>NC_134645.1:101757045-110884305 GCF_030463565.1 Pelecanus crispus
AAGGAAGAAGGAAAAGGAAAGGAAAGGAAAAAGAAAGGAAAGAGGGAAAGGAAAAGGACAAGGATTAAGGAATAAAGGAAAGGAAAGGAAAAATAGAAAGGGAAAGGAAAGGAGAAGGAAAGGAAAGGAAAGGTAAGAAAGGAAAGGAAAGGGAAAGGAAAAGGAAAGGAATAGAAAGGAAAGGAAAGGAAAGGAAAGGAAGGAAAGGAAAGGAAATGTAAGGAAAGAAAAAGGAAAGGAAAGGTAAGGAAAGGAAAAGGAAAGGAAAGGAAAGGAAAGGAAAGGAAAGGAAAGGAAAGGAAAGGAGAAGGAAAGGAAAGGAAAGGAACAGGAAAGGAAAGGAATAATGGAAAGAAAGGAAGGAAAAGGAAAAGGAAAAGGAGGAAAGAGGAAAGGAAAGGTTAATTGAGAAAGGTAAGTGAAAGGAAAGGAAAGGAAAGGAAAGGAAAGGAAAGGTAAAGTGAATGAAGTGGAAGGAAAGGAAAGATTGGAAAGGAAAGGAAAGGAATGGAAAGGAAAGGAAAGGAAAGGAAAGAAAGGAAAGGAAAGAAGGAAAGGAAAGGAAAGGAAGGAAAGGAAAGGAAAGGAAAGGAAAGGAAGAAAGGAAAGGAAAGGAAAGAAGAAGGAAAGAAAGGAAAAAAGGAAAGCAGCAAACCAAATCTCAGTGACCAGATGAATTTGCCAAATTACTTGTTGTAAAATTGTTGAACTAGTCTATTTATCTCTTTATTATTATTATTGTTATTTTTGTTGCTATTATTATTATTATTTAATTTTCATGCTGGTTATACTCCCAGACTTTTCAGTAAAATGTTCATTTAGTTGAATTTTGCTAAAATGAAGTTCGGGGGAAAAAAAAAAAAAGAAATCTTAAGAATGCATGAGCAGAAGGGACCTTCTGAACTAATAATTCCAGTCTCTGGTGATGACAACCAACCCCTTCCCACAATCTGTTTTCCCTACACTAATCAAGTTTTGACTTTCTCTGCAACTATTACTGTAAAAATCACTTTCCAGAGTCATCGAGCTTTCATCCTAACTGTTCCAGCTGGAAGATTATTCAGAATCTCACTGCTCTCTGCTGATTAATGTTTTCTACTACATAATTTATATTTTTTTGTGAAAAATCAATATCACTTTGTACCTGTGATACTTATCCTTTAGCTTAAACAGTTGTTCAGCTTTTTTTCCTGGCGATTTTTCTCGTTGACAAATTTTAGAAGAAACACTCCTATCTCCTTTCATCCTACATTTGCTAGACCCTGGACAACCTAAACTTTTCCAAGTCCTCTGTTGTGTGACAGGCTCTCTATTTCCCTGGTCATTCTACTAGCCTTTTTAACATGCCTTTTTATTACAGACTCATAGAACAGCTGAGGTTGGAAGGGACCTCAAAAGATCATTTGGTCCAACCTTTCATGGGAAACGGAGCCTAGATGAGATTATGTAGCACCCTGTCCAGTCACATCTTGAAAACCTGCAGTGATGGGCACTCTACCATGTCCCTGGGGAGGTTGTTCCAGTAAATGTTCTCACTGTAAAAAAATTTCTTTCTTACATCTTCTTGAAAAGCAGTGTTTTCCTCTAGTGAGACCCTTCCTTTATTTTGCCAATATGCATTTGAAGTAGAAAATATTGTGCCATTTCTCTGGCTTTCTATCCAACCAGTTCTGTGGATTGAATTGTTGTTCCTTTTTTCTCAGAGGAGGCTTTTAATAAAGTAATGATCTTGCTTTGGAAACAAGACATAAAAAGTGTGATCTCAACAAGGAGAGTTCACACATCATTGCTGGAGGTGTAGACAGTTCAGTTTCCAAATGCACCTTATTTTTCAGTGCATAACCTGTGTGCAAGAGATTCACATATAACCTGCTTCAGTATTTGGCTTAGTTTGATGTTTTAAGAGTTGAGATTTAAAGACTGTAACATAAAATATTTTTCAGTTTTATGCTTTCATCCTTGGAAAATGTCTAGTAGTCTTACCACTTTATAAAACTATTATTTTGATGTAAAGTGTCTGAATTCAAACTCCTATGAAGTTGATCCCAGACCACATTTGTATTAGTGTAATTTTGTAGAAGCTAATGGAGTTACACAAAAGATAGACAGATATTGTTTCCTTTTTACAAATAGATGCATTGTTAAAAATAAAATTTAATAGCAAACATTTCTTGCCTTTAGTGAGTGAGGATGTGAACTAATAGATTTAAGCACCCAGGGAGTTCTTGTTAAGCAGGATGTCTCTCTCATTTCTCTGACATATTCATAATGCAGATTACTTTTTCTGTGGTTGTGGCCTTTCTGTTAAGAATGAGGAGGAATTATTTAGACCTGGTTTTTAGGTGGAATGATAATTCTCAAGCATCAAATATTAGAAACATATTTTCATTTCATATTTTCTATTGAAAATGCATGTTTTAGATTTCACCCACAGTTTCCTGGATTATGTATGACACACTGAAAATACTTTTTTCTTTTTATGATTTATTCCTTAACATTAGTCTCTGGAAAACAAAATAATGCTGAGGTTTGACATATGAAACATGCTATAAGTCAGCTGACTGCACTATGTCTTCACAGAATATCGACAATTCTATAAAAATTATTCTATTTTTTAACAGCTTTCATATATGTAAAAGACTTTTGCAAGTAACGTTGCTTTCACAAAATTGCTTCCCCCGTGAATCTTGTTCCTTTTCTTGACTGTTTATGCTTTATTTTACCTTTCCATTAGCTGAGAAAACTATGGCTAGTACCAGTGGAAACAAAGATGTCATCCCCGTCTTAAGGATGAAGTCTAAATGAAGAGTCATAAAGCCTCAGAGCCAAAAACTAATTACTCTGGTGTAATAGTGTGTTGGCAAAAAAAATTAAGAAATTATATCCTTAGTAAATAATTGTGCTATATTTTTTCCAGACCTGCAGCCCCAGACACTGTCAGTCACCAATTTCTTCCTTGCAATAACTGAAGTAAGCTAATTTAATATTTTAAATTCATCCTTCAGAGGTAGTTCACCCTTGAGTTTTCAGTGTAGAGAAAAGTTGTGTAGGAGCTGCATCATCTGTTACATGCTCTGACGATAGCTATTTGCCACTCAGCGAAGGCAATGTCAAAATATTTATGCAGATCATAATTTATTTACCTTCTTTTTATGCTAATACAAACCCACTATTTTATGAACAAGCTCCGAATTACAGTGTGTATTATACTATACTATACTATACCCTGTATATTATATATGATATGATATGATATGATATTATATTATATTATATTATATTGTATTATAAATTAAGCCACAAATTATATCAATCCCTTTTTACATAAAAGATTCCCATAAATGTGCTCTTGACTGCATGAAAGTATTTACTTAGGGGACACATTGCCTTTTCACTGGACTGCATGGAAAATATTTACTCATTGCAGGTGTCTCTTTGACAGCACTTCTCATTGGCTGATGGAGAAAGGACTTGGATGGATGAAGGAACAGAACTGTTTCCTAGTTCATAGAGCATAGTGTTGGGATTGCAAAAGTCATTGTATAGGATAAGAGGGTAGAAGACAAAGGTTTGGAGTATCCATATAGAGGAAAGGCAAATGTTTGTTATAGCAACATAGAATCATAGAATCGTTTAGGTTGGAAAAGACCTTTAAGATCATCCAGTCCAACCATTAACCTACACTACCAAGTCTACTCTAAGCCAATCAAGGGTAGACTAGACTAAACCATGTCCCAAAGTGCCACATCTACCTGTTTTTTAAACACTTCCAGGGATGGGGACTCCACCACCTCTCTGGGCAGCCTCTTCCAATGCTTGACTACCCTTTCCGTAAAGAAAATTTTTCCTAATTTCCAACCCTAAACCTCCCCTGGTGCCAGCTTAAGCCCATTTCCTCTCATCCTATTGCTAACTACGTGGGAGAAGAGACCAACACCCACCTCACTACAGCCTCCTTTCAGGTAGCTGTAGAGAGCGATAAGGTCTCCCCTCAGCCTCCTCTTCTCCAGGCTCAACAACCCCAGTTCCCTCAGACCGCTCCTCATAAGGCCTGTGCTCCACACCCTTCACCAGCTTTGTTGCCCTTCTCTGGACACAATCCAGCACCTCTATGTCCTTCTTGTATTGAGGAGCCCAAAACAGAACACAGTATTCCAGGTGCGGCCTCACCAGCACCGAGTACAAGGGAAAAATCACCTCCCTGCTCCTGCTGGCCACACTATTCCTGATACAAGCCAGGATGCTGTTGGCCTTCTTGGCCACCTGGGCACACTGCTGGCTCATGTTCAGCCGGCTGTCTACCAACACCCCCAGTTGCTTTTCGGCCAGGCAGCTTTCCAGCCACTCTTCCCCCAGCCTGTAGCGTTGCATGGGGGTTGTTGTGACCCAAGTGTAGGACCCGACACTTGGCTTGTTAAACCTCATACAGTTGGCCTCGGCCCTTTGGTCCAGCCTGTCCAGGTCCCTCTGCAGGGCCATCCTACCCTCCAGCAGATCGACACTCCCACCCAGTTTTGTGTCGTCTGCAAACTTACTGAGGGTGCACTCAATCCCCTCATCCAGATCATCGATAAAGATATTAAACAAGGCTGGCCCCAAAACAGAGCCCTGGGGAACACTGCTCGTGACCGGCTGCCAACTGGACTTAACTCCATTCATCACAACTCTCTGGGCTCGGCCACCCAGCCAGTTTTTTACCCAGCAAAGACTACGCCCATCCAAGCCATGAGTTGCCAGCTTCCCAAGGAGAATATTGTGGGAGACGGTGTCAAAAGCTTTGCTAAAGTCCAGGTAAATGACATCCACAGCCTTTCCATCATCTACCAGGCGGGTCACCAGGTCATAAAAGGAGATCAGGTTGGTCAAGCAGGACCTGCCTTTCATGAACCCATGCTGGCTGGGCCCAATCCCCTGGTTGATCTGCACTTGCCTGTTGAGTTCACTCAATATGAACCTCTCCATAATCTTCCCCGGCACTGAGGTCAGGCTGACAGGCCTGTAGTTCCCCGGGTCCTCCTTCCGGCCCTTCTTGTAGATGGGCGTCACGTTGGCAAGCCTCCAGTCGTCAGGGATCTGCCCTGTTAACCAGGACTGCTGATAGATGATGGAAAGTGTCTTGGCGAGCTCCTCTGCCAGCTCCCTCAGTACCCTCGGGTGGATCCCATCTGGCCCCATAGACTTGTGAACGTCCAGGTGGCATAGCAGGTCATTAACTGCTTCCTCCTGGACTATGAGGGCTCCATTCTGCTCCCCATCCCTATCCTCTAGCTCAGGGGCCTGAGAACCCTGGGGATGACCGGTCTGGCTGTTAAACACAGACGTGTGAGGAGGGAAAAGAAATATGCATCTGCATGTGAACCAATAAACATCTGGTACTTACTGCCAGTGCCACTGGTACATGTGATATTTGAGTAAATGAAGTTCTATGTTATAACTTCTTTAATACAATATGGTCATTGCTACTGCAGCATTGATGTCTGATAACACTAAAAAGCCTCCTTTAAAACACAGCAATAAACTTATAACCACTGTGCGGCGGTTTGACACCAGCTGGATGCCAAGTGCCCACCAAAGCCGTTCTATCACTCCCCTCCTCAACTGGACAGGGGAGAGAAAATATAATAAAAAAGCTTGTGGGTCAACATAAGGACAGGGAGATCACTCAGCAGTTACCATCATGGGCAAAACAGACTCTACATGCAGAAAATCAGTTTAATTTACTGCAAATCAAAACTGAGAGGTGTAATGAGCAATAAAACCAAATCTTAAAACACCTTCCCCCCACCCCTCCCTTCTTCCCGGGCT
Source organism: Pelecanus crispus (assembly GCF_030463565.1). Classification (NCBI taxonomy): domain Eukaryota; kingdom Metazoa; phylum Chordata; class Aves; order Pelecaniformes; family Pelecanidae; genus Pelecanus; species Pelecanus crispus. The sequence continues at coordinate 101,762,851 of NC_134645.1, forward strand.
CAACTTCACTCCCGATTTTCTCTACCTCCACTCCCCCTGAGCAGCGCAGGGGAACAGGGAATCAGGGTTGCGGTCAGATCATCACGCGTTGTTTCTGCTGCTCCTTCCTTCTCAGGGGAGGACTCCTCACATGCTTCCCCTGCTCCATTGATCCCTACTGTCTCAAATTTTATTCTTAACGTTCCTTGCATTTTGCACAGAGTAAATTTCTCTCTTGATATTTCTTGTCATAGTCGTATATCCATTATCAAGTTACCTTAGTTTTTCAAATCTGAATTGTTTGGTGATACTCAAAAAATGTAAATTAGGAGTATTTTATACACATGATCATCACTGAATTATGATTGATATTCTTATAACTACAAACTTTAACTAGATATTTAGTTTTACATTTTCCTTACCATAAACTAATTAAATACAAATTTTCTATTTCCCCTCACACAGGGTTTCATGTACTATCCCACTAGCAATAATTTTATGTTCTATGTTAACATTGACATCAATTGCTTTTCATGTGTAAGGAACTAGAGAAACTTGTATGGCATGCCAGTTAAAATCCTACCAAGCTGGTAAAATTTCAAGCACACAGATGTATTTATATTTTAGTTGACTAATTTCTTCTATTTTCTTGTCTAACTTAATTTTATTATATTAAAAATAGGTAATTAAGTGTGAATACATAGATTATAATGTACTTGAAAACACCCCTCAACTCATTCTTGATTTAAAAATAATGCAAATGAAGCTTACTTTTCCTCATTTTCTTCTAGCACATTAAGATAGCTAATTGATGTTTGTGAAAGAGCGTCATTTGTCAGCATTCTGATCAGCAAGAAATAAACATAATCAAGGTATTTGATATTATATTGAAAATGAATAATGTACTTGAGCAGAAACAAATTAAGATAAATACAAATTATATTTAAATTGTTTTCTGTCTGCAGGACAAATTCTCTTAAAAACGTGAGAAGGAAGAGACAAAGAAAAAAAAAGTTTATCAATATGTTTTCTTTTCCTACCTTTCAGAGCAGATCATTCACACTGTGTACACTGAACAATTCTATTAAAGACAGATTCGATTTATGCCTTTAGCTTCTTCCCTCCCAATCCTTAGGTTTGTAATATACCAAAGGCAGCTCTGAACAGCTGCAACAGCATGAAGTGAACTATATAATGAAAACCTGTAAAAACCAGTCTCTGCTCTCAGCAGCTCTGTGTCTGCCCCTATATTTTCCCTTGCCTACTAGTCCTCCTGTAACAAATATCCTCAGAATGTCAGGAACAGACGCCAGACATTTACAGCCCTCCTGAGGAAGGGTGTCCCTGCCATGACTTGTTACAGGGAGTTGTCACCAGACATGTTGAGGGCTGGAAGCTCTTGAGTCACTGTAATTTTCTCAGATTTCAGACTGTCTCCAATGGTAGGACTGTTGATGATGATAGGATCAAAATATGTGGTTTTTATCCTGATTCTGAAAGGGCAGCAGTAGTTCCTGAAACATTTTCACACTATTAGCAAAAACTATAAGAATGTTAAGTATTTATTTCAGAAAACACCTGAGTAATACATTTGTCGGTGGCTCCATTAAGAAGGTCTCTACAAACTCAATAGATAATTTCTGAAATAGGGAAATTTCCCTATAGAGAAATAGGGAAAGCTAAGAAAGAAGAGAGTAGCATTGAAACGCATTTTTTTTTTTCCATTTTTAAGAATGAGGTGCTTTTCTCTGTGCTTGTTAATTTTCTGTCCTTTTTGGGGAGGAAGGACGGGAAGGGGGGAAGATGTTTGGGACAGATTACAGATAACTAGGTTTTCAATCTGAATTAGTTTCCACCTAGTTAGCTAGTTCTCAGTTAACTTTAGGGAAGTGTCAGCAGCTAATATTTTCAAAAGGATGGAACTGCTAGGAGAAAACAATTCTAACTAGTTAAAACTTTAAAAAATGGTCTGTAACAACTTCATTAAGGTAGGTTGGCAGCTACCCTTCAATAACTTTGTTTCCTTAAAAGTCAAAATGTTAAAAAACACAGGCAAAAAGAATTTGTCCTGTAGGTTTTTAATACATTCACATGCAAAACAACGTTTTATTTGTATTTTCTTCTGCTCTACATTTTGCATTTTAAATGTATAAAATATCAGCCCATTCCAGTGGTTTTAGTATTCTGCATTTTTTTTTTAAGTTCCTTCAGTGTTGAGTATCATCAAAACAAACACACTATAGGTCCCTTAGAACACTTCTTCATTACACTTCAGATTAAATCTTGCACCTTTGGTTGCTATTTATGAGAATACCAATTTATCTTGTCTTCATCTGGCATACGTAAGTTAGGAGCAAGTGAGTTAGCTCTGCTGTTTTCCCACAGTGAAAGCTAATTTAAATTTTTTGTTGTTTTGTAGATCTGCCAAACTGAAATTCTGGCTCTGTGTTCCTAGGCTAAACAGTAAGGCAGTTTAATGTCTTCCACTGTTTCCAGCTTTAGCCATGCAGCCATATACTTAAAATTGTCACAAAGTGGAATATGAGCTAAGTTAAAGCTTGAGCAGCTCAAAGTTTACGCAATAATATCCATGGTTTAAACTCTGTAGTTCTATGTCCAAGGACACAGATTTTGTGCTGCTGCTGTTTGCTGAGAAGTGCTGAAGTTTAGAACAAATCTCTGTTTCCTAAGGAGGCAGATCTGATCTGTTATGAGCTGCTGAAGCCAGCAGCCCAACAGTGGTGACACTGCAGCAGTCCCATGCTCCCAGGTCCAACCAGTAGCGAGTCTGGGAGAGTTTGTCCAAGATGCATACACACACACAAATACAGTATGTATATATGTATACTCATAGCCAGCCACAGAGACCAACACAGACAGGAAACATAGCACAAACACAAACAAAACCAACAGCCTCATCCTATGCCCTTCTCTGGCCAACCAGGATTAAAGTTAGTTAGGTGTGGTGGTTTAACTCCAGTCAACAACTAAGCACCACACAGCCGCTTGCTCACCCTCCCCTCCACGCCAGTGGGATGGGGGAGAGAATCAGGAAAAAAAACCCCAAACCCATGGGTTGAGATAAAGGCAATTTAATAGGACAGCAGAGGAAGAGAAAATAATAATAACAGTAATAATGACAAAAGAATACACAAAACAAGTGATGTACAACTTGGCCCCCGGCCAACTCCCCCCCCAGTTTCTATACTGAGCATGACGTCATATGGTATAGAATAGCCCTTTGGTCAGTTTTGGATCAACTATTCTGGCTGTGCCCCCTCCCAGTTTCTTGTGTACCTGGCAGAGCATGGGAAGCTGAAAAGTCCTTGACTAGAGTAAGCAGTACTCAGCAACAACTAAAAACATCAGTGTGTTATCAACATTCTTCTCCTCCTAAATCCAAAACACAGCACTATGCCTGCTACTAGGAAGAAAATTAACTCTATCCCAGCCGAAACCAGGACACATACTAAATCCAAAACTCAGCACTGTACCAACTACTGGGAAGAAAATTAACTCTATCCCAGCCGAAACCAGGACATTAGGGGAAAATATATATACATATATGTACATACATACAACATGGATCCCCCTACCAGCTGGGCTCAGTCTATCCAGTAGCTGCCTGCCCTTGGATCACACTCTCCCCTGTTGCTGGCACCTGGGCATAAGAGCCCAAGGCTACACACCACAGCATCTGCTGGTAGCCAGACCTATACACACACACACAGACAAATGCTCAGGCACACACATGCATGCATGCACACATGCACTCACACCCCCCACCATGCATGCCTCCGCTAACTGACTGTAGACTACCCAGCAGCTGGCCCCAGGACCCCCTGGTCTCCCAGTTGCACAGACACATGCAAATGCATCTCTCCAGTAGGTGGCCCGACCTCTGGCCTCATCAGGAGCCAGCCCCCAGATCTCATGGTCTCCCCAGTCAGTTGTTTGGACCTCCTGGTTCCTCCAGTACCCAGCTTGCAGATCTTCTGGTCTCTCCAGTATGCAGCCCAGAATTAGGGCAGCTCCAATGCCTGGCTCCCAGCTCTCTTCTCCTGCTCGCTGGGTACTCCAGTCTCATGTTTGCACACACAGACATAAGCACGCACACCATGGGCATGCACCCTGGTCTCTCCAGCTGCTGACCCCCAGAAACATGGCCCTTCTGACACATGGTCCCATTCCCATTGCTGGCACTCAGACCCCCACACACATATGGGCACAGAATAGACCGTCCCTTATGCAGGAAATTAGAAATGGAGTTTAATAAGAAGAAAAGACAGACCAGTCAGGCACAGGACATAGTCAGACACACAAACTGACCAGCACCTCTTTACAGGTCACCAGCACTTCTTATACCCTTATCCCTTTATTTTCCTGCATTTTTTCCTCCTCTGAACATTCCATAACTGGTCTTGTACAATCTCCAAATGCTTTTCCCCTGCAACCCACAATGAGCCATGGACCTCTGGGCAGTGACCCCCTGCAGTCTGTGAGGTACCCAGGTTGCTGTCCCTGCTGACTCCTGGTGTGAGGTGTCCCCTGGCCCCTGGGGCTGAGGGTCCACTCAAACAGCTCGGGTGGCAGAGCCGAGGTGGGGGTTAGTGTCCGTGACTGGGGCATTAGGGTGCCCCCGCCTGCCATCGTACTTCTGTGCTCCTTCGAGTGCATGGAGATGAGTCTCTAATCACATAACATAATCCATAAAACAATTTCACATATTCAACAATTTCACCTGAAAGCAAAATGATTTTTTATGTTGTGATGTATTCCTGCAAAATTATTTCCATCTATTTATTCTCCTCTACAAGACAGCCTATTGAGGAAAGCTGTTACCAGCATAGACTTCAGCTATTTACTTTTATGGGCCACATTTAAAGAATTATTTAATGAATCCTTGGAGATGGATTAAAGAGAGGTTATTTAGAGGGAAAAAGCCATTGAACAGGTCATTTAAGAATAACAGCTTAGTAAAACAGAGAAACAAGGCAGAAGCTAACAAGGAGGCTAATTGTGGTAGGCAACTGGAGGAACTAGGTGTGGGATACAGTAAACAGGGCAGGAGACTGTTTACTTGAAAGAGTTTGTTCTCATTCCTATCTTTTTTTAACATTGCATCATAGTCATCTCTTTACTGCCTTCTTTCCTCAAATTTTCTTGATGATTTCGCATGTGTCTGCTGGTCAACAGTACAGGTGCAGGTCTGAAAGAACAGAGACTTGGAAGACAGTAGGCAGGGTGAGTGGGAGATTGTTTTCTCCCCATTTATAGCTCCTCCGTGATGGAGAGGAGACAAGGAAGAAAGTAATAGTTGAAAGAAAAGGAGTGATCAAACCCAGTTTTCTCTCCTGACCCACTATTTCTTTGCCTCCTAAACATCACCTGAAAAATCCTTTAGGAAGATATTATTACTGCTTGCAATCACTTTGTACTCTGAACACAGGGTGGTCAAACTCTCAGATCCCATGCCTTAGAAGGATGGTGTTTGGGGATGTCCTGGTGATGATGTTTCTATATTTGCCCCTTGATGCTTGGACAAAATTGCATCATTGATACAAGAACAGACAGCCACAGACTCAGCTACTATGGAGTTAACCATTATAAATTTGGGAAAATGGGATTCAAGCCTGACTCAGTGACCAGGAAAAGTAGATATATAGGGAAGGGGAAAAAAATAGCTATATATCTACATATATAAGTTTCAGAGGTATCTTTTCCCTGAAGAATTAATACACTATACTACTACTGAGAAATCTTCTAACAATACAGATTGTATTGTATTTAAAACAATTTTTTAGATATTAGACATATGCTGATATAAGCAAATTAGCTATTAAAATCTTTTTATCCCATCCTAATGCCCTTATTATTTTTATAGGTTCCAAGGACAGCAGTTGTAAGAAAGAAAATATTGCCAAACCTTTGAATTTTTTGAACATTGCGTTTCGCTCAGAAACACTGTCCTGTCTGAAGAAATACAGGGCATGGTTTAATATACATATACTAGTTCTACAGCAGTATTAAGAAACTGCACTGAATTTCAGCTGCGTTGCTCTGATTTACAATGGCATAAGTGAGGGTAGAATCAATCTTACAGGTTTTTAAGTGGTTCAATTTTTAGCAGTGTGAGCTATCTTATGATTCTGTATATCATCAAGGTACCGTGATCTACACACAGTAAACTTGTCACATACCATTATAGCAATAAGGTAGTGAATTCATAAGCTATTGCCCTATACGATACACTTTTGTTTACTTTAAGAGTGCAGAAATGCAAAGATTAACTGAGATAAATGCAGGTTTAATCAAATGGATCATCTAGGAGGCTGCAGGACCATGTGCTGCAACCAGTTACTGTTCGTGGAGATGACAATGACTAAGATCCATCCCTTTTCTTCTTTTTTCTCCCAATATTCTCTAGGGAAATCCATACCAAAATTAAGATTTCTAATAGAAATAAAGAAGTTTTACTTTCATTTGGCATGCTTTTATGCTTTCATGCAAGCAAGGTCCTAGAAAAATTTTTGATCAGAGAATATAACATTTAAACTGTGTGGAGAAGGAATATTGACCTTCACAGTTGATGTGATCAGTGCAACCTTGTTATTTATTCAAAATTAAAAATTAATGAAAGAAACACATTTTTACTGTTGCAGTTTGGTCATTCAACTAATGTCTGTTAACAGGTGAGGATACAGACCCAAGTAATATATGAAGAGCGGAACAAAATAAATCAAGGAGTTAAATAGTAAACTAAAATGTAAGAGAAGTAAATGAGGATGACCTGTGATGTGAGAAGAATTATTCTCGTCATAAATAATTTTCTCCGTCTTAGTATTGTTCACAGGATTGAAAAAGTACCCTTCCATAAATGTAATACTACACATTCAATCAGTAGGTGTGTTGCACATTGGATTGAGATGTGCTGAAGATTGTCTGCTCCTGTCAGCTTGGAAATGTTGCTAAAAACAGGCAGTCCTAATGCATTATGATTTTATCTCATGACAAATTAGAAACATGAGCAGACTCACTTCAGTTTATATTCTCAGTAGCTTAAAAGTTAAATCTTGGCTAGTGTGCTGGTTTGGGCTGTGATACAGTTAATTTTCTTCACAGTAGCTAGTAGAAGGCTATGTTTTGGATTTGTGCTGCAAACAGTGTTGATAATACAGGGATGTTTTAGTTACTGCTGAGCAGTGCTTACAGAGAGTCAAGGCCTTTTCTGCTTCTCACACCAACCCACCAGCGAGTAGGCTGAGGGTGAATAAGAAGTTGGGAGGGGACACAGCCAGGACAGCTGACCCCAAATGACCAAAGGCATATTCCACACCATATGATGTCATGATCAGCAATAAAAAGCTGGGTGAAGAAGGAAGCAAGGGATGTTCAGAGTTATGGTGTTTGTCTTCCCAAGTAACCATTATGCGTGATGAGGCCCTGCTTTCCTGGAGAGGCCTGAACGCCTGCCTGCCAATGGGAAGTAGTGAATGAAATCCTTGTTTTGCTTTGCTTGTGTGTGTGGCTTTTGCTTTACCTATTAAACTGTCTTTGTCTCAACCCATGAGTTTTCTCAGTTTTACTCTTCCGATTCTCTCCCCCATCCCACTGGGGGGGAGTGAACGAGCGGCTGCATGGTGCTTAGTTGTCAGCTGGGGTTAAACCACAACAGCTAGGTCTTCTAGTTTATTGATTTGATTCCGCTGGTGATGCAGAATTTTTGTTCTATTTCTTTTTTAATGTTTGCCTAATTCAAGTATATAAAGACCTTTTATAAAATGATGGGATTTCCATTTCATGGCTTCAAAATTAACTACACTTTCAAGTTTTTCTCCCTTCTTCTCCTGTGACTTCCTCCCCTTTGATGGAAGTCTCAATATATTTTCTATTTTGCTGCTAAGTTCAGATTCCTATTTTGTTGTTATTGTTACTCCTTAAGTATAGCTAGTTTTATGATTAGGATAAGGTCATCCTGGTCATAACTTAGAACAATAAAAATGTAATATATGAACATATTCTACCTTCCTTTAGGGAATTCTTTTAACTGTCTCCCATACTTCAACTCTACTTTTCTTGTGCTTCTCTGAATTCTTAGAAATTTCCTATCACTTTGAAAATAAAACAAAGAGCACAGTAACTTCTCTTGCCATAAATTTTGCCAATACCTATCCAATACCCAGCTTAATTCCAAGCCATTGTCTGTTTATACTGGGATGATATTCCAGAGATCACAATAGTCAGACTGCATTTCTAAGAAAAATCTTATTTTGTTTTCTGACTGGTATTTTTAATTCTTTCTTTCTCTTGGGCATTTTCTCCATTCTGAGGGAAGCAGATGGTCTTCTTTTTGATCTTTCTTTAAAGAAATCTAACAAGATATCTAATCTCTTTGTTACCTCTTTGGAGGTAAACTGAACTCTGCATCTTCTTTTGCGCTATATAGAACTGATGGTACAAAATACCTTTGTAGGGAAGAAAATTGTCAATCACTGTTTAACAGGATTGCTTTCCAAACTAGGAATTCTCAGAAAGTGAGACATTCTTTCCCCTGTGATTTGTGTGGGTCTCTTGTTAGTCTGAAAAAACTCTTTTCTTTTTTTTTTTTTTCTGAGATGTAGTGCCACATTGTAGAAAAATGTTGTGGGATTTTCAATACCTTCTCTTTTTTCTTCCATTATTGAGCACTTCTAATAAGTTGGTATATCCATTTCTTTTTCTTTTAGTTGGGTGACCCCCCTTTGTTGGACATAGGATAAAAGATGACTACTGCTACTGTGAAAATGAGAAATTATCAGAACAGTAGTGTTCTCTCATCTTTTCCATACAGAATTGTTCAAAGAGGCCAAATCAAGAAGATTCTTTATTATAAGAAATAAAAGTGATGGTAACTTGACATTTTGGTGGCTAACAACAGCAGCTAACGTACTGAAGAATTTTCTTTATCTCTCACCATGTTAAAGGAATATTTATTTTCATTACAGCTTTGTTCCCCATCCCTCCTCTTTTGCTCTATGACATCAGGAAATCCTTACCTTCCTCCCAGCAGGAAAGAAAAGCAGCAAGAAGCTGTGACAATAACAATTGTTAGTTAATAATTCATAATATTTAACTTGAAGAGAATAAGTGGCAAAAGTTTTATTTTTCCTCATTTCAAGCATACTGTATGGAAAATGACTAAGGTTTAGACCAAACTTCATAGAAAATGCAGAAGGAAATGCCAAAGATAATAAACATAAACTTTCTAAAGAAATAATGTTTTATTCTACCTAACAATGAATATAATAAAACAAGAAAGACTGGAGAAATCAGGTATTGGATATCTGTTCTCTGCCAGTCCCCTCAGAAAATATATTTGAAATGGTTTCCGAGAAAGCTGTATATCTATAAAAGGAGTGAATAAAGGTTCCCATCTGTCTTTAACAATCTAACTTCTTGAACATTTATCCTATCATCTGAAGCTGGCAGGAATTATCTTGTTAGAACTCCTCCTGAATGTGTGATTGTGCATCTGCAGAGCAATCAGATACAAATAACAAAACCTTGAAGTTATATATTTGCTGCTTAAGAAAGAAACAACTTTCTCATTATTACTTTGAGAAAGGGTCTGGTGTCAAAGTTTTGCAGTTTCTGCAGTGCCAACTTGATGCTGTAGCAAATCTTAAAATACTAAATTTTACCATGTCGTGATTGGCACTACATGTGCTTCCAAACTCACTTTCATGGACTTTTAAATTAGGAAGTTTGATGAGTCCTGTGAAACAACTTATAACTTCACTGGCAATCTAATATGTTCTTCAAAGCTCCCAGTTTTCAATACATTAAAGAAATTATTCTATATTAATTAAAGAAAAACTAAATTTGTGATAATTCGTTTATGTAGTCTGCTAGAATTTATAATAAAGGATTTATATTAATTAATTTTGCCTCTCAGTTTTTTATTTTCATGATGGTTAATCTCATAATACATTGGTAAATGACTGTTTGTGTTAAAAGTATGAAGAATTGGTTTCCATGTCTTCATTCATTAGGAAGTTAGACAGGTCATGTAAAACAGATTTTAAACCTAATTCATTTTGTCATGTTTTCTACCGGAAATTTTAAACCACAGCACCCATCTAGTAGTTTGTGAATCAATCTAATTTTACATTTTTTTTTTTAATAAAGTTTTTTTTTTTACAGCAAAACTCTTTGTATACAGAACTGCATATGATATATGCAGGTTGAGTACCTGAGCATGTTCCCATCATTGCACAAATAAAATTGCTGTCAGGTACCACTTTACATCATAAGGATTTTTATTTACATTCGTACAATAGAGCTGGTCCCAAAGCACTGTTCTGATGATAAAATCATAAGGAATAAATGAATATGCAGTTCTGTATTTGGATATGCTGTGGAACAGTTATATTAAAGGACATTGCTGTTAAACTTATTAGTTTGTAAGACTCTCAAAATGTCTTTTCAACAGCAATTAATCTCATTCTTCTTTTATTATTTTCCACTTTCTTTTGACATGAGGTTATCAGCTGTCACAAATCAGAATAGGCAAGTTGCCTATTCTGAATTCCCAGGTGGAAGAGAGTCAGATTAGGTAAAGATGCCTGCTCTGAAAACTTTCCGAGACCCTGTAACTGGAGGAAACAGGAATTATGAACTGGACCAAGTTGGTATCCCAGGGTTGTGGTATTTCCAACTTTGAGAAAGACAAGATCAGTAACAGCTGGTTAGAATTTTATAGGGGCATTCCCCAGAGGAAGCTCATTACGGCACTACAGTTGAGAGTTAATGTCTAACCCGTGAGGGAATTTCTGGCAAGGGGTAGGCAGGACACATACAATTAAATCGTGCCAACACTGCCAAGCGGAGAGTGAAACCTGCTCACATATTATTGGATACTGCCCAACTGTGCAAGAGGTGAGGATAAAGAGGCATAACCAATTATGCAAATTACTGATAAACGAGGTGAAAAAGAAGGACTGGGTAGTATTCCAGGAGCTGCTGCTGAGGGATGATCAGAATGAACTGTATAAGCTGGACCTGGTGTTTGTCAAATAAGACCAGGCAGTAGTAGTCAACATCACAGTAAGGTATGAAAGTAAATTGACATCTCTTGTGGACGCAGCTGTGGAAAAAAGTTAAGAAATACCAACATTTAAAAGTGCAGATACAAGATCTGATGAACGCTAGCAACATTAAATTTATGGGGTTCCTGCTTGGTGAATGAGGAAAATGGTACGAGGGCAATTACAAACTGTTGAAAGACCCTGGACTCCCAAATTTCTGACAGGAGAAGGTTGCTCGTTGACTATCAAACCTAGTACTATTTTCATCTGTGGACATTGTACATATATTTGGAAGTCAAAGTTGGACTGTTATTAGATCTTAGTATACTAGAATTGTAATTGATTTGATTGATTGTTAATAAATTGACTATTTTTTCTATCTATCTATCTGAGGCAGAAGCCAGACCCCATTAAAGGGCTACAAAAACTTGTGTGGAAGGCTGATTCTCAGATAGGGTGTGGTAGTATGTAGGGATATAGGGACTCAGTAATCATGAACTGTTACATCTAAATTCCTATCAAAGATGTAATAATCACCGCTTTCACCAAAGTGGACAGGCCACCTTTACTTAACTCAGAAAAGGAACATGTATAATTTTATATATGTCCAATAAATCAGACTAGCCTTGGAAGTGAACCTGACAATGTGTGTCTATGAGATCATGGTATCTTTAAACCAGATCTACCACAAACTGTGTTATCACAGCATAGAGCTCAGTCTGTGTTCTACCACTTCCTTACACACTTCATGTAAGCAGCTATCCCATTAAAAGGTGTGAGCTGCTGTAGCTATGCTGTGACCATCCATATCAGGACTAATAAGTTCAAAGCTAGCTCAAAAGCGTAGTCAGACTGTTTTCAATAAGCTATAGCTCTTTTGCCGAATTGCCCAATTGAAACATATACAAGATCTTCTGTAGCTACTTTTCTTTTGGAAAATAGAAGATCTTCAGGAAAGCAAATACAATTTCAGAGTTGTTACTGTTCATGTAATGACCCGTTTGTGGCCTGTAATCCTAAGCATTCTGAGGAACTTTCCTAAACAATCTTCAGTTTTGTAGAAACTAGACACATTGGTCACCTGCTGACTGTTGTGTTTCTTTCCAGCTAGTGATAATCACTAGAAGGGGTTTGGAGACACACACTTCCTAACATGAGTGCTTACGTATGAAATCACTTGTGACTACAAATGGACTGGGATATTTGGTTGTTTTGAGTTTCTTTTATTTTTCTTTCCTTGACAATGGCCAGTGATAGTGGCCAAGTATTAAAATGGCAATTATCTCAGCAATTAGATCATCAAACATGTCATACATAATTCCCAATTTTAGCAGTTTAAACAAGTTAATGTTTGTGATATTCAAAGCTCTATTTCTGGAAGAATACAAAGTTGTTATGACAAATGACATAAAAAAATAAGTAGTAGGTCAATACACAATATGCAAAAAACGATCCTTCAAAATTACCAACTATGAAATCATAAGTTGGATAATGACTAGTTCAACAAAAGTTCAGTTCAACAAAAAAGGTTCTGTGTTTTAGAAGACCACAGAACAAACATTATTCAATGGGATCATACTAAAAATACTTCAGAAGAAGATATCAACATTTGTTGGACTCTTTCAAGCAGTGAGAATTTGCGGTTCTCTTTGGGTTTTGAGTGATATAATCTCACAAAGACATCTAAGAATCTACAATCTAAGAATATACATGGGTGTAAAGACTATACCTATGCAGGAATAAACTGCAGAAATAAAAAATGTGAAACACTATTTAGATTGTAGTTCTGCAGAGGACAATTTGGGAGCTATAGGTGATTTAAGCTAGACATGATTCACAAATATCACACACTTGTAAAAATATAACAAATATTGTTCTGAGAATTGTAACATGTAAGGATACACTGGACATCACAGTCTGAGTTAGAATACTGTATTATACATGAGTATAGGAACAGAAAAGACAGGAATTTGACTCATCAGAGATCTAATGAACAAGACCTAAGAGAAAGTGTGGAAGAAATTGTTTGTCTGGGGTTTTTTTAAGCAACAGAACATTGAGTGGAAACATCAGTCATAATATGTACATAAAAAAATCAAGATATGTAAAAATCTACAAAGAGAAGGGAAATCAGTTCTTTTCCACATGCCTTGCAAATAAGCCAGAAGGGTTAACTCAGGTAAGGAAGTCTAATTGAAAGAAAACCTGCAGGAATACTGAAGACAGAGGCTACTGACACATAGGGACAGTGGACCCTGTGCCCAGGAAAACTTTACCAGGATCAATTTGATTAAATGTCTATGAGTTATTTTCTTATTGAGCTAAGGATGGACTATGGTGACACGGTCAACATCATAACACACAGGGACAGCAAGCATGCTTGATTCCATGTGTCAGATCAAAGATAGAAGCAAAAACATCATGTTATGTCAGTTCCTGGTTCTGTAGGAGGTGTCACAGACAGGGTTTTGTCTCTGATGACTATATCATGACTATAGAACCCTGTTTGAGGAATGAGACTGCTGGGAAGAGACAGGTTTATCTGAAAGAGCGGTTCAAGGACGTCTTTGCCAACAGACATGTTAGTGAGGAGGGTATTAAAAAGGTGACCAGCACTTTTCATGTTGGAACTTTGAGTATTTTATGGTCCAAACATCCATGTTACAAGTATCTACACTGGTAGACCCTGCAGTTTGGCAGTCTATATTTCATAATACCTTGTTGTAGGTTTTTCATCTTCAAGAAAGATAATCAGGCTGGTGATTTTGATATTGAAACAACACATGTAGGGTGGGCTCAGGGTGAGAAAGCTCACCCACTCTCAACTGAAATGAACTGGACATAGATGTGTATTTGAGTCTGCATGAAGGGTTACTGCAATATTTAGCTTGCTCCCATGCTGTGTTCTTCCTGGGAGCACAGTTGCATCAAAATATATCAGATCTAAGTTTACTTTTGATGTTGAATATGAGCTTAAAGGCTACATTTAAAATATCATACAAAATGGAACAAACAGTAAAGATATGTATGTGTAAAGATAAGCAATTATTAAGGAAACCTGATTAGTAGCAAAAGCTAAATTAGATAAAATTAGTTCAGGACTTGAAAGCTGTACAATAATTTCACGATACTTCCACTTTTTGGAAAATTAAGTCTTTTATCAAATATTGAAGCGGTGGGAAAATAAAGCTCATTGGAACTTAGGAAAAGTGGGGACATGCTAGGTTATTGAGGCCAGTTCCACAATGCAACAGAGTTGCAAAAAACTAACCTGGAAGGGACGGTGTGGAGTTCCCTGGTTTGACCTTAACAACGCTTCACCCTGAACAGCATTGATTGTTTTTCTTTTATTACATCTGCAAGTGGAGACAATGTTCCACTTCAGGAAGAAAGCCTTTGGGAAAAATGTGTTCTTAACCAAAAATCTATCCCTGGATGATACTTTCATCATTAATGTTTAGTAATGCATCCTCTCAAAAAGTAAGGACTAAGCATATTTCCAATTATAATAGCATGGCTAGCAATGCTGGTAAAGTATAACATCTGTGAAATGAACACAGGAATTACAGTTTACCTCGTATTAATCTGCATGATTTATACCCTTTACCATCAATACATTAACTACTGCAGATTATCTACATTTTCTTTGATAGGTAGAATCATGGGAAATACATGATACCAAATAATCCAGAATAATTCAAGTAGTGATGATTGTGTGATGCCTTCTAAAAAAGTTCAGTCTAAGGCAAGACTGAAAAGGAGATTCTTTGAAAGCATGTCTGATATGCAACTTCTCTTGTATTCTGTGCAGGCTGTACTCTGTATCTTATGTAAGAACTCAACTGTATATTAGAATTCATAAATAAATTCTGCAAGAAAGAGGAAAAAGAACTCACACATTGATCACACTGGGACACTCCATTATTTATCTGTATTTGTTGTAATTTTGCTGACACAACTTTATACAATTTTTTTTTTTTTTTTTGTATTCACAAATGCATCGTAGCTTGATATTTCATGATGATTCTGAAGGCTTTTGCATTTGTTTTCTAGATGAGATAAAGTTGAGGGGCTTTAAGGATGATATAAAAATAGAAAGGAAATATGTAAAGTCATCTGTCTTTCCTAACACATAAAATTAGTTTAATTTATTTATTTTTATTTCATAGTTTTAAAAGTAATTTTATAAGAAAATAAAGAAATAAGGATTTTTTTGCTTTACATAAATAGACATCTGTTTAATAGTGTGGCATGCTTTCATTATACATCTTTCACAATTCATGTCCTGGGAACCTAATATAAAAAAGAATGCTTTTTCTCCATTTGAATAATTATTCTAAGGTACATGGAAAGAAACAGAACAGAAGAAGAGAAGAAAAATATTCAACATGAACCCTTTCATTTTATATATTTTTTTATTTTAATAACAATGAAGATATGATTTGTTTTGTTCTTCCAATCAAACTGAACGTTCTAAGACTAGTGGTGATGTTTGGAATTAAGATAGAACAAAGCTACAGATGTGTGGTGGGTTGACCTTGGCTGGCAGTCGGGCCTTCAACCAGCTGCTCTTTTACTCTGCTTTCTCATCAGCATGGCGGGGAGAAGTAAAAGGTGAAAAAGCTTCGGATTGAGATAAAGACAGGGAGATCATTTACCAGTTACTGTCATAGGTAAAACAGACTCAAATTGGGGAAAATTGGTTTAATTTCTTGCCCATTAATGTAGGTTTGCATAGTGAGAAACAAAGGGAAATTAAAACAACGTCTTCCCTATCCCCATTTTTTTCCCAAGGCTCAACTTCATTCCTTCATTCCCTACTCCTCTACCTCCTCCCCACCCCAAGCAGCACAGGGGGATGGGGAATGAGGATTGTGGTCAGCCCGCAGCAGCTCCTCTCTGCTGCTCCTTCCTCCTCACACTTTTCCCCTCCTCCTGTGTGGGCTCTCCATGAGCCACAGTTCCTTCAGGGCACGTCCACCTGCTCCAGCATGGGGTCCTCCATGGGCAACCGTGGGTGTCTGCTCTGGCATGGTCCTCTCCACAGGCAACTGGAGCACTTCCTCCCTTCCTTCTTCTCTGACCTTGGTGTTGCAGGATTGTTTCTCACCCTTTTTACCCTCACTCCTCACTCTACCTGTGCAGCATTTTGCCCTTTCCTAAATATGTTTCCCCCGAGGTGCCGCCATCTTGGCTGCAGGGCTGAGCCGTGCCCTGCGCTGGGCTGGTTGGAGCCGGCTGGAACCGGCTGTGTCCGGCACGGGGCAGCCCCGGCCTCCCCTCACAGCGGCCGCCCCGCAGCCCCTGCCAGCGCCGGGGCCCCTGCACCCAGCACAGTGTCTCATAGTACCTGTAAGAAATGAGAAAATTGAGTTACCCTTCCCTTCCGTAAGTTTCATTAGTCTTTGCAATTTTGTTTTAATGATGTCTACTTTCCTTCTTTTAGCAACATATACAGCATCCTTATCTATTGTAATTAATCTGTGCACTTTACACATGCTGAAGACCTGATTCGTATGGCATGTGTTTTGTTACGCCTCAGTGTATTTGTACTCTGTGCTTTTTTACTGCTCCTCTCCACCATAAAAAGCACCAGACAGTGGATGAGAGAAAACTGCTGTACTCTCCCTTATATTAACATGGCAAAATTCTAAAGAGGTATCATAAAAATACCAGAGTGACTCTAATACAAGCAAAACACTTGAAAATCTGTATATTTGCATATTGCTATGAATGTCTTCTTACTTTCTGGAAGTACTTCCTACTTCATTTATTGCTTTATTCCACCAATAAAGACATGTATTTGTAATACTGAATAAGAAATTAGTGAAATTTAATTCTTTGTAAATAGAATTCAGAAGCTCTGACTTCCAGCTTCCCTTTTCAGGGGAATATGGATCGTAACACCTCTTGGCTTTAATTACAGAACAACATCTGGAATAAAAGTTTCATGTTAATAGCACACATAAAGATGAAGAAAATCAAAGCTTGTCTTACCTCCTTTGCAGGTTTTTCAGGCCAGTACTGTGAAATAGAAATGAATGAGTGTGATTCGGCTCCTTGCTTGAATGGTGCTGTCTGTCAGAATGATGTCAACGGCTATGATTGTTTTTGCCCTGAAGGTAAGTTGTTCAAAATAATTTATTTTTATTATCTCTGACAATTTTCAAAATTGCCTGCAGTCTTCAAAACATCTTCTTGACAGTCTTCAAAACCATTGTTAAAATTTCCTTTCTATGAAAGTTAATCATTCTTTTCTGAAGTCTCATTTGCATCTTTGTCCACCAAGGCACCCAATAAAACAAGCATGCTCATAAAGAATGGAGACAGATATACTTGTAAGTGCTACTTTTTTAGACAAAACCTCATGAACGAAGTCTGAAGGAGTGGAGAAAACACAAATGTGCAGTATGTGAAATCCATGGAAAATGTAATCAATAAACTTACAAGGAAAATATTTCATCCTGATGTACTAACTCACAGCTTTGTGACTGAGCATAGCAAGCAAATTACAATGGCCATAATAATGACTGTAATAGATCTTCAGTACAAAAATCTATTAAAACTTTCACAGACAAAAATAATGTGATTTTCAGAACTTTTTGTCTGTTTCTTTAAAATTGCATATTACTCAGTGTTATCAGAAGTATATGAACAAATGAGTGGTTTCAAGAAAAGTAGTTAAAAGGAAAATTAAAATGCTTTAAAACATTTAAAATTACAGTGTCTTTCTGAGATACTTTCACAAGTGGGTTTCTTCTGAATATTTGTAGGGTTTTTTTTAAATAGGATTTTTAGTTAAAAATAAAGTCAAGCTTGTGATTTATAACCTGGAACTTTGTTTCTGCATTTTAAACTTTCTTATACTTGTTTGATTTTAATCTTCAAACAGTAATGTTTCATAAGCATGAACTGACGGTAAATTGATTTCATAGCTTACAATATTTCAGGTATTTATATATTAATACAAACATTCTAGTGGTGATGATAAGTTCAGAAACTCATCACAAAAGATGAAATTGCTACAAATAATTCTCGTAAGTACAGCCTCCGTTATTAGTTAGTTGAAATTAGAAGCCAAAACAGATATTGGAAGGCAGTTGAAAATTAAGCTTGGAAAAGATCATTCTGCTGTTTAGTCTGCCTGACCAGCTTATAGAAAAATAAATCTTGGCATCCACATTGACAATTTTGTGGCTTACTTGTTACCTGTGAGACATAGGTCTGATTAAACTCTAAATGCAAATGAGAACTGTTACTGTATACATTATTAATGAAGTAAGGGTAATTTTAAAGTTTTATGACTTAGGGATCAGTGGAAATTGGTTCCATGGTCAGTTTGAGAAATTATGGGAATATGCCTTGCACTGAGGGTGCTGATAGCTTAGCATTAGTCATGGTCTTTCTGCAGCCATGGCCTGTGACAGCACTAATGATAGTCATTTTGTAGCATGACCATGAATTAGAATACATTTACAAGAGTGTAAAAGGACAGATATTGGAGTGGAGCTTCTCCAGCAATTTCAAGTACAAAAACCCACAGCTGGACTTCTGGGTTTGCTAAAAGTCACTATGACACAAGAAACAAATAGAGAAAAAGTAGAGAAGTTTGAGAGTTGATTTTTAGACTATAATCAGATGTCCAAATCCCAGCATCACTTATCTTCATCTGCAGTGTTCTCAAAATGGCAGAATATATATATAGATTCTTAAGTCTCTGCTAAATAAATAGTTCAGCTAGATCAATGAAAATGCTGAATCCTAAAGCCGTTCTTTCAATTATTAGCTCCTTTTAAAGTATATTTGATGGTCAAATATATTTTCTGATTAATGACAGAGCAGAAAAAGCTTTTAGAAAGATCTTTCAATAAGACTTCAAGATAATTTTATTACAAGAATAAATTGAAAACAATCTATTTTTTAGAAAAAGGGACCCAAAGATATGCTTTATAAAAGAAAGTATAGATATAGCAGAATAATACATAGCTCTGTTTTTTTTCCAACCAAGGATTTGAAGGTCTGAACTGTGAAATCAACTTTGATGAGTGCACTTATGGCTTCTGTAAAAGCAATTCAACTTGTTTAGACCTGGTTGCAGACTACAGTTGTGCTTGTCCTCCAGGATTCACTGGTAAGATTTATTTTAACTCTGGAAAAGACATTAAGTAGTTGAAATTTTTATTTCCTTTTCTGAAATTAAAATAAACTCTTTTTAATTGCATTTTGTTCAGTTGCATTAATAAAAATATATTCAACTTAGTGTTCTGTGCTATTGATAATCTGCTTTAATTTTCCCTACTAATATGATAAAAATTGAAAGCAGTGTGTATGTTGTTTGATTAATTGATGGAAAGTAAAACTGTATTTTTCCTACAAAAAAAAGTGTTCAAAAATACCTACTCTGTGAAAAATAAGTGAGCAATGATAGCTATAGCTGGTGTTGTTTGTCTTCAGATCGTATCACAGCCATACTTGATCGAGATAGAAACAAGAATACAATTTTGGCAAAAGTTCACTTTGTTCTCTTGTAGAAAGATACCATCAGATCCTTATGATAAATTGCTTGTAAATTACACGATTATTTGTGTGTCTAACAGGTTTAAGAAAATAGCTCTTGCATCAGGAGCAGTCTTCATGGCCCTACTTTCTGCCAGAAGCAGCTAACAGGATCATGGGGAAATCAATAAAACTGTCTCAAAAAATATGCCATCTTAACAACTAATATGCTGTGGTGTCAGGGACTGGCACACACTGACTTTCAGCTGCGGATTTGAGAGAGGCAAATGGAGCAGCATTAGTCATAAGCGGTAACAGGAAGACAAGCAGCGGCAGTCTCAGAAATCATACACAGTTAGTGGGTGTTGTAATAAAGAGCCAAACAGATATGTACAGAGAGCTCAAAATCTGTGGTGACCAATGGAGAGGAAAGAAAAAACTGAGAGAGATCTATTATGGAGAAATGAAAGGTTAAAAAAGCAAGTAGAGCAGTGAAAGACGAGGAGGCAAAATTAAGTTAGAAGTAAATAGAGCATTTCAGGTTGATAGTAACACCAGTAACATCCAGTTTAGGAGCACTTCATACATATTTTGTCAATGGTTAAAAATAGGCAGATGGGACATAAGGAATGTAAGATGATACATGGAGATTTAGAATCTGTGAAAGTGATAATAGTTGCAGTTCCCACAGACGTCTGTGATTTTGCTTGATTCGTGCCAACGTATTCTAATATTATTCAGCATTACAAAACTGAGATGTGCTCTATTTCCTACAAGATCATATTCTCCTTTTCTTCTTTCTTTGATAACTGGCTTTGCTGTCATGAGTTTGCATAGTATATGCCTATTTTGTGCCAATCATGGAAATAATGGAGGTGATTACAAAGTATTTGTTCATATAAATAGAAGCATTTTTAATGCAGTAATTTTAAAAGAAGGAGCTTTAAAAGCTCTTACTGCTGTACTGTAAGGATCAAAATGGAAAATGTCTAACTTTTCTGTAGTAGATTGCGAACAGTATGTTTGAACTAGGGAATGCAGGAAAAGCTCTTCCTTTGAAAATACAGCTACACTACTTTGGGATATGATGGAGTCCACTTACAGAACCAGAACTATAAACTAATGTGTGGGTGTCACCAAGGCAGCCTGGAACAGGGTATGTTCTCCTTAGGAGGAACACTTTATCCCACATTCATACTGATGCAAATAGTTTGCCAATAATGTACCTGTTCATTCCAAGACAAAAAGGAGTCAAGATCTGTCAACAGTAAAACAGCTACCAGTGAGTTATTGGCAGATTTTAATGGATACCTCGACGCCTATGTTGAAGTCACAGAAGTTCACATGACCGCATATTGGCCATTATGAAAAGGCTCTATTTAATCCTGCATTTCTTTTGTGAGAGACTTTTCATCACGAATGTGCTATTGATATCACTTCATATTGGCTTTTTGTGTGAGACAGGACAGCTCTCACAAGAAAACATATCAGCAAGTCTACTGACTGGAATTGGAAGTGGGGATAAGGATCATCCTGATTACACTGAATATTTTCATCTGTGCTCATGCTATTTGTATGATAAATGCACAGTCAGCCATTGTGGATGTCATTAGGTCTGCTCTCTCCAGGCCTTCCGACAACTGCTTCAGCCTCCCTAGAAAGAGTCTTTGATGCAAAATACTCAATATCTGAGCTTCTAAGAAAATTCTTTGCTTCTAAGAAAAGCAAACAGTTGTAAAAGAATGTTCCATGTCCTGAGTTCTAGGACTGATGTTAACGGCCCAAGAAGATATTGCCATAATAACAGTGATACACTCAAAACCTTTTTAAGGCCAAAAGGAAACACAGTGTATATATAGGAATTTTTTGTTTATCCAGTCAATATTTAAGCAATGTAGAAATCCATATTCTATAATGAATGTAGAAAAGCACCATTAACAGCACAGTCAAAATTGTTGTACTGGAAAACTTATTAATATCTACCCATTTTCTTTGGTGTTATGTTCAACTTACCAGTGTCCCTCTGGGTCCTACAGGTGACAGTTTCAATCTTCTCAGGAAGGAGTGGGGGGAGTTTAGGCCTTAGCCATCACATCTTGGGCCCTTTCCCAAGAGAAAGATGATGTCCATGGCAGGGGTTTCTTCCTCCTTAGTCAGGGGTCCAGCTGGTGTTATTTTTATGTACTTTCTCATCCAGCCCGTATACTTCTACGCTGCCAGCTGCAGCCTGGCAGTGGCCCCCAGCCCCAGGCACACAAAGAGCTATGGCTGGTCAGGCAGTGATGGGCAGGGAATGTCACCTGCTCCCCAGCAGGGCCATCCCCAGAGCTGAAGCTGGAGCAGGGGAGACAGCAGTCACCCAGCCCGGTGCAGGGGTTAAACCAGCAACACCCAGCTCGGGCCACAGTGAGGTCAGTGCACAGCTTGCCTCCCCTGCCGAGGGCAGAGATCTTATTTACTGGGCTACAACAGTAGCTCTGAGTACATGGAGGCACAAATTAGAAAGTTCATCACCTAATCTGCTAACTCTGTGTCAATTACGTCTGAAATTTTTCTGATGAGGCTTCATTAAGGAAGTGAAATTTGAAGAAGTCCAGTAAATGTATAGGGCTGACTTTTTCTTTTCAGTTCTTTCAAATGCATTTTTATTTTCCTAGCATGTTAAAAGGCATTTCCAAATAAAGTTTAGCTTTAGCATCTGAGCTGGTTGCATACGAAAACTGTCATAGGCCTAGCTGTTTGCTTGTCTTGCCATTTACTAGCACCATGCCAGGAGGCATCATGCCGGTTTGGTGTCGCATGCCGTATGCATGACGGCTCTGCTGGAAGTGCCGCACTGGACGGGAGGGAGACAGCTGCCTGTTTGAATGGCCTTGGCTGTGGTGCTCCACAGGCAGCGGAGCCCTCTCCAGCCTGAGGAGCTTGTTCCTTCCCTGGGAGCAGAGCCAGGAAGAGACAGCACCATAAGTGCGACAGGGAGCAGGCCTGGATGGAGGGAGCAGCTCTCTCCTGCTGAGGAAAGCCAGCAGGACAGGAATACCCAAAACAACTGAGAGAGTCCCGAGAGGAGCAGGGAATCTTCTTGCAGCTTCTGCTCCCAAGTCCAGATTTAACTGTTAAAAGGATGAGCACCTGACTACTGGCAGCTTTGCAGCCTGCTGCATGAATTTTCCTTTACTCTGAGCAAGATAGGCAGACAGAGAGAAGCAGCTCCTGGGAAAGACAAAGAAAAGACTTTCTCCCTCTCTCTCTCTCTCAAATCAAAGCTTGCTCTCAGATGCCCTCTTGTGGGAGTCAGCATACACAAGATCACTGTAATTATCCCATAGTAAAGAGCTACTGGACAAATGGACAGATGGCGGCACTGCCACTTCCCTCGCAACGTTTTGCTCGATTTTGCCAGTTAGAGGGGTTTCAAGAACATCTGGCAGTTGTGATAGGCAAAGGCAGACCAGATCTGTTAACCTGGCAAGCCTCAAAAATTCGAAAAAGACTTGCTCAGCACATCCAGACTAGTTAATTCTGGGCATTATCAGAACCTGAAGAAGGTGAAGTAAGGAATAATGACAAGTAGGACACCTTTAGTACCGTAAGGAGTAAGATACCTTGAATCAAAGCATCAGCCAGGTGGGCTGGTATGGAATTCACCAGTGATACAGAAGGAGGAGGCATTTTTACAAGGTGTTGGTTACTGACCATTTTCATTATTTGGGTGGATTTCCTCTGGTAGTCTAAGTGCCTGGAACCCAAGAATTTTGTAAGTCAGTGTTCTGGGATGAGAAGGCATGCTTTTTTCATCTCGAATAAGTGACAGGATTATATTTTGTCTGTTGTAAACCCTTTGCCTATTTTAAATTTTAGAAGATATTATTAATTAAATGGATTTCAAAACTCTGCATGTGTGCCTGAGTGCAGAAGTGATCCCTATGCTAGTAAGGTGACACCAGTGAACACTAGATGGAAAAAACATGATTCCAAAGTGATTTTTACTTTAGCACTTAGCACTGAATTTTGTTGTAATTTATATGCATAAGATTCTTAATCTGACTTCCTCACTTATATCATGATCCATATGAGTTCTCTATGTGTAACATGATCCTTATTTAAGGTTTTGCCTGTGTCTTATTCATGTTTATCATTATCATGAGGCAGTATGAATCAACAGCCAAAATCTACCATCAGTCACATGTTGACTTAAGTAAATCTTAATGCTTTACACATCAGACTAAATAAATTTGCAACCTTTTAATATGGTTTCTGAAGATCAAATCTATATAATTTCCTCTGGCATGTGTCATAATATGAGCTTTCAGAATCCTGTAGTAGCTATTGTGGCTAAACAAGTGGTCATAGAATCATAGAATCGTTTAGGTTAGAAAAGACCTTTAAGATCATCCAGTCCAACCATTAACCTAACACTACCAAGTCCACCACTAAACCAATTAAGGGTCCTGTGCAACAATGAACATTTGAAAACCAAAATTATAAAAGGATGTGCAGTGTCTTCTAGCTCAATTCACTCCATCAGGTGACACCTTTTATTTGTGTTTTCAAAAATATTTCCCTGTGCATTCTTTTTCTAAGGCTTTCTAAGCTTTGTTTTCTGTAAGCCTGCAAAAGCCGTTCTATTTTAGGAAGCTTTTGCTGACCCAGATGTTTTAAGTTAATGTCAGGACCACTGCACAGTTTAAAATAATTGAGTCACTCCATCCTCCATTTCACGCTAATCATCTCCACTTCTGTCCTCCACAATTCAAAGGAAAGAATTGGCCTGAGAAATCTATTGGTGCCTACCCATCTCTACAGTCAGTCACAGATACTCAGTCTCGCTTGCACCTCATGCATCAGATTATTGTTCCACATCAATGGCCCTTATGGAAGCAGCCCAAAAGCCAAGTATTCTTTTCTCTGATGTTGCCTAATGACCTAGTTCATATAATCAACATACCTGTATCTGATCTCTAGTCAAAACGCTAAGGTTTTTCAAACCAACCCAAAATCTGGAAGCTGGACTGAAGAGGGCAGGATGGCTTCCCCAGCTCCTGGCTAGCAGAACTCTGACTCATAGCAGGCCCATGGTGGCATAAGAGCTAAAGGCTGACTGCCTTTCCCCCTGCTCAGCTGGGACAGTGCCAATGGGCTACTGATTTTCAGAAACACTCCAGAAGGCGGGCTGCCGAGGGCAGGCTTCCCACAGTTGGGCATGCAAACTTAACATGCTGGAAAATAAACGCTACTTATGCATACATGGAAATGTATTCAATATGTATTTCTGTGATTATTAGAGAATGTTTATCGTCACGTCTAATGTGGAAATGTACCTGCTTCCCCTGGAAAGAGTTCAGGTTAGAACACTGAAGGGAAAAAAAAGGTCAGTAGAGTGCAGAAAAGTCTGTTTAAGTTTCATCATGCTGCAAATTACATTACATAAAAATTTTGGTAAGCTAATACATAAAAACTATTGAATTGCATGAAAGAAAAATCAATTATAGTTCAGTAGCAATGTTTTTTCCAGTCATCTAAAACATAAGCAAAGTCTCTTTTTTTGGTGAGAAATCAAATGGCACATTTCTCCAATAGTTTTCCATCTGCAAATACTAAGCATGATTTATTTAAATTAGAAGGTGAATAGTAACAGTTGCAACCATCTGACAAAAGATAAGTTAGTTCTTCAATCAAAAATTTAATTAGTTTATATGGGATTTACTTTATCATTGCTCTACTGGAGGTGTTATAAGATTATTTTTGTATTTCAGTTTATCCCCTTTATTTTAGATATAATAGGGTTTTTTTCAATAGTGATGCATAATATAGTATATGTAGAACATACATTAATATCTTTCTGGGTGTGACTGTGTATGTAATTAATTTTAGACAAATTGGAACATAATCATTTAATATTAATAGGCTTGTTTATCAATAAAACAAAAAAGTTGTCGGTTGCTGTGAGGCCTTTATCAAATAAAAAATGAAAAGCAATCGTGTCTAGAAAAGCTCATACAGTGATTAATGCACACACAGAAGACTCTGGAAAACATGGTTGAAATTCTTAGTCTTCTTGAGTTACTGTGGGAAATCAACCAAATTTTTCCTTAATTCCATACTTTTTCTATAAACTATTTCTCTTTTCTCCTTTTCTTTGCAAGTGTTTTATATTTATACTCTAAACAGTTATGGTCATGGATGACATCATACTATGAACAGTAATATGCTGGCACAGTGAGCACAATTTTTACTTTTCACACCTGAGAGCACCTGTAAAAATAACATATGGATATCAAGACAGAATTTCCTACTGCATCAAGATTTTTTTGTAACTGCCTCAATTAACCTGTTAGGACTAAATTTTCTACTATGACATGAGCAGTCAGTGAATGAACTCTGACATAAGAAAATCTACCTCCAGCCAACTTCCCCAGTGCACATTTTCCATCCCTCCCAGATATTCTATTAATGAGTTTGAGAAATGGAAGGGGCATCTTACGTAAGACTGGTTTTCTCTAGTTTTTTTATAGTGGATGGTTCCTCTTCTGAAAAAAGTCTGCCAAATCACTGATGTTGGAAAAAGTCTGTTATTCAACACTGCCTTTGCAATACCAACTAGCATTGTACCAGAGTTTTTGATACTAAATTATATTTCCCAACATATATTGGGCTGTGTTTTTAATAAGTCAAAAAATTTACCTTTGGGCACCCTCTTTGTCAGAGTTGTACTAGAAAAGGTATGACACTATCAGTTTTATTATGACCACACTAAGTAATAGCCATATTTGGTGCCATCTTCAGTAACACGTTTGATGACGACTTCTTCTTTACTCTTTGTTCTTTTTTCTTTTTGTTTCCTTATTTTTTTTTACACCTTTCTCTTTCTCAGTTCTGCAACTCGCTATAACTGCTGATTTTGCTATATTTGAGGCATTTTACATATGTTAGGCACTCATTTTTTGTCCATTTTGTTATCCTTAGAACTGGTTTTGCCCAGCTCCTATGTTTGCTTCACTACCAGTATCTGGCCACAGGTGAGATGTTAATAGCCTTGGAGTTTCCAATACCATCCTACAAATGCACCTTCAAGGCCTCTGCTCTCTCTCCTGTACTCCTTCACACTGCAGTCTTACTCTAGGGACATAATTAGCTCATTCTATACAGTGTAACAACTTCTTATTCTTGTCTACATCTTATTAAAAATAAGCATAACATGATGCAATTGTACAAAATTAAAGAAAACTAAACCAAATGAAGCAAGATCCACCTGGCCATTAGACAAGTCCTGAGGCCTCTGGTGTTACCTTGACACCAAACATGTGGCCTGATGATAGCAATGGCAATGCCATACGTACTGGGCTGCAGTGGTGATAACTGGGACATTACCCCACAGCTTGACTCACTTCACTGACACAGTAGGTTGAACAGAGACTACTGCTTGCTCAGATCTGAGGAGTCTTGAGGCAGGAGGGAAAAAGTGTTAAATGCAGAGTGATATTTTTAAAGCTGTTTGTACAACTTTTATAAGAAGATTTTCTTTCTTTGGCACTTCTGCAGTCAGGCAAGAAACAGAATTACATAGATTATTTGCTCCCATAACAGCAGAGCAGCACCTGACAGCCACTTTTCCTAAGAACCTACAGAACCTGCAAGGACAGGACATACACATTCCACATGATGACAATGATGCTACAGGGCCCAGCTGCCTTGAGGTGGCCTATTGCTGTCACAGAAATATATCTGGCTCGCAGAATTGTCTTGATGCTTTCCCAGGAAAGACCCACAGAAGGCTACAGGATGAGTGAATTTATTCTGGAAGTCTCCTAACAACCCATAGATTGCTGGTTGTATGCTCTGCATTAGATCTGTATACCAGAAGGCAGTTAATGTTGCCCATTAACCACCTTGTACTGAACCTAATTACTTAGTTTTGATTAAAGCACACATTGAATCCAAAAACACTCAATCCTGATTTGAATGCATGAAGAGAAGCCAGAATTTCACTGGTATTTTTTTCTAGTAGTAATCACCATCAGATTTAGAAGTTTATATTAAATATTTTATTTAAATTTTTGTCTTCACTTCAAGCTATTGAGTCTCATTACCTTTTCTACACAAAATGAAAAAAGCCTCTTACTACCCAAGTATTTTCTCTTTGTAAAGACACTTATACACTGTAATCAAGTCACTTCTTGTTTTTGTTTGTTCTAAATGAAACAGATGGAGCTCTTTAAGCCTTTGCCGACAGCATGCTTTCTTCAGTTGTTGAATAAATTGTGTAGCTTTCCCTGCATCCTTCCCACTTATATTTAAATATGGAACATTGTAGTCAATGTTTTATGCAGAGGTATTTTACACATCAATATTCTTTCTTGGTTTTTTAAATACATCTGAGATTTTTTTTTGTTGTTGTTACAGCACTGCAATAGCACTCATATGCTGAGGTCTTCGGCAGTCCTTTTCAGATCACTTTTGTTGTTTCCTTACATACAGTTCATCTACAGTTCAGTAGCTGTAACCTACATATCTTTTTCTTTGTTTGTATCTGGCAGCTGCAAGTGACCAGAAGTGACCTACAGTACATTGAAAAATGTACTGTTTAACTAAACAAAAGTTATCACAAGATTTCAGTTAGTGCATATGCTTGCTCTCCTGTTGCAGGGAGATACAGGAAAGGAAGTGAGAGTAGAAATGCAGTTTTCTTAAAAGTCAGTGTTGAAATAATAGAGTAAGGGCTTTTCACATTCACCTACAGAAAAAAAGGCTCAGGGAAGTGTGAAGTGTCTCATTTGTCTCATTAAGATTTTCTCATGAGAAAGACTTGAGGGATGAATATAGGTTGAATGTGCCAAAAGCTGTACTGCTCTCTTTGTGAGAGTAGGACTTTCCATCTACCCCTCTGTATTTTTAACCATGTACATTTATGACATGCTTGAAGAATGTGTTTGCTTCTGCCTGCTAGTGTTAATATTTTTACTACACCCTGAGTGTCCTCTGCTTCTTTGGCTACTGCATGCCTGGACTCACCTCTGTCTTATCTGACTAATACAGAAATGTGTCTTAATGGAGAGGCAGAGTGGAGATACAAATTTGGATAGAAGCACTATGTTGCAAAGTGGGAGCTCTGATATCACACACTAAGTAACTTCAGACCTTTCCTATCCTATTTTAAATTTCCTAGACCTTTTGATACAGGTAACTCGTGGTCCTTCCTTACATGATCACAGATTTGGAATACTTGTCCTGCTTTACCTTACCATGAGGCACAGCAAATTTCCAATCGAACTCACTACACAAACATAAAAGCCTTTGGACCTTCTTCTGTGTTATAAACAGTGTGTGTGCCCTGTAAATTATATAACCATAGCACTAGAAGAAAATAATAATCTATTCCATCCTCATCCCAGCAGATAACGTATACTATACTGTGTCATTCTTTTTATGTTTATCTCACCTTAAAGAAGTCCAGCACCATTCCTTATTTTCCTCAGGCAATCTTTCCAGTGTGTTATTATACTAACTGTTAGAAGTTCCTTAACATCTAATTTGACTTTCACTGCAGTTTAAATGCATTACTTCTTATCCTGTCCGCTATGAACATGGAAAACTAAAGACATTTGAAAAAGCCTTCTCTTATTTTATGACTGTCATCACATTTCTATTCAAATCTTCCTTATTTAGGCTTTACAGCCCCATTCATTTTGTTTTTCCTAAGAAGTCATGCTTTTGAGTTCTTTGTCATTCTTGTCATGCTCATCTAGACTGTCTTCATTTGGTCCCTGTGTTTCTTGAATGCAGCTTACTGCACAGTGCAAAGCACTCCAAATGCAGCTTTACACCAGCTAGATGAGAATGAAAGGATTACTTTATGCTTGTAACTGGCTATATTCCTTTTTTATATATCCCAGCACACTATTTGATTTGGAACAAAATTCTGGGGTTTGTTCCTACTTAACTTGTGATTTGCTGTATTGCAATATCTTCCACTTGTTCTGATTGGATAACTCTATCTCCAATTTGTCAACATTTATGAAGACTTCTAATCCTGTCCTTTAATGTACCTTTTTGTGTTGCCATCAATAAGCTTACTCTGTTGTCCACCATCCAGACTGTTGTTGAAAATATTGAATAGAACTAGATGTGGACAGTAGACGTCTTTCAAAATCTGTGCAATTCATCCATTTTGGTAGTAAACCCACTGATAACTAATGTATGAATATGGCTTTCCAACAATTTTTACTCATCTGAAAATATTCTCTTGTAGTTGATATCTAGTTCAATTATTAAGATTTCACACAAGGTAGCAGTAGAAACATTACTGAAGTCAAGCAATATGACATCCTACTTTTCTTTTTTTTGGTTTTTGTTTTTTTTTTTTTTTACCCACAAGGCCTGTAACTCTGGTGTAGAAGGGAATTGATTTGCTTATATAAGGCTCATTTTTAATACATTATTTCATATTTATATGTTCTTACAAGTAATTAATTTAGCAACTTTTTCCCATTTTGCCTCCAGGAACTGAAATTACACAAACGGATCTGTAATTTCACAGCTCTGTCTTTTACTCCTTTTTAAAGGCTGACTTTATTGAGTCTTCAGGTACTTTACCTATCTTCCACAAATTCATGAAGAAAGCTGCTGAGTTTTTATTAGCCAGCTCTTGAAGTACTCAAGGGTGAAGTTCATCAGACCAGCCTATCTGAATGTCTAACTAATCTGACAATTCCCCAGCCTGCCTTCTCTATTCGACACTGACATTTTGCCTTTTAATCATAGGTATCAATTATGATAACAATCTGCTTGCAGCTGACCTTTTTACTGATGACTGAAGCAAAAGAAGCATTGAACAATTTGGCATGATTACCACTATCAGTAACCATCCTTCTCCATTGAATGGCAGACCATACCTTTCCTTCATCTTTAATGCTGAAGTACTTACAGCATGATTTCTCATTACCCTGACCATCCCACGATAGTTACATCTTATTCAGTGCCTTTGCTGGTCTGATTTCATGCCTACATGTTTATGTTTTACTTCTTAGGTTATCCTTAGTAACCTGACCTATTTTTTGTTAGTTAGGCATTTTCATCCTTTGAAAAACAGAAGTGCCAAATTGGTCTCCTAATACCCAGTGCTTTTTCCCCACAAAAGGATAGTTTGTCCTGGTGTACTTAAAGAAAGCAGTAACTTTCTTAATTAGCTTTTTAGTTTAGTTCAGCCTCTCATCAGGTTTCACATCAGAAATTTTCTGCATTCTCTGCAATTTTTCTGAATTCCTTTGGTTTTATGTTGTTTACTGCCCTCCCCTCTCCCTTCCCATGGACCTTGATTGACCTCACCCAAGTTCTTCACATTCCTTTCTTCTTATTCAGAGGTTACTCTTACCTTTTACTTAGAATCAGATCCCAGAAAATCTCTGTTTGTAGTTGCCTTTTCCACTATTGCATGAAAAAATTGCCAATAGCACATTCAAAAATCTTTCTATTTCTGAATGATGATTCCTTTCCAAAATGTTGTTTTCCATCACTTTATGGATAAAATACTAACAGCCATTTTTCGTACTCTCATCAGTGACAGCTACAGTTTTCCTTCTCTGTCACCACAGTAGCTTTTGGTATTCATAGGAGCTCTTAATCTCTACAGTTGTCCCTTGATTTTGAATCAATTTTGGATCAGACAGATCCCAGTATTTTTTATACCAGGCTAGAGCTTGCTCTAAATTAATGCAGTGCACAATAGAGAAGTGAGGGACTGTGGATTTTCTTTGGTATGCCCAATGAGGTTTTTTTTTTTTCATAAGCCACCTATTATATTGTCTTCTAAATATTCTCCTCTATATGACTTCTGTATGTTCTCCTATATTTTTGTTGTTTCAGATTTGAATTAATTTGAACTGCAGCTCAATTAAATCTTTTTAAAAGAAGAAAAATAACAAAACAGCTGAATGAATTTGTGGTTTTCTGTTGGGATCTGAGAAGTGGCTTTATTCATCTAAACATGGAAGCAACCTTGAGAAATATTTTTCTTATTATTGTTCCTGAGGAATTAAATCTCTAAAATAGTTATAAAATTGTAGCATATAATTCTAGTAATTACAGTGTCAAGATGTAATGCTAGAATACACAAAGGATATATTTGCGAATGTAGCTCATACTTATTCCTTTAAAATATTTAATTTGTTAACTATCAGCTATGATCTAGGAATATCTCTAGTTTTAAAGCTGTCAAGCAGAAATAAAATAGTGTTTCCAGCCTGGAAAAGTTAAATTGTGCAGTTGTCACTTGTACTGCGAAGTAGCTTTTCTACTTTCCCAAACCCAGCGTGATTTATAGTTTTAATGTTTCATTTTCTTTTCTGTCAGACAAAAACTGTTCCACGGATATTCATGAATGTTCCCTCAAGCCCTGCAAAAATGGAGGCCATTGCCATGATTTGATTGGTGAATTTTACTGTAGCTGTTTGCCAGGTAAGAATTCAAGTGATATTGAGGTGAGAATTGTTCTGTGGTACTCAAGAAAGAAATATAGTTTTTCATAAGCACAAAACTAAGTAGTCATTAATTTTGCTTGAAAAGAGAGAAGGACTGAGCAGGTATTCTTTAAGCATACTCTACAATTGTTATGCAGATGGTGTCAGCAGCATTTGTTTACAAAACATAGTTTGTGTACCAGAAGTACTGCCTTGCAAACCAAAAATGAATGAAGAGTCTTAGAAATCAACCAACACTGTCAGTGGTATTCACACCAAAATGTTTGAGGAATTCTGAATTTCTAAATCTTTGCAAAAGTTAATTTTCTTCCTTCCATAAATGTAGAATGATTTTGTTTCCTTCTTTTCCACTAGCAAAAATTATTTTTTAAATTTCTTATTATACACTGAAGAAAAAAATGGGGAGAATTTATACAGTAGTTGTCAAAAGGGTTGCTCGCAGTGATGAGAGAAGCTAATAATAACTGAAGTAGTCAACAATATCAGACCAACTTTTCTGTCTTAATATGGCATACATAATTTTTATCAAATATATATAAATATCTATATATAATATATATAAATATATATAATAAATCATATATTTATATGATATATATTTATTTACAGTAAGTATACTGTATGTATCTTAGAAATATATGAACTTATATGCTTCAGTGTGGCTTTTTCTCTATAAAGTTAGATTGGTGCTATAGGCCAGCTTCTATACATTGGAATAACCAGCTAATTTAAATATATGATACTTGTATAGTATAACAAATTGTTGATTTTTTTTTTCCTGCTACCTTTATTGTGGGTCAACTAGCGTCTGATTGGAAAGTAGCAAGTAAAACACGAAATGATAGTACTTTTTCAGTTGCAGTTTTTTCATACTCTTAGGTCCCTTACATTGCATTAAACCTTGTTCTATCATGTCAAGTTAGCAATGTAATGGTAAAAGGATCAAGCTTATATTTGGACAGAAATATTTGCTTATAACGGATAGGAAAAAGAAGCAGTTAAAATTATTATGTCCTTATAAGCATTATATATGTTTTTATGTAAGATATTTAAGAATGTATACAAGTTATTTAAAGTCTACTGTGTAAATAGCTTGAAAGTTGTGTAAGTTGTAATAGGTTGAAAGTGTGAAGCATAGAAATAGCATAGCACTCACTCATAGCATAGAATAGCACTCACCACTAAATCATGGTATATAGGCCTAAAAATAACTTGAATACAACCTCTTTTAAGACCTGAGAGTCTCCCAATAGACATTCAGGACACAGAATATCTAAGTTTTGTCTTTTTTATTGTTATTATTATTAATTACTATAGTTAATTTGTTAAGACTGGACTCTTATATGTTGATCTAATAGGTTAGTTTTACTTTTTAAATTGCAAAGTCTATGACTATAGGGGGACGGTGGAAACTTATGACTCTAGCAACAGAAGGAATATTCTTTCTTTGCCTGCACACGTGCAATTACTGAACAGGCACAGTGCCCTGAGAATAGGTGAGGACAAAGCGTATCTATCAGAGAAGGCACTGAGGCCAGTGGAACCTGAACCAACTGCCTGCACCAAGCACAAGTGGTGGGTAATAGTTAGAAGAGGTTTCCTTCTGCAGAGGATGGAGGAACCCATCTACCTACCTGTCTTAATTTGTTGGAAGACTTCCTACTTGTTGGGGTCTTGGATCTTAGATCCTTTGGAAAGACTGCTGATGTTCATCTTGCCCTCAGACTGCTACCTCTGGTTGCCCACCCAAATGGGAACCAACAGCACTACCAAGGGAGACCTGGAACAAATTGAAGAGTGACAACAGAGCACTAGGAAAAGTGAAGAAGGGCCTGGGGGACCATGCAGTGTTTTTCTCAGTCTTTTCAGTGAAAGAAAGTCAAAGGCTTAGGTCGGTTTGGGCATGTCATGCAGGTGAATGCTTGGCTGCCTGGCTGGTATTGCAGACAGATCTTTAGCTTTTATTACCCTCTCTGAAGAACTACTAGTGAGAGATGTGGCCCAGCTGACAAAGTGGAATAAGAGCATTTTTGGCAACAGGCTTCTTACCCTAATGAGGGGGATTTAAACTAGATACGCCACAGGAGGATTTCCTTAAGAGGAAGAGAAGGCAAACAGAAAGTGTTTAGGGGACAGAATAGTGGGGGAGGCTCTCACGCTTGTGAAAGCAGCATGACTGAGAGGGTCCCTCTTCACTACATATGCAGAAATGCATGCAGAATGTGATACAAACATGAGAAATTAGAAGTGTGTGTGCAGTTGCACAGCAATGATTCATGGGGTTTAGAGAGACATGGTGGGATAGCCAACACAAACAGAGCGCTGCAGTGGAAGGACATGGGTCTTAAGGAAAGACAAACTGAGAAGGTGAGAAGGAGGGGTTTCACACTATACAAAGGAAAGCCTCAGATATACTGAGCTTTACATTGGAATGAATGATGGGCCAGTCAAGAGCTTATGGGTAAGGATTAGTGGGCAAACTCACACAGGTGGCGCGGTGAGCATCTACCACAGACCAGCTGATAAAAAAAAAGTAAATGAAGCCTTGTCTAAACATCTTGAAGAAGTCTTACCATCACAGGCCCTCATACGCATGTGCAACTTCAATGACCACAGTATTTGAAGGTGGTTTAATAGGGCTGGACACAAACAACCCAGGAAACATCTGCAGTGTTGAGAAAAAATTTTTGATACAGGTGATCAACCAGAGGATAGGGGAGATGTTCTGTTGGACTTGCTGCTCACAAACAAGGAAAAACTGGTGAGGGATGTAAAAGAGCCTTGGTCCCAGTGACCAAGTTGAAAAATTTGTGAGAAGACAAAACCAGCAGAATCACAGTCCTGAATTTAAGGACAGCTCATTTTGTTTGAGGAATCTGCTTGACTGGATCCCCACCCTTTGAAAGCAAAGGAGCCCAAGACAACCTTCTCAAACACAGTATAAAGGTCTGTTCCAATGTGCAGGAAGCTGAGCAGGTGTGGCAGAAGAATGAAGAAAACATGGGCCCGTTGATGAATGATGTGCATGTAGTGACAAAAGGTATGGAAAAGAGAGGTTATTAATGGCTTCCCTGCTTCTGTTTACTGATAGGTTCACCCTCAGGTGACTCCCAGATTGCTCTGCCTGGAGGCAGAATCTGTGGGAGTGAAACATTATGCATGGCAGAGGAAAATAATTAGAAGAGACTTAAGCAAATTAGGCATACCTAAGTATGTGGGACCTGATGAGATGTATCCACAAGTGCTGAGGGAGCTGGGCTGGCATCACTGTGAGACTGCTGTCTATTATCTTTGAATAGTCATACTGATTAGGGGAGAGTTCTGATAACTGGAGAAAGGCAAAAGCAACCCCATCTTAAAAAGGAGGATTTGGAGAACTACAGGTAAGTCATCCTAACCTCAGTCCCTGGAAAGATTATCGAACAAATGCTCCTGGAAGCTTTGTGCAAGAACATGAAGGATAGGAAGGTGACTGGAAACAGTCACCATGCATTTACTGAGGGTGAATCATGCCTAACCAATCTGGTAGCCTTCTATCATGAAATATGCAGCTCTGTGGATAAGTTGAGAACAGTGGATGCAATTGACTTTAGAAAGGCTTTTGACATGACCTCCCTGAGTAATGTTGTTGTCAAAGTGAGGTATACAGACTGTAAATGTAGACAGCAAGATGGGATCAAAATTGGCTGAACCATGATGGTTAAAGGATTTGTGGTAAGTGACATAAAGCCTAGTAGGCAATTGGTAACTAGTGACATTCATCATTATTTGATACTGGAATCAAATCTGTCTAGTGTTTTTATTAGTGACCTGGACAATGGGTCACATTCTCGGGAATTTCAAAGGTGATAAAAAACTAGGGCAAATGGTTGATATGCTGAAGGCTAGGGTTTCTATGCAGAGGGACTTTGACAGGCTGCAGGAACAGGCCAACAGGAATCTCACAGAGTTCAACAAACAGAAATGCAAGTCCCACAGCTTTGGAAGAATAATCCCATGCACCAGTAGAGCCTGGTGGCCAACTGGCTGGAAAGCAGCTTTGCAAAAAAAGACCTCGGGGTCCTGGTGTTCAACAAGTAGAACATGAGCCAGCCATGTGTTCTTGTAGCAAAGAAGCATCCTGGGCTGCATTAGGAAGAGTGTAGCTAGCAAGTCTGAAGATGATTATTTTTCTACTCATGACTCATGAAACTGCATCTGAAGGACTGTGCCTAAGTTTTGCATTCTCCACTAAAAGAAGGACACTGCCATACTGCGGCAAGTCCAGCAAAGGGCCATGGAGATGGCCAGGGGCCTGGAGAGCCTCATGTAGAAAGAGAGCCTGAGGTAATAGGACCTGTTCAGCCTGAAGAAAAGATTAAGAGAAGATTTTAGTGGAGTTTACAGCCACCTCATGGGAGGATACAGGGAAGACAGAGCAAGGCTCTTCTCAGAATTGTGGCAGGGCAAGAGGTGACGGACACAAGTTGGAATGCAGGAGAATTCTGATTACATATTAGGGGGGAAAAGACCTACTATGAAGGTGGTTAACTATTGGAACAAGTTGTCTGGAAAGCTTGTGGAATCCTTGCCCTTGGAGACATATTCAGATCTTCACAGAACAGTTTCCTGAACTACCTGATCTAGCTGGCCTTGCTCTCAGTGAGGATTAGACCAGATGGCTTCAACATAACTTCCAACATAAATTATCTTGTGATTCTATTACTAAACAAGGAATCTTTGCCCAATTTTATGTATACATCACAAATGTAATAATTTAAGTTGAATTTTAAGTTGAACTACCTGTGCCTACACACACAGTCTTAAAGACTGCAAGCATTTCGGTCATATCAAAAAGTTTTCCATAATCTTCATTAGGGTGTCATCTTTTCTCAATCAACTTTGTAGCTGAAAAAAAAAAAAAGTGTTTGTTTATATGCAATGCTTTTCCAAATCCAGAATTTGTATGAGTATTTAAAAACTTCTCAAATATCATTTTTTGCCATGTGTTAATCTAGCCTTCCACTAGGAAATGCCTTCGTATCTACACTGAATTTTAACAAGGGGAGAAACAAAATGAAAAACAAGCACTATAGTGGTGCAGTAAAAAGTTAATTACAACAGTAGTCTGTCACCTGGAAACCTTGCCTTGAAATCGTAAAGTAGAGAAGCGCAGTTTGAGGAAGAAGTGAAGTTTATAACTTCTCGCTGGGTAATCTGATATTTGAGGAAATGTTAATCTAGAAGGTGCTGGATTTGTAGAATGTATTCAGAAAGGCAACAAAAGTGGTTAATGGAATAGAGCAACTGCTTAGACCACAGCAAGGTCCCTTTAAGTTTGTAGAAGAAAAGCATGACAGAAAGAGAGGAAGCTTAGAAACAAAATCATGAAAGCAGAGGCTAAGCTGAAAGCAGAACTGTTGTTCACTGAAATCTGTTCACAAGAAGGAAAAAGGCACTTGAACCTAATGGGATTTTGCACTAAAACACATAAAAGAACTTTTAACAGATGACATTACATTTCTTGATTTGTTACCACAGACTGTGAAGTAGCTAGAGGATTTATTTAGAAGGTTTGGTAAGGGATTAGACAAATTCACAACCAAAAAGGCTGAAACGGGATACTAAAGGATCCTGTGACCTCTATAATACACCTGAATGCTTGGAGGTTTCAAAGGGAACAAACTGCTGGAAGTGGCTAAGCTAATATGCTCTCCCTAAATAGCCTTCTTCCTCTCTCAGACAGTTCTAGATGCACAATTGCACTGACCACACAGGGTGTTTCTTAGGTTCTTACAGGATGTTCTTATGTTTTTGTCTTTTACAAAACCTTACATCTACTACACAGCTTCTTTCCCATCCCCAGTCATGCCTCAGTGATATATTATCTTTGCTACACTTAACTGAATACATAAATATTTCTTTTTTCAGTGGGATTAGTGGATGATTAGCATGACTGCTAAAGTAGACTGATTTTGAAGCAGAAAATCCTGACAGCTGAGATGTTTGGATTGATGGATTCAACCTAGAATCAATTTTTGTTCAACTTAATACACTGAATCAAAGGAGCAGTACTTCTGATTAAGAGTAAACTCACACACAGAAAAATTGTAAATCAAATTCTTCCTTTTCAGGAGGTTCGCTATTATTAAAGTTTACTGTACCATGAAATAAGACTGTACTTTCTTTCAAACCTTTCTGGCAACCCTTATTATGAAGTAGAAGCTTATACATGAAAGTTTTCACTCCAGGAAGAGGCCTTAGGAAAAAGAGTTGCATGCTGTGTCTCAAAAAATAAAGTGAATCATCAAGATTACAGATGGGAAATCTTTAGGAAATCATTCAGTCCTTCACACTGCTGCTGCACAGTCACTCTTTAATATAGAATTTGTAATGATTTTTTTTTTGCTTTGATTTCAGTGTTGCCTGATAAGAAAGTCTAGCATTTTTAACATGAAACTGTTCAGTTTACAAAAAAGATTACCTGATGGGTAGTTTAAAATTCTTATTACCAAATTCTTATTCCAAGTTACAATTCATTTATACAATTTGTAAGTCATATATTTTTCATACACCTCTAACATCCTAACTTATACTGGGATAGCATTCTTTCTAAACAACTCCCTCTAATTAGCTGTAGAAATGCTATTCAGCAGACTACCAATTACAGAATATGCTTTGAGTATTCATACAGCAAAAGAGTACAGAACTGCTTGAAGGCAGTTTTTAGTGGACTCAATATTTTAGGGAAATAGAGGTTAAAATTCACATGATATTAGCTCTTTTGTAAAGTCTTTATACTGAAGCTTCTGTGGGCAGTCACATCCATGAGATATCAGTGTTGACTCTTCATCCAGGATAGTCACTGATAGTCAGAGCTGTTGGAGAAGCAGCGGTGATGCAGATGGCTCCCCAGGATCTGCCACATACCTGACTCTTACAAAAGCATTACCTGGAAGCAATGAGTGACAGTGAACATCATTAGGGGTCCTTCCCAGGAGTTCCTCCTTACGTTTATAGATGATCCATACACCAGCATTAATTTTTCTCTAATATTTGTGAAATGTTAAATATATTTTTAGTAACTCTAGTAATTCTTCTGTGTTTTTGAGAATCTTGCTATATTTAGATGTTTTTCTAATAGTGAGCTTCCTGAGAACACCCAGCCATTTGCTACCATAGAAGATGTGATCGTTCATTTCACTTTTTCATGGAAGCCTTTACAAAGTTAGTTAAAGACTTTAATTGTTTGTTACATTATGTGTAATATTTTAGTCATAAAAGGCCTGCCAGAAAAAAGTGACAATTCTAAAATTGGCACAAGTTATGACAGCCTTCTTTAATAAAGAAAAAAAAAACCAACCCAGAAGTATTCTAAAGTATTTTCAAAATAAGGAAGTAGAAAAAATAATCTTCCCAGGCCATTCTTCGCTTTTTCACTCTGCAGTGTAATGGTTAACCTGTCCTTCCTCTCTCCTCCCCAGTAACGTTTACATCATACTGTTTAAGTCTGGTACAGGAAAGGGTGCCATTTAGTTTAGCTTTCTAAGATGTATGAAATAATATATTGAATAAATCATTATGTCCTCATGAAACTCATGCATTACTATAGGAGTGTGGTTACCAGAATTTTGTGCATGTATCAGCAAAAACATCAGACAAAATTAAGTATGGTAATACAACAGAAGAATGCTGATC
This sequence comes from Pelecanus crispus, assembly GCF_030463565.1. NCBI lineage: Eukaryota > Metazoa > Chordata > Aves > Pelecaniformes > Pelecanidae > Pelecanus > Pelecanus crispus. The sequence continues at coordinate 101,802,545 of NC_134645.1, forward strand.
AGTCCTAGCCTCAACCTAGGAGAATGCCAGAGGGAAGACAATAACAAGGCTAAGCAAGAATGCCCCATTTGGGGACCCAGGACAGATTCTAGAAAGCAAATGTGTAACCCGTCCTTTCTGCACAGAACATCACCCATACCACCCAGCAGGCTTGGATCCTGAAAATGTGAAAAAAATTGTCCGCCTTTACCTTCAGTATCTTATTCTTTTTTCTCTGTCATTGTTTCATTAAGGAAAAACAAAACAAAACAAAACAAAACAACCCACTATTATTCATTATTTGGAATTGAGAAAGATATCATTAAAAAGAGCCCCTGACCTGCTCATCATCAGAACAGAAACACTCAAAAAAAAAAAAGACTAAAAAAATATAAGTCATTAATGGGTATTCCTCCAAAACAAAGAATTGATTGACTCCGTGTAATGGGTCTGGTTGGAATGGAGTTAATTTTCTTCATAGAAACCCATATGGTGCTGTTTTTCAGATTTGTGACCAAAGCAGTGCTGTTCACACAGGGGTGTTTTAGCTGTTGTTGAACAGTGCTTACACAGCATTAAGGCCTTCTCTGTATCTCACTTTGCCCCACCAGTGAGTAGGCTGGGGGTGGGCAAGTGGCTGGGAGGGGACACAGCTGGGACAGTTGACCCCAACAACCAAAGGGACATCCCATACCATAGGACGTTGTGCTCAGCAATAAAACCTGAGGGAGAGTTTTTCTAAAGTAGCTGTTGCTCAGAGACTGGTGGGAGGTGGAGAGTGACTGCTTTTGCACCACCTCTCTGGGCAGCCTGTTCCAATGCTTGACTACCCTTTCCGTGAAGAAATTTTTCCTAACTTCCAACCTAAACCTGCCATTTCCTCTCACCCTATTGCTAACTACGTGGGAGAAGAGACCAACACCCACCTCACTACAACCTCCTTTCAGGTAGTTGTAGAGAGCGGTAAGGTCTCCCCTCAGCCTCCTCTTCTCCAGGCTAAACAATCCCAGTTCCCTCAGCCGCTCCTCATAAGGCCTGTGCTCCAGACCCTTCACCAGCTTCGTTGCCCTTCTCTGAGCACGTTCCAGCACCTCAATGTCTTTCTTGTATTGAGGGGCCCAAAACTGGACACAGGATTCCAGGTGCGGCCCCACCAGCGCCGAGTACAGGGGGACAATCACCTCCCTGCTCCTGCTGGCCACACTATTCCTGATACAAGCCAGGATGCTGTTGGCCTTCTTGGCCACCTGGGCACACTGCTGGCTCATGTTCAGCTGCTGTCAACCAGCACCCCCAGGTCCTTTTCAGCCAGGCAGCTTTCCAGCCACTCTTCCCCAAGCCTGTAGCGTTGCATGGGGTTGTTGTGATCCAAGTGCAGGACCCGGCACTTGGCCTTGTTAAACCTCATGCAGTTGGCCTCGGCCCATTGGTCCAGCCTGTCCAGGTCCCTCTGCAGGGCCATCCTACCCTCCAGCAGATCGACACTCCCACCCAGTTTGGTCTCATCTGCAGTAGCAGGCACAGTGCTGTGGTTTGGATTTAGTAGGAGAAGAATGTTGATAACACGCTGATGTTTTTAGTTGTTGCTGAGTACTGCTTATGCTAGTCAAGGACTTTTCAGCTTCCCATGCTCTGCCAGGTGCACAAGAAACTGGGAGGGGGCACAGCCAGAAGAGTTGATCCAAACTGACCAAAGGGCTATTCCATACCATATGACGTCATGCTCAGTATATAAACTGGAGGGGGTTGGCCGGGGAGCAGCGATCGCTGCTCAGGAACTGTCCAGGTATCGATCAGCGGGTGGTGAGCAATTGCATTGTGCATCACTTGCTTTGTATATTATTATTATTATAATTATTGTATTGTTGTTATTATCATTACTATTTTACTTTATTTCAATTATTAAACTGTTCTTATCTCAACCCAGGAGTGTTTCTCACTCTTACTCCTCTGATTCTCTCCCCCATCCCATCGGGGTAGGGGGAGTGAGCAAGCAGCTGTGTGGCGCTTTGTTGCTGGCTGGGGCTAAACCACGACAACTTGATAAATAACTCTCTTGTTCATAAACTTAATGGAGGACACACTTTAAAAAGCAATACAGTTCTTTAAAGACAGTTCTAGGAATTGAGTAACAGGTTGTACATTTGCTAATGACACCTCAATAGGCTCAACAAACTTTGTTTTTAATGTAGGCTGTACTTTTCTTTTTTAAGAACACAGATAAATTTATATAAATTAATTCTGCCAAACACTTTTGTCTTATTTATATATTTAGTTCAGTCATTCAGTTGTAGGCAACTGCAGTGACGTTGCTGCTTGTTGCTTACAAAATGAAAAGCTATAAATGTTAAGGCAAAAGAAAAAACAGACAAACTGATGTTGTCTATCTTTTCAATGTCAGAAGAATTGTAACAATTTTGTAGTGCAACATTATTCTGCTTTTAAGCCAAATAGAGAATGGGCAGTTAAAATACTAATGTATGGTATATGTTTATATATGTAAATCAAATTTCGAGATATATATACCTCTCCCTTTTTTCGTTATTTTCAGTAGAATAACAAGATGACAGTGCAGTGAAGTTTTAAGTTTCCACGCTTGTAATTGTCATACTTTTGGTTTAAGTTGCCATACATGTTTTTAGTTGTAATACAAACCTTAATATACAGGTTCCATGCAAAGGAAAATCTGCACTTCAACAACATTTATGTGAATAAAAATACTGGTAAAAAAGATCACAGTGGGTCATTCCTGCAGTGGTCATGTAATTGCACAGACACTGGGTATTCAAACTGTACATTATGTTGTAATACATAATTGTGTATTCTGTAATACACTGGCAACTGTACCTTCTATTTGTTTATATTGTTCCCAGAAGCACAGTATGATTTTCATTTTTAAACCTAATCTTTATTATCTGTTAAAAAGTGGACATAAATGTATAACAGCAAACAAAACTCTGCAATTTCTACTTATGTGAGATTTCATTGTATTATTCTTACACAAATAAGCATTTAGTGAGCTTTTGCACTGTAAGACTGAAATTTGTATAATTTTGGTAAATTAAAAAGAGGTGAAATGATATGATGGTATAAAAACATCTCTTGAAATAGTTATACCTTTTAATTACAGACAGTTTTTACAAAGGATAAGAAGTAAATGGGGAAGGAAGAAGAAAATTCACATGATGGCATTGAAAACTATTCATTATACACCAGCACATACCAGGAAGCTTAAAGCAGCATGCCACCAAGTGTAGGAGAAGGAAAAATATGGAATCCAAAAGCATTGTGATGAAAATAGGAAACAAAGCTAAGAAAGGGAGAATGAGAAGAGCAAGATACTTCACAAAGTTCATTAAAAAGTCTCTTACAAGGGTTTGATGTTAAGGGAGGCTGTGATGAAGGAAGAGAAAGTAAACATGATTAACAGAGCACATGGAAAATTTCTCACTGTTGTGAAAGGATCTGAACTTACTAGGTATAATAGCTTTACTAAGTTACTTTGTCTTCCAATTTTCTTCCTCTGTTCCTATCTTTATCAGTATAGTGCTTCATGCCAGTGGTAAGTGAAATTTTCCTGCAGTAGAACAAGAAAAAATTGCTGGCTTCCTCTCTTTTTTTCCAAAAATGTGCTGTCATTTATGAGGGTAAAAATATAGGAAAAAAAAACCCTATTGATTAACAACTCATTCATAATGTCAATTCAATCCTCCAACCCTAGCAGATGACTTAAAAATTTGACATTTTTCTAATAGAAACAACATTATTTATTTCAAAGTGGATAATAAGACATTGAGTTACTGTTAACAAAAGCAGACACAAACCAGTAGATGTCTTGAGAAATACTGCAATAATGCATTACAAATTCCCCAGGTGAAGAATTGTCTCTATGACAGCCTTTAGCACCTTTAGCTTGAGTCTATTCATTCCTAAAACTACTTTAATGGCAGTAACAGAATGGAATGGAATCATCTGTTCTCTCAATATTAAAGTTGTTTTAAAGATCTGTTAAAACCATCATAGCTGTTTTTCACAATTCACCAGTATGCTCTCTGTAAAGGATTTAACTCCCTAAGTGTTGACTAATTTTTCATTTGCTGCTTATATTTGGCATCTCTGCATTTTTCTTATTGTCTGATACATTAATGGAATATGTTACCATATTTAAGTGCCTGTTCCTGATAGAGTGAGTCTATTCACATATAATAAGAAATTAATAAGATCACCCAAAACAAAGAAAAACCCCTAAGGTTTATTACTCAGGTAAACAAATGAATCAGATCTACAAAGCCACTTAATTCTCTTTCGCAACTGAGAAATATCAAGGGTTTTTTGTATTCATATAATCTCTGTGGACAAGAAGAATCTGAGGTGTAACCGCTCCAGATTTCTAACCCACAGTTTTTTCCAGTATGTACCCTAAAAATGGGATATGTCACACCCCCATTCTTCAGTACATATGATCCTTTTTGTCAATGACATGCACAGATGTCATTATAACTATAATTTATGCAGAAAATAGACACCTTTCATTGCCATATGCATGTTTAGAACAAGGTCACCATGGACAAAAGTTAAATAATGCTAACTGGAAGTGTAAGCATGCAAGATTACCTGCATAGACAACTGACTACATGTAGAAGGATATCTGGGCTTATTTAGGGTACTGTCATTGGTGAGAAAGAAAAGGAGTAAGGTAAGACACTGAGGGATCTCAGAAAAAGAGCACTCAAGCTGTTTATTAGCACCTTCACTGTGAAGAACTGTCTGGAGAATATTGCATGCTGTATAAAATCTATGGTAGAGTAGGTAATTACTATTCCGTATTTTAAAAAAATCATGTTTTACTACTCTCATAATGTTACCAACACTTTTCTAAGACTGCAGAAAGTAGCTACCTGTGCATATTGATTGTTTGGCCACGGATATTTTAAAATTATTTTTTCAAGATTTCACTTTTGTGCCAAACTTTATGTCTTTAACAGATTTTACTTTGTTTTCAAAGCATACCTTGGAGATAATGAAACTTTGTTCCCCATTTCAGAGAATGAGAAACAAACACAAATTTACCGAGTTGTTAACAAAAAGCCTAAATTGAATGCACTATTAAATGTAAGTCTGCCTATTTACAGTTACAATACAGAGCCAAGTATATGAAAGTGTTTACTTCTGTCACATAAGCCAGCTCTAAGCATGCAGGGACTAGAAGAATATTGAGACCAGCCCTGTGGAGAAGGACTTGGCGGTACTGGGGGATGGAAAGCTGGACATGAGCTGGCAATGTGCGCTCACAGCCCAGATGGCCAACCATATCCTAGGTTTCATCAAAAGAATTGATTCTGCCCCTCTGCTCTGCTCTCCTGATACTCCACCTGGAGTACTGTGTCCAGCTCTGGAGCCCTCAGCACAGGAAAGACATGGACCTGTTGGAGTGGGTCCAGAGGAGGGCCACAGAGATGATCAGTGGGATGGAACATCTCTCCTATGAAGACAGGCTGAGAGAGTTGGGTTTTTTCAGCCTGGAGAAGAGAAGGCTCCTTACTGCAGCCTTTCAGTACTTAAAGGGGACTTATAAGAAAGTTGGGGACAGACTTTTTGGTAAGGCCATTTGCAATAGGACAAGGAGTAATGGTTTTAAACTAAAAGAGGGTAGATTTAGACTAGATGCAAGGAAGAAATTTTTTACAATGAGGGTAGTGAAACACTAGAACAGGTTGCCCAGAGAGGTGGTAGATGTCCCATCCATGGATACATTCAAGGTCAGGTTAGACGGGGCTCTGAGCAACCTGATCTAGTTGAAGATGTCCCTGCTCATTGTAGTGGGAGTTGGACAAGATGACCTTTAAAGGTCCCTTCCAACCCAAACTATTCTATTATTCTAATAATGAGTAACTCCTCATTTCCCTTCTACATTGTCAGACATAGGTGGCCAGAGGGTGGCAGACATGATCAGAGATGATGTTATGAATATTTTTATATTATAATACTTTGTCTCAATATGCCTCCCCCAAACTTACCCTGGACAATGCTTCACAAAACAGCTATGCACAACAGTTCCTTAAAGGAAAATTAAGGCAGTAATGTATACATCTGACTTTGAAATTCCATAACGTTTGGTAGTGTAGGTTAATGGTTGGACTGGATGATCTTAAAGGTCTTTTCCAACCTAGATGATTCTATGAACGTTGAGAAATGAAGCTTTGTTAGTAAGCAGGAACACTCATACTTTTGCCTTACCAAAAAAATGTTTATATGCGTATGGGGTGAGGTACAGGGGTGTATAAACACACACACCAACACTCACATTCATAGTTTTCCATCATTTTTTTCTGTTAGATTTCCTTATTTTACAGACTTCTGAATCTTGAGTTTTAGTCTACCCATTGCTCTGCTCAGTCCTGCACATGATGCAGTCTCTGGCTCCTCTCTGTCTTCTTCTGTTTCTAATATTAGAAATTAAAATAACATTTCTTTTCAGACATCCTTTTCCAGAAAACAGCTATAGACACCTAAAATTTTGGTCAGTACACTTGAAATCATATTTGTAAAGAATTTAAAGTGATTATCAACCCATGGTACTTCTCTGAAGTTAGTATGCTGTGTCTACTAAACATAACTTCTATGCGTTTGTTTTATATGTTTAAGAATTGTTTAGTCCAAAACTTCTATTTCTGGAAAGTAGATAACTAATAAGTGATTTGTCCAATACATGCCTAAATACATTCAAATTTCTAATCAAGCATCTAAAGGTTTTGGAATTATGTTCTGCTATGTTTTTTGGCAATCTCTGCTTTAAAAAAAAAAAAAAAATCTGGAGTGTATTTAAATGGACAAAACCAGAATGGTCTTTTTTCTACTGCCAATTTTTCAGCAATATTGACATTCCTTATTTTGGACAGCATTTATTCTTTTCCTTTGACATTTCCATGCACTCATTTAATTCTTCATCTATGTTTTTATTCTGTCATTACGCTTTCCTACCCTTCTCTAAAATAACTTCCTTCAACAATTCACTGTCAAACTAATCTACTTCTGATCCTGCAATATACTGAAAAATAATTACCATTTGTTTAGTTTTCATTTTCTATGACTCTATTTGCATTAGTAAGGAGTAAAAATATTGTACAAAATTCTTGATGTTGTCAGCTAACAGAATTGCCTAGCCAGACTTTCAGCAATGTCTATAGCTGTTGCTTTATGGTTTCTAATCACCTACCTCTTTTTTTTTTTCCCCTACTTATCTGTTACTAGAAGCAATCTGGGTTTTTTCTCCAGCTTTTCTGGTATCATATGGTGTTCTTATCTGATAAGAAATGAAGGATCATATTTGAATCTTATATTATCTTGAATAATTACAAAAGATAAACTAGAAAATATATGATGGATGAAAAGTAATATCTATGTGCTTTCTCTCTGTCCAAGAGGTTGCTTAACAGCAAGTTCTAAGAAATGGTTCAACCCCAAAATTTTGGTTGTGTATTATCTGCCAACCTTAATACCATGAATGACATGAATAGCAGGCTAACATTTTTTTTTTATTGGCTTATTTTTCTTCCTGAATTTTACTTTAAAAAAATTTTACACTCCTGAGGAAACGTACACTTAACTATATGTTGCACTTCAGAAACCATTCTCTTCTACCTAAAGTCATTGAAATTACTTTCTTTAACAAATCTGATTTATCTCTAAAGTAAGAATATTGCACTGGAGAGCTCTTTATTTAATCCAGTGTAAGATCACACTATGGAGGGCAGCTCATCCTCTTATCTCCTTATTCATGTCACATGAATTCTGAAAGGCAGGCAATGCCTCCGAGATGTGACTGATGGAGTGTAGCAACACTGCCCACTGCTTGTGCTGATTTTACTGGGACCTTCGTATTTCACTGATCTTTTTTTCAGAGATGTTAAACTCAGTTATATTTTGTGTAATTATCAGAAGTTAGAGAATATATTTTAATTATTACTATTGTTGTTTATATTGTTATTATTGCTTTTGTATAAAAACATAGTTCATCACATATATTTGGGTTCTATGAAATTCACAGCTATTTATTTCTAAGAAATATTAAATGTTTGGAAATTATATAGACCTGCCAAATAAATATAAGCTTTGAGGACACAAAAAAAAATTATGTAAATTTTCTCCATCGGTCTCCATTACTGATTTTAAGGAGGTGCTGGTTTGAATTAATTGTGTACTCTACTGAGAGAATGAAAGAGCTATTTCTCCTCATTAAATCCTAATTCTTTCCACTAGAAACTCTTCCTGTTCTGTTTCAGAAAAAAATAGGTTAGCACAATAGACACAATAGAGTTTTTGATGGTGATACACATTAAGGTAAGGCTATCAATAATGAATGGATGTTGGATATATAAGACACATTGCTAAAATAAGTAATAGCAGCAAGCAATTATAAATCAATTCAATTAAAAGGAAGCATCAAAGAACACAAAGAAGGAAAAAGAACCCTCAAAACATAAGCCACCCCCTTTATATTCTATTAAAGCATGACTGTTGCATATATCAGCATTGAAAAAAGGACATAAGGAGAAAGAGGTGATTGCGTTTTGTTTCAATTCTAGACAGCCAGAAATATTCCTGTGTAATCTACCTGTAAACTGTCAGTGAGAGAAAAAAATCAAACAGGAAGTCCTCTAAGAAATATGCTTTTACAAAACAGGCATTCTGAAAAAAACTTTTAAAGATTTTTTTCTTTCCTCATTTTCCTCTTTTTTAAGAAGAAATATGGCTCTGCTGCTGTATTCTCACTGGTGGAGCACCATCATTTTAATTTGAGTTAATCTTGCTACTGGTGCTCTAAATCAGGTGAGAATCAAGGCATGTTATTTCTTTATTTTCTAACTAAAATGGCAACATTTGAGTGGTAAGATTTTTTTTTTTTTTTTTACTGTTAGATTACTGATCTATTTCTGTGAAATATTATTATTTTTTATGCTTAAAAAATGCCACTGGCCCAGATGAGGCCAGCTGTTACACACTGACCTACTAGTAGTATTGTTTTTTCTCTGATTCCAAGTGGTTTTGCCTGATTTGGAAACAAATAACTCAAATATTTATTTTGGTCTCCTAACACATAATTTGTTTTAAAAAATATCAAAGTTGCAGGTACAGACACTCCTTTATAGATGAGGGAGAGTAGTATGTCTCTAGAATGTAGCTTTAATTATCTGCTGAAATTTTGCCATTTTTTAGGTCCTGTAGTTATGTTTCATTAAGTGTTATTATATTAGACTGATCTATGAGATGATGCAACAAAAAAAATTGTATGGAAATATCAAAACTATTTCTATTAGGCAATTTCTTACTCTCATTTTTTCATTATGCATAAGGGAATTACAAATGCCATAGTTTTTGCATATAAACTACAAGAAGAGATTATATAGGAAAGGGTAATAAATTACCTGTTGGCAATAAGAAACAAGGTATGTACTGTGATACACATCACCTTCTCAGTATGTCTTGACATCCTCCCAAAAGAAGCCACAGACATTGACCACTTTGCAGTCCTTCTGGTAAAATGAAAATAGGTAACTGCTATTATTTCATAAGGTTTTTCTTTTTCCTTTCTACTTTTGTGGCTATATTATTCTGCAGTTGTAAAATAGCATTAGGTCCTGTTCTAACGCATCATACCATGAAATTATAAGATAGTCTGACACATTCCAAGACAGCAAGCACAGTCAGAATAAAAACTTATTCTGTGGCTTTGTAGTGTAAATAATAGAGAATCTGAAGTTGCCTGCTGTGGTACAGTAATCAAACTTCTGTTGTAATAGTTATAAGTCATCTGGTGTATTTCTGTAAGATATATAGAGTATGCCTCCATGCTTACTTAATCCTTTTTGTCTAGGTCTAATCTATCTTTTAGTGGAACCGACAAAAATGTTCCTACAGTATTGGAAGATGTATTTAGCCTTTGTGGCCCTTTTCCTAGGTTTGAGAGGGTTTTATTAAAAGAAAAACACTGTAGAGTAATAGTTGTCTTATATCTCCTCATTAAACTGTATGGCTTAAGGTCCAGCTTGTCCAAAGCAGTAAAAATGGTCATTCAAGTCAGGCTGCTAAGAGAGAATTGATGCACTCATTAGCCCTCACTGGCAGAAAGAAATTCTAGACAGGGGGAGAATGAAGAGAAAGAAAGTGACAGAAAGGTCAGAGATCTTACAGAGAAATTTGAAGATCACTAGCAGCAGCATTTATGAAGTCACTCCTTTTAAAAAGAAAAAAAGATGGGAGGAAATATATAGCTGATATTTGGGTAATTCTTTGGAAGAGAGAAAGGAAAGTGTCAATCTGCTTCCTAACAGAGAGGCGAGGTTGTTGACATACAATGCCAACAAGTTTTCAACATCCTTTTTGCTTGACCTTAAGAAAAAAAGTCAACTACATTGAACTGTCTAAAAGGAAGATCTTTTACCATTAAAAAAAAAAAAAAAAAAAAAAGAATAATCTAGAAAAACTTAGATGAAAATGCACACTTTAAAGTCTGTTTGGCCACAACTTCAGCTGTGGTATTTAAAAATGATTCAGAGGAATTCCAGAGGTGTTGGCTTGTGGATAGGTGAAATAACAGAAAGGTAGAAAAGAGCAGAGGTGAAGTACAGAACTGTCAGGTCTAACTTGAATTCTTGAAAAAATACTAGAGAAAATGTAAAGATGAACCATTTATAAGTATCTGAAACCAACAAAAAGATGACAATCAGTCACTAGGTAACATGGATTTCTCAAGAGCAAAATGTGTGAAACCATTGCAATTTCTGTTCTCAGGTGGTAATAAACCTTCTGGATAAGGAAGAAGTAGGTGATATATATCTTGAGTGTATCAGCCTTCTTATAAGGAAACCAAGGGAACACTGTCTCAGTGAAACTATAACTAAACATGTAATTCACTGGAATAAAATAGTAAAAAGATGGTAGTGATTCAGTGTGGAAAAGAATTTCACTGGAAATGTTTTGGGTCCACTGATGTTCTTCATCAGTGTTCTTCATCAATGACCTGGATTATGGAATTGGAAACACTGTGACTGAACTTGCAGAACCAATCTGGGAGAGAGACAGGCAAAAACTCTAGTAATGGTCTGGAAAAGAAGGAAGTTTCAGTTGAGCGAAGGTGCATCTTCTTTGGCAGTCATAAACAAATACATACAATTTGGGAACAACCAGGCAGTAATCTGCAAAAACAGATCCAGAGAATTCAAGATGAATGGGATTCAGCAATGTACTGGTGTTGCGGAAAATGGGAATCTCCCTGCTGAGACACTCGGTCAGGAGTTCTGCTTGTGCAAGAAGTGATGTAGTTCCCTGCCATATGTCAGCGTACCAGCAGGCTCCTGCCAACCTGACCTTGCCTTGCTGGCTTTGACTTCCCCGCTTCATCTCAGGCCTGCGTTGTCACTGCAGGCTGTCTGGTCATCACTAGGCTGTGGCAGACCCTGGTTACCAGCACTGGACCTGCTCAGCTCTTCTCATTTTGGTACTGTGGGACTGTATTGCTTGTGAGTGAGGTTGTGCTCTGCCTTGCCGTCATATTCCCTATATGAATAATAAAAGTTGATTATAATTATTAAACTAAATCTAGCTGAACATGGTATTTTAACATATGGTGTTAAGATGTAGGCCTGCAATACAGAGTCACCACGTGACATGACTGGAATGTGTGTGTCGCCAACCATCACCCACCTCCCAAAGCCTGTTAATATTTATTGCTCTAAAGGATTTGTGCCTCTGTATGGAGCTATAGGTATTCAGATTTTGATCATGAAACACAGAAAAAAAGTCATTATTACCCATAATGCTAGAGTACATTGGTGAATGAAGATTATTATCAGAAAAGCACTGGTGTTTAATAAGTAGTGACCAAACTGTTAGAGAGCAGCTTGTTACTGTTAAAGACCTCAGTTTAATCTGACAATATGTTAATTTGTAAATATGCCAGATAACTTACATTCCAGTACACAGAGTTCACACTAACCTGTAATTTCAGTCTGATTCCACAATGGACTGCATTCATGAAATGGATGCCCTTTAACTCTCCTGTGTAGGAGCACAACTGAAGCATGCATAAGTAAAAGCGAATCTCCAGGGTTGAGCAGCACCTGAAAATATATCCGTGAAGGGAAATTACTGCACCTGTGCCAAGAATTTCTGCCCTAGCATGGAGGTGACTAGGACAAGTTGGACAGCAGTAATTGCTTAGTAAAAGCCTAGAAGAGGGCCAGAAAGGCGTGTGGATTCAGGCTCATATATGGTATGCTTCTAGCTCTGCAAGGTCTACCTGTGAGGTCTGTCCCCTGGGAACTATCTGAATCAGAATTGATCTAGGCCAACCAAGCTTCCTTTGTTCCCAGTCTTAGAGCAAATCCATCTTGGAGAAAAGGTATTATCTGTAGCCTAGATTAAATCTTTTTTTTTGCCTCTGACAGCTACATCAGCTTGCCATCATTGTCACATTAGTGTTTACAGTAAACAACCTAATACGACGGAGGCAGAACTTCTGTGGTGTCAAGAATATTTAAAAATGTACATGTATTTGTTGATCTCAAAGTGAGTCAGTGGTAAGCAGAAGGTGGACTGACTGCTATTTAAGATTCCTCTCCAGACTAAATTGAGCTTAAATGATGTATATAAGTTTTTGCTGAAAAAATATTTTTTCAGCCTTCCTGTCAGAAAATTATAATATAAAACTCAAACCAAGCTGTAATGATGACTTTTCAGCTGCCACTAGAGCATTTTGAGGAATATCCAATGAAGTGTTATTTCATCAGAAAGTGCTGACATGAGGGGATAAAAACTGAAACTTGGCCTAGGAGTTTTATTTTTTTCACTTACTACTTAGTTGAGAAAACTTTGCAAAAGATTTAAAACTGTTGAAAGGCTTCACTTCAAACCTAAATGACAGAAAATTGTAAACCTGTTGAAATTATTTTGTCTTAGAATATTTATCTATTTATTTCAGGAATGGAATATGTAGGTAAGTAAGTAACTGAAGTACAAACACCCTAAATACTCATAATATCATGTTCTTACAACATGTTTTATCTTTCTTTCAGATTATGTGTACATAAACACAAGTTTTGACTTGTCCCCGAGCTAGACTGGGAAATAAAATGACAACTGAATTTCTCACAGGAACAGAATACCATTTTTCAGATTGCAGTTGTTGTTAGATCAGGAAGTCTGCTTGTGAAAATGAGCAGTCCTCAGAGAACACAAAAGCTTTCTTAAAGTCACATGTGCATCATTTCTCAGTCTCTTTAATTTTAGAATATGGTTTTAAAACTTTTAGAGAGCAATTCTGTTATTCTAATCTAATTGCTGAAGTTCAAATTGTCTTTACTGAGAATTAGTGGGGTTGGATCTGTGAGTTCCACAAACCCTATACAACATAGAATACAACAGAGAAAATTGCAACTTCCACTGTGTCTTTTATAGTTGTGACTGGTTACTTCAATACAAGAGTCACATGTATTTATTAGAGCAGATGGTCACAACAGAACACTTTTCTGTTGCATTGTCTGAGGGAACAGCAACATTTGTTTTCCCTGTTGTTCATCCTCTTTATTACCCTTTCTCTATTTTGTTCAACTATGCTATTATTAGTTGCATATTCTTTACAATTTTTACATTTTGTATAATTTTTGCAATAAGTACAATTTTTATATTTGAAATTCTACAGGACCCAAGCAAAAGTAGGATTTCATTATGATAGGTGTTGAATAACAAAAACAGTAACAATCACTCTATCTCAAAAACAAAATTAATAAAATGGCTTGTATGTTATTATTATCACATCCACTGCAAATAAGGAGAAATTAGCAACCCATTAGTATGTAAGAATCTTAATGACAATGAAAATACTGTCCAGGTTCTAAATGAATATATTAAATTCTGACATTTGTTTCCTTCAGTCTGTTTTAAGTTTTTCCCAGCTGTAATATTAACAGGAACCATATAACTTTTTCCCCAGAAGTAGTATTTGTTTAATAAAAGTGAATGAATGCATATCAAATCCTGCTGGCCCTGACAATAACCCTCAATGTGAGGTTCCAGTTAATAGCTTCAGATGTACCTGCCATCCAGAATATAAGGAGCCACGTAGTGAAATTGCCGTAAATCACTGTGTGGCTGGACTATGTCAGAATGGTTCACAATGCAATGATCTCCCTGGAGAGTTTAAGTGTCACAGTCTGCCTAGCAAAAATCACTTTTGTCATGAGGCATTTGGGTTTGTCAGAAAGAAATGTCTGAAAAATGTAAATGCAGCATTTCTGAAAAAAATATTTTAAATACTCTGCTGCCAAATTTCCATTATCTAAATTCATGAAGTATCTTCTGACTGACTGTAGCAGAAAAATAAACCAACACTTGCTCATTTCTTTTCATGGGAAATAGTATATTATTAAGTACTGCTGCTGAATCTGTTTTGATGAGAAACTTTATACAAAACCATATGTTTAATATTAAAATTGGGCCCTGAAACCACCACCCTTTGTTCTTCAACTTAGTATAGTAACTTCAGATATATTTGTCCATGCTGCAATACGCTGATAATTAATTAAAAACACAGAAATAAAAGCATATACAGATTAAGATCTTTATCATCAATCTATAAATTTATCATGAATGTTTATTTTTAGTTTGTCAAACAAAAAAATAACTTTTTTTTTCTATACTCAGTATCTCCACTTGGAAGACAGTCACATAGCCACATATAACAGTTATACATATCTGTGTATAACTGTTATCATCGTTGATTAATGTTTCAATTTTACCTCTTTATCATAAATTTCTATATTAGTTTTATGTAGTACTTCAGTAAGCAGACGTTAACAGCTATTTACAAAGGCAAAAATGAGAGAGATGCCTAAATTTTTAATAGCAGTCAACAGGGAGGAAAACTTCAGCTGTGTGAGAACATTACACAGCTGGTGTTTAGGACAGAATAGAAACATAGCTTGAAGACACTTTTCTGTATCTACTGATTTAGAAACAATAGTGACTGCATGTGTAGGGCTCTTTTAATATGCATTGTCTTGTATTTATGCCTCAAAGGGTTGTTATACAAGCCAGGATTTCTAAAGCCCAGCATGTTTCAGTAATTTACCCTGATGGTCAGAAATTGCTGTCTTTCTTCATCTAACCAGCTGTTCAAAAACTAAAAAATCTTCCAGATCAGGAGCTCTTCAGATGTGCCCTAAGGACATAGTTTACATCTCCTTTAATTTGAAGACTATTCTAAACTAGGCCCAAGCAGGAATGAACTTTTAAAATTTTGTAATAATTGATTACTTTGGATCTGCACTTAATAAATGCCATAAAAACAGGGTTATGCTTAGTTTTTAAAGGTATCACAGTACACTGTAGGAATATAGATTTGTTTGAACATCTTTGACCAAAGATTCCTCCTTTTTCTCCATGTTGTGTTAAACATTGATGAACACAAGGTCAGATATGGGGCAACTCAATGTCACACTACAATCTGTTCTGGAAATACCTATGCTACTGAAGCATGACATTCCTTTATAAATCTTTTTTAAAATGAAATGTGAAGTTCAGATCTTCAGCCAGACTTGGTATCCAAGTTTGTAAGACATTGGAATTAATTATATTTAGCTCACTGAACCAAATCTCTGGTTTAAGTCTTTAGTGGCTTTTCATGCTGTAATTGTAAAATTATAACAAATTGGTCCAGTCTCTTTTGATCTTTGCAGGAACATTATTTTTGCAAGTATCTAAAAATCTTTAGAAACTTTTTAAGTGCTCGGTTAATAGGAAAACAGAAAACTATACTTCTTATACTTTAACTCACTGATTTTTTTATGACAAAAGTTACAACAAAAATGTCTAAGGTTTGAAACCTGGCATTTATATTCAGCACTTGGATCCTAGCTCCACACACAATGATTTATTTTTTAATTGCTTTATATCAATTAATTACAAAATATTTATTTGGTTTGAAAACAACTATTTTTCAGCGAAACAAAGAATATCTACTTGCAAGTATTTATTGTGTATGTTCTAAAACAAAGGTGCGGTCATCAAAGAACCATGTGATTTTATTGCTGGATGATGGCTTCAGAAACTGTAATACCATGGCCAATATACCCTAAGCGTAAAATGTAAATTCATATTTTATCATTGAATTTCTTTTTTAAATTTTGTGCATACGTAGCCCTCAGTGGGAAACACAGATGCTCAGTGTTTCACCAGATTAGGTTTCTTATTAACTATAAATTAACTGGTTCAAAAAATCAATATCAATAAGCTGCCAAACCTGTCAGATCTTGCAATAGCTGCTTTGTAATAGAATGTATTGGGACAATTTTCTTTTTTGGCTTGGGAACATAGGATGTTTTCTTAATGTGGTGTACAGAACACCACATTAAAAATGAGAAGGCTTTTATCAACAGTGTGCTTATTGATATTTCAATAAAAATAGGAATATCTGCATAAAATCACTTGAAGAAATTGACATTCTATCAAATTCTCTTGAATACCCATTGTATCTTGAATGGTTTCTGTTATTATTACAAGCATGGCTTTATCACACAGTTCTTTTGTTCCAAGTTACAATTGCTTTGTATATGAAACGGTAACTTTCTAAGAAACAGGAATATTTTACTCTATCCTAAACAAAATTTTGAAATATAAGTAAAGAACACAAAAGTATTTAGTAAAATTGGTCTCTCACTTGTCTGTTTTCTCAGACTGAATGTGATAATAAAGTTTTTATGTCTTCTGTTACTCTATTTTTCATCAGGTTTTACTGGTCAGTTTTGTGAAGCAGATGTTGCTGCCTGCCTGTCAAAACCATGTGGAGCCTCCAGCATCTGTAAAGACATACCGGGTGGTTACCTTTGTTTCTGTGCACCTGGTTTTATAGGTGGGTTCAAAGGAGTGTTGTTTAACATGGTTAAGTTAGTCCTAAAGCACAGAAAAGAAGGTTATTCAAAAGTAGCAATAGATATAATTTAGCAGTATGCCTCTGATTCAGGCAGAAGCAACTTTTGTTTCCTGGCACACAAAAGCACTTGGCTGTGTAAGAGTATTCAGCTGTAAAAAATACTGACTACAAGGGACTATTTCCACTCCAGTAACTCTTACTTTATACTATTTTAGACAGGGCGTCTGTCTTACACTGATGTGATTGCAACTCCAAGCCATGTGCAAGTTGGCCTTAATTTATCTGCTTTATGCTTCCTGTAACAATAAGGCTGCAGTAACAAGGGCCTCAACTGCCAAATATACATCCAAGATCCTGGGAAGGTTTAACTACTCATGCTTAAACCTACCCTCCAGGTCATTGTCATTAGTAAAGAGTCTGACTAGATTAAAATTAGTTTGGTTACGACAGCATGCTGTCATGGTAATTCCAGATTACTGTGTTAAAAAAAAAAAAAAAAAATCAGATCTTTTTCATCACCTCTATGATGAAATAATCAAGCACAGTAGGAATTGCCTGAGTGGCAGGTCAGCTCTGCAGCCCAGATCCATCCTGTGTAACTGCAGGGACTTCAACAGGGCTCCTAAAACACGAATAGGATGACTCTAGAGTCTCTATCAATAGTCAGGGAGGACACAGGCAACCAGAGGAATTCAGATCTTGAGTAGACTCCACACCTCTTAAATTGTTGCTCTATGTCCTAATGTAGGCATCCATTTAGATGTAATAATCTATAATTTAATAGATGTAGCATTTGTGTCTGTAACATAATGAAATGCTGTATCTGGCTTCTATCAGGAATAGTGTGGCCAGCAGGAGCAGGGAGGTGATTGTCCCCCTGTACTCAGCACTGGTGAGGCCGCACCTCAAATACTGTGCTCTGTTTTGGGCCCCTCAATACAAGAAAGACATTGAGGTGCTGGAGCGTGTCCAGAGAAGGGCAACAAAGCTGGTGAAGGGTGTGGAGCACAGGCCTTATGAGGAGCGGCTGAGGGAACTGGGGTTGTTTAGCCTGGAGAAGAGGAGGCTGAGGGGAGACCTTATCACTCTCTACAACTACCTGAAAGGAGGTTGTAGTGAGGTGGGTGTTGGTCTCTTCTCCCATGTAGTTAGCAATAGGGTGAGAGGAAATGACGTAAAGCTGTGCCAGGGGAGGCTTAGATTGGATATTAGGGAAAAATTTCTTCACGGAAAGGGTAGTCAAGCATTGGAACAGGCTGCCCAGAGAGGTGGTGGAGTCACCATTCCTGGAAGTGTTCAAAAACCGGGTAGATACGGCACTTTGGGACATGGTTTAGTGGGCATGGTGGTGTTGGGTTGATGGTTGGACTGATGATCTTAGAGATCCTTTCCAACCTTAATGATTCCTAGTTTTTACTTTCATTAAAAAATAATCCAGCCACGAAGCCAGGAAACATGAAGTTATTACTCTATCCTTAATTGGTTTAGTGGTGGACATGGTAGTGTTAGGTTAATGGTTGGACTGGATGATCTTAAAGGTCTTTTCCAACCTAAATGATTCTATGATCTTGTTCTATGGTTGGATTATTTTATTATTATTTATCAAAATATAAAGTTTTTTGCTGTTACTTGTAATAATTCTTGGTGAGGTCTTATTTTATTGAAGTATTTGTTTAAATTCTTATATCTACATAATTTTGTCTCACAAAAGGAGTTTATTACCCGGTGTGCAACAATCCAATTCACACACTGAGTCGAGACATCAATTTTATTTCATTTTTGTGCAGAGGTGGGTGCTAGGTGGTAATTCCACAAAGCTAGCACACTGGATGAGACTTTCTGTGCCTTGATTATACACAAAACTTACAGAGTTAGTAATTATCCTTTTTATGATGATTGGTTAGTAATTACCATCCTATCTGCTATTGGTTAACTATATTCTAATTAGCCTCGCTTGCTATGTAAATTAGCACACATTGTCCTTATGGGTGTCAGGGGGCAAATCCTTTTGGTCCTAAATTGAGTTGGTGGTTGCAATCTCCCCCTGTCAGTATTACCTTTCCCCCAGATACTGTTTTTCAGCAATCACCCAGTTTTTCTGGCACCTTCTGGGGTAGGATGTTCCCTTTTCTTAGTTTCTCAGTACTTCTTCAAGGTCTAGTTGCTCCAGGATGTCTTTGGTTAAAGGATTCTGAATGTTTGTTCTTCTGATTAGGGATGATTAAGTGTCCTTTACTCGTCAGCTTACAAAAACCTCTTGGCCTGACACAATGTTAGCTAAGTTTCAGAGTTAGCCTTCAACAGTAACAGTAGATCAGTATTTTTAGTTTATACTTTTTCTGTGGCCAAATAAAGCCCTCAAAACCCCTCTGAAACAATCAGGAACTCTCTACCTACCTTTTAGGCATAAGTAATAATGAATTTGAGGCCATTATCATCTGTTTGGATAATTCATATACCAAATGCAAATAAATAATTTCTGAGCTTTGTTCTACCTTGAAGGCCAGAAAAAATATTAGGTACATCATTCTCAACTAGAAATCAGCATCTGTAATTTTTTCCTCTGCATATTTAAAAATATATGGCAATAGTGACCTTTTTTATTATTAGTTTCAAAAAAAAATTATTAAAATATTTGGTCATAATGGAAAACTTTCCCAGTATTTCACATAGAGATCTTCATAACAAATCCAGAAATTAATAAATAAATGAAAAAGAATATTATAGAAAAGACTGTGATACTTTAACATTTGGTCTTAGAAAACATACTTACACGTTTGTGATGTTTTAGGAAAACTCAAGACTTTACTGCCCTTAAAATATGAAAAGATGCACATTTTTGAGTATGTCTATAAATGAATCCATAAAATTCCCATCAGAACTTTGTTGAACATTATTTATTATATATACATTTCACTTCTGCCTTTAATCAACGAGAAATTAATTCCCCAAATTTATGGCTCATTGGTAAAAGTTCCCTGTACCTAACCCCAGTTATTTAATTTTGTTGTTGCTGCTTGCACTAGTGACTCACCAGTAGAATGTTCCTAATGAAGTGAAACCTTCACTTGTTTCCAGGTAATAACTGTGAGACTGAGGTAGATGAGTGTCTTAGTGACCCTTGTCACAACGGAGCTACCTGTGTTGATCATCTGGATGCCTTCAGTTGCATCTGTCAGGATGGATTTCAAGGTATAAAAAATCCATAGAACTATAACTTTGTAAATCTACTTTGAGTCTTCACCAATTTTTTAACATATTGGATGAGATGCATATATACTTCTTCTAGTGTCATCTGAAGTTATAAACATGTAAATTCAGCGTAAGTGCATGTTGACTGAAGTTATCTACTTTGTTTTATTGACAGCATGGAACTAGGTGTTTTCTGCTGGCTGGTGGCTTAGTTGTTGAAAATGGATCAGTGGGGTTCAGTGAAATTTTGCAAATAGCATATACATTTCCTGTAAGCTATTTAAACTGTTGGCGGATTTAATATATTATAAACAGAGAAAAAACCTGTGTGGGAAAGGTTTTGTTCTTGGCATATTTGTACAATTTATACTAAAAATGTAATCATTTTGATAAGTAGATGCATTAATATGTGCAACTATTCTTTGCTTTCAGCTCAGATTAGCAATTTAGAGTGTATCCATTTTCTTTTTAGTGCATCATTTTTAAAGCATCACAGATATTTAATCATTGAAATACAAAGCAATCTATAACTCAAATGTCACAGGGCAAAATATTACATTTCTACTGCTAGTTTTATTCAGAACAACTATCACTTGTTTTTTTATTTATTAAAATTCTTTGAACTTCCCAAGCCTCACAACTGATGTCGTTTTACATCTATTCTTTAAATGATAAAAAATTAAGCTCACTCAGAAATATTAGCAATAGAGTATTTTTGTACTTTAAGTCGCTATGTGGTTATGTTAGCTATACTCTAGACTGGAATAAATTGTACTCTTGTCTACATCAGATTTCTTTTCACATTTTCTGGGAGTATATCTGTTGCCTTATCATGAACACAAGGAATACTTCCTCTCGTGTCATTGCAGTGCAGTCTATTAAATTTAATGTAATTTGTTTTCTATTCTCCTATATTCATATAACAAGGAAATTGTCTGCTTTAAGCCTTAGGAATCTATTAAATGACTGTACTTTTAATCTTTTGGGAAAATTAGTGAATAACTTAAACATTAAAAATATCAACATGCTGTCATGGATGCCCAAATTTGAATACAAAAAGAGTGTCAGATAGATTCCAGTATGTGATCTATATGCAGTTAAAATAAATGTTGGTATTTAACTATATGTGCTATGCAGTCATTTCTCTCCCCTTTGCCTGATTGTATATTTATAGGCACAACTTGTGAAGCAAATATAAATGAATGTCACTCTTCTCCATGCCTTCATAATGCATCATGCGCAGACCTTATTGGTGGCTATGAATGTGCCTGTCTACCTGGCTTTACTGGTGAGTTGTATTCATCCTAAACCTTGTTTTCCACAGTGAGGTAGTCCACAAAGCATTCATTAAGACATCAGTGACTAATTCGCTTGTGTTTCCTTCTCATTTCTCTTTATCTGCCCTGGTCTAACGTTTCATTTGCATTCCAACAAACTGGAACACTGACTCCATCTGTAAACTAAATAGCACAAGATAAATTAGTCTGCATTTAGAAAGGCCTTCAAAGCTTACACACACAAGGAAGATTAGTTACTATTTAGCAACTCAGAAACAAGTTGTTATGTATTTGTGGTGATAAGCATTAAATGGATGCTGACATTAGTATGCGTGGCTGTTTATTTGGCTGATTTATGTGGGTTTCTCCTCACAAGTTGCTTGAGATTCTTGCAGTGCAAATGAATTAGAAATTGGCACCTGATTGTCTTACTAAATGTTCAAATCTTTTGTCTTTTCAAAGGTGCAAGATGTGAAACAGATATAGATGAGTGTGCTTCATTTCCCTGCAAGAATGGAGCCACCTGCATTGACCAACCTGGTAATTACTTCTGCCTATGTGTGGCTCCATTTAAAGGTAATGAACACCAAGGGAGAGGGGAAAGCAAACATAATTAACTTTAGAAAGCGTTTCTGTCAATTGTCTGAACTCATTTCACTCTTCCTAAGTTATTAGTCCTTCATTTTCTCAAGCAAAGCTTTTAAACTGACCAGCCAACTATGCCTTAGGCTGCAAGTAATGTGAAGTAAATTTTGTTTATACATCTACTAGGAGTGTTT
This sequence comes from Pelecanus crispus, assembly GCF_030463565.1. Taxonomy (NCBI): domain Eukaryota; kingdom Metazoa; phylum Chordata; class Aves; order Pelecaniformes; family Pelecanidae; genus Pelecanus; species Pelecanus crispus. Next base: position 101,824,699 of record NC_134645.1, read on the forward strand.
ATTTATTAATCAAAATCAAACTTTAAAATCAGTTTGTTTACAAAATGAGAGGCATATGCCCATTAAGCTGCCATCACAGAGATTTGTTGCTTTTCTACACATTTTTCTCTCTAATTTGATTGGTCATGGCATTCTCCAAATTATTTTTTCAGTCTCAGAAAACAATTTATAGTTATCTTGGAATCCATAAATTGAGTGTGATTATTTCTGTTGATGCTTTTAAAGGAAATACACTTAAAATGCAAGCTTTATTGTGACCTTTTTCATAGAAATTTTTGGGGTTTAATTTTAAACACTCACTGCTAAAATAATTTAAAATAACAAATTGTCCAGTGTTCTTGAGCAATCTAGTTCAAATGATAATCTCAATTAAAGGCGCTTGTTGATTTATAAATTAAATATAAACACATTTTTCCTCTTGCAGTTCAATATAATGATACATACTTAGGATTCCAGAATAATCATTAAAAGGCAATTTTCTTGGTATGGTGAGACAGCAGGGCTTTTCCCCTTTAGGGAAGATGGTTGCATTAAATTCATCATTCATGAGAAAAGAGTGAGTTCTAAATTTGTTCTTCTTATTTTAGTTAATGGTCAAAATTTAGTTTGTCATTTTTATTAGTTTTAATTTATGTTCTGCTGAATAAAATCTAGTATAATAACAAGTTAATGTGTACTGCAGTATCAGAATTGCCTGTGCTCAGAAAGATGTGAAAACATTTTCAGTACATAGTTAGAAATACTGGTCTTGTTTCGCAAGGAGTCAGATTTTCAGAAGACTTTGGTATTCATTTAGATATATAAGAAGTGACTGAAGTTTCAGAAAGTGAACATTTCTGTAGTCATCCTTCAAGAAGCCAGCAGTGTCTAAAACTCTCAATGGAAAAGTTAAACCCTCCTGGCAAGATTCATAAATGGTAACTGAGATCCTCTGAAAACATAATATTCTTGGTACAGGATGTCTAGAATCTATAGGATTCTTGTTGAAATGGAAGATTTTTTGAGACTGTTTACTTCTTTACAGGTTTACTCGACACCTTTCACGATCAAATTGTTATACTGATGTTACCCAGATTTATGATGGTAAAAATAAAAGCAGAATTAGTTTCATATGAAAACTCTGCCTCAGTCTCACACCATCTGTTTACATAGTATTAAATTGCTGTAAATGTAGTATTTTACAGTTTCACAGTAAGCTGACATAATGGGTAGTTAAACTGTTTTCTAATTTGTGGAAATATTCAGGTTGCTGTAATTAATACCTTTGTGTGCACTACTTACAGAGTTGCTTTATTAAGGAAGCAAATACATTATTATATGTATATCACAATACTATACATAATATATTATTAATAATAATATATTTTTATATATATATTAATGGTAGAAGTTATAGAATCATAGAATCATTTAGGTTGGAAAAGACCTTTAAGATCATCCAGTCTAACCATTAACCTAACACTACCATGTCCACCACTAAACCAATTAAGGGTAGAGTAATAACTTCATGTTCCCTGGCTTCATGGCTCGATTATTTTTTAATGAAAGTAAAAACTAGGAATCATTAAGGTTGGAAAGGATCTCTAAGATCATCAGTCCAACCATCAACCCAACACCACCATGCCCACTAAACCATGTCCCAAAGTGCCACATCTACCCAGTTTTTTAACACCTCCAGGAATGGTGACTCCACCACCTCTCTGGGCAGCCTGTTCCAATGCTTGACTACCCTTTCCGTGAAGAAATTTTTCCTAATATTTAATCAAAACCTCCCCTGATGCAGCTTTACGCCATTTCCTCACGTCCTATCGCTAACTACTTGGGAGAAGAGACCAACACCCACCTCACTCAACCTCCTTTCAGGTAGCTGTAGAGAGCGATAAGGTCTCCCCTCAGCCTCCTCTTCTCCAGGCTAAACAACCCCAGTTCCCTCAGCCGCTCCTCATAAGGCCTGTGCTCCACACCCTTCACCAGCCTTGTTGCCCTTCTCTGAACACGCTCCAGCACCTCAATGTCTTTCTTGTATTGAGGGGCCCAAAACTGGGGACAGTATTTGAGGTGCAGCCTCACCAGTGCTGCATACAGGGGGATGATCACTTCCCTGCTCCTGATGGCCCCACTATTCCTATATAGGAATACCTGTTTTATTTTGGGAATATTTTCACAGATTTTCTTGCTTCTGTTATTGTCAGTAGAAAAGCATAACTGTTATATTACGAATGCTGTCATTTACTTGGAAAGCAATCTGAAGTTGTAGTTACATGATACATTGTAATGGTTTGATTCTCCCATCACAAAATCTGACTTGAAGGGTATGCACCACTGTTGGGAACATATAACATACCAGTTGATCAGGATGTGTACAGCCGACCTCTACTATATAGAATGTAGAATTAAGGAATTCAGAGCATGATTTGGACATTCAGGTGCATTTATACAAAAGGTAGCCTGTCAGATTAAGCTAGAAATTGATTCTATCTATAGAAAATGGTTTGCATACATTTATCTTTCTTTCTTCTTCATTTCCTTGACTATTCTCATTTGTTTATTTTGACAAGATTATGCAAGATTATGACCAGGAAGTTTTGATTTTTCCCTTTTCCTTTTTCTTCCCCTTTATTTCCTCTTCTTTTTGAAAGGAAAACAGAAAAATCTTCACATTTTTGCTTTCTTTCCATTCCATCTCTTTTGAGAGCGAGTATAGCTACTTCTCATTTATATGTACTGCAAACTTTTTGATATCCTGAATGTGTACTTTTATATTTTAACAAACTTTTACGTTAGTGCTATATGAATATGAAAAGTCATCAGAAATTTTATTAAGGTATTATTGTATACTCATAGTTTCTTGTATTTTTCTTGTGTGTTTTGTTTTGTTTTGTTTTTTAAAGCATGGATTTGTCTACTTGGACAAAATGTTTTAACTCATTCCCTTGGCTTCCATGGAATACTGGAAGACATCCCAAGCTTTTAAGAAAGCTTTTAAATAATGCTTGGGCAGTGGTATATATCTGGATTTTTCTTCAAATGTCCAACTGTCCAGGCTGTCCAAATTAACTCTACAAGCCTGATCTGTGAATGATCTCCTGTGGGCACAAACCTTTTTAGAAAATCCAATTTCCAAGGTAAAGTCAATGCATGGAGAACACTGGAGAAGTACATCTTCTGACACTGTTGCTGTAACCCTAACAGTGACAAAACTAATTAATTCATCTCCATCAGTGTTCCCCTGACATAGGATTTCCCCACAGCTAGTGTACATCACTGGTCTTTCTATATATTCTAGTATCTAATGGGAATCATTGCCACTGAAATTGCTACCTTTGACTTTTCCCAAATGTTCAGCTGAACATCTTGAGGGTACTAGCAGTCCATCTATGCATAATTCAAAAGAAAACTGGAGAAACTTATAAGACTTCCAGGTATGAAATAACATCCTTGTTACCTTCTAATAATGTTCCAATTACTAAATATGATAACTGAAGTCTTTTCGTCCTATTTCAGCCAAGTTCCTTGTCCTGTGGAGGAGAAAATTGAATTTCTTTTTTCCAAAATCATAGAGCTTTACCTGTAGTCCTGATAAGGTATAAAATAATGAACATCAAAGTCCATATACTTTTATATCATAACTCTTTTGGCCTTGGTTTGGAGGAAGCTCAAGATTTGATTAAAGAAAAAAATATCTATACCAGATTATGTTATTACTGAAGTGATTCCTGTGTAAACCCACACAGAAATCCTAAACATAACTGAGCCTCACTAAGCATGTGCTGTAACTAAGGTCAAATGCAGAAAAAACAATAGCATCTAGACTTATCTAATATGCTTTTACCATTTACAATACTTATCTATGCCACAAAAAATGTATGTGCTTGTGAATATGTTCTAATTACTCCAATACAACAGTCCACTTTTTACAGTCCCGTCCTCTGTTTCTGTCTGCTTTCACTAGTGTTCTGTCACTGACTTGTATAGTACAAATCACTATTATACCTCACAATTAAATGCTGAAATGCTATTTACCATACTGCCACTTACACATACTGTAGTATAATGTTCTTTTCATACAAGATTTAACCTAAGTACATATCTGGTATCGTTGCTTCTGCTTGGTTCTAATGTATTAGTCCCTGCAAAAATGCTACTATTTTAGGAATGTCTCCCCCTTCCACCCATTTTCTATCATATCTGAGGTACAACACTTATAGTCATGTATATTGCACATTTTTTACCAGAGGACATTCTGAAGTTAGGTTGTTCAAGAACAGAGAAAGGGGATCATCTGGTTTTCTGTTGCATTCCCTACCGGCAAAGTAACTACTGGAACTGGGAGCTGGAAGGAAGGTAAACTCAATTTGGGTTCAGGACAAATCAAAGATTTTAATATTAGCAACAGGAGACAAAAAGCTCAGAATTATATTCAGCTACAGTTCTGGCCAATACATTATCACTGATAGTCTTTGGCAGTAAATTATCTATTACAGAGTTAAGCAGGCCTCTCAGCCCTCTTATGAGCTTGATTCCATTATAGTATCCTAGCTGGGGAGTTATTATAATAACATTTCTATTATGATATTGATTCTACAATTGTAGCCCTTCTATAATAGAATTACAGTTATTATGGAATTGATATTAAGTGCTTCAGAAGAGAGCAGAGTGTGTGAGAAACATATTGTGAGACTGTATCTCATTTAGTGGTCCTAACAGTTTCACGGAAGGTAGACTAAAAGCTCCCATGCCTTTATCTGGAAATACTGTCTTGTTCCATGAAAAATTCACATGCAAGAACAGTGCAATTAGTAAATTTTATAGTCCCCCATTGTTATATTTTATCGATATATAAATACATATCTATATTTTATCTATATTTATATCCACGTTGTTCCTTCCATGTGGAAGCATGTTAAATGCAGACCTGAAAGTATTTATTTACAGTGAATAACAGGAAGCAGAAGTTGATCTTATCTTTGAAATCAACATGCCCTTTAATTTGTAATGAAAGAGAGAAAGACTCCTCATTCTTTTATGCTAAGGAGTAAAAAAGTATTTTTCCAAACCCCAAACCTGCCATATTTTTAAGTCCTTTGCTGGTCTCCATTATAATTTAGCAAAGTACATTTTTTGTCTTAAGCTATTTATTTTGTTGTAAGGCTGAAACATACCCATTATATTCTTCCATCTGTGCCAGCAAAGTCAGAAGTGTCTTTTTTGGATTGCTACAGTTTTATTTGCTTTCCTTAGTTTTAAGTCTTACAGCTGGAGTAGCACATCAGTTTACAGATTTTATCTGGCTTTTGCTCAGTTGTATGAAGGGAAGGGGAGGAATGCCTGCAGTTCATTCAATTGTTCAAAGATATCTTAGTAGAAAACATACCTAAATGCTCCACTGATAAACACTGGTTTACTGTTTCTTACTAAAACTGGCCCACTACATAGTAGATGAGTCTTTCTTACACTTTTGAGTTGTTCTAGTATTACATATCTACTTTCAAGGTACCTCTAGGTGCTTCACCCCAATCATTAGCCATTTCATCCATATTAAGATGTATTGGTGGTTTTGGTGCTTTGTAAGAACCTTGTGGTATATTCTTCTAACAAACAGCCAGGTCCATAGTAATAAATGCAAGTTTGCTGTTCACAGCTTTGAAGTGCCAATATTTTTAGGTATCACACAGCCACATCAATGAAGTTAGTCGTAACTATTAGACATCAGTCCTTGCTGAGAGTGTAGCAAAGTGGGATAGTCCCTGTATCTGGCATGCTGTTTTTCAGCATTCTTAGCAAGCAAAAGGAGAATGATCCCACTCCAATTTCTAGACCAGCTCATTTTTACATAAAATAAAGTAGTACTTATAAAGCTGCTTTATTCTTACTTGGGATTGAAAGCTAAGAACAGATCTTGCACTCCCACACCAGAACTGCAAATTTTCCCAATTTTCTACACTGTATATATACAATACACAATATATATGAAATGTATATATATTATGTGATAGCCCTGTAAGTGTTGACATGAATATTTTCTTTTTTTTTTCTTTTTAAAAAAAAAGCTGTTTAGTAACTTGTTTTTAATAAATGGAGCAAAGAAGTTTATCCTTTGATCCAAATTATTACACGACTCATTTAAAAAAATGCACTGTATGTGTTTGGTCTAGATCTTGTTAATAGGTATGACCTTTTTAATCAAATATATGTAATTGTAGAGGAAAATTGAAGTTCAGTTCTGAGGAAATGTCTACTTATTTGTTGCAGTCTTAATGACACATGTCTCCAAATGTGCTCCAATTAAGACTAAGCAAAAATGGTAATTGGCCATTAAACTTGTTGTGAAAGAAAGTAAACTAGTGAGAAAGGCAACTCAGCAGAAAAAAAAATGCTTAAGTCTGTTGAAAAGCAAGAGTAATAATGGAGTTTTCAGCATAGGACACTCTATTATGGGAACAGCTAATTACAAAACAGATAATAAGTAAGAAATGTAAGTGCTCATGAAGGCGAAAAACTAGAGTAGAGATAATGGAGCAATTACTTTTTCAGTGTTCATAGGCCAAATCTCATCCTTTCCAGTGCCAAGACCCATGCAAAAAGGCAGTTGTGCAAGACCTGTGTCTCTTTCTAGAATATCTCTGTGTTAGACCATAAAAGAATATCTCCTGTTCAACATCAGTTTATATCTGGTTTTGCCACTCTCTTGACACTGAACAGCCAAATAAAATTTTATTTAGGGGAAAAATGAAGCTGGTGCACATTGCTGTGAAGGACACTTTGCATCACATAGGAGCTTTTTGTGGGTAGAGAAGCAGAGTGGCCACATTTGTGGTATATTACCTAGAAAATATACATTGCCTCTAAGCAAATAAAGAAGAAGGTTGGTCTAAAAAGCTCTGCAGTGCCTAAGTGAGAATCAGTATGAACTGGCACTTGCTTTTGGCTCATATATGAAGTCACTGCAGAACTACTTTGAAATTTTTTTCTGGTATTTCTACTGATTTTTCTGTTGTTTCTAAAAGTTGCCACATAGATACATAAATTCAGGTGTTTCTGCTTCCAAAATGAAACAATTCAGAGAGCAAGTCTTTTGCCTAGCCATTTCTAGTGTCTATTTAGACACTCTTGGGTACATTAGATATCCACAGGGGTCAGCCCTGCTTTCAGTTTGCACCTTGTGACACATCCTGATCCACAAGAAAAATTTCCTAAGCCTTTATAGCTGTGAGTACTCTGGGAACGATGCATGTGTAAATCCAGTCATCTACAGCAGATAAGGGTTTGACTTTCATTAGTAATTCTGGGAGAATGGTGTACAAGAACCTTGGTTACAGGGAGGAGATTTAAGTTATGCAGATGACACAAGGTATGATTTTCATTGCAAATGAGAATTTGTATGTACCTGGACCTTAATTTTCCAGAAAGTGAGTGCAAACCACAATTTTTCAAAGACTTAAAACATTGTTACGTACTTCCTGGATGTCCTACAAATTATGAGGGCATTGCTGTTGTGCAAAGAAAAGTACCAAATTTTGGCAGGTTTTTTGGCTGCTGAAACATTGTGGGCCTGTTTATGGTGTAGGGTCATCTGCTAGTACACAAACACAAGTACTAATCCTGGTATCAGCTGCTATAAATAATGTCTTGCCAGTCTGTCAAATTTTAAGAAAACGAAAACAGGATCTCAAAACACAGAAGGGTTTGCCCACCTGAACTGAAGGTGGCCATTACTATATCTGAAAATGACACCTGCAAGTCCTAGGCCATAAGGAAAAACTGAGTTTGATACCAGCTTTCTGTAAGTTTTCCACATATATTAGTAATTTCATTTGAATTCTGATGTAATAAACAAAGATAAGATAAAAGAATGAAAAGAAAAGCATTCCCATGTATTTCAGTAGGAAATAAAATTGTGGTAATTGTTTTCCTTAGTAACATTCTGATTTTATTTTCTAAGAAAGAGTGAAGTATGCTTTTATGTTGAAATGTGAAATGCAGAGATGTGCATACAAATATACAGGAACTTGTATATTTTAAAAGAAAAACATGCACCTAAATAATATACTCAACTTCTGGTTTTGTCTATTTTCACAGAAATATATACAGGAATGGAGCAATAATATATACATCTCTGTGTGATTTTCATTTCAAAGTTTGTGATGTGGGTCTCATGTTTTGTTCCAGCATTGTTGCATGCTCTGCATTATCACATAGAATTAAGGAAATGTTTTTTACTTGAAAAGTGCTAAGTATTGCTTTTCAACATCCTTCTTTTAAAAAACAAACAAACAAACATTGATTTTCAGCTAGTATGGTTTTCACAGAAAATGCCTTTTCACAGATTATATATAGATTCACAAAGCAATACCTTTAATGGAAAGTAGAAATTGCATTCCAAGGAAAAGAATGGATTTGCTATAAATTTGAACTGAAAGAAAATATTTGCTATATTTTTAAACTGTTAGAGTAATACTTTGCTTAATTTCAAGTAATATCAATATATGCATGCTTCTGCAGGTATTTTTTTCTTCTTATTCACTTCCAGGGTATTTCTATCTTCATTTACATTTACTAGCCTTTAATCATCTCAGTTGTGAAGGCGTTTTGTCTTCTTATGCCACAAAGTAGATCAAGCTATGCAGCCAGTTTATAAAATAATGGCAAGCTTAGAGGTACATCTGAACTTTTCAAAGTTACAGAAAATGACAATTTTTAACTTTTAATAGAGACAACTTCATATTTAGCATTAAGCCACTGAATCTTTAGACTTGCAAGGATTTCAAATTTTAGGCATCTAACTTATTGCTCATTAGTGTTTCTGGGATTTTTATGATAAGTTTATGAAAGCCTTTGCGGGTGGGAGCCATTGAGCTGTATAAAGTTGATGAAAACCAAAACAAAGATTTCTCTGAAGTGATCAAATATTTTTTTAAATTAAAATTATTGTATCCACTAGTTTCAAAAGACCAGTCTTGGGAGAAACAGAAATTTGCATATAGATTTGGGGCAGGGATTTGGGGCAGCTACTTCCTCTGACCCCAGCCTGGGGCCGAAGGGTAGATGCTGCTACCCGGTTGGTTCTTCCTCTCTTGTCCAAACCCCCACACGGACCACTTGGCAATGACGGCACTTGGTCTGTCTTGAGAGCTTTCTGTCCTTATGACTGCATATTTAACACCAGTACCAGACTACTTGGTATTATTTAGGAAATTGCCATCCAAATGACACACTTGTTCTTCTGGAACTAGCCATAGATAGTTTATTTTCACTATATTGTCATAATCATGCCAGCAGTTTGCGATCAGATATATTTTGTCGTTGATTCAGTCCGTACTTTTATGGTAAAATGCTGACTTTGAAAGCTGTTGTCAGATTTAATTCCTTAAAATGTTAGTAGCAAATGGCTTTTTTATTAAATTATTTTCCAAAAAGAATAACAACATTGAAGAGATGTCATTTCTGATTATAAGAGAATTCTGTAATGCACATCAAAACATTTCATATACAGATTTATGCTGAGCAAATAAAACAAACAGATGTCAATAGTTTTGCATAAAGAAATGAAAACTTATCTCAGGTAATTTATTTCCTATGTCATTTTTATAAATTATGCTTTTGACTTTTAATAATAGCCTTAACAGAACAGTCTTTTTCAGAAAAAAAGAAATCTGTTTTCAGTGCTCATTTATGCTATTTAGAGATTCTGTTGTCAAAGTATGACAAGCAAACACAGTAAAAAAGAGCACTGATTAATATTAGCAGAATGACATTTCTGAATATGCAATATGCTTCTCATTCCTAAACAAACAAAAAGAGGATTTTCCAAATAAATTATGCATTATTTGATATATATTGTATGCTAATAGAGAAGCAAAGTATATATGAGTGTATGCTTATATATATATAGAGAGAAGTATAATATTTAATCCAGTGTATTGTGTTCCTGAAAAGGAAATTGTCCTTCAACTGACTGTGTAATTTAATAATTTGTGCATATCCTTTTGGTGTTTGTTCATGTTTATTCTAACAGAGAGGCCTTCAATTGTCTAATAAAGACAATCTGTTCTTGCAATCAATAAAATATAGCCAATAATTAAAAAAGCAAAAAGGTTAAATTTGTCTAGTGGAAATAAGCACGGTTAGAAAGATGTGCTGAACTTATTAATTCATTGATAAACTTCTGTGTTTGATTCTTTCACATTTGATCTGTTGGGCATACTTTCTCTTTTTTGTCAGCTAACTATATTTAGTGAATAATACCTTTTTATTCTGTGATGGCAATTTAAAAAAAAACTGATAAGTCAGTGGGAGAAGACAGTTTATCAACTGTTCCCCTGGCACAGCATTCCTTTCTGTCAACAATCACAGACTTACTATTTCAGAAATTTACCTGATCAAGTGAGAACTTTCCCATATTTAGTAAAAGAAGATGTATTCAAATTCATCAGCTAGAGTTAAACATTTAATATTTATCTATTTGCACAAAAATTCTCTAACAAATATTTTACAAGAAAGAGAAAATGCAGAAGACACGAATTCTGTATTCTGATTAATCTACTTTAATAATGAAGTTTTTCACCTATAACCTGTTTGCTGCTTGATTTATCCAAATAGCTTTAATCATACATTCACAGCTTTGTAAAAAAAATGCTGATATGAGAGCAACAGCAGCAGTGCATTCATTTTACTAATGTGTAACCACCATTGCCTATAACTATCCAACCTTAATCTTTGTGTGGATATTAATATTTCAAAAAAACTCTACATTAAATCAGCCAACTTTCTTTTCTTGTTTTCTTGCTGCTTATATGGATTAGCATTAATAATCAATTATTTAATGATGAATGATTTTCAGAATTGTATTAAAATAAGATGAACTGTTGTGATCCTCTGAGTGAGGGAATGGTCTTTTAAATTATTAATTCTCAACACTGATAGTCAAAAATTAATTGATTCAGGGAAGGGGACTGAGAGGGTGGGAGACAATCTTATTATTTTCTTGTCTTTTTGTTTTCCCACTTTTCCAGTTTGAATATGAATGAAATCTTCTCCATTTCTGCCAGTAGCAGAAAAAGATTTTCCATGCAGTGATATGCAGGGAAGCTGGGAGGAAAAAGAGGTTGAATTTCTATCTAAAAAGTGGTGAAGGTTGCTTGAAAGAAGGAACAGGAAAAACTGTTTAGAATACTACTAGCAACTGATATTATACTACCTTTTGGCCTCATTTGGTAAATAGGATTGTTAACGCAGGTCATCAACTCTTATGGCCAGACTTCAATTTACCATTCTTTATAAATGTCAGGATAATGTAAATATTTTTTGCTTTGTGCTATTTCACTTTATTATACCTACAACACGCACAGAGAGATAGCTCACATTACTGGTATGCTGCAATGGGTGGATGCAAGCTCTCTGGATTTACAGGCAGGGAAGATGAGGCAGCTGGGCTGAACTTCATGCAAAGCAGTGTCTTGAATGCATGGAGCTTTGCTATGGAATGGGCAATGGTGATGCACTGCTCAAGTCGATGACGCAGGATGAAAAGCGAACCATTTAAAGAAATATTGTGGTGGGTGACTGCTACAGACAGCTTGATCCAGAGAAGTTTATGAAGTTGCCTTTAGGAAACTGGAAAAAGCCTCATGAACACAGGCCCTAGTTCTCATTCGGATACTACCACCCTGACTTTTGCTGGAAAGACAACATGGAAAGATAAGTAATCCAGGAGATTTTTGGACCATGTTGACTACACATTTTTTGAAACAATTGAGGGGTGAGACAACTAGGGGAGGTACTTATCTGTATTCTCTATTCATGAATAAGCAAGAGGTGGTTTGGGATGTAAAGGTCAAAACCAGCTTTGGCGACAATGGCAGTAGATGATGGAGTTTATAGTCCTAAGAGAAACGAGATATTCAAGTAGCAGAATAATGATTCTGGACTTCAGTGAACTGGCTTCAGTTTGCTCAGGCTTCTGCTTGGCAAGCTCCCATTAGGGACTGCACTGAAGGGAAAACTGATTTATCTTGGGCCAGTTTATCCTGAAAGACAGTTTCCTCAAAGCACAGTTCTTTCCAATGTGCAGGAACTCAAGCAGATGTGGCAGAAAAATGGACAAATGGAGAACTCCTGACTGAGCTTAAAGAGAAAAGGAAGTGCACAGAAGGTAGATGCAATGGTAAGCTGCCTATCCAGAAGGCACCCAGTCACACCGGAACAGAATTAGGAAAGCTAAAGGGCAACTGGAGCTAAAACTATCAAGGCAACTGAAGGACAACAGGAAAGATTTCTATAGGTCTACCAGCAGCAAAGAAAGAGGGAGAAAAATGAGATCACATTGCTGAATTGACAAAGGACATGGAAAAGTCTGAGATACTCAATGCCTCTTTCATGCTGTTTATCCACCAGTGGGGGAGCTGGGCTTGTTCAGCCTGGAGAAGAAAGTTTCAGGGAGGCCTAGCAGCAGCCTGACACTTATTTAATATGAGCTAATAGAGAAGACAGATTCAGGCTCCTTTTCTCAGAGCACACAGTGAAAGACATCTATCCAAATGTTCATTAAAAAAAACCCCAAAACATTATCAACACTTATTGGATTTGAGGTGATAAATATGTCAATATGTGACAACAATAGAACTATAGAACCTGAAAGTGCAGGTTACCCCTATACCTTTCTTTCTGAGTCTGTTCACATTGAATATTTTAGATTTCAAATATGTCAAAAAATCTTCTCAGAAATTGTGTTTGAGATAGTAATAATCATCTTCAGCTGAAGTTTAAAATAAATTATGAATTTCTGAATAAGAAAAGTACATTTTTATCCATAGTTCTTTGAGGATCACTGTTTTTTGGAGGGACTGAGACCAGACAAAGATTGTTCAGTTGCTCTTTGGTCAATGATACAATTTTCTACACAGTGTAGAAAGAAAAGGCAGCAGAAACCCAATGTGTTATTGAATCAGCAGAGCAAAATGTCTGAAATAAAAATCATACATAGAAGCCAGGGGTCTGGGAGTATATTGAGAGTTTAAAGAAAAAAAAAGGTAATACTTTTCTGAAATATATAGTTAATGCGTGAAACTTTGCCAGAAGATATTGAGATGAAAAACTTAAAATTCATTAGCATTTATATGACAGAACTGTGCACAGTCATAGTTATACTGGACAAATATTTGTAAATAATATAAACCTGTGTCCTTCAGAACATATGTCCTCATTGTTTCTTATTGCCTCTTTATTTTCCATTTTTTCATCAAAACTCTGTTATGTTCTCATCCAAAAAGTGGAGATATCTAGCGCTGGAGAAGAATACTACAGTAGGGGAAAACTGATACACTGTGGCATGACTTTTGCTTTATCTACCAGAAATGTCTACCTCCACAAACACTTGGCATGTAAGATAATGGGCAAGTCTGTTTAAAGGTTCTTCCATCAACACAGAAGAAAAACAAGTACTGCATTACCGGATCATCTGACAGTTCCACTTGCGATTGTGAACCATGTGTTAAGCTTATTCATGTGCGTGTGAACTCCACTTTAGGAATCAGCAGGGTTGTCACCCATGTCAAGCTGTTGTGATATAAAGACGAAAACTTCAGGGCAAAAATCTCAATGTGCCATATGGCTACTTTTGCTATGCAATTTCATGAATTCCAGATCTTAGAGTGTTGGCTGCCTATGGCAGGATCATCCTGCACTGGAGAGACCACTGGTGACATAAGACAGAGAATAACTTGTACTGTTCTTTTTCTCCACTATCAGCATGACTGCTGGCGTCAAAGGGTTGTTGGTTTCTTTTTTACCTCAATTCTGTTCCTACTTGTTGCTTTTGCTATTAGAAGCCTTAAGAATTCAGTCCTTAGGTGACTCTGTCTTACAGTAAGGAATCAGCTCACCTAAAATTCTTCTGACATTTTGGACAGTGCGTGTTTCATTATTATGAAGGCCTGTTCTTAGCCAGTATGCTACTATGGGATTAACATTTTCTATGTGATTAGCAGTAAAAAAAAGGAAAGCAGCTTATGTGGAATAGGCCAGCAAAACTTTGTCTATAATGACAGAACAAGCAAAGGAGGAGATATGCGCGTTCAGCTGACTGCAGCCAGTACTAAGCATACAATACCTGTGTGCCTGACCACCGTCCTTTATAGCAGAGCCCAAATCATTTTACTGACAACGTATCTCAGAAAATATAAAAGTACGTTTCCCAAGTTAAAGTTAAATAACGTGGATGCCTTAATATTGAAGTTATCCAATGTGTATTTTTCACTCCGTTCCCTATATCCTACAAATCTAAGGAACTTCAAGCTTTCAAACAAGTCACAGAATGGCACTAACTGGCACTGTAGCTCGATCTCAACCACTATGCTGTAGTGAAAGTCTTGTTCTTCTGAAAGATAATAAAATATTCAATATATTCCTCCAGAATAAGCTAACCATTTAACTGATTCAGTTTCTCCCAAATTATATCAAAAAAACCCTGTATGAATTGCCAGTTAGTTAGCAACTGGTCTACAAACTTAAAGCTGCCATATACTATAGGTGACCTGTAACACGGGTTGATTCTTTGTCAGGAATTCTTGTCTGAAATTTTGAGCCTGAAAAGAAATTGAAAATTCTCAGTACTAGTATCCATCTCACGAACATGGCGTACCTCGGGTACTGGGTGCAGGGGCCCAGGCGCTGGCAGGGGCTGCGGGGCGGCCGCTGTGAGGGGAGGCCGGGGCTGCCCCGTGCCGGACACAGCCGGTTCCAGCCGGCTCCAACCGGCCCAGCGCAGGGCACGGCTCAGCCCCGCAGCCAAGGTGCCTCAGGGAAATCATATTTAAGAGAGGGCAGAACACTGCACAGGCAGTGAGGAGTGAGGAAAAAAGTGTGAGAAACAGCTCTGCGAGCACCAAGGGGAGAGGAGGAGGCAGGGGAGGAAGCGCTCCAGAGGCACCGGAGCAGAAATTCCCTTGCAGCCTCTGGAGAAGAGTATGGTGGAGCAGGCTCCTGGAAGGAACTGTAGCCCATGGGGGGTCCACACTGGAGCAGGGGAAAAGTGTGAGGAGGAAGGATGGGCAGAGGAGCACTGCTGTGGACCGACCACAACCCCCATTCCCCATCCCCCGTGCTGTTCAGAAGTGAGGAGGAGGAAGATGAGTCTGAAGTGAAGGACTGAAGTTGAGCCTGGGAAGAAGAGGGGGACGGAGGAAGGTTTTTTTAGTTTTGTGTTTGTTTCTCACCATTTTGAATTGGCAATGAATTTGATCAGTTTTCCTCAAGTCAAATCTGTTTTGCCCATGAGAGTAATTGGTAAATGATGTCCCTATCTTTATCTTGACCCACAGGGTTTTCTATCTTATTTTCTCCACCCGCCCTGTTGAGGGGGAGTGACAGAGCAGCTGGGTGGGCACCTGGCCA
The DNA here is from genome assembly GCF_030463565.1 of Pelecanus crispus. Lineage (NCBI taxonomy): Eukaryota > Metazoa > Chordata > Aves > Pelecaniformes > Pelecanidae > Pelecanus > Pelecanus crispus. The sequence goes on from NC_134645.1 coordinate 101,840,089, forward strand.
CCAGCCAAAGTCAACCCACCACCACACAACCGTATGGATTTGATTTTCCGCAAGACTACCCTGATGTTTTATGTTGTAGTGTCATGTTGCCCATCACTGTGTTAAGGTTACAGCCTGTCTAAGGAAGAGGGAGGTTGTTGGGGCAGGGAAAAGCTGCTCCCAGAAGGAATGGCTGGGCAACCAGATCTGGAGCAAGCACACTGTGGAAGTGGGCAGAGGGCCTGCAGTACAGCAGACCCTGGGCATCTCCGCCAGAAAGCATAGTATAGACACAACCCAGCCTCAGCAGTCACAGAAAGGCAGATGGGCTTCAAAGGGGCTCCGAGGGGCTTGTGCACAGTTTGTTGCAGCCCCAAAAGCCACCGAGCTCTGTCTGAAACTAAGCCTGAAAGAACAGACTTGCCTTCAGTAGCACTGAGGGAAAAGGGAGGCAGCTTTACAACCCCAAACCTATTTGATCTCTGTTCTCTCTGCCCTCATCATTTCAAGTTTCACTACTGGAAAGCATAAATCAATCTTGCTTATGTTCTAAAAAAATGAGACTCACCTTAAAGGCCTTTTAATCTTTTTTGATCTATTTATTTCAGATTAAAGAGTTAGATGAGGGCATCTGCAAGCCAAGTTCACCATCACACAGATCCTTGACTAGCCCAGATAAATGTACATAATCTGTTATAGACTAGAGTGTTTGTTAGGAAAGAGTAGGGACTGTGTGAGATTTTCTATTGTACGGAATTTTTATAAACGATGGAGGCAGTCACTCATTATTAAATGGATACATAATTTCAGTAAAAGAATTCATGTGTAATTACGAATTGGAAGCAGAATAATTATACAAGGTTACTTGCATTTCATTCATGTTAAGGATTACGGGTTAATGTATAAACAGCTCATATGGTAGCTGTGAAAACAGGATATCAGGAAGAAATAACAGGAAGCTTCAAAACCAAATTTATTAATTATCTTTAAATACAGTTTTTGAGCTGCTTTAGAGGACAAGGGTAAACAGAAAAACTATAAACTATATTGAGATAGCTATTACGATTTTAAAATGTAGTGTAATTATATAAACACAACAGATAAAATTTTCTTTTTTGTTTGTTATTTTACAAAGCAAATAAATGTTTCTGCATGGTAATATACATATATATACCTCTGAGACCCTCCAACTGAATTTTAACCAGGGATATAAAGAAAACACAGTTCATAAGAGGCAGCAGCTGCAGGGATATATTCATTAGTTAAACACTGACAGCTTTGCCATTTTCCTTTTCAGGTTTGAACTGTGAGTTTAGGCCTTGTGAGGCCAGCAATCCCTGTGAGAACGGAGCTGTGTGCATAGAAGAAATTAATTTGGACGTTTTTCCCCTTGGATTCCAGTGCCAGTGTGTGAAGGGCTTTGCAGGTCCACGTTGTGAGATCAATGTCAATGAGTGCAGTTCTAACCCTTGCCTCCACGGATACTGCTATGACAGTGAGTTCAGTCTGGTTACTCGCTTTAATGTAGAGTAGTCTTTCTGTTGAAGCGTCTGTAGCTACTGAGCTGCTCTGGGGAGAACAGTGGATAATTTACTGAAATTTAGCTTGTGTGAAGCTCTACAGCCAGTACCAGGAGAATTACTTTTGCCAAAATGCCTCAACTCCTGGCACTGGAGTTTGTTTGTTCAGAGGGTCAGAATTGCAGCTAATGAGATATTTCAATGAGATTTCTGCTGTCTGCTTCGATACCTAAATTAGCCAAACACATCTTACATTGTGCATTCAATGAGAGAATATTCAGGTGCTGAAAAGGAGCTCATGGAGCAGTTAGGCAGTATATGTCATAATTCTAACGAGTCAAAAAACTGCATTGAATATCAAACTGATGCAAAATGGAGTGTCTATTTACTATTAAGTGCCTTCTATCACATAACTACGTAACTTTCACTGACAGATATACTTAAAGGTTTTGGAAGCAATTTGATGATGAATTACTACATTCTGTCTGGATTGGCATGCTAAGTTTAGTAGCATCCATTATGTATGGAGTACTTATTGGAAAGTTTTATGGGGCTATTACCACTTACTAGACACTTTCTATGCTTGGTAAAAAAAAGTAAAAGAGGTAATTTTCAGAGAATCTTATAATGATGGCTGGAAAGCAGAACAACATCTGGAGGTCATGTAGTCAAACCTTCATGAAGCTGGACTATCAACAGAGCTAGAACAGGTCAGTCAGGGTTTCTTCTAGCTGAGTTTTGAAAACCTCTAAGGATGGACAGGAATTCCACAAACTCTTCAGTACAGCCTATTCCACTGATGCACTACGCCTGTAGTGCACCCCCCCAATCCCATCTGAACTCCTAAGCTGTAACTTTTGTCCATTGCCCCTTATTATCTCATCTAACACTACTAAGAGGAATTCAGTTCTGTCATTTGTGCAACTGTCCTTGAATTTATTTTTATACAGCCCTCTAACTATTAAACCTTCCCTGAAGGGACTAATACAAAGCAAGCCCAGCTGACTCAACTTTTCCTCATAGGTCCCACACTTTAAGCACTGAGCAGCCATGTTTCTCTTCTGCTACATCTCTCTCCTGTTCCCCCACATGCCCTTTAAAATGAGAATGATGACTTGAGAATTTCCCTGAAATTCAAAATTTTTACACAAATTTGCAGAAGATCTGATCAGCTTACTGGTTTCAGAGGAGATCTTAAAGAACTGACCCCAAATTACTAGATATATCATTGCTTAAAACTCTCCTAGTTTTAAAAAAAAACAAAACAAAGCCAACAACAAAAAATCAATAAGCTTTAAGAATCCTGTCTTTCCGTATGTGGGAATAAGGTGAGTGGCTTCATATTTATATATAATAGTAATATATATTATTATATTTTTAATATGTACATTATATATAATATATATATAAAATATCATCTTTCTATATAATAGTAAAGACTATTTCCTAACAAGTTTACAGATGTTTTCTATGTACTCTACACTAGTTCAGAAATATTTTTGAACTGGAATTTAGATGAGCAGCAGTAAAGTTCTTCATGCTCACAAAGTACTAGATCTTTTGGGGATAGCTTGTCTTTGTGGTGCCTCTGGACTTGAGTTGTATCATGTGGACATCTCAGTTCCTCTGCAATATGTGCACTGGCTGCAGAAAGCTGGAATCCTGAGGAAGCTCGGAAGCTCTTAGCAGATGAATAATGCTCCTGCTCTGAAGGACTTAAAGCATTTAGTGAATACAATAGCAGCTACATGTACAGACACAATGGCGGAAGAGTTTCCATGGTACATCTCAGCAATAATGAAGAATCCGGGGACCTCTTTGAGGTCAGAATAAATGCAGGCCTGAAAGAAGCGCAATTATTGCTGTCACAAACTCCTTAAATGGATGTAGCACTTAGATTCCTCTCTGTTTGGATCATTAATGAAGAAAAAGGGAGAGGATACTTATCATTAGCTTGTTAAGATCAAAATGAGGCATGGAAATGTATCATAGGTTGAGCCGCCAAATTCAACTCAAGCAAGTTTTCCTTTAATATAGTGGTATAATATGCGGCATTTCTTACCAAAAAAACCCCAACAATGTTTAACTGCCCCGTCTCATTTAGGCACAATGTCAAAGATAAAGTCGTATGTGCTTTGTGCACAGTTTTGTGATGGAAAATTACTCATTAGCTTATAAGATGCCATCACTTTTTCAGAAGCTAGTAATGGGTCATTGATTTACAATTCTTATGTCAAAATATGTGAATTGTTTAAGTAAAATGCAGTACCTGAATCTGCTTTCATATTAAAAAGGTGTTTTGAGATATTGCATTTCATTTATTACAATTTTTTAACATGTCCACGCCTTTTAGGTAAAGCCAGTCCAAATCTTTTCTAGCTAGTAGTCATAACTGTAACTTACTGACTTTTACTTCTTTCAGTTGTTATTCTATAATGCTCTTAGTACTAAAATACTATCTCTGTTACAGTTGTCGATGGCTTCTATTGTTTGTGCAACCCAGGATATGCCGGACTGAAATGTGACCAGGACATTGATGACTGCATAATCAATGCTTGTCAACACAATTCTACATGTGTTGATCTACATCTGGTTAGTAGAGAATTTTTTTTTAATTAAAATGATTGCTAATTTTTCTTCCTGAAATCTAAAGTAATACTATTGTGAGTTCTAAACCTCCACTTAATCCATACACCTATCAAGAGTTTTATAATCATCCTTTCCAGTCACTGGTTTTTTTGTTTATTTCTAATGATATAGGCAGTGGGAAAGAGGAATGTTTATATCATTTAAAAGCAGTTATTGAGTTATTTTGGGAATTCAAAAGGAGTGAAATATTTTCAACTAGGTGTGTTTATGGCCTCATTATAAGTGACAGGAATACTCATTTACACCGATGCCATTGGCTTCAAAGGGGCTTAAAAAGTATCTTACTCCCCAAAATGGCTTTACTTCAAGTACTTCAGCATTTATTTTCAAAATTCTTCACCTATATTAGTTCCTGAAAAGTGTTAAAAATAACTTCTTTCTTCTCAGAAATAAAAGCATTCTGTCAACTGATTCCTTCATGGGTGGAAAGGAGAAGACAGACATTCATGTTGTGTAAACTTTGGCACCAGAGGTGTCCCGTGTTGTCTGTCACTCCCTCCAGGAATCTGTCAGGAACCAATTTGTTTTCAGTGTACTCAATAGGGACACTAAGACTGTACAGTATGAATATTGTCCTTAAGAAACATTCAGACTGTCAGAGAAACTGGGGGTGGTTAAAAAAAATTGAAGAAAGGTTGGCTTTTTTTTCCTTCTTCTAGTTTCTCCCAGCATGTTTGTGAGAATATTAAACTCATAAAATGTTAAAGCAAGGTGTAGAATTCAGGTTAATATTAAGATGCCTAAATAGGTGTCTATGTACAGTATGAGCTAAGCATCTAAGCACCCATCAAAGGTGCTAGAATCCTTGCTGATGCAGCCAGCACAACCCAGAGAGTGTTGTAGATGTCCACTTTGGGTGAACTGAACAACCCTGTAGCTAGGCTGCATTAGTGCTGAAGCAGGCACCCATGTTTAGCTGTCTGCATTTCCAGCTGAATCCCATCCCAGAAGCCCAGAATTGTGTGAGGGGTATGTGGGTTTCTGGGGTTTTGTTTGGCTGTTTTTTTCTTGTTTTGTCATTTGTTTTGGGGTTTTTTTAGTACATACATAAAGAAAATGCACTTCTTCCTGACAAATCCTGGTGGTAACCTGCAGCTACTTCCTAAACTTGAACAGAAGTTACATGCTTCAAGAGAATTTTCTCAAATCCTCTACTCTGATTTCCGGAGTTGTTTCTTCTTTTCACAGAACACTTCATGTATTGTATAAATTTTCATGTAAATATGCTTCAAGAACTAGTAAATGCCTTGGACGAAATTAAACGCTTGATATGGAGACTACAGAGCTTGTGACACTTCTGTTCTTGTCTTTGGATGCTATTGCAAATGCCTATTTTTACCAGTAGATGGCAATTAATAATTCAAGCTGTCATACTGGACACATACTGCCATCTTAAAATCAGGTTAGAGAGCATTCCAGAAATAAATTTTATGCTCAAAAGGCATATAGTGTCCTATCCTCCAGGAGATTGTGTTGTATATGTAGACATTCCAAGTAGTATTCCTAACTGCAGTTGATGCTTTAACTGTGACTGATAAAATGGAGCTGTATGTGCAAAAGCTTAAACAACATTCTTCCCCAAAAAGTAAGATATCAGAAATGGACAAAATTATGTGTTCTTTATAAAATAAACATATTGTTCCACGAAGAATATCTGCTAAGCTTCCCTAAATGAGTTGTAATATTGATCCAGTGGGACTTTTTAATTTGGGCAAAATTAAACCTGACAAAGAATGGTAGGTTACTGCAATTTTTAACACTGTTCTAGGTTTTTCTTCATATGCCTTTCATGCTTTTGTTTTCTTGATTTATTTGTGTTTATTTTTGTCCTGCAGTATCGATACATTTCTAATCTTCTTTGTCACAGACATACGCCACTTTGTTTTAAATGGACTGTGACACAATAAATCAGTGAGATCCATGCAGACTCACTGTTTCAGAGAAAGCCCGATATTAAAAAAATCTAACCTATGTGGAGTCAGTTACTAACTACAGAAAATAAATACTGTAGAAACTTAATGGCAAGGTGTCATTTTAGTCCTTGGATTTGATCTTTCTCAGACCTCAATGGCTTTCTCAACATAGTTCACTTATGTTGTCAACATTACAGTAAGCATTCATACTAAAGTGTTCATTTTGATGTTAGTTAATGCACAGACAAAAAAACTTCAGGTTTTTTTTCATTAGGAGACTGTTCTTTGTTATTTTTGATAGTAACGTAATTTTGTGCTAAAAAAAGGAAAATTAATACAGAATGGGCTCTACTAAATTGAAAAGTTAGTATTGGCATATTTTTAAGAAAAGAAATAGGGAATTGCTAGTAGGTTTATTTTTCTATTGCAATAATAATGCATTGCTATTCAATATTTATACTTTCTCCTTCTCTGTTTTTCTCTATAGTGTATTTACTTAAACTAAAATTTCTGATATAAGTTTCTGAAATAGCTTTCATGTGGATCATCTTTTAAGTTGAATCCAGAAAGGGACAAAAAGACTCGCTCACTAAGTGATTGCATTATTCAGTTGGTATGCGACTATATTATTCCACATACAATGTCCTCCTTATTGTATTCAGTATCAAAGAGTACCGAATTTCTTCCACATCAAATGATGCGATTTAATACACCAAGATTCCTCAATGATGGGTGCAAAGAGGATTAATGAATTAACATATATTCATAAAATTGGAAGAAGAGCCATTCCCTCTTCTTATTCAGCCAGAGCAGCTGTGAAAGAACAGATATTGAGATAACAATCCCCTAGAGAACGAATTTTTAACATTTAAAGGGTCTCCTCCTCCTCTATAAGGTAATAAACTGGGCGATTGGGAGCAACTGAGGCATAATCAAGGAACATTTAAAAACAGATGGAGATCTCAGGAGTTTCATAATTTCTCCATCAAATGCAATTTTATTCCAAAGATATATTACAGTAGCCTTATTATACAAGTCAAGGACCAAAGATCTTAATGTGAGGAAGAATTCCAATATACACTCTAATTGCAACATATAATTCACAGCCTTTACCTGGCTCTCCAGGCAGTAGGTGGCATTAGGCAATTGGTCTGTGGGATGAGATCGGGATAGATGAAGTTCACAGCTAAATTACATGACTACATCAGTTTAAGGATGCTCTGATTTTCTACTGCACCTGAGAATTCCAGTTACCTGAGAGCTACTGTATACCAGCACAAGCCACTGTCAGCCATATTAGACCTTCTGGTGGCTCAAGAATAATTAATTGGCTACCCCTATGCTAATAAAAGTTCTGTTCTGCAATCCAACAGTTCAGATAACTTTGATGCACTTTTCTAGGTCAAAGTGAGACAATTGGCATTGCCAGAATGACATTTGCAATATGTATTCTTCCTCTTTGGTGTTGGTAATGTGGTATATAATACAGAGACTTAAAACTAGATAACCATGTTATCTTAACACTGCATAGGAAAAATAGGCACAAAAAATGACACTGGTATGATGGGTTGACCCCAGCTGTCAGCTAAGTACCACACAGTCACTCACTTAATCCTCTTCATGGGATGGGGGAGAGAATAGGAAGAGCAAAAGCAAGAACACTTGTCGGTTGAGATATTTTAATAAGCAAAGGAAAGGGGAAGACGAGAGAAGAAATCAAATCAAGTGATGCAAAGGCAATCACTCATCACCTTCCATGTGTACACCTATGCCCAGCCAGTTTCAGGCAATGGCCACCTTCCCAAAACCCACCTCCCCTCCATTCTTATTACTGAGCAAGATGTTACATAGCATGGAATATGTCTTTGGTCAGTTTGGGTCAGCTCTCCTGGTTGCGTCCCCTCCTAGCTTCTTGTGCACCCCCAGCCTACTCACTGAGGGGGCAGAGTAGGAAAAAGAAAAGGCTTTGATACTATGTAAGCACTGTTCAGCAATGGCTAAAATGTTGGTGTCTTATCAACACTGTTTTGGTCACAAATCCAAAACATAGCACCATATAGGCTGCTATGAAGAAAATTAACTCCATAATAGCCAAACCTCCTACAGAACAGAATTCTACAAAAGGAGGTTGGTTAAACTTGACAGCGGGAAATCAAAAAAGCTGTGTTTGTCATGCAGCTCCTGATGTTTTAAAAGGTCTGGTCTGTAAAATCTGTCTGTAGAATATTTATGTAAGGCATTTGTATCGGCCAGTCCCACCAGGGATGTGTTCCCCTTCATTCTGATACAATCAGAGCTTCTAAACAACTCTAACATATATTACTACACCATAAGGGATTAGTCTTTCTTTCTGGCTGGCATATTCAGAATTTTAAGGTTTCTCTACGATAAATATTCTCAATACCATAAAATTCCCACCCAAAATTATTCCCAATGCTAACGTAAGACACATAGTGAGCAGCAGCAAGAAGGATAAAAACACTAAGTGTTTTGCCTAACTAACCATAGAGAGAAGCGGGAACAGAGCAATTGTATTCTCAATATTCTAAGTGGAGCGTTCCAAGACTTTATGCCAAAAGGTAAGGGCAAATGGTTATAACTGAGGACTCAGAAAACAGTATGTCTGAGTTGCTTAGATAAAACTTGGGGCATCTATTGTTTATTCAGTTCCCAAATTTGTTCATATAGTGAGATGGCTGGGCATTACACTAGTCACATGCGATGTTAAGGAAATACTGTTACGTAGTAACAACCAGACATACAGAATTAACAGATAATTTAAAAAAAAAAATAAAAATTTTTAAAATTTTAAAAAATAGAAAAATCACCATACCAACACGTCAACTTCCATTGATCTTAAACAATATGTGACAAATTATAAAGTGTTTTCCTATAAAAGTGTCATGGAAGAAGATGTAATTTTACCTATTGCAACTAATCTGATACATGAGTAAGAGGAACCAATTAGAGTAGACACTTCCTTCATTAGGTCGCCTAGGCCAGCAAAAATTAAAAGCTGATAATACTTCTAGTACTATTAGCACAGATGCCTCTCCTATATATTCTCAGTCATCGGTCAGCTCAAACAGTATTGTTGTCTTGTTTTGTAGTTTGACTATAAAAAACTTAAAATATTGAAAAAGGAGATTGGTGCTGGGAAGGTTGGTCTGACACTAGTTGTCTTTCTTGCTTCTTTTTTTTTTTTTTTTTTTGTTAATTATGAAACATTCCTGATTAAGGTCTGTCTGAGTAAGTGATTTTATTTTCACTGTGGTAAGAAACATTTGGCCAGTCCTATGTACACCAGTGTGAAATCTGGGATTTACATGCATGTAGAAATAATTCAATTGTTCAGTCAAACTGATAGATCAAAATAATCGAATGAGAGAAGTATGAGAATGCCTGAAAGACTGTAGTGTTGTCACTGCAAAATAAAGAGGTGCAGTCCTCAGTAATTGAGGAAAAGGGGTGAAGCTGTCTACATTCACTGTATAAGTAATGAATAAAAATAGAATAAAACTGAAAGATATAAACAGTAAAATATTTTACCAAAAAAGCTAGTAAACAGTAAGTAAAAAAAAAAAAAAAAAAAAAGGAATATTAGCCTCTGACTGTGCTTATGGTAAGTCAGGGTTTGCCCAGAGTAATTTGCAAATTCTTTTAAAAAAAGTTAAAATAATTAATTCAAAGTGTTGTATAAAGTTGAGATGTTGTCCCTAGTCATTTTTATGAGACCAGATGGAGCATATAGTCTATATAACATAAAACATTATTTTGGGGTATTTGCATTAAAAAAAAAAAAGTAATAGTAGCTTCACAGTAGCTCTGACTTCAGTTTTTGCTTGTGCTGTTCTGTATGTCAAAATATAATGCAAATCCTGTCACTTTAATGTATATGGATATCCATGCAGCAAATTGTAATACATGTTTCTTCAGAGCTTTGTTTCTGGAAGCTATTATTTCTGTGTACTTACCACATAGTTAATTTAAAAAAATAAACTGTAGGTAAAGTTACAGCTGTATAATAGTGCTTTTATTGCAATCCCATATCCTCTCTATCACTACTTGATTAAAAACACAATTATTTCCCTTTCAATAACATGTAATGTTATGGAAATGAGCTCTCCAATACAATAACAGAAGATACTGTCAATTTGAACCCAAAGAAGCAATGAATACTTGTTCCATTTCTGGTTTTGAAGTGGCAGAAAAAAAAGGACCCATAACAAGATGAAATTCAGTAATTCAGGCTTTTAGGAACTTACATTTTGGGTTGTAGGGAAGGTTTATGTGATGGAGAGACAATGCTATTAATTTTTTTTTTTAACAGAAAAAATTGTGAAAGGAGGATTAATTGGAAGGAACTTTGACATTGAGAACTAAGGTACAAAGTAGTAGTTAATGGTGAACTGTTTATGCTACCCAAAAAGAAATCAGTCAGGTCTTTGGACTAACCTAAGATAATTTCCTAAATTTGTCATCCACCCTTAATTTTTGTCATCCACCCTTAATTTCCATTTAAAACAGAATCTCCTGTACTTTCTGCTAAATAGGGAGAAGAAAAAGAATCATTTCCAAACTTATAACTTATTTTAGAACATCCAGAGGTGCTCAAGGTCTGATGAAGTAACTGAGCTTCAGGAGGCTCTTCCTCCTAGCTGATGATAGCAGGTGGTCTGACACTTGAAATGAGAATACAGACTAGACAGACCTGCATCAATGAAAAATTTCCAGATTTCCGTGGAGTGGAAACTCTCTAAGGTCTCAATAAAGCAAACAAGCTCTGCCACTGTAATTGGTCTGAAAGAGTACCTCGGTTTAACTAAAAGTCAGACCACATACCATAAATGGCATACAGAGTATAACAAGCAATAAGCTCCTCACAGTTCCCAGGTCACATAAATTCAAGTTGATTTGTACATGACTTACACTTACGCATTGACTTCATTGAGAGAATCCATGTGCTGAAATTGTGACTGTGCTGTTTGACAAATCAGTTTCAGATTACCAATTACGCATCCCAGAAAAGAGCTATACAGCAGCTGGAGTTCACTTAAGAAACTAGCAACAGCAGCAGTACTTCTGCAAAGTACTACTGCTAATACAACTCACCATGCTGCCCTGAAGATTTGACTTGCCATCCCAGATATATTTCATCTTCCACCTATATTTAGTTAAAAAAATGAACAGCTTCTTCATAGGCCTTCAGTAAAAGTTTTTTGAAGATCTAGTGAAATGACTCCCTCCTCTGCCTTGTACTACAGAGCTAGTGGATATAGCAGTACACAGACTGAAAACTTAGTCATTATGAGGTGTACTCCTTTATGCTCCAATAAGTCCAGTTGAGTCAAAGACATTGGAACACACAAAATTAGCTATTGATTTACTGAATTAGGATAATGTCCTTAATATTGATCCTTGGTATTATACATTGCCTGGATAAAGTGATTACGATGTCTTATGCCTTACTCATCTAACTGAAAGTTTAAGTCAGCAAACAAGCATCAACTTTCCATTTATTTATTTATTACATTATTTTTAAATGCTTTAATTTGATTTTTTGAAAGAAATTGCAGACATATATGAAAGTTCTGAGCTTTAACCAACAATGTCAGTACATACCATAGGAGTGAAAGACTTTTTCATAAACTGAATTTGAAATACTCTACAGAACTGAATAAAACTGTTACAAAGTGAGGAAAGGGAGATTAAGAGGAAGTTAAAGATGGGCTTTCCAATGAGACTTGTGAACAGATGGCAAATCAACGTGATAAAGATACAGGAAGGTGGTCCCAGATGGTGTTCTGTAAATGCTGCCAGCAGTGAGGAGGCTGGACAGAGAAAATAAGCGACAGCAGGGAAAGAAGTGAAGAACTTCACAACATAAGGAACAGGCTGGAGAACTGTGGCCTGTTTGTGGAAAGCATAACCCTAGATTCGATTTTTACATGATACAGAGACTAAGATTTTGTTTGAGGTGGGATAGGAAGTGTTTGTACCTTTGAAAACATTAAAAGACTGCCAGTGGCATTATAGAGACTTGGGACTGCAGAGACTTCATTGACTGATAAGGAAAAGAATTCTACACGAGACAATTTAGCTGCCGAGAAGTGGATACAATAAATTGTCTGTATTTAGTACATTTATAGAGCAGAAGGTCACGGAAGAGTATGGGTCCACAAGGAAATTACTCTTAAATAAATGGTGAAATTAATAGGTCATCTATCAGTCTTTGAAAACTGCCCACATACATGTCTTTACCATACAGCACACAAGAATTAAGATTAAATTTATTTTTCAGTAAAAGGATGACGAACTAATCCATTTACTGTAGGATAAGTCCGAGCATCAGGACAATTACTGAAAAGGCTGTAATTTCACACCCCAATTTTTATTGCAATAAGTCATTGTCTCTAAAATCAAGACTGATGATTCTGGGTAGGAATTTTTAAGCCTATTCTGAGAATAGCATTGCTCATTTTCTCATGATGTATTTTTGTGACATTTGTCATGAAAGAAGTTAAGTATCTTGCAAATATTTACTTTTTAATTTAGAACACTGCTCCTATTGGCTTCAATTGCAGGTGCTGAGTGTTCAGCAGTTCTGAAAGTCACACGTTAAGCTGAAAATTCAGAAAGAAAGAAAAGGAGGAATTAATGTCTACCTATAAAAAGATACCTGCTAGGCTAAACCAACTTCAGCTAAAGTATGATTTATTTTAATTTCCTTTAATTTCCTAGGGCAACATTCAACTGAAACCATGAAAATAGCTCTTCTAGTTTCCTTCTTTAAGTACAAGGGAACAGAAACAAACATATTTCCCTTTATTGCACGTCTAGAGCAGGCCAGTTTCATCACGCTCTCTTATGCACTGAATAAAGTGATGGAAAGTTATTTAATCCATGTAGGTAAAGACTCTTTCATGGTATTTAGGTGGAGAGGGGCTAAATCTAATGAATCAAAAAAACCCCTTAGTTCTGGCATTTCCTAAGTTTTGAGCGTATATGATTTTGCAACTCCTACATTTTAATTTTAGCTTACGGTTTTAAACAAAATAAATGTAATGGATCCAAAGCATTACATGGATGGGTTTTGGTAAAGAAACCATTTTCTGTCATACATATAATAGATGTTTTTAACTCTTAAATGTGAGCAGATGCTACATATACTTGCAGTAGTTTCTGAAAAGCACTCAGCCCTGGCCTTGGTCTGCTCCCACTGTAGCTTACAGAAAAATTGTTGTTGACTTCAGAGCTCCACTAGCCAAGTATATTCTAATTCCAGGGTAAGCTCTTTGTGCAGTGGCAGACACTTGATGTATATTAACCCTTGCCAAGCAAATCTTTTACCTTCTTCATGAAAAAAAAAAAAAAAAGTTCCAGAACATTATGCTTAGGTTACCTTCTTCACAACTCATTACTGGTTGGAGAGCATTAGGTGTGCTCTTGAAGCACACCTTCTGGTTCAGTTTCTTTCATAAGTAATCTGGTTTGTGTGCACCGAGACCACTGTGTGATGTGAGGTGAAGCTCAGTTAAGTGAGGACAACTGAGAAATTAATGTCAAAAGCATAGTCCTGATCTACACTAAAACACTAATGAGTCTGAACCTTATGGACCCTAAGAAACATATGAACACATGGTTGTTTTTAAATTACTCCGGTCAATAGATTCATAAAGGACAAGTCTTCTGAAACAGCAGTTTGTGATCTCAGTATGGACAGCAGCTTGGAAATCTCTGGCTTTAAGTCTGTCCCTCATTAGTCAGCTGAGATACTCAAATTATGTGTAAGTGTACTGATTGCCTATAAATGTTCTCCATATGTTTGTCTGGTTTTGTGCCCACTAGAAAATCAGTGGTCTATTTAAGAGAGCCAGACAAAATGTACCAAGTGATTGAAATAATTTAACTGTTACTGGTCCATAACAGTGCATCTCATACCAGTTTATGTGGTAAACATAAATGAAACTCAGCATTCACACTTCAAAAAAATTCTGCTTATTGTTCCAAGCTCTAAAAGGTATCAGAGCAAGGAGACTAAATTTAGACAGTTCTTACTGACAATCTGCCTATTGGCAGAGGTACATTATGGAACTGAATTGAACCATAAAGGAGCCAGGTAGTTGTTAGCACTGCTCTGGCAGATATCTAAGAAAGTGCATTTTCATTTAAAGGTGAATGACTAGACACTTTAGGTATCTTCATTGTGTGACAAGCTTGACTTTTATCCATGTCACATCTGTCTCGATGTAGTTCAGTTAGTGATATGAAATAGCAGCCTAGTAAGGAGGTATTTCCAGTTCCTTGATTCTGAGTACTAAGGACAAAGATATTTTGTTTCTTAATACATCTGTTTCTTGATGCATCGGGTGCTGAGTAGTGTTCAAAACCTTGCTGTTCCAGCTTCACTCAAATGCAATCACTGAGATATAGAAATAATGAAGGGGAAAAAAAAAGACAGTTGCTGGAGGATTGCAAAAGTTTTCAACTGGGCTGGTTTCTTGTAGTTTATGAGCACATATGCTATTCTACCTTAATTACAGCACAACTGTATGCGACATTCCTAAAATTAATAACTCTGATACCTACCAATACTACGTACTTCCCTTGTCTCGTGTTCTTGCTATGTTATGTCTGAAATGTCCTTTGAAACAAGCATCTGAACTTTAAAGTCTTTGTAGAACAATTTTAGGATCTGCAAAAGTGTTAGTAATTTCTCATTTAAGATTCATGTTAGAAGACGATTTCTGATTTTCATGTTTGAAGACACTAATAGAGTATATGCAGTACTTTTATAAATCAGCCAAGAAATATTAAACTTAATCTTAAAATTAGCTTAGTCATACATATATAGTGTAAGAAATTGACAGTTTCAAATATGACTCTTGTGGGTTTTTTTTTTTTTTCTTTGTTTAGGAGAAGTAACTGTATTTTGCACAGCATAGCAAAACACAATACACTTTTTGGTTTACTCTCTTGCCTCTTGCTGGTTAGCTATCCATCTGGGATGACTGTCGCTAAATGAGTACTAAAGAAGTCCAAACCTGGAAAGCATCTGCAGGGAAAAGTCATGGTGCTACAGAAAACAATAATTACATTCTGCATGTGTGCACACAGGGGAAAGACACAAAAGGCACATCAAAGAGTCTGGCATTTTTATTTTCCCAAAACTAAAGTGATTTTATTAGCTAGGCAACATTCCCAGTCTTCTCTGGCTGGGGACATATGCTTTTTAGTCATGTTTTAATAGTTGTTTCATGCTTGAGGAATGAACAATAATTGAGATGCTGGTTCTTACATGCTTTAAATATGTCAGTTTAATCAACAAGAGTAATTATGAACAGTAGGCTAAATACACCTTCTCAGAGTATATATATAACTCTGTAGAAACTCAGTTCCTCTTCCTCCTCAGCCTTCATTATGTACACCTGTAGCTTCCAAGTTCCCAGCTTTATATTACTTCTGTTGTTTTTGGCTGTTTTCCCAAATGATTTATAATTCCTACCTTCCAGACTGTCAGGTTTTCTCCCCTAAGTCTTTGTACATTAAAAACCCCACACTATTTCTATTAGTATCTGTATGATTTAATTAAGGGAGCTAAATAATTCTTGGGAGTTGGTTCTACAGAATACTGACTAGTAGCTGACCGAGGGGAAGGAAAGGAACTCTGTGAAAGAAACAAGCTTTTTAGTGTGATCTTTTAGCAATAAAAAACATTCCTTTGGCAGAAAAGACTGAGGACAAATCATCAGAGTAACCAAAGCTTTATTTATGAAGAACGAATCAACAAGTGAACTCAGACAACCACCAGTTCAGTAGGAATTTCTGGAGCCTCCGTTCCCAGCTGCTCTGTGTGATACAAGTGGCAGATGCAGAAAAGTAATGTGGGTTTAGACCAAAAAAAAATTTGAATAAATGCATACCAGGAAAAAAAGAATCAGAAATATATTTTAAAGTTAGGTAATTAATATACAAGAGTTAAGTTTTATATACTAGTTTTGATCCAGTTCAAGTGTACTGAATCTAATGTATGCTAATCTAAGAAAACCCAGACTCCTACAAGGTTTTAGGCTTTCCTCCTCTGTCTTTACTGAATATAACTCCTCCTTATAACAGCTGTCTAAATTTTGGTTTTTTTGAATCAACCCAATTATTTCACTGTTACTGTCAGATGCATGATTTTTTTTCTCTTCCTTATGATATACTAGAACTTCAAACCTCAAATTTCCTTCTCTTTCTAAACTGGCAGATAAGCAGAGCACACATCAAACATAGCCAAGTTTTATTCAGCAAGGGTGTATCAGGGGATCTTTATTATATATTTTGTGTCTCTAACCTGTAGGTGAGAGAAAAATGCACTGCAGACTTAATTTCTGTGAAAATATAATTCCCCAGAAATATAAAAGTCAGAGCAATACTTACATGGTTATAACATGGTTATAACTGGTCAAGCATTGGAACAGGCTGCCCAGAGAGGTGGTGGAGTCACCATCCCTGGAACTGTTCAAAAAATGGGTAGATGTGGCACTTTGGGACATGGTTTAGTCTACTCTACCCTTGATTGGTTTAGAGTAGACTTGGTAATGTTAGGTTAATGGTTGGACTGGATGATCTTAAAGGTCTTTTCCAACATAAATGATTCTATGATTCTATGAGAAACTGTATATTAAGAATGTCCCCTGACCATGGTTACTCCTGATCTGTGCCTCCAAAGTGTTTGAAAGCACACTAGTTGTCCCAGGCAGAAAGCATGTTAGGCACCAGGGCATTCTAATGATTTAATGGTGGAAATTACCAAGTTTCAGTGCTGGGACACTGCCCATATCCTGGCACTGTTTAACCCACCAGCATAGACATAGCTGTTACTTCAGACTAGTTCAAAGTCACTAGGTGGGCAACAACATGAAAAAAAATACATCTTTGTCGCACTGCATTGCTCTTGCTTAAAATTTCAAATGCAATAGAGGATGGGGAAAAAAGAGGGAGCTGCTTCTTTTAGGAAGATATTAAGAAAATTAACTGTAATTATCAGTGAGATTGAAGCTACAAGAATATTTTTAATATAGTAACTAGTAATTGTTACAGTTGACTGCTTAGACACACTCTCCCTCTTCTAGGATCACTGTATTAAAACAGCAAAGAAAGTCTTATTATCCTAAGTCATTATGTGATTGTTTTATCTGTAGCATTAAAACCACACATGTATGCAGAAGTTAATTTAGCAGGCAGATTATGAGCTTCTCCCCACCCCCAAAAAATCTGAAACCTATTCCTGTGAGATAGCTCAAGCAGTTGCATCTCCCCCACCCTTGCGTTACCAAATTTTATTTACCATTTTACTACTAGAAACCCAGGTTTTCTCTGACTGATTCATGTGTTGAGGGAAGAAAGGGAAGAGGAAGCAATTAGTCCAGTTTGCTCTTTTTTGTTATTTCACACTGTTCTTGCTTGGAATAATGACAGCCACCTCCTCTTTCATCCTGTCCCTGGCAGTTTTCATACTTCTTGACCCTACTTCTAGCCTTGATTCTTGTTTTGGTCACATACTCCTAATGCATAGCACTGCTTTATCCTTACTTACGGAATCTTTAAAATTCAGTTCTGTACTGTCCTGTATAATGTCACAATTTATTCTTGTGAACTTAAGTCCCTCCTGTTTGGCTTTTTAGGCATTTAGATGGCAAAGGAGCTTCCTTCTTCCTTCTCCTAAGTATATCTGTGCTTTTCATGAGGAAAATAGTACACAGAAGGAAGCTTGATATACTTCTGGAAAAAAATTAAACATAAGCGCAAAGTCTTCTACAAAGATTCTGTGTGTGTATAGTTACTTTTTATTACTCTGTAATTGCTTACTAACAGAATGGTCATTCTGAAAAAATATTTTTTTAATTTAAAAAACTTACATTTTTAAAAATTTTAGATAAATATCCCAGTCTGCTTCTCATCTTCATTTTTAAATGAAGAGAATTATGAGTTAAGGGTTTGTGTTCTAAATAAGCACCATCCTGTTTGCTTTATAAAATTGAGACCTTCTTCCTCATTTATTATTGAATACAATGGCAGCAACTAATCCAGAATAGTGCTTATGCTGGCTTTTTCCATACATATCAGTAAACAAATTTTCTTTATTCTTGTTCACACTATGCATGTTTAATGAAATACCAAAACAGCAAGATGCTTTGGTGCACTTCATTATCTCATGATCTGTCATTGTACAGAATGTTACAGAGCTCTGCTTTGTTTTCTTCTGTTGTATTATCTTTCAGAAGATTATACACACATTATGCAAATGAAAATTAGAGCAGGAGCAATACTTGAAACTGTTTTTACTTTTAAAATAACTTTCAATGTTCAGCGTTTTTAAGCAGTGATATTTTCTAGGTCTTTATACACTTTTCAGAAACAATTACTTAATTGGAGAAAAATAAATTATTTACATTTGTATTTTAAACAATTTGCAACTATCCACTTACTTTTAAAAACATCTGATTTAAAGAAGCTGGTCCAATTTTTTCCCTCTAAGTTTCAGTCTTGAATTTCCACCCCTCTATCCCTTACCTTTAGTGGTTGGTATAAAATTTTCCAACAGTAACTCATTCATCTTATGACTACAACAGCCTGTCCCTACCTTCTTTAGGCCTATACTGGCATGTGAGTTGTTACTAACGGAAAATTAAGTTATACCCTTTCCATGCTGGAGTAAATTGACTCTGATGGCAAGTGAAATCCAAGAAAATATTCTCACACTTGCCTCCTACAGTATCCCAGATGTATGCTTTCTCTTTTAGAGGGCTCAGACTCAAGTCTGGATGAGCAGTATAAAATAATTGGTCCTTAATATATTGAGCTTCTGTCTCAGCAATGGAAGAATCCAGTATGGGACTCAACTTACCCAGTTTTCACTCTGTAACCAGAGGGCTAAGGGCTTTGGGCCTTTTAAGACATGCTTGTACACTGATACTACAGTTTTTAAAAGAAAATACTAATGTTTTCTGTTAAAGTTAAGAGAAAGAAAAAAAAATCAACTCTGCCCAGTATAATATTGATTAACATCAAAAGTTAAATTAAATCTTATGCTGTTGCATGAACTTACAGTTTTACTTTCCTCTGGGCATATAATCAAAGTGAAATATCCAAATACAGAATTTAGCGAGATATATAAAGTAAAAAGAATTTGAAATCTAACTTTTTTAGATAACAGATAAGTGTCTGCTTTGTTGTATCTCAACATCCTTAATAAAATATTTTAAGAAAAACTGTGCTGTACATGCAAAAATGCCCTCTCTGCCCCATTCTTCCTCTGGTTTAAAACATTATTTTGAAACTATATAGTTACAAATGAGTGGAATGAGTTTCAGCAAGCAATGCATACCAAGGTTTTGTAGAAGGAGGACCCTGACATTGGTTACTATGCTTTGGAAATAATGAAGCAGAAAATTTTTTTGAATTCCTGAAAAACAAGTAATTTGTGAGAGTAGTATTTAATGGTAATACATTCTTTGGAAAACTTCTATTTGAGACTGCATTGAGAGAACTAATTTTCTGTTTTCTCTTTGTTTAACCAAATGGAGTTGTTGTGTATGCATATGTGCTTATATTTTCCAGATATTAGCATCTTAAAACTATTTCACATAGCATTGTTGTACCTCAGGAACAAAAAAAAGATGACACTATAGGTAAAAAAGGGAGAGTAGGGATCTTGCATGCATGTCTTGACAAACCATGGTTATAAATTTATGTGCTTGAGATGGCTGGTGGGAAATACACTATGGTGATCTCCTAAGTCCAGAGTTCCCACAGTGCTCTAGCAGCCTTTTTCTTCCAACCTGCAGAAAACCCATTTCTCCACAGTTTTCCTATCCGTTTTGCACTTCAGCCTTTTTTTTCCTGTTGGCTTATAGTAACCCTTGTTATTGCCCCGTTAGTCGCAATGGCTGCACAAATCCACACCTTCATCCAGTTCCTGCCAGTGCCTGGGTAGGATTTGATGAGTAGAAGAAAAAAATGCATCTTTAGTGGTGGAGAGAGAAGGGGGGATAATAAAGAAAAGAAAGAGAGAGTCAGTGGCCTAATGATGACACAACTGCAGTTACACAGATAGGAAAAGAAGAAATGTAATTTAATATATTTGTAGACAAATTTCAGACACAAATAATCTTTTTGCAGCTTGTTGATGAGATTCCCTGTCTCATCAATATGCTGCTGAAATCCCAAGAATGAATAAAAGCCCTAATGATGTACCAGCATCATAAATTGTAATAGATTTAATAAATATGGGTAGTGGGTATGGTGCTTGCAGTACCATTAAAAGGTATGGACCCTCCTGAAGTCCTGTAGGCAAGCACCCTCAATATTCAGAAATAGAACTTCATTAGAGTAATAAGAGGCAAACTCCAGGAAGGCCCACAACATGCAAATTACAAAAGATTGCCCTTAATAAGATCAAGCTCTCCCAGGGAGTAGAAATGAGACAGAAGAAGTTATAGCTAAGATTAAATATTTTTACAGCCTTACAAGATTAGAATGAAAGTCTTTAAATTTGCTGCTATCAAACAGAGAGCAAAGCCTTTTCTTTCTCTGATATGAAATATGAGCTAACAGGTAAAGAGTTGTTAACCTTCACCATACCAAATATAGATAGAACCATAAAATCCAAACTCATAATTTCTTAAAGCATAACTTCCCTAAGCTCACGGTGTAGTCTAATTACAGCACAAATTATTGATGGTTTTATTGCTTCATCCTAAATACTATTAAAATTCATTTTAACTATGTTTTAGGAAAACAGAAGGGAAGACATTTCTTAACATTTGAATGTAAAGTATTATTAGGATTTTATTGTAAGAATACTTCTATTCCCTTTTCTCTTATCTGTATAAATGTTTCATAATGGAAGTCCCTTCTTAATAGTCCTTTAATATGCTAATAAATCTAAAATTAACTTACATTTTCCAGGAAAGAGAGAAACAGGTTATTAAAGTCTGGAGCTGCTGCTGCTGCTGTTAAAATCATGTTCTGATTTTAAAGACAAAGAAAGACAAACACATTCAAAAGGAGAGAGGAAAAACCTGAGACTGGAAAAAGTTTCTAATGGTGGGGGTTGGTCATGATCCCATCGCAGTTTATCTAGCCTGTCCCCAATTTTACAGTTCCCTTTTCTCTCTCTTTCTCTTCCTTCTGGTAAACTGTATGTTTAAGATAGTGAGTAAACTGTATGTTTAAGATAGTGACAACCCTTAACTAATTAAAATGTATCTCAGTATTAACTTTTGTGTCCTGTTCTACAGCCTCTTTATTCATATTTTAATTGATGTACGATTTTTAGAAGAAGCCTCAAAAGTAAACTTCCATTGTTTTTTTAATGAAATAATTTGGTTTTCAAAAGTGTACTTGTCTTTGACTTTGGGTGTCTTATTTATAAATCATGTTACCTAATAAGTGAATCAGACTGTTGGACACAATTTGTGCCTTTCCCAGAAAGTATTGATTCCTGTAAGAAGCCACTCTGAGAGGGTAAGTGTTAGTTACAGAAATTCTCTTGCAACCAGAAACTGCTATGACTTTTTCACTTGTGAATGCAGCTATCACTAGGTGACTCTGCTAAACAGACTCTTCCAAGTTCTTAGTGTATGAAGCATCTTCAGGTGTGCATTATTGGACAGCCATGTACTCTTAGTTTTGGTAATGCAAGACTGTGAGTGAAGAAACAGTGAAAAAAGCATTGTGGTTTAGTTTCCAATACAGAGGACATGTATCAAATATAAATATCTGCACCACTGTGTTATCTTTTGTCCTGAGATAAATTCTAGAAAATCGCACTGCATTTAGTGACTCAGAATCCAGGGACACTGGAATTCCCCTTTTTGGGAACCCGACAGATCCAGCTCCAGGCACCCACTGTCCTTCCAGGAGCTGCAGTACTGGGCTCGGAATGACACAACTCTCGGCAATAAAAATGCTGAACTTTCTCATAAAGGCATTTATGAGTGCAAAGTGCTACCTGGACATTAGTAACTATCTAGCTGTATGAGTTACATACACGGGGGAGTTTCCACCAGATTTTAAATTTCTGTGCATGTTGATCTAATTAAAAAAGCTAAGAGTGATGAGACAGCTCTGAAAACCAACACAGCCAAGCCCCAGGAGCTGCAAATTCAGCCCAGGTGAATATGGATCCACATTCTCATTCTTTCAAACACCTGACTTCCAATGCACGCCTTGTTTATCTCTGTGTTGGTACAGCTATATGATTTCCTACTGGTTTATGCTCTGAGCTTTGCATCTTCATAGCCTAACACTAGCACCACCTATTTTATTTGAAAATATACCCTGTAGATAACTACTGCTCATCAGCTGAGGGTGGCTACCGGACACCAGCCGGAGCTGCTGCTGACAGGAGCACTCATCTCACAAACTTTCATAGAATCATAGAATCGTTTAGGTTGGAAAAGACCTTTAAGATCATCCAGTCCAACCATTAACCTACACTACCAAGTCTACTCTAAGCCAATCAAGGGTAGACTAGACTAAACCATGTCCCAAAGTGCCACATCTACCCGTTTTTTGAACACTTCCAGGGATGGTGACTCCACCACTTCCCTGGGCAGCCTGTTCCAATTCTTGACCACCCTTTCAATAAAGAAATTTTTCCTAATTTCCAACCTAAACCTCCCCTGGCGCAGCTTAAGCCCATAAAATAACGAAGCAATTAATTCACCACTTCCCATTGGCAGGCAGGTGTTCAACCATCTCCAGGAAAGCTGGGCTCCATTACGCATAACAGTTACTTGGGAAGACAAATACCATCACCCCGCACCTCCCCCCTTCCTCATTCTTCCCCCAGCTTTTATCACTGAGCACACCATAGAATCATAGAACGCTTTGGGTTAGAAGGGACCTTGAGGAAATCATCGAACCCAACCCCTCCCCTGCAGTGAGCAGGGATTGAACCTGTGACCTTGGCGTTATTAGCACCATGCGCTAACCAACTGAGCTAACCCTGCTGGTCAAACAACGCCGCTTGAGAGCACACTGACAGTGCGAGAACCAACTGCGCTCAGATGTGAAAGCACCTTTAGTCACTGATACGTATTTAATGCTGATGAGCGACACACACCCCTGCCCACGGCAGGGCAGATGGGACAGCCGGGGAGAGAAGCTGGGCGGGTGAGGGTAAGGGTTGATCACACATCGTCCCTGCCCTGCGGGGCTGGGGCTGGAGGAAGGCGATACGGCGCAGAAGGAGGTGGGGCACCACAGGGCAGGGCAGCGCTCCCCGTCACACGGGCCGGCCCGTTCCTCGCTGCCATTAGAGCCCCGAAGCCTCCAACCACCTCCCACAGCGTCTCTGCCAGCTCTCTCCCGCAGCGACTACAGCTCCTGTCAGTCATAGGAGCAGAGAGGCAATACGCCGTTCTGATTGGCTCAGGTTCCCGCGGCGCCTGGCGATTGGCTGCTGCTGTAGGGGTGCTCCCCGCCTGTCGCTCTGGAAGGTTCTCTGCAGGCTGGCGAGTGTCGCCATTAGCCGCTAGTCAGGGGCGGAGTCGACTGAGAGTCAGCAAGGTGTCAGCAGTGCTCACCTTGTGCGAAGCTGCCTCACCAGATAAGCAAGTTTTCTTGGTCCTTTAGAAAGAAGCAAGCAAGCGGATCCTTTCAGTGGGAGCAGACAGCTGTTCTGGATTGCTGTGTGAGGTACTGAAATGCAGAGTCACCGTGTAACCAGCCAGTCGGCATGCTTCTAGTTTCAGACAATGGGATAAACTTAATGTCGTAAGAATCTAATAGTAATGAAGGTTACGGTTAATTGAGGTTGATCAGGTCTCATTTTGTCACAAAAAGTCTGCGTTTCTGTCTTTTTTCCAATGTTTTGCTGCTTGATGTTTGTCTTCATGTTGTTAGGTCAGGTCATGCTCCCTTGCCACGCTCCCCCGCGTTCTCCCATTCTCATAATTTGTACTTCATAGGCTTCTAGTTACTCTGTTAAACCCATTTCTTTTGTCTAATCCAGATGCTCTGTCAGCCATTTTATGTCCACCACTAGAGCTGATCTTTGTATCATGTCTTTCAGTTTGGAGAATGACATCACTTTCTTTTACAGCTTGTGTGTGTGATTTTGAAACCCTCTTTAGTCTCTAGTAATATTGGATTAGATTGATGTGGTGGTTTGACCCTGGCTGAATGCCAAGTGCCCACCAAAGCTGCTCTGTCACTGGCCTTCTCAGCTGGACAGGGGAGAGAAAATGTAATGAAAAAGCTTGTGGGTTGAGATAAAGACAGGGAGATCACTCATCAATTACTGTCACGGGCAAAACAGACTCAAATTGGGGAAAAGCAGTTTAATTTATTACCAGTCAAAACGGAGTAGGGTAATGAGAAATAAAACCTAATCTTAAAAAACCTTCCTCCTGCTCTTCCCTTCTTCCTGGGCTCAACTTCACTCCCAATTTCTCTACCTCCTCCCCCCGAGCAGAGCAGGGGGGCAGGGAATGGGGGTTGTGGTCAGTTCATCCCACGTCTCTGCTGCTCCTTCCTCCTCACGGGGAGGGCTCCTCAAGTTCTCTCCCTGTTCCAGCGTGCGGTCTCTCCCACGGGAGGCAGTCCTCCATGAACTTCTTCAATGTGGGTCCACACACATTTTCATACTGGACTAGATGTAATAAAACTTGTTTATTACAGAGTAATCTTTTCTTCCTTGATCCTTGACTATTAGCTGTCTAGCTGGTGGGTTTTATGCCAGCTGTACTTAAAGCAGGGCACAAGCGGCTAGGTTTGGCACTTTCAAAAGCTCACCTTGTTCTATTAGATATCATAGAGGCAGCACATTAATTTGTAATGTGATTTATCATACTGAAATGCTCTATAAATTTAAAGTAGGGTTGAGTGAAAGTTCAAAAGAGGAAACTTGACATCAAATAATTCTCTGAATGTCTGGGTGCTTCTAAGGATATCTGGGTTGAAGTATTTTCAGAACAGCATGTTTCTTTAACTTGCCCCTAGTTTTAAGCCTGAGGTTGGTAAAAATGGCACTTCGTGGTATTTGAAGGGTACTGAGGTGATAATGGTCGTGTGCTTAAGATCTGAATTTGAATCGGCTATTGTGTTAAGGTACCAGATAGCTTTGTTTTATGGAAAACAGTAGTTGTTTTGCTGCTTTTTCTTTCTTTATTTAAAAAGCTAGCAGTAGCAACACCAGGTTTGAAATTCAGAAGCAAAATGCTACTGCAGTCAGTACCTAGACTATTCCTTTGGAATATCACAGTTAACTGTTATAGCTGCCCTGTTACTTGAGATCTAGGGGCAAACTGAAAGATCTGGACAAGCTTTTAGATGGGTCATATTCCTGACAGTACTTATGCTTAACAGGAATATGTTTATGACCTTTCACTATTTATTGAGCAATTGAGCTAAACGTCAAAGCAGATACACTGGCTGATACTAGCTTGACTAGTCATTTGGTTTATTTTGCACAAACAACTTAAGGCTGTTGTTTTTCATTAGTTTTCCTGTGCTATTCAGTACTTGTCACATTGAAGGCGATCTCTGACACATTTCCTAGTAAGCTCTCTAGGAGAAGGGAGGAAAGAAAGAAAGAAAGAAGTTTTTTACAATGAGGGTGGTCAGGCACTGGAACAGGTTGCCCAGAGAGGTGGTAGAGGCCCCATCCCTGGCAACGTTCAAGGTCAGGTTGGCTGGGGCTCTGAGCAACCTGATCTGGTTAAAGCTGTCCCTGCTCACTGCAGGGGGGTTGGGCTAGATGACCTCTAAAGGTCCCTTCCAACCCAAAGCATTCTATGATTCTATGAAAGGAAAGAAGGGTATAAATAGAATAAATGGCAGAGGTCAAGAAATAGAGACAAAAAATAATCTATCACCAATTATTAATATGTAAGAGATCTCAAACTGACTTTGGTTTGCTGTCATAAAATTACTTCTAGTCTGGTTAGATTAGGCCCGTACTTAGAATTACATTTCTAAAACCAGTTAAAATAAAAATTCAAAACTTATTTTTTCCCAGAAAACCTTCAACTTCCCTAAGAAGAATCTTTCCCAATTTGCAGCAACAGTTTTAAAGCGCTTTGACTGTCACAGTTGTTTATTTTAATGATTGTTCTTAAATAATTCTTACGGTCTTCTAATGCTCATATTTCTCGTAGTGTCTCCTAGAATAACATTTTAAAATAACTAGAAAAATAAAAAATTACAGAGGCATGAGCATGCCTAGATACCAGCTGTATTTTAAGCTGGAGCTCTCATTGAATGAAAATGTAAACTTGTCTTTACTACTGGTATGCTACTGAAATAAGATAAAAATTGTACTTTTTGCACATATTTATTAAATGCATTTAATATACACAAATATATAAATAATACAGTGTAAAACAAGACTCATTACAGCTCATCACACTTTGCCTGTACTACCTGTTTTAAATATGCTCCTTCTTGCTAATATAACTAATTCGTTATTTAAAAGGTTGGAGAGAGAAGCAAATTAAAAATGTTCTTTGTTTCTCATGCAAGCCTTGCTTAAAATTTAAATAAATTCTGTTTTATCCTTGATATCAGATAATATATGAGCTATAATAACTTAGGTTTATTAGAATATAAGTAGGTGTGGAAGGACAAATAAATATACTGGTCTGCATTTTTAACATGTCAAACTGTTTAGGAAAGGATAGATGAATAAAAACAGAGTAGATAATCTTTTGGAAATCCATAATACTTAATACTATTAGTACTTAATATTAATTATTATTAGTATTATTAGTAGTAGTACTTAATATTAATTAGTACTTGCTATTTTAATTATCCTAATATTTCACATTTTGCAGTGCTTAGCACAAAAGTCACATAGGCTTTGTAACTTATGTAGCAAGAGCAAAACAGAAAAAAAAACCCTTTTTTTGATAAAGTTACACATAAGAATGTGGCAGCTAATGATTCTAATAATAAGATTCAGTAACTGGTTTTGGTGAGTTTTAAATAGCGATTTTTATCAGAACCACTCAGCTGTAGCACTGTTTAGAAATTAGACTTCTTACTGTGATTTTTCTACACTTCAGAATCCATGTTTCATACTTTTATTCACCTTAGTCTTTGAAGTTAAGCCTAAAAAGTGTTTCTTTGCCATGAGTTAAGCAATCTGACTCTGTAATAGAGTTATTAACTAATATTAGAGCAAGCCACAGGCTAGGAAAAAAAGGGCCAATTGCCTCAAAAGTCAATTTTCTTTCCCTTGTGGAGCAACACTATTCATACATTCACTGTTTTAAGATACTGTGAAGAACAAGTAAATGGTGCAGGTTGCCCAGAGAGGTGGCAGAGGCCCCATCCCTGGCAACATTCAAGGTCAGGTTGGATGGGGCTCTGAGCAACCCGATCTAGTTAAAGCTGTCCCTGCTCACTGCAGGGGGGTTGGGCTAGATGACCTCTAAAGGTCCCTTCCAACCCAAAGCATTCTATGATTCTATGAATAATTCATTACCAGAAGACTGAAAGGCAGTTTAGTTGCTGGGACTTCGCTCTGCATAGATCTTGTTTTAGCTTGGTTTTCTTTAGTAAAGTTAAAGTAAGGGTTAAACCAACTGAAGATGAACAGGTATCCTGTTTTTTTGTTTAGTTTTAAATAAGCTTGCTTATATTTTATTTTATATAAATGCAAACAGACTTGCATAATGCAAACAATGTCATAATAAAAAATGGGAATAGTCTAGTTTTGTTAGTGAATTTGTATGGTTATATAAATGGTTAAATCAATAAAAACTTAAAAATGAAGCCTTAGAGTAGCAACTTGGAAAACATCCTTAAATTAACAAAAAAGGCTGCATAACTAATGTTAGGAACTCAATATGGTTTAGAGCAATTGCAAATATGATTTCACAGATGCTTACGTTTTTGTGTTCACATTTATTTCACAGGGTTAAATGAACTGCTGTTCACAAAATTAAGTTGCATGAAGATTGTCTGTAGGAAAAAGCCGTGCTTCGAATAGAACAGAATTTTGTGACGAAAAGTTTTCTGTAGAGGCAAAAAGACCATAACTTTCCGGGGGGGGGGGGGGGGGGGGGGGGGGGGGCGGGGAGGAAATCACAAAGGCAAACCTGGGGTTTCTTGCTGGTGTACATCTCCCATAATGTGCCAATGATAAATAGTCTTAAGATATGTTCTTCCTGTTGGGCCTTAATGGAAAAAGAGTTACACCTCAAGAAACATGGTCTGGCAGAAAAACTCAGAACACATGGAATAAAGGGAGATTTCTACATTTCCATTTGTGTGTTTCAGTTTCCAGGCAAGGTATTTTTTGTCCTTTCTGTTTACCAAAAAATTAAAAATTGTAACACTCCCCCAAAATACCCTGACTCTATAGTATCTTTAAAAATGAAGTTACTTCCAGTCAAGTTTTGCTCTAGACATGGAAAAAGTACCTGGAGTATATATCTGTATGGTAAAAATTCTGCTCAACCTACACATGCAGAGTACAGGCTTGAAGATTTACCATGTTCATAATTTAGATCCTTGTTGTGTGTGATGAACCTTTTTCATTGTAGTTTCTATTTGCCAGATGTTCAACTGCCATTTTCCAGTAAAGTAACATTGACTGGGGCTTAAGGAAATAATTAATTCTTCATTTACAGTGTTGGAGAAGGGAAAATGTGCAAAGGCTCTTAAATAACACTTTCTTACCACACACAGAGTTAATTGGATAAAGCTGTGCTAGTGTGCATGTATGGTTTTGGGTATGTGTGCAGGAGATTAAAAAAAATTAGGTTTTGACCCTGTGTATAGCTGGTATAACCCACTCTTATAAATACTATGTTATGTATTGCACAAAGGAAGGCTATATACAAGGAATAACTATTGTGTTATATATGCATTTATTGTGTTCTTCAGAGGACAAGCAAAAGAAGATTTGGAAGAACTCAAAGCTACCATGTATTTTAATCTGTCTACAATGGATAGTAATACGTAATTGCAATAAATAAAGGGGAAGAAACACATACATAGGTATCAAATCCTATTCCTCCAGTCTCTTGCTCGATTCACTGCATACCTTCCACCACACATCTTCCTGTCATTTTATGTTGTTAGTGTATACTATGCCCTGACCGACAGTCTCACCTCTCTGAGCCTTTCCTCATATGAGAGATGTGCCAGTCTCTTAATAATGTTGGTGGCTCTTCGCTGGACTCTCTGCAGCATGTCCATCTCTCTTGCACTGGGTAGCCCAGAACAGGACACAGCACTCCAGGTGTGGCTTCTCCAGCGCTGAGCAGAGGGGAAGGATCGCCCCCCTCTACCTGCTGGCAGAGCTCCTCCTAATGCAGGCCAGGAGGCTGTTGGCTGCCTGGCAGCAAGGGCACATTGCTTGCTTGCATTCAATTTGGTGTCCACCAGGACCCCCAGGTCCTTCTCTGCAAAGTCTTGTATCTGTCAATACCTTTTTTATCTACCTATACTTACATATAATTTATCGTAACATGGCACCTTCAGTTACTGTAAATCTATGGAGATGAAATGTTATATAACATTTTTTAGTTTACGTATCCTGCATCTATGCATGATATACATATGTGAGTAATGTCTTGTGCTTGATGTGACAGTCCTCATGTAACAAGAAATCTGCAAAGCATAGAATTTCAGTAGCTGATTGATAGATGTTTTTAGTGAGACCAGAAAAAGTACTGGGGCTTTCTGAACAAAACTGTTGCCAGCCTCCTTTCACTGCTAATTTTGTAATCCATTTCTGGAAGAGTATTTTTGGAAATAAGTCCTTACCTCACATTCCTGGTGTTATGTGAATACCTAACCTGACAATAGAACAGTTTTTAAGAGGTGTCTAATAGTGCTTGTGAGTATGGATTAGTAGTCCTCATTTTTGCCTTTTGTGTTTGTAGCATCTTTTTTTCCATTCTAACACTTGTTTTCATGGCACTGATAAATAAGCAAAGACTTGAGGAAATCTCAGAAAAACTTTCCAATTCATTAAAATATTTAAAAACTAATTTGGGTGGGGCTGTGATGTAATAGAAAATGTTAACATGTGGGCTAGTAATGTAATTTGTCACAATGTATTTTCTTTTTTCTTTCCTTGGCAAAATTCCCAGAAAATTATATTCCCTTTCCAAGTTCGTGTCTCAGTATTTTATTTAAAAAATACAAAATACTTCAACAGAATCTTTTTGTTTCTTATATTAACCTTTGATTTACTGTCACTTCAAATATTTCCCACTTCTTGGATTCATGCTGCCAATTTTCTTCTCTCTTCACAGAGAATATTTTGCACTTATTGAGCCTGAATTTGGGAGTACAGAGCAGTAACAGTAAACTATCAATTAAGCTTTTTTTAGGTAGCAAGTTGTATTTAGATGCATGGAGTAGCCTTGCCTATGTAAAACACAGAGGACAAAAAGTTACTTTCTTTTTTTGACTAGAATGTGTAGTTAACCTACCAGTGTATACTGAGGTCATCTTGAGTGTCCAGGCTGCTTTCACACAATTATTTTTCTGTTGTCTTAGTTTGCTCTGTAAATAAGGTACTGACATTTAGTATTTGTCAAAATGATCTATCTTAACTTTGAAAGATATCCTTCAGGTTTATTTTCTGGCTTTTAAAATACATCTCAATGGGTTCAGAAAATCCATGTTACAGAAATCATGGCTGTGTCCCAAGCAGGCATAGCTTCTGTGTTAGTCAACATAAGCACAAAACAAATGGGAAAAAGTACAAATCACAAGTATGCTATATTCAAATTGGTTGGCACAAAGGTTGATTTGACCAGCTATAGTAGAATATACATGTAAATAATTTAAATTTAAGTACTGGAAACAATGGATCTGTTCCATACTGTATGACACCTCAGGACAATTGTACTGAGCTTGGCTTTAAACCATTAACTTTCTTTCATTTTTTATTTTGTTATCTTTGTTCCAATAAAATACTCTTAAGTAGTTAATTTGGCAGGAGGTGGGAAGAGTATCATCATAGAAGGGTCTGGGACAACTGCCCAATGTACATTTGCTTCAGAGTTCTGATACTTAACTTGCTATATTTTTAAACTGTATTAGGAAATTAAATAATTTCACTTTACTGTTAATGTAAAAGTTCATATCCCCATATTTCTTTGAAACACAGTTGTCGGTTTCCAAAGTGCAGAGTCAGTAACAAAACAGGGAAAATGCAGCAGTATGATTTGCAGACTGTAAACACCTGTAGATGCCACAGTGTTAGTACCTTACACATTTGATCATCATGCTGTAGCAGTTTATTTACACACTCAGCCTTTTAAAAAAACCTCCTAAACTTGTTTTACTGTTAATGTTTTCCAACTTACATGGATTTTAATAGGCTTTAAAAATCTACCCTGAAGGCTGTTGCAGTGTTTAGCAAGTAATGAAATAATTCATGTTAGTCATGTTTACCGTCAAAGTGTTTCCTAAGTTTTGGTAGAAAGAGGCCTTGATAGAAGCAAGCGTCTCGCAAAAGAAGCAATTAAAACTTCTGCTGAATAGAACTATTTGCATTGCTGCCCCTCGTTAATTAATAATCAATTCAGCAGATGTTCACCTTTCTCATTTTTTTCTTTTTTTCTTTTTGTAGATGTAAGCAGGAAAAAGATACTTTATGCTTTTCAATTCTGTGAGACTATGTTAAACATTGCTTTATATGCAGAGAGCAGATGATTTTGAATCTGGAGATAATACTGGAGTCTGGTTACAATTTGGTGTAATAGCTTTGCAGTGTGATGAAAAATGGTCTATAATATATATAGTTCTGAAGTAGATATACACACTGTTGAAGTTTTATTCATAGAATCATAGAATCATAGAATCATAGAATCATCTAGGTTGGAAAAGACCTTTAAGATCATCTAGTCCAACCATTAACCTACACTACCAAGCCCACTCTAGACTAATCAAGGGTAGACCAGACTAAACCATATCCCGAAGTGCCACATCTACCCGTTTTTTAAACGCCTCCAGGGATGGTGACTCCACCACCTCTCTGGGCAGCCTGTTCCAATGCCTGACCACCCTTTCCGTAAAGAAATTTTTCCTAATTTCCAGCCTAAATCTCCCCTGGCGCAGCTTGAGCCCATTTCCTCTCGTCCTATCGCTAGCTACTTGGGAGAAGAGACCAACACCCACCTCACTACAACCTCCTTTCAGGTAGTTGTAGAGAGCGATAAGGTCTCCCCTCAGCCTCCTCTTCTCCAGGCTAAACAACCCCAGTTCCCTCAGCCGCTCCTCATAAGACTTGTTCTCCAGACCCTTCACCAGCTTTGTTGCCCTTCTCTGGACACGCTCCAGCACCTCAATGTCTTTCTTGTAGTGAGGGGCCCAAAACTGGACACAGTATTCCAGGTGCGGCCTCACCAGCGCCGAGTACAGGGGGACAATCACCTCCCTGCTCCTGCTGGCCACAGCATTCCTGATACAAGCCAGCATGCTGTTGGCCTTCTTGGCCACCTGGGCACACTGCTGGCTCATGTTCAGCCGGCTATCTACTAACACCCCCAGGTCCTTTTCGGCCAGGCAGCTTTCCAGCCACTCCTCCCCAAGCCTGTAGCGTTGCATGGGGTTGTTGTGACCGAAGTGCAGGACCCGGCACTTGGCCTTGTTGAACCTCATACAGTTGGCCACGGCCCATCGATCCAGTCTGTCCAGATCCCTCTGCAGGGCCATCCTACCCTCGAGCAGATCGACACTCCCACCCAATTTGGTGTCGTCTGCAAACTTACTGAGGGTGCACTCGATCCCCTCATCCAGATCATTGATAAAGATATTGAACAGGACTGGCCCTAAAACAGAGCCCTGGGGAACACCGGTCGTGACCGGCCGCCAACTGGACTTAACACCATTTATCACTACTCTCTGGGCTCGGCCACCCAACCAGTTCTTTACCCAGCGAAGAGTATGCCTGTCTAAGCCGTGAGCTGCCAGCTTCCCGAGGAGGATATTATGCGAGACGGTGTCAAAAGCTTTGCTAAAGTCGAGGTAGATGACATCGACAGCCTTTCCATCATCTACCAGGCGGGTCACCAGGTCATAGAAGGAGATCAGGTTGGTCAAGCAGGACCTGCCTTTTGTGAACCCATGCTGGCTGGGCCTGATCCCCTGGTTGACCTGTACTTGCCTGTGGAGTTCGCTCAAGATGAACCTCTCCATAATCTTCCCCGGCACCGAGGTCAGGCTGACAGGCCTGTAGTTCCCCGGGTCCTCCTTCCGGCCCTTCTTGTACATGGGCGTCACATTGGCAAGCCTCCAGTCATCAGGGACCTCCCCTGTTAACCAGGACTGTTGATAGATGATGGAGAGTGGCTTGGCAAGCTCCTCTGCCAGCTCCCTCAGTACTCTCGGGTGGATCCCATCCGGCCCCATAGACTTGTGAGCGTCCAGGTGGCATAGCAGGTCATTAACTGCTTCCTCCTGGACTATGAGGGCTCCATTCTGGTCCCTATCCCTATCCTCTTGCTCAAGGGCCTGAGTACCCTGGGGATGACCGGTCTGGCTGTTGAACACAGAGGCAAAGAAGGCGTTAAGTACTTCAGCCTTTTCCTTGTCCTCGGTGACAATGTTCCCCCCCACATCCAGCAAAGAATGGAGATCCTCCTTGGCTCTCCTTTTATTGCTGATGTACTTATAAATTCATTATAATTCAGTTTAATCAATCAGAAATTTTGTGCTCACAGCACCTGATCATTAGTGTATTTAATACTACCACCATAGAGCTAGAAGACTTGTATTTATGCTATCTGGATAACTACCAAATCAACCTGTATTCTATCTAATACAGTATATAGGAGACAGTATTTCACATGTCATGAGTTGTCTATTAAAGGTGTTAAGTTGGGTAGCTATATAATCCTGAGAATTTTCATAATAAATGTTTTTATGTTGAGTTCTGTTTGGACTGCATGCTGAACAGTACAACTTGGATGATTGTAAATATCTGTGTGTTAGGCATGTCAGTGTAATATCTAAATAAAGTAGTTTTATAGAAGAGATATCTTTTATTAGAAGAACGTGGAGGAGGGAGGAAGAGATAGTAAAGTATTTGGGGTACACAAGTTGATTATACAAAAAAGTAGATAATAATTAGTGTTGCATGCTTACCTCATACTCTCTTTTTTCATCATATTAGTAGGCCAAACTATTGATATATTTATAAAATTTCCAAGTTTTGAAATGGTGAAGCACCTGTTAGAAGACTAAAAATGCACAACAGTCAGCACTAATACCTTCTGTAATTGTATTAAAAATACAAAAAGTAACATATTTATTTTACTTAATATGTTACAGAGATACCAATGTGTTTGCTTGCCTGGATGGGAAGGAACATTTTGTGAATATGAATCAAATGAATGTAATTCAGAACCTTGTAAAAACAATGGCACCTGCATGGATCTTTTCAACAACTATCGGTAAGCATTGCATCTTTTCACTACAGGATGATGTTCCAGGATGACAGACTTATGCATGTAGTTATTTCATTTGTCAGCTTCTGGAAAGGAATGTTCTCACAGAAAGACTTGTGTCATGGATACACTGCTTTACTGCACATTCATTTGAAGTCAGCAGACATAATTAATTGTAGATGGAAAATTTGAAAAAAAAAAAAGCATCAGTTCAAAACACTTAGCAAGTAATCTAATCTGGAACTGTATTTTGACAAGGAAAAGACAGGATTTCTTTCTGTCATATATACGCTGTAAGCACTGGAGATGATTTAAAAAGTGGGAGTGGACATAGTTGTACAATCTTAGATGAAGAGATTATATCATTGCTGCCACCTTGTGGCTTGAAATCACAACAAAATAATAACTAAAATTTACAGTCACACTGGGAGAAAGCATGAGGATTTGACACTAACCATATTATTTTTAACTCAAACCCCAATCTTTATTTCATGCATGCCTTTATGATTTAAAATTTATTTTGTTTCAGTATTACGAGGATAAGGACTCCATAAACAATCTAGCTTCTGTTACTTGTAGCCAGGGTTTACCTATATTATGATGTCAGTACTAGAACAGTCCTGTATGTGAATGTAAATTCTTAATGGATACTGATATAGCTGCATAAAGAACACAGTGTAATGACTGTACACAGTACACAGTCTAGTTGTTGTACAGTGATGACGTTCCTGGCAATATAGACAATAATCATAAGTAAAACCTACCACAGTTGAAAACAGAAAAACGATTCCCCAAATAGCTAAAGATAAATTTAACTAACTTTAATATATATAAGTTTTTGCATTAGTTTATGTTCAGAATTTAACTGAAATACTTTGTGTTATCCTAGAGCTGCATTTATATATAGTATTATGTGTTATTTTGGTAAAAATCTTTTTAAGTCCAGTAACAGAAAAAGAAGAGTCTAGTGAGGCTGATAAAACTTGTTAAAATATTTTTAATTGCTTTTTGCATTTTTTTAAGTCTGTTGGGACATAAAACAATTTGTTAAAGATTTTTTTTATTTTTGTAGTTCTTATTTTTGTGAAGTTGGTAGTTCTTTGTACTCTACTAACAAAAAATAATTTTATAACTGCATACTGTTTATATCTGATTAGCTGTTACGTTACGGCAATTTGAATTCTTACATGATATAATGGATTGTATAGGCAAATGTACAGTTTCACCAGCCTCAAGGACAGTTCTAGATGCATGAATATTTTGCGACCATGTATCTTTACCTGTCCTTACATTTGACCTATTTTTTCAACCTCTGGAAGCATTATATATATTGCAGACAGCAACATAGCTTCCCCTGATTTGTTCATAGCTGGGTCAACTATGTATGAGCAAATCCAAGGACTCCCTATTGTTTAATTAGGAAAAAAAATGCTCAAAAAGTACTTTTTCTGGATTTGGCAAATACTGAACTGTTACAGAAAACATTTACAAGAGAATTGGTTTGAACTGTAAGCACCACATACACTTTTTCTCAGAGCTGTTTGTCCTAGCAGACATAACAGAGCAGGAAAATTAGATGTATGATGGAATCATCATGTACAACGGTGTCCTGGTTTTGGCTGGGATAGAGTTAATTTTCTTCCTAGTAGCTGGCATAGTGCTGTGGTTTGGATTTAGTAGGAGAAGAATGTTGATAACACACTGATGTTTTAGTTGTTGCTGAGTACTGCTTATGCTAGTCAAGGACTTTTCAGCTTCCCATGCTCTGCCAGGTGCACAAGAAGCTGGGAGGGGGCACAGCCAGAATAGTTGATCCAAAACTGACCAAAGGGCTATTCCATACCATATGACGTCATGCTCAGTATATAAACTGGGGGGGGGGGGTTGGCCGGGGGGCAGCGATCGTTGCTTGGGAGGTGTCTGGGTATCGTTTGGCGGGTGGTGGGCAATTGCATTGTGCATCACTTGCTTTGTATATTATTGTTGTTATTATTATATTGTCATTATTACTATTTTACTTTATTTCAATTATTAAACTGTTCTTCTCTCAACCCAGGAGTGTTTCTCACTCTTACTCCTCTGATTCTCTCCCCTATCCCATCGGGGTAGGGGGAGGGAGTGAGTGGCTGCGTGGTGCTTAGTTGCTGGCTGGGGCTAAACCACAACAAATGGTCATGATAAGCCAAACAAAACCAACTTCTTCACAGATACCTGTAGTTGGAACTGGGAGTCAAAGACTTGGTAACAAGGAAAGTGGGTCTAGACCAGTGTTTTTGTTGTATAATCTAAAGCAATTTCATTTCAATTATCAGAGTTGTCCTAGTTTATACTTACAGTTTTTAAAAGGCATTCTGCTTTTTTTTCACAATTACTCTTTCTTAATATCAAAGAAGTGTTGGTTTCTATTACAAAACTACAGTGACAAAGTGTTCATCTCATGGTAGCTAAGCAGCAGCAGTGACTAGTGTCTGATCCTGAGGACATCCAGCCATATCCTTAAAATTAAACATAGTCTTTAAAACAGGATAACTGGATTCTAACTGCCTAATGGAAAAGACCATTGGCATTCTTGAGCTGTGCCTAGGCATTGTTTTGGACAAGCACTGGTTGGTCTGGACCAAAGTCAGGCCAGGAAATGCTTTAAGAATGCAACAGTGATGGACAATGCAGTTTCCTTGCCTGTGGCGATGTTCTGGCACTGTTTATTTTGCTGGTGTCAGTGTAGCTGCTGGCAACGATATTCAGAATTTTCTGAATTTCTTTGAAGTTGGCCACACCACTGCTGGTGTTTGATATCACTTCCAACTTAAATCAATGTAAAGAATAGATAACATAGCTTTCTTTTATGGCTTGATAATATTCATTAGTTTACTTTCTCTTAAGTATTTGCAGATCCATCTGAAAACATCAGTTCTTGAAAAACTAGGTAATTTATTGTGTAACAGCATGAAAAATATATTTTTGTACAGAAAAAACCCCAAAAGAATATAATACAAAAGGAAATATTTTTGTACCAAGTTTCAAATCTGTAATGAGAATAATAATACAGACCATAATTTCTAATTAAAAATTTCTCTTTTAAGTTCATTTATTTATCTGGTGCTATTCATTTTTGATCCTTGATATGAAAACTTTTGCTGCCAAAACTGAAGAATCAATAAGTGTGCCAGAACAGAATTTTTTTTTTTTTTATGGATTCCATCATAGGAAAATAAATCACATGCTGACAGGAAAAAAAAAAAGCCTTCTCAGTTGCATGTTTTTATTTTACAAAATCAGAATAAGACACTGAATCAATAGTTAAGCTTGAATTGTTAAATGTGAATAAATTGTTATGTAATTCCTGTTTCATTCCAGTTAATTTTTGTTCAGCTGATAAACTGGGAAATTTCTTTTTTTTTCCTTCTTTTCAGTTTGGCACATGGCACAGCAAATAAATTAATTTAGAATAGTTTCGTGCATGTATTTCCAGTACTCTGTGAACCTCACTCTAATTCTCTTGAATAATGTCTCAAATTATGTCTCTGAACATTTATAGACAGGTGCAGCTATTATCAGGTGAATTCCCTGTTTCTCCTCTATCTTATTGTATCATCTCTCCTGATACTTCTGAGGTTTTGCCCGAATACATCAAACCCTAATTAAAACCCTTGTGTCTCTTTTGCTGTTACCAGCTTACAGGGAAACTTTTAAGTGAAAATCTCTTCAACTCCTTGCAAAATAAGAGGCAACATAGTTTTATGGATGAACTGGTGTTTCTAAGGATGTAGAATAGTTTGGAACTTCGCTGTAATCATTATGATGTTAAAACTTGGAGGATTAACCAAGTGTCTCTCCAAAGTACTCAATTCTTTCTCTATATCTACATTGAATCCCACAGATTCATGCTTTTTGCCATTTTGTCAGTATTTGTTGTTGAGGTTGTTATAAAGAATAAAGATGCTAAGTGTGTTGTTGCTGCTTTTCTTTTTATAACATAGCTATGGACTCCTCCATACTAAACAAGAAAGTAGACTTAAATATATTTCCTTATGCCATCAATTGATCTTATATTCTTTATAACAGTTTTGGTGTTTACTTAAAGTAAAAGTTTACTTTTTTTTAAAAAAGTTATCCTTTGTCAGCAGTTGAATCCATCCACTAAGATACCATTTTAATAATCTGTGTAAACTGAAGTGCAGTTCTGGTTTTATACCTGTAGTTTATTCTTTTTCCTCTGTTACTCTTTTTTAATGTTTTCCTTTTTAAAAAAAAAAAATTAAAAAAATACAGGATAGTCTCCCTTACTGTATCTTGGTTCACTGATTGGGACTCATGCTGACTGTGTTAGTCAGTCTAACAGTGCCAGTCCTTAGCAGCAGAGCTCTGTACAGAATCTCTATGCAGAATCTCTACTCCTTCTGACTTTATAGTAAAGTATAAATTCTTTTCATTGTAACTCCATTAAAGGTAAGTTTGTTGCAAATGAATATATAGATACATATATCATTTAGGAAATTAGTGCTCTCTGTGATGGGAATATTTAAAAAGACTGACAAAATATGCAAGTTCCAAACTGCAGAATAACTCCTTACTGGGTTGCTGATATCATTAACATTACACATTGCCAAAGGTTAATTCTTAATCACTGTTAATCATTATCACTGCGTGTACAACACCATTAGTCCTTACCATTAGTAACTGTACAAACTAGTATTATTTATATATTTATTTATATTTGTGTATTTATCATTTATGTTTATGTAATCATGCAGTACTATGGAACTGATGCTGTTTAGTTAGCACTGCTGGCTGTGGCTGTTGATGGTTCTTAGTTGCTGAGGTCAGGGT
Organism: Pelecanus crispus; assembly: GCF_030463565.1. Classification (NCBI taxonomy): domain Eukaryota; kingdom Metazoa; phylum Chordata; class Aves; order Pelecaniformes; family Pelecanidae; genus Pelecanus; species Pelecanus crispus. The sequence goes on from NC_134645.1 coordinate 101,879,392, forward strand.
AGTCAGTCCCTAGAGTTCTTCAGTGGGGGAAGCAGGAACCACAGCAGCCTGTCTTCTTTTTTTCCCTGCCTTTTCTCACTTTCATCATAATCAATGATTATGATAAAGCATAATCACTGTTTTATGCTTCCTGCTTCCTCTACAAAAGAAAAGTGTGATCATATCTGCCCTTCGTGTCTTACTTTTGGAATCAGGACCCCTTCTTGTTTTACTTATTTTTGCAGAGACGGACATCTTTCCTGTCTGCTCATTCTTACCCTTTAGATTTTACTTCTGGCACATGCTTTCTTACACGCTATTTGTGCAGCTATAGCACAGGTCTCCATTTGCCCCTTCACAGTTATGGATATTATTTATATATTTAAGCCTAGTTGTGTTACAAAATGCTGTAAGTGGTGTTACAGTATTATGAAATGCTTATTAATTTTATCCAGTTATGCTATTTTAGTGTACTTAGGTTTGGAACAAATATTAGGTACAGTTCCCTTAGCCTGCTTCTAAGCACCCTTTTTTGGGTGCAGTGGTTCTCTTCTTTGGCTACATATGATACAGATCTGAGTTTTGCCTAATGTTGTGACTGTGTCACACATGGGTACTCAGTAAAATATTGTAGATAGTTTTGTAATGTTAGTTGTATGACTCTAATTCTAGGAGTTAGCTTTTTTTTTTCAGAGGTGACTCTGGCACTGAAACACCTCTTTCCCACTACCTTCTGCAAAGACAAAAGTTGGTAAATGCCAGTGTTACCTTTAAATATGAGGCTTAAGTTCCTTAAGCACTTGTGAGAAATCAATGATAATGTGCAAAAATGTTTTCTGTATTTAAATGCTCTTCATTTAAACCCTTTTGTTCTTTATCCTGTCCTGTGAAAGGCCCTAGTTTTCCTACCTCCCTTTAGACTCCGGTTGCGTTTGTAGTGGAGGGTCTTTTGAGTAATTTCAGAACTCATCTCAAACTGTGCAAGTCTTCCTTAGCAATGCTTCTTCAATTAGTAACCATGCCATGATCATCTTTCTTTATCTTTACTTAGGTAATAATTTATGCCAGCTGACAATTTGGGTAACCATACTGTCAACCAGAGTTAGACCTATTCTGTCTCCTGCCTGTTACTTTGTCAGTCCATTCCCAAATACAACATCTTGTCCTGGAGCTCCCATCTTTGCTTCTTAGCATTTGAAGCCAGATCTTCCTTTCGGAATAAAAAAATAGTTTTTCTTTAGTGTAACTGTCATCTACCCGTGCTGAGTTCTTAAAACAGGACTAATCTTATGTCATTAGAATGTATGCAGTGTTATGCATACCATGAACTTTAACTATAGTACTGTTACAGAAAAGCAGCAGAGTTTTGCTCTTCCCCCCCCCCCCCCCCCCCCAACTTCGCTTTTCCAAATAAATCCTCTCCAGAAGTTAAAATCGGCCTCTGCATTTTCTCAAAACTATGTAAGAATCATTCTGTGCTAAGTTGTACAAGCAGGTCATTCCTAAATCAGGGATGGGTGGATAATGAATTAGCTAAAGAAATTAGCTGTCAGCCTGATCTCGGTGCTGGGAAAGATTATGGAGCGGTTCATCTTGAGTGTGCTCAACAGGCATGTACAGGTCAACCACGGGACTGGGCCCAGCCAGCATGGGTTCATGAAAGGCAGGTCTTGCTTGACCAACCTGATCTCCTTTTATGACCTGGTGACCTGCCTGGTGGATGAAGGAAAGGCTGTGGGCATCATCTGCCTGGACTTTAGCAAAGCCTTTGACACAGTCTCCCATAGCATTCTCCTTGGGAAGCTGGCAGCTCATGGCTTGGACGGGCATAGTCTTCGCTGGGTAAAGAACTGGTTGGGTGGCTGAGCCCAGAGAGTAGTCGTGAATGGAGTTAAGTCCAGTTGGCAGCCGGTCACAAGCGGTGTTCCCCAGGGCTCTGTTTTGGGGCCAGCCTTGTTTAATATCTTTATCGATGATCTGGATGAGGGGATTGAGTGTGCCCTCAGTAAATTTGCAGATGAGACCAAGTTGGGTGGGAGTGTCGATCTGCTGGAGGGTAGGATGGCCCTGCAGAGGGACCTGGACAGGCTGGACCGATGAGCTGAGGCGAACTGTATGAGGTTCAACGCGGCCAAGTGCCAGGTCCTGCACTTGGGTCACAACAACCCCATGCAGCGCTACAGGCTTGGGGAAGAGTGGCTGGAAAGCTGCCTGGCCGAAAAGGACCTGGGGGTGTTGGTTGACAGCTGGCTGAACATGAGCCATCAGTGTGCCCAGGTGGCCAAGAAGGCCAACAGCATCCTGGCTTGTATCAGGAATAGTGTGGCCAGCAGGAGCAGGGAGGTGATTGTCCCCCTGTACTTATCATAGAATCATAGAATGCTTTGGGTTGGAAGGGACCTTTAGAGATCATCTAGCCCAACCCCCCTGCAGTGAGCAGGGACAGCTTTAACTAGATCAGGTTGCTCAGAGCCCCGTCCAACCTGACCTTGAATGTTGCCAGGGATGGGGCCTCCACTGCCTCTCTGGGCAACCTGTTCCAGTGCTTGACCACTCTCATTGTGAAAAATTTCTTCCTTATGTCTACTCTAAATCTATTCTTCTTTAGTTTAAACCCATTATTCCTTGTCCTGTCACAACAGGCCTTGCTAAAAAGATTGCCCCCATCCTTCCTGTAGGCCCCCTTTAAGTACTGGAAGGTCACAATAAGGTCTCCTCGCAGCCTTCTCTTCTCCAGGCTGAACAATCCCAACTCTCTCAGCCTGGCCTCATAGGAGAGGTATTCCATCCCTCAGATCATTTTGGTGGCCCTCTTCTGGACCCGCTCCAGCAGGTCCATGTCCTTCTTGTGCTGAGGGCCCCAGAGCTGGACGCAGTACTCCAGATGAGGTCTCACCAGAGCAGAGTAGAGGGGCAGAATCAACTCCCTTGGCCTGCTGGCCACGCTTCTTTTGATGCAGCCCAGGATACGGTTGGCTTTCTGGGCTGCAAGTGCACATTGCTGGGTCATGTCCAGCTTTTCATCCACCAGTACCCCCAAGTCCTTCTCCACAGGGCTGCTCCCAATCTCTTCATCCCCCAGCCTGTACTGATACCGGGGGATTGCCCTGACCTATGTGCAGGACCTTGCACTTGGCCTTGTTGAACCTCATGAGGTTCACACAGGCCCACCTCTCCAGCTTGTCCAGGTCCCTCTGGATGACATCTCATCCTCCTGGTGTGTCAACCGCACCACTCAGCTTGGTGTCATCTGCAAACTTGTTGAGGGTGCACTCGATCCCACTGTCTATGTCGTTGATGAAGATGTTAAATAGCACTGGTCCCAGTACAGACCCCTGAGGGACTCCACTTGTCACCGCTCTCCATGTGGACATCGAGCCATTGACCACTACCCTCTGGATGCGACCATCCAGCCAATTCCTTATCCACCAAATAGTCCACCCATCAAACCCGTATCTCCCCAGTTTAGAGAGAAGGATGTTGTGGGGAACTGTGTCGAACACTTTACAGAAATCCAAGTAGATGACATCCATTGCTTTTCCCTTGTCCACTGATGCAGTCACTCCTTCATAGAAAGCCACTAGGTTGGTCAGGCAGGACTTGCCCTTGGTGAATCCGTGCTGGCTGTCTCGAATGACCTCCCTGTCCTCCATGTGCTTGAGCATAGCTTCTGGGAGGATCTGTTACGTGATCTTCCCAGGCACAGAGGTGAGGCTGACAGGTCGATAGTTCCCAGGGACCTCCTTTCTTCCCTTTTTAAAAATGGGCACAACATTCCCCTTCTTCCAGTCAGCAGGGACTTGACCTGGCTGCCATGACTTTTCAAATATCATGGAGAGTGTCTTGGCAACTACATCAGCCAGTTCCCTCAGGACTCTGGGATGCATCTCATCAGGTCCCATAGACTTGTGTACATTCAGGTTCCTCAGGTGGTCTCCAACCTTATCTTCCCTTACAGTGGGGGGGGCTCTACCCCCCTTCTCCCCATCTTTTGGTCAATCAATTTGGGAGGGGTGAGGAGAGAAGTTGCCGGTGAAGACTGAGGCAAAGAAGTTGTTGAGTACCTCAGCCTTCTCCTCTTCCGTTGATGCAAGTTCGCCTTTCTTGTTCATCAGGTGGGGTACGCTTTCTTTAACCTTCCTTTTCTGGTTGATATACCTGTAAAAGCCCTTCTTGCTATTCTTTATGTCCCTTGCCAGATTCAGCTCCATCCTCGCCTTGGCCTTCCTGACCTCCTCCCTCCACAACCAGGCCATTTCCCTGTATTCCCCCCAGGACACCTGTCCCTGCTTCCACTGCCTGTGCAGTTCCCTCTTACTCTTTAGTTTGACCAGCAGGTCTCGACTCAGCCATGCTGGTCTCTTCCCTTCCTTGCCTGATTTTTTACACTTGGGGACTGATAGCTCTTGCACTCTATGGAAGGTGTCCTTAAAGATCTGCCAACTCTGTCCGTTCCACTGTCCCTGAGGACCGTCTCCCAGGGAGTCCTTCTGACTAACTCCTTGAAGAGCTGGAAGTTTGCTTTCCTAAAATTTAGTGTCCTGACTGTACTCCTCGCTTTTCCCATGTCCCTCAGGAGCGTGAACTCCACCACTGCGTGATCACTGCAGCCGAAGCTGCCTCCAGTCTTGACATCACCGATGAGCTCAGTTGCATTGGTGACCATCAGATCCAGTATTGCGTCCCCTCAGGTAGGTGTGTCTATTACCTGGCTTAGGAAGTTGTCCTCTATGCATTCCAGGAATCTCCTGGATTGCCTACAGCTCGCCGTGTTGCTTTTCCAGCAAATGTCAGGGTGGTTGAAGTCCCCCAGCAGGACAAGAGTCTGCAAGCGCGAAGCCTCCTGGAGCTGGAGGAAGAAGGCTTTGTCAGCAGGCTCCCCTTGATCAGGCGGCCTGCAGTAGACACCAACCACAAGGTTCCCTCTGTTGCCTCTGTCTCCAACTCTTACCCATAAGCTTTCGACCTGCTCGTGGCTATTCTTCAGGGACAGCTCTTCACACTGTATTGATTTCTTTACGTAGAGGGCAACACCTCCGCCCCTCCTTCCTCGCCTGTCCCTTCTGAAGAGCCTGTAGCCATCAATAGCCACATTCCAGTCGTGGGATTCGTCCCACCAGGTTTCGGTTATGGCAATCAGGTCGTAGCTGTCTAGTAGCACAGCAGCTTCCAGCTCCTCCTGTTTGTTCCCCATGCTGCGTGCGTTCGTGTAGAGGCATTTCATCTGGGCTGTTGGCCATGTCACCTTCTTAGTGGAACATCCCTTATTTCCCTTGGGGTGTTTCACAAAGGTTTCCTTGTGAGCTCTAACTATCTCAGGAGCCCCTGGCTCATCTCTGCCAGACTTCAGCTGTGCTGCAGCGTCCACATCATGCCTCTGTGCAACAGGTTGAGGGCTCACAGTAGCACCCCGTCCCTCTAACCATTGTGTACCATCCCACAGCTTGTCACAGGCAAGCCTGGTACGTTCCCCCTCCCCCTTCACATCTAGTTTAAAGCCCTGTCAATGAGCCCCGGCGCTGGTGAGGCAGCACCTGGAATACTGTCTCCAGTTTTGGGCCCCTCACTACAAGAAGGACATCGAGGTGCTGGAGCGTGTTCAGAGAAGGGCAACAAAGCTGGTGAAGGGTGTGGAGCACAGGCCTTATGAGGAGCGGCTGAGGGAACTGGGGTTGTTTAGCCTGGAGAAGAGGAGGCTGAGGGGAGACCTTATCACTCTCTACAACTACCTGAAAGGAGGTTGTAGTGAGGTGGGTGTTGGTCTCTTCTCCCAAGTAGTTAGCGATAGGACGAGAGGAAATGGGCTCAAGCTGCGCCAGGGGAGGTTTAGGTTGGATATTAGGAAAAATTTCTTCACAGAAAGGGTAGTCAAGAATTGGAACAGGGTGCCCAGAGAGGTGGTGGAGTCACCATCCCTGGAAGTGTTCAAAAAACAGGTAGATGTGGCACTTTGGGACATAGTTTAGTAGGTATGGTGGTGTTGGGTTGATGATTGGCATGATGATTTTAGAGGTCCTTTCCAATCTTAATGATTCCTAGTTTTTACTTTCATTATAAATAATCCAGCTACCAAGCCAGGAAACATGAAATTGCTACTCTCCCCTTAATTGGTTTAGTGGTGGACTTAGTAATGTTAGGTTAATGGTTGGACTGGATGATCTTAAAGGTCTTTTCCAACCTAAACGCTTCTATGTTTCTATGACAAACTTGTTAAAGCGCAAACAAGTGTTTCCTCCAAAGATGGCAAGTGTTTTATAGTTTCATCTCTGGTAATACTGCTAACAACTGGAAATGTGTAGTGTGCTGCTTGTTATACTGCAGTGTGTGAAATCAGCTTTAGGGTTTTCATTGCCTTAGGCAAACAACAAGGCTGTGCCATCTCAGTAGCATCTACTAAAAAGTCACTGACATTTTGCACCCCTTAGGGCATATTTTGGCCACTCAACAGTTTTCTGAAAGGGCAGTGGCATTTTTATTCAAAATCCCAATGAAACATGAAATTTAAAGCAACACAGTAACTACCTGGAAAATACCTCCCGCCCATCCCAGCTCATCAGCTTTTTCCTTCCTAAACAGTAGAATTGCTCCTCCTGGTATACTTCATCATTAAGTGACGTATTTTAAATAAATGTTTTATAATATCTTTCAGTTACAGACACCCAAAGAGACATGAAATGATCATTTGCTGAACGCACAAGTTAAATGGAGGGAGTACAAAACAGTTTCTAAAATAATGAGGTACCTGAGGCATAGCTTTGAGAGTGCATGGAATGTGATATAAAAGTTATCCAAATTCATCATAGCTGTAGGGCAGTTAAACACTTTCAGTGTAAATAATGTACAAATACATGAGCACAGCTAACAGAGACAGCTAACAGATGAAGCAGTTTGCATAGCAGTTTCTGGGCTCTGGCTTGAGATATGCTAGATTTTCTGGGGACTACTTCTGGGGTCATCAGAGGACTGCTATGAACTCTGAGGAGCTTCAGGGTGCCTGCTGCTCCTGGGAAGGGATAGCTACAGGAGGCTGTGATGGCTAGCAAGCTGTAGCCGTTTCCCACAAGCATTGTTGTCAACTTTTCTTCGTGCATGGGCACTTTGAGCTTTTTGTTTCCAGCTGACTCCTCATTAGGGACAGTCAAGCATCCTTTCAGCAAATGCTATAGAGTGTATGTAACTACCAAGCCTAGAGCACAGCCAACAGAGGGAGTAGTGTAGAGGGAGGCCAGACACTCTGTTGAGGACATTGTGTACTTAGGTAGTGAGGCACTACAGGGCAGGCGCTATCTCTGACTGTCCACAGGAGCAACTGCTTCAGCATGTTAAGAGACCTCAAACCAGACTGAGCTCCTCAGGGGGGGATGTAGTTCTGCAGGCCTGGGGCTGCAGAGATGTCGGGCCTCTTGCTGAGGCTGGGGCCAGAGCATACAGTGTCCTTGCCTGCAGGAGGTACTTGTGTGCTGGAGGAGGACCTGTGCTGCCAAGTAAATGAGCTGTGGGAGGCAGTCAGTAGACTGCAGCTTTGGAGATGATGAGAAGAAAAACATGATATTCTCCAAGACCCTACAGATACAGGAACCTGAACTCCTAACCATAGTGAAAGGACTGGGCAGAGTCTGTGCTTAGGAGCTTGGAAATGGAGACTCCAGTGATGATGAAGGCTGGAAGCTTGTGGCATTGATAGAAGAGTGAGGGCTCCTGTCCTGTCTGCAGCTCTGCAACTACAGATAGGTTCAGTGACCTGGTATCAGAGGAGGGACAGGAAGCTCTGTCCAGCAAAGCATCTGAATCAGCTGAAACTGAGCCATGAGGCAGCACCAGGAGGAGAGGGTGAATGATCATACTGGGAGACTCCCTGATGCAAGATGCTGATAAGATGTATCATGAGTCCTGAGGGACCTGGCTGATGTCATTGTGAAGCCACTCTTGATTATCTTTAAAAGGTCTTGGTGACTAGGGGAGGTTCCTGGGGATTGGAAGAAAGACAGAAAATGGAAATATGCTAGAGAATGGAGTGGAAAAAAGCAGAAAAAAGAAAGGCTGGATATGGAAAAGGTCACTGCTATCTTCAAGAAAGGCAAGAAGGAGGATATGGGAAACTGTAGAGCAGTCAGCCTCACCCCCATCCCTGGGAAGATGATGGAGCAAATAATCCTTGAAATGGTTTCCCCACAGGTGATGGAAAGGAAGACGATTGGGAGCATGGATTTACAAAGAGGAAAGCATGCCTGATGGTAGTGTTCAATGGGATGACTGGCTTGACAGATAATGGGAGAGCTGTGAATGTTTTTTATCTTGATTTTAGCAAGACTTTAGACACTATCTGCCGTCACATCCTCATAGACAAAACAGGCTGAACTGCCAGGCACAAAGACCAGCTGGCGGTCAGTCAGTGGTGGTGTATCCATGAGGTCAGTAAGGAATGCCAACAGCATCCTGGGCTGCATTAGGAAGAACATCAGCAGCAGGTTGAGGGAGGCGAGCCTTCCCCTCTACTCAGTACTTGTAAGATACATCTGGAGCGCCATGTTCTCTTCTGGGCTCCCCAGTAAGAGAGAGACATGGATAAGAGAGAGTCCTGCAAAAGGCCACTAAGGTGATCCAGGGACTAGAACGCCTCCATATGAGGAAACACAGAAAGAGCTGGGACTGTTTAGCCTGGAGAAGAGCAGGCTTAGCAGAATCAGTGTGTGTAATATGGGCGGGGAGGTGGACAGGGAGATAGCACAGGTAAAGAAGACAGAGCCAGGCTCTTAGTGGTTCCCAGTCAAAGGACAAGAAGCAACAGGCACAAACTGAAATACAGGCAAGTCCATTTAAATGTTTTTTTTACTGCATTTTTTACTGTTAGGGTGATCGAACACTGGAACAGGTTGACCATAAAGGTTGTGCAGTGTGCATCGTTGGAGAAGGACCTTGTCCAGTTGCAGTTTGGCTTTGTCCTTGCTGTAGTTCACCCTGCTCTGAGCAGGGGGATTGAACTAGATGATCTCTAGATGTCCCTTCCAACCTTGAAGTTTCTGTGCATTTCTGTTTGTTTCTGTAATCATCCACATTTTTTGTCTGTTTATATGCATAGATCCCTCAAAGTTTGGGCATAAGTAGGTGATTTTGATAGTAAAATTGGAAAAAGTATATATAAACATATACACCAGTTACTCTGCACTTCATATCTCTTAAATTTGGTCTACTATAGTCCTGGTTTTGGCTGGGATAGAGTTAATATTCTTCCTAGTAGCAGGCATAGTGCTGTGTTTCGGATTTAGTAGGAGAAGAATGTTGATAACACTGATGTTTTAGTTGTTGCTATGTACTCCTTATGCTAGTCAAGGACTTTTCAGCTTCCCATGCTCTGCCAGGTGCACAAGAAGCTGGGAGGGGGCACAGCCAGAATAGTTGATCCAAACTGACCAAAGGGCTATTCCATACCATATGACACGCTCAGTATATAAACTGGGGGGTGGGTTGGTCTGGGAGCAGCGATCGTTGCTTGGGAACTGTCTGGGTATCGTTTGGCGGGTGGTGAGCAATTGCATTGTGCATCACTCGCTTTGTATATTATTACTACTATTATTATATTGTTATTATTATCATTACTATTTACTTTATTTCAGTTATTAAACTGTTCTTCTCTCAACCCAGGAGTGTTTCGCACTCTTACTCTTCCGATTCTCTCCCTCATCTCACCGGGGTAGGGGGAGTGAGTGAGTGGCTGCATGGTGCTTAGTTGCTGGCTGGGGCTAAACTACGACAACTGTGCTTAATGTATGTGAAATACATGCAATTTTATATTTGCAGTTTTTCAGTTCTGGTATGTATGTTGCGATTCTGACATTTTTGAATAGCAAGTTTCATGTATGCCCATAAACTAAGATGTTTATCATGCGTGTAATTATTATAGTTAGGAATAATAAAAAAAATAGTGGACTACAGACTTAAAAATGGTATTAATTCAACAATTTCTGGTCATACGATTTGTATGGAAACATTTAAAAGACAAACATGAAGGAAAGGGCTACAGAAAGAAAGACTGAACTGTGTTTCTGTTGCATTTAATTTCTCCTCTGGTGGCTGAAGTGAGAACACAGGAAAAAAACCATGGATCTAAACTTCTGTTTCAGTTTTTCTCCTGCAGGTGTTGAGATGGGGTGGGATGGAAGTGCCACTTTCTGTAAGCATAGGTTGGTATAATTTGTAACAGATTTGGAGAAGAAATACCGAGTTGTACCGATTCTTATCCCTGCACTGACAGGGTGCAGAGAACAGGCAGATGGAGTATCCTTTCCCTCTTGAGGAAGAGCCTTAGGGTAAATTCTTAGAGCACACTGAGGTACCTCTTGTCTTTCCTCAAACATAAGTTCCTTGGCTTCAAGGTCACTGCTGAAGAGGAAAGGCACAGAAAAGCAGACACATGCAATTGGAAGGACACTAGGAGTGAGGGCCAAAGGAGAAATGTCAGTCATCTGCAAGGACCAGTTCTAAAACTGTACAGGCACACACTGAGCAGCCTGGAGTGTGTAAGAACAGGTGAATTCATTACTCTGGTGCATGTAAAGGACATAGAAATGATTTGCATCTAAGGATGAAGAAAGATTAAAAATAGTAGTAGTCAAATAGTTTTGCAGAGGTGGAAGAATTGACTCTGGAAGCGTTTGCCAAAACTGAGTTAGAAAACCACATGGAGTTCCTTTTTAAAAAAGGAACTGTTCGACAGATTAATTCAGAATTTGCTCAAAGGCGTTGAGGTGAAGGAAGCAGAGGTTTGGAGAAACAATTTGGACCATATTAGAATATTCCTGTTGTTCAGGTTTGAAGATAAGATGGTGGTGCATTAGAAGGCAGGTATATGAGCTAAAGTGCTGGATGAAAGAGTGGATAAAGCTTAAGGAGAAGTGCAAGACAGATAGCAGGCTGGGTGCTCATAATGAGATTTGGTCTAAAAATAAAAATGATAGAACAAAAAAAATGCCTATTGCCTTCCATGCGAATGACAACAGGTAGCATTGTTTCCTTGATTTTTTTTTTTTTTTAAATTTATTTTGCCAAAACCTATTTATGGTTACCTTAAAGTGAGTATGTTAACTCTTAATACTTGGCATTTTTCTGCCTGACCGGTCTTGGATGAAAGTCATCCCCTCATCATGTTATGTAGCAATGATATTAAAATTGAAATTCAGTGGCTTGTCTTCTGTAGCTACAGTACTGGGCAATAACAAAAACGCTGCCACCACTAAGTATTCTTTGGGGGGAAGAGTGCGAATTAAAACTAGAGTGGATAGAAATAAGATAGGCAATGAACAGAAGAGTGGTTGAGAAGGTTTTCAAGACAGACTTCACTACCTCATTATTTCTAATCCAAATCTGTTACAATGCTTCTGTTGCAGATGATTCATAATAGACTCAATTTTGCTTGTTCTTTTGCCCTTCATTTAACAATTCTCTAAAAGCACATTCACTTTTTTTAGTTGGGAAATCTCAGTAAAATAGGAAGTTTAAACAAACAATTAAAAAATGGTGCTGACACTTTAAAAAAGGCTTATTATAAATTATTGGGAAAACCATCTGTTACTGTTAGTTACAGTTTAGATGTTTCATGCATTGGCAGTGTCTAATGCGTGCACAAAGGAACAAAATTTAGAAAGGATTATGGGCATTGCTGCTGACATTATATCCTGTTGAACCATGGAGAATGGGTAATAAACAGTTCCACATAAAAGGACAGGATGTATATCCCCGTTCTCTTTACTACAAAATCTGTTGTGGTTTTTTTTTTTTCCTTTGATTTGAAAGGTCATTAGTAAAACTTACATGTTGCACTTGTTAAAACAGAACCAATTTCATTGGTTTCATAGGTATTGCTCCTTTTACTTACCTTTTAAAGCAATTCTAAAGTGGTTAAGAGTCAAAATTTTTGTAAATTAGTTGTGTTCAGCTTTAATGCCAAGGTGTTATCTGTGTGTATTTTGTACTGAAACAACTTCCCAGCCAAAACAAAAGCAAGTTTTCATCTTCAGTTATGAGGCATTTTCTTTTACAGTGGAGAAAGATGTTTAGAGAATAGCAGTCACAATTTCCTTATTACTAACAACATACAGGACTATTTTGCAGACAGCATTTTCTCTGTTTTGGGAGATAAGAGGGAGAAAATGAAACCTGACTATATATGTAGTTGTACTGTCGGTTGAATACATTTTAGTTATGTCAAGCAGTTCAGCAGTGAAATACTGTCTAACCCAGACAGCATTGATTTTCATCAGTGGTGTTCAGATACCTTAGATGAGTAGATTATATTACTGTCATTAGGTCACTGGGGTGATGAAAGTAACATATGTGAAAAAGAATTCTGCAAGACTATTAACAGAATAGAGTAAAAGCTATCATATGTGAAACTGGCAGTGTATGGCCTATAGCTAATGGAAGTAAGAAGAAAGGGAGTTCTGTTTTGTTTTGGTTTCCATTTAAGACATGATATGATAAAAGAAATTAATGTAAGACTTTTCTTTTAAAAAATCTTTTTTGTTGTTTTTAAAAGTTTGTGTTAACAACTACAAAATCGGTTTTGGAGAAGAGTATAATTGTATGTTTAGAAAATATGTATTTGAAAAAGTATGAATTCCTCAGCTAAAGCAGTTCCATCTTTGACATGACTGCTTATATGTGATAGTACAATATGAAAGATATGTACACATGTACAAACTATGTGAAATGGTTCTAGTATAAGTAAACTATACACAGTACACAATTAGAAAATCAACATTGTCTTCCCCACCACTAGTTTCTATGGGTAATCGAATTTTGGTTTATAGTCTTTTTGGGGTTGTCTGGGATTTAAACTGTTATGGTCTGTTAGATCAATAGAAGTATTATAGTAAAGTTTATTTGGACTGCAATTACACATAGTACACTGTTAGAGGTCCTCTATAAAGCAATGCTCGCTGTTCAGCAATAGCAAGCAGACTAATAAAGCATCTGCAATTATCATATTTGCTTCCACCAAATGCCAGTTCAGATGTGTGTGTGTGGGGCGGGGGGAAAATCTATCACAGTTATAGTAGGAAGCCTTTATCTTTGAAGGTCGCAAGTAGAGAAAAGAGAGCACAAATATAAAAGTCACACCTCTCTATGAGCATCCGTAAGTATTATGTATATCTCTAAGACTTGTTCATTCCCTGTCTGGAAGGGTCAGTCATAAAATTTTCATAGGTTTGCTCTATTGAAATAACTCAGTGAAACAGCCATAGTAGAAAGTTGGATTGTATATTTTACAGTAGGTATCAAAGGTAGATAAAGACATAACTGACTCTTGGAGACCATTTGAAAACAATTTTTGTTGTTTGCTTTTATAGCTTTATAGCAGAACAATAATATTTCTAAGGACAAAGCTATTTTTGAAATGCCAGTTGCCAGGACATGACAAGTCGAATTTTGTTTTGTAACAGAATCTGTAGTAGGGAAATACCTACCTCATCTTGTGACTGCAGTATTTAAGCAGCATATATAATTTTTTTTTTTTTTAAACATTGAGAAATACTGTCTGAGTTGAACTTAAAAATGCTTACTTTTGCTCTTTTCCTATTGTTTATATGCTTGGAAGTTGTGGCACTCCTTTGTAAAATATTTCATGAGTTTACTTAAATAATTCTTCTTAGGCAAACCTAAGCAAGGCCTGTGTTAGGTGATCTTTGGGAAATTTAGCTGTGGCAAAAAGAAATGTTACTGCCTCAGTCATTTGTTGGAAGTTACAATCCTCATATGTGACTGGGTGAATGGTAAGAGATTATGATTTGGCATATTAGTTTATATCATTTATGAAGGTCCATTTGTGCAAAACCTTTTCTCTTTCTATTATTCTAATAACAAATGTGAGAACAGAGGCATCCTTGCTTCTTAATCGTTCTCTAAAAATATTTTCTAGACTGCCAGTATTGATGATGACAAACTCTGTAGCCTTTCGAAATGTTTTATTTCATATAGTCTTGTCCTGGTTTTGGCTGGGATAGAGTTAATTTTCTTCCTAGTAGCTGGTATAGTACTGTGTTTTGGATTTAGTAGGAGAATAATGCTGATAACACACTGATGTTTCAGTTGTTGCTAAGTACTGCTTATGCTAGTGAAGGACTTATCAGCTTCCCATGCTCTGCCAGGTGCACAAGAAGCTGGGAGGGGGCACAGCCAAGACGGTTGATGCAAACTGACTGAAGGGCTATTCCATACTATAAGATGTCGTGCGCAGTATATAATATATATAGTATATATATATGGGGGGAGCTGGCTGGGTGGCAGAGAACCACTGCTCGAGGACTGGCTGGGCACCTGTCAGCAGGTGGTGAGCAATTGCGTTGTGCATCACTTATTTTGTATACTTTTTTGTCATTACTATTATTACTACTATTGTTATTATTTTCCCTTCCTTTTCTGTCCTATTAAACTGTCTTTATCTCAACCCATGAATTTTACTCCTCCCCCCCCCCCCCCCCCCCCATTCTCTCCTCTGTCCCACTGGGGAAGGGGGCTGTGTGGTGTTTAGCTGCCTGCCAGGTTAAACCACAACAGGGCTCCTTTGAAAATCTGAGTTTATAATGTTGAAATTAGCATTGTGAGAGTTGTTCACATGCTGAATGATTCACCAGATAAACTTTGTATAATTGACTACTGCTGAGTGTTGAAAATGCTTGAATAGTGCTCTTAAAATGTATAAACATTGGTACTGTATGGTTAAGTGATGTACTAATGACCTGATGTGTTCTGCTATACTAAATACCACAGATATCCTTGATTATCAGTTGCTACAGGCAGCTAATTGGTTCTAGGCATAAAGTATTCAATATGTTTTATATTTGGAATGAAAAAAAAAAAGGAAGAAGATTATTTAACATGGAACATTAATCCATTCGTTCAAAGATTTTTTTTTTTTTAATGCCATCGCTTCCATTCCTGGATTTGATAATGCTTTGCTGTCAGACTGAGCCAAAGACATACAGTTTCTCCTGTGATATACCTCCTTGGAGCTTGAGTAGACCCAAGGTAAAGATCAAGTGACAATCCTGAAAGTAGCTTAAAAAATAGGCATAGAATATGGGGGAAGAAAGCTAATAAAGACGTATTGTTTAAATGACAAAAGTGTATGCAGAGTTCAGAAACAGTCAGAAACATGAGAGAGAGAAATGTTTCTCTGTCTCATCTGTTCCAATCATTCAAATCATTATGCAGAGGTCATTTGCATAGACTTTTGGTGTGCATTACGTTCGATTATTTTTCATGTCAGGTTTTCTAAATGTCTCAGTAATCTATCTTCAGGGTTAGATTTGTATTGCTCATGCTTCATAAAATTCCAGAGTTGCAGCATGCAATCTACTTCTTCATGTTACTGTGCTAATTATTGCTAATAAAGATTAGCAATTGTAATTACCTTTACTTGTTGCCTGTGGTGGAAGGAGCAGACCAGAAAAGATCTGCTTTACTCCCCTACAGCAAAAGTACCTTCCATTGTTAGGACTCTACTTGAAGAATTCATTTTTCTTTTCTGTAATTGGTGTCATCTCTGTATACTAGGTGAAGAGCTTTGAGGTCAATTGACAGAACTACTGTAGCGTTGCTAAACTTTCCAAATTTAGCAAATGTCTCTCCTGCAAGGGCTGTTACCTGCTTGCAGGTGATAGCTTCTGTTTTTTCAGTGCAACTTTCTTCTTCCTTTCAGATTTCTCAGGTCAAAGAGGACTTGTCTCAAGATCAATGTACTAAAACACAGTAAGAGTTACCTGTAACTCTCAGAAAATATCAAGAGCAATACTAAACTGAAAAATGTCATTGAGCTAATTCCCATATCAACTAGGCCCTTTACACTGAAATCTAGCAGAGAGGAAGAGATTTCCAAGGGGAATAGTGCTGAAGGTACCAGTTTCCATAGGTACAGCAGTAAACCCAGTACCTCCAGATTTGTCATCAAAGGCTGGCATTGAATTAAGATGGAGGAGCATAAGCAAACAGGCAGCTAGGTAGATGGAAGCTTTTTGCTCAGGATTCCTTCAAAGATGAGAGCCTTCCAGATAGCTGATGTAGTCAACATCTGAGCTCTAACAGATTAACTTTATGTTACATCAGCTTCTTGGACACAGCATGACAACCGATTCCCTCTGATTCTTGAAAGAATGAAATAATACTACTTTTTTCTCTACCAAAGCGAATCAGTACCATCCAAGATACTGGAGGTAGATCCTTTACTTAGTGTTCACCATAGCATTGAATTACTGATGCTGTTTTCACAAACGAAAGTTTTTCTCTCTGGAAGACTTGATCTTTGAAGAAATGTTGCCTGTTAAAAAGGATGCAAATTACATGTTTTCCCCAGATTGCTGGATAGAGTCTTGAGTTACCTTGTTGCTGTTGTACTGATTGTTTGTGGGATGAAGGACATACAGGCAAAGAATGCAGCTCTTGATGCTAGTGACAACAGATGGTAAGATAAAAAGGAATGTATGTCCTTTTCCCTTTGCATTTTGTCAGGAACAGAAGGAAGTCTAAAGCAGGTTTACTTAATAGATGATGTTACTCAAAAGAGCAACATCTCAAGCCAGAATGCATAGACACCCTATATGGGGGTGTGCAGTAATTCAAGAAATGAATGCTGCTACTCAGAAAACTGAACACAAATTTAGACAGATCTTTCTTACTCTTTACCTTGTGTTGTGTGTTAATAAGCTGCATTCCAAAATTTTCACATGACTATGCACCCTTCTGATATAACCTGGGGAATTTAAGAGAAGGAAACTCCTATTTTTTTAAGGGATGATTCGGTATTTTTTAATGTTTTTATAATTTCTTTTAAAAATCTTGGACATGGTAAGTAGTTTTTCCTAGCATCCTAGATAATAACCAAAACTATAAAGCAAAAGTAAAAAAACCCAAACAAACAAACAAAACAACAAAAAAACCCCAACAAAAAAACTCTCAAAACATGAAAAAATTTTTATTGTAATTTTTAATGATTTCCTACTGCATCTAAAATACAGTTTCAGGAGGCAAGACTGCTGGGAACGTACTTTACCAACTGTTTACTACGTGGTCATGGTCTATGAACAAGACTGTTGATACCAAACCGTATTGTAGTTTCTGGTTCCAAGCCATATGACCTGGGTAACAGTAATGCTCAGGTTTACTTGTTTTGTTGTCTTCCTTAACTTAAAAGTATTCAAAGTATTCAATGTTTGTGCTTAAAAAAGCACAAACATTCCTTCTAGTGAGACTGCCCCCTAGTGACAGTTTTACTGGTGATTTTTAATTATTCTAATGTTTCCCAGCTGAAACAGAAAACAATTTAATTTCATCTGGCTTTGTAGATAGGAGGATTTGCTGCAAAATCCTTCTGGAGATAAATATGCAAATAGTTTGACTGATCTGAAAAGGAACTAGGTGTATCTCATCTCTGTGGTCCGGTAGTCTGAAAATTACATCCAGACTGATGTAAGATGTATCTTGTACTTAGATTTAGGAAAATGGAAAAAGAAGAAAAGCTGCATTAAAAAATTGGGAGTTGAAGTACCCTTTGTAGGACATAAAATTCTGTTTCCTAAAACAGAAATGGGTGCATTGCAGGTGAACTAGAGCTTAAAGTAAAAGCTGAAATACAGCTTGCTATCTTAATGAGCTGAATGTTACCATGTGATTGTGTGAACTTATTACTTAAAATAGAGGATTAAAGAAGAAATATCTGGAAAACAAGCAAATACAAGTTTGTCTATTTGTTCTTCTAAAACATTTTTTTCTTTGTGTCCTGTCCCTGAATACACAGATTATTAGGAATAAATTTTAGTTATTGCTACCAAAAGGAAGAATGTGAGCAGAGGATTATGGGAGCAAACGAGTATAGAGAAAATATATCCTAAAAAATGAGAAAAGGGACAAGGATAAAAAGGCTGAAGCAATTAAACTGAAGGGAAAGAAAACTACCTAAGCCCTCTGAAGTTTTTCTGTATGCATCAAACACACAAAAGGCACACTTGTACACTATTACAGTAGCAGAAACGTAGTTTTTTTGTATCTCTTTCTGGCAATGTACCTCTCAAATCCTTTTTCTCTAGTTTGGGGTCAATATCCACTTCTATTTCCAGCTTTAAGAACAAGCCAAAGGCGTTCAGCATACTTGTATTTGCAGATTTTGTTTATTTATTTGTATGGTACTTCATGTTTTCTGTGTAAAAGGGTTCATCCTTCTGAATTCTAATTCAGAAATCTGAAAGCAGAAAAAGATGTCTCAGTCTGTCTTCAGAATGAGAAAACACAAATAGCGCTTTTAACATGTGCATCAGGAATATATTCTAAAAGTACAGGTCTAGCTTTTGAAAATGGTAAAAACTAAGGCGAAAACAAGCAGTTACTCTGGAGCCTTGTGGTTATGGTATACTTTCAGTAGGGCATGATGAAAATGAGCAGTTACCTACCTGGACTTGTGCAAAGCATTTGACACTGTCCCACATGACATCCTTGTCTCTAAATTGGAGAGACATACTTTTAACAGGTGGACCACTCGGTGGATAAGGAATTGGCTGGATGGTCGCACTCAAAGAGTTGCGGTCAATGGCTTGATGTCCAAGTGGAGATCAGTGATGAGTGGCATTCCTCAGGGGTCGGTATTGGGAACAGCACTGTTTAACGTCTTTGTCAGTGACGTGGACGGTGGGATTGAGTGCACCTTCAGCAAATTTGCCAACACCACCAAGCTGTGTGCTGTGGTTGACAAACAGGAAGGAAGGGATGCTATCCAGAGGGACCTTGACAAGCTTGAGAGGTGGGCCTCTGCAAAACTCATGAAGTTCAACAAGGCCAAGTGCAAGGTCCTGCACATGGGTCGGGGCGACCCCCAGTATCAAAACAGACTGGGAGTATCAAAATAGATTGAGAGCAGCACTGAGGAGAAGGACTTGGGAGTGTGGGTTGATGAGGAGCTCAACATGACCCGGCAATGGGCACTTGCAACCCAGAAAGCCAACGGTATCTTGGGCTGCATCAAAAGAAGTGTGACCAGCAGGTCGAGGGAGGTGATTCTCCCCCTCTACTCTGCTCTCCTGAGACCCCACCTGGAGTACTGCTTTCAGTTCTGGGGCCCCCCAACATAAGAAAGACATGGACCTGTTGGGGTGAGTCCAGAGGAGGGCCATGAAGATGATCAGAGAGCTGGAACACCTCTCCTAATGAAGACAGGCTGAGAGAGCTGAGGTTGTTCAGCCTGGACAAGAGAAGGCTCCAGGGAAACCTTATAGCAGCCTTTTAGTACCTGAAGGGGGCCTACAGGAAAGCTCGAGAGGGACTTTTTACAAGGGCCTGTAGTGATAGGACAAGGGGTAATGAGTTTAAACTGGAAGAGGGTAGATTGAGATTAGATATGAGGAAGAAATTCATCACTGTGAGGGTGGTGAGGCACTGGAAGAGGTTGCCCAGAGAAGTTGTGGATGCCCCATCCCTGGAAGTGTTGAAGGCCAGGTTGGATGTGGTTTTGAGCAACCTGGTGTAGTGGAAGGTGTCCCTGCCCATGGCAGGAGGGTTGTAACTAGATGATCTTTAAGGTCCCTTCCAACCCAAACCATTCTGTGATTCTGTGAGTTACATATCTGATACACTTCAGTTGTATGCCTGCTTTTTTAAAGACAGTTAGAATTTTAATTGTTTTAAGGCTCAGGAATATATAAAGCTAGAGGGACTAAGTATTTATTATTGTGGTTATAATTATTAAAATTGCATAAGCTGTACCAGCTCAACATACCAAAAAAGTCTTAAAACCATTTCCTCTTCAGGTCTATGAGAAATTCATGTGAAACTGACTGTTGGAGTACCTTTTTAGTAAAGGAATACAGCTGCCTCTGGAATGCCAGGGATTCATAGCATATCAGATTGAAGAAGATAGCATAGTTTAAAATAAAAAACAACCCATGGAATTGAATTTTCAGAAGTACCTGAATTATTTAGACTGTTAGATAGTATTTGCAAATTTGAGGAAAGCCGTTTGGTCCTGATAGTTCTTTGTATATCTGACAGAGAACCCTACTTGTTCATAAGCCTACTTGCACTGTTTCCTTTATAGCCAATGAAGATAAGTAGATGGAGAGATTCCTTCCAAAAGCCATTCAACTCATCTGAGATTTGAATTTCTAAGTAACTTACTTCTGTCCACTGACAAAACAGCATCTTCAAAGTGGCTTAACTCATCATGCACAAACTTTCAGTGATTAGAATTGCATGGGTAAAAGACAAGTCTGTTCATAGCTGGTGTGCTCTGCAGTCTTTCTGAAGGCCAGATTCCTTGGCTGTCTTCGTGAGATAAAACTTACTCCAGGGTGAGTTTTACTTCAGATTGTGAGTATATTTTTGAAGTAAATCTCCTAGACATACCCAGTTACCATGCTTTGGTTGGCTTGTAATGTCAAATGATCCGATACATGCAAACTGAAATCTTTTTGGATGAAACTAAATTAGAGGATACACTCGGAGTGTATCCCGTGTGATACAAATACTACTGCATATTCAGTCCATGACACAAGACTAGAACTAGTCTGAAGTAAATCAGGCAAAACATACATAGTGTTTATGTTGGGTCTGCACCAACTCTTTTGCTTCACACATCATGTCTATTTGTGCCATACGGTAGGGGCACAGCCTTTGGCTCCTTTCTTTCCTCTGTGTCGTCCCAGCAGGGAATGACATGTCCAGGATGCACAGTGCAAAGATGACAGCTTCTGCTGCATAGGCGCAACCAGTGAGGCTTGGGCACCCATCTTATTTTATTACTTTTTAAAATGGGACTAAGGCGATGTTTTGCAACAGGAGGTGCTGTTTCATTATGAACCCACTGAGAAAGGCACTCAGACTGTATATACAGTACTACTAGAATGCCGTATTACTGGCGAAACACTATAAAGAAGAAGACAGTATATAATCTTATATCCCTTCAGGGAACCCCCAGTTGTGCAGCATCAAATGGGCCTCCCATCAGGGCCAGCATGCTCTGCAGAGCCTGTCTGTAGAAAGATTACCCCATTCTGGTTACTCGAGCTCTTACAGAATTTTTTTACAAGAAAACAACTCAATTCATTGTTTCTACTGTTAAATAGAAAGGATGTTCACATGAGGACTGGTTGCTGCAGTCTTAGATGAAGGCAAGGACATAGCTGGTGCAGTCATATGTATTGAGCCTCTTCTGTTAAAATTAGCTGGCAAAGTTTATCCAGTGATCAAGGCCAGTGATAAAGGGTTGCACACAACACAACACAGACTGCAAAGCTAAGCTCTACATGCTACCTGGCACAGCATGGTACATGCCTACTCAGGTTACCTGTTACATGGATCACTAACGCCTTGATGCGCAATGGCATTTCAGTCTGGATCACTACAGATGCCTTTGCAATGGTATGTTACATGTCTTCTGCAGAAGTTCTTGATACTTTCTTTCTAAGTAGAATATGAATTGCTGAAATGTGAGACTTGGATTAGTATTCTACTGCTTAAACAATTTCCAGTGCTCAATAATACTCACATTCTTACTGTCCTAATGGACAAACACTAGCAATATATGGTTCCTTTTAGATATTAGCAATGGCTGTTGGGATCAAACTCTAGCTTATAGTCATCCAGTGCTTTTGCTTTGCTATTATTAGATAGATAATATATGAAGCATCAGTTGGTCAAGTTGTGTAAATAGTTTGAAAAGTAATATATTCAAAATAAGTAATTGATTGTTTCACAGATAGTAGTGTTAACTTAGGAAATGTCTTGACTTGCATAGTATTCAACAACCTTCATACAGCATATGAAGAGAGGAGAAGAGTGAAAGTTGTTTCAGCTGGTTTAACGAGGTATGTTAGGACATACGCAGTGTAGATTTTACTGTAGTGTTCTTTTACAGATTAATTTGATTTCTGAGGTGTAATAGCAGCAATGTCCATTGCATTTACAGTTCATGCACTATATTATTAGTCATTGTACTACTACATTTGTTTTGCATTATATGATGCAAACTTCTCAGACACTTAGAATGATTAGGCACACAATAAAGAGTTCATCTGTGCATGTCTGTTACTACCTGCTACCATTCCCCAAGTAATTCATCTATGCTTTCTTAGCCCCCTCTTCACATTCAACCTGAAGACTGCAGGTGGTGCATATAGTTCCCATAAGCCAGCATCTACATCTTTGTTAAATTAAGAAATTGTAGATGTATGTATGACAAAGATAACTTTACCTTCATTTCAGCTTCCCATCATTATTCTAACAGCTGATAAAGGCAGATGGAATTTGTTTTATAATTTAGTTGTGAAACTGATACTCACCTGTCAATTTACTTTGTGAAGGACAAATTGCTCTTCACTCACTTATGATTAATCTTTTGGAGAGAGGTCAGAGGGGAAGAGGTGATATTTCTTCCTGTGTGGCCACTTTCTTGCTGTACACATTTACACAGTTTGGAAAGATACTTGTGGCAGACAGAGTGTATTGAGGAATCAAAACCACTGGGTAATGGATGAGCTTCTTGCGTATTTCTTCCTTTCTTTAATCTTTTTATGCCCCAAACTACTTCATCAAAATCATATCAAGCTATTTTTTATTTCACTGCTGAAGAAACTTCCCATTGCTAGATTGACAGCCCAAGGAGCTGAACTTACTGACTAACCACAGCCGTGGTAGTTTAACATGACTTTCTTGCACTGAATTGAGAAGATGAGAGGATAGCTCAGTCTCTGTGCTCAAATTGATAACTCAGTTTACAAGAAGTGGTGTTGACTATTGTAGTAATTGTGATAATGAAGGATGTCCTAGTATTTCTCAAAGGCAAAGCTGAAAGACTTATATCTGACCTACTGACATGCCATTGTTGACTGGGGCAGGACCTAAACACATCTGGAATTTATCTAAACCACAATTAAATATATGTATTTTTACTTTATTTTTAACAAGAATTATAACTTAATAATTTAAGAGTTGCTCAGGACAAATGCAAGCAACAAGACATGCCACTCCTAAAAAAAAAAATGATGGTCCCCTAAGCTGAGATACTGCAGTACTTTCACAGTGGCCAGCACTCCTTAGAGCAGTCAGGTAGACCTTGGGGACTGGTTGTACACCTGCAGTGAACTGTATGATTCAGTTCAGGAGCTTGAAGTAGAAAGCACTGGTGTGGAAAAGATCCTCCTGTTATTCACATTAACCGAAAGTTTTCTGGCACAACTCGGAGAAGGGCAATGAGTGAGCAAGTTTATAACACAGCTTTTTTATTTCAGGAGTTAATTGGTCCTGCCTTCTTAACCACAGCAATAAAAGAAATAGGAATTTTAGTCTTTGCCATTATTATCCTTTATGACTTTGTCTCAATCATTTAAAAGTTCTACCCCATTGTTGCTATTCATGAAGATTACTATATATGTCTCAAGAGTATGTAAAAAAAGAGTGGAATAAAAACTGAGAGTACTTTTGTAACGTGAAACAGATTAAGCAACTAGTTCCATCCTCAGTCTTGGGTGTTTCCCTGTCACAGCCCACCTCCTTCTCCAGGGCTGCCAGCTGCAGCCTGGCTGTGGACCCCAGCCCCCCCAACACAAAGGGTTATGGCTTGTCAGCCAGTGACTGCAGGCGGGGGAGGTGTCACCCGCTCCCCAGCGGGGCCACCCCCAGAGCTGAAGCTGGAGCAGGGGAGGCAGCAGTCACTGGGCCCCAGTGCAGGGGTTAAACCAGCGAAACCCAGATCAGGCCACAGCAAGGCTGAGCCCTTGCACTGCTAGGTCAGCACACAGCCGAGGGTCTTACACAAGCAGTGGCAAAAGTCATAAAATCACAGAATCATAGAATGGTTTGCGTTGGAAGGGACCTTTAAAGATCATCTAGTTCAACCCCCCTGCCATGGACAGTAACATCTTTCACTAGATCAAGTAGCTCAAAACTGTATTCTACCTCACTTTAAACACATCTGCAGCTTCTCTGGGC
The DNA here is from genome assembly GCF_030463565.1 of Pelecanus crispus. Taxonomy (NCBI): domain Eukaryota; kingdom Metazoa; phylum Chordata; class Aves; order Pelecaniformes; family Pelecanidae; genus Pelecanus; species Pelecanus crispus. The sequence goes on from NC_134645.1 coordinate 101,903,335, forward strand.
AACCTGTTCCAGCGTCTCCCACCCTTATTGTAAAAAATTTCTCTTATGTCCAATGTAAATCTACCCTCTTTCAGTTTAAAACGGTTGTCCCTTGTTCTGTCACTACAGGCCTTAGTAAAAAGTCTCTCTCCATCTTTCTTACAAGCTCCCTTTAATTATTGAAAGGCCCAATTAAGTCTCCCTGGAGCCTTCCCTTCTCCAGGCTGAGCCAACCCAACTCTCTCAGCCTTTCTCCACAGGCATTTTCATGACCATTCTCTGGACCTGCTATAACAGGTCTACATCTTTCTTGTACTGGGGACCCCAGAGCTGAGTGCAGTACTCCACGTGGGGTCTCACAAGAGCATAGTAGAGGGGCAGAGTCATCTCCCTTGACCGTGTTGCTTTTTATGCAGCCCAGGACGTGACTGGCTTTCTGGGCTGCAAGTGCGCATTGCCAGTTCATGTCCAGTTTTTCATCCACCAGTATCCCCAAGTCTTTCTCCACAGGGCTGCGCTCAATCCATGCATCCCACTTCTTACATTGATACCAGTGATTGTGCTGACCCACAAGTAAGACCTTGTACTTGGCTTTGTTGAACTTCATGAGGTTCACATGGGCCCACTTATTAGGCTTGTCAAGGTCCCTCTGGTTGGCATCCCTTACCTCAAGTGTATCAACTGCACCACTCAGCCTGGTGTCTTCTGCAAAATTCCTGAGGGTGCACTTAATCCCACTGTTTATGCCATTGGTGAAGATACTAAATATTATTGGTCCCAATACAGACCCATGAGGAACACCACTTGTTACTGATCTCTATTTGGACATTGAGCCACTGACTATAACTCTTTGGACACATCCATCTAGCCAGTTCCTTATCCATCTAACAGTCCATCCATCAAACCCCTGTCTCTCCAATTTAGCAGCACAGATGAAGAGAATGTTATCTGTGTATATATATCAAGACAGGGAAAGTGGTGGTGATTAATTGGAATGTATTGCAAAGGGTAACACCTGGGCATGATGTAGATGGTATAGAATAAGGGGTGGGTACTGTCCTGGTTTTGGCTGGGATAGAGTTAATTTTTTTCCTAGTAGCTGGTGCAGTGCTGTGTTTTGGATTAAGGAGGAGAATAATGCTGATAACACACTGATGGTTTAGATGTTGCTAGGTAGTGCTGACTCTAGCAAGGACTTTTTCAGCTTCCCATGCTCTGCCAGGTGCACAAGAAACTGGGAGGGGGCACAGCCAGGACAGCTGACCCAAACTGACCAAAGGGCTATTCCATACCATATGATGTCATGCTCAGTATATAAACTGGGGGGAGTTGGCCAGGGAGCAGCAATTGCTGCTTGGGAACTGTCTGGGTATCAGTCAGCAGGTGGTGAGCAATTGCATTGTGCATCGCTTATTTTGTATATTATTATTATTACTTTCTCTTCCTCTACTGTCCTATTAAACTGTCTTTATTTCAACCCGTGAATTTTACCTTTTTTTTCCCCAATTCTCTCCCCCATCCCCCCAGGGAGGGGGCAAGTGAGCAAACAGCTGTGTGGTGTTTAGCTGCCTGCCAGGTTAAACCACAGCAGAGGGCCCCTGGATTAGTCTGGCATGATCTGCCCTTGGTGAAGCCATGATGGCTGTCTCAAATTACCTCCCTGTCTTCTATATGTTTTGACATAGCTTGCAGGAGGATCTGTTCCATGATCTTCCCATACACAGAGGTAAAGTTGACAGGTTGGTGGTTCCCAGGGTCCTCCTTTTTACATTTTTTAAAAATGGGCATGACATTTCCCTTTTTCCAGTCATGGAATCATAGAATCGTTTACGTTGGAAAAGACCTTTAAGATCATCCAGTCCAACCATTAACCTAACATTACCAAGTCCACCACTAAACCAGTTAAGGGCAGAGTAGCGATTTCATGTTTCCTGGCTTGGTGGCTCGATTATTTTTAATGAAAGTAAAAACTAGGAACCATTCAGGTTGGAAAGGACCTCTAAGATCATCATTCCAATCATCAACCCAACACCACCAGTGCCTACTAAACCAGTCACTGGGGACTTCACCTGACTGCCATGACTTTTCATCTGTGATGGAGAGTGGCTTGGAAACTACATCAGCCAATTCCCTCAGGACCCATGGTGCAGCTCAACGAGCCCCCTGACCTTCTCCTAGGTTTGGAAGGACTTAATTCCCCCGTCCCTGCCGTGAGGTTCAGTGGCTTGAGAGATGTGGAAAGAGAGATTAGCATTGAAAACTGAGGCAAAAAAAAAATTGTTGAGTACCTCAGCCTTCTCTGTGTCAGTTGTCACCAGTTCTCCTGTCTTATTTATCGCAGAGGTACATTTTCTTCAGACTTCCTTTTCTGGCCAACATATCTGTAAAAGCCCTTCTTATTATTCTTTACATCCTTTGCCAAATTCATCTCCAAATGTACCTTAGCTTTCCTAATCCCATCCCTACACATTGGAGCAGCATCCTCTATTCTTGCCAGGGTACATGTCCTGTGTTATGTTGCCCGTGCATTTCATTCTTACGCTTCAGTTTATTCAGGAGGTCCTTACTAAGCCATCCTGGTCTCTTGCCTTCCTTCTTACATGTGGAAATCAAGAGCTGTTGTGCTCTAAGAAACATGTTCTTAACGAGTTGCCAGCTCTGTTCAACTCTTTTGTCCCTGAGGGCAGTTTCCTAGGGGTTTCCATCTGCTAATTCCTTAAACAACTCAAAGTTTGCTCTCCTAAGATTCAGGGTCCTGACTCTACTTATCAGCTGGTCCAAATCGTTCAAGATGATGAATTCCATCAGGGCATAAGCACTGCAGCCCAGGCTGCCTCCAATCTTGACCTCTCTCATTAGTTCTTCTGTGTCACATTTGTTTGGTTACAAATGGAGAGCTCTAGGAAGAGGGTAAAGATTGAATAATGGAAGTGATGGTAGAGAGGCTCACATCAACTTGGGAAGAGGAGGAGAGACATGGTGGAAATTTGAGGAGAACATCTAGGATTGACATGAGAGTGAAGAACTAGAACATCAGAGATAAACTCATAACAGGGCTTTTGGAGGTGAAAGCTGGTGGAGTATGTAAGATGGTTCAGATAGCTGTAAAATACAGAACCATGGATATAATTTATATTGTATACTGTATATTTTCATTACCCTCTCCTTTTATTTGTGTCTGTATGGAAGGCTCTTAAATGTATGGAGAGGTATGGAAAGTCAACAAATAATACTTATAAAAGCTGATCTATATGTGTTGGAGGAGTTCTACACGTCACAACCAAAGCATCATGTGGGCTTTGCATTATTAAAATGAATAATTTAAAGAAAAGAATCATGCATGACTTGATTTTGTAATGTCAATGGAAATATTTGGATTAGGTTACTGAAAATAAAATATGGATTCTGGAGGAAGGGAAATTAGTTAAAATTAAGAATTTTTACATCAACCTAAATCTTCTGTTTCTCTCATTACATGTGCTAGTGCATGCTTCTTTGAAGATGTTATAAATTATTCTACTGTTTAAGAGACACTTTTATTATTTAAAATTAAAATATCATTTCAACAGCCTGTCAGATCATTTTTTACAACATTATTTTAAAAAAGAAAAATTTTTTTGTTTTTTTTTCCCAAAAAAGTTTTTCTCGCAACTAATTGTAAAGTATAGAACAGAAAATGTGTAATACGATTATTCTTGATGTTTGTGATGGGTTGTCTTCTCATTGCTGTTCGTAAAAGTTAGAAAAACAAGTATGCAATTAGGGTATGAAAGGATAAGATGCCATTTGCTTAATTGTGTAATATAAGTCAAATGTTTTCATAGCTAATCTGGAAATAGATGATGTGCCTTGTTTAGGGATTTATTTTTTGTAATTTGGTATTTTTTTCATAAATGCCAAATTCTTATAAGAAAGACCTTGTAAAAACTTTAGCTTTAGAATTTACAACTACGTGTGAATAAAGATAGTGATTTTGTTTGTTCTTAAGAGAAAACGTAAAAGACATTTTCCAGTTAATTTTCTTTCTGGAGCTTAGTGCTTTTCCTGCATTGTTTCTTTAATTTTATGAGCTTAGTGATGATAAAATTATTTCAGATACCCAAAGTAACTTGTATGTATGAATATAAGTCTTTCAGATTTATATTTATTTAGCTTTATGTAAGTTGTAGACTAAATATATCTTTTAGACTTACACAGTTTCTAAAAAATTCTGAATATATTCCTACTGAATGCAGCAGAGAAATTGACAGACAATAGCAAACTTCCATGCTTAAAGATATTTTGATTAATGTTTGATTAATACTATTTTTTTATATATATAACTTGCATTTTTAGATTGCTTTTATAAAACTTAGCATTATTTAAACACCAAGTGTTGGCAAATAAGTTCAAAAAAGTTTACATAATTTCTAAGCTATTTAGGAATAAACACAAAATGCCATACAGAACATCTGCCATATTTACATTCTTCTCTTTAGAAGGCATGTGAAAACTTTAGTCATATTTTGCTAGCATTATTAGAATTTTTTATGTGAGTTTATGAGGTGGTAGAAGAACAGAAAGAAGTTGAGGCAATGGCTGTCTTTATGTGGTCTCATAAAAGCATGTCTTACCTTTTTTTTTTCCTTCTTTTTTCTTGAGGATCCTAGAAATCGTCTTGATGTTTCTAACGTAGTGAATGAAATGTTCATTTTGAAAAAGACTGTTTGGGTTTTGCCTTTTGATCAGATAATTTACAAGAATATTAGCTATGGTAGCTTAATTGATAATCCACAGTTAAAAAAACCTCTGCTCTATATTCTGTGCTTTTAATGCTCCTAACACCTCCTTACCTTGTTTAAATAACAGGTCTCATTAAGACAAAACGTTGTCTTGTCTCTCAAAGCTGGGCCTCAAGATAGACACTTCTATGTATTTTTTCACAGTTAATGAGGGCACCAGCAACTTCTTAATGATGCAGATAAGAGTACAATAAAACTATGTTATTGTCTCTTTTGCATTAATACTGATCTTTACATCTCAGGTGGCATGAAACCAGGGTAGGACTGGCTAGTTGTGTAGTGTAGATAATTGCTGTGTTTCAGTGATCTCCATCTGACATAGTGTTCCCTGTGGCCATACAGAATAGTTCTGATAACTCAAAGGCAGCTATGAAACTCATTAGGGAAAAGAAGGGAATGGAACATGTTTTATGTTTGCTCCTCTGCACCTCAGTTACACCCATAACAGTTGGAGCAGTTAAGAATTGAAGCTCGTTCTCCTAACATGAACTGAAAGGCTCTTCATTTAATGAGCTTTCCAAGCTACAAATGGAGCATAGAAAAGATACTACATACCACTTTGGAGTAGTTCATTGGTAGTAATTTGTTCAGAACTTCATAATTGAAGTCAAGAAAAGAAAAAGAGCAGTTGTAAAACAATTCGTACCTAAAATACTTGTTCTGATCTATTGGGAGAGAGTGTTCTACTATGTTCGGTGTCAGTGACTTGGAGATACTTAATTTGTAATAGCGGCTAGTCTTTTATAGATTGACTGCTTAGGAGAAAAGTAAACAAAGTGCTGAGTAGTGGGTGCGCTGTTATTCAGTGGGTATTGCCTCCCGATACTAAATTGATGCTACCATGTATAGCAAAAGCAGGTATGTTGTGCTTAAACACAGGTTAACAAAATATATTTATTTGTAACCGTATTTCCAAAAATGTGTTTTGGATGCTGTAACTGATAAATAAGTTTTCAGATGCGATTTTTGTCATAGTTACTTTAAGAATACCTGAATGCCTTTTGATAGTTACAAATATTTTTCTTCCCATTAAAAACATACAATAACCTGACTTTTGAATCCTTATTACTAAAATACTGAGGACTTTCAAATGATAAAGTTCCTTAGTAATACTCATTTCATTTCATGTGACATGGAAATTATACCCCATGAACCAATCACACAGAACATTAAAAATGTCAAAGAAAACACTGTGTTTGTTTTAAAGGAGCCAAGTTTGCCTTTTGTGTGGCAAGCAATACCTGTGCCTTATAGAACAGAACTACCTAATTGATTCTCCATTGAATGACCTATTTATTATTTAAGAACAATTCCTTTTATCAGATTAGAACTATCAAGATACATTTGAATGGTTTAATGCCCGAAATCAATATCAATCAAAACAGGTAAGAGCTGGTATAGTTAATTTTTCACGTTGTCTGTTGTCCTGCCAGATAGTTCCATTCATATATATTGAATTTAATTCTACCCTCAGTGAAAGTAACAAGAATGTGTACTTTTTAAAACACATAGAGCCTTCTTTTACTGCAACTAATGAGGAAATTTTCTCTGCAAACTTTGAAATCATTAGCAAATTGTTATCTTCAAATTTTTAGAACCTTCTCATCATATTCCTGTTGTAAATAAAACCAGATATTTATCTAATTCATGAAGATGGATTCTTTACAATCAGATGTAACGTAGATTTTGGTCCAAGTTTTCTTTTCTGTGTTGTAATAACAGGTCTTCACCAGAGCATACAAAAACCAGAAAGAACGTCATAAAAAGAGGATTCTTCTATCATTTATTGTGCCTTTGACCTCCTACCTTCTGTCTTAAAAGTGTATTGAATGCTACCTGGTACATTTAATCCCAGACACTGAAGTACCTACTGAGTTTCACACATATGAAAAGATGTCTTTCTAATCCTAAAGCTTAAAGAAATTTACATTCCACATCTGATAATTTGTGGTGGTGTTTAAACTTAAAAGAAGATCCACAGATGATTCTGTCAGCATTAACTAAACAAGGTGGTTCGCTAAGTGGATAAATCCTGTGATTTAGAATAAGTCATTTTGCTTTTGCTCAAATAAATTGTGGGAGAAGAACCTGAATATAGCTTTTATTCATAGTTCAGTCTGATACAATTGGCAGAAAAAAGGTATGCACAGAAAAAGATTCTTGGGTTTTTTGTTTTTAAATAGTTGGAACTGATTGGACTAAGTTTTTGACTTTTCTTTTCCCCCCACCCTCAGATGCACGTGTACAGCAGGGTGGACGGGGCCAGACTGCAGTGAAGATATAAATGAATGTGATTCTGAACCATGCTTGAATGGAGCCACCTGTTATGAATCTGTTAGGCAGGGACAGTTTGTATGCATTTGTCCTCCATTTTACACTGGTGACTTCTGCCATCAGCGCTTCAGTCCCTGTGAGCTGCCTTACAATCCATGCATAAACAATTCAACCTGCTTGGCACAAGTCGATGGAAATCCAATGTGCATTTGCAAAACAGGTAAGAACTGGTATAGTGAATCTTTTCTGTTGTCTGTTGTGCTGCAGAAAAATTGCAAATATGTGTTGAATTTAATGCTATCTGCAGTGAAAGTAACAATGTATACCTTTCAAAGCACATAAAACCTTCATGAATAACAGCAGGTCTATCAGTTATGTTAAAAGATTGGTAAGATAGCTGTCAGTTTGCCTACTATTAATTTCTAATATTATAGTACTTATTAAATCTACGGCTGTTTAGATTCCGGCACTCAGAACTACTGTTTCAATTGTTACAACAACATAGAGATAGATGTGCAGCTGGCCATCAGAGCCGACAGACTAAATTGACAGACAGGCAGAAACAGACAAAATATATGTAAACTCTTAGAAGTACAGAAATTGGAGCAAGTTGGAAATGGTTCCTCTTCCTGCTGAGCTGTCAGGAAGGCCTGGCACATCAGGGGAGTAATCTTACCGTGCCTAATGTATAGAGTGGATTGCTCTCCGTATGCACAGCAAGCAAAATCACAACAGGTGCTGACAGCTTTCCTGGGCCATGGCTTAAAAAACATGATCTCTCCCTCGATGTACAAGAACTGCTAAAGTGGAAAGGAGCAACAGTTTAACTATGCAGAACGTCACTATGCAGTTCTGCATAGGGATTGAAGAATACATTAATTAAAACTGTAGTGAAAATTTAAGTAGGGAGAGTACAGTTACTGAATCTGGAATTTAGGCAGGATTTTGAAGTCATTGCTTTTATACCTATACATGGTAGGGGTGTAGGGGTGTCTTAGGGACCAAGGGTAGCAAATACATTAATTGCAGTGTTACACCACAATAGTATTACTCACTGTTTACTGAGCTGCAAGGATGTGGAAATAATACGTAGAATTCAGCAGTATTTATAGCTTGATATTTTTGCTACTAAGGTAAAGGTTACTATAAGTTGAGGAGTTAAAGTCACTGGGGAGGTATGCAAGTTACTTTTTGAAGCATCATTTAGAAAGCTGCTTTTTAAAAAACAGCTTTTAATACAATGTATTGATTTTGAAACCTTTTTCAGAAATTATCTGTAGAGAGACATGTAGTTCAAGTCTCTTCTTAACATTTCTCAGAAAAGCCTTCTTTTCAAAACATTTTTGTGCACAGTTTCTCAAGAATCAAAAAAAATCGCAGCCCACATTCTCAGGCAACTTTGAGTCTTGAAGGATTCTTGAAGCTTGCAGCTAGGAATCTTCAGGGGACTAGCAAGGGAGTTATGTGAACCAGTCATGTGCATTGCTAACATATCTTGGAAAGTCAAAAAAATCTCAGTATTGAAAAGTGGTAAAAGGCTTAATTCATTAACGGAGTTAATCATTCATGCTAGGAAAAATGCAACCATTTATTCAGGACTCTTACAAAAAAAGGAGAGACAGTAAAATACTGAAACTTAATTGAAAGCAGTTTATGGAAATCTATTTCCACAGTTGTCATCTTTTCCTTTATTCTCCTATTTCTGTCTGCCATGCACCTCCCTTTCTCTCCCAATAAACCTGTCACGATTACAGATACAATCACAAAGGGCAATCACACTGACATAGCTAGATTACTCCAAGATACTTGACTTAGTGCCAAATGGCAGTTGATTATACAACTTACCAGTAGTTAACAATCCAGTCATTAGAAGGTATGAATCTGGTTTAGGAAGAGTCATAAAATGTAGCTGTGCTTACCAAATTCTAAAGATTAACTTTAGAAAAGCATATCAGAGAAGGGTACAATAGGACCAGAAATCATGCTATTAGCTGTGGTACTTACTCAGAAGAAAAAGAGAATATCCACTGACTACAGGGAGCTGGGGTTGGGATGCCATACTAGGGCAGAAAAGACAAAAGCTGATAGAGTATAAATTGGGCACAATCAAACTTGATGTAAGATGTTAGCCTAGGACAGAATTATTACAGCAGATTGGTAGGGGGATAATGAAGTCACGATTTTCATAGAATCATAGAATCATTTAGGTTGGAAAAGACCTTTAAGATCATCCAGTCCGACCATTAACCTACACTATAAAGCAAAACTATGCATCTTTATTCTTGTATGTATGTTAAGAAGTTATAGTTGTCTGGTTTTGCTTTAAAGATTTTTAAAATTCTATAAGTAATAAAAATGTAAAACTTCCTTTTGAGGTGTCTGCCCTAGCTGTAGAGGTTTGCTTTGTGCAAGGAGCTGCATTATAACATTCATAACGCAAAACTGAGCTCTCATATTGTAGATTATGGAACAGTGTGAGACCATGAGTTTAAGTTGTTCATACAAGCAGGTTGAACAGTTTACAATTGTATGCTGGTATATTCATGGCTGCAAGAATGGTGTAGGGTAGGCCATAAAGGTCTTTTCCAACCTGAATGATTATATGATTCTATGATTATTGCCAAAGTTTAGGAATCACTGCAGTAGAGGGGGTTTCCCAAGAAGCATACAGAAAACACCTCCTCTTACATACTTTGCCACTAACTGATAAGCAAGCGTTTGATCAAGGCAGTTGGGAGGAGATGGCTTTTTGAACTCTTGTGGATATACCCAGCATTGAATCCTGCCATTAGTTTCTCCTGATATGCTACATACTAAATGCAAACCAAACAGAGGAGGAAGGGACAACTTAAGGCAAATAGTAGAATGTTTTATTGCTTAATTTATCAACATGTTTTTCTGTTCTTAGAGAATTCCATTCTTGGAATTTATCTTAATAATAGAAATGAAAATATAGTGTAACAGAAGAGAAAGGTAGGAAACATGAGCAAAGCTATGGAATATAAATAATGTTGAAATATCTGTAGCTGAGCCTGGGCAACTATTCCTGGATTCCCTGGAAGGTCTACATGCCAAAGATCCAAAGAGCAATTCAGCTGCATGCATGAGTGAACTAAAGGGTAAATAAACTAGAGGATGAACATCAGACCATGCTGTTCTGGATAATGCCAAGCACAAAAGTGTTAGTTTCATAAAGGCAAGCCAAAGGGAAGACAGGACAGTTTGGTAAAAACAGTGCAGCTTTCTGAGAACAGTTGTGTTCCAAGAAAGAACAAATTACTGAAAAAGATATATTCAAAATGAAGGAAAACTATGAGAGGGCACGCAACTACAGAGTGCAAGATCAGCTCTCTGGCTAGGACTGTTGAACAACAATAGGCCTACTTAATGATGAAATGGGAGACAAAAGGTGACAGTTATCATGGAGAAATGAGAAACCTGGGGAAATACAGGCACATAAATCTTAGAATTAACAAGACAAAAATTAATTTGCCAATATAAACCATGGGCCAGAAAACATCTGGTGTTTTCTAATAAAAGACATTTTTTAACAGTGATTTATTCTTCTGTGAGAATTATTAGTAGATATATCTAGGAGCTAAAGCAAGGCAAGCTTAGTGGGAACAGCAGATACAGTTGTTCCTGACATAAAGACAGGAAGGGAAGGACAAGGTTGTTGAATTCAGAGGATTTTTAGAATTCTTCCTTTTTTATAATAGAAGGTAGAAATTAATCTCTTTCTTTAAAATTAGATGTAGATCTTCCTTCATTAGTGCAATTAATATCCTTATCTCAGGATGCTTATGCGGTCCCCCTGTTAATAGAAGCAATATGCTGCCTACCTTTTGTGATGGGAAAATTGACAGGAAACATGTATGTAAATACATTATATATTGCGCAGAGAGAGAGTTCATACCAAAGCTTTACCTACCCCATTCAAAAATACAGGTTATTTGGTCAGCATTTGTTCAGCGCCATTTTAATGAGTTAGGAAACTCAGAAGGGAAATTAAATCAATGAAACAATGTATTTGTTATTGAAACAAATACACCAGAAAGTCTGGATGGATTTGACCAGATATAGATGTCCACAGCATTACATTGAGGAGGTATACATACAGGTATACACAGTATACATTGACGAGGTCCCCCTGTACTCCATTTACAGTAAATGAAGAGAAAGAGGCAGTTTTCTGAGGTAATTTATTTCACCCGAAAGGAGATATACAAAGTCAAATGGCTAATGCTACAGAAATACTTATGTCACTCTGCTGACTATATAGGCAGCTTAGGACAATTTATTCAGGTGGTAGATGGGCTGAATTCCTTACCAGTTGCCTGTTGCCTGAATTATTATTTCTGTAGAGAATTTTTTTTAATCTACATAGTTCTGGGAAGCACAGGTTTAGAGAGGCATAAAACAAAAGAGTGGAGAGCAGCAATTTGTGTCATTATAGCACACAAGTAGTCAAAAATCTTTGTCATCTCATTTGTGCTGATTGTATCGTTGAAGATATAAAGCTAGAAGTTGAGAAGCTGAAAAACTGGTTTATGGAAAAGGAATTGCATGGGTCATAAGGTTTCAACCACCAGTTTTAGGGTGTAGGGAAATTGTGTCTTGGTCTAGAGAAAGCTGTCAGTGAGATCTAAGGAGAGTACTGTTTCATCTCTAAGGAGAAACAATAGCTACACTTCGTACTGGAGTTAGCTGTCCTATTTTTTCTTTATCCTCCAAGTACTCTTTCCAAAAGCAAGACTTTCTAGCTCCTTTCTTGATGCTTCAAGGTAATTTCTGAAGTCCTTGTTTTAAACAGTTCTTTTCAGGACTTTCTCACCCCTTTCATCAGACTACTGTCAATAACTCTTTCCTGTGACACCTTTTTTAATACCTTTTGTCCTATCATGCTAATGATTATTTTCATTAGGTCTGTAGCATCTTACGCCAGAAGTTTGAACTGAGACAAAATATTTTTCAGCCCATGACTTAAGGCTAAGTGAAAATTACCATAATGCACAAAATTTATAATATCAAGCAGAACTAATAAGTAGATGTTAAAGAACAGAAGTTCTATAAACTGGAGATTGCCGTTGTCAGATTTCTGAGCCCTTCAGTGCCAGTTTCTTTTTCAGATACATAGAATCATAGAATAGAATCACAGAATCATTTAGGTTGGAAAAGACCTTTAAGATCATCCAGTCCAACCATTAACCTAACATTACCAAGTCCACACTAAACCAATTAAGGGTAGACTAGACTAAACCATGTCCCAAAGTGCCACGTCTACCTGTTTTTTGAACACTTCCAGGGATGGTGACTCCACCACCTCTCTGGGAAGCCTCTTCCAATTATTGACCACCCTTTCCGTGAAGAAATTTTTCCTAATATCCAATCTAAACCTCCCCTGGCACAACTGGAGGTCATTGCCTCTCATCCTATCGCTAACTACGTGGGAGAAGAGACCAACACCCACCTCACTACAACCTCCTTTCAGGTAGTTGTAGAGAGCGATAAGGTCTCCCCTCAGCGTCCTCTTCTCCAGGCTAAACAACCCCAGTTCCCTCAGCCGCTCCTCATAAGGCCTGTGCTACAGACCCTTCACCAGCTTCGTTGCCCTTCTCTGAACACGCTCCAGCACCTCAATGTCTTTCTTGTATTGAGGGGCCCAAAACTGGACACAGTATTCGAGGTGCGGTCTCACCAGTGCCGAGTACAGGGGGACAATCGCCTCCCTGCTCCTGCTGGCCACACTATTCCTGATACAAGCCAGGATGCTGTTGGCCTTCTTGGCCACCTGGGCACACTGCTGGCTCATGTTCAGCCGGCTGTAGACCAACACCCCCAGGTCCTTTTCGGCCAGGCAGCTTTCCAGCCGCTCTTCCCCAAGCCTGTAGCGTTGCATGGGGTTGTTGTGACCCAGGTGCAGGACCCAGCACTTGGCCTTGTTATACCTCATATAGTTGGCCTCGGCCCATTGGTCCAGCCTGTCCAGGTCCCTCTGCAGGGCCATCCTACCCTCCAGCAGATCGGCACTCCCACCCAATTTGGTGTCATCTGCAAACTTACTGAGGGTGCACTCAGTCCCCTCGTCTAGGTCATTGATAAATATGTATACGTGTATACATAATTCACAAGGGGAAATAGCCTTTTTACCATGTCTAATATTTCCCCCTTGATTTTGTTATGTGTACCTACCTATGTTGTACTGAATAACCTAAATACCTATACTGATGATTATGGGGCTGTTGTGGTATCTCTGCTGCTTGCAAACATTCGTCCATAAATGGTTCACAGTAAGGAGACAAATATAATCCATAATACTGTGCTGATGAGTAAAACGGTAGAGAGTTTATGGGGAAAGAATCCTGTCAGTCCTCTGTGTTACCTGCATAGGTAAATTCTGTAATATTTCTCTGCAATGGAATAAGGAGATGAAAATGACCATAACTGTAACAGCCGATGTGGAGCTTCTAAGCTCTGCATATCCCACACTTTGCAGCTCGCAGGAGTCCCATAGACAGAGTTGAGATGTGCAGCGGCCTTTTCCCATATTTCAGAGAAACAGAAGGAACAATAGGATCTGTCCCATCTTAAGCAACAGCATTTAATGCTTCATCCACTGGCAGCAAAACTGCCATAGGATGTTGGAATTTCTGTAAACTAAAATGAATGTATCATTCTGCCTGCACATAAATTGCAAGCAAATTTGAGCATACTGTCGCACCCACTAGGCTAGCGTTGAGTATGAGAAAACTAGGGCTTGAGATTAGATGAGCTGCTTTTGTGACATTCTCCATAGAACACAGGTATTTTTAGACGTCATATTATTAAAGTCACTTTCATGCTACTTGAACTGATAAAAATATACAGAAATAAAAGTAAATTTTCTAACACAAAAGAATTGCAATGATTTTCAATTGGTTTTCATATCTGTTAAATTTCTGAGTCTTGAAATTACTGTTACTATGAAAACTGTTAACATTTCTGAGATACATTTCACTTCCTCAAAAAACCCTATACGTTTTCCCTAAAATGACAAATAAAAGTTTTAAATGAAGTACTGTCTCCCTGTAGTTTTTTAAAAAATGTGGATTAGAGGTAGAACCAATGAGATTCTGTTCACATCTTCAGTTTCTCTAATGTGGCAGGAAAACTGTAAAATGTTTGACAAATAAAAAATGTATGTTTGTCAGACTTTACAGTGATGTTTGTCTAGCCTTATATTGGCCACCTGGAAAAAAAGAAAAAAGCCACTTTTTTCTTGAATTCAATATTGGAAATTTTGAGCAGGTATCTAACGGAATTTTGTATTCGCAAGTGACAATGTGTGCCATTTGCTCTTCCCCATTGATTAGATGCATCTTTTCATTTAGAAGTTCAGAGTGGTTTGACCTGCGTTCAGAAAACTCAGGTTGTCCACACAAAAAGCACTAAGGTCAAAAATTGCGTTTTTAATGTGTCACTTTGGTTTGCGATGTGGAAAAGGTACCTTGTTAAGTATATGGCCGGAGAGCTACATCAAATAATTTACATGTGCTATTGATTTTACAGGATCTGTAGTTTGACTGATTTGCAGTAACAAAGGCAGTAAGTAGTTGCATTTAAATGTGCATATTATTTTCCTACACATAGTACTAAATATTGCTACAGTAACAATGTATTACAGCACCATGAGTATTTTCAGGCTTTTCAGTAAGGTACCACTTTACAAAATAGTTCGCTTGAAGTAAAATTCACTGTGTTTTATAATTCAAATGAATTAATTGTATTCACACTATAAACTACAAGTGAAGCATTAAAGTTTTGTTGGCTGCATTAAGTGAATGCTTTTTTTTTTACATACTGCAAGTTTCTTTGCAACTGAAAAATGTTTGTTTCTGTAGTATATCTGATATGTTAAATATTTCAAGTCAGTTTCCCCCCATTGTCTTTTTTCTTTCCTCTTGCAAGACATTAAATAATTTGGAAACATATCTACATTACTGTGAAAATTTCATCCATACATTAATTTTAGTTTTAAGTATCCCAGAAGTTCACAGCTATGTGTGGCAGCAGCTGTAGCTTATAAATAACCTAATGCATTAAATTACCCTTTAAATTGTGCTTGACTATCATGTAAAATACAAGAATGACCTGAGTCCACATGTGTTAGACCCATGAGGTATCTTGTGGCTTCAACAAGCACTGTGTAAATAAACTACCAAGGTAATTCTTCCCTTAAACCAGTTCCACTTAGCTATGAGCATTTTAAATATTCTTTTGGATCTGAAAGTAGTATGATTGGTGTCTGTCCAAGTATATTTATAAACTAATAATTTTATAAGTATTTTAATCCTAACATTGTAGTATATGTTTTGAGGTTTGACTTCTCCTGTTTGTACGAGTGATGTGCACAGTGTTACACTTACTTATTTTTGTAATTTACTGTGAGAACATATATCAGGAGTGAATGAAAATTGGCTTGTTAGCATATGCCTTTATTGAAACATCCTTTGTGCAAACTTCATAAATTATAAATATGCTACAGCACAGACATGCAGAAATTATGAATGAAATAAAGTTAAATAACACTACTAATATTTTTCAGGTTCTTTTAAGCAGATTTGAGTGTTTCTGATTAACCATTTTAGTTGAAAGCAGAAGTTTTTTTTATGAAATCTTCTGTAAAAATTGCTAGCAAGGTTTAAAAATTCCTTAGAAAATGTTCCTGCATGAGTTCAAAAGTTTTCATTGTGGATCAAAAAAATCATCTAAATACTTCTGTGTAATTTTTAACAGTACATGTCATTAAGAAAAAAATTACTGACTTTTTTAATAAAAAAAGGACTGAGCTAATTTATGTCAGTTAAAAAAGACAATATTCAATAGCAAATTGAACACATAGATTGCTTATTTCATAACGTAGTAGATAGCCAGCAAAATCTTTTGATGAAAATAGTATTTTTCTCCATTTGTAGGAATAATAGATAAAGTATCATGGCTGCTGTATATTTACTTACTTTATGTCTTTTCAAGGTAGCTATATTTTGCTATGGGCTGGAAAAATGTGTACTACTGCAATCAAAAATGTGTCTAAATGGTGCTTTATATATTCACTTCAGTACTGTTTACTTCAGAAAGACTATAAAATATCCATAACAAAGTGGGGACGACAGGCAGAAGCAGAATGATGAATGCCTTCCATTTTCCTTTTTATGTATTTTAATCTGACAGCTGTGGTATTTTTTTAAAAAAGATGCTTGCTCAGATGTTATGTAGTATCACAAAAGAATAAGAAGCTATTCCATATAAGTTCTGTTAGTATTTTTTTAAGTTTTGCTTTGTTAGCTTCACACCCATTTCTGATTACCTTATAAAACTAAAAACTCTCTGTGCATCTTTGAGTTACTTATAATATGACACAGGTTTACTTTCTCTTTCAGCGTACTACTTTTCAGTGAAGTCCCATTTCCTCTGCCCATTAACATAGCCTTCTACTCTCTTAACAAAACCTAGTTTCGGAAATGTCAAACATTACAAATAAATGAAAAGTCACAGCTGAGGAAGCTGGGTACAAATGGCCCTGTGGTCCTGGTCTCACGTTTGCTATGCCCTCTTAACTTTTTAATCAAACCGGAGTTAGAGAAATATGTTAACATCTTTTTCGCTCTTATTCAGTGACACTGGGGTGGCATGTGTCAAAAAAACCCCAACTCCTGATTATTTTGTGTGTGTGTGTGAGTGACTGCTGTCTTCTTGATGTAAGCAGGCCTAGTACTGAACATTGAACTAGCATGTCACGGCCCAAATTATAGTCCTTTTACCTTTCTTTTTTCCTTAATCAAACTTCAGCCAAATACAGATGAAGGCTCAAGTTGCAATATTAAGGTGCAGATAAGTACAGATAAGTGCAGATAAGTATGTGGATCATTCACTCTGGTTCTGGTCCATTTGCAAGTAATAAACTAAACCATTCAGAATATAACAAGGCTGCCTGTGCTGAGGGAACTACTTCAAAGCTGTACACTGCAAAAGAGAATTTTTGTCTCCTATAATGGCAATTCTTTTACAAATTTTTGTGAAATGTCATACAGATAGGAAATAAATGACGGTATCACTTCACACTGAAGATATTTCTGAAAAAAAGAGTAACATCATAAGAGTATATGTGACTATAATTGAAGCGTTAGTTTGAGATACATTCCAGGCTTTATTTTCCAGATTTGTAGCAGACACTGCTGTGAAACCTTCAGCAAATATTCAGGACTCATTTCAGTCAGGTCTAGCCAGGAAAGTTTTTGAACAGAAAAAATCCTGGTAAGAAGAAAATACCAACTGCTTTGATGTGGGCTGATGTTTAGATCATAGATTGGAGTGCCCAGCAGAGACTTCTCTTTACAGCTTTCCCTACAACTCTGACCAAGCCACTTAATTTTTCCAGTAGTGATTTTCTCTAAATAAAAATAAGCCATACCATTCTAACTGTGATACTTCATGATTTCCCGACTTTCATGAAGTACTTTGAATACCACAAACACATAATATAACAATAAAAGTCATTACTGTCCTTATTTCAGTATCTAAAAAAAGTACTGATAACAATTTTTACTTCTTGTTTTAATAGAGAATACAGTAAGGCCTTCATATATTTATAACAATATACACTGCATTTCAGTGGCTGAGTTTATAGTTGTTTTAATTTCATTTTGATATCTAAATGGTGTTCAAAAGCACTTTAGTGAACACCATAAATGCTCTGTAGTCAGTCTGCTATCGGGGTCATGTGTATTATAGTCACTACAGCGCAAATAGTTTGTTCATTGTAATGGTTTCATTACTACATCAATTGAAACATATATATTAAATTTGTGCAAAATTCAACTAAGTAGCTATAGTATATCCACTGTACGTAATTTTAAGACAACTGTGTATTTAGTAGAACATTTATTTATGCGAACATTGCAAGGTGTAGTATGCTGTCTAAAAGCAAAAGTAGTATTGTTATATCACTGAAAAATCTCTTATTTGTCTTCAGCGCATATTCTGGGACATTTACACAGGGAAATGTAATGTATTATTGAAGTAATGTCCTGTGCAGATAAGATCTTGATCATATTTTTTCTTCATTTAAATATTAAAACCAGTTAAATGTTTTTTTCTCATCTACTGACTGCTTTGAATAAATGTGGTCTCTCTAACTTCCACTATGCTCTGTAATATATTAATTACTGAATTAGCTCTTAGTTTCTGATACTGTCGCACACTCCCTAAGAAAGCCTTTTTAGTCCTTTAAAATGGGTTCCATTTCCCCAGTATATTTAGCCAGGTGCTCCATCCAAATCAGTTCTCTCTGGGTCATTAAAGTACGTTAAGACTTCTTAACACTCTCTGGAAATGAATTGTCAAAGCTAAGGAACAAAAAAATGGGAGAAGGTTCTTTTAGGATTGCATCTACTTGCTGCCCCTGATCTTAGAGTCAGAGAGCAGTGATGGCTGGCTGCTCCAGAAGTGGAAGTAAGCCAGGAGTCTTATCAAGGCTACCAGGGCAGGGACCTTACTGTCAAGGGTCCTGTCTGACAGTATCTGAATGAGGAGAGCAGGACGGGGCCGATGATGGTGTCCAGGATCAGCATAATATGCCAGGTCTCCAGTCATGTCTACAGCAAATGGGGCAGGTCCAAGGTCAAGCCAGGGAGCTAGTCTGAAGGCCAAAGTCAGCATCCAGATTAAGAGGTACATGGCTAGGCATGCGCATGGCTGCAACACAGGTCAGTCAGATACCAAGGTCAAAGAGTCTCAGCTTAGATGCTCCCAAGAGAAGGGGCAGTCACCACTGATGCTTATCTCAGCTCTTTCTTGAACAGCTTCAAGGGCAGCTGAGGTTTCTCAGGCCTGCCATTTGCATTGTCTAAGTTGGTCCTGAGCTCAGACAGCCAAACCTCCAAGAGGATCTGTGACCCTTATATTCACATTATGTAGTAGAATTCACTCATTCACAGTTCATATAATCTGTTTCAGGATTTGAAGGTACTTACTGTGAAGTTAACAGTGATGAGTGCATCTCCCATCCATGCCAGAATGAAGGTCTCTGTGTGGACGGGGTTAACCATTACAGGTGAGGAAAATTATTCTTTTTATCATCTAGCTATTCATTTGGTACGTTTCCTGTATTACGTTTGCTGTCCTTCAGTGATATAATACATCTTTTTTTGTGATGCGTTTGACACTGTTACATTACACTCAAAATCTTCTTGTGGGCAAAAAGACATACGTGTACACCATACATGTGGACCCAAGAATCTATTGCAGGGCTAATTAAAAATCTTAATAATCTAATCAAAATATAACAAACAGTTGTTATTAGTCCAGTTACAGTAATACTAATGGTCTAAGTTGAAATTAATAGAAAACAGCTTCATGAACAATGTAGTTACAATTGTTATATAGGAAATCTTGCAATTATCTAGCTCTTGTCTCTGTTGTTTATGATTACCGTCACAATGTCTGTCTGGGTCCTGCGATCAGTGATTTCAGTCTTTCTCAAGAAGAACTGGCAGTCGCCAGCATCTGTAAGTCTTTGCCAGGAGAAATGCGATGTTTACGGTGGGGGTTTTCTCATCGTCAGTCTCAGGCCTGCTTGGAGCTATTTTTGTATGTTTCCTTATCACCATTTACTTCCTTTGCACTGTTTACCAGCTTCTCCAGCCCACATGGATGCAAAAGGCCATTGTTTGTAACACCATGATTATCCCGCTATGTCACACCCTCAGCATAGGTGCTATTCCCAGAGCTGAAGCTAAAGCATGAGAGGCAGTAGTCAGTTGGCTACAGGGCAGGTGTCAAGTGAAAACCAGCTCAGGCCACGCAAGTTCTGAGCCCTTGCACAGTGGGGTCAGCACAAAGCCTCTGGCCTTCAACTAATAATGGCAAAAATCTTATTTCCTGCACTGCAGTCACTATATTTGTGAAGCTTGTTAAAGTACAGCACTTTGTAATGGTCAGAAAAAAAAAAAAACACAATTTTGGAACCACCTTATTCGTACCTCTCAAAATCTGCCACATTTTTCCAGAATCTTTTTGTGTTAAACTACAAAGTAATATAGTGACATCCTTTTTGCTAGGTGCTCCTGCCAACATGGCTTTACTGGGACACTATGTGAAGTGGAGATTAATGAATGCTTATCAAGACCCTGCAAAAACAATGGAACCTGCCTGGATCTCATAAACAGGTTAGATACTACTAAATGAAAAGCAATTCCCTGATTTTATTATGTATGAAGTCTGCTTGCTGCCTTGAGGTTTGGATGGGACCTTCAGCATATGACGGGGATTCTGTATTGAAATGAGGTAGGCAAATGCTACTGACTCAGCTATTTGTTGCTTATGTGACCTGAGAGGAAAATAGAAGGTAAACTGTCTTCAGCACAACTTGTTGTTTTCCTCCTTACTTTTTTTTCTTCCCTTCTTTTTAAAATTTGGAATAAGAGTGAATTAGGGGAAAATTGATATTCAGTTAGGTTGATACATCTCTTTTCAGCTTCCAACAACGACCTTTGCTAGTGTAAATGTTTACTAAAAGAATAAGAAAAATTTGTATCTTGTGTTTGTTCCACAACACACTATACTTACTCAGAGATTTGTGTCAAAAGAACATAAGCCCTCAAGTCATTCTTTACACCTTCAGCTAAAATTATTGTGCACCATTTTTCTACTAATTTAAAGAAGAGTAAATCACTCTGCTTGTTTCAGAAACATGGAAATGAGAGAAGTCTGTTAATTATTTTAATATGGATGATGATTAGAGACACCAGCATGACATGAGGACATACATATAGCTTCAGAATATTGGAATAGATCATGTTGTTTACTTCTGTTGACTTACCTGATTTTCCCTTTTCTGAAGGTTCATCTGTAGTTGTGCACCTGGGTACTATGGGTCTCTGTGTGAGATGGATGTAAATGAGTGCGAAACTTTGCCTTGCTTGCATGGAGGCAGCTGCGTCAACAGGCTTGGAGGCTATCGGTGTTTCTGTCCCCCTGGATTCACAGGTATGGTCTGCTCTCTACCACAGTGGAGAAGGCTATTTCCCAGGTTTTACATATTTTTAATTTTACAGCAATGGCCTCAGCTAAATCAAGGAAGAGTACACAGGATCATCTGCTTATTGGAGGATAAATCAATATTGATTCAAATAGAACTTTGATCCAATTCTAAGTAGCTCAAGATGTTATTTACATTAAGGCTTGATTTATGATTTCTTTAGTCACCCATACATTCAGTTGAAACGTATTAAAAGAGAGATTGTGTAGTGCAAAGAAAATCAATGTTTTCTGAATTCAGCCAAGAAAAAAGTACTACCATAGGTGCAGAGTAAATTTTAAAAACATAATAAAATGCTACCTTGTCATCTGAGTTTGCGTAGAACCTTAGTGACACTTAAGACTTTCCTGACCTGTTGGACTGATACTGTTACCTTTAGTGTTAATCTTTACATTTTTACAGAACTAATGACAAAATATTTAATGGGTAGAGATGTAAAATTTCTCTAAGATTATGTTGACATTTATTTAAATGATCTGCATGCTGAAGAACAAGTAGTTCATACTTAATGTTTTGATACATCCAGCTTAAGTAACCTGAAAACACATGGGGTCATACGACTGTTTGCAGAAATGTTTGCAGTTGTCTGCCTCAAGTTGTATCATTTCTACATTCTTTCTGCATAAAAGGTTTTTTTCTACCCATACCAGCCTGTAGTGAATAACACATAATTCATAGGATTAGAAAGGATGCAATTTGCATCCACTGAACTGAGAGGAATGTAGTTTCTCCACAGAACAAAGAACAAGTGCAGTTTTGGGACTATCTGTGTAGCTGTACATCCTTCTTCCATTCACCGCAAACACTAGTCCACATACCACTTGTGCAGTGTTCTTCA
The DNA here is from genome assembly GCF_030463565.1 of Pelecanus crispus. Classification (NCBI taxonomy): domain Eukaryota; kingdom Metazoa; phylum Chordata; class Aves; order Pelecaniformes; family Pelecanidae; genus Pelecanus; species Pelecanus crispus. The sequence goes on from NC_134645.1 coordinate 101,925,284, forward strand.
AAATTATCCTTGACATTTCAGCAAAAATTGAAAAAAAATATATAATTCTCTTGCCTAAAACTTTAAAACCTATTTTTTTTTTTTTTTCTCTCCCTCAACATTGTCTTCAGAAGGGCTGTGTCCTGTCTTGGGTATCACAGAAACTTTGGTTCATTAGGCAGCTGTGCTGCAGATTTATGATTTAACTAATAGATGTTAAAATAGTTATCTTCACCTTTATGTATATGTTTCTGTAAGAATTCCCAGTTATCTTCATAAGACAAGACACCTGTACCTGAAGGGCTTATGAGACTCTAATTTGAAAAGGAATAAGCTATCTGCAGGTGTGCTTTCCTTTCATGATTCTTCATTATTGACTAAGTAGTTTGACTTGAGTTCTTTTACCTAATGTATTTAACCAACAAGAATAGGATGTTCGGTTTTGTTGGTTTTTTATTGTGAGGGGTTTTTTTAATGAGCTGTAGTAGTTGTTTACTATTATACATAGTTATTTACTGGTACGAATTCTTTTAGTATATTTACAAGAATAGTTGTTTACTATTTAGTGTTAGTTATTTACTGTCCTGGTTTCAGCTGGGATAGAGTTAATTTTCTTCCTAGTAGCAGGCACAGTGCTGTGTTTTGGATTTAGGAGGAGAAGAATGCTGATAACACACTGATGGTTTAGTTGTTGCTAAGTACTGCTTATGCTAGTCAAGGATTTTTCAGCTTCCCATGCTCTGCCAGGTGCACAAGAAACTGGGAGGGGGCACAGCCAGAATAGTTGATCCAAACTGCCCCAAGGGCTATTCCATACCATATGACATCATGCTCAGTATATGAACTGGGGGAGTTGGCCGGGGAGCAGCGATCGCTGCTCAGGAAGTGTCTGGGTATCAGTCTGTGGGTGGTGAGCAATTGCATTGTTCATCACTTGCTTTGTATATTATTATTACTGTTATTATTATATTATTATTACTACTACTATTTTACTTCATTTTATTTCAATTATGAAACTGTTCTTCTCTCAACCCAGGAGTTTTTCTCACTCTTACTTTTCCAGTTCTCTCCCCCATCCCACCGGGGCAGGGGGAGCGAGCGAGGAGCTGCATGGTGCTTAGTTGCTGGCTGGGGTGGTACTAACCCTTGCTAACACACTAACAGTGGTGTGATGTCCAGGTGTCTATCAAACACTGAACCATTATTCAAAAATTAGTGATAGATTGCCCATCACTTAATTATAACCAGTGAGTTTTTGCCCCCCCTTAAAGTGACACTGTTTCGACATCCACTATGCAGTGTGCCAGTTAGATTAAGTCTGAAGGAATAATTCGTCCAAAACAGTGTTTGCTGTGTCAGTTGAACTAAGTCTTTAAAACGAGGTTGCAGTGTTAGCAGGCCCAGAAGTGAGTGAAAGTAATTTGATTTCAAGAAATTGCTTTTCTGGATCATGAAGCAAAAAAACCATGTGTGAAATGTATGTTTCCCTGACAAACATACAGAATTATAACGTAGTTCTGTGATATTTTGAGGTTTTGAAAACTTTTTGTGGCAATTACAGTTCAAATAGCTAATAGCTGGCTTTTCATATTTAATTTAATAATTTTTTTTCAGTTTTGTGTTATCTATACGACAGAAAAGGTCATTTACTGTTTTGAGAGTACTAAGCTTTGGAATTATAAATAGTAAAATAAAAGAATCTAAACTGACAAAATATTAGTATTTAAGGTACTGAATTTATAACAGTATAAAAAAATGCAATTTATTTAACTCTTTGAAGGACAGGTATATTTCCAGTTTCATCTTCAGTAATTTCATAAATTTAGGAACAACCTTTTTTTTTTGTCATGGAGAAGGCGCCTTTAAAGATGCATAACAGCATGTATTGATTTCAGTGCTCATTTGAATTCCAAAAATATTTTAATGTACTTGTACAGAGAAAACATCAATTATTGACTGTAATTATTAAAATATTATAGATTTATAAATTTGAATGGAAACTGGAAACAAATTGCAGTACATTAAATGGGTTAGGCCAAATTATGTTACTGTATTTCATTTTATTTATAAAAAACTTACTGTAAAAATATTAACTTCCATCAGACATTTTGAATGTTTTTCCTGGTCATTGTGTAATTTAATGTCTTATAGAAGGCAGTGTTTAGACCCTGATCTCTGCTCTGTAAGCTCTAAAATTTTGGCAGCTAATAGATCTCTTAAAATTTAAAGTTTTCCATGAATTTATCTTTGGAATTATTTTACGTTGTTTCTAATTTCATTTTAAATAGCTGTTTAACAAAAATACATTAAAAATAATTCATTAACTATTATAATTAGCTTTTTCTCAACACTGCTAAGGTAAAATCTACTGTTTTGCAGCTCAGGTAGGCTCTTACAAAAAGTGATCACAGTTCAGATGACAAATGTACAGATGTATCATTTCTGTTAGGATGTAATTGGCAGCAACAATGGTCTTCTTAAACCCTAGATACCACTAATAAATCCTGGTTAAAGTCCTCACCCCAGATACTTCAGAAAATAAAACTGAGCGATCTGGGCATTCAAGAAACTGTTTTTTCCCTGGCCCAAAATGAGAAGTATAGTGACTTAATAAAGTAGTGCTGTATTGGAAAGAGGAGAAAAGTAATAAAAGGTTAATAGCAAATAATCGATCCTTTTCAAAAGTACACAGTTCCTTTCCTCTGGGTTTTGGGTTTGTTTTTTTTTTTTTTGTGGGGTGGGGTGGGGTGGCGGTGTTTCAAAATACCTTCTAAAGATGACTGCATCCCCTCTTCTGCAGTAGCCTTCTGCATACGTTTAGTTGTCCTCAATCACACTGGCTAGCAAAGCCACATCAAAGGTGCAGATGACCCAGTGACATGAACTTTCCATCCCCAGCTTAGCCCTTCTTAGTTTTTTAATTGCTTTGGCTGGCCAGTGTTGCTCCATTAAACAATACTGCTCAGTTCCACTAGGTACTCTTGATAGCACAAGATGTAATTATTCCAGCTCTATCAACTGCTGCTGTTCTTTTATTCTTACTTGCTCTTTAGCAACTATATATATACAGTATACAACATCTCGTTGCCCAAAAGGATCTTTGTAAACAGACATATGTAGTTTCTTCAGATCTATGACTTCAGCATACTAAAGCTACAAACTGTCTCCTTATATTAGTTTGACCACTAATTTCCAAGCACAGAGAACATAATTAATTTTTCCTAGTTTTATACTCCATTGCAAAAAATATTGATTTATTTGAAATAGCATTAAACTTTCATGTTGAAAGACACAGGCCTGGAAAACTATTTTTGGTGTTTAATGCTTAGGCACCACAAAGATACGTAACAGTAGCATAGCATAAAGTCTGTAGGTAACCTGTTAGCTACAAAATTCTGTGAACTCTTTAACTCCTCAGTCTGATCATTCTTGTTCCATAACTCCAGTCTTCCATGAGAAAAGTCTGGCCTGGTTTATAGAACTAACTGTGAAAAAAATCCATGCCTGAAAGTCCTAAGCAGTATAGCACTTTACTCAAGATCACAGTTGTTACTGCTTATGGTTTGTATGTTGGTGGTACCTCAGTGTTAGGTAGAACAACATAAAACTGAAAGATACCTCCTGAGTCACTGAATCTAAAACCTATTTTGCCTAAACAGTCAGCCTTTCATTGGCTGGAGTGATGAATGTTAATGGTTATAACACAAACGGTTGAATTTGTACCGCAAATGTAAAGAAACAAGCAACTGTAAACATTATGCTTTGTATTATACCAAATATGAGACTTAATGTACCTAGAGAAAAGATCTTTTGAGTAAGAAAACACCGTGCTTACATAGTTTTCTTTTAGCACTAAGATACCCTTTTAAATATGTCTTACTCGGGGAGTGTTTTTCTCTGTGATTCGTGTGTGTGTGTATATATATGTATGTATATTACATTGAGTTTGATATTAAAAAACTGTTCATTAAAACACTAATACTACTTTCTCTTCAGCTGGGCAATATACTATCTTAAAAGGAATAAGTAATTAAACATAATGTATTATGATCACTTGCCCTGAAGGCAGCTTTCATGATTAAGGTGTTAATCACTTCTTTGTAAATCTTACCATCTGAACAACCTTACGTCAGAGTACAATCCAGATGATTCAGACGCACCTCAAGTCAAATATTTTTCGTGTTCATCAAAAATTTATTTTATATTCAAGTATAAACCTTAAGTATCTGGGTCACAAAGCCTGCTGCAAAATGGGTTTAATAAGAATGACTATAGAATTTTGTTTGATAATTCCCAATTGCTTCATTTGAAAGGATTCTAGGATTACCAAGTCATTACTGCCTTCATTGACAGACTTGGTTATTCTTAAGTCTTTATTTTCTGATTTTCTTTGTTTGAGGTTAACTAAATAATTCTATGATCTCTTGCAAAGACTAAAGGTTTTTTCCTAAAATGTGTTGGGTTGACCTTGGCCAGCTGCCATATGCTCACCCAGCCGCTCTCTCAGTGCCCCTCATCAATAGGACAGGAGAAGAAAATAAAGATGAAAAAACTCATGGGTTGAGATAAAGATGGGGAGATCACTTTCCAGTTATCATCATGGGCAAAACAGACTCGATTTGGGGAAAATTAGTATATTTTATTGCCAATTAAAATAGATTTTTGGATGGTAAGAAACAAAGACAAAATAAAGCAACAGTTTTCCCCCTTCCTCCCCCCTGCTCCCCTGCCCTTCACTTGTCTGAGCTTCATTCCCAACTGCTCCACCTCCCTGCCCTGAGCAGCACAGGGAGGTGGAGAATGGGAGGTTGTGGTCAATCTATAACAGCCCCTCTCTGCTGCTCCCTCCTCCTCACACTTTTCCCCTGGTCCTGTGTGGGTCCTCTCTCTATAGTCTTTCAAGATATACATGCTTCCGCATGGGCTCTATGTGGGCCACAGTTCCTTCAGGAAATAACCACCTGCTCCAGCATGGGGTCCTCCATGGGCTGCAGCGTGGATATCCTGCTTGTGTCGGGAGTGCTTTCCACAGGCTACAGGGGAATACCTGCTCCACTGTGGTCTCTTCCATGGGCTGCAGGGAAATGTTTGCTCCAGCACCTGGAGCATCTCCTTTTCCTCCTTCTCTGACCTTGATGCTCACAGGATTGTTTCTCACTTGCCCTCTCCTCACTCTGCCTGTACAGTGTTTTGCCCTTTCTTAAATACATTTTCACAGAGGCGCTACCATCTTGGCTGAGGGGCTCAGCTGTGTTTTACAGTGGGTCCATTGGAGCCAGCTGGAACTGTCTGTGTCCAGCATGAGGCAGCCCCTGGTCTCTTCTCACAGAAGGTGCCTTGCAGCTTACCCCCCCCCCCCCACCGCCCCTGCCAACACCTTGACACCTCCACCCAAAACTCAAAATAAGCTTTCAGTGGCTACAATAGGATGTGTATTAAACTGAGGTGTATAAATTCAGAATTCTGAATCAAACTGCCAATTATTGGACATCTGATCCAAAAGACGCCTAAAAATTACCAAGTACAATGAAATCACTTTTTGCTGTGAAGGTTCAGTCATCATTTCTGCAGAGCAGTAATTCCTTAATTCTAAATAGCAATTCTCTTAATCTCAGATCTACCCTTACAGTCTTAGCTTCTCTATGAGATCAGTACAAACTGACATTTGGAAGTGACTAAGGGTGCACTTAGGTTATATGTTAAACCAAGTCAAAACTTTGGCTTAAATAACTCATCTTGTATTTATCTTTAATGCCAGCTCTGAGCCCCAACCTTCCTTATCCTCGGCCTCAGAACCTGCTGTTCATCTTGTCTATGTGACAATGAAAACTCTGCTCTGCTTTTTATACAGTGGGCTGACCTAACAAAAAAATCCCACAAGATCTAATCAATGAAAAGGGAGAGAAGTTTTCTTTATCTTTTTGACCTTCCCAGCTACTTCTGCAGCTTCATACTGCCAGCCAACTCTGGCAGTGATTGCATCTGCACTCCTCAAACCTCTGTCTGTATTTTGCTATTGATATCCAGAGGAAGAACAGCAACTACACTACTAAATGAACTGACTATTTATTCAGAGTCAGAGGGGAGGAATCTCATGGTACACTCCCTGAGATGTCAAAGGAAGATGCAGCTTACATATCAAGAGAGGCTAAAACTGATTGGCATGCCAAAACAAATTTAACATGCATATTGAAGAACTGAGTTTCTGTGCTAAATACGGAGGTAGTGGTGTCTGTCTTGTAATTTAATGATTAAAGCATTCACTTAACTTCTGGGAATTTTAGGTTCGGTGAACACACCATCATGAAGGGGCAAATGTACTTTATGCATTTTCCCGAGAAGTTCTATCATGTCCATGCTATAAGTTAGCCTGATTTGTAAGAAAAGGAGGGGGCCAGAAAGAACATAGAATGGTAATGTGTAACCTCATCAAGTATTTGGCTTGAAGTGCCAAGTCTAGACTGCTAGTTCCCTCTCCTTCTCCTGAGAGCCAAGGTCAGGGCATAAACATTCTTTTTCTTCTTGAGTGACTTACGGTCTACTAACTAGAGCCTTAAGCCATACTTCAACCAATTAAATCTTAGTCTTGTAGCAGCTTTGTTCCAATTACAGCTCATCCTTGTTCAAGGAAGAGAGTGGTCAAGAAGGTATGGCAGAAGGCCAGCAAGGATCAATAGGAAACACCTGACTGAACTCAGATGCAGAAAAGAAGCACACATTTGGTGGAAGGAAAGGGATGAGCTACTTAGGAGGAATATGAAGCCATTGCCCAGGTGTGCAGAGTTGAAATTAGGAAAGGAAAAGCTCAGCTAGAGCTGAGAATAGAGAAGGACGTGCAAAGCCACAAGAAGGCCTTCTGTATGTATATTGGCAGCAAAAGGAAGGCCAATAAAAGAGTGGGCCTGGTTCTCAGTGGGGAGGGAGACTTAGTGACAAAAGACATGGAAGAGTCTGATGTACTTAAAGTTGGGTTTTTTCAGGGTTTACTACTAAACTCTGGTCTCAAGCCTCCCAGGCTTCTGAGCCTACTGTCAGAGTTGAGGGTACTCCTCTTTTAACAAGCCTCCTGGTAGAGTGTGATCCATAAACCACAACCCTCTGAGCCCAATCAGCAAGCCAGCTTTTTAGCATCCAGCCGTCCACCCTTCCAGACTCTAACATCCTAACTTGGGTACAGGAGTATTGTGGGAGATAGTGTCAAAGCCATGCTAAAATCAAGATAAGTGACATCCACTGCTGGCTCCTCTTCCACAAACCTAGTTATTTCATCATAAAAGGTAATCAGATTGTTCAGGGATGATTTTCCCTTGATAAGCCTATAGAATCATAGAATAGTTTGGGTTGGAAGGGACCTTTAAAGGTCATCTAGTCCAAGCCCCCTGCAATGAGCAGGGTCATCTTCAACTAGATCAGGTTGTTCACAGCCCCATCCAACCTGACCTTGAATGTTTCCAGGGATGGGGCATCTACCACCTCTCTGGGCAACCTGCTCCAGTGTTTCACCATCCTCATCATAAAAAATTTCTTCTTATATCTAGTCTAAATCTACCCTCTTTTAGTTTAAAACCATTACTCCTTGTCCTATTGCTACAGGCCCTGCTAAAACGTTTGTGTCCATCTTTCTTCTAAGCCCCCTGTAAGTACTGAAAGGCTGCAATAAGGTCTCCCTGGAGCCTCCTCTTCTCCAGGCTGAACAACCCCAACTCTCTCAGCCTGGCCTCATAGGAGAGGTGCTCCAGCCCTCGGATCATTTCTGTGGCCCTCTTCTGGACTCGCTCCAACAGGTCCATGTGTTTCCTGTGCTGAGGGCCCCAGAGCTGGACGCAGTACTCCAGGTGGGGTCTCAGGAGAGCAGAGTAGAGGGGCAGAATCACCTCCCTCAGCCTGCTGGCCACGCTTCTTTTGATGCCGCCCAGGATACAGTTGGCCTACTGGGCTGCAAGAGCACATTGTCAGCTCACGTCCGGCTTTTCTTCTATGAGTACTCCGAGTCCTTCTCTGCAGGGCTGCTCTCAGCCTATGCTCGTTCCCAGTCACCTTCTTCTCCTTCTGTTGCCTAGAAATGGCTTCTAAGAGGATTCACTCCGTATCTTCCCAGGGACTAAAGTGAGTCTTGCTGGTCTGTAGTTCCCCAGATCATCCTTTGGCTTTTTGGGGGACATAAGTGCAATGTTTGCCTTTGCTAGTCACTGGGGACCTTTCCCAATTTCCATGGCCTTTCAGACATCATAGAAGGCAGCCTCCCAAGGACATAAACCAGCTTTCTCGGCACACTCAGATGCAGCCCACAGAGTACTGACTTGCAGGAAATGAATACAAGAACTGAATACAAGAATTTATGTTTGGCCCAGTGTTCTGTATGCCACAACAGAAACCAAGTTAGATTATTGTGTCTAACCTTTGTTACCCAAGTTCACTATTTGGCTGTGACCTTTTGATAATTTTATTTCAAATCTTGTATTTACAGCTTCAGCAACAGGAGAAGATAGTCCAGTACATTTCTTTGAGGAAACATTTAATTTATGTGGCCTGTAAAAGTTGCTATACCATATAGCAGTGACCTCGAACTAGAAAGCTAGAGAAATGTGATTGTACTTTCAAAGCAGTGAAGTTACTGAACAGCTAAGAATCCTATTTGTAAGAAAGAAAGGTCTCAATAGTGCATGCAAAGTCTCTGGTCCTTAAGGAGACAAAGTCAGTAACTACCTAATTTTTTGTACAGATTATGCTCAAAATATGTGTTGCTACAACCCATTCATGGTGAGTGTTTGGGAACAGCAACTCTCACTGTGTATACAAATTAAATCTGTTGATTAGGAACTTGGATGACAGTACACTCCCCTTGTTTAGTAAAACATAATTATTTCGGGTTGCAGATCTGTGCCTTTCAGGAGGAAAATCTTTGTCTTTTGGCAAAGAATAACTAAATGTGAAGTGTTTGTTCTTCATGCTCATTGTCTAATTTCAATGTATTTAGTATAGCAATTCTAAGGTGATTTCACCAATGTCTTGTACATTTCATTGCTATTTATTTTGAAACAGAACCAGCTTCTTTTTCTGGATTTATAGGATTCAGTAGAAAAAAGATTCAGTTCTAGGAGTAGAACTAGCTCTGCTTCATATTTTTGACTGCTGAAAAGAAACAGCATGTTATTTATGAATAGCATCAATGTAGAAGACAATGCTTTATAATGATAGAAAGGACACTGTTAATGCAGTCATGTACATGTTAGGACTTACACCCATTTCCCACTGTCCCCATTGCCTAAAGTGGTATCATGGGTTAGGAGAAAATGTGAATTTGATTCTCACAGACTTTCTGTCAAGTTTCCTGTACCTTCATAGAATCATAGAATCATAGAATGCTTTAGGTTGGAAGGGCCCTTGAGAGATCATCGAGCCCAACCCCCCTGCAGTAAGCAGGGATTGAACCTGTGAACTTGGTGTTATTAGCACCATGCTCTAACCAGCTGAGCTAACCCGGCTGGTCATAGAGGTTACTAAATGCAAGGACATTAATAAAGAGTTTTGAATAACTTCTGCTTCTTTTTGCATACATCACTCCATATTGACCAGAACAAAAGTCTTGAATCCAATTCTTGCACATAATGTAAGATTATGGTGATTCATCCTCTCCCACATTCTCTTTCTGTAGCTGGTCTGTTTAATATTAATCATTTATACGAAGTGGGGGGAAAAAAAAAAAGAGAAGAAATATTTTCAATATAAAACATCCAGTAGGTAAGCCATGCATGCGTTCTGTCAGTTTCTGTGAAATACTCTTGTTCTGTATCAGTCAGATCTGGAAAAGTTTGAGAAAAATTTTTCAATTTGTTAGTGAAAATGGAGGAAGGTGATCCCTTAGATTCATGCAGCTGACAGCAGTAAGCATACTGTACATCACAGTTCAAAATTTGCAAGCTAGATTGAATGGAAAAAAAAAAAAAATTAGCTGCATGTCATGGTTTAACCCCAGCTGGCAGAATGCATCTGAATGGTGTAGCCCCAGGCTAATGAGCTCTCCTTAGAGGCATGGTGGTAAAGCCAGATACAATGCCATACTAACATGGCTAAAGCGCTTTTGGCCTTCCAGAGCTGCTGCTTTGCACATCATTCTTAAGGACTCTAACACTCTACTGCATTATGATACCTAGACAGGTGCTGATAGTTCTTTCCTCAGTTTTCTAGTTTCTAAAGTCCTTTGGTACCTGACTTCACTTGTGGATTTCATGGAAAGGCTGGTTGCCTCTTTCAGAGTAACAGATTTTGCTGAGTCCTCCAAGAATATTGGCACCATTCTTGTTATTTCTGTCTTGTTACCACAAAGTGGCAATCAAAGTAATCATAGTAGTAGTAGTAACAATAATAATAATAATTCTTCTAGGTAACCACGCCTCACAAGAATAGAATCACTGTTAAACATTATATCCTGATTATGGAAGTGCTGCTGTGAAGTTCTGGTTTGCCTTACGTTTTTGATCACAACCCTATATATACACCACATAAATGTATTTCTTATGACACATACGTACTATTTAACAGAACAGGAACATTTACTAAAACTGAGACAATCCCCAGCTAAACAGATAGTAACTGATACTGATAACATTCTAATTACCTTCTCATAAATATAATCTTATCAGATCAGTGTTTCAGGATAAAGCAGTTGTAGAATCTTTCCCTGAAGATTTTTTGAGCTGCTTGAAAGGCAGAATGCAGGGGATAGGACTATCCAGTAAGAACATTTGAGAGCTTGTAGTCAAACTCCTAAGCGATTAGGCAAGAATTTAAATTATTTGGGGCTTCTAGAGCCAAAATCAGTGCTTCACATTGTACCTACAACAAATTTGAGAAAGCCCTGATACAACTTTTAGAGCTGTTTCCTAGCCATTACTGTTAGCTAGGAAAGTCTCTGTACTTTTCAGTAAGTGTAACTTTGCAGGGGTCTTTGAATGTGTTCACGTATGCCACTGTGCATGCTTTAAAGGAATTTCTATTCTGTAAGAGTTACCAAGGCCCAGGGGATTGAAATCTCAATTTCCACACAAATTGCTCTGCTACAAATACTGTGACAAAGGAACTTTTAAGCAGCTTTAATGCTAGAACACCACAGAGGAACATTATGCATCATAATGCCAGCCTATTCTTCTGTGATTCTGCGATATTTCTTTGAGCTTTGTGTAAGTGGTAAATGTATTTAATGTCTAAATCTTTTATATTAAATTATTGTAGTATTTCTAAAAGATAATGTTACAAATGAAATAAGAATACTTTAATAGCTATTTCTGATGGTGTGGTTTTTTTGCTATGCACTCAAAAATTCGTGACTGGGAACTAGTTAGATAACAACATGCAATTCATCACTTAAAAACCTGTGGATGATTCAATAAGTCACAGCAATAAGTATCTAAAGCAATGACTGCTGAGTGATGATTTCACTTTGCAGAACTCAACATGCTATATGTTAGAACAGTTGCTACAAAGTTGTGCTTCTTATTTCTGAATGGCATGGCCATGGTAGTGTCATGGATTTTTTTGGTTCTCTGTAGGTATCTCTGCCAGCAATCTCTGTCTTTTATCCTCAACAAGATTGAGAGAAGCAGATGACTTCATGAAGAGTATTTTGTTCACTAAAGTAGAATGGATTGACCTTTCATGCTAAGAATCTAGTAGTTTTCTTAGCAATTCCATTTTTTTCCCCTTGTTTGTAGTAGAAAAATGTATGGGGCAAGTCTGTGGGTGTCACTGATTACATGAATTGGATCTGTTTTATTTCCCCACAGTCAGCCTAAAGTACTGTTCTAAGTTGCCAAGTTGTCATTTGAAACTAATAGTGAAGGTGGTATGCTATAGTAATTAAATGAACCAAACATTAGTGCCTAAATATAATAACCAAGGCATACCTGTATTCTAAATAATACGTTTTCTCATCAGTAATTAAGATTATTTCCAATTAAGATTATTTCCAAGTGTTTGTGCTTCCTGCTTGCCTGCATGGAGTTTCAGTGTGTGATTAGCATCAATCTAAATGGCAAAAAAAAAAAAAAGCAGCCTACCTTCTTTACATACTTTCTTTCTGGAATTTTTGGGGGGAGGTTGAATTTGACCAGACTGTTACTAAATAGCATAAGAATTTTGAAAATTATTAGGCTATGATGGAATACATGCTATTCACAACTAATTTTGCATATAACCATGAACAAATTTGTGTTGCATTGTAATCTGCTTCCATGCACCCATTGCATACTTCTGATCTCATGCATTTTGGCATTAATGAGGCTACCAGGTCCAGCTACCAGGGGAAATTTCATTCTTGAATCAGAATAATTCAGGTTGGAGGCGACTTTGTGAGGTCTCTGGTCGAAACTCTTGCTAAAAGCAGTGTTAGCTATGGGGTCGGACCAGGCTGCTTGGGGCTTTGTCCAGTTGTGTCTGGAAAACCTCCATGTACAGTAGTGTTCTCATTTCTGATGGGAAATTTAAACTGTAATATGAATAGTACATTGGTTCATTAGTAATAAGTGTGATTCCTTATGTCCCAAGAAGAGAAAGACAAGTTGAGTTTTTAGCTATACAGTAAACTTTGACTTTTATTATCATTTGACTGTAAAAATGCATAACTGCTTCAGTTTTAAATAAGTCTGTTACAGACTACATAAAATATGCCTAATAGAGAAGAAAATCAAAAGCTATAATAATATTAGTATATTCTGGAGGTGTTCAGGTTATAGAGTGATAAGGAAATAAATGAGAATAATTTTTTTTTTTTTACATAAAGCGATACTTGCATTGTTTTAGAATGATGCTAGAACATCTTTTTCTTGATGAGTTTACCACATAGTACAGCTCTCCAGTTTTCCCTTACTCTATTTTTACACTCCCTTTTATATTAAACTGTTAAAATTAAAATGGCTAATACATGGTGACTATACTGAAAAAATCATGAGTATTTCTCAGTAAGAGTACATGTGTGTGTTTATATTAAAATATATATGCAATATATGAAATATATCCATTATATATACAACATACCAATGCAGTTCTTTTCTCCATATTGAACTGTGTTAGTTCAAAGGAGAGACACTTTGCCGCTTAGAAATCTGTCTTTCAGTTACAAGTTTTCAGTTATCTTTTAGTTTTAAAAGTTTTTCTTGATTTTAATGAAGTAATTGCTCATACTAAAACTTAGGTTCTTAAAATCAAAGTTAAAATGTCGTAAATATTGAATTGATATTTGAAGCTTGCCCAGCTACAGCGTGACCTCCTCTGGCAATATTGACAATCATGACATTTTTGTCATGGTGTTTCCAATATTCAGACATGAATTAATAGATTTCATTTGCACTGTCTTCAGATTTATCTTGTTCTCAATCCCTTTTTGTAAGTTTATTCAACTGTGAACTGAATCATAATTCTAAACTGTGATATCTTTAGGTATAGCTTGATTTTATCGTTTTGTAAACCAGTAAATAGGATTTCTGCCCTTAGCAGGGGGAGGCTCGGCTGTGCACTGGCCCGGCTCAGATTCACTGTGGCCTGAGCTGGGTGTCGCTGGTTTAACCCCTGCACCAGGGCCAGTGGCTGCTGCCTCCCCTGCTCCAGCTTCAGCTCTGGGAGTAGTCCCTCTGGGTAGGGGGTGATATTCCCCTCCCCGCCCCCCACAGTCACTGCCTGACAAGCCATAGCCCTTTGTGTGCCTGGGGCTGGGGGGCCTGGGGACCACTGCAAGGCTGCACCTGGCAGCCTGGGAGAAGGAAGGGGGCTGTGACAGGGAAAGGTATAAAGGGAAACCCAAGCAGAGCCCAAGACTAGGGGAAGAAGAAAGTATCAACATCATGTTCCTTCAAAGAGAAAATGAAATCCCCCACCAGGCACATCACAGTTCTCCTGGCAAAGACGTCATGATACTGGCAAATCTTTGCAGTGCCCCTCCCTCCACCCCCCATCTGTAATTTTCAGAAGCAAACTGTAGCGTCACACTTTAGACCCACGGGGACATTTGAAGCGTGAGCACACCACCAGTGGAAAGAAAGGGTTAAATACTGGCAAGGTTTGGGGGGATTTTTTGTCTAACCATTTTAACGATTTTAATATCAGCTTTTCAGTGCTGATAATTTTGACTATCAGACTGTTAAAACACTAATAGGACTGTCATTAAATTCTAGACTCTCTGTATGGTGTGTCCGTGACAAGTCGTGTCCCGCAGGGGTCCATACTGGGACCAGTGCTGTTTAATATCTTCATCAATGACATAGACAGTGGGATCAAGCGCAACCTCAGCAAGTTTGCAGAAGACAGCAAGCTGAGTGGTGCGATTGACATGCCTGAGGGACAGGATGCCATCCAGAGGGACCTGGACAAGCTTGAGAAGTGGGCCCATGTGAACCTCATGAGATTCAGCAAGGCCAAGCAGAGGGTCCTGCACCTGGCTGGGGGATGAAGGGATTGAGAGCAGCCCTGCAGAGAAGCACTTGGGGATACTGGGGGATGAAAAGCTGGACATGACCCAGCAATGTGCTCTTGCAGCCCAGTAGGCCAGCTGTATCCTGGGCGGCATCAAAAGAAGCGTGGCCAGCAGGCTGAGGGAAGTGATTCTCCCCCTCTACTCTGCTCTGGTGAGACCTCACCTGGAGTACTGCGTCCAGCTCTGGAGCCCTCAGCACAGGAAACACATGGACCTGTTGGAGCGAGTCCAGAAGAGGGCCACAGAAATGATCCGTGGGCTGGAGGACCTCTCCTATGAGGCCAGGCTGAGAGAGTTGGGGTTGTTCAGCCTGGAGAAGAGGAGGCTCCAGGGAGACCTTATTGCAGCCTTTCAGTACTTACAGGGGGCCTATAGGAAGGATGGGGAGAATCTTTTTAGCAAGGCCTGTTGTGACAGGACAAGGAATAATGGATTTAAACTAAAGAAGAATAGATTTAGACTAGACATAAGGAAGAAATTTTTTACAATGAGGGTGGTGAAGCACTGGAGCAGGTTGCCCAGAGAGGTGGTAGATGCCCCATCCCTGGAAACATTCAAGGTCAGGTTGGATGGGGCTCTGAGCAACCTGATCCAGTTGAAGATGACCCTGCTCGTTGCAGGGGGGTTGGACTAGATGACCTTTAAAGGTCCCTTCCAACCCAAACTATTCTATGATTCTGTAATTCCCTTTCACCTGTCACAAGATCATGATTTTTTAAATTTCTCTTATGTTTAGTAGAAAGTTTTCAATTCACTAAGGTCTGATGCTTGATCTGATGCTATGACTTGGCACAGCAGTAAGCCAAAAAGTAATTTGCTTAGGTAGATTGCTGCTTCTGATGGTCTCATCATGCTCCAGTCTAGAGTTCAAAAGTCTAAATTACAGACAGTGCAAGCTACAGGTGATGTTTTTGCATTTAATCCCTCTGGTTCTTCCATTCAGTTTTAAATTAAACGGGCAGCTATAGTTCTCAAAAGCCATGCATGCATATCTAAGATCCAAAATTGATACTTAATGAAAACAAATACCTTAAAAACTTTAGGTCAAGCAAAGTAATATGTATTTTTCTTAATTACTTTGTTTCCTGTGGTCTAATCTTATCACAAGATAACTTTACAAAAAGTTCTCTCTGCTTGCCCATCCAGAGTGGAAATCAAATCTTGTCTAAAGAAAGAAAAAATATTTAACTTCAAAATAGTTTGCAACCATTCAAATTTTCTACAGTCAGATCAGCACCAATTTAACTTGACTTAATATAAGGAAAGTGAAATAACTGCCTGAAATAAATCTATTACTGACACAAAATATAATAGAAACAGAAAATCTAAATCTCTGCTATTAGTCACTATGCTGTAATAAACCTTTCTTAAGATGAAATCAACAAAATCAAGCTCACCAACCTTATCAGCCCTAGTTTTTCCTGCAGCATACTTAGAAAATTTTTGTTACAGCTTATTTACTCATAACAGGTTGAATGAGGCAATACTAAAATGATGTTAAAGGGACATTATGCTGTTCACAAGATTAATGTCACTGTGACAAAATGAATACTAGTTCTTTTCAGTCAGTTACTTATTTTAAGAGGCAACATATTTCTAGATTTGTAAGATGGTTGTTTTAGAATATGAAGATTGGGACATATTTTATCAAAGTTAATTTATGGAGATGAAAGAAATTCTGCTGAAAAATGTCTTCTGAGGAGACCAAAGTATGTATTTACAGTGTGGTTTTGTACATATGTGTATTCAGAAAATGTATTTATTACAGAAAGTATTTCAAAAGCTGTGGAAATGAATTTGTAGCTTGTAGAGATTATTATATACCATATTTTTCAAGATGTATCTTCCGCATCTTCCTGTAGTAGGTAAAATACCTGAATTTTTCACTGTGTACTCATCCCAGTTTGTTTTTGCTTTAATTATGAGATGCTATTACGTTATCTTTCCAGGTACCAGTTTATCTTTACATTGCTTTTGATCCCAGATAGCTCAGCTGGTACATCTTTGTATTATTTTTAAAATTTTTGCTCTTGTGCAAAAAGTCAGCTAAGAATAATCAGTTACCATTCTTGATCATGGTCAAGATGGAATATATTTGAATACATATTTTCTAACTGTCAAAATAAGATTTTGAAGCTGTAAGTAACTACCAGTGTTAAGTTTCATATTCTAGGTTTTTTTCCACAACTTCTGTTGATTATTTGTAATTTTTTACAGTTATATGTTTAAATTAGTTATGAGGACAATTGAGTTAAATCAGTAATGAGGACAGGTGTTAGATGAATAGTGATTTGAAAAAAAATCTGAGTTAAAAAAAAATCACTAATTAAGCCCCTGTAAATTCATATAAGTATTGTACTAGGACCTGAAATTAATCTGCAAATGTAGAGATTTTTCTCAAGCATTGCCATTATTATTCACAATTTCTGTAATACATAGGCATGTTAGAAAAGATTGTTGCTCCTCATTTTCTCCTTGTTTTGGGATTTAATGCTCTCATGCTGAAATTATTTAACAAATGAGTTCATTTTTGTCTGTAACTTGCATATGATGTGCAGTATGATTTTGCAGTATTTCTGCTCATGTTTAAGTTGAGCAATATTTGTATTCCTTAGACTTCTGCTATACAATCTTTTTTTATATATATATGTTCATTATTGGTTATACATTAATGTCCATCATATAAATCAATATGATTTATCTATTGTTCTTTTGATTAACATTTATTATGACATCTCATGGAATGGGCACAAGAAGTGGCCAATAGTCTTATAATAGTTGCTACTGAAACTGACTTCACAAAGAGAAGAACTAGGTGTTGCTGAGCAATTCTGAAAGGACATCTCTCCTTTTCTCTCAGTTCTGTCTCTTTTCAACTGGATATAAAATTTCCAGTTACCATAGAAGGACCTACTTTTTTTTTCTATATCATGTATAAATTAGTATACCATGCTAATTTACTGTTCCCTTCCATTTTCAGGTATGCCTTCAGCAACAAATTGTTTTTTATCATGCATTTATATTTCTTTTCTGGGTAGTATGTCTTTGACTTTATTCTTACACAAAATTCTGTGTTTCTTCCTTTTCCTCTCTTTTCATACTAGCCATTATCATAAATTAATACCCTGAATTTTTAATCTCCTGAAACAGCACTCAAATCTGTTTATCATCTCCTAGAAAAGAAAGAACTGAAGAGGTCTATAAATTATTATCTTCCTTAGTCTTTAGCCCTAACAATCAAATAATTCAATGTTTGGTATATAGAGGTTTTATATATTTTTGAAATATATATGTATAAGTTCTAATATGTCTGCTTATAAGTCTAATAAGAAGTAAAGAAACCAGAATATATACTGTATTTTCAAAAATCTAAGTATTTTTTTCTCTCAGAAATGTAACACACAATAACAAAAACACCTGAATACAAAATGTCATGAAAATGTAAAGCTTACTTACCAGGAGGGGAGGATGTAGAGGTTATCACAGAAATCTCTTGTAAAAAAAAATCATGTTGTTTATTGTCTTAAAAAGTTAAAATTTTTCAAAATTACGTGCATGCAGTATAAAGAAACCAACCAAAAAAGTGTCTTAAAGAAATGAAGCTGAATAGCTGAATGATTTTAAGATAAATAAATCATTAGGTACATTGCATGGACTACAGAACTTGGCATGAGCACAGGTTGTAGGCAAAATGTAAAAAAATGTAGAAAAACTCCAGAGTTGTTCTTGTTAGTAGTAGGATGAAAGCTTAAAGAGAGAGAGTAGCTAAGAATGCTCATGCATCTCAGATACAACACATAAGTCAGAGGATTTGTTGTATGGTCCATTCTTACGTTCACAGTGTCTGCTTTCAGCCCTATTCTGTTGAAAGGAAAAAGCTGAGGAGGAGCTCAAATTTTTTGACTAGGAGAGTTTGAAAGAAAAAAAAAAATTCTAGGACCCACCACCATTTCGAACTTCCTGTTCTCCTCTGCCAAAATACTTGCAGGATGAAGTCTGCTATCTGATACTTCAGCTTGTTAGGTGCACTACAGCTTGTAGTGCCAAATTACTCATTTACAGCTTGTAAAAACTCAGTTGGATGTTGGGGGGATGTGTTTCTGAGGGGAGAAATGCAAAACCATAATAATTTTTTAAAGGAAGACTGAGAATAATGCCCAGTGATCAGAAGAGGGAGAGATTCTAGGTTGAATCTGAAGCTGGTGAGAGAAATCCTTGAAGGCAGAGAAGGGTAATTTCGTATTTGGCTGTACAGTTGAAATGATGAAAGTCTTAATGGGAGATGTGACAAGCTCTAGATAAGGTTGTATGTTTGGAATTGTGCAAATGAGCTCCAAGAAAGGCTGAGGCATCCCCAAGTAACGAAGTAGGCTGAACATAAAAAGGCCATTGGAAAAGGCTGCCAAGTTTTCTTTATTAAGGTATGAGACAGACTGATCCTTCCCATGAATGGATGATTTATAGGAGTAGGAGAATAGCTGTCTCTTTTTCATCTTACTACCCCATACTCTTGTCTTCTCAAATCTATGGCATTTCCTTGCCTTCTGTAGCACTCTGACACACAGGGGAGCCCCCAGGTTACCATCAATACCAATAATACCCCAAACATGGTATGTGTGAGGTACTTGTCCCTTTTCTTTGATGGGCGCAGGCATTATTTCTAGCATGGTAAGTACAGTCTGTAAAGCAGAGCTCCAAGAGGTGTCTTCAGCCCAGTAACACATCTGGCACAGTCAGAGCTATGAAACAATTTACGGGCAATGTTTTAAGTGCTAGTTCTGTGGTATTATAGTCTGTCTCTCACACCAACTTTGAAGAGTGTTTGGTTGTATTATAATGTTTATGATACAGCAAGATTAGTTTTATTAAAAGTGTCCATGCTTTGTTCAAGGATTGAAAAAGAAGGCAGGTTTCAGATTAAATTAGGCACATTGGAAGAGAATGACAGACTGTCTAGGTTACAGTCATGAACGATTGCCAGCCTTTTTGTGTCTACAGTGTGACAACTAACAAATTTAGTACTTTTTGCTCTTGGAAATAATTTAAATGAAAATGTTTATCCATATTAGAATGGATTAATCCAGTGATGCTAAGGGATTCATGCCAGGGATGTTATTTGGCCTGATTTGTTCAGAAGGTATTAGAATATGGGTGTTGAATTTAAAGAAGAAATTTTAGCATCTGAATGTAAATTATTTTTTTATAAAAATTATCAAAAATATTTTGAGTTAGTGTATTTTGGCAAGAATATATGAACTAGCTCCTGCTACTGAGCAAGTTACTTTCTTTGTTAGACCTAATACTTCAAAATTACATTATTTTTATTTAGGTCTTTTTTATTTAATTATTTTTCCTGTGTTACATGTATTCATTTTCATCTTTAAGCCTGTTGTACCAGTAATTACTGTAATGATTGTAGTCTGCATTACTTCATGCATGAACATTACTTCATGGATATTGGTTCCTGTATTTCAGATACACCTGGAGATTAAAGACACTTTGTGACATTAAGCATTCTCTTAAGCAAAGATTGCCATGAAAATTGATGTACAGTATTTCACAGTATTTCGACAGAAATAAAGACAGACTACTCTGATATGTTCTTGTTGAACTCTAAGGAGTGGGAGAACTGAGGCTGAGAAAAAAAAACTTTATTTAAGGAAACATTATTTCAGGATTCATGCTGGTATTCCAAAAGCTCCTATACACACCACAAAAAAACAAATTGTAGATTTAAAAAATGTGGAGCAAGCTGCATTACATCGGTAATGATGTTTACAGCTGCTACTAGGAATAAGCTTCATTTTCCCTAATTTTAGTCCTCTAAAAACAAGGCAGCTAGTCCAGATTACTCATTTAATTTCCTTCTGCAGTCATTGCCACCACTAGGGCATTCAAGTTAACTTGTGTTCAAGACATGATACAGATCACCCTTTGAAGCTACTTCTCTCTTTATCCATTTTAAAGTGAGTTTAGACACCTATGTGAAACTAGCTGTTTAATTTTACAATAGTTAAAATTAGGTGGGAGGTGTTACACTCTGACTTCCCTAACACGGTATTATTTAATACAATATTAACACAATATAACACAATGCTGCTCTTCTCACTGCCACACAGAAGCTGAGGAATACATTCTGTCCACTGTCATTTCCACAAAAATACGTATCAGTAGAAAAATAACTTTACAAGTTTTTAATCTTGCATAAGCATGCCCTATCTAGAATACTAAAAATAGTTACTTTCTTCAATTTATGTCCTTATTCTGAGGGTTTATTTTTTCATTAATTCGTTAAAAATATTTTACTGGATTGTCCAAGAAGAGGTATGCAGGCCTTTACAAAAGATATGAGACTGTACAAGAAAGAAGCATTTCTTTGCATTAACAATATGGATCACTAGTTCTAATTTGGTACTTCAATCAGAATTTTACTAAATTCATTAGTCTTGTTTTTTTCCAAATCAACCAAGCAAGTGTTTGGGCACTTCAGTGGAAATAATCAATTAATTTTGTCTTCTTTTAAGAGCTGTTGAAGATTTGATTGCAATTCTGTGGCATTTTACTGACATGTTCTCTTTTATTGTAAGTATTAAATATATTAAGTCATATCTAGTTTAAGTCTTCAAGTACAGAAAAGGAAAATCTCTTTATATAATGTACATGTTGAATATTTCTCCACAATTTGGTAATTCTGAGTATGTAATTTTGAATCCTTGTTTTAAAAAAGAAATACTGCAATGATTCCTGCTTTTAAAACTCTCCAAGGTTATAATTTTAAGTATTTTTCTAGAAATGAAAGGAATATATAAAATATATTTTCCCCAATATGTCTTGTCTTGTGAAACGTAATTTTTGTATTCGTTTATTGACACATCAAATTTATGCACTGAGTCTTCTTTTCCCACAATCAACTAATGGATTTTCACTGCATTGCCGTTGCATTCATTGAGCTGTTCAGGCAAAAATTTATTAAATGGCATTGGGGTGGTAGACCAATGTAGCATAAATAAGAGTAGGTCAGGAATGTAAACCAGAATCTACTTAATTACAAGATGTTAATCATCTAAAGGAACTATAATTTTTCCTTTCTCGATAGGTTATGCAGCAATGGAAGCACACATGAGTATGCAATAATTACCAATGATTACTTTAACCCTTAATCTGTCTTTCAGAATCAATATATCAATATGTGTCAACCTCTTCAAATGAAAGACTGCAGCCATTGAGGTATCTCAGCCAAGCTTCTAATGGGTTGATTGTAGTCAAATCAAATTTCATCAGGTGATTTTGGAATCTGCCTCTGGTATATTGCTGAACTAATATTTAAATATCTTACTAGAAATATATTATTTTTTAAAATATAATGTAATTTGATTTCAGGTTTATTTCCTTTAGTGGATGTATTACACCTATGCAGAGGAAAGAAAACAGCAGTGGTGAAAGGTAGCAGTAGCAGTGAATGGCATTGGATTATTTATAAAGCAAACTAGTTTAAATAATAAAAAAAAACCCTGAACAGTTCTATTCTAGGGTTTGCTTTCTTCAAGATCAGAAACACCTGCCTTAAAAATTCATGAAACGCTAAACCTATTTTTTTAATTATTATTGCTTTCACATACAGCTCATTATCAAAAGCAAATTACTAAATTCGAACTGAGAACCTGTAACTCTTAAAGTACAGATTTGCACCTCCTCACATATGTGATTAACTGGGAAGGTGAGCTTTTAAAAGTAAGTTGTATTGTTTTAGTAAGAGTACGTAGTACAAAAAACAGCAGCAGTCTGTGTACAGTAATACTACCCATTTCATTAATATGTCCTCTCACTAATTCACTAAGTTTAAATTAGTAAGACTTTAAGAGAAGAGACTTTTAGTTTGCATGGGAAGCTAATACCATTTCTGATCAGCAACGTTGAAAAGATAGGTATGAAAGCATGATTGAGTGAAAATACAGCTGGTTCTGAGAGCAAAGATTGGAATTATTCATTTATCAAAAAAACCCATAACCTTGGGATTATCACATTTTAAAACTCACAGTCTTTGATAAATGGACCAGGAAAATCAAAAGATGTACAATCGTGAAATGCCCTTTTTTTTTGTAATGGTGTAGAATAGAAATACAATGTTACAGAGATGCCCTCACCATTCAGTTACAAGAAAAATAATCACTTCAAAGTTGCAAGTAAAATGAATACGAGGTATATTATTGTGTAGTACTACTGTCCTCCCAATGCTTTTGAAGTATTCCTTGATAAGAGCAGATTAAGAATTACAAGGAAAATTGCCTCTTTTATAGTTGGATCTTCTATAACAGAACAGGTGAACTTGGCTGCTCTGTTCCTGGATTTAGATTTTGGCAATATGTTCACAAAATATCTATTTCTGAAAGTTTATGTAGTGATATCAAATAAGACACCAGTGATTGAGAGAGTGTGTCACTAAATGAGCGAGAGTGTCCAGGGAGCATGAACTGTACATGTTCAGACAGCAGAGCTGTTTGCTGAACGCTTGCATGGGGTGGGGGAACTGCCTTCTAATTTGTACCTATATATAGCTTAGCATAGTGCAGGTACCACTGCGCCAAGATCTGGTCAAATATGGAATCGCACTGCAGCCCCTCCAAGCTCGTTTTCCTGGTGGTACCTGCCAAGTCCAGTCTCCTGTTGTGCACTTTCACTAGAGCGTGACACCAGTGCTCTAGGGCTGCTGGGGCTGAGGCCCCAGACTTCAAAATAGAATCTGGGGTGTTGGTTTTATTCTTGTTGACTCAATTAGGAGGCTGAGAGTATAGTGTGAAAAAAGCAATTTCCTCAAATGTGTACAATATTTTTACATACCTAACATTCATGTTAATGTGATATTACACTATTGATCTTCACTATGTACAAACATTCCCCATGATCTTAAAGTAACTCTTTGTAGCATGTTAATAGATTTATTGCAAATGCCCGATTTTGATCTTTGGTTGTATATTCATACATGGACTACACAAAGTATAGGGTATCTCTGTGCTGCTTCCTTGTTGTGAATTGCTTCCTTTAAAAAGCTGCCAGTAGCTGGGTGCATAGTGTCATGGTCTTATCCAGGGCCACATGCTCTGAGGTGCTCCAGCATGACCTCATGCACAGCCACTGATGCTTCAAGGTGTACCTGCTGCAGCATGGAGTTATCCTTGGGCCACAATCCCTTCAGAGGTATACCTGCTGCAGCACAGACATAACCATGGTCACAGAGGCTTCGAGACGTACCTGCTCTGGCATGGGTTTATCGATGGCTACAGACACTTCTGGGTGTCCTGCTACCATGTGGACTCATCCACAGGTCACAGTGCCTTTGACTCAAGTCCACACTGGAGTTCCAGCCTGTCCAGTACAGCAGCACAGAAACAACAGCAATGCCCTGGCCATCTGCCAGCCCAGGCAGATTGCCATTGCTGTTACCAAAATGTTCCCAGGCACAGCAAAGTAAGATGATAAGCAGTACAGCAAGCAGCAAAAGCATAAAGCAGCCACTTAGCCACTCTAAGATACAGGAAGGTAAGCAAGCCCCATGGCACAGAGGCCTGCCAATTAATAGCTAAACAGAAATAACAGCTATAAATTTGATTTAGCACGTTCCAATCAAATCTGTCATTTTCTCAAAGCCTTCGAGACCCACGCTGGGCACCAAAAAAGACTGTTGTGGTTTAACCCCAGCTGACTCCATCATGCGTAATGCTTATTTGGGAAGACAAAAGCCATAACTGCAAATGTCCCCCCTTCCTTCCTGTTCTGCCAGCTTTATATGCTGAGCATGATGTCATATGGTATGGAATACCCCTTTGGTCAGTTGGGGTCAGCTGTCCCAGCTGTGTCCCCTCCCAGCTTCTTGTGCACCCCCAGCCTACTCATGGCTGGCGGAGCGTGAGAAGCAGAAAAGACCTTGACTCTGTAAGCACTGCTCAGCAATAACAAAAGCATCTCTGTATTATCAACACTGCTTTCATCACAAATACAAAACATAGCCCCATACTAGCTACTATGAAGAAAATTAACTCTATCCCAGCCAAAACCAGCACACATAGCAGTGTCATGGTTCAGCCCCAGTCGGCAACTAAGCACGAAGCAGCCACTCGCTCATCCTCCCCCCCTTCCCCCCCCAGTGGGATGGGGGAGAGAATCGGGGGAAAAAAAGGTAAAATGCAAGGGTTGAGATAAATGCAGGAGCTGTGTTTCAGTACCAACCACTTCCGAAGCAGCTCAAACCCCTACATATGCTGCCAATCTCTCTTCCTCAGTTGGAGTATAACAGGCCTCAGATTCTCTGTATCCCCGACTTCAGAACCCTAGGAGTCGACCTCGAGTCTCCCCTGGTGCTTTCTGCCAGAGGCTCCAGGTAGGGCCATTCTCCCCGGCTGCAGTGTAGAGCACATTTTTTAAATCCTGCCCTGCCCGGACTGGCCCAAGAGCTACTGCATGAACTATCTCACGTTTAATTTGTTCAAAGGCTTGTTGTTGCTCAGGGCCCCATTTGAATTCATTCTTCTTCTGGGTCACCTGATAGGGTTTACGATCTGGCTGTAATTTGGAATATGCATTCTCCAAAACCCCACAACGCCTAAGAAAGATCGTGTTTCTTACTAGTTGGTGGGGTTTTTGTTGATCTCATCCATTGGGATCTGACGACGTCCATCTTGCCATTTTAGTTCTAAGAATGGGATCTCCTGTGCAGGTCCCTTGACCTTACTTTGTTTGATGGCAAAACCGGCCTTCAGAAGGATTTGGACTATTTTCTTTCCCTTCTCAAAAACTGCTGCTGCGGTATTGCCCCACACGGTGATGTCATCAACGTACTGCAGATGTTCTGGAGCTTCACCCTGTTCCAGTGCCGTCTGGATCAGTCCATGGCAAATGGTGGGGCTGTGCTTCCACCCCTGGGGCAGTCGGTTCCAGGTGTACTGAATGTCCCTCCAAGTAAAAGCAAACTGGGGTCTGCACTCTGCTGCCAAAGGGATGGAGAAAAATGCATTAGCGATGTCAGTTGTGGCATACCACTTGGCTGCCTTTGACTCCAGTTCGTATTGAAGTTCTAGCATGTCTAGCGCAGCAGCACTCGGTGGTGTAACTTTGTTAAGGCCGCGATAGTCCACTGTTAGTCTCCACTCCCCATTAGACTTTCGCACTGGCCATATGGGACTGTTAAAGGGTGAGCGAGTCTTGCTGATCACTCCCTGGCTCTCCAGTTGACGAATCAGCTTATGGATGGGAATCAGGGAGTCTCTGTTAGTGCAATAGTGCCACCGGTGCGCTGTTGTGGTGGCGATCGGGACCTGTTGTTCTTCGACCCTCAGCAGCCCCACAACAGAAGGGTCCTCTGAGAGACCGGGCAAGGTAGACAGCTGTTTAATTTCCTCTGTCTCCAAAGCAGCTATACCAAAGGCCCACCGGTACACTTCTGGATCTTTGAAACACCCTCTCCTGAGGTAATCCATGCCAAGAATGCACGGAGTCACAATGGGGTGCTTCTGCCACTCATTCCCAGTTAGTCTCACTTCAGCCTCCAGTACAGTTAGCTGTTGGGATCCCCCTGTCACTCCAGAAATACAGATGGGTTCTGCCCCTGTATAGCTTGATGGCATTAAGGTACACTGTGCACCAGTGTCCACCAGAGCCTTATACTCGTGTGGGTCTGATGTTCCAGGCCATTGAATCCACACAGTCCAGTAAACCTGGTTGTTCCTTTCCTCCACCTGGCTGGAGGCAGGGCCCCTCTAGTTCTGGTCATAGTATTTGTTACTTCTTGTACATATGAGTCAGGAGTCCCTTCATTAGGATCAGAAGTAAGATCAGCCCTTCTAGTCTGTCTGGGGAACTGTCCACTGGAAACTGGAGCAGCAGTTTTCCTGGAAGAACCCCTTTGTGTGACTCTTTTTCCTTGCAATTCATGTACCCATACCTCTAAGGTCGAAGAAGGTTTTCTATCCCACTTACTCATGTCCTCTCCATGGTCACACAGGTAAAACCACAGGATGCCTTGTGGTGTGTACCCCCTATATTCTCCCTCTTAAGTAAAAATGCTGACTCCTAATTGTTGATATACTAGTCCATACATGTGGAGAGTAGGACGTATCCTCTTTGAATTGCTGGAACTCCCAGGACAGTTTCTCTACAGCCAAGACAAGAGAGGAAGAGATACTTTCTTCGTATTCCTGGAGTCGGCTAGCCGCTTCATCTTTCCAGGACAGTATTGCCAACGAGTTGGCATACGATGCTGGTACACTCTGTATCACTTTCTGCCACAGGGGTCATGTGCACTGGACTTCATCTGGATTCTTGGGTAACTGCTCATTGTTCAGGTCACTATAAATCATCTGCAGCACAGCTAATTCCCTCAGGTACTGGATACCTCTCTCCATGCTGGTTCATTTACCTGGGTGATATATAACATCTTCCTTGAAGGGATATCCTTCCTTCATGCCTGATAGTAGTTGCCTCCAGAGGCTAAGGACTTGTGCTCCTTTGCCAATTGCTTTGCCAATATCCCCTTCCCACGAAAGGGATCCCAGCTGTTTGGCTTCCTTACCCTCTAATTCCAGGCTGCTGGCCCCATTATCCCAGCATCGGAGCAACCAGGTCATAATGTGCTCACTTGGACGATGGCTAAAATCTTTTTGCATATCTCACAGCTCACTCAAGGATAAGGATTGGGTGGTTTCCGTCTCATTTATGAGTTCTTCCTGCTCCTCCTCTTCTTGTGATGGCCCTGGTTTTTCATCATCCTTTTCTAAATGAACTGACTTTCACTTCCAAGATTTCTTCTTGTGTATAGGGGCGACTGATACAGGTTGCTCCTCTAGTTCAGCTGCAGAGCTTTTCACCAGGGCTTGAGTAGCCACAGTGCCTGTCGCAGGGGTTTGAGTTGCCACAGTCCTTGTCGTGACGTTTGGAGTAACTGCAATGCCTGTTGCCGAGGTGTGAGCAGCCGCAGTGCCCATCGTGGGGGTTGGAGCGGCTGCAGCGCCTGTTGCGGGGGTTGATCTCTGGATGATATTCTTAAATAGTTGTTTAACCCTAAATAGTTGTTTAACCCTAAACAAGACCTGAACCACATTCAGGAGACATAGCTGTAGGAGCACACTAGTTTGATTATACCAAGTATATTCAAAATTCTCAAAAGCTGTTGTAACTAGCCTGAAGGAGGAAGGGATAGTAAAGAAGCGGGGGAAGGTGTCCCCATCTGTCTCCTCAATGGATCGGTTCTCCGAGGAGAATAGATAAAAAGTGTAATCATTAATAGTTTCTGAGAAATGGCTCCCAAAGCTCCCGAAGTACAGGAATGACGGCAGTGCTGAGTACAGTCTCATGACCAATGATTTTATCGTACCATAAGCCAATGTTACAATGTACAGCAAAGAGGTAACTTTAATGCAGTTAAACAGCACCATAGGGAGTGCATACAGCAAGGTATTACATAGTACAACTCCAAGAAGAAATGCAAAAACTCTGAGGGAAGAACATCAGCATTGTGACCAGTGATTGCTAAACTAATACAACAAATGCTTATAACAAATTTGTCTTAACACACTGTGGTCAGATCTGTCATTATCTCAACCCTTCGTGCCCCACGTTGGGCACCAAAAAGGACTGTTGTGGTTCAACCCCAGTCGACAACTAAGCACCATGCAGCCACTCGCTCACCCTCCCCCTGGCCCTGGTGGGATGGGGGAGAGAATCAGGGAAAAAAAAGTAAAACCTGTGGGTTGAGATAAAGGCAGTTTAATGGAGCAGCATTAAAGAGAAAGAGAAGACAAAATAACAGTAACAATAATAATAATATTAGTAATAATAATAAAGATAAAGGAATATACAAAACAAATGATGCACAATGCAATTGCTCACCACCTGCTGACCGATGCCCAGCCAGTCCCCAAACAGCAATCACTGCCCCCCGGCCAACTCCCCCCAGTTTATATACTGAGCATGACGTCTTATGGTATGGAATAGCCTTTTGGCCAGTTTGGGTCAGCTGTCCTGGCTGTGCCCTCTCCCAGCTTCTTGTGCACCTGGCAGAGCATGGGAAGCTGAAAAAGTCCTTGACTAGTGTGAGTACTACTTAGCAACAACTAAACCATCAGTGTGTTATCATCAGCATTATTCTCCTACTAAATCCGAAACACAGCACTATGCCTGCTACTAGGAAGAAAATTAACTCTATCCCAGCCAAAACCAGGACATGATGATAAAAGGCCATAGGAACTTTTCATTTACTCTTGAACTTCGTGTATAAAGTAGCTGGTTTTGATTTGAGACTGAGATACTTAAGTAAATACATCATTACAGAAAGGCAAGAAATGCCTTTCATTTTTGCTGTGAAATAGCCAGAGGAACCGGTGTAACTTCTGGCTTCTGGACACTTTCTCTGCTCTGGTGGAGGACCTTCTGTCTTAAGCATTCTTTTTCTCTTCTCCACACCTCCCCTGGACCATGCACCTGAAAAATCAGGTGAATGTTCTTGCATTATTCCTAGTATATTGGTTTTGGCTGGGATGGAGCTTATGGATGGGGCTTAGTTGCCCAGGCAGTGGGCAGTAGCTGCCTACAAAGAGACCTAGGTATGTGGTGTTTGTCAATTAGTATTTCATAAAGTACTCTGAGATGTTTAGGTGGAAGATGTGTGGCAGTAATTTGCAGGAAAATTACACGTGGAAAAGTGCACCACCATATCTCTCATAATGAAAGTCTTCGAAAAGATTTCAAAGAATTTTACATCTTGCATCATTTAATGAAAGACCCTGCATTTTAATTTCAGTTTGAGAAAATAAGTATTAACAGTTAGATCACCTCCAAGACATGTATCATTTTAATTCTTGGTATTCATTTTACAGAAAACCTGTGCTATTAATCTTTCTAATAATTTAAAAAAAAATTCCTCTTGAAATTTCCATTTCTCTATTTTACTATTTTGCTTGCAAGTTGACTCTGAAAAGCTGCCTTGCCTTGCCACAATTACAGATGTTATCATCGTAATATATTGCAATATAACCATTCTTTTCAGCATTTGTACCTGTAGGTAATTCCAGTGGGATGTTCTTTATTGATGAATATAAGGAACCATATAAACAATGTAAATAAAAACAGTTTCTCTGGAATTTATAGTATGAGTAGATAAACTGTTAGTTGGTTTGAGTTTAGAATTTAAATCTTGGTTGTATTTTCTGTTTTTTACACAGGTGATAGATGTGAAGTAAATATAGATGAATGTATATCTACTCCTTGCCTCAACAATGGAAGTTGCTTTGATGACATCAGTTCCTATAAGTGTCACTGTAGGAGAGGTTTTATTGGAACAAACTGTGAGACAAATGTTAATGAATGCTTGCCAGATCCTTGTCTTCATGGAAGGTGGCTATTTTTATTTAACTATTATTATCTCCAATATAATTTATGTAACTAGCATATTTAAGATTTAGTGATACAGGAAGGTTGATAAATACACTTTTAATTATGTTCTTCGATAAAGTAAGAGTACAGGCATGCTTAAAGATGACAGATGTTGCCTGCTTAAACTAGTGTAATATATTGTTACATTAACTCAGTTTCTCTCTCATTTTTGTTCATTAGCATAAACGAGTTTTCAGTACATGTGGATTAATTAGGGTTTAATATACTTAAAAGCAAATCTTTAACTGTTACATGCCAACAGGTTGAAATGGGAAGACATCTTTTAATATGAGAATCAGTATCCTTATAAAACCCTTCAGCACCCATAATATGCACATTTGAAAACCCATTATTAAAACTAATTAAAAGTGCCATGGATTTCAGTAGGTTACATCAGACCACCATTTTGAAATGTATGGAACAATACTACTAGTGCTGAATCGAGAATTACACAGCTTCATCTGAATAACACTATTTTGTATTTCAGATGTATAGATCTCATTGATGGATATCAATGCTCTTGTGAATCAGGATGGACCAGCTCAAGATGTGAGATAAATATTAATGTATGTCTTCAAATCTTATTTTTATTATAGGGGAAAGGGTAATATGCTGCTTGAAACTCATTTAAGTAACTTGTGAACAGGTCAGTTTATTTAAAATGCCTGACAGTAATTCAGTTGTTTCAAATCCATTCTGAAAAGCTCATTATTCGTTAATTACATGAAACTGCATTAAAAGAGACCATTGAGAAAATGTCTAAAGAACTTTAAAGGTTAAGTTTGAATGATAAGTCTGAAAAGCTACAGCCAGGTAAGCCAACATTACCTGAAAATCGTTTATCCCTCAGTTCAGCATGGATGACATAACTACCTGATTTGCATTGTGAGCCCCATTTGCTGTGGCTTAACTGTACATTTGAGTAGTAAACCTCAAGACGCAATGTTCTACACTGAAAGTAGCCATGACTCTTGTTTAAAATTTCAAAATCCAGTTAACTGTAGAATTCTCTGATATAAAGCTGTGGTGTACAGAATACACCACCCACTTCCTCCTCTTAAGTTCAAGAATATTTTTTTGTTACCATGGGGAATGCCTGTGGATAAGAAGGCATCTATCTATATATGCGAGTCTGCGCCATGAAGATTCCCATGGTCAGCAAACCAACTTGTAGAAGTTGACTACATCTGGCCTAACAATGAACAACCTTTACAATGTTGGCCACACTTTGGGGAAAGTATTAAATTGGTTTAGACTTTTTCAGGTTTTGTGCCAAACAGAGTTTAATCAGATTTTGGGATATGATCCTTTTAAATGTGTTTGGTCTCATGAGAAATTCTGGCATGAGATCTGCCTTCCTTTGGGCTATCTGGCTTCTAATATTGTGCTTCTGAGTTGTCAAACACACATTCCAAAATGTTATCCAAACTTCTTTTTAACTTCTGTATGCATGTAGGGACCTTTGTTTTTTTTTTTTGTATATAGCTAAAAGTACTAGATAACTGAAAACACCTCATATTGCATAAAGGAAGTATGGTCTATAACTTTCCTGTTGAAAATGTATGAGTCTCACACAAGGAGTAAATCTAGCTGGAATATTATCTTCCAACTTCCTTTACAGAAAGAAAAAGTCAGAAAATAAGTAATTCAGCTCAACAGAGTGCGCATCATGATAAGATATTGCAAATCCATATGATTATCAGCCATTGCCAGTGCTAATACAGAATACCCTTGGGTAATATTTTCTGTGGCAACATGCATGATTTACACTTTCCTCCATTTTAAGAGAATGAGAGATTAAATGACCTGTAGACAACTGCATAAAATCATATTCAAAAGATAACCACATTTCATACTGAGGTGTTTGAAAATGCATTGATTAGAAATTCATAGAAAGAAACAATGTATGTATACATTTGACACATAAGTCTGTCAGAATGATGGCTTCATTTTTTTATATTCATTCTATTTGCATGCAATGTGATTCCCAGATTAGACTATGCTGCAGGTGTCATATTTTTAAAGGCTCTAACACTGCATTCATCCTGCTCAGAAATGTATCATGCCCTATGCAAGTCTTACAGCGATCAGCAAGGCGTTCTGACTGTGTAGGGGTGTGCACAACTAGATAATCATGGTAGGCTCAAGCTCTGTAATTGTTTTCCTCTAGATTAACATCAGCCAGTTCCCTTTAAAAAAATAATCAGGAATTAATCCAGGTAAATATATTTCAATATTGTCTTCCCATGAAGATACATTTCTTTGTATTAAGGTTTATGCAACTGCATTGGGTGTTTGTGCCAAGATTTTGTTAAGAGAGGGGGCTGCAGGGGCGGCCTATGTGAGAAAAGGCCAGGGGCTGCCCATGCTGGACATGGCTGGTTGTAGTCAGCTCCAGCGGACTCACCACAGGACACAGCTGAGCCCCTCAACCAAGATGGTGGCACCTCTGTGGAAACATATTTAAGAAAGTGTAAAATACACTGCCCAGAAGAGAGAGGAGCGAGGAAAAAACATGTGAGAAATAACCCAGCAGACACCAAGGTCAGTGAAGAAGGAGAGGAGGTGCTCCAGGTGCCAGAGCAGAGACTCCTCTGCAGCCCCTTGGAGAGAACCATGGTGGAGCAGGTATTTCCCTACCGTCTGTGGAGAGGACCACACCAGAGCAGATTTCGACACCGCAGCCCATGGAGGACCCCACCCCACAGGATGTGGATATGCCCTGAAAGAACTGCAGCCCATGGAGTGCATGTGCAGGAGCAGGCCCTGGGCAGGACTTGCAGCCTGTGGAGAGGAGCCCGTGCAGGAGCAGTCTTAACTCTGCAGGACTGCGGCCCATGGAGAGGACCCACACTGGATCAGGGGAAAAGTGTGAGGAGGAAGGAGCAGCAGAGAGGAGCTGTTAAGAACTGACCACAACCCCCATTCTCTGCTTGCCCAGCATTGCTCAGGGTGAAAGGAGGAGGTAGAAGACTTGGGAATGGAGAAGTGAAGTGGAGCCTGGGAAGAAGGGGAGTGGGGGGGTGGTTTTAGATTTGCCTTTGTATCACACTGTCCAAAAATCTATTTCTAATTGGCAGTAACCTAAATTAATCTTCCCCAAGTCGAGTCTATTTTGCCTGTGACAGTAAGTGATCTCTCTGTCCTTGTCAACCCATGAGCTTTGCCATCCAGCCTTCTTCTCTTGTCCTGCTGAGGAGCGAGAGTTGAGGGAGTGGCTGGGTGGGCATTGCACAACCAGGCAAGGTCAGCAACTAAGCTGATTCAAATAACCAATTTAAAAATAAAATATATTTATGCATATATTACAGACATATATATATATATATATTTCCCTAGACATACATGGATTTTTTTTATTTTTCGTCTGGGGTTTTTTCATCCTCTACATGTATTGCAATGTAGTTTGCAAGAAAATACACTCCAAGACTTTCTCAGGTTGCCTAATACTTCTAGGAAAAAAGATAAGCCCTTTATAGATATACCCTATAACTTTTGCATATATAATATGGAGTGTGGCTGTTGGAACTTCCCTATCTACTACAGTTTTCATTGCTTTTTCATTTATAGATTTCATTCAAGAAAGAGTAAGAGAAAAAATACATGAATTGGTTGCAATAAACATGTTTTCTTTTGACAGTTGCATATTTCTGAAATTGTAAGATAAATGTATATAACTGAAAATTGCTCTTTTCTCTCTGATATGGGTAAACATAGATTGCTGGTATGGTCAGTAAAATATTAATCATAGGCATTATTTTGTACTTATTTTGGCTTTTTTTTTTTCTGTGAATGATGAGAAGTCATTGGCAATTGCGTTTCTTCCATGCTCAGCCAAGATTGTCTCATGCTGTCAAAAAGGGAGCAAAAAGCATTTTGAATCTTTACGCAGGAGGATATTCAGCTTGTTGGTGCTTCTGTTTGTATCTGATAGGAAGCTGTGATCATACTGCATCCTAGTATTGTTTTGCCTGGTTTTACTGATCTTTTCTCTCTGTTTTCATATAAAAGACAGAAACAAGGGGGAAATCAGGAAAACCAACTCATTTGCTACACAAAGGCACCACAGCTGATGTACATGTCAAGTCAGAGAACAGTATTCTGCTAGTCCAAGCAAATAAGCAGTTATTCACCAGAACTTGCCAGATTGCACAAAAGACATGAGACTTGACAGCCATAAAATTATCTGTGATTTGATTGGGAAGAACAGTAGGAATCAGCTTGCCTAATTTGAGGTGTCTTTGTGAAAGCTAGTTGTCTATGCACTTCTTAGTGAAAATGTGGTAAATATTCAAGGAGATCTGCAGAGGTGTTCAGCTGATTTGTGGTGGTTTGACCGTGGCTGGATGCCAAGTGCCCACCAAAGCTGCTCTTATCACTTCCCTTCTCAACTGGACAGGGGAGAGAAAATGTTACAAAAAAGCTAAAAAGCTTGTGGGTTGAGATAAGGACAGGGAGATCACTCAGCAATTACCATCATGGGCAAAAGAGACTTGACTTGGGGAAAATCAGTTTAATTTATTACCAGTCAAAACTGAGTAGGAGAGAGGAGTGAGAACATGTGTAGGGTAATGAGCAATAAAACCAAATCTTAAAACACCTTCCCCGCACCCCTCCCTTCTTCGTGGGCTCAACTTCACTCCAGATTTTGTCTACCTCCTCCCCCTGAGCAGCGCAGGGGGACAGGGAATGGGAGTTGTGATCAGTCATCACGTGTTGTCTCTGCTGCTCCTTCCTTCTCAGGGGAGGACGACTCTCACTCTTTCCCTGCTCCAGCGTGGGGTCCCACCCACAGGAGACAGTCCTCCATGAACTTTTCCAACATGGGTCTTTCCCATGGGCTACAGTTCCTCATGAACTTCTCCAGCGTGGGTCCCTTCCACAGGGTGCAGTCCTTCAGGAGCAGACTGCTCCAGCGTGCGTCCCCCACTGGGTCACAAGTCCTGCCAGAAGATCTGCTCCAGCATGGTCTCCTCTCCCTCCATGGGTCCACAGGTCCTGCCAGGAGCCTGCTCCAGTGTGGGCATCCCATGGGGTCACAGCCGCCTTTGGGCACATCGACCTGCTCCGGTGTGGGGTCCTCCCCGGGCTGCAGGTGGATATCTGCTCCACCGTGGACCTCCCTGGGCTGCAGGGGCACAGCTGCCTCACCATGGTCTGCACCAGGGGCTGCAGGGGAATCTTTGCTCCGGTGCCTGGAGCACCTCCTCCCCCTCCTTCTTCACTGACCTGGGTGTCTGCAGAGTTGTTCCTCTTACATATTCTCACTCCAGCTGCAGTTTGTGTCCCAGTGTTTTGGGTTTTTGTTTTCCCCCCTTCTTAAATATGTTGTCACAGAGGTGCTACCACTGTTGCTGATGGGCTCGGCCTTGGTCAGTGGCGGGTCTGTCTTGGAGGAGGCTCGCATTGGCTCTATTGGACATAGAGGAAGCTTCTAGCAGCTTCTCACAGAAGCTACCCCTGTAGCCCCCCAGCTACCAAAACCTTGTCACTCAAACCCAAGACAAATGGACCTCTGCATTTCATTATTGAGTCTAGACTCCACAGACTGTGATGACTGGGTCTTAATGGACTATAATAAGTAAGCCAGAGAGTAGAATCCCCTCCCCAGAATTCTCTCTGTATGTGTGTAGCATATATGTGTATGGCAAACATTGGTGAACATACAAAGAGTGTCAGATGAGCTGGATGTTCTTGTTTGTGCATATGTGGGACTTCTTCATACTCTTTCAGTATTTACCTATTGCTAACTAGTTTAAAGAGAGTTGAGTAAGATAAATCGTTTCTTCAAAGAAGCTAAACTGATGTAAACTTCCAAAAAATAATGTAGTTTATGCTCAAGATGCAGATAGGTAAATCTAAGAGTGGGAGGAGAGGGAGCTAGATACTTTATTCTGCAAAGCAACATGTGTGATTACCCACCCATCAGACAATTTCAGTGTGTGTAACACTGCGAGGCTCTCCTGGCCCTGAGGTAATAAGTTTATTTTAAGTAACAGTAACTGAATTGGAGTTTCTATTAAATGGAGAAGTAATAGAAAAATAGGGAATAGAAATTAAAGTAGAGAAATGGATGAGACCTGCAAGAATGTTGCACAGGAGTTTTACCTCCAAAGTGGTAAGCCCCTCTGCTTCTAGAGAGTATAAAAGTCTTAGGGAGGACAACATTCCACTGATAGGCATATTTCTGATCTCTCACATAAGAAAAGCTTGTCAACTGATACCACAGTATGCTCTTGCATGAAGGATGCTCTAGCAACCGAGAGTATCTTAGACAGGGCTGTTCAGTTATTGGATACATAGGTAACTGGGTTTATGACATCAAAGAAGCCTTGGATACGAAGTAATCCGCTTTTCATCTGGAAAGATAGCGGATCTCACAATATCTCTAAAGATATTTCAGTGTACTGGAAAGGAGCCGATAATTGTGACGTGTGTTGATAACCAGTAATGGAGGGAAGTGTAGGAGGGGTGTTCTTGAGGTTATAAATTCAGGCTGGGCAGGGAACTGAAGTCCCGGACATGCATCTAGCTTTCTTTGAAAGACTGCCAGTTCCATATGAGACCTGAGAGGCAGACAGAGATTCAGCCCCAGTATATGAGTAACATGCTGGTATAGACAAAAGCCATTCAAATGCAGTTGAAAACAGCAAACCTTTTGAAATTGGAGGAACCTGTACAAGAATGCATTGCACCTTTATCAGCATGGAACTGGGCTATGGAATGAAATGTAAAATGGTTGTAGGGGAATATTTAAAGTAGATGCTTAGGAAATGCTGACAGGTATAGAAGAGCACTATTTAAGAGTGACAGAACTTAAAATCTGAACATGACTAATGTTCAGCATGCCTCTGAAAAGACCAGCATCTAACTCAAGAGGTGTTAATGACAGAGACAATGTCTATTAGTGATTATAACACAGCTAGGTTTATGACTGTAGCATGAGAGAGCATGCCAGATAAATCCAGCAGATAAACATTCAATTTCAAGGAAGGAAACTATGTAAAAATGAGGTGCATTTTCAAGTAATTTGAGAGGAGCAAGCCAAAACCACAAGAAACTTAGAAGCAGACTAGGGGCTATTAAACAAATAATATGTTAAAAGCCCAGGTAAAATGTGTGCCACAATTCAAGAACACAGAGTGGTCCAAAGCCCCTGAATGTCTTAAGGAAGAAACTTAAAGCTGTCACAGGGAAAAATTGGCATTTTAACAAATGGAAAGCTTGCCCACATGGGAAGAACAGAAAAGTCCATAAAACACATTAGTTCAAATGTTGGCAGGAAGTTCAAAAAGCTAAAACACAAATTGAAAAGTGCCTTGTAAAGGATACTCTTAACTTGTAAAAAGCTCTTCACATCTATCAAAACCAGGAAGCCAGGTAGGGAACTGGTGGGATTGCTTGATAGCTAAAGTGTAAAATGGGCACTCAGACAGGGTAAGGTCATAGCAAGAGAAGCTCAGTGAATTCTTTGCATTTGAGGAATTCCAGAAGGACCTCACAAAATGGAGATAGTGAAAAGGTGGCAGATAAGCTTCAGTGTAAGATTATGTATCTAGGAAAAAAAAGCCTAATACTTACCTACAGCTGAATTCGGAACTGTCAGTTACAACTCAGGAACAAAGACTTGGAGCAATCATTGACAGTTCTCTGAAATCGTTGTCTCAATGTCCAGTCACAATGAAGAATAGTAAAAAAAAAAAAAAAAAAAACGCTGGGCATGATCAGGAAGGATATGGGGAACGAGGGCATGATTTTACTGCTATATAAAACCTGAGTGGGCTCACATATTGGGTACTGTGCATGGTTCTGGACCTTGCATCTCAAGGAGGATGTGGTAGAGTTAGAGAAGCTACAGAGTGCAACAAAAATTATATGAATTGAATAGTTAGTTTGTAAGGATAGATTTAAATGGTTGGAACTATTCCATTTGAAGAGAAAAACGCTGAGGGGAATGTAATTAAGGTTTAGAAAATTATGACAGTGGTAGATAAAAGTAAATGGAAAATTTCTTCACCAAATTCTGTCATAAAAGAATTGGGGGTACATGATGAAAATGGTCAGAGAAACATCTGGAAGAAATAAAAGTACTTTCTTTCACAGGAAGCAGAGAACTTCTAGAACTTGATGTCACAGAAGGCTGGGGGAGGCAGGTGATCTCTCACTAGGTTCAGAAAAATTACGCAACTCATGGACATGCAGGTTCATAAATGAATGATAAAAGAACCAGTCAGGGAAGTACTGTTTATCATGTCTGATTAGACAGTTCTACTTGCTGGGAGGATGCATGGGACATAGACTGTAGAAAGTGGTAACGTTCACATGATTTTCCTAAAGTGGCTTTCTCTCCATCGCTATTATAGGCAGAATACTGGGTCAGATGGAGCACTGGTCTGATCCAGTATGTTCCTGCTCTGTAT
The DNA here is from genome assembly GCF_030463565.1 of Pelecanus crispus. NCBI lineage: Eukaryota > Metazoa > Chordata > Aves > Pelecaniformes > Pelecanidae > Pelecanus > Pelecanus crispus. Next base: position 101,963,567 of record NC_134645.1, read on the forward strand.
TGTTGTCTAAAAAATAGGGTTGTTATTTTTATCTTCTTCTTGTGTCCATAATCCAAAATTTCAAAGCAAAATATTTTGGTCATTTTGAACTCATTTTGAGTTGAAAGATGTTGGATAAAACCAACATTCTGAAATGTAGAAATAAGTTCTCCTGGTTCATTCCACAAAATGTTGTATGTATATTTAATCCGCCAAATGAAAAAGCATTGGGAAGTTAATAATTAAACAATATGGATGTGTGATAATATTAATAAAAAATTTTCAGAAAAAATAGAGTAATAATTTTACTGGTTGGAAAAACACACTTCGCTAAATAATTTTGTTAAGCATAAAATAGAAATAGGCACCTGGAGAATTCATCTCAATTCTTAATGTAAATCTCAGACTTTTACATGGTAGCAATACTATTGAGATTTATCCCAAAGTAAAAATGTACTTCAAACTCCCATGTGAATGGAAAAAGTCCATAACTTAGTGAACCATACAGTTTAAACTAAGTGCTATTTTAAACTTAGCAAAGGAAACCTGGGTATTTTGGTCTCTTAATAGCAGTTGTAATTATGACTGGTTGCACTCACGATAAATTAAATAAGTGGTAAAATATCTTTGAAAGGAGCCGAAATGCATATATATAGTTTCCCACTGATGCACTGAACCGTGGCTGTTTTGCATAACTAAAATCATATTAGAACATTAAATTGTACATTTCCTATGAAGTAATACTGTAGAATTAGACTTTTTTTTTTAAAATCTAGATTCAGGGTGAATTAAAAACCATATGTATACCATATTTTGTACGTACAAAACCTTTTAAATACCAGGATACTTACTTCCGCTCCCTGAACTGATGTTTAAGGCCACTACCTTTTTCTGCTTCAAGTCTTCCCTTGCAGTTAATCACTTCATAGTTGTCTACAAAGAAATCAAGCAAATGGTACTTAGGGCTTTATATCATAAGTATTCACAGGAAATTAGACCATATAATGCACCACATACATACAAGTATGTCAAAAGGTAGATTTGTAAATAGGTTATGTGTATTTTTGGTAGACCTTTTTCCCCTCATAGTGGATTTGTGTGAGTTAGTTATGTTCAGAATTGGTTCACTTCATAATTACCTTTTTTGATACAAAGCAAAACTTCACTTAAAGAAAAATACATCTATCATCACAATTTTTTTTTGCCTTGAATGTCTTTTATAGAAATAGATTTTGAAGTGTTGTTAGGAATAATTTTTTATTTCTAATCAGAGTTTCCAAGGAGGACTAATGAAAAATAGTCCTTTCCGTAGGAAAAGGAAAAAAAAATCCTAACTTCTAAAATGCACTTCTAGATCTTGTTTAAAGAAACAGAGTTGAATACACATTATTTGGAAAAATAGTGGATATTCAGTGTTGTTATTAATTTGCTAAAATGTGTCCCTTCATAATTATTTCAAGCTATGGATTGTGATTATGGAAATGATACAGTGCGATATGTAGAAAGTCGGAATTTCTTAAGGCAGGTTGACCTCACTTGCAAAGACAGATGTCGGTATGGACCCACAGGTTTGGCTAAGGGAGCAGTATGCCTTGAGCAAAGTGCTGTGCTTTTCTAGGTCAGTTGCTAGAGTCCAGATTTCAGAACAATTCCCTGCCAGCATAACCAGTGGACTGTGCCGTGCCAGGTGGGCTCTCTTAAGGGACAGTCATCCCTTTCCTAGTACAAACAAGATTTACCACACCATGACATTCAGAGAACAAGAAATAATGAATTATTGTGCTCTAGTAAATGCAGTGGATCTTGTTTTGCATTGTTTGAACTAAGGATTTTTAACCTACCCTTGAAAGAGTTGCATAACTAGAAATCTTAATATTCTTTCACTTTTTTGCCTTCACTTGTCTTGCTATGCTAAGAAAATCCATGAGGACTTATATGTACTGTAACAATAATTTAGTAAAAATAAAGCCAGAAAATCACCATTCTGTTCTCCTGTCAGAAGTCTGTATAGATAGGGATATATCCAGTCTTTATTTAAAAACATAAGGAGGTGGAAGATCAACTACTTTTGACAGTTTTACAGTGGCTGACTCTCAGTAGTAGAGTTAGACCTTATCGCTAGCTGAATACATCTAGATTTGGGAATCCAGGTAGTCGTTTTTGTACTGACTTTCTCTGGGAGTTAAAATACTTGTTAATGTGTAATACTTCTTGTGAAAATATCTGTGCACTGCCATTATCTATCTCTCTCTCAATTTTCTTGGTGATAAACTAAATCTAAGAACACTCATAGAGCCATCAAGACTTCTGGAACTTCTTATAGCAAAGAACTCACACTGGTTATTGTTTTTAATAGCTAGAAACAGACCTGGACTCCATGAATTTGTCTAATCATTTTTAAGCCATATATATTATTTATGTTTTCGGCAGTATCGTGAAAATGAGATATATGATATAATAATGTTTTTGAAAAAAATTTCTATCCTAAAAATTCTGTTAGGTGTTATTTTGCTTAGATTTAGCTTACTGTAAGGCATTTTATCTAAATCATTTTAGATTCTTAGTTTTTTTACATCCTTTATAAAAAACAGACTTTAGAACTTGGCACAATGTTTCAGTTTCCCCTAGCCAGAAAAAGAGGAATAATCACCTGTCTTAAGTGTAAGTCACAGTTCCCCTCTCTGAAGACTTAAGGACAGCATTAGCAATTTTTTCCATAGGATTGCAATGGGAGCTCATGTTGATAGCTTGTCCATTATAACTTTCAAATCTTTTCCAAGGTCATTGCCTGTTAATAACACGTAAACTCAAAGGATTCCTTGTTAGATCAAAATGGGAAAAGTGTATGCTTCACAGAAAAAAACCAGACTCAGAAAAAAAGCCTACTGAAAGGGAGCCCTCCTGCTTTACTATAAGGAGATCAGAGATAAGAAAACTCATAGAATCGAATCATAGAATCGTTTAGGTTGGAAAAGACCTTTAAGATCATCCAGTCCAGCAACTCAAAGATACTTGGATGAAAATAAAGTGTGTCAGACTGGCAAAGTGAAAAGTTTATAAAAACCCTATAGAAATAATTACAATTGTATAATTTCTGTTTTGTTAAATCATTTCATTTGTTTATAAGGGAGCTTATTGAAGCTGTCAGTGTTTTAAAAGATGAGCCGTGAAGGGGAGTATTGGTTTGCTGTAAAGTATGAGCACTGGGCTTCATTTATAGATGTGATGATGTTTGAGGAATGAGCAGAGCACCCTGATTGAGGTTAATAAGGGGCACTTATCTTCTTTCTTTTTTTTTTTTTTTTGTGACAATGGAAGGAACAAACCCCTTTAGAGTAGGAAAAACCTGAGATGAGGCCCGAGCAGCAGCTCTTCTGGCCTTCTGGTTTCCTTGGAAATGGATCGCTGCAGTCCTGATTTGACTGAAGCTGCCTGTGAAGGGAACAAAATAGAAAACAGAAAGGGAAAAGACAGAGGGCAGTGATGGCCACAGAAAAAGCTAGGCAATACAGCTCAGTTTGGACAGGTTACTTGCTCAGATATGACAGAAAAGGAAGTTTTACAGCCTATGGATAAAGAGGTGTGATGAGTTAACTTTGGCTGCCAGACGCCTACCCAGCAGCTCTTGAAATCCCCCTCTTCATCAGGACAGAGGGAGGAAGTAAGAATAAAAGCTTGTGGGTCAAGGTAAGGACAGGGAGATTGCTCTTGGTCACCAATTACTGTCACAGGCAAAACAGACTCAACTTGGGGAAGATTAATTTAATTTACCATCAATGAAAAACTAAACCGCTTTCCTCCCAACCTGCCAAAAAACATGCTCCTGCATGGGCTTCTCTCCATGGGCTGCAGCTCCTGCCATGAGCCTGGTCCTCTGTGGGCTGTCCGTGGGCTGCAGCTTCCTTTGGGAGACATCCACCTGCTGCGGCATGGTGTTCACACACGTGGCAGTGTGGATATCTGCTCCACTGTGGTCCTCCATGGGCTGGGGGGGGCAGCCCACATGGTCTTCTCCAGGGGCTTCAGGGGAATCTCTGGTGGAGATTGCCTGGAGCACCATGTCCACCTTCTTCCCTGACCTGTGTGCCTGCAGGGCTGTTTCTCACACTTTCCCCTCGCTCCTCTCTCATGCTTTGCTGCACAGTGTTTTTTACCCTTTCTTAACCATGTTTCCCCCAAGGTGCCGCCATCTTGGCTGTGGGGCTGAGCCGTGCCCTGCGCTGAGCCGGTTGGAGCCGGCTGGAACCGGCTGTGTCCGGCACGGGGCAGCCCCGGCCTCCCCTCACAGCGGCCACCCCGCAGCGCCCCCTCCTAAACAAAACCTTGCCCCGTAAAGCTATTTTCACAGGACTGCACCAGAGAGATACCTGAATTACCTCAATTTCTTTTCTTAAAGGCAGCAATCTGCGAGGCCTGGAATAGTGTGCTAGTGCTTGGGCAAGAGTACAGTAAGCCTGTGAGGCCGGGCTGATTTGGAATTTGGAGAAGCTCACACGCAGAGCCCCAACACTGCTGCAGCAACAGGAAAGCCTTATGCCGCCTGTTTGCACCCCGAGTGAGCCAAAGAGGCCCCAGTCAAAGCACGAGATTTTCTGTGTTCTCAGAGAAGACTAAAAATGAAAGTGTTGCTTGAAAAAAGGAAAGCAAGCAAGCTGAGAGAATAATAAAAAAGGAGTACTCGCTGTTTCTAGAAAGTCCTGAGGAATCCAACAAAAAAGTCAGAGAGAAAAGCTGTCATCACTGTTACTGCCTCTCGGTCTTTCAGTGTAATGACTGCCTGGTGGTGCCTGGAGATCTCAGCACTTTCTGTGCTTTCTAAATGGAGTATTTTTGCTGAGAACTCCAACAAGGAACTGAAAGTAATTTTGTGATTTGCGGAGGGGGAGTTTTTTGGTATTTTGTTCTTTGGCGGGGGTTATTTGTTTGTATTTTTTAATCATTCGTTGCTAGCAAATTGTTGGTAGAAGTTACGCAAAGTCATAATAGCAATAAATGTTGTAAGGTAATGAAGTACTTGCTCTGTGCACACAGATTTCATTTTGGAGTAAGTGACACTGCACATAGATGTATGGGCAGTTCTGTTCAGGAACCACTAGCTGCATTAACTGCTCCTGATCCTAGTACTTCTTCACCTTCCATTGAAACTTCATGTTTTTCTTGTCAGATGTCAATATTAAAATTATAAAGTCCCACCTATGAGATCCTTTTATGCTGCCAATGCATTCAATCACCTTGCAAATACCCTATCTGTCCAAAGGAAATACTGATTTCTGCCTACTTTGCTGAATACACTGGCATCCGCTGTGGCGTTTGGAATGTTAAGGTGATGCGTCATGGTTACCTTCTTCTCGCTATTACTGCACAAGGCTATTTAAGAAAGAGGTCATGTCACACGAAGAAAGGACAGATTGGGGTGAGGAAATAGCAGGGAACAGAGGAAGGAATTAAGAACGTCGTAAGCCAGAACTGCACCTGAAATATTAATAATCTAAAACCACTGGCAATTCCTGAGGAAGTTTATTCCCCTTTGATTTCACTAGGAAATGAAAGTCAAATTACTTTTGGGCTTCAGGCCTGGATTGCTGATCAAGATCAGAGTGTACATTTCTGTTCTGTAACATAATCTGCAGGTTTTTAGTTGCTGTAAAGGTGCCAACTTTATGAATGGTTTGAGTGTATATTGGTGGTAACAGAGCTTCCCTTTTGCTGACAACACTGTATACCTCCTTTCCCCCAGAAATGGGATTCAGGAGAGGAGAGGAGAGGAAAGGAAAGAGAAAAATGAAATGGAGAAACTGGCTTCACGGTCAGCGAGGTATTGCAAAGCAGGTTGCTTTTCTGCTACTGGCAAACGTTTGATTCTAACAGCAAAAAATTGCAGTCACCCATATTTATCTGCAGATGAACTGCATTCAGTCTATTAGCTTGAGTTATTTGTCACCATTTAAACTTGGTATTTATTCTCTGTATCTGCCAGCCAAATACTGTAAATTTCTAAGGGACCAAGCTTGTGCTGCTCTCACTGACTTCAGGAGTGGTAGTGATACTTGTTTATTTTACTCAAAGAGGTTATTTGTAAAATTTTGGAAGGATTACTGTAAGATTAAGACTTTGAAGCTTTAAAAATTATGTATTTTTAAATTCCAGGTCAAAATAGCATTTCAGATTTAGTCAAGGTTAAAAAAACTATTGAAAATAAGAAGGTACATAATGAAGTATAAATAAGTGAGCAACTGTGACACTTTTATATATCAACAAATTTCTGTTTTGGAAACACTAACATGACCCATCTTTGTGAATATTATTTTTGTAATTTTGAGGTTTCTTAGTTATTCAAAGGCAATTTTCCTCTGACAGGATCTGATCACTTCCAGGCGAGAAAAGGTTAAAGGATATCTTATTAGGTTGGGAACTGGGCACCTGAGGTGCCCAAGAAGGTCTTCTTCCCCTACTGTACTGGAGAAGAGAGGAATTATATCTAGGACTGTGAGTTCCTGCAACTGTTGCTCTGATTTGGGAACTGTCTGGTTAAGTCATAACCAGACATAACCAGACCAGTCTGGTCATAGTTAAGATTCAATGTCCCATTATAAAAAGGAAGACAAAACTGAAACAGCATTGGTGGTTAGGTGAGCTTGTCTTCAGGGAATCAGGGTGGTTGGGAATTTTCTGTAGAGCCAACTGTTCCCTAACGCCAAGCTGTAAAGTCAGTCCCTGGCAGAATCTAAGATAGGCAGGACTTGGTCATAGCTGTGTTGCAACTTCTGTTTGCCATCTAACGTCCCTGTTCTTTTAGGCTATGAATTACAGCATTTGGTGGTGGTGTGGTAGCTCACCTACTTTGGGATAAAGTTGTATCTGTGGCATTTTTAACATATTTGTGTGTCTGTTTACTGAAACAATTTTCTTGCCTGAGTTCAGAACAGTGCAGACTAGCAATTCTCTGGTAAGAGAGTGTGCTCCGTTTTTTTGCAAGTTTAATGATAAACTTTTAACTGCAGCGCATCAAAATACACTGGAAAGTGATAGGTGTAATTTCTTTCCTACAAACTGTCCGGGTTTTATGTTATTGTAAAAAATAATTAGCAGTTTTGTAAAATTTTACAAGAACAATACATTCCATAGAAGAAAATGAAAAGGTTTTACATTAAGTTTGCAACTTGCTATAGCTCTGATGGTGTATTGAGCCAAAAGTGTGAACATTTGTCCAAGCTTTGAACTTAGCCTTAGTTACTTTGATGATTTTGCTCTTTTTTGAATTTTAACTTTTGAATTATAATTAGGTAAAAATTTGATCCATTAATTGAAATATTTTTAATTTATTCTGCTAATGAGCAAAGCTGTAAAACTAGAAGTAGTAGAGAGGGATACAAGTGAATACAGATTAAGAAGACTAGACAAGAGAACTTACTGGAATAGAAAAAAAGCCAGAAATTTGGAACTGTGAACTGAGATTTTTTTTTATAAACAAAACAAGACTTAAATTTGCCAACAACAAATGTAATTAATAAAGCAAAAGACTACTTCTAGAACCTAGACACAGGAATTTTGGCAGTCTGTAGAACTGTCGCCATCTTCCTGTGGGATGTATATTCAATTAGTTTAGTAATGCTCACTAATAAATCATCCTGTATACATCCAGCTGGAGAGCTTACAGGAAAATAAGTTGTTTTCTCACAATTCCCCATGGATATCTGAATTTACATTCTGTCAAAGCAACTGTAGTACCTGCAGGAAATCTGAGTGCCCTTGGATATCCTTAAAGAATTAAACCTTCTAAAGTTACAGGAGTGTGAGAATAAATTTAAAATACTGGATTTAGCTAGACTATTTGGGTGGCAGCAGCAAAATAAAACTCCTTTGGGATATAGGCAAAAATGAGGTTTCTGTGCTCCAGGGCAAAACCGCATTTTTGCACTGGCAATTGAACTAACTAAACTCTCCTGTAATTCTGGAGAAACATTAATTTGCTGCTACTTTGAATGGTTTGAATTTGATGACTTTCACATTAGCTTTATCAGAGGGAACTGTTATTATGTGAACACATAAACATTTCTCTATGTTTCTATTTGCAATATTATGCATTAATTGATAATAAGAAAGCATTTATCAGGAAATAGTGATAAAAGGCTTGTGTTCATTGGTTATTATAAGTAATTTTTTATTCTGTCCAGAATTGCCTTACTAATGTGGCTTTTTTCACTGCAGTAGGCCCTACTATAAAAACTTAGAAGGAATAATTGTATAAACTATGGCTCAAAAACATGCTTTCAAATTTTATTAAAGGAATCATGAGTGGGAAGCACATACTTATGGCTGTAAGACTGCTCATAATAAAAATATATTTGCATTTCTCCAAGATTAATTAGTAGCAACAAGCATAGTTTCAAGACTGAGTATGAGTTGTAATCAAAGGATCTCTGTATAAACAAAGATTGCCCCAAATTAGAGATTTTTACTTATCAGACAATACAAAAAGTCCAGCACTCTTTCTAATCTGCACATTCAGTCTCTTGCGCTTGCTGTTGATATGAATGAATAAGTAATGTGTTTTAAAGCTGTGTAGTCAGTGTATTATTATTTCTCTCCTCAGGAATGTGAATCTGCTCCCTGCATTAACGGAGGTTCTTGTCAAGATGCGGTCAATGGATTTGTTTGTACTTGCCTAAGTGGGTACACCGGCAGGTTTTGTGAAGTTGATGTTGATGTTTGCCATGAGCCCACACTGGACTCAGTTCTCTGTTACAATGGAGGTGTATGCGTTGATGGACCTGGAAGAATTTTTCACTGCAGGTTAGTATGAATACTGTCATATAACTGCTTTAGTTAATACACATTGATTTGCTAAGATTTCAGGGCGGTGTTGTTACTGCTCAGTATGTAAACTCAATTGGATTTGATGCTCAATCTAGTGCTCAAAAATATTATCTTAAACCATTCACTGTTTAATATCAGGCTCTTTATCTGGAAACTTACCTTCTAGTGCTTTTCAGAATTATATGTGGAAACTTCTAACATAAACTAACCCTAAAAAATTTAAAACCATTATGTTTACAGATATGTATCTACTCCTGTGTTTTGTACTCAAAGAAAAAATTAATTTGCAATCAAATCTAGATGACAGGTAGTTTGTATAGTATGTATGCACAGACATACATCCAGAGAAATTCCCTATGATCCGTCATCATTCTCTGGCTGTTTATAGCTTCTGGCTAAATACATGTTATCTTATAGCTTATATACTTGTAATATAGCAAAACTCCTTTAAAATTAAGCTACTCTAGATTATATACATTATTCTCTACTACATCTAATAAATATATCAACTCAACTCACAATTATTATCTAAGTCCTTATTCAATTGCTACATTCATAGAAATATTAAGTACTAAGAAAATATTTTATAAACATACTTAAGAATGAAGCATAAATATCTTCCCTTATACAATCATGTGATCGATAACTGGATTTTGATTGATGGCCAAAATTGAAGCCTAAAGATAATAGTTTTATTTAAAAAAAAAAAAAACATGGTAATGTTAAGGCAGGAATGATCATTCTTAGTTGTGTGTAACAGTTTGATAGCTTTATAATGTAATATAAAAAATGAAACTAATTTCATTTCTTATGAAATGAAGACTAGGAAACAAATGTATTATTTCCAATCTGTGTCTCAGTTTCCACCTGTTGATCCTTTGTGTCCTTCTGTTAATAGTTATGGAATTTCATTAACACTCAACAGAATTAACAAAGCAAATGTACCATGGACAACTGGGAATTACTGTTGTTGTAATTTAAGCAAATATTTGCATTGATTGCTGGCATTGTTTTCCAGAATTTGAGGGGATCATAATCTGTGATTAATTTCTGTCCTACAACTAAATGGTGAAGTTACAATGACTCTTGAGGCACACAAACACATTAACAGATAAAATCTCCACATGTCAAATGAGACACAATAATTATATTAATAATCATAGAATCACAGAATATTTTGAGTTTGGAAGGGACCTTTAAAGATCATGTAGTCCAATCCTGTGCCAAGAGGCAGAGACATCTTTCACCGGATTAGGTTGCTCAAAGCCCAGTCCAAACTGACCTTGAACACTTCCAGTGATGGGGCATCCACAACTTCTCTGGACAACCTGTTCCAGTGTCTCATCATCCTCATCATAAAAATAGACTTCCTTATATCCAATCTAAGTCTGCCATCTTTCAGTTTAAAGCCATTACCCCTTGTCCTTTGTGGTGGTTTGACCCTGGCTGGATGCCAAGTGCCCACCAAAGCCGTTCGATGACTCCCCTTCTCAACTGGACAGGGGAGAAAAATATAATGAAAAAGCTTGTGGGGTGAGATAAGGACAGGGAGATCACTCAGCAATTATACCATCATGGGCAAAACAGACTTGACTTGGGGAAAATCAGTTTAATTTATTACCAGTCAAAACTGAGTAGGAGAGAGGAGCGAGAACATGTGTAGGGTAATGAGCAATAAAACCAAATCTTAAAACACCTTCCCCGCACCCCTCCCTTCTTCGTGGGCTCAACTTCACTCCAGATTTTGTCTACCTCCTCCCCCTGAGCAGCGCAGGGGGACAGGGAATGGGAGTTGCGATCAGTTCATCACGTGTTGTGCTGCTGCTCCTTCCTTCTCAGGGGAGGACGACTCTCACTCTTTCCCTGCTCCAGCGTGGGGTCCCACCCACAGGAGACAGTCCTCCACGAACTTCTCCAACATGGGTCTTTCCCATGGGCTACAGTTCCTCATGAACTTCTCCAGCGTGGGTCCCTTCCACAGGGTGCAGTCCTTCAGGAGCAGACTGCTCCAGCGTGGTCTTCTCCCTCTCCATGGGTCCACAGGTCCTGTCAGGAGCCTGCTCCAGCACGGGCTTCCCACGGGGTCGCAGCCTCCTTTTTAAATGTTGACAGAAGTGATTTGAAATATTAGCTTGTAAAATTAACGTGTGATGAGACTGTAATTTATACATTCCATTAATTCCATTTTCTTCTCATATATTCATATCAACTTAATCTTTTTCTTAATTATGTAGTTAAATGAATTGTGTTTTGTCTGTAGTAAATTCCCTTACCAGCTATTGAATTTAAGGCCAATGATAAATCTTTCGGGTACCTTTTCAGTCAAAGGCAGAAGATCAAAATTATTCCCAATATCATGGATGTAGGCAGTTAAAGCCAAGAGGAGACATACAGTAGAATACAATAGCTTTTTGTTACCCCCTGTTACTGGAGGGTAACAGCCCTGCAGGTCTTCATACAGACATTTAACACAAGTTTTCTTTTAGGCCGTTCCAGGCAAAGTAAGTCAGATTGGCTTAAACTGTCAATGCAGCTAGTTTGAACGAATACAGTTGGCTGTATCTGACTTGGATTAGGGCAGTTTTACTCAGTCCTTTCTGCTACCAGCAGTTACTTCCAGTAGCTGATAACAATCCTGTAGGGCACATACGGTTAAAGACAGCACTGGTGAGCAGTAATGAGCAATACAGACAGTGTTTTTAACTGGCACTGTCATAGGATGGGATCCTTTCCCTCTGGTGTATCAACGGAAGCACTCAGCTTGGTGTCATCTGCAAACTTGCTGAGGGTGCACTCAATCCCACTATGTCATTGATGAAGATACTAAATAGTAGTGGTCCCATGACAACTCAAATATATTATGGTTTAGCTTAAACCTTTCAGTACATGCTAAAATAATTCACGTTAGCTTCCTTCTGCAGTGGGCTGCTACCTGCACAAAGACTATTTCTGTGGCTCATATGTCTGGTAATTTGTTTAGCCCCTATTGTTTGATCACCAGTCTGAAAATTCAATCCTGTGCATTCTCCTGCTGCTTCTTTCCTGGCTCATGTTCACTCTAGCCTCTTTTTTTCAAGTTTTTTGTGTTGCAGCATCCTTTCTTCTTTCACAAATGAATCTTCTGAATTAAATGAGATTACTTATATTTCTCCTCTCTTCTGCTTGGGAACTTAAGCCAAACATTGTTAGGGTAACTACCTTATATTTACTTCTGAGCCCAACATTGGCCATCATGGAATCATAGTCAGAAAAATTGCAAACAATTAAAATCAGGATTTTTAGTGTTGCTAAGATCACGAAGGTTTTCATGAGAAATGTAAGACTACAGTAAGGTAAGGTGATGTGAGATATGGTTGTGATCCTGCAAAAAGAAGTGCCATACTTGATATAAACTTCTTTTAAAAAAGAAAAAAAGTCAGGGGAAAGGTCTTTTTCAGCTGATTGTCTCTTCTATGTTGATATGCTTCAGAAGACAGACATAACTTCTTTCTACCCTTCAGCAGCTGCTACCATTCCAAGTAATGCATGCAAGGTGAAAATAAGAAACATAAAAAGGTCATTAAGTTGGGTTTGCCCCTGTACTGTGAACATTATGATGTGAACACTCTTTTTCTACCATGCATTCCACTTGCTTTAAGCAGTCTGAACAAAACTCATGTACAGACTGGAGAATAGGACTAATATGGAGGGTGGAAAAGCAGAATAACTGAAAAAGAAGGAGGGGAGAAATAGCTCCTACTCTAGCAAAATGCCACACACATTCAAAACATTCCAAAAGAATAAGGAATCTTAATGCCTGTTACACAATCACTGTGGAAGGGGCAGGAGGAAGGACAAAATCAGTATCATTTAGAGTCTCCTTGTTTTGGGGATCTGGCTTGGGATGTTTGTATTATTGTGGCTGGTAAAACTGGAAATAGCAAGTCATGAAAAGTGTCCAGTGATGGGTAAATGTCAGGCTGCCTTAACTGTGGGCAGCATTGCCAGCTTCAGCTATGATGTATGTGATATTTTACCCAGTAGTACAGTGAATGGTTCAACTTTTCTTGAACTGTGTGGGAATCAATGACATGAACAACCCTACAGGCTTCTTCCTGAAATGAATATGAAAAATACCCTTTGGGATAGCCCTTGAATGGTGTGTTATCTGAAATATCTTTCTGTCTTCAAACCCCTAGTTTAAAATTAAAACAACTCATTGGAAATGAGAGGGGTGCTGGGAGTTGTAATTCAGTTCTGTCCTGGGCAGACTGCCACTGAATCAGGGCTTCAGGAAACAGATTGCCATCTGAAAGGATGCCCACCTACCTTTCTTTCTGTTTTAGTCTTCTTAATTAAAAGAACTGGCTGTCACAACAACAAACACTATATAAATTAACAAATTAATAATAAAGCTATCACTGGGCTCATGGGGGCTTTCAGAAGACAATTCAACCCAACCTACATATGGTTGATATAATGAGTATGTAATAGGAATTCTGAAGCCTTTTCATAGTATTTTCCAAGGATTTTAAGGAAGAAAAACTGTTCCACATAAAATACTCAGATTTTTTTCATTATATTTAATCCACAGTTCATTCTTCCTTACTTTTGCATCTTTTGGTCCCAGACAATTTGGTATGTTTGGCTTGGGATTTAAAAGAGTAAAAATAATAATAATAAAAAAATTCCTCCCTCCCTGCTCATGCTTGGATTGAACCTTTTTCAAATGTGCATTTCAGGTACTTCGTGCTGACTAGGTTCAGAAGTCATGTGAACTTAAGAAGGATTATCTGTGCAGTGCTTTCAGTCTGATCAGGTGAAAATGATGTCAGCAATCTTATGACAGGCATTGCCTTAGATTAAGTTGTTGAATATTATAGCTTCATTGTACTTTTTCAACACATTATAGCACATTTGGTTTTTGTAGTATTTTTGTTAGGGAACGCAGAGGTAATTTTTTATGTCCTTCTGTCTTTTTTCATGCACTCCGAATAATTTTTTTTCAGAATTTAAATGTATTTTAGTGGCATAAGATAACTTTGTTGGTCTTAGAAATGCGTAGGGTCACAAGTAACTTTGATCCTATCCTTTGATTCATAAAGGGAGACCGGTGCTTTTTAAATCTACTTTTTACATTATATTTGACTACAATATTTGGTTCAGAACTGAAGCTTTTTTGGCAGCATTTTTCAGAGATTAGTTTATACTCACAAGACAATTCTATGGGATTGATTTTTGTCTTCCAAGGGCAGGTAAGAGTGAATATTTGATCAACAGAATGTCAAGGTTTTTCTTCCAGCTCAGGAGATTTTAGTAAGAAAGAATTCTAAAATAGGAATATGTTGGTTTACATTTCCTCCAAATGCCCACCCCCCTGAGCTGCAAGACAGGCATGGGGAGCAGAATGAAACCCCCATAATTCAAGGGGAAATGGTTAGCGACCTGCTACACCATTTAGACACACACAAGTCTATGGGGCCAAATGGGATCCACCTAAGGGTAGAGGGAGCTGGTGGAAGTGCTCACCAAGCCACCTTCAATCATTTATCAGCAGTCCTGGCTAACTGGGGAGGTCCCAGTTCACTGGAGGTTAGCAAATGTGATGCCCATCTACAAGAAAGGCCAGAAGGAGGATCTGGGGAACTACAGGCCTGTCAGTCTGACCTCGGTGCCGGGAAGGTTATGGAGCAGATCTTCTTGAGTGCCGTCACATGGCATGTACAGGAAAACCAGGTGATCAGGCCCAGTCAGCATGAGTTTATGAAAGGCGGGTCCTGCTTGCCTAACCTGATCTCCTTCTATGACAAGGTGACCCGCTTAGTGGATGAGGGAGAGGCTGTGGATGTTGTCTACCTAGACTTTAGTAAAGCCTTTGACACCGTTTCCCACAGCATTCTGCTGGAGAAAGTGGCTGCTCGTAGCTTGGACGGGCATACTGTTCACTGCGTAAAAAACAGACTGGATGGCCAGGCCCAAAGAGTCATGGTGAATGGTGTTAAATCCAGCTGGCAGCCGGTCACAAGTGGTGTTCCCTAGGGCTCAGTGTTCGGGCCAGTTCTGTTTAGTATCTTTATCAATGATCTGGATGAGGGGATCGAGTGAACCCTCAGTAAGTTTGCAGGCGACACCAAGTTAGGTGAAAGTGTTGATCTACCTGAGGGTAGGAAGGCTCTACAGAGGGATCTGGACAGGCTGGACCGATGGGCCGAGGCCAACTGTATGAGGTTCAACAAGGCCAAGTGCCGGGTCCTGCACTTCAGTCACAACAACCCCATGCAATGCTACAGGCTTGGGGAAGAGCGGCTGGAAAGCTGCCTGGAGGAAAAGGACCTGGGGGTGGTGGTCTAGAGCCAGCTGAACATGAGCCAGCAGTGTGCCCAGGTGGCCAAGAAGGCCAACAGCATCCTGGCTTGTATCAGGAATAGTGTGGCCAGCAGGAGCAGGGAGGTGATTGTCCCCCTGTACTCGGCACTGGTGAGGCTGCACCTGGAATACTGTGTCCGGTTTTGGGCCCCTCAATGCAAGAAAGACATTGAGGTGCTGGAGCGTGTCCAGAGAAGGGCAGCGAAGCTGGTGAAGGGTCTGGAGCACAGGGCTGATGGGGAGCGGCTGAGGGAAGTGGGGCTGTTTAACCTGGAGAAGAGGAGGCTGAGGGGAGACCTTATCGCTCTCTACAACTACCTGAAAGGAGGTTGTAGTGAGGTGGGTGTTGGTCTCTTCTCCTAGGTAACAAGTGATAGGACGAGAGGAAATGGCCTCAAGTTGCACCAGGGGAGGTTTAGATTAGATGCTAGGAAAAAATTCTTTACCAAAAGAAAGGGTTGTCAAGCACTGGAACGGGCTGCCCAGGGAAGTGGTTGAGTCCCCATCCCTGGAGGAATTTAAAAGATGTGTAGATGTGGTACTTAGGGACATGGTTTAGCGGTGGACTTGGCAGTGTTTAGGTTTACGGTTGGACTCAATGATTTTTTCCAGCCAAAATGATTCTGTGATTCTATGATTCAAATAAAGTGAAATTATTTTTAAATGTTAATTATGATATCTACCACTCATTCATATTTGTGACTATGAAGTGATTGTAATGAATGCAATGATAAGTAGTGAAAGGCTAGATACTGCTGTTTATAATCTCACATGTACATGAGAAAAGGTTGAAGGACCTTTGACTCATATTTAACCAAGCATTCACTAGCATTTGTAAAAGAATATAACCTAATAATTACTTGAATATCAAGTTGAAGGGGCAAATACTGTTGTCAAAGCAGTCATAGTAGTACATTGTATACATCAGCTAGTATCCTTGGAGCATCTTTTTGAAATCTTTGAAATATACCACTTTTGGACATCTTCAAGTGGTAGAAATTATGCTGGAAAAAATACAAAATCTGTATAATTTAGGCTGACTTTTGACTTTCATAACATAAGGGACTAGTATTATGATGGAGTGTACCATATTAAATTGCATTCAGCTATCAATGAAAAGACATCCACAAAACCTGTATGTAACTTGAAGTTTTTTCTTCCTTGAGATTCTTTATGTGCCAGTTGGCACTTGGAAAAGCCTTTCATTTTATTCTTGTAACTATTCTTCCCTTTTCTTTCTCTCAGTAAAATCAAATTGCTCTTGAAAACATTTGCATTACATTCTTTTATATATTTTCTTTATTTAATATTCTTCTTGCCACAGTTGAAGCACATGTAGAACATGTAATTAAAAACCAAAACTGTCCTACAATCTTATTCTTGTGCTGCTTAGGAAAAGCTGGTAAAAATAAACTAAGATCAGTACGTTCATGTTCTTGTAGTCTACTGATAAGGAAGCAAAGTTTAGATTTTAAAATATCTTGTTTCCAGTTCCCTTCTATTTTAATTTACTTTATCTGTGTGAGCAAGGTGTCCCACTGGAGCATCAGGCCTCATAACTAGCTAGGGCTTCTGCAGGGATCCAGGAAAGGGATTAAAACAATTCAAGGGTGGACATGCTGTATGAGCAGAAAACTGGAGTCTGAAAAACATACTACTCTGTAGCTCTGGCATGCAGACTGTATATAAGATAAGCAATAATAAAGTAGAACGGTTTGTCTTAGAGCATGTATAAGGTAAATGATATATTGCTAGTATGAAGCAGATAGTTATGGGGGGTGCAGAGTCTTGTAGGGCAACTGTATCCAAAAACGCTGCTATTTAATTCTGTCATGGTATGCAAAAGGAGTTAATCTGTATGATTTATTAACTGTCAAGCTTCATTTAATTTAGCTGTTAATAGACAGCTTGCAAGGTCTGACCAAAGTTGCAGAGTACACATTACACAGAGCTATGTGTCTAAGTTTCTCAGACCACTGAGATAAGTGTAAGAAGAAAGTCATTTTATGGTATGGAAGGAGTGACTAATTCACTGGAACATCAGAATCTCTTAAAACAGGCAAGTCATAAATTAGTAGGTTCTCACTTTTGTATGTGCTGTGAATACATACAAAGTACTCTGTTTCTTTCTCTGTCTCCTCTGTGTGAAAACAGATGCCTCTCCATTTAGATGTAGATAATGAGATGGGTTCTGCATGACTTGCTGAGCATCCGTATTTTAGGGGTTTTTGCATTGTGTGTATGTATTAGGTTACATGAAAATACAAGAATGGAGGTACTGGTTCAAGCCAAGAACCATCTAACCCTGTATGTTGTTTCTAACAGTGGCCATAAGTGGATTGACAGGAAAGAATATGAAAAATGCATGCATATTACTTCTCCAGTACTCTCCTACAAACAGGGTTTTTCCTGAGCATGTTGTGGTTTGTTCAGTAGAAGTTAGTGAATCTCTAACTACTTACACAGTCTTCCCCTGAACCTATATAAACTTCTTTGAGGAGAGGACTTTGACTAGGCAATCTCCAGAGGTCCCTGCCAACATCAGCTGTTCTGTGACAATACCATTCAGCAAGCAGACCCACAGGTCTAGCCTGTTGCATGACAAAATGGTCTCCCTTTTTTAATTTTAAGTACTGCTCCTGCTAGCTTTATTTCATGTCCCCTAATTCTGGTGTGGAAAAGGAGAATGAAAAGCTGATTCCAAGACATCCTTTCCTTGCTTTTGTGGGCCACTGCCATATTGCCCCCTGGTCCTTCCTTTCCAGGCTAAAGATTTCTGGCTTTCCCAGTCCTTCCTCCTTCAGAAGCCAACCGAAACTTATGGTCATCCTTGTTGACCTTTTTCAAGGCTTTTTAATTTCTATTTTGTCTTGACTGACACCAGCGGACAAGAAGTACACACAGTATCCAAGCTATGGGACAATCTGTGATTTATACAGTGGCATAATGTTTTCTTTCTTCTTCTCTATTCCTCCCATAATAAACAACTAGCATTTCATTGATGCTGGGAGGAGAGGGAACACAGGTGTTTCAGTTTCATTCTTAAACTGGCTGATGCTGAACTCTAGCTTCCATCGAGAGTAGTTAGATAAAGCTGGCACACTAACGTGTTCCTATACTACTTCATGTATAATTACTTTATCTCTAAATGTGCATATAAATATATATGTGTGTGATTTTTCATTATGTCACACTTCTTTACTTAATCAAAATCCCATTCTTACTGTCAGAGCAATAACAATAGGTAATAATGTTAATGACAATTTCTAACCCCCTTTATTCCATTTTATAACGACAAATGCTTGTGTCTCCATGTGAAAAATACTAACTGTAATACTATCGAATAGTGTAATAAAAATGCATATCGTGTCCTGCATTTTTCGTACTTTCTGGATATATAGTAAAATTCCTTACTTACACGACAAGCTTATAAGGGAAAAAAGAACAAGTACATTGTAGTCTTTATTTGCTACATGCTAATACAAAGTAAACAATAAATTTAATAAATGCAAACTGATACTCAACATATCTCTACATTTTCAACTAAAGCCAGAACTGTAATCAGAAAAATGTTAACATGTAATTTTAAAGAAGTAGTTCTCCAAGTGAATTATAGTTCTGAATTGTTTTAGAAATATTTTTTAGAAATCTTTTCGAAAAACAGCTTTGGTGCTCATAGCTTGCATACTTTCTAATAAGTTTTGATCAATATATGCCTTATTGCTCCTTTGTTTATTCAGATTGGATTAAATTGGTATGTTGCTCTTTTTGTATGAAATTGCATGAAAGGTAAAGGAATAGGTCATAGCTGTAAAGAGGCAACACAACTATTTTAGAGAGGTTTCTCCTGTAGTAGCAAATTTACCAGAAGGTCAAGATCACAGGATTTGGAATGAGTATTTCAAACAAACAAATAATGTGTCTAAAGATGTTTAATGGGTGCAGTATGCCTGATGGAATAGCTGCTATAGCTGTCCCCCCTAGTGCTTCTGGGCAAAAGTAGAGAAAAATTATCATTCTGTCACTCAAGTGGATATTTATATTGATATTCAAACATTATATCAACCCATTTAAAATATCTAGAGAGGCATTTTGCCAACTTAATAGCAAAATAGAAATAAGAAAAGTTGAAAATGGTAAGAGGCTGTAAAAGTGGAGCATGAAGAAAGGCAAGGCATTAAGAAACATATCCCAAACATGGCTACCATTTTTTTTAATAGGTGCGTGTTCTGTCTCGTTGCATTTTAATAGTGATATTTACAATCGTAGTACTGCATATAGTTAAAATTACCCACTCTCCTTACCATTTTAAAGTTCTAAAATTCAACAGTAAAGTGCAATCTGCTAGAGAATTAGCATTGTCTACAAAAACGCAGACAACAGTGTCTGGAAATGAGGTGCTAAAAACTAGTGGGAAAAAAATACATCCAAAAGCAAAACACAAATCTAGTACAAATCATCCAGCTGTCCAGTCTTGGAATACAACCATTTTAAAGCTTGTATCTGAATGACTATTGCCAATTGTTATATTCTGGTTTTTTTAAGCAAACCTTTTAAAAATTCATTGCCTGAAAAGACACAGGATGTCTCTACCCTATGTATGTCTTGGTTTTGGTTTTTGTTTTTGGTTTTCTAGTTAAGTTGTTTTCTGACTTCATGAAACAGAAGCCAAACAAGAATAGCTACTGGGAATCATGTTCACGTCCCCATTATACAAGAAGCAGTGGCTGAACAGTTGGGAATGTGTCTCTAGCAGAACATTTCCATTTTTTTAGCCACACACAGAGAATATTTAATTCAGCATTACCCAAAACATGCATGCCCAAATAAAATCCAACACCTGGAACAAGATTTAAAATTTCACAGTGCTTTAAGATGTAATGTGCTGCTTATTTATTCAGAATTCCATATGGAATACTAAAGCATGCTACACAAGTGATTTACACACATCACCTTTGATATTTTTGCTGTTACTGTCTTCAAAATGTTGTGATATTTGTGGCATACTTCTTTTTTCTTTTTCTTTCTAGAATATATATTCTGAGAGCATGTACACAAATGGCACACATAATGCTAACTGTGACTGTGCCTTTTTATAGTGATTGTTGACAAAACCAGTAATAAACCTATCATAAAAGTTACAACATCATTTAAAAAAAAATATTTCTCTATTTGGTTTTATTAAATTAACAAGTCATGTAATGTGGTAGTTAAAAGTGTTTAATATGTTATTGTTTAAAATTCCTTTATGTACTGTTTTGCAGAGTTCCAATCTACTGGCATTTTGCAAACATAAGAAACATTACTACCTTGTATTTTGAGTGACAGTCCACAAATTGAAAAAAGGGCTATGCTTCATAGGAAAACT
Organism: Pelecanus crispus; assembly: GCF_030463565.1. Taxonomy (NCBI): domain Eukaryota; kingdom Metazoa; phylum Chordata; class Aves; order Pelecaniformes; family Pelecanidae; genus Pelecanus; species Pelecanus crispus. Next base: position 101,984,076 of record NC_134645.1, read on the forward strand.
GCTAGCTCAGACAGGAAGACACCGTTTACTAGAATCCTTGAGGGTATTTTTGAATAATTAAATGAATATGCTCAGTTTTTACAATACAAAATAGTCACAAGAAGTATAAACAATCAAGGGAAAATACTATTCCTTATGTTAAAACAAATACAGAAGTATTAGTGTTTCAACTTGTCTATAAGAAAGGCTTTTTCTAAACTGCGTTCACTTGTCAATAAACTTTGGTCACATAAAGAATTTGAAGGACAGTATCTTTCAAGTCATTGTACAAAATAACAGAATTTCCACACATTTTGTTTGTTTGTTTGTTTTTTAAAGGGCATTTATTGAAAAAGTTACAGTGTAGCTTATGACTCTTTGGTTTTGTTATACCCTGCATGTAAAAAGTGAGAAGACAAAGTAGGTCTGAAAAAACCAAGAGACTTCACTGTAACATTTTTTTTAGCATAATCTGTTTCACATTGGCATTCAGATGTACAGATTGTTACTTTTCAGAGAAGGGCAAGGGCAAGGGCAAGGGCAAGGGCAAGGGAAAGGGAAAGGGAAAGGGAAAGGGAAAGGGAAAGGGAAAGGGAAAGGGAAAGGGAAAGGGAAAGGGAAAGGGAAAGGGAAAGGAGGGCATTCTTCAGGTAAATTGCTCATTTTAGAAGCCCCAAATAATAATAAAAATTGTTTTTCCATCTAAGTTCAGCATTGAAAATGGACATTTCAGAATTAGTCTCCAGGGGAGCCATGCAATTTTTGACAAGTGCATATGTGTGCCAGCATGCATGAATGTGGTCAGTTACTACCGTAGAATTTGACCCTATATTTCTAAATAGGCATAAATAATTCCATCTGACAGAGTAATAGTAGCAGGAAGATACTTTTTACCAGTTCTGTAATTTCAACTACTATTTGTATTTACTCATATTTTAAAATATATATAAGGTATTGTGTTCTATGCCCGAATGTGACATACAATGTAGTTCTATTAGAATTTCTCTACAGTGTGATGAGTTGTGTATATTAATGCAACTGGAATTAAATATTCTTTCTGTACATGCTTTTACCTGAGATGCTTCATTATTCCTGAAGGCTTCATGCAGAAACTCTCAATTTCAGCTATGTAGGACACAGCTAAAGATCAGTGTTCACCAAGTTTTCATTCATCTGCACTGGAGAATTAGTGCTTTGCCCTAGGAATTAAATCCAGTGGGATAACTTTTTCCCTTCAGAACCTACTGTAGTATAGTACCAGACAATGGCTGCCATGGTTCCATAAACAGATCTTTTTCTTTTTTCTCCAACTGTGTACACTTGAATTACTTTGTGTAGAAGTAACCTTACCTTAGGAAGCACTAATGCTAGAAACAAGTCAAACAACTCTTGTAAAACAATCTTCCTCAGCTTTTGAGCATTGCTGTAAAACTTTTGTTTGCATTGTTGATATAATTTTCAGTAACATTCTGTCTAACTTTAACGCATAGTTCTTTGTACTCGTTATTATGTTAGAGAATTGGGGGAGAGAAAATGGAATACAGGAACTGTCATTTAATGTCACATCTCAGCTTCTTCTTGTTTTCTGATCTTGTACTGTAACCAGACTTCAGAGGAATGCCTGAAGAACTTAGTAGGAAAACAATTTTTTTTTCCCCACCTCTTCATCTACCATCACCTATAGGCTTCAGTTTAATTGGTCAGAGGCAGTGATTGACCTGAAGCATAAGTTTAAGAACCTTCCCAAAGGCTATTTTTAAACATTTTTACATTAAATATAGATATTTCTGTATCCCATAAAATTTCCAAGCCCTTCCAAGTTTTCCTTCACATGTCTACTGTTAAAAATTGCTCATCTGTCATAAATATGATCTGTAATAGTGTTGTGTAAGTCATGTATATTGCTGCATATTTCTCTCTTTTTTGATTTCTTCCAGAACTCAGTTTTCCCCAAACAAGTGTTTGTCCTTCTGGATAGGTGTCCCCAAGACACTGTTTCCTGCAAGAGTCTAGGTGCTCTGGGTTCTTCTGAGTGAGCACTAGGGAATATGTACTTCAGACACTGGATACTTTGGTTCCTACTAAGTATTCCTATGATTTTTCTAATTTCTCATCAACAATTTTCTTGTGATGGTCTTACAGTAAGAAATATAATGGTTGTTTGCTCTCAAATAATAAATAGAAATGGAGACACTTCTAGAGAGTGACTTGCCCACGTTTGCTTTCCAAGTAAATGCAGAGGACTGGCAGAAGTTACTTGATTGCAAGACTGATGAAAGTAGGGAACAGAAGACATAATACATCACTGCCAGTGCTTTATTGGAATGAACATAAAGGGTAATAAAAACTAAAAATTAACACATGCAAACACTCAGAGATGAAAGAGACTGCAGTCATCAGGAACAGCCTCTGAGACCATCCTAAAGTTTGGCTGTTTACAACCCATTCCAATTCCAAAAATTTCCTCTTCCTGTTTGGTAAATACACTCTGACGTTTACTAGAAGAGTAAAATCTATTCTTTGACTATGCTTGATTTTTTTTATGTCATTAGCAAACAGGTGTCTCCTATTTTTATTCCTTCCAGCTATTTAGTGATGTTTGATGCAATGCTTAGAAAAGGTTAAATACTTTTTTTACAGCACAACATTGTAAAGTTTAAGCCAGTTTTCTATCCCACTTCTACTTTTATACCAGTAACGAATTTAATTTGTTTTGTGTTATGTTTTGTAAATCTCTCAACAGTTTTCAATATTTGCAGCTGGCTAGATTCAGAAATTAAGATGGGACTCTAGGTACTACATTGGCAATGCAAGCACTGAAGTCATCTTGGTATGGTAAACTTTAAAAAAACCAGGATAATATGAAGCCTGTGCAATGTCTTAGTTGCATCATTTGAAGTATCTTCTCTAGAGAGGTGGCATGCACTGGGAAAAAAATGAGAAGCATCTGTTTTTCACTCCAGGTCTTGCCAGGTTTGGAAAACCAAATAAGTTTTTAACTGAAAAATTAAATTTATAGATTATTGATATGCAATCCCAGCAATCCACAGACTCCTGAAACCTTGTTTCCTGAAACTCTCTCCAATGGGAAGTCTACCAGACATGGTACATTAAGCACTGTTCAGGATTTTTCTGGTAGAAGCGAGTTGAATGATGAAATAAAAATTAGGTAGTAGGGAAAAATAGACATTGATAGAAATTCAGTTTTCTGTGAATTTAGTTAGCAACTATTTTTATTTTCACTTGTTTTGAAGAAGGGCAGAATTTTCAATTTTATTCATAATCTTAAAATTGATAGACATTTGTCAAAAATGGCATTTAAAGTATTGTGTTTTCCCTGCTTCAGAGGGAAATTATTTTTGTTTACTGACTCACTGTATCAATAAGTTTGTGTTATATCAATAAGTGTATGTACAATAGTAAAGTGTACCATATAACTCTATATCCATTTGAGATAATATTTCTTCAAGACACTGCATGTAATCTGAGAACAAAAGTGCTCTTTTAGGTTTAGTATCTAACAGTGGCCTATAACTCACTGATTTACAATAAATATCAGCTAGTCATCAGGTAGTCATTTTATATGACTATTTCTGAACTAGAGTTTAATATCCTGATTTTTTTAATATAGTCATTTTAAAATAAAATCGAATTACATGTTCACAAACTGTTATATCTTCTAATTTATTAGGAAAAAAATAAAAATCTGGAAAAGACTATGGAAAAGCTCCTTCTAGAGCAAGCTGTTTCTATTAAATAAATTTAACAATTAGAATATGCGTTCTTTTGAACTATGTTTTGCTTTCAGGTTATCTGTTTTATATGTGGGAGCTCTCACGTAAGGAAAGTTAACACAAGTGACTTTATCTCTGTGATTGTACCTTTGAGATTAGATACCAAAATTCAGTTTTGGTTTAGTTAGGGTTTTGCTTTGTTTGTTTTAAGAGATGACTTTAGACATGATGGTCAATAAATAAAGTAAAATCTGATGATACCTAGTAGCATAATAACAAGATTGCTTAGACTGCAACCTACCAAGAAATAACTGGTATGTATGCATGTATCAGTTATGCACACATTCAAATCCTGATTCTGTCAGAGTATGCTTATCAAGTCAAGAAGACGTGAGAAGTCCAAGCATAGATCTCCTTATAGTCCAAACTGATTAGTTTTTATGATTGAAATATTCAAGTTTTGTATGCTTATAGACAGCAATTAGTAAGCAGTAGCAAGTAAAGACTGACTTTGGCTGCAATTGCAGAGGAATTTATTCTGGAGTTCTAGTAAAGACCTGTAAATAAGCATGTGTTTGGAACTAGGAAACTTCAGTTGGACTAGTTAAAACTATGGATCAAAGTTTTTTCTTTCCTCCTGCCATCAATACTACAATTAAAGAAGGTGGCTAGAGAGAAAGACCACAGAGGCGAAGAAAAAGATTGGAGAAGGAAATGCACATGGATTAAAATATTGCCACAGAATTGTTTACATTTGAATGAGATGTGGCAGAAAATGATGTAGCGATGACTAAACTTATGTAGATAAAACTGATAAAGATATGAATTAGAATCTCAAAAAAGTAACACAGAGATGCATTTGCTGCTTGAGAGTACACATGCTTCAGGCCCTAGTCCTGTCTCTACCCCTTTGACAACACAGAGCATTCACTGCAGCTACAAAGTTCACAAATTCCAGTTTTACCAAAAATGGAAGAACTCATTCCAGCAGGAACAAGCATGACTGGCCCCAGTATGTCTCTTTCCTTCCAGAAGGAAAAAAATTGCCTGAAAACAGCTTGACAGTGTAGCTGCAGACATTGGGTTGGTACCATCTTACTTAGCATCCAACTAGACTAAAGTACATCTACTATCTACTGGTCAGTCTCTCAGAAAGTAACAGCATTTAATGGGTTAAGTAAAAGTTACAGAGCCTGAGTCTTTTCCTCTGCAGTCCAGCTTCTCTCCAAAAGCTTCATTAGACTGGTAATAAAGGGTCTACATGGTCTTGTGAAATAAGGAGGGGAAATAATCATAGAATCATAGAAATTTTGGCTTGAAGGTACTCTACAGGTCATCTGCTCCAACCTTTGACTTAAAGTAGAACTATTGTCTGTGGTGGATCAGGTCATGGCTTTGTCTAGCCAAATCTTGAAAGCCTCCAAAGAAGGGAACTCAACAGTGTCTCTGAAATTTTTTTCCAAATGTCCAGCTTGAATCTTCTTACTCACAATCTGTGACTTTTGGCCCTTCTTGTGTTTTCTGTCATTACTCAAATAGAATTTTTCTCCATTATCTCTGTAACACTCCAATTATTTGCATGTTGTTATTTGAGCACTCACTGGCCTTCTCTTGACAAGGTTAAACAAGACAGTTCCCTTAGCTTCTCCATGATGTAGATCATCTCACCTATACGCCCAATTATTTTGAACTGGACTCGCTTCTGTTGCTTAACTGAAGGTGGGGACAAGGAGGGAGTGAAACTAGACATAGTATTCCAGATGCATCCACACCATTGCCAAGAATGTCTCAAATGCAACTTGGCATCCACTATAACCCTCAGGTTATACTTTTCAGCAGGACTGCTTACTGATCAGCTCTCAGCCCATACTGTAGCATGGGCTCACTCTGCCAGAGCTTTGCAGTCCTCCCTGCGGAGTGTCATGAGGCTTTTGCAGGCCCAGCCCTCAAGTGTATCAACTCTGGATTAAAACTCTGCTATTCAGTGTCACCTCTCTCCCCATCCAGCTCTGAGCTGTATGCAGATTTGTGGAGTATACACTTGGTGGTGTAACCAAGATTGCTGAGAAGTATGTTGAACAGTTGCAATACCTGAGGTGTTCCACTGATTACCAGCCATCAGCTAGATGTCAAGCCACTGGTTACTGCCCTGTGAGCCTAGCAGTCCAGCTAATTTTTAGCTCACCTGATATTTTGGTCATCTAGCTCAGATTTTGTCATCTTCCACATGAGAATGCTGTGGGAGATAGTGCCAAAAGACTTGCTGAAGTCAGAATATATTAAATCTCGTCACTGTTCCCTCATTGGTACAGCTACACTCTTCATTACAGAATGCAATGGTCAAGTATATTTGCCTTTGGTAAATATATGTTAAAGGCTCCTGATTAACTTCCTGTCCTTTATATGTTTGGAGATGGGTTCCAAGAGGCCATGCCCATGACCTTTCCAGGGACTGAGATGAGGCCAATTAGCATATAGTGCCCCATTCTTCCTTCCCACTTGTCTTAAGGTAAACATAATATTAATCTTTTTCCAGTTACTCAATAGCCCAAGGTCACTGACACCATTAACGTGTATGTTGTTATAAGTTAATATAACAGCCATTGTCTTTACCTGACAAATTAGCATTTTTTTAATTTGCTATGGGTCGCTGACCACTGATACAAGTACAACAGAGAAGTATCTATTTTCATTGATGATTCCTTCACTTACACTAACACAGTTGAGAAACTTCAGTTACACACTTTTTAAAAATTGACAATCTTTGTAACGCATAGTAGCAATATCCCTGACATGCCAACTTATAAATTGTTCTTTTATAACAGCTGCACAGTTCATCTACCCATGTCCTCTTGGTTAGCAAACAGCAACTGAAGGCATTCCAGGTGATAATGGTGGTGTGCTTCTTAATGGAAAGGGGCATTTTGTCAGGTAGTGTTACCTTTGCATTCATGGGGAACACTCCTACAAGTGCCCATAAAAGAACCTATTGTGTTATTCTGAAGTTTTGCAGCTACTGCTTATTTTGCCAGGTTTTGGTGTTTTTTTTCTCTGACTGATACTTATTTCATGACATTTGAAACAGATGTGTTCAGAATGAGGTTGCTCCAAGGCAACTCTTCCAGAAGCAGTTATTTAGTCTTGCTGTCTCCTTCTTGTCCACCTTCCAATTCTTCTCCAGGCTGCCTCCAACAGCTGGTATGCATAACATTACAGACTTTGTAGAACCTAGAAAGGTTTAACTTGCCACAAAATAAGACCCAGCTGGATCATCATGAAGTATCTGTGTAGGTGTTTTATCTGGATGGGGTGGTAAAATCAGTAACATGAACTTTGTCTAGTACTTCAGGCACAAACATAGCCATACCTACAGTGAACTGCCAGTCACTAGGAAAGATCAGACAATAGCATCATATCACCTTAGTTGATTATCACTGCTGTAACTGTTATAAAATCAAATTGAGAGAAATGGAATAGTTTGTGTAATGTTTTAGTGGCCCCCAATTTATATTCCCCTCACTGAATTCATTGCTTAATTAGAGCTGTGTGAATGGAGTACAATATACCAGGCACAAGTAGCTGAATTGCCATTCTGCTGCCAAGACTTCTCTTTTTCCTCTTTGGTTGATGTGCTGTACAGAAACAAAAGACCTAAAAGTAAAAATCAATGCTTCCTAATATTGAGGACCTTTAGGGTAGTAAGTTGAGTATGTGACTGACTGACATACAACTGTTACGATCCGATTTGGATGAGAGGAGGGTCCCCTTGCGTTCTAACTGGCCTCGGACAAGTCTGGGGGGCTAGGGGCAGCTAGACCGACCTCTCATTTCAGGTTCGATCCCTTCGAGCGAGATTAAGACACAAACGAGGTCAAATGTCGTAAGTCCACCTGTTTATTAACCACTCGGAGAAGAGAGAAAAATCGCGATAGAGAAGGAAGGAAAACAAGAGAGGAAAATTAAGCAAGAGTTCGGGAGAGGAAAGCGCAGTCACCACCATGGATCTGCGGCGTCCCGGGGGTCCGTGCTTCTGGGGTCTTCGGTGGCAGCTGAATCACACCAGGGTCTTCAGTCGCAAGTGATCACACGGGGGTCTGGGTGGGGGTCTTTTATAGGCTGCGTGCCTGAGGCAACAACTTCACGCTTGCGCAGAACTCCCTCGCGTCCTGCTTGCCCAGGGCGACGGCACGTAGCCCGCGTCTCCGAGCCCCGCTATGGCCGGGGTCTCAGGTGCCGTCCACGTGCACACGCCCACAGCCCATCGTCTGCTCCCAGCAGGCTGTTACCAGGGCCTCGCCGCCGTCCTTGTTGCCATGCGAGCAGGTGACACCCCGCACGCTTTCCTGCAAGGGCCTGCCAGCTTCATGTGGGCAAGCTTTGAGACAAATGTCCAGCCATTTTGTCCCTCACAACAACAGCAACCACCTTTGGGGATAAGATCTAAATACCTTTCCAGGTTGTGTTCTCAGTAATGGAAGTTGTGTTGACGATGACAATACCCTGTTAAATCCCTTGTTCTGAGTATTATGCTGACGGTTCGTTTGGTTTTGTTTCGTATCTGTGGATACTTTTTGAGAAGCAGTGGCAGAATTTGCAGTGATTATACTATTCACTTTGTTTTGAGGGAAAAGCTGAGTGTTTCTACCTGGGGGAAAAAAAAAAAAGTCAGTGACGTAGGCAGGCTTCTTGGTTGTCTTATTGTGGCAGGTGTGCAAAATTAGAAACCAAAGTAAAAGACAGACAAGCCCAGACCACTAATAAGATAAGTGTGTTAAGGGATCCTACCAGTATGAGTCCTTTCAGAGGCCTGAAGTAGCATGCGTGGTGCATATTGCTGAGATTATTCGGAAATTGAGAGCAAAGCTGAATGCATGACCTGCTTTCAAATAAGAATGAGTGCTGCTCCTGGTAGCTCAGCATGATGTTTTCTTTACACTCAGAGCCAACTGCTTCAGAACAATAAAGAAAATCCTCTCCAAGCCGCATCTATCCTTCAAATAGGAGAGCAACAATAGCTGGCAGTGAATGGCAGAATACTGCATTGTCTTTTGGTATATAATTTTAGACATACCCTTTCTTCATGATTCATACAGTAAAATCATATTCCATGATGAAAACTGGCACCAGCAATATTTTTATATATATCTCTCTCTTTATACACACTTACACGTATATGCATATATATACTGTTTTGTTGTGAAATAATTTATCTGAAAAAATGAAAAAAAGAAAAATCCAAATTTGCAGTACTAAATACTGCACACACTGAGTTTAGTATACATGTTTTAAATTGTTACATTAAGCCTTATCACTGTAAATAAAAACACAGCATGCCTTTACCTGGAAAAAATAAATGTAGTTTCTGAAGCAAATAGTGACTAATGACTTCTGTATGTTGCTATGAATACGTGGGCACATAACATGAGACACAACACAGTTTGATGTTTAGAAAATATACCTAGTCTTTTCAATTCAAGGCTTCTGAATTTTACTTGTGAAAATGTAGGCATTGCAAATGTTACATTAAAAAATAACAGCATAAACTGGAGACGGTGCAGATGTCAATGGTTCTTGAATGTCACTCTTTACATGTAAAATAACTTTCAAATAGCATGACATGTATGTGGTATGAGAGAGGATGTTAAATGTTAAATATTTAACGTTTACCATTTAGGCACATAACATGGGTTCAGTATTTAGCTTTTTATCAATACCCAGCTAATTTTAAAGTTTGTAAATTTCTGTTGTAATTTTGATCCATCTTTGTCTCCAGTTCAGATTGATGTTTTCCCCCAAGCAAAGTGGTCTATGTGATTCTTTCAGATGTTCCTATTAGTTTGACTGTGTACCTTCCAAGCAATATACTAAATAACCAAGGTTGGGGGAAACACCAATCAAGAGGACAGAGCCTCTTCAATATACTTTCTGGAGGCTTACAAGCACGGATCGATCATACTATTGTAAAAGGTACCAGAAAGTGAATTTCAGCCAAGGTAAGCATTACTGAATACTGGGTGCTTGTCAGAAAGCATTTAGCATCTCCATGATTGGATCCATTCTGCACTCATCACCTTCCCAGTTTTCTCATGTATTACTTTACTTTATTTCATTAACTTAGATTCTTTACTCACTGAATTTTCTAGGGGCAGCTCTTAGAAGTTATTAAGCATAGGCCACGCTCTGAACCTTACACTTGTTGAGACACACCGTAATCTGATAGTGAAAGCACAGTAATCAATAAGGCTATGGGAGGTACCATATACTGCTCTGTTTAAAATGTAGCAGGATCACTCTTTTGAGACTTACGTGATAAATACAGACAAATCAAAGCTTGCAACTAATCCAAACTTGTAAAAATAGTAAGAAAATGCTACAGGAAATACATCTTGCAGCCATGGTCTGAGTTTGGAAGCTAGCACAAATAGTATATCGGGATGGTGCTAGAATGCCATCATAAATGAAATACATTATAGTTCCATTTTTTTCCCCCCCACACAGGGAAGCATCCTGAATCCCGTGGTGAAACAGTCCTTTCCTAGGTGTGGACTGCATCCTTTCACCTCCTGGCTCAGGAATACTGGCTGATATATTGTCAAAGCTTCCGCCCCCTTCCTGCCTAGCCCTTCTTCACTCATCATCATGAGGGTTAGAATAGCAGTCAGGAGGTGACTGTTGCTCCCTGTCCCAGAGTCTGAGTGTACAGTTGCTCAGGCAAGAGGGGAAGGGAGCTCCATCCAACCTCATAGCTCTCTCTGCAAGAAAACACAGAACTGGAACTGTTGAGATAAACAGAAACAACATTCTAGTCAGACTTCTCAACATCTATTTTTCTTAGTATCTCTGAATGATGAAACACATTCTATTTCATCCTTGCCATTCTCCCTCTGTTTTTCAGAAATGAACATTAAGTACAATGTAATGTTTACTTTGATTTGCCAAAGGAACTCTTTCTTCACCATAATTAAACTGCCTTCTTGAATGACACAAGCCATAGCAGTACCAGGAATCTTCTTCTATGAATCACGTCTGCCCAGAGATTTTTGTCCCCCCTAGTTGTGTTGGATGGAAATGGGATTTTTTTTTTCCCCATGTTCATTGCATCTATGCTAGCAAAATATTTGAAGTTCAGCCTCAGCCATTTTGTCTTGCTCCTCAGGAAAAAAGTTGGTGATCTGACAAAATGATAACTGAACATGAACATTTTTAAGAGCTAAGCTCACACTGCTGTCAAAGCAACACCTGCAGCAGCAGCATACGCTACATTGGGAGTGCTTGGGAGTTGCCAGAGCAGTTTTACTCGCTGTGGGGAGGAGATGCCTGGCTCTAGTCATCTGCAGTCTGCAGACCTGGCACAGGCCATGCAAGAATTTCTTCAGAACTGAGGGAGGTGGAACTACAAGAGAGAAGTCTGCAACAGTCACTTGGGTGTAGTCGGAGCAGTGCGCCTCTGTGTCGAAACACGCTTTCTCCAAGTGCCACCTATTGTGCCTAATAGGTAATTAAACATGCAGAAATATATGCAGATAACGTGGAAGACTGGAGATTCAAGTCATACACTTGCATGCAGTGTATATCTGTGTATCTCTTTTTCCGTGTTGAACTAAATGCTCAGAAAACTTACACTATGCTAAATGATGGCTGTATAGGTTACAAAGTCAAGCGGTTGAAGTACAGAAAATGCCTAATCTGTCCTGCAAACCATGTATTTTCAGAAGAATACAGTCTTTGTGTAACCACATTATATTTTTAACAGTGCTTCATCTGCACTGAGTAAATATTTCAGATATACATAAGGACAGACGAGACTACTCAAGAAACTGTAAATCTGGTTGTTCTAGTGATTGAATTTGTATACAAATAGAATAGTCTTCCTTTTCCTGGTTCACTGCATATTAGCTTTTTCATTGAAAATTTATCTTGCAAATTTTGTTTTCTGGATAAGAAATGAAGTTTGTTATTATTTTTTAAAGAAACAGTATCCCTTCCTTTAAGAAGATACAGGTTCTCCATTGGCATGTTTCACCTACCATTTTCATGTGTATTACAGATTATTTTATACAACCATAGCATTATCCATGGGAAGATATTCATAGGCATGGTAGACATCTGAATGACACTCTGAAGTACAAATTCTATCATTATGTTAGACATGTGGCTGGTGGGATTTCAACAGATGGAATTAAATGATTAGCATAAGGAAATAGCTGATTTTAACTACACAAGGTGGTGCAAAGCACAAGTCCTGCTGTGTGATTAGTCCTTTATGTTTATTCATTCACATTTAAGTAGTTCCCTTCTGTGTGAAGTAGCCAGCAGTGCAGTAAGAATGTTCCCACTAGAATACATACTTGTTACTGCCACTATGGCATCTTCTGTGACACGGATCATTACTGTCAACAGTATGAAACAATTTTTTCAAGAAAATGGAAACATTAAAAAAATGCAAATACGGAAATATTGCTGAAATCGTAACACTGTTGATTCCCCCATTTTCTTCAAAGTATATGGTCAATTTTATTATGTGAGATTATTTGCATTATCTATGTGAACTCATCTAGAGTTTTGTCCAGCTGCATTTTATCTTTTCACAAGTTATGTCCACTTTTAAAGATTCTGCTGTTCAAATTATGTTGTTTGTTATCCCTGTCTTTTTGATACCACTATCCAGCATTGCTTTCAGGATTCTCAGCAACACTTTGACTTCCCTCCCCTTTAATTTACACAGTGATCAAGTAAACCTGCAACCACAAAACCAAACACTGCTTCAGTATCCAGCAGTCACAGTGGAAGACATAAGAGCATCACCAAATGCTGAACAGAATGTTTTGACTTTTTTTTATTGTTTCTTTTTTAAGGAGCTGATCTATTCACTAAGCTCTTTGGAGGACCATTCAGTTGTGTCAATTTCTCAGGCCAAATAATCATCACAGTGTTTTGTTCAAATACTTAATAGATCTCTTAGTAGAAAAGTGAACCACAGTTTTCAGCACAGATCAGTCATAGTAAATATCTGATTGTTCTTACGTCCTGTGTTGATGCTAACCCATATCCTGAGCCTAGCTTCTTGTTTGAGAATTACTTAAATGGATTGGTGCCTGACCAAAGGTTTACTTCTGATGGATAAAAACATCCATTTTCTCTGCAAATTAGCAAGTATGTAGCAAAATTCAAATAATAAGAGAAAAAAAAAACATTGAAGGCAACTGGGGAGTTAAGATCATTCCAATTCAATAAACTTTGCTTTACTCATAAATAACAGTATGTTTATTGTGGGAGCAGAAAAAGATTCACAGTGTCATTAACTGTGGATGTTCTTGATTGGTTTGAAAATGGTGTGGTAGGTAGGTACATTATTATTACTTAACTTTAGCTGGTTGTTGAAACATTTTCTTGTTTGTTTTTTGGTAGTACATTTCATAGTCACACAGGGTGGGTTCTAACAGAAGCACTTGGTGTCAGCAGTTCTAGCATTTTTATATTTTAAAAAGATTGTGTCAAGGCAAATATGATACCACAGTGCACCGTTGACACTGCCTCCTAGTCAATAAAACAAACAAGTAGTTATGAGGAAAACCACGGCTTGCTTTTATCCTGCTGGCTTCCAGTTCTGGAAAATGGGAATCATGGCAAAGGGGACAAACGCATCTAATTTCAGTTTTTATCTGTAAATAATTCTTCCTTTCTCATTGACTAAAGTTCCTACTTTCTCATTTCCTTGGTGAATAGCTCCCTGTATCAGGTAAGAGTTTTTGAAAGAATAGCTTAATGTCAAGCATTAAGGGTGAAGAAATCCTGGCCCTAATACATTGAAACCAGGTGTTCTTTAGGAGAAGACTTAAGTTTAAAATGTTAAATTTATATTCAGAGTAAATAAAGTATAAAATGATGTCCTGGTTCCGGCTGGGATGGAGTTAATTTTCTCCCTAGTAGCAGGCACAGTGCTGTGGTTTGGATTTAGTAGGAGAATAATGCTGATAACGCACTGATGTTTTTAGTTGTTGCTAAGTACTGCTTATGGTAGTCAAGGACTTTTCAGCTTCCCATGCTCTGCCAGGTGCACAAGAAACTGGGAGGGGGCACAGCCAGAATAGTTGATCCAGACTGACCAAAGGGCTATTCCATACCATATGACGTCATGCTCAGTATATAAGCTGGGGGGGGGGTTGGCCAGGGACCAGCGATCGCTGCTATTACAGGAGAAATAATATTTTCAATCATGAGTCTTTGAAATTAGTGTAATTTCTTATTTGAAATTAATATTGACTATCCACTTGCTGTTAAGTTAGGGTGATACTCCTGCATTCAAACCAGATTGCTAGGTCTGAACACACACACATGGCCTGCAACTGAGTGACAACCCTTTCTTTCAGTTGACCTCAGCATTTGAATATGAGAGAAATATCTCCTTATAGTTTTTTTCCTGAATTACTGTAGAACTACTGGATGCTCAGTCTGCAGTGGGTTTGTATGTATAGGAGTGGTGTTCACAGCCTTTCATCTCCTAGTGTAAGTCAGGCAAATAGTTATTTTGTTGTCTTTGCTCTGGATTTTCAGCACAGATGTGTGTTCTAAGCCCAAACTTTTTGAAAAACAGTATCAATGATACAAACATCTGCAAGTGCTAACGCTTGCTTTTTTGCCTACATTTCAGGATGTCTTGGAAATATCACCATAGTAGTTTAAGCCACCTTCTTTCTATTTTCTCTTATCCTTTCTCTATTTGCTCTCAACAACTTCTAATTTGTAATTATTTTTAGTCTTTCATTCATGTATGTAGTACCATCACTTTCAGTGTTAAGGCCACCTTATTTAATATCTTTGGAGTATCTGTCTCTCATGATTGTTCAGTATCTGTAGAATTTTTCAGTGCATTAAGTGCTAACTGCCCATCTGAGTATCTTTACAGAACTACTGACCCTTTACAGAACTATGTTCCAGCCTATCATCATTAAAACTACTCCAGAACAATGTGTGCGTATGTGCTGGAGAGTGGGGGCTGGCTTGCAAGTCCTTGCTTGTGATTTTTTGTGGTGAGAACAGAAAATTTACCTTAAATGTATAGTTAGAACTACAATAAAAATTTTGAATCAGTTCCTAAAGAAATGAAATTATCTAGAAATACAGAAATCTAAGTTTAATGTTGGGAGCATCTCTCCTACAGAATTCTGAGTTTAAGTCTTGTGAGTTGCAAAGCTGGATATAACTTTCTCATTCATGCTTTCTGCATGTAGCTAATTCCTTACTGGTTTTGCATTAGCACAAGTATGTAATAATTGCCAAAGATGTCAAATACCAAATTTTAAGACTTATCTAGAAATATAGTCTAATTTGGTTTCTTTATTGAAGTCCAGGATGCACAGAACTCAAATCACATATATTACAGCGTTTGAAATTTAAGCTTAAAACTTGTCACATAAGACTATGCAAAACTAACTTTTCTATTTGGGATAGAAAATGCTTCACTACACAGATGAACCAGTTCTTTAGAAATGTGTCATTTTTATGGTTCTAATGTTTCCTTTTTTCTCGGTTTAATTCCTCTTTTTCATGTTTGATTTGTTTCTTCAGCAAGAAGTTCACGTCTTTCACTGTGTGAATTCTTGTGTGCTAATGCTATTTCCCACTGACTGACATGCCTCAGTGTCCTGAAAGATTATTTCATATATTGTAAGATTATTTCCAGATCATTGTATTCTTGATAATACAGGATGCTGGGATCAGCTGCACTAAATCAGGAACAAAGCAATGTAGCCTGATCATTTTATATTGGAAATATCATAAAAAAGACAATCAAAAAGACAGTTTTATTCTAAAAATGGGAAGAAATAGTAATGATAAAGGCAGTTTCTTTAGAAATGGTAATCAGCAATAGGCAAATGTGTAGTCATAGAACTAGCTAATACTGTACTGCATGTGAGATCTAGTGACTGAAAAATTCAGTGAGCTGACCAGTTAGACTTATATGTGATATCTGACTGATTCTGACCAGCAGTAGCTTACCCATTAGCAAAGAAGTAAATGAACATGATGTATTGGGTGTAAGTTACTAAAGCCTGATGGACTCATTTCCAAGGGTAGCTTTTCTGCTATTTATTTTACATAGCTCTATGTGTCTTAGTCAGTTTAAATGAAAAAGCAGTCCATTGTAAGTTCATTAATACTTCATGGAGAAGAATACTTTTTTGCAGCTGTCATGGTTTAACCCCAGCTGGCAACTAAACACTACATAGTTGCTTGCTCACTCCCCCCTGGTGGGATGAGGGAGAGAATCAGAAGAGTAAAAGTGAGAAAACATGTGGGTTGAGATAAAGACAGTTTAACAGGTAAAGCTAAAGCCACGCATGCAAGCAAAGCAAAACAAGGGATCTGTTCACTGCTTCCCATCGGCAGGCAGGTGTTCAGCCATCCCCAGGAAAGCAGGGCTCCATCACACGTAATGGTTACTTGGGAAGACAAACGCTGTAACTCCAAACGTCTCCCCCTTCCTTCTTCTTCCCCTCAGCTTTAAATGCTGAGCACCACGTCATATGGCATGGGATATCCGTTTGGTCAGCTGGGATCAGCTGTCCAGCCTGTGTCCTCTCCCAACTTCTTGTGCACCCCCAGCGTACTCTCTAGTAGGGTGTTGCGAGAAGCAGAAAAGGCCTTGACTCTGCGTAAGCACAGCTCAGCAGTCGTGAAAACACTGGTGTGTTGTCAACGCTGGTTTGGTCACAGATCCAAAACGTAGCACCATACCAGCTACTATGAAGAAAAGTAACTCTATCCAAGTCAAAACCAGTACAGCAACTCTCTGTACAACCTCCAGTGAAGTTTTAAACCTGACTGCATGTAGCCTTTGTTACTGCAGTTCTGACTTACCAGAGTGTTAATTTAGCTCTGAAAAGTCAGATGTCATCTGGGACCAGGTACTAATGCTTTCTTCAGTTGACATGAACAAAATATCACGCTAGTAATCATAAGGGTAGAACATAAGAAGCCAGGATTGTTGGAAATAGGTGCCTGAAATTAGATTATTTTAAGAATTAATTAAAATGATGAAGTTACACCAAGCTTCTACCTGCAGTCAAATGGAATTGACAGGCTCTTGATTTAAATTGTCTTTTGGTTATATGTTTACATGTCTCACAAGACTAACCTTTAAACTTAAGCACTTAAATTTAGGTAGTGTATATCTTCTATACAATTCTACATTATATACTGTAGTATCATTCGTTCTTCTCTGTGTTTCTCAAGATACCTGATTCAAAACTATCAATCTTTGTAAAAAAATCCTTGAGTCACTTCTGCCTCATTCTTATGTGACAGCTGGAATAGCAGTATAAAGATAACATACTTAATATTTGGGTTATTATTTTACATAATCATATTTTTAAAGTTCATTATCTTTAACATAAACATTTTGACAATTCAAATAATTAATTAGGAAGAAAGCTGACTATGCTTATAGGCAGGAGTCAGGAAGCAGATTGTGATTGTCCCTGCCACAAGATACTTTAAAAATATAGATTAAAATTTGTGATTGTAATATACGTTCCCCAAGTAAAGTAGGGCATTGGTTCAGAGTGAAGCGAAAATGTTTGTCATGAGAGTTGTAAAAAATAATAAAGAAGAAAAATACAATGGAACAAAAAAGCACACATCTCCACACTCCAGAGATTAAAAAATAAATAGATTAAAATATATGCTATTTTTCTTTTTACCATTTTGGTGGCTTTCTTTGGTGAGAAGGTGTCTATATATGCATGAATCACTGGTAGTTAATTACACAGTGTGATACAAGGCCTGTATAAGGGTGTTAAGCTAAGAAAGACCTGAATAGCAGAGGCTTAAGAACTTACTAACTTGATTGACATTATCTAGTGACCTACTGTAAACTAAGAGACCTAACTGCAAGTACACGTTTCTTGAAATCTTGACTTGAGTATCTTGCAAAGGGAAGAGATAACACCATCTCTACCTTTGCATCATGCTTGATAGAGCAACAATCTTGCTTAGCTTACAAGTAACTTAAATGTAACTACAAGTTTACTGCCTAACAATTGCCATTAGCTTGTAATCATAAAATGGTCAAGTGGGCAGTAATTCTCAGAGCACCATTATCACATATCCTTATGATACATGAAATTCCTTTAGCAGGACTCATACATTTTTATGGAGAGTAAATGAGAGTTGTGTCCCTATGTCCGACCCTAAATGACATTTGCAGTTTCAAATGTCAACATAAATCTTTCTGAGAGCTGTACCCAGCATTCAGAAACTCAGTAACATCTGGTTCTGTCTTCTTCTGGGAAGGTTAAGCATTTTGTTTCCTCTGTATTGTCATACTACTGTTGCCAGCAGTTATATATTATTTTTAATACATGTATATACACACACAATTTTTTAAAATTTATTTTAAAAGCTTCATTGAACTTCTCTGATCCATTTTGTCCTCTTTTGTTAGGAGAAAAGCCAAATCCATTGATGTGATCGTTTTTCATCATGCATGTCCATGGCAGATGTTCATAATGAGAAACCTGTAGAGCTCTACTGAAAAGAAGAGATAGATTTTGGCAGAAATACTAAGAGAATGATAGTCATTATTGCCAGCTTGTCTTGAGTCTCGGTGATAAGTCTGAAAAAAACTCTGTTAAGCAGAATTCAGTTAAACTTACTAAACAGTAGTACAAACTTATACCTTTAGGAGATATGTCACAGAGGTTTTTGTGTCTTCATCTGCTAGTGGAAGAAAAATTAAATGCAGATAAGGATATATTTAGTAACAGCAAATAATTAGACTTGGACTATATAGTATATTTAAGTTCCATGTTCACATTGAATGTTATATCCAGGTTCATCTGAGCAGACACTTTGTGGATCACTAAGTATCCTTCTTCTAAACCAAGTTTATTCGAGCCCAAGATGAGGTTTGTAACTACTGCAGCAGACAGTGGTGGAGCCAAACACTTGCAAATAAGAGTAAGTTCCTTTTTTTGAAGTGTAAATTCATAAGGATACTTTAAAATGTGGCAGAAAGAAACAGTCAATAGTCAGAAGATAGAAGCCAAGGAAGAGGTAAGGCATGTGAATACATAAGTTTCTAAGAAGCGCAGAATTTTTGTGCATCTTGTAATTATCACAAGAACAAATGAAGACAAATTAGCACAGTTAAAGAAAGCTAGACTATGAAAGGAAGTGTTGATTCTGCATTTGCCTTTCTCTGAAACTTCCACAGACTAAAAACAGGGTTCTGGTGTGTGAAAGGGCATTCAAGTGAGTGTGTAACCATTTTCTGAGATCTTGGTGAATATTTGGTATGTTTACTTGTGAATATTGCTGTTAAAAAGCAAATATATTCCTGAACATTTCAGCCATTGTCCAGATCCAACTTAGATCAACCAAGTTTATATCTATAAAGATTATATACATCTTCCTGTCCCAGATACATAGCATACAACTTGAACACTTTCTAGCTATCTAAACACAATTTATAATTTAAGTCTGTCTGATATTTTGGGAGAAGAGATATCTTTGGAGGAAATACTCTGACTAAAAATCTTGAGCAACTCAATATATGTTGTAAATTAAAACAACAGTGCTCAAAGTAGACATTCTTATAATTAAACACGTTTTTCATTTACTCGTGGCTAAATTGGAACCATTGACATATGAAATGTAAGTCAACCCTAAGTATGATTTCTTAAAATTAGGCTATTTATTAAAATACTTACAGTGTATACATATCCACACATACAGCTAGTATGGACCTATTCAGAAATGTAGTAGTATTTACTTTTTCAAACCAAAAGCTTCTATAGTGTACGATTGCTAGTAGCAGATAAACATACCCTTTTTTCCCCCTTTCAGTTCTCCAAGTACTCGTAGTCACCTCCACTCCTTTATTGCGTTGAAATGTGAAACATTAAAGATGCGCGAGCATAACGTGCGCTCGGTTATCTTTCCCTTGCTGTGCTGCCCAGATTCTGATTTGCAAATTATGAGATACGTCTTCCTTCTCGTCAAAATGTCTTTTACTTTATTATATACTGCACAACCATCTGTCACACTGACAGTATTAATGTGTGCTGTTTCTATTAGATAGTCTCCATTGTTTAAAGTGAGTGATTTTTCTGCTTAAACTAAATTTTTGTAGGACTGGAGTGCTCTGGAGTGTGGAGATGTGTGCTTTTTTGTTCCATTGTATTTTTCTTCTTTTTTATTTTTTACAACTCTCATGACAAACATTTTCGCTTCACTCTGAACCAATGCCCTACTTTACTTGGGGAACATATATTACAAAAACTGGAGTTGTGCTATAT
The DNA here is from genome assembly GCF_030463565.1 of Pelecanus crispus. Lineage (NCBI taxonomy): Eukaryota > Metazoa > Chordata > Aves > Pelecaniformes > Pelecanidae > Pelecanus > Pelecanus crispus. The sequence continues at coordinate 102,004,090 of NC_134645.1, forward strand.
TTAAATGAACCAGACAGGCCTACAACAAAGCTCAGTGAAGAATTTGGTTTCTTCCTGCTATAATAATTTGTGACCTGAGTTATCCCCACAGAAAGAGTACATATTGCCTCAGGAACTACAGCTTAATCCTGCTTCTATACAAGTCAGTGCCTACCTTTACATTCACTTAGCAGTACATAGTCAAGCTTTACGTTGTAAATGTGACTATAAAAAAAATTCCTGTTTGACAGTCTAATCTTCAGGTATAAATTTATGTATGTATCATATGAGAAGTTAATAATAAGACGGTCTTTAGAATCAGAATTGGTTTACGTACAGAAATAAATCAAGGGTTCATTGCTAGCTTGTCCTTTCAGTTACTATGGTTCTTACATGATGGTATTTTTTTTTCTTTCCTACATACAGAAATCAGATTTATATTAAAAACAATTTACCTTTATGAAATAGTTAGCTCATAACTGCTACATTTTTTGGACATTCCTCATTTTTGAAGCATAATTATTTTAAAATGTTTTTCAGTTTTTCCATAACATCTCAGTGATTGATTCTCTCCCTAGGTATTTAATAGCTATTCTCAACTTGTTATGTATTCAGATCATTGTCCTAAATTATTCTCTGATGAGATTAAGGCCAGATTTTAGACCTAGTGGCAGGTGCAAGAGTCATTCTCTCAGATTACTACTTGTGGGGCAGATCTTGCATTAAGTCTCATGAAAATTGTTTTAACTTTATGGTATTTCCCTAAAAAAAAATGCAGCTTTCATCAGAGAGCTAGTAGCTATGTGGATATCAATGCCAAGTTGTTTAACATCAGTAATTTTGTTACAGTCTCTATTTTCCTTCTCCTTACCGTAACTGAAACAAAAAGAACCAAATGGGAAGACAAAACCAAAGAAAGAAAAATATTCTACAAGATACCATGGGCATAAAGCCCACAAAAGATAGATCATTTTTGGTATAAATCTTCTGCCTTCATAAAAAAGAGTGGAAGTATGACACTTTATACTTCTGATAGTCTACCCTGTGATCATTTTTGTTCCTGGTCATGTCTGCAATATGCTGTCACTGCTGCAGCTTAAGTACATGCTGTCTTTACAAAAACTTGATCTTATTGGGTGACTATTTCTAGAAGCTTTACAATATTTTTTCTAGAATTTCTAAGTGTGCATATAAAATAAGCATCTTGTGCAGATTTTTTTTCATATCTTAAATTACTGAAAAAATGTGATCATTGGGTTATTGCCCTCAATAGCACCACTGCATGTTTCTTGGTAAAGATAAGGCTAAGCATTTGAATGATAACCTCTACATTTTCATTCTTTCATGATCAGTTTATAGAGAAGTTCACTGAACCAACTGATGTACTTCTTGCTTTTTATTCTTTATTTGCCAGCTTCTAGTCTATGGTTGAATGGATAACTCAGTTTTCATTAAAGAAACCAATTTCAACAACTGTTTGGCACTATCACAGATTTCGAGTGAGAGTTTATACTCCATAGTGTTAATCTTGGTTGAATCAGTTTCAGCTTCAGACTTTAAAATTATATTCAGCCTTTCATATCTGCATGACAAACACAAACCACATCAGTGCTCTTACGGGTTTGAACCTCTTTTTCTTGTATATTATCTAAGTAAAACTCTTTAAAAATTATAAATTACTATCTGGATTTGGAGATTGCATGGTTTTATGCTGATTAAGATTCTGAGTAATAGCATTTCATAACCTGGAGCCTTCGAAGTGTAAAATTCATCTTCTTACAGTACATTTACCTCCCTGGGTTATATTTGAAATTGTAGCAGTTGTATTTTATCTGTAACTTGGTTTTCATTAGCTACACTGAACTGTTTGGGGTTTGTTTTTGTTCTTGTTGTTGAGCGTTAATAGCTAAAATAATTGTATTATTTCTTGTAGACTAGGATTCTATTTTTCACCATACAGAACACCAGTTTCTTTATAGTGGTTTCACAGAATCACAGAATCACAGAATGGCTGAGGTTGGAAGGGACCTCTGGAGATCATCTTGTCCAACGCCCCTGCTAAAGCAGTGTCACGCAGAGCTGGTTACTGGAACCATGTCCAGATGGCTTTGGAATATCTCCATGGATGGAGACTCCACAACTCTGGGCAACCTGTGCCAGTGCTCAGTCATCCTCACAGTAAAAAATTGTTTCCTGATGTTCAGACAGAACCACCTGTGTACAGCTTGTGCCCATTGCCTCTGGTCCTGTCAGCAGCACCACTGAAAATAGCTTGGCTTTGTCCTCTGTGCACCCTCCCTTCAGGTATTTATAGACAGTGATAAGATCCCCCCTGAAATTTCTCTTCTGCAGGCCGAGCAGCCCCAGTTCTCTCAGCTTTTCCTCATAGGAGAGATGCTCCAGTCCCTTAATCATCTTTGTGGCCTTTATTGCACTCCATCTATTGCACTTTATTGCCCCATTTCTCTCTTGTACTGGGTAGCCCAGAACAGGACACAGCACTCCAGGTGTGGCCTCTCCAGTGCCACTTACCAGAGGGTAAGGATCATCTCCCTTGGCCTGCTGGCAAAGCTTCTCCTAATGCAGCCCGGGATACCATTAGTCTTCTTTGCCACAAGGGCACATTTGCTGACTAATGGTTTCAAGATTTTGTTTCTAAAAACAAAATTACAGTTGATTTTGTTAAAATTTCTATGTATGAATAAAAGGGTGGGGTTTTTTTCTCAAGCAAGACTTTTTTATCAAAAAGTTAATATAAATAAACATACCTTTAGAAAATGAGCTAGATTTGTCATCTATGTAAGTTAGAAAGGATTCGGTTCTTTACACTGGAATTGCTTTTCAGTCTCTGGGTTCAGTGGTACTCGCCGCGAGTCAATAGGAAAAACTGCTCTCAAATACTGTGTATGCACAATCAAGTCAGTGAGAATAATCTGCATGAGCACTGATGTGAGGGGGATTTTGTTCATTTTGTTTGTGCTCAAAATAAAATAAGCTCAGTCTGAAACGAATCACACAACATCCAAAATGGGCTGTTCCTGTAGACTGCAACAAAGTGTGAGTAACTATTATTCTTCTAATTTATCCTATGTCATTTGCTTTAATTAGCTATGACAAAACATCAGCCCATTGTGCAGCAGTTCTTTACACTATCTTTGTAATAATATGGTAATAACCCCTTCTTGCTCGTTTCAAAAATTCCTGATGCATTTTTCATCAAAAGGCGATGACTTCTGGCTTCATAAAATTAGTTGAAACATGATTTGTCAATACCTTAGGATGTCGTATCAGCAGTTGCACATTAACTTGTGACCCTGACTTTTCTTTGATGGCCATTCACTGCAACATTTAGTACAGTCTTATTAATGATTTCTTTAATTATGGTTTCCCTAGGTGTCCTACCTTACTTTATTAGGAGTTTCTTCACCCCATTCCTCCCCACCCCGTCTCATGTTAGGGAATGTCTATATTATTATGTATATTTTTTTTTCCGACAGGAATTCAAATAGGCTATGTAACTATATAGTGACTTGACTGCAGTATATTGGGATCAAAAGCAGCATTCTTATATTTTTCTATACTACTCATGTTCTTTACACCATTTTAAGTTGCTGCATATATTTGGTTTTTTTTATCTTCTGGTTTGTTTTTTTAATTAAAAGTCAGTTTCACTTACTGGTCTCTATGATGCTAAATTATTTACCAGTATCTGTATTCCAAATAGAGATGGAAGTGACTTGTTAGTCCTTGTTTTTTCTTCTGAAAAACAAGGATATTCCCTCTTCTGTCTTCCCTCTTCTATCTTATTCTAGCCCCATCTGTAGACTGCAGAGTAATACAGCCATTTAGAATGTGCATAAATACCTCCAGATACAATGTACTAATGAACAGTAAAATTTAACTTCTCAGCCAACTGACACTGGATGCCAGTGCATCCTGGAGAGCATCCAAGAGAACAACCTTTCACAAAGCTCATGCTGAGGTGTCTACCTGGCCAAACACCAGGAACGTATGGAACAATACATAAAACCTCAACTGCAGTTCCATTACCTGCAGCTGTTTCTGCAGAATCTAGTTTATGTCTGACTGATCTGGTGTTACAAGTCTTTTCTAAGCTCTGGCAAGCATTGTACAGAGGTGCGTAGAGAAGAAGATTCTGCTGAATTTCTACTTCTCTCAGACACTAAAATCCTGAGCTGGGTGAGAGTTGTCTTCGTGTTCATCTGGCCCCCCATCAAGTTTTTCTGCAGCTCTTTGGTTCATCACTGCTCTCAATTGAGTTGTTGCAATATTTTATTTAGAAGGGAAGAGCAGTTTTTGAGAATAGGTGATGAATGTCTTGAAGTGAGTCAACTCACCAACTCCCTTCAAGAAAACAATACAGTTCTCATGGTAAAAATGTTAATAGTAGTCCCATATTTACATAGATTTCTTAGGGTGACTTCACATCTCTTTCCCAGGGACAACTCAGACTAAAAGCAACAATAAAACGTAGAGTTCTGACTTAAAGAGAAAAAAGTATTTATGTAGTGGTTTCCCCTTTATATACACAGTTACTCTTCTAAAATAGCCATCTGAGTGCCTGGCTCTCCAAATCCCCAGTATTAGTCTCACATAAAGCAAATAATTCTCTAATGAAGTTATGTTTAATAGAAGGTGGAGAACATCTCTTTTCAGAAGACTGTTTTTCAGTGTAGTAGAATTACTACAATTAGACGATTTAGCTTATATATTCAGTTGTTCTGGACTAGTTAGTAGGGAGTTCTGTTTGCATTTTCTGTAACTAGGTCAGTCTTTATAATCATTAAAAAAACCTAAAAATTACCAAAATGCAGGCTAATAGTATGAATTTTTCTTTACTTTTTAGGTTCTTACAAATCTGTTATGCTAATACATTGTGCATGTGTGTGTGTAGAAACTTGTGTGTCTGTGTGTATACATGTTGCTTATGGGCATAAGATCAGATTGGCTGATAGCACATTTCCTTTGTTATATATACCTGAATAGATTTATTAAAATTTATATTTTACTACTGTCCTGGTTTCAGCTGGGATAGAGTTAATTTTCTTCCTAGTAGCTGGCATAGTGCTGTGTTTTGGATTTAGTAGGAGAAGAATGTTGATAACATGCTGATGTTTTTAGTTGTTGCTAAGTACTGCTTATGGTAGTCAAGGACTTTTCAGCTTCCCATGCTCTGCCAAGTACACAAGAAAACTGGGAGGGGGCACAGCCAGAATAGTTGATCCAAACTGGCCAAAGGGCTATTCCATACCATATGACGTCACGCCCAGTATATAAGCTGGGCGGGGTTTGGCCGGGGAGCAGCGATCGCTGCTCGGGAACTGTCTGGGTATCGATCAGCAGGTGGTGAGCAATTGCATTGTGCATCACTTGCTTTGTATATTATTATTATTGGGCAGGGGTTGGCCGGGGAGCAGCGATCGCTGCTTGGGAACTGTCTGGGTATCGGTTGGCAGGTGGTGAGCAATTGCATTGTGCATCACTTGCTTTGTATATTATTATTATTATCATTATTATCATTATTATATTGTTATTATTATCATTACTGTTTTACTTTATTTCAATTATTAAACTGTTCTTCTCTCAACCCAGGAGTGTTTCTCACTCTTACTCCTCTGATTCTCTCCCCCATCCCATCAGGGTAGGGGGAGTGAGCGAGCCTGCATGGTGCTTACTTGCTGGCTGGGGCTAAACCACGACAACTACTATACAAAAAAGTCCAATATGGGAATTATGCAGTATGTTTTCAGTTGAGCTGTATAAACAAAAATGACTGACTTACAACTTGCTTGAAGATAAAGAAATAAAAAATGCCAAGAAAAATACCTTATCCCAAAAGCTGATAATTTATAAGTGCTATAATGAGAAATTACAGTAAGTTTGAAATAAATATGAAATACCCGATTTGTTACAAGGAATTATTAACTGATTTGAACAGCCACTTAAGTGCAATTTTTCATTTCTGCCACTATGCCAGGTCATACTAGAGGGATTGCAGCTCTCTTTTTTGTGTTACAGAATTGAAAGAATTAAAAACACTTTGATTCAAGCAGAAGGCTATACATTGTATAGATTTTTTCCCTAAATAATTATTTCAAAGAGATGTGATTGATTTGCATGTTTAGGATTAGGGTTGAGCAAAAGAGAAAGCCTAGAGGTGCTGTTGCAACGAGGCTGGTATTGGGCGGACAAAGACAAGCTAGGACAGTAAAGAGATCTGTGCTGAGAGGAACATCATGGTGTGGGCCAGAGGTGGGGGTCTTAGTCCCAGCTGAAAGTGGAAATTAGGGTTAGGGTTGAGTGAAAGAGAAAGCCTAGAGGTGCTGATGGAGTGGAGCTGGAATTTGTTGGGGGACTGGGAGGGGAGGGAAATGAGGACAGCAAATGTCATTCCTATTTTCTATCATATCTATCTTCTAGAAGGGCAAGAAGGAGGACCTGGGGAACTACAGGTCAGTCAGCCTCAACTGAATCCCTGGGAAGATGATTTAGAAACTCGTCCTTGAAACTATTTGTAGGCACATGAAGGACATGAAAGTCATTCAGAAGTAGTCAATGTGGATTCATGAACGGGAAGTCATGCTTGACTGACTTGATAATCTTCTGTGATGGAATGACTGACTTGGTAGATGAGGGGACAGATATTCAAAAACTGTCTGGACATCGTCCTGGGCAACCTGCTGTAGGTGACCCAACTTGAACAGGGGGATTGGGCCAGATGACCTCCACGGATCCCTTCCAACCTCAGCCATTCTGTGATTCTGTTATTCAGAGAGTTACAATAAATGTGCTTTCTTTTTTTAAAAATATAGGAAGAATTTTAAAAATATATGATAGTGTAATGATTTTGTTCTAAAAAATTCTTGTGAATTAACATGGTCTTGTACCTTCTTCACATAATTGTTAAAGATGAAGATTGAATACTTCTTTAGAAATCTTACAATTTACACTGGTCATTTAAAAAAACCCTTGCTCTAAAAATGGATTGTGAAATCTTTGAAGTGTTCATGTTTAAAGTCAGTGTAGGTTTGTTGGGTGTTTTTTACTACAAACTCTCATGTGCATGTGAATGGGTTAGAACTGAATTCTAAACAGGAAAACACTTCGTTGTATAATTGCAGAAATATTGTTTTTCTCAAACATATATTGGGCTTTGAGCTTTTGCAGTATAGAAGAACCATTGAATATGCTGTTATTATTTCATTGCCATGGGGATGTACCTAGAGGGATATCAATACAAAGGTAATAAATTTCTGCTACCTTCAGCTAACCTGCACTTCTTGAAGAAAGCTTCCAGATGTATACATGCATATAGGACAGTATGCTGAAAATAAAACATTGAATTACAGTATTTAGTATACAAAATGTAAAACTATGAAGTATTAAACAGGAAAAAGGGGAGAGTAGTCATCACAAATGAGTGAATTATTTAGCTGTTTACTTGAAATACCTTGGAGAAGACATTACAGAAAAAAAGTAAATTGTTTTTAATGTTACATATAACAAAAATGTAAACTGTACGAAGAGGATGACAGGTTATATATTTACATTTATTGTGTTTTTCTGTAGACTCTGGACTCTAGAAAAGAAAGCGTGTCTTCTAAAAACAGTAATTAAATGTAAAAACACTTATTTTTCAGTGTCTGGTGAGGTTAGGGCTCATAAAAGTCTGTCTGACAGGACACAGTATATCGTATTAGAAAATATATTTTGCAGATATAACTTCAAATTAATACGGATTTGACACAATTTTAACTCATTTATTGTTTTACTTTTATTTGTCTTTCTGTGCAAAAGGCCCAGTCCTGGATTATGGGCTACCTGGCAAATGAGGTCTGCTAGCTGTATCTTCCTGTCAGTATTTTCTACAGTCTTTTATTACTGCTAAATCCTATTACTCATATAGGCAGCCAAGGAAGAAACCCAGACCTCGCTTTTAAACTCTATTTAAGACCAATATAATTGAAACTAATGGAAAAAATACGTATTACATTGGTGAGTTGCTGAGAAATATCTCTAGACATTGCTTATTCTATCTGTCCTAGCTGTATTTCATGAATCCATCTCAGCTGGTTGAGTCAGGTAGGAATGATGTTTACATTTGCACAGGCAGGTGCCAATTACAGTCAAATAGAGAAAAATCAATACATTTTGTTTTAAAATACTACATTGGGTCAAGTCAAACTGTTACGTGAAAGAAGCTTTTAAATATTTCTGCTGACTTTTTTATACACTTTGTTATAGGATTGATAAAGATGATATGATCTTTTGTAGCTTATCTTTGAAATTTTTTTTTTGATGATGCAACAAAACTAAATGTGGATACCATGTGGAAGTTTTCTGGCATGTGAAACTGATGGCTGTTTAAGCAAAGTGAGGCTGTGAGCCATTCACAGTACACAGTTCTGTAGTTCACAAAGTGAACTATATGCTTCCTGAAAATGGTTCAGAGCACCTGATTTGCTAACACTGGATTGCCCCCTAGATAATAAAAAGGGACTGTAAAACCCCATTTGGTACATGTACTTTCAAGAAAAGATTCTAAAGGCATAAATCCTTTGAAAGCCAGAATAAAGGAAAATAGAAAATATAGAGGCTGTTGACAAAAACACACAAACCAAAACAGTGGCTTAAAAGTATACAAAAAAATAGATGCAAAATCCTTGTAATTTTGGATGGAAATTCAGAATTCCACTTTGAGGCTATGACAAAATAAAAGATCTGTGTTGGTTTGTTATGGATATTTTTGGGATTCCAAGATTTTCATGATAATTCTCTGATAGTAGACTAGTCATTGGGCAGACTTAGAACTGGGGTTTATCGGGCATATTAGAGCTGCTGTTACTCTAGTCAAAGACCTACTTGTTTGAGGAAACCCTCATTGGATGATTCTTTGGATATAGACCTGCTTTGCAAAAGCAGAGTGGCAAAAAGTGCATACAGGCAGCCCTAAGACTGAGACTTTAAAGTGTTATTTGGTGGTTCAAATGCAAGTTCATCTGTGAAGATTTACGCTTCAGTCCGCGGTCAGACAGTTTCTCAGATCACACACTGAGACAATCAGTACTATAGTGTAACCTGGGGTCTGTGAAGCAGTTGAGCATAAGGGCCACAATGACAAGTTTTCTTTTCCTTGCTACTTGTTCTCCCTTGACATACCTGTCAAATTATGAAAGAAACTAAGGTTTCCATTATTTTGCCCAGCCATTAAATGTAAGTTATGATACAGCAATTTTAGGTCACTGATTGCTGTTCTCACTGTCTTGTTATTTACTGATGCACTCAGAGGACCATTCCTTAATTACGTCAGCAAATATTTGTACTAATTTTGATTTTTCCAGATTAAAATATTTCTGGAGTTTTTTTAACATTTTTTTGTTTGTTTGTTTGTTTGTTTTTAAAAATTCCATGCTGCTTTTCCTTGGACAATACAGATTTGTATTTAAGGGTCAGTTTTCTGGGAAATTATTTAAATGTTTAGGCACATTTCTTCAATAGCAGAGTCATCCACAAGAAGTATCTTCAGTTTCAGAAAAATAACGGCTGGTGGAAGACGCAAGGCAACTATGTGAAGCAACCTATTGTCCTTTGCTAAGCATCATGTATCTGGCATGACAGCCCTGACAGTGAAATGCCAAGTCAGTTGCCAAATCCTAAAGACAGGAAATGTCACCTGAAATTCATCTGTTCTACTATTTAGAAATTACTGCTTGCCAGCTGAGATTTTCACTGATAGAAAAACAACAACAAAAAACACCCAAAACAATTCTTCAAACTAAAACAGCAAAGTTTTTAAATGTTCTGTTCAGTCAATCCCAAACCCACTTTCTTTCTCACATTTTGGTCTTTAAATTAGAAAGGAAACTAACAAAGAGGATTACGGCACTGATTAAAACGTCTGCACACAGAAACACAGTTACAGCAGGATGATGAATTTAAAAATCAGACCTTAGCAGGGAGACAATTCATTCTTCCAAGGATGAGTTACCTTACACAGAGTCCTGCTGGGAACAAGAAGAAAAGGATAATGAATAAAAGAAGCAGAAGTCACAGAAAGAATAATCCAGATTGATGCAAAATTAGGAAAAAAATGGCTTTGATATCAAAGAAATAAAGAATTTGGAACATATGTTGAGGTAGAAAGGTGTGAAGCAAAACAAAGTTACTGCAAGGGGAGCATCATGATCTTGCCTCCGTTAGGAGTTGAGTAACTGACTATAATGAGTGATGGGCAGGGTGAACAAGAACTGAGTGCGATGAGTCCTGGTACATGCAGTGGATCAAGAAGTGACAGGGGAATGATACCTGAAACTGCTGGAAAGCACCTTGCTGCTGGAAAGCATGATAAGAAGGTGAGCTGATTCAATTGGTGGCCTGTACCAACATCTGGTTATAAAATGCTGCTGTAATAAGGACTGGGGGAAAATGTTACAGAGACATCCAACACTGCCTAAAAGCAAAGGACTGAGGTGGAACTGAGCCACCCCTGAGAGCTCAGAAGAGAGGTCATGTCAGGGACAGGTTTACACTCAACAGCACACACACACATGCACGCACTGTTGCAGTCAACTGCAGCCTGCTCCAATTGCCACTCCAGTGAGTTGGCATAGTCCAGCCTGAGGGAAATTTTATCCAACCAGTCTTAGTGTTAGACTGCTAATTGGAAGAGCAAAAGTGAGAAAAAAAGGGGTGTCAAGATAAATGCAGTTTAGTAAGTGAAGGTAAGAGAGAAAAATAAAAAAGTGATACAAAGGCAATCACTCATCACATCAACTCCCACCAGCAGACTGATGCCCAGGCAGCCTCTGAGCAACAGCTACTTTGGACAGACTACCCCCACAGTTTTCATTGCTGTGCAAGATGTTATATGGTATGGAATATCCCTTTGGTCACCTCAGATCAGCTGTCCCAGCTGTGTCTTCTCCCAGCCTCTTGCCCACCCCCAGCCTACTCACTGCAGGGGCAGAGTGGGAAAAAGAGAGAGCCTTGATGCTGTGCAAATGCTGTTCGGCAACAGCTAAAACATTGGTGTGTTATCAGTACTGTTATGGTCACAGATCCAAAACATAGCACCGTATGAGCTGCTATAAAGAAAATTAACTCCAGCCCAGCCAGAGCCAGTACATTGCCCCATCCTGTGATGGTTATTAAATAAGGCAGACATGTCCCTAATTAAAAACAAGAAAGAGTTAAAACTCTTTGATTGTACCTGCAGGTACATCATCAGGAAAAGACAGACAAGTGAAAACATGGTCTAGTACTAAATTGGGCACAGTGATTTTGGTGACTACAAAAAGAACATTATTATGCCTGTATTTGAAGAAGACTGATCCAGGAACTACACTAAGTTTTCATGAAAGCTATTTCCAGACACAAAAGAGTCAGGGTGACTGGAAACAGCCAGTTTGCGCTTACCACAGACAAATCATCTTAACCAAGTTGATTGTCATCTGTGACCAGTTCCATCCCTTTGGGGGACCAGGTGCTGTTGTTTACTTTGACTTTAAAAAGGTATTCAAAAGGGTTTCCCACAACATCCTTGTAGCCAAACTAAGGGGACGTGAAATGGATGAGTAGACTAAAAGATGTCTGGAAAACTGCCTTGACATCACCTCAGAAAGTAGTGTACAGTAGTTTGAATCCTCACTGGCAACTGTTATAAATGATGTTCCTGTGGACTTGACATCGGGGCTGATGATATCTCCTTCTATGACCTGGTGGCCCACCTGGTGGATGAAGGAAAGGCTGTGGATGTCATCTACCTGGACTTTAGCAAAGCCTTTGACACAGTCTCCCATAGCATTCTCCTTGGGAAGCTGGCAGCTCATGGCTTGGACGGGTGTACTCTTTGCTGGGTAAAAAACTGGTTGGGTGGCCTAGCCCAGACAGTTGTGGTGAATGGAGTTAAAGTCCAGTTGGCAGCCGGTCACGAGCGGTGTTCCCCAGGGCTCTGTTTTGGGGCCAGCCTTGTTTAATATCTTTATCAACGCTCTGGATGAGGGGATTGAGTTTGCCCTCAGTAAGTTTGCAGACGACACCAAATTGGGTGGCAGTGTCGATCTGCTGGAGGGTAGGATGGCCCTGCAGAGGCACCTGGACAGGCTGGATCAATGGGCCGAGGCCAACTGTATGAGGTTTAACACGGCCAAGTGCCGGGTCCTGCACTTCGGGCACAACAACCCCATGCAACGCTACAGGCTTGGGGAAGAGTGGCTGGAAAGCTGCATGGCCGAAAAGGATCTGGGGGTGTTGGTTGACAGCCGGCTGAACATGAGCCAGCAGTGTGCCCAGGTGGCCAAGAAGGCCAACAGCATCCTGGCTTGTATCAGGAATAGTGTGGCCAGCAGGAGCAGGGAGGTGATTGTCCCCCTGTACTCGGCGCTGGTGAGGCCGCACCTGGAATACTGTGTTCAGTTTTGGGCCCCTCAATACAAGAAAGACATTGAGGTGCTGGAGTGTATTCAGAGAAGGGCAGCGAAGCTGGTGAAGGGTCTGGAGCACAGGCCTTATGAGGAGCGGCTGAGGGAACTGGGGTTGTTTAGCCTGGAGAAGAGGAGGCTGAGGGGAGACCTTATCGCTCTCTACAACTACCTGAAAGGAGGTTGTACTGAGGTGGGTGTTGGTCTCTTCTCCCACGTAGTTAGTGATAGGACAAGAGGAAATGGGCTCAAGCTGCGCCAGGGGAGGTTTAGGTTGGATATTAGGAAAGATTTCTTCACAGAAAGAGTAGTCAAGCATTGGAAGAGGCTGCCCAGAGAGGTGGTGGAGTCACCATCCCTGGAAGTGTTCAAAAAACGGGTAGATGTGGCACTTTGGGACATGGTTTAGTCTAGTCTGCCCTTGATTGGTTTAGTGTGGACTTGGTAATGTTAGGTTAATGGTTGGACTGGATGATCTTAAAGGTCTTTTCCAACTTAAACGATTCTATGATTCTATTATCTAACACTGCTCAAAGGAACCTGCAAGATGGGAGTACATTTGCCAGTGAGAAAACCAAAGTGGGGCGAGCAGCTGATAAGCTGAAGGGCAGCATTTGCTGCCAGATGGACCTCAACAAGCTAGAGGAATGCACCCATGGAACCTCATGGGTTACAACAGAGACAAATGCGAAGTCCCGCTTGTCTGACTCCTTGCATCAGTGCAGGCGAGGGACACAGTGGCTGAAGTGCAGCTCTGCCAAAGATGACTTGTGTGCCTGAGGCAACTTGGATCAATTTTGATGTTATCCCTGTTTTGAGCAGGAGACTGGACTAGATGACCTCCAGAGGACCCCCTTCAGCCTAATATTTTCTCTGATTCTATTCTATGATTTACATGCTTTAGACAAGCTGTTTTGGTTTAGCCCCTGTTGGCAACCAAGCACCACACAGCTGCTCGCTCACGCCCCCCGCCCCCAGTAGAATGGGGAGAGAATAGGAAGGGCAAAAGTGAGAAAACTCATGGGTTGAGATAAGAACAGTTTAATAATTGAAATAAAATAATAATAATAATTGTAATAAAATTTGTATTGAAAAGGAAAACAATGAGAGAGAGAGAAACAAAACCTAGGGAAAAAACAAGTGATGCAATCGCTCACCACCCACCAACTGACGCCCATCCCATCCCCGAGCACCGATTGCTGCCCCCTGGCCAACTCCCCCCAGTTCATATACTGAGCATTATATCATATGGTATGGAATATCCCTTTAGCCAGTTTGGATCAGCTCTCTTGGCTGTGTCCCAGCTTCTTGTGCACCTGGCAGAGCATGGGAAGCTGAAGAAGTCCTTGACTAGTGTAAGCACTACCTAGCAACAACTAAAACATCAGTGTGTTATCAGCATTATTCTCCTCTTAAATCCAAAACACAGCACTGCACCAGCTACTAGGAAGAAAATGACATCTATCCCAGCCAAAACCAGGGCACAAGCTTGTACCATATCTTCTCTTACTGCATTCTGAGGATGGCTTAGAAGGAAACTGTATGACATTTGGTTAAAAGTCAAACAGGTAAAATGCAAAGATCAGAAGAAAAACATTACACAGTTCAGAAATCTTCATAAGATGGCAACGTGTCAAAATTTGTTTGGCTATGGGTGAATGCTTTTGAAACATGAAACCCATAGTCACATAGAAATTACCTTACATAAGAAATTACAATAAACGTACAAGTATCTTCAGGTAAAGAAGGAAATACGTGCTATTTTGTAGGTGGCTACATTTTAGTGGGCAAGCTAGACATAGCCCTTTGTCTGCTAAGTCACAACTAGATGCCATAGATTTAAAGGCCAATAAAGTTGAGATGTAGCAACATACTATACTGCTTTGAAAATTACTGTGATCACAGCCTAACACCAAGTTCTCTATGGCTTGTTCCTTCTGTATAGAGATGAAGGAGATAGATAGATACATTTCATATTATGCCAATTCTGGCCCAAATACCAAATACCCAAATACCTAAATATCAGGATCTTTAAATCTCTGTCACTACCATGTTAAACAGCCCTACAACATTATAATGAATTTCTGCCAATCCTGAGGTAGCATAGCCTTGGAATAGTTCCACTACTGTCCAGAATTACGTAGCAGTACTCAAGATTAATGGAAAGAGTTGAGGTTTCTTTATTAGTGTTACTTTGCTTCCCACTGCCTCTATATATATTGTCAAACATGTAACAATCGTGTTAATCAAGAAAATAAAACTCCGTAGCATATTAGCTGAGTTTTAAAATGGAGGCAGTGTTTATAATGGAACTAAGGATATTACTTAACATTCCCAGTAATGAAAACAGTAACAACAAAAGGCCATCCAAAAATTGCATGAAGAGTGAAATGAAACTGACAAAACAAAGGACCGCTTCCTTTTTTTTTTGGTGACTTGAATACAAAACCAGTATACTCTTCATCAATAACTAATTAGCTAGATATACAATTCTAGTTGGTTTAGCCCCAACCAGCAACTAAGCACCACGCAGCTGCTCGCTCACTCCCCCTGCCCCGATTGGATGGGAGAGAGAATCGGAGGAGTAAGAGTGAGAAACACTCCTGGGTTGAGATAAGAACAGTTTAATAATTGAAATAAAGTAAAATAGTAATGATAATAATAACAATATAATAATGACAATAGTAATAATAATATACAAAGCAAGTGATGCACAATGCAATTGCTCACCACCCACAGACCGATACCCAGACAGTTCCCAAGCAGCGATCGCTGCTCCCCGGCCAACCCGCCCCCAATTTATATACTGAGCATGACGTCATATGGTATGGAATAGCCCTTTGGTCAGTTTGGATCAACTCTTCTGGCTGTGCCCCCTCCCAGCTTCTTGTGCACCTGGCAGAGCATGGGAAGCTGAAAAGTCCTTGACTAGCATAAGCAGTACTTAGCAACAACTAAACCATCAGCGTGTTATCAACATTCTTCTCCTCCTAAATCCAAAACACAGCACTGTGCCTGCTACTAGGAAGAAAATTAACTCTATCCCAGCCGAAACCAGGACATATATGTATATCAATATTACTAAGCTTCTATATTTTTGAAGGGCAGAAAGAACAAATAATTTGCTTCAGATCATTGCTCTACAGATGGAGTGTGATCAGTAGTCATCAGAGAAGCCTTTTATTTTCACCCCACTTTAATGCTAGCTCCAGAATAACTTGGATATACAACAGTGTTTTATAATAGATGTCACTTTCATTTTGTGAATTAACTGAAAAATGAAAATACAATTCTTCTCCCTAAAGACAATAACAGATCACTTTTGTGGTTTTATTAAGCTGCATGCATTAAGATCACAGTCAAATAAAAGTCTCTGAGCATGGGAAATGTTAATATTCACTACAAAAATAAGAATGTTGGAAAACTACTTAATACTTCTCAAACTCTACTTCAATCACTGACAGCTTCCATTTCTGTTATTTTTTAAACAGAACTGCATAAAATAATCAATGCTGAAATAAAAAGGGCAGTTTATCTATGTTCTCCTAATGCAAGATATTCTCTAGTTCTCTGAATTGTGTTATTTTTACTATTCTGCCCATAATTTCTTATATAAGACTAATATTAGAAATGAGCATCCAGATGAGGAGTTCTTTTATATTACATACACATGTATTTCCACATCTGGTCCACATCAGCATTCAGTGATTAATATTATGTGACTTCTTGTGACTCTCAGTAGTATCCCATAACTCTCTATTTCCAAACTGTTTAACAGGTACAGCGCTTTTAAGTAGAGTCCTACTTCTACCAAACTACAGTCTATAATGTTTTTAAATGCAAGTGAAATTCAATTACAGATTAGTTCAGGATCACAACATCTCATTCCATTACTGATGTACTATGTTTGATCCCAGACCCTAGAGAAAAAACACGGGTGCTAGGAACCTGTTATGTCATCTATCCATTTAAAGTGTTTCTCATGGTGTACTGAGCACAGCCTTCTCCCTTCCCCCCTTATATCTTATTTAAAGCCCTGTGCTTTGGTAACACTACTGCATTAACTTAGAGTGAGACCCCCACAAACTTCTTTTTTAAAACCTCTTGTAATTCATGTGGTGTTTCTTAGTCAGGAAGACTGCTCTGGAGAACAAACCTTTTTGTGCTCTGACTAGGCAGTAATAACAGAAATCTGGTGTATCACCCCAGCAGTAAAATTCTACCTCCTGGTAAAGACCAGCCATTTTGGTATGAAAGAAAAGTTATGTCATCCTGTATTTATGTTAATGTTGGGTTTGGTACTGAAAGTGGCAACACAGCATTACAGGTGATGCATCTTTTTGTGTGCAATGCAGACATCTGGGGCAATTCACCTCCAGAATAAAACATATACATTTAAATTTCCACGTGGCTATGTTTAGGTGTACACATATAGACAGCTGTCTATGCTGCTGCTGTAGTCAATGAAAACCACTCAGTACAGTCACTGCAGCCTGAAAAGCAATTCCACCCTCCCTAGAGACCTGGAGCTTAACTAAAATACCAGTTTCAGGCTCTGTTGCCTAAACATTGATATCAATGCCATTTCCAATACCCCAGAGTACCCAAAATGTTTACAACAGGCTAACAGATATGACACAGTATCTATGAGACATCTGTGGCAGATCTGGTAGCAGTCTGAGTCTGCAGCCCCTAGGACAGTGGGGTACTGAATCACACCCCTAAGGGCAGTCAGCTGTATGTCTAAGGTGGCTTGCTAACTGATTGTACTGGCTAAGTCTTTATCAAATATTATGGGATCTTAGGAAGGTCATACAGTAATGTTTTAGTTTATGTAGAGTGCACTTTTGAAATATCTTTTGATTGCCTGTTTACTATGCTTTGATGCATATAATGGAGCGGTCTCAGAGTACACAATAGATTTATTTCAGATGAAACTAAACCAGATGTGCTCCAAACCCACCTCTAATGGTCTCCAAATGCAAATGGGTTTGTCCACAGGACTAGACCATAACTAGTTTAAAGTTAAAAAAAATAAAATCATGAAATGCATATAGTATGGCTGTCAGACCCTCAGAATCAAATTGATATTCAAATCCTCTCCTATCGGTCCACATGTCTTGCAAACCTAGACTGAGCCCTAGGTACATTATTAGGTACAAGCATGTTTGTTTGTTGACATCTAAATTTAGATCCTAGCCTTGTGTATTAGTATCAAGTATACACTAACTACTGGATTAAGAACCTTTCAATTTGCAAAGGCAGTGGGGGCATCTTTAAGATAACAATTTTATAGTATCTGATTTGTGCAAAAATTTATACAACCTTAAGAGTTATAGACTCTGTATGTTATAATCGATACTCTGACCTATACTGGTCCCCATAAAAAACTTTTTGCTTTTTTCTCAGCTTAGTAATAAGGCTGCGCTTTTTAAAAAAAGTTAATTACCAGTGTACATATACCATCTGTTACACGGTACCCTTGTTTAACTCTGATTTGAAGCTATATTAGAAAGGCAAACTGCATTCTTGATTACTATTGATTGTTGGTGTAGTGCTGACCCAAACAGATTGTACCAGGGGAATTCAGGCTGGGGTGGCTGCAAGAACAGAACCACACTCCTCAGTAACATAAAAACTAAGATTTATTTACTTAGTGGGATGCGTATAGCAACAGTACAGCATTTCCTATTTTACAACACACACAACCATTCATACAAATACATTCACACCGAGCAAAGCCCCAGCTCCTCTGGTGTGGTTGTGGCCAGCACCTTGGATTTGGCAGGGGGAACAGGACAGTCACTCCTGGCTGGTCCCGGTCCTGGCTGGCAGTCTGGTCTTTGCGTGCAGCACTTCTGTTTCAGGCTCAGCCCTCTCTGCAGCATTGGGCGTTTGCAGATGTGTTCCCCCAAGGGAATACTGCTTTCACAACTCATTGCTTTTTAACTTGCTCGGTTAGCACAATGACCTTGCTGGTAAAGCCATCCTAGATAAATCTCTACAATTTTCTCCCCATCTGAGACAATTAGCAGTCATTACCTGGGTTATTATCGAATTTCTGGCCTCCACCCCAAATGTGCTACAAGAATGTAAAGTTATTAACAGTTCATTTGTGATCCTCTGTTTCTTTACAGAGCATATGGCTAGAACATTATAGCAGGGTAGAGGTAGGTCGGATCTCCTCATGACTTCGCTTTCCAGTAGACCTTCCCCATGGCAATTATCCGTTCTTTGTTTTCTCAGTGCATAGCAAATAATCTCATCAGTTAAAGCCAGGCAGGTGTAGTGTATGTCTCATTTATTTCAGGTAGGTGTCACTCTGTGACTCTAGATACAGGATTGTAGTAATTTTTTTCTGTATTTATCAAAGTAAGAACTTCTACAACATGACTTATTCCCTTTTGTAAAGAAGAGAATATTCCCTTTTGAAAGGGAAGAAGAATCTTATGTGCCCTATAGAATTGTTATCAGCTACTGGAAGTAACTGCTGGTAGCAGAAAGGACTGAGTAAAACTGCCCTAATCCAAGTCAGATACAGCCAACTGTATTCGTTCAAACTAGCTGCATTGACAGTTTAAGCCAATCTGACTTACTTTGCTTGGAACAGCCTAAAGAAAACTTGTGTTAAATGTCTGTATGAAGACCTGCAGGGCTGTTACCCTCCAGTAACAGGGGGTAACAAAAAGCTATTGTATTCTACTGTATGTCTCCTCTTGGCTTTAACTGCCTACATCCATGATATTGGGAATAATTTTGATCTTCTGCCTTTGACTGAAAAGGTACCCGAAAGATTTATCATTGGCCTTAAATTCAATAGCTGGTAAAGGAATTTACTACAGGCAAAACACAATTCATTTAACTATATAATTAAGAAAAAGATTAAGTTGATATGAATATATGAGAAGAAAATGGAATTAATGGAATGTATAAATTACAGTCTCATCACACGTTAATTTTACAAGCTAATATTTCAAATCACTTCTGTCAACATTTAAATTCTCTCGGTAGCACAAAATTTGGTCTTGGTCTTGACCTGATACACTTTTGAAACTAGAAGCTTTCCAATTCGTTCACCACAAATTTAGAGCCTATTTGATACAATGAATGCAACTATTTCACAGCTATATTTGAACTGTAAAGAAAAGAACATAAAATACATGGAAAACTTTATTTACCAAACTCTTTGCAGGTCATGAAATATATTTTAACTATTAATAGATTATTCTTGAATATTTCTTTCAATTAAATCTCTCTACAGAACATTTCTCTGTCATGTTATGCTTTTGAGTTTATGTGTGTAAATATATACACAGTATATGTGTGCAAGTGTATATATATGCATGTGGATATAGAGAGAGTTATATCCATCTATTTTTCTAAATAGCCACATATGATTTTTGTAATACATTTTCTAACCATCAGTGTGAACTCCCTTTTGAATATTGACATAGGGTACTTGCTGTATAATAGAGTTGAACATGTGGTGAAAATAGAAGTAAACCAAAATAGTAGCATATTTTGACTGCTCCTCAGCAGTCAAGTCACCTCTATTGTTAGTCATAGCCATGAGTGAATCAAATAGGCCATCAGTGAACACCCAGAAAAGTATCCATGAGGTAAGAGGAAATAAACGGAAATACTGCCTATACCCAGGGTATGTGGCAAACAGTTTACTACTGAAGATAGAACTGTATGGCCTCATTGAATAGTTAAACACTAAACTCTTTGCCTGTTACTTCTAAGCAGCTCAATGTATTTTAGCACTGCAAAATAACTAAATTAGGCTTAACCCTTGCTCAGAAGAGAATATAGTCTTGGATGTTGATGGTCTTCCTTTGGGATTCTTCAGCACTGGCAGAATAAAATGGCTGAGCAAGTCAGAATACATTATTGGCTGATCAGAACAGTCTATGAGTAAGGAAGGTAAAACAAACTGCATTATGATATATATGCCTATCATAATTTTTTTAATATATGTATATATGTCGACCACAGCAAGCTGTGTGATGCGGTTGACAAATGGGAGGGAAGGGATGCTGTCCAGAGGGACCTTGACAGGCTTGAGAGGTGGGCTTGTGCGAACCTCATGAAGTTCAACAAGGCCAAGTGCAAGGTCCTGTGCGTGGGTCAGGGCAACCCCTAGTATCAAAATGGACTGGGGGATGAAGGGATTGAGAGCAGCCCTGTGCAAAAGGACTTGAGGATAGATGAAAAAAATGACATGGCTCGGCAATGTGTGCTTGCAGCCCAGAAAGCCAACTGTATCCTGGGATCATGGTCACCAGTCAAAGGTGATTCTCCCCCTCTACTCCACTCTCCTGAGACACCACCTGGAGTACTGCTTTCAGCTCTGGGGTCCCCCAACATAAGAAAGACATGGACCTGTTGGAGCAAGTCCAGAGGAGGACCATGAAGATGATCAGAGGGCTGGAGCACCTCTCCTAATGAAGACAGGCTGAGGGAGTTGGGGTTGTTCAGCCTGGACAAGAGAAGGCTCCAGGGGGACCTTATTGCAGCCTTTCAGTACCTGAAGGGCCCTACAAGAAAGCTGGAGAGGGACTTTTTACTATGGCATGTAGTGATAGGACAAGGGGTAATGAGTTTAAACTGGAAGAGGGTAGATTGAGATTTAGGTATGAGGAAGAAATTCTTCACTATGAGGGTGGTGAGGCACTGGAAGAGGTTGCCCAGAGAAGTTGTGGATGCCCCATCCCTGGAAGTGTTGAAGGCCAGGTTGAATGGGGCTTTGAGCAACCTGGTCTAGTGGAAGGTGTCCCTGCCCATGGCAGGGAGGTTGTAACTAGATGATCGTTAAGGTCCCTTCCAACCCAAACCATTTTGCGATTCTATGGTTCTATGATATATAATTTTAAAAATGTAGTATACAGTATTTTTGCTTTTTAGGGTAGAAGAGAAATGTTTAAGTGTACATTGTGCTACAAGTGATAAAGAAAACCAACTGGAAGGAAAAGGAAATTTCTAACACCTATAGTTGCCAGTAACTGTGAGGCTTGAACAGGTTCCTGAAACAGTGATCCTTCCTGCTTCTGAGTGCAGAACAGTGGACCCAGTGGATGCTATTTGAAAAAATGAGGCTACATATACACAATCAGTTTAAACAGAAGTTGATGGGCTTAATGAATAAATTTCTGGGAGCAGTTTTATGATCTGTGTTTTGCCAGAAATCTAAATAATTAAGGGTAGCAATCCCTCTGAATTTAGAATATATTAGTCTTCAGGGCTATGGCAAGGGTTGGACAGAAAGAAAAACAGTCAGATGCTAATGTTATTAGGGGTTATGATCCTTGTTGAAATTCATTTTTAATATCTATTGCAATATAGAACCAGATACACTTTTCTTCTAGTATGATTACCATTTCTTTAATGTCTTTAACAGGTCAAAGTATTAATAAGGAATGCTAAACTGACTTTCTTACTTGGGCATGAGTATTTCATGTTTGGATCATGGTTCTAGCTTTTTGTTTTTTCTTATATGTATGTTCGCTATTTTTTAGGTCCAAATAATACTTTTTTTTTCCTCGCCCAGCCTTCCCTTTTAACAAAACCTACCTGGAAACAGCTTCCCTGCCAAAGAACTACTTGTAACTGGGAAATTTGTATTATTTTCCCAGTGTCACCTATCAACAAAATTCAATGTGATGCTGGAAAAATAAAAAATATTAGATGAATTACTATGTGAAATCACACCTTCTTTTTCTTTTTTAAAGCCTTATGTATATATTTCTGTTATAGAACCACTCTCATTACTGTTCTCTAGCTGGTCATGAAATCAGAGCTCTTGCGTAGTATAACACTGGAATAATAATTTCTGATAAATACAAGGTACATATGTTTTAATCTTCCATCTAAAAAAGAAGGCTACAGACTATTTATGTTTCATATCAGGTAATGCTAGTAGAAAAACTTGAGAGCCACATCAAGCATTTTGTTTTCCCAGAGCAAGCACCTGCTGGATTATGAGATTATATGTGATACCCTGGCAATTTGCCAGCACTTTTATTTATATAGATTTGCACACTGTGCCTTCTAGCAAATCTCTAAGCACACTTGAAATCAATGGCCTAAAACCAAAAGGACTCAGTCAGCCCTAATCAGATTTTGAAACATCTGCAGCTTCATAATTGACAACTGCTAGGTTTCACACAACTGCCTGTGGAAAAAATCCTTTTCATAAGACCTCAGCAGTGTCTCTTCTTTGTGTATGCCAAGGTCCTTGACACTGATATCTTTGCTGATTTACATCTCAGCTGCATTCTATGTGGCATTCTTGGGTAACTGCTGCCCGGTTTTCTGAAACTTCTTCATTCAGAAGCAAATAAACATCCAGCATTCAATTTACATCAAAGCATCTGGTCACAGCAACAATACATGTGCTTAAACATGCACATGCACTTTTGAAGTTGCAAACATCTGCATGCACAAATCAAGTGCCTGCCCTAGAAATGGGTTTAGTGAATTTACAAGATCTAATGTCTGGATATGTCCAAGTATCAAAATTTTTTAGGTGCCTTCCTAGCCTTTTCTGCAGTATATGCATAGAATGTAAATTGTATTTCATTCAAAAGTCAACACTAGGAACAGAAAATAACCTCTTTCAAATGCATTTATTTTGACACATAATGCTAAAATTGTAACAGACATCTGCAAATGTTAGCATTTGTAACAGAAAATCAGTTTTCTTGTACAGAGGCAGCGGAAGTATGCATACAGGTGTTTATATGGATGTAAGAGTATATATATATTTTGAAATGAAAAAGAGTTAATAACGTGTACAAATATATATAGTTTCTGCATGTGCTTTTTAAAAAAAATATGTGATTACTCTTGAAAGATTGCATCACATTTCTGTTTTAGAATGTTTACCCAAAGAAGCTTATATACCTGCAGGAGCTTATTCTAGCACAAAAATCTATGTGTGTAGACATGCACACTTATTTATAAGATTTTTTATATGCTCAAAAAGAGAAAAAGAACACTGAGAAGTAGAAACTCCCGCTTTTTTTTTTTTCCATTTCAGGTCCTTCAGT
Organism: Pelecanus crispus; assembly: GCF_030463565.1. Lineage (NCBI taxonomy): Eukaryota > Metazoa > Chordata > Aves > Pelecaniformes > Pelecanidae > Pelecanus > Pelecanus crispus. The sequence continues at coordinate 102,027,560 of NC_134645.1, forward strand.
TTCTATCTTTATCAGAACAACTTTGATTACTGACTGTAGAATTCTGTTGTAGCAAGAAAAGGACTTTTTCCCCATACTATATGTACTTTAATTTTTCTTGATTGTTGTTCTAGATATAGTAATACAGAACTATACCAGTATTTAGAAAAATGAATTTTGTGTCTTCCTTAACTTAGACACTGAAGAGCATGGAAGAGCCAAAAATGTAAAACAGTAATTGCAGAGATATTTGACAAGCCAAACCCCCAATTTCTGTTTATTTCTTGATCCAAAAACTTTGTTTGTATACTCTATATTTAAGCTTGTGTAAGACCTAAGCTACTTTCAACACTATTCTTGATGAACAGATATACAAATACAAGCAGGAGCTAGGGCAGTTACAGGTATTTCTTCTTCAGGAGTAGAAGAGTGCAAACTTTCACACAGGTCAACCACGTAAGACTGAAGATATATGGAAAATCTGACGTGTGATGAGTTGAGCATAAACAAAAGGGGAGACACTGTGTGCACACAGGATACCCATTGAACAATTCTCTACAAGATATGTGAACTGCCCTGTGTTCAAAAGGGCATACCTCCCAAGGAAACTTTTGTTGCTGCTATTTTCTACTATTGACATAGATGGATCATTTCCTGCTGCCACTGAAAGCAGGCTTTAAATATTAACTGGGGTTCATAAGCCTCTATGCAACTTTTATAAAACGTAACTGCACAGCCCTAGTCAAAAATGTCATCTGTGGAACGTTTTTTAAGACAGGCAGCCTGAAAAAAAAAGAGATGGTTTACATTTTTGCTGTTAATTAGTATGAGAAAAGTAGTTGTAAACATCTCAAATGATTACACAGCTTAATAAACATACTACAGTTCTGAATTAGTTGAGTGTTAATTGTGTTCTTATGTACATATATGTAAAAACAAAATGAAAATTTGAAAAAAAGCAGGAGTCTGTTTATACAACTGCATCTCCTCTTCTAATGTTGATTCATCGTTTGCATTGCTGCTGAATGTGCTATAAGGCACTAATAGGAAACATAATAGTAAGCATCATAACCAACATCAGGATTAATGAGTTACAGTTTATTTTTTCTGATTGTTCTGTATTTATGTCAGATAGAATTAGCAAGTCACTATAGATTCATTGAAAAAGATTAAGCTAAAGGATATTACATTATGCAGAATAACATCCAAAATTTAGATTGCTCTAATTTGGCAAGTTGTTTATGTTACTTTTGAAATGGTTACCATATGGAATGCTTCAGGAATTTTTACTAGGGTAAAACCTCAGCTCTTTCTCACTGATACTTTGGATGACCTTGAGTATCTCGCTTCTCTTTGATGGTGTTCCCATCCCTCTGGCTTCGTCTATTTATATTGCTAGCACTTTCTCTTACCATGCGTACAGACTCACAGATCTTGATCTGGCTATTTTGATGTTACATTCATACAAATGATAATAACAGTGACAACAGTAGATGTATCAGTGATATGATTCTGAGTCTATAGGAAAAAAGTAACATTTCAATAGCTGTTTCTTTGCCAGAGAGAAATCAGCTGGAAATAAATAGGTTTTTAAGTCCCTTAAATATATGTATCCTTTTCAGAATGGAACAGGGTGAAGGAGACTTAATGTGCATAAAGCTGAACTAGTAATTTTGTATGGCTTGGCAGACTGTAACTGAAATTATTCTCTCCTGTGAAAGTCACTGTAACTGAGTTCTAGGATCCCTGCAGTATTTCGTTTCTCTTTGAGAGTTGCAGAGCAACAGCAGCAAAGTAGTTTGAGTCACTCATCTTCTTTTTAAGGCTTTAGTTCACATTCAGCCAAAGAAGTTAAATTACTGTTTTTTTGGTTGTCAGTAAGAGGCACAAAGAGAAATGTATTACTTATAACTTCTATCTAGTGAGCAGTTATTGACTTCAAAAGAATGAGCAGATCCGGCTTAGGAAGCCACTTAGTTCAGTTCTGCAAGGTTCCAGCATACTAAATTGGCTGGAGTGAGAGAACAGTGGTGCAAAGGAAGCATAAAAACTGTAGGGGTTGGAGCAATTTGGTCCTCTCTGTATGTGCTCAGCACGACGTCAGAGTCAGTAAGATCAACAAAATGTCATAGAGTGCCTTTGGCCTCTTTAAACTGCTGCAAAATGTATTTAAAATCTGTAGAGGCATTGGGGAGACTGAAGTTTTGTGTGAGGTTTATGTAGCAATAAGGTGAGGGTGGAGCTAGTTACTCATCATTTTTAGTGATTTGGCTCACCGACAAAATCCACGAGGAGAAAAGAAGGGGCTGATGTCGTCTTCTGACAAAGCCTCTCCCAAAAGGGGTTACCTCTGTGTTAATCCCAGTTTCTCTAGTTAAATACAGGTGACGGAGGAACGTTTAAAGAGTCTGAGCTTTACTTGGCCAAATTTAAAGTCAAAAGTCTATTAGGTCCTAGAAAAGAGAGGAAGTTCTCCAGAGCATGCCAGAGGGTTTTATAATACATCGTTAAGCGGCATCGTATTTTTTGTCTGCCGTTGTTTGGATTTGACAACTACAGCGTGCAGGAAAGACCACATTCAGTGTCACCGCTGCTTCCCCCTTTGCATTCAATAACAACCAGGTGAGTGGCAGAATGTGAAGAGTGAGAAGTGGGGAGACAAGAAGCCAGCAAAGCCCTATCCCCTCCCGCGTGGCGAGGAGCTGCCCCGGCAGGTGTGCCATAAGTAGGCTGGCCAGACTGCCCGTCAGAAAATGTCATCCTCATGTCCCCCGCAGAGGTCTCCATGAGCGCAGTGACCTAGCTCAGCCCCAGTACAGGGTGAGGAAAAAGCAGGATGCTCCTGGTCGCCATCTGGGATGGCCTGAGATGCCCTCTGGGGATGTGCCGGAGCGTGGCCTCACGACACCCATGCCCCGTCTCCAGCGCCGCCATGAGAAGGCAGCCGTTCCTTCACATGCCCCGTCTCATGTGGACACGGGGCATGAACTGTCTAGATCCTACATCCGGGTGTAGGAGAAAGGCTGATGGTGATTTTTTTTTTAGCACATTTTTGTTGAGGTTTTCCCTTGTTTTCAGCTGGGTTTTTTTTTGTCAGTTGGTGGATATTTTCTTTATTTGGATAGGGTTTGTTGTGGAGAGCTTTTTCCTTCCTTTTTCTTTTGCATTCTCCTTCCCATTGTTGGTGGGGTTTATTTATATTTCTTTTAATTTTTGTCTGGTTTTTGTGCTTTTTGTTTTCAGAGGTGAGTTTGGGGGCCAGGTTTATTTTTTTGTTTGTTGTCTGTTTCTTTCAGCAGCCCTCCCTCACCCTGGCAGCTGCTGGCGCAGGTTGCTTATTTCTTGCTCTGGTTTAACTTTGTGCTGGATACAGACTGTGGCTTCCATTGGCTTCCAGCAGCTTCCGGAGGCTTCCGCAGCTAATGGCTTCTGCAAGCCACTCCCTGATTGGTGGGATCCTGCTTGTTAGCTGCTTCCTGATAGGCTGGTTGGTGATGCGAGGGGACTTGCCTTTTTTTTTTTTAAAATCCTCCATCTTCCCCTCTCACTCCCCTGCAAACAGATTTTATAGTATGGAAGATGCAGGTCAAATTTGTTACTTGTAGGATAAGATGATCTTTATTACAAGGCCATGACACGCTTAAAATGCATTTTCCTGAGTGTTAGCAGGGAAGTCTAAGTTATCTCCAAGTTTATTTTTCTCCCTCCTTTGAACTGGCACGTCTGAGGCATGGCTTGCTTTCATGAGCTGACATGTTGTGAAGCACTGCAGGTGAGGGATGTGACTGCCTCACGTGATTAAGATCTGAAGAAGTTACAAAAGAAGTTAAAGCAGTGGCTTGCAAAGTGTTAGGTAACATTCTTAATGGGTATTTGTGATAGCTCTGTGAATGCCAGGAAAGAATGAATACAAGTGGAGAAAATCAGTTAAATCAAGCCTTCAGGTGTAAATGCTGATTGTTGTTCCTGAGTACTTAATTATGAGATCTTAACTTTCAATATCACTTTCTGTAGAGAAGGTCTTATGTAGCTTAATGGAGCAACTGGAGATGCAGTGTTAGGCAGATAAAGATGTCAACAGAACATTCAACTTGTTCCTAAAAGATGGGAAAGTAGTTGCATTGTAATAGAAGTGTTTCGAAGGGACAGGAGAGGGTTAATGTTAAAGGTGCTAAAAAGTGTTGGCTTGAGATGGATAATATATTATTTCCACTACTAAATTTTACAAATACAGTTTATGACTGAGCACTACCTAACACCGTCTTTATGCTAATACTCATCCTATCCATTTTGGGGTGGGGGAGTGGGAAGGGAGAGAAGAATCCACTTAGCTTAAATCAGGAATTGGAGATACCTGTTGGCAGCAGCATCAGTAGCTTAGCACAGATAGTCATCAGTATTTGTAAGATACCAGACAATGTAAGTAAGGCATAAGTTTTTTCTTCTCATATGCAGTAGGTATGCTTGCCCTGAAGGGGAATATCCTGTGCTAAGGAAAAAGAAAGATATGAAGTCATGGGAAAAAAAAAGTTACATTTTGTATTCAGTCTCACTTAGAAAGTGCAAGTACTAATTTCTGTAAATGTTCTTGTTTATCCTTAATACCTATTTTAGTTTTCTGCCCTTACCAATTGCTGTAGTGTCTCTGCATGTTTAATGGAAGGTATGTATTGGTACCAAAGCCTAGAGATTTTTTGTCAGTATACAGGATCTTGCAATTACACAGTATAAGAAGAAAATCAACTAGTTCTAGTTAGTGTGAGGAGCTCTTATTTAAAAATCGGTTCTTGTTTCATCCCCATTGACACCTATACAGCCTTTCCAAGAAGTTGGCATGTAGTACTGTTCTACACTATTCTTCCATAATCATCTTGAATAAAGCAATAAATACATGTTAAAAATAACACAGTAAGTTCTGTGTTTGTAATCTGTCCTGGTTTTGGCTGGGATAGAGTTAATTTTCTTCCTAGTAGCTGGCATAGTGCTGTGTTTTGGATTTAGTAGGAGAAGAATGCTGATAACACATTGCTGGTTTAGTTGTTGCTAAGTACTGCCTATGTTAGTCAAGGATTTTTCAGCTTCCCATGCTCTGCCAGGTCCATAAGAAGCTGGGAGGGGGTACAGCCAGGACAGCTGATCCAAACTGACCAAAGGGCTATTCCATACCATATGACGTCATGCTCAGTATATAAATTGGGGGGAGTTGGCCAGGGGGCAGCCATCGCTGCTGAGGGACTGGCTGGGCATTGGCCAGCAGGTGGTGAGCAACTGCATTGTGCATCACTTGCTTTGTATATTATTATTATATTGTTGTTATTATTATTGTTACTATTTTACTTTATTTCAATTATTAAACTGCTCTTATCTCAACCCAGGAGTGTTTCTCACTCTTACTCTTCTGATTCTCTCCACCATCCCACCGGAGCAGGGGGAGTGAGCGAGCAGCTGCGTGGTACTTAGTTGGTGGCTGGGTTTAAACCGCAACATACTCATGGTTCTTCACAACTTCTCACTTTTTCCACTGTTGTCTTTTACTGTGTTAAAATTGTTTTCAGCTCTCCAAGAATTTATAGCTTTGTCTAGCCTTTCAAAGAGGTGCTCTGACTTCTTCTGTGGAAATGATGTTTTTAAGTGTTTTAACTATATTGTTGGCAGCCAAGTTGTCCCTTGATAAATAAACTGACTTGACAGTGTTCTTCTGTAATATTAAATGGAGCTATATGCTCTCCTAAAATGTCTGCTGAGCAGAATTGCTGTGGATGCTAGTAATCTGGACAGATTGCAATATTGTCTGATCATGCTTCTGGGGAATCTAAGGTAACAGTTTTGATTTTAAATTAGTTGTTCCTAGCTATGAGAGGCATTTTTTTATATATCACAGTTTCTCCTTGCTATTGTAGTTCACCAGCCGTCTCCCCTGACCACCACCATGGGAGAACTTTTAGTGTACTGCTCTTCAGCCAAAGAAACAGTAGCAGTGACTAGTCATGAACAAGTAGCATTTTTTCCAGGTAACACTATTGCTCCACTTTCATAAGTCAGTCTGGGTTTGGAAGGGATTGGCTTCCGTCAGTGTGTTTCCAAATTTCATAGTGCTTAATACTAGAAGTACCCAGCAGAGCCTGTAGGTGGAGAGTGCGCTAGAGGTATGAGACAAAGCTGGGGAAAAAAGGTTCAACTAAATTTTAAGGCTAGTTTCCTCTCCCAGTGTGTCACATTAAAATTTTTATTTGTGATAAAGCTGCACAAGAGACATGCTTTATATGCAAAGCCAAGAATTTACTGTAGGTCTAAATGGAATCCTAACAGTCTTGCTAAAGATGTATTATTAGTCCAGTTCAAAAGTACTAAGACTTACCATGCAAGTTAACCAATTATTGCAGTTCAATCACAGTAATAATAGTTTAATAGTAAAAACTGACAGACTTTTCACTTTCAATGGTTTCATTCAGGGGGAAAGGGTTATGGTGAATTGTTGTCCTGAATCCGTTGCCAAGGGAATGTGGTGGGGGCTTCTCCCTTCTCATACTTGAGGGGCTCATGCTAGAGGATACTTTTAAGCATTTTCTAACATGTCTTACACCCTGCTTCTTTTGCATTTCTGTGTTACATCGGCATTTGTTGTATAAGTTGTGTTTTATTTATGTTGGAAGCTTGTCTTTTGTTACTCCTGAAGCCGGTTTCACCCAGCTCCAAATGTATCTTCTCTTCAGTGATCAGTAGTTAGTGAGGGATGATTTGTTTATAGCCTTGATCTGTCATCCCGTGTTATATTTTTCAAAGCCTCTACTGTTATCCAATGTTTGTATTCCACAATACCACATAATTTATTCTGTGCACAATAAACTGTGTCACTTGAATAGTACTTGTTATCACTGTTAGTCACGGAGCTATATCAGAATTATTATAACAAGAGACATAGCACCACACAGTTGTACAAAGACAAGCAAATCTCAAACAAATTAGCTAACAGTCTGCTAGAGCTAAAAAAGCTGAAACAAAGCTCCAGGCAAGAGTAAGACAAGTCCAGACAAATCATGCGTAATAAGCCCCTGTCCAGTGGCCTTGCAGTGTTAGAACAAACTCTGTGGTTTCTCCTTCAGCAGTACCATATCTACTGAGCTAAAGGATTACAAAAGTGAGACACAGGGGGACAAACTGTGTTGAAACTATTTGTAAAACTGAGAATATATTCTGGAATGGGATTTATTACAGTTCAGTTGGTTTTGAACCTTTGAAAGTCAAAATGACTAACTCTGAGAATCAGCTGAGACAGCCACTGTGAAATGGTCCCTGGGGGGTTCTAACAATAAGCTAAGGGGTGTAGGGAGGTTAGTCTTGACAGTAAATAGCAGCCTGCTAATGAGGTGCTCACAATTCTGTATTATCAGAGTTTGAAAGTACAGAGGTCTTAAATAGTGCTTGCAAAACTAAACTAACTGAAGTAGTGCAGAATGTTTTGTATCAGAAGGGTTATCTCTCTGGATAACCTCTCCTCCTTTAGCATTTTGTTTTATAAGCTAATATACACAAAGGAGTTTAAGTCAAGCACTTAACATGAAGGAGCATGAAATATTGGCAATGATCTCTCACATTAGATCATGTAGTGGTTCACAAAAGAAAAGTAAAGGAACAGTGTGACAAAAAAAATCCAAAAAACAAACAAAAACCCACTACACAACTAAGCACCTCAGCTGTAATACAATCAAGTACCAACCTTTGCTGGTGCTGGCAAAGATCAGTTACGGGGTGAAGTTGTGAGTGGTCAGAGGAAGTTAGTTAACCTGCAGTCCTATTTACCTGAGCAGTTTGCAGACAGTGACCAAGAAAGCAACAGCTTAGTCTTCTGGCAAGTTTTTGAGGCGGTGAGAAAGGACACCAACTCCCCAGAGCTCTGTCACTTCATACTTCAAATTGAGAAGCAGGAGTAGTAAGGGAGAGTAGAATCTGGTGGGTCTTAAGCAAGCCCAGAGGATTCCTCCAGTTGATCTGTTAGATGTTTACATGTTTATACATCTGGGTAGGACTGAGGCCTCATGCAAATTCCAAAAATGCAAATACACCCCCTGTAGCCAACCAACCACACTGATCAACACAGCAGTGCCTTTACAGGCACCCGCATAAACACAATGGCAGTCACATACAAATGATCAGCATAGATTGCCCGATCCTGTTCTTACTCTCTGGCTGATGGTCTTGATTTTCACTAGTGGAATTTGTACACAACCTGTCCATCTTTATTCACAGATAAATCTGTATTCATGGATCCCTCAAATATTAGCATGGACCTAAAGTCCGATATCCATACTTACACCATAGGCCCCTTACCCAGCTGCAAGCTCAGACCTTGGGTCTTTCCAGATGCTGGTCTTCTCACTGGCTAGTCCAGCTTTAAGTTCACTGGTTACTCATGTCCACACACACAACAAAGCAAAGGTGACACAGAAAATAGTAATGGAATTTAGTAAGAGGATAGCACAGCGTATGGGGATTGAGTGGAGGGATTGGCCAGAGAAGCATACCGATGAGAAGGCTGTTTACACATGACTAGTACTTTCTATTGCTATTCCTATCACATGCACCATAATGTTTCCTTTCTTGCTTGTTCGAAGGTTCTGGTTGAACCTCTCTACTGTTGTGGTCGACTGGTTCTTTCCCATCAGTTAGTGACCCGAAAGGTCTTGTGTTTGTTATCATCTCAGTTATCTATTGCTCCTTAAGGTTTGTGTCATCCTACTTAATTTATTACTTTTCTTATGTTTTCTCCTTTTTCCTTATGATGAATAGCTGTTAAACACATATCCTTACAAACCAGGTGTCCTTACATTCCAGACATCCTTAAGGAAGTGTGTGGCTGATCCAAGGGAAAAAAGCAGGTTGGATTTAGCTCTGAGATGTGCTCTGTCTCAGAAATCCTCCCAAGTCTAAAGCAACATGTTTGGTAGCTTAAATATAACAAAAAAGTCAACTGCAAAGAGTACATTTCTTTTCAGTGAGAATTTTATAATGCAGTATATATTCCTGTAGACTTCTCCCTCAGGATGGCTTTCAGCTTGGAACAATGAGTGCTTTACATGTTCTTTAGGAAACAGAAATCCCCAACTGCAGTCACTTGTTCATAATTTGTGACTTTTCAAAATAAAATACTTCTAATAAGCAATAGTTGATTCTGGCTATTTGTAAGCAGGAAAGTATTTTAAGTGTAGAGACACTCAGAGTAATGAAAAACTTTAGGGACCAAACGAGTAACTAAGTTTTTTAGCTAACTGGGTTTATAAATGCAAAATCTCACTACAGATAAAAAACTCATAGTAATATAACACTAATAATGAGATCCAACTTGCTTAAATCTGCTTTGCAAAAATCAGGCATCTGTGTAAACAAGTTGCATGGGTTCTGCTGATATTGAATGGAGCAACAGGCACACTCAAACTATGAATTGTCCCTTCCCGAAATAAACAGTTGAATCACTTTCTGGAGATTGCAAGGTAGGAGAGGTATCTAAAGTGGTATGAATTTCTCTGTGGAAGCACCAGCCTTCCCCCACTGAAAATGGGGAGATCTTAGATGACTGGAGGTGGGGGGCAGTACAAATAAAAATTGCTTTACTTCATTTTCTGTCTTGGCTGGAATAGGCTGAAGACCATTTTGGCTACTTTTATCATGATTTGGTGGCTATTCCAGCACAAAGAGATCACTAAGACATTAAGAAGTGATGCCTTGAATTGGATCTATATAAAATCTACTAATTCAAAACTTCCATTTTCATATACATGGTTCTCAACACAGTCACATAAGGAGCTGATTTGAACCAAGGAAATTGGACAAATGAAGAATAAGAAAATGGTGTCTGATATTAATCTGTTTTATTGCATCCAGGATTATAAATGAGTGCCTGGATAGCACAGAAACATGTCAAGACTGATGTTATAAGAGTTTACATCAGCTAATGGCTTGTCTTAACATACTCATTCATTTACGAGAACTATTAGTAAAATGCTCAAGGAGACTTCTTTTTGAGCAGGGATTGACCAGATAATGATAGTTTTTCTGTATGTGAAATTTGAGTGCAAATCTGAATTATTTTAGCAAACAGTTGAATGGTGGCTTTTCATCCATCCTGCAAGGACACACACACACATACCAGTTGCTCCTTTAATTCTGCCCACACTACTGGTGTGTGAAGAAATGCATCTAGTTTCCAATTGGATAGATTAATAAAATAAAGAAAGGAGTGCGTTAACTCTAATACACTTTCATCAAGGCTTAGCCATTCTGGTTATTCTACTGTATTCATTCTAGCCTGATCTTCCAAAGATTAACCTTTCTTATAACACTGTCACACCCCACCAACTGTGATTTAGCAAGTACGTAATTTATCACTTAATAAGAATGTCCATGTTAACCACAGTGGGAGATTTTACTGGCAGTAAAATCTGCTTTTTCTCTTAGGGAAAATAAAGGCTGTATCCAAGTGGACTGAGAAAGTTTAAGGTCTCTTATAATGAGAATGACCTTAGAAAGAACAGAACTTTTTATTGGCAAATGTTTAGTATGTGTTGTGGTGGTCCTGAGATATTCTGTAAGAATAAAGATCCTTATTGGCCAGATATTTTTATAAATAAAAATGCAGACAATATCCCAAGTAGTTTTGTGTGTCCTGAGTAGTAAAAAAAAAAGTTTTGTTTAGCCCACATTGCACTTATATTATTATAGTCAGGAATAAAGCTCTAAAGCAGTCCTTGCTGCCCTACCATTGCATTGTCTTTTTTTTTTTTTTTCCTGTAGAGATGATAATTTCTCTATTTTATTAACTCTTTTTCAAGCACAAAACATAGCTAAAAAGTTGCAGAGCTTCCAGCTCCAATCTTGTCTACACTCCCTGAATCTGTCTTAGGCTGTTACATGCAACATTCCTCCTCTGGGAAGAAGGATGCCTTGCACTAGAGTATCTAGCATAGTATGCTGACAGGGTCACTTTTCTAAGATGACTAAGAGTAAACTGCTTCTGTTTTCTTCATTCCTTACAAAGTGTTGATTTATCAGTTCATTCTTCCTTACATTTACCCCTGTGAATATAAATCTCAGATAATAATATGTAGTAGAGATGGGGCCAAAAACCAGCAATAAATGTCTGACATCTTTAAACCACTCAGATTTCTGTAAGCCTATGGTAAGTTCTGATTGTTAGTGGAAATCTGGGGCTGTTAAAAGTGAACATACGGATAAGGTCACAACCTTATGGTTTGTAGCTCCTGTTCTAACAGGTTTTCCAAGAGAATGGCACTATTAATTACCCTTTTCAAAGGGTAATTTGCAATTTTACCTTTGCAAAGCTACATTCTGTAAAAATTTATGATGAATATGGAGAAGTTCCTGACTATAAGAATCAGAACATTTACAAGATCTGAACCTAGATGTCTGGAATATGTATGTGACTCCTCTTTTCAACTTAATTTTTCTCTAATAAAAACTTTTCATACAACTCTAAAATATTTTAATCATTGAATGACTTCTCCCATAAACTAAGAAAGCAAGCAGAAAGGAAAAAAGATGACTCTTGTTACTGCAGGTTATAAATCTCTAGAAGGGATTCTGAAGCTAACATGATAGGAATGTAACTGTAGATGAATAAATGGAAGAAAGCCCTCTAAAATCAACAAACACTCAAGTGTGTTATTACTATTTTTTTTTCTTTTTGATTCACATTCACTGTTCTTTAAAATAGAACTAACATTTCCTGACAACCATGGAGAGCTGCAATTTATTTTTACTTCATTCTAAGCAAAATTTTACTTCAGAGGTAAATAAACCTGCTTCATTCTTGACAGTGCCTCCAAGGAGAATTCAGAGGAGGGAAGGGAAGGAAAAAAAAGTAACATGATATGCTAGACCAGTAGCTTGGGGAAAGCTTCATTGTCAATGTTCTAAAGTTAACAATCAGAGTATCACCCCTGGGAAGGGTTTTAGAGAAAATAATCAGAGAAAAGCTCTCTCAGGAGACTTCCTTAAGTTCCCTTCTGGCTGCTTTCTCAAATTCTCTCCATAGAAATATGCTTCAAAGTACATCAGGAGAAGCAATTTTCAGTAGTATTAGTGATAAGGCAGCTGACTCATATTACTTTGAACTCAGAGTCATTTGGCTTATGGAGACAATCAGTTTAACCCACCAGTGAAACCATAGTAACAACAAAGTTCTATGCTGTTCCAGCACAGGATCCCAGAAATCACTAAGAGTTCACATACACGTGCACACAAAAGTCGGTGGGTTTTTTTTCCCCCTATCAATTTTTCAGAATCTAAAAGCAATAGAACATTTTAATTTTTTTTTTTTTTTTATATACAGCATACACATTGATCAGGTCATCTGCTGCATCATCACCAGCATCCACACTCTTCAGACTAAATGGATGACCAGACCGCAGATAATTAGCTTTGATGTGATACCTTCATTTTTCAGTTTTCCATAGGGAATTACTGCATCTGAGCTTAATGTTATAGAAGTTCAAAATCTGCATGCGTGGGACAGTTTTCACCAAGATGAGCTTATTATGTGACCTGTCCAGCACCCACATTTTTGATGTTACTTGAAGGCCCTGGTAAAGCTCACTATGAAAGTTGTTTGAAATACATGATGCAAAGCTTAGAATAGTGAAATATCTGGAAGAAAGGTTTCTCAGCTGAAGTGGTTTGCCTATAGAAGTTAATTCTAAAGCAATGAGGTACTTGGCCATTGTTAGATAATTCTAAAAGCTTCCTCTCTGAATTCTCTATCAGGTTCACAGTAACATCCACACAGCTATTAATTTCACTTTCAGAAAAAAAAAATATCAAAAGTTGCAGTAACTTGATAAGTGAAAGAAGAATGCTATAAAAGATTCTACTGCCAGTAGGTTTTTATTTGAATTGAATTAATGTTATAGTCATCGATGGTCAAAGGACGTAAGAGAACCAAGGATTATGGGGTGAGACCACTAAAACAGTATCAGTTGATTTAAGATACAAACTTTCTTTACAAAAATTGCCTTTTCTGGGTGGCCTGTGATGTTGTGTTAATGGGCAGGAGTATACATATCTAACGGTTCATATGAATTTTCTTGACCATTTCTTTTAACATCAACTATAGCATTGGGAGAAATAGAAAGAAAAAAAAACCCACACCAAAAACATTGTCACAGACAATGTTATTTTGCATTGTCTCATAAACTATCTTTTTTTTTTTTTGGTACAGAATATGCTTAGAGTACAGATCAGTTCGTGAAGAAATTCATGTTGTATTACTGTTTTCTGAGATGGGTTCCTTAGCAAGGTTCTGGCAAGCTCTGAAGAAGCCTGCTCTCTGTCTTAATTACTGTAAATAGAATTAATTCTTAAGGTAGGGAAATCAATTGACATTTTCAGTAGTTATGTAGAAATCTCTGGAAAAGCATATAACTTTGCAGTGGATTCATAGAATAGAACAAACCCAGAGAGGCCACTGGCAAACAGACTTGACTTGGGGAAAATTAAATTTATTGCCAATTTAAAATAGAATAGGATGGTAAGAAACAAAGACAGAAACTAAAACACCTTCCTCCCCCCCCCCCCCCGCCTTTTTCCCAGGTTTAACTTCACTCCTTTGTTCCAGACTCCTCTACCTGACACCCCCCCCCACACCGAGTGGTGCAGGGGGAATGGGGGGTTGGGGTCATTCATTGTATAACCTGGTGACAGTACTTCATGTACGCATTCATTTATGAGGCAGAATTTTTTTTGATATGTGTATTAAGGCAATACAGATAATGTGTAGGTAGATGTGTAAAAAAAGAAAAAATACCCACACAGAAATTAGAGCAGTTAAGTTTGAAAGAAATAAAAAGATCTGAACATTCAAAACTTTATAAACATCACATTGTAACTTGCAAATGAAATAAGTTTCATTTTTCAAAGTAATGTTGGTAGGGTCAGAATTTTGGCTCACTCTTGTATTTCTTGAGAAATAATCATTTCAGTTGAATAAAATAATGTTTGTCTTTTTTATTTTGTCTGTGAATAATCCTACTTAAAAGGGCAAAAATGACACATTGGCTTCCAGTAAATTGGAACTTATGATCCAAAAGGTTGGCTGTTAGAGAGTGAAGTATGATAATGACTGCAAATTTATTTGGCACCATAGATTAATTTTCCCAATAATTTTTTAAAGCTTTAAGAAATAATTTTGTAAAAGTTTGTATATTTAAAATGAATCAGTGCTCTTCCTCATTTTTTCTTTTAAATTAAAAAGGTTCTGCAGAAGTTTGTTGTGTTAGTACTGCTCAGAAAGGTCATGCCTCAGTAGTGCTAAGGTAAGGGTCATGTATTTCACAGGAAACATCTCTAATAATCCTGAAGATGGTTGAATTATCTAGTTTTCCTTGCCCTTCCTTTTTTTCCTTTCCAAGCTGGCATATGAGCATCGATTAAATGAATGATAAGGTCCATGTTTGATTGATTTTTCACTTTTTTAATTTAGAAGGTAAAACTTTTTATCACATTTGAAGTTGAGAATTATGGTTGAGATAATAGAGGTCTGATTCCAGTGGAAGTTAAAAAGGAAAAAGTTGCCTCACAAATGTCAAGGCACCTTGTGGTCCGAGATGATTAAAACTAAACTGTTTGCTATATGAATCCCAAGGTGCTGCTATATCTCAGCTTCCATGACATTTAGCCAGTGACTTTTCATAGCTTGTTAATAATGTATAGCAATCCCAGTGTAAATTTGCAGTGACAGAGCTGGCCTGTTACAGTAGAGCAGTTAACTAGATTTATTTTGGACAGAAAATGCAGATTTGAAAAAGAAAAAAAATCATGACTAATATCAAAAGAGATTGCACATTTACAAGACTATTTTACTGAAGACAGTTGCTCAGGAGAGGTGCTTTTCACATTGATCTATTATTCTCTCCCAGTTACCTAACTGAGAGATATTAACACAACATTACTCTACTCATCAAGGTTAACACTCATGAAGAAAAATTGATGTCCCAAACAAATTTCATAGTGCAGATTGGTCCATAAAGTTCATTGATTTTACCAGGTTGAATGAGTCACATAGGCAGGTAAAGGTTACAGCATAAATGCTCTAAGTACAATTGCTGTTAATCATTGCTCCCAGATAAACCTAATAACATTCTTTGTTGTAGAAAAAATGTTTTTTCTGAACCTTATATCTCACAGATATACAAATTATTCATAAGCTGTAAAAGGTTACAAGGCAGATGAAGAAAGAGAGGGAGAGAAGAGAAAAAGGGTACAGATAAAAAATAGACTCAAAAACCAATGAGTTACAAAACAGACTCAAAGAGTGATGAGTTACAACAGGATATGAATTAGTTGTAGGGAAAAATTTGGCTGACATTTTTGTAGGGAAAAATTTGGCTGACATTTGGGTTCTTGCACATTTTCTCTGAGCTGAAAGTTTGCTCACATAGAAGACATTTTAATCCTTCTTTTAATTCTCTTAATAAATTATGAATTGATCACTTTGGAATTGTTTTAAATGTAGTGTTTGATGTAGTAGAAATGTATGCATGCCCATAGCCCTTAGAATGCAGAATTAGCATGAAGTAAAACTGACAACAGTTATCACTGCTGCTTTTTTACAGGAGTTTTACATAGGACATCTTGGGCTTTTATTGAAAACTTCATATAGGAGTTCAAGTCTCTTCATGATTTACTCTTTATATGGAAATGTGTTGGCAAAAAATACAGATATTTTGGCAACCCCAAAATGGTTATTGCAAAATTCTGATTAGGCTTGAATAACTCCACTTCTGCATAAAACATTTGAACAAGTCTGCAAAGTTCCTTTACCCCTTCTCTGATGAATCTTTCCAATACTTACATAAATATGGAATTTCTGCTTTGTGTAGAAGCAGTAGTGTATTTTTTGTTTAAATAACTGCAAGGTTTGTTGGTTTTTTTGTTTTTTTTTTTTAATTATGTAGTTATTATATAACAAGCTAGTAGAATAGCTTCTTATTTAGCATAATTTTCAGGAGCAAAGCAATTGTGGGAATGTTTCAGATTTTTCTACAGTTAGTGTTTTGATCAATAATCACTTATACAAGAGACTATAGACAGTTGAGTTTATGCTGAAGTGTGAGGAACTCAGGAAATAAGTAGACATTCAGACAGATCTTTTCTCAGCTGTGTTCCGATTCATTAATAGATTCCTCTGCTGCTCTTTTAGTTTTAATCTCAAAAAAAAGATTGTTGTTTTGATGTGGAAACACTGATGTTCTTAGGTTCAGTCTGGCAGGCTGTGGAGTAATGGAAAAATAACCACTTCATTCTCCCAGTAGAATTTCTGTGAAATCATTACAGGAAGAGGTGTTTCTGCCTTATTATTGATTGATAAATCATAAAGTCCAACTTAAAAATAAAATATTTAAAGTATCCATATATTTTTTTGTTTGGTAATTGTCCCTGCTGCATTTACTATTTTAATTGTTTTATTTGATACAATGAAAAGCAGGAGTACAGACCTGGGGTCAGTCTCATATGTGCAGCAGCTGCTGCGTTAGAATGTTCAATGTTATATGTAAAGCAAGGATTTTTCTTATTACAAACAATTAGCCCATTTCTGATCCACTGTATAGCCAGCCTTGAGGTAGGATGTCTGCAACGCTGTGAGACAGGGCTACTTAAATCAGGTAGATGGCATTTTATCTGACCTTTGATTGATAAAATATCAATAATACAATTTCCTGTAGTTCTGTAAATCTGTCAATACTATAGTATTAAGTGCTTAAATTGTGGTTTAAGATTACTAAATCTGTGAGTGTTTCTTAGGGCCTGATTCATCTTTCCTAAATAGGTCAGCCAAGTGCATGTAGGCAACACCCTTTTAACTCCACTGTCTTTCTGTATCTGTACAACTCTCTTAGGTTAAAAGGTCAATTATTCATTGTATTAATGGGCAGTCCCTTAGACAGTGAAGCCCTCATCCCAAATGTATCATCTTTCTTTTAGCCTGAACTGTGTATCTAGGCCAGCTTCAATCTTGCAAATGGCTTTTATACTGAGTCCATTACAGGCCCATTCTCCAGCCCCTTTCCTGCCTGTTCCCTGATTCTGTAGCATGCCTCACTCACTCAGTTTAAATGTCCTAGCTGCTTTTTGCAAAAAGACCGTCAGTGTATAACTATTGCCTCTACTATTGCTGAAAGTACCACAAAGCCCTGTGAGGCAAGAACAAAGAGCAGCTTCTTGTGACATCAAGTACAAGTGAAAGGTACAAACCTTTGAATTTTTTTGCCGACTAGCTCTGTAAGCAAAACAATCTTCAGTGTCATCAAAGCATAACACGACAACCTCTGTTATCTCAGCACTTTGAGGGATGGTCAGAGTGCAGTGATCATGTTATGGAATCATCTAGTGATACCTAATGAACCTCTCAAACTGAACATCTCACTGGAAGCCAAATTTGAAAACTCAACTGTGATAGAGGCATGGCTTCTTTAGAAGAATAGGGCTGGAAGTCTGCTTTATCACTCCCAACATCCTCCAGAGATGTAGGGGTACAGGCAAGGAAGAGGAAGGCTAAGGTGGCTGAGCACTAGTTACTGGAAAGACTGGAGACTGACACTGAGGATGAGGAAATTGGTCTTCTGCAAGCACAGACAGTCTTTGTCCCAGAGCTGTTGCATTTTAGACTTTTAGATGAAAGGGGCATAAAAATAGTCATGGCGCTAATGCAGCTTCATTAGGGCACTAGCTCTTCCTACCTCCAGATGAGCAGTGCTATGGCAACTTCATCACTCAAAGAGCAGGGCCAGACCCTTCTGTTCTCTCTGTTTCTTGATAGCTTTTTCCTTTTGTCCCAAAAATATGATTTTAAAACCCACACTTTACTTTTTAAACTTTACTTCCCTTTTCTGTTTCTTGAGTGACTCTCTTGTGTTCTAAGACCGCCAGTGTTTGGATCTTCGTTCAGCCTGTATTTCCGTACACTAAATGTTCCCAGCCTCTTGTTCTGTTAGTATTCTTGCTCTCTCTCAAATGTCCCATCTGATCTTTCTCAACACTTATATTCACTAAAGTAATTCTTGATGAACAAACTATCATTATCTATCCTTTCTGTGTTCATATCAGCCAATAGCCCAAAGGGCAAGCATAAAGAGGAAACACCTTTAAAATGATCATTGGACTTTGCTCCTGATTTAGGAATTTCAGCTTGGAAGTGCCTAAAACGTTGTAGTTACACTTCAGGATCATTTTGACTCACAGGTTTCGTAGATGGCTTAGGTTTAGTTTAGATATAAGGTAGCTCTTACCAGATGGGTGGTGAAACTGGCCACTGATTCTAAACCTGTGTATATATTTAAGAGGCAGTTTAGACACTTAGAGGCATGTATGCCTCTTCCTTTCATTTTTATTCTTCATTGTGCTACTTAATATAGGTGCTATTGAAACAGTGTCATAATCGGGGCAAATGCCAGTTAGATTCCTACAGGACCTTCAAGGTCATCTTAATAAATTCCTGCATTCATTGTAGAAGATAAAATTTCCATTCCAGCTGAGATGAATGGGGAGTGAGGGAAGATTGCAAAATTGAAAGTTTGCAAGTATCACTGCATCACAACTTGCTGTTAATGTCAGATGCAGTTTGAAAACTGCAAAGAACTGGCTCCTACAGATACATAGAACATTCAATGGTGACTAGTTGGCCATGGTTTTCTGGAACAAGGAAATGAACTGTCATCTTCTACACCACACTAATCCTCAGATAAGCATTTTGCCGAGATGCTTATTCCCATCTCTGTTCTTTACTGCAGTGTAAAAGTACCAAAGTCACAGTCTTCTGTTTCAAATCCATCCAATTCAATAGAATCTTTTCAGTCTTTTCAGCTGTTGCATTGGCATATGCCCACATTAAGGTGATCACTCCTGGTAATGATTAATATAAAGGTACAACTGAAAAGAGACTATATTTGCACCACATTATCTCAGCATTTCATATGAGAGAAAAAAGCTGTAGAGAATGATAGAAAAGAGCAAGATCTTTGCTGTCATCCCTATAAACTGGTCATAATTAAATTGCGAATGCATTATTCTTACAGAAAATGAGTAATATTTTTTGCTGCCTTTCAGTACTGCACTATTGATCTTATGTTGATACCTTTGTAAGTTTAAAAGCTCAGCCTTCGCAGTGTATTAGCTTTCTTTATCAGGTAAGCTCTAAGAGTTACTTGCTGCTAAGCCTAGATATGCATTTACTTATAATGGAATAAATTGGTTTTTATTAAATGGTAATCAATATATAAGATTTGAAGTGGTCATACCTTGGTTTGAAAGCTGTCTAAAAGCCCCTGTTTTTTATTTTCAGAACAGTCATATCCCAAGGACCACATACAAATGTGTTTCAAAGTATTTGAGTTAGGTTTAATGCCATTTATAACACAAAAACTGTTTTTCATATCTACTTACACTTTCTAATGTCAGTTGTATTTAAATTCTATTGTTTCTGTCCCTCCTAATGCTCAAAAACAAATGACAGAAGGGACGTAAGAATGCAGAGAGGCAGAACAGAACTATAAATTTATAAAACAAGGAGTAAAAATGAAGGAAAGTGAGAGCAAACAAAAATTTAAGAAATTATTGAAGTGATTGTCATATCCTAAGAAGTGTTAACTTCATTAACACTCGTAATAAAGCATACAATTTATTGCAATTTTGGGAAACTTAGGAAAGCTGCTGACATTAAGGTGTTGGTTTATGACTTGCAAACACTTACCAGTAACATGCTTACTGCTAGTTGTTTTCTAATTGCTCAGAATCATTTAGTTAATAGAGTGCCTGCCTCTGCAGTCATGAAGCATCATTTATATCTAATTATGCTATCTGAACACAAACAAACTGAACACTATGGTATTGTAGTGTTTACAGAAAAACCCATCAGTATGTGAAATACTTGCAATATTCTTAAATATTCTTTAAGTTGAATGTTTGTCTGACTTAGGAAAAAGGGTACCTTGTGCAAACGGATGTATGTGGGATTTGATTTACTGGATATCTAGGTGCTTTCATGGGTTTATGTTTTCCACCTAAATTTCAGTTTGAAGGTAAACTCATATTTTTTTATAACTTTTCTTTTTTGGTGGTGCCACCATCACTCCATATGGTATTATATGCTTAATAAATATTTGGAAAGTTTTCAGCACAAAATAGATTATTTTACCAAACATATATATATATTTAACCTTACAGCTCCATTTTTCTACCTCGGTGTCTACAGAGTTAGGCCCATGTCTATATAATTTGTGTCTCTGAAGTCTCAAGGCCTTGAACCTCTGAAGTCTCAAGCCTTGCTGAGTACAAAATCATCCAAAGCTCATCCAAGCTGTATCCTGTGTCATGAAGCTGATTCCACTCTCTTTATTCTCTCCATTGGAGATACATCAACCTGCTCCACTAGTCATTGTGCTCCAACTGGTTATGACCACAGTAACTCTGTAAACTGCTCTTGTCTTTACTGGGTTCTACTCTTCAGCAGGTATACACATCACATGTAAAAATGTGCCCACTTGAAGCTGCCAGCAGGAGAGTTCTTAAAAACATCTTCAAGCTTTTCTTCAATGCTTGAGTTTTACAGACTAAAACATCAAGCCCACTCACCTTAGATGCACATAGGTATAGTTATTCTGTCCAGAATTTTTACATAGTAAATGTATATTTCTTCCAGTTTATGTTGTAACCACTTTTTTTTTTTTTAAGTGAAATGCCTATAAGCAC
Source organism: Pelecanus crispus (assembly GCF_030463565.1). Lineage (NCBI taxonomy): Eukaryota > Metazoa > Chordata > Aves > Pelecaniformes > Pelecanidae > Pelecanus > Pelecanus crispus. Next base: position 102,048,293 of record NC_134645.1, read on the forward strand.
ACCCAAGTATAAAGTTAAACAGATTCTAAACTGTGCCAGTATTCCCTGTGTCTAGTTGCCTTTTTTCCCAGTATAATATTCTTTCCATTATTTCATAGGCGTTCATCTTTGTGGTCCTCCTTCCCATATCTGGGAGAAGGTGTTCCCTTCAGTATTTTTTTTTTTTTAATATCCTATGTAGCCAGTGGAAAAACAAAGCTATCTGCAGAAAATTAGGTAAGCTTTCAGTGAACAGAATCATTCTCTGCATCCCTTATTCCACTGAGCATAGGAGAATCCCAGGATTATTACAGTTACTATCCGGTTCTAAATTGTCATGGTTTAATCCCAGTCAGCAACTAAGCACCATGCAGATGCTCGCTCACTCCCCCTACCCCGATGGGATGGGGGAGAGAATCGGAGGAGTAAGAGTGAGAAACACTCCTGGGTTGAGATAAGAACAGTTTAATAACTGAAATAAAATAAAGTAAAATAGTAGTAGTAATAATAACAATATTATAATAATAATAATATACAAAGCAAGTGATGCACAATGCAGTTGCTCACTACCCGCTGATCGATACCCAGACAGTTCCTGAGCAGCAATCACTGCCCCCCGGCCAACTCCCCCCAGTTTATATACTGAGCATGACATCATATGGTATGGAATAGCCCTTTGGTCAGTTTGGGTCAGCTGTCCTGGCTGTGCCCCCTCCCAGCTTCTTGTGGACCTGGCAAAGCATGGGAAGCTGAAAAGTCCTTGACTAGCATAAGCAGTACTTAGCAACAACTAAAAACATCAGTGTGTTATCAACTTTCTTCTCATACTAAGTCCAAAACACAGCACTATGCCAGCTACTAGGAAGAAAATTAACTCTATCCAAGCTGAAACCAGGACACAAATCCTAGGCTTTGACATTTGCGAATAGGATGAAAGGCCAAACTATATCTTCTCAGTAGATTTTGTTTAATATTTGTGGCCAAAGAGCTATACAGGTGGCCTTACAGCTCACTCATTAAGCTTTATCCATGGTGTCCTGGTTTTGGCTGGGATTTTTTTATTTTTTATTTATTTATAATAATATTTATTTATTATTATTATTATATTGTTATTATTACTACTAGTATTTTACTTTATTTTATTTCAGTTATTGAACTGTTCTTATCTCAACCCAGGAATTTTTCTCACTCTCGCTCCTCCGATTCTCTCCCCCATCTCACCGGGGCAGGGGGAGTGAGCGAGCATCTGCGTGGTGCTTAGTTGCTGGCTGGGGTTAAAGCACGACACATGGTTTTTCTCTCATGCATTATAATTAGATATTTGAAAAATAGAAGTGTGTGCATCAGTTTGTACATTTTTGAAGCAGTATGCCATCACTGTCATCTGTAGTTGATGTAGACTTTGGAAAACCTGTTCTGCTATCATTGTCTTGGTAGATCCCAAATTCCCATTACCCAGAGGGCATTCCATACAAAATGAAGCAAATACATTCTAATTGTCAAGGCAGAAACAAACCGAAACATAAGTACTGATAGAAAGTGTAAAGATCCTTCCGGAAGTGTTACACATACCTGTTCTGTGGTCTATCCTCCTTGTCTTTTGCTTCAGGTTCTGGAAAGCTAAGGTAGACACTGCAGACACTTCATTCTAATGACATGTTTTGTATTCACACACTGTCGCACCTTGAGGAGTAGGTGACGTGACTATTCTAATTTACTCAAAGGTACTTTGTTAATGTACTTATCTTCCTCTAAGTGGGGCATAAAGTTTTATGCTCTTTATTAGAGCCAAGAAAACATGCAAGATGTACACCACCTGGCTGCTAACAGGAGTTTTTGAATACACTGCCTCATGTGAAATATATCCGTGTACAACACATCACGAAAGAGTGAATGTTGTAAATACCATTATGGGGCTCTGTTGTGCAGAATGTATTTGAGTATATCTGTAAAGCTGTGCGTATGTATGCAAGGATGTGTCCCAATAATAAGATTAGTAAGATTCCTGACCTTCATTAGAGGTCTTGTGAGTCTAATTGGGTCAGTTGTATAGTTATATGTTGAAATCATATAGAAATATTTTGGTATTAATGAACCCATAGGATTTACAACCAGAAAAATACAGAAGAGTTTTTTCAAGATGACTAATATTTGATAACTGGAATGATAATGAAAGCATGGTCCCTGAAGGTTAACTTTTATGCTGTAGTTACATTTAACAGTGCAACATTTCTCAACAAGCAGTTTTGCAAACATAGACTGTAGTTACTTAGCTAAATAACCTATTTTAGTAGACAAACAGTCTCCCAAGAGTATGTTAAGAAAGGTTTGTACTTACCTTGATAGCACCAGTAAACTGTAATTGAGACTGTTAGGTTTGATTATGATCCAGATGTGAAATTTGTGGATGGGTTTTGCCATCATAAATCCCCTAAAAGATCACCATGGATTACAATGTGAAACCTGGAAGAGTTCCAGTAAAATACTCCTTAAAACAGAAAGGAATATACGAGATTGTGTGTTGTTAATGCATGTACTTTATACAAATTGCTTCCGCACAAAGTATATTTTATATGATGGTTATGCATAGTATAACACTTTGGAATGTTGTTTGCTTCAGGTGTCTTGCTGGATTTTCTGGACAGTTTTGTGAAATAGAAGTTAACGAGTGTAATTCATCACCTTGTCTACATGGCTCAACCTGTGAAGATCATATCAATGGATACACTTGTAAATGTCAACAAGGTAACTGACTTCTGAGAGAACAATCTTAAACAATGATAGTTTTGAATTGCCAGTGTTACTACTGAGAAAACTGGTAAATTATATCAAGCTTTGTTTATATATAACCTACAAGGTACAAAAAGATTAACTCTGACAAGCTTTTTGAATGACATCTAAAGAGAGTTAACTAGTCTAATAAGCATGTTAGAAAGACTTAAAACTAAAACCAGCTCATTAAGTGAGTTTGAAGAATTATCTAGAGCTAGGTTTATTATGTATGATCTTTACTAATGGAACTTACTGACCAAGCAATCAAGTAGGCACTGTATAGCAACTAGATAAGTTAATTAGCTACAGAATAAGATTGACTGAAAAGGAATTCTGAAGATTTTAATTAACATTTATTATTATTGTTGTTGTTGTCACACATACCCATGCTTAGGTCTGCTGGCTGGGATTAAAAGAAATTTTCTGAACAATTATAAATAGAATGAAAACAAGCACTTTCTAAAAAAAGTGGAAGCTGTTTTCTTATGCTAACATAGATCAACTTAAACAGGTCTTGTGACTTAGGAAAGTATAAGGGGTTTAGTATTTATACAAAAGCAAAGATCACAATCAGCCTGCATTGTCACGCAATCACTAATCTAATTGATTCAGGACTACTCACTGTCTCCCGTCATGTCTATTAACAAAGAGCTTTTTGTCAACATAAGTAGGGTATAAATAACTGCCTTGAAGCATACTTCTCTGAAATTCAGTTACTCTTAATTTAAGAATTATACTAGTACCTACCTCCTGAAACTTTAAATTTTTCAGTTTAAGTCTATGGTTTCCTATTGTACTGACCTGCACTGCTGAATACTTTCTTTGACAGTATTGATCCAAGATTTCTTAGTGATTATTTTAGAGATTATTTATATATATTCTGGAAGATAAATATTCTATTCACTCATGTTATCTTCATACATCTGATCTGCTTAGTCTCTTTGTGATGAGGTATGTTTGCCTTGTTGGTTTCCATTTACAAGCAATAAGATCTTGCTAAACTCTCCTGAAGTCAAGTGACCATATATGTATTACACAAAACTTTTCTGCAGTCTTTCTAGCGATCTGTTCATATAATTTTTACATAGATTTATGTCCATGCTTGTTCTTCATTAAAAAGAAAGCATGTAATTAATAGAATATTAACAAAAAAAACTAAAGTTGCTGGGGAAGGGGAAGCTCAATCCATCCCACTCCTACCAGTTTGATGCCAGTGCCAGCAATAGATGCCCAGAACCTGGAGAGGATCACAGGTCAGCAGGAGAGCACCTGAAGAGCAACAGAAAGGAATTCCAGCCACTCCAGCCAGTAAGTCAGCTTCATCAGAGGCCCAACTTAAATGCCTCTATGCAAACGCACATAGCGTGGGGAATAAACAAGAGGAGTTAGGGACGTGCACAAGCCTGCAGGGCTATGATCTTATTGGCATCACTCCTATGGCTGGAGTGTTGGAATGGAAGGATACAGGCTCTTTAGGAAGGACAGGCAGGGGAGACGAGGAGGGTGTGTTGCCCTCCATGTCAATGACCAGCTGGAGTGCATGCGGCTCCGCCTGGGGGTGGATGAGGAGCTGACTGAGACCTAATAGGTCAGGATTAAAGGGAGGGCAGGGACAAGTGACGTTATAGTGGTGGTCTGGTACAGGCCACCCAACCAGGAAGACTGAGCGGATAAGGTCCTCTATAGACAGGAGCAGCCTCACATTCACAAGTCCTGGTCCTCATGGGGGACTTCAACTATCCCAGTATCTGTTGGAGGGACAACACAGCAGGGCATAAGCAATCTGGGAGGTTCCAGGAATGCATTGATGATAACTTCCTTCTCCAAGTGATAGAGGAGCCAACAAGGAGACATGCTATGCTGAACTTTGGTCTCACCAACAAGGAGGGTCTGGTGGGGAATGTGAAGCTCAAGGGCAGCCTGGGCTGCAGTGACTATGAAATGGTGAAGTTCAAGATCCTTAGGGCACCAAGGAGTATGCACAGCAAGCTCACTACCCTGGACTTCAGGAGAGCAGACTGGCCTCTTCAGGGATCTTCTTGGTAGAGTACCATGGGATAAAGTCCTGGAGGGAAGAGGGGCCCAAGCAAGCTGGTTAATATTCAAGGATCACCTCCTGCAAGCTCAGGAGTGATGCATCCCAACAAAGAGGAAGTCAGGCAAAACCACCAGGAGGCCTGCATGGATGAACAAGGAGCTCCTGGACAAACTCAAACACAGAAATAAAACCTACAGAGGGTGGGAGCAAGGCCAGGTAGCCTGGGAGGAATACAGAGAAATTGTCCAAGAAGCCAGAGGTTGGGTGAGGAAAGCTAAAGCCCTGATAGAATGAAATCTGGTCAGGGACATCAAGGGCAAGAAGAAAAGCTTCTATAGGTACCTTAAGAAGGAAAGGAAGACTAGGGGAAATGAGGGAAGCCCCCTCCAGAAGGAAATGGGAGACCTGGTTACCTGGGATATGGAGAAGGTTGAGGTACTCAATTACTTTTTTGCCTCAGTCTTCACTGGCAAGTCCTCAAGCCACACTGCCCAAGTTGCAGAAAGCATAGACAGGGACTGGGAGAATGAAGAACCACCAACTGTAGGAGAAGATCAGGTTCGAGACTATCTAAGGAACCTGAAGGTGCACAAGTCCATGGGACCTGATGAGATGCATCTGTGGGTCCTGAAGGAACTGACAGATGAAGTTGCTAAACCACTATCCATCATATTCAAGAAGTTGTGGCAGTCTGGTGAAGTTCCTACTGACTGGAAAAGGGGAAACATAGCCCCCATTTTTAAAAAGGGAATAAAGGAAGACCTGAGAACAACAGGCCAGTGAGTCTCAACTCTGTGCCCAGTAAGAGCATAGAGCAGATCCTCTTGGAAACTATGCTGAGGCACATGGAAAATAAGGAGGTGATTGGTGACAGCCAACATGGCTTCACTAAGGGCAAATAGTGCCTGACAGATTTGGTGGCCTTCTACGATGGGGTTACAGCATTGGTAGATAAGGCAAAAGCAACCTGGACTTGTGCAAAGCATTTGACACTGTTCCACATGACATCCTTACGTCTAAATTGGAGAGACATGGATTTGATGGATGGACCACTCAGTGGATAAGGAATTGGCTGGCTGGTCACACTCAAAGAGTTGCGGTCAAAGGCTCAATGTCCAAATGGAGACCAGTGATGAGTAGCATTCCTCAGGGGTCGGTGTTTAATGTCTTTGTCAGCAATGTGGACGGTGGGATTGAGTGCACCCTCAGTAAGTTTGCTGATGGCACCAAGCTGTGCGGTGCAGTCAACATGCTGGAGGGAAGGGATGCCATCCAGAGGGACCTTGACAAGCTTCAGAAGTGGGCCTGTGCAAAACTCATGAAGTTCAACAAGGCCAAGTGCAAGGTCCTGCACATAGGTCAGGGCAATCCCAAGCACAAATACAGGCTGGGCAGCAAATGGACTGAGAGCAGCCCTGAGGAGAAGGACTTGGGAGTGTTGGTTGATGAGAAGCTCAACATGACCCAGCAATTGTGCACTTGCAACCCAGAAAGCCAACCGTATCCTGGGCTGCATCAAAAGGATCATGGCCACCAGTTAAAGGAGGTGATTCTCCCCCTCTACTCTGCTCTCCTGAGACACCACCTGGAGTACTGCTTTCAGCTCTGGGGTCCCCCAACATAAGAAAGACATGGACCTGTTGGAGCAAGTCCAAAGGAGGGCCACAAAGATGATCAGAGGGCTGGAACACCTCTCCTAATGAAGATGTCGGGGTTGTTCAGCCTGGACAAGAGAAGGCTCCAGGGGGACCTTATTGTTGCCTTCCAGTACCTGAAGGGGGCCTACAAGAAAGCTGGAGAGGGACTTTTTACTAGGGCCTGTAGTGATAGGACAAGGGGTAATGACTTTAAACTGGAAGAGGGTAGATTGAGATTAGCTATGAAGAAAAAATTCTTCACTATGAGGGTGGTGAGGCACTGGAAGAGGTTGCCCAGAGAAGTTGTGGATGCCCCTCCCTGTTCAGGGCCAGGTTGGATGTGGTTTTGAGCAACCTGGTGTAGTGGAAGGTGTCCCTGCCCATGGCAAGGGGGTTGTAACTAAATGATCTTTAAGGTCCCTTCCAACCCAAACCGTTCTGTTATTCTATGATTCTATGAAAATCAGATTCTATTTTACTTTTTTTTTTTCCTTCTGAAGTGTCCCTAGCGAAGTTTACAAAACTATATGTAACACATGAAAAAAAAAAAGTATGCAAGGTACTGAAGGAAGGGCTTGTGTGTGCGCACGCGTGTAATGAGAGTCAATACGGACAGTTTATTCATTTGTTTAATCGGTACTAAGGAATGATACCCTAATACATAAGACTTAAATGGAAGTAACTTTGGCTTATTAGAGCCTGATTAATTTTAGGCCTAACTTGCTGACAGATTAGTATTTTTATAGCAACTTTTTTTATGTCTAGGAGATACTCAATAATCCAGAAAGACACTATACTCCTGATGTATGAACCACTGAGTGAAAAATTTCTGGACTTTGCCATACAGAGGGTCAGAATTCATGATCATAACAGTCTCTTCTGATCTTAAAAGTCTGAGTCATGACCTATTTTCAGTACTATATATCTTCTTACCTCTCAGCACAGTTACACAATGGAAATTCCATGTGGATAAAACTGTATGTCCCCTCACTCTACCTGCTACCGCATATAACCATATACCACTTCACCAATACAGATGACTTAAAAACTTAAAAGATACGGGTTTTTATCATTACAGTGTCTCACACAGAATACATTGTCAAGTTCAAAATTTTTCTCCTTATTTTTAAAGCTAGTAATACTTTAAAATATTTGAATATAGACATTTAAAAATTGCTTGCCAGCCAAGGACTGTAGCTGCTGCCTCTATGGAACTGTACGTGGAAATGCTTGGTGTAAGTAGAAGCAGCTTCTCGGGGGCCTTGGAACTCACTCCTGCTGCTACCATAGTTTAAACAGCTTCCAACCCAAGCATAAACTGCCCTTCTTTTAATAATAGCATTCATAAATAGGGGTGAAAAATCTCTACGTTATTTCTCCACCAGGAAAAGAAACAGCGAATGAACAACACACATTAGGTATATACATCATGATTACATACCTTGGTTTTTTTTTTAATTAATCTGGTATTTTCAAATGTTATTTGAGTCTCTGAAACAGCTAAAGAGATGAGAACGTTAGGACTTGGAAAAGGAGTGAATTTGGAGAAGCAGGGGAAACTTTGGGAGGAATAGTTTTTTGGAAAGTTGCCCAACTGAAGGAAGGGATTAGAAGATAAAGAAAAAATATATTCCAGAGACAGAAAATACAAATGCTTGAAACGAATCTGCTTTTTTTGTGGGCTACTACTATTCACATATGATAGGTCTTGGATTTCTCTGCTAACCTTCACGTATAGAAATATGGAGATGGGATTGAGTATTTTGGGGTCTGTAAAGGCAACTAAGGGAAAGAACTTTCCACACGGCAGAAGGTCTGATATATCCAGCAACAGATCCACGGTTTAAATTTAATGAAATGGAAAAGGGATAGTGGCAAGACAGAAGTAGGAACAAGGCAGATGATTGCAGCTTTCCAAAAACCTCCAGAGAACAAAATGAGGCATGTGGTCACAGCCTGTGATACCAGAAAGGGGAAATTATTTAGCTCTGAAAAATCTATTCTGTAATGAATCATGAATTTTGTCAGCTATTGTCCCAGTAGCAGGCCCCATACCCTTAGAATAATAGATGCATGTTCGGGATCAGTGCCTGCAGCTGCAGGCTGTTCAGGTGCAAAAGCAGCACAGTAAACTGTATTCTAACAGCATCTCAGACAGCTCAAAAGCAACAACAGCAGCCATTGGAACTAATAGCAGCCTCACAGCTGAGGTCTTTAGCTGGGGCAGGCTGCAATTCTACCAGGGCAGCTAAAGCAGAACTGGAATGTAACTGTTTGGTCCATTTGACACATGCTCTGAGGCAAATGCAGGACAGGGGCAACTAGATTTGTGTCAGCTGAAGACTGCTGGGGTTTTTTGGGCTGTGGGAGTTAGTTTGTTTACAAATAGGAAAATTTAATCAGAGAAATAACAAATTTGTAATGGGTGACGGGAGTATCATGGCAGAAGGTCTGGTGTTCTTCAATAGCTAGCCATGTTTTACAAAATTCTGGGTTTGTATTTACCAAGCAAATGGGTTGCTTCCAGTTCAGCTTAGCCTCCAAGGAGCAAGTTCAAGACAGACTCAAACTACATGATCTAAAAACCAGCTTCCAGATCAGTTTTTGGCCTCTAATTTGTTGGTGTACATAGTGTAAAGGAGATTTTTATAAGAGTAATCCAAGTACTGAAGTATAAAAAGATGGTATTCTGATGGTATTAAAAACCAAACCTGTATTCGCTCAGAAGTTCTCCTCCACACTCTCTCAGAGTTTCTCTTTTAAACTTTTTCCCTTTATTTTATTTTGTGTAATTGTGACTATTTTCATCTGTCTAAACCTCCAGTTTTCCTTCCTCAGCATGGCAATAATGCACAAATTTAATGAACAGGATAAAAAGGTCTAAGATTAAGATAGGAAATGACATACTCTTTCAGTTTAAATTTTGGAATAAATATGGCTATGCAGATCTGGAATGAAATAAGAGGTTTTCAGGGAGCATTAAACTCTTGCTAGTGTACAAGAGAGATAACAATACAGATAATTCGGCAGGTAAAAAAGCAACCCATGACCCATCAAGTCAGTTAATTCAGTAATGTAAGCATATATTCACGTTTTACTCTTATTTGCTTACTTACATCTATACAGAAATAAAGTCAGCAAACACTAACTTCCCTAGTAGATGTTTAGTAGAGTATAATTGGTAAAGTCCACATAGTTTGGGTTGTGTTTGTTTATTGTTAAACTATTTCTTTTATTTTTCCTACTTTGAGAAACCGCAGCCCAAAACAGTTCGTACCTGTCCTATACTATAAATTTATATATATGTGAAGATTGATTATATTTACCTATAGATTTTTTTGATTGACAGTCAATGAATGGATTTAGATTTTAATGGGTCTTGGGTTTTTTTTTCCCTGACAGGATGGGAGGGCCTCCATTGTGAGCTGGATGTTGATGAGTGCATATCCAACCCCTGCATACATGGCATCTGTGTTCAGAAGGACCCCAGCTTTGGTTATTCCTGTTTTTGTAAGCCTGGATTTGTGGTGAGACGTTGACATTCTTTCTTCTCCTTCCCTTAACCTGGCTATTCATTGTTGCACAGAAAATACTGTATGTAATCCCTTTCCTTTTTAACCTCACTCAGATAAAACCTGGCCTTGCTGAAAAATATAATATTTTAGTAACTGTTCTTTGTTTATTTTGTTTGTTTGTTTTACTAATAGGAGCTCTAATATTCCAGAGAAATAGTTACCTAATATCCACAAAAAGTGGAAAAGTGTGAGTGTATATAATGGCTTTGTCAGTCGTCAGAGTACATTAGGATTTTTAAACACTTACTAATATTTTTTCACATACCAATTAATATTTTTACATACCAATTAATATTTTCACGTACTAAGGTAACTTATACTTGAAACTATTGCATACAACCAGATATTTTGAAAACAAGTTCCCTGAAACTAAATCAAACAATCCTTTGAATGCTTGACCCTGTGGGCTTTGGCCCTATATTTTATTCTCTCTGTTTAACATACTAAAAGAATCCTTTGAGGGTGGCTAAATGCCAGTGCTGTGTTCATCTAAGGTTGAAATTTCCATGCTGCCACCACCTTTTTATGCTACTTCGTTCCATATGTGAAGACATACAGTTGGTACCTACAATTTGAGCTTGTGCTCTACCTCATCACACTTCAGGTTTAACTTAATAGTGTCATTTAATGGTTTGGAGTTAGTAACAAGGAGAGGAAGGAGTACATGGGGTTTTAATTTTTTTTTTTCTTACTTCAGTAATTCTTATCTCTACAACTCCAAGCTTGAAATTATTATTTGGATGCCTTTTCTTTATAAATTATGACAGTGATGCTTATTTTAATATCTACGCACCGTTTATTTGGTGTATTTATGTGTGTAAAATAGAAGGAACAGATGATTGCAAGTAAGGTTGAGATTTACCTTCATAGATTCTGTGCAACCAAGTCAAGAAATGAGTAGCTTTTCAGACATTAGCCAGTTTCAGGGCTTCTTTCTACAGCAGAAGATTCTCATTTACAGTCAACGAGGGAAAAACTAACCAAGCAATAAAATGGAAAAGAAAGTTTTTCTGGAAAGTGAAAAAAACCTCTGTCTTCAGTTCTTGTCAGGCACCATGTTAATCTCTGTCCCATGCCCATTCTCTCAAGGGGATCCCCAGTACAGCTGGGGATGCTAGAACATGTCAAGGAGCACAAGTGTCAAGTGGGCTGCTCCACAGGGGAAGGCAGGGCAGGAGCCAAGCATAGCAGCAAGGTAGGCAGGGGCCATGACCTTACAGGCAAGGGGTCGAGTCCCACAGTACCTGAACAAAGATAGTAAAGCAAGACCAGTGATGGTGGTCACCATCCAAAAAAATTCTTCCAGAAGGCCAGGTACTGCCAGGCAAGTCCATGATCACAAGGCAGATTTAAGGTTAAACTAGGAAGTCAAGGCAGCAAGACAAGGACAGGATCGGCAAAGTACTGGGCTTACTGTAGCAGGCTTTAGCTTTATTGTAAGCTTAGTCAAAGATCAAGGGCAAGAGACTGAGCTTAAATGCAGCTTCTGAGCTCAGGTATGAATGCCCCAGATGAGACATCTCACACATCTTTCTCATAGCTTATCTCTTTTCACTGCAGGCTGATCCAAGGTTGCACACCTGCACCATATCAGAGTTGACCTTGAGCACAGGGAGCTAAACCTGTGAATGTGAAGGAAAAGGTTGTAGAGCTGGATTGAAGAAAATTATGAGGCTGATCAAGGCCTTGACAATAATATGTTCAAGTCTAAAATACCAGAAAATTGTTGTGTTAAAGCTATCATCACAGGACATTTCTAAGTCCTTCTTCGCACACCCCCCTAAACATTCAGAGTGGAACTTGCAATTCTAATCAAACTTCAGACCAAGTGTTCCGTCATTAGTAGTAAATGAGGAATGACCTGTCTTCTTTTTGTGGTATAAACATGGCACCAGATAATGCAAGTGTTACAGATTACCTTTATAGGTAACTGAAACTGCCATATTTTCAGGAAGTTTATATCCACTTCCAGAATAAGAGGTTATGGGTTCCCTGAGTCTGCATCCATATTAGCCACAATCCAAAATGTAGAGAAAGGATTCAATGCAACCTCTTTAGCCTCAATATAACCATAAGTTTTTCTTAGACTCAGAGGACTTCTTATATCTGAAACCAGCAGTGGGAAGGCATCCCTGGGTTTGTTGGGTTTTTTGGTTTTTTTTTTTTTTTTGGCTAGGCCTTACTCCTGGTGTTAATTTAAATGAGAAGAAGTAGAATACCCCTGCATTCTACATTTAGAGACTACCGGTTTCACCAACTTCTCCATTGTTCTTCCCCTATTTGCTTACAGTGCAGAATCATCATTCTGAGACCAGTAGGTTCTTTATTTATGTAGGATATCCCTATATAAATCCACATAGAAAGGATCATGTGGAGGCAGAGATTTTCTCTAAATAAAGTAATAGAGGGAGGAAAAAGGTCAGTTTGAATGTGGCAGTGGATTAGTATTTCACCACAGGTCAGTTCTCTGGTGTAAAAATACTAATGTGGCCAACTTACACAAGTATTGTATCTTCTGTGAAGAAAACAGGGGGGAAATGAGGAAAATTATAAAACACTCATTGGAGTGGATTATTTGATTCTGTGAGCTGTGCCAAGTTCTTTCCTTCACACAGCAGCCAGTGCTAGAGCTAACATTTGTCCTCTTAAGAACATAACACAAAGACATTTTATTTTTACAGATACTTTAAAGCATTCAATGTTTCAAATTGATGATGGAAAGTTTTAAATACACTCGTGTTCATTTAAGTCAAGATCTTAATTTGTTTCAGCAAGTAAAGTAGCTTAGTAAGTCACTTTCAAGATGATGTTGGATAGCCTAATAGTTGAGGTTGGAAAGGACCTCAGGAGATCATGTAGTCCAACTTCCTGCTCAAAGCAGGGTCAGCTACAGCAGGTTGCCCACAACCACATCCAGTTGGGTTTTAAATGTCTCCAAAGGATGGAGACTCCACAACCTCTCTGGGCAACCTGTTCCACTGCTCAGTCACCCTCACAATGAAAAATTGTTTCCTTATATTCAGAAAGATTTTCCTGTATTTCAGCTTTTGCCCATTGCCCCTTCTGTCAGTGGGCACCACTGAGAATAGTCTAGCTCTGTCTTCCTTGTAGCCTCCCATCAGGTATTAATAAACATTGATGAAAACCCAGATGCTAAGCATTCTGTTTTTCAGGTTAAACAAATTCCAGCTCTCTTAGCGTCTCCCATATGAGAGATGCCCCAACCTTTAATCGTCTCTTTTGGCCCTCTGCTGTTCTCTCTCCAGTTGGTCTGTATCTCTCTTGTACTGGGAAGCCCAGAACTGGATGCAGTGTTCCAGATGTAGCCTCACCATTATTGAATAGATGTGAAGGATCACCTCGCTCAGCCTGTTAGGTTTTCCTAATGCAGCCCAGGATTTTACTCATCTTCTTTGGTACAAGTGCACATTGCTGGCTCATGCAACTTGTCATCCACCAAGACCCCTAGATTCTTCTCTGCAAAGCTGCTTTCTAGTGTGTCAGCCCCAAGTATGTACTGGTGCATGGTGTTACTCCACCCCAGTTACAGGAGTTTGCATTTCCCTTTACTGAGTTTCCTGAGGTTCCTCTTGGCTCACTTTTCCATGCCTCTTGAGGTCAGTATAAACGGCAGCAAACTCATCTGGCATATCAACCACTCCTCCCAATTTTGTATCATGTGAAAACTTACTGAGGGTGCACTCTGTCCTGTCATCCGTTACTGAAGAGCTTAAGTAGTATTAGACGTAGTATGAACTCTTGGGGTACATCATTAATGACCGGCCTCCAGCAGGACTTCATGCTGTTGATCACTGAACACACTCCTTTGAGCCTGGCAGTTCAGCCAGTTTTCAGCCCATCTCACTGTCCATTCATCTAGTCCATACATCGCCAGCTTGTCTGTGAGGATGTTATGGCAGAGAATGTTGAAAGCCTCACTAAAGTCAAGATTAGACAACATCCACTGTTCTCCCCTCATCCACCAAGCCAGTCATCTCATCATAGAGGGTTATTGGGTTGGTAAAGCACTATTTCCCCTTCATAGCTCCATGTCAGCTATTCCTAATCACACTCTTGTCCTTCCTCTGCCTAGAAATGGTTTCCAGGTGTCATTGCTCCATCAGCTTCCCAGGAGTTGAGTGAGATGAGGCTGACTGGCCTGTAGTTCTCTGGATCTTCTTTCTTGCCTTTCTTGAAGACAGGAGTGTCATATGCTTTCTTCCAGTCACCAGAAATTTCTTCCAGTTACTGTGACTATTTGCCCACTATTCTGTAGAATCTGTATTTTACCATAAGGGCTTGGTACCTTGAAAATGGATTTTAATAATGCATTAAATCTGACTAAATTGACTGACAGACTGTCCTATGAAGGAACAGACTAGCCCATAAGAATTCATACAATTTTTTTGTAGGGTGCTTTTTAGAGAGTACAATGGGTACACTTGATACTTCCCCACAGTCCATAGCAACTCCTTTCTTTTTGTCTTCAAAAGCAGGTTGGCATTCAAAACAGGGTCAGGTGATGATGAAGGATATTTCAGTTGAGGGACACAGTCTTTTTATATGGAAAACAGTCAGACCCTCATGTTAAAATAGTCTCATTTTGTTCATGAAGTATTTATACTTACCCTACATGAACAACTCTAATGGAGATCAGTTACACTATTTTTTTAGTATTTATTTCTCTAAAAAAATCTGAGCACCAAATAAAACCATCAGAGAAGCAGCTTAAAATCAGTATGAAGAAATTATTTTTTCACTCAGTGCAAAATTCATTGGTACAGTCAGTGTTGCATGGTACTGTGGAGACCAAAGATATAAATAAGCCCAAAAATGGGTTACAGGGAGGATAAGTTCATTGTTATTTAAATTACTCTTCTGAATGTTACCCTGGCTTAGGGAGTCTTTGAATTACTCATTGCCAGAAGTTGGAATGGTGTATTTGGTGAATTATCAGATGCAAACTCTGCTTTTTCTTCCTGTATTCTTCCCCAAGTATTCATTAATAGCTCACTGATGATGGAGCTAGATAGATATGTGACCCATGGGGACAGCATTTCTATTAGTACATAGCTTGGGTGTTAACTGTACAGTACGTTGTAGAACAAGGCCTTACAGAAGAAAAAGTAACAAACCTCTGAAGAAGCAGGAATTTAAGGTGTATTGTCTTTGCTTTTATTCCATTATTCACTGTCCCGTTTTCAGTCCCTCAGATTCCACTATGCTTTGGGAAGTCCACAGTAGAGAAAGAAAACATGGAAAAAAAAAATGCAGAAAAACGTTTAACATACCTATCTTCAGTATGAAAGATACGGAGTTACGGTCTAAATATCTCAAGATGTGTATTTGGTAGGCCCCTGGTGGGTTCTGGTTCCTAACCATGAGTAAGTGTGGGGTGGAAACAGTGGAAGGCCCAGAGAAATAAGTATTCAAGGAACTCCAGCTACAGTCTGTGTTAAGTAAACCTGTAGTCTATGTATGTAATGTTATCTGAAGTATGGATCATAAAGTATGGATCATGAAGTTTCTCATAAATTTTGAGAAGAAAAGCATAGCCAGTGGTATATGGAACAAATGTTTACTTTTTAAATGGAAACCTCTGTAGACATATACCTACTTTTAAATACAAATCTTCAGCATCTGCCTGCATGGAAACTGTTAAAGCATTTACAGACACTTTCAAGGCTATCAAATTTGTCTCTGACTATTTAATGTACCCTTCATGCACAGTGGAGGTTATCCACATCTGCTTTGTTTCTACGAGTCATAAAATCATAATCAAATGCTCCTCACCATTACATGTAGTAGTAATTGCACTAATTTGTCACAGTGAAAGTCAGAATGAAATGTAAGTTTTACAGGATTAAGAAAGATTATTAGGCAGAAATCTTATTGAAACTGATCATTTGTGCTATCTGTGGAATTAGAAGAGAGCAAGGAGGAAATGGGTTTTTATCATTTTATGGAAATCTGACATATAAATTGGCCTGCCATTCCTTCGTGCTTTGGAACACTGATACAGTGAGTGATTTTATAAGATGCCATGAATTTACCAGATAGCTCATCTGCTTGCCAAAACAAATTAAGAACTTGATTGAAACAAGCATGGATGTATCTAAATCATTCAAAAAAATCTCAGTTTAACCTCTTCCATTTTAAACACTGAATTATTTAAACTACTTGTAAGAAAAGTAATTTCAGTTTCTATGTCCACGTTTTTGCCTCTTTTTCTCTTGCACCTCCTATTGTTTCTTAATATCATAAATGAATTTAATAGAGTTGATAGAGATCTCAGAAAATGTAAGTAGCTTCAAGTTCTGTGTAAATAGCCAGACAGGTAGAAAAGAGAGACTATTTAAGCATCCTGTCTGAAGGAAAGTGTTCAATGAGCTCATGCTTATCGGGCAGTAGAGAATTTACTTGAATTTTCTTACATGTGCCCCAGTTGCAGGAGAAGCTTCAGCTGGAAATCATATGTTATGTTAAACATGGCACACTTTACAGGGTATCAGGCTTAAGTAGTTTATAGTATTCAAAGAACACATTTCTTCATTGCATCAATATGATTTGCACTGAGAATTTAATTTCTGCGGCTAACATCATAATACCTCAACATCATTAAAACATTTATGATACCAGTTAAGTGGTTTTCACAATATTTTCCTTGGGGATACTAGTATTATATTAATTTTTCACCACTTCCCCCAGTATTCTAAGTGCAAACAAAACCACAGAAGTATAAAATAATGATGGAACGGAATGCATGCGTTGAAACATTACAAGATCCTTGTGTATTGTTTGCCATCTAAATGCTGTTTCAGACAATAGCAAGCCTTTTCTGGATGTAGCAGGTGATTTGGGGTACAATTTGAGATGCAGATACCTAAATTCATGTAGGTGCCTGTCTGTGCACTGAGTACCTATATTCACATTATTCTAAATGGAGACCTAGTTGATATGGTCATTGCAGCCTAAAGGATTGTTTAACTGCCCAGACATCTAAAGCCTAAACCTGGGTCTTCAGTGCCGTTTTGAGGTTTGCCCAGCTTCCTGCTACGATGCAGAAGGCTGTGAGTTTTCTACAGATTCTGTGTTACATCTGCCAACACCATCTAGCTGCCTCAGAGATACGAGAGCATCCCAAAATAATTTGGTTTCCAAATCCAGTCCTGGGTCTATATTAGGGTAATTGATGGGTCTATATTAGGGTAATTGATTAGCTTCTGGAGCTTTCTTGACTTTCTTGACTAAAAGTGTGATTTGGTTGCCTAACCATAAGCACCTAATGCTATTTGAAACTGCCTATAGAGTATTTGCTATACCTTCATATGGCAGTTAGAATGATATAGGACCTCTGTGAAACCTACAGCTCCTGGTTTGTCATCTGGGACTCAGACAGGATACCCAGCAATTCCAAAAGTAGTACTAGACACCCATATTTAAGCAGTGAACTCGCTCAGAATCTGTACTGACTTTAATGGGAGTTTAGACTCCTAGCGTGCTTGTAGTTACTATGTGACATCTAAATATGAATGTATCAGTATTAGACAAAATCCCAAACTTTATGTCTGTGTTGTTAAATGAAGAAACAGAGAACATTTCCAGACACTGAAGCTCACTGAATGATGTGTATACCTAGATGTAGCCATACAGATGTAGATATCATGAACTTGTTACTCCAGGTCTGGTGTGGTTTTGATATGAGCCAATGAACACTTCCACAAATAATTCTAACTCATCCCTGAGATAATTATACCTTCTTCTTATCAACAAATGACCCTGAAGACACCTGTTTCACAGACTTAGTCAGATTCAAATATTGACCCCACTGCTAGTTTTTCATTTTCAGACCCTTTCTGGGCTGGCTTTATGGAATTTTCAGCTGACAGAATAAAGTTTGCTAATACATAAGAAGTAAGTTTTGATTTCTCCAGAATTTATGTTTCTTCTGTCTTTGTGTCTGTTCTGGTTTCAGCTGGGATAGAGTTAATTTTCTTCCTAGTAGCAGGCATAGTGCTGTGTTTTGGGTTTAGGAGGAGAATAATGCTGCTAACACACTGATGGTTTAGTTGTTGCTAAGTACTGCTTATGCTAGTCAAGGACTTTACAGCTTCCCATGCTCTGCCAGGTCCACAAGAAGCTGGGAGGGGGCACAGCCAGGACAGCTGATCCAAACTGACCAAAGGGCTATTCCATACCATATGACGTCATGCTCAGTATATAAATTGGGGGGGTTGGCCGGGGAGCAGCCATCGCTGCTGAGGGACTGGCTGGGCATTGGCCAGCAGGTGGTGAGCAATTGCATTGTGCATCACTTGTTTTGTATATTCTTTTATCTTTGTTATCATTATTATTACTTTCTCTTCCTCTGCTGTCCTATTAAACTGCCTTTATCTCAACACACGGGTTTTACTTTTTTTTTTTTCTGATTCTCTTCCCCATCCCACCGGAGCGGGGGGAGGGTGAGCAAGCAGCTGTGTGATGCTTAGTTGCTGACTGGGGTTAAATCATGACAGTGTCAAAAAAAAAAAAAAAAAAAAGAACACAGAACAATTTCACAGTAGTTAGAGGTAATATTGAAAATTGAGATTTATGCACTGCACCAGCTACCTTCTAGAAGTTCTCTTTACAGTTTTGCATTATTTTCTGAGCTTCTTATGACATCTATTAAAAGAAGGCAGGAAACTGAGCTGGCAAATTAAAAGCCTCAGGAGGAGATCAGGCTTACTCCTTTTATTCAAAAGAGAGGGAAACATCTCCCTCTAGCTGGCATTCTTTATTTTGAAAATAGGACTTGGATGCTTAAGATATCCTTCTAGTAGCCAAAAGGTGATTGCAGGATATTCTTCACACCTAACCACCAGTGGTTTCGGGGTTCCAAGGCCTGACAGTATGGTTGGCCTCAAGGCTATCTCTGTCAGCAGTTGTCTAAAGCAGCAGATGGTAAGACGCAGCAAAAGAGCTAAAACTGTGGTTATGTTACATAGCCTGGAAATGGTGATGAAAAAATGATGAACAAGCCCATTCAAAAAATCCATAGATTATTACCAAACCTAATGCGTGGTTATGTGCCAGACAGTATGTTGTCAGAGATGCATATCTTTCAGGGATGACACTGCATATTTTAAATGGCTATCCAGATATGTAGGATCCTTCTAGGTTAGCTAAGTTAGCTGTATCTCTTCACATAGTCCATTAGTTCATTACAACAGAAGTGAAAATAAAATGAACCCAGCCTGGCTTCAGCATATATTTATTTCACACTTCAAGAATGCATTTAATTCACATAATTATTGCTGTAAAAGAAATGCGTTATTTCTTGCCTTTTTTACAGACCACTGAATATGAACATTTTCAATTTATTACTAGGAAGGATGTTTCAGGCTTCCCATGAATTGTTAGTCTCGATAAAAAGTAAAAAGTGAATGCCAGGTCCAATTTGAGACTGATGCTACATTTTTTCTTTTCTAAAAGCTGTCTGTGAACTTAGTGTATTAACAAGGTGGTATATGAAGATTTGGTAACAACAGGCAACAAATACTGAGCTATGGTGTACAAAAAGAAAGAAAATTAACTTGACAGTCAGAATATACTTTAGGTTTTTAGACAGCTAAGTCTTCTGTTTTCTGTATAACTATATGCTAACTGAAGGTGATTATTTTAACCACTTTTTATTACTGGTGACTATACTATCTTTGATACTTTGCAATTACAATTTGTGGGGAAATTATTTTTATCGATAATTTGTAATACTAAGTCAGAGTCAAAATATCATTTAGTTAAAATTTAAAATACACAACTATACTACTGAGTTAAGCAATATTTTCCACATGATTAGATTTGCTTTTAAAAGTGTGGACAGCATAATATAAGCAAACAACTTTTTAGAATCAAAGGAAAGCAATAATTTGAACTAATGTGACTATGAAATTCAAATTGCCTTCAAAAATGGCTTTTTTTAAAATTCTTTTTCAGGGACGAAGCTGTGAGCTTAATTACAATGATTGCCTTATACAGTCCTGCTCCACTGGGTTTCTTTGTGTTGATGGAATAAACAATATCACCTGTTTACCTACTATCCCCCAAAGCAAGAAAACTGTTACTGAAGTGGCTGAAGAGTTTCCTGCTGAGATTTTAGACAATGACCTTCCGTCAGCCCTGGCTGTGTCTATGGAACTTTGGTCTAAACATGTTTCTCCTGATTTTCATACAGGACAGGTGTCCCAAGGTAAGTAGAAAAAACTTCTGAGTAATGCATATATCAACCTTCATTCCTTGTTAGTGCTTTTTAAATGGTAAGAATATTCAAAATGTGTTCATTTCCTTAAGAATGTTGTTTTCTGCTTCCTGTACTACTTTCTATTCTTTTTATTTAATCCATCATCCTTTCTTAATTGCCCTTACATGTAACTGGAAAATGACTCTTTTTCTCTCAAAATATTTTTTCCCAGCATCTTACACATCTGGTAAGGTAATCTGCACTTTCTCTTAGCTTGGTTTTCAGTTTGCTTTGCTAAAGTGTACAATTTTATATGCCTCATATTGTGTTCAGCTCTCTTTGACCCTGATGCCAATCTTCCCTTCTTCCTTGGCTAGTCAGCAGCAGAAAGAGAATTTGCCTTACTCCATGGGGACTTTGTTTTTTCTTTCCTAGATCACAACTTTTCTGAGTGCTTCCTTTTCTGTGCATCTAGATGTTTTTTCACTAAAAATATCTGGAACAAGCCTCTCAACATCTCTGCCATTCTAACTGTTTATAGTGATGTTTTTGGGAAGCTAAAAAACTGCCTATGCTGTTACTTATAAAATATTTGAAGAAAAGTCAACTTAGTGTTGACTTAGTGTTGTAGAAGTGCAACATTTTATTTTGAAGATTGTAGCTTCATTGTGGCTTGTTCATTTTACTAAAGCTAGGTATTATACAGATAGCATGTGTATAAGGCATCCTCTTCACAGTTAGTTTCAGATTTTTTTCCTCATATAGTCTTTCAGAGTAATTACTTGTATAAGAAATAAGCCAGCAGTCCTGTTTTTTAATTTGGGTAAATGGGTTTTACTGAACATTTGATTTCTGTACAGCCTAGTCTTTTGGGGCTATACCTAAGCTTTTGTTGCATTCTTAATAGGTAATATTCCTTCTTGAAGTAAGTAATGGCACTGAGTGAAATGGAGTTAGTAAATGCAGTTACATCTTCCAAAATATCATGTCAGCTAGTTTGCTGATGTTCTCAATGGATAAGATTTTATATTGATTCACAGTAGCAGTTGGATTTAGAAAATTTAATACTTCTGTTCTGAGCAGTGCCACTTGTTCTGATGCTGGCCCTCATAGGGAATATGAATAATGGGAAGGTTTGGATTTACTCAAATCTTGAGGTCACTAAAACCACTTCTATCTTTTTATTAAGAGTATGATTGTTGTGGTTTAGCCCCTGTCCGCAACCGAGCACCACACAGCTGCTCGCTTACCCTCCCCCTCAGTGGGATGGGGGAGGGAATCGGAAGGGCAAAAGTAAGAAAACTCATGGGTTGAGATAAGAACAGTTTAATAATTGAAATAAAATAATAATAATAACAATAAAAATTGTAATGAGAAGGAGAACAACAAGAGAGAGAGAGAAACAAAACCCAGGGAAAAAAACAAGTGATGCAACTGCTCACCACCTACCATCTGACACCCATCCAAGTCCCTGAGCAGCGATTTCTGCCCCCTGGCCAACTCCCCCCAGTTTATATACTGAGCATGACATCATATGGTATGGAATAGCCCTTTGCTCAGTTTGGGTCAGCTGTCCTGGCTGTGCCCCCTCCCAGCTTCTTGTGCACCTGGCAGAGCATGGGAAGCTGAAAAAGACCTTGACTAGTGTAAGCACTACTTAGCAACAACTAAACCATCAGTGT
This sequence comes from Pelecanus crispus, assembly GCF_030463565.1. Lineage (NCBI taxonomy): Eukaryota > Metazoa > Chordata > Aves > Pelecaniformes > Pelecanidae > Pelecanus > Pelecanus crispus. The sequence continues at coordinate 102,070,195 of NC_134645.1, forward strand.
TATGTATTATCAGCATTATTCTCCTCTTAAATCCAAAACACAGCACTATGCCAGCTACTAGGAAGAAAATTAACTCTATCCCAGCTGCAACCAGGACAATGATTTTCAGAGTTGTGTTTGTCTGCTATATAATACTTTGGTAAGACTGAATGAAGTTTTGGTGGCCATGTAATTTGCTGCAGACTCAGTGCAGGGCCAAAGTTGTTAATTTGTAATTTTCTCTTTTTTGTTCTTTGTTTTTTCCCTACGTTTTTATCCTTAAAGGTCTGAAAAAGGCAGATATTTTCAGCTGTGGGATACTTCTGACCACTAATTTGGCTAAATTGAGCTATGGACTAGGAGGACTAATTGCCAATGGAGAGTCTTCAATAGTGTTCAGGATAGCAACCTCAACAGATGTTCTGTCTTCACACTTTCTTGGTTTTGCTGTTCCAGTCTCAGTAAAAATAAAGTGTAATATCACACCTGTACCATATGTGGCTACTGATATTTCCATAGATTTAAGGTCAGTACCTCTTCCCCAGCATAATTACAGTACAGTCTTGTTTATCACTAGTTCCTTAATGACACTTTCTGTCTTCCCTACACAAGTTGCATCATTAGAGCAGCACCAGACTGTTGCTTTATCTGCCACAGACATGAGTTCAGTAATCAGTAACATACCAGGGGCCGAAACAGAATTAAATAGTGAGTCATTACTCTCCTGTGGATCACAGTTTACAGCTGATTCTACAAGTGCAGCTTGAGTTCTCTCTAGGTTGCCCCAAAAGGGTCCTGAAGAATTGTCAGGTGTCTTCTCAGCTTCAGAAGAGCAGGGGAGATTATGAAGTCCTTCAGTAATTTCTCATTCCCCTACTAAGATACGTATTTAAAACCTGATATCTTTCCTTAGTCTGTTACTTAGTCATGAAACTCAAATGCAAACATCTCTTCCTAGTGAATATCTGGCTATTACTGCTTCATCCATCAGCCAGAGACTCACAAATATCAAATCACAGTCTGCTGACTTTTAAGTGAGTTAATCCAAATAGGTGCAACATGTTCTATGGAATAAACCTGATGAATTCTCAGACCTGCATAGCAAACAGTCCCCATTTTATGACATGTTTTGGATGAACTCAGTGATGTTAACCAGCTAGTACATACTAATGGGAGCTGCTGCTATTACTTCTGAGTATTTATTTTCTTCATCTGGCAGAATAACATAATCAGTGGAGTTCACAGAACTGTCATCCTTGCATCCCACTACAGGAAATACACACACATCTCCGACTGATAGAACTGTCTGTTCTGCCTTTTCCTTCACAAGAGTCAGATACTCATTTTCCATGTTTTGATTCATATTGTCTATTTTTCCTTCAAAGACCATCTCTTTACAATCATAATTTTCACCACTTACATCCTTTAAAGGGATAAACATAGACTTGACAAAATTATTAACTACTATTGAGCAGCTGAAAACAGAGGAAATTCAACAATTACTGGAGTCAAAACTGCATGATCCAGTTATGGAGATCTGTCATTCATTAAGTGAGGGTACTTTCTTAAATGTTTAGCTGACTAGTGTATTTCAAGAACTACTTTTAACCTACATAGTAAACAGGAGTTCTGAGTTCAAAACACATCTACTGATAAATGCAGGTGAGACTCTTAAAATATTTCCAAAAACAATCTGGTCAAGTGTTCTTGATTTATATCTTCTGCCTACAAAAACTTCAGGTATGGACTTACTGACGGATACCCTGAAAAGCTGTCATTATTCGAATCTTCTAGTGACAAGTTATCTTACTTGGTTTTATCTGCACAAGCCTTGTCTGTGCAAACAGAAATTTGTAAAATGTTAGTGACTGTCCTGGTTTCAGCTGGGATAGAGTTAGTTATCTTCCTAGTAGCTGATATAGTGGGGTTAAACCACAACAGTCCTTTTTGGCTCCCAACATGGGGCAGGAGGGGTTGAGATAACAACAGATCTGACCAGAGCATGTTAAAACAAATTTGTTATAAGCATCTATTGTATTAGTTTAGCAATTGCGTGTCACAGTGTTGATTTACTTGCTCTCAGAGTTGTTGCATTTGTTCTCAGAGTTGTGTTATGTAACACCTTACTTACTGTATATGCTGTTTATCAATATTTATGTGCTGTTTATTACCTCTGGGAGATGGATTAAGGTTATCGCTTTGCTGTACTGTGTAACACTAGCTTATGGTATGATAACATTATTGCTCATGAGATCAGTCTTATATTTGTACTCAGCATTGCTGTCACCTCTGTACTTCAGGAGCCACCCGTCAGAAATTATTTATAATTACACTTTTTACTTTTTCTCCTCAAAGAGCCAGCCTATGGGGGACACACCTTCCTCCATCTTCCTTTTTAAAAGGACTGTTGTGGTTTAACCCCAGTCAGCAAGTAAGCACCACAGCTGCTTGCTCACCCTCCCCCTGGCCCTGATGGGATGGGGGAGAGAATCAGAAAAAAAAAAAGTAAAACCCGTGTGTTGAGATAAAGGCAGTTTAATAGGACAGCAGAGGAAGAGAAAGTAATAATAATAATAATGATAATAGAATATGCGAAACAAGTGATGCACAATGCAATTGCTCACCACCTGCTGGCCAATGCCCAGCCAGTCCCTCAGCAGTGATGGCTGCCCCCTGGCCAACTCGCCCCAGTTTCTATACTGAGCATGATGTCATATGGTATGGAATAGCCCTTTGGTCAGTTTGGATCAACTCTTCTGGCTGTGCCCCCTCCCAGTTTCTTGTGTACCTGGCAGAGCATGGGAAGCTGTAAAGTCCTTGACTAGCATAAGCAGTACTTAGCAACAACTAAAAACATCAGTGTGTTATCAGCATTATTCTCCTCCTAAATCCAAAATACAGCACTATGCCAACTACTAGGAAGAAAATAAATAGGAAGAAAATAAACTCCATTCCAGATGAAACCAGGACAGTGACAAAGCATTTATCTTTACATACCTGTTATCCTACTTTAAGTTCTGCCTTACAAGAATGTTAGCAATATTGCACTGAAACATATGAGATGAGCAGACACTACTGCTGTGCATGATAAGGAACTCCTCATGAATCTAAGCACTGTCTTACCTGGACTTCACAGTAGATCTGCAGTGGATTCAGTTTCTGGCCTTTACCAGCTGATGTTATCTGTTGAGCTTCTCATTTCTATTCAGACAACTTTTTGAGGTGGTGGGGTGTTTTTATACAAAGATAAAAGTATCTCTCAAGGTTGCCAGGTGCTTGAAAGAGATTTATTTTAATCAGGCAGCAGCCCGTTCAATGGATACAGCACCTGCTGCTGTACCTGACACAGATGGTTATTCTTCATGTTCTGCCACATAGGTTACTAGATCAATACAGAACCAGGTTGGAGGCTGCTATAATGCTGGCAGGCAATCAGCAGCTGACCAGTTTCACTTCACTACAGGAAAGTTTTCAGGATTTTGGGTGTAGCTTTCATCATACTTACCTATAAATTCAGGAGGTATCTCTATGGTTACAGTATATGAGTATGATTATTAACAATTTTGAATATAAAATAAGTATAGAGAAAAATGTATTTTTATCTCTTGAGAGAATCATTTTTATACATAATATAATTACCTTGCCACTTCTCATTCCAAAGTGAGACAAGTGATGGCTACATTTTTTTAAAACAGCACTTTTGTAAGAACATTACAACTCTTTCAGAAATAAAGTCAGGGAATTAAAAGAACACACAAAACCCTATGAATTCTGGAATTAAATATTAGGGAATATTGATTGGTTCAGACTACATTTTTATACTGTACATTTATAAAAATACTCTCTACAAAATGAATACCCATCAAGCCAAGGAAAGGTTTTTTACTTTTATTGCATTTCATTCTTTGCTTGGGGGTTTATGTAGGGAAAAATGGTTTTATTTCATCAATTTAAATCACATAGGAAGTTTAAAAAGGATTCTAGACTATGAAAGATAAGTATAAAGAGGTGCCAAAAGACAAGTAAAAAAATTTTTTGGTATGGAAGAACAGTTGTTTTCCTGTGAATGCTTGTCCATGTAGATTTCATTCTCAGTATGCATACATAAGTACACAGATCAAATTCTTTCTGCCTGAAGTGCCTCCTGATACTGTGCCTGCACTCGTGAGGTCAAGCTGTCTGAGCATACCACCATAGATTCCCAAAAGATCAAGATATGAATCAACATGGAAATAAATCTCAAGCTCCACATTTAATGGATAACTACTGGCTTAAAAAGGTTCCCTCAGAACTAACAAAACCCCTATGTTTTAGGTTTTAATAAAGTCTGATAATCTCTTTTTTTTTCTTATTCTTTGATACCCTCAGTGTCAAGTATATTTGCACGGGTTATGCCATACACTTCCTGAGTGTTTCTTTCAATGTCTGTGACTTGTTTGGCACCAAGTGAACTCTTTGTGGTCCTTATTAATCCTGCTTATTGGCTAACACAGTATCAAGACACCTAAAAGTCACCAAAATCGTAGTATTGCATACCACGGTTTAGTTGACCACCATCTGCTTCCTCTTTAAAAGTGGGAGGCCCAAATATACCAAGAAGAATACAGTTGACACATACTTTCCTTTCACCTTTCCTGTAAAAGCATCGGAGTGATTTATCTCCTAGTCCTTCCTCTTAGAGACTAGCTTAGAAAGCAGAAAAGGGTTTTAGAGCTCGCTTCTTGCGTGGAACGTTGCTTGGGAGTTAAAGGAAACAGGTATTGCTGCCATGATTCCAGTATCCATATGTTCAAAAATTCGTGAATGTACATAAGTTATGAGGTACACAGAAAGAGACCTAAAAGGCATATCTTTCAATATCTTATTTTTTATGTCTGGATCTTTGGGTTTTTTTTGTAGTGGAAAGAATAGATGAGGAAGAACAGTGCATCCCAAAAAAGTAATTTTGCCATTGTGTTGATTCATAAGTAAATCTATGCCTAGTTCAATGGAACTAATAGGACTATTATAAAGCCAAATGAGAAATGCTCTTGGATGAGTAAGATCCTTAATACACTGGGGTGTCTGTAGTAGAAGAAATGTATAAACCTGCTGTACACTTCTGTGCTTACTAGTCTTAGTGTATTTATTAATAACCCATATTACTAAAACTTGGGGAAAAAAAGACTGGTGATCCACCATCGATAACTTGCACTCTGGGGAAGATGGGTACTACATAATTTTCATATGTTTTAGTATTGTTATTCTCATCTGACAATGAGTTCATACATTACGGGAAGTTCTAAGAGAGTTTAAAATAGCAGGGGCCTCTAGAAAAGGGCTATGAGAGATGGGATCTGTTTGGCAGAAAAGTATATTCTTTGGTCCAGTCTCCAGGTATGCATTTCAATGACCATACCATTGCTTGTGGCAAATAATGTTTTGTAAATAAATTTGTTCTGAGAAAAATACTTGTTTATAGAAAAGATTTTATGGGACCAGAGGGAATGATCTAAGTTCTTCATCACATAGAAAGTCTGTTAGCACTCTGCAAAGTTCTGTATGCATGCTTAATATCCCTATCCATAATATGACCATGCTCATGTTGATGTGAATATTCTCCTGATCACAATTATAATAGCAGAAGAGCTTCCATCTGAGTTTTGAAAGCTCTTCAACATGAAGATAGTCAAAGAGATTTTCTTTAGAGGTAGCTTCCACATGTATCCAAAGATCTATGAAGACATGTAATGATTTGTTCCCTTGGTGCCTCTGGTCTAGATTATGGAGCTCAAATGTATTCTACTACCAGCTTGGAAAATAAGCCTATTTTAAAAAATACAGGGCTATATGGGGAAATTTGGTCTGCACATTTACAGACCACTTCTGTAGTAATGGCTTCCATACAGGCTATCCAGCAACAAAAGTAAGACTAGGAAAAATGCAGGCCCTCTGCTGAACAAGGCAGGTAACCTAATGACAAAGGACACGGAAAAGGCCAAGGTACTTGGTGCCTTCTTTGGCTCATACTTTACAAGTAAGGCTGGCCTTTGGAAATCCCTGAGTCCAGTGAGAAATGTTGGAGCAAGGAAGACTCACCCTTGAAGAGGATGAGGTGAGGGAACATTTAATAAAAGTGGGTATACACAGGTCTGTTGGATCTAATACAATGATGCTCCTAGGCATGTTGAGGGAGCTGGCTGGAGTCATTGCGAGATAACTCCTGATAATCTTTGAAAGGTCATGGTGATCAGGAGAGGTTTCTGGTGACTGGAAGAAAGCATATGTCACTCCTGTCTTCAGGAGGGGCAAGAAGGAAGATCCAGGGAACTACAGGCCAGTCAGCCTCATCTCAACTCCTGGGAAGCTGATGGAGCAATGGCACAGGAAGGAGGAACAAGAGGCTGATTAGGAATAGTTGACATGGAGCTACGAAGTGGATGTAGTGCTTTACCAACCCAATAGCCCTCTATGATGAGATGACTGGCTTGGTGGATGAGGGGAGAACAGTGGATGTTGTCTAATCTCGACTTTAGTGAGGCTTTCAACATTCTCTGCCATAACATCCTCACAGACAAGCTGGCAATGTAGGGACTAGATGAATGGACAGTGAGATGGGCTGAAAACTGGCTGAACTGCCAGGCTCAAAGGAGTGTGTTCAGCCAAACAGCATCCTGGGCTACATTAGGGAAAGTTTTGAGACCAGGTAAAGGGAGCTCATTCTTCCCCTTTGTAAAGCACTGGTGAGACCATATCTGGAGTCCTGTGTCCATTTCTGGCCCCGATACAGGGGAGACATGGACTTACTCGAGTGAGTCCAGGAAAAGGCCATGAAGATGATGAAGGGATTGTAGCATCTCACATATGAGGAGAGTGTGAGGGAGTTGGGATTTCTTAGCCTTAAGAACAGAAGGCTCAGAAGGTGACCTTACCTTATCAGAGGCACCTCGTAAGTACTGAGCCAGACTTCGTAGTGGTGCCCACTGACAGGACAAGCAGCAACTGACACAAATTGAAATGCAGGAAATTCTTAAAAGTTTTTTCTTTCTTTCTTTCTTTTTTTCTTTTTACACTGTTAGGGCAGTCAAGCACTGGAACAGGTTTTCCAGAGAGGCTGTGGCATTTCCATCCTTGGATATACTCAGAACTGAACTGGACAATGTCTTGAGCAACCTGTTGTAGCTCACCCTGCTGTGAGCAGGTGGGGTTGGATTAGATGATCTCCAGAGGTTTCTTCCAACCTCAGTTGTTCTGTGATACCCTGTAGTTGTTAGGAGAGAATTGCCTTACAGACATTGTTTAAAAAGACTCCTAGTATTTACTTCCATGCAAGTATCTAGTTAGTCACCAAGGGTGGGACTCATCTTACCTGTAGCTATCCATTAGTTAATCTATGTAAGCTATATCGCTCTGTAGTAAATGAAGACAAATGGCACCACCTGCTTTAGACATCTCTTCTGGGATAAGATATAAACTCTTCTCCTTTCCACCATATATAGTATTCTGCTTCTTTGTACTTTTGTTTTTGGCAAAGGAACTGAATATTGGGGTGACTTTTCTGTTCATGTTATGTGTGTGGATGGTGGAGCTCACAAAGACATCTGGGAGATCAAAATCACTAGAACCAGATATCAGTGTTAACAACACATCTCAAAGAAATAGCTACTACACAGCAGCTAACTGACTTTACTTCTGTTATTTATGGAGAATAACACACGTTAAACAAATACTTTACTGAAGTGGATTTTCATCCCTCTGTTGCGCCACCTACTCCCACTGCTTAAACTGCTTGTGTTCAATATGTATCATTATTTCCTTTAAGACTGCCTAACATATGAAGTGGGATCTGAAAATATGATTAATAATAGTCAAATTGGCACATACTACAAAGCTCCTCCTATGCAGTATTATTTTGTTTAAAATCTTCCTCTGACAGATTTCAAATTTTATTTTCTTACTTGCTCACATTAAGTTGTTATTCATTAGACTCCTAGGAGAAAGGAAAATTCAGAGCTTTCATTGGTTTTTACACAGTTTTCCATAATAATGTAATGCTTTTCCATCTTTCTCCTTAATCAAGTTCTATTCAATTATATGAAAAAGTGTATGACAAGGTTTCTGAAAAATGTTGAAATTACATGACACCTTTGCCTTCTAATTCTGTTTTATCATATTGATTTGTGTCTGTTACATTTACCAGATCTGCCATCACTCTCATGATTCCTTTAATCTTTGTCTTTTATCAGTTCTGCCAGACATATTATTATTCAGCCCATTTTAGTTTCCCTGTTCTCATTAGCTGTAATCATATGCTGATTTTAAACACATCTTGTTATATCTGCTATATCAAGGAAGGAAATACTTTTAACATAGTTAAGATGCTAGCTATGTAGGTTAGCATGGAATTTCATGCGAAGTGAATGCATTGAGCCTTGATCCAGTATTTGCACTATATCTGTAACTGCTAGAAGCTTGAACTTGGTAACTTTCCAGACCTCTTTCACAAGCAGTCATTCTCCCCAGTGATCTGATAAAGAACACATAGAAGTGTTAATGCAAGCCTGGCCTGCTTCTGCTTTTATTTAGGTGCAAACTGCTGCCCTGCAAGCAAAAGCATTTTGATAGCCTGTAACTTTGAAGTGTGTTTTTTACTCCGATTGCTTCATCTCAGACTTCTAGGCAAGCAAGATATATAGAAAAATCTGTGGGAATTCTATGTACATGAGTGTCATAACAAAAAAAGGTAAACGAATGAAAGTTAACCTTTCTTTAAAAAATGATAGATAATTTGTTAATTTCTAAATTTCTGTATTGCAATGTAAATGAGTACATGAATATACTGACATGTAAAAATCTACATATGTAAATTATATATATTGTGTATACACGTACCTTGTTGTCTATGAAGTTTGTAAAATACACAGAGAAATGTCCATACACATACACATTCTGTATTCCTCATATAGACGGATATGTTCTGTGCTACCAATATGAACAGTTCTTAGTTCAGTTACATTGAAAAATATTTTGTCCATTTTGAAAATACTGACTTTAAACTTCACTTCGACACATATTTAGCTCCCAGGTCAATAATCCTTCATATTCATCTCACTAAAATGCTATATCTTTGTAGTAAATGATGTTTCTTTTCTGTTTAAACATTGTGTAGATATATTTAAAAAATCTATCATTTGTTAACGTCATACTTTCAAATCTGTCATCTAGTGTGTCATAACAATGCAGAATGATCAGAAAATTTGAGAAGATCAATATGTGGCTAACTTTCAATCAGTTTTTTATGTTAATCTCTTTTGAAGTAAGTAAAATGGTGATAGTGGAGGAAAAATCTCAGGTGTACTCTTATTACATTGAAATCTACAAGAGAAATTTCAGAAGGAATAGAAGGAATAAATTTTACTAATCTGAAAAAAATATCACAATCTAATATGTGAAAAGTCCACAATATTATAGCATCCATGGCTTATTTATGAGAAAAAGGGATTGATGAAGTATGAAATAGTGGTTTATATGTCAAAATATACAAAAACTTTAAACAAGTAAATGAATGACATATCACAGACTGTAAGGATTATGTCCACCCTAATGTATGTATATAAAGTCCAGTAAGCCTCGTGGTATTGTAATAATATTAAAAATACTTACACTGTATCTGAAGAGCATAGAAGTGGTGTTGATCAGGTGATGGGACACTTCAGCTTTCATAGAAAATTACATTAAAGAAGGTCTACTACTTTAATCATTTAATGTTCCTGACTAAGAAATCCTTCACATTTTCATTTATTTTATTATGCACTCTTAGTCAAATGAAACTAAGATCAATTAAGCTGGTCTGCTAAATTAAGTCACCTCATTTTCATTTCTGAAATATTTTACCTTGATTTTTTCAATTTGTATTTTCTATGTTATCAGCAGACATAAAACCCCTAAAAATATAAAACTCCACAAATGTAACAGAATCATAATGACTTCAGGTAATATTTTTGCTAACCATTTTAAAAACTACCATGAGAAACTAGTTCATAGTATGCTCTAATATCTGACAGTAGAGTATACTGACTAGCTTCTTTCCATAAAAATTGACAAGCAGCCTTTTCAAGGAGATTGCATACAAGGATATATCTATAGTAAAAGCCTTTTTATTCATGATTGTGATTCACAGCAATAAGAAATACTTTGTACAAATAACAGAATAAACTCATTAGTGATAACTGTATATTTCCCAAACATGTAATTAGGTTTAGCTTTTAAAAATAATGTTGGTAATTTAGATGGGATATTGTTGTCCTAGCAAAAACGATGATAGTTATAGGCGCCAGATTCTTACCTGTGATGAGTTAAATTTCCCTTTTGAGTTAACAACTATGTTCTGCCTTCTAACCATCAAAAGCATCCCAGTAATATTTAAACATTTTCTAGACTTTGTATTGTCCATCTCTCCAGAGGTCTATTTTGCCTGATATTCCCAGGACTATGTTAGTTTACAGCAGAAAGAATTGTGATATTGGGAATAAAACTCTCAGCATGCATGCCAATGATAGCAGATTTTGAGTGTCAGGTATATAGAAGCCATCTTGAGAACAGTATCTATGACAGTCAGTAGCTCCTGTCATTCAGAGCTTCAAAGCCAGTGGGATCTGTGAGCAGCATCTACTGCTGGGGCTGATAGATCACCAATAGTATCTTCTGTCTTTGAAAGACGATACTCTAAGGAACTTTCTACAGGTGTAGTTAACTTCCATATAATTAAAAAAAAAAAAAAAGTAAGTGGGATAGAACAAGTATTTCTGTGTTAGGGAAGCTATTGTTTTCCCAGTAACTCAAAAGAGTTTTCTGCTTTTGTTAAATAATATCAGCATTCTATATTAAGATTCTGTATATGTTGGTTTAATTTGTAGATTTTTGGACCAACCGAACTATATAGCATTCATGCTAACATTCATCAGTATAGCCAAGAGTAGTGTTCTGGTATCTTAAAATGTCATTTGTGCTGTAGGTTCTGAGGAGCCTAAGAAGATTAGGTTTAATTTTCTTTGAAGAACAGCAAATGAAAGATATGAGGAATTCCATGCAGCTGGCATTTTGCATTTACATTTTAGAGCAGTTAGTGCAATTACTGAATTTACTTATGCTTTGCTCTTAAACCCGTGTGTTGAATATATTCAAAATAAATCATAATGATCAACTTCTGTAGTTTAAAATAACAAAGGTTTTAGAGTCATGAGAACCCCCTACTAAGACTTTCTCTTGTTAGTTATTTGAAAAACCTATTATTTGGTATAATATGAGATGCATCCCAAATGCACAGATTGCTCTTCAAAGATACTGTTACATGCCCTGGAGTTAAGTAATCCTTAGGGATGATTTAGCAGCATTCAGGAAGTGTAAACACTGCCACTTGAACTGTTCCTTCAGCTTAGTGGAGGAAGTAAAGAGGTTCTTGTATGATTCCCTGGAGCAAGTAACTGCTCACCAGCAGTGATAAGTTCTGATAATAGTCACTGGGATCTGGACCAAAGAGAGGAGTACAGTAGGAGGGATGCAGTATTAGATTCTAGTGCAAGGTCTCTAGTCCTGTAGTTGATAAATATTGTTCAAAGACATCTGCATTTAAATTCTATTGCACAATGAATACAAAGTATGACAGCTACCACCCATCTAAGACTGGAGAAAAAAAACCATTGTGTGGATGATGTATGATTTTCCTTGCAAATAATAACCATAATATTTCTGAGTAACTTTGAGCAAACTTGACCTGTATTTAAGTTTAAATAATGTGAATTCTCAGACTTCATCCTGCTAAGAAAAGGTAATCAATATTTAAGGGAAAAGAATTCTTTCTTGATTTGGTGCATCTCAGAAACTCTTTTCCTTTGATTGTGATCTCTGCTTGCGTGGACATTACGGTAAGATAGAGTAACTTATTCTTTGGCTAAACATTATAAGTCTCAGTTTTCTTCTCAAATCAGTTATATCTGTACAGATGTAAAGAGGGTAGTGTGCTTTTGAAAGTAAAAGAAGGAAAAAAATCTAAAATGCTGTAATATGTGTTTGCAAGTGAAGGAAGTTGTAGGAAGGGGAGGCTGAAAAGGAGAGAAATATGTGAGGTAGAAGGGTAGGGGACACTGCAGGGTCAGGACAGGATAAGCAAAAGTGGGTGCACAGTGAGGTAACAGGGGATAAATATCAAGCAGAAAACTTGATCAAGAATGTGAGAGCATTCAGGATGACATGTTTAGGAACAAGACCTGAAATGGTCCAAAAGGTTATTGGTCCTGAAGAAAACTAGAGTGCCTGTACTCTTCCCAGATTCCCTTTAGTTTCTGCCAATGTATTAATCCTAAAAATCTCCATATATACCCTGATGGAAACAAGACTCCCACGAGTAAAGCAGTAGTCCTCCTACTATGTGTCATGTAGGCTTGCTATTTTACCCTTTCAATAACTCTAATTTTAACAGGCTTGTAGAGTTGTGAGCAAGAGTCGATTATGCACCTCAGACCTTTGACCAGAGGGGTTGTCTTGTTTCAGGTAGCCAGTAAATCTTTGTGTGCAGTTATGGGAAACATAAAATGACTTCATAAGCCAATCCTATTTTTACCTTTTGTGTCACATGGGTCACTATGTCATAAAGAGTGAACTGATTACTCAATACACTTGAGATAATTATGCCCAATTAACAGTAAGCTGCCATGTGGCTTGACTTGGCCTGGCCAGCAATTTGTCATACATAACTATTCTTTTTGATTCTTCTTGAAAAGAAAGAGGCAACACATTTGTCCCTGTTAGTAAGTACACAGTGTGGAGCTGGAGCAAATTATCTCAAGTATTTGTTGTCTCAGCTCTGGTTCAGAAGTTAGAGGTACTTTAAATACCTTTATATACCCCCTTCCTAGTACTGCCAGTGTGTGTATGTTGATGATGAACTCCTGTCACTACAAGAGGACAAATAGGATAGCTGAAGAGGTGTTGTAGCTATGTCTTTTCTGCATACCTGAATAGGTCAAGAATATACCAGAAGAAAAATGCATTACCCTTCTTATTGGCTGGAAATAGCTGCTCCCCAACTAAAGGTTTTAACCTACAGCTTTTGGACACTATTTTCTATGTTGTGGGGGAAAAGGTGGTTTAGCCTGTCTTGGCATAACTTGTAGAGGCTCTTTTTTTCTTCCAAGCTGGGCAGGTGCAAGGCTGTTAATCCTTACTCACATCATGATTTGCATTGTAGCAAACTGTCATATATTCAAAATACCAAAGAAATTATGCATTGTAAAGTACCAAAAACATTTAATCATATGGCAATTCAGTCATTGTGTGTATCACAAGTAGTTTTTGTACTAGTAACTGTAAGAAAATAATTTGAGAATAACTGTGTTTAGAACTATTCAGTGTTCAGAATTTATATACTATCACAATAAATGAGCCAGGAAAATTTGGAGGGGATAAACCATACTGAAGTTACTCACTTTAGAAACATGAGCTAAAAGTCTATCCTGTCTTTCATAATAGAAGTAGGTACAAAAGAATCATAATATTTTTCCTTACTAAAACTAGCAGTTGTCTTCCAACTTAGTGCTTCTGCCATGGGTAGCAGTGAGTCTTTAAATGCTTGAGCATCTCTATGTACTTTTTGGACCAAGTATTCTAAGTTTCTCCTGATATCCTAGTTTTCAGTCTGAATATTCAAATGTTGATATTTTTATCCTAATTTGGAGAAATCACCAAGTATTGGCAAATATCCTAGTATATAAAACATGTCCCCTTAATTGTTAGAGACTACTGGATGTTCCTAAAAAAATACCAATATTCATGTCCCAATTTTATTCAGTCTTCATAACGGTCTCTTAGAACTATTAAACAAAAGGGAGTGTTAAACATGTGCAGTGCAACAGCACATTTAACAGTATATTTAATTTATACTAAGAATGCTTATTTCAATTAAATAACTGGGATAGAATAATATCTTAAAGGAAAACTTAAAAAAATGATTATCCAAGTTGTCTTCTGTGGATCTGGTTTTAAATATCACATCTTAAAAATTGCACGACCTGGAACAGTATAAAGAATTTTCCTATTTCCTTTTTTCTTCTTTTTGTGTAGAGATACCATCACTTAGATCCTTGCTTTTCTCTAATCTCTTTAGAGATAGTTTCCTTGGTAACCTTAATTTTTAATGCATGCAACCACTTAATATTTACATAAGGATGGGCATATTGGAAAAAACTTTAAAGATCACTGTATTTCAAGTTAGGATTGTGAATTATGACGTATCCTTGTCTCCAATATTGTGCATATATCACATCTATTTCTGGAAAAGATGGAATTTTACTTAATGAAGACTTTTAATGAATGACTTTTAATACCTTTATCTTTTTAAATACTAGTAAAAGTAATAGTTCTTTTGTTGGTGAGAGGAATTTAATTGCTTTTATACTTTAATATAAAAGCACTCTATGGGAAGTGGAATTTGAAACAAGAGACAGCCAGAATTACTGGTGGTAGGAAAGGAAATCTAGATTTTTTTTCTGGGCATATGGCAAATCTTAAGTTTTACCCACATGTACAGACAACTGGGTAACAGTCATTTCTGAAAATACAGTGTTAAGACTTCAGACTGGGAAGACTTTCTTTTTCCCTTCCCCCCTTCCCCCCTTTCCCCCTTTCCTTCCATAGAAAGAATTGTTCTTTTGCTATAGGGCTTTTAATCTCTGATTCTTTCAAAGCTCTCTCTCTGTCAGTGAGAACAAATTTACAACAAAGTCTGGAGGATGAAATATATTTCCAGTTCTACTGGGCTTTGTAGTGAAAGTGAAGTGCAGGCTAGATTGCATCATCTCTCCATAAGGGGTCTGAGGATTAGTGTCTTGTGGGGAGGAGGGAGAATTCTCGCTAACGTGTCTTCAGTGGAAACATTGGCCGGCAAGGCAGGTTCCCCACTAACCCCAGCTGTGGCAAAGAGAGACATGAAGTCTCTCATAAAGAGAAGAATTTGGATGTGGAATCCTTGATAATACCTATCCCATGAGATTTCTGCCATGGATTTCTATCAAAAAACGTGTTGTGGATTTGGCAGGGGGGATAGGCTAAGGGTGTAGGGAGATCTTTTTTCCCCTGAATATTTTAGTTTTCTTATAGGCTACTCTAAATGTTTCAAACTGTCTAGGAAGTGGGTAAGGAACGTAGAGCGAGCTCTGGGCCTCTGGGGAAAGGGGAATTGTCAGATACTTTAGATATACTTAGAAATCACAGACTGCCAAGAATGAATTGTAGGTACATAGAAGCCCTTTTAATTTATCAGGTTGACTCTCTTTTGACTTGAGTTACTTTGGAGAGGTGTATGCTCTGTTGGTTGCTAAAGGTGCTGTACCATGTGCATTTTGATCTCACAAAGAAACACTAAAAGTTGTAAGTTCTAGGAGTAAGTTGTTCTTAAGGGCAAATGACTACAATGCAGAAATTGTGAGACTTGGGTGAATTAATGTATCCAGTTCATCCTATGCAGACTTCTCAAGGTTATCTGGGTGAACAAGTGGATTGCTGTGTTAAAAAAACTGAGAACATTTTAAAAATTTTATACTCCCATGTTTGAATCAATATACAAGCCTAATCATTGACCTAGTTAGTAATCTTTTCTAAATTTAGATACATAATAAAATATTAATATATGTGTCGTGGTTTAGCCCCAGCCAGCAACTAAGCACCACGCAGCCGCTCGCTCACTCCCCCTACCCCGATGGGATGGGGGAGAGAATCGGAGGAGTAAGAGTGAGAAACACTCCTGGGTTGAGATAAGAACAGTTTAATAATTGAAATAAAGTAAAATAGTAATGATAATAATAACAATATAATAATAATAGTAATAATAATATACAAAGCAATTGATGCACAATGCAATTGCTCACCACCCGCCGACCGATACCCAGACAGTTCCCGAGCAGCCATCGCTGCTCCCTGGCCAACCCCCCCCACCCAGTTTCTATACTGAGCATGACGTCATATGGTATGGAATAGCCCTTTGGTCAGTTTGGATCAACAGTTCTGGCTGTGCCCCCTCCCAGTTTCTTGTGTACCTGGCAGAGCATGGGAAGCTGACAAAGTCCTTGACTAGCATAAGCAGTACTTAGCAACAGCCAAAACCATCAGTGTGTTATCAACATTATTCTTCTCCTACTAAATCCAAAACCCAGCACTATGCCAGCTACTAGGAAGAAAATTAACTCTATCCCAGCCAAAACCAGGACAGTATAGGCTCTTAATCTCAGGGTCGTGGGTTCGAGCCCCACATTGGGCGCCAAAAAGGACATTGGCAGATCCCCTGGTGTTGACTAACCAGTTGGCTTTTGCTAAATGCGTATCCCAATGTTTGAATGTCCCACCACCCATAGCAGTTTCAAAATCTTGAGTTTTGAAATTAAAAAAGAGAAATTAAGAACATTATTAGGATTAGAAGTGGGCTGCATTTACTACATTTATTTTTTCATTAGTTTATATTAAAAAGGGGTAGAGGGAAGAAGTGAAGGGATTTAGCTTTTTCCCCCCCGCATCATGCTTTGAAGTAGATGTGTCTATTATTGTACCTATTTCTTAAGTTAATTCTTCTATCTAAAGCATGTGAGTAATTTTTTCTTCTAGTAATCATTTGCCTTTTTTATTCCTCCTTTTTCCCTAACCTTGAATGTACAAAGTAAATAGAGTGCCTGTCAGCAATACTGTGGTGCTGAGTTATAATCCTGACCACCTCTAAAATGGTGAACTATTAATTCTTATAGTTTTTATTTAAGACTACTGGAGAGCCATCATGTTGAAAGATAGTTTCCTGTTGAAGGCTGAAAAATAGAGCCAAGTTCTGTAATACTGACTCATCCAAAATTCCTCAGTTATGTGAGATTTTTTCACTGTAACCTCACCATATTTATATCCACATTGAATAGACTGTCTCAAGATCAAGTAAAGAACTATTAAACTCTGTTATTTATCTTCTCTTCACTTAAAGACAGTAGCTTCAGGAATTGTATAAAATAATAAGTCATGACAAGGACTTGGCAAAACCTCAGAATTTGTGCTCCTATGTGGTCAATAGTCCAGGTGATGAACCTCTGGCTCACGTAAATAAGGATGTAAGAGTAGCTTGGTTAAAAATTCACCCTTCAAATTTTTGTTTGTTTGTTTTAATGTCTACAGCATTAAGGCCATTATGATTCAGCTCAAGAAGTAATTCACATTAACAGCATGCTATATATATTAAAATTGCTGACTTCTTGTTCAGGAACAAAACCACCTGAATCCTTCAAACATGGTGTACAGTGAGAGTTGTATCTGTATTGCAAACAAATGGAGCACCTCAGTATAAAAAGTTGTCATTATGTCACCTTTTACTGATACTGAATTTTCTTGAAGAAACACATCTTCAAGAAATAGAAAAGGAAAATTGGAATTTATTTTGGCCACTGGCCTTCCTCAGGCAAAGGAAAGTATAGATGCACCAAGTTCATATAATGCAGCAGAAGAACTCTTTGGAGCTATGTCTTTTGATGGGATATGCTTCTGTTTGAGTTTCTTGTATTCATCTATGTTACTTCAGTATGTAAATTTCCTTCCTAGTGGTCTTAAAATATTTAAAATACTACTTGCTAATGTACTTAAATAAGTAGATGCAGCAATTAACTTCCTTTCAAGGTAAAGTGGAAGTCTTTCAAAGTAATGTATTCAAATATTATTTTTTCCATCCTTCCTTCTTCTTCCTCTCCTTAATGCAGCTTTTCACTTTACAAGTTCTAACACTTTCAATGTCTACATTATCTTTAGGTAAGCACATATATATGAATATAATGCATTCTTTATGACTTGAATCTTCCTTCGCTTTAGTCAGATTTTGGTTGCCTCTGTACATATGACCAGTTTGCAACACATATAGATTATTGATATCACTAACAATCTTTTTCTGGGAGAATGAAGTCCCATATTTTCCATCATACTTTTTGTGGAATATGAGGACTTGAAAGCATGTGTGGTCTGTCTTGGAGTTTTTCACATCTTTCTCCTTCCTCTTTCCCTATCTTGGTGGCAAAGGGTAAATGACAAGCACTGTCACAAACTGTAATTTTAATAAAATTAGTATGGAATTTGAGAAGAAATATGTGTTTGAATAGCTTTGTTGAAATCAAGAAGAGAGGAGACCCTGAAATGGTAAAACAGCTTAAGAACTTAGCTTATATTACCATCCAGTAGGACATAAATGCTATGTAGAGACTCTAGCTTAATAGGAAGCAGAATTGAAAAAGGTGGTATTGAGTGTCTCTTCTTAAAGTGGTTTCTGAGGTTTTGTATATCAGCTTCTTCTTAAAATCAGGAGATTGAATAGAAAACAGTCAAGATCAGCTCTCAAACTTAGATTTACTTGTAAGAGTATCTTAAGCTTAACATTAAAAAAAATTCAGTGTGTTGTATGATTCAATGTATTTTACTTAGGCACAGTGTATGTGAGATAATCAATCAGACCATTTGTTTCAGTTTCAGTTATTCTCCCGTGAACTAGTATGGGTGATCAGGGATTGGCACCACTGGTATAGAAACTGTATGCACTGAATTTTGTTTTAGAATGAAACACATTCTCTTCTACGTCTGTTTTATTATCCTTGGGGTTATGTTTGTCTACCTACTCCAGCCTACATCCCCAAATTACTGCCAGGGTCACAGGAGATGTCTTTGAGTCCATGGGACAGAAATGGCTGTGGACTGTCTTCTAGTTTAACATCATACCCATTCTGTCTTGACTTCTCTTCAAATGCGTGCTAACATACCTGACACAGTACCGCAGTGAAGCCCTTGAACAAATAAATTGTTTGCACATCTTGGGTCTGATTGGGTTTATTGAGTTTTCATGAAGTGGAATGCTGCTGCTTTCCATCGTTTGAGATAGAATTTGTGCTTTGTGGCTTCCTAACACATTTATGAATCTTGAAGTCTTGGAAAACACTCCTTACATCCAGCTTCTGAAAAGAGGGATCTTTTTGTCCTTGCAGTTTTTATAATTGCAGGTAGAGTATCTTCGGTATTTTTCCTGGGTTTTGGAGATCTTTCTTTTTTTTGGTTCTTAAATCAGTGAGTGTAAAAAGGATGCTGGAAACATACAGCAGTGGAGTGCAGTGACTTTAGTGCAGTGACTGTTCTTTCCCTTTGCATGTTTTCATTAAGTTAAGATAGCTAGAACCTCCTTTCTATATCAAAGCTGTAGTAAGGATAACTACTTTTACATGAAAATGCATTTTCTAATAGAAATAAAAATCAAATATTTGCAGCTATCTGAAAAAAATGGGATTATAATATACATTTCTAAATTAACATCAGTAACTGCTAGCTTGAAACTATTCCCTCAGCATTAATAATAGAGTCAGTAAAGGCACAGAAAGAAGTGAAAAATACTGTGATCTGCTGTTTCCCAACTATAAATAATCTTGCAGTCAAGTCTCTTACTTTTTAAAATTATGTTTCTTTGTAACAAGTTGACTTCACTAAAATATCTACTGACCTATAGTTGGAGGTAAATGATACAAGTGTATGCACAAGTGTGGCTGCCATTTAATAGATGATTAAAACATTTCTCTTAAGGTACAAGTCCAAAAACCAGGACTTACTTTAATTGTTGCGATTATTTACAATATACTTTTAAACTTGCAAGTTACCATCTGGCAGATAAATAATATTCTGAGACTGACATTTCTTTCCTGGAAGCCTTCCTTGTAGTAAACCAGTTTATTGGTATTTATTCATTCCAAGTAGTAAAAGTTTATTGGTGCTTTCACCTAAGGCTGCTGTTGTACTAATCAATTTGGAGTATTTTTTAATTTTATATTTAGGTCTCTTGTTTCAGTTTTCTGAGCCTGTTTTGCTTTGGAACATATCCATAACACCAGATATAAGCAATGTTCAGATGAGCTCATAAAGCTGATGGTAAGATATGATTTCCAATTCATTAACAGAATTCTCCTCTGAAAGGCAGAGGATCTCTTTTTACTCCTCAATGTTACGATAAGACTGATTAAAAAAATTAGATATACTTAGATAAATATACACACACACGTATGTGTTTGTGTATGTGTATGTTTCATAAAAAGCAAATTCTGTGTATAATCCTACAAGCATTTACTAATGGGTATAAATGCTTCCTGTCATGAACTTGATTTTAGTGTAATGTGATTTGTAGAATCTAAGCCTCAGTTATCTGTATGTGTTTTATTATACCGATTTTAAAATCTTTGTAGGCTCTATTATCTGCTTAAAATGTAGATCACTTTTTTACATATATCATATTTCAGGTTTTTTTACTTTTTTTTCAAGACTTTAGAGTGAGTAACTGAAAGTTGCTTTTATCAAAAGTATTTTTTTAAAATTAGAAAACAAAAAAAACTGTTGAAGCTTCAGTGGGATATAGTTAGATGAGGATATTTTAAATTATTTTTACTGAAGCACCTTTTTTGCTATTTAAAAGTAATTACTAAGTTATTGCTATAGTAACTGCTGAAAGTATCATGCCCCGTTTGCAGGGTAAGCAAGTGTGGGTCATACAAATTATACAGATATTCTTTGACTTAATTTGAAAATGCTGTTAAAACACCCATTTCACTGAACTTCGGCCTTATAAAAATTGTTCTGTCTATTTTGGTTCTATTAAAGCTTAATCCACTACGTTTGTAATGGATGGTTAATCATTGCTCTTTACTAATTTCAAATGAAAACATTTCATGCCAACGCTTACTGCAGTAAAATAATTTTAGTTATACTAATAAAGCATTAACTCAATGAGACTGTGAAGTATCCACTCATAATCAACAGGATCATTATAAAATTTTGGAATGCTTTCTTTACAACTCTTTGCTTTTAGGTAATGTCCTGCTTTAAAAATTGCTTCAGTTTTATAGCAGTACAGGCTGCTTCTGTATGCAGCTTTCACTTATAAACCACTTAAAATACATTTATTAAGCAAGCTTGATACAAACTTGATTAGGTTATTCCTGGTAACTATTTCATTCAGATTTGTGTTAGGAAAAAAAATGGTAAGAGTGTCAAGAAGAGCAATAACAATTATTCAAGTACTGAATTATTTGCCTAATGTATAGTGTAATCTCTTGAAATGTAATTTGCAGGGCATAATACAGCATTGGCCTATGAGATATAAGCAACTGCTTGCAAAGGTGCATTGCATCCATTGAAATGAAGTAAATAAATGATTCATCCTTCTAAGCATTGGGGGTAATTTTATTTATTTCATAGGTCAACATGCTGTTCTTTCCCAAGAGATGACAGATGATGAG
This sequence comes from Pelecanus crispus, assembly GCF_030463565.1. Classification (NCBI taxonomy): domain Eukaryota; kingdom Metazoa; phylum Chordata; class Aves; order Pelecaniformes; family Pelecanidae; genus Pelecanus; species Pelecanus crispus. The sequence continues at coordinate 102,091,482 of NC_134645.1, forward strand.
GTGAGATGATTTCATAATTTAAAGTCCCAGAAGGTGCAAAGGAACAACAATGCAGTATTTCAAAGAAAAAAAAATATTCTAATGTACCCTACTACTGTTCAGTTCTTGATTCCTTTACATTCAGATGCATGACTGTATACTTCAAAGTTAAAAATAAATAAATAAATCAAATTACTAACTGAACCTTGAAATAACATTTTCCATTGTCCTGGTTTAGCCCCAGCCAGCAACTAAGCACCACGCAGCCGCTCGCTCACTCCCCCTACCCCGATGGGATGGGGGAGAGAATCGGAGGAGTAAGAGTGAGAAACACTCCTGGGTTGAGATAAGAACAGTTTAATAATTGAAATAAAATAAAGTAAAATAGTAATGATAATAATAACAATATAATAATAATAGTAATAATAATATACAAAGCAATTGATGCACAATGCAATTGCTCACCACCCACAGACCGATACCCAGACAGTTCCCGAGCAGTGATCGCTGCTCCCTGGCCACCCCCCCCCCCCAGTTTATATACTGAGCATGACGTCATATGGTATGGAATAGCCCTTTGGTCAGTTTGGATCAACTATTCTGGCTGTGCCCCCTCCCAGCTTCTTGTGCACCTGGCAGAGCATGGGAAGCTGAAAAGTACGTGACTGGCATACGCAGTACTTAGCAACAACTAAACCATCAGTGTGTTATGAACATTCTTCTCCTCCTAAATCCAAAACCCAGCACTATGCCTGCTACTAGGAAGAAAATTAACTCTATCCCAGCTGACACCAGGACATCCGTTTAGGAAATGGTATTAACTTTATATTTATGATCATTCTAGCGCAGCTGTTATGTAAAAGCTATTCTTAAGTTCAGATTTTGCATTAAATTATACTTCTTCTCTGGCTGTGAAGGACATTTATTTCTGCTAGCATAATAGTGGGTAGGGTGCATATGGTTCTGCTCATCAACACATAAAGTAGATGGGTGAGTACAGCCATTGCCACTGCCTTAGTTGTGCAGTAATGCCTTTAAAGGGCTTGAAAGTGGCAGACTGTTAAACACTTCATGAGAACGCAACCTTTTTTTTCCTCCTAGTCAGAATTTCCTAGGCTGAGAAATTAAAATTTTGAAATGGGATGGGGAAAAACCAAGGAGTTGTATTGAGTGGCTTCTCAGAATAAACTGCCTTTGAAGAGTGTGGGACTTTCCCTGCCCCTTTTGCTTTCCGTTTCTTGAAATTTTTCTTGAAATTAGCTTAACAGAATTTAGGTTGGTACCTAAAGCACAGTTTAAAAATAAAAACAAAACAACCCCCCCCACTGGTCGATTTAAGTACCATTGTAACTTTCTGAGGAAGGGCAGGAAGGTTTCTGTCTGGTTAGTACAATCACATTGGCTTTTATTTTATTTAAGAGTAAAGGGTTTTTTCAGTGGAAGCATCATTTCAGTTACATCCAAATACATAACCTGAGTCTATGACTGAGTAAAACTTTTGATCTTACAGATCGCTGCAATAAACCTGTATGTCACACTACCCTGTGTTCTAAAATTTGCTGTGACTAACATGAGGGATATGATTGATCAGGGTAGTAATTAGGGTTTTTTGCATGTTAACTTTTGATCTCGTAAGATTTCCATTTTAAAGACTGACGAGACCTAAAAAATGTATGTGCATAGGTGTAGGCCCATCAAGAAAATACTTCTTTTTAACATCTTAAACACTGTTCTTTGCTAGACAATAAATTAGATTTCATATGTTACAATAGTCAAAAAGAATATTGTAACCTGGGGATGGGAGAGAGTTGTTTGTGAAATATGGATGAGTTTTTAGTATTATTCTTTGAAACAAATTTCTGTAGATGGTTATCAAACACACACCCCCCTTTTGTCTAGCTGGTCCAAGAGTTGTCTTTGCTTTCCACAGAATAGGAATTACCTGTCTGCTAGCAACATCTATTGACAATGTCACCATCTTTCTTGGTATAAAACTAGAAAATTCAGCTTTTTCTACTTAAATCAATACAAGATACTTCCAGATAGTAGTGATACAGTTTTCTTTTGAACTTACCTCTCAAACTAGGATAGCCTAGTTCTCCTGTGGTTTCTTGGTTTCATTACTTGGTACTCTCATCTTTCATGTCCCCAACTTTAAATCCACTCTTCTGAGTATACTAACCACAATGCCAGAAAGTTAGGCTCTTTCCTGTCAATGTATGAAACAGAAGGAAAAGAGAAATTGTCCCTGATTATATGCTGATTATGAAGCTGATTATAAAAATAGGTTACATAACCAAAATATAATTCATTCTGAACTGTTTTCTCTTTGAATTTGTTTATCCTGATGGGAAGCATCAGTAACTTTTTTGTTCATAGGCAAGATACTAGCCCTTACTGCTGAACTTATTTGTCTTGCTTCATGTTCCAAAACTTAAATTTAACAGAAAAAGAGCAAACAGTAGCAGTGTATAGACTTTGTTAATTGCTGAAGCACCTGGCAATGACATAAGAGCAAATGCATGATTTATAATACTGTCTAAGAAATATATTAGAAAATTCCATTTAATAAAAGACAAAACCTATTGCCTTTAGTTCCTGAATTCTTACTAAATCAAAAAATGTTTAGAAATAAGTGTGTACAATATCTGACTTGGAAAGTGCAAAGCTAGCCAGGGTTTCTGCAAAGGTAATAACAGTTCCTTGAGAGTTAAAGTTGTCATCAGGATAGTTTTCTATTTTGTATACTTTCTGTTTTCTAATATAGAAAAAAAAAATGGTTTAAGAAACAGTAAGCTTCATATAAGGTGTATTTATTGAATATTCTAAGCAAGGCAGTTGAATATGAAATTAAAACAAAAAAAGCACACACACCTTCCAAGTATTTTCAAAGCAAGGGAGTTAATGAGAGACTGCTTTTTACTGCCAGGATTCGTAACTTATTTGTCACGTTACATATAACTTACTTCTTTTCAGTGTGATCAAAGCCCAGTCACCAAATTAGCTAAAGTCTGCCTGATGTTTTATTGTTTATAAAGCATACCAACCATGGTGCCTCATGGTGTTGATTTAATCTCCTGTCACTTTATATTTAGTAGGTATCAAATATCACAGGGTGTCAAGATATAAATTTGCACCTAAAAAGAATACAAGCATTTAGCATTTCCTATTCCATACAACATGTTAGAATATACCAGGGAAGGGAGGAGAATAGAACCTAATCAGCTACGCCTTGCCTGGCCCTGTTTTTTAACTTATTCACATTTGCATTTCAAATCCATTGATAATTTGTGGCAACAGCCCTGGAAGCAGGAATGGAAACCAGTAGTCTGTTCTTCTGGTTGTTCTAATGGCAGGACTAGAAAGTTGGGTGCTTTCTTCTCTGAGTATTTACTGCTCTTTTCTACACATCTAAAGCAGCGATGACAGACATTGTCTATCATTGCACAGTACTTAGAAATACTCTACAAAAAGCACTAGAGGAAACTGGTATGGCTAAAAATTGTCCAAATGAAGAAAATTAAAGACAATAAATTCTGAAACTCTGGCAGGCTAAACATAAAAACATAAGGCAGGTCAAAAGGTCTTTGAAGAACAACTAGCAAAATGTGTCCAATCTAATGATACGTTCTTATTCTGTATTTCAAGGGCAGGATGTCAGTGAGCAAGCCCATAAGGCTGATGGATAAAGGTAAAAAAGGAGTAATGGAGAAGCCAGGGCCTTTACAGAGAAACTGAAATTAGTCTTTACATCTTTATGCTCTTTATTCTGTCTTCACTTACAAGAAACAGATGAAGCATTTAGGCTGGATCCCTTCTTTGAGTGTGAGTCTTCAAAAGATCCTTTTGGAAAATAAACTATGTCAATGATAGTTGAATAAACTGAGAAAATGAACATTAGAACTTTTCTGTGTCTTCAATGCCAAGTCAGTTTTAAGTGAGACATTACCGTGATGCCAGAAGAGGTTTTAGGAGAGCTCCAGGAAACTACAAACCATAAGACTGATGTTCTGCTGTATCAGGTAAGGTAATGGAAATAATATTTAAGAATAGAATTGGTGAATACGCAGCTAAGTATGACCTAGTTAACAACAGTCAACATGTTTGGGTTTTTTTAAAGAGAAATTGTAGCCTAAAACATATTGGAAGGCTTGGAAGAGTTAGCTGTCATCTGGATAAAGGATTGACGGAAGCTTCCTTAATTTACAAAAGGCTGCTACTGAGTCACATGAAACAGACTTTTAAGGAAAGTGAGCAGCTAAAAGGTAGGAAGCAGTAAAACAATAAATGTTTATTGCAGCTGGAGATCAGTAGTGAAATTCTACAAGCTGGTAAGTTTTTTAATGCCCTGAATATAGAATAATCAGTGCAATGAAAAACAGGTCACTGAAGAAATCAAGTTAGTCAGTTGAAGAACGGTAGAAGAAAGAGCCTTATGACACTGTGGGACTGTATTATGAATTGGCATAATGAAATTCAGCATATGTCTGAAATGGTGCACAGGCACAGAAGGAAGATAAAGAAATCCTGACTCAGTTTACAGCGACAGACTAAGGAGCAGTATTTGGGGGTCATGCCTGATATTGGCATGAAGGTGTCAGCCTGGTGCTGAGTAATCATAAAAACAAACCCAAATCAAGTGTTAGGAATTCTTAAGAAAATAAATTGGGGATTCTGTAGCATCGAAGATACAGCATAGATGTTCATACCTTGAATAGTGTGTGCAGCTTTGGTCTTCCTATCTCTTCTTGAAGAGCTATAATAGAATCAGGAATGATCAGAGATGAATATTCAAGTTATTAGTGTGAAAGCCATCAAAGCTACCTCTGAGCTGAAGAATAATAGGAGACTAGCAGAGGCTCTCGTATATTTGATCTGTTCTTGCCTCTTTACGGTCATTCATTTTAAATATTTCTGGAGAATGAGGACTTCTGAAATCAAACAAAAAGGCTGTGGTCATGTTTCCTATGACAGAATTTGGAGTTCCACCCTCATTCTGACAGAATTCTAGATTGGTTGTCATAAACCAATGTTAAACAAAAAAACAAGAACAAACCATTTTTGGCTCATCTATCATAGTGCAATTCAATAGCTGATTTGTTTTACTTTGAAATGCCACTGCAGTCTGGCGCTTTTACGGTAACAATTTTTTTATAGTTTTGCTTCTACTTTACAGAAGACTTTCAAACTGTTAATCTTTATTTCTAATACTTAGTCACTTCCTTTAAGATCCTTGCAACACTGCTCTGAACAATTGGTTGTATTGTCTTTCTCTATCCCTCCCTACCTTTTGGTTTTTCTCATGTGTAGTGCAAAGAACCGTAAAATCAGTTGAATTCTATTCCCAGGGACAAGTTCTGAAATGAGGATTTTCACTTGGAAGGGCATATGGCTTCTTTGTCTCACATGTTGATTTTTGCTCTCTCCCAGCCCCTGGAGTAGAAGTTTCCAGGCTAGAGGTATAAAGTGTTGCAAGAACGTGGAACAAGTGTTCCAGGAGACTTGCTTTTACCACGATAAAGAAACTGAAAAGTGTGTCATGAAACCTGGGACTTATTTTAACTTCTCTTTCTAAAAATTTGGTCTTGCTAGAGAAACAGAGCCTAAAATTTTGGCTTCCTTATGACAGCAAGAATGCAATAATTGTCCCAAGTTCTGACAGTTGTTGAAATACAGTTAATGTCAAAAAAGCTCCCATTGTCTGTCTCCGCAGTAAAACTTATAGAATACGTTTGTCTAGAGGAAGAGAAGAACACAGTTAACTATTGGGCTACTAAAGCTGTTGTACCACATGGAAATTTTCAGTGAAAGATTGGTCAGTTAAAGTCACAAATTAAATATGCCAATTAAGCTTTTTTTTTTTTTTAAATAAGCAATGAGATATAATTATCAGTGTCAGGTTGGAAAGTTGCAATAACTATGCTGGTGCAATGATTTGTTCTGAAATTGTACTTGATTGACAGTTGAGGTGAGTAAACCTTGTTACATAAATCACTATAAACATTTTGAACTCACTCAGGCTGGTTAGAGAACTATAGATGAAAAGGATTTATTCAGTCAAACATGAATCTGTTCTTCAAGGTTTGGAGATTTTTACAAAAATCACTTTGGAAAATGAGGAGTAAATATATGTCTTAAAAGGTGGGGGGCTTATTAATTTCTTCATTTCAGTATTAAGTGAGAGGGCAGTCTTCTGCCATGTGTTTTGTTTTTAACATCACCTAAAATAATGTGCAGTTCCTTAGGCTACAATATTTAGACAGAGATTGGAAGTGTATGCCTACATTCATAGTTAGGAATGTGACTGTTGCAAGTGTCCACACCTAAGAAAACAGAGTTCTGTGTTCCCACTCATCCAGGATTTTTGGGTGTATTTTGTATTGAAAAGCTACTGACTTCCAGTTTGCTCTTTGTGTTTTGTAATGTGTTTCTGCTTGTCACCAGACTGTAGTGCCATGCTCTTTATTCTTTCTTTGTAAGCTTTTAAACTGCTTTACTCTTTGACGTTTTTTGTGTTTGCTTACTTGACAACAGAGTCCAATTAATTGCATATTCTGGGTTACAACAGTTTCACATCTTTCATAGGATGGGTGGGAAGTATCCTTATAGCCTGTCCTGGTTTCAGCTGGGATAGAGTTAATTTTCTTCCTAGCAGCAGGCATAGTGCTGGGTTTTGGATTTAGGAGAAGAAGAATGCTGATAACACACTGATGGTTTAGTTGTTGCTAAGTACTGCGTATGCTAGTCAAGGACTTTTCAGCTTCCCATGCTCTGCCAGGTGCACAAGAAACTGGGAGGGGACGCAGCCAGAATACTTGATGCAAACTGGCCAAAGGGCTATTCCATACCATGTGATGTCATGCTCAGTATATAAACTGGGGGAGGTTGGCCGGGGGGCAGCGATCGCTGCTCAGGAACTGTCTGGGTATTGGTCAGTGGGTGGTGAGCAATTGCATTGTGCATCACTTGCTTTGTATATTATTATTATTATTATTATTATCATCATCATCATCATCATCATCATCATCATTCTTATATTGTTATTATTATCATTACTGTTTTATTTTATTTCAATTATTAAACTGTTCTTATCTCAACCCAGGAGTGTTTCTCACTCTTACTCCTCCAATTCTCTCCCCCATCCCATTGGGATAAGGGGAGTGAGCGAGCGGCTGCGTGGTGCTTAGTTGCTGGCTGGGGCTAAACCATGACAAACCTAATCATTGACAGGCAGAAGAGATAGATTTCAGTACTCTTTGTTTGTAAATGGCCTAAAATTCAGGGATTCTAATTAACTGAATGCATGGGCAATTGAAGCCAAGACATTTGCAGAGTAATGACTCTGTTTCACCCCCCAAATAGGTATGAATGCTCACAATGCCAATAGTTCTAGGCCCACACAGTAGCAGAGCATGATTATTAAATCTCTCAGGTTGAGGAAAAGATATCAGTAGTTTGTCATATTGGCTTTGTGTCCACTGGGGAAAAGTGTGATAAACCCTAATCATCTTGTTCATCACTATGCCATATTTCTTTCATTAAAGTTTGTTCTCTATCAGAAAGGTACAGATTAACTTGAATTTCACTTAAATTCCATGTTTCATTGAAATAACAGATTAAGTAAAAATGGGTTATTTTGCTCAACATAGAAATGTTGGTTTAGGCTTTGAAAATATGGGACTTTTATAACCATTGAATACCTGCTATATAGACTGAAATTTGAAGAACCAATTTTTTTTTTGCTAGGGATCATTGAGAGCTTCTTAAGAACCTCTGTGTTGGTATGCAATACAGTTTTGTTCTGTATTTGTCATATCTTTAATGTTTCATGAATGTTTGGATTCTTAATAACTTTTCTGAATAAGGGTTTCTTTTGTTTGTCTTTATTCATGAAAAAAAAATATTTACGAGTAAACTAGAACTATGTGGGAAAGCTAACAGTGTCTTAGCATAAAACATGAAGATGCCTTCATAACCCCAAGAAAGCCTTCAGTGATAGCTCTTGTCCTGATCCAAAAAGCATTGTTTTAACATGGGAACTGCTACTTGAAAACCTACTTCACAAAAAATTCTAATACCTACTACGGAGTTTTGTGATCTTTCTCCTGTGTGTCCATGCAGCCTTTACAAACTTCAGCAGGGAGCAGTCGAGGGAAGGTGGAAAATGCAGAGAGGGAAACTGAGATTAAGCAGGAATCTGGGTGGAGAAGAAACTAAGAAAGCTGGGTCATGGAACAAAGTGAAGAAACAAGAGCTGGCTTTGTGGTGGAAGGAGATGCAGGGATTGAAAGACAGACAATAGATGGATGAAGGATGGAATGGGGACAGCGAATTAGGGGCTTATAGTGGAGAGCTGAGTTGGGAGTACTCTTGAGTTGCAATAATCATGGGAAATGGCAGGAGAGCAAAGACCCATTTGAACAGGAAGCAGGAAAGACAAGGTAGGACAGCATGGACAGCATGGCTCTTGTGACATACTTTGGCTTTTTTTTTTCATATGACTGTGTGTTAAATTTTTCTTTTCTCTATGATCATGGCCAAATTAACTTTTACTCAATAGAACCAATGCTAAATGCCTGGACTTGCATGGACTTGTAAATTTATGGAATAATATTTTTTATGAGGTTGTACAATCTATTTATAGCCCTTTTTAGTCCCTTTCCCTGAATTTGCTTCAAAAATATAATGTCTGCTGGAGTCTACTGATAGCTTGGAACAATAAGTAGAGTATGGACTTCTCTGCAAATATAAATAGAGCATTTATTCCATGACACATTTTCTGGGGAGAATCTATTCACATGCCTGTCATTTTGCCAGGAGGGAGAGCAATTACTGTTCTGCTGATATTAATTAGAGGGTGAGCAAGAGGCTGAGGGTGGGGACAGAGTCCCACTATAGGAGAGAAGGTGGACAGTGCTTTTTTTTCTAGACTGGGGAAAAAAGACTTCCATCACGCCATAAGGCAAAATCAGGACACAGTAAACCTAGAGCTGCTGTTGCTTTAACACTGATGTAGGACTTTGTTATCTTTTTATGTGAAGTAGAATTATGGCTGGAGAAATGAAGGACAGACTACGTGAAAGCATAGTTGTATCAATGCTTGGTCTTACAATAATCAGAGTCCCTCTGGAACTAAGTTTTACAATTATGTAAGGACTATGAATTTTTACATCCTCTAAGGCTTATGTAGTTTAAAACTTAGAATCATAGAATCGTTTAGGTTGGAAAAGACCTTTAAGATCATCCAGTCCAACCATTAACCTACACTACCAAGTCCACACTAAACCAATTCAGGGTAGACTAGACTAAACCATGTCCCCAAGTGCCACGTCTACCTGTTTTTTGAACACTTCCAGGGATGGTGACTCCACCACCTCTCTGGGCAGCCTCTTCCAATGCTTGACTACTCTTTCTGTGAAGAAATCTTTCCTAATATCCAATCTAAACCTCCCCTGATGCAGCTTTACACCATTTCCTCTCGTCCTATTGCTAACTACATGGGAGAAGAGACCAACACCCACCTCACTACAGCCTCCTTTCAGGTAGTTGTAGAGAGCGATAAGGTCTCCCCTCAGCCTCCTCTTCTCCAGGCTAAACAACCCCAGTTCCCCCAGCCACTCCTCATAAGGCCTGTTCTCTAGACCCTTCACCAGCCTTGTTGCCCTTCTCTGGACACACTCCAGCACCTCAGTGTCTTTCTTGTACTGAGCAGCCCGAAACTGGACACAGTATTCCAGGTGCAGCCTCACCAGTGCCGAGTACAGGGGAACAATCACCTCCCTGCTCCTGCTGGCCACACTATTCCTGATACAAGCCAGGATGCTGTTGGCCTTCTTGGCCACCTGGGCACACTGCTGGCTCATGTTCAGCCGGCTGTCGACCAACACCCCCAGGTCCTTTTCGGCCAGGCAGCTTTCCAGCCACTCCTCCCCAAGCCTGTAGCGTTGCATGGGGTTGTTGTGACCCAAGTGCAGGACCCAGAGGCTATGTTTAACAGCAAAAATCTCTGTGTAGTCTGTACTGAGTCCCTTAGAAAAAGTCTTACTGTCACCACTAAAGTAGAGGTATGTCCCTGCTGTCTGCATTTCTCAGATACCTCTCATTCTCTGTTATTGTTACAAACTCCTTGCTTGCAGTATCTCTTGCTCTGTTTATCCCAATGGAGTAGGTTTGCTTTTGAGGAAGAGCCATTCTCCTCATTCCTCAGCCTGCAGTGTTTCTGCTCACCAGTAGTGCAGTAGCCAGGCAAAAGCAAATGGGTATTTCCTCTTTGCTGCTGAAAGTTGTCCTTCTAAAGGTAAACTGTGAATAAAGAGAAAAGATAAAGCCTCTGTCATCACTAAGTTAATCTCTACATTTCAAAGAGTCTGTCCTTGAGCACAGTAAACTTTGGTTAAATTCTTTTGGAGGTGGAGCGGGAAGGGAGAGAAAGTGAATGTCAGGGAAATAGGATAAATGTTCAATGACGTAAATGAAAAGAGCTATTCATGTAAGCAGTCACTGAGGAAAATACTGCAAAATACAGGACCTAGAACTTAAAGTACTCTGGGGATCTCACAGAGTGAAAAGTATGAGAAATTAGGTAGTGTTTTGACTTACAACAAGATATGAGTTGAACCAATATGTTTTCTCAAGAGGATGTCTTCAGTGGTATGAATTCCTGAAGTCAGTGAGAAGTAGTGGTGCTTTATATCAGCTCACAAACTTATTAATTAGATCTAGTGAGTGTGTGGGTTTGGGGGGCAGAGAGGGTGGAGGTAAAGTGACAAGGAAAGAGAAGGTAGTCTGGGCTTCTTAGACTCCCCTTTGTCACTTATTTACTCTGTTTCTCTCCTGTGTCTTTTTTTACTAAATGTCTTTGTCTTCTGCTACAAGTGTTTGATGAAAAGGTAATCAATTTATTCACAGTATGGTGTGTCTTAAAATCCCATCATTTCTGATACTGATGAAACGATGCCCCTGTTGCAAATAAACAAGTGAACTCAGCTGAATTGGCTTTCTCTTTGAAGTACATTTTAGCACCAGGACATGAGTGAATACCATCCTTTTCTCTGTGTGATAATGCTTCAAAATGTAACTGTTTGTAAAACACCAAACAAAACTATTCTTCCCTGAGAGTGAAATGTTATTGTCAACAACTTTAAGGAAAAAAAAAAAACCCAAACCTGCCACATATTGAGATTGTTGTAAGAGGCACAGCAGTTAATTTCAGAGCTGTGAAATATTGATATCTATCCTCTAACCTTGAGACCCAGCAGAAAGTACGTTCGTATTTTGCTTTGTTAATATCTATTGACTTTATGGAAAGTCAGTGGATATAATAGTAGAACTGGATCAGAGAATATTTATATAAATAGTCAGATTCTGTTTGTACTAGTATATGGGTGTACAAAGGACAAACTGTCATTTGTGCAAACATCCAGACAATAAAAAAATCCACTCATATGCATGCTGATTGAAAAAAGGATAGTGATTGCACCTGAATATAGCTGTTAACAATTCAATTAATTTTTAAATAATATTTTGAGAGTGCTACTTTTATAATGTTCAATTTGAATAGAGACAATAGGATTACTTGAAAGTGGTCAGCCAACCAGTTGCCAATACCTATTTTACACTGACCAGTGATACAAGGTTTATTTTTTTTTTTTTGCTTGGCTTTTCAGTTGTTTACATATTTCTAGCGAGATTTAGTTATTCATGTTTCAAAATCACTGGCTGAAAAATGGTCTATGAATGAGAAAATTAAGAAGGTATCAGTCTTAGTTGACAATAAATTATATTGTTTGACAATCACAGTAAAATTCTATAAAAAAGAACATGAAGTTGTAAGGGCTTTTTTTTTTTTATGTGACTTTTTAATGTGACCTAATTTGAAGGCAGCATCTACTTTTTAATAGAAACCAAAGAACACAAAAAAACATTTAATATATGCTGACTTAATTTTTACCTCATTTTTTACAAGGGAAGAAGGAAATAAACTTCCCTTCTTACAGCTGTAATAGCACAGTCTCTGAGCCCTGCCATTTGTTGGCTGCTTAAAGCAGAAATTGTAATTGCAAGCAGTAGTGTTCTTTCTCCCCTTTCACAATAGCAGAATGAATTAGAAAAGAAATACTCAAGAAAATCTAGTTCTCGCTATTCTTTTAATCTATTTGAGGCGATATTCACCGCTCTAGTAGATCTCAGTATCTTTATAATGTACAAAGGCATCAACTAATTTGTGGTAATTTATGGCATGTGATGTGAAAAGAATTTTTCAAACGTAAGTAAACTTGCTAGTATGCCTGTGTAAGAATGCTTTGTAGATTCAAACTTCTGAAAACTGAACCATTCTGTATTTTAGTAATTGCATAGGTTTTTTTTAAAAAAGTGGTTTTATTTATTTCCAACAGTATTAGCAAAGGAATACAAGTTGAACTGTATTTAGGAGAATTTTTCAAACTTTTAAAAGTCTACTTCATATAAGGCATGTAGCAACTCTGTTAATCTGAGTGATAGATTTCAGTTCGCCATTCTTTTTCATGGAGTATAACCTACAATATTTTTTTACAAATATATTTTAAAGCTTAATGTATTAGAGAATTTCCATGCTATTGCTTAGGCACAGAAAGAGGTGAGGTGAACAAGGAAGTTTGAGGGATATGCGCCTTTGATTCCTTCTGGAAAGTTAGGTATGGTTCTATGCAGGCAGTGGACATAACATTGCATACTGCCCTGAATTTTCTGTATTTCCATGTAGCTTACACTTCTTACAATAGAGAGGGGTATTCATAGAGAAAGGTGTGTGTCGTGGTTTAGCCCCAGCCAGCAACTAAGCACCACGCAGCCGCTCGCTCACTCCCCCTACCCCGATGGGATGGGGGAGAGAATTGGAGGAGTAAGAGTGAGAAACACTCCTGGGCTGAGATAAGAACAGTTTAATAATTGAAGTAAAGTAAAATAGTAATGCTAATAGTAACAGTATAATAATGATAATAATAATAATGATACACGAAACAAGTGATGCACAATGCAATTGCTCACCACCCGCCGACCGATACCCAGACAGTTCCCGAGCAGCGATCGCTGCTCCCCGGCCAACCCCCCCCAGTTTATATACTGAGCATGACGTCATATGGTATGGAATAGCCCTTTGGTCAGTTTGGATCAACTATTCTGGCTGTGCCCCCTCCCAGTTTCTTGTGCGCCTGGCAGAGCATGGGAAGCTGAAAAAGTCCTTGACTAGCATAAGCAGTACTCAGCAACAACTAAAAACATCAGCCTGTTATCAACATTCTTCTCCTACTAAATCCAAAACACAGCACTATGCCTGCTGCTAGGAAGAAAATTAACTCTATCCCAGCCGAAACCAGGACAGTATCCACCCCTTATTCTATACCATCTACGTCATGCACAGGCCCTCCCCTTTCCAATGTGTTCCAATTAATCACCACCCCTTTCCCTATCTTGATATACACACAGATATCATTCCCTTCGTCTATGGCCCATCCCTCTAAAATGTCCATTGAGTTCATTTAGCCCATGACTTTGGGTTCCATCTGTCATCACAGTCTTTCAGAGCAGGAGAGGTGGTGTGCAGTGTTGGACTGTTGCATGCTGAAGTCAGTTCTCATTCCAACATGGTTTCATCAAAGTTCATTTTCCTTAGGCTGGGCAATTCTTACTGCAATACCATTGATGCGGCATATAGCAATCATAATATATAGTATTATATACTTAATATTAACCTACTATATTATTATATTAACATGCAGTTAAGAGATAACATATAGTTAAGAGATAACATACAGTATTATAAAGCAATTAATATTATACAATTCAGTTCATTGGCTATTTTCACCCAAAATCAAATTCCCTTGAGGTACACATTGGGCTTCCCCATCCTTTCGCATCACCCACCAAGTGCACCCAGGTCCTTGAGCAAAAGCAATCCCACGAATGGGTTTGCCTTTGCCAGAGGGGGAAGTAACCCAGACTGTCTTCCCCAGCATATTTTTCATGTGCACTACAGGAACTTTATCTCCTTCTACAGTACGTAAAAGTTTTGATTGGGCAGGGCCAGCTCGATTGGCAGATCCCCTGGTGTTGACTAACCAGGTGGCTTTTGCTAAATGCGTATCCCAATGTTTAAACGTCCCACCACCCATTGCTCTCAGGGTAGTCTTTAACAATCCATTGTATCGCTCAATTTTCCCGGAGGCTGGTGCATGGTAAGGGATGTGATACACCCACTCAATGCCGTGCTCTTTGGCCCAGGTGTCTATGAGGTTGTTTCGGAAATGAGTCCCGTTGTCTGACTCAATTCTTTCTGGGGTGCCATGTCGCCACAGGACTTGCTTTTCAAGGCCCAGGATGGTGTTCCGGGCGGTGGCATGGGGCACGGGATATGTTTCCAGCCATCCAGTGGTTGCTTCCACCATGGTGAGCACATAGCGCTTGCCCTGGCGGGTCTGTGGGAGCGTGATGTAATCAATCTGCCAGGCCTCCCCATATTTATATTTTAGCCATCGTTCACTATACCCAAGGGGCTTGAACTGCTTGGCTTGTTTGATTGCAGCGCATGTTTCACACTCATGAATAACCTGTGCAATACTGTCCATAGTTAAGTCCACCCCTCGATCACGAGCCCATTTATACGTTGCATCCCTTCCTTGATGGCCTGAGGCATCATGGGCCCACCGAGCTATAAATAATTCACCCTTATGTTGCCAGTCCAAATCCACCTGAGCCACTTCAATCTTAGCAGCCTGATCTACTTGCTGGTTGTTTTTATGTTCTTCAGTGGCCCGACTCTTAGGTACATGAGCATCTACATGACGAACTTTTACAACCAGGTTCTCTACCCGGGCAGCAATATCTTGCCACAATGCGGCAGCCCAGATTGGTTTGCCTCTGCGCTGCCAGTTGCTCTGCTTCCATTGCTGCAGCCACCCCCACAGGGCATTTGCCACCATCCATGAGTCAGTATAGAGATAAAGGACTGGCCACTTTTCTCGTTCAGCAATATCTAAAGCCAGCTGGATGGCTTTCACCTCTGCAAACTGACTCGACTCCCCTTCTCCTTCAGCAGTTTCTGCGACTTGTCGTATAGGACTCCATACAGCAGCTTTCCACCTCCGATGCTTTCCCACGAGACGACAGGACCCATCAGTGAACAGGGCATATTGCTTTTCATTTTCTGGCAGTTTATTATGCAGTGGGGCCTCTTCAGCACGTGTCACCTCCTCCTCTGGTGATATTCTAATGTTTTTTCCTTCTGGCCAGTCCATGATCACTTCCAAGATTCCTGGGCGACTGGGGTTTCCTATTCGAGCCCGTTGTGTGATCAATGCAACCCACTTACTCCATGTAGCATCAGTTGCATGATGTGTAGAGGGGACCCTCCCTTTGAACATCCAGCCCAACACCGGCAGTCGGGGTGCCAGCAGGAGCTGTGCTTCAGTACCAACCACTTCTGAAGCAGCTCGAACCCCTTCATATGCTGCCAGTATCTCTTTCTCAGTTGGAGTGTAGCGGGCTTCGGATCCTCTGTATCCCCGACTCCAAAACCCTAGGGGTCGACCTCGAGTCTCCCCTGGTGCTTTCTGCCAGAGGCTCCAGGTAGGGCCATTCTCCCCGGCTGCGGTGTAGAGCACATTTTTAATATCCTGCCCTGCCCGGACTGGCCCAAGGGCTACTGCATGAACTATCTCACGTTTAATTTGTTCAAAGGCTTGTTGTTGCTCAGGGCCCCATTTGAATTCGTTCTTCTTCCGGGTCACTTGATAGAGAGGGCTTACGATCTGGCTGTAATTTGGAATATGCATTCTCCAAAACCCCACAACGCCTAAGAAAGCTTGTGTTTCCTTTTTGCTAGTTGGTGGGGACATAGCTGTTATTTTGTTGATCACATCCATTGGGATCTGACGACGTCCATCTTGCCATTTTATTCCTAAAAACTGGATCTCCTGTGCAGGCCCCTTGACCTTACTCTGTTTTATGGCAAAACCAGCCTTCAGAAGGATTTGGACTATTTTCTTTCCCTTCTCAAAAACTTCTTCTGCTGTGTTGCCCCACACAATGATGTCATCAATGTACTGCAGATGTTCTGGAGCTTCACCCTGTTCCAGTGCTGTCTGGATCAGTCCATGGCAAATGGTGGGGCTGTGCTTCCACCCCTGGGGCAGTCGGTTCCAGGTGTACTGAACACCCCTCCAGGTAAAAGCAAACTGGGGTCTGCACTCTGCTGCCAAAGGGATGGAGAAAAATGCATTAGCAATATCAATTGTGGCATACCACTTAGCTGCCTTTGACTCCAGTTCATATTGAAGTTCTAGCATGTCTGGCACGGCAGCACTCAGCGGCGGTGTAACTTCGTTCAGGCCACGATAGTCCACTGTTAGTCTCCACTCCCCATTAGACTTTCGCACTGGCCATATGGGACTGTTAAAGGGTGAGCGAGTCTTGCTGATCACTCCCTGGCTCTCCAGTCGACGAATCAGGTTATGGATGGGAATCAGGGAGTCTCGGTTGGTGCGATATTGCCGCCTGTGCACAGTTGTGGTAGCAATCGGCACCTGTTGTTCCTCCACCTTCAGCAACCCTACAATTGAAGGGTCCTCTGAGAGACCGGGCAAGGTGGACAACTGTTTAATTTCCTCTGTCTCCAAAGCAGCTATACCAAAAGCCCACCGGTACCCTTTTGGGTCCTTGAAATACCCTCTCCTGAGGTAGTCTATGCCAAGGATGCACGGAGCATCTGGGCCAGTCACAATGGGGTGCTTTTGCCACTCATTCCCAGTTAGGCTCACTTCAGCTTCCAGTACAGTTAGCTGTTGGGATCCCCCTGTCACTCCAGAAATACAAATGGGTTCTGCCCCTCTATAGTTTGATGGCATTAGCGTGCACTGTGCACCAGTGTCCACTAGAGCCTTATACTCCTGTGGGTCTGACGTTCCAGGCCATCGAATCCACACAGTCCAGTAAACCCGGTTGTCCCTTTCCTCCACCTGGCTGGAGGCAGGGCCCCTCTAACACTGGTCACAGTATTCGTTGTTCACTTCCTGTAAATGTGAATCAAAAGTTCCCTGATCAAGGTCGGAAGTAAAATTAGCCCTCTTACTCTGTCTCGGGAACTGCTCACTGGAAACTGGAGCTGCAATTTTCCTGGGAGAACCGCCTTTTCTAATAGTTTTTCCTTGCAATTCACGCACCCGTGCCTCTAAGGTTGAGGTGGGTTTTCCATCCCACTTTCTCATGTCCTCTCCATAATCACGCAGGTAAAACCACAGGGTGCCCCGTGGTGTGTATCCTCTATATCCTCTCTCTTGAGCATAGGGACGTTGACTCCTAATGGCTGAGACACTGGTCCGTGCAGGTGGGGAGTAGGACAGATCCTCTCTGAGTTGTTGGAACTCTTGGCATATTTTTTCAGACAGTTTTTCCACAGCCGAGACACAGGCCCGTAGGGAGGAAGAGAGCTTTTCTTCGTAGTCCCGGAGTTGTCTAGCCACTTCATCCACCGTTGGTGCCTCGTCGTCTTTCCAGGCTAGTATTGCCAACGAGTTGGAATACGATGCTGGTGCGCTCCGTACCACCTTCCGCCACATGGATTGTGTGCACCTGACTTCATCTGGGTCTTTGGTTAACCGCTCATCATTCAGGTCACTGTAAATCACCTCCAGCACGCCTAATTCCCTCAGGTACTGGATACCTTTCTCTACGGTGGTCCATTTGCTTGGGCGGTATAAAACATCCTCCTTGAAGGGATACCTTTCCTTCACGCTTGACAGAAGTCGCCTCCAGAGGCTGAGCGGTTTTGCCCCTTTTCCAATTGCTTTGTCAATGCCCCCTTCCCTGGAAAGGGATCCCAGCTGCTTGGCTTCCCTACCCTCTAAATCCAGGCTACTGGCCCCGTTATCCCAGCATCGGAGCAGCCAGGTGATGATGTGCTCGCCTGGATGACGACCGAAATCTTTTCGCATATCTCGCAGCTCACTCAGGGATAGGGATCGGGTGGTCACCATCTCATTTATGGGTTCTTCCTCCTCTGGTTCTCGTGATGGCCCTGGTTCATCTTCATCCCTTACTAAACGAACTGATTTCCTCGTGTATTTTTTCTTCTGTATAGGGGCAACTGATACCGGCGCAGGTTGGTTCTCTGGTTTAGCCACAGTGTCTGTCACTGGGGTTTGAGTAGCCGCAGTGCTCATGGCTGTGGCTGGAGTAGCCACAGTGCCTGGGGCAGGGGTTTGAGTAGCTGCAAGGCCTGTAGTGGGGGTTGGAGTAGCCGCAGGGCCTGTAGTGGGGGTTTGAGTAGCCACAGTGCTTGTTGTTTTGTCATCAGATCCAGAGACCTTCTCTTTCTTTTGAGGGTACTGATTAGCGTTGACCACGGCTCGATAGGCATGGGCCAGTCCCCAGCATGTTGCAATGATTTGTGTCTCTTTGGAGCTACCAGGGTGACAACATACTTCTTCCAAATACTTTACTAATTCTTCAGGATTCTGCACTTGTTCAGGGGTGAAGTTCCAAAACACTGGAGGTCCCCACTGCCCTAGGTACTTGCGCATACGATCCCACACACCCTGCCACTCATAACTATCCAGCCTTGGGGTAGATCTCTGGATGGTATTTTTAAACTGCTTACTGACCTTTATCAAAATGGAAACAACATTCCCAAGAAGTATCAATAGAAGTATCTTAACTGCCCAGGGGTGTTCAAGATACAGGAAAGTTGTTGTAATGAAGGAGGAAACATCATAGAAGAAAGCAGCAAAGGTGCCATTCTGTATTTCCTCCACAACAAGCCTCTCAGAGTAAGAAGTATAATTGCTAACTCTCTCTATGAGGTAGTACCCGAAGTACAGTAGTGACTTCTGTATGAAACCCAAATACCAAAGAATGCTCAAGGTCAGGGCTTTGATAAGGAGCCTCCCAAGCAAAAGATCATGAATCACTGCAGAGCATAGCACACTACACAAACTGACAGCAAGCTTTAACGCGTGCTGCAAAAAAAAGAACATGGTGCAGATCAGAAGAACTAATATCGTGACCGGCAACTGTTAACAGACTCCTTAATACACTCTGATTAATCTGTTGTTATCTCAAGCCCCACGTTGGGCGCCAAAAAGGACTGTCGTGGTTTAGCCCCAGCCAGCAACTAAGCACCACGCAGCCGCTCGCTCACTCCCCCTACCCCGATGGGATGGGGGAGAGAATTGGAGGAGTAAGAGTGAGAAACACTCCTGGGCTGAGATAAGAACAGTTTAATAATTGAAGTAAAGTAAAATAGTAATGCTAATAGTAACAGTATAATAATGATAATAATAATAATGATACACGAAACAAGTGATGCACAATGCAATTGCTCACCACCCGCCGACCGATACCCAGACAGTTCCCGAGCAGCGATCGCTGCTCCCCGGCCAACCCCCCCCAGTTTATATACTGAGCATGACGTCATATGGTATGGAATAGCCCTTTGGTCAGTTTGGATCAACTATTCTGGCTGTGCCCCCTCCCAGTTTCTTGTGCGCCTGGCAGAGCATGGGAAGCTGAAAAAGTCCTTGACTAGCATAAGCAGTACTCAGCAACAACTAAAAACATCAGCCTGTTATCAACATTCTTCTCCTACTAAATCCAAAACACAGCACTATGCCTGCTGCTAGGAAGAAAATTAACTCTATCCCAGCCGAAACCAGGACAGTATGTCATAATGGTGCTGAGCAGCATTTGAAATACTGCAATTGCAGTAGTTCAATCAACAATTTTGTGGTTGCAAAGATACATAGTAAAAACTGAGATGAGGTATACAAATTGCTAAAATTTCTTATGCCCCTCTCCTGTGGCAGAGGGGAGACCATTATTCTGACTGTAAGTATAGAATATTTATTCAGGATTTAGCCAGTCAACTAATGAGGCGCCCATCTCAGAGGATAAGTTTTCTAAACATCTGTGTGATATGATGCACAAGACTGGAATAAACTATATTAAAGCAGGCTGCTAAGCTCTGCTGATTTTGTAAGTGAGGTGAGGGTATTACGCATAGCCAGAGTGGAAAACACGGTTTTAACACCTGTGGTTACAGCTCAAAAGACACAATAATTATGTGTAATAAATAGTGGAACCAGTCAGTCAGCATCGTATTTGAGTTCCGGGATCAAGTTCTTATATATCCAGGAACGTTTCAGAAGAAGTGAGATTTCTGGAAATCCTTCTTCTTTGAAAAGGGGATAAAGTTGTGAGAAGTAAACTCATAACCATACAAGTAATTTGAAATTAAGACTTGAAGTTGAGGGGATTTTGCTAAAAATGGTGTGAAATTGCGGAGGGAGCCAGGGTTGTGTAAATGAGGCTGGCTGTGTTTCACAGAGAGGTAGCTAGAGTAGTTAGGAAGGAGTTGGAATACAAGTTTGTGGGGAAGCCAAAACCAGCGCAAACTTAAGAAGCAGTGCTGCCAAAGGACTTAATGTGCTGGTGTATGTGAAGTAGGAACAGGGGAATTAAATTATTGTTAAAGCCTGTAACAGGAAAACATGGGGGACTGGCGGGCTGGGGAACAGCTCTGTTGAGCTGGATGCCCAGGGAAGGATGCTTGTCTGGGCGTGTGCTAAGTCTGCAGACTTGGAGGTAAAATTTTCAGACGTGTACCTAATGTACTGGACTCTGTCCATCACCGCGCAGATTCCAAGTGCTTCTGCAGTGTTTGCTTTCCCCACCCTTTGGAACTGTGGCTTCTCAGTGCAGTGGTGGTTATATGACAGTATTGCTTCAGCTTGCAGAGTACACAGGTACTACTATTTCAAGAAAATTACTGGAACACAAGTGCGATATTCCTTTTAAAGAAAGACCAGTGACTGCAAATTCTTAATTGCACAAGTGAGGAAAAATGGTTGATTTGGTTTGGGTCTTTTTTTCCCCTATACCATTGTTCAAAGGCATTTCATAAACTTTATGCTTCAAGGTCGCAGTTGCAAGCACATTTTTCAAAAAAGTGAGTATATATTTTTATGGGTTCAGGGCAGTTAATTAAGCATAAAGCACTGCTGAATCACTCTGATTCAACACTGAACTTAATGTTTGTTTTTCATTTTCCCAAAGACAATTTTTAATATTTACCATAACAAAACCTAGGAGAGAAGAACAATACAGGTTGACTTAAAAAATTAAAAATTGTGGAAATTATAAGAAACTAGTCCATTTGCTGCTAGATTGCCTTGATCAGCCAAGATAGGTTTAAGATAAGGCCTCTTTTTTTTCTGTTGCAAAATGGTGAATGCCTCATTAACTTTTCTCATCTCACCCATAGCTTCTAGACCTTTCTCATACTATTCGTCCATTCTTCCTACTCTGTTTAGTAAGAAAGCGATCGTCCTTCTTTGTTATTTTTGCAGTTCTACACTGACAGTCTATGAGATGGGGGACCAGACCACTCAGTATTCATAGTAGGGGGACATCACCAGTACATGAGCCTAACGAGATTTTTTGTGTTTCCTTGTCTTTACATTCTTAGTGCCTAACATCATACTTATCTACATTTACTTTCATTTACTGTTTTATTGCTCTGTAAGTTGGTATTGCAAAACCTTTCTACATTATTTCCAGTTCACTTGGTGTAACAAGCATCAGCTCAGAAACTTAAGCTATCATGACCTGCTAGAACTGAAGGGGAAAATGTAGCTCTGTGGTTCAAGGGAGTTATTTCAGCTTTTAGCTGGAAAGCTGAAGAATCACAGTGGACATCTAATCTTAAAACCAGAATGAAGTGGAAATGCATGTTTATTCTTTTGTCAGGGTGACTTTTACTGCACTGTATAAATTATTACTCATTGTAGGAGTAAGTTTAACAACAGTTTTATGCTGAGTATCTTACTGTTTATGACCAAATTTCTCCTTAACCATTGTTCGTATTATAAATCTAGATAAACTGTATGTATGCACATGTGTATACAACTGATTTTTTTTGCTTTTGCCTCCAGAAGGCTAGGATATAATTAATGGAGGTCAGGTCTGCATTATGTGATTTATCAGCCACTCTTTGTCAGGATCAGGCTCTAGCCTAGACTTCTGATCCTTTGCTCTCATGATCAGACTCTTATTTTCAGTCACTCTTTTCATTATTGCCAGGTCTGCATTAGAGGTAGGAGAGGCATGAGATCCTTTACTTTAAGCAAAACTCCCAGGAAAAGTGGGATTTAAATCTAAGCTCTCAGAATACAAAGAAAGGCAGAGTCATTACTGATGCAGGTATTTATACCTACAGTTGTAATTAAAAGCAGCCTTTATACAGGATAACAAATTGCAATTTAGGGCAACTGACTTCTTGGTCTGAAAGATAAAACCAGAAAAAATGTTTGTGCCTCCTTCCCCCCTCCCACCCTTCCCAAATGAAAGTTCCAAAAGAAAAGGTTCAAACCAGAACACAAGTGAGACTTTGTGAAGCTGGGGAAGGGAATGGTAGCATTTCTAGCTTCTTTGAAAAAGAGAGAAATACAGCTAGTGTTGAACCATGCCTAGCCACTAGAAGATAGCAGCAATATACTAAATCACAGCTGTGTTGTGGTTTTTTTAAGTATGTCCTCCAGTCATGAATCAGTCTGATCATCCTTGAAAGTGTTTCACAGTAGGCCCTTTCAGATTGGTCCACTTCTCAGTACTGCTCTTTTTCAGATTGATCAAAAGCCTACAGTAGAATTCTTTTTGTACCAGGGACTTAGCATCACTGAGCAGTGCTGTGGCACATGGCTAGTCCTCATCACACTGCAGAAAAGTAATAATTCCTCTTCCTCTGCTGTCTTGGGTACAGTCAGTTTTATGTTCACAGCTTAGCACACACCAGTAAGATTTGATTCCTCACTGATGTTGGCTACTCTCTTTCTGGTTCTGGGTGAGAACTTCAAGCTACAGAAGTTATTTTCAGTTCAAAGATGGAAATCTACTTTCAAAAACTCTGAGCAAATATATGAAAAGTAGGTAGCAGCTACAGTACCACTGTCACTGCCCTTCTTAAAAAGAAAAACAAAATTCCCTCCAAGTACATAAAGAAAGACCTTGACCCCTTTCTTCAAGAAGAGATCTGGCAGATAGAGTCCACCTTCAGCAGCAGTAAATTAAAAGTACCTGTATATTCTGGTCATCCTACCAATTATCTTTTAACAAAGTTTTCTGAACATATTTTGGTGCCTGACCTCGCATGAGCTTTGTGGAATGAACCTAAGTGCAAACACAGACCTTTGACTGCTCAAGGACTAGATCCAGTAAAGCATTTAATAATGGTAAAGCGGCACCATTCACTGTGTAAACACCTTAGAATATCAATCTATTTAATATGCAATCGATCTATTTAATGTGCAAGAAGCACACAGGGGAAAATTTCATGTATGATGAGACAGAGCCAGGAGACGATGATTAGAGAGAAATTGAAAGAAAAGAACAAATGTCTGACATATCATTAGAGAGGGAAAGGGAAGGCAAAGTTTGATCCATAGGAATGTTTAAAAAATATGTGTTAGTAAAAGAGATGAGCAGTCAATCACAGTAAAAAGTAAAGATAGAGCTATACACAAGGTACATAACTTTTATGGGTTTTGTGATGCTTTGCTTATAGTTTTATACCCTCTTGTGACAATAAAATGTGTTTCCTTCTTTGTTTTAGGAGAGGAAAGCACTCGCAGTATGTGATGACTATTAATAAATGTGTTGGCCATTACTTTTTATACTTCCTAATGCACACCGTAGCTTAAAAAAAAAACAACCCACCCTTCTAAAACTCTCTATAATGGCTTCTGTTGTTTGGAAATACTGAAAATATAGTTACTGGCAACTTGTATCTACCAAAGGCTTTCTGTTTTAATGATATGATCCTGATAGCTGCTTATATGAGAAATAGCACCATGTTCAGAATATAGAGTTTGTCATTGCTAGTTCCTACAGTCTACTAGCCTCTGAATAGCTATAGCTTCTCCAGTCTACTACAGCTGCAAAATCATTTCATGTAGCCACATAAAGCAACCTAACTGCTGTATCAGCCTTTTCATCAACTATTTCTGATTAACTGTTGTATCAGTCACATTCTTAGGGTAGGGAATAGGTAATGGAATAAAACTGGATCTACAAAAGTTACATCTAAAGCTGCAAAGAAACTGTTTTTTCCAATTTGAATCTGCAGTAGGGGCAAAGAAAGCATAGCTACAAAGTAGCTGGTTGTATGGAGGAAAAAAAAGTTTAATTATAGTTTGGAACCAGAGAGTGCTCATTTTAAGGGAGATGGTTGGCAAACTGGGATTTCTTCAAATAGGTAGTCCTGGTAAAAGCCCCATCAGTACAGCCATATGCAGCTAGCTGCTTCTGTGCTCTTCACAAGGCCTTATAGTTCTCTTGTGTTTTATTATATCATTTGAAACAATATTAAGTAGGGAGTAAGCAAATAGTTCTTCAGTATCTGATCTCAGTGGGTTGTGTTGAAGGGTTTTAAAACCAGCACCTTTTCTGCCAATTGCTACAAATTCTATTTTGAATTTGTGTTACCAAGAACTATTTTTCTCTACACATTAAAACACTGATGTTTTAATCTATTAAAAATACCTAAGGGTAACAATGCTGAATGCAAAAATTAATCAAAATGGCTTTCTCGTGTTCAGTCTCAGACCACTGCTTCATGATTTACACAACACAAGACAGTTCATGAACTCTGTGCTGATCCTCCTCAATGGCAATTGTGATTCTTCAGCTCTTTGACTGGGGACATTCATAAAGCATTTACCTGCAAAGAGACTTGGGGTTCCGTGCCAGGAACTGGAAAGCTAAACATTAAGCAGTACCGAGTCAAATGGTTAGTTGATTACATCATTTGGTGAATCTGGTCCTTTGAGAGAACCCAGAAGGTTAATAAAGGAGATCTAAGCAACCAAATAAATTCTAAAGAATATTTCTGTACAATTCTGAGAAGCTTGTCAGGCTATATGAAACTATCTTGATGCTTAACAAAAACTAACCATAGACATAAAGTCTTGAGTAGAACAAATGACTGGCACAGTCATCAGCAGCTACCTGTATTGGGAACAGGACTGGAGAAAATCCTGTCTACACTAAGACTAACTGTATGCACTCCCAGAGGTCTGTATCTATATATCTGCCAAAAACCTCCAGTGAAATCATTACAGACTGATGAAAAAGAAAATTGTGCCAGTTTGGATCCCTCTGTACTGTTTTGGCAAATGAGATAAATACTCAATTCTCTAAGACAGAATGGCTGCCTCCCCTTACTGAAGAGTTAACTCCTGGCCTCATCAAAATGACACCAAAATTTACAGCAGTTTTAGGTTTGATATTTCATGGTACTGAAGTTGTATTACCTCGTATTGCTTGCTCTTGCTTTAATGTGCTGTCACCTGAGTCACTAGCACTGAATCTGGAGGGATTTAATAGTCTACAGCTACGGACATGGTACTGTGATCTCTGTATTCTAACTCTAACATCTCTAACTTGTCTTTGAGTAGTTTGAAGTTTCATTATAAGATATACTGAAACCAAGGCAGTGTCCCGAATCTGGAAGGATCATGTAAAACTAAGCTTACACAGAAATAGGTGGTTGTCTCTTTCAACCTAGCATGCATTTCTGAATATTAACATCTTTGGTTTTAATGTGTTGTCTTTCAGAGATTCATACATATACACACAGAAATTCTTTTCCATAAGGTGATTGGAAAACTTATTTTCAAAAAATTTAAATACAGTTTATTTTCAGAAAACAGGCTGAAATGAGACGTGTACTAAGTAAGTGTGAAGACAAAATCCTAATCAAAACTCACAAAAAGGAAAAGAGAGGAAAAGATATAATCTTATCCCTTGCTGAAACTCAGAGTAATGTTGCTGCATAAATAAAGAAGAAAAAAAGCTTTCATAAACCAGAATAAATCACACTAGATGACTGGGCTGGCACAAGATGGAAAAAAGGTCTCTACATGCGTTGGAAGGCTTTACTTGCCCCTTCTCTCACCTCAATCTTAAAAGAATTTCAGCTTAATTAGAGATAAAAATATACAAACATCCAAGGAAGATCTTCATACTTAATCTGGGTGCATTTTTTAAACCTTCTATTCCATTTTCTCTGTAAATAGTGTCTATCGCTAATCCTTATTCACTTGTTATCTTCATCTTGCACGCAAGTTTACTTAACTGGGGGGAAATCCTTAAAACTAAGGTTTTGGCATTCCCCAGCAATTGCCCTTCACCATCATGGTGCATACCTGCAGAGGCAGTGTTTTGCTAGTTTGAAAGCTTGTATTGTAGGGGTTAATCCTCCAGTGATCAAAGATAATCAAAAGAGCTCACTGACATCAGGAAAGGCTGTAGAGACAATGCCTGGTCCTCAAAACTTGGAAAGGACTCTGAAAACCACAGTTTCATCATTGCTACCTCTTGAGTTGAGAGAAGTTTAACAGCCAGACCGGTCATCCCCAGGGTACTCAGGCCCCTGAGCTAGAGGATAGGGATGGGGACCAGAATGGAGCCCTCATAGTCCAGGAGGAAGCAGTTAATGACCTGCTATGCCACCTGGACGCTCACAAGTCTATGGGGCCGGATGGGATCCACCCGACAGTACGGAGGGAGCTGGCAGAGGAGCTCGCCAAGCCACTTTCCATCATCTATCAGCAGTCCTGGTTAACAGGGGAGGTCCCTGATGACTGGAGGCTTGCCAATGTGACGCCCATGTACAAGAAGGGCCGGAAGGAGGACCCGGGGAACTACAGGCCTGTCAGCCTGACCTCGGTGCCGGGGAATATTATGGAGAGGTTCATCTTGAACGAACTCCACAGGCAAGTACAGGTCAACCAGGGGATCAGACCCAGCCAGCATGGGTTCACAAAAGGCAGGTCCTGCTTGACCAACCTGATCTCCTTCTATGACCTGGTGACCCGCCTGGTAGATGATGTAAAGGCTGTGGATGTCATCTACCTGGACTTTAGCAAAGCTTTTGACACCGTCTCGCATAATATCCTCCTCGGGAAGCTGGCAGCTCACGGCTTGGACAGGCATACTCTTCGCTGGGTAAAGAACTGGTTGGGTGGCCTAGCCCAGACAGTTGTGGTGAATGGTGTTAAGTCCAGTTGGCAGCCGGTCACGAGCGGTGTTCCCCAGGGCTCTGTTTTAGGGCCAGCCTTGTTCAATATCTTTATCAATGATCTGGATGAGGGGATCGAGTGTGCCCTCAGTAAGTTTGCAGACGACACCATACTGGGTGGGAGTGTCGATCTGCTGGAGGGTAGGATGGCCCTGCAGAGGGACCTGGACAGGCTGGATCGATGGGCCGTGGCCAACTGTATGAGGTTCAACAAGGCCAAGTGTCGGGTCCTGCACTTCGGTCACAACAACCCCATGCAACGCTACAGGCTTGGGGAAGAGTGGCTGGAAAGCTGCCTGGCTGAAAAGAGTCTGGGGGTGTTGGTAGACAGCCGGCTGAACATGAGCCAGCAGTGTGCCCAGGTGGCCAAGAAGGCCAACAGCATCCTGGCTTGTATCAGGAATAGTGTGGCCAGCAGGAGCAGGGAGGTGATTGTGCCCCTGTACTCGGCACTGGTGAGGCCGCACCTGGAATACTGTGTCCAGTTTTGGGCCCCTCAATACAAGAAAGACATTGAGGTGCTGGAGCGTGTCCAGAGAAGGGCAACGAAGCTGGTGAAGGGTCTGGAGAACAAGTCTTATGAGGAGCGGCTGAGGGAACTGGGGTTGTTTAGCCTGGAAAAGAGGAGGCTGAGGGGAGACCTTATCGCTCTCTACAACTACCTGAAAGGAGGTTGTAGTGAGGTGGGTGTTGGTCTCTTCTCCCATGTAGTTAGCGATAAGATGAGAGGAAATGGGCTCAAGCTGCGCCAGGGGAGGTTTAGGCTGGAAATTAGGAAAAATTTCTTTACGGAAAGGGTGGTCAAGCATTGGAAGAGGCTGCCCAGAGAGGTGGTGGAGTCACCATCCCTGGAAGTGTTCAAAAAACAGGTAGATGTGGCACTTCGGGATATGTTTTAGTCTAGTCTACCCTTGATTGGTTTAGGTGGGCTTGGTAGTGTAGGTTAATGGTTGGACTGGATGATCTTAAAGGTCTTTTCCAACCTAGACGATTCTATGATTCTATGATTCTAAGTTTTGTGCTCATTGTAGGCCTTACTGTTCCTGTTGCCATTGAGTTATGACCAGTGGGATAATGGGGTCATGTCAAATAGTGAACAATAAAAATTTTAGTGAAAAATTTAATTGAAAAGACATCGTTTTGTCTTACATATATTAGCCTTTCTACAGTCATGCTAGAGATCAAAATTCTTTGTTGGGATTTCAGTGCTGCTCAGTGATGCGTGATCTGGTTTCAGACTAAACAGATTCAAGTTCCCAGCTGTAGCTGGTTAAAGCCAAAGGAGGTTAGGCAGGTCTCACCACCAACCTGCAAAGCTGGCTAAGGCACTTCAGAAGCCAGACCAGCCCACAGCTCAACCAACGCTGTGCTTGAGCTCAGGTCAGGTGGCCTGTTCATCCGCCCCCAAACTGCATAACCATCCTTTGATGACAAAATTGGTTGTATGTTGTCTGCATATTGTTTCCATGTAATCTCAATTTCTGAATCTCCATCTAAGTGGTTTTTGTTAAAATGTTTATGTGTAATAGCAAAGAATATTTTCCAAATAGGAGCAGAAATCCTTAATTCTTTCAGGGATTTTTAGACAGTTATTTTAAAATATATCCACTACAGTACATATTGTAAAAGCTATTTCCCTTTCTAAGGGAAAATGGAAAATGAAATGCTAAACTCTAATTTCTTCAGAAAAGTTGAAAGTTGAAAAGTACCACAGCTGTCAAGATTTGTGAATCCTTTATGGTATTGCTGCATAGGAAAGACATCAAATAATTACCAATGAAATCTGAGCATAAATTGTGTATATTCAATATAAGAGAAATCAAGAAGATCTATAAAAATTATAACTTTGAAGTTCTTTATCATTAGTAATTTATCAAATAGCCATTTTACAGCATGCTAATTAATTTTCTATACTCTGAGTACATTTATATTTCCTTTTGAAATCCAGCCTATTGTTACTAAATCATTGCTTCTACTCAAACATCTCCAGGGTCTTAGTGCTCTTAAAAGTTCTGCTAGTTTGCCAAAAGTATTATCTCCTCCAACTCTCATTGAAATCTTAGTCACCTGCTAAGTAGTTAAAGGGTGTTTTTTGGTTTCTGTTGTTCAGTTGATTTGCTTGCTATAATTTTGTGTTTTCTGTTTCTAATTTGGAGAGGTCAAGAAAGTCAATTAAGCATAGAGTACTGTTAGACAGAACATACTGCTCTCCCTCTGATCTGCATGAAGAATCATTCCCTTCAGACTGCTGGGGAAGATACCATGTCTTCAGGTACTTACTGGTGGTTTCAAGCTTGACTGGCAATACCAGTAGGATAGCCAAGGCATAATTTCAATAATGCTTTTCTCCTTAAAGGTAAACTGTACTGATTTTATCTAAAAAAAATCTTAGGAAAAAGTTGTTTCCTTTTTTTTATACAGTATTATCATCCATATTTTTGGAATTAGGACATACCAAGAAGTAGATATTTTATAATTTGTAGTATGTGCATCAAAGTGGAAGCTGAGCTTCTTGCCAGGAGTGTTTTACTTCATGTTGTTTGTCTTCATTGAGAATTAATAATGGTCATTCTGAGTCCCAAAGACTCAGTGAGGAAAACTTGCCCCAGTGTAATAAGGAATCAAATCTGAACTCTGAGGCACTTTAGAAAGACAGGAGGTTTTTACTTACTTTGAAGAATCATCCTTATGGTCTAATGTGTTGAAAAGCCTTTTAGAAAGCCATTGTCCTTTACCTATGTTGCTTCTAGTCAGAGGTTCCCTTACACAACTTATGACGAGATAGCTCTCAGAAGTATGAAAATGCTTGCAATACCTAAACAGTCTTCAGTTCCACATTACTGTGGAATACACAATGATTTGTTATATGTATAAAAAATAGTTTCTTAGCTTGGATAGAATAAACAAATTTGTACTGAGAAACAGTGATTTCACTCAATTGTATAGCTTTAACTCAACAAGCAAAATAATAAGTTAGTAAGATAGTTAAAATAGTCTTTGGACTGTATGGAACTGGGAAGATTTTTAGAATAATACTGTCAAGCAAGTCCCTAAAAACACTCATGTTAAACAGGAAAAATTTGAAAAAAAAAAAATTGTGTGTTAACATTAATTTATCTTTTATAATTTTTAAAGTTTTCATTCTCATTGAGAGTTCATTGAGAATGTCTTAACAGAAAACCCTGCTGAGACAGAGATAGCAAAACCAATATACTGATTGCTTTTTCAATGAACCTAGATATAGCAGAAAGTTTTCCTAAAAAATGTGTAGCAGTTTCTGCAAGAGAATTTCAAGATAGGGAACAAATGCTGCTGAATTACCACTTGCCCTAGAAAGTTTGTCTTTGATACTCTTTACCATTGCATTATTAATCTTTTCAACTAACTTCTTTCTTGTTCCAGACATATAATATTATTTTTCTTACTTGTTTTCTTATTTTCTTACTTTTTTTCCCCCTCCTGTCACTGGCCTCATTTTCTTTTTATATTAAGGAGGAGAAATCTTGTCTATATTTCTAAGGTTCGAAGGCAGCAGTCTTTAGTTTTCACGCAGCTCACTCCTTTCTTCTCCTAACTTAGCTGTGGTTTACTTTTTAGTTTTCTACAAATTCTTTCTTCATGTTCAGCTACATCTACAGGTACATGAAATCATGGCATTCAGAACTCCCTGCTTTTGATTGTTCAGTCCTCTTTTTCTAGACTAGGCTTCTTTTTTCATCACACTTCTATTATCATTAAAATATGCTGATGATTAAAAACCATCACATATTGTAACTCCATGTGTGAATACCTTCCTATACTTTACAGCTCTTGTTTGGAAGACTGCCCTTTAATATTAGTGTCTAGTCTACCACTGATGAGTAACAATATCTTTGAGCAATCTTTGACCAGTACCTGGGGCAAAGAACAAAAAACAGAGGGAAAATAGAAAGCCCTTCTTTTCCCTCATTATGTAGTTCAGTCCTGAAATGACTATATTAAAAAAAAGTCATTGAACTTGCTTTTATGTATATCTGTTTATATGCTCCTACATAGTTTACGGGCATATTTTTACAGAATTTTCCTCTGATGTTTTATAATCAACATGAATCTAAAATTGGATTATATTATATTTTATTTTGTATATAGTCATCAGAACTCAGTTCTATTTGCAGTGTCCTTTATCAAACTGATTTCTCTTCAAATTACACCCTCGGATGTTGCCATAGTAAAGAAAATAGAATTGTAAAGATGTAATTTAAAGTCTATTTTGGGAATATTCAGGTTCCATAGAAGTAGCCCAAGGAAACACTTGACCTGCAGAAATTTTATTGCTAGTGATTTTGTTCTTTTTCTTGATTAGGTATCAAGTTGACTTTCAGATCCTGACCTCTTTCTTTCCACTAAGGAAATAATTTTCTTATGAACTTTTGAACAATCAGGCACCACCGGCCACAGAATTTACAAGATAATTTTGCCATCTGTTTTTGGAGTATACTTATCCTGTCTCCTTTGTCTTGCTTTTTTATAGCAGCCTTAATGAAATGGCAAGTACAACTTGCATGAGGCTTCAGGCAGGAGTAGAACAACATTGTATGCTACAGAATAAGAAGGGGAAAACTGAGTGTGGCCAGTGTTTTTCAACATTCTGCAAAGCTTCCTTTTTTTGGTGGTAAAAACACTTGAAAACACAAACTGAAGTAGATATTAGTGGACCTGGTGTATTGCTTCTCCATCTACTCATACGGGTATCCTAGCAAGGCAAGGCTACTTGCTCGCCTCAGAATTTGCAAGAGGCAGTTTTGTAAATACATTCCAAAATTATACATTCTTCATAATGATAATGCTTTAGGCAGATACGGTATTTCACAAATAATAATGTGCTGTAGATTTTGGAAAAATCTTGGACTTTACTGTTCTGGAGTCTTCATTTCTTCTCATGTGACATCCAAGTCCATCCATTATAATGGGCCAAGCTGATCTTTCAGCCAAATGTTTAATGCAATGTCATAGTACTTAATTCCATTTACACATCTCAGCTGACCACAGACTGCTGTTAGAGAACTTATATATATGGTATAAAATTTCCATGAAGTTCTAAATAGCTTTTAAGATTTCATCTCCACATTTTGTGTACAGCTGAGCATGTTTTGAGGATGAGCACAGAACTGGGATAGATGCAACCAACATCCCATTACTCCAGCCACTCTCCTCAATGACTGAGGCCAGAGTTGCTCTAAGGGCCTGGACTGGCTGCTGAGGTGGCAGGTATTACAAAACTCTTTTAAGTTTAATGTTGCCAATGGACTGAGAAAAGGAAGAGAAAGCTAAAGGGGAAGTTTGGGGTTTTCCGCTATCTCCTTCCTGGAGCTGCACAGTAACATAAACCAAATTTCCATTTCATGGTTAAGAGGTATTTTTGGGTAGAAGCAAAGCATGGTGATTACCTGGCTTTCAAGACTATAAATCTGGTTATCATCATTCCTGAGGTGGCATTGCTGGCCCCTGTCATGTGGACTGCAGTCACTAGGTGACCACCGACTGCCTATGCAGGGACCTTCAGTTCTACGTTTCTGAGATAAGAGAAGGTTACACATCCTTAGTTGTTGCCCTGTTATTCAGTGTTTTGGGTTTGTTGTTTGTTTGTTTGTTTTAATATCTGAATTGTCTATTTATGTACAGAGCCAGTAGACAAAAGTTTGAGTCCTAGTCTTCCTGTTAAATGCAACAGCATTATTTGATCATTTCATAGATGTCAAGACGAGGGCCTGTTAAGCTCCCAGCTAGACTCTGACCATCCAGTGGAAAACACATGGGTTTACGTTCACACTTCCAAAATGGAAGAGTCCCAAGTGCAAGTTTTCAATGACAACTTTGAATCTTAATGGTCTCTTACCCTGGGAAAAAATACCAGTAGTTTTTTTCCTTGCTAAACCAATTTCTTGTTTCTAGTGGAAATTTATTGGTTTCTAAGGAATTTGCTGTAGTTTACTTCTAGTGTGACTTAAAAGTTTGTGGGTTTATTTTCCTTTTGATAACTACTGAATGTGTTTTGTGTGTGCTGCTAATCTTCATCTGTAGATGTTTTTCGGGACAAAAGGTGGGTTTGGTTTGGTTTGGTTTGGTTTTCTGAATTGCCTTGACCCTAAAATATAGAAGTAGTGTCGTGGTTTAGCCCCAGCCAGCAACTAAGCACCACGCAGCCGCTCGCTCACTCCCCCTACCCCGATGGGATGGGGGAGGGAATCGGAGGAGTAAGAGTGAGAAACACTCCTGGGTTGAGATAAGAACAGTTTAATAATTGAAATAAAGTAAAATAGTAATGCTAATAGTAACAGTATAATAATGATAATAATAATAATGATACACGAAGCAAGTGATGCACAATGCAATTGCTCACCACCCGCCGACCGATACCCAGACAGTTCCCGAGCAGCCATCGCTGCTCCCTGGCCACCCCACCCCAATTTCTGTACTGAGCATGATGTCATATGGTATGGAATAGCCCTTTGGTCAGTTTGGATCAACTATTCTGGCTGTGCCCCCTCCCAGTTTCTTGTGCACCTGGCAGAGCATGGGAAGCTGAAAAGTCCTTGACTAGCATAAGCAGTACTCAGCAACAACTAAAACATCAGCGTGTTATCAACATTCTTCTCCTACTAAATCCAAAACCCAGCACTATGCCTGCTGCTAGGAAGAAAATTAACTCTATCCCAGCTGAAACCAGGACAAGTAGTAGGGGAGAGAAAGTAACAAGTTTGATTTTTCCCTTGGTACAATTCACACACAAATATTTTTGTTTCTGCAGTTGAGTAACAAACATATCTCAGTTCACTTTGCATTGGAAGTGAGGAACTTGAGGCAAAATGCACATTCTGCTAAAGGAACACACAGAGGCATGCAAGAGCGAAGACCTTTGTCACTGAATGCCCTGGTCTCATGTTTCTTGCTTCTAAGTGAGGCCTGGGTATTTTTTCATGCACCATATAGCAAATAGTTCACTAAACTGAAAGTCAGGTACAGGACTTGGTTCCCATGTGATGTTGGGTAAGATACCTCTCTGCCCTCTGTGGCCATATGGCTTTAGTGGATTATCCCCTGAAAAGTGCTACAAGGTCAAAACTGCTACTTTCTTAGTCTCAGTACAGTCTTACTATAATGAGGGTTTAATGCAAATATTGCAAATAACTGACTCTTTGAAATAAAGAAGAAATTAATTAGAATTAATTATTTTTTTGTTTGTTTATTTTAAATTGAAGG
Source organism: Pelecanus crispus (assembly GCF_030463565.1). NCBI lineage: Eukaryota > Metazoa > Chordata > Aves > Pelecaniformes > Pelecanidae > Pelecanus > Pelecanus crispus. The sequence continues at coordinate 102,125,806 of NC_134645.1, forward strand.
CATCTGTTGTAACTAGACATTTAATGTTAATTAGAGAATTTGTATATGTGCTTCATTGCCTGGTACAATGGGACATACCAGGTCAAGAAAAGACTTGGCTGAAATTTCTTGATCTGATTTTTTTCTAACACATAGGTGTAAAACAGTTGTTAATAATAATAATAATAATGATGATGATGATGATAACAAACCTAAAACTAACAAAAACAGTGAATTATTTGATTTTACCAGATTGAATCTACCACTTGGTGACCTTAACTCTAAAAAAAAAAAATTAAAAAATTTTACATGTAACAGTTTTCTCAAATGGTTTTACACCATCAGCCATTCTCAAATGGTTCCCATCAGCCATTAGTATATTTTTCTCATTCATGTGCATATAATGAGTACAGTTAGACCATTTTGTACGCAGGTGTGTCCAGGCAGTTCAATAAATTCCTGCTGTGATAAAAAAACGGCAGCCTGTTTGGAATCTCATGAGGAGGCCACATGGATAGCAAGTGATTATGTTGTGTCAAGAAATGTTCAACCTAGAGCAGGTACCAAATTACAGTGCTGTAGCTCTCTGTTTGTGACACAGGCATCTGTCCTGTGACATCAATTCTAGACCAATTGCAATGCAACATCCTTCATTACGCTGCATCTAATGTAGCACAGTCCCAGCTTTAATATTCCCACAAGTGTAATGGCTGCAACAGAGTTTAATTCTTGATAGCTTTCCCTGAATGTGAACAAGAGACAAATGTCTGGTGAACGGCTGTATATCATTTAGTCATCTCCCTGTGGAAAGCAGTCATTTGAGCTAGATTTAAAATTAGAGAAGTCACAGGCTTGGGCACTTGCAGAGTTTCCCCTTTGCCCATAATGGAGAAGAATAATGAGTTTCAGTACAAATTGTAAGGGCTAAAAATATTGCTTTGTGCAGTGAAAATTGTGCTGTTATATATCACCTCCCCCTTCCTCTGACACTTTCAATCAGCTTGTCAGCTTTCACTGGTAGATAATTTGATGAAAGCTTTGCACTGAGTAAGGCTTTTTGCTCAGTTGTATACAGCAAAAATACTGCTTGTGTCAGGACCAATTAATAATGCTGAGCGTGTTTCCATACATGTGAACAGTTACTATAAATCTTTTTTCCATGAAACACCAGGATCCATAAGAATAATGTTAGCAATAGGTACTAATGGCATACTTTGTGGCTAGTCTAAAGATGTTACAGTAGCCAGCTGATAAATTTGATGACAGCTGACAAATTTCTGATACGTTAGGATGCCTATAGACTCCTGGCAACTTATTTTGAAGCTTCATTTCTTTTGCTTACCTTTAACCATCCTTAAAGGCTGCAAACCTATATATGTGTGTTAGCCCATGCTAACATTTCTCTCTTCTTCTAGCCTTCAAGAAAAAGCAGGGAGCTGGCACTTTGATATTTGATATTTAGAAGCTTTATCTATGTTCTTTTTTTTTTTTTTTTCTCTCGAGGTTATAATGCCTAAGATTTTCATGACATTTAGAATCCAAAGTACATATTATTAAAAAGCATGGGAAAAAATGTCTGATAATGAGAATATGAAATGCATAGCAATGTTTCCTTATAATAACAGCATCTCAATTGCAGAATAGTTGTTTATGAGGCAGTTGTTATTGGACACCCACAGGATCTTCCTATCTTTTGGTCACTGGAACTGGTATTCAATCCCTGCTTACTGCAGGGGGGTTGGGCTCAATGATCTCTCAAGGTCCCTTCCAACCCAAAGCATTCTATGATTCTATGCCAAGAGCTGGGGAATGCAACTACAGGATCTGAGCAGCTGAAAATTTAAGTAATTGAAAAAGTTAATGTGTCAGGCACTTGACTGTTTTGAGGAAAGTGTTGTTTTAGCTGTTTCCATTCTCTCCAACCCTCTTTCATTTTAGATACCAATATTGGCTCATAAGTTATAGAAAGCTTCTTTGTTGCTGTGTTAAATGATTTGATACTATTAACCAACTTTTTTCCCTCAAGGATTTACAAATCTACCTTTACCCCTCAAGAGTGTAGCCTACACATTATATTTGCCTGGGAAAAATCCTTCCTGTGAGCACATTTGTTTTATTTTTTAATTTTATGATATGGTTACTTTCTAGTTCAGTGCTATAACTTTAATTCTCTCTTCAGCTGCAGTCTATATGGAGAACAAATTAAAAAGACAGACACAATAAAGTTCGTACGTTTGTCAAGTCTGTTTTCTAGCTGTTTAGTATGGGCACAGGTTGTAAATCATTACTTATTCAGAAGATTTCTCATGATCCCTGAACTGTAATCAACAGATTCATTAATAAGACCCAGTACAGTTCCACTCTATTCTTAATTCTTTTCACTAACTCCTGATTAAAGTGCCTTACTTTACTGCTAGGCTTGCCTTTATGTACTATTTATGGATTAGCAGCATATTTTTCATGTTTGCACGCAATTAATTAGTTCTTGCCAAAAAAACTTCCTACTAACACATATATTTCTACTTTTACTGATTTTTCATGCATATTCAATATTTAAATTGGGAAAATGACACTTTTGCTATTTTTTTTTTTAATATACAACCTTTATAAAAACTACAATGGAAAAAAGTTTGGGTTTTAGTTTTTTGCTTGGTTTTTTAAATAAGAAATGAATTACATGTTTCAACAATTGATAACGTTTTTCCTAGAGATTTTAACAACCCACAGTGAAATTAGATTCTATTTAAAAAAAGAAAAAAAGTAAAACTAGAAAATACAGCCTATTCCACAAGTATTGCACAGGTAATAAGTATAAATTCATGATTTCTGACAGTGCACTCAAGTTTTTTTTATTTGCTTTATTTGAAAAAATTCTGGTTTGAGTCTCAAGGGTTGTATTGGTGGCTGGGGTAGGGGCGTGATTGCATTCACTCTTAGATGTGTCATGTTTCTTAGGGAAAAGAGTAGATCAATGAATCCACATACAAATGATGATATCTGAGGACTGTCAAGTGAAATCCTAAAATGTACGAGGCAATAATTCAGCTGCCCTACTAAGGTTCTCAGAAAAGACTGTATCAATCACTTTTCAGTGAAAGTATCAATTGTTTCCATCTTGTTTCTGTTTTCAGTCCCTGCTTATGATGTGCTGACTTCCTAAAAGTCATTTCATCATGTCTCCATTTCCCCATCTCTACAATGGGTGATTAATATATTAGATCTTGCCAGCGAAGAGCTTTGAGATCCAGTGGTAGAAACATATAATACAAGAACTTATTATTGCATATCTCTTTTTCAAAGGAAAGCACTACCTATAAAAATCCTTTCTGATTTTCTTCACTGTAGTTGATCAGTCTGTGACTCTTCTTGTAGGTACAATTACAAATGAAATATATAGGAAGCCAGTATTTCTCGTACAGGTGGCTGTGGTTCATACCTAGTTCCATTATTGAAGTCACAGTGCTGGGTTCAGAACAGAATAGAATCATAGAATCATAGAATAGTTTGAGCTGGAAGGGGCCTTTAAAGATCACCTAGTCCAACCCCCCTGCAGTGAGCAGGGACAGCTTCAACTTCATCAGGTTGCTCACAGCCCCATCCAACCTGACCTTGAATGTTTCCAGGGATGGGGCATATACCACCTCCTTGGGCAACCTCTCCCACTGTTTCACCACCCTCATTGTAAAAAATTTCTTCCTCAGATCTAGTCTAAATCTAACCTCTTTTAGTTGAAAACCATTACCCCTTGTCCTATCACAACAGGCCCTGCTAATAATTTTGTCCCCATCTTTCTTGTAAGCCCCTTTTAAGTATTGAAAGGCTGCAATAAGGTCTCCCCAGAGCCTTCTCCAGGCTGAGAACAGAGATATTTTTCTGTCTCCAATTTGCAGGATGTCCGGAAGTCCTCAGAACAGAATTATGTTCTTAATGGTCCTTGCTCTGTGGGAACTTAGTTGTGATACAGCAAAAGAGGGCTGGAGTAAATCAGCTTGTGTGCTTAATTCTTTTAGATTTTCCATACATAAATATTTTCTCCCACCTTTTAAAAAAAAAAAAATTACAAGGTAGAAAAAATGGAACCCCTTTGTCACAGGAGAGGAGAAAGGAACACCACGCTGTGTGCCACTGATACTTTCAATTTAGTAAGGGGGCCAAAGAAGGGATATGTTGTGCGCACGCACACATACTATTAACTGGGACCCATCCCTGCTGCTGTGATGAGCAGGCACCACTGAGCTCAGGAGAAGGCAGCTCTGAGCAGTGTCAGCATCGGGCTCTGGCCAGGAGCATGGCAGAAACACAAAACTGTTGCACCTCAGGTCCTCTGCATCCATGTAAAAATGTTTCCCTGCTATCTCTATCATTTTTTATAACTTTGTAATCACTGGAGCGACGAGGGGTATGCGGGGGGTGTTCATAGTCAGATTTCTGCACAGGCTGCCAATCAAATCGCTGTGCAATGTTGTCATGATGCATCTTTCCAGAAGTTTCAGGTACTGTTTTCCTGTTGGTTGTTAATCCATGGCATATGCCGCGGCTCATTGTACTCAGGTCCTCTTCCTGGTGTCCTTCTCAACAGGGTTGCACAATTGGCCCTTTTTTGCATCATAGTCCTACTCAAAGCAAGACCACGATAATGCTTTGTCACCTTTTAAACATCTGTGAGGAGATTTCATATAAATATTTTATAAGTATACCTGAGACAAGTTTAAGACAAAGTAAAAAGCATGAAGAGGAGGAGGAACAAAGTTTTCTATGCATATGAGTACTCAATTGAGTAGCACTCACATTTCCAAGCTGATAATGTTGCACATAATACTGCATCTTAAAAAAAAAAAAAATCCTTTTGCTTGGAAATATAGCTGAAATTGATATATGTGCTTTTTAAAAAATTTTCCAGATGACATATTAGTAACTATTCAGAGCATTTAATAAACCTTTACAATTAATGAAATTCATTCTGAATTAAATTATTCCTGGTCTGTTATAAAAGCGTTAGAAGATTGTCAGGCTCCAGGAGAGGCAATTTTATACTAGGGTGCTTTACATCGTGATAGTCTCCACCAGCTTGTCTTTGTGAACAGTATGTATTCTGCATGTTAATCCCAGATCATTAAAAGCTGCACTGCTATAAAGAAAGCTTTTGTTATGTATCCAATATGTTTTGTAATACCAAAATTGGAAATCATGCCGTAGTATTCAAAGCAACCAATACAACATATTTCAAAATTCTGTCTTTTTAAGTAAAATCAGCTGCTTGTTATACTAGATGCACTGATGTGCATGTGTCGGCTCTGGATAAACCCTGTGATCTGATGCAGTGGGTCATGTAATATAGGCTGTACAAAGAATTAGTACAGACAGAATTAGAAAACATGGCACTGCTTCAAAGACGCTTTGTTTACAAATGAATGTAGAATTAATAAATGTATGTATTTTCAGACTAATGAAATTGAATATGTGTATTGTTTCAGCAATCTGTATGTATAGCATGTTTTGCATTCATGATATGTTTCTTATACCAGAAGGATTATCTTATACTATTCTAAATATAATAGCTTAGGTTTAAAGCTAAATTATATTAAATTGTAAGCTTTTAGGTTAGATAGCTAAAGATATATTAAAGAGTACACTTTCTTTACATGTAATTTTACAAGTGCATTTACTTCCGTGCCCTCTGCAGGTGACCTGTTAGTGTGAGAAAGACTGATTTTAGAATAGCGATGTTTTGCCTATAGTCTGAAATGGTATAATATCTTTACAATATTGTGTTGCATTTTTATGACGTGTTTTCCTTCATCCTAAACCATGTTTACCCTCTATTCTTCAGTCTTTATTTATGTCTATTTATTACATTTAATTGTATCAGTTCTCTTACATAATCTGATGATTATATTAATTTTGAACCATTAAGCAAAGATTTTAGTTGCTTTGCTGATACTTATTTCATCTCCAGATTAAGTTATCCATAAAAATCTCATTTTATATTTAAGCATTTGACCTTATTTATTTATTCACATAAACCCAACCTTTTAAAATGTAAATAGAGTTCAGTAACATCAGTGCCTTTAAGTAATTTTAGGTTGTAAGATGCACTTGGCTATGTCTTATCTTACCCAGGGAGAATTGTTTCCCATAAGATCTTCCTTTTAAAACTAGAGACTCTAAGAAAAAAAAAAATCTAGAACTTTTCCCAAGAACTTTTAAAAATTATCTGTGTATTTGCCTTGACAAAAGCATGTAGTATATACCCATGGTGATTGGTTACATTTTCTGACCACAGTTAAAAAGGAAATGGTGTCTTTATTGCAGATTTTTCATATCTTTAATATAAATTGTATTCTGATTTCTCTGATATTTGGTTTTTTGTTTTTTTGGGTTTTTTCCTGTGCTTTCTTTAAACCATTAGTGAGTTACAATGATTGGTTGTCGGTCAGGCAGAATAGATTCTCCCAGTAGTCAGTTTTGTCACATTACAAAAGCAGGGGCAATAAGTGATCTAACCCTGTGCCATGAAAAAGATGTAAAAAGTGGAATGCTGAGGTGGACATCAGATCACTTCATCTTGATTGTCATGAATGGCCTGAGCCTTTCAAGATACAGGCATGCCTAACTCCTTGTGTGTGTGTGTGTAAAAGGTATGTTTTTGGGGACTGTTGTGTTAAGGGGTTAAAGTAACTTGGCAGATGCCCAATTCACTGTTCTAAGTCTGGTCGTGTTCAGTGTACTGAACTATCACGATTATGGATGCACAGATAACGCGATACACCTTCAGTCTAGTTGCGTTCCATGAACTACCACGGCCACACTTAAACAGTCTGGTTGTGTTCAATGAGAACTATCACGGCTAGATTAATGAATAGTGCAGTTTATTAAAGCAACAGACACACAGGTTCCTTTGGATTACTGGTGATAAATTCACTGTCTGCAAAGCACGTGCAAATACCAGGAGTATAAGTAACACAGCCTGGCTACAAATGCATTAAAAGTTATAAAGCAACCCTACAGAGGTTTCTAAGTTTCCCAGGGAGGCACTTGGTATAACCAAGTGTTTGAATCTTACCCAAAGGCGTCCTGATGGTAGGGAAGAGAGGCTCAGCCCGTCAACTGATCCCAGAAGTCAGTGGTACATGATGGTATCTTCCCTAACATTCCCTCCCTCTTAAGCTATTTTATACTATTTTTTTCCTTTCAGGTGGAGCTTGAGTGCCTCTAGTCATACATACCTTTGTTAAGATTAGTGTGAAGTTTTCTCGCCTTGCTTTTAAAGGTATAAACTAGAAAAATTCAAAGCGCAAGCTCAGTGAGAAGTGGTCGCACCTTAGAGGCAGGTAGGTTTTGGGATGGAGGTGTGTTTTGGTATTATAATGATATTATAATGAGCAAAGTTTACCAAAGGACACCATTTTGTCAAAAACAGGACAGGCTGTTGGCCCAGGGTAGCAAATATACAGCTTATCGGTTCCGTGGTACCTTCAAGTTCCCATATTATACCTTTTCTATTGTCAATCCCCATTCATCCATCATTTGCCCAAGTTCCCGTGGTGTTCCATTATACATCTACAATAAATCATCTGCCATGTTCTGGCATGGTCAGGACTATACAGGGACCATAAATGTTTTACTGATATCAATTTCCCCCTGTTTTGAGGCTTGAGGATTTAAAATATCTTCAAGTCTCAACCCATTCCTGCATATTTCCTAGCGGTAATGAATCTCAATTCCCTGGAGCTTTACTGCAGTATTAGTAGCCAACAATACTTGATAAGGCCCTTTCCACTTTTCGACGAGTGGTTTGTATTTCCACGTCCGTAGATAGACCAAGTCTCTGGGCTTGAAGGAGTGTACTGGGGAATCCAAGGGCACAGGAGCTGCCCCGGCTGGGGAGAATGCTCACGGAGTCCCCGATCAAAAAGTTGGTGCATGCTGGCGTCTGAAGAGCAGCATCTCCCCACCGGTGACCGGCAAGTTGATCCGGGCAAGGCTTCACAGCAGTCCCATCTGGGGTGCCAAAACTGTTGTCACAGAGCCTGGCTGCAGTGCCTCCACACCGCTCCACCCTCTGGGCAGTTCCTCTTAGAGCCAACACGCCAAGTTCCCATGGTGTTGCCGACATCTAAGGCTGCAGGCCTAGGGAACTTCTGTGAAATGGATTCCTTGCATGCCAGCCGTACTCCACCCTGGAAGCTTCTTCAGTGCTGTACCTTTCCTAAAAATGTGAATATAAGTTTAATTTCTAAGTCACCTCCAGCAGTTATTCCACAGGGATACAAAGCTTTTTTGATATTAAGGTGATCATGGGGATTTCTGTAACCATACAGCGTTCCCTCTGAATGACACACTACTCTTTTCAGAGTTACTTCAGTTGAAAGTTAGGTCAAGAATGTAGACTGAAACGATGTTTAACTCCTCCTCAGGGTTTGCTGAATTTAAGATGTAAAATGTAGTGCCTCTCACGTGATTGCTGCCATCGTTTCTTCACTCAGGGGTACAATCATGGGATTCATGGGTGTCTGGAATGTCTTCTGCCCTATTACCTCTTGTAACCGCAAAGTGCAGCTACAATCATACAAAAATATTCCTGGACCAGTGAGGTTTAGGTAAGAGCAAAAACATTTAGTAGGGAAAAATAAGAATACAAGTTTCTGTGGGAAAATTTTGCGAATTCAAACTCGGAAGAAACAGAGTCATTTTGCAAGACTTGCAGATGATGTGTAAGGCCCTGAACTTGGAGAGGATCTCACCAGAGAAATGGTGAGAAGTTCAGGGGCTGGATAAAAGACTTGCTGGTTCCCCAGGCTGGTCTTTGGGATAATTACAGTATGTTGTGATCATGACACAGTTGCATAGGGAGTGGGGCTAGACTGAGTAGAGCTGTGATTTACAAGTTTCTGTAAACCATGGAAAGATGGGGATGCAAGAATTCCAGCATGTAGCTGAGGGAAAGCATTAATATAGGTAGAGATGGTGAATGTTTAAGTCAAAAATTACCAAGAGAAAAGAGCTAGTCTAGAAGTAGAGGTATTATGATGAAGTGGCTAATAAAAGATAAATTATAACCCTGATCTCTGCAGAAACTTGTGCTGTGACTGTTTAGGTGTTCGCAGTTTTGTTTGCTTTGTTGTGTTCTTTAAAACAAAAACAGCTTTGAAACGGGATACAGTGTAGGACAGGGCACATTTTCTCCTTTTTCCAAATCCCTTTCCCATATATTTTGGCTTGTATTGGGTTTGCGTGGCAAGGCTTTGGGAGCAGGGGGGACTACAGGGGTAGCTTCTGTGAGAAGCTGCTAGAAGCTTCCCCTATGTCTGATAGAGCCAATGCCAGCCGGCTGTAAGACAGACCCACCGCTGGCCAAGGTCGAGCCCATTAGCAATGGTGGTAGCACCTCTGGGATAACATATTTAAGAAGAGGGGAAAAAACCACCTGTGCAACCACGGTTGGAGAAAGGAGTGAGAATATGTGAGAGAAACGACTCTGCAGACACCAAGGGCAGCGAAGAAGGAGGGGCAGGAGGTGCTCCAGGCACCGGAGCAGAGATTCCCCTGCAGCCCCTGGTGCAGACCATGGTGAGGCAGCTGTGCCCCTGCAGCCCAGGGAGGTCCACAGGGGAGCAGATATCCACCTGCAGCCTGGGGAGGACCTCATGTTGGAGCAGGTGGTTGTGCCCAAAAGAGGCTGTGACCCCATGGGATGCCCACACTGGAGCAGGTTTGCTGGCAGGACTTGTGACCCCGTGGGGGACCCACGCTGGAGCAGTCTGCTCCTGAAGGACTGCACCCTGTGGAAGGGACCCACGCTGGAGCAGTTCATGAAGAACTGCAGCCCATGGGAAGGACCCATCTTGGAGACGTTCATGGACTGTCTCCCGTGGGAGGGACCCCATGCTGAAGCACGGGAAGAGTGTGAGGAGTCCTTGCCCTGAGGAGGAAGGATTGGCAGAGACAAAGTGTGATGAACTGACTCCAACTCCCATTCCCCGTCCCCCTGCACCTCTCGGGGGGAGGAGGTAGAGAAAATTGGGAGTGAAGTTGAGCCTGGGAAGAAAGGAGGGGTGGGGAGGTGTTTTAAGTCTTTATTTCTCATTATCCTACTCAGTTTTGATTGGTAATAAATTAAACTGATTTCCCCAAGTCAAGTCTGTTTTGCCCGTGGTGATAATTGATGAGTGATCTCTCCTTGTCCTTATCTCAACCCATGACCCTTTCATTATATTTTCTCTCCCCTGTCCAGCTGGGGAGGGGGAGTGATACAGAGGCTTTGGTGGGCACTTGGCATCTGGCCAGAGTCAACCCACCACAGCTTCTTCAGTTCTGTCTATAAAAATGTAAGGCTGGTGGAGGGCAGGAAAGTTGAGAGAGATACCCACTGTTCTGCTGCTTTCTTTAGGTTCCAGCTGCAGCTGTCTAAAGTGTGAAGCTTTGAAGATACAACTCAATTGACTGAAATGACACAGTGACTTTTTTTTTCTTTTTTCTGTTACCTGTGCAGTTTCTTAAGTGAATTTGGCATTTTACAGACACGTGGAAATGGTCCCTTTCCTCATAGAGCTGGCAGTAAATGTGTCAGGACATACAAGAGATCAGCAAAATTAGGACAGGAAAAGGAAAGTGAGAATTCCAGGAAGGACGGGTATGCTTTTGTGTTCTTCACTCTGTATCCTGGTCATGACAATAACCTGACACTTGTCGATACAACTTTAAAGCATGCTGTTATCAGAAAAATGGTATTACTCAGCTGGACCATCACACTAAAATAAAGTGGATTTTTTTTTTTTTCCCTTCTTGTGGATGTGGGCATAATTCTGCATTTTGATGCATCTGAACTTTGGGTTCAACAAAAGATAATGTTCATATCAATGGCAGAATTGGATTTCCCGCTCTTCCTTCATTCCAGAAACTACCCTTTTCCTCAATGCGTGGTGATGATAATGACCATGTTTAAAGCATTATTTATCTTCCATAGGAAAATCATCTTTGTCTAATAAAAATCAAGTTTGTGTATATGAGAGGAACCTTTTGCAATATATTCTCTTTTCAGGGCATTAATATTGTGGGAGATAACTCAGCTATTTTATTCCTTTGCTCAACTGCAAGTTATGTCTCATTTTTCTAGTTCTGATACATGTAGATGAGTGACTATCAAAAGACTGGCATTCAACATGCGCACTGTGGTGGGTAAAGGAAAGCTGCTGCTGTTACTATTATAAACAACTCAACCTATGTTGCTTCTAAGCATTTCAATTTACTGACAAATATGATTATTGAAACAAATCATGGTTTAAACAATGAAAGAGTATTTAGATTTTATTTTATCACCAGAAGTAGTGTTTGGATAGGGAAATATTATACACTTTACAACTACGACCTCTACACCTACATGTTCCTCATGGCACCTGAGAGGTGTGTGGACTATTTTACTCTGGCAGCAGTGCTTTATTGTTGTTTTCAACACTGTATCCTGATGCAGTTCTAAGTGCTTGCTGTTATACCCTATTTCAGTCAACCTTCCAGTCCATCTCCTGAAGCAATACATTCTATAACACTAATATTAATTAATTATCTCAGAGGCCCTGTCCCTGCACACTTTCTACAAGCTCAGTCAGTGCAGTGAAGGGAGATTTGCCTTCTAAAACAGAAAAAAAAGAATCCAGGAAACAATGATGGCAAAAGTGAGAGGGACAGCACAAGCCTATGGGATGTGGACTGCCTTGTAATTATCAGTTGTATTTTTTCCTGCCATGCATTCTTTGAGTATCTCTTTTTACAGACGGACAAATAGTGGTGTATCTGTCTAAGGGAGTCCTGTTTGAGCTTGTTTAATGTCGAGAACAGAATGCAGAATTCCTCAAATATTGTCAGCTTTAGGAGATTAAGTTTTCTTCTGTGCCTACATTCAGCTTGGGTTGTAGTTTCATTTCTCTGATGTTGTTTTGCACACAGTCTTCCAAGAAATTACATTTATTTACCCCAGAGTATTGATCACATAATTACTGAGGCTGACAGTTGTTCACCAAGACAGAACAAGTTTGTGCCATCAAATGAAAGGAGAAAATACTGTGAAATCCTACTGTTCCACATGATCCAGGCAGAAACTGGGAGAGCTGTCTGAATGTTAGTTTTGTGTACCATTCCCGTCTAATTGTGAGTAGTTCAGTTAGGCTCACAGAGCTCCATATTCTTTTACCTGAAAAGGCAAGAGTTTCTCTTAAACTTAATGGAGCTTAGTTTTTTAGTTCCATATGTTTTATTTAGTTCTATGCTTTTATGCAAATGGTAGTCATCTAATGCTTAACTACTATGGTGGTGTAACAACTCAAGTAGATGGATTGGATAGATTTATTACTGAATGCTATCAGAGATCTAGTAAGACCAGATATTGAGACTATGACATCTTAGGACACTGCTGAGGTTCTTTGATGTAAATGGAAAATTCTGAACACATTCTGGGTTAAACTGTATGGAAATATGATGAACCTGGAAGTGAATGCTATCACTGACAACCACTGAGGGGGGAACATTGATAGCCTTAGATGTCAATTATTACAAATTATGAATAATAATGTTACATCATCTCTGAGATGAGCTAAGTCAATAAACTAAATAAAGACTTCAAAATAAAATTCAGCTTTCCTGAATTATATCTGTATCTCAAGAACCTTTCTGATTAGAAAGATTCATAAATGGGGGATTAGAAATGGAAACTGTGGAAACTGCTACCATGAATGTCAGGCTGAATTTGAATGTACCAGAAATTAAATATCTTTCTTTATTTTCTGTTACCCAGACCTGAGTGTTCTTACAAGACTCCTGCAAGATTTACAATTTTAGCTGACAAGTCATAAGCAGAGACGATGATTCAGTGTTCTGTGTAGCTGCAAAGCATCAGTGACATTCTTCAGAATGAGCATAAACTTGCTGCTACAGTCATCATCATGCATTGTGCAGAGCTAATCATTTGCACAAGCATTGTAGAGCTCCTATATTGAGATTTAGTCTGTTTTCTATTTCAGTATGAAAATATATTTTCATTCTGATTTAGTCAGAGAATACCTTGCTTTTGAATGCAATTTTTATAGATCTCTCTCTGCTGAGAAGCTTGTGGTTTTCATTTCTCTATTCTAAAGTATCTGTTTATGGGGTAGCTTTATGTATATCATCAAAGATCATATTTTGCGCCATCAACATTTAATTAAGAGTCATTCTAAATAGAAAACAGGCTTCTGTCTAAAGGATTTTCAGGTTTGTATGTAATTATATTTCAGGTCTAAACTAAGTGGACTCTGCAATTTTTCCTAGGGTGTCTAGGAATAAAAGGATAGAATCTCATAGACTGAGATTCATAGAATGAATTTCAGTTCAATTTTGAAAAGTAAATGTAGGTGTGCTAACTGCTTCAGGTGACTAAGATGTGGTTAGTACTGTCAGTGAATCTTAGAGAGCTATTCAGCTGACCAAGAGTTCAATTCAGTTGACTAAACAGATTTCAAGTGAAACACTAGATTATCTTATGCATACTAGAAGCCCTAGATTATCCTATGGATACTGAAGGGCTAGAAGATATGATTCAAGTATCCTCACCAAGCAGGGTATCCTGTGGAATCTAAAATGGTACCACATATCTGTGTTCAGGTAGCTAAGTGTCTGCACTACGAAGATCCACTGATCATAGTGGAAATTTAGTATATCTTTATATATTTATCAAAACAGTTCCATTTAGGCATTTACATCTTGAACTGAATCCCATCTGTAATACATTTTTTGTCCCTTGTGACAAAGCTCTCAGAGTTTGTGAAATCTCTGTCAACAGAGTTTTTTTGTAGGGAAGTCAAAGGTGTGACTGCCGCTTATGTAGGTACAGAGGACCAAGCTTTAGTATAGCTTGCTGTGGTGCAGATACCAGAGTAGCTTTACCAGCACAGAGTTCAGCACTGTGAAACCTGCCGAGGAACCTGAGCAATTAGCCTATACTGGCCACTGCTCTTCTGACATTTATACAGCTAGCATAACTCTTTTGGTAGCCATGGAGGTCCATTGCACTAGGTGCAAGCAACAGCTTCTGCATGTTAATGTTGTCATAGTTCTGAAATTGGCGTTACGGATCCATTGATGGACCACTTCAAGCACCACACATTGAATTTAGTTAGATGAACAGTTGAGTAGCTTGAGAAATGTGAAGTTGTCTCACTCTTGATTGTCATAAAACACACACTTAATTGCACAATGTGGGAGGGGTATGACTAGTCAAATAGAGTGAAAACTAGGCCAATGTACTCAGTGAAGACAGGTAGATCACTCAGTTATGACTGCAATTTCTATTAAGATGTTAGAATGGATCCCAAGCATGCCCTACTCATGTCAGCTGATGACTGTAAATCACAACTGTGTGGAGAGGATTCTAAACTCTTTTTTCTGTTGTATCTTCTCATGAGAAAATATAAAGAGACAAAGGTCACCTCAAGGCCCCAGTGGACACTGCCATTTTAAATAATATTTCACCTTGTTCCCAACGAGTGTAAGAGCCAAAAGTGGAACTCAACCAACTGCAGTGCCTTGAAGAACGACGGCAACTATAGGACAAGCAGCAGCACTTTCATAATTATGAATAAATATCCAATACTCTCATCTGCTAAGTTAACAAAGAATTATTAGTTTCATGCGATCTACATATTTAAAAATTGTATGCAGGTAACTATCACCTTTTAAAAAGGTGATATATATTCAGTGAATTTTGGTGTGGATTTTGGAGGCAGTGGGTAGAAATAAACTGACAAATACGCTTTTGGTTACTAAGTTATGCAATTTACTTCTGTAATTGTATTAAAACTTGATGTGGATGTGGAAGAAGAATTTTCAATCTTACTTGTCGCATGACATAGAGCTTGCATGACTCAGACTACTGGCAGTGAGTACAAAGGGGTCACTGCCTTGTAAGCCTCTCCTAACCTAGTTGATCTGCTCTCGCTGTTTTGGCCAGATGCAGCCTCCTTGAATCCGAAGTTAGCCAGTGTCCTTTGGAACAGATCCTCACCTTTTTGTGTACATGTCTACTTTGCTTGGATGTTTCCTGAGCATTTAGTTTTGGTTATTTCCACTTGTTTAAATATGTTTTATTTGTTTTTTTTCTGCATCTCTCAGCTCACCTGAAGGGAACACAAGTACTTAGCTTACAAAAAATTGAACACCAAAAGTTTACCTCTGTGTTTGCATGTTAGAAACACAAGAGAGTCACTGTTGTAAAATCTAAGCTAGAGAAGTCTAGCCTTGCTGATAGTTCTGTGCCTTTTGGATGCTTTAACTCAAAAACACACACAAAAAAGCTATTGTGAAAACCTTTATAGCTGTAAAGAGGTGGAGCACTACCTGATTAGGTACATCTTTATTAAATCTGTTAGCAACTTTGTAAAGTTTATCAAAGGCTTTAGATGGAAAACTCTTCCCTCATAACAGGACAGGTGTTGACTGAATTGACAAACTGATTCTCTAATTAGCAGGCAATACTTTAGCTGAGCTTGTTTTGAGGAAGTATGAGTTGTATTGATTGATGGAAGGTTTACTGCCATTAACAAATAATAAATAAGGTTCACATCCAGATTTTTCTTTCCTTGTTTTTTTCTTTGTCTTTTTTTTTCTTTTTCTTCTATGCACTGTAATGTTTTAACTATTACATCATTTAAACATGATGTTTTCAAATGACAGCATGCTGTAGCCATTGTATATTTTGTTTTGTTTTCTGCTAAGTTCTCCAATGTCATTTTCATTAACACTCGGTGCAGCCTATGAAGTGATAGAATTATTAGCTAATGCTTGTCACCTTCGTAAGCTCAAGTATTATATTGGACTTAATACATGTATAAAAACCTCTGAATAGTGATTCACACCATTAAGTGCTTCACAAATTGCCATAAAAGGTTTGCCTGCTCATCTCCTTTTGAAGCAGAAAGTGTTCACTGGTATAATAGATTTTCTGTGATCTACAATGACAGGTTTATAGGTGTTAAGCATCAAAAGGCTTTTTGTAGTTCTGCATTACAGGTACGATCACTTTAAGACCACTAAAACAGTTAAATTGCTGAAGCTCTCATATGTGAAGCAGTATTACAGCTCAGTGATATTATGTTAAATGAGGAACCAAAGGTAGAGTGAACTCCAGGGAGATACTAAAAACTAAATGTATTATTTGGAATTAGTACATACAAACTAATTCTGAACCTCCCTTTGCAGTCCCATTGATAGTTGTATTCTCATAAACAGCCATAAGGGATTTCTATGAAATCACAATCTATATGGACCTATTAATGGAAAACACTTTGAGGTAAGGGTATTAAATAGAAAAGAAAGGTCTTAGTTGCAGCATATCCACCAGTATCCTATTAATACACTAATGAAATGTGAGGCATCCAGGTATGTGTCAGAATAACTAGAAACACTTAGAATCTTTGCTTACTTTTTTATGGCTTGCTTTACTTTCATACTATTCTCCACAGACAAATCAAATGGAGTTACCTTAGATTTACTCACCCACTGTAGTCAGATGGAAGAAAAAGGTAATAAAACACTCTCTTGTTTATTCTGCAGTGTTTTACACTTTTGTATCTGGTTTTAATCCCTTTGAAGCATATTTAGTCTTGTAAGTTATTTAGTTTTCTCTTAGTGCCTAAGAGAAAAAAATGTGTTATTTAAACTCTTGTCCTTTATCATTAGATAGCCTGTCCACAGGATGGGAACATTAACCTGCTGAGGAAATTCCTTTAAAGAAAGTCTGTATAGCTGTAGGTTGTAAATTATTTCTTTTTTCATGATTGTGGTGCCATATTCTCACTCCTTTTTAAAGACCTTTCTTGACATCAGCAAGAATCTGAAGCCTTAGACAGTAGCTCACAGGTGAAAATTGAAAGGGAAGTCTGTGAGAGGACAGATGCATTTATGTCTTCTATAACCAAATTAAAAATCAAGTTAGGCTTTGCCTAGAGGTACCAGAGTGCCATGGTACCTTTATCATTCTTATTGGCTTTGAATAATTAAATGTTTTCTGTGCTAAAACAAGAAAAAGTCTTTATGATAGACACTGGCTCTGAGTAGGCTACACTTGATTACAGAAATGAACCTCAACCAGAAAAAAGAAGAGTTTGTACCACAATTCCTTTTCTTTTCTCCTTGTATGTTGAGCTTCCATTGCGCTGATGATGAGAACTCAGTCCAGAGGGAGTGAAGTTCTCTTTAAAGGGAAACCCTCCATGTGTTCAGTGAAGTTCATATCTCTAATATAAGCACTGTTACATCATACGCAATGAAGCAAATAGCAGAGACGAGGTTAATCTATAATGAAATGATCTACTGCTACTTCAGGGCAGAGGATATTTTACCAGCACATTAAGATTAACTGTTTCATCTGGAACATAGGAGGCAATGGAGCATCTGTGTAGAAAGCAGTTATGCCAAGTTAATATATTTTTTGCTGAGAACAAATTCTTTTCTTTCTCCAAAACTCTGAAATAGTTCACCTTACAGGAAAGGCTGTATCTATGCTGATGGTAGAGTGCCAGGTCAGGAAAAAGGCTCAGTTCACAGCCGCCTTGACTCAGCTGTTTAAGGGCATGCTGCTGTTCTTGAGGAACATTGGGTATTGCATTCTTTAATTCACTGCCCACAGAAGCAGTAGCACAAGTTACTTCTTTGTTTTATCTGGAAAACCATAGTATTTAATTTTTAAGTTCATTGAATTTGGAGTCATCTCACATTCCTTGAATTTGAAGCTTCCTTCTTAGAGAGATTAGGGAATTTGGGGGAACTGTGAGGGAAGACGAAGGTAAAATTAATTCAATTAATTGAACTTCTCTTACCTCTGCACATGAGTGAATAGATACTTCTCAGAACCTTGCAGGTGTATGGTTGTTTTTGCCAACTAGCAATTTCAGTGCCAACATTGCCCCATCCTGCTCGTTTTCTTTTTCTGCCCTGTTTTCAAGGACATATAAGGGAACTTTTAATCACATCAGAAAAGTCAGTCTGTCTGACTTAATTTGCAATAGATACTGTTTGTCTTACACTTGTTCATTAGTAGTCCATAGTTTGTCCTCAGCAAGACTTCAGACACTAAAAATAGACTTCATCGTGCCTAACCTGGGAGATTTATGATGATATCCATATGGGAGCTAGGTAACTAGTGCAGCTCAGGAAATACGATGTCTGCCCTTAGCAGGGGGAGGCCCGGCTGTGTGCTGACCCAGCAGTGCAGGGGCTCAGCCTGAGCTGGGTGTCGCTGGTTTAACCCCTGCACCAGGGCCAGCGACTGCTGCCTCCCCTGCTCCAGCTCCAGCTCTGGGGGTGGCCCCGCTGCGGAGGGGTGACACGCACACCCCTGACAGTGACTGCCCAGGGGCTGGGGACCACTGCCAGGCTGCAGCTGGCAGCCCAGGAGAAGGAGATGGGCTGTGACAGGGAAACTTGTAAAAAGAACCCAAAGCAGACCCCAAGCCTGAGGAAAAAAAAAATGTGACACTTTTTCTGCTGAAGACCTGAGGATGCTGACAGCTCACTGTGACCCCCCTACAACCCTCCACCCCCGTCACTCTTGACGGAGACCGAAGAGTCAATGTTAGGACCCAGCAGGACAACAGGAGGGATGAACATAACAGCTAAGAAAAGGGATAGATACTAGGAAGACTTTACTGTATAACTATTTTAACTATATTAATTAATGAAGCATTTCTGTATTAATTAGATAGTATGCGCTATGAGACCTTTAAAACAGTGATTTCTTGGTGCCATATAAATGGTGTTTTGTCTTTTGCCTATGGCAGGATTCGGAGTCTGACACTAGACTGCCTTTATGCAGAGAAATAGATGTTTTTAGGGTGTGATTCATCTCAAGGAATGCATCTAAAATTATTCAGATAAATCACGTTATAGAAGTTCTTCTCTCTCCTTCCTCCATAAAGCAAATCCGAATCATCCTGTGTCTCCCTGCTCTCAGATAAGTGCCCTCATCTAAGGCTACAAAATCTATACTTTCCTCCTCACTTACGTTTTTCATGAATTTTGCCACACTGAGGGACAAAATGCCCTCTGGGCTAGCTTTCTATCTAGTAGCTAGGACATTTGCTAATACATAGAAAATACAGATATTGAGTCCTAGGCAGAGAAAAAAATGAACCCGAGTCTCCCACTGGCTGAACAGTATAATAATTTCTTTGTAGCATAAAAGATGAACTGTGGCACTACCATCACCTCTGTGGCACTGCTGTAAAGAAAAGTAATGATCCCCGTTTAGTTCTTTGAAAGTGCAATTGTACATGTCAACGCACAGCAGAAAATTCTGGCCTTCAGCTTCCAGGCGGATGGATCTGCATGTGATCTTTAATCAGACACCTGGCAGCTGAGGAGGGGTCAGAGTCCCGGCCACTGTCTTCCCTGGTTTCTATTATCTAGCATTAGATAGGTTCCTGCTTCATATACAGGTTTTGGATTATTGTTCAAAAATGCTTAATTTCCCAAGTACTGCTTAGTTCTTGATCTCATTTTAAGGGGGCAGAAAGCCACAGTATGGGGATTTGGTTGTGATCACTCTAATGAAGATGGTGCTCAATCAGTAATTCCCTGAATTATGTAAAAACAACAAAAGCAGAATGCTCATTATTTAGCAAACTGAATTTTTAGATAGCTATTTTTGCATCGGTTTTGATTATTTCAAGACCACTATATCTGATTATACATTTTTCAGACTAAATAAGAGGTTTAACCCATTAAAGCTATGTTATCTTTTTTCTTCTTGCTTTTCTAGGCATAATGCAACTGATACAAAACACCATATTGGCATAGTCTTTCCCAGACTTCGTTTGCAAATAAATCTCCTTTATTCTTACAAATGTTTTCTCAGCCCCCATCCAAAAATGCTGCATTCTTATAACACATTAAAATTTCTTGGTGTTAAAAGATGGTACACTTGAATTCATGCAGTCAAAGTCCTGTTACAATACAGAAGTCCTCTGAGGTTTCTAACCAGGTAACAGCCTTGTTCACTAAGCTACAGCTAGTGAAAGTCGTGAACATCTCCCTCTTTGTCTCTGTCCCAGTGGATTTTGCGTTCAGTTCTGCAGAATGGCATTAAGACATTAATATGATCCATAACACTCCTAAGGAAGATGAGAGCTGTAGGTTAAACCTCTTCAGGCAGAGGGGTTTTGTAATATATATCTCTTCCTTGGTTGTAATGTGTGTGTATGTGTGAATAGTTGTCATCTATTAAACATGCCTACTGTCCATGTAAGAGAAGAAAATGCTGCTCATTCCTTCAGAGGGCTTAGCACTGTGCTCCTTATGGATGGAGAAGCCTGCTTTGTACTTTAAATAAGGGAGCTGGTTTTAAGTCCTTAGAACTTAAAGCTGCGCACAAAGCTCAATGTGCTGATTAGTTTAATGCTGTTTCAACTCATTTCCTGTACAGTAAGAAGCTGATCCTCACTAGACCTTTACAACAACCAAATTTTAAACATCAGGCCATTTTTGGTTCTGTCCTTAACAAGTTGATAAAACTTGTACCTATACAGAAGGAAAAGCTTCATAATGAAGCTGATGAAAACATAAGCCACAAAGTTTTCTTATTCTTGAGAATGTAGTTTTTAAATACTAACAATTGGTAATGTTGGGATTTTACTTTCATGTAAAACCTTGAATTTGAACATTTGAAAGACAAGATGAATTTCAGATGTTTTGGATCAATTAGCATCAAATCATTTAAATGTGTTCGGTTGAGAAATAATAATTTGGGGGTGGGCAGTGAAAGACACTGGCTAGATCTTTTATAGGTCCTTAACTGTGGGATGGTCTTCCTCTTTTCTGTTTTTTTAGTACTTCCCCAACATTTATTTATAATATTAGATAGAAAGAAATTCACTTAGGGATGTTAAGCATAGTCATTATTTGCTAGCCTGAAATTTTATTTACCTTAACCAAATTGACTAAAAATTTCCCATCCCATGCAGAAAAAGAAGCATAGGACTTTTACAAACCAATTAAAGAAGACACAGTGAATGGCATCAACAACAGTTGTAATCAGTGCTTTCAATACTTCTCTAATGCTGGAAAGACCATCATAAGTGATACAAGCATTGTATACTGCCATACTATAGATTACACTGTAAATCTCTATGTGCTGAGCTAATGTCAGTTTTCAGGACAAAACTTTTGTATTCCAAGCTCTTTCTGGTTTTCAGTAATGACTGTTCCCCCCAAAGCATGCACAGCATGTGCTCCTGTTGTTATGAAATGCATTGCAACTATTTTCTTACTTTTGGCGTATTAAAAATTGAAAACAATAAATCTTAAATCCTATAGTGTTTCTCTTTAACCAAGTGATTTTCATATGAATGTTTCTGGTGAAAATCATATCTATCTATAGCAGGCAGCTATTCTTTGGTTTTATATTTTTTATATCTGGAAAGACTTGTTTCAAATTGCTTGCATTTCATGCCTAACATTTCTAATAAATCAGACTAGCATTTTGGAGAGAATTTTAAACAAAGTTGGATAAATGAAACTTTATTGTACCCAAGATTATAATGAAAGCTTTTTTTTTCAAATTTTATTTGGTGCAAATAAGGTTTTTTCCATCCTTATCTATATCTGCTGACAATGTGCTCTAGCTCCCAAATAGTAATTTATTTTTGCGGATTTTTTTTTCTCTTTGTTTTGGTCAAAACAGAATCCAGTGTTTGTCAAGAATTCCTCAGTGACTGCTGCTGTGTGGTATTTAAGCATAAGTCAGTATTTGCAGTTAGATTTTCCTGAGTAATCTTTACTCAGAGGCATTGGGGACAACATTGTTTTTCTTAAACAGTATTTTATATAGGACAGGTAAACACCGGGCTTACCAGGGGGGAATTTTAGATTTCTGTGAGAGTTAACAAGTACATTTAGATGGAAGTGCTTGGTATATTGCCAGATTGGGCAGAAAATTGAATAACAGAACAACAACAACAACTAAGAATTCTGCATAGTCTTGGGTATGAAATGAGAGTATTTCCAGCTCCTATACAAATTATAATTTTGTACCTCAGTCCTTCCTCGAATTCCTCAATTTTTTCTGTCTTGATTGTCTACATTTTGTGGAGATTGGAGATATCAGAAGCAGGTAAGATGGTGTTTTACATTCACCCTCTTTACAAAGGGTTTTTTTATTAGAAGATAAATATACAAACTGTTTTTAAATATTAGTGGTATGCACAAGATGTAGAAAATACACTGGGTTTACTCCTACTTAATATAATTTCAGCAATATAAATAATCATAGTCATAAAATTATGTAGAGGTTACTCAGGAATAAATACAAAGTTGAAACACTGCTTCTTCTGTAACCAGCTTATTGATATCCAATTTTTACCTTAAAAGGGGATAGGCATATTAGGAAATATGTGACCTGAAATGAGAGACATCTGGTCCATTCAAACTCACAACAGTAAGGGGCTCTTCCTAAAGCAGACTACAGTTCTCGTGGCCCTGCTGCTTGGATGCACAGAGATTTATAAAACCAAACAAAAACTCCTGCTGTGTTCTTGGGCAAGACACTTTCCATATAGACATTAGTAATTCTCCAACTGACTAATATAAGATAGTGATTTAGGATCTTTCAGTAGTGGAAAAAGAAGCCTTTGCAGAGTTTTCCTTCTGTTCTTTTAGAAAGTTGTCTTGGGATGGGGTGAACTTCCCACTGGGCATTCCTCTCCGTTGACTGAACAGGAGGACAATGCAATATAGAGCTGCTTTCCAGCTTTTGTATGGATAAATTAGATAACCCAGCCATTGACCAAGTGATCCTTTTAATTTACACTAATTCTGAACCCATGCTGTCCTTCAGAATGTGCCTCAAACATAAATAACTGTATATTTTCTTTTTTTTTTTCCCCTCTCTTTGGCATTTAGTGCTCTAGCAACATTTTTTGAGTGGAATAAACTTTCATACCCTTAGGGAATTTGTTGACAAACTAGGAAAAGAAATAGATTATTTTCTTAAAGTTGTGGAGAAGCTCAGTAAATTTGCCTCGTAAGAATTGCCAAATAGCAATTGTCAGAGCATTGTCTCTATCTACAGTAACTCCTCAGTACTCATGGTTACTGTGACACAGGAAGTGCAATCATTTGTATAGCTAAAAAATGCATAACACTGGCATGATTTCTGTATCAGCTCATGAAGTTGTGCAGTGATTTCTGTCCTCTAGACCCCTGTACTAGAACAGAGCAAGAGAATGACTCTGATTAATATGGACATCAGCAAAGAGTACTGCTGTACATCTGGCAAAAGTGGGTGCAAAATCCAGACAGAGAAACAGGTGCTTTTGCATATTTTAAGTTAATTTTGTTTTATAATGAAATATGTAAGAGAAAAAATAGCAGAGAACTTGAAATGGCATCCTCTTGGTAGAATATTCAGCAGAGATGAACAGTGTACATCACAAAAGTAAGTATGACTGTAGACATCTAATGTGTGAATGTAGTTCACTTGATATAAAGGAGACATTTTGCTTATGGTAAGAACTGACATATGTAACCAAGATTTTTTTGTTTCCTTATACTGACCTAAAAGTAGTGTTATTCCCTGCCAAAAAGAATTGAGGTTTCTTTTCATTTTTACCTTAGAGATAAACAGTATCACAAGATATCACAGATACTGTTTTTACTCATCATCTTCCTAATTCTTTCTTGATTCTAAGATGTAACTGTTGCACTTAAAGGGTTAGGGAGGTGGTAAGTAATTCCAGACCAAGTGGAATTAAATACAAAACTTAGTATGGCATTTTCTATTCTGGCCATCACTTTATGACAATTCTGAATTAAATCTGAATAAGGTATTTGAAGGCATCCATTTGAACAATAGTACCAGGCAGATAACTTCAGATCCCTTTGCAGAGAAAGATCCTTTTAAATACTAGGCCTCTCATTTATCTCCTAGAATTTCTAGAGCTGTCTTTGGTTTCCTCATAGTTGTGGAAGCGTCAACACAATGCCATCAATGCAAGAAGAGCTATTGCTGTTTTGTGTTTGTGACATGAAATCCAAATCCAGCCCTACTTGCCTCACCTTACTTCTGTACAAACATGAGCATAAAGCTGGCAAGGACCTCTACATACTACGTTAATTCTCCTGCTGTTGCAGATTGCCAGATAGTATAACCACTTTGCATAAGCTTCTACCTGAGTTCTGATCACAGATAATCCTGCCTTTTCATTTTCATAGTTTCAGAAATGCCATCCGTATTCCTCTTTAGATTGAAGCTCTTAACACTTACCTTCCTCTCAGCTTGCATTAGTGACTTTGCTGCCATTACTTCTCATTCCTGGTTTCTCCACTCTACTCTCTCTCTTTTACTAGCTGGGATTCTTTCCTGTCTTTTCCTCATTGTTGCTCTTATCTGAATCACAATATATTCCTAGTTTCTCAACTGACATACATTGGGGGCGGGGGCACTATTATCTTCTACCACCATCTTCTTTGCTCCACACATGTCTTTGGATCTATTCTAAATTTGATCAATGTTTCTAGCTTTTGTTATTGTCATATTAATTTTTGAGATCTTTTGGGAAAACTTAATATATAAATACATGCCTTTGTAACATAGTCAAATATTATGTATTTCGCATGGTTTCTTCAGAAGCACAAATTCTTATTCTTGACACCTTAATTGTCTGTGCCATCTTGATAGCAGACATCTTTACCTATTTGCTTTTATTTTTTTCCTTCACAAATAAAGGTGTATGGGCAACTGTTATTTGTTTTGCAGCCCTGATTGCTAACTAGCTAGTATTTTTAAAGCCATTTATTTTTCAGCCATGTTCGCTCAGTTAGGTTTGCAGTTAGCTTTCTGTTTAACTCGATATCGTGATCAAAAGTGGGAAACTTTCCACAACTCCTTGTTTAGAAAGCCTCTATCCCAACCACAGTCTAATTTCTTCAGAGTCCAATCTGCATTTAAACTAAAGACACTACAGTCAGGCACAATACAAACACATGTATTTATTCTGAAGCAACAAGAAGTTTCTCATTTCTCATTACCACAGACAAATTCCATACACATTCTGGGAGATGTCGTGCATCTGCACACTTTAACCTTATCTTCACGATTCATGCAAAATCTTTGCTACAGAAAATTTGTATGGCTTCTTTTGCACTGTAAGTTCTTCTGCACAAGGGAAATTATTTTACAGTGCTTATACTAGAACTCCAAATGTAAACTTAAATTTTTCAGCATAGAAATTACTTCAAATGTATATATTGAAATGAATTACCTAAGCAGCACTATCATTCTGAATCTTCCCCATCCTTTGAGCTGCCAGTTTCCATATTTAAACGCTATCAAATAAGAATTTTACATTTATATGTTGCAAGTGACCAGATGACATACAAAACAGGAGGGGAAGCAGCTGGGACTATATATTATCTTATATATATATATATAAAATTTATGAACCATCTATTTTAGGTTTTGAGTTTGTTTTTCTGTAATAGGTTATGTGTCATAAATGATACCTAGTAAATTTCCTGATCCTGTTTTTAATCAGTTTCTTTTGTGTGACCTTCAAAACATTCACTGAGTTTTATGTGGTGTAACATTGGTCTGCTGTGTTATTAATGATTCATTCCTTATTTAGATTCTTAAATATTCATGGCAACATTTGTTTCCGTAGTACTTGTTCACATTAGCAGACCCTAGACCACTGTGACACAGAAAGTGAAACAGAAAATGGTATGTTGTATGCATCTATCTTATGTCTCCTTTACTGGACATCATTGAGGAAGTTAATACTGTGAATGATGAGAGTTTTTAACATTCACTGAGTGTTTTTTTGTTGATGCTTTGCATGCATGTGGGTCTTCATTAGAACTCATGAGTTAAGTGGGAATAAAATGCATACCAGCATACAAGACAGGCTACTAACACTTGACATAAGATGAAGGAAGTAGAAATAAGGCTCACCATGCTCTTAATTGAGTGCTTTAGTATTTCTTTCATAAGACAGCCACATATTTGCACTGTGAAGTACTTTGAGGTAAAGGAAAACAGAGAGATACAGACAGACTGAACACAGTTCTATATGTAGGATATTAGTTGAAGGAGTCACAACTTCACCAGAAGAGGTGAATGAAGTATTATTTCAGAGCACCATGGCTTCACTGTTAGGATCAATAGCATCATCCCTATTTGTAAAAGAAGGCTTGATAGGGCACTGCGGTGACTGCTATCCATGTCTGAAGGTGCAGCTTCAGCTGGGACTGTTTCCAGGTTCCATATGTCCAAGATAAAGACAGATTCTGCAGCTGACATGCCTGCCCAGTAACACCTTTGGCATCACTCTGAGAGCTGTCACGTATAGCCATGACCAAAACACGGCATACTGAAGGTAGAGATATGCATCTGGCCAATTTAACTGCAACTCATTGGGCAAATATGGGCTTATGCAAAGTTGCAGCTGCAGTAAATACAACATACTTACTTATAAATACAGAACAGATAAAGCTTAGCTGTCAATTTAGTGAGGTGTATGCCATTAATAGGTAAAAGTAATTACTATAAATTATGAGGAACAAACATACCTACTGTGCAAGCCTTACAATGCCATCTTGCCACAGTATTTCGTCAGTGACTGAGGAGAGATGGTTTTCAGGATGACTCCATGACAATTTCTCCAATAACCTTCAACAGGAAGAAGCACACTCCTGAGAATACTTGTCAGCAAATCACCTGAATATCACTTCCCCCATAACAGCGTAGCGCTAAGCAAATTCAAGCTGAATTGCTGAATCAAAATGTTGGATCTGTGAAGATCTGGATCTGTAACAAGAACAATTTATTCACAGAGAGTTCCATTTTCCTTCTGCTACAGTAGATACTGTACATGCATCCTCAACTAAATGCACAGAATACACAATATTATTTTAAGTGCCACTTTCAAGCAACACCCATAGTCGGATAGTCCATGCACCTTCTTCATGGTGATTTTTTTGACTGCATTAGAAAAAGCAAAACACTATGAAACAAATTTAAAATATCCATCACTTCTACTAGCTGGTTTGGCCAGATAGAAATACTGTTTTGTTCTGGATTTCACAATTGTTTTTTTTGTTGTTTTCTAGTCAGAAAATAATCTTGCTTGATTCATTTGGTATTGGGGGGCAGAGGGGCAAGGATGATTACTGACCTAATTTTTCTCGTATTATAGACTTAAAACCTTGTGCTTTCAGTGTACAGTTCTTGCATTGCATTGCAAGATTTTGGTTATCGTGTTATTCCCATCTATATTATTTATTCTGAATAATGGGGAGATAACTGCCTTCTGGAGTAACCTACAATACTATGGAGGACATTTTAAAGCCATATTATGCACACTTCATGGTGTGACCATTGATATTGGTTGTAACCTTTAAAATAGTTGATGAGATGTCAAAATGAGGTGTTTTCTGTTTGTTCAAAGTCTAGTTGTAAGAGACTCAAAATACTAAATTGGTTTATAAGTGGAAGTGAAGAAGCTTGGTTTCTAATGGATACGTCTGCTTCTCTCCCAGTGGTGGCTCTAGTGCTTTCTAGCCGTAGGCATGTTCAACATGCGAGCAGTGGCACTGGGCTTGGTGCTGGCTGTGTGCCAGGTGCCAGCCCTTTGTAGACAGGGCAGCAGAAGGGAAAGATCTGAGCAAGGCTTGTGAAGTTCTGCTGAGAGCAGGCCAAATTATCCCCAAGGTAAGAGCTGCTCCTGAGTTCTGCTGTAATAATACTTGATCCTCTCTTTGTCCCTTAAGGTACATTTAAAAAGGAAAGGAACAACACAGGCTTTAGCTGAAACAAAACCACACACAGCTGAGTTTTTCCTGATTTTGTATATACACGTTTTTATACCTTCAGTGAGAAAATATCTTCTGCTCACCTGCTGATTGCAGTCAAACTTAGCATCTCTCTCCATTATCTGTATGTTGTTGAGCTAGCCCACATGTTGAAAAATCTCTCGTGTGACTGGCAGACAGCAGTCTCAGTTCATCTCACTAAGCTAATATTGTAATTAATAGATCTAGTCATGCAGTTGTTTTGATGCTAAAATCACACTTCAGCATGAAACAGAATCCCATTTTAAGAACTATTTATACTTTAATGATAATAATAACACAATTTCCTGCACTCGTTAAATTCCAGGTCCCTTATATAATTTAAGTGGGTTACTGCTAGAAGACTCTGCCCCCTTTTCCTTCAGTTCAAGGAGGGGCCAAGATTTACCATGTTCTCAGTTCTTTGCAGTCAATATATGTGTGAAAAGATGTAGGGAAATTACTATTTTTAAGTATATAGTAATCAACTAATTTATTTACTGTTTCATGTGTACTTTTACGAAAAAATCAGACAATATCTGCTATTCCACTCCAATATATACATAAGCATATAGCATTCACTGCTGTTGCTGCATGTGTGAACTATTCTTTCCTAGAAAATGAATTGTGGGTGTTTATTTGTAGACAGAAAAATACTTTTTCAAAGAATGAGTGAGTAGAATACCAAATTAAAGCAGAAATGCTTGAAACTTCCAGGATTGTCATGCTCCTCTTCATCTGTAGACATTTTGAGTAATTTTAGTATTAGAACCTAACAGAATAAATGCCTCAGAGATTTTACCTGGCAAGGTAGAGCATAGCCACAGTTTATCTGCACAAGGATTCTGGAAAGATTTTTGATTGAAAGTGCTGACCTGAGCATCTGTAAATAGTCATCAGTTTGGCTGTCAGAATGCAGGCATCAATGAAAATCAGAATGGAAATCAGCAGAAATTGGGAGCTTCACTTTAGGCATTACAATCAAGTATCTGTCATCCTAAAATAATTTCAAAGTAATTCAGGAATTCTCTGCATTCATGAATAAAGGTACAGGTGTTAGAGCTCTCCAAACTGTTACACCTGGGGAAAAAAAGGTACGTCTAATTTCCATTTAGTTTGAAATGGTCTTGTTTAAGTTATACTTTTGAAAGATTGTTGGAGCACAAATGTTTTACTGACACATGCCATATGCCAGTGTGAGGCATAGTCCACATTGCTGGGCACAGTCCAACATTCTAGTCCTTCCTCTCCATCAGGAGCTCTCCAGGACATCTTTTTTTGGCCCATCTAAGTCACAGAAAAGGGACAAAAATAGAGCTGTTTGCTGATGTTCAGTGAATTTTCTTTTAAGTAAAAAATTTAGAATAGTTTAAAAGAAACTATTTTCCTCCTTCCCAAGAGATTTAAAAAAGTGTGTGGTATATGTATTTTTTATATATATATATAAATTTTATATGTATTACCTATATATCTTTCTCTCTCTCTCAATATATAGAAAATGGAAATTATTGCTGTGAATATAATCTACTGTTATTCTTGGATATAAACAAGTTTCATGTCCATTTTTCCCCCAGTATACAAATACTGTAAATAATAAACAAATAAATTATTTACATTTTATAAAAGGGATTTTGCTTCCAATTCCCATAAAATAAGTCTATATTACAGAATGTTGCTACTTGTATGATTAGAAATCTCTGAATTTCAATCTCTATTGAGGTCTTGGCTTCTTTATACCTCTCTGCTTTCTAAAGATCTGTGCTGCTTGTGCATATATATCTTTTCTGAAAAATAACTTGAAAAATGTTTTGTGTAAGAAAATCTTGTATGTATAGATTTTTTTTGTTGTTGTTTCCATCTGTGTTTTATAACTCTTGAACAGAATGGAGGGGAGAACTGAAAATTAATAGAAGGTGCAGCCAATTGTGCCCTTTATGGAGTGAGCAAGGAGAGTAAGTGCAGATCTCACCCCCAACACCATTGCAGACTGACTTTTGAACATGAAGGAGTTAAGAATCAAAACACGAATCAACAGGCATGACTGATGCATTTGTAAGGAAAGGAAAGATATACAGTAATTGCAGGAAAAGGGAAGGAGCTTCCTGGGTTTTAGGGTCTAAATTTCCATCCCTTTAAGGCAGCTGAATTCTATGTATGTGTTTATGCATGTGTGTATGTGTATGTTTGGGCTAGAAGTATAGACATTGTGAATTACAGGAGCTCTAAACCAGGCATGTTTTCCTTTCAGAGGAATTTTGCAGTCTTCTCAAATCTGTAGCTCTGCGTAAGCATGACAAAGGAACAGTAAAGAGGGTTTGCTCATAACCATTGTTTTTCTTTGCTTGAAAGCCGCTTGTGGGCTGCACTGGCAGTGGTTCTGGATGTTAACCACATTTTATTGTTGTCTAGCACGCCACATTAGAGAACATTTCAACTTTGGGAGAAAAAAATAACTATAATTCTCTGCTAGTCACGCAGCACAGCCTTCTTTGACAGCATAAAACATAGGTTCACTGTAACTGCGGGTACGTTATTGTGGAACCAAAGGTGAGGCATATCACAGTGAAATAGCATTGCATCTGGAAACTGAAATAATAGTTGAAGATCATTGTTCTGCTCTGCCTTTAAGGTGTTTCAGCTGAAAAGACTAAATAAAACATACGGAAGAACATGAGACTCATTTGAAAATAAAGTAAAACCTTTTAAATACTCATTACAAATATGAAGTAGGTTATTGTATTTAAGGGAATAAAGAATAAATGTTACGGATTATTTTGCTGTGGCTGTCCTCCAGGACTCACTGGAATGATTGACCTTATTTTAGAATGCGGAAGAGACTCATTAAATGTGAACCCTCAAAGAAATGCAAGTTTTGGAGACAAAACATAGAAATGTAAAGAAATTGAAAGCTGAGGTACTTTCAGCATATTGAGAGTAAAGAAAAAACACTGCTACGTGCATAGGCCACCTGAGAAAGAGGGCTGTAAAAGAGGTAAAAAAAAAGGCATTATATGACTAATACTATCCATTCACTCTGCTTTTCTGTTCTGTCAGAGTTCACAAAACTGGGGAGGCATAAATTCTTTATAGTTAGGACAGCAAGCATGTTTCTACTGTGGAAAGTTACCTGTTTAAGATTATTTTCTCGTATCCTCTCATCTTTCCTGTCTACAAAGAGCCTGACTGTCTCACTAACCTCCTTGTAGGTACTGAAAGGCTGCTGTTAAGTACTCCTCAAACCTCCCCTGAAGGCTTCTTATCTTCAGCATTGTCACGAACGTGGATTTGTGAATCTGGTTGACTATGTTAATTTGTCATGAATGAGTGACTTCACACAGCTTGATTTAGTAGCAGTTTAGAATTTACTTGTGGCAAATCACAGGATTTGATTGTGATATTTTAATAGCACTGAATCATCAGTAGATTAACAAAGTGATTATACAAAATTAATCAAAACAGTGACTTAGTTAAAGATTCAAAGATGGCAAATTCACTCTGTTACTACATGGAAGAAGTGCACAAAGGAAAATTAAGTTACACTCAAGTTAGAACGGTTCACAGAGAGATTATGGATGCAGGGGATAAGGAGGACCCTCCTGTTGAGTCACGAGGTTCAGAATAGACCCCCTTGTTTTCTAAATTCCTTTTCAGAGTGGAGTCTAGGTGCGGCTAGGTCCAATCTTAGTCTCAGACTTGGTCAACTGTTTATGTAAATAGGGATAATATATATGTATATATCTAGAAGCAGTAGAAGACTCACTTTATAATTACATCATATATCTACAGACTACTTAAACTGATTTACACATGCATACTCACATACATGAATATATATATATATTTATGTACATATATATGAAAAGGTACACCTGTTAAAAATTCCCCTCGAGTTCAGTGAAATATTCAGGTCAAATGTCTTGGCATTTCTCAACGGGCAAGGGTTGAGCCTCAAGGAGTGAAGGGTTTCAGCCCAGGCTCCATTGTTGGTCTTTGGCAATGGACCTCCGATTTTTGCAAATTTTAAGAGTTGCTAGCTCTGAGATGTGTTCCACTCAGAGGCAGATCCTGGTTGCAGCCTGCTGCAGTCCAGGAGAGCTCAAAGAGTCTCACTTAGGACTGCCGTTTTATAGGATTGTGAGATGATTGGCTTTAGTCATCAGTAAATTTCCATCCAAGCCACAATCTGGGTCGGTAATTACTGGAATTCCGGTAACGATGGAATTCCACTCAATTATGTTTCAAGGCTGTCAGGGGATAACTGATTGTTCTCGCTCCCCACCTCAGCCATAACACAGAGTTTCTGATAAGGACAGTGCCACTGTCCGCATCCACCATGTAGGAGTTTCTGGTACAATTAAGGGTAGCCTAATTGACTAACACACTACTCAAAGGCCATGGTCTGGCAGGAATTCCTGAGGTCATTAAGCGGTCAAAGAGGGAAAAGGTGGCAGGGGGGATGCACCACCACAAGCATGAACATAATGCTGGACCCTTGCTCTGTCATGGCAATTGTTTTTCCTCATGTGAAGGTTTTTTGCATGTGGGAACCTTCAGCAGTGGTTGAAATGCAGTCAGATCACATCATTAGCACCATGCAAACCTATTGGTAGTATGGAGAAGGTAATGTGTACCTGGAAAAACTGAATTTCCACTATAGGTACAAACACAATTGTACAGTAAAAATAGTGAATGAAGGAAGTGCAAGCCGTTTAGTGCTTGAAATGATTTATTGGTATTAAGTGCAAAGGTTAGATACACTGTAGTTCTGACAAAATATTTAACTATAATTGACAGTAGTTTGAGTCATTGTTTGAAAATCTCCAGGGTGCAGAATGGTAGTATTTTATTAAAGACATAAATTACAGCTAGAAATGGAACTCCCACTGAGGAGTTTTACCACTAAGAAAGACTGGTTGTAAAAATCTCCCTTCTTTTTTTGCAATAGTCAACTTCAAGATAAAAGTAATACTAATAGAATCATAGAATCATAGAATCGTTTAGGTTGGAAAAGACGTTTAAGATCATCCAGTCCAACCATTAACCTACACTACCAAGTCCACACTAAACCAATCAAGGGTAGACTAGACTAAACCATGTCCCAAAGTGCCACGTCTACCCATTTTTTGAACACTTCCAGGGATGGTGACTCCACCACCTCTCTGGGCAGCCTGTTCCAATTCTTGACCACCCTTTCCATAAAGAATTTTTTCCTAATTTCCAACCTAAACCTCCCCTGGCGCAGCTTGAGCCCATTTCCTCTCGTCCTATCGCTAACTACTTGGGAGAAGAGACCAACACCCACCTCACTACTACCTCCTTTCAGGTAGTTGTAGAGAGCGATAAGGTCTCCCCTCAGCCTCCTCTTCTCCAGGCTAAACAACCCCAGTTCCCTCAGCCGCTCCTCATAAGGCCTGTTCTCTAGACCCTTCACCAGCCTTGTTGCAATTCTCTGAACACGCTCCAGCACCTCAATGTCTTTCTTGTATTGAGGGGCCCAAAACTGGACACAGTATTGCAGGTGCAGCCTCACCAGCGCTGAGTACAGGGGCACAATCAGCTCCCTGCTCCTGCTGGCCACACTATTCCTGATACAAGCCAGGATGCTGTTGGCCTTCTTGGCCACCTGGGCACACTGCTGGCTCATGTTCAGCCGGCTGTCAACCACCACCCCCAGTTGCTTTTCGGCCAGGCAGCTTTCCAGCCACTCTTCCCCAAGCCTGTAGCGTTGCATGGGGTTGTTGTGACCGAAGTGCAGGACCCGACACTTGGCCTTGTTAAACCTCATACAGCTGGCCTCGGCCCATCGATCCAGTCTGTCCAGATCACTCTGCAGGGCCATCCTACCCTCCAGCAGATCGACACTCCCACCCAGTTTGGTGTCATCTGCAAACTTACTGAAGGTGCACTCAATCCCCTCATCCAGATCATCGATAAAAATATTAAACAAGGCTGGCCCCAAAACAGAGCCCTGGGGGACACCGCTTGTGACCGGCTGCCAGCTGCACTTAACTCCATTTACCACTACTCTCTGGGCATGGCCACCCAACCTGTTCTTTACCCAGCGAAGAGTATGCCTGTCCAAGCCATGAGCTGCCAGCTTCCCAAGGAGAATATTATGGGAGACGGTGTCAAAAGCTTTGCTAAAGTCCAGGTAAATGACATCCACAGCCTTTCGTTCATCCACCAGGCGGGTCACCAGGTCATAAAAGGAGATCAGGTTG
Source organism: Pelecanus crispus (assembly GCF_030463565.1). Lineage (NCBI taxonomy): Eukaryota > Metazoa > Chordata > Aves > Pelecaniformes > Pelecanidae > Pelecanus > Pelecanus crispus. The sequence continues at coordinate 102,159,852 of NC_134645.1, forward strand.
GTCAAGCAGGACCTGCCTTTCATGAACCCATGCTGGCTCGTCCTGATCCCCTGGTTGATCTGCACTTGCCTGTTGAGTTCACTCAAGATGAACCTCTCCATAATCTTCCCCGGCACTGAGGTCAGGCTGACAGGCCTGTAGTTCCCCGGGTCCTCCTTCCGGCCCTTCTTGTACATGGGCATCCCATTGGCAAGCCTCCAGTCATCAGGGACCTCCCCTGTTAACCAGGACTGCTGATAGATGATGGAAAGTGTCTTGGCGAGCTCCTCTGCCAGCTCCCTCCGTACTGTCGGGTGGATCCCATCTGGCCCCATAGACTTGTGAGCATCCAGGTGGCATAGCAGGTCATTAACTGCTTCCTCCTGGACTATGAGGGCTCCATTCTGGTCCCCATCCCTATCCTCTAGCTCAGGGGCTTGAGTACCCTAGGGATGACCGGTCTGGCTGTTAAACACAGAGGCAAAGAAGGTGTTAAGTACCTCAGCCTTTTCCTTGTCCTCAGTGACAATGTTCCCCCCCACATCCAGCAAAGGATGGAGATCCTCCTTGGCACTCCTTTTATTGCTGATGTACTTATAAAAGCATTTTTTATTGTCTTTTACAGCATTGGCCAGATTGAGTTCTAGCTGGGCTTTTGCTTTTCTAATTTCCTTCCTGCAGGACCTAACAAGATCCCTGTACTCCTCCTGAGTTGCCCGCCCCTTCTTCCAAAGGCAGTAGACTCTCCTTTTTTCCCTGAGTCCCCGCAAAAGCTCCCTATTCAGCCAGGCCAGTCGTTTTCCCCGCCGGTTGGTCTTACGGCACACGGGGACAGCCCTCTCCTGCACCCTTATGACCACCTTCTTGAAGAAGGCCCAGCCTTCCTGGACCCCTTTGCCTTTCAGGACTGCCTCCCAAGGGACTTTCCCAACCAGGGTCCTGAAGAGGCCAAAGTCTGCCCTCCAGAAGTCCATAGTAACAGTTTTGCTGCCCCTCCGCTTGGCATCACCCAGAATTGAGAACTTTATCATATTGTGGTCGCTAAGCCCGAGACGGCCTCCGACCTCGACATTTCCCACAAGCCCTTCTCTGTTAGCAAACAGCAGGTCAAGCGAGGCACCTCCCCTGGTAGGCTTGCTTACCAGCTGTGTCAGAAAGTTATCCTCCACATGCTCTAGGAACTTCCGAGACTGCTGCCTCTCTGCTGTGTTGTATTTCCAGCAGATGTCCGGCAAGTTGAAGTCCCGCATGAGAACAAGGGCTAGCGATTGTGAGACTTTTGCCAGCTGCTTATAGAATGCCTCATCTACCTCTACATCCTGGTTGGGTGGTCTATAGCAGACTCCCAACAGTACATCTGCCTTGCTGGCCTTCCCCCTCATCCTTACCCATAAGCATTCTACCTTGTCATCACCCCTGTCGAGCTCTATACAGTCAATACACTTCCTAACATACAGAGCCACCCCCTCGCCTCTCCTTCCTTGCCTATTCCTTCTGAAGAGCTTATAGCCATCCAGTGCAGCACTCCAGTCATGAGAGTCATCCCACCACGTTTCTGTGATGGTGACTATGTCATAGCCATCCTGCTGCACAAGGGCTTCCAGCTCCTCCTGTTCGTTGCCCATGCTGTGTGCATTAGTGTAGATGCACTTGAGCCGGGCTATCGATTTCGCCCCCAATGTTGCCATGCTGCCCCTGGGCTCCTCACTAGTGGGCCCATTTATATCCCCTTCCCCCCTTCAAACCTAGTTTAAAGCCCTCTCAATGAGTCCCGCCAACTCATGGGCAAGAATCCTTTTCCCCTTTGGAGACAGCCGATCACTGTCAGCCGCCAGCAGGCCCGGTGCCGTGTAAACCTCCCCATGATCGAAAAACCCAAAGTTCCACCGATGGCACCAGCCTCTGAGCCACCTGTTAATCAGGTGAGTTTTCCCATTCCTTTCAGCACTGCTAGCTGCCATTGATGGGATTGAGGAAAACACTACCTGCGCTCCCGATCCTGCAAGCAATCACCCCATAAGTACATAAAATGTACTTTATGTCTATGTATTTCCTATGTTCCTCAGAAAGTAAAGAAATAAGCCCAGAGACAGAGTTTCACAGCAAAGTATCGTGGCTGAATTTGCTTTGTGCCATCCTAATTGGAGGAATGAAGACTTATCTATTAATTAAAATGAAATTATTAGTTTCAAGGTCATTGAAGAATTGTTGCCAGTGCTAATCTCCCCGAGAATATGTTCACAAAAATATTTGTTAAACTTCAACTTTCTATAGGTGTTCTTGTAATTTAAAAGGATGCTGTGTATGAATACTCATAGGAAAATGAAATGGTGGGGAAGGTTAACTGAATATAATGATGTTTTAACTGACTTTCCATCTGTACTCCTTTGCAGTGCTTGTGCTGTTCTTTTCTTCAGCTGTCAATGGTTGATGAGCTTGTCCATCTTATACCAGCACATACTGAGTTAAATTCATCTTACTTGCAAGAGCTTCTCATCATGCTGTCACCCAGACACATCTGCTCCTCCCTCACTTCTCTTCAGGCTATGGTAACTGTCCCCCAGCATGCCTAGTCTAAAGTCCTCCTCATTACGTTAACAAGAAAAACCACTCGTGCTCCACCTTGGTTAGATGTGTCAGCAGGACAGCCAGGTGTTTTGCTGGATGAGTTGGCTGCTGGTCGGGACTTTAACCCTCGCTGGTGGGACTTAGCCCACCCATGCCTTCCTCCCTCACTCCCAGAGTTCTGCAGTCACTACTGATGCTTCGGGTTACCCCGGCAGCATTGTTGGTGCTCACGTGGAAGAGTAGTAAGGGTTAACTGTGTGTGGGCTGGGCAAGCCTTGTAGGTCCCTGTGCAAAATCCTGGATCCTGGCCCTACCAGGCAGCAAGCCTGTGGAGGCATTAGGTCAGACTGGCAGACTGATGCCTCCATACCCTGCAGAAGGGAGTCTTCAGTAATGGTCTCACTAGCCTTTGCCTGCTTCCACAGACACAAGTTGCGGGCTGAGCTGGCTCTGAGGGGTCTCCTGAAGTATCTTGTTTGCCCTCAGTGGTCCCCTCAGCAGTTGCAGGTCAATCAGGAGCTGTCCTGCCGCCAGAGGTCACGAGTTTCTAGCCTCCCCTGTCTTGACATCCCCCTGCCACTACCTGTGGGACCATAGCCTCCAGCTGTGCCTGCTCCCTTGCTTCGTGTGGCTTAGCTTCCCTCTGTACATATCTGCAAAACCCTTGTTTACCCTGATGGTGCATGGCTGCCTCTTTCTCCCTGCTGCCCCCCTTACCTGACGACACAGTGTCGCCACCAGAGCAGGCTGAGAGACCCAGCCACCAGCAGCAGTGAGGGGCTGAGAGGGGGCCGTGGTGCGTGGGGCAGCTGTTGGTGTGGCCATTGGTGGGGCAGGACACCGGGCCACCACTTATGTCTTTGACCTGCCTGCCAGCCGGACTCACGGGAGGTGGTAAGCGTGGGTGGATGCCCAGTGTGGTGAGCCACACACCCCCCCTGGCTGAGGAAGCCATGGCACTCTTTATGGTGGAAGCTAACAGGCTGTCCCAGGAGAAGCGTTGCTCCTTGCATGCTGTTTGCATAAGCTTGGGCTGTGGGCTGCCATTGGAAGTCAGCTGTTGGGCTGGAGGGGGCTGTGGCCAGCCCAGTGAAACCGTCCTTGCTCTGACCTTTTAATTTCACTTTTCTAAAACTTTTTGTCACTTGGTGTTCCCATTCTTAAACAAACGTAACTTTCTTATGATCATAGTTAAATACTGTTGTAAGAGACCTGTTCTTTCTTTATCAAAAATAAATGAAATTTCCAAATAGCAAATTAATAGTTCATATTTTTCATGAGAGAGTCCTTCCCACAGGCAATGATGCCTTTTCTTTGAATGTTGTAAGGTATTGCTAATTAAAGGAATAGTAAATGATATAAAAGATGTGTCAATGAAAGAGGAAAAAATGATAGCTTGAACAGGAGTGTTTTACCCTAAGGTGTACCATAACAAAAAAGAAGAGCAGTAGAAAAAAGGAAAACATTTATTAGAATCCCCTCTGTGCCTCAATCCATACAAACTGCAGAGTATGCATTAGACATAGAAATACCCAGAGACAGAAGCTCCATGGTCCACAGGAGCATATGCTCATGAGCATATTAAAACTTTTGATTATCTGTACCTGCTTTTAAAAAACAAGACTTACAGTTGTCTACCTCTTGGCAAGTTTTAAATTTGAAGGCCTCTGTTCTGAAGCTGATGCAGCTGAAGCTCATTGGAATGGAGGAAACCCAGTAGGTACTGGCAAGAGTTAATGAAGCTTTCCAGTTGGCTGGGCTGCAGACCTGCCTGCGTATATGCTTACCATTACGGCTAGGTCTCAAACCTTTTAACATTCTGACATTAATGTGAATTCATGTAAACAGAAAAATGCGGAGAGCTGTATGTACACAGGGGAACGAGCTACAGATGAAAGGATTTTAGAGGCCAAAGGGCTTTCCTGTTTCTTAGGAAAGCAAGTGTTACACATTCAGAGTAAAAGATAAAATACAGCTTCATTTTTTTTTATTTTTCATTTTCTAAAGGCTTGGGTGATGAGCACTCTGGTTTAGGACAAATAGCAATCTAGGAAGCCAGCTCTAGAGGTCAAATGAAAAAGCTGCATGTAAGTGGAGTAGAAGGATTATAAGCAAAGCTATGTTCTATAAAAAGAGGTTGTGTACTGTTACAAACAATGTGAGCATCTTTATAGGTAAAACCACAGCAGTGGGTTATGTTAATAGCTATTGTGGGAAGGTGTATAGCCATTTGTGATTCAACTAGCACATTTTTAGGCATTTCACAAAAACCTGGAGCCTGCTAAATATTCTTCAGTGCTTTCTCTCATTAACTCTTTCCATTTTTACGGGCATAAAGCAATTGCAGCAGTTTTACTACTGACCTGATTCCTTTAAAAAGCGTTCTGGTTAGCAGCATGAATATATTTCCCATTAGAAGCCAAATTGGCCCCACATCCATGGAATAATGGAGTGTATTGTCTTGCGAGGTAGCACAATTTGTGGCCATAGGAAGATAAAAAGAGGTGGATGTCAGTGAGAATAAAGCACAATCTTTTGTCTGCAGTGCCCTGTGTACTTACTACAGTTATACATAGAAAGCTAAAGGCAGACATCACTAACTTTTGCTTGTTTGGTCTTTCTTGAAATTTAGTAGATAATCCAGTCTGGCCTCAGTTACCAGAGTTAGATTATAATTTCAGAAATTGTAAGTAAGTAAACTGCTTTGTTCCCTCACACGCCTTTTTTTTCTACTCACAGATTTTACTCTCTTGTAGGGAGATTCCTAGGTGTTCAGATGCCTTGTGCTAGCAAAGCACCAAAGAACTGACATAATTTTGAGCCATTCTCACATGTCTACTTAATTATGTGCTGAACAATGAAAAAACCCCACAAAACCTCCAAAAACCTGAGAAGGTACAGAAGGAATCAGGACTGCAGGAAAGTGATGTTCCATGCAGCTTTGCTGTCCTTCAGCCAAGCTGATCTCCTAAGTGGAGTCAAGAAAAACAGGTGGTTAGGTATTAGTATCTCAGGAGTGTGGGGATAACTGAGTGGTTCCATGGGAGAAGCAAAACCATGTGCAGGGGAAGTTCAGCTCAAATGGAATGAGGGAAAGATTTAGTGCTCAGTGGCGAGCTCAGGAAGGAAAACAAACAAGGGTTAGGGATTGGAGGTAATCCTCTAAAGCTGTGTCTGCCCTTTCTTAGAGAAATTGTCCTGTTTGTAAAAAGGAAGAGGTTTTCTTGCAATTTTGTTGGGTTTTTGTTTTTTTTTTTTAGTTTTCTGGAATTTACGCATACAGGCTTATATTTCAAACCAGAGTTTTTAAAGATTAAATACATTAAAAATTATAAGGTAATTTTTTTTGCATCACTGGTCATTGACTGGCATTGCTTGAAATTTTTCATTTGTTTTACTGTGTGTTGTATGTGTACCTATATTACTGATTTGTTGCTGTTTCTCTTTTCACCTCTTCCTGAGAATTTGTTAAGAAGAGCTTTGTTTGGGATTTGACCACAGTGGCTCTGATTTTGTAAATAGGTTTCTGAAAAGTCATGGAAGGATAAACTTCAGCAAGATACAGTGATATACAGGAGAGCAGCATTAACAGTTTTTAATTTATCATTAATTTATCATTTAATTTATCATTGACATTCAGAATTAAGCATATATAGTAATGTATTTACAGTCAGAGTTGGTGTCAGAATAGATTAAAATTTTGCCTATGTTGCAAAATAGAAACAGAATTTGTGACTTGCAAAGATACTTAGAATCATGTATAGATGATTAATTGAAACTTGAGCCAAGAAAAATGGAATTATCCACTTATTATGTCTTATGCATTGTATCTAGGCTCACATTGTTGCACTGACTTTTTTAACAAGATGGGTGAGTTTTTAGTACTACTTCAAATTTTTATCAGTCTCATAAAGTTGATCAGGCAAATAATTGTACGCTAGGTGATTCTTCAAGTGAGACTAAAGCATATTTCTTCTTGTGCAAAACTCAAAATACCATAGCTGTCCAAAAATGAAACAACTAAATGGCTCGTTTCATGTGTGGAAGAGCTCACACATTTTTAATTCCTTATGAGCAGATAAATGTACTGATCTGAGGCTCAGTTGAAATATTGGTAAGTAAAAAAACTAAGAAGTACATGAGTCTATGCATTTGTGCATGAATGGGTACCTATATGCATGTTGAGTACTCTTTTCTTGTCAAAACACAACATATGAGAGAGAGGATGAAGAGGGAAAGAAAAGAAGGAGGAAGGGAAGGGAAGGGAAGGGAAGGGAAGGGAAGGGAAGGGAAGGGAAGGGAAGGGAAGGGAAGGGAAGGGAAGGGGATGAAGGGAGGAAGGAAGGGAGGGAAAGAGAAACAAAGAACTGAAAGAAGGAAAAGAAAAACAGAAAGAAAAAGAAAGATAAATTAAGAAATTGAGAAAAGAAAGAAAGAAAAGAAAAAAGGAAGGAAGGAAGAAAGAAAGAAGGAAAGAAAGAAAGGAAAAGAAAAGAATGGGAGTGAAGGAAGGAAAGAGAGAGAGGAGAGGAGAGGAGAGGAGAGGAGAGGAGAGGAGAGGAGAGGAGAGGAGAGGAGAGGAGAGGAGAGGAGAGGAGAGGAGAGGAGAGGAGAGGAGAGGAGAGGAAAAAAAGAAAAATAAGCCCCTTTTAAGTGTACTCCTCTGTCATCTGATGAGCTTGCAACCATATATTCATGTATTTTTTCCATTTAAGTAAGAACTGCATCTGCCCTTGCCAGGTATGGCACAGTGTGCTGGAGGTTGAAGGGTCTAGTGAAATCAAAGAGACAAGCTAGATGTAGTCAGAAGGGAAATTTTTAGCTTTTACCCTAGCAACATCCCATTGTTTGTTTTAGACAGAAATAGTTCATATATTTGATTAAGATTAATTTTGTAATTAGGTTGTGGAATGGCTTCCTCTCTTCCCATACTGTGTTGTTTCTGCAAAGACTTCAAACTCTTCAAACTCATTCATTCTTACATCAAAAACTATATGAATGCCTAATTTTGAAGAAACTGTTCTTCCCTTATGGGGAGCCAAAGGTGCTAGATATGTTCCAAGTGCTATCATCTTCATAGCCCTTTCTTTCAGGCATTGATCTTAGTTGTCTGCTTAATATAATTTGATTAAATGTTTATATCTAGTTTTCTAATTTGTCAGCATTAGTCTTTGACAGAAGAAAACTAACATAAAGTTTCAGATTCATGTCTCTCTCCTTGACAGATGCAAAAGAGTATCCTGTATCTTTGCTACCATTAGCAGAATAAGAAAGTACTGGGTGAAGAAGAGAAATGTCTTTGTATCCTTATATCTCTCAAAATTCTATTTACAGATTTTAGTTATGCTCGCTATTACAGTGATTCTTACCTGGAATTTCAAGGCTTGCATTTGAACATGCAAAACTTCATCCACTTGGAATTTAAGACCTATAATCCTCATGGACTCCTCCTGTATATTGAACAGAGCCCAGAAACAATAGGACATTTTTTAATGCAGCTTTTCATCAATAACGGCACCTTACAGGTGAGGCATCAAAATCTCCCACTGAAGGAGAAATAAGTAAGAGTTAGGATCTGTAAAAATTTTAGTATTTTTTCTGTTTCCTACTGTAGAAGACAGTAGGTAGAGATACAGAGAGTCTTGCGATTCTTTAGTATTTTAAGTAAAATAGTTGTCAAACTTGCTATCTGTTAAGGCAAACTCATGGCTAATATGATTAATATGTCTCACAAGAGGTGGTGCTTGAGGAAAATTGAATAGTGATTATAATTGGAATGTCTCATATAAAAAGTACACATTAGAAGACAAAAATAAAGAATGTAGATTATGTCTTTACAACTGGTATGAATTAAGGTATTCTTTTATATACGAAGCCTAAACCTACTGAACGTCCTCATGTGCAAGTTCATTAAAATTGTTATAAGGTAGGCTGTGGAAATGAGTGAATAGTCATAGGAAAATTTACTGTGTAAGGGAATAAAGTGTGTCTTTGTTACCACGTAGCTCTGAGTAGAAAGAAACCTTTTACTTGATCTATCATGTTAATTCACAATTCCACAGGATCCCCAGAATCTCCCAAAAATTTGCTTGGCTTTCATAGACAAACTAAATAAGAATACATTTGTTTATAAACATTAAGGATTAAAGTGTGTATCCCAGTATATCTTTACCTTTGGCATATTATTCCTTCTTTTCTGAGGAAGAGATAAAGCTTGAGCTTTATGAAGAGATGGGCAGATACTAAAGAGGGTATAAAAAGATAGTAAAAGAGCAGTTACTTTTCTCATAATGGATCTTTCATTTTCCTGTTAAAAATTTCCAAAAGTTTGGCTGTAATTATATTCTTCTGCAAGGATTGTGAAATGACTGTTAGGAATAGCAAATTTGAGTTACATTTGCCTTCATATTTAAAAAGCATGATCATACTAAGAAGATATAGAAATTGCAGATAAACAGAGAAAAAAAGAAAATAACCTTTTACTTTATTTTGTTATATTGTGATTTACTGTGTTTTATTATATTGTGGCTATCTTTATCCAGAACAAATGAGATTAGTCAGGGGCAGGAAGTTATCCAAGGTTTAGAAAATGTTGATGGCTTTAAGTCCATCTTACTTGTATTCATGGTAAAGTAATGATGCAGAAAAATATTTTTCTAACATATCATAAGCACCATAAAATATGAAAGTACTTTAATTGACAAAAAAATATTCAGAGATCCCAGTGTGCCATGTTAAAACTAATTGAATTCACTTAATCATTCACAAAGCCGGTCAATTAAATGTAGATTTAAAGCCCAATGAACAAATGGTTCTAAGCTCACAATCAAGCTACAATTACAAGTAGACAAACCATGAAATCAAGTGCTTGTTCACATTAGTATAGGAAATTAAATAGTGTTCCAAAATGCTCAAGCCTGCATGCTACATTACGTGTTTGGAAGTGTAAGGAGGCCATAAAATGGTAAGTAAAATTCACCCGTGGCCAGTGTTAATTTCAGCTGTGTTGCAGATGGTCAACTTCTTTGCAAATCAGGCCCATAATATCTGATTGTACAATACAAAAAGATTAAAGCTTTTTCATGCCCACTAGGAAGCATATATTTGTGCTTGTATATAGATTTCCTGATCCAGATCTTTAATGAAACATCAGTTTTACTTGATACACGTGACCTTCTTCAGGTTTTTATGAAACTATTTGTTATTTTAAAATTCAAGTTTCTAAGCTTGTAACTGTTTAATTATTAGAAATTATGTAATAAAAGCATTTTTCCCACTCTGTAGTACCAGTTTTTATGTGGTGAAGCAGCAGAAGTCAAAAACATCACTACTACTGCTAAAGTGGATGATGGACACTGGTATAAAGTGCAAATTAGGTAAGTTTTATATTTTACTGTTGTCTGTGTTTATAATTGCTTCAAAGATCATCTAGGTTGGATAGTTAATAAATTCCAATGATAATATATCTCATTAGCTGTGAGCAACACCTGAACGTGTGCAGTAAAATCATGTTATGGCAGTGTGGACTACAGCACATCCTTGTAAAGAATGTTTAAAACTATAGTACAGTTGGGCAGTGCTCATCACATCACTGAAGTGCTCAATGGAAATAAGTTTATTCTCATTGAAATCATGTACCACAGCAAAGATAAATATTCAGGCAGGGAAGATATTGTGCAGTAGGTCCAAGCTACTTAGTGCAGGAAACAGCTGAATTTCCAATGAGAGAATATAAACTAATAGAAAAATCTTGGAAAACAGATAGATAGGCAGAAGCAGCACTATGACTTTTGTTGCTGTCACTGACTTGCAACTTATAATAGGATATATTACTTCTATAAAAGTAGCAATACTTGTAACTGAAGGAGGATAAAACAAAAGGAAAATAAGGTAGGTAGTAGGTTTTCCATGTTCTTTGTTTCCAAGATTATGTTTGTTTCCTGTCATGGCAATGTAATGGGAAAGGCAAATGTATATTTTAGAATAACATAAATACTCACTATTATAAGAATCCACAAGGAGGCTGATCAAAGCAATCACATTTGGATATCTTACAGGAAATCAAAGGGGAAAAAGCACGTGGAGTTGTCTGGAAATAGATGTGCAGAAAACCAATGTGCAGCAGGCCTTGTAATAAAACTTACTGGTGACTCCCTTGTATTGTGAAGCTGAACAAAGTAATTCTGACCTATCAAATTATGACCTGCCAAAATCAGTTGTACTTAATTTTGAAAGAAGGACATCTGTGATTCAAAAAAAAAAAAAAAAAGTATTTGGTTTAGTTGCGATTTCTAGAACAGCTGTCTAAACACAGTTCAGAGATCTCTATAGATTACCAGGGTGCACCAATCTTGTTACTAACTGGGAATCTGGATCACTGAAAAAAGTAGATCCTTTTCAAATATTTGTGAAAAAAAGATTCTATGCACAGGGGCAATGGTGACCTGCATGTATTCTTGGGTTTTTTTTAACCAAGCAAATATAAATAGATGTATATAATGACCAAAAGTCTGTGCTGTTACAATCCACAACCTTTTAAGAACTTGGAAGAGAAAGTTTTGGTTTAATTTTATAGGGACATTAGGCATGAGTCCTAGTGAGCTCTCCAGTTGCCTAGTTAGAATTAGACAGATTAGAATAGGTCAAAGTCCTCTAGTCCGGCAAGAAGACAGCGAGCTAGCTGTCTGCTTGTCTCTCAGGAGTAAATGACTCCCTAAAAAGTTTGTGGAGGGGTACAGAAGGAAAAAAAGCCTTTTACTGGAATAAGCCTTCTATAGCTAGATCTGCCCAAACATAGCTAAATGAAGCACTTTTGCAAGGCAACTACAACTGGACCCTTAGTTTCTATGGTAGCCGTAGTGGTGATTGTATCCGTTATATTGTGCCTTGTTGCCTCAGATGTGGCAGTGAGTAGTCAGTGAGAAGGAGCAGTTTGTTGCCGCATTTCAGCTGTCATCACTGACATATTTTTTTCCACCATGGTAAACCAAGCTCAAGCTCCAGACTACACAGTAAGACAATGCAAACTAACTCAAGGAGCAAAAGCCAGTAATTCACTGCAGTTGTGCTTATCACCCAAAAAGTGAATAACATAAAACCAAACCATACTAATGGAAGCTAAAAGCAAGTGTAAGCTCCCCTCTGACCAGGAAGAAATAGAAGACATCTCTATGACACTGATAAAAGCAGGATTCTCTAAAATCTTGAATAACATATGCAGTTCTGTTTATTTCTCTGCTTTTGACTCCTTCTCAATCTCAAAACAGAGAAAGTAGAATTGGAAATTTTTTTAGAGAAGAGATATAAAGATGATAAAGGCATTAAGCAGCTTCTGTGTGAATAGTGACTAAATAATCAAGGACTCTGAAAGTCAGTTAAAGACAACTGAGGGAGAATACCAAAGAAGTCTAAAAAAGTGACAGAGAAAGTGGATAAGGACTGGAGACATAAATTTTTTAGTCTGTTAGCTAGTTTAATCCATTAGAATTCTTTTGATATTCCTTTGTTGTTCATTTTTTTTAAGAAAGATTTAAAATCCTGAAGATAACAAAAGTATGAATACCTGAACCTTCAGTACTATAAGAGACTTCAAGAAAAACATCCTTTCCCTTGGTGCCAGAGCATTAGAACTGCCATGTCATTGACATTACTCAGGGATGCATTAACTACCATGATGTGAGTGGACCTATTTTATGCATTTTCCCCCAACTCCACTGAGCAGCAAATAACTTGAATCTGTAAATCAGCCTATGTCTGGAGAGAAAAATAACCCAATTTCTATTTCCGGGGTTCCTTTTGAGCCTAAGAAGGAAGGAAGAAAGAGCTATCTTCTGTCATTTGCAGAGAATGGTAATTATTTCAGGACAGCTCAGGTAAGATGGGCCACACTGATTTTTTAAAAGAGAAGGAATGAATACCATCTACGGGATTGAGGCTAGTTAGTGAGCAATTATTAATTAATCATCCTACTCACTTTATTAGACTGGAAATGGTTTTGGACATTGTTTTAAGATGACATTGTGCAGACGACACCAAGTTGGGTGGGAATGTTGATCTGCTTGAGGGTAGGAAGTCTCTACAGAGGGATCTGGACAGACTGGATCGATGGGCCGAGGCCAGTTGTATGAGATTCAATAAGGCCAAGTGTCGGGTCCTGCACTTGGGTCACAACAACCCCATGCGACGCTACAGGCTTGGGGAAGAGTGGCTGGAAAGCTGCCTGGCTGAAAAGAGTCTGGGGGTGTTGGTAGACAGCCGGCTGAACATGAGCCAGCAGTGTGCCCAGGTAGCCAAGAAGGCCAACAGCATGCTGGCTTGTATCAGGAATGGTGTGGCCAGCAGGAGCAGGGAGGTGATTGTGCCCCTGTACTCGGCACTGGTGAGGCCGCACCTCAAATACCGTGTCCAGTTTTGGGGCCCTCACTATAAAAAAGACACAGAGTTGCTGGAGCATGTCCAGAGAAGGGCAACAAAGCTGGTGAAGAGTGTGGAGCACAGGCCTTATGAGGAGCAGCTGAAAGAACTGGGGTAGTTTAGATCTGGAGAAAAGAAGGCTGAGGGGAGACCTTATCGCTCTCTACAGCTACCTGAAAGGAGGTCATAACAAGGTGGCTGTTGGTCTCTTTTCCCAAGTAACAAATGATAGGACAAGAGGAAACTGCCTCAAGTTGTGCCAGGGGAGGTTTAGATTGGATATTAGGAAAGATTTCTTCACAGAAAGGCCTGGCAAGCATTGGAGTAGGCTGCCCAGGGAAATGGTTGAGTCCTCATCCCTGAAGGTATTTAAAAGACATGTAAATGTAGTGCTTAGGGACCTGTTTTAGTGATGAACTTCACAGAATCATAGAATCGTTTAGGTTGGAAAAGACATTTAAGAACTTGGCAGTGTTAGGTTTACAGCTGGACTTGATGATCTTAAAGGTCTTTTCCAGCATAAATGATTCTATGATTCTAAGATTTAAAATCTTAATGGCACAGTTGTCAATAGGATTTGGTTATAAGTTGCTTCTTATTTTTATCTAGTGTATCTTCACATGTGCTTGAGTTACTTCAGAAAATGTATATGCTGTATGGACAAGTATGGTAACCACTGCTTTATATACTTTTTTCTTTATTAATAATTAAATACATATTGTTGACAATTAGTTTTGATAGAGTCACTCTTGAAACCTGTGTGTTACTTTTGTTATGAATTTAACATTTAATTTAATCAACTGTAATATAATACAGCATAGTAAAACTTAAAATAACTTTGGTGAAAAATTGCCATAGCTTATTCAGCAGCTGTCTAGAGCTTTGCAAACATTGTTTAAGCTTCACAGAACTGATTTGCAGTGAGATAAGTAAGTTAAGTTTTGAACAATGGTGTCTGTGAAGTTGGCAAATTCAGGATGGGAATGTAGGAGATACTGAATGCTATGACATAGTGGATATGCAGAGTGTGGGATTTTCTTTGTTCTGCAGATGTTAAGTATTATGAACAGACATCATGGGTAATAAAAAAAAAATATGGTTTTGTACTAGTTTGTTGAAAGAAACTGCTCATTCTCATTACCTAAAGTATTCCTAAATATTTGGAGCCCTTTTGATGTGGGCTTGTGATGGAAAGATTTTTGTCTTTCAAATTCACTAAAAGCAATGCATTTCAGCTACTGAAGATAAGCCATCTGCAAAGAATATACTGCCTTTACAATATCATATTAAATGAAAGAAATAGACTTAAAAGTAGTGACTGTTGTGTATTACAAGTTGAATTACAGTGAAAATTAGGTAGTGATAATATCTTCCTTTTCTGTTTACAGGGGAGCATTTTATTCCTTCTTTTATCCCACAGAAATCATTCCTGGTGTGAATAAAAGAAATGTCACACCTTTTAATGTTTGCAAATAAACGTGCATATTACTGTCAGACACTACACTATATCCAGTTCTCGTTGTTCTCCAGAATATTCATGCTGAAAGTAAACTAGCAGCATTCCTGAAACATATTTTTCACAATGATGGAATATTGGGGCTACAACAATTGTAACAGTTTATTAAAATTGGATATAATAAGAGGACTGGATTTGCATCAAGATCTTGAATGTCTTGATAATTTTGGATAGGATATAATTTTTTGCATCAGATTAGGCTTTATTTATGGCATTGGCTTCTAAAACCAACATGTTGCCAAAGTTTGCCTCAGAGCAGTGCCTGAGAGTTCTGTTTTATGTGTAAGCTAGTACAGTTTACTAAGTTTAGCTATTAATGAAAATCATTGCAGCTGTTTCAGTCACATATCTGATTGTATGGTTTTGGTTTTCTTAAGAATATTACCAGGGAAGTGAAAGAGCTACAGTGAAAAACGGATATGGGCAATATCCCACAGGGATTAGATTTCTGCAGGGTATTATGAAAGGAAGGAAACACTAAAGGGACTCAAGCACTGGGAATTTTACATGTTGGGTTTTGCTGTGAAGATACAGTTACTCTACCACAATCTTTGCATTCCAGCCCTTATAAAACTGCCTTCATTATATGCTTTAAGATTTATCTTCTTCAATTTTTGTCATCAAAACAAGTTGATAAAGTAATATGCATTGCAGAAGCAGGCCAAACTGCAGTGGCAGTATTAGAAATTTGTCCTTTTCTTGGTCCACTATGCTCCATTTCAGCAATTATTTCAGTACTGATAATAATAGTGTCTTAATTTTGTCAATTAAATGAAAAACATTTTTTACTTTACTTTTAATCTCAGATCACAATTGTCAATTGCTTTAGCAAATCAGTTTATAAACTGATTATACAGTGGATGTCACCAATACAATTTTTTTCTTTAAAATAAGTCGACCCACTTTGAACTATTTTTCAGTTGACCATGACCATTAAGATTAGAAAATTGGTGTAGATGCCCCATCAGCCTAGAAACCAACTTCAAAATGTGGCAATTTGTTTTTTTAAAGAGTGCATTATTCTTCTCCTTTAGCTCATAATGTTTGTAATTTGAGGTTTGCACTAGTTAACTATAGGACTTCTGGTGGTTGATTGTCTTGGTTTTGAGATGTAGATGGTTTTTGATTCCTCTAGTCAGAAAAAGATCTTTCTAATCATGCCATAATGCAACATATGCTCGTGCTGGAGCTTGTATATTACTTGTTTTTGATAGCTTTTTATGAAGGCCTGAGATAATCCATATGGTGCAAAATATGCTGTATTTATTATCCTTCAGAATACGCTACAAAGCTCATGTTTTCCCTAGGGCTTTCAGGCAGGTAGGATAAGCAGATGACAGATAAAGTGCTCAGAAAAAAACTGCAGATGCTTCTCTGTTTTGGTTTTTTATTTCACTTTTATGGTGAATTCTTATTTTTATTTTATCACACAGGTGCCAAACATTGGCCTTGATTTTTAACATAACAGCATGTAGGTGAAGAGGTCATCCATCTGTTGTTTCATATACTGTGTAAATGCCATATACTCCACTTAATGAAAACATGCTTAATGGGCCATCTCCTCAAAAAACAGTGTAAGCCACAAAATATTAGTTGCAATGGCTGCTGCTTTTTTAGAACAGAAGTGTATTCAATATCTATATAATGCTGTAAGAAGTGTATTCTTGGTGTAAGATAGCTTCACGCTCTCATTTTCTGGGCCTCTCCCAAGGAAGCTATCAATGGACTTGCATAAGTTGCAAGACATTTGTTGATGTATTGGGGACATACTCAGGGTTAAGCCTGATTTATATTTATTACCAATAAAAATGATGTAAGAAGTTGTTGGACCTCTAAACTGGCCACTGATAGGGTCCTCACAAACATACTTTCCTAGCCATGACTGTGTTGGTCTTTTTTTCAGTCCCTCCTAAAATGCCTAGTGTAAAACTAGGGGTGTATGAAATACAAGGGCTGCCTTATCTCATAATTTCTGATTTTTGTGTAGTCTGAAATTTCTCCCAGCTCAATGGTCTTACTTGTAAAAAGTCCAGTTTATTAGATTTAGTCTAATTTATGTATGATTTATTAACACTGGTAATAAAATTACAATTTCTTGTTTCCTAAATTCCACTGTATCTTGATTCCTAATTAGGTTATATCTGCACCTTACTGTCCAGTATCCACTGCAGAGAGGCTAAGACTGATCTGAGAATATAGTTTAGACACAGAGGCATTTTTATTTAAAATGGAACAAAAATTATGAAAAATTTTGAAATAGCGATACTAATGTCAAGACCTAGATTTGTAAGGTGGAAAATAGGAATTAGTTGATCATGAAGTATCAAGAAAATTGGAAGGATTCTTTTTTTGATTTGGGTTTGGTTTGGTTTGGTTTGGTTTTTTTTGGACAGTGATAAAGAAATTTAACCTAAAATACTTACAGTGACTATCACACAGATGAACAGGAAGAAATGAAGACTATCCCCCAGAAAGGGTATTCTGGAATACATCTGAAAGGGAAAAGATACTGACTTTGTGACAACAAAGAGTGGCTATTGGCATAAGTAGCTCAAAAAGTGGAAAACTAATTTCTAAGTGCTGAAGATTTCTGTTACACAGTGACAATATTACTGTCCACTAGCAGAGAATGATTGTGCCACAGAAATGGCAATGCTGGATTGAAGCAAGAGAATCAAGGGAGATTCTGATTTATGAACTGTGAGATTAAAACCAAATATGAAATAAAAACCACCAAATAGAGGAAAAGTTTTGAAATCTTGCTAGTCAGAATATATCTTTATGTGTTTTCCAGTTCATTCTACTACCCTGCGCAGTACATTTAGAGAGAATTAATTTGATTTTAATTCCTTCACAGATAAATAGAAGGAGAGCTGGGCTAAAAACTTTCCCTCCTGTGACTAATTTTATTCATTACTTTACCTCATAAATACTTGATAATTTCAATGTAGCTTAATGTATCTTTCTATTTGGAGGTCAAGTGTTCAAAATAAATGGTGGTGCTTCTTAAGAATAAATGTTTCATCAATAATGGTTTTCAGATTATACTATTTTTTTGTCCAAGAACCTAATCCTCCCTTTTTAATGACTTAGAGCACTATGGAAATAATAACTTTGTAGATGCTAGAGAGGGATAGCAACATAAATACAAATACAGCATCTCACTAAAAAACATCAGAACAGTTAAACAATAATAAATTTAGATAAGCAAACTGGTCTATACATAGGCTGAATACTGAGAATGCATTGATGGTATCTGCTGCTGAAGAAATATTAAGGGAAGTGATAGACAATCAATGAAATTATACTTACCCAGTTTGCTTTGTGAATAAGCATTGATTTCTGTAGCTGAATGTTAGCTTCATGTACATTGTATCAATGCAGTTATCTTCTATTAATCTTAGGTATTTTAAAAATACCAGTTATTATTTTTTATTGTTTTGGGGTGGTTGGGTTTTTTTTTTCTGAAAAGAGAATATCTTAAAATTCTGTAGTAGAATTACTTTACCACAACTTTTATCTGTTCTTTGAAGTGTCATTGTCATGAAAAACAAAACTATATTTTTATTTCTAGATTCGCAAACTATTCATTCTTTCCTTACTTACAATTGCCTTTCCCTGTCTTCAGTAGAAAAAGCAAAGAAACAACATGCCCTCTCTTACTGGCTGCTGCATATCACTACATTCCATATCTTTTAGAGACACTGTCTCAACAATTTATGTATTTGCCAGAGGCTTTTCCTCAGGACATGGCCTTAGCTGGTTGTCTGTTTAAGCATATTTAAATCCTGTTCTACCCCATGTGATCTATACAGTAATTCTTAACTACATTCTTCACATTATTAATTTCCCAAACTATTCACAATTTTATTCTCTGAATAGCCCAAATTGATAATTTTTAAAACAAAGCAGTTACAATATTGACTGACATCTTTTATAAATTTGAAGTATTTTTTCCTTATAAAAGCTAATAGAACACAACAGTATCCTATTTCTGAATGATTTTTGTTATTTGGAAAACAGATCTAATATATATATATTACACACAATCCAGTAGTTTCTTTTATACACTTAAATGTGCTGAGCCTTTTGACTTCCTAAACAAAGTGATTTTATGTTCTCATGTTTTCACATGTGATGTCAATATATTTTATACAGTATATGCCTATTAATTAAGAGTAAATGCACCAGATATCACAAAGGGAGCTTAGGGAGAAAACAGTGTATCATTTAGAGAATATTTTACAGAGCTTCTTTTCCCCTCTATGGATGAGCATGATACATCGTTTGAACAGAGTAAGATACCATAGGGTACCATTTTTATCTAAGACGACATTTCTAAAATTTCTTGATTTTACAGTTTCAGACCAGAAGGGACCACTCATTTGACCACAAAGGAACAACTAAATTGACCTTGTCTATGTCATAAATCATCAATATTTTGTTCAGAAAGCCACAGAATTCTGTTAAATCAAACCCTTCTAATTCTTAAATATTTTCCTAAGATACATTCTACTGTGGTCACCTCTTCCTAAACCCTCAGTATTGGTGAGGAATTTATATATCCAAATCATTCTGTCCGGCAAACCCCAGCCATTACTTCAGTGAAAAGCTGAAAATAAAAGCTGGGTAAAGATTCCTTTCTGACCCTGCTAATCCTATGTCTCAGATATGTGACCCTGACTATATGAACAAGCAGTGGCAGACATTTGACAGGTGTAATTCACTTTCACCTCAGAATTTTTTTTACCTGCTAGATATCCTTTCACCACAAAACCCAAGCTCTGCTATTTAAGAGATGTCCCAGAGAATGGAGAAACAAAAATAATTAGCCAGTTCTGTACTGGAAGAAAAATGCTGTTGGGCACTGCATATTGCACCCAGAAGCCTGAAGGCATAAGTTTTATGAAAATCATTGCACTGAGGCAGATGAGTATTTGAAAGATGATGCAAGCCATCCTTTTCCCACTGAAGACAAAGGGATATGCAGAGAGTGGGACAAGCAGTATAGATGGCTTCTTTATTCAGGCAGAGCTGTATGAATACTGTACACTAACTCCTACTTAGTAAGAAGGAAGCTGTCTTTCTACTTTATCCCACATGATTCCTTTTCAGTCAGAGTCACCTGGAGACAGGGAGATAGCTCCTCTTCTGAAAGCAAATAAGTTTTGTCTCCTTGAAGGACAGGATGGAGCTTGGAGAGAGTCTATAGCAACAGCACAGACGAGGAAAATCCTGAAAAAAAAAAAAGCAGTCTTCCTGCTGTAGGAAGCAAGCACTAAGGTGAGCCTTGTAAGATCATGGAAGGAAGGAGATTTTGTTTGGGACCAACAGTATGTAGTAAAGAATTTATTCAAGTTAGAGAATAAAATTGCTTTCAAGTCTTTTTTTTTTTTTTTTTTAATCTATCACACTTATTTCTACATTTTCATTATTTAAAAAGTTACCTCTTAAAAATCTGTTTATCTTGTGCTCTAAACAAACTCTGTCTTTAAAGAGGGGTGTCTTTTTATGTCTTTTTGGAGAAGTCACTTCAACAAAAGGGGGACAATTTGGAGTCCCTTCAAAGGGAGACTTTTGGCCTCAGGGAGACTCCTTTGTTTTTTCCATGTTCAAGCTGCTTTGTTCTCCCTCCCTCCCTCTCTCTCTCTCTCTGTTAAAAATCCGGCTACTGGCTCATGTGGCCAGAGCTCATATAGAGCTCGTATAGATCAGTTGATCTAGTTAAATACTTTTTTTTTTGTTTCCAGCTGAATAATTTCCTTAATGCAAATTGCTGTGTGAAGAAGGGAGGAGGAACATATGAATGCCCATGGAATAAAGGCTGGAACTTAGTCCTTTGCCTAAATTGCCAGTCAGACCAAACCTATAGATGTATAAGAAATGCCAGTGAGATGATCCAGGCTCCACCATATCTATTGTACATATTCAAAATCATCCATTCACTTTCAGAATTTCTCTAAAACGTTAGCTTAAAGCTTGTCTTCTTAAAATGAGGAATTTTAACTTTCTTTCAGAAACAAGCTTTCTTTCAGAAAAAAATCATGCTGTTATACTGCTGATGTTAATGAGCATAATCCTTTTGAACATTGTGTAGTAAAGATCTCAGTTCTGCATTGCCAGACACATCAGAATACCCTTTGCTATTCTGAAGTCTCTACAAGAAGTGCTTTATTCATTCAACAAAAACTAAGATTTCACAGAGAAAGAATGAATAGTGGAAATGGACAAAACCTAGAAATGATGACAGAGAAATTTGGCATTAATGTTTTCAAAGCTTGTAATTAGTCTCCAGAAATTGAGGATAATGAAAGTAGACTTTCTTCTTGCATATCTGTCTCAGTATACAAAAACCCTTCACCAATCAAATCTTCTGATAAAACAAAAGGTTAAAACTAAGTGCATTTGTGTACAACTAAATAATATTATTTTATTTTGCATCAATGCAATGTAAAGAAATCTTAACTGGAATGAAAAACCATCATGAAACTGAAGCTCAATATGTTGTGCATGTTTTTTATATTCCACAAAGAGTGACTGTTTATCATAAACTCCATATGAGTCAACAGAGAATAAGCAACTGCCTTTTCCTAACAATGTAATTGAATGCAGTGGATTTAATTATACTAAATTGTTCATAATAACAGTTAATAGTGACTTAATACCACCAATTAGTTTGATACAAACTGTTGTTTTACAGCCTCTTTAAGATAAAAGCTTGCTTACTTAGTCATGCCACATCTTGGGTACAAAATCACATTCTACACTGTTTCAGAACTCTGCCACCAAAGGAGACACTAAGTTAAAATTTAGAATCATCAAAAAGACAAATCTGTGGTGTATAGTGATCTATTCCTGATCAGATTTGTTAACAAAAGAAATACTAAAAAATATTTCTGTTGTAAAAATGCTACTTTCTTTTACTTTGGATCTCATTCTAAGAATGAAAATTTTCTACTTTAACTTCTTAAACAACTTATGGAAGGGACAGAAACATAAAACCAGTAGAGTAAGACTGTAATAACAGGCAACATACATAAAACTTTGTTCTATATTATTTTCTGAGGACATCAAAGGATGCTTATGAATACTAAAAGTGGGTTCACTGTTCTGTGGCTCCCTTGGCCCCATGTCACAAGCATAGAAATGACATTAAGGAGAACACAGACAGGATATAGAGACCAGAAATAATGTGGGCCTGCACAGTTGATGTAAATATGAATTCCCACTGTGTAACTATGTTCTTATTCAGTGCAGTCTTTCAGTTTCACTGGAATTAAAATGTCAGTGTTGCAAGTCTAGATCTGACTCTAAACTTCCGCTGTCTGAATGCTTGAATACAGTATTCTCATTTGGGCTAAGCTTTTCCCTAAATGAAACTTTATTTACATCTACTTCAACTTGAAATAAGTGCATATTGTTTTCTAAGTTTAATTTCTGTAAATAGCATTTAAGGTTGTTATAATGTGAGCAGCAGGAAACTCGAAGCTTTCCAAACTGCAAAGACAGAAATAGCCAAAGGCATAGATTATTGTTTTTCTCTAGCTAAATCTATAATAGTAAATAACACTGAAATCTGAAGACTATTCTTTGGACCTGAGGCCAGCTGGCAGGTCCCAGATCATGTCTATAAAAATACTTATTGCAAAATAGGTTGGCAACTTTTAAACTAGGAATGATTCCAGAGTTGAACTAACCAGTGAACTTTTTCAGTTTCAGAATTGGAGGTGATAGCTAGCCTGGGTAGCAACTGTAACAGAAACTGTGATAACTTCAGAAAAATACAGATGATCATGTGTCAGGACTTGAACTCATGTTGTGGACCTTTTTAGTTTAGTAATGTAAGTGTAACCTCTGTGAAAAGAATAAGGGGGTACCACTGAAACAAAGATTATTCCCCCCCCCCCCCCCGATTCTTAAAGAAATTTGCATCATGCCTTGTCATTAGCTTCATTGTTGTTATTTATTTAGATAAATCACTCTCTAAGACAAGACTAAGAAATCAGCTCCAGGTCCAGGAAATATGAGTCTGCTGTCAGAGCAAATGAGAAAAAATACATTGTTGACTCATTAGTTCATCTGCAACATGAAAGTATGTGTTACCTGCTGTCTCGGTAGGGCAAAATCGGCACCAACAGATGTGAGCAGTCTAAAATGATGCATCTTGCTGCAGAGAGAAAATTTAATGACTCTGAGTGTAACTGGTATATTTCCTATCTAAATAAATCTACTAAGGGTAATATGAGATTCTGCCTTATTCTCTAAATGTTATTACTACGGGGTTGGGTTGGAGGGGTTTTTTGGGTGGTTTGTTTGGGTTTTTTTTTGCTAAAGAAAGATGTTGCAGGATTGAAGAATCATAGGATAATTCAGGCTAGAAGGGACTTCAGGAGGTCTCTAGTCCAACCTCCTGCTCAAAGCAGGGCTAGCCAAAGGGTCAGACCAGGTTGCTCAGGGCTTTATTCAGTCAGGTTTTGAAAACCTCCAAGGGTGAAACCTGCACAACCTCTCTGAGCAAAGAGGCCTGGGGTTATTCCAGTCTTAAAGTTGTCTCAAACACCCTTGCAAAGCCTTACAGTTTTTAAAAGCAGTACTAGGTCAAAACTGATCCCACCTTTTAAATGTGCATTAAGAAAATGTAACTCTTAACTATCTGTGAAAAAAGGTCTATTGGTTTGTTGCAATTTTACAAAAATAAATGTTCTACTGCAAGATGCAGTTTGAGAATGAAACTGGAAAATTAAATCTACTAGATACCGAGTGAAAGCAAATGGAAACAGTAGTTGGCTGTGATTTTTTTAAGCTAAGAAATCTGTAAAATAATAATTAAACACAGTGAAAACTAAATGTGTTTCTTAGCTTTAATTAATCAATCAGTTGTCTTCAATAAAATCAGGGAACTTTGGGATTGTTTTTTAGAATATATAATAAGAAAACTCTTTAATTTTTGTAGTTCACAACTCATATTTGATATAGCTGTTTGCAAACCTACTTTTGGTTTTGTTTAATAGACTGAATGCTAGCATTACATCCTAAGTAGTTCACAGGTAATTACTGAATTGTTTATTGTTGTTTAGCATGATCACGTTCGAAGTGAAATTGCTAGAGATGGGTGAAAGTTTCAGTCTTGCGTCTAGAACAAGAGATTTCCCTTTCTTATCAGGAAAACCAGATTAAAGAAGCTTTATTCCCAGCAAGGCTGCACAGCATGACTGACACAATACTTTATCTGGACATCCCCCCTTCCCTCCTTATCTTCCCTCATTTGTTTTATTACCTTTTCATCATTTTATAATAATCCAAAACATGTCATTTAATCATCGCTAACAAATGTCAGCAAGTTAGGGCATTATGTGAAGGGATTTGGATTTCATGCAGATACTGTCTTGTTTAGGTACCGTTATCCTAACAGTTATCAAATTATTATCTGACCTTTTCATCCTTCCAGCCTGTGAGGCATTGGGCGATGGATTTAATGCTGTTTAGACAGAACTCATCTTCAGGTTATAATTAATAGGCCAGTATTTAATCATTACATTTATGTAAGTACAAATGAGGAATCTGTGAACTATTACTGCTGGGTTGGACTGAGGCACAATTACTGGTAGCTTACCCAGCAAAAGTGCTTGAGACTTGCTGTATGCATTTCCACATTTATAATTATTCAGAAAGCTCTGTCTTCTTACTTGACCTTTAAAGCACCCGATGTGCTGATTGTAGAAAAAGTATTTTAAAAGCCTAATGGAAATTTCATAGAGTGCATATATGACCCGGTGATTGTATCATCAGTAAATGCTAAACAATAATGGTTTAAGGTTGTTATTCTAATTTGGCCAGACTCTGCTAAATTCAATCAAGCACAATCAAAGGTGCATGGCTGACATTCTAACAAGCTTAGGGCGAAGGCAGCTCACACTATTGAATTGCATTAACTTGTGTTCTGACATAAAGTACTGGGAATTCATTTCAAAATATGTTTATATATGCACACAAAAATACCTCTGCATATCCATCAAATAAGCTATTAAGGACAAGCTAACAAGTATGTCTAAAGCTAACGTGAAGAGACCTACATTTGTAAATAGGGTGCTTGTGTAACAGAAGTACATACATGGTCATGTAACCAGTTACAGCATTAGCATCTCAAAATGTGTAGAAGAAAGAGTAATTTAAAAAAAATAAAAGAAGTTGTTTGGGCAGCTTTCCTTCATTTAGCACATCTGTTAATTAGTTTAATAAAAAAAAGCCAAATGCCTGTCAGTTCCCCTCCTTGATCCTCTTCCACTCCAATCTTAAGAATTATGTTGCATTAAAACAAGTCTGATTTAAAATATTTGAGAGATTGTTATCCTATTATTATGCCTTTGTTCATGAATATTATAGGCTTTTATCAGAAAGAGAAGAAATTTTAGATATTTAAAAATCAATAATTTTTTTCCTTAGAACTCTCACAGAAGCTTTCTGCTATAGAATGAATACATCCAAAATGCCACAATAAGTTCAACCCTTAGGAAAAACTGCTTGATCATTGCAAACAGAGATACTGACAATGCATGTATGAGTTACACACATTGTCAGCAAACTTTGTTTGTAAGCAAATAATGCTGTAGAACCTTGTGTATGTGCTTAGACACACAACCATTGCATAAGATCTACAAAACATGGTAGGAAAATATTCCTTTCCTTGATTGCACTTCCAGCTACATTTTTTTCCTTCTTGTTCTCATTCATGTTAGCTATTAATTAGCGAGTTTCAAAAACTTTGTAAAAATTCAGGAGAAAACAAAAGATCCCTGAACTGATCCCTTAAGATGTTTATCTTTAGTCCACAGAATTAAAACCTCGATTTATTTATCTTCTTTAATGTTGATTTTAACAACAAAACAAACGTCATATTCTTCATCAGAAGTTATTTACCATAGGATGGACTGGCCATTTTGCTTGCAAAAATGTTTATAGTCCTGTCTGTTAAAAGGCTAATACCATGTTTGCATATTTTTCTGAAAGTATCATAAAAAGAGAATTATATGGAAAACAAAGATAGACAACTGTTTGCAAATGTTGCTAATGTTAAGTCTCCATCCTCTGATTAAAAAATGATAGAAGACCTTATCAAATAGTATGTGAGAAATCCTTCATATATCGTTATCTGACACAAGATAGTGAAGAAAACTTTCCATGCTCTTTTTGTAACTAATAAGTTTCAGAAGCTGATTTTACATTATCAAAGGTAAACTGAATTCATACTTTACTGATAGCATCCTAGCTAAATTACAGACTGTTTCTTTTACAGTATTGTTTGGCATATGCTATTTTTAAATAGATTTTTTGTGGCACCTGTATTACAAAGGCACTTGAATATTTTTAAACATACAGCTGATTGATTTCTTTGGCGTGCAGAGAGGATAGGCTGAAAGAAATTTCTACATGGGAGACTCTTGTTTAGTTCGGATATTTCTTCACCGTGCTTTCTTTCATGAAGATAGAGTGCTTGCTGCCAACTGGTGATCAGAATGTAAATAAGCTTTGTATCATTAAAAAAAAAATTGAAGAAAAAAATTGTTTACTTTGCACCTTCTGTTTGTTGTTAACAATTTATGCATGCTATTAAGAGAGGCACTGTTAAGAGGGTGTGTGGACAGGGGGAGGAAAAAGGGAATGTATGTATTAATTTCAGGGCCTAATATTACTGCCTTCAGTTGTAGGAAAAATGCTTTTGAAGATAAGTATTATAAATTATAATAGGTCTGCACTCTCTAAAATGCAGTTTCTTTTAAATTGCTTTTCTGGGTTATCTTTTTTTGTGATGAAAAAGAGGGATATTTAAAATATTTGAAGTTAATGGATGTCTTTTTCAAATTACAAAGCCTTCTTGTTATTGTTAAAAATTGCCTAACTTTTCTATTCACCCATTATTATGTGTTTTGGCTTTTTCAGTAATTACACTGCTCAGATTTACAATATGGCTTCACTTTAATGGAAGTTCAAACCCCAAAGACATGCCAACTTACAGCTTGTTAAACAGCTTCTTCTATATTTATAGTCTTTAATATAAAAAGAGCTATTTACTTTATTTTCTTTCCTCATTGGTTTACTAACAGCCTAATTAATTTTTTGGATAGACAGTAATGTAAACTATATATAGTGGTAAAATTTGCCTATTTCTAAATTTATGCAGGCAAGGCATTGTACCATGTGAAGCAGAAATGTCGGTCCTGGGGATATCTGCAAAGACAAGTATGCCCAGCTATTTCTGGTCCAGTTCATATTGGCTTGAAACAGGATCTATATTTGTCGGTGGTTTGCCTCACCATTATGCAATAAAACAGGTAATTTTTTCTTATTATTTATTTTTATTTAAG
The DNA here is from genome assembly GCF_030463565.1 of Pelecanus crispus. Lineage (NCBI taxonomy): Eukaryota > Metazoa > Chordata > Aves > Pelecaniformes > Pelecanidae > Pelecanus > Pelecanus crispus. The sequence continues at coordinate 102,186,690 of NC_134645.1, forward strand.
ATGTTTGTTATTCGGGGAGTGGCAAATCAAATAGGATCTAACTGAAGGGATTTAAACTATGCAAAAAATAAAAATTACTCACAGCATTTTGAGGATTACATCTAAGGGATGTGTGTGGTCCCTTGCAGAGTTTTGCTGGTGCCTGGGACTTTGGTAAATGAAATAAATGGAAACAGTGTTCTGGCCTGAAGTTATGATCCGCATTCCTGTTTGTCTTGAGTAGGTATAGTTAAGGAGCAAATATCATCAAATTCAGAGGAGGTACCTGTTACCTCAGGTGCTAATTCTATGAAGATGTGAAAAGTATAACTGCACTGGGTTGTATAACCAAAGAGGCTCTCTGCTTGCATCCTGTGCTGGCACAGACAGGTGTGTGTAAAAATGTAAAAAAAAGCAAGAGAGAGTTACACAGAGCTGGGGAAGAAGTGAGCTGTGAAGGTGTTAAGAGTACACACAGGGTCATGCAGATCATTGGAGGGAGGTGGATCATTGCTGAATTGTTGTTAAGGAGGAATTTGGGGTAGGGTAATCACAATAACAGATGCACATCCCTTAAGTAACTTCCAGTTTAAGTATGTTTTTTCAAAGCAGGATGAGTACGGGTGGTGATTTCTGTTCTAGTCTGTGACACTCACACTCTTCACACTCACACCAATCAAAGTCCCAGCCCCTGTAATTCCTTTGAGACTAGAACCATCCACCCAGGGAACACGCTCTGGCTCCTGGCAGCATGGACCCTATGCAGAGCAGTTCCCAGCCGGCTCAGCCTTCTACATCGTCAGGTGTCTGAGTACAGAGTCTCCCTCTGCACCCAAGGGGTTATTGTCGTAACTATGCTTAAATTTTTAAAATTAAGTTATTGGCACAACGTGCTAGTGGCCTTGCTAGTCACATAGCCCCACATCAATCTCTGACTTTCCTCTTATCTAGAGCCAACCAATGTTGTTATCTGGGTTATTTCACCCTCTAGTCTCATGTCCCAAATGTGTTACAAGAATGTAAAGTTGTTCAACATTACATAAAAAAGATTATCTGTGAGTCTTTATTAGTTTTCCACACATAGTGGAATAAACAAACCTGTTAGCACTGGGTTGGTGTAGTCCAGGTCTCATTTATCTGAGCAGTAATCTTTGGGTATTTGTCACCCCACAACTGTTACAAAGTTAATCTGTGGGGTTTTTTTTGTTTTCCCAGTGCACAGCAGAATCATGTAGTCAGAGCTGGACATAAATAGTTCAGATTTCATTTTTTTGAGCCATACTTTCAGGTAGGCTTCACCCTGTGATAATTGTTTTAACCTTTTTATTTCTGTTCTGTTCTTTGGTAAGTGAAGGTCATCTTATAATGAGGTGAATACAGTAATTTCAAGCACAGATGTGGTTTTGATGCTGTTATTGTAATGCAGGATTTCTAGATTGCTTTCACCTTATAATAAATTGGACAGTAACCAATGAAGTGTCAATACTGTTGTAATGCAACTTAAAAGTTCTTGTGAGTAGGTGCTTTTAGCGTTGCAAAATACTTATCCAAAAGTATACTTCTAAATACCTCATACTGGCATTAAAAGAGCATGTCAAATAGTATTTGTTGTCATAAAACTTTTCCCTTAATTCAAATGTTCATACTCAAACTATCCATTCATCTGGAATATTTTATCCTGTTAGTTGCATATAAAATTTTATTTACTATAGAAATGTATCTTCAAGAAGTGTTCTATACTAGCAAGAAATAAGAAAATGGTATTTTTAATGTTTAAATTACCTGTCTTCTAGAAGCTAAGAAAAAAGTTTTTGGGGATCCCCCAAAGAATTTATAGTGAAGGCTTAGGCAAGTTCAATCTATGGAGTGTATTTAGGAGAAGGTACAGAAGCAATTTGTTTGAGGGATATACATAATAATGTGTATTTGAGAAGGCAGTTTGAGATGGTAAATAGCTCTTCATCAGCCAAAGGCAAAATAAAATCCAGAACAATAGGTTTACCTTAGGTAAGTTAAAATAGCGACAAAACACAATGTTTTAAGTGTAATTTACTGATAAAACATTTTGCCTATATATGTGTTGGATTGTCATATCAAAATGGACTTTCTTTAAGGATGTTGCAGTTCAATAGATTATTCTATTCTTAATGCAGGATTAATAGGTGAAATATTATGGTCCATGTTTGTTATTTAGATGAGGTAATAGATGTGGGACACCTACTTGTGCAAGTGCTCAAGCTGGTGATACTTAACCTCTATTTGTACTCGAAAAGCATATGTTTATATAACTTACCCAAAGGTAAAAATACATCCTCGACTCTCAGTTGCCTCTCTAGTTTTTCATGAAGCTTTTTTTGCAGTTCACTCCTTTCTGTTTGAGATTACCTCGGCCTTTTATTTCACTTCATTGTCTTTGTTCCTTTGTGATTTTTGTGTTCACTTTGATCTTAGTGTCTTATTTTGCCTAATTTTTACTCTTTTGTAGCTTTGGGCAAGTTTAGTTTTCCTTGGCTTCCCCACCAATGTCTGTTGGCTGTAAGGCACATACAGTCTATAAAGGCTGTATTTTCTCTTTTTGTCAGGGAATGGAGAACCGTCTGTCCAAGTTCTCTTTACGTGGGCTTTTCAATCCCAGCAGTAGGAAACCACTCCAGGAAGTTTCTTTCTCATCAGCTTTGACACAGGCAGGCAGGCTTCTGTTGTAAAACCTTCATCATCCACGAAACACAAAAGGTCTCTTTCTGACCTTCATCCTGCCGTTCGCTTCAAGGGAGATTTCTGCTCCAGCTGAGGCTCAGCTTTTGCTGGCAGATGCTCTGATCACTCTTGGAGTCAAGTCTGATAATGACCCTTGTGATACCCACAGTATCTGCCTAATAATACATTGTCTTGTTTTAGATGAGCTCCTTCTCTCACTGGAGTAGTTCACTCTGCTGTTGGCTCTCCTACCTTCCAATATTGTGGAAGTTGTAGAGAGCAGTGACTTCAGACCCTAGACTGCTTCAGTTTCTGTCTAACAGGAACTTCTAGCTGTCAGTGACAGAAACTGTTGACACAGGAGTTCCGTATTACTGGAATTGGCTCATGAAACACTATTAATTTCCAGGCTAGATTCCTCTTCCTTTCTTTATGAGTGAAGTTTGATATGACCTGTGAAATCCCTCAAAGTAAAATATTGTGTCCTCTGAGGATTTCCTATACTGCAATTTCCTAATCAGCTCTCAAGTGTCCATGCATTTTTTCCACATATTTATTCTTTGTCTGTATGTTTATTATTCAATATTCAATATTCAATATTGCTTAGAGTCAGAATGCCCTCAACATGTAAAGCAATATGCAACAATTATTCTCCACCTTCCAGTTTCAAAAAGTTGAAGATTTCTTTTCCAAAAACGAGAGGGGAAATATCTCCCTATCTTCACTGCTTTTCCTTTTGTTCTTTAATGCCATTCTGTATAATGGGTACTATAATGTGTAGCCTTTTAGTCTTTCTTTAATGGAGAAAATTGTTTCAGTTTTCCTTAGAGACTGGTTAGGAAACCATAGGGTCTTTCAGGAATTATTAAGAGAAGTTACTGTTTCTCTGTATGTACTCATTGAGGTGTTTTGAGTCTGTTCTGAACCTCACTGGCATTCTGCCTATTATACACCACCTTAAATAGAAATATTGGTAAACAAAGTCATAATAGTTCTAGACTGGAAAGTACCAACTGTGTATATTTCTACTGCCCAGGGTAATAACAGACTTAGCACACTATCAGTGGAAGTTTGATTTTCTTTCCTAGTCACCCTCTACTGATTTCCCTGGTTGCTGCCACAGCTTGGGAATGCAGTTCAGGAGAACAGATTACAGCCTTACCCTCAAGGCAGTGATATATTCAAAAGAACATCTGTGACATCTGGGAAAGAAATGCCGTAATACCCAATAGATATCTTCATTAATTAGAAGCCCTCAGACCTCCCAGATCTCTGTGCCTAGTGGCAGCAGTTGGTGGGGAGAAACACTACCAACAGTAGAGCAAGATAAAATTATGGACTACTTCAGTAAACCAGACATATAAAGTGTCATGTATCCAGATGGGATGCATACGAGCATGTGCCACTGGTTGATGTTATCATAAGACCACTCTCTATCGCCTCTGAAAGACTAGAGCAATCAGAGGTGGTCCTTGCTGACTGGAAAAAGACAAATGTGATGTCATGTTCATCTTCAAAAAGACCAAGGAGGAAGATCTGGGTAACCATGAGCTGGTCAGGCAATGGCACAACTCAGTTACTGAGATAATTATAGAAACAAATGAAGGACGAGCAGGTCCTTGGGAACAACCAGCATGGATTTACCAAGGGGGAACTCTGCCTGATCAGTATGATTACCTTCCATGTTGAGATGACTGGCTCTGTGGACAGAGGGAGGTCAGTGGATATTCGTTACCTTTTCTCCCCAGACTCAACTTCACTCCCAGGTCTTCTATCTCCTCCCCTCGAGCAGCACAGGGGGATGGGGAATGGGGGTTGTGGTCAGTCTGTAACAGCTCAGCTCTGCCACTCCTTCCTCACACACACCTACAGTTCTCTGATGTTATGTACCGACAGGCCAAAGATAGAAAAAGTATTTGCCTGGATATGAATTAGAGGCTAAGGGTCTGAAGACGAGGGTAGAAAACAAGCTAATAAATACATGTGCTGAAACACCCTGGACAAGTTAATCCAAGTTCAAGCACTGTGAACTGTTTCATGCACAGCAAGAAATTGTTTTTATGACTCTCTGTAAACTGTCCTTTCTAAAGTTTAGTGGATTCATCTGACAGTGTAGGAAGGAGGAAAGCTGACTATAAATAGCTGGTTGGCAGATATCTCATCCTGCTGTCTTTACACAGCGAAAAACTCCCATTCAATTCTATGACAGCTTTGTTTATTACTTATTTTTAAATTATATCCTATTTCTTCATTAAAGAATGTGATGGGCATACTTCAGACTTGTCACATCTAAGAAACAGGTAAACAGCAAAATCAGTTAAACAGTTAAATAGCATCATCTTTTTAAAACATTGGGTTTTTTAAAGCTGTTTATGGTAGATGTTTTCTAAGACTTAAAAATCAACAACAGGGGAATAGAAACCAAATTACACACAGAAAAAAAGACATTTTAAATCAGAAATTAAAAAAAAGGGTATTATTTCTGAAATCTCAAGACATGTTTCAGAATAATTAATTTCATCCTAGCTTTAGTATCATTAACTGTTTACAATAGCTTGTTCCTCTGCAGAGAAGATAAGATTGGTACACTCAAAGGGAAATTAAATATTGTTTTCAAATACCTACAGCAACAGTTGATTGCAGTAATAGTGTTATTTCTGCTGCTATAATTGCTCCAATAATTTGTATTTCTAGACTTAATAGTATTTTAGTATTGAGAATGTGAAATGTCATTATATCTTCATGTTCCTTTTCAGCAGAAGCAGTTCTCTATAATTAAACTTTGCAAGTATTCAAACAGGGAAGTTTCAGAAGGAAAGGAAGCTTCTGTACCAGGATAACAATTTTCTAAATAAAGATAAAAGATTAAGTGGAAAGTATGCAAATGTGTATGTGGGCATTGGTATCACCATGTTATCAATGGGGAAATGGAAACAGATAATTGAGTGATATGCTCAGGATCATAGTGTGTTAGTGTTTTAACTAAGATGAGATGGATATCATTATACATCTAAAGTCTCTCAGTCAGACTAGGGTGCACATTTTTGTGGGGGCACATACTTTAAACACATAGGTATAAAATTTCCTATGCATATATAAGAAAATATAGTTTTCTTATGAAAAAGAGATAGTGTGATATCACAATCATATGATGCTATGAAACTGCTCATTTAGTCTCAGAATATTCTCAAGTATTACCTTATGTAGCTAAAACTGTTTTAAGCGTTTTAATAAATGATTGCTAAAAGGTATAAAACTACATTCTTTCTGTCACAATTACTCACCCACTGAATTCAATGGCATTGAGTGAAGAAACAGACAATGTAAAGCAGGTGTTACAAAATACAGAATCAGGCCCTTAATTTGGAATGATCTGAAAGTAGTTTGCTGTACGATACAGCTGCTGTGCTTCCATAGACCAAAGCAACAGTAATCCCTCTGTAACTGTCTAGTTAGACATAGTTTATGATCCATTTCCCTTGCCAGAGCATTGCAAAGCAGTGGGAGAATTTAGTACAATCTGTGCACAGTATTCAGGTTTGATTATCTGGCATTCACCTTATCCGATGAAGCTGCAGAATGCGGCTCTGAGAGTAACTTTCACATAATCATTTATAATAATATATTTACATGATGCTTTAACATCCTGCTACAGTAGTCATCAAATGTGAGCAAATTACAGTGGTCCTGACCTAGTTAATGCCCCCTGGGCTGCAGCGTTCAACTTGAGAAGATTCCTGGAGAAGCCAACAAAGGAAAGGACATCCAATCTTACATAGAATTACAAGGCATACTAGACTGTTACATGGCTGCAACTGTTTCCTACAGTGGTATAAGAAAGAGTGGGTAGTTTAGAGGGGACAGTTCTTGAACCTCCACAAATTTCCTGTTGGTCCACAGCACATCTGAAATTTTCATAGTTAATTATTAAGAATCACATTATATGTATACAATGAGACCTGTAGACTGGTTATAGGGGTTTTTTTCATTAGATCATAAATCTGCTTGGCAATTGTTCAAAGGTTAATTCATGTTTGATATAATTTAAAGCATCATCTGCTCCATGAGTTTAAGCTGTAGCTCAGAATAGACTAAGCGGAAGCCTAGTCTTCATTCAAAATATAGTGGAATATAGCTGCTTAGCTTGTAGTAGCTATGCACTTGAGTTTGCAGTTCTGCTGTGATACAGAAAATGAAAGCGAACAGTGTTGACTCTTCTATCCAACATCTTCATGTGGTTTCAGTGTTACATTGCGGAAATTGTGAGCTGTTCCTGTTTATATCAATTCCAGTGCCTGTATTTTTCAAAAAAAGGGATGAAAATATTTGTCCTTGTATTTATGCCACTCCCTCTTAATTTGACTTTCCTTACACACATTATACAACTTCTAAGTCTGCTCTGTTGTCAGGGTTATGATTACAGTATTCACAAAGGCTTCTTCAGAGTGCTTGTTGGTTTCAAATGCATTGGAACATCCTGAAGAGTGTCTGATTTCTTCTTGGATCTTGACATGACAGCCTTAGACCCTGATGAGTTTTTTACTTTCTAATGTCCTATTTAGGGTATGCTCTGGATCTGTCTTTGCATCACCAAAATGCTTATTCTAATTAAAAGCTCTGTTTATTCTTCCACAAGCTTTTTTATATATTTATATGCTTTTGTATACACGTACAGATAGAGACTAAATAGGTATTTGTCACATCACCAAAAATTCGTCTTCTACATGTCATTAATTGTTTTATTGACTGCTGTCACATTCACTGTTACACATTCTTCTTTAGATTGAGACATCATGGTCTACATGCTCTGTTCTCATACAGTTAATCATTTCCATGAAGTCAGGTGTCCTGTCTCTCAGGTGAAGAGATAATTTTGCAATCCTCTGCAGGGAGCTGCTGATTTGACTGTTCTGAATAGTTTGTTGTGATCAGCAAACCTTTTCACCTCAGTACTTCGTATATTCTCAGATAATTTGTGAATGTATTTAACAGCACAGGACTCAGTTGGTGATATTTGTGACAGTTAACCAGTGTGAAAACTGACCTAGTATTTTTAATTTTTGTTTCATTTCTTTTGACCAATTTATTAACCTGACAGAAGACCTTCCTGTATTTCCCATGACTATTAATTTTCTTTAAAGACTTTTCATGGGGAACCATGCCAAAATACTTTTGGAAATAAAATCAGCTGTGTTGTTAGATGATCCTCTTGTATAGAATCATAGAATCATAGAATGCTTTGGGTCGGAAGGGGCCTTGAGAGATCATCGAGCCCAACCCCCCTGCAGTAAGCAGGGATTGAACCTGTGAACTTGGTGTTATTAGCACCATGCTCTAACCAACTGAGCTAAGACCATTAATGTGTTCAAGGAATACTAATAATTGGGGAAATATAAGTTCCTTTTACAAAATTTTACACTGATTCTTTATGTCATATTGTTCCATGTTTTTTGTCTACTTGCATTCTTTATTAAAACTTTTAGAAAATTGCTACTGAATATAGGTTTGCTGGGTTTTCCTTTGCTTCAATTGTTTTGGCCTTTCATTATCCCTTTTAAAAAAATAGGTATTGTATTTGCTGCTTTCCTGTATTTTGGTACCAAATGCAATTTCAGTGAAAAGTTACATATTGTCTTTGAACAACTCCAGGCTTCCTACTTTTAACATGTTAGATAGTTTTGATGAGTATGGAACGACCTCCCCAGGGACGTGGTAGAGTCCCCATCACTGGAGGTATTCGATATGAGATTGGACAGGGTACTAGATAATCTCATCTAGGCTCCTTTTCCCATGAAATGTCAAACCAGATCATCTTTTGAGGTCCCTTCCAGCCTGAGCTGTTCTATGATTCTATGGTTCTATGAGTATTTTTTTCTGCTTAAAAAAAAATTGTATCACAGAACTCTTTTGAATTTTTGAATTTTAGATTTAATTTACCAGATATGTTCCCTTTACACACTCCACCCGTATTTTGGCCTGAAAGATGTCACCTAATAATCTTTATTCTGCTGTTTTGTCATTCAAGCTCCTTTTTTTTGAAAATCATGCCTGATTTTTTTTTGGCTAGAGTGTACATAGTTATCTGAACTCAATGGAAGTATTTTGCTGTAACCTGCAAGCATTTTACCCATTAGTTTTTCCTTTTATTTTTATCCTAACTAACCTCTTCCTGTTGCAGTTAAACTATTTTTGGTGGATTTTAAAGTGTTTTTTGCTCCCAGAAGACCACTGAAGTTGAGTATATTATAGTCAGTGTTTTTAAATGTTTTTTTTTTTGATGGCTGTATATTGAAACAGATCCTACGCCTGGCTTGATGCAAAATCAAGAGCTATTTCTCTTGTGGTGTCTCTAATGTTTCCAAGGAACCATTATTTGCAGCATCTAAAAATGTAGTTCCTGCATCATATCTTGTCATGATTTCTTACCAGACTGCTTGGGAGTAATTAAACTGTCCTATTACAGTGTTTTCTGCCTTACCTTTTCTACCCTGCTTTAGTATTTAACAAGCATTATCATCACCTTGGTTAAGTGATATATAATATAGCTCTAATATCGTATTTTTATTTCTGCATGAAATTTCAGTGCAAAATGATTTGTGCTAATTTCTATATATTTATTTGACTGCTTTCTTTATATTGCCTTTTTTCTGGTGCAGCCTACACCTTACATGATTTTTACTCTTGCATCAAAATAACCCAGTGTTAATTTTTCTACCATCAAGATGCTTAGCTTATTCTTATTGTTTGACCACTTCTTTTTCTTTTTACAATTCAGATATTTTTCCAGAGGTAGTTACTTGTCTTTGAAAATAAATAATTGTTTAATGGTTTGACAGAAAGGGAGTTTCATTTAAAAACATACAAATTGTTCATATTACATTTTTTTGTAACATATTTACCTAGCTCAGTTGTATCATGTATATTTTGAATGTGAATTTTTGATTTTTTAAAAAATATTTTCCAGATAAAGAGAGAAATGTAATGGAGTTAGATTGGTAGGTCACTTTTCATCTAATTGCAATATTCTGTAATTATGGCTACTATATAATGGTAATATACTGTCTTGCCTAATCCCATTGGTCCAAAAATAAATATATATGAGACTTAAGATATTTTGCTGCAAGTTCTGGATGTATACAATACTTCCTTGTTGGGATTCTTTGTTACTAGTGTGCCAGTAGCCCTTACCATCTAAGGGTGTGATCTTGCTAGGTCTTCAAGGCTAGACAATACAGAGAAGCGATACTGTCAAGGGAAATCTAAAATGTTCCTGTAATACTGTATTAGTTGCTTGTGTTCTTTTCAAATCAATCTGTGTTGTAAAGTCTGCAGATGATGATCTTGTACATTGCAGTATTTGAGACATCAACTTAAAAGAGGTATGCAGAGAGAGCATTGTAATGAATAGCACCACATTCTATTTTTATTTTTTAATAATTAAATTAATCAGTATGCTTATAGGCATATTATTGATTTCTTAATACTGTTTTTACATCTGAATATGCTCATGTAAGTGTTTTTGAAGAATTCATTATTGATTTATCTGCTTGAAACAAGTTTGAATTCTTGCTGAAGAGCAGTATTAGTACTGTACGATCCTTAACCCTAAAAAAAAAAAAAAAATCCCAGCTCATACAGCCTGCAGAAGTTTTGGATTCTGCTAGTTATAGTAAAATCTAAACCTAGACTATATTAATCAAAATATGTAACAAATCTTTCTAGTATGGCTAATAAATTCCAAATTTATAATATTGAAAATGCAGAATGGAAGACATAAAAGTAAGTATAAAGATCCCTCAATTCTTTTTATTCAGTTACTAGTACGCTTTCCTGAATACTTCTCAATAACTCTATATTGAAAAGTTCATATTAATTTGGGTGATTTTACTAGTTGCAGATTGCATTTTGTATTTTATTAGTAAGAGAGCTGAGAAGTATTTTTGACATACATATCAGACTTCTTATTGATTGTGAACATGTATATTAGAAGCAGTCATCTTTTTTTCTGCCTTTTCTCCAGCTATAGTCTGTAATATTTTTACTGTTTCTTTTCTAATTTCATTAGAGTTGTTTTAGAGAAGTTAGAATTTCATGTGTGTATATATACACACACATGTATTTAGTATTATATTATGTAAATATAATGAAAATACCAATATTATATAAATTAACTTTTGATACTAATATTAGTATAATCATAGAATCATAGAATCGTTTAGGTTGGAAAAGACCTTTAAGATCATCCAGTCCAACCATTAACCTAACATTACCAAGTCCACCACTAAAGCAATTCATGGTAGAGTAGCAATTTCATGTTTCCTGGCTTGGTGGCTGGATTATTTATAACAGAAGTAAAAACTAGGAATCATTAAGGTTGGAAAGGACCTCTAAGATCATCATTCCAATCATCAACCCAACACCACCATGCCCACTAAACCATGTCCCAAAGTGCATGTCTGCCAGTTTTTTGAACACTTCCAGGGATGGTGACTCCACCACCTCTCTGGGCACCCTGTTCCAATGCTTGACTACCCTTTCCATGAAGAAATTTTTCCTAATATCCAATCTAAACCTCCCCTGATGCAGCTTCAGAACATTTCCTCTCGTCCTATTGCTAACTACTTGGGAGAAGAGACCAACACCCACCTCACTACAACCTCCTTTCAGGTAGTTGTAGAGAGCGATAAGGTCTCCCCTCAGCCTCCTCTTCTCCAGGCTAAACAACCCCAGTTCCCTCAGCCGCTCCTCATAAGGCCTGTGCTCCAGACCCTTCACCAGCCTTGTTACCCTTCTCTGCACACGCTCCAGCACTTCAATGTCTTTCTTGTATTGAGGGGCCCAAAACAGAACACAGTATTGCAGGTGCGGCCTCACCAGTGCGGAGTACAGGGGGACAATCACCTCCCTGCTCCTGCTGGCCACACTATTCCTGATACAAGCCAGGATGCTGTTGCCCTTCTTGGCCACCTGGGCACACTGCTGGCTCATGTTCAGCCGGCTGTTTACCAACACCCCCAGGTCCTTTTCGGCCAGGCAGCTTTCCAGCCACTCTTCCCCAAGCCTGTAGCGTTGCATGGGGTTGTTGTGACCCAAGTGCAGGACCCAGCACTTGGCCTTGTTAAACCTCATAGAGTTGGCCTCGGCCGATTGATCCAGCCTGTCCAGGTGCCTCTGCAGGGCCATCCTACCCTCCAGCAGATCGACACTGCCACCCAGTTTGGTGTCATCTGCAAACTTACTGAGGGTGCACTCAATCCCCTCATCCAGATCATCGATAAAGATATTAAACAAGGCTGGCCCCAAAACAGAGCCCTGGGGAACACTGCTTGTGACCAGCTGCCAACTGGACTTAACTCCATTTACCACTACTCTCTGGGCTCGGCCACCCAACCAGTTTTTTACCCAGCGAAGACTACGCCCATCCAAGCCATGAGTTGCCAGCTTCCCAAGGAGAATATTGTGGGAGACGGTGTCAAAAGCTTTGCTAAAGTCCAGGTAGATGACACCCACAGCCTTTCGTTCATCCACCAGGTGGGTCACCAGGTCATAAAAGGAGATCAGGTTGGTCAAGCAGGACCTGCCTTTCATGAACCCATGCTGGCTGGGCCCAATCCCCTGGTTGATCTGCACATGCCTGTTCAGTGCATTCAATATGAACCTCTCCATAATCTTTCCCGGCACTGAGGTCAGGCTGACAGGCCTGTAGTTCCCCGGGTCCTCCTTCCGGCCCTTCTTGTACATGGGCGTCACGTTGGCAAGCCTCCAGTCATCAGGGACCTCCCCTGTTAACCAGGACTGCTGATGATGGAAAGTGGCTTGGCAAGCTCCTCTGCCAGCTCCCTCAGTACTCCCAGGTGGATCCCATCTGGCCCCATAGACTTGTGAGCATCCAGGTGGCATAGCAGGTCATGAACTGCTTCCTCCAGTTAATATAATGTTAATATATTGTTAATATATTGTATTAATATTATATTATTAACATTTTCCATAAAAATCTACCAAAACCATAACAAAATAATCTCATACCAGAAAGCAAAAAATATCCTTCTCTGTGCTAAGTACACAGACCAGAAAGTTTTGCTGGTGAGGAACCAAGATCTTTTCTCAATGGTCATCTTCTGCACCAAATTAAAGGAGACACTTAAGGTTGTATATAAAGTGATACATTTTCACATGGCTGTGTTTCACTTAAGTGCAAAAATCTCATTAATACCAATAACTGTACATGAAAAAAATGCATTTGCATTCCATATATATAATATGTCAGCAGACCACAGCATAAACTGATTACTATAAGCAAGATTAAAAATGTAATTCAGTCTCATTAGATAATGCTAGAATGCCAAGTTCATTATACCTATTACAGAGCTACAGATCACCCGAACCAGTGATATTATAGTTACACTATATTCTTGCAGAAAAGAAGCCAATGAACTTTAGGAAGTTCACGCCCCAGGCCATCTGTGCAGCAGACCTTGGCTAGAAATAGCCACACTGAATAAGAACATTAAAAACAATGGGTTTGCACTCCAAAATTCTGGGCAGATTCAGGATGCTGAGCCAAATAGATTATTCCTGTTTCTTATTTGTATGAGAGTCTTGATATGCATGGCTTTAACCAAGTTCTCTAGAAGCTCTTTTATGCAATTAGAAATAATCAGACCTTTCTGTTTGTGCATGGGGAAATCAAAATGCTGAAGCTTCTGAGTCTGAAATTAAAGGCGTGTGGGGAGAAAAGGAAAAGAGAAAAACTAGCAAAGTCTCCTGCTAACCTTGAATGATGATGATTGCCACTGTCTCACTGCAATCCCCTCAGAATTTGACTTTATGGAAGTATTTTTCTCGGAAGTATTTTTCTCACAAGTATTTTAATTGTTTCAAACTTACAGTGCCTGAACTCATATTTGTGTGTTCTAAATGCTTGAAGCTAACCAGATAGTGCCCTCAGTAAATTAAAAGACTGATACAAAGGCATTGCTGAAACTTTCTCTGTCTTGTTCTCTTGAGATCATTTTTAAAAAACCATACGGGGGAAGGAGATGTAAACAAACTCTGTATTTGGAGAATTTAATAAGAATTTTGAGTTCAGAATTCTGTTTAGTATGGAAGAAACATATTCTTTTTTTGACTAATATTTCCTATAGAGGGAAATAGGGGTTCAGGAAATAAGATAGATTAAAAGGAATATAGTATGATATGATTCAGTTTCTAAAGGAAACTGGCGGGTGCACTCAGATTAATTTATATATGTTGTGGTTTAACCCCAGCCAGCAACTAAGCACCACACAGCCACTCGCTCACTCCCCCATGGTGGGATGAGGGAGAGAATTGGAAGAGTAAAAGTGAGAAAACGCGTGGGTTGAGATAAAGACAGTTTAACAGGTAAAGCAAAAGCCGCGCATGCAGGCAAAGCCAAACAAGGGATCTATTCACTGCTTCCCTTTGGCAGGCAGGAGTTCAGCCATCTCCAGGAAAGCAGGGCCCCATCACGTGTAATGGTTACTTGGGAAGACAAACGCTGTAACTCCAAATGTCTCCCCCTTCCTTCTTCTTCCCCTCAGCTTTAAATGCTGAAGCATGACGTCATATGGTATGGGATATCCATTTGGTCAGCTGGGATCAGCTGTCCAGCCTGTGTCCTCTCCCAACTTCTTGTGCACCCCCAGCATACTTGCTGGTAGGGTGTTGCGAGAAGCAGAAAAGGCCTTGACTCTGTGTAAGCACTGCTCAGCAGTAACAAAAACATCTCTGCATTATCAACAGTGTTTCCAGCACAAATCCAAAATGTAGCCCCATACTAGCTACTGTGAAGAAAATTAACTCTGTCTCTGCCAAAACCAGTACAATATACCAATGTAAAAATGTATATATACGTTTGAAAGAAAGTACATGTTGCGTATTCTTGTGTGACACCAGAAGGTTTTTCTATTGCAGTACCTCTAGAGAATCTGCTTGAGCTCTTTCTCTCCTCTTAGTCAACATGTAAAATACAAGAATATCTGCAACCATTTCACACTGTACTGAGCTGAAATGCTCTTCTACTTGGTATTTCTTGCTCTGAAGTTGTCATTGCATTTTGGATTTTAGAAACTCAGCTTTGACTGCCTTTCAGCTCTGCCAGCTGTGGGTTTGTACCCCATTTCCTGAGACACATTATACTTTTTTGTACTGACACCAGTGATTCAAGTCTTATCTGGCAAGACAGGGCCCTTGTGGACATTCCCTTGTCATCCATTAGGGAAACAGTGGGTCCAGTGTGAAATGGGGCAGAGGAACTGGTTACAAATATCATAGAGAAGGCTGAGGTACTTGATGCCTTCTTTGCTTTGGTCTTTACCCATAAAACCGTCTTTTAAGAATCCTAGGTCTCTAAGACCAGAGGGAAAGTCTGGAGCAAGGACTACTTACCATTGGTGGAGAAGGACCAAGTTAGGGAGCACTTAAACAAACTGGTCATAGTCCAAGAAGCCTGACAGGTTCACCCACGAGTGCTGAGGAAGCTGTCTGATGTCATTGTGAGGCCACTGTTAATTATCTTTGAATGGTCATGTCAATTAGGAGAGGTTCCTGAAGACTGAAAGAGAGCAAATATCACTATCTTCAAGCAGGGCAAGAAGGGAGATCTGGGAAACCACAGGACGGACAGCCTCACCTGAGTTCCTGGGAAGGTGATGCAGAAGATCTTCCTGGAAACCATTTCCAAACACATGGGACAAGAAGGTCACTGGGAGTCATTAACATGGATTTACAAAGGGGAAATCATATTTGACCAGCCTCATAGCCTTCTGCAATTAGGTGACTGGCTTGGTGGACAAAGGAGAGCAGTGGATGTTGTTTACCTCGACTTCAGTACAGTCTTTGACACTGTATCCCATGACATCATCATAGACAAACTGACAAAGTACAGCTATAGATAAGTTCAGAGTGAGGTGGATTAAATCTGTCTAAATGACCAGGCCTGGTATGTTGTGATCAGTGGCCCAAAGTCTAGCTGGAGGCCAGTAGCTGGTGGTGTACCCCAGGATTCAATAGCGGGTCCAATACTGTTCAACATCTTCATTAGTGACCTGGATGATGAAACAGTGTACCCTCAGCAAGTTCACAGATGATACAAAACTGGGAGGAGTGACTAATTCTCCAGAGGGTTGTGCTGCCACCCAGAGGGACCTCAACAGACTGGAGAAATGGACTGACAGGAATCTCATGAGGTTCAACAAGGGGAATTACAAAGTCCTGCACCTGAGGAGGAATAGCCCCATGCAGAAGTACATGGTGGGGCCAGCTGGCTGGAGAACAGCTTGGCAAAGGAGGACCTTGGAGTTCTGGTGGACTACAAGCTGACCATGACCCAGCAATGCACCCTCACAGCAAAGGAAGGCCAATGGTATCCTGCAACTTCATTAGGAAGAGCATTTCCAGCAGGTCAAGGGATGGGATTCATCCACTCCACTCAGTACTGGTGAGGGTGTATCTGAATTCATCTGACCAGTTCTGGACCTCCCCAGTACAAGAAAGATATGGACTTACTGGAGTGTCTCCAGCACAAGGCCACAAAGATGTTTAAGGGACTGGAGCATGTCTCGTCTGAAGAAAGACTGAAAGAGCTGGTACTGTTCTTTTGATTTCGTGATTCCTTCCTGTCACATCACTCCAAGGCCCTTTGCTTGTCAACCCTCACAGGGCTTTGCTCATCAGTCCCTCACAGGGCTGCTGGTAACTCTCTCCCTTCCCTGTCATCCCTGGTTTAGAGACCTCCAGAGGTCCCTTCAAACATAAGCAGTTCTGTGATTCTGTGATCCATATCCGCTCTACGCACCAAAGAGAGTGCTGATACTGACACTGGGTGTGAATGCCAAAGCACATAGCCAAACCCTGGTTTTTGCACCTCTCCTTGATAATTCACTCTATTGAGTCTTTTGCTCTGGAGCCACAAGTTGGAACTTCCCTTCAGGGCATCTAGTGTGTATTGTCATACTTTGGCAATGTAGCCAGTGAGGAGACGGATACACCTCTTTCCTCACTGGCATGCGTGCCTTGAGATGTGATGTTCTTGGGCTTTGAAGGTTTTCAGGTTCAGCCTGCCTTCTTCTGCTAATCCAGTGTGATGTTTGATCCTAGAAACTTCTATCCAGCATTCAAAGAGTTAGGGCAGACACAGTGTAATGGAAATTTTCTTCTATATTAGCCCATACAAGATAATTTTCCATCAGTGAGGCCTTGCTGGAGCCTGACCAGGCAATTTGGCAACTATTACCCTCTTACTGTCATCTGTAAAATGAATGAACTACAACTGCTAAACCCCCAGGAATACTGAGTACCTATATGTATTCTGCTGTCCTTTTCCTTTACTTCCATGGCTGCATCAGAGGACTATAGAGGCAAGTGTCTCACAGGAAAGAGAGATGTTAAGAGACTGACTGCTAGAAGAAAAGGCTTATTCTCCTATATCCCTCAGGTTTCACTAGTGAACTGTTTGGGCTTTGTTCACCAGTAAGAACTCATCAATAAATATCTGAAACTGCAGAATCCGTCTTGAATGGTACCTTAGAGGACTTTTCAGCCACTGCCACCAATTATTCCACAGTGCTGAAAACTATTCATGATCTAACAGATACCTCCTGTTGGTACCCTTTGTACTTTTATTTTTGCACAGGGCTCTGAAAGGAAATGGAAGAATCTACAGGGGAGAACTGATTTAAATCTTTCACTCCTTTAAAGCTATGTCATCCCATATTCCCTCACAATCTTTCTAATGATTCATAGGAAGAGTGAAACAGTTTCTTCTACTTTCTTCCCCTAGGTGCTCCTCAAGGTCAACCTCAACAGTCATTTAACCAACCTCATGGATGGCAGCTTTTATCCATCATGGATTGTCTGCATTATTCCCACTAGATCATTCTTGCATATCAGCAGCCTTAAGTATGTGTTGGAAGACTTGATACTATTTTTCTCCTTTCTACCTTTTACTGCATGAGACTACAATATCATCTACCATCTTAAGGTCCTCTTATATTCAGTGTTTGACCTTAGATACAAATGGTCATTTGATTAACCTCACTGTCATGCAATCTTCTAACCTTCTGTCAATTTTCAGGAGTGTGGTGGCTTAACATTGGATAAGTGCTAGATGCCCACCCAGCTGCTCACCCACTCCCCCTCCTCAACTTGACAGGGGGAGAAAATAGGATGAAAAAGCTTATGGGTTGAGATAAAGACAGGGAGATCGCTTATCAATTAACATCATTGCCAAAACAAACTTGACTTGGGGAAAATTAGTTTAATTTATTGCCAATTAAAATAAATTTAGGTAGCGATAAACAAAGACAAAATTCAAACAATACCTTCCCTATCACCCACACTACTTCTTCCCAGGCTCAACTTCATTCCTAACTCTTTCCACCCCAACCCCATGTGGTGCAGGGGGAAAGGAGGGCTGTGGTCAGCCCATAACTGCCCCTCCTGCTGCTCCTTCCTCCTCATGCTTTTCCCCTGCTGCTCTGTGGGTCCTCTCCACAGGCCACAGTTCTTTCAGGAAACATCCACCTGCTCTGGCATGGTCCTCTCCATGGGCTGCAGGGGAATATCTGCTCCGGCACCATGGAGCAGATATTGACCTTGATGTTCACACTTCTGTTTCTCTCTCTCTTTTTTTATCCATGTCTCCTCTGCCTTTGTGGCATTTTCACAGAGGCATCACCATCTTGGCTGCTGGGCTCAGCTGTGCCCTGCAATGGGCCTGTTGGAGCTGGCTGGAGCTGGCTGTGCCCGGCACGGGGCAACCTTGGCCTCTCCTCACACAGGTCACCTCTGCAGCCTCCCCACTGCCAAAACCTTGACACCTGCACCCTATACAAAGGGACACTAATTTTATCAGAAGAAAGATGCTCTTTTGGTGATATGCAAAGATATGATTCTGTTTCTGTAGCAATTATTTCCTTATTTTGAAGAATATTTTGAAGGGATGACACTGTTTTGAACTTGCATGCAAGCTGCTTTTATGAATTTGCAAGTTCAAATCCAGGTGATCATTTCTCTTTGAACATATTGGCACGGCTGCAAGATCACTTTTTGTCTTTCAGCTGTGAGGGAACTTATTTTCCCATAGCTGCCAGGCTGACCTGCTGTTAAGATCTTCAGTCTGTGGTTGATGTTGCCACTTAATTAGTTCACAGCTCCTGCATATTCAACAGGATCCTGGCAACAGCTACAGCCTGTTTTTGTTGGCAAGGCATCTCCTTGACACCTTATCTTGATGCATGGGTTGATGTGGGAATTGTCCTGGGAGAAAATTTTCAGTGTCCGTGTGATGCTTTCATTCTTTGACAACTCTGCTTCTCTTAGTAACATTAACCATTCGTGTCTTCTTCCTATTCAGTGTGCAAAATTCAGGGCAATTACAGACATTTGGGATGACTTATCTTCTGCTGAGCATATTCAGCCCTTTTTATCCAATAGCTTTCCATGTTCCCAAATTGTCTGACTTACCTGGAAATGTGGCAGTGTGTATGTGCATAGCACCTTCTCAGGTACCTTGTCAGGTGCTTTACCTTTGTTTGTCTATTGTTCATGGTCCAGTCTGGAAGCTGCTTTCTAAAAAGTGATTGTTATCTTGAAAGTGGCAGCACACAGCGTTACAGGATGGAGAGCACATTCAAGCAGTCTGCTACACAGGATCTGTGGTGTTTGATGGAGCTGTGCCTTCACAGTGACATCTTGGAAGTCGATCCAATTCATAATGTATATACCTTTGAGAATTATAAATATAGGTTTGCCACCACATGTCATACAAACAACTAAAAGAAATAACTTCCTTTGTCTGGAAGCAATGGAGCTCAATAGATGGCATCATCTGGGAAGATGACATTTCAGTAATTCCTCTGTGTGACTCTTTGAGATCCTTTTTGGAAAATTTCAGCACGTCTGGTGGACGACAAGTAAGTAGTAAGGCTTGAGCAGTTAGCAGACAGCTTTCATGAGCCCTGAGAGGGTGTGTTTGGTATCACTGCCTTCCAGCAAAGCTTAAAGCTTAAAGAAACTATGGTGAAGTGACTTACTGCAGCAGTGCTCTTCAGTGCTTGCATCCCAGACATCTGTTGTCTGATCACTTTGTGTTCCTTCCAGACACTGACTGAACATTATACCATTCCCAAGCAGCCTCCCAATGCTTGGGAGAATAGGCTGTAATCATTCATTGCATAAGTGTACTCTGGGATCTTCTGTAAGAAGCTTGATGGCAGGCTATCTACTTGGACTGAAAATATATAGGGGCACACTTTCCTGGGGAAAAAAAAAAAAGGTTTCACACAGAAAATTCATGTGCAGTCCACAACTACATTTGTATGGCTCCTTATTGTGGCTTACCCCTCCTTTTCAGTCTCTTTTTCCAGGCCAAATTATCTCTAAGAGCCTTGAATGGTGGCCACTACACTCTCCCTATAAATAATGAAGAAGAACAGAGAAGAGCTAAGGTTTACCCCTCAGAAAAGGGGATGTGTTGACCACGCATACCAGCAGATACCCATTAGTGGCCTGTAATCTTCCTTTGTAGTTCCTGTGGTGATACAGCCTGATGGTGTAAAACTAAAAGGGAACTGTGTGACAGCAATTACTTCCATGTAGTTTAGGCAGGACCCTTTCAGATTCAGAAGAAACCAGACTACAGCCCATTTGACAAGGTGGAAATTTATTTAAGAGAATGTATGTACCGTTCAGGCAACTAATGAAATAATTACCTAAATGACCCTATCAATCAGCAGTTCCCTAGATTAGTTGCACACTCTTTCTTTGTGCGTTCAGGAACTGTAGGTCTATCTCTTGCAGACTGGTTCTTTCTGCAGTTTTTGAGAATGCATAAATCTTAACCTTGTGTTTCTTTATGCATTCTCCTTAACACACAACTAAAATCAAGAGCTGATCTCCTTTAGCTATCAATTTACTCATCTGTTAACTTGGTTTTGATAACAGTAGATGTCTAGGCATAAGTTGTAACAATCTAACCACAAAACTGCAGCTACATGAGAAAAAAACATGCTATGCAAACTTCTTACCACATTTTAATGGACAAAACTAATATTCATCTATTCCTATTTTATGTATGTGTGATTCTTCTCCAATTTTTTTTCAACCGCAGAGAGATTTATACCACGAACATGAAGTTTTGAGCGTACACCTCCATCTTATTAAAATGCAAATCCATGAGTTTTTCTTCAGGAAAAAATAAGACAATTTGCTGCTGAATCCCACAAAGTCCCATTGAAAATTACTTTTACTGATTATACTTGTGTGCTTTGGATGCCAAGTGGAGCAAATTGTTGCCATTTCTGATAAATACAAACTTAGTAACAAAACGCATACATGTGGTTAGAAAGTATATTAAGGTAGTTTATTTATTATTCTATAACAATATAGTGCCACCTAAATTGATAATAACAAAAAAAAAATCTTTGCTCTCATGGATGTGTTTTTACAGTATTTTGGGACAGAAATTTTTGAGGTTTATTTCTCTGTCACCATTATCACTAAAGTAATGTTTGCATCACTTTGCATTTTGCTAATGTCTTTAGTGGCAGTTGTTTGTATTTCCAGGCACTCACTCACAGTAAGCATTACATCAACTACTCTTGTCAAGCATCTGAGAAATTCTGGATTCGTGTTGTTTCCCTGTATTGGGCCTGGCTGGGATGGAGCTAATTTTCTTCATAGCAGCCCGTACAACGCTGTGTTTTAGACTAGTGACCAAAGCAGTGTTGACAACACCAGAGGTGTTTTGGCTGTTGCTGAACAGTGCTTACACAGTGTCAAGGCCTTCTCTGTTTCTCACTCTTACCACCCACTGGGTTGGCTGGGGGTGGGCAAGAGGCTGGGAGGGGACACAGCCAGGACAGCTGACCCCAGCTGACCAGAGGGATATCCTATACCATATAACATCATGCTCAGCAATACAACTAGGGGACAAGTTTTTCCAAAGTAGCCATTTCTTGGGGCCTGGCTGGGCACCAGTTTGCTGGTGGTGAGTAATTGCTGTTGCATCACTTGTTTTTTAACCTCTTATTCTTCCTTCACTTATTAAACTGACTTTAGGTCAACCCATGAGTTTGCTCCTTTTTGCCCTTCTTCTCTCCACCATCCTGCTGCGGAGGAGTGAGCAAGTGACTGGAGGAGGGCTTACCTGCCAGCTGGGGTCAACCCACCACATTCCCTCAACCTCACTGTCACCCCAGAGGGACTTCTGTAACATGCTCACAATGAATCACACACAGTATTATTCTCTCTTATACTTGTTGATTTGTAGGTTTATACGGAGTAGTCTTTTCAGTGTGTTAAAGGTGTCTCCAGAGGTGAGAGCCCTGCCTGGCTAGCTGGTAAGAACTGTTTCTTTCACAAGGAACTAAAAATGTCTTTATAAAGAAATACTAGGACCGCCACTATGAAGTTCTCTACTATCTAGATATGATATGTTTCAGCCTGGCAATACTCAATAAACATCAGCATTTCTGAAATTAAAAAAACATTAATAATTCTTTAGGAGTTGGTGTGGTATCTTATCTTGAAGTATCTTGAAGTGATATCTTAGTGATATCACATACTTAGGTATGTGGTAGTAGAAGTATCTGGTTTATAAATTTCAGAAAACTATACTGAAAGGTACTCCAGCAAGAAAATAGTCATATGAGGTTATATACTTTCCCTAATCTTTCAGTGAAGGGAATGTTGAAATATGGTGTTTCCTCATAGCATCCTAACACGTGGCTGTATAAATACACTTACAGTTGATAGCCTCCTGATCTGACCCAAATTACAGGGAGCTACCCAGGCCTGATACTCTGCATGGTTTTCTTTAACCAAAGAAGACCAAAAGTCTTCAAAATAGGAAACATCCCGGGTTTTAGTAGAATGAAAACTAGACCATTTAAGCTCTTTATAATAAAAGTTTAACATCATGTCAGACAAAACAGCAGAAAAATAGCTAGATGCAATCCTCCTCCACCCACCATGATCTTGCAGGTGGGTTTTTAGTCTCTCACTGCCTTTCTGAAGTTTAGTGAATTTGCATCTTCTTTGATCCTATTTTTGTCTCCATCACCTCTGAGCCCAGGTTCTCTGCCGTGTTTGCCTATCAGTAGTTTCAGTTTCTTTGCTTAAGCTGCAGTCTTCTACTTGGCTGCTATGCCATCTGGGTTGTTGTCTGGAACTTTTTTTTTCCAACCAGACCTCACTCTGTGGTTCCTTATGGAAATAAATTATATTTTCCCTTTCTACAGGGGTAATTGTTATTCTTAAGGGAACATAATACTAACTTAAAATAGAAGCAAGTATAATGTGCAGCAGCACACCAATACAAGACAGTCTAGGAGAACCCTCAAAGTGCTTCTCCAGTGTTAGTAAGACAAAGGTTTTTGGTGGCAGCTGCAGTATTTGTAACTTGGTCCCTCTCCTCACTTGTAGTCAGTCACTCTTCTTTCCTCAATGTGTTCAAATGTCACGTAAGGTCCAACTCAGCTTGAGTTTTGGCAAGTTTTATTTCATCTTTATGCTTTCTACTTCCAACACATATCATTCTTTGCTGTTTCTTTGTGTGTGTATGTTTGTATGTGTTCTTCATTATTCCCAGCACCCTCTTCCAGCTGGTGATTGCCAGATATTTCTGCCACTTTCATTAAGGAAATTTCACACCTCCCATATTTGACGTTTTCAGTCCTTTAACCAATTCCTTTAATTTTGTGCTTTTTCCTTCCAAAAGAGAAAATCTTCATTGAAGATGTAGTTTTGTTTGTCTAGGCTCTGTTTAAATTATGGTGATTCCTGTTTGGTCCTTCCAGACTCAGTCTGGGTGACCAGTGCCCTTGAGATTTATCAAACTAAAATATAAGGTATCATAATCTTTTTTTTAGGCTGAGTGTGTATTTGATGAATTTAAAAAAAAAAAAAAAATCAAGTGTTTTGCTGAGGAATAGAGGTTTTATCAATATCAAAAGCATTTAGTGTCCTGTTATGCGTGCTACTTTAGTCTCATAGTTGCGTCATTTCCCCTAGAACCTACTTTTCTAATAATGTTAGCGATCTCCGCATTCATTCTCAGTCCCAGGATCTTCCATTTTCATTGATCTACGTACAAGTTTCCGTTATTTCAGTAACAATAAATTGACTTTGTGTATCTTGGCAGCTCTGACATTTAGCTGTGTTGTTTCATTTCTTTTCCCAACTGCAAGCAATGTAGCAGAGGCAGTTTTTACAGAAAATGGAGGCCATTCCTGATCCCTGGCAAATAAGCCCTTCATTGCTGTTTGCTTAATGACTTCACTCTAAACTAAGTATCTGAGTGTACCTATTGGGCATGCAGTGAATAGCTGAGCCTGAAAAATAGTCAAATAACACATTTGCCAAGCCAGCAGGAAATGCACTCCACTCTAAAGGTAGAAGCCAACTAAGCTGTTGTAATATAAAGAAAGAGTCAGTATTAAGAGAGGAACATGGTGATCACATTTTTGTAAATCTGTGATTTTTGGTGTGCATCATAAAAACAAGAAAGTAACAAAGGAACTGGCAGCTGTTATGTGTCAAACCATTAGAAGTGCAACTCTTATTTAGTGCTCTTTCATCTAAATGAAATGAGATTCGGAAATTAAAGAATAGAGAAGGAGGAAACATTTAATAAAATGGAACTTTGGGGAACATTAGCATAAAATCATTAATTTACTATTTTATTAGTATTAATACTATGCTTTTTGAAGGCAAAAAGGAGTAAGGATAAGTAACTCTGTCAGTGCCTGTCACTCTCTTACATGGTTTAAACCTCCTCCTTCTTTACATATCTAGCTTCTACCTACTTTACTGTGCTGGTGTTTACTAAACCCTGAGAATTATATATACAACTAGTGAGAGCTGCTTTCTCGGTATGTAATAGTAAACAGAAAGAAACATTCTTTGATTGTGTCATTGTCTTGTTATACAGATTCTCATTCCAAGTTACGGAATGCTATTCTACAGACTATTGTTCACAGCACAGGCAGAATAATGCGGAAAAAGAGAGGAAAAAAATAGAAACAAATACATATGTTAATTATAAGATGAAATGTTAATGTAAACCTGAAATGGGAGGCATATCCTGGCTTTTCACATGATCCTATATTATTTTCCATTTGTGAGCTCATGTGTGCTCAATACGTGAAAAACAAGGCTATTGATTTTGCCTGGTGTCGTGGTTTAGCCCCAGCCAGCAACTAAGCAGCACGCAGCCGCTCGCTCACTCCCCCTACCCCGATGGGATGGGGGAGAGAATCGGAGGAGTAAGAGTGAGAAACACTCCTGGGTTGAGATAAGAACAGTTTAAGAATTGAAATAAAGTAAAATAGTAATGCTAATAGTAACAGTATAATAATGATAATAATAATAATGATACACGAAGCAAGTGATGCACAATGCAATTGCTCACCACCCACCGACCGATACCCAGACAGTTCCCGAGCAGCGATCGCTGCTCCCCGGCCACCCCCCCCCAGTTTATATACTGAGCATGACGTCGTATGGTATGGAATAGCCCTTTGGTCAGTTTGGATCAACTATTCTGGCTGTGCCCCCTCCCAGTTTCTTGTGCGCCTGGCAGAGCATGGGAAGCTGAAAAAGTCCTTGACTAGCATAAGCAGTACTCAGCAACAACTAAAAACATCAGCGTGTTATCAACATTCTTCTCCTCCTAAATCCAAAACACAGCACTATGCCTGCTACTAGGAAGAAAATTAACTCTATCCCAGCCGAAACCAGGACACCTGGTAATCAAAGGCATTGTGAAAAAGGTGAAAACCACTTGTCTGTGCTGCAAACCTGCTGTCTGTCTTCTGGTAGCTTTCTTGCATACAGCAGAATACTTTTGAATCCTTTACTGGGGTTGGAGAGGGATTTGAATGAATTGGATGTATTTAGTTAAAAGACATTCCTGGTTAACAGTGTAAATGAGTGCATGAATGCAAACCTCTGTGTGTGTGTGTGCACGTGTGTATGTACGTATTTATATATAAAAGTTTATTCCTTTTGGCTTCTGAAATTCTAATAGTTGAATTATCACGTGAAAAGTCTTCTACTAACATGGCAAAAATGCCCTGCTGAAGAAACGCCTGAGATCATCAGGCATCCTGTGATTTATAGGGTTTTTTACAGGAAAGAGTTTGTAGAGTTCTTGCAGAGAAGGACCTGGAGGTCCTGGTGGACACCAAGTTTAATGTGAGCCAGCAATGTGCCCTTGCAGCAAAGGAGGCTAATGGTATTCTGGCCTGCATTAGGAGGAGCGCTGCCAGCATGTCAAGGGAGGTGATCCTTACCCTATGCTCAGCCCTGGTGAGGCCACACCTGAACACTGTGTCCAGTTCTGTGCTACCCAGCATAAGAGTC
Organism: Pelecanus crispus; assembly: GCF_030463565.1. Lineage (NCBI taxonomy): Eukaryota > Metazoa > Chordata > Aves > Pelecaniformes > Pelecanidae > Pelecanus > Pelecanus crispus. Next base: position 102,212,751 of record NC_134645.1, read on the forward strand.
ATGGTCATACTGGAGAGACTCCGGCAAAGGGCCACAAGGTTGATTAAGGAACTGGAGCATCTCTCCTGTGAGAACAGGCTGAGAGACCTGGGAGTTTTCAGCCTGGAGAAGAGAGGGCTCAGGGGGCATCTCATCAATGTGTACAAATATCTGAAGGGAGAGTGTAAAGAGGAGAGAGACAAGCTATCTTCAGTGGTGCCCACTAAGAGGACCAGAGGTAATGGGCACAAACTGAAACACAGGAGGTGCCATCTGAATAACAGGAAAAACTTTTTTGCTTATGTGAGCGGCTGAGCTCTGGTACAGGTTTCCCAGATTGGTTGTGGAGTCTCCATCTGTGGAGATATTCAAAAGCCATCTGGACATGGTCCTGAGCAACCAGCTCTAGGTGACACTGCTTCAGCAGGGGGGTTGGACAAGATGACCTCCAGAGATCCCTTCAAACCTCAACTGTGCCGTGATTCTGTGAAATAACACAGTCTATGTGATCTGTTACTGTTCTCTGTTCTAGCATCCTGTATCAGTTGCTACTGGAGATACAGGATACAGGTTCAGTGCCTGGTGAAGATCGTTCTTTACTCTCATCTAATACTTCTGTTTCTAGGAGAAAGTTTTGGGAAAAAAAACCCCTAAATTATTTTTCATGGTCAGAGGTACTTTGTTGTGGCAGCAGAAGCCTCAATGGCTGCAGAATAGTGGAAGGGAGGATTCAGAGCCCTCTGGGTATCAGATCTCTGTACTGTTATTAATGACACTTGTAATCTCTGTGAAGACTAATCAGAAAACTAATTGCTGTTAGTTTGTTTAGATGTATATTGCATGAACACATTTTTTTATATATCATTCTAAGGCATTTTTGTAGCCCTGAAAATTTTGTGACAGTTGGAAAAATTTTTTTCAACCAGAATAAATGTACTAGAGAAAGAATACAAATACATTAGAATCTCAAGAAAGAGAAAGTGGCTGACCCTGTGGCGTTTGCCCTGAAAAACAGCCTGAGGTATGTTGAGAGTAAAAATAAAAGAGGTGAGATTTCATCTTGAGAAGAATAGGGCAGGTCAGCATTGAGGCTTAAAGCAATGCTAGGGAGGGGAAGGAGGGAACTCAGTTCCAGGATCTGAGTGATGGGAGCAGGTAAGGAAGCGGTTTAGAACATGTCATGCATGTTTAATTATTTTAATACTTGTTTTCAGTATTTTAAAATTAAGAACTTACTTCATACTTCCAGTTTTTAGAATATTGTTTGATTTCTCCTCTAGATCATCTAGTGCATAATGTGGGTTCATGTGACTGTGATTGTTTTGTCTATTCTGTCTTTCCTGGGGAGTATCCATTCCAAATAAAATTTGTAAATGCTGTAGACAAGGACTCTAAGAGCATGAAACTCAGGGCACGTTATGAGAATTTCAGGACTAGGTGTGTCTTTTGACAAGTACATGAATAGTATAGAAGTCAAGATGGGGGGAGATAGAATTGAGTGCTAGAACAAGAGGAGAAGTTCCACATAAACCAACATCATCCTCTGGCAATGAGTAGGCAGTACAGAGATGGTTCACAGCTCTGGGGAAACACATATTGTCGTAAGTGTCTCAGACTACGATTCTCAAACTGAAAAAAAACCCCTAAACCAAATAATTAGGTAACTAAATCAAAGTGCTTACCTCGCTCCTTTGCTAAAGGATTTTGTTTCCTCAGGAGAGATGAAAAAACAGGTCATGGGTCCACCTCTCAGTTGTTCCAAGTTAAACTGCCATTAATCTCAATATATACTAATATGTTGAAATATAGTTTTATTTTCCTGTTCTGTTACATATGTCACAGGTGCAGTAACATCTAGCTGAAAGACACTGCAAAAAATAATGGGTAGTAACCTGTCAGTTGTCTCATCAAAAAATGATAAAGGTTTTAAATTTTTATTCACCGGTAGAGTTCATTGTTTTTGGAACACAAAAAAATTGTCTTGACTCACCATAGCAGGAGAATTAAATGCATTTTGGAAGTACATGGATTCATTTAGATTGGATATTAGGAAAAATCTCTTCATGGAAAGAGTAGTCAAGCATTGGAAGAGGCTGCCCAGAGAGGTAGTGGAGTCACCATCCCTGGAAGTGTTCAAAAAATGGGTAGACATGGCACTTTGGGACATGGTTTAGTCTAGTCTACCCTTGATTGGTTTAGTGTGGACTTGGTAATGTTAGGTTAATGGTTGGACTGGATGATCTGAAAGGTCTTTTCCAACCTAAACGATTCTATGATTCTATGATTACCTTCTTCCCACATCATGGTTAATGGTTTTATGTGATCTGTCTATTGTAGACACACCTCTGATCACATAAAGACATGTGACTAACATCTTGGTGACCTTGGAATGCATGCTTGCTCCTTAACACCTTGTTACATGTCAGGCAGCTCTCCTTGTTACTGTGTTCCTAAAACTGCAAACCACCATAATACCAGTTCTCACCTGGTCCTGTTAGCTTATATATGCCACACTGTTAGACTTAGGATTCTCTGAAGTGTTTTCGGGAAGTGAAGACATTTGTTGAAAGGCATAGTGTGCTAGCTGATATATTCCTTACATCTTGTGTGAGGAATACTGTGTTTACTGTTTAGTTACCTTGGAACCCCTCTTGTCTTAAAAGAGGCTGAGCTGGAAAAATAAAATTATGTATTTACAATATACAAAAAAAGACAATCCAGTTGCAGACATTTATAAAAGATATACAGGCATGACAAAAGAAAGCACAAAATCATAAAAATTTATGAAGAAGTTTTCTTCTTGTGTCCCTTCTTCAGCTGAGGTTCTTCGACTTTCTTAGAACTCTGACAAAACAAACCCATTCTGAATACCATATACCTCTGGTTTCATTAACTAAAGCAAAGCCTATTTTGTTGGAACATTTTAGCTTTTATAGCCATTTTTTCTTTCTGAAGACCTCCAGATGTTTCAGATGAATACAATCATTCTCCCTGAAACATATGTATTTCTTCTTTATGCAGGGGATAGTCTGACCATCATATGAGTATTAATTCCTTTGATATGCAGATGTCTTTATTTTCAATAAAGTGTTATCTCTTTTAGTTCAAACAGGAGATGTGCAACTCCTTGCTTCAACCCCTTCCTTTTTTGTAACTCAACATTTACGATTCAGTAAGAAGTGTTTCACACTGAATCTTATTTTAGATATCATAGAATATCCTGAGTTGAAACCCCCCCATGGGTATCATCAAATCCATCAGTGCATAAACACATATACTTGATACAAACATCTCTCGGGTCAAAAGTTTGTAGGTCTGAGCTATTGGTTATTGACTGGACAAGAACCAGAACTACAGAAGTTAACTGGCTTGGACTAAAAACTAGTTCAGGGTGCTGAAATCCAAACACCTTTCTTCTAATGTGCTGTAATACTGTATTATATTGATGTAGCACAGTGTTCAAACTTCAGCATCACTCTGAAAAGGGGAAATGCAGGGAGATAAGTTGATTTCCACAGGTAGTTGATAGAGTCTGTACTAGATAAGAAACAGAAGTCTGTTTTCCAAATTTCATTCTACATGTTCTAGTCATCTCAGGCCAATACATTTTCCAGCTTGTTCTTGGGCAAGGTATTGTACCACATGAACAACAGAGAATTAAAAAAGATAAATTACAGAACTTACTAAGAATTGCAAGAGCAAACACTGTAAGTAAATCATGCGTTATGCTTTTAAGCATAAACACTGAAATTGTTTACAGAAAGGCCAGACATTGCTAGCCATAAAACTTAGGCAGGTCCTTTCTTACTTCAGAGTCTTCATATGACTTCTGAAATGCAACACTACACTTGCTTAACTGCAAGGCAAGAACAAGTTTAAAAGGCAAGGATCTTGGCCAAGGACAAACTTTCATAAAAATGGAAAAGATATTTCTCAGTACCCTTGAATCTTTCAGACTTACTGATTCTAATTAATCCTTTGTGGCTCAGTGAAGCATTCTCAGCCAGAACAAACTAGCAGAATCATGGGAAATTGACAGTGAAACACTTACGCTCAAGTTTTATACTGCCAGTCAATTAGGATGAGGAAATGATGTAAGAGGAATGTGAATGTCTGTTACACAGTGAGCTGGCTCCATCAGAGTCTGGGAGCAGGTAGATGACCAGTCTGGTTCCCACTGTAAAGCACAGCAATCCAGGAGGTGTTTTACCAATACTGGTCTGCTCACAGATCCGATGTGAGGGCGTAGTCTCAGTTCCTTGCCCTACAGCCCAGGAGACTGGAATAACTCCTGACTTGTCGTTTTTTCATAGTGGGAGAACTACCAGGGTAGCAAGTTTTGCAACCCCTGATTTGAGTTGCTAGAACAAATGAGAAATGAAGAGCTGAAATGTAAACCTGTACCACCCTAGACAGTCTGGGGTTTTTTTTCCCCCCACTTTTCTGTCTATTTTGTTGTGCTTTATCATTCTTGTTTCATGAAAATCTTGTGATAGGATTCCATATCCATGGCAGATGTGATAAACGCAGATTCAGGATAATAGAAATAAATTATTTAAACAGTTCAGTAGAAGCAGCTATGTGAAAAAAAATTATCTTTACTTCTTAGACCCTTTTTAGTTGTGTTAGTATAACTGAATTAAAATGATTTTTTGGATGTTTGCTTCAGAATCACAATTTCAGTGTAAAATCATCTATTATTTTAACATATCAATTAAATGAAACTTTGATATTATGCATAGGTTTATACAGTGTTTCATTTCATGACCACTACTTGTCAGGATGTAGGAAAGATTTTAGTTCCTTTGTGTTTCATCCATTTTATTTCATATATGGTGGCATGTAGGGAATTTTACCAGTATACCTTCCCATTTCTGTAGTAGTACTAGTACAGAAGCTGAAACAATATTCTTTCTCCCATATTTTAAGTGTTTTCTTTTATTCCTTTTGTTTTCAGAACCAATACCACTTTTCCTTTTCCTACACATTTGGGAAGGTCATTAAACTCTAATAAAAATTGGCTTACACTACATTATCTAACAATAAAAATGCATGTGGATTAAAATTGGAACTGAGTAGGAAAAGTATTTAAAAAAATAAATATTAGAAAGTGCAGCATAGATACATCACACACCCCTCCACTGTCCGCTTCAGCAACACTTCTCAAAGGCAGGCACATTTATCTCTAGTTAGTGGCTATACAAATTAACCAGAGTAACTTTGTCCATTTGGTTGAAGTTAAAATGCACAGGGTTTAATTTTTATTAATTGATGCTTAAAAACTTTAAAACAGTAAGAACAAAAGTGTTAACATTTTTTGGTCAAGAAGATGTCTGAGTGACTAATGTTTTTTAACAAATCCTTGAAAATTTGATGACTTGAAGAGACTGGAAGAAATACTTGTCCTACCTATAACATGTTGCATTGAATGCAGGCAAGCTTCAGTGCTCACTAAATGGCATACAAAGGCAGAATGAGGTCCTGTTGGATTAAGCATGTTCTGTTTGCCTTGGTGCTAATTTGGTAGTCTTTATAGTTTTATTTTGTGCTGTATTTAAATCAATATCTAACCCAGGAACATGGGTTGTAAAATGACATTTCTTAAAGAACAAATTCTTCTTTGGGGGGAAGGAACACCACCACCACCACCACACCCCCAAGGGATTTAGGCTTCTTTGAAAAGGAGATTATTTTTCTTTTTTCTGTTGTTTTCTGATATTGAAGTTCAGTAGCAGTAGGTTTTGAGCAGGTTAAAACTGAGATGGTTAGTCAAATTTGTTGCTGCTTGGCCAATCTGAAGAGAATAGAGAGTTGAGAGTACAACTTGCTTAATTTCAGAATTCATTATGACTATTTTGTATGATTCTAATCACTAACAAGAACCAGAACTGGAGTAGAGAAACTTGTCTCAAGGCTGATTTTTATCTTGATTTATTCATTAATTTCCAAACTGTTCATCATGTTGCTAGTAAACATAAATAAATATGTTATTAAAGTATTCAAAAATGTGTACCTGGGCCATTTTGTTTATGTTTAAAATATTACAATTTGAAAAGTTGCACAATGTTTTGCAGGGTGTTCTACAAATTGGACTCCAAAATCAGGCTTATTTCACAGGAATCATGAAGATGTGAAAGATCACTGAATAGTGTGTATCCTGGTACACTGTAATATCTATAGTGAGAATTTTTAAGATATATAGAATTTATCTTGAGTGGAGATAAATGAGGAAAGATTCTGCTATGCTTTGTTTTCTTCTGAGTTAATTATATTTTTTTTAATAAATGTTCTGAACATAAGCTGAAACCTCATTATATTATTTATGAATCTGTAGCAAAATGACAGCATGCAAGCTCATTTCACTGGGAACTCATTCTAGGTTAATTCTACCTAACAGTGGCTCTAATTTGAGCTAGTCAGTAAGGGATGTTAATAAATGGTTTGGCATATATGTATGAACTTTTCCTACCAGGTAAGTATCTGTACTCATTTTTGTCAAGTATAAAGGGCATTTAAAGAGCATGGTTACTATATGTCAAACATATCTGCATAGTTTCTGAATAGTAAATTGTATTAAATTAAATTTCTGGTGTTGCTATGACCCTGACATTTTCAGGCAATTTTAATATTACAGTTTGTCAGCATATTAATGTATTTTTGTAAATGGAGGAAAGTCCACATTTAAATACTATGCTAATCACAAATGAGTATCCATTCTCAAAAATAGCAGAATAAGAGCTGCTTACTTTTGATTATTTGTATCAATAGCCCTTATTCCTAAATGTGTCTAAGAAGGTATTAGTTTTTTGTATGAGTAGCATAGCACTCCAAAGGCAAGTAATTGTTTGACCAAAGTGCTTATGATGTAGTTATGATTACAAAACAAAGAAGTATTTTGATATTACTTTAGAAGAACACATTGCATTCAAAATAAACACATATCAATGTAGGAGAAATGATTAGGATCCCAATCAGTATGTTTGTTCTGGGGGGAACGAAACTATGTCGTTCAAATATTGACCGATAATACATCCAAATATCCACCAAAATATCCACTCAAATATCCAAATATCCACTCAAAGCATTCTGTGATTCTATGATAATAGTGCTTGGGGGAATACACAGATAAATTTTTATTCCCAAACCAAGTGATGAATTTGCTGTTCAGTGTGCAAAATGGATCATAGGTTGCCATAGTGAATTTTCCCTATACCAGCCTGACATTCAGAGTCTTGAATGAACTTAAATAGGCACAGTAGCTGCCGTAAATGTTAAAACTATATTGTACCTGACCTTTGCATTTATTGGTTCCTTTTGTTTTCTATTTTGTTTGTTTGTTTTTACAGTCCCAAGAATGAGGGGTTTTGTTGAAAAACATGCATGGTGTGACCGGAACAATCATAATTAAGCTTTAGTAAAACTTAAGAAGAGGGTAAGGGAGAGAAGATGAAGCAGAGCTCTAACAAGTTGATTTATACAGCCAACATTAAAACACTGTTCATTTTTTTTCATTTTTTTCGGGAACGTTATGGGTCCCATGTCATTTCCAGCTCAGAATTGTGTAACTTTATTTTTGTGTTCATATTAGGTTTGCAACAGATCCAGCATCCTGTTAATTTGAAAATTATTTTATTTGCTCTTTATAAAAGGCAGGAAAAAAAGAATAATAAGCATCTCTTACAAAAAGTAAAACGTGAAACTTAATGGGACAATACATTTTCAAAGGTTACCTGGTATAAATTGTCATGAGAATGGCAGCAAAAGCAGACTGCTGACTATAGCACTTGGCAGCCCATTGCGCTTATTTCCTTGCCAAAGCAACTGGTAAAAGAATCATATGGAAGAGAGACCGTCTTCTGTTGTCCATAATCCGTATCAATAGTCTATGTCAGCCATCGTGGTATATGGCATGATGTTGTTCATATCCGAAGTGTAACTTTGAGAAGGGGAGTGTTCACATCCAGTCCTTGAATGAGAGTTTTGTTTCTTTCTAAGTTCCAGGAAGCCTCAGTGCAATCCTCTAAAAAATGGTTGCTACACAGAGAGCCGACCTTCCCTGTTCCAGCACCTGAACTTTACTGACTTCAAATGCCACCTTAAACAGTTGCGTAACTTTCCACAGTGTTGCATTGTAGTAATACATCTGTTTTAAAGTCTTAACTGCCTTTAAGCCTTTGCTGCTAAAGAAATAGAGCGAACTGTTAATGAGCTGCTTTGAGGCCTTCCTCTGAGTTGGAAGGCTGGTTCATTTTGTTTCTTGCGTGCAGCTTGGCACAGCGTGTTATGTTTCAAAGCAGTTGAACAGGGCAGAGGAAAGCAATTTGCCTTGCTTCAGCTGTGCCGTACTTGTGCAGGAAGAGATCTCTCCTTTCCCAAGAGAGCTGGGAGCAGATTTTGGCAGCCCCAGGCAGAAAACCTGTGGGAGGAAAGGAGACTGGGTGAGTCTTGAGAGGAACGAGGTGTTTACTTAAAGCTTGGAGATGACTCTCAGCCATGTTGTAGAAGTGATAGCAAAAATAAAATTTTCCTTGGGACCCAGAAGCAGCTGTGTGCATCTGGAACACCAAATGTTTTTGACACCAAAGTCACTGAACTTTTTAAAAAGCAAGGCTAGAGGAAAGGGCCCTCCATGCGAAGACAGAGGAGGGAGGTGGGAGATTTATCTATCTCACCCAGCACATCAGAAATCTATTAAATGGTTGCCATGTTCCAATTTAGTATTTTGTGTTCTAGTAAAACCTAGTTTTAAAATCTTTCAGTCTTTCAAAATCTCTTTTTTTCTTAAAGAAAAGGGCATGTGATTTTACCTCAAGGCTCTGGACAGAGCAAGAAGCCATCATAATATGAAATGTGTTTTACTGGCTGGTGAGGAAGAAGGCAAATGCACAGGCTAGAGGCCATCATTCTTTTTATGACCTTTAATGATAAGAAAAGAGATAAGGAAGACTATTTTGGAAAAATCTCTTCCCATTAATTTGACCAATTTTTTACCCCATTTAGATTTATACCATCCACAATATCCTATGGCAGAGTTCCTCAGCTTAATTTAGAGTGGTACGAAAAGTATGCCCTTTAGCTTACTTTCATCTTCGCCCTGATTTATGTAATTTCATGTCCTTTTGATCCTGTATTGTGAGAAACTGTGAAAACTTTATTTGTCTGCACACTACTCTATTCTAACTCTCCCTGATGGTGGGTTTTCCTGAACAAAGAATCCTAGACTATATAGTCACTCTCTTTTTGGAAACTCTCATATGTATCATCATCCTTACATACCTTATAGTTTTTGCATATTGCAAAATTTTTGCATATTGTGAAATCCTTTTCTTAGAATTTTGTTTTTGCTACCCTGAGTAATGCAGGAAACATTGAGACACTTGTGAATATGCTGAAGAGCACAGACCTTAACACAGATTGCTGAGGGAATTTGTAGGCACTCTCCATATTGAGAAAGCTCACTATTTATTTCCAATTTTTCTGCTTCTATTTTAACCATTCTCTTAATTTATTGGAGGCCTTCCTTGTCATCTCAGTGTGACTGAGTTACTTCAGAATCCTTTAGCACAGAAACTTGTTAAAAGCCTTTTGGAAATCAAAGGCTATGTGCCAAGGCATCCTTTTTCACATATTCAGTGTTCCTCCTGTGATTCATGATTTCCCTTTTCAGAAACCATCTCAACTATTCCCCAGTGCATTAAGTTCATATATGTATCTGTTAATTCTGTTCTTTAATGTAGTTTGTCTGGAATGGAACTGGGACTTACTGATCCATAGTTTGAGGTGCGATATTGCATTCCCTAGTCTGGTCCCCCTTTCCCAAATCGTAAAAAGCAAAAAAACCCAAACCCATCCAAACCCAAAACAAACAAACAAAAACCCTCCAAATCCACATCTACCATTCCCATGGTTTAGATGCCATTTTAAGTGATGAAGTGATGACCACAGTAATTTCCTTTAGGACTTCTGGGCAAACACTATCTGGTCTTTCCTTTTTTTTTTTAATTTTTTTTTTTTTTTAATTTTCCTACTGTTCACTTTTTTAATTTATTCTAAAACATTTTCCAGTAATAATTCAATTTGAGATCTCTGATGTATCCCTACTAAAAAGCAGTTCTGGCATGGGAACCTCCCAGAGGTCGTCTACATTAAATTTTGATTTGGAGAGTTCATTTACATTTCCTGCTAGAGCCTTATCTCTTTGAACATTCCTTTTATACTTTGATGGTCTATTGGCCCTACAGCCTTTCTGGCAGGCTTACTGCTCCTGTTGGGTTTTAAAAAGCATTTATTGCTCGCCATTATGCTTTTAGCAAATTGTTCCTCAAGATCTTTTTATTTTTCTTTACCTGGCCTGCTTTATTGTATTTTTACTGCCAGCATTTATATAACTTCCTACTTTCCTTCATTTGGACATGACTTCAGCTTTAAAGGATGTCTTTTAGCCATTATAAACATTTTGTACCTTGTTATTTAAACATTTCAGGTTTTGAGGGTCTCTAAAGTCTTCTTTTTTCGAGTAGTTTATTTACATTTTATGTGAACCTCTGATAGCTTCTTTTAAGTATTCATCTGCATGTGCTTTACCCTTTGGGATATTCCTTTGAATTTCCTTTTTAAAAGTCCATTTATTTTTATGTAGTGCTTCCGTACAAAATTATGACCTCAATGGGGTTTTTTGTTGTTGTCATTTCTGCAGGTATTTAAACCTGTAAATATCTAAACCTGACTTCATGGTCAGTGTTAGAAATGGGTCCTCTGCAGTGTTAAAGACCAAGCCAAGATTTGTTTCTCCCCCTATGGGCTTAGGACCAGCAGCCATTTGGTGCCTCAGGTCATACTCTCTTCCACTGTTACTGTGTTTTCTTCCTGAGTAGTCTCCCAAGACCACATTCAAATGTGCCAATGACTTTTATCTTCATGGACAGTCCTAACAGTACTTTTTTACTATTTTGCCATGAAATTTATTGTATAAACTATGAAGTCCTACCTGTTATGTGGCCCCAGGGACAGGTACACATGATCTGCTGTGACTAGGAACCTGTCCCAGTCCAGCGGTCCAGTTCATAAAGACTCAGTTGCAACATTTTGGGTGGTTTGTTTATGTATCATAACACTTCTCAACATATTGTGTTAGTGTTGTTTGGTTAGATGGCAAGATATGCATAACAATTTATTGTTCTGTGTTTTTTCAGTGCCCCTACAGTGATTTCAGTTTTTAGTAGGTCCGTAGGCATCTTTGAAACATGGTTAATGGTACTAGATATCTTTTGAGCAGGGAAGTAGTAAATTTAAAAGTAGACTTTTCCAAGCTTCCTTCTTTGCCATTCCCCATGACCTGTGTTTATCTATAAAAAATAAATACCTGTTTAGAGAAGTTCACTTTTTGCTGATGTCTGTCCAAAACTCGAGTTTATTTTTAAGTCAGTACTGCTTATCGTGCTGTAATTCCTTTTCACATTCAAAATTTTTTTTATAAAATTTTGTTAGAGAAAAAGTGGAGACTAGGAGGGTTCTTCAGGAGTAAGGTTAAATTACGTTACAAACTTTTTGCAGAAACTTAATTATTTTTAAAACTGATCACAGTGACAACAAGCAAAAGAACTGTGTGAATTTTCTCCTTTGTAGGTAACTGGACCTGTCTACAATTTCACTGGCTGTATATGTGTCATAGAAATCAATAATGTGGGACCTTTCAACTTCTCTAATGCTGTGGGAAGAAATAATGTTGACAACTGCAGGTAAACTACACTGTGCCTTTTCAAATTGGAAGAAACTGTGATGATTTTGCTTTTCAGATAATTTCAACAACGGTTACAGAAAAAAAATAGATTATATAGATGGATATTATTCTTTCTTCTATGCTTCTGAAGCCTTTTCTTTATGTAAGATGCTTTTTGAAGAGTAGTTCAGTTAGGCTTGACAGCTTATATAGAGTGAGTTTTCACCCAATGAATGCTGAAACACAGTGTACTAAGCAAGATAATCTGTAACAAAATACAGGAGTAGGAAGCAGGGTGATGTGTTGGTTGTGTTTCTACTCATGGTTTTGGGATTGCCATTAATCTTGTAACAAATACTGATGACTTGCTGCTACACTTACCATATATGAGATTGTGAAAAATGCTGCAAAGCATTGTTTCTGAATACATAAAAAACCCCCGCTTGGTTTCATTTTTGCATATTCACATTGCTGTTGGTCATGCATTGACTGAAACAAAAGGCTATACAGAGACAATGATGCAGATTAGGATTCTGTTCTGGCGTATAAAAGGTTTGAACATGGAAAAGCGGAAGACAAAAGAAAGTAAAGATGAATTGCATTTGTAGATCATGAAGTCTTTCAGAACAGAGTATGGTTTTAGTCATAGGACATATGTCCTATATCCCTGGAGAATTTTGCATAAGCCTTTTTTACATATGACTTTTTTTTTTCCCACCCCAAATTTACAGAATAGTTTCATTAATGTTTGTGTGCTTGTTTAAACAGTATGTTAGAAAGCTAGTGGTAACTGACTAGATCATTAATTAAAGATCCATGAGATCTGGACTCTGAACTCACTTCTACCACTAGGTCCTTAATGAACTTCCACATATCACACTCAAAGTTATGAAAGCAGTATAAACATCAAACTCATTATCTAAGCAACCACCTGCCTCAAGGCCTAGGCATCTAAGCTTTTGCCGGTAAAAGTTGCTCCAAACATAAAGTTCAGCTTGTTACACCTGCACAGACCTGCCACCATTTTATTTAGAAGAGAATCTCAGTGTCATCTCCTTCTCCAAACTTGACAAAGAAATAAGTCTTTGCACCCCTTGAGTTCCCCAAGGCATTTTGTTTGGAAGATGTTCTCTAAGTGCATTTAACAAATTTGTTGTGGTGGTGTTGTGGGTGTAAATCCTGCAGAAAATACAGAACACTGGCCTCTGTTGTGACAAACCCCAGCTAAGAAGGAAGTGATGGCTTCACTCTTGCCTTTCTGCACAGAGATTTTTTCCTAGCTAGAACTGTGGTCTCCTCCAAAATGGGGGCACATACTCGTCTGTGGAACTATGCCTCTGGGAAGAACAGGAATTCATGGAGGTGAAAGAGATTGAGGAAGATACTTAATGCCTTTAATTCAGGTATTAACAGGAAAAAAAAAATATTGACTTCAAGGGCTATTTCTATATAAGAAATTAAATAATCATTGGAAAGAAATCATAAACCATCTCAGGTGTCTCCTCTGGTTACCAGATTAGAAAATTGTTCTCCTTTTTGTACAGGCATTAGAGCTTTGGCATCCCAAATCCAAGGTAAGATGTAGCTCTGTTTTTTATATTAGATAAAAGAGACATTAAAATGAGGACTGTTATCTTCGTTTGTGCTTTCTTTCATTTTCCAAAATAATACTTTCTCTGAGATAAGTAGCTACGTCCTTGGGCTTTTTGACATCATTCTTTTCTTGGTTTTTCCTGTTGAGTAGTTTATTTAACCATTGATTTAAGAACCAAGAGTCTTCAAGAACCAAAGATTAATGAGATCTGCTTTGTCCAGTCTGTGCATATAACATGTAGAGGGATATAGACAGGAAGGAGAGGGCTTATAAGCAAATTCAGATTTGTTCCTTTGTAAAAGTGTTTAAATTAGAATGCTGTATTAGCTATTATATTATAATCTATAGAATTATATGCCAAGATTTATTGCATTTTGTATTGATTCTGATACTTCCCTTCATAGTTAGTCAGTTAGCATAGAAATATGGCTGATATGGTACAATATAGATATTAAAGATTGCTTTATTTGAATCAGAACTCAGTTATTACAGTCTAGGGCTGTTTCTTGCAAATACTTACTGTGTATATGTAACTGATTAGATGAGTAAAATGACGTGATAGTTTGTATAGATGAACCATGGAAATAGTCTTATACATAAAAAGATACTGGAAGGATGTTGGGCCTCCTCAATCCTCTGACCTGGACAACATGTGTTCCTTTTCCCTCCCTGCTTGTTCCAGAATGCTGCAGATGAGCCTAACAGTGTCCAGTCCTGTGCAGCCCGCAGAGTTACATCCTGGTCCAAATCACGGCTATTCCTGTCTGTGAAAAGCTGGGAAACAGAATTGAAATTAGTCTGAATTTCCCTTGGTGGCATGGTTATCCCATAGGAGTGGACTGCAGGGTAGCCTGGCAAGCATTCTCCTTACTCATTCACTGCCCTGTGACACATGAATTTTGTATCTGCCCACTCATGGCAGCTTGCATCAACCTTTGCTCTTCAGTTTTGAAGTGAACGCACATGCATCCTGACTGTCATCAATCCTTACATATAAATTCTGCTTCCCAGAAAGCATCTAGGAAGCCCAGCTGCTATTCTGTTTTTGCAAAACAGGCTTCTTGGGAAGAGACATTTATTTTGGAAGAAAGCAGAAAGTACTTGAAGGAAGTTGCTTAAATAGGACAATAATGGATTATTTATGTTGCATATACAAGTGGTTGCTGAATGCTAGGAAGCCTGGTGTACTTACATTGTGTTTGCAGAATTCATATGGTTCTGTTGACGCAATATTGCTACAGTTGGAGCTGCCTGGCAGTAACAGAGTACTTTACAACGTGGCAGACAAAGCAATCTAATTTCTTCCTGGAAGAACATCCCTGTATTTATCATCCAGTGAAACTAAGCTTCTCTGTTCCTGCCATTGTAATTCTTCTTTAATTGATCTTCTACGTGCCATCACAGGTTTTAGATTTTTAATCTTTTTGAATACCTCTGCTTTTGCATATTTAGCCATACTGTAGTGGCATTCAGTTACCCTGCTGGGGTTTTCACTTCTTAGTGCCCCAGCAGCATGGATTACTTCATTATTGTAGTGTAGAAGGTCAGCCAAAGGGAGACATGCAGAAACTTGTTAAAGTGTATGGGCTTGTGAGTAAATTTTAAGGTTATGAATTTTTAATAGGTTTGAAATTTACTCAAATATGTTCTTCCATTTTTTTAACTGGATCTATTTGAATTTTAAAATACTAAAAGGATGAGCTAATAGGTGGAAGGAATATAGAGAGCTTTCAAAAAAAAATTTTAGAAACAGTTCATTAACCTTTTCAAAACTATTGGCATCACTACTTCAGGACAAGTCAGTACCTTTCATAGGATATTATATACTCCACATTGCTTATCTCAGAGACCAATGCAATTTAGGTTACTGTTTAAAAAATTTTGAGAACTAAGAAATGTAAAAAATGAAGCCATAAGATTAATTTCACTGGCATACGTATCTGACTGCCTGCTGTCTAAAATACCCTAAATATACAGGGCAAGAATGCTGTTTGTTCCTTTAGCATTCGTATTTTGTAATGCAAATATCATACACTGCTAAGGAGGGAGAATTATTTTAACTTGGTAGAACTATATGGGATTTGGGGTCAACACAGAAATTGTCTTTCATGTAAGTTTGGAAGCAGGTACTAAATTCTGCTTAAATTCAAGAGGATGATTGGTAAAGGCAGCACTGGGCAATTGGGTAAGATCAAAGAGCCTAAACTTACAATAACCCTGATCATTCTGAAAGATGCACAATTTCAATGCATGCTCAGAAGCACTGAGGTTTCAAGCGTGAGGCTTTAACTCACTTAATCTGTAAGATCATGGCCCAGACCTTCTGCTAATCACATGCATCACTGTCTAAGCCTGAGAGTTCGTAGATGCCCTACAACACATGATACCACAGGGAGGAGAGAACACCTAGGAGGGATGTATTGCACTGAGGTCTCATCAGAGCTTCCTGCCATAAGAAGTAACCAAAGTGGAATAGGAAATGGCAGAATAATGGTAGGAGCAGGAGAATGAATTTAAACTTGACTCTCTAAGAGCAGATTTGCAGCCATAAAAGTCCTCTGAGCTATGCAGCTTTTGCTTTCAGGAAAGGTTATAATAGAATTGTATCAATTAGTAAAGGTCAGCCTCTAATAGGTAGTTTTCTAGGATTATGCTAGACTATATACTTATCTAAATCTTGTCAAAGTTTATGTTAAGATTGTTTAAGCTATGCCTGTCTCAGAGCTATGAATATATAGGCAATTTTGAAAGAGATTATATAATGGCCAACAGTAGTAGAAGACACAATTGGAAATAACAGATCTCTGGTGAGATCTATTGAGAAATGAAATATTTTTTATTTTTTTCCTTCTTGTGAAGCAAGTGAGATACTTGTGATCTGTTAATGCAATATAAAGCTTCTGTAAGTGTTTCAAAAAATGTTACTGGAATAGATTTGCAAGAGAAATGACTATCACTTTCAGGTAGAGGACAGATGACAGATATAAATGAAGCCTTGAGTCCCAGTATTAAAAGCTAGTGTTTACTGCAGCTCACTTCTGGTTTAGTGGCTGGGAGCTAGGACTGCTTTATATTCCTCTAAGAGTTTACTGCATGTAGTAAATTCAAAGGTTCCAAACACATGCACATACATAAAATATATACATATACATATGCATATGTACATGCATATGGGTATACATATATCTATCCAAACCACGATTTGTTCTTTTTTTAAAAAATTCCTGACTGGGAAACAGAAAAATACTGTTTGCTATTTTCCTAAGAGGAGTCTTACTGATGAATGCAAATGCACAAGGCTGATTTGCATTCACAGACAGGAGCTAATAAGCTGAGTTCTTCATTACTGCCCATTGGACAGATTTTCAGTTGATTTTTTAAAAGATTTTATTTTGCTGTTAATTTATCTTAAGATGTTTTTTCCAGGCTGAAACTGAGCTTCATTTCAGCGAAGACTCTGATTGCTATCTGCATTTAGGAGAGAGGCTCTTGAATGTGTATTATGCAAGTTCCATTCCATCAAGAGGACTGATGGGTTTCCTAATGCATGGCAATTTTCTCAGGAGCTATGTAATACATTTTGGAGATCCTTACATGTTTTCAGTAAGCCCTCAGTTCCACTTTACCCTCACTTAGCCACTTTTCAACAAGCTCTAAATCCCCTTCCTTATGTGTGAGTACTCCCCTTTCCATTCTGTAGTTTTCTGTGATATTTTTACAAACATCCCAACAGACCCCTAGCAGCTTTGTGAAGTTCATCTCCTGTGCAATTTCTCAGCAAGACTCTTCCTCTATGGAAGTTCCTGCCTTTTAAAAATATTATAAAACATCACAACTCGGAGCATCTAACACCAGGCACCTGAGGTGTTTGATTTCTGTCTTTGGAGTGAACTGCATACTTTGGAAAGTGGAAAGCTGGGCCTGTTGAAAGTTATTTTTCAGCTGGTTGTGAAACTCAAACAGCTACCATTCCACACTTGGTAAACAAAAAGTGCTTATGGTGGTGCATACAGTATGTTAAGAGTTCATCGTAAGAGTCCATACAAGACTCAGATAAGGTTAAAGCATTTCTTCCTATAAATCCACCTGAGCTGAAAAACTGAAATTCAATCAAATGTACAAGCTGGCTTGCACCTGAAGGGAAAATGACAAGAGTTCCAAACTTAAGCTCTTCTGTGTAATTACATCTTAGTTTATGAATAAATGCAAGATCCTATAAGAAGTATTGAGCTTCTGTTAAATGTGAAAGAGATTATTCAGACTTTAAGTTATATTCTTACATCTCAACTTAGGTAGTTATGTTCATATTTTTCATTAACAGTTTGAAATTATGTGCTTAATTCTGAAACAGAAAAAAAAAAAAAAAGAATATACAGTGCTCCTCAACACTGTAGAAGAAAATGATTAAATGAACAATACTGATACTAGTTAGATTTATTTATTTAACAACTTTTCTGTGTTTTCTGTGATTAACATAGAGATTAGTTAAATGTTTCTGAAGTAGAGAATTGAAGATAAAGCTTCAAAAATATCATTCGTTGTATTCACCACATATATGTTAGCATTATGGGCTTAAGCTGCGCCAGGGGAGGTTTAGACTGGAAATTAGGAAAAATTTCTTTACGGAAAGGGTGGTCAGGCATTGGAACAGGCTGCCCAGAGAGGTGGTGGAGTCACCATCCCTGGAGGCGTTTAAAAAATGGGTAGATGTGGCACTTCGGGATATGGTTTAGTCTGGTCTACCCTTGATTAGTCTAGAGTGGGCTTGGTAGTGTAGGTTAATGGTTGGACTGGATGATCTTAAAGGTCTTTTCCAACCTAGATGATTCTATGATTCTATGATCCTCTTTGCTTGATTTGCCCTTCTTCATTTCCCTCATCTTTTACAACATTTGTTGGCAAAATTTTCTTTTCCTTTATGAGTTTTGCTGTCTTGTGCAATTTCCTTTCTGTTCTGTGTGTGTACATGAATTCTGGGTATTTTCTGTTACCTTTTCTTCCTCCTTTGGTATTCCTGTTCAGATGATGACTTTTCAGTGATACAGACTTCAACGTTGAAAAAGAAAAACAAACAAAAAAAAAGACAGACGTGAGACAGAACTAATCTTTCTTACTGTTATAAATCCTCAAAATCACTGTAACTTGTGTAAGCCTTTAGCTCAATCTTTTGAAGTATTCTGTGGAAATTGTGATGGTTATTAGACAAATCCATGTGTCAAATATATGCAGCTGAGATAATGTGTGTTTGTAAATATTACATTTCTCTCCCTATTTCTGAAAAAGGTAGCCTCTCACCAGGATACCACAAAGCTAACACCACTCTTTCTTGGGGCAACTCTCTACTTCTAAAAGATTAATAATAATTTTTGGTGATGTTTATCTTGACCTTACTCTTCTGTAACTTTAGGTGTGTGCATTATACAAACAGAGGGTTGTTTCTTAATTCTGTCAACAGAATTCAGTGGCAGTCACTGTCTGTTAGTGTGTTGCTAATGAACAATTGTAATGAGATCTTGATTTCTGCTGGAATTACCAGGTATCTGCATGAAAGCTAGTAAGACAAGACTTAAGGGATACCATGCATTTTTTTTTCTGTTTTCACCAAGGAGCCATTTGCAAGTATGTATGTCAATGTATGCATGCCAATGCACAAGTCTGAGGTAGTGTGTTACTGCAAATAAATAATATCTCAGTTAAATATTTTGGAAAACACTCTGACACAGTTGCATAGAAAAGAAATTTTGTTAAGAATAAGACTCATAGGTTTTGTTACTGAAATGGTCTTTCTACTAACTGTTCATGTGTACTTCATTATTTTACAATGCATTTGTTTCATGTGCTAAAGAAAAGGTTCCAGTGTTGGGGAAATGCTATTTTGCACTCATGTCACACCTTTCTATCTATTGTAGTGCAGTAATATAATATTGAATATCTCCAGTTACTGGTAAATCTTACTCTATATGATTAATAAATTTAGTAATGGAATTTATAAAGCTTCTTTCACCCCAAATATTTAACCATTGCATATAAATTGATCCCTTTATACATCAGTAAAATAAAGTGCTAAGCTTTAATCAGAATACTCATAGTATAAAATGGAATTTGTTACATAAATACTTTAGGAAGGAGAAATATGTGTTTAAGACTTCTGTTACAACAAAAAAATCCATATCTGCTTTGGCCTCTTCACATTGAGTGGTAGATTTGAAGCCCCACAAACAAGTGAGATTACTGTATAAAGTCACTGTATCCATCCACAAGACATTCTTAAAACATGGAATTGAGAGAGAGTGCCTATCAGGTGCCTGCTCAGTAGATCATCACAAGTTCTTACATAGGAGAAAAGAGAGTTAAGGAGGCGACAGTGCTCAGTGGACCAGCATGGGGTGGTTCAGAAATTCTGGGAGACATTACAGGATAAAGGACAACATGGTGAATTCTCTGTACTTGGAGCCTCTTCAGTGTCAAGACTGATCAGAATTAGAAGGCTGACAAGATAGATTAAAAGTTCTTTTGCAGTCTTTCAGCCTTTCTTACCTGTGGATTATATGGTAATCTGATGGCTGGAGCAGTGTAGGATTTCAGCTGTATATTTTTACCTCCAGCAGATGAAGAGGACGCCTTTTTTGCTTTACATTGAAGATCATAGTTCCAGGAACCATACAGATTGCCACAACATTTTGGGTTGCTGGAGGTTAACAACAGTGTTCATTACCTGCTGCCAAATTGCACCAAGTATTTATACTTCTCTAGAAATTCTGTCATCCAAACAAGAGCTGTGCTTGAACATGATTAGCTTTTGAAATGTAAAAACATGAAGAAAATTTATATCCAGAAAATACATTTTTTAAGATTTATGAGAAAGACTCATTTTCTCATGAATGACTGTAACTTTTTCATTTCAGATTTCAGCACAGCTTCCCCTAAGAACAAAATAATATTACAAACATTAAAATAGAAGGGTTTTGCTAGAATTAAAAAAAAAAAAAAAAGGATTGGGTTGAGAACATCTCAACTTTCCTACAAAACTGGAGCAGATTCACAAAATAAAAAACATTTTTCAAAGTTCTTAAAACTTCACTACACATATTTTTCACAACATTAATAATATCATGTGTCATAGCCATTGCAATACTCTTTGGAAACTTTACCTTAATGCTTAAGAAAAATTATCTTAGTGACACAAGACATCAAGTGGTATGGTTCAGTAGCTTCCTGAAATAATCACTTGGGCTTCTAGCCAGACAGGTATGTGAATAATAAAACCTTCTTCTTCTACTCTCTTAGAACAGAAAAAATAATCTCAGTTTTGTTCTGCCTATCTAAAACTTGTAGATGGGTCCATGGATGGTTTGACAGAATTCAGCTTTAAAAATATTTCCCTATATATCTAGTCTTAAATTTATTATGAGCAGTTGTTCAGAAAAGCCAAGTATGTTACAGGAGGAATTGCAGGTTTAATTATTACAAGAATTTACAAGCATTTAATTATTACAAGAATTTAATTATTACAAGAAAAAGAAAACCTGAAAAAAGGAAATATGCAGTAACTTTTTAAAAAGTAATTTTGTACAAAACTTCATATTTGAAGTTCTTCTTTAAACTGGCCAAACCCCAGAGGAAGAACAATGTCCTGAAGGGTTATTTTTAGTTAATGTAGACAAGCAACTGAATGTAAGCTTCTGAAGCAAAATGGTGAATTTGATTTCTGAACAAGAAATCTGAACAAGAAAGTAGGAAGACAACTTCATTTCTGTGTACATTATTAATTGTGATATTGGTTGTACTGTATTTCATTGTGTACTGGTGTGCACTGGAGCGGTACCTAAAAAGTACAAAAGATGACAGGTATAATTAAAAAATCCTCAAAGAAATTGGTTATATTTTTTAAAAAAAGGTATGCAGAAAGATACTTTAGGAATTCAGTCTTTTTTTTTTTTCTAAAATATGACAGGTGATTATAGTGTATACGAAGATAGCACATATGTTTAATGAGGAGAAACATTGGACATGGAGGAGTTTTCTTTAGCTCAGCAGAGGCCAGCATGTTAGAACCAATGGCTGAAAGCTGTAACTAGAACATCTGAATTGGTAATAAACCAAAAAAGCTATAACAGTAATGATGATTATAATTGGTACAAACGAACAATTGAAGTGGTGGCTTCTTCATGTGTTGCTGTGTTAAAATTAGACTGCATGTCTTTCTAGAAAGGATTCTCTAGACAGCCATAACTTATTAAGTTTAGTACAGTTGTAACTGCAGGAAATATGAAGATCTGAGATAAACAGAAGAAATGAGACTCTGATGTAAGCTGCATTAAAAAAAAAAAAAAAAGGAATTATGCACATAAAGGAATTAAAGAATAAATAAGTAATACTGAAGGTAAAATAGATGATGCAGGCATGGTTGCATATCTACTGTATGTTGCTAAGTGATAAATTGTCATACATTCTTATTATCAGAAAATCTCTACATCTTAGATACCAACATTCTTAGATCCTAAAATAGAAAATATTGAATAAACTGATAAAATATATAATTATTTCTTAAAATATATTATTTCATACTGTAATACATTCTTACTTAAACAAGTCTGTGAATCAGATAGTATCTGTATTGGCTGATTAATATATAAACAAGTTATTATCAACAGCCAATAAATGGCTTCTCTGGGGAGCTGCTAAGCAAAATTTTATTTTCTACAGGGAATGGGGATTGTTTGTTTAAGGCTGCAATATTAAGCAATGCAATACTAGAAAGACATATCATCCTTCAAGGGACCTTGGTTATAAAGTTAAGAAAACAGTCTTATTCCTACAACTACTTGATTGCAGCAGAAAAACAAATATATTTACCAGTAAAAGAAACATTAATTCCCCTTCAAAATTCATATAAATATTTTACAATTACATAATTTCTCAAACCCTAAATTGATTATAAATAGTTTATGTGTTTTTTCTGTATCTGTAACCTGCAGGACTGTTTAATCATATCCTGTCTGACTCTTGCTCTGCCGTACTGTGGATATACAGTGCATCAGTGCCCCCTGCAGCCTTGAAACACTAGTATAACATTTAAAAAAATACACTATTGATCTTTGTTGAAGTAGCTATTCAGAAAAAGAACAGCTTTAAACCCTGTTGCATCCTTTCCTTTTTTCTCCTTCATTCTTTAAAAGTGAAATCACAACTCTTTGCTAAAGGGCAAATGCTTCAGAAATTTAACCTAAAAATCGAGACAGATCTCGATATATTTGTGAGGATAAAAAAAATCCTTTTTTTTTCCTTAAAAAAAACTGGCATATGAAAAGCAGAGAACAGAAGCTTAAGCAATTCAGAATATATGTGTAAACTTTAAAATGAATAATTACAAAAAGAAAGTCTGGCTCTTGGAAGATCAAATTCTATAATGTGCAGAATGTTCAAGAGTATACAGAAATCACTGCTTTGTCTGTGTAAAACTGCAGTAGGTATTCATGTATGTTTTTGACAATTCTCTCAAAATCACACGTATAAAGATGAATTTGGGGTTTGTGTCTTCTTCAGCTCCTACTCACATCTTTCTCAAGTCATTGGTTAATTTCTAGAAACAATATTAGTTATGTGTTTGAGGATTTCTTTTGAAGCTCTGAAGTTTAAAGGAAACTGTGGTTGATCATAACAATAATAGAAATCTTAAGTAATTTATGTATGGGGAAAAGGAAGGATTTCAGCTCTTAAACCCCTGAGCTGTTAAAATTGCAAGCAGTCTCAAAAAGAGGACATGAACATACATGAATTAAACTTCAGAGAAACACCTGTCTCTATGCTGTGCAAGAACTTGTTGAGATATACATGCTCCAGACCAGCTTTCTGAAGCCAGATTTCCCCATTTTTCTTCTCTCCACTCACTCTAAAATAAAGAGGTAGATAGGGGAAGAAGATGCTGCACTACTGCTATTCATACAAGGTTCTAGTTGACATAAAAGTGTAAGTTGGCATTTTTTAACCGTCAAAAAAATTCCTTATTTAAATAACAAGATATGATAAGAAATTTTTACACCTGTAAGGAGCAAGGCTGAAGGCCAAATGACATTAGCCAATTGAAAATGTGTTTTAGAGTGGTTTTGAGGATTCCCGAGGAAAGAATTGCACACACACACAGACTATCTAGCAGCATAAAAGGCTTTATTAACTACACTAAAAGAGTTTAGCAAAGCAATAGTCTTACCCACCCAAGGACCGTGAGGAAGATGCTCCATCCATATATTCTTGTGCCGTCCTGTGCTGCGAGTTCAGCCCAGCGGTCAGTAGGCGCCAGCTTTATGTGGGCGTCCCCGTGGAGGCAACAGTTACCTCGCTGTACACCAGCCCACCCCTCTTCAGGAAATCCCAGTATTTATATGGCAGAGAAAAATGAGTTTCGACACACGTGACCAGCAGGTGCCGAAAACATGCCTCGGTTGCAACAAAGGGAGCCTATGGCACATGTGCTCGCTGGTCAGGCGCGCTGCACGCGACAGTCATCCCATCTATTGGTTCATGGGCTTTGTTCACACGACATATTGCCATAATCCAGCAGTCACGTATCAGCCTTGCTCAAGCCAATAACAAGATGCTTACAAAACAAGCAAAATCATGAGCTGTGCCTTGTATCTTCCCAGTTGCACCTCCTTGCTGACCACAGAGATATGAAAGCTGAGAAACGATCCTCCCTAACATTTCTCAGCCCCCTCGACTCCACAATCAGCATTTCAAACAATAAATTATCTGTCTCCGGCGCTAACTGCATTCCTCGGCTATCTACTTCTCACCCAGTGTCCATCCACAGACCAAAATTCCATCTTTTAACCCTTACGTACACAAAATGCTGTAATTTTTTCAACTAACTGCCTAACATATTTCACTGATGTTATTAAATTAATTATTGTATGAAAATGAATGGAATTGGTTAGATTTCTTCAGTTTCTGGACACCATAAACACAACTGTGGCATCAATAAATGGATTCCAGCATTTAACAATTATAAAATCCATTTCATAAACCAAAAGATATAAAATTTTCTTGACTGAATTAAAGTATATGAGAGAAATTCACCAGAGTTCAGAACTCTTAAGTGATGAGATCGTTCTAATTGCAAGTGAGATTAATTTTATTTACAGTAAATAATTTTTTTTTTTCCTTCAGAATAAATTTCCAATATAATCAGAGTAAGGTAAGTTCTCTAATTTGGGAATATAGCCATATAATTAAGCCTTTGTCAGGTTTTCATCAAATTTCACTAATTGAAGGAATTTATTATTTTTTACTAAAAAAGGTATATTTTTACCTCCTAAACCCTGCTAAGCCCTTTGCAGATGGCAAAGCACAATCTATTTGCCATGGGTTTATTTTCGTCATTTAAATCAAAAGATTAGACATTTTGATTCTTGAATTCTAAATGAGTTCTCTAAATTTTTCACAAGGAAACCAAGAAAGTAATAAAAAAAAAGACAGTAAGAAGGTGAGCACACCAAAGTAATCTCTTATATCTTTTAACCTCCTGATTGTGTTCAGATGGTAACTTTCATAAAAAGCTTATTTTGTTGAAATGATGATGAGGTTTTGGCTGATATCCTTAAATCCAACCTGCTTTGAGATAATGTACCTGTTAAATCACTAATATTGATGCTTTAAATATAGGTGCCCTTCATGCCCTTCAAGTTACTGAAGAAAGGATGGCAGAACAATATAGTGCAATTTGAAGCTAACAATGAGAATTATTCACTCACTCCTCCATTGAGAATATTCTCCCAGTTTTGCCCCAGGTTTCTCTTTGTCTCTTGCTTTGAAACTTGTTTTATGGTTGGAAAGATCAATGACTTTTGGCAACTGTATTGCCTAGTCTCAAATTATAACCAGGTACTTAAACCTCTAATGACATAGCATTTGGGTTCAGGTAGTGTTTAAGGTAACAAAATGCTGTTAGGATCAATAGATGCAAAATATCAGCTTATTCAAATGTTACTCTCAAATAGGTTGACCACGTGATAATTTCAATATAACATACTTTTAGTTTAATATGTTGTCTGCCTTCCTATGATCTTGCCATGTCACAGCCTTTGGACTGATAAGAAGATGGGAGGGTATGAGTAATCTATTTTTAGTATTTTTCTGTTAAGAAACCTCTGTTGTGGTTTAACCCCAGCCAGCAACTAAGCACCACACAGCCGTTTGCTCACTCCCTGTCCCACCCCCGGTGGAAGCGGGGACAGAATCAGAAGAGAAAAAGTGAGAAAACTCATGGGTTGAGATAAAGACAGTTTAATAAGTAAAGCAAAGGCTGTGAACGCAAGCAAAGCAAAACAAGGAATTCGTTCACTACTTCCCATCAGCAGGCAGGTGTTCAGCCATCTCCGGGAAAGCAGGGCTCCATCATGCATAACGGCTACTTGGGAAGAAAAACACTGTAACTCTAAGCATCCCCACCTCTTCCTTCTTTTTTTCCCTAGCTTTATATGCTGAGCATGACATCATATGGTATGGAATCCCCTTTGGTCCGCTGGGGTCAGCTGTCCCAGCTGTGTCCCCTCCCAGCTTCTTGTTTACCCCCAGCCTACTCGCTGGTGGGGTGGTGTGAGAAGCGGAAAAGGCCTTGACTCTGTGTAAGCACTGATGCACAGGAAAACATCCCTGTATTATCAACACTGTTTCCACCACAAATCCAGAACATAGCCCTATACTCGCTACTATGAAGAAAATTAACTCTACCCCAGCCAAAACCAGCACAGTAATCCAGGTCGAGAAAAGACAGCTCCTTAATTATTCCTAGTCCTAACCAATATTGAATCATTTAGTGCAGCACAGTGGCATGTTGTTCTGCTGCTGCATTTGATCTTGATTCCTGTGCAGACAGTTTGAGTACTGTTCTGCAAGTTGAAAGGAAAGACAGAAATCTGCTGACAAGACATATGGAGTTGCCTCTTCTTCTTTCTTGTGAACTGCTATGCTTTTCTTCCAGTTGTTCACACTAATAACAAAACTTCTCAGTTGCAGTCTTGGTAATGCTGCCTGTTACTATCTCTCCAAGTTTTTAAGATTTTGCTAAACCAGAGTCACATTCTCTTGGTAATGTTAAAGTCATAACAGTCTCTTTATCGCAAACTTAAATTGCTTAAAGGTTTAGAAAGATCACTTTAGGTTGTAACAGGGCAAAGTAAGCTCTATCCTTTGCTGTAAAGTTATGCGATTCATAAGGAATGCTTTTAGCAAATGTTTTGAATACCTAAAAATGGTTTGGGATGTTTTTCAGTTATATAATCAAAACATGCATGATTTTAGGTGTGACATAATGAATAGAAGTAGGAATTTGTCCTCAGTCATTAGAGTTAATTTCTTCAGTTCCATCTGAGTCAATGGAGAAAGGCGGTCACCTATCTTACAATGGGATGAACTGGAGATGCCTCTCTCTGCATATAGATCCTCTACAGGGAGTACCAAGGTGATCAGCTCAGGCAGGTTTCCAAACTCAGGCACATAATGTTTGACAAAATGAATTCTCTCCTAGGACTTTTATTGGCAGATGAAATGTCTTCAAATATTTAGGAGGGAAAAGGCTATTTTGGGTGGCATTTTGATGCCTTGGATAATTTGGAATTGAAAAGAGATTGAACATGAGGTCATAAGTATTGAACACGTTAATTACTTTGCTATTGATTGTTCTTGTTGCTTCTGTCATTGTCATTGTTACATTACACTCAAGTAAAGTGAGAGTGCTCACTACAAAAACACATTATGGCCAGAATTCAAATAGTTTTCCAATTGCATGAAAAAAAAAACATTACACACTCCAGCATTTAACAACTTTCCTTTAGGAAAATCCCATTAATAAGAACATAACTTTGTTCAGTGTGCCCTTACAGTAATTTCATGCTAACATAAGAAGAAAAAGACATCTACCAGAATTGTCTCTTACAATAGGACACTCTAAAATATGATACTGCTTTAGGGGGAAGAAAATTATTAAATTGTAAACAATAGCAGGCAGCAGATAATTGCACACGTGCACCCCCCCACACACACACACAAACATGAATATCCAAAATTGAACTTTTGAATTCTCAAACAGAAGCCTCCTACTTGATAGCTGCAATCAGTATGAAGGGGTTGTAAATTTTGATGATGTTTGGACCAAACAGAATTAGCACATCCTGAAACCTCCAATTAATAAAGAGACATGAGGTAAAAGCACCATTTAAGAGGCTGACCTCACATTGTGCTTCTGCACAGAGAGACTATTTCGATTAGGAAAAATGGGTGCTGTGGTTCTGGAGAGAAAAGTGAGTGCTGAAAAATAAGGGTTCCTGAAAAGATGTGGTCTTGGACAAGAGAAGGGGGCCAGGCAAGAAGGAGGAGAACATCCTGGCTGGAGGAAAGATCCTGGAAGTGGGCGAAGGTACTGAAGATGAGGAAGATGCATGGAGATGAATACCAGGGAATGCACAGGGACTGTGGCTGGTAACAGTCAAGAGCAGTTACCATTAGCAGCAGCTCAGTGTGAATCAACATGACTTTCCACCCAAGTTTCCCAGACCAGCAGCCTCCCTGAAGGGAAGGAAAGTGGAGACGTAGAGAACACAACGGGACATGGGGTGGAGTGAGGGCATGAGGGAGTGTGTGAGATAATCAAGCAGGGTAAAAGCTCTAACCTTGTTGGTTCTTAAGTAAACCCCAGTACTCAGATCACTATGGGCTGTTGTTTACTCTCTCATCTGTGACACATACTTTGTTGACTATAAAATAATTTTTTCCTCATAGAAAAAATGTACATAAAGGCCTATTATTTTAGTTCTTTATCTGTTACCTTGTAAAATACTATTTAGGAACTTTTCAGTAGTATATTTTTTTACTCTATCTGTTAATATCATGGGGATTTTTTGACCTGTCATATTTACAACATTCTTCCTTATGCACTCAATGAAAAAAGCAGCAATATTTTAATTAAATGCCAGATTACTGATTAATAAATGATGTTTGTGTTTATACATGCCAGCCATCTCCAGCATTAAGATATAATTAGAAATTAAGTCTGGAAGAAAGACTAGATAATACATAACAGTACTCTGCATTTTTAACTCTTTCTGTACTAATGATTTCTATGTGTCTGTCTCATCTTGCTTGCAAGCCAGCTCTCGTGATAATTTCAATAGTGTGTGAATACAGAATGCCTTTTTATATTCCCATCTCTCTCCACTCACTCAGCCTTTGAATAGCAAAATGCTTTCTACCCAGCAATCTCAATCAACATTTGCAAAGCAATGTAGGCCTCCCCTACTTCTATTACACAGCCAAGAACTATTTTCAGTACATGGGGAAACAAATGTAAAAAAAGATTAAGGACTCTGTCTATGAAAATTATGTAGATGCCTGAACTGTTCTTATATGAGACACCTAAAAACAAAGTATGCGCTCTCAAAATTGCATTTTATCTGTAATGTAATCAGGGTGCATTGAAGTTCCAGTCTGCCAAAGTGTGTGTTTCTATGCATTTTTTGAAACACCATGATTCTCTTGGGAGTCCCCCTCACTCCTGTTGGGGTCTGAGAATGCCTCTACTCATCCTTCAGAAGTGTGTCTCACAGACAGAAAGATCTACTAAGCATGCCCAGAAGAAATTGAGATGAGACTGTACAAGACATATCCAATGGTGGTACATAGCTGCTTTAACTTTTATTCTTCAGGTCAGTGGTAAGAGCACTGTTCTGATTTATCAGATACTTGACTTCATTTGTGTCCTCAGCTTGATGGAATTATAAACTTGCCAGTCTGCTACCAGAAGTGCTGTAAGAACTCCCCAAACCAGTCCCTCGGTCTGTTCTGTCCTGCATGGAACAAGCATTCATTGAGTTGAGTGGAGAAAAGTGTTCACATATGGTTCCTCATCCCTTCGGTTAGAATATTCACCTGAGTACAGACTTGGATTTTTCCGCTGTATCCACCTCTCAAAGCATTTAATTTTCTTTCTTGGTGATGCAGAGCTCTAGTCATCTAGAGAACCCTTACTGTGGGCAAAGACCAAAGGTTTGGCTACTGCAGTCCCAAGACTTACAATGCAGAAGTCTTGCCTGAGGTGAATTATCACTTAGGAAATCAATTGCATATTCAGGATCTAGAAGTGATTCTCCTTTATCCCTCACAGACACGTAGTGCGATAATATGCCATAGGTAGACCTTCCATTTTGGAGTCTAAATTATGGATGGCATCACTGAGGTGGAAGAATGTCTTTAGCCCTTGAAGCTAGAAAGAAGCTTTGGTAAACAGTAGTGACTCCATTCTGGAATTTTGATTTTTTAGATAGCTCTCATGACATCTCTGTTACAGGAACTCAATTTACCCCATACAATTTACTCAGACATTTAGGACTGGGACAGAATGGTTATATTCTAATCTTGCAGAGGCTTTTCAGAAGGACAAGTACAGTGCCATGTTAAAATAACATTTCTGATCTGCTGAGAGAATCTTCAAGGAGGGAATGAAAGTATTTTTCCCTTTCAAAACCTCTAGTTTCCAGAAACAAAAGTAGTTGCATAAATCAACAAAAAGATGCAGTACTCAGGCATTTCAAGGGCTGTTTTTCTAAACAGCAGCTAAGATGAAACTGGGAAGAGGTTTTCTAATTGTGACTATTGACTAAATGTAAAACAGAAAGCTGAAGTTCAGACAGATGCAAGATTTGCTTAAACTTCAGAAAGTTTAAGATTTGCACATTGGTCCACTCATTGCTCAGTAGTTTTGATTGCTCTCCTTTTCTTGAGTTTAATGTTTGGATAATAGAAAGTTGAGGGGCTTAAAAGGAAGGATGGGAAGGCTATGACACAACAAAACAAAGCCAAAGTAAAGATCAGTGTGAACAATTGAGAGATTCAATGCTCACTTCTGCAAGCAAGCCAAGTAAAAAGACGACTGGATTTGGTACAGAAATTTAGTTCTAGCAAAACCATTGTTTGACATGTCCTAAACCTAGGGACTAAGAGGGGTTTTTTAAAAAAAATATAATCTAAGGAAGATTCATCTAAAGAAGACTCACTTTAATGTCTTGTTTAGGAAGGCTTTTGCTATTACACTTTCACTATAAAGTATTGTTGCTGCGAATTCTGTGTCACATCAGTTTATTTATCTGTTGCAAAATCTATGGAATCTACATGCTTTAAAGCAAATGGAGCAGGAATGTGCCTCTTAGTACATGTATTTCCTTTTCCTATTTCACCTTTCTTTCCATCCCTGACATTTCTTCCCACATCTGGTGCTGTTATGCGTCCTGGAGTTCATGAGTTTTTTCTTTGGATTTGTAAACTGAGCTTTGATAAACCTCATTATATCTGTTAATTGCATTCTCACATCCTCAGCTGCATTGTATATCGAATATATTATTTGCATTGCTAAGAGTTTGCACCATTAAATGAGATGCTGTGCGTGCAAAAGCAGTTGCAAATGATGTTATACCAACTGCGAATTCTTAAATGGAAAGCTGCAACTACAGTATCACTGAGTTCTGCTACCAAATGTTGTGCCTAGAAGCAGGGAGAAGCTGGGCTCATAGCCTGGAACATACATTGAGAATTGAATTTTTTAAAGAGATATGCCTGATCATAAGTCATCTCTATTAGGAAAGCAGACACCTGGTTCTTCCAAATCAAAGACTGGGATGGGTGAGAAAATAAGATTCATATATAAACTGCTGAACAAAAATAATCCCTCTCTGGTAATCTCTTAAATTGTTTTCTCAATTACTGTGTCGAGTGATTTAAGTGGTTTCTCCAGTAGGGTAAGTGTGCAGATATACTGTTCTGTGGATTCATTGAAATCAGTGAAATGCCATTTAAAATATTCTTCTTGACATGGCTGTGAACAGTGAAATTAACAGCCCGTAAAAGGCTTTGTTCATTCTTGCCAAATTACATGCAAGGTACTAGTTTTTTATTCCTGTTTAAGCCAACATTTCCATGAAGTGCAGTTGTTTTCAGTTTCATAAGGTTTTTGAAATTATATTTTACCATGCATGCTAATGCCCTTGAAAAATCTTTCTTTTGGCTCCAAAATCTAAAACATTTGCTTAAAATAATATTCTGTCACAACCAAAGAAAAATGGCACGTACACACTTCTCCATCGAAGCAAATTGCAAATAAAAGCAGTTGCTTCCCAGCACAAATTACTTTATTGACAAGCTAAAAATACAAACTTCCTTATCGCACTCATATCAGATAAGGCTAAATCCATTACCTCAGTAATAAAATGTTAAGTGCGTAAGTACCAGAAGATATAGGCAGTGGAGATGCTATCATATCATTGGGACCCCCATGCCATTGCATGTCTCATCAACCTGCTTCATGGAAAAATGTCAGAGTGCTTCTGCAGACATGGCTGCTATCAGCCTGATAATGAATTACTTTGGGGACAAGTCTGCTCTCTTTGCAGGTCTCAGTTTGTAGTCCATTATACAGATAGATCAGCCCTACACAGACACACACACACACACACAAAAAAAAAAAAAAGGTTTTTTCCTTATATTTAGGTGGAATTTCTTGTATTTCTGTTTGCGTCCATTTTCCCATGTCCTTTCACTGGCCACCAGCAAGAAGAGTCTGGCTCCATTTTTCCCCTCTCCCTCAGGTATTTATACAATTTGACAAGATCCCCCTGAGCCTTCCCTTCTCCAGGCTGAGCAGTTCCAGCTCTCTTGGCTGCTGTCATTGGGGTTAACCGAGCGACACCCAGCTCAGTTCCCGAGGAGGATGAGCCCCTGCACTGCAGGACATCCAGGATGTTTTGTTAACTTTTTAATCCACAGTGCCTCTGCCTCCACACACTAGTAGTTTCAGGCTGTTTTTGAAAAGAGGAGAGCGTAGGGGAGCGAGAAGCACAGTTGGTTAGGCTATGTGTGCTTTTGGTTTAACAACATAACATCGAGCATGATCCCTAAGTGCTATATTCCTGCCATTCAGTTGATCATACATCTCCTTGAGTGGTAAAGAATATAATACAAAATAAGCAAGACTTCAAATTACACTAACATCTATATTTAGACAAGCATTTCAAGCTTACATGCACTCAGCCATGAAACACAAGGTTAGAGGCCTCTAAAAATCACCTGTTTGAGTTCATCTTAAGATTAAAAACAACGTGTTGATGCTTGCAGCAAGTTAGAAGATCTTCATGTGCATTACTGAGCTGAGAGGCAGTAGCAGGCTGGGAAACTGAAAAGAAAAAAAACCTAGAAAATTGTGGCCTTGTTGTGTAGTACCAGTGAATCAAGTTTTGCCTGATTTATTTTTGTTACACTTATGCCAAAACTTCTAACACCTCAATTACGAAATTACTTTAAACACTTCCCAGCTCTTTATTCAAATAAATGTTTTCGTTAAACTGCATTGAGCTGAGGTCATTGCTTATTCACAGCAGCAGCTTGAATGGCTTGTGAGTGCAGCTGCAGGCGTTTGCCCCACTACCCAGCCCAGGCAAACTCTTCTCCGCTTTTGCAGTAAGGCAGCAAGCTGCAGGGCGCCTGGAAGCAGTGCCGGCACATGAGCAGTCAGGCACCATCTAGAAGCAAAACATCCAGAACAACACTGCAAAGGCTGACACCCCGCGAAAGACTAGCAAATGAACCAAGGAGAAATCAACCTGCCAAGAAGCTTTCCTTTCTTGCTTCTCCGCAGATTACAATGTCAACAAAAAAATGAAGTGAGGCTGCATTACTTGCGCTCATAAAATTTCACTTGAAGCACACTCCTGTGATTCTGTTTTAGAGAAAAACTGTAGCTTCCCACCAGAAAAGGGATGTGAAATTTCCATGGCTGGAAATCAGTGCTTCCAGTGGACACAAGAATGCATGGTTTGCCATTCAGGCAGATATCCCTCTCATTCACTATTTTACCCCTGATGGTAGCTGTGACCAGATTCAGAGGAATAGATTTTGCAATGGACATTATAGGATTATCTGTCATTAGAGAAATGGTCTCTCTAATAGCTAGCAGTGAGAGCTTAGTTTATGCCCTGATTCTTCCCCAAGTTTTATTTAGTTTTTGTTGTTGGGTTTTTTTTCAGAAGGAACAGAAAAATCAACCCCAAATCTCAGTAATAGCTCCCAATAAATTTCTCCTGTGAACATCTGATTATTTATGTAAGCCTACTATTAGTTCAGAGTTTCTCAAACATTTATTTTATGTTTGGGGAGAAAATTAAGATTTTTTTTTTTTTTTTAATCAGTGGTTTTAATCTCAGCAGCAGGTGACTAAGCATATTCAATTTGCTCTGCTAGCCTGGTATAAGAGAGCACACACGTTAGTGCACTCTTAATGCTGCTCTGGACGGAATAGCCCATACAAAGATCATGTTTATTATTTCCCTTAGGAGAAGAGGATGGTTATAAACCCTGCAATTTCTTTGTTGTAATTCTATTCATATAAATGGAAATGTTATTATTCTATTCATGTAAATGGAAATAAACGAGAAGTTACTTATTTTCTTAAAATTCTAAGCCTCTTATCAGCAAGTCCTCAGCCTCCAAAATCTTTCAGGGATTTGTTTTCAGCCTTCTTGTTGTCTGTCGTCTTTTGGGATGCTTTTTTCTCATATAAAGTGGATGGCTTTTAACTGCCTTGAAAGCCCTGTATCCTCATTTCTAACCACCATAGTGTGTGTATTTTGGCTGTCTTATGTTTTGGATGCAGTCTGCATCTCTGCTTCAGTATCCCCTTCTAATGCTTACCTTACCATTACTGCTCTGCACGTCTCCTCTTTGCTGTCAAATAAGCCCTGTGTCCCTTTTGTTCTTTCCCAGGCTCCGCTCCTTTCTCAATTACTGTGCTTTTCTCTGGGTCCGCTTAGATATTTACTTTGTCCTGAATTATTTCTGTCCTTCCTTGTCCAGATTTTTTTTCCTTTCCACCTGCCTCTCAGCGTGTATCATCTTCTCTGTACAGGTGCTATGTTAATAGTTCAGAGAACTGATTTTTCACTAGTGAGATTTACAGACAACATACTTACTTGGGATGTGTTATACTGTTTTCTTTCACAATATTATGAAGTTTGTTAGTACTTTTTAAAATATGAATTTCAAGAAGTAAATTCTTAAAATCAGTTTTCAGGTTGTCATGACCAAATGGGATATGTAAAAATTTGGAAGCTAGATTTAAGACGACAGATGCCTTGAGTGGAGAATACAAAGTCACACTGGAGGTGTACTATCACACCACTATGTCTTCATCTATCTTGCTTCTGTAGTCACACTATTCTCATGATGCATCATACCTTTCAAATGCTTCTTTTTAAGACATACTCCAACCTCTACAATATGGTGAAGCAGAAGTTTTAGCTGATACCAAGAGCAAGTGACAAGGAGAAAGGGGAGGGTGCAGCAGGGGCCAATATATGATTTTGTTAATTTTATTTTTTGTAAAACAGGATTATACCACCATTTTCACCAAAATATGTAAGAATTTGGTGGTTGATATTTAACACATTGCCAAAACTGCTGACTTTCACTGTCTGTGATGCTTATAAACCATTCATTGTATGAATTATTTAAATTCTATGTTCTGTTTTGGCCAAAATGTTAGTGAAATTTCAGTTCAACCTAATCTCCCTTTCTCTAATATGATTTTTTTTGCACAACATTAAGACATAAGAGAAATACTAAGAAAGTTTAAAATTACCAATAAGTAAAAATAGTAAAGTATTTTATTAATTACTGTTGCCAAATTTCAGAACTAGAAGTTACTTTCTGGAAAAAAAGTAGAACCTCTTGAACTTCATAAGAAAGAAGAATATCTATCTCATGTAAAATCTAGTGAAAACTATTTTTGTAATTGTACAAGCTTATTAAATACTCATGAATCTTCCTGTGACTTTTGATTCCTTTTGCTTGGCCCTCACCATAGTAATTTGTGCTGTTCTGTTTGGTAAATTGGTAGCCTTAAATTTGTATGGTTTTAGTGAGTCACAAGTCTGGCTCTCTGGATAAAACAAAAAGCAGTAATAAACAGAATTGATAATTAGGACAAACAGGTGGTATTGTTAACTATTTTCTGGCAACTTTGAGATAGGAAATAATTAAAAATGAGTCAACTGATCAACATATCAGTCTAGTAGCTAATGTGAGAGCTCAAAAATTGAGAAGAGAGAGGTAATGTCATTCCACACAAGAAAATTTGTGAAGAAAACTGAAAACAAATCCATCTCTTTCTCTTCCCTCCCCCCATATAGTTATTTCTGTGAATTAAAAGATACTGTATTGCTGTATTACAGCATTTTCCTTCTGCATAAGCATGCTTAATCTACTTGGATGGAGTCATGTCTTCTAGAACAGCCTTATGAGATTTAGTAACTTCAAGCAATAAAATGTTTAATCATACAAGCCTGTATTTATTTATCACTCCATTGTTGACATCCACCAAAAAGGAATTATGAGAGCACGTACAAACTGTGCTACATGTGTGGAGGTTATTTCTTGCTCCCTCACAAGGAAAAATACCTTCATTATCTTTTTGCTAGATTTCAAGATGGTGACTCAATTTGGGAATTACTAATGTAGTCACATTTTCTTAAATATAATCTGAGTTTCTTAACAAAAAAAAAAAATACTGTTTTTAAATGAAGCTGAAGTATAGTGGCAAAACTAGGTCTCATGATTTTTTTTGTTTTGATATGTTGTCTCTATCCTTTCAGAATTCCTGTACCTACACATCTGTCAACAGCATTCCCTGTGGTTTCTTCTGATGTGCCTGAGTTGCCTGAGCCTGTTGTGCCCTCTCAGATTTCCCCCGAATTGCCGTCTGTATGCCAGGAAGGACTGTGCCATAATGGAGGGACTTGTCATCCTCTCTCTCTGCCTAATGGGGCCACCTCGTTTCAGTGCGACTGCCCACTACACTTCACCGGTCGATTCTGTGAAAAAGGTAGTTGTCGTTCATTCTTTCTCTATTAGTTGTGAAATGCAAGTCTTATGCTTCTCTGGAGCTGGAAAAGGGGAAGAGGTAATGATAATCATGTTCTTCTGCTTTTCATCCCAGTTACTGTTGTTAACTCAGGAATAAATTCATTGAGGTATTTAGAATAATTCTTATTTGTAGCGTAAGATGGGTGATATCAGTCAGGCACACTAGTAAGAGTTGCAGGCTTGAGTTAATGAAAAAAATTGTATGATTTGTGCATGTTGTTGTGCACCATGTTAATACATGTTTTGTAACATAGTATTTCTGGGTCAGAAGAAAGTTAACTGATCAAAATAAGGAGAAGATTTCCTCAAAAGATTATATATTTTCCATTTCTACATATTGTTCTTTTTTTGCCACTGTGCCTCGTCCTTTGTTGAAGAAGGCTTTTTTTACTCTGTAGCTCATTTATATTTCTGTTGTACTACTGTTGCTCATAAAGCACAGATTAGTCAAATGAACATAATTTAATTAGAATTTGAATAAAAAAGAATTCTTTGAACAATTTTGGGTTCTTTGCAAAAAGAATCAAGGCTATAAGACAAACTGATCAATAACTGCTAGGGTTTCTGGTTTGTAATTGTAATTATTTCACATTACTGCTTTTCAGGAAGTTCTTTTTTGTGACAGGTTTTATAGCTGGCTTCAAAAACAGTTTTAGCTTTTAAGGTACAGTGGGTTATAAACGACAGTGGTTAATTCTCCTAGTCTTAAAGGGCATTACTGGTGTACAGGAAAAGAAGAAAAAAATCGTTTAGGTTGTGGTTATATAACTGTAACATCCCCCTAATGAACTTCCTATGGCATGAAATACAGGCAACTAGAGTTAAAAATGCCTTTGCCAGACTGATGGTATATCTAAGCTAATACTACTCAGACCATTACTGTCTGAAAGTAGGTCATTACACTCACTATATGCGAAAGCAATCAATGACTGTGAGCTAAAAAAAAAACCAAACCTGTCACATGTTGCTTAGCTATCAGACCTTTCAGCCTTTCCCAAGTTTATTATAAATTAGATCATATATTTTCAAATTGTCAGTGTTAAAATTGAATTCTGTGAATATCTTCTACACATTTGGTATCCGGGCATACTATTTGCACTTGCTTTCAATACATGGAAGCTGTGCAAACTGCACCATAAGATAATGGAACCAAAACAGTGGGTTTCCTTCAAAGATAACAGATTTAGTTACCATTCAGTGTATGTTTCAATTAAGTATTTTCAATATTTCAATAAAGTGGTTTATTTATTTACATACATTTTATGTGCCAGACTTCCCTTCTGTGTCCCAAAGAATGCAGTTGGCATCCTTTGTATCAGCATCATCTGCAGTATTTTGGAAGGTAGCAGGTTTTGGCTTTACCCAAGAGTTATGCCAGGAGTGAGTAATGTTAGATTTAAGGAGTTTGATAGACATCCTGTGGTAGTAGGCCATATCAGTGTATATGCACAACCATTCTGTTGGGTGACACCTTGTCTGGACTCCACTGGTGCCTTCTGCCAGCGTCTGAGCACTGCCTTCTTCTGACCTAGTCTTACCTTCCAGATGATCTGTCAGTCTCTAGGAGCCTTCTATGGTTTGGTGTTTTTAATGAAAACTGGTACAATCTATGTTTGAATTGTATTATCTGGGCTGAGTACTTACCTCCCTGTGCCACAGACTTTGGTAGAAGTACCTTCTGGACCACTGACTGAAACAGCTATTTTTGAGTTGCTGATTCAAAAATACATCATCCTAAACCATTTTCTCCTTTGAAGCTTAACCAGTACAGGCCTGTTGAGTTCATACAATGGGATGAGTTCACTGTCTTCCAACTACATTTCCAAGGGAATTTCACATATTTATCTTACTTGTGTAAAGGAAGGGGTCACCTTTCCTCTCTTTATGTGACTTTGTTTCAAAAATCGTGTGTGAAAATATGACTGAATTATGACTACATGAAGAGCAAATTAAAAGCAAATTAAATGCTCTTCCATGTGGGTGGTGATGAAGCTGCAACGTGTAGTCCAAGGGTGATCAAAAGAGACCTCAGGGCCTTGGGACAGTTGGTAAGGGAGTCTGGAGCACAGGTTAATTTTTTTCTCTCTTCTTCCAGTTGCAGGCAGTAACATTGGAAGAAATAGAAGGGCCCAGTCTATTAATACATAGCTCCACAGCTGGTGTAACCACCAGTTTGGGGTTTGTTGATAATGGGATGGCCCTACATGGGATTCACCTTTCTCAAAGGGTGAAGAGGGTCTTTGCTCACAAGCCATTGACAGAGCTTTAAAATAGACTTGAAGGGGAAGGGGGATAATATCAGGCCTGCCTGTGACAAGCTGTGGGATGACACACCAAGTTAGAGGGACAGGTTGCTAGCAAGGGGCCTCAGTCTGTTGCTCTGAGATGTGCTGGCTACACTACAGCACACCTGAAGTCTTACGGAGATGAGCCAGGGGCTCCTGAGGTAATAGGAACCAACAGGGAAACACCAGTGAAATACCTTAAAGGAGTTAAGGGGTGTTTCTCCAAGAAGGTGACACAGACGACAGCCCAGCTGAAGTGCCTCTACACCAATGCATGCAGCATGGGCAACAAACAGGAGGATTTGGAAGCCACCATGCTGCTAGAAAGCTACAACCTAGGTGTCATTACTGAAACTTGGTGGGATGAATCACATGACTGGAATGCAGCTATTGACGGCTACAGGCTGCTCAGAAGGGACAGATGAGGAAGGAGGGGCAAAGATGTGCACTCTACATCAAGAAGATGGATAGGGTGTGAAGAGCTGTCATGAATAGCCACGAGCAGGTTAAAAGCTTATGGTAAGAATTAAAGACCGAGGTAACAAAGGGAACCTTGTGGTTGGTGTCTACTACAGGCCACCCAATCAAGGGGAGCCTATTGATGAAGCCTTCTTACTCCAGCTACAGGAGGCATCATGCTCACAGGCTCTCACCCTGCTGGGGGAGTTCAACCACCCCGACATCTGCTGGAAAAAGTAGCATGGCGAGCTGTGGGCAATCCAGGAGACTCCTGGAATGCATTGAGGATAACTTCTTAAGCCAGGTAATAGACAGCCCTACCAGGGGGGGATGTGATACCAAACCTGTTGGTCACCAAAGCAAATGAGTTAATCAGTGATGTCAGGATTGGAGGCAGCCTGGGAAAAGGGAAACATTGGACCCATTTTTAAAAAGAGTAGAAAGGAGGATCCTGGGAACTACTGACCCGTCAGCCTCACCTCTGTGCCTGGGAAGATCATGGAAGATCACACCACTGGCCAAGGCTGAGCCCATCAGTAATGGTGGTAGCATCTCTGGAATAACATATTTAAGAAGGGGGAAAAAAAAGCCCCGAACACTGAGACACAAAACTGCAGCTAGAGTGAGAACTGAGAATATGTGAGAGGAATGACTACGCAGACACCAAGGTCAGTGAAGAAGGAGGGGGAGGAGGTGCTCCAGGCACCGCAGCAGAGATTCCCCTGCAGCCCCTGGTGCAGAGCATGGTGAGGCAGCTGTGCCCCTGCAGCCCAGGGAGGTCCACGGTGGAGCAGGTGGATGCGCCCAAAGGAGGCTGTGACCCCGTGGGAAGCCCATGCTGGGGCAGGCTCCTGGCAGGACCTGTGGATCCATGGAGAGAGAGGAGCCCGCGCTGGAGCAGGTTTGCTGGCAGGACTTGTGACCCCGTGGGGGACCCACGCTGGAGCAGTCTGATCCTGAAGGGCT
This sequence comes from Pelecanus crispus, assembly GCF_030463565.1. Taxonomy (NCBI): domain Eukaryota; kingdom Metazoa; phylum Chordata; class Aves; order Pelecaniformes; family Pelecanidae; genus Pelecanus; species Pelecanus crispus. The sequence continues at coordinate 102,252,709 of NC_134645.1, forward strand.
GCACCCCGTGGAAGGGACCCACGCTGGAGAAGTTAATGAAGAACTGTATCCTGTGGGAAGGACTCACTTTGAAGAAGTTCATGGAGGACTGTCTCCCGTGGGAGGGACCCCACGCTGGAGCAGGGGAAGAGTGTGAGGAGTCCACCCCTTGAGGAGGAAGGAGCGGCAGAGACAACGTGTGATGAACTGACCACAACCCCCATTCCCTGTCCCCCTGTGCTGCTCGGGGGGAGGAGGTAGAGAAAAATTGGGAGTGAAGTTGAGCCTGGGAAGAAGCGAGGAGTGGGGGAAGATGTTTTAAGATTTGGTTTTATTTCTCATTATCCTACTCAGTTTTGATTAGTAATAAATTAAACTGATTTTCCCCAAGTTGAGTCTGTTTTGTCCATGACGGTAATCAGTGGGTGATCTCCCTGTCCTTATCTTGACCCATGAACTTTTTTGTTATATTTTCTCTCCCCTGTCCAGTTGAGAAAGGGAGTGATACAGAGGTTTTGGTGGGCACTTGGCATCCAGCCAGGATCCAACCGCTACAGTTAGACATACTGGTAACTATTTCATTCAATCAAATCAGAATACAAGGTTTAAAAAAACCTCAACTACATAATCATATCATCCTTTTAATGGTTGAGTGTCTAGTTTCCATGAGATACCTTTTTTTTTTAACTAAAATTGGAAGAGATGCCATTTGCTTTGCTGAAGCTTGCAGACATGCTTGATGATGAGATTTTAACAGCAATCCGTTTTTCTCTATAGGATGTCTTCTAATAGTTCTGGCAATAGAAGAAGAGCATTTATCTTCTTTTATTCCTTTGTGTGGACAAGACCAACTAAAGAGTTCCTCTTTTCACAGAGCTCTGCTTTTACCCTCTACAACCCCAGCGTCAATACAGGGAACAACTTCCCGCTTCATCCTTAGTACTCCTGGGTCAGCCAGGGCTGTGGTATGTGACAGGCTCATTGGCAGCTCACTAGGGCAGCCACAACCCAGGGCATGTGCTGTCACATTGCATGTTTATATAGATCAGAATCAGATTTGATGTATCCTGTGTTTAGCAGCTGAAAAGTAACTGAAGCATAATGTGATTTTCTTTAATCCTAAAGTTTCAACGAGATTGATGATTTAGTGTAAGGAGATAAGAAATTGCCCAACTGATCTATCATTATAAACCTTTGATATTCAGGGACCAGTTCTTCATGAAGTTTGGAAATAACTCATAATTACATGAGATAAGGACATCTGTAATCATTTTTTAATTATTTACTATAGACCTTGCAAGGCAGAAAGTAAATTATCAAGTATGCAATCCAGAAACTTTGTTCCAGTCAAGGAAATTGTCTCTTGACTTCTTAAAGACAGCTATAAATTTCAGTAAATGTACTTCCTAATCATCTTAGTGATCTACCTTGTACCTAACTAAATTCCAGCAAGAAAATATATCATACACTCAACTGACATGGTAACACTCAACATGGCTTATCACAGGGTCTTATATATAAACCCTCTGTAGGCATCTTGGCTTCATTAAATGTGTACATTTGCTTATTTCATATCTAAGTTGAGCTACATCACTTAGTTTCTTACTAACTGTATATTTCTGACAGCATATATGACCATCTTCTAGAGTGAAAGCAAGTGAATGTCATTTTCTCAGTTATGTGGTTCAACTTGATAGTGTTTTATTATATGCAGTATTGCATTTTCCTATTCAATTACTCCTTAACTGATAAACTCCAGCATCTTGTTCTGCCCTTACAAAAAATATGTTCAAGTCATAAGTGTCATTATGGATACATAAGGCCAAGCCAGTTTACTTAAATACGTAGTGTATTTACTCTAAACAATCAGATACATCTGAAATGTCCTTAAATGACAATTTTGAAAAGTGGAATTCTGTCTCCATTTTTCTAAGGAAATAGAAAATTATGGATATGAACCAGTGTATTTGCTGAAGTCAAACTGAAGATATCAACACTGGATATATGCCAAAGTATACAAAGTGAGGATTTAGTCTAAAGCATATATGTGCAACTGTCTGAGGCCTTAGTTCCCTTTAATACTGCTTTCAGTACTTTCCTTTTTTTTTTTTTTTTAAACTACAAGTTACCAAAGTCATCTGGAAATGAGAAGTTGCTACAAGGTTTGTTTTAAAACTGTAACTTTAAATGCAGCGTAGAAAATTTGCTGCCAATGTAGATTTAATCTTTATTACTGAGCAGTGAGTGTTAGGCCATACAATAGAAAGGGAGGATTGTGTAAATAGGGAATACAGTGAAGGGTAAATAGTGTACTCTGAGCTACCTTTTTTCTTTTTCCTTTCTGGGTAAATAAGCTGTTTGACTTTAGTATGAAATGTATTGTTCTTTCCTCCATGAAACAATTAATGAAACAATTCTTTATTAGCTAAGCTGTTGTATCTGCTTCATTGTGAAATCCCTACACATGTGTGGAAAAAACGTAACGCTTCTGCTTTAGCATGAAGGCAGATGGTTGTCTGTTACTGTAAAGTTCATAGCAATAAGTTTAGGAATATCACTGTCTTCAATGTGCAAAGAAACTATGTCCCTGACTATTAATTATAAGATTAACATTTTTAAAGTCTCCAAAATTTTTAGTATTCTGTAAAAGTTTTATAAATTGTTCAATAAAAAAATATTTAAATGTTATGTGTTTAAAACAGGAAATCTGTTTAAGTTGATGTGTTTCCTGTGTATATTCTGTACATCGCTTAAAGGTCATCTCCTTTGACACAGCTGCAAAGCCAGGAGTAAAATGGGAGGCTGCTACAGGCATTTATCTTGCAACAGTCACACCTGGGGACTTTGCTACATTTGTTCCCTGGGATACACTTGTTTAATTCCTGGTTTGATAATATCACCCCAAACATTAGAGGTTTCTTTTACTAGCAGCTTTTCTGGACATTGTTCCTAACTTGACATTTCTAACTTGTGTCATTGACTAGTATCATTCATCTCTGACAATTTTTTTGTGTGTTTATGTATTTGGTTTTCAACAGAAATGTAATTAGTCCAATTTCTGTGATTTCAGCCACATTTAGAAGCATACAATCTCATGTCTCCAGTAGGTCATAGATCTCTTTATCTGCTTAATAATGTTTATACTGTGTATGTATGTTTTAAAACAAGTCTGTGACAATTTCCATCAAAAAGAAGGATGAGGAAGTGGGAATCATATAAAGAGGTATGGGTGAGGAAGGGCAACTGTGCATTAATCTCCACATTCAGGTTTGAGGTACCCAGAAAGAGAAATAGGATACTGTTACCCCATGTCCTCTGTTTTTCCAGAATTCAGGTGGTTTTTCACCCATTTTGTCCTCCCTCAAAGTGATTCATAAAGTTGCAGGACTCTGTGAGCAGAAAAAAATAATGTGTTTAGAGATATGTATAAAGTTCAGTAATTAATTTGATGTCATAAACCACAACCAATGTCTAAACTCATGAGATACCTATTGATTTCCCACAAAATGCATTTCTTTGGCATGTAAAACTTTCACATGAACTCTCTAGCTTTTGGGCTAGATTTGAAAAAAGTACTAAGTTTTCCCTTCAGATTTAGAATGTTTTTTTAGAGGATGACTTTAAAAATTAAGAATACAGTAGGCTTGTTAAGAACAAACAGGAATTTAGCCAGAAGTTAAATAAGTTTGTATATTGTCTTTGATACACTAGTTGCCATTAAAGCAATTTTAAAGTTGCGTGTAGAAAATAGCTAGCCATTCCCATACAGTTTATTTGATAAAATAAAATTCAACAGAAGTACTATTTTGGTGAGCAATGCAAAAAGGAATTATCTAAATTAACTTAAATGTTCTTCTCTGCACTTTTACTAATGGGTATAATCTTGCACTTTGGTATGAGACTAGGCAAAACTTGTGAAGTGTAACTTTTTAACACTTCTTAATATCCTGCATCTGTAAGTAATCACATTAGCTGCAGTCACTTGGACTTAGCATATGGTCCCTACATTTTTTCCTTCTTAGCTCACAAAATTATGGAAAAGTTTTTGAAGATGTCTAAAATATCTCCAATCTGATGCCATAGATTTATCAGTTACTACATATCAGGTTTTTATTTTAATGTTGGTTAGTTTGCCAAAGTGTTTTTGAAATCAAAGGAAAACAGGATTTTGAGGGAAGAGCAGCTGGATTCACTGAAGTGGTGATGCAATTTTCAAGTAATCGTTCTTCCACCCTCCTGAAGAGTTTTGTAGAATTTTACCACCTTAAAAGCAAGTGTCAGTGTAACTGAGCTTTAATACAACTTAATATTACATTTTCATCTAATTTAGAAATTATGTCCCAGATCCAGTGGAGTGTGTAGGCTTTGCATGTACTTCACTGTAAGAGTGTAGGAAATCTGTGTGATTCTTGTGCTTAATGTTAAGGATGCAGGTATTCTGCTACATCAGATCCTGAATTAGGATCCATCCATTCTGTTCCTAGCTTGGTCATTTATGTAGTTTATCAGCCAAAACCAATCTACATCTCAAACCCTTCTAGAGGACTTCCTGAAATTGTAAAGGAATGTGGCAGTTGTCTATGATTATTAAGACATGATTAAATGAGAGCTTAAGATGCACCTTAGTTATACCTAGAGAGAAGATAACGAGAAAGAGCAAGCTTGCTGAAATAGCAAAAGAGCTCTTCAAAGCACCAACCCACTCTAACAGCTGGCATTCCAGTCTCTGTAAAGCTATTTATTATTACAACTGCCACCTACTCCCAAACCATGAGCTTCAGAACAGCTATAGCGTCTACTGCTCTAGGATATGCTATAGAACTATAGGGTTCTCTTACTGAACAGAGAGTTGACATATATTTCACAAGTCTGTTCTGGGAAAGAACATTATAGAGCGTGTTGGGCATTAATTGTTTTGAAAGATTATGGTGAAAACAGTTAATAGTGATAGAAACATCTTAAATAGTTGTCAGTTTGCTAATACTTTCTCCATTTTGTATTCACATCCATTCACACCTAGTCATGAGCCATTTAAAATAATTAAGTATTGTTTTTAAGTATTGTGTAGAGATTATTATTTTTCATTTGGATGTTATTAAAAATGAGATAGCTGTAGCAGTTTGTTATAAAGGCTTGCATGGATAAGCACTTTTCAAGAAGTTATGCTTTTATTTCTGGGAAAAACAATTGATAAAAGCACTAGAAACCTCTTTGTCTCCTCATGTAGATCAGACCTGTGAAATTTTGGCATTTCTAGCATTAGTCATCTGAATCACTATTTCTTTAATGTGGATGAAACTTTTCTTGTCATACTAATTTTTAGGAGAATGCAAACAATTTGATAACAAACACTATTTTGGACAAGAACAGGTAACAGGAAATTAAATAATGGAGAGTTTAGAATTTGTAGGCAACAAGCTTTCTTCCCTTCATTTTCCACTTGAAAATGTCAGTATAAAAATTGTTTCTAAAGCTGCTAACCTCCCAGGTACTTCGAGTCATTTTTTATTCAGAGATAACCATCATTGCACAGGTAACACATACTTGTTTTTTTTCTTCCTTTACTTCTCCATTTACAGCATTTTCTGGAAACACCTTCTTTCAGTAACACCTGAATTGCTGCCATTTCTTCTGTTGGTGCTAATTTGCTGATAATCATCATCTGTGGAAATGTTATGTGTCTCCCCAGGCAGTATGGCAAAGCTTATTTTCTGAGCTTGACTCATTTGCATTCTTCCACAGGAAATACCATGTAATAAAGCAGGTGAGGTATTAAATAAATGTCTTTGAGCTTTATTACATGGCCTTTTAGAAAGAGACATAGAAGACTGTGTTTGCTTTTATAGCACAGAATAAATAGTAACTAGTTAAGCTTTTTACCAATGAAATCATGTGTTACTGAGTAAGGATAATGGTATATTGCGTTACCTTACATGTTGATTTCAAGGATGCTGCAATTAAAAACAGAGGGTTTTTTTCATTCCTGGATACAAAGGTGTGCAGCTGCTGGTCTGCTCCCAGACCACTCTCAGAAGCTTCAGCTAGCTGAGTGTGAAGCGAACATCAGGATTCTCTAGGGACCTCACTAAAACGTCCTGCTCAGGGCCATGCCGACTGGCGGATCCTTTCATGTCACCTCCCAAAGCAAATGGTCATTTTGGGAGGACACTGGCTACTTACATGATGTGGTTACAGAGGAAATGTCTTTGCTGTTTCCTGACCTAAGCATAAAACTCTGACTTAAGCATGAAACCCCACACTATTTCTAATTAAGAGTGCCTGACTCGTTCCTTTTCATGCGTCTTCATGGAACACTGGTGCTTGTGTTTACCTAAAATCTCAAACTATTGTTGTTTAAAGGGGAGGAAGATTTATGAAATAAATGTTAGGAGGCCACTGTTTTGAGGCTCCTCAAGACAGCAAACATCCTTTTGAGGAAAAGAAGTCAGCTTCTCTTATATAATATAAAAAGCTAGGGTTTTTTCCCACCACTGTACTTTCTTTACATTTTTGTAATAACAGTTCGTAGTGATAAAATATCCAAGTAATTATATAGCAAAACCATTTTAGTTATTTAGCTATTTTAGCTACCCAGGAAATTCAAGATTTGAAAGGTGAATTTCCTAGTAGCACAATATACTTACATACTTACATTCTACATGCGTGTCGATCAGTTCTGTGCAGAATCTATGGGAGGTTCGAAAGCTTGGAAGCATGTAGATTCCCCCTGTGTTTCAGTGGAATTAATGAAAATACTGAATACATCATCAAACAGAGCAAAGAGTTGAGGCATTGCCCAAGCAGAAATTCAAATTACTGTCAGATTGCTATTTTCTGTTAGATTCATATTTAAGATAGAAAATTGCATAAATAAAAACAATTTTCTTATGTGAATTGTATTGCCCTGCATCAAGAATTTTCCTTAATGAATTCTTTAGCCCTATAAAAAACAAAATAAAACCAGTGTATTATAAATAAATAATAAAAACCTCTTGCATATTGAATACAATGGAAAATATGCAAATATGGGAAATAAAACCAAGAAAATAAAAGCAAGCATCCTATTAACCTCCACCAGTCATAATGGAAAACTATAGATTCATCTGACTTCCAAAAGTGTTTTCCAACACATGGCATTGTTCTTAATACCATCTTACAGAAATAATCATAGCTGTAGGGACTGTTTCTTTTTATTCATATGAACAATCTGTTTCAGCAACTGGTGAACTTCAGCAAAATGAAAAGCATAAATCAACCAAGAATTTATAGGAGTAAAATATGTACGATGTGGCAGAGTACAGCATTTAAAGTTTCTTTTAGAGTTTAACAGCAGAAGCCAAGTCCCTGTTGGACACCTGTCTCTTCACATACATTTTCTCATATAACAGGGATTATGCTACTGGGGTTTTCTTTGCAGCACAGCTGCAAAACGAAAAAGGTTTGTCACTGCAGGTTTGTCTGAGATTTAAATTATGAAGTTGTTATTTTAATAGCAAAAAAAACCCCATAAGATGGGAGTATTCCTACTGAATATGTGTGTATTTCATTAAATATCTTGTTAAGAGCATAGTAGAATCAGTATGTAACCCTCTCTGTTCCTGGAGATTCTTATATAAGCGTTTTATAGGAACTCCTATTATGTTAATTCTGCTCTTTATATAAAAACATTTTAAATCACTCATAAAAATATTAATGCATAGAAAAGGTGCAGAAAATCAAGGATTTCTATGCATTAAAAAAATTGAGTAAGAAAGCACCTTTCATTCATTGCTCTTTGAAATCCAGCAGACTGTATAAATCTCTTCCTTTAAAGATGAATCCAGACAGACTCAAGACAGGAAATGATAAGATGAAATTTGGTTCTAGATGATCAGAATCAGTCTGCCATTTCTTGACATTTCTGGAGACCAGACTGGGTGCAGTTGAGAATAAAGGGAAGAATGTCAGCCCAGATTTAAAGCCTGAATATTTCCATGAATAATCCAGATGCTGATGCTTGAGGGTCTGAAATTTATCCAGAGATGCTGGGGAGGCAAAAGATTCAAAACAAACAGTAACAATAAATTTTGCCAAAACTGAACACTGTGATCCAAAACATTGGCTCAAAATGTGTTTGATGCAAATGTCACCCTTGCTTTTTTTTTATTTTGTTTGTAAAACAACAAAGAGTTAGTTTCACAGGGATTTAGTTACATTAACAAGGTGATTAAGCCTTTGGTCCCTGTAAGATATGCTAAAAAGTTGACGACATTTAAAGAAAGGAGGGGGGAATAGGATAAGGAAACTACTACTGTGTCACTTAACAGCAGGCAGGACAGATTTCTGAGGCTGTGTGATAGGGCAGCTCAACACTGAGAATTTTCTTGAAATACTAATCTAGAAAAGCAAAATAAAAATGAAATTAGGAGTTATACCGAAAAGTATTCATAGGCATTGTACTTAATCCAGCTGAAGGTATCCTACAAGAATAAAGAAAAAAATCTTGGACACAGAGAATGCTATTAGCATTATTATTTTTATTAAAAACTCAGAATTATCTGAGGAAGGAAACTAATGTTTTATACTTGACATTTGCCACAAACTCTTTCAGCTTCTGGTGTTATCAGCCTATCTCAGTGCAGAGGTATTCTACTACTTTGTTGTTGTTAAAATGAGGTTTCAGCAGTGACCTTACCAACCCCTGCATTTCTCTGCATTTTCTGTTAGCTCTGAAAATACATCATAAGTTTTCTGCATTTCCAGAACAGAGACACTCTTCATTCTTTCTTCTGGCTCCGGTAGTGGTACACTGAAATCCTGCTGAGTTGTTACAGTTTCAGAAGCAGTAGATTATTACTATACTATTATATTGCTGTATCTTATTTTTCACATAAACAACCTGCCAGAAATATATAGGACTCTAACTCTCTGAGTAGTGGTGAAGCTTACTCATAATAATCAATAAGGCTTAGTTATTATGCATGACATTAGGATTTTTATAAGTTCTGGCAATATCTTCATTTATCTGTGCCATGACTTTGCTCATAACATGGCTATTTTCATTCTCTGCTTTAAAAGATGCTCTCCTAAAAAGAAAAAAAAAAAAAGTGTCTTCCCCCTTAACATTTGATTCATAAGTCTTTAAGAGAAGACATAATCAGACAATGTCAGCCTACCAAAAAAAAAAAAAAAAAAAAAAGTGAGGGAGAAAAATGCTGAAGGCATCTATGGAAATACAGTGAAATGTCCTTAAAAGTCGTTTCTTTGCTAATAACAGAAATGCTTCTTACTGAACCTGATCAACACTGTTTCTTCTTTTCTTTCTTAAAGTTATGTTACAGACCATGCAATATTGATATTATGCCCTTTTTTCTTTTCCATCTTTGTTCCCCCAAATAACAATAAACTGTTTATTTGCTGTTGTGTATATATGTATAATACACAGAAAAACATAGAAACACTGTATTTTAGCTTCATAATAGTGTTGTCTCTTTTTCTGTTGTCCTTTTTCATTTGTTTATTCTCCTTTTTTCTGTTGTAGCTGTTACAGTCCTTTGTGACTTGCCAACCCCGCCCCCCCAGTGCAGTGTGAACAGAGCAGAAAAAAACTGACTCTGCGCCTCTTTTTTATAAGCCACAGTATAAAGATAGGGACATTTTTAACATCTCCTTGTATTTGAAAATTTCTTTGTCACTCTTACATGCATGACAGTCTGCCAAAAAGAAGACAGACCTGGTCTGAGGGTTTTCAATCTTTGCTCAGATGGAAGGCTATGTCTTCTGCCTGGTGCCTGCCCAGTGTTACAAACTTGCATTACTCTTTTTGTAGTCCAGTTATGTGGAAAACATTGCTGATTTCCAGTCCAAACCAGTTTAATCTAAAGTTAACTTTACAGATATAGCAAAGCATACGTGAGTATGTTGTGTATCAGCTACAACATTGCTCTGTGAGGCAGTCTGAGCCATGCAGCAGTTGCTCAGTTTGCTCACCTCAAACAGTGTATGTTGGAACTAATCTGCTCATTTCACACGAGTCAGCAGGAGACACATTCTGTGGTAAAGGCATTCATGGTGGTTGTGGCTAAAGGTGGTTATGGTGGCCCCTGTGGTGGGAAGGTCAGGTCAGTAGAACTGCTGTGTACCACATCCCATTTAATAGAGAATGTGGGTGAGAGAAGAAGTTAAAGTGAGGTTATTTATTACTGATGTTTTTACTAAATGCTTAGTGGAAAAAATAGTTCTGCATAAAATAATCCTTCAGTTTTCCCATTACTTTTATGTGCTATCTGCACATACTTTGTGTACTTTGTGGTTATTTATAAATTATGATTACAATAACTTTGAAAATGAGATAATACTTACTAAAAAAAATCAGAATTCAAATTATCTCTTGGTAGAAACCTAGGTGCAATTTTAAAGCCAGTCATATTTAGTCCAACCAAGTCCAACTCAGGCTTTTTCTCTTAAAAGCATGAATGTTTCCCTATTGTCATCACTGAATAAAGACTGAGCTATGAAGTTTCTTCCTTTTGGGAACACAAAAAAAATGATCTTTAGTTTTGTTGCTTCCATTTATATTTTCTGTGCTATAATTCAATTTTTTTATTCTGGCAGAAAATGGAAAACTTCGTAGCAGACTGAAGGTATGGCAGCATAACTTAATAACCACTCAGAAGAATAACGATGAAAGCAACAACTGAGAAAATGTTAACCTTCAAATATCTTCATAATGTTTGTAAATACTGTTTCTTTTGCCCTTAATGTTTTTGGACACCTGCATGTGTAGAATAAAACCAGTAACTTTTCCATTCCATACTTCACTACATAGTGTTATGAGGTCTTTATTTACTTCCTTTTCTAATCCTGGGATATCTGATCATTCAGATCAGCTGCTTTTGAAAGCTAATATAATACCATAAAGAGCATGAGGGTCAATTGAACTAGCAGCTGTCATGACATTCAAAATAAACAGAACTTGGTGAAGGAGAAATGGAAAATTTCATGGAAATTTGGGGTTGAAATTTTGTTAACGTATTTGTCACCTGAAGAGACAATGTTAGGAAATGATTGCAGAATTTGAATAAAAAGCTGAATAACTTCACTGCTGTCAGCAAGAGATTATTTCAGAAAATATATCCAAACACTTGTGCTACAATTTGACCTTGGTAATTACTGTGCTTTGACCACAAAATATATGGTCTGTATTTTGCAGCTTTCTGCTGCTTCCATAAGCTCTTCTCTCGAAATGTGCAGTAACTTGCTGCTTATTTTCATTGCTTTTGTGACCATTGGACCATCACGTATGTGATACAGCAGAGAACAGAATCCACCACCCAGCTTACCTTGGTGCTCTGCACATGTCACATCAGATCTACTGTAAGCATAAAGGAAAGGGGAAAAGGATTTAGGGAGGAAGAATAATACATATATTCTGAGATGGCCTGAATCACTCTAGTGAGACCACAGAAATGGTTTTCTTTGGCTATACATAGTGGATTATAAAGCTGAATTAAAGGTAGCAAAGAAAAAACCCTCACCAAAGTGGAGCATAGAGAGAGGTTAGTTTCCAGAGAGCTTGACTTGAAAGAGATATGTTTTGGAGAAAGATGATGTCACGTAGCTTTGCAGAATTAGTTTCCTGGAGTCAACTATTCCATTTTTTCATGGTAACAGCAGAAGAGGTACTTGCACAGACAATGTTCAGTGTAAGGGAAGAAATAACAAAGCCAAATATACTGAAAGAAAAATAAAATAGACTGTCACAAATCAAAGAATGTGACTGTTTCTCAGTCAACACAGAGTGTATTTGAGGAAAGAAAGAACAATCAGATAAGAAAGTGAAAAAAGCATCCCCACATCTACCTCCAAGTAAACATACAATAATTTAGTAGAGCAAAAGCTATTCCTGGGAGTAGCTTAGGGAGAGTGCTTCAGGACACCAGAACCAGCTCCATGCATGCTCTGCAAGAAACTGATTTTCCAGTTACTGATGTATTTTTTTCTATTGTAGTCTGACAATTTCAGTGTTTGGTAAAGAAACTGTTACTATTGAATAGCATAGGAGACTAAAAATCAAGCTCTACTATACTCTTGAATTAGCCTCAGACTCACTGTATGACCCTGGACTTCTGTTCCCTCACTGCAAGTCTTGCTGCACATTCTTCTGTAGTTTTTGTGGGATCATAATGATGTGATGCTGCTTGCCAAGTGATAATTCACTCTTCCATTCTTTTAAGATTTCCAGGGCTGCCTCAGGAAGGTCCTTATTTACATCCTTTTCTAATCATGGGATGTCTGATAATTCAGATCTGCTACCTTTGAAAGGTAATACAGTATCTTAAAGGGCATGAGGCTCAGTGAATTAGCAGCTACCGTAATCTGTCACGTTTCACAAATTAAATACTGAAATACATCTGATAGCAATCATGTCCCACAAAAGTAAGTTCCTAAATATTTTTTTTTTTTTTTTTTTTTGCCAAGGATCAGCAGATTACCCAGAGCAGCTGTTTTTTCACAGGCAGAAACAACTGTCCTTAACTCAGTATAGGACAGTCAGCAAAGACAAATTCATTCTCATGAGAATGCTTAGGAATAGAAACCTTAGATTGTGGATGCAGGTATTTCTGATCAGCAGTTTTAAATCCACTGCCCAGTAGTTTAAGACCAACCACAGATACTCCATGTACTGTCAAGGATCCTATCCATCATACGTTTTCATGGAACACAAACCTTTAGTTTTGTTTCTCTGAAACAGGCATGTGTACATTACCAGTGATTTTTTTCTTCTTATTCTTTCTTATCCCAGAAGAAAATTTCTTTCCTCAAGGGAAAGCTTAACTTTTCTTGGATTTAAAAACTCAATATGTTAATGTGCAAAAAGAATCTTGAGGATTCATTTGCACTGACCAATTTTAAAATATATATTCTGTATATCTTTACTACCAATGTACATCAAGTATCTGTAATTCATTCTTGGCAACAAATCCTATATGTTATTAATAAAAAATATGCCTGTCAGTCTAGCAATGACATAAAGGCTATTTCCCTCTGTTTTAATGGAATCAGTTGCACATATAATTAAAAAACTTTATCTCGGTTCACCTTTCCTTGGTGATTGGCTGATATGAGAGAAAATATCCTCTTATTAATTGGATAGTCAGCATAAATTCAGCATGTTAAGAAACCTATAGTAGCTCTGATATGTGACTCCTCTTGAGAAAAATCTAAGTTCATCGTTTATCTGGATTGGTATAGATTTCAGAATCTTGCAACTGGAAGAAAATCCAGACCCCACAGCATAAGTATTACTTGCCTTGCTAGAACATATGGCTGTTTCATGATATGATAACTTTTATCATATCATATTCCAGATTATGCTCCCATTATTGGTCTTTTGAATTATATTTTGACCAGATGCTGTGTGATTGCGCTACTCTATGCATGTCTGCATGATCAGTGACAGATGGTCATGCTCTGACTTCATCTGAGAAATCACTGGTCTTGAAGCAGTGTGTGAAAAAATCATAAATAATGTGATTTCATTAGCATGGGAATTCACACATTTGGGAAAATTACTACCATCTGTGTGCATTAGTGCAGCATCATGCCTTTTAGATCAGATCTGATTCATGCCCTGCCAACTTTGTATAGAAATTGAATTAGTAAGTATTTTTCTGCACAAGATCATGCAGACAGGCCTCTGTATGTCCATCCAACTGCTGTCCTTGGAATACCAGAAAGACCTTATCACCAACATTTTCATATACAGCTATATGTCAGAGGATTCTGATTATGATAGAAAATAGATAAATATGGCAATTTTATTATATGCCATATTCTCCATCTACAAGAACAGGGTTTGTCTGGAAGCTGACCACCCTACATCAGATCATATTTGCCATGATTCATCCATCAGGTCTGCAGAACACCATAAAAGAAAACTTTAGCAGACATACTCTCTTCATACCATAAATGGGAAATCAAAAGGGGATATCAAAATACCTTTTAAGGATTTTTACTTACCTTTAGGTGTTATATTTAGGCTCTGATTAGTTCCTAAAATATGGATGTCAAGCAGGATACAAAGAATTGGTTTCTAGAGTTCAAACCCTTTCAGCTTCCCTCCTCAGTATCTTACTATTCCGCCTGAATCTCTGATCACAAAATGAAGTTCTATAAATAAACAACCAACCTTTTACAAACTTCACAAACAGATTCACTTCTCTTCATCAGAAAGCCATGGGGTCTGCAGAATAAGGGGTACTTGTCATGTTGCTTCTGGAGATATCTCAGGAGGTTTATGATACCAATGAGACCTTGGTACCTTTCATCTTAGACTGTTTATGAAAACTGAAATAGAGCAATTTGGCATTAAACTGGGCCAAAGATTATTTGGCTGCTATCAATTTCACTTTTTGTGTCAAACAACTTTCTCCCACCCTCCTTCAAAATAAAATTATTGAAGGCTTTGATTGAAAAGGATAAGAGTTTAAACCCACTAAAGACCTGTGGTGGGTTGACCCTGGCTGGACACCAGGTGCCACCAAGCTGCTCTATCATTCCCCTTCTCAACTGGAAAGCGGAGATAAAATATAACGAAAAAGCTCATGGGTCAAGATAAGGACAGGGAGATCACCCACCAATTACCATCATGGGCAAAACAGACTCGACTTGGGGAAAATCAGTTTAATTTATTACCAATCAAAACTGAGTAGGAGAGCGGAGTAAGAACATGTGTAGGATAATGAGAAATAAAAACTAAATCTTAAAATGTCTTCCCCCGACTCTTCCCTTCTTCCCAGGATCAGCTTCACTCCCAATTTCTCTACTTCCTCACCCCGAGCAGCACAGGGGGACAGGGAATGGGGGTTGCAGTCAGTTCATCACACATTGTCTCTGCCGCTCCTTCATCCTCACAATCTTCCCCTGCTCCAGCATGGGATCCCTCCCACGGGAGACAGTCCTCCATGAACTTCTTCAAAGTGAGTCCTTCCCACAGGATAGAGTTCTTCATTAACTTCTCCAGCGTGGGTCCCTTCCACGGGGTGCAGTCCTTCAGGAGCAGACTGCTCCAGCGTGGGTCCCCCACGGGGTCACAAGTCCTGCCAGCAAACCTGCTCCAGTGCGGGCTCCTCTCTCTCCATGGATCCACAGGTCCTGCCAGGAGCCTGCCCCAGCATGGGCTTCCCATGGGGTCACAGCTTTCTTCAGGCACATCCACCTGCTCCTGCGTGGGGTCCTCCCCGGGCTGCAGGTGGATATCTGCTCCACCGTGGACCTCCCTGGGCTGCAGGGGCACAGCTGCCTCACCATGGTCTGCACCAGGGGCTGCAGGGGAATCTCTGCTCTGGTGCCTGGAGCACCTCCTCCCCCTCCTTGGTGTCACTGACCTGGGTGCCTGCAAAGTTGTTCCTATCACATATTCTCACTCCTCTCTCCAGCTGCCATTGCACAGGTTTTTTTCCCCCACTTCTTAAATATGTTATCCCAGAGGCGCTACCACCGTCACTGATGGGCTCAGCCTTGCCCAGTGGCGGGTCTGTCTTGGAGCCGGCTGGCATTGGCTCTATTGGACATGGGGGAATCTTCTAGCAGCTTCTCACAGAAGGCATCCCTGTAGCCCCACCCCTAGCAAAACCTTGCCACACAAACCCAATACTAGACCTAATCACATCTAGGATCTTAATTTACTATTTTTAGCCTATAAAGCTGTCTTAAATGAGTAGCAAGATGATCCCTAGTAGACATAACATTAAAAGTCACTTGTACTTTGGCAAGAGAATAGATTTCTGATCTATGATGGCACTTTCCTTGTCTTCTGTCTTTACAAGCAATTTCCATCTAAGTTGCTGAAAGTAATAATGGAAATACATTTTAATGCATAATCTTAAGGTATTGGTACTGTTTCCTAATTTTTGTCCTTTGCATTCTGTAAGAGCTGGTAACAGCTCTCACATCTTCAGTGTTTAGTGTGTTCTAGTCTTCTGTCTTCAAAACCTGAAATCATCCAGATCTTTGCAATACTTTCTGCAGATGTCTCAAAAAGGAATGAAAGGCAAAGCTGTCTGAACTCAGCCTGTTAAGATGATTTTCATCTGAATGAAGACTTGCTGTTGAGTAGTCTGCCACTTAGAAGTCACTTAGCCAGCACTCCCTAGTATCACTGGAGTATATGTGCAATTTGAATATTGATACAACAGCTGCAGGCTTCCGTTTATAATTTCATGAAAGCTGCAGTCATTAGATCTTCAAGAGGTTGAGACAATACGTTTTGTTATTTGTGCTCTTAGCACAGAATATAAGAATTCTTATTGTGCCTTTCGCAGGGAAAAAAAAGTCCAAACAAATCTTCAGCACAAAATACACAGAGTGCATTTGTGTCATTAGTGGAATAAACAAGTAGGCAACATATTTTGAAGAAGTAGCTAATCTGAGATGATTAAGTTCTCATTTTCTATTGCATACTCCAGAAATTATGAGAAAGTTATCTATCTTAGAATTAAAATTATACGGGTATTTTAGCAGTAATGTATAAACTTGGCATTGACTTATGTACGTCAGTCCTAGGTGAAGTACTGTACAAACAGCAACTTCTATGCATTACATAATGAAGTATTTTTTACTACATTTTATAGAAGGAGACTGTTCAGTATTATGTATAAAAATGAAACACTTGATGAAGAATTTGCTATATTAAATATGCAAATTGAACTTAAGGAAGACATGTAACTGAATTAGCACTGAGAAGTCCCTGGTATTCTGCGATTTACTTGGAATGAGCTTCATAGAAATTTAATAGTGTGGCATTAGGAAAGCCATGAAAACTTCTGCCCATGAGAACAAAAGTCTTTTACTAAAGTTTAATGAGAAAAGTATTAATAATTGTCCCCAAACTAGGGTGAAGTGGAACAGGAAACTTGCTGTGCTTTGGTACTATTGATTATGGCCTCTTGGAATGCTTCATTATCAGCCAACTATGCATTGCTTATAAATGCATTAGAGTTCTGGGGCAGCTCACTCGTTAAAATTGGCAGTTTAATCCCTAAAGGCAGACAGGGTGCAGAACCTAGATGTGTGTGGTCCCTCAGTAACATCCCTGTTGTACTTCTACTTCTTTCCAGATAATTTTATTGCAGACTGTAAAGTATCCTATTGATTGAGCTCTGAAAGTTGTAAATGTGATTTATGAGCTATATTTGATTAAAAGTGTAGCTGCTCTGGGGGACACAGACATTTCTTCCCTCTTGGTCTAACACTGTGTAAATCACTTAAATCCATTGCCTGAGAGAGTACACCCTTATAAAAGACTAGTAAAAATGGAAAGTTGCATTGGAAAACTAGGTAGGAGACCTTTATTTTAACCAGAGTGCTAGGGAAAAAAAGATGGATGGGCATAGATCTAAAACACTGCAAATGTTATTCATTGATAGCTAGAAATAATACAGTTTTTCCAGCAATTTTGTAACTACAGCAGTTTGAAGTAGTAAAGTATGACTTGACAGCAGGTTAAGTAGCTAAGCTGTCACTCCTGGCATTGTCTTTTTAATTATACTTTTATTTGATGTACAGTGCTATGTATCCAGTTTTCCCTCAACAGGAAGGAAGCTTTATCTTCTAAAAAACCATGCAGAGTGTGAGAAGAATAGTTTTTAAGTAGACAACACATTTTCCCAACTTTCTAGAAGCAAGTATTTGGCTTTCAGATTGTTTACATATGAAATAAAAGGGGCTTATAGACTTTGGACTTGCATTGCTTTTAAGTTAGAACAAAGTGAACAGAGTGAAGATATGTGGTATGTGTTGATGTCCTTACTACTAATTAAGATGAGGCACTTTGTGAGTGCCCACATGACTTATCTCTTGTGGCTGATATCCAGTGCGGTTATACTGTGTAATTTTAAAAGAAAAATGTCTCTCTCTTTATCATCAGCCTATAAAATTGGCTAGAATAACATGCTTGCTCTACCAATTGATCAAACTAACCTTGAGATGTACTGCAACTTTTTTCCTATATTAATCATATTCCTAATGAGACTCATTTAGTGAGAAGAGTATTTCAAGTCTTTGTATTTCAGGGTGTGAAGGATTCAGGAAATTAATATATAACAAGAGTTGAAAAAGCATGTTCAAAAACTGATTGGTTAACTTTTTTCTAGTATGCATCAACTTTTCATTTTAATTTTTTTTAACATAACACTGGTATTAGAATCATAGAATCATAGAATCATTTAGGTTGGAAAAGACCTTTAAGATCATCCAGTTCAACCATTAACCTGTTATTACCAAGTCTACTCTAAGCCAATCAAGGGTAGACTAGACTAAACCATGTCCCCAAGTGCCACATCTACCCGTTTTTTGAACATCTTCCAGGGATGGTGACTCCACCACCTCTCTGGGCAGCCTGTTCCAATTCTTGACCACCCTTTCCGTGAAGAAATTTTTCCTAATTTCCAACCTAAACCTCCCCTGGCGCAGCTTGAGCCCATTTCCTCTCGTCCTATCGCTAGCTACTTGGGAGAAGAGACCAACACCCACCTCACTACAACCTCCTTTCAGGTAGTTGTAGAGAGCGATAAGGTCTCCCCTCAGCCTCCTCCTCTCCACGCTAAACAACGCCAGTTCCCTCAGCCGCTCCTCATAAGGCCTGTGCTCCAGACCCTTCACCAGCTTTGTTGCCCTTCTCTGGACACGCTCCAGCACCTCAATGTCTTTCTTGTATTGAGGGGCCCAAAACTGGACGCAGGATTCCAGGTGCGGCCTCACCAGCGCCGAGTACAGGGGCACAATCACCTCCCTGCTCCTGCTGGCCACACTATTCCTGATACATGCCAGGATGCTGTTGGCCTTCTTGGCCACCTGGGCACACTGCTGGCTCATGTTCAGCCGGCTGTCTACCAACACCCCCAGGTCCTTTTCCTCCAGGCAGCTTTCCAGCCACTCTTCCCCAAGCCTGTAG
Organism: Pelecanus crispus; assembly: GCF_030463565.1. NCBI lineage: Eukaryota > Metazoa > Chordata > Aves > Pelecaniformes > Pelecanidae > Pelecanus > Pelecanus crispus. The sequence goes on from NC_134645.1 coordinate 102,271,622, forward strand.
CGCTGCATGGGGTTGTTGTGACCCAAGTGCAGGACCCAGCACTTGGCCTTGTTAAACCTCATACAGTTGGCCTCGGCCCATTGGTCCAGCCTGTCCAGGTCCCTCTGCAAAGTTAGTTGCATCCTTCTTGGACACAAGGCCTAAATAGCTGTATTGATGCACTAAATTGACAGTAACAGAAACCATGTGATAAAATTTTAAAGCATGTGACAAATTATTTGTGAATCTTTAAGCGTACATTCCCATACACAGGTTATACCTGTTTTGCAGAGACAGTTAGTTAGCAGCTGCCGGTACAAGCCAGCTGTGGTAGCATTGAACCCAAACTGTGGTAAGCACTCCAGCCGCCTCACGCGGTATCTGTACCGGCTCTCTCCCTCAGCGACCACAGCTCCTGTCAGTCATAGGAGCAGAGAGGGAATGCCCAGTTCTGATTGGCTCAAGTTCCCGTGGCGCCTGGTGATTGGCTGCCGCTGTGCGGGCGCTCCCCGCCTGTTGCTCTGGAAGATTCTCCACACCCAGGTGAGTGCGGCCATTAGCAGTGAGTGACGGGGGAGTCACCTGAAGATCAACAAGGTCTAAACAGCCCTATGCCACAGCAAACAGAGAGTTAAACTCAAAGGCTGAAGTCAAGAACTGCATTTTGATTCTCGTCCAGACAGTAGTGTGCTGTGTTTGAGCCTGTTGGGCCTTTGCTGAAGTGCAGGTTTCCGAACTGCCTTAACGCACATGACTGAGAACTCTTCATGAGTATAAACGCTTGAATAGGAACACTGCTTTTCCCTTATAAAATGAGGTATTTCTTTTTTTAAGAGGTTTATTAGACAATTTTCTATTGTTTTATGGCACTGAAATGGTAAACTCATAAGTCTTAATAGTATTTCATTGGATTTTGTTTAGCTAGGATCTGCATATAATTCATATTGACATTATTTGGATTCTTTTAACACTCATAATAATAAAACAGGAAATTTGATAATGAGCCTCATTTAGTTGAGGCTGCAACATCACCCTAAGGCAACAACAGCATTTTTTTCAGTATTACTTTAATCTAACACTCTGAATTCTGAATAGAAGCAGAGATACAAGAAAAAAAGAATTTTTACCTCAAATGCTCTTTAAAGACTTGAGATGTACAGAATCATTAAAAGGCAAGAAAGGTTGCAAACATGCCTGAGGGTCACGTAAGGAAAGGTCTTAAATTTCTGATTGCTTAAACACTGAAGATTTTCATTTATGGCAAAAAAATTAGGACAATCTACAAGTGCCTTATAACCACTTTATATAACCAGATTCTTAAGTGTCACCTAACTTCTAAACTCACTTTTCCCAGTTGCTCTGCCCTTTCTTTTTGTTGGCACTCCAACCCACGCTGCCAAATACAGCAGGCTTAGTTTATCCCATGGTGATGCAGCTGCTACTGCATTTCACTTCTGGGAAATTACGACTAATTGTGAGTGCCAATCTTCATGTGGTAGTAAAGCCTAAACAAAACAGAAGTCGTTCAGCCCCTGTGGACCACTGTTCTCTTTTCAGTGGTTGTGCCATTTTTCCCTCTGTGGGCATAGGAGACTCTCACGTCTTCTCTTGCTTTTTCATGGACAATAGAGGTTTTGCTAGTTTTTTTCATTTTCATGCTCAAAGCCTGCTGCCATTAAATATGGTCAGCAGTAGTTGCAGTGTAATCATCTTGTGTTTGATAGGAAAGATAATAATAAAGATTAAATAGCTTGTGAGCAGCTGCTTATAGTAGAGGCCACCCATATTTCATATACTTCAGAACACAGTCTTTTTAAGGGAAACATAACTTAGTGGACCTAAGCCTTGTTCCAGCTCATCTTGCAGCCTGCCTTACTGGAGGCTCAGTGCACGATTTCCTCAAGACAAGGTGCGTGCTTCAGAAGTACCACAGAGGTCTGAACAGAACAGAAGCAATTCTAGCAGACCTAGATACCTGCAAAGTGAAAAAGCAACCTCTTATTTTCTCCACAATAACATCCATTACCAACAATATCTCAGGTTCTGGATATCCTAAACTATTTGCTTAAGCAGCTGTGCCTGTCACTGGATTTCATAACAGTATATTTAGCTGCTACCTCAGCCATGTATCATCTATTGCAGGGCTTTTTCAGGATTTTGACAGCAAATGACAGCCTTTCCAAAGGATTTAAATAAAATTGTCCATTAAGTGGATGTGGTACACTGAGTTTATATTTGCATTTGGCTTTATCAAACCTCACAATCCCACATTTCAAACTTGTGGCTATTTTGTATCTCATTACTAGTGGTAATACCTCCATGAAAGAAACGGATAACAGACATCGATAACTGAAACTCCTGCCATATTTCATAAAGTTTCTGTGAAACTGTATCTTATATATATGCCAAAATTAGCTGTGTGTCTCTTCATAAATGAACCTATCCCCTCGCCAGCATTCCCGAATGGCCTCGAATGGCTTTCACATAAGGAGGACACAGGTACCACATGTTTGCAGAGAATTTTCACTTTATCTAGGCAGGTACATTTTAGAAAATGTCCTGGACAGTTGGGAATATATGGTTGAAGAATAAAATACAGATTTGTCACTAAGGAAGATATCTCCAGTGAACTATCTGGAGATCAGGTTATATCATCACGTGGCTGAAAGACTTGCTGCTTCTGACAAAATTGCAGCTTCTTGTTTTAGGACTCAGGGCCATTGAATGGCAATTATTTAGTTTGGATACTTTCAGGAACATGATACGGTAATCTTTTTTAATGTCCTCTCACTAAATGCACTCCTGTTCCCTTGTTTTGATGATACAAAGCTTCGTACACTCTTGCTTTGGTCACTGTGTAGGTAATTTTTTTGTCAGTTTAATTAAAAAACCCTATGGCAGTAGATCATCAGCAGTAGAATATGTACACACAGCCACTCAAGGAGGAAACTGCCTCTTATCTCCCAGTAAATTATGAACTTTGAAATATGTTGTAGCTGTATTTTGTGATGTACCCTCTGTTCCCACTCTTAGTTGTGGAAACTTTACAGAGAATGAACTGCCCCGACTGCTAAGGAGAAAAGTCTCTGGACTGAATGCTTCAAATCTGTCTTGAACAAGAGAAAAATATTATCATGCACAGTACATCTCAAAACCCACTGGCTGTCATAAGACACTTCAGTGTTTGTCATCACTTGCATATATTTCATTTATAAATTGTCATTATTTTCATTATTTATATATTTTGCCTGTGATATCCTAATTAACCACTTATAAGCTGATAAAAGTAACTATGTATGAAGTATACATTTAATGAGTCTTTTAAATGAGTGACAGAATGACAGAATCTGTTACTGTCTTTGGCTTTCGCATATTATTTTATACTATTTCCACTCATTTTCAGTGTTCTGTATCATCAGTTATGCCTGATAATGTAGTTTTTCTTTATTTGGGGCAGGTAAAGCATATTTTATCTATTACAATGATGTATGCTTCAGAAAAGTAGAATTCCTGTCGACAGATTCTACTGCTTGCGTACTTAGGTGTTAGGATCCATTTCAGGGGATCTATCCATAATTTGATGCATTAATATATACTCTTCAGGAACAAATGAAGATCTTGTTCTGTTGATGGGAAGGAAGGTCATATATTTGTAACCAGTTGATTTTGCTGACACAATGCAGCTTAATACAACTGTGATGTAAGTTGACTCAAACATCTTGGTCAAAAAAGCAGAAAAATTAAAGAGAGAATCTATCAGGAATGTTGTACCAGACTCTTAAATGTGCTTTCACTAAACTTTAACAGTGTCTGTCTGCAAGCTAAACAGCTAATTCCAGTCCTAACTGCTACTTCTTTGGCACCATCATATACTTATGTGACAGAAATATGGACTTCACTGTTAATTATAAAATTATAGTATTTAGAGGATTTCTTTATAAATGGAGAGGAAAAAAATTGTGAAGATATTTAAGAAACAGAACATTCCTTAAAAGTTATTTATCGTTTGCAGTGGCAGGCTGTTTTTTAGGATCAGAGTCTCATGCAACAAAACTTTAAGATCCCTGCTTCTTTTCTGCAAATAAGTAGAGTGCTTATAACAAGTGCACCATCAGTACTAGCATCCTCACTGAATTACTGACAGTAACATTTCGAGCATTTATCTCTAGGACATGACAGATCTGCCTGCAAGCTAACCGATGGGTTTAAAATTATTCATAGTACGAGTTGTTATGGCATGGTACTGACATTGCATCAGAAATAGGATAGCACCACCAAGTCTTTTTATGTAGATGACTGAAAACTCACAATCTCACGGTGATCTCCTCACCTCTGTAGAAAGGCCTCAGTGCCACACTGTACACAGTTTATTGGTGTGCAGAAGCAGCTTGAGATTGGGCAGCTCTTGGTGCTGTGAATGTGTGGTAACCAGAGCTCTACCTCCCTGCAGCATGAATGTGTGAAAATGTCCAGGCTACTTCCCTGGTGCGTGGAAATATCCACTGTCTGTGCATCCCTTTACAGTTCTCACTCAAGTGATGAATGTTGGACTAGATGGTCTTTAAAGGTCCCTTTCAACTCAAACTGTTCTATGATTCTAAGTGTGGATGATGGGCATTCTTTCCGAGGCACAAAAGTCAAATGAGTTTAGCCAGACTTAGTCTGTGAATGTTAATTTTCTTGTTTTCCTTTCAATCTGCACAATTAAATTCGAGCATTCTCAAAGTAACATCCTTGGAACATGAGTCAGACTTTACATGGTCAAAATTTCAGTTTGTTTCATTTAACCAAGCGCTGAACAAACAAAACTCTGTTCTAAGGAAGTGTGAAGCAATGCTCCACTGATACCATGACACAATATCTAGCCTTACTCTATGTGTAGTAGAGCCAAAGAAATAGAAATATTCTGCTACAAACTTTATTGTACCAAATTTCAGTGGCCTTTTCACATCAATATTCGATGTCATACCTATAGAGACTGGAGCTCCATATCAGCTCTTCCAATGACAAAGACTTTCTCACAAAAGTTGATGATACCATACACAGGAAAAAAGTATAACTTTCAAAAAACTGAGTTTATCAATGATAGTCATTGTATTATACTAATATAAAATATAATCTAATGCAAAATGCATGAGTTAAATAAGAACAGGAAACAAAGACCATAGAAATTTCTGCAGAGTGTGTATTGGGCATTTATTATTACTATTTTGGGCTAATTAAGCTATTAAGGGTGTTCTGGTCCTGTAGAAAGCTATGTTTTCCACATGCCTGCCCTGAGACAGTACTCATTTCATGGTTTGTGTAAGAGCTAACAAAATTTTAAAACTATGAAGTGTTCTGTTTTCTAAAAAGCTGCATGCTTACTTAGCATTTGGAAGCACAAAGTTGAATGCATGAAGCAAAAGGGTTATTTTTAGAGATTTTTCAGAGGCTTGGTAAAGTGTGAGCCTACTGTCTAAGTTTTTCACCTAATTTAGGATATTGTAATCCATGGTGATAAAAATTGATTCTGTAATACTCATTTGTAAGATGATTTAAGCTAACATGTTTTACTGTGCACTGAAATGTACTGAAAGGATTCACGATTCACATGATTAGATCTTATCTGAGGGCACAGTAATGAGCAGCTGAAGAACAGTAACATTTTAAGCTACTACATTTAATTCATAAATGAACATGAGTATAGTCTCAGCATTTCCACTACTTCCAAAATTGTAGCTCATTTAGGGAATTATTTTCCTGCTTTCATTTTCAAATTAGCAAGGAGTTCTTGCTCTCTGTCTTATGCCTTCTCACGTTCTTTTTCAGAAAGTTAAACTTCAATTCTTTCATTAGATGGTGTTTGTGAGAAGAAAAAAAATCCAACTAATTGAGGTATCAATTAAATTTACTTTTACAGACAGAGAGGGGTAGACTTGTCTGTATGAACATGAGGGTTTTGAACAGGAATTTCTCCCATGATACCAGAATGCATACTATGTGGAGAAATAATTCAGGGCTCAGGGCTTCTTGAGCTCTCCCTGTAAGTTTATGCTGGTAGAAACTAGTTTCTTAAGAGAGGATATTATCTTTCATTCCTTTTGACATTAGGAATGGTAGTTTGTTGTATTTTTGTTATGCCTATGTACTCTTTAGTCATCAAGACTTTTTTTATTTGTAATCTGCAATAGTAAAATCAGTTGCTTTCTCTCATTATTCTCAGCAAATGTGCTGAAACCTCTAATAGGTTTTCTTAGTTTTCAGATTCTGAAGAGAAATATGAAGTTCTTCAGGGAAAAAAAAAATCATCATTTCAGTTCTGGAACCAATTTATTGGGGTATAATGCAGAACTGCTAGCAGAATGTCCAAAAAACTGTTTCATGGAATTCAGATTTTCCCACAGCTTTGAGGTGGTACAGGAATAGTACTTCTTAGCTAAGTCCTTAAGCATATTAGAGAAGATAAATTATGATTTGTTTTGTCTTTTTTAAGGCACTGTATGTTCTGAGGGGAAAGAAACCCTCAGCCTGGTTGAAACCTTTGGGGACTCTTCCGCTTGCATTCTTCGTGTACTGTAATTAAGTAGTGGGACTTTTTTTGTGGGATATTGTGGATACTAAAAGTTACATGGATTCAAAAAGCAGTATGTATAAATTAATGAGAAAAATTCAGTAAAAGATATTAAATGCAAAGACAAAATCTTTGGTTCATAAAGTCCACAAGTTGCAAATTGTTGGAGGCTGGAAGAATATTTTTCAGAAGCATCGCTACATACTTGCCATGTTCCTATCCTCTTCTGTGGTATCCTCTCTTAGCCGCTATCATAAACAGAATCCTGGGCTAGGCTGTGGTTGGACTACCTGTTCTTTTGACACCAGGATTTTACTTGTGTAACAGCTTGGCTTGTATACAAGTTTCATCTGTGTTACAGCTTGTCTATTTCTAGTAGCAAAAATGAATGGGGTGGTTGTGAGAGTCTCTTTGTGTGTGTATCTGCCCCAGATACAAGTCCTAGTTGGAGGGGTCAGCACTTGACAACAGATTCAGTACCTTGACGTGTCTGACCCTAGATCTCTCATATCTGAAGATACAATATCTCAGATCCCTCCTTCATATTTCCCCGTTTAGGAATCTCCTTTCTGATGTTTCTCTTAGTAGAGCTTTAATCAACGACCTGCACCAGCTGCTGCTCTTGTCCCTTCCCACTCCCCTTAGAAAACAGAAGGTCTGCTACTCTAACAGAAGAGAACAAATTATTAATTTATTTTGTTGATCCATCAGGACTTTTGTTTTTGTCTCCTTGATACATAAACAAAGAAGAATCAACATGTTTTGGCTCCAGATACCTCCTTATGCAAATACGTGAATCTAATTAAAGACCAGGCAGTAAATTTTTACAGCAGTAGTATCAGTTCAGTTGCCACACTTTCTATTCCACGGCAGAGTTGTATGCCACAGTAGCAGATATATTCATTTATTGCCAAAGAATAAAAAAGGAAGTCACACAGTTCTTAATATAAATGAAAATTTCCCGTAGAGTAAGAAGCAAATATGTCAGCTTGTAAGACTTAGGTAGCTGGGGAAGGTATCAGTTTCAGTCTATATTCATGTTATTATTTTCTCTCTCTTGCTCCTCTTCTACACTGAAAAAATTTTAAACAGGTCTAACAAACCCAGCATGGTAACTGAGCAAGACCACTACTGTGTACTCTTAGTAATGCAAACATGATTTAAAAATTCATTTCATGTTTGGGTATAATTTTGAAAATGTTTTACTGTCAAAATAATGGCTTTATTTCACACAACTTATTCTTCAAAATCAATATGAAGCTTCTTTCAAAACAGTTACTGCTCAGGAACAAAGGAACGCACACTATAAAATGAGGTTTTAAACATCTGTTGTTTATTTACATGCTATGCATAAAAGAAAAAAAAAAAAGCAAGTTTTCATTCTGTTGGCCCAAGATACAAAAATATATTAAGTATATGTTTATGATAATTTATATTGTTAGTAACAGCTGCCCACAATTTGTGGTAGCAGTCACTATCATACCTAGCTTTATAGACTCTTTATTTTGGCTCTATACCACTGTATCTGATATCAATAAGCAAAGTACAAAAACAAACAAAATGGGAATTTCAATTTTTATAAGCATGCATTAAAATAAATGTGAATTTAAATCAGTCTAAACAAGACTGCTCAATGTCTGACTCTACTAAACATTACATAATAAAGGTAAAGAGCACTTTTCAAGACAACAGATGTTAGTTATTTTGTGACTTATCATCCAAGTTATAAACTGGAAGTGGTGTACTAATAACGTGGGGTTTTTCTCTATTTGTTTTTTAACTTCCGGGAGGTTATTTGACTTGAGGAAAGTGTGCAGTAGTCTTTTTTTCAAATGAGAGGTTTTGTTCTTTTTAGTTTTAAAAATCTAGAAGTAACAGCTGACAGTCCTAAACTAATTAAAGTGATTTAGTAGATAAATTAGATTAAATCTGTCTTGGTTCATTTACCTGCAGTTCATCCATTGTGATACTATTTAGTAGGTTTGTTACCAAATGAATGTAGTAAAAACCCAGAAAAGCAATTACATTTTCCAATCTGAAATCCGTCAGCACTGAGACTGTTAGAAAGAAAATATCTGAGGTGTGACTCAGGGTAAAATATGGTTCAAAGAGGAAAAATCAGACAGCACTAAAACGCAGAATGTACCTTTGTTAATAATTAGATACCACAGACTAAAAGGGCAGGTGTTCCTTATCCTGGGACATGTTCTTGTGAACATATTTGGATTTTATCTCCCTTTCAGTGTGTTTTGAGGTTGTGTTTCTTTCAAAAGAATAATCAGCACTGCTACTGCTCTAAACTGCATTAGAGCTATGCTGAATAAGAGTTCATTTCAGCCTTGTTTTTTCCTCCCATATTAATTTTTCATCTGTAATTTAAAAAAGAAGTAATTTCATAGATGATTATTTATAGCCAAGCAGATATTAGGAAGGTAGATGGGGAACATGTATTTAAAAGCAGCAGTAAATGTGAGTTCAGTATTGTTTTATTCACTGGTTTCCTGTTTTCTTTATCATGTACTAGAGAACATAATATCATGTGGTGTTAATGGCAGAGCTGTGACATTGCTGTAAGGTTTTACAATTGCAGTTGCTCCTCAGACTGGGAAAAATTTATAGAAAATGAATACTATGGTATACTACTATGGTAGTGCAAGTTGTTCTCAAAATGAAATTTAACTCAGCCCTGCCAATGACTTTAAATAAAATTTCCCATCCTAAAGTACCATGTCATATTAAAAAGGAATTGTTAGTAAGTGTGTTTTGTTATATAAAAGCAGATCTTGGGAGAGGCTCCACTCTACACAGTTCAGGCCCATAGTCTCTAGAGGCAAAGAATTAAGTGTTACTTGAGCTGTGTTTGTGAACCAAAAACTAAATATAGTAAATTCATAGTGCAATCTCTACCTATTCTTCTTGGGTTGTGCTAGTGATGTAGTTAAAATGGTGTGATTTATTTTGTTTTTGTGATGACTCCCTCTGATATTATTTATCTCCTATTTCTCCTTTTCTGTCCCCAGTATTGCATTTGGCCAAGCCTGTCATTTTGAAATGACCTTTCAGAGTCTGCTGAAAGAAAAGAACAGTTGATATACAAACAGGCCTGTCAAAAAAGGAGTGATACTTCCTTTTTTCTAATAATTCTAGCAATTATTGTTCTGAATTCTGTTACTTCAGACATTTCAGATATTTTTTTATAAATTTTTGCAGTTGTCATTCAATGAGAATCTTACTATATTTGTTTTGAAAGTTCTACGTTTAATCTTAGGACTGTAGGTGGATGTGTACTTCCCAGCTATTATTTCCAGTATCCAAGGCTGAGCAAGGAGCTTTGCCTGCTTTTCAGAACAATTAATAGCTGGTTTCTAAAAATGACAGCAAACTGCATTACAATGCTTTCTAGATGGCCTGGAAGTATTTTTCCAGAACAATGTCATGATTTAACCCCAGTAGGCAGCTAAGCACCACACAGCTGCTCAATCACTCCCTCCCAGTGGGATGGGGAGGAGAATTGGAAGGGTAAAAGTGAGAAACGGTGTTTTCATCACAAGTCCAAAGCATAGCACCATACAGCTACTGTGAAAAAAATTACCTCTATCCCAACCAAAACCAGTACACTCATGCCATTGAAAATTATTGTGGAACATCAGAGGTTTAAAACTGAAAGAATAACATAGACAGTAACAACAACAAAAGTACTGAACTCCATAAAGCACCTCTTGAATTCCTAATTAACATTGCAAAAGACTGGCACATAGAGCAATTAATGCTATTCTAGATTATTGGTTAATTTTAGCTATATAAGTGCACAGTTAAGCTTCTTGTAATTTGACAGTATCCTCCAATATGTTAGGTGATAAAATTAAGTTAGTGCAAAATGGTAGATAATCTATTATTTAATATGTATCAGCCATAGATCAGTGATAAATGAAACAAAGAAGAAAATAGCAACCCCTAAAAGTTGGGTTATTTTGCTATCAGTACATCAGACTGTAGGTTTATTTTGCTACATGCCAGTAATATTATATTACAAAGCTAGACTCAGAAGTATTTGAGTTTTGAACCTGTTCTGCAAATTAACTGCTGATGTAGCATAGACATTAGTTGTTTTTAGTAAAACAAATGTTGCTCGGCTCTGTTGGACATAGTAAATGCTTTGTGAGCAACTCTAAGGTCAAAAATAGAAATATACCAGCTGAAAAGCTGGAAGCTTTCCATTGGTGAGGGCAGAAGACTTTCTAGCTCCAAAAGTTTGAGATCTCTGAAATCATGTAATCCTCATTACCATCTTGCCTCATGCATTGCTCTCTGCCTTAGTATGGTTTTGATTTTAGCAGCTGCTCACTGAAAGACTGTTAAAGCTAAATCTAAAATCAATATCAGACATGAGGTGAAGTATTAATCTCTAAATCTTGGAGTTGATGAGAATATATGTTCTGAAATCATGATGAATGGAGGGAAGAGAAGATAATCAGAAATGCTTATTTTTAAAAGGAAGGCATACCTTAATTCATTTTTTTCTTATTCTGATACGGAATCAAACTGAAGCTTTAATAGTTTCACAACGCATAATGAAAAGTTAGTGTTTGTCTCTCAGGTGTGTTCACCTCTCCAGTCAGAGAAATTGCTTGTATCTTAGCTCACTGTATTAAATCTTACTGATTTCCCAGCTTCATGTGTAACAGTGAAGTAATATTCCAATGGAATATATAGGTGGATTTATTTCAGATTTAAAGAAATAAATATCTAACATAATAATGGGATTTGATTACCAAGTTGTCTATGATTTTATTAAAAAGGGGAAAACCAGCCTAACTGTCACAGCAACATCAGCAGCTTCATTTTGAAATGACCTTTCAGAGTTTGCTGAGAGAACTGATGTATAAACATTAAACCTCTAATTGAAATGTAATAAATTGCATAAAATTATCTGTGGCTTGCCAAGGAAGATGTATGAATTGGTAGACATGCAAATGTCAAGCATAATGTAAAGTTACTTGTCCTGAGACTTTGTGTTCTTGTGTGTCACAGTATTTTGTGTGCTTTGTTTGTACAAAGCATTGATCCAAATCAGAAAATGAGAGAAAAGAACACTCTTACTGAGTCCAGGCTCTGTAGTTTTCAACAGCTTCAAGCAGACAATTGCTCCACTCACCTGTAACCAGAAATTAGTTCTCCAAGCCCTTGCATTGATTTGGATTCTCGATACAGTATTCTGATACAGATCTGCTCTTCTGAACTGCAGTTCTATGAAGGGAAGAGTAAGTTTGTACAACATGGTTTGTACTTCTAACACAGCCACTTGGCTGTGATCTAAGCAGTTCACTCAAGTGAAACAATTTTCTTTTTTTTTTTTTTTTTCTATTCAAACTTGAGAGATAGATTCCATCTGCCTCTTATAACCATGAGTGAAAAACATTTCTTTTCTGAGGTGGGTTTTCTCCCCCATATCTTCATCACTTCTCTCTCTCTGGATCATAGAACCATAGAATCATAGAATGCTTTGGGTTGGAAGGGACCTTTAGAGGTCATCTAGCCCAACCCCCCTGCAGTGAGCAGGGACAGCTTTAACTAGATCGGGTTGCTCAGAGCCCCAGCCAACCTGACCTTGAATGTTGCCAGGGATGGGGCCTCCACTACCTCTCTGGGCAACCTGTTCCAGTGTTTCAGCATCCTCATGGTAAAAAATTTCTTTCTAATGTCTAGTCTAAATCTATTCTTCTTTAGTTTAAATCCATTATTCCTTGTCCTGTCACAACAGGCCTTGCTAAAAAGATTCTCCCCATCCTTCCTATAGGCCCCCTTTAAGTATTGAAAGGCTGCAATAAGGTCTCCTCACAGCCTTCTCCAGGCTGAACAACCCCAACTCTCTCAGCCTGGCCTCATGGGAGAGGTGCTCCAGCCCTCGGATCATTTTTGTGGCCCTCCTCTGTACCCGCTCCAGCAGGTCCATGTCCTTCTTGTACTGAGGGCTCCAGAGCTGGATGCAGTACTCCAGGTGAGGTCTCACCAGAGTAGAGCAGAGGGGCAGAATCCCCTCCCTCGACCTGCTGGCCACGCTTCTTTTGATGCAGCCCAGGACATGGTTGGCTTTCTGGGCTGCAAGTGCACATTGCTGGCTCATGTCCAGCTTTTCATCCACCAGTACCCCCAAGTCCTTCTCCGCAGGGCTGCTCTCAGTCCCTTCATCCCCCAACCTGTACTGATACCAGGGGTTGCCCCGTCGCAGGTGCAGGACCTTGCACTTGGCCTTGTTGAACCTCATGAGGTTCCCACAGACCCACCTCTCCAGCTTGTCTAGGTCCCTTTGGATGACATCTCATCCTTCTGGCATGTCAGCCACACCGCCCAGCTTGGTGTTGTCTGCAAACTTGCTGAGGGTGCACTCGATCCCACTGTCTATGTCATTGATGAAGATGTTAAATAGCACTGGTCCCAGTACGGACCCCTGAGGGACTCCACTTGTCACTGGTCTCTATGTGGACATCGAGCCATTGACCATGACCCTCTGGATGTGACCATCCAGCCAATTCCTTATCCACCGAACAGTCCACCCATCAAACCCATATCTCTCCAATTTAGAGAGAAGGATGTTGTGGGGAACTGTGTTGAACACTTTACAGAAATCCAAGTAGATGACATCCATTGCTTTTCCCTTGTCCACTGATGCAGTCACTCCTTCATAGAAAGCCACTAGGTTGGTCAGGCAGGACTTGCCCTTGGTGAATCTGTGCTGGCTGTCTCGAATCACCTCCCTGTCCTCCATGTGCTTGAGCATAGCTTCTAGGAGGATCTGTTCCATGATCTTCCCAGGCACAGAAGTGAGGCTGACAGGACGGTAGTTCCCAGGGTCCTGCTTTCTTCCCTTTTTAAAAATGGGCACAACGTTCCCCTTCTTCCAGTCAGCAGGGACTTGACCTGGCTGCCATGACTTTTCAAATATCATGGAGAGTGTCTTGGCAACTACATCAGCCAATTCCCTCAGGACTCGGGGATGCATCTCGTCTGGTCCCATAGGCTTATGTACATTCAGGTTCCTCAGGTGGTCTCGAACCTGATCCTCCCTCACAGTGGGAGGGGCTCTACCCCCCTGGTCCCCATCTTTTGGTCCATCGATTCAGGAGGGGTGAGGAGAGAGGTTGCCGGTGAAGACTGAGGCAAAGAAGTTGTTGAGTACCTCAGCCTTCTCCTTGTCTGTTGATACAAGTTCGCCATTCTTTTTCATCAGGTGGGGTACACTTTCTTTAACCTTCCTTTTCTGGTTGACATACCTGTAGAAGCCCTTCACATCTGCAAAATGCTTCTGGACTCGAAACTCCTTGCAGTGATTATAATGTCATTTTTTTTAATGTTATTTGCAACATTTTAATATTGTCATTGAAGATGTACATAGGATACAAATGTATTAGGTTGATAAAACCTCCATGGATATCCTTGAGAAGTTGCTATTCAGAAAGATTTCCTAGTGAAATAATTAATAACTAGGAGTTGCTAAAACATTTCTGTCTAAATATGGAAAGTATATTAATATATTTTATGTAAATTCATATGTTTCCATTCTGTCTTTAACACTGGAATTTACCAAATGGGTTTATGCCTATGTTTCATATCTAAACTTTTGGCCTGAAAATTTCCCTTTTAAGACAAGTGTGAAGAAAAGGTAGACTATTTCAGATATCTTCTCCTGGTTGTTGGAAGCAGCATATAAAAAACTGTGCAGTGTCATAAAGTAATAAATAATGCAGAACAACATAAACCTCTACAAGCGAAAAAGTTAGTGTTTACACAGTGTGTTTCAACAACAGTTTTTAAGCTTTTCTTAGGGAATGGGTTCTGCAGCCGTGAAAAAAATCAGGAGTTTGATTTTTTCTTTTAATTTTAATTTGGAACATTAAAAAGAAAATGTGATGGCTACTGGGACCCAGTATTTTGAGATTACTGCCACTATAAACTCATCATAGCTTTTCCAAACTTGAGCCTGCTGGTTCTTTGGTCTTGCAGAAATTCATCAGTCTCCAGACCCAGTACTCCATAATGTGGAAAACCCTGGATGATCTGAGGGGTGTCCTGAAGTGTAAGATTTCCTTCCCCAGAGCTGGAGACCAGGGAATCTGAAGATTTCTAGATCCTAAGTAAGGAAGTGACCTAGTTGACAGCACAGGCCTTTTGTGTTGTGCTGAGGTACAAGGATTACTTTAGTTTGTGACAAATGTTGCTGTATTTGTTTTGTTGCCTGGAAGAGAAGATTATTTTCCTCCTGGGATCCTTTGTAGAAATATCCATGTATACAAGAAAGTGTTTCTTAAATGTCGGTAAACGCTGGAAAATAATTTGTCATTTGCTTTTCAGCATTTGTGTCATTTCACTTACTGTATTTTGCAAACCATATTCTGGTAGTGTAGCTTGGCCACCTGGAGTTGAATTATTATCAAGCAGAAGTTTTGTTTATCTTGCAACTAATGTGTTTGAATTCTGCAGTAAATCTAGGGAGAAAAGGAAATTTTTGTCTATACATACTTTTCTGTAGGATAAAATTATCTTTCATTGACCACCTTGTTATTAATTTAACTACATATATTTACAAACTAATGCTGTAAATCAAATCAACAACCTGTTTGAGTAGGCCTACTTACACCAGTGCGAAGGGGCTTACAGTAGTGCTAAAATCTATTTCTGTACAGTTAAACAAAAAGGAAATTATGTTAGGTAATGTGTAATGCTTCACTGAAATCAATAAGCATGTGGCATTTTGCAGTAACTGGAAAACTGTACCAGTAATGTTTCTGAAATAAGAGCTCTTAGTCTGGGGTAACCATTTGACAGGTTCCCAAGTAAGCCACAACCTAGAATTGAAATACTGATTTACTTTTTTTTTCAGAGAGAACACCCCAAAACATGAAAGGAATCTTTGTCTAAAGTCATCCTCCATAGAACATAAAACACTAAATTAGAACAAAGTAACTCTTTGTATAGATGAAAGATCAGCACTGCAAAGAAGTTAAAATAAAAAGGTTTGAAAACAGATCTCTTCAAGTAGGGTGGCTCTAGAGTTACCTACATGACTCCCAAAAGAAGCCATAGCAAGGTGTTAATATAATTGGGACATAGAGAAGAAATTGCTTTCATATTCCTATTTTGTGGCTCTCATTTTTCCTCTTAAAATGTCACATTTTGAGAGCAGAAATTAGCAATGTTTATGTTCACATTGTTTCTAACCTTGCTCTTTCTCACCTGTGGATATTGTCACTGGCTAATCTCAGGCTTTTATCACACACAGCAAAACAGTCTTTTTTCAGAGTAAGATCATAACCCTATGATTTGAATCCAAAGGCATTGAAACACCCCAACCCCAAGCCTCAGGGACAACTTTAAGATGCGAGCTTAAACAAATGAAAACATTGCAACCAATCCACTGGCTCACTGTAATTAAGAATTAGAATCAAGTAAATGTATTCATTCCAGTATTCATTCCAGACGTAAGAAGTAGAAAAGCTTACACTCTCTGGTTCAAGAAGTTAGAAGGACTTCTTGATGAACTTGCTGTTCTTGTTTTTAGTATCCTTTTGCCAAAATCCTTATTTATTTTTATAAATCTATTGCAGCTTGGTGGGTTTTATTGATTTTATTGTCCAACCTCCTAATTAGTTTTGTAAATGGGAGCCTAAGTTATGAAATTGCCTTTGAAATCTAATCTTCCACTGAATACCACATATTTACTTTTGCTGCATCATGACCTGTATCATTTTCTTATATTTTTCTTAGTATCATGTTGCTTTTAAGTCTTGGTTTGTTTGTTTTTTTCTCTTTTTTGTGTTCCAGTAGCTTATTAGCCACTTGTTATGCTGGACAATATTCTGTCCCTTTATTTGCAGCTGCACAGCTGTTTAATATTTTTGTATTTTTAACTAAGACATATATATATATATGCACTATCACCCTCCAAATATGCACTACCTGCCCCCTCAAAAAAAAAAAAAATACCCAAACCAAAAGTATTTTCTAAGAAGAAAATTTAACAAGTTTTCTGGAGAACCACTGAATGTATTGACCACAAATTATTGTGTATTGAAATAAAGAGAAGCATAAAATACAGAATGTGAATATATTCCTATAAATATGTTTTAGAGATCTTGTAGAGTCCTAGGAAGCAGACTGAAATTAATTTCAAAACAGTTGTCTAAAAAGATCTAATCAAAATTTTCTTCATTAAAAGTATTGGTAGAAGGATGTCAATTGATCATTGATTGATTAACCAGTTGACACCCTACCAAATTAATTTCTCTATTTTACACATTATTTGCTAAAAATTAGGAGATCATTCATAAATAGATCAAATGAACTTCAGTAGTGTATTACCAAAACTTTAACAGGAAGTTAAACATCTTGGTTTCTTGGGAACACAGTAGTAGTACCTCCAAAACACTATTTTCTCTTTTGTTCTGTCCACATTTTTGCAGGAGGAACTTACTTTTGCAGGGAAGGTACTGACAGCCAGAAAATGAGACATTTCAAGAACCACCTTTGCACTCTAAACCTATGAAAACAAACTCAGATTAGAATTCAAATTAGATTTACAGAGTTCTGTAAATTATGCATGTATATGTCTAAATAATAACAGGAAAGTCTAATCAAAATCTCATTAAAATTTCCTAGGAAAGTGATAAAAATTTGGTGCAAACACAATGTAACAATACATGAACTGTGTTATTTATATGAGCACATTAAATTTAGTGTGCTTAAAACTACAGCTTGCATTTCACATATAATATTGATCATCTATTATCTAGTGCCAATCATATGAGAAATTAGTCTGCAGTGTTATCCAGATGGAAGATTCCTCTTCAACTGACTAAATATGATACACACTGAAAAAGTCTGAATATTTGTCCAAATTAAACTTTTATAGCCAATTACTTGTCAAGTATTTCTCTGATCCTTTGGGATATGAATGTTAGTTTATGTGTTCAAGCACCATTGCAGAGAATAAAATTAAACTTAGCTGGCAGAAATAAAATTAAAGTGACTGAAAATACATTGACAGCTCATAAAGCAAAAAGATGGCCTTAGAATTTTGATAAACATAAGAGTTACAAATATACAAATAAAATATATACACATTTAGCTGAGACTCACTATAAAACAACAGAAAATGAAGCTATTGGGTCACATTAATTTGTGTAAACAAACGGTTCTCATTACAATGAGTAATATGTGATCTCTAGTACATCAACATGTTCTGAAAAGTCTGAGTTCCCAAACATATTGTGACAGCTGCCTTTTTCCTCCTGAAAACCAATACTTTATTTCATTCACTCCTTTTACCAGTTCATTAGACTTGAATCAAAAATGTGAACACTAATGTTCAAGTAGACTTTCTGCAATACTTTACAGAACAAATATATTAATGAGTGAACTTCAAAAGATTTTTACAAGTCCTTGCTTCATTAAAATTTGCCATACTATGCATCTCAGTGACCTTAAAAGCAATCAGCTTTTCCACATCAAATATAGTAGAGCATTATGACAACTCCAGTGTAAATTAGGGTTTGATATTCAAAGTCTACTTTAGATTTTTTTCCTGTAATTGGGAGAGATTGAAAAATATAGATGAAGATATAAAGGATCTTAATTTCCCTCCTACATAGGACTTTTTTTTTTTAAACAGGTAGAACTCTGGTGTTTTTGCAGGAAGATCATATTTCCTGTCAAGTATGTTGAGATTAAAGAAAATATTAGATAATAGCTTCCCAATTTCCTCTATGTCAGATTCAGGAAAAGAGGTAAGCACTTATGCATCATTTTGAACGCAGGTGGTAAAATACATCTGATTAGGTACTGGTATCAATTAGGAACATTCTTTTCACTTCAAAATCCAACACACTTAGGAGCAAAGTAATAAATTTTGAAATGAAACTAATCAAACAGAAAAAGATAAATGACTGGGCTGTTTTCAAAACTACTAAAACCAGGTAGTAAGGTGCTAATTTTGTTTCTGGATTTGGACTTACTACAACTAGATTGTTTGGGATTTTTTCAACATCCAAGTTCTTGGCTCTTTTATACCTTCTGTTGAGGTACTACTGTCATACCTGTTTTCACAATCTTGAACTGAATATGAATGAATAATTTTCCTTTTTCCTTTCTCATGTCAGACTATTCCACTTACACATCTGGTCTTACTTTATGTGTCTATGTAATATCCATAAAAAAATAACATAATTTAATACTTACAAAACATCTCTCAGCTGGACAGTTTAGCATTTTTTACAGCCATTAACTGAATAAGTTTTATCTTATTCTGTGAGAGAGGTGATTTTCTTCTTTTTACAGATACGCAGGAGTTGGCCAGAAATACTGAATTTTCATCTGTAAACTGATGCAGTTATAACTTTGCTGATGTACAGCAACTGAGGGTCCAGGCAAAAAAAAAAAAAAAAAAAAAAAAAAAAAGGAAAAAGTGATTCTTTCCTCCTATTTCCTCCTAAAATGTGAGGTTGGAAGAGGAGTAATGAGGGCTACAAAAATAGGAAAAAAATAGGAATATGAAAATAATTTCTTCTTCTTGTGGCTCCCTGTTTCCCAAAGCATATAACCATCAAACTGCTTTACTATGATTTTGTTTTGTCAGACATGCAGCTACCTCTTGAAATTCTTGGTATATAAGGAATGTTAAAACTATCAAAATATCAATTTTTTTTCCTGAAATAAAGCTAGTAACATATTTACATTGAGTTGATCTACTTATTACAGTGCAGCTGCCAAAAAAGGAGGGTAACTTGATCTCTAGGCACTAGGTAATGACAGTTGCTATTTGTTTCAGATAACTATGGAATCATTAATTTCCTTTATGTTGAATGGTCTGCATATCTTTTATCTTCTGTCATTCAATCTTAGCAGTGATAGGGAAAGCAGAACAAGTCTCATAAAAATTACCAGCTGGATCAGGCCAGTAGGTCACCTAGCTCAATATCCTGTCTCTGAGCAAAAACAGTCACAAATACTTTCAAAGGGGTATAAAAAACAGGACAACTGTGATTTTTCCCAAAGTACATTAATTCAGCTTCCAACAATCAGTGAGATTAAGATTTTCTGAGCTGTGCTTCCATTATACTTGCTGGCCTGATGGACTGGTTTTCCTATATTTTTCTTAATTTTTCATAGGACAAGAGGAAATGGGTTCAAGCTGCACCAGGGGAGGTTTAGATTGGATATTAGGAAACATTTCTTCATGGAAAGGGTAGTCAAGCATTGGAACAGGGTGCCCAGAGAGGTGGTGGAGTCACCATCCCTGGAAGTGTTCAAAAAATGGGTAGACAAGGCACCTGGGGGCATGGTTTAGTGGGCATGGTGATGTTGGCTTGATGGTTGGACTGATGATCTTAGAGGGCCTTTCCAATCTTAATCATAGAATCATAGAATCGTTTAGGTTGGAAAAGACCTTTAAGATCATTCAGTCCAACCATTAACCTACACTACCAAGTCCACACTAAACCAATCAAGGGTAGACTAGACTAAACCATGTCCCAAAGTGCCATGTCTACCCATTTTTTCAACGCTTCCAGGGATGGGGACTCCACCACCTCTCTGGGCAGCCTATTCCAATGCTTGACTACCCTTTCTGTGAAGAAACTTTTCCTAATATCCAATCTAAACCTCCCCTAGCGCAGCTTGAGCCCATTTCCTCTCGTCCTATCGCTAACCACATGGGAGAAGAGGAGTAATGAGGGCTACAAAAATAGGAAAAATGATTCCTAGTTTTTACTTGCATTATAAATAATCCAGCCACCAAGCCAGGAAACATGAAATTGCTACTCTACCCTTAATTGGTTTAGTGGTGGACTTGGTAATGTCAGGTTAATGGTTGGACTGGATGATCTTTTCCAACCTAAATGATTCTATGATTCTATGATTCTATGGTTTGTTTTTTTTTATTTTAGTAACTTTGACCCACATAATGTCTTGTGGCAATAAATTAGCCAAAGCAAATATGCATTCTGTGAAAAGTTATTAATAATTTCCTTTTGTTTTTCAAGCCTGTGACCTGATAGTATCGAGTGCCTTGAGTTTTTGTGTTATAAAACGTGGAGTGGTCATTTCTTATTCACATTTTCCTCTGCATGTTGAATAGGCCTGATCTGTTTCTCTCCCTGGAAGCTATACCATCCCTTTGATCATCTCTGCTTCTGTTCTGTGTTTCATTTTACCTTTGCAGATGCATGTTACCAGGCTGCTTGGAAAATTCAGAAGAGACTTTTAATGGCATCATCTGCTTTATTTTCCTAGAATTTTTCAAACTCTTTTCATCTGCTTCACTTGCATGGCAGTATCCTTCAATGAAAATGAAATTATGTCCTGCTCTTAAGGATTGTTTATGTGACCC
Source organism: Pelecanus crispus (assembly GCF_030463565.1). Taxonomy (NCBI): domain Eukaryota; kingdom Metazoa; phylum Chordata; class Aves; order Pelecaniformes; family Pelecanidae; genus Pelecanus; species Pelecanus crispus. Next base: position 102,292,534 of record NC_134645.1, read on the forward strand.
GTTGCCTCTCAGTGCTTCCTCTGAGTCTTCACAATTAAATATACTGTCTTTCTGCCATTCAAAGCCCCTAGCTATCTGCAAAGTAAGAGATTAAGTCAGTGATCTGAATTCAGATCTCCCAGTTGACAGCAGAGAGCATTATCAACAAGGCACCAAGCTGGCCTGATAAAGAAGAACTTGTGCATTTTATTCCATAAGGATTTTTTCCCTTGTAATGTAGGAGTTCAGTTACAGCAGGAGTTCAGGGTTTTGTGCATTGAAACAAATGAATGAAAGCAGCAAGAGTGAGATTTATTTTGTTTCATATTTTATTGTCTGGAAACAGCTGAACTCACCTAATCAATTATTTCATAGATTTTTAAAGTTACAGTCATTGAGGAAATGGTTATTGCATTTCTGTACTATTGTAAGTGCGTGTGATGGTTTATGAAATACCCAAGTCAGATTTTGTATGTACCAGACATAAACCCTAGGAATTTTCTGAATCATATTTATTTCACTTTGATTTTTCTTCCCACCATGAACATGAGATGAAAGAATGCATTACTCTCAGGTAGTTAAATTTGGTTCCCTGGGATATTCTGTGAGCATGAGATGGATTGAGCAAGTCATGTATTCATCAGTCCCTTGATATTGCTGCTAAACTGACTTTTTGCCTGCTGGGAACACCTCCATTCTTGGTAATATGGAAAAGGTTGTTGCACTGGTTAGCAAAGTTTTTATCATCTGTGCTACTATATTCTTTGAGTGATGGAAAAGAAGAACAAGCACAGAATCTGTCCCTAAGTTTCAGATCTCTGTCATAGGATGTTTACCACTGTAACTGAAAAAGACAAATAGCAAATTCAGAGTTTAAGCACCTGACTAACTATTCTGATATCCTGTTGTTGCATCAAGAGAGGATTTGGAAGGTACCCAATTTACTGTTATAAGTCCGGTCGCGTTCAGTACACTGAACTATCACGATTACGGATTCACAAATAATGTAGGCACCTTTCGTCTAGTCATGCTGCATGAACTATCACGGCCACACTTAAAGCATCTGGTCGCGTTCAATGACCACTATCACGGCTAGACCAATAAATCAAAGCAATTTATTAAAGCAACAGACACACAGGTTCTTTGGATTACTGGCGATAAATTCACTGACTGCAAGGCACATGCAAATACCAAAGCTTTGGATAATACAGATGCATCAAAAGACATAAAAGCGACTCTATAGATGTTTCTAGGTTTCTCAGGGAGGCACTTGGTATAACCAAGTGTTAGATTCTTACCCAAAGGCGTCGCGATGGGGGGGAAGAGAGGCTCAGCCCATCGACTGATCCCAGAGGTCAGAGTAGTACACGATGGTATCTTCCCTAACATCCCCTCTCTCTCAGGCTAATTTATACTATTTTTACCTTTCAGGTGGAGCTTGAGGGACTCTAGTCATACATACTTTAGTTATGATTGGTGTAAAACTTTCTCGCTGCGTTTTAAAGGTATAGGCTCGGAAAAATTCAGAGCACAGACTCAGTGAGGAGAGGTCTCATCTTAGAGGTGGGTAGGTTTTGGGATGGAGGTGTGTTTTGGTATTATAATGATATTATAATGAGCAAAGTTTACCAAAAGGACAGCATTTTGTCAAAATCATGACAGTTTGTCGGCTCAGGGTATCAATTATGCAGCTTATCAGTGCCGTGGTACCCCTCTGAGTTCCCTTATCACAGAGCTTGGCTGTGATGTCTCCACACCACTCCACTCCCTGGGCAACGCCTCTTAGAATCAGCCCACCAGGCTCCCCTGGGTTGCCAACATCCAAGGTTGCAGGCTTAGGGAACTTCCTGTGGAATAAATTCCAGCTGCATTCCATCTGGACAGCTTCTTCAATGCTGTGTTTTACTTGAAACCGTAAATCTAAATCTAATGTCTAAGTCACCTCCAGCAATTACTCCACACCTGTTCAGTTCACATCTCTAAGATTTCAACTCAGAACTACTGTATTAACTTGGTTTTGCCTAAAGAAAATCCTCCAGCAGGCCATTTGGTTCTGTTGCGCAGACATCTCTCCTGGAGAAAAGGAGGCTCAGGGGAGACCTTATCGCTCTCTATAACTACCTGAAAGGAGGTTGCAGCGAGGTGGGTGTTGGTCTCTTTTCCCAAGTAATAAGTAATAAGACAAGAGGAAATGGCCTCAAGTTGTGCCAGGGGAGGTTTAGATTGGATATTAGGAAAAATATTTTTATAGAAAGAGTTGTCAAGCACTGGAACAGGCTGCCCAGGGAAGCGGTTGAGTCACCATACCTGGAGGTATTTAAAAGAAGTGTAGATGTGGCACTTAGGGACATGGTTTAGTGGTGCACTTGGCAGTGTTAGGTTAATGGTTGGACTTGATGATCTTAAAGGTCCTTTCCAACCTAAATGATTCTATGATTCTATGATTCTAAGATTCTGTCAAGAGTGAGAACTGTTCATCTAATTTCAGATATTGCTGGTGTACATGTCTACAGCTAAACTCGTGACCCTCAAGTGCTTTTATAGAATCATAGAAGCACAGAATCATAGATTGGTGACAATGTTCCCCCCTGCATCCAACAAAGGATGGAGATTGTCCTTGACTCTCTTTGTTTTTAATCTGTTTGTAAAAACATTTTTTATTATCTCTTACAACAGTGGACAGATTGAATTCTAGCTGGGCTTTTACCTTTCTAATTTCCTCTCTGCATGACCTAACAAGATCCCTGTACTCTTCTTGAGTTGCCCGCCTGTCCTGGTTTCGGCTGGGATAGAGTTAATTTTCTTCCTAACAGCAGGCATAGTGCTGTGTTTTGGATTTAGTAGGAGAAGAATGTTGATAACAGGCTGATGTTTGTAGTTGTTGCTGAGTACTGCTTATGCTAGTCAAGGACTTTTTCAGCTTCCCATGCTCTGCCAGGCGCACAAGAAACTGGGAGGGGGCACAGCCAGAATAGTTGATCCAAACTGACCAAAGGGCTATTCCATACCATATGACGTCATGCTCAGTATATAAACTGGGGGGGGTTGGCCGGGGAGCAGCGATCGCTGCTCGGGAACTGTCTGGGTATCGGTCGGCGGGTGGTGAGCAATTGTATTGTGCATCACTTGCTTCGTGTATCATTATTATTATTATCATTATTATACTGTTACTATTAGCATTACTATTTTACTTTATTTCAATTATTAAACTGTTCTTATCTCAGCCCAGGAGTGTTTCTCACTCTTACTCCTCCAATTCTCTCCCCCATCCCATCGGGGTAGGGGGAGTGAGCGAGCGGCTGCGTGGTGCTTAGTTGCTGGCTGGGGCTAAACCACGACAGTCCTTTTTGGCGCCCAACGTGGGGCTTGAGATAACAACAGATTAATCAGAGTGTATTAAGGAGTCAACGTCCCTATGCTCAAGAGAGAGGATATAGAGGATACACACCACGGGGCACCCTGTGGTTTTACCTGCGTGATTATGGAGAGGACATGAGAAAGTGGGATGGAAAACCCACCTCAACCTTAGAGGCACGGGTGCGTGAATTGCAAGGAAAAACTATTAGAAAAGGCGGTTCTCCCAGGAAAATTGCAGCTCCAGTTTCCAGTGAGCAGTTCCCGAGACAGAGTAAGAGGGCTAATTTTACTTCCGACCTTGATCAGGGAACTTTTGATTCACATTTACAGGAAGTGAACAGCGAATACTGTGACCAGTGTTAGAGGGGCCCTGCCTCCAGCCAGGTGGAGGAAAGGGACAACCGGGTTTACTGGACTGTGTGGATTCGATGGCCTGGAACGTCAGACCCACAGGAGTATAAGGCTCTAGTGGACACTGGTGCACAGTGCACGCTAATGCCATCAAACTATAGAGGGGCAGAACCCATTTGTATTTCTGGAGTGACAGGGGGATCCCAACAGCTCACTGTACTGGAAGCTGAAGTGAGCCTAACTGGGAATGAGTGGCAAAAGCACCCCATTGTGACTGGCCCAGATGCTCCGTGCATCCTTGGCATAGACTACCTCAGGAAAGGGTATTTCAAGGACCCAAAAGGGTACCGGTGGGCTTTTGGTATAGCTGCTTTGGAGACAGAGGAAATTAAACAGTTGTCCACCTTGCCTGGTCTCTCAGAGGACCCTTCAATTGTAGGGTTGCTGAAGGTTGAGGAACAACACGTGCCGATTGCTACCACAACTGTGCACAGGCGGCAATATCGCACCAACCGAGACTCCCTGATTCCCATCCATAACCTGATTCGTCGACTGGAGAGCCAGGGAGTGATCAGCAAGACTCGCTCACCCTTTAACAGTCCCATATGGCCAGTGCGAAAGTCTAATGGGGAGTGGAGACTAACAGTGGACTATCGTGGCCTGAACGAAGTTACACCGCCGCTGAGTGCTGCCGTGCCAGACATGCTAGAACTTCAATATGAACTGGAGTCAAAGGCAGCTAAGTGGTATGCCACAATTGATATTGCTAATGCATTTTTCTCCATCCCTTTGGCAGCAGAGTGCAGACCCCAGTTTGCTTTTACCTGGAGGGGTGTTCAGTACACCTGGAACCGACTGCCCCAGGGGTGGAAGCACAGCCCCACCATTTGCCATGGACTGATCCAGACAGCACTGGAACAGGGTGAAGCTCCAGAACATCTGCAGTACATTGATGACATCATTGTGTGGGGCAACACAGCAGAAGAAGTTTTTGAGAAGGGAAAGAAAATAGTCCAAATCCTTCTGAAGGCTGGTTTTGCCATAAAACAGAGTAAGGTCAAGGGGCCTGCACAGGAGATCCAGTTTTTAGGAATAAAATGGCAAGATGGACGTCGTCAGATCCCAATGGATGTGATCAACAAAATAACAGCTATGTCCCCACCAACTAGCAAAAAGGAAACACAAGCTTTCTTAGGCGTTGTGGGGTTTTGGAGAATGCATATTCCAAATTACAGCCAGATCGTAAGCCCTCTCTATCAAGTGACCCGGAAGAAGAACGAATTCAAATGGGGCCCTGAGCAACAACAAGCCTTTGAACAAATTAAACGTGAGATAGTTCATGCAGTAGCCCTTGGGCCAGTCCGGGCAGGGCAGGATATTAAAAATGTGCTCTACACCGCAGCCGGGGAGAATGGCCCTACCTGGAGCCTCTGGCAGAAAGCACCAGGGGAGACTCGAGGTCGACCCCTAGGGTTTTGGAGTCGGGGATACAGAGGATCCGAAGCCCGCTACACTCCAACTGAGAAAGAGATACTGGCAGCATATGAAGGGGTTCGAGCTGCTTCAGAAGTGGTTGGTACTGAAGCACAGCTCCTGCTGGCACCCCGACTGCCGGTGTTGGGCTGGATGTTCAAAGGGAGGGTCCCCTCTACACATCATGCAACTGATGCTACATGGAGTAAGTGGGTTGCATTGATCACACAACGGGCTCGAATAGGAAACCCCAGTCGCCCAGGAATCCTGGAAGTGATCATGGACTGGCCAGAAGGAAAAAACATTAGAATATCACCAGAGGAGGAGGTGACACGTGCTGAAGAGGCCCCACTGTATAATAAATTGCCAGAAAATGAAAAGCAATATGCCCTGTTCACTGATGGGTCCTGTCGTCTCGTGGGAAAGCATCGGAGGTGGAAAGCTGCTGTATGGAGTCCTATACGACAAGTCGCAGAAACTGCTGAAGGAGAAGGGGAGTCGAGTCAGTTTGCAGAGGTGAAAGCCATCCAGCTGGCTTTAGATATTGCTGAAAGAGAAAAGTGGCCAGTCCTTTATCTCTATACTGACTCATGGATGGTGGCAAATGCCCTGTGGGGGTGGCTGCAGCAATGGAAGCAGAGCAACTGGCAGCGCAGAGGCAAACCAATCTGGGCTGCCGCATTGTGGCAAGATATTGCTGCCCGGGTAGAGAACCTGGTTGTAAAAGTTCATCATGTAGATGCTCATGTACCTAAGAGTCGGGCCACTGAAGAACATCAAAACAACCAGCAAGTAGATCAGGCTGCTAAGATTGAAGTGGCTCAGGTGGATTTGGACTGGCAACATAAGGGTGAATTATTTATAGCTCGGTGGGCCCATGATGCCTCAGGCCATCAAGGAAGGGATGCAACGTATAAATGGGCTCGTGATCGAGGGGTGGACTTAACTATGGACAGTATTGCACAGGTTATTCATGAGTGTGAAACATGCGCTGCAATCAAGCAAGCCAAGCAGTTCAAGCCCCTTGGGTATAGTGAACGATGGCTAAAATATAAATATGGGGAGGCCTGGCAGATTGATTACATCACGCTCCCACAGACCCGCCAGGGCAAGCGCTATGTGCTCACCATGGTGGAAGCAACCACTGGATGGCTGGAAACATATCCCGTGCCCCATGCCACCGCCCGGAACACCATCCTGGGCCTTGAAAAGCAAGTCCTGTGGCGACATGGCACCCCAGAAAGAATTGAGTCAGACAACGGGACTCATTTCCGAAACAACCTCATAGACACCTGGGCCAAAGAGCACGGCATTGAGTGGGTGTATCACATCCCTTACCATGCACCAGCCTCCGGGAAGATTGAGCGATACAATGGATTGTTAAAGACTACCCTGAGAGCAATGGGTGGTGGGACGTTTAAACATTGGGATACGCATTTAGCAAAAGCCACCTGGTTAGTCAACACCAGGGGATCTGCCAATCGAGCTGGCCCTGCCCAATCAAAACTTTTACGTACTGTAGAAGGAGATAAAGTTCCTGTAGTGCACATGAAAAATATGCTGGGGAAGACAGTCTGGGTTACTTCCCCCTCTGGCAAAGGCAAACCCATTCGTGGGATTGCTTTTGCTCAAGGACCTGGGTGCACTTGGTGGGTGATGCGAAAGGATGGGGAAGCCCAATGTGTACCTCAAGGGAATCTGATTTTGGGTGAAAATAGCCAATGAACTGAATTGTATAATATTAATTGCTTTATAATACTGTATGTTATCTCTTAACTATATGTTATCTCTTAACTGCATGTTAATATAATAATATAGTAGGTTAATATTAAGTATATAATACTATATATTATGATTGCTATATGCCGCATCAATGGTATTGCCCAGCTTAATGAAAATGAACTTTGATGAAACCATGTTGGAATGAGAACTGACTTCAGCATGCAACAGTCCAACACTGCACACCACCTCTCCTGCTCTGAAAGACTGTGATGACAGATGGAACCCAAAGTCATGGGCTAAATGAACTCAATGGACATTTTAGAGGGATGGGCCATAGACGAAGGGAATGATATCTGTGTGTATATCAAGATAGGGAAAGGGGTGGTGATTAATTGGAACACATTGGAAAGGGGAGGGCCTGTGCATGACGTAGATGGTATAGAATAAGGGGTGGATACTGTCCTGGTTTCGGCTGGGATAGAGTTAATTTTCTTCCTAACAGCAGGCATAGTGCTGTGTTTTGGATTTAGTAGGAGAAGAATGTTGATAACAGGCTGATGTTTGTAGTTGTTGCTGAGTACTGCTTATGCTAGTCAAGGACTTTTTCAGCTTCCCATGCTCTGCCAGGCGCACAAGAAACTGGGAGGGGGCACAGCCAGAATAGTTGATCCAAACTGACCAAAGGGCTATTCCATACCATATGACGTCATGCTCAGTATATAAACTGGGGGGGGTTGGCCGGGGAGCAGCGATCGCTGCTCGGGAACTGTCTGGGTATCGGTCGGCGGGTGGTGAGCAATTGTATTGTGCATCACTTGCTTCGTGTATCATTATTATTATTATCATTATTATACTGTTACTATTAGCATTACTATTTTACTTTATTTCAATTATTAAACTGTTCTTATCTCAGCCCAGGAGTGTTTCTCACTCTTACTCCTCCAATTCTCTCCCCCATCCCATCGGGGTAGGGGGAGTGAGCGAGCGGCTGCGTGGTGCTTAGTTGCTGGCTGGGGCTAAACCACGACACCGCCCCTTCTTCCAAAGGTGGTAGGCTTTTCTTTTTTCCCTGAGTCCCTGCAAAAGCTCCCTGTTCAGCCAGGCCGGTCATCTTCCCCACCAGTTTGTCTTATGGCACATGGGGACAGCCTGCTCCTGCGCCTTTAAGACTTCCTTCATGAAGAACGCCCAGCCTTCCTGGACCCTTTTGCCCTTCAGGACTGTCTCCCAAGGGACTTTCCTAACCAGGGTCCTGAACAGGCCAAAGTCTGCCCTCCAGAAGCCCATGGTAGTGGTTTTGCTGGCCCTCCTCCTTACTTCGCCAAGAATCGAAAACTATCATATCATGGTCGCTAAGCCCAAGATGGCCTCCGACCACAACATCTCCCATGAGTCCTTCTCTGTAAACAGCAGGTCAAGTAAGGCACCTCCCCTGGTAGGCTCACTTACCAGCTGCATCAGGAAGTTATCTTCCATGCACTCCAGGAACCTCTGAGACTGTTTCCTCTCTGCTGTGTTGTATTTCCAGCAGATGTCTGGCAAGTTGAAGTTCCCCACGAGAACAAGGGCTAGCGATTGCAAGACTTCTGCCAGCCGCTTGTAGAATCCTTCTTCTACAGCAAGTGGAGAGAAATAGGTGGGTTTAGGTCATAATTTATCCGGCCTTTTTAGACGTTTATTACAAGGTGAGGAGAATCACATCTTAGGATTACCCATTTCTCTTCATTATTAAAGAGGACCAAGGACTTTCAGTGCAGTTATCTACCCTGTACATTGTAGACAGCTTGGTCAGATGTTTGGTCGGATCTCTTCTACCAGAAGATGAATGCATTACTTCCCTTTCTAGGGTTTTGTGGTGGGTTTTTTTCTTATACTCATCCTTACTATTGAAAGTGTTACTTATTTCTCATTTTAATTTATTTAGCGATGGCTGGTGCAGTTGATGGGTCTTACTATCTTAGATTAAAAAGTCTGTCTTTAATAGAATTCAATAAAATTTAATAGAATTCAGTACTAAGCCAAACTTATCACAAAAAGCAAACAGTGCAAATGGAAAATTAGAGATAGGAGTGGAAACAGACTGATTCCAATTTACTAGCAGTGGAAAACTGTTCTTTCCTTTACTGCTGTTTATTTTCTAAGACAAAGTCAAATAGGATCATAATAGAAACTTGTTAAAGTTTTCTCAACATTTTCTTGTTATACTATGTGTTATTATGAAAATTGTAGTCGATAATATGCCAGATAACCTATTTATATCAGTAAAAAATTTTAGCCTTCAGTTAAACAATTAAAGTATAATTCTTAGCAATATAGAATCATAGAAGCACAGAATAGTTTGGGTTGGAAGGGACCTTTAAAGGTCATCTAGTCCGACCCCCCTGCAATGAGCAGGGACATCTTCAACTCAGTCAGGTTGCTCACAGCCCTATCCAACCTGACCTTGAAAGTTTCCAGGGATGGGGCATCAACAACCTGTCTGGGCAACCTGTTGCAGTGTTTTACCACCCTCATTGTAAAAAACTTCTTCCTTAGATCTAGTCTAAATGTATATGTGGTGTTCAGGGAATCCAAGACCCAACTCTGCAGCCTCTGTTATGAATTTTTGCAGGTATTGTGTCTTGAATTACTTGTAGTCTCCTTTTTTACCCTTAAAATGTTCAAGCATTGGAACAGGCTGCCCAATTGATTGTTGCTTGACAAATATTGAGGGTATTTAAAATATGTTTCCACTATACGCAAGACAAGAATACTTAGACTTAGTGGATATTGTTACAGGCGCCCTTGGGATGCTGAGTTTCCTACATGCTCTTCACTGCCTTGCTATATGCTGGGCTACTTACTTGACTAATGCTTGCCACTGAATTACAGTTTCCTCCTGAGACCTTTTGGAATTGAGTTCTTATTTGTGTGTTTACTCAGAATTAGCTTTATTATTTGTCAAGATTTAAGGAACAAGAGAATATGTGTACTGAAAAACAATTTTGTAGTTACAGTACAAAGTTACAGAAGATAAAATGGCAAACTAGTATAATTAACAGTAAAGATTTTCCTCTGCTATTCAAGCACTTCAGCTAGCTTGTGATACTTGCAAGTTAGTTTTTAAGCCAAATGGAGAAGAGTGCTCTAGAGAGTTTTCATGAGTACATTTTCCTGTAGAGAGGATGTTCTGTCAGAGCATTCTCCCTGAGGCTGGAAAGTTCTTCCCTGCAGGATCTGTGGCTACTCAAACCTCTCCCTCCCATGCAGGACGGGATGTAGAAAGCACAGCTGACCATGCCCTGTTTCAGTACTGCTCAACTGTTGAATTGGAACGTTTCACAGTTGATCCCTCTTGCTGGGTAGGAGCTTTTTCTGGGTGTCTTGTGCTTAAGAAGCTTTTGGTGGCTTCTTTGCTTCATTGTGCTACCTGTAGAGGTTGTATTCCTTCTTCTGATCTACATTGCAGAAAATCAGTCACAGTTTATGTGAAGATGAAAGCTCAAGGAGATATCCGCTGTTTAGTTTTCTCCCACTTAGGCCCTCCATCCAAGGAGAGGACTAACCCCTGTGCTCTCGGTGACCTCTTTACTGATGTTGTACAGTTGTGACAGACTGCAACTGTTGTACAGCTTTAGGGCAGAGAATGACTGTTGAGGATCAGCAGACTAATAGCCTGCATTCCATGGGGAAGAGAGTGTACTCTGCATCTTTGCAGTTCTGGATGCCTTTGTTGGCCAGGTACGAGTTTAAGTCTCTGGTGAAGTCTCTGTCTGTGTGTCTTCTGCTGATTCCTGAGAAGACTTCACTGCATTGATGATAGAGGCCTAGGCTGCTTTGGGCCAGCACTGCAGGTGTAGTCACTACAGTTGAAATAGCATTTTTCTCAGTGGTTTTGGCTATCCATTAGTGCAGAGACCTCTGGATGCAGGGTGCTGGACTCCCTGGAATGTTGCAGGTCTTTAGGGAAGATCTCTCTTTTGAAGGGAACTATCCCAGCTAAAGGACCAATGATGTTGTCCTTCCTTTCAAGATTGCCTGGATATCTTATGCTCCTTTCCCCTTTCTCTCTCTCCTCCCCCTCCCCTTCAGCTAGCTGAAAGAAATTTCACAAAATATTATTTGTAATGTAGAAACTAAATTGTGTCAGTTAATCTCAAAGTTGAGTATTTTTGGAAAACTACCTAATAAAAGACATTTTAACAGCTTTGGCTGCAAGATGTTCCACTATATTGTGAGTACTGTACTAAACTGAGGTTTCTGAAGGCACTACATTTGAAGAATAAGAAATAATGTTGTCTGCACAGAGCCTCTCTGTGAAAGATCACAGAATCAACAAAGCATTGAGGTTGGAAGGGACCTCTTGACATCATCTAGTCCAACCACCTGCTCAAGTAGAGCAGGGTCACCTAGAGCAGGTCTCTCATAACCACATCCAGTCAGGTTTTGAAAATCTCCAAGGATCAAACTTGACAAGCCTCTCTGGGCAACCTGTGCCAGTGTTTGAGCACCCTCAGAGTGAAAAAGCATTTTCATGTGGTCAGGTGACATTTCCTGATATTTGATTTGTGCCCATTGCCTGTCAGGGGGCACTGCTGAGAAAAGTTTGGCTCCCTTTTCTCCATCCCCTCCAATCAGGTTATTTATAGACATTGATAAGATCCACCCAAGCCTGCTCTTCTCCAGCCTTAGGAGTCCTGACTCTCTCAGCCTTTCCTCATATGAAAGAGGCCCCATTCCCTTAATCACGTTTGCACTGGACTCGCTAGATCTGCTAGTACCGTTTCCCTTGAAAGTACAAATTTAGTTACACAAACAGCATTCTCATAACTGTGTAGGTCTGCTTCTAATTTGTAATGCCTTTGACCTTTACCTCACAATGCAAGGGAATTTTTTCATTCCACAGTTTTTTCACTTTCTCCAACAACCCTGATTTTTCCAGACCTACCATTTAGAAACATAACTGCTTCTTGCTTTCCATCCTGCCTTTCTTCTGCTGTCAGGTTGTGGTGGGGTTTTTTTAATGAATGCCCTTCAACACATGCTTGTTTAACTAGGGGTTTCATTTTGTTCTTTCTTCTTAAGTCCAATAAAAATGGCAGAGGATAAACCATAGGCAGATTTCACAAACAAACAAAAAATAAAGTGAATAAAAGTTTTGAAAAAAAAATCCACATACTAGTCATCCCTATGTGTAATCATCAGTCACAAATCCATTGTACAGTTTTAGTTCATTAAATTAAAAATTTCTTTACAAAGCTATTACCTGAACTCAGACTGCTTTTCTTGTTGCTCATTCCTTATTCATATCCCTGGTGATGAATTTGGACAGTCTTCAAGGAGCATTGCTTAACTAGGATGCTTAAGGCATCAGGAAGGCATTCTGCCTAACCTCAATTAGTTTTACTCAATTTTTTCTTGCTTGAGTGGTATTATTACCACAGCTACGGGGGAAAAAAAGCCCCAAAACCACCATGACAAAGGTAATTAATGCCATAAATGTTGCAAATGTTAAGCCTTCATAGTTAAAAATGTTCTCTTGTGGTTATTTATTTTCAAGACAGTAGTGTAGTGGAAAAATGTATATACTGCCCAACAGCATCCTCACCATAATTTCAAACCCAGAACATTTGAGTATTCTCAAAATGAAGAACACCTGTGTTTCTCATCTGCAACTATAAACCAAACATAGAGATGTTGCAGGACAAAAGTTCTGCACAGACACATCTGTAAAGATGAAAATTTGTGACAAACTTTTGAACTTTATTGCATCTTCTGGCAGTAGTCCCTCCTATAATGATCTTTTCACTTCTGGTAATATGCAGGTGCCAGAACATTTTCATTTTCTGCATATTGAACTTGAATGTTTGAAATTAAATGAATTTATATGCATGCTTTGTGAATAATATAGTTGATTACACTATTCACAGGTATTCAGAAGAATGAATATTTTTAAATGTGTTTTGCTGATTATATTGTATTTTATTATTTTGTAATAAATTAATAAAATTAGCTTTTGGTTATTCATTTCAGACACAGCACTGTTGTTTCCATCCTTCACTGGAAATTCTTATTTGGAGCTACCTTCTCTGACATCTGTATCTGAGACCAGGACTGCATCTGGGCAGGAAACAAGCAATCTGACGACTCTGTACTTGACAGTGAAAACAACTGCTCTAAATGGCACAATTCTTTACAGTGAGTACCAATGATACTTGAAGCTAAGTATCAGTTTTAGCTCCTTGAGGTCCTTATTAACTTTAGTGTACATCAGCTGGTATTTCCTATTCAGCAGCAAAATGAGTCATTAAAATGCAGTAGAAGCCTTTTGGTATTCTAATGCATGATGCATTATAAAATTTGAACCATCGTTTCTTGTGTTCCTCTAGAAAGTTCTTTAATTTATGACTCATTGCGCAAAACATAACTTACAACTGAAAATGCTGCTTCCTGACAAGAAAGAACATAGCAAGCATATGACTCCAGTAATAAATGTTACAGCTTTAAAATACAAATGTTGCAGAAGTTTTGAACAATTTATTACAGAGAAACAGCTTCTCCATAGTTGGGTTGAGACTCACTTTTTATTATAATCATGAACTTGGTTCCACAGATTTTTTGACTTGCAAAAGTATCTTAAGTTCTGCAAATTTGCCATATTTCAGAGTATTTACTGTGACTTCACACTTCAGAGGATTCTTTTGTGGTCCTCGGAGAGTATACTTGAATGTATGGTTGTTAATACTACATAAGAACATTGTTTCTTGCCTGCATATTTCATTCCTCAGTATATGGCATGAACTTCTGAGACAGTATGCTTTTCACTAGTCAGCGAGAAAAACAGGCTTCTCTGCCAGTTGACTATTTCATTACATATTTTAGCTTGTAATTTCTATCCAAATGGAAAATGTGGAAAGTGAGGTGATTTCTTCCTGAATGCAGGAAGAGCTAGAAAAATATGTTTGTGTAATCTATGTGATAGATTTCCTCCACAAAGACAAAATCGTTAGGAGCATTGTCTGTTCACTGCAGCTTCCTAGGTTTTGTCCACACAAAGAAATCTTATTGATTTAATATAAATTATTTTGATTAATTTTTGTTATTTTTATAAATCTGGAAGTAATATATGTTAATTCACCTGCACTATGTAAATATTTATAAACCAGGGTTACAGGTAGTATAAGTGTCATGACATTATTTAATTATGCCCTTTATTATTATCTGTATAATGCTTTCTTTAGATGTAAAACACTGTAGCCCCAAATTGAACATTTTTATTTACTGCTTTTCAAAATGCTATCTTAAATCCTTGTATGTTATAGCTTGGCTGTTGCTGCAGCTGCCTAAGCTACATGGCTGCAGAATTTGCTAAGAATCATGGATAAGAGGTGATGTGGCAGTTCTTTGTCTTGAAGTGTTTTATACTTGTTAATTATTCCAATTTCAAGAGGAGTTATTTGTCCTTCAAGAAGAATTCAAGGAAGGTCACTGGAAGTACTTTGAATATATTTTCCATTTAATGATTTTGTTTCCCTCATCACTGCAAAGTAGTTGGCTTCCAGCCAAAGTTAAAGCAAAGCTTGCTATCTACCCATAAGCCCTAATGAGTAAGTACATCTGTTAAAAAAAAAAAAAATCCAACATGGAAATTTCTCTGCTATTCCCAGGAGGAAGTGGCGTTTTCTGAAAACCTGGATAAGTGTACTGTACTCATACAACCAGAGCCAATTTTTTTTCTATCACTACTTGTTGGAAAAGGTTTTGATCTGAAAGTAGTAAATTTATGAAGCTGGGGAGGGATGGTGGCTGGAGTAGCTTTGAAACAGAATTTGCAGTGCTGGATGCTGTTTGCCTAGTTTACAACTCAACTATTTTTCACATAGTGAATTTGCTTATCTTTGCAAACATCAAATGTGCAAAATTTGTAACTGAAAATCAAATTCCAACACTTTCATTATCTATGCTTTCCCATAATTACAAACAAATGTAAGACACTTGCTTCTCCATTGCATTTTATACAGAAATTACACAAAGATGAACAGTATATTCTCTCCATTTTGTTTCCATCCAGCTACACAAGGCAGAGTTACAACCTAAGCTTTAGTTAGTAGCAGGTGTTCCACACTTTCTTTCACAATCGTCATTTAAAAGACAAGTGCATTGCAAAGCATATTAAACTTGATAATTTTTTTATGAGATGTCTCTGCCTTCCTTTTTAGGTTTCTGCAATTGTCAGGTGAGAGCCAGCATGTACTTGGGATTAATGGGCTCCTTAGAGTAGTGTTGAGAATCAGAAATTACTGTTATCTTCAGCTTTCATGCTATGATATAAATCTAAGTGGGCTGTGGAATTTCTGCTTTGCTGCTTGTAAGTTTTTGAATTGTTTTGAGAAACCTAGAAATTGTCACATTTTATAAGTTTAGTTCTGACAAACTGGTATGATAAGGCAGGTAATCTTCACATACTTCACATGTGTCACAAGTGCGGCTGAGTACTTTAGGCAGACAGTACTCAGAGATTTAAGTATCTTAGGCAACGTGTGATGAAGCATGCAGACTGCCTCAGGATTATGTACTGAGAGTTTAGGTGGAGCTGAAATGATGCTATGAAAGGAAGAGAGGGTGTGGATGCCTTCTTTGTGTACCGAGGGAGAACACCACAGTGGGCATAATTCATCATTGTATTATGCTCCTTAATTTCATTCTCTGTATCCCAGTGAATCTGCTTCTACCATTGTTTTTGATATACAAATGGATTTGAATCAGAAAGTATGTGTAAGAAGAATATTTAAGTCAGAATCTTAAGGAAAAACATAAAAGGATGAAAACTTGGATCTATCTTTACCTAGTATACCAGCCAGTGAGGATCAAAAAAGGAGATCTGTGCATTCTCCACTTGTTCATATACATGCATGTTAAAATAAAGACAAGTGAACACTTAAAAGTACTGATGCGTTGTTGTAATACCTCTTAGCAGTTGATGTAATTACATATATAAAAACATATATAAGAAAAATAAAATACTTATATACAGAAAACAACCCTACTTACGGGCTAACTGATACTCAGACTATGAGAATCAGTAACTGTTCTATGCGTGTCACTTTACTAAATTTCACCATATTGTTGTTGAAAAG
Source organism: Pelecanus crispus (assembly GCF_030463565.1). Taxonomy (NCBI): domain Eukaryota; kingdom Metazoa; phylum Chordata; class Aves; order Pelecaniformes; family Pelecanidae; genus Pelecanus; species Pelecanus crispus. The sequence continues at coordinate 102,308,532 of NC_134645.1, forward strand.
CATTTTTCTATTTAATACCTTCATTAGCAAGGATTTTATCAATGGCTGGTTAAGAGTAACAAATACTAAGGACTAAATGTTGTTTGTAGAGGCTGTCAAAAATAGATTGCCTGTTAAAAATAAGGGGAAAGAGGATATAAGTGATTTATAGAAAATAACTACGTATGTCAGAAGCAAAAAAAAATAATCCAAGAAGAACTGGTTTGCACACCATTCTTAACAGATTATAAACCATCACCTTTTTTAATACAAAGACAAATGTACTTACCTTCTTAACAATGACATTTTCCCTAATTATTTTCAGTATGTATTGAAGAAGCATACAAATGGTAACAGTCAATGGACTGAAAATGTCTGGACTTTTTGCAGTTATCTCTAAATTTTTGGCAGAGTGTGAGGAGATTTCTTTTTAAATAAGTCAGGAGAAAAAGTTTGAAAATATACACAATGATTACGTTTGTGCCAATAAAGATTAGCCATCCTTTGTTGAATACAGTATGCATTCTTACAATTGTTTATTCTATTCCTTATTGATTTTACTTGTTTGCATGATTTAATTTCATCAACATGTCAAAGCAAATTGTGATATTTAGCCACAAAGCAAAATAAATTGCAAGTGGTCATAAAGAACTCACACAGTTATAAAGTTTTACTTCTTCATTTTCACTTAACAGAGTCAGCATAATGCTGTTCAGAAACCCTTCAAGGAGAGATTGTTTAACTTCTACTATATATGGTATTCTGTAACTTCTGAGAATTGGATTTCAGATATCACAGCCCATGTTTATAGCATTCCTTAAGGACACCAGCTCCTTTTTCATAAGTTGTGTTCATAAATTATTTTTTTGTGCTCTCAGAAGCTCTGTTGCCCAGATCTATCCATATTCTACTTACCCTCCTAAAACTAAAGATGGGCCTTTCAGGCAATTCAGTCATAGTCCATTCATCTGTTATTTCAGCTGGCATTTTCAAGCAGAGCATTTCACAGTATCCTTCTTCTGTGTCAAAATATGGTTTTTGCCTAATAAAGCTTCATCCCATAGCTTAATAGGAATTTAAATCTGTCTTCTCTAGATAAGCAACCGTTTGAGCCCAGTGGCCACTTGCTTGCCATCATACTGATGTACAAAAACAGCCTTCCAGCTTGCAGTTTCCTGTGAAAGAATGATTGCTGAGATCTGGTTTCGTTGACCTGATCCCCTCACATAATGTCTAATAAGGTCAAGATAAGTTTCCCCTAATATCCAACAAGATTTTTTACTCAGATGGTTCCTGATCTCTGTCCGTTGCCAGAACCTGTCTATTTTGCTCCAGACTCAGGCTTTTCTATGAAGGCAATTTCCCACCGTATACACTAGGTAGCATATGCTCTTTCACATTGCCAGAACAAAATTCTTCAGAGGAACACTCTGCCTTCTCATGTTCACTGTAGAAAGATTTAAAGGACTGTCCTTTCAAAGGATCTCATACCACCTAGCAGGTACTATGAAGAATGTTATTAGTCACCTGTAAGTGCAAGTTATAAGCACTCCCTAGACTAAAGTTCAAGCAGCAACACTCGCTGAGGTTTCAAGGAGTAATGCTGCCTTTGGGAGAACTGTCCCAAATTTTTTACTTTACTAGTAATAACATGCACCTTCTTCCAGGTTTTCACTAGTGGACAATGTGAATGGACAGAGTCACTGGGAGAAGAGAAATAAACTATTCATCTGTAACTTCACTTCTTCAAGACATGTTGTCAGTATATGCATTCACAACCCTCCTCGACTTCATTCTTTCTGAATTCAATGTACCTTACATATTTACTTATTGGCAGAAATTGGAACTGCCTTGAACAGCATGTGCGGGGAAGGGAGAAGAAGATAAGGCAACAAAAGATGCAAGATGGGTATATATCAGTTTTGCTAGTGTTAAAAGCAGTGACTTTTTTAACAGTGATAGTGCAATTTTGAAAAAGAATTTTCAAACTATTGTAGAAGGAAATCTAAAAAGCCAAAGGCATAAAATCCAGTCAAATTAAGGTAGCTTTGGAGTTAATCAGGTATTCAGAATACAAAATATATCTAAGCGTAAAAGATTTTCAGTAGGTCATCAGGATTTGTAACAGACTGAAGAAACCCTGTGTTGACTAGAAAGCTGCTCCCGAGGAGGGAGTTTACATTGTGAACTGTCTCTGTTATGAACTATTCAAAAGCAAATGGTCAGGAAGTTGCAAGCATCTGCTAAAATATATTATCTTTTTTTTTCTGTTTTGTCCTCCATATTAAAGTTGATCATTTTCTCTTTACAAATTAGTAAGTTTTCCAGCAAGGAGCTGTCCCAAGTATACCCACATTCTTCATATCTTTCTTAATAAAAATGTTAAGGGATAGTCTAAGCTGTGGCCACTTCCAGCAGCTCCAGGCCTGGGACTCCCTCCTGTCCAGCTGCTGGAACCCAGCCCAGAGACTCAGAGGTCTCCATCTATGATTCTATGATTCTATGATCTCAGGCTGATGGACATGGCTGCTGCTTTCTCATTTTCAGGTTAACCTATGCAAAGTTATTCATGCATGCCAGAGACACACAGATGTGCACACATGCAGACACACACAGAGAATGACACGGCTGGCTACACAGCCTGCCACAGGCAAGGCACCCCCTTCAACAGCACCTGCCTAGAGGACTCACGTAAAACATGACTGTAGAAAGCCAAGTCCTCTCCTCCTCTCTGGCTGGTAGAGATGGAAATTCACTAGCGAAGGCACACACATGGCATTTGCTAGATTCACAAGCACATGCACATTCATGGATCCCCCCAGCACCAGCATGCCCCACTGTGTCCATCCGATACCCCTGCCCAGATCCCTGCCTTCTTGCCCACCCCAGGGGTCTCCTACTTGCTGGCTCACAGACACATGCACTCAGACACTCAGACACATGCACACATCCCCCAGGCACTCCACACTTGGGAGTGCCCCAAATACCAGCATGGACCCTCAACCTGTCTGATACCCATGCCTTGACCTGGGGCCTCCTACTCGCAGGTAGTACCTCTTGGGGTTTGCTAGCGAATACAGTCACCTACACTCAGAAGCTGGCATGAGGCACACAGGCTGGGACCCGTGGTCCCACTCCAGCCACTGGCACTAACTCTGTTGCTCACTTCACTCACACTGGTTGCTCCCAGTGACTGGCAGCTGAGACCCTCACCCACACCAGTAGCTGGTACTGAGACCCTTGATGGCTGCAGTTGCTGGCACCACAGGCCCGGGGGTGTCTACACCCTTGGTCTGACTACATTTGCTGGCCCCAGATCCACTCAGGCCTGTCTCATCAATTACTGGCACCTAGGCCTTGCAGCCCGCTGCACACATACCCACACACAAACACACTTATTCTCATCTCTCCCAGTAGCTGGTTTTTGGGACACAGTGTTACTACCCCAGTGGTTGGTGGCTGAGACCCCCCATCTGCTCCAGTCCCTGGCACTGAGACTCCTGCTGGTTCCATTAGCTGACACCACAGGCCTGGGTGTATACACCTGCGGTCTGACTCCAGTAGCTGGCACCAAACCCGCTCACACTGGTCTCCCCAGTGGCTGGCACTTAGTCCTTGCAACACTCTAACATGTGGGATAGAGAGTGAGATTACACAGGGAGATCATAGAATCGTAGAATTGTTTAGGTTGGAAAAGACCTTTAAGATCATCCAGTCCAACCATTAACCTACACAACCAAGTCTACTCTAAGCCAATCAAGGGTAGACTAGACTAAACCATGTCCCAAAGTGCCACATCTACCCGTTTTTTGAACATCTTCCAGGGATGGTGACTCCACCACCTCTCTGGGCAGCCTGTGCCAATTCTTGACCACCCTTTCCGTGAAGAATTTTTTCCTAATTTCCAACCTAAACCTCCCCTGGTGCAGCTTAAGCCCATAGTTAAGAAAGGATTTTAAAAGACGACAGGACAGACTGTGGTGGTGAGGCACAGGACTCAGTCAGACAAGCACGCTGACAGGCCCCATTTTACACGCAGCCCTCCCCTTCAGGTCGGTTCCTCCTTTGTTCCTCTTCAGTTCCCTGTTTGTACACATTGCTTCATCAGTTCGCAAAGTTCCACCAACACGACCTTCCCCCAGTATCCCAGACCCCCAGGTTTGCACCCTTCTCTGTTGCAAAGTCCAGGCTGGCGCTCTTTGAAGTGATGCCTGAAGTTTCTTGATAACCCATCTATTAGTGTGGCTGGTAAGATTGGTTTCTTGTCATTGTTTCTGCTACCTTTTGTTTGTCATGTCTGTGTTTTGCTTATTGTCTTCCCCCTTTCCTTATCATCCCATTTTGACAGGGTCCTCAATCAGATAATCTTACTGAAATAAGCATTCCGTCACACTGTATGCCCATACCAGTTAGTGTAACCGACCAGGTTTGGTTCTTGTTGCTATCTCCATTTGTTAGTCAGGTTTGTGCCTCTGCATGTTTTGGTTCCCCCCTTTTCCTTATCATCCCATTTGACAAGGTTGTTGATCACATAACCTTAAGGAAGCAAATGCTCTCTCCTACCATGTACCCTCATAAAAAATTTATTTGTGCGGTGTGTGTTGTGTGTTTTTTCTCAACTCAGCTACAGACAACAGATAGGAGATGTGCTCCAGGCAAGCTAGAGAATTAGATACAGATATGATTCTGGAACTCAAGGTTCCAGGTTTCCAAACATTATGATTCTGGAAGTTAAGAAAAACATAGTAAGCTTATGTTCAGATACTACTGAACAAATATATGCAGTAAATTCAATTTCATGACCTAGCAATTGAGTCAGTTTTTACTTCAGTTAAAAATAGTAAAATATAGTGCAAAAAACAGATTAACATTTTAACTGTTTGTCTTAAAGGGGAATAAAAATCCTAAACAGGAACTGTGTCTTACCTTCTGTGAGAAGTAAATACAGTTAAATTGAAAGGGCAAATTCATAAAAAAATACCCATCAAAAATAATTTGCAATTGTAGGTGTCAGTTCTTCTTTTAGTAGATGAAACATGTGCCATCCATCATTTAAACAGAAATATTTTGCTGTCATATTTACAGTATACTATTTAGTGGAAGTGAACAAAGATTGAAACTTTTTTTTAAAATATCTTTTTATTCTTAGTTTTAACTCCGCAAGTTAGACAGTATGTCTGATGTTTTGTAGATAACAATTATTCTCATCGTGTTTGAAATGTATCATTAATTGGGAAAGGTGAATTGTTCATAATCTTTACAGAGATTATAAGAGGAAATGTTCCCTTATAATTTTTGTTTTCTATAATATGGTTGAAAAGCTGTATGAAATAGTAAATCATTATATTATAGTATTTTTGTGATTTTTTTTTTTTTTCATCGCCTTTGTCACCTTAATGATACTGCTGGATATGGAGAAAAGTTCACCTTCAATTAATGTAAAGATCTCCATAGGGTTTGTGCAACTACAGTGATATAAATCTTGTCTTTTGGTTATTTTCTTTTAGTTTGACCTGTTATCAGCTGTTGATACAGAGTTTAATTTTATTCTCACAGTCATTCAAGCAGAGTCCTGTATATGGATAGAAGACTTCTCAGTGTCACATAGGCATTATGACTGGCTATGGCATTCCAGTAGTGTGGAATATTTTTAGAAGGTCCTACGCTTTCAGAAGTGTGACTGTCTCCATTTTTGTTTTCAAAGCTAGTGAAAGGAATTTTGGAGAACAGTTTCTTCACTTGTATCTTGTGGAGGGAAGACCAACAGTTCGATTCAGCTGTGGAAACTCTCAGAATATTCTGACCATATCCGTCAATCAATCCATTAGCAAGGGTATACCCATCTCTATCACAATAAGGTAAGAACTTACCACTGTGTTACACTGAAGAGTTTTAGTCATATATATTGAGCAATAAGGAGTGACTTCACTTTTTTTGACAATAAAAAAACCAAGTCATATTGGAAAGAAAAATTGTATGCATATTTGCAAACCTTTTTCATAAGGCAGTGTCCTTGATTGAAAATACATTTTAGTTCACACAGATTAGTTCAGTCCTTTGGAGAACTTATGAATCATTCAAACTCCACTTTTATAGATACAGATGAAGTCAGTTTGAGAGCTGAAACAATTTAAACATAACGTTGGAGGTTACAAATGGGTAGCTCATAACTTATGCTTATTAATTTACACATTTAATAAATCAGGTTTGTCACCAGAATTCTAGTGCTAAATATAGGACTAATTTATTGTTTAATTTTAAGATGAAAAATTAAAAATGGGCATGCTAACAACATCTCGCAATGCAGTAAGCTGTCATAGCTACATATGCAACTATACTGTCAGCAGTATACAGTGGAGGCTGACCAGTACTGTCATTTTTCGTCTAGTACACACAATAGTTCACAGAATGGTTAACTTATAATTTTGGAAAAGGTAATGGTATCATGCCTTGGTAATGGATTAACTCTTTTCCACTCATGGAATTTCATATGTACAAGTTAGGAAAAAGGTAAGAATGAAATAATATCGATGTGGTGTTATATTTATACTATTAACATTAAAATAATGGTAAAGTATTTAATGTTTACTTTAAAAATATTTTAGAAATAATTCTGAGGCCCATATAAAATTTCAAGTTACCATGATTAAGATATTATTTTATTTATTACATAGTTAAAGTATCAGAGCTAATTGCTGTACCTGAACTGTAAGCATTTGTGCTGTTAGAGGATAGCACATGAAGGAGACTGCAAAAGTTACCTTGAAACATGCACACCAGAGTTCCAAAAATTACCTTTTTACTAACAAAAAAGGAAAACAGAAGCATTATCTGAAGATTTTTGTATTTACCTTCTGAACTGTTTTTGTATGATGTAAACGTTGCAAAATTCTAAAGTGCTGCTCATGCCAGGAGTTTTGATGATCTCAGTATATAGAGTAGATTGGTATGGGGAGAAGATACTGTTTAGGCTTTTTTTGGTTAGATTTTATGCTTACCCCGTAAGCTTTACCATATTAGAAACACACTTCTTAGAATATAAATGTAATACTTCTTTTCAATATATGGAAGGATGAAAAGATCTACTGTTTAAGAAACTCTTACATTTCCATCTTATATTTCTTCTCAGCCACAGGTCTGTACATTACTCATGCTCCATTTAAAACAGGTTTTTTTCCTTTTATTCTGTATTAGTATTAATGCTTGATATTGATGAAGCAAAGTCATATAGCATACATTCAAATCTAATTACTTGTTAGCTGACAATGTATTAATCTATTTTAGGTCTTTTGTACAAATTGTAAATGTATATAAAATTTACAAAGAAAATTCTATCCTTCCTCTCCTTAGGAGCCAGCAGATAAAGAATTTTTTTCTCTTAGAAGATACTTGATAGAAGTATACAGCTCAATGCTAACAAACAATTCTAAGTTTGTTTTTTAATCTCAGAGACTACTCTTGTGTGAGACATTGGTCAGCTAATTGTCTGCACTGTATTAGCTGTGGCAGCATAGTCTCTGCTTCATAAGATTAAGACATTAAAATGCTGTACAGATTTCAAAGCCTAATAATATCTTAGCAACAAAGGCAGCTAAATGGCATTGAAAAGATTGATTCTAGTTATAGAGCTCAAGTTCATACTGAAAAATAAATTTATTTCCCTGTTTTTTACCTTAAAATTAACACCTGTATATTTATGGCTTCATTCTTCATATTGTTACACTAAAAAGTAATGTCAGTTCAATTTACTCATTACCTTTGTTTACCGGAATTTATACTGCTATCTTTAAAACAGTGGCATACTAAACTTGCAAGGTGTGATTGTAGACTGTGACTAGTGGGGATTTACATGCATCTGAGTTTATGGGCTTGGCCTTCAAAATGACTAGTGACTACTCTTGTGAGTCCTTCTAAAATGTAGAGAGAGCACTATATCCTTCACCAAGCAGCAATAAAAATGTAATCCTTCAGCAATCATCCTTAACCTCTGCCAAAGAAAAAAGCAAACTTGACAAGGTATTTGTGGCCACCCAGGATCTTGTATCATAGGCTATAAAATATGAATCTATGACAAAACTGTTGATTTATGTTCTCTTAGTGGCTGTTGAGGACAGATAACTCTATCTGTATGTTTTACCTGCAAAATTAATGAGGTTTTTCCCCTGTAATGCAGGAAAAGAGACAAAGACTGGAATAAATATTTTTGTTACTGTTGGAAAACGCTTCATTTGGGAGACAATATTTCTGTTAAATTTGACGTTGAATAAGGCTATAAGATCATATTTGACAGATATTCCAGTTCTGGATGCAACTATGGCTCCAGTAGATAAACAGCGTAATTAATGCGACCAATTATGTCTATAGAAGCAGATTTTCGTCGTCTTAAACTTCTTCTTCACAAATCTTCCCAAATCCACCATACACAGAAAGCTAAGATATCCCCATACTTTACAGCTATTACTTTCTCTTAACTATATGATTAGTTTCCTTAGATATGGCCATTTCTTCCAAACCTGATGAAGATTAAATGAGTTTTAAATGTTCAGTCATTGTCTTTACAGTCCTTGTGAAACAACAGCTTTATAGAAAAAAACAGTAAAACTCTGATTGCTTACTTTTTTTGCCTTGACTAAAGAAACGAGAGACCTGTTTCAATCCAGTTGCATTCATTGTTTCCATTTCTATTTTAGAATGATTCGATTGCTGGTTTTGAAAATGTGCATGTGTTTGTGTTTAATTTTTTGTGATTTCATAATTGAGATTGCATTGATCTTATCAGTTAAAGCTTTGAGCACATACTTGAGAGGTAGTTTGGATTGCTTTTGTGGATTTGTTGTTTAAAATTATTCAAAGAACTTAGTTAAAACACATTTCATTCCATGTGTGAGTTCTGATATGCGTTTGCCTGATGCAAAATTTGCTGTATTGTATTTGTGGTTAAAGTGATGTGACTATCACTGGGGCCAGGTGGTGTTCCTTCAATTCAGTGGTTGAAGGAAAGTAACTTTAACAAGCAAGAGATTGAGATAATCAGGTCATCAGGATTTTGATTTTTCTAGATAGAGGGATTGATTTTAGCTTTTACAGTAGGAATACTGATTTTTTTTTAGACATCTTACACTTTTCTTCTCTACATGATAATTTTTTAAATTATATTTTCTTAAAAAGTTTAGATTTCCTGTTCTAGACATGGATGGGGGACACCAGATTCTTTTCTGTTTGGAAGATTCTAGGCAACTATTAATTAAAATCTTGCCTGTATAGGAGAGTGTCACTCTTTTCCATCTTATTGTTGTATTATGTACATTAATATTTGGTGTATCTTCCAAGTGAACATATTGAATGTAGCTGTTTCCAGTTTTCTGTCTCACTTTAATTAGTGGTATGGATGTAAGCATTTACTCATGGCTCAGAAGGGCACCTTTAGCTGTCCATAAAAGCATTTATTTGTTAAATAAATTACTCAGTTAATGTTGTTTGGACAAGTCTAGCCTATGCAGTTGTATGGAAGCTGCTGATGTTTATTATTTGGTCTTCATTCTTCAAAAGCAGATGGCGTGTTCTGAAGTGTTAAAGTCCTAAACATGTTTTTTGTACCTCCACATGGAAACTTTGGCAAGATGTAATGTACTGAGTGAAACTACATGATTATGTTATCAGTGTCGATGTTTCTGCCTACACTTCCACTTCCTCTTTTTCCACAGAAGAGACAGTTGTTTGAACTGATCTTACAAATTTTTTTATTGTGTGTGCATTCTGCAAATGTGTTTTTAAAAAGAATATGTAAATCAACATCCATACAATCTGTTGACTCATTCTGAGTCCTGGGGTTTACCTATTTCATTTCATCATTCCAGAGATATGTATCTTTTCATACTAGTGCATACTTTTAAGTCATCATTTTATTAGTACCGACAGGTGTCGGGTGCTCTGCATAGTGTGCAAGTATTACTGAAAAATACATTAAATCAGTAAAGTAAAAAATTTCTAGTTTTCTAACGTTTTGCTATTGTATCCAACACTACCAGTTACCTAGGAATACAGGAATTTTTTATTTGACGAATTGGAAACATCTAAGCAGCTCTTTGTAAACATCAGTGGCTTGTATCTGAACAGTATATAGTGTAGCCTATATTCATGATGTGTGGAAGACATTTTGCTATCTTCAAATATTCCTAAGCTTCATACTTGCAATACTGAGTTCCAGCATAACCAATTATGTGATGAGTGAGAAATGGAAAGGTGTTTTGGTAGATAACTTGAGCCAACTTGATGCAATACCTCCACCATCTTATCACACCTTCCCTTTTCAAAATTCTTTGAAGTTTAGCAGTGAAAGCAGTCTGGGAGAGGTTTAAGAAATGTTATTCTATCAAATGAATTTATAAATTGATAAAGAAAACACATTTAGACATGGTTTTGAAATGGAATATCTTACATACTGTATATTTTAATTTTGAATTTTAAGTCAGCACATACATGAATCATGCCCATGTGCATGTTGTGTTGCATAAAACTGGAAATGTTGTAGGACATGAAGTAGATTTAATAAGTTTTGGATTGAATTTGGATTACTTTTAGAAGGACTGTATATACAAGAATACATATTTATATTTATTGCATTTTCTATAGAAATTGCAAATCATGATAACACAGCATAAGTCTTAGTTGGACAAAACCTAAAAATGGCTTTCATAGAGATGATTTTCTACTGAAATTATCTGCAGTTGGTTTATCAGGCCTTGTAAAAACAGTAGTGGACTCAGTTCAGTTTGTAACATATATCTATTTTGTAAAATTATCATCACATTTGCCGCTATAAGGTAGGAAGGCTTGTGCAATGTATGTTTATATAATGTTCATTCTCTGAAAACCTTAACCCCAGTTCCATGAACCCATCTGTTACAGTTTTACATGGGCAAATCACTACATCTGTTATTTAGTCTCAAAACCAGTCCCATAATACATGTATTACATCAAACTAATGCATATAAATTCTTGTATATGCAATTAAAATTGACTATTTGATGGAATATTAGAAGCAACCAGTTAAATTATTCTGTGTGGCCTGCTAGCTGAAATAACTCAAAGAAAAGAATGGATTCTCATAAAGAGTATAGAAAAGATTACTTTTCATTTTTGTTTCAATTTCAGACTTTGTGTTTGAACAGAACATTCACTGTGTTTAGAAACATATGTCCCTTTCTGAAACATTTTTTTTGCTTTCCTTCAGCAACAGTATTCCATATTTCATCAGTGATCTGTCAAAGCCAACAAATCAATTGCTATGACTATTCCAGTTCATTAGCTACTGACTTGAAGAGCAGATGTTTGAATTCCTCTACCCTTCATGCTTTGGTTTAGACTAGGTCTTCTTAAATTAACTGACCTTACAGGAGTATCTCAAGAACACAGAAACACAAAATCACATGATTGTTTAGGTTGGAAAGGACCTCTTGATATCATACTGTCCAACATTCCTGCTCAAGCAGGGTCACATAGAATATGTAGGACCATGTCCAGTCAGGTTTTGAATATCTGAAAGAGGGTCCAGTCCCTTACTCATCTTTGTGGCCTTTGGCTGAACTTGCTCCTGTAAATCCATACCTTTCTTGCACTGGGGAGCCCAGAACTGGATACATCACTCCAGATGTGGTCTCACCAGTGCAGAAGAGAGGGGAAAAATTAACTCCCTTGACCTGAAGGATAGTCTTGCCAGTAAAGACTGAGGTAAAGAAGGCACTGAGTATCTCAGCCTTTTCTAGGTCCTTTGTCAGCAGATCACTTTTTCCATTTAGCAGTGAGCCCACATTTTCCTAAGTCTTCCTTTCACTGCTGATGTTCCTGTAGAATCCTTTCTTGTTGTCGTGCATGTCCCTTGCCATAGTCAAGTACAGGTCAGCCTTGGCTTTCCTAACCCTTTCCCTGCAAGATCAGACAGTAACTCTATACTCCTCCTGGATCACCTGCCTGTGTCTCCATGCCTTATGCACTTCCTTTTTATGTCTGAGTTCAATTAGAAGCTCCTTGTTCACCTGTGCAGGCCTCCTAGCTGCATTTGCTTGACTTTCTGCTTTTTGGGATGGACCTTTCTTGGGCTTATAGGAGGTGATATTTGAATATCAACCAGGTCTCCTGGACCGCTCTTCTCTCCGGGGCCATATCTCATGGGTTTCTTCCAAGCAGATCCCTGAAGAGACCAAAGTCTGTTCTCCGATGACCAGGGTGGTGCTCCTGCTTTTTGCTTTGCTCCCTCCTATTAAGATCCTGGATTTTACCATCTTACGGTCACCACAGCCAAGGCTGCTTCTGACTTTCATGCCTCCAACCAGTTTTTCCTTGGTTGTAAGTATTAGGTCCAGCAGAGCACCTGCACTTATTGGCTCCTTGATCACCTGTGCCATGAGATTGTCAATACACTGTAGAAACCTACCACGTGGCTTGAGCCCTGCTGTATTGTCCCTTCAGCAGATGCTTGGGTGGTTAATAACACTGATCCTAGTCCTAAAATTCCACCAAAATCTTTTGCATCTCTGTCTTAATTGGGTCATGACCAGATTGATTGGTTCATTCTGTTATGAAAGAACTGTAGATCCCATTGGATTTGGTGATTTTTGTCTCCTCAACATGGGCAGAGCCTAGTAGAATACACATACGAAATAGCATTTCTGTGGTAAATGCTTGCAGACTACTCCCTTCTCCCAAGCAGTTAGCAATAGGACAAGAGGAAATGGGCTCAAGCTGCGCTAGGGGAGGTTTAGATTGGATATTAGGAAAAGTTTCTTCACAGAAAGGGTAGTCAAGCATTGGAATAGGCTGCCCAGAGAGGTGGTGGAGTCCCCATCCCTGGAAGCGTTGAAAAAATGGGTAGACATGGCACTTTGGGACATGGTTTAGTCTCGTCTGCCCTTGATTGGTTTAGTGTGGACTTGGTAATGTTAGGTTAATGGTTGGACTGGATGATCTTAAAGGTCTTTTCCAACCTAAACGATTCTATGATCCTATGATTCTGTTATTAGTTACATACATACATACTGATGTAAGAATTCTCTTCTTTCACCTTCTTTTTTTTATGCAGTTATACTCAACATAGATAATTCACTGAGCTTTTTATGGCAGCTGTGTTAAGGGGAGGGTAGAAATGCCATGTGCTTTGACCATGTGTTTTTTTCTTTTCCCTTGAACAATATGATTTTTAAGAATGCAATTATGATTTTATTTTGATTTTTGTAATTTCTAGCTGGGTAGATTTATTCTCATATGAAATTGAATTTCCATTATTAACTGATTTTGGATGGTTTATTCCAAAGTAGCTCACCACAGACCAGCTCATAGTATATGGAGTCACAGTACTTTCATCTTCCCATTCATAGTATGTCATTCTACTTTTATCTCACATAAAAGAGCTATATCATTATAGAAGTGGTATCTGCTGTGTTTTCTTATTTGCAATTTAGGGAGATGCAGTAAACGTCATCTGAGTACCTGCAAGGATGTGTAGTCCAGAAGCTAAAACAACTGATGGAAAACAATGCATTAAAGAAGGGTTAATCACTTCTGTTGCTAGGTGTGAGTTTTCTTCAGTCTCTTTCAAATACATTCATATCAATGTAAATTTTTAAATGTGAGCTGTAGCAACAGTTCAGTAGTACTGAGTAGCATAGTACAGCACTGTCAGCTGCCTTTCCTGAAGTGGCAGGCAGCTGGACCTCGTCTTACAGTTGTGGTGGTCAGCAGCCTCCATCATACTGAACTGGACTCGTGAGTCACAGATGGAATACTATGACCTACCTGAAACCACAGAGGCAACGTAAGAAAGACAAAGTATATATACCATATTTGAAAGACAGAGATATTGAAAAAATATGAGACTGTTGATTACCTGTTTAAGAAAAATTCTAATGAGTTGTATTCATTCCATCTAACTTTACCTGCTTTTAAGTTAGGTATCTAGTCTAAATGAGTTTGTATAACTATGTGGATTTATGGGGAAAAAAAAAAAATCATACAGTACTCAAACTGTTATTGTTCACTAGGCCTTTTTGCCACTCAGCTAAAAGCTGGCAGCTTGTCTTTAGGTTACCTACCTCCATTGAAATATAGAGGTCAGTGTTTAAATGATGAACATTCTGAAAAGATAAAAGAATGGGCTTGCAAAACAAAATTTATCTCTTTCTAACTATCTTTTTCCCCATTTATAACCCCTTCTTTCTGTTGCAATTACTGCAACTTCAAACCTACTTGAAAAGTCAAGGTTCTGATGTTGTGAGCCTTAAAGATGAAAGGAATACATTTTATAAATGTCTTTAGCACCATGAAATATAATAGTGCAAACAGTGACAAAGTTATTTGAATTTTAAACAAACTTCTCTTTCTTATGTCCTGTTAGTATGGCGCAGCTTCCAATCTCCTGTTGAACATGGAATTTGAAAAATTAGATTTTGTTGGTAATTTTACATAATCAAATTTTATGTCAGATCTGGCATTCTGTTAAATTAAATTCTGTCTGGGGGCAAATGCTGACTTTTAACTCAAAAAGATGCTCTGAACTTGAGCTTGAAATTGATGTAGTAAATTCTTGTCTGCCCTTCAGTGTCCTGAAAAAAGAGGGCATAATTTAACCTCTATTCCTCAAGGTACTATCCACCAGAATTTAAACTTTTTACTTGACAGAATAAGAGATGCTACAGGTGACTGTATTCCCTATAAGAAACAAGGATAGCTCTTCTTTTTGCCTATATTATCTGTTTTAAGAATCGTACAATCATGGAATCATAGAATCTATGATTCTATTTTATTGTCTGTTTTAAGGATGCAACATACTTCATTTGTATTACCAATGCTGTTAGAGGGTATTTATATTTAGAAGCATGTTCAGCTTAGCATAATAAAGCAAAATCAGGTAACACATAAAAATCACAGTAACTTTGGCAGTAGTTTATTTTGGATTGCATTTACCTTTGTAGGATGAACTAACTCATCCTAAAAGAAGAGAAGACTGGTAAATCCTGTCTCATTTAGAGACTTTTAGTGTAACAACATATCATTTGAAAATAAGCACAAGAAATAAATTCTACCAATCTGTGGGTTTGTTTGCACAAGTATAGTATCCTAGAAATACATTTATTTATAGTGTACATATATACATATTATATGTGAAGAAAGACTGTTGTGAGCTCCTTTCTTCAAGCCTATCACAACTGGTGACGTTTGACTTCAGTAAATTGTTCCACTTCCTAAACAACATCTATATTGAAAATAGAGATATATATTTTGTTTCTTATTTTGCAATGTTATTTTACTTGCCTACAGGCATAACTGTCTCATAACTATGTAAAACAATCATTCACCACAAAGATTTGAAGATTTAACTTTTCACTAACGTACAAGAAATACAAAGAAGTGTTTTATGATGGTGAGCAACAAATTAAATACTTCTAAAGCCACTTCTGTCTTGTCAGTGGTCATTTTGACATGAGTGAAGCTTTATATTTTGTATACTGACTGTCCCAGTGAGAGTGCCTGTATAGCCTAGTGGTACAATGGAATATTTTTTTAATCTTTCCAGTGGTTAAGGTGCATTCCCGGCCAATAATTTTGTTGCATTTCCGCCATTCTCCATGTCTAAACTGGAGAACCGTACTTGAAAATAATAATGAAGGTTGATATTCTCAGTTTTGACCACTATTTTCATTATGTCCTTCTTTCCTAAGATAAGTCAAACATTTCAGTAATACCCCTTATACCCTGAATTTCATTGCTGTCACTTATTGATTGTACAGAAATACCAAGTGGTTCAAGACAGCATATTTTCTTTATATTTTTCCTACTAGAATTGAAATGGTAAAAGGAATAGGACTAGTAAGGGATGCTTACAAACTTTGTCTTATCAATATTCACGTTTAATCAAGATCACATGTTTAATGACCATGGTAATCTCTAATGTACGTTCAATATTTCATTGTTACACATATTACAAATATGTTGGTAATTAGATAAGTAAATAGATTGTTAGTTTTTCATGCTATAACCTTTACGAAGCATGACTAAAGCATTGTATAATTCAGAACATTTTAACAACTTCCTGTTTAGCAGCTCTTCTTATAGAAAGTGACAGAAATAATAGCTAGTGTAATTTTCAGAATCAAGAATAACCAGAAAATTTTGTTTTCCAAAGAAAGCTCTAGGATTAATAATCACATTAAAGAAACAGTTCCAATACACTGTTGATAACTGCAGTATTTATGACTTCCTTAGTGACTGATGTTGCTAATAGCAGTTATTAGTTTATGTTACTTTACTGAAGCTCTATGTCACAATTCACTGGGTTTTCTCAAGACAATGAGCTGCAGATTCACCAGAATTAAGGTATACATTATAAAACATAACAAGCGCACATTTCATTACCTTTTATTCTTAGATTTGGCTTTGTGTTATAATTTTAAAATTCCAAGTTTTGAAGAATCTTTGTATTTCTGCCAGGAAAATAGCAAGATTAAAGTTCCAATAGTCTATATAGCCCAATTCCTGTTCTTTGGATACATCTGCTTTGCAAATTATATGGTTTGCCTTTCAGCAATGTTACAGCTAAAGCATTTATAAGTGCTCTTTTTATTATATCATGGAAATCCTAAACTGCATTTAACCTAAATTTCCAGAATTTTGCTAAGCTCTTTAGAACTCTCCCTTCATGTATTAAAAGAGACACTGCTTTAATGGTGCACACTGATCCTTTCAAGTGTGCCATAGTCCTTTTTTTTCTGTGTGCTGCATAAAGCATTGTATTCCAAATACTGTTGGTGTGATTGCTTACTGCTGTTTAGATAGATAGATAGTTTCTGCTCCATGATCTCATGTGAATCACTTTTTCGTCTTCTTGGGTGAGACTGTGTGAAACAGATAGTAAAGATTTCAAAATGCTTGGCTGTTCCCTCTGTTCCAGGGAAGAAGGAGGATGCAGAGCCCTTCTGATCTGCTTGGAAGGAAGATCAGTTCTTTCACATACATGATAGTACAAAGGGATTTCAGTACTACTGAAGAGACACTAGGTATTCTACCTGAAACAATGCAGGTATCTGTGACTTGAAGGAAAAAGAAGTCACTGGATTACAGAGGGAATAATAAACTATTAAAATTCAAGATAAACTGGCATACTGAAATTTTTTTTTCCAGTATTCAGTATTTTCATAGTTTCTTTATTTATTTATTTATTTCTAAAGTATATAGAATTCTGTAAAATTCATTAGCTCATTATCTGGTCACCCAATGCTTCACACAGAGAACTTTTCAAACAACTGTTCGGTTTCTTTTAGTTTGGCACAGCACATGAAACTATAGCAATAGAGTATATTGCCAAGTAGCTTATGAAGGTGCCCTGTTGTCTTCTTCCTAAGAAGTGAATGATAGTAAATGTTTACACTGTTGAGTTTTTGTGAGTTCTGAAGAGCTAAACAAAAAAAAAAAAAAAAAGTGAAAGCAAAGCAATTTTAAAAAATTCTGTTCTTCAAGCCTGTTGTTCCTTAAGTCGAGGATTGATAGGGAAATAAACTTGGTTCAGTGTGTTTTGTAACAGTTCACAATTCTCTACAGGTTTGCTTTAGCTGAAAGCAATAGGAAGTGGTATTTGATCTGTTGAAAATCAGTAAAAATTAAAAACCAGTAGGCAGCTAGCCTTTACATGAGTGTCCAAAAAAGGATTGGTGGAGGGAAGGGGAAAAAAATGTATCTCCCAACAAGCCAGGTTGCCTCTCTTTGATACACATCGTGGTCATCAGTAATTGTAGAGGAATCAGAGGGCAGGTCTCCACAAACAATGAAACAGGCAGTGAAGTCGTGCAGTCCAGACTGCTGTGGGGTTAGCTGGATTTTCTCCTCTGTGCTGAGGAGAAGGGAGCAGTTCTTAGTCTAGGTGAGCAGCTCATAGCTCAGCAGCAAATTTCCTATGTGTTTCTTTTAAACGGTTTGGTTAATCTTAGCTTGTTACTTAATTTGCACAGCTCTAAAGTGGGAGTAGTACTTACCTATCTCAGAAAGCTGTTCAAAAGATTAAATGTATTTAGTGATCTGGAGGCACTCATATTACCACAGTTCTGAGGGCAAGTTAAGTATTTAAACAGATTTTTAAAAATGTGGCATTGACATCCTGGTGCATGATCTGTATTTTGTACTATGCTCAGTCCAGCTCTGTAACCCAAAATCATCACAGGACCTCAGGTATACTAACATGGGATCTCTGTTTCATACAGGTCATTGGAAATCCTTTTTTCATAGGGGATGAGGGAAAGAAGAAACAGCAATGTTTTTTCTGTGTTTTATTATTTTATTTTAATTACTATAACCTTATTTTTTCTAACTTCTTGCTTTCTAAATAAATTTCAAGCAGATATTTAATATAAAGTTTGCACATATGCAGAGAATAAGGAACAAAACAAGACATCAGACAGCTGATTTTTTCAAGACTAGCCAGTTTAGGTCTAGTTTTACATATTGGCAGTAAGAAAATGAGGTGCTGCAAATTGAATCACTTGATTAAAGACAGTATTGAATACAATTTACACATATATTTGTTAAATCGTCCTGCTTAGTAGTCAGGGTAGAGAGAGAGACATGTGAGCTGCATCTTTCTGAAAGTCTGAAAGAAACTCATTTAAGGACCACAACCAAGGAAGGAAGGTATTTCTCTCCCTTTGACTGAAGTACATAAATTATGTGATGAATTTATATTCTGGAATGTAGTTAAT
Source organism: Pelecanus crispus (assembly GCF_030463565.1). NCBI lineage: Eukaryota > Metazoa > Chordata > Aves > Pelecaniformes > Pelecanidae > Pelecanus > Pelecanus crispus. The sequence goes on from NC_134645.1 coordinate 102,327,251, forward strand.
TCAGGTAGGAAAAGCTTTTTTATTCTTCTCTCCACTACCTTGACTGTCCTTATTATCCTTTGCTTGTTCTTTGCAGCACACATTGACCTGGCTTTTTATTAGACCATAAACTGTCCATGAAACTTTCTTCTCTGCTTGCTCACCATTGTGTACTGTATGCCTTTTTGTCCCACTCTCTTTAGCTTTGTTGATCTATTTTCTATGCAGTTACTGATGCTGCTGTTACATCTGTGATCATCTTCATCCAAAGATGCTTTGTCATATTGTGACCGTTACTTGATCTTGTCCTTGACATGGCTCGAAATACAGAATTAGATAAAAATGTACTTCACTGGAGGCTGGTTGCAGACAGAAATTTAAGCTGTGGGTAGACGTAGCAGAAACTAGAGGGCAGAAGCCTTCACCAGAAACAGGTTAGGCGTGCACATTTGTGTTAGTATTACATCATGCAGTGCAAAACAAATGAAGGTATTTTAAAATAGCTAGGACTAGTTTTCAAAGGCATTGCTGTCATACCGGTACTGACAAGGTTGTACAATAAGATACTAAGGTTTTCAGCTAATAAATTTATGTCCACATGTCAGTAGCTTAATCTTTTAGCAAAGTGCATGCAAAGTTTACAGAAAGCAGGTGTACTGGGTGCAGGTGCCCAGGCGCTGGCAGGGGGCTGCGGGGCGGCCTCTGCGAGGGGAGGCCGGGGCTGCCCCGTGCCGGACACAGCCGGTTCCAGATGGGTCCATCTGACCCACCGCAGGGCACGGCTCAGCCCCACAGCCAAGGTGGTGGTGCCTCAGGGAAATGTATTTAAGAAGGGCAAAACACCACACAGGGAGAGTGAGGGGTGAGGGAGAAAGAAAGAGAAACAATCCTGTGAGAACCAAGGTCAGAGAAGAAGGAGGGGAGGAGGCACTGCAGGCACCAGGGCAGAGATTCCTCTGCAGCCTGTGGAGAGACGATGCCAGTGCAGATATCCAGAGTGCAGCCCATGGGCTGCAGCAGGTGGATATTTTGTGAAGGAACTGTGGCCCGTGGAGAGCCCATGCTGGAGCAGGCAAAAAGTGTGAGGAGGAAGGAGCAGCAGAGAGGAGCTGTTACGGACTGCCCACAACACCCCATTCCCCATCCCCCTCCTTCACTGCTTGGGGTGGGGACATACAGGAGTTGGAAATGGAGTAAAGTTGAGCCTGGAAGAAAGGGGGTTAGGGAGAAGGTGTTTTAATTTTTTTCTTTGTTTCTCCCCACCCAAATCTATTTAATTGGCAATAAATTAAATTCATTTTCCCCACACCAAGTCTGTTTTGTCCATTATGGTAATTGGTAAGTCATTTCCCTGTCGTTATCTTGACCAAGGAGCTTTATCATCTTATTTCCCCCACCCCCACTGTCATGTTGAGGAGGGGGAATGAGAGAGTGGCTGGGTGGGCAGCTGGCAGCTGGCCAAGGTCAACCCACCACAGGAGGAGCTATGAAGTGGTACAGAAAGTGATTTTTCTACATTCCTTGCATACTTAATTGTGTGGGCAAAACCTTGTAATAAATACGTGACCTCTGTAGTTTATTTAAATTATAACTAGTGGTGCCTTGTGTTTGATAACGTTTTATTCTTCTGTTGTTCAACAGAAGGTGAAGGTGAATATATCGTAGAATTCTTGTAGTCACATTGTAAGTGTTAGCATATGCTGAACATAGAAAAGTAATTAATGTCTAGCACTGCTGGTGCTATTGTCTTTCCAGAGGCATGAAAAACATCTGCTGCATTACAAGGTATTTCAGGATATAGTAACTATTTTAACATAGTTTGTAAACAGGTTCTCTGGGTCTGTGGAAACTGTGCTTTGCTATGAAGTGACGAAACTTTATATAAGGCCAAATCTGCATTTGAACTCACAGTCCAAGTGAACTGTATTAAACAGACATCTAATGTGGAGGTTTGGAGTACATAAAAATAAAATTCTTCTCCAGGCTGTGGACTGCCTTTTCTGGAGGCTTTGCTCAACTGCAGTGTCATATGTTTGCTGTACATTTCCCCATTTGGGGAAATGGTGTTTATATAGCACCAGTTCACATCTGTGCCTTGGGATACATATCCCTGTGGTTTTTCTTCTGCAGCTCCTATATGGTTCACACTGCTGGTCAGCCTTTTGCATTTGATGATGGATATGAATTCCTACTGAACGGATGGGTTTTAGTGAGAACACCAGGAACTAGGGATCTATACATTGTCACAGAAATTGTTTTGGCCCCCCTACAGTTCCCATTGCCTTGTCAGAGCTGCCAGCACCTAGGGGACTAGTAGTAATGAAAGATGTGAATGTGGGAGCTATAGTATAGCATGCTGTGTTGCTAGTAAATTCTCAGCAGCTGTTCAAAACACCTCAGAAAATACATTTTCTCTTGCATTTGAATACATTTTATGTAAATCTGATAGGTGGTTTGGCCCCTGGGTTTTGTTCCCAGCACTGTCAGAAACAATCTTCTACAACCTCTTTTGTTCACCCATCTGGAAAATAACAGGATTATACCTACCTGCCTTCTGGGGAAGGGTGTAAGTTTTGCTCAATGGCAAATGTTGTGAAAAATACAAATCTAAATACCAGTTTGTGGCTGACATAAGATAAGGCATGATCTGACCATTTCTTTCCTCGACTGAAGTAGATGAAAACCACTCTTCCTGAATCAGCCAAAGAGGAAGGTGTTTATTATTACCATTGTGAGTTCTTCCTTCACCTTGAACAGAAGAGAAGCACATATCGCTTTGTTTTAGTGCATTTACTTGGACCAAATACATTCCCCTATAATCTTTCTGTAGAGTTTCTTTTATCCCAGATTTCTAACTGTACGTCATGTAGGTAATGAACCTGGCACTTCTGTTGTACCACTTTGTAAATGGTGTTTCTTCAATTCCCATGTAGAGCAGCATGTACACAAGCAGTTTTACTGAAAATATAAGGTGGAGATAGAGATATGTAAGATAAAACAGGCTCATAGTGACACATAAGTGGAGTTTGCTGGTTGCTTGATGCAGACAATAATCTCAGCAGCAGCCTATGCCAAATGTATATACATGTTTTTCAATTTTAGAACTCAGTGTGGTGATGCACTGAGGTTCTCCCAGCCGATGATGCAGTATAGCTGGTCTTGCTAAATACCCAGTCCCTGCTCCAAGGGCTAGAAATGCTTTCTAAAGCCCATATTATTTCCTCTATTTCCTCTTAAGCCTCAAATTTAAGCCAGAAAGTTTTTGAGTTTGTCTTGGTTGTGGGGTTGTGTCGTGTGTGTCCCCCACCCCCCCCAAACACAGAGCACATACATAGGGAAATTCATTATTTAATGGTAGGGAAAAGTAGAGGCATCAGCATTTACCTTTTGCTTTGTCTCTAATAAAAATTGCAAAAAGTTTTAGAATGCTCAAAAGTAATCCTATGGCACTGAAGTGTTCACACATGCCAACACATACAACATTCATTCATACTGAATGGCAAATGGCTGTATATTATTGCATATACTACATTTCAGCATAAAGTATTTTGAGCCAATGTAACGTCTGCGACATTTTATTTTCTTGTGAGTTTTACACTGATCTGCATCTTACAGCTTTTGGAGTTAATGTATCTCTTATTAAAGTCCCCTTTGCTCAGGAAGGTATTGTCAGTCTTACCGAGCAGGCAGTTGAAGAGAAGGCTGATTAGCTGTGAACTGCTTTAGAAATTCTGCTGATCTGACTAAAAAAACATCTTTTGCGGGATTTGGTAATTTGGGTTTTAGTTGGATCAGATCTCTAACCATGCTTCTGAACAGCTGCATCAAGGTACTATTGGGCACCATTCTTTTTGGCAGCATCACATTCTCAGATTGACTAAAACTGCCCCTTATTTGCAGTAGGTTAAATATGAAATATTTTACCACTCAAACAAGTATGGCAGTCAGACCCAAAAAGAGGCCTAGATCTTAGAAAGTTGTCTCTCATTCTTTGTAACAGATTCTGCCAACACTTACTTTGGCGAGTTAATGTGTAGAAGACAAACTTTATCCAAAGACAGTGGGTCTAACACTGTCAGAATTAGTTCAATTCATACCACTCCTTTGTGATTTAAAGTGATTTGTCCATACAATTACAGCTGATCATGTTTTCTGACAGGTTTGCAGCAAGGCTGTGGGATTTTATTGGTAGCTTTTATCTTCTTGTTCATGTAGTACCAAATAGTGATTAAATGTAGAACACATATTTTTGCTCCCACGTAGAATTCTTTCTATGATGTTTTCTTTTTTTCTTCTTCTTCTTTTTTCTTTGTAAACTACTCAAAATCTTCTTTAAGAAGACAGAGAAAGGATAAGATGTCATTTTTCTCAGTTATGAGCAGGAAGACTGTTAAGTACACCAAAGGTTGCACGCTGAATACAGAAGACCAAAAAGCCAAAACATTTACAGCTACATTAAGTAGGAAATGAAGCAGCACAGAATTGTTCAGTTTAAATTCAAGCTGAGCTGCAGGAAGCTGGTATATCTCATCTCACCTTACACAAGTTCTTGAACTAAACATGAACTAACATTTTGCCACCTGCAACTTTCACGGCATAGTGCTGCTGTATCTTCAGATGATGAAATAAATTAAATTGCCTAATAACTTGGAAAATTGTAGATACATATTCTATGCTTTTCAAACCTCATTGCATGCCTTTAAAGAACAGAAAGACAAAAATTCAGATATTTTTTCTTCCAAACTGCATATTCAAACATTTGAGATCTTTTAGATGTCAGCAGCTGAGAGTATCCCTGCTCATTTTAATCCCAGATAATTGAAGATAGTTTTCTATGGACTCCAAAGAACTTCTCGTATAAAACTAGAGTGCTTTAAATCATTATCATGGATGGAGGACAAGTAGATTCCAAAACACTGAGTTGATCAAAGATGAGTATTAAAAACTTTGCCTAATAAGCTTCTTACCCTCTCCTTTGCAGTTTTCCCTCTGAAAATAAGCATGCTGTCTATTTACATCAGTGTAGAGTTGGTTTCTGATTCAAGCGAAACAAGAGCTGTTTCTTCCCTACCTACTCAAACTGTTACATCAACATTCAGCAGTGACAACAGAAGACACAGAACTTCCTTTGCTCCCCAAACACTTCCTGAATGAGAAAAGGGTGATAAAGGGAAGACAGTGAAAAGAAAATAAAGCTAATTAATCATGCATCAGATTTTCCATAATAGATTCCCCACACAACTTATTCTGCTTATCTAGTTATATGCAGCACATATTACAGTTGAATCATCATCAGCATGCACCCAGTTGTTCATATGCCAGGCACAGGTGTTTGGATTTATTTTTTTCCTTCCTGACCAGACAGTAGCCTATTTTTGTTATTATTTTTTAATTTGAAAAACAATCCAATAGCTGTTTACTGAAAACACTGGTAGGATTAGCTGATCTAATCCTGCTCACCCGATCTTCTTGCCCACTCTTCCTCCGGCTTGCAAATGAGAGGCAGATGCATAATAGGGGAAGTTTTCTGGATTCATCATTAAGCAAAGCACTTAATACTGAAGACAAATAAATATTTAACTGCTGCAATTTCATCAGTACAGTGGGTATGTTCTTTAAAAGCAAGTTTGGTTTAGATTGTTTGGAGCTTGAGAGTGACGTGAAATGAATGACAACTCTTTTTTTTCACTTTCTAAAGCAAGACTTTTTTTTTGCAACCCATCTGATGAAACTCAACTACTGATCATCATTGAATCCTCTGAGTAAAATGACATCCACAATGTGATCATGTTACCATCCATTTTTCTATAGTGCACAGTATTATTTTATCTATTGCAGTAAAAAAAAAAATAAAATAACCTTTGGAGAAGGAATGCTGTAATGGGACCAGCTAGCGTCATGAATACAAACATACGAAAAACATCACTGAAATGTAAAAATCAGTGTATACTTCAGCTTTATGGTGGGCCATATTTAAAGAGTGTCTACTTTTAGGCCCCTGTTAGGACACTTAAGTGGTAGAGTCCCTGAAAATTGTCTGTCCTTCAAGCTGATTCAGACCACTTCAGTGAGTTGTTTATTTTTTCTGTTGACTGCAGAGGCAGCCAGGCACCTCTGTGACAATGTGTCACTCCCACGTGTTGAGTTGCAGCATTTAGTATCAATTGGTAGGGAACAGGGCAGTGTATGGGACAGGCCTGACTCACACCCACATATTATGGGCTTCCCTCCCTTTTGGGATACTGAACATACTCTCCCAATACAGAAAAGAAGTTTAAGAAAACCAGAGAGAAATTAGAAGCGGCTTCACTTCAGGCTAGCGTATATTACTCAGTGACCTTAATGACTTCAAAGTACATAAGAAGTTCTTGGGCAAGGTGAGTCCCCTTCACAATAGTACAAGCTCAAGTTCATTCTTGTGTTTCTTCCTGTGACCCGGCAAACAACACCGACACATTCCTTTTGGTGTAGTGGCCTGCCCTCAGTAAGAATGCTGGAAAGTGACCCTACTCCATCTCAGCCCATTCCAGTTTCCACCTGGGTGACTAGGCTGTTCTGTTGAAGTGTGCATTCTGATGCTTTATGGTTGAAGAAGATGAGACAGGGGGTCTCTTACTAACCAAATTCCCTAACCACAAGACTTTTTTTAAAGAAAATGGGTTTCTGAACACCTGCCTTTTTTCACTACATTGTATGCTTGTCTTAACACATATGTGTTTATTATGCATACTTAACAGGTCATGCTCATTAAGGGAATGAGGAAAGGGTTTGGGCACCTTACTGCCATAGGAGACCCTAGGAAGAAATTAAAAAATGAGGTGCTCAGGCTAGGAGCATCTGGAGCATGTGTGCGGTTACATTCTGAAGGGCCCTTCTGAGGCACCATCTTGAGCAACTTTCTGCAGCTGACCTTCCTGTGAGCATGGGAGGTGGACAAGACCATCTCCAGAGGTCCCTTCCAAGCTCAGTTCTGTGATTATGTGATTGTGAGGCAGAAAGGAGGTCCTGTCAGCCTTTGGGTCTCAGAGTAAAACATAGATGCCTAACTTACACTGTTGATCCTGGAGTCTATGTGTCAAAATGGTTTTGGGTTTTTTTTTTTCTAAACATACATTTTCCAAAGCTTGCTTACACATGGGGTTAAATGTTTTGCATGCTGCATATTTCAAAGCTCTTCAGTAGTCTCTATGTGTTTTTATTTAAATGCATATTTTCCTTCTACTTTTCTATCAGACTTGAGCTCTGAGGAGTTCAGTCTGTTTTATGATCCATGTCCATGGAACTATGGGTTATGTGCAGGTGGGTCTCTGACATCACCTAGCCTACCCTTGGTCTGCTGTTGCTTTACAGTTTGACACAGGGCAAGTCATTTCACTTCTTTGACAAATGGAAGGATTAATAAAGAACTTATTCATAGGGCTGTTGCAAAGATTAGTTAGCTAGTAAGTCCTCAGTCCACTCTCCAAGTTTTAATATAGAATCATAGAATCATAGAATTGTTTAGGTTGGAAAAGACCTTTAAGATCATCCAGTCCAACCATTAACCTACACTACCAAGTCTACTCTAAGCCAATCAAGGGTAGACTAGACTAAACCATGTCCCAAAGTGCCACATCTACCCGTTTTTTGAACATCTTCCAGGGATGGTGACTCCACCACCTCTCTGGGCAGCCTGTTCCAATTCTTGACCACCCTTTCCGTGAAGAAATTTTTCCTAATTTCCAACCTAAACCTCCCCTGGCGCAGCTTGAGCCCATTTCCTCTTGTCCTATCGCTAACTACATGGGAGAAGAGACCAACACCCACCTCACTACAGCCTCCTTTCAGGTAGTTGTAGAGCGCGATAAGGTCTCCCCTCAGCCTCCTCTTCTCTAAGCTAACCAATCCCAGTTCCCTCAGCCGCTCCTCATAAGGCCTGTGCTCTAGACCCTTCACCAGCCAATATGCATTTACAAAAGACTTTTTCTTTACACAGACTGCCTAATTGCTCTGTATGTCACTGTATTTTCACTGTCATATGAGTAGTGTCACTAGGACAGCCTCACACTGCCTGCATTCTTCACCAGTTTGTCAAAATGCAGCCATGGTGCTGAAACATGAGGCTCAGCTTGTGGCTTCCCCTACCTTTAGTGCTTTCTGCCTGCGCACTGCACGCCAGATTTCATCTTGATGTGCCTGATTGATTAGTGTGGGTGTGGTTATTCCAGGAAAAGGGATGATACCTCACTTAATTCAATGCTTATTTTATTAACTAAGATTAAGAAATCAATAATGATTAACATTAGAAAAGCAAGAATACCAAAGCACTACTTAACAGCAGTACCTAGTAACAACACAACACATACACATCTCAGTCGTGTGACATGTTATAGTTGCATGCTGTCTGCAGCCCATGCCACAGCTGCAGCAGGGAGGCCATGCACCATGCTAATCGTCACCCTGGCAGGGCCCTGAACACATTCCCCCTCCTGGTGTCTGGCTGCCAGGGCCAGCTCAGACCCCACACGATGGAGGACACCCTTCCCACTGGGGACCGTGTGGAAGTGCTCCCAGACTGTGCTCTGACGTGAACACAGCTAGGGCTAAACCCAGTGCACTAGGAGCTGCTTTCAGCTGAGGCTCCGCCGCTGTGCTTGGCCTGAGCTATTGCCCAACCACCCACCAGCTGTGCCTGTTCTTGGCCATGTAACCCCACCAGTTCAGGTCCCAGCCTCAATCCCAACCCATAGGCTGACCTCCCAGCCTAGACTCAGCATGGGCCCGTGTTCTGCACCAGGAGGTACTGTTTTGACATGATCCCAGTAAGAAAGGCACTCAGAATGTGTAAAGTATAATTTAAAATGCTATTTATTAGAGTTAACACTATAAACAAGAAGAGAATAGTACAGGCATCTTACATGCCTTTAGATGCTGGTAACCCTGCGATGTGCAGCATCAAATGGGTCTCTGATCAGAGCACAGTGCTCAGTGAATATCACACCTCTGACAGGGTTACCCCATTTTGACCATTAGAGCTATTATTGGATTTTCTTACAAGAAAACAACTCTGTTCATCATTTCTAGAGCTGCCCTGCTCCTGGCTGGGGTGGTGGGACAGGCCCTGGCTGCCAGACCTTGCTCTGCCACCCCAGGGAGCCCCTGTGGCTCCTGACACCCCAGCCTTGAGGGAGCAGCTGGCCCACACTGCGTCCTGACTGGTCAAGTTCAGAATATAACACTTGGTCTACCTTGTCCAAGGTCCAGCAATGAGATCAAAGCTCCAGTACTTCCTCCTATGAGGCAGTACAAATTGGACCTACTGGCGGCAGCTCCTCTAGGGTCTTCAGAGCATCTTTTCTCCCACCAAAGTTTGTGTAGTACCATGGTGGGTTTACATAAGCAGTCTCATGGTCTAAGCATTATGTGGTCACTCAGTCAAGTATTAATTTCAGTGATTTCCTCCACTTTCATCTTCCATTGCTGATTTCTGCCTCATGTTACTTTTGGTACCAGCCTCCAAGCAAAGTTATTTACTTCTTCATGTTACTTCTGTGTCACTGCTATATCTAATCTCCAGGCAAACATGGTTGACTTCTTCAGACCGATCATGCTTAGGCACCCACTTCCTTACAATAGCCATGAACACTTCTGCATAGCATTTGTCTCTGACAAGTTTGTTTGATGTTTAGTTTGATGAATTGAATGCTGACTGATGATGCTGAGTGTCACCTGAATAAAAAGATTTTAGTATTAGCTTTGTTTATTTCATAATTAACTGTTAAAACTATCTCAAACCATTGGTTTCAGGAGTTACTAGACCTGTCTTCTACATGTGTATTTTTCTCCCTGTGACATTTGTCTATTATGAGCTATTCTCCTACGTAGATGCTGGAGGACTCAGGCTTTCAAAACGCTTCTTATGTTTCAGTACATAAAGGCCAAGTTTGTGATATGCCTTGTTATGACAAATATCGTATTTGTTATGTTCATGAATTCAGTCATTTGTTTTGTAGTTCCCCAAAACTTCATAATAAGTTTTTTTACCAAAAAGGCAGGCAGTCCAAACATTTTCACATTCTTAATTTTTCACTGAAAGTGTGATTTACTACTAAATAGATCAACTTAAGGGTAAGATAAAACCAAATGGGATTTATTCCTGCTGTGGGAAAAAGTCTGAATGAATTCAGACTTCCAGGTGGGAACTTTGTGATTTCACATTATTTAATAGGATAGTTAAATTGACTCTGATTTAATCTGTGCATATAATCTACACTGTTGCAAATCAGAGACAGCTTAATCTGAAATGAATTTTTGTCAGTTACAAATGTTTATTCTGATAGGTTGAAACTTTATTCAGTGCTTGAATTTTTACCTAATGTATCTACATGGTTAATAACACTGAACATCCCTTTGAAATGAAATAGTTAATCTGTTTTTTTCTTGTGGTGAAATATTTTCTAATATTTCCAAATTGTGTATTTCAATATTCCAAAATGTGTGTATTTGCATTCATAATATTTACATGGAAAAGTGGACACCAAAATGAAGAAATAAAGCACCCCACGTGTAAGGAAAATCAAATTGTACACACACAGAGCAACAGTCATTGTGGTGTTTGTTTACACTTCCATAATTTCCTTAATTACTTGCATTCATAAAATGTAATCTTGTTAAAAGGCCACTGTCCTACATAAGATTTTGTCTACCCATGAAGAAATGTAGCACATTTCATACAAGATTGCCTTTTCCCTGAACACCTCATACTTTCTATTTCTAAAATCTGATTAAAGTAATCTATCTTGTTTAAAAAACAGAAATCTTAATAAAGGGTGGCTTATGAATGCACATTTACTCATACCAGCTGAATGTATTATATTTACCTTATTTTTCCTTTTTTGCAGTTAATATTCATGAGTCTTGCGCAGTATTTATTTTCCAAATAGTACACTTCAGCTCAAATATACATCACTAATCAAAGTGACTGAAAAAAATGGTGAGACATTTGTAATACATTATAAAGTGTACATCTGGCTATTTAAGTAGTCTCTCTTGAAGCACATCCAAATTACATTATAATCTATATTTTAGTTTTTTATATTCAAATAGGGAATAAGCATTATGATCCTGTACTTTCATGTATGTTTAAGAGTAGCTTTAAAGAAGATTGCATCTAAACTGTGTATAAACATATCACCATAAAGCAGTCTCTTTTTTTTTTAAAATAGTTGTTTATAGCTTAGCAAAATGTTCTTAGCTGTTCATGTTGGATGCTGTGATTTAGACAGCTTCAAGTACAAAGTACATACAAAAATATTATGAGAATCTTAATTTCTTTGACATAGCAGTTCTAAAGCTCATACTTTTTTGATATTAAGGAAAAACATAGCATTTAGTGGTGGACTTGGTAGTGTTAGGTTAATGGTTGGACTGGATGATCTTAAAGGTCTTTTCTAACCTAAACGATTCTATGATTCTATATGTGTTATCATTAGCAGAGTGCAACAAAAGAGCTAATGACTGGTCCAGATAAAGGTGAGTGGACCCCTTTAATCAGTTTAGATGACAACAGTAAACTTCAAGTTCTGTGCAATTCTGTATTTATGTATGTATTCTGAAAGCACAGGTCTGCTCCATCAGCTCTTGTGTGTTCAAAGAAGTAAGTATCAGTCAAGAAACAGTTTTTCAAAAATGCGGTTAGCTGATTGCATTGCCTGGCAGTTAGGCTTCACAAATCAATAAATCTTAAGTCTGGTAAGTGGACGTGTCACTTAACTTTTCTGCATTGTATTATTGACTTCAGGTGAGTTGTTCATGCTTTGTGAAAGGAGATTTGTAGTATGCCCAGCACTTTTAGTAGTACTTCTACCCCTCATTTATCCAAAATCAGAGTTATTCTTTACATGTGTTGAAGAGGGCCTGAAGGGATTATGATAGCAAGGACTTACCTTCTTTCTTTTAATGGTGTCAAAACAAGAGACAAAATGTTGGTGAGGGTTGGAAGCACAAAGATGACTCCCTTAACTGGTGTTACGGCTTACTAAGAAAGATAATTATTCATTCCCAGTTTCATCTGGGCTACAAATGGTGTATTACCTTTCTGCAGTATACTCTGCAGGTCTGCTTGACCCTTTGTTTATGACAGTATAATTAATGCTTACCACAAATAAAATCCTAGTGATAATTCTTGTCATATGTAGAAAACAATTCTTTATGTTATGTTATGCATATATTTGTTATTGCGTATATTTGCACCTTCCATGAGACTAAAATAATAATTTGCCAAATTAAGCAGTACAGTGGAGAACTCAATATCCTATTTCTCAATATCCTATTTTAAGTGGCTGTCCTGGGCTCCATATGCCCTGACTCAAATTTTCTTGCCATATTTTCAGTTGATCTTAGTGTAATTCAACTGAATTAGGCATTCTTAGACCTTTACAGAAGAGCTGAGTAGGGGATATAGGTACTTCAGCCGTTGTTCCTGAATTATAACAGAGATTACATGTCTGCCTTTTCCTTTTTTCCTGACTAGGATGCTTCCGAGAATGTGAAGAAGCAAATTACTTGAATGTTATCGGCAGAGCCCAAGAATAGGATGTCTAAATACCACTATGAGAAGCAGGCACATAAAGTTTGCCTAAGTCTCAATTAGGCCAATGTGAGTAGCTCCAACATCCAAAGGCTTAAGGTTACAAAGGATTAGAAGACATGAGCCTTAAAGACTCTGAAACCAAAATATCTTTTTTTTTTTCTTTTAATTGATACTTAAATGCATAAAAATGAAATACCAGCAGAATGTCTCTTGGTCATGATTATTAGCAAAGATGCCAGCCTCACCCTCTGGTTTTGCACTAGTTGGCAATAGAAGGATTTTATTCTTTAGTCTCCACAGAATTTCCAGCATAAGTATAGAAATTGCTCCTTCTTTGGCATTCAAGTTAAAGAGTCGTTTTCATATTAACCACATTGCTTAACCTATTTTTCTCTTAGTTTTCCTTGTAGAGGGGAAGTAGCCATTCATTTTAGACCATCAGAGTATGCAAAGGAAAATTAATTAGTACTGCCTGGTAGAAGCGATATATGTTACTTACTATTGTACTTCTTCTGTCTGTGATAGGTAAGAAAAGAGAAGATTCTCAACTGGAGATCATTGCAGTATTGCATTGTTGCCTGTACAACAGTGCGTTGATACAGCTTTATTCAGGTGTCAGGTGGCTTCCTAATTTTCATTCATAGGATTAGATTTATGTGAGATGCTAAATGGAAGACTATGTCTGAAGACAGCTCAACATAATCATTCATTCCTATATTCTAGTGCAATACTAAGCTCCTGCTAACTCCAGAAGTCGCTATGCTGCTGGGAGTGATAGCCCTCCTCAGGGGAGAGGAGACATAATTGGTGGGACATTACCTACTATGTATCTTTGCAAACACATTTCCAACACTTTTTTGAGGCATGTTGTTGGCGAGGTGTTAGGACAATTCAACCTTCAATATGTGTTTGAATTCACCTTTTTCATTATTGTCTTGTGGAATTTCCCCTCCTCAAAATATGATATTTTGGATATGTTATTCTTTTCCTTTATTCTTTTCTTTGTTCTATTTTACCCATTCTAACAAGCACAATTTTTGTATACACAGAAGAATTCTTACCACCGTAGGCAAATTGTTATTATAAACATGTTGTAGGTAAACATTGGTTGTTGTCAGAAATGTATGTATGCATGTATTTTCTTCAAACTTTGTATCTCATAGCCATGTCACGGACCATTGCTTCTATACATACATACATTGATTTCTTACTGTTCTTTATTTTCACCAATACTTTCATATGCATGAGATTCAGTTAGCTGGTACATAGATACATGGTTTAACAAAGAGTTTTAAGATGTGATATCACAGTCTGCAATGGAACAACATAGACGGTATCCAAATAGTTTTTGAAATTTGAAGTTTTACCGAGTGCTCTGTTTCATATTCTGCCAGACTTACAACAATGTTAATTTGCTTACTGGGAGATAATATTGGATGTTTCTTATATAGAGTTATACTCTGCTTCTACTGATATTAATATTTTCTAAATGGAAACATGATCCAACACTTTTTTCAGTGTGTTCAAAATCATTGTAACTACAAGTGATTTTGTACTTAAAGAGAATGATATGGCTGATAATGGACAGATAGTCATTTTTATCTCGAGCATAAAAGATCTCTGACTTGGTAAAGTCTTGTACTTTTATAAACTATTCTTCTTGTAAAGTTAGTGTTCAACTGCTCCATAGAATCAAATTTAGGCAATTTATTCATTGGTTAGGAGAAGTCTCCCAACTCACCCTTTATCAATATAATATTACATTGTTGCATTTGATTACTAGTCTGACTTTTTCTAAATTAACAAAATCATCTAATTTAGTTCCCCTAGAGGAAAGCATGTGACTTTTGAGATAATAGATCAGTGTTAGGGAGCTTGTTTGCCATTTTGTTTGCTGAAATGGTTTAATCTGCACTTAAGGGAGAACAGATCAAAGCCTATTATGTAATGACTCTTCATATAAAAGGTTTCACTCTTTTCACATCAGAATATTCTTTCAGTTAATATTATAGTTGAATTTCCCTCATTTTTTCCATGTCTTCCACACTTTTAATTAGTTGTTGTATAGGCTTTAACTGGAGGAAGCAAGCTTTCCTTTCTGTCATTACATAGTTTTTAATAAAATTGCTTGAATGCAATTACATCTATATTAAAAATCAATGAATGAGAGAAGCCAGATTAGAAGGTAAGAACAAGCTGTGCAAAAGACTGCTGCAAGCACTCTCCCTGAGGAATGTTCATCTCTGGAGTTCCAAAGAGTAGAAGAATAGAAGTCTTTCTTTTTGGTGTAATGGAGGTTCAAAGAAAAGTTAAAGGTGGCCATAATGAAAATTAAAACAGCATTGTTTGGGTGCAGCAAATACCCAGTTGGTACATGAACCTGAGGCAATGCTGTCAGAAACAGGAGAAAGCAACAGTATTCAGTCTTGAAGGTGGATTACTGGGTTTAAAAACACAGGTTTTTATCAGCAGTAGAAATTGGTGATTCCATGAATTCATCTAACAGAAAAAAAGCCCACAAAAATACACAGAGTGTATTTTTCTATTTCTATTTTTCTATTGTGATCCAACAGAGAACAGTATGTACATAAGCACAAGCGCAGTACATATTCTCCATCCTTCTAACTAACAATGGGTTGTCCTGAAACTCAGAACATAAGGTTTTCATAGGCATTGGTGCCTACTGTCAGGATTAGTTTTGTAACTATATATACTTCCCATATTTTCATGATCATGAGTAATGATAACATTAACTATGGTAATGATGATGATAACAACTATTAAATTTTGTTGTAGCTTCAGAACTCTGCATAAATGTTAATGCTAATTCTTCCAGTATCCTTGTGCTATTCCCATTTTTGCATGTGTGAAATGGAGATGTCATAGTCTATCAGTCTGTTGTCACAGTGCACTGATGTATTGTGTTTACACCAGTGCAGTCCCTGTGAAGCCAGTGGAGTTGCAGAGTTATGATTAAGAGCAGAATTTACACTTTCCTGTTAGGAGCCAGTCTGAGAACAGATATCCTTAATGTCATGATTCATAAAATATATATGTTGAAGAAAAGCATTCCATTGAAGTAAATGATCCTTGGGTGCATGCTGCCTGCAGTATGCTCAGTGATATACACAACAGAAAGAGTCCCATTAACCAAGCTACTAAAGGGTCATATACTTGACTGTTAGACTGGCAGAGCTGGAGTAAGTGAGGCATAAAGCAAGCTAAGTAGAACCTAGCATAAACAGTATCTGTTTCACCTAAAGTAGATATTACCATTTTCAGCTAGTAATGTGCTTATACACAAAAATGAATTTCTGGGGGGGTTTTAGATTCTGTATAATGTGTGAAAAACTGTATGCCAACATTAAGTAAAGAAATTGCATCTTCTGTGCAAGGTAGACAACATTAGGCAAGATAAAGTGTATTCATCTCCTTATGCTATCCAATTCTACTAGCATTTCCACAGCCAAAGAGAAAAGATACAGTTTGAAAGTGAACAAAAGCATTTTCCTTTCTTCTTTTATTCATCACTCTCTAGAAAGACATATTTTCTTAAGTAGGTAACATTAGATTTGTGTATAATAGAATCTAGTCCTATATAAATTCAGAGGCACTGATTGTTGCAGTCACTTCTATTATAGTCTTGCTGTTTGTCTATTATGAGACCTGTTCCACTCTTTCTTTGCTTTGTAGATGGGCTCGATTATCTGAAAGATCACTTTTTACCAAATCTCAGAAAAATTTTTCAGTGTTAACCTTACTTCACTGAATCATATGTAATTCTTCTGATAGAATTTATGTTAGAATTATAGAATTGTAGAGCTGAGAGACATCTTAGGTGATCACCTAGTCTACACCACTGCCTTAGTAGGGCACACATGCCATATTCAGCATACCTGTAAATTAAATGTTTCTGCCATTTCTGACAGATGTTTGCCTAAGGTGTCCTTAAAAGCCTCCAGTGAAGGAGCCTGTGCAAACCCATGCAATCTACCTCATTATCCGTACTACTAGAGAAATTTTTTATAATATCTGACATGGAGACAAAGGAAAGATTACTTATTTCTTGTTTGTAGCAGCCTTCTACATGCTTGCAGATTATATTGTGCATCTGATTTGGCTTGTCGTCTTCAGCTCTTTTGATTCTGCCTAAGTGATGGTATTACCAACATCAGATACCCACTGCAAGAATGCTAACAACTGGAGGATATATCTTGGATTTGATGAAACTTGGATTTAAACTTATCTTGCAGGTCACTTTTCCAGATCTCCAGTGGTTCTTGAAGCACTTTTCTAGTCTTGATTCTCTTGGCCCATGTATTCTTCAATGCGATGCGCCGTTTGAAGGCTATTAGCATGCCTTATGTAGCAGCAACAATAGAAAAGAGGGAATGCAGATACCAAATATGTTGATGGTAGTAAGGGAACAGAAGATCAGAAATTAGTGAAAATTGATTGAGCCAAACTCCTGCTGATTAATAAAGTGGGTCATTAAGAAACATGACATCATTCATTGTCCTTACCTTGGAAGAAAGAGTAAAATGCTTTATATGTCCTCTGTCTCTATACCTGTCCATGCATCCCATTATTGTGCTTACCTTTTCTGTAACAGGATGACATGGTTGACTTATTTTCAACTGGTCATCTACTGTTAAAGATCTTTACTGTGGAACTGTTATCAGCTGTATAACTTTCAAAGTCCTAGGAGCTTTCAAAATCCACTGTGAAGTATGTTTTGCTTATTATTACTACACCATATTAAGCACTGTGTTCATTATGTTAATAATAAATTATTACTAGATTATGTGAAGGGAAATCACAACAAGCCTAGCAAAACACCCCCTTAAAAGCTAGCTGGAAGAAAGCTGATGATTTGCATCAGGCCAATTTCTGGTGAAAATTTATTATATTAATATATCTCTAAATCAAAGAAAATGTCATGGGAATGGAAGAGTAGAATAAATAAATATTTTTATTTTTTTAAACACCTTTCAATATAAAAAAAAAAGTTCTGTGCAACAAAATGGTAGTAAAAAGTTGGTGCCAGACTGACTAATCTTTTCATACTAAAACTGAGTAGAATGGAAGCACACATGTGGTAAACAGGTTTGAATTTTAGCAGGTTCGCTTTGCTAGTATTTAAAAAGTTGTGATGGGTTGACCCTGGCTGGACAGCAGGTGCCCACTAAAGCTGCTCTACCACTCCCCTTCTCAACTGGACAGGGGAGAGAAAATATAACGAAAAAGCTCATGGGTCAAGATAAGGACAAGGAGAGATCACTCGGCAATTACCGTCACAGGCAAAACAGACTCGACTTGGGGAAAATCAGTTTAATATATTACCAGTCAAATCAGAGCATAAAAATGAGAAAATAAAAACTAAATCCTAAAGCACCTTCTCCCCACCCCTCCCTTCTTCCTGGGTTCAATTCACTCCCAATTTCTCTACCTCCTCACCCCAAGCTGTGAAGGAGGATGGGGAATGGGGGTTGCGGTCAGTTCATCACACGTCATCTCTGCCACTCCTTCCTCCTCAGGGGAGGACTCCTCACACTCTCCCCCTGCTCCAGCGTAGGGTCCCTCCCACGGGAGACAGTCCTCCATGAACTTCTCCAAAGTGAGTCCTTCCCACAGGATAGAGTTCTTCATGAACTTCTCCAGCGTGGGTCCCTTCCACGGGGTGCAGTCCTTCAGGATCAGACTGCTCCAGCGTGGGTCCCCCATGGGGTCACAAGTGCTGCCAGCAAACCTGCTCCAGTGTGGGCTCCTCTCTCTCCACAGGTCCACAGTGTCCTGCCAGGAGCCTGCTCCAACGTGGGCATCCCATGGGGTCACAACCTTGGTCACAGCCTTCTTCGGGTACATCCACCTGCTCTGGTGTGTGGTCCTCCACAGGCTGCAGGTGGATATCTTCTCCACTGTGGACCTGCATGGGCTGCAGGGGCACAGCTGCCTCACCATGGTCTGCACCAGGGGCTGCAGGGGAATCTCTGCTGTAGTGCCTGGAGCACCTCCTCCCCCTCCTTGGTGTCACTGACCTGGGTGCCTGCAGAGTTGTTCCTATCACATATTCTCACTCCTCTCTCTGGCTGCAGTTGAGCAGGGTTTTTTTCCCCCCTTCTTAAATGTGTTGTCTCAGAGGCACTACCACCATCGCTGATGGGCTCGGCCTTGGTCAGTGGCGGGTCCGTCTTGGAGCCAGCTGGCATTGGCTCTATCGGACATAGGGGAAGCTTGTAGCAGCTTCTCACAGAAGCCACCACTGTAGCCCCTCTGCTACCAAACCCTTGCCACACAAACCCAATACAAATATATTCTCACAGCATATTAATAATGGAAACCCAAGAAGTGTTGTTCTCTTATGGATACTTCATTTCTTATAGTTTGGTATTATGTATGACTGGAGAAGGCTCAGCAACTTTAATATGAGAGCCATGTAAGGATGCTATTATTCTTCCTGCATTAATCAGAACTACGGAAGAGCTAGCCATATTTTTCTCTCCTGTGTTAATGCGAGTCCACTGACATGCATTACACTTTGTTAGAATTTAGCCTGCTCTCAGACGGCCCAGAAAGTACTGTGATGGCAGTTTCAAAGTCAGAATGTTGACAAATGGCATTCTCCAAATGTGTAGCAAATTATGCTAGTTGAAAGTCTACTAAGACACAAAAGGCAAATAGTACCTTTCTAATGTCAAACTCTGTATTATCTTTATAGGAAAAATGTATAAAATGTCTGTAAGAAAAATTTGAAATGGTAACATAACACCAGTTTTATTAATTTGGTAACATGTTTGTTAAGAAAATGATGACATCCTGGAATATGCAAAATCACATGGGGAAGAGCTATAACATTTTTCTGTTTCTTGTTGCTTCTCTCATTCAGACATGTAAATTTAAAGATACTTTTAAAAGACCTATGTGGAAAAATGGGGGCAAAAGAGGCATTTAGTACAAAAATTATAATACTACTGTGCAAATTACTCTATTTATTACATACGAGTTCTAGTGTAAATATTGTATGTACGGTTCAGTTCAAACTTCCTCATACATTTTGAAGTGTTGACTGAAATGTTTGTTATTTCCCACAGATAAATCCAAAAGTCTGGCAGAAAATCATGTGTGTTCTCTGGGTAAACCAACCCTGTCAATAAATCTGTAATCAAATGCAAATAAGAAACAATTTAAAAGGAAATTTATGTTGAAAGTGGTGCCTAAGACTGGTTTTTCCATGAAACTGTCTATCTGTGTTCAAACAACACTTAGATAGTTCCTTTTTTTGTTTCATTGGTTCCAACCACAATGAAGAAAGAGAAAATGGAGTGTTTGGAAGACTTGCCATGTCAAAGTATAATGTAACTGGATTGATGCTCTAAAAACTTAGTTTTTAAGTTTTTTTAAGCAGTCCTTTTTGCAACTCTTTTCATTGAACACAGTAAGTAGTAGTATTTTGCAGCAATGCAATAGGGAACACTTAGGAACAAACTGAGCTGAAGACAGATTGCTATGTATAATAATAGAAGAAAACTCTGGTTCAGTTTGAAATATTTTTCCTTTTCTGCAGTGGCCAGTAACAGGACCTCTAATGTCCTTTTCAACCAAAAAGAATCAGTGCGGTACTGCAGGACCCACTATGCCATACAAACACACCAAGCTATATAAGGCATAGAGACAGATGAGCAATATCATTTGTATTCTAGCTATACTACCCTTATTATTGGCTACAAATATATCAGAGCAACTTCTTATATTCATAAGGCAGGCTAGACCTCCAAAAATATTCATGTGCATTACTATGTCCACTCTTATGTATGCTAATTGGCTGTCTTTAAGGGCTCACTCTCTCAAATTTGTTCACCTTTGTGTATTTTTCTAAGTTCTTCTCTTCCTACATATTCTAGTAAAACTGATCAAGGAATAAGGGAGGAATTTAAGTACAAATAGCAGAATCTATTTTTTAGCATCATTAGGAGGAACAGCCTTCAGTGTGTGGCTATGAGGAATGTGTCAGCAATAACAGGGAATGTAATGTTCAGTGTAATGCTGCCAAATACTGTTAACTGTTTTTCTTCACATAGTGAGGAACAACTCTTGAATCTTACACAAATACCAGACACTCTGAGGCCCAATTAAGAAAACACTGAAAATAAACCATCAGCAAAACTGTCAGATTTTCTGCCCCATGAGAAAAGCCTTTAATAGTGAGGGTTTCTTTTCTCCTCCAAACCCAGACCTCAGGCAACTAATCATAGAATCATAGAATATCTCAAGTTGGAAGGGACCCATAAGGATCATCGAGGCCAACTCCCTGCTCCTCACCGGACTACCTAAAACTAAACCATATGACTAAGACAGTTGTCCAGACATTCCTTGAACTCTGACTGGCTTGGTGCCATGACCACTTCCCTGGGGAATCTGTTCCAGTACCTGAACAACCCTCTCAGTGAAGAACCCTTTCCTAATGTCCAATCTGAATGTCCACTTACTCAGCTTCATTCCATTTCCTCATGTCCTATCACTGGTCACCAGAGAGAAGAGACCAGCACCTCCCCTTCCACTGCTCCCCTTGACGACGTTGTAGACTGCAATGAGGTCACCCCTCAGCCTTCTCTTCTCCAAGCTGAACAAGCCAGGTGACCTCAGCTGCTTCTCCTAAGTCTTGCCCTCGAGACCTTTCACCATCTTGGCTGTCCTCCTCTGGACACACTCTAATAGTTTGATAGCCGCCTTTGATATCCTACTGAGGCACCCAAAACTGCACACTGTACTTGAGGTCAGGCTGCACCAGTGCAGTGTAGAGTGGGACAATCGCCTCCCTCGACCAGCTAGCTATGCTGTGCTTGATGCATTCCAGGACACAGCTGGCCCTTTTGGCTGCCAGGGCAAACTGTGGACTCATATTCAACCTGCAATCAACCCAAAACCCCAGATCTCTTTCTGCAGGGCTGCTCTCCAGTCTCTCATACATACAACCAGGATTTCCCCATCCCAGGTGGAGAATCCGGCACTTGCTCTTGTTAAAATTCATGTGGTTGGTGATTTCCCAGCTCTCTAGTCTATCCAAATTTCTCTGTAAGGCCTTTCTACCCTCAAGGGAGTCCACAACTCCTCCTAGTTTAGTAGCGTTGGCAAACTTACTCTACATTCGATTCCTGCGTCCAGATCTTTTATAAAAACATTGAAGAGTACTGACGCTAAAATTGAGCCCTGGGGGAACCCACTGCTGACGGGCTGCCAGCCTGATGTAACCCAGTTTACTATAATTCTTTGAGCCTGACCCATCAGCCAGTTGGTTACCCAACATATTATGGACTTGTCTAGCTATGTGCTGGACATTTTATCCAAAAGGATACTGTGAGAGACAGTATCAAAAGCTTTGCTAAAATCCAAACACATCTACTGACTTCCCTTGGCCACTGATATGGGTGACCGTGTCATAAAAGGAAATTAAGTTGGTTAAGCAGGACTTTCCCCTCGTGAACCCGTGCTGGCTATGACCAATGACTGTTGTCTCTTAAGTGTTTTTCAATAACTCCCAAAATAATCTTCTCCACAATTTTACCAGGCACTGAAGTGAGACTAACAGGCCTGTAATTACCAGGGTCTTCCTCCTGTCCCTTCTTGAAAACTGGGACAATGTTTGCCAGCTTCCACTTGACTGGGACCTCTCCAGACTCCCAAGACCATCAAAAAATGAGAGAGAAGTCCCACGATGACATTGGCCAGCTCTTTCAGTACCCTGGGTTGAATTCCATCAAGCCCCATAGATTTATGCTCATCCAGCTGGAGCTGCAAGTCTTGAACAAGTTCAGGGTTGGCTGGGAGTTTATCATCCAAAAGTTCACACACCTCTTTTTTTTTTTTCTTTTAAAGAAAAGGGCATCAAGGGATTACTGCAAGACACTGTTAGGGGTCAAAGCAGTTTGGGACTTTTCATCTTCCATGCTTTTGACTACCCCCTTCCCTTGTCTATCTTTCTCTCTCCCCATCTCCCCTACTGGTATGCTTTTACAGTTTGGTCAGACCATAGCAACTAGGAAACCTGAAATTTTGTGTTGAGTGGCTGGAGGTTACAAGAGATGATTTCAAATAAAATGTCAGACATAAAATGAAGCATTCATTTTTATAATTATCACTTCTTAGTGTTGCAATTGAAAGTGGTAAGAAATACCAAAATTTGACCTTGTTGGAATAGAAGACGGTAAACAGACATGTGGACATTTCCATGGAAGCAATATGTTGAAGTTCATTTTGGGAAGAGAAGGTATGTTTTTTAATAATGAAATATTTAAAATATGTATTTTTTTAAGAAAAAAAATAGTAAATGCAAGGATTTTGGAAAGGAGTACCAAGTGGTTATTAAAACTGTAAGAGGCAGTACAGATTTTCACACTTGTGAATTGAATGTGCTCAGTCAAAAGTAAAATCACTGTTCTTGAAAAATCTCCTGTATTTCTTGACAGCTGGTTAGATGTTCCCTTGACAACTGCTCTGGTTAATCAAGGGTGTAAATGAAGCCGCTGTTTCAGTGTTTTGCAGGAGTCATTTTAGATTGTGTCTTTAATATCAACAATTTTTCAGTAAAGAGGATTTTTGTAGGGATAATTTCCTATGATGTGCTGTTAAGTTGGGCTAGTATTTGTCAGCTTCTAGGGAGAAAAATAGCAAATAGTTCTAAATGTAATCCTCCAATTGTGGCATTAGAAAATGGACAGTAGTATAACTGCTTTGTAATCATTTTTCAGAAGACCAGAAACCCTGGTCTGCTAACAGTGTGAGATCTTTGTTCAGAAAAAAATCTTACTATGATAATTTAGCTTGGATAAGAACAGAGGCCGTTTCTCTTCATAATGCTTGGGATTTTTTTTATACCTGATGATCTGACATTTTAATTTTGTTATGCCTCTCCTTAATCTGTTAGAACTACGGTTGCACCTTCAGCACTATATAGAAAACATAATTGCTATAAACTAAATTTTCTTAAGTACATTTACACAACCGTGAATGCACCTTTTTTACATGATTACATTAGGTAATTATAATGCATGAATGCAGTTAAAAGTCTTCCAGAAGTTCAAGTCTCCAAATCTATTCTCATCCATATTGTCAAATATGTAATCAGTTTAAGATACTTTACTGTGTTTCCCTTGATATAAACTGGGAGCTGAAGCAATCATGCTATCAATTAGGGCTTAAGTCAGTCTTCCCAATGATTAGCAGAGGTATTAGTATGAATTTTGCATTCATGTTTTCTACTGTGCTCCTTTAGTGCCACCTGGTGACTAGGTTGGAAGAAAAAAAAAGTATGATTGCATTTCTCACCTGGAGAAGTAGGTGTGATAATTTAAGCTAAAACATTTGCTTGAGCAAGATTATACCAGGTAATATTTGATTTAGAAGTGCCTCAATCTTAGCTAGTTTAAGAGGATTTCTTTCAATATCATTTCTAGGCCTAAATTAATCCAGTACTTAATATCGACAATTGTGTCATAGCTATGTGTGTGTTAGGTAAACATTGCACTTTGTTAGAAATGCACGTAATTAATCAAGATGTAACTAGTAATGGTGTTAATCACTGTATATAACTTCTGTTTTGCATCCGTTGAGGTCCATGAGTCTTTTGTAAAGAAACAGCCCCTGTAGTAAATCCTTTGTTAATTCTTGTTCTTAACAAGCTTATATAAAATCCACAGCAGCTATGAAAAAATCATGTTATTCTAAGCCAAGCACAGAAAAGAAGGCAGAACCTCTTCTTATTCCAAATCTTTGGAAACAAATATTCAACTACATCAGGCCTGTACCTTAGCATCTACAGGAACAGGTTGGGCTCCACATGGCTCCAGACCTATATAGATTATTGTGCATAACATTCCCATACGTCCTCCCTACACACCTGTTTCCCATACCTACTCCCCACACCCCCAATTCTCTACCGCTCTGTGAATCCTTTCTATATCATTATGAGTGTGATGTGCATGAATCACAATTTTGGTGCCTGACAAAATAATCCTACAATAGGAATCATATTGCATTCTCCCCTGTCACTGTCTCTGGAGGGAAAAATACACTGGCTTTGAGTGCAACTGAAATATGCCACTGAGATGTGAGGCAGATGGACTGAAATGCCTTCAGCATCTAAAAGAGTGAAAAAGCACAACTGAACTAAAAATACTTCAAAATTTAAAGATGGCAGTGATTAGCCACTTTCATCTCAGGTGTTCTTAATGTGAGGTCAGTATCTCATAATATGAGGTTAATTAGAAAAATAAAGAAAAAATGTCAGGAGAATAAATCATCAGTTCCATTTTATCTTTTCTAATGTGGATAATTGATTTCAATCTTCTGTGAGATGTGTGCAACAATACAACTGCATTTCTCCAGTTGCAAGTTTAAGACAGATTTAATCTTAGATTATAAGAAATATATCATCAAATTATAAAGCTACATGAAGTGGTATTTTAGTTCAGGTTATTTCTGCTTAGAATATTTCAAGCGCGTTCTTTTTTCCGTCATTGTTTTTAAAAACTGGTATAATTATGTCTTGCATATTTCCATATTGTATCACTTTGTGGTTTTAAATACTATAATAAAGACAGAGACAGCATTTCTGTTTTAATTGCCATTTTTCATTATTTTCATAATTTTCCCAGAAAACTGTCTTTTGGGCTCTAATTTTCCATGCTCTGTCTCTTTCTAAAAGCTATTCTAAGCATATTTGAGTAATCTAGCAAATTCAAAGAGTCCTAATTTTGTGGTAATGTAAGCATGAAATATATTCATTTTGTTCACATTTCAAATGACAGTTTTTCCTTTCTATGACATAAGACATAAAGAAATTTAAAGTATTACTTGCTTGGAAATGCTTGCAGAGAAATGAGCAAATGCTGAAAAAAATAGTGGTAGCATTCCTAATGTCTGCTCCAGAATACAGGGCAGTAAGTTGCTGCTTATAGCCTGTGTTTTTTCTCACAACTCAGACACTGATCTACTGGCTGACATCAAATCAGTTCTTTTCTTTGAGATTTCATTGCTGAATCTTAAAAAAAAAAAAAAAAAAAAAAAATTATGTCCTTTGTGAAGTTGAGACCTAATGATCAAAATCACTGTATAATAACTGCTGTTTATAGATACTGGGTTTTATTCTTTGGAATTTATTCTTTCTTTTTTCAGACACATTTCTTTAAAGGTAGAATGGATCACCAGGTATGCCTGCATAGGGATGACTGTATTATTATCTATCTGAATTTAGGATACTTGGGCTTGTCCACGTAAAGATATCACACTAAAGACCATGTCGGCATCGAGTAATCTTTAAGGCTTATTTTAATTGCACCTATTTTCAATCTTCCACCTTTTTTCCCCCCTAGCAAAGAATCAAAACAAGAGAAATTATGTATACAAAACAGTGAGAATGTGTGAATACTAGACATTTGCAATGAAAGTTTGCAATGCTGAATTTGGCTTGGAATGCTAATTGCTTGGAGATGATCAAACTGACATAGACCGTATTGTTCTTTTCTTTTCCATTAGATGAACATTCTTCTTTATTAACTTTGCCACATCACTTAAACTTTTGTCTTTGTGGGCTAGACTATTATAATATGTGATATAAGGGGTTAAACCTTGAATTGATTTAGAAACTGCAGCAGATGTGGACTTCAGAAGCCTTCCTGAAAAGCAGGGACAAGGCCAGGCAGAGGGTAAGCTTTGGCATGAGTATGTTAGGTCTATGCTACAATATGCACTCAGAGTAGAAAGCACCAAGGAAAGGTTATGAGTTGGTTTTCCCCAAGAGAATCCCAAACAAGCTGATTTTCTTTACCAGAGAAAGTTATCTTTATACACTGTGATTTACCTGGACAATTCCCAGCAGCTGAAATATGAGTAGGAATAATAAATAAAATTCAAAGTATATTTTACATATCAAGAACTGGTTGGAAATCACAGTAGGTGGAAGTACTTTCTCCAAAATTGTCCTTATTCCAAGTATCTAAAAAGGAGTTCACAAAACTATTTGTCAATATACCCATTACTTATTAAGAAGGAACTTCTGTTTACTCAATTCACATTTTATAATGAAATTGTGAAAATTAGCTGATCTTCAGAACAGCAGACATTGCTTCTGGCTCCCTACATTCAAAATCAAAATGTTATGCTAACTTTAGACTACATAAAAAGAAACATAACTTAAAGTATACTTAAAAACAACATGAATTTTTTTAACGTAAAATAAGAAAGAAAAATTAATATTTTTCAAACCCATTTGAATAGTCTAGGAGTCTAGATCACCTTTCAAAAGGTAATAATAGAAGATGCCATTCAAATATCTCAATCTTTTAAAAAATTTTAAAATGTTCCTTGTTCAAAAATAGGAAAAGTGTTGCATACTGTCGTGGTTTAGCCCGAGCCAGCAACTAAGCACCACGCAGCCGCTCGCTCACTCTCCCTACCCCGATGGGATGGGGGAGAGAATTGGAGGAGTAAGAGTGAGAAACACTCCTGGGTTGAGATAAGAACAGTTTAATAATTGAAATAAAGTAAAATAGTAATGCTAATAGTAACAGTATAATAATGATAATAATAATAATGATACACGAAGCAAGTGATGCACAATGCAATTGCTCACCACCCGCCGACCGATACCCAGACAGTTCCCGAGCAGCGATCGCTGCTCCCCGGCCACCCCCCCCAGTTTATATACTGAGCATGACGTCATATGGTATGGAATAGCCCTTTGGTCAGTTTGGATCAACTATTCTGGCTGTGCCCCCTCCCAGTTTCTTGTGCGCCTGGCAGAGCATGGGAAGCTGAAAAAGTCCTTGACTAGCATAAGCAGTACTCAGCAACAACTAAAAACATTAGCGTGTTATCAACATTCTTCTCCTACTAAATCCAAAACACAGCACTATGCCTGCTGCTAGGAAGAAAATTAACTCTATCCCAGCCGAAACCAGGACACATACTTACAAAGGTGAAATAATTTAGCATATTTCAACCCCATGCAGCAGAGCACAGTGAAAAGTCAATGAGTTAGTATTGACTGAATTAGCTCTCAAACCAGAAGCAATATAACCATTGGAAAGGTAGGATTTATTAATACGGGTGCATCACCTGCTGATATGGATATACTGCCTATGAGGCTTGAGTTAGTAGATGCACTCTTTTTTTGCTGCTCACTCAGAAATCTCTGCGCTGCAGTGAATGTTATAAATATTCATTAGGGGCCTAATACTATATCCATTTATGTCAATACAATGTTGCCAGTAACTTCAGAGGTGAAAACTGAGACTCTAAATTTCATACTGAATCTACAGACAGGAGGATAAAATAGTAAGACTGTCGACACAGGAGTAGGAAAGCAAAGCTCAAGGCATAACATGGGGTAAATTGTATCATGGCAGCTGCACACAACCAGCGAGGTGGTGGTATATGAAAAGGTAGGCAGGCGTTTGAGAGCATGGTAGGTCTTGATGTGGTTTATCCAGGAGTAAATTTGTCCTTGGCAGTGCTGAGGTCATTTCTAATATTAGTAATATATGCTTCTAGTGTTCAGGACATAATGGGCTTTAAAATATGTTAACTCTTTCATATGTCTATGGCCTAACATAAAAATTCATCTATCCCAACAAGAAATAGATTATGAGACTCCTGTCATTGTCCTTTAGCATTAGTTCAGCTAAAAAAAATGGAAAATTTGGCAGTGCATATAAATGTATAATTATTTTAGAACCTTTTGTAAAATCTGTTATGTAACGTTTGTGAAATATTACACAAAACTCTAACATTGTTCTTGTTAAAGGCGATACTCGGGAAGCCTAATTATATGGATTTGACTGCACAGAGTTTCATGTGCAGAGTGCATGTTGTCAGTAAACCTTAACATGCTTCCCAAAAAGAGGCCCATCACATTCTCTTTTAAAGCATGTGAGAATTGAAACTGTGGCGAAGTGGAACTGGGAAGCACTTCTACAGAAATAGCAGAGCTCAGGCTTAAAGAATCTATCGACTACTATTCTCCTATTCTGCCATTGCTGCAATAATGTTTATGCAAATTTCCCTTCTAAATACAAAACCGGTATATTTGAAAATCATCTTGTTGGATTGAATTTTTATTGCTGATAATATTAATAGTATTTCAACAGGTCTCATCATAGAAAAAACCTGAAGAATTCTCAGTGTTTTATTGAATGTTCGCTAGTATTTACTTTACAAATTCCCTTAACCTTATACTCTTCTTTATCTCTGAAGCTCAGTACCAGAGTTTACATTAACAGCACGCTTCCCAAGTAGCGATAACTATATCACAGTGTAATCTTGCTGCTCAGAGGTATGCAGCCTTTCATTTCTTATTCCATTTCTGTTTCCCCTGTAGGGCAGGAAAAGGAAATTTCCACCTAGGGAGTTCAGCATCATTCAACATTGATGTTACTTGTCCAACAATCTTCTATACTAGGGAGACCATATGTCAGCCACAGTTAGCACTTACAATTTATCAATACCCACTTACACATGTAAAGATCTCTTTCTTCTTTGTCTCTGTATACATTTCAAACACTAGAGTCAAGAACAGTAGGAAAGCAAATAGAAGAGGGACATTAGTAGAAGAAACTTACATCTTTTGTCTCCTGGGCAGTCCAAGCAGCCATGAAACTGGAATTATTAGTGTCCAAAGCTTGTCATCCTTTATGGAAACAGAAGCATCTTTTTCACCTTGTCTTTGCTGTGTGAGGTTTGAATACTCTGCTGTCAACAGCATAAACAGTAATGAGATCTTCTGTTTCCTTCCAGCTATATGTTGCCTGTGAGCAGTCCTGAAGGTTACTGTATGATTGAAATGGCTGCAGATGGAAATCCTCCTGTACAACACAGACTTTCTCTGTCATATCAAGCATCTCAGGTGAGTCTGCAAAACATCAGAAAAAAATTATTTGCTTTGAACATTTCATCAGCATATGCACTTTAGTTATTCTCAAAGGAGAACAGGCATTCTAACTTTTTCTAAAGGAGGAAATGTCATTCCTCCTCAGATATTATTTGTACTTAATTTCTCTTTAATATGTCTTTCACATCAAGCATCCATAGTATTTCCATTAATTTCTTCAGTTTACATGACTCTGAAACTTCTGTTTCAACTGCCTGAAGTCCATGAAAAAGACACTAATACTGCAAGAGGAAAAATAATGTGTTAGCAATGTCATTTAACTATGCCATGGTGTTATTAGAAACAATTCAGATATTGTTAAGCAGCAATTCTGGTTACTTTTTATTTGCAAACCACACTGTGTAGTGGAGGGCAGTTGTGGATCATCAATGACTTAACCTCGTGTCCGTATTGTTGCTAGCGCTTCATTTCTGAATAGTATTGTAAATATGACTGTCTCCGTATTGAAAATGGTACCAGAAGACTCATTCTAAATAGGCAATAGGCCAGCTTTCCCAAATCTTGAGTTTTTCTGTTATTCTTTGTCTCCATGTTATTGCCTCTATTTGTTATGCATTATCTCATCACAAGATTATGTCTGCATGATACATTTTAAATGTTTTTAGAGTTGAGAATTTGAACTGTGATCGACAGCTCACTTTATAAGTTTGTTCACCAGAAGGCAGGACAGTTAGCTGTAGAGATGCTAACTATGATGTGCATATCACAGTATGCAGTGCCAGTTAGTAATAGAATTTCTTCCCTGTTTCTTCTCTGAGTCAGTATCTAGGTGTTTGTTCAGTCTGATATAAAGAATTAACTTGTATTAGATATTGCTATTAGCCTGATCAGTTGTCTATTCATAGCTTCCAGATGATCAACCTGACGTTCTGCTGCAGAAGGTTCTTTTGTCTCTCCCTTTATGTCTCGGGTTCCTAACTCTGGCAGAATGTAAAGCTAACACTATTGGCAGCTTCTGCATAAAGAGTCCAGGGAGACAACTTACCCATCAGTACCTAATTAGAGAAGCCAGCAATACCTTACTCATAGAAAAACTTACAGGTAGTCACCTTTGATGTCATGCAACAAGATCATACATCAGAATATTTCTGCCCCTAATCAGGAAATTTCTTTGGTTCCTAAGAAAGTCCACAACTCATCTCTGTTTCTTTTTTGGGGGGTCCATGGTTAAGTTTCAGTTCATATTGTGAGTGGGTTTTTGAAGTGAATGTTCTGGTCATCCCCGCTTACCACACAGGTTCATGTTGCAGAGCAATCCTGGAGCATGCCAGCTGAATTTTTTTAGGATAAAACACTACAAAAGATGCTCTCTGAGTGCACTTAATGTGCTGTAACCACTAATGGGTATATCATGACACCAAATTATACTTAATCCAGAATAACCCCTTGCATGATATGTAGTATTAATGTCATATCCTCATGACTATTACACTTTACAGATCTGCTCCTAATCTCCCAGAGCCCCTGTTTTCTTTACAAAGTGTTCAAGCAAAGAAAGAAAAAAAAGCAATTTCTTATCTCTAGGAGGACTAATGAATTTCTTCCTGTTACTGGCCAGGCTAATCCTTCTCACCACTCAGGCTCCAAGTAAAGAAGGACATTTTCAAATTAGTATTTGAAAAGTTAAGCACAAGTATTGCAGAAGGTAATATAATGTTATTTTAACATTTTATTAAGCTTGTTATGTTATTAGCAAGACTTACAGGAATTCTTCCTGTGTGCTTCCTTAAAATATATTCTGGTTAAGTTAGTTAAATTCAGAACAGGACCTTTACAGAAAGAAATGTGTATTATGGTGTACTAGCATGTGTTTGAACATCTAACATATTACGATAAAATCCGTTGATGCGAGAAACTGAGCAGAGCCAACTGAAGTTGTTCTGTGGTACACTGGATCTTCCCCCAAGGCCAGTACTTGTGTAAAATAAGCCCAATAATAAAAAGATTGTGTTGCAAGAGGAGTGTTAAAAACAATTCCTTAATCATAGACACTTTACATTACAATGCAATGCTTTGCTTAATTCTTGTAACAGGTTCACAAGCAGAGAGAAGATGTCTGTCTGCAAACAGTACTTACAAATCTTGTCCGTAGCTACACTGGTTTATAGGTTTGTTTGAAAGGGGATAAAGTCAAGTGATATGAAATGAATTCGACAAGTGCTGAGCCAATGTCTTTACATTCCTTCCACATGAAAAATCTGATTTAATTTTATCCATGCTGTAAAAGAAGTAGGGTTTTTTTTCTTTCCATTTTAAATGAAAGACATTGTAAGTAGAGGAATATCTGGAGGTATTCATGTTCATTGTATCTCCAAATTTCACTTGAAATTGTCAGCAACGGAGCTGCAGGACTGGTAAAAGCAAGACAGGAAACAGCAAAGCAAAATCATCTGGATGTGTGAATTCCAGATAAGTCAATGTCATGTTTTTCTTCTGTTCCTAGTTCTTTACAGTTGATGTCTGAATATGATAGTGAAGGGCCCCTTCACTATAAATTACCTCCTCACATAAATTATCTCTGTCTTACACATGCTGTGATATATTTTTTATTCCATTGGTTTATTCCTACTTGACTTGAATTGGCTACGTTTCACCTAC
The DNA here is from genome assembly GCF_030463565.1 of Pelecanus crispus. Lineage (NCBI taxonomy): Eukaryota > Metazoa > Chordata > Aves > Pelecaniformes > Pelecanidae > Pelecanus > Pelecanus crispus. Next base: position 102,359,341 of record NC_134645.1, read on the forward strand.
TTTCTAGATTGATGGCATTGTACAGGTAAATGCATCACAGTGTGATACACTTATGAAAAACTGATGATTTTTTCAATTCTTGGTGTCAGGCTTTTAGCAAAGGAATTTAGGAATGGTTAAACCCCATGTCAGAACTCCAGAGAGTCAGGCATCAGCTTGAGAACTGGAATACACAGTGCTAAATGAGTCACAGATCCTTTATATGTGATGGTCAAGGGTTTGACTCCTAGGTCAGGTAGCACAGGAAATACCATACTGAGCACTAATATGATATGGTCAGTCCCAGTATGAAATAGTTGTGGGTGTTTCTTTGGCACCTTTAGAAAGAAGTTCTAGTCATTTGTGGCTCTAGAATTTACTACCTAAAACTTTCCCTTTTCCCCAGGGCTTCAGTATAGCAGTCTGTTTTCTGTTACTCATCCAAAAAAAGTAAAATCTTGTTTCTGTATTCCCCTTATCTTGGGGTCCTGTAGGTCCCAGATCCTAAAGAAAAGCTTTATCTTCAAGTCTACAGCTTCTCTTGTATTCCTGCACCAACCCTCAACCATGAATATAGTATATTATATAGCAGTATATAGTATAGAAATGAGGGAAGCAACGAGAAAACCTTATCATGATCATTGTGGTTAAGGCTGGGAATTCCAGTTTGTGTCTCATGGGATGTATGCTGTCTTACATATTTGAAGATATGCAAACAGATTAAACCACTCTCTTTGTATGATTTTTTTTTAAAAAAAAAAAAAAAAAAAAAGAGAACCACATTTAAAAAAGAATCCCTTCAGCAAGTATCATAGTTTTTGGCCAGCTTCAAGTAATGGCTATTTCCTCTATCTCTAATTATTATTCATTCATTGCTTACAGTAACATCCCGATAAAATTCTTTACTGATGATTCTCTTCTTGATTCTGCAGATCACCTTTGGATCAATCTTCCTTGGAAATGTTCCTGTTCATGAAGAGGTTCATCGATGTGCTGGGCAGATACATGGTTATAAAGGATGCATTAGAGATTTTCAGGTTAACAACAAAGAGTTGTTCATCATAGATGAGGCTCTTGGAGGGAGGAATGTTGAGAACTGCAATGTTCAGATATGTGATTATCATCCATGTCGCAATGGTGGGACCTGTACTAGGTAAGAGTTACCTCTGTAATCATTTTATCATCTATTTACACTCTGTGGCTGGTAGGTTCATCCTTAATGAGAAATTACTACAATTTTCTGTGTAATGAAGTAATCACCAATCTTTTGTCCTGATAATATTAAATAGAAAATGTGAAATCTTCATGCTTAACCAGAGAGATTTTATACCTTATCTGTTTACACACAAAGAGATATAAAATATAATTACATTGCCCACACTGCATAAATATTGGGTTGCTGCCAGAATTCCTTTGCGATCAACTAGATCAGTTCCCCTACAAGACTCAGTGACTAAATCAGACTCTTTGTTTAGAGAGTTTGGGCAGAAAACACATAAGGTCTCATTCTTCTGTCTAGCAACTCTTTATCTTACTGGGCCTTGTACCCTCACCCACCTACATGGTGTGGTCCTGGGTACACAGCACAGGCCTTCATCGTCATGCTATGAAACCATAACAATTAAGTCAGCACCTTCGGCATGTGTGAAGATGTATTGTCAAAGAACCTTTGAAAGTTTAAGTGCATCATGGTGAAAGAGGAAATGGGGTTCAAATGAGACATGGGCTAAAAGCACAGAGGATGATGGTTCAGTTGAATGATGGTTCAACTGGAGCACAGTAACTGTTTAAGCCATAACAACTTGATCATTGTCTAAGGCACTCAGTATTTAGGAACCACATTTCTGTTTAAAATGGATAGAACTTGTGAAGTAGCTACCATGCCTATTTTAAAAATTTTACTTCAGCTTCAAGACAAATGCTGAACAGAACATAGTCTAAAGTTCTTTTAAGGATCTGGACTACTATGAGTTTCTTACGTTGAGAAGACCTTGAATCAAAGTTTTGTGGTGCTTCTCTGCCTCCCTTGATTGATGTGAGCTCACAAAGAACACCAAACAGATTTTTCATTTCTAAGCCTTGTTTGACCAGAGCACAAATGCGAACAAGGCAACTTTATGAAAACATACACAATTTGCCTACCAAACTGGTGAAACTGAGTGTGTACTTGGGAGTAATGAGTCTATTTTTCCTCTGTTGATCCTTGCTATATCTCTGTCATTCTACTGATTGGCCTGTCATCTACCACTATGGAATACTGTTTCATTTAAAGTTTGGGTCCTGAATAATTCATGACTATTGGATTTGTTTCCTGCCTTTCTGCTTTCCAACTGCTGGCCTCAGCCCTTTTCAGAAATGCTTTCGTTCTGAAATGGGCCACTGCTCTTCTGTCCAGAGGAGTCATGGAAGAATGTGCATGTGCAAACCAGGGATAAGCAGCTCTATAGAAGCATGATTTTCATTATTTTCTACAGCAGTCAACTGATTTTCAGGGATCACCTCCAAGCCCAAGAATGATCCATTCCAATGAGCAGGAAATCAAGTGGCAGGAAGCCTGTGTGGATGAACAAAACTCAATCAATAGGAAGCATACAAGAGGTAGCAGCATAGCCAGGTGACCTGGAAGGAATATAGAGAAAATATCCAAATATGCAGATATGGGGTTAGGAAAGCCAAAGTCCATCTGGAGATTAATCTGGCAGGGGACAAGCAGGGCAAAACCAAATGCTTCTACAAGTACATCAGCAGCAAAAGGAAGACTTGAGAAAATGTGGGCCTGCTGCTCAATGGGGCAGGTGTTCTGGTGACAAAGGATCCAGAAGAGACTGAGATACTCAGTGCCTTCTTTGCCTCAGTCTTTATTGATAAGACTGACCTTCAGGAATCCTATTCCTCCCAGACCTGTGGTAGAAAGTCTTGAGCAAGGAAGACTTACCCTTGGTGGAGGAGGATCAGATGAAGGAACATTTAAACCAACTGGACGTGTATAAGTCCATGGGACCTGATGGGATTCACACATGAGTGCTGAGGGAGCTATCTGATGTCATAGCAAGATCAATCCTGATAACCTCTGAAAGATCAAGGTCATTGGGAGAGGTTCCTGAGGACTAGAAGTGATTACCCATCACTGTATAACATGTAATCAACCAAATCACTTCTGCTTTGCTGGGAAGTGTGACAGATCTAAAAGATTCACTTCTTGGTTAGTTCTCTACCCATCTGCACCAATTTCTTTGTAGAGGACGTAAACAGGGTGGCAAGTTGGGATGTAAATTTGCCTGTGCTAGCAGCCATTTTTAAGGAGTATTGGCAGGCATTTTACACAGACTCTGCCTGACAGAATGCCAGGGTCAGAAACCCCTTTGGGGAATGCTTCAGTTTGCCATATACCAATTCCATTTTCCACAGGTTTGAGCAGATTGAGGAGATATGGGAAAACAATGACTTGTATACCTCTTGATCAGATTTGGCAGGTCTGGCTCCACAACCTCTTTCATCTGGACCTGAACACTCCACAAAGTTTGTTCCTCTGAATCTGTTGTCTTAAGACCTCAGTCCAGTGCTTCAGTGGGTGAAGCATCTCCTGAAAGGAATGATGAAAGATTCTGTGGTATAGACTGTTCCTGCACTTCTTTCCCGGCAGTGCATGCCAATACTCAGAATCTGTTCAGTAAATGGACCAATTTTAAGTGTGTTGGGCTTATTGTCACCTTCTTCCTTCAGTGCTTTGATTACAAACATCCTTTGGTACCTCTTGTAGCTGAAAGATAGGAGTTTCTCCCCTCGCTCTACTTTAATTTAATTGCTTTATCCTAGCAACTATTTTATTAATTACTTGGTCATCAACCTGTCACATCAACTTGGTTCACACCATGTCATGTGTGGAGCAGGAGAACTGAAAAACCAGAGGTGGACATGTAGTGTATAGTGCATGTAGAAAAATTTCCAGGCTTCAGTCCCAGTGTTCAAGTGGTGAATGTGGATTATACAATGGCATTATCTTCAGATAATGAGTTTATATTCATGATACTGCAGCCAATGAGAGCCATAAATAACCTATAGCATTAAAAATATTCCCATCTACACCATTAATTGTCCATTTGTGTATTTATTACTGTAAAAAAACTTAGTTGTATTTAAAAAAACCAATCAGATGAAACAAGCAACAATTTGTCGATTCATATAAAGCTATTATTGACTTGCTTAAGATTTTTGCCAGTTGTTTCAATTATGCTATTTAGTGGCAAAAAAAAACGTTTTTCATTGCATGTTATTCTTCAGGTGCTTGGCAACTAATTAGAACTTTTGCTTCTGAAAGGCCACGAAGTATTACATAGTGAATGTGTCAGCCATGCTTATAATGAACACTGGAGCTTGTTGACACGTAGTAGTGGGCATAGACAGGTGTGTTTCATAAGAAATATTTTTCCAGTTGTTCTTAAAAGAAAGTTACTTGCCTTTTCTCATAATCAGAGTATGAAAATACTATTGTAGTGTTCGTCCTATTAATTACAATAATTATGCAGAAGAAATTTATTTGACAGAAAAAAATGTTTTCTTTGTATTTTTGGTTGCAGGAGACAGGGATTATTATGTGCCTAGTTTTCAGATAAAAAATTTCAGGATGCAGCAGGGGCCAGCAGTTCCCTGTGGTCTGGTCATTAGTTGCATCAGGTGCTCCCCAGGGGTCCATCAGGACAGGACCTGACAGCCAGGGCCTGTCCCACCACCCCAGCCAGGAGCAGGGCAACCAGAGGGCACCAGGGCAGTCCCAGCCCTGTGCGTCGGATACATTCCTGGGGATAGCAACGGGCTGAGGCCAGGCTGGGACATCGGTCCACTGGTGGGGGATCAGAATCAAGCCCAGTGAGGGGAACCAGTGTCAGACACAGCCTCAAGATGGCCAGGCAGGGCCATGGTGATGGGGATGGGCTGCACAATCACCATTTTGCTGTGAAAATACTGAATGTATCATATTATGGAATTGGAAATCTCTGGTTATCTTCATTTTTTTATAGTCAAGATCTGCTCCACTTTCATTAAAGAAGCCCCCCATTATCTAGGTTCCATTTATATTTTGACTAAAAAAATCTGTCTGTGTATAGGTGTCATGGTCGAACCCCAGCTGGCAACTAAGTACCACACAGCTGCTTGCTCACTCCACCCTGGTGGGATGGGGGAGACAATCAGAAGGGTAAAAGTGAGAAACTTGTGGGTTGAGACAAAGACAGTTTAATAGGTAAAACAAAAGCCATGCACAAGCAAAGCAAAACAAGGAATTCATTCAATACTTGCCATTGGCAGGCAGGTGTTCAGCCATCTCCAGAAAAGCAGGACTCCATCACATGTAACGGTTACTTGGGAAGACAAAAGCCATAACTCCAAACATCCACCCTCTTCCTTCTTCTTCCCCCAGCTTTTTATTGCTGAGCATGAATTCATGTGGTAGGAATATCGCTTTGGTCACTTGGGGTCAGCTGTCCCAGCTGTGTCACCTCCCAACTTCTTGTGCACCCCCAGCTGGTGGGGTGGTGAAACAGAAAAGGCCTTGACTCTGTGTAAGCACTGCTCAGCAATAACAAAAACATCTCCCTATTATCAACACTGTTTTCAGTACAAATCCAAAACATAGTCCCATACTAGCTACTATGAAGAAAATTAACTCTATCCCAGCCAAGACCAGAACAATAGAATGAAAGCCATTCTGTTTCAAGAGTATTTAAACATATGCTGTATCAGATAGGTGGTTCAGTACAAATCCAATTTTCTAATTCTTTACATAACCATTATTTTATTAGTTTTAAAAACAAAGTACTCTCCTATGTAAATGCTCTATTGCTTTTAGAATCACTTTTGCAAGTTCACTAGCTCTTTTACTGCACTTTAAATCCATGCTAATGTAGAATTCCAGAGAGTGGTTAATTTCAGAGTAAAAACACTAACAACTATTCAGTAAAGTAGGGTTTGAGTGTCGTATAGTTCTATGACTAATTTTGTGGATTCAAAGCTTATTGGATTTGAAAGTATGTGTTTAAAAAGGGCATGGAAAGATTAACCTAGGAAGCTCTTAATATTCTATGTGGCCCCCTGATCATATGAGCCAGATGTTGCAAACCAAGCTTAGTGTTAATTAAGAAGACACATCTGTGTGTGGGAAATAAACTCATAAAATGACTTCATCAATGATTTGACAATTATGTCAGCCACTACACTAGTAGTAGTTGATTAATACATTTGTTTTAAATTGTAAAAAGTCTCAAGAAAATGTAAACACAGACAAGCTTAGCTTTTATAGTGCAGAGTACAATCTCAAAGTTAATTGCTCCCACAAACAATCATGTTTCCAGCGTCTCAAACTATTCTCACAGTGATTGTTCTTACTGTTGTTGTTCCCCATGCATTGGTGCAGCAGATGGGTCCATTAATGTTAATCAATTAACCAAGACTGAAAAATCAAACTCAATTAGCAATAAATTTCAATAGAGAGACATTTATCTTCAGATTTCAACCACCATGAATTCTGTGTTCATGAATTCCTTGTACACAAGGAATGTAATTTTTCAATTTTTATCCCCTGATAATGTAAGAAATACCTTCCTAGATATGTAGGTCTCATTTGGAAAGTAAGTTTTCAGCTATAAATAGGAAAAGCCATATTTTAAATCATATTTCAGAAACTGTCTGTTTCCTGCATGCTGGGACATCATGCAATTCTTCTTAAACCTTAAAGAACTGATCACCAAATGGAAAATTCTAGCCAAACTGTTTCCTAAAGTTCATCTGGTAAGGTTTTGAATGTCTTTTTTTTGAAGTTATAAAATGACTTCTAGGTTAGCTTTCTTGTAAGTTAAAGAAAACTTTATAGTTGAACTTGGTTAAGTGATAGAATTCTATATGTCGCAGATACTGAGGAGACCAGGTGAAGTGACTTAACGAATTTTGTGGTCTCTTTTTAGTATATATCCTCAGTGTTAATTAAAATAAGCAATAGAAAAAGTCATTACAAATATGACCGATTTTAGAAAAAAAGAAGGAGCTCAAACTGTAGACTTTGCAGAAACTAAAATGTTCTTTTCAACTTTTTTTTTTACATCTCATTTTCTATTTCAGAGGCTAGTCATGGTGAACCTTTCCCAGATCATATGCCAGAAATACTTCTTGTGCTTCCTTGTGCCCATAAGCCAAAAATGCATGTTATGTCAGGTTTTCGCTGAAGGTATTCATCTAAGGATAGGCTTTTATGCCCTTATTAATGCTTTTCTCACATTCTAGCACAGAGCTGCAGTTTGCTTCCAGGTCACAAAACCTGATTTGTGTGTTTGTTGAACTAAAGATAAAATTGTTACACGAGAATGAGTAAGTGCCCATTTTCAAACCAAGGATCACTGAAGCACCTCCCAAAACTGCTAACAGCATTGCAGGCCAAATTTTTAGAATTGCTTGTGGATGTCCTAACACTGCTTTAGACGTAGGTGTTTCTGGGGTAGGAAAAGAACTAGATAGTCAGAAATAGCAGAATTGATCATATATCAAGGATCTTTTTATAGATCTGTTTTATAGACTAAGAGACTTAGGTCAACACATTATCTAGAACCTCTGTTTGCTGGGTTTTTTACATATCTAAATCCTAGTTAACTTCACTAAGATCCATATTAAGTCCAGAACTAACGTTTTAAGTTCCTCTGTATTCAAGTCTTGCAGAAAGATAAACCAAACAAAGGGATTAAATTTCATTTTAGTTGATTTGCAAAGGAAGATTTCCAGATGGGAGTTGTGTATTTTCACATCTTTTCAGAATTTGTGCCATATACACTTATGTAATACTGATTTGTATGAAGAAGATAACCTGCTTCCTTTTGAAGGGCTGTCAATACTAAAGATGCTTACATGTTTTGCAACTCTGGAAACTGCTGGTATTTTTATTCTGAATCATGCTTACAGACACCATTATTTAGGAAGACTAGTTTGAGGGCTTTAATTTTTTGAATCCACTACTTTTAATGAGATTAGGTAGGTAGTATAGCTGGAGTTTGGTACTTATGAAAGAGATTCACATTTGGAAATCCATTGTTTTTTTCTAATGCCTACTTCAGATTGGGCTTTGGTGAAGAATTAATTTAAATTTATTTCCAAACTGTTTTCTTTTTCTGAGAGATTGTTCATTGTTTCAGGTTCCACATGATCTTAGGAAAAAATAATGCCATTCTTACTAAGAAAAATGTTTCACATCATTTCTGAGGAGTATGAAAGATAATGCCATTGAAATTCTCAGAATGACCAAAATCCTGTTGGACATGAATTTGTTACAACATATTTTCACAGGAAAGTCAAGTAAGCAAAAGAGAAAATTTCATCTCCAATTTTCCTAACACTGGGTATTAGCAGAGAATTCATTCACCCAGGCTGATCTTTCTGGTAAAAAGACTTGCATTTGGCATAAGCCCCGTATAAAAATTCTGCACACTTTTCTGAACTAAATCTGCATTTCTTCCACCTTAGTTTTACTTAAAGTGCAAACACAAACCTGAAATTTTAATCCCAGTTTATTGCCCTTGAAGTTTAGATAGTAAATTGCGCTAATCCGCAGTTGTGTTATGATATCTATTTCAAGACTGAATTAGTTGAACTAGGTGTGTCTCACTCTTGCATCAGAAACAGATTCCCATTTTATCATACTTTATTTCTTAGGCATTATATTCCTCAGATTATAGTAGAATGGAGAGGACATTTGACAAAGAAATCAAAGCTGTCTTCCATTAAGCTGGCAGTGTTAAGAGCTGATGTTTTAGATTTCAGACACAACATCTGTAAACCCCCAGGAAACTGTGCAATGATAATGTATGAGGAAATAGCAAAATACAGTCTCATAAATATTATTGGATATACTAGTACTCAACTGTTGTTCTTTTTAATTAAGCATTTAAAATATGCAACTTCCTTATTAATGATTAAAATGTGGTACACTCTTCAGAATTTATTTTCTTCACAACATCATTTTATCATAGAAATATTGTTAAAATAAATTCTGGCAATTGAAAAATAATCCAAGCAAACAAGTTAGAAAAAGTGATGTTCAAAGAGTAAGCCTTTCTCTGTTTTTAATTTAGGCAGCATAGTGGTGGTTCTATTAAAAATGTCTGTGGAAAAATCAATTTTTTATGTTCTCAGATGTGCAGATTTAGTATTCAATTAGTGTGAAAAGTAACACACTGAAAACAGACCATGCAGGAAAATCAAGGATCCAAATATAAATAGGACTTCAAATTCCTGACTGTTTAGAAAATGTGCAAGCTGTTCACAAAATTTGTTATGTGTGATGTTTATACATCATCTCAATTCAATTGTACTTAAATCAGAGAAGCTGCCATGGTGTAGTGGGTTGACCTTGGCTGAACACCAGGTGCCACTAAGCCGTTCCATCACCCCCCTCCTCAGCAGGAAGGGGCGGGAGGAAGAAAATGAGGTGGAAAAAACCCCTCATGGGTCAAGATAAAGGCAGTTTAATAAAAGCAAAAGCAAAGGCTGAGTGCAGAAGCAAAAGGAAAACAAAGATTTTATTCTCTACTTCCCATCAGCAGGCGATGTCAAGCCCCTTCCCAGTAAGCAGGGCTTCAGTACGCGTAGTGGTTGCTCCAGAAGACAAACGTCATAAATAACAAATGCCCCCCACTTTCTCTTAGCTTTTATTGTTGAGCAGATGTCATATCTTATGGAATATCCCTTTGGTCATCTAGGTCAGCTGTCCTGGTTATGTCCCCTCCCAAGATCTTGCCCACCCCCAGCCTACTAGTGAGGGGAGAAAATGCTGGAGAGACAGCCTTGACACTGTGCGAGCACTGCTCAGCAGTAGCCAAAACATTGGTGTGTTATCAACGCCTTTCTAGCTACCAATACCAAGCACAGCACCATGAGGGCTGCTAAGGGGAAAATTAACTCCATCTCAGCCAGATCCAATACATATGGCTAAAATTTCAGTGTGGATATTGAAATAGCAGGAAGTGCTATTTTAGTACCAGTCATCTTAGAATGTTTGACTCGATTCCCAGAAATATTATTTTCAACTAAATCAGCATTTCTGATAGCTTTGATTCCAGAAGGGCTACCTTATTTGGACTAGCTTTAAAACACAACATGTCAACAAAATTAATTGAATACTATCTTTTTCCAAGGCCAGTAAGATGTTTAAGTGTGTATAGAATTATTCAAAACACTGTTCATACGTGTTTGTCGAACTGGAGAAGTAGTGCACGGGTTCTTAAGAATTTCACTCTGCTATAAATCCTGACAAATAGTATAGCTGGTACTGTTTGTTGTAAGTTGTATCATACGTGGTATGTGTATGAAAAATGATGAATGTGCCATATTCTTTGTACTAATGGTTTTCTGAAGTTCCACAGAGATAATCCTTTCAGTGAAATGTGTAAGTTTTCTGTAAGGACCCATTATATGCTCTATCTGTTTACTCTAAGTTATCACAATAAAATTACAAGACTAGTACCGCAGAAGATGAATAATGCACCCTTTGTAATATATGTTAGAACATTTATTCTTTTGCTGCTAACCTAACATATATACCTACCTACTAGTGATAGATTTCCACACTTCAAGCAACGAAAATTACATAAGGGAGAAAAAAATTATAAGATTTCAGTCCTGACTAGCATGGTTGACTGGAGATTGAATGGGTGAGAACACCATTGTTCTGAATCCCTGTTTTGGGGACCTTATCATTGAAAGGAAGAGTGAAGTTTATCTGAGGTCACATAACAGAACAGATTTTGATTATGGTTTAGAGAAACCGTCTTCACCTTTGGTATCTTGTTGAATTCGAGAACATGCTCAATATTCAAATGGAATTTGGGAAGTCTGGTTATGAGGTATCATCTTGATACAGAAGGTTACTGTGTCACCAAATTTGTTTTTGCTACTTTATTTCTTTCTCAGTAACAGCATTTATTTAAGTTTGCTTTTTAGAAAGATAGGAAACAGGATTTTTTTTACCAGTAGCCCTTGGTTTTTGCATTTAGTAAAAACAGCCAACTTTGTGATCATGTGTACAGATAAATACAAAGAGTGGTACCCACACAGTCATGGAAATTTCATGCTGTGTGTGCATGTATATAATGCATTTAGATTAGGCTTCTTTTAGCTAGCCAAACCTAGCTAAAAGATAGCTTTTAGGGAGGAGAAAGACAGAAATAGACGAGACATTCTACCTGTACCCAGAGTATCCACAGGTGTCTAGCTGACTATTCAAAGGCAAAGGTAACCTCACTAGTCCCTCACTTTCTTCTCACTGCCTGTTGTCATGGGTCAATACATGTGGTGTTTGTACAGTCTTCCCCACAACTGGCTGCAGTATTTCAGATTAAATATCAGTCTCGCATGTTGTGTGGATGTTTTTTGTTTTTTTTTTAACTAGGGAAGACCTATTGAAGTTGTGTATTACTTTCAAGTGAAGGGGGGCATAGAAGATCAATATGTTATTCATAAAGAATCCAGAGATTTAAAAATTATCTGGTGTCCTGCTAGAGAATTTGTGCATCCTTCTTCAAAAAAGACTGTCTGGGACAAAAATATGTATGAAACAACTGCTCTCGAAGACTGATTCTCTGTAACCTATAGTATCTTAGGAAATATGAAGGTAAAAGGACCATAGAACCACAAAAATCCATTTGTCGTTCGCCAGGACCTTCCTTGGGTTACCTCAAATCATAGTAGAGGTCAGCACAAGGCCTAATATGGGTCCATTGGCATCTTCCATAATCCATGGAGCCATCTAGCATTGCTGTAGACTAATTGTGGAACAATAACAATCATTTCACAACAGCACCTTGAAAGTTAATGTCATTATTTTCAATAGTAGCTATCTGTTGTCTATCTTGTTTATCTATTATTCAGTATCAGTACTATTCAATTACCTATCTAGAATACTGTATTACTAAATAAAAAGTTCTGCACAGCTTTAAAAGGCTTAATGTTTCCCTTAGGGACATACTACGCTTTTTAATAGTTGTGTTTGTATTATTACCGGGCTTATTAGTTATACCCAGCTCTTTGTGTGCTTGTAATTGTGGTGCTGGTATTGTTTCTTCTCTGCTTCAAAATCAGATAGTGTTTAGGAGTTATGAGTTAGAGGATCAGGGGAGTCAAGGCATGATTTTTATTGCTGCACAAGGCATGACAGTTCAGTAAGGGGTGCTGTGTTCTCTTGTATTCAGGTCACCTTCTCAGTATGCCCATCAATTTAGCCTTATTACGTGCTTTGGAAAATTCGTCTGGCTTGGAGGTCAGCATGTGCACTAGATTTCTTCTGACATCGTGTCACTAAGGAGTTATACAGATAGCTAAGAAAACATTTCGTTGCTCTGAAGAGAAACTGCATAGAAGACTGACAATGCTGGGTCTTCTTATCATCTTCTAATGCGGTTGTGACATTTGAAGTGGCCATATGAAATAGTTATTTGAGTTTTTGGACCTCCTACTCATTTCTGTACCTGGACCACTTCAATATATATTAACATATGAAGAACTTTAATGGATACTTTACTTTGGTGTGTACATAAAATACAGAAGTGCTAGCAATTTTTCACACTCATGTCCAAATAGTAATATAAATTATATCAAGTTCTGAAAAAGTCCCGTGAGAGGGAGCACCTCAGGAATCCCCCAAGGTGAAATGTCCCAGACAGAAAACAGTTGCTCAGCATCAGGAGTGTTGTTTTAAACAGTTATTGAAACTGCCAGTTATAAGGGCTCCTCTGTGCAGCACTGTTATTTACATTAGAGATCTCTCTCTACATTCCCCTGCAAATTTTCTCAAGATTACAGAGGGGTATGTAAGCCTTCAGTTCCAGAAGCTCTGGTCATGACATCTCTTTTCTGTTTCCAAACAGTCTTTGAAGTTTCTAATAGGATGTGGAGTTTTATAACTTAGTTACCATCTCATCATCTTTGCTGCAATCATCAGGAATTAGTGAAGTGTGAGTTAAATATCTGTGTGGAAACACAGACACAAACACGTGTGTATCTATATGCATTCAAACAATTCAATTATATGGTGACTATAGTTGTGCTGTATGTATTGTTCCTTTGTTCATAATCGCCTTCTCTTCGTTACACTATGGAGTTTTATAATACATTGTTGGTGAGGGTGCTAAGGGAAATTGGGTTTATTTTGTATCTCCACCCATTTGTAAAGATGAAGACACCAAGAAAATAGGTAAAATCCCTAACAAACACATAACTGGAGTACATTGGGAGTGAATACTATTAATGAAATATAAATGAACAGCATTTGTTCAAGATGCATGACTGATGTCCTGTAAATAACCATTTTTTTCTATTTTACTTGATGACAGTCTTAACCCTGCAACTATTCACAGCTTTAATTTAATTTATTTTCTTCAGAATTATTCAGATCAGGGGTCTGGAAAAGCCAAAGAAAAGTCACTGTAAAATACACAGAAATATGCTAGAAAAATAGGTATGGCATCAGTAACAGAGATGTTCAACCTAAAAAAATTCTTCTTAGCAACAAGGGGTTTTGACTTATAAACAGTTAGCATTTTGAACACAAATCTTCAAGTAAAACATGGAGACTGCTACTATCTGTAGGCTGAAGAATATCCAGGAATTCTTCTTTTTTGTAGTAGGATATAATATGATAGTATAGCATCATTATATTTCAGTTGTCGGACTCACCCAATTGTTCATCCACTTTTCCATTCTGTAAACCATTTTCAGAAACAGTGCAGTATATTTCTAGGCTGGAAACCAAGAACGGCAGTTCATTAACCCAGATTTAAGCTCTTTCCTGGATACCTTCAGGGATTAATTATGGACTTCACACCTTACCAAAATATTCAGAAATTGATTTAAATCCCAAAATTCAAGCTAAGCTTGTTTTCATCATGTTATAATTAATGTAATCCAGATTTTTTTCTTGGCATTCATTAGTATTCATGATATTGTTACAGAGTCACTACTGGGATAAATATACTAATGTAATGGAGAGAATAAATTATTTAGAAAAATCTAGGGTAAATTGGTCTGAAAACCATTTGGAGTTAAGAACCATTAACAAATAAATTGTATATTGTAAAGGTGGCTAGCTTTTTTAACCTTTTTTTAGCTTTCCGCCAAGCAGATTTCATGAAGTTAAGCTGAAAATTTGCCAAAGGGTTGGAATCTCCCCTTCTGCTCCCCCAGACACACAGTCCATAAGGTGCTTTTACTCCAAATTATATGATACACTTATAGCTGATAATTTTATGAAATTTCTTTTCTCTCAATTCATGCCTGATACAACCTTATTCTCCTTTTATCCAAAAGACAGTATCCTAAAAAAATGTTCCTGGTGACTAATATCAAACCTGTCAGTTAGGCAGAAGGTCGGAATGACATCCCCCAGCCTCAAGACTACATGGAAACAGGGTTACGTTCCATTTCCTTTTCCTGGTGCTTTCTCTCTGTTTCTGTCAGTATGATTCTTATACCTTCACCTTCCCCAGGGTGAAATTTGCCTACTTAAGATTCACTTAAACCTTGGAAGCAGAGTTGAAGTGGGACACAGGCTTTGCACTGCCCCTTGGAAAACAGCTCCTTGATTTGTCACTGTTGCAGGGACAATGGAGCAAGAATGAAATGTATAAACATGCATCTGGTTTCACAGTAAGTTAAATGTAGCCACTCACATTTTAAAAACTGATGCAGTCTTTGAGTATTCTTACTATTTTCCTTGCTTTGAAAAACCGTGAGGTAGACAAAATATTTGTTTTCCTCTTGGCAGATACCTATTTAATTGTTAGGCATTGAAATTCTTTGAGTAGACAAACAGAAGATGTTTTTAACATTGAAATCTAGCTTTAGTATATATGCTTAAACTGCAATGAAAAAGACAAAGCAATCAGGAGATTATTTTATTTGCTTTACAAGTGTTGAGACTGAGCATCCAGATTTATAATGTGATAGTTATGCCAGCTCAAGATTCAAGGCTAAATTATAAAGTCGGGTTTCAGCCTCAGCAAATGCTCTCTGGGTCCTGCTGTGTTTCGCTTAATAGCAAGGACAAGTGGATTCCATCTGTAGGAGAGCATGTTTTGCATATGAACTACTGCAAGGCAAGAGCCAATACTGAGATGAAGCAGGATTCATATCAGGACACTCTTTTTATTTATGGACAGTTGCTTGTTTGTTTTCAAGCCAGTCTTTAAAGCTGGGCTGATGATTTAGGAGCAGATGTGGGGTTATAATACTTAGTTTTAAAATAAGAGGATGTTTGTCCTGTATTTGATGGTAAAATGCTGTGATTTAATATAAGCAAGATGGCACTCACAGATATGAACTAATCTTGCTAGGCGCAGAATGTGTACAAAATGGTAATTGGAAAGAACATCTTTTTTTCCTGCCTAGAACTAATGTAGTTAAAACCTCAGATTTGATCCATTTTTAATGGATGAATATTTTTGTAGTAGAAAAACCAGTTGTGCATTATTATATAAGAATATGCATAGCTAAATTGGTATGTATGGATATATAATGATTTTGTTTATCAGTACAGTTTTGTCCATATTTTGGGGTGGGGTTTTTTCAGTATGAATCGGGCAGCTTCTAACTCCTGGATGTTTAAATTTGCAACCATTTTCTATAGGCTAGTCTTGAAAATATGCATTTTTAGTAACTTTGTCGATATATGTGTATTTCTCAAGTCCTTGATACAGATCGCCTATGTATTCTATCATCTTACACTAAGAAGCTAGGCATATGTATGATTAACTT
The DNA here is from genome assembly GCF_030463565.1 of Pelecanus crispus. Classification (NCBI taxonomy): domain Eukaryota; kingdom Metazoa; phylum Chordata; class Aves; order Pelecaniformes; family Pelecanidae; genus Pelecanus; species Pelecanus crispus. The sequence goes on from NC_134645.1 coordinate 102,375,100, forward strand.
TCACAGACAAGAACGCTGCAACCTTAGCTACAAACCCAAAATACCCAGAGCATCCTGAGTTTACCCACCACAGATTACTCCAATTTACAAAAAAAAAAAAAAGGAGACAAAATAAGAACAGTTGTTTTTATGTCAAATTTCATCTTTTTACTCTGCAGATGTTTAATTATACACTGTCCAAGAGCCCATTTCTCAAAAAAAAAAAAAAAAAAAAAAAAGAAAAAACCCAAACAGGTAAAGAAAAATACTTGACTTGTACAATTTATTAAAAAAATAGAGATCATAATTTAAGTAAATGTGTGCTTCAGAAACTCCTTTTCGCTGCCAGGAAAGCCTGGGATTCTTGGCTGGGAAAAATCTGTATTATCCGTATTTTTTTCTGCTGCATCTAAGTGAAACTGTTCTGTGTGTCTGGAGTGGTTTTAATCTTCTGCTAGGTTCTGAAATGGAAGAGCTGTGGGTTACTGCCACCTACAGCTGGAAAGCCACCCACTCCCAACTAGAGAAATGGACCTTGCATGAAAGCCCCTCTGGACAAAATGAAGTAGATCTTAGAGGTGAGCTAAAGGAGGACTTTGCAGAGCTGGTAGTAATTGGGTTTTGCCAGCTTTTTATGACATTTAAATAAAACTAGGGCTACAGAGAAAGTAAATCCCCCAGCAGCATATTCAAGCAATTTTCTTCTCATAAAAGCACCTTCCTACTGGCAGTAGCTTGGCAGAAGTGTTGCAGAGTTTAAATTTCATAGAGAGGAGAAAAAAACCTCAGCTTCTGACAATCCTTATGTCAGCTAACAGTTCAAATGCTCTGAGATTTACCAGAAAGAAAAAAAAAAAAAAGAAAAGAAGATTACTGTGTTGGGGTCTATTTAGTCATTGTGGTTTTGTGTATTGCAACTATTTTAAGACACTTAGAATGTTCTTTGTCTCCTATAAACTCAGTCCCTCCTCCCCACTGCATTTTTATCTCTGCAGTTTTTTCTTTTTTTTTTTTTTAAAAAGAAGAAAAAAAGCACACACTAAATTAAGACCTCAGGAGAACAGGAATAATAATGCCCATCAGTGGTGTGCCATTTTCTGTGAATGCTCCCACCTTTTTTGTTCTGTGCTTTATTGCAGTATCTTTTTCAATAAGGAAAATTCAGGGTTACTTACTTCTAATAATTGTTCTGTGCTGCTTAACCTAGTAAATATTGGCATGAAAAATTCTGTGTGCATGGGAAGGAGAGGAAATTGTTGTTTGTTTCCATTCAAGTGTATCCTCTTTTTTCACTACTACTGTGGTGTCTGAGGGTTTTTTTCCTATGCTCTTCCTGATTTCATTTCCCTGTCTATGCTGCATTGAAGAAGAGTGCTCTATGTGGGCTGATCAAGCTACTTCACTCCCAAAAAGATTTCTTATGTAAGTAGTTCCAGTGAGATTTAGCAAATGATGTATTTTAGTAGAAATGCCATGTTCATGAAGGTAGCCTTGTGCAGCGAAGTGTGTAAGCACATAAGCAAAAGCCTACATGGCACTGCTACCTTATTTTCATTCACAGGTACATATTTTTTTATCCTGCATTTATAATATATGAATTAAGCTTGAGACTTTTTTTTTTTTTTCATTTTTGAAAGCAGAATGAGCATAAGAAAAAACACAGGAACACATTATGTTATTAAAGAAATAAAATCAACATATTCCAGCCATCCATCAGAACTGCCTTTTGTTTGAGCTAACTTATGTCTGTAACCAGCATTTCTTCAAAACGCTTGCCTTGCTTCAAACAGGAATTATGCACTGACATCTGAGTCACAGAGGCAGAAGCACATATTCTTTCAGGCAGCACCTCCAATTATCTTTCTTGCCAGCAGATGTTAGGGGCATATTCCTCTCTGCCCAAATATTGTAATCATTAATAATTAGTAATTGTACAGTTCAGTGTTTACATGTAAAGGAGCTTCATCCTCTGATACAGGATTTGGTGCTAACACTGCCAGGGGAAAAAGAAAGAAAATGAAGCTTGGTTCTCCTTTTACATCTCAGATTACACCATTTTAGAGCGACGAAATTCCCTTGCCTTATGTGGAGTTACTCTGATTTATACCAGTGAAGTGAAAATCTAATCAAGTCCACAGCTGGATACATTCAACAACTTGTTGTTCACCCAGGATAACTCTGGATTGTATTGATCTGCATTATAGAACTGAACAGAAAACAACAGGAGGGAAATCTGAGAAACAGTGTCTCATTTAGAACCTAATAAAAGTTCTTAAGGTGCTTGTTTCATTGCCATACTCTGCTGGATCATCCTTAGAAATCAATGAAGGACCTGAAGTCAGAAGCATGCATAAAAATGTCTTGAACTTATTAAGTGGCTTCTATGGATAGAAGGTAAAGACTGGGGGCATGGGGGATGCCACCAAAACCACTGCAGTCCTGCTGATTAAAAATTTGTCCAACTTTGCCTTTATTACTCTTTTCAGAGAAGTGTAGCCAGCTAGAAGGGGAGAGACAGGGTGGTATAACGAGAGACGGAAAACAGAGCAATAAAGCGCTGTTTGAGTCATTTCAGACTGCTGGATGAATGGCTCTGTAGGAGAGAAATTGCTGTGGTGTCACTGGCTTGCTGCTACCAGGTGTGTCACTATGGATGTCAGTGTAAAGTGAAACTGGGGAAAAGATAAATCCACTTGCCTCTCACTTCTGAGACAAAGAAAAGGGCAAAACCTGTTCTACCTCTAGTGATAGCAGTCATAGATAAGTGTATATGTTGCTGAGAAGTCTGAGAATTCATCCTTTGAAAAAAAAAAAACTTTTCATCTTGAGATGACATTGCATCCCTTACGATAGAGTGACTAAGTGATCCACACAGGCCTGATTAATAACAGCAGGGATAGACTGTAAGCTCTGAACTAATATGAAGTCAATTCCGTCACATTTGTCTTTCAATATTTTAGGCATTAATATGTATTTAATGTTGCTGAAATACAATGACCTGATGTGTTCTTTAGAGCCCACTGTTAGCTGAATGCATACTAGCTCATGATTAAGCAGTACAACATTTTTTTACTCCAGCTCAAAAAGGGCTTCTGAATAAGTGCAGTGCAAACAGAGAGGGCAATTGCAAATAAACACTTTCAGTTCTCCCTATTTTGGAATGAACATGCAGAGGAGTATAAACCTCGCCTGTTTTCTCAACACTGATTTAATAGAAAAGGATGATTAAATCAATATTGTGTCCCAGAACCACATCAATATGAACAAGAATCCAACATCTCAAGGATACGTTACAGCCAGGAGACTTACTTGATTCAATTATTTATAATGATAGTGTGCCAATAATCCTGACTATTGCATGAACTATTAACATTTTCCCTCCTCACTATCATCCTACTTTCTGGAAGGAGTTAATTAGTACAAAGCTGTCAGCTATTACAGAAATCTTTAGCACAGGAAGGTGATATAATGATATCGCATAGCATTCCTGAAGTGTTAAGACACTCTTCCTAGAACAATTTTCCAATTAATGCATTGAACTGTAGGAAGATAGCTTCATTCCCACTCTGCTTGCTTGGGCAAAGAAACATATATTAACAAATGAAGTGGTTTGGTTCGGCTTCGTTTTACTCTAAGAAGGAGACAGTGAGGGTTTTTTCTTTCCTTTCCTGTGAACATATTACCCTTTCCTACAAGCAGTCACCATAGCTACCAGTAAACAGCATTATGTTTGCCTTACTTTTTCTGTTTTGACTACAATTCTTTTTCAAGAAAAAAGGAAAGTGGTCTGATTTTTTTCAGAGAACAGAAATCTTAAGTAATAACCAATTAGTTCTGTCTGAAAGGTGGGAGTCTAATTCAGGGCTCTCCTTTATTCTACAGAGAACATGACTGTGAACCTTTGCATCTGGTTTTAGCCAACTGAACGCTTCAAAGATTTTGTCCCATTAAGTGCTTTCATCTGTGTTTGATACAGCTGGAAACAAATCTGCCACAGTGCAATATGGATAATTATTTGGATGACCACATTTGCAATTTTTTCTGTCTACACCTATTTTCTCAATTTAGACAAACTTGAGGTTGTCTCAGACAGTAATTCAGATTGTTTGCTTTCAAGCACTTCCTAGCTCCAAGAGGTGTATAAAATGAGCTGGTACTTTCATTTTGACTTACAGAGTTTCCTAAATACATAAGCACAACAGTCTATTCATGTTCAGAATTATGTAGGATAAGAAGGTAGATGCAGCCTATACTTGCAGTTCTTTTCCTATCTTAAAATTTTTGCAGATATTTGTCACAGGGAAAAGCTGCTTAATTTATGTGGCTTACATTGGGATCAAAGTCATTTATTGATTTATTAATGATGTGTAATTATTGATTTATTAATTACTTGGCAATACATGAACTAAACATTCAGGATCAGTATCAGCAACGCCACAGATAAACCACAGTATTAGACGCTGCAAAATGTTAATAAACATCTACAGATTTCTAGGCAACCTGCTGTAACCAATCTAGACACACACAGAGGGTGTACACACCCAGCCCTTCACAGGCAGTGTGGAGTTTGCAAATACTGAAAAGTGTGGGTCCCCCACATGCGGACACTCCTGTTGAGACGTGGGTGCTCCAGCTGAGTGTCCATCCCTGCCACTGCTGGCACCCTACTGAGGCACCGACATGGGCAGGCACCCCACTCAGCACCAACATGCACACTGAAGACAGGTACTCCCGTGCCATCCCCACGCTGTGGGTCCTTGGCTGGATGCAGGCTGCTCCTGTGCTCCACAGGGAGCTGCTGGGCTTCATCCAGGCAGGGCTGGGGATACCACCGGCCAGGTAGGCACACCCCCACCCAATATTATTGTACAGTTTAGCAGTTTTGAGCATACTAGCAAGTAAATTATCTACTGAGGTCCAGATATTTTAAGTTTATTTTACATTATGCGAGCATCAACTTTTTTTTCCTGAGAAAGAATTAGAAGAGAACAGAATGGACTACTTCAGTTGGAAGGGACCTACAACAATCATCTACTCCAACTGCCTGACCAATTCAGGGCTGACCAAAAGTTAAAGCATATTATTAAAGGCATTGTCCAAATGCCTCTTAAACACTGACAGGCTTGGGGCATCGACCACCTCTCTAGGAAGCCTGTTCCAGTGTCTGACCACCCTCTCAGTGAAGAAATGCTTCATGATATCCAGTCTGAACCTCCCCTGATGCAGCTTTGAACCATTCCCATGTATTCTGTTACTGGATGCCAGGGTAGAAGAGCTCAGCACCTCCCTCCCCACTTCCCCTCCTCAGGAAGCTGTAGAGAGCAATGAGGTCTCCCCTCAGCCTCCTTTTCTCCAAACTAGACAAGCCCAGAGTCCTTAGCCACTCCTCACGGGACATGCCTTCCAGCCCTTTCACCAGCTTTGTTGCCCTCCTCTGTATGCGCTCAAGGACCTCCACATCCTTCCTAAATTGTGGGGCCCAGAACTGCACGCATTACTCCAGGTGAGGCCGCACCAACGCTGAACACAGTGGGATAATCACCTCTTTTGACCGGTTGGTTATGCTGTGTTTGATGCTCCCCAGGATGCGGTTTGCACCCTCTTGGCTGCCAGGGCACACTGCTGACTCATATTGAGCCTGCTGTCGACCAGCACCCCCAGATCCCTTTCTGCAGGGCTGCTCTCCAGCTACTCCTCTCCCAGTTTATACTTGTGCCCAAAATGTCAACTTTTTGTTCTTTAGCTGTACCTTCATTTAATTTGCTATATTTACCAGAATTAAGTAGCAGCTAATTTATTAAATCACCCCACACACACTTTCTTAGTTGTTTTTACTTAATCACTAGAAGTTGCATTATAAACTTTTGCAATGATTTTTAAAATCTTTAAAAACTGTAAAAAATAAAACCTAAAATTTTAATTTTAAAATCAATACAGAACTATCTAGCATTATTAGCCTACGCATGATGTCAAATCTTGAATTTCAGATAACAGTTGTTTTCTTAAACCTTCAGGTGAGCCACTAGGATGGGATTTACCATACCAATACAGGCCCCCAGCAATTAAGATGTCTGATCTACCTTGTGTGTGTGCTCCTTCCCTAGTCAGTGCAGACTTGCAGGCACTTTTGGCAGAACATACAACCTTTCTTAAGCATATGTCTTAGTACTTGATAAATCCTTCTCCGGAAGTACTTTTCAGACTATTTGACTGTCAAGGATATGTGGATAATTAACTTGGTCTAGCTGTTTAACTTTCAGACTACTCAAGTTAAAAGAGAAATCCCACCATTTTTGATAACGTAGTGCATCAAGGTCTTAGCAGTTAATATGCACCATACAAAACATTGGAGGCAAAGCACCTTGACAACATTTGGTTCAGTTTTGAAGTGATATTTTACTGATTGGAAAATGATTGAAAAACAACAACGAAAAGGAATTGCACTTTAAAATCAAAAGAGGAACTGCAAAAATTGTTTATAGTGTTTATTTCTTTATGGAAAGGGTGGTCAAGAATTGGAACAGGCTGCCCAGAGAGGTGGTGGAGTCACCATCCCTGGAGGTGTTCAAAAAACGGGTAGATGTGGCACTTGGGGACATGGTTTAGTCTAGTCTACCCTTGATTGGTTTAGTGTGGACTTGGTAGTGTAGGTTAATGGTTGGACTGGATGATCTTAAAGGCCTTTTCCAACATAAACCATTCTATGATTCTATGATTCTAGTGCATAAAAATGAGTATCTGCAGTGTTGAGTTTGGTACACAAGTCTGATCATCAGAGTCCATTGTTTAAAAATAACTTTGAAGGAGCTTTTCAAAGGAGAATTCTGTAGCATTACATATAGCATAACAATGCAATAAGTTATAAATAGAAGGACCAGAGAAACATACTCTGAGATATCAAATAATGTATGTATAACAGCAGAAGCATGCAGAAGATGGTAATTTAACATTTGTAATCCAAACTGTAGGCAAATACACTTGCATGAACTTTATTTGGCTACTTAAGGTATCCTGTCGTCTTTGTTTTCCAAATTAGATACACCCATAGAGTCCAAAAAGAAAGGTGTCACATAAAATTGCCCTTGTCCCGTATAAATTTCCAGTTCTAGATGAACTCATTCAGAGCTCTGACAGCTAATGCTGGCAGTGCCTGTTCAAGCTGTCTGCTCCACTTCTGTGTCAGATGAAGGAATGTATGCCTGCATCTCATCACCCGGTTTGGCATTTTCTTTTAAGCCAGGTGCATTTGTATTAAGGTACTGAGCTGTGAAGAGGAGCAACTGAACCATGGTTACACATTCTGTCCTACTGATTGTCCTGCGGTGGTGTTGCCTCCAACAGGGGATGGTGATGACAACTGAGGGGCTGAGACTGTTAACCAGTTTGACTGCTTATGAAGTATGTGAAAGCCAGAGATTAGAGAATCCTATACGTAGGACAGTAATCTACCTCCCCCTCTTTTTTTTTTTTTTTTTCCCCTGGGTTTGGCGGGGTATTTTGCTAGGTGTTTTTTTTTTTTTTTTAAGATCACAAATTATTAATTGGGGCAACCCAGACTTTATTCCGTTTATATCCCGAATAACTGAAGTACTTTATCATATTTGTAAGTCCGCAGATACCATGGATTTAATGGCAAGTGGATCATGGTGACTGTCTAGTTTGAGGTACTCCATAACATAGACAACAGAGTTTCATCGCAATCTGTTGATAACGCCTGTTATTTTTGCTTTAGCTGTAGCATATCCCTTAAAATACATCCAGTCCTTCTTGCTGTTCCAACATAATTTGTGCTTTCTGCCACTTTAGCTGCAAGAATTATTTACTGGTAATATTTGCAGTCAATGGGACACATTAATGTACCTCTGTCTTTCCTGAGATAGAGTAGTGCTGCTCTTCACTCAAGGCAGATGGTATAGTCAAGGGTTTAGCCTTATGATGATACATCACATCTACTTCTTCTTTCAAACTTTCTTCAGTAAATACAATTCAACATTGTATTTGAAAGCTGAGGGTTTGTTCTCTATTAAAAAAGATTGCATCTGCCCTGTATTTCCTCCTTCCTGACAACTATTTTTAATCATTTTCTGTGTCGAACGTGAAGAAGGGTGTCGTCTGGGTGTAGTCAGGTATTGTTTCATATAATGCAAAATATGAGGAGTAGCTGATTTGAAATTAAATACTGTTCTAATCTACATGTCATGACTTTGATGTCACATTCAGACTTTCAGTACAGTTAAAATTCTTGTCTGAATGCCAAAACAGTATTCAATTTCAGATTCAATTTATTTGCGTATATATAAAAACTAAATACAAATATTTTTATTTCTATATATATTAATAAAAATATCTGGGCATACAGTTCTATTTATGGAGTTCTAATTAAGTATTAGTTAATACGTGCATGTCTACTAAAAGCTTAGGAAGATTTGGTGAAGACATGTCAGATAAGACAGGATCTTAACTTAGTGGATTTACTGAGTTTATTATGAGAAATATATATTTTTTTTAAGAGTTTGCAAAGATTGGATATTTTTTAGATTTTAGATTTACATACCACTAAAGATTAACTTAGGTTCAGTTAATGTTTGGTTACTTAAAGCTGTAATACTTGATCTCTCCATTAATTGTATTTTATTATTCATTGGTGATATTTTATAAAGACATTTACTAAGTACACTAATAAAAAGGTAATGTGTCACACATTAAACACCCAGGGAAGATTACAGAGCTCCCTTTTCTCCTGGACATTCAAAAAACCCATGTAGGACAAATCTAAAAACAATAGGAAATGTTTCTTTCCTGCATATTTGACTGAAGAAAATGTCTTATTTTGTGCTGAAGAACAAGTGTCAGAGCCATGCTGACAATGTTGTGTTTGATAGTTACTGACTCTTACTTTTCTGGCTCAAAAATTAAAATTAATGAGTGTTCCATCTCATAAGTATAGGGGAGCACTGGGTTTCAGAGGTCAGCGTGTAACTGGAGAGGATATTTTTTTCTTAATTATGTTGAAGTCCTTTATTCCACCATCATTGTATATTTTAAAACATTCTGAAGATATTCTGTTCTTCTTTTCCTTCAAAGTGCTAAATCGTCATGCTGAGTTGCTAGGGCTAAGAGTTGGGCAAATTGCTGGCCCAGCAAAGTGCTCACAATTACATTTTCTTAACATGTTGCAGAGTCATTCCTCTGTCTTCATTGCTAAGCCTTACTGTTTCATTAACTAACACTCAAACTTACCTTCATGGATTTTGCATTTTGCACTTAAGTTTTCAGACTTGATAATGGTAACACTTTTGCATAACTGGACATTGCTATATAACTTCTCATATGCTGGAATAATTTATTGCTGCATTCCTGACCATCACTTAATATTTATACCTTAATGGAATAGATTTAGTTTATGAAATCAATGAAAGTTTGGGTATTTTTTTTTTTTTAATTTTCATTAGTACATGCTGACAATCCATTAATGGTTTGTTCCCTTTCTTGATCATCAAAAACCAAGCTAATTATCACACAGGATTTCTGACTTGTTTTCAGGTGGTTTTGGTCCAAGTACACATGTACAGTGCCTCTCCAAGGCACACGAATGTGTTGGCATATTTCAGAAAATCATTTTCTGAATCTGGGCTCTTAACTGTTGAAAGTTTGCATGCAAATGGAATTGTAGAGCCTGGGAACACTATTCTTAAATCTCACTTAGTATTCTTGGAAGCTATGGATACAACAGATATAAAGCTAAATAATTGCTGCCATTGTTGTGAAACATAAGATTTTTTCTTTTTTTTTTTACATAATCATCAAGGATTCATGGCACTGCATCTGGTATGCATCTATAAATATGTAGTACAAGGTCAAACTTAAGTTTGTGACCCAAAGAGAAAATGAATAAAATAAAAATAAAGTTGGGCATTCAAGTTTTAACTGGCATGTCTGAGTTTATAGAAAGAAATGCCATACCCTGTCTGTAGAAGCAGCAATATGGTAAGAATAGTAATTTCTTGGCAGTTGCAGCTATGCAGTAAATGTCTTCCTGAGCTCCTTGTGGAGAATATTTTTCCTTAAAGAAGCCCAGAGGGAAAGACATATCATATAGCAGAAACATGTCAAGGAGGAATTATCTGGAAACTATTAGAAAGACTGGGCTGCAGTGCTGGAAGAAGAGCAGTGTTACAGAAATAATATTTTTTCAAGCATGGTGAAGAGTTAAAAGGGCTGAAAATGCCTTTAAAAACTTAGAATCTAATTAGTGAGAGGTAAGATAGACATGGGTTATTCTCATATCCATTTGCATAAAAATAATTGGAACTCAGTGTTACAAGCTGCAACATTTAAGAGTGTAGTGCTAACATATGAAGGTCTGAATCAGCCTCTCTAAGGCTGATGGGAGAAGATGCTGAAATATGACAAGCCAACATAATAGATAAGAAGCAAGATAGATACAAGACAGATAAGACAAATTATGGTTAATTAGTGCAAAATACAGACTGAAACCCTTGGGAAACTGAGAGAAGATTTTGTTTCCTTCATAATTTAGAAACAGTCTGAAGATAGTTGCTAAGACTAGACAAGGCATTAAGAGTGGGAAATACCCATACCATTCACTTTTACCTTGTCTTTACCAACTTTAGTAAGAAAGGTTTCAAAATTTAGAACTGGTAAATGAAATGTTGTAAGGAAAGAAGCCACCAATATTTATTTCTCACCAGTCAAGGTCAGTGGTCAGTTCAAGCAAAATCTTTCTAAGTTGGTCAGTCTGTGAAGTCAGTAGGTCAAATAAAGTCAAAGTGTTCCTTTATCTTGGATGAAATTAGCCAAAGATTAACCTGAGGTTGCAAATGTAACTGTTTTATTATGCAAGGGCCAGTTTATCAGTCCCTACATGCTGTAATTGCATTCCTGAGACTATTTTTTTCCTCATAGCAGGTTGCTTGAAATGGAAGTACTGTGGAAGTACTAACAGACCACAGAAAAAAAGGATTTTTAGTAGAAATATTGATGTAGTTTTCTGAATCAACTGGCTACTACAAAAAAATTCAATGTTATTAATTCACAGTCTTCAAGAGCCCCAGAGGAGTGTGTTGTGGGAGAGAAGCAGGAATAGAGTCTGAGATGGTCTGGAGAGGGTTATAGAGTACAGCCTTTTTATTCTCTTCAAAAGACCTGGAGCCTGTGGAAACAAGTTAACATAATTACTTGCACAACTGAGACTTGTGGCACTTTACCTTGCATTCTGTTTGTTAATTCCGGATGAGAAATGCCAGTTTTGAGGGAGCATTTGATGGTGAGAAGAAACTAATAATGTATATTCTGCTTGAGAAAGCCTAACCAGGGGTTGTAATTCTTGACAGTCCCTGGTGCAGAAAAGTGGCATTGTTTATCAATGGCTAATTTCTCTGGAAATAATAATATAAATAAGTCTTTTGGCAAGTTGGGAATCAACTAATAACAGAAAGTTAGTGCTTGACTCTCAGCCCTGCAGACTGAAGTTTTTTACACTCTGCTGATCACTGCTTATTTTTTTTTCTTTAGATTTCATGGGCTTTATTATCACAGAGTAGGGTTTAGCCTGATACACTGAAAATCAGATTAGAAACAGTTCACTTCATCTGATTCAGTTTTCATTAAAACCCTTTAAATAATACATTAGTACACATTACCCCTGACATACCCAAAGGTATGACACTGATCCTGTTCTGACCTGCTCAATTTATCTGCACACTTGGTAATTCCAAGTCATGCATTCACTTTAGCTCAATGTAAATTGGACTTCTTCTGCAACAATCATGAATGTTCTTAATGCTTTCTTGAGTTTGTATGAAGCCTGCATGCCACTAGTGTTGCTCTAAGTGGTTTCTCCCTCAAGAATAATTATAAAATCATTCCTAACAGCTTCCTTTCAATTTTTTTTTATATATTAGAAAAATAAATTTTCTTCAATGTAGATTTATATACTTGCCTTCCGAGGAAGCTTCTGAAATATGGGAAAAAAATTGACATAGCATTTTAAAGCTGCATGTATAAATGTGTTTACCCAGACCTTGTGGTTTGCAATACTATATCAGTAAATGATCTCCACAAGGTCCACCTGACAGAAAAGGGGAAGCAGAGGAACAAACAGATAATTAAATAAATAAGAAAGAAAGCTCATAGAATAGTGTGAGAGCTGCAGATACTCTGTAGGCCTATTGTATTTTGCAGTGAAACTGTCAGAACTGTTAAGCTACGTGATACTGGTTTGGTGCTCAGATAGGAAACCTCTGCAGAAAACCCAGGTGGCAAAGAATCATTGTTCTTGATTCAGCAAGGGACACTCGTCTCTTTAAATCAGTTCTGATTAAATGTCTTTGATGTTAAAGAACACAGAAATTCTCTTTCCAATGAGACCTTAGGCATGAATCTTACTTGCTTTCAATTGCTAAAAGTTTTCTGATACTTCAAAAATACATACGGCAGATTTATGCAGGAGTAACCTACTGGCAGGAGAACAAGATGCATTCTTGCAGTTCTGCTTGCACACCCAAATAAATGATCATTTCCTGCCCAGATGTTCAGTTCTCATTAAGCCACTATTGTTCTCCTTCCTAAAGAAGGCTGCACTTAAGTGGTACAGAAAGGGATCCTTTAAGTATATTTTTCATTTTGATTTATTAACTTCAGAAATTGTGGTATGGTGTTCCGTAGCTTAAGCCACGATGAGCTTCACACATTAGTAAGGCATTCAGTCACTTTATGATACAGAATACAGTCAGAATACAATTTAACACCAAAGTTATATCCCTACCTTGATTAAAAAGTGAAAGTTTTTTTTGTAAATTAAACACATTAATTAAAGTAATTTTAAAATTGGTCCTTTGAGAAGTGTCATTTGTTGTATTGGAATATGTTTTTCAACTACAGCAAAACCTCTTAGCTAGATAAAACTTACAGAAATCATCTGTATTGACTGTATTTGAACAGTTATTTCTCTTTAGCGGTGGCAGTAAAACCATTTTTTTTAAAATTCTTTGTAACTGGGATTCTATTCCTTTTAGTAGCAGCTGAAGAAAATACTCTTCTGCAAAAGTCCACAAACAATTTCTCTACCATTATCTGCTGTGTTTAGTGATTCTGAATTCATGGCAGCCTTTGGCAGCAAATAATCTGCATCTCTCCAGAGGATAGCATAACTTCATCCAAATAGACATAACAACCATTTCAAAACAGGAAAACTTCCCATGGAACTCTCTGTAAAAAAATTATTAGTTTTTAGCCCTCATTGAAAAACTAGATTTCCAGACTGGAAAATTAAACAATGCTGCTTTCTATTGCACAAAAATAATGAAAATTAATCTTAATTAAAAGTCATTTAAAAATAATATGGATGTGTGTTTCTATGTGTAGTTATTTCAATAGAAATATTATTTCAAGTAGTTGAATTCAGTGAAAATTGCATCAGCAAGAAACTCTTAGGGAAATGGAGAACAGCAAGTTCTGTAAATGGCAAAAGGTATAGAAAGTTCAGGGAAGGAATAGAGAACGTAGGGCTATATCCACACAGATCTATATCCACATGCACAGAAACAGAGACACCAGAAACTGATTCTGTTCAGATTAAGGACAGTTATCATATTGTAGGAAAGTTTTATCAGCCTTTCTGAAAACAAAAAAGGATAACCACAGTATTAAGGGTGGGAATATTTTGCTGAAAAATGCTTTCGACTACAATAAAGTACCAAACGTTACAGGTCAAATTCCTCTTTGGATATGAAAAGATACCCTCGTTAGTACAATGGGAATTTCAAATTGGTGTTCTTTAATATTAAAGATGATGTTTAAGATCAGTTATCAATCTACTTACACACTTGGACTGAAATTTCTTTCCTACAGTGTTGTTCCTTTCTGCCACAATACTCATCAGGCTCTGTAGTTTAAATTTACAGTCTGTAGGTTATTTAGGATTTCAGCTGATGGCCAAAAAAACACATTTTGACACAGCTGTGTTCTTGCACATGATGAATTTGCCAAATAATACAAGTCTGCAACAAACTTCTATCATGTCTGTTCCTGAATTATTCAATAGATTTTTTTAATGTCTGTTACAGTGTATACTAAAGCAACTGAAATTCAAGAAGTCACTCTTGTGATCTTTAAACAAAATCTTCTGGTCTGTTTTCCTTTTCCCTATTCCTCCTCTCCTAGACAAAGCAATCCCTGTGGGAGATGGGTATGCAGGAGAGCATGTTGGGATGTAAAGTGTGAGCTATTGAAAATGGTTCATTGTCTGTAGTACTGTCATAGAAGGGAAGCTAGGAAGAAATAAAAATAAAAAAAGTATTATAAATAGCAAATTCTCTGCTTTACACATGTTTGCATTTGTATTCCTTGCCTCTTATCCTTTGATATATTTGCAGGTTCCCTGCTTCTTTTAATAGAGTGACATTTATAAGGGGTTCCTTCTTATGAGACAATAAGAATTATATTAATCTTTTCTTGTAACTTTTTGTGTCTCTTGTATAGGCAAGCAAACAGTTAGATGTACATAATTAACTTTAATGGAAGCTATGATAAGTACTCTATGACAGCTTCCAAACGTTTTTCAGGCATAATGTCATTACAGCTGTCCTCTGTATTACACCTAATATTCTGGCAGCCATTTTAGATAAGATTTAAGTGATACAGCTTTACACAGCTTTATTTTTAGGGAAGAGATCCACTTTTAATCAGACTATACCGGTCAATCCCTAAATCTTCTGGGAGTCTTCTTCATGACTGCAGTTTGAAATCCTAATTATAGAAACTAAAATATATTGAAGAGGAAGCAGCAGTACAAATAATTTGGAAAACAGAGCCTTACCTTGGCATATGTTCTCAGCATTTTCTTATATTTAAGTACGGGATATCATTTTAACTAAAATATTTGACCAAAATATTGAGAGCATGGCATAGTTATTTATGCACCTATTAGCACCACTGTGTTTGTTACTGACTTTCTTTGCATTGAGCCATGTGGTGACTCTGTGTTTCATTCTCCTTGAAAGACAATTGTGAACGTCTCAGCTTTGCAATAGACTAATAAATAGTGCAATAGACAACTTGCTTAGGCTTTGCACTAGTTAATGGAAAATACTTAAGCAAAAGAAAACTAGACTTTCTTTCCTTGCACCTTCATTCCCTTTTGAAATCATGCAGATTTTCTGTACTAAATCTCGGTATGTACCTTAACGTTGGGTTTGGGTTAGCTTACTTTTTGCTGCCACCTAGTGTATTTTATAGTATATAGCCGAGCTAAATTTGAATTTTTTGTAAAAGGGGCCATGTCATTAAAAGCGATTAGATTTGTATTTCTCATACAAAAGGCAGAAGAAAATAGACTATATTTTATTAACAGTAAAGACGTTCTCCCTGTGTAACATAGCTCTCTCTATGTGCCGTATATTCTCCTGGGCACTGTTCAGCTCTTTTGACACTACATCTTTTATTCAGCATCATTTGTTTCATGTAAAGAAATTCTTTTAATTCTTCACAGCCATTTGATTCATCTGTGATCTGTGCAAATTTGTAAGTGTTAGGTATACATTTATTGATACTCTTTTAGTTTTCCTGTTTCCTGTAGGATATGAAATATTATAATTTGCACTGCTTAATAAACATAAAATGCTGGAAAAATGGAACATTCTGAAATTACAAGCATTCAGTTCAATAGCTAGCTGTTACAGTTTCCAAAAAATAGGTCTTACTTGACATTTGGTTGCAAGGCACAGCAAGTCTCAAAATTTGATTATAAATTCAAGATAGCCAACTGACAAGTAAGCAGTTTCAGCATTGAAAATGCTCAAAATCCGGTAAACATCCTTCACTGTCTATTTGGACTGCTTTAATGTTATTTCATCTGTGTAAGCAACTTCCATTTGACTGACCACTGTAATTATTAATAGCTAAACTCTATCTTGAAATTAAAGTGATTGTTTGTCAGGTTGCCAGTGTCTGTATTTCTTGGGTTTTCCTTATAACTATCTTGATAAGGAGTGAAATGAGCAATAAAATATATTCTGAAGTTGTTACCATTTGCTTTGTACTACATTATTACCTAAATGTATGCTGATACACATTGCCCGGGGAGGTTGTGGAGTCTCCGTCCTTGGAGATATTTAATAGCCATCTGGACATGGTCCTGGGCAACAGGCTGTCAGTGACCCTGCTTGAGCAGAGGGGTTGGACCAGGTGACCTCCAGACGTCCCTTCCAACCTCAACCATTCTCTGATTCTATGATCTTTGACCAAGAAATTCTGCTTCTGGCACCGTATTTTTTCCTCTATTTTGTAAGGAATCTGAATCTGACAACTGTTTTTGTTTGCCACGAATATCATTGTTAAGTGGATTGTTCCGGTTTAGTAGCAGTCTAATAATTTTAAACATTCAGTAATGGCTGGTACTTCCAAAAAGGATTTCATAAAAATGCCTTTTTCATATTTTAGAAAACATAGGCTATCATACTGGATATAAGCTTAGTAAGCTTAGTCACAAATGCCTGTGGATATTTCAGAAAAGGAACAAGTGCAGGGCAGAGGAAAATAGGATGAAGAGAATTGTTTTTAATCTTGTTTGCTTGATATTGCTAAGCAACAGGATTGTACTGCTTTAGGGTCCCCTCATGACAGAAATATGTTCTACACTTAAGACAACACCTGCCTACTTCAGCAGTTGAAGAGGCAAGGGTATTCCGTTCTGGTAAACTATGTGAGCACTGACTTCTGTAATATCTTTATGTTGACTGAAAAACAGACTCCTAGACTGGCAGCTGAAGTCTTTTGTTTCTGTGAACATAGCTTTTACATCTGAAGGTGTCCAAAGGACAATAAAATTATGCATAAAATTAGCATGACCCCTGAATCTCTCCCTTGATTTTATGAGGTCTGAACTAGCATTCAACAAGATAAACACGGTGGTTCCTTCAGCTTTTTCTGAATGTGTGCAAATGAAGCAAAGAAAATGGGGAAGCAGGGGCAAAAGGAACTGCTTTATTCTTTAACTGCTTCTTATAATGCATTATAGATTGCTAGGAAAAATACAACAGTAGTGTGCTGTAAAATGATACTTCTTTGCACTGAGATCAGTGAAGGAGGGTGAAGTAGCACAGTGTTGAAGAGAACATCTGAGACACTAAGAAGAAGAAAAAAAGGACAATTTACAATACAAAAGTGGCATAATTTTAACATCTCATGCATTATTAAATAGCCTATGATTTTTGGGTTACATTATGCCTCTGCTATTTTAAGAAACGCGTAAAAATTCTGTGCAGTATTATTTCAATAAAGCTTTTATGTAACTGTATAAAATTGCAGTATATTACTGCAAATGTACAGAGCCTTATTGCAGTGGAGTACATTAAGATAATGCTAAACCAAGGGCATCATAATATACGTAACAAATTCTATACAGTAGTTTTGATTTATCATATTAGTATAAAAGCATTATTTTATCCAGATGACCACAGAGTTTACATTACAGACAGTTGCCAGATTCATAAACATTGCAAATCGTCATAAAGCAATTCTGAAATCTGACTGATGAAGGCTCTCAATTGTGCTGCCTAGTAGTTAAGCCTATTGCTGTGGATACCAAAGCTAGAAGCAGCCAGTTACACTCTGATAACAAATTGCAAATACACAAAACATTTGTAACATGCTGGGCAGACTTTAATTTGCTAAAATGGTTCATTCCCCAATTGTACCTACAATGAAATTACCAGACTGTTGTTTAACTTTTCAAGCATTTAAGCATAATGAAATAATCTTACAAACTGTGGTCTAGTGGTACAAATCTTGTTCTCAGGCTTTTGGGACACAGAGAACCCCTAGCATATACAAAAAAGTGCTCAGCAGTATGAACTCTATTAAGGAATATGTGGGCGAGGTTTGTCACTCCTGCTTACAGATAGATTTGAGGAGTGGGGCAGCAATGAGATAAGTGGGCATGGTGGTGGTGGGTTGATGATTGGAATGATGATCTTAGAGGTCCTTTCCAACCTTAATGATTCCTAGTTTTTACTTGCATTATAAATAATCCAGCCACCAAGCCAGGAAACATGAAATTGCTACTCTACCCTGAATTGGTTTAGTGATGGACTTGTGTCATGGTAATGACAGGTTAATGGTTGGACTGGATGATCTTAAAGGTCTTTTCCAACCTAAACGATTCTATGATTCTATGAGCCCCCCCGCCCTGTCTTTCCAGCCTACAGAGAAAGGAGCACAGGAACTGTAAAAGCTACCAAGCTATTGACATCTTCAGGCTTTATGTTTATATCATTGTCATCTCCATAGTATTTGAGCAACTGCATGAACAGATCCGTTACCATGGTGTTCAAATATTATATTACCAGCTCTGGCTCTTTCTGTGTATTAAATACCTGTTATAATAGGACCCAATCCTCAACGGTTTCACAAGGCACTGCCTGGGTAATCGTTAATGTATAATGTTAATACACTTTCATTGATACATCACTTCAGATGGGGGTGTGTGTGTTTTGTTTTAAATATGGAAAAGGAGAAAGAAAACTAAGGCATAAAAGAATAATATTTAACAATGTTAAGAGGCTATTACAAGGGGGATTTTCTATTGTGACACACACCATCTCACAGTTTTCTCGAAAGGAATTTCATGCATATGGTACCAATAGTTTTCATGTAGACTCAACAGAGAACCTGGAGTAAAGTAAATAGAAGTCCAACATTTCCATAAGCCACTGCAATGGTTTTAGTTGACTTTACAGTCTTTCAGATCTATTTTAATTTCAGTTTTGAGAGTCTGAAAACAAACTTGTTAAGCCAATTACTTCCAGCAGCATTTTTACGTTGAATTTTCCCAACTATAGCTTTTGAAAGATGAACTCCAGTATTCTTTCACAGTGTGAGTTTTTTTCTTCCACTTACTGAGTGTCAATCTTTATTAGCAAGTTATTTTTATAGAGGTTTTGCCATCATCTGCATTCAGGTTTAAGGCATTTTTCAAATACTCTTTTTTTTTTTAAAATGACTGACAGCTATTCAAAAAAGCAGTGGAAGGGAAACTTTTCCTACAGTGTTACATCCAGTATATCATCATGTATAGTCTTAGGTTTATCTGCTTGGGTTTTTGATACATTTGCATGTCTGCCTGTGGTAGTGATACTTGCCTACAATTTATTGTCACTTTGGTCCCTTCTGATGTGTATTCGATATCAGCAGTGGCTTGGAGTTAAAAGTCTCAGACTATTGGGGGTTTCTTTTTATTGTTTGTAAGCAGAATTATGTTGTTCTTGATAAGCTTATTTGTTTAAAAATATGCTCATAATAACTCAAGTTCCTTATTCTTTCAGGAAAAAATATGTTTCTTCTAAAACAGCAGTTAAAGGTGGTGGAACATAAGTAGACACATCAAAGCTAGGCAGCTTATGTATGAAATTCAGTGAAAGGAATATAGTTTTACAGAAAAGTTTTCTGGGAATGTACTAAGGCCTCAGGCAGGCTTGTAGAGAATGTCCTGAAGCCCTTATTATACCAGTGATGTTTGGCTCGTTTGGCTAGCACTAAAGCCGTTTTCAACGTGCTAATGCAAAGGAAGTCACACAGCCATTTGTATGTAAATATATAAGTTTACCTTATGAAACTTTAGGAATGCTGTGATATTATTGGTTTTGCTCGTGAAACCTTGCATTTATGAGCCTGACTTCAAATACAAATACAAAAATAATCATAGTCATTTCCTTAATTCAGAATCAAATGGGTAATTTTCCATTCAGCAATTTTCAGCTTTCCTTTCCAAATGAAAATCTTTCAGTGTTGAAAGACAATGAAATAGTGTTTCTCCCCAGCCAGTGCACTAACACACTGAAACTAAGGGCAAGGAGTAAATATTGCTAAATGGAAGTAGAAATATTAGTTCTGTCCATTGAATTACTAGTGTTGGATGCGTCTATGAGCTGACAACATAAGTTGTTGTAACAGAATTTGGTTTAAATATGCATTAAGGACTTACCTGGATCATATTTCCACAGTACTTCATGCTGATCTTTTTAACGTCCCCAGAAAAACAGAATTATACTAATTTTATACTAATGAAGAACCTTAGCATAGGAAAAAACTTGTCTTCCCTTAGGTGAAAAATTATTCAGATTCAAAGTTGAGTCTTGCCTTTAACTTGAATTCCTTTACTACCAAAAATTCACGTATGGTGATCTTTTATCTCAAGTTGCTTGCACTAGCAGAGGGATCTCATTGAGCTGCTTTGTGGGTGGTATGTCATAGTGAAGCTATTGTTGTCTTAAGTATGCTCTTCAGTGAAAACTTCTAGAGATTTGCCCAAGGTCTGAAAATCTGTGGAAGAGCAAGGATTTTTCCCATACCACGGTTCTTAGCACATTCTAATCCTACCATATCTTCTGCATAAACACAGCAGAACTTATCAGAAACTGAACAGTAATGAGCCTTGTACCATCAGAAGCATTTATTCAAAATGCAGATGACTGTTTGGCAGTCATCTGTTTTTTTGTGGTTTTGATTCTTTGCTTTCTAGAGATTTTCCAGTTTTAAAATGTGATTTTCAATGGCAGCTGCCCTTCCTGAGAAATGTTACTTATCACAGTCATCAGAGCAGGAGACACTTGTGCCTTCAGGACATTCATAACACTGAATGTATTGCTACTGACATTTGGAGACTAGACAGCAGAAAGTCTACTTTAGATTTTATCAATTTTCTCTGCCTTAGTAGCTCTATTAGCTGGTTTCTAGAAAAATGGACATGATAGATGAAAATGTAAATTTACAAAATTCCAGGTGAATGTCATGTTTTCTTATCATCATTTTCCACCTTAACTCGTAATAATGTTTTCCTTTATAGTCTGGAAATGGCCGATAGTACTTCACAATTAGGATGTGTTTGTATCCTTATCATCTCTCCACAACAGCTTTTTGAGATAAATTACCTTAACCTGCTCTGAATGGAAACATATTTTGAAACAAACTTCATATTATTTTACTTCAGAGCATCTTAGAATACAATTAACAGCTTTCTAAAACAGGCGTTTTAATGGTTTAAAGCCAGCCAGGTGTGATGTAATAAGCAAGACGTCATTTTCACTGCTTTCACTGTACAGAATATGGCCTTTTCCTAACTTTCTTTAATTCATTGTTTTTAACTGGAGTAATAATTTTAATGATTGTGGAATTACTTTTAAGCATTAACTGAAATAAAGACATAAAAGGTGGCCTGAAATTAAAAGGGAAAGTTGCAACTGCGTTACCAGATGCATCTTTTAACCAGGCATAAGCATGTGTCTGGTGCATTGATACTGTTTATCTGTTCTCCCTTGTGTTCTAGAATTTGAAATATTAAAAAGCTTTATTCTACGTAGGGCAAAGAATTAGGGCATGTGCTTCACTAGATACAGAGGTTTTGCTGTCTTTCCCAAAGCTTATGGTAGGTAAGCCATCCTTACAATATTCCTGGCTGCAAGTTGGTTCTTGACCCTGCTCAAGGTCCACTATAACATTTTGCTCATATTACCTTATCCGTTACCTCTAAAGGCTGATCTGTAGCCATCCAAGAAAACTGTGAAAAATTGTATGAGATTTCTCACAATACTGAGTGACTGAGTGATAAATAAATGTGGATGGAAATTCAACATACAGAAAGTTAATACATACTGAGTAGTAAAACACATTAAAAAAGGAGAAGATCTTAACTTTGCAAATGGAAGGGTTGGCTCTGAATCAGCAGCTACCTCTCAGGAAAGGTTTTGGAACTTTATAGGCTCTAATTGTCTCTGATACAGTTTTTGAATAAACTATGAAATACACCAGCTCTGTGCTCAGTAGCAGTTCAGAAAGCAAAGAGTAAGTAATTAAGAAGGAAGGGGAAAAAAAAAAGCCACAACAAAAAAGCCATCATGATGCACAAATATGAATCGATAGAGCTCTGTTACCCCACATTATTTTTGTCATTTTATTCGCTCATCTCAAAAAGGAGAGGGATGAAGTTAAAGGAAAAAAGGTGAGCAGGATGATCGAAGAAATGGAATGACTCCATTCAACAGACTATCTTGAGATTTTCTAGTGTGGTAAAGAGATGTTCAAGAGTGTTATGAAAGATGTTTACAACATCAGGAGAAACCTGAGAAAAGGAAATAGACAATAATTGTTCATCTTCTAATAGAAGAACTTGTGTGTATCACATGAAAAAAGGAGACAAATTCAAACAGAACAGAGGTAGATACTTAAGTAATACTTCATACATAAGCAGTGAAACAATGCCACACAATGTAGATGTTCAAAACTGACATGGGTTTAGAAAGGGATCAGACAGGTTCATGGAGAAAAAATATCTATTAAGGACTGTGAAAAATGTATGATTCAAGATGTCCTTTGCTGCAGGTCACAAGAAGATGAATGTCACTTAATGTTGCGTTATAACTATCCTCTTTTGTGAGATGACAGTTTTGTCCATTGTCAGAGATAGGATAATGGTACACATGGACATTGGTCTGACCAGGTGTAACTGTTCTTACATTCCTGTCTTCTTATATAGTTGCACCAGGTGTAGCATTCCTGTATGTTTCTCCCTGCAAGTCTCTGTAATTTGCTGCTTGACCTGCTTAAAAATCTTGGGAAAATACTGAATTGGTTTTGATGTTGTTGGTCCTAGACACTGGACACACCTAGCATCCAGTGTAGATCAGCAAGTCCAGAACTTTGCCTGACCATCTTTTGCCAACAGTGGAAGCAATATTCTAATTCTGAATGCTCTGAAATACCCTTACAAATAACATGTGAAGCAACACTGCCTCCTTGTCAAAGCTAGTATCTATAAGTATCACTGAACACCCTACAGAATCAAGTCCCTGGTGTGCTTTGGTCCATCCTCTTGGGTCTCACCCTCCAGTATTTCTTTGTACAAGAACGCTTACAATTATTCTGAGATCACTGGTGTTAAGCAAAGGTAAGAGCTACTAAATGGCTTGATAATGATACAAGTTCCCCATCTTCCCTTGACAGCATGCAGCCTGCCTCCTCTGCAGTCCTTTTTGTTCCTGGATTTCAAGGACTACACTAGGCCAGACCAAAAAAATCTCTGCATATTTCAGTGTGCTGCTTAGCCCCCTTAGTGTCAACTCCAAGGACATATTCATAGCTCTGTGGACATGCTACTGGGATTTATACTGACTCCAGGGGAGTTGTTTTTCTGTATTTGCCATCACAGAACCCAGGCAAGGAGTCTGCTGTGGTCTGTGGGCCAGCAGGAACAGAGTCAAAAATGAAGTGTGAAAGCCTTTAAGGATATGCAGGTTTTCTGCTTTCTGTTTCTTGATTAAATGTGTTGCAGCCTTATTGTCACACAAATCCTGACCTGCTAGTGAACTCACTCTGACAAATGTTTGTTGTTATCAAAATGTGGAAGAATTGCAGGAAGTTAATGTCCCTTGCAAAGTCCAGATTTTCCAGTCTTCAGGGCACATCATTCGTCCTTGAATAGCAACCAAATGCGCACTCCTCCACAGTGACTGTATTGCGGTTCCTGCTGCAGTAGCTCCCAGGCCCATTTGGAGTTTCTCAGTTACTTAGTGTGGTGGGTTGACCCTGACCAGCAGGTAAGCACCCCTCAGTCGCTCGCTTACTCCCCTACAGCAGGATGGGGGGCAACTGGAAGGGCAAAAGCAAGAAAACTGGTGGGTTGAGATAAAGACAGTTTAATAAGTGAAGGAAAACAAAGGAAAAAACCCTAAATGATACAAAAGCAATCATTTACCCGCAGCAGACCAATGCCCAACCAGTCTCCAAGCAACAGCTGCTTTGGAAAGACAACCTCCCAATTTTCATTGCTGAGCATGATCCCATACCGTATGGGATATCCCTTTGGCCAATTCAGGTCAGTTGTCCTGTCTGTCCCCTCCTAACTTCCTGTCCACTCCCAGCCTACTCAGAGTGAGAAACAGAGAAAATGTTGATGCTGTGCAAGCACCATTCAGCAATAGCTAAAACATTGATGTGTTAACACTGCTTTGGTCACAAATCCAAAACACAGCACCGTAGGGGCTGCTACAAAGAAAATCAACTCTTTCCCAGCCAGACCCAGTACAGCTAGCTGGAATAAATGTTGAGAGCCTGATTCTCTGATCTGTTGCAACACTAGTAAGCTATGAAATATCCAGTAGATTACACGTCAGTAACAGGTCAATGTATAAAATCATAAATTATGTCCACATTCACCTGCCTTATGTCTTGTTTAGGTTTTAGAGGGAGAATGTCCTCACTGTTTGTTCCTTCTGCAGCAGTTGGCTTCTTTGGTGGGAGTGAGAGACTATGAATAAATGAAGTACAAACTTTGACCTAAATCTAATGCATGCGGGACCTGTCTAGTCTCTAGCAAATGCTAGTTCCCAACAAAAACCTCATGTGTTTCAAATCCTGCATAAAATTCAACTCAGAAGAAAATTAAACTAATGGTTTTTTCTAATATCTGTCATAAGGCAGACTATCTCATCAGTATGAAATGTTTGAAGTATTAGAAGTGTTGTAGTGATAATAATAGGATAATGAAAGTAAAAGTTAGCTTTAAAAATATAAGCATTTTTAATTGAAAGCATTTTCTTGGGGAAAAAAAGAGATCTTTTATTCTGCTGCTGAATATGATAGAGGGTAATCACTAGGCTTTTCACTTTTCACCACTTTTCTCTTTGCCACTCATAATATTTCAAAATTCTTAATTTTGGAAACGTTACCAGAGTAACGAAAGAAAAAAATGGCGTGTGTCTCTGCTACTCTGTACTGTTTCAGGTGAGGAGGCATATCCTGGTGTCACTGTGTCTTGGCTACAGGACAATTCTTAGAAGTAAAATGTTTCCATTTCAAGAATGCGTATCATGTAAGCTAAAAGGGAGTATGGCTTTGCCTGCCTGGAGGAAGAAAGGGTTCTGAGTTTCTCGGATGAGTTAATAAGTCACATCAAAATTTAGTCCTATAGATCACCAGTTCTTTTTCATATCTCAGAAAAGAAAGAGTGTATGATATTGCCTCGTCAGCCACAACTCTTTTGCTAGAGATCACTCGTTTTCATCCATAGGTCAGAGCACAGCTGTGAATCCTGCGAGACACTGTGAACATTGCGCTAATTTCTTCTGGGACAGTGGGAAGGAATTTTTTCTTCTTGTCATCAGATTGGGTGCAATAGTGTGTTTTGGGGCTTTCTCACAGGTTCTCTGGCGTGCATTTGGAAAAGCTCTCCTGTTGCAGTATGGCAGGTGGTAGGGACGTGCTGCAGGTTGTGCTCTTCAGAGGGTTGCATTCCCTGGCAGGCAGAAGTGCACAGTGACTACAGAGCAATGTATTTATTGAAATGATGATGAATGGGGGATGAGGCTTTTTAATAGCTTGGGTAGTAAGAGGACGATGCCTTTTCTGCAGGATACTTAACCTTCATAAAATAGGACATAATGCTATTTCAGGCACTGCCTGCAACTATTTAAGAATATGAGAGGGCACATTACCAGCCACCCCCTGGCAGGTGGTGACGTATGAGGAAGGAGTGATTAATGTACAGTTTGTGATCCTGTATGATTTATGCTGGTGATTCTTAGATGAATTCATAGTTCTAGTGCTCCTTGCATCTTATTGTATCACATTAACCGCACAGCTTAGCTACATATACAAAAAGATATTTGATAAATAACAAATAGAGTGCTAAAGGGGCTCCACAAAAGCTATGTTTTTCTTGTCTTCCCTAAAACTTGGGATTTATGGAGTCCTGTGTAAAATAGATTAGTTTGCATGTTTGGGGCATAACTACACCACTTTAGAGTGACCCTTAGGTAAAATGGACAAATATACCAAAATCTTAGTTACAATTGCATATATCATAGACTTTTTTAAAGCTATGTCAACGATTTTTTATGTGTCTTCTACTTACAACTTTTACTTGTACAGCTTCAAATATTCTTTGTTTACTAAGTCACTCCATAATATCTATGTTTTTCTATTTTTAGCATTTATTACAGACACTCTCACTGTGCATCAGTTACTCTTTAATAGTTACGGTGTAATTAATGCCATTTATAAGTATTGCACTGTATAGGACTGCTTTTAGTAATAAAAAATTTAACCTTCCTTAAAACACCAGCTGCACGGTATTCTCTCTGCACAAGTGATGCTGCCATAGCTACCACCTGTGGAGTTGAACAATTACAGCAGTGGAAAAGCTTACCATAGAAGCATCCTAGCAATGAATCACTTTTTTCTTCCAGTACTGCAATTTCCAGTCTAGCATAAATCCAATTGCTGGAACACAGGAAACACATAAATGATACCTTGGCATAAACACTGTTTTAGATTATACTAGAAGACATAGAATTATATTACATGCAAGAAAATACATTTAAGGGTAGCCATCCAAGTTACAGAAATTTCTGCCAGAAAAGATTTTGTGCATTGCAGAATCTTGGAGGACTTGAGCCGGCTTCTTACAACGGCAACACAAACTACTCTTACTCTGTTTTCTTTACAATTACAATGCAGATTCAATTCCAGTGAAGATATTCCATGTTCAGTTGCATTAGCAGAAACCTCTACCAGAGGTCCCCTTCCCACAAATACTACTGTGACATGAATTTTATTGTTGTTTGACATATTAAAAGATTATGAATATTACCATATTTTAAAACAGTTCAGTTACTCATCTCTTTGCCACCTTTAAAAAGAAATGGTAATGTTGGTACAAAAGGAAAATGAGATTTTAAAGGAATTTGCTCATGATATAATAGAATATACTAATTAACTCTAATTGTTGATTTTACATTTTTAAATGTAGTTCAGTAGAAAAATGGTAAATAAATGTTTATAATCAACTATGGTTTATATCAGTTGCAGTTAAAGGTCTCTTAGAGCCCTTATTTCATAGATGATACAATGTCAAACTGACCTAACGATTTATGTCATTGCTTATGATAGTCCGTATTTACATAGATCACATATAAAATGTTCTAAGTGAGTGTTAACAAAGTCAGGACTTCACAAAACAAATTTTAAAAATTAACATGAAAACAAATGAAAAACTATACCTGTTTTTGACAACAATATATTGTTTACTACATTTCTACCCCTGAATTCATGTCAATTTAGTACAGAGGTTATATACCGCAGAGAATACAATCATAGCTGTACGTCAGTAGGACTTCCTGCCTTCTTGTACCCTTTTCTTCAACATCCAACACTAAAAAAATTGATTACTGACTCTGCATACAAATTCAATATTTTTTATTTTGATTTTGGAGGCATTTGATTTGTATCACATTCTGATATGTCACACAACAGCATAGTTTTGAGTATTAACTTTTCAGGATTCCATGACCTTGAGTAAAGCAAGAACTCCTTTTTTTTTTTTTTTTTTCTCTGCAATGAGGAGAAGCATGTGCATCAAAGAATTCAGCTGTTTTAACAGCTTCTGTAGTTGCTAAGTGGTTTCATGGAGATCTTTGTCTGCATTAAAGCATCTGCCACTGCGCTGAAGATTATGATCCTCATGAAACCACTCATCTGGTTCAGACACAAGCTGAACATTCACACCATGGTCTCACTCTTCAACACATTAAAAGCTATTGTGTTGGAAATTCAGTCACAGGTAGGAGTTTCAAGAGAAACATATTCTTTGATGTGAAAGCTATTTAGTTGTGGGGGGACCTCAACTCCAGGAATTGCCTTCCAGTCCAGAATCTCTTAAAAAGGCTTTACAAAGCATGTCAGAAAATGGAATCACTTAACAAAGAAATTGTTCTTCTTTGACTAACAGTTGTATAATTCATTTGGCCAGAAGAGATGACATTCGTATTTTTTAATTTTTACACCTGTAAAATAAAAATGCTACATAACCTCAGATTCTATGAAGTTCTCCTGATTCTAGGGTAGTTTATGGTACAAGTGCCAAATAACTTTTGGACTCCAGGCCCTGTTGTAAGTTAGTCTTTAAGTACCCAAGTCTCTCAGAAGCTTTCTGGGAGCATTTTTTACCTCCTCTTCAGAAGTGAAGAACTTTGCAGCCAGCAATGCAAGAGTGAAAGTCTGTTGCTCTGGACCGGGAATAATCAGTAGGGGATCTGCCCCTACCTTTGATCAGGCATTTAACAGAAATTGAGAGAACTGAGGTTCTAGTCAGTACTCCGGGGTTACTTTTTCTTTTTGTCAATAGATTTCTAATATTAAAGCATAAGCAGTCCAGAAGTAGAGAATGGGATTCCAGTTTGCCTTCTTCCATCTGAGCACCCCAAAATTAAATTTCTGATTCTAATTATGCCTATTTGTGTTACAGTGTGTGAAAAGCTGTGACTTTTCAAGAGCACCACCGATTTCAGTAGAGCTGTCCTGATTTGGCCAACTGAACCTAGAAGCCTGGGAAAACTCCAAGCACATACTGTCATTACTAAATCATTGTGTACCCACAAGCAGGATGCTTAACTTTCTTCCCCAACCTATTAACTGAGCTGTTGGAATAGTCAGTTGTGCTTACTAGCTCTGATGTGCATTTCACTTAGAGGAGAATTGATACCAAAGTAAGAAATTTCTGCATTAATATTGCAGCTATTTTGTGTTTGGTAACTATGTTTTTTATAAGTTGACTGAAGGAAGTAAAAAGGAAGGGTTAAAATGTATTCTTTCCTCTGGCTGCATTAGCCCCTTATTTTTTCCATGCTTTTTGTATTTTTAAGGCACTCTCACTTCCATTATGTGGTAACTTCAAAACAAACATGTGACCACAAGGCATCACAGTTCATTCTGTGCTTGTTTCTATGGATACACAGAGGGCATGCCTATAAAGCAAAATAAAGAGATAATGGTTGTAGAAAAGGCACAACTAAGGTAGTTTTCATGAAGACAGAATGAGCAGTAATATCAATACATGCTAGTAAATGGAATAAAAGCCCTGCTTTCCTTGAAGGATTAGCAGTCAGGATGCAACATCCTGCCATGTTTTCACTGCAGGTGGTAACAGTGCTAATTAGATTAAAGCTAAGTCAAATATATTTAATTCTACTTCCATGATCTCCTCATTCTGCTGTGTAGACTTAGCCTCAAAACTTTGTGGCAAAAATACCGACAGAACTTTCAAATCATCATCCTTGCTACTGAATCAGTGGGGTGGAAGTCCTTCTGTCAGAAGAGTACAGTGTATGTTAGAGACTGAAGTTCTGCTCTTTCCACCCAGCAGCGAACAACCATATCTGTGAAACATTCAGACATTAGAATAAGACAGAGTAATATCAGTTATTAGCAATTGTTCCAGTACTCTTTATTTTACGTGGATAGACATCATATTGACACACACCAGAAAATAAAAAATGTTCAGAAGATGTGAATAAGCTTATTTACATTCAAAGGTTAATATTGTCACAGACACTGTCTTGCTAAACCTTAGTTATGGACACCCTATACCCAGAAAACAATCTAGAATCGTATGTCTGCTTTTTCCAGAAAACTACTCTAAACACCACTATGACTAAATGTAAATGATTACATATGTATTTCCAGTCTGAATTTGGGTTACTTTAGTGATTAATTTGTAAGTTCCAGCATCTTATTTAAAAGAACAGCTTATTTCCATTCCCCTGAATTTTGCAAGATAAGATAGCCTGTAGACCCAAACTGACAGAACAGCTTCCTGTTACTCTTCTGCATAAACGTAAAGAAATGGATCGGCATCATGATATCAAGGTGTCCTGGTTTTGGCTGGGATAGAGTTAATTTTCTTCCTAGTAGCTGCTACAGTGCTGTGTTTTGGTTTTTTGTAGGAGAAGAATGTTGATAACACACTGATGTTTTAGTTGTTGCTAAGTAGTGTTTACACTAAGTCAAGGACTTTTCAGCTTCCCATGCTCTGCCAGCAAGAAGCTGGGAGGGGGCACAGCCAGGATAGTTGACCCAAACTGACCAAAGGGCTATTCCATACCATATGACATCATGCTCAGTATGTAAACTGGGGGCACTTGGCCCAGGGGGAGTGACCGCCCTTTGGGGAGTGGCTGGGCATGGTGAGTTGTGAGCAATTGTGTTATGCATCATTTGCTCTGTATATTATTATTACTATTACTATTATTATTACTACTACTTCTACTACTACTATTACGACTACTACTACCATTTACTTTATTTTGTTTCAATTATTAAACAGTTCTTATCTCAACCCAGGAGTTTTCTCACTTTTACTCTTCAGAGTCTCTCCCCATCCCACCAGGGGGGGAGTGAGGACGCAGCTCTGTGGTGCTTAGTTGCTGGCTGGGGTTAAACCACGACACAAGGAAGAGGAACTGACTCGTTTCTCTGGCGGAAGTCTGGAAGCAAATAACAGTACTGCTAATGATGCTGTGATGCAATGGTTTTCCTCTAACATGAATTCTCCTGTAATTTACTTTTTCAAGATAGTCATTTACCTTTTGCTGCAAATAAGTCAGACTACCTGGCTTATCTGACCTCTTGAGTGCAAGCTAAAGAAAGACTAATCTCATAGCATTTTAAGTTAGGTCTGTTTGAGAAAATAGTACACAAATTGCCTTTTGTACCAATTATAAAGGTCAGCTGCAAACCAGACTTTTTCTGTTACATTTTTTATTAGTTTAGCCTGGTGTGTCACCCAGCTATGCTAATTCTCAACAATGGAACAACTCTTAACAGTTACAGTTCTTGCACGTTTGAAAAATGCCAATGCTCAGTTTTATAGCATTTGATTTCACAGTTTTTAGGGCATCTTATATACTTCATAAATCATAGCCATCATCCAAGAATGTGTGAAATTCAGAGCTGAGGCAGCAATCAAAGTAAAAGGTCAACTTACAAGACAGAACAACTCAAGCTATTGATAAAGACTATATTGTAAAAAAAATTGAAAGCACACAGTGATTGTTAACTTTTGACTTCAGTCAATGTTGTCAGTAGTTCTAGTACTCAGCACTTCTCTTGCCCTTCTCATGTTCAAACGGTGGTGCAAGCTTAAGCAATTAGTCTTTGTAAAAGGTTTGTGCAGTCTTCTATATGTTATCTTTAATTTGTAGTAGGAGAAAGCTGTGGTAGACAGGTCAAAGTTTGGTCCTTCAAATGCACCTCTTTTCTTAACTGCTTTTTGTTTTCTGTTTTTGTGACCTACCTTTGCTGTTATTTAAAGAAATAGCTTAGTCTGAATTAATTATAGATGTTCAGATAGAGCCATGGGCAAAAGGAATCTATGAACTTTTCCTTAACTTCCTACAGTTCAGTTAATATATAAACAGAAATCCTGTGCTGCAGGGATTTCTTACTCCTTCTGAGAGCTGGTGGTACCCCAGAGATAGGATAAAGAAGACAGTGCTGTGGTTTTCTTCTCCTATCTTATTCCTAACAGTAGAGCAAGATATCTGGACTACAATGGGGAAGTAAGTGAATCTCAAAGAGATGGGAAGAAAGAGACAGACAGAGGACAGACACCCAGAAGCTTTAAGAGACATTTTGTTTTGGAAGTCCAAAAAAATGGTATTTTCTTGTTGTGGGAAGTCTTTATACTACATTCAACATAAGAATGCAATGCCTGATGGAGGCCAATACTACTATTCTTGTTCTGAGAACCACAAAGATCCAGATTTCTTTTTTTTTTCTGGATTTCGGCACCACACATTCCATGCTTACAATGTAATTAGATATATGTCCAGTGATGAAGCACCACTGTTGGGCTGAGATAAGAATTAGCTTTAGACTTTATCTCCCAGTATATGTGAGGTGATTCCTGAAGATCAGTGTTCTTCAAACGTGACCAACCAATTTAGCTACATCATGTCACTGATGATGTTTTGTCTGAGATCTGTACAAAGCTCTTTGGGAACGTCCCAGAGTCTTATTTTAATTCTCTAGGAGTTATCTATATTAGAATTAAAGCTCTTGTCAGTCAAAGAAACCACAGACTGAAAAGGCACAGGGGTGTGAATTACCTTCTGAGGCAGAGAAATTACCTTGGTCATTGGTAAGGAAACTTACATTATCTAGTTTGTGCCAACCAGAGAATTTCAGCTAATCTGCCACCTTTCATAAGCACTAAATTTGTAGAAAATATGGTAAATGCAATTGCTTGTGTCACTCATATTTCACCTCAAGCTTCATAATAGATTTAGGTGCTAATAGAAATGAACTCAGCCCACAATGTTCCTAGGATTTGACGTTTGAGAGGCTACGGCCTCCTATGCTGTATATATAGACATTAACTTCATTTGACCAGGAGCTTGAAAAAATATTTTCTATAGGCAAATGACTTTCAGTTATATCTCAAGTTATACTCTTTTAAAGAATGTGTAAAAGTCCAGGCAGTGTCCTGCACTGCTTTCTTAACTGATTATGTCAATGGTGCATTTTTGCTATATTAATTACACCATGACATTGTACAAGAAAAGTACATTTTTTAATATATGTTAGTTTATGTTATTATTTAATCATATTTGCTGTAATGCATAGGTAGAAGGAACAAGGGGCTACATTTCACTAGCCACTGTGCAAACACAGAGACTATCTGTCCATGAATGCTTACTCTTTTGAGGCATGATTTGTAGGGAGGAGCTGTGTCAGCTTAAGGAATCCGAAAAAACCAGCAAGCTCCCAAGGCCCATGGATAGACAACAAATACAATTACAAAATTAGAAACTACATGCAAGCTTTGAATAGGCAAAGTGGAGGGATGTGACTTTCTCATTAATGTTAAAATATTGTTGTAGAAGTATGGCTCATAGTCATCCCCTTCCATGGAACCGCATGATCATCATACCTGCTCTGTCCCAGTTAAAACTTGTTGTGATTCTGTTAGCTGTCCAGACAAAAAGCAGAGTGCATGCCTGTGCACCCAGTTTTGTGTTTTCATTACGAAATGAACAAGCGAGGTACAAATTTTCTTTTGGCAATCACTGAGAAACATAGGGTGCAGCTATAATGTGGAAAGATGGACCCTCTAAGAATAGTTCAATTCAGGTTCTCCTCCATGAAGTTAATTCATTCAGAATTTATCTCGTGGCGTTTGTAGGATTGTTAGAAAAGGGAGCATCCAAAGTGAATGGTAAAGATGATGTCAGTTCAAAGCAGCTATGGTCTACCCTGTCTCATTACGATGTTGTCAGGTTTTCACAGAGCGTTCTGTAATTGCTGTTTTTATTCATAGCTTAGGGTACATTTCATTTTACATGTTTTATAAACATTAATTCTTATACATCAATATTATACTGTGTTACATGCATATGGTAAAATGATCTCCATTTTGTTGAGCTATAAACAGAAAGTTCAGAGACTGAGTTGAAACTAGAAGGACCTGAGATGGTACCTAGGATTGAAAAGAAGGTTGTGGATTTCAATTAACAGGAGGTATTGGGAAGTAATTGTGTGAACAGGGCAAATCACTGTGGGAAGGTGATGATGCCCTGCAAGTTTAAAGCCTAACTTACCCTTCTATGTGAGTTCTTAAGAGATTTCTGGCTTCCAGCCTTGTACATAGACCAGGCTTACAAGAAAGTACCAATGATCAACTCCTTATAATTAAGAAAGTTTTTAAAATAGAGAGGGTAACGGGTGCTAAATAGATATGAAGAAAATGCTGAGCCACTGATTATTAGAGTTGCAAATAAATAGAACTAGTGACAATGCAGTGAAGAAGTGGTTATGAAAACTTGCTGTAAGTTAATTCAGAAAGGAGTAGGAAGAGTTTACACCTATGAAAGTTTAAAATAATAAATACATAAATAAAAAATTGGTTTAGAAACATAAAAAAATTATTAGGAAGGAACTGAGAAAGAGAAAAGTATCACAAACACCTAGATTTACACTAACTTTTTTTCTCTTTCCACAGCAGACAGTTCTGGATTTAGATTATAGTCATTAAAGTTCAAAATCAGTATGTTGTGAATTTAAAGTAAATGCTGTTATTTTACAAACTATTTGAGATTTGTTCTTCAATTTTGTTGTTATCCATCTCCTCATGATCAGTGTAGCAAACTGCGGTTGCTCTGTGAGGACACTTTGGAAATCTTGCGAATGACTAAGTTAGATAGTTCTGCAACCTATAAATTCATCTAACATTGAAGTAATTAATGTTTTTGTGCTAAAAGATTGTTTTAAAATTCTAACAAAAATGAGTAATAGTATACAATACATCTTTAATGAAAACAGTGCAACAAGCAATATGCTGCACACCAACGTTCAGTGTTACTGCTTTGGATATTGTGCTTACAAGTCCTGCTGCAGATTGTAGATATATTGAAGCAAAGGCTGTTTAGGGCTCTAGGGACTGCTGGGAGCCATTGGAAACTTTCTGTCATAAGGAATTATGAGACATTGTCAAAGAACAAACAGAAGTTAGGCAGCATGTGATTTCGGTGAGAGGTGGAGATCTGGCTTCTACCTTACGCTGTTGAAAAAGTTTATGTGCTTCCCTGGCCATGTTTCACATAGTGCTAATTTTTTATTACCAAAATTCATAGCCTTTCAACTTTTTTTAAAAAATTTTCATTTCATTTTTATAAATACATTTTAGCAGATGATAACATCTATTTACTATTTTTCCCATACAACACAAGGAAAGAGAAAATGTAGATTTAACTGAAAAGATTGAGGTGACTAGGGAAAGGAGTAGTGTCAGAGCTAATGACAGCCCTTACAATGGACCCACCCTGACAGACCATTATTTCTCTTCCTAGATGTGGCCAGGGATTGCTGCCCATATAAATTGTTCTCACCCACCATTGTTTATTCTACTTTTTCCTGAGGGATACTTAACCATCCACCATTAAGTGTATGTGTCCAGAAGTGCTTGATACCACAATTGTCTATCCTCTTGTGTGACAGTAATGGTCATAATTGTCACATTACAGCTCAGGACTTCTTATGCATCATACTTTTTAATGGATGTGTATCCTTCATGTGATGGGGAATCATCTGTATATTCACCATCTGAGTGGAAAATGGAGGTTAAAAGGGTTTATAAAAGACTTCAGAAGAGGCTACATTATCCTGAAAAGTTAGATAGTACTGTGTTAGATATTTGAATGGGTATGTTTTAAAATAAATTTTAACAGTACTAAATTCCTGAAAATAATGACATCTTTGAAGATCTGAAATAGATATTCTGCCCATAAGCCAGAGCTCTTCCTCCTTCGTAATTTCCATAAAGCAAATTCTGCCCTTCCCAAGTCATAACTAACTCAAACACAACTCCAGTAAACTTTCTAAGGTTTAGGTATTGTTTCAGGAGTGGATTCTTGTTCAAGAAAACTCATATACATATGCTTAATGATAAGACTGAGCAGATGCTCATTGTTGTCTGACTGGGATGGATTAAGCATCTATTTAATTAAATTTCTTAGTTGGGTCCTATAAATTAATTTTCTGTTTGAGATGAACCATTTTTTATGCAATAGTCTCTTTATTGTATGTTGGCAGCAGGCAAGTGAGGTGCTGGAACCTTTTTGTCACTCCTGTTCTCCTCTTTGAAGTGGAATTGGAACCTTCCCATTCCAATACTTTTAACCTGGATCAAAGAATTTGGAAGTCTCTTTTAAATGTGAGCTCCTATTTAGTCCATGCTAGAACCAGTATAACTCTAAGTATAAGCCTGCCTCAAAGAAAATTTAAAGTAAAAGCTTTTTTCCATGAGTGCACACAACTAATCTGGAAATATTTTCCCTAGGAGTTTTCAAAACCAATTTAGTTCACAAGTGATTTAGACTTGGTTTTAAAGAGAGCCTGTCAGTGGTTGTTTATATAAAGAGAAGCAGTTTAGAAAGTGCTTTCAGTGAAAGGAAAGGAAATTTAAAGTGAATCACCAGAGCTTGCAGAATAATAATTCCTGATAGGGGAAAAAAGGATTCAAAACAGTGAAGCTAACAAAAGCACTCAGATCTAGAGAAGATACCATAATTGAGGAAACCTGCATGAAAGTACTAAAGCAGCAGGAAAGCTGAATTGATTTTTGGGAGCTGTATAATACAAGGAAAGATTGGCAGATATATTATATACTAGAAAAACGCCTGCTGTGCACAAGGAAGAAATGCTTCCTTTATATATTGTCCTTTGATATTTTTAAGATTATTGATGAGATAAGGTTATCCTTCTGGCTGCAATGAGTTTCTGCAGATTTGGCTATTACACAAAGCTTTCAAAGGAAGATCCTAATCACCTTTACATTATCCTGGTATTTTCTAGAAAGAGATTTATAGAATCATAGAATCGTTTAGGTTGGAAAAGACCTTTAAGATCATCCAGTCCAACCATTAACCTACACTACCAAGTCTACTCTAAGCCAGTCAAGGGTAGACTAGACTAAATTTAACAAATCTTTGCATGAAGTGTAATTCAACTTAAAGTTTAAACTGATCCAGCATGATGCTCCTTTCAGTTTCCAGTAATTTAAAACAAAATGGCACTAGGAATAAATAATAGTAACAACTTTAAAATAAACTGAATTAAATCTACTATTTATTCACTGAAGAAGCTTGGGAAGCTGTTCCATCCAACTTCCCTAGCTTTGTCCCAGATAATATAGTGAGAGCACTAAAAGAACTTGTGTCATTAAATACTGAACCCAGTGCAACACATAGTTTTTGACATTCTCAGCCTAGCACTGTCATGATTAAAGGGTGCTGAGTGTGCTTCCTTTCAGAGAAGCCCTCTCACATATGACTACACAAATGGCATGTATAGTGCTTTCACAGGAATCACAGAACATAGTGCTCCCACTTTAGAGATGGAAAATGCACAGGCATATAGAAAATTATACTCTGCTTTGGAGAACCACAGCACTGTATCACTAGAGTACAAATGAATGTCAATGACACATTGTACAGAGGGATTATAATCTTTTCTTTTAAAAACAGAATTAGTTTAAAAGACAAACTGTGGTTAAATACAGCTGTGACTGTATTATTAACATGTTACAATCCAGTCTCCTCTGCATTGTGCAATATTTAAAAAAAAAAGTTATCAAAACCTGTGTTGGCATCCCAAAGGTGTCAGTCTTTTACAAAACATTGATTTCATTAATGGATGTAGTACTGATTCAAGGAGAAGAATTTGTATTATTGAATTACCAATATCATTGGTATTGCAGTTTTTGCAATATTTGCAATAATTGCAAATGCTTCTTGATGATTTTCTTTCCAATGTAATGTCTAGACCAAAGAGCAAAGGAATTTTTTAAGATGGGAAATGGTAATGAAAATTGTGTCCCTTACCATCTCAGAGGAGGATTATAAGAATGTTAAAGAACAGTTCATCTTCCCTACACTTTTTTATTTATATATCATAAGGCTGATGACATGAGGTGATGGTGCTCTTCTAGGACTATTGTTCTGGTCTCTTCCATTCCTTTTCTACACTATTTCTGTCTCTTCTCCCATTTTCTGTCACTATTTGTGACATTCTTCCTTCATATGATTCTGGATGGTTAGGTTTTTTTTTTCTCTATCTACTTCTGGAGTTTGTCAGTACTCCAGTTTAAAATCTGGAGCCTTTTTTGATATATAATATACACCATGGCTGTCTGATTTTCTTTTGATGGCTTGTAAATCTGCATCCATATTAGCAGATAATGTAGTTAAATAGGAGTAGATTTACAGGGCAAATTGATCAGTGCTGAGGACCCAACATCCCCATTATTCATGTTTCAGGGAGCTTTAATTCACACTAGACTGGTCTGGCCCCGTGGACTGAATGCCCATTAGCAGCTGGAGTACCTGAGGTGTGAGACAATCTTGTGCTGCAGGTTCATCTGAAAGAAATTGAGTTCATGTACTCTTGAGACCACTCCACAATGTGAACCAAGGCATTTCACCTGGGGACAACAAGGAGGTTTGCTTCAAAACCACACTCTGGATCTGAACTCAAAGACTAATATAGACATACAACACATTTCAGCAAAACACTCCAAATCTGTTTGTAATTTTGCAGCCTCATAATTCTGATATTTTCCTCATTTCTTTCATGCCTTATTCACTTTCTTCAGCTCCTGTATGTAATTACCCAATGACTTTTTCTTGGAGCCATTCACAGGTATAGAGCGTAGGCAAAAGATATTACCGTTCTGATTTGCTGTCCCCTTTCATTTGTTTCTTGGATTTATCATGAAATCATGAAATCCACTTGGGAGGAGAAAAGTCCCTGGTCATTCAAGCATTTATGTGTTTCTTGCAGCTGAGATTAATTCAGCAGAATATGGGAGACCTTGACCGCTTCTTAGCCAAGTACAGTGACAGACTGCTTTGAGAGAGAATAAGAAGTAATTTGGGACTTCGTATTTCAGTATACTAATTCCTGTGAATTTGCTGTGGCTTTTTTTCTGTGTGGTTAGCTGTTATATTTTCAAGCTTCATGTTATTTTGTAGAACTTTTTAAAAACTGTTTTCTTTGCCTCATTGGGAATCACTCTTCTTTGTTATTAGGATGTTATGGCATCAATAGTGAAATGTTAGAACATTGCTCATTTTGGTAACAATAAAGTTCCCACAATTTGTTATGACATATGTTATTTTTAATCTTTTCCACAATAGAAAAAGTAAGACTATAAAAAGAAATGGCCAATGTTGACATATATAGCTCAATAGAAGAATGTATAAAAATTGGTTCTTTAAAGGTGAAGACTAACGTCTCTGTATTTTGGCAGTCAGCAGCTATGATCTGTCTTCTCATCTATAAACAAACAGAAATACATCTGATAACTAGTTTTAGAGATCATCACCATCAATTGTAGATTTCCAGGAAGAATTCCATTTATTGTTGCTTTTTTAATTAGCTGAACTGTGTAATGCTGATATTAAAACTGTTGAAAGCAGGCTTCTCAATGCTGCACAAACAAAAGCAATCTAGTATCTCATTTACATTCCTCTGCTGGTGTCTGCCGCAGATCTATAAATAGAATAGGCTACACACAGAAATTTATTATTGCAGCTGATAGCAATTTTCTTTTGCAAAGGTGTCTGGAGGCATTATTCATGAGATTCATTCTGGTAGACTCTCCAGCTGAGATCCTCACTCCCCAGAACTGCGGGTGGTCAGTTTAGAAACACACTAATCAACTGCTAGGCACAAAGACTGTCACAAGACTTACTGATTTCCCTCTTTTAAAAAATGCAGGAGTTCTCTCAGCTCCAAAGTATTTTCTCTAACCTGATTGCATGGATATTATAAGCAGTGAACAGATTTTTAGAAATCACATGTATTTGACATTTTATCACTGAACAGCCTAATGATTATGCTATTATCTGGAAAAACATAATGACTGTGGTTTGATACAGCTCACATCATGTCTTCTGCATTCATACCCACAGGCATATGTGACCTTATTAAGTATAAGAGAGACATGTTTCTGTTCAATACCGAGAACGTGTAGCAATCACATGAACTGACCTATCTAGCTGCCATCTAATTTCAGTCATAAAACAAGGGGAAAATCAAATAAGACCTTTAATGAAATTATATTTATAGTAAGTGATAGATGGGAATGTCTTATACTTCTGCTTTTACTATCTGATTTTGGTTTTCCTACCATATCTGCCATTGTGCTATCTTTGTATACTAAAAAAAGGTAATTCATACAAACAGAATATGCACATTTCTAAACGTTTGGTTTTACCACCCCTCAAGACCGATTACAACTTACTTTTTCCCTTGCCTATTCTAATATTCTTTCTATGACTGAGAACATAAGATGTATGAAAGCAGAGATATTAGCTGTTTATTTTGGTTCAATTTCAATATAATCACTACTGTAAGTATTCATATTTCAGTTTTTCTTTACATCCTACTGTGTTGTCACAAGGTATATATAATATCTGAATGTACAAATGATGTTTGGATTTGCAAAGTAGGCTAGTACCTTTACATTTTTTTTTCCACTTTCTTTCCTTTTTTCAGACATAATAGAAGAGCTGTTTTAGTGTAGCAGTTATTTCAACTATGTTATGAAAGCAGCAGCACAAATAACTAGTGAGACATCAGAAAAGTCACACATCTTACCATGAAAGGAAAGATAAATTAAAATATAAAATTAAACCCAAAAGAACCTGTCAACTCAAGTCACTCATAAAGCATCCTGGCATCTCTAATGCCAGGTACACAAGCAAAAAAAAAAAAAAAAAAAAAAAAAAAAAAGTTAAGAGAGTAAAAACAAAGAAATATATTACAGCCATAAGTCAAATGTCACTGATTTTCTGTGAATGTAAAACTCATCCTGTTTTTAAGTGTGTTTTGGTACTTATATTTTTTTGGTTTTAATTTGAATTTGTCAGTGATGCAGAAAATTGGTTTTGTGAATGCCCTAAACTCTACTCTGGAAAACTCTGCCAGTTCGCAACTTGTGATGAAAATCCATGTGGAAACGGTGCTACGTGTTTTCCAAAGTCCAGGCAAGATGCTGTTTGCCTTTGTCCATATGGAAGATCTGGCATCCTCTGCAGTGATGGTAAGAACCATATTCTTCCTGAATTGGTCATAGTTTCTCATTCATAGAAGCTGTGGTAAGAAACAGGTCAAATGCTTTGAAGGCAAAACACTGAAAGTGACCACCTCCCCACCTACAAACACAGCCCAAAATCCAGTCACAAGCAAAGAATGTCTGAGCTGAGCACCCTCCCCATGTGCTGTTTCATAAAAGTGTTGGCCAGAAAAAGGGAGACAGAGGGATCAAAGAAGCTGACAGTAGACAAGCTAGGAAATACCCGTTAATGTCTGATGTTTTAGTAACTTACCTGGAGAAAAGCTGAGAGAGATTTGACTGAGAGCTCCTTTGGAGAAATTAATTTCTCCTGTAGTTTGATTTTTCCTCTACATAGGGAAGCATTACTTTGTACATTTTGTAAATAAAAGGAGTGCATAAACAATACTTCCTGGACTGTAAAAATACCATCAGGTGCTAAAATTTTATTCATTTTTCAGGTCAAAAATTTACCAAGTGCTTTGCTATGAAACAGGAGTCAGGATGAAGGGAAATTAATAAAGCTAAGTAAATAGGTCATTTTGACTAATACTATCAAATGAAGGGCTTTTATTCCTCAAACATTGATTATAATGAGTGTTCTAGGTCAGAAATTCCTGTGTGTGAACATCCAAGGTATTCTTTTCCCCTAGCACTCAACATAGCAAGAAGTAATGATTGAAAAATCTGTGTATAGGAAATAATCACTGGTTCTGAGCTGATTCAGCAGTGCATATGAAGTCTCTTTTAAAATAAATGTTAAGCAATGTTCAGGTCGGATCAAAGTCTACATTGTCTTTTTCTTCGTATTATATACATCTTTATCTCTTATTTAAAATTTTAATTTCCAAAATTTTCAGTAGACGAACATTTATGTTTTATCCATGTTTTCATCTAACCCTGATAATTGATAGCCAATAGCAAATATATAGGCAAGTGTATGAAACATGTATGATATTTCCTTGCTAGTCTTTCTTAACTTGCAGTAGCACAAGACATTGGCACTTCATGTGCTGGGGTTGATATCTAGGTTAGCCCTTGATACATTTCTTTTCTTCCATGTATTTCTCTAATTGGTCTTTGAGTCTATATAAACTGGATATACAACATCCTGTGGCAGGGCTCCAGAGCTTAAGTATATAGCTTGCTCAGAAGTACTTCCATTTGTTTGCTTAACTGCGCCAATGGCTAATGACATTAATGCCTCAAGCTTCTGTGTTAGAATGGATGTTTCAAAGTTGTTCCCTGTTTTATGAATGTTTCTCTCTTCACCTTCCCCATGCCTCTCCTGATTTTATATATATATATATACATACTTATTATAAACCTCCCAAAATTCTTCCTGAATAGTCCAAGTTGATTCATTCATTTTTGGGACACCAATCGTGCTGTATCTTTCATCATCCGGGCTGCCTTTCTTTGTTCCTTCTCAGTTCCACTGCGTCCTCCTTAAAATGAGGGTCCAGAGCTGACCACAGTACTCAAGGTGTGGTAATGCCACTGCTTTATACAGTGGTGTTTGAAATTTCTCTGGTTTACTCTCTGTCCTTTTCTTAACAATTTCTTCCATTCTATTTCCTTTTATGAGTACACTGGCATTTTCATGAAACTGCTTGTTAAAACTCCTAACACCTCTTTCTTTGAATGCCAATGGCGAGTTCAGAGCCCACCATTCTGTATCTAAGGCTAGGACTGTTTCTGTAATCTACCTCAATTTACATCTGTCAACACTGAGTATCGTCTAATGCTGTTTGCCTGTAGTCATTCAATGAGGCTCTTCCGCAACTCTTTGTAGTTGGATGTCTCTAACTGAGAGTCTGAGTAAAAATTGAGAGAGCCTAAATTGAGAGAAAGTACACAAGTTCATTAGTTTAGTTAGACTACAGAGCTGAAGGCTTTGAAAGCACAGAAAGAATGAAATTTTATTTGGTTAAAAGGGAAATCTCTGGATCATCACTGTAAGCAAACAAAAGGGGGGAAACACCCAGCTTTGTAGGACAGTCTATAAATCTAGGGTCAATAAACCCACAACATAAAAAATTATTGAAATATGACAAATTATTTTATTGAACAGTGTCTTAAGAGTTTAGAAGGAATAGAAATAAACTGAGCACAGACAGAAGTCTTGTTAAGCTGGACTTTGCATTGAAACTTAAAATAAGCTGCAAAAGGCCTTTTTATCACATATGCTAAAACTGAACAAAGAGTCACAGAGAGAAACAGAGACACAATGAAGTGAAGGCTGGGTGCAGCCTTAGGGATAGCCCTAGCAGCATCAAAGCCATACATTTGGTGAGGTATTTGAAGATAATGATAGATCACCTAATTACAATCATAGAACTATGTAAATTATATTAGAAACAGAAGACAAATTTAATTCTTTACTATAACAAAATGAGTGGCCCAGAAAATAAATTTATTAGAAATAAATGGTCCATAAAATTTAAAGTCTAGGAGCACACATTTTTAATGAATCATCTCCCATTTAAGATATACAATAATATTGTCTCTACTATTAAGATTAGTAACAAAGTTCATGCTACCTTGTGTCTGAAACACTGAAGAAAAGCTTGTTTCTTCTAAATGCTTATCAAATAATACTTGGTCTTCATCAACAAGAAATGTGCAAGATGTTACAGTGATTATTTGATAAAACAAATATAGCAAATGTACCAAACAGAACTGCAGATTTCATGCCAGCATTGTTGCTCCTACCAATAGAGATTATTTACAAAAAATAAAGATAAGTAAAGATGTGGACAGAGCCACAAATGAGCCCACTGCTACAGGTCTTTCGTATGTCAGAGCCCCTGTTGCCATCTGTTAAGAGTTGCAAGTCTCACTAAGAACAACATCAATCTCTACAAATATATAAGAAAAAGTGATAATAAAACTACTGTCACTATTAAATGGGGGAAAAAAAAATGAAACAAAAAAAACCCAAACCAAAATGCTTGGCATGACAAGTTAAAAGTACATCATTTTATGGGGAATGCACAACATTCTAAAAGTGGAAAACTATAGAGCTACCATAAAGATGACAAATGAGGCAAAAGTTTAAGGACAGATAGTAATTTCTGTTTCTATATAAATATGGAAAAACAGACAAGGTCCTGGGATTAACAAGGACTTTTCTTCCGTTTCTGAAGCAGATGGATCATACTGCATTCTAAGCAGGCTGGGAACAATGTTCTGAGTTTATCTTAGTTACGTTATGCTTGTTTCAGACATCAAGAAAAGATTCCTAAAAGCATGTCCATTTTTCAAAATATATATAGTAAAATGCATTATCTCTCACTACACATCTTTTCTTGCTTTTATCACGAGATGACCATGTTATTATGACTGCAAGTTGACCATTATATATTGAAATGTCTCTCAAGAAGCTACATAGCTAAGGCACAATGGGCCACCAGGGATGGAGGATAATAATATAAGTTAGAAGAGAGGACAGGCTGAGCTGATCAGGCGAAGGACACAGCCAGACAAGCGTACTGATCAGCCAACTATTTATATGTGACTGGCCCTTTTTGTCCCTGTGTCCCTCTATTTTTCCACACTTGTTCCTCCCCAAACCACCTAATTCCTTCCTTCTCCCCACCTTTGGTTCCTCCCACAAGTCCTGTGCTATTCCAAACTGTTCTTCACCTGCATCCTGTAATGTGTCCCATACCCCATGGCAGTTACACCACTCTGTCCAAAAGGTCCTCCAGCATTGACTTGTCATGCTGGGTGTCACACCTGGACACTAGGCATGAGGGTCTCCCGGGACAGCGCTGGGAGGGGCACAGACAGGGTGTCCCTTCCTCTGAATCCTTAATTTAGGTTCCCACCTGCCTTTGGGGTCTGTGCTCCTCTGGGATTGTGGAGGTGGATTTGTTGTGGGCTGATGGCTCCTGGGATAGGGCTGGGAGTAGCTGGGGCAGGGTATTAATTGAGTTCCCCCACCTGCCATTGTCTGTC
The DNA here is from genome assembly GCF_030463565.1 of Pelecanus crispus. Lineage (NCBI taxonomy): Eukaryota > Metazoa > Chordata > Aves > Pelecaniformes > Pelecanidae > Pelecanus > Pelecanus crispus. Next base: position 102,419,504 of record NC_134645.1, read on the forward strand.
TGTGCTGCTTTGTGTGTGTGTGGGTGAGCACTTATCACATAACCAAGCACTGCTGATTTGAGAAGTTAAGTGCCCCCATGACTTTCAACTCAGGGTGCAGAGTTGCCTGAAACAAGAATTTAGTCACTTACTAAAATAGAAAACAGGAACTATTTAGCAATGCACATCATCAATATGCAACAATTTGGAACAGATACTATGTCTACATGAGCAGCTTGACGCAATCTTCCAAGTACTTTGGTTTTTTAAGCTGTACATAAAGGGATCTGTATCATTTAAATGGAGGCTAGTTACTGAGCTCTGGCTTTTCAGTAGTTTTCTGTGAAACCAGCCAACATTCAGGCCCTAGTCTGATAAATGTCCTTTCACATTTAATTTAGTAAAAAGCTGTTTGCATTGTGCTTCTTGTAGATTGTAAATATCCTCCAGTATTTAGGATGACACTGGTGAATGAAAGTGTTTACAAATAGCACCATTTCGGACCAAATTAATACACATTCTCCAACAGTGCTATGAACATTTTTTTCTGTAAAATGCTTTTTAAAATACTTCTTATATATTTGATTTTTCTACTTTTAAAAGTTGGGCAGGGAGGCATATCAACAACTCATGGAAGCAAGTGAGTATTAGGTTAGCACTAGAACTGCCTGTCATCCAGGGAGATTTGTCATTTTATAGAATCTAAGACTTAAATGAAAATCTGTGGTGCTTGCTCAATACAAAGAGAAAGCTTGAGCTCAGACAGTTAAAGAGATGTCCATATCACCATATTTCAACTCTTTTAAAACGAAGAATTCTAATTATAACGATTTGAATATAAACGTGGCCAGACTGAATATAAACGTGGTCAAATCACTGTTGTTAACATGAAATAAAAGTCAAATAGTTTTAATAAGCCTAAACTATTAAAAATGCTATTGTTGTATCTCACCAAAATAAGCAGAGTTTAGGACTCTGTTCTTGTACCTCAAAAAAAAAAAAAAAAAAAAGAAAAAAAAGAATTGTTCAATTGCTATTGTCTCTGCAATCAGCCTTTATTTCTTTTTTGTATTTTTTTTAACACTTTCATCTAAGTACAGACTGGGGGCATTCCCTGGTTGACACAGGAAACTGATATGGTCTGTAAAATATAAGGCCAGTATGTTTGAAATAGCTGAGTGTAAGGAATTTTGATATATAAGAGGCAGAAATTTTAAAGAGGAAATATCAGGATAGCAGGGTGTCATTGTACTGCGGATGGCCTCCTAAATGTGAGTGAAGCAGAAATGGTTCATTCATCAGGAATGGAAATGAACACCTGGACTTCTAAACTCTTGATGATGTTGTTAGTTATATGCTATACAAGACACTGGGTCCTTCTGGGAAGCTGTTGGTCATAATATGAAGCATTGTGTTAAGCCAGGAATCAAGAGCAAGCACTTTGTAAGCACAAAGGTTAATATAAAAGGAGAAGGAAGGATTTCAAAGGATTTCAAAGTGCATTGCTAAGATGAGTAACTGTGTCAATTGCAGTGTTTTAGACCAAACTTCAGTGTTTTAGTTTCACTGTGTTTCACATATGTACATATGTGACAGCATAAAATGCAGTCCTAACTGTGACATTGTATTTAATAAACACACACTGAAAAGGGCCATCCAAAGCATGCATTCACAGCAATCTGTATGTCCCTTGAAATATTTCTGAGCAGCGTTTATGGTAATGCTTCACAGTCCAAAGGATTCCAGCAGATTTTCTGTAGGATGTATTCCCCCCGTGGATAAAATTCATTTCAAAGTGCTGAAGTGGGAATAGTCACTTGCTCCAAGCTCTGTAGAGTGAATATCAGCCTGCAAGCAAATTGCTTCTGTGCAGCTATATTTGGCACACAATGTCACCTTCAGAGTTGTTTGGGTCTGCAGACTAAATTGTGCAGTTCGGTGACAGCAGATGCCCAAAGGGAATCTCCTCAGATAAAAAAAAAATCTGCATCACAAGGTTTTGGGTCAGTGGTAAGAGACTTTGGGGAATGCTGATCAGGGTTGCTCTTCTTCCCGTTCAAGAGAATGTATTTTCTGGGTCATGTGCTCTTAGCTGGCCTTAATTTACCCCTCCCCTCCAATGTGAGGAATGTCATAAAAATTGTACAAAACACACATAGGCACACTCACACACTATTAAGGTCACTGCTGTATTACCAGTTTTTCAGACTCATATTTTCATCCTTGAGCAATGAAATCACTTATTATTTCAAATATCAGCTTCCAATCAGAAGTACAAGTTACTAGTCCATATGATTACAGAAATAAGCTAAGCTAATAGGGCCAATGGGCTCCATGATTACTGATACCACAAGAAAGACAAAAAAAAAGGAATACCTAAGTATTTACTGGGCGTGGGGAGGGGAGGGCATACACCTGAATTACCCATTACATGGATCACTAACTCCTCATACAATAGTCTTCCAGACGTCAGCAGTCTTCTACTACCACCTTGAACTCTCAGCTGGCATTGCACTGCCCTGCAGCTCCAGCACCCCTTATCTTTTCCTCCTTGCACTTCCCAGAGTTTCCAGTGAGGAAAGGGGGTTGCCTATTGAAGAAAACAGTTTTAATATAGAACTAGCAAAACATGTAAACTAGATACAGAGGAGCAGGCAATTCCACTGTGTCATAAATCAAGCAAGCAGGGCACAAGACCAGCTTGGCTGAACAGGGGACTCCTTGTCAAACTCAAGAGGAAAAAGAAACTGTATGATCTCTGGAAGCAAGGTCGGGCTTCGCAGGAAGAGTACAGAGCTGTGGTTTATATATGCAGGGAGAAGACACGAAAGGCCAAAGCTCAGTTAGGGTTGAAACTGGCCAATGTTGTTTCAGATAAGAAAAAGGCCTTTTTTAAGTATGTTAATAGCAAGGAGGTCTAAACAAAACATTGGACTGATACTTGTTGAAGATGGTCATCTGACTAACAGGGATGAAGAAAAAGCAGAGGCATTCAATGCATTTTTTGCCTCAGTCTTTAATAATACTGAGGGACATTGGGCTGCCCAGTCCCCTGAGTTGGAGGACCACAAGTGTGGGAACAATGAATTTCCATTTGTGGACACTGAAATGATAAAGGACCAGCTGTACCAGCTGAATGGTCACAAGCCCATGGGGCCTAATGGGATTCATCCCAGAGTTCTGAAGGAGCTAGCGGATGTTATGGCAGGACCCTTCTCAATCTTCTACAAAAGGTCTTGGGAGTCTGTGGAGGTCCCTGCTGACTGAAAGCTAGCCAGTGTTATTCCAATCCACAAAAAGGGCATGAGAGAAGACACAGGGAACTACAGACCTGTTAGTCTAACCTCAGTTCCTGGAAAAATTATGGAGAAGATTATACTGGGTACTACTGAAGGGCATTTAAAGAACAACACAATCATCAGGCACAGTCAACATAGGTTCACAAAGGGAAAGTCCTTGATTGACCAAATTGATATCCTTCTATGATAAGGTCACCCACCTAGTGGATGAAGGGAAGGCAGTGGATGTAGTTTTTCTGGATTTTAGTAAGAGTTTTGGTACCGTCCCTCACAGCATCCTTCTGGACAAGTCGTCCAACTGTGGCATGAGCAGGTACATGATGCTCTGGGTAAAGAACTGGCTGAACAGTAGGGCTCAAATTGTTGTAGTGAATGGGGCTATATCTGGCTGGCAACCAGTCACCAGCAGTGTTCCTCACGGTTCAATTCTAGGGCCAGTTCTGTTCAATATATTTATCAGTGATCTAGATGCAGGAGTTGAATGCACCGTTAGCAAGTTTGCTGATGATACCAAACTGGGAGGTGCTCTGACTCTCTTGAGGGACAAGAGGCCTTGCAGAGGGATCTAGATAGATTGGAGCATTGGGCTGTGATTAAACGGATGAAATTTAACAAGGCAAAATGCCAGATTCTGCACCTGGGACAGAGTAATGCAGGGCACAAGTATAAACTGGGAGAGGAGTGGCTGGAGAGCAGCCCTGCAGAAAGGGATCTGGGGGTGCTGGTCGACAGCAGGCTCAATATGAGTCAGCAGTGTGCCCTGGCAGCCAAGAGGGTGCAAACCGCATCCTGGGGAGCATCAAACACAGCATAACCAACCGGTCAAAAGAGGTGATTATCCCACTGTGTTCAGCGTTGGTGCGGCCTCACCTGGAGTACTGTGTGCAGTTCTGGGCCCCACAATTTAGGAAGGATGTGGAGGTCCTTGAGTGCATCCAGAGGAGGGCAACAAAGCTGGTGAAAGGGCTGGAAGGCATGTCCCGTGAGGAGCGGCTAAGGACTTTGGGTTTGTCTCGTTTGGAGAAAAGGAGGCTGAGGGGAGACCTCATTGCTCTCTACAGCTTCCTGAGGAGGGGAAGTGGAGAGGGAGGTGCTGAGCTCTTCTACCCTGGCATCCAGTAACAGAATACATGGGAATGGTTCAAAGCTGCATCAGGGGAGGTTCAGACTGGACATCAGGAAACATTTCTTCACCGAGAGGGTGGTCAGACACTGGAACAGGCTTCCTAGAGAGGTGGTCGATGCCCCAAGCCTGTCAGTGTTTAAGAGGCATTTGGACAATGCCTTTAACAACATGCTTTAACTTGGTCAGCCCTGAATTGGTCAGGCAGTTGGAGTAGATGATCATTGTAGGTCCCTTCCAACTGAAACAGTCCATTCTATTTTGTTTTAAATGCCAGCTTAGCTCCCTCATCTTGCCTCTCCTTCCCAAATTATGCTACACATATATTGCATGTCCACACAGCAGGCCCTCCACCTCATTTTTGTGGTTGGTTCTTGGGTACCTCCCTGTCCTCTCCATCTCCCTGCATCTTTGTGGGCACAAAGGACAGGGGAATTGCAGCAGCAAGTTCTTCCTTCACCTGTGGGCCTGCAGTCCCTGATCTAATACCGTCTAATGTACTGCAATGCACAGAGAGAGGGTCCTACCAGAACCTTGTGCCAGAGGTCTGCATTCAAATCAGTATTTAAAATTGGTGACTGTAAATATATAGGAATTTATAGAAATGCATTTATAATTTGCTTCATATAGCTTTGTTAAGCGAGCTACTTCCATCAGGAGCATGTGTTGTAGTTCAAACGTCCAATCTTCTTGCTGCTTCATTGGAAACATGGTGAGTAAGAGGACAGCTGCTTTTAAAATAATTTTTCTAAACTCAGGTAAGAAAACATCTTGCAGTCTGTTTGTCAATATTTCTGTGCTCAAAGGCAAGTTTTGGTTTATTAAGAGCTATACTGCAAACCAGTAAGAGAAACATTGGCTGTAGAATTTTGTGATGACAAAGGGCATTTTTTCTGAAGACTTTTGTACAGCTTGGAAGACTGGAAAATACGCAATGCTTGGTAGTAATTTCCATTCCTTTTTCAATATCATCTTTGCAAATATGTGAGCTGGTATTTCGGAGAACTGAATAATACTCATCCCACAGTGTATATGGCTGCTGATCCTGGAGCCAGACACTGAGCTGATAACTGTTCACGCTTAGTCAATGATAACATAAAAAAGTGGATTATCTGATTATAATTCTGTAGCCTGAAGTCTTCATCTCTTTCTATCCCTTTCATCTGTCTTGTTTTTTGCAATGTATTGTAAAGCTGTGGTTCAAGATGTGTTGGCAGTGAGCGCTGAAAGGAATATTTATTTTAACTCATAACAGAAAATTTGAAGATAATGAAACCATTATTCTCTTTCTTCTTTGTCACTTTATTCTCTCCTCTTTGTTAAGATTTTTTCCAAACTACAGTTGATTTTTTTTTACCTCCCGCTTTTGTTCTCACGTCTGATAAGATGTACAATGTTAGGGAAGTAGGTAGCCAACCATATTAATATATTTATATAATGGGATAATTTGTCATTATTTGTTTGTGAGGCAATGGGACATATCATACGTTATTACTTGTTCAGTACTGGGAATGCAGAAGAGGACAATGATGAATGGCATAGGACTGACAGAGAGACACAGGACGAGATCAAGGACAAAAAGTTGATAAAAGACTTCAGTACTCCTTCAGAGTGGTGTGTGGTTTAGGCACAGTATTAATTTGGTGTGTTTTTGCACGGCTCATAATCAGAGCCATTGGGACACACCTCTGTTCTTTACCACTTCAGACTGTACACTGCAAGAGCAAGAGTGGAAATTAGCTTGGACGGTATCTAGGAAGGAAAAGGGAAATAACCTGATGTGGTTAGCTGTGCTCTCTGCTCTATCAGCCAGACCCTAACACTTTATAAATAATGTTTTGAAGGACTGTGTTTCAAGGTAAAGAGGGCTATAAGTTTATATAATTTATATATATATATATAAATATATATATATTAAAAAATATATAACAATCTTGGCTCCATAGCTTTATAACAAAAAGAAAGAGAATAAAAGGAAAAGGTGGAGTTATCTTGCTTTACACAATTTTACCAAACATTGTATTTTTCATACAGGGTTATTTTTTTTTAATTAATTTTTAAGTTAAAAATATGTAACAGTATGGCAAACTAGTCTGTATTAAAATCAAACTAATGGAGGTCATTGCATGAAAGGTATCTCAAAGACTGAATGTTTTATACTGATGCACATTTACTGACAACCTTTTTGATGTGATTGGATAAAGATCTCTTGATAAAATAATACTTAGTGTAGAGAAGAAATGTGATTAAAAATGCGATATAGAATCTATAAGTGGCAGTCCAGAAACAGATAAAATATGGAATAGCTGTCAAGCTAGATATATTGAATTAGCCAGAATTAGAAGCTTTTGATTCAGGATTAATTAACATTTCTAAATACATTTTACTCTCCAGAGACCAGCATAGGGAGGGCTATTTACAAACACTTACTGCATGTACCTACCTGTTAAGGATAGGGTAGTTAATTAGATACTGTATCTGACTTTTACTAGGTGTAAGAAACTACTTCAACACTGTGGAGAAAACGGGGAAGAAGTAAACCAAAATAATGTATAATGATTTTCATAAAACATACTTGTGGGGTTCCTGTTGCCTTATACAGTATTTTTCCATTTGGTGACCACATGCTTTATATAGGTATAGCTCCATATGGTGGCCATGCACCATTTCAGATAGCATCCAAGCACCATGCACACACAGGGGAGGACCAGCATGGAGGGGAGCAGGGGTGGCGTATGACAGCTGGTTAACAAGTGCAGGAAGTGCTTCTGCAAGTCAACAATAAAAAAGGACAGTCCGATCAGGGAATTTGAAATTCCCTAAACCCGTCGGTGGGTCTGAGCTGCTCATCTGGAGAAGAATACATACCCTGCTTCCTTCCAGCCTCCTGATAACCACTTAGGTAAATCTTTGTGTGCAGAGATATTAAGTTTAGCCCACTACTAGTGATATACTGGATTTACTGATGTTTTGACTTGGGTAATTGTACTGATTTGTACAAACTGATTTGTAGTTGTTACTGTGCTGTTATTCTGAGATAAATTGTTTATCCCAAAAGCTGTTGGCTGGTGGTGTCTGTTACCACATCTGGAACCTATAGCATGGCAGGGATGTCTTAAGCCCATACAATGCTGGATTATGTTATTGAATGCACTTCATGGCCCCAGCAAAATGAGTAGTTAAAACTGGATGAAAAAAACATCAAGAGCCGAGAGGAGATGCTCAAGTAGTCAAAGATGGACATTATTTAAGAAAATTGCTTCTTGTCACATGTTTTGAAAGGGGCTGTGCTCAGACACCGAGGGGTAAGAGATTAAAAGGTCAATTTGCAAAGAATGTTTAGTGATTGTGCTCTGACCTGGAGTTCAGTGATCTAGACTCAATTCTTCAATACACTCCAGACTTTGTACAAAACTTTGTGCAAGTAATTTAGTTTCTGAGTACCCTATGGTTCCCATTCTTTAAAATCAGAAAAAAAGTGTTTCCTTGATTTCACAGAGAACAAGTTCAGAATTTCTAAATCATTTAGCTTTTATGGCAATGAAGACCAGAGACAAAAAGCATGCAGAATGGGAAGTAGTTGCAGGATACAGAGAAGGTAGGCTTCATCCCACCTAATTTTAGAAGTCTATAATACTTTACTCTTACAACCCAACACAACTTTTGTATTTGGTGGGGTGAAATAAGCATTTTAGAATACTGTTCACCTGACCTGTATAAGGTAGGTGTTTTATATGAAAGACACTGCATCCTAAATATGCTTAATTTTTCACTGACATAAAGTGCAGCCTTAGGTGGGCAGCTGTTATGCAGACATCTGTATCACAGATGCCCTCATTTAGTCAGATGACTGCCACCCATTGTGTACATGTGCAGATTGCTTCTAATGAGTGGGAGGCTTAGGGCCTAGATATGTCTCTTTCCTATAGTAAATAAATATAGAAAAAAAAAGGTAAGCAATACTGTGAAATGAAAAAAGTCTAACAATTATTGAACACCAACGTGAAATAAATGTTTTTGTATTACAATATAGCAAAAAATTATATAGACCAGATTTTTTGTGAGAGTGCAGCAGGTATGATTATATGCAAGTTTTCCCCATACGGAGATCTTGAAAGTAAAGTGCAATTCTTGTACCCAGTTCTGGTAAACTGCAGGTAAAATTGCAGTGTAGGTAAAGGTCCAAACCAGAATGTGTATCATGCTTTGGGCTGAAGAGAGAGTTCCCATCTTCTTGCCTTCATATAGACGTTCATTCAGGGTGCATCCATGTTAAAGATCATGGATGTCAGCCATTCACTCAGAAATAGCTATCCTGCCTTCAGGAACTCTTAAGTAACATGTCACGCTGACATTCTCTGATACACCTTCTTTAGGACTTTGCACAATATTCTTCAAAACATGTCACTTCTGTCTAAGCTGTTTCGAACTTGGACTATTGCTGAGGTGTCTCTGAGAAACATTTTAAGCCTGCTTGAAAGTGTCAAGATTTTGACATCTGACAGTTGACCAAATATAGCATACACAACCTGTCTGCAGATGCTGAGTAGTGCTGTCTATATTTACTGGTATTAACATTTTTAATAAAACTACTTATCTTTCTGTACCATTTTTTGTTAATTTATTGCTATAAAACTTCATCATCAATTTGGCCTGGTAATTTTTCTCTCAAGCCTTTTTTCTTAGACTTTATCCTAAAGGCAGGAGATAAAAATAGGTGAAACCACAATTTAAGACAAAATGGCCAACCTTTTCAGTACTGTGAGGAGCCCAGGCCATATGCAGTATCACAGGCCATATATAAATGGTGATGCTAGTCTCTGGAGTCAAATGATAGCAACTTCCTATGACAGCAAACTTACCAAACTAAATTTTGCATAACATGTTTAATTTACTAAGGCCAGTTCCCACTTCTGCCTTCTTAAAAGACTAGCCACATGCCCCTCATTTTAGGTAAAGTTATTTAAAGATAAATAATTTTATTTAAAATAACCTTAAATAGGAACAGTTCTGTTATCAACACAGTTGTGTCATGACTCTAACACAACTTCCACCCAGTAAATCTATCTATCACTTTGATACATAAGGAAATGCACAGAGAAAAGCTGAATCTTGTCTCAGTAGCCCCAAATTTGCTGCCCCCCAGCTCATGGGCCAAAATTATTCCTGCTTTCTAAATGAGATACGGTTTTAGTTGTAAGTACGAATTGCGATCTTTGAGTCTTTTGTCCCAGGACGTGTCAAAACTGCAGTGCAATTGAAAGTGGTATGTAGTAATAATCTAAGAATATAGAGACATATAACAATTTTCTGTGTTGAGCAGCAGCTGGTCAGTGGGAGCAGTGTCCTTTCACTGTCCAGGTCCTACTGTTGTAGGCCACTTTGCAGGACTTTCCTTTGTCAATGTTCAATATATCTTTATAGGGAATGCTGAAAGGAGCAAGTAGAAAGGCAAGAAAATAACTTCCCAGTTAGAATGCTCCAAGGAAGCAGCTGAGACAATGGCATACTTCATCCTGGGAGTAAAGTGTTTTAGCCTGCTGGGAATAACTTGTCAGGAATAAACTCTTCAGTGATCTCTGTCAGTGAACCAAATTACCTGGCTCTCTGGAGGTACATGATAGAATTTGCCTTTCCCATTATAAAGGGAAGCAGGAAAGACAATAAACATCAAGGCCTCCTTTATTTTAAAATCTTCTTGTCTCTTAAATATTTTGTGTTTTATTAAATAAAGAGAAAGAAACAAAGGGGAAAAAAAAAAAGAAGAAAGGAAGAATACTTCTCATTAAAGGAGCTGCCTGTCTGTCATAGCTTCCTGAGAAGCAAATAATGCAGAACTTGAGCCTCCCTCAGGTATGTTCAGGTAATCTGAGGGAATACTAGTGGACTGCAGCCAACACCAAATTTAAATATGGAAGAGTTAATTGTGTTTTTTCTCCAGTGCAGCACATAACTCACAAAGGTCTGAGACTTGAGGTTACATTCAGTCAGACTAGGCTGAGAACAAACTCATTGCCAGTTTTCTTCTAATTAGGACAAGATCACTGTTTCATATGGAAATTTTCTGGCTCCCATTTATGATCACAGAACAAGGCATAATGTGCCACATGTGTGAAGTAGTGCTTAATAAATGGGACAGTACACTGTATTGCTGCAGATTCCAAGTCTGTGCTAGAAAAGGTTTGTCAGAGCCTACGTCTGCACCTTTTGTCAGATGCAGATACTAAGGCAATGTCTGCCACTTCAGTGCCAATATGGCAGGTTTCCCAGGTTGCAAATTTAGAAACAGATTCCACAAAGTAGAGATGGTGATATCATTTTCACAATTACGTGTGATTGTTTCTCCCACACTGTAAATATTTAGGGCCAGATGCTTAAAGGTACTTAGGCTAACATAGATTTACTTGGGGAAGATTATAATTCTTTACTAGCACTTCCCAATCTGGTTTGTACATAGTGCAGCTATGTATTCCTTCCTCCCCAATCCCTCCTACTGCCTTCATTAGTAAAGCTGGATCCAGCCACATTTGGAGCTCAGGTTGGTTGGAGATAACTGCTTGAACGTTTCAAATCTAGCCCCATGCCCAGTCTTTCAGGATTCAGCTTTACTCAGCTATTCTTCCTCTCTCTCCTGGTTTTCACTAAACCTTATTGTCAATACGAGCATCATATTAACTCTGCTCTGAGCATCAGCTACAAGAAGTGACTACAGCAGCGTGGCTACCCGACTCCAGCAAGCGGTCCTTGGGGCTGTGCGGGTGCTTAGTACCAGTTCTCTATTGACTGTTCACCAGTACAGATATGTGTATAGACTTGATCTTATTTGCTTTTTATTTGCTTTTTTAATCCCACAGTTTTTCTCAGCATAAATTATACCTGTCTGCTTCACAAAACCAGTAGGTGTTTGAATGAACTTGTAGCCTGCACAGCTTTAGAGGAAGCAGGAATATATAGTTGGTAAAGGTATTTTAGAAAAAGCTACATGGTTTTCTTGGTCAGTGCCCAACATAAAGGAAATTTGCATTAAATTGAACCTAAATGACAGTAAAAAAAGTTAAATAATTTGTTAGTACTGTAAATTATACCTTTTTGGGTACTCAGTTCCTGATTATTCAACAGTTCAAATGATGGAGCAAATACTGTGAAAAATATAACTCATGTAGGTCCTATTCACTCTGCTGCAAATTGATTCTTTTTATGTTTCTTTTTACTATTTCTCTCTCTACCTGTGAACAATTATTATTCCTTAACCTCTTGAACACATCCTTGTACTCACTTTCACTCAGATGCATGCCAGAGAAGTCTTTTTTTTTTAACAGGATAATTTCTTTGTATGTTTTCTTTTGCCTGTCTGAGTTTTGACTAAATATTGCAGTGTACTGCTATTTGTAACAATGCTGTCTAGAATCCAGGAGATGGCAGCAGTTGCCAATAATTCAGTTGTAAAAGCAGCCTATTTACAAAAGCAGAAAAATAAAGAGATTACACTCAGAGGAAAGCCAAACTATATCTGCATCTATGTAAAATATTACAACATATTAAATTATTAGTATTAATTATTAGTTTTTATGGTCTAAAATGGGCTATTAAATAGAACTTGCAAATGCATATGTTAAAGAATTTGCCCTAACACTGAATTTCTTTTTTTTTTAATCCAGCTATTAATATTAGCCAACCTAGTTTCAGTGGCACAGATGTCTTTGGCTATACCTCATTCCTAGCTTATTCTACAATCCCAAATATCACCTTCTACTATGAATTCCGCTTGAAACTTCAGCTGGCAAACCACCACTCAGCTTTACAAGATAACTTGATTTTTTTCACTGGACAGAAAGGCCAAGGTAAGTTTTATTTTTATTACCTATCCTTACAGGCTTTCAAATATTCATTAAACAAGTAGGATAAAAATATACACAGCTTTTTCGTGATTCTTTTTAGGATATTATTTCATTAGAAGGAAAATAATCTCTTCAATACTTTATTGTTTTGTAAACACACAGTAAATAATCAGATTGTATAAATGTTTCTTTTCATTATGAACTAGAATTGCTTCCAGTAATTAAAGTCAACAGTCAATCTGACTCTTGAGGTAGCATATTTCTGAACAAAATAAATGGAAACCAGAAGATTAAGGTTCTCTTTTCAGTCACAAACATAAATTTCATTATTGATTATATTTATTTGGTACCCAGTTTTGAGAGATGCTGCCTCAAATCTTCTTCCACTGATACTTTATTGGAAAATCAATCTATCCATACAATGTGCCACAGCCACCCTGCCATTTCTTCTTCCTGTGTCTTCTAACGACCTGCCGCAGGAGCAGCCACGAATTGCTGCCGTTACAGGACTCTCAACATTGAAATCCAACCCTGTGGCAGCCAGAATTGGACTCTAATTAAAATATGAGACCCTAACCTCTAGATCACTCAATGCAAGTTAACCCAAGCTAGCTATGAATAAGTAAGTTGCACTACAATCTGTACAACTAAGTATTCAAGTTGGTATCTGATTAACAGAGCTGAGAAGCAGGTTGCATAAATCTACTTAAAACTGACACAGTAGATGCTTTACCACATCCAAAACATCGCAAGTTTGGCAGATATGGCCCACGACTTATGGGAACCCTATATTTACGCTGAACAGCATCAGAAAATTAATACTTCAGGAAGATGAAAGAGGGCAGAAATTATTTTAGCAGTTTTAAGATACTGAGGTCCCAAACTACATTATTAAAAATCAGTTTTGGGGAGGCCTTATGCAATTACATATGCATTACACAAAACAACTGCAGTACATCACATCAATAGTATACAAGGTATCCTCCATTTGCTATGTTAATATATTTGATATTTTCTTAGGTCTTGTTTTCCATTAAATTTCTTTACTTAAGTTCCTGTACACTCCGGCTTTTCCCCCTTTCTCCCTGTGGCAGACTTCTGAGAGTCAGACTGTTAGTCTATTGCAATGCAAACTAAAACATGTTAGCTTAGAATGGTTTGGCAGTTTACATATCTGTCATATAATTAAGCCTGTTACTTTTCATTTGCAAAGATCCTGTCAAATTTAGCTAGTGTGTTCTGGTGATCAACTGTACTTTAGTGTGCCATGATACCCTGGTACAGCACATGAACAAACATTCACTCCCAGGCAGTTTTTCATTTCACTTAGTAATTACTTATTGTTGTGGGTGGAGGAAATACTGTCTTTCTTTTTTGGGTAGCCAAGTAGAAATGGTGCATGGTGTTGCCATTACCTAAAACATTTCCATCTAGTCATTCAGAAAGCAGCTTTCGGAAGCCAGTGCCCCCAACATTAAATTTTTATAACAATAGTACATAGGTTTTTTGTAATACAAACACAAATTAATCGTTCTTTTCAATGACAAGAATGAACCACTGCATTCAAACATGTTTCTGCAACCTTGGGAACTGAATTTCAAACTGTCAATACAGAAATTTAAGGAAATGTAACCAAAAATTATACCAATTTGTCCACTGTCTTTACTCAGGAAAGAAAAAATGCAAATATGAAATGTAGGGCATGAATGGTGCAAAATAACCTGATTTTTTTTTTCAGTTACAATAATCGAAAGAGAATACCAAAAAAAAAAATTCCTAAAAATAAAACAGAACATTGGACTAAAGCCTGTCTCAATAAGGCCTGCCTGCAGGGTGTACCCTGTAATGTCAAAGTCCTTGTGAAGTGTAGGTCTTGCAACCATATCTAGTTGAACTGAGTAAAACAAATTCTTACTGGTGTCATTTTTACTAACCAAAATACTAGCATTCTGGAAACCTGGCTTTTTATTATTTTGCATATAGCTTTTTTCATGAACGCTGCTGTATGGTGATAATGCGTTTCCGCAGTCAAATGATAGGTGGACAGCAGAGCACCAGCTGTCAGCAAGGCTGAGAAACAATGAGGTGCCTGGTAAATTGCTGTGTAGCACTTTTACTTATTTTCTCCCTAGTTTAAATGGTTGGGGAGACTGAGTAACCCCTGTTTTAATTACTAGAAAGCAGTATTTCTTACCAAGTCAACTTTGCTTACTTCACCAAGAGGAGATGCTGTTGTTCTAAGAATTTACTTTTACCAAGTACCAAGCAATAACACTCTCACCCTGAGGAATGTGAGGTTTTTTTGCAGCCTGTGATCTTACTGTAAGGAAGCATTTTTAGTATTCCATTTACATTTTCCTCTTTCTCCATTTCAACCCATTTCTCGTGGTTAGCATTCCCTTGCAGTATCCTACCTGATTCCCCTCCACGGTCATCTCTGCCTAAACCACGGACACTGGTGTGGTGGCTAACCTCTTGTGAGGTACTATCAAATATTGTCTAAGGCAGAGGTGTATAATATCTTTTTCCCCTTACCCCCACAAAGCTTATAAATCAAAAGTCACCTTTGTTCAAATACCTCACTTAACTTAAAACCAAACCTCTCACAGCAGTCAGAGTAACAGCACTCTCGATTTCCCCCGACCACAGTGGACACATCTTCTTCTTTAAGTCTCTGGGCTATGGCTGATCCCTGGCTTGGGTTGGAATTCTTGAAAAACATCTCCTGTTCCCACAGGCCAGGACAAAAGTTGCCACTGCCTGTATGTACACTGGTGCAGGGGCCCAGGCGCTGGCAGGGGCTGCGGGGCGGCCGCTGTGAGGGGAGGCCGGGGCTGCCCTGTGCCCGACACAGCCGGTTCCAGCCGGTTCCAGCCGGCTCCAACCGGCTCAGCCCCGCAGCCAAGATGGCGGCACCTTGGGGGAAATAAGGAAGGGCAAAACACCACAGAGGGAGGAGGAGGGAAACGAAGAGGGAGAAAGAGCAGAAGGAACACAAGGTCAGATGAAGAGGAGGAGGTAGAGATAGAGGAAAAGGAGGAGCTCCATGCTACCTCCGCAGAGGAGCAGATTAACAACACTCCAGCCCGTGGAGACCACCATGCCAGAGCAGATGAATATTCCCTGAAGTAGCTGCAGCCCGTGGAGAGCCCACACCAGAGCAGAAGAAAGGTGTGAGGAGGAAGGAGTGGCAGAGAGAAACCACCGTGTACTGACCACAGACCCCCACCCCCTGGCACCGCTTGGTGTTCAAGGGGGAGAGGAGTCTGGAGTGAAGTTGGGCCCTAACATATGTTAAGCTTATGTAAATAGTCGTTTGGTACTTTATAAGTGGGAGTAATAATGTAAAAGTAAAAGCAAATCCACCTGTATTGCTTGTCCTGTGAATATTTAGATAGCAGTACTGCAAAAGTGTGGCAGCTTTTGTCTCCTGTTTCCAAAGTAAGATTTTTCAAATTTTAGATCAGTTCAGGCCACATACATGCTAACTACCATTGCTTTCAAACTGGAAGAAACAAATCTGTCCTTTGCAAAGACTTACATAAGAAGAGAGATTGAATTCCCTTCAAAGATGCCAGTGTAAAAACCTGTTCGCTTGGATGACCAGGAATGGGTCCAGGAATTGAATTCTTACTCATAGGCTTTATGTCAGGCTTAAAATCTTTCAAATGAGATTTTATAGTATAGTACCTGAAAAACACACACTACACTTACAGCATGTAGTCCTAAATGTAAAAAAAATTAAATTATTTACTGCAAATTTGCAAATGAATGAGTCCTAACCTGAAAGTTTAAGATGACTTCAGAGAATTAAAGCATATGGCTGTTCTGACCAGAGAAACTTAAGTAAATAAATACTCTGGAGCTTCCCTAATCAGGGGCAGCTGCAGTAAAGTCTCCAGGCAATCTTGGGTCAAGGGCAGCTGACCGAGCTCGATAGAAGCTGCTAGAGCTTCCTCAGGCCCATACCCCTGTTGCTCCCCTTACCTCGCAGCAGCAGGTGCCCTCAAGTTTTGAGGCTGTTGAAGTACCTACCGTGAAAGCTGGAAGCATACTGGAATAGAATTAAGTCATGGGCTATTCTCACATGCAACTTGGAATTTCAATTTGCCTTTTTTAAGATTTTGGAGAAAGTTGAGAATTTATTCATGTTGCAGGGTGGGGGAACACCACCAGGCTAAATCCACCAGGCTCAGCAGGTTTTGTGGATGTCACTAACCTACTCCAGTGTGAAAAAGAACTTCATTCAAAAAGCCTATAAATATGTTCAAAATCTCTGCAGTTTCTATTTTAAATCCACAAGAATACTGGAAATACTATTACAAGTTAAACAGAGGATATTAAAGATATATACAAAACTTAAAAGTTTCCTGGCTAAAATTTTCCTAAATCGATATATTTTCAGTGGATTTGGAGAATATTTTGTGCATCAGTATTCACTAAATTGTGGAATAAGTAGTTATTCTATTTTTGTTTTTTCAGGTCTGAATGGAGATGATTTCTTGGAGTTAGGCCTCCGTAATGGCAGAATAGTATATAGCTACAATCTAGGTTCCGGCACAGCAACAATCATTAGTAAACCACTTGATCTGACACTCAATATTCATGTCATCCATCTTGGCAGATATCTCCAAAAAGGCTGGCTGAAGGTAAGAAAGTATTTTCTTTAGAAGAATACCTTTTAGATGAAAGTATTCTTTTTTCCACATTTTATATGGAAAGATTAAAAATTACCTTTGTGTTTCCCTGTTAAGTTTGGAGGACTGTGTTCATTAGGTGATCCTAAATAAGGTAAATTCCTTTGCTGTAACAAATATAAATATTTCATTGAAAGGTGGATGATCAGAAGAATAAAACTGTCACTTCTCCTGGGAGACTGGTTGGACTCAATGTCTTCAGTCAGTTTTATTTAGGAGGCTATCGCGAGTATACTCCAGAACTCCTACCAAAGGGATCCAGATTTAAGAACAGCTTTCAAGGTAAAGACTATACCATTTTCAATTCCTTTTAAAACATGTATTAGACTGTTTCAGTTGCCTATGAAAAAAAGATCTAAAATCTCTGTCTTATAAGGAAACAAACTAGGATCTCCTTGGCTGAGATTCCTGTGGCTTTTTCGTTATTTCACTATGATAACTAAGAAACATGACGCAAAGAGAGGCTTTGCTAAATATTTTTAATACTTTCTGTTTCTGCTAAAAATGGAAGTTTGCCATTATATCATTTCTTCTTATCTGTCCCTGTTCTACAGCATCACTCCAAAAGGCCTTCCTTTCTCTGTGGTAAAGTAGTTTAGATTCTTCTCCTAGCTAGCTCTGACCATTGTCACTTGCAGTGCTGGTTTGGGTAACAGTCATCATGCTGAAAGCTTCTTTCTGATAGGACATCATGAAATCTGATTTTTTTCCTGACATCATGATCTAGGTCTCTACACAGGACCTCAGTAATGCCTGTTAGGAATATTTCAGTTATTTTTCTAACAGATAATAATTCCTACCTCAAAACTGATATTTGAAGCTCTGTAGAAATCTCAATTCAACTCCTACCAGATCTGCAATTAAGCAAAGGGTTTGTTTATAACACTTCTTTATTTGCTTTCCTTACTTCCATAGAAATAATGTGCTCAATATCTGAGAGGTAAACTTCAATCTATTTTAAGCACTGGACAGCCTTTCAAATTAAATAAAAACATTTTGCCATACCAGAGCAAAGTTTGAGTTCTCAGTTGTAAAACTGGGGGCACATTATGAAAGGCAAGGGTAGCAATAAAATTCATTTTCATACACTACTGCACTCCATTTCCACTAAGACCATGTAACTGCCTCTTTTCTGGCCATCACCTTACCTTTTCTTCTTACACAGAAATGTCCTCAAAATCAATTTCTTATCCTATAATCAACTTTTTACTCAAAGTCATATGAATTAACACTTTATCTGTCTCCATCTTTTCAGGAATTATGGATTGAATAGTTGTACTTTTCATAGCTTCTTAACAGCTTGCAAATTGGCATATCATAAAACATAATGTCTATGGAAGTATTTTAATAGTGTCAATATTTGTGAAGTACTTCTGGCTTTTTTTATAGACACATCAATGTTAGGGGTCACCAACAGGAATCTCTGGTGCTTCACTTCAACCACAAACCTTTTGCCAGTTGTATAGGTTCCTCATGTTACAACTGTATTACAATGGCCAAATTTCTACAAATGCAGGATGAATAAAAAATAAAATATATTTCAAAGTTCATGTACTGTTAGTTACCATACTACTTAATTGATTTTTCTTACTGTTTAAGAGGAAGTCTCTACCTCAAAATTTTGTCAAACATGTAGCACATGAACAGTTTTCTCTTTCTCCCTATCATTCACAGTATTAAGTCTACTGTATTTGCTAATTCATGCCATGCTGCAGTTCCCAGCAGCAGCTTTTCTCTGTTCTCAAGAGCATACTGACTTTCAAGGAAGCTACACTTCCCTATGACTGATTTCCTATGACATTTTCTTATGTAGCCAGCATCTCATTTGTTCTTCTAGCTCAGAAATCTCCCCAGTTTCAGCTCTCGGGATCATGAGGATCAGAAATAAACCTCCATAGCCCTTCTCCAGAGTGGGAACTGCAATACCACTAACACAAAACAAAATTGTAAACCATTTTACTTCAACCAATCTGCAGCTATAGGGAGCCCACAGAAAAACTCTGGAAGTGACAGTCAAGATAAATTTATCTAGCACATGGTTGATTAAACCACTCAGACTTTTGGAAAGCTGCTGTTGGCTGCTTTTAAAGACATGATTTATTAAAACCATTTTGCTTCTAATATTAGAGTGTACTTCTCCTTTTCTAAGCAATCATTATTGGATCAAGAAACATTGAGGTCAGCCTTGCTGCTGCAGACTATCCCCAGTATCAGTGTGCAATCATTTAGGATTTTTACTTTGTACGGAGCTACTGTTTCAGGCCATTTCCTCCCTTACCTGCATGTCTTTAGCAGTTTTGTTCAAGTAATTTCTATGGGGGAGGAGGAAACTGAAAATAAATGTCTATAATAAACTCTAATTTAATAATCAAAAGATTGGGAAATTTAAGTTTAGGAAATTTGGGGATCAGCACCTACAGATTCTTTTGATAGGCTGAAGAATGTTTGATGGTACCTTGAGCAATTTAGAAAACTTCCTTCAGCCCCTGTGAGAATCTGAAGAAACTAGTAAAGGTAGAGCTCAGATGAAACAGCCAAGTTCATGTGGAGTTTGAGGTGCTCTGAACTTTGAGCTTCATCTGAATTTGTAGCTCCTTGTGGGCTTACAGGAGCCTTTTGTAAATGGGAACGTGGTAGGATCATTTACTTCAGTGTCCAGCTTTTCTTCATTGTCCTGTAACAGTGTAATTAAGGGACCTTTGAGAGTTTTCTGAGGTCTGTAGCAGAGCATACTGCAGCTGCTCTAAAAAGTCAGTGTGGGTTTTAGGTAGCTGCAAGTCTTGTGGCCAAAGAGACTCAGCCTGCTCATTATGGACAACCTGAAATGGAGTGTAAAACCAACTGCCTCATGTTCAGGTCTGCACAACTCAACACTATGTTTCACCTACACAAAATGAAATAGAGAATTATTTGGAAAAAGCCAGAAGTTACAGCTGAATTTCCAGACCTCACATCTCTGCGACAGGTAGAGAGAAATCTGGTGTCAGGGAGAAAAAAAGAGGGAAAGTTCTGATGTTTCGTGCTCTGTGCTACCATGACAGCAGGATGCAGGCTCTAGCCATAGAAGCAATTGATGGAGAGCCAGGGCTTGCATCTAGAAATAAGTGAAGAGCAGAGAGGGAGGAGCAACTGATTGTTCCTGTGGTCCTGTCCATAAATAAGATGAAGTATGACTATAGAAGCAATCTGTTTTTTGACAGCAAATAGTGTTAAATGGAGGAGTAAAAAGGCAAAGGAATCTCTTACCGTCAAGCTGAACAGTTGAAGAACCTCTTTTACACTGAAAGAGCCACCTCTTCACATAAATGATTTTGCAAAGAAGTAAATAAAATTCCAGTTATTGCAGTCACTTTTTAAAGTAAAGTAAACCCAGACCTCAGTTGAGTTCCAAAGGTACACAAATATAATCTTGTGGTTAAAGTTTATGCTCATAATAAGCTAGAATACATTGCGAGCCTGCCAGGACAAAGACTACTTTTCTTTATGTTCCTGCATCACAGATGTCACAGAAGGAGAGTGACTTCTGAAGTAGTTTTTAATCAGTGTTGCCTCTTGCATCGCAGTTTGGTAAGATTCATACAGGTCCTCTGGGTGTTTGGGTCACAGCTCAGAGCAGCACTGGGTAGTCATTGTGGAGACCATATTCTCTTTTAGACAAACGCCCCACTACTCACAAGCAGTCAAGAAAAACAGGGGAAAAGCAAAGCACCTGAGGATGGGTAGAATTTTAGAAATGTGTAAATTCAGTACTGCATTCAGATAGACCACAGTTTATCTATGTATCTATTTCTGTCAGTTCTCTTGCTGCATTTTTAGTACATCCGCTTGAAAATGCCTGCTTTGTGTATTTTTTCAGTCAAGTTAGTACGAAGTGCTTACAAGCAGGTAAGGGAGACTAGTGAGAAATATTTTTAAAAATTCTTTGGTAAAGCTGAGTAATGAAATCATATTTTTTATGATAATCTCTGAAGTTTCCTTAATCCATTGTTGATGGCTTTTTGGTGGTTTGTGAACTCTGCTTGACTGGGGTGAAAGCTATAAATTAAATTGAGAGTAAAAAAAGTTATTGACAGGAAGCTCTAAGTGTGGCCTAAGGAGTCACTATACAAAAGATTACAAACAAAAAGGTAGTATATCCTCTGTCTTGTGTCTGATTTTACTTGCATCAAACTCTGATCTTCAGGATCAAACCAAGTTTAACGCACAAATTCAGAAACTTCTTTTGAGTTCCTCTTGCAAATTTGGCTGTGTCAGAAAACGTCTCCACTATTCAGAATAGTTGGCAGTCTCTCATTAAAAGAGGCCCAGAACTGGGGAATTCAGGTCAGAAAGAAGGCACATTCATCAGCTGATCCCTCTGCAGAAGGTTGTATAGTGCTTGCTACGACAGGCTCAAATTGCTGCTCTGAGTCCTTCATCTGCATCCCACTGAGTAAGAATTAGAAGAAATGAGAAAATTAAATGAAAAATTCAGTTGAACTCATAAAGCTGGGCCAAAAAAATCTTGTACCTGCTATATGCTTTGTTTACAAGTGCTCAAGAACTGTTTCTACCCTAGATGTTCTGCTGGTACAGTTAAACTAGTCATCAACACAAATGCCAGTTTATTTTCCATGATGACCTTACCAGTTCTTGGGTACTCACTGTGCTTTCCATTGTTTATACAGCGCTCTGGGCTGTTTTTTCTTAGCACTCCAGCAAGACTCAGGAAAACAGAACATGCTTTATCTGCTACTGATGAACAGATGAAACATTAGTTAGGATTTACTGAGCATACGGTGGCCTAAAACCAACATTGTTAAGAGCAAAGAAGCAATAATATGAAGATTGCAAATAATCATCAAACTAGGTTATTTTTAAATTGCTTAATAGGAGTTTTTGAATTGCCAGTTATGTGTCAATACTACAAAATGTGTGTGATATGGAAAGAGCCTGCCTAAGAAAGCTACTTTTACTAACATTGTTCAAACTATAGTTAAAATAGTTATCTTGCTATAAATATTATTTATATTTTGTTCAAAACAAATTATGTGATTATAAAAAAAAAATCACAATTGGACATTTATTGTGTCTTTCAGATGCCAGTCTTTTTTTCTTTCGAGGTTTCAGCGAATCATGCAAAAACTCATATTAAGTGATTTTAAAAAAAAAAACAGTGTGATGATTATTTGCAATCTCCATATCATATCCTTTCCCTGCTTTTAATATTAAGCAGAGAGCCTCTGGCATGCACGCTGAATACCTACTATTTTCATGATTTCAAGCTCTGTGGGAATTCACCATATCTCAGCTAAATTGTATAAATTAGGTTTAGAAAGGTATGAGCATTTCCAAATACATTACTGTACTGGTTTAACTAAAGTGGTTTAAAACCTGATTTTTAGTTTAAAATTGTATATATTTATGTATAGATCTGGATGACATTTCAAAAGTGCTTGAGGCTACCTTTAAATGTGATCCTGTCACTTGGATGTTCAGGCATATCTCAAAAAGTTACTTAGGGTTTCATCCAAAAAGATATAATAATATATGGTATCATCTTCAGCTTTGTAGTACATAAATAAGCACGTAGATGTGGAGAAATGAGTAAGAAATACTGATGAATTAAGTTGGACCCGGAAGGCTAACCATTCTGTGCAGTCACTAAGAAGAGCAAAGACTCTCCAAAGGGGCAATGCCCAGGAAGCCCACAGGCTAAGCAGGAGCTGCCTGGAGATAGTGAGTAGGGAACATCTCTACTTCACTCTGAAGTTTTGGCTCCTCTTTGCACTTGGGATACCAATGTATCAGCAAATTAAAAGAATGTCAGGGCATAGATCCAGGCACTGGCACTCAATCATCTCTACAAATAAATTCTTACAATGGTCCCTGACAAATATTTAGTCTATGGCAACTATCATTTTTCCAAACAATTCTTTGGTGTATTTAGGGACTTAACATAATCTAGGGACCATTTCCCATCAGTAGTCTGAATGCAGCTATACTGTTCTGGAAAGTAATAAAAATTTGGTAATAGAATTATGACTACGCTAGGTCATTTGCCTGCAGGACCAAGTAACAGGCCATGGAAGTGTTTACCTTACTAGTATTCACTAGTATATGAACTTTTGAATTATTTTCTGAGATTAAGGGCCCAAAGGAGCAGCATACACCTACTTTAAAATATGATAATGTGCGACAAGATCTGTATGTACAAGGGACTGAAGCATTCACTTAAGAAGGGGAGAATCTCGGTCTTTCCCTGAAGGGGTCCTTTTCAGCCTAAGGAAATTCAGGTCCACATTCCCTGCCTGTATTATATTAGTGTTCTCTGGATTCTTATGTACTTTACATTAAACAGACTTCTTGGTCTCTGTTCTCCTTTTTTTCTGGGTTTTTTTTTTTTTTTTTTGACCACCTTTATCTGATATAGATGCATTCCTGTAAGAGCATGTGTGTGTAAACACAAAATTGCACCTAGTCATTCCTTAGTCACTGACTTCATATTCTGTCTATTCCTTGAAAAATTACTTCTGTTGTTTTACCTATCATTAAATGAAGGAACTTCCAATCATCCACTCATTTGCCTGAACCGAAAGTAGACAGCATACCTTTAGCTCATGTAGATGGTGTGATTGCCCATCCACTGAAGACATTCTAGTGGAACCCATTCATTGAGGGCTGACACTGTCCTATTGTTTGGTTTGGTTTGACTTCTTGTATCTGTTTTAAACTTCATTTATTTTTAATTTCTACTTTTGAGGTTGCATTTTTGATGTTCAAGTTCGTACCAGCATGAATCAAGAGTTTAAATCACCGGGGACTCCAGAAGGTCACCCCAATTCTGGTCGCAGTGTTGGACAATGTAAAGATTCTCCATGCAGTTTAATAAAATGCAGAAATGGTGGGAAGTGCATAGAAGGTGGCTCTACTGTTTAGTAAGTATAATTTTTTTTGTAGACTACAGCATAGACTGATCTCTAGACTAATAACTATGGTAATTTAGAATTTTAATCTTACATTAATAAAATCAAAACTAAAATATTAAAATTATGTTATAACACTTCCTGGGGAACTTTTTAAAGAAATTCCATGGACTGGTACTGCTCCGCTGAAGTCACTGTCATCCAGACTTACTACAAAATTCATGGGAAGAACTAGATGTTTAGGAAAGACATTTTTTAAAAACTAAGTGAGCAGCCTAACTAGCAGAGAACAAATAGCAAAGAGGAGAGCTTGACTGCCTTAATGTCTGACCATGGCTGATGGGGCAAAAATAGGTGACTTCTGTTTCCTGGAAACTAGTATTTTCATCTAAGAACCACCTTCTGGAGAAATCTACTGACTACCCAACGTCAGAAAGTTCTGAGCCAGTTTAAATCCTTAGGGGCTCCCTTACCCAGCACGTATGCATCCTTCTCTGCTGCTCAGTCTCTCCCTAATACACACAGTTCTCTGTACCTCCAGTTGTGATTTCTGTGGGTACTTTCCTGACTCTCAAATGCACTTTCCCTGGTCACTCTTCATGCCATTCTCAAGTGTTCATTCACTGTTGCCTTTCCAGATCTGCTGGCTGGCCTGCTCATGTAATACCTTCTTAATCCATTTCAAACAAAACAAAGTGTGTTAGTAAGGATCTCATGTTAAAATTGTTTGAACTACGTCAGTTCATCATATAAGCTGTTCACCTGGCTGATCCATGGGATAGTAAGTGGTGGTGAGGACAGCTGGCCCAGAAGATGAGTCTATGGTCTTTCATGCTTTCTCAGTAAGTGTAGATGGATCTTAGTTTGCAGACTGTAAGGCACACAAGAAGGAAGTACATTTGCAGTTCCAAATTGCTGTTGTGTGTCAACACTTCCATTGTAACAAATCTTGTTTTCAAACACTTTGTAACTGAGCTGTAAAACCTTTGCTGAGGAACACTTTTGATTTTAGAAGTATCTGCCAAGATTAATTATACTTGCTTCCCCTCATGTGCTTCCACATGTGTTCATTTCTTTATACGTACTTGCATAATTTTTTCAAAAAGAGAAAAGTGCTGATTTAAAACATCTGAAGACACTGACTGAATGTGGACAGCAAGACAGATAAGAAGAAAAAAACAGGCTTTGCACCATGGAGCCCTATGTATGATTCTTCTTCAAAACAACAAAGACCTGTCCTTCTGTGTGCTACAAAGAAAGGAGTTTGCATACCTGTCAAGCTAAAAACAATCTACTAACTGTGTGTTGGAGAGACAATCATATGGTAATTGGGTTTGCTGCCCTGAGACAAATCTTCATCTGTAAGAAACCCTGTACAAAACTAGTGCTTCTAAAGCTAGTAAGGCTCTACTAAAATTTGGAAAATTCACCCCGGAGGTGGTGTGCAGTTCCCTCCCCATTCTCCTTATGAGCATATTTATATTCTCTTAAATACAGTAATGAAGGAAATGCTTTGAAAGATAAAATTTGGGATTGCTTTCCGATTGTTGTGCTACAGTATGTCCCAACCATTGCATTTTGCAGGATCCTTCCAGAACTCTTAAACTCTTGACATTCAAAGTGTTTGATTTTTCTGAGGAATAAGAAAGGAGAATGGCACTCTTTTCAGTTATGAGCATATTAGAGGAGATACAAAACCAAACCTGCAAGAAAAAATAGTATCAGAAATGTGGGTTGAAGCATGCCACTCCCATCTGCCCATCTACACGACCCTGAATCCTTGCTTCAGCAACTTACCCAGCAGTGCTAAGTCATCTTCATGTCTGTAGGGTACACAGAGCCACCACCAGCAAGATCTGGAGAACATTTGGAAAGCAGGTGGCATGCCAGAGTAGCAGCTGGTGACACAGCTACATTGGAAGCTTGATATTATAGGAAAAGTTCTTTTTCATCATTATAGTTTCATCATTTGTTTAGGGACTGTTATAAAATGGGGGGTGTGTGGGGGTGTGTATAATTTGTTTTTTCTGGGTTTTGTTTGTTTTTAATTTGTAGTGACCTATTACTGAATTATATTCCTCTCCTCATATTTCAGGAGAGCTAAGTCTTCACAGATAAATGCATGCATGTACCAGTAATGGCCACTCTTTCCTCTCACAAAAAAGTGAACTATTGCCAAAGAGGTGTGGATGTAGCATGAATATCATTTTTGTCAATGTATAGTAGCTGTCAATACCATCTCACATATTCTCAGAGGGTACTTCTTTCTGTTTTCAAATCATCTGCATTACTTTGAAGAGCAGAGTCCTTGAGGGAACTGGATTTGTGTTCAAATATTTTTTCTCCTGAAACGAGATCTCTCCAGAGGTTTTTGTTGCTGATTTGAGCTATTTTTATGTCTTGCTTTCACCACCCTGCCAGAAAGTGTTCAGTGCCATTAAGCTGTAGATTCAGTTGCTATAGGGATAATGCTTTGATTTAAATTGAAGCAGAAATATACAGTGTATAAACTTTACATTCTGGCCAGAAACAGACCACAACTACTATGTTTTAACAAAATAAAGAGGGAATATTTTAATAATAAAATGAAGAATTTTATGTATAAGGGACAATAATATCCTTCATTATTTTATTTATGGCACAGTATCATACACAATAGAGAATTACATATAACAAGTTTGTCTATGATGTGTTATGGCTATTGCTTGTTGCTGAAGTAAAAGAAAAAGTATGTCTTGTGTGCACTTTGAACAGAACATCAGACATAATGGGCAGGATTCAGTTTGCTAAATGTAAGCACGTAGTGTCACTTTAGATACCCCTGGGTATCTAAAGCATTTGGTCTTCACCTGCTGCTTCAGAAGAGCTTAGGACTCGCATAAGTCTTCTGTCATATCTCCAAGCTTCATGTGGATTTCTCAGTAGTCTATAGGTTTCAAATAGCACTAACCACTTAGGTTTAGGAAATTAAATCATACCCCTATATGGTAGAGGGATGCACCATAAAATGAGCTGCTGTGGTTTTATTATGAGGTTAGATACGATTAGAACCAATTTTCAGTGCAAGGATGGAACCAGTCTTTAATGCCAGGACATACTTTGATAGTTTCTAAGGGAAGCTCTATT
This sequence comes from Pelecanus crispus, assembly GCF_030463565.1. Taxonomy (NCBI): domain Eukaryota; kingdom Metazoa; phylum Chordata; class Aves; order Pelecaniformes; family Pelecanidae; genus Pelecanus; species Pelecanus crispus. The sequence goes on from NC_134645.1 coordinate 102,446,471, forward strand.
AATTGTTGTGGGTTAGATCAATAAAATCTTCTACTTTTGGGGGTGGATTTGCTATCTAAAAATTGTCATCCAATTTGGCTTATTTAATAGGACACTTTTGCAGCATTCTATTGTTCTCTTTGTTTAAATATAGTTAATTTCCTTCTGATCTTAATTTCTTCAGACTCCATTTTTACCTTCTAGCCCAAAGATAGACTGTTTTTCATCAACACTCTATTTTCTACTGCCTGAATTTAAAACCACTTTTATTGAGAGATGTCCTCCATTGCTCAGCATGTTTCAGTTCCAATTCAGTACAAATTTAAGAACTATATCCAGAAATCTGCAGCATTTTGGATGTGTTCAACACAGGCCATTATGAATTTGAGATGTCCTGCAGTAACTGAGATACCCATATGACGCTGACAAATATGACAATTCCTTCTGAAGTAGTAGTAGGAGGCCAGATGAGATATCCCAGGGAGTTTCAGATAGCACTAAATATCTGCCTGCTCTCAGTTGGCCTAACTAATTAGGTAAATTAATTGAGCCTCTGATCTCCATTGAGTACATGCCTGTCTTACATGTACACACCTAAATTCAGGTGTCTGAATTTGCAGGGCTGAATCCCTCCTTAACTGCCATAAGATTACTTTGTTGATTTGACACCACATTTGCATAACTATAGGAAGTTGCAGGTTTGTTAGCACTGAGCATGACATCTTAAACATGACATTTTTTACATTTAATGTAAGAATGTTCTTTGTTTAGTTTAGGAAACCATATTGGATATAAGCAAACTTTCCAGTTCTTTCACAAAAATCATTTAGGACCTTTAGTTATTTCCCTGTAATATTCAAGAAATGCTTCTGGTTTGATTAGGATTTTGTGTAGTAACATGCAGACATATTACTTACATAGTTTATAAAATAAAATTACTTTTCTTTTTTTTTTTAAAATGTTGCCTGGATTTTTATATAATAAATTTCAGGTTTTGGTCTGTAATCAACAGTGACGTAAAACTCCTCATTATGTTTTGCCCAGAAACAGTGGGCTGATTAACAGAGAAAGTGTAGCTCAGTAAGTTTGCAGAAAAATTCAAGATTTTGCACATATATAAAAAGACAGGGGTGAAGAATCAATCAAAATATATGATTTCATTTCATTTCAATATATGGTTTCATTCTTAGTCTTGAGAGAGAAAACTTCCAGGGGAAAATCAATAAGTACTTTTATTCAGGGGAACAATTTTTTTTATCATAAATTGTCACTAAATTCTAAGATACAAATAGGTCTAACATATTTCATTTGAACTATTTTGAAACATTTTCTTTTTAGTAAGGAGGGCATTTTTAACATCAATGCCAAGCATATTCTGTATTTAACAATTTCTATAGAATTCATACTAATTTAAAATTAACAGGTCAGTGTGACTTTTTTGTTATATTCTCCTGGCCTGGCTGAAACAAAGGCATAAAGAGTAGTGGACACTAACAAGTTCAATCATTCAGTCAGTTTAGACAATTTGCTTGTGGCATGGATTAACAATCATAGATACATGACACTCAGACTGCCACCTGTTTCATGGACAAATCCACCATCCTCTTTTCCATCAAGTGCTTCACCAAGCCTACCTGTGATGTGCCAATTAGAAGAATTTAGCAAATGAATAACAGCTAAGTGAAAGGCAGTTGCTGACAGACTCCTGTTACTAGTTAAAATTTGGAATTGTTAGCAATTCCCTTATACTGACATCTGGTTTTATTTTTATGGCTGTTTTTCACTGCTTTCTTTTCCCTTTTAATTTCCACTGTGATGACTCCTACTTTATGCAGCCAAGGCCTTTCTGAGTTATGTGTAGAGCAAAAAAAAAAAAAAAGCCACAAGCTTCTCTTTGGTTTTTTTTTTTTTTTTGCATATACTAAGATTGTAATGCTAAGATTTAAAATAAGATGTTTCCTACTAAGTACATTTTTTTAACAATAAAATAAACATTTCAAAAAGTTAAATGAGAAACTTTGTTACTACACTTTTCTCTTAACCATTTTGGATCAAATGACTAAGTATAGGTGCCCAAACTTGAAAATCTTGATTACATTGCTACTGACATGTTCATTTCTTTTGGTAATAATGTTGCATTCTTTCCTTTCACTTCCTTACTCACCATAGCTGTGACTGCCTCACTGGATGGAAAGGTGCATTTTGCACAGAAACAGTGTCAGTATGTGAACCAGAGCACAATCCTCCACATCTGTGTAAGCAAGGCGGTACCTGCGTGCCACTGCCTAACGGCTACACATGTTACTGTCCTCTTGGAACAACTGGTACCTATTGTGAACAAGGTATGTCAAATGGATAGTACACTCTACATACAGTTATGCAATAATGCCCAGGTGGAAAACCACAGTATTTTGTAATATATCAATGAAATGTGACATAGAGACACAAAGTACAAAATAGATTTTGTTTAAGTGATGCTCCTTTCTGTTGGAAAAATCAAGTAATTTGAAGCTATGAATTGTTAGATACTGTTTTCTGACTCTGCTTATTTTTAACACCATTTGTTCCTTCAGTTTTTTCAAATCATTCAAGCAAAGTCCCAGGCACCGCAGCATTGTCAGATACCAAGGGGACAGGAAGCACTGCAGAACATTGTTATAATGCTTAGTTCAATTCCCAAGCTCACGGTAATGAAGTATGTTGAGAAATACACATAAGAGCTCAGCAGTACACTCCTGAGTACACTTCAGAAGTAGGAAGCATCTGGCACCTTATCCAATCCCTACTGACACTAATGGAGAGGTTCCTGTTGACTTCACTGGCTACTGGGTAGGGATGTACTGAGAATGATCACTGTAATAATCTTCAAGTGTCTATTCTCCCTGGTTTTCTTCCAACATGTCACCCTCAAAATATGTCCTCAGTTTGCCAGTTTTGCATTTCTTACTTTCATGTATAGGAAACCTTTATCTGTCTGTTTTCTTCTCTGAAAGATTGCACAAATTAACATTCAACAATGTAGATACACAGGTGCTACAAGCTCAGGGACTTTTCCGGTAAGTGTCTGAAGCGCCTCTGTGTGGAAGGGATGTAGTACAGTCCGCACTCTCTATTCCACAGCTCTTCGATTCAAGTTAATATTGTACAAGCTTATGTTTTTCCTTCGAGAATTTCTCTTTACACCTTTTGGAGAACTCCAGTTACTGTTAAATAGCTCCCTTTTCAAACTGCCTGCCAAGGTCCAGCCTCCCTTGTTGTGCCTACAGAGCGAGTTTCAAGCACAAAACTGACAAGCTGAACTGCATTTGACCTGATTTGCAGACCTCATCCTATAGATGGACACAGTTTTAAAATCCTATTACAGAAAGCACTTGCAATTGGTAGGCTCAAATCAAAGAGAATATAGTTTCTGGAAAGTAATTGTTAATTTCTTTATTCCATGTAAGAATGTGCTTGCTGTATTGCCTCTGCTGCAACAGCTTGTCAGGGCTCTTTATATGAACTTTTCAACTTTGAATTCTCATTTCAAGTGAGGTTTTCAAAAGTAATGCCATCTGGATTCAGGACACTGATCAACAGGACATGTGCTATACATAAAGTAGGTAATTAATCAGGTAAACACTCCTGTGTTCTGGTTTCAGAATAGATTTGGATCTTCTTGTAATGGCCACTATTACCAGTACAAATAGCTTATATCTGAGCAACAGAAAGTTGTATTTCTTGTAGATTGTCATCCACCTCCACCTGGTAAACACATTAGAGGGTTCCTCTGTTTTATTTAAAAGCTTTCATTTTATGAATAGGGACTATGGGTCCTGACCAAACGCTTTGCCCTGCATTTCACCTTACTCTGGCAGAATAATGAATTATCATGAGATTTTTCAAAGTGCAGTTTACACTTTTAGTGGATGGCAAATTGCTAAAAAACAGCTGCTTATCAAGATCGAATATCTCATCTCTGGATTGATGGTGGTTATTGGAGCCAAAAGAAAAAGAGACAGAGAGCGATGAACAGCCCAAGGGACCAGGAGAGAACAAAGGGAAATTACGTGATGGAGACTAATGAATGTGCAAGAAAGAGGGGAAAAAAGTGTGAGAAAAAGACAGAAGAGATTTATGAGGCAAAAAAGCAGAGGAGAATAACAAAGAGTAAGAACAAATAGGACTTTACCAAATAATAGCAACTGGTAAATACAGTACAACAGTATGGATTGCACAAGAAGTCGTCAGGTGAAGTGAGTAAATGGGGCAGTAGGGGTAGAACCACAACAATAAGGAAGACTACTCTGACCACAAATGTTAAGGGTACTTAAACATAAACTGACAATAATCAAGCACTAACTTGCCTAGCAAACACTAAAAATGTTTGTGATTCTTTATAAACTATGTACATGAGAGATGAAAGCACATGTGCAGGTGAGGATGTAACTGTTCTTAAAGAGTAATGTGATGTGTCTTGCTTAGGGCAGTGACTCAAACCACCAAGGATGCAATGACTGTCAGCACAGAGATATGGTACATTATGGTTAAGCTTTAGAAGTTGGAGCTGCACTAACATGTGTTCAGTAGTTGGAAAACTAAGTTAAGAACAAGAGTAAACCCAGGGAGAGCAAGATCAGTTAAAGAACATAGTTTTAACAGTTAATATGGTGTGAAATTCACAGTGCTTACTTGGTCCACTCTCACGATGCTCATTGCCAAAGTGTACATACTGAGCAATATTCTCAAGAGGTTGCAGTAAGATGTGTATTAAATCATATATTTTAGATGAAATCAGAAGAAATCAACCCACTTGATGAAGAGAAGGTAGCAGTTTCAATTACCCTGCATTTCCTATAGGCTGTACCTGATCAATTAATATTCAGCAAGAAGTACACAGGTATTTTTTGGTCTGACACTCTGAAAGCAGATACTTCATTGCATATTTCAACCTGCCAAAGCCAGTGCCAGGACTTGCTTTTCTAGGAGAACGATCAAGAGGTTTAGCAGGTAGGCAGCACACTGGTGACAGAAGTGCAGTAGGAAGATGCCTATGAAATTTAAGACCTACTTTGGAAAGGCAAGCATCCATAAGGAGCACTAGGAAGAGAGGAGAGAGTTGGAAATTAGATCTGAATGGGTCCAAGGAACAATGCCTTGTCAGACAAGACACAGTAATATATTAATTCTAGAATAATTTAAAGCTCCACTTCTTGGAGGTACTGTGTTGTCTGAACCCATTAACACTTACAAGACAGGATGGTTCTTCAAGTGTGTTAGGTTTCTAAAGGTAACACTGATGTAAACAAACAAAAAAATTATTAATTTATACTGCCAGAAATAAAAGTGGTTGTAATGAAATGGGAAAGAAATGGAAAACATATGCAGGAGTCTTTTTTTACTTAGTGTTAACATTGCCATCTGGTCTCAGACCACTTCTAAGACTTTTCATGACACACGAAGCAACAGATAATTCTGTTCCACTGGTTTGAAAAGGTCACAACTGTAACAGTAACACAGGAAATCCAGCCCAAATCCTGAAGTGCATAAATGGCAACCAAACATTTCCAAGATCTGGCACAGTGTTAAGTCTTAGTTAGCACTTCCTTAACCAAAAGGATTCGGAATATGGGGGAAGTAGTTTAGGGTTTTTTTAAAAGTAGTTATGTTTTCCAGGACTCCAAAATATGATGTTAGCAAAATCTTTTTTTCATTTGACTTAAAGTTTGCAAGAAGTACCAGACAACTCTAAATTGTCTTCTGATTAAGAAGTGAAGCTTCAGCCCAAAGCAGCATGTAATTTAGTCTAGTTATTTCATTAACACACAATGCTCAAAACCAACTCCAGTGCCCAGCACTTTGGGAGAGTCTACTGCATGGCTCTGAACACCAAATTCCGGCTTATTCCATTTGGCCCCATGAGTTCCTTTGTAATTAGATATCTCAAAGGATATATCTTTCTGAAGAGGGAGGAATCTCTAAGGACCTGGTTGTTTCAGCTCTCCTGCAAGTATACAGTAGACCTATTGGCTTCAGTGTGATTACTACTGCGAGAAAAAGTGGCCAAGATCGAGTGCCAAGGATGATTCTTCCTGGGGAAGAAGCAACAGTTTAAAACCCTTTTGCTGCAGACAGTTTGATTTGTAGGACATCATTATTATACATGTGAACACTATCTTTTTCATAACTAGTAATTATTAAGAGACGTTAACATTAAAAATACGTTATCCATAATGATCGTCTACAATTATATTCTAATCTCTACTAAATTGTATCTTAGCAGCTTGTTTCTCTTATAAGAACAGTGTAGCTGTGTGAGACCAGTAATCCTGTCTCTAGCAGTGACCAATAATGAGTTAGAGAAAAGTTTAACCCAGCAACTATATATGACATCTCCCTGAAGTAGTCTTTTAGCATCCAAAAATTTGTGGCATATCTTTTTTTTTTTCCCCCTTGTCATTTGTTTTAATGGATTAAATCAAGTCTCTCATCTTGACATAATCAGTATCACTTAGGGCAGTGGAAAACTTGAGCAAAAGTAAATTCGGAGTCAGTGAAGTTCTCAGATGTTCTGTTAAGCATTGAGGTATATTTCCACATACGCTAGAACTCCTCTAGATACTAAACACAGGAAATTTATGTCCTAGATCGTTTACTCGATTTTGCAGAGGAATGAGAAAGACCTATAATTTCAGATTAGTTAATTGTGAGATTTGACAGACCTGATAATATTCTTATTTAAGGGGACAGCACTGTAATATTTGAAAGATTCTATAGATGGCAGTATTGGAGAAGAATTGCCAGTGCCTAAAATAAGCACGGTTTGCATTGCAATTTTTTTATAAATTTTAAATTATTCAGCATTTTTCTTTTTAGCCGGATTAGTTTGTGCCACATACTTTCATAAAATCTATTAAAATAATTTTTCTTGACTTCAAGGCATCATAATGGAATGCTGCTGCCCTTTTCACAAAGACATGAGTTAGTAAATAGATCTCTTCAACTATATATTAGTCTCTGAATTCCATAGCTACAAATACTGCCTGTCAATGTACAGCTCTTGAAGAAATGAAAGTAAATGTAAAGACCTTTTCAATGTTCTGTCCTCAATTTAATGAGATACTTGTCAATTAATAAAGCCATTTCCTTGATGAACAAATGGCAAACAACTATCCTTTGACCATGCTTATCAGCTCAAGTCAACTTTCTAGATATTATTTTGATGTCAAATTCCATTATTCTGATACAAAAATACAGCAAAATTTTGAAAATACCTGATAACCTGACAGAAAAGGAAGAAAAGTAACAACAATTCTGTACCTATTTAATCCATCTTCATAGTCATGATGGATGAATGAAAGAAAAATGGAAGAAACTGACATTTGGAATAATTTTCACTATAAAGATCTTTTTCTTTCTACATAGTCTAGAATGTTACTTGACATATTTTGACTGCTATTGTAAGACAAATTAATTCACAGTATGATTTAGCTCAAGACTTTTACATGACCAGACAGACACCTTACGTACAAACACTCAAGCACACATACATGTATGCACACATATGTTGGACTTATCTGACAATGCAGTTAGACTTGCTGACTTAATGCACAAACTATTTCATAGTTATTATTCAGAAACTTTTGATTCTATGTTTGGCCATGTAAAGGACAAATGCAGGCACTTCTTAGCTTGTCAGTTGGAGTCACAGTGACTACTGTGTTCTCTTAGTCATATAAGCAACAGGGGTCCCATCAAGCTTTCTGTTTCCACTATTATTTTTTGAAACCTTGGGGCAGCATAAGAAAAAATATTTAAATAGTAGCTATAGCACTCATGTCCTATAAAGGTAAAAGCTCCTGTTAAAGTTTTACCTAAAAAGCAATCTAAACTTTTAGATTTATCAGTAATAGTCCAGTAACTTAATATTCATGATAGGCACAAGAAAACATGCATTTGTAATATTTCTCTGTATAATTTAAAATGTCAAGTAGAATAAAGTGAGTTGCCTCCTTAAATATATGCCATGGATTAATCGTATATAAACTCAAGTGGAAGTCATGCATGAGAAAATGAAGGCATTGATATGCAGTACAACAGTAATGCCCTCCATACCAAGTCAGCCATGAGTGACATGATGTCCCAATAAAAATTCAGTCATGCACTTATCATTCCCTCCAGTTACCCAATCGAACAAAAGCAAGATACAGCCAGCTAACTAACACTTAGCAGGATGGCTCCGGAATTATTTTCAGACTTCCTCTATGAGCATGAATGATTTGCTGAAAATATGCTAGTCACCTTACTTTGTGAAGAGGTTCAGAGTTAGAAACTGTGGCAAGGGTAGGAACTGGTTTTAAAGGCAAGGCACCTAGATTTAAGTATCTACATGTGTGTTCAATGTATAAGTTCCCATTATGGTTAATGAATGTCTAGTCAATGGAGTCAGTGAAGCTATTTAGCTAATAAGAAGCTGTTCTAAATATAGCTGCTTAGTGCTGTTTGAGATACCCTGGCATTCCAACTTATATCCAAAAACATCCAGACAGGGTTCACAGATACAGCACAAGGACCTGTTGGACACCTGTGCCTTTCTGGAATGGTACATGAAGATAAGGCAATAGAGGTTGTGAAAAAATAACAGTAGGTACCTACATTTAGAAAATTGGATGGAGCCTTGGAGGAGGCTACTTCAGGATAAGGTGAATCTCTAGATCTGTTTACTGTGCTGCATAGCGATACGTTGCCTGAAAATAGGACCCAGCTACGTGCTGCCATATACCCTCACAGCTTCCAGCTGCCAACTGCAGCAGGTACTGTTGTACCAGCCAGGCCCATGTGGATGGCCTGGATACACTAAAGCATCTCAGTGAAAACTGACAAACATGTTTAAGCAACTGAATCCTGTCTTAAGTCATAGTTGACCATAATGGCTATTTTTATGCCTATAAATAATATGTGTAGACACCTAAATGTTAGTGTCTTAATGCCAAATTAATCCCTCCAATTTTATAGTAATCTATTTCCCTGACTTAATTACTGTCATAAACGCTATGCAGAATGCCATGTTTCATATAGTCCAGTCCTCCTCAAAGCACATTTGCACTGTTGTCAGACTAAATCCAGTCCAAGATATGAGTAAGTGATGATCTCAATTTGAAACTAGATTAACAAAGTTTCAGTTCCTTAATTCTTTACCAATTGCTTTATCAGGCTGCACTGAGATACTCACAGTCCCACTCAATGTCCTAGTCTTTAGACAACTGGAAGCTTGTGCAGACCAAGTGCAGAAATGGTCCCAGTGAGGGAATTTCAAACTGGGTGTTTCTTCTTGCAGGTTTCATCTGGAAAGCATCTTCGGAGCATTTCAGTACCTAGAATAAGCTTACTACCAAAGCCAGGCATGGGTTAAGCATTTGTAGATTTTGTTTGTATCACATTTTCCTAATTGCCTAGTGATTAAGCATTCACTTTCACTATCATGATGCAAATACTAGAACCCATATCTGTCATATCCTTAAAGAATATAATAACCACTGAGCAATTGGGTATGTAAGGTTTTCTTTTTTTATCTCTATCGTCTAATCTCTTCCAGGAAATTTTTGTTTATTAAAATATTCATTGGACAGAAGAACTAGAAATTACCCATATCCTGGTTATAATATCCATATGCTCAGATGCAGGAGAATCGGGTTCAGCTTTCTGGTCCAACTGATTTCCTAGTACTGAGGTTTCATAGCTGCTCCCAGTACAATTTGCTGGCTCACATAACATATTCTTAGGCACTTAATATCTGTTGTACTGAAAGACTGAGGCCTACTGTTTTGACTTTGGCTAGTAATAGCTATTTTAGGCTTTGGAAAGACAGAAATCTCTTTAGGGATTTAGCCATATGCTCCTAGATGTTACTTCTTAGCTAATTAGGTCTCTAATTAGCTAACAGTAGAGATTACAACTCCAGTGCAACAAAACCAAACAGAACTGTAGATATTTCTTACAAAGTTGCAATCTTTAGTTCCAGTATTGCTCAGAATAATGATTGCCTCAGTCTCTTTTCAGGGAGAGCAAGGATTACTAAGGGCTGCAGGTCTGGCACAATTACAACTTTCATGAGTACATTGTTCTAACTGTTGTATTCAAGTTGTGTTAATAATCAATACTTTTGTTAACATGCTCTACTTGTCACTGCAGTAAAAATGGAAATTGAACTACACTTTTTTTTGCTCTACATGAATTAGTATATAAGTTATGAAAAGCTAGCTCTCCAAAGATTAATAAAAAGTGATAATTCAACAGAAAAACGCATTTCCATTTAGATAAGGTGAAATTACTTTTTTCAGTTTTTCCAAATATTTACAAAGAAAAAAGAAGAAAAATGCCCATGCAATATCAGTAATCTTTGAACTACAACCTTAAGCAAACTGCATCTTCAGATGAAGATTTCCATACAGCCATATTTGTCATTGTTTTCTAAAATGAAAAAAAGCAACTGGTGGAGCTGCTCTCTCTCTCTCTCTATGAAGGAATGAAACCACTGCAAATTTCTGACTGTGGAGTTTAAAGCTTTCGGACAAGTGTTTATTGCTAATGAACTGTTGGAGTTGCACTGTAAGTGCCAGGCTCTGAGTGCATCCTCCCGCTGCTTCCTGAGGGTTTGTCTGCTTGGTCTCAGAGCCAGCCTAGAGATGGGGCTGGTGTCTGGTCTCGAAGACAGCTCTGCTGAGAAGTCCCAGCAGGAGCTTCCTCCTGCATTGCTCAGGAGCAACTTTTAAAGAGAGGCTCCTGCCCTTGATCCCTCACTACACTGCAGCAGCATCACATCCATGCCTTGCCTGGCCATGTTGATCTGGTTCTGGACTCTGACCCACAGACTGACTTGCAGGCTTGACCTTAACACCTGCCTCATCACTGTGGAATTGCCTGGTGATCTGGCCTCTGGAGCTGACCTGGCTGCTCCCCTGGGCCTGTCCTGCTCACCTCATTCCAGATAGGGCCCTGGCTGGAGAGGCCTCTGCCCTGCCAGCCGCGTTATATCACTCCTGGCCCCTGGCTCCCAGCCCTCACCGCTCCCTGACAGCAAGCCTGGCTTCTAACACCACCAAAACGAAACAAATACTGAGACAAAATTATGACTTGCGGTTAGGACAGTAGATTTATGGTGATAAGTGACAGATTTCTATGAAAAATCTTGTTTAATATATTTAGTTGCAAAAAGGATTTCAGAGAAGAAAAGCAAACTGATATAGCTAGTTAGTACCACAGACTGACCCATCCATCCAAACCATGGCATTTTGCCTTCATCCAGTTGTCAGGAACTTCCTGTGGTGACCATGACCTTTCAGAGCTTATTGATAGCAAGCAACCTCATGGTGATACTGGCCATCTCCCTCAGCACTCAGGGATGCATCCTGGCTTGTGCCCTGCCCACGTGTATGATTGACTGATGTACTCCCAAATTCTTCCTCTGCCATAGATAATGTTTCACTTCCCCAAGCTCAGCTGCCAGGGTCAGGGACTTGGGAGGCTTGATCAGGCTCTACCAAGTGAAAAATGAGCCAAACGAAGCTTTGAGTATTTTGGCTTTTTCCTGTCCTTTGTCATTAGGTCCCCACTCACATTTTCCTTAGCCTTCTGGTTGGAAGTCCTTCTTGCTTCCCTTCACATTCCTTGCCAGTTTCAACCCCTGATGAGTTTTGACTCCTAACTCCATCCCTGTTAAACTCAGGCACTGGCTCTGTATTCCTGCTGGATAGCCCATCCTTGCTTCCACAGCCTTTGTGATTCCGTCTTGGAGTCTGATCTCGTTTTTTTTCATTTTGACTGTTTTACTTTTCCACCGCAAGTTTCCTTGACACGCTGAATAGCAAAATAGGATTGCTGCAAGTTGTGAGGCAACAAGCTGCTTAAAGAAACTATCAAAATGTAAGGCCATCAAAATGTAGACTGGGATGTGTACCAGCACTTCTGCTTCAATGGTGGGAATTGAGCTGCAAGAATAACCTAGATTTGTTCATAACAATAGTTGAATAGGATGTGTGAGCATTACAGGAGTGATCAAATGAGGATAGCAGGAGGAACCTGAAAGGTATTAATGTGTAGCAGAGGGAAAGAAAAGCACACTTCAGCAATAGTACTTGCAGGAGCTTTGTGTTCCCATAGCTCTAACTGGTCTAAAGAGATTTAGAGTTTCTCTTGGTATCATTTAGAAATGTACAGCTTCATCAGATACTAGTACTCAGCTTAGAAAAATGAGTCATTAAGCAGATACAGAACAGAAATGTTTGCTTAAATGCCTGTTATGCTTACAATGCACCACACAGTGCTGAGCGCCCTAGTGAGTAATGTAGTAGTTACACAGCACAAGTCCTACAGATTTAGCTTATAGGATTGGCAAAGGCATCCATTCACCTCATTTGTTTTAGCAAAGAGTTCCTCTGGAGTAAGCATGTGTAATACAGGAACTATCTTGTGCAAGTTTAGCCAAGCTTCTTATTTTCTTATCTTAGGTGGGGAAAAGAAGGTTGTTGCCAAGAAAACAATAGTAAAGTACCTCAGCATTTGACATGACATCTTAGTTTTGCATATGCCTGCCATAAAAGCAGATTAAAAAGCTTAAATTGCCTTATTCTTCACCTTAAAAGTTTGTCTATCTATAGATGCAGTTTTGCAAAAATGAAATGTTATACTGATCATCTCTGTGCACTGCAGCGGAGTTAAAGCATTCTGTTCTGAGATATAGGTGAACATTTCCATGTACGTGTCAAGTCAGATCTTTCCCATGCATATAATCAGCACTTACAGGATCTACAGATAATTTACAAGCAAATTAGAGGTTATTCTAGTATTTCCTGTAGTTAGTCCTGCTGCATTGTGGCAAAATATGTTGTTTTCTGACATTTGTTCAGATATATTTATTGGGAACAAAATGACCTTTTTAGCAAAATGGGAATAAAATATTTGCATCTTGGAAGTTTCAGAATGAACTATATTAAATAGAGTATTTTATACCTATAGATCAGGATAATACCTCCTTTCTAAAGCATTCTGACGTGCTGCTGAAGATGTGGGTGTTATTTTTTAATACTGCATTTGTAAGGTAAATCCATGGATTTAATTCATTCTCTGAGTGATACTATAAAATCACCTTTTTCCATCCTTGTTCTCTCTCTCTGCTCCAAGGCTTTTTATCATAGCAATCTTCCTTTCATATACCTTCCAATGATAAGCAATGTAGCATTTCAATCTTGCTGCAGATGAACATTTTGCTTTCACACTAGTCATTGTCTGTGCTTCCTTCATAAGCAGTGAAGAATTAACAACATTGACAAATTGAAACTGAATCTGACATGAAGACTTTCAGATGCCTCATTTTACACTTCACCTGGTATGACCTTTTAAGCAGCAGCATATTTTAATATAAGATTGACTGTTGTGGCACAGTTCCTCCATATGTAAGTCTCGCTGTGCAAAAATTTGCTAAGAGAACACTGACTTTCAAATGATGCATAAAGCAAAAATGTCTATGTACAAAATGAATTATTATTTCTGATTGATTTTTAAATACGAAGACATCAGTATAGAGATTGCATCTTTATCTACTAATGGAGAGCATTGTCTCTTACCTACTGAAAAAAATACAAGCACCTAAAAATCCATATGAAAATTATTATTTTTTCTTTTGTACCTGATAGTGTTTATAAGTTTTAGTGATATAAATTACATCACCTAATCTGCTTAGCGAGTTTTAATTCTATTTATCTTCCAGGGTAATTGCTGCTCTTAAAACTGCTTTTATTTCTGTCAGCTTTTAAGTATAGATGCCGGGAACTTCACATTTGTGGCATTATGTAATATATTACTACAGACACTGCCTAGCCTTGATATCATAACAGCTGTTATGACGCTTAGGATGGGAGTGATTTGTTAATGTAATGTGTTTGCATGAGAATATCTACATAGGTCGAATAACAGCTCATCAAAAGCCTGATTCTGATCATTCAAGCATTTCATAAATCCATTATAATTGATATTCCAGAGATTAAAACTTACTTGTAGACTCACTGACAATTTGTGAAGTTAAATCCATACACCTTCCTCAGAAGTATTAACTGTAATCTAGTGGGGGAAATGAACAAAAAGGCTGGCTGTATTGTAACTACCCATTCAAGAGGCATCCTCAAGTCATTATGCTGATAACAGGTGAGAGATTTGGATCCTGTATAATGTGTCCGCTGGACACAGTCCACCAGGAACACCTTGAATCCTGTTCTGAGAGAGGTAGTGTGACAAATAGACAAATTACAAAGTCTTGCAGCATGTTGACTGTATACCAGTCTAATAACTAAGGCCCATCTGCAATGGGCAATACAAGGTGCAACAGGATGGCAAGTGGATTCACAAGCAGATGCTATGCAGAAGACCCGAGTGTGGAAATATAGCAGAAGGTTGCCTAGGAATGCACTACGAGGGCATCTTGAAGGTGTATTTGACTAAAAGCAAGTTACTATAAAACTATGAAATTGGGACCACCAAAATGAAGAAAGATGTTGGCCTCTTAGAACAGAAACAGCATAGCTTCAGCAGGAAAACTGTGAAAAGTGAGGGGGGATAGCACTTAACAGTTCAGGCATTTAGTACTGCTGTTAACTAAGTAGTAAAAAGGGCTTATCACAGAGGTCTAAATGCTGCACATCTAAATAGCTTGACTTATTCCAGTGAACCCACAAATACAGCAAACTAACAACCACACAATAATGAATTAGCTAATAGCTAACATAATTATATAGCAAATATGCAATGTCATTATAGTGGGAAAAATTGGAAACAGCTTCAAGTGATATAAACAGCGTAGAAAAGTATAATCATTAATCAATTGGTGAAGGAAGTTTAACCAGGCTGGGTTTCTTAGGGGTATATGAACAACCAGTGTTGACAGAAGTGGTAAGACAGAATGGTAAAGTAGCTCAAAAGTGTACATTGTGTTAAAGTGCTCCATTTCAGTATATGATGGGACAATTTGAATTATCGAGCATCTCAATATGATTATCTTAAAAACAAATTTCAGCAGCAATTAATAAACATATTCCACTTAAAATGTACATGCTTATGACACACAAAGCAGTTCATTAAAAATCCTCCACTAAGGTTTTCATCTGTATGGTGAAGAAATAAATGTTTATACTGAGTCCTGCAAAAGTATTTTGCATTTGAATTTTTAAACAATGTAAAATTTACACTTACATTTATTTGAAAATTAACACTAACGAGATCACGCTTATTTTGCATTACAACTACGGGCTGGATTGTTAATGAAAATAAGGCACAGAGAAGACAAAATAGCATTGATTTGCTATTATCTAAGTATTCTGTATCTAGCTTATTTTTAGTCTTTGGAAAGGGAAGAATTGGAAGTATTATGTACTGCATTTATGAACTAGACAAAATAACTGTAGGCAACTGGTGCCATAATAATGCAGTCCTCTCAAAGTATCTTTCAGAGGACATTTCCTCTTGTATTTTTCAGATATTTCCATTAGTGATCCATCTTTCAGAAGTAATGAATCATCATGGATGTCATTTGCACCCTTTTATATCCGGCATAAGACCCATATCAAACTACAGTTTCAGCCTCTCTCTCCAGACGGTATCCTGTTTTACACTGCACAGCATTTGGGTACTCAGTCAGGTAAGAATATTCCAGCTTGCTGGTATCATACACCCAGGTACTTTTTGGGAAAAAAAAGGCAGTACTTCCAAGTGATTCAGCCATTCAGGCTCTGTAACTCATTGTCCATGGTGACTGGGTTTTGAACTGTGAATAATCAAGTTCATAAGAAAAAACATGCATAACAATTTTGGATTAGTCCAAAGCCAGCAAGTATTTAATGAAGTGGTTCAGGAAACCATTTTCCCCTGAAAAGTAACTGTAGCCAGCTTTTCAACAGATATTTACTGACACTGCTCCCACAGTTGCAGTTCGGGGGTTTGGCCCAGTGTTTTAAAATGACCAAAAGTAAAGCAATATAAAAACTGATCAAACAAGTGAAAGTGAACAGACTATGAGAGAGCTAATGAGGTTCAGCAGAAGTTTAACTTTTTATTATATAATGCTGAAAAGCTTGCTGGTGCAGCATGCAAAACATACAAGTTCTGCATTTGCCAGATATGCAGAGTGAAAAACAAATGTAAATAAAATATTTCTACTATTTATAAAAGTATTTTAAACTTTACTGAGTTAACATTCCTAAGACTTCATGGCAAGAAAACATAACTTGCCAACCAGTGTAAATACATTTTAAAATTTAGTCTTACCTTAAGGTGTAAATTTTTTGTAATTACTTTATTTACATACTTCATCTTTAAATAGCATTTATGTGGGGTCTTGCACGTTTTTAAACAGAAGCATTACATATCACTCATAACATGATCTTAGAGCAAATTTTCCACTTCTATTATGTTATGCAAAAATGGGCCTTTCTATGACAGAAAAGCACTTAAACAATTTATCATGTGTTTTTACATTCCTTTGTTCAAAGCCTAAAACTTTGAGACATTTCAATAAACATACTCAGCCACACATGCATATAAACACACATATGCCCAATTTACCACCTTCTTATTCTGTACACAAATGTTTTAACAGGCTGCTATTTGATAAGACTGATAATACATCATACACTGCTGGCACCTCCAGTTTGCCTTGTTCTAATTAAAACCGCATACAGAGAAGCAGCTTCAAAGAAAAATATATGGAACATCTGTAATATAAATACATTTATTTGCAAAGAACTCTGTCTTCTACAATGAATCTTTTATAATTCTATCACTTACAGGCCAAATTCTGAGATTCTCAGTGAATAGTTCTCTCCTGTATAAACTAAAGCATTACATGGGCCATGAAAAATAGAAGAGAAAAAAGGATCTCTCTCAAAAGAATAGTCAGAGGTCATGGAATCAGCTAACATACAAAGAAATTACGTATCTCTTTGGAAGCATCAAAAAGAGTCCCAAGTCTGTTTAACTTGGGCCAGGAGTGGTTTAGCATGAGCAAGCCCTCGTTCTATTGCCATTCATGAATGTTTAGTTTGCACAGGAAGGAATATTTTCTTTAAATCACTTTCTAGAATCATATCAATTTCATTTCAAAACAAAAAACATCTTCTATAGAGTAATTTAATTTCTTTACAGATTTCTTACTCCCATTTTCACTGTCCTGAAGTTTTGAAAGATTTTGGAAAAGCTAATAGTCTAGCTCTTTATGTTTGCCTTCCTATAATCCTGTCAAATCCAGACAGAATTAGACTGATGAAAGACTCAGAGGTATTCTTAGCAGCCAGCAGATGTGAAGGAGCTTTCTGTTGGGGATTAGTTTAGAAAGCACTTTATATAAAGCCTTTTCTTCTACACAGTTATGTAAGATTTAATAAATTGATTGCTGAAACCACAGGATTTTTTTTCTAAAATTCCTTTTAAATAGAAAATAATTAGAACATTTTTTTCCTCACTAGGGAATCCTGTTTTTTTAAAAGAAATGGGCTCTCACTGTGCAGCTAATTTAGCAATGACACTGAGCTGTAGCATCTCACAGTGCCACAGTTATATATTGGCTTGGCTTGTCACACATGTAAATACTACACTGGGACTTTCCCTGTGCCCCTGCCAAAAAATCCTCCCATCATTAAAAAAAATCCAAACCCTCTAGTAGGTGAAGAAATAAACATGAGACTTCTGCTGAAACATTTCCTTCTTGGTTTGTTCTTTTCAAAGAACATTACATGCATTTCTGGAAAGGGTGGGTAGGTGGCTGGTCTCCTAACTCAAAAGTTGATATGCTGGTGCCAGCCTCCACTCCTCTAACAATGCTATTACTTCAGTACACACATTTATACACCTGGAAAATTGGCATAAAATGGAAAACATCCTATGACTCTTTATCTGTTAGCAGAATTTCCTATAATTCTGTCAGTCATAAGTTTTCTTGCTTGGTCAGCTGTTTCTGAACATGTATCATGACTTTAAGTCTGGTAGTATTAATTTCTGCAGCTCCTAAGAAAATAATTTCCAAAGTTTGGCAAAATTTTAAGTGGCTAGTTATATTAATAATAAGCTGGGGAAAAAAAAAAACCAACAAGTGAGCTGTGTATGCATATTTTAGTTTGGAAACTTGCAGACAGAAGGACAAGGGGACTTTTTTCCCCGTCTTTGATTACTTGTTTTATGCCAATGAGGTAAAAATGTGGGAGATGCAGATAGTTGTATGCACTGCTTCTGAGCGAGGTCTTTGCAGATAATACAGCATTCTTGTGGAGTTCACCAGAGCATTGGTAGAGGGCCATTTCTCAAGTGCAGTGTATCCCATTTCTATCAATGAAAGTGTGAGAGCCCCATTGAATAAATAGCCTTTAACTCAGTCAGGGTATGCTGGACGCGCATCAGCTACTTGAACAGTGTATAATTCAGCCCATTTACATAGCACCACTCTATATACTTGAAGGCCTTGGCACTCTGCGTAAAAGTCAGTAAGGAGCATTACTTTTTTGTTGAGTCACAGCATTACTGAAGCTTTACATTTGTTTGTGAAGGTGGAATATGCTGTAGACTGTCTGCACTAATCCAGAGTTCAGGCCAGGGTGATGGAAAGGTTTGCTCCCTGACAAGATGAGAAAGAACAGTTACGCAGAGTGACTAAGAAGGAAGTCATGTTAATAAACAGAATGGGATGACTCATGCTAAATCTAATTCTCAACATTTGCAACACCAGTGCTCTGTCTCTCTTTAACAGGACTATGTTACCTACCTGGTCTGAAAAAAACTCAAAACTGTAACTCTTGATATTTATGGCATTTCAGTTTAAAAACCTAAAGCATAAAAATAAGAGCGAGCCAGGATGGGTGTGTCTGCATGGTTTTCTAAGACATTGTTTATGGTAAAAACTGAGTCATGGTATTGGACTAAAACCCTTTGGAAATATTCAGAATCTCTAGAATACCCACAAGGGAGGAGTGTTGTTTTCCTAATCAGAAACGAATTGATTATCCATCCACTTTTAGAAGAGAAACTTAAGAGTGGTTAAGTTTTCTCTCCTGGCAGCCATGTTTCCTCAGCTGACAGAGGCATCATTTCTGCTTTGTTACTGTATCAGCTGAATTAGCAGCATAGGAAGCAGAACTGCCAGCTATCTGTGTGAGAGAACAGTCATCCCCATTGTCCTGAAATCTGTTGTATGTGAAGTGCTGTAGCTACCCACTTGCCACTGGCAAGCAAGCGCTTGCAAAAGGCTGGCAAACTGAGGTTGCTCAAGGAAGGTGGCTCCTTCTAGCTGCCGAAATATGCCAGGGTAACAGTGGTGACTAAAGGAAGCAGAAAAAGTTTCTTCACCAAGGAGAGCAGCATTTTTGAAAGGTGAGGCTGAATGGTCTAACCTACAAATACATAACTGCCCACCCCTTCTAGATGCATGAGCATCACTGTCTGCATGGTTGTTCTGGATCCTAGCTATGCCCTTCTGCTCTGGCATGGTGCTCCAAGTGGAAGCTGGAAATCTACCTATTGCCACAGTGATTTTTCACATCTTTGAGAAATTTACAGGCTTGGCTTCATACCTGTTCTCAGTCTTGCATTAGCTGTGAGATGTGGCTCCATACACGGACTAGAATCATTTTGTAATAATCCATGAAAGCACATCTGTGGGTAGCTCCTGTAAGTGTGCGTTAGAGGCACTGGCTCTGGTCATCACTAGATAAAGATCAAGTTACAACAGCTGCAACAAGCTGCTATAACCTGACAGCTGACTGATACCTAACTGTGTGCATGCACTCAGACCATGGCAAAGACAGTCAACGTTAACAAACACCTAATGACAAGGAAGGACACAAAAGATACAGGTTAAGCTGAGAACAACAAACTTCAAGCATGCTGACGTATTATTGGCTAGCAGCTAGCAGCAGAAGCTGCAGAAGGGTGGGAATAAGGCTCATCTCTTCTCTCTGTCCTTTGTTTCTTTGTTCTACCCATTTACAGACCTCCCTCTTCTGCTTTGCTTTCTCTCCTTGGCCCTGGGCCTTATTCTGGCTCCTGGAAATGCTCAGGAGACCAGCTATGAAGGACAGCTATGGTCAGTTGGGTTCTCTCTCACACGGAGACTACAGTGCATCACCTTCCTTGGCCACAGAGTACAGCTGGAGGCTGACATGGCTATTTCAACTAGACAAGAAAAGTTCTGCTCCTGGATGAATACAACAAGGGTCACAGCTTAAGAGTACATGATTTGGGTCCACAGAAAATCATACAGGATAGCAGGGTGAAAGGAAAACTGTGAAGAACAGGATGATGAAAAAAGGAAGAATGAAAGCAATGTGAATTGAGTTCAGCAAGGCAGGAAAAAACAGTGAGCAAAGATATATCTGGAGCTATAATGGCTATAGGATGCATTATACCAACAAGAGGCAATAATACTGTTGGAGACACAGGCACTCCATTATGGTGTCTTAAAGAGGACAACTTAAGAGTGAAGATGAGAACATACTGAAACCAACCTACAGTAAGAGAGTTCCCTTTCATTAACTGGGAAAGATTCCTGTGAATGTTACTGCTCATGAGAGTATAAGGCTCAAATGTTCACTTTGTCATGGAGATGGTGCCAATGATCAATAAAGGTTTCTGAAAAAGAAAGTGGAAGGAGAGGGGAGGAAAAAAATGCTACCTGATACCACAGTGATAGAAACTGACACTGTGGCCTTGAGCTAGAGGAAGGAAAGGTGAGGTAAAAGCCACAGAAGGCATAGACTGAGGCTGGCAAACATACATCCAGAGATGCCGTCTCAGGGCTTCAAAATGGCTGAAGGAACCAAGAGTATAGGTATTCTGTAACCACAAAACCACTGCTTAGAGCTCTTGAGACACATACCCTGCAGAAGCTGCTGAAGCACTGAGCTCATCAAAGCCTCTGTCCCCAGCAGAGTATCATAGCACAGAGGCTTCTGCTAACACAGGATGAGAAAAAGGACAAGCATCAGATGTCTTATGAGTCTTTGTAAAGCAATCTAGACTTTCAGTAGTCCAGGAACTAATCAGTGAGTTTCAAGCAAACAGAGCCTTCAGAGAGACTTGCATCGCTGGGGACATGACAACAGCATCAAAAAGGTGAACACCACTGTCTAGAAGACTGCATCCACTGCTTCCAAAGTTACTTAAAAGGATGTTCTGGAAGCTCCTTTGGCCTTAAAAACTACTGGGAAATCCTTCTTATTGTCAATTTGCAATGAAGTGTAGGAATAAACGCAGGTACTCTAACAGGTAGTAAAGGCTTTGCCTTATACACATACACATGAAGCACAAGGGTAGACTTTGAGTCACTGTGAGGAAGAGACCCTGAAAGAGAAATCTTAAAAATACCATCCAGGATACCCTCCCTGCCCATGGTCTGTCAGCCTAAGATCCTCTGAGATTGTATTCAGTTCTCCTAGGAAACATATTGGCATTAGGCAGATTTGACAGTGAAGACAGTAACTGCCCAACGCAGCTGTATAAAGTTAACACTATTGCATTTGTTACACATGATAATGCTTCTGGTATGAAAAGGACATCTCAAAATAGAGTGCAGCATTCCTAGGATGCATTTCCAACTGTACAAAGCTTTGACACATTATGAGGTAGGTTAGTTTCCTGTGGTAACATAAAAACATGGTGACCTGATACTGCTTAAGCATGATCCCATCTCAAGACGGGGATATACAGACACACCTGCATGACTAGGTAAAGGCTGAACATGAAAGGGCATTGTCACCATTTGGGAGAATTTAAAACATGACTCTGTGACTGTAACCAACTTGCTTACAGATTTACATACTTATTCAGAGTAGTAGCAAGCTGAAAATTTTTGTGATGCATTCAGAATCTATCGTAAGAAGTCATATAAGCAGGCATCATCATGGATAATCCAGATCTCACAGCAGTAGTTGGATGTACCTATAGGAGACTTTTCATTAACTCCCAGTTTTAGGAACTGACTGCTCAGGACACGCATTTGACTTGGCTTCTGGGAATGCTGACATCTGATATGAGAGCAGGTGAGACTTGTGCACATTCATTATGAAAACTTGAAAATTAAAGTGATGAAGAAAAATTGATACCTGTTTCAGAGCACTTGCTTCTACTATGGAATAGAGACAATCCACCCTGAGGTGAAGCAACTTCAACCTTCAGTCATTTGGTGAAAACCCTGAACTAGGGTTTGCAAGTAAAAGTGCTATTTTAAACCCAGAACAGTTCCTTCCTTAAGACAACACCGGCTACAAAATCCACTTCCACTGAGAAGACAAGGAAACAATCTTTTAGCATTTGGGCTATAAAAAAAAATCTTTTTATTTTACTGATACAGGGAAGATGACAGGGGCAGGAAGGTGCGTCAGAACAGAACTGAATGCTGTAACCATTGAAGATTTTGTTCAACAGCCAGGGTCTTGACACATTGCAGTTTCAAGCCACAGCTAAGCTACAATCACCTATTTCCAAAGAAGATTCAACCTTATTGAGACAGACTGCCTCACAGTTCCTTCCACACCTGGTTGGGCAAAGGCTTGCATGCACAACAAAATAATGACTGTCAGTGCCTACCTCAGGAGTCTCTCTGCTTTTTTTGTGACACTGCTGATGGGGATAAATAGTCCGTATTAGATGAGATGCTAATCTGAAAAGCTGGAAGCAAAGTTGTGTGTGCTGTTTGTAGGTTGTATTCTCTAGAAAGCAGGGACCAGCTATATAGTCTAGTCCTGGAAAAACTGAGGATGTCATCTCCTTCATGCTTAACAAAAGTAAACTTCCTCAGAAAGATCTTTGGCCCCAGTTAGGGTCATATGGGACAGGCTTGAGTAAGGCTCAAACTGAAACAGTGGAAAGCACCTTGCTTCATGGTCTCCCATACTAAGACTGCTGAGAGGAGAAATTCAGTGGTAAGAATGTGATTTGTTTAAAATGGTGATGCAATTCCTATGATGGCATAGGCCTGCACAGGCTTCAGCTGTGCAACTTGTCCAGCAGAGACAGGGCAGATTGAGGTCCCTTGTTGAAAATGTCATTGGTTGCTAAAGTGAAGAGGAACAAAGACAAGCCTATAATTTGCCTTCAGTTTGAGAGGCAGTTTCATGGACACAGAGCACACAGCACCTTACATTAGAGTCCTAAAATGTTTTCAGCCAGTTGTCCCCAAGTACTACCAATGGCATGATAAACTTCATGGAGGAATACTGAGCTGAACCCTGGGGTCAACATCGGCATCATAAAATTTATCTCAACACTCTGCTGCTCTTGCCAAAGACTAAAATGGCAAGTCATCTGTGAAAAAAGAGGATCTAACCAGGAGACTAAGAAAATGCCTTCGGAGCCTCAGGGAGAGTTGAAATTGGAAAGTTTAAATTTTTTGTTCACAATTAGCAGAAAAGAAAGTTGCTCCAATTTGAAGAGAGGCCTGAAATCTGTGCTAGAACATAATCCAGAGTACTCAGCCATAACCTCTCTTTGCACTGTAGACAGCAGATACAGTAATACAGATTTGCTCTTGTAATAAGACTAAGTAAGACTCCAGAACTCACTGCAAGTACATTAGCAACAGACATCATTAGGCTTGAGTCAGAAGCACTATGACTAACTGCTGAAACTCTGTCCGCTTTTTCCTAGACATCACTGAAGCACTATTCTCTAATGTCATCTCAGACAGATCACTGTCAAATGTGCAAAGCTACCAAAAAACTTCCCTGCAGGCCAGGAAGTCTTGGAGAACTTCCAGCTTCTCCAGCTCTTGATTACAAGACAGCCGAGCAAGCAACCCTGGCCAGATGTTTTCCTTCTTCCTAGACAGCAAAGAATGAGTACTCATGTCCTTATGCAAGTCTGCATGTCTGGGTAGGAAAGGGGATTGAAAGCTGCCAAAGAGGTCGTTCAGAAACTTTTTCTGACACTCCTTTCTCACCCTAGCATTGAGGTCCTGATAAAAGAAATAGACAAGCAGGTTACGTACATTGCTCAAACAAACAAGATGAGTGCATTCAAACTATGCACTCAAAAATTAAGCAAGCTTAAAGCCACATCACTGAGCAAGAGAAACCACAAGTGAAGAGAATTATATTCATTTTCCAAAAAAAGCAGAAGCAAAAGCAAACACGATGCTGAAAAAGAACACTAAAGGCAGGGAAGTAACACAGATCATCACAGCTGGAACTAGCAAGCTAGAAGTGCTCTGCCATGGCTCAACTGGAGTTGAAAGAGGGAAGAGCTGCCTTCTTGTTCTTCCCATGGGTGTCTGGGGCAGGGAAGGTGAGGTGCAAAGCATGTGCTCCGCAGCCACTAATACAACTGAAACATCTTCACCCTGCCTGAATGGGAACCTGAACAATTGCTGAAAAGGGAGGTATAATTTTAGTAACTTTCACAAGCCTCCAGTAAATTAAGCCATTCATTTTTAACTTCACTGAAGGTAATGTAATTAAAGGATTAGAAATAGTCAAAAATTAAACCCCCAAGAAAGCACCCTTCATCATTCTACTAACAGGTCCACCCTTAAGAATGCTGGCTCTTTAAGGAAATTGTACTTTCCAAATTTAGAAGTATTTATTCATTAGTAAAACACTAAATGAAACTTAAGTTTTACTGGTAACTATTAGGAGAGAAAGCTTACATTCAAATTTAAGAAACATATTTATCAATTTGATCGATAAACTTACTTTCAAAAAAACCCACCTTATGCCTACTACGTCCAAAAGCAATATAAAAAAAACCCATTAAATTGCACAGGCAAACATCAAAAAGTTTGAAAATGTGACTTTCATTTGCAGACTCTTCTGCTGTCCTCTTCTGCCTCCCTGTCACCTTCCCCTATTAGACTCTACCTCTGCCCATACATACCTTCCTTCTAGCTCCCGTTTCCTAACCTTTCCCAGCTTTTCTTCTTCATGTTTGTAAGTATAGTTCATAGTGGTACTCTCTCCTTTTATATTGCCCGTAAGGCCAGAAACACTGATTGTACAAGAAAAGATAACTCTCTCCTAATGCTTCCTGTCATGGAGGCTTCCAGAAGAACAATTCAATAAAAAGCTTATCTGTTCCTACAGCTGTCAGATTATTAAACCCAAAACACCCCTGTTGCAAAAAGCAGCTTCAGGGAAAGCAGAGTATGTTTGGTGCAGACAAACCTTCAGTGCATTAAACTGACAAATCCATCAAGCCTTTATTCAGCATATGGAAATTGAGAGTATTCTGGCATTTGTAACTTCACCAAAACTTGCTTGTTTTTTGCGGGAACTCCAACTCACATTCCCTGGATGCCAAAGCGATCCTTGTTTCCTCCTACCTCACAGTTATCTAGTCTGCACCAAAGCAGAGCTTTTCAGAAGTTTGGGCTTTTTACCTTGAAGCAAACACAACCTCAGTTTTCAAGAATGAAAAAAAAAAAAAAACCAGCCATGAGGATCTCATCAGGGAACATTAGCCTTTGTGTGATTTAGATGTGATGATGGTACAAGGCTACTGAAAGTAAGTTACTGAACTGGGGAAGTGCAGGCATGAAAGCATCAGGATTATGAACATGCTTTTCTTCAGTGTGAAGCCTCTAAAAAGTAAAACTATTTTATACTGTTCTTTACAGGTGACTTTCTATGTATATCATTAGTAAATGGATTTATACAGTTACGCTACAACCTTGGAGACAAGACAGTCATCCTACAGACCTTTCAGAAGGTCCATGCAAATGGAAATACATGGTATTCACTCAAAGCAGGAAGAGCTGGTAATGAAGGCTACCTGGACCTGGATGGTATCAACGTCACTCAAAAAGCTAGTCCTGGAATGCATGCATTAGACACACACACGGATTTTTTTGTTGGAGGGGTGTCCTCCTTAAACCTTGTTAATTCAATGGCAGTAGAAAACGAACCCACAAGTTTCACTGGTTGTATACGAGAAATTGTTATAAACAACAGGGAACTGAAGCTTACCGTGACGGACCCCAAAGGTGGAGCCAACATTGGCGACTGTGATGGAACAGTTTGTGGGTACACAGTGTGCAAAAATAATGGAACATGTCAAGTTGAAAACTCAGGCTTTTCTTGTTCTTGCCCACGAGAGTGGATAGGGAACACATGTGAACAATCTATTCACTGTTCACAAAACAGGTGTGGGTCTCAAGCTCTCTGTATTCCTCAACCTGCTTCGTTTTCATATACCTGTGTATGCGCCCTAGGCTGGTCAGGTAAGTACTGCGATAGCAAAATCAAATTTTTTATAGCAAAGTTCGTCGGCAACTCCTACATCAAATACACAGATCCTTATTATGGAAAAAGAGACCTCCAGTATAGCCGCATTTCTTTGAATTTTACGACCAATCAAACCGAAGGCTTAATAGTATGGATGGGAAAGGGTGAAGATGAAGATAACGATTTCCTTGCCATTGGTCTTGCTAATGGAACATTAAAAGTTGTGATTAATCTTGGAGAAAGAATCTCTGTTCCTCTAATTCATAGCAAATACTCCATCTGTTGTGATGAAACATGGCATTTTGTTACTGTAGTTCAAAACCAAACTTGTATTAAGGTGTATCTTGATGAAGAGCTAATTATTTTTGAAGATATTGATCCACAGAGAAAATACACTGCTTTAAACTACGGTGGCATTTGTTATTTTGGTGGGTTTGAAATTGGCAGGAAAGTCAATATAGTCACTACAGGGCTTTTTCAGAAGGAATTCATTGGTAAAATCAAAGATGTTGTGCTCTTCCAAGATTCTAAGAAGATTCAGCTAATGAAAGCAGAAGGGTATAATGTTTACAATGGAAATTATGGAAATTAATTTAAAAAATATTTAAGACTGTTTAAAAGTAATGAATTTCCTTTTCCTCCTGCTTCTTATGTTAGCTGGCAGTATAAGACCCAGGAACCAACATAAGAAAGAACTTAATAAAATTGTCCCCAACTCCTTTTCTTTTTTTTGAGTATTAATAGCATATATAAAACACGATCAGATGTTTTACTCAAAAAATTACTTATACATACTCTTTAGTATTTACTTTAAAATAATGGGAGGATCTGCAGTTTTTTTCTTTATCGTGCTGGAAGTAGTTTTGTAGACAAATAGGTAGTAATCAGCTTACAAAGCGAACCGTCACTCCAGTATTAATTGTTGGTTGCTTTATGAGAACAGACAACTTACCTGTTTCTCCAAACTCGTAAATTTTATTAGAATGCAGAGTTTCTCTTTTATAATTTTGCAATATTAAAGTGTAAAAACTGAAATGAGAGGGGGAGAAAAAGTGTACCTGGGGCAAAAAGCGCATGTTTATTGTAATGAGAATTTTCAGCATCATAGCATCTGTAATTACTTAAGTCCACAAAAGTAATGAGGCTGTTCTCCCTCCCTTCTGAGTCTCTATCCATCATGTATGCATGTATGTAAAAGGGTAGAACTTAAGCCTGTCTTCATGCTAAAATATTACACTTACAGAAGAATGATTTTAAGAGCAGAAAAGGTATTTTACTTAATTACTGAACAGATATAAAATGCCTGCTGTTTTTCT
Source organism: Pelecanus crispus (assembly GCF_030463565.1). Lineage (NCBI taxonomy): Eukaryota > Metazoa > Chordata > Aves > Pelecaniformes > Pelecanidae > Pelecanus > Pelecanus crispus. Next base: position 102,473,988 of record NC_134645.1, read on the forward strand.
CCAGCAGAGGTCTCCCCTGTTCGACTACATGAACACTTTTTGTTTTAACCATTCACAACTGCAATGTGGGAAAGTGGCAGTCTGCCTACAACCAACTTCTATTCCTAAAACTAGAAAGTCCAAGAACTGCTTTGCTTTAGATACACCTTTCTGGCTTATATGCCCCTAAACGAGATTTTGAAATTATACTAGTCAAAGGTTTTGGCCACACTAAATTGAATTTCCATGACTGTATTTTTCATGAATTTAAAATCTCAAAAGTAAATACAGGTCTTCATATATAAATGCAAAAACTCTATTCCTTCTGAAAAAGCTCAGTTATGTTCTAGTTTAGCAAGCAATAAAACCAAAATAAAGTTATGTTTTAATGTGCTTAAACTAATGATTTGTGGTGGTATCTACATTTCTCATCTGACTGATGGCTTACTGTAGAAGTACAATACTTAAATAAAAATAATAGTGATTGATTCCTATCTTTTCCTTTTTTACTTTACTATTGCTCAAAAGCACATAATAAACCATCACTTCCTTGCACGGAAATTCTCTGAATACAAGTCTCCAGTGGGTACCTAGCAGAAACAAGTAACTATTTCTCTTTTTTTTTTTTTTTTTATCATCTTTCCATAAAGCAGATACAGAGCAGAGACAATAAGCACAGTAAAAGTAGGTGACACACATTACTTTCCACATAACCATAACTAGTATGTAGCAATGAATGCACTGCCAAGTCAGTTACAGATGACCTGAAGATAACTAAGGGGAGGGGGTGCGTGTGATGGAACTACCCCGAGATGTTTTAATAAGGGTCTGCAAACATCTTTGTGAGGTTCTTTCTATCCTTGCCAGCTGCTCTGAGCCCTCAAACAATCAGCCTGATGCAACAGAGCTTCTTCCCCTCTCCCCAACAGGCAGCTCATGAAGCCCACTTGGCATTTGAGCTGGCTCCAGTTTCTTCTCCCCTTCCAGTTTCTCTTAGGAGGGCCTTTTATGGCCATGTGATGCTGGGGAAGGGAGCATATTTAGGGTTTATCCTGTTCTCTCTGGGGCTCCTGGTGTACTGCCAGTTCCTCATCAGTGCACACTGCTTTTTGTGGCCTGAGCAGTGATTCAGTGTAAAACAAGTAACAAATAATCAGAGCACTTCCAGCTAACACGAGTGTTGGAAGGAAAGTGACTGGAGGCAATGGAGAAGACAACATCCTTTATTCCTGCAGTAGCGGGATTTATTCCCATTACACTAACTCAGATTCTAGGCCCAAATCCTGGCAACTGTCACAGCTTGTTAATTGAAACCCTTAACAAAACTCTCCCTCGAGAGCTGTTTTACTGTGGCTCTTTGGGTTCTACATACAAGAGGCAGGTAGTAAAGCAAACTTGGAAAATGTTTACATATTCTTCCCAAACAAATTATTTCTGGTAGTTCTGGCAGACAGCCTTCCTGTCCCTTCCGTACAGGCAGATGCAATTTTCATTGCTCCCAGTTTATTTTTAGAGCACAAATGGATGTGAATGTGACAAATCACCAGTGGACTGGGAGTAGACTACTTCTGAACAGGTCAAAAGAAATCTTCACAAGCAGAGCTGCCAACTTAAAACTTACTGCAAAAAACAGAACAATGCTTTGGTGCACTTCTGTGTCTAAAGAACCCTGATGTAAATATTAAACAACACAACACAGGCATAATACTACCAGATATATTCAATGGCACTACTGCTATACAGACCATGGAATTAATGTGGAAAAGGTTAAATTAATCACATCATGTTATCATGCTATAAAAGTTAAAATATTGCTTCTAGTTACTAACAAACTGGGGATTTTTTTCTTTATGAAACTTCTCAACTACGAGTCTAAGAAACATTACTTAAAAGTCTACTGCCCCCTTTACTTGGTGCAAGATTTTTAATTTTAGTCAATTTGATCATGAAGCTACCTGCAAGGTATCCAAATGAAATTTTACCTTAAAGTATAATCATAATTAAAACTAACAATTAGTGTGTTGTTAAACTGGAAAGACCTTTCTAGAAAGAAGAGGCTTTTCTACAGCAACATCCAAAATGCTACATCAGTACACAAGGCCATATACTCAAATTGAAAAACAAAACACTGAAAAACAGAACAATAAACCTAATTTTTTCTTTATATAGTGGAATATTTTTGTTGTTTCCGACAGATTCGGCAAGATGACCAGTGTATTTTAAGAAGTATAAGAGCAGGAGATTTTAGTTTGTTTTCAGCTTTGCTTCATTTTTTTTTCCCTTTTTGGATGGTAGTCACTACAAAATATCAATTTATTAGAAGCCCCAATGGTACAAACACCATTCTGCCCTTCTCCCCCCCTCTTTGCCTCCCAAAACGAGACAACTGAGCCATGAAGTGTACAACGAACGTGGCATTCTGTAGCTCAGCCTGCTATATTCATTTAGCCTACAGTTTCACACCTATGAAATCAAACACACACAGTATGTGAGAAAGTTTTATCGTTTTAGAATCAAAATATCCCTTAAAATATTTACATTTTACAGTAAAAAGGATAGCAAAACACAAAGTAATGTACAAGCTTAGGTATTCAAGTTTTTGAAGCATGGAAAATGGTGGGAGAAATGACTTTACTACTACAAATCATATTTTCAAGAATTTAGGTTAAAAATGCTTTCTTATTAAAACAAGTGCAGTTTAAAGCAATAACATTCGAGCAGCTCAGCCTTCCAATTTCTGGTCACAAACTGCTTCAGATGCTTAGGAAATACTTGAAAAACTAATGAAATACACTTGAATTATTTTATTGTACTACTGAATAATTTAAAAAGAACTCTTCACACCATCGAGCGTATTATATTTTGTCGTAATGTGTGTGGATTCTGAGGCTTTCCTACAGTCTTTAAAAACAGTGCAATTTAAAAAGAAGGTTACCGTATGAAATTCACCTTTAAAATTATCAGAGCATCTTAAAACAGAAGAGAGCACAAATTACCAAAGGCAGCAACTATATTGCAGACTTGACTAAAGCCAACTTCATCAGCTAAGAAAATTTCTAAGCCTTTATTGCATATTAATAAAAGAAATCTTTAAAATTTTGAATATACAGCAATGTAAAATTTTTAAAAATATTAAACTCCTACTTCTAGCGATAGTTGGTATAATGAAAAAAAGGATGAGTATTGGTACATCGAGTGGTACCAAAACACAGACTTGTTTCTGCAAAACACCAACACTGAATAAAAAAGATGGCACAATCCTAGCAGGCTTTTTTTTTTTTATACAAAGTTTTACGACGTTACTCTAACAGTTTATTTAAATAGTATTTTAAAAGACTGCCTGCATCTTTTTACCTTTTGCTTTTAGTTCTGTCACTGTGGTCCCTATGTCTCTCTCTGTTCTTTTCACTCTCTCGTTCTCTATGCTTCTCTTTGCTTTTCTCCCTCTCCTTATCTTTTTCATGAGCCTGTTCTTCACTTTTAGGCTTCTCTGTCTTTTTTTCTGGATTTCTAGTCTCTCTAGGGCTTTTTCCATCAGCAGCTCTATCACTGTGTGGAGATCGCAATCTTTCTTTGTCTCTCTGTCCTTCCTCTCTACTCTTCCTCTCTCTCTCTTTTTCCTGGTTTCTGTCTCTGCGTCTATTTCTTTCAGAATCTTGCTCCCAGTATTTTTCGTTGTTCCACTCTTTTTCATGTCTGTCCTTCTTTTGGTGATGGGATTCACTGTAAAATCTTTGTCTATGTTGATCATTTTTCCCTCTGCTGAACCCTCTCTCCAAATGCTGTTCTTGTCTGCCCCAAGGATCGCTGTGGCGTCTTTCTGGTCTCCTACTGTCTTTACTCTGAAAAAAATTTTCTGGCCCCAAAAATCTTGATTGTTTGTGAGCCACTGGTAGCCCTTGTGCAATAGGTCCGGCATAGTGTGGTGGCTGACCTGGTAAGTGAGCTACTGGTGGCCATGGCATCATTGGATTCTGAGGAAAGCCAAAGCCTGGAGGAGGAAGAAGTGGAGGTGGTAAATGAGGAGGAAATCCAAACATAGGGTTGTTTTGTGGAGGGAAGTTATGAGGTGCAGGAGGCTGAAACTGAAATCCAGGTGGATTAGATTTAGGATGCTGAAAATTCTGCTGTGGAGGTCTAACAGATGAGAAGCTGCCACTTGTAATAGGGCTTGGAACTTTGGAAATAAATTCAGAACGAGAAGAGTTTTCAGTTTCAAAATGAGATGAAGTTGCTGCTGGTCCTCTTCTAAAAGAGTTCACTGTTTCAATGTTTTGCATCAGGGCATCTTCCTGTGAGTGTTTGGTATCTTCTGCTTGTGATGCACCTGCATTATCTGCTTTTGCTGCAGTTGAACTGTATTGCGTCTCATTCGTTTGTGCATCACTTTGATACAGGTTTAAGCTCACTTCTCCAGAAGACTGTTTATTCTCTGGTTCCATTTGATCATTTCCTGAAGTGTTCTGTCGGTCCTCATTTCTGCTAACGTCTCCTTCCTTGTTTTCTGAAGCATTAGCCTGCTGGCTTCGTCCAGCTGCCTGTCGTGGGTCTCTTTTAAGATTAATAAATGGTGGTGTTTTAGAGGTATTAGCAGTGGTACCTTCAGCAGAGCTTACATTAACGTTGCCCTCATTGGTTTTTTTCCCTGCATTTGATGAGGAAGAAGAAAAGCTGGAATTTGTGGTCCTTCTAACTTCCTGTGCAATGTTATCCTTGTCAGGTAACTGCCGCTTTGGGTCGTTTTCTTTACTTTCTTCAGTTTCTTTATTGTGTGACTGAACAGATAAATTTGCTAAAAATGCTTCTGTGGAGACATCTGGAGGTTTACCCTTAAGACTCAGGCCTATCAAAGATCCAGCACTTCTTGCAGAACTTGAGGCCCCTACAGCTGCTGCATCTGCACTTACAGTAGTGTTAGTGGATTCTTGTAGATCATCCAAACCAGTCTTTGCTTCACTAACTTCAGCAGTTACCTCAGCAACATCCATGCTTTCTTCTTTTAAGGTTGCTTGTTCATTTAATAATGGTATGTCTTCACTGGGACTCGCTTCTGACTTGTGTTCATACACCTGCCCTGTCGTACCCAACAGGCTTTGGAGAATATCATCCACTGGCAATGGTTTATTTGCTAGCTCCAGAGTAGAAGGCTGATTTTCCCATCCAACCAGGACTCCAGGAAGAAATCTGAGAGGCTTTGGTGGTTCATGTTTGGTACTTTCCACCAACGGTTCAATAATTGCTGGAACATCTTCTGTATTAGATTGCTGAGGTTTATTTCTCTGCTTGTGTAGTACAGTTGTGAAGGAATTAAAAAAATCATTTTCCTCCTCTTCTTCTAGGGCCAACTCGTGATGAGAGACTTCAGGTTTGTTTGGCTTGCTTTTCTTCTCTGGTGGCAAGTTACTCAAGGTACTTTCAGAAGCTTCATCCACAAAACTACTAGTAACACTTGCAACAGCAGTAATCTGCCTCTTCATTTTCTGGCGAATTATCAATCCCAGTAACAAATTTGGTCGATGTATTTCAATCCCTGTACAAAATTGTAACAGCAATTTATCATCTCCTTACGTCTTGGTTAAGGCAATCATTTTAACAAAAATAACCCCCATTCTCTTACAATATATTATAGAAAGTATTCATTTTATGACCTTTGAAATTTCCATCATTAAACATAACAAACAATACTTATTATAATAATAATAATGGTAATTAAAATTATTTCCCACATAAAAATTATTACTTCAAATATTGCAAATTACAATTGCTTTAGTTACTATACTGCCCACTGTAACTTCCAAATACAGAATATGAGACAGTTACATAGGACATCCAGTCACCTAAGGAAAAGCACAGAAGTTAAACACCATGTTAGTCTAAACACAGCTACAGTCTGGTACCAGTGGTAGCAAAGCACAAAAGGAAAAAAAAAAAAGTAAATAGCACACTTGCAACCACAGTCTGCTAATCAATTCGTGTTAGACATACTTCTTCAAAAATTTACCAAAAGTGACCTTTCCAAAATGCCTCCCTCATTCCAGGAAGGCACTGTGTTTCAAGGTATACTATTAGCTATCTCTTCACTATGTACTTTGCTCTGTATAGTTTAGGTTCTTGCAAAAGAATTATGAGTTGTAGCTCATCCTCTCTTCGTTTCAGCCCTGCCTATCTCAAAAGAAGAAATAATCCACAATTTTTTTTATAACCAAAACAAATTGATACAAAATAACTCAGGTGTAAGCAGAACAACGGAGAGCCATTTCAGGATCTTTTCTTCCTTGCCCACCTGTTTTTTAAACTTTTCATGTCTTTCTTTTTTTAAAGAAGTTTGGAAAACTTGAGAAAAAAGGAATTAGTACATTTCAAATAATGAAAAATACTACTTTAAAGTTACAGTATCAATTTGGAGCTCAGTAAGACTACTATCATAGTTCACTTGCATCACTGAATTTACTGAGATTGTAATCTACAAAGTCACCTGGATTAGAGGAATAATGTAGTAAACAAGAAACAAAAGTTACACACAGCAATTTTTTCGACAATAAAAGTATCAGAATAATCTTATAATGCAAAATTAATGTCTTTTCAAGGAAGCTAATATAATATTATAGAAAACTCATGACATGTTTGAACAGAATAGCTGGCATTTTTAAATTTAATTTTCTTTTCTATTTCTGTTGTAAACTTCTTCAAGTACTGTTATGATAATAAAGTTCCAAATTTCAAGCCATGCTTACCAGGCCCATCAAAAGGCACAAGATGATGTGGGACTTTATCTGAGGAACCTAAAGGGATGAGGTACAAATCTTTCACTTGCTTCATGTTATTGGCTGCTACACCATAGCGTTTTCTACTGCTGAAATAGGCAAACAACAACGCGTAGGATATCTGATCCTCTTCAGTTACAGGGGTAAAGCGCACTACACAGATCTCCTGTTTACGAGAAGAGAGAGAAAAAGATGATCAGATAATTTTTCAGTGAAATTTTAATTGTTTTAGTGACTGCTTTTTATTTAAAAGCACAGTCCAGAGGAGGAGCAAAAGCCTCCCCAAGAAGGCAGAGAACAACAGAGGAGACAGAAGGAGCAGAAACACAGACAAAAATAATTATGGAAAACTGAAGAAAACAAATAAAAAGCATTTAGTATAAAAAGAAATGAATTACAGTGCATTACAGAAAAGCCAACATTTTATCAGCCAGCTAAATAACAAGTTTTAGGGAAGCATGCCAGCTTCCAAGTAATTATTCCCCTCCCCACCCCTAACATTACTAGAAAGCTTTATTTTGTAGTCTGTTGTGTCAGAGATATTCAAATACTAGGGGAAGACCAGTATTCAGATCCCAGAACTATGACCAAAGCCCAGCTCAGGAGTCGATGCTGGGGCCGACGCTATGGCTTATGGCTAAGCTAATGGCTTAATTAACGACCTGGAAGACGGGACAGGAAACTCTCTGCAAAACTGAGATGACACCTAATTAGGGGCAGTGGTTGATACTCTGAAGTGTGGGCTGCCATTCAGAGGGACCTCAGCAGGCTGAAAAAATGGGCTGACCTTCATGAAGGTCAGCAAAGGCAAATGCAAAATCTTGCATCTTAGAACGGAGTAACCCCATGCACCAGGACAGGCTAGGGGACTGACTGGCTGGAAAGCAGCTTGGCATAAAAGGACGTGGGGGGCCTGGTGGACAAGTTGAATGTGAACCAGCAATGTGTCCATGCCAAGAAGGCCAACTGCATGCTGGGCGTCAGAACCAGAGCAGTCAGCAGGCCAAGGGAAATGATTATTCCCTTCTATCCAGCACTTGTGAGAGAGCATCTGGAGAACACTATCTAGTTTTGGGCTCCCCACCCCAAGGACAACTTGCACACAGTGGGACAAGTCCAGCAGAGGACCACTGAGATGGGTTTGCATACTGCAACTGTACTGAAAAGAAAGGGTAACACTTGAGACATGGGAAGTGGTGCCCAAACGTTCATGATGAGTTACTGTCTCAAAGGAATACAAGTATTCTCAAACAGCAAATGACAGGTTAATGTTAGATAATGAGCAAATAAACACCACCAGCTGCCATCCATCCCATTGAACATAACCACCAGTTATCCTTGAAGTGTCATGTATTTCACAAATGTTCCAGGGAGGGGAAAAAAAAAAAACCAACAAAAAAAACCCTTTAGGGTGAATAGGATATGTGTTAAATAGCAAATATATGTTAAATAGCAAGCCTTCAATACATAACATTTTTACCTTGGTCCCTGAAGCTTTGATTTTTTCTACATACTCCCAGACAGTGTGAGGAGATATCCTGCCACCTACTTGAATACTATCAGGTAAATCCTATGAAAAAAGACAACAGACATCTGAATCCAACATATAAACCTTCATCATGAGGGAAAAACATAACCTACAGAATCATTTAGAACACCTAAGAAAAAACATTTTTTTGAAATAAAGCAAAAGAGTTTTGAAAAGCACATCATATTCATAAAACAATCCTTTAGTATTAAAGGGTCCTGCATGCCCTGCACTTCACTGAAGATTTACAGCAAAGTAAAGATAATCACACTAATAGAAGACCTAAGTGCATTTAATTAGAAAGCTGATGCATCCTGTGTCACTGGCAAGAAGTAACACTGAGCCTTTTGAGCGCTCTGATCTTTATTTTATGACACAAAGACAACTGTTATAAGCAGTTGCATCCTTTTTCTGCCTCTCAGACACTGAAGCGAACACTACGTAAACCTTTATTTTCAGGGACAATTTAGTCTTACAATGGAAGGTTAGGACCAGAATTGCCACCAGATAGGCAAAAAAAGAAACCCTGTTACACAGGTTTCTGTTGTAGAACATGAGAAGACTTCTTGCACTGTCAACAGAAACTAACAGTAGTTTTCTCTTCCAAAAATGGGTATTGACTTGTTTAATGCTTTGAATTCGTAACTGAGCTACAATTTTCTCACCCCTAATTCAGAAAATGGATGCCACCGAGGTGGTTATTTCAGTAGCTAATTTTGCCCTATCTTTCCCTGCTACTTTATACTACAGAAGATGCTCCATAATAGAAGAAAAAAAACCAAACACAGTTCAACTTTTATAAAACCAGCTCTGGAAATACTGCTGCTCATCCTCAAGAAACATCTTACAATGAGATGAGAGCAAAACATCTTAAAATATATCAAAGAACTTGAATCCTAATGAACATGTGTCCACGTAGGACAAACCGAAAAATAATTTACTTACAAATACATACCCTAACCTCTGTCCTCCCACAAATACTTTACTCAATACAATGATCATGCTGCACTGCCTTTCATCATTATACTATTATCAGCCTACAAGGTAAACAAGTCACTAAAAGTTAAGAAATTAATTTTTCATTCTTTGCAGTAAATGTAAAGTACCTCCGTTAAATACTCAAAAGAGCCAGAAACTGGATAAGCCTTAATAACAAACTTTGCCACTGAAGGCATATTGATAAAACCCTTCCAGATGAAATTCAGGCGTGCCAGAAACAGACTTTCACATTCCACAGTACCAGGTGTTTCTGACCTAAAAAACGACAAACAAAACACCACTTTATTTAGAACATGATATATCATGCAAGATCATGTACATCATAATCTCTCCTTGTAAAAGAAATCATGTGTCATTAAGAATTTTCTTTTTCAGGTAAGCGTACTTGAGGGTCAATGAAAAGAGACAGGCAGACATCCATGTTTCTCACCCGCCAGTGGAGAGGATATTATGTTACACAAAGGATCGTCAGATAAGCAGCACATTAGTTCTCTACTGCGGCTTTTGAGAATGGAGAAGTTATTTAGTCCAAGAGTTATTAAATGCTACTGAAGAGGACACACAAGCACATATAGGTGCTGCACACTCAGTAAGATCTTCCCCTGCCACAGGGAGGGGAGGAGAAGACGACATACTGCTTGCTGGCCTGTCTTCACCCTGCTTTCCCAGCTCCTACATGTTGTGGCAACGCCACCTGAATACCTGCATCCCCCTCCTCTTCCCTTGTCCCACAAGCTGGCTCCTCATCTGTTCTCACCCATGCATCACTTCTACGGCTTCTGTGAGGGCCTCCTCCCAACTCCAGTATCAACTGTACAAAATAGTGTTTTTCCCTCCTTCAAAAAAAGCCTCAGTTTTGTCAGTAAAGCAGCTGCAAGGAATAAACTGAAAGACTGAAATATTTTCACAGGAGTGTTTCTCGGCCTGGGGGTTTCCTCATGGAAAAGGTTACAGCCATATTTCAACATTTCCCAACATGTTGTTATCAAAATATTCTAGGCATGCTATTAGCAGTTTTAAGCTAGCCACCCAGATGTTGTCCTGTTACAGTAACACAGTAACCTATGTTTCTTTCTGTCTACACTAGAAATGACTTTGTTTTTTGAACAGCTTGCTGAAGATTCAAAGTCCACTGTCCTCGGTAAAGGACCCCACTGTCCTGATAAAGGCAGAATTTCAGGACAAAGTCCAGTCAATTCTGAGTAACTGGAAGTCGATGTTTTTTCTAGAAACACCTCCCTCAAACCAGAAAAAAGCCAGCCTCATAAATTGCAGTTCCCTCTTCAGTGGGTAGCACAGTAGAGTGTGGAAGAAAACGAAGAGAGAGCTGACAGCAAATGTGGCAAAACATCAAACAAGCTGCTGTTAACTGTCATTTCTAGAAGAGTGTTGCTTTAAGATCTGAAACTAGCCTGACTTATCAGTGTAAAATGTTCTGTTTAGAGCCACCTCAAACTTCCTAGCTTTATATATACATACATACACACACACTCATTCAATTGCAGCACCGTACACACTACATTAATAGGAAAATACAATATGAAATCTATATTCTGACTTTAATATGAACTCAGCTGCCTTTTTAGGCCTTGTTGCACCAGAAAATGTAAGGTAGTTTACTTTTCCCCAAAAGAAAATGTGGTAATTAGAAATTTGTAATCACAACAGTATATGTAGTATTATTTATATAAATGCATAGCATCATTTACTCCAGCAGATAACCCCAATCCTAAGAAGAGGTGTCCAACATAATCAATGGATTAATGAAATGCTATTAAAAAAAATTAACTCTAGTCATAACAGCTTAAGATCAATAACATTTTTCATTTAAAAATACTGTTTCTACAGTTTATATTACTTTGGGAGAGGTGTGAATGATGATTTTGATGAGTCTTGCTTATCATCTTCCAGTAATTCTGAAGCTAAAATACTTGACGTTGAAGAAAGCGCGTCTGCAATGCTCTCTGCTTCGTTGTCTGACTGCTTCCGTGCAACTCCAACAGACACTTTCACTTTTTTCGCAGAAAGATCATCAGTAGGTGGTGCCATTCTGCCTGCAGAGAATGAATTGCAATATTTTTTAGTTTTTATTAAAGAAACAAAAGAGGACTTCTTGAAGACATGGAAGATGCACCAAAAATACTACACATTGCCACTGAAGTGGGATAGGATAAAGAAATGATACATTTTATACATATTTATAAAATGTATACATTTATGCATTATATATATATTTATACAATATTATACATAAATATTGGCACTGTAATGGGATAGGATAAGGAAATGAGGAATCAACAATAGCATGTACACACATTAAAGGACTTTCTTTCTCTGCAGGGTTTTTTTTTTTAAATAGAAGACAACTTTATGCCAATAGCCTATCATTTTAATATTGTCTCTTCTGTAAATTACAAGTAAAGCACTGCTTCCACATCTCCATCAGCAAACTAGGGGAAAAACCCCATTTATTTACATTCCTGAGGTACACTAAGACTTATGACTGAAATGCATTATACAAGCATGATGTATTTGTTCTGACATGCTTTTCAAAATTACCTATGCAGATTTTGCAGTTAAGGTCAAAGAGATGATTTTTATGTTGACTTGTGGTGTCTGGAGATGCAGATTCATTTATTTCTTTATCTTTTTCAGCTTCCTCTGACTTCTCAAACAACTTCATATTAGGTTCCTAAGAAAAGTCAAAGACATTTCAGTTAGCCTTTTTTTCAGTTAGCCTTCTGCTAATATTCCTAATATTGCTATTCATATTGCTTAAATATTTTATGACATTTTCTTCCCTTCAGACATAAACCCTTCCCTTCAGCTGTGTAGCCTAAAAGGCTATCACAAAGTCTACAAATGCATTAAAAGAATGAATTGGTATTCCTAAATATATTGTAGATGAGATTTAGAATTTTCTACTACTGCCAGAATTCATCATACAGTCATGGACACAACATGGAAAAAAACCAAAAAACCACCAGGCCCAGAAGTGAAAGTCAATGAGGATAAAAGAAAAATTGAACTCAAAACAGACTGAACATATAATTTCAGATCTGAACAACAAAATCATAAACAAACCACTTTACAACCACATTATCTATGAACCAAATACACTGTGTTACCATGTTTTCTTTTCTACCTGAACTTCCATAACTTCCTCTTGTTCTTTTATTGGTGTTTCACTTTCAATTTCTATTTCTCCCTTGTGAGTAATTTTTGTGATAGGTCTTCTTTCAACTTCCCTCTGTTCTTTCTCAATCATTTCAATTGTCTGTAAAAACAGGGAGTTATTTACATTTACTTCCATATAATAAAATTTGGAAATCCACAAATGTAACAGCAGAAAACAGGACTGCAATTAGGAAACCCTCTAGGAAAAAAAAAAAAGGAATATATTCTTATTTTGCAAGTGTCAAGTAGTTTCATAAAGCAAGCATACAAGCAGCCGGTCTAACTTCACCTACAGTGCAGTGAGTACTTATCAGGCATGTATTTAAACAAGTTATAAAGCAGACCTTCAACACTAAATTTTTAAATTCAGGTAATTCTGATTTTCCAAGAGTTAAAGAAAAAAAAAATGCATCAACTCTTTTCCCATAATAATAGGGACAATGTAGGACATAAATACATATAGATTTGCATCATTTTTCAAGAGCTTGTTTTTGAGTACATAAGCCTAATGCTCTACCTCAATAAAGACATTTAAATGTATTATTAAAGTAATGGATGTGCTAATTCTGATCAGTACTGCTGCTGTGCTCTGTTGCAAAAATTAAAACACAAACCATTATTTCTAAAATTGCTTCTTAAAGCACATTTCTACTTCTCAAGCCAGAAACAGTTTGTGTTGGCTGTCCCCAATATTTTAAGCCTTTAAACAAGGATTCTATGATTGCTTTATTTGTCTGCCAAATACCTAGTTACTTTTGCACACATTGAGAAAACTTTGAAAAAAATTAGTTAAGTAGCAGTCTCAAAGTCTTGCTTAAATAGGAACATGAAAAATACAGTCAAATGATACATTGCTATTTATTTTACATGTTGTATTTCATTTTGAAGTCTAGAAATTTTGAAGTATTTCTCTGAAATATTTAGGACCCTTCAGTAATTTTTGAGCAGCATATGCTTTTGTTTTGAAGCTGTTCCTCACAGCAGTGGAATATTATTTTGTATGGTCTGTTTTCAGTATTTTATTGATGTTCATAAAAATAAATCTAATGAAGGTGTACTGCAAGAGATGGACTTCAGATAGCTACAGAATAAACAAACTTTTCATGCCTTTCTAGACCTCAAAACAACTTTGAGATAATGGAGTAATTCAACAACTGTTTTTGCATATGAACTAGCAAAAAGTTGTCATGATTCATAAACAGGTCTAGTCGCAATATGCAAAGAAAAGGAAAAAACCAGGAATAATTAATGTCACGATGCAAATTGCAGTCTCTAAAACAGCATCCTACTGTACTGAATCAGTTATCACTGAACATTCTTTAATTCTGAGCACACAGAATTCAAGAGGATGAATTTCCATCTGTTCTGTGTTATACTACCCTACTCTTTTTTTTTTACATCGGAAGTCATCTGATATAACCCACAATTCCTAGTATCATAAAACCCAAACACAAAATGCATACCAGTTAACACTACCCAAATTTTCTGCCTTTCGGTTCTATGAAGTGGCATATAAATACCAAAGATGCCAAGACAAATCCAGATGTTGTAAACTAGAAAACTTGATGCTGTAAAGTGGACATTTCTAAGCAGCTGCAGTTAACTATCATCGGACTAACCGCACAATAAACATGGTAATTTCTAAGAAAAAGGCATCTTCTATAAAAATAATACAGGTCCTTATACTCCTGCTTCTTCTAAATTGTCAACACAGCTATAAATATATTGTGACCTTCTGTTTCAAGAAAAGTAATGTTCTAACCTAATAAGCTGCTTTTTTGCTTTTTTTTTTTTTTCCCCTCCATTCTTCCCCCTTCCCCCCGCCCCCCGACTGCTTTTCAGACTGGCAGATCAAGTTTTCAGCTTCAGGTTTACTTCTTGGTGGGTGAATTGTCATGCTCCATCAGTATGTAAGTTATGAACAACACCAGTTCAGTTTGGTTTGTCCAAAGAGATCTCTCTTTCTAATAAACTGGTGTCTATAAAGCTTCAGCTAGAGCTTTAAAATCTTGTTGGAAAAAAAGACAAAGAAGCCTTCACTCTTGAGACAGAAGAAAGAAAGAGCAGTAACAAAGTTGGACGGCAAAGGAGAAATGCATGGTTTCCCCCTTTCAGGAATTTACCACGCTTCTTTCACTTCTGTCCTAACAACCCTTTTCAGTTTTGAATCCTAAATAAATTATAGAGATCCTCCTGATTAGTCAGAGTTGCTTTGTGCAATGTGCATTCTGTTCCTTCTACATACACTTAACCTGAAAACTCAAGTTAATATGGTTAGGCAGTCAACTAAACAACATAAATCGCCAAATCTCACATGTCTGTTTTCTCTCTGTCTCCAAGCAGCCAGTTCTTTGGAAGCCAGTTCTTCTGGGCTCATTTTTATTAGATGGTCTGGAGTAACCTCTCCCTTCAGTACTTTCTTAAATAATATCTAGAAGATAGAAAGAAAGTTAACTATTGCTATCAAGAAAAAAAACAGCTCACAGCAGTAAATAAAAATAAAGCAGAGAAGCAACATGCAACATACTATGTACAGCTATATGAATCATGTGGTTTTGTAATTACCTCCCATTGTAGGAAGTGGTACTAGATTTTATAACCTAAAAAGCTTAATTCCAGAGCTCCATTTATTCTATATAACAGAATGTATCTACATACACCCTTAATGATCAGATATATAACTAACTGTTGTTCCAAAGGAGAAAGTGCGTTTATGTCCATTGCAGCAGTAACTTTTTTTTTTTTTTGTAAAGGTGCAAATCCCCTGTATTACACAGCAGAAAGAAGCTAGTATTAAAGAGGATGCCTATGCTTCTTGACTGACTGAACTGAATTCCCAGGATAAAAAAACCCCACATAATTTAGCAGTATGAGCAAAGAGAAGCCCATGACAGACGTTAGCCTCTTCATATAATTTACAGTTTGCTAATTGTAATAGTAAAATACTATAGACAAAGCAACTTGATCAGAATAACAGCACAAAAGACAGAAGTTGAGGAGGCGAGTGTGATGTTGAATAATGGGCTCATAAAAGCAGAAAAGAGAGTGAAGACCAAGCTTGAGAAACCTGGCTATGAGAAAGCACAGGAAGACAAGCTACTGGACAGAAACAAAAATAAGTGCAGTAAGCAGGAAAGAGTTATGGCGGGGACAGGGACACCCAAACAACAGAGCAGTGGTAAAGACAAACACTTAAACAAAGCAACCTATATCCACTACACTTTGAAACCTCACTATAAAAAGTACACTGGGAGCAAGGAGTTGAAGAATTAATGAAGGGGAACAGCGAAAAAGAACAGAGAACACTGAGTGCACAAGAAGACTAACAACGTCAAAGACATGAGGGAACCTACAGAAAAAATAACAAACCGGATAAATGTGAAAGGATTAATAATGTAACTACATAGAAGATGGTTCCTTAAATCTACGACAAATGAAGGATTTCCATAAACCACAACAGACAAATAATACATACATTATTTTTAGGATCTTTTAGATTGAACATTAAACTTCTGTATTTGTTCTTATACTTTGAGTCAGTGTCCCGAAAAAAAGAAAACAGCTCTCTTTCAATCCTTGTGGCAACTTTTGCTGCTCTCTCCTCAGGAATCTTTAAACTGGAGTCTGTCAATCTGTGTGAGAACACAAGAGAAATTATCAAATGCTTCCAAATAATTTTTTCTCTGCCTTCTGAAAGAAATAACTACAAACACAAATTAGTAACTTCATTTAATACTGTATCTTTACCTTTTCATCAGAATTTCCTTAAGAGACTGCTTGACACTTTGTCTTATCTGATCAGCAGAAGGTTTGGAAGCTGGCACGGCTGGCAGGTGTGTTGCACTAATGGATCCTTTCTCATTTTTCTTTTTCTTAATTTCTTGTTTCTCATGGACACCTATCAGAACACAGTTAAAAACTGTAAACTACTCAAGCCAGTGCTATAAACTTTTACTATTGCTAGATGTCATGAAGTTTTATTTTTAAACTGCTAAGAACTAACCTTCAAGGAGAAGGGACTCACAGGGTTGGGTTGTTTTTTTTTTTCCTAATTTGGTTTGGATTTTGTATTACATAAATTAATCCAGAAAAAACTTCCTTAGCAGAAACAAATAGGACTTTTGCTCTTTGACTTACAGTATTTTCTCCTTCACTGAACCAAGATGACCAGTGCTTATTAGCTTGATCTTAAGTAGGATTTTTGACTCTGAAATCTTGTGAAAGCATAGATTAATTTTTCAATGAGTAAACTGAGAAATAATATACTGGGAAGCACTTATAATAAGCATATTAAACTTCACTTTAAAACAGCGTTTTTCATTAAACTTAGCATTTCTGTATCCGTTAGCCATCAAAATTATTTCAATTATAATAATCTCAGCTTCTGATTCAGGTAACAGACACTCTTAAACAAGGCCATTATAAGGTTTGTGTCATAAATATACAACTAATGGAAATTTCTAATCAAATTAAAATCATTAAAGCAAAAACCCCAATTCCTTCAAACTTCAATTTTCAGCGTGTCAATTAAAGGTTCATTTATCTCGGCATGTGAACACATCATTAATTTAGAGCAGCAGCCTTCTATTTATGAAAGCAATGGGACATAAACAAAACTAATTTATTCACTTTCTACTCTGAAAAAAAGAAGTATTTATTATTACTTTCACCTATTGAGTGCAACTTAAAATGCAGTAATACGAGAGGCAACCTAACTACATTTTCAAGTAGCTATAAAAAGACAGATTTTCTTTTCCATTGGGCAGATTGTGTGGTTGGATCAACTCTCTCATTAATGCAACTATGATCCCTAATGAAATTACTGATTTCCCCTTCCTCACCAGCAAGGTGGTACAGACCTGAGACAGCTATTTGCCACTCTGCGCTGTGATCTCAAGTATGAATATGCTAGGCTTGTTAAGTAAAGCAGCTCTAATAATGATTTTATTTGCTCAATGTATTTTTTGCTCATCTCCTCCTCAGAAGGAGGATGAAGAACTGGACTAAAACATTTTCAAAGTTGTAGCCTGAGGGGGTCAGGGGAAATGGAAAACCTCCACATGGCGGCAACATTTTGGCAGTTTCAACCATTTGAAAACACAGGGAAGTGATGGGCAAGAGTAGCAATAAACAATGCCACTATAAGCATAATTCAAAGCAGTTAAGAGATT
The DNA here is from genome assembly GCF_030463565.1 of Pelecanus crispus. NCBI lineage: Eukaryota > Metazoa > Chordata > Aves > Pelecaniformes > Pelecanidae > Pelecanus > Pelecanus crispus. The sequence continues at coordinate 102,491,606 of NC_134645.1, forward strand.
AAGACAAATGTGATGCTTAATAATTTTATGTTAATTGTCCTAAATGAGACTGCCAAGCCTCCCCTCTGTTAAAAATAATTTTTTAAGATTAACTTCTATTCTGAAATCGTCACTGTAAAAATCTTTTTGTCATCTCCTAGTTCAATTACCATATTTTAGAACAACAATTATTTCACAGAGGCTAAAGACTCATTTCACTGCATGTAATTTGCAGTTAAAGAGTGCCAATTATTTTGTGACTCAGAATTTCAAAGTTGAACAACAATGTATTTGAAGTCTAAAAGATACCATTCAGTATAAAATACTTACATTTAGATTTACATTTAACCCTGACATTTTCAATTGTTTTCTTCCACCAAAAAGAGTTTCTAGAATGCATCAACATTGGCAAAAGACCAGAAGAGCACTTTTTTTTAAGACAAGAATTCAAAGCTTGAGTTTAGGAGTTAAAGACACAGTACTCACAAAATCTCACTACCTTTGCTGCTGAGATTTCAGTCCCAAATGACAACAATTTCATATTACAATGACCTTAGAAGAATAATGCTTCCTGGAAGGGAGCTGGGGAGGGGACAGAGGTTGCTGGGAGGGGAAATATGTCCCTTCAACCTTTCGAATAAAATTTAGATGAAAATCAGGTGGCTCAGCATGTAATATAGTGTTCCCCTTTGAAATGAGTCAATACAATTACTTGTCAGCTTGTGCAAAAGGCATCAGTAAGTATAATTTATAGAGTGATTGAAACACTTTTTGTACATTAAGTATTTCATAGTATTTTATGGAAGAGTATTTCAAAGTTTTCTGTAATATGAAATAAAGCTTAATAGAGAGATATCTTTGTGTACTTTTCTCCCATTCTTGATTATGTGAGCATCCTCTCCTATTCAAACAGAAAACATTCACACATCTATACAGGCAACATTTACCTGCCAAACAAAATTTAAAAGGAAATGAGAAATAAACTTCATAAACATCATGGGAACAAACAGCTCTTCAGATCACCATCACATGTGGTTTGAAAAATTGATACTGTAAAGTAATCATTCCTCACTGAACATATATGTGAATCACAGCCTGGAGTACTTCACCAAACTTCACTACCTGATTTCGTGGACCTTTCAATCACATTAAGGGACTCTTTACTTATTTTTTCATTTTTATCTTCAGGGGACCGACGAGGAATTACAGCAGTTTGTGATCCTTTTCGAGCAGGAACATGTTGCCCTTTTTTAGTATCCGAGTCTCTGGACTCTGACAAGTTCTTCCCATCACCAGATTCCTGAAATAAACATTTACACGTTAGCACGCTACTGAATGCTACAACGAACCACTACGTAATTACTGCACATTTTTTCCCATTTTTTTAAAGTATTCTGTATAATGAATTCCCTGGATGTATGCTCTATCATCTAGTATTTTCTAAAAAGCCACTGAACCATGTCCCAAGTTACTGCCAAGTATTGCTTAGCAATCTCTTTGAAATATTGGCTAAAGATATATCATGGACAGTTTGAAGTTAAGCTCTGTGTTGAAAACCACTATGTTTTCAGCCATTTTAAAAGGTCAGGGATACCAATGAACATCCCTTAACCAGTTTTAGCCATGTAACCACAGGAAGTCACTTATGTTTAGAAAGCACATGTAAACCAATATTAAGCAGAATAGCTTACATGTCAGAACTACAATAATACTATTCAGAAATAAGACAAAAAGGATTACTGATATTAAGTTATGATGGATATGATACTATATACTAAAAGACTCTAAAGAATTTTAGTAAAAACATCTCACTGCTCTTGCAAATTATCCTTTGGTTAGTAAAATGAGACAAAAAGAAAGTAGAAAGGCCCAAATTAAAATTTTAGGCATTTTCTACATACAATCTGAAGTTAAAACAATCAAAACTAGAATACTGTTTTCATATTGTTTTACAGATTTTACAGATAAACCACAGATCTGTGGTTTACATCATGTAGCAAATTGACAGATGTCCTGTAAAAGTGTTTAGAAATCTGAAAGAAAAATGCAAAGTTCTTCACCATTTCTATATACGCCTGTATATATGATATATAGGTGTATGTACACACATACATATGATGTGCACATAATCCTGCTCAATAAGAGTTTAGCAATATCATCTCGAAAGAGTCAAGCCAGTTGGAAAATGAAGTAATTCTGAAAATAATAATGAAGTTTTATATTAGATTCACAAAAATGTTTGAAACATGGTATTTTAAATGGCTGGGGGTCAAGAGGAAACTCCTTCTACCCCCAATAATTAACAGAACTTTTAAGCATTAAATACGACTCACCCGTCTGAATATTTTGACTTTGTGCTTCCCAGCGTCCTCTGTTTGCTTTGTCTTTTCAGTTGTTACATTCAGATTACAAGTAGGTATTTGCCTTGACATCCCTGGTTTTTCACACTCAATTGCTTTCTCTTCTCTATGGATTTCAAGTTTCACTTGAGTATCTGGAACACTTTGATCAAAACACTCCATTTTTTTGTCTTCTTCAGCACAGCATTTCACACACACATATTCTTTATCTTCTTCACCCATCTGCTGTGCTTGAGAAAGACTCAGTCCAACACAATCACCATGAAACCAATCATCACATCTACCACAGCCTACCATAAACCTGAAAACAAAACAAGACGTCAGTGTATAGACTACAAAAGAAGATACAACAACTTAAGCAGACTGTACTGTACTTGTTTTGATTTGTGCATCTCAACAATTCCTTCTTACCTGGTAAGTGGCTTTCTTTGTAGCTTTACATCCATCTCCAGCCTTACGACATGGTATGATCTTCCTAAGAAACCTTTTTTTTTGCCTTTTGCAATAGTCCAAGAGAATATCATAACCTCATTATGTTTTTTGTAACCTGCCCCCAAATCCTACCAACAAGACTTTTTGAGAGTATTAAAAAAAATTTGATAGTAATAAAAACCCCCACCCAACAACAACAAAAGAACCAAAAATCCACAACTCTCAAAACCAATAGACTTTTGTTTGAAAAGACTGAAAGACTTGAAAAGAATGTTTTCTTGCAAGAGCATATTATCCTTGCTTTCCCTCAAATATGTTCATCATCTTTACAGCAGAAATGCATCAACTGCAATCTTCCATAGCAGTAAGAGACATTTAAAGCATTTTGACAAATATGATCAGTACAGAAACATCAGGATATTCTAAATGAGTTGGTATTTTACATCACATTCCCTAGGCCATTATTACTGAATTACTACTGAATATGGGCCAGAAGTTTGGCTCCCAACTACAGCTGGCTAGTTCGCAGTGACTGATTGGCTAGTTTTAAATAGGGTACGTGCCACTTTTGTGTTGCTCAGCTATTTTATTCAGAGCTAAGTTATTTAAAGAATGTTTCAAACACCAAAATGAGTATCATTTAAAGGATACTTTTCATCTTACAGTCACTTAAACGGTTTCATTTTTTTTGAAAGTAAAAGTAACTTCAGGTACCGATAATATTTTCAAAGTGTTGTAGAGATAACTTGGTCCAAAATAAAACCATAATTTCTGACTATTTGCAGAAGCACTTTGAAAAGTTCATTAGGAATCACCAGTACCTAATTGCACTGAAAGGTACAATTTACAGTGGAATTATTTTGGAAAGGTGTGGAATTTCAAAGTTAGACAAGTTAAACACCTCAATAAATCTGCTTCAGGAGACCTAACGGGTAGTAATTATTTTTTACAATCCTTTCTTATAATAATGAATCTAGCCTCATTACTAAAGATCTGCTTTCAAAGGATATAGGAAGATCTCTTGCATTACCTACTTACGTTCTCTTTCCCCTTTTATATCTTTTTTTGTTTTACGCTTACATAAAATATATTAAATATATGCACTATGATACATAGTGTCTGGATGAAGAAAATCCAGAAAGACTGCAAGTGTATTATGAAAAGTGTGAGTGCTTTGTTAATACCAAAAAATTTACTGAATTATTAGTTTTTAAAATCCATAGCAGACAGACCCGATTTAAAAAGTAATTCAATGAAACGCTGGTTGTTTCAGCAATATATTCAACAAGATAAGTACACTGACCTGCAAACCCTGTTTCTTTAATCTAATATCCTATAAATCTCTTTCATAAAATGATTATAAGGAAAATTATTCCTAACGTATGTATGTTCCTATTAAGGCTAGGATCTGCTATCTGCTGACTTACCTACTTTGCAAAACCATATAAATGTTACAGAACAAGCTTAGAGGAACTCTCATTCACCAGAACTGTAGATGAACACTCCAGACGGTTTGATGCAGGTACTATATTCAAGAAACTACACTTATCTCAAGAGATGAAATATCTACTTAACAGCAGGTGTTTGAAACACAAGAGAAGGAAAGAAGAAAACATTGTGGCTTTGTGTTCTATCCTTGCTTACCCAAAACAAATCAGGATTAAATTCTGCTGAAGTAAATAGCATTTTGATGCAAAATTAGTGTGAGAAGCTTTAAAGCTCCAGCAGTTTGAGAAAAAGGTCATTTCCAGCTTCACTAACCTATAATGCTGTTTGCTAGATTTGAATAAATCAGTTTTTAATCTAGTTCGTGAAGAAAACTATTTTCTCTTTTTTTAATTTTCTTTTCTCTGAGCTGCAAGTACATTTTTGGTATTAGTCATGACTAGCAAACAGTATCTGCCCATATATTTAGTAGTTTCAATTTGGAAGGCAGAGGTTCCTTCATGTTTTGTCAGTACCTCTGTAATCAGATCCACGTTCCAGCAAAGTGAAGACACAAGAAAGGCAACAATAGGGGACAACCACTTCTGATGGTCTTACCATAGTAATACCGTAACATTCATAAACACAACAGGAGAACAAGAGAGAAGTGATGGGACTTTAACACAAAGATGACTGGTCCTTCCTGAGAACCTAGATCCAAACACATGATGGTAGGAAATACAGTACAAGTGCCTATTTCACAACTGCAAGGACCCATAAGAGAATGCTTTACATAGGATACATCTCACACCACAGCAAGAAAATATTAGTGAAGCTTTGGAAATACCAAAACTGGTTACAAAAATTCTGAACATAAGGTTTTCTACAGAGCTGAAGTAAGATCAAAGCAAACAGTCAAGTGCTTCTTGCTTAAAGGATGCTTTAATGTACTAATGAATGAATGCCTTTTCGTTAAAAATAGAAGGAAACCAAGAATACACCATCTTGAAGCCACAGCTACTACTTGAATTTTTATTAAAAATATATGTATTTTTTCCCATTTGGAAATTCAGGCATTAGAGACTAATTTGTTAAATGAGCAAGGCAGACTGCAACCTTTAGCAACCAAAACAAAATTTTCATTATTTAGAAAGCAGATTAAATTGGCAAAAAAGCAGAGATGAACTCCAGAGATACACAAGATGCTGTACTTCAACTTTAAATTGACAGCACATGGAATTTTTCAGCTTAGCTCACACACAGTAAATGGGCAATAGGGATAGTGTAAGATGAGTAAAGCACCAGATAGGCATCCAGTCTTACATCTTTATTTTCAGGTCTATAAAAAAAATAGTAATAATAAAAAAAAAAAAAATGGTAAAACCCCTATAATTAATTCAGCTCAGAAACAGATCATTCTTCACCAAGACAGACAGATGTCATTCAAGCCATCTTAAGCAAACTACTGAAGATGGAATATCCATTTGGCTTCACTCCAGTCTTCACAATAAAGCTTCAATTACACTATATTTAAAGACACAAAATAAAGCTTCAGAATTCAGGATTCAGAAACTAAGACTACAAAGAGAATCTGGAAATGTCCATGAAGCCTGTACTATAAAACAGAATGTAGTGTTTACAATTGTCTTGCTTAAACCTAGTTATACAAAACGGTAATAAAAAATACTGGTGCTGACTGCCATAAAAAAAAAAAAATATCAGTATTTCTCCTGGTATTTTCACACTATTCAGCCGCAAGACTGTGACTTCTGAGGCTGGGAGAGGACATACTGATTTTGATACCAGTAATGTTAAGAATCTTTTTTACCATAAGGCCACCTTTACATCTTTATCTATTTCACTCATCTGCACACAAAACACAATTATCATTTGTAACATCAATTATAATTGGGTAACGGGCAATGCTCAAAGACTAAAAAGAGGAGTCAAGGGAAACTGAAGCCTGGCTTGAAGGATCAAGGATGTCCTCTTGCACAGCTGTCAGAGTTGTGACTGAAGAGGTTCTGATATCTTGGACTATTAAAACACCAAAGTTTCTGACTGGAGATTGCTTCAAGTTTGAAGTGCAGGAGTTTTACCCATGTTGTAAGGCTGGATTGGAAGATGTAAAGCTGCAAGAGAAAGAAAAGCGTGTTTTAAAATATTAAATCATGCCACATTCCATAATAGAATTGCTTTCATTGGACTTCAATATAAAACCAAAATTTTTAGTTTTTTCTTAAGCAAAAGAGCTGACACTTGGCAGTAGACAGTATTAGAGTTCATTGGGACCTTTGCACAGAGTATGTTATTGTTCCGTTCCTTTTAAAGAATCCTCTTGGTACTCCACACATCAGCATGAAAAGATGCACCTTAAAATCAGAAAGTAGTAGATGATACATAAGAGAGAGACAGTAATTAATGCAAACATCCACATTCTCTCTTAGGACTGGGAGATTTTCTCTTAGGACTGGGAGATTTTCTTTGGTGTGTTATTTGTAGTAAATTAAATTCATCTGTTAGATGAAAAACTCAGGCTTGGACGATTTATTTTCAAAACATACAGGCCATGGTTTAAAATTAATTTACATACATTCAATTTATGTAACAAAAGCAAGTTTTCAGAGAAATCCATTACTGTGAAATAAGATTTTACAAGTAAAATGGGCAGAAACCATCTTATTCATAAAACAATTGTTTGTTGTAAAGCTATACTTGAGTAAAACAAAAGACAAAAAATTGGAAGCTGTCAGACTAGTTCAGTGTGGGCCAGTAATCAGCTTTTTAAGATTAATTAATAGTGTGAGGTGCATTGCTACAGGAAATCATTTACTTCAGAAATAACTGCCTCTCTTTAGTCCTTTGCATTTGTGGTACATAGCATGGGGAAAAGACTGCAACAGGACTCAAATCTTAACAAAAAAAAAAAAAAAAAAGCAAAACTTAAAGTATTCAAAATGACACCCTAATCCCAAACTCACTTAAGAGTAAAACCACCGTTCACGCACTTTTTAAGGATTTAAGTATTTAAAGCCTGTCCCACATCTGCATTTCCCACGGGCCCTTAATGGCACTGTGCACCAATCTTCTATGAAATCTGTTGTAAATTTGTATTAACATTACAACTGTCTCTCAGCTGCATGATGCTACAGTCCATCAACATTAAAGCAGAGACACTGCATGGAGGCAACAGTTTTTCCTTCAGCTAATAAAGATGTAACTAGTTGAGAAGATACTCGCATGGCTTTAGCAGAGCCTATGTTCCACATCAGTGAAGTAGTATGAGCTTGATTCAAAGCTCAAGTGAAACGAGTGTTTGTCAAGGAAAAAAAAAAAAAAATTGCACCACCTTGTCAGAGCACATATACATGAGCAGTTTCTCTTGTTTGCTTTTTGTACAACTCTAACACAGCTGACATTATTTTTCAGGTTTTGATCTTCTAGAAGCAAGAACAACCTATCTTCAAAGAAACAGTATCAGCAGATCTCTTTACACGGAATTTGCAACATAGGAAAAAGACACTGCAAACTTACTTCCTAAGTATTAAATTCCAGTAACCCAGCTTTTATATAATATGTTTCTTTTTTCCTTGAAGGCATAATTTTCTTTGTTTTTCATGTTACATGAACGTCTCCAAAAAGGAAGCAAGCAGGGAGACAAGCAACCCTATGCTCTTTGAACTAAAGGTGAATGCATGAAACGTGCCCAACAACAAAACAGGAAAACCAAAATCACTGAACTTCCCAAAACCCTGGAAAAAATGGGTATAATACATCTCCTAACATTAATCACAAATCTCTTTAAAAATAAAAAAATCATTAAGAGACGCTCCACTGCCAGTGGATTCTACCCACAAGTTGCATCTTGCAGGATTAGGGTCGTACATTCTATGAACTGCATATTAATACACACGCACTTTATAAAACTATGTATTTTAGACAACTCATGTTATCCATTTGCCTGATTCCCTAATGGTACTGGTATTAATAATAATCCTACAAATACTACAGCATAGTAATATAATCCATATAAAAAACTACTAATAAGATGATACAGCTGTAAATATAAAACACACTGGAGTCCTTCCATTCACAATTATACATTACAATGCTATTTTGTCATTCAGTTTTTCTACAGCTGTGGGTGGACATGGATGACAGCTTTTAATGTTGCAAGGCTTTTCACAGTGGAAGAAAGCATTAACGGAGGCAGAAAACTTAAAAGCATCATACATGACTATAAACTGATGACATCTTGCATAATCTACAGTTTAACATACTCATACTTTTCAATGAACATGTACTAGAACTAAGGCATCATAATTATTCAAATTACTGTTTCTTGTTAATAATAGTGTCACAACAATGATTCATTTGCTGTATATGCATCCGCCCTTCAAAAAATAGGCACATATAACTTATTAAGGGTAGTTATAAGTTTGGAGCCTTAAATCTTCTTCCTCAACCATTCTCTTTAGTATTGGCTGTGCAAATTGTATGATCTCCTGGTTCCAAAATAGTTAGCACTATTTTCAAAAAACAAGTGTCCTAATAATAATCTTTACTATAGGAAAAAACAGTTTTCAGATATTTTTTTAACTTCATCCATCAGCCAAAGTAATTCTCTGTATTACAGTTGTGCAGAAATGTTTTAGTGACTATGTGTATACAAGAGATCAGGAATACTATATCTTTGCTAAATCAGCTCCTGCACTTGCCAATGAACTGCCTTTTACAGTATTACTAACTTTTCCTCTATATTAAAACAGAGTTGAAATGTGGGGAAAAAGAAGATCCTGAGTAAAACTCTGGTCCTGCATCACTTAATTTTAATGTGAGCTCTGAGAAGGCCAGTTTGTGTCTGACCACACAAACTGCATGATCAAAACCCAAGCAACAAAACAAACAAAAAGAAACCAGAAAAAAAAATCCACAAAACAACAAAAGAGAATGCCCAAACTCCCACAGCCTATTAAAAAAAAATCTTACTATAATTGTAGAAATCAAAAGAGGAAGTCACCAGCAACAAATAAAGGCTACAAAATTCCCTCGTCCTATAATGCTTTCTAGAAAATTTTCTTAGAAACAAAATATCTCAAGTTATGGACTATGATTTATTAGTCAGAAATTGGTGGAACTTCTTCTATTAAAGAAGACAGAGTGAAGACAAGGGACACAATATGCAAAACATCAGTTTGGTTTTGTCTATATGTACAAGAAAGGAACGAGTTCAGCCCTCCAGCCTGCAGAGAACTTGAACATCTACAGTGAAAACTGGAGAAATCTGTAATATGAGCCTTTACATCAGAAGGATGCGTATGACGCACACAAGAAGAAATCCTACATTAGCAGACTTTTCAATGTCTGCAGAGCTACCATCTTCATCTAACTCTCTGCCAAGAAATTAATTTTTCTTTTTCCTTCAACTATCTTTAAAGATCTTCTATGTGTCTTCAGGAAAAGTAATTCTTGTTTGTGACAAAGCTTAGTATTTTCAACACCACTTCAACTCATTAAGAAGTTGAGGTAGTAATTCAGTCTGTAACATTTTTCTTAGTGATGTGCATATCCATACACACGTTTCATCTACAGATAAATGAAAATTTATGTGTATAATTTATGTTATTAGCTGATGAGAAAACAGCTGACAGCAACATGGGAACACAATGACAAAGTTAAACAAGTTGAAAGCAATATTATAATGAGTAACAATAATAATTCAAACTTCGCACTGAAAAAAAAAAACCTGTTTCAGATGTGCTGAAAATTACTAAGTTACATCGTAATTATCTGACTTGCCCAGAAACACAGAGTTTAGTTTTCAGATGAAGGAACAAGTATTTTTTAGTTACTTTGCAAAGGTAAATCTCTGAATGGGAATCAACACAATACATCAAGCAGACTGAAACAATTAGTCCTAAAGCCAAACACTGACCACCCATTCTCTGGGTAAGGAAGATAAAAAATACAAAACAGATATGTTGGTTCCAGCTTATAAGCATCAAGACAAGCGGAAAACAGAGCACGAACAGTCACTGTTCAAAGCTCTGGTGCCAAAGAATGACGATCTATTAACAGAAAAAAACAGGCATGCCTCTTATAGAGTAAGACACATTATAACACATTATGTAAACTTTTTTTGATCATGCAAGTCACATGTTTGTAAAAAAGGATTCCTCCTTTTCCAGCCAAATGCACTGTATCTGCAGTGCAAGGTAAGCATACTTTGACCTTGCATGTGGTCAGCAAATTATCGCATGTATTCCTACAGGGATAAATTGAATCCATTTGTCAGGTGCCAATTCTGAAATAAAACAACATACAAGTACCATCCTCCTTCTACTGTTCTTCTAGCAGGCACAGCAAGATTACTCTGGGTCTGTGAAAGGCCTATGTAAGCATCCCTCTCTGGGGATTCTGTACACAAACAAGGCTGATGAAATAATCTCCACACATTATCTTTGACCCGAATCAATTTTCCAAGCTTAGTATTACATTATCAACAAGTTAGTGGCTTTGCATTTATTGTAGGGAATACAAAAAGGTTCAAGTGACTACTATTTTGCAGCCTGAATTCTGAATGTGTTTCATTAACATGACATACTGCAAAGGTCTTATGCACATTATTTCCCAACTCAGGGCTGCAACTTCAGTTCAACTTCTTTTTCTGCAAGTAACTTGTACCACAGCACTGATAAAAATTTCTAAAGTTTAAATAACCATAGATCAGGATGTAAACACAAATACTGTTTCAGATCTTAGCTCTGCCTTTGACATTTGTTGAACTTACTGTCATTTGACAATATTTGTGTCTCATATTTTCTCCTTTTCTCCTATAGAATGAACAGAGGGAAAAAAAAGGAAACAGGCTGGCCAGCTAGGCTATTACAAAAGGGAAACAAAAATTCCTTTAAAAGCTACCCGCAAAGTGAATGGAAAAAACCTTATCACTCTAGTCAATTTCAATAGTTTTGATAAAAAAAGTGATAAAAGTGAAATTTATCATGTTAAGCTTTTTTTTCTTTTGCTCTTTCTTGTTCTTGCACCAATAATTAAATAAGTACAAAAATGCCAAGGCACTCGAGATAACGAGTTTTGCTTCCTCTTGTATCTTAATGACATCAAGCGAATCTGAAAGGTTTAAGAATTTTTATTTGTAGCATACAACTACAAAATAAAAGTAATTTGAACAAATTAAAACTCATTTTTTAGAATAGCGATGATAAAAAAGTGCTGGACTGACAGTCTTAAGTCTTCTGTTAAGCATGGGGCTCAATACTGCAAGCTTCCTCACTCCACTAATGTCTCAGTTACATTCGATACAAAAAATTCTGTGTTTAGGTACTAAATATCTTTCTACATTTAGAGAATCTGATCTTTTCCCACTGCAACTGCTGGCTGTGTCAACAGTTTTGTAACACAGATGTACTGGGCCGGGGGGAGGGAAAATCTTAACAAGACTGACGTTACGAAGTTGAGGATACCCATAACCACAATCTGTGGCAACTCATGGGCTCTCTTAATCTGACCTCAGCGAGTGATCCATACATTATATTATTCTTCTAGAAGCAGTAAGAGCTGGCAATGCAAAATTGGTTTGTTGTATTTAATCTTATATCAGTGCATAGCATGTTTATCTTCTGTAGCATTACTTTGACTTTATAAACTAAAATAAGCAGATTTAGTTCTGCCTCACTGCTTTATCTTCCCAGTATTGGTTAGATCCATTTAGTATTAAAAATCAAGACTTTCTGAACTCTAACAAGACATTCAGAACAAGAAAACCCATAGAAAGTTTAAAATGTTAGCAAAAATACAAAGAAAACAGGAAGAGTTCAACTCAAAGCTGAATTTTTAACAGATATCAAGCAGTTTAAACCCCCCATATGCATATTTTGCTTTAAAAATATCCACATAAGCATTCTCATATCATGAAGCAGTCTTTCTGAGTTTAAACAATTCACTGAAATACAGGCTACCCATGTACCATTGTGGTAACACATGAGATGATAAAAACTAAGGAAATGCAAACTGCATAAAATTAAACACTATTCTAGAGGCATAAATGGTAAAGGGACAGTCCTAACAATAAAAGGATTTTTTTAAAAAAAACAACACACACTGAACTAATTTTGAGTGCCCCTTCAATCAAGTAATTCTCACCAACCAGGCAGAGCAAACCTAGCATTAGTTTTTTTAATAGGCCACATTGATGCAGTTACTACAGCTGCACAGTAAATAAATTTTTATGTATTTGTTTTTCAGATATGATATAAGTCGTCAATAAAACTCACAAGGGCTCTTCTTAGATACAAATGAATGTTATAAAAACCTCAGGCACCAAAGGTAATTGTTTCATATTTCACTATGATATATGGAGTTCTAAAGCACACTCACTGAAAATTACTATTAAAAGTTTCTCTCACATACACAAAAGACTAAACAGAAATGTCTTCAATTTGAAATGAATTATAAAAAAGGAGAAAAAAAAAAAAGACTGGCAGGTAAAACTGCAACTATGAACAAATACTTCAATATTAAACCCAGAAAATAAAAAGTGATAATAAAGGAATTCTTATTCTTGGATTGATAGGTCATTAGTGGAATCCAATGGCCTTTATCAGTTCCCTTACAGTGTAGAAGAATAACTTTTGTCACAGAGGACATTATCAACTTCAGATGCAACCTCATTACTAGGTTTAGTCAAAGGCAATTTCAGATATGCCCACATGAAAGTTTTATAGGGGGGTTTTGAGACAGATGTTCTCCTCCCTCCCCGCCACCCAACTACTTCATTACTCCTGTTACATGAAAGCCTCACAGCAATGATTATACAAATTGGAAAAAAAAAAAGCCACCTCTGAATCTCTAGGTATTAGAATCACACTTCTACCAGATAAAAGTCACATGCAAACAACCATTTGATTTTTTTGGTTGATGGTGATCCTTCAACTTAAGGCGTCTCTGGAAAGAAGGAAATGACAATCTGGAACACAGACATCTTAGTCTTATTTCTTTTCTATGAAAAAAAAGTCAAGTTTAAAGTACATAGTTTAACAGCATAGCAGAATTACACATTCCTCAAAAAATGTATTCATATAATAAAACATTTCTAGTGAAACTACTTGGCTAAACTAGTTTCTAATGCTCTACTTAAAAGACAAAAAAAGAAGTGTATGAGTGTAAAGGAAACTATTTGACAGTATAACAGACAGGCTTCCATTATAAGACTATGCCTTTTTGTTTTGGCACCAGCAGTATGAGACATTTGGTAAGAGAGGAAAAAAAATTATCTTCTGAGACCAATAATAAATTCCTCAGACACAAAGCCACACACACCTGTTGCCATGTGGCTTTTTGCAAAAGCCACACTGCTTGTTGGGCACCCAAACATATTTGCTTTCACTAGCAGAGGTATGTTCCAAGCCTTCCCGTTTAACAGTTGAAATGTTATCTGGAATGAACAATGGAGGTTCATCAAGTGAAAGACTTTTGCTACTTCTTCTCTGGCGAGGTTGGAGATTCTTATCAATTCTTTTTGACTTGTTTTTCTCTTTATCATCCTCCTTCGGATGTTCTACAATAGAGGGATCTTTTGTCTCTGCCTCTTCCTTTGTGGAGCTATTTGTTTTTAGCACAGTTGCAAGCTGGTGTTTCTGACCCTGGACTTGCTTCTGACCAAGATTTGAAACATGCCCTGATAATGGATGCATGGAGTGGTGGGTGTCTTTAGAACAGCTTTGATGAGTAGGAGATTTCTCACTTGCTCTTTGAATTGATGACTTCTGTACCTGCCCAGAAGCCTGGACTCGGGGTATTTTCTTCAGCATTGTATTGGTCTGCTTTTTTACGGTCACCCCTGAAACACAGCTCTTTGATTTCAAACCCAGATCAGATTGTTTCTTCCTAATTTTAACTGGGTTATTTGGATGCTGATGACTCTCTTGCTCATCTGCATTCCGCTTCAGACTTGCTGAAGATGGACTGTGAAGACCCGAAACAGTAAGGCCACCTCTTGTTCTTGAACGCGTTATTTCTTGTTGCGCTGTACCTGATTTTTGTCGAGTACCTGCAGTCAGATTTTGCTTATTCTGTATTACAGATTTACTATGCCGGGGCCTAACATTCTTTTCACATTTTGATGAAATGCTAATTTGTTTATCATCATCCTGAAATTTTGATGCCTCAGGACCTTCTACTTTAGTACTGCTGATCTGCTGCTGATCATTTTGGCTTGTTTGGTCAAGAACAGTGCTATCTAAAATGTTATTTCCTGGGTCAGCAGAAGTAAACTCTTCACTTTTCAAGTCTTTATTATCAAACTCTGTACTGTCCAATAGTTTCGCAGATGACGTTACAGTTTTCTCCACTCCCTTGTCGTCATCTACAGGTTCTGTTACACATGCCTTTACTGACAATGTATTTTCACCAGGAACTTCCACATTGTGGGAACCTAAAGTAGAATCAACCCCCTCTTCTACAGAGCTGGACAAACTTGAAAAGGTCTCACAAATTTCACTTGGATTCACGCAAACACTAGATGGATCATTAGCTTTTCCAGTTACCCCACTTTGATCATGCCCTTCTGTTTTCTTCTCCGATTCCACTGTTTTATTTTCAGTCTTTTCTTCTGAAGAGGTTTCAGAGCCCACTGAATCAAGCACATCATTTGCTTCATTTTTAACTGCAGTAACTTCAGGATCTGCAGATACTGAACAAACTGGCTCAACGTTCCCAGAGTCAGTCTTTGTTGCAACCTCTGTTATTTCCTTTGTTTCTCCAGGAGAAGGAGAACAGGTTCCTGCTAAATTAGCACAACTTAACTCTTGGGATGTTTCCTTAACTTTTGCCTGCTCAAGGGTTTCAGACTTTATTTCATTCACCTCTTTGGGACCAGGAAGACATTTTGTATTACTTTGGGATGCTGTTACTGCTGCTGCTGTCCCTTCTGTCTGTCCTAATCGTCTTGTACTACGCCTAACTTCTTTAGGCTGTTCTATTTTCAAGGGTGTAGCAACATCTGTCTCTTTAGCTGGACTTCTCTCTTGTTTCTGTCCAGTTTTTGGAGCAGATCCACTTTTTACAGATGATTTCTTGGTAGTAACAAGAGGTGCAACATTTGAACGCTTGGCTAGCGTGCTCTGTCGCAAACTCCGTACTGGTTCTAGGAAGGGAAAAAGAAAATGTCTTAGGTATACTGTGTCCTCCTCTTTGCAAACACAAGACTTGCCTAGAATAGAACTGATTTAGCTTACTGGACACAAAGAGAACTTAAAAATTAGTTGTTTACTAAACTTAAAAATAAAGCAAAAAAGCAAAAACAAAAAGCCCAACTCTCTACTTTAAAAAGTTATAAATTACTTGCATTTCAATTTTACACTGCCACAGTTTGGATGTAAAATCTCATTATTCTAATGGTTATGAAAGTTCTGAAGAGTATATATAAAACAGAAGTGATGATAAAAAGACAATCAAAACCCACTCTACTTTTCTACCACTCAACTTCTTCTACCTCAAGTAAAAATTGCACAAGTAAGTTATATTGAGATTAGAAGTATAGCTGTGAAGTTACAAAGCTTTCAGAGAACACAATAATATGAATCTGAGATGTAGTCACATTCTCACTTGATGACATCTCTTACATTTTCTAAACACGAAACCATTCCAGTTCCTTTTTAAAAAGCATATTCACCAGCTTTGTACCAGGCTCTTATTTAAATTCTGACTTCACTATTAAGTAATTTTATCTTTTTAACTTAGCCTACTTTATAGGGGGAAAAAGCAGAGCTGTCAATAACTCCACCAGTTCAACAAGTTAGAAAAACCCAACCATAATCAATTACCTACCACACAGAATTTAACTATTTGATTAAAATACTTATTAAGCATATTGAGATATTTTGATGAAAGACTTTATGACTGCAATTAGTATAACCTAATTTAAAATAAAAAGAATATACACAAATAAAAATAAATAGAATTAAAATTTTAATCAGAAATAAAAAACCATGCTAACCTAATATTCCAATTCTGTTTGCAAATACAACATGCTTTTGTTGGTGAAGAACAACAGTGCTATATCTGATGCAGGTAAAAGGATCAAAATCTCAAAAATGAGTTTAAGGACCACAGGCCATGAGGAAGACATCAAATATTTAACAAAGAGGAATTCAAATTGATTTGTACTCTATGGATGCCAACTTCTAGATCCAGTTTATAAAAAAGGAAGTGTCTATACTTGAATTCACACAACCAAATAGCAAAGCTTTACTTTTAAGTTTATAAATGTTCGGGATGTGGGATTATAAAAATTCAGTTGACTTCAAATGTGCAAAACCACATAACCTGTTGAATGATCACCTTGTGCCATTAAACGTGGTGATTTTCTTGGTGATGTGACTGATGTTTCTTCAGAACGGCTCCTCAAATTCCTGTTAGGTAAAACAAGCTCATCTTCATCAATGGTGTCGTTACCGCTCTCTTTAACTCCTTCTTCATCCATAATATCATCAAGACCAATAACTGGAAAAAACAAACAAACAAGAAAGAGCCTAAAACTTAAAATGATCAAAAAATGTTGCAGATGTAATGCTGAGCAAGACAAGGGAAGAGACTGGGAAAAATAAATAAATTGGCCATCTAAAAACAAACAAAAGGGGGGAAAAAAAATGAAGAAAGGCAAGACAGAAAATTCCCATGTGAGGCAGTTTCAGTGTAGAAGAAGCTATCACCCAAAGCTTAAAACTTCTGTAGATAGTCCTTATAGCTTTTTGGTGGACTCACATTTTTATTGTTTTTTTGCCACAGGAAGGTCCCCAGTCTTAGAGGATCAGCTGTCCCTCACTGTCCCTTCCCACCTAAGAAAAAGTGAAGAAAGGTAAACAGCAGAAAGAGCTGATCCAGAAGCGCAAAGAGTTTAAAATCACAGTTTTCTCATAGGATACAATTTTAAAACTCTAAGTCCCACCCGCATCACACATCTGCATCTGCAACCCCTTTTTGGAAGAGCATTGAGTGCAGCAGCATGCACTAGTCTCCCAGAAGAGTCAGAGAACATTGTCTTTGTTGAATTCCTATCCTCCACTAACCTGAGAAGGATCCCAGAGGTTGCTTCTGAAAATAGGTTTCCTAAGAGGCAGTCAGGCCACTGTACCAGCCATTCTCCTCACTTTCTCTAAGTTTGGTTCTGCAATGGTAGCCTCTCCTATCCCAAAGATCCTATGTGTGATTAATGAATCCTGGTCCCTGTGGGATGCGAAATTTGTGAGATCAAGCCAAACACCCAAGTGATTTTACAAAACATGTAGGAGGGTCTGACAAATATAACAGACTCCAAACAACCAAGTATGCCTATTTTTCACTATCACGCACCTACCTAGAAGCATTTTTAAGATAAACTAACTCACATGACAGAAGATATCTAAAAAATTCTAACAATTGCTTACTTAAAACTGATTTAAATTAATAAATTTATCTTAGAAATCAAAATAAGCAAGAAGTTAATAGAAATTAAAAATTGTTAGAATTTTTAGACTGTCTCAGAAAATGTGTCAATTCCTGCTCCTTTTCAAGTCTGATGTTACTGCAACTTAAAAAAATAAAACTCTTGTGAGGGCACTATAATAATGAGCATACTTTTAAAATAACAAAATTTGGAAGTTGTAAAATACTGCTAAAGCCAATCAGTGATGAATAATCAAGTCTATCAAGACTGTAAATTCAACCCACAATCACCTACCATGAAGAATTTAAAAAAAAAAACAAACAAACAACAAACCAAAAACAAACAACCTGTTAATTTTGAAGTTCAAATATTAGAAAGATTTTAAACAGCCTCTTAAGGAAGGCTGACCTTGGCATCAGGTAATCATCACTCTGGACCTCCGTAATTAGATGGCTGTCAGGAGCTGAAAGCTAGAGCTACTTAAGCTTACAATTTATTGTTACTCATTTTATTTTAACCATAATTTCTAGTTACTGCATTATATACATCAGTTTACAGGAAAAGTATGTTTCTGGGCATAACTGGCAGCTTTTGCTTTCCAATCCACAGAGCCACCTTTACGCATGTGCATGTGTACATTTATACACAAATATCACACACAAGCTGCAGAGGACTGATAATGCTGGTCTTACTCCACGCATCCGAATGCTCCTTAATCACTTAATTGCTATAAGCTGCATACTGCGAAAAAGGACACACTGGCAAAAAGATGACATTGTAACTGCCCCGTTAGACTTTATTTTCCCCTAAATATCTAATACTGGCCATTGTCAAAGATGGAAAACTGAACGAGAGGGACCCTCACCCTAACTCCACCTGCCCACTCCTGTGTTCTCAAAGACGATGTCCTCCCAACAGCTCTGCAATTTGGTATTAGCGTTCTCAATAGTGTTCCCACAAAACGTGAAACTGGTATTCAGGAACAGACTGTGACAAAAGGAGACTCCTTTCAGATCCTCTTCTGTTTCGTCAGTATAGAACTAAACTACTAAACTACTGAAGACAACGTGACAAATAAAAACCACTCGGACAACTTCTGAAAAAGCTCTGGAGCAGATTTCAGGGCTGCCATTAAAGCCTGAGCTTTTACAATGTTCTTGCTCAAGTTATTGAATTTACACATCCTCCTTTATTAATAACAAAAGGGACACATTCAGTCTACTATTGACAGTTCGAAATATTAGAATTAAAGTATTTTCATACTTACAAGACTCTGTGCTGTAGCTTTAATTTTACAGAGGAATGTGAAGCACAGAATCTTGCTAATTTCAAACCACCTGAGCTATAACTCGGCTAGTACAGCCCCATGAGGCCCCCGGATGAGGAGCATTCGACACAGACCCTGCTGGGAAGAGAAAAAGTGACAGAGAATAGTAACAGATACAGAGGAGACTAGGAAATCAAGTTATGAAAGGAAAGTAGAGGTAGAGAAACAGCACTGGGAAAACTAAACCAGCAAAAGCAAAACCAGACAGAAATAAAAAGAAAGAGGTATAGGTGATCTTAGTAATAAATATCTAAAGATTATCTCAGTAATATAGAAATTAAGACAGAACGGTAAAAGATAGAAGAAAGGAAAAAATAAAGAAAAAACATATCTGAATAGAGAAGTTGTACACCAGCGTACAACTGAACAAGCTGCAAATAAGGAAAATATGAATCACGTTGAGCATATTCATATTGGAAGAGGCACCACTGGCCTTCAACTTAGTATTTTGAGTCTCTCCATTACTTGTAAAAGTATTTAAACTTCCAAACTACTGTGCTGTGCTGACTCATTTTTATATACATTATACAATAATAGAATAACATACAGTAAAAACAGTTTACTTCCAAAGTTAAAGTAAATTTTTCCATGTATTAAAACAAAAGCGTAATTTTTCTAATTCTTCAGCAATGTAAAATTGAAGAAAATGAGCCTTATTTGCTGGGTAAGAGGATGGAAGGAGAAGAAAATACCCCTAAAAACATTATCAAAATCTTTGAAATTTACAGATCTTTATTAACATAAGTCTTCCCTTGATTACCTTCAGCCAGAATTAGACAGAAATATTCAAGTTTCTGACACATTGGTCAAGGTAAATCTCGAGTGTAGAAATGAATTTATCTTCTGTAGATGCTAGCCCTGGAACAGAACTCCACTGTTGTTGCTGCTTTGCACTGTTGTAAATGCTACATCCACCTGAATCATGCTAACAGCAGGACTGAGCAAGTCCCTGGTGGATTCCGTATTTTAATTCTACAAGCATCACAAATTATATGGAAATGGTTGAATGTTTAAAATTTCTACTGTTACATGCAGATATAACATAAAAACATTATGCTTCAATGAAAAGAACAGTTACTGCTTTAGACTGTTACTAACACATGTCTAGGTAAGCCTTAAAAAGAGCTAATAAACTCTAGTAAAGCAATGAAACATATATATTGATACTGAAAAAATATCACAAAGTCTCAAGACTGTAAACAAAGATGGTATATTTTATATGAAAACCTTTTTCCTATTGAAATTTGTGATGCATATGTTCAACAGAATTAAAAAATGCTCTTTGTTAGAAAAAAATATATTTTCAAGAGAAATGAGGTCATTGATGATATAACTTACATAAGAAAACACCAAATTCCAACTGGTTTACGAAGCCTGTAACCTGTTTAACTGAGAATTTGCCTGCGAGTATCTTGTACTGACTGCCCAGTGCAAGAAAAGAATCACAGTATGTACCACATGAAATACTAACTAAACATTTACTTCCATTCTCCATTAATGTCTAAGTCATAAAGAGTGATTTTCCAGTCTTTAGAATTAAAACCTACCAAAATCAATTAGGATTAATAAACTTTATACAGCATGTATCTTGACAGAGGACTGAATCCCCAATTTAAAAAAAAGATGGAATTGCATCACAGGGCTACATATTTACGGTTCTTTAGCCACAGAAGCCTGGTACTTTGGAAATATAGAGTAGTAAAGCACAAATTCCAAGAACAAAGTAAAAACACAGCACCAAACCAAGCACTTTAAATCAAATTAAGTTACTTTATTAAGAAGAGAGCCTTTAGATGAGCTCTATGATTTGTAAATACATAAACTGCCCTGCAAACCCTATTACAGATCCAACCTCTCTCCTTCCATAAAAATCCATAAAACTGATCCAAAGGAATAAATAACTAAAGTCTTCAGAAGGACCTAAAATGGGGAAAACTGGTAGTTTGTTGCCTACAAACAGAAAAGCATGCAAAATAAACATTCTCCAAGTTGTTAATATAATACCAATACAGTAAATTTAAATTTTACACAGGAAAGTTACTACCTTGGTCACAAGGCACTGTGCAACTGTTCACATGGACAGCTTGGAGGAAGGAAGGCATAAAGAGGTAAGAAAACTGAGAGAAACAACTGTAGACCCCATTTTGGGTTACAATCTGAAGGTTACATTCAAAACTACTTCATATGCAGGAGGAAAAATACACATACATTTGGCTTTAATGAAAAGAGCCTGAAACTGCTAACACAGCCAGACAGGACACTAGGTAAAGAAAAGAAGTATTTGTAGACAGAACAATTGGTTTGGCTCCAAAGATTCAGTAGGTGATCATGGTTTTAGCAGACGTAATGCTGCTTTCAACAGTACTCATGAGAACACAGGCTAAAACTAGAAAGAACAGACTGCACTTGGGGGAAACACTTTCTCAGCAGCAGTCCAGGGGGACAGGAAAAAAGGCGCAATTACAAAGATGTCCCCAACAGTCTTTGTACACTCTTATAGCATCAGTCTTCCTCATAATTTATGAGAAATACCTGATTTGATAAACTAAATTGGTTAAAAGTTTGATTTTATTATTATAACATCCAGAAATGCCTCCAGATGATATGCAATTCAAATTCCATTTCCTCTGTTACATGTATAATAAATCAAACTGTCCCAGTAAATGACACCCTGAAAAGCTACAGAATTCATGATAGCTGAGAAATACCGATTTAGGACAGATGCTCGTTATTTAGTTCACTGGCATGTGACCAGTCTGATCTGCTACACTCACAAGCTTATAAAATTAGTGGGTAAGCTTCCTGTATGTCTTCCAGCAAGAAGTAACAGAACAAACCAGAAAACCTATCACTAGGGTACCATCCAAAGTTGAAAAAAGGTGTTGCTCTCAAGAGTTATGTCATATCCTAAACTTCAGTTTCTACTTCTGATCAAGGAATTTTTCAGAAAGGGGGGAAAAAAGAAAGCAACCCCAAAACCACACGTCCACACCCACCCCCACCACCCAAACATTAAAGATGCCCAAGAGCTGTTCTACATAATCTACCCTCCTGTGTTGGTCATTCAGTTCTTGGAAGAACAGCCATCTGACCACACTGATGAACAGAAGCACAGAGACATCTAAAACATGATATGGGACACTTCTGATTGTTTCAAGAACTTGGATTTCATTTAATTCTCAAAAGCCTCATTTTGTCAAATTCTGTCCTTTAACTAGCAAAGAGAGCAGTTATATCAACTTCTACTACTGACACTACATCTTTCTGCTAATACCTACTTCAGGATAGTAAATGGCCTCCATTACTGCTAAGTTCCTATGAGCTGCAGTAAATAATAAGATCTGTGAATAGCTTGTACCTTGATTCACTGAAATAACAGAAAACTTCCTAACTGTGCTACAAGAGCAGCAATCTGCTCAGTCTAACCCCACAAAACCAGCAACCCAACTACATCTTTACAGTTTAGCAGTCACTCTACAAACACATCCTAAAAGTATTTCAGCACAGCATCTGTTACTTTGACCCATACCCTTTCCAGCTTGTGAGAGCATCATAAAGAGTTACTTTTACCTCTGCTCAAAGCCATTACCAGGATCACCTGGAAAGAATCTTCTTGTCTTCTCCAAACATGTAACTGTTCAATCAAAGCTGAACAAGACAACCCTGTTCTACCACACAGTGGCAATTACAGAGCAAGTTCACCAAATAGACAAAGACCAATAATGTCATCTAACTGAAGAAACCATTTAGAACCAGCACAAACTGGATTCAGGCCAAGACATGAACATGAGACTGCTTTACTGGTACTGACACAGTTCTTCCTATCAATAGATAGGCAACAGACATCCATTCTCATGCTCCTTGCTATTTGCATACACCAGTACTGCTGACTATGAGATGCTCAGCACAGGAAAGACATGGGCCTGTTGGAGCAGGTCCAGAGGAGGGCCACAAAAACGGTCAGAGGGATGGAAGACCCCTCCTATGGAGAATGGCTGAGACAGTTGGGGTTGTTCAGCCTGGAGAAGAGAAGGCTGCAGGGAGACCTTACTGCAGCCTGTCAGTACTTAAAGGGAGCTTATAAGAAAGATGGGGACAGACTTTTTAGTAGGGTCTACAGTGATAGGACAAGGGATAATGGTTTTAAACTAAAACAGGGCAGATTTAGACTAGATATAAGGAAGACTTTTTTTTTATGATGAGGGTGGTGAAACACTAGAACAGGTTGCCCAGAGAGGTTGTAGATGCCCCATCCCTGGAAACATTCAAGGTCAGGTTGGATGGGGCTGTGAGCAACCTGACTGAGTTGAAGATGTCCCTGCTCATTGCAGGGGGGTTGGACTAGGTGACCTTTAAAGGTCCCTTCCAACCCAAACCATTCTATGGTTCTATGATTCTATGCTACCGCCCTCCAAGAGAAGCATTTATAATCCAACTTACAAAACTTGCATTTTCTGGGTAGATGCCTCTAACAAGCAGTGATTGGAAATTAAACTTGAACGCACAAAAATCTATGTGTTTGTGTCTTAGAGACAAGTACTTGAACTGTTTAAAGGACATACAACCAATTGCTACCAGTCCATCAAATACAGTCAGGTGAGTGGTAATTCACCATAAAGAGCTTGGTATTAACAAAAAGCTTAGTTCACAGTGAATGATGTGCAATATAAATCCTAAAGCTGAGCAAGACAGAAACAACGTTGATGAGTAATATCTTTGGATTAGGCCTGTAAATAACACCCAACAAAAACTAATGTCAATGCAGCAATAAGAAAAAGAGCAGAAAACAAACCCATACTCAAAACCAACTTAAGAGCAAGAGAGAAGGGGTTCTTAGACAAAAAGACCTGATCTCCACAGTAAAGCAGAGAAAATTGTTGTCACGATCTGGAGAAATTTGGTATGTGGGTAAGCAGGCCTGAAACAAGCCTTTCTCAAAGCCTCTGCAACTCACACATACTCATGTTCACATAAGAAATTTCATACTTAGAACATGGTACAAGTTCTTTGGGTTGAAGGCATGTAAAGATAGTATCTTGTTTTGTGCACAGGTTTACAAATACTCTTGAACTCTGCTCAAACCAGGCTTTCAAAGAAGTATTCGGTATTCAAAGAACTGAGCCATGCTTTCTGCTCCTCCATTCTATCTTTGAGACCTAACACCATTGTAACCAAATCACCTCCTCAGTCCAACCATTTTTACCTTTACTTCTTCAGTTTGCTCACAGCAATCAAACAAGCCATAGCATGAGACCTTCACCACTTTAAAAACTGGACAGAACAGAGTATGTTCCAGTTATTCATGGAGCAGCAACCATGACAAATCTGTCCTTTGCTGGCCCTCTGAACTAACCTCCATGAGCATTTTGCTCCTTTTCTGAAACTGTTCCATGGTCTAGGCATGGGTTATGCAAAATACCTTTTGAAGGTCTAAAATAAATTGTAGTAAATAAATTCGTGCCTCTGGAAAAAAATAACTCTTCAGGAATTAAATCAAGAGCATAAGACACGACCATCTACCATTTCAGTATTTCCTAGGTCTCGCGTTGCTTAACATAAACAACAAGTGTACCTAAACCTAGTAAAACTTTACTGAAAATACATTCTTCTAGGTACACTTCTAACCCTAGTGAAAGGTTAAGAGAAGAGCCAACAACCAACCATTCTGTTAGTATACTGCTTAATGCACTACGGAATAAATTCATAGTGAGATCCTACACAGGGGGGAAAAAAAGAACTGGAAGGGTCAGAATACAGCAAACTACCATTTGTATGACACACCAATGGTGGTTTAGCTCTAAGGATGTAAGTAAGGCAAGTTTTCTGGGGAGGGTTATGCTTTTTTCTTTTTGTTTAGACAAACTGACATTGGTATAGAGATGAGCTTTCAATGCATTTTACTGTCTGGAAAAAACAGCCTTTGTATGGGTAATTCTTACCAAGGGTACTATCATCTTGCATGACTGCATTCTTACCAGCAGACTATGTAAGTTGTGTTATATCACCAACAGTCTCGGACAAATCAAAGAAATCATGAGCTATACGAATACTCGAGGAAGACAGACAACCAAAGAAACTTTGCTTCAAACTGATAATCGTTCTCAACTAAAAAAACCTGTAAATACATACTGTGGTCCTACCGTCTCAGAACAAGGACAGTTCTTACCAAGACTACAAAGAACAAGCAACAGCAGAACACTTCATGTCCTTTTGGATACCTACTACGTTAATTCCAAATTGCATGTTTTAATTTACCTACTGAAATGTGGCTCTGCTCTTGCTTTCAGATAAAAAAAAAAAAAACATTAAATTCATGAAGTCAGCATAAATCAAATCAGTTTTGATTCCCTTAGTCTACAGACAGCCTGAAATAGTAGCCCCCAAGTAAATGAGCTAGCTTACTTATTTCAATGGACAGCAACCTTAAAAATCAATTGTGATTATTTAAGTATCAATAGTATTAATTATTGCACTGCTGATCACTTTTAGGAGAAATATGTGCCAAAAAGCCCCCAAAAGTCTCCCCATAATTTCCAAAATATGAGTTAAATTAAGAATTTTAAATGCAGTATAGGTTTACTGGAGGATGCAGACAATGCAGTATGTAACAAGAATCTGCATCACTGTTTTACTGGAAGGAAATAAAAAATTTAGAGGAGGAGTTTGGTTTAGTTGTGTACACTGTACAGTCTTATGCACATTAAGAGTGATACAATTTTGTTTGGTGGGTTACAGACAAAAACATATAAAGATACAGACTACAGCAAGAATAAACAAAAACATTAAGGATGGCCTCAAATAATGTTATACTAAAGCAGTAAAAAGATAAAATATCTTGTTTTGGCTTTGCAGTTCACTCTTTCGTTGCCTCAGTCAATACCATCTTTGATTTATGGTTTTCCATGTTGTAACACTACTTAATTTAGTGAAGGTGAGAATTTAGTGAAGGTGAGAATTTAGTCTGCTGGTAGAAACAAATCACATATTATATCAGGGAATTACCAAGATTTTCAGAAATGGTTCATAAAGTTACTAGAAAAAAAAAATTAAATGTTTATATAATCAGTTACCTGCATGCTGTAGATTACTACAACACTTCTCAGTAATGAACCTAAAAAAAATTTTTTTTAAACTTCCAAATAGAAAAAAATATTAAGCATAGAGTATATTTTTGTCTCTTACACCAAACTCAGTGTAATTATTCCAACTATACATCAATATAAATAATTTTAGGGACTAGATCACCCTTTTTTCTTTTTGATCTTCCAATACTCCACAACTCCTAAGATTATTTTTATTTAAAAATTTGCTCTAAATTGCTTCCAAATCAGGTATTTCCAAACAGTAAAAAGAATTGTTTTATCATTCCAGGGTTTTGTTTGAAATCAACCAAAGCAAAACACCCAGAATCCAGTACCAGCCCAGTACCAGAAGGCCTAGAGCTAACAGAATAACCCTGAGGTCAGAGCAGTAATTTGTACAACTCTCATGGTCCTACTGCTAATCCAGAATTATTACATTTTTTGAAGACAACTAGCAACTTCACTGATCAGGCACAGTACTTGCACTAAACAAATCACGACTTTAAGTGGGAATAATTTACAGGTACTCAAGACAAAGCCTAAATTACTTCTGATCCAGATTAGAAGCCTTCCTCTATTGTTATGCGACGAAGTTAAAAAGAACCGCACATGGTTTACATGCCAGGCATGTAAGCAGCGCAACAAAAAAGGGCAGGAAGGAGACAGAAATCCAAAATTATTATTTCTACATTATGAAAAAGGGTTGGTACTGGAGTATAACTGTATTTTAAATTGTAATCTTAAAAAATTGTAACATTTACCTGTTGAACAAGGCATCTGGAAATTGGGATCATTGCTATCCAAAACAGGCAAACAGAACTGGGCACTTGCAGATCCTAGCATAGGATCCTTATCGCTGAGCATGTTCTTCAGCGAATCCTCTAAGACATTTTGACTTGCACTAAAATCCTCACAGACTTCATTCTCCAGGTTGGATCCTAGAAATAGGGCATCATCTAAGTGTTCAGTAGGAATTAAATGGTTAAATGTATCAACTATATCCATGAAGACTCCTGTGTGTCTTTCAGCCCTATAGAAAGACAAGAAAAATACCATAAGAAAATAAGCTACAAATTGTAAAACACCTAAGAAACCAGCAAATTGTTTTGGCTGTTGTCTTTTATAAAGAATACTTAAGGTATTTTAGAATTGTAACCAAAAGAAAAAAAAAAAAAAAATCTGCCTATGGCCTAGTATGGCCCACTGCATATCTAAAAATCAATTCTCTAACTGATTATTTTTAAAAGAAATCCCATTCTAAATTTATATTAACTCCGCTATCAGCATCAGAGTGCTGCCACTTCTACAGTGTGTATAACAAGGGTTAACTAAAACACCTGCTTTCTAAAGTTTGTTTAAACCTTAACCAACCCAAGGGGGTGGGACACCACAGAGGGGGAAATCAAGAACAAGCGAACCTGGTTAGTAGCACTGTGAGCGCACATCCTTCTTTACCTTTAAATGTAAAAATGTGAGGTCAGCTTCCACTAACATCAATGGAGCTGAGAAAGCTCAGGAGCCTGCCATACTAGGCCCAGAATTGAGAAGCACTGTATTTCCGTTCGTAGAGGAACTACCAAGTACTTCATAGCAAATAACTATTTTTAAGCAGCGAGGCCTTATTTCTATTATTTCTCACCTATCATTACATTCAATAAAATTACAGAAATTTTATATGAAAATCTGACTTCAATCAAGTATATGAGAATTCTGAGCTGGCTTCAAAAGGGCCAAGAGCCTTTTAGAAACTTCAAATTTGAAGTAGTTTAGGTAAAACTTAAGGAACTGTATTCAAAGATGGCACCTACATTTTACAAGAAGGGATTCGCTATTTTCTAGATCACTTCTTCGCGATATAGCAGAAATGTAACTATTGCAGCAAAGATTCAACTAATAAGAACGTATAACTACACAACAGAATGGAAAAAAAAAAGCAAAATGTTTCTTCAGAAGTTTAGCATAAGCACATTGAAAGGGCTAAACCTTGTATCAATATACTTAGAGTGGAGAGAGATAACTATAATAAATATGGTCACGGAGGCAAGGAAAATGGAGCAGTGCAGTAGTGCCTGGCTTAATTTGGCATACAGGAAAGTCTAGGAGACCAGTTTTGGCACACACAAAGCTATTCAAGCTTTTGGAGACAGAAAAAGGACATACATTCTCTCCCACTCATCATCCCACTTCATCATCCTCCTCCCACACATTAGACAGGATTTATTTTTTTGAATGAACGCGTTAATTAAAGGAAAAGGAGAAGTGAGATTTAGAGTTTGCAGCGCTTGAATTACTTACTAGATGCCTATTCCAGAAACCTGCCACTAAATAAATCCAGTACCTACTCATGCTTACTAGAACAGTAAGTATCCTTCCTTATACACAATAATGGGACATTTCTGTTTTAGCAATCAACAGGGAAAATCCTAGCCATACACATGTAAGAGCTCTGCTACAATTTCAACCCTATTTATGCAATTTATTTAATTTCACAAATTTACAAAAACTACAGATGAGCATGAAAGTGTTTTGGTTTCGTTTGGTTTTTTAAAAACATTACAGTCTTCCTTCTCCTATAGGGCTGCTCAGAAGAAAGCAATGGTCAGTTATAGATGGCATTATTTCTTTGCAGAGCACGGCATCTTTACAGTATCTACACACTAACCGTGACAAAACAGTCTAATACACAACATCCTACTGACCAAACAGCCAGCAAGAAGGAAAGTCAGGCCAAATCAGCTGCATTTAGTAAGTAGGTAACAGTCTTACAGCAACAAGCATGTTATAATTTGAAAGCTCCCTCACCATAAAATGGATTATTTTTGTCAAGCAGTGCAGTGCACCTACATATATACCATGCCACCTAGCACCTATAGCAGTGCCCATTAATTTCACAGTTGTCAAAATAATTTCCAAATTTGGCAACAAATAAAGCAGCAAACTAACGGAGGAAGTGCTATGCTGCACTGTGTAATTTATTTTTATTATGCCATGTAGTTAGAACAATCTGGTACTATACAGGATAAACTACAAAAGCTGCAGTGGCACAAAGTAAGAAAATAATTACAAATGACCCAATTCAGTACCTTAAAACACCTTCCTGTAATGACAGTTTTTTTTTCACATTAGCATCACACGAGCACAAGAGTAACAGACACAGGATAAAACGATGGTGAACCCTGACACTAGTAAGTGCCAATGACACTGCAATAAAATACCTGTGAATTACTGTAAGAAATGTTTTGTACCCAAAATTAAAGAGTGGCAGGGGCTTTGAACACATTTACAATAATGTATCTCAAGTTTTTTTCTGGATAGGAGGGGAATATTTATATAATTGTTACTCAACAATGCTGTAACCAAAGCAGTGCTGACCACTTCATTAATTGCAGTGTTAAGTTGCAAAGCTCGAACAGAATGTTAGCTCTTGCTACAAAAATCGCTGCTGACAGAAATAACCTCTGTCTTCAGCAATGTGATGCAAAAAGAATACTTACAGTTTTGCAAGACTACCATGCAGCCATTCACAACACTAAAACCACTGCAAAGTAACTAACTGTCAAAGAAACTACACATGCAATGGCCACAGCCACCTTTAATGACTCCTAACTAGCTATTAGAGAAAATTCAAGAGGAATTTTATTTCTGGAGCATGAGTCTATGATCAAGTGTAAGTTCTATCCAAATTTTGCACCAAAAAGTCATTGTAAGGATATAAAGAAAGCGGTGTTGTGTAAAAATCCTACCACCACAAAAATCTAAGATTAAAGAATTTGTTCTACAATTTTTAAAATCACTAGAGAGGTTATCCCAGTAAAGTACATGAAATTCAAAATTTTGCTTTACCTGGTTCAAGGAATCACTGTTCAATTTTTGTGCGTAACTTAATACGGTACGAAGTTTAGAAAATTATTTCTAGCATTACTAGATTAACTATCACATGAAGTATAGAATCTGCGGGAACCACAATGAAAGATAAACTTCTTGCTAGACAGCTGATTGTTAGAAACAGTTGCTACAAAAAAAAAAAAAAAATTCTTCCCTTACAGAATGCCTAAAGTGCATTAATTTTGAACAGTTTTTTTGCATTTGAAACACTCTGAACACCAGGAAAAATAGCCAGAGGTATAGGTAAAAACACAGTTAAGTTTTTCATGGTCAATTATTTCCAAAGATAACTCTAACATCTCTGAGGAGGAGTGTATTGTTCCCCTAGAACACAGCTGTGTCCTCCACTTGAACCCTAAAGACCAGTGGCTTGGCATCACTCACAGACAAAGCGCACATACCAATCGTACTCGCATCACGCAATAATTCAGAAGTGTTTTCCCATTGGGTAGTTAATCAGGAGGAACAGAATATGAAAAGTCTCATATATTAAGAACCAGTGGGAACAGGAGCATTCACAAACGAGGCAAAGAAGCAAACGACAGAGGAGGAAGTCCCAGCCAGGTTCAGTCTGGACAGACGTGAAACTTCTCCCACCCGCTGGCTCCTAGAGCATCAGGGCATGGACTGACACTGCTACAGCGCATGGCACAGCAAGATACAGTAGTGTGGGTGCAATGAGATCTGACCACCAAGAAAAGCTAAAGGTACAGAGAGTATTGTCCACAATTCCTTAAATAAACTACATTTCTCTTATACTTTTGAGACCGATTTGTTTCAATCAGCCCACCCACTGCAACAGTAGGTACTCACAGAAGTAACCCACCAACCAAAATCTTTCATTATTAAGTGATCCATCACTAAAAACAACCCTGTTAAAGAGAAAAAGCATGTCAGTTAAACATGACTTCCAGAATTTCTCCCACATTACGTTTACCATAAAATCTCGATTGAGTACATGCTCAGTAAGTTTGCAGATGACACCAAGTTGGGCAGGAATGTTTGTCTGCTTGAGGGTAGAAAGGCTCTACAGAGTGATCTGGACAGGCTGGATCGATGGGTTGAGGCCAACTAGTTGTATGAGAGTCAACAAGGCTAAGTGCCAGGTCCTGCACTTGGGTCACAACAACCCCATGCAACGCTACAGGCTTGGGGAAGAGTGGCTGGGAAGCTGCCTGGAGGAAATGGACCTGGGGGTGTTAGTCAACAGCCAGCTGAGTATGAGCAATGGTGGCCTGATGTGGCCAAGGCGGCCAACAGCATCGTGGCTTGTGTCAGGAATAGTGTGGCCAGCAGGACTAGGGAAGCAATTGTCCCCCTGTACTTAGCACTGGTGAGGCCGCACCTCAAATACTGTGTTCAGTTTTGGGCCCCTCAATACAAGAAGGACATTGAGGTGCTGGAGCGTGTTCAGAGAAGGGCAAGGAAGCTGGTGAAGGGTCTAGAGCACAGGCCTTATGAGGAGTGGCTGAGGGAACTGGGGTTGTTTAGCCCGGAGAAAAGGAGGCTGAGGGGACACCTCATTGCCCTCTACAACTACCTGAAAGGAGGCTGTAGTGAGGTGGGTGTTGGTCTCTTCTCCCAAGTAACTAGCGACAGGATGACAGGAAATGGCCTCAAGTTATGCCAGGGAAGGTTTAGATTAGGTATTAAGAAAAATTTCTTCACCAAAAGGGTTGTCAAGCATTGGAAGAGGCTGCCCGAGGAAGTGGTTGAGTCCCCATCACTGGAGGTATTTAGAAGACGTGTAAATGTGGTGCTTAGTGGTGGACTTGGCAGTGCTAGGGTAACAGTTAGACTTAATGATCTTAAAGGTCTTTTCCAACTTAAACGATTCTATGATTCTCTTCATGCTGTCAACATAATTTTCTTTTTCAGCCTGAGTCTTCTAGCTTATGAAACTCAATTTCTTCAGTTGTTGATTTAGTTTAATTGTTAGGTATGTCATAATATTGCCTCAAATCCCAACACATATTGGTATGAAATAGACATGCTGTAGGATCTGATATGGCAACATTTTTATCTTGTCTCCATTTACTACTTTTCATTACATCTGCAGCAGCTCTAAATGACGTTCCAAAATTAAAAGATAAATAGCCAGAATGATCACTTGCTAAGGAAAGAAACTGAGAACTCAAACAAGCGCATCCTTTCAAGCTAATCTTAGAGGGCAAGGAAGACTAATATCTGGACAACAGGTACTGTACATCTTTAAGGTTTCTCATTGTTTAGTTTGTCTGTGAAAGAGGCAAAAAATTACTTCAGTTCCTGTTGTATTATTTTCTTATTGGAAGAGAGCAAAACAGTTTAGCGGAGATATCCAACTGCATCAGCATGTCTCTACCGTCTTATCTAAAACCCACCTCAAGCAGAGGTGATCACAAATTGTATATACCACTAGAAATCCTGAGTGGTTCTTAGCTGATCTACAGGTGAGGCATACTCTGTCTTTAACTGCATTCTAAATTAAGTCTCCCTTAAACATCAGTTATGTGCAAGTGTTTAATTTTCCAACTACATATTTGGATTTTCATTAGATATATTTCTCTTGATATTTTATTATTTTCCTTTACATATGTTTTATTCAGTTTTAATAGTGTTCCTACACCATTTATTTTACTAAGCAAAAGCTAGGTTTCACACTTTTAAATAACATTCACTGTAATTACTTTCTCTCCTCCCCTCTCCACCCAGGGGGTGACTTTCATATATTAGTTTACACTTTAAACTTGACTTTCATATATTAGCTTATATTTTAAACTTAAGAATATAAAATAGAAATTCCTGTATTTTTAGTGATTGTCAATTTAAAAAGAAACCTGGTCATCTGAAGTTGGACTTCAGGAAAAAAAAAAAAATTCTACAAAGAAATTAAAAAAAAAAAAATTGCCTAAATTGGGAACAAGGGGGGGAGGGGGGGGGGGAATCTGAAGGAACCTAACCAAAGAAAGGAAAAAAGCTCACGTTGCTTATTTAGGGTACTCAAAATCCTAGATGTTGAAGATCTTACCTACTTTATTGACCTACCTGAATCAGCAGGTCTGAAGCTCCTGAAGATAGCATAGTAACATTACAATTCCTTCCATTTCATTTATGTACCTTTCTGAATAGTGTCTGTTGCTTCCAATTCACTGAATCTGGCTAGTGCTTTTAAAAGCTTTTGTAAACCTAGTTATCGACTGGACTAATGCTGGAAACACTGCAACACTCAAGATGTAACACTTGGTCTGTTGTCCTGTGAACACCTTCCTTCAGCTTATGCACATCAAATGACTGAGCAAGGACTAGTCGTAACAACATTAATAGACTCCATTAAAAAAAAAAAATCCCCGTTATAGGTATTTCTTCAAGCAGTAGTAATAAACGCTGGTCACAAAAGTATACAAAAGAAACAGAGCTATTTGGATGAATAGCACCTTAGGTGTCAAAAACAAACAGGAAAAGCTGACTCAGCACTGCCACAGAGGAATCAAATAACGACTAACAATAACTGACAAAAACTTTTCAGCAAAAGAGGGAAACTGCACCTTAATTGACATGAATTTAGCTAACAACACAGGCAGTTAAAAAAAAAATCCCTCACCTGAGTCTTTTGGCAATTGCTGTGCCTAAAAAGAGCATTCAACGTTATCAAATGTCTGTCTTTGTTCACCGGAGCTATGATGTCAGACCACCCCATGCGCTCACTGATACCTTGATGCTTACAACCCACCTACCAGCCAATGTCACTTCAAAGCGCTGACGCTGAGCACAGATAAGTTTTACTATCATCCTCCCCCTTCCTCTATACAAAACCTTAAAGTTTAAGGTCACAAGCACCTAACTGAAAATTAATGCTAAGTTGCCATGTGTCCATGTTTTAAGTGTCAGAACCTACGTTCATTCTTACAGAATTTATGGATATTACAGCACCAAACGCCAGAACTGAGACCCAGGTTCTCTGTAGTAACAGATTTTGGCCAAGCGAGTTCACAGTCTAAACACATCATGGGATAAAAAAAGGAAATCAATACCAGACAGTGCATCAGTGGCAGAGTGGGTAAGAAAACCTCACTTTTACAACTCTCATGCCAATGCGCTTTCTACTCTGGTTCACGCTGGCTCAAATCCCACCATCTAGGGCAGTCTTCAAGAATTAAATTAACTGACAAAACATTTTTGACAGGGCAAGCAATTTGACTTATGAGCATATGAACTGCAACAGGGCCACAAAACTGTGTTCGGAACTGTTAAAGAAAATTCCAGTGTCCTTTCTCAAAAAAGGATATAACACTTGGATGGAATACAGTTTGCTGAGCTTTGGCCTTTGACCATAATCAAATCTGATCTTTCTCATTCGCCCATCTCCCATCAAACAGGACACTGTCAAAGACCTGCCTAACAGCAACACGTACTCAACAGGTTTGTTTGAAAAATCAACATTGCTGCAAAGGAGGCACAGGTACAGCGACAAAGCTGTACGCCAGAAACATCAACACGTACATATCCATATGCCACCTGTTCCTTAATTAAATCCCCTATTTATTATTTTAATCTCCCATTTAAAATTAAAGATCTAGCTTTTAGTAGCACCAAAACCAAAGCCCTGCCACAGATCAAAGAACAAGAAATGTAAATCTGAGCATTTCATTCATTCTTAACCAGTTCTTCTATACCATTTCTGTATTCCCCTCACGCTAAAGTCTTCAGACACCAACTGACCCAAATCTTATCACCCTGCTACTGAAATCTCAATAGTCTGACACATCAAATAATAACCACATGCCAAAATCTATCTATAATCTGAAGGTGTATGCTGCTCCCCTCACTGACAGAGCAGATTCCTTACTACTTCCTATGACAGTTTTTGAAAGGAAGGCAGACAGTTAGACGTATTTTCTTTATTAAGCCTTCACTATCCTAAAGAATTACATTCAACATCCAGAACTGTACCTCATTTCCGTGAACAGGCAGAAAAAGTAGATTTCAAACAAAGGATTTAATTATAAGACAAACAAATGAAGAAAAAGTACAGAGAAACCTTTTCTTCATCATACAAGACCAAATTATTATATCACAGAAAATCAACTTAACAGTTATCTTTTGAACAGAGTAACCTCTCCTCAAAAAACCCCACATTCCTCACCCTCACTTTACAACTAGAAGAGGCACAAAGTGCTGCACTAGAAGTTGCGTTCTGTTACAAAAAAGTCTTTACATTGTGAAATCTTTCAAATGTATTTTGTAGACTCTTTTTCT
This sequence comes from Pelecanus crispus, assembly GCF_030463565.1. Lineage (NCBI taxonomy): Eukaryota > Metazoa > Chordata > Aves > Pelecaniformes > Pelecanidae > Pelecanus > Pelecanus crispus. Next base: position 102,526,778 of record NC_134645.1, read on the forward strand.
TTGCTGGACTGTCCCATCAGGGAATCCTCTTGAATCACACAAAAATTAAGCCTAATCAAAGATTATATATAATTTTATTAATCTCTCCATCACTGCATATACCTCTAGAATTTGTAAGCTCACTGCCAAAAAACATTTCCCTGAAAAGAAAAAGACGAGGACAGATTATTTTTCCATTACTACTGCTATGGTCTTCAACTCTTTTCAACCCTCAAGTTCCTCAAGAATTGTTTCAAATATTTTCAGTTTGAACATGGTATAAATGTTAAGCTGTGTAGCAGGTTACACTGATTATTTGTCAGTCGCCCCCAACAGAATAATTTCATTTGAAATACCTTTTGAATTTGTCAGTGTCTCTGACAACGATTTATTCGGAAACACATATTAGAATTAGACTTTTCAGAAATAGTTAGAAGGTTACTGGCTAAGCCTCATGAAGTTTTCCACAGAAATATACCATCCATTATGCAGCTATACCGACACCACTCAGGCGGATGTCACAAACTGTCCGTATCTTTCACTTTTTGCTGCAATATTATGAACACTCATATCCCAATTTAGTGGATTTTGTCATTGCTACTTCATAATACTACCTTTCAAAAATATGCCTTGCCATAAAAAAAAGTTTCCAACATAATATGCCAGAAAAATACAATAAAACAATTAAATTTTATAATTTCCTGCAAATACTTTATCTCCCCTTAGTATTTTTAAGACTCAGACTTAACAATATTTTTTACCAGGACAAATTATTTTTTTAAAAATACAAACTTCCATTAAAATAACAGCTAAAAATTTCACACAGCATACATTGGCTCAGCTCTTTGAACAACATGAGTAGTATTTACTCCATACTCCTAGAGTATTTACTCCAGGTAGAACTAAGCCTTCAAAAAAGAGGAGGTCACAGAATTATGGCAGATTATAATTACAGACTTTTTAGAGCTTTTGTTTTCTTAGAAACACATTACCACTGTGTTGAATTACTTCCGTTAATAATATTGAATTAGATCTAGCCAACGTGGTTTGTAGTTAGGTGCCCTTTCAGCTGCTTGAAATTCCTGAGGGTTTGCAAATGCAAAATGCACATAAAAACTGAATGACTGAGTAACAGGCAATCACAGCTGAAAGAAAAATCTAGGTGTTCAGAACTCCATATTTATATGTATAATCTTTAAAGCACACTACAGAAATTAAAAGCAGAAGCTACTTGGTAAAGCAAAAAGAGAGCTGAGAAGCAGTTTCATTGTGGGCTACACACTAAATGTAAAGACCACTCATAGTTAAATTATTCCAAGAGATATAAAATCCACGTTTTCAAGATCTCCCTTACAGTGTGTCCCAAACCTTAATCTATTAAGCAAAACGCACCATGAATTAGTGATGTTAAAGAAATGCCATATATTTGCCATCCTTACATTTAATCCTACAATATCTCCACTCTTTAGCAACACTAGCATCCATTTTTATAAAAGCAAATGTATAAAAATTACATAATGGATTAACAGCCACATAAAAGTCAACACCACAACTGCAATTTTTATGGTACAGCTGTTGTCATCCCATATTCCTGACTCCCCTTCCTCACTTTTATGTTTTGTTCTGCAGGCTATTTCTACTAACTCAACCTACACTGCAAAGAGTGTTCTTCTTCCAGTCCCTCCCCTTATGGCTATAACAGGTCTCTATTGTGCAGACCATATAGAAAGCACACTCACAATCACAAGTGATGGCTCTTCCAAAGCCTGATAGATATTATTTGCATTCCAGTGGCAAGCAAGGAACATGGACACATTGCCTCAGAAAGACCATCTCATCCAAGAAACGGGATCTGGAAATACCACCAGGCCACTGAATCCCCCGGGTACCACCAATGACCATATTTTCTCCCGCATCTCCTACAGTGGGTACTATACACAAGAGTTAAACGCAGAAATTGTTGATGATGCTAAGTTTGAGAGACAGGAGGAGGAGCCCGGAACAGGTCAGACCAATAGCAGGAAGAACAGCAGGGTCTAAATTGGTGTTTGTTCCTCAGGTTTGTATGGGGCAAGAAGGCATCAGCGGCTCAAGAAGTGGGAAAGGACAAGCTCTGCCAGGAAGGGGCAAGACCCAGTAAACGCGGGGCAAGGGAAGGCGGTGCTGGAAGGGCCGCAGCAGCGCGGCGCCGGCCGGGGAGCCTGCGGCAGGGTCCCGCACGGACGCCGGGGCGGGCGGGGACGGGAGAGGCCACAGGCGGCGAGGCCGGGCGCAGAGCACCATGTCAGGTGGCAGGGCGAGGAGCCCAGCACCCGGCCGGCCCGGGGCCCGCGGGGCGCAGCCTCCGCAAGGTCAGCGCCGGCGCCGCGGGGCCGCGCCCGAGCGGAGCGGAGCGGCCGGGGCTCGGCCGGGGAGCGCCCCCCGGCCCCGCCGCCAGACCGCGGGTCGCCTCCGCACAAGGGCCGCCGGCGGCGCCGCCTCCGCGCCCAGCCCGTGCCGGCGGCGCCGCGGCGGAAGCAGGCCGCGTCCCACCCGGGCCGACCGGCCGCGCTGGGCCCCGCCGCCAGGCCAGGCCAGGCCAGGCCGCGGCCCCGCCGCCGCCGCGGCAGGCCCAGCCCAGCAGTGCCCGGCCGCCCGCCGCGCCCCGGCCAAGGCAGGGCGAGGCCGCGCAAACGCGGCGGGCCCCTTCGCCCCCCGCCCTTCCCCCCTTTACCTGCCGCGGCCCGGCGGCGGTAACTCACCCCGCTCCGCCGCCCAGCGCTGCCCCGGAGCCGCGGAGGAAGGACGCGGCGGCCGCGCCGAAGGGAGAGAGGGCGGCGCGCGCAGCCCCGCGGCCTGTGGGAGTGGGGGTGCGCGCGGGCTGCCCCTCCCCCGGCCCGGCCCGGCCCGGCTCGGCTCCGCTCGGCTCGGCCCGGCTCGGCTGGCGGTGCCGGCCGCGTGCCCGCTGCCCCGTAGGCGCGCCCCCGCGGCGTCAGGCGAGCGGCGCCGCGCCGGGCCCGGCCGCTCACGTGACGGCGCTGTTTACGGGGTGGGGGGGGGGAACGGGACGGGCGCGCCGCTGCGCAGGCGCCGGGCCGGGCCGCGGACGGCCGGGAGAGCGTCCCCGGGGCAGCGGGCCGGGCCGGGCCGAGCCGAGCCGAGCCGAGCCGAGGGGCAGAAGGGTGTTCCGTGTGTTTCGTGTCCCCCTGCGGCCTCTTCGCGGCGAGGCCTGCCGCCCCGTGACATGACTGCGCTCACGGCCCTCTGCCGCCCCAGGCCCCGCGAAGGCGCTGTCACCGGAGCCGGCCTCCATGGCTCTGCCGGGGGGGTCCCGGGCTCTCCCCCCCGGGGGTCGGGGGCCGAAACAGCGAGCAGCGCCTGGGTGCGGCCCCGCGGCCGCAGCTGCGTGGGCCGTGCCCTGCGCCTGGCCGGGCCTCGGCCTGCGGGTGGGTGGCGGGGGGCCGGCGGGTTTTCCCCTTAACCCGCGGCGCGGGGGGCAGACATGGCCCCGGCAGAGGATGGGCGGCCCGGCACGGCTGCGACGGGCGCCTGTGTGATTCTGTGGCCTTTGTCTGCGCACAGCAGCCGCCATCCTCGGTGCGGCCCGCGTTGCACAACCTGCGTGTTAATCCTTCCTGTGCGCCGGCGGCCTTGGGCAGATTCCTTCAGCTCTCCATGCGCCAGGTTCGTCACTTAGTACAGGTCGAACAGGACCGGCCTCCAGAGCCTAGCAGTCCCGGGGAGACATGTCTCATGCTGCCTTTTGGCACATGAGTTTTCTCCTTGGCTGCCTCTTCTTCTGCTAACAATTCCTCCGTGTGCACCATAGGTACCTGCGGCACACATTCACACGAATCCCCTCCAAAGGGGTTTTTATGGCGTGAGTTTGTCAGGTCATCAGAGCCTGAAGTAATTTCGTGTCTGCATAATGTTATCTAAGAAAATGACTCTCTAGTTTGCATTATAGCATTAGTTAAACGCAGCATATGTTCTTCTTCTTCAGCCAGATGGCTAGTATTAAGTGCAGTACTGGTTTGTTTTTTTTTTTTTTTCATATACCAAGTTTCAAATTAAATACACCCCCAAAAGAGAAACGGATTTTGAACATTATTTCTAACCATCAAATTCTAACAATCAAATCTTCTGAATGATGGTATATTAACACTGCCTTTACATATTCCTCATATTCTGTAATGAAATGCAAACATTTTATGTCAGGACAAAAAAAATCAGCAAAAAAGTGAAGATGTTAAAATAGATTGTTTTTTCTTTTGTTTCTTTTTTTCAATTCTGTTTTGAGTCTTTGAAATGCGTGTTCTCTAGTCCAGAAAGGCTGAAATTAAATACTTCCCTTGCTAACATCACAGTAAGTAAAGGAGGCTTTAAACTGAAGGCAGAGTAACACAGTGACATTTTCAGCCACTACACAGGGCAGTTGCAACAAGATAGTAACACCTTTGAAGCAGAACACAGTTTTTAACCCACTTGAACTTTTTTCTCTCTGTCCTTCTTAAATCACCTTTATGCAAATCACCACAAATTTTTTTTTCCAATTTTCTTCCTGTGCTTTCCCAGTTTCAGAAATTCTCTCTCCTTTCCAAGGCAAGCAGCTTTAAAAACATACTGCTGTGTTACAATGGCACAGAACTGAGCTACTGGGTTGATTACGCTAATTTCTTCAAAGGCTTTTCAGGCACAGTCTCTCAACAAGGCGCTAAACCTGTGATGTATTGTCAAGATTATACTAAGAAATGAAATTTACTGTCTGAAGTGAAATTCAGTTAAACACATTTGTATCCCACTGCATCGCACAAATTTTCCAGCATTCAACCCTATTGATCTCATTACTTTTGACAGAAGCACCAGACAAAGCACTGCTGGTAATCTGATCATTGTTCATTGCCCTATTCAGTTCTTTCTTTACACTTTGAAAAGTCACGTAACTCCAATGACCCATCTCAGTTTAACAGAGTTTGTATAATGACCCATCTCAGTTTAACAGAGTTTGTATACTTCTCTTTTGCTGTGACCTACGCTGTGCCAGTCCCTTTATAGTCACAGTTGCCTGTCACATAGATAGTGAACTTGCCCACCTGTAGCGCCTATGTTGTGGTTTAGTTTAACATTAAAAAAAACCAAACCCACAATGGACAATTTAATAGGTATTACAGAGATCTTTGTCTACAATGGCAGATCAGCTATACACAATTACAACTGCACCATCTGCTATCTTTCCTAGCAATGTTTTTATCGTGTCATCCCTTTGCATATGAGCTACTTGGTAATAGTCCAGATCTTGCAAGTTGTTTCTATTGGAAAGCAACCTATTTATTTTCAAGAAACAGTCTACTAGTGCCCCGAACACAAGAGAAAGCAGCAGCAGCAGAAGGCAGTGTCTTTGCTTGTAGTTCCAAGTCTCTTTTCAGCCACAATTCTTTCCAAGAGGTTCCCGATCGATCTTCCTTACAGCCCTCCCCTGCCCTTCCATGGTTTTTTGTAAACAGGATTTTTGAAAATATGCTATACGCAGTCAAATATCGTACTGGTCTTAAACATGGCTTGCTTTTGAGTGTTAATTACTAGTTCTTCAGTTGTCAAAATGTAGAAAGGAATTAGATTGCTCCATACGCTTAACTGGATAAAGAAGTTATTGGGTATGGTAGTGGACTAACAGGTTTTCTCCCATGCTGCAGGGTGGTATTTGCCACTGTCGAAAGCTGAGATACGTTATAGCAGTAGGCCAATAACTATTCAAGCAAAGTCTCACAGGAACATCTTTTTTTTTGGCTGGGTATGTCTATTTGAATTTTCTCAAGGTACTTGATGTAAATAATTTTAAAACCCCAGTGTTGCATTTCTTTTGTAAATTATGCAACTTCTTAGAATGTCATAGAAAGCAGAATTAGACCTCTGAAAGAAATTAAAGTATATATACTACAGCAGCAGTTGCATTCATCTGCTGAATTTACAACACTGAACAAGCTTGGCTTTTTCTGCTGTCTGTTTTCTGAAAATACTACATTTGCACCTCTTAATAGATAACTGTCTTGCATACCACATTTGCCATGATTTTTCCCAGGGTGAACAGCAGACTGCCTGTTCACAGTATCCAGGATTTGCCAATATCAATAGTTCAGGAAGCTCCATAGTTAGCTCATTTGAAGCCTATTGGATGTAAATGACTGTGAACTAGTATCCATAGCAAAATTTAGAACTGTTAGTTCTTCAGTTCTTTTGTATTTCTTGTTGTAATAAGAATTCTTTGACTTTTTCAAATGCAGAACAATAACAGCCAGTAATCTAAAATTTTCTAGTCCCATAGTGAAAATGCACATCATTTTGCCAAGAATATCTGATTCTGACACTATTTTTCTTTTCATTGCCCACCTTTCCTTGCTTTAGTTAGTACAGGAACTGTAACATGTTCCACTTTACCCACTTTCCACCAAGTTTAAGATAAGATAATTCTCTTTCCCCACATAAAGACTCGTTAGCACCTGCCAGTGGTTTGATCAAACAGCAATTGCATGTCATACTGTAGAAAGCAACAGAAAACCGTTCAGTTCCACAGGTGAAAGGGACTGTGGCTTTTAAAATTAACAGTACAGCTTCGTGAACAAAGGCAAGGTTCTGAAGACAAGATGTTTACCCTTTGATTGTATGACTAAGGGTAGCTTTTAGTACAGATATGAAACATACAGAAGCTACAAGCTATTTATTAATAATTATCCAACGGAATACACAGATTCAAGACTGGAAAAAGACATTTTACCCCAGAAAACAAGACAGAATTGCAATTATTTGCAGAGATTTGTGTAAACCAGAAAAAAAAAAATCTTTGAATGAAGTTTTAGAGTGCTAGAGGAAAACAAACTATGATAGCTAGCACAAAACAGGCCTTTGAGACTTATCTCCCAAACTAGTTTGGGTAGTTGCCTATGCAACTGCTGCTAGAATTACTAATCCTCTGAATACCTGAGATTTCACTCCAGTACTGTTTACCTTCATTTTTATGTTCTGTGGAGACAATCATATGGTAGTAAATCATAGTAAAAAAAAAAAATAATAAATGCTAATTTGATAATTTATCAGGGCTTTTTTTTCTGTATATTTTTAAGGCAAGATCTGAGAGAGCATCAATTATTATTTCAAGAAAATTTTATTCAGATAGGTAATTTTCTTTATGTATTCCTATAGCTTTATTCATATACATTGTTGTGTGTACATCATATATCTTGCATTAAAAATCTGTGCAAGTTTTCTGTGAGGCTGGTTTCTGAATTGTGAGATTTCGTCTCTACTTTTCCAGTAAGGTTGAACATTGTATTTCCTTTGGGCACATGTTCTCCATTCATCTCCACACTCTATGCCTGTTCAATAACCAGTTGTCTTAAGTGTTTTTCCTGCCAACAAGTGTGATATTGCATCAAGTAGCAGGGGTACGGGCATGGTGCTAGAAGTAGAGACTGGCAATTCACCTTTTTGCTGGGATTGCTGAATTGTGGGGCTGTTCTGTTGCATATCAGAGCACAGAACCAAGAGACCTTAAGGTGACCACTGTACAGAAATAAGCAAATTGTTTCTTAATCACATGATTCTAAATAAAGAAAGATGTAAATAAAGACTAAGGAAAAATGCGATAAAATAAATTCATTTATGAATGAAGCATATATTATACATCACTCTGGAAAGCAAAATCAAATGAAAGACCATAAAAGATTCAAAGTTTGAATTTGATGTTGCTAAAAGTCCTCCAGGCTGTTGGAGAAGGAATCTTATTAAGCATACATGCTTTAGTTTGAATTCATCTGTCTTGGACAAATGTAACAAGGACTATGCATGCCATTCTGATCTTCCACAGTCAGCACAATTCTTGGATCATGTTCCAGGCTTTATGTAGCACTATTAACTAATTATATCTCTCTATATTTTTATATATTATAGATATGCTTACATATGATGTATTATATATTTATTATTATATGTACATATACAAAAAAGTGCAGTTCCCCAATCAATTGCTGAGAAATTCCACTCAACCTCTCTTCAGCCTTCCAGTATTATCTGTTACTGTCTACCGCTTTTTCTACCTTAAATCTGTTCTTCTGAATCTCCGTCTCCAGTGTAACCAATAATTTCTCATGTGCCATAATGACCTCTGGAAAAGCCATTCTGCATTTTATTCCACCTATGTTTTCCCCCTCAGAATTTGTAATTATTATGATAGGCCCAAAGCTGTCCTACTCATTTTTTCCCCATTTTTATGTATAGATACTGAACTTGCTAACCTCCAGCTATACAGTACTATCTTTGCAGTCTGAATGAGTGGGAACCTCCATAGCTATGCATCACAAACATTGTAAGATGTGGAGTGCTCATAGGGATGCTGGCTGTGCACCACTCAGCTCTGCAGTAAATCCGTTCCTAGCCTCAGCATCCTGCCAACACAGACAGGCCTCTGTTCCCAGCGCTCCTCAGGGAGTGAGGTTGGGTATGTAGGGAGACAACTGCAGTTGCATGGTTCAATCCCAGCCTTAGTTACAACAGACACAAAAAACTGTGCCCCTGGGTGCCTGCCTCTGACTTTGTCATGGTACACAAATGGAATGGAATGGAATGGAATGGAATAGCATAGAATAGAATAGAATAGAATAGAATAGAATAGAATAGAATAGAATAGAATAGAATAGAATAGAATAGAATAGGAATAGACTATTTCAGTTGGAAGGGACCTACAATGATCATCTAGTCCAACTGCCTGACCAATTCAGGGCTGACCAAAAGTTAATGCATATTATTAAGGGCATTGTCCAAATGCCTCTTAAACACTGACAGGCTTGGGGCATCGACCACCTCTCTAGGAAGCCTGTTTCAGTGTTTGACTCCCCTCTCAGTAAAGAAATGCTTCCTGATGTCAAGTCTGAACCTCCCCTGATGCAGCTTTGAACCATTCCCGCATGTCCTATCCCTGGATACCAGGGAGAAGAGATCAGCACCTGTTGCCTCTGAACTTGAAATGTGAAGAGTCAGTTCTTTCCAAATTTGGAAGTTGGCATTTTCCAGTCTCTCCAACTAGAAAATATAAAGCTCTTTGGAATTTCTTCCATGTGAATTATTCTCATTCTATATCCTTATTTCCATAAACTTTGTAGCCTTTGTATTCTTATTCAACACTGAGGCACAGTAGAGAAAGATGGAGTTTATGAGCAGTTAAGACAACTGGACCAGATGGGATGTATGCAAGGGTACTGTTGAAGCTGGCTGAAGCTGTTGTGAGACTGCTCTCATCTTTGAAAGGTCATGGTGATTGAGGAAGTTTCTGATGACTGGAGGAAGGAAAACTTCGTGGACACCTTCAAGAAAGAGGATCCAGGGAAATACAGACCCATCAGCCTCACCTCCTTTCCCAGGAAGGTTATGGAGCGAATCCTCCTGGAAGCCATTTCTAAGCACATGAAAAAGAAGGGATTGTGTACAAACCAACTTGGATTTACCAAGGTCAAACTATGTCTGACCAGTCTGATAGCATATGATGAGATGATTACTTCAGTGGATGAAGGGAAAGCAAACAGATGTCATTTATGTTAAGTCCTGCACCTGGGATGTAATAGCCCATGCACCAGTACAGGCTGGGGTTCAACTGGCAAGAAAGCAGCTTTGCAGAAAGGACCTGGTGGAATAGAAAGATTACGTCAGAAAGAGAGCAGGCAGCAGGCCAAGGGAAGTGATTATAGACCCCCTCTGGAGTATTGTGTCCAGTTTTAAGCTCCCCAGTACATGAAAACTATTGGCAAACTGGAGTGAACCCCAGTGGAAGGTCACCGAGATGATTAGAGGCTTGGAGCATATGGCATACTGAGAGATCTGTGTTTCTTCACCCTTAACATGAGGCTGAGGAGGGAATTCTACTGCTGTCTCAGCTACCTAGCAGGAGAATGTAAAGAGGAAGAGACAGACTTTCTTGGAGGTCACAGGGAAAAAAAAATGGGAGAAACAGGCAAATTGCATCCAGGAAAATTCTGACTAGCTGCCAAAGGAAGAGTATTCACTGGGAGGGCAGTCAAACCCTAGAACAGATGTCTGGAGGGGCTGAGTTATCTCCAACCTTGGAAATACTCAAAACTTGACTAGACAGACTCCTGAATAACCTGATCTAATTGTGAAGTTAGCCCTGCTTTGAGCATGGGGTTGGACTAGATCACCTCCTAGTGTTTTGTCCAATCTAAATTACTACGTGTCTTTACATGGTTCAAGTAAGGGATTTCCTACAAGCAACTGCCTGTTAGAAGGAAGGGAGAAGTGAGAATCATGCCATACCAAATGGTGGACAGAAGAGGTGGGTAGCCCATCCCTGGGATAGCGGTGTGTGTGTTACTGTAGAAAGCCTCGTATATCAAGCTTAAAAGGGTGATTGTACTTGCAGTACACCTTCACGGTTTTGCAGATCTGCTATGCCCCCATTGCCTTTATGTGCTTTTATTGGGATGAACTGAATGTTGTTGAGAGTTGAATTGGAATGTTAAAGGTAAATTCAGGGTTTGCATGCCCGACCTTGTGATGCACAGATTTACTGGGGAATTGGAGAAGGCAAACTAAGTAGTGTGTAGCCTCCTATTAGTACCAGCCAATGAAGTGTGTGACAGTGCTGAAGCGGCACTGTCCTGTTCAGATCAGTATCATAACAGGTCCTGTGGATTGGGAAGAAGAGTTTATTGACTTCAATTATTTCTCCTTCAAAGCCCTAATGTAATTCAAGTTCTGTCTTCTTCAGAACAAGCATCTGTGAAACTCACTGACAAAGTATTGCCACGTGCAAATTTATATGAAGAATAAGGATCTGCTACTGCTGTTACTCCACCAATAAAGTGGAATTAAGACTACAGCCCACTAGAAAATAACCTTTCCATATACTTATTTAGGTTTTGTTACACTGACACAGGTTACATGTAGCATTGAGACTGAATGTCTTCTACTATTTGAGTATTTCTATGTTGAGCATTCCCATGTATCTACATACTGTGGTATTTGGTTTTCTTTAGCTACACTTTGAAAGACCTCTCATTTGAATCAGAAATTGAAGCACGCAACTTGATCTTCTGGCGCTGTCCTTATCGTTTCTTGTCAGACCACTGTTTAACCACTATTACCTCACAAAGATGTTTTCCACCGATAAGTAACTTGTGTTGTTATTGAGATAATTAATTATCAATGCCTTGAGGACAGAACACATTAGAATAATATCTATCAAAATTAACAGCATTCATGCAGGTGATCATCAAGAGGAAAATAATGCCTAATAATGCTTGCTGTGGTTACCTGTAGTATAAATCCATATCAATAAAAATCAAATCAGGTTATAATTGTCAGTGCTTATTACACATTAAGAGCAGGGTATGTTGAGAGAAATATCCTTTACCTAATACTTTGAGCTATTGCACTTAAGACGTTAGGTGAGATTTATTTAATCTATCTGTAGATATCAACACTGCAAACTGAATTTGCGTCCCATGCTCCCTTTACAGACTATGCACTCACCTTTAGAGAACTCTTCATCTAACCTATTTTAGGTATCTCTTAGCATGTGATTAGTTGCCTGAGAAGTGCCAGATCCCTTCCACTGAGTGTAAGGGAAGCCTCTACTCACACGAAAAGTCCAAATTCGCTTAGATGAGTCCCTCCCAGCTATTAAAAAACCCCACCAATTTTCAGCCTGATTTTAAGATTTGAATTCAACTTGTGAATTTTAACTATTCTTTTTATTACGGTGGTGATAACCTCAGTTGGGATTACATAAATATCTACAAAAAGATAACATCGTTCCAAATAGATTGCTATGATTTCTAGTTTGACAACATCCCCCATACTTACAGAAAATACTTGCTTAATGATACAGCAAATTCCCAACAAATCTAAAATATTGATACTACCTCTCAGTAACTATTGAAATTATGTTGCACGTTTTTAAAAAAACATTGCAAAACCAGAGTTATTAATGCTGCACAGTCAAGCACTCAGAAGCTTAAAAATGATACAGGTAAGATCACCTATGAAACCTTAGTCTGGCCTCTCAAGTACAAATACCTAATCAGACACGAGAATTTTCCCCCATCTCACTTGCAAGGATGAACAATGGTCACATGAATGAGCAGTGCTTTACTACTTTTCTTATGGCCAAAGACAATCTTAAGTCTAATCTAGAATTTGTACTCAATACAGAATTACACATTTTCCTACTGTTTCTTCTGCAATAATACAAATGGGGCTGAATACTTCAGAAATTACTGCTTATCTCCACAGCTGCCTTCCTTATGTGAGGACTGGAATGAATGGATTTTTATACATGGAGAACTCAAGACCAGAGAGACTAACAATCACAAGTATTAACTAGTTTTGAGTAGTTAGTGTGAAAAGCTTCAGGACTTCAGAAATATGTAGTACTACATAATTTCATATATAAGTACAGTTTTTACAGACTTCAGCTGAAACTGACTGCTCAGCACTTCTGAGAATCAGATGCAAAAAAAAATCAGATTTTACCTGATTTTGGATATCCAGTTACAGAATATCTTGCTTGACTATCTTTCTTCAGCATTATTTAGGGACTGCCTGACAGAACAATATAGAGAACCCATCAGTTTTCTGCTGCAATAATTGCAAGATCATGCTCTCCCTCTCGCCCTATTGCCCATAAATATTTAATTTCTGCTACATGTTAAGGAATCCTCTAAATTCTACCACCATTTACAAACCATACTCACCCAAGCCATTAGGTCCACAGCACAAAACAGTCTAGTAGACAAGAATGTGCAATCATGTAATTAAGTACTGCCACAGCATAACTCTTGAAGAAAGGACAAAGCAGTTAGATAGTAATTCTAAGCATCTACAATTAGATATGAGTAGAGCATCTTCGACGCGAGGTTTTAGCCTTAAGTGAAGACACAGTAATTCCATTTAGGCTTTTCTCCCCTTTTATCTGTAAATTCATATAAATTACACAGAACTTTATTTAACTTGCTTTATGTACTACCATCTACTATCTTATCTCCACATTTTGAGTATGGCCAACATTTTAGTCCCTAAAACCTACCAGTTGCTAGACAAGAGGAAGAGACATTTTTTGTTCCTTAGGGATTCATGTCTAAATGTGGAAACAGTTCAGAAGTTGACTTGATCTTTGCTTTAAACACACACTCATTAATGCAAGTTTTTCCTCTTTAGAAATCTTAGTTTACTGAAATCAACTAGTCAAGCCCAGTCTCAAATTTAAAGAGTTCAAAGGACCAAGCTCCCACCACTAACATGTTAGAGCTCTTAACCTAAACACAGCCCTCCTTACCCATGTAAATTCTGTGGAGACATAGCAAAAACTGATATATGTACAGAAATTGCACTAATAATCTTAAATAAGTAAAAAATTCACAGGCATTTTACTGGTAGTTGTTTTACAGATTCCTCCTAGTTCCATGAGTGCCCAAACTAATGCTTTTGACTATATTTGGATACTAACCTGTGTTAAACAACAATGTGAAAGGGCATTGTAGTGAGGTGGGTCTCAAGTCTCTTCTCCCAAGTACAAAGTGATAGGACAAGAGGAAATGGCCTCAAGTTGTGCCAGGGAAGGTTTAGATTGGGTACTAGGAAAAATGCCTCCACAGAAAGGGTTGTCAAGCATTGGAACAGGCTGCCCAGGGAAGTGGTTGAGTGACCATCCCCAGAGGTATTTAAAAGACATGTAGATGTTGCACTTCAGGACATGGTTTAGTGGTGGACTCAATGATCTTAAAGGTCCTTTGCAACCTAAATGATTCTATGATTTATATCAGCTCGCTGAACTGCTGAGTTACAGAATTTTTTTTTAGGTTTTGTCTTTACAATTGTTCCTTAAGTCTAGTCTGTCTTGACAACAGAAACATTGATGACTTTTGGAATGACATCCAAAGAAAAGGCCTTATTTCCTCAGCCAAATGAAGCTGTATTCCTTTAATCAAAATACCCTTTAAACCAAGTTTAACTTCTAAAGGAAAGCTGAACTAGTTAAGAGTTTATTTTACTACTTGACATAAGCTAAAACATACAGTTTCAGGCATTTTTAAATCATACAGAGTTTCAAAGTGCTCTTTATAATGAGACTATACCTTTCTAAAAGCAATCCTTAGAAGTCTCATTGATGCTTATGTTGTACGTAGCATCTCACCTCACTGTTTAGAAAGGCAAGTATGTTTAACCAATTTTAAGGGGGCATGGGCCTGATCTTATGATCGCCAGTAAGAACAGCACCTCAGCTGGCTACTAAGAGCATATCCAGTTCTCATCAAGAAGTTTGGTTACCACTCTCTGGAAAGTCAAATTTGCACAGGTCTTAGCTCACATAATTTTTGGGGTATCTTCTGTTTGGTTTTAGCTTCCGTCTTGTCAATGAAGCATTGTATACTACTATTTTGTAATTAAATTCTAATGCTACTGATACAAGTGTTCTCCAAGCTTTACAGATATGTATACTCTTCTGCATTTACTGCAAAGACAGTTTCAAGAACACTAAGCAAGGAACCTATTTTAGTACTGGGGAAGTAAGTAGTAAGCTACATAAAGAAATACTGTACTTTCTGCTATTAATTTTTGTCCACATTTATTTATGAGTAAAACAAACAGCAAACATTACAGCAAAGGGGACATTCAGGCCCAGATTTAAAAAAAGAAAACAGATGCCTGGATAGATTCTGAATCTAGGCACCTCAAGATTTCTGACAAAATACACAAAAATAAGTGAAAGTCATGAGCATTTCAGCAAACTTTGTAAGTGCATTTCAGTATTTATTTAGATGTTTAAGCTCTCGCACTAGATTTTACAAGCTGGTGAACACTGGCAAAATTATTTCTCCCACAGAACTATAACCACACATTCCCAAGACAGTATAAATATATGGTTGAACTAACATTAATACACATCACCATTTTATCAATTACATAATAAAACAAATTATCAAGTATCCAAATATTAAGTTACGCAGCTTGAAAGGCATACAAAATATTACAGAGGTCTGCCCAAGTCATAGCAGAAACTCAAGAAGGAAAAACAAAAGAAAAAAAAAATCACACTTTCAACAAAGCAATAGTTGGTAAACAACTTTCAATAGGTACAGTAAAAGAAACTACAAGAATTTTCAGAAATGTTCTGATTAAGAATTTTTAGCTACAATAACAAAGCATTTCTACATTTTAAAAAAATATTTACTGAAGTAAAGGGCATATTCTATACTTCCTGCACAAGACAAAGGCAACATTTTACTAGAAATATTAAATAGCCCCTCCCAACCTTTTCAGGCCCTCTTAAGTTGCACGTGAAGTGCCAACATTAATTTTACTGTAAGGCTTTTTGTCTGGAGACATTAAAGACTTGTGTGCTTCTGTACAATTTAAAAGATTTTTCTACATGAGTAACCAGAGTAATGATTTGTAAAATGGAAAGGTTTGGATAACAGAAAAGTACAGATGCTGGGGTAAAAAGTTGCTGTAATTCATAGTATTAAAAAAGACAGACTGTGCAAATCCTGATAATTCTAGTGCGATTGTGGGAGACAAAACATACAGTGAGCAGCCAAGACTATCTTAGAGGCCATATTCTTCAATATTGAAATGAATGTAGAAAAAAAAAGATAATAAAGTCCAGATAAGCTGGTAGTTCTCACATCATCAGAACTATACTCATTTATAAGGAAAAACATGTAGCTGATATGCTGGGTATTTTGGCACCTAATCTCTCTACAGAATGATTTATTTTAGTACCCCAATTTTTAGTAGTTGAAACTAGGTGTGTAAGACTCAATGGCATGATTAAAGGATATTTGAACCGGTAATTAATGAACAAGGAGACAGCTCAGAAACAGAGTACAGCAAAAACATTTACTGGGTCTCCAAACAGATCTGAGCATACAAGCTGCATTTCTACTAAACCTTTAGCCTGTTAAATACTCCTAAGGAAGCTTCCTTTACTACTAAAAAAATATCAGACTCATGTCTTTAGCATGCAGTCTGCTCAATTCTAGTTTCCATCCTTTAATCCCAAAGAAGTACTGTAGGCTGTTCAGCTTTACTGAATACAACAATTATTTCGGTGACCATTGGAGTCTTTAAAACGCAGACGCATCTTGGGGCGGTATTTCTCCAAGTACAGAAGTTGCTTGCTGTTAAAAGCTCCACGCCGCTTCCTAGATGGAGAAAAAAAAAATATTTTAAACAGAACATTAATCTACTGCCTAGTGAAATAATATCACCAACCAGAGAAAAATATTTTTAGGTCACTTAAAAAAAGGACCATTAAATCAAGACTCTCACCAAAATAAGGGTAATTAAAAGTCAAGTGCCAGGAAAGAGGGTGGTAGCTTCCTTTCACAAATACCTCATTGGACCACATGCTCAAAAGAGTACACAGCATTTTAGACAGTGTTTTAGTCTTGACATACAAAGATCTTTCATTAAGATCTTTAAAAGAAACTTCAAAAGGAAGCTATAAAGCAGATGTGATACAGTCTTCTTAAGAAAGCTAAAGTTATTCAGTCTCTTAAAATAATTATGAAGAATAATACAATATTAAGAAAGTACATAAACATTGTTACTCCCCATAATAAGAAGCTGAACAGAAACGGAGCTTTCTTGGTTTTCTCAAACCAGAAAGAAGTGCATGAAAGAAGGGTACATTTTTGTTGAGTGTTTGGAATGTGTACCTGGCTTCCTACTCCTCACTTTATATACACCAGCCTGTTAAGATGTACAAGCTGAATGTAATTCTTTAAAGGCATGGCAATTATGCAAAGAGTATTTTAGTATTGTTTATATGAGCTGCAGCTTCTTTTAAATATAGTTGAAACTTGCAAAGTTAAGGCATGGAGACTAAAATTGTTCTCACCCAGCTTACATACATTTATAAAAAATCCAGGGAAATATTTTTCTTTGGCAGACTACCAGAAAAGATGAGGAGGAACTGTTTAGTACACTTGGATCTAATACAGAAGAAAGGATCCACAAACATGAATGAGTGTTAGCTCTAGCTATCAGACAGAACATAAATTTCAAAGGTATTCTGCCTCTCATGTAGAAATAATAAAGATGACCCTGCAGATCTACCTGGAAGTAAGGAGGTTTTGGTTTTGTTTTTTAAAACTTGCTCAAATAATTACTTACAGATTCTGGTTTCCACAGAAACAGAAAATACCCATCCCACAGGCCAAGTCCCACAACACTGACTGTATGCAGTATGTGTTAAAAAGTTCATACGTACTCAATATCTTACAAAAAAGAGTAAAAGACAAGAACAGCATTCATAATTTCCTTTAGTGCCAAAGGATATATCAATGCGTTAAATCTTGGAAACAGCTAGATGTTAGCTTCATACTTACTGTCTTATAAACTGCACTGCATCTTCATACTTCATTCCACATTCTATCAGTGCAAGAGCAACTAAGACTGGAGCTCTGGTGGAAAAAAGAAGTTCAATTAGCATTTGCCAGTGCATACTTAAAAGAAAGTTTACTTTCCCCAGTTCTCTTTTGTGTCCTTCTGTGTCTGTATGATTTCTGCTTCCCCAGGGAAGAAACAAGATAAGTAGAAGGCATTTCTACATTAACTGAGCGATTATACCATCTGTTTTTGAGCTACCCATCCTCATTAAGGAAGGGGTTTAAATTAACTCTGGTCAACCTTAGCTTTGTTCATCTGACTTCAGGTATAGGAGAGGACAGCAGGAATAAAATGCAAGTAATCTTTACCCGTTTGTTTCAAAGCCAATTGATCCTGGGGAAGAGCTGCATATGGGTTTCTATTCCCACAAAAACATCCTTAGAAGCAGTCAGGAGCCCAAAGCAGAAATCAGAAGAGGGGTCAGGTCCAATAAGCACTGACAAATCCTAGAACTAGTGTAACAAGTTTTAGCAACAAATGCAATCCACAGCCTGCTGTCCACCCCCTAGGATTTCCTCACTTGCCACAGTATTTTTGTATCTTTGTATCTTTGTCTGACAGAACACAGTTTTCAGTTAGGAAAGCTTCACACAAATCAAACTGAGATACATTATCAAGCTTAAGTGGGTTTATATGTTCAGGGATTTAAAAAAACCTTACATAATAAAGCTAGGATCTTCAACTAGTTAACTGCCCAATTTTAAGAAAAAAAACCCCAACAGATATCACTGTAAGCAGCTGAAGAGGACTTGTCTTGGTAGCATTCACCACTACAGTCAACTTTGTTATGTGTGAAGCCATAATACAGACAGTGGATAAACCAGGCTTATAGACAGCAAGACCAGAAACCTCCATTTTATATTGGAAATGCTGAAATTCATGGCTAGAACATGGCAACTGCTTTTTGAACAGACCTAGTTCCCAGGTAGTCTAGAACAATAGCAACAAAACCATTATATTCTCTCAACTGTTGCAATTGTATTTAAGCTAGCAGCAGCAGACAGAGGCTACAGGGCTAAGAGGAGAATATTTAGTGTTACCCATAAAAATTTTCAGGCTCACTGTTAGAAATGAGACAGAAACAGTTTGGGGACTTTGGAGAACACTTCATCCCGCAACAGGGATGAAAGTTGGTCTCGATGTGCCACAGAGCACCCCACTTGTTTGTGGCTAATGGTTACAATACCCTTGGTACAAGGATACTACCAATTCTGCTGAAATAGGGATGAAGAAGAAACTTACAGGAGAGTCACTAAAAACCAAACCCATTAGAAAAAAAAGGAAGACTTAGCAAAACAAAAAATATCAATGGGACACTCAGCAATACGCTCAGTACAAGAGTATATTCATTTACTTCATTCAGTAGTTTTTGTTCAAGAGCTGTGATAATAGCATAATGTGTTGACTAAAAGGCATTTATGTCTAATATATACATAGAACAGTTTCCTGTCATCTGAACTACTTTTAAGGATGACATCAATCCAATACTGGATATGTGACTATTTTATATTTGCCTCAACCTTCTGTACTAAATCTTGGCAATCCTGACCAGGGATGGCAATTCAACAGATCTTTAAAACTTTACCCACCTTCCAAGACCAGCAACACAATGTACAGCAATACAACAACCAGGTTCTTCACGGAATTTAACTTTAAGGAGGTTTAGCCAATCATCAACAATCTGGTTGGATGGTGGAGCACCGTCATCAAAGGGCCAATCCTAGAATATAGCATGACATACATAAATAAATAAATACATAAAGGTAGAACTCTTTATGCTTGCATGCTGTGTGCATACAAAAAAAAGTAGGGGACACACTGGACAAAAGAGCTGACAGCTAAGGGAACCACTCAACCTTATTGTTTTCTAATACTATATCTATAGCAATATTAGGAATATATTCCCTTCAATCCATTTTTATTGAGCAAATTATTTTGCTCAAAACCAGATTCTTTTTCCCCAATGAGAGAGGACATCTGTACAGCTTTTGCCTCCATCAGCTGTTGGAATACACTTGTAGAGTTATAAGGTGGTGTCAAAAGAAATTTTTTTTCTGGGCGGGGGGGGGGGGTGGGGTGGGGTGGGGGTGGGGTGGGGGGGTGGGGGGTGGCAATGACGACACACAGACAAGGAATGCATTGGTTTTAAACTGTGCTTTTGCACTACTTACCAAAACCTGAATGCCTTCTTTTTCCACCGGAGCAGTGTCATAAGTAGCTTCACACACTCTTACCACTGTGGTAACGCCATATTTCTTAAGTTCCTAGGGAGTGGGGAAAAAAACCACCACCAACACCTGCTTTAGGAGTAAACTAACTTCAATTACATTACCATTTAATTTTCTCATTAGATTAACTTATTAACTCATTCCAAAAGTTTCAGTAAGTAAACTTGCAAATGCTTGCCACCCTGTGAAGAACACAGAGAGCTGAAATATCTGAAAACTTGTATGCGCTAATGCCAGATACCTTTGAGCTCTTCTGCAAACATTTCTGAAGATTAAGTTTGGTTATGTTGGGTCACTTTTCTCTTCTATAATCAAATCCAGATAAACACTGATGAAATAAGTAGTCCATCTCCAAAAGATCACTCCTTTTAAAGGAACAGGAAGTTTCCTGGTTTGCAAAACTACATACTTCACTAGAAGTATTCTGAGTGAGGTTTAGATCCTCCCCTTCTCTCCCTCTACTTAAAACAACAGGTTTGTAACACCTCTTACTGATAAGAATTATGAGCACAGGACAAAAACTTATTCCAGTTCCTGAGTTATCATAACTAGAGGATAACAAAATTTAACTTTCCATTTTGCTATTAACCTCCAGTTATTTAAAAAAAAAAAGGCACTCCCTCTTCATTCCCCCTGGAACAACCCATCATTCACACTGTAACTGTCATGGTAATGACTGCAGTGTAGTCTAAGCATACTTTATCTAGTTGTGAGAGTATAAAGGCAAGCAAATATTATCTCACTATGTCTCCTGTAAGTTATGCCACACAATGCAAAATAGAGGTACAAAACACCTAAAATCTTGTTAATGAGGGACTGCATTACAAACTCAGACCTTAACAGGACGTAGGTAACTTTGGAGGAACCTACTGTTAGCATACATGCACACACTTTTAACTGTGCACTTTATAGCTCCGACATGCTAGATGCAAGGTTTAGATGACAAATTCAGATACTAGCAATATATGCCAAGCCACCTGGCTTCAGTCAGTAAACAATTTCAGCATGTACCAAACCACTTAAAATGGCTTCAGCAGCTCTGGACACAGAGCAAGCCTACTGCCACCAATTTCACTCAAGTAGACACTATGACATTCAGAGGAATCTCTCAAGCTACACTAGAACCATGATCTGCTAATACTGAAGCGAGACAGCCAGTGAAAGCATATTGCAATCCTGTTATTTGTTCCTGTGGTTCTGATTCACAATGTATAGCGGATTATTCTCTTTTTAATCACTACGCAATAGGTGCAAGGAAATGTTATACCACTTTAGATGAATCTAAATGCAAGTTCCTGCCACTAGCAGATCTTTGTATTGTTCTACACATAACTCTGCCAGATAACTCCTGTTTTCAGACCTAAACAATTTACTTAATGTACAGTGTACTAGACAGTATAATTATTTCTTTGCTTCACTTTCAGAAGTATGTTTTTGTGAAGGCCAAAGCATATCTGAATAGATTTGTCTGTAGGTCTTTGAAGCACGGCATCAATATTTGAAAAAAAAGTCAACACACAAACAGTCTCAGTACCTCTTCATATGGTTTCCACAACTGTTATCAACTTGTAAAGAAGGAAATTGTTAATATAGCATGCTGTTCAGGCATTTAAAAAAAATACATCAGTAAGAATTCTGTGCTGACCTTACCTCTATAAATTTGTTTAAGGTTGCGTTGGTTGGGTTGTGTGTGATTAGGAATCTCATGTTCTTGTAGGTGATTTCCACAGGAGCTGGGCGGTTCATTCGGGCCATATTGATTTAGTTAAACATGCAACAAGATTATGAAAGGATTCAAAAAAAAAATTCTAATACAGAAGTGATTTAGAGAAACTGAAGTCTACTTCACTATACTCCACGTGAAATTCTCAGTGCTTGGAAGTATGAAGTTGGGAGCAATGGGAAATGAAATGAACCTCCTAACAAGAAGCAGCAATTCTTCAATCCAGTAATACTGAGGCAAAAGAAAGGCAGTGCACTGAGGTTTACCCCATCCAGGTCTGAATTCTGTTGTTAAATGCTCTGCCAATTTCAATTCAATACTTTTTATCCTGGTCAACCACTCTTAGGGGGGCTTCTTGGTGGAGTAGTAATGAATTTCTACAGTTCACTTGTCTGCATAGAGGTCGTGCTGTGCCTGGCAGTAGTCTCCACTGCCCTTCAGAAACTCCATAAATGTGTGACCAAGAACACCACAGAACTGCTGTAAAGAGAGGGGGGAAAAAAAACCATAATGAGCACAGGTGAAGCAAGGTTATTTTGAAGACATCAAGCATTATAAAAAAATAAAAGCAGAGCAACTAAGCAGTTTCACAAGGTTTATTTTTTTAATCCAAGAATTAGGTTTGCGTAAGAATCCTGCCACCTTTCTTAGCAAGGATTACTTGAAAATAAATACATCAACTTAACATCAAGTTTCCATATAGGGTTGTTTCAACACCAAAACCTGAATTGTATTAAAATACCAATTCAAATGTGCTAAACATAGCAACAAGGGACCAAGTTTTAAGCACCCCAGTATTTACATAAAGCATAGCTTTTCCAGGATAGCCATACAACTGTATTCTCCATTCTGAATTGAGAGACATCACAGCACCTACTAAAGTTACACTGACTTTAAGTAGTCCCATGAAGGCAGGGATGAGATTCCTTGAACATTCAAGTTGGACATAAGACAGTTTCTAGTGTTTATGCAAAACTACCAGTCTCTACACAGATGCAGAATCACTTGTCTTAAAGGCTAAAGACTTACTTTGCATGTAAGCAGCATTAATTCACATACAGAGCAGCCAGTAGAAAAAAATGCATCTAAATCCACCTGTCTCAAATAGGAGGCCTTGAAAGCAAATGCAAAGTCTTTGTAATCTAACAAAACAATATGAGCTTTTGAACATGTTTTGAGACTTTCAGGGCACATATTTCTAACTAAGGAACATTTCACATACTAAAGGCTGAAAACATATGGCAACCATCATCTGCCTTTAACTGCCTTTCTACACCATGACTTTATTAACATACCAAGATAGTGGTAATAGTCTAGCTAAAAACATATACAGGCAAGTTTATTGAACAGGTTATTCCTGCCCAGTGGTGTGCTACTTTGCCATGGTTAAATTTGCATATAAAATTACTGCAAGACACACAACTAGGAAGTAGATAGCTGATGAACTGCTCCGAGTTGTGTATTCATTTGCAGATGTTGCTATGCAAATGAACCAAGAATCTATGCTTTTATGCACTGTGGAACCTTCCAGCAGAGGAGTTAGTTTTGTGCCCAGCCACAGTTCCAGTGCTGCTGCTGATACCTGCCTAGGGAACAGAGAAGAAGAAGAGAGAAGTTTTGTTTCCCAAAAGATAGGTATAAGCTGAACCAAATGCCCACTCAATATACTTAGGTACTAGAGAGAAACATCACTGATCCTACAACTATTTAGCAGAAAAAATTACTTATGTTGGACAGTCAACTCCTAACGCTGGAAGGAATCCATATATTTCTATGCCCAAACAAAATATTGCCAAATACACATTGGAAATGGATTAGCTGAGCATGCAGTGTTACAGAATTGCTAACACACTTACTTTCTTAAAAAGGTGACTTCTAGTTTCTAGCAAACAGAAGATGTAACTTCATTGTAGCAAAGTTCAGATTTTTTTCAATACAAACCAGCTCTATACATCCATCCATATATATAACCAGGGCAAGCGTACATGAGAAAATAAGGAGAAGAGACGGTATTTCGGTGCTGTTCACTCAAACCTTTCCATTCAAAAGACCATGAAAGATCCAGCCTGTGCTGAAAAGCTTCCCAACCATGAGCAAGCAAATTCAAAAGATCAGGTCCTAAAGACAACCGTACAGTGAGTCTTGATAATAGCCAATGTCTTAACACACTTTACCAAAGGGCAGGAAGAAAAAGCTACAAGCAAGTAAGTCATGGTTGCTAACTGCAGGCACTAAACAATATACCATGAGACTACAGCAAGCCTACCTAACAACGATTAGTATTAAGCAGAAGTGACAACAGATCAATAGTCTAATAATTGTTGAGTTTTCTAAGAGGTATCCTAGCAGTAGAGGAGTTCTTAAAGTGAGCTACAATTTAAAGAATTGCAACAATGTTTCATGTTGTAAACATGGCTTTGCTCCATTCATAACATCAGAGAAGGGAAAGTTCAGTAACGGAGTAGTAGGAATGGAAAAGATAAAAATCATTAACAGTTTGGACTGTAGCAGACGGGTAGAGCTGCATCACACACTGTTACAAAGGATGTTTAGAAAAAGCAGACCAAACACCTCCAGGCATCCTTTTCATGTTTTCAGACAGCTTCTTGGTAAGAAGTGTTAAGGATGCATGTTAATCACAGGCATGGCTTGCAAAAAAACCTGCTAACCAATACGAGAAAGAGGTTAGCAGAAGGAAACTAATAGTACAATTTCACAAGCACTTTCCTGACACTCCATGACCATTTCTGTAAAAACTTAATCCTATGTCTGAGTTTGCCAGTTACTTGCAAAAAAACTATTTCAGTTTTTATTTGAGATAAATCGAGGGGCAGCGAGAACTCTAAATATTACAGGCATGAAAAAGGAGTAAGAGAAATCCTCTGAAGGCAAAGGCCAACAGAGTAACAGGAACCAGGAGAATTCAGACTCCGAAGAACTCTAAGAATCATCATCTGACACACCAGCCATGCCCTAGAAGAAGGTAGGTGTGCATTGCAAAGAATCCTTGGACCAGACCTAGGGAACACCTTAAATAGCAACTGAAAAAAAGAACTGAAGATAGCTTATTTAAAGTCACTTTCAATTAGTTTAAGAAGCAGAACAGCAAAAAGGGACAGGACAGCTTTAAGCAGATACAGCTGCACAAGGTCTTATGCTGCTTTTCGCATGCACTGGCAGATCTCATGTTTATCTCTTCTTAAGACTGCTAAGAGGAATCATAGCCAGTCCCTCTCCCTCGTAGAGGATGAGGGAGTGGAAGTTGTCAGAAACAGAAATAGAAAATCATGCAAGTGAGCTCAAGGAGATCGAATGGGGTCACTAGGGTAAAAAAAAAACAAAAAACCAAACAAAAAAAAAGCCCCCTTTCAATCTGGGGGAGAAAAGAACTTAAAGTAATTGGAAACAGTTAACATGACCCCACACTGGGACAGGTAGGAAGAAAGAACTAATCAGAATTCACCTAGCCTGGTAGGCAGGCTGCCCTTCTTAAGAAACTAGGAGTACTCAGTACAATACCAGACAAACTCATCATGGGTGTAAGGAGGAGGGCAGGCAGCAAAGCACTAGTTAAGTAATAAATCCTACTTTTTTAATGCAGATTGTTAATCACATCTAGAAATCGGGTGCACAGTTCAAGTTATTACACAAAGTTGAAGCAAGTACATTATGCAATATTAAGTTTGAGTTCTGTGTGTAATTAACCCCTACAAATGAATTCATTTTGTTAATACTGACTTAACAGTTAGCAATTAGACACATCAGCACCTTACGAATCCACACAACTAAGGACATAACGAAGCATGTATTTAAGTCTCACTGTTTGCCTTGGCAACTGCTGCTGCCACATTATAAGGAAGCAAAGCTCGCGTTTTCCTTTGATGTGAATGCCATCACTGCTCGCCATTGCTAGCCAGAAAGCTCCACATGCAGACCAATTCCTTAAGGCAGCAACATGCTGCACTATCCCAAAACAGCTTTGCCAATCTAGTTTAGTTCTGTTCTCAGAGCCAAATGAAAATTAAAGACAAGTAGTACACTGGCATGCTGTTTGTGTTACGGCATTAAGCCAGAGTACAAGGCTTCACCCACGTTCAGCAAAAAGAGCTGGAAGATAAAAAATCAGTTATAAAAACAGTGGTGTAGTAATTAAGACCACCTTGGGCTTTGGGGGAACTCAAATGACGCGAGCAACTTTTGAGAGGCTTGGAAATACAGCTTTGAAATTACTGTATTGTCTCAGACAGTTAACTACTTGGTAGGTAAGCTATCAAAAAAGTCAAAATAGTGTATGAAAGCATAAGGTTGCATAAGCAAAACTCAAATGCATAATATTGTATGTAGAAGTTTCTTTAACAGAATGACACTAACTCATTGTTTGTACCATCAAGTTGGATACTCCAGCGTATTCTTTTCAATTTACATGTGAGTTTTCCTTGAGGAGAACTAACACTGAAGTGTTTTGGAAACAGAAGCAAGAGTTTCTGTTAGTAAGAGAAAGCCAAACAACATTTAGACTGTTAGATCCATCAAAACAAACTTGGAAAACAAAACTAAGATTAATATGCCAGGACCACCTATTAAGAGGTGTCCTGTCCGATATGGGATCAAGTTATGTTAATTATGATTGCACCGTCTACTATGATTTATGCTCAGAGAAGTTAGAGAATAATTTATTCAAGCAAGAAGAAGACATCTTGAAAATAAAAGGTTTAATTCATGCCCTTCTTTGGGACAGGAAGCTGAAGTATCTGTCTTCACTGACAAGCAGATTCACGTGTATGTTAATTCTGGGTTTGAAACAATCACTTGTGTCTGGCAAAAACTGCTTATGAAAGTAATCTATTAGATTGTTACCGATATGTGGAAAGCAGAGAGGTATAAGGTTATCCGATGCTGTTGACATTCTCATTCACAACTCAGTAGCATCGTGAGAAGCATGCAAACAAAAGTGCTCGTTTACACAGCTACATGACACTGCACTCCACCTTCAGAAGATATGCAAGACTGTCCGCAGTTGCTCAATCCACCTGCTCACAGACCAGAAACATTTATACCCAGAATCAACTACATGGGATCACATTCTCTGAAGTCAAGACCTGCCACACGTTCACCTACTGAAACCACAGAATCAAAACTAGAAAACTAAAATAAACTACATTCCATTCCAATGAAGAACACCTGCAAGTAAATTCATTGTTCCAACTTGCTAACAAAAAGTTACTGAAGGACAGAGGGACAAATACCCCTGACTACTCAAGGCCCAAGCAGCAACTGCTAAGGCAGACAAGGAGGAGTGGGAGCGTAAGGGGCACAAATTGTGGGGAGCCATTATGCAAGGTAGAGGCACACCTTCATTAGGCACTGTTGACAAAATGCACCTCTTATCTACTGGGCAAATGAATGCCTGTATTATGATAGCCACAGTGATAACACTATCCATTTTGGACCACAGAAAGCAACCCATGGCCTAAGAAAACACAGTCATGCATCACAGACAGGATATTCCAAAGGTTTGTCATAAATTTGTTACAACATACTCTGTGAAGGAAGGATGTTTCTTGTGGTTCAAGTATGCAGTTTAGGGGGAAGAAAAAATTATCACCTCAAAACTTCCTGTATAACAAGTCAATGCAACTTCCACAGATGATGCAACTGAGGCCATGCGACTGCTTTCCTAGCTCTTCTACTTGGACCGTGAAAAATAAAAACCCCATGCAAAAAAGTCTTAACAGATACTGGAGAAAATAAGACATCACAGAAACCATTCCACCCCCTTGTCTAATACTTGCTCTTTTTAAGTTTCTGAAGGCAAGGAGTCTCAAAATGACTTAACACTATCATCACTCCAATAGCAAACTGCATAAATCCCACCGTCCTTCTCAAAAGTTATGCCATTACATTTTAAGCAATAACATGACAAATTTAGCATATACATGCAAAGACAGTTATTGCTGTATTTTATCGCATCTAATAAAGGTATGAGGGCCAAACGAAAAGTTGCAGCTGTGAAGAAAGCTGTAAGGACTTATGGACTTTTAACACAGAGGTACCTCTTGCATCATTGATCTGATAGAGTGAGCTTTTTTTTTTCTTTTTTTTTAAATATAAGGTGACAATCTGCTACTAGTTTAGAATTCAGTAATGCCCTGATCTGGGCGTTCTGCTTAATCTTTAAGAGAAGAAGTGATCACTTACAGTCAGCCTACACACTGGGATAGATCCAGCATTCTTACGTGGCATGTATTCTGTCAGAACAGGAAGGTTTCATAAGATAGAATTTATTAGGTAAGGTTAAATTCTATTTATTTACTGCCTTACTGACTCAGTTTTGGTAAGACAATGACATCCTTCTCCCTTGGCTCCTGCTACATCTGTCACTCAATTTTCTTTCTCACTCTTACATTTCCTCCCATGGCTGTGCAATTTCTGTATTGCTGCTTCTACATTTCCCCCTGAAATGATTCTGTTCCTGTAAGACAATTTCAAAACCCTTTGCTGTTCCATCAATGGAATAATAAGAGCTGACATTTAAGTGTCATCTTCAGTTTTTTTGCTTTGACAGTTTTATGAGATTATAAGGAGACAGGGTTCATACTTCTGAGTCACCGCTTTGGAAAGGCTCCACAGATGCAGGTAGACATATTGGAAAGTTGTCTCCAGCAGCAGTAAGAAAGCCCAGAATCACAGGACCCTCTTGCCACAAAGACTGTGCATTTGTCAGCTCATATTTGCACACGTGTAGCTGGCTACCAGACAGCAACCAAGACCTGCGCATAAATGCCACTAATCCTGCTTCTACCATTACCATGTGATAGTTACTCAATTTTGATAACGCTTTGTCTTCCTTGCTTCTCTG
Organism: Pelecanus crispus; assembly: GCF_030463565.1. Lineage (NCBI taxonomy): Eukaryota > Metazoa > Chordata > Aves > Pelecaniformes > Pelecanidae > Pelecanus > Pelecanus crispus. The sequence continues at coordinate 102,555,003 of NC_134645.1, forward strand.
CTTTTGGAGGGCATACTACCACTAGCAAGCCTTGCGTTGTTTGGGCTTAAATACACATTGTACTCTGCGGTTGCAGATGTTAGGCAGCACAGCCCCTGAGATTACTGGGGGGGGCAGCCAAGTATATGACGGGGAAAGCAAAAAGTCCTGATGCTGAACTGTGATCCACCTCCATAAGGAAATGCCTTCCTTGAAAAGCCAGATGGCAAGGTCTTAAAAGCAGGTTCGGTCAAAATTATGGTATTTTGACTGCATTCGTGAGCTTCCGAGGGTCAACGGCAGACTGTTACAGAAACATCCACTTCAACGTGTACTTAAATGACACCTCTGCGGACTTCTCCCCCGGCTGAGGAGCCACCTAACAGCCCAGGCTGAGCAAGGCCGGCTGCAGACGTGAGCTCGGGCATACCCCACCTCTGCCGCATAACGCTCATTCTGGAAAGGATTCACGTCCTCGCTCGCAGCCGGTTCCCACTCCCCGCCCCAGGGCGCCGGAGACAAAGAAGCTGCTCGGCCGCCTTCGCCCCGGCGGCGGCCGCGCACATGGGGCCGCGGCGGGGGGCGAGCGCCGGCCGCGCCAGCCAGCCAAGCCAGCCAGCCAAGCCAGCCAGCGCCGAGGCCCGGCCGCGCTCCCCGCCGCACCGCCTGGCTGGCGGGCGCCCACGGGCAAGCCCCGGCTTGCCCCGAAAGCCCCGGCCGTCCCCAGCGCCGCGTCAGCCGCGGGGCGCCGGGCTCCCGGCCCGCCTGCCCCTCGCCGGCGAGGGGACGCTGCCCCGGCCGCGACACCGCCCCGTGGGGCCGCGCCGTCGCCCCAGCTGCGGCGGTCACGGGTTCGCATCACGCCTCGCTCAGGCTCCCGACGCGGAGCCATCTTGTGCCCCGGAGCCGCCGCCCGGCCCCGGCCTCCCCCCGGCAGGGGGCTCCCGGCCCCCGCCGCCTCCGGCCTGACACGGCCCAGGGGCGCGGGAGCCCCGGCTGCAGGGGCGCTGCCCCTCCCGGCCGCCCCCCGCCCGGCCCGACAGACGCCGCCAGGCAGACAGACACCGGCGGGGAGAGGCCGGGCCGGCGGGCGGGGCCGGCGGCAGCCAGGCTCACAAAGCGGCTTTGTGCGCGGGCCGGGCCGCTCGGGAGCGGCGGAGAGGTCGCCCCCTCCTCCTCCCCCGGCGAAGGAGGGGAGGGGGACACCGGCAGGCGGAAGCAGGAGGAGAAGGGCGCCGGGGGCGGGAGCAAGGCCGAGCCGCGCCGCGCCGCAGCCGGGCTGGCTCGGCTCCCCTGCGGCCCGCCCGAGAGGGGCCGCAGCCCGGCGCTGCGATAAGCCGCCCGGAGCCAGCTTGGCCCGGGCGACAGAACAAAGAGACAACATGGAGGAGACCGGGGGGGGGGGGGGGGCGGAACGACGAGCGGGGAGGAGAGGCGCGGGAGCCGGGCGCAGGCGGGCAGCCGGCGGGACGCACGCCCGGCAGGGCGAGGGCGGGCGGGGAGGGGGGCGCGGGCGGGCGGCACTCACAGGAATATGGTTACTCATTGAAGACTGTAGCCTGATCATACAGCCGGGGTGCGGGCGCCACCGCCGGGGGCAGGAGGAGCAGAACCAGGAGGACGCGGAGGCGCTGGAGGCCGCGGAGCTGCCGGAGGGGGTTCGGCGGCGGAGCGGGGATGGACCATACAGCTGCGGCAGCGGGCGGCTCTGCGGGCTGGCGCGGAGCGGACGCGGCTGCACCAGGAGGGACACTCGGCGCCGCCCCCCGCACTAGCGCCCCGCGGCCCGCCCCTCGCTCGCGCACGTCGGCGACGGGCGTCGCGCCGGCCCAATGAGAGGCGCCGCCAGCGCGTCCGGGGCGGGAGCTGGGGCGCCGGGGAGGCGTGGCGCCGGCAGGCTGGGCGGAGGCGGGAGGGAGCCGGGGGGCGGAGGCAGCCGGCGGGAACCGGTTAGTGAATGGAGCGGGCGGCGGCGGGGCCGCGGAGGGGCGCGGCGCGGCGGGGGCAGAGCGGGACGCGCGGGCGGGCGCGGGGGTCGCCTCCAGGGCCGGGCCGGGGCCGCCCTGCGCGGGAGCCGCACCCCCCGCTGGCCGTTGCCGGCGGCTTCGCCGGGGAGCGCCTGGCGCGGCCCCCGGCTCCCCCGGGGCGGCGAGTTCTAGACTCTTCCCCGCGCCCCCGGCTCAGGGTGGCCGGCTGCCGCCCCGCCGGCTGCGGCCGGCCTCTCCCCGGGATGTGGGGGGGACGGCCGAGGGCAGGGCGCCCGGCGGGGCCGAGGGGAAGGCGGCCAGGGCAGCGCGGGGGGCGGTGGGGTGAGGCGGGGGAGCCGTTCCCCCTGAGGGCGGTTGGGCGCGGGGTGGCGGATCGCGGCCCTGCGGCCTCGGAAGCAGAGGGCGAGGGTGAACGGCGGTGGGATGGTCGCGGCTCTGCCTGAGTTTTAATCCCTAAGCCCCTTCGCTTTGGGGCTGCAAAACCTCTTTTGCGAGTTTAACGCTAATAGCAAGCTCTTGGGGCGTTTTGTCCGGAGGTTATGCTGTGCTTCTGAGTCGAAATAAAATCTCGATTTCTGGTTTTGCAGATGGGAGGTCAGCCCGGTAGGCCAGAAGCGGTGTGGGAAACAACATGGACTCTCTCAGCCCTGTGCTCTCTCTCGCTCCTAGGAAACACTGTCTCCCAAGACACAGGCGTGACGGCAAGGCCGACGTCTCATGAGTGAAATCTGGCGGTGGGAAACACCTCTGGTATCACTGCTGTGCGTAACTGATAGAGGCATGGGCGTCAGTCCCCAGCTGGACACCGTCGACCTGGAAAACACCTTAATGTGGGTCAGCGCTGGCTTTATGAAATAACAGGCTATTTTTAGCTTCAGTTTGTCTGATACTATTCTAGTCATATTTAACTCGTTAAGCCTTTCTTCTGCATGTTACGTTATTGTTACTATAGAGATTACAAGAGTCTGCAGAAGTTGGTTTTCATGTAAAAAATAAACAGCTCAATTCTGAATCTCAGCAGTTTGTATTGACTTGTACAAAGGCATGACTGGTTTGCGTTTTTGCCCAAATCTTCTGTTTTTGTATAACCTGCAGAAACCGTGGTTCGTACAGAGGAGGTTTTTGTGGTAACCCAACACGTGAGAGATGTGTTATTCAGAATGTGTTTGTATTACCTTTCACTCCACCTGGCTTCAGGTGTAAGCTGATTTCTGACCAGGAGACATGTCTCTGCTAGGACAAGATACGCACCTTTTCTGGGCTATAAATACATCTGGGCTGTATTTATTTACATTTGCGTTTTGTATTTACTGACTCAGGGCATGTGTCTGGCGAATTTACAGCTGTTCCACTTCTCCATGTAAAACTTCTTGAAAATGTGCTCAGAATTCTCTATAACAAGAAGATGATCCCAAGGTTAATGGCTGCTTGGAATATTGTTTATTTGTTGGTGGTTACAATGTTAGGAAGGTTTTGGGGAAAAAAGAGAAAAAATCAAGACAGCTTCTCTCTCTCTCATCAATAAAGCTTGAGGAATTTGCTCTGGATAGAGTTCTGAGACAGATTAAACAGCTCTTTACCTGCTTTAATCCATGCTGGGTTTTTATTCTCCAACAATGCAAGCTTTTGTTTACTCTTTCATTGCACAATAAACTGATCAGGATTTTAGGATCAGATTACTTTCTGCTGCAACATCCTTTCAGTACTCTAGCACGGTAGTTTACAGTGGAAATACGAGTCACTGGCAGTTTCTTTGAAATTGTGTTCCCTAGGAAGAAAGGATTTAGTTCAGAAAGCTTTTAGTCTGCAAACACATGCAGCTTTTTTTTTTTTTTTTTTTTTTGAAGAAAGAATGCCTGTGTCATTTTTAGTATTCATTTTTGTTATGATAGTCCCTATCTGGACCCCCTAGTTCTAGTTAATTTTGTCATACTAGTTGTCACTTAAGATGCAATCCCTGTGTTTTATGCTCTGAGATGACAAGAGATACTTGGAGTGTTAGAGAGAAGTAGACTACAATAAAGTAGTGTACTATTTCATATGACATGGACAGAGTCAAAGACATTTATAGGGCAAATAGACAAGTGGATAATTATAACGTGCCAGCTAGTTAACTGATGAAACAAAGTGGGTTGAGGAGGCAGAAAATAACAGAAAAAGACTCCTTAAGAACTTTAAGAGAAAAAAATGCTTGTAAAGAGAAATGTGTGGGGTGAATTCAGAAGAGACTGATATTATCAGTTTAAAAAGCAAAGATGTAGTCATCACTGTTTTGGTGTTAGGAAGTTTAATACAACTTTTACCATAAGAGACTATAATAGGACAAAGTTTGAATATATTTTCGAAGCAGTGTGAGTCAAAAATAAAATCTTGGGCATAGCCTGAATGTCCATCAGTTACCTAGTTGACTATTACCAATATTTTTTTAAAGTTTTAATAGGAAGTTGCACATTAAACCAGTCAATTTAAAGAATACCGAAGTTTCAAAAATCACAATGCTAAGATATCCCTTAAGATTACTTTCTTTTGTTTTATAAAATCTGCTGTTTTGTAATCTCTGATAACTTGATGTTGCCTTACTCTCCTAAATATAATAGTGAAAAAAATTCCCTATTCACTTTCTTTATGTAAAAGTGTGTATACTTTATATGCTTTGTTAGCCATTTTTGTCAAGAAGGGGAATCCTAATATAATTAGGAAGCAATTTTTTACTAACGATCATCTTTGTCAACCTTCCTGTACCCAGGAAGTAGTCTTCAACATGTAGTCACACAGTGTCCATGCGTCACTCTGAAGTGGTTCGTATTAATTTCTTGCTAGTACATGTGTTCTGGTTTGAGAATGCTGCTTCTATGGGATTCATGAAAGTTAAACTATAAAATATTATTCTTATGTTTGAAATATGTATCTTTATGTATCAACTAATATAAATACTACTCTAAGACTAAATAAGGAAGCCTGTTCTATTTCCATGGCCTGGTCCTGCATGGTCACAGCATATATTTGAGCCCTCCATTGCTGGCATATAGCACATAAAAAACACTGTTCTAGCAGAAGATTGATGGAACAGACCTGTGCTCTATGCTAGAGGGGGAAACGTTTCTGCTATGGAAATTTCTGTGCTGATGTGCTGGAGATATATTTGGTGTATTTGTGGTTTTGAGTGGTTGAAGGGTGATACTGAATTAAGCTTATTGTAGGAAATTTACGTGTGTTGCTCTAGCACGTTGTCAAACCTGAAAGACTTTACAGTGGATTCTTCATATTTATTTGGTTTCTTTGTCTATGCATATTTATAAAAAATACTCTGAATTCATTATGAGGATTTAGCACAGACCTTTTTGCCCATTAATGTAAATAGGCACTTCATATACAAGGTGTGGTATGCTAAAGGTTTCTGGTATAGCATCATGATCTTGGGCTAGATCTTGTGATGCTTTAGTGATGATGAGAGCTGTTTTCCATTTTCAGGTCCTAAAACTGCTTCTGATTTCGTAAGAGGAGGTCATTTCAGTTTCTTTCTGGAACTCTGATAATATGCATTGGCCACAGACTGGTTGGAGGGAGTAGAGAACTGCTACTGATACCTCACAAATACAACCAAACTTTGTAAAGCCCCTTTTCAGTTGGTTATTGGGAAAATGCAGTGCATTTCTCATGTTGCTTCTGTCTGTTCAATAAAAGAATTGTCTGTGTAATGGTCTTTATGCCCAATATGTGTTAAAACTTTGGACATCTGCTAAAGAAGGATTTTTTCATGACTGAAGAAGTCATGATTTATAGGCACATGCTGTAATTGTCACTCAGCAGGTTTAACATTCATAATTGGCACTTAGGCAACATATAATCCAAGTAGATGGTGATTTAAGTATTACAGGAGTAATCCTAAAGTTGACTAGTTTAAAAAAATTGCACAATATTGCTCACAAGTAAGTCTTCTGTTGTTAATGCACTTTCGCAACATGTCTACTTATTTATTCCTGTTGAAGTAGATTAAGCCTATGCATTAGGAAAGCTGGCCCTTTTTTATTTCATTTAAGTAAGATTTTCTCCAAACACTCTTTTTGGAACAGTCCGATGGTCTGACATTCTGGATATATCATGGCATTTATCTCAGCAAGATGTTCAAGGTGACAGCCTGGGAATATTTTCTCAGGACATGTTAGGGGGTGAATCGGAGCCTAGCCACATGGATGACGAACAGAGCCTTTGGTGCTAACAGTGCTTTCCATATTTGCTATGACTGTGTATGTAGGAAATTGTGGCATAAAGTTTCTATATAGCTGTTGTTACAAAACCGCAATATAATTCTGATTTTTTTGTTACTGTCTTTCAGCAATGCTATCTGTGAAGACTGCTAAACTAGTACTTTAATAATAGTATCTTTGACATTTTAATGGCAATTACAAGCGCTTACGGCAATTACAGGGACTAGTAACTATTCCCTTTTAAAAAGTTTTTTTGGATGAGTGTGAAAATTAATTTATATCTTTGGTCTAAAATGTTAACCACAGATTTTATTGCCTTATGCTGTTAGTGCTGCAGCCAGAACTAAACAATGCTCTTTTCCTCAGTCTCTTCAGATTGTAGGAATTGGAGTTTTTTGAAAAAGTACCATTAGCTTTCAGTATTCCAGGTCTGTATGGATTAAAACACTTACTGAAAAAATCTGTAAAAACGTGCCCAGACTTCCTTATTCTTTACTGCAGCTATCAGTCACTCATTGCCTGTTCAGCAGCCTCTCCACACTGCTCCTGATTTTTTCCCCTCTGTTGCTAGGGAGGAATCAAGAAGAACCTTGATTTTTCTTCTTTTTGTGCAGCAAAGTATTAACAAATTATCAAGACAGGAAAACTTTACAGGCCCACTTGTATAATTCACTATATTCTTCTGTCAACTGGTATGTTGTACTGTCACTAGACTCAAAGTTTGTCTTGACATTTACAGTTGGAATTTCATTATTGTTAAAAATTGTTGCCTTTGATTTTAATTCTGAGATTTCAATTAAAAATTGAAAGATAGAGGCCAAAGCTGGTAACAGAAGCTCTGTTGCAGTTCTGTTCTATGCTCAAATACAAGCTGGATTCTGCACCTGGGATGGAGTAACGCCCATTAACAATGCCCTTAATAACATGCTTTAACTTTTGGTCAGCCCTGAAGTGGTCAGGCAGTTGGACTAGATGATCGTTGTAGCTCCCTTCCAAATGAAATAGGTCCATTCTGTTTTATTCTATTAAATGACGATTAAAATGGTTATAGAAGAAGGAAATTTAGAACATGTCATAGAAAATATAAATTATGATATTTTCTTGTCAGGCATACGTGTCCTTCTGTCGCTTGTTTGCTTAGTGAACATTTCTCTTTTGTATAGTACCATAATTGTCAGTGTATTAGAAAAGATATACCTATATTCACACCTCTGAAATTTTGAATTTAACCAGAAATTTTTAATTTAACAGGAAAAACAAATCATTTGGAAGCCAAAATATGTGTAATCTTGTGATCCAAAGATCACAACCACAGATATTAACAAGTATTACTTTAAATGGAGAAAATAATGTATATTTAAAAATCAAGATGGAAGTTGTAAACCAATACAAGGAAAAGATTAGTAATTTTCTGTACTTCCTAAAAAAAACCTTAGTTAGTGGCTTTTCTATTTTGTTTTAAACAAGAAAGCATCTGAGAACTATCAGCCTCCCTGATCTGATGCTGAGATTATTTTGGATCCCTAATTTCCTTTGCCTTTTGCTTGAGTAAATTGGTTCAGCAAATGAAAAATACGCTAAGTCTTTGTTATAAAAAAGAACTTCTGTTTGGTCTTTCAGTCAGTAGAGTGTATCAGGCTAGCAATAAACACCCACTTTTTGCAACACTGACATTCAAATGGTGTTGTAGGCCTTATGCTGGTTTGCTTTCAATCTGCCAGAGGAACTCGGCACCAGCCTTTGCTATATGTGTAATTAAATTGTCTTTTCGCAGGGCTTGCACAGTCAGAATATTACTTTGGCCAGCAGTCATGTGAGACTTGGCCAAAGTAACACATACCAAACCAATAGTAGGGACCTGTACCCCATTGAGAATATGACAACTGAATAGATTGTAGTTTGCTTGTGCAAGTTTCTTTATGCAGAAAGGCCTCTTTTGTACCACTACTGCCATGCACCTTTTTCAGTTTTTCAAACTAGTGTCTGAACCTGCCATCAAGCCGCAAACCAGGGGGTGTAATATTGTAGCAGCTGACATGTTCGTTATGTGTTCTCAGCAATGCAAGCTGTAGGCATATGCATCTTGGCAATAATCCTGTTTTCTGAAACTAGCTATTACTTCAACATGTTTCTGGTGCCACATGAATAACTTTTTTAATAATGGGAGTTAACATCTCCCCACCAGGAATAGTAGGGCACGTTTGTTTCTAGATCCGTTTAGATGCAAAATTGTGGAGCCACTGCAACTGTTCCCTACCCGTGTTAAAATGTTCCCATTGTAGAATTGCACAATTCCTGCCTGAAACACTAGTGTATACTTAGGGGTAGAGTAACAACTGCAGCAGTTTCCGTGACTGTCCGGTTTGTTATGAAAATACTATGGTAGTAATTTTTTTTATTTTCAGCATCTTCTCGCATTCTAGTATCGTCCAAAAGACATCAACCATCGCGTGGATGTCTCCATCATAACATAAACACTAAGAATTGGGGGCAGCACCTTTAATGTGTCTGTGATGCAAATGGAGAATAGTAAGAACCAAAGGGGCCAGAAGTACCCCATGTGTGTGTGGTGGCAAGCTAAATTATCTTCTGTTCTTAGAGCTATAAAGGAAAAATAATCCATTTGCTTTGTTCCTAGAGATGCACCACTCAGAAACTGGTAAACTGGGATATACCATCATAACCATTGGAGTAAGCAAGTGCACCAGTGAGTATTCAGGATATACTTGGTTTATGGAATTGTAGGTAATCAGGTAGTTTGCATTAAGGTTGCCTTAGTAGATGTGAAAATACTCTTTCTTGTGGACGTACCCACTGTGGATAATTGTATATAGTGAAACTCATGTCCTTGAAGCTGGCCTTTGGAAGGGAGGGAAAAGGAGGAGAAAGGTATGGAGCTAAGTGCCAAGTCTTACTAAATAGGTCACAACAAGTAATCTAAATCTAACAATATTTGCAATGACAGAAAAAGGTGAAGTAGCTCCTTGAGATGCCAATACAGCCAATATTTCCACCAAAAGAAACTCCATGCAAAGCCCTCCTAGTTAGTAGAAGAAGAAAATTCTTAGGATACAGACAAGATGAATGTAAAACTGATAATAAAAATTTTTTTTCAGTGCTTTAGAGTAACTAAAGAAGCTTAGAAGCAGACTCTCATATTTTCACTACACAAAGTATACTTTTTAAAGAAACCAGATTCTAAAATTTACTGACAGCTTTCTTGTAGCTTGTCATTTTATTAGAAATTCCAGTTTTTAAATGAACTCCATTGTAGAAAACATCATAACACCTTATTGCTCTCTACAACTACCTGAAAGGAGGTTGTAGTGAGGTGCGTGTTGGTCTCTTCTCCGATGTAGTTAGTGATAGGACGAGAGGAAAAGGCCTCAAGTTGCATCAGGGGAGGTTTAGATTGGATATTAGGAAAAACTTCTTCACAGAAAGAGTTGTCAAGCACTGGAACAGGCTGCCCAGAGAGGTGGTGGAATCACCATCCCTGGAGGCGTTCAAAAAATGTGTAGATGTGGCACTTTGGGACATGGTTTAGTGGGCATGGTGGTGTTGGGTTGATGGTTGGACTTAAAATCTTAGAGGTCCTTTCCAACCTTAATGATTCTATTCTAGTTTTACTTTCATTAAAAAATAATCCAGCCACCAAGCCAGGAAACATGAAATTAATTATTACTCTCCCCTTAATTGTTTTAGTGGTGGACTTGGTAGTGTTAGGTTAATGGTTGGACTGGATAATCTTAGAGGTCTGTTCCAATCTAAATTATTCTATGATTCTATAAAATTCCCAAACTTATAATATCTAAGTATCAAGATACATTTCAAGATTTAATTTTATTTAATAATTTGTAAGCAAGCAAGAAACAATCTGGAGACATTTTCAAAAGTCTGGGAAATGTGATAGCAGAACTCTGCAGACACTGATCCTAAGAATTAACACTACAAACTTTGAAGAGAACCTCTGAAAACGAGCACATTATGCTGCTCAGTGGATGCAAATAAAAGCCTGAAAACCTCTGCTGTCTGTATTGTTAGGCTCATAAGGCAGCTCTGTGAACCATACATTTTCTGAAACCTCTCAACCTGTTAGTGATTCAGTAAGTCTAGACTTGAACAGAAGCTTTCAGAACCAAGCACTGTTTGTACATGATAAAAGCTACCAATCTCTCTCTGATTTGACTAAAATACAATGAAAGGTAATGCAGGAATCATGACTTTTTTTGAAGGTACCATTGTGAATACAACTGGCCATAAGTACTTTTCCACTGCTCATATTTTGGGGTTTTTTTGCTATGCTATTTTCCATTTTTATGTACTTCACTATCCTTATTTAGGAAAGAACAACAGATAACCTATTTTAGTCTTCTTTCAGAAAATACCCTGAAGCTTTTATTCAGGTTTTACTCTGCTGTATTCAGGCACATTCTTACATATGAAACTAATTTTGGAAACAAATAAATATGACTTCATAGAATCATTTAAGTTGGAAAAGACCTTTAAGATCATCCAGTCTATCTCTGATCAAGAGCTGAGAAAAAGGTAAGTTTTGCCTTTGGAAGTTGGCCTTTAGCTTAAAAGGTTACTTTTCAGAAGCTTCTAAATTATCTCAGAGCATAAGTCACCTTTTCCAAGGCAATAGTTACTTGGGGATTCCCAGCTTTAGATGATTCCAGCATAAGGGAATTCACACCCTTAATTAGATGTTACGGATTCCTGTTCAAAATATGAGAAGAACTAGGAGACTAAGAACAGAATCAGTAGGAGTCAGCACAGCGTACTGGGAGGTACAGCAGACAAAAAATGTAGAGAAGAATAAAACTTAAGTAACTGTCAACTCTTGGGGGATGAGGCTGATTTTCTTTAGTCAGGCTGCAATCAAAACGAAGAAAACAGAGAAATGTGGGGGTAAAAGTTCTTGAACTTAACCATGAAACTAATATTTTTAAAAAGTAAAACATTTTAAAAACATGCTATGGCCCCTAAGAAAACTTACTAAAGATGCTGATTAGTTAAGAAAGAGGTATCAGTACAGCCTGCAGGTGAAGAAAATTATCGCAAAGTAAATGGCTACTCCAGTCAATTTGTAAATACGTTTCAGCCTGTGCAGGATCGCCAGGATAATACTGCTTGAAACAAATGAATGTTTTCGTTTACCTCCTTATCCATCATAGTCATGAATATATATAAAAAAAAGGTTCCTACCTATAATTTTCTTATTTCCACACTGCCTTGCTCAAATAAATTCATTCTCTATAAACTAAAGCAGCATGCATTCTTCATTATTACAATTATGTAACATCATAACTATTTTTGTGTACTGTTTCTCTACTTGCAGTACAAGTTCTTTATTGTTAAGGATTTTCACTTGCCTGTGTTTGACAACCCTTCTTTCTGCTTTTTCTCTGCTGGCATTGTAGGGACCAATGAAGAGTAACAATATTGTTTTCTTCATGTTATTTGCCACAAGACTACGTATTTGTTTTTCTTTATTCCTGTGATCTCAGCCCTGTATCTTGTGCACCAGGCTACCTCAATCTTCTTTAGAACGTTCTTCAAGCATTGCAGTTTTCAACCTCAGAAGCAGAGGTGAAAAATTATTACTTTATTTCCCCCTGCTGAATGGTCAAGGAATTCAGTTTTATATTTAGTCTTAGGGATCGGTTGGTTTTCCTCTCCCTTATGCCCTATATTTCTTCTATACTGTCTTTATCAAGTTCCTCTGGCCTGAGCTGTCCATTCCTGCCTACATATTTGTATGCTTTCCTTATGTTCTGTCTTCTGCCATGTTATTATATGGCAAAAATGGTGTAAAATGTTGTCTTCGAAGTAACTGTCATTGCCTCAAGAGAGTGAATTACAAGAAATTTCATTAATCTGGTGTTGCATTATATAAAATATAATGTAAAACAGGAAACAAAATTATAAATACAGAAAGCTCTAATCAGAGGACTGACTTGTAACACAGCAGATTTATGAACTACTATTCACACAAATTTAGACATTTAGCTCAATCTAAACCAGAATAATTTCCCTTAAAGTGGAAAAACAGACATCTAACTTTGGTCTGCACCTCATTTAGAAACCTACTGTAGTAGGATACATCCCACTTAACTTTTGCCATCATGAGTAAGGTGTCAAGTGTGAGTTAGTGGTCTAGGCTTCCTCTGTAATTCAGAGAGACAGACAGAAGCCCTTCTAGAGGGTAATTATTCCTGTTCTGAAATAAGTATTTAAGATGGGATAAATTGCTTTTCAGCAGTATTTCTCTTGACTGTAAGAATGAAAAATTACGTTAAGCAGCTATATTTCAAACTGGTCACATGAGGTAACATGAATCCTGTCCTCCATGGGCAACTTAAGGTAGATGGTTATATAAACTCTCTCATAGCTTATCACAGACTCACAGAGTGGTTGAGGTTAGAACGGATCTCTGGAGGTCATCTTGCTCAAGCAGGGCCACCTAGAGCCAGTTGCTCAGATCCATGTCCAGATGGCTTTTAAATATCTCCAAGGATGGAGACTCAACAGTCTCTCTGGGCAGCGTGTGCCAGTGCTCAGTCACCCTCATAGTAAAAAAGTGTTTCCTGATGTTTAGACAAAACCTCATGTGTTTTCAGTTTGTGCCCATTGCCTCTGGTCCTGTCACTGGGCACCACTGAAAAGAGCCTGGCTCCATTTTTCTTACGCCCTCCCTTCAGGTGTTTATATACATTGATGAGATCCCCCTGAGCCTTCTCTTGTCTAGGCTAAACAGTCCCAGCTCTCTCAGCCTGTCCTCATATGGGAGATGCTCCAATCCCTGAACTCTGATTCAGCTCCTCATCCATCCTCAGGCAGAGCTCCATGCACTCCAACTGCTCTCTCACACAAAGGGCAATTCCCCCTTCTTGTCTTCCTAGCCTGTCCTTCCTAAAGAGCAGGTCTCCCTCCATTCCATATGACTCCTTAATATTCAAATGCCTAATTTTTTAAATTGGTGAAATTACAGGATTGGCAAAAAATGTAAGACTATTCAACAGCACACAGCTTCTGATATTAAATTCCGGTATTTCCACATCTGTCTAATTATATTCCTGTATGTAGTACTCCTTAGCTCTGTGTTAGTATTTATTCAGGCTGAAGCGTATGCATTCAGTGAGTCAAACTGTGTGTAATATTATAAATTAGTGGCCATAAATATTAAAAAGATTTTTCCCTTTTAACTGTAATAGTAGATAATGTCTCAAGCAAAAATAAATCTAAAAGTAAAGGGAAAATTCTAAAATTATATTGTAATACCCTGAACACATCTAATGCTTACCATCCTATAGCATTTAATATAGTGATATGCAAACAATAACCATATTGAAGTGAAGCAGCTTCTTTGCATTATAAGTCTCCCCAACAACTTGGGATAGGAAGAAAATAAACCACCTTTGTGTTCTGTTGAAACTGCAGAGTTTATGTGGGGTTGGGTGTCATGCCAAAAGTGACACTCCAAGTCTTGCTGATCTAGAGTGACATGGACTCTCCTTACCAATGGCTTTAGTGTATCACTCATCTGAAAAAATTACCCCATCAATATCTAAAACCATGCTAGGTGTCTGGCTTAGTCCTGAGTCAGAGGAAAGCATATCTTCTGGGTCATCAGTATCTGTTCCCATACTCTGCCTGATGTTTTGCTTTGAGTTGTGCTGCGTACCAAACAGACCTTAATCCACTTAGCTTGCGAAAACCAATAGAATTGCAGCACAATCAAATGTGACTATTGATAAATACATTCAGTTAGTTGCCACAATGTGTCTGCTATTCCACAGGAGGTAATTTTCTACCTTTCTTCTGCAGGAATTCAGGATGTTCTCTTATCATCCTTATACTTAAAGAGTAATACTGTTTTTAGAGTATTGAGTTAAAATGACAGGTAGAGTACTTGCAAGCCCTAGGAACACATGTCCATATTTCGAATTATGCAATAGAATCTAAAATTCTTATATTTCAAATGAACTTGTAGTCTTCAAGCCTGTGGGAAAAATTTCTGCTTTTGCTAAGTTTAAAACCAGTCTGATCCCTTCTGAAGGACAGAAGATCAGAGGAAAATGGGGCTAGCTAGGAACCTCAGGAAGACACCCAGTCCATTTTCCTGTCCCAAAGAGTTATGGATCAGTGCATGTCACTCCTGACAGATGCTTTTCTAGTCTTTCCTAACTGTGCTTCAATATTTGGGATACTACAACCTCTTAGACATCTGGTTTAGTTCTTTGTTATCCTTACCTTGAAAACATTTAGAAACCATAACGACCAGAAACCATCACAAGTTAATTTTTACAGCATAAAAAGGTGCATTTGACCTGAAATGATTTATGCATTTTTAAGAAAAACAAAATAAATGAAGGGCCTCACATGGTTTCCAAATACAACTATGTTGCGGTATTGGCCTAATACTGCGGGGTCAGGGCACTTGTTGAGGACTGCAAGACCTTAAATTTAATCCTCTCTTCCATCTGCTGGGATTTGACCCTGCATCTCTCAGAACACTCCCTTAATCCTCCAACTTTATTGCATATCTAATATATAGTGAGTGACTAGAGCCTCCCAATCTCTCCTGTTATTCTTTCACTTTCTAACAAGATGTAAAAACCTTTGCTGGAACACATGTGCCATACCTATTAGCTAAGTGTCTACCTTCTTACTCTTTTGGTCTCTGACTCACTGTTTATTTATGTGTTATATCCATAGTGGAACAGCATCATCAGTGGTCCAGGATGGTCCAGGATAGACCAGTGATTAAATAAACAGGAACCTGCTTTTAAGTTAGGTCTGTTTGGTTTTGGGTAATGATTTAAACAGAAGTCTCAAACATTCCAGGACAGTGCATTAACAACTAGTAATTTATTGTTATTGCTGGATTTAAAAGAGCAAGGAGGTATAGTGTATTTCAAACATGTTTTAAGCAATTTAGCATCAGACTGAACACTAAAAGGCTGGCAATGAGATTAATGTTAATTTAGAAGGGACAAAACCCTAGACTGTAGAGTTAATGAGGCTCTGAATGTACTTCACCTGAACTATGGACATAACTTCAGTTAGTGTGACACAAAAAGAGGAATTTGGATTCTGACTACTACCTTCTGTAAGCCAAATTGAATCCTTGTCTTCTGTTGTTTATCTAAAAGGTGCAATAAGTCAGTCTTTAAACATTCATTTAAAAACATGGTTTCAACCATACATGCTATTGAAATGAAAGATTTCAGGTATGATTTTGAACAAAGAGTTTACATTTGTCATGCCTTTTAACATGAAATACAGACCTTAGGAAGCACCATTTTCCACACATTTTGATGTCTGTAATAAATGAAGTTTGTTGATCAGTAATGTCTGAGATCTCCCTCTAATCTGGGAGAGAGGTCCAATAATTCAAAATGAAGTTTTCTTTATTTAAGTAAATGTTTTTTCTGCTCACTGGACAAAATATATGGTAACTTCTGATTTTTGTATTAAGACCTTTCTAAGTATGAAATATAATACAAAAAAACAAGTTTAAATTAATAGTTAAATTAATGTTTTTAATGACCCTTTGTCAAAGTTCATCTGCTGGACTAAACAGTGTAAAGAAGACTTCTCTAGTGCCCTCCTTCCTGTTGGTAACAGTTAGTTGTCTGGCTAAAAACAGAGGCTTGCTGCATAAGTGCCTTGGTTTTCAATGAATATTCCCCTGACTTAAAAGGGCTAAACCTGATCTTTTTAACTAGATTTCCAAGTATAGTTAAAATATTTTAAATATTAAATTAATACTCAGGGTTTTTTTTTTTCCAGTTTACATTTCAGTTTAAACTTATTACGTTTTTTTTTTCCAGATCTGTTTTCATTTGTATTTACTGTTTCGAGGTCTGGGATGTGTGCTTCAGCCCTGTGTTCTTCTGTGCATTTTGTGCTGACTTTACATTTCTGATGATGGGGTTATTTATGGAAGTAAGCCAGACATGGTAAGTAGGAGAAAAAAGAGGAAAACTAGTAGCAATAATTTCCTTGCAATCTTAGATATGGATGACATGCCCTCCCTCCCAGAGCAAATCTATTCAGTTTGGGTTTTCTCACTTGGGGGGAGGACAATGGAAGGAAACTAATATTTCACAGCACTTCAGACACAGCTTTGGTCATTTTATAGAGCAACGGGTGGACTGGCTGCCTAAATCATTGCTGGAGTTCTGTAGGTTTAGGTTTCTTCTGAAATTAAACAAACCTAGTTCTTTCAGTCTTTTGCTCTAGAGTATGTATTTTGCCTCTTATCCTGCTTCAGTTGGTCCAACTCCTTTCTTGAAGTTAGATGCCCAAAACAGGGTGCAGTACTCAATTCGAGAATCTATCCATGTCTGTGGGAGTAGAAATGCTACTTTATATTGCATTGTCTGCAACAATGTTATTTATGCATCCCAGTGTGATTTATTTTTTCCACAATAGTTAGACAGTGTTGATTCACTTTGGCTTACAAACGCCAGTGACTTCCAGATTCTTTTTTGAAGAAATTCTTCCCAGTCATCTTGCAGTAATACTTTTGGTAAACCCTAAACAGAATAATACTTTGAATGTGACTTCTTTCATTGCATTGAACTTTTCTCCAATTTGTTCAAGCATTCAAATTCTAATTCTGTCATTAAATCTGCTTATACACTCCCCGAAACCTAATAAGAAATACAACTGCAATAAATTACTCTTTTATTTGATAATCTAATTTACAGATTACACATTACTGAATAGCACCAGTTGTAAGGAAAATAGGTGTGGTTTTATACTCAATCATCCCTCCATTCGGACAATGAACTATTAATTTTAAATTTTCCTTAAAAAAATAGTTAAAATAGCTTCCCAAGTGCTTTTGCATCCATCTTAATTTAGTTTCTTCAAGATATTTTTCTTTGATTGTTTGAACTAAAGTCTCATGAAAGTATCAAAAAACTTTTTACAAGTTAGTACATATTATCTTTTCTGCTTCTCTCCTATCCACAAGGGCTATTCCTGGTTTAGAAGGAGATCAAATTGGTTTAGTGTAGGGGATTCCCTACAAATCTCTTAGGCTATGCCTTAGAGACCTTCACATTATTTGGTTGTTTATTGCAGTATTTTTCTGAGAACTGCAGTTGGCTGACTAGTTCATAAATTCCTAATTTGCTCTCTGCCTCCCTTTAAAATGTGTTATAAACCTTATTTACCTCCTACAGATAGCACGTCAGTTAGAAAATTCTCTAGAAAATAGGAAACATGGGTTTGAGATTAAAGACAAATTTTAAACCCAAGGCAGTCGTTCCCTTAGCAGTGTGTTAACCTCAAGGCAGTTATGCAGAAACCATTCCATTGCTGTCTAGAAGGAAAGAAATAAATCCAGGTCCAGCCTGCTGTCAAGCAAGAATTCATGATGGGATCACAAGTGGACAGGAATGCCTTACTGTTGTCTGGCATTACATGCAATATTTCTGGAGAGGATGGATTTCAGACATGTCACTATCCTCAGGATTTTTTATTGTCTGGGCAGCAGGGTCTCAAATTTTTATGTTGTCATTCTGAGTAACTTACATATTGCTATGTGCTATATATGTCATATGGATGCCAAATCCTCAGTTTTGAAACCTACTCCTGGGACCAAGTGCTTATATATTTTTGTTGGGTCCCTTTCCAGATCTTTGAATAGAGGATGCAATGTGATTTTAAGCTAAGGGTTTCCAGCTGACCTGGTAGACACTATAGTGAGCCTTCTGAGGGAAGAACTGTGACTGTAGGCTTGCTGGACTTTGCTGCCTTTTTGCAAGGTTAATAGTATCTTTCTAAAAAAACAGTCAAGGAGGATAAAAAATACATGTGTAGGGCAATTCCCCTGCAAGACAAAACTTATCTCTTAAAAAGTTCCCAAAGATCCTGATATGCTGCTTTGCAGAAGTCCTACATTTTTTTTATTGGGACTTTTAAGATCATTGCTTCCTACACAAATTGTTCTTTGTGCCACAGATCTTGGCCAGACAAAATCTAATTTGATAGTGCCTTTTCTCAGGCAGGCCAGATCATATGGGCTATGGGCCAATGGCTGTAGCTGGTAGGTCCTCTTTGTATTACTGCTGCCATTGAGTGCGTTGGTTACCTCCTAATTGCCATGGTGACTTTATGTGCTCCTTTGCCCTCATCCCACCAAGCTTTCTCTTCCCGTGTCAGAAATGTTGCCTGAAGAAATGTGAAGCAGTGGTAGTGTAGAAAAAAGTAAGGAAAATTATTTTTAATCTCAACTGTTCTTTTGATCAACCTACCATTACTGGACTCCACTTTAATATTGTTTTGTGAATCATTTCCACAAAATCTCAAAGAAGAGAAAAAGGACATAGTTCATTTCTAAAGCACACAGGGCACTCAAGTGCTTTGGCTCTGATCATTGCGGCACTACAAACAATAATTAGACCCCAGCAAAAAGGTAGGTTATTTCCCACTACAGGTTCCTTCCATCTTGTTTGCAACCTGTTTTTGCGCAGAGCACCAGAGCTATTTATAAACTGCAAGTGGGAGCTGAGAATAGGAAGAGCTTTGTGTTCATATAATGACAGTGTCAGGAGAGCAATACTTTAGCTAAATTGGGATGGCCTCTACAAAGCCCTATTTTTATGATCGTAATACCACTGGTATTATAGGGACTGAAGTCTCTGACAGTCCCAGCTTCAAGTGATTTATTTCTTCTTACAAATAAAAATAAACCAGTTTACGTTAAAAAGCCACTTTGAGTAAAGGAAAGCTGAGTACTGGTTTTAATTTTAGCTATATGAAATTAATCAATAGGATAGGCTGTTCACCAGAAAATACAAGCAGTTTACCAGAGAAGGCCAAATGGTGGTTGTTACAATACTGAGTTATTCTGAGGAGAGTATAGGGATGTGGGTGAGACAGGTAGATGCATTAAGGAAAAAACCATGTCTTCCAACACCCTTGCAATGGTAGAAAATGCAGTACAGTTCATAGCTAGTCTGCCTATGCCTGCAAATGAGCATCTTGGATGTTATTTTTCTGTCCTTTCTTTTGTTCTAGGGAAAAAGAAGACCGCACAAAGGAGTGGGGAACCTCACATTTCCAATCTTACTTATTCTTTGCAAGGGAGATATCATTCCAAAACTTTCTAGAAGAAAGTTCTTCTCTAGCTCATTTGCCACTAAGACAAGACACCTATGGTGTTTAGTTTGGCCTGGAATTATTACCTCGCAAATGCTGGCTTCTAAGAAGAAAAAATAAAAAGACATAAGCTTTTTTCACTTGCTTTGGATACACTGGGGTAAAATGCTGTCGGAATACTAGCTAGAAGCAAATTGACTTAGTGTCAATTTGAGCTCCTACCAAACTATTAGATTCTATTACTAGAACAGAAACCTGCAACCCAATGCACCACCTGCTTTTGCCAAATAGATGTTACAGAACTATATACTAAAAGATATACATTTTTAGATTTTCTAAAGAAAAAAGTTTTTTAAAGCTCTTCAAATTTGGCAAGATACTTGCCTCTCATTTGAACATACCAACAAAATACCGAGTTTGATTCCCTTCTTAAAATTATGGAAAATGAGTTTGTAGTTTTGATTTACAACCTTCTGGAAATGGAATTAAAAGTAATGTATTACTGCTCAGTTTATGGATAAAATACCTCTTAAACCTGCTGTTCATATTCATTCAACACAAATGTCTTCAGAAGCAATGGGGAATGAGTCAGCATCAGAGCTGTTGCTGTTTTTAACACTTCCATGGATATGACTAGGGAAATATAGTTAAGAAAATGATAGCTTCTTAATTTCTGCAAGAGGACATTTAAGAATAATGGGATTTATACAGCATTTTTAAATTGTAAAACAACTAGAGACAACTCATGGTTAATAATTGCCAATCGCCTTTTGTCACTGTCTAGTGATTTGGAGATCTGAGACAAGAAAGGCAAAGGGAGATATTAAATTCAGCTGTCCAGCTGGTTGAAAGAAATAATGGAACAGAAAAGTAGAACAATGACATGAAGTTAAAGAAAAAATGGGTAAACTTCCTTTTTGACATATATAAGGATTAAGTAAACTTGTACTCTCATCTAATTACAAAACAAAACCAATGACATTACTATCTGATAATTGCAAGTAAATTATACAAATTTACAAATATTGATATTCACAGAGAACTGGTTTTACTCCAATACATATGTAAAGAAACATTGTTAGTTGTTAATATTGCTGATGTTTCATGAATAAGGGAAAAGGTGAAATTAATTAGCTAACTTTCTTGACTGAGATTTTTTAATCACCTCTGGTTGTACTACAAAACCAACTATCTGTGCGTGTAAAAATGCCTGGCTGAAACTAACCTCCAACTTTCTCCTTTGGTAAAGGGAAATCTGGTATATTATTTAACATCCTGAAGCTACAAATACAGAAAGTATTCTAACAGCTCAGCAATTTTTTCATGTATTTATTCTGTTTACATACT
The DNA here is from genome assembly GCF_030463565.1 of Pelecanus crispus. Classification (NCBI taxonomy): domain Eukaryota; kingdom Metazoa; phylum Chordata; class Aves; order Pelecaniformes; family Pelecanidae; genus Pelecanus; species Pelecanus crispus. The sequence continues at coordinate 102,575,650 of NC_134645.1, forward strand.
TAAATGCTAATGTAGGTCATTGATCTGTAGCAAAGACCTCCTAAAGATTTGTAAGTGGTTGGAAAAGCCTAGAATCCAAATACACCTGCGCTTTGTACCCAGTGTCTATAATCAAATGCAAGTCTTTCTACTGTCCTTTAGGGGCACTGAAGTGAAGTACTGACAGCTTATGAACTTGCTGCCCAAATTAGCTTAAAGTCAGCTTTCACTGCCAGTGCTTGTACATGTGTTGTATTTCTCTTTCTTACTCCTATGTAAAGTCTCCATGCCTCTGGATAAGGCTGAGGAAGACTAATTTGTATGCTGAGTGAAAAGTAAATACTGACATAGTTTAAGACCAGCATAATTTAAATAAATTGTTGAGTAACCGAAAGAGTAGACTGTGCGTGCTAGGTCATTGAATTAATTTTGAAGAATCGAAGGAGACTTTGTGCCGATAATCCATTGAAGATTTTTTTCTTGAGGTCAGAGCTTACCGAGACAGGACCTTAGAATTTCAGTCAGTAAGATGTAAATAAACAATGATCATAAAAAAATGGCAGAATGGGGCAGGAATTTCTTAGGGAATCTGTTTCTGAACTTTGTGGTTTAGAAGCACATCCTGTCTACTTAGCTTTTTTTGGTGTTTTGTAAAACTGATGGCAGCTGTTTGGAGTTGCAAACATTACAATTACTTGGAATCACGATCGTTATCTGATTCAGATATTGAATAGAAAAATGTACAGGAAGAACAGGTTTTGGATATTATTGTGACAAAATGAAACAGTTTGGATCTCTGGAGGAAGGTTTGGAAAAGTACAGGCAGATCAGAAATAGGATCAAGTCAGGCCTGCAACAGCACGTCTAGCATTTACAGTGAATATATAGAGAACAATGCTGACTGTATGGTCCTTCTATATTTCAGTACATTTGAAAAGCTTCTGTAATTTTTATCTTTTAGGAATTCTGATGAAGCATGTAGAAGGACACAAGATAGAACATTTTTGTTACGGTGCTTGAAATGTTAGATGAAAACTCTCTTCCGAGTGTAATGCAAATTGGTCTCTATGTATTTTGTAGGAAAGCTTAAAACATATTGCCATTATTGATAAGACATGGGAACCACAATGCAGTGCACAGTTAAGTGAAATTTAACTTTTATTAAGTTTAGGCTGTAACGTTCAAAAGCTCTTCTTCTATGCGATGTGTATGGCACTGTGATGTTGTATTTGGTCCCTAGCAGCTTGCTATGTCTAATTAATACCTACACATGTATTTTAATGCTATCCTAACACCTATAATTTGTAGAATCTTCATTATGGATAAATTTCCAGCAGTGCAACAACTGTAATGAAAAAAGCCCATCATTTTTGTCTCATAGAAGCTCCAGTGAATAAAACAAGTTCAGTTTGTATCTTGCTCATACTGCATTGCTTAGAAAGGTGATCATGATTTCATATGTGTTTGGGATTCTTTTTCTGACTGGGGTTTTGGGGTGCTTCTAACATGCATATTGTGTTTGATACAACCATTTTACATTTGAGATCTTTAAACTTACTAACATATGGATAGTATTCCAGACTTAACTTTGATATATTACACCAAATATTGTATTTATTCTTTTCTATGATTTTCTCCTGCATGTGTCTAGTTTATCACTGAGATAAAGCACTTCCACTTTGTAAAATTGGTTTGCTATGGTGAATTTTTCCTGCTGTTATTTTAATCTTTGTTGATCTGGATTTATAGTGTCCTCTCTTAGAGAAATTGTTTTGTATAACCTGTTTTTTTCTTAGGATTTAAATGATTGCTTCTGCTGGATCCCTGAGTTTTTTTGGTCTAGTTTTCATCTTCAGGATTATTTCTGTTTCATATTAGTTGGGTTGCTGTTTTCTTGGTGACCTACTTGGCTATCACAATGTCCAGACTCAGTCTTTTTGGCTGTGCTCTTTTTTAGAGGTCTCTTTCTAGAAATCTGCCTGCTTGAACAGCATACAAATAAAACAACAGTTCAAGTTTCTTTCTGATGATGTGCAAAATTTGCCACAGCATCTGTTACTCTTGGTGGCTTTCCATGTTGGCTGTAACCTTGGCTGTAACTATGGTATTGGAGTGAATGTATAGGCATGTTGCCTTTTCTATCAACTCTAAGCTATTGAATACTACAATTCCCACTTTATTCAAATTCTAGTTACAATGTCAAGCTGTGACTTTCCTTGGATGATATTTATGTAAATATGGCACTTTCTTACCAAGTAAATCTATTCCTTTATTAATTGAGAGCCACAGCTGCAAAAGTAAGCCAGTGACAAAACAAAGCAGAAAATATATTCCTGCTAACCCCCTTCACATCTCTAGCTTTAACATCAAGAACTTATTTATATGGCTGTTTTTAGCTGGCAACAGTTAAAAATGTAATTAAGTGTATTGACATTCAGCACAGACTGAAATTTCTAACCTTCCTCAAAGTCAAGTGATGCTAAAACAAACTGGTCAGTAAAAATGTCCCTTAGAGGTGAAACAGGACAAGAAATGGTAAACTGCTATCTGTTCTGCTATTTATTTATCTGATTTCATAGTCTGTAGGCAAAAATCTGGGAGTGAATCTTTCTCCATTACTGTATCAGTAATTTATTTTTCATTATGGTCAGTAACTGAAAGTTTAAAATGTTTGTAAACAGAGCTCTGTGCCAAGGTAGGGCAACCACAGAGCAGTGAGCATGTTGCAAAGCAATGAGGGACAGTGTCTCTGAAGTGACTCTTCAGCTCTCATGAGAGTTACAAACATGCAAGGCAGGGCATACAGTGAAAAAACAGACTGTAAAAGCAAACTACAGTCAGTAGTAATTAATAACAATTACAAGGAGAAACAATCGTGGCAGTCATAAGTCCTTTTCTGTTCAGAAGCTGTAGAATTTGCCATTAACTACAGACTTAAAGTGCTGGTGCAGCAAAATTCACTTTTTAAAGGCTATAGACATATGCACAAACATAAAAATGTGAGTAAGGTTGAGAAACCAAGCACTGAAAAGTTTGTAAGTGTCAGAATGAAAAATGCCTCTGCAATCTTAATTCGGCATCCAAGTGTCTGTAGTATGATATAGAAGCACATATTTAAAATATGACCTGATTCATTACAGCTGACAGTGCACACTATTTAAATTCTTCTCTGAATCATTACCTTTCTCACAGATTTTTCTATGAAATGTGTCGCTTGCATCTGAAATCACCACAAAAATTCATTAATTTGTTTTCCCAATGCCCATGTGAAATAATGGAGAATTTTATCCCTATTTGATTTGTGGGAAGCTGAAGTATGGAGAGGTTAAGGTCAAAGGGATCCATTAATTTAATGTGTCTGAGAAGGCTGAGGCCTCATTTTTCAAATCAGGCAGTATTTTTAGCAATTCATATGTCTAGAGCAGAGGTCTCTCTGACAACTGTTACAGTCTGAGTTCTTAACTCTTAAAAAATCAGCCTATGTGGTTGCAGTTTTCACTTCTTGTACCAAAACCTCTCTGAGGCAGAGCAGCTGGGACAGCCAGGAAAGGGAAAATTTCCAAAGCTCCATGTATGAGGTCAGTCATTCACTTTATGGAGATTGTGCAGGAACAGCCTACTCATCACTACAAGCCTTGTAAAGCTTTAATGTGTTCAGTGAGTATGGAATTTCTAAGGATTTTGACTGTTATCTCTCACAGGTCTCTATGGTGAGTATGTGTGAGTGGCACTTTAAAGCTTTATAATGTGGCCATTTGAGATAGTATTTCACAGGGACAGCAACGGGTCTGTCCTTGAAATATCCATGTCTTGCTCAAGTTCAAAACCGTGGCACAAAGCATGGAGGAGGGAAAGACAGGGGGAGAGTGAGATGGGGCTAAAATATTGCCAAGAAACACATTTTTTTAATATGTAGAAAACAACCTGTTTTTCCTTATTCCCTTCTCACAAATAACCAGTGTTATTGTTAACATTTTCTAAGTTTCCAGGTTCAGCCAGGTTTCCAGTATGGAAAAGGTCAGCTTAAACAACTGTTGTTGGGCAAGTTTAAAATGACTGATCCAACTTCTTCTACTGGAAAGTATTGGCTATGGTTATCTTAGACACCTACCCTTCCAGTAATTCTAAGGGCCTCATTCTGCTCTAAATTATACAAGTCCAGAATAGTTTCATTTTTGTAAAAGAAATAACATCAGTGCAAAAGTGGTATCAAATAATCTAAATAATTTCTTTGGTTAAGAAACACATAGTGCCTAATATAAAAGTAGAGAATACTGAACAGCTAAAAATGAGGTAATGAAGTTCGGCTTGTTTGCCTCATTAAGTATTTAGCAAGCATTTCTAGGTCCAGTTGCTTTTCCAGACACTCTGGCAATTTTTCTAGGAGAAAACCTAGTTTGTTTTCCAACTTGCCTTCAATTATCTGCATCCTGACAATCAGAAGTCCCAGATAAGCAATTTAATTTACATCAAGTCTTTTTTATTTTCCAAACCCAGATCAATCCCTTAGCTAAATCACATGGAGAAGTGTGCACATTTTAGGATGAAATCCACTGATGTTCATAAAAGAACAGTCCCATGCCAAAGGACCAGAGATCTCTTACACTTTTATTGTGTAAATCAGGAGTTATTTAAGTGCCACAGAATAAAATACATTACTTTAAAACTGGGGCAAATGAGAGGAGTGAACTCATTTTAATGAAGTTACATGGAATTAACCTGTTAGGACAGTTTCTATTCTATTTTCAACTGTAAGGCAGATAAGAATATAATACTTAAGTGTATGTCAATAAAGAGAATGACAGAACAGTCATGAATTTGAACTCCAAAAAATGTACAAATTATGATAAACTAAGCATATTTTTCCTCTTCTTTTCCTTTTGCACACTAAAGTAAGAAGTTAAATATCTGAGTGTCTTGTCTCTCTAGGCAAATTTCATTGTCCAGAAAATCTATTTTGATGAAAAATTATAGTCAGGACTCTGACTTCTGCCTTACTTCTGCTGTAGCAAGCACAACAATGTCTTAGCAAGATTAGGATGACTCTTATCCTCTTTATGTTGCCTTTATTTTCTTACTAATCTGGAAATTAAAAGTATCAGATGACATCTTGGACTTTGTATGTATCTGGAGCTAGGTCAAATCTTTCATGCACATTCATTGCAGTGGCTTTTCATCATAGCAGCAGCTGTAATACTTTCCCTATATCCTTGCTTTCAATTGTGACTTACTAGTTTCTCACAGAAAAATCCAGTCTCGTCTTTGCTAATAACCTTAGCAGTCCACTGCAAGTCTCATGCAAACATTAACGCATTTTAAAATTCCTTCATTGAGGTAAATATGCATTTTGAATAGAAGAGATCTAAATTAACCTGTGAAGAATGATGATCACAAAATGCCTCTGTTTTCCATTGCAATTTTTTCCTATCCATTTTAACCAATTTCCTTTAGAAGTGGCAAAATAGGACTCGTTACTAGTAAGTTGGTTGCACTGCTGTAAGAGAAGAGTGGTAGCGTTCATGTTAGTTTTCTACATAATTACAAGAACTACTTTCACTGAAATGGAAACATGTTGAAAAATCCAGGTTTGCCATGGCTGGAGTATTTCTTGGATGTGTACATTTTCATGAAGGTTCAGCAGAATTTAATATTATGATGGATCTCTGGCAGGGTTCTCTGATTACTTCTAGTGATCGCACAACTTGAGTTCTTGAAATTTAAAGAGTTGTTTCAACAGAATTTCATTTTAGAAAAAATCCACTTGTTTTTCTTTTCACTCTGCATCAAAATGAAAGTAATTTTGAAAGCTATTGGCAAATAGAATTGTTTTCCATATAATCTTAATAATTAACTTTCCAGTAGAATTACTAAGTACAGTAGCTACTGCAGTTCACCTTTATTAATGGAGGCATGGCTGGCAAATCCACTTCTGGTACACTCCCTGAGATGTAGTTTAGTAACCAGTGTGTGTCAAATGTCAGCTCTGCTGTTCCTCCTGGGATTCGTCCATCAAAAGAATACATATTCTGTCTGTGCTATATGGGCATTTTCTAAAGCCATCCTCCAACTTGTCCAAGACTCACAGAGGATTCAGAAAAACAATGCAGTCATTTTTTCAAACTACTACATGAGTAGTTTTAAATATACAATGCTTTCACCATCATAAGTCAGTGAAAGGCAAAAATGCCATTTCAACCAACTGTTCCATAAAAATCTGTCTTACTGCCCAGGAAAAGAAGTACTGCTGTTGTGTAGTGTGTCATGAATAAGGCAAAGCTTGGTGGGGAAGAGACACTTTCTTGTCTAGGTTTCCAAGCTCAGTGGTATTCTTGTTTCTTTCTAAATTACACATTGTTGATTAGTTACCCTCCTTTAAATAACTTTCTGACATGTAGTTATTCTGAACATGCTGACAAGGGCTTTAAAATAGAAGATATAACATCTAGAAAATTTAGTTATTTCCACACAATGATATGATCACTTGTCTCCAAATATACTTCAGGAATTCTTTTCAAGGATCGTATGTTTGTAACAGCTGCTTTTGCATAATATATTAAGTGCCCTTCAAATATGCTATGGTTTAAGAAATGTCATGGGTTTAATTAGATGTCTTTATTTATGACTGTAATATACTGTCTGTCATGGTGCAACACTGGAAACACTCGGATTGAATCCATAATTCTCCAGGAAATCTTCTACTGAAAATAGATTGAATTTACCCTTAGCAACTGAAAAACCACTCCAAATTTAGTAAAATATTGACATCTTATTGATATTCATAACTTTATCTTCTTTTCAGAAAGAAAGAATGTCCTGGCATATGATCTGCACAGAAGAAAAAGCCTTAAAGGCATTAATTTATGGGTAGAAATTAATAACAACTCTATTTTATTTTAGTAAATGCAGGAATTAATCAAAACAGTTGCTTTTTGGAAAGTAAAAGTTCAGTCATTTGGGGGCTTTATGTGTTTCTGTGACAGATTTCCAGTTTATATTTCTAGTCTTGTTTTTGAAATGATAATTCATATCCACACACATGCATATACCTGCCCATCCTTCCACTCATATATATGTATATGTATAGTGTACATATAGCCACGTTTTGATACAAGTTCTGAAGTGCATAACATTGTTTTGCAAACTACATAAACTAAGATAGTGAAATACTATATCATCCCTTGTTATCAATTTCTAAAAATGTGTGACTATATTCAATTAAAATGTCCTTCCTTGTACCATCAGAGAACTTTATTTCTTAAATATAAATAAAACCAGTGAAGAAACAGTGCAAGTTAATTTGATCGTTTTCTTATAGAAGAAAAAAAAAAAAAAGAGCTAAGAGACTATGTTTGGGAAGATGTCATTGGGGAAAGAAGACAGGAAGAGGAAAGGAAGAGAAATGAGAAATTTTAATCGTATAAGGTGTCAACTAAAAAAAAAAAAGAAAAAGATCTGGGATGGGTTACAAGAAGAAGAAATGAGAGGAGGTTGAAATCGCCCATCCTGAACTCATTCTGTCAGTCAGGGATAGGAAATACCGCCTTCAGAAATCTGAATACAGTTTATCCATTAACTTGTCAATCACAGGAGGATTTCAGTACACTGATTCCAAAGCCTGATTTACGCCACTGTTGGAGTTACTGAGTGAGGATTAGGGAAATAGGAGGCTTGCTAGAGAATACAAGTTCTGAAGGAGGATAAATGAGATAAAAAAATGGAATGAGCAAAATGGAAATGATAAACTAAAGAGAGGGAAACAAGAAGAAAAAGGAAGAAAATCTTGCTATAATGTCTTTTGATTATTTTCACACAGACCCTCATGTTTGCTATTTTCCTGGGACAAATTTTTGTCCAAAGTGATCAGTTGATGCCATGTGTAACAAGTGCTTGATACTCTTATGCCTCTTTAGATAATGAAAAGTGATTGTAGTACCTGGGAGTCTGGCTCTATGAACAGCTACTATGTGTGAATATTTCATAGCATGACTTGGTTGACCTACCTAACTCCTGGTCTGAAGCATTATAATGAACAACAGATGAACATTTTCAAGCTTGAATGCTCACTTAAGTCCTAAAGCTAGAATCAAACCTGAAATAAATAACCAGGGGCAGTCTGCGTTGGTGGAGCCAACGCTTCTCAGCAGCTTCTTTCAGACAAGATGCTTCTTTCACTGTGTGCATGGCTTCTGAGGATTTATACTTGAAAATGTTGGCTTTGTTCCTCAGAATATTTCTGTGCCATCTGTAAATTTTCCACCCACTATTTTGCATTGTCCATCTGTTTAAACTAAGGATTTTCTCATAGGTCCTGAACACAGTGTATTATCCTAGAAAGCTACGAGACTGTTTATCTGTTGGTCTCAGAGCCTTGCAATTTTTAAGGTATTTATTTTCCCACAATCCCTGCAAGGTGGGAAGATAACAGTTCTCTCCATCATCTGAGGCAGATGTCTAATACCAAAAGGTGCTTAATACAGAAGTGTTTCACTCAGGTAGTGCCAACTTCCTCACCTTTGCAGACACATAATCCTGCAATTCATGTACTGTGTGAATTTCTGCCACTGAGGTCCTTCTGCCACCTTACACTGGATGTCACTGCATTGCTTGGGCACCTACACTGAAAACTATCTCCTGGCAGGACTGCCAAACCAGACATCTTCCCAGTTATCTTTTAGGAGACCAATTTAGAGGATGCTTTCATACCATTTCCAATGAATGATGAAGACTTTTACAGTCCATGTGGTAGTGGATATACACATTCCTTCCAAAAAAGCGATGGTTGGGGCACTTATGAAAAAACATATATTCAGATTTTCATTTTAATATATCAGGATCTGGAGCAGTCTTCCCCTTTTATGTGAGAAGAGCTTAATCAACAGAATATAAGGGAGAGAAAAAACCCACACTGAAACAAGTTTCGTTTTTATAATGTAATTACTCACTGGTACAGAGAGAAAAGACAACAGAGTAGTTTTAAACTGTGGTATAGGAGAATCAGGCTTAGATTTCTGTTTCAGTATATTTTATGTTTTGCAACAACTTTGAAAGTAAGACTTTCAGCTGTAGTATTGGGCAAAATGGAACAAGCCACCAAAATCAATTTATATAAGCAGAGGATAAAATCTACAATTTTTTAAAAAATCTCATGTTTCAAAAATCATGGTAGGCAGCTATTAAACATTAACAAATACTGATGTATCAAAACAGAGAATCACTTCAGCCTTTAGGCTAATGACAACCTATCCTGAGGATAATTTACATAGTGACTTTTGGCATTTTTGGCAGAATTAAATGGCAACAGGATATCCCCAATCTGTTACTGCATTTAAGAAAGAAGAGAGTTTCATGTTCTGCCACTCAACTTACTTTTTCCATAGATGTTTTTTACATCATACCTCTCCTGACAGACATGAAAAATTAATGATGGGACTTTAAAATTTGTCTGTGCACTACACCACGGCCAGGATATATGCGGGCTAGTGGAAGGCTATCCATATCACTGCTAGAGCTCATTTCCCTTGCACTTAGACTTATGTATTTTGGATATAAACCAAAAGAAATAAAACATTACTAAAAACATGCAGGACTATAGTGCTGTAAACAGCAAAGAAGGCATAGAATCATAGAATAGTTGGGGTTGAAGGGACTTTTAAAGGTCATCTAGTCCAACCCCCCTACAATGATCAGGGACATCCTCAACTAGATCAGGTTGCTCAGGGCCCAACTCATATTTAGCTCTGTCAAAGGTGTGTGGTTTGAGGATGCTAAGCCTTCTGTAAAACTCGACATGTTCCAGCTCCAGTTAAGGGGATGGAGAAGGGGTTCCCATTTGGGAAGAGGTATTCCCATGGGACTGCTCCTCCTTTAGTGCCTGTGCAGCATCCTTTCCTCAGCTTCACACCATAACCACTGGGAGGGAGCAAAGCAGATGTTTCTTCCTGGAGTTCTGTAAAGTGACCCAAATCAGGGCAAACAAACACAATCCGAATGAGTTTCGAAGGGTGTTTGTGTGTAACAGCAGGAAGAATAATCAGGATTTCATTCAAAAATCAACACCTTAGTGATGTTTAAGATGAGTAAAATAGATTTAAAAAGCAACAGTTTGACATCTACAACACTTGTTAAAATTTGTTTTCATGCTGAATTAGATGAGACTCTGGACTATACCACGAACACCATACTCAAAGAAAAACAGAAATTAAAGTTAAGGGACTGCACAGGTCTGAACAGTCAGCAAAGAACTGCTAATAAACCCCCAAAGTCTTGATTTTTACTTGTACTCTAACAACTGTATAGTCATAGTGAGCTTACAAGCAAGAACAGCATGAAAAAAGGGCAGTTTTAATCTCATTCTTTAGAAACTGGTAGTATTTTATTCAGCACTGAAACTATCAGCAGCCAAATGCAGGGGAAATTTACTTTATCTTTAGATATGAATGTTGCTAAGTGACTAAACAAGAGATTTCAGATATCATTGTTGTCACGACTTCCACAAACAAGAGTTTACTTTCACTATAAAAAGAAAAATGCAGTCTGATCTGTTACAATAGAAATATCTGAACATTTTTCCATGGCTTATTATCTGTAAATAATGGAAAATTTGTGTGAGCTAAACAGTAAATAATTGCTCCAGATATACTGCATTTCACGTCATGTAGTCTGTCCACTGTTAAACATTCAGGAAACCACAGAATCACAGAATCACAGAATGGTAGGGGCTGGAAGGGACCTCTGGAGATCATCTAGTCCAACCCCCCTGCTAAAGCAGGTTCACCTACAGCAGGTTGCACAGGATCACGTCCAGGTGGGTTTGTGAATATCTCCAGAGGAGACTCTACAGCCTCTCTGGGCAGCTTGTTCAAGTGCTCCATCATCCTCAAAGTAAGGAATTTTTTCTTCATATTCAGATGGAGCTTCCTGTGTTTCAGTTTGTGCCCGTCACCCATTAACCAAACAGCCTAGAGTATGGTACCCTGTTATGCTAAGCATAGATACCACCAAACAACTAGAGCAGTTATAAATATGCCAGTTTTTAACTGTGTGAAACAGTTCTACTACAGAAAATGAAATTTTATTTTAAGAATTAGATAATTTAAGCATTAATTAATAAATAATATTTTATGCTGTTATTTGAACAGCAAATTACAAAGTTGTCATGGTAAAAATGTTGCCTATCCTGAAAGACAGAGGGACATTCATAAACAAACTGTTGCAGAAATATGATTTAGGGGCACATACAAAAAAATACCAATGGCATCTAGAGCGAGACATATGCATGAAAGTGATAATTGGCTAGACATTAAGACCCTTAAATTTCGATTTTTATATTTAGATGCATGCAGATGACTATGGCCCCATTATAGTCAATGGAAATCTAATCAACACAGTTAGTGGAGTCTAAAGAGCAGTTCAGTTACCTTAGAGCAGACATTAAGGCTTACTAGCAAATAAAAGTTCCACAGCTTAGATACCTGTACCACTGAAATTTAAGTGTCTTAATTTCATACTCAATGCAGTCATACATCAAAAACTTTCACGTGGTGGCTGTAAGGGCAGCTTCATTTCAGCAAGTCAGCCTGACTGTTTCCTTGGTGCTCAGAGTTTTTGTTTCTGCACTGTTCCAGTTTAAGCAGCTCAATGCTTAACTTCTGCTTTTGCCGTACTAGGATCCAAAAACTACCCAAAACAGCTGTTAAGACTTCAGAGGGATCCTGTCTGAAAACCATGCTCCAGATATGCCTAACTCCCCATAAGGATCTGAGATCCTTCAAATTCAACCAGAACTCTAGCTCTAATTTCTAAAATATAGCTAATAGATGAGATAACAATGATGATTCTTTTATCAAAAAATAATTGTCAGTGCTACAACTCTATTGCCTTATTGTCAAGGCACTCACAGAAGGAGCAAATTTCTTAAAGAAGTTCTTTGCTCAAGTGATTATACATTTTATTTTAACTGGTCTCTCTTTGGGGACCATTTACAACCAATTCAATACGAACATCCCTTTTCTCAGCTTTGTGAGAAGTATATCTAAAAGAACTTGATGTGAGAACTTACAGAAAATTATTTTAAACAACACTGGTTTCAGTCAGCCCTAGTTTTAATTCACTCACACCCACATACTCACAAGCACAGAGATGTGTATGTCCAAGTGATCTGGCAAGGATTGTCTGTGTGCTATGTGGATGAAAAAGGAAATTGGTTGTTGATTCCTCATTACGTCTCTTGGCTTCCTCTTTACTCGTGATAACAAATGGGTTTTTAGATTGTTCTTCAATGACATTTAGAAATAAAAAAATATTTTAGGGTGATTCTTCTGTTTCAGAATTTAATTTCACATTCCATGAATCTTAGACAATGTGTTGCCTGTTGTATTTGTTTCCTCATTTGAGGTACCTTTAAGGTTACAATCTGCTTTCCTGTTAGGATAAGAGGAACAGGAATGATACATACAATATGGTGTATCGTTATTGCCATCCTTCTGTTATCAGACCATGGGCCCTCTGATCTTGAGAAAACCATATTCCTCAATCTTTGCCAGTTTGATTGCTGTCAGTTTTGTCCTTGGCCATCAACACAGGCCTTCTTTTAGCTTTTGCTCTATTGTTTCTTGTGGTGCTTTTGCACACAAACTTTTCTGTGTGTAATTCATCCAATCTTAGTATTTCTGTTACAAATCTCTACTGTTGGAGCAATCATGAAGATAAAGAAAATTAAGCTTGCTTTCACTTCACATATATAGCCAAGCAATTTTAATTGAGAATAGTTGAACTTATTAACTTGCCTTGTCTCTTACCACCAGCTTAGCCTTACTCAGCTGGAAGGGACTTTGGGATAGCATTTACAGTTAGTAGAAAGAATCTAGTAAACAGAAATCTGAAAAACCTGAAAAATTACAGTGAATGGACTCCTCACTAGGTAAATGAGAATCTTTCTGACTTTTTCTTTCTACTGGGATTTAGGCTAGTGGAATTGTATGTCATTGTAATCAATACCACCCAAATCCCTTTTTTGTTCAGTGCTGTTGGTTTTAATAAGAATGTTGTTTAGTGTCTCAAATCTGGCAAAAAACAATGTACTGAACTTTGTTATAACCAAGCATAAGCAAAAGGGAAAAAAAGAGACTGTACTCTGTCTTGAAGATTTTTAAATGTAATGTTTTAATTCCAACCTTAGTACTGAAACAATTTTTTTTTTTTTATGGGGACTAAGGCATATCCATCACTGAAAGTTTTTAGGACAGAATATACAAATTTCATCAAGTGTGACAAAGCTGATCCTGCACGGTAGCAGAGGAAAAGACTAAACGACCTTCTGAGATCCTTCCCAGGCCTGTTTCTTATTGTTTTGTTAGTATTGTATATGTCATGATTATAGGATGCTGAAATTCTGATAATGTCAGGAGGTTACTGTAGATATATATAGTAGTGTGTGTATTTATATATGTATATATGTACACACAGTTTGTTAGTCAGTGAAAAGGCTCTCATTTTTTTAAGAGACATATAAAAGCAAAAGCTCTTTCTCACATTATACTTTTCAATAAGTCTCAACAAAAATGAATCTAGAGTGTTCTATTAAAAGAAGACAAAGTCTTTTGTAGCTGGTAGAATTTTAATATGAATTTATAAAACTTGCAGATTTGAGAACATAGGGTTTATTTGATTTTAGACATAGTTATGAAGTCTAATGATAAAAGCAGTTACGTCATATCTGTGCTGAGCCAGATTATCTGGTAGAGCAGATTAGGGCTAATTCAACATGTATTTGCAAGGTCAGGTCATGAATGGTCACTGCCTGCATTGGAAAGGTCATATATTATGCTTTTGTGCCGGTTTTTCTTGTGTGTTCTATGTGATCTTTTGGGTTGTCTTGTGTCTAACCTTCCCTTTACTTTCCATAAATCTGCCATATCCAGCACTTTTCTATCTGCTTTTTACTTCAGAGCTCAGTTGCTGCCCCAGGAGGCAGTTGCACTGGAAGTTGATTCTGCCAGATGTAGCCATTGCTTCAATCTAATTTCTCACCTGGGCTGGAGTGAGAGAGCAAACACTGTGCTGGAAGGACTTTTGCAGGTGATGATATTTCTGTTTCAAGCATGTGAGTACTGACGTGTGCCCAGCTACTGAATCACAGCTGAGCTCAGTGGGACACTTACAGCACGGAAATTGTGCAGTTCAGACTGACTGGCTGGCTGGGACCTGCTAACTTCATCACCACTTCTGTTGGTCCTGTCCTCATTCCACTCAATTTCTGAGTTTCTAAAGAGAAAAATGAATGTTAGCAGATAGTTGTGCTAAAAGGATTGTGAACAGATGCAGAAGTTTCAAATGAGGACAGTGACATTCCTGTGTGTCACATGTTAAGGAAGAATGAGTGGCTGTTATCAATTCTTTGCTTTAGCCTGTGTTAGGTCTTGGATAATTGGTTTCATTTCCTGCCACTCTCTGCTGTGAGCTCAGGAGTGTCTCCTTGATATTCGGGAACACCTAAGACCATGGTCAACCCTAGCACAGCAAGGGGGGCAATTGGTCTGTTTCAGGCAAGGATATGAAAATGCCTATTTGCTCAAGCCAAGAGAAGACTGGATGCATATGTCAGATAAAGGTTTAGATTGGATATTAGGAAAAACTTCTTCATGGAAAGAGTAGTCAAGCATTGGAACAGGCTGCCCAGAGAAGTGGTGAAGTCCCCATCCCTGGAGGTGTTCAAACAACGTGTAGATGTGGCACTTTGACACATGGTTTAGTAGGCATGGTGGTGTTGGGTTGATGGTTGGACTGATGATCTTAGAGATCCTTTCCAACCTTAATGATTCCTAGTTTTTACTTTCATCAAAAAATAATCCAGCCACCAAGCCAGGAAACATGAAATTGCTACTCCCCCCTTAATTGTTTTAGTGGTGGACTTGGTAGTGTTAGGTTAATGGTTGGACTTGATGATCTTAAAGATCTTTTCCAACCTAAACAATTCTATGATTCTATAAAAGGCATCAGCAGAAGTATATACTTTCATTGGACCAGCCCTATATCTCAGTCTTTGCTATTCAGTGTATGATACTGTCAAGGAACTGTTGTGGTTTGGCTGATCCAGTTGTGCCTAGGCAAAGAACTTGTTTAGAAGGAAGCTGTTCTGGATGAGGTATCAGCATCTGAAAGACACCAACATGCAGCTATATTTTACTGTATTTACCAGCTACTCAGAATGTATGGTTACATTTGTCAAAATGCATTTATTAGCATTTTATCAAAATGTATAGGGGAGACCTTCCTTGGCAGTGAGGTATTTCATGCTCCATAAGATCTAACAAGATGTGTTGCCAACAGATTGTGATTGCAAACACCTCAGTGCTAATAACCTAATAGGAAAAAAATGGGAGGAATGGTAGTTGCATTACCTTTTTGCTTAAGGGTTGGGAAAGAAACACGGTTGCAAAGAGTTTGAATAAGCAAGTATCACATGACAAAGACAATAAAGCATAGAAAAAGAACAAGCAGAAACACTTCCATGGTATTTAGATTATTAAATGGTTTATTTGTGTGCCTCTGAAGATACAGAAGACACAGCAGGATTGAAATACTAGACTGACAAACCAGCTCGTTTCAGAACAAAGGAGAAGTTTCGAGGCAGGAACATGATAAAAAGTGATGTGTTCATACCCTGAGACAGAGAATGAGAAACAGGATATAAACAAATTATTTTCAATTTAATAGCTGTATCAGCCTCCCACAAAATTTGCAGAACAGAATAGATCCCTTCCTTTTGCAGATGCACTTTAGTTCTAAGTCACAAGTAAAACCAAAACCAGAAAAATAAGTGAATTCAGCAAATATGATCATGTGTGGGCATGCTGTTTTTGCCACTTAGTGCTAAGTTAGCAGTTATCTCATGAGAGGGCAGAAATGCACAGCCGGAGTGAAACCTCTTGCAAGATTCCAGCTAAATCAGTCCTTTTCAGTTTGGGTGCAGTATTGTAAGGTGCCGTTTGAATGAATCTACACCTCAGCAATCCATCAATGTGTAAACACTACAAATGATGATCGTAGCTTTGAAAGAGCAAATTAAAACATTATTTTCTCTGATTTATTTGCTTTTGTAGTGAGAAAGCTGTAATTTAAAAATAATTATTTTATGGTCTGTCTGATTGTGTAGCAGGCGTATTGAAATTAAATATCATTGGGTTAGAATTTGCCCTGCTGAACTGGTAAATACAGTAAATTACAGACAATTAGCTGCTTGCTGATGTCTTTCAGATGCTGATCACCATGGAACATATCCCCAGTGCCATGTCTGCGCAAGCAGTTCCTGCCATCCTCCCACTGCTGCCTACCCATCTGGACTTCAGATTTCATAGGCTCATTTCAGCAGGAAGTAAAGATTTGACATTGATGTCAAATTTACAACTACCTGGTGCCTGAATTACAATGATGCTGTGTGGTAATCTGACTAAAGAAAACTGGCAGAAAGCATGTAGTCACATCTCAGACCATCTAGAATTTTGCAGCTATCAAGAGATTGTCTACTCCCAATACATTTAGCAACTAAAACATGTTAAACAATTAGAAAACAGGCTTGTTTGCTCTGTTCTCATTGAACCTCATGGCTGTGGATTTGTCAGTGTTGTAATCATCTGAACTTGATCTACGTCTTTCCTTGGCAGGGATCTAAAATCCGTTGCTTGTCTGTATCTGGTTTATCATCTGTGCTATCTGAACCACTAGTGGTTGTTTCTACGGAGCTTAATATGCCTCAGAGTCCACATGTCCAGTAATCTGCCTGGCTTCCAAGCAACATTATTTAATAACACTGATGAAAACCAGGGATATTCCACAAAATAATGACTACACTGTTTAAATTCTTCGTAGTAGTCAAGGAGGAAGTACATTCACATACAAAATATGCAGAGAAATTAAAAAGAGCTATACAGCTTAAAAAAAAAAAAAGGAAACAGTTTATTATCAGCATGAAACCTCCGTAGTATTGTTTTTTTTCTGAACTAATTATTAGTTTTCAGTGGTTTCTAAATCTTCCACTACATTCAGGGGGCATCATATAAACAAAAGCATTAGTAATAAAGACGTGAAAGGATCTCTGCTTCTGTTTTTCCCTTTTCCTGCCTACCCCATCACTTCCCTTGGCTATTGAACAGTACAGCACATCCTTATCCATTAGGAAAACACATATTAAATGAATAGGCAAAACTCCAGTTCAGCCTCATCTCTGGAAGTAATCAAGTCCACTAACATGGGGTCCATTGATACTCCCAACACTAACACCTGTCACGTCACTTGTTATTGTCTAGACTGAAGCTCTTCCATGGACTCTAAAAGGAGAAATGGTCTCTGAAATTTTCATTCCCTAGGCTGCTTAAAATTAGACAAGGGCCCTGGTCCTGAAAACTGGTAGATGCCAGGAATAAGTATGATAGTATCAATAATTTTCAGAAAATTACTCTCCAATTAGATTACTGAGGGTTTACAGAAGCACATCCTAAAACCTTGCACACAATGAATGTTTGTCAGTGCAAGCATTGTGATGTACCCCAGTCAACATGACTTGCTAATCAGAGAATCATAGAATTATTTAGGTTGGAAAAAACCTTTGAGATCATCGAGTCCAACCACAAACCTAACACTGTCAAGACCACCACTGCACCCTAAATTCCACATCTACACGTCTTTTAAATACCTCCAAGGATGGTGACTCAACCACTTCCCTGGGTAGCTTGTTCCAATGCTTTCAGTGAAGAAGAGGGCTGCAGTATATTGAGCCAAGGTCCTTTTCATTTAGAGTTTTAATTGTGAATATGGCTTTAGGATGCAATCATCTCATCTCTGGAAATCAGACTGACCCCATCAATTCTAACATATAAAACAACCATCAAATGGCAAGAGCTTCTACACATTGCCAGAGTTGGGACAGCATCAAACAAGTAATTTCATCACTAGCCTGCAACCACTATCCAACCATTGATAAAAAGTCCAGCCATAACTTTTGTTTTAAGATATGCTCACTTTAGAATAGGAGTGAAATTCATACTTCTAATGAAAAAACCAGTTCGATTCTTGTGTCAAAGTATAAGAACAACTCTGTTAGATCAGGACAAGCATCTGTCTAGCTCACTGATCTCTCTCCAACAATGGCTACTAGTAGATACTTTGGGAAAGACAATAAAACAGGGCAGAATGATTCTTCCCATGGTTATACACTTATAACTTTCAGCAATCTGAGACTTGGGTACTTTCAGAATGGAAGTCTTCCATGAATTCTTCCATTAATTTTGTCTAATTGCTTTTTGAGCCCATTTATACTTTTGGCATCCACAACATCCTATGGCAGTAAGTGCTACAATTTCATTATGTGTCACATGAAAAATACTTGCTTTTATTTGTTCTAAACCAGTTGCCTGGTAATTTAATTTTGTTCCACCTTGTCTTTGTGTTATGGGAAATAGTGAATAGTTATTCCCTATTCACCCTCTTTATGCCTTTCACAGTTTCTACATACTTCTTTACAATTTCCCCATATTTATTTATTTTCCATACTGAAGGATCTTAGTTTCTGTGATCTCTCCCCATGTGGAAACATTCCAAATCCCCATTTATCCTTATTTTCCCATTTTGCTGTGTTTCTTTGAGGTAGAATCAGAGTACATTATTTCCATTTGACTCTTTACTGTTTTTGTAATAGTTCTTGTTATTCTATTTTCTGTTTTGATCTCTTTGGAACATTGAAAAGATGTTTTCAGAGAACTTTCCATAAAATCTACTTCCAGGATCACCTCTCTCATGATCATTTGAAATCCAGCATTATGTTTGTCAACTTATGGTTTGTTTGCCTTCACCATGATAGGTATGAATTTGCATTCATGAAGGATGAATTTTGTTTGCCACTCTATCATGCAGATATTCTGTATCATAAGACCTTTCTACAACTTTTCCTTGTCAGTTCCAGTGCTGACTCTTGTAACTCATTTTGTACTGCTTGGAGACTTTTTTTGCCTCCTTAACCAGATCATTTAAGAACATGTTTAACACCATATATCTAAACACAGATACCTGAGGGACTCTGCTGGTACCTTCCTTCTTTGTGAAAAATCTACCATTTCCTAATCTTTATTGATTGTTCTTTGACCAGTTACTAATCCATGAGAGGACTTTCCTTCTTCCTCCCTTGACATTTAACTCTTTTAAAAGAGCCTTTGTCAATGAATCTTTTAAAAAACTTCCTGAAATTCTAAATTCATTGAGGAATTTCAATACTAATTCCTTAAGGTAATTATTGAGCATGATAATAGAAATAATTTATAGTTCTCAATCAGGGGTTAGGATTCAGCCACACTTATGCTGCTGAAAAATCCAGACTTGGCACCTGTCACTGTCTAATCTGTCATGAAGAAAAGCTCAGGGAAGTAGCAGGAGGCTGGTTTTTGAGTCTCTCCAGGCAATGTTTTCAGTTGATCACCTTTCTGTGGTTCCAGTGGAGGACAGTGGGCTAAGCAATACTCCAAGATCCATGTTGGTGATTGACATGGGAGGATGAAAGCTGGAAACTATATTTTTTAAAATCAGGATTCAGGAAGCTAGTGTCTAGAGATCCATAGTAAATACCAGTTTAGAGGACTTGGATATCACTGTAACCAGAGATAAAAGTCAGTATGCATTTCACTGCAAATCTTCACTAATGTCTTGATTGTGAAGACAGAAACAATTTCCTAAGATTGAATAACTTCATGGAAAAGTACCCTATAAAAGGGCTTGGCAAACTGATGAGAAGCTAGGCTGTAATGAGATTTTGATGAATCTCTTCCCATTTTCTTGGACACCAAGACTACAGTTTCTATATTTTATAGTCTTGGCTCCACAAGGTATTTCATTTCCCTAACAGAGACATTTTTCTCTGTAGCCCTCTTTTGGCCTCTTTTTTGCTCCTTAACCTTATAGGGCTAGATATACCAGTGTACATTGATAAGAGTGATCCATTTGGGCTCATGGGATAACAGAGAAGCAGAGATGTCACAAAATGTAAATGTGTATAGTCTTAACTGCAGGAAATAGGAACCAAGTGTATCTCATCTTCAGTGTGTGAAACTTGACAAGTCAAAGAATACCTACATTTAATCAAAGAGGCCGATACAATCTTGCCAAACCTTCTAGTATTTTTCTTTGCAATTTTACTGGCTGATAGCCATTCTTAATTGGAAATAAGACAGAATGTAATCTCTGAGCAACAGACAAAATTTACTATGACCCATCTTTAGAGTAATTGTGGAGACTGAATATTCTTTGTCTGGGAAAAGTTGTCAGAATATTGTGCATGGTATCTGTCAAATATCAGCTGGTTATGAGTAGAAATTTTTATGCTTGGGTGAAAAATACCAAACTGAGGGAAGGTTTATATGGGGAATGGGAATTGGAGATTGCTTCATAAGAGCTGACATCTTAGAAGGACAAAACAGTTTTAAATACCTGTAACTGGCATGTTCTTAAAGGTGTAGTCTGCTAAAACATACATAAATAAAAAATGAGGGTTTCAAGGGGCTGAAATTTGATGTGATTTATAGAAGAAAATACATATGAATAGAAATGTGTAATAAAGCTGCACTGCTTCTTAATCTACCATCCAACATAAAAGAAACATAAATAAGTCTAGATATTTATTCTTCATTAACTCTATTGAGCCTCCAGAGCCTCATTATGGCTGTGTTTTGCCTCTTGGACTTCAGTTATGCACCTAAACTTGGACATATTTGTCATACACACATGATTCAAAGTCTTGTTATGCAAGACAGAAATTCATTACAGGAATAGAGCGGAATTGTTGATTTCAAGTCAACACTGACTTTTGAGATTAGAATAATAAAATAAAAATTCATGAGACACATTCATTAGCTTTTTCCACAGATAAGGGCTTGCTGACAGAGTAGCTTCCTTGTTAAATAAGCTCTCTGACAAATGTAGTCTGTTTCTGTTACCAGAGTAATCCTAATTTATCCAAACTTATTTAATGTTCAGATATTTCACAAATAATGGCAACAAATAATTGGTAAGCTAAAGTGCTTTCTTTGATGCTGCATCCAGTATTTTTCTAGTCACTGTGTTTGGCAACCACAAAATTACTGTTTGGATTTCCTACCAGTTTGCTATTCAACCAGTATTTGGGGCAATTCCCAATTCTGCCCATTCCTTATTCCCTAAACATTTCTGGCCAATATGCACAGAATCTTATTTTTCATATCAGTATAGATGAGAGTGTGCAGATGTTACAGTCACAAGGTATTGTTTCAGCTGCCTGGCTGGAAGACAGACTTACTTATGAAGACTATAGTGAAAGGGGAAGATTAAATTTTATGCTTTCAGTAAAATTTTAATTGAATCAGAATTCACCTAAAATTTATTAAACTTTCAAAATTCACAGCCTTTTGATTTATCAATCTGTAGTCATTTGCATATGTGTGAAGAGCAAGACAGACTCATGAAAACCTAAAGAATCCATGTTATTAAACATTGCATATACATATGGCTTTTCCTGAAATGAGAGTAAAGAAAGAAGAGGGGAAAAAAGGAAGTAAGAGTATAAAGAAACACTAGGAAACAATATAATTTGCTGAAAGCTTCATGCTATCTCAGATGCAGATTCCTGAGCTCACATGTAAAATCCCACATTTAGAAAACCAGCTGAGCCTCCAATTAAAAGCAATTATTGTATCTTGCAGCTACCCCTTGTATTATTATTTTCATGAGGATTATAAAGAAGGGTTATTTCTTTGTGAAAATCTAGACCAAGGGGTAATAACTCAGTTTCATTTCTTAACTTTCAGTGCAGTTTCTGAAAGGATTAGCTGATATAAAAGAACTCACCCAAGATATGTTCTTCCCTTGAGACAACCCATGTTCATTTAAAAAAGGCTTAAGTCCCCAGCCATGCACTACGGAGTGTTGTTTGCCTTTCATTTAGCACAGGCTGCCAGGCTACCTTGCACAGCCTTTGGAGAGGCAGAAAATAGGTATGTATACTGCATTCGGAAGCAAAACAGGAAAAAAAAAATGCTTGATTCATACCAGGGAACAATTTTGGAGACCTGTAAGTATTTACATATATTTTTCCCTCAGAAAAGCATACAGAATTCCCAAAGTTTATACAGAGGAATGTTTTCTAACCCAATTACATGCCCAAGCAGCTCAGCAGTTCACTGTCTGCAGTAATTTGAATCTAAAACTAAGTAACTTTTGCCCTTGTTCTGGTTACTGGTATTTTTGGAGGATGCAAGCTGACCTTAGGGACTCCTAGTTTCCTTAATGTCATCTGACATGCATGATTGTGCTGGCCTGGACTCTAGAGCTACTCCTTTGACCTGCTTATATGTATTTGTGGGACTGATGTCCAGTCACGAGATTTAAACTGTACTTGATTGTCCTCCTGCCAAAAGTAACTATAATAGAGCCTAAGGTGTTAAGGTTCCAAAAGCCTTGCTTTTGACTGGGATTTTCCTCCTGCTGTGAGGAGCAGTGCAGTAAGCTCCCTGCCCTGCAGTAAGATACAGCTGCTATGGATAGATCAGACCCACTTAACATGCGGATGATGTGTAAGGCCAACACATATAGAACACAAGACCATAAAGTAAGTAGAGGTCCCAACAAAAGTAGTCAGAATTACTTTATTTCAGATTTCAGGGCATTTATTATTATTAATATTATCTTATAAGTTGTTACAGGGCTGATGCTATTTAGACTATGTCTAAAAGATGTGCAAATCCCAGAAAAGGGTAATTCCTATCTATTCTGCTGCAGCCTGCTTTTAGCCAAGTGTGGACAGTGGTATGAGTGACAAATCATTCTGGTCATGCCCTTTGTGGAAATAAAGCATTTGGGGAAGGAAAGCAGACCATTTCACTGGGCTGTGAAGACAGAGCACAAGAGAGATCTTCACCCCGTAGTGTAGTAATTAGAGCATGCACTGGGAGGACAGTGACCTGGATTTTGAAATGTTTCAGTGATGAATGTTGATATTGGAGCATCATAAGTAAAATATGTAAAACACCTCTGGATAAGGATCAGTGCTTAGAGTTCTGTTTACTCTC
The DNA here is from genome assembly GCF_030463565.1 of Pelecanus crispus. Classification (NCBI taxonomy): domain Eukaryota; kingdom Metazoa; phylum Chordata; class Aves; order Pelecaniformes; family Pelecanidae; genus Pelecanus; species Pelecanus crispus. The sequence goes on from NC_134645.1 coordinate 102,598,710, forward strand.
TTGCTCACGCAAAAGACTGTTTTTGCCTACTTCGTCATGTCCCCTCTTGCATTTGTGCTGTGTGGCCAAATTACTTTTATGTTCTTCTGTGTACAATGACAGTTCCAGCAAAAATGATGGCGAGTGTGATTTTTATCCATTTAGTCCCTTGTCCGGTGCTTAAGGTACAAGCCAAAATTATTTGGGCTTAAATTTCCTCAGGTAGTGGAGAGTGCTGAGGTTGCACATCCACCTCACTAAAGGAGATGTGACATCAAACCAATGTTCATGTGTAAAATTTAAAGGACAGCTCTGTGTCCTCAGCCTTAGTTTGTATTTTAAATATAGTCCTCACTGCTGAATTCTTCAAAATGTGGCTTTAAAAACAAATCCTCCAAAGATACGTCTGAGTTTTTGATCTGTGGGGATAGGTGAACTTAACTGCAGGTTTAAGAAAAGCACCAAATCTCCAAAAGAGAGACCAGCCCCCCTTTTTTTTAAGTGATTCCTTTTGGCTGACTTCAGAAAACTTTGTTTTAACACATACGTTGCGGGGGGTGATTCCATTATCTGTATTCCTACCTCTTTCTGTAGGCTATTTTCAAAATCAGGGTATCTAACAGAAGGTTGTGTGGTGACCAGATACTTAAAATAGACATTGTAGTGTTAATTTTTAATAAGTAATTTCTGTACATGTTAAAGTTTTGTGACTAATATATATTTCATCCACAAAATTCACAGATCTGTAGAATTTAAGGGAGTATCTCAGAGATATCTGTCCCCCCAGCTCATCTCAGAAGAGCAGAATATCTACTGTACATGTCACATTCCTTGGCTGCTTCTCTTCAGAAATAGCAGATCTGTATACATTTCCTATTATTACAAGACACTGCCTTAGCCAGTAAGCAGAGGGGACATTGGGTAATGCTAGGTCAGATCCTAGGGCAATTAAGAAAAACATTTTTGTTTTAAGTTCAGTGACAGGAATTCTTATTACGAGAAAATGTTTGATGGCAAAGAAATAAAACAATAATTATATGGGTTGAATTCTACACTGAGCTAAAACAGTATTCCAGAAATATTACTGGAGATAAACAGCCAAAGGGGTTTTCTGATAATTAGGTGTGATTTCCAACTGAAGAATTAAACTAAAATGATGCAGATGCATTTTATGCCTTTTGTTAACATACAGTCTAACTTCTTTTTCTTTTTCCATTTGCTTCTACTACTTATTATATTTATTGTAGTGCCTTGAGCTAAGCTTACTGTGGGCAGAAACTAACTTCTGCTGGGGTAGAAACTGGCTTTCTATTTTGTACTTGTACAGCACCCGCAACATAGAGCTTAAGTGAAACACCTCTAAGGGATAAATAATAATAGTTTAATACAAGGCAAGATAAGAAATTAAGTCCAGTGTTGGAATATATCTAGTACTAAGACATGTAATAGTCTTTCAGAAGGTTTTCAAGATAGATAAAAGAAATGTAACATCAGATAAAACTTTCTAATGTCAGACTTGTACAAAATGTTTTTCATACCACTTATACTGGTATAAACATTGGACTGAAAATGTTTTTTCTTGTAGGAAAGCTGCAATAAAGAAGGACTTGTAATGTGCATTACAGCTGCTTCATGGCAAGATGTGTCAGGGCCCTGAGAGCACCAATTGGCCTTAATGGCCTTGACCAACCTCACCTGGGACCCCCACCCTCTACCCCAGGGCTCCCTGTCCTTCATTCTGTCCTGAAGCCTGAGCTGTGGTGTCTCTGGGATGTGCCTGTCTCTGGGATGGACCTCAGACCTATGCTGTAGGTGGCTGGTCTCCTGGATGGACCTGTCAGGTGTATGTCTGAGCCTGTTTCCAGTCCTATTTCCTTTGCTCCTGACTGAGCTCCCTGGATGGACCCTCAACCTGGATTATCTCTTGCTATGTCTATGGCTGTTGAGGGACCCTGCTACCAGTCCCTGTGGGACTGTGTCCCGCTGACGAGGTGCTGCCTATGCTGGGGTCACCCTTGGCTCCTGGTTTGCCTTCCCATGGTAGTTACCTCCCACTGTGCCTAAGCATGTGTTTCATCTCTGTTTGTAGCTAGAACTGATAATTTCAAGGGGAAATTTTTGCCAGAATTGCAAAATGAAAAAGCAGCTTTGCAGAGAGATAGTAGTCTTCTGCTGGTTTAAAAAAAAAAAAAAAAAAGAAAGAGGGGGCTAGCAAAATAAAAAGGCATTTTTTTACTCACAGAATGCTTAAGCACAACTTTTTATTGACTAATTGTTTGCTTTACATAACTTAATACTGTCATAGTGAAACATTAGATTAAAAAAAAAAAACATGTTTCCAGCTGAAAGGAAATAGAAATAGTAATAAAATGAGCTGAGAGTAGTGTTTGCTGCAGTGTTCAGTATATGCTGTCCAAGGATGTGGCTATGGCAGAAGCATTTATGAACAACTCAATATTCAGGTCTGGATGATGAGGAAAGCTGCTCTAAAGTAATTTCTTTGACCTCCAGAACCAGTGGTGTTTCTTCAGCATCTTGTTTTGCTTTTTGCTAATCAGTTTCTGTATCAATAATGCTGGCTGCTTTGTTCTACTATAAACCCTGGAGTTTCTGGAGTGCACTGTGTCTTTGTGCCTGGCTGTGGGCATGTGTCTGCAGGTGACTTAGAAAATGAACCCCAGCTTTGCACCACTCTTTAATGCCTGGAAGCGAAGCTCCTTTTATCATGTCCTGTCACAGCCCATGAGTATGACCACATGTGCTCCTATTTGCCTTAATAAAAGAAGAAAAAAATCTTTAGAAAGCTTACAGCAAAGGGGGGTGACAGTTTAGCAAAAAAGTATATTCTCTACTGACCTCAGAAAGGTACTCAAAAGACATTCCGATACAAATCTTTTGTCTGCAGAAAACTCAGACTCTGGATGAGGAATGTAAATTAAATAAAAAGCATCAATCAGGCTATGGGGAAACATCCCTTCTGAATCTACCTGTCTCAGCTGAAGCCATTAATGGCCCCAAATGTACCACCTAGTTGTTTATGACTTGGCAGCCAAAAGGCTTGTGCATTTGTTTTCTAAACTACTTTCAGGCAATATCAATGAGATAGTCAGTGACGTGGTGATACAAGACTGCATACCAGCCCAGACACCTTTGCCTGAAGTAAATTGGGGATTGCTCACAGGATTCCTCCAACAGGCAAATGGGAACAACCAACCTGGGACTGCCAATGATTTCAACCACCTACATGAAAGTTCACTGCTGCCTAATTTGTTAGCTTTATAATGCTACCTTTTAGCTTTTGTGTACTTTGTGACCTGAGCTACATTATGTGTGTTTCAGATGTGGTGTAAATATAGTGGAATATGAATGTACTTGATTGTGGGCATTAGCAAATTAGGTGGTGATGAGTAATCTGTACTTTCAGATTCTCACTGAGAACAGTTCTGAAACGCTTACAGCTTAACAGATGTGTCAAGTAGAAAATAAGCTATATCAAAGTGGAATATTAAACAATAATTATCTTACAATTTGATTAAAATAAATTTCAACTGCCACTTGCTCATCCTCCAGGTTTCTCAAAATCACCTCTGAGGTGAAATCTGTGACTCTGTCTACTAATTTAAGATGGCTAAACTGGGAGAACTGGCATTTTTTTACCTCCTTTTTCCTTATGTGTATCTGAATATTTGATATGTATAAATACATATCAGATACACTCTTTTATATACAAAAGTGGACTATTTACTTGCCTCTGTTGTGTGCTACTCATGTTTATAAAGAATAAATTATCAAGACAGATATCAAATCTTCCATACATTTCACTGAAATACCAATGAAAATTTAATCTCATTTATCATCTCTTAAAAATTCTTCCTTCAGTTAAGTTGCATTAATACTTTCTGTTCATGGAAGATATACAACAGTTTAGTGTGCGATCCTACTGATGTCAAAGATGGCATGTGCCGCCATGGGTAGGCAGTATTTGTGATGATGCAGTTGTATTATTTTTAATGACTTTAGAAGCTCCAAGATAATTACGCAGAGAAAAAGAAATTCAGTAAGTTAGCTAAATGCAGTGAATTAGCAAAAATATCAAGTGTAAGGGTCTATCTTTGACTCGATTATTGGATTTGTTTGGCATTTCACATAGAAAGGAAAGATCACATCAGAGCTAAGTAAGTCAGATGGCACTCTTACAAGATGCCATATGCATTCCTGCCAAGGTCAGCAACCTACACAAATTAAGCCCCAAAAAACAAGCTACAAAACTCTAATCAATGTGAAATGACCCTAACAAAAAGACAAATTTTTTGTAAGTTTTTTTTCTGTAGTCTAGCTGAGGATTGATTTGTGTTATAGAATATTTTCCAATGGACAGAAAAAAACACTCTATTGATTTGTTACCACATGCTACTGTTTCCAAATATCTTGGGTGGGTGGTTGTTACTTTGCCGCTACAGCAGGCCTGTCACTGAGCAGCCAATCTCTGGCAATTTTCCATTGTGTTATGTGAGCCAGAGTTGCTTTTGACCTCTGAATAAAAGGTAGAGGTTTCCAAAGATTTAGAAAAGTATTTTCAGCAAGATGGACACTGGGCACAGCTTGGTCACCAACTCTATGCTTTGTTCAATGGCTGAAACTCAGGCATGGAGGGACTCAGAGCAGGTAAGTACATCCCCTTGGGGTTTCCCAGTCCTTAGTTCCCTTTGAAGGAATACCTATCTTTGCTCAGCAGCCTGGCAATTCGAGCACTTGCTCAGGAAATGCAAGACCTTGGCCATCACCCTTGTTCTGGGAGATGCTGAAACCACACCTTCCTTGTCACAGAGTCTGGGGAGCACCTGGTTGCTAGATAATCTACAGTGCAGGTAAAGCTGGACCTCTGTGCAGAAAAGACTGCAAAAAATTCATGGAGCCAGGAAGAGAAAAACTCATGGGGAATGGGGAAATGTCTATTCCCAATACTGTTTGTGCTTTTTATCCCATGTCTCTTAAATGCACAGTATTGCACAGGCAGAGCTCAGATTGGGAACCAGAATGAGAAACACTGTCTCAGAAAGGCTGTAGACATACGTGCCCTCTTGTTTGCCCTCTCAGGCTAGTGCACAGTATAAGGCACCAAATGTGATGTATAGACAAAGGCCTGAGAGTCCTGTTCCAGCTGAGCAGCTGTAACAGTGGTTGCAGGTGAGGGAATCTCAGCAACATGAGAGATCCATTCTGGTCCAGGCATATTCAGTCCCCAAATCCAGACTGTAGGTAGATGGGATTGATTTCAGCCACTACGACTCTAGTCTACTTGAATTTGTCCATGAACTGTTGTATTTCACAAACTATGTGTAATATTGTTGGACCTCATTGAAGCCCATGGGGAAAATGTTGTGAAAACAGATGTTAGAAATGCACTTTATTACAGATATGGGCCTATTAAATTGAAGGACATTAAGTGGTGAAATAAATTATTAAGAAAAATAAAAACTAACAGACAGTTGCAGGCATTCTCTTGGGGACAAATCTATTTTCTGCTCAGCCACAAGCTCAGTAATGGTGAGATATAATCCATTTAATACAGTCTGAAATGTAAAAGCACTCGTACTAGATCATGTTGTATGAACAGTATGCTCTAACACTGCATTCAAAAATAAATATTGCAGTGTTGTACAAGAACCACATACACAAACTTTTCTTCTCTGGGAAAGTTCAGCACCTCTTTGTATAAAGAACTGATTTTATCACCTCAGAAAATTCTTCTAAAGCCAGCCACTGTTGTTAGGATTTTGCAAAAACAGTTATGTTGTGTTTGTCCTCATTAGCAAGCTAAGCGGTGCTCCTCCTTAGCATTCAGAACCAACTCTAACACTTCAGTGAATAGATTAATAATGAAGAGAAAATGGGAGAAGGAAGCTTTCCATGTTTCAGAGATTATTTAGATATGAAAAGATTAATAGCAGTCACTGGGGGATCTGAATGAAGAATCTATCTTCAAAAACTTCCCAGGTGATAATGGCACAAAGAAGTCAAAGCCAGATTTAAATAAAAATTTTGTGGAGTCCTATGGGCAGCTCCAGGTCCTAAGATCCAAGAACCCTCACATTTTAAATTCAGATCTGAATCTTTTACAGTGCAGATGCAGGTTAATGTAGCAACCTTCAGTTTAATGCAGTCAAACCAATCTTGGGAACCATGTTTTTAATATTTTTTTTTAGGTTTTTTTTTTTTTTTTGTCAAACAGAAATTAAGTTTATGCAATTGTATGTTCTGAGGTTACTCTGCATATATGGTGGTTTTCTGATTCCTTCCTAATAACTGGAAAGTCCTGTCTGATTTCTATTACATTTGGCAAAGTGGTAGACATCTCAAAAATAATTAAGCTCCAAGTTTTATGCAAATAAATGAACAGTTAGAGGAGGGGAAGTCTGTTAATTAAAGCCTGGAGCAGAAATTTATACTCTATTAGAATGTGCATGAAAAAGAAGCCTGGAGCCTGGAATGAAAAACTTCATTCGGACAGCACAGTTTATGAAAATCAGCACTTTGAGTCGTCACATCTGGCCAAAGTCAATCAAGTACAAGGCATAAATTTACAGGAAACCAAACTTTATTAGCTTCAGTGTTCAGGGAGAGATTTGTTTTACTTAATAAATAATTTATTCCTTCATTTTTTGCAGTCTGCTATGCCTCTGCTTTTGGCTGGGTTTGGGAGCAGAAATACAGTAACACTGTGAGAAAGGCCAAGGCATTTCTGAGCCAGTCTAAAGTCTGGGCTGTCATGTGAAAAAAAAAAATTGTTATGAGATTTGCAGCCCAGCTCCTAAATCAAATAGGTTTTGATGATAAACATCCGTTATAATGTGTCTTGTTCCAGTCCTTCTTTGGGTTGTTTCTAGATGGCTGTCAGCTTAGTATTCGATATATTAATTCTAATTATCTTGTCTAAGACTCTTCTCTTTCCTTGATCCATTATTTACAAAGAAATCCCTCATTGCTAGGGCTTAAACCACTTTGTTCCTTCTTCACATCTCTGATTGAGAAAAAGCTTTTTCCTGATTGCTATATCAGAATCTCTGCTAACTGTGCAACCATGTGTGAGAGTGTCTATAGGGAAACTATAGATGTGCATATACATTTAGGCTTCATGAAGCAAAATCTATGAAATTATGGAGCTCTTTCCAAATGCCTATGTCCAAGGAAGCCAACATCACTGAAGCCCAACCACAAGATTGATCAAAGTGTAGTTTATGACTGTGTCAGTATTGCAAATGTATGACTGGGTCAGACAAATTTTTTTCTCCTTTCTCCTCTGTTTTTCTGCAATGTACAGTAAATCAAATTTAATGTTTCTAGCATGCAAATGGTAGCCTCAGTAGCTACCATTTAAGCTTATTTGCAGTGGGATTTCCTAAAAGGCTTCCTAGAAAAAAAGGCTCATTGTTTGAAGCCCAATTCATCTTTTGGTTAAGACTGATCAAAATAGTTTATACAGATTTTCATAAGCTTTTTGCTCACACTGTGTATTATTTGGCTTTAGTGATCACAGCTGAAAAGCATGATTTTAATAAAGAAGTTGAATAAGTAGATTAAAGTAAGTTGCAGGGGCTGCCTCATTCCAATGGTAAACAAAGTAAACTAGTTTAATCATGGCAAGCTAGGTTATATATAGCATGTGTTTTATCATTTCATTTGCTTATGGCTTTACATTCATATTTGAAGTAGCCAACATATCACAGATGATAAGGAAGATTACTTTTTAATTACCAGCTGAGCTCCTTGATACGTTTTTACAATTTCTTCTGATGTAGTAAGGAGAGCTGTTGCTGTAAACTGTAATTCTAATTAGCATCCCCCAAACACCCAGGAATCAATAATTTCTTCACAAGCCCCTATAACGAATAACTGAGCTAATCACTTTGGGTATACCCCTTGTGCAAGGACACATCCATGCTCCTGTGAACGCCTGTGCTAACTCCAGATTAATTTTGTTAACTCAACTATTTAGCATCAAGTAAAAGAAGTGGTAGGAAACAGACTGGTAATACTCGTGTCTCAGGCAGTGTGCAATGAGACACATAAGTGCAAGGCTGAACAAGTTCCCAGGCTTGGAACTGGGAGGGAATTTTGCTCAGGGGTGTAGTGGCCATGGACTGCCAAGGATTTGGGAGTTTTTCTAGCTTTGTTAAAATCATGAGGGTGTATTCCACACAATTGCATTCCTGCAAGTGCTGGAGGGAAGGTGCTGGTGACCCTGGCTGCTCTTTGTCCCTGTTGCTGTGGCTTGACTCAGGCCTCCAGCACATTGCTCTCTTTGAGCCACCTTTGCTTCTTGGAAACCTCCAGCACATATAAGATGACAAATGTGAGAGCATTGGTGTGGGCACTGGCAACTTTGATACTGATCAACAATCATACATACCAACTGAACGCCAATGCCATCTTTCTGGGGAAGGAACAGTCAATCTCACTGGCAATTTATACGTAAAGGAACTCTACTGCTTTTCCTGTAGCATTTAAAGCTTCTCCAGGGTATTTCCCTAAAGAAGAGTTTAAAAACATTTGACCCCTGCCCAAAGGTCTGCTTGTGCCACTATTTCTGCAGCCCCAAACGTTTGAAAGCGAGTGACCTCACCTCTCCGAGTCTGAGGTGGAGCAAACAGGTCCCAGTAAAGTAAGATCTGTTTAATTTCACCTCATCATTACAACAACATTTATGCAGAGACAGTGTTGTACTGTGGTACATTCATTTTTTTTTTTTTTTTTAAAAGTGTTTTTCCAGATAAATGACTAATCTCGGAAATCCGCGGGTCGCTTGGGATGCAGGTAACCATGGTTACTTTGTTGCCTAGCGACAGCTGCCTTATGCTGCTGAGCGTGCTCCTGCGCAGGCCACTTCTGCGCAGCACAGCCCCGTTCAGCTGCCACCCCAGACCAGCTCCCTTGACACAGAACAAGTTGTTTTGGGCTTATCCTGCAGTCCAGGAGATTAGAACTGGAGTTGGTGTGTTTATCTGAAAAAAAAAGAAAGAGGGAGGGGGCCAAACTCTGGTCTCTCTTGTAGCAACATAAACCCAGTTGTGGTTTAAGGCACGATCTGACTCAGTGTGTTGCTGTAAATCCTCAGTTGTGCTGTAAGACACAAGTTTGCACAGAAGTTCATTTGGGGCAAAATTTAAGGGTGTTGATTAGTTTCTCAGCCCAGACACGGAACAAGTACTAACAAACTATGGTCTGGCTCCTTTACTGGGTGAAATGCAGCATTACTTCATTTAGAAACAAGTAATGCTCATTTACGTCATTTCAGAAACAGAAAATGCATTTATTTTACAAATAAGGTTTAAAAATACACTTATAAAAAGGTGACAAGTCAGATTCTCCCCATTACATCAATTTAATCTGAGTTAATTGCAAATTAATTAATTTTACTGGACTTAGTGATGAAGGGCTTCTCAAACGCTGCTGTTTTATGCATGCCATGACTCACCAGCATCCAGTCTTAGTAGGCAGAGGCCTGTGGTTGATGTCACAGCCTTGGGCTCTGCGTTTCAGAGCATTTTCTCAGAGCAATGACTTGCAACCACTTTTCACCTGAGCACTTGGGATGGTATTTGTGGTCTAGCTGGATTGCTTACACAAACAGGAGGACAAATTGCTTATGTAAGTCAGGCACTTTTGGTGCAATCTTGTCTGTCTGTAAATAGGGATGCCCTTGTCTTCCTCTTCAGCCTTCCTTCCCCTCTGCAGCACTCAACAAACCCACTGCCTTGCAGTAGGAACGGGCAAAAAAAAAATAGTTTCTATGCTTACAGTCCTCAGTTTGCCCTTCCAAGCAGGTATCTGCTGAATAAGAGCTTTCAGGAGCTTGCTTTCTGGAGTATCGATATGTTTTCTGCCTCTGGTACACACAGATGTGCAGTCCAGTTAATGTGCTTTTGCAGTAAGTTCTTGAAAGCACCATTGTTGTCCTTCGGTTATTTCTTGCTCATGACTTCCTTGAGGTTAGTGCCATGGGTGGTGTCTCGCACTAAATCTTCTGGAGTAATAAACTCAGTCATCTGTAGTGCTAGATCATTAACGTGTTCCTGGGTTTGGGCTGGATCAGCTGAGACTCCTCCCAGAAGTTCTTGGGCACTACTTGGGAGTTAGTACAGAATAGAAGTTATTCCCTCTAGGCAGTTTGAAAGCAGCTACCATGCTTTGGAAAGAAAGAGTGGTCAGCAGTACGGTCATAGGACATTCTGGTCTAGCCAGTTTCAGTATCAGAGAGAAGTTCTGTGCATGTTTAATCTTCTGTAAAGTAGTGTAGTGCTTTAACTGGTTTATTCCAGCAAGTTGCTTACTTGCCACCTCTTGAGCAGGTTCAGCCTGATCACTTTTTGCAGAGATACAGACAAGAATGGAGCTCTCATTCTGCTACATTTCCTGACACCCATTCAGAAAATCAGAAACCTGCAAAAACTGTCGGCAGTTAGGGTGCAGATGTTGGCAGTTAGGGTGCAGATGTTCTTCGACCAATGTCTGTGACGGTGAACAATAATGTTTCAGGGTGCTTTCCCATTTCTACGGGGATGCTAGACTAGAAAGGACCACCTAGATCCACTGAGTGATGTTCATCTGCGTTTATCTGTTAATTCTTGTGCTGTAATTAGATTATTAGCAGCAGGGGGCTTGTAAAGCGCATAGCAAATAGGGTTATGATTCAAGACTGCAAATAAGATCTACATCGAGTTCAGTAAGTAAAGAAATAGCAATGGCCTTAGCCAAGCAAGGGGCTCGTATTGCCCACTGTGGTGCTGGTCTCCTTGAACAATGAGAAAAGAAGGGACTTCTTGCTCACTCGGAATGCTGTCCAGAATCATAGAATCATAGAATGCTTTGGGTAATAGAATAGAATCTTTGTAAGAAGTGCATTTCTCCTTTATTTCTGTGCCTTTTTCAGAGCCTATTGAAACTTTAATTGTTTTTCTTCTTCTTTTTATTTTCCATTGTAATTGCATGTCAGAACTACTCTCAAATTACACCCTTCCTTTCTGTCTGTCTGTATATCCTGTGTCCTATGCTTAGTATTAGAGTTGTATTTTTTCTTTCTACATGCTGTTCCTTGTAAAAGGCTTCCTGGTTGAATATAATTTTTTTTTTTTCTGTGTTAATTTAGGATAGTAGTTCCTCTTGCCCCATTTGCAGCGCACATACTGATGCAACTTCCCCTTGTTTTGTTCCCAGATAAGTATTGCCACAGTACTTTAATAAAATGATGTAGGACTCTGTTTACAAAAGAGTGCTTCTGTGGTATCTTATTGCTTTCACAGGAAGCTTAACAGCTTGCAGAACAGTAAGTGGGAAATGTTTAGTGCAACATTATGCCAACTTGAGGACAAACTGTTCCTCTCAGGAATGTTTTCAGGCTTAAATGAGAGGAAAATCCCCCTTGCAGAATGTGAATTCTTGGAGGGGGCGGGGAGTGACTGCCACTTCTTTGCCTTGCCAGCAGCTCCAGTTCTCAAGCACCTTTCAAGGCTTTTTTAGATCAGCTGTAGCGTACACTCAGCAGCAAGGAGTGACAAAGCTGTGACTGGCTTTTCCAGAGGAGCGAGGATTCCTCTTTCGTGGATGAGGCAGTAAATCTTCCAGCCTGCCTCAGACCACAAACATTGGCTTGTGCCCACAGATGCTGGGAGGATACTGGGGAGATAGACATGAGGCCATGGCAAAGCTATTAATGTGAGTAAGCAAAGACTAACAGCGTAGCGGAAAACAATGTGAGACAGGACAATTCAGAACTTAAGCAGTGATGAGTCAGACTGAAATATGTGGCACTTCAGCCATGGCTGAAGTCACCCATCAGGAAGATAAGTGAATATTATTGAATTAATGATTAGTTTGACTAAACAGTGAAAGGAGCTGAATTTAATACCATTCTCTCTGCTAATCCTCCTAAGTGGTAAAAAATCATTGGCAAGTGGGCTCTGCCCATCAGTGATGTTCTTCATCTCTGGACCTCAACCTCACGTTAAAATATTCTGCTGGCTTTCTGTGGCTGTCAGGTCCTGGATTCATTAAAGGGGAACTGCATGGCCGTTAGCTGTAAGTGGATCCAGGACTTCCAGATGGGTGGCTGAGCTGTACAGTGTGCTAGAGCCTGAAAGCACAAGAAAATTCATTGTGTGCTTTCTATTTTATACCCAATCTTTGGGGCAAGGCAGCACTTGGGTGCTCTAAAGCTGACAGGGTGCTCAGCTGATGCTGTGAATTTACCATGGGGAAAGTACAACGAGCTGCAACTCATGGCTCTCAAAGTCCCAATAGTGCCTGAAGACTTTGTAAAGTCTGAATGAGCGGCAGGCCTGGATGTCCTAGTCTTCCACCTCAGAAATATGGTCTAATAAGGGTGGAAAAGAGGAACAGAAGGAAAAACTCACCAGATGAAACCTGTGATCTGATAAAGAAATAACCATTCTTCACTCTAGTAAGGGATGTCTCCAGTAAATCATAGGAAATACAGTCTGGCCAGGAAGCTTCACAGGAGGTAGAGTAGGGTAACAGCTTCTAGATCACAAGGGCCCTGAATCCACAGAGTTCAGTATGTAGCAAAGACCACTTTTATTTTCATGATAAAGTTCATGATTGTGTTTCAGTGTTTTTCATTAAAAAATAATTTTTCTATGGAACATCCAGATTTTGCAGAAATTGTGTTTGCTATGAAAAACTGTTTTAACAAAATTCCTCCTTCATATATACGCATAGGCTTCAGCTATGTCTGACCAAGGAGCGTTCCCTGGGAGGACCTACAGCCCAGGTTGGGGTGCTGCTGGCGTGCAGAGGGACCATGTTCTGGCCCCAGTGCCCAAGTTGCCTTCAGGTGCAGGCTGGGGGGAGCTGAGGCATTCCCAGGTTTCAACTGGGTAAGGATTTAGATAGGGTCAGCACATGCTTTTAGACCTGCTTGCTGGAAAGTGTCCCACAGCTTAAACAGCCAGAAAGCACCAGTTGGTGACTTGGCCATGAATTGCAAACTTGATAGGCAAATTACCTTTGCAAACCAGCAACAACAGAAGACTTGCTAGAGAAGGTACACTGGCCAGAGATAGGCTGAGAAGATCAATTTACATGACAATAAGAAAGTTCAGAAACAGATATTTCAGTGTTCCAAAAGTTTTACCTTCATGTAGAACTAAATATGTTTATTTTTTCCCATGAAAAAGAACCATTTTTCTGCAGAACACATTAGTCATTCTAGGCTTCAAAACTGACAGGCAAAATTGTTAGGCAGGTGAATTTCAGAGGGCCAGTACGTGAAGAAGTAGTAGGTTTACACAGAAAGGATTTTAGTTTTTCAAACACATAGAAGCATTTTGGGGAAGGAAGAACTAACTAGAAGATCCTCCTTGATACCTCTGGAACTAGACTATGGACATGGCATTTGGCAAGCTTTTGAGGCATTATTTCAAAAGTCCAAAAGATCCTTTAAATCATGTGGAAATCCTTCTTCAAATGGAAATCCTGCCTTAGTAAAGAAAAAGGAAAGAGCATGGATGATATTTGCTGTATATGTAAGAAGATGTACTGAGAAATGTGAAGAAAACATTACATTATGACATACGATCCATTTTTCATGTGGATTTCCAGCATCAATAACTGATTAAAGCTGTTTTTTTTTTTTCCTCAGGTAATTAAATTATGCTGGTATTGAGTGATAGGAAACATCATAATGAGGACAGATGATATGGCCTGTACTTCCCCCTTACATCCTTGGCAGCAGTTACTCTGTATTCATAAAAAGAAAAAGACTGGACTTGAAAATTAAAAACCAGGTTCAAGACCTTCAATACGAGAAAGTAAAGATTAAAAGGACAGTAGCTTTGATTACAGTATTATGCCTCTGTAAGTTGTTAAGTGTCTGAAGCTTTATTAGGCACAAAAATTTCAAAGATGGAGGCATTTCATAATGTTATTTTACTCACTAAAAACTAACAATATGTTTTATTCTCATAGAAAATTAATTTCTAACAATGCTTCTTTCTTTGTGGCAGTTTTGCAATGGCTGCACCAAGTCATGCAACAAAATGAGAACAGGTATGTTAGTAAAATAAAATTTTTTGGTTTGTGTTTTTTTCTTTAGTATCATCTACAAGCAGTATCCATGTTCCTGTGTCCTAGATTCGTTTACACATGACATTAAGACTCCAAAGCAGGACTGCAGGAAGCAACAGGAGTCTGAGAGCAGCAGTAAGTTTTTGTGCTGTGCTGCTTTTTCCTCATTTTTATTAGAAACATTTGTGTGAAAGTTCTACTCCTGGCACTTATTTATCTCCCATGTAGAATTATCATAAACATGTGTGTGAAAATAGTATTTTTCATTACGGTCTACTGCAGTGTCACATACACCTTTATGATGTTCATGGAAAAAGAATTCATTTATGCTGTAGTATTATGGTAGATAGTAACTAGTTAGCAGTAACTAACAGATGTTTTATTGCTCTTCAAAGATGAAAATCATTAAATGAATGCAAAAAAGTGGTGGTGTTATGAATAATTCTCAAAGAATAAAAATCCTGTTTTCATGCAAATGTTTATTTTTATAATAATAAAAATGAGAGCCATAATAAAAGAACCCATTGTAACTACACCATAAAAAGAGAATGCTTTTCTCAAGAAATATTTCCACAAAGCAACACAGGTTCTCCGAAAGAGCTATATTCAGTGCACAGTACTGGATTTGATTCAGGTATAATCAAAACCAGTTACTAATTGTCATTTCTTGAACAGATTAGTTAGAGGTGCCTTTTGTGTGCAGTGGGTTCCCTGTCCCATAAACTAATACAGCAATAAGATAGTATTGGCAATCTGCATCAAGCCACTTCTGATAAAATTCCTGTTTTTAGTGGGGTAAAGGCATTTCAGTAGCATGAAGGGGCTTTTGGACAGGGGGAGTCCCACAGGAATCCACAGCATTGCCTTTTAAATTTTGATATTGCAGCTATTTATTAGCTCCAGGCACAGGATGTGTGGTGAAAGCCATAACAAAGTCTCAGGGCTGTACAGTGAAAAACCTGTTTTCCTAAATATTCATAAAAATTTAATACAAAACCCCATCAACCGAAAGTTTGTATCATAATAAAACTTTGTAAGTCTCAAATATTTCCCATGTTCCATGGTAGCATCAAATCTCCTTGACTGATTAAATAGGTTCACAGGTTAATGACCTCTAAGAAAGCTTTGGTTTTTATCATGTTCCTGGAGTATTTGGTTTCTTTTATGTTCTCACTTTAGGCTTAGTTATGAGACTGGAAAGAGGAGCCGAAATGACTAACATCTGCCTGAAGGCAGCCAAGCACAAACAGCAGGCAAACCGAGAAAAACAGGCTGAAGACATGGACAGACCAGAATAGAAGTAGCCATGACAGATGAGTCACCTAGTTCAATAAAAAGCAAACCTGAGATCAAGACCTTATTAGCTATCCATAGATTAAAACAGAATGAGTAAGCCCCTTCAGAACAATTCAAATCTTTCAGATCTGGTCAGTGGTGTGTTGGAAAAGATGCTTTTAAACAGGCATTAAATGTAAACAGCAAATATCAAAGCTTCTTAAATTGCCAAAAAGAAAACACGATGTTGTGTTTTCAATCCTTGGAGCAATTGACTGGCAGGGAAAGAAACAGTGTTCTTCGAGGGGGTTCATCCTGCCCCTAGAACTTCATTAAAACTATAAACAGAAGAGCTGAAACAGGCTAAGTAAACAAAACTAGAAACAGTTTCTTCTCTTAAAATCCAAATGCAAGTCAGAGTACATTGAGGAAAGAGCTTTGTTTCATTTGTTCTCTGCCGTCCTGCCATTGCCTAGTAACATTTTCAAACAGTGCTGGCTACCACTTGGAATCAGAATTAGTAGGAGGGCTGACTTTCTTCCCTCAAAGAAAATATTGGCTTTTTGGTGAAAAATTGGATGCTGAAGGTCTGAGCCTGACCTCATCAATTTTCAACCTCAAACTTTTATGTTAAAAACTATGTGCTTTTTTATGTGAAATGCTACTTCCATGCCTTGTGGGAACTGCAGCTCAATTGCTCATATCCCATTTTCTTTCATGATTTTCAGTGAAAATGCAACATCTCACATGAAAAATGATCACATTTAGTGTTTAGTAGAAACAATTTTCTTCTGGAAACAAACCAACCAAACACTGAAACTTCCACAAGGCAATGCATGTTGGAGCTCAAGCTTGTGGTGCATGAAAAGAAAAGACTGCCTCTGCTAGCCACTTGCAAAGCTGTGGTAAAGGACACTCAAATTTCACCTCACTTTGATGTTATCAGTTCATATAAACTCACATATATATATAAAAAAAAAAACAATGCCAAAAATATATTTTTGGATGAAGGGTCAAGCTGCACAGAAGCTAGGGATTGCCACACCTACAGTTGCCCCCGAAACCTTAATTTAGCTACAATGGGAATCCATTTTCTACATTAAATGTAAGAGGCAAAAAAAGGGGAAGAATAGGATGTGATTACATAATTAAAGACTGTATTGAAATGTAATTGCACGGGGTTAACAGAATAAAGGTTGCCAGGAAATCATTTATCTGATGTTTCCTAACTTCCAGTGTCAGATCTCCGTTGCTCAGCCTGCATTCCCTGCCAGATGGTCACACACCAGCTGTGGCCCCACAGTTTATGGCTGTGTTAAGGTAGTGTGGTGCCAAGCCAACATATTCAAGCACTCATCTGTGCTTTTTAAGTTGAGCAGACTAAAGCGACTAAAGCAGCTGCTTAGAGTGACTGCTAAAGTGACGCTCCAGCATCTGGACTGAAGCTGCCCAATATCTATGTTGCTAACAGCACAAGCAGAGATTGCTTAGGAGCAGCAGCACCTAAGAAAGTAAATGACAGCGAAAGAACTTGCAACCTGAGTAATATTCTTTTTGTGTATTAGTTTTGAAGTTAATTCCTTAGCTGTTTGTTTGAAAAGATGACGGAAACAACTTCTGTTACGTGACAGTATAAGAATCTCCATCATCAGATTTGAACCCTCAAGCTGTTTTTCACATCACTGATGTCAAAACTTGACAGATCTGACTTTTGGACAATAGGAGTCTGTTACTCGTTCTGGGAATATGAATCCATGTGCTAGTGCTTAGATGCCCTCATGAAGGAGAAAAACAGTGATTCTTCTGTGGAGTGATGGGTAGCTGTGGCCTCCTTTCAAAGCATGGGTGAAGGCATCTTGCTCATTTTAACATATGTTTCCCATTCTGTCGTGTTTTAACCCCAGCCGGCAACTAAGCACCATACAACCACTCACTCACCCTCCCCCCCGCAGTGGGAAGAGGGAGAGAATCAGAAGGGTAAAAGTAAGAAAACTTATGGGTTGAGATAAGAACAGTTTAATGATTGAAATAAAATAAAATATAATAGTAATTATAATTATAATAACAACAATAAAATGAAATGAAAAGGAAAACAACAGAAGGAGAGAAACAAAACCCAGCAAAAACAAGTGATGCTTCTCATTCTTAGGCATGAAAAATGCCCAAGCCTGTAAGATGTGGCTCAGCTCCTTTTCACCAGCATTCAGTGATGACCCCTACCTTACAATATTTATGTGTTTAGTTATTTTAGTATTGCCAAATATCAAAGATTTGGTAGAAAAGATGGTGTGATAAGAACTTCTCAGAGAAGGAGATGCAATACTGTTTTGTAAGACTTGTGGAGCCACAACCAGCAGTGTCTCATTGTTGAAACAACCACAGGAAGGTTACTGCAATAACTAAAAAAGTTATAAGAAAAAGGAGACCTTGAAAACTACAGCTATTTCTCCTAAATTCTTTTACAGATGCTCTGGTGCAGCTGTGCAAAGGACTCCTCGACTCTGTATGGATGCTGAGTCATTCTGATGTCAAATGCCTGAAGCCTGCAGGAAATTGCAGGTTTGCTGTTGCTGAGTCATAGTGGCACGTACATCTTGTTAACTTCAGCTGGCATACAGGAAGGACTAATACAGATCTCTAACTCCTTGCATCTCTCCTTGTCTCTCACAGGTTGGGAGGACTGCAGTCTGCTTTCAGGTGTCCTAGAGAATAATGCTAGGAATACCCTCAGATAATGTTTGTTTCCTGGTTGCTTCCTGAGATCCTAATTAAAATGGAATTCTAGGTGGAGGAGAAATGAATATTATGTAGAATGGGTCATTAATGACCTTTGAAGCTTCTGGTATTTCTATTAAAAGATGCCCTTCCCTGCTTCAATAATGGAAAGAGAAGAAGCAGGGTCAGAACTCTGTGTGTCTGTTACACGTGGTGCTAGCAGCACCACTTATTATGCACCACTGCAGGCACCAGTGAAGACAGCCTTCATTCCCATTATACAATACTGGTTTTAGTTGTTTATACCTTTTAGAAGCACTGAGTTTAAGCCAAAACTTTTCATGCCCTGCCTGTGCCCCTGGCTGGATTCCCTAATATTTCAGCCAAATAAATCTGCTCCTTCAGTGAATGAGCTGAGGAACAAAAGTGCCACTTTGCTCATGTTAGTACTGTGTGATCCTTACTTTGAAATGTTCCAGCACCATCCTACTTTGAAGCAGGGATTTTAAGTTTGGCAGAGGGATAGCTCTCATGTCAAAAATAAGCCTTCCATCATGCCTGTGAAAATCCTCCCAATTTTTTTCAAAGTCTTAATTATTATGTCAATTGCAATTCATACAGGTTCGGGAAAGTTGTGAGAAAGCTGTTACTTCAGGATTTTTAGGTATCTCCTACAGAAACGAGGGATTGTGGCAAATTTCTTTTTTACTTTAAGTTGTTACTTTACCCTTAGCTGACCAGGTGTGTTATGTGTACTTTCCCCACAGAGTAATTATGCTTTAATCAATGACTTTGGGGGAACTCGGAAAAACTTTTCGTGTTCTGGGCCACGCCCACCCCTATACTGGCTTTCTGTATGTAGAAGGGGAAGCGAGATAGAATAGTGCTTGGCTGAGAAAAGAATGAATTGCAGAAAAGGAGTTTGGTGAGATGGGTACTGCAGGGAAGAAAGAGAAGAATAAGGCACAGCAGCGTAACAGAGCCTAAAGACCTCCTGGAGACTGACTGTGGAAAGGGCGGGACCCTATGTGTTACGGTCAGAAATGAGCCTGGGAGAAGAGAACAGGGATGACTGGGTAAAGAGACTAGAACAAACATGCTGGAAATATAGGCTAGGACTAGGAAAAGAAGGAAAGGAGCATAGTACCTTGAAATACGGAAGGAGAGAGAGGTGATGGAAAGAGAGAGGTTACAAGGTTCCTCTTAAATAAGGAATAGCAGGAAAGTTGTTGGATAGTATTTGTCTCTGGAGGTTGGAACTCAAGATGCTGGAGATTCTCCTTTCTCTTGGTATGAACAAATACCTGTGGAAACCTAAAGGGAAAAGTTAGGATTTTTATCTGTAAGTGCAAAGAATCTATTATACCACCTATACACCAGGATATTGAATTAAGTCCACATAGAAAACTTTCATTCTAGCGTAATTTGACTTCTGATTTCCTAACTTTGAAAGTTTTAAAATGGTCATCCTGTATCTTTATAGTGGTTTTGTCTTCTGTGTAGCTTAATAAATTTTTTTTTCTATTACTCCAGCACTGCAATAAGGATCCCAAAGTCAAGCAATTCAGCCAGCATGCTTACATCCTTTGCAAGTAGTTAATTCTTTTTTTACTTTCTTGTCAAGGAGTGATTTGTATATTTTGAATGGTGATTTGTTTTGGTAGGCCTTCCTTATTTGTGTGTTTACACTGGAGAAGGCAAGGCAATGGACACTCATCTTGCATAGTGAAGTTTGCAATGATCCTTAGTTTCTGTATGATATATCTAAAAAAATTCTCTTTTTTCACGAAAAAACATTGATGTATACTGCATGAAGGTATGAATTAATTGTACTGTCATTGTGTTTATTCTGGAGCTTTACCTGATATATTTGCATCATTCCATATACAGTACCCGGTTAGTACTTTCATGTGAAAAGCATCAGGAAAATATGCTGATTGGCATTATTTGTATATTAGTATGTTTTGGGAGGGAGTCAAAGCGGAAGATTTGGTTAGCATGGAGGATAAATAGTGAGATGGAGAGTTTTCTACCTGAAATTCATAGTTATAAATCTAGGCCACATAGGTAGTGACCAATGTTTTTGATGACTAGCAACAATGCTTTTACCTAGCTTCTAAGAAATAATTTATAAATACTACTCTAATTTATAAAAGCAATTGCTGCCCTGACACAAAGTATCATTGACACTCATTTTACCCTATTCTTTCTCTCCTAGAACCAGTAAGGCAGCAACATTCACTCTCCATAGCCCTCCCAACAAGTACCTCCTTGAACCTGCAGATCTTGGGGCAGTGTGTGGTGAGGAGTATTAGGCTCTGGTGCTCCTCTGTGAGCAGGAGCAGGGTTTTTAATGAGAACAGACCTGTCCGGCTTTGGGAACAGTTGTTAGTCTTGAGCAGAAGTTTCTTCTTTCTCTCCTGCATCTCAGAGAATGAGAATGGTCACACTGCAAACACTCATCACACAAATGAGCTGCTTAAGCACCTGTTCCACTCTTTGTGTTAATCCTGTTTCTAGACAGGTGTAGCCCGGCAGCAGCACAGGCACTGTCTCATTATTACAAAGTCAGGTTCCTCTTTGCTGTTTTTGTAATGACTTTTACCTTGGGCTCCTACACCTCGCATCCTTACGCTTGACTAGATCAGCCTGCTATGTGGATCACTGGAAAAAACCTGTCTTCTAGATTACATTGAATCAATAGCAAAGAGGCTGAAGAGCCATAGGAGGCTAGAACATTTTATAGCCTTCTATGTGCTATACCATCTCTACCTTCTTTTCCCCCATTGGACTGCCAACCTAAATGTAAACCAGTATATGAATACGGCCAAGAACAGCTCTTGAATCCTGAGGTTAACTGGGACTGCATGACTCATGCCCTTATGTCTAATTTCTTGTGCCTTCCAAAAATGGGTTTGGCGTATCTAAGCCACTTATTAGCAATGGTCCCTGGCCTGTGCTAAGCCCTGAACTGTGCCAAGGCATTGCTCAATGGAATGCCACCTGGTATGTGGGCATGTACCAAACCCATGTCAGGCTCGCTGGTGGGAGGAAGTGTTGTAATAGTCCACTATTGGCAAGGAAGAGTGATGGGACACAAGTACGCTATTAGAGGGCCTCCCAAACTGATTTCATTATGTGCCTTCAGTCCATTCACCTGTTGTGTGCATGCATGTTTCCATACCATTGGCTGGAGGTCTATCAGGGTATGAATCATCCTCATAGGCTTGATTAAAAGAACAGTAATGACAATATATAAATATATTTGCGTACCCTTGACCCAGTGGTATTTCAATGGATAGGGTAAAAACGCTATGTATGTGTATTATAAGGCATCAGAGACAGCACAATTAACTTCACTCTGTCCAGTTCCTTTCTTATTATAGATAATGGGTATTTAATCAGTGGTTCAACCTTGAGGATGTTTGCTTCAAGTATGACAAGTGATAAATGGCATTTGTGGAATCCACTGATTTTACCTGATTCATGTAGATGTGCAAAACTGCAGCATAATGATGATAAACATCCACTATATTCTCTGCTGAAGTATGTGCTGCTGTATATATTAATTGCTTTTAACTCATATGGTTGTTTTTTATAGCCAAGCCTCTTTTCTACAGTTGCAAATACAGTTCCAGTAACAGTACACTACAGAAAAAGGCTCTGATTCTTTCCTTCTCCTAGGTATGGACAGCATTATTACCTCGGTAAGTGTGTAACATATGCGCAGGTGTGTGGGAGTAAATCTGCTTTCCAGGACTAATGTTGTTTGCTCTATTGAAAACATATCCAGAGCACTTGTAACTTTTATAAATGTCATATATTAGGCAGCTATGTGTTTCCATTCTCCAATTGACTTATTAGGTACTGAAAATCCCATTACATCTGCTCCGTAAAGACACTTACAGACTGTAGGAAGGAACTCAGAAAGGCACTTTAAAGTGACCCGGTAACCCTTGCTGTCTAAAAGTATTTTCAGCAAGATTTTGCTGCAGTTCTTTGAACACTCTTTAACATTGATACCAAAGCTGTTTCCCTGAGAGCAATAGAAAAAGTATACTCTGTTCTTTTGCAATATTTTCTAACTCAGTTGCTGTTGTTTGAGGCAAGCTTTTTTTTAAATAAATAGACTGGTCATCTTTAATTCAGCTCTGAAGTAGCAACATGAGCAAGAAAACAGAGCGACCGTGTCTCGTAATCAGTCCAGTCTTACCTGGGACTGAAATACTACGAAGCATTTAATAACAATTGCATGGCCATTACATGATGTCTTCCCAAGACACAGTTAAGGCTAGGTATTTAAGGTCTTCCATACCTTAACAGGCTTTTTACCTAAATCACCTACCCTGAACCATAACTTCAAACTGTCATAGCTTTTTTTACCTGGACATAAACAGAGTGGGTCATTACTGGGTCAAATCTTAA
This sequence comes from Pelecanus crispus, assembly GCF_030463565.1. Classification (NCBI taxonomy): domain Eukaryota; kingdom Metazoa; phylum Chordata; class Aves; order Pelecaniformes; family Pelecanidae; genus Pelecanus; species Pelecanus crispus. The sequence continues at coordinate 102,621,186 of NC_134645.1, forward strand.
AGCTTATGAAAAGCCCTCCCACTAGCACCAGCTGTAATAGGATTCAGAGGCTGTTTTTACCTGGTATCTAAAATTGCATATTGGTTCCTCCAGAAATTTTCAAAAAAACTTCATCATCTAACTCTCATTTAAGTCACAGGCTGTTTGGGTCACCTGTCTCTGTGATCACTGATAAATGGCATGAGCTTGCACTGAGGGGAGATTTGGTATTAGAGGATCATGACCAATAAGATGTGTGGATTAAAATTTCAAATAGCATCTACTTGCCTTTAGAAAGTTGACCCTTACTCCTTAGGCCATGCAAAAGAGGTTACTTAAACTGATTGCATAAGCTGTTAGGGTGTTAAACTACAGCTGGAGCAAGGAAATAGAAAGTCACATCCCTTATGGTTCCCGAAATATTTAGACAGTTCCCATCCATCTGTTCCTATCTGTTTGACTGTATTTATTTTTCCAAGTTTGGCAAAACTAAACCCAGAGCTTTCAAGTACAGCTCTTCCAAAAGTTTTCCTCAAGACCGGGAACACTAGTGTCATGAGCCTTGTAAGAATTTCTTTCTAATGAGATTGTTCAGCTGTGGTGGAAGACTAATGGCATGGAAACAGTTGGGACTACAGCCAGCTGGAACACTGTTACCTAAGCATTGAAGTACATCAGAGTGAAAACATTTTGCAGAAATGTGTTTAAGAATATACAAAGTTTTCATTTCTTCAGAGGCAGGGAACCTTTTTATATATTACCACTGGTTTTGGGGTACCACCTAGAGGCACAGGATATCCATGCCCAAGTCCATGCCTTGACATTTAGTGATTTGAGAAGAGGCTCATTTTAATTGAATTTGAAGTTGGTTGCTGTCGCCACTTACCCCCTCCTTCATTCTTTTTCTAAAAGTGTTTTCAAAGTTCTGACTTCATTTTATCACAGAGAGAACCACACTGTGAAATAGTGAGGAATGTTACAAAATGGAATTGGCAACCTCGGTCAACTTTTTTGAGAAATTCTTCCATTAGTAACTGAAGAAGGTAAGGGTCCTGGTAAATTGTCATAACCCAACTAAATAAGTTGAATCATAAGTGGGTTTTAGTTATTCTTCTGGGAACAGAACCTGTTTAGAGATGGAGAGTGCACTGCAGGTTTAATAATAAGCCTAATACAAAGCAAGGTTTACTAGCAAATCCCTCAGCATTTCTGCTTTCCTGCTAGCTATTCCTTGCAGCTTTTCTTCAGTAATGGAGATTTCTTTTATGCTGAAACTAAGTACTTTTTCTTGTCTAAATAATGTAAGATGTTCCTATTGGTTGCAAATCAAGTACCTACTGTATCAAGATATTACATACTCGATTTCAGAATGATTCTTTTCCAGCTTTTTGACATAAACCATAAATCTGTGAGGATGGTGCCACCTAATGTAAATAGAGAACATGACAACAATTTTCTGTTTATTTGACATAGTTAAATTACAAATTGGGACTGAAAGGTTAGGAATTTAGTATTCTTTAATCCCTTCTGCCTAATTATCTGGAAGGCTGTTCTGCCAGAGATTTCTATGGAATGACTGAAAAGGTCTCATTCCTACAAGATTCACTGCTATTCTGGTCTTTTTTCATCAACATGTTTTGAACTATTTTAAGTTCTTAAAACATAAAATACAGAAAATGTTTGACTAAAAATCTCTTAGAGCTGCATGCAGTGCTATGATTCTTCTGGCTTCAACTGGATTCATCTATCACCTGAGAACATTTTCAAACACTGCTGGAGGAGGAGACAGAATAATTTAGTAGATACTCTGCCTGCCGAGAAGAAACAAGGGGAAATGACTCAGAGAAAACCTAATAGAGTAGAAGCTCTCTTGTGTCCTCTGTAACTATGCTCTTTCTACTGGTATTGCTGCAGACTTAGCCATGCCCAGTCATTGGTGTACACCTTTGTGTGCACATAGTGCTGCTGTCATTTGCACCAATGGAGTTGATTCAGATTTTGAGAGTGTGTATTCTGGTTTGCAGCAATTTACCTCTTCTTCTTCATTGTAACTTCAGGTATGGAGTCTCAGCTCTGGCTGAACATGATCACAAATGTGTTTTAAAGAACCTTTTCCATAAGAGGAAAAGGGATTTTAACGTTGTATAAAGGCAAGGAGAGATTAGGTACCTACCTTGAAGAAAGACATTATGGAGACCTACTTTCAAATGTTCTATTTCTTAGGCTATTTTTGGATAATCAGTATGGAAAGTGTGGATCTGATGTAAGCTGAGCTGTTTGATACAGTGCTTTACAAGACACAATGCACTTGTCTTTTAACTTGTGTAAATGCTATATAATTCTTCACCTTTTTCCATGTAATCAAGCAAGCTCATTCAATCATAGTGATTTGGGTAAAGCTGAGTGTCTGTTAACACTTAAGGTGTTTTTTGAACTTGTTTCTAAAATTATGGTAAGGACTCCTGATTAAAAAATATCCCAAGCATAGTTAAGAATAAATAAAGAATAAACATTGTGACTGTGGATGCAGTTTTAATTAACTAGAAAGTCACATCTGCTTTTCACTGATCCTCTTCCTTTTTCTCTCCCCAGGCTCATGTGTGGTGATTGTAGAGAGCTGAATGATGTTTTATTCACACAACCCTCATTAAAGCTATCAAAAACATGCACTTAATTCCCTGAGTTCAACCTTGAAAACACAAAGGTTACTGTTTATCCCTGTATCTAAGAGCATGAGCACTTTTAACTGGCTTAGGAACAACCATTGCTTCATGTGGTAAAAATCCCCTTTACATGAGTAGAATTATACTAAATGTTCAAAATTCTTTGGGTCTTTTGAGCACTTCTTTATAGAAACATGAAGATGGATGAAAAAGCACAATATTTGGACAACTGGAAACAGGACTTACAAGCATCAAAAAATCATTCATTACACAGCTAGCAGATAAAATAGGTGCAGTATCATCTATACATGCAAGTCATTAGATGAAAGGGGTTTTGAGACAACTATGACATTTTTATGTTATTCATTGACCCCACTAATATGCATTGTAAGTAGCTTTTCCCTTCACACAGAAAGAACTAGCATTTTTAATGCTAAACCAGACAATTGGACTGGGGTTTATATTTTCCTTAACATACTCATATCATTCCATAGTTCAGCTGACCCCAGTACAGCAGAGACAGCTGTTGTACCAGACTGTATAATCTAACATAAGGATTTCTTTCCACATACTACACAGAGCATGTCTTCTTCTAGGTCTCTGTCACATTGATTGGTTTGGGACAGAAAACTTCACTTGCATTTGAAGAGTATAACACCCAATAGATTCCCAATTCAGTATAGTTTTTTTTTCCTCTCTTCTGCCTAAGTCATCTTTTTAGACCGATTAATACTCCACACTCCTTTTAGTCTTTAAGAGGCTAAAAATGCTCCTTTTTGGGTATATCTAACTGTGGGACAAGAATGCCTTGCAGACTGCTCATAGTCCTCATTGCTGGGTGTCTCCCGGCTGTGTCGTGACTCCATGTCAGGACAAGAAATGGGTGTATGTCACCATCCAATTTGACCTTGCTTCTCTTGAAAGGAAACTCAGGTGTGTGGGTAGCAAAGGAGCTAAAGCAATGGTGCAGTAAGTAGTTGGGTTCACACTATCTAGGCCAGATCAGGCCAGAGTAGGCTCGTGTCAACTGAGCCACTGAAATCAGTGAGGCAGACCCATTAATATCAGTGGCAAGCTGTGCACGACTGAATCTGGACACCATAAAATAAAAGTCATCACTAAGGCTAGCTTAGCACAGGTTAAGCAAGAAAAAACAAAAAATCAAGACCAAAAAAACCTCCCCTTAAACCACCAAACTCTGAAAGAAACTGTTTCCTCTGGCACTGGCTTGTTTTCAAGGCTTCCTTGAAAACATGAGATAGAAATACACTTTTTAAATGAAAGCGGAGATTCTCAGATTGTCTTGCCCAGGGGCACTGGGGCTCCAAGAAAATGCAAAACCTATTGTGACACTTGTCATAATATTATTGAGTGCTGTTAATAATGTATCTTTACACTGTTCCCTATGGGAATTCAGGAAAACATGACAATTGCTTGATACCATTGATTCTCTATAAGCAAATCAGAACCATATTCTGATTTCAGTGATACCTAGAATAAACTAGATTTTGGAGGTTAATTTTGGTTAAACTCATATAACTAGGCTTACATTTTTGGAGCTGTGGTCAGTTTGCCCCTGTACTCTTATGGCTGGTTTAGTTTTCTTGTCCTAATTAGGAAAGCATTTGAAGACTATATATGTCCAAGTGTGACTAAACCTAGAATGATTTCTTGATTTTTCCCTTGCTTCTCTCAGACCAGAGCTTATGCAGACTAGAAGAGAAAGGCCATTGATGCATGTTTTTCATATTACCATTTAAAATACTGAACTGTTTGGTTTGGAGTGTAGTTACTAGTATCATCCCAACCATTTCAGGGCAATCCTGTAGATATCACTGGGTTCCCATTGGTGCGACTAAGATCACAGTGTAATCCCCTTGGATTGAAAGAATAGCATCCAAAGGGAAGGGACCCCACACCATCTATTCTATTCTAATAGAACTCAAAACCTGCCTGGCAGAAAAGCTAGATAGAAAACAACTTCAACATAAAATATGTCATCTTTGTCAAGGCAGAGATGAAGCCTGGTGCTCCCTCTGTCTAGAAAAGTCTCTCACTAGTTGTCACAATCCGAACTGGACTGTCCGGAGAGGATCGTGGAGGTTCTGTGATTCCCTTGGGCTAAAATAAGGTGAAATGACACCAAACAATCAATTAAACACTTTATTGATGATAAACACCAACCTGAACTTGGAAAGCACAACAATAGGAAACCCAAACCAGGAAAGCACAACAATAAACAATGTGGGTTCTAATCCAAATGCTTATAAGAGGAAAAGGAAGAAAGAGGGGAGAGAGAGAGATATCGCCATCCTTGGATCCTACGATGTCGCTGATAAACGCGGCAGTCCTCTGGCGGTGGGCGCGCCGGCTCCCGGGGTGCGGGGCCTCCGGCTGCACTGGCAGTGGGTGGGGGAGGCCGGTCCAGAGCAGGGGCTGCAGCAGCATGGGGTTCTCCAATGGCAGGGGTGCACGTGTCACTCCTCCAAGTTGTGTCTTTTATAGGCCAGTCCCCGCCTCTAGTCTTGCCCCCTTTGAAGCTTGTTCCAGAATGTTCTACTTCTTCTGCGCAGGCATCACTGTGGGGGGAGGTGGTCACGAGGGGTCTTTTGGGTGGTTGTGAACTCCTTCCTCAAATGAGCTCTGCATGACCTTTGGCCATCAGAGGGCAGAACTGCACATCCTCCTACACACCTCTGTGACAATCGCTATGCAGACCCCAATTTATTATTATGGTGATCTTTATTATTATTTATTATTATGGTGATCTTAACTTGTCTCTTTGCAGATCTTAACTTGACCCACCACAATGTTTGAGATGTTAACTCTTTCAGTCCCTGACACTAGTGATATATAGAATGAAGCTTATATTTCTTCTCTTTATCCGACCCAATGATTTTGTAATCAGTTTACATCAAGTGGAACAATTTTAACAAGGAAGATTAAACACCTTTGTCACCTATTCCTTTAGCAACAGCAGCTGTTGGCCTGATTTAGAACAGGCCAGAACGGAACAGACTAGACTAGACTAGACTGTGTCAGTTGGAAGGGACCTACAATGATTATCTAGTCCAACTGCCTGACCAATTCAGGGCTGACCAAAAGTTAAAGCAAATTATTAAGGGCATTGTCCAAATGCCTCTTAAACACTGACAGGCTTGGGGCATCGACTACCTCTCTAGGAAGCCTGTTCCAGTGTCTGACCACCCTCTCAGTAAAGAAATGCTTCCTGATGTCCAGTCTGAACCTCCCCTGACGCAGCTTTGAAGCGTTTGAACATGATTGTTAAGGGAATTGGTACGGAGGGTGGAACTATGTATTTAAATCCATTCAGGCATGAGTTGAGTTGAAACCATACCTACTCTACCCTAGATAAGTATATTTTATTGAACAAATGAAAAGTACATGCTCCTTTCTGTCTGAACAACACAAATGATCTATTAGGGAAAAGGGAACACATATGAATACAACAAACAAACCAGAGTGTTCTGTGTATGCAAATAGCATAAAGGAGAATTTATTTTCTTAGTGCACAGATTTACTGAGGAGATAGGTAAAAATAAAGAATACTGCAGTTATGGTGCAATAGCAGAAACACATCAAAAGATCTAGGTAATTAAGCTGAAGCTGGGGTCAAGTTTTAATCAGCAGAACTATAAAAGTTTAAAGTAAGTGTAATCACCCAGTACAGAATTTCTTTCCATCTATAAAATGCTAAAAATTGTTCTAGAGGTAATCTTAAAGATAATTTCCCTTAGGTTTGTTTTAAGATTCCAGATATTACCTGAGAAAAACCCTAAAGTCAGCAGATATAAAGATTTTTTTTTAAAAGCAAGTGCATAATGTGGGCAAATATGTACTCCTTTTTTTTGTTTGCCAATTTACAAGTACAAATTAAAGTAGCAGACAATTTCTCCCTATTGATCATATATATATGCACTTTTTGGACAGGCAATTAGAAAATTCAGAACTGGAGAATGACTTGCAGGAATATTGTTAATGGTCTCAGATTACATGCTGAATTTCCTAATCTTCCTATGGTATATGTCATTACTTTAAGCGATTGGCATAATTGCGTACTATGAAACCACTGCTAGTTCCTCAGCAAAAATACTTGATAAGTCGTCTGTCAGGCAGGCTGAAATATTTGCGCACTGCAAGGAGGTTGGATCAGTCTGTTCCTGGTGTACTTGAAGGATGTTTCTCCTTTTACCGCTGTATTGCCATGGAGCAACTCTCGTTGTAATTTTAATGCATTTCAATGGCAGCTTGCAGTCTGCTGTTTGGCTTAATGTGGGAGAATTTGGAAGCTGTACTGGGAGCACATCTAAACTCCCTTCGTAAGTTTAAGTGGAAGGCCAAGGCTGTTAAGCGTCATTTTGCTCCTCTTTCTGCCGCAGGCAAGGCCATACACGTAAGGGTGATCCTGGAAAAATTGAAATGATTGAGGCATGATAGGCATCTTGCTGTGTTTACCTGGAGGGCATGGAAGACATATGAACAAAGGCAAGGGCCATAAGAGGTTGGAGGCCATAGAGGCCATAAGAGGACAATGACTTTTTCCCATCCTTCTGCTAAAATGGGGTTGGTAGGCAAAACATGAAAAGGCTTTTGAAGACCAACTGGATAGGCTTTTGAAGACTGACCCTCCACCTATGGAGGGTGGTAGCAAGTAACAAGAGGTAACAAGAATCAAATCATGATGCAGTGGTCATGGTCCATGCTGACAGCAGAGAGTAACCATCTAGCCTTCTTCCAGCATGGGTTCATGGTCTCCTGTATTAGCATGGTTCTGGAATGAATTATCAAGATTTTACGCAGGATGCAAAGATCTGTAGTTACAGCACCTCGGCCTGTGATATTGCCGTGTTGATAAGCCAAGTAAAACATGTTACTTCTGCCAGGAATTTTCATGGTAAATTATTGTAGAAAATCCCAGCTGCTGCAGAAGATGGTGTGGGTTCTTCTGTTGTGCAGTTTCTGTTGTGCAGCTTCTTCCAGTTCACCTCAGAGAGTGCATCATAGCTAGACAGCATTACAGGGATAGCTGTAAAACTGGAATACTGTTACTAATGCTCACATGATATATTTTGCAGTATTAGGTATTCAAGCATTACCTGGATTTAATTTAATCCAGATTAATTGCTAATTATAGTCTACAGGGCCAGGTGCAACCATAAGGTTCACTGGAAGGAGTATCCTGTGCCTTCCTTGCTGGCCTCTCTCCCCAGACCTCATCACAGGTCTGCCCCAGCATGGGGTAGGTGTGATGAGCTGTGAGGCAGCCTTCCTGCCTGGTGCCATGCTGGAAGAGGCATGGAAAACCATGGACACAATTTTCTAGCTGCTGCACAGCTCTACAGACGTTCACCCACTGCAACATCTGCCTTGTGGCAGAGTGCAACTGCCAGGGAACTGAGCATATATTGCCACTGTGGTGGTGAAGGAGGAGGAGGACGAAGGTGTATTGGGCAGAGCTAGGGAACAAGAATTCTTGTTCTAGCTATGGTCTTATTTTGGTTCTGATTTAATATTCTTCATCATCTGTCTAAAACCCTTAATATTATTCTGTAACTTGTTTTTTTAAAATTCTATTACAGTGGCAGCTGTATGCAGGAGCAAGTGAAGTAGCATATGCTTTGCAAGTAAAAGCTGGCCTATGAGGAAAGACTTTTGGCGCAAGACTCTATTTAATATATGAGGAACAGACTGGCTTCCAGACTGGAAGAGAAATTCTATTTTTGGCGGAGAATGAAAGCAAAAAATAAAGCAATAGGCAAAAGAAACAGTCACTTAATAAGACAGAGGAAGCAATGGAAAGGATGAAAAAGTATTTGATTCCTCTTATTCGGAATGATGCAAACTCACAAGGGCTTGTCTGTTTGTTTGACTCATATATTGACAGATTCTTCATGATCTCCTAATCAGTGGTTCTTTATAATTTGAAAAGGGATTTTAAAATGTCAGTCTAGAAAATAAATCAAATGTGTTGACAAGGGTAAAATAGATAAAAGGTCCCTGCATTTTGTTTGCACATTTGATATATAAAAGACCAAGAACTGGGAAAGGTGTAATAAGGTCTGGCATTTCATTTTAATGCTGAAATTATGGAAAGCATATATTAAGGCATCATTTGAAGCACAAATAGTGCTACAGTTTCAAATAATCAACCTTTTTGACAACTGTAGTTATTATAAAATAGCTGCTTATTACCTGTTCAGAAGATTTCTAATACATGCCATTGATATAAAAATTAACTTCATTAGCTTCTGATACATCTTAAGCCAATTTTTCCGTCCTGTCCTTGTCTGTGAGTACCATTTGTGCCTACATTTTAGCTTAGACGAGTGAGCAGTGCTTCATTGTGGCATGCCTAGCTGCCTAACTGGAGTATAAATCACTGGGCAATAAACAGGGGATACTGAATAAATGCAGTTACACATAGTGAAGGCATACTTGTGAGAATGCTGAAAGAGGAAACTATATGAAGAAATCCTAAAAGAAGACCTAACAGTAAGGACCTACAATAACTGAGTAAGGATCAGTACAACTCCAAGCTCTAATCATTTTTCTATTTTTATATTTTACTAGGTGGCAATATAAACTGGAATTTAACTATCTGAAGTCTTCTGCAAATCTTGGTGCTCAATAATATTTTATGTCAGCTGTGAAGAAATGGTGAAGAAAAAGACACTTTGTGCAAGACAGACTGTTTGTTTAATAATGATGGCAAGGCACAGGGTTAGAGGTAAAACTAGAAATACATCCTGTTGGTGAAAGAACGCATTAGGTTAGATTTTCCTGAAGGGATTTTGATGTTCGAATTTCTCCTTTGGGTTTGTAATGCAGCCTTTAGGTATTAGTACAGAATTTTATAGATTTATGGTAGTGAGGGAGAGACTTAGTGACTATCTCCTTTTGCTGGGCATGTAATTGCTAGCCTTAGAACTGGGGAGCTTAAGGGTCTTTGTTCTCAAAAGCTCCTGAGATAGGTCTGTAAAAAATCCATCTTAGCTTGTATATCCTTACAGAACTGTGTAGTATGGATGTTAGTTGGCACTAGCCAGCTGGCACCAGTTCGGAAATCTCCATGTGTTATACGAATACTGTAAGTCTTTAAAAGGCTTTTTATTTTTAAGGCTTCTGAAATTGGAGGAAACAATTTTCGATTTGAACTGTTTTCTCTATTAACCTTTAGTTACCTACTTTAGCTGTCTTTAAGGAGAGGACTACTTTTGAAGCCAGTCAAGGTGGATAGGTGTCTTTTAGCATGCCTGACAGGATCAGAAACAGGAGTGGCCACATCCCATAAAATTTAGGTGATAAAAAAAAAGTGAAAAAATTATTCTGATAAATTTTCCATGCCTATGAGCAGATGACAGGATGCAATCCTTCCTTCCTCCAACCTAAGAAGCATTAGGCACTACCCAAGACCTATCCCAGATACAAAATCTGTATCCTCTAAAGTTTCTTTTGAACAATTTAGGCATTTCAGGGGACCCACAGAAATTAACAGCTGAAGGTAACCTACACTAGTGAGGAGAAAAAAAAGTTTCCTGGTGGACGCCCTGAGGCCTCATTCTTTGCTGCTTAAAATGATGTTAATTCAGAGTATATAGAAATTTCCCCTTCTGGAAGACCAATTTGAATGGGAGGAGATTACAACCAGTGATAATTTGAAGTTCTTTTTTGGCAAATACATGAAAAAAAAAAACAAACCAACATCAGTAGCTAGAATCAAAAGTAGTTCTAAGCCGCAGCGATGGTGAAATCGTATGTATGGCAGCTCGCCAGCAGAGAGCTCCCCTGAATCGGCAGTTATTTGCTGCACTAGCTGTCATCAGAGAAGCTGTATCTCTTTTTTAGCTGCTGAAGAGCCGCTAATGGGATAATGAGCAGTTTGCACTTTCTCTTTATCACTTATTCATCATAGACAGTGCATACAAAGTATCTGTAGTTAAAGTATTAAGTGATCATTTTTGTGATGTTTGGTCTGTGTCCTATTTCCAAAGTGAAATAGATTTTAGATAGGTTTTTAGATTAGTATTTGATAAACTGTGGCTGAAGCCCAGCATATTTCAATTAAATAATTACGCAAATTCATGAAATCAGTTCAACATTCTGAAAGAAAGGGATCATTTTGTGCAAATCTCTGGAGAACTCCAGAAAACACTCTTATGGGCTGTTCTTCTGAGGCTCCCTTTCCAGTGATGCTACATAGAACATATAGCTGTCAAAATATTAGACTACATAATGCACACCCTTGAGGAACTGGGTTTACTAATAATGATGTTAAATATGTTTTTATAGCCAGTATAAGATGGAAAAAACATTTTTAGCACATTTTAGTTATGCTAATGTTAAGATTGAAACCATCTCAAGGCTTCTTAGCAAGGAAAATGAACTGAATTTTGCTACACCTACCTGATTAAAGACTGGAAAAGGTGCTTCTGTTATCAAGTGGAAAAGGAGGAGGTGAGGGAAGATGGGACAAGCAGCTAAAAGAGGAAGAACCTGAGAGGTAGGTCTGTTCCAGCCCATCTATCTGCCAGGAACAGAGGTCAATGGGATGGGGGTGGTGGTGGTGTGGATGTTTCTTGCAGGTGCTTCCCTGATCAAGCAGTAGCCATTACTCCATACTCTTTGACCCTTTCTTTAGTGGCCAACAGCAAAATCTTCTGCCCACCCTAATTTCCTAGGCCAATTAACTTTGCATCTTGATGCTGGAAGCTGTGGTCTCATTTAACAATGGCCATTCACTCTGGGCACAGGTAAGTATAGTTACAAAAGACTTCTGTACAATTATAAACTTTTCTGTACTTTGTAATACACTTACCTTTAACAGAAATGCCTCTTAAGTGGAATTCAATGATAAATGTAAAACAAACATGGTCTCATTCATTTTATCTTCCCTTCTCTCTGTTGGATACTAACAGAATACTTCCCTCTTTTAGGATGCCTTCCTCTCTGGGCCTTTTTTTTGAGAAAGACTGTATAGAGGTTTATTTTTATGAAGCAATAGTCCCACAGCCATGTGAAAGCAGGTTTTTGCAAAAGCTTATTGACAGAAAATGTCTTTCTGAATCCATATATAAAAGCCAGTTTCTTTATAAAAATCTGGACGTTTCTCATGCAGATACAGCAGATTGGCCTGATTTATCTTATTTGCCAAAGGTGGGAAGATGATGAGTATTACTGAACAAACCATGCTCTTTGCAGTAGTCCGTGTATTGTGGTAGATGTGAAATGGGCTTCCACCAGTTTCTGGATCAGATTCTCAGCTTCCCTGATCAGCGCAGTTCTACTGAAACCAGCAGCCTTTCACAGGCGCATGTTGGCAGAGAACCCTCTCCCTCTCCTATTTCACTCTGTCCAGAAAACAAAACAAAACAACATTGGTTTTAGGAGGTTCTAATAGGCACTTGAGATGGAAATAGCTGATCCTTCCAGTGCTAATGAAAAGATTATTCATTACTAATGGTGTTTGCCAGACAGATGCCTCAAAAACTACACTTTAAAAAGTGCACAAGTTGTTTCTTGTCTTTATGTTCTGTTTAGCAGAACAGAGTAGAATAGAACACAAAGTATGGTAGAGATGTTTTGTACTTGCAAAGATGTAATGAAGTTCATTAAAAATACGTATAAATGAGTCAGATGTGCAATCATAGAATAATTTAGACTGGATAGCATCTGTGGTAGTCACCAGGTTTGATCCGCTACTTAAATCAGGGCCAACTTTGAAGTCATATCAGGTTACTCAGGGCCTTTTACAGTCAAGTTCTGAGTATCTCCAAGAATGTAGATCCCACAGCCTCTCTGGGCAACCTGTGCCAGTGGTTGACCACCCCTGTTGTGAATAATATTTTTCTTGCTCTGACGAATGAGATTTTTAACCTGAAGTATGTCTTTTTCAAAATATGAGCTGGGGTTGTTCAAGCTTGCATTCAAAATGGAAAAAATGGAGAGCCAGAAGGCCTGTTTCTGCCTTGCCTCTGCTTCTCAGACTCTTTGGTCAGAGTAGCCCTGCTCACAATTATTCTCCTCTTGGCACAGCTCGTCACAACATAGACTGACAAGCAATTTTGCCATGGCAAGCTATAGGTCTGTAACACTTGTATGTTCCCTAAAAAAGGGATCTGTGCAATTGTTCTAACTGTTGTGTGACGACAGTCTGAGGGCAACTTTTTTGGAAAAAGTATTCTGCAAGCAAAATCCTGACTTCCATCCTATCTGTCTTGCAGGAGCCCAGTCCTACAGAGTGTGCTGGGTGTTGATTTTTTTAATGTCTGCTTGACAAAATATCAAGTCTTGTAAGTAAGCTTACTTCTTGAACACTAATAAACTTTCAGTTGCCTGCTCTGCTCTGTGACAAGTGGGGCAGTTCAGAACAGGGGCAGTTACAGAAATTGTGCAGATGGAGTCACAAAGTTAGGAGCTGTGGCCTTTCAGTGCCTCCAATATGAGAAAGGATTTTCAGAATCATAGTTTGGGACGTAGGCACCTGTATTTATGAATTTCACTGGAGATGTCTAAGATTTTTGTGAAGTATAGGTCCTAACCCATAGTCATTATTTTGATGGGGTAATTTTAACAAACTCTTTTTTTTTTTCCTTCTTTTAAAAAAAAAGAAGGCTAAATGTAATTCTTAACCTGATGCTTGCTTGAGTTTATTGAGTGACGAGTTGTTGGGAAGGGCTGCTATAAGCACACACGATATGTTCATCCTGTAATGTTATGTCAGCTAAAGGAACTTGAATGAATGAAGTGTCAGGTAAACACAGTCCTTTGAATTCATGTTAAACCTGATAAATAAAAAAGCATAAGAAAGACAAGCTTAACTGTCTAATCTTTGAAATATTTTTACAGTTCTAATACAAAAAAAAGACCCCAATTCTTATACAGCCAGATTCACTGATATTAACAACTTACAACTTACAACACCTAGAATAACAGGCTAGTACTGCATATTGTTCTTGCAGTGTGCTGTGCCTTTCAAATCCCTTCCATGTGCCTCAATAACATACTGTTGTTATAATGCGCAGTATAGATTTTAACTCTAAGGAGCCTAACAATAGCTTCTATTCCAGAACTGAAATGGCTTGTTACAGTACAAAAGCCTTTTGTGGGGAGAAAAGTTGAGCAAAACAGTTTTATACTCAGTTGTCTTTGTTTTCAGGCAGGCAGGCAGCTAGTAATGTGGATTTGTCAGTTTACTACTTTAACACTGTTCCAGAAAGTGGTGCTCTTGGCCATGACACATTGAGGTTGCTCTTTACGGTTCATCATCTGCTTGGCCTTCTGGGAAAAGAACTTTACAGCAATTCTGTTTTAACTAACCTTTATTGTACCTGTTCCTATAAATACGGGATGTCTTGCTATTAGATTTCTACTAGGCCATTTCTAATGGTGACCTGAACTAGAATGAAGTGGACATGAACAAAAAGGAAGATCTTACTCAGCAGGTAAGAGACTGTGAATGATTTCTGAGCAGATACACTGATATAACATACATTTTGCATCCACTTCAAGATTTCAAGTGAGTGAATTGTGGATTGTGTTTAAGGCTCTTCATGCACATATGTTGAGCATGGTCTAATTCTGAAGCAAATGCAGGTCACAGAAAGGCTTCTTGTTTAAGCCGAAAAAACCCATTAGCTTTAGGAAGCAAATCTAACACATTTTAACTTCCTATGTCTTTCATTTATAACTCTATTAAAAGGAACAGAAATAGAGGTCTAAAATATGATCCCATTAATATTTGTGGGGAAACAGATTGGCTTCATTAATGCGAATGAAAGCACTATGATTTGTGGAGCAGAGTCTGATCTGAATTAGAAAGTGACACTCTTGAGTCAGGCTAGTGACCTAAGTGGAGCTGCTCAGTTTCTATATGAGTGCATTTTAAAACAGATTCTGGTCCTGAAGTTATAATATATACTTTCAATAAAGTAAAAAAAAAAAATAATAAAGGTACCTATTATTTTGAGTAGTGTCCAGATGATCTCATTGTGAAAACGTGACATTAAAACATTTCATTAAAAATATTGAGAAAGTTGTAATGTGTCTTGGGAGTGATGCTGCAGGCAGACTTCCTGAGGCTACTAGACGTTTTTACCAAGGTGAACAAATGGATACTTCATATGCCAGAGACGCACCTACTCTGAGTCACTGACTGCCTCCTAGACCATCTTTGTATATGAAATGAGTCATAGAAATTAGACATAAAAGTCTTGTAGATCATTAAGTCCATTCCCTTGCAAATGTCTTCCTGAAGATTAGTCAACTGTTAAATCGATCCTGCTTTTAGATCTCATTTACACTGCTGCAAATTGGAGATGACACCACCAGTGTACTTTTGTGGTCCCAAATCACTGTGAAGTCAGGATCAGCTTCTTCATTTTGAGACTCTATATTACTTTAGGGATTTTTTTTTTTTTTTTTTTTTTTACATAGAGGGGTTGGCATAATCCAAGGGAAAGTATTTGCAAATAACCTTGCCACAAGGACAACTCTGCTGCTTTGAGGCAGCAAGAGAATCAATGACCTTGAGGAGCTCATCTAATAATTGCGTATATAGTATGAAGGCTTTGGATTGGAGTATCGGATAAAGGCAGATGTCAGATGTGAAAATAAGTGATGCAATACTGTGAGCTAAACTCACGTTCATTTTTACATGAAGTATGTTAATAATCTTGAGTATATTTAAAAGTTTCAAAGAAGGAAGGGGACTTTGCTTCCGCTCCTAACATTACCACACATCTTCCTGTGACCTATGGTAAGTTTGTGCTTCAGCTTCTCTAACTGCAAAATAATCACGTACCTAATATTTATGCCACTTGTAGGTCCTTCACTGGGAGGTTTTTGTAGCAGTAAATTACTCTCAAAGAACCACTTCATCAAACAAAGTCACTGAGGGAGAAATTAGTCACAGCAGTATCTTGACAATGTGCTGTGATCTTCATGTCTCTAGCTTACAAGCCACCAGTGTCTGTTTATTGTAGCACACATTGTTCCATCACTGTGCGCAAAAGCCAAAACCCCCCTCTGTGCCTGGAGTTACTCCCTGGAAATGTCTGTGTTGTCCTCTCTACAACTCCATGGGCCAGATTCCCTCCTCGTACAAATCTGTGTAGCTCCAGTGACTCCAGTGAAGCTGCATTAATTCCCAGCAGTAGAAAATTTGTTCCTGTGTCCTCTGCTCCTTCGCTGCCTGGTTACAGGGGGAGCAGCTGGGCTATGCTTTCCATCTGTCAGGGAAAGGGGTAGAGAAAGCACTTGGGCACAGGCATACTTGCTTTATGGGCACTGTTGTCTACAGTCTTAAGTAGCATCCCTTGTTAAGACCTGACTTCTAGTTTTTGAGATTCATTACCACACAAAAAGATTAATTAAACTTGACTGTACCAACCTAGGGGACATATAAAGGGTAACCTGGTAACAGCCAAAGTGTGTCAGAGGAAGTTCCTCAGCATCTACGGTTCCATAGCAATTGAAATTATTTGAGAAACTGTGCTACTTTTGAAAGTAACAATGTGAATAATATCACATGTCAACATAATTTGAACAATATTTTTAGACTGGAAACATTTAATTTCAGTTTTTCAACATTGTTTTATATGATAGAAAAAACCAAAGTCAAACCTAAGTGAAGCAGTTTAATTTTTCATAAATAAAAAAAAAATCAGCCAACCAAACCATACATATTTTTGAGTTTTCTGTTTAGGAGGATTTTTTTGAGTTTCCCATGTTTTTCTAACTCTTAGTTATACCAGATTTTTATGTTCTTTGCAAAACTTATCTTTCATTCTTGAAGAATCTTCAGCAAAGACTCAGGGAGATCATTACAATTTGATCTCTTAACAATCAGTTAAAATAATGGCTAAAATTAGTTAATGATCTGAAACAAAAGAGAAAATGAGAATGTGACTGAGACTCCAGTGCATTTTGCTGCGTGACTGCATCACTTTTTTGGGTAGGCAGTAGCAGGAACATTGGGTTGTCTTGTTGATTAGATAGACAAAAGCACCTGCTAGAGATGCACCTTGCCTCTTTCACCTTTTTTCTGTGATAGAAATCCTTCTGCAGCTATTCATTTACAGTTACTCAGAGCACCTTCTAAACTAACTCCCTTTCTCCCTTTTTTCCTTTCAAATGCTACAGTGTAAGTTTCTTTTTCTCATTTCTCTGTCTCTGTCAATACATTTTTGAGAGAGGTTTATAAAGCCCAGCAGTGTTTGCAGTCTTGTCTGAGGTCATGAAGCGAATAAAAATGGAGAAAAGCAGGAGAAAAATAGAAGGTCCCCTCTGCAGCTCTGAATTTGTTTCATAGAACATTACAGATATATTTTGTCACTTGTAAAATCCTTTTAAGGCAAAAGATCAACAACTACCTTGGATTTTCACCTATGTTTCACACACCAGAAATCTCAGCACTTATTATTCCTCCCAAATGTAACACTACATTTCTAAATGTTCTCAGCTTGCCGATTGACACATTTGCAGAACAACTGCCTTTTCACAGTGTTGTATTTTATGATACAGTTAATGTTCCAATTCAGAGCTTATACAAAGCCTAAAAGTGAACACAAACTGATTAGGAAAAATTGCTTTAGATGTATGTTTTCTGTGTTATCACAAGATACAAAATGGCTATCAGCTGTAGAAGCCTGATGGCATGCCAGAAGAGGCATGTAATTGCGTTAAGTAGAGCGAGCAATTTCACCTGCACTGTGCTCAAATATTTGCTTGCTGATACTCTCTTCTGTTCACTCCTCTTCCTGCCTGCATGGTGCTCTAATATGATGCTGTAATGCACAAGTGTAGCCCTTATGCTCTGTTGATAGTCACAGACATCCAGATTCCTGTGTACCTGAAGTGATACAGTAGGTATCTAGTGAAGACAAGCAAAGCTGTTATTTGTATGAGTTGAGATTGTCCATAATGGGAAATGAAGTCTGATCCATGCCTACTGTTCCTGCCTGTTGTAGGACTTGCACTGGTCTACCTCTACTGAAGCCTTACCAGGTAGAAACTCATGGGCTCAAGTTACGCCAGGGGAGGTTTAGGTTGGATATTAGGAAAAATTTCTTCATGGAAAGAGTGGTCAAGCATTGGAACAGGCTGCCCAGAGAGGTGGTGGAGTCACCATCCCTGGAAGTGTTCAAAAAACGGGTAGACGTGGCACTTCGGGACATGGTTTAGTCTAGTCTACCCTTAATTGGTTTAGTGTGGACTTGGTAATGTTAGGTTAATGGTTGGACTGGATGATCTGAAAGGTCTTTTCCAACCTAAATGATTCTAAATCATTTTGCCTTTACAGGTCTCCTGGGCAAAAACATAGTAAAGGCTAAATAGTTCGTAGCAGCTTAGGGAAATAACATGTAAAAAGAGTAGGAAGCATCCTCTGGACAGCACAAGCTACAAGGGAATTTTACTTCTCCCAAATGCAATCACCTGGCCTGGATGTTAGAGGTCTGTAAAGGATGCCTCAGGGTAATTACTGCGCTCTGTCATGATCTGTGATCTCACCAGTAACTCAGAGCTGAGACGCAGAGCTGTTGAATCATAGAAAGAGAAAACCCCCAATGCAGAGGGGATCAGTGTACCAGCATGAGTTGCAGCTTTGGGGCAAGTCCTGATGGAAATCAGAACTTGGGGAAGTACCAATACCTATCAATGAGGGTTAACGTTAGATACATCTTTTAGAAAGAAAACTGAAATCTCAGATTTGTTGCATAATGTGGGCCACACTGTTTATATTTTGGACCTAATCTTTCTGGCAAGAATATTTGACTCGCCACCCAAGTATTCGCTTGCTAGGAAAGAGAAGCACATTTAGAAATTTTCAAGACCTCTGACTTAGGGTGCCAGTAAATATTTGAAAACAAGCAAACAAAAATTGAATGACACTGAAAGAAATGTTGGCTAAAAGAACTTTCAAGTAGCTCTAGTAGCTCCTGTTACTGTTGCCACACAGCAACAAAAATATAGGAACATTCAGCAATGAAATAAAAAATAATTAGAACTTTTGCCATATTAATGTCATGACTGTTTTGCTTTCCTTTTGGCACAGCAGGACACATGGTTCCATGAGATCAAGTTATGATCTGTATCCAGCTCACTTGCACTGTAACTCTTTAAAGCTGTTATTTTACCCAGTCATCCCTGTCTTCTGTGAACAAAACTTGGGAGAAATAAAAGGTTAAAGAGATAATTCTTAAGTCCTGTCTCCTGAGTGCTCTCCCCTCTGTGCCCAAGTACTAGGCCTTTTCTGATGGTAGACATCACGTGAACTAATAGACAGTAGGGCTGTGTCATAACTCATGCGTGTGACTGTCTTTATTATGAAGGGATGCTGTATTTGTACCTTGCAACAAATCTAGCACTGTTTAATTCACTGCAGAAAATACTGTGAATGATTTCTAAATAAAAGTCCATAAATGTCTGAGTCTATTTAGAAATGAAGAGTCATTCTCATGCACAAAGTCACAGTGTGTCTTGTGCTGAGGATCTTAAGTAATGCATAGGTTGCGGTCTGTAAGAGATTTTTTTTTTATTTGAAGGTAAAAATGATCACTGTTTCTGTTTAAGATCATTGGGTGCAGTATCTCTTTC
This sequence comes from Pelecanus crispus, assembly GCF_030463565.1. NCBI lineage: Eukaryota > Metazoa > Chordata > Aves > Pelecaniformes > Pelecanidae > Pelecanus > Pelecanus crispus. The sequence continues at coordinate 102,640,442 of NC_134645.1, forward strand.
AGGTCTCTGATCAAAATGCAGTACCAAAGTCCCAATTTCTTTATGGAAAATAAACACTTTGCAGAGTACTATAGCCATATTAATTATTACAGTTCTATTGCAAATGAATGTTTCCATTAACAAATTTACAAGTGGTCAGTCCTTATCCTGCTCATGTCTGTCCAGAAGGAATTTGTTTTAGTAAGGATTATAATGTGGGGATGGTACCTTGTGTTCTTGAAACCATTTAGAATGGCTAATTATGAGAATGGGCAGTTTTCTGATATTTTGCTTTTGATACACAAACTACTCTTTGTCTGATTTCAGTATATAAGTGTTATATGAAAGGATATGTTCATCTTTCCTTCAGTCATTATGCTGAACACTTTTCAGAGATCTACAATAGGGACAACAGGCAAGAATTTAGTCTAACATTAAAATTTGCAATGGTTGTCTTTGAGCACAGAGTGTGGGAATACTTTATAAAGCAGAATTGCAGAAGGTGTTATGATAATGTCATATGGCTTTAAGTTATTCAAAGGAAACAAAAGAATTCTGAAAACTTCATAAAGTAGAAATCAGGATATTTCAATGATGGCAACCTCTGCCACAAAAGATATTTAAGTAAACATTTCTCATAAATTCATTAAAAAATACAATCTTTTTACGATTATAGTTTTCATAGCTGGAACTCACCTTTCTTTCAGAAAAAAAAAAATCTAGAAATTTAACTTGATACCTCTTTTATTTCAAAATTACATGGGTTTTTCCATTTGGTAAACATTGGTTCCTCTACCCATACTGTTTCTCCCCCAGCTCCATTCACTTTCTTTTATTACTAATGGAGATGTTAAAATTCTCTGTTATAATTCTGCACTATAAGTTGGTTTTGCCTGCTTCATTATTCAGGAATGTTCCTTCATTCCATTTACATTTGATAATGATGCAGACCTATAGGAATTAGGCCTTTTCTGCATGGGTGAATGTATAGAGGTATCAGCAATACACCCAGAATTATTTTATGGGGTATTATAGGGCATATTATGAGAATAAACCAAAGCCTCTTGATGAACAAATGTGTTAATTAAAAACGGAGTGCTAAAACTGAGGTAAACAAGGACTTCTGTTGTGAATGAGCCAGTAACTGTATTTGATTGCAAGTGGGCATCACAAGCATGTCACTGTCGCGATATGTGCATGGGAGGTACAGGCAGAGAGTGGCTTGTCCTCCCTATAGAGCTGGCAGCCAGCTGCCTTCCACGCTAACAGCAATGCCCTGTCGAGCTCCCAAAGTCCCTGTAAGTACAGCACGTTGCAGAAATGTAGAGCAAGGGGGAGAGAGGAAGGAAATATTTCTGATCTCTGTGTTAGGAGAGAAGTCATAAGCCTTTTTTGACTAGATAATGATGGAAAATAGCATAATGAGAAAATAGGGAAAATAGGGAGGAATAGAAAAAGGGAGGTGTTAATGACCTTAATGGAGGCCATATAACTGTTTCCTTCCATATGCACATCAGATGCTGCTGCCTTTTCTTCTACGTTCTTTTGTCTGCCAACAGGAATCTCTTTTGCCTTATCCAGACTGGCATTCACTTTGCTTTTGTGCAGATCCCCACTTCTTCTGGAAATTCAGAAATTGGAGAGAGTGCAGATTATTCCTTTGTGGAAAAGGTAAAGAACAGTCTCATTCAGAGCATATCTGTTGGTTTCTCAGTGTTTTTACAGGTGTTAATTCCAGCCCAACCCAAGCAAACCAAGGACTGTTGGTTAAGCTACTGAGTGTTAAATATTTGCTTGAGTAGGTATTCATAAGTAATATAACAATTTGTGATTGGCTATGGAGTGATTTAAATTTTGGTTAAACTGTGTTACGGAGTCTTTTTTAAGACATTATGAGATGGAGAATTCAATACCTACCCTGATAGTTTGTGAAATAATTAATCACTTACAATATTAAACTCTCTGCTATTTTTTAATGTGAATGTATCTGGGTTTGATTTTCTGTCCTTTTCCCTGTCACCATCGGATTAATCACACTTGTAGTAGGATCAAGATACTTAGGAGGGATGAGCTCCAGACACTTCTTGATATTCTTTGGGATAATGCAAACAGATTGATTTTTGTAGCTCCTTTTTGCACCTTCTCCACATGTTTACATCTATTTTAAAATCTGCTCCCAGCACTACAATAATAATGTATATTAGTGTCATATATAAACATAATCTTCTGGTTCTTTCCTGTTTACACATCCAAATATGTGTTTGTCATCTTGACCACTGCCCTGGAAGTTTAGTTATTTGGCCAAATTAGATCTTGGAATTCATTTAAAAGCTGTTTATTTTCAGCTTTCACTCCCCATACGTATAAGGATTGCCAGTGTTCTGTGTTTCAGGCCAATAAATTTCCTTTATAAATACAAATTATTTTAATATGAGCAAGAATATACTTAAATGTAATTATTAAAATACTTTTTTTTTCACTTTTAAAGGGCACATGTTTGACTAAAGATGTCAGTGTAGTTCTTATATTTTAATCTACTAAATCTGCCTAAAAACTATATTATGAAGGCATTTTCACCAATTTTGTTCTAAAACATAAGAAAAAGAATTCTGTGAGAATGTTTTAAATCAAAATAGCAGAATTTGAGGGTCAGTAAGTGTCTACAGAGACCTCCATCAGAAAGAAGTAATGGAAGTGCTACAAAGTAAATGCAGCTGGTGGTAGTACTCCATTGCCGTGTTCTGTTTCATTCATGCATGTTATTTGGTTGTATATTTTATTGCTGGTTACAGAACACATCTGAAAGTGACAATGATGAAGTTGATGGCAACAATATATGTGGTTTCAGAAAGAAAAAGGGAGTCAAAGGTCCTACAAAGCACATTCCTCCTTTAGCAAATGAGAAGATGGAACTGTCCTGCACCTCAAAAATCCCAGACCTTTGTCCCCTTCAAGCAACCACTGGTTGCTCAGAACCACCGTCAGACCAGCCTCTTCAAAACCCAACTAGCTTTCCTACAGTACAAAAGGACAGAGGCGGTCATGACAGTTCCCATACTGGCAGCGACGTGAAAGAAGACATGTCTGGAGAAACACGAGAAATCCAGGAAAATGCTGACACTGGGAAAAGACTAATAAGAAAAATGCACAAGGAAATAGATACGCCAGCTAAAACAGAGCTGCCCATGGGCATGCAACCGGAGAGGAGTGCAGGGAAAGCCGGGTGTGCAGAGGCAGTGCGCAGGGGAGATGGCAGTAAGAAGGCAAAGAGTAAGCAAGAAGAACAGAGTGAGATGGAAGAAAAAGATGTCAAGTTTCATGTGACAAAGGTGGGCTCCCTGGGCGGTACTGTAACCACACAAGGAAGCACTACTCCAGAGTCCTTCACAGGGGCACCTGACATTTCTAAACAAAGTTTGCAAGAATTCAAAAACCTGCTGAGTGAAGGCCCTCTGCCTGATTATGGGCCCCATTACAGTGGCAAAGTGGGTGGCACTTTTTCTCAGAAAAATTTGAAACCCCGGGAGAAAACAGCTGACAAGCAGAGCCGACCCTTTGAGACTTTTAGTCCCCATTTTGGAGAGGAGAATCGAAAGTACCACAGCTTCCACAAGGAAGGAGTGGGGCAGCAGAACAAACCTCTCCTGGTCCTCAGCTCTGCTGGGTCTGATCAGCAACAACCAGCGGGAAGTGACGTGGATCAACTTATTCTGAGACTACCAGCAGCTTCTACTCATGCAGAAAGCACAGCTCCTGAGATTCAGTTTGAATCCTCCACAGGCCATGCTGGTAAGGATATTTAAACATCACCTGCTGTCATGTTAAAGAAAATGTTACTGTTGTTTTGTGGGGTTTTGTTAAGCTGAGAACTTTAGTCAGGCCGAGAGCATGAGAGAATTGACTCCTGTGGTTTCCATGTGATTGGGACAGATCAGAAGTTGTACTCTACACCCATGCTGCTTTTTTTTTTTTTTTTTTAAGGAAGGCATTTATGAAGCCCAGCTGCCTGCCAAAAACTGCCACGCACAAGTGGTCATGTCTTTTTTCTCTAAAACTGAAATATTTTCTCATTTAAACTGAGCTCTGACAACATTTCCCAAAGGTCTGCTAGACACTGCAAAGCTCTGATGGTGTCTGGGCTTCTTAAAATTTCCTTTTTGTTAACATTTCCAGCAGTGGAAATTGCTCCCATGTAGGGATGATGTTTTCAATTATCTGTCCTGTGAGAGGACTGGAATGCAAAAACATCTGATATAAACTATAAAGGAAGAAAAGCAAATGAGGCAGAGAACTTCCACTTATCTTCATGCTGTTCAATAAGTCCATTTTGGAAGTGTTTATAGAGCCAATTAATTGCTACTAATAGGCTGTGGTTTCTTTGAAATTGTAAAGGCTGTACTTCTGGGCTAGCTGGATCAGCAAACTGAAAGCTACTAATAGCTATAATAATGTAATGGACTTGAGCAGTTCATTGTTTTGGTCTATTCCAGGAAGCACACAAACAACAATTTGTTGAATAGATATCAGATTAATAAATTTCCAGGAGCATGAAGCTCAGAACATATTATCAGCTTTTCACGATAGATATCCGACCCTCTGATTTATCTCACTGATACAAGAAATACAAATCTTATCTCTTCATTGATAAAATACCTTGTCCGACATTAACTACGTAATAAAATATAATGGTAGCAATTAAATTTGTACAACAATATTAAGTTATCCTGCTGCTTTTATAGTCCCCTTTCAGATGGGTAGAAATATTGCTATACATACTCTGAAAACAGACAATCTGAATAGATCAGATGTTGTTAGCTACAGCAGGATTTCTCAGTAGACATATTGTGTTACCCAGTTTGAACAAGTCTGAACAAGACATCCATGAACATTATCAGTGCTAACTCAGGGCACTGCATCAGAAATATAAAGCTTTGAAAACATATTTCATGCTCAAACCACCCTCTATTCATGTCTATTAGAATAAAGAGGTTAGAGGATTATTTCTCAGCCTGCGCTGGATGCTGTTCCCTTTCCACATTACATTTTTTTTTTTTTCACATTGCTGAAAGGCTAGTGAAATGCATTGTCAAATTTAGATTACTACTCTTTTCTCATTGTCTGCAAAACCAGCAAATACATTTTAAAATATAGGAATAACTATTCTTTGTCATAACACCATTTACAAGGTACAGAAAACTGATGAGATTAATTGTAGATTCCACAGGGAGATTTCAACCTGATTTTAGCCACTTAAAGTGAAGTGGTTAATCCAAGCTTATTACCCAGTCAGTAGAGAAAGACAGGTATTTTGTCTTCAAAGAGGTATTAGGGGTTGATGAAAAATTGGCCTCTGGAGATGGGCATCCCTTTCCCCTCAATGGGAAAGAAGTCCCAAGGTGATCAGTTTAGATTAATCGCCTAACTCTGAAATGCCTAAAGCTATGTGGGGTTAATCTTACTCCGTATCACTGGCAATAATAATGACTGTAAGAGAACTATAGATGAAAACTAACTTTGAATGGAAGTGGGGGAAAACTATTTTGTCTCATCAGAAACATATCCACAACCAAAACTTTTGGAATCTTATGAGGTTTGGATTCCATTTGGCTTTGGCCAAACACACTATAAGGTTCAGTGTGTGTTTGTACTAGTAAATGGAATGCACAGGAATAGTTTCTACTTAATTAGAAATGTATGTGTTTGAAATTTACTTTTCATTGAATAGATTTAGTAACTTAAGAGAAGAAAGTTTTAGACAACATTCTACAGTCTTTAATGAGACTTTGCATAAACAATATTTCATTGCTGCCAGTGATAATTCATTAAGATTGATAATATAAAAACCTAAATATTTTATTTTTATGACTAAAAAATTATCTTAAATATTTTAGTTACCAAAGCACCTGAACAGAAGTCTTGAATCTAAACATATCTTGACAGAGTAGATCTGAAATACAGCCTCTTGTATTTTGCAATTTTCAAATATTTGACCTTGTTCAAATCAGAAATCTTGATCCAATATTTTTCCAAACATTTGATTTAAAAAAATACATATGAAGAAGGAAATTGTTCTCTTCCTCTCTTTGTTTCTTTAATATGGAATAGAAAATATGGAATTGAAATTATATGACTATACATACATGCATACATATATAATTATCACATAAACAGTGCCCGGTGTATTTACTTAGTCGCTATGTTGAGCACTATGCCTGTTTGGATGCCATGACCAAAGCAGGAATATACCTTATTGTTCTAAAAGTACACAGTTAAGAGACAATCTCTAGAGGTCAGCGGTAGAAAGGCTAAGACATGTAGCTGATCTCTAGTGATTCACTGTGATGCAGAGGATTGAAATTCAGTCATGTTAGTTACGCAATTAACATCTCTCTAAAATAATAAATCCATATATTTTTTCAAAAATTCTGACTGGAAACTGTGGAAATATTACTGCATATGCATTTTGTCCATTGTTTGTCAGCTCTTTTGTAAAATAAGTGCTTGGACATGGGAAAAAAAAAATAATAGAAAAGAGACAGACATGCAAGACTATTTTGGTCAATATGAAAAATACTACTTGTACAGTGTCAGTGAAACTGGAGCTGAAGCTAAAGCTAAAGCTCTTTTAATTTGGTTCATCACCATGGAAAGATAGAAACTGACCCATGTAGCTAAGTAGGCAAATATACTGACTGCACTAACATGAATTTATGAATTTTGTTTACAAAAGTATCTACGTACGATGATGTGCACTTCTGCAAATTAGTATGTAGTCATTAACAGTCAGGTGCTTCTTAAGCTGTTCAGTGCCTGCATTCTTGGGAGACCAAGAGAGAGGCTTCCAAGCAGTAAAAATTCAGATGAAATTTCATGTATATAGCATTATATAACACCTCATAGTATGTACATACACACACACTTGAATGCATGCACCTACTATGTGTATAGTATATATAGCACGTAACATAAGTGTATATTGACCTCTCTGAACTCAGATCTTATCACATGCTGCTCTGCATGCTACTAAGTTAGAGTATATACGCTATGGTAGCCAGAGAGGAAGCCAAAGAAAATACCTTTATTCAAGCAACGTGAAGTTCCCAAGGATCATGATCACCACACTGCTGGGACTCTCTTTGTCACAGGGGGCTGCCAGAGTCAGAGGCTGGAGGTGGCTTCAGCAGCCACCCGCACTGTGTATGGTCAGAGGGACCTGCAGAGCCTGATGCAACCACACAGGCTTAGGAGAAATCTCTCTTCTAGACCTTATGAGACAACAGCCCCTCCAGGTAGGTGCCCTGTAGGTGGGCAACACGCTGGAATCAGGCTGTCAAATTCCCTTTATACATCCTGGTCTGTAGCTGGGGACAAAAAAGTTTGTTCAAATCTTCTTGAGTGCAGACTTGCTGGGCCCCCAGAAACCTGAGCAGCTCCAGGAGCAGGTCCTCTCAACAGGGCTCATCTTCTTGAGCATACATCAAGTGAGACCTTGTAAATATGACCAGGACAAGATCAGGAACTGTAGGAGGGAGAAGGAAATTTCTGAAGAAAGAAAATATGACTTAGCTATAGCTGCCGGCATCAGTAGCTACCTAGTGACTGTTGAAATTTTAAGTGTGCAGAATAAGGAGCTTTGAACGCTCCAAGAATCACACGAAATGTCATGCAGGTGCTGATCCTAAACACGAAGTTCATTTGCTTTGATAAGTTTCTGGTATGCTTACATATTTATTCCCCAGTTAGGGGTCTTGTAGGGGAGCAAAAATAAGAGGTAGGAAACACTTTTTTATGTACTTTACTGTAGAAATCAAATACTTTATTGACCTATCAATAAATTTTTTTGGTGAAAATATTTTTGGGTGAAAAAGAAATGTAAATTATATAAAGTTTTCAATGAAAATGTTTCTGATCACTATTCACATCAATAGTACTATTCAAATGTAACCCAGTACTCATTTCTATTTACCATGTTAAAAATCAGATGGGAATAGAAAAGAGAGGCTTCAAATACGAGCAATAAGGATGATATCTAGCATAGGAAAAGCTGTGCTATGAGGTTTGAGAAATAGAGACTGTTAATGTTTGAAGACAAACGTGAGAACAGTAAGTAACATGTTGTACAAATGAAGTGAAATGGCTGTTCTTAAATGCACAAACCAGAATCCTGTGAAGATGAGCAGACATATTTGAATTAGTATTGACAGGAATTTCCATAGGATTTAAATGGGTGTAGGTGTGTGATTACCCTGTGGGACTCATTGCCAGTGGATATCTTCAGCACAAGGTATCCATTCTTATAAAGGGGGTCAATATTCACATAGATCTTCAGAGCACCCTGTGTTAGATTTCTAAGGATGAAAAAGAAATGAAGACAAATTTGGATATTAACCCTTCTGCTCCTAACCACAAGACCACCTTTTTAGTGAGCAACTGCAAAACCCATTCTCTTTAGACAGATTATTTTGCAAAGAACGCCTTGTCTTTCTTGTTAATAGCTGATACCAAAGACAGCTCTAGCGTGATGAAACACTGCCTTGACTGGCATAGCAATTCCTACGCTTGCAAGGGGTTTTGTTTCCCTATTGCTCTGAGACAGTAACAGGTGCCACAACATGCCACAGAGCACAGAGACGTGTGCTCTGACCCTGCCTGGGACTCAGGTGTGACCAGACCCTGTCTCATGGGGCAGGAGGAGAGTGCGCAGCAGCTGCGTGCCTGCAGGGAGCACATCTGGCACAGCTGAAGACAGAGTGGGAGGAAGAAACTGGAGAAGGACTGACGGAAACACGTCTCCCTCTCCAGTGCATGATTTGTTTGTGGGGTCTACCTGCTGGTGTCTGCTGTTATTGCCTTACGTTACACTGGTAGTCATGTTTCTCAGTAGAGGAGTTTCCAATATTACTACATTTATTAGGTCAGCCTGTTCTTGTCATTGTCAAGTCCCCTGGCTGCATGCAGCACGTTCTTTTCGTTTCATCAGTTTGACTCAGTCACCTCTTATAGAGCTGAGAAATTGTTTGCTTTAGATGCGGTGTGATTTAATAAGGGACCATGGGAAAGGATTTCTTTGAACAAGCAGATAATGACAGATTGATCTGGGATGTGTGCACTTTCTTCTGTCGTGGCACTTTACTGTTGCTGAGAAGATAAAGCTGATGTTAACTATTTGCCCTAACCCAATGTCAGCTGCCCTCAGCAATCTGAATGATTTCAATTTCAATATTAATAATCTAAGAATGGCAGCACTCTTCCACTAGAAATAATAATAATAATGTAATTTGTAGGGTTTTTGGTAATATTTTTAGTTTTGTGTTATTAATCTTTTTTAAATGTGTGAAGATAATTTGTTTATATTTGTAGATATTTTGTACTAATTACAAAAGATACATGAGTAATACTAATCGTTTCTCAGTGGTAACTTAAATGCGAAGTACAGATAGAACCATAGCAAACCAAACATTAAGTGCTTTTCTGTGTACTGCTGACTTGATATAGGTATCCAAGGATCTGTATGTACCCTTCTGCTTTAAGAAAGATGCCCAGTCTGGATTTATATTTGATTTCTAAAATGAAAATCTGAACCAAAATCTGAGCATCTTGTGAAATTTACATACATGTTTCCATAAGTAGATTTTCTGAAATGAAAACAAAGATACCATTACTTCTAGAGGCCCAGGGAGCTAGGGGAACGGTTGTACTCATGAACACAATCCTCCCTCATAAGAATGTAAGACTTTGTAAGATGTAAATCAGCTAGACCTGTCTGACACTTATTTATTAGCTACCTGATCTCCAGTAACTAATATTCTGGATAATGACTGTATGAACTGGGGAAAGACAGAGTACTCGGTTCCCTGCTACACCTTTCCAAACTTTAGTCATCATTGGCTTCATGGGCTTAGTTTGCCAGTGATTTATTTAGCAGCTACTGAGAAAATACATTTTGGGACCTGTACTGGAGAAAAGTAAGTATTGTCAGTAGTTATTCACTAAATATTATTTAAGAAACAAATGCCCTTTTGTATTTCCAAAATCAGTCAGAGATATTGTCATGATGATATTTTTTATCTATCATACAATTTACAGAAACTCATTGTTCCAATGGAAAAGATAATCTGCAAATGATATAAATGATGAACTGCCTCTAAAAAGTGTATGAAAGCTGTGGGACTGTTTCTATTGATTCTAACAGATTCTGGATAAAAGCTATTGTAAATGAATAAATATCTGTCTTTTGACTGGTGGGCTGTCTAGACTGGTATATAGCCTAATTTTAGACTAATACTAGACCAATATATAAGTTTTAGTCTCATCATTTAGAAAGATCTATCATTAATCATAACAAGTCCAACTGGACTTTTTTTAGCCTGGAGAAGAGGAGGCTGAGGGGAGACCTTATCGCTCTCTACAACTACCTGAAAGGAGGTTGTACTGAGGTGGGTGTTGGTCTCTTCTCCCAAGTAGCTAGCGATAGGACGAGAGGAAATGGGCTCAAGCTGCGCCAGGGGAGGTTTAGGCTGGAAATTAGGAAAAATTTCTTTATGGAAAGGGTGGTCAAGCATTGGAACAGGCTGCCCAGAGAGGTGGTGGAGTCACCATCCCTGGAAGTGTTCAAAAAACGGGTAGATGTGGCACTTTGGGACATGGTTTAGTCTAGTCTACCCTTGATTGGTTTAGGTGGGCTTGGTAGTGTAGGTTAATGGTTGGACTGGATGATCTTAAAGGTCTTTTCCAACCTAGACGATTCTATGATTCTATGATTCTATGATTCTATGGAGAAGATAAATTCTTGCTTCTTCAGTTAATAATTTTTGCTTGCTTAATGTTCTTTAAAAACATTACTTTATAGGAATTTTCTGTTAATTTATATTTTTTATATAATCTAATTATGTATTTATGCATTTATTCAAATAACTTTAGCTTGAAGACAACAGATATATATAAAAGTTTGAAAATTACCCACCATTGGTAGATGTTTAAATTAAGTATATTTCTAGCTTTACTTTTTAAATGAATACATACATCTTTAATATGAACGCATATCACATTTGTGTTTTTCTTAGATACTGATTTTATATTATTTATATCTCTTAGAAATACTAATTTAAAGAATTACTTGGGTCAGAGTTAAAGTTGTTCTTTTTCATGAATTATATGTTTTTACCTGAAAAATGTTTGTTCAGTAGATGCAAATTTAACAGGCAACATTTCAGAACTTGTAAGAAATACTTGAAAACTTACATCAAAAGTTGACAATATACTGATGTCAAGGGTTGCCAGTCAAACTTTACTTTGAATAATATGAAGATATAAAAATCTCCATGTGACAGGTGGTAGACAGGAAATGTCTACTGTTTTTGCACAGGAAATTAAACATGTGTAGAATAAGGGATTAAGCACTGCTTTTACAAAGGCAAAAACCTCAGGCTTCTGTCCCTGGAGTTGAAGAAAATGTTACTCGCTGTAATCTGTAGGAAGATTTTCAGAATAAATAGCCACAGCTCATTAGCTGTTAATAAACTTCTAATTTAAGGTCACATTCATAAAGAGGTCAAATCTGCTAAACATCAGTAAACGCTTATGTTGTAAAACAACCTTACGGGATGACTGAAGTGGTATTCAAACAACTATTACTTGGATGACATATGCAAGACAAGGCCAGTTTACATATCCTCCATCCTCACTATTGTGTTTTGTCAGCATCTGTAACAGAGTGAGTGTTACACAAAATATTTAAACAGGACTTCCTTATTTAATGCACATCTTTTAAAGGACGTAGTGCTTTAGTGTTTATAGAAGACAGAGGAAAAAAGCTGTTTTCGTAAGCAGCTTACAGCTGAAGCAGACCAAAGGGAAAGATGTCATGAGGAGAACTGGATGTGACAAAATTTTTTTTTCTTGCTTCTACCTTTTTGATTTTTACTCTGTTTTCCCATAGACTTTTATATTTGCTTACAATTTTGTCCTATGCTTTCACCTGTCATTCCTCAGGGAGCACTGTTAATACTTACCTTCTTCTTATTTCACTGACCTAATGTGTCCTTGTCACCTCCTTGCCATCTGAAGTTGGAGGGTGCTCCAGTAATATTCAAAGGCTCTGAGAAGTCTATGACTGTGGATAAGTTTGCTGCCTTCTCAGGGAATAATCAGGCAGCCTTGTGCTGGGCTAGCTGGAGAGCCTCCTTACAGCCTTGCAGCTGGCAGTCCTACTTGCCCCAAAGGAGAGGTCAAAAAAGATGTGTTTGTGCCTGCTGGCTACTGCTAAAGTAGATATATTCCAGTTTAGGTAGGTTGGTACTGGAGAGATTGGGAGTGCTCCCACCAACCTTTGTAGTGCCTCAGCATGAAGCTTTTAACTTCCACTTGAAGGGTAGTGATGAATGCTTGCTGTTGGTGACCTTCCACACCGTGGATCTGAAAGATCTGCAAAAATTCATCTGATATGATTCTCAGCCTCCTTGGAAGAATGGAGGACTTTCACCCCAGAAATGCAGAAATAAATATTTTTTTTCACATTTTTTCATATCTTAATATCAGCTTTTACCCTTGGTCTAGTTAGTTTATTTTACTAAATGGAAATTAATGCCTTATGTAGTTTAACTTGAATAATAACACTACATAGACACTCAAAATAAAGGCAGGCTGAGAGATCGAGAGGTTTGTGAAAGGAAGTTACTGTGCCCAGCTATCTTCTCCATTACAGAAGTTATACGCAGATGTTACCACTTCCATGTCAAGAATTGTATACAGTTCTACAGCTTCTGTAATACAGTTAAGACAACTCCATTACAGCAAGCACATAAATGCATAAACTTCTCCTAAAAGTCTGCTGCTTGTGGTAGAGAAGACTGCAGAAGATAGAAGACAAGTGCCCTTTTTATCATGTTTCTGTATCCATGCACCTTTCAAAGGCATTGAAGAAATATAGTGCCTGAATTCTATCAGCTTTCAGTGCAAAATAGGTATCCAGTTGTTATCTGTGCTCCTAAACCCACCCAACAAAACAGCTGAGGTATCCCTCAGAAATTCCTGGCTTTACCACATTTCCCTAGTGTTCTCTTACCAACATGAAAAAACATTGAAGTTATAGACCACTCCAAAAAATAAGGGATTTTATACAGGTCCTCAGGGAAAAAAAAGTGTGTTTATTTACAAAAATGTTTTGTGATCCATATCTTTGTTTTTACACTCCATGTCATAGTTTCCCACTATTGCTCTTTTTAGGAAAACAACCTATATTCCAGTGTTCATTATCATATAACATATATTATATATATGTTATATATATATCATACATATAACAAAAAAAATTATGTTTGACGTGAACATTCCTCTTCACTTACAGCGTCCAGCAGAGAGCCTGATGTAAACGGCCTCAGAAGTCCAACTCTCCTTCAGCTGTTCTCTCATATTGAGTTTATTAAGCAGCAGATGGCCAGGGACAACGTACAGTTTGTCAGATTTGAATCAATAGACCTCCATGGTGTGTCAAGATCAAAGAATGTTCCTTCTCGCTTTTTTCATGTAAGTTTTTTTGGTTTCTAGCTGTACCTTTAAGTGTTTTCATGGCCCTGTCCTTAATTTTTTTGTTTCTTCATAGTGCAGAAAAGTCCAACTTAGAACAAATTATCTGTTCCCTCCACTTGTTAATGTTCTTAAAGGATCTGGACTTTTTTCATCACTGCAATCATCTATTCCTCTGTACCCCCAAGTAGTAATCTAATTAAATAAACCTAGTAATTTCTGTTCTTTGAACTTCTAATAAACTCTTTCCTCAGAATTATCTTTTCAGGTTCAATGCATTATAAAGATTTTGTTTTCCTGAACACCTGTAAATTGCAAAAAGAAAAGAGTAAACACTAAAAGAAAGATGACTGAATGAAAATCACTTTAGCTGTAAGAAATTTTATAGTCATCAATCATACAAGAAAAACCATTGGGTTGCATGATGACTTAATAGCAATATTTACCATATTGATGATTCAGGAAATAAGAACCAAATCAGGAAGCAATCCTCATCCTGTTTATCCTTGACCGATCAGCCTTTTCAGTACATTGCTTCTGTGATACTTCATGTGTATAACTACATTATATTTTTGCTCACATATCACCATGAACATTTAAAGCTTTACTAAGTGATCACAAAAAAAGATATGAGCATGGAAAGATGTAGAGCACTTTTGTTTCAAGTTCCTTCTAAAGCATAAACCATGTTTTCGTTACTTCCCTTTTAGATACTGCTAAACTGCAACTGTATCATCTAGATACAATTTGCTGTCTCTGATTGTCATTTGGATTTGATCAAAATAAACTTCCTCTCAGTCATTTTAATTCTTGTGAGGGGTGGTAGGTTAATTGCAACTTCTCTTTCAGTCACTGTGTCAAATTGCAAATATCTAGATCAGCTTGTTCAAAGACGACAGCTTTTGTGTGTACCTTACCATGAACAAATTGGAGATTTGGATGACAGTCTAAACTTCTGGACACTAGAAAAATGTGTATGTGTACACACACGCTTTTTTTTTTTTTTTTTTTTTTTTTTTTTTACTTTTTTTTTGGTGGGGGGTTGGAGGAGGGAGAGGTAGTCCTATAGGGTAATCACCTTCAACACCTTTTCAGTCTCAAATGGACAGCTTAGACATCTTGGAGCAGTATTCGCCATACTGTGCAGTTTTGGTTATGAGTGTCACACAGGGAGAATTGCTACCACTGGACTGCCACCTATTTAAGAGAAGGCAGACTTTATTTGTTTATTTATTTTAAGAGAAGCCACCATAAGTAGTTTGAAGTATTTCAACAATTTTCCATCTGGATAGGCAAAATTTTGTTTTTCCAGCTCTGAGCTTGCTCCTTTTTAGGTTTGTTCTGTTTCCTCTGCTCATTTATATGGTAATCCTTTCCCTTAGAAAAAAAAAAGGTAAGACGCAAACTTGAACCAAATTTTACTTTATAGAACTTGGCATAATGGCAGTTTTCATCAGCTAAAGGTTTGAATGTAAGGTAAGTTGTAAAGGTACTTGTCTGAAGGTAGGTGATCCTTCCTTGGGGTCCTTTCTATATTTCCTTTGTGTAAGCTGAAGCTCTCTGTTCAAATGGAGAAGAAACTGTAATTATAAGTTTATCATGTTTGCTACCTAGAAGGGGAGTACTGAAACACTAGAATAATTTCTCACTTGGAAGTGCTTCCCTGCATTTTACCCCCAAACCTATTAAGTCCAGAAAGTGAGAAAATTCAGTTAAACTTTGCATATGAAAAATGGTGAGGTATGTGTTATGGCATTTAAAAAGAAGTCACAGCCTGAATTCATATCACCATGAGTCTTGTGTGGTCACTTGGATCTGTGTAAAGGAAATGCTCAGAGGATATGAAAGCCTTGTAGAGTAACTGTAGATAGAAGTTTGACTTGCAAAGTTTACAGCTGACTGGTGATGCCCATAATTGTATAAAGACCATGCAAGATAGGTGTTGAACATTTTTTCAGTTCTTTTTGGAAATTTAAAAAATGGTCTTTGGGATACTTGATGCCAGGGTTTTCATACCGATCTTGTAGAATGCTGTTCTGCTTCATAATGACACAGTAACTGGCTGTTGCCCTCCACTTTAGTGATCACTGTATTTTAGTGTTCTTTTAGGAAAAATACTATTGTTCTTACTGAGAATCTGAGTTTTATGTATTTCACATACATAAAAATACTGTTCAGTTCTTTTCTCATTTGGTATTCTGTCATTCTGCTCTGTGTTTAGGAGAAAGCAATCCATGGTGTTGCCATGCCCAGAAGTTATCTTGAGCTGACCCTGAATCCTAAAGATAATGAATTAGATTACATAAATGCAACCAATTTTAATTGTGACATAATCCTGAACCCTGATTTATCAACGTTTCGAATTCTGCCCTGGACTGAACAGACTGCAAGAGTGATATGTGATTCCTTCACCGTGCTGGGCAACCCGCTAATGACCTCACCGAGGCACATTGCCAAGAAACAGCTGAGCCAGCTTCAGGACAATGGCTTTTCTCTACACTCGGCCTTCACTTATGAATTTTGTATTTATGGCATTACTGAGGTTGTAAATTCAAAGACAATATCCTTTCCTGCAGCCACGATACTAAATAACCATGACCAGACTTTCATTCAGGAGCTCATTGAAGGAATGTATTATGCTGGTGCCAATATTGAAAGCTTTTCTTCTTCCAGTGGGCCTGGGCAAATGGAGATCACTTTTCATCCAGCGTTTGGCTTAGATGCTGCTGACAGTGCCTTCACATTTAGAACAGGCATTAAAGAGGTGGCTAAGAAGTATAACTACGTGGTTAGCTTTTTCTCAGAATCGGGATTCTACAATTCAGGGGCTCTGTCACATAGCCTATGGGATTTGAATGGCCAGAAGAATTTGTTTTCTGCTGGTTATGGAGTTGAGGAGCTCTCAGATATTGGAAAAAACTGGTTATCAGGTCTCTTGGCACACACAGCAGCTATCAGCTGCTTGATGGCTCCTACCACCAGCTGCCGTAAGCCTTATTCTAAATACAGTAAAGGATCAAAAGAGACTGTAAACGCAAAATGGGCATATAATGATAACAGCTGTGCCTTTAATGTCAAATGCCATGGTGGAAAAGGCACTCACATAGAGAATAAATTAAGTTCTGCTACAGCAAACCCCTACCTAGTGCTTGCTGCTACTATTGCTGCAGGTCTAGATGGAGTAAAGAGAGGACTTAGGTATGATGATATGCTCCAAGAAGAAAATCACACTGCTGATCTGAAACATTCGTCAGTCCCTCTGAAACTAGAAGATGCTCTTGTTGCACTCGAGAAAGATTCATGCATTAAGGAAGCATTAGGTGAAACTTTTATCCGGTATTTTGTTGCCATGAAACGTTATGAGTTAGAAACTGAAGAAATGGATAGCGAAAGGAATAAATGCCTGGGGTATTTTATTTAGAAGGAGCACTCTTCTGTAGTGATGCTGTGTCAATGCATACTGTGAATGGCTAAGAATCTTGAAATTAGTAAATATATTTTAAAATGTTTTTAATGCTTTGGGATTTTTTTTTTCCTCCTTTGTATAGTACATGGTGATTGCATTTTATTGTCTGTGTACATTCAGGACAGTGCAAAGCTGATATTCATGAAATAACATTAACAGGCTTTTAAAAACCAGTATTTTTTTTCAATTTAAGTGAACAGAACTACTGGTGAAAAGAAGAAAAGACAAGGTGCAATGAAGAAGAGCAACTGTGCAACTGTAATAGGACTGTATAATGTGCAGAAAAGTAGGAATAATGGGGATGGTGCAGGGGACAAGAGAACTGAGGAAGGAGGGGAATTTCCTGTTCAGCATGGTTATGGGATTTCTCCCAGCCTGTACAGTAGCTGAAGGGCTGCTAAACCAGAAGAATCTGAGTTTGATTTAAAACTTAGTCTACAATGATGAACATTGTAGAAAGTGGAGCAAAGGACTGAGGCTGTAGAACCTGAGAGTCAGGAATCAGTATCTTAATGGGCATAAATAAAAAGACAGGAGGGATTATAAAATAACCTATACATCAGGAATTCTGCTGTTGAGTAAAGTTTGCAAGAATTATAGTGGATAAAGATACAAGAAGAAATAAAATGGTGACTTGAAGAGGGAATGGTTCATAGAAAGCCAGGAGTGTCAGGTAAGGGAGAGAAGCAAATCCACCCACCACCCACAGACTGAGACAAGGGAATGCATTTATCATGTTTCCTTAGATTATTTATTTCCTCTTGCTACCTGAGGATAAAGTGATTTCTTCTTTGGAATCACACAAAGTTTTCATAGAATCATAGAATGCTTTGGGTTGGAAGGGACCTTTAGAGGTCATCTAGCCCAACCCCCCTGCAGTGAGCAGGGACAGCTTTAACCAGATCGGGTTGCTCAGAGCCCCAGCCAACCTGACCTTGAATGTTGCCAGGGATGGGGCCTCCACTGCCTCTCTGGGCAACCTGTTCCAGTGCTTCATCACCCTCATTGTAAAAAATTTCTTCCTTATGTCTATTCTTCTTTAGTTTAAATCCATTATTCCTTGTCCTGCTACAACAGGCCTTGCTAAAAAGATTCTCCCCATCCTTCCTGTAGGCCCCCTTTAAGTACTGAAAGGCTGAAATAAGGTCTCCTTGCAGCCTTCTCTTCTCCAGGCTGAACAACCCCAACTCTCTCAGCCTGGCCTCATAGGAGAGGTGCTCCAGCCCTCGGATAATTGTTGTGGCCCTCTTCTGGACCCGCTCTAGCAGGTCCATGTCCTTCTTGTGCTGAGGGCTCCAGAGCTGGATGCAGTACTCCAGGTGGGGTCTCACCAGAGCAGAGTAGAGGGGCAGAATCACCTCCCTCGACCTGCTGGCCACGCTTCTTTTGATGCAGCCCAGGATACGGTTGGCTTTCTGGGCTGCAAGCGCACATTGCTGGCTCATATCCAGCTTTTCATCTACCAGTACCCCCAAGTCCTTCTCCGCAGGGCTGCTCTCAATCCCGTCATGCCCCAGCCTGTATTGGCATTGGGGCTTGCCCCATCCCAGGTGCAGGATCTTGCACTTGGCCTTGATGAACCTCATGAGGTTCACACAAGCCCAACTCTCCAGCTTGTCCAGGTCTCTTTGGATGACATCTCGTCCTTCTGGCGTGTCAATGGCACCACTCAGCTTGGTGTCATTTGCAAACTTGCTGAGGGTGCCCTCAATCCCACTGTCTATGTCATTGATGAGGATGTTAAACAGCACTGGTCCCAGTACGGACCCCTGAGGGTCTCCACTTGTCACTGTTCTCCATGTGGACATTGAGCCGTTGACCATGACCCTCTGGATGCGACCATCCAGCCAATTCCTTATGTTTTAGCATATTGCAATAAAAAAAGGAGATGGTATTATGTCTGTTTTGATAGTTAATGGGTTAATTCAGAGTTGAATGATGTCAAATGAGGAAAAAAAGGGGGGAAAAGCCAAAGAATTAAGAGCTTAAACTGGACTTTATTGGGAAACCTGATGTTATCAAGGATGAGAGGACTGTGAAGGGAGGAACAGAAAGAGTAAGTTAAAACCAGAAAGAACGAGTGAAGATGTGAATTCAGAGACAGGCAAACCATGGCTAAAACAGGGGAATAGAAGAGCCATCCTAAAATCAGAAATAGCAGCTGGTGTAAAGAAAAATAAATTTTTTGGAATGGCAGGGGATGGGTTTTAGATTTGCTCTCTGGTTTTGTTACTGTTGCCACTGTCACCCTTTATTATTAAAGACAACCCTCATTTCATACCCCACCTCCACATTAACAGGGATTTCTAACATTCTTTATCTTGTCACAATATTTTGATCTATGCATAGGAATTTGTGAGTGAAAGTGTTTGGTCATCAGTGGAGTGAAAACAAGATTCAGTCAATGCCTCTGTTAACTTGCAGAACTAGAAGGTGTGAACAGAAATGTGCTAGTTGCCTACTGATGGATCTTCCACTCTTCCCATACGCAGTATTCTACTTGAAATTTAGCACCTGATATGCTAAAACTTTGTGTGATTCCAAAGAAGAAATCACTTTATCCTCAGGTAGCAAGAGGAAATAAATAATCTAAGGAAACATGATAAATGCATTCCCTTGTCTCAGTCTGTGGGTGGTGGGTGGATTTGCTTCTCTCCCTTCCTCACCTGACACATTTTTTTGGGTGACCTAGGTCATGGGACTACTTTCTTCTACTCCAGGCTGATTTGCTTTGGCAGGTCTAGTCTTGTATTTAAGCAGAACTTCCCATTCTGAAAAAAATGCTTCTCTTTTGCTGCCTTAACACTTCTTCAGGGGCTCTGGAAACCTGTCTGCCTTCTCACTTGCCTCCTGTCTTCTTTTTCTGGTTATTTCCCACTCATCTTCATGAGCTCTTGGCAGAAAACACCCATAAAAATACTTTCCTTGCTCAGACAGCTTACTTACCTTACTGATTATTTAGTCCCAACAGTCACACAGGTTAACAGCTATTCCTTGTTCTTCATCTGGCAAAAATTTAATAAAGCACAACACTGCATATACGATGTGTGTTAATGTGATAGGATTTTTGTATGGTAGTAAATACCCCAGCTAAGCAGAACTGTACCATACTGTGTACTATGGAACATGTCTTAAGCTTCTACAAGCATAATGATCTTCGTTTTAAAGTTTATCTAGAAGTTGATCTTGTAATAGAAACAAATTCCCACACTGGACTTTCTAAAATCCATTTTCAGATCTGGTATCTGTTTTTCACAAATTATTCTTTAAAAATAAAGCATATTAAACAAAACATAAGTAAACTCAACCTTCTCAATGAAATACCTCACAAAATGGAGTTACGTTGCTCTATCATTTCTTTTGGGACTTGGAAAGCTACCCTGGCATAACACTGAGCACATTTTAAAGTTTAAATCTCAGAAGATATTTGGGTTCACTTTCTATATTGTACTTCATCTGGACCTGATTATAGGGATGGTAAAATGAATGAAAGTATCAGATAAAAACATGCATTTTTCTCTTCATTTTTTATATATGTTAGTAGGATGCCAAGCTACTTACTATGCCAGTTTTCAAACAAATTTTTGTGTAGGTTTATAAAACCCTTTATGGTTTGTCTTGGATTTATAATTATGTGTCACTGTATACAGTCAGTTTTTAAGAGGTAATATATAATGATCTCCTATAACTGAATTTAATGAGCAGGAAGTTAATTATATATATTATATGTATTCTCCATATTGTTTTCATATCACTACATTGAAGAAATAAAAACATCAGACCTAAACCTTTTGTCATATGCGACCAACTATCTGATTAAATTCAGTTATAGAAAGCCATTATTTACAAACAAAAATCAAATTACTAGAACTGATGTTCTACAGGTTATCTTATAACAAGATAAGATAAATCCACATGTATTTTCTAAGTAGTCCTCAGTGACGTAGGCTCTGAAAAGACAGTGACTATATGATTATATAAAAACATTTCATGTTTCTGGCAAACTAATGCCTTTTTTTTAAAAAAAAAAAAAAAAAAAAAAGAAGGTACAAAACCAGAGCTTGAAGCTAGTGTGTCCTAAATGTTGGTCAATATTTTATTCAACACTGTTCCCTAAATATATTTTAGATAATAAAAATAAAATAATTCCAACTCTGTGGAAAAACACCAAAAATATTTATTTCAAAATAAGCAGTTATGAATTTTTAAAGTTGTGTGCATCCCCAAACAAGTTTTCATTCATATTCTTTAGAAAGGCAACAAGAAAAAGGTAACTACTTCATACTGCTCAATTGAAATCAATTACTATTGACTGCTGTATTGCTAACATTTCATCTTGAAGTGTTGTCTGAAAATACTCTTCACTGTTCTACAGGTCCAAGATCAATGTCTTGAGCATCACTAGTTTGATAATTTAAACTTGTGCAGTGTTATAAATTTAAAAAAAAAAAAAAAAAAAAGAGACATTTGAAATCTGTAGTCTTGCATAAGGTGCTGCTGATTTTCCAGGATACCACGGTCAGATGTTGCAAAGCTTTGTGTAAGAAATTTCTGATATTAATAAAGCATCTTTTAATCTTTTCAGCTTTAAGCAGACTATATATTTATACCTTTGCTGACAAAGTGGTACTACTTTTGACAATGTGCTATGTCATGAATTCTTTTTCTACGCTTGTCCATGCCACGCCTTGGTTCCATAACATGCAGAATTAAGAGGAGCATTGCTATAAACTCCTAAGCCTTTTAACCTACAGTTGCAATGCCAGCATGGTAAAGGCATTATGGTAGTTTTTAATTCAATATATGCAGGTAAACAAACAGTTGCTAGGCTAGCTATGCTTTTTGACCAATACCATTAAAAATCATTAAATAAACATTCCCTCAAAATAGTGAAAGGATTTTTTTTTTACCAGAAAAGTTAGAAAAGCTTTTTATCATTAACAGCAGGGGGTATAGACTTTTATGGAAGAATATTCCATATTGCATAAGTTGTATAGCACATTTAGAATTTGCTTCATTACTGTATACCAACAAATCTTTTTAATGAAAATAGAATATAGATGAGTGCTATGAGTTATTATTCATCAAAACACTGGGATACACTTTCTGTGGGAAAACTCCCACTTCATATTATAAACAAGACTATAAGTTTGATGAGAGAAGGATCGTGAATTTAGGTGATATTTTTCAAAAATAATTTATTAAAAAAAACAACAGTAGATCTGAAACTAGTAGCAAATATGAAGAGAATTCAGTGTATAATTTTAGTGGAACAGCAAATGAAGTAAATTTTACAGAAAGATCTAAAAGGAGAAATGGATAATTATAAATTATTTGCCTGTCAAAATGGAAGAATGTATAGAATGTATAGAATAGGATTTGACAGGGTTCTGTCCTGGAGTCCAGTGGTCATTGTTTTCCCTAATCACCTGGCTAATGAAACAGAGAACAGGCTTACTGTATTCAAAACCACCAAACTTGGGTTTTTTCCCCCACTTATGTTAGAGGACAAGATAAAAATGAAAAATAGGGTTAATAAATCAGAGAAATGTTCTGGAAAAAAAAAAATTGACTTGATCAAGGGTAAGTGCAAGCCACTACTTTGAGATAAGGATGTAAACTGCCTAAGTAAGTGTTTGTTCAGAGAGGAGTCTGGGTTATGTTCCATTTCACTAGCTCAGCAATTTTAAATAAGAAGCAGATCAGGAAATATAAACAAGAGTATAACTTGCAAGAACCAGAAAATTATCCTTTTGCCTAATTAAATTCATCTCAGGATTTGATAATTTGATAATTAAGGTGCCACACATGTAGAATATCTGGAGAAAATCCAGAGGGGATCAGAGCAAACAGTCATAAATCTAGGACCTATTTACTAGGAAGAACTGAATAACTGTATTTAGTTTAGAAAGAGGATATAGGTTATAGGGGTTAATAATCGTTTTCAAACATGTAAAACATGCTGCTAAGTAGAAGAATATAATCTTTTCTTCCTGTCCATTGCAGTTAGAACAGATTAGCAGGCTTGTATCAAGGAATATTTAGACTAGGCAATCTGGAAAACTTCGCAGTGTTAAGGAGAATGAAGCAATGGAATTGTCATTTAGGAAAACTGCGAAGTCTCCAGTACTGGTGATCTTCATTTAATCAAAACGCTTTTAACGGGTACCAGGTGGATGGCTGTGGAAAATGGCAGAGTTTTCATAAAGGACACCAAAGTGTAATTTATTATGTACCAAGATCCTTAGATGCATGGTGTTTATAGGTATAATAAGCTGGTTAATTTTCCTTGTTTGCTGGGATCTCATGTTGCTGTGTGATTGGGGAACAGACTGCTAGACTGTGCTTATAACTGAGCTTATAGGAAAGGAAAATACTTTATCTATTTTATAAGATAAAAATAATAGCTAAATCGCATTATTTTTTAATGGGGGAATTGGGTCAATAATGTGTGTATGCAGGGAAGAAGGTAGACCAGAAGATATGTACTAGCAAAGCAGTCAGAAAAAAACAGTTCACAGTTACGGTTAGATACACCATGTAATGAAATACTAGAAACACAGTGAAAATGTATTGAAACACTATGCTATCATTGCTCAGGTAAAGTTTTGGTTGTGCAATGAACAATGAAGTTGTCTCACACCTTTTTGTTACACATCGTGTCTTGATCTATTTTGAATTTGGAAATGCTGTGCTTCTAAGGGCTTCAGGTTTTGTGAGATACAAAACCAGAATTTGATTTATTAACTTACATTTCTCCAGCACGTCTAGTTGCTGACACCATGTACACAAATATTCAGTCTTTCTTCTTTCAGGCTCCAGCCAGAGGGCAGCAGTGTACTGTGCAACTTTCCTCTGGGATCTCAAACACTCATGCTGTGCTGAAAAATGCCACATTAAAATATACCTATATATTTTATATATGTACTTACAATATTTTAAAAAAGGGTAGTATGACAGCTGAAAGCTAATGCCTATCTTTGTCATTTGTTTAGTTAAGCTTAGTTAACTGTTGAATATACATAGCCTTTTCAGTAAAAGATGCACTATAGGACTCAAAATATCTTCATTCTTAATAACATTACATAAATCTTAGTCTAGTAAAAGGTGTATGTCTGTATTTGTGTGAGTGTGTATGTGTATCATCTTTATGTATTCTTTAACAATATTGCAACAAAAATACAAGTCATTTAATGGCAGTACGCAGCAGTTGTAATTGAATGTACACCGTCACTGGACGTTCATTCATATTTCCATCTTCCTAAAATGCTTTGGGAAGCCTACTTGCTTCTAGGGACTGCCATTTTACCTCTACTGATTCCCTTCCTTTCCAACTCGTTTCTTCCTGTCTGCTGTAGGAAAATCATAAATATATCGTATATCAATGCACCCTACACACACCTATTCCAACCAGCTTTCTATTCCTGAGCAGAAACCTTACTCTACCCAGAATTTTTGGGTGAATTATTGGGTTTTAGCTACACAGTCTAGATACCAGTCAGCACATGGGATAGACATTTTTAAGTAGTTTTGACTATATTTGTGTATATGGCTTTGCTCTGCAAGTCTGCTTCCCCACCTCACATTTTTCATATATTTCTTTACAAAGTTGTAGTGTTCAAGACTTAACAACCCCCTTCCTCCAACCCTTTTGTTGCAATACCTTCATGATTTTTTTTTACAGTAAAGAGCTCAAATATGTTCAAAATTCTTTAAATGCTTCAAACAAAAATTGAACCTACAAGGTTGTTGCAAAGCATTAATTTACCTAGTCTGAAACTCTGCTGTTTTGAAGCATTTTTGTACATCATCTGTGGAAAACAGACAAATGTGGTCCCAGGATATGTCAGTATAAGAAGTAAAGAGGAGAAGAACTATTTACAGGCAATTCCACTAAACATGTATGTTAAGCTTGAACCAGGGGACAAGGATGTGAAGAGGGTTAAGCAGGTGAGAGTGCTCTCTGCAAGCTCTAATTCATCACCTGAGAAAAATCCAGAAAGGCAGCGATCACTAAACCAGCTCCTGGATGGAGAATGATTGGTTGAAGGTGAGAAACCATTTGGATGAGTTTGCAACTACAGAGCAATTTTCTTTGATTGAAGGTATGCAACAACTATTGTTCAATTTAATATGTAATTTAAGAGTGCTTTTTGATTTCTTTGCTGTCACTAAGCTCTCATCATAACAACATAGCACAAATAGTGCTTTCTACCATCTCACACTGGCTATGATATTCCATCCTGGTAAATGTTATGTCCTTAGTTTTTCACTGCTTTTTTTTTTAATTTGACTTATAAAGCTACAGTATACCTGAGATGGATTCTGTTACTGCTTACAGGATTGCAGTTAATACATGACATTGTTATGTGTCTCTTCCATACAGAGTCTACATGGTCTTTCTGTAGAATATGAAGTTGAATTCCAAACTATTGGGCACAGACTCACCCCACCGAATTTTAGGCACTTAACTGGTACACCTCTGTTGGTGTTGTGGTTTAATCCCAGCCAGCAACTAAGCACCACACAGCTGCTCACTCACTCTCTGCCCTGGTGGGATGCGGGAGAGAACAGGAAGGGTAAAAGTGTGAAAACTCATGAGTTGAGGTAAAGACGGTTTAATAGCTAAAGCAAAAGCTGAGTGCACAAGCAAAGCAAAATAGGGAATTCATTCACTACTTCCTATCAGCAGGTAGGCATTCAGCCCATCTCAAGGAAAGCAGGGCTCCATCACACTCCATCCAAGCACTGCTCAACAGTAATGAAAATAGCCCTGTATTATCAACACTGTTTCGAGCACAAATCCAAAACATAGCTCCATACTAGCTACTATGAAGAGAATTAACTCTACCCCTGCCAAAACCAGCACAGTTAGGAGCATAGCTCCCATAGGACCCCAGGTTACCCAGTGGCAAGAGACAGACATCTCCAAAGAGCAACTAAAATATTATATTCTTTTCTGTGCTGCATTGTTTAAGTTCTGTTGTAGTGGCTTTAAAGTTGAGGCTAAGGACAACCTTACTGAGACCTGCTTTCTTATACATCATTCAACAGTGTACTGGGTCTGGCTGGGATGGAGTTAATTTTCTTCATAGCCGCCCATATGGTGCTGTGTTTTGGATTTGTGACTAAAACGGTGTTAGTAATGCAACAGCATTTTAGCCACTGCTGAACAGTGCTTACACAGCATCAAGGTTTGCTCTGTTTCTCACTCTGCCCCACCAGTGAGTAGGCTGGGGTAGACAAGAAGTTGGGAGGGGACAGCTGACCTGAATTGGCCGAAGGAATATCATGTATAATATGATATTGTGCTCAGCAATAAATCTGGGAGGTAGTCTTTCCAAAGAAGCCATTGCTTGGAGACTGGCTGGGCATTGATCTGCTTGTGGAAGGTGATGAGTGATTGCCTTTTCAATACTTTGGGTTTTTCCCCACTTTCTTTCACTTGTTAAACTATCTTTATGTTGACCCACAGCTTTTTCTTGTGTTTGCTCTTCCAGTTGTCTCCCCCATCATGATGGGGGCGGGGGGTGGGGTGAGCCAGTGACTGGGTGGGTGTTTAGTTGCTGGCCACAGTCAACCCACGGTTATTTGAATACTTGTGCCCCTGGCTGAAGACAACCCTAGGTGAAAGACAGTACTTTAGTTAAAAATCTTGGACTTTTTGCAGGGGGAATAATGATGTGTAACATTAGTAATACTAGGATTTTTGTGGAAAAGATGGAAAAGTCTGAGAGTTTTGAAAACTGGGAGATATGAGGCACACATAGTATACCGTCTATGCCTGGGCATCAAATGTCTTGGAGAAAATGATCTTTTTCTGTATGACACCTTATTAGTGCATGGATTAACAGCAAATGTGTTTTAATCCAGTTTCTGTGCTCTGGAGGCTGCTTTTGGTATTTAGATATTCCATTGGCTGCAGATATTCTTTGCCACATGGCAGCATCAGTGGGTTGTTAAAGTCCAGCTTATTCTCCAGCAGGACTCAGTGAGCACATCATTAGAGGGTCACAGTAGAGCTGCACAGTGAAATCTTCTGTGCCCCTTAGTAAATCAGAGCATTTCATAGTGAAGCTACAGTTACAGCTGCACAATACTGGATGTGAGTAAAAAGAGTCTCACAATGAGGTTATACCACAAGGTTCTGTATATTGCACAGCAAATCAATATAAATTTACAACAGAATTACATGCTAAGCTTCTCTATTATACGCTAAATCATGGACATTCACAATAAGGTTCACCTTTAAGCTCCCATGTAATATATGATAAATCACTAAGTTACAGCAAGGCCCATCAAGAACCTTGCTTTATTTGGGCTATTATTATTTTATTGTAGTGATATGGGGGCATCTGTCATTGACAGGTAAAATTAAGGAAAATGGCAAATCACTGACTTTGAGTATGTACATAGAATGTGGCCACCTTTCGCTGATTCAAATTTGTGCTTCCTTTGGGATTCTCATAATACTGC
Organism: Pelecanus crispus; assembly: GCF_030463565.1. NCBI lineage: Eukaryota > Metazoa > Chordata > Aves > Pelecaniformes > Pelecanidae > Pelecanus > Pelecanus crispus. The sequence goes on from NC_134645.1 coordinate 102,667,887, forward strand.
TTGGAAACAGAGTAGCTTTGCGACACACGGGGACATATTAACAAAAGGATTTTAAACATTCAAGGACGGTGAGATGGTCTCTTTGGCATAGGTATTCTGCACATTGCTCCATCACTGCTGACCTGCTGACCTCACTTGACAGCGAGGACGAACGGATTCTGGGGCTCTGTAGGTTACCTTAGCAGCATATGCATTCATTACGTAAAAAGTTGAAAGTAACTTTCAGTTCTCTTTTGGGGATACTTTACCATTCAGTGGAGTCTTCACTAGACACTGGCAAAACAGTTCTGCAAGAAACTCTGTGAAAACATCAGTTACAAACTTACTTTAGTTTTGTTTTGATGAGTAGCTTCAGATCATAGTCACTGGCATTTGCTTTTCATAATACTTTTATTGGAAACTTAGGGGAGTACTCTTAAGGATATATGCTTACAGAAGTGTTTGCACTGTAAGTCTGGTGTGCTGGGGGTTAGAAGGGAAAAGGGAAAATTCATGCAGATGAACAGGCGTCAATAAAACTAGCAGAACAAGAAAGAAAAGCTGATCTTGATCGTGGGAAAGCAAAAGAAAACAAAGAGATCATATGGCTGCTCCAGGCAAAAGGGTTCATCCTTCATCCAACCGAATACCTGGCATGTGACCAACCAGCAGAGAAGTGGGTGGGAAGGACTCATCTAGGGGCAGTTTCCAAGTAGAAGTTATTTTGGAGGTGCTTTACAAAGCTTTGGGAAGTTCAGTATGTTGATGGAGCTTCCCCACTCAGAGCATGTTTTTGACCTTGAAGTACGCACCACCAACAGTGTCAAATGTTGTCATTGCACTAAAATATCAGACACTAGTTATAGAAGCCGCATACAGGCCAACAGTTACTTGGTTTCTCTGGAGTTCCCTTAAGTGTAAATGACAAATTAATCTAACATTTTAAAAAGGGTTTTACTCTAAGCTCTGCAAGAGACACTGTATGCTATAGGACTGGCGTATGATCTATACTGAGTCAACGAAGAGCCAATAAAGGTAAGCACTACAATGGCATCCTGCAGATAGCAGTTATCCGTCTGTTCAGCTGCTGCTTCCGCTGAATCCTGCTGGAGCTGAGAAGCCCAAAGCTTCCTGCCCTGTCCCATGGGTCTTGCCTTGCAGCTGAAACACTGCTTTCATCCCTTTGCCTCTGTGCTTGACTCCAGCAATGACAGTGTAGCTTGTCCTTTGGATCAGGGCCCAGCTAAAGTCACTTATGGTATCAACTGATCTATACATTGTTTAGTTTATTTATTTCTTATGTAGGAGGAAAAGGGATTAATGTATTTTAAAATCTAGAGTCCATACAGGCCATTTCTTGGAGCCTATGGGTAGCCTTCATCATGCCAAGCATTTTGGATGCCAGTAACATCTCTGTATTGTAATTTTTCTTGTTGTACCACTCAAACTAAATGCTCAGTGTCAATTTCAGAAGCAGCTGTGTGGAATGACCGGGGAAATGCCAATGTCATCTTGCATCATTTTCATTAAGTCTTGAGATGCCACAAAGTATCAGTGGATTGGTTTTGTGGATCTGGGTTACCTGCCCGGAAGGAAGTATATATTTGGAAAGTCTGCACTAACCACCTTGATGCTGTAATGAACAGAAATGGATGTTACCACCATCTGCTTCTCTTCATAGCAGGGGAACAGGTCTTTCCATTGATCCCGTGCAGCTCATACTGGTTGTACAAGATATGCTGTCCATTCATGTACCGCCTTGTGCGTCTTCAAAAATGGCAGCACACAAAGAAAAACCTGTTTAGTTTTGTTGAAACCTGTTGAATCATCATGCAATATCTGCCTGGTTTACCTGCTGTTTGAAGCCACAAATCTTGTGAAAAAACAGAGGTCAACTATTGTTCTTCTGTGACAGCAGAGGGTGCTGTGTCTCTCTGGGTGCACTGTGTGAATGTCGTGGTTTAGCCCCAGCCAGCAACTAAGCAGCACGCAGCCGCTTGCTCACTCCCCCTACCCCGATGGGATGGGGGAGAGAATCGGAGGAGTAAGAGTGAGAAAAACTCCTGGGTTGAGATAAGAACAGTTTAATAATTGAAATAAAGTAAAATAGTAATGATAATAATAACAATATAATAATGATAATAATAATAATAATAATACACAAAGCAAGTGATGCACAATGCGATTGCTCACCACCCGCCGACCGATACCCAGACAGTTCCCGAGCAGCGATCGCTGCTCCCTGGCCAACCCCCCCCCCCCCCCCCCCCCCCAGTTCACATACTGAGCATGACGTCATGTGGTATGGAATAGCCCTTTGGCCAGTTTGGATCAACTCTTCTGGCTGTGCCCCCTCCCAGTCTCTTGTGCACCTGGCAGAGCATGGGAAGCTGAAAAGTCCTTGACCAGCATAAGCAGTACTCAGCAACAACTAAACCATCAGTGTGTTATCAACATTCTTCTCCTACTAAATCCAAAACACAGCACTATGCCTGCTGCTAGGAAGAAAATTAACTCTATCCCAGCTGAAACCAGGACAGTGAACTGGAAACCTGTTGCTTCATAAAATCATGAAGTTGTGGAAATTACATTGAAAGAGGTCTTGAAACATTGGCTTATATGTCCCAGGACTGGGGCTGGGGACTGTACTAGCAGACTCATGGCAGAGGTTTATGTCACCTGTATCTAAAAACCTCTGGGAACAAAGATAATCCCAAAGGCAAATCCTTCTAAGATGTTCTGTGTTTCCACACATCCTCAGTGTGGCACTTCCTGAGGCCTCAACTATCAGACACAAATTAGTTTCTGTGAACAATGGCACCTGTATGTCATGTGATAAAATCTCATCTGCATACCCACAAAGGAGCACTGAAGGGCACATGAAGGGGAGCCCAAATAATACCCTGCTCTGGGTCCTCCCAGACCCATCCTAGGAGCCATCAGCCCACCACCAGCCCATCTCCACAATCCCAGAGGACCACAGAGCCCAAAGGCGGGTGGGAACCAAAATTAATCATTCAGAGGAAGGGACACCCTGTCCGGGCCCCCTCAGGGATTGCCCAGGAGTCCATATGGGGTGTATATGTGTGCTCTGTGTGCATGTGCCTACTGGGTATATGTGCTCAACCTTGCTAGTGGTTGGACCTGTAGCATGGAGCTGTGGCAGCCTCACCTCCCTCGGGCTGTTGGATCCAGCACAATATAGTTTCCCCATACATCATACACATAATTTCTTTTAAAAATGAGGTTAGACAGATTATTCTTACAGAGCCACAGAGAGGATAAATGCTCATAAACTCAGAACAAAATAAATAGAAGGAAAATCCGTATAGCTTGCTCCTGTCACATCTTGTCTTATTTTAAGAACAAGAAATATTGAGATAATCAAATTTAAATTTGACCAGGAAACTCCAAACAGCACACATCCAAGTTGACCGTCAAACGTTGTCACCATTTTAATTTTGTCTCATTCATTAGATGACTATTCCAGCAGTTCTGTGCAACCTCCCACCATGTGAAGGTGCCTCTCCAGCAAATTTCACAGTGCAGTGTACAATTTCTGCAGCAGTAAAATGTTTCCCAAAAGCTCCCATGAGATTTATTCGTTAGGTGTGAGATCTAATAGAATGGTGATATAGTTTGGTATTTTGCTATTTTTACTGGCCTGATTTCAGAGATTAAGGGAGAGGACTCACACATTTGATGGCATTCACATTTGTATCCAGCTTATCTGGTGGCTACAAGTGCACCTCCAAGAGTCTTGAAAAGAGAAGACACTTCTATTTTAAACGTTCTTGTGTAATGGAAGAAATTAGTCTGAAGTTTAACTTTGCAGAGTCTCTTGCTGACTTGCAAAACTTAAAGTACTACTAATATCTAAATAGCTTTTTTTAGTAAGGCCAAATTATTCAAGTGAGCCTGTTTGGAACAGAACCATAAAAATATTTTTTCCTACAGCAATGTTACAATGGGAGATGGGAACACGAAGAAATGGATGATTAAGCAGCATAGTACCAAGCCTAAAACAATCATAAAATGTAATTGCCACCTACTAAGAAAGAAAAGTATTTCAAGATTGTTTTTATTCTCATTGATTTCCTTCTGTTTTGCTGGTTCCTTGTCTTGGAAAGAAGAAAAATAAAACTAGTACTTTCTTAGTCTTCTGTTTGTGGATCACTGTGTCTTAAGCATGCATTTTTTTTCCCATGCAAGAATATAACTTTTTAATATTTATGTATTCTCTTATGCCAATCAAAATCAGAGCTATTAATTACCATAATTATAATTAATTATACTGTTAAAAGTTATGTAAAATTAAGGGGGTTTTAAATATCCTCTTTTCATCATACTTGCTTCTCATTTCTTCTTTTAAGAGCCGTTCTGCCAACTGAGTGCATACTAACTGACTGCATTTTTTATCTTTGTTCAGGATTTTGGATGAGTTACTCCCTAGCTATTCCTCTTTACAGCATGCAGGCAGAGATATCTTATAGTTCTGTCTGATGCAAATGCTTTTTCTTTTAAAAAATAGTTTCCTTCACCTGTTATAGTGTAGACACCAACTATGTGTATTTAATTTTAAAAACAGTTTGAACAGACACTATGACTTAGAACTTCAATGTTCAGACTTCAGAAAAAAAAGTAAGATTCTTACAGAAAGCAAATCTCACCTCCAGTGAGATATACGGAATCTTATTTATTTTAGTGCAGTGACCCCAAATAATCACAGCATTCAGTTTCTTGATTTCTTTTAACCTGTTTAAGCTCTAGGCCATTGCCTTGTACAATTTTACTTTTTTAAAGACAGAGGTGAAAAAAAACCCCCACCCTTCTGCTTTTTCAGAATCAATGCATAATTTTGCTGAGTAAATAATAACAATGAAAGCAATTACTAGCTTTAAGAAGATTTATTCTAGCTCATCTGATGCTTTAAACATGATTCCTGACATAGTAGGCTATGGTCTCAGCTTTTTGCCTATCAGACCTTATACTGTGAAAATCGTCTCTGATCTGTGCAAGGGTACTATTTTTTCAGACCCTTTTGTTTCAAAATCCTCTCCTGAATGCCTTCATTTTACATAATACTACCCAACAGTGGGAAGCCTCCTTAGTGTTTGGAGGCTTGCCCCTTGTTTTCCTTACCTTCATTTTACATCAGTTTAAATCCACCTACTTGAGTAGAGCTGCTTTGTACTTACACCTTGGTGAACAGAATTTAACCCAACAGTTCAGCCCTTAATTTAATCTTCATGGATGGTCTACTTAGTTGTTTCCTTCTACACAGCAAACTGAAGACACACAGTCAGATCTTCAGATGAGTCTACTGTAAGGGACGACTGACAGGAAGGACAGGCTTTGGCATACTCACCCTTTATGGTACAGACTCTTGTCTTTTGTGCTGTTGCATCATTGAGGGGTAGCTCTGGATCTCCAGAAACAACACTGAACAAACAAATACCAGCTGTAGTCTTATAAAGTGTTACTGACACACTGATGATGTTAGAGGTGTGATGAGGAGTGATCTTTGTGCTTACTGACAAAGTAGTTTACATTTTCCCCATTAAAAGTCAAGTGAATATGAGTCATTTTATATATATATATATATATATATATATGTCTGTGTTTACAAGAATTAACAGGACAAGAGTCCTTGTTCCTCGATCTTCCAGAATGGGAAAAGGTTAAAACATGTTTTGGTCCCTTTCTGGCAGAGGATGGCCAGGTTGCCATCCCACAGAAACTTAGATGAAACAGGATGAGAGGAAGCTAGTGTACATCAATATGCATCCCAGTAAATGATAACACAGGATGTGGCCTACGCACTGGTGGCTGGGAGATCTCTTGCAATTACTGATTTAGATAAAGCCCTGAAGACCATGTCTATGCCTGGGGGACATCGCTAGCTGTTCCTTCACTAGCATAACCATCTGTCTTAGAGAGAGGGTGGAATCAGATATGCTAGTTTTTCCATATAAATTGCAACTCAGAACTGTGCCAATACAATATATCACCGTCCACATGTAAACCGAGCCTTATTCCTTTCTCCCCCCTCCTCATTGCTGAACTGTTCCCTGTTCAATGGAAGGGGTTCATTCCCTACCATGCGCTGACTCCCCTCTATCAGCCTATTTTAGCGACAGGGACCCCTTGTCTGATCTCCCTTTGGCAGGCTGTTCCTGCTGATTCATTGTTACTGCCCTCTTGGGATTGCCTGGGCTCCCGTAGCGAATTGCATCTTCCCCAGCTGCGGTCTGACTAGGTGAGAGAGAAAGGGCTTATATCTTCTGCTGTACCTTAGATATATGGCCACTGTCTAAAGCCTACATATTGCCTCACTGACTGCAGCACTCTTGAGCATGTAACTTATTTCACCTGTTTGCCTAGGCACTTTATACTGCTCTGCATGACTCATTATTTGTATTGCAGGACTGCCTACAGCAGTAGTCTGCAAATCAGGGATTACAACTGGAAGCAGAGTGATAGTAGGAGATATAAGGGAGTGTTATAAGAAATGCAGTTGTTTTTTACTGTATGTGCAGTTGCGTGACTGGAGGCGAGCAAGAAGAGAAGCTGCAATCATAAACAATTTGGGAATGAAGCCCTGGTCTCTAGTAATGACTAAATCCTAATAGGTAAGGTACAACAGAGATAGCACTTGGAGGCGGAAATATATGGCTTACAATCTATGTAGCAATTTATATAATTTAAAAAGGTGGGGGTGAAATGGTATCCCTTCACCAATATAATGAATAGTCGTATAAAGGTCGGAGAAATAAATGTCAAAAATGTTTCGGCCAGAGACCAGAAGCATTTCACTTCTCTGGGAGCTTCCTAGTGTGGGTTTTCACAATGGTAAAGATAAAATTTGTCTACATGGACACATCATAGTCTGAGCTTCCTTTCAGGAGGCTGATGCATTGCAAAGTGTTAAGTAGCAGTGTTTCAGTAAATCAAATAAATGTCTATTCAGTACCTATGCATTATGCATGGCTACTTCATGTTGTCAACAAAAGGATTCAGGATTTGTAGAGGCTTTTACACTCGTTTTTTTTCCTAATTGAGAAGAAATGATCTGACGGGTTCATTCCTTATTTTCAAAGGGTCCTCATGGTGTAGCCGCAACAATGCTAGTTACAATTCAATTAAATGGCGGTCTATGCAGAATAAATTACTGTTATCTACTTATATTTAGGGTTTTCACATTATCTGTAAAACCTCACCACAGGACAAAAAGGTCTTAGGAATTTGAAATTTTTCATCAAAGTAGGTTTCTAATGTTTCCAGTTTTACAATCCTTCTTCATATTGTAGAGTTTTGACTGTAAAATCATTGAATTGCAAAACTGTGGTAATATTCCTATTTTCATTCTAGCTTTTAGTATTAATTAGTTGCTTATATAACCTCAAGTGTGTGAATACGTATATATTTTTTGGCTTAGGAAGCAAGCTAAATCAACAAGATCTGAATGCATGTACAAATTTAGTAGGACAGGTAAATATTACTATTATTTATTAACAATATTACCATATGTTAGAATTGACATGACTCCTATGGACAACTGTCTTGCACTAAACAGAACAGAGATGTTCCCATCCCCAGCATAACAGCATCTTCATTGTAGTCAATTTTTTTCTGAGCATCCCCTCCCAAGATAGTGCTCTGCTCTCACCAGTCTTCCTCTAACATCCTCTTCAGCTTCAGGCAAAACCAATAATTACTGATAAGACTTGAGTGGTGTACAGCTAAGTACTAAACCAGGCTGCCTCTTCTCATCTCTGCCAGTTACTTGCTCTCTGATCTTCAGCAATTCCTCAGATTGATTGTAGGTAAAATTACATGTTATGAAAACTATAATGTGTATGTCTACTGTTTCAAAATAGATTAGTTTAATTCAAATCTGTGGTTCCATGGGACTCTCAAGATCATTGGTCTAAACAAAGGTCTGCTAAAGCTAATTAAAGACATTAAGGTAAAATTTGCTCTACAGGAAATACTATCTCTACTGAAAAACCTTTCAAAGTGTCTATACTTTGAAAATGCTAGGGAAAAAAATGTAAAAAAATACTGATTTAAGGCTAGGTCCATTCTAGAATCTTTGTATGATATGGTGATACTAGTTCTAGATATTAGTGCTGTAGCTGTGAGAGTATGAAGTCTGGGAGGAGAAGGAATATCTTTGTTAGATAATGTTTTATACTAAAAATAATGATGCATTTCTGAAGATAAAAATTGCCTATTTTTGTAAGCTATGTCAGTTGGTCTAAAAAAATTACTGTATCACCTAAAAAAATCACAATACTTAGCAGTACAGTTTTCTATAATATTTGTAGTTGTAAATCTTAGTGTAAACACAACTATGCTGGTGAAAAAAATGTTTTTGTTAGTGCATTTTAGTTTGTTGGAGTGAAGCCGGATATGTTACACTGCCAAAAGATCTATCTACCTTAGAAATGTCTCTTGTTACAGCTGTACAATAAATCTTTCTCTAATGTCAGCTAAGTCTCTGATCTTTCATTTCCCTTCACTTCTCTCTCCCTTTCCTGAGATTGTCCTGGTTTATTTAGATTTGAGTTGTTCTCATTGCAGTTACACTTCCAAGAATTTTACAGCACCAGTCCTTTGCTGAAATCACAATGCATCAAGGATTTGATGGCTTCTCAAACAAACTTTTTTCTACACTGAAAGCCTTTCTGTGGGAAAGTTAAAAGAAAGTTAGTTAAAATGTTTCAGTAGATCAATGCTGTGGCAGTGCATGAAGTTTCAACTATAGAGGGATTTACAGATCAAAACAAAAAGCCAAACATTGTGCAGAGTTAAACGAGAGTCCTCGGAAGAGAAAGACTTATTTCTCACTCCAGTAAACAAGTTGGCAGCTACATTCAGCACAAGTATAAATTTCTTGCAGGCCTTCAAAAATAGCTCATGTGGCAAACATCTCATTAGTTCATTTGGGAGACCCCAAATATGCATAAACTAGTGCAATGCATGACAATAACAAAGAAATGGTACAACTCCAGCAACACTCCAGCTCCCACATCCTTTAGTCTGACAAATATCTTAAGAAATGAGTGAGTATACTTGCTTAGGAGGGCATAGAGGGACTTCACATGAAATCTCATTGAACTCCTCTTGCTTTTGTGAGGGGATGTGATGACTAGTTTCAACCTTTTTCTCGGATTTAACGAGAAAGGTGATTTTTCCCTCAGGGCATTAAAGGATCCCTTACCTTCACCAAAGTCTTCCCCCTCACCCCACGCCAGGCCTTTTGCCATCCCTTGAGCCCACAGTGAGGGCTGCGTTCTGCTGCCCAACCTTGCTGGGCTCTGGGCTTGGGAACTCACATGCAGATCCTCCTGCTCACACAAGGTTTTGCAGGAGTAGATGGAAGCCTGGGCTGGATTTACAGCCAAGTTTCAAGAGGGAACAATCTTAGCAACAGACATGTCTAAACATATTGCCTTTTGTTTTGCCTATGTAGGTATATCAGAATATATATATCAAAATGATGATAAAGGATGCCATATTAAATTGCCTTAAGAGAAGTAAAAAAAACACTGATTATTTATTATATATTGTATTATTGGCGTAGTTGTGATATTTATGCAAGACGGTGTATGGAGGAGACAAGCAATATCTTTGTAAACAAAACATTCATGACCATATACTAGTAATGCAAGAAAAGAGAGGAAAAAGAGGAAAATAAGACTTTTGGGGTGAAGATTTAGTTTGGTCCAAAACATAAAAAAGTCTGGTTTAGCTCCAGAGAAGAACTTGTGTGACTGAAAAAATGTCCTGGTTTTGTCCAATAATATCAGTTGCTTAAAAACCCCTTGTTTCTCTCTACAGTCCCACCTCACAATTATTTGTTAAGCCCTGTCTTTTGTACAGGGCAAGGAGAGGAAAACAGAAGTATTCCTCTAAAATAATACAGCCAATTGTGCTATTGCTTGAATCCATTTATAGACAGTATAACTACGTTCAAAGTGAAAAGAGAAGGTCTTTATGTTACATTCAAATATGCAAGCAAAAGCACTAAGTAGCTTTTACTCGGGAAGCAGTATGTTCCTTTCCATCCACTAGATAGAGCTAGGGGACTTTATGCATTGGTGCAAAGTTCTTGGCGTGGCATGTTTGTTTCTTCTGCCAGGAGACCTGGTGCTCCTCTGTACAAGCCTGGAAATTTAAATAAATACATTTTCAGAACTGGGCAGCTTTCTGTCTTTGAAAGCTCATTTTATATCATAAGTCGAATCTCATGTTGGGACAGTGAAATAAAAAATAGTATTTTCCTTCTTTTATCCTTTTTAATTTTTATATTTGTAGGATATGGCCTTGGATCCTCTTATTATGCATTTATTATTATGCATTAGCTTTCTTCACATTAATAGATGTATTTCAGCTTGAAATCTTACATCAGACATGCCTTTTTGCTTTACCTGACAAAATGACTAGGAAAACAGGCAATTTAACCATTGAAAAACCTACCTTTTGAAATTTAATGTTTCTCATTGTTAGACTTTATTGCCTTGACAGTGACCTAATATTTTACAAAAATGTGAAACAACATTATGTTCTGAGATTTTGTATTTTTGTAAAATGTGAATTTTGGACCTTATAACAGTGTTGGGTTTTTTTTCCTCATTGTCAATTTTCTTGCTTTCCTTAAGGAAGAATACTATAAGATTCAATTCGGATCAAACTAATGAAGTCCCATAGATATGAATCCAAAAAGTATAGCTTTCTAATGATGCAACCGAGCTAGGAAATAGATTTTTATTGATTTTTTTTTATACTGTCTTATGAAGTTTTTTGAAAAAATACCATTTTCCATTACTTTTTATTGAATTAAATAGAATGCTTCAAACAGCTCTATTTTGAAATTGGCTCTCATATTCGACAGTGCTTTACCTAAAGTTACTACACTTGCAAAGGAAAAGACTGGCACAATAGACTTGTGATTAGGCAATCCATCTCTCCGAGGGAGGGCTGAGCCTGCAGGAGGCAGATGGAGGTGATGCTCTGTCTGCAGCCAGCTGGCCTGCTCTTTGGCTCGTACTTAACAAAGCTTGCAACAAGGCCATGAGAGCAACTAGGGACAGAGAGAACAAAATGTAGACATTTGAGGGAAAATGACCAGTGGAATGCTTGGGGAAATGGAGTATTCCCATTTTCCTATATTTGTTTCTTTCCCCCCCCCCCCCTCCTTTAAATTTATTGCTTGTGTTCTATAGAGGAACTACCTTCAGATGTCCGAGTGGGGGAGGATGGACAGGGTAGGCATAAGAAGACAAGAGGGCTAAGCCCTTTTTCTATGGATAAGAAGAGGGGGAAAAAAGGAATAGATAAGAAACTTTGCCCCTGAGAAAAAGTACTGAGTGATTAAGGAATCCAGGTTCACTCTGCAGAACTCCATCATCTTACGTTTGAGATTTTTCTCTTCCCTGACTTCTGAACTGGTTAGCTCTGGTTATCCTGCTTGCTCTAGGGATGATGCTTCTGTAAACAAGCTTGGCAGGCTTTAAAGGGAGAGTTACAGCACATGGAGTGTAAAATATTGAGGAAGACAAAAGCAGATTCTAAATTAGGATGGATTTCCATCTCTTTCCAATCTCTGCAGCAAAGAGAGGAAATGAACATTTCATGTTTCCCATGGTAGGTTCTGCACATTGTACACTATTTCTGATGATCATAGAAGAAAAGTTCATGTGACTGCTACATAGTAGAAGTGTGGTCTCTCACTGATAAAAAGAGAGAGCTTAATTCTGTTGTTCCATGAGAAGACAGATGTTTTCAAAATGATTCAAGTACAGTCTCCCTCCTTGCATGTGATAAACTGGGAGACAGAGCAAAGATAACAAGAATTGGCCACTCAAGTTTATGTTCTCAGGTCAGTGTCTCTCATATTTAAATATTTGCTAGAATCAGACTAAAGAGGTTGTCAGAAAAGTTGAATCTCGCATACGGTTCTGTCCCTGGTGATATCACATTATGCTTTCAACCCAGGGACTGCAGGTACTGCCTTGTCAGTGACTTTATTCACTAAAATACACCTAGGAACTCCAAGGCAGGAATGGATCAAATTGCAATTCATGTTAGCATTACACAAATACTTTTTTTCCATTCCTCCAGAAGGTTTTCCAGTGCAAAATTCCTTTACAGCTTTCTTAGCAAAATCCTTTGCTTGAAAGAACCATGTGTACAAACACGCGCGTGCGCGCACACACACACACACATTAACTTCTGATATATAGCAGAAATCGCTTGAACCAAAAAGCATAGTATTTAGCATAGTGCTAAGTATTTCAGTCGCTAACCTTCAGACTGTGCAGGTAGAACAGTGATTCAGGGTTTCTGCCTAAGGAAATTTATGTCAGGTCTTTTATATCCTGCTAATGCATGTCCTTTTCATATGAGATGAGCAATAGTTTCCCTTGTCGATTTACTGATGTAACATACCCTTCTAAGAGCCAATGCGTATTTATCTGTGTTTTGGTTCTCAAAGATATTTCATGAATGTTCTAACTGCAGACTGAATTGCTACTGTCAAGATTAGAGACATTAATCCCCTTGCCCAGTGGCTGAGATGGAGATGCTCCTTTCGGTGAATGAGTTCAGTATTTATTTGTATCATTTCCATCCAGCTTCTTCACAGGCTTAGCCCAGAATCCGATGCTACCAATCCTAGCAAGTCTCAGTGATCCTACTGAACACACAAACTCTTTCTGCTGGTCCTAATTTCTCCATGTCTAGCCAGACATAAAAGACTTAGATGATTTGTTTTGAATGAGAAAAGTGGTACCGATGTCCTGTCAGGCTTACCATTACAGAGACTAGCTGGAAATTTGACTTTCATTTATTTTCTTTTATAAAAGTTCAAATATGCCTTCAGGTATTTTTCCATGTTTTTCCAATTTTCTGATTTGGGGATCATTATAAAGACCCAGTTTATTAAATTGTGTAACTCAGAAGACATTCTTGTGTATCTGTGGAAGAAAGCAGAAGTGAAAAGAGTATTAACTGGACATATAGCATATTTTATTTCTCCAAGCTCTTTTCTCAAGCTGAAGAACATTTTTTCATCTCTTTGTCTCTTCTTCAGCTCTACTTTCCCTTAGATCTAAACTAATTTTCAGTTCTCTTAAAAAGAAACAGTATGGGAATCAATAGCTCCCAGAATTCAGCTGGAGCTATTTTGAGTAGTTCCTTTTCTCCATTGAACTAATTCTATTCTCCTGGGCATCAGAGAAGTTGAAGCATGTGGCTGGACTGTGTCAGTCTTGGTCCTTCTTGTATGAAGTGGACATCAGTCATATCATCTTACCTTAGAGGTACACGGTGTGGGTGTCTACCTCTAACCTAGTTGTCCTGGTTCCTAGTCCTTCTTGATTTTGATGCATCTGACTTGTTACAGATTTCACGTTCAGGATTAGATGAATTGCACTCTAGCATACTTATTTTCTCTTCATTCACTGTAAAGAGATCCCCCAAGGTCTAGCTCAAATTCAGACATTCATATCATAGGCATCTTCATTTGGACAAATTAATCCTGATCATCTAATCTACCTGTATATTTTATGTGGGTGTGATAAGAATAATGCTATTACACTCAGTTGCAGAAAGCAATATGTAAAAACTCTGCCAGTATTATTTCAGCTCCAGCAATCTCTATTTAGCACTCGTTCATTACTGAATTATCCAGTACACATGTAAGATACCATAACTTTCCCTATAAAGCCAAATGTATTCAGACTGGAGACCTGATATTTGGATCAATAATGGCAATCCAAATAAAAAGTGTGTTTCTTTTTAAATTATACATGTCCTGTTAAATTATACTCTTCTGAGCATTGCTGGAAAAATGTCAGACAAGACATTAACAAGACAATAAGGCTCAAAATCACCCTATTTTCCAAAACCTCAAGTTTTCAGCTGGGAAAGGCACTCCAGGGCACTTTTCTTCATTAGGCTATGACCAACAAATTATCCTTAATATTTATAATGATTTGCAGCATCATACAACTGATTGATCTTCAGCAAAGAGTGCTTTGGTTTGCTTATGCATGTCTTTTCTGTGGTAGTTCGTGAAAGATAAATATGTCTAGGCTTTTGCAGAAAGTGAAAGTGTTAATGTGTAGAAATGTGCCAGAAAAGGTATTTTTATCTTCCACCATATCTTCTTTCAATTTTTTTTAATACTTTACACACTGGTAAACACAGATTTAAAGATCTGTATTTATGTTAAATGTCTAGAACATGAAACAAACTGCCAAAATGTAATGTGGAATTTAACTTTTTTTTTCTTAAAACAAAAACTGATGAAGGTATCCAAATAACCATGCAATATGCAAGTTGCTGTTAAGACTTACCTAATTAAAGTCACAGTGTTCATAACATCACCATAGCATAGGTATTGGATTCCCTATTAAAGTTACCACAATTTGTGCTCACCTTATTTTAGCTCTGTTTTCTTATGTGCTTGGGAAAAAATAGTCCAGTTACCTCTGTCATTCCAGAATGCTTAAGTATGGCTCAATGAATCATTATAAATATGCAATATTTCACCCATGAAGCATGAGTATAATGTTTCTCTCACAAGTATGAAAGATGCGTTACAGGTTTTGAAGGTCTTTTTTTTAAGGTGACTGAAATGTACACTTCACAGAGATGACCTGTTTTATTTGTTCTGTCAGGATTCATTGCAATTTTTTAATTCAAACAAGTGAACTTTCAGAGCTTGGCATTTTGTTGTGCTTGGGTGAAGCAAAGATGAGGTAGGCAGATGATGCAGAGGGTGGGCTGATGGCAATGTCTGTTAGGATTTATGCTTTCCAAGTGTTCGAACATCATTGGCATAAAATGGACAGTAAATTAACTGTCCACATTTATTAAGACAAAGAGAAAGTGTTTGGAAAGTGACACCTTCCAAAGGTGCAACATTCTGCTCCTGAATATGCGAATACAGACCAGCTCAGGACTGTGGTATTCAGCTGGAAATCCTTCTGTGGCCTATGCATAAAAGGAAAGTAAGTACAACTTATTCTTTTAAAATTCCATGAAAATATTTTTCCTTTTCACTTTCCCTGTGTTTTTCATTCCAAGAAGATACAAAGTGAGACATGATCTGTACTGTGTTGTGGGTGAGCCAACAATAGCCAGCGCTATGAATAATGAATCAAAAGCCTTAGAAGAACTCACTTCAGTGGCTGGCTTGGGTGCAAACAGAACAGAGTGCTGTAGGATTCAGGAAGATTAATGTCAGCTTTTTCTTCCGACCAAAACTATTTCTCATTCAATGCGTATATTTTATACCTTCTTGTCCTGGTTTCAGCTGGGATAGAGTTGATTTTCTTCCCAGTAGCAGGCATAGTGCTGTGTTTTGGATTTAGGATGAGAATAATGCTGATAACATACTGCTGGTTTAGTTGTTGCTAAGTACTGCCTATGCTGGTCAAGGACTTTTCAGCTTCCCATGCTCTGCCAGGTGCACAAGAAACTGGGAGGGGGCACAGCCAGGACAGCTGACCCAAACTGGCCAAAGGGCTATTCCATACCATATGGCATCATGCTCAGTATATAAACTGGGTGAGTTGGCTGGGGGGCGGCAATCGCTGCTCAGGAAGTGGCTGGGCATCAATCAGCAGGTGATGAGCAATTGCATTGTGCATCACTTGCTTTGTGTATTCTTTTATTGTTGTTATTATTACTATTACTTTCCCTTCCTCTGCTCTCCTTTTAAACTGCCTTTATCTCAACCCACGGGTTTTACTTTTTCTTTTCTGATTCTCTCCCCCATCCCACTGGGGAGGGGGAGGGGGAGCAAGCAGCTGTGTGGTGCTTAAGCTGCCGACTGGGGTTAAACCACAACACTTCTATTCCTGAGTAATTCTAGGACACCAGTTTCCAGATACACACTTTACAGTGTAGCAAGTATACACCAATGCAGCGATATGTAATATTAGTATTACATATTAAAATAGCATTTGCTTTGTTATTAATTTCTGTTATACTAAAATTCTGCTAATAGTTATATTTTTTTTTAATTATTTCTTTCGTGATGTATGTTTCTTTTATTTGCTACATTGCTAATTCCAGGAAGGAGTGGGATTTGTTGACTTTTGCATAGCTCAGGGTTTTTTCAAGCTTTTTCTACTTGCTGGTCATTAAGGGCTTTGCAGTGCAATTACAGATAATTTCAAGTATTTTACATGCATATGGTGGCATCTACCACATATGAATTTCCTTCCTTTCCTTTTCCTTTTTTGTAACCATTTTTGTGTGGGTCTTGCAAGCAGTTTAAAAGTTTCAGAGAATAAATTGATATGTTTGTTTTAAATAATTGATTCATTGATTAAATTACAAAATATGTTAAATTATTTGAAATTATATAATACTATTTCTATTGATATGGAAATATAATCAAAATCAAAATTATAATCAATTTTGATTAAACCATACTTCCTGCTGGCTTTGAGAAAAGACATTTGCACAATTCTTTACTTTTCTGATATTGATGTGCACATCTGGATTTGAGAAAATTAAGAGAAGAAAAGATTTCTTTGAATAGTGCTTCTAAAACTCTCATTTACAAAACCTTTGTTGAACATCCTGGTGATATTCCAATGTCGTCTTCTTATTTGATGGGACAGTAAAGTCAGTATGCATTATGAGCATCATATATTTCATGAAATCCAGTTTGATTTTCTGGCATGATTCTATCTTCATATCTTATCTGACTTTACCCTAAACTGTCTCTTAATATTTTTGGTAGGTGAGCTGGGAAGAGATGAGAAGGGAGTAGTGCTGTTATGTCTACCTGTGACAGGTTAATTATTTTCATCAGTATCTAAATAAACCACACAGATGATGATAACACATTCCAGGTAAATGCAGTTCCCTGTAAAACATTAGCGTTTAGGGAGAGGTAAATCCCCAGGACATCAAAGAAACTGAGTATGGTTGCTATGTATCAAAAAATCTCTGAACTTGAAATATTCTGGAAAAACTTGAAGGAATTCAGAGAGAAATGTAGCTTGCTGAAGAAAGAGAAACACAGAAGAGCCATCTTTAACTACAGAACCTGTAGGGAAGCAGAAGACTGGAAGCATGAGCAAGACGTCTGTAATCTGGAGGAGGAAACTGGAGTATTCCTTGGTCTGGTGTTTAAAAACAATACTCGAGAATGGTGTGATACTTTTTCTATTATTAGTTAACACTGCAAGCTGGATTAAAACTCTCCTCACAGGAGTACTGAGGACAAGGCAGATTTCTTGATAAATTTGAGCTTGATAAACTCTGAAAATGATTATGTAGCATAGTTGTCTGCAATGGCAAGGAACTGAATCAGAGAATTAAGGAGGTCTTTTTCCATCTTATGCTCCTTAATAAGCAGATGCACTAGAAAAATAAAAATATACAATTTCAGATGGCTGCAAAGTTTCTTTCTTAACAAGATCAGTTCTAACCTAAGATGTGTTGGAATCCTCTTCAACAGTGGTTTCCAAAAGCAGGTCTACTTACAACACAAAGAAAAACTCTGCCTTCCCAGACCTAATTTTATATTGCACACATAGTTCTGTTCCCATGCAGGGCATGACAGTGCATAACACATTTATCATTTATTATAATATATATTATAACACATTTATTATAACTGTATGAGGTTCAACAAGGCCAAGTGTTGGGTCCTGCACTTCGGTCACAACAACCCCATGCAACGCTACAGGCTTGGGGAAGAGTGGCTGTTGGAAAGCTTCCTGGCCTAAAAGGACCTGGGGATGTTGGTTGACAGCCAGCTGAACATGAGCCAGCAGTGTGCCCAGGTGGCCAAGAAGGCCAACAGCATCCTGGCATGTATCAGGAATAGTGTGGCCAGCAGGAGCAGGGAAGTGATTGTCCCCCTGTACCCCGCACTGGTGAGGCCGCACCTGGAATACTGTGTTCAGTTTTGGGCCCCTCAATACAAGAAAGACATTGAGGTGCTGAGCGTGTCCAGAGAAAAGCAATGAAGCTGGTGAAAGGTCTAGAGCACAGGCCTTATGAGGAGTGGCTGAGGGAACTGGGATTGTTTAGCGTGAAGAAGAGGAGGCTGAGGGGAGACCTTATCGCTCTCTACAACGACCTGAAAGGAGGCTGTAGTGAGGTGGGTGTCAGTCTCTTCTCCCAAGTAACGAGTGACAGGATGAGAGGAAATGACATCAAGCTGCTCCAGGAGAGGTTTAGATTGGATATTGGTAGTAGTCAAGCATTGGAAGAGGCTGCCCAGAGAGGTGGTGGAGTCACTGTCCCTGGAGGTGTTCAAAAAACATGTAGACATGGCACTTTGGGACATTGTTTAGTGGACATGGTGATGTTGGGTTGATGGTTGGAATGATGAGGCCCTTTCCAATCTTTTCCTAGTTTTTACTTTCATTAAAAAATAATCCAGCCACCAAGCCAGGAAACATGAAACTGCCACTCTACCCTTAATTGGTTTAGTGGTGGACTTGGTAATGTCAGGTTAATGGTTGGACTGGATGATCTTAGAGGTCTTTTCCAACCTAAACGATTCTATGATTCTATGATTAGAATTGTCCATATTATTTATCACACTATCAGAGGAGCTATGTGATATGGGTGATGTGATGGTCTACATAGTTCAGAAAAGAGCAGATTTAAAGAGTGGAGTTGGTTCTAGTTAGTCTCAAGAAGGGATTTCCCAAAGGGCTTTTCTCAGCCTGCTCACCACTGTGTGTTCCTGCTGCGCATTTCAGCCAGCATCACTTGCGTGGCTTTGTGGTCAGCCAACTCTGTTCATTCTGCTAAGAAATAATGCAGAAAAAAATATTTTTCAGTAGGACCTGTGGGATGTAGCCATGTGCCTGATCACATAAGCACTTGTGCTGACACAAGAAAAAGACTGGGAACTTGTAGCCAACAGCAGGTTGAGATTCAGTTGGCTTTAACTAGCTTAAGCTTTCTCCAGAACAGCCAACCAACCTTAAAGGGACAAATTTTATAGACATAGTACTTTATTATTATTATTATGCTTTATTTTCACCTTTCTCTTGCTACCAAGGTGCTGAATCAGATTGTGGCATCTTTGTATTGAATTTACCAGGGTGTCTGCTGATATGCCACAGAGGATATTGCCCATAGCGCCAATAAAATTGACATTTATTCAGACTTCCTTCAATGGGAGCTACATTTGGATTCATCAACAGTTGTAATGCATTTAAATAATAACAATAAACTTGACCTTGAAATGCCATTTCCTCTTTTTACTTTTTTTCCACTTTAATCTGGATACAAATCTCAGATGAAGGGCTAGAGGGAGGAAGCTATGAATATATCTCATATGTATGAATATGTTAACAATTCTATAATTCTTACTCTGTAGGATATAGTATTGTAGAATTCAGATGTCAAAATCCAACAAAACTGATTATTTAGCTCAGCCATTAGCCAGAAGTATTAAAATTGCATGCAGAAACCCCTTTACAGGAGATTTTTTGGTCCAGTTGTGCATTTTCCAGTTCTTTGGATTTTTAAGTTAAAGTACAATTAAACACCCAAATATTTTCTCATCTGAATGTAACCAGAATGACAAACCTTTTGATCTTGCTCTGTCACTAATTAATTAATTATAATATTCTAGATTATAAGGAAAGATGGCATTTATAACTGAGATTTTCAGCACATCAAGCAATGAACAGGTCTTTTACCTAGGGATGAAGAGCAACAGAACTAAACTGGCATGGAAAAAAATCTTAATTGCAGACACATTTTTTTTCCTATGACTGACTGTCAAAACCAACTTGTGTCCAAAATAAAAGCAAATATTTTTATTAATTATTTGGTAGAAAGGTTGTATGTTAATGCTTTAAAAAATTCTCAAGTTGAGTATTTCTTTTGCATTTGTTAAAGACTAAGTTTATGAAATTAAATTACTTCTAAACTCAATTCCTTATATATCTGTAGGATACTCTGGGTTGCACTTGCCGACAGATACATAGAAAAGAAACAAAACTAATTCATGTTTGTTTCTGATATCTTCAGATTTAAAATATTACCTCAGTTACAGAGACAGTCTCATTTCTGGTTTCATTTTTTTGTATGATGAAGTAATCCCAGAAAATGTTTTGTTCTTCCTTCAAGCATTCCTCTTAAAGCTTACTGTAAAATAGAAAAATGTTTTGAGAGACAAGGTCTAATAACCTATTAACTAAAAAATTGCCCCACAATCTCTATTTAGGATCCGTGATGTCTGTAGGGATCTCTCTGTTTCTGTGTTTTGGAAGCACTGGGAAGTTTTGTTGGTTAACATGAAACTTTGTTCTATTAGGAATGATTCAGGGCAGAAGTTTTCCATACAATTTTGGATCTAGTATTTCATTTTCTAAAATTCAGTTAGCTTTCTTGGCTTTTTTATTCTTCTACCTGATAAATATTCAGATAGTTTTTCATATACATTTGATTTCTGAGTGAAAAACATGGTTCACATTTTCCTTCTAAGAAATCTCTCTGTTGGCCTGACTCTGTGCCCTGCTGTAGGAGTGGTTTGTCCCTAGAGTAAACTGAAGATTTTGCTGTAATACCCTCTCTTCAGTTTAAACTGGTTATTCTACGTTGTGTTTATGATTGCATATACTTGTTGCATTTGATAACCAAACTTGTCTGTGAGTGTTTGAAATCATACTCGGCAACAAAGCACCGACATTCAAAACTAGTAACTGAAATCCATTCTGTCCTTATGGAAGCCAAAATAGTCACAAAGTTTTTAGCTTCTTTATAACGTGACAGCGAATAACAGGTGGAAAATATGGTATTTCAAAAATTGAAAAAATAGTAGCTACTAAGCATATGGAGTCTTGCTGTTTGCAAAACACGCTGTATGATTTTCTCAAATTGTTCTCCCTAGCAGTGGTGTTATAATGAGACGTTCTGTGTTCTAGAGATTTATACCCTCCATATTCCACTATTTTTAACCTTGCCACTGCTGAACCATTTCAGCTAAGAGCCTTTATTTATTTATGGATGTGTGGTCCTGTATCCTCCTCTGTGGGACTCAGGCCTCTGAATCAGTGTAGCGATAGATCATATGTGTCACAGGGCAAAACTACTCAACTCATGTGGTTTAAATCAAATCAGGATCAAAGTGGTTTATTGATTTATTAATGATACAGTTAACTGGCAATCAGTGAACTATACATTCAGGATCGATACTGGCAACACAACAGATAAACCACAATCCCAGACGCTTAAAAGATGTTAATATAGCCTTACAAATTTCCAAAAACCCTTCTGTAACTAATGTGCCTCCCATACTTACATGCAGCCTTGAACCCTCTGGCAGTTGAGGTACCCCTCCCTCCCCTCTGTGTGGGTACAGGTCCCCCAGGTGGTCCCCTGCTTGGGGCCATGATAGGTGCCTCACATGGTCCCATGTGCATACTGAGGAGGGGTGCCCCCACACCACCCCTGTGCCACAGGCTGGATACAGGGTGCTCCTGCACCCCACGGGGAGCTGCTGGGCCTGGCCCAGGCAGGGATGGGGATGCAGCATGGCGATGCCTGGTAGTGCCCAACCAGGATCACTAATCCTTGTCCAGCTCCATGGCCTCTCCCAACACCTTCTATAAATTTCTGTTTCTTTTACACTGCTTTTCAGGCAGTTTCAATAGTTTCTTTCTAATTCATGGTTACTGTTTAATCTGATTAATGGTTGTCCTGGAGTTCCTCCTTAACATTATCAATTTGGGACAAAGGCTTTCTCAGACGGGTTTGGCTGTCCCATCACCCACAGTTACACACTCACATACTGTATTGGGTTGTACGTGTCAAGGTGTTGGTAGCAGGGGGGCTGGTTAGTGAACTCCCTGTCTTACCTCCTCCACAAGCTTTTTCATCTTACTTACTCCCCCTGTCCTGTTGAGGAGGGGGAGTGTATCGGTCATATCTATGTACAATAACATATTGGACACATTTATTTCTGACATGCTTGGCCATTTATACCTTCTCTAAGGTTCTTGGCTATTTTAAAAAATTAAATCTTTTGTATTTTGAAAAACAAATACATCTGCAGTTGACATAGTGGGGAAAAAAACCATCTGCTGATGTCTACTTCTCTGGACTATGACCATGCTAATTGGCTTATTATTCATAGAGACTGGAGAAATTTTATTACATAGTATAAAGGCATCATACACGTATATCACACACACACACACACACACAGAGAACATAATAGATGTTTTACAAATTTTATTACCTATTTTAAATAGGTGTTTTACAAAATTTTGCGTTTAAGAGGTGAGGCCTGAATACTCTTCCCTTGTACCTTTACATTTGAGTCTGTAACTTGATATATATTTCATTTTCTTTGGATTTGGACTTGTGTGTGCAGTGTGTTTTGTAGATACTGATTCTGAGAAGCAATTAATAGACATGATTCTCCTGTGAAAAGTAAAGGTATTAAGATGGAAGGTGAACTGCAAGGAAGCATACAGTTGGTCTTGAATGAACACTTAGTTGATCTGAGAAAGAGCAGGGAGATTAGCTGCTGATCTGTTTGTGTGTTTGTGGAGGCAGGTGTGAAAGAAAAAGGAAGAACATAGGTTTTCATGTTTTGCATGTCCAGCTTTGCTACCAGTCAGACATAAGACACTTCCTTTTCACTGCTTTTTAAACAAATTACATTTCCCTATTATCCACTACTACAACTACCAAAGTTGCTTGTGTTAGAGGGAAGTGAGACACATCTATCGAACACTAGGGTACAAATCTGAACGCAGGCTGCATGTGGTTTATCTGTGAAATGGAAATCAGGTGACTGTGTGTTCTGTTCTATACAATTTTCAAACAATATAAAAACTTCTGAAAGAATATTTTCATTTGAAGAACTGGAAGAAAAGTTGGAAAGACAATAAGCTATATGATTTAATTGAGAGTCTGCCTCAATTTTTAAATAGAATGATTGACAAAGGAATCACGTTGAAAGAGGGATCTTTGTTATTAATGCAGTCTTAAAAGAAAAAAATCAGCTAAATTTAGCTAATTGCTAAATTTACATGTGTTTTGTGCAAAGGGTGTTAAAAAAATCACATACATGATTCTTCTGGTTGGTATTTGGACTCTACATTTTACAGTTTAATAGACTATAATGAATATTTCCCAGAATTTTATAGAGGGCTGAGATGTGATTAGAAATGTCTCTTGATTGACACAGGAAAATTGTCTGATTTGGGGAAAAAAACACTAAGGAAAAGCTTCTGATTAGTTACTAGGGATCTAAAGGGGAGGAAATTTGAGCACTATCTCCTTAAAGACATTTACTTCCAGTAGTTGCACCAAATGTGAGGGTTTTCCCTGGATCAAGGGCTCATTCCCAGGTTATCCAGAGCTGACAAAATTTCTGCTAGTGATCAGAATTGCTAAGTCTTCTCAAACCTAGACAGATTTATCCTTGCTCTTTGGTTTAAGCTATGGCCTTACCTACTTCTCAGTCTTTTCCAAATCCCTGCTGAGGCCTGCTGTGTCCTTTGGCCTCTGGATCACTCATTCCAGAGGCCTGGGAAAGCTCGGAGTGCCACTGTGAAAATAACAAGCTCCTTTTTCTTAGCTGATGGTAGAAGGCAGTCAAAAAGTCCCCGTAGGCTAGGGAAATAAATCAAAGGGCTTCACCTGGAAACCAGAGCTTTTATTTAGCCGCAGCACTTAGCACATTTTATCATTTTAAAAACACATATCCTATTTTAATTTAAAAAGGTAGATTGTCATTACTAGCCAGAACATTTGTCATTGCAGACTTTCTTTGAGTTAACTGAGAAAAAGTGTGTGTGCGTACAAACACATCACACTGTGGCACAATTTTCCAACTGACGGGAAAAGTTGTATGGTCCCATTAGCACCAGTAAATAAAAAAGTGGCTCTATATTCCTGTAAAGACATACTTTGCAGCCACAGAAGTACTGCAATGCAAACAACAAGTACTTTTCCACCAGTTGAAAAAAACGTGTTACAAGAAATAAAATGGCCAGCGACATTATGTTCTGAGGCCATAAAAGCAGGTGTAACTTATTAAAATCCACTGCCTAATTGCACCATCTGTGTTACTGTGACATTCTCAAAGCAAATATAAGAGCAAATATTGCATGGATTCATTGATATGTGAACAGACATGTTTAGTAATCTGTGGTGCCATTTTGACTTTGCAGAGACAGTGGGCACAACTGCAGTATTGTAATTCCAGGAAAACTCCCACCAAAATCCTCTCTGATCAGAACTGCAGAGTTGGGTCAATATTGATGTTTCTAGCCCAGCAGACCAATGAAGTTAATGTTGTTTGTCTGACTGTATCCCATAAAACTCATTACAGAGCCATCTAAAGAAACTCCAGGCTTTTATTTTAATAGTGTCTTTATAACTGATTCAGAATCAGTTCTTACATATGATGTATTTTCAGGCCTCATTTTTGTGTGGAATAATAATAATAACAATAATAATAATAATAAAGAAGAAATGTATTAGGAAAAGAATATTAAAAATATTTCCTGTAGGAGCAGATATTATCAACAGATGATCAAAGTAAAATATGAAAATATAAATTGAAGAATAAGATACATTGAAGAGCAAGACATATTCCAGGATATAACTTAGCACAGGCTGTATACAGCTGTGAGGTCCATGAAGATGCAGCAAAGCTTCCAAATCTGCCACCTCAGCAACTCTCAGATAAGGTGCTTTTGCCTATGCAGGAAGCATCAGGCGAGACCTGGAGTTACTCTTTTCCTTTTTCTTCTCCTTTCTTTCCAGTCAAACGAATAAAAGCAGACTGCACTCTGCACAATACTGGAGTGAGCAGGGTTGTACTGCTAGAAAAATACACTGCTTATGTAAAAACTTATTCCTTTTGTAAATGAAAGAGTTTCAATGGAATTACAACAGGACCAAATGTGTCCCTGGCTATTTAGAGCTGTCATAGCACAAGGCTTTAAACTTTTTAAAAATATCACTTTGTAGGGTCTGAAGGTCAGGCAGGGCTACACAGGATCAATTTGTAGCAAGAACTGTGGAAGGTTTTTGATGAAATTGGTGTGAAATAGAGCACACTGACAAAAGAGGAAACGGCGCTCTTTCCCTAATGATAGCATTGGATTTTGAAATTAAGCACAGCAGGTAGAGAGAGATCCCACACAGATTTCAAAAGAGGATGCATGTCCTGGTACTAACACACACTTCAAAGTGCCATGGGGTTGAAAAATCACTATGTTTAACAATAACTTTAACTTAACATAGACAAAGCTACTAGGAAGCACGGCTATCAATGCCAAGCTGCTATGCAGTGTTTAACAAACCTGAAGCATACAAACATCAGTAATCATACCTCTGTATTTTCATCTAGTTGTTGTCAGTACGAAGGGTCCTCTATTTCGCTGATACACATCCACCAGAGTAGGACTCTCGTTTAGATTAAAAATGAGGGCTCTCATTTAAACTACCTTTTTAAATTAGCAGACTTCAATTTCTGACTTAAATTTTAAAGAAAAATCAGAAACAAGCCCAAACAAACCCTTCGAAAGTTATGAGGAAATGTTAGACCTTCCACATTGCTGGTGCTGCCTTAGCTGAAGACCAGTTTTGCCCCTAGCCAAAGAGTAGCAGGAAGACAGGCCATCATCATGCCTTTGATTGCCCTTCTTTTTCATTGGAAAAGTTGTATCTTTCTGCATGCCCAAATCCTTTTCTTAAATAGTATGATAAATTGAATTCTGTTTAGTTTTATATAAGAAAATCATAGAATCATAGAATCATTTAGGTTGGAAAAGACCTTTAAGATCATCCAGTCCAACTATTAACCTGCACTACCAAATCCACACTAAACCAATTAAGGGTAGACTAGACTAAACCATGTCCTGAAGTGCCACATCTACCAAAGTGGCCAGTTCTCTACCAAGACAGAACAGTTTATGGTGATGGACAAGGATAATGAAAAAGAAGATCATGCACATAAATCATTGTTGTTAGGGGTTAAATAGGATGTGTAATGACCTGTGTAGATATTAGAAATGTTAGTTGATGCTGTGTGTGTCAAGCTGCTTGATCCTTGCAGACACAAACACTCAGGTTTAGAAAAATATTAATTATCACTAAAGATTTAAGACACAGAAATTCTAATGGAAGTTCAAAATGTGAGTTTGTATAAACTAGAAATAAATCTTAAAAATGTACTTGAGTATTTGTCAGAAGAAAATGCAGATGTATGAAAAGCAAAAAGGGCTCCTTTGAGTTTGTTTTACCACAATTGAAAGCAGGAGAAGGATGCCAGGAGAAATTGGATTGCTATTTATTCATGATGCTTTTTTGTTGTTTGTGGAAAACACATGAAAGAAAGTAAGAAAATGAAAGTAGTTTGCAGTGAGTAGGAGGAAAGGAAAAAATAAACATAGAAATAAATGTAAGCATAATTTTCAAACAAATTGAATAAACATAGTTTTTCACACTGAAAGGGAAGATATAATGGGAAAACTGATCTTTTAAATCCTTTTGTTCTGTACATATGATCTTCACACTAGATTAGTTTCCAAACTACCCATTCTGCCATCCTCCATTTTTAGGAATCTATTTAGAAATCTGATATTCTGAATGAAAAAAATAGGGATGATTCTTTTGATTTTTGGTCTAAATAACCATATATTACCTCTCCAGCAAGAGTTAAAATTGTGCTTATTTATTCTGTTTGCATCTGAAATGCTACAATAAATTGCATTTGCTGGGACACCTGTGTTTTTTCCCAAAGGGATATCAGAGAAGCAGCTCATAGTGTTGTTACATAGTTCAGGACAAACACCTGGACGTATAACCTATAGTGTTATTAGGCCAAAAACAACTGAAAAAAACCCTGGGGATGTAGTTAGGTTTCTGATGAAAGAATTTGACGATATGTTGAAGTTTCAGATTAGCTAGAGGACAGCAGTGCAGTCAGCCTATGAAGAAAAAGCTTTTTGCTAATGGTGTTCCCACAGCATTATCAACATCTCCTTTTGCTCCTTCAGTGCCTGAGCTTGTTCAACAGTCCTCTGCGCAGGCCAATGGGAAAGTTGCCAATTTTCTGAATAAAAGGATTTGTTCCTGAAGTAATTTGAAAGGCCGACAGGCGGTGAACGACTGAAGCTACATTTTTTTTTCTTTGCAAAACAGCATTTAAGTAATGTCAGCAAAGGTCAGTTGCTGGAATTAAGTCAGTTAAATGCTTTAAATATTTTTTAATCTTCTACTCATAATGCCATGTGCTGGCATGATTATGCTATAAAATGTCAGTGTGGGTATTGTTAAATATATTGTAGAGAACAAAATCTGCCACCCACTCACACATGGTCTGGAACCAAGTATCCACTCTTCCTGTCAATCAATCTATAGGAAATATGAATTTTGCAGATGGTGTGTGCTTTTACATTATGTTCATTGAAACGTTCTGGAATTCAAAGGTGTTTGAAATCTGGGACCACTTCTTGTTTTTACTTGTTTTTATTTTTTTCTGGCTTTCCCTTCCATAGATCAGGTTGGCAGAATAATTTTTTTGCATTTACAGATAAATGAATTATTTTCTGTATACAAATATATCTCGGAAGACAATTATTCAGTTTGCTTGCTAGGCTAAGTAGAAGGACAGTGTTAGAATATAATTTTTATTGTGACTAAAAAACGGGATAGTATTCAGGAAATTTAAATAGATTTTATTATAAAGAGTAAAATTCACTCCTTGTTCAGAGTGACATAAGGAGTCTCTTTATGACAATGTTGTTAGGGAATCAAAATACTCATAAAAATACCCTTAAAGGTATGCCCTGTTCTCAGAACCAGCTTTGACTTACTGAGAATTATGAATGTTTCTCAGAACTCAGGATATTTTCTCTTTAGTCAGTGCTTTGAGTGAGTTTATCAAGTAACATTGAGCTCATATTGTTATTATCCACTTTGAACAAAGGAACAAGTTGGATGGTGTACATGTACATTTATCTCTGTGCACCAGACATTCGCTGTACTGATTGTCCCTAGGAAGCATAAAGCAACTGTTGTTCTGTTTGTGCATAAGGAAGAATCACAATTTTATAAAGAGTTCTTGGACTGCACATGGACAGTGCACATGCCCGGGAGAGGCAGGTTACTGCCAGTGCTCTGCCTGCCTCACCGCTTCAGTGCTTCTGGGGGAAATATCTCAGGCACCATGCAGGTATAGCAGTGCAGCACTGAGCACCTCTTACCATTTCAGTCTCAGTTGATAGAAAAGATTGGTTTGAGGAGGAGTAAAGGGTGGTTGCTCCAATGCCTACAAATGTTTGAACCAATCAGTGTTGATACATTAAGCCAATTACATTGACCAAAACATTTTTGGTGTTGTGTATAAGCCTCATCTGCCTGAATGTAACTGCCTACTGTTTCTTCTTATACCCTTAAATCATGCTCTATGAGGATGAACTGTATTTTCATGGGTCTGTACCATGCCTAATATTATGATGGTTTTATCTCATGTGCTCCAAACTATCATAATATTTTGATTCTGTAAATCTGGTATCCCATGCAGATGTCCATGAACGCTGCTGCAGTTCTGTTCTTCAGTGTAGAAGCTGGGCATGAGTAAGCTTTGTGTACCACCTGCAAGTCAGGATCTGCAATACAGGGACATGGTGCTTAACTGGGGTGGTGACCTACGTTTCAAATGTATAGACCCCAAACACTCAATATTTAAACATGCAAAGTTAATTTCAACTCAGAAAAGCCTGGATCACCAACATGAAAGATGTACTTGACTCGACTAGTCAGTTGGTTTTATTTCCTCTTCTTCTTATCTATATGTTGTCTCCTTAGCAGGATATTCCTAAGCCAGTGACTGGGTCATCTTTCCTTTTCTTTGTCTACACATTTGAGATTATACATATACTTTACATATGTATGTTTATATGTATCCATAAAAACCTTAAATTCAAGAATGGTGTGGTAGATGGAAATGATCTCACCTGCTTTAAATATTTAATTATAACTTTTTCTTAAAAAAGAAAAATATGGGTCTTGAAAGAGTTATTCATCTAGCCTAAGGCAGTGGATTTAGAGTAAGACATACTGCCTTCAAGAAATGACTGTTTCTTTCCAGTGTTTATAGAGAGAGCCTAGGAGAGTAGCCTAAACTTCAGATGCCTAGTGTTGGGGCAAATGCTGTTTTGGACAAAAAAG
This sequence comes from Pelecanus crispus, assembly GCF_030463565.1. Taxonomy (NCBI): domain Eukaryota; kingdom Metazoa; phylum Chordata; class Aves; order Pelecaniformes; family Pelecanidae; genus Pelecanus; species Pelecanus crispus. Next base: position 102,697,071 of record NC_134645.1, read on the forward strand.
ATGCATACTTACTTGCAAGAACTTATTTAACAATGACTTACACCTTGGTTTCACATCACAAAGGGTCTCACACTTGTATTATGCTATCCTCTTGGTGTGCCTCCATGATCTGGTGTGCAGCATGACCTTACAAACAATTTTCTGGCACCATAAAGGGAGTGCGTGAGACTGACTGAGACGTGGGAAGAAGTGGCAGGAGACAAGGGAGGCTGAAATACTTCAAGCTAATGTTTTCTCTGAATAATTTGTATCATGAAACTATAGCCCAGGGCCAAACAATTAGCATGAAACAGCTTTCATTATCATCAGTATTATGAAATGCTGCTGAGATTTACTTCAAGAAATGCAAGAAGAAACACTAAGTTTAAATGAAACAAAAAGTTACCGAAAAATATTCATACTAAGAATGTTTCTTTTTTCATATCTGATGAAGGAATTCTGAAAATGCATGTTGCTAAAAATAATGGGATAATTTTATTTCTAATATTTTCAAATTTGCCTTTTCTTCATTCTTCCCATAACAAAGCCTGGGAAACTTGTAAAAGCTAGGGAGAAAAATAGATGTCACTTACATTTTTTTCTTTCTTTTTCTGTGAAAAAAAAATTCAAACAATGTATAATAAGTTTAAATAATTGTCATATTCTTTCTAACTTCTATACTTTTCCAGTAAAAGTAGGACAAAAAGTGAGACAATGAAAAAAATCAAACATTTAAAATTATGTATTCCAAAGCAAATGAAGCATGGAATTTTCTAAATTGATTTTTCTCTTGAGTAATTAAAAGGTGAAACGTTTAAAATTAAATTAAAACTTCTAATTTTCCTCTACCTGTTTTCTTTATCTCTCATTTTCTGATGAATTACATTATTTAGGATCTCACCATGGTTAACACCAAGCAGACTGGCACTTAGCGCAGACTTGCACAAGGTCACATTATGTTAGGCCATATATATGATTTAGGAAAAAACACTCACTAGTCCCAAGACACTTAGCCTAAACAGAAAAAACAGAAAAGCAGTGAGAAAGGCCCTATTCAGATGCCCCATGTGACCTTAGGAAGGTCATTTTAACCTCTCCATAACTCAGTTCCTTACTTGCTTAATATGGAGAAATTACTTCCATCTTTAACTGAGATGTAGAGAGGGTAAGCATATTATAGTTTAGATTTTTTCAGAGACTACAGTGATGACAGCCTAATAAGGATTTATCATGTAAACAGATAGGTCAGTAGCTGAACCATGGGTCTTGAAGCTTTCTATCTATTGACTACTTCATTTCTTGTTAATTTATGTTTCAAACATCTTTATTAAAGCTTCCTTTTCATATGAAGCTTGATTTGAAGTAGGTCTTTTTCTAGGGACAAAACATTTACTCTTATCATGCTCAGGTGGAGAACGATGTAAAAATAATGTAAAAAAACCCCAGATGCCTTCCGCTTTAAGACTAACATCTTTTACCTTAGCATGTTTCAAAGGGGACAGTAACAAGTATATTTGCCATGTCCTGCAGAGCTCTGCACACAGTCATCCACTTTCCCAAATAATATTCAAATTAGTTTCAAGCCTTGCAATTACATTTTCCCCTGAAGTAAAGTAATGGCATTTTTATCTTAATTCTACTTTCACATCTATAAAAGTAGCATTACTTCATGCTGTATCCTTCACATTAGACCTTGGGATGTGAGAAAATTATGTAAGTCCAGAGTTACCATTGAGGAAATGTACTTTGCTGCATCACACAGTTCAATTTAGATTAGGAGAATGAAAATAGTTTTTGCAGAAATGAAGAGAGGAATCTAGTTTTAAGAGTTAACACACTAAATGAAAATTGTATGCAGTATGGACATACAATTCTGAAACATCTGTAAAGATGTTTTAAATGCAATCACAGATTCTCATGTCTTCTGTTTGCATATTTGCAATGTATTATCAGATCTTTAGCTTAACTCCTGACTTGTAACTGGACGTATAGAAAGTGGTACTGTCAGAATTGCCAAGTTTTCAGCAGGCCCTGTTGGTTTCAGTGGAAACTGCTTAATGGTCAATCTTTTGAAAAGCAGATCAGTGATGCTCCAGTTCTGCCTATGGTCGACTTGGAAACTCCGCCTGAGTTCAGTAACCCCCTGTGGGATTTAGGAGTTAGGACAGAGGTCTAGACCTTCAGCATATATATATTTCAGATCTGGACATCTGTAACCCTTCTTTGAAAACCTTGACCTATGGATTTGTTCAGCTTCTGAAGGAATGAGATAGATGTCACACTGAATTCCTCTATATTCAGTCACATCTCATTATCTGATGTGACCTCTGGTGTTATCATTTCATGACAGGTAAAATCAGTGTCTTCCTCTTGGGACAAAATGTCAAAAGAGTACTATTTCCCAAGATTTTTTTTTTTTTTTAATATTGGATTCTTTCCTCATCATATTCTTGACAATGTGTATATTATGTCTTTACAGGGAGAAAAAATCAATAGCTAAAAATGTATCATAACATTCAATAACAACAGTAATAACTGTAGCAGAACCAATGCCAGAAGCCCTGCAAGGTTCCTTTGAAAGTCTACATCTGCAGACCTCTTTACCTCAGATATTTTGTCCAGCATTTCTATTTTAATTGCAGTTTGATTAAACTTTTATACCTAATTCTGCAATACACAGAGATGTAAATAACTATAGTAGTCTCTATTTTCAAAAAAATATTTACTGTATTGGGCCTTTACACTTCTCCCAGGAAAATTTGTAAAAATCAACAGATGAGACGGAAAATAATTCTCTTATAAAAGTAGCAAAGAAGCAGCAAAGAGAAAGAATAACATTGGCTGGTCATACCGACATGCAATGAAACAAGAGAACTGATTGAACCAGCCAGCTGAAGAATCCCATGAAAAAAGTAGGTGCATATGAATGTTGACGAGAATAATTTAGGATAGACAGTTAACAGTGGTGAATAACAGATCTTCCAGCACATGCTTTTTTAGAGGTTTTCAGAAACTATTACTTTGTCTCAATGAATGCCACCAACACTGGTCCAAGGCTTAGATGCAAAGTAACTAATTACTGTCTCCACAATAACAGAAGTTGCAATCCTTATACTGCAATTTTAAAGGCAAACTCATTTTTATTCATTATTTTGTTTCCAACATTCCTAGACTTGTAAGCGTGGCTATAATGTACCAAATATATTTGCAAGAACTTGCAATTGCAGTCACTCATCACCAGAGCCTGGAATGAGGTTCCTCTCAAGCAGCCTGCTAAATATATTTTCTTCTCATGTGCTGACTTTGTCCAGAAACAAACAAGAATAACTAGGAGAACAGATAGCGAATGGTGATGAGAGAATGTATCGTTAGGAAATGACTTGGAAAAGCACTGGTTTAGGAACTTATTCCATCCTAATGTGTCATATCGCCTTGGGTAGAAGAAGTCTGGACAAGTCTGAGAAGATGTTGCGTAGTAATGATCTGTGTGTAATGGGTGTGATGAGGGTGTAAAGTGAGGGGAGAAAGTTTACTGGTGATTTGGAATTATTCAGGGTAACAAGACAAGGGCAGTTTGTGAAGAATTGCAAAAGACTTTATGAAATATTATGATTAGGCTATCAAATAAGAGATGGAATTCAGTTTTATGTAAAGTAATGCATTTGGTCAAAATGCATTTGCGACGACTATTACCACTTGGGGGGAGATCTGAGGTTCTATTTTGTAGTTCCCTGAAAGCATCAGCTCAGTACTTAGTAGCCATCTGACAAAATCCAGAGTTAAGAATTGTAGGGAAAAGAATAGAATACAAACCAGAAAATATCATTATGCCGCTGGAATACATTTTTTAGTTCCCCCACACCCCACCCATGGTGTGCAGTTTGCATCTCCTCATTCTAATAAGGATATATTAGAACTAAAAAAGATTCAGGGAAAGGTGATGGGAATGATCAGAAGTAGGAAACGGTGTCTGTGTGAGGCAAAATTGACGCAATAAGTCTGCTGCAGCCCAGCCAGAGCTGGTGCAGGGGGATCATGACAGATCTGTGGCATGACAGGAGACAGGGAGAGTACGGTTAGAAACGGTTCATTACTTCGGTCAGTAGGAGAACAAGGGCATTGCAGTGGGTATTACTCCCATGGCAATCCGTTCCAAGGGACTTTGTGGAAACAAAAATTTTACATGGATTTAAAGGTTACTGGACAACTTCTTGGAAGAGACATCAGATGAGGAGAACTAAATAACAATCTATATCAGTCTCAGGAATCCCCCTGAGCATAAAACAGGAAAAGCCTGAGTGTATTCATGGGAGATATGATAAATGCTTGCTCTGTTTTTTGCTTTTCCTTAGACTTGTGTTCATGGCCACTGGTGGGGATAGGATAATGATGGGTCATTTTTCTCATCCAGTATAGACATTTGTAGGTGGCCAGAATGTGATGTCATGCTGTAAATCTTATTTCTGCAAGCAATATTTCTTATCACAGTTGCAGAAAATGGAAGTGATATTTGAATATGGCCAGGTTTTCTTTATTCTCTGAGACTATTAGTGTGTTTGTTTACATTTCATAGGCAGATGACATTTTTGAAGAAATTCCATTCAAATAGAAAAAGAAATTATTTATTTAAGGTGCTGTTCAAGCACCTGAAAAGTAAAGCATTTTAAGTGGAAGTGAATTTTCACATCTTTGAATAACAAAATCCGCAAATGTTTCCAAAATGTGCACTGAAAAAAAATTTGGACCTGTAAACCATCACTCCAGACCAAAGGACAATCTTGTAAATACTTGTGCAAAGTGCTTTTACTTCCTTGCCTCTCTGATTTTAACTCAGCTTTGGTTATTTCTGATGCATAAATAAATGGATGTGTTTATACATCATGTATTACTGCATATAAAGATATTACTACTCATAGTACAAGCAAACAAAAATGAAGTGCGACCTGCAGTTGCAACATGTTTAATTCATGAAACTCACCGATTTATTTTAAACAAGAGGTGTGTCCTATTAAAGAATGTAAAATGAATTCTATCAGTAAACTACTTAAAGTCCTACATTTGACATCTGTGATATTACTTTTGGGGCATAAAAATACAAAGAAAAACATCAAGTCAGATACTTGAAGTATATTCCTTTAATTTCTTGTTGCCTAGAACATCTGTCTTCTACCACAAGCTGAGTTATATACCCTCTGTTTCCATAGCACGTCATTTAAATATGAGTCAGAAAAAGAACACTGCTTGGAAACTTTAAACATAACTTTGCCATATGCTGTCCGATTACAGCATCTTCTTTGTTCTCAGCTCAGTGAACTCACTGAGCAAGAGTTTATTGGCAGGCTACCAGATCACTAGCAATTTCATTTGTTTAGCAATATTTATAATTTTAATTATTTACATGCACTACACTTGAACTGCCAGAGGTATTTAGACTTCTAAATGGGGCCCAGAAGGATCATTTTGATAACACTCAGATGATTAGCCGAACAAAGGCTCTTTTTCCCTTAATTAGTTGCAGGCACAGAGTGTGATAAAGTCCCTTTACAAGCTTGTCACTGAGTTGGGTATAAGTGATGTAGCAATATTACACAAATTAGCTGGACACCCCCCCCCCCAACAGTTTTTTTTCTTTCTTTTCTTAATAGAGTGTCTTATTAACATACCCTACCTAAGCATAGAAGCAAAGACCATTTAAAAACAAACACTGCTTAGGAAGCTGGGCACACCACAGAATGAATCTGGTAGGTGACACCTTTGCAGCTATGTTGTCTCCTGGTTTTACTTCACATCAATTTAATTATTTGCTTTATATAAAAATCTCTGGTGAGACTAGCACTGCACATGCCTAAGAATAAGCCTTCCTTGGTGGTTTGCCAAAGCAGCTATGAATGATTAGTCTGCTCTGGCTGAGAAATCTGAGTGACATGCAAGCATGTCCTATGCCTTCATGTCCATGGCCAGAGTAACTGTTCATCAGTAGAACTGAATGAAATATTTAGGCCAAAATTTATTTTCCTGTGGTGATTGTTGCAGATTCAGCAACACTGACTGAAGTGCTTTCCAGACATGTTAGTTTCATCAGTGTCTTTCATCTAATTAACAAAACTGGCATAAATTTACTCCTCTGCAATGGGATGGGAAGATGGTTTTAGCAACACCCTCCTAGACAAACCAGCAAACAGTCTTGCTGGTATGGTCCTCCCTCACGTGCAGATTTTATATGATTGCAGTCTTCAAATTAGCTGGTTAGTTTTATGGCTGGTTTGACATAAGCCTTTTTCCTTCCTTATAATAATTTCATTGTTACCTCAGGACTCTCCAATCTTCATTGTACCCATTTCTGATTTTATACTTGGGTGGCAAGCTCTTTCAAATAAATACTGAAAAAAATACACAGTGTCTAACAGAAATGGATCCCGATGCCTTTGTAGCATTGCTGCAGTACAGACAAAACACGATTAACAGAAATACATGATTGGGGTGTTAATGCAGGTGAATCAAAATAGCTTTTGAGTGGAGTGTAGAATAGCCAGCCGCTGTTGACTAATGTGGGTGTGGTAATTGAAGGCACAATGAACTGGAGGATGTGATCAAGTTTTCTTCACATGGGTGCTAATTTCTGCCTCAGAAAAAAGTCCAGGTGCTTAGTGGTAAAGTCCTCACTGAAGCACAGAAAAATACCTTACAGACAGTGCAGACTATGTGTAGTTGGAGGCCTCCAGGAGAGTCTGTCTGCCCAAGTGAGTGGGACTGAAACCTCTCCTGCAGCCCTGCAGGGGTACCCGTCCCCTCTCCAGCTTTCATATGGAAGTCTTACAGCAGGGGCAAGGATTTACCTCCATGTCTATGTGGGGTGGGAAAGTAGCACTGAATGCCACTGACTCTCGTAGCCTGTCTGTGTACTGGCGGGTGCTAACAGCAGTGAGTTCGTCTAGTGTTATGGTATGGTGCATATATTGCAGAAATTATCATCATGGAGGCAAATTCACTTTTACTATGGAAAAGAATTTTTGAAAAAAGTACATTTTTAGATTAAATCATGTGTTGAACCACCTCCCAGCAGAGACTGGCTTAATAGAAACAACATTATGCAAAATTATACCTAAATTTGTCTCTTAAAATAAGATAAATTATTTTTCTTTTAATTTTTAGTCTCAGATTTGTTGCATACTGTTCTAAATATACTGGAGGGTGCAAGGGAAAATAATAATAAAATCAGTGAGAGTTTATTCAAGGATATAAAGTAAGGGTTCCTGGAAAATGGAAGTGTTGTTTTTTGGTTTGGGTTTTTTTTTTTTAATATGCAGTCATAATAATCAGTTACAGTTAGCTGATGCGATATGTTACAAAGTAGGAAAGGTGTACCTAATGATATTTGTGAGGTTTATACAGCCAAGTTGATAATCACAGTATTCCTAATGTTTTCATGCAACCAGGACACATTTCCTTCTTTCTTTTCAGCAAGCATAATTCAAACATTATTTTTCTGTTTTTTTTTATGCAATTCTCTTGCCCAGACTGATAGACTGTAGTCTTTTCAAATTTAATATCAAAATCATCTGTTGGATTTATTTCCCATTTGCTCTTGTTCATTAAGGTTATGGTTGACCTTTTTGAAGACTGAAAGAAATGCTGTTTCAGCCACAGCCTCATGAATAATGCTCTGGGTTTACACACTAGTAATTCAGTTAGCTCCTTGAAAAGCAGAGATTAATAATCATGAGAACCTGGAACGTTTTCTGTGAGTTAATTGGTGTTTTAACACTGCATAATGCAATAATATAAATGAATGGAAAGAAAGGAGATATAGCTCAACAGCCTTGCTAACATCTCCAGAAACAATGTTTTCTTTTCATCTTCAGCCTGAAATCCAGCCAAAAGTTGTAAACCAAAACTACAACATAATGATGCTGTAATGGTGCAGTGTTTCTTATTTAATAGCTAGGCAAAATTTCAGTGTTCTCTGAATAAATAACAGTGCTGTAGTACTCCGACAAGTGATAGATCTTGAGGTGCCTGTTAGAACCCTGGCCCATCACCACTTGCAGCTGACAAATATTTTAATGATGTGAACAAGAGGAGGAAACACATCCTCAGATGTTTTGTCACAACCCCTTGCAGGGCTGGGAGTGCAGTGGGAGGTGGCCACCACAAACTGCTCCCTGGTAGCAAGTCAGGGGTGCTCAGAGCGTTCCCAGTCCCTGCACATCTCAGCTGCCATGGGGACAGCACAGGGAGTGGACAAGGTGCCCAGCTCCCAAAACAGTCAGGTCTCTGTGAGGTTGCAAACAGAAGTCAGTGTCTTTATTGGTGTCATATCTGCCTCACAGAAAAACGCTGGTGTTGGCCCTGGGTGTTTTCACCACCGTGCCACAGGGCCGTCCCTTGGGCTACGAGGCCAGCTACCTGCCATTTTAGATACCCAACCACACACAAATGTCACGAACCCCTCATCTATCTGGGACACCTTCTGTATAGGGGAATTTTAACCAGTGAAGTTCATTAGATGCTGGTATCTATTTGTTGAGCTGTGCAAAAGCAACCAGGTCTTGATGGTTAAGTTACCTGGCAGCTAATTCAGATTTAAGCTTCATGGGAAACACAAGGTAAGTATTCTTCTTCCAGTCCTATCTGCTCTACTGTTTGTGCTGCCTGCTCTAATATTTGTGGTACTGAAGTCAGGATGCCAGTGAGGTACATAGTGGTAATAAATCACTCATTCCTTCCCAACAAAGGTCTCATTTTATCAGCTGGAGACCTGGATTCAGGATTTCTCACCCTGGTTAAATTTTAAAACTCAGGTCTCCCATTTCCGTAAGAGTGCTTAAGCTACCAGGATGCAGGATATTTTAAAATAAGACCTTCAATTTTTGTCTGTGTCTCAGAAAAGCTACAGAGGAAGGAAACAGAGTAAGTGCTCCCCAGACTTACCTTTCGCGATTACTCACAGTTGTGAAATTTGAGTGGAAACAGGCACTTCCTAGTTAGAAAGATTCTTTTGTTGCTGGTAATAACTGGAGTGAACTTAGACTCTTTCCTGAGGATCATAGCCATGCTGCATGAAGAGGCAATGGGGACGTAACATATTGGTTGATAATGATGAGGCTGAAGTATAAAAGCAATATTAATGGGTTACAATGGTGTTCTGGGTGGGCTTGAAATTCCAGCTTCTTTCTCCTGATATTCATTAGATCAGTGACTACAGTGAATTATTTTCCGAGAGAAGCCCAAACTCTCAAAATGCTGATTTTCAAATCTTGTATTGATAAAAACACTTCATGTTCGCAAACTCGAAGTTTTAACAAGATTTAAGATATTTTACCCAAAGATGTCTTCATTTTAGTTCCCACTTGATCAGAAAAGAGAAAAATGTTCTGATTAAAATAGAAATTTTGTTTAAAAAATTAATTTTGATCCAAAACCAGGCTGCTTTAAAATAGTCCACAGAAAACAGTGTTAAGTATCTAGATACCTAGTATTTCATCTACATGATCTAATCTTTAAAGAAGTGTATTCTGCTCTCATTTCTGTTGACTAAGTCAAATATGAGTGACTTAATATTAATTTCAAAGGTGATCCAAGTAGTTTGCAAGTACATTAATATTGTCTTTGCCCTTGAGTACATGACCCATGTGGCAATTTTGTGGAGGAAATACAAACCTGTGGATTTTTTATGGTTTTTATATTTGCTTGCTCATCCTTCTAATAAAACTAAACAAACACATTATCAATCTGATATACTACAGTTTCAGAGAGCTAATTAAAAGTGGCACAGGGCGATGATCATAACTGTGACAATCAAAGTCACAAAATTGAATCAATAAATCAATGCATTCAAATGATCAAACCACCAATTAATACAGCAGGTAATCAAGTCAAATTGCTCTGTGTTACTCTTGCATTAGAAAATTTAAAAGAGGAGTCACTTAACACTCATTTTAACAATCAACCAGTGCAATTAATTGACCTAGTCAGACAGGAATGAAGAGGTTCATTTTATATTTGTATGCTTGCTTTGAGGACAGACACTCAACAGTGTCTCAGTTCATCTTAGGAAAGAGCACCCTCTGGAGCGCTTGCCTTTATGGCCTCAACTTCACAATTCCTTGTATCTAGCTACAGGAGCAAGTTCTTTTTTGCCCCTATTCCCCACGTAACACAGATTCATCATCAGAAGTCTGGAACTTGGAGAGCATGCAATGTAATTTAAATTAATAGCGGATTGATATGACTTTTTCATCTTATATTCCTTTAGGTTACTTGGTAGAGAATAACACATAGTTTAAGAGACAATGTCACTTCTAGAGAAGATCCTTGCATTTCCAAGATCACATGGTGTTGCTTTATTTGAGGTATTTATAACCTTAGAGTCAAACAGTTGGATTGATGCATTTAGGACAGGCAACGTGGTCCAATATTTTCAGAATGGGCAGTCTTTGGGCCCAAAGTAATTGTGGGGTTGTTCTTAAATAATTATGCATCATTAATGATCTGAAAGCTGGAGTGTAGGTAGATGTTTTTCTAAGAACACAAACACAGGTTGTAATTGAGATGCATGCCTAGAAGTTTAATTATGGTCTTTTATCTTATGTAAGGTCTAGTTCAGTAATTAACCAGCTTCTTAAAAACCATGCAAAAAATCTAACCTGTTTATATCCTCCACTACTCTTTCTTCTATAAAAATCATTTTCCTAAATAATGGAACCAAAATGAAAAAGTTTAGAATGTTTTAATGATTTTTAATCTAGAAAAAAAGTAAGAAGCTGTTATTACATTTTGTTACAGTAAATAACATTCATAATTAACACCCTTGTTTTCCCCCAAATCAGTGCAGAACTAGGTCCTGTCCATCATATGTTACATATATTTTCTGACCCACTTACATACAAATATGTAAAATTACTTCATTTATTGAGAAATTAATCCCTATTTCCCATTACTGAAAGGCATGATTAGAGGGAGGTTCTTATTTAAATAAGTAGGAAGAAATCTGGTTTCTTCCTATTTAGTCTGCAGCTCTTTTAGGATGTGCTTAGCTGCAAAAAATTATATTCCTTATATCTTTGCAGACATTGGAAAGAATGTGTGCTTACTTAAAAAAACAAGGAATGTAAGTGTATTAGTATTGAATATGAGGCCCACAGAACCCAAACAAACCGATGGACAGAAATTCCAATTAGAAGGCATAGTCCTAGAGGAGATGGAGCAACCTATTTAGCAGGCAGAAATTATGTCGATCATTTTCATAGCTTCCATGCACTGTGGGATTTTTCAAGTTTACTATTTGGCCACAGACACTGGCATTTGGGCAAAGGGCTTTACTTTCCCATGTTGAGTTTTGGATGCTTTGGTATCCAAAAGTATCATATGCATATGCAGCTGTTAAGAGTATTACTTTTGCTACCAATGCTCTCGTGGAAGTTCTTAAAGAGAACATCAAGGATCTTTGTGAAAAATTAGGTGTTATCTCTGATCTGATGAATGATTCCTAGCACTGAGTTCAAAGTCAAGAAGATCTGCAGTCAATGCAAGCAGTAGATGATGCAAAGTGCGTTTAGTAGCAGTGTTCCCTGAGCAGCCAGAATAATTCCAACTTTGCTACCATCGCATTGCTTTCCTGGCATGGGGGTAATCTTGGATTTCAGGCTCAGGAAATTTCTGGTCCCCATTCCAATGAATCACCTTAGTCCATAGGTCAGGGTAGCCTGCCTTAAACCACTCCATTTGCACATGAAATGGTATAATTTGTTGGGCTTTGTGTCCCACTCACAGACAGTGGTTCTGCAAGTAAGTAGGTTTTTTTCTTTACTTTCTAACATAATCCCTAATGGAGCAGAGTTACAGAAAAGCTCTCTTCCTTTTCAGGAAATATTTACCTAATCTTCTGGTTGCAGGTATTGCAAAAGCACTCCTACTGATTTTAGCCAAATAGTATGACTAGAAAAAAAGGTTGCCTCTGTTATATGAATGTCTTGGAGCAAAAAATCATCATTTCTCTTAGGATTATTAGTCACTTCTGAACACTTGATCACATATCTTTGTATAATAACAGTAATCTATGCTCTCAACTCAACCGCTCTCAATATTTTAACAGGGAGAAAGAATGCATGGTTCTATTCACAGCTGAATGCTAGGTCTATAAATTGTTTAAGTCTGAACTGTTATAAACATTATAGTAACAAAACACTAAATCCTTTTTGGATGTTGCAGCAATGTAGATTAGAATTCTTCTGATAATATTTCACACATCCCATAGCCATCTATATGCTAATGTTTCCAACAAATTATCAGATGTTATTCTACACAACCTTTTTTCCATAAATGACCTGTCATAGTCATAATGGCATCTGCATTTTGTGACAGTTTTTATTTTATCTAGCAAAACTGCAGGTCCATAAAGAAACTAATTATATAGTTTCACGGTTGATAATATGGTTTCTAGTTTTATAACTAGCAATATGCAAACTTATTCAGTATAAAAAAATTATCTCTAAACTCAAGGGATTTTCAGAGAGCTGGACCAGTTTTATAAATGACAGAAAAGATTTCATAGTTGTTACTCTAAGGCATCACTTTTTTTATCTCTTCTGACCATCTCTGAATAAAGTTTGTTCTTACATTCCACATTTTTGTTCAGTATTTCTGTTTCACACTACATTTTCTTTCTAAGCTTATACTGCAAAACCAAAAAACAACTAGAACTTTGGCCCTGCTCTTCTCATATCCAGAACAAAGACAAATATTTCAAGGCCCCCCAAATGCATCCAAGAATTATTACATCTAACAAAATCAAAAGGACTGTCCTGGTCTGGAAAGGAGCAGGAAGCAATACCAGTTATTGGGTGAGCGTGAGCTGTAAGGTCCTTCTGACCCCTTTGTGTCACTATCAGATGCCGGTCAAACACAACAGCTCAAAGCCAAGTGGCTCCTTTCTCAAAGGAGCAATAATACAGTTCAAGATGCACATTCTGTGCTGCAGCTTCTCTGTTTCTCAGGCAAGGTAACGTGATATGCATAACAAGGTACCTGCATTTCTTTCATTCTGGGTAGTGTCAGTGTCTGATTACACTGATAAAAACTATCATAGGCAGAAAAAAACATTTTTATTCACATGGAAGTTCATAGGATATAAACATTCCTATGTATGCATATTTCCCTTTAATCCTTCCTTGTTAAATTTTAACAGATTACTTTAAACCAGATAATTCTATCTCTGGCTGGAAGAGACAGAGTGCTTGGAGCATGCTGCTTCCTTCCAAGGATTTCTGCTGATTCCTGATGAACCTTCAGCCTCTTTACCCTTAGTAAACTTTACTATTGAGCCCCAGAGCCTCCTGGGTAGAATAATCTTTGTCAGCTGTATCTTGGAGTATTCCCTTGTTAGTAGCTCTTCTCCATCTGTCTTTAAGATGTTGAAATATCTGTGTCAATCTTCTTTCTTTACTACTCTTTCATTTCCTATTGACTCCTTTGCTATAGCACTCTTTGGATATAAGATCATCCAAAATACTGTGATAGACCTGGCTTGATTTTTATCTGTTAAGGATTGAATTTTGCTTATTCAGGACAAAGAATAAAAATAAGAATGAGAGTAGGTCAATTTACAGTTAACTAGCAGTCTTTACTTGTGATAATATTGTTTGGTAACTCAAGATATGTGAAGTATTTGTAAGCATGACACACTGATTTCCCACATGCTTCTCAGCAATGCAGTATGTGAATAATTAACTTAGAGTTTCCAGGTTCAGGAGAATTCATAGTTCTGTAGCAATCCTGCGCATGTTAACAACTGATTTTACAGATACAGATCTTCTGAACATTCCTCTTCCTGACAGTTTGCACAACCCCCAAGCCTGCCTTTGTAATTTTATTGTTACATCCTCCATTCTCTGCTGAGGGACCAAGATCCAGGATCACTTTTATCTGAGTGGGTGATTATGGGTTTTGATGCTTAAATGTTGGGATAGCACATAAAAAATACTCCTTGGTAGGAATTTAGCACTTTGCAACACTATTAATTTTCTTTCAAAGATGCTTGCTGGACCACCAATAGCATATAAAATATGAAGCACAATACCACCTACTTAGGGCCTCCAGCTGTTACAACAATGCAGATACAAGCATTGAGTTGCACAGAACTGAAAGTCTTTTTTTTTTTTTTTTCTTTTTAATCAAAGTAGATACCAGGTTTGTAATCACTAGTTGTTATCATTCTATTCCCCAGCTAAGGACTATGCAATAACTAGACTATGCTAACCCTATTCCATGGAAAGTTTGTAAGCTTGTTTCTAAGTTTGTATCACCTTACTGATTTGGCGGTTAGTCCTTGTGCTAAATTCTACTCTGATTGTCAGATTTGTGCAGTCATAGCCTCTTTGATGATTACCTCATAGCTCACAGGCTGGCCAGACACTTTCTTCGTTTTTACTATCTATTATGAAACTCATGGATGAAACTTGTGTCTCCATATAATTGAGGCATAAAACAACTCATTGGTCTATTCTTACTCTTTAACTAGGTCTGAGATTTCAGCACCTGGTCAATACATACAATGCATATTCTAGAGCCTTTTGAACAAAGAACGTCAATAAAATCAGCCTCGTTGCAGTAATTCACAAATGTATTCTCCTTCCTTTCTTAAAATGAAAACTTCCTAAATTTATCAATGATTTTGTGTTTCAGAGGTTTACCCTGAGCTTTGTCATGCAAGCTAACTTGTTTCTATTGTGTCTTGGGGAGTAGTTTGAGCAAAACAGCTCTCATCTTGCACTATTTAATTTTGTTTTCTTTTCTACTCATCCCTGAAAGGAACTGTCAGAAGCCATTTCCACAGAAAAAAACCAGTCTGTCTTTACTTCCCTTCAATACACTGATACAGTACATAAACCTATCCAAATTAAACCAACTTAATAGGAATCTGTGGGAACAAAACTATGTTTTTGAAATATCTGTTCTAAGTTTAAATATGAAAATATTTTGTGCATAGCAATCCATATATTTAGTAATTCTTTTTCCAGATTATTTTGAAAACTAAGTGATAGTCTTGGGGAAAACAGAACAAAACAAAACAAAACAAAACAAAACAACAAAACAAAAACACAGCAAGAGGGGAAGAATAAGTCTCTGTTATAGTCAGGAAGCAAGTGAATCACCTAACAATGCAAAGGTGACTGCATCTATGTCAGCTGAAATCAGACAAAAATATTTAAGGTCATACTTAAAAATGTCATCACACATAATATCATTGTTTGATGGATTATTTAAATGAGGAGAGAAAAGGAGCAGTGAGATGGAAGGATAAGACAACGTGAAAGAAACTGAGTGTGAAGTAAAAGAACCGATGGATAAAAGACAGAGAAAAAAAAGAAAACAACAAAACCCCTAAAATGGAAAACCAATTACAGATAAAGATGTAACAGGAGACAAAAGGACAGAAGTGTAATGTACTTGGAACTGAATATAAATACGATGGGACATACAACATGATAGAAATTCTCTTTTTTATATTCCTTTCATTTGAATGGTGCATGTAATTAGTTTTCCCTTTTTGAGATAAGAGTTTGAATGTTCTACCTGTATTTCCGAGTAATGATTATAGTTTTGTGTTACTTTAAGACTCTTCCAACTCACACTAACTTCAAACATTTCCTTATTTTTAATACATCTAAGACTTTTTTTTTTTTTCAGGATCTTTAAAACTTGCATCAGATCACAATCCAGTTATCCCAATATCCCATCTTCTACAACAGCCACTTGAACCTGAAAGTGAGGGAAATAAAAGAGCAGGACCAGCCTCTGCTTGCTATATTCTGGTTTCCAAGCCTAGAGATTCCTGAGTCAGGGGTTGTATCTACCTATCTGTGTTTAAGAGCGATAGACAGATTCATCTTATCCTTTTGGCATCAGTAACATCTTGTAGCAACGAATTTCATGATTTAAAGCCACATTGTATGAAAACAATACTTTTTATTGTAAAGCTACTCTCTCCCCTTTAATTCTTGAGTTATGATTAGTGAACAATCACTCCCTAGTCATTTATCCATGAACTTCATGATTTTGTATACCTTTATAACATTCCCCCTCATATGTCTATTTCCAAGCTAGACATTTTATCTAGGGTTTTCTCTAGTTTGGAGAAAAGGAGGCTGAGGGGCAACCTCTTTGCTCTCTACAGCTTCCTGAGGAGGAAGGTGCTAATCTCCTCTCCCTGGCTTCCAGTGACAGGACGCATGGGAATGGTTCAAAACTGCATCAGGGGAGGTTCAGACTAGATATTAGGAAACATTTATTTACCAAGAGGGTAGTCAAACACTGGAACAGGCTTCCTAGAGAGGTGGTCAATGCCCCATGCCTGTCAGTGTTTGAGGCATGTGGACAATGCCTGTAACAATATATTTTAAGTTTTGGTCAACCCTGAACTGGTCAGGCAGTTGGACTAGATGATCATTGTAGGTCCCTTACAACTGAAATATTCTTGGCTAGTCTAGTCTATTCTTTCTGACCTTATCCAATCCTTTACATTAAGTAACTCTTACTTTAACTGGACTTCATGCAAAAGTTTGCTTCTCCATCCATAACTTCATTATATCTGGCTTCCCTCTTGGTTCACATTTTACATTCACTTCTTTCATCATTAAACTCCAGGGTGATTGGTTCTTTTTTGATATCTGCTCCTCTTACAAACAGTGATTTACTCTTCTATCTAACATCCACTTCTCCATTTCTTATTACTGTCTGGTTTCATTCCATCTCCAGATGCTCTGACATGGATCAAATGTTAATACCTTTCAGGCAATGACATCACAGCAAAGCCATTCCTGTAGTTCAATCATAGCCCAAACCAGCTCGCTCTCTTTCAGAAATGCCTTGTACCAGCCTCCAAGCTCACTTCCTTCAAACTCACCAACCCAGTGTTGGCAAACAGCTAGGAAGGGACAGTAGTTTTTTCAGTGGAGGAAGGACACTGGTGTAATCGCACAGGGATCTGTGTAACAGCATGTCCTTTAATAGCCTTAGAAAAGGGGTTGGAAGACTTCACTGATGATGCAAAATTACCCAGTGATACAAATGTGTACTGACCTAGAAAAGTTACAGAGGATCTCTGACAGTAAGCGAAAAAATTCAATATCAATAAACATAAAGTATGCAGACAGGAAAAGTAACCTGAACTTTGCACAAAAAATGATGGGCTTTGAATTAACTTTACCAACCAGGAAGAAGACCCTGAACGTCTAACAACTTTTTGAAAATGTTACGTTAGTCAATTGTCATTAAATGCCAGGCTACCTCTTGTAGGGCTGGCTGTGGCAGGGATACTCGCTACAGAAGACTGCAGTATTTTGGCAATCTGAGCCCTTTTTAAAGTTGCCCCACTTCCCTTCAAAGCCTGTTTTCTGTTTTTGGTGAAAGGAAGATGGTTGAAATTCCTTTGGATTTGCCCTTCTTTCTCTTCCACACAGTCCATGGACCAATGTGTAGGACACTACAGGTTGTTAAGTTCTCATTTTTTTGTCAATTTTTGAACCATTACTGTCTGAAGTTTTCCCCCAAAAGACTCTGTGTCATGATCTTCCTGCTTCTCCTGCTATACACCCCATACCTTTTCTCCTCTTTGGATGGAACCCTAAGTTTCTTTTGTCTTAGAATTTATTAATCATCTTTCCTCCTTCCCAGATCCTGGATGTCTGCTAATTATTCAGAGGTCTGAGAAGGTACAAAAGCCTTTGAATGTTTTTGCAGACCAAACATTAAGATAGGAATTATGGTTTACTGAGTGCAAAACTACATCAGTGTGCAAATGTTAGTCAAAACATCTGCCCAACGAGAACTGCAATGTGAACCATTTGTTTCCATCAGTAGAAATACAAAGGCAGTGAACAGATTTTCTCTCTTCTGCTCTTGTATTTTTACAGTATTACAGTTTCAGGAGGAGTAGCCATCCTGCCTATGTACATAGACATAGCTGATAAGAAGCTGAGGGAGAGACTGTGGTGGCTTGGTTCAGGACTTCTTTTACTAGGGTGAATAGAAGTTGCATTGATGCAGTGGAGAACAGAATTTTGAATTCCAGAATGTCTTGTTAAGCTTAAGATTTCTGTTTGCATTTAATTAAGTTTAATCAAAGGTTATGATTTTTGTTCTGCTTGTATCTCTATTAGTCTCAAATTCTTGCTTCTGCATTATACATATGTAATGATTCTAGTTATTGGCCTCTCTGTGTCAGCTGAAGAAAAACACTGAAGAATACATGGTTTGAAGCTGTTCTTAATTTATGACTCTCCACATTTTCTAGAAACCTTGTATGTATTTACTGGGCTTTATATACTACATCAAGATGTATAATCTGTCCTGGAATGTGGTTTAGTAGAGCAGTTATTCAAACACACAGGATGAGCGGACAGTTCAGCCTGGGTAAATAACAACTCAGAAAAGGTGAAGCTACTTTCTATCAAAATATTAAGTGTATACACACAATATTCCAGTATGTACTGTTGTGTCATGGTACCATCAGGCTCATATCTACACCACCAAATGATCAGGCTTGAAATGCAACACTGACTGGTAATAGGACTTAGATGTCTTGCAGGATAAAATACAGCTCAGAAATTACTTATCTGTTTTTTTTATTCTTTGAAATGTACATGGAGCAAAATTCGAATCATCCAGTTAAATTACACCAAGGATTATTTTAGCCCTCCATTAGCTGCCACTGCAAAAGTATTTTGCAAGCTTTTTTAACGCTTTAAGCTAGTGGATATTTAGAATGTCACATAACCATAAAAAGAATCATTTTGCATTCTCACACAGGCAAAACTCCCATTAAAGTCTATTGGCATTTTGCCCAAATTGGCTTGTCAGATCAGACATAGAGCTGCTAACAGACCGTGAAGCCTGTCAGTATGCATGCCATTCCCATTGCAGAGCAACTGATATTGTTTAAATTCCACTTATATTGTTAAAGATAAAGATAGACATTTAATCTAGGAATTAAAGATAGCTTCAGTCTGATCAATATTCACATTACACTCACAAAACACCCATTTCAGAAAAGCAGCATATCTAAAAATAAGGAAATACTTCTGTTCCTATCAAAACATGTACAGCCTGTGCTGAACTGAGGCCAAAGAATACTTTGAGATCCTCAAAAGATGCTACAGAAAACAAATACATACACATATCCCCAAATGAGTGCTGAAGTTCTATTTTTTCCCTAACCTCTGGCTCAATAGAAAATTATTTTACAGTTCCTCTCTCAATACCAGCACTTGGAAATTTTCTTTTGCTGGGCTTTCAATGGTTGGGTTTATTCCCGAGAGAGAACTCAGTAGTTAAAAGTACATAACAAGTTCAGTCAGACCTTGTATATATACAGCATATATATACTTCTCTCTTTCCTTGAAAGAAGTAGACTAGGCTACAATTTTCTTTTTAGACATAATCAACAAAAGTCTGCTGAAAAAGTTATTTAATTTGGAGCAATCAACTGTCACCCCAAAGTCTTACAACACATTTATAATATTGTAACCTCACTCCAATGAAAAATGCTATATATTTTATAAACAGAATAAAAACCATCTCACATAGATGGTGATTCTCTTCTACATCAACCAGAGTCAGGAAAGAGAGAAAGAAATGGGAATTTGGCTGAAAAATCTCAAATAAATAAGAAGAGCTTTAAAATTCTGACATCAGGCTTCAGACATCTTTCAAGCATCAGATTAATGTTTATTCTTGTGATAAGAAAATAAATAAAATATATTCTTGTTACAATGATCTCTTGCTGAAAAGCTTGACTGAAGTACCAGATCATGGAAAATGCACAGTACAGAAATTAGAACTGGCTAGGTTATAAAACAAATCATAGTATTCAAAGTCGACACAACTGTCTCCTGTAGATGCTAGTAATTAAATTTCTTTTATCTGGTGGAAGAAGTGCTGCCAGCTTCCTATAATGAACTCAACATCACCTCAAAGCTTTTAAATCTTAGCACTTTTACAGTCATGCATCAAAGCTGAAATTATAGATCTTGTGCATTTTATGATAGAAGCGAACACTGTGCATACATGATTGGACATCAGAGGAGCCCTATCTGTAGGGCAGCTCCCAAAAAGAAAACATTCTTAAAAGAAAATGTACTTGATGTATTAGCAATTATGAATTAAATCACAGCAAAATAAGTTGTACAAAAGTGTGTAATGAACAAATGGCTAGAAGTCAAGATATTTTTTTTTTTTTTTTAAAAAGAGTCTCAGAACAGAATTTAAGCTTTTATGCATGGGATTAAAAATTTCACTTTCTTGCTTCCCTAAGCATCATCCACTCACTCAAGCAAGACAGTACAGTGTAGCCCCTGTGACAGCCACATTCACTGTAAGAAGTCTGGAAACTGTTTGACCTGGCATCAAACTGGGATTCTCATGACTTCCATGCTTTCAAAGCTCAGCTCCTCAACAGAAAATCCTGAGACACTCCATAGAAATAGTTCAGTTTTTCAGTCCTGTATAGAGGAAGATCTGGGGTCCCAGATTTAAGAGCAACCCATAGAGAAAGTTGTCCTATAGATTTTTACTCTGCAAATGGAGATTCCCAACCAGTTCAGTGCGTGTGACAAAAGGAAACAGGGAAGTCTCTGATGGGAACCGTTAACTATTTGTCAGAAAGGTGGAGAAGCTGAAACACTTCCGCAAAATGTTCATCTTTGGTGAAACAACATACATAAGCTCTTCCTAAATAGCTCTATAGTAGCTCAAACAGGTTACTTCATCCCTGTGGAAATTTAACAAGCACCTGTTTAATAGGCCACACCATGTAACTTATGTAAACATGAACTTATGATGAAAAAAAATAAGGGTTGATTGGCACTTGTACTTATGATCATGCCTACATATGAAGGAAAACAAAACAAAAAGTTATATTTAGTCTAACTCTAAACTGAAAAAAAAGAGGTGGGACAGACCAAAGAAAAAATACTTTTGTTTTATTCACAGTTCTGTCATAAAAACACCTGCTTATCCTCACCCAGAGCCCATCTGTGGCACAACTTGAACCTTTCTGACTTTTGGATATTTTCTCTTTGAGACTCATGTGGAAGTCTGGCTGATGGATGATTAGACCAGCTGCTAACTTACTTCAACTTATTTCCACTGATCTTTTTCCTGCTCCACAGTCCAGCTCTTCTAAATGTTCAACACAGTAGTATTTTGGTCTATGCAGCCCATTTCTTTTTCTTTTCCAGAATTCCTTTGCAAAAGGAAAAGGTTATTACTTGCACTTAATTTAAATAGGTAAATAATGTATTCAGCAATAACTTGGCCAGCTGAATGAGCAATAGACAGCAATTCTCGCCTCAGCTTGAAGCATTCCCAGTTAAATTGGGAGGCCACCCTACCAAATTGTGGCTGTCCTTCATCATTGTCAAAGCACTCTCATCTGTGTTTCCAGCCTGGTGGGGAATCTCACTGATCACCTGTCTTGGAGTTTAAGAAAGATTTCCTTCAAGGTCCTGGGTGGTTTATTTGGTCTTCTAAGGGGAGCCAGAATAAGAATTTTAGGAGGCTGAAAATGTCATATCTTATCTGTCATTGGCTGCTTGACTCCTACCTTCAAGGTGTATTTTCATATCTCTGCTTCCTGTTCTGCAGAGAGGGAATGAATGAGAAACTATACCTATGCACTTTTTAACTCCTCAGTAACTGCAGGTGGAATAAACATATACAGATCTCTTGTCGCAGAATCAGTAAATAGCAGCTGTTATTTATCTTTTTACTCATGTTTACCTTTATTTATCTAAGTTTTCCCCAAAATGTGTTTTATGTCTTTTTTTTATTGTTGTTTTGGCTATTCTCCAGTTCTAAAATCACTGCAGTGTAAAATACCAGTATCTACCTTTTTTCCATGTGAGTGAGCCTCTTTGAAAAGCATTTGAAAACCAGGAAGCCATACAGATATATAGTGATGGTGAAGGTGGGATGAGAATAAAGAGGGATTTGGGTACCAGTGTAGCATCTTCCCTGGCAGGGGGGGTAATGTATCCCTCAACAAGCTGTGTTAATGGGAGAATTGTAGAGCCCTGGGTTCTCCTGCCTCCAACAAACCTCTCATAAAATTACAGGCTTAGTACTGCAGTCGCAATAAGGTCTCCTTGCAGCCTTCTCTTCTCCAGGCTGAACAACCCCAACTCCCTCAGCCTGTCCTCATAGGAGAGGTGCTCCAGCCCTCAGATCATTTTGGTGGCCCTCTTCTGGACCCGCTCCAACAGGTCCATGACCTTCTTGTGCTGAGGGCCCCAGAGCTGGACGCAGTACTCCAGGTGAGGTCTCACCAGAGCAGAGTAGAGGGGCAGAATCACCTCCCTCAACCTGCTGGCCACGCTTCTTTTGATGCAGCCCAGGATACGGTTGGCTTTCTGGGCTGCAAGTGCACATTGCTGGCTCATATCCAGCTTTTCATCTACCAGTACCTCCAAGTCCTTCTCCGCAGGGCTGCTCTCAATCCCTTCATCCCCCAGCCTGTACTGGTACTGGGGGTTGCCCCATCCCAGGTGCAGGACCTTGCACTTGGCCTTGTTGAACCTCATGAGGTTCACACAGGCCCACCTCTCCAGCTTGTCCAGGTCTCTTTGGATGACATCTCGTCCTTCTGGCGTGTCAACTGCACCACTCAGCTTGGTGTCATCTGCAAACTTGCTGAGGGTACACTCGATCCCACTGTCTATGTCATTGATGAAGATGTTGAACAGCACCGGTCCCAGTATGGACCCCTGAGGGACCCACTTGTCACCGGTCTCCATGTGGACTTCGAGGCATTGACCACACCCCTCTGGATGCGACCATCCAGCCAATCCTTAACATCAGATCAACTATCTTTAAGTGTCTTTGTCATTGAAATATCCAAATAAAGCTAATTTCTCTCTAACTGCTTTCCTGAGAAATTCTGCCTCTGCAGTGACCTTGTTTATCACAATATTTCTCCAACATTTGTTTTACCTTGTCTCATATATACTTATTTACAGTATTCTACCCACAATAATCAAGGGTGTTACTCAATTTGCAGCTTTTTTTTCCCTCATATAAAGGGTTAGTAAGAAAGAAAGAAAGATAGATAGAGAATACAGTATATGACTGTCCATTTAAGCGAAATAGAGTCTAATAGATACATAATACGGTATTACTTTGAGTATATTCAGACCCAAAGAAATAGCTATTTCCTTACAATTAAGACTCCAAACAATGAGATAAACTAAACTGTGAATTCCAAGCAATTGGAAAATTCACCCTAACACACAACAGAAAATAAAGTGTGTATCACAGTGACTCTTTACTTTGCATCTGCAGCTTATGCATCTATTCTTTGGTCTCTCGCTCTGTGTTTAGCAAGAACTTGCCTGTCCTGGTTTCAGCTGGGATAGTTAATTTTCTTCCCAGTAGCTGGTATACTGTTGTGTTTTGGATTTAGGATGAGAGTATTATTGATAATACACTGATGTTTTAGGTGTTGCTAGGTAGTGCTTACACTAGTCAAGGACTTTCCAACTTCCCATGCTCTGCCAGGTGCACAAGAAGCTGGGAGGGGGCACTGCCAGGACAGCTGACCCAAACTGGCCAAAGGGCTATTCCATACCATATGGCGTCATGCTCAGTATATAAGCTGGGGGTGGGAGGTGGGGTGGGGGGGGTATTGGCTGGGAGGCAGCGATCACTTCTTGGGGACTGGCTGGACGTCAGTCAGCAATTGCATTGTACATCACTTATTCTGTATATTATTTTATCATTATTATTATTATTACTTTATCTTTCTCTGCTGTCCTGTTAAACTACCTTTATCTCAACCCACAGGTTTTACTTTTTTTTTCTGATTCTCTCCCCCATCCCACTGGGTGGGGGGAGGGGGAGTGAGTGGCTGTGTGGTGCTTAGTTGCTGACTGGGGTTAAACCACGACATTGCCTTAGTGTTTTGTAGCAGTCAGGTGGTCTGTTGGCCTAACAGACCTGAGCATGGATCAATAACAAGCCCCCTCTTTTCAGTTTGACTCTCTTAATGGGAATACATTTACTTTTTTTAAGGTGCTGCTCTAGCACCTAAAATTACATGGATGTTTTTGTTCCATTGGTTTGAGTTGTTGAAACTAGGTGGTAATGAGACAAACACAGACTGCGGATTCAACTAGCTTTAGTCTTTGGTCCTTCAGTGATCTGGCAGAGGAAGAAAATTGGTTTCAAAAATCAAACATTCCAGGCTGTATGTCGATTAACATGAAAAATGTGCAGTCATATTAGAGACAAGCCTGCTCAGAATCTTTTGTTTTCTTTTCAAGTATGTAGCATGTTGTATTTTTAATTTCCCTTTTAAACCCAAGTTCTTTTCATTGATTTTCAGGCTTTCTAATCTGATAAGTTTAGCAAGTTGCATTTTTGGAATGCATACATACTCTGATACGTATATACAGACTCCTTTGACATCAGTGACAGGTGCTATACATGACCTGCTGGCAAGTTTACAGTCCTTAGGCATTTTTAACAGCTCTCACTATTTAGATTTAAAGTAAGATTTAAACCCACAATTTTAGGCTGACCATTTGTCTATGACATTAATTGCTTCACTGTAGTTATGCTATTCTTCCCTTTGTAGATCTCACTGTCATATTGTACTATCTTTCGGATTTTTCATTTCTTCTTTTCTTCTACCTGTCATTTACTATTATTGCTACCAAAGGAAGTTCACAAAATTGATGTAATTGCTATTTTCCTTTTGAGTTAGTTAACCCTAATGAGACATTAATTTTCCTCATTAATATGGTACATGAGACATTTCCTAGCAATGGGGGTTATGTTTCACAGATAGAGATAAACCAAGTTTTCACTTTGTAGTATAAATCATTCCAACAGGGTAAAACATTCAGTGTTCTTTTTTCCACAGTGAGAAGCAGACTAGTAGACATTATTTTTTTTCTTTGCAGAAACTGAGTGATTCATGTACACTTGAACAGGTGCATTGACATTTTGTGGCTAGTCAGGATTTGCCTCCTTTGCCCTTAGGGAAGTCCACTACTCCTCTCTGAATTACAATTCTGTCATTCTGGTAAGAAACTTCCCAGTGATAGATTTTAACTGTCCAGAGGGTCCTAGGTTAGAAGATTTTGTATTTCAAACATAGGTGGTTTCCCACAATGAAGTATATGAGCAAAAGATTCATGCTGTTTTCTTCTCCTAAGCGTACAAAAATGTGTTACCAGTCTTCCACCCTCTTCTTAATGCATTATATTTAACAGATTTTTTCCAGTAATTTGCTAAACTGTAAGTGGTTAGGAAAGGATCTGTAGGCAGCTATTCTAGGTGCCCTACAACTCCAGGGAAACTTTAGAGAAGGGGAAGCATGGGAAATTTTATCAGTCCTCCATCAACATTAGGCAAAGAGCTGTGTCTTCTTATGTCATCTGACACAATCACATATAGACAGTCATAGAAGCATAGAACAGTTTGGGTTGGAAGGGACCTTTAAAGTTCCCCATTCCCTTTTCAGTGGTGATCATGCCTGACCATGTAGCCTCTCTAAAAGGTGACCACAGAGCCCCCAGCTCCAGGCCAGTACTAAAGGTACATGGCTTTCCTTTCGTTGGTTCCTCTAACCTTAGTGGGATATGTTAATATTTCCCTTTCTTCTTATATCAGTTGGATACTCAAGGCGGTAATCAACACAAATTAAGGAAGGACTGAATTACACATTTTCTCTGAGATGAGGTGTTGCCAGGTGGTTACTCTGGGCAGTATAGCTATTGCTAAACTTCAGCACCTCAAAGAGCCATCTTATACACACACTGCTTTGAATGCATCTCAACTGAAAGGGAGAATTTATACCAGTTTTCATGTTGCATGATTTGGCCATAGCATTTTTTAATCAGACCTGGGACATTGACATTGAAATTTATTACCTCAAGTGGGTTTTTGAAGGAGGGTCCTGCTCTCCTTCAGTTATGAATGAAGCCAAGGGAGACAGACTAGTTAAGTTAGGTGTCTGAAGTCTGGTGGTATATATACTCGGCTTTATAGTTCTAGACACATGGACTGGTCAATAGCAGACCTTTGATTATTTAGTTTGCTACATTTAAGACTTCCTTCTTTCTCAAGCACCTTTCTGTCTCTCATCTTGTGCTGATATTGGCAAGAATATATTATGAAACATCCTTGGGGAATACACTGTAATGTCTAACTTTCAGGTCATGTGACATCATAATAGAAATAATTTCAACAGCAGAATTCAGAAGTTTTAATGATTGGTACTCCTTTCAAGTACTCCTTTCAAGTTTTCATTATCCATCACATTTATTTTTTCACATTGATTAAGAGATCTCAGGTCTGGCTTACTACAGCATCTTTTTATTTTCCTGAGATAAAAGTGCTTTCCCCACCCCCCAGCCCCCCCCAAGAGTGTCTCGTTAGACATTGACTACTTTTGGGTAGTTCAGGAGTAATCAAATTTATTTGACAACGTTGCTGAGGCGTTGCTCAGCACATTAGGAGGCAATCTCTGTTTAGCTGCACCAAATCTAACTGAGGTTCATTATATTCAGTATTAATCTAATTGTAAAATTTTGTCCCTGGAACCCATGAATCTTTGAGTTTTCAGGGAAAGTTTCTGTTGTGTGACACAAAGTGGAAATGGCAAGTCTGAAGAGAAATTCATAGAGTTCTTGATATTTTTATCCCTCCATCTAACATAGTGCCATACCATGGAAATTGTTTGCACTCTGTGCATGTGAATCAATTTCTTTCATAAAACAAAGGGAATAACTGTTTTCCATTAGAGGCAAGAAAAGGGAACATGGATAACAAGCTAGATATCCCTTAGGATGAAGACTGATTGAATTTCCATATGAAAGTCAAAAAGGATGTTTCATACAGAAACACAGCTATGGTGCCAGCTGAGGTCTGTTACCCTCACTAGTGTGTATACGATGAATGGCAGTATATGCAGGCTGAGCCTGGACGCATCAACACCATGCTACTTCCTAACATGAATGGTGCATTGTTAATAGAAGCCTATGCACACAAAGTATTTTCCCATCTCTATTTCTTAGTTTGTTTCTACACAGAGGATTTCAGCATGCCTCTTTTCTCCCTGTACAAATCTTTATTTGCTTGAACAAATAAATCAACTTTTCAGATTTATCATTAAGCTTGACCCTATTTTTGCTTCTGACTACATTTTCTGTAGTTCCATGAGAACTGCAATGTTAACCTGCTTTCAAAGCACTGACATACAAAAGTAATAAGTAATAATACACCACACTGTCCATCAGATAGAGAAGTCTATGTGATATATATTTAAAATGGGCAATACGTACCAGGGAAAGTTCTTGTCTGAGGAAAGATTTCTCAGTATGGTTCACTACTCTTAACAAAGGTGTATTTTCTGTTTACAGAAAGTGTTAAAGATTTTCAACTAAAAATATAGACCTTATGTTCCCTACCCATCGGTCCCTCCTATTTCAGAATATAGGTAGCTGAAAGCTTAGATTTGAATTGCATGTCACTTTACCACTTTTCTCTTTGTTTATCTGTTCACAGGGACAATGGATCAGCATACTTTGCCAGCTAATAAAGATTAGACCCAAATTCATGTTCTGAGATGTCAGTTTTCTACATCTTTTAGAATGAACGTTAACAAAACATTCTACAAATACACTACACTGATATCACATGCTTTTCAACATTTGAATAGCCATCCCTGGACAAATGCATGATCTCATTAGGAAAAATGCAAAAACATGCAGGTCAGTGGGACTAAGTTAAATGAGAAAACTTTACTTTTAAATGAGAGTTTATCAACTGAATTTGCAAATAAATAGCCAGTGAAGAAGGGACTGTATTACATTTGTAGGAGAATTCATTGTGAATGAAGGACATGCCTCATTTGGTTATTCACTACAGGTACGTCCCATTATGCCATGTGCATATTTATTTGAGTTTCTGTAGTTTGTTCATCATGCACAGGTGAAGTAACAAGCACTCGTCCACCTACATGCTTGAGTAGACTGGTCTCCATAATTACCTTTGTGTCTTGCTTTTGGCATCCTGCTACCTCCTACTGACAACTTTACCAGGTACACAGGTAGCTGGGCAGGTGGAGGGGTAGACTCTACGTGCACAGGGACGCCACTGAATGGGTTTAAGTTCAAGCTTCCACTGAATAGCTGCTAGAGTGACTAGGAAAAATGTTCATTCTTTCAGTAATTTACAGCCTATCTCACAAATACTGTAAAATATTACAGATGTATTTTCCAAGAAAACTCTGGAAATCATATGTGTCCAGCCAGTTTTTGCTGCAGGGACTGATTAATCTCAAAATCAGAGGTTTCAGCAAGTTACACAAATCCTGATTTTAATAATGTTATTATTTAACACAGTTTTGCTCTTAGGCAGTATTATAAGTGATAAGGTCTCAACCCAACCCTATTCTTAATAATTATATATCCAAATGTGACAAACTTCAGAAGTTCAAATGACTGTGTGGGGTATACTATTACCTTACAGTAGAAACCCTATGATTATAATGATGACAGCTAAAAGTATACAGGAAGTGAGTGTTGTATTAGCTGAATCTTTACAGAGCTGCGCATAGTGAATTCAATAAATATTCAAAAATTCTTTTCGTATACATTTTTCAAAAGACCGTTCATAGAATTATAATACCTGAGGACAAATAGTTTTAAAAATGTCAAGCTTTCACTGTATCAGTGATGCTAGAGAGTAACACATTGCTTTCATGTATTCATTTACTGTCTTCTTCCTTTATTTCAGACACCTACAAATATTTTAGAGTTACTAGTTTAGTATTTTATCATTTGGTTTTGGAAGTTCTCATTAAGGCAAGTCCTGACTTCAAATAGTTTTTCCATTTAATCAAAAACAAGTTAGCACCATGTCAGGAAGTGTGTATTTGCATAAGCAGTGGGTTCTATTCATTGTTCATTCTTTTCATTTCATACATTAAAGCTTCTCTTTCAAGTGGCATTAGTACAAATAATTTTTCCAAGGGCTTCTAAAGATTTCCTTTTAATGTATGTTTGTATTTGTTCTTTCCCTTTTACAGCTGGTGTACCCTCACACACATTTGTCCCTCATTTTACTAAGCCACAAAAATTGTCATATACATATCATTAAAACACAAAAATGTTAGTGGCTTTATCATACTGGTTAATCTATAACCCTGGAGTTTATTATACAATAAGGTGACAAGAAGAAATGTTACAAACGTATGTATCTGGAACATGGGCTTGGACAATACAGAATATACACATGCCAAACCAGTAAGTACCAGTGGTGGGGTAACATTTATAATTCAAACTGCCCCATATAAAATTAAAAAAGACCCAACAAATAAACAAAAAACCATTAAAATCAGTTTTCAAGTGAAATCATGACTCTGTGGCTGAACATTTCATAACCTCATGTCACAAGTTCAAATAGACATCTCTGTTTACTATGTCATTAAACTTTTTGTGCATCTCTGATTCCAACAGCTGCAAGGAATCCAACATTAGGCTGGGATGTGGTATTTGGCAACAAAAAAAGTCATCAAGAATTTGAGTGAAGTTGAATGTTTATCAAATTCTAGGAAATTTTCCTGATAGGAAATGGAGAAGATTAAGCCTTCTGAATATAATCTTCTTTATTATTTAATAGAAAATATTCAAAAGGATAACTATAGATAATCATGTTTAAAATGAATCATCTTATGTTTGGCATTAATAGAAAATACATAAACAGAAAACTTATCCGAAATGAAAGAAAAAACCTGCTGTATGTTTTTATGAAATTAATTTACAAAGTTTAACACAGTTTAATAGTTATTATATATATTTTTGATTCTCAAGTGTTACTCAGCTCATGTTTAGAGAAAGCATAGCAAATCCCAGTACTCTTAATAACATCCAAGAAACAACAAGACCATACATAAGGATATAAATTTAAATTCATAGCCCTTTTTGGCAAATAACTTAAAATGTTGTTTAGCTAAATGAAAAGAGAGCAGCAAAATCTTGTACATATGTGTAACTGTCACAACAGTTTGCCAATGCTCAATCCGTTTTGCCAGAAACTTTACCTTTGCTGTCCTAGCAATGAATTTACATCAGCTTCATCTGAAGATGTGACTGTCTCAGAAAGATATATGACACAGACTTATCGTTTTCTCACAGGCCAAAATGCTGGGCTATCTTTTCTGTTTATTAAGTAATGGTTCTTTCCAGGTAAGCACAGGAACTAGAGTTATTGATTTTGCTACTCTTTTCTCACAGGAAATTAAAGGCTTTATCTAAAGTACATAAATCTCAGGTGGGTAAGATAATTAATGTATTCTGAGCACACTTTAGAAATGCATGCCTACTAAGGTAAAGAGGTCAAATCTTTTTGAAAGGCTAGCCAAATTTATACAGTTTAATGTGCTGCTGGCAGCTATAAAAACCTGGCAAATCACAATTACATACAAGTATTTTTGAAGCTAGAAAAATCAAATAAGGTGCATCTGTCCCAGAAAAAGGTTGTATTTTGTACATATATCAGTAAAATTAATGAGTACCTTCAAGCATTCAATCGCAAAGTTATCAGATATCATAATACAGAGATGATATTAGCATACCAGAATTGTTTCAGCAATAATGTAGTTTACAATTCAGCAATCACAGAATTGGTTTCGGTTGCAGAAGCACTCTTTCACTCCCTGAAAACATGATAGGATTAGTTTAGATATCTCTAAACAAACCTGAAAAGAATAACATCTTTCCTAGACCCAAAATCTGTTGGGATGGTGAAACCACACTTTTCCCAATAGTTTTATTTAATCTGATTGCCCTTTCTATAGATTAAGTCTATTACTATTTTTTCTTTCTCTGTTGTTTAGGGAGATAATTGATCCTAGTTCACTTCATTACATCACCTTATGTGTTTGTAGACAGTTCTGTCTCCATTCATCCATCTTTTTACCAGACTGAACAGTCCTGTTCTATTAACTTTTCTTCATAGGTTCTAGTTTCTGAGCTTTTATTTTTTTTTATTATTCTCATCTAACCCATCTCCTGTTTGACAATGCCTGATTTAAAATGTGGCTTTCATACTGAATACATTGCTCCAAAAGAAAAGAAATATGGCAGAATACCAAAGCAAGTTTTTACTTAAGACACTCTATCTAGGTAAAGACTTAGCAGATAATGTATTCATTGAGGTAAGCTCCCGTTTCAGCTTACAGGCCATGCACGGACAAACTGATCATTATATAATCTTTTCTTGTTCTCACTTTATCCTTCCATTTTTGATGAGTGATAATGTCCAGAACAGCTTGCTTTTCAGGGGAAGCCCAGCACTGCTTTTTTAGAATGAGCGCATTTGTCTATATTTGTAATCCATTCATCATCTGGATTTAAAATATCTTGAATACATTCAACTTCAGCAATACAATGGAACCGATTCAGCTGAAGGAATATAACTGCATAGAACTGGAGTTTCTAATTTAAATTTTGCATATAAAAGTCTGCTGTTTGCAGCCATTAATATCTATATGAACTTTCATATTGTAGATTTGCAACGGTTTTCCCTGTTTGTAAGGAAAGAAATTTTACAAGATCTCATTCAAATGGAATCCTTAAGATAAATGTTTTTGGGCTTTGCTAGGTGCCCAGCATTACAAACGGTAGATTCTGAGTGCAAACAAAATTAAGCACAGAACTGTACCTGCTAAAATGTTATTGATCACATGGCTATATTTTCTTTTTTTTTTTTTTTTCATCTAAATCCTACATTTCTTACATTGTAATCTGTGCTTGCTTTTTATTTTGTGTAGGAAAAAAACCTATTATCATTACCACACAAGTACATCAACACAGTAAAAACAAAAGAAAAATTTTTTTTCTAATATTCACTTTAATGATAACATGATTATGCTTTTTCTTGTTATTTTTTTGAGCAACTCCCATCCTATGTCTTAATGGAGATCATATTTGTATGTGCAACAGCCCAATGCTTTACTGATATTGAAGCACAATAAACGTCTACTCTTTATGAGTTTCATTCTTAGCATTCTTAAATATTCTTAATAAAATTCTGGGACAGAATGAACTGCACGCTTATGAGCAACACCTTGACATTTTGTTGTCAGATGATCAATTTAAACATCAAGCAACCTTTCAATCTACAAAGTGTATGCATTATTGCAAAAGTGTCAGATTGTTTGTTTACTGGGCTAGACGCTGTGAAGTGTTGTCTCTTTTCCCCTCAAAGGTCAGTTTGAAATTTCTTTCATTTTCTGAAAAAAATCTATGAGCTTTTCATAAAGTGGTGGTCTTGTTTTTATCTTTCCTTCTCAGATCAACAGAAAATGGCATCTGTAATGCCACCTGAGACACATCAATCTATACTCATGGCAGATATATCATCTGTGAAACTAGTTCAAGAAAACTGTCAGGTCTCATTGGGAAAATTAAGCTTTCTATTAGGGGAATGAATCATAGATGACAAACACTGAATGATAGGTTGGAAGAAGTTAATTATTTGTGAACTGCATCTCAGCTTCAAGTTCCTTCTCACTTCATAATTATAGTAACCAGTTCTTATCACTCCTGTAACTTATGTACATATTTGCTCGTAAAAATCTGTTGCATTGTTCCAGATTTAGGAAGACACACCACAGGAAATTATTCAAGATATTACTGTTATTCAGATAAGAGGAGAATAAATTATAATTCTCAAGCCTTCATTTAACAAAAACAAATAAAGAAGTCTTATAACTGACTATTTGTCTGATTAGGTTCTACTGTTTTTCTCACCGTACTTGTGTTAGAAGATGCTTCTTATGGCAGGGATGGCTAACCTTTCACAGACTGAGATCCAGGAAATGAAAATGTGCAATCTCAGAAACAAATAGGTTTAAAAATAAAATAACTGAATTTAGTACTCCATTGATTTTCTTTTTAATTGTAATTACTGGTACAACCATATCATATTTCAGTAATATTTTCATATAAGTATATTTTCTGTATATTATTGTTATTTTGTTTTTCAGTAGAGGGAGTAATTATATGTTGTTAGAAGAAACTACAACACTAACATGGGTGAAAATTATACCACCTTACCACTGTAATGTAGAAGACCTTAGTATGGCCCTAAGAAGGGAAATATTCCATTTCATCATGTCATTCTAGGAATGGGACTAACAAAAATCTCAGTTCACAATTGTTCACCCCTCCTTATCTATTCTCCTTTCATGCCAGCACAGTAGCATACTTCTTGGC
Organism: Pelecanus crispus; assembly: GCF_030463565.1. NCBI lineage: Eukaryota > Metazoa > Chordata > Aves > Pelecaniformes > Pelecanidae > Pelecanus > Pelecanus crispus. Next base: position 102,730,331 of record NC_134645.1, read on the forward strand.
CCAGTACTTTGCCATTCTTCCCTGTTCTTTTCCTATATACTACCCTTCTTCATTTCCCTCTTTTTTTTTTTTCTACAAAAACCAGACTAGCCACTGTCTCACATCACAATTTACATTCAGAGGAAGCCAGAAGGAAATCTCAGAAGCCTCTGGTGGAAGCTAAAATGCACATGCTGTTGTGTTTATTACTAAAGAATTGAGACTTTTGTGTGTGAACTCCAATACGGACTAAAAGGTGTCTCTCGACATACCTGGAAAGGTTATTTCAGTAGTTTCAAATATGTTTTTATGCCTGGTAACCAGCTGGCTCCATGCATACTCTTAAAGAACATTCATTTAAACCCTGACATTACACAGGATGCTGCTGAAAAAACTGACTCTGAATCTGCTGTAAAAACATACTGATAATTAGATCTTGATTTTGACAAAAGGTGACTTCCACTGACAGCACCCTTGATTCTTTTGTTCTTTTACTGTTTCCACAACTAAAGGAAAACACTGCCTATCCTGTTGTAATGCTGATGTATTGATGGAAATGACTTAAATCAGCCCCTGTGCTCTTAAGAACAAATTTTATTATAGACTCCTTCAGAAAAAAACAGACTCAGAAAGTAAGAAAAAAAATAGGAACTTGGAGCTAAATTACAGTATGGTGAAAGAGGTAATGATGAGTAGCTACAAGATAGCCAGGGAAGCTGAGGCAAGAACAGCCTGGAGTGACAGTCACTTCAGAACTGATTGGTCAAAGTGTGAAGATTAATTACAACAGAACGGCTCCTTTTGCCAAAGGATGAGATTAGAGGGAATAACCTCTGAAGTGTTGGGCCTGAATTTCTAATGTATTCTTACTGCAAGTATTTTTTGGTGGCTCAGAGTAATACTTAACTGATCAGTTGCAAACAGATACATAGATAAATTCTGCTCCAATATACAGACATACCACTAACATGGTGAAGCTATCTTTGAGAATCAAAGACATGTTAAATTACATTTGACTATCTCATTAGCTGTCTGCAGAACATGTATTTACATTCCAAATATCTGAAATGCTGTAAACAGTCAGAATTCTCTTTTAATAATTAAGCTGTCAAAGGAGCATTTGTTCCATTACAGAAGTAGAGAATTTACTGCAAAAATCCTCTGATACATTTGTACTGGCATAGTAGGAAATTAAGGGTGTGAATGACATGTAAATATTTAAGAATAACAGCATTATAAACAGATATCTTAATAAACAGACACATATGTACATACACATGTATATATACAGTAAGAGAGAGACAGCACGATAAGATATGTTAAAAAACATGCTTAAAAGCCCCCTTTGTTTAAAAAATGTTACAGGCAAGAACGATGACTCTTTGCACAGTTTTGATACTGTCCTCCTTCTGTATTTGCCCACAATCACAGCCTTTCACCACTGAATCTTAGCTCATTGAGTTGATAGGTAACTTTTAATTGTTTTTTTTCTTCTTTCCAACTGATGTAAATCCTTTGGCTTAATTTAATAATAGGGCCAGATGTCCACTCAGCCGCTCTCTCAGTCCCCTCCTCAAAGGGACAGGGGGCAGGAAATAAGATGAAAAACCTCATGGACTGAGAAAGACAGGGAGATCACTTACCAGTTACTGTCATGGGCAAAATGGGCTTGACTTGATGAAAAATTAGCTTAATTTACTGGCAATTAAAATAGATTTGGAGAGCAAGAAACGAAGACAAAAATTAAAATAACATCTTTCTGTTCCCCCTGATGCCTTTCCCAGGATGAACTCCACTTCCTCATTCCTGACTCCTCTACATCTCCCCTGCAAGCAACACAGGGGGATGGGGAACCAGGGTTGTGGTCAGTCCACCACAGCTTGCTCCTCTCTGATGCTCCTTCCTCCTCACACTTTTCCCATGCTCCGGTGTAGGTCCTTCCCATGGGTTGCTGTCCTTCATGAAATGCTCCAGCATTCATGGGCTGCAGGGGAATCTCTGCTCCCACACCTGCCACACCTCCTCCCTTCCCTCTGCTCTCACCTTGGTGTCTGCAGGGCTGTTTCTCATGCTTTTTTTCCTCACTCCTCTCTGCCAGGCAGTGTTTTGCCTTTTCTTACATATGCTTTCTGAGAGGTGCCACCGTCTTAGCCGAGGGGCTCAGCTGTGCTGTGTGGTGGGTCTGTTGGAGCAGGCTGGATATCTGACCATGTGAGCAATACAAACCTGTACACATTTCACCTGTGGGCTACAGATTTGGCCCAACAACAAGAGCTTCTGCTAGATGAGCCCACGGCATGAGCGGAGACTGTGCTGGAGCTGTGTGTCGCATGGAGCTCCTACTGGAGGTGGATGAAACACACTTTCTCCAATGGATTCACAAAAGTTGTTGATAGCAGGGAGTAAACAACAATTTTTGAGGTCTGGTCAGGCTTTTGAAACTTATCTGACTGGGGTTTTTTTTGTCTGTCACTTCCATTATTAAGCACCCTATACGTCCTGGTTTTGGAAGTGGAGTGAAACATGAAAAACCTCAACTGTTTAATCCAAAACAAACTAGCAGCTATCTTGCATCAGGGTCTTATAAAAAAATGTGGGTGGCAACCATTGCCAACAATTGGCTTCAGTTCAGCTTTGACCTACAATAAACATAATAAGTTATAAAAAATAATATGATAGATAGATGTCATTATTATGTACAGCTAGAAATTGTCCCTGGCAGAAACAATTTCTTCCACAACTGGCAAATAGAGTTAAATGAATCCGTAGAAATTATACAGGAAATAGAATAGCTATAAAAATCCTTAAGATTTTGCTGAGATCACATTCAGAGCAGATATAGAAAAGCCTAGACTGCTTTTTAGTAGTCTTAAAAATAAACATTTGAATGTATAAGATGATTTTTAATATTCATACTAATGAAAAATGCACCAAAGACTTAGGTTTAGCTACCAGCTTTGTAGATATAATTAGGTTCAGAAAAGGTTATGCTTTTGCAACGTCCAGAAATGTCTGAACACAGAAAGATGATATTGCTAGCTGGATAGGTTAGAACGATTAATTAAAAATCCTCTTTTACTGCTATTATTCGATACTTTTTGTTACAGTTTCTTCAAATGGAAGTCACAAAACTGTTTTCAGACAAGAAACTTAAGTAAATGAATTAGGAGCTTTTTAACAAGTACCACTTTTTGTATCACACTTCAACCCAAACTGGCATGGGAATCTCAAATTTATTGTTGTCTAAAAAGACATCTAGTAAGCTTTTGATTTGTGTAAGTAATATAATTCAGTCCCAGGGAACCATTTTTATGCTCCCACTCACTCTTTTCTTCACAACAGTTCAGTGGGTAAAGCAGTCACCCATGAGGTAAAGAACTGCTTTTATTTTTGAGAAGAAATAAAGCTACTGCCTCCTGACTCATGGCACATGTTGCAAACAGGCCCCTCACTGTGAAAGAGCCACTTGTGCTCCTGATGCAGCAGTTCACCCTGGCCAAGGCATGCACATGGAAAACAGACTGAGCTCCACTCCTTGCCTCAGTGAACATTTCTGTCTAAAGTTATATTCCATCTAATTTATACGTAATGCTATTAGGCAGATCATTTGAGACTGAGATGGAAGTCTGGCCTTCTCAAGAAAGTACACAAGTAGCTGCATTTACCCCTCTTGCTCTCTTTCTGGCCAAAAACATTCTTCAAGCTTTTCTGTGAAATGTTGAGTGGGATGGACAAGTCTACGACAGTAACAGAAGCTGGGATTTTGATGGGAAACTTAATGTTTCAGAGCTTCTTCAGGACATATGATTGCTAGGAATTAAGGCGAGCTCTGTCAGGCTCCAAAAATCAGAATTTATACCAAGGTCAAGTTCTGGACCTTTTTGCAATGAGCTCACTAGATTTGAGAGCGGATATGATTTTAAGATGTTTAAAATTAAATGTGTGTAAGCCATCTTGATAATAAAAAGGGCTTTAAAATGACTGACATATGAAAGATGGGAATTTAATCCTCTTAGTACCACAGATGACTGTCTTATTTAACTGATACTTTAAATGATGGGAATCCATTGCTATTAGCAAAAACTAAAACATACATTAAAAAGGTTGCCCAACTCACTCATTTTCTACTCAGTCCTTATGTCATTTTTCAGCAGCTCAATGGAAAAGCAGGAAAACTTGAAGAATGAGCTCAGTCTGGTTTAAGCCACCATCCACATTGTAAGCCTTTTATCTCTGCTGACTGAGACCTAACACTGTCTATCTGATTCACTTGTTAAATGATCTCTACTCATCCACCCAGCAGGTGATGTTGGTTTTGCCCTCTTAGAAGTGAGCTGATGTGATTTTGAGAGTAATCTCCAAATTTGAACTGATGGGAGAAATAAAAAATTATAAGATACAACCATTGGAAGTTTTATGCCCCCACAAAGGAGCTCTTTGTCATTGGCTTTCAATAGATTTCCAAAAGTTCTGCAAAAGTAGAAGAAAGAAAGACAACGTTGTGACAGCTCAAAAAGGAAGGAAAAAATTACTGTGCTAATTGTAAACAGTATTGGCATGACATTGAGTCTGAGCTGAGATGGGGTTTGATTAATTAACAGTTAAAGTAGGATAATGAAATAAACACCAATTAACAGGACTATAAGGAAATAGAATTATTATACTGAAAAAACAAGCTTCTAATTATTTGCAAGGTGGCTGGAAAAAGTAATAGGGTTGCTGAATCTGGCTTACACTTCTGCAAGGTATGTAGCAAGATCTACATTGAGATGTGCTTCTTATGGTGTCCTGGAAGAATGGGCTCTTGGCTATGCATAGTTTACTGTTTTTTGTCAGCGGACTGGAAGAACAAATTTGAACCACTTAGTAAGCTTGAGGCAAAAAACCTTTTGGATACAAAGGAAGAGGCATTCTGAGCAAAAGTCAAGTGTGTATATTTCATATTGAGAGCAGAGTGATTACTGCTGGAACATAGAGAGGGTACAGCATCTATAGTGCAGAAAGGACGTTGAGAAATTGGCTGGGTTCAGAGAAGAACCTTGAGAATGATGGAGGGATAGAAAAGCATGGCTCTCACTGAAATAGACAGCTCAAACAATTTGTCTAATAAAAGACAAGTCTGTGGGGGTGACCCCAACATAATCGATAAATAATTTCCTGGGAATAGAAATCTATTAACAAAGAACTAGCAAAGTGGGAAAGTAATTGCCTATAGTAAGCATTTAGCTAATGGATTCTCCATCTCTGGAGAATATTTATAAATCTATACTGGATATTTTATTAAATGGTATGCTTGAGTTCAAACAGGAATTAATTCAAGGGATTCTGTAGTTTGTGTTTTGTTGGAGGATAGACTAGATGATCATGGCCTGTAACAAAATCTAATAATCTGTATTTTTCTATTGACTAGATGAAGTCATAAAATCAGTAAAATTCTATTTAGGTGCAAAGTCCTTTCTCAAATAACCCCTAAAATACTGTTTCTTTGATTTTTTTTTTTAATTATTTTGGGAAATAATATTTGTGTAACAGTATTGCTAATGACTAAAGTAAATTTTATATTTCTTATGTTCTTGTCCTTGTCTGCTACAGAATCTACTGGTGAATGATTAGTAAGATTTTACTGGCAGCAGTAACAGCAGTAAATAAAGCACAGATCAGAATCACAGCAAAGTTTTATCCTCTATGAGGGAATCACAGTGTTGTGGTAGATTATGAGCTACACAGCATTTTTCATTTTGTTTTTAACAGGTGTCATTACCAGTTTTAGTGCATTAGAATACAAATGAATTGTATTTCACAAAGTATCTCTTACAAAAGTGTATGCAATGGAATTATTACTAAAGAAGTACAGTAAAATTACCTCTGAATCCTTAAAAATTTTTAAGCTTGTTGAGTAGTTAGATTTATCTGAAGAAAATTAAAGCATAGAACAACACTGATGTCACTGAACACTAATATGGAATTAATTAATAAGGAATTGTAAGTACAGAAATTTTAATTGCAGAAGATGTAGGAAAAAGTTTCTAAAGCAGAGGAAATAGATCTAGAAGGCACCTCTAGGGAAAATAATTTAATTTTAAATGCTTTACAAAGAAAATAAGATTACAGTTTTTTAATTATTTGATGTTTTGTATGTTGTCAAATCACATCCTTGAATAGCATCAGAAAGGTTTTCCATCCTCATTGTGTCACATGGAGATACTGACACTTCTAGCTGTTAGATGTTTTTCCCATTTTGCTTTTTAGAACCTTTTCTTTTTATCATTGAAAGGTGTTAATTTCTGCAGACTGCAAACATGACTATGAAGAACATGTATTGCTGTTCTGACTGTCGTCTGTGTTTCAATCATCTTTCCTACCCAGGTAGGACTTCACTCAAGAATTAGGGACAGTAATCTATTTGATTGGATACTTGTATTCATGGAGCAATTCATTGACATGAATGAATCTGTGCCTATGTGCAAAAATTCAGCCTATGCAGATTTGACCATAGGAGCATTTCATGTACCTGCATTCCAGACGTGTGGTTTAAACTAAAATCACATATGTAGTCTGAACATGCAGATAATGGTTTCTCTGGCTGTCTTTTTCCCCCTTTCTGTATCTGTTGGATGTGGTGTTGAAGAATATTTGTGGTTACCTTTGTTAGTAATAGATAATATCCTAATGGTTCGTTGGAAGGAATGGCTGTATCTGAAGTATTGTATGCTGGTAGCAAACGTAAAGAAATGAACATCGATTCTGGATCATACTCTTACAACGAATCAATACTCCTGAACACAGAGATATTAATTTATTTTCCAATCATGGGATTTTTTTTTAAATATACTATTTTTAGATTTCTATTATAAATGGTACAATATAAAACTGATTTAAACACATTTATTTATATGTATTATTTAAAATATGTATCTTTCTCTTCTGTTTATAATGTAAATTTTGTTATGTGGTGGGTGGATTTGCCATCGAGTCTTTTCTTCTAAAGAAATGGGATGTGTTTCAGTCAATGATGTATACATTATACCTACTTTAGTGTTCAAAAGAAGTTAAGTTAAATTGTACAAAGCTTCTCTTCTGTATTTATTTGTTATGAGAAAGATGATACTTGTGTGTGCTTACTTGTGCCCAAATAAATCCTCACTTTACAGACAAACTGGCAATGCGTACTAGGCCAGAGAGAAAAATGCTGAAGTCCATTTTATACTTTTGTCATTCAGCCTTAGAAACCAGTAGATGCACTTTATAGGGAAGCAATACTGAGAAGAGAGGGTGGTCACTGCACAACACATTAACATGCACCAATGTGTTTATATTGCACTACCAGGTTGTAGTCCCAGACCCTCAAAAGACTGCAAGCAACTAAATCTCTCCTCAGAGTCATCCTAAGTTTCAAAAACCTAACATATACCAAAGGGGCCATGGCAGGATATATTGGCCGGAGAGAGAGAAACTCCGACAATATAATTCTATTTACCAAGCTAAAACATCTCTTTTGAGTGAGATTATTTTTACAGGACATTGGCTGAGAGACTGAGGAACCTCTTTCTTTTTGTGGACAGAGGCTTCAGAATTAACTCAGTGAAATATTCTTTAAAATATTAAATCATGACAGAAGGCTTCTCAAACTGTTTTGTCCAAAATCTGGCATGACTTCTGCATTAGAGTACTGCTTCCTAGTATGGAGACCCAAAGAAAGACTAGCAACAACACAGGGCAAGGAAGAACGGATGGTGGAGGAAAAAGAGGAAGACACCGTAAGAAGAGGCAGTTAGTTCTGCAGCTAAGGTTTTCATACTGTGGGTGCAGTGAGCAGCAGGAGGAGCTGAGGACTGGTACTCTTGCATGGAGCTGCATACTCATGGAAAAAGCCAATTATTTTAAGTTTTTCTCTTATGTCAGTTGGCTCAGGTCTGAATGGCAGTCAGCCTTTTGAGGAGGAGACATAGCTCTATCAGACAGAAAATGTTGAACAGTGCTGGAGCTAAGAGGATTCCTTTGGAGGATTGTAAGTATTTTTTTCCTATTGGGACATTCTTTGATAATTTTACATGAACTAATGTTTTTTGAGATCTGTCACTCTGGTTTCCATAAAACACTGAAAGAATGCTCTAATGATATGCTGTAGTATAAATTTTAAAAATTGAAATGTCATTTGTTAGTAAGTCACACAGCTTATACAAATCAAACTATAAACATCTACAGAGCCATTTTTGTCAGTTACAGTGAATAATATTATTACAACAAATTTAATTTATTAGACTAGATGTATTTTCCATAAACTGGTTAATGTTTGTGCTTTTGTGACAATAATTAAAATTCACAATTGGCTTTCCTCATTTTTCTGTAGCAGTGCTTGAAAGCATGTCAAATAATTGAATATTTTCTGTTCAAAATCCTTAACTGTGTGAAACTTTTCCATACTCATTTCTTCTGCTTGCAATCACAATTGTAAATTGTAACAAGATATTTCAACTGGAGTGCAACAGAGCATGGCTTACCTCTAAACTAGGATGCTGAACAAATAGACACCTGCCTTTTTGTGGAAGATATTGGTGAACTTCTCATATTGTAGTTCCCAGTTCATGGATAGGTATACGCCAAGTCCAATGTAAAACACTGAATATGTTGTACTGTTGTAGTTGGAGTAATTTACTTTTTTTTTAAATGCAATGCAATTACACTACACCACTGGTTTAGGGAAACAGAAGTGAGTCCAATCAACCAACTTCAAAAAAACCTTTCTCCAGAAATCTTTCAAATTAGATATATGTGTAATGAATAGGACATCTTTTATTAAAAACATACTGAGGTTATACAAGAAAAAAGGAAAAAGGATAAGAACACACAAGTATCAAGAAAACAGATTCTTACACATTTTTTGGTGTGTTTGATCTGATCTCTCTAGTACATTAGTTAGACAAACAAAGGAATGTGGAATTAGAAAGCAGAAGATAAAACTACAAAGCACAAAATAGGTAAGTAGAATGACTACAATGTAAGTCTTTATTTTCACAGCATCTGAGAAAATCTTTGTTGGTTTTGGTTGCACATTTACACATCACAATTTCACAGTGATATCAAGATATCACCAAGATATCCAGGGTACAGTAAATATCCTACCACACTATGAAAGATGTGTTAAAGCATTTTAAAGGCAGAGCTATTACGTAGTTGCAGCTGCTCTGCCTTCTGTTGATAAAATTTATAAACTGGTTCTGCTGGTTTTCTCTGTTTCTATTGTGACTACATTAGTCTTTCCACCTCTGGTACGTGACTGGAGAATGAAGGAAAACACAGTGCAGTTTCCCAGTAACATTTTGTTGACAGGTCCACTAAATTACGTGTGTACCTGGATGCACTGGAACATAGTGGGTTACTGACACTTTTCCTTAAAAAAAACCACAAAAAAACTAACTGAAAATTCTATACTGGGAAAATGGAAGTATCTATGTCATTGTTAGTTGTAGATTATAGTTGAACAGCATAGTAATACCTGTTAGTATTATATTATAGTTGAACAGTATAGTAATACCTATTTTATAAAATATGAATTATTTGTTAATTCCTCCAGACATCAGTTAACAAACGTTCCACCAATTTCAGTAGGCTACAGATCCTAAATAGCTTTGAAAATCTGGGCCCTAGTGTTTTTTACTTACCTCTCAAGACTGCAAGTGAGATACCAAGATGAGTGATTCTCAGCATAATGGTCCAAATTTTGTCTTCACCAAAGCTAGCAGTGAGATTTAAGTCTCTGAGGATATGATTTGATGTAGAATTTAGTCAAATATATTAAAATACAGCTTCATTTTTCAGACCACGTTCTTTCTGAGTACATCAAGACAGGTAGGAAGCCTTAATCAACATAACCAAAATGCTTTATTTCATACTGGATCTACAAGTACAACTGAAGAAGTATATTGGCTCTTACACTAGCTTTCTGGCACATAATTTGGCTCTTTTTGGCTCTTCCCAAGGAAATGTGTGTGCTGGAGTTACTGAGACATTTTTAGATTCCCTCTAACCTGTAAAACTTTATAACACGAATAAAGATAATAAAAATAATAACAACATTTTATGGTTGTAATTGGATATGTTTAATAACAGTCTTTAACAAAGACAGCATGTCAGTCTTTGTTGGAGTCAAGATAGGAAAAAAAAAAACCGTAAATCTTATCCCTTTCTTTATTGTACCTGCATTTTTCATGGTATAAGCAAAAAAAAAGAGGGGAGAGCAGCTTTTAAATAGATTGACTTTTCTCTTGTGTTGAGCTGGAAATATGTGTTGTTTTAAGATCGTTTCTCATGTGTTATCTTACATAGTAGAGTAGTTGCTTCCAAGGTCAGAAAGATCTGCTGAAGTTACTAAATGCTACTCACTGTAGATGTTCTTGGTGTAAGTGGCACATTTATTTATACTTCCATAAGTGTACAGTTATAACCATTTGTTTTCTAATACGTGTCCAAAGTATCAGAGAGAGAAATTAAAAACATCACTCATGCAGTATACAAAGTGGTCATTTTGGTCACTGAGGGAAAGGCTTTCATTTAGCAAGTTGGAGCAGAATGCAGGGATCAGCAGAAGGCAGAGTAGATTTGATGAAGTGTGGAGGAATCCTGTTGGCACAAAAAGGAATCCTGAATTGTCTTTATGTTTTCACAGTTTGTAAGTTCTATGTATTTTCCAACAGGATATGAATTGAATCTATATGAAACATATGAAACTATGATCTTCTATCACAGAAAAGGCAGTGTTTTTCTATATATAAGATTAGAACAAGATGTTGCATATATGATTTCTGAAAAAAACCCACATTATTTGCAGTATCTGGATATTATTTTTGGATGAAATAAGTTTATGTTGCAAACTTGTTACAAAAAAATACTAAGTAGAAATATTGTTGCTATAAGGGTACTAAATTTTAATAGAACTGAGAATCAAAAATCTTATTCAACACTTGTTCAAACTGGTCCAAGTAGCAATTCTGCTGTATGCATATATGTATACATAACAGACAAAAGACTCAAGTAAAGATAACTGAGCACTTTTAAAGGCTGCAAAGTCAAAATTTCAACAGTTAGAAAGTGGCAGAATTATAGTTGTTGGTGCCACCTTATTTTAAGCCATTGTACATATACTTCCTGATCTATATAATTCAAAAGTATATGATGCACTTTTTCTCCAACCCTTACTTCATTTAATGCAGCAAAAGTCCAGTGCTTGCAGAATAAGCAACAATTTGAGCCGTTGTTTTAGCCTCATTGGTCAATGGATATCCTTAGGGATTGCATTATTTGCTGTATACTATATAAATGTTGCAATGAAACAGAGAACAGGTGACATAAGCCTACCCACCATTTGTCCAGTCCCTGGTCTCAGGGCTTTGGCGTAGCAGGGCTTTGGCATGCTGCGTGACTTGCAGTTGTATTTCAGCAGTCTGTGGCTGGGTACCATGTCTGTTGGGCAGGAAAGAAGGACCCTTCCAAAATACACGTGTCTCTGTGAGCACTCATGCTATGGTCCAGTGCCTGGGCAAAGAGGTATGTTTAAATCACTTATCTAGAGCTACTGAAGTCATTGGGAAGGGTACTTGTACACAAATACATATATATCTATATAATTATTTCAATAATCTTTGGGTTTGGGTTGAAAAGGTCTGTAAGAGACCAAGGTCTCATTTATAGCTTTACAACAGCTTATGAAGCCACTTTTTTACTGCCTCTCAGCTTTCAGCAGTAGCCACCCAGCCAGAGTTTTGCTGTGACTCCACCACTCCACCTGTGGGACCCAGATTTCCTCTGTGGTTCTCAGATGGTTTCAGGCTGTAAGCCAGGAGCTGACAGCCTGGACTTGTCATTTAACAGTGTGGATGATCAGCTAGTGAAGGCACAAATTTAGACCTGCAGGATGGTTTTGCCAGTTCTCTGGACATATGATGAATGCACAATAAGTCTGGGGAGAAAATAATGAAGGGTCATTTCTAAATGAAAACATATTATAAACTCTGTGCATAAGGGAACTGAATTAAAGTGGAAAGAACAATGTTTTTCTAGTAAATTTTAACTCGGGGTGATTTGAGAAAGGAGGTAATAAAACTGGAGGTACATATTTCTGTGTGTCATTTTAGAGATTTCTAAAACCTGTAGATTAACATTACATGCCATTGCACTGATACCTACATGATCTGTGTGGGAAATACATTCAACTTATAACTTATCACTAGATCATTCTATGATTCTATGATCTACTGGTGTTGCTGATAGAAAGAATACATGATCCTTCTCTCTGTGGACTGGAGGAAGTTGGGAGAAAAATAACTTTTTTTTTTTTTTTAAAATGGGTTTTGCAGAGGTCTAAGTCCCAGCACTTCCTTTCCCCATTTGCTCCCTCCAGTTTTCTTAGGCAGCCGGTCCCATTTCCTCTCCCAGCTTCTTCCCTTCACTTCATTATGCTCTTTTATCCTTTGGTTCTTCATTTTCATCCCCTGCTATCTCCAGTCCAATAGCTTGCTCCTTCATGTTACCTGAGTACTAGCTCCAGAACAGAGAGTGTCCTTTGGTTTGCTTGGACGCTGCCCCAGATCTGAGAGATCAGCCACAGAGGCAAATTCAGGGGGAAGCCATCATTGTTTCTGTGGCTCTGGAGGAGCTTGTTCAGCTGGGACTTTAACAGAAGAATTTTTTGGTATTGTAAAAGCAAAATAATTTCCCTAGCTCTATTACTAGAATTCAATTAATTGTTTCAGTTGACATTCTTTTCTCAGGGTTTGTACCCTGAGTGAAAACTTTCAATTCAAGACATTCTCAAAATAGACGTTGAACAAAACTTCAGTGACTCATAGGCTACTATTCTATAAAAGCATGAATGATACCAACAGTTAGACCTATTTTTCTGTTTAGGTGAACTTTTATTCTGCAAAAAGCCATTTTCAAAGTTTATCTCCTTTTGATTTTGACTCTCCCATCATACTTCAGCTGACGGTAAACATGTGCAAGTCAGGAGGCAGTCTGACTTTCAGTCTGTCAGGTATTCCCGACACCAATATACACTTGTTTCTAGGAGAACTATGAGTGACTCCAAGACAAGAGTCAGTCTGTTGGGGACACTAAATAAGAAAAAAAGTTTCATATTTCTTTTAAGCTCTGTTTAATTCAGTAGCTCAGGCTGAACTGCAGATCCTGTGAGCTGCTTGTTGACACTCCACTGCAATGCTTTGTCTGGACATATGAAAAGAACATTCCCAAGTACAATTTGGTTATATTGCTCCACCACACTGCTGCCCAACCTCAATATGCCTTACATTTCCCTTGCTCGCTTTGTATCACAGATGTAGACCAACATCAGAAGCTCCAAGAAAAGCAGAGCAACAAAGTCTGATCAGTCAGCTGTGAAAGAACTCACTTTTGATCTGAGGAATAATACAATTTGGAGTTATCTGGAGGATGGTAAAGTAAGAAAAACCTAATCCAAAAAGGTTTGTAAAAGTCAGTGAAAAGCACTCCAGTGACAAACATGCAAAGATATCTCTGAAACAACAATTTTTATTACTTGCTTATACACAAGGTTTTTTTTTTCTTTTCTTTTTTCTTCTTTATTAATGATTATTTACTATTAGAAACTGAGTAGCCTAACTTTAGTCATGTTGTTTCCTAGAAGAAGTAATACTCTCAGATAATAATTATCAGGTTATCAGACTTGCATTAAGAAAAAACAATTACAACAGCATTAGCTGATGCAATTATTTATTTCTGGAGACTACAGAAGTGTAATGATCTAAAAATTATAACTACTTGGCAATCAACACCATAAAACAACTCTTTTCCAAATTCTGGCCCAAATTATCTTTTAAACTAAAGAAAATATAAGTTCCTCACAATCAGGAATTCTGTATACCATTCAAGAACTCATGGAGACCCCTGTGTCCTCCTGCCTCTCAGATTCCTTAATAAAAACAATGATGGAAGTGAGGGTAACAGATCTTTGTACTGCTATCTTGTCAAGTCCTTATCATATAAGCCTTGACAAGATGAGAAAAGCATATGTATACATTGGACCTTAATGTTTTTAATCATTCATACTAAATCCATGAAAGCCTAAGAAGACAAAAAAGTACTGTTGGAGATCTGCATTAGTGTCAAATCAAATTGAGATGCTTTAGTGTTTTTCATTTAGGGTTTTGGTGACTCATGAAAATTTGATAACTGTATCAGTAAGAGCTTAATCTTTTCAGTACTAATTTAATTAAATATCACATCTTTTTTCTTATATAGCGAACATTATGGAGGGAAACACTGATATCCCTGGGGCCGGGGATATGTGTTTAAATGAACCTTTTTAAAGAGAAAACATACTTCAAATGGCCCACAGGTTTGCCTCTGCCTTCAGTGGCAGCCTTCATGAAATCGAAAAGAAAATATTTTCCAGGAAGGAATCAATGTATTTTATAAAAATCTAGTTTCTGAACACAATCAGAATGTTCTCTCCTGTCCCCTACGTCCTCTGTGACTGCTTGTCCTGGTTTCGGCTGGGATGGAGTTAATTTTCTTCCTAGTAGCTGGTATAGTGCTGTGTTTTGGATTTAAGATGAGAATAATGTTGATAACATGCTGATGGTTTAGTTACCGCTGAGCAGTGCTTACACAGAGTCAAGGCCTTTTCCTGCTTCTCACACCACCCCACTAGCGAGTAGGCTGGGAGTGCACAAGAAGCTGGGAGAGGGCACAGCCAAGACAGCTGATCCCAACTGACCAAAAGGATATTCCATACCATATGGTGTCATGCTCAGTACATAAACTGGGGGAAAAGCTGGCCAAAGGTCTGCTGCTCGGGAACTGGCTGGGCATCAGCCAGTGGGTGGTGAGCAATTGCATTGTGCATCACTTGTTTTGTATATTCTTTTATCATCGTTATTATTATTTGCCTTCTCTTTTCTGTCCTATTAAATTGTCTATATCTCAACCCACAAGTTTTACTTTTTTTTTTTTTTTTTTTTTTTTTTTTAAATTCTCTCCACTGTCCCACTGTGGGGGGAATGAGTGAACAGCTGCATGGTGTTTAGCTCCCTGCTGGGTTAAACCACAACACTGCTAGAGTAGATTTTACTCTGGGTGAGTCCTTACAGCTGTATTACTTTCTGTCAAACGTTTTGGAAGATGTTTAATTTTTGACTTGCAGCTCAGCTTTGTAACGCCTTTTGCTGTAGTCTACTTGATGACAACTTTGGCATGTTTCCTTAATACTGACAGTACCTTCAGGTGCTTTAGAAATTGAATCTGTGTTCAGCATAGTGCCTTAAAGCAGGTTGCAATAGCAACAACTGAAAAAAAACTAGAAGAATGCACAGAATGTCAAGATAATGTTCATTTGTTGTTACTGGATGAATTGACTAAAAAGATCAGTATTAGACAGCTTTTGCTCTCAAGAGAGTTGTTAGGACTTGTTTGCAATAAAATTGGGAAAGTAAAAAGCCTTTGCAATGCCTTTTGTAAAGTCTATTTTAGTACTACCTGAAGTTAACAATGTCAGGTTCATTTCTGCTTGCCCAGGGCTTTTACCCTTGTGCAAAAATCTTACAGACCTAGTTTTTACTACAAAGGCTAAAAAAATAATCAAAGTGCCTTTTTTTTTTTTTTTTTTTCATCAGGGATGAGTATGGATAAATAAAACTTGGGAATTACGGGGAAAAAAATCTAAGCAGTGAGGAAGCTGGAAAAAAAATCAGCTTGCTTAACAACTGCCTCCCTATCCCCCCCCAGCAATATTTGAGCATTGCTTGTCCTTTCTGACTCTCAATAGAAATGGAAATTGTTGTGGTTTAGCCCCAGCCAGCAACTAAGCACCACACAGCCACTTGCTCACTACCCTGATGGGTTGAGGGAGACAATCCAAGGAGTAAGAGTGAGAAAAACTCCTGGGTTGAGATAAGAACAGTTTAATAATTGAAATAAAGTAAAATAGTAATTATAATAATAACAATATAATAATATTAATAATAATAATATACAAAGCAAGTGATGCACAATGCAATTGCTCACTACCCGCTGACCGATACCCAGACAGTTCCCGAGCAGCGATCGCTGCTCCCCGGCCAACCCCCCCCAGTTTATATACTGAGCATGATGTCACATGGTATGGAATAGCCCTTTGGTCAGTTTGGGTCAACTATTCTGGCTGTGCCCCCTCCCAGTTTCTTGTGTGCCTGGCAGAGCATGGGAAGCTGAAAAGTCCTTGACTAGCATAAGCAGTACTCAGCAACAACTAAACCAGCAGTATGTTATCAACATTCTTCTCCTCCTAAATCCAAAACACAGCACTATGCCTACTACTAGGAAGAAAATTAACTCTATCCCAGCTGAAACCAGGACAAAAGGAAAGGAGTTTTGGGGAGCATTCATGCTATCTGACTTTAGATGTAATTTGGATGCTTAGAGTTCCCCTATTGTTAAATTTCAGGTGGGTGCCTCCACAGTAAGTTCTACATTCAGGGTATAGCATCTGTGTTGCTTAGGATTTCCAAACTCCCTCTGGAGGCTCATGCTGTTCGCTGTTAAGTATTAGAGGAGTGGAGAATCCCATCTTGGAAAATTTCTTTGGTGCTAAAGTTAGCGACATCCTCTTTCATCTCTATTATTGCACTGCAGGCTTGCCTGGTCCTTGGTTTAAGTCAAGAGCACATTAAGAGTTGCCAGTGCTTCAGTCAGCCTACAAAGGTTTACCCCCGAGCTGGTCCTTAGCCAAGAGCTGTGCTATGCAATTTAGACATGCTTCCAGTTTCTGACATATCCTTGGCGTGTCATAATGAAGAACAGTTTTGGCAACACTTTTCTGTCAAAACAATTCCCAAAGTTTGGTCAATGGTCTTAAGGCAATTTTCAGAAACTTTATGTGCATTGAAACAGGTACTGTGTGAAATGCAGCCAAAAGGTCTCAATAGCTCGTAGATGAGTATGCTTCTTGTAGGCAGATGAAACTGGACATTTCAGCTATCATTTGTGGCTGTATTATAATAAGGTGTTAAAATATTTTATATGGACAATTAGCAGTGCACTCAAATTCAATAATTTTTTTCTCTCAGAACATCTGATATGTTCAGAAGTCCTATCTAGTAGCTGTGGTATTGTCCTAAATCCGCTATCTTCTGCTCATGTCGCTTATAATGTAAGTGTGGTATGAAGTATCCCTTGCAGGTAATTCTTTTTGTTGTTTGTTTGTATTGCAGCCTTTCTACCAAATCTTTTTGGGACTTCCAGTGGCAGTTTCATCAAAATTAATTCCAAAGTAAGATCTAAAACATCTTACAACAAAATGGCAGCCCCATCAAGCATTGATCATCACAAGGATGGGACAGGCAGCCATAAACATTTTTGCATTTATTGGACTGACTAGATATTTGATGTGGGGTTTTTTTAAGAAAAAGTCCCAGTCATGATTACAATGATAAAATGTCAGTGATGGCCACTGCTCCATATTTCAGAATCAATTGGATTACCAAAAGAAAAAAATCTAGTTGTTTCTTTATGTAAAACTCATTTTCTGTGAAGCACAGAAAACAGTTTTTGTTGGTCATCCACAGGGATCAGGCTCATAATTAATGGGTGTGTGGAAAGCTCTTAATTATTTCTGATTAAGTTCATATTTTATGGTTGTTTTCAGTACACTGTAAATAACAATTTGTACACTGGAAAATGAAACAGAAGTGATTTCTTCAGTGCTTGTAAGACAGCAGCAGCAACAAGCATAGATCCAGCTGCAAAAATTTGTGTCACTTGTGCAGATTTATACTGTAAAGCACAACAGAAACTCAAATGTTGCATATCACAAAACAAATGAGACAAGGAGGAAAGTGAGCCCTGTGCTGCACATGGGCAAGGGCAGCAGTCCTAACCACAATGTGACCTTATCATAATCCAGAGGCACAGCCAAAATGGCTGAATCCCTTGCATTTCCATATGCAAGTGTTATGGGACATGACTTTCTAAGAAAGCCTGAACATGATTTCATGAACCTGAAAGAAAGTCCATTTTTTCCAACTGCATTGTGTGGTCTAAAAATAATGTTATCTCTTAGTTGGCCTCTTGATGTACAGTCAAATATAATTCTATAGGACATATATTGTGAACATTGCAAAACATTGCAGCAGATCCTCCTGTCATGCAAATCAGGATGACGGACTTGTAGCACAGCACCATTTTATCCTATCTGAGGTCATGGCCACAAAACTTTTTAAAAAAGGCAACTAATTTTTCTTCAGCCTCCTGCAATGATCTACACCTTCTGTGGTTATAAATTAATTATATTCTTTTCTTTCTTTCATTATAAAGTCCATGTTACACATTTAAATATCCCGTGGTTGTCTTATAACATCTTATTTTATTTAACTTTGAGTTTCCTCATCCTTATTGATGTTCGTGTTTTATTTATTCACTTGAGTTCAATATTCTCAGTAAGGTGCTGGATCTTCAAAAGAAATCTTCAGTCACAGCAGAGTTCAATCAAATCACATTTCTGCAAGTTGTCTGCCCAGGTTAAAATTAAAACATTATACTTATCTGTGGATGTGAAATGGAAACAGGATGATTATGAAACTCCTTTTAGAAGTTGAAAGCAGGAAGCTTATGATTTTTCCATTAATATTTTTCCTTTAAAATTATAACTTAAAAATACCTGCTAACCATGTATCTAAATTAATTTCCTGCACTTCACTTTTCTGCATTTCACATGTACCTGGGAATACCCCCAATAGAAAGCTCAAGAGAGACAACATTAAGAGACTGCTAAGACACCACCTTAATTAACCCTTTGACTGGTAAAGCTGCCAGATGAAGTGTTCCCCTTTTGTCTGGGAATCCTCAAGGATTTTTTTAAAAAGATTATGATCTCTTACTTCGATGTCTATGGAGTTTCAATGCTGGAAATGTAAGAACATGTAAGAACATGTTTAACATTGGAAATGTAAGCAGTCTTAGCATTTCTATGCAGCATAGTAGCTAAATTCCTGCTAAATAATACCTGCTACTGAGCTTGAAAGGCTAGTTTTGTTTTGGTCTAGTTTTATTTTCAAGGGTTAGCAGAGGTAAGACTGTGAACTCAGGATGCAACTGGACAGGGTGCTAGATAATCTCATCTAGGCTCCCTTTCCCATGAAAGGTTGGACCAGATGATCCTTGAGGTCCTGTCCAACCTGGGCTATACGATGATTCTATGATGAACTCTGGAAATCTGCTAATTGGATGATGTTTTAAGGGTACTTTCTTCCATAGGCAATTATTTGAGTGAGTGTAGTGGGTGGAAGGTTTCATTTCTCATAATTTTATAGGTGAAGATTTTTTGTCTTGCAATATTTGCTGCATGTTATGGGAGCATCCTTTAATACTGATACCTTTTAATAACACAGATCTCAGAATATAGTCAATTGAGTATATTGACATAATATAGTTTTTATTGTAAATGCACACAAAAAACTTCTGACATAAAAAACAAATCACTCTAGGAAAAATCAAATTAAATATGTGAAAGTTTAATTTTTTTATTCTGGTACAATGCATGCAACTTCCCCACAGTCTCTGGCTGGATCCTTTGGTTCACAAATAAACCTTCCGTGAGTGAAATAGCATGTGTTATAGCTCCAGGAAGACATGAGCTCAAAGCTAGCAGGGCTGCAGCCTAGCTACATGGTATAGCCAGATTATCACCAGGAGGTGCTGAGTAGCTGCGTGTCCTGCTGTTGTTATTTGTGCCAGGACATGGACAAAGGCATAGAACATGCCCTTGGTGAACTTGCAGATGACACTAAATTAGAGCAAGCTGTTGATATGCTGCATAGTATGGTTTCCAGGCAGCTAGAACCAGGCTGAAGAAAGGGGATGACGGGAACCTCATGAAGTTTGGTAAAGACAAAACTTAAATCCTGCACGTCTGATGGAATAACCCCATGCAGTTGTATAGGCTGGGGAGTCAAGTGCCTAGAAAGCAGCTATACAGAAAAGGACTTGAGTTGAATGTGTGTCTCTGTGGTTATGAAGGTTAACCACATTCTGAGCTGTATTAGTAGAATTGTAGCCAACAGGTTGAGAAAAGCAATTATTCACCTCTGCTGAGTCCTTGTGAAAGCACACCTGGAGAACTGCGCCCAGTTTGGGCTCCCTGGTGTAAGAAAGGCTTAGATAAACTGGAGAGAGTCAACCATGATGACTATAGGGCTGGTGCGCATAATACTGGAAGAAACTGAAATAGTTGGGTTTGCACAACCTGAAGAACAGGCTGAGGGGGAATCTAATTGCTGTCTTCAAGCATGTAACAGTTTTAGAGAGGACAGACTCCTCCTGAAAAGGAACAGAGAAAGGATAAGAGGCAATAGTCACAAGCTGCAGCAAGGGAAATTCTGACTAAATTTCAGAAAAGTAGTTCTCACAGTGAAGTTGATCAAACACTGAACCAGGTTGCCTAGAGAGGCTGTGAAACCTTTAACCTTGAATATATTCAGAACTTGACCGGACAAAGCCCTGAGCAACCTGATCTAACGTTGAAGATGGTTTTGAGCAATGGGTTCAGCTCCAGAGGTCCTTTCCAACCTAAATTATTCTATGATTCTGTGAGTTTCTGGATGTGAATTACCAGGTAATATATGTTTAATGTGTACTTCAAGTATTTTCTGGTCCCTGACAACTTACCAACTGGTCACAGCCCTGCATGGACATGATCATTCTAGATCAGAGCAGCTCAGACCCAGAGGCACTATTTCTGTTTCAGATTTATTCCATTATCCAGAATATTTCAGCCCCCAATTCTCTGACTAATAAAAATGTGATGTTTTTTACTTTTGCCAACATCATGCAGCTCTAAACAGATAATCAAGTATACACAGGCCAACACCCATGATCATGGAGCTCTATTGAAGTTAACAGAAGTTAAGAGAACCTGGGGACAAAAGCCTGGTTTAAAGAGCTCATTAAGTCCCCAGTTTCTTTACCTGAAGATAGTGGCTGTAAAGGGAAAAACTAATCAACCTAATGATTGATTACCATCCACAGAATACTTCAACAGTTTTACAGACCAGTTTTTGTAGTCTGTAGACTTTCAGCAGCATATGCATTCAGTTGTGGGTATTTTGAAATTATTTACCACAGCTTTTTTTGCTGTTGTCATTTTTACAGAATGCAGCAAACATATAGAAAGCCTCAAAACTGGAGACAATGTAGCTATGAAAAAGAAGTCTATTTTCTGATTTGGTTTTTTTTGGCATGAGTACCAAGAGATCACTGTGAGTGAAATTTATTGTCCTCTGATGGGCATTCTCCAGACAATAAAGGAAATAGCTTCTATTCTGAAACCAATGTTTGCAATTTTCTGCTTCTCCTTCAAATACAAAGAACACATTTTTTTAATTCACAAAACCAATTACTAGATATTCCTTCAATTTTGTTCATTCACTAGTACTTGCAAATAGCACTTTATTTTTGTTTGTTAGATTAATTTAAATTAGAGTAGCTGTTTCGTTTGAAGACTTTAAGTTGTAAGTTGTCTTTCTCAGGAAAAAAGAAAAACTCAGTAAGTTGTCATGACAAAATATTTCCCATAAGTAGTTCTGCTGATGACAGGCCATGTGGCCATGTGTTAGAATCACACTAACCCTCAGATACATTTTTTTTTGGCAGATCCTTAGGGGGCATAAAATGGTTTAAATGAATCTGTACTAATTTAAAGTAGCTGAAAAATTGGTCTATGATGAAGCTGAGTATTTACAGAACAGATAGCTGAGACTAGAATGCACTTTTCACCATTTTTCCAATGATCAATGACTTTAATAATGTTGTTTCCACATGTCAGCTTTTCTAAAAAAAACCCACATCCTCATCAGTCTTTTAAAGACAGTAAAAGATAATTTTCCAGTTGTCTGTATTCACATGACCCTTGTTACTTGAACTGTTCACATGTTTGAGCAAATGGCTATGACAATAAAATTGAAATTAATAAGGGCATGAAAACCAGAAATACTTTGGAGTACCAATCTCTTTTTGTAAGTATTCAGAAATTAAAAATGAGAAACCAAGGCATCTCTCTCTGACTTTCAGTTTAGTTTCCTAATCCTTTCCAAACTCTCTCTGGTTATTTCTGTCATACTATCTCACTTAATTCTTCTAATTACTTACTTTTGTGTCTCCTACCCCAAAAAACTGTTGTCATTTCTTTCCTGTGCATTGGTGAAACTTGATACTAACCTGAAGTACATTAGAAGGGAATGAAGACATGGATGATTTCCATTCCTGGGCCAGCAGATGGAGTTCAACAAAACCTCTTCATAATTTTCATTTGCGATGTACTGATGTTCACAGGAAGTCTCTTACTGAACCTGTGAATTTCTTAGTAATCAGCAATGGGGTATGAAAAAAGGAACTGATCATCTGGAAGTCTAACTGGCAGAGTCTTTGGCTTAACAGAGGTAAAACTAGAAATTATTTGTCTTTGGTAGAGAGATATGCTTTTGTTTTTTAAGAGAATAATAGGGCAAGGCAGCTACACGATGAAGTAATTTGCTGAACTAGAAGGTGTTTAGAATAGCTGAGGAAGTCTTCGTTGGTCAGTGACAATCAGCATATTTTGATAAACCATTTATGAGGCTGAGATGTTTCAATATCAAAGATTTTTTGTAAAGTATCTCATGATGACACCAATAAATTTTTCATGGGAAGTAGTGTAAATGAAATAATTTATTAAGGGGTGTATATGTGTTTATATGTGTATGTATGTATATATGTGTATATATAGATTTATAGCCTTAAACAAATAGGAGGATAAAATAGCTTGGATTATAGAAGGACATGTTTCAAGACACTTTTGTCAGAGCATTCCCTGAGATAAGACCTTCAACAACGTGATTTCTAGGGCTGCAGTTGCTTGGGCAGCTGACCTGATCAGGTTGGTTGCTCTGCTGAAAGATGACGGTCTCACCCTGCACTTCCTCCTCCTCACAGCTCCTCTCTTCCATTCCTCCTGTAAGGGAGGAAGGAGAGTTGGGAGTAGGATCTCTTAGTTTTGATTATGGCAAGGTGGTAAATCAGTTGATGGTGTCTAGTAGAATTATATATTTAAGATGCATGTTTGTTCTTGACTTTGACCTTTTATTTCTACTTGAGAATGCCCTAGTTTTTTGAAGTAATCTTGGTATGGATGGTCACAGACAGATCTCAGAGAAGTAACTGGAATTAAGTGGGTCCTTACTATCTCAATCCAGTGTTGCAGTTGGCACTACATTATTCTGTTGACTGACAGGGATAAATTTGAACCCTTTCACTTAGGGACTGTTATAGCCTGGGAGAACATGTTGGGTTGGGTCGAAATCCCATCTTCATTAAATCAAGCAACAAAACTCCTGTCTGTTCCAAACACTCACCCAGGTTGAGGTAACTGCTAGCTCTGCTTAGTGATACAGAAAACATGCAGGTCTAGACTTAATACTCTGGTAATCTCAACACATTGCTCTAGCCTGTGCCAGACAGAATCTCACCTACCTGCATTTTGGAGTGTAGAAGCAAATTCCTAGGCTTAGAAGGGAAAACTTCTATGACCAGAGATGAGATAAGGCTAGTATATGCTGATATCGGCTCCTGGCACTCAAAGCATGGGGGATAGCAAATGGACTGAAGAGGGCTGAGAGAAAGGATGTTTCAGACTGCCCATAAGGGCATGTTGAATTCCTATTTGGACCACTCCAAATAATCACACAGCATAGTAACATAAATGGGGACATCAACGAGGTAATTGTAAATTTGTTGAAAATTCTGCAATTCTATCAGAATCACTGAAGCTGTTCATATACTTTTCAACACACTGCTTTAGTCTTTGTTATCAGAGTTATCGGAATGGCTACTAACTTTTAAAAGTTATTTTCTCTCATTCTCAACACTGGTGTCTAGCTGGCAGTAAGCAAAGGAGGAATTCTGTGCTGTGTTCTAGCTATAGTTTTACTCCTCCAGTGAAAGAATTTATAGGTAAAAGAATTGTTTTTCTAGTTTTCTTGCAACACGTTTTTTTACAAAACTCTAGTTTAATTCTTGATTTTATAAAGGAAGAATCTTTGCAAATAAGACTAGTAACAGTTTTTTCAAATAAATAAAAAAAAAGAATCACAAAATAAAATCTAATACAGGCTAACACTTCTCTTGAACTCCACTGAGAGCCAGTATTTCCCTTTATCCCTTTTCACTTTATTTGCTGTAGACCCACCTTGGATGTAGTTGTGTCAGGAGCTAGACTAAATGACTTGACTTATGTCAAGAGAGAGGTTGTTTCATTTCCTGCTTGTCATGGACAAATGATTTTTTTAATGGTCTCTCTACCTCATGCTTTCTGAGGTACTGCTTGGAACAATGCATAAAGGAAATACAAGCGAGGGCAAGACCTTAGCATACTTTAATATAACTTCTGATCTAGAGCCTGGAAGATGTGGCTTTAAACCAAAATTTTTCTCCTAAAGCATGTCAGGCCTGTTGTGTACTGCCTAGAATGGTAAAGCAGGAATTTTTATATTTTTATACATTTATGTTTAAAATTAAAAGGCTTTTAAAGGCTTGTTATTACAGGTAACTTAATTGCTCAAAATTCTAGATATTTTAAAATTTTAACCATACAATATTTAATTTGAACTTGGAGTTGCTAAAGTAATAAAACTTTCTGTTGGGTTTAGGATCATTATTCTTGGTGATAACAGCTTTATTTGTTTTTCCTGAAACTTTAAAGGTTACTATGGACAATAACAGACACATAAGTTGCCCCTCCATTTTCAAGAAAAAACAAATTCACTGATCATTGTTTGTTATCATTATCTTCAGTACTTAACAATACAGCAGAAAGCTGACTTGAATTTCAGCATGAGCAAAGAATGATAGATCTTCTCCATTAAGGACAAACTAGAAAAGAAAGTAAGGACCTTCTTTCTCAGTCTCTTTCTTGATCTAGAGAGGCAAGAGTCTGTGCAAACCTTGTAATAAATACAAATCATCTCTTTTGCAGTGCTGGTTCATCTATGCCAGCCAAGACCCTATCCTCTCCCATTGCAGGGAAGCTGCAGTCTCAGGGAATCTGTTCTTTCTCATCCCTGCAGAATAATTGCTTCAGGAGGCAACACAAGAACACTGTAGACATGCTATCTGGGGACTTACAGTCTTCCTGCCACAGGCCATAGGTAGATTTATAAAAAGATAGAGACTTGCCTGTAAAGTCTTAAGGGCTGTAAATCCAGTGTAAATTCTTCAATCATCAGTTACAGTCACATAAATGGACACAGAATTTAGCTACTGTTGTGGATATACTGTGCTACATCTCTGAGAAGTGTAGCACAAACCTGTCTGGGAAATGTCTTTGCACCTCTTTAGTCCAGGGTTGTTTCATCATACTCTGTCAAACCTACAGCAGGCTCATAGACATGCCTTGGACCTTGCTTGAATCTGCCTTGTTACATGGTGTAACTTGATCCTGGTACTGTCTTCTCATCTGTGTCTTTTACTTATGTAGGGGGACTCGTTCATCATACCAGAACACTACCCTCAGCCACCGCTGTGGCTTATACAGCTCCTTTTGGCCCTTCAGCACTTTAACCCAGTATTTAAGGATCAGGATAGAGCAGAGGACACAATTATCTGTACATAGACCATCTCCATGGTGGGAGGGGGGTGTGTATTTTTGGTTATTTGCTTATATCAAACAAGAGAAAAGTCTTATAAACCTTGGTGATAATAGTGATTTAAAGGACCTATCTGAAAGTAAGTTTATGTGTTAGCACCATTATCTTTTTATTCTTTTTTTTTTAAATCTATTATACTAAATGAAGCTGCCAGCAAATATGCTAGGTGACAAAAACCCTACAATCTAGTGAGATACAGGGGAAAAGATGGAGTAATGGATGAGAAAACCAGACAGAAGTCTTCTAAAAACATATTTTAGCTTCTGGAAGACAAACTTGCACTTCCTGCAAATGTTTCTGTAGTTCCAAACTGGTCACCATAGTAAAGTAATGGCATTTCAAGGTGAGACCAGGGCAACAGGCCACACAGAGGCTGTGTTCATACTGCAGGGATGTGCATTTGATGGTATATATCCTGTCCAGGACTCGTAGGTGGTCAGAGCTTGAGGATGGAAAAGAGACTCAAGAGAGGAGTTTTCATCCTGACATGAAGAAAGGACATAGCTTTAAGGAAAGGACGTATTCTTAGAAAACAACAGTGTACTCATCTCAGAAATCAAGTAGAATATGCAGGCCAGATGTTCAGTTAAGTTCAAGGCTTTGAAAGTTTTATGCTCATTTGCCCTGGCTATTCCTTTGACAGGATTTCTATATTCTTGTAAAGCGCTGTCAGCAACAGCTAGAAGAAACCAGAGGAACTGATTCGTCTGCTGCCAGAGCAAAGCCATGTATCTGACAATTATTTGTTTGTTGTTTCTTATGCTGTCTCACAGGAAAAGCAAGTGGGTGAGGGGGAACCCCCAGAGAGCCAAGTAAAAAACAGAAGTCACCAGCACTTGCCCCCTTCCTTCCCTTCCCTTCCCTTCCCTTCCCTTCCCTTCCCTTCCCTTCCCTTCCCTTCCCTTCCCTTCCCTTCCCTTCCCTTCCCTTCCCTTCCCTTCCCTTCCCTTCCCTTCCCTTCCCTTCCCTTCCCTTCCCTTCCCTTCCCTTCCCTTCCCTTCCCTTCCCTTCCCTTCCCTTCCCTTCCCTTCCCTTCCCTTCCCTTCCCTTCCCTTCCCTTCCCTTCCCTTCCCTTCCCTTCCCTTCCCTTCCCTTCCCTTCCTTCCCAGAAATTACAAGAAACAGCAGCAGAGGACTTTTTTAGGGAGAGAAGGTTCCTACCAAAATGCTTTATCTTTTAGGCATACAGGTGTGTTTCATAGCCTGTTTCATATACAAGGTAAAAAAGAATAATATTTCCATAAAAGAAAATAAAAAAAAGACATTTCAGAGCCTCATTTATTCACACTATATGAGTTCCCCCCCAAAAAAATACTGAAAATAAGCTTAAGAATATGAATTCACTTACCCTGCGCTCCTGTATTTGTAAAACATGTAGATTGGTATTTTTTGTTTCAGCTATAAAAAAGTAACAACAGAAATCCATTAATTCTGTTAATCTTGTGAGAAATATCTAACAAAGTCTACTTTAAATATTATGAATGAGATGCAAATATTTCGTTTTCAGTCTAAAAGCATGTCTTTAATTAGTCTCTAAATCTTAAATTTTCTTCCTTCAATTTCCTGTTATCTTCCTTTCTTTCTCTTGAGCCACTCTGATTTTTGGCATCAAAAGATTTAAGCTTCAGAGAGTCATAGGGTCAGATTGTTTTATACGCATACAGCTGTCCCTAAGGTTAGTTACATCTTTTAGACTTTTACCTTCTACTGTAAAGCACAGATACTCAGAGGCAGTAGTCTAATCTCCATTTTACATAATGCATTACTGATAACAGCTTGAAAATGAGATGTTTATGTTTTATACACTAATCTCTTGATCACAGAGCAGTGAAATGCTTGAGATAAAAAACCTTGGAACAGAAGCACAGAGCTGCCCAGGGGAAAAAAAAGTGCAAACAGTTCTGCAAAGAGAAAACAAGTGATTTATATGCTGAAGATCACCCTTCAATCACCAAACAAAGGGAAATTCTCCTAATATGAAAACACCATATTTAGTTCATTGACTGACACCAGAATTAGGAGACTGTTGTGAAACATGCAGAGACCCCAGGAAGGACAGTGATTTCTCAGAATTGTAAAATAAGTATATCAATAAACACAAGACATAACAATTTAAGAAAATGAGAGTATGAAAGAAGGAAAATGTTACAACAATGCTTAACATATTTTGAGAGCAAGAAGCTGGCTATTTGTAAGGAGATGGCAAGAGAAGAATGCATAAATAATTTGAAAAGATGAAAAAAATGACACATATCTGATTTCTCAAAAAATAGCAAAAGTGTTGTGATTGTGTATTTTTAGCAATGAACTTATCTCATGTGCTACAGCAATTTTTAAAAATCCAGAGCATACAAAATGTCAAAAAAAATTTGAAATGTTATAAAAATTAGAGTGGAATGGGAAACTTTGGAGATTTGGGCCTTTTACCATGATCAGTATCTTACAGCATATGGCAAGTTTCTCATGAAGCTGGATGACTGAGAATGCAGAGAATTACTTTCCCAATTCCTTGCATCCCTGTCACTTAAGGGATTCTTGAATTTCCCGGTTTTTGAGTCCCAGCTCCATAATGGTCCACCTGCCAAATGTAGCCAGAATCTGAGCTGAAGCTCCTTGGGATTCCAGGATCCTGGCTGGTAGATCAGGCAGAAGGCTGAGGACCTGATCACCACCAGGGCAGGGCTTCCCAGCAGCACGTTAGGCAGCAGCTGGACAGTGAACCAGCCAAAATCCCTCCTGGCTAAGAAAGCCCCTCAGAGCACCACTGGCACTGTCCCTTTCTCACAGAATGTTTTGGTGTTGATGGACTGACATATTGAATGGAAAAAACACTATATCAGAAAATTTCCTGACAATCTTAATTCCCAGTCAACATTCCGAGTTGCATAAACATGGCTTTAAACAGGTGTGAGATACAATGTTCCTCATAAAAGTATTTGGAAAGGTAAAAGAAACAAATGAGAGTAATCCTTCATAAAATAAAACCAAAGAAATATGTATTCCCCAAATATCAAGACTATTACTAACTGCTGAAAAAAACAGTTTTTAGCATAAGTCATTAGAATGATCAGCTGCGCATTGTGCTACCAATGAAGATAGATAACACTGGAAAAGGGACAAACTAGTGTTGTGCTGTGTAATGATCTCCTGGAACTGCAAGGGGACTCTTACAAACACTGCCTATCTCCTGTTAAAGGAGACAAAATTTATTCTACATAACAGGGACAAGAACAACACACGGCCAAACACTTCACTACGCTATTTCCATTCTAGTTCTTCTGTTTGAGATAGGTGATTTTGACATCCAAAACCCAAAGTGCACTAGAAGAATTGTGGCTGAATTTTTATTATGATGAATTTGCATTGAAAGAACATTATTTCCTTTCAGGGTAGTTGCTTGTTTTGTGTGACCTCTTTGTAGTTGGAAACATCTGCAGTAAAAGTAAATGAAAAATATTCAACATCAGAAGTCACTTTCAGGTAGAAATTTTCTCAGTCACTTTAAACTGAAGAAATAGACACACTAAAATAAATTTTTATGGAACATTACACGAATGAATGTTTTTCCTTTATATATGCACTTGAGGCACAAATTAAAA
Source organism: Pelecanus crispus (assembly GCF_030463565.1). NCBI lineage: Eukaryota > Metazoa > Chordata > Aves > Pelecaniformes > Pelecanidae > Pelecanus > Pelecanus crispus. The sequence continues at coordinate 102,759,591 of NC_134645.1, forward strand.
ATAGCTTAGAAGGTATTTTTTAGGCAGGAGACAATTTGCTTCATATTCACATTCACTGTATATTTTAGAATAACTAACCCTGTAAAAAGTGATGATTTGCATGATTTTGTGGAGTTTCAAGTTCTTTGCATGGTGTTAATCCATTTTCCTTGCACAGTCCTCTGGTTAACTCAAACAAACACATTGTTTCCCATATCAGCAAAACTACTTACAGGAATGTAACTAAGAAAAAACTTACAGGGTCAAATAAAATGAAAATTATTCTGGCTAAATTATAAATATTTTGAATTTCTTCTTATGAGGAATTTAGAGCTTTAGGTTTTTCTCAGTTATCCATCTGGTTATTTTTCAACTCGTAAATATTTTGAACTTGTTTAAAATCATTTAGTTGGCTATATATACTGTGTTATTTATTTTGATTAAAAGTTAAAATATTCTGTTTCAGTAACACACCAGATTTATTTGTTAGCAGAGCAGGAAAAGTAACTGAAAAATGGTCTTCTACTATCAGTAATAAATTATTGTGTTTAAGTGCTAAAATACATCAGTTGTTTAATTCAGTCAAAAGAGACACAGTAGTCAACATCAAACAGGGATGGGTATCTAGTTTCTCATTAGGTTTTTCTTCAGAGAAAAATGCATGGTGCCTCTATTATAAGAAATAAACTGCACATTAAAAGACAATAAAAAGGTGCATCATCTGTTCAGTTCTAAAACTTACATCATAGGCCTACAGACCAGTTACTAAAATGCACATTTGATTCCCTTCTTAAAAAGGATTTCACTTATTAAGTATGTAAAAGCTTCATTGTTCCAGAAAGTAATGAGAAATGTTCTGATGAAACAGGAAAAAAAGACACAGTGTAAATTAATAATTTTGTGTTATAGCCAAAAATATATTTCATTAGGCAAAACAGTCCTTGCAGACTGATATAGGCGCAAAATAGGGCAAATTTCTGTTTTTAAACAGTTAGATAATTGGCTTGCTGTTTTTCCCCTGTATTTTCATGTCAGAGAAGGAGTCATAAAAATGTAAGATTCTTATTAATAAAACACAGTAACATGGCAATCTTAAAGCTACACTCAGACTTGGCATTAAAGAAAATATGCTCTCCACTGGACTTGCTCTCTGCTCCATTCCCTAGGATCTCAGGAGACTCCCACAGGATTAGTCATTGTCTCTCCAAAAGCATTGTTAACCTCTATGCCCTGTCTTTGGGATGGAAGGAACAGAGGTCTGGTAAATGAGTTATCTGTTTGCCTACTTCAATTCCTGACATGCTACACAGTAGAAAAAGAATTTTTTCCTCTCCTCAGACTGAGTTTTCAAATACCCTGTGGTAAAAGCATCATATCTTAACACGGTTAGAGTTTCTGGTCTGTGGGACATCTCACTGTTGACAGTCTCCTGCCCTTGGATGCTACTTTTTACTTTGTCCACGAGCAGACTGCAATGCATAGTCCTTCTTTGGGCCTGTACGCTCTACAGCCTGTGACACTTCTTTGAGCAGGAGGTGGGGCAAGAGGCCTCCAGAGGTCCCTCCCCACCTGAATTATCCTGTGTCAAATGATCCAAGCACAATAAGGCCACAGCTCTGTGTGAGACCCTCAAGGATTGGTGCAACGCAGGGGCAATGCTCTGGGGACAGTGGGGTCTGTCCCCACTAGAGCTTTATAAGTTTCCAACCTTTTCTCAGTCTTACCTCTTTCCCATGCTAAGGGAGGACAGCATGCATGCCAGTATGTGGCCCAGCACTGTACCACCCCTAAGCATAAAGCACATGCTGGAATGGAAGGCACCCCACTCCTGTATGGCATCTCTCAGAGGGGAGGGAGGTCACCAACAAAAAATCAGTCAAGCTGCCGCTGTGACAGTATAAATAGTACATAATAAATACAAAGATGGATACTGCACTTCTGTAGCCTTTCCCTAGTCAGGACTCAGAAGAGCCAAAAAGCAAGGAGTATGTGTATGGAAAAGGTCTGTTCAACCTTCTGGTTCAGGCTCAAATTTGGAAAGGGAGAATATCTGCTGCCTGGCCGAAAAGGACCTGGGGGTGTTGGTCGACAGCTGGCTGAACATGAGCCAGCAGTGTGCCCAGGTGGCCAAGAAGGCCAACAGCATCCTGGCTTGTATCAGGAATAGTGTGGCCAGCAGGAGCAGGGAGGTGATTGTTCCCCTGTACTCGGTACTGGTGAGGCCGCACCTGGAACACTGTGTCCAGTTTTGGGCTCCTCAATACAAGAAAGACATTGAGGTGCTGGAGCGTGTCCAGAAAAGGGCAACAAAGCTGGTGAAGGGTCTGGAGCACAGGGCTTATGAGGAGCGGCTGAGGGAACTGGGGTTGTTTAGCCTGGAGAAGAGGAGGCTGAGGGGAGACCTTATCGCTCTCTACAACTACCTGAAAGGAGGTTGTAGTGAGGTGGGTGTTGGTCTCTTCTCCCAAGTAGGTAGTGATAGGATGTGAGGAAATGGTGTCAAGCTGCTCCAGGGGAGGTTTAGACTGGAAATTAGGAAAAATTTCTTTACGGAAAGGGTGGTCAAGAATTGGAAGAGGCTTCCCAGAGAGGTGGTGGAGTCACCATCCCTGGAAGTGTTCAAAAAATGGGTAGACGTGGCACTTTGGGACACGGTTTAGTCTAGTCTACCCTTGATTGGTTTAGTGTGGACTTGGTAGTGTAGGTTAATGGTTGGACTGGATGATCTTAAAGGTCTTTTCCAACCTAAACGATTCTATGATTCTATGATCTGCAGTGCTTAGGTCCATTACACATTATATATGACAGCTCTTGTCATCAAAAATTCTCAGGGCAATGCCACTAACTGTCCAGCAGCATCCTAAGTGAACTTCAGTGCCCTTTAATCTCTCACTTGATAGAATAACATATAAAAGCGTACTTTTTTCCAATGTCAAGTTTACAAAAGTTTTGAGTTGTACTATATTCAAACAATTTGTTCCAGACACCTCAACAGGGAAACAGTCCTTCAGAATGTTACTATATGCTAGACTGGCATGCAGATTTAAATTTTTTTCAAATTTCAAGGTCAAGTATGTATCTTACAACAAAACTGGTTTGCTTATTTGTGGGATTTGGGAGTCTGGGATTTGATCCACTGCTTGCTTACAGTAAGTTGCTTCCACTGTCAGGAATCATTCTTGATTTACTCAAGGGTAAGAAAGGGGAACATCAGATCTGTAGGTTGAAGTCCTAGGTCCTGGCTTCCTTCAAGCGTAAGTTATCATTGACTTGAGCAGGCATTCAATCCAATTATGCAGAGAATTAAAGTTGTTGGATTGCTATCTTAGATATGAAATGAAAATTAACTTTGAAAATGTATTATAGCATTGTTGGTCCTGGAACAGTATTTTAGTACAAGAAATGAGACTGTTGCCTCTTTCCCAGTGGAGCTTTCATCTCATTGATATTGAATTATACTTCCCAGTCCCATTGAATTTTCCAGTCCCGTTAGAAAATACTAGGACTCAGAGAACCTCAAAGCTGATTTAACGTAAAATCTATAGTAAATACAAATATTGAATCTTTCTTTCAATCTTGAAATAAAAGAAATGCCATTTACTCATTAATATTCTAAATTAGCCCCCTGTCCCTGCTAAAAGAAATCCCTGGGGCCCCTAAATGATGAATCTTGTAAGATAATGCTGCATGAAAAAGAATTTAAACAGCTTCTCTTCTCCCTATTTCTCTTCTTCTTAACAGGTATAATTTTAAGCTTGGACATTCACAAATGTTCCAGTCTAACTCAAATAGTTCATGGCAATATCACATATCTGACAATATGAATGAAAACCAGTGAAGAATATAAAAATTAAACCTGACTGGTTTTATGCTTCCTGTTTTATTCAGCTTTGCGCATCCACTGTGTGAAAGTTGTATTGGTTTTTTTGTTTTATTGTATGTGAACAAGTAGAAATGAAAATACATATTCAATAGACTGTGTGAATATGATTTTAGTTTCATGTACAGTTGTTTCAGAGGATAAGCTGGCAATGGAACTGCATCATGTTTTTAAGGGAAACCAGCAAATTTTCAGTTCTAAAGCGATGAAAGGAGGAAAGATAAGCATGGTGGTATTGATTTTCTTGAAGTTTTTCTATTCTTCTGCTTATAATGCAGATATCAGAACTCAGCAAAACCAACCAAAGATGTGAAATAAAAGAACAAAATGAGTTATTTCTCAAGGACTTTTTACTAATCAGAAAGGTCAATATGGGCAAATTAAAATTCCTGCTCAATACAAACTTCAATCAAAATGTGTACATTCAGTTAAAAAAAAATAATGAAACTCTCAACATAAACAAAATTGAAATAATAGTTGGTTTTTTTTTTTGCCTAGATCCTAGGGGTATAAAGACTTTGCATTTCTCTTTACCTTCCAGCAATCCACAGACAGTAGTTATCAGTCTTTGCTGATTGCTTTCTCAATGTGTATTATTTGTAGAACATGAACAACATTTTTTTTTGTCATTTCATCTTCAGAATGCTTACTTTTCCTCCTTTTTTTTTTTTTTAATTACAACATATTTAGGTTAATATAATTGCAGAAATGATACATGAAAAAGACCCATTATGCCTGTTATAGCTCCTGATTCTTTCAGTCTTACTCCCAAAGTGTAGTACGTTTTTATTGGACTCATTCCCTTGTGTACAATGCGTTAGTTTGGATTTGTTCAGTGCTGTTCTGAAATGGCTTGAGCAACAGAATTCACACCTTTTTCTCTGAGAGACTAAATGAGGAGGAGCTGAGGTGTGTGCACTCAGGGAAGAAAAGGTCTTTGGAGTACCACTGGAGTTGTTGGGACTACAGTCCAACACTCCCAATGCAGATCTTCATTTTACCTAACCCAGAGGAGGATAGTAGGGGTGGGTGTGCGTATTAGCATTTTGGTTTGGAACAGAGGGGCACCAAGGCCAAGCTGGGACGTCAGCCCATTCATGAGTGTGGGTCAGGATCAGGCCTGGTGAGGGGACCCAGGGTCAGGCATGGCCCCAGCATGGGGCTTCCACAACAGAGGAGCTCATATCTACTAGGAATTGTTCATGTGGCCATGCCCTCAACTACCTTCATCTTAAGGATTCCTCAACAGACAAAGAGTCTTTGGGTTACTGAACAAAGTGGGGGTGAATTTTTCAGAGAAGTATAGCATAATTAGGCTGTGTGGTCCCTAACTGCATGGATAGTCCCTTGCCTAGTGTCAAGGTGTTTTTCCAGAGGGGAACGGACCTGGGCTTCTCAAAAAATATTTCTTATTAAAGTGTTAAATTATTGAGCAGTCACCTATCACTTAACAGGAAAAGGATTAGCAATAGATGTTAGATTTTGGCAAACAAGTGTTTGGCATCTTATACTTACATTTAAAATCTAAATTAGATCACACAACCATCATTTCTCCTCCTCAGTAAAAGAAGGGCAGAGAGCGATTTTCATGAGATTACAGTTATGTTCTTACATCAAAACTAAAGCCTTGTCCTGCTTACAGCTCTGTGAACCAGAAGCATGAAATCATTGAACTATACTTGCACATTTGCAATTAGTTTTGATCACTGGGAGAACCAAAACCAGATTCATATTCTTAACTGCAGACTTATGAATCTGTAGGAACCAATGTTCTAAAAAAATCCCACTAACCCTTTTTAATGAAGGTTGAAGGGTGCAAGGCTTTGTTTGCAGGGCTGGTACCAAGATTAAGGTAACCCATTACAATTAAATTTTAAATTCCTAGTGGAGAGTGAGGGGGTTAATATTTTCACATTATCATCCTTATTGTTATCAAACAAAGGTGGAAGAAAATATTTTTATTAATAAAACAATACATCCTGAGATTAATGACTCAGCTGAGAGCTCATAAAATTAGTTGCCATAAGACAGATTAAATTTAATGCAGATTGCATGTGGTTTTGTTGTTTATCGTTGTCTGGTTTACATTTTCTTCTTTCATATTCCTTTAAAGTAATGTCTTTGTGAGGTTCCAAGTTAAAAGCTGTTCTGCACTCATTTTTACTATCTATTTCTATGAAGAACTGACAGATGCCTTAATAAAGAATGGACAGCTGGTTTATAGACAAAAAGGCACAATCAATTTAGGCTACAGTTTAAAAGTACCTAAACCAGCTGTACCCTGCTAATGAATTTTAATAGTTTTGCATCTTGCACATCATAACATTTGAAATATCCATAATTAAATGTGCATTTTGTTAATGAAATCTTCCCCTTGAATCATTAAAAGAAGCAACTTGTACTTTTTAGAAAAACTTCTCAGACATGTTTGGATAACTGTTTTGTTTTGGCTTGGGTTGGTTGTTTTTATCTTTTTTTTTTTTTTTAAAGTTATTTCAACTTTCAAAATATAATTATACTGTATTGATTTGCCTGACATACAAAATTACTTCTTTTCAGTTCTGTCACCATGTAACAGTTGTTAGCTGTTTTCCATTCTAATGTTGCCTTTCATTTCCAGAGAAGCAGTAACTTTGTGGATCACAAAAAGGCAATATAACCATGGAAATACATGGAGAACATACTGGGAAGAAGAAATGCTAAAAAACTTCATTTTGTGTTTGCACTAATAAAAATGTGATGATATGAAATGGATAAGAATAACAAAACCTTTAAGCTAATCAAACAGAAGGATATAGATTGGGTATTATACTAAAAGTAATATTTATACTCTACATTGAAAGCTCTTCTGTAGTGGACTCGGGTTACAAAACTTCATATTACAGATAGAATGAGTGAGTCTGGCACCATCAGAGAGAAACACATGTAGCCTGTATCTCGATGGTATGTCACATGTATGATTGCAGCAAGGGTAGAGGTAGACTAGTTGGCACTAGACAGCAATAATTGTGAGCTGGTGGCCATGGTCTTTTGGCAAAGACAGTTCAGGTTGTCCCAGTATCTTGCATTTTTTGCTTGAAGGCTGAAAGAATTGATGTCCCTATCATGGGTGTCACTGCTAGAGAGATTAAAGCTTGTTCAGATAGCCTAAGACATCATACTTGGTACTAAGTAGAAATAAATATAGAAGTGATCATCCTTTCACCCCAGCTGAGTGAAAAACTGGAAAGTACCTGTGTTCAGACCAACTGTACTTCCTGACTGTAGCCATTTCTTACCCAGTAAGGACAAGCTGAGTACCTGCTGAGCTGGATGCCCATTACTTTTTCAGTGCCACCTCGGAAGTGTAGCAAGCAAGTTGTTTGCAGTCCTTAGCTATCCCTTTATTGTTTTCCCCCCAAGTGTCCCCCTATGTCCATACTGTCCATATCTTTTCCTTATACACAAGTCAATGTGTATACATATGTCAATCCCCTTCTTCAGTGGTTTAGGACCCACATCTACCCCTTCCCCTCTTTACAGAGACTTTCTGGCAGAATAGTCTTTCACCTAGGGAGATCCAGCATCTGGGTCTCTACTTATCTCAGTTGTGGCAGTCTGACAAACAGCCCCAAAAGAATTTTTTTTAAATCTAACAATCAGAGCTTTAAAGTCCACTCAAAAATAATAATAATTAAAAAAACCTTCTAGTTTTCATACTGTTTATCTCCTGCTGGATTTAAGATATAATACTTGCAAAAATTAATTTGGAAATTAATGAAATTAATGAAATTAATTTTGAAATTAAGAAGAATGGATGATTGTAACCAAGTTTACTATATGAAAAATGAAATTTCATGATTGGACCACTGCTTGAAAGTAAAGAGGATAAGTATAATATGATCCTTATAGTTTCTCATTAGCTGGGAAACTAATGACTCTCAAATCATTAAAATTACTGGCAGATAGCACTTTGTCATCTTCAGTATTACCATAACTTCAATATTCTCTGCGTTATCACCTGTTTACTGTTCTATGTCCAGGTAGCTGGAGTGGAAGATTTACATGACGGTTTTACCTCTGTTAGTGTTCCAGACAAGGCCAGGACTGCACTTCAGAATCAAAACTCCAATCATTCTATCATGCTTTGCTTTACATCAATATCAGAGCACATAAATTTGGTTTCTTTGAAATGAAACTGAGCCACAAGGGTCACCCAGAGAGCACACCTAATGGACTCCAGCCAACAGGCATTCATTCCATGAGGCCAAAATATTTTCAAAGAGAACACCCCTAAAATACACACAGTATGGAAATCTGGTCTTCAACACCAACTGTTTTGCTTTACAGCTCCATTTGTGCTGTACCACATTGCATGTTAATGGGTATGTAGGTGAACGCAACTCAAATCCAAACTATAGCCTGGGGTATGGGTGGTGAGCATATTGAGGAGTATGCTGGAGGAGAAAGTCTGGACCTGTGCTTAGTGGTTCAAGGGGGTGGGCTAAGTATGCATATGACTATGTTTCTTCAGTCAAAATCTGCCCCTACTTATCTCAGCATGTAGGCATAACATTTTCTTTCTTAAGCTCTTCTGAGCTTTTCCGGACAGGAAAGGAGAGGTATGATATCTTCATCCTTCACAGGCTGATATCTAAACAGCTTTACTCACTGTAAATTGTAAGTCCCTGAGAATATCCTTGCTGATACAAGACACCACGTGATAATCACCACTTGAAAGACAGAAATCACCACTGTAAACTATCCACAGATCAAAGGATTGCATTTATATGTTACATTAAGTAAAATTAGGTAGTACATACAGTATTTATAGAATATGAAAAAAATCCCACAAGCTTAGGACAGCCCCCCCATGGCATCTGCCTGCGCAGGTGAATGCTGCATTCTGTTCTGTTCAGCAACATAGCTTTAACTAACAGAACAGAATAAAAGTGATTGAGTCCAATTTAAACAAGGCAGTGGGGGACATGAAAGTCTAAGGGATTTAATTTCTAGGGAAATGAAAGACTGAAGTTCCCTAGGCAAAGGAGTGAAGTCATCCAGGGAGAGGAAATAGTGCCAGATTGGCACCTAAGTTTAGCTACACAGCATTGGATACTAAAACCAATGGACTCAACAGAGATATGGCTTTACGACATACTATAATTCTCTCTGCCTTCCATGTTAACACCTTCTTGTTCCACAAGCAATAAATTGCCATACTTTTTTCTCTTTCTCATAAATGCCCATCTTATCAACTATCTCCCTGCTAATATTCTCTCAGATAACCAGCCAACTTTTCTTCCAGGCAGTTTGGACTCAATGTTTTCAATCTATATTTAGTTTGGAAAGATGTTTGCTTTTGTCAGGCCTGATGAAGGGTTTGTGTTTCAGCAAACTCATCTGCTTTTTCCCCAGCAACATCAGATGGTCTAATAACGGGTATTATTCCTCCCCACAAATCTTGCCTTGCTTCAAAGGAAAGGGCAGAAGTGCCTTATGTTGACATAGGTGGTAGCAATGAAAATTGTATGCATGCTGGATACTGATGATTAGCTTTGATGCATTGTTAATTTTCACAAAGTTTATTGGTATCTTGTAATTCCCACATTTCTTCATAATTCATAAATGATCTCTTAAGTCTCCGATGCTAGCTGTTATGAAAACAGAGGGAAATGGCCTATTAAGAACAGTTTAATTCTTATCAGCTTAAAAAGTGTTAAATATACCAGATGGGGGAGGAAGGCAGAGGGATTGGCACCAGACTTCTAGAAATCAAAGTCTCAAGATTAAATCCTTTGTTACTATCACTTTTCTATTGACACATCCTCATGACTGTCAAGAAACTGAAGTGGCCTGGTTTTGAAGGACCCTCCCCTTTAACATCCAACAGAATGGATTTTCCCAAATCTTCAGGTCTTTCTACTAATGACATGTTCCCTATAAAAAATTAATTTGTTTAGACGTAAATTCTGATGAGAGAAGAAACCAAGTTTTCTAATGAATCACCCATTGTACCTTACCATCCCAGAGAAAAGTCAGAAAAAGATGGGTAGGAAAAGTACATATATTTTCTTCCATTCTCATAAGGTTCCTAATTATTAAGACTTTGAAAGTAAAGTTTCTTTGTGTCAGATACACTTGGTCATTGAATGTGTGATTTGACAAGGTGTGAAATGTGCCAGCTGTGTGCTAACTGGTCAATAATTGTTTGATATACATCAAATAACAGCTATCCTCAGGAGGACCTTCCAGGCTGTGGATCTGATATAAACAAAACCATCTCTCTGTAGTTCCACGTCCTTGAGGAACAAGATTTAAAAGTCTATTTCTTTATTGGCTAGCTATACAGAGCTCCTTAAGTGATGTCAATTGAGAGTATAAGTGAGCTTAGTTTTTGGAAGTACCCAGCACTTCCCAGGCATTGAACTGGGGCGGTGAGTCATACTTCAGTGACACCTGATTATCTGGTTTGTTAGTCTCTTCCCCCTACTCTGCCAGTAGGTTTTGACCTTAGGTGCCCAGTACAGAGTTCCAGTCTGTGCTCTGGGGAATGAAGCCTTTTATCTGTGTACCATAGCTAAGACTATTATGCTGAAGCCCAAAGTAATCCACTGGATATAGTTTAGAACAGTTATATTGTAGGTATACATTGGAAATGTGAATTAGAAAGTTGAGCTGAACAGTGTTTAATGAATATCTTAAAGTACATCATGTTAAATACTGCAGTTGATATGTTTGAGTTAATTTTAAAACTGGCTTTTAATGAATAGTATAAATCACAGTTTTATCATCAACAGAATGAAAACAAATAATTTTAATTGACTACTGAAATAACAAACACATATATGCTTGCTGATTTTATTGAAACACATCTGTGTGCTTCAGGTCTGACAACAGTGAAAAAATAGGAAAAATAAGTCCCTGCTGAGAAATGGGTGAAAGCCACCACTTTTCCCAACTAGAAGATCACCATATCCTTTCTAGCATCACTGAATTGAGGAAACTACATTATACAACTTATTTAATCCCCAAGAGATGCAACCTCTGAATCCAGCTTAATAAAAGCCTATTAACACAGAATGTCATATTGCGTTATGCAATCAGTGTAAGGGAAGGTATTAACATAAGGACACCTCATAGCGATTCTTGCAGAAGCCATAAGCAAAATTTCTGCATCTAATTGGCTACTCAAATAGAATTTTAAAATGCAGATTCCATCTGGTTTTAAAATTAACACTGCTAGAAGAAAGAACATTGAATAGGCTGCAAGCATGTCAATAACAAGAAGTAATGCAGTATAGCTAGAGGAGATCTTAAATTACATTTTCTCTATGACATTCCAGAGAATTTATCTATTGTAAATTACAAAATATCAGCCCTCTGTGTGCCAGCTCAAACTCACATGAGAGTCTTCTAAGAGAAGGAGAAAACCCATTTTGCTGTTTCAATTCCTGCAAATAAATTATAAGTATCAAGTAATCATACCTTTTAAAGACAAGAACATCAATAGTACACAGGTACTCCATAATAAATAGTCTTAAAGCAAATATTGTGTCTGAGTTTGAGAGAAAAATCCAGTTTCATAAGTTCATACAGAAAGATTTGTGTTGGTTTAATTTTGAATAGGCTAAGAGTCTTTGCAGCTCAGTGTACTTAATCAACCCATGATGGCAAGATTACACAATGTAAGAATACTAAACTTGTTTACTTAGTTGTTTAAGTGAAAGGATAGTGGCTTGTAAACCTAAACAAAGTATTCTTCCTTCCATTTCAACCCTCCATAAGAAACAACACAGTGTCTTCTGGGGGTAATTTCTTTGTTCATAAATTAGAAGAGAGAGATGCAGCTGATGCTCCAGACTTAAACTGCAGGGGAAGCCTACTGGGTCTCCATCTCCCAGGTAAATGTGTCACATCAGTGGCACACAGTTGCATTTGTAAAGAGTGTAGGCTGCTGTAAAGGATATTGCGAAAATATGGGCTGCAGTGAGTTTAGACCATAAAAGGTACATAAAGCAAGATAAGAATAATATGAGGGAGTCTCAAGGCACAGAAAAGAAAAAAGCTTGAAGCAACAGGAATATGCTTAAATCCTGTCCTGGTTTCGGCTGGGATAAAGTAAATCAAGTACTCAGCTTTTATTCCATTCTAAAGTAGGCACCTGAAGATCTAGGCAAAACTGACATCTCTACTGGATCAGAAAACAACGGGTAAGTAAGTTTTCTTTGCTTTCTTTCCATCTGCATTTGGGAAAGATTAGGAAATTACCTGTGCACTGGGAAACTAAGTGTTCACCTGCTGATGTGATAGGAGCGATACTATCTGCCGTCTTACCTGTAATATCTCCATCAGTGTGGCTCTCATTGTGCCTTAGAGCATATACCCTCAAGGTATGAAATTGGTTTTCTCTTCTGCGTTCACCGAGTGCCAGCAATGGTGCCTTTGTCCTGGACTGGATATGATGTGCTGGCATGTTACTGGTAGAAATGGGGCCTGTGGAAGCTTAAAGGAGGCTTCAATTTTTCAGAGGAAGTCCAGAGTGTGGAGTTCAGCCTGTGGAGGCTTCAGTGAACCCTGAACTTCCACTGAAAAATGGCTTGAATTAGTTGGGACTGTTTTGAATTTTTCCCAGCCTGAATTTCAAGCAAGAGCATACTTAGGTATGGTTGATACAGGGAGATACGGTTGTGATCACTCTTAAGGGCAAAAGAGGTAGGGGAATCCCACCCCCATGCCTTCTTCTATCACACATTAATGACGTACATCATTCCTCCCCCCCACAAATGGAGCCGGTCCCTCAAGAGCAGGGAACAGCACTGTGATGACTGGTCCCTGTAGAGACTGATATGGAGAGGTCTAACGCTAATGATATTACCTGATTGCTTTACAGAACTTCGAGTTGTCATTCAATGACTGACCATTTACTTTTGATTCTTTCCACCTCAGTTTCTTCATAGCCATCCTGTCCTATCTAATCTTTTGATCTCTTTGCACAGCTAAATGTTCTGTGCCTTTTATTTATATTTAATCTAGAGATTACTCTGAACATGAGTAGAGATAACAAAACACTGGAAAACTGAATTGGAAATTCTCTTCTCAGGACTACACAGAAACATGGTCTGAAGAGATATGTCATTTACTTTTTAAAGCTGTGAAGTCCTTCGGAATAAAAACTCCAGTGGGCCTGCACTAAAACTTTTGAGGCTACTAATTTAAACTATTACAGCCAGTATCAATGAGAATGGTTGTGAGATGGGCTGTTAAAACCAAGAATTGCCAAAGAATTTTAGAATTGGTGTATTCTCATCATAGGGAAGTATGGGCAACGTAAACATATATTTTTATTAAAGCCAGTTAACTATATTGTAAATTACTAACTAAAAACAATTTTTGACTTTATTTTAATAGATACTATTAACCTTTTTGCAATGATAGATATTGATTTTTCTCTGCAGATAAATCCAAGATGTGTTTCAAAGTTATACTATTGATTTAACTTAATATGAAAAGCTTTGTCCATACATACAATGTGCTATTAATTGCTCAAGGATATTCCACATAAATTATGGTATGGACTTATCAAGACATGATTACCAGTGTAATGTTAGTTCTTAGCTTTCTATTGCATATGAATTCATGTTTAATAGAAAAAATACTAGCAATACTGAAATTAATGGTTAAATTGTTACTGGTTTTCATAGCAAAGGATTTAATTTGCTTTATAATTAATATTTCATTTAGCTCTGCTAAATATAATACCCTATGTCATATGTAGCATTTAGTAAGAAATATTTTAATTTCAACATCAGATTGAAACCACATTATCACTAATACTTGCAAGAAATAACGAAATGCAAATAGTCTTAGAGAAAGATCAAGTGGAAAAAAAGTCCTCAACCATTGGTTAGTTTAGAATATGAATATTCCATATTTACATTCCCAGTCAAACTTACAACTCCTAAATTAAAATGATTTTCAATGTTTTGCTTTTTTTGTGCAAGAAAATTATCTTTAATTACATCTCCATCTCAGTTTTTATTACTTTCTTCTGTTCTAAAAGAAAATTTTTTAGTTAGCATGTAGAAAATTTCAATATAATTCCCAAAAATGTCTGGCTGATTGTCTGTAATGTTAGATAGGCTGTCTTTCGACCAGCTAGTTTTCCCTTACACATTTTTAGGAATATGTAAAAGGTGTTTAGAAGTATTCACATAAGAAACTATTTTAGAAGGCTCTAAGTCTGCATTATCTACCAACTTGTTCAGAGTTACATTATCAAGAAGAGGAGAGAGGTTCAGTGACACTTTGGACATATTCCATTATCCTTTTAGTGTCAGGCTAATGTTAGAGACAGAAATGCATTTGCCAAGTGTCTTTCAAGCTGCATTTATCTGCCTTTACCTCTCTTCCTGGGAAGCATTTTTACAACACTAAGACTATTTTTTCCTTCAATAAGCCATTCCTAACAGCAGGAAAAGGGTGTAGAAAGAGATTATAAAAAGGAAAATGAACTGAAAACTCAAGTGCATTTTCTCTAAAGGCTTTTTCAATCTGATTTTATCAGTCACAGGAAGTAGCAAAAGAGATGAGAATTGTCTCTTCTTCCTTGAAGCAGGACCACAGTTAATAGGTGGATCCACAGTCCAGTAGATCTCAGAGTGAAAATATTTTCACCTAAGGTATAACCTCCATCTGTCTTCTACAAATTTAATCCTATTGATTTTAGTCACATCATTTTGTACCTCATTAAAATAATTATTATCTTATAAGAATAACCTCCCTGAGTATTTTTAGGCTTTTTTTTCTTTACCTTTCACTTAAAATACATGGCTGTTTCATTTATGGCCAGTCCAACAAAGCACGTATAAGGCTGAGTACTGAACCATGTGAGTAGGACTGTTAACCATGACGGTCAATGATTACCATGAGGTATGCAATATGCATGCATCTGTGGTGTGTTGACCTTGGCTGGATGCCAGGTGCCACCAAGCTGCCCTATCACTCCCCTTCTCAGCTGGACAGGGGAGAGAAAATATAAGAAAAGGCTCATGGATCGAGATAAGGACAGGGAGAGATCACTCAGCAGTTACTGTCATGGCAAAACAGACTTGATTTGGGGAAAATCAGTTTAATTTATTACCTGTCAAATTAGAGTAGGGTAATGAGAAATAAAACCAAATCTTAAAACACCTTCCCCCGACCCCTCCCTTCTTCCTGGGCTCAGATTCACTCCCAATTTTCTCTACCTCCATCCTCCAAGCAGCTCAGGGGGAGTAGGAGTTGTGGTCAGTTCATCACAGGTTATCTCTGCTACTCCTTCCTCCTCAGGGGGATGACTCTTCCTCTGCTCCAGTGTGGGGTCCCTCCCACATGGGAGACAGTCCTCCATGAACTTCTCCAAAGTGAGTTCTTCCCGCAGGCTGCAGTTCTTCATGAACTGCTCCAGCGTGGGTCCCTTCCACAAGGTGCAGTCCTTCAGGAGCAGACTGCTCCAGTGTGGGTCCCCCGCGGGGTCACAAGTGCTGCCAGCAAAACTGCTCCCGAGTGGGCTCCTCTCTCTCCACTGGTCCACAGGTCCTGCCAGGAGCCTGCTCCAGTGTGGGCTTCCCACGGGGTCACAGCCTCCTTCAGGCACATCCACCTGCTCTGGTGTGGGGTCCTCCCCGGGCTGCAGGTGGATATCTGCTCCACTGTGGACCTCCCTGGGCTGCAGGGGCACAGCTGCCTCACCATGGTCTTCACCACAGGCTGCAGGGGAATCTCTGCTCTAGTGTCTGGAGCACCTCCTCCCTCTCCTTCTTCTTCACTGACCTGGATGTCTGCATAGTCATTCCTCTCACTTATTCTCACTCCTCATTCCAGCTGCAGTTTTGTGTCCCAGTGGTTTATTTTTTTTCCCCCTTCTTAAATATGCTATCCCAGAGGTGCTACCACCATCGCTGATGGGCTTGCCCTTGGCCAGCGGTGGGTCCGTCTTGGAACCGACTGGCATTGGCTCTATCAGATACAGGGGAAGCTTCTAGCAGCTTCTCACAGAAGCCACCCCTGTAGCCCCCCTGCTACCAAAACCTTGCCATGCAAACCCAATACAACATCATAAAACATATTTGCATTTTTAAGGCTGTACCCTTACCTAATTTGCTGTCCTTACCCTTATTATTGTTAGTTATATAGAGGTCTCTCCAACACAAAGTGGTTGAGTCATTCCAGATGTGGTCACAACAGAGTTATATACACATATTACTCCTCTGATATTTGTATGCACCTTTCAGCTGTGTTTAATGTAGAATCCCACACTATCTTAAGTCACATTCATCTTAATAGATTAGTATTTATTTGGTTTCTTTTGAAATTCATTAGTTGTGTTTTCAATTAATATTCTTCCTAACCAGCAATCTGCAGTGGGTTTGCATTTGTTATGCCTATGAAATTGTTCTTCATATGTCATTTTTAACTCATAGTGCACTGCCCAGACACCTCTCAGGAAAATGAAATCTGTTATTTGTGTATCTAATGCAGGGGTATATCAAGGAAAAACAGTTATCTGTCATCAGTACATTCAAAAGTCATATGACCTGTGGATATTTCTAGGAAAAGTAACCCATGGTTTAGCTAAAAGCAAAATACCATCTTATTTCAGGAAGGTCTAAATAATCAAGATTTCCAACTCCAACTACTTCAAAGCAGGCAAGATGAAATCTTTTACTCAAGATTAAAATACAGATGAGACAACTTTTTTTGATTTAGGGCAAGATCCTAAATCTATAAAGTTTTAGCTCAAGACACAGATGAAACATAGAATCATAGAATCGTTTAGGTTGGAAAAGAGCTTTAAGATCATCCAGTCCAAACATCTGAGTTTTGTAACATTTTGGTTAACTTTGGTGTATTTGTGACTTTCCATTTGAGTATCTCTAACTAAATTTCTCATTTGGAATAAGAATGTTAAAATATTTAAGGAAAGACTGAGATCTCTGGTCTGTTTCTTTCAAAGTGAGAAAACTTAGACGTTCTGGGTATATATCCAGACTCCTGGATTTTTCTTTTCACAGAACAGAATTAAGCCTCCAAGCATTTTGAAATGTGTCCATCAACAATTCATCCCTTCTAAAAACCTCCACTTTCAACTTGTTTTCTATAACTCAGCTGAACTGGAGCTCACTGTGGCTCAACAAATCATTAAGCTGTAAATTTCATGAAGAATATTACAGTTGCTGCCCCAGCTCTCTCTTGAAGCTTATGGAAGGTCAGAGGGGAACACATAGCCTTGCCTTAGGATTATACAATAACTGCTCATATGAATATTTGTGTCTTTGTTTACTAGCATTCACAAAAATGATTGATGTTTTATTCCCAACCCAAATCCATCAATTCTTTTAGAAGCTGTTACTAAATTCTTGTCAGAACCATACACAGGCAGGTGCATTAAATTCTCCACACTTTTCCTTCAGCCACTTAACAAAGACAGCATGCCAATATTAACATTAGATGTGGCTCACTAAACAAAGATTTTTCTGAATAAGAAGCCTTCTTTTCAGTTTGCAGCCCTATAAGTGTAAACTCCTGTAAGTATTAATGAATTTTAGGAATAAGTTACTTCGTAGCTGCCATGATCCTTAATCTGAATGTTACTACACAGATATATTTCTTAGTAATACTCCCAAGTCTCTGTATGCACTTGGTTGACCTTAATCTTGCCAAAGCATATAGTCTATTTAATTCTTCAGAATAATAAAGTTTCTTCCAAAATCAAGATATCAATTGATTCTTGAATAAGAATGTGAAATAGTTTCTAATGCAGAAACTCCTTTTTTTTTACCTTTTTTCTCCAAGCAGACTGCTACACTGTAGACCTGTGGTCCATAAATATAGTTTTGCCATTGATAGTAATGGAATACAGGCTTTGTATTGTGTTTGCAAGGTCTCAGGACTGAGGCTTGTCAGGCTTGCTAGGTCTGAACTTATTTTCACCTGCCTGGAGCTTTATTTTTACTTGATTTAGCTGCCACAGCAGTTTTGCTGATGATCAGGTGGCTACGCTTAATTTGCTTCACTTTTGCTTATCTACATATGGCATAGCTATAGCTTTATATAGATGGTAGTTACAAGTAATTATTCCATGTAGACTGGCACATTTATGGCTCTAATGTGATGATATAGTGTAGAGGAACAGAGGCTTGCTATGATAGTGATGGCCTAGAGAAGTGGAAATGGGCTGGCACGAGAGACTCACCAGCAATCATTTAAAGAAAAGCAAACCTAGATCTGGAAGAAATCAGTTTTAGGGGTAGCAAGGAGAACAAAAAGCAAGCATAAAAGATTAATAAAATGCACCACATGTAGTAAATTCAGCTGTATAGACCCTGACCTGCTGACTTGACTTCCTGGCTTGACCTCAGACCTAGCTCATCACCAGGGACTTGCCTGGGGATCTCTGGGCTGTGAGTGACTCTGGTCACCGTCACTGGACCCGTCCTGCTCTCCTTGCCCAGGCACTGTGGGACTGTGCCCTTGCTGGCGAGGACAGTGCCCTGCCACCTTGCTCTCACGCCGGCTCCCAGCTCACCTTCCCAGGGGAGCAGCCTGCTCTTGCTGCTCTCTGACAGACACCTTTCAGACTTTAATTTGTCTGAAAAATTATGCCCATCTTGTCAAAAAGATATCTTTGTTATTTTCTGAAGGCTGCCCTGGGCATCTGTGATTTGCTGAAAATTTAATCTGTTCCCACCACTGAGATATTTGGGGAGGATAATTTCTCTACAGCTGGAAGCACACGCCTTCTGTTAGTTATAACTAATGGCTGATGGCTTACCAGGAAAAGTGATGTTTTTAAGGTCATTAATCACACCAAAAGGTGAACATGCAGAGGAAATTCAATTCACTGTTATTTGCATAGATCCTGGCAATGAGCAATCAGGGTATAGTTGTCAGCAGACATGTCAGACAGTCTTGTTGCTCACAACAATGGCATTTAACAGCTCACCATCAAGCCCTGAATCTAATCTAAATACCTGGTGCACGTAGGAATCAGCTGAGAACAGCGTGACAGAACATATACTAAGCACTGTTAGTGAGATGACCTGAGCTTGTGTTACTGGAGGAAGGGAATTGAAAGCATTCAAACTTGCTCCAGTCCTGCCTTCATTCCATTATGAAATTCTCTAAACCTCAGAATGAAATTGTCTAAGCAGCTGATCCTAAAGTAAAGATCCTGCCAATGGTGTCAAAAGTTACTGTCAGGTCAACAAAGGTGGAGCAGACATAGGAGACCTCTCTATATTTCTGCTCTATGTGTTAGCTAAAAAACTTTAAGCTTGTTGTTAATTTCATTCTCTGAAACAAAATTTGCTGCCAGGCAAAAAATCTTTGTTATATAGCTAAGTAAGGCAGTTAAATATGGACCTTGTAGTAATAGTCCCAAGAATTTTTAATAAGAGAATTCTTCAGTGAGGGAAGTGTATGAAGTGACTATCCATCTTCTTAGAGAGATGGACAAAGAGACAAAGTTTATAGTCTTGGGGGATCACTACTTTACCCCACATAAGCAGAAGGAGCTTTCTAAGGATTAAGAAGCCTCAAAGCCTCTGAAAGTCTCAACTGAAATGAGAGTAAGTAGTTTGTCACCTGAATTTTTGAGACAGTAAGTGATAGCTAGAGTGAACTGATGGGCTGTGAAGACAGGTGTTCAGTAGCCTTGTAGCTGATGGTGGATTGTTTACTGAATAAAAATTTAAATACTGACATTTAGTTTCAAGAATTCAGTTCTTTCCAGTCAGAAAAGTAGTCTATCCAAAATTTAGACCAGAGGTGGAACTGCCATTAGGAGAACCATACTGTATTTTAAGAGCACCATTAGATTTCATGCCATTTTGATTGAATTGTTACCACACCTCATCTGTTTTCTTGCCATCCAGGCACTATGCATGACTTCAATTTATGCTGAAGATTGTAAAGATTTTTCCTAGATGTTGATAGTCTATAAGCTATTTAAGATTAACATAAGCAATATTTTCCATCAAGCAATTTCCTGCAAATTGTCTCATAGAACTGGTCTTTATATTTCTAGGCCATTGCATCAAGAGTGTTCGAAACATTTGTGTTGAAAACACTTTTGAAGTGATTAAACAATGCCAGAAGTTGTATTAATGATAATTCAGCTTGCATTACAATACTTTGCCATTTAGAAAATTTATTGAAATTTAGCTTTCTCAAAGGCTTTTTCCTGAGTTATTGCAGAAAGAAGATGATAGGCAGAGAGGCTGAATTTTGAACAGACAAAAGGATGGTCTGCCTTACATTAAATTTCTCTTCTAAACTTGGTGGTGTTGATGTTTCTGCTTTACAGAGGCTAATTAAATACCAGTATTTGAGTCTGGGGTGTAACCAAGAATTATTTTTTTCTTATTTAAATCCTGAACAATAGTATTTATAGTAAAATTGTGTTCAGCAGCTTTCCTGAAATAATACATTCTTGCCGTTTCTTCTTCTGTGTCCAGTCTCCCAAGCAATAAAATGCCAGGCACCCTGGTCACCACGAACACTGGAGACATCCAGAATAGGTTTGTATCCTATCCTGGCCCCTAAAGATTATGTATTGCGGTTGTGCATACACTTTGTTTTGATCTCATGAGGTTTTCTCATGGCACTGAGAAGTCACTAAAGGTAAGATTTCCAGACAAGCTCGTTTATTGACAATAATAGACCAAAGAGCAAACAGTGTTAATTTGTGGTGACAATACATAACAAAGGTAGAGCTGATCCAGGCGGTATTGATTCATTGCTGTTTCAGCTGTTCATATGCAATTTTTTTGCAGTTGTATTCCCTGCATACCATCAATGTGTGCTTCCCTGTGTATCTATTGTCACAGAATACAGAAATAATGATGGATATATGAGATGCTATGAAATCTGACAACACATAAATTACTTTCTAGGGAGGATTATTTGATGAATAGACCTATTGGAGGGAAACTTGGCTGCGGTGAGTAGGTGTATGTCAGTTCTACCAGTTACAATGACTTAAGCTGTCCACAAGTCTTCGACGTAGAACATTGGTGCCTGAGAAAATTAAGATATCTTTCAATCCATCATAGCTGACTACCAGGAGCTGGGTGCTCTGCAGTCTGAGAGTCTGGTGAAACTTCACCTCATGAAAAAATTTAATAGGCAGGATATGGCTGTCATCTGTGACTGAATGTTTTAGAGTAACAAGGAAGGCTGGTGACAGACAAACACCTTATTTCCACTGCATACAAATCTTTAAATGAACAAATATTGATAAGACGTTGAACCAGTTATGAAAGAAAGTGAGTTGTAGTTTAAGTGAACATAGTTTATACTGTGAGCAAAATTTATTTCCAGACCTGTCTTCATGAAGTCTGTGTCCCTTTTAAGCCCAAGTATAGACAATATATCTAGAGAGTCTCAATTCATAGCATATTGAAGACTAAGGAATAAATTAAAATCGAAAGACTGACTAAAATAAACTAATTTAAAATCATTTAATCACAATATTAGATTTTTCCATAACTAAATATAACCTTTTCTTCCATTCCAAATACCTCAAATTTTTATTTCTAAATAACATCAGACTTTCAGAAAAAAAAAAGGAAATCCTTTTGAGGTAGGTGATCATTGTGAAAAATCTTGAACAGAAATATTTTCTGTTCAAGACATACTCAAGATTTTTACGTTATGGACTCCCTGCTGTCTGATTTTACAGTACAAAGTCATTTTGGAACTAAGACAAAATAATGTGGTTTGGTATTTTTTGCCATTCAAAAACTTCAAGTAAAATTTATTCTGGTTGCAAGTAAAAAAGTAGTTGCAACTCTCTGTTTATGCAATGAGATGGGGCAAACCCTTCCTAACTCTCACTTTATTCCAGTAATTAAATTTCAACAGGCTGAAATATTTTCTTGGTTATATATCTGTTCCTTTGCTTAGTGGAAGAACACAAAGAAACCTAAGGGAAGAAGCCAAGACTGTATTTGGAAGTTAAGCTTTTTCTTAGTTGATTATAATGGGTCAGAAAAGATTGTATCTGTAACCAAGACTTGTAGGGCTAACTGTGGAACACAGTTGCCTACTGTTCACAGTGCTGTAACAAGTGAATAAGAAGATATTATAATTTATGCAAGTAATATGTCCCAGTTTGAAACCTTAGCTAAATTTTTAAAATGACAACACAGGAAAATATTTTTTCTAATATATTGGCTGTTAATTTTTTTTTTTTTTAATTTTGTTTCTCAGCCTAAGAAGTAAAAAATATTGACTCTAGAACTCTAGGTTGTTGTAGAAATTGACTCTCTTTCTTACATATGTGTGGTTAAGACAGACTTAGTATTATTTTTGGAAAAACAGAATCCAATTTCAATTTGCTTAAACTAGTTGGATAATAGGAAGACATGGCAGATGTGTCAGGGTTAAGCTAAATATACTTGATCTTACATCGGTGTAGATAGCTCGGTAGATGACTGAATGATGTCCCTTGCAATTATACATTTCTATAAAATTCACACTTTACTGCAACAGAAATAGAAGATATATAGTGAAAATACAATAGCTGAAGCATATGTGCATACATATTATGGACAGATAAAGTAATTATCAAAATATTATAGCATAGATAAATCTTTCTAAAGCTTTTTCTATCTACCAAAATGTTTATTTTTATACATTTAACATAACAAGCAAGTTACCTTGTAAGTACAGTACATTAACTGTATGTGACATACAAACTGCTCATAGTCTAAATACTGCATGGGTTGTTATAGACAGTGAAAATTATTAAACAAATTGCCTGTAAATTAAATTTCAAAGATCTTTTTTCTTCCTTTGCACTTAGATTCAGCCAGCTAGGAGTAGAAAGCATACAGTTCTGGAGGTAAAATTTATGCCTCAGGAAGCTTGAAAAATAAGTGATTGTGCTCTCTCAAACCACTCATAACCCAAGGCCAAGCCACATATGATGCCAAAATGCTCTCACAATAAAATCACATTATCAAAATGTGATCTTTCTTTTTCTTTTTATGCTCTTTAATCAATATTTGAATAGCTAGCAATGATGGTGTTCACATTTTAATCAAGATTTCAAATTTGCTTCCCATTAAGATGAATCAAGGAAACATTTCTTTCAAGGTCTTTGCTAGGTTGTAGTGAAAAAGCTGAATCATTCTATGCTTAATTCACACCATACAGATTATTTTTTTACAACCACAAGTGTCAGAAGTGTAAATTATTTCACACGAAACTTGAACCTTCAGGAGTGATTCTCCTGGCCAGATGAATCAGACTTATCTCATCTGGCCCTGTGGGACACAGTCATGCCTTGGTACACATAAGTTAATACCAGATCTCAGTTAGGGACCCCTTGGCTCAGTTTGGTAAAAAGAACAACTAGAACTGTTTCACATTCTGCAGAAATCATTAAACCAGACCACATGAGTGTACTATTACTGTAATTTGAATTAAGCTGTTTAGGTAGAGTGGAGGAGACATAGGTTCCAGTTCTTGCTGTAAAGATTATTATAATATTTAGCCTACATTTATTTGATATTTCTTCCTGTAAGAATTTGTTAATTTATAACATGATATCTGTGTTGCTTTTCTGTCACAGGGATTCTTTAATTCATTAGGCAAAATGAAACAACTTCCATAGGAGGGAATGAAGAAACTTCTGCTTCTTCCTTTATGGCAATCAGAATACCCCAGAGCTTGACACAAACAACCTTGGACCATGTATAATGAAATGCAAACCATATATGACAGATTCCAGAAAAGGCTTAACAATTAAGCTTTTAAACTAAAAAAAAGGTGATGCTGTCTTGTATTCTGTAGGAATGTACTCACTGCCTTTTTTTTTTTTTTTTAGGAGGATATCTGAATTCCAAGCTGGGGTGGTACCCATCGCTAGAGCGGAGGAGGAACAGTGAGCACAAGGATAATAAAAGGTTCCTCATTTCAGTTTCTCATCTCAGTTGAAAATTTTAGGTTCCCTTCCCATAGTTGTCTCCACAGCAGTTTTGGAAAGATCTCAAAGTTTTTTAAGGAAAAAAAAGCTGATGTTCCTCATCTGGCCTCAAGGAGACAGAATCATCACCACACTTTTATGCCAGCTTACACAGTTGTTAAGCCAGGCCCAGCTTTGAAGCACATTGAGTTTGTATGTATGTAATATAGTGATGTAAACCTAGAAAGAAGAAAACTGGCCCAAAATGTCAGATTTTCCTCAGCTGATGTTCATTTTCTGTTGTTTTCACTTGCTCCCACATGCTGTTTATATCTTCTGCAAAATGTTAAGAAGACAATGGTATAGGGACATATATTCTCATTTGGTTTTGGTCTCAGTGTGTTCTGCAAGATTGCCTCAACTTGTGGTTAAGACCCTGGAAGTAAGTGCACATGTGAAATCACTGAACTTGGAATATATGATAGGTTCACAGTACCTTATATGTCTTCTATGGGGAGCATGGAAATAGAGGGAACTCGGAAAGTTACGGTTTAACTGGCAGCAATAGCAGATTCAGCCAACGAGCAGGACGTATCTTTATAGCACCACATTGCCCAGGATGAGAGAGTCAGAACTAAGAAAATATCCATTATGTCCTCTGGGTTGGTGGAATTATAATAATTTTTAGTACCTTTTATAACTTTTTCTGTCTTCCAAAATGACAAGATGAAGGTATGGCTTCTTTCTGCCTACCCCTTAGTGGTTACTGCAGTTCTACAAAGGAGGGAGGCCCCGAGATTAATAGAAAACAGTACCTTAAGAAATGCAAATGCACTCATTTAAATTCATGTATAACTTTAGTCTATATGACAAATAACTGCATAACATGTATTCAGTATATTTTGCTAGGATTTACTTTCCTGATTGTGTTAATATCTTTAGCTTGCCAAAATATCGCAGGAGTCAGTTCGCATGTGAATTTCAGTCAATCGAAGCAGAAATTTACATGGAAGTTAATGCTTAAACTGCTGGAATGTGGTGGAGTTCGACATAAAGCTGCCAGCCCAAGAGGCTGTTCTCTTACAGCAATTCATGGGTAGCCTGGACCAGGACAATGCTCTAAAAGACCTGGTGGATCATGTTCAGTTGTGAGCATAGACAAAGAGTGGGATATACATAGCACTGTGCAGTCATGTCAAGACTGATGCAATTTCTAATATGGATGGAAGCAGAACTTTAACAATGTTAAGACATCAGTGCTTATGAGGGCTAAGAACCTGCCAAATTAGGCAGCAGCTGAAAAATGGCTTTAAAGATTCCTTTTGTGGACATAAGCATCAAAAGTGGAATTAGTGTGACTTCAGGACTTATTGTTTCTATAAAACAATCTTTTCGCCTGTCTGTAGAGTTGGTATAGCAAACCTCCCCCAAACCCCTCCAATCATAAGCTAAACTTTTGTTTAGCATTGACCAAGATCATCTGACTGGCTTACCTCTTCTAATGTGGAAGCTGAAACTAAGGATAACCAATCTGAGGGGAAAAAAACCCCACCCTAAAAAAAAATGACATCAAATCACTGATTTATTTTTAGGTATGAAGCCCACAGCAGAAGTATTTTTTATTGTACCTGTTGGTGTACAATAGGAAAACATCTATGGAGAGCTGAACCATAAGCAGTAAACTGTAGAAACTTTTCAGACTCTGCAGTCTGAAGGACCACAAAAGGAACTTGAATGCCATATAACCTTTCTGTTTTCCAAAGTATCGAACATTTTGTAAAAGGGTGACTGCTCTTAAGGAAAAAGGATTACAAAACCAATGAAGTGCTGTTGCAAAAATCTATACAATAAACTTGTGAAAGTGCACCTCATTATGGAGTATGACAGATAATTCTTCAGTGAAAAAGGCACTGCTGTGGAGACTGTGAAGATATATGGATTGCATAGACCAAAGGGAAATTTTATGTGAGATTAATCCTTCCAACAAATACAGCCTGTGCTTTGCTCTTTCTCCCATGAAAGGTTCTGTAACAAGGAGGTATTGATGCAAGTTATTTGCATGGGGATGGTTTTAAATACTGAAATTTGTACATTACGTGAAGTATTTAAATCCCTCCCTCTCTTGATTGTTTGAAGACAACAGCTATCTTGCTGTCTTTCTCAGCAAATGGTTTCTCTGGTTGAGCTTATTTGAAAGTACATTATGTATCTCCATATTTGAGAGGAATTTATGAAAGAATGAGATAAGTGATGTAAGAGGATATTCCAGACTAACAGAAATAGAGACCAATAAGTGTATGGCTTATTTTACAAAATATACAAATAATGCCACTGTTTTCCATTTGTTTTTTTATTGTTTATTCTTGAGAGTAAATACTCAGAACATTAGGCTTGAACCATAAACTACAGTTTATATAAACTAGGTTGAAGTGCAAATGATTAATTTTACTGAAGTTTGTCAACTAAATATTTTAAAGTGCACACTATTTAGTGCAGTACATTTAGGAAGTGAAAGAATTATACAGGATTAATGAACTCCATTAGCTATAACTAAATCAGCTATGGCTATTGCAGTGGTAAACATAATATCAAACCCAATTTTTGTTTGCTATTGGAAAGAAGATATTGAATTTCTTGTGAAATAGAACTCATAAAACGTAGTTCAATAGAGCATTTGACCAGATTCTCACATAAACAAATAGAAGACTCTAAGACAAGTAATGAAATTATGTTTTATGAATCTTCTGGAATAAGGAAAAATCAGACAAACAGAAGTTAATCAGTCTAGAAATGCCTTAAGTAGATTTCTACTGTTTGGAGGCTTTAGGTTTTTCTCAGATTGAAGTTACAGGAAGACGACTACTTTTTGTGGCTTTTCTCCAAGTCTAATCTATCAATATATAAATGACTGTATATCAGTTTCATCATTTATTGTGCAACACAAAATAATAGTATTTAAACTATAAAACAGCATTCTGCAAAAACTTCTTACTTGGAAAGTGAAACAATTTCTTGAACTATTTCTCCTGGATTCAAGATTATAAATTAACCAGACATCTACTCATGCTGTCTGCTGGTGGTTAAACATACAGTTCATTCCCTGGTTTCTAGCAATTATAACTCATTCTGTAGTGCAAAAGTACAGTTTCCTCTGGAGTGTTTCTGACTGTTAGGAGAACATCTGATTTGCTATGAATACACGTAAAGTGTAAAGTGTATGTTAAATAAATACAAAGAATGTTAAATATAAACTATATAAAAATATAGGAAAACTGACATCTATTAATTTTCATTTTACCTGAAAGGACAAAAGCAACACTCTGAAGAACCTTCATGAAAATACAGAAAAGAAATAGAACAGCATCATTTCAGCAGTTTTCCAGAAATGGATTTCTTTTTTTCAGTATTCATTTTTCAATCTCTCTGAAAAAAATTATAAGAATAAAAATAACCGTCAGATTTACCCAGTGAATAATAGGTTTTTTGCTTTGTTTTCATTCTTTAACTTACAGCCAGTGTCCTAGTCCTCTCTCCTGTGATCATTTCACACACAGGAGTCTTACTGACATCTATGAAGTTCAACACACTGAATGAATAACAAAAGCTATTATGGACTGACCACAACCTCCTATTCCCCACCCACCCTGTTCAACTCATGGGACATGGAGAAGGTAGAAAAGTCAGGAATGAAGGAATGAAGTTGAGCCTGGGAAGAAGGGAGAGGTAGGGTGAAGGTGTTTCTTTCTCTGTTTCTCACCATCCTATTCTGGTTTTAATTGCCAATAAATTAAACTATTTTTCCCCAAACTGAGTCTGTTTTGCCTGTGATGGTAATTGGTAAGTGACCTCCCTGTCTTTATCTTGACTCACAAGCTTTTTCACCTTATTTTCTCCCCCTGTCCTGTTGAGGAGGGTGAGTGAAAGAGCAGTTGGGTGGGCATCTGACAGCCAGCCAAGGTTAACCCACTGCTAAAACAAAGGAGAATTCTTAGATGAAGAGAGCCCAGAGGTGCAAGAAGATAGGTGCAAGAGGATCTGCAAACAGGGAGCAGGTTCCCAGATTCCCAAAGAGAACATTTCAAGTCAAAACACCAATGACCTTTATTATACAGCCAATGCGAAGTGCAATGGGAGACATCTGGACTGATGCTTTGAGGCTGGGGCAGGCTGAAGAAGCTAGTCCAGGAAGAACAAAATTGAACATGGTGATGGTTGCTGCTGAAGGAAATAACCCAACACTAAGGCATGGCCTTTTTTTCTCACCATCTGTGTTCCCAGTTTCCCTGTCAGTTGCGTCTTGGAGACCTGTGTGACTCTCACAGCTGCACAGCTTCCCCAAATTCAGTCATCCTCAATCTTTTGATTTCAGATTCCCTCTAACCTGTCTTCCCTCATCTTCCTTCATGAACTTTTCTCCTACTGCAAAACTGTGTTATCTGCTCCAGAGATACTATACTCCAGCATGAGCTATTTTGATCTCATCCCTTGATGGGGGGAGGGTTAATTCAATTTTGCCTACACTGAATTGCTGCTGCCAACCCTTAATTTCTCAGCCTTATTCTACGATTCTTTAAAACAGTGGCATACTTTTAAAGGATATTGAACTTGCAGAAAATATTAATAGACTACAATAACTTCTCCTCTATACTTAAATGCTGCAGTGCAGCTATGTCCACACTTCCTTATAAAATGTGACTATATTATTGCAAAAAACATAATTGCTGGAGTTGCATGGATTAAATCAGTGAATCACAAGCATAAATGCCTGCACTATTCTATAGGTGCACTCACAAGTCTTTTGCATTTGTAATGTGTGATATTTTGTTGTTCTTTCTCAATCCTGTGAATGATTTATGCCATTCTGCAGAACATAAGAAAAGATCACAAGTCCCTTGGCACCCTCCTCTCTTAGAAGGCAGCATCCTGTACATACCAATGTTAGTAAAGCAGCTAGCAGATTTTTACCATGTGCAGAACTGATGCAGCCTGGAATTCACAAATCTATTAAGCAAAAATAATCTGGGTTATAGAGTCAATTTGTATTTTAGATGATGCAAAACTACTACAGTATACTATTTATGGCTTTTGTTCTTGGTACTATATTTCAAGGCAGCAGACAAATATTCTCATTAATTCGCCCTAAAGAAGACGTATACGAAGGAAAATTTGAAATGAAAAGGTGGACTTTTGTGTTTGAATCTGAAAAGCTGTGTGCGAATAATAGTCTTTGAAGGCGCATGAAATGTCAGTTTCTTATATAAGGAGGGATTTGCCCTTGCTAAGGGACCAGTGATACTAGTGATACCCTATTTTTCTGATGAGCTCTTGGAGTTATGTTATTAGAAAAATCCAGATATCCACGTACATATAAATATGGATATGTTGTGTACCAAACACAACAAATGAAGTTATTAATTAGAGGAAATGGCTAACATCATTCATTTCTATGTCCTTTTTAAGCCTGAATCTTGAGAGAGTTTTCTTACTCATTCTGAGCCACTAAATAGGATGTAAAGCCTCACTTCGACCATTATTTTTGGACAATTCCAACCCATCAAAACTGCTTTTGCATGCATTGTAGGGGAATCCTTCCTTTAATTGATATAAAAAGGACAAAATAGGAAAAGTAAAAGTTTTCTGAGGTCACCATTTCTGTTTATCAGATGTCAGTCAACAAAAAAGCCTTATGGGTATATATAAGATTACTGGTAGTGTAACAGGAGGTATATTCTTCTCCAGAGCTGCCAGTGTACTGCTACTCTCAGACTGTATCTTGCATGTGGTTTCTCCTGAAATGTGCCTTCTGGAGTTAGAAATCGTAAAGAAAAGAATGGAAAACATAGCATGTGTATATGTTAATAGAAATCAGGGTCCTGTTTGATTTATGCTTTTAATTTGTTTCACAAACTATCTTTTGACTTAAAATGATCCTTCTCTTCTGCAGGAATCTTAATCTTTCTGCATCTCTTGTACAAATCAGTGTTCTGACAGAGGGGAAAGAGAATTAAATTAGTTTTGGGAAATTTCCTGCCTTGTTACTTTTACCTATGAAAGAGCATTCCCTCTGTCAGATTCTCCTCAGTTAACACCATCCCCTCTTCACTGGACTCAGCCTGAAGGTTCTCACTTAATTATTAAGTTTTGATCGCACCTTTTTCCCCATAGATTTGGGGTCTCAGGCAGCTGGCCTAAGCAGGCTTTGGCAGCCTGAGTTGTTACTTCCCCTCATGCCCAGCACTTTGGTCTCTGCCTCTCTGATATTCAGCTTGGCTACTTCACCCTCAGCTGGAGAAGTCCCAGAGGAAAGGTGGGTGAGGAGCAGGAAATTCAAGCTATTTCTAGGGTAAGTAACCATGGGATTTTTGCACAAGGCAGCAGCTCCAGGCTTCAGCTGATCTCCTTCTGCAGGCAAACCCAGATGGAGGTGAACCTGCCTTTGGCTGAGGTCTAGCAGGTGCCAGGCTCCCTCTTTAGAAGGCAGCCTTCTCCTTGTAGGAGCAATCTCCAGTGGGAATTGACTTAAATGTCACTGGCATGACTCTGAAAGCTATCTCAAACCTGGGAAAGGCATCAGCAAAATATACACCTTGAATAGAAGGTGAGCTACATTTTAGGTTGATTTTCCTGAGAAAATCCTTGCCTTATTTTCAGAGAGAGACTGCTACCTTTATCTCCTGTTCCAGGTGGTGGTGATGGTTTGTTCAGATGGCCTTTTTCAGGTTCTTCTGATAAATCATGTTGGGTTTTTTTTCCACATAAATTCTAATAGAACTAAGCAAATGTTACAATCTTTGTTTTTAAAGACCTTGTATTTCTCCATAGCAAACAGTTTAAGCCGTTTTTCAGAATAGTTTGAGATTTACTCAGATAAAAGTTTTAATTTAAAGAGGTTGCTTCAGGCACAGCGAATTAATATCATCACTTTTTAGTCCTTTAAGATATACCTTCAAGGAAACTATCAGTTTTACAAGACTAAAAAGATTCTGTTATTGTCAGATTTAATTAACTCTACATTTTAAATTCACAGCAGTCCTTGTTGAAAACAAACTTCAGCAGAGATGTATAAACACCTCCCACCCCCACCCCCACCCCAAGATTGTAATTGTCTGGAAATTGCAGAACTCACATTCCTAAACTTGTCTCTTAACAAAGCAATTGAAAGGAAAACACTACCGACATCTATTTTTGTAGATATTTCTCTGGGATTATCAAGCAGAACTAGTCTTGGAATTGGAATAATTTTAGAAGCAATTCAGCTGTAGCACTTTGCTGCACAAGCGGTACTTGTTCTTGTTTTCTACCCAAAAGGATGCTAAGAAAATAAGAAAATAACTTCTTTTGAGCTGAGGATCATAAGGCCATGTAACAAATTATGCTACTCGCATCTTCTCACAGTAGTAGCTAAGATAGGCTATTATCTTTCTCACTTATACTTTTCTCTGATAGCTCAGGACAGTGCTTTGGCAAAGTGCTGCTGACAGCATTGAATGATAATATCCTTCATCATTCGAGAGGGCAATAAGGAAAAAAATGTAAGTCAGTACTGATACAAGTCTGAGGGATTTGGAAGACAAATACACAGGTCTTTATCCTGCAACATGCTTGAGTAGGAGCAGAAATCTGGGTTCTTGCCAGGCTGGAACAGAGTAGGAAGGACCTGCACCCTGAGTTACCTCTCAGAGTGAAACTGAAAGATGAAGTTTAGAGTGCTTTATATCATTACAATATAATGTAAAAATATGTAGTGTCCACAAAGCTGTCAAAGCAAGCAAACCTGTCCCAAAGATTGTTTTTTCTGAAAAGTACAGTGAGATTTTTTGAAAAAAACTGTCTATATTCCTAACACAGTTGAAGGAAATGAATGGAAGAGGCAGACTACAGGGAAACAACACACATGGGCTTGTTACTTCCAGGGCTTTTGTTGAAAATGGCTTAACTTAGTGGCTTTTAGACTCTGTTAAGGCAATACAGACAGATTGCAGGCTTAGCGCTCTTTTACCAACATAAATCATATTCTGCTGAGCACTTAGTAATGCCTGGAGAGACATGGTAGCTCTCCATGGCTCTGTTCCTTGCAACAGTTTTGTCATTACTGTAGTCATATACAATAGACAGATGCCATTTATTAATGAATTGGATTCAGTGTGCCTATGGTGGAGCAGTGTGCCTAAATAGGATTGAAGTAAACTGCTGCAGCTGGAACTGTTAAGCACAGAAAAAATGGGCAAAACAAGACAGCTGGGTTTTGGACAGCTGTGGAGAAGGTAGTTAACTTGATAGAACCTCTGTTGCAGAGAGCTGCTGCAGTTTCCTAGAGATATCTGAGAACTGTTAGACAGCCAAAAAGATTTAGATAAGAAAGAAAATGGGAAAGCAGTCAAAGGATTTACTGGACGGTTTTGTTAGATCATGGAGAACAGAAGGACATAATGATTTCTCTGGTTCAGAGACAGGTGTGGTGTGGTGGGTTGACCCTGGTTGGATGCCAGATGTCCACCAAAGCCACTCTACCACTCCCGTGCTCAGCTGGACAAGGGGAGAGAAAATATAATGAAAGGCTCATGGGTTCAGATAAGGACAGGGAGAAATCACTCACCAATTACTGTCATGGGCAAAACAGGGGGACTTGGGGAAATTAGTTTAATGTATTACCAATCAAAATCAGAGTAGGATAATGAGAAAATAAAAACCTAAATTTTAAAACACCTTCTTCTCACCCTTCCCTTCTTCCTGGGTTCAACTTCATTCCCGATTTTTCTCTACCTCCTCCCCCCACAGCAACATGGAGGGGAAGGGAATGGGGGTTGCAGTCAGTTCATTACATGTTGTCTCTGCTACTCCTTCCTCCTCACA
This sequence comes from Pelecanus crispus, assembly GCF_030463565.1. Lineage (NCBI taxonomy): Eukaryota > Metazoa > Chordata > Aves > Pelecaniformes > Pelecanidae > Pelecanus > Pelecanus crispus. Next base: position 102,792,236 of record NC_134645.1, read on the forward strand.
CTCTTCCTCTGCTGCAGTGTGGGGTCCCTCCCACAGGAGACAGTCCTCCATGAACATCTCCAGTGTAAGTCCTTTCCATGGGCTACAGTTCTTCACAAACTGCTCCAGCATGGGTCCCTTCCATGGGGTGCAGTCCTTCAGGATCAGACTGCTCCAGTGTGGGTCCCCCACGGGGTCACAAGTGCTGCCAGCAAACCTGTTCCAGCGTGGGCTCCTCTCTCTCCACTGGTCCACAAGTCCTGCCAGGAGCCTGCTCCAGCGTGGGCTTCCCATGGGGTCACAGCCTCCATTGGGCATCCACCTGCTCTGGTGTGGGGTCCTCCCCGGGCTGCAGGTGGATATCTGCTCCCCCATGGACCTCCCCGGGCTGCAGGGGCACAGCTGCCTCACCATGGTCTGCACCAGGGGCTGCAGGGGAATCTCTGCTCTAGCACCTGGAGCACCTCCTCCCCCTCCTTCTTCACTGACCTTGGTGCCTGCATAGTCGTTCCTCTCACATATTCTCATGCCTCTCTCCTGGTCGCTTTGCTGTTAAGCAGCAACTTTTTCCCCTTCTTAAATATGTTATCCCAGAGGCACTACCACCATTGCTGGTGGGCTCAGCCTTGGCCAGCAGTGGGTGCATCTTGGAGCCAGCTGGCATGGGATCTATCGGACATGGGGGAAGCTTCTAGCAGCTTTTCACAGAAGCCACCCCTATAGCCCGCACCCTCCTGTTATCAAAACCTTGCCACACAAACCCAATACAACAGGAGAAAGAGCAGAGGTATTTTCAGATTGAACAGTCCAGAAAAACTTCAGAGAGAGGAATAAAATTGTCAAGCTGTGGACATATAAGGGATGATGGAAGATCAAATAGGTTTTTTGTTGAAAATGCAAATGTTATTTTCTCAGTATGAGCTAATAAGCTGCTCTGGGTAGGAGTGAAAGAAAACTTCTAAGGTAATCTTTGAGTCACTGCCAAGACAGAGTTATATGCTGTAGTCCTTCCACAGGCGCTTGCTGCGTGTTTGGTACACTAACTGCCATATTGTTAAATAAACACATTCTAGAGTCCACAATGGCCATTACAGCAAAATATGTAATTGCTGTCCTACTGTAAACAGATCCACTAAGGTGTGGTTAAACTAAAAATAGTTTTGAAGGGTCTCCTCTTAGTCTCCTTCCTAGCTTGAGTGACTCTGATCACACCCCATATATACTGGGAAATTTTGTTATCTTCTTTTGGCAGCATCCATCTGCTGTGAAGATTCTGCTGGGTCTCTAATGGGATGGATCAGTTCCACTGTATTAACCAGGCAGTTCTTGAAGAAAAGGCAACTCCATTAATCCAAGCCACATATTTCGAAGGGAGAAAGGCAAACATTTCCTTCTAATAACAAAATCCTATCATCTGAGGAGAAAATAGTGTTAGCTTATCATTCTTCATTTTCCAATCATTGCTTCAAATTGTATTTTCTCTTTTTCACATGTAACAATTAAAAGGAGAATTTTACAAAATTATGGCCTCTAAGTTAGACTGTGGATGGTAAACTTGCCAGCAAGATGAGTTCTGGCTTTACAAAAGCAAAAATAAAGAGATAGAGACAAGTTAAAAATGCATTTGGTCAGTCATGACTGTGAAAGACCCTGTCTATATTTTTTTGCAAATCCCATTTGTAGTCCTTCAATAATGATACATGATTAATCTCCATGTGGGGTAAACTTTCAAGCTCAGGATTTATAGAGATCAAATATATGACTTCTAGACCAATGGGTATACAGTGCCCCTTTGTGTCGGTTGCCTTTTTGTGGAAGGTGTGAAACAGTGTTGAGTACTCAGAAAACTCATAAATTGTAGACCTAAAAGGTTTTGCACAAATTGCAATTTTTTCTTCTACTGTTAACAGTTACTTACAGTGCATATTGCAAATCTCTTTTCATTCTTGGATGCTAGTAAAACAGGGTTGTAGATTGGATTGTCAAAGGAGTTTTGCTTTAAACAGTTCCCAGTAAGAACAAATGATAACAAGATACAAATCATTAAAAATACTAGACTTTTATAGGCCAAGTGAGAACTTAACTCTCTTGAAACGTCTGACCTTACCTGTTTCTGTAGAACTTTAGAAAGGCTTGTACTGTACTCATTTCTATAACTCATTTTGGATTAGCTATGCAATATTACCTTTTACTGCTAGAAGGTGACACCAAAACATCTTCAAAACTTCATTGCAGTGAAAAGGAACCCTCCTAATTTTTTGTATTAATTTTTGATGTGTTACAGTTTATAATATAGGCAGAATTACAGGTGATGTCTCCAGTTTGCAGGAACAACTTTCAACATTGTGTTTAAACTAATGCAGTGTGAATGAATTTGATTAGTTTTTCTTTTCAGGGAATGGTCTCAGAAGCAGCACAATATTGGGGAAGGCTAACTTGTTGCTTCATACATTTTCATGTAATGTAGTATATACATCAAGGTGTTGCCTCACTGAGTATCAGACAAGAAAAGTACCTAGAAATACTGGTTCCTTGTTCCCTGTCCATTTCATAGGCTCCAGATTCAAGTGTATTATCTGTAAAAATATGTAATTGTAATTGGACTTCACAGAATTTAAAACCACTTCTGCGTTGAACTCAATAAGCTGAGTTGAGCTAATTGGCTTTGTGCTATTACAATGATTCTTCCCTTTAGCAAATTATATTCAGACTTCAAGTGTTGATAATAAGCTTCCATTCTGAAGGCAAAGACTTCATTTGAGCTCTTAGTAATATTAATATAAACACCTGTCAAACTTCCTTCTTGTTCCCTTTAATTGCCTGAAGCATCAGACTTTACAGATGATTTGCTTCCTATATATTTAAAATAGCTCTTCATACTTCCCTTGTGTTTCATGTTTTATTTATGATGATACTTTTCCTTATCAGTCCTGTGTTTAATTATGTCTGATATATTCACCAATACTTTTTTTTTAGTCTATAACATTTCTAGCAACAAGTATTGCAAGACTATCCAATTTACAAAGTTAGCCTCTTGCACATATTATCTACCTCTGATGACACCTATTATACACCTGGAAAGGCAATAAACTTCCTTTGATTCAAGATTAAGCCCAAAATTGAAAAATGAAAAATGTTGGCTTTTGGTTTGAACTACAATCAATATAAAAATCAAAACTATTATTATAACCTGGAATAAAATTCTTGAAGTGTTGTAGTCCAATTTCCATTTTTAGTTTACCTATGACTATTTTTCTTTTGCAAGTTTGAGTTTAAAATCTGTATTTTTAAACATAGGCTTTTTCAGAGTTAAAAGAAGTTGGTTGAGGTTAAATATTTAAATATAAATTATTAAATATTTCATTAAAAATCAAAACAAGTCATCTGGTTCTTCAATATTCTTACTACTGGTTTGGTTTTTGGATTTTTGGTTAAGGATGTTTGCAGACTATACACTTCATTTTATTCCTTCTAAAACTCCTTTTTAAGGCAATGTACTATGCACCGGAAAAAATATTAACTTGGCTTTTAATGGTTGTGCTCACATATTGTTAAAGAACCCCTGTTAAACTCTAGAGTATGTTCTTGGCCTTACAGTATTCAAATTCTGAATAAAAAGGAGTGGAATTGGCTGTTAGTTCACCTGACAGTTTATCCCATGGCAGCATCTTGAGTTTGCTCTGTTGAAAGACTCAAGCATGTATCAGTCTTCCTTAAAACCTGTTTCCGACATGGAAGAAACCCAATGGCATAAGCAAAGCGAGAACTCCAGTTTGCTTCAGCTTGCATCTAGTCTTAATCTCCATATCCCTCAGCAGGCACACTGACCTCCAAGAGGTAAAGCAAGGGCAATCTCAACTCTGATGCCACAACTAAGAAATTGGCAGTACAGAAGCAGCATAACTTTTGGTTTTGAGTACAGTTTCCAAAAATCTGACTCTAAAAGTGGCAGTCATCTTTGAAATAGAAACTTCCTTCCTAACTAACTGGCTCACTTTGGAAAATATCTTTGATCTACCCTTACTGTTTAAAATTCCATTTTCCTTAAAGACATAGTTTAGTTTAAATCATGAACATAAGACTCATCCTGCAGCAAAAAGCTCCTCTGAAATGCGGGAATGTTACCGCACTGTACCCTGGAAACTATAGTCGCGGCTGAGCAGAGGTGCTGAGGATCTTGGCAGTAGCTATATGGCTAAAAGAAGATCTCCCCTAGATTCCTTTAAAAATATCCACTCAATCCACTTCATGACATAATTTACTCTGCTGAGCATCAGGGTAAACAAGTACAGTAAGCACAGCCACTAAGTGTGCCAACAATGACAGTAAACGTGAGCATGAAATAACTACACCAACTGATGTCCAAGTGAAATTACATCAGTCAAAGAATTTTAAACCTCTGTGCTGATGACTCTTTTCCTGATTCTTTTTTCATACTCATGTAGTTTCTCTGTTTACAAAGCAAATATCTTTGTTAAACTACTATAGCACTCATTTATAAATATTTTCTTTTTTCTAGGGAACTTGACAGGCTACATAAGGGTGAAAAATGTCAATGCATTAAGAACAGGAAAATGGACAATAAGGAGGAATCACATTTTCTTCACTGCAGATCATAAAACTCTTTTAATATCTATTTTTTGTTTGATCCAGAGAAAACTCTATTTCTCATCTGCTTTGTTTTCATACAATGTCTGAACTATTCTGTACCAATAAAAACCCTTTTCCAAAAACCTTTAATTACCTCATTTATCAGTAGACAAAAAAATTATTTTTATTTGATTATCAGGGCAGTCTTAATAAACACCATATTTATGGCAATTTCAGAAATAAGCAGCCTTGAAATTTCAAGAGAGCACTAATATGAAGATATTATCTAATTCCCTTAAAATCTGCTGAACTGATTTTGTATTACAGAAATTACAGGCTAGTTATTAATTTGAAAAATGCCTACAGAGGACCGTGGATATATATTTTTCCTTCTTTTAGGATTTGACCCAAAAACTACTAAGTGGATTTCATAATTTTTTCATTCAGTGCAAAAGATTCTCTTCTTGGATGCAACAACAGAAAAAAGGTGAGATTTTTCACCCTTTTTGGATAAATGTCCTGCAGAGGTTAATAGAGATGTCATTCTTTAAATAATCTGTAGTGCTTAGAGGACAATTGAATATTGTTCTGAATTTTTTTGGAAGAAAGTTCCTATTGTTGTTTTTAAGAACAAAGTTAGAAAATGTTTTGAAAACATCTTTTGCAAAGTTTTGGAGCTGTAACAGTGACAATTTTCCCAAACTCACCACCTGAAAAGACATCTCAGCATCAAAGCAGATGTCAACATGCACATAGAGGATGCTTACAGCATTATTGTTGTCCAATACCCTGCTTTGATTAATTTAGAGCCATTTACTAAAGGCTAGCCAAGACCCTCCATGCCTTTTGAAAGGGATGCTAATGTTTTTTTCCCTGGACTGGTCCTGTACTTAGCTTCAAAGATCTTTTTAAACTTAAAATTCCCACCAAAGTGTTTAATCTTCAGCAATTTACCCAGATGTACTTATAATGTAAGGCGTATTTATAATGCCAGAAAAGTGAGTCACAGTCCTTTGGGCAGAGCTTAGTAGAATATTGGCATTACTTGCAAATGTTGTGGAAAGACCCATCATGTAACCTCCCAAGAAGCAGGAAGGAAGTTCCAGGTCCAGACACCTTTCCAGTGGTCTGGCACAAGATGACAACAAGCAGGTCTGGAGGCAGAGAGAGAGAATCTGAACTTGGACAAAAAACAGGCCGGCAAAAGAGACTGCCAACCTGATGCATAAGTAAGAAGGTGGAAAAAGAAATGCCACCTGTCAAAACGCATGCATAGGCAAAGGAGTTTCTGGCAGAGAGCGCAGCAGCAGGAGGAAATGAGCTTGCAGGAAGTGCAGAGCATTATTTTGTTTAGCAGGCAGTTTGGGCAATTTCCATATTTTTTAACAGGTGGCTATAACTAACTGCTTTCACTACAGGTCTGGATCTTTTCATACGGTATACGGGCTGTAGATTTTTAAGGGCAATGTACATCTAATGTAAGATACTGTATAACCCAGGCTGCAGAATTCAGTGATTCTTGTGGTAATGGTGAAACTTGTATTATGGCACATTTTAAAGAATGACAACAAATATTGATTTAAGTTTTCAAGTGATGGTTAGGAATATGATAAACACTACAAAGTTTTTTTTATAGTTAACTTTTCTTTTAAAAAGTAAGGGTCTTCTGTCTTGTCTAAATATATACAAATTTGGACTCAGCTTCTGGTTCTTAAAATGCTTTTTTCTTTTTAGGCTGAGAAGCCCTTTTTAGCAGAATATCTTCTTACCCTTTAGGTACTCAGTAGCCATGCTAAAATTAACACTTGACATTCTCTTGGATACATTCAATAGAGAGAAAGGCTGTAACTCTTCACAGGGAAGATTTTTTCCAGACCTCCCCTACTGTTGAAGTAATTTCTATTTTGTATTGTATTTTTGTTTTGTCAAAATACTTTTAAATGTAATTATTATGTATTTGCAGAAGAAACTCTGATGACTGTACAGTGCCTAATATAATGGCTTGACACTTCAACCTTTCCCAAAAATGCAGGTTTGAATATAGGCCTTCAAGTTTATCACTCCGAATTTTGGGCAGATAACTAAGGAGAAAGTAGAGAGGAAAGGGAGCTCCAGAAGACTGTTCAGTCTACATAAGGTCCAGTTTGGTGTTTGGTGATTTCTCTTTCTTCCCTGCCTATATGTAGGGCATAAATGACGAATTTCAAACATCTGAGTTCAGATTTTACTGCCAGATATTTTATACTTTCACCTATACCATTAGTAAAGTTGAAGAATAAAACATGGCTAAGAATAGATATAAAGTCCAGGAATCTCTCAGAAACACCTCACTTTTAGAATGTATATGTCATTGTTCCTTTGTATTATACTGTTACCAATATGGTAGAAATACAGCAAATTATTGCAATTACTATTATGTTGCAGCTATAACAGTTGAAATGAACACAAATTTTGAAAACCATTGTATTCATCCCTTTTGCCAAAAGCTTTTCAAAATCTTTTATTGTTGTCCTGTGACCTTGCAGAATGCGATTGACTCTCTGAGAAACAAAAGGTGCATATTTTCCCTGTCGTACTGCTGAGTCCTTTCAACTCCTATTACCGTCAGGGGAAGGCAAGGACTTTTGGTGCCTTCTGTGCAACAGGTCCTACATAAAGATCTTTGTAGTCTAAGATGTGCAGTGTAGAACCAAGAAAAACTCCTTACTTGGTAAGGGGCATGTGATTGTATCCCTGGGATCAATTTTCTGACTGTTTCTCTTTGCCACATGTAATTTGCCATGAATAATGGTACACATAGCTAAACTTTGCTTTACTCCAACTGGTGATATTTATAACTGTTCTGTACATGTTTGTTTGTTTGGTTTTTTTTAAACTAAAAGCTGGACTAGGCATTGTAATTCAGCTGCTTATACTTTAGTAACTAGGAAGTACTGATGAACACTTTGCAGCAAAAAGAAAGAAGTTATCCCTCTCAGACTGAAATTATAAAGAAGAAAACAGGTTTTATATAAACCTTTAAGTATATGAACCCATAAAATTTAAAACATAAGCTCATATTCCTCTGGTGAAAATAAAAACATTTTCAGGAGAAACCCCTTCCATAAAAATAAAGGAAGATAATTTTGTCAAAATGAAGTAAAATCCATGCAGCAGGTTATAATGGTGTTTTCAGCTAGAAATTCTAGCCTGGAAACTAGTGCACAAGGAGGAAAACTAATGTAACACTTTCTGCTGACCTGCATCACTCTCTCCCTGTGTAAAATTCACACTAGAGAACTGGGTGGGGGGCACACCTTTGTCAGAAAGATTCTTTTGCAGAATCATCCTGTCAGCGATTTGGTCATATAGCTTTTCTGTTTCTCAATAAATTCCTTACAGATTCTTAATTTTAAATTTGTTTTGAGCATCAGTGCACCTGTTAAAATATTATAAGGAAATAAGAAAAAAAAAGATATACATTGGACTGATGTATTTCATTATCTATTGCATGATCATTTAAAATATAAATGAGGTGCCATTAAAAAATACAGTGCAACAATGTAATTTCCCAGCTTAATTTTGACTGTTTCTTCTACTTAAACATTGGCAGCAACGTATGTATAATACGTTACTGGGAGGAAAGAATAAAATGTATTTGGCAAAAAAATCCACATTAATTTTGTTTTCTTTTACAGAAGAACTTAATTTCACAGATTCTTAGCAACTCTGAAAGTGCTTGATCAGTACAAAAACAGGCAAAGTTAATTAATGATTTCAATTTCAAAGCACCTTTGATTAACTGAAGCTAGTACATAGGGAGGCAAACTACTTTTCATTAATGACTCTTTTTATCGTTTCTATTATAAAATGCCTCTAATTGACAGCACATATTTTCCAAACAGTCTGTATTATTAGATTAGAACTCTTGACGTTGTTCACATCTGGGTACATGAGCAAAAATAATTAAATTTAATAATAATGGAAAAAACACAGTAATCCATCATACTACTACTGTAGCATGAGCAATGAAGTCTGAGTGGGTGCCAAATTAAAAAATGAATCCATAAAAATATGCCAATTACTATAACCATAATAAAATTTCAGCTACTGTTCAAATGAATATGAACCATAATCCTCTCTCTCAATCTCACTGGGGTCTTCTGATTTCAAATTGCACCTGAACACATATTCAAGGTGACTAGCGTTGCATATTAGCTTTAGAAATCACGCATAACACTGCAGCCCTGACTGAAACAAATCTTCAGGATTCTTCAATTTAAAGTTCCCCCATTTTCTGCGCTATTGCTTCAGCTTCATCACAGCATTCAGTATGACCTGAACTATTTTTCCAAACTCATCGTTCATATACCGGCAGCTTCCAAAGGTAAGCACTGTGCGATTCTCTTTCTTTAGACATGGACTTTTGCATTCTTCTCATCTTTCTGTACCAAATGGTCTCATTTGTCAGGCTTAAGAAACCTGTTTGAAGAGTAAATAGGGAGCTCTGAACATTCAGAATTTTTGTGTGTGTCCTGTGAAAGGTATTGTTCAACAAACAAACATCTCCTTTTTTTCACAGTTAAAATGGATTGCTATTGTAACAACCAAGAAAGGCATTGCATAAATGTTGTTTCAGCAGTGCAGATACATGCATCAATGTCATGTTTGTTTCACCTTTTTCCATATGGAAGAAGATAGCATGCCCTGGTGGACATGCTTTCATTAAAGACTCAAAACGACCAGTCATGAGATTATTGATAATTCATGTGTGAAAGGACCTCAGGAGGTCTCTAGCCCAACCTCCTCCTCAAAGCAGAGCCAGCTATGGAGTCAGGCTAATTTGCTCAGGAATTTTTGCATCTGGGTCTTGAAAACCTCCAAGAGTGGAGCCTCCATAACCTCTCAGGCAGCCTGCTCCACTGTTGTGCTTTCCTCATGGGGAAAATGTTTTTCTTTGTCACCAGCCTAAATCTTTCTGGTTTAAAGTTATGTCTGCTGTCCCTCATCTTCCCACTGTGCACCGCTGACAACAGTTTAGATCTGTCTTCTTTATAATCTTGTAGTACTGGCAGGCTGCTGTTAGATCCCCCTTCCCATGCCTTCTCCAGGCTGAACAAGCCCAGCTCCCTCAGCTTTTCCTCACAGAGCAAGTGCTCCATACACTGAGCTCTTGGTGGCCTCTGCTGAAGCTGCTTGAGCTTACCAGTATCTTTCCAGTGCTGGCCCAAAACTGGACACAGTATTCCAGGTGCGGCCTCACCAGTGCTGAGTACAGGGGGACAATCACTTCACTGCCCCTGCCAGCCACGCTATTTCTGATACAAGCCAGGATGCTGTTGGCTGCCTTGGCCACTTGGGCACACTGCTGCTTCATGTTCAGCCGGCTGTGGACCAACACCCCCAGGTCCTTTTCTGCCGGGTAGCTTTCCAGCCACTCTTCCCCAAGCCTGTAGCGTTCCATGGGGTTGTTGTGACCCAAGTATGGGTGTTATGCGCCCATCTAGACTGTAATGTCACAACTTGGGTACAAGAATTTTGTGGAAGTCAGTGTCAAAAGCTTTGCTGGAGTTGAAGTAAATTACATCCACTGCTCTGTTCTCACTCTCAAATACAGCCATTTTATCAAAGAGGGGAATCAGGTTGATCAGGCACGATTTACCCTTGGTAGATCCACGCTGACTGTTCATAATCACCTGATTATCATTCATCTGCATATAAATGTGTGCCAAGAGGACACTCCATGATTTTTCTGGGGGTAGTACTTTGTAGTTCCCCAAAGAGTTTCCTTTGTTGCACAGCTGTAGAGACACCATGAAGTTCATTGTCAACATATCCTCTTGAACCTGTTTACAAAAAGCAGATGATTTACCTCCATCTGTGCATGCACTCTTTGACTGTATTTATTAGACATTTATTTCCTCCAGTGAACACTCTTCCTAACTCCACTCTCCAGTAAGGATTGTATTCAAACATGCCAGTGTGAAGAACTTGAAGAGAACAGCAATTCATTTTCTTATGACAAACCTATCATAGTGAACTTTTCAGTAATTTTACTTTATTTTACTTTGGGATGTGTTAAAAAGAGATATTTCTCAGGTATCATAAGACTGTCTTGTTCTAATTTTCTGGAGGTTACAGATAACCTAGTTTATGCCAACCTGAAATAAACCTGTCAGTTTTCCCTTTACTACACACAAAATTCACTTTTTTGCAGTGATGCATCAGCCATGTGCATATGAGCAAGTTTCATGAACGTTCACATTATGGACATTGGTTATAAATATCACTTCATTTTTAGTATAGTTATGGACAATATAAGTTGCGATATTTTTCCTGAACTTTTTTTTACTTTTTTTTTTGTTTAAAAATTTATTAGCATTCTCATGGAGCCCCAGTAAAACTGTCTATAGGTAATTTATGTCTTTCACTTCTAAAAAAAATTTCTCTGAAAAAAACATGGTTTTTCTCAGCAGTATGAAAATTTGAAAGGTGTTTTTTAATGTATCATCTAAAAAACTCAAGAGCCTTTCTTAGGAAACACAATACACTGTTACCAGGTCCACAAAATAAATAGTTGCATGAATGGAAGCCAAGTCATTGGGTCTAATGATCAAGAGGTCTCAAAAACATACTCACAAACTTTACCAGTGCATCTGCAAGAGCCTGCCTACCACACTTACAGAATGCATTAGAAACAGACTGTTTTCACAGATATATTAGTGTTACTGAAAATCTTTGCTATGCTTAAAGATGTGCAGAAACAGTGTTAGTAATTACAATATTTATTCACTGGAAATAAAAGTAGAATTATTCTGAGACTATTCTCTAAATTGGAAGGTATATTTACATAAACCCAGAAAGTTTTCTTCCTTTTTTTTTTCCTTGAACAAAATCCTTTAGTATTGAGAAAGGACTATAAAAGTGCTTTGTCACCATGATGAATATCAGAATATGCTCCATGTGGTAAAAAGTTGCCACTGGTAACTCTAAAACATATGGATAGCATATTAGAGCATTTCATTATTCATTTATTTAGAGTTATTAATGCTGTAAACCGTTGTATGTAGTTGATTTTTCATAATTTTATGTAACTGCCCCTTAATGATATTTTCACGTAAGAGACATGAAAAAAAAATTATTTTCATTCAAATGGCCAAAAAAAAAGTACTTTATCTTTCAGCTATCTTTGATGACTATAACTATGCTTTTTCTTACAGGGCCAGCTTACCTCTATGACTGGGAAGATCATGGAACAGATCCTCCTAGAAGCTATGCTAAAGCATATGGAAGACAGGGACATGATTCGAGACAGCCAGCACAGATTCACCAAAGGCAAGTCCTGCCTGACCAACTTAGTGGCTTTCTATGAAGGAGTGACTGCATCGGTGGACAAGGAAAAGCAAAAACAATGCATGTCATCTATTTGGACTTCTGTAAAGCTTCCTACATGGTCCCCCACAACATCCTTCTCTCTAAATTGGGGAGATACGGATCTGATGGGTGGACTGTTCGGTGGATAAGGAATTGGCTGGATGGTCGCATCCAGAGGGTAGTGGTCAATGGCTCGATGTCCACATGGAGGCCGGTGACAAGTGGAGTCCCTCAGGGGTCCGTACTGGGACCGGTGCTGTTTAACATCTTCATCAATGACATAGACAGTGGGATTGAGGGCACCCTCAGCAAGTTTGCAGATGACACCAAGCTAAGTGGTGTAGTTGACATGCCAGGAGGAGAAGATGTCATCCAAAGGGACCTGGACAAGCTGGAGACGTGAGCCTGGGTGAACCTCATGAGGTTCAACAAGGCCAAGTACAAGGTCCTGCACCTGGGACGGGGCAACCCCCAATATCAATACAGGCTGGGGGGATGAAGGGATTGAGAGCAGCCCTGCGGAGAAGGACTTGAGGGTACTGGTGGATGAAAAGCTGGACATGAGCCAGCAATGTGCACTTGCAGCCCGGAAAGCCAACCGTATCCTGGGCTGCATCAAAAGAAGCGTGGCCAGCAGGTCGAGGGAGGTGATTCTGCCCCTCTACTCTGCTCTGGTGAGACCTCACCTGGAGTACTGCATCCAGCTCTGGAGCCCTCAGCACAAGAAGGACATGGACCTGCTGGAGCGGGTACAGAGGAGGGCCACAAAAATGATCTGAGGGCTGGAGCACCTCTCCTACGAGGCCAGGCTGAGGGAGTTGGGGTTGTTCAGCCTGGAGAAGAGAAGGCTGTGAGGAGACCTTATTGCAGCCTTTCAGTACTTCAAGGGAGCCTACAGGAAAGATGGGGAGAATCTTTTTAGCAAGGTCTGTTGTGACAGGACAAGGAATAACACATTTCAACTAAAGAAGAATAGATTTAGACTAGATGTAAGGAAGACTTTTTCTACCATGTGGGTGATGAAGCACTGGAACAGGTTGCCCAGAGAGGTAGTGGAGGCCCCATCCCTGGAAACATTCAAGGTCAGGTTGGCTGGGGCTCTGAGTAACCTGATCTAGTGGAAGCTGTCCCTGCTCACTGCAGGGGGGTTGGGCTAGATGACCTCTAAAGGTCCCTTCCAACCCAAAGCATTCTATGATTCTACTGGCAGATGGATGCACTGATCATTAATTCATTACTGAATTAATTCAGTTCATAATTGTGGGAGATTCTGCTTCCACAGATTTTTAAGGTTTTTTTGCCTTCTGGTCATAAGCTTCTCGATGCAACTCAAGAACAGCCAGATCTGATAGGTCAAATAGAATGAAACTTGACCTATTGATGGAATGTCACTATTCTTTACCTAAAACAAATTAGTTGCAACAAAGGCAACAGAACATAGTGAGCAAAATGGGTCATCTAAGTAAGTTTGGAATTTCTCTCATGTAATTTCAGTGATCTAAAAGCTGTGGCTATGGTAAGCATTTATTTGCATTCCCCTTACAGGCAATGGGGTGACACAGACACTTCCTGAGGATGATTAACATTCCTCACTAATCTCTTTCAGGAGGTTTTTCATCCCACCAGTTCTCCATACTGGCAACGGGGGAAGCAAAAACACCCATCTTAGCTGGGATGCCCAGATTTTTAGATGGCCTGTGTGAGAGGGAATTCATGTCACATAACCTTTGCAAGGTTGTCTCAGGATTTCTAGGATGGCAGTGGAGTGGCCAGGAAGAAGGATGGCTTTCTTGACCGTACACTGTAGGTGGCACCACTTTTACACAGTAACAGAAATCTGCGGGTTCTTGGTAAATACCTTTGTCAGCAGAAACCAAGATGTTCCCAGGCTGTAGGACTTGGCACAGAAAGCATGCTTAAGGTCAAATAAATTTTTGATGCACAGGTCATGAGAGTATGATGAGACCCAGACAATGGAGCATCGATCATCATGTTGAAAACTAGAATCTGGGTCAAATCCAATTATCTCCAGGAGGTAAGAGGGCTGCAAGCTCTGAGAAGCTTGGAGAACCTTTATTACCTTGGAATTTCTGGACAAGCAGATATATTTTCTGTCCAGTTTAAAAGGAATGGACAGATAAGGAATAGATCCCCATGGTACACTGAGATAGACAACTTGCTGCAGAGCAAAAGCAATACGGAATAGTCACATGCTGAGGAACAAATACCAAAAACAGCAATAAATTTTATAATGTCAGATAAACATCAACAACAACAAAAAATTTGTAGCTATAGGACAAAGAAAAACCCAATTATTTGATGGAAAATGAATCACAGTATGCATGCTCTGCTGTAAAAAATTATACTGCTTAATTATAATGGTGAATGATTTTTTTTTTCTAGGTAAAATAAGCTGATATTGCTAATATTACTTATATTTATCTTTTTTCTGGTACCACTGGTAAGCTTTGCCAGTATGAAGTCTGTCTTCTTTCAAATACTATTTGTATTTGTATTGTATACTTTGTGTTCCATAGTGAGGGACTCCACTTGCAGAATCAACCCTAATTAAGACAAGAGAAAATAAAATTATACCTTACTAGTGCTGAATATGATCTAAGACATCTGATTTTTTTTTTTTTTTTTTGGCTGTGCTAATGCAACTGTTATATTGAAAAGAAAGTCACTGTCATTTCAGTACAACTAATTCTTGGCTAAAAGGAACTAAATAGTCTTGTTTACGCATTATATTAATTATAGCTGTTGCTTCTTTTATGTTGCAGAAACTTCATGGAGTCCTTCTAAATTAGGACAGTTCGGTGCTGAGGAAATACAGTTTACAATCTAAGTGGGAAGCCTCCCATTTTCAGAATTAGTGAAAGACTACAGATACTTGTCTGGTTTGTGGCAAAGACATTAAGTGTACTGAAGAACCAAATAATGATATTCTGCACTGTCTCAGGTACACTCTGTCCACCGACTTTCAGAGTACATTCAAAGTAAATGAATTCTCAGCTCTTATGAGAGCAAGGACCAAGGGATGCAAATTTTTGAAGGTGATACCAGAAATCTCGAATGACATGATATACAGAAGGCTGGGTGTCCCTACCTGTAGCCTATAGTTAAGGAAGGCAAGCTGAAACCTTTTATTATGTATAGTGGAGTTGCTGGAGTCTTGGGCAAGACTTCAGGAAGAATAAACCCAACTATGTTGACCTAAGCCAGCTGCAGATTGCAAAGAGCAACTTCATGTCAAAGAAATATGTCTGTCTTTATCCCCTTGCTTCATCAGAAGCATTCTAAAAGTACTTTAGTAACCCTCTGGACTATGAGAAACTACTGGCGACCCTTTTGAAATGACCCCTCAAGAACTGCAGGCACAGGTCCCTTGATGTGTTTAGGTGGCTAGTTCCTCTAGCAATTGATGGGAACCAGGGACCAAAATGCAGGCTACAGTACTAAACAGCTTTGTATCTCTGAGCCACATGTATTTATACTCACCAAAGTAAGTCAGCAAAGCTTTGTAATATTAAGAAGGATTACATTACTGCAGCTATGCAAACAGTTGCAGACAGTCCATCTGTTATTGTGGTTTAATACAAATATGGTGCAAGCCTTTGTAGTGACTTCAGATTATGAAAGTATTAAGAACAATTACATTCAGTGGTTTGCATGTTATTATTACTTTTGACAGCTCTCACAGATATTAGCCCTTGACTAGACTTTTGCTAGTTCAATCTCCCCCAAATCTGCATGAATTATTTTCACTAATTTCAAAATGTTGACAACTTACTGAAAACAGTATGTATAAGACAATCTATATATAGAAAGGAAATAAACCTGAAAATACTGCAAAGGCATAGGGAAATAAGGATGTATAAAAAAGCTTCAGTGATGCAGGGTTAGACTTTATAATGAAATGTAGGTTGTCATATTTAAGGCTGTTCTGAGGTAAAGTTTGTGAAATTAATTATATTTTACTTGATCACACTAGCAAAATTGCTTCTCATATGCACTGTTTTACACTTCAAACTCAGTGTATCATTGAATCAAAGAATAATCACCACAGCATTACCACAGTCAAAGCAAAATTTAGCTAATTAAAGTGCTTAGGACCCATTGCAAAGAAAAGCTTGCTGTTCTTTTAAGTCCTATCTTTCATTTTAAAAAGTATAAAAGCTATTCCATCTCTTTGTTTACAAAGGAAGCCATAAAGATGTAACCAAGCACAGTCAACCCTGTCCAGCTCCATTGAAAGTATAGAGTAATTCTCCAACCTGTGAACTTCTTCATACATATACATGGACTATTAATGATGAACCATATTGCAACAGAAGAAGGAAACCCAACTCACATTGCACACTTTGCAGTAGCTCCATGGGAATTTTACTGCTTGACTGATGTAGTAGCAACGAGCTTGGCTTCAGCACACGAGAGCTAAGTTAGCCCAACATGCCTAAAAAGAAAATCGGTGGTGCAGTGAAAGGAAAAGAAGGAATGAGTACTTCTCAGGCTTTACCAGGTAAACAATTTGCGTTCTATGTCTCACTTCTACAGCTACCCACTATTGTGTGAGACAGAGCAGAGTGTTGTATTTATGGATGGGTATATGGAAGTTTAGCAAGGGTCTTAGATCTTTCGCTTTGAAAATCATCCTTGCACAGACTTGCGGTGAGAGTTAAACAGAGTGTGCTGGACAATTGCACAGAGATTTGCCCCAGTGTCCTTTTTTTCCCCACAGAAAGTATTTAGGAAACAGATTGTTAGAAAGCAAACCCCCAAATTTTATCTCAGAAAATCAGTCTTGCTGTACAAATGACCGATTGCCTGTGATTCTAAGAGTTGTGAAATGATTGTTAAAGAATAGTAACTATAATTATGTAAACTACTGGAGAACTCAGAAAGAATGAGGCTCAAGTTTGAACAGAAGACAAAACAGTAACTCTTTATTCTTGTGAAACCACTATTCAATTTTAACAAAAAGAAGTCAGACCATTGCTTTCATATCATACTCAAAATGGAATAGTGGCCCAGTATCGTACTTCAGTGGGGTTTCCATGCTTCTCTGACCTAGCTTAAATAGGACTGCCAAAAGCAGAACTACCATTAACACTTTGTGGAGCAACTGATCTGAAATTTCCATTAGAAATTTCAAGTTGCTTCAGTTTTAAAAGATCTGGCGAAAAAATACAAAGCAGTGCAGTTCTATTTTTCACACATGTCATTGTCACCCGTGGTATCTGCAGCAAACGGGGGGTTAGGCAAGGTGTTTTATCTTTCTCACTATGCTCTGCCCATGTTTATTTGTTATTGCATTACTTTGTTAGTGATTACTGAAGACTTGTATTCTGCAAGAATCAAGTTTGGTCAAGAAAGAAAAATTCATTCAGATAAGTAATTTTGGAAGTAGTCAGCAAAAAAATACAGTTATAGTTTGACATCTGCTCAATTCCTGCTGTCAGTGTAATGGCACGGGAAAGATCTTGATGATAAACTAAAAAAAAAAACGCTGATTCTCACAAAAACATCCAAAAACCACTGAGGTCTGAGGGAATGAGAGAAATTGGGAATTGCATGTTCTCAGACTGTGGAAGCTTGAGGATAAGCAAGACCTGCCTGAATCAGAAAAAAAAAAAAAAAAACAAACAACACATTGAGAATTTCAGTGCTGCAAAACTAGTTGCTTTTGTTTCTCAAATTTCTATAAACTAGGGTTTTGGATGAAGTGATCCTGAAGCTATGTTTTGCTTTCTGGGCAAAAGCTTCAGGATGCAACTCAAGAACAGCCAGATCTGATAGGTCAAATGGAATGAAACTTGGCCTATTGATGGGATGTCATTATTTTTCAACTAAAACATCTCTGTTCACTTCTCTCTTCTATTCATTCTCTCCACATTGGATGTTGTTTCTTTCCATTAAATACCTCTGTCCTCACAACCTTTCATTTCTAAACTGAATAGATGAAGCTCTTAACCACAAATGGTAAGCCTTATTTTCCGGCATGTGAATTATCAGTGTTCGGCTCTCCTTTAAACTCTGTTATTAGCTCCAACGAAACGGCACTAAAAATAATCTCATTGCAGTTACTGGTTAGCTAAGGAATCTGGGTATGTGTTCAAGATCACCTCTCTGATATTTCCACTGTAGACATCCAAGGACTAAACTAACCAGTTGTAAACAAAAATTCTTAATGTATCTCTGAGTCACTACTTTTCAAGAATTTACCACCCTGATATTATAGATAGCTTGCATGCCTTGTTCCTCAATACAATACTTGGCTATGTGCAACAGCCAAATGGCACCACTCCACAACCCGTACACTCCTTTCTTCACCATCAGAAAGAAATCAACATTTCTTTCTGCCTTCAAAGTTAGGTCTAGAGACTTGTTGGTTGTGTAGGGATGAGGTCAGGAAGGCCAAGGCGAGGATGGAGCTGAATTTGGCAAGGGATGTAAAGAATAACAAGGTCTTCTACAGGTATGTCAACCAAAAAAGGAAGGTTAAAGAAAGCATACCCCCACCGATGAACAAGAATGCTGACCTAGTATCAACAGACGAGGAGAAGGCTGAGATATTCAACATATTTTTTGCCTCATTCTTCACTGGCAACCTCTCTCTTCACCCCTCCCGAGTCAATGGACCGCAAGATGGGGACCAGGGGGATAAAGCCTCTCCACTGTAAAGGAAAATCAGGTTGGAGACTTCCTGAGGAACCTGAATGTACATAAGCCTATGGGACCAGACGAGATGCATCCCAGAGTCCTGAGGGAATTGGCTGATGTAGTTGCCAATCCACTCTCCATGATATTTGAAGAGCCATGGCAGCCAGGTGAAGTCCCTGCTGACTGGAAGAAGGGGAATGTTGTGCCCATTTTTAAAAAGGGAAGAAAGCAGGACCCTGGGAACTACCGACCTGTCAGCCTCACCTCTGTGTCTGGGAAGATCATGGAACAGATCCTCCTAGAAGCTATGCTAAAGCATATGGAAGACAGGGACATGATTCGAGACAGCCAGCACAGATTCACCAAAGGCAAGTCCTGCCTGACCAACTTAGTGGCTTTCTATGAAGGAGTGACTGCATCGGTGGACAAGGAAAAGCAAAAACAATGCATGTCATCTATTTGGACTTCTGTAAAGCTTCCTACATGGTCCCCCACAACATCCTTCTCTCTAAATTGGGGAGATACGGATTTGATGGGTGGACTGTTCGGTGGATAAGGAATTGGCTGGATGGTTGCATCCAGAGGGTCATGGTCAATGGCTCGATGTCCACATGGAGACCGGTGACAAGTGGAGTCCCTCAGGGGTCCGTACTGGGACCGGTGCTGTTTAACATCTTCATCAATGACATAGACAGTGGGATTGAGGGCACCCTCAGCAAGTTTGCAGACAACACCAAGCTGAGTGGTGCCGTTGACACGCCAGAAGGAGAAGATATCATCCAAAGGGACCTGGACAAGCTGGAGACGTGAGCCTGGGTGAACCTCATGAGGTTCAACAAGGCCAAGTGCAAGGTCCTGCACCTGGGACGGGGCAACCCCCGATATCAATACAGGCTGGGGGATGAAGGGATTGAGAGCAGCCCTGCGGAGAAGGACTTGAGGGTACTGGTGGATGAAAAGCTGGACATGAGCCAACAATGTGCACTTGCAGCCCAGAAAGCCAACCGTATCCTGGGCTGCATCAAAAGAAGCGTGGCCAGCAGGTCGAGGGAGGTGATTCTGCCCCTCTACTCTGCTCTGGTGAGACCTCACCTGGAGTACTGCGTCCAGCTCTGGGGCCCTCAGCACAAGGACATGGATCTTTTGGAGCAGGTCCGGAGGAAGGCCACAAACATGATCCGAGGGCTGGAACACCCCTCCTATGAGGACAGGCTGAGGGAGTTGGGGTTGTTCAGCCTGGAGAAGAGAAGGCTGCAGGGAGACCTTATTGCGGCCTTTCAGTTGTTAAAGGGGGCCTACAGGAAAGATGGGGAGAATCTTTTTTAGCAAGGCCTGTTGTGACAGGACAAGGAATAACACATTTCAACTAAAGAAGAATAGATTTAGACTAGATGTAAGGAAGACTTTTTCTACCATGTGGGTGATGAAGCACTGGCACAGGTTGCCCAGAGAGGTAGTGGAGGCCCCATCCCTGGCAACATTCAAGGCCAGGTTGGCTGGGGCTCTGAGCAACCTGATCTGGTTAAAGCTGTCCCTGCTCACTGCAGGGGGGTTGGGCTAGATGACCTCTAAAGGTCCCTTCCAACCCAAAGCATTCTATGATTCTATGATTTTTGTGCAAAGTTGTGCTTATCTAAGGTGATTTCTACGAGCTTCTGTTCAGTGGGAAAGAATTCTAGGTGAGCTTCATTCTTTCATTGTAGCTTTACTAATGCTATAAAGCAGCAGGGTTCCATATTTAATTTCTGCAGTTCTTCAGGATTTCATCTTTAGCTTTAAAAAATATAAACAATTTCTTGTCTGATCTATTTGCAAATTGTCATATGATTGTTTCTTTGGGGCATATATATGTATTTAAATTAAGTTTATTTTATATATTTTTTTTCCAAAATGCTGTAACTTGCCATGTCTGATTGTAGCCTCAGGATTTTTTTTTATTCTTTACCCTTTGTATGTGTTTTAAAACTGTAACTGTGCTTGTCTTGCAGTCTTGTATTTTTAATTATATATTTAGTTAGATATTTAACTCAATATTCTCTTAAGAATTCCTTGTTGTGAATGGCAAAAAAGTTAAAAAAAAAAGGGAATTCAAATTTCCTTGAAAATTAAATGTCAGACCACTGATATCTATTTCTTATTTTTTTTTTTCATTTCACATACATTGCAGAAAAAAAGCCCACAAACAAAACCAAAGACCCAAAAACTTAGAAAGCTGACAGTCTAGAAATCAATGTACCACCAACTTTGAGTATGTCATTCAGATGCCTGGGAGAGTAATGTTGGTCAAAAACATGTCAGGAACCACATTAGCAATTTAAAAACACTGACAATCACCTGCTTGTGTTTGGGATGCTACTGTGACACTGACAAATTTGCTGCTACAGAAATAGTCTGTTAATCAGCAGTCTGCTAGCTTACAGATATCTGAAGCATCCTCTACCATGCAGTACAGGGAAGAACATATTCTGTCATTTTTAATTAAATAAATTATTTTGATCCTTGAACAGCTGTAGTAACTTAACAGAGATTTCCAGCAAGCTTTATGAAGGGCTTTTATGCAGACTTCAGACCTCTCTGTTTTAAAAGAGGGTAAATTTTCTGTTGACTTGTCTTTGTAAAGCCCTATTAATTTCTTCTTTGTATAGAACAAGAGATGTTATAAGGCAGAGCTGCATTTCCTGAAGTTTGACAGGTCTGATTTTGTACAAGAATTATGATGATTTCATACAACTAGACATGTGGCATTGAAAATACAGATTTTTGAATTTTCACCTTTTTTTCCTCTCTTTAGCAGTTTCAAGACCAAGACAGCTCAGATTTGTTGCCTTCTACAATTGTTACAGAAAACTGGGTCAGGGTAATGTATTTCATTTCACATTGTCAGCAACAGACTTCCTAGGAGGTGAGCAACTGCATGTTTTAACTGCTTATTGTTGTAACTTGAATGCTATTCTCATTAGAAAAAAAGAGACATAACATTACAAGAACCATTGTCCCTATTTAAATACCCACAAAATATTATGTATTCCCATATTAGGACTTGTTCAGAAAGGATTCAAATTTATTCTGGGTGAAATCTCTTTGTAGTTTTCCCTTTTAGTCTTTTGCTGGTTCTAATTAGAATGAAATCAGCTGTGGGTGCTTTACACAATGTTATCTCAAAACCTCATTGCCACTTACAGCTCCATTATTTGAGTTTTTGGAACTTTTAAGCTTTTTTTGCAGTTTCTTGATGCTGGCATCTAACCCTTCTGAAGCAGCTTCTGAAGTCTAGTGGGATCTCCAAGACCATCTCTTGGACACCTCAAAACACCTTAATTTATGGAATTATTTTGTGCCCTTATGAAAAGAAGTTGTTTGGGATTCACATATTTATTTGCAAATGTCTACAAGTACACTAGGTGTTTTAACTCCTGTTATAATCAGTGAAAATCTATTCAATGCAGTCAGGGAATTCAAAAGACTAATTAAATAAACATCGAAGACCTGGTTATCCAAATTCCTTTGCAGGGTCTGCTGGCCATATTAACCAAACTTCCACTGACTATAATAGTGGGACCTTCCATACATAAGGATATCTAAATTCAGATGTTTTGGTATAGAACTGAATTCTGTCCTTAATTTACAAAAGAAACCACTGTGTGACACTGAAAACTGCCGTTCTGGCACTGGAACAGCATGTACTGCCCACGCATTCATTACAGAGGCTAGTATTTAGCAGACTCTCCAACTCTCATCATAGTATATTCTCTGGGGTGTAAATCAGTAAATATTTGGTGTTCAGCTCAAGCTGAAAAGGGATAATACAGCCTGAAAGTAGTAAAGTTTTTACTGTAGCTGCCCGTATGCAGTACAAGACCAAAAGGAGAACACCATTTCTGATCTTGCACTTTCAGCCCTGCCCAGACAGCTGGTTGCACTATAAGCATAGGACAAAAGTACATGACTGAGTTAAAATGATATCACAACTTAAGTCACAGTTTTGTTCTCTTCTGATGCTCTGATTGCTTTCCTACCAGTGTGTATGATAGGTATTTGGCTGGTTGTATTTTTGCCAGGTAATCTCAGCCTTTCCAGAGCTGTGATGCCCCCAGTGATGGCCACACATCTGCTGCTTTCACACTCTGGAGCGATAATGTTGCAGACGCTGTGAGACCTCAAATGGGAGGGAAAGAATGATTTTCTAACTCCAAGCCAAGCAGCTGTGTTGCCACAGCACTGCCATTTAGTAAGCATTTAACAGATTTTTCTTCATGAAAGTAGTACTTAGTACCTAAATAGGACTCTCCATCTTCAAAGAGCTAAACAAACGTTAACTAATTAATCCATGCAGCATCCTGCAAAGGAGGTAAGTAATGTTGTCTCAACTCTTTTTTCAAATTCAAAGACTATAACTGATCTGCCTAAACCAAAGAAAAAATTAGTATAATGTAGGCGTAAGTGGAGATGTCTGTTGTGCTCTGATTGTTAGGTCACTGGTAACTGCAACAGCTGTATCTATCTTTTGTTCTATGTCTTTTCCAAAGTTTTAAACCAAGCTTTTCTTTAAAAGTTATTTTAACAAATATTTATGCTAAAAGTTAGATATAAGGTAAAATTATGAAATGTAATAAAATTTAAAATTAGTAACATAAAAATTAAGAAAAAAACTTGTAATAAAATATACTCAAATATTATAACTTTTAAGGCAAAGTTCTAGGATTTTTAACAATATCTAATAATATATTTCCCCAAACATGTTTCCTGTTTCCACAAATCCCTAATTTAGATTCTTGAGAAAGACGGTGGTTAGCTCAATAGGAAGAGCTTAACGTAGTGTGTGACCTGCTGCACTACCTCTGTCCTAAGTTAAGGTCTTGCTTAAAGGAATGTGAATCTTATGCAGTGGCACATGACAAACTGTTTTTCACAAAGATTGGCATTTATGAATTTTCAAGAAAGTGCTTGACAAGGCAGTTGTCTAACAGCTGTGGGAAAGAAAGAAAGGAGTACAGACAAGGGATGCTTTCCCACCCTTCCCCTCTTTCCAGCTATTCACTACACAGGTAAACATTTTGTGATTAAACACTGCTTCTTAAACACCTTTCTGCCAGGTTTATCAACCTTCTGAAGTTCTAATATTTTTGTTAGGGAAAGATGGAGTGGCCTGTTTGGGTTGGTATCCCCCTGCCCGTGCAGACAAAGCTATTCCCTCTACTGAGAGTGCTACAGGAGGTGGAACTATGTATGTCACTTAAAATTGTCTTACAGAGAAGTCAATATTAAGGTTTAAAATGTACATGTCTCTCATGCTACCTACTTTACACAGAAAAATGGAGTCTCTGATAGTAGCAAAGCACAAACATTAGCTTTTTCTGACTATTTTCATCAGATAGTGTCTAAAACAGCTGAGGTACTATTTGAAAAACAAATGGCTTAGGACATATGGCATTAAGTGACTTTTGGCAAACCCATAGAGCAAGGCATATGGCATATGATAACCTTGAAGGAAGAAATGTCTCCTTGTATCCTGTAAAATGATATGAAAAACTGATCTCTGAACCTATTTCTTGTCAAAAACTTGAAAAATTACATTGTTTACTGTTGTGGTTCAGCCCCAGTCAGCAACAGAGCACTACACAGCCGTTCACTCACTCTCCCCCCCGCCAGTGGGATGGGGGAGAGAATCTGAAGAGCAAAAGTAAAAAATCTTGTGGGTTAAGATAAGAACAGTATAATAATTGAAATAAAATAAAATAGTAATAATAATAGCAATTTGTAATGAAAAGGAACACAACAAGAGAGAGAGAAAGACACAAAACCCAGGAAAAACAAGTGATGCAACCCCTCACCACCTGCTGACCAACACTCAGCCAGTCCCAAAGCAGTGATCCTCACCAGCCAGCCAATTCCCCCCAGTTTATATACTGAGCATGACATCATATGGTATGGAATAGCCCTTTGGTCAGTTTGGATCAACAATTCTGGCTGTGCCCTCTCCCAGTTTCTTGTGTACCTGGCAGAGCATGGCAAGTTGAAAAGTCCTTGACTAGCATAAGCAGTACTTAGCAACAATTAAACCATCAGTGTGTTATCAGCATTATTCTCATACTAAATCCAAAATACAACACTGTGCCCGCTACTAGGAAGAAAATTAACTCTATCCCAGCCAAAACCTGGACACTTACCTAGTATTAATTTAAAGTTTTTCATTATTACTTTTCTATCCAACTGTGATTGCTAATTACGTCTAACTGGTAAACTGAATTTTTTTTTTTTTTAAGTGAGTCTAATTTAAGTGAGTCTAATTTTTTTTAAGTGAGTGGTGTTCCCCAGGGCTCTGTTTTAGGGCCAGTCTTGTTCAATATCTTTATCAATGATCTGGATGAGGGGATCGAGTGCACCCTCAGTAAGTTTGCAGACGACACCAAATTGGGTGGGAGTGTCGATCTGCTTGAGGGTAGGATGGCCCTGCAGAGGGACCTGGACAGACTGGATCGATGGGCCGTGGCCAACTGTATGAGGTTCAACAAGGCCAAGTGCCGGGTCCTGCACTTCGGTCACAACAACCCCATGCAATGCTACAGGCTTGGGGAGGAGTGGCTGGAAAGCTGCCTGGCCGAAAAGGACCTGGGGGTGTTAGTAGATAGCCGGCTGAACATGAGCCAGCAGTGTGCCCAGGTGGCCAAGAAGGCCAACAGCATCCTGGCTTGTATCAGGAATGCTGTGGCCAGCAGGAGCAGGGAAATGATTGTCCCCCTGTACTCGGCGCTGGTGAGGCCGCACCTGGAATACTGTGTCCAGTTTTGGGCCCCTCACTACAAGAAAGACATTGAGGTGCTGGAGCGTGTTCAGAGGCGGGCAACGAAGCTGGTGAAGGGTCTGGAGAACAAGTCTTATGAGGAGCGGCTGAGGGAACTGGGGTTGTTTAGCCTGGAGAAGAGGAGGCTGAGGGGAGACCTTATCGCTCTCTACAACTACCTGAAAGGAGGGTGTAGTGAGGTGCGTGTTGGGCTCTTCTCCCAAGTAGCTAGCGATAGGACAAGAGGAAATGGGCTCAAGCTGCACCAGGGGAGGTTTAGGTTGGAAATTAGGAAAAATTTCTTTACGGAAAGGGTGGTCAGGCATTGGAAGAGGCTGCCCAGAGAGGTGGTGGAGTCCCCATCCCTGGAGGCGTTTAAAAAACGGGTAGATGTGGCACTTCGGGATATGGTTTAGTCTGGTCTACCCTTGATTAGTCTAGAGTGGGCTTGGTAGTGTAGGTTAATGGTTGGACTGGATGATCTTAAAGGTCTTTTCCAACCTAGATGATTCTATGATTCTAATATATGGACATGAATATGAGCAGTCACCTTGTCACTCACAGCTATTATCTTGTTTTATATTTTCCTATCATGTGAGGGTATTTCCAGCAGATGTCTGGCAAGTTGAAGTCCCCCACGAGAACAAGGGCTAGCAATTGTGAGACTTCCGCCAGCCACTTATAGAACGCTTCATCTACCTCTTCATCCTGGTGGGGTGGTCTATAACAGACTCCCAGCAGGACGTCTGCCTTGTTGGCCTTCCCCCTCATCCTTACCCATAAGCACTTGACCTTATCATCATGATCGTTGAGCTCTATACAATTGAAATAGTCCCTAACATACAGAGCCACCCCACCACCTCTCCTTCCTTGCCTATCTCTTTTGAAGAGCTTATAGCTATCCAGTGCAGCACTCCAGTCATGAGAGATGTCCCACCATGTTTCTGTGATGGCAACTATGTCATAGCCATCCTGCTGTACAATGGCTTCCAGCTTCTCCTGTTTGTTGCCCATGCTGCTTGCATTGGTGTAGATGCACTTGAGCTGGGCTATCAATTTCACTTGAGCTAGGCTATCGATTTTTTTTTACATGTAACAAGGCACACTTAGATTGTATGTGTCCAAGGAGAATGTCTTATGAAGTATGAACAAGAATCTTTCTGGTTTTAGGTAAATGCAGAAATGCCATCAGTATCAAAACTGTGAGTAAATTCATTTAAGAAAGAAAACACTATCTGTCTCTTAGTGTTGTGTTTAAATATTATGGTAAAAGCATTTTCTGTTTTTTTTTTTCTATTTTCTGTGCTAATTGTATATAAAATATAGGTCATTCCTATGCATAGATTTCTGAACTGAAATCATTCAATATGATACAAAATCTTTAATCAGGATTACAATTTTAGCAGTAACGAACTAGGAGTATGCAGGCTGTTTTACCATGAAGACTTTATGCTACACAGTCTTGCTGCAAATTCCATAGTAAATCCGTTACTAAAGTTGTAAATAAATCTTTTTTCTTAATCTTCTATTAATTCTTTTTTTTTCTCTCAAATAGACAGATTTTCCAAGGCAAGGACATTAATACCCTGTGTAGTCATAAAACAAAAAGTATGTTTAATGACAGTTTCAAGCCACACATAGTAAGGTTGTTAATTTTATGATGAAATATCCATTTTTCATTACCAACAGAGCTCAAAAAAAATTTGAACCTTATTTTCCCTAAACCCAAAATAAATTAGGGATATAGTCTTGGCTTCCTCATGTTTAAAGATGGGTTTTGATGGATCAGGGATGAATATTCAGCATCATGCAGTTTATAAATCTACAAATATCCAGAAATCAAGTGGTTTATTTCCTTAATCTGCATTGAAATAATTTCGTAATCTGTCTCAGAATGGCACTGGAAGTGTTTTTATAGTCCAGAATGACTATTTGCATGGCCAGAATAACCAATTTGGAGGTTAACCGTATGCAATTTCTATTTCAATTTTGTAATCAAAACCATTCCTGATTTAACTCTTTGTGGAATTACAGCTGAGAGGAAATTTTTTTTGGGGGGAAGAGGTTGGACTCAGTTCAACATCCTGAATAGTAGTTCCTTTGTTGTACCATAAGACTCTGCCCACCAGTAACTCCAGCCAACTGGCATACCCCAGTGCCTGCAGAGTAGTGTTCTGCAGCCCATGGGACTTTATGATGTCTGAAGCTGGACATAGGAAACCTGATAGCACCTGAACTGATAATTATTTTGGAATTTTCAGTTGCTTTCATGGTGACTTTGTCTCTTATAATCAAGGCTATCTAAAGTTACTCGTATAATCTAACCACTGATTTAAACTTTTCTTTCAGTCAGTATATAAAAAGGGAAACCTCCAGAACCCAAATCATAGAATCATAGAATCATAGAATCGTTTAGGTTGGAAAAGACCTTTAAGATCATCCTTTAAGATCATCCAGTCCAACCATTAACCTACACTACGAAGTCCACTCTAAACCAATCAAGGGTAGACTAGACTAAACCATGTCCCAAAGTGCCACATCTACCATCTCAACCTATGATATTTTTGTAAGGTAGATATAGCAGCCAAACTTAAAAAAAATGAAAATTTGGACTAGACCCACAACTTCTGGATGGATAAAGCTATGTCAGGTGAATCTCTTAAAGCATTATCTACTCATCATCAAAGAATGACTTCCAATAGCTTCAAAGGATAAGCATTCCTTCAGGGCTAATAGAACAAATCTCATCCTGTGTCCACAGAGCCAACAAGAGCCATGCATGTACCTTTAACATGTTCTTGGTTTGGGGCTATGCCATTGCACTTGTAAGCTGCTGAGAGAATGCTGAACACCCTCAGAGTCTATGGATGTTAATAGGGCCAAGTGTCATCATTATCTTTCGAGTCAGAGCTGCATAGACTGAAGGAGATGAAAGCAGCATTTCTTCTCAAAGACCTTCCTAGTTGATTGTCCTGGTTTCAGCTGGGATAGAGTTAATTTTCTTCGTAGTAGCTGCTATAGTGCTGTGTTTTGGATTTAGGATTATACTAATGTTAATAACACACTCATGTTTTAGTTGTTGTTAAGTAGTGTTTATACTAGTCAAGGACTTGTCAGCTTCTCATGCTCTGCCAGCAAGAAACTGGGAGGGGGCACAGCCAAGACAGCTGACCCAAACTGTCCAAAGGGGTATTCCATACCATATGATGTCATGCTCAGTATATAAACTGGGGGAGTTGGCCAGGGGGCAGCAACCACTGCTCAGGAACTGGCTGGGCATCAAGCAGCAGGTGGTGAGCAATTGCACTGTGCATCACTTGTTTTTATTATTATTATTATTATTATTATTATTATTATTACTATTATTATTTCTCCTTCCTTTTCTGTCCTATTAAACTGTCTTTATCTCAACCCACAAATTTTACTTTTTTCTTTCTTTCTGATTCTCTCTCCCATTCCACTGGGGGCAGGTAGCAAGCAAACCGCTGTGTGCTGTTTAGCTGCCTGACAGGTTAAACCATGACAGTCCTTTTGGTGCCAAATGTGGGGCATGAAGGGTTGCAATAATGACAGATCTGATCAGAGCGTGTTAAGGCAGATTTGTTATCAGCATTCATTGTATTAGTTTAATAGTCACTGGTCACAATGTTGATTTATTTGTTCTCAAAGTTGTCATGCTTGCTCTCAAATTTGTGTTATGTAATACCTTAGTTACAGTATATGTTCTGTGTTGTGCTGTTTATCACCTCTGGAGCTGGATCAAGGTTATCATTTTGCTGCATAGTGTAACACTGGCTTATGATATGATAAAATTGTTGTACATGAGATTAATCTGGTATTTGTACTCGGCATTGCAGTCATCTCCATACCTCAGGAGCCACCTTTTGGAAACTATTAATAATTACACTCTTAACCTTTTCTCCTTGGAGAACCAATCTATGGGGGAGATGGGGGGTGACAGTTTCCCCCACTCCTTCACCTTCCCTTTCTCCTTCAGGCTAGTCACAACAGTTCTTGAGAATTTTGAATATCCTTGGGATGTTCAAACCAGCATCTTCCTATTGCTATGTCTCCGGAATGTAGTTCAGGTCTTTTTTAGGGTTAAACAATGATTTAAGAATACTATCCAGAGTTATACCCTGCAGGCACTGCTGCTACTCAAACCCTGGACAGGCACTGTGATTACTGCAACCCTCACAACAGGCACTGTGGCTATTCAAATGCCAACAAGAAGCACTGCAGCTACTCCAGCCCCTGTGACAGGCACTGCAGCTACTCAAACCCTGGTGACAGGCACTGTGGCTGAACCAGAGAACCAACCCGTGATGGTATCAGTCACCCCTATACACAAGAAGAAATAAGCAAGAAAATCAGCTCTTTTAGTAAAGGATGAAGATGAACAAGGGCCATCATGAAAACAGGAGGAGGAAGAGGCAGGACCCATAGATGAGATGGTAACAGTCCAATCCCTACCCCTGAGTGAGCTGTGAGATATGTGAAAAGATTTCAGCTGTTGTCCAGGTGAGCACCTTGTCACTTGACTGCTCCGATGCTGGGTTAATGGGGACAGTAACCTGGATTTAGAGGGTAGGGAAGCCAAACAGCTGGGATCCCTTTCTAGGGAAGGGGGCATCAGCAAAACAATTGGAAAAGGGGCACAAACCTTCAGCCTCTGGAGATGACTCCAGTCAGGTGTGAAGGAAAAGTATCCATTCAAGGAAGATCTTATATGTCACCCAGGCAAGTGAACCACCATGGAGAGAGGTATCCAGTACCTGAGGGAATTATCCATGCTGGAGGTGATTTATGATGACCTGGACAACAAGCAGTTGTCCAAAGATGCAGGTGAAGTCAGGTGCACACGACCCATGTGGCGGAAGTTTGTACGGAGTGTACCATCATCGCATGTCAACTCATTGGCATTAATGACCTGGGAAGACAGACAGGGACGAATGGTGGATGAATTGGCTGGCCAGCTTTGGCAATACGAAGAAAGTCTCTCTTCCTCCCTATGGGCCCATGTCTCAGCTGTGGAAAAACTGTCCAAAAAACTGTCCTGTGAGTTCCAGCAACTTAAAGAGGATATGTCCTACTCCCCACCTGTATGGACCAGTATCTTAGCCATTAAGAGTAAGTGTCCCTCTGCTCAATAGAGAGGATATAGTGGATACCTGCTACTATCTACTTTTTTTTTTTCCCTGATTCTCTTCCCCATCCCACTGGGGGTAGGGAGTGAGTGAACAGCTGTGTGGTGTTTAGCTGCCTGCTGGGTTAAACCACAACATTGATTATGCTGTGCATTTCCATGGACAAAGTATTGACCTCTCTACATAACTAGGAATTGTGTCTTCAATTTTAATAGAAACCAAGTTTTACCCTAGGCATCTAACTGACCACATTCATGTGCATTTAATCTAGTAGATAACAGGAATAAGTGATCAGATTGTTTTGATCCTATTTGGGATATTTAATGGCAAGTTCAAGCTGTAGAACATGTACAGGTATTCTTGCAATGAACATCTTATAAATGGATTTAATAAAAATTAAAATGAAACATTCATAAATTCAAATTTATTTTCATTAGATTAATATAACTTTCAATTATTCATTAAACGTAATTAAAAAAATAAACTATACTCTTCAAATTCCAATTGTATCTTGTTACACTGATGATTTTATAATTACAAATGAAAATTATTCTAACAGGAAGGAAATTGTTTGCAGAAAGGTGTTAAAATTGATTTTTGTTAGAGAAGCACACCAAATACATTTTAATAAAGCAGTCAGACTGGGATTGGGCACAGGATCTGTAACAGGCACATTTAAAGATTAGTTCCCATCCTCCAAAAATAAACCCCTTCTGTTGATTTTAATTATGAACTGACATCATTAAAAAGAAATGACCTTACATGCTCTTGATTCAGATCACGCATACTTTATATGAAATTTCATATTACAGCTAATGCATTGCAAATAATTACCTTATTCAACTACTCAGAGGTTAAACAGACTTTTTTATACTTCATAAAGAAAAATAAACACCATCATGTAGACCTAAGTTTTTATAGAAGAAATTATGTTCTGCTTTCTCTTCCCAATTCTCCCTACAAGCTCATGCCTTTTTAATGGAAAATACTTGCCGATCTTATGTGGAGAAGCAATTTTTATAAATGAAATTTATATATAAAACTGATTCTCTTTTTCCTTTCTGTTGCAAATCTACCTACCAGCTTACGTACTCTCTCATATCCATCACAGATCACACTCTAGTTCGTGTACACTCATAGCTAACGCTCCTGACTGTTGGTTGCAGCTGAAAAAACTTCACCACCAAAAGCTGGGTGTACACAGAGTGCTCAGAAAGACCAAGGAGCAAAAGATGTCTCCATCTTTGAACCCTCCAGATCCTGAGTTCCTTTTTTTCAGACTGTTCCCAAGGTGACCTAGCAGGAGACTAAATCGTGCTGCTGGACAGCCATAGCAGAGGAGAGTTGCACAGTAGTGCTGCCCTTCCCCTGCACCACAACACCGGGTTTGGGAGGCAACACTGGGAGAGAGGATGCTGCTGTTACTACCACTTTACCTCTGCATTCCTGAAATCTCCCTCTGCAAGCACACCTCCATCACAGTGAGCTGCAGGGCTTCGCTGAGTTGCCCTGACAGGGAAGAAAAGCCTCGCCAGCTTGTTTGTTCTGTTGACAGTGTTTGTCCACACTCTGCTTATTTATATTTTTTCATGATGTACCCAGCATTACATAAACAGTGTATGCTAACTTCCTAATTATATACATTGAATATTAATTGATACAGTAAATTATTTATAATGCCTTCAATGTCCCTGGCCTTAGCAAGGATGACATCTACTAATACACACAGGACCACTGTATCTGCAGCCTGGTATGTCAAGTTACAGTGAGGTCTTATTTAAAAAATTGATTTCTGTGTGTAAGGCTGTGAATAGGCTGTAAAGCAGAGAGGACAGAGACCTTTTAAGTTAACAGATTTGGAAGCAGCAAGGCAACTCATGCAGTTTTCCATTGACACAAGTTAAAAACATGATTTTTATGACACTTTTCAATAAAGCTTTCAAATATGCATACTTTATAAAACCAAATAATCACTTAACATGAAAAGATTTGTAACTGTTTCGAAATAAACTGAGCTCTTAATTGGTTTATGCCTGTTGTTTGCCCTCTGCCTTTCTCTGCAGTCTTTCTACAGTAACTCACTTAAAATCCAGAAAGAAGCTAGTGATGCTTCTTGACTCAGTGTGAATTTCACTATTTTTAAAATACAGTTATAGCTATTAGAACTTGTGTTTTGTGCAAATTACATTTGTTACTTTCTTAATTTAGCTTTAGCAGAGAAATAACTTTCACCACCTGATCAAACATTTGACATTTTGAAAGGTAAGAGCTATGTTCTGTCATAAATAACACCTTTAGGACAGGACAATATTATTTAAATCAAGTCAAAGCAAAGTGGTTGGACAAAAAACTCACCTCAATTCAAGGGCAAAATAAAAAACAGTTGACTGGAAAAATCTTTCCACAACTTGTGTTAGCAATAGGGTCTTCTGGGGAAGATTTGTCTGTGCTAGTGGGGATCAAATCACGTGTCAGGTTTCTGAAGGGACACATCAATCAGATTTGACACATTGCTGATTGCTCCATTAAATCACCACTGTGGTCCTGATTTGTCTCATCAGGTCAGATGAATTTTTTTTTGAGGAAGCTTGAGATGGTAAACTGTTTTTTGAATTTTCTGATTGAAGGCTTTTCAAACAAATATGTGGAGAATAAAGCTCTATCCTAACAACAAGGTATTTTAGAACATACAATTTTGTCCTGTTAAGTAAATTGAACAAGCACATGCACTTGTTTTTTTCTTATCCTGCTCTCTTTTTCTCCTTTTCCTTTTCCTATTTTACTTTTTCTTTTTTCTGTTTTTGTTTTCTTTTTCCTCTTCCTTTCACTTCCCCTTCTGTTTCCTTCTCCCCTTCCCTTTTCCTCTCCCCTTTTCCTTTTCCCTTTCCTCTTCCCCCTTCACTTCTCCATCTCACCTCTCCTTTCTTTTTTTCTCCATTAAAAGCTACACAGAGTATTTGAAAAATCAAAGTTCTTTTCCTGAAGTTCTCTACTAACATTTAGGTCAAAGAAAAAGAAGGAAAAAGTCAAACAACTCTGGAGAGCAATAAAGCTTTTAGAACGCAGTGGTTTCCTCTGACAAAGTAGCTCTGAGACATATATCATATGACTTCATTATGTTCCTGGATTTTCTATTAATATTTTGTATGTGCACCCAGAGCTTTGGATGTATGAATATTTAAGCAATCTA
Organism: Pelecanus crispus; assembly: GCF_030463565.1. NCBI lineage: Eukaryota > Metazoa > Chordata > Aves > Pelecaniformes > Pelecanidae > Pelecanus > Pelecanus crispus. Next base: position 102,825,939 of record NC_134645.1, read on the forward strand.
AAGAAATGAATACATTAAATTATCACTACTTTAAATATTTCTCCCTTGGTTTTGCATATAGGGATATGGTAGTCTCAAATCCATATTTGAACAGATTATACTCATACTTGATGTGACACTAGGAAGATAACTTACAGTAGGCATGACTTTGGCATTCCTTAGATGTAAACCTGAGAGCAAAGCTGTGACCCAGCAACTTCTTGTCTTGAAGTTCTTTGGAAATAGACCTGCTGGTGATATTTTAGCATGGGTGCTTCCCTCTTGAGCCAACATAAAGAAATATCATGGCACATAACATTTTCTGGGTGCCTACAGTTAGCCTACATAATTTATATTTCAACATCTCCAACAGATATTTAACTTAAAATCCCAGTCTCAGTTAACAACCACTGATATTTCTCCATGCCCTGATTCACTTTGAGTGAGTTTAATTAAAATCAATGGAGAACATAAATAAATAAAAGAAGGAAAAATTTTGGAAGCTCTGTAAGCATTTGCTCATATGTCTTTTAATCAATGGCCTTTCCAAGGGGCTGTCCTTACATCCACAGTGAGTAAACAGTTCCTGATTGTTGTGGTTTAACCCCAGCTGGCAACTAAGCACCACACAGCCATTAGCTCACTCCCCCCCACCCCCGGTGGGATGGGGAAGAGAATCGGAAGAGTAACAGTAAGAAAACTCATTGGTTGAAATAATGACTGTTTAATAAGTAAAGCAAAAGCCGTGCACGCAAGCAAAGCAAAACAAGGAATTCATTCATTACTTCCCATTGGCAGGCAGGAGTTCAGCCATCTCCAGGAAAGCAGGGCTCTACCACGCATAACGATTATTTGGGAAAACAAATGCCATAACTCTGAATGTCCCTCCTTCCTCCTTCTTCCCCCAGCTTTATATGCTGAGCGTGGTGTCATATGGTATGGAATATCCCTTTGGGCAGTTGGGGTCAGCTGTCCCAGCTGTGTCCCCTCCCAACTTCTTGTGTACCCCCAGCCTACTCGCTGGTGGGGTGGTGTGAGAAACAGAAAAGGCCTTGACTGTATGCCTGAGCCCAGCCTGACTGGTTTGCTCTCTAAATAATCTGTGTCATGCTCTTGGTGGGACTGGCCTTGAACCGAACTTATTTTTGCAGCATAGATATGATCTATCAAACCTCAGATGTATAGACTGGAAGGCAAAGCAATTCATAGGGTCCCCAAGACATCCATTATGTACCCACAATGTGAGAAATCAATGAGCCAAAACTGGGGTGTAAATTAAGAAGCCTGTATACACAGAAGCTAAAGACAGATCTCTCAATTGAATGACTAATGCATGTATCCACAAGAGCTGCTTTTTCCCCAGGAGGCTTACATTTCAACAAATACATCATTTTGCATAAAGGTAAGCATCACTGCAGCTTACTCTAGTAGAACAGATTTCCGTTGTGATAATGGTTATGTCCCGTTGCGACTGGCTTATGAAATGAAAGCTGAAGATGATGCAGATTGTTACTGGAATGGCACAATGGCTGTCATCTGACTGCTTTTGACTGAGACCCTGTTTCAGCACATTCTTACCAACTTTGTTTGGGTGTATTTCGGGAAGACTGCTCTGCTTGTGGAGTCCTACAAATACTTCTTTCAGGTGTGGATCCCAACACTGGGATCACTTTACAGACTCTTAAGATTTGCTTCACCAGCAGCTAAGTAGATTGATCAGTTGTTAAATCCATGCCTTGGTATATTGAAGAAATTATCAAACATTTGGAAAAGGTCAGCATTGAAGCTTTTTTCTCAGGTTGAAAAAACATAGAAAACATGGCAGAGCAGTCACATCTTAAAGACCATCATCAGTGAGGGAAGAAAAAAAAAAGCATGTCCTTGTATCTGCTAAAAATCAGTGAAAGTGTTGTATTTGACTCCCATATAAAAAGCACAAAGTATAGACAATGCCAATAAATGCCCAACAGCTTTTGTGTCAAACTTAATAAAATTTTAAACAGTATCAACTTTGTTTCCTGAGTGCCTTTACACATATGCTTACAAGAAACGGTCTCTTTACAAAATTGACTAAGCATTATTGAAGTCTTAATTCTGGATTTTAGATGGAATAGCCTTGAGGTTTAATTCAATATAATGCATCTGAGAGTCCCCAAATGACAGAACTCTGGCCTTTGTTTCATCAAAGATCTAGCCTGAGGTGAGGAAACAAAGAGAGAGTTACGTGTAGTGTTATGTCAGCATTTTTGCCTCCTTAAGCAAGGCAATGCCTCACTGTTCTTGTCATGAACTGCAAAAAGAACAGTCAGCTCCTGTTCGCTTTGTCTTGAATGGGAAGGGTGATCAGTACTAGTCACTGCAAGAGCATCCCTGTCCCCATTAGAAAAAGACCACTTCTGGATCTATAAGGAGAATATCTATGCATAGCCTTGCCCTATTTTTATTCAAAACACCATAAGAATCAGCATGTTCAGGAATTTGGTTTGGATAAACCAGTCCCAGAACAGTAAAAGGAGCATGTAAAAGCAATAATACTGAAAACACAGTTAAGGACTTGCACCAGAGGTTTAGATTATGTTACTTGAAAGTAGGTATTTAAGCTATTTCTGATATAAAACACTGAGGAATGGGCATGTGTTACATTACCCTTCTAACGTATGGATTCTTGAAACTTTATTCTAAGGATGTGTAGGTTTGTGCACTTCCACTGCTTTTATCTTCAGCTTTCATAGTTATAAGAAGTGTTTGCATTTTAAATGATCTGATTTTCACTTGACGTTTGTTTGATATTCACTTTGATGTCGACACTTTTACTATGTCATTTGAGTTATACTCACTCCAAGGAATTAAGCCATCACTTCGGTACTTTAAATGTTTAAATGACATGTGAAATAACTCCTTGAAGAAAGAGTAGCTGTGCTTCAATTTGACTTTTCAGCTGTAGCTACCAGTGTATATCAGCCCCATAAAGAGTACAAAATATGTGCAAGTGCAAATGTACAAAATATTCTGCTTGGAACTTAATCAAAAGGAAAAGAAAGAAAATAAATCAGTGCTTTAAGTATTAGTTATTACAAAAGTACAAATTGAGAGAAGTGTTTTTAACACTTTAATTGAAATTTCCCATTATGATACATAAGAATTTTACATTTTTCATCTTCTAAAAGACAGCACTTTATTACTTTTTTTTATTTTCAGCTTTCATCACTTAGATACACAATATAATAATTACACTGTATTCGTACATAGAATACTCTGTATTCTACTTCCTGTTAAAGACATATAATTAACTGCAAGACACAAATTGTGATACTATGCCATTTAAGAAACCTATGTAGACTAGACTGATTAGTCTGGTATGTCATGTAGTCAAATTCTTGTTTCCTTTAACTTTGTGTTTACATACTCCCTTAAATGGCTATATAATCCTGCAACATCTCCTAGCCATTCCCTTCTTCCAGTCTCCTCCACTTCACACCTCCATCAACTCTCAGCTCAGCTTTGCACTCAGTAGGAGTCCCAGTTCAGTCTTCATATCCCTGTTTCTGTGCCTGTCCTTCTCGCTCTTGCTCTCCCCCTCCCTGTCCTCCCTCACACACACATCTATCCCACTACTGATCATGACAAATCTCATGTGAATTTATGAAACTTCAGTCAAATTTGGTGGAACCTGGCCAGGAGATTCAATTTATCAAAAGGAAGATGAATGGGTGGGCAGATTGGAAAAGAGAAAGACAAATGGACAGTATAACTACAGATGCCGTGTTTGTTTGGGAAATGAGGCTAAAAGGCTCTTATATTTTTAAAGACTACAGCAAGTGGAGTTTTAAAGGCATATAAATGCTATCTCAGTGTAGCCTATTTCCTGTTACTTTCAATGAAGTATTTTCAGTAAAAGAAATCAAACACAAAAAGAAAGAATACTGATAAGAGACAAATACTCCTTCACAGAGATTGCTGATACCAGGTACATTGCTTCTCCAGCGTCAGCTGGTACAATAGGAGCTATGCCTCAGGATGCTAATTTATTTATTTATTACATATTGGCAGTTTATCAATCACAACTGACTTGATACTATGTAAACAAAATAAATTAGGGATAGCAAAGATACTTTAAGACATTTCTGTTTATTCTTCAGTTCCAGGAAATGAAAGCTGGTTTTGAGCTGGTTTTTTTGTTATATATATTATATATATGATACATATATAAAATGGAAACTCTGTTATATTTCTATAGCAGATAGACAGAAATATCTATTTGTTAATTGGATATTGTTTTTCACTTTCAAGTTCTGTTACTGTGGTTAAAGACTGCTTTCTGGACTGAGCTGAGAGCAGCTAACAGGATTTATGCAGCATCCAGACTTTTCATACTGAGCGCAGACTTACCATGCTAACATTTCCCATTAATTTTTGTACATATAAACTCAAACTTGATTTATTTTCCACAGCTATTGCTTAAAAAGTAATGAATAGCTCTAAAAAACAAATCTCGTATGAAGAACAGAAAAGACAGGAGCCCATCAGAAAGAAACTATATTTACAGTTTTAAAAAGAGGTAGGTCTTTGGGATAATCTGAAAAATCTCTCTCTGGTGGATTTAAAACAGTGAGCCAAAGGAGTTTATGAATAGAAGGTAGAGAAAACTACTGTAGGTGTATGTCATATGTTGTACATGAAGCAAAATAATAAATATATTAAATACACAAAGTAAGATGCTTTTTTAAGAAAGATACTTATTTCCCAACTCTTATGTTTTTGAGATCATGTTGAGGTTTTCTTATTTTTATTATTTTACCAGATTTTGGACAAACATTTATAAAAAGTTTATATGTGATTATTAAATACTGTCCTGAAGAGCACATCTCTGTTTTCTGAAGCATAGAAATGAGTAGGAATGGCAAATTTTGGATTAATCCAAAATTTGCCATTCCCAGTATGATCAGAGAAAACCACAGCTGCCTATTTCAACATTAAAACTGGGAAGTTAAGTGAAAATATGATTCAAATTAGAGTACAGCAAGCAAATCTAGGGCAAGAAAGCATAATAGTGCAGTGAATTAAATGTTATGTGAGTAATAAGAACCTGTATCTCAGTTCTAAGCTGTTGACCTAAGCCATAAAAAAGCAGTAACTGGAAAAGTCATACAGAAATCTGTTTCTTGCCCTAGTAAGGTCACATCATGACTTGAAAGCCATTTTTGTTAGAAGTTGTTATACTTACAGATTGTTTTCTTTTTATACATAATTTATTATGATTTTTCCATCTTCTCTGTAGATAAGATAAACTGGTGGATATTTAGCCCATAAAGAAATGCCTGTTGGTTTCACCCTATATCATATAGGAGTTGTCTAGGCTGCCATCCTTTCAGTTGGGTTAAGCAAGTATGAAAATGCTGGTTTTGTTCAAATGAATTTCTGCAGAGGTCATGATTTTTTCCCACTAACTGGAACTTTTGGTCCTTTCTTTGTTCTGCTTCTCCTTGGGATCATTTGTATCCTAGCACTGGTCCATGGTGGGTCTTCTTCAGGCTTTAACCAGCATATTCTCTCTCTGATTTTCTCTACCTTTTTTATTCCTTTTTTTTTTCTCCTGTTCTTCTCTTCACTTTTCTCCCTAAACTCCTACTCTGGCACTGCCCTACAAAGAAAGGCTGTTTATACTGCTTTTCCTATAGAAGTAAACCTTTGTATCTTCTCCTTTTCCCTACCAGGTTCCCATATTCTATTCCCATCACTTCTTAAGCTTTTACATCTAGCAGAATTCAATTCTTAACTTAACAGACGGAGAGAACTTGGTGGATGTATACAAGCTGTTATTAATGAATAAATCTAAAATATTCTTAATTTGAAGGAAATCACAGTTTGTAGTACTGTGTGGTATTCTGAGAAAACTATAAAGTTAACAACCTGAAAATAAACTATGACAGCCAGCAGACATTATCTGTGAAAGAGACATCTAAATGACTGACAGGCTGAGAACATCAATTGTCTCATGGCTCATGGTTCATGAATAAATAACAGACACATATTATATCAGCTATTATTAATGTAAGAATTACTTTTTCAAAGCAAGTTAAATCCTTATTGTCCACTCCAAATAGTTATTAGAATAATGTAGGAAAAAAAGCAGCTACTCTCATGTTATTTATGATTAAAAGACCAAAACATTTTCTAATTCAAGAAAATGAAGAAATTATTTTCTGATCTCTGATGAATCTCATCCTATCAACTTCTTGCACAATCCCATTAAAACCTTTACACCCTCCTTTGAACTGTGAAGGCGTTTTAAGCATCACGACTCATCTTCTGTGGCACATTCATTAGAGTCCAGTATGCAATTAAACCATCAGCGTCCCATCTAGAACTTCTTCAACTGATGTAGAGGCTCAAGCTTTTAAGGCGCTAAATGAAGTTTTACTTTCATCAAAGTAACAGAGAAAAAAACATGCAAACTATGTATGTGCAATGTAAGTTTGATGAAAGATTGCTAACAGTCAACCAGTCCTTAAATTCTACACCTATAGATACAGAAGACTTCTATATTATCTTTGCACATATTCCAAGATGTCAGTATTGGAATCTTATGGTTTCATCTGTGAAGCTTCATAAAAGTTGTTAGAGAGATTTCAAAAGCTATCTCATTTATCTATGTTATTCTGGTGGCTGACACTATACAAGAACCACTTGTAACTATGTAACACATTTTATTAATATAGCACCAAGCAACAGACTGCAATTTTTGACAGTGTACTTCATATATTCATTCTGCGTCATCTGTATTGTGCACAGTCCATGAAACCTCCCAGAGAACTATGACCATATTTCAGTATTGGGCTGCAAATCTCAGATACTGAACTGGTTCAAGATCTAGGTCAAATACTTGTATAATAAGCTGACTAGCTTTTGCCAAAATTATTTAACATAAATTAATTTAAAAATCTGTGTGCTTGTCCCATATTGCCCCTCAAACAACTTCTTTCTCCTTTCCATGAAATCAAATAATCAGAGGACCTCAGCACTGGCAATTACAAAATTGAGTGGAAAAGGACAATGTTTCAAACCTTATTCCCATCCATAGCTACACTAAATACCATTCTATCTGTTACTGGTAAATATTTCAAGGTGCAGGTTTTCCAGAGTTGGAGATAGAATTTAGCATCATAAATAAACAAGAGTTAATGAAAGGACCACTTCATAACCTTCCATATGATCTCCATAAAATCATATATGAGGTACTTGGGAAAGACCTCCTTTCTTAACCTGTGATATTATCCACTTGTAAAAGGTGCATATAATGCATATGATGCATATAATGCTTATGATGATATCTGCCATATATATTTTGATGCTTTCTAATTACTCTTTCTTTTTTTGGAAGAGGTATTAATTGGAAAAAGAATCTTAGTTACCTAAGCAGTTTTAGTAACAAAAATCAAATAACACTTTGCTTTTCTTATTCTGAAACAATGGACATTATTTTGCTATCAGTAAAAGTATGTGGGCAGAGGTACTGGATATTGTATCTAAATTATGTCAGTTCCATGGGACTGATGGTGTATTCAGAGCACTGACAGATCTGCATATCTCTTTGGAATGAAACAGAGTTAATATTTTTCCTGGCAAGGGAAAGCTTGGAACTGTATTAAAAACAAATCTTACACAAAAAGAGCACCATTCCCAACAGACCTTTTATGAATTTGTGCAAGCATGAGAGATTTCACAGATCTCTTTTAGAAATTGTAAGAATTTACATGTTCTCTATCCCCTCCTAAAAGTGCAACAACTGATATCAATTAATGCTGTTGTCAGCTGTTCTGGCAAAAAGAGGTGAAACTCATTCTAGCAAGCTCCTGCCATGCAAAGACCATCTGTTCCATCCTGCCCTGCAGGCAAACTGTTAGGCAGGAATTTGGAGTCAATCTTTGCAGCATGAATTCATCCTGTTGAATCCAAAAAGTTATGGCTGGACAACTGATGTCAAGGGGAATCTGGATATTCAGAGAATGGCTGGATCATCAGCACCCAAAGCTATCCCAGAACTTAGAAATACAGTTTCATTCTTTCTTGCCAAATCAGTGAACACACATGCATTAGAAAGCCACTTAAGTGCACAGCCATGTACAAGCTGCAATCCTATACCAATTACTGAAGGGTGAATGGGTTAAAAAATCACCCCAATGAAAATTTGGAGAAAAAAATGCTAATACTGTTATATAGGTCTATATACTATATAATCATATATAACATTATAATGTGTAATTCTTCTGACCTAAAATAGGCCTTCTGACCTATCCATCTTAGGACATCTAAAGTGCTTGTTCCTTTCCATTGATTATAAAGTACAAACAATGTACATATTTGAAGTTAAATGAGATGAACCCCACTCCTGTTCTTTTACAAATGCCATATATTGTATCTAATATTCTTTAAGCAAGGAGAAATACTTGGGCTTTTAAATAATTGATACAAAGAGAATTTTAATCTCTTACCTGTATCAGGGCTGCATGCACTTCTGGCTTGGATCACTCTCCTACATAAATAAGACAAAGTCACCAGGTTTTTCTTTTTTTTCATTCAAATGTTGGTGGTGCTTTCCTTTACCCTTAATGCAGGCAAGTCAACCCTTTTGAACCCTGTCATCTGGCAGAAGTGATTATTGTCTGCTTAGTCTTTGCCACATGAACCACAACACTTATGTCCAGTTGTCCAGGGAAGGGACTCTGAAGAACATGTCCATCTATGTAAAGCTTCTCATTCTTTCATGCTTATTTTTTCATCAATCTATCCATATTGTTTACAGGAAGTGCACACATACAGGTGAATGCTGTTTGGCAGCACAACACAGTGTTTTGGGCCACTGAATTATGCCATCTCTGTTTTAACTGAGCTCCTACCCTGTCCACACTGTATGTGTCATAGCCTCACTGAAGACCCTTGGGGCTCCAGTGTGCCCTCCATTACCTTGTGATTATTCATGGATGCTGGAAGAGACTTCTATCCCGAAGACGTCTGCATTGCTGTCAACTGAACTTAAACATGCAGCTTAAAAAAATTCCTATACAGAAACTTTTTTATAGTAAACTAGAAAAACTTACTGAGAAACTGGATACTTCTTTTTTCAACTGAACGCAGTTTTAGAATTCTCTCATGTTAGCTCACTACTTTTAAACCACCCTTAACACAAATCATAGAGGTAAAAGTTAAATAATATTCTTATTTATCAAATTTCAAATAGTGCAGTTTGCAGTTTTATTAAGACAGATACATATATATGAAGAGAGAGCTTTATTTAGGTAACATTGCACTCATCTGTCAAGGTTCCTTTCACCTGATATAATCCAGGTAATAAAATGATGTTTATCCACATCATATCATATCAACATGGGTACTCACATGATTCTTATGCCTGAACTTCTGTTCACAGAAGGAAGTCTGATTTGGATACACCTTCTTTTATGAACAGTTCATATATATTTCAAATCTTCCATCTCTGCTAGGCATTTAGCATTCATTAAAAAGAAAACAGAACGTGTCTAGATCTTCTTTCAAACTAGTATCTGCTACTGCGTGCTTTGAAAATGTTAGACCTTCAGACCAATGTAAGCATCACCCAAACATTTTTACCATTCCAGACAGTCATCTAACTTTCAGACATCTACACTGTGCATATCTGCCTCTGATCAAACCACAACTCCCTTTATATTCAGCAAAAAAAGAAGCAGGATCTATTTTAAATGTGTTTTAGGATGAGATTAATTTCATACCCAGTCATATGAATACTATAAGCTTATTACCAGCATTTGAGTGACACTCAGTATCAAATTAGACTGATAACGGGTTCTTTGGGATAATGTCTTTGAGAGATACTGGGACTGTGAAGAAAGCACAAGACTTAAGTAAGTCTACCTGTTTAACATTCACCTTTGTGCGTTGAGAAAGCCACAATTCTTTCACACAGCAGTCTCTGCTACCTCCTTTCATCTGTAAAGCTTCTTGCTTCAAAACAATTTAAACATCTTATTGCTTTTGATCTGGCTGCTCCCACTTTTGTCTTTGGTTCTATATTATCTATCATTAGTCATCATCTATCAACATGGTAACTTTGCCCCTCTCATCATGTGCAGTCTATGTCTAAACATGCCCTCCAGCTTGAGACAAATACACTTCTTTTATTTGCTGGTTTCCATGGTACTTCAAAGGCACAACCAGCTCTGCTATGCTGTCATTGTTACTTCTAAAACAGTGAATGAATATCTGCTCTGAGCGTGCAGCAGATTTCAGTTCTCAGAATATGGGTCACTGTTATGTTTGTCCTCTTCTTTTAGATGTGCTGTTTTGGGAGGACTGAGCTTTTACAGCTACATCTCTGTTGAAGATGGGATCCCAGTATCCATCTTCTTTGTTGTGCCATTTCACACAAATGTCTGCACATCACAGTCACATTTAACAAACACTCAATAAGGCCTCTTTTCTTTCAATTACTTGACTTCCTTTTAGGTGAAGATACAGCCTATCTCACACATTGCTGTCATATTTAGAGCTTTCCTTGATGTTTTTTTGCCACAGTCACTTCCAAGAAGTTTGGAATATCTATTGTGCATATGCTCTGGAATTTCCAGGTATGCTGAATATACAGTACTGGGCTCTTATCTAAACTTTGACAATGTCTGGGGCTGGTCGTAGGTGCCTGCCAGCAGAGTAGTCTGGAACCCTACAGAGGTGCTCGGATCTTCTGAAAATCTGAATACTACATTTGGAAATTCTGTGAATCCTGTGTGGAAAGGTGTCCATTGGTCCCATATGTCAGAATATAAATGTCACACCTCTAGAATAACTCTGTAATGGTCATGGTAAAACACACATCATCAGCATCATATGAATAAAAACAAGTAGTAGCAGACACACAAGCAAAAGTGATATTGGATTGCTCATGTTTTGTTACAGTGAGAGCAAATATGAAGCTTCTGCTCAGCTAGACACATAAAGCACACTGACACAGTTTGTGCCACCTCGTATGATAGTGGTTACCCCTCTTGCCTTATAACTACCTATGCATTACAAACTATATGAAAGTTCATTCTCTAAAGAAAAAACTAGACCTAAGAAAATTATTGCAGAATTATGATTTACTAACAAAACCATAATCTGTCTCACTTTTGTAGAAACTCATTAGAATGATCGACATTCACATTTTGATTGTGAACCTTCCTAGCATTTTTCCCTACAGCCCAAAGACTCATAACGGCCAACCCCTATAGTGTCAGCCACCCCACAACAAAAGTATAATTACCCTTCGCATCTTTTCATGCAAGGTCCAGCTTCTGGCTCTGGTTGTTTTGGCAGAGAAATTTGCTCTCCTGCAATTATCATTTGCAGAAAGTTTTCAGAGACCTTTTGAATGACTGACAAACCCCAGAGCTTTCCATAGAAAAGAAGAAGTAAAGCTAAAGGTGAAAGAGTTCTAAAGTTACCAGTGCCTCAGCAGATCCAAGGTTTCCCAGGCATCTTCAAAGCAATCTCTACACATACCAGCCAGGGCAGTATTACTAACCAGAGCTGATTGCTGACATCAATAGTTTCCAAAACTTCTGTGTTCTTTGAGGATAAACACAAGGAGAGCTTCATGCCAGAGATAAAAGCATTACCTAAAGTTGCTCTCCTTAGTAGAACTGGGGTGAAGGAAACTATGGATAATTTGAGAGCTCTCTCAAAATATACTATCTTTGTTTCAGCCTGTATCTCTCCTTGATCACAGCAATGGACTTTTATTTTGTTCTCATCATCCTGAACTTGGCAAAAAACTGCTACAACAAAACCAGCCTACTACAGATATGAGCTGTTAGTTAGTCCTTGAACAAAGAGAATCTATTCCCTAAGAGTTCTGCTCTTGGAGGGTTAATCTATTTCCACCTTTGTTCATGTAATATTTTGTCACAGTCTTCTACTTTCAGCTTTATGTCCTCTTGTCAAGCTATGTAAAACCTCTCTGTTGCAAGAATCTTCTTCTTTGCATTTAACATCTAATTTTATGTATTGGTCATTGTCTTAAAGACAAAAGCATTATTTTCATTAGTAAATGTGTAAGACTGGTGCTGTAATATGGCTTCCCATAAAATTGTTGCAGAAGGTCACCTACTAATGCTACTTAGTTTTTCCAGAAAGACAGTGCCTATCTCTTCCAGGGTTGTAAATATTCTGGATTGACCTTTTTTTCTGCTTACTGTCCAGGAAGTGTCATAAGAGAGAGATGCTTGTTTGGAAACAAGTGGATGCAGCACCTGTCAGGCAAGTGTTATTATGATTTATAAAACAGCCTGGGAAGAAAAAAACCTCTGTTTTGCCAAATGTGTTAAAGTTGCCTGCTGTCTGTTACCATGAGTAACAATTATTTTTTAAGCTTAAGATTCCAAGTATTGCCTATACCTAGGCAATCTTAACTCTATGTGAACAGGAGTACAGAATTTACTGATTTCAAAAGACTCAGAGCATGTGCAATAATGTTGGAAGCATCATGGTAACATAAGGAGGTGGAGGAGAGAAAGGTTAAATTCTTTATAAAGAGAGGAATGCAGATAGTTACAGTATTGAGCTTCATGGAGTCTCTATACCATTACAGAATTAGAGAAGAGAATATTTATTATATATAACACATATATTTATTATATATAACACATATATTAATAGAATAGGTTATTCTGTGTCCTGAGTAGGCATATCACTCCTGCTGGGGCAATCAGGACAGCTGAAGGAGGAAATAAAACAAACATATGTCTAAACTCAGATCCTTGTTGTCCCTCTTGTGACACATTTGGACCAGAAGCCAGCATTCACAATAGCACAGTTAACTGTACTCAAAAAAAGCAGATTCTGAAACCACAAAAGCTAATTGTTTATAAGGTAAAGCACATAGTGATATTTCATCCACTTGTAGTAGCCCACTTAATCAAAAGAAGTGGTGAAGCTACAAGTGACAACCAGAAGATCAAAGGCAAATTGCAATTTTTCATAACTGAATGACCATCTATATAACATGTTTAGCATATAGGTGAGAGACATTTAATGATAAATTTAACATCCAGAGAGGATATTGTCATAGTTTATCATGATATATTTAGAGGAATTGGAGAATCTGAGCATATTTACATAGAAATAAATGTATCAGGAATATGTGGTTGAAGTAAGATAATTTCTGCTACACTTGGAATACCTAAAATCCAGTTGTTAAGGTGCATGAGTAGTTTTACTATAATCAACAGTAAACTTAGGGCAACAAATTGTGGAGCAAAGTTTCAAGCGACTGAAAACATCAAAATTTTGTCCTTAGCTAGTAAAGAGCAGAAAGTTGGTATCACAAGAGAATGCATCAGCACTTTGACTGGAGCAGAAAAAAGCAAAGAACAAAAAAAGACTCAGAAAGTATGTTTAACACCAGAAGGTTAAATAGCACCATGCCTATTACCACCACTCAGTACTGACATCAGAAGATTTGCAACATCAATTAGCAATTGAGAAACTTGTTACAATTTCAGATAAGAAAGATGGGGCCTGGCAGGTGAAATTAGATAGGTATGTCTCTTTTTAGGTACCTCTAACTCTCCAGGAGGACATTATCAGTTTTCTAGATTAACATTTGAGATTAAATGTGTCAGTGAAATATGGTAGAAAGAGAGTTATGAGGCACTTGGTGATACTTCCAGGGAAGATGTAATTGCTGATGATATGATTATTGCTTCAACTGATGAGGCTGAGCATGATAGTACCCTGAGAACAGTAATGCTGAAAGCAAGAGATGAAAATATTAAATATCACAAAGATACAGTAGAAAGAAATGGAGATGAAATACATGCTGGACCTTGTATGACTCAAAATGACTATTGTGATATGCTGATGAATCCCAATAAGGAAAATGAGAAGTCTTTACAGAGAAATTATGTGTGAAACATACACAATAATAATTTAGGAAATACTGAGCTATATTTTTCAGTCATATGGAAATCAAGTTTTGCCACATTGAGGTCTTTTCCATAAGTCTTCATAACAGAAAATATAATGTTCTTCTATGGTGCTTATAACATAGTTTATCTTCTGAGTCATTTATATTTTGAAGGTATCAAGATACAGACAAACACTAATTCTCTGTTCCCGTGACTAGAAAAGATAAATTCCCTGTGGTTTATTCTTGTACTCTATGACTGCCTTATTCAACACTTTCTAAAGGTCTTATATAAAAAATGTATCTACAGAATAGATCATCACTCATCCCACAGGCCCACAAAAAATGTGAGATTGACCTTATTGGAGTAGGTTCTTACAGAAAAATCCAGAAGACACTTCATCTCATCTTAAAATTTGAGTCAGGGGAGATGAATCACCTTCAGGAAATGTCTATTTCTCTTTGCTAACTATACAAGGAACCTAGGATGATTAGCTTAGATGTCAATCATTTAGGTATTTAGGGGAGACAAATCACACAGAAAGCATGTGAATATTTAATGCCCTTTCTTTTCAGTATATACATACAATAGGGACAAACCCAGTATAATACGAGTTTCTCTTTTAGCATAAAGAAGTTCCAAGACGTCTCAACATTGTATTGCTATTCTTTTCCTATATAAATTATTACTTTATTCTGTTTTTCTTCTTAGCATGCCTCTGAAATTCATTTTAAATTATATAAATTGTCTGCATAGTATTAATATGATTTTCCTATTAATCTGTGACAAGGCATGAAATTTAATATTTTCCTCATGATAAACCCATGAGATTTATCAGCCTAGGCTATTCTCTGTACAGTGAACTATTTATAATCTATGGTTGTTAAAAGCAAAGAAAGCTAAAATAAATGAATAAACATGCAGAACGTTTCTCCCTATGGTAGTTTTATTAATTATTTTTGTGGAATATAAGTTTTACACTATTCACAAAGACTTCTCAAGCTGTAACCATAGCCTTTGTCATGGTGCTGCATGCTATTAGTATTCAACTTTATACTAAGCAAGTGACTAATTCTGAATGAAAATTCAAGAATAAAAGGAAAATATCCTCTTTGATCATTTTAAGTAGCACATATTTAGGATGGGATTCTTCTGCGGCCTCCAGACTGTCCTCAGTTGTCATAAGAACTCAAGGCATTCCCTGTGACTACCAGTTCTCGCTGCACTTTTATCTTTCATACTGTTAGCTATAATCTGTTGCACAGTCAACTTAAAGTACTGAAAAAGACAAAATCTCCCAAATTGCATGATTGTCTTAAAGGATGTAAGAGTGAACAGTAATCATTCTCTTTATTTACTCTTTAGCACTGAATGGGGCTTGCATCAGTTTCCACTGTTTTTCTCTCAAATCACAAAGTCTATATGGTGAAGTAAGTACTTCACAATCTGGGATTTTTGAAGAAGGACAACTCTTATGAGGCTTATTGAAAAGCTGGTGACACATTTTTCAATCTCTGCTGCTTTATGTGTTTTTTGGGTTTGTTTTTTGGGTTGGTTTTTTTTTTTTGTACAGTCAACATCCACATGTTGATCAGCTTAGACCTGTTTTTCAACATGTTCATCTGCCTTTCTCTTTCACAGTTCTGTTAGCAGTTTCAGTCAGTCTTGTATTTATAAATTATATTCTCAACTGATGAAACAGGGGGATTATAAAAAACATTATTTGGAAATTTGAGGGATGCAGGAAAATTAAGTGCACATTCTTATATTCATATCTAGGATGTGGCTATATTAAGCTTTCTGTCATGACCATAAAAGTCATTGAGGGTGATTAATCTGGATTTGGACAGCTAACTTTGAGATATATCACTCGCAATTACGACTCTCGCCTTTGTCGCCTATGTCACATTTTGCACCTGTCCCTAAGGCTTTGCAGAAGTGAGCACCAAAGTGACTAAGTATCTTTCAAAAACCCAACCTTTGTCTATATTCTGTAATTGTACTCAAAACTTTCGAAGATCACAATATCTTGTAAATATACATAGTCTGCATTTGTAATATTAATTTTAGTTGAGGCACCTGATTATCCTAAAGTTCTGCTTTAATCTAATTTTCCAGCTGGGCTGAGGTCAAGTTTCTTATCCAAGGCCCAAGATCCTACTAGTAGCTTAGGCAGTGACTGGAAAAGAAACTTCACTGCATTTCTCAGGTCTTCCTAGACTGCAGAATTTGGTACGCAGTAAAGTCAGAATAGGAAAGTCAGATTTCAAAGAAAAAAAAGTCTGGAATTTCAAATAGTTTTTAAACATTTCTACATTATCTTTTTCTTCCTTTTAGAAATAGGATTAAAAAAAATGCCTTGTGAAATGTAATAAAACACTCCTCATTCATCCTGACTACTCTAATGCATATACACATGCATAAATCTAATATACTGTTGATAAAGTGCCTGAAATTTCTTACAAACAAAAAACTGAGAGATATATATATTTATATATATATGATAAGAGTGTTTTCTTTAGGATAAAAAGTAGCATAGCTTTCTATAAACACACCACAAAACTATACAATGTATTCATCCAAGATTAACAAATTCCTGTGATTATTACGCATTTGGCATCCTCATGATGACCTACAGCAAGCAAAATTTATAAAGTTATACAGGACCATATCACTAGCTAATATATAACCCAGCAGTCCTTCATATTTCAGAGCAGATATTCTGATTTACCCCAGCGGACAATTTCTCATTAAGAAAGTTTGTTTGATTGCAGTGCTGAACACTCTTCACCCCCCATATCACCCACTTTTTGAGACACTTTGCCCTTGCCATCTTCATACTTGATGTATTACTGTACTTTGTGAATTTTAAGCAAAAAAAATCTGGGTTCCAAATTTTTGTATCCAAAGGTCTTTAAGAGTGAGTCCTGTTGGAAAGGGACAATAGTTTGGCAGTATCGGGGTGTTATTTTTTCCTAGGCATAAACTTGCGGAGAAGAAGGGAGGAAGAAAGATTGCAGCAAACAGCTTCCCATCGAGCTCTCATTCTTGCACCTCTTACATACACATACGCACACGCACACACACACACAGAGTGAGCTGCTGCTCAGTGCTACCACTTCTCTCTGTCTGACAGAAACTGTAAAATTGCTCAGCAGCCAGGATTATTGCTTAGTGTCTACTCCCTTCCTTAGCAACCCTGCCCAGCAAGACTGTACTCCAATTATGTGACCCATACTGGGAACACGTCCCTGGCGAAGGGGCAAACCTGACACAGGAAGAAACATTAGTCTCTCCCCAATGACTATGAGTTTGCATTCAACCTTAGGTTTTATTTTAAGTAAGCAATCTTTCTGAATTGAGGTAGTTCTGAGTAGTGTCTTATAATTAATTTTTTCCACTTAAAATTAATGTCTAAGGTAAATGTTATATTGGTACACAGAGTTAGTAACAATATATACAAACACTGAACAAATCAAATAACCAAATTTTTTCACACAACTTCAAGCCCCCCACAGCTTGCCAAAGGCCTCTTTGGAGATGCTCAGACTCACAGACCAGAAGTTAACACATTCAGATAAGAAAGTAAAATCAAGTACTACAACCCACATTAAAGATGTGGCCTGCAATTTATGGTGCTGAGCCAACTGAAAGAGTATTTCTTTAAGTATTTTCTTACTATAAGTAAGCCAACTTATTGAAGAGTAGATGTTTCCAGTACTGCTAAGCAATAAGTGGATTAAATGAATTTATAAAGTATGTGAAGGTGCGAAAGATTTTACATAAGGAACAGAAAAATTCAAACTGATGTTTCTACAGAAGGAGAAAATTGTTGACAGGAAATGTAACCTGAGCTGAAAAATGTAACTCTGCAATGTCATTCAAGATACCTTCCACTCCCCAAATAAAATCTCTTCCCAAAAGGAGCTCTCATTTTGATTCCACTTCAAAAAACAAACCTAAAAAAAGTGAAGATATGGAAAACTTGATCCATAAATAAATTACCAGTAACTCCACTAAGATGGATCTGGGGGTCTGGGTGGACAGCAGGCTATACATGAGCCAGCAGTGTGCCTGGGCAGCACTGAAAGCTAATAGCATCCTGGGCTGTGTCTACAGAAGCAAGGCCGGTTGATTGAGGAAAACAACTATTCCCCTATGCTGAAGCCTCATTACAACACATCTGCGATATGCAGTCCTGTTTGGGATCCAGTTTGGGATGCTGATGAATGTGTACAAGCCCAGGAGACTTGCTCAATCCAACATTGTCAGGGGCTGGAGCACTTGCCCTGTGAGGAGAGGCTGAGGGACTCGGGCATGTTCAGCGTGGAGAAGAGGCAGTTGTGAGGGTATCTAGGCAGCACCCCCAGTGCCTATGGGGATGATGGAGAGGAGATTGATAGAGGCTTTTCACAGCTGTGTATGCCAGGAGGCTGAGAGGCAATGACCATAAGTTGAAAAGGAAGATTCTGACATAAAGACAAAATTTTACATTATGCCTGTGATTAAACACTGGAGCAAGTTTCCCGGAGTCATCGTGCAGTCTCCACACTTGGAGATTTTCAAGATCTGACTGGATAAAGCCCTGAACAACCTGGTCTCAATTCTTTGTTGACCCTGCTATGAGGAAGCATTTGGATGAAAGACCTCCCGAGGTCCCTTCCAACCTGAATTATTCCATGATTTTATGACTTATAGAGGTCAAAATGTCATTATCATGAAAAAAATATTTTAAAATTCACTCACCTCTTATGAATTCACTCCATTTTAAGTGGAGAAAAAATACATGCATGTACGTGCAAGACTGTAATTTTAAATACCATGCCAACATGGTGTAAAGAGAATACTCTGGCTGAACTATGAAACCTGTTTGATAATTTGTATCTGCAACAACACAGAACATTTTTATATATATTTATGTATGTGTGTGTATATATATATGCATACATCTTTATTGATGCCATAAGCTTGTTTTCCAAATGTTCAGTCATTTTCCCTACTCATTCCACATAATCAAGATCTTGAATTCTGTATTCATTTCCAAAAAATTTTCATCACATGAAAGAATAAGAACTTATGGTAAGTCTTACTATACTTGCAGAATACATCAATTCCTTTGGGCTTTACTGCTAGCTGCTTTTTTATTTATTCATTTATTTTTAATGAAATAGGCTCAGCATATATAATGATATTCGCGCTGAAGGATGAAAAGGAATAAAATATGACCATTACATTAGAAATGATTTTGAGGTCTAATGTGAAAAAAGTGTGAGGAGTCAAGAGCTGTATGGGTTTAGAGGGAGATCTGTTGGTAAAAGCTAATGTAAATTGATGCAAGTTAAACAAAGAACAATGTTTAGAGTTTGCCATACCCCTCTCTAGTCTAAAATAATGGATTAAAATAAAAGTAAATTGCAAAGAACTGAAAAAGAAAATTCAGTTAAACAAATGTGAAATGAAATTGAAAAATGTAAATGTACCTCTTTACCATGAATCATGCTAAAATAGAAAAGTTCTTTTGTCAACTACTTAACAAAGACAAAATTCTGAAAATCAAGATTTGGATTTCAGAAGTCATATAGAACAAGACTGAGCATTAAGACAAACTACGAATGTGAATAATGATCATAATTATTCATTTGTGTGACATGATAACATAAAATGAGAATTTTTGTCAGACTATATAGAAAATTAGGATCAATGTTCAGCCCAAAGGAACCTGAAATATAGAAGAAAGAAAAAGAAGGGAAACACTGGTGATGTGAGTTGTTAAAGGTTAAGAAGCAAGATAGTAGTTGTGCTAGGACTTGAACTTGCATCTCCCAGGATAATGCTGCAGTCACCAGTTTACCCTGCTTTCATAACAACAGACCAAAGCATTTAACCTTTCAGCAATGATGAGGAATTCTGCCTGCATAATGAAGAACATAAGATCATATCTCATAATCTGTCTTAGAACACCCTGTTTATACAGAGGATAACACATTTGGCCAAAACTAATTACAACTCTCAATTTCCCTGGAGAGTAGGTGTCTATCACCAGCTTCCACAAATAATTGACAGTGAATTATCAAAGTGAATCTTTTGTAAATATCTCACCAGCTGAAGTGTATTTGCATGCTAGTAGGCAGACTTCAGTAAAAAGATTAAAATAATAAGCCAATCTGCAGAAATCAATATAGGTACATGAAAAATTGTAAAACCCAAATCCTTCATGATCAGACATATTATTCACTGAAAATGAAGTCTTCATCCTAGCTTCAACAATGTTCATCTTAATAGAAGGCTTGGCTGTTAAAGTGGCACAAAGTACTACTGTTGGATGGACTTGTAGGAAATCTGCATCTATAGTGTTCATAACTATGCCATATAGCACTCAGTTTTATCCTCTCAATAAATCCAGAAAGCAGTGGAAGCTCTAAGTAGTCCATTTGAATTGCAACTATCTGTACAGATTTACAGTATGTTTTGGGATAATTTTTGACAAATCCCTTAAAGGAATCACAGAATGGTTTGGGTTGGAAGGGAGCTTTAAGGACCATCTAGTCCATCGACAGGGACATCTTTCACTAGACCATGTTGCTCAAGCCCCCATCCAACCTGACCTTGAACACTTCCAATGACTGGGCATCCACAACTTCTCTGGGAAACGTCTCTGTTCCAGTGTCTCACTACTCAGTGTAAAAAATGTCTTCCTTATATCCAGTCTAAACTCTTTCAGTTCAAAACTGTTGCTCCTTGTCCTGTCACTACAGGCCCTGGTAAAAAGGTTCCCTCCATTTTTCTTATAAACCCCCTTTATATATAGAAAGGCCACAATGATGTCTCCCCAGAGCCTTCTCTTCTCCAGGCTGAACAATCTGAAGTCTCTCAGTCTTTCTTCACAGGAGAGGTGTTCCAGCCCTCTGATCATTTTTGTGGCCCTCTTCTGGACCCGCTCCAACAGGTCCATGTTCTTCTTGTGCTGAGGGCCCCAGAGCTGGATGCAGTACTCCAGGTGAGGTCTCACCAGAGCAGAGCAGAGCAGAAGGGCAGAATCCCCTCCCTCGACCTGCTGGCCACGCTTCTTTTGATGCAGCCCAGGATACGGTTGGCTTTCTGGGCTGCAAGTGCACATTGCCGGCTCATGTACAGCTCTTCATCTACCAGTACCCCTAAGTCCTTGTTCACAGGGCTGCTCTCAATCCCTTCATCCCCCAGCCTGTATTGATACCAGGGGTTGCCTCGTCCCAGGTGCAGGACCTTGCACTTGGCCTTGTTGAACCTCATGAGGTTCACCCAGGCCCACTTCTCAAGCTTGTCCAGGTCCCTTTGGATGACATCTTGTCCTTCTGGCGTGTCAACATCACC
Organism: Pelecanus crispus; assembly: GCF_030463565.1. Classification (NCBI taxonomy): domain Eukaryota; kingdom Metazoa; phylum Chordata; class Aves; order Pelecaniformes; family Pelecanidae; genus Pelecanus; species Pelecanus crispus. The sequence goes on from NC_134645.1 coordinate 102,847,205, forward strand.
ACTCAGCTTGGTGTCATCTACAAACTTGCTGAGGGTGCACTCAATCCCACTATGTCACTGATGAAGATAAGAAGGTGATTGGTGACAGGCAACATGGCTTTTTTACGGGCAAATCGTGCCTGACAAAGTTGGCGGCCTTCTATGACACAGTTACAGCATTGGTGGATAAGGGAAGAGCAACTGACATCATCTACCTGGACTTATGCAAAGTATTTGACACTGTCTCACACGACATCCTTGTCTCTAAATTGGAGAGACATGGATTTACTGGATGGACAACTCAGTGGATAAGGAATAGGCTGGATGGTCACACTCAAAGAGTTAGTGGTCAACAGCCTGATGTCTAAGTGGAGACCGGTGATGAGTGGCATTCCTCAGGGGTCAGTATTGGGACCAGCGCTGTTTAACATCTGTGTTGGTGACACGGACAGTGGGATTGAGTGCACCCTCAGCAAGTTCGGCAATGACACCAAGCAGTGTGGTGCAGTCAACACACTGGAGGGAAGGGATGCCATCCAGAGGGACCTTGACAGGCTCGAGAGGTGGGCCTGTGTGAACCTCATGAAGTTCAACAAGGCCAAGTGCAAGGTTCTGCACCTGGATTTGGGCAATCCCAAGCACAAATACCAGCTGGGCAGAGAATGGAGTGAGAGCAGCCCCCAGGAGAGGGACTTGGGGGTGTTGGTTGATGAGAAGCTCAACATGACCCGGCAACATGTGCTTGCAGCACAGAAAGCCAACTGTATCCTGGGCTGCATTGGAAGAAGTGTGACCAGCAGGTTGAGGGAGGTGATTCTCCCCCTCTACTCCACTCTGGTGAGACTCCATTTGGAGTACTGCATTCAGCTCTGGGGCCCCCCCGCTTAAGAAGGACATGGACCTTTTGCAGCGGGTCCAGAGGAGGGCCATGAAGATGATGAGAGGGCTGGAACACCTCTCCTATGAAAAGAGGCTGAGAGAGTTTGGGTGTTCAGCCTAGAGAAGAGAAGGCTCTGGGGAGACCTTACAGCAGCCTACCAGTACCTGAAGATGGCCTACAAGAAAGCTGGAGATGGACTTTTTACAAAGGCATGTAGTGACAGGACAAGGGGTAATGGCTTTAAACTGAAAGAGGGTTGACTGAGATTAGACTTAAGGAAGAAATTCTTCACTGTGAGGGTGGTGAGATGCTGGCACACGTTTCCCAGAGACATTGTAGATGCCCCATCCCTGGAAGTGTTCAGGACCAGGTTGGATGGGGTTTTGAGCAATCTGGTCTAGTGGAAGGTGTCCCTGCCCATGGGTTGGAACTAGGTGATGTTTAAGGTCCGTTCCAACCCAAACCATTCTATGATTGTATGATTCTATGATGATATTAAATAGTATTAGTCCCAGTATGGACCCTTGAGTGACCCCACTAGTTAATGATTTCTTTTTGGACTTTGAGCCATGGTATTTAGCCAAGGAAAGCTAAACCACAAATGTATTTTACTTTCTTTTTGCTTTTCCTACTGGATGTTTATTTAATCTATTTTATCAATCTGGGAGATTTAATAATTTGAAATTGTCTTTAGTTTTGTAAATTCTGTTATTGATCATCTTGACATATAAATAGTCATGTCTTGAAGAGTCTGCTTTAACTGTAAGCAAAATATATCAATATTGTCAAATGCTACACTGCACAGTTTATAAATATATTCAATAATGACAACAAGCAGTTTGAAAAAAACACCACAAATATAAACAGGAAGGTATACAAGCTTTCATCTGAAAGGCAACTAAAGCTGAGTGTCTTTCAGACTCTTATGAATACAAACCACCCACGAAAGAGATCTCTGTGCACATGAAAAAGAGCATTGTTAAGGACACAAATAAGAAAGTGGAAAAAGATGGATAAATTGAGAATCAAAGAGATAGACAAAGAACTTGCGAGAGGAACAAAGAATGAGGAAAAAAGAGTAGGGAAAACATTGACTGGAATACACAAACAGAATGAAAGAGCCAAAAGAGATGAACACTAATGGCTTAGTTCATTCTTGCTGCACCAGTGCTGTGCTGGAAAAATCACACTGGTATCAGGGGGTATGAAACTCTGCAAAACAGCAGTAACTCTGGACAAATATGGGTTAGAGAGAAACAGAAAAAGCAATAGAGTGAACAGAACATACCAAAGGTGAAGTGGGCATGAGCACTGAAAGAAGGAATAATGAACAGAACAGAAGAAAGTCCTGGTTTCTGTGCCCTCTTCCCAGCTGGCACTGCCCTGCTGGGGCAGAGGGTGGTCTGCTGCAGCAAGGGCAGGGGGATCTCAGGGGAGAAGGAGGGCAATACACTGTAGCACTGTGATAGTCTTCCCAGAGGAGAAGATGAAATACTAGATTGAAGTGCGCTAAAGTATGCTCAAAAGCAGGTAGAAAAAAAGAACAGAAAGCTTTCATAAACAAATATTGCTGGCAGATGAGTACACTCCAGGTTGCATAAGTGTTTTTTAAGAATAAATTTCAACATTAATATACCGTATTTTATTTATTTGTTTACTTACTAAATGAACTGAACTTCATAGACATTCTTTTCCTACACCAGCTAAGGCAGTGAAATTTTCATAACAATTTCAAATAGGAGAGCCCTGGATAGAATTAATTTCAATAAACTTTATCTTCTACTTTGTAGACATCTACACCTTTGCTAGCTAACTCAGGCTACCTTTGAAGTCAATGGAAAAAAATATTTTTGAATGAGAATCACCTTTCCTGTTTTAGAATTTTATATCATATGGGTGCATGGTGGGGTGCCCTAGAAACAATATTTTACAAGGTCTTTATCTTGCATTTTTCCATATAGATGTGGCATATGGATTGCATGCACAGTAACTGCATTTTGTTGACATTTAAAGTAACTTTTACCAGTAACCACTATTTAGAATATGCTATGAGATATTTATATGGAAGACTATCTCATAAAAAAGGTGATGTGGAAAGAGATTAGAAGAGCAAAGAAGTCACATACAACATTCTGACTCAGATAAAACCTAATTTTGCTTTGACAGGGTGAAATAAAACATAGAGATTTAATATCAGTAAGACAGATGCTATATAAATTTCTTCATATTTGTTCATTATTTCATTCCATACAAAGTAGTGGGACATCTGAAAGACCTCAACTGTCCCTGTTTCTGTGGCTTATCTTTCACTTGAAAGACAGAAAGTCCATGTGACTTAATTATTTAACTGTAAAGAAGTTCATCAAGCTTCCAGTGCACCAAAGAGCAATCATTGCTTAAATTTAAGCACCTGCTTAAATTCTTCCACTGTGTGACAAGTGACCTAAAAATGGTGATGCTATTTTGATACTTTGTGAGGACACTAAGGAAGAGTTAGTTATACAAAATAACCTTGGAGCAAGTTATTTATATACAAGCTAATTTTATACAAAGTACATTGAAGGACAGCAAAAACTGCTGAATTACAGAACAGCAGACTTTTATAAACTAAGAAAAACTGTAACAAAAGTGTTCAGAGACTTTGATCATTCTCATAGGCCTTCTTTGCAGCTTTTCCCATTTGACTACACCTTTTTTGAAATGGGGGCCAGATGTGTATGCAAACTGCAGGTACAAAATAGTATATCCTTGGATTTGTTCTCTATTCTTTTTTTAATAATTTTTAACATTTGTTGAGCACTTGGCTAATGGAAAAAAACTAGTATAACTTCAAGAAAAATTGAAGTGAATGCTTAGCATGCAATTTGACATATTTGGAAAAGATATTAGAAGTCTGACCTGGTGTTAGGGCACTGGAGAGCCCGTATTAGTTTTGAAAGTGACTGGAATGACAAGTATTCCCAGTATCTTCTACCTATGTGCAATATACTGTGAAACTGAGTTTGGGAACTTCCAAATGGAACCTGGAATTAGGACATATCCCCTGCTTAGGATATAGAAGGATTTGGATTCACTGAGGATGGTAGGATTTAGATGTCAATGCCCTGGCTAACCTGGGAACATTTAGATTGCCTTGTGCTTGGCCATCTAGGTGAAAAAATGCCAAACTTCATTCATCCTTTTCCATTCAAGAAGAGTAAGAGTTTGTTAAGATTGAAAAATAATAAGCACAACTATAAAAGGTGCCCACAAAATTTAAGAAAATGTGAATTTGCTTGAGCATCTAAATTAAGACTTCCAGTTTTAAGGAAAAAGAAAATCAGTAAAGAGGTGTTTCAGGACGGACTTCTTTAATGGGGAAGCAGTACTGCATGTCTTCTTTCCCCATCAAGGAACAACTACAACATTGCTAATAAACTGACTCTCTTCTCCATGATTTTTAGAGATGCCACATGCATTAGAATAACAGCTGCACAACAGATGACTTGGTTTAAGTCTGACTCCCTCAAAGTTAGTGCATCATAGTAAAACTTGTAAAAATTTCTGCCCAGTTAAATGGCTTGTCATGGTTTTAATTAATCTGCATTTTATGTAAACTAGTCTCAAACCTATGCTACAGCTGAAGGAGGAAAAAATTCCCAGTAAAATTTTAGCCTTCAGAAATATAGTTAATTTGTATTTTTAAAGAAACCACTTCTTAGAAGTTATTCTCCTTCCATCTTACTGATCACTCCTTTTCTGTGCATACAGCGGAGGTCAACAGAATTCTACATTACCTTTTCAGTTGCACATGCTCTACTTTGTCTACAAATACAGGTATGATAACATGGACGTCTCAGTATTGTGGCTGCTCTGAATCTTTCTTGTCAAAAAACTTTCCAGGCCTTTTTTTCATGTCATGAGAAACAGTGAAGTAAGTCAAAATTTCTATAATATACAAAACAGCCTGAACAATAATATACATTAAAAATACAGAAAGTTTACTGCCCATTTCAGTCTCTGTTCTGTGTCATATGCATTGCTCAGTAGGCGATGATTCACCTTAATAATATTTACATTTGGCATGACTTGACTGTTCAGTGTCTTGAAATGCAGAATTATCTTCTTTGAAACACAACAAGAAATATAAATATAGTTCTTCATTTCTATATCCGTGTCTTCAAACATCTATGTGCTTTGATCATGTGAATGCCAATTCAAGTGCCATTAGCCATTTAGTCAGTCAAGGACAGGAGAATATGAGCTCTTAAAATCATCACACAGCTAGTCTGTTTACTCTGTTCAATCAAATACAATAACAGAGAATTGGATACGCTTGAGATCTTAGTACAACAAAATAAATAACTGATTACCATAGCATTGTTTTTCTTAGATATTGAATATATATGCATCTGAAGTCTTTCATTTAAAAGAAACAGTGTTTTTGGACTGTGCCCCACCCCAGCTTTTCACATATGAATAGCTAAATTTGGCATTGAAACATAGTTTTGAAAATATGCTGAGCACATTTTTTTAGCATGTGAACATCCACAGCAAAGTGCTATTTTCAAGCGATGTAAAAAATATCCAGGGCCACTACCTTTTGGTGGAAGGCCACTATCTAATCAACCCACATTAACACAGGGCGTAACTGAGTTTCCAACATTTAGAGACAGGTCCTTGCACAAACACATTACTTACCAAGGTGTCATCAATAATGAAATCTAGACAGGGGATGAAAGCCTCCAAATTAGCAGAGTGTCAGTTAGGACTTTAAACCTACTATTTTTACAGCCTCCCTCCAGGAGCTCTTCTTGCCTTCTGTAATCAGCACCAGATCTATTCACTTGCTCCCCGCTAAGCTTTTATCTCCATGAAGTGAAGGTGACAATGAAACACTCTCCTGCAAGATCCTCCTGGCAGCATTCCCACAATGCCTGCTGGACTGTTTTGATCCCATTCCATATGTCCACAATTTAAGCAGCACTACAGCTGCCTGTCTCTGAATTCTATCGTATCACACTGCAGGGCACAATCCTGTGGTACCTGAGTTTCAAAGTAATCTTCTCAGCCTATTTCAATTTTCACATTAAAGAGCATGCTGCCTGGAATTTGATGATTACAGGTTTGTAAGGGCAGGATCAAACAGAGGAAGATGCTAGCAGGGAGTCAAGAGTAAGAACATTATTCTGCAGACATAGCCAGTTTTCTCTTCTCCTTTGAATGAATTCAGTCATCTACAGCAACACTGATCTAAGCATGGCCTTGCAGTTACATATTACTGCAGATACATTTGAGTAAATTTCTTATGTGACTGCACCCAGGAAAGCAATTTATGAGAGAGCTGGTTTTATCATTATCTAATTGTAGCTCTGGATTATTCAATCCTCTGCAGGGACTGAAGAGTTAAGAATATCTTTGCAATATATAAAGAGGTACATATACAATAATTTACTTGAGCAATAAAACTATCAATTATTCTGTCTGCTGATTAAACACTATGAACACTGAAGAATCAATTTATTTTTCAGGGCAATTCACTTTCATACACAAAGTGCTCTTTTTTTCCCTGAAACATTAAATGTTCTTAGCTCACATTACATCAGCATTTTAGTAAAATTAATACCATAAATGATAGTTCTTTTACAGTGAAACACTCTGTCATGCCAGAATATTAGCTAGTGAATTCAGACCTGTGTTCATTTACATGTTGATTTTCTATTCAGAGAGAAAAAAATTACCTGGAGCTACTGCAGCCACCCCTCAAAAATTTTAATAGAAAGATATTTGATAAATAAATAGAGTATACATTAAAATGTTAAATTCTGTCTGGCAACAACTGGCATGTACATATTTATTAATGTTTTTTAAAAATCTAACATAATAACAGGACAATAAACTTTCTTATCAATGACATAAAGAGTACACAGGTTTTAAAACTAGTTTTCACTCCTGGTTGTGGGACTACACTAGGGAGGGTGAGATCCTTAGTTGGCGGATTTCCTAGTCCTTGGTACCATCTGTACAGGTATAAATAAGAACTGTTTTTCTCCTGTTTTCTTCCTATAGTAGATGGTTAGTAGAAAGAATATAGATCACAGAGCCTTGGCTTTAACCTTATCCAAGGTGGTTATTGTGCCTGCACTGCCAGTGATGAAGACTGAAATATTTTCCATCCCCTTCCTTTCCACTCAGAGAAGAGAGGGAGAAGCACAAGAGGAATCATGCCTGGACAAATTACTGGGACAAATTATTGGATCAAAATTAAGGACCAGGTTCTGACATCCTTCCTATTCAGTTCTTCTCTTCCCTACCTCATTCATCACCACTACCACCAAAATACCTAAGAATCTGTCTCTGGTAGATTAAATAATATGATTAACATCTCTCAGGTATTCTCCTTCCCTTTTCAAGACCATGAATGATGGGATATTCATAGAATCATAGAATGCTGTGAGTTGGAAGGGATCTTTAGAGGTCATCTAGCCCAACCCCCCTGCAGTGAGCAGGGACAGCTTTATCTAGCTCAGATTGCTCAGAGCCCCAGCCAACCTGACCTTGAATGTTTCCAGGGATGAAGCCTCCACTACCTCTCTGGGAAACCTGTTCCAGGGCTTCACCACCCTCATGGTAAAAAATTTCTTCCTTATATACCGTCTAAATCTATCCTCCTTTAGTTTAAAACCATTACTCCTTGTTCTGTCACAACGGGCCTTGCTAAAAAGATTGTCCCCATCTTTCCTGTAGGCTGCAATAAGGTCTCCCTGCAGCCTTCTCTTCTCCAGGCTGAACAACACCAACTCTTTCAGCCTGGCCTCATAGGAGAGGTGCTCCAGCCCTCGGATCATTTTTGTGGCCCTCTTCTGGACCCGCTCCAACAGGTCCATGTTCTTCTTGTGCTGAGGGCCCCAGAGCTGGATGCAGTACTCCAGGTGAGGTCTCACCTGGAGTAGAGGGGCGGAATCACCTCCCTCAACCTGCTGGCCACGCTTCTTTTGATGCAGCCTAGGATATGGGTGGCTTTCTGGGCTGCAAGCATACATTGCCGGCTCATGTCCAATTCTTCATCTACCAGTACCCCTAAGTCCTTGTCTGCAGGGCTGCTCTCAATCCCTTCATCCCCCAGCCTGTATTGATACCAGGGGTTGCCTCGTCCCAGGTGCAGGACCTTGCACTTGGCCTTGTTGAACCTCATGAGGTTCACACAGACCCACTTCTCAAGCTTGTCCAGGTCCCTTTGGATGACATTTCGTCCTTCAGGCATGTCAGCTGCACCACTCAGCTTGGTGTCATCTGCAAACTTGCTGAGGGTGCACTCAATCCCACTGTCTCTGTCATTGATGAAGATATTAAACAGCACTGGTCCCAGTATGGACCCCTGAGACCTGTCACTGGTCTCCATGTGGACATGAGCCTTTGACCACTACCCTCTGGATGTGACCATCCAGCCAATTCCTTGTCCGCTGAACAGTCCACCCATGAAATCCATATCTCCCCAATTTAGAAAGAAGGATGTTGTGGGGGACCATGTTGAAGGCTTTATTGGTGTATTATATTTTGGGATCTTTTACATTACATGTATCTATATCCATCTATGTATCTGCATATACACATATACATGGACACACATAACCACTACTCTGAGTTAAAGAAGACTGTGTCAAAGGAAAGTGAAGTAGAACAAAATAAAAATTCTTCTGTTATGGGATTTAGTCTCTAGATGAGTGCTTCCTACAGTTGGAGATGCCTGAGAAAACTGTCTTTGCTATACAAAGTAAATGTAACATTACTTGGAAGTCTTCATTTTATACATTTTTAGTATTTAGATAAGCTGGAACCAGGCCATCAAAAGCCTTGAGTAACACCCTTTGGGTTCAGTACTAGTCAGAATTCCCAAGCTTCGTACCTAGATGGATCAATCAATTGCAATGGCCAAGTCAGAAAAAGACACGGGTAGCTGTGACCAAGTCATAATCTGCCAGGATAAATCAAATTTTCCTAGCCAGCTGGAGTCTATAGAAAGCATTATTTTTGGACATTACTTCTGGCCACTATATGGAAATGAAACATCAGTGAGGAGCCCAGGATATTTCTAAAACATGATCTAAACTGGCAATCTGAATACATCTCCAAATAAAGAAAACAATCTTAAGGTTAAAAACCTGTTCAAAATGTTCTTCTCCACCCTCTCCACCTCTCTAACTTATGATTACACAAGGAAAAGCACATTTTCCTCTATGATATCTCATTGACTTTTTGGCCTCAGTGACAAATGTGGAATATAAATCAATATCAGAGAGAAAATAACTTATGTTAGACAACCATGAAAGAATCCACCTCATCTCTTGATTAAACCTGCACACTTAACTTAGAATCATAGAAGCATTTAAATTGGAAAAGACATCTAAGATCATCCAGTCCAACCATTAACCTAACACTACCAAGTCCACCACTAAAACAATTAAGGGTAGAGTAGTAATTTCATGTTTCCTGGCTTGGTGGCTCGATTATTTATAATGAAAGGACAAACTAGGAATCATTAAGGTTGGAAAGGATTTCTAAGATCATCAGTCCAACCATCAACACACCACCGCCATGCCTACTAAACCATGTCACAAAGTGCCACATCTACCCATTTTTTGAACACCTCCAAGGACGGTGACTCCACCACCTCTCTGGGAAGCCTCTTCCAATGCTTGACCACCCTTTCCATGAAGAAATTTCTCCTAATATCTAATCTAAACCTCCCCTGGCGCAGCCTGAGCCCATTTCCTCTCGTCCTATCGCTAACTACTTGGGAGAAGAGACCAACACCCACCTCACTACAACCTCCTTTCAGGTAGTTGTAGAGAACGATAAGGTCTCCCCTCAGCCTCCTCTTCTCCAGGCTAAACACCCCCAGTTCCCTCAGCCGCTCCTCATAAGGCCTGTGCTCCAGACCCTTCACCAGCTTTGTTATCCTTCTCTGAACACATCCAGCACCTCAATGTCTTTCTTGTAGTGAGGGGCCCAAAACTGGACACAGTATTCTAGGTGCGGCCTCACCAGTGCCGAGTACACGGGGACAATCATTTCCCTGCTCCTGCTGGCCACAGCATTCCTGATACAAGCCAGGATGCTGTTGGCCTTCTTGGCCACCTGGGTACACTGCTGGCTCATGTTCAGCCGGCTGTCAACCAACACCCCCAGCTTCTTTTCTGCCAGGCAACTTTCCAGCCACTCTTCCCCAAGCCTGTAGCGCTGCATGGGGTTGTTGTGACCCAACTGCAGGACCCGGCACTTGGCCTTGTTAAACCTCATACAGTTGACCTCGGCCCATCGGTCCAGCCTGTCCAGGTCCCTCTGCAGGGCCCTCCTACCCTCCAGCAGATCGACACTCCCTCACAGTTTGGTGTCATCTGCAAACGTATTGAGGGCACTCTCAATCCCCTCATCCAGATCATTGATAAAGTTATTAAACAAAACTGGCCCCAAAACGGAGCCCTGGGGAACACCGCTTGTGACCGGTCGTCAACTGGATTTAACTCCATTCACCCCAACTCTCTGGGCTCAGCCATCCAGCCAGTTTTTTACCCAGCGAAGAGTACGTCCATGCATGCCATGAGATGCCAGCTTCCTTAAAAAACATGTGTGAAGAAAAACAAACTCCATTTGTACAGTCAAGCTGGCAATGGAGAAGAGTGGCTGGAAGTTTTTTCTGTGTGCCCACAGGTCTGACAGCCAATCTGAGATGGCTGGGGAACTATGCTGCACTGTTCATAGCTGTCCAGTAACTCACTATACACTTGAGGCCAGAGGGTAGCGACATGCCATCATGTCCTCAGGGCTAGGGTCTACTGTCAGTCTACCCTTGAGCAAAGAAAACAGTAAATTGTTTCATTCCAAAATTCACTGAGCAGTGTCAGGTATAACATTACAAGTTAGTGGTTGTTGTCTCCATTTATCTCTAGCTGTCATTATAAACTCTTTAATGAAGAGTGATTTTTGTGATTTTGCAAAAATTGGTTAGCTTACGGATGTTACAACTATGGAAAGTATATCCGAAGTGTCAAAAATATCTGAAAAAATGCGGAGAAGATATTTCTGAGTTAAAAATATCTGAAGAATGGTAAGTGGAAGACTTAAGGTGTCTATATCTGAGATATGTAGCTGTAATGTGACTCTACTGAGATCCAGATACTATATAACTACATGAATTAATACCCCAGTATTACGGATGTCATACAAAACTAAATGGACTTTTGCCAATGCTCCAGTTTTGACATGATAAAGTATCATTTTAGCCCTAAGATATAGGACATAAAACAGGAAATCAAAATGATAGGAGAGAAAAATAAACTGTATTTTTTTAGTATCTTTGATTACTGTAGCTTTGTCATGTACCCTGTGTTCAAATAAATCTCTTTTAGGTTGTTTAACAAGGTAAGGAATACACGGTTACTTGGAAGCTTATTTAGCCTAACACTTCATCCCTTCCACTTTTATAGCATTTATACTCCTTTCTGTCTAGCTAGGTTTGCATGTGGTGCCAATTATTGAAATAGGAGTGCTATTTATAGAGATTATTTCAAAATCCAAATTTTTTAAAATCAAAACTAGATCTTGCAAACTTGAACTTAAGGAAAAAAGGGAAGATGTGGATTTCTGAGAGCTGAGGCTTTGAAACATTCAATATCAGTAAGGGTAAAATTTTCAAAAAAAGAGGAAGCCAGCAACACAGAGTAATCAAATAATGGTAATTAATATTTTTATGAATGAACCCACCACTATTTGAAAAAAAGCATTTAAACCACGACAAATAGTTAAAACCCCTGATTATCCACACATGTATGCATCCACATCCATTGTGAATTGAATATACTAAAATATATTAAGAGGTTTGATTATTTTACTTCTACTAATATTTTACTTTCCTTATGCAATCTTGTTTCTTACTCTGATTAAACTTCAGCAATTCTGTGTGCCCAGTTTTTAAGTTAAAGGAGCTTGCACTTTTCTTAAAGATATGCAGATTTTTCTTAGAGGACATATTATGGGAAGAAGAAAGAAGATATCAAAGTCACAGTGACTTTTCAGTTGTCTAACATTCTGGATCAGTTATAGCTAGGTGTCTTAAAATTATCTTCATAATGGTTTTGCAGATCAACTGTTAAAATATAGTCCTACTTTAATTTGAAGGGCAAATTAACTCAAAGAACAAAGTTGCAAGTTTTGTCTGGTCAGATGGACTGCTACAGACATTTTTGAAGTTTACTGATTACACAAGACATGAAAATCTGGTTTTCAATGGCAATGACATGTAATCTTATTTGTCAGAGCACAGCTGCCTGTCGTCTTAGTGACAAGTTAGACTGGAGGTGATATCTCATGCAAATTGACAGCCATGTGTTGTGGGGGTCACATGCACCTTATGAAGCAGTTACAATTTGAAAGTACTCCTGAAAGCTTCAAAAGAAATGCCCTATCTGGGCAATATAAATGGTTATATATAAATAAATCTTTAGGCAAAAGTTCAATGTAGTTTGCATTGGGATAAAGCTGCATGTTACACGTTCTTGTCACTTGCTCTTTGGGAATCTTCCCTACCTAGAGGGATTTAAATTTGCAAATGACAGCCACAGTTTTGTAAGGCCTTTGAAGCAATGACTGTCATTAGTTGTGCATTATGCAACAAGAATCATGTCACTGTTATTTAGCAAATAAGAATGCATAAAACAGTACATACAAACCATTATAGCAATAATTGCTTATTGATTCCAATGTAATCTATGAGCTAAGGATATCAAAATATGAAAAAATGTAGTGGAAAAATCTGTTAACACATCTTCAAAGATAAACAGGAATTCAATTTTCTTCTTTAGGAACTAGAAAATTAATGCCTGATTCTGAACAACAATGGGGAGAAGGGGACCTTGACGAAGACATTACAGACAAAAGAGCCACCAATGAAAAAAGACTCTATGTGCCTGATCTTCCCAGTCAAGAAATAGGAGAGAAGGTCTCTCAAATAGTTAGCAACAACCCAAGGAGACACAGATTGAGTCATGTGCCCTTCACTGGGGACTGAACTAAAAGGAAAAAAAAAACTCAAACACAGAACTTTTTATTAAAGAAATAGCTATTCAGCTCATCTTGCGATGAGACTAGCTGACAGTCCTCCTGAGTTTTGGGGTGGGGTTTTTTTGAGAGGGGGGTGGTTTTGTTTGGTTTTTTTTATTTTTATAAAATACAGAATGTAATGAAAAATAAAGCAGACCTCATCCAATTTTCCCTGGAAGGTTGACTGATTAAAAATTACATTAATGTAAATCTAAGCTAGGCTGATAATCAAATATATCTTACTGGTATTTCTATCAGCATTTAGTCTGTTGAAAGTGAAATATAATTCCATGGATGATAGAAATAGAAACGTATCTCAATTTTACTTCTGTCTTGTTAACAAGTTAAGACTTTTTTTTCTGATTAAACAATATTGATGAATATTTTGGTATCTGTGAAGAAATGCATGTGCTTCAGTACATAAGAGAAGTATTGACTTTCGATACCTCTCTATTCATCAGATCAGATTTTAGCACACCAGAAATAGGCAAACTATTAGCTTATTACACTAGTGTAGCCTATTAATATCAGCACTGTGATTCTCTGCAAAGGTGGTGGCAGCCATGCAGTATTACAGCTGAGAACAGGATATCTGACTTTAGGCAGACATTATGGTGTCTGAAAAGGCATCATAACAAAAAGCTTCTGCTTTCTTTCTCAGTTCATTTTGGTATCAAACGATAACCATGAACTAGAAAGACAGACAAAAAGGCCAGTCATACCAAGTAAAACATTCATTGATGTTTTCCACTTCACACTTCTAATCCATAGTAAAACCTTTGGTCCCTTCCTGTTACTTTCCATTAGAGACTTAATTTATATTTTCCATCATTTTTGTGTTGATGCAGACAATTAGTCTGTTTGATACAGTTCTGGTGCATTTTATCATTTGAATTGCTCTTTTCAGTTTTCCTTTAGGATTATAACCTTCCTTTTCATGTGCTGCTACTCTATATCCATTCTTAAGGATCATAGTTGCTGATTACAGGAGCTGGGAAAATATAAGCTTTTAGTTGCAGTTAACACAGTTAAGCTTTTGTACTGAACATTACGGACATGTCTTTCTGTTCTATTTTCTAATAGAAGAAAATAAAAGAATGTGACAATATTGACTAGATCATTAGACAAACACAATAGGAACAAATAAAAGCATAGAGATTAGGATAGAGTAATAGTGCTTCTCAAGACCCACAGACCCATTCTTACAATTTGCCACAGAGTATTTATTTCTTCTGCCCTGTTATTCCACTGAGCAGGAAAGAAAAAAGCTTGCACCCATTGCCTGGTGAAGCTGATGATCTAATATTTGGCTGATATGGTGTTGAATGTATTGATCTGCAGGTAAGAGATTTCATGAGCAATCTTTGAAATCTTTTATAGGGCACTTTAGAATTTTGGTCCCAACCAGAAAGCAGCCTAGATCAAATATCATTTAGGCATGAGATCTTAGTGAGTGAGTGGTGAGACAATTAAAACATTTAAAATTTTTATTACTTTGGGATTTTGCCTGATTATTTTTCTCATCAGCCCAAAATGGACCATATCAAGGAAAATTTGTTCAGGATTAATGTTTTTTTTTTCATACTCTTAACCAACAGAGAGGCCTTGAAGTGCCAACTGTAAGGAAATGTAGCAAAGATTTCCATCATAGAAACAGACAGTCTGAACTGTAGTAAAATGCAAATACTTAATAAAACCAAGAAACAATATGCCATACATGTCACATATTGAAAGATTTACAGTTGCTCCAAGACAGACATGTTCAGATCATCACATAGTGCCTTGGAGAATTTCCATCCTTACTGGAAATAAAACAAAATGAAGGCAAGATTTTTGGGATTACCCTTTCCACTGCTACATATCACAATAAAACTGAATCCACCAAGTTCTCCTTCTTCTGCCTATGGGGTTTTTTGGTGATCATTATGTGACATGAAAAAAAAACCAACCCTTTTGTGTTAGAAAATTTGAATTTACATGGTTTATATTCCTATGATTTTCTAAACTAAATATTTAAACTCAGTAATATTCAGGAGCCTAAATACAGGAATTTTGTAAAATTTTGAACACCTTATCATATATGAAATATCTGCATGGCTCTGACAGATAAGAAACAAGACTTAAAAGAAACCTCTACACTTCTGGACTGGCAACTGAAAGCCAGACAGGAGAACCTGGGGGCCTAAAATGTCACTATTTTTTCTACATCACAGAAATCTATGTCATTTTCTTTGAGTTGCTTACTTACTTGGTTCATCTGGAATGGAAAAACTGAACTTTAAAAAAATTAGGTGAGTGTGTAAGTAGTTAGGCTGCATTCCTGTACGACCTAGGTCAACATATTCATATTAACAAGAGTTAATTATGAGAGCTGCAGATCTGCAGATCTTAGAATATCTCACAGACTATTTACATCAAGTTAAGTATCCAAGTTAATAAATTCAGCTCTTGATTTTGTGTAGACTCAAGTATGTACTCAACCTTACACAACTTTGCGAAATGTACATAATTTACTTGCAGAAATATTGCCAGGAAAAGGTCCAAGGTCTTAATCTTTACTTTCTTAAAGCTTCATTCATTTTTTTTTTTAATAATTTGAGATGCTTAGAATAAGAGCTTTACTTAGCTCAAATGAAAGTGTCATATTTCATGAGGCTGAGTCAAAGAATCATAACATATCTTTGAAAATAGTGGTTGGATGGACCCTACAAATGCAAGTCATTGCGAGGCAAGCTGGAGCTATATTATGACTAAGCTTACAATGTTATGCAGGATACTTCATTTCCCCAGTGCAGGTTTGTTCTATGTGTTGGGAATAAGTCTGTGGCTGAGACCTTACACATGCTGTATGTGCTAGACTGAGTGGTAACACTGCTTCTCCCTCTAGCAGCATGAGAGTGTTCAGGTATCCCTGTGGTCCTGGGGACAGTGCAACCCCATATGATTTAAAGGGAAATGTACAGTTTAATCACCGATGAATGTCACATTTGGAATTTAAAGGGTAATTTATGGAGCTTTGCAAATCTGTATGTCATATTTTTTAAACATGGTATGGCATTTGCTAATACCATTTCAGACAGCAAATATTCTCTGTGTAACAAAACTACTGCCCTGGGGCTGAATTAATTTATTTAACATCCTCCTTTAAAAATGCCACAAGACCATCCTTCCTTTTATCATTTTAGTATCCAACCCTTCCACTTTGAATTTGCAAGACACTGTATGCTTTTTCTTATACAGAAGAGATCTTTTCAAGGATGCAACCTTCAGGAATGTTCAGCCTCTTCTACAACTTGCCGTTTAAGTGTTTCTTTCTCAAAGAAACTCACTTTTTCGATCTGTACAAGAGTATATGTATAGAATTCAAGAGTGAAGGTAGAGCCATAACAATGTAGCTCAACTTATGAAGCAGTGGGTATCACCTTCATTAGAAACCTAGCAAAGATTAGAATTTCAAAGCTCCCAAATAACTTAGAAAACTAAGGCCAATGACTTTCAAAGAAATGTATTGGGAGATTGATTGGGAGAGATACATAAATATGATGAATAGTTTTTATTCTTAAAAGAATTTTGTAACCAGTACTTAGAAGGACATAAAAGGAGCCTCTTCCCTCTTCTCATGGTAACTACTCCTGTTCAATGATCAAATTCTAATGGCTTAATGCCATAATTGTGTGAGTAAAGTACAGCCATTACAAGCATGGATTGTACTATAGGATAGCTCCCCTGTTCGTAGGAATTGCACACTTGTCCTTAGCCCTTAGAAGAATATATCTTCACTGTAGCTCTGTGGAATTTCAGCAGGTAGTAGCCATTGTGACAAGAGTAAAGCTGACAGAGATGCTTCTCCACAAGCTTTTCTGACTTGCTTTGGTACGACTTTGATAACATTAATGAGACTGACATCAGCCAGAGTGACAATACTCTGCAAGCATTAGATCAACACACAGTCAAGTGCACAGAATCTTGTTTCCCCTTTGAACATTTCAAGTGGAACAAAATTATGCCACGGTCTCCAGATGATCACAAGTTTAAGATTAGAAATGGCAACCTTAGACTTCTGGGAATGTATTTCTTTAATCTCAGTTGGTCTGCTAAGGTCAGTAGGCATTGGGGAAGAGTGGCTGGAAAGTTGCCTGGCAGAAAAGAAGCTGGGGGTGTTGGTTGACAGTTGGCTGAACATGAGCCAGCAGTGTACCCAGGTGGCCAAGAAGGCCAACAGCATCCTGGCATGTATCAGGAATAGTGTGGCCAGCAGGAGCAGGGAGGTGATTGTCCCCCTGTACTCGGCACTGGTGAGGCCGCACCTGGAATACTGTGTCCAGTTTTGGGCCCCTCAATACAAGAAACACATTGAGGTGCTGGAGCGTGTCCAGAGTAGGGCAATGAAGCTGGTGAAGGGTCTGGAGCACAGGGCTTATGAGGAGCGGCTGAGGGAACTGGGGTTGTTTAGCCTGGAGAAGAGGAGGCTGAGGGGAGACCTTATCGCTCTCTACAACTACCTGAAAGGAGGTTGTAGTGAGGTGGGTGTTGGTCTCTTCTCCCAAGTAGTTAGCGATAGGACAAGAGGAAATGGGCTCAAGCTGCACCAGGGGAGGTTTAGGTTGGAAATCAGGAAAAATTTCTTTACGGAAAGGGTGGTCAAGCATTGGAAGAGGCTTCCCAGAGAGGTGGTGGAGTCCCCATCCCTGGAAGTGTTCAAAAAACGGGTAGATGTGGCACTTTGGGACATGGTTTAGTCCAGTCTACCCTTGATTGGTTTAGTGTGTACTTGGTAGTGTAGGTTAATGGTTGGACTGGATGATCTTAAAGGTCTTTTCCAACCTAAACGATTCTATGATTCTATGATTCTATTCTTAGCCCAATCTGCAGCAAGTGTCTTACATTATGAGTGAGCCCAATGTCCTCTTCCAGAACATTCAAAATGAAAACAACAAATATGTGCCTGGCTGCTGGAGGCTGTGGAGAGGCGCTCAGACACGGTGAGACTGAGGCAGGCAGACTGAGACATTAGGGAGACAGGACATGGGCTTTGGCTGAAGTTACTGCAGGACACTTCAGAGTTTATACCAGATCAAGCTAATAGGTGCTCATGTTGCTATATGGAAAGTCACATGCTCAGGGGACTTACCTTTCCTCCAGTCCCACCTAGGTATCAGATTTTCCTCTCCACTGTTTCTGCCAAAGAGGACTCCTGTCAGTGTGAGTGCTCAGCCAAAGTGCACCTTCCAGCCTGCAGAGAACAGCTCTTACTGGGAACACTGTGGGAGCAAAGGGTGACAAATGCAGAACTCCCTGTGTATACTAGGTTTCTGTGGAGATAGCACTGGCCTCTTCCCAGGACTTCCTTTGCCACTGAAGAAATGCCATCAAATCTTCCCACTATTTTGACTTCAACCATGTTAGGATAAAATTAACCATACCCCAGAGGTGCCTATTTCGCTCCTTCATTGGGAAACTAGGGTAACTAGCACAGAGTCAGATACCTGACTGTTAGATGTGTATTAGGTGAGATGAACACCATCATTAACAACACCAAAAGACTGAAGATCACAATCTAACCATGAGGAGATAATGGCTTTTGCTACATACACAAGCAATATAAGAAGCATTTTACTTTGTAAATATTAATGGCTGATGAAAAACTTGAGTGATTTATGTTCAGCAGCCTGTTCCTTACTTCAGATCTTACTTCACAGATCTCTTCCTGTGATCTCAGTGAAGCTTTTAGTTGTACCAAACATGATTAAAATCCTTTCATTGAATGCTGGTATTCACTCTCCTCCTTTTTCAAATGTTAGGTTTACTCACCTTATTTTTTGTAGAGCTGTGGAACTGCAACTGCCTACCCTGCAAGTGATCAAACATAGGACACTTCTCTATAATTATCAGAACAGTGCTTTACCTTTTCCAGAACAACTCTTTAATTAATGGCTCCAAGGTCTGGATCTTTGAGCCACAGCATTTTTTTCATTTTTTTATCTTCTGCCACCTTTCTTGTATCAAACACTATGTCTGGTACACTATCATAACATAGCTTCACTTTAACCTCCTATTTATATATTTTTTTCACTGTTATAATTACTTTTTCTATGGTCTTCTACCAAAAATGAGTGATATAAATGAAGACCAGGTATTCTATTAAAAAATATTAGTGTTTTATTTCATTCTCCACCATCTTTACTGGGATTCCTTAGTCTTTCCTCATTACTTGACCTAGAGGAACAAAATGTTAGAGTCAAAAAGGAAGGGAAAGAAAAGACCAGCATTATCACTGCTTCACCAACACAGAAATTGGTCATTAACAACAAAGAACAGAGATTGTCATGTTACTATGTCCCGTTTTAAATTTTAGTTACATTTTATATGTATGTGTTGTCCTGGTTTCGGCTGGAATAGAGTTAATTTTCTTCCTAGTAGCTGGCATAGTGCTGTGGTTTGGATTTAGGAGGAGAAGAATGTTGATAACACACTGATGTTTTAGTCGTTGCTAAGTACTGCTTATGCTAGTCAAGGACTTTTCAGCTTCCCATGCTCTGCCAGGCACACAAGAAACTGGGAGGTGGCACAGCCATTATAGTTGATCCAAACTGCCCAAAGGGCTATTCCATACCATGTGACATCATGCTCAGTATATAAACTGGGGGGGGTTGGCCGGGGAGCAGCGATTGCTGCTCGGGAACTGTCTGGGTATCGGTTGGCAGGTGGTGAGCAATTGCACTGTGCATCACTTGCTTCGTGTATCATTATTATTATTATCATTATTATACTGTTACTAGTAGCATTACTATTTTACTTTATTTCAATTATTAAACTGTTCTTATCTCAACCCAGGAGTGTTTCTCACTCTTACTCCTCCGATTCTCTCCCCCATCCCATCGGGGTAGGGGGAGTGAGCGAGCGGCTGCGTGGTGCTGAGATGCTGGCTGGGGCTAAACCACAACAGTGTGCGCATATTTTTAAAGCACTATTTGTGCACAAGTCTTTCTTGTCTGAGACACTGTATGTGCACACAATTTGTCTGAGCTAGACAATATTGATGCTGTGAAGGATAAGTCTTGCACACAGTGAGAAAACTCACCAAAACCAGAAACAAAAATGTTAATATGTTGTCTAACTCCCTATGCATTAGTGTTTACTGTCTTTTTCTATTTGTACATCCCCTAAAAATCTACAGAAAATCCTAGTCTTCTGACAATAAACTTCTTATTGTTAGTTAACCTTTATATACACACACAGAGTAACAATCCTTGAGCCCTTGGACTAAATCTATACCGACAAACAAAATGATCCAAGGACTGTCTGTTGGTCTGAAGCCACTTGGCATCCATAAGAAAAATATTCTCACACTCCTCCAATATAGGGTGGCTACCTCCTGGCTGCCTATTGGGAAAGGTCCCTGATGGGGAGACCTCAAACCATGCCTAAGACTCTACTAACCATTTAACAGCATGAACAAGCATATACCGATGTTTACTCCTGGGCCCTGGTGCTGTTCAATTTACTGATAAGCTATAACCTTAGGATCCAGAAACTACAGCTTGAAAACCACTTCTTTGGACAACTGTATTTCTAAGAGTCCAAGACAGGGAAATCCGCTGATTGAAAAACATGTGCACAACCTGCACGATTTACTGGTTTTGGAATCAACATTTACTGCCTCCTGACTCCAAAAGTCAGAAATCAGAAATCAAACTCTGACAGTGAGGGACAGCATACCTGTGGTTATACTACCAGTGTGAAGGGAAAGAATTGGAAGGAGCCAAGGGCATATGAAAGATAAAGGCTAGAATTAATGTGGGCACCTGTTATCTGCTCATTTTTCAGGCCTACTCATTATTTTTACTAATTTATTTGTTCTTGCAACCCTTTAAATAGGTGAAAAGCTATACGTGTCTTTGTGCTAGACTAATGGCCTGGAACATCACTTCATTTCTCCTTCCTCTGAGAAACAAAAAATGCTCCCTACAGAGCTTAACTTTTTTTTTTTTTTTTTTTCTTTTTATGTCCTGAATTATTTATAAAGCATTTTTGACAATGAGTGTAAAGGATGTGAAAGCACAGGGGATGGCTCTGTGGCATACAGCAAAAGCTTTGAAATACCCAGGTCCCTAGAACCAACAGCTTTTATACAAGATAGATCTGTAGTGAGACAAATAGAGCAGGCTTTGGAGAAGACCTGATGAAGTTGCCCCTACTGCTGACGGCATTGAACATCCTGCAACAGTCTGCATAAAATGGAGGACTGCTTTCATACCAGTAGCCTCAGTCTCCCTGGCATTGTGAGGCATGAAGCATTATCAAGAGTTTTTCTTAAGCACTGATTTTGATGATAACAGTATAAATCTACAGTGCAGATATCCAGTAAGTTATTATTTCCATACTGACACAGGTATATATGGTGTTCTACAAAAAAAAGAGAAATATATTAGTTCACCCTAAGTGATGCACAGAGAAGTTTTTTCTATGCTTCTTTTCTTCAGTGGAGAGCTCGTAACAAGCCCAGCAGAGTTACATTAGGCTATAAGCTAAAGAGCAGCTCTCTCTACTTCTCTGTTTAAAGATCTTGAATGTCTCACTCCAAGATTCAGCAGCCCCTCAACTTGATGATACAGTACATTAGAAAACTTGAATCTCTTGTCTTGTGTTTGCCTAAATTTTAAATAAATATACCTTTCACCCTAATTCCCACATTTCAGATTTTTCCGTAATTCATATTAAAATCCACATTGCCTCCCCCTAAAAACAATTTGTTGAAATAATAGCCTGGGGGAATCAAAGGAAAGAAGCATAACAAGTCATGATTTTTCTCTGCTTTGCTCATGTTTGTATTAGTGGGAATGAACTCAAGAGGCACATGTGTCTTTATCTTGTTTATTAAAGAAAATCACTTCATTATACAACCTGCATTTTCTCTCCTGTGTTTTTGAATGGTGCCTCTATGCTTTGTTATCCTCCAGGGTGAAAGTATCTATGATATTTAAAATACTAAGCCAGCCTTCTTGTTGCTGCATGTAGGAACAACTTCAGGATATCAAGAGAATTTCACTGGTAATTAATTTGACCCATTGATGACATATTATGTAAATAATTCATATTAGTATGCAATACCAGAGTAATTTTGAAACGTTTAAAGACTGAACTATAGGAAGAAAAGAAACCAGGCTAACTCCATGGGAGACTAGCAGTAGGACAGAAGACAAGGTAAAAGAAAAGGAGGAGAGGAAATATGGGGGAAATAAATAGTATACCTATAAAAGAAATTGGAGTGAGGAAGATGTGAACAGAAAATTGCAAGTTAGAATTAGTGAGATAGAAACCAGTAGAGTGAAAAGGAAGACATAGGTAAAAGAGAGCTGTGGGATCGATTTTGAAAAACATCACTGATAGGTGAAGCAAGACAGTCTTTCCCTCTGTTTCATGAAAGCAGCCATGGCAGACATCCTATTCTAATGTTACTCAAGTGAGTACCTTTGTCCAAACTATACTGGGAGCTAGGCTTGATATGCAGAACAATTTTACTGTGTTGTAATAAATATGCAGTGCAGTGGTATCTGTCTTTTAAAGTTGCCTGGTTCATCTGCCTCTGATCTGAGAAAGTGCAAGAGAGATAGTGCAGCTCAGAAGAAAGAAGTCCAGTTAGAAATTCCATGTTAACACATCATATGTAAAAAATAAAATAAAAGTCTAGTGTGACCCTGGGGAAAGAAAAGGAAAAAGCTGTAATAACCAGTAGACTATCAGTATGGTGAATGACATTTTTCAAGAAATCTCCTACATTTTCTGTAATTTTTAGTCAAGAAATAAAGCATAATTGTCCTCAATCTTCCTTCTGTCTCTGTCCCTAAGACAAGTAAATGGTCACTATCTAAAAATGGGTTACAATGATGTATTGTCAATTTTCCTAAGTTTGGAAATACACTACAGAACAAAGTCTACTAGGCAAGTTGGTTTACTATTTCGTGCACTTCCAGAAATGAAAGACAAAATGAGTTTACAAGCAAAGTCTTGAAACTGGTTTGCAACAAACCCATTTACCTGGTCAATGATTATATATAACCCTAGTTCATAATTTAGATCCATTTACACTTGGGTATTTTTAAGACATTTAAAAAATGTGTGATTACATAAAAACTTCTCAATTTTAATTTGTTCCCCTTGAAGGTGCCATTTTCTGTTTACACTGAAAGCAAAATCTGCCAAAAAAGACCAGCAGCAAAAGAACTGAATTTCTTTGCCTACCCTATGTTGTCTCGACATTCCCAACAGTAATGCTAAATAGATTTCTAAGTTCTCCCCAAAAACCACACCTGTAAGATTAGGGCTGGGCTTTTGCATTGTTTCAGAAAACTTCTTTCAATTTGTGTTCATATAGTACACGTCTGCTTTTAGTTGAGTGCATGGATAAACTCATCTGTTGAACACAGTAGTGCTGAAGACATTTTCTTATAGCAGATTTGAACGCATGTTCCCTCCCAGATTTATATAGAGCATGACAAAGTATAAATACCAAGCAATCACCTTTCCACAGAAGTCTTCAGCAGAAAGAGAAGCAGGCTTTGCTGCCACAAACAAAGACACTTTGGTTATGCTACAGGTGTGTGCTGCAGGGCAGTCCAAATTGGTCTTGATTCCTTGGATGTCCAGATCAGGGGCTGACCAGCATGCCCTGCAGCTCCCTCCTGGTCCCCATGCACTGCACCTCTTTCCATTTGAAATCCAGGTGCAGGGCAGGGGATGTGGAGACTGATGGTGTGTGCTTGGGTTTCATTCTGAGGTGGAGGTGGGCTGCACTTGAAAATATTCCTAGGTCCCAAATTTTAGATATAGCCTAAATATGTGCTATCTCTAATGCTCCACAGATCATGGAAAATCAAACCCAAAAACCTTCATTAAGAACACTGATAGGATGTGTTGCTCTAAAAGGGATGCTGGCTTTAGCCATACTGTACGAAGAGCTAAAGTTATAGCTTGCAACATTCGGGTCTGATTCTCATTTACATGAATGCTCTTACACTCTTTTTCACTAGTGTAAAAGGAGTCTTAAAGCAGGAATTATCCCATGCTGAGACTTCAGCTCAGTGTCACCACCTACATGAGACTGAGGTGGTTTATTCTGAGCGTATGTAGTCAGGGCAGGCCCAAGGGGTAGGCACAACAGCCTCCCACATGCCATATGACAAATTTACAGGGTATATCCTGGGTCCTAAAGACTAGTTCATCAGCCTTTCTTACTGATGGCAATCAAGATTTTTCTCAGTTTCATATCTGACAATGGATTCAGAGACTGTGGCAGTAGTGAGGGTGTGGATCTGCCCTCAGAAGCAATCTAAAGACCCTGGGCTACAGGACAGGCAAGCTTCATTTGCAGTCCAAGAAAGCCATGCTGCTATATAGTGTATGTGCAGATTTCAGACTGGACCCAGAGTCCTGTCACAGAAAGAAAAGCAGAAATGGCTATATACAAAGGTTTTAAGAGACCTACATGTTCACTTTTCTGGTTTTCCTAAATGGCACATCAAGTCCAGTATTTCTGTTTCAGCTAGGATGTTTCAGAATGACATCTAATCTTTATTTGAACACTTATCAAGCATCTAGGTAACATTCTGTTGGTTAGTGATGATTCACTGTAAAAATGCATGTTTCATTTCCAGTCTCAATTGACCTATGCTCCGTGTTCAGGCTCTAGGTCTCTAATGTTTTTGATAGATTAAACTTCCCTCCAATGTTGGAAGTATCTGCATTTATAGACCATGATCAGGTCGCTTCTTAACCTTCATTTCATTAAGCTAAATTGATCGAGCTGGTTTAGTATCTTGCTGTAAAGCCTTTTTTTTTCAGAACTTCCATCATTCTTGTAGCTGTTTTTAAAGCTATTTCCAATATGTCAACATTGCTTTAAAATCAGTTCATAAAACAGAACACAGTACAGGTCTCACTAATATCATAGAGAATCAAAAATATCTCTATACTTCCATTTTTTATTCCTCTTTCTATTTATCTAAGAATCACATTTTCTTTCTTAACCACTGCTTCACACCATGGGCCCAGTAAAATCTAGTGCTCTATTTTGATTTCTACTGCCTAGGGGATGCTTTGGACCAAAATCCATGTTGAATATAACCACATTTCACAATTGCAGAATATTTCAAAATCTTCAGCAGTCAACCTAAGTATGTAACACTTTAAAATATTAACCTATTTCATAGATGATTGCAAGCACAAATATGCGGAATATTTACCATGTTACTACATCAGTAATTTTTAAAAATTATAAATAGATTTAACATATTCAAAACTTGTGTAGGATATTGAGGGAATATCTTTTTAAAACACTACTGAAAAAAAGAAAAATCAGAGAGAATAATACTGCTTTTTTTTCATTATTAAAGTATTATCTGACTTCTTTGTATCATATTCAGCCATATTAGTTACACAGTGGTATTGAATACTCATTTAATTGATCTGTGGGTGACTTAATGAGTCAGTTTTATATCACAACAATGCTTAATTAAAATATGATTAATGACCATTTCCATGCTGTCACAAAGACACAGAGACAGTCTCATAGTGCCGGTTCTGTGAAGTGTAACAATTTTCCTTTTTTTTTTTTTTTTTCCTTTCTTACTGTATGACATACAATTTTCCTATAAGTATTCAATCATCATGTAAGACATTTCTTTACATCTCAAAAAATTGTGTACCACCTCCCTGTAGCACTGCTGCAGCTCTCTTGACATTTACCATCAGAAAATTATTTTAATTTTCCTTTTTTCATTTGCTGCGTAGTTGGAGAGATCACTGGGTGCTGCATGGTGGTGCAATTCAGCTACTTAAGTTGTCAAGCTGGACTACCGTCTGCCCTAGTGCTTGGCCTGGCAAAGCTCTGGATAGGTCAGAGATGACCTCTCTCCTTTGTGGAGTTACTATATTCACAAGGTCAATGCTAACGAGTCAGGTAAGCAGTGTTGTGCAGGGACACCCAGGGTAGCTCTAAGTGAGTTAGTCAAGAATTAGAGTCAATACAGATGCTGCACATGCAAGTCTAGGAAGTGTATTTTGCCACGTTGCTGCAGTGAGACTGCATATGAGCTAACTTAAAGCTGGAATGGGCATGCCTATTGTGGTCTTCATTCTAGGCATATCCCAATGACTCTTTTTGGGTTTTGATCCAGGTAAGATTCAAGATTAGGCATGAGCTGGAAATGTCTAGCTTTGCTATCTGAATAAATTACAAAGGAAGAAACAGGCAAGAAGAATCAAATTGCAGCATACTGCACTGTGATGACAGGAGGCTCAGGGGAGACCTTATCACTCTCTACAACTACCTGAAAGGAGGTTGTAGTGAGGTGGGTGTTGGTCTCTTTTCCTAAGTAACAAGTGACAGGATGACAGGAAATGGCCTCAAGTTGCACCAGAGGAGGTTTAGATTGGATATTAGAAAAATTTTTTTTCATCAAAAAGGTGGTCAAGCATTGGAAGAGGCTGCCCAGGGAAGTGGTTGAGTCCCCATCCCTGGAGGCATTTAAAAGGCATGTAGATGTGGTGCTGAGGGACAGGATTTAGTATTGGACTTGACAATGCTAGGTTAATGGTTGGACTTAACGATCTTAAAGGCCTTTTCAAACCTAAACGATTCTATGATTCTAGAAGTTCTTTTATATATATTTATAGTATCTTTTTCCTCAGCTTGAGTTAATATTACTACCTCATGGCGAAAAATATAAATAAAAATATGTTTGCTTTTCCATCACTGACATCCTCCATTTGGGTCTGAGCACAATTCATTAAAGTTCTTATTTTTCTGCTGATAGCTCTGGTACCAGGGGAAAATATTATTTTTTTCTTATCAATTCATGCTTTATTAGGTTATTTCACTTGTCTCTTATTTTTAAGTTTCTTTCACAAGGGATAATTTACAGGCTTCTCCCTACTCTTTGGTGAGAGACAGATTGATTTGTTTGCATTCAGAAGTAAAGGCATAAGTAGACTGTGCTTCTGGATAAAGAAACATCAGCAACACAACAAACAATAGTCTCACAGATTATCTAAAAGTCAGTAATAAAAATCAACAAAAAACCATTCTGTTTCAGATTCTCAGCTGTGTGAGATACCAATATATGCCTGAATGTCTGTAACCATCAAGAGCAATACAAATGCTTAATACAGGTTTTGTTTTCTTAATATTCAGAGCAAATTATAAGACATGGAGGTAATGTCAACCAGAGTGACAAGTAGCCAAAAGAATTCTAATTCTCTTTTTGGCACTGGCTGGGGAGGTATACGTGCTCCCAGTCACAAGGTGGATGACCGTACAGCTCCACAGTCTCTTCAACCATGGTTTGACTGCATCTGCCCTTTGCATCAATACACTTGCATGCCATTTAGCCACTTTCAAGTACAAAGCAGCACCACAGACTGTTGCAATGCATGTTTATCACAGGCACTGCACAGGCACATTCCACCTCTCTGAGGAGGAAAAGAATCCTAAAGGCAAATATTTGCTCCACACGAAATCCAGAAAAATCATTGTATATTACAGACAGAACGGGACAATGGTTTAATACAAATACCATTTGTAATGCCAGATTTGAACTCATCCATTCCCTGCTCCAATTACATTGAGAACTGTAGCCCTATAGGGAGAAAGCAAGGAGAGGGATTTGACATACAGAGAATTATTGAAATGGCACTGAAGAACTATGGAGTTAGAAATATTATATTCTTACTGTATCATAATGCCAGATAGCATTACTGTTGAAAGATTTATCTTTCACAATATTTGCAATGGAAGGAACAGACCTGTAATTGTACTAATCACCTATGTAGATGTTCAAAAAAGAGGGCAATTTATTGTGGGCTATTTCAGATTCCTGTTGTTAGGATTTATTTTGTCAAGGGCACTTAAAGATGCTGGTGAGCTCATTTTTAGCTTTCATATAAGTCTAAACAAATCAGAGAGTTCCTGGAGATACGACTAGGTTTTGATGCCAAATCACCATTCTTTTTGTTTACA
Organism: Pelecanus crispus; assembly: GCF_030463565.1. Classification (NCBI taxonomy): domain Eukaryota; kingdom Metazoa; phylum Chordata; class Aves; order Pelecaniformes; family Pelecanidae; genus Pelecanus; species Pelecanus crispus. Next base: position 102,875,158 of record NC_134645.1, read on the forward strand.
TGGCAACATTATAAAAGGTGGCGAGGCTTGTCCAGGTCACAGGTGTTCCAGAATTTGTCTAATTAAAGGTCCATTTGCTAGGAATTGTGAATGAAGAACACGTTCTACCACACCAGCTTGACTTGTGTCTAAACTGTATCATGAAATCTCTTTCCATGACAGATGTCCTCTGTAAGTACATTTGTCTAGATATTAAAATTATTTTGACAACCATTGCAATGTATATGTGATATATATATGAGAAAAAAATATGTATTTAAAGTAACGGTGTACTTTGTGCGTATAAAATTATTGTTTCTAGAGAATTAAAATTGAAACTAAAATGTTCACTCCGGCTCTAACAGGTGCATCTTATTTAACTTCCAAAAGTCAGAAATAAAAAAGTGCATTTTGGAGATACTGCATTACTGATTCAGCCTGAAGATCCACTTTACGAGTGTCTTGTGTCCCTAGTAATAATCCCATCACAACCCAGTCACGTTTTATAAAGCTTTACTGAAGAATAACATATCCATTGCAATACGGGCCAAAATGTCATTTTTAACACAAAGGATTTAGAATTTGGTAGGTAACACCCTAGCCCCTTTCAGCTAACCAGTGAGCCTGACAAGGAAGCCACAGGCCACCTCTGGCTGCCTATTATGGTGGTGATAGGATCCATAACCTCCGATGCCCATCTGTGGTGAAAGCTGTAGCTATGACACAATATGTGAGTTTTCTCGGTAAAACAACCTCCCAGCGCTTCAGACCTAATGCAGGCTGTTCATGCCTTGCCTGCCCAACTGCTAGTCCCTCTGGTATTTATCAATAATATCTTTTGCTGGTAGAGCTTCCAGAAGACTATGGGCTCTTCTCTGTTTGGTGGTTGTTGTTTTTCAAGGTTGCAAGCTAATACAATAATATTTTCTGTAAGTGTATTTGTGTCAAAATAATGTATCAGGAAAAGAATGCAGTTAGCACTTTTCATGTAAAATACTGGCAGGAATTATACACAGTACGATACAAATTATCCAGTCTTTATTTGTGGAATCACTTCAAACATTTACTACATTTTACAAAAAAGGCAGAGCAAGACGTAAGGAAACAGGCTAGCTTATTTGGGTGGATTTTATAGGATCTGATTAAAACACCATTTGAATGAATCGCAGTTTTTCTGTTGAGCAGTAAACTTTGGACCAGGTCTCTACAGGAAGGCAGAGATAAACTCGATGTGGGGCCATACTGGGTGCAGGGGCCCAGGTGCTGGCAGGGGCCTGCGGGGCGGCCGCTGTGAGGGGAGGCCGGGGCTGCCCCGTGCCGGACACAGCCGGTTCCAGCCGGCTCCAAGCAGCCCAGCGCAGGGCACAGCTGAGCCCCGCAGCCAAGATGGCGGCACCTCAGGGAAAACATGGTTAAGAAAGGGTAAAATACCACACAGAGCAATGAAGAAGGAACAAAAAGAGTGAGCAAGGTCAGAGTAGGAGGAGGGGAGGAGGTGCTCCAGGGGCTGGAGCAGAGATTCCCCTGCAGCCTGTGGAGAAGACCACGAAGAAGCAGATTGTCTCCCTGCAGCCCATGGAGGACCCCGCGCTGGAGCAGGTGAATACCACTTGTGGGAATTGGGCTCATGGAGAGCCCATGCTGGAGCAGGGGAAAAGCGTGAGAAGGAAGGAGTGGCAGAGAGGAAACGCTGGGTGCTGACTGTATTTCCCCCTCCGTCCCCGGCACCACTCGGGAGTCAGGAGTGAAGGAGTGAAGCTGAGACTGGGAAACAGGGGAGGAGAAGGTGCTGAGGTCTTGTTTTAATTTTGTCTTTTTTTTTTTTTCTCACTACACAAATCTATTTCAATTTGCAATAAATCAAGTTCATTTTTCCCATGTTGAGTATGTTTTGCTCATGACGGTAATTGGTAAGTGATCTCCCTGTCTTTATCTCAACACACAAGAAAGCATTTTCTCCATCTCTCTCTTTTTTCTTCAGATTCTAGTGGCGGAAAGGCAGTGTTTCTTTTAAGAGTTTAGGCTGAAGCTGATCCCTGATTTTACCCATTTCCACTGCTCTATCAGAGTGCTCCATTTTTTCCCTCAGTGATTGTGTTGCAGCTCCTCAACAGCTTCTCAGCTTTTCTGGAGCTTCGATCACCTGGATTTGTATGATTTCCCCTGTTTTCATCCAGCTCCCACCACATTTTTTATGTTGTCCTTTAGAACAAGAAGAAATCTTATTCTAAACAAGAATCTGAAGAACACCTAGTTGTCATGGTGTGTGTTTTAAGTGAGGGGAAGCCACTTGCTTCTAGGATGCACTTATTTGGCTTTAGTCAGCTGTCTATTAAGTTTAGATCCTTTTTTTTACTGGCTACATAAGAGTGACAAGACACATCAGTAATTTCCCCTCAGACCTTCTGCAAAACCCTTCTGGCAACTAAGTACATGCCTATACATATCAGTAAAAAAACCAGGAAATTAGAGATCTTTGTGATGAAGCATTAAAAGATCAATAAATCAGGCTAGTCTCAAACTTCAGAACGGCACTTTACAAGACTGACATTCATCAACCCCACACTTACTGCCAAGGCTTAGTTCCTACTCATTATCTGTCATTATCACTATGTATTCAAATAATTAGTCCTTAACGCTCTTGCCCTAAACTCACTATCAGTATACAGTACTGATGCTGTGCATTCAGAGCCACATGCAGAGCAGTAATCAGAGCTGATGCTGTAGTTGGCAGTGAAGGTCACAGCCCTAATGGCCTTAGTCCTCAAGGTTAGGGTGCCCTTCAGTGAAGGAGGCCAGTACTGAAGTGGGTGACTTCTTTCTTCCCCATTTTAGCTCTTTCATTGTTGATGTTTTCACTTCCCCCAAAAAAGGGTGAGGGTCTCAACTGCTTCCAACAAAGTTGATCATATTTTTCAGATAAGGCCTTGTTTTGCTTTTCATCCCACTCATTCTGCAAGAGTACTCTGATTCTCCCAGACCTCTTTCCTGCTTGCTCTACATCCTTTTTCTGTCTTGCAGATTTTACTACTTGAACATGTTTTGATGTTCACTGTGCTCTACTGTACAATGGAGACAGAAGTCCTTATTTACCCCTTTTTGGTTATGTCATTTATGTATTTAGGGCCGGTTTACTCTAAGCAGCATTACTGTGCTATGAATGCTTGTACTCTGTTTCCTGTTATGCTATTTGCGGGTTCAAGGTAAGTAATGCCAGTTACATCTTACTTAGCATGCTGCTGCTTCTCTGGCTGCAACAACCCCCTCATTTGGCTACAAGTTCTCCGTAGTCCTGCATATCTACCTTTTCTCCACCTACTTATTCTCTTAGTAATGGCTTACTGAAATAGAACCTTTCAGCTTTCACACAGCATTTTTGGACAATCGACAGTTCTGAATTCAATCTACCTGACAATATATAGAGATAAAAAAAGAATAACCTATGAGGCCCACTTCTTATGCCTCCTAAAATCATTAGATTTTTGAGTCCAAAGAAATGAAAGGATGTCTTGTACAAAAATATACTGAAATAGTAAAAGTAAGCCTGAGAATGAATACTATTCATATATGTATATATGTGTGTGATAAGAAAAGTCTACTCGTTATGCATTTTTAAATTTAGCATTCTATCAGTCCCACAAATTAGCATTATTTTACTAATACAGAAAATCAGTAGTTAATTACTGATCATCAGTAATTAGATTAATAACACTGTTATCATCAGTAAAAATAGTAAACTTTGATACTAACATGATTAGAGCAAAGTTCATGAATAAAAAATCTGGTAATGCAATAAACAGCTTCTTGGAAATGCTGATATTGCTTCATGTGCTTTATGGCTTTGTTTGCATATTTAAATTTTTCTCATGGGACAGAAGCAGAACAGAAATGCAATGAGTTGCACTATAGTCTGAAATCTCAAGTCCAGTCATTAAAGGGGATTCATTCTGGACCAAAAATTCAGTGATATTTTGAGACATTTGTGGTGGTCTGCAGCATGGCTGCATACATCCTAATTTTCTCCAAAATGCACATTTCATGATTAAGCTGTTTTCTCTAGCCATGAATTTTTCATGGCTACTTTTTTCTTTAATGTATGTTAATATCCTGCTTCAGAATAATGTAGCTAATTCTTCGAGGCATCAAATTTTAGGCAACAAGACTAGTTAGCACTGTAGTTGAGCTTTGCAGGTAGTTCTTTGATGATAATCATTCCTCCATTAAATATTGTGTAATGTTCTTGCGCACTCCTTTCACGTCACATCATAGAAAGGAGAACAGAGAGTAAAGCACACAAAACATGGTTAGTGAAAATAATCAGGTGTGAAACATGTAATTTATAGCTTTGTCATGTTAAACACTCGGCTTTATTGAAACTATTTTCCAGCAACATGTGGTTTGAAAATGGCACATATCATAAACACAGGTGAGGAAAAGGATTCCTCAACTGTAAGAGCTAATAAGGACATAACCAAAAAAACCCAAAATAATAACGTAGCTACAGAGAGGTACCTTGAAGCCTCTATGGTATGACTCCAAAGAAAGGAGACACAATTAAAATATATTGATAATTCAGTCATCTTAGCAGCAACCTGTGCTGCGAAGAGGAAGAAACATCTAGATGTACTCTGAATTATGGGCTTCCAGAGTACCTGCATAACTCAGCAAAAAGATCCACCACTGTCAAAACTTCAGTATTAACAAAGCACAGTAAGGAATATCCTACAGAGGACCATGTTCTTCACAAATCTCTTAAGAGAAGCACAGAAAAAGCTAGGACCAAGTAAAAGCCACAGTAGACTTGTCATTCATCAGCTAGTTAAGCTGCTTCTTGCTATGGACCATAACTAGCTTGTCACACCATGCTTAGATTTTATCTTACCATGGAACAGCGCCTAGTGATGCTCAACTATGATTTAATTTTCACTGAACAACACAATTTTTTAAAGTAAGCCTGTCAATGGAAAGAACTAAAAAGGAGAATTTGGGAAGGGGTGTGAAAAAATTCCTTTCCTTCAATTTCTTCTTGCATTTAGTGCAAGATACAGGATTTTTTTTTTTTCTATTTTCTTTTAACTTTGCCACTTGATCCCAGACCTGAAGAGTCACAGATGCTGAGAGGTAGCAAGACAGGGTTGAATATATTTTCTTTTAAAATGTAGCCATTGTGTATGGTCATGTATCTTTTATAAAAGAACCTGTAGGAGAAGAATACCCACCCAAGACGACATGCATTTTGTGCTTTCTTCATCTTATGGGCAATCAAACACTTCACATCTCTCAAGAACAAGCCCTAAATACTAGACTGGTTAATTTTCATCTTTCCTGTTCAAGTTATAATGCTGAGGAGCAGAGAATGGCAGATTCATGAGTCTAATGTCTGAGAAAGGTCAAGTGAGAAGAATATTGTCTCTATCCCTGTTATTGGGACAACCAGTCTGGAGAGGGGAATTCTGCATTCCTGTCTCTGCTCCAGGAATTGTTTTTTACTGTTTATTATTCAGTGATTAATATACAAAAATGTTGAGTAAAAATGGCAAAAGTGCCATAACATTTGCATACTTTGCTGCAAAACTAAGTCACATCAGCGGAAGCAGTACAGAACACATATCCCTCAATGCCACTGCTAGCTGTGTTTTTCAAGAGTTGTTGGTGCAACATCCTGAAATGCCTTGATGTGTGCTATGCATATCATGAGCACCTCTATTGCATTACGGGAGTTAGGTGGAAGTATTGATTTCCTGGCTTTCAAAATCAAGTTTAGGTAAAAAGCACATTATTAGGATATTTGCCTGGGACAGTTGTGGTAAATCAGTAGTTCTGCAGGCATCAATAGTTTCAGGTCAAACAGAAAGACACCTGTCCAACTTCCGCATTAGATGGAACAGAACTGAACAGAAGGATTTTCAGGATGGCATCTTTTTTTCTTGCTCTAGACTATTCTTACACTGTAACCAGACATATGGTACATTTTCTATTGCATAACTATTCCTGACTAAAATCTGTCACGGTCCTGAGACAGACACAGTAGCAGAATATGGTACCTAAATCTATCTATGTGAGATTTATCAGCTCCTTATTCATCCAAACCCCTTTCTAATTATGTATGCCATATGCAGGATAGGACACAGAGAGCAATGTGTTCAGTGGGAAGTTTCCAACAGTGCTGCAGTCACTTGTAGTGTATTTGGAGATGGAATAGTATGATAATCTGAGGACCTCTCATTGCTGATGACCTTTAAATGGATCAGACTTGACTAACATTTACCAATCACAAATGATAAATCAATGGATGAGACAAATCTTAGTACATATAGCAGAGCCCTCCTGCCTGGCTTCCATTTAATTTGTGGAAGTCCACATATTGCTGCAGCCACCTCTTAGCATAAGCAGAACACTGTAACAAGATAACGTTGCTATACTTCACACTCTCATGTATTTTATGCTCTGAGATTTTTGGTGATGTCAGTAACGAGGGAGCACAAGCTGTTCTGTCTCCATCATGATTTCTATGTCTTTCTTTTTGTGGAGAAATGCAAGTGTCTCCATGATATTAAACACTGATAAAGCCATGTGTATGATCATGTTTACTTACATAGTCCCTACAGATTCATACTGATAATGTGTAGAGCCAGAAATAATTACAGGTCATTATACTTCACTCTTGTGAGCTGAATCTTATCAAAATATTTTTTCTAGAAAGACAAATCTTTGATTTGAAGACAAGAAATGGAGAATTCACCACTTAACCTGGTATTTTGTATGAGCAGCTTTGCATCCTCATTATTCAAAGAATGTTTCTTAATTTCAGATTTTATTTTTTCCACCTTCGGCTGCTAGAATTTGGTTCTTATTATACCTTTTTCTCACAGACTGCTAAGATTTCAGAACCTGGCCTTTTCTCCCTGTAAAGGTACATGCACGACATAGTCCAGTCATCTCCTTCTCTAGTTCTTCTCAGACCCAGATGAACTGAGTTTTTAAAGCATCATGCTTTAAGACCTTTTCAACATTTCTAAAGTATGACTGTTTCTCTTTTTTGATTACATCTTCTTTTTTTAGCATCCTTTTAAGAATGGATGGGTTTGACAATGTATGTACTGCTCCAATATTAGCTGCACTCGTATATAGCAATACTCTATTCTTGAACCCCAGTATTCTATTTTTATTTGAAATTATTGTAATTGTCCTTTATTTTTGACAAATCTTTATGCTGAGAACACATGCCAAGTTATTTTGTCACAGCCTATATATCCTATGAACTGTTGTTCCTAGGTGTGTTACTGCACATATGGCAATGTTAAAATACACCTTAATCAACTACCAAATGTTCCATATCACTCTGTGTATCAGCTCTTTTTCCAATATTATTTATCATATTTATCATATTTACTTGTTTATGTTTACCGGAAGTTATTTCATATTTTTTCATTATTTCAGATGATAGTTGAAAATATTGGGTAGTAATGGGTCTTTTATCAATCCCAACAGAACCTAAATAACAAATAATCTCGCTTGAGGGCAAATCCCTGTTAACATATTCTTTTCTCAGTCAGCCCTCCCAATATCCTATTGGTACTGTATGGCTCAGGTTTGTGGTTTGGTTTTTTTTTTTTTTTTTAATCAGAATGCTATGCAGTACTAAGCTGAACTGAAATATAAAGTGGAATACTGCCAAATAATTTCAGCTGCATAGATGGCTTGGCAGAGGTAGACCTATATTGCCACAAATGAACAGAATGGCTATCAGTTTAGTTGCAATTCAAAGGAAGAACTTGAGTGTGATGCTGGGTAGAGATAATTATTCCAATGCAGGCTTAACTGCTACTGTCATGTTCCATTAAAGTGTGGAAGATTGGTTTTCTCTGTGTCTGTCTATTATGAAAAAAACATTCAGGAGAAAACGGTGAGTGTCCAGCTGGTAATAAATGCAAACTTCTGTGATGTCTTGCAGTTACAAGGCCTGTGCTGTTTTAACAAAGCATTTGTATTCCTTTGCCGAAATTATTTTTTAAAGTCAAGAGAATCATTCAAAATAAACAAAAAGCAGCAACATTTGTGTCCAAGTTACTAGTATTTTGGCAGTGGCAAGATGTAATGCATTAGCAGTCTATGTATGAATGATGTAACAGAAAAAAATTCTACACATTAATGACAGCTAAGCCAACACTTCTTTCAACTTAATTTAATATATTCCCTTTTCATTACCTTAGTTAATTCTAAAATAGCTAGTAGGCCTTGTGCTTAGAGTTCAGGCTGCCAGGCGTAAAATGTAAACTGTCAGGAGATGTTTATATATTATTAATTTATTTCAAACTCTTCCCTGACAGTCACCATCACAGTACCATATGACCTTAAGGTATCACTTCAGTTTAATAGACAACAGTCAAGGTAAATGTCATATTAAAAGACCTTTACATATGATATCTTTCTTTACAATATGTAGATGAATTTTTAATATGTTCTAGATATTGCCAAGAACTCTGAAGAGCAATTTAGAATACTGAGAACATTAAACTGAACAGGAAGAGTGAACAGAGACTAACGTTTCTATTCAGCAGAGACAAAGGACAGGAACATCATGACACTATCCCAAAATACTCATTAAAAAATTAGGAATAGGTAGGAGCACATTCACTTCACCAGTCCTACTTTTTAAATGGTCTTCCACAAAAGTAACAAAGGATGTGGACCCTGAATTGCATCTCTTCACAGCAACACGCAGTGTACAATGATACAGCAATCACAGCGTCTTGGTATCCTGGTGGACAAGGGCACTAATCTAAAAACACTCCACAGCTATTCTTAGAGAACTCTGACCACAGCATTTCCAAAACACAAAATACTCATGTTTTCTCTTCCTATTGAATGGAAAAGTATTGACAATGGCAGACAGCATGCCTCAAACTGTATTCAAAAGGAAAAACACTTACACAATGCAGCTAGTGATTCAGTGATATTTCACATTTCCATTCTGGAAGTAGGAAAGGGTTCCAAATAATATTCTTTCCTAACATTTGCAAAATGTGACTCTAATGTCTTGAAGAGTCTGATCTATGAATTAAAAACAAATGTAATCTTGTCAGACTCTGCTATCTCTTGATAGAAGAAATTTTCATCCCTTTTCATTAGAAATCAGCTAAAATTATCACTGCCTTGGTAATCCCAAGAAAAGGAAGTGTTTTAATAACAGAAATGTTGGTTGGAAGGTCATCTAGTTCAGCCTCCCATTTGAAGAGTCACTGCTGGACCAAGGAAGAGAGAGGCACTGTTTCAAGCAAGGGCCTGAACCTGTGGCCCAGCAGGACAAATGGAAAGGATCATTGAGGTGACTGGAAGCAGAATATACATGAACACAGGTGCCAGTAAGGAACAAGCCAAAAAAAAATAGGGGCACAAAATGCCAGCCTCCTGAGCACCTTAAGTCATTCTTTGAACTATGACCTCCTCAGCAGACAGTGAGGATCATATCTCCTTTGACATCAGCTCAATCTTCACAAAAACCTCTGGAAGGACCAAGAAACAATTCAGGTAAAATAGATGCCAATCCATCTTGGGTATCCACATTTATCTGCACTATTAGTTTTGGTAACTCACTTGCACAGAAGAAAGCTTGTGGTCATAAAAACCCAAATGACTGCTCTTGAAATCATCTAGCATACATTCCCTACTGAAATAATTAATTTGATATGATAAAGGAAAACTGTGTTTTGATATTCAGCTCCTGTGTCAGAAAATGACAACATGGTTCTCCCTCAGAGATACACACTTGATTACTGCAGTGTTTAACAGATTTAACACAAAAAAGGTTTAATTATGATCTCAAATTCCACAGTTACTGAAATTAATGTGAAACAATCATGATACATTAATTCTGGAGCCCCAGAGCATGGGACCCTGCCCTAGCAATTAATGCACTGAATAGGAAAGCTCTTGTTTAATGGTTCCATGTAGTACATTAATATAAATACAAATAATAATTTTAAGATGCTTTGTCAGATAGAGCTTTATACTATCCCCTGTGTTATACCACTTATTTCAGAGACTGTTGAGCTGACTCTTCTCTGACTTGTGCACATTTTATGCTTGTATACACCCAAAGGACTCAAAGGGGGAAAAGAAGAGAATCCAGATTTATTCAGGTGCAGAGAGAAAGCCCATTGTGCAAATAATCTCACAGGATGAGCAGATCTGGTAAGCCTTACTACATTACATTGCTGCATTTAATTTGAGATACTATATTAGACATATCTTTGTTAATTGTCACAATAACTACAAATTTAGTAGGGAGATCTGAAAATCTGGCAGTATATGACTAAATGTCTTAGAAAGAGAACGGTAGCCCAGAGAAAACCAAATTTGAAATGAGGTCTATGAAGCACACAGTTAATGTTAAAATTATGCCTGAGTATTAAACTAAATTCTACTGTTGTTTCTATTCCTACCTAGTAACAATTAGTTGTACATTGATAAGCAGAGAGTTCAGACCTTTACTGCTAAAAACAATTGGCAACACCTATGTTTTCAGTCAGTTCAGTAACCTAGTAATTTCTACAGCTGCTTCTGTTTATAAAATGCAGGTCTGAAGTCAGCCTGAGTATTTTAGTGAAAGCATTTGAATGTCAGAACTCACAGTGGTCAAATACCAAATTCTGACACAATGCTCACTATAAATGTCTCTACAAATATAACAGCAGAAATAGCAGTTTTAAGAATTATACAGCGTCCATCGATAGTTAGTGAAAAGAGCAAACATGATGAGCCGTTCAAGAATGGTCATTTTTAATGCCATATGGAAACAATGCAGAATTTAAGGAGTAAGTGTCTTTTCCTCCATTTTGCATAACATTTACAAGAGTATAATAATTAATTCAAATAACTCAAAGTTATATACTTGTCTCTGCAAAACACCAGACCAACACAAAACAATATCGCAAAAATTTTAAAAGCACTGAGCTTTGTGCCACAATATGGAAGGTCTTCCATATGGAATATTTTCTATTTGCCTTCTGTGTAAGAAATGATCATTGATTCTTTGCAAGCAATTGAGGGAGTCCCACAATGAAGGTCATACAGCAAATTGTGCAGATATGATGACAGATAGACAGACAGACTGAAAGAAAGGATATCCATCCACATATCCATCCAGAATTGGGCAGCAGAAACAAAACAAACCAGAATATGAAGCTTTATGGTAGGAAGGATTAAAATCACAATTTCTGCCCTTATGTGCTAAAATGGTTCTGGTAGCTTATGATTATATGCCACAGCCAGCTGCAGAGTTGCATCAGATCAGTAATTTAATAAAACAGTAAAAATTCAATGACAGAGTAGTTACCTTCTGACCGTTACTCTCAATTACAGTTCTAACTATCAATTTAAATGACAGCTACTAATGTGTCATTTAAAACTAACAGCTTAGTCAGTGTTTCTCAATTATTCAGAGATTAATGTTCCCCAAAGGTGCTACTAATAAGGAAAAAAAATTTGTCTTTGGGTACATTACCAGTACTGTTGAAAGCATAATCATATTGAAGAACTCTAAGAACAAAAGCTTGGTGGTTTCTATTACATCAGTAAGATGGTCAGTATTTCTTATCTTACTGTACTTGTGCACTTAAAACAGCTACAGGAAAAGGAGGTACACAAAATAACAATAAACTTATCTGGGTCACTTTGTCAGGAGAAACATCCTTAAATCTCTTTTTCTCCAGAAGGAAATGTGTACATAGAGGTTCTGCATAAATTCAAGAGTCGAAATTATGAATTACTATTTTTAATCCAGTAGCTAGCTCTAATGATATCTATATATTGTACTATTTCCTGGCAAATTACAGTCTATTTAAGACTGGTTAGAAAAAAAAAAAAAAAGGAAGAGAACAATTCTAAAAAGATGAGGCTTTTTTATAGATTACTTCAGTCTTCGATATAAATTAAGATATTTCCAGAATATGTATTCATGAAGTGGTTAACTTAAAGCTGTGATCATCCGTCATTTCATGGTAGAACTGATAGGAAAGTTAGAACTTAACAGAGTTTAATAAAGCAAAATTCTCTTATGCCATGCCTAAGTTTTCCATGTTAATTAACAAGTTTTAGGAATATATTGACAAATATAGGCACAGGATTTTAAATTACTGTCTGTTTGAGAAAAGGAGTTAAACAGATCTCAGTAAATTTTACATATGCCTATTTTTAGAAAAGAGCTTTAAGTTGTGGAAATACTGGATTATCTTTCAGTTTGTACACAGTAGTTGGCATATGGAAAACTATACATTAGAAAAAAAATTACTTGCATTTTTTGCTTATCATAATAGGTTTGTGCCGGTTTGTCTTGTGTTAAATTAGAGTAGAATATTTTATCTCTCTGGGCCTTGAAATGGCTCTGGGGTAGCCTTTGGCATCTACTGGCTCAGCACTACAATGCTTAATTTCTATCTGGTGACATTCAGAGCTTCAAAAGCAGATAATTAACTGCAGTAGGATTTGGGATCACAGTTCAAGACACTTCTCATTAGTCATATTGCTTGTACAGCTACAGTTCCACTTCTGTTTATACCTTGAACACTATTTCTTAAGATAAGCAGCATTTATCTCACACCTAAGTGTATTTAGGACTCACCCATGAAATAGCAGGTCTAGGACACAATTTCTGCTACCAGGAAAACATAGGGTCCTCCTATCTCTTGTAGTCTTTATAGAAACATCATTATAAAAGTATCTAATTTACTATCAAATCTATATCTTCCAACAGATCCTGTTTTCCTTGACCTTGCTTGTCAATCCAGCCCCAGCCGTAAAATTAATTTTGTTTGGTACATGTTAACATGGAAAGAAACACCAAGTAAAAGACAGGACAGTTTATTGTCTACATAGTCTTTGGTAAGGATTTCAAAACAGTCACCTATATGATCCTTATGGAGAAGCTGATGAAATATGTGCTGGATGAGCAGACGGTGAGGTGGATTGAAAACTGTGTGACCAGCCAGGCTCAGAGGGTGATGATCAGTGGCACAAAGTCTAGTTGGAGGCCATTAACTCCCAGTGTACCCCAGAGGTCAATACTGGGTTCACTAATGATCTGGCTGATGTGTGGCTTCTCCTGAGAGTTGGACATTTTCTTAGGATAGCTTATGATGATTAGGTCAGTTTTGGGAACAAGATTCTCTGCAAGATTCTCTTTCAATTTTGTATATGTATTTTTCCATATTTGCTTTTCACAGACTAAAAAAATCTGGGAAATAATAGTTTTCTCATCCTGTTTTATAAAGAATTGCTTACTAACATTGTTTTTTTTTAAAAAAAAAAAGAATCAGAGGAAGAGCCAAAAATCTAATTTAATTAAAAAGCACGTGTCTTTTGTGATGTTTTCCCTTAGCAATTATTCTTCAAACATGAAAGATAAATATGCTTTCTCTACACTCTGGGAAGACAAAGCAGTAGAATTCACATACTGCCCTCTATGCATTCCATCTAATTGGGCTGGGACTAGAGAAATGACTGCTCTGCTCAGGTGCAGCAGGGAGAAGAGCAATGAATCATATCTGTGGGAAATGAAGTTCTATGATGCCATCTTTTGTGATCCAGCATTGGCCAAGACTTTTTAAAACAAAGCTATAAGTCCCGTAAGTAACATTTAGGACTTGATCTAAGAACAGAATGGCATTGAACTTCCTTTTTTCTTTTTTTTTTTTTTCTTATTAGTCTCTGTCTTCAGTCAAGATATATTTCACCTGCTCACATGGAAGAAAATCTGCTGAAACAGCTTATGGCTTTGAAGGGTGTTCTTTGTCTGTTCTGCCAATCAGGATAAAAACAGTAGTGAGAGAAATGGATAGGAAGAGTAAATTGAGAGTTTCTCTCTATCTATCTTTCCTGCAAATTTTCTCATTGCATCTTCCTTCTAATGAGTACGAATTCACAAAGCACAGAGAGGTCACTTTGACTTTACCCACCACACAATTCACTCTCAAGTATTTGGCACAAGGAGCAAATGGATTTTACAAAAGGTAGAAACACAGTTTTTGTAGTTGATCCATTTACATTTGTCTTTTACCTGACATCATGCATGGAAAACATTCTTTAAAGTACATTATCAGAACATAAGGCTGAAATGTATTTAGTTTTGAACACCTAAATGTTAGTTGTCTAAATCTAAATTAGTCCCTGTATAGATATCCGTACAGTTAATGGAAGTAAAGATGGTTCTAGTTCCAGTTCATTCAACCTGTCTTGTACACTAATCCTTGCAGGAAATGTTTTGCCCTCTAAAGGTGCATATTTTCCTTGTGTGGTCCTGGAGGTCTCTAGTTCCTGTAGATAACAGTGATCTGGGTTGAATATTTAAGTTTAGACAAATAACCCTCAGATGTCTAAGTTAGCTCAGATGAATCCCACTGTAAATGCCCAATAGCATTTGAGAAAACAGCTGTATCATTTTAGTATTTAATGCCTCAGTCTTTTCTTTTGAAGGCCTCTATTTTTATCTACACATTTCAACAGCGAGCATTTGTATGTCACTTGAATTTATTTAAGAAATTTCAAAGTACTTTACAGAGACCTCAGAGCTATAGTTTTAACAATATTCACCAGGAAATTTGCTTTTAAATTACTTGATTATATTTTTGTATTACTTATAAGCAAAGTATAAATGGTTTCTCTTCAATAAAAATTAGCTCTTACTAAAAGTTCTACATAAGAATGCATATGGAATTGAAAATCTGTAAAAAATAGAAGTCACAACAAAATTTTGGCATTGTCACATATTATAAAGATAAATGTATATGGAATATGAAATGAATGCAGAGCCTCTTGGTAATTAATATTCAAACCAATCATGAGAATGGCAGGTTCTATATGCAAAAAGAAAGAGCTTTGAATTTTCTTTGAATGGTGCCAGCTGTACTGGAAAAATTAATCTTCTGGTTTCCCAGCATTTTCTTCAGGGTGTCTGACCAATGTCCAGAACTCAATTTGATTAGTCCATTTTGTGCTGCATGTAATTAACAAAGAAGACCTCCTTCCATTACACAAAATGAGATGAAGATACTGCTTTTATGAAGCATTGGCAGAGCTATTTTACGTGTACCAGAATATAATCTTACCCAATGAAATGGTGCTTAACTGAAAGCTATAAAATGAGACAGAAAGTTAACCAAGGTTCCTATTCAAGATTATTGGGAAGTTTGTTAGACATGGGTCATTAATGTAAACTACCTGAGAAACATTACAGGGACATTGCAAGGTTGACCTTTCTCCCTCTCCAAATGGTATTTTATGTTTTTAAAATACTCCCCAATAAAACAGAACATTTCTTTTCAGATTTGGGCTGTCAAAATGTGAGGTGCTTAACCTTGATCATGTTCCTTTAAAGCTGTTTCTAATACTTTCTTGAAGCCTAAGTTCAGTGTATATATGTGACTTACTCAATAATACTTATAACTTAGCCGATTCCTATTTAAGTGGTAGTAGACATTATTAGAATCAGTGATGAGATAGACTAAAGTAGTTCTGAAAGAGTAATAATCGGGGGCTACAAGGAAATTGCATACCCTAGGAAAACTGTTGAAAATTGAAATATATTGCATAACTTTTCTCTGCATAGTGCATGAGATGATTAAAATCAGATTTTTTTACAGATTTCAGCTCCTCAGAGAAGAGAATCAAAAGACAGGTTTTAAACCTCATGTACACCTGCCTTGGAAAACAACTTGAAAGGATGTGGTTCTACGACCATCTTTCTGCACATAGCAGGAACAAAACTCAAAGGGTACACCAGGCTTTAAAGAAGCAGACAGTTTAACAGATGGTCAAATTTTAAATGCAGATTTCCCTCTTGAGGGGAAAATATGTATCTGAGACATGTCTGTGGTTCAAAACCCATGAAATGTATAAAACATTTAACTTCTGTAAGTATTTGCTAACGTAAAAAGTAATCTCTACCTTTCTCATACTGTCCTGGTTTCGGCTGGGATAGAGTTAATGTTCTTCCTAGCAGCAGGCATAGTGCTGTGGTTTGGATTTAGTAGGAGAAGAATGTTGATAACATGCTGATGTTTTTAGTTGTTGCTGAGTACTGCTTATGCTAGTCAAGGACTTTTTCAGCTTCCCATGCTCTGCCAGGCGCACAAGAAACTGGGAGGGGGCACAGCCATTATAGTTGATCCAAACTGCCCAAAGGGCTATTCCATACCATGTGACATCATGCTCAGTATAGAAACTGGGGGGGGTGGCCAGGGAGCAGCGATCGCTGCTCGGGAACTGTCTGGGTATCGGTCGGCGGGTGGTGAGCAATTGCATTGTGCATCACTTGCTTCGTGTATCATTATTATTATTATTATCATTATTATACTGTTACTATTAGCATTACTATTTTACTTTATTTCAATTATTAAACTGTTCTTATCTCAACCCAGGAGTGTTTCTCACTCTTACTCCTCCGATTCTCTCCCCCATCCCATTGGGGTTAGGGGAGTGAGTGAGCGGCTGCATGGTGCTTAGTTGCTGGCTGGGGCTAAACCACGACAGTCCTTTTTGGTGCCCAACGTGGGGCACGAAGGGTTTGAGATAACAACAGATTAACCAGAGTGTATTAAGGAGTCTGTTAACAGTTGCCGGTCACGATATTAGTTCATCTGGTCTGCACCATGTTCTTTTTTTTGCAGCACGCGTTAAAGCTTGTTGTCAGTTTGTGTAGTGTGCTGTGCTCTGCAGTGATTCATGATCTTTTGCTTGGGAGGCTCCTTATCAAAACCCTGACCTTGAGCATTCTTTGGTATTTGGGTTTCATACAGAAGTCACTACTGTACTTCGGGTACTACCTCATAGAGAGAGTTAGCAATTATACTTACTACTCTGAGAGGCTTGTTGTGGAGGAAATACAGAATGGCACCTTTGCTGCTTTCTTCTATGATGTTTCCTCCTTCATTACAACAACTTTCCTGTATCTTGAACACCCCTGGGCAGTTAAGATACTTCTATTGATACTTCTTGGGAATGTTGTTTCCGTTTTGATAAAGGTCAGTAAGCAGTTTAAAAATATCATCCAGAGATCTACCCCAAGGCTGGATAGTTATGAGTGGCAGGGTGTGTGGGATCGTATGCGCAAGTACCTAGGGCAGTGGGGACCTCCAGTGTTTTGGAACTTCACCCCTGAACAAGTGCAGAATCCTGAAGAATTAGTAAAGTATTTGGAAGAAGTATGTTGTCACCCTGGTAGCTCCAGAGAGACACAAATCATTGCAACATGCTGGGGACTGGCCCATGCCTATCGAGCCGTGGTCAACACTAATCAGTACCCTCAAAAGAAAGAGAAGGTCTCTGGATCTGATGACAAAACAACAAGCACTGTGGCTACTCCAACCCCCACTACAGGCCTTGCAGCTACTCAAACCCCTGCCCCAGGCACTGTGGCTACTCCAGCCACAGCCATGAGCACTGCGGCTACTCAAACCACAGCCATGGGCACTGCGGCTACTCAAACCCCAGTGACAGACACTGCGGCTAAACCAGAGAACCAACCTGCGCCGGTATCAGTTGCCCCTATACAGAAGAAAAAATACACGAGGAAATCAGTTCGTTTAGTAAGGGATGAAGATGAACCAGGGCCATCACGAGAACCAGAGGAGGAAGAACCCATAAATGAGATGGTGACCACCCGATCCCTATCCCTGAGTGAGCTGCGAGATATGCGAAAAGATTTTGGTCGTCATCCAGGCGAGCACATCATCACCTGGCTGCTCCGATGCTGGGATAACGGGGCCAGTAGCCTGGATTTAGAGGGTAGGGAAGCCAAGCAGCTGGGATCCCTTTCCAGGGAAGGGGGCATTGACAAAGCAATTGGAAAAGGGGCAAAACCGCTCAGCCTCTGGAGGCGACTTCTGTCAAGCGTGAAGGAAAGGTATCCCTTCAAGGAGGATGTTTTATACCGCCCAAGCAAATGGACCACCGTAGAGAAAGGTATCCAGTACCTGAGGGAATTAGGCATGCTGGAGGTGATTTACAGTGACCTGGATGATGAGCAGTTACCCAAAGACCCAGATGAAGTCAGGTGCACACAATCCATGTGGCGGAAGGTGGTACGGAGCGCACCAGCATCGTATTCCAACTCGTTGGCAATACTAGCCTGGAAAGACGACAAGGCACCAACGGTGGATGAAGTGGCTAGACAACTCCGGGACTACGAAGAAAAGCTCTCTTCCTCCCTATGGGCCTGTGTCTCGGCTGTGGAAAAACTGTCTGAAAAAATATGCCAAGAGTTCCAACAACTCAGAGAAGATCTGTCCTACTCCCCACCTGCACGGACCAGTGTCTCAGCCATTAGGAGTCAATGTCCCTATGCTCAAGAGAGAGGATATAGAGGATACACACCACGGGGCACCCTGTGTTTTTACCTGCGTGATTATGGAGAGGACATGAGAAAGTGGGATGGAAAACCCACCTCAACCTTAGAGGCACGGGTGCGTGAGTTGCAAGGAAAAACTATTAGAAAAGGTGGTTCTCCCAGGAAAATTGCAGTTCCAGTTTCCAGTGAGCAGTTCCCCAGACAGAGTAAGAGGGCTAATTTTACTTCCGACCTTGATCAGGGGACTTTTGATTCACATTTACAGGAAGTGAACAGCGAATACTGTGACCAGTGTTAGAGGGGCCCTGCCTCCAGCCAGGTGGAGGAAAGGGACAACCGGGTTTACTGGACTGTGTGGATTCGATGGCCTGGAACGTCAGACCCACAGGAGTATAAGGCTCTAGTGGACACTGGTGCACAGTGCACGCTAATGCCATCAAACTATAGAGAGGCAGAACCCATTTGTATTTCTGGAGTGACAGGGGGATCCCAACAGCTAACTGTACTGGAAGCTGAAGTGAGCCTAACTGGGAATGAGTGGCAAAAGCACCCCATTGTGACTGGCCCAGACGCTCCGTGCATCCTTGGCATAGACTACCTCAGGAGAGGGTATTTCAAGGACCCAAAAGGGTACCGGTGGGCTTTTGGTATAGCTGCTTTGGAGACAGTGGAAATTAAACAGTTGTCCACCTTGCCCGGTCTCTCAGAGGACCCTTCGATTGTAGGGTTGCTGAAGGTTGAGGAACAACAGGTGCCAATTGCTACCACAACTGTGCACAGGCGGCAATATCGCACCAACCGAGACTCCCTGATTCCCATCCATAACCTGATTCGTCGACTGGAGAGCCAGGGAGTGATCAGCAAGACTCGCTCACCCTTTAACAGTCCCATATGGCCAGTGCGAAAGTCTAATGGGGAGTGGAGACTAACAGTGGACTATCGTGGCCTGAACGAAGTTACACCGCCGCTGAGTGCTGCCGTGCCAGACATGCTAGAACTTCAATATGAACTGGAGTCAAAGGCAGCTAAGTGGTATGCCACAATTGATATTGCTAATGCATTTTTCTCCATCCCTTTGGCAGCAGAGTGCAGGCCCCAGTTTGCTTTTACCTGGAGGGGTGTTCAGTACACCTGGAACCAACTGCCCCAGGGGTGGAAGCACAGCCCCACCATTTGCCATGGACTGATCCAGACAGCACTGGAACAGGGTGAAGCTCCAGAACATCTGCAGTACATTGATGACATCATTGTGTGGGGCAACACAGCAGAAGAAGTTTTTGAGAAGGGAAAGAAAATAGTCCAAATCCTTCTGAAGGCTGGCTTTGCCATAAAACAGAGTAAGGTCAAGGGGCCTGCACAGGAGATCCAGTTTTTAGGAATAAAATGGCAAGATGGACGTCGTCAGATCCCAATGGATGTGATCAACAAAATAACAGCTATGTCCCCACCAACTAGCAAAAAGGAAACACAAGCTTTCTTAGGCGTTGTGGGTTTTTGGAGAATGCATATTCCAAATTACAGCCAGATTGTAAGCCCTGTCTATCAAGTGACTCGGAAGAAGAACGAATTCAAATGGGGCCCTGAGCAACAACAAGCCTTTGAACAAATTAAACGTGAGATAGTTCATGCAGTAGCCCTTGGGCCAGTCCGGGCAGGGCAGGATATTAAAAATGTGCTCTACACTGCAGCCGGGGAGAATGGCCCTACCTGGAGCCTCTGGCAGAAAGCACCAGGGGAGACTCGAGGTCGACCCCTAGGGTTTTGGAGTCGGGGATACAGAGGATCCGAAGCCCGCTATACTCCAACTGAGAAGGAGATACTGGCAGCATATGAAGGGGTTCGAGCTGCTTCAGAAGTGGTTGGTACTGAAGCAGATCTCCTGCTGGCACCCCGACTGCCGGTGTTGGGCTGGATGTTCAAAGGGAGGGTCCCCTCTACACATCATGCAACTGATGCTACATGGAGTAAGTGGGTTGCATTGATCACACAACGGGCTCGAATAGGAAACCCCAGTCACCCAGGAATCTTGGAAGTGATCATGGACTGGCCAGAAGGGAAAAACCTTAGAATATCACCAGAGGAGGAGGTGACACGTGCTGAAGAGGCCCTACTGTATAATAAATTGCCAGAAAATGAAAAGCAATATGCCCTGTTCACTGATGGGTCCTGTCGTCTTGTGGGAAAGCATCGGAAGTGGAAAGCTGCTGTATGGAGTCCTATACGACAAGTGGCAGAAACTGCTGAAGGAGAAGGGGAGTCGAGTCAGTTTGCAGAGGTGAAAGCCATCCAGCTGGCTTTAGATATTGCTGAAAGAGAAAAGTGGCCAGTCCTTTATCTCTATACTGACTCATGGATGGTGGCAAATGCCCTGTGGGGGTGGCTGCAGCAATGGAAGCAGAGCAACTGGCAGCGCAGAGGCAAACCAATCTGGGCTGCCGCATTGTGGCAAGATATTGCTGCCCGGGTAGAGAACCTGGTTGTAAAAGTTCGTCATGTAGATGCTCATGTACCTGAGTCGGGCCACTGAAGAACATCAAAACAACCAGCAAGTAGATCAGGCTGCTAAGATTGAAGTGGCTCAGGTGGATTTGGACTGGCAACATAAGGGTGAATTATTTATAGCTCGGTGGGCCCATGACGCCTCAGGCCATCAAGGAAGGGATGCAACGTATAAATGGGCTCGTGATCGAGGGGTGGACTTAACTATGGACAGTATTGCACAGGTTATTCATGAGTGTGAAACATGCGCTGCAATCAAACAAGCCAAGCAGTTCAAGCCCCTTGGGTATAGTGAACGATGGCTGAAATATAAATATGGGGAGGCCTGGCAGACTGATTGCATCACGCTCCCACAGACCCGCCAAGGCAAGCGCTATGTGCTCACCATGGTGGAAGCAACCACTGAATGGTTGGAAACATATCCCGTGCCCCATGCCACCACCCGGAACACCATCCTGGGCCTTGAAAAGCAAGTCCTGTGGCGACATGGCACCCCAGAAAGAATTGAGTCAGACAATGGGACTCATTTCCAAAACAACCTCATAGACACCTGGGCCAAAGAGCACGGCATTGAGTGGGTGTATCACATCCCTTACCATGCACCAGCCTCCGGGAAAATTGAGCGATACAATGGATTGTTAAAGACTACCCTGAGAGCAATGGGTGGTGGGACGTTTAAACGTTGGGATACGCATTTAGCAAAAGCCACCTGGTTAGTCAACACCAGGGGATCTGCCAATCGAGCTGGCCCTGCCCAATCAAAACTTCTACGTACTGTAGAAGGAGATAAAGTTCCTGTAGTGCACATGAAAAATATGCTGGGGAAGACAGTCTGGGTTACTTCCCCCTCTGGCAAAGGCAAACCCATTTGTGGGATTGCTTTTGCTCAAGGACCTGGGTGCACTTGGTGGGTGATGCGAAAGGATGGGGAAGCCCAATGTGTCCCTCAAGGGAATTTGATTTTGGGTGAAAATAGCCAATGAACTGAATTGTATGATATTAATTGCTTTATAATACTGTATGTTATCTCTTAACTGTATGTTATCTCTTAACTGCATGTTAATATAATAATATAGTAGGTTAATATTAAGTATATAATACTATATATTATGATTGCTATATGCCACATCAATGGTATTGCAGTAAGAATTGCCCAGCTTAATGAAAATGAACTTTGATGAAACCATGTTGGAATGAGAACTGACTTCAGCATGCAACAGTCCAACACTGCACACCACCTCTCCTGCTCTGAAAGACTGTGATGACAGATGGAACCCAAAGTCATGGGCTAAATGAACTCAATGGACATTTTAGAGGGATGGGCCATAGATGAAGGGAATGATATCTGTGTGTATATCAAGATAGGGAAAGCGGTGGTGATTAATTGGAACACATTGGAAAGGGGAGGGCCTGTGCATGACGTAGATGGTATAGAATAAGGGGTGGATACACTCCCAGTTTCTTGTGCGCCTGGCAGAGCATGGGAAGCTGAAAAAGTCCTTGACTAGCATAAGCAGTACTCGGCAACAACTACAAAACATCAGCATGTTATCAACATTCTTCTCCTACTAAATCCAAAACACAGCACTATGCCTGCTGCTAGGAAGAAAATTAACTCTATCCCAGCCGAAACCAGGACACATAAGAACATACCTAAAGTACTGTGTGCCTTTAGTGGTTTTTTTTCCCCAGCATTCAAATCCTAAGTGATTATTATACACTGGGCTAATGAATAAGTGCTGCTGGATTTTCCAGGTGGGGATGTACATGCTCCATTCAATAGTTACGGACTTAAAGCCCCCTTGACACAAACTTGTGTTATGTCCTTAAGTATTTGGATCTCTGATTCAACTGAAAGGATATACAAAAACTCAATCAGACAAGCATTTCTCACTTGGCTACACAGTAGGAAAGGCTCTAATTATTAATGCCAATAAGTGCTTAGAATAAATTATGGCTTCAAGTATCCTTATTTCAGATGCAAAACAAAGAAATTGTGAACTTCCAGCTAAGCATAGTTCAACAACAACAAAAAAATAATCCTATATTCACACTGTTCTTAAAGGTTGGTGAAAACTGCCATACTCTGTAGATGTTTATTAACAGGCAAATCTGCCAAACCTGGAAATCAGAACTTAGACATATCTCCATATTCCCACACCAAACCTTACAACTCAGATCCAACCCGCTGTTACCACAAATGGAACAGAATGGTAAATCCAAGCATCTGCACGATTTAGGCAATGACAAGATCAACATTTTTTCCCCTAAGGACATGCTCTATTGTGTCCAAAAAATAACTTATGAA
The DNA here is from genome assembly GCF_030463565.1 of Pelecanus crispus. NCBI lineage: Eukaryota > Metazoa > Chordata > Aves > Pelecaniformes > Pelecanidae > Pelecanus > Pelecanus crispus. The sequence continues at coordinate 102,898,287 of NC_134645.1, forward strand.
CTCTGGATATCCATTCTGTAGAGCTAAAGGGAAAGTCATCTTATAAACAGCTGGATCTCTGCATAAAGGGAACGTCATCTTATAAACAGCTGGATCTCTGCATAAAACATCTCCAAACCCACTATACAGTTTTTGCATAAGAAAATACCTAGTGAATAAGTTCTCAAAAGTAATCTAGTCATACAACACCAGCAGAGATATTGGCAAAACCAGTTTTGATTGCTGTGGCAATCTACACTTCTATATAACAGGAGATATTTTCCATAGTCTCACTTCCTATTTACTTAGACATAGAATTGGTAACTTCTAAAAATGCAACCCTACAGATATACCTATCTTCTCCATAACTTAATCACAAGCTCTAACTGGCCAAGTAGACCTCCAGCATCCCATCTTCTCCCCTGCACAACTCCATTTCCCAAATTTAGGATTACAACCTCACATTCTTAACACAAGCTCCAAATCCACAGCCAACAACACAGTACCACAAGGGAACAGAAATGTCCTTGGAGGCAGTGCAGCAGATCAGAAGGAAGAAGGGGGCTGTGCTGTGAAGAGGAATCATCAATGTTTGCAGAGGTGGTGGGAAATGGAGGGCCTGGTGTTTTAGGAAGGCATACAGGGAGGCAAAGAAGGTAGCAGTAGTAAAGCCAAGATACAAAATGGTTACCTCAAGATCTCCTTTTTCTTTTACTCAAAGTGAAACCTATGCACATAGTCTTACATATTGTCTTTGTAAATATTTCTCACAATTTTAGTTTTCATCCTTACCTGTTTATTTGTCTAATTTAGGCTTCATAGAAACAATAGTTCAACTGAACCAAACAAAATCATCAGAGATGAGTCTATTTTCTGACTGGAGGAATGAAAAAGAACCCCAACCAACCACATACCCCACCACTTTAAACAAACAGTTTAAATACAGTAAATGTAAGGCGGAAGAGGGGGGTGCTAGGGGTGGGGGGAAGTTTGAGCAATTTAATAACAGATGGACAAAAGGCCAGCAGTGAAATATCAGGCATCATGGTAGTACAGCAGGAGTTACCATACCAGCACATGAATATCTTTATGCAGTCAAACTCCACAGGGCAATGATCCATATCTAAGAGGAAAAGTGGGATAGAAAGCTCAGAAGGTTCACACACCAAAGGCAGAAGCCACCCACAACCCACTCCACTGTGGAACAGGGTTGCAGTCTACTGCTAGCACAGCCACAGTTTTTGCCACTTAATGCTACCTAACCATACTGAAAATGCTCACAGATCTCAGGTGACTTGAGCACAATAGGTCACTATTCCTACTATAGGTTCTAAAAGCCACAGAAAAAAGTTTAAATCTAACAGGGCAGAATCAAAGTGAATAATGAAGTCTTTATTTTCCCTTCATATTTTATTCAAAGTATTCTAAAAGGAGGGAGGAAAAGTCAAATTATAAAGAAATTTAAGTCAGAAGTTCACCGAGGGAGTTGACTGTCTTTACTGACTTTGCAGTTGAATTTGTCTCTTCGTATTGTTTTGAGAGGCAGTAGCAAATCTATGCAGATTGCCTACATCCTCTTGAGTAATACCAAATACAATATCTAAATGCTTATCATAGAAGAAGCTCCAGTACAGCTAAAAAGAATTTCCCAATGTTTACATATGATTTGCAAACTAAAATCCTAGGCCAATATGTCACTGCAAACAGCACTATTTTTCTTTGAATGGCATTTGGGAATGGGAATCGAAGCACATATCAAAGAAAAAAATCTGAAATAAAAAGTGACTGACAATAGAACTGCTTCAAGAAAAACACTTAGAGGCTATTCCAATCGTTTCTACCTAATCTTCCTGATTCTTTTCTGGGGAGTTTAGCTGATGCTTTCAAATGCTACAAAGAGGAGGAAGTTTGTACATAGTAATTTGGAAGTTATTCTTTTACCCTTGATGTAAACAAAATGTATTCTTCATTTTCTGTAAAAAACTACATCAAGATTCCTCTGAGAAGGATTTTTTTTAATTATAAAGTTGAAAGAAGTAAACTGAATTATATATCTATAGTGATGTTTGAATTTTTATTATGTGCCAGAAAGTATGCATAACAATATTGTTAGCGTCTGATTGCAGCAGATGTTGCGCAGTAAGTTACAGTCTTTCAAAATTGCTTTTTAAGGGTTGATGACATGTCTTTAGAACTGACATTTTTAAAGTCTCTGGAATTTTCTCTAATGGTGAATCTAAAGTATTACAAGAAAATATTTTTTAAATATTGAATGAATTATTAATGTTATTTTTTATAAGATAAGGCAGGCTCTCTGCAGATTGTTAGTAGAAAGAAGTGATGAAGTTTGATAGGGTAATTGATCAGAACTGAGGATTTTTTTTAAAGTTAAATCAGATAAACTTCTCTGCCAAGCCACTGACAGGCTGAGGTTTCTGTATGCGTTCTGTGTAAATTATGCTCATTATTCCTCTTTCAGTTTTCAGATTTGAGGTGCCCAGACTAAATGTAGCCACAGAGGATGCCAGCTGTTGCTGTCTTTTCTTTAAATCTTGGTATGGAAGATAATTCACACCACTATTCATGTTAATTTGTTGGCAAGCATTTAGCAACTAGAACTTAGACTACAGTAGTACTAATACAACCTAAGACAAGTTTCTTAGAAATAGAAAGAGCATATTTGAATCAGGATGCATTCTATTAAAAGAAAACAAATAATAAAAGATCTGAAATAACTATTTTAACAATATCAAAAAATAGATCTTTAGTGCATATAAAATAGTGTGTTACATAGACTGGCTTCAAGTAGTTACTAATTTAAACAAATAGTCAAACTAATGACACTGTTAATTTAAATTTTCAAATTAACACTTTCCCCAGAAGAAATGGTAAAAAACACCCCAACAAACCAAACCAAACTCAAACTGAAAACAGATTTGGTCTTAATCTGACATACTAACTCTGATTGATTTTACAATTACTCTTCATGGTGTTACAGGATCCCAGATGAATGGTTGCATGACTAAGAATAAAACCAAAAATCTATTTGTCCAAAATAGGATTTAAATATTTCAGTTCAATTCAGATATTGCACCAGTTGTCCTGTGAAAGTGTCCAGTTTCCACACTGAATGCCCAAATAGTCCATGGCAGTTCTTAATTGCACACTTTCGAGGTAAGAATGCTGTACATTGTCCCACAGTTTCCATATATGGCTCCTTTTCTCCTTCTCCATAACCCCCACTTATTTACTGACTTCCTTTGGTTCCATTTCCAGCCTGGTGTGGGATCTTTATACTTTTCTACTGAACTGTAATTGTTTCAGGATGAGTAACTTACTACTGTTGAACTTGGTTTAGGTATGGAGACCAGGCTAGCCGGAGGAGTTAACAACCAGGGAAATACCAGATGTGGAAGTTCCTGAAGAGGGTATTGTTTCCATTAGTTCTTGAAGGGATGAGACATCTTACACTAGCCTTCCTGATTCACAGCCTATAGTCCTATCATCATTACACATCTAGCCCATTCTGCTTTGAAATAATTAAGTAATGTTTTGAAGGACAGGGATTTGTGGTTCTTTTTATACAATAAACTTGTTTAACAAATACTTGCTTGAGAATTGGGACAATTGTCAGACACCCTCCAAGTGTGTTAAGACGTGCAGCACTTGCTTTCCAAACCTAAAGCTCCTGTTGTCCATTGTTGTGGTTTAACCCCAGTTCGCAACCAAACACTACAGAGCCGCTTGCTCACCCTCCCCTGCAGTGGAATGGGGGAGAGAATCGGAAGAGCAAAAGAAAACTCGTGGGTTGAGATAAGAATAGTTTAATAATTGAAATAAATCATAAACATAATCATAATAATGTAATGAAAAGGAGAACAACAAAGGAGAGTGAGAAACAAAACCCAGGAAAAACAAGTAATGCAACCACTCACCACCCACCAACTGATGCCCAGACAGTTCCCGAGCAGCGATCGCTGCTCCCCGCCCAACTCCCCCAGTTTATATACTGAGCATGACATCATATGGTATGGCATAGCCCTTTGGTCAGTTTGCATCAACTATTCTGGCTGTGCCCCCTCCCAGTTTCTTGTGTACCTGGCAGAGCATGGGAAGCTGAAAAGTCCTTGACTAGCACAAGCAGTACTTAGCAACAACTAAAAACATCAGCGTGTTATCAACATTCTTCTCCTACTAAATCCAAAACACAGCACTATGCCAGCTACTAGGAAGAAAATTAACTATCCCAGCTGAAAGCAGGACATTTATGAAGACTGGCCTAGCAGCTAAGACCGTGAGGGGCACTTTTCAGCATTTCTGTTGAAATGGGGTTATGCCCAGCCAAAACTCAGGGTTAGAGGGACAGAAACAGGAAGCACTAAAAGGGCCATATCCTTGTGGCTAGGTATCCTCCAAGTCAGAATGATGATGGCAGAGAAGCCTTGGGGTCTGGCCCTTGCTTCAGGCTGGTGTCTATGCTTCTGAGAGACAGAAAGTCTATTCTCAAGGAGCAAAATACTCAAACTGTTGAGAAAGCAGATGTAAGGTCCTCTGTTTTCTCTTTGCAGGTCTTCAGCCCATTCCCATTGAGTATGCTGTGTGTAAACAAAGAAGTTTCATCAGCATATAAAGCCTGAGCATAGCAAGGATGGTACAAAAGCAGAGCTCACCACATACAATTCTGTGATTCCTGGGGTGTAGGAATTACAAGTAAATTGTGCAAACATGCCCAAGCCAGTGCTATCATTGATGTTGCTGATGTGCTAGAGATAGCTAGAGTTGCTCTCTCTTTTCTGATTTCTTTCCTGTCTTAATTCTCACTACAATATTTGCTGGTAAAAAGCATGTAGTATTAAGGTACAACTAGAGCATGTAAGACCATTCTTGCACATTACAACGTACAACATTTGTGTACTAACTACAATCGTGTAAACTGTCTGATCTGAATGAAATAATTGCATTACTAAGTTACTGGCAAAAAGTTTCACTGCCATTAGCAGACTTATATTTAATCCTGAATATTAACCCTGGTGCTTTCTCTTTAAATCAGTTTGTGGGATAAAGGCTATACCATTTTCCATTTATTTGGTGATATTTCTGATAGGGATTTTTGACAGCTACTGAGAAGGAACTACAAAAGGGATATAAAAGGCAAGAGAATTGTGGATGTTTCTGCTCTTTTGTCTTCTGTAACTAAGAAATCTTGTGCGTTTTCTCAAAGTTTTTTATTACAATTACAAGGGGTTTTTCCCCTATATTATATGTGGTAAATTATGACCAGAGTGCATGTTGTAGCCCAGTTTGAAAACCATGAAAACAGAAGTATTTAATGAAAATGCTGAAAGCCTTTTGACTACAGAGGTGTAATAGTGTTGTTGTAATTATAATAATGGTTTTCTGCAGAACTACTTTTATAGTCAGCTAAATTAATTAAGAAGTATAGACACTCTTTAGCACTCTACCCATGCATTTTAGCTATGATCACGTACTTGCAACACTTCAAAAACACAACAACCACCAGACTGTTCATCTTTTCTTTGGGTAGTTATTAGTTCTATTTGGTAGTTGTAACACTCTTGTTTCTAAGAAGTTACACAGAGATTGCTTTTGCTAGTTACATGTGGGAACAATATTTTTCCTAAGTGCCTATTCTAACTACCCTATTGGAGAAGAAAGCCAAGAAGACTGTCCATCAGGTAGCTCCATGTTAATGTTTATTGTCATAGCTCATGCATCAGACATAACTTATGGAGGTAGTCAGAACAGAAAGTGGTTAACATTGTTACTGCTAATTAAAACAACAATGAATGACTCTAATTATATTTAAAATATTTGTCCAGGTGTCATGGTTTAACCCCAGCCATCAGCTAAGCACCACACAGCCGCTTGCTCATTCCCTGCTCTGGTGGCATGGGGGAGAGAATTGGAAGAGTAAAACTGAGAAAACTCATGGGCTGAGACAAAGACAGTTTAGTAAGTAAAGCAAAAGCTGCACACACAAGCAAAACAAAACAAGGAATTCATTCCCTACTTCCCATTGGCAGGCAGGTGTTCAGCCATCTTCAGGAAAGCAGGGCTCTATCACTCATAACGGTTACTTAGGAAGACAAAGCACCATGACTCTGAACATGCTCCCTTCCCCTTCCTTCTTCTTCCCCTAGCTTTATAAGCTGAGCATGATGTCACATGGTATGGAGTATTGCTTTGGTCAGTTGCAATGAGCTGTCCTAGCTGTGTCCCCTCCCAACTTCTTGTGCACCCCCAGCCTACTCACTGGTGGAGTCGGTGAGAAGGAGAAAAGGCCTTGACTCTGTGTAAGCACTGCTCAGAAATAGCTAAAACATCCCTGTATTATCAACACAGTTTTCAGCACAAATCTAAAACATAGACCCATACTATGAAGAAAATTAACTCTATCCCAGCCAAAACCAGCACACCAGGGAATTATATTGTGTGTTGAACTAAGATGAAACTGGAGTACATGATATTTTGGAGTACATTTTCATTTCAATGAAAATCTTTTTCACTAGACACCTGGTTTGTATGTATTTTTCTATATGCAAAATATTGTAGAGACAGTATATATAAACACTTTTCTATTTTGCTATTTTTGTTTAAAAGCTTGTTCTATCCTCTAGAGATTCTTCACTTGACAAAAACAAAAATAATCTTCCTTGTAACTCATGGGTTGGATTCTCTGAAAGACACATGCATTATTTTTCCAAGAATCATAGACTCATAGAATTGTTTCAGTTGGAAAAGACTTTTAAGATCATCAGGTCCAACCATTAACTTAGCACTGTCAAGTCCACCACTAAACCATGTCCCTAAGTACCACATATGCACATTTTTTAAATACCTCCAGGCATGGGGACTCAACCATTTCCCTGGGCAGCCTCTTCCAATGCTTGACAACCCTTTCCATGAAGAAATTTTTCCTAATATCCAATCTAAACCTCCCCTGGTGCAACTTGAGGCCATTTCCTGTCTTCCTATCGCTTGTTACCTGGGAGAAGAGACCAACACCCACTTCACTACAGCCTTCTTTCAGGTAGTTGTAGAGAAAGGTGAGGTGTCCCCTGAGCCTCCTCTTCTCCAGGCTAAACAACCCCAGTTCCCTCAGCCACTCCTCATGAGACTTGTGCTCTAGACCCTAGAACCCTATTCTAGAATCAATAGAATAACTCAGATTATATATAAATATCTTTAAACTTTACTCATTTACAATAAAAAAAGACTTTCATGGTATTCTAGCTTATAATTTGCAAGGAGTAAAAGATCACTTGGGATGCTAGTGCCTTAATTCCTGAGGAAAGCAACCAAGAAAAGATAAGAAAGAAAATCCAGCCTTGAGATTCTGTTCCTATGAACTAGGAAAGGTAAGACTTTATCTTACTCTCTAATTTTTTTGTTTACCTAGTCTTTTAAATGAAATGTTGGTATGTGTAAAATTCTTTACAGTACTTTGCTTTTTCAACCATTGCAATTTCTAATAATGTATTTTTCCAACCTGTTAAGGAGTGTAACTATGTTCTTCTATTTTATCAGAATTATAATTTCATGTGGAATCAGTGGCATTTAGTAATAGCTTATTGTTTGGACTTCCGAACATCTATAACATGGTCCTAAAGCACAAGAATGAGAATACAGTTAAACTAAGGATACAGTTTTTGTGACACATTATTGCATAGAATATCTATGTTCACCAATGAGACACAAAATGAGAGAATTTTTAAATGTTTTATAAATGCCTATTCTCACACCAAGCACAGCAGCACTTAGAAGTTAAGTGCCAGACTTCATGAATAATTCTTCACAATGCTGAAGCTACTTCCATGCTCTAAACAACAAATGGAGTGTGTTAAGTATACAATGCTTTTACAGTATCTAGCAAAGTAATTGAGGGAAAGATGAATGGCATTGACCCTCTTTAAGGTAAGGCAGACCTTGATTAAACAACTTCATCTATATTGTCTTGATTCCCAGGCCTGATGGTGCAGACTGAAGTATGTACAAATTGCCGAAGGTAAGCACATACCAGATCACACTGACCCCATCCATACTGCATGACAGGTGGAATAGTTCTCCAATGAGCTTTGTATCTGTATAGTCTGGGGCCTTTCTAATATACCCCATGTTCACCAGTTGAACCTCAGCCCTGACTTTCAGCTGTCCCTGATTTAAGGTTTAAATTAGCGCAGCTGAATTTGTGACCTTGTCTTTATATTGCTAAGGAAGTTGGTATGAAGGAATAAGTACGTGAGCTGAAACCATGTAAAAGAAGAAATACAGGACACAAAGTGTAATTTTTGAGATAGTGATAAAACAGGATGCAAGAGGTAAGATACTGACAAGAGAAGGTGTAAAAAACTAGCCAAAAAAGCACAGAGGTCAGCACGATGCAAAGGAGACCAACATTTCCCCATCTGACTTTCAGTTACTTGAGAGTCGCTTATTGAGTGTTTTAGTGAGGATTACTCTTATCTACTGTGTGAACCTGTCAATAAATATCTTTCTTTCAGAGTTGCTCTGTAAACATTAAAGTACACTGGGCCTACTGTCCAGTGCATGTGACCTAGAGAAGAAGGGATATGTATCAGTCTGCCTAATGTATAGCATGTGATCCTGTTAAGACTGAGGTTAACGTACTCAATACATGCTGGAAAATTCTGTTTAACAGTCATTGCAAAAAATGTACAGCCTATTATTTATACTGCCACTTCCAGTGCTTCTGTCCCTGCTGCCATTTCTGTTGCTCTTCTCATGCATGTGACTGGGAAACCATAGAATCATAGAATCGTTTAGGTTGGAAAAGACCTTTAACTATGACAGTACCTGAGGCCCGTTACTGTGTTATCCTCATCCTTTGAGATGAGTCAGGTGAATCCAGCTATCTTGGAGAAGGTTCAAATCTTCAGGATATGGGAGGTGTTGGCCGGAGCATCTGAAACTGCCAAGAAGCTGTTCATTACTTTCTTGAGTTTTCTAACACGTTACTTTTACAAACCAGCCATTTAAAGGCTGGTGTGTACCATGAGCTCAGTTACAGTAAAAATTCTTAACTGTGAAAGACAAAGCATTTTTATAGATCCTTGAGTGGTCCTCAGCAGCAGTCACAGACTTTGTGTGACCAGTCATCACATTTAGGTTCCCCATTGGCATAGAGGCACTAAATGAGACCAGGATTGCCATACACTGACTACATGGATCTCATGGCTGTGTTGATGGCGAGGGCAGCCATGCCACTGCTGTTTCTGAGAATGTGAAGGCATGGGGCAGGCTGTACTCCTAGAGGGAGTAACATCGTCTTGAAACTGATGTTGCTGCTTTTGTTCTATGTGTATGAGATTGATGGTCTCTACATACCTATGTGCATGGCTATGGGGTGATGACTGTCAGGGCTATCTTTTGGCCATAAGAAACTCACACATGTATTTCCTGACTCAGTGGACATCAGTGAGCTAATCTGCATAATAGTTTTTGGGTTTATGGGAGTTTTGCTGTCAAGGACTAAGCTGTCAACAGAGAGTGGACCCAAACGCAAACCATTCTCTTAGCCATATGTCACGAATGCAGGTCTGTGAATCCTGCTGATTATGTAAATTCACTATGAATGAGTGACTTTACACAGTTTGATTTAGTAAAAGTTAGAATTTACTTGTAGCGAATTTCAGAATTTGATTATAATATTTTCAATAGCACTCAATCATCAATGATTAATAAAGTGATTAGACAAAATTGATCAAAACAGTGACTTAGTTACAGATTCGAAGATGGCAAGGTTCACTCTATTACTACATAGAAGCACATAAAAGAGAATTAAATCACAATGAGTTAAAATGATTCATAAAAGGATTGCCTATATATGGAATAAAGGCAAGGGGTGGGGGGGGGCCCTCCCATTGAGTCATGAGGTTTAGACTAGACCCCCTTGCTTTCTGAACTCCTTCTCAGAGAGAAGCCTGGGTGCGGCTAGGTCTAGTCTTAGTCTCAGACTTGTCAACGGTTTGGTTTATATGGATAAGGATAATGTATATATATATGCATATATGTATATCTAGTACATAGGAAAAATATATAAAGGAAATTGGATGAGAGAGAGAGAGAAATTGTATGTAGGGGATATGGAAACCCTCCTGCTGAGTCACGAGGTTCAGAATGGACCCCCTTGCTTTCTAAACTCCTTCTCAGAGAGGAGCCGAGGTGCGGCTGGGCCCACTCTTAGTTTCAGACTTGGTCAACAGTTTAGGAGAGTAATACTATAAGAATAATACAGCAATATAAAACTCCTTTTAAAATTAAATCATACATCTACAAAGTACTTAAATGGATTCATGCATGCACACTTACAACTATAAATGCATATATGAAAATAGTATACCTGTTAAAAATTCCCCTCAAGTTAGTGAAATACTCACGTCTAATGCCTTGGCATTTCTCAACAGGCGAGAGTAGAGTCTCGAGGAGTGAAGAATATCAGCAGCCCAGGCTCCGTTGTCGATCTCTGGCAATGGAGTTCTGGCAGCAGCAGACTTTCGGAATCTGCTAGTTTTTGCTGACTTTGAGAGACATTTCGATCAGAGGGAGATGCTGGTGCGGCCCGCGGCGGTCCAGGAGAGCTCAAAGGGCCTCACTTAGGACTGCCATTTATAGGATTGTGAGATGATTGACTTTAATCACCAGTAAATTTCCATCCGAGCCACAATTCGGGTCGGCTTGTTGTTGGAATTCCAGCAGCGATGATACCACCCTGTTTCAAGGCTGTCTGGGGTAGCTGTTTGTTCTCATTCCTCTCGTTAGCCATAATATGAATCTTGATAAGAACAGAGCTGTGCTCTGCTCCAGCCATGTAGGAGTTTCTGGTACAATTAAGGGGCGCTTAACTGACCAACTCGCTACACAAAAGCTGTGGCCTGGAATTCCTGAGATTGTAAAGTGGCCGAAGTGAAGGGGAAAAACAGAACAGAAAAACAGGGGCAGGGGGAGATGTACCACCACACCATACTGCGATTTCTTCTTAGAAGGAACTGTTTGGTTTGCTCCAGAAGGAAATCCATTGGCAAACTTGCATTCATAACCTGCTGCAAAACAACAAGCAAACCAACAGGACAGTGTCCTTTTTTATTGCACTTTTGGCACTGCATACAGGCAATTTTTTCTTCTACTTTTAAGTGCTCTAACTACTATTTTACTACCTAAGTGGTAGGTTGCATAAGCAGAAATTCTCTTCCTGCATTTTTCAGTGAAGGGCATAATGATTTCTGTGCTTAGTGGTGAACCTAGTGCTCTAAGCAAAACTACCAGATAGGGCCTTTTAGAGGACTTAAAATACAGGGAATAGTGTGTGAATCCTAAAGCATCATCAGCAAGAGACTAGAGAAGCTCTCATAGTGGTCTCACAAACGCTTCTTAAAATAATTGGTCAATAACTGAACTATTATGACAGAAGATAGAAATTCACCAGTATTCAGTTCTTATAAATTTTGAACAGCATATTCTTATGGACTCAACTAACCATCTTTTACAGTATGTTTAAAAATTCCTGGTTTTATCATGTGTCTTTTACTTTGGTGTTATCCTTACCACTGTGGAGCTTATTATGATAGCACCTGTTCTGCTAAGGTAACACAAGGTATCTCACTCCTGAGAGTTTCCACAGTAACTCTAGAGAACTTGTAATAAAATTATGGTTAAAACAGAAAAAAAGTTGGAAGAAATGTTGCCTGACAGCATTGATTACGTACTGCAGAAGTCTATAATTCCTAATAGTGGTAGAGTACATATATATGGGCTCTCAAATACTCTCAACTATTGCACAACCTGGTTGTCTGACTTTTATAGTGTTCATAGCAGAAGTGAATCTTAAGGAAGCATGAGAAAATGAAAAAGTGTGGCTTTAGTGAATTAGTTACCTACATACTGGCTATGTGGAAAGAAAGCAGTATCCAAACAAGAATTATTAATGAAGTACAGGAGATAAATTGACTGTAAAGTCAAGTCAAGTATTATTCTGTTGAGATCAATAGTAAAAATTCCCATTGTTCTCAATGGGAGCAAAATTTAGCCTACAGCTTATATGACATTCATTAAAATATTCATAAGTTGTAATATAAGTTTTAATAGAAATATCTTTCATATTTCATTAATATGTCAAGGTGACAACTAATAGACTACAGTTATCACAAGTTTGAGAGCAGCGTTTTTGTTCTGTTTGACATTTCTCCCCTTGACCCCTTTACACTTTCTGGGTCTTGTAGAAAAATCACACCATTTAATTTGCTCCCCCTGTCAAAAAACTCTGGAAATACAACAGAATGAAGGAAGCAGAAAGGCATATTCCACCTTTTCTGGGACTGAAACAAGCAAATGTCACTGGTTTAGAAATCCTCCTTATGCAGGAGTCTGTGCCAGCAGCAAGAGTTTTACCATTCATAATGATTGCATCAAGTTGCACATAACCAGCAGCACTCAGTACAGCTCTGTGACCTGCAGGAAACCATTCTGTTTGTAAAAGGTCAAGCATTCTTCGCCTTAAGCTTTTGAAATGAAGCAGAGAAAACAATTTCAGGGCTATTTACTACCCAGTTCTCTGACAGCTTTTGTCCTAGCTTCCTGTAAGAGATACTTGCTTTTACAGTCACAATCCTTTAAGTAAATATGATGCTTGTGGCTACAAAAAAGCATTTGATTGTTTTCTTTGAGTCATAAAGCTTTTATCTTGTTTCTAGAATCTAAAGTGTGCCTGGAAATGCATTTTTTTTTTCAGAGTTAATGACTGATGTCCTTTCTATACATTTTAGGTAATCAAATAAGAATACAGATGATCATAGAATAATGCTAGCAATGTAGAAAAAGATTTATAATGTTTTTGCTGCTTATGTAAGTATGACCACTCTCAAAATCAAACAAAAATTATTATTGCCAAGTTCCAATTTTATGTTGCATTTCTAATCCTTTTCTAGGCTGCTGACATTGGAGGAATATTTGAAAACAAGATACAAACTCCCTTAAGCATTGTTTAAACACAAAGCTACATACATGACCAATGTAATTTTTAAATAGGCAACTGAGTCCAGAAAGAATTCTAACTTATCAGGAAAAATAAGAATACAAAATCTACCAAGAAAACCCCAAACCCCTAAGTGAGAATAAGCAATGCCTTATTCACATTCCTGTGGATATAATTACATGACAAAATGTGTTGCAGACTATTGTTTTCAAACCTTCTGTCACCTGCAGTGAACCTAAACACTAGTGAGCCTTTTCAGTGTATCGGAAAACCATAGAATCATAGAAATCATAGAATCATTTAGGTTGGAAAAGACCTCTAAGATCATGCAGTCCAACCATTAACCTAACACTACCAAGTCCACCACTAAAACAATTAAGGGTAGAGCAGCAATTGCATGTTTCCTGGCCTGGTGGCTCAATGATTTTTTAATGGAAGTCAAAACTAGGAATCATTAAAGTTGGAAAGGGTTTCTGAGATCATCAGTCCAACCATCAACCCAAAACCACCATGCCCACTAAGCCATGTCCCACAGTGCCACGTCTACGTGTTTTTTGAACTCTTCCAGGGATGGTGACTCCACCACCTCTCTGGGAAGCCTCTTCCAATGCTTGACTACCCTTTCCGTGAAGAAATTTTTCCTAATATCCTATCTAAACCTCCCCTGGAGCAGCTTGAGCCCATTTCCTCTTGTCCTATCGCTAACTACTTGGGAGAAGAGACCAACACCCACCTCACTACAACCTCCTTTCAGGGAGTTGTAGAGAGCGATAAGGTCTCCCCTCAGCCTCCTCTTCTCCAGAGTAAACGATCCCAATTCCCTCAGCTGCTCCTCATAAGCCCTGTGCTCCAGACCCTTCACCAGCTTCTCTGGACATGCTCCAGCACCTCAATGTCTTTCTTGTAGTGAGGGGCCCAAAACTGGACACAGTATTCCAGGTGCGGCCTCACCAGCGCCGAGTACAGGGGCACAATCACCTCCCTGCTCCTGCTGGCCACACTATTCCTGATACAAGCCAGGATGCTGTTGGCCTTCTTGGCCACTTGGGCACACTGCTGGCTCATATTCAGCTGGCTGTCAACCAACACCCCCAGCTTCTTTTCTGCCAGGCAGCTTTCCAGCCACTCTTCCCCCAGCCTGTAGTGTTGCATGGGGTTGTTGTGATTGAAGTGCAGGACCCGGCACTTGGCCTTGTTGAACCTCATACAGCTGGCCTCGGTCCATTGGTCCAGCCTGTCCAGATCCCTCTGCAGGGCTATCCTACCCTCCAGCAGATTGACACTCCCACCCAGTTTGGTGTCATCTGCAAACCTGCTGAGGTCACACTCAATCCCCTCATCCAGATCATTGATAAAGAGATTAAACAAGACCAACCCCAACACTGAGACCTGGGGAACACCACTTGTGACCGGTCGCCAACTGGATTTAACTCTGTTCACCCCACCTCTCTGGGCTCGGCCACCCAGCCATTTTTTTACCCAACGAAGAGTACACCTGCCTAGGCCATGAGCCGCCAACTTCCTTAGGAGAATGCTGTGGGAAACTGTGTCAAAGGCTTTACTGAAGTCCAGGTAGATGACATCCACAGCCTTTCCTTCATCCACCAGGCGGGTCACCAGGTCATAGAAGGAGATCAGGTTGGTCAAGCAGGACCTGCCTTTCATGAACTTTTCTGGCTGGGCCGATCCCCTGGTTGGCCTGTACATGCCTTTTGAGCGTATTCAATATGAACTGCTCCACAATCTTCCCCAGCACCGAAGTCAGGCTGACAGGCCTGTAGTTCCCTGGATCCTCTTTCCGGCCCTTCTTGTAGATGGGCGTCACATTGGCAAGCAACGTGGCACAACTGTTAGCCTTTGCCAAGAGCAAAGAATGTATGCCATAAAACTAGTGTATTAAGAAGAAATACTGTCAAAGTTTGCACTAATATTGCCCACAACGTGCCATATTGCAGAAGTATCAGTCACTTGCATAGATATCCTGATTCTCAAAACTGAAAAAAATTCTAGAGCATCCAGCAACAATTTGCTTTCCAACATTTCCCTTGTTGTTCCTGCTGCTCTCTTTTGAAAGCGTCCATAAAACACTATCAGATTTATGATGCCATAAATTTGCAAGAAAGACTTACAGTGAAATAATGGTCATCTGATTCTAAATTAAAACTGTATCATAACATTGGGGCCTGAGATGTATAAACTTGTTAACGCCTATAAGTAAAACATTAAAAGGAGAAAAAAAAAATCTTTCCCCAACGTGATGTATATGACAGTTATGATGTTAATAAAGGATGTCAGTGTAATAATGGGAGAAAAATAAAGAAGTTTGAATTAAGCTATTTATTTGTGTATATTTGTAGCTACATTCCTGATACTTAAGAACATTACTGAAATTAAAATCAACAACTGTTTCTAACAATTAGTACAAAAGAATTACCTGGTTTATTCATGAGAAACCCTCTGACTAAGGGTGCAAATTAAGAAGGAAACAGAATGAATGAATATGTATTCAGATGTACCCTTAAAAAAGCTAACCAGTAAACTTGAACTTGGGAAGAATCATGTTAGAGTAGATTTCAGGACACTCACTCATAACTACTCCCCCACTCTGGTGCCTTGTTGCAATGATGGTGTATAATAACGTTTTACATTGAATATACACTACAGTTTTGGCACATGTCTGGTTGTCTTGGTTCAATGTTCATCTGTGTAATTTTTCAATTTCCTCATGCCAGCGTTTTCTAGTAGAAATCTGTTCTATTTAGGAGTTTCCAATAACTTCTGTTTAAAAAAGTATTCAGACCTTTAAAGATCATCTAGACTATGGTTTGGCTACCCATCCAAGATAGCCATGAATAGTGCATTGTCGTTTTGAACCATTACAACATGTGCATATGGGTTTTCTCAAGTGGATTATAAACTTCTGTAGCTCACATTAGGTTTTTATGGTAAAGGTGAATGAACCATCTGTTTTCCCTGAGTTTACCCTGTGCTCAGCAGTTTAATTAATTCTACCTCAAAAGGATCAGACATTTAAAAGAATACATATTGATAGGACACTGAAATATAACTTTACAGGAATTAGTGTTGTACAGAATATTCTTCTGAATTGTTTTCATCATTACTTCATTTCATCATGCTTCATGACTACTGAGATTATTTTTTATCAATTAAATAAAAAAATCCAATATTGTCCTATTCCATGATCTTGCAGTCTGAATTCTCTTCTAACCACCGTGGTTTGTGTCACTTTGAGTGCTGATACTGCCTTTGTTTGTGGCAAAAGCCACCTGACTAGACCTAATGTAGACTCTAAGTTGCTGATTGTGAGGTAATTTGTTCAGGATTGCCTAAAAAATCATAATTTGGTGGAATTCTTTCTCACACTGACAATTCAATGTTGTCATGTTGCCATTTTAGTCCCATACAAAAGTAAAGTTCAAACTATTTAGATTAGTTTTAACATAAAACTATTTTAATTTTAACACCTTTTGAGATTCATATGCCTCTTCATTTATGGCATCTATGTCTAGATTGAATAACTAAAATAGCCTCAAGCAAATGGTAGGAACAATGCTCCATTTCCATAATTCATTTCCATAATCTTTTGGACACAAACATTGAAGTCAAATGAGATGATTCCTACTGCTGGAGAATCTGGGGATTCCATGTGTGTAATAACGCAAGTACAATTTCATAAAATCATAGAATGGTTTGGGTTGGAAGGGAGCATTAAAGGTCATCTAGCCCAACCCCCCTGCATATTCAACTAGATCAGGTTGCTCAGAGCCCCGTACAGCCTGGCCTTGAATGTTTCTAGGGATGGGGCATCTACCACCTCTCTGGGCAACATCTTCCAGTGTCTCACCACCCTCATTGTAAAAAATGCCTTCCTTATATCCAGTCTAAATCTATCCTCCTTTAACTTAAAACCATTACTCCTTGTCCTGTCACAACAGGCCTTGCTAAAAAGATTGTCCCCATCTTTCCTATAGGCCCCCTTTAAGTATTGAGAGGCTGCAATAAAGTCTCCCCGCAGCCTTTTCTTCTCCAGGCTGAACAACACCAACTCCCTCAGCCTGTCCTCATAGGAGGGGTGTTTCAGCCCTCTGATCATCTTTGTGGCCTTCCTCTGGACCTGCTCCAACAGGTCCATGTCTTTCCTGTACTGAGAGCTCCAGAGCTGGACGCAGTACTCCAGGTGAGGTCTCACCAGAGCAGAGTAGAGGGGCAGAATCACCTCCATCAACTTGCTGGCTACACTTCTTTTGATGCAGCCGAGGATACGGTTGGCTTTCTGGGCTGCAAGCGCACATTGTTGGCTCATGTCCAGCTTTTCATCCACCAGTACCCCCAAGTCCTTCTCCGCAGGGCTGCTCTCAGTCCCTTCATCCCCCAGCCTGTATTGATACCGGGGGTTGCCTCGTCCCAGGTGCAGGACCCTGCACTTCGCCTTGTTGAACTTCATGAGGTTCTCATGGGCCCACTTCTTGAGCTTGTTCTGGTCCCTCTGAATGGCATCCTGTCCCTCAGGTGTGTCAACTGCACCAGTCAGCTTGGTATCATCTGCAAACTTGGGTGCACTCAATCCCACTGTCTATGTCATTGATTAAGATATTAAACAGCACTGGTCCCAGTATGGACCCCTGAGGGACACCACTGATCACTGAATTTAGGACAGGTCAGACAGAGGCTTTATTAACCATGATCATACTGAAAGAACATTCTGACTGCATCTCCCCCTCTGCTCCCCTGTTATCTTCCAAGTGATTCCAGAGACCCAAACTATATGCTGTTTCAGAAAAAAAAAAACAAACAGAGTTGAGGAAAAATAATCATTTCAATGTTAACAAATCCAGCTATCCATCCCTGGGATGGACTCCTTAAGTAGCTTGCTAACTGCCACAATTCTAAGAAGGAATCATACAGTAAATAATATGACAATATGGAGAGATGGCTCTTGGTGGAGCCTATAGGAGTGGCACGTCCAGTGTCATCTTAGCTCAGAAGCCGGGAGTTGGAAACAATCACCGATTGTTAGCTTTTAGTCAAAGGAATGTTCTTTTAGTTAGGATAAACTTCTTAGCCGTACCTCTCACATCTTAAATATTAATAATTTTACCACCCCACTATCCTTGATGATAGCTATTTTGTATTAAAGAGATTAGAATAAAAAAGAAATATAGTGAAGACCTGTCTCATCATCCATTCCCTAAAACCAAAAGACATCTATCGAGGAATAAGTGATAGTTATTTAATTTACAAACCCAGTGAAAGTAATTTTTCCAGTGGACAGATTCGGAATTTGAGGATTGCAGTGAAATGCACTCCAGTAGGGGCAGGACACCTTATCCTAGACCTGAATATAGCCCTTACCACTAACTTACTCTGATTCAGTCTTCACTCTACAGCTCTGCTTACTCATGTTTTCCATATTGTATGTGTTTTCTTTGTCTTTTTTTTTCTCTTCTCCTGCCATGTCTTTCCATAGTAAGTAGCAAATGATTCATTTGTAACATTCTCTCACTTGCAATAGCCTGTGTTTAATTGATTCTCTGACTTTTTAAAGTGTTGCCTTTCAAGATTTCTGTCTTTTTTTTCTTGCCTGAATCCTTCCGAATCTGAGTAAAATAAAAACTTCTCTGATTTTCTGAGTTTACTTGTGTTCAAACATTACCTTCAAAGCCTGTCAACTTTTACTGCTGTCTTTGCAATCGTATTGCATTTTTCTTTCACAGGCATCATCCACATATAAAGCTGTACGTTAGATCACTTTGTTGTATCATCCTGAAGTAGCTACTGATATCCTCTTTTTTTCTCAATCAAAACTGATTCAACATTTGCAGTAAGAGAAACTGAGAGACTTCATTGCTTTGTATCACTTGTTAATGCAAATGAAGAGTACCAAATTCTTGAAGAAAATTGTCATTTGTAAAGAAGACGTAGTAGAAGGAAATATAATCTAGGATTTTGTAAAGTATTTCTTTCTGAGAGAAGGCTCCTGCAAGCCTTCTAAATAGTCTGTATAAAATGAAGTAAGGAAATAAGTAGAGTTACTGTTTTATTGTCTGGACTTTTGGGCATGATATTCTATTGCTTCATGCATGCTGAATAAATCACCCCAGGTAGAAAACTCCCACTCTGTATTTTAAGTGTGTAATTCCCAGATATTATTTTGTATAACATGTTCTTATATATCATATATATACATATATAGCAAGGATTGCTTTTAACTGTCAGCACAGTAAAAGTGCTTCAGCACTGGCCTATACAACAACACTGTGAGAATATAAAAAGTATATTTATCACAAACACTTTTAACAACTGTTATTGCATAGCTGCCCTTAGGATCCTGATGTCCACATTACTTGTTACAATGGATTTACCTTGTTTATTTTTCTATTATACCAGTACAAGTCGAGTAAACAAGCTAAAATCTAAAATTCATTGGAAACTGACAAAAGAATCTGTCAGTGTCGTCTAAGCACCTTTTGTGTATACAGCAGAAAAATAATTCAGCTTCTCATTATTGACCACTGAGAGCAAAATAGACCTGTGACTTAGGGTGGGAAATTTAGAATCCTCAAGTTGCAAAATTCAAATCCTGATATCAAATATCCAAAAATTCAGTGTTACATATCATCCTCAAATTATCTAGCAAAATACAAAACAAACAATCACATATCAAGGAAGACTGGACTGGTAAGTCTGAGGTAGTCATGTTGTCCAAAAGAAGTGCATGAATTAGTAATTATTTAAATAAATTAGTAGCATGGCATTCTAAATCAGAACTATTTTGGTTTTGATTTATTTTTTATTTGTTTGAGCTTTTTTCAGTGTTTTCTTTGTCATTAAAAATAATAGAATTGTTAGAAGATCTGGCACAAAGAACTTAGGTTTTCCCCCTGTTGTTTACAGGTGATACCTTTCAAGATCACTGAAAGTTGCCAGAAATACCTTATGTAAAAAAGTGTGATCTAATGCTTTTTCCTTGCTGTAGGAATGTTCTTAGAACTCCTAAAAATCAGGCTTACTATTCTGCTTCACTGCTCAATGTGGCCTGAGATTAATCTACAAAGTGTCAATAAATCATAAACCCTTTTATTCATGCTCAAAGTGCATTCCATCAATTTTACCCACTGCTGAGCTTCTGGTATTATCAAATGTCTGATCTATCTTTGTGCATTTACTAAATAATTTAGGAATATGATATTGACTGATTATACATTATTTTGAAGCACAGAGGATCTATAGTTACACTAAAATTTCTCAAGCTGACAAAAACTTCAGTTGTTGTTGGGAAGATATGACTAACACAATCCTTAACAGGGCATGAAAGATACCTTTTAGATAAAAACTATCTACCTATACAAAAAGGCTTTGTTAACATGTTTCTGTGTTATACCAAAGCTCTAATCTACATCTCATTTTCCTAGTCTATGATTTCAGACTAGCCTATAGTATTCACACAAAAGACACAGAAAAGCCTTCTGTAGGGACTATCACTTTGATTGTTTCAATGAATAGATGGCAGAGGAGTAAGAAAGATGCACACTGGGCAGATAAGAAAGATAATGGCCTTGAGATTTGGCTGAGGTGTACTGGCATAGACCAAAGGAAGAGGATGAGCCTACGCTACTGAGAAGTATATCTATTCTATATATCTTTCTATGCAGCCTTCTGTATTGGTTGTACAATAAGCAATCTCAATAAAATGTGATCTTTAATTTTTTCTCATCTTACAAAGAACATAACTGTTCGGTGACATTAGCAGGGAGTATTTTTATTAGTGTGCACATATAGAGGAATAAAAGGTTGACAAAATGCTCTTATCACTCATGGTGGAAGGTGCTGAAGATTTTTCTTGCAGGACTTCATAACCTGAGATAGTATTACCTGCAAACTGATGACTACTATACCTAAGTGATAAAGTATTACCATATTTCAGTGTGGACAGAGTAAAGGTATGTATCATGGAAGTGTAGTCATTGTCTTTTACCTCAATTGTTTGTTTGCTTTAAAAAATTAAATGATGTCTGACCTTCTCCTCCAGAAAAATATCATAGAAATCATAGAATCGTTTAGGTTTGAAAAGACCTTTAAGATCATCCAGTCCAACCATTAACCTAACACTACCAAGTCCACCACTAAATGAATTAAGGGTAGAGTAGCAATTTCATGTTTCCTGGCTCGGTGGCTGGATTATTTATAATGAAAGTAAAACTAGGAATCATTAAGGTTGGAAAGGACCTGTAAGATCATCACTCCAATCATCAACCCAACACCACCATGACGATTAAACCATGTGCCAAAGTGCCACGTCTACCCATTTTTTGGATACCTCCAAGGACGGTGACTCCACCACCTCTCTGGGAAGCCTCTTCCAATGCTTGACTACCCTTTCCGTGAAGAAATTTTTCCTAATATCCTATCTAAACCTCCCCTGGAGCAGCTTGAGCCCATTTCCTCTTGTCCTATCGCTAACTACTTGGGAGAAGAGACCAACACCCACCTCACTACAACCTCCTTTCAGGGAGTTGTAGAGAGCGATAAGGTCTCCCCTCAGCCTCCTCTTCTCCAGAGTAAACGATCCCAATTCCCTCAGCTGCTCCTCATAAGCCCTGTGCTCCAGACCCTTCACCAGCTTCTCTGGACATGCTCCAGCACCTCAATGTCTTTCTTGTAGTGAGGGGCCCAAAACTGGACACAGTATTCCAGGTGCGGCCTCACCAGCGCCGAGTACAGGGGCACAATCACCTCCCTGCTCCTGCTGGCCACACTATTCCTGATACAAGCCAGGATGCTGTTGGCCTTCTTGGCCACTTGGGCACACTGCTGGCTCATATTCAGCTGGCTGTCAACCAACACCCCCAGCTTCTTTTCTGCCAGGCAGCTTTCCAGCCACTCTTCCCCCAGCCTGTAGTGTTGCATGGGGTTGTTGTGATTGAAGTGCAGGACCCGGCACTTGGCCTTGTTGAACCTCATACAGCTGGCCTCGGTCCATTGGTCCAGCCTGTCCAGATCCCTCTGCAGGGCCATCCTACCCTCCAGCAGATTGACACTGCCACCCAGTTTGGTGTCATCTGCAAACTTACTGAGGGTGCACTCAGTCTCCTCCTCCAGATCATTGATAAAGATATTAAGAGGACTGGCCCCAAAACAGAGCCCTGGAGAACACCGCTCATGACTGGCCGCCAACGGGACCTAACTCCATTCACCACAACTCTCTGGGCTCAGCCACCCAACCATTTTTTTACCCAGTGAAGGGTATGCCTGTCCAAGCCATGAGCCACCAGCTTCCCAAGGAGAATGCTATGGGATACTGTTTCAAAGACTTTACTGAAGTCCAGGTAGATGACATCCACAGCCTTTCCTTCATCCACCAAGTGCGTCCCCAGGTCATAGAAGGAGACCAGGTTGGTCAAGCAGGACCTGCCTTTTGTGAACCTTTGCTCGCTGGGCCCGATCCCCTGGTTCATCTGCACTTACCTGTTGAGCTCACTCAATAGGAAGTGCTCCATGATCTTTCCCGGCACCGAGGTCAGGCTGACAGGCCTGTAGTTCCCTGGATCCTCCTTCTGGCCCTTCTTGTAGATGGGCGTCACATTGGCAAGCCTCCAGTCATCAGGGACCTCCCCTGTTAACCAGGACTGCTGATAGATGATGGAAAGTGGCTTGGCAAGCTCCTCTGCCAGCTCCCTCAATACTCTCGGGTGGATCCCATCTGGCCCCATAGACTTGTGAGCGTCCAGGTGGCGTAGCAGGTCATTAACTGCTTCCTCCTGGACTATGAGGACTCCATTCTGCTCCCTGTCCCTGTCTCCAGCTTAGGGGCCTGAGTACCCTGGGAATGACTGGTCTGGCTATTAAAGACAGAGGCAAAGAAGGCATTAAGTACCTCAGCCTTTTCCTCATCCTTGGTGACAATGTTTCCCCCCACATCCAGCGAAGGATGGAGATTCTCCTTGGCTCTCCTTTTATTGTTGGTGTACTTATAAAAACATTTTTTATTATCTTTTACAACAGTGGCCAGATTGAGTTCTAGCTGGGCTTTTGCTTTTCTAATTTCCTCCCTGCATGACCTAACAAGATCCCTGTACTCCTCCTGAGTTGCCCACCCCTTCTTCCAAAGGTGGTAGACTCTCCTTTTTTCCCTGAGTCCCAGCAAAAGCTCCCTGTTCAGCCAGGCCGGTTGTTGTCCCCGCCGGCTGGTCTTACGGCACATGGGAACAGTCCGCTCCTGCGCCCTTAAGACTTCCTTCCTGAAGAACGCCCAGCCTGCCTGGACCCCTTTGCCCTTCAGGACTGTCTCCCAAGGGACTTTCCCAACCAGCGTCCTGAACAGGCCAAAGTCTGCCCTCCGGAAGTCCATGGTAACGGTTTTGCTGCCCCTCCTGTTCACATCGCCAAGAATTGAGAACCCTATCATATCGTGGTCTCTAAGCCCAAGACGGCCTCTGACCATGACATCTCCCACAAGTCCTTCTGTGTTTCTAAACAGCAGGTCAAGTGAGGCACCTCGCCTGGTAGGCTCGCTTACCAGCTGCATCAGGAAGTTATCCTCCACACACTGTAGGAACTTCCGAGACTGCTGCCTCTCTGCTGTGTTGTATTTCCAGCAGATGTCCGGCAAGTTGAAGTCCCCCACGAGAACAAGGACTAGTGATTGCGAGACTTCTGCCAGCCACTTGTAGAACGCTTCATCTACCTCTACGTCGTGGTTGGGTGGTCTATAGCAGACTCCTAACAGGACATCTGCCTTGTTGGCCTTCCCCCTTATCCTCACCCATAAGCACTTGACCTTATCATCACCACTGTCGAGTTCTATACAGTCAAAACACTCCCTAACATACAGAGCCACCCCACCACCTCTCCTTCCCTGCCTATCCCTTCTGAAGAGCTTATAGGTATCCAGTGCAGCACTCCAGTCATGAGAGATGTCCCACCATGTTTCTGTGATGGCGACTATGTCATAGCCATCCTGCTGCACAAGGGCTCCCAGCTCCTCCTGTTTGTTGCCCTTGCTACGTGCATTGGTGTAGATGCACTTGAGATGGGCTATCGATTTCACCCCCCAACGTTGCCATGCTGCCCCTGAGGCTCCTTCCTAGTGGGCCTGTTTATATCCCCTTCCCCCTTCAAACCTAGTTTAAAGCCCTCTCAATGAGTACCGCCAACTCATGGGTGAGGATCTTTTTCCCCTTTGCAGACAGCTGATCTCCATCTGCTGCCAGCAGGCCCGGTGCCATGAAAACCTCCCCATGGTTGAAAAAAACAAAATTCCACCGATGGCAGCAGCCTCTGAGCCACCTGTTAATCAGGTGAGTTTTCCCATTCCTTTCAGCATTCTTCCCTGCCATTGACGGGATTGAGGAAAACACTACCTGTGCTCCCAGTCCTGCAACCAATTGCCCCAGTGCCCTGAAGTCCCTTTTGATTGCTTTAGGACTTCTTTCTGCAATCTCATCACTGCCAATCTGTACTACCAGCGACAGGTAATAATCGGAGGGCCTCATGTACAGGTACTTACCCTCAGGCCATGGATCTTGATCAGACGAAAGAATCTAATGTATGCTAAAGGGGAGCAAAAACTTTCTGTTTAATGCTCCCTATCAGCTGAATTTGGCAGCTTCATGTTTTGTATTAAAGCTTTTTAGGGTGGCACCCTGAAGAGCTGCTTTTTCTTACTGATTCTACGGTTCTTCCCAGATTATATCCAGGCACCAGCAAATAGATGGAAAATGAAGACAGTGACCTGAGGCAAGGCAGTCCAGCATAAATCCTGACTTGAACATTCAGATTGAAGTACTGTTGGTATAATACATTTGAAATGTGTTTGGAATTAGAAATGTGAAATCTAATTTGAAATTAGATTTATGGTGCCTAATGCAAACTTAAGTCTGACTCCACACTCACATGTATAACTATTTGTGTCTATACTACTTTTGAATTTATTGATAGCATAAGCTGAAAATAGTTCAGTGGAATGGGAAGAGCTAGCAGGCATAAAAAAGGGGCAGAGGAAGTTAAATTCAAGGTATTATAAATTCGTATTTATCACTTTCAGATAAAGAGATTTTGATAGGCACAGCAAGAAGGAAGAGGTGTAAAATGAAATTTTCTTTGGAGTAAGGAAAATATAATACACTTACAACTCAGAAAAGTCAGAAACAATGTTGATAAAGAATTGAGATAGACAAAAAACATGTAAGAGACACAGGAAATATATTGTTCAGAGGAACAGATTATGTTTTCCTTTCCTGAACATAGAATTAATAGCTGAATGCTGTAATGAGGTTTTATTTTACTAAAACTTCATTACATTTTCAAGACATGCTACCACAGAACATTTATTAGCACATTATGAACTCTTATAAATAATTGAAACTAAGCTGCAGTTGTCAGCTGAATAAGTGCTTGCGATTCATTATTATTACATTTTTTTTTTTCCCCACTCAATAGTCCACAAAATTCAAGAGTTTTCATTAAACGTGCAACTCACTATGCCGATGCGGACGTGTCCTGATGCTCCCTCACTGCGCCGGCACTCCTGGCTTTGCCAGCTTGGGGCAATGACTCCTGGTGGCTTGCAAGAGGTGTTCCCTCCTGGGTGCAGTTTCCCTGGAGTCTCTCCCCTATACTGATCTCGCAGTTAGAGTGTAACTCAGAGAGAGGTTACCTGGTGCAGCTTAACATTTGAGTGATACAGTTCTGCTGGGCAAAGTAGCATATATTTTGGAAATCCTAAATGTGGGGAGGAGAACTGAAGGTATGCCCTGTGACATGTCCCTTAGGACGGGTGCCCCTTAGTAAGTTGTGATCACTGCAAATGACCCAAAAATGCTCTAAGGACTGTGCAAATAACCAAAAACACTGCCCCAATGGTTCTCCCTTCTGTCACTGTCTCATCCCACGCTAATTATTAGATGGAATAAGGTTTTTTATATTTTGTTGTTCATGAAGCCATCTTTACCAGAAAGACAGTAACTTGTGTATCAATCATCCTGATACCCAGACTGATTCAGCCAATCCCTAATTTAGTTCAGAAAGTCAATCAATATTTTGTATAATGTGGTGTGCTGCTTTTAATTTTGATAAGCAAAGAATTGCCCTCTGAATTACTTCTTAGACACTGAATATAAAACCACCGTATCATTTATTGTTTCGGTTTGATAAGCAACTGTGCTTGAATTGGTCATTGATTAAGCAGAGCCTTTGTCTCAGATTACAGTAGAAACTTGATTGTTACTCCTTTAAAACAGTAGCTGCGGCAATCTAATCAGCTCTTTCATTCCTGTAAATTCCAGTATGATTTCGTATCCAAGACAAACACAACCATGCCTATATTTTCTAGTGTTTTAAATCAGTATATTTCTGTTGTTGTATATGCTGTGAAAACTCCTAATTCTGTCATACTGCAGAACAACTTACCAGGTAAGAGTTCTACCTCCTCAAGTGTTACACCTGCAAGCCACCTAAAAATTAGAATCATTGCAGAGAAAATGTCATATAAACTTATAGCATCCTGTTAAGAGTGTGCCATAGGCACACATATCAAGGTGTTTCTCATACTTGAAACACTTGTATGTACAGTGTAAGTGTAAAGATGAAAATCTCCTATATCCACCAGTGTATGTGAATTATTCTTGTTACTGCTGTCATATGTAATTATACTTTTATTTTCAACTGCATTTACTGAAGGTTTTAATCAATGTTATTAGAAATGCACTAATTCTAATGAGAATTTAACTTTCTACAAATACTCACTTGACAAAAAAGGAACACTAAGCTTTGATTGGTGTGTAATATGAAAAGATCATTGATGCTGAAAGGTAGTTTGGAATAGTAGGTCCTATTCTGGATTAAGGTAGAAAACTTTTTACATTTTTATTAGAGAAGTGTTTACATAAAAAAGAGTTCTATCTTTTAGTTCTTGCAAATGCAACTGTTTCTGATACTTTTTCTCTAACCCAAGTCATGGTCTGTCTCTGACATCAAAATTAGTTGTTGTGAAAATGATTATCATATCAAAAACCAGGATTATGACCTCAGGTGAGGAATAATCAGGAAGAGCAGATGAACACTTCTGGCTATGAGATACCATCAGATGGGCACAAGAAAGCTTTGAAAAATGTGTTTATGTGTTTTTAAGATGATAAGGTTTAATTGAAGATCCATCGATCTGTTTGTCTTCTCCCGGAAAGGATGATTATCTTCAGGTGTTCCATAAATACAGTGTAGAAGTCCCTCAGGACAAAGGTAGCTTGAGCAAAAACATTTTAAAAGAGATGGAGAGAGGGACTAATACTTTCTGCCAGGAAGCACTGTATGAGGAATTTTTTACACATTGTAAATCGAACTCTGTTCCTACTGGAGTGGTACATGTGCTTAACCTTCTGCAGCTGTTTGATCATTAGGGATCCTGAGTCCAAATTTTTGTATCTGCAAGCTGAATCATGCACCCAAAGGACAACTGCCATGGCCATGACTTTGGGTGAATTCTTAACACTCACTGAAGAATCCTGGATCAATGCAGATTATGAAGACGCAGAAATATAGTCTGCTCTGCAAGGAATGCCATATTTTTGTTATATTGCTTAGTACATGGAAGAAATTAAAATTCTTTATTCCTTTCCTAGAATGCTGAAATTTCACTATTTATGTCTGTCTGTGCAATTGCTATCAGGCACTCAAGATCCTAGAGCATCTTAACTGCTTCCAGTGTTTGTTTCTCTCAATGGCATATTGACAACCTTTCAAATTGCTAACTAAAGTACTCAATTGTGAAAGGACTAAAAATGATGCAGTAATGAATCCTGACAAAAAGTTGGGAATGGAGGAATGAAGTTGAGCCTGGGAAGAAGGGTGGGGTGGGAGGAAGGTTTAGGGTTTTTTTGTCTTTGTTTCTCACCATCCTACTCT
Organism: Pelecanus crispus; assembly: GCF_030463565.1. Taxonomy (NCBI): domain Eukaryota; kingdom Metazoa; phylum Chordata; class Aves; order Pelecaniformes; family Pelecanidae; genus Pelecanus; species Pelecanus crispus. The sequence continues at coordinate 102,926,194 of NC_134645.1, forward strand.
ATTTTTATTTTTTTAATGGGCAATAAATTAAATTAATTCTTCCCAAGTCAAGTCTATTTTGCCCATGACAGTAACTGGTATGTGATCTCCCTGGCTTTATCTTGATTCAGGAGCTTCTCCATCTTATTTTCTCCCCCTGTCCTCTTGAGGAGGGGGAGTGATAGAGCAGCAGGGTGGGTATCTAGCAGCCAACCAAGGTCAACATACCATGTTCAGGTATTTATCCTGAAAAAAATAGGTACTGCTTAGACACCTTGGATCACTAGGATATTGCATGACTCCTCCATGGGTCTCAACACAGACTAACACACCTGTTTGATTTTTCTAACCTCTTACTCATTTAGAGAGCACGAGGGAGGTTCAACAATGACTGCATACTACCATATCTGAAACCATTTAGTTCCTCTGAGATCGAGAGTGAAAGAAGGTGAGAGGGAGAAAGAATGAGCAAGAGAGAAGAAGAGATAAAGAGAGAAGGGAGCTGGCTGTGGCTCCCTTTGCTGTGCAGGCTGGGGGTGGGATCCTCTTGTCTAAACCTTGACATCTGGTGTCATTCAAGGCCACCCATTACTCCTACATTAGTGCATCTGGACTCTGACTGCTACTCCAGAAATGGACACTTGCCTCATTTCTGCCACCCTTGTTTGGATATCCTGAACAACCAGTGTAATTTTGAATGGCCTGTGGCACACACATGTATTCAACCAAATCATGCCCCTCCTCTTTATTGACTCTAATGGGAGTGTAGGCACCTAGCACAGATTTATGTACCTTAACCTCCAACTGAAACCCACTCCTAAGTTTAGCTACGTTAGTCTCAAACTGAATTCTGCTTTCATAAATCTACTTGTAGCTGTCTGGACATTGGCCAGATTCAGTCTAGAAACTGTTAGGTGCATTACTGAGGCACTAAATCTCCTCAGTTCCAGCTAGGGAAATGGATTGTTTCCCTACTGTTGCTCTCATCCTTTTCTTCCTTTTCAGCTGTGTGGCTATAGCCATTGCTGCAAATAGCTGTCTTGGCTCAGAGTCAGGAAAACATGGAAAATTAGATTCAAACATCCGGACCTCTCACTATGTGGGCAGAGTAAAAGTGTGATTTGCTGCACCTATCAGTATACATGTGCTCATTATCAAAATCAAAAGAGAAAATGTTTTGATTCTGACACTGAAGTGCAATGGAACAAAAATCTGGGCATCCCTTATACTTTGAGAGTTAAACAATCCCTTGTTGCTCTTGTAAGGAAGTCTTCTTGCTGTTTTCAGCAGACTGTCATTTGTGTTAAGAGAAATTTTTTGCCAAAACCGGTAAGAGCTAGGCAATGGAAATAATTTCTCAGAATATCCACTGCAATGTTGTTTTTGGAAGCTTAGACTTTGAACAATCTATTTTTAACAGACAGTTCAACAGAATAGTTATCTATTAATTTTAAAAAGTGAAATAGAATGCCCCATCTCATAAAAATTTGATGTTCTGTATCTTTTGAAGAAAGAATGAGGAATATAAATAAAAATATTACATCTACAATTGACAGAAAATTAATATGTTTTTCATATGTAAAATTAAATACGTCCAATGAAATCTATATATGTGGAGATCCATGATATGACAGGTGCCGTTATTTTTTCTTACCCATCAGTTCAGCTTCTGGTTTGTATTAGAAGTTATGTCTGTGTACCTTGCTGAGGAAAAAAAAAAAAAAAAAAATTATTTTTTTCCCGCTTTCTTATTGCTGTTATCTCACATTTAGAAAGGATTTAGTTAAATCCTGTTTCTTCTAGTACCTGGATCATCAGCAGTATTCTACCTAAATTGTAATTTACAAGGCCATTCAGTTACACCCCAGAAACAAGAGTGTAGCTTAGGACATGCTGAGGCCAATCGCAGAAGAAAATGGTGTTGTATAACCTCAGGAGAAGGGGTAATTTGTCTTCAGATCTTTTATGATGGAGTTGTATCACAAGAAAGATTGAGATTGCAAAGCTTTTGTTATCTCTGGTTGATTTTTCTAAGCTTGCTGTTAGTGGGAAATAAGCATTTTGAGTGAATTTAAACTCACCACAACACCACTTTTACCATCAGTTTTCTGAACATATCTATGCTATAACCCTTCACACAAATAATTTTTACTGTAAAATCCTAGCTAAAAGGGACACTCAACAAAACACACTTACTTGGCGTTATCTTGCGTGTCCATTCGCAAATTAGCTTAATATCGGAATTATGTTTGCAGCCTCTTCAATTTCCTACTACTGCCCTGTCAGTGGCTCTGCTAAGCTCATTTAAGGACAATAAATGGACTTGCCCAATATGTGCCAAATTATTCACATGGTTCCAGAACTTCCTTTATTACCCTTTAAGCAGTTTGAGATAGAGGCTGTCATGTGCTGAGGCAATACTGCCACAAACATTTGCAGTAACTAAGATTGCAAAAAAGAATATTTATAAGTAACCCTAAGGTTACAGTTGTACTCATCCTCATTCTCCAAACCCAGTTTTGAACTTTCAGCCTCAAAGAGTTCAGCCAAACTTCCCTCGAGGTACATGAAGAGTGTGGGAAGGCAGATAGAGAGGTCACACCAGCAGCTGTAGGGAAGAACTGAGAAGCTCTGCTGTCCTGTGCCATGTAGCTGTCCTGGAGCAGCTGGGGAGCTGGGACCTTGTTTTCTGAGGGTGTAAAGGAGGTGAGTGTATTTCAGAGCTTGCGCTTAGTCTATTGCTGCAGCTGCACTTCTACCAATGCTGTTTAAAACTAGTGTAGGTATGTCCATATAAACATATATGTGTAAACATGTGTAAGCAACCAAAAAAACATTTGGAGATTTACAAGGCATAAATAATATACTTTTATTATTTAGATGTCCGTTAATAATAAGCTTCTTGTCCGTTTCCCATCACACTCCCTATTTTCAGCAACTTGTTTCTCTTTGACTTACAGTTGTTGTTATGATGATGTTGTGTGGAAAGGAATTTAACTGAAGACCATTCACTGTTTGTGAAGACAGCCAGAAAGGTGCTGGCACATAACTTAATTGTACAACATTTGTGCCTGTTCTCTGTTAATTTGTATTTTTCCTTTAAAAAAGCCCAATCAACAACCTCTAGGTTACTGTGAAAAGAAGTTAGTAACTGAACTGTGTTCCTATTTGGAAATTCCCAAACCTGCAGTATTATAATTCTCACTCCTAAATATGTCCTTTGGTCTAAGTACTTTTAAGTTTAGGGATGACTGTGAATTTAACTGCAGAGAATTTTTTGGGATTTATACACATGTAACTCTTTGGACTTTACACTTACTCCTTCATGCTGAAGTGACTGTGAAGAGAGGAGAGGAAAGGAATTGTCATTTTTCCTCTTTTCTTGCACACTTTGCTATTTTTCTATGCTGTAATATCAGATATATTTTGCATTCAAATATGAAGAGAGACATTTTGATTTGTTTGGCTGTACATATGAGTTGTGCCTTTAGGCCCAAGAGTAGAATGTGGCCCTAATTACTAATTTCAGATCTCTAATCTTATTCTTGACTTTTTATCTTACCTTAGAATTCATCACACCAAATCTAATACTTGAGTAAAACTTATGCCAATATATTCGTTTTGCTCTCATAACCATTAAGCCTTTGCTCTCCATGTTTTATGTTCCATTAAATCTGTTATTAAATGTGACCTTCTAGCTTTATTTGGAGGCTCTTTTCCTATTTTTAATAACTGTATTCTATTCTTTGTTCCCCTAAGAAATTGAATGCTCTTATTACTATTCTTTTGCTAGCAGACAGCTTAGAATATTTTAGCAACTGCTATAACCATTCCTGTTCTTTATAAAAATGCATCAGTTTTACCAAATAGATCATTACGACTGTCTCAGCACGTGTTGTCCTATAAAATGAACAGAGCTCTTTTGCAAGCTTTCTAGCATTCTGCCTTTCCTAGAGTTCACCTTAAACTATGGTTTGTTATTACCATTTTATCTTTTTGGTTTAAATCATTGGATTAAAGCAAAATATTATTTAGAACCTAGAAGTCATCCACCCTCAAGCTGTTATAGGATAACTAGAAATGTAGTTTAGGAGTGCAGCCGCGCATTACAAACAAAATAAAATAAGGAAAACTGAGAGTTACCACCACATTACAAGACCAGAGATAGTTAGGAAATTCTACTCTGCTTAATTACTCCACAGCAATGTGTAAATAATAAATATTTTGGAAGTAACAGTGCAGATATCATTCATATAAAGCAAGTGTAAGGAAAAGCTGGTTGCAGAACTCATATAAGTAACAAAATTAATGATCATATAAAGGAATAATGCAAGTAGGCAAGGATAAAATCAGAATGACTGAAAACAATGTGTTTCAATAAACAAGACATATAAAGTAATAAGAAAAACTTTAAGAATATATTGGAACTAAGAAAGGAGCAAAAGGAAAGGAAAGACACATAATGAAAATAATGAATGATACAAAGTAGAACTTCCTTTTTGGTTTAATCTTTCTAGGAAAAGTGAACTCTGACCAGATGTACTAAGTTAATTTAAGTATTGAGTAGAAATTTAGGGCAAAGTCCAGAAAGAAGAGTTTAAAGAATATTGAGAGAACATAGAAGCATACAAGTTCCGAGAGCCTGATGAATGTGTCTGATAAGCTAACCAAAGCACTCATTGAACAATCAAAGTTTATCTTTAAAATTTCTCTAAGAACAGAGGAGGTATCCCTGGGCTGAAAAAGAAAATATATATCTAAAAGGGTAGAAAAGACACCTTGAGGAATTCTGGGTAAATCAGTCCCTTGAAGTATTATTAAACCCATGAGAAAACATTTATAGAAAACTAAATGTAAATGAAGTGAGAGAAAAAAAGAAAACGTAAGCTTTTCTGGATCATGACAAATGAGTCTAAATTCATTCTTTGACACAAAGGGAAGAGGAAGCAGATATTATATAGAAAGAAACAGAAGCCTTTGAATGATTTTCGCACTATGCCACATGGCATCACTCTAAAAAGGTGCTGAAATCTTCATTGGAACTTTTGAAAACAAATTAAATTGTCATTTGCTGGGGATAGCTCAGGCAAATTAATCCTCTCTGATTGCAGAAGCTGGACTGGGTTATTTCTGAGGACTTGATGAGCCCTGCAGTTCTTGGTTTGTACCCCACAGTCAGCTACTTTTCATACTGCATTGTGTGACAAAGGAATAATAGCAGAATTTTGGCAATAAATATGCTTGCTTTCGCACTTCCTCATGAAGATCACATTGAGTCAGGCTACTTTCCTCCCCACATTTCTGGAATCCACAGGCTACTGGCTGCATTCTGAAGAACTATGATTTACATAGACATGTTTGCAAATTAGCTTGGATCCTGCTCACCAAGTTGTCAAAGTGGAACTGAATTCAATGCATATTAAATATCGAATTTAGGATCTTGGGCAGTTTCACAGACAGTGTTGAATATTGTGTTGCCAGGACCATTTTTTTTTTTCAGTATCTAATATAAAACAGCTAATATATACCTGATTTATCCAGTAAATTACACATAACTGAAGCTGGGTTCATTAAAATGAGTTGGAGTCATATCTTTAGGTATACAGATATATCAAAAAAAAAAAGCATGACAAACACAATATTCACAAATATTCACAAATTACAGTCATTGTTTCCACAGCTTTCTTTTCATGGAAGTGACCTTTTTTCCCTAGACATTTTGTCTAAGTTTGCAAACATATGGAATTACCTTATTTCTAAAACCAGACCTATAGAAAAAAATATTCACCATAAAAATACAGATTTAGCTAAAACTGTGAGGTAATTAATCTGATAGATGAGTAGAAGCTGGGGGAATAAAGCATCACACATTATAAAGCCCCAAACTTTCAAATGCAAGTCTACTGAACAAAAATTTTTAAATCTGCATTGTTTTGCCCCAATCACAGCAAAGATTTATGTACAGTCACTGAGCAAGCTGTTGTTCATTTTCCTCTAATAAAGCTATCGGAACCCAGTATCCTATAATGCAAAAGTTCAAAGATACGTGATTTATCTCAGATGCTTGGGACCTTGGGTTTTGGGTGTCTCATAAAGAAGGCAATGATGTCTGAACATGAATTAATTGAAATACTAAGGAAGTGGCTAGTCTAACAATGTGTAATATCTTTACATTAAGGAAAGAAAAAACTTTGCCTATCTTTACAAGCATACTGGAGTAAATATTAAACAATAGATTCCAAATTTGAATGAAAAAAATTATTATTTTATTGATTGTGTACCACCTAAAGTTACAGTAGTTGGGGGCTTGCCTTTAATATTACCTTTTGTAATGCTGTTCTGGTCAACAGACAAAAAGTTTAGTTGGCTTCCTTACTATTTAAAGGCTGCTTGCCTATTTGTGTATAAAACTCATTTTACAAGAATCTCACTTATCCGTGTTTGTTTTGTTTTTAAAAATTTATGATCTGTGACATTAATGAGTCAAACTCAGACACCTTCCCCATAGCAGTGAGTTAATCTAAATTGATGATCAAATTTTCTAGCTGATAAAAACATGGATTTTGTGTCATATTTTTGCTTCTGTGTGATTATGCAGGCAAAATAAGGCCACATATGTGAGGCAGCCACAGTAACAGAGGCCCTATCAAAATGTTGGTGTTAGAACAGAATTGTTTTCTGATTAATATTAACCTGCTTTTGCTCTGTATCTCAAGAGCACACAGAGGAATAAAAATTCTCCTCCACCCCCCAAATTATTACTTTCTGTTTGGTTTTTTCACTTTTTTTCAAGCAGCTAACACTAGCTGGGAAACAATTTATAGTATAATTCTCTCTTTTTAATTATTCAAACAATCTGAAGCTTTCAATTTTCCAGCCAAATTCTCAGTGTCTGCATGAGGTAAATTTTATTTGCAAACATACAGCAAGTAGAGTAAATCTTTGGACCTTCTTAATTATCTTATGAGGGGAATCTTTTGAAAAGACAATAGCCTGAATAGTAGAAGACCAAAAATTGTAATGTGTAATTTGCCATAGAAAATGTAATTCAGGAGAACTTTGCACAAACTTTTTCCAGACATAATTGGTTTGAATTGACTCAGTTCTTATTACAAAATGTGTGCTGTTTTTCTTTTTTTTTTTTTTTCATGATCTACTGACTTTTTCTTGCTTTTATTGAAACAGATGGGTTTGCCATTCAGTGGAGGTGGACTGATATTTAAGTAGATGAGTGTTTTGTATGTAAGTGCACAGTTAAATAATTGTGCATTAATTCCTCATGTAATACTAGAGTTCACAGTGTGTATGTTTCCCTATTTTTTTTTTTCTGTGAGAACCTGTTCAAATTCTGTCTATTCCCTTCCATCACCCACAAAATCTATTGTATTTTCTAGTTATTATAATGTGGTAAGTGCAGGAGTTGTATGGATATGAAGACAAGGATTCACAGGGATTTCAGTAAAAGGAAGGATTCAAGCATTGGCTGGGACAAAAGTGGGTTAAGGAATTCACAAAATACATTATTTGGATTTGCTGGATGAAGAAGAAAACAGTTTAATTGATGCATTATCAAGTCAGATCCTGTCTGGTATCTGAACAGGTGGAGATGAACAAAATCAGATATGTAGTTCTGAAGTTTCTAGTAGATCATGAATGGTTGAAAATATTTTCCTTAAAACATAAAAAAGTCTCAAGAAAGAAATGAGAGCCGTTCTCTTGGAGTCTGGACTGGAGAAGGAGTTGGATTGCACAATCTGCTTGGTATCAGTCTCAGTGACATTAATAAAGTTACAGCGTGGTTAACTTGTGTTGTTGTCTTCCATCATGTGTTGCCAGGTACTTGTGGTGGCTGCAGCCTGAACCGTTGCCTGACTACTACAACAGATTTTAATGGATTATTTGGAAATATATTCTAGCTTTTAGAGAAAGTGGATATTTACAATAAAAGTTGTCTTTTATTCAGATTTTTGAACTTCAGGAATGGGAGCTGTCACAGCAAGTTACAGCATAGTCATAGCCAGCATCAACTGTGCATTTTACACATACATATGGCTGACTGAGTAGGAACGTAGTGCTATAAACTACTTTAAGCAGAGGAACTATTTAAACTACCAAAACACATGGGGAAATCACCTCTGAAAATAAGATGAGGAGAAGGCAGTGATAAGGAGGCAGTGATAAGGAGGTACTAAGCTGTTAACCCGAACCAAAACATTTATGTGTCTATCTTCCCTTGAGGCATGTGCCCATAACTATTAAAGAAATTCTGTTTGAAATCTGCCCTATGAAAATCTGTCCTACATCTGTCCTTTCCCCTTTTGCAGCTAACTCTTGTTCCTAAAACAAGTTATGTTCCTGAAAATTTAATTCAGCTTGAGTTTAAGGGATCTGGGTTAAGCTCTAATTCTCAGAGGTCTCAAAGATTTCAAAATTAAGTGGACAGTTCTTGCAATGACTGCAAAAGGCCAGTAGAAGAAATCTGTAATTCCTGAATATCTTAAGCCCCTGACACTGACACAACATTCTTTACTTGTTTTATGTTTTGTTTGGCTTAATCTATTTCTCATATGATTTATTACTAGAGTTTATTAACATGGGAGTTGTGCTAACACAGCTTTATTGTTGCTGGTGTCAGCTGAGTATTTCTACAAGGTACAGCATTGCTAATAACTGTAGCAGCTCTCTCTCTGTACTGCGCCAAACCTCACAGTGTGTATTCTTGTCCTTGGGTATCTCAGGTAACTTAAGAAGTAAACATCAAGCCTTTGATTGACGACCGCCCATTTACTATGTACTACACAACACATATTCTATACTGTGTCCTACCATGGGGAGTATTGGTGCCTTAAAATAGATAACAAAGTGCCAAACCATGGATGAAGAGGCTGCTGAAAAACATGAAGCTCTGTGCATCTACACCTACAGCTAGTCAACAAGATGGAATATACTGCCTAGGGAACACTGGGTAATTCTACACATAAAGTTTAATATTGTCTCAAGTTCAGACTCATGCCTAAAAAAAACTTTATTCACTAACTTTAGTGTTGTAGCACTAAAGGTATTGAAGTCTGTGATTTCTAGCATTTTTAGAAGCCATTTCCAAGAGACTAAGGTTGCCTCCTTATGCCATGTAGATGGAAGGAGAACTGACTGCCACTTTAACCCAGAGAGCTGGAGAGGAAAATTTCATCCAGACTGTTCTTAGATCTCATCTCCCATTCCGCAATGACAACTAAAGACAGCCAGCAGCACCTTTTAAAATTGTTTCTTGATGTTCCTTATCACACTCTCAGATTGCTTTTAATTTTGCCCTATGTGCTGGTTTTGGCTGGGATAGAGTTAATTTTCTTCATAGTAGCTAGTATGGGGCTACATTTTGGATTTGTGCTGAAAACAGTGTTGATAACACAGGGATGTTTTTGTTACTGCTGAGCAGTGCTTACACAGAGTCAAGGCCTTTTCTGCTCCTCACACCACCCCACCAGCGAGTAGGCTGGGGGTGCACATGAAGTTGGGAGGGAACACAGCTGGGACAGCTGACCCCAACTGACCAAAGGGATATTCCATACCATATGATGTCATGATCAGCATATAAAGCTGGGGGAAGAAGAAAGAAGGGGAGCATGTTCAGAGTTACGTCGTTTTGACTTCCCAAATAACCATTATGTGTAATGGAGCCCTGCTTTCCTGGATATGGCTGAACCCCTGCCTGCCGATGGGAAGTTGTGAATTAATTCCTTGGTTTGCTTTGCTTGCATGCACAGCTTTTGCTTTTCTTGCTAACTGTCTTTATCTCAGCCCACGGGTTTTCTCACTTTTACTCTTCCGATTCTCTCCCCCATCCCACTGAGGGAGGGAATGAGGTAATGGCTGTGTGGTGCTTAGTTGCCAGCTGTGGTTAAACCATGATACCCTGAAATCACCCAAGAGCTTTCAAACAAGATCTTTCTCAAGTTACAGGAGAGACATTAGAAAACTATTTCTCTCAGCTTTTAGTTCTTACCCTAGTCTGACTGTAGTTCCAGCTTCACCTATGAAAAATATTTAGTGTGCACTAACTTACCAAATGTGGTGCAAATTTGAAAACATGCTGTGAGCCAGCTGGAGACCAAAAGCAAAATTACTTGATGATGTAGGGGCTTAGGGGCTTTTTTTTTTTTTTTTTACAGTTTTCAGTGAAGTCCTAAGGTTATCTTTCTCAAGGTTAACAAGCTAACTTGAAATGTGTGTAAAAGACGTGTTTTTCTTATAAAATGTAGGAGAAAGGGGTAGTAGCACCACATTCTTCTTTCGAGATCCTGGAACTGAACACACCAAACAATTAATAGTCTATTGATATGTGACCTACAGTCCAGCAGAACAATGGTCTGGGGAATGGGGGTGCGGTGAAGAAAGAAGAGATGAAATTATTCTGTAAGCAAATGGTTAGATCATTGTGTCACAGTTCCTGTCCCTGCTCCCAACATATGGTATAGTCACGGGCTAATAAACTAGTGCTAATAGAAGCAACAATGTATCCTTGAACACCTCTGCAAATTTGTCACTGAAATCTAAAGCATTTTAAAAAAATGGATAAGAGCTGGGCAAAGGTCTTGGGGATTGTATTCTTGGACTGAGGTGCCTTCCTTCTTTAGCTGTCCAGGCTTGGTTTTGTGTCTGGCTCCTGTTTCTTTTCATCTACTTGTAGGTGCTCATGAAACATCCCTGCTGGATTTAAGGTAACCACAGGGAATAGCATTTATTAAAGGACATATTATGTGAAAGTTATTTTTGTGGGAATACGTATTGGCCAAAATGCATGCTTTTAGAAGACTGAGATTTTACTGCCAGTGTTCTACTTATTTCTTCCACATTCAGTATATGAAGGTGTTCTCACTGAGTCATTACCAAATTTCATTTATTTCTTGGCATGCTCTCAGACAATCTCCTCTTCCTCTTTCCTACCCACATCAGCCACCTTTGACTGCAGCCAGCCAGGTGGTTCACTAACTGACTTAATAATTTATAAATTCAGCTTGCATTACAGTTTCTGCAGAATACATTCTCAATACCAACAGAATTTTCCCAGCTAGACTAATAAATGGGGTTACCTCAGGGTTTAAACAAATGTGCAGTGTGTCCTTAATGCAACCAATTTAATCAAACACATCACTGAGTTCTTCTAGTATATTATTTTCATTTAGCTCACATAAGACCTCCATTATACGTTTGATCAGTTTTAATTCTTCAGAAACTTTAATCCCTGGCACAGGCTAAGCCTCCACATTCACAATGAGAAAATAGAATAATTCCTGTATCCCTTTATACAGAGAAGGGTGGACCTTTAACACATGAATGCTTTATGCCTTCATTTACTGTGGCATCCATAGCATTTTTTTAAACTTTCCTGCACTTGCAATGAAAAGCCAAATTTGGATATTGTCATTATTTAGTTATCTAAGGCAAATGTCTATGGAAAATTGCAGCTGTAATTATCCAAATTTGTGACAATTTTTCTGCATATTGAATACTTCAGTTACATCTATTATTCCAATACTCAAGTACATTTCTGGCAGTACAAAGGATTCCACAGTGTACTTAGCTGACAGGTTCACCATTTGCTTTAAAAATATTTGATAGAATTTACAACTGAAGATCTAAATTCCTGCTGAAATTTGTTTGTGAAGGAGTAACACATTATTATGCTTGAACCTCGGTATAAATTGTGAAAATAAACCAACAGAAAACAGACAATTTTGGGTTAATATATGTTGGTTTTTTAAAGAGTGATACTTCTGCATAGGCACTTAATCAAGAGCTCAGAGAATCATATGGCCCACAGAGGGACTGATCTTTTCAAAACCTAGTAATAACTGAGGTCAGATGTTAAAAAAAGAAATCAGTTGGGGAAATGCATTTGTGTCTCAGGATAGATCCAAGATCATCAGATTGTTCCTACTGAATGACAAACATTTCATTCTTGGATAGTGTGAACCTTCTGAAAATTGAGAAATGTATATGCCTCTACAGCTATTGGCACAGTGTTTAGTTGATTGATTACTTTAGATTGTTTTTAAGTTTAATACATGTCTTCAAATGTTCTTGGAGGTTTGATTTTGCCTTTCTGTCTATTTTTTGTGTTGTGAAAAACACCGCTTCAAATCTATGTATTGGCTTTCTGATAGCAGTCACTGGTCACATCGTTACTTCGCGTCTCTTCTCATCTAAAGTTCTGAAGGTCAAACAATTTCATCACAGCCTGATTGCAAAAATCTCATGAAGTTCAAGAAAGGGAAATGCTAAGTCCTGCACCTGGGGAAGGGTAACTCCAGGCACCAGTACATGCTGGGGTCTGACTGACTGGAAAGCAGCTTCGCAAAATAAGGTTTTCCAGTTCTAATAGACAAAAAGTTGACCATGAACAAGCAATGTGTTCTTGTAGCAAAGAAAACCAACAGCCTCCTGGGACGCATTAGGAAGAGCATTGCCAACAGGTCAAAGGATGTGATCCTTCCCCTCTGCTGTGTGCTGGTGAGACACATCTGGAGTGCTGTGTGCAGATCTGGGCTTCCCAGTACAGGAGATACATAAGCAAAGTGGAGCAAGTCCAGTAAGAAAGTTAAGGTGATTAAGGTATTGAAGCATCTGTCACAGGAAGAGGCTGAGAGAATTGGAACTGTTTATCCTAAAGAAGAGAAGACTCAAGGAGGAGCTTATGAAAATGTATAAATATCTGACAGGACTGTATAAAGAAGATGAAGCCAGGCTCTTTTCAGTGGTGCCCAGTGACAGGACCAGAGGCAATAGGCACACATTTTAACACAGGAGGTGCCGTCTGAACATCAGGAAACACTTTTTCACTGTCAGGCTGACTGAGAACTGGCACAGGTTGCCCAGAGAGGCTGTGGAGTCTCCATCCTCGGAGAAATTCAAACCCCAACTCTACACAGCCCTGAGCAGCCTGCTCTAGGTGTCCCTGCTGGAGCAGGGAGGTTGGACTAGACAGTCTCCGGAGGCTCCTTCCAACCTCAATCATTCTGTGACGTTCCCACAGACAGGGAAGTGGAAGAAAAATCTAGGAAAGGGATGAACTAGAAGAAAATAAGTTACCTGACTGGCAAGTTCAAATAAAGGCAGTTAAGCTTACTGACACCACTGATTCTATATTGCTTTCCATAAAAAGAGTAGCTTCAAGATGGCATATTTTCTGATCTCCACTGTCAACCTTAGCCCCACTTGGGGGGGCTAATGATCATTTTCCTACCCACAAATCTATCTAAGTGATAAAAAGAATAGTTTGACAAAGCAATAAAATAAATAGTTTGGTGATCATAAGGGACAGGTAAAGTCAGCATAATGGAGCAAATTCCAATCCTGATTTTAGTTGCCTGTTAATCCATTATTTAATTTGATTTGGTGGGTTTGGTTATTTTAATGACATCAGCTCTTGTGTTGCATGTTTCAAGCCAATGCATCCAATAGAGGAAGAGGTGTTAATTCTAGACAAATGTTTCTAAAACATTAAGTCTTTAGTATTCAGGGCATATATTCTCAAAAAGTCATTACATATTTTAAATATTTCACTACACACCCATCAGTTGATGCAATTCTAAGGCCCTGAACCACATCCCACTGGAAAACTTACTACCAAATTCATATTGTACTTCATCTAATACTCATTTCCTACAAAACTTCCAAATAAACTAAACTAATGGATCATGCTAAATAAGGGCTGAAAGGAGCTGCTCCCTAAAAAATAATATGATTCTAACAGACTTCCAGTAAGATATCCTGTTGAGCATCAGATCTTCAGTCTTCAGCAGTTCAACTTGCTCTAAAATGTTTGTCAGTGTTACCATATACCACCTGAGCTGTATCAACTGTTTCAAAAATTAAGTTTCTCTGAGAACAGGTTTCTCTAAAATGCCAAAACAGCTTTGAAGAAAAAATGAGATGCTTAATTTAAAAACAAACAAACAAACAAACAAACAACCCCCCCCCCCCCAAAAAAGGTTGATATATAGGACAGAGAAAATGGACCAGTGAAGAATGTAGGGAAGCTATTACAGACAGAGAACAGGAGGTAAGGGATGAAGAGGGAGACTGAAAGGAAGAAATATCAGGTAGCAGAGGAAGAAAATATGACAAAGTTTATACTGATTAGAAATACTGGATGAAATATGAAAATCAAGTGAAAGAAGCAATAATAAGCTCAGGAAATTATCCTCTGAGTAAATCAAAGCAGTTTTCTGGTTTCAAAGATTTGCAATATTATAAATAAGATATTCTCTAATATACCATATGGGTTTTGAGATCATTGAGTTCACATTTCATTGCTTTCCAGCCAGAAAAATCCTTTTAAAAAAATAAAAGTTAATAGCTTTCACATAAAAATATGAATGTTAGCTTTAAGAAAAAAGGAATAGTATTGTGAGATACCAAGGACAAGTGGGAAAAAAGGGAGAATAACTTCAGAAAGAGAAGGAAAAATTGTAAAGAAGAAGATAGAAAGACATCATATTACTTCTGGAGATAAAATGCCAAATCACAAGAAGAGCTGCCTTCAAAAAGGAAATTTTTTTTTCAGTTACTGTTCATGGGATCTCGTGTTAATCTCCACAATTTATCTGATGGTTTTCAGATTTGTTGAATCTTCACAAAGAAATATTTCCAAAAGATCTCTCTGCCAGTGTGCAGAGGAGTGAACACAAGAAGAAGATGTAAAACTGCTGAAGGAAATGTGAAGACAAGGATTCGTAATGAAGACGGAGAAGCAGAACAAGGAATGCAGACTGTCTGCGGGCTAGGTGCAAGCAACAGTATAAAAGCAGTGTCAGTATTAATACTACTTACTTTTTTATTAGAATGCATATGCTATTGTTTCTTTACTATCTTGTTGCTATTTTGTATTGTTCTGGAATTTAATCTACTAAATATTTGGGAAAAAAGGGCAAAATTCTGCTGTGATGTTATGCCTGAAATCTCCTGTATTTAAACAGGTAAACTGCTTGTGTGTGGGATCTTTTTTATTGCCTATTTAGATGAACAGTTGTTCAGGATGTAAAAATAAGGTTCTTGTTAATTTATTATACTGAAAAATATGAGGCAGATGAACGCTACAACAGGGACAGAGTTTCTCACATACAATTAACTGTCAAAGGGCGACTGTCATGTTAGTGAAACTGTTGCCTGCTTACAGAGTCTTTGGGCAAAGAGAGTAGAAGGGAATGTGTATATCCCGATTATTTGTAGTTCAAGTAAATTCAGCTATTACAGACACCCTGTAAAAACTGAATAACAGTACTTAAGCCAAGTGTTGTGAAAAAGATGGCATTTTCACATTTCAGGTCTATAGCCATTACATAAAGATGCTTTTAGAGGTATTTCTAAACTTTCAAAGACAAAAAAAAAAAATCACACCCTGTGGCTACATGAAATCCAGACCATTTGCAGCATCTCTTAGAAGTATACCATTTTTCAGTCATGCATAAAGAGGGAAAGCTGCAAAGACATATCTGTTATTGTTCTATGGTACTGCATCCTGCTGCAGTTTCTGCCTCATTTTAGCATAAATTTTGGTCTTTTCTTGTTAAATGATGCAGGAGAACCTACCATGTAGCAGCAGCTCCAATGGGTTTGTGAAGTAAATCCACAGAGCAAATTTTCTGCTTGTTTCTCAATGGATCTCTGGTGTCTTTCAGTAATTACTTTGCCTCTCAGTCACCACATGATTAAATAGCTACCTGGCTGTGGCAGCTTGAACCTTTGAATATGACAGGAGGTGGTTGGGGAAGTTAGATTGGAAAATAGTTTAAAAGAAACCCCTCCAAATGCCACATCAGTCATCAGTGGTCCTCCGTGATCTTCATTAGAAAGGCAACAGGAGATCAGATATTATGAGACTATCACAAACTTATGGGGGTTATTTATAATGATATTTAATTTTAAGAATAACAAATGCAAATCACACTGTCTGGGAAGAAAAAGGTATTGTAATTCAATAGAGCTTGTAAGTAGGAAGATAAAGATAGCATAAAAAATTAACATGTCAAAGAATCTTTAGATGCCAAAAGACAAACCATCCCTAAAAAGTTAAACAATGTTTTATTTGCACTTTTCAAGCAACCAAAGTCTCACAAAAATAAGCCTCTTCCCAAATAATTTAGAGGAGAAAGGAAAAGGGAAGATTCCTGGGAAATCTGTTTGGAAAACTGTTCATGCTCATGGACATACGATTATCCCCAGTAAAACTGGAGGAAAAGGGATCCAGGCTGGGTTTATTTTTCTGAATGTCAGTACTTTCAAGAAGTGTCACTGGTTTGGTCCTTGACTCTCATAACTGAGAGGTGCCTCATGTAATGCCTAAGAAACAACTGGGACTAGAATATACCTGATGTCAATCTCATTGAGCTCTCACTTTGCATTTTCTTGCTTTAATGATTCTATTTTATAACTGGCTTCTAATTTTGTCGTAAAGAATTTCCTCCTTTGCCTTGCTAGAGTACACTACTTCTCCTGGTAGACAAAATAAGATAAACTCAGGTGTATTTAAAAAAATCTGTTCCACTATAGACCCAGATTAGTCTGAAACTTTCTCATGGATCCTCTTTTTCAAGGAGCAACATGCATTTTCTCAGTGCATGCATTCTTCCTTCCTCTCTCTCCTGCTTTCCATTTTCCCCAGTAACAAACCTGTTAATGCTCGTCTGAGGCACTCTGAGCAGCCTCAGTCACTTCAACACAGAAAACAAACTGAAACTGAAGCTGATGTATGCCATAATGAGGTAATGTTCTTCTATTGCCATATCCTAGAAGGGCTCAACAACTTTTTCCACAATAACATGTCAAATAGGAACTCACCACAGCTGCACTAAGATCCAAAATATATCTTCCCGAGTCTATTGCGTTATTTGGTCTGGTATCCTGATGATGTGACTATAACTCTCTCGTGGCTCAGTTTTCATTTTGTTGAACATTCTGGTACGTTGAGGTTCTTACCTCAGATGGACAGGTTTGATTGTAACAGGTTAAATTAGTCTCCAGTAACAGACATATACATGACACCCCCATTACTTTACAAAGTCCATAGAAATGACCAGAATCCAGTTCTTCTAAGCCTTATCTCTGTTTTTAGGGACAAAAACATAACTTTCCACTAGCAGGCACCTGTTCCTGCTCATGTGCATTTGCAAACAGATGATCCTGTTATCCAGATCCATTAAAGCAGATGCTACTGTATTATGAATTTAGCAATCAGTAGGATTTTTTTTATTATTTGTAGATTGAAGTTACTAAGGATTATAGTTCAAACAAAAAAGCTTGAAATTGAATTGCAAGTTATTGAGATGACATTGGAAAGCTTCAATTTTTTATTATCCCTGCTATAAAGCAAGGGAATATCTGCTAAAAAGAAACTCTTTACTATAGATTTCACTACCACCCACACAAAAGTAAACATTTTTAAAACTGCAATTACTAAGCAGCATGAAGAAGAGGCATAGCATGCAGCACTGACCCGGCTCCATGGGAAATGTGTATATAAAGATCTTTGTGCATAGATGCAGACACACTTAAGAAGAAAGATAAATGGTCATCACAAAATACAGATAACTTCAGAGACATACTATTATACAAATCTCAAAAATAAGGTGATTGAGAGTTTTTAACAGATTCTTATTTAAAACGCCATTACAAGCTTCACAACACTCAGCATTATCTTCTAAGACTTGCAAATCCCGTAGTCTTCATTGAACTTCCACTTATTTTTAATGTTGGAAATCTTATCCTAAATGCTTTTGTCAGTCCCGAACATCTCCATCAAAAATGTTATTTGGTATAGCTTCTATCATACACTAGAATATACATTTTTGCATTTATCTTACCAGAACACCTGTAATACCTGTTATGCCAGTAAATACAGTGTAGTTTTATTTTACTGCAGTTAATATCACACAGTGAAACAGCATGAGAGAATGTTGAAAGGTCGTAGTCCTCAGGTATGCTTTTTATGTGGCTGTAGAGGATCCCATTACTCTA
The DNA here is from genome assembly GCF_030463565.1 of Pelecanus crispus. Lineage (NCBI taxonomy): Eukaryota > Metazoa > Chordata > Aves > Pelecaniformes > Pelecanidae > Pelecanus > Pelecanus crispus. The sequence goes on from NC_134645.1 coordinate 102,944,188, forward strand.
GAACGTGAATTAAAATTGCCAGAGTTTCCTGGTACTCTAGATATCAAGTTCAAATATCAGGGATTTTTTTCCTGTTTTCATCTGATTACATTGACCTTACATGAAAAATCTAAGTAAGTGGATTCTCTTTTCTCTGCTTGCCATGTCTGGCTAACCTCATTATTGAACAGCTGACACAGTTGTCTTTCAGAAGGACTGGGGAAGAAAAAAAAAAAAGAAAAAGAACATTTGAAAAGTCAAATGGGAAGTTTCACATTACTTTAGTACATTTTAAAATTGACACAGAAAAATAAAATCTAAGAGCAGTAATAATATAGATTTAAAAAGCCCCAGCCCCCCTAATAACTTGTATGCAAAATTTAGTGGTCTATGCATCAGGGATATGATTCTGATACCATTAACACTGCTTATTCTAATACCTTCAAAATACTACTTGTGGAAGTGGCCATAGTACTTGCAGTTAAGATCGCTTAATGCTTTGAGGGTGTATCACCTACATTACATAGCTAAAGTTAGGAGCCTAGGCCACTAACGGACACAGGCAGTAGTTGCACCCTGCTTTGTGTTCTGGCTATACACAGAATCCAGGCTGCTAGATTAGGTACCTAAATATTATGTGGTATGAATACTCCCTCCTTACCTTAACCTGCTTTAAACTCATGTTCTTAGTAGAGCTTTGTCATAACATAATAACAGGACTTGTGGTTTTAATCCTCATCTTCCTTCTGTCTCAGGCTGAGAGGCTCTGAAATGTTAGGCACCTTAAAATGCGCACAGATTTCACTCAGGCAAAAGAGTGAAAAAGGATCAGCAATTTAATTCATTGTATTTAAAAAGAATTTGTGTGATGAAATACAGAAACATCTAGTGGTCCCCAAATATCCCATTTAAACAAATTCTGAAGTAGTCATGTAGACATTTTTATTGAAGTGACACAAAAATTGGTCATAGTCCTGAATTTCTATGATTTTGGTCCACCCTTGTTCCTCTTCTGAAAGTTGGTTAAAGCCCAAAGATATTAACTGAAAATCTACCGTGTAATGCAATCACAATTCCATGCTGGTGATTATGTGGTACATTTACTGCTATATTTTTCTTGGGTGCGACTGAAGTTGATTGTGCTTTGCTTCACTTCCAAAGGACTTTGCTAATGTCAGTTCAGTAAAACAAAACTGTTTTAATGGTCCTCCTATGCATTCAAGCATTTAAACAGTATTCAGGCTGGCAGTATCAGAAGGCTTCATAGGAACTGGAGAACCTGTATTTCCTGTATTTCTTGACTGCCTTTAGGTTCAGCTGGAGGGAAAACGGTTGAACCTCTCTGTCAGCAGCAGACCTGTGTTTCTTTAAGACTTTAAGAACCTATTCAGTGTTTCTTAAACACTATTGATTTATTGGCTTTAATGAGAGTTTCACTTGACTAACAAACTGTTGCTAAAGAAAAAGCATGAGTTTACCAAGGAAAATAAGGTGAGAATCATACCAACAAAATACCTCCACAATATGGTATCTCTTACTTACAGAAAATTCTGCCGAGTTCAAGAAGCACATAAACCTGGTATCATGTTCATTCCCTTTAAACAGCTTGTTATAGTGAGTCCTAATTGAATTACAGCTGTCAAAATATTTTGATACAATAAAACTTAGAAGCAATTTAAAAGCACAGATAAAGATCACGGAGAAAATAAGAAACTTAAAACAGCTATCACAATATTTCATATGTATTTGTTTAAAAAAGATAAAGAAATAGGAAAATAAGTGATTACAAAGTGGCTACTGTCATTTACATAGAAGTGATCATCTTTTTCTGAACAGTGCAGTAGTACCTTTGACAGATGGGTACCAGAAAAAATTATTCAAAATTTTCTTCAGCAAGAATTACTTTATTTTAACACAGTTCAAAACTGGAGCCTAACTGCATACTTCGTGGTCATTATTACAGCTGTAAGTTTGTTACTAACTTTCTGTTGCAACAGTGGTGCACAAAGAACTCCCATCATGGGATATTTTCTTTGGCCATAATAACTTTAGTGTATAAATTGACACAGGCATCTTCAATGTGTCCCTGGTTCACCAAAGTATTTCTGAGCATATTAAACTTCATGCATATTTGCCCACTTTTTTTTTTTAATGTTAGCTTGTGATTAGTTGCTTTGCTGGATATGGTCCTTTGGTAGACTAAAATGTATCTTTTTTTAGTCCTTTGTTTTGTTCACTGTTTACAAGTCAAAGCATACTGCAGAAAATTATACTTCCCTCAGAGAAAAGCAATTCACTCTTATCAAAGTTATTTCAGTAGAAAAATCTGAGTGATCAAAACCAAAGTCAAAACTTGTTTTTCTCTCAGTGAAGTTTTGCATTTAAATTTGGTGGTTTTACATTTGTGAAGAACATGTGGAATGTACAGAATAGCAATTTCATATCTTTATAAAACTCATGTACAGCATATGGATAAGGTACTTTACTGGCAGGATTAAGCAACACTGCTTCTCAGGAACTTGAAATCCATTATATACTTAGCACTAAAACTAGTCCTAGCTTGGTAAACTAGACATGACTTGGCATGGAGATAGATGACATTAGGCAAGACAGAAGAAGGTTTCCAAAAGTCTCATGAAGTTGCTTATTTTTCGTTTGCATGCATTACAGATGAATCCGGTGTAGGCACTGAAGTCAATGGCAAATCTTCCATTGACTTTAATGGGGTGGAATTTCAGTGCCATGTAAGTTTCTATCTGAAGTTGTCTCACTGTGGCAGAGATAGAAAAATGCATAATTTGAAAGGAATTTTAAAGAGAAGAACCAACTTTGAAGAATTCAGGCAGGATTAAGATATTAATCCAGTAAAAATAGGAAGCTTGAAAAAAAGTGTGATGTAGATTGGTCATAGAAAGTGGAATTAAGAACTTCAAACAGGGAAAGACGAGATGCTTAGTGACACATACAAGCAGTGCAAAGCTGGAATGTTAAAACTATTTTATCCAAACTATTTCTGATCTCACTGTTATTCTTTTCATGCACTTACAATAGTACCATAAGATAGCTTCTAGGTGAAGTGACTTACCATATGGTTCCAGGCAACTTTTTCAAGTTTTGTATACCTCAAGGACTACTATGAACTAAAAAAGTGCTACGCAAAAAAAGCAGTCTAAAGAAAATTTGTATCATCTTTGCAATTCCAGTGTATAGTCAGATTAAACACAAGAGGTTGTAACGGAATGGTAAAAGAATGGTGGGACTACAAAGTAGAAAACTCAGAAATTAGGAAATGCTAGAACAGAGATAGCTGTTATAATTTATAACCTTAATAATTTGCTATAATAGTCTTTATAAGATGATATACTACATAACTACATTATCATAATTGTCACTGGATTCTTACCTCATTTAGGACAGGAGCTAGATTATGCTTTGGGAATGGGTCAGGCAGTTTCAACCTGAATGTTTTAGGCATAGTATAGTTATATGCCACAAAGGACAAGTTATTATAAGAAGAAAAATGAAATAACCTCAAGTACAATTTTTTTCCCATTAGCTCTGCCTTCTATATATATTGAGGAGCTGCAAACTTATAAAACAGGATGATTGACAACAAACCAGTATACAATATAAAGAACTTATTTGCAGGCATATACATAAACATGCATTTAAATGTCACTAAAAGCATATCTGGTTTCTTTTGGAAACTGAGGGATCTGTTCCATCTCGCCCTTTATGCCATTTTCAAGCAAAAAGTTTTTTCCTTAAACAGCGTTTCTTTAAAATGTAATTACTCTTCTGTGACTGACAAATTTGAAGATAAAATTAAGTCATTTTGCAGTACTCAGTGCAAATAAGAATCTCAACATTTTTTCCAAAGCATGAAACTGTCATTTTTTTCCCACTCAGATAGCTCAAAACCAGAAACATTTAATTTTATCAAACTTCTCCTTCAGTCAAAGAAAAGAAATAACCTTGGCATTGAAAACATGCCTGAAGAAAGGTCATCCAAGCAAGCAATAATTTTCAGTTTATAAAAGCCTCAAAATTGTGGCTTAAGAGGAAATCATCCCTTTACCGTTCTGATGACCACCGTAAGTGCATTATACTTGTTATTTTGAAAATAGTGTATGACAATCATATTGAAGATCTGACTGGAAGCAAATAATGTAAAATTGTGGTCCCTGTTGAAGCCTACAGAAAGCTTTTTCTTCATATTTCCCTTCAAAATTTTACTGATCTTGGGATTGTGCACTTGGAACAGGCAAGACCATTTTGCTTTCTGTCTTACCTGGTTCCTGAATCTCTGAATACCTAGGCAGTGTTGGGACAACTGCTGAGTAGCACTACAGCAGAGGAAAGTGAACAGGAGATGCCTTTCAGTTGCCGCTGCCTCTCTTATGGATTCAAGAGAAGAATAGGAATTACATGAGCTAACTAGCACTGACAGCAGAGAAATAAGGTGAAGAAAAATGTGAGGATATGGACATACAGAGCTGCTGAGGGCTTAAAAACAAGGTCCAAAAGAGCAGATTTGACTGGGAAAGGGCAATACAAGAGCCACTGCAGGGCACGTCAGTTCTCACCAATGACATCCGATATAGAACATAATATTAACACACAGAAAATAGCACCAGGGAAGTACAATGTGTGTGAAAGAGAGGCAGGCAAGAGCAGCATGAGATTTGTAATGACACTACATACTCATATAAGTAAAAACCACCAAACCATTCTTCAAATCGGAAAAGTTCATTCTGAGGCGTACGCTGGTAAATACTGACAGTCATCCAGATATGAAGCAAATATCGCAAAGATCCTTTGGATCAAAGAGGGTGATAGAACCCACAACTGCCATAACCTGTACTCCAGACATCTCCCTTACCAAAAAGTAGATGCTTGTCACTCAACTGCCTAAAATCTCATACTCTTGTGACAAAAGACATGGAATCCTCCTAAGAAGGAGCTCAACTACTTAGTTGTTTTAGAATTAAACCTGTTAAATCCCTACAAATATTTAGAAGATATGAACTGTATCTGCCAAAGCAGGAAGCGCTACACCTAGCTTTCCCATGTATGTAACAAGTGGCACAACCTCCTCTTTGGATCTGTTTAAAGGTACCACAAGTTTTCTGTCTGTCAAATCCTTCATCTCAGCTGATGACAGCAGCCAGTCTGGGCTCAGCCTGCATAAGACATAGCACTGTATAGGCTAGAGAAAGGCTGCAGGCCTGGGAAATGTTCCTCAGTGAATGTGGTTGGAACGTCATGGGGAGCAGCCCAGAAAGGAGACTTCCCATCCTACAGAAGGCTTGGAAGATCCGCATGTGAAAGCTGCCACATATAAACAAAGAAATAAATGGTAATAGGAATGGTGACCTGTGGTGAAGAGAACAGCCACTGAACAAAAAAGTACCCCGTGACTGTTAGTGCAAATAGTCCTATCTAGCAAAACACAGGGGAAGTGAAAAGATGAGGAACGCAAGTGGTGTTATGCCTGTGATCCACATTACCTGTCCACCACTAAAGAGTCTTGAATGGAAATTCTAGCACCAACTCCTATGAGGCAAAGGCAATAGTTTCTTATATAAAACTCATTACAGATAATTATTACTATTATTTTTCTACTGTCCATATAGTACAGTGAAGCAAAAGATTAATTACAATTTTTTTTTTGTTGCTCAACTTATATTCTTCCTCCATGATTCTTAGTAATACCTAGTTAGTAGGAGATGCATGTGCAAGTGTATATTTGTCGGAAACCAGTGTTCATATTTAGCCCAATTTTATCACAGCTCTTGGAACACTGCTATTTTCATAAAGTCCAAGGTATTACAATCAAATTATTAAAATGAGAATTTCAGGTTTTGTGTACATTAAAAGTAAATTTCTAACATAAAGAGCCAGGAAGACTTAAAAGCTCAGAAATAAAGAAAAAAAACTCACACATTATTTTTACATTTTCATCATTTAAGCCGCTCTTATAATTCCTGAACAGAGTGCTGGCCATACTGGGAAATCCAGTAATTTTACAACTGAGCTTTAGAAAATTCCCCAACACTTTACTTTGAGATTATGAAATCCACAGTATGCTTATATGTACTGGAAAGAGACCAGTGATGAGAGCACTGAAATGATGTATGTTATTGCAAGTCATGGTGTTGCTGTGGCTACACAATTTGTTAAATTATATGAATACTATTTAAAAACTTCCTTGAGCTTATTCACTATTGTTATTTTCCCCACATGTATTTTCAGTTTGTCTTTGAGAGATAACACATCAGACAAATTGGAATTACAAGCTACAAGGAAACACTGAGTGAATAATGTGGAAGACTTGTTTCACGATGCTTTAAATATACCAGTAGTCTGGAAAGGCATACCTCTTCCAAATGAAAGATAGAATGCTATGCAGTGTAGTCCATTAAACTCTTACAGGGCAGAGTAAATAGGAAGGAAATATGACAAGAGAGAGTAGCACTCCTATACATGAAAATCCAAATGGGAATGCCAGTAGTCTCCTTAGGATACTGTTCTAACTGTAGATACCTGCACAACTCCTGAAACCTATGTAAATGTTCAATTGAAAACACAGATAACTAAAAGTAACTTTATTTCTTTAATACCAAGCCTTAAGAGGTCCATCATCATATTCATTATCTATGTTGCTTACTTATACAGTACAGAGGGATGTTTCACTGCAAGAGTACCTAATCTCTTCGGAACATCAACATACCAGAATTTGTATGACTACACAAGAACAGCAACATTCTCAACAAATAATCATCAATAATTACGTATTAAAATGAGCCATGAAAGAACAGAAAGATAATAATTTTGCACCTGGTTTTGGAAAACATCACTGGCAAGGTGGGATACCTGATAAACTGACTCTAGTCCTACTCTACTGCCTACTTATTTTTTCCATAGGCAGGAAAAGAATCACTTAGGTCACTGGTTTCAAGCCTTTTCAATTGCAGGAGTCTGTAATTAAAAAAAAGGAACCTGTGGATTATCTATTCCACACACTACTGATCCTAATATATTTCAAAAACCCTGTCTTAAATTGAAGAGCCTTAAAAGATTGAAAGCCACTATAATGGACCAAAGTAAGAGAGATCAGCACTAAGACTAGTGTCCTACTTCTGCAAATTTGAGAATATTTTAGGTAAACTGGTGACACAGCAAAGACAACAACCTGTTTCAGTAAATCGATTGCTTTTCCTGAGCCTCAGAGAGGTGAAGGTGACCCTCTTCATGCCCTGAGTTGATAGTCTGGGCAGAATCTCAACCTGGAACCTAAGTGCTCTGCAGAGAGAAAGAATTCATATCTGAGTTCAGGGGTCCACTTGATCCTCTTCAATGCTATTTCACTTACATTCACAGCCCAAAGTAAACCTGCCTCTGGTCCTTATTAGGCAGAGAAAATGTATTAGGATTATATACAAAAGGACATTGCTTTCAAGCAAGTTCAGCTTTTGCCAGAAGGGCAGTTAAGGGAACTCATGTTAACGGTACCTAATTTTTTTCTCCCAGGACAGTCAGTGGAGAAAGATAGTCCTCTCCAAAGACAGTCTGAGTTTAGGCTGAATAAAATGACAATGAACAAAATATAACAAAAATTATCTGTTCACTTGTAACAGAGGCTACAGTTCTTAGGAGAGACCATAATTTTATTAGGCCCTGGAGCTCTAGTAAGTACTGGAAAAATGGTGTAGTAAAATCATGAGTGTCATTTTATTTGAATATAAAAAAATACCAAATCAGTCTAGTACAAGAGACATTGGGATGTGGAATACACTGCTGGAACTCTGCTAAAACCCAGCAAATTTAAGTGTTTGAATTATTATTTCTTAGGTTCCTCACACTTAAATAATGCAAGTTGTTTATTGGGCTTTGTATTGGGAGTAGGCTTTAAGGTGTTGGCCGTGGGGGGCTGCAGGGTGGCCTCTGTGAGGAGAGTCCAGGGTGCCCTGTGCTGGACACATCCAGTTCCAGCCAGCTCCTGCCAACCCACTGCACAGCACAGCTGAGCCCCGCAGCCAAGATGGTGGTGCCTCGGGGAAAACATATTCAAGAAAGGGTAAAAAACACTGCGCAGGCAGTGAGGAGTGAGCAAAAAGGTGTGAAAAGCATCAGCGTGAACACTGAGGTCAGAGAAGAAGGAGGGGGAGTTGGTACTCCAGGTGCCAGAGCAGAGATTCCCCCGCAGCCCATGGAGTAGTCCATGGTGGAGCAAATATTCACACTTCAGCCCATGGAGGAGCCCATGCCAGAGCAGGTGAATATCTCCTGAAGGAACTGCGGCCTGTGGGGAGCCCACACTGCAGGAGGAAAAGTGTGAGAAGGAAGGAGCGGCAGGGACGAGCTGAGATGGACTGACCACAACCCCCATTCCCCATCCCCTCTCAAGGGTCGTCTGGAGTGAAGGAGTGAAGCAGACCCTGCGAAAGGGAGGAGGAAAGGTGTTGGGTTTGTGTTTGGCTTTTTGTTTCTCACTATCCAAATCTGTTTTAACGGACAATAAATTAAATTTAGTTTTCCCCAAGTTGAGTCTCTTTCACCTACAACAGTAATTAGTAAGCGATCTCCCTGCCTTTATCTTGACCTGTGAACTTTCCTGTTTCTTCTCTTCCTATTTTCTTTTCGCCTCATCCTGCTAAGGAGGGGATGGCAGTGAGTGAGCAGCTGGGTGGGCTTTTGGCATTTGTCCAAGGCTAACCTGCCACAGGCTTTTATAAACTCCCCTCCTTAACCCTGTCTTTACATCTTCTGTTACCTGCTTACTAAGTCATAGCACTCTTTTGGGTGAACAAAATCAGTCTCAGCAAATTTGGCCTATTTCATTTTCACTTTACAGTGAGACAAATTATGCTCTGTAAGTGTCTGTTCCTATCCTTGATTACAAAAAGAGCTCGGAGTGATTAGATTAGCTGCAGATGAGTGCTGGAGGCATGAAAAGTTAAGCAAGATTAATGCAATCCTTTATGTCCACAACTATCCTGATGTCTTAGGTGTGCATGAGTGGCAGTACATTTGTTCTGAAGGGAACTTCGAAGAAGACTCTGCAAACAGAAGGTTTTGAGCTGTTGTATAAGAGAAGCAACTAGTGAAATCTCCTAGTTATTGAGCTTAGTTGAATACTCAGAGTTCCTCTGTGTAGTCTTATGACTGACAAAATATTTCTTAGATTAGCAAAATGCTAGTCAGGCCTTTAGTTATGTAGATTAAATAATACACTCAAATACTAATTTTAAAATCAATCTTTTTACGTTACAGATAGGAGGTGAGTTCATACAACCACAAATTTCTCTTCTCTAAATCCATGCTAGCTAGAATGATATACAGATACACAGACTGTAAAAGAGTATATTAAAGATATATTGTTAAAGTAACTTCAGTTTGCAGTTCCACAGGTAGGTTATCATAACAAAAATATCCTACGTTCCAACACTTGGATTTAAAAAAGAGCATAAAATAGTTTATTGTAGGATTCTCAGTTGGGTGTTCATTTATTATAAAGCACAGTTGGAACACATGCTGTGGTAATTGGTAAATATATATACTGCCTCATTATAAAACAAAGCAAAAAAAATAAAGCTGTCTTTTTAAAAAGATGGCTTCATCCAAATGTATATGAGCTTGCTGTAATGTCTATATAACCCACAGTTTTGTTGTTCAGTGTAATGAATAATCCACATTTTTTGCTGTTCTGTTTGATAAACCACTTCATATAACCTCTTCAGACTGACGATCTGTTGTTTATGACAGACTGAACTGTTTAACAGAAGTAGCTTGGTCATAAATACTGTCAGGTATATAGTTAGGGAACTATCACCTTCCTCACATCACTGACTATTGTAGTATTCATTCTACCCACTGGAAAAGAATGGAGGTGCAGATATTGGCCTTAAAATTTTCGCAGTGCAGACCAAGGACAGATATGCACATGTTCACATGAAGGACACACCTCACAATTTTAAGAAAGAGTATTCTAGACTACATGGATGTCATGTATATGTATGAATGCAAATATAAAAAATGCAAATATAAACCAAACCTTAATATCTGCTAACTAAAACCTTCCTAAAACTATAGAGTTGTTTTTTTCAGTGAGACATAAACACATGAAAGATATTGAGCCTATTTTTCATGTTAATGACTGATGAGCAATATCAATACTTTTTGTATTACTTTCCTTTAAAAGTTATTTTTTACATAGTTCTAACCCAAATTACTGTGTGGCTTATCAAAACTTAAAAACTCAGAATCTTTAATTAAGTATTGCTCTGTAACAAAAAGGGGAACTGAAAGTAGTAATACACTGTGGGGCCAGGTAGGCAGATTCCTCCACAGTGTGATAGTATTTAAATTGGAGATAATCTAATAATGTATTACCTGACAAGTGCTGAACAATTTTCAGTAACAAATTTCTTTTAGCAAAAGACTTATTTCCAATATACCTTATTCTGAATCAGAGAGTTGTTTAAGGAGAGTCATTTATTATTACAAGTCATTTCAGGTAGCAAAACCAGGAAACTCAGGTGATGCAGGAGTTTCTGTGTTTTATTTGTACATCCCATGCTGGAATTGCATCATACAACCTGCAGCAAGGCCAGTAGAAATCCTTTACCTGCTTATATGGGAATGGAAGATGGACACACCTACCAAAACCAGCATCACTAGGTTGCTCTGGGACCTGAATGCACTCCTGATTCGGCCCTGTCTGGACACCTATTGAAGATACAGTCTGTGTAGTGGTTCCTGAAACCCTCCTTTCTTCAGCTGTCACAAGGAGGGGACATGTTTCTTGGTGCTGTTGACCAATGCGCAGTCTACTGGGACAAGAAAAGGGGACATTCTTGTCATATGAGGTGCAATAGTTTAAAAATTGGATCCAGTAAAGAAATGTACCACCTTTCATCATGTGCCACCTAAAAAAACAGATCAAGAGAGAAAAATGTGACTTTAGTAATTTATTTTATTTGCAGATATTCATTATTGGATTACAATGAAATGTAGGTGCAGCATTTTCTTCTATAGCACAATAAAAGATATAATTCTGTCCCAATATTGTCTATACTAGTTAATGTTCAACTTCCCCCAATTTATTTTTTTTTTTTAATTTCAGAAGAAATCCTCCACAACTGTATACAGGGAGGGCCAACCTGGTTCCTGTTTGAAGTGTTGATGGAACTGGAATTTTCTCATAAACTATTTTGGTCACATCAAATTCATATTTTGTCATTAAAATTCCCTAGGGAATTTTTCAACTGGCTCTACTAGGTATTCTTGATAACTATCCTTTTTCTTCAAACAGTGTTAGGGACAACACAGGACTAGGGTAAAATTATTAGGGGCTTTTACTGCTCAGGGTTGACCAACTTGAGACCTTAAGATAAACTTTCTACCTGACATTACCTGCAGGTACAGATGGTCATCTGTTCTGCAAATCACAGCCTAAGGTGTTTGTAGGGCAACCAGAGATAAGGAACAGTTCATGGTCAGCTATGAAACATTCAGTTTGAGAGACTTCATGCATCACGTAGAAAGTCTGAAGCAGAGATAGGGTAGAATTCTCCCAGCTTGCATTCTTCTCTTGCAAAACCTTGCTTGATTCATAATCACAGGTTGTTACTGAGGCAATGTTTCCCCACACAGAAGCTTCTTTCACTGCACAATCCTAGCAATTCCCCAGGTGCCATATATATAATGGTCCTGAGATACTGTCTGGCTCCCACTCATCCTTAAAAAACAGCAAATGGATTACATAATTAAACATTGTATTAAAAACATGTAAAACACAAGATAATGCCTACAAGCAATGTGTCCAGTAAAATTCTGCACAGCTAGTCTGTAGGATAATACATGTATAGTCCAGATGTGGACAGGTGTCTTTTGGCACAAAGTATGTTCAGTAGAGATGTAATCATTGGATAATTTAACAGCTGTTCTCAATCAAGTCTCAATGAATTACGTGAGGAATGAGGTTCTTCACAGAGGAAAATAATTTTGCCATATAAGGCTGATTTTCACTGAAAGCATCAGATATCAATATATCAGGGCATAATCCAAGTTTCTGTTGAAAAATCTGGAGGAATTCTAGGTTCTTAAGTGTAACTATTACTGAATAATATGTTAACTTGGGAAAATAACACATTTTACTAATCTCAGTCTAGAAACTGTTAAATCTCTTTTCCTAAAACTTTTCATTTTGAGACAGATATCCAGCACAGGAAATTTCAGCCTGAGCAGCTAAGGATTAGCAAAGTAAATCACAAATGAAAGTAGGATGCTAGGATAGGAAGAACTAAGCAACCAAAATAGAAGTAGCATTGCATAAACAGATAATAACATGTCATACTTCAGTTCTGCAGATGAAAGTGAGGAGTTCTGCTTGTGCAGCTCTCTGTTGTGCCTTCTTATGAGGAGAGGATTTTTCTTTTCTCCAGCATATGCATTATTCCTTTTAATTTGCTAGAGAGCTTGCTCAGATTGAGTTGGTTTGTGTCATTATCCTCTCTGTACTGTTGAATTTCCCTGAAATAGGGAACAACAGGTTTAGGTGAATTCTGCATTAAATTAAAACACCAAAACACCAAAACATACATGTAGTAGAGCACAGACAAGGGGCAGATACTGGAGTGACTCAAGCGACAACTTGGAGGCTGTGGACCTACCAGCGTAATAAAGATTAAGCATTCTGAGTTTATTTTTCTCCATATATATTGCATATCTTGAAGAAGCATTCGTAAGAGTCAGATGAAACCAGTTCCTGAACAGGGCAGGGGATTGTGCTATGCAAAGCTGATTGTTCAGGTCATCAGGCACCTTGGCTTGGAAGTGTGCTGAAGACACTTGTTAGAAGAAATAGAAGTCTGTGACTGTAGAAATAAAGAACTCTCAGAAAAAAATTACCTTGAGCATCATTCAGTAAGGCTCTGAGAGAACACCTGTATTTGTAATAGAACAGTGCCCATGTGCATGAGCAGTGAGACTTGATCATGTAGAGTGTTAAATTGTAAGACGTCTCTGCTGTGGCTTTAGCACCAGCTACCTGATGCTCTCCTCAGGTAATTCTCTGATGTACTTCAGGAGCTAACACAGGCCATGGACCCCCTCCAGGGGCAGTGAGGGTGTAGGAAGCTCCGGCTGGAGACCAAGATGGTCTCATAGTACAGGTAAGGATAATCACAGTGTGACTGAGGCCATGGGATTGAAGAAGGGACTTGAGACTACAGGGTTTGCTAGGATGCAGGAAGTCTGAGTGCCTGCTGAAGATGAGAATCTACAGGATGGAGCCCTCAAGTCCGATATCTTCTAGAAAAAACGTTTGAACATCCTGTCACCCCACCGTGTTAATTCAGAGGTCTCTGCTTTACATACATAATTTGTCATTATATGCATTTGATACAAACATTAGATATGAAACATTTCTGACAAAATTTGTCCAAAATAGTCTCTGTTTGGGTCATCTTTTAAGTTATCTTTTGTAACTCATCCTTTATTATCAAACAAATATATTCTACATATTATTTCTAGCCTGAAAGTTGATGAGAGTTTTTATGTATCACAGTTGTTAGGGAGCTAGATCTGTACTCTGAAGCCAAAGTAAAGCACTATGGATTGAAACAAAGCTTAAAATCTAGCACTTATATGGACTAGTGATTGGATGAAAAATGACATTGTGTTTTTAAAGTGCAGATGTGTAAACTTCAGCTGAAGCCATATATGCATACAAAGCACTGCCAAAATAAAGAGTATAGTCTGCTGAAATTTCTGCTGACCTTACCATGTGCAAAGATCTGCCAGCTTTTGAGCTTCAGTCTTCTCTCTTCTTAAAGGGCAGCATCTGGACTAGCCAAACTGTAGGGGATGTTTTCATAGAAAGAAGGATAAATGTTCTTCTCCCCTAGATTTACTATTGCTTTATGAACAGAAATTACTTTCTGTTGGAACTCCTACTTATTTGGTAGAGATTTGGAGGAGGCTGAAACTCAAAAAAGCTAATAAAAGTATAAGAGACAAGAATGATGGAAACATTAAGATATATATAATTTGAATTTAAAATATATGCATAGTTTGATTTGAAAATCTTTGTACAGAAAAAATTGTTACATGTAGTAAACAATACGTCTACTTCATTTTTTAGGGAAAAAGGTTTGTAAGTATGTCATATAAGAAAATTTTTTTTTTTTAATTTTTAATGTATAAAAAAGATGTGTTTATACCTGTTACAGATATAGTTGGCTTGAAACTTATAGGACAATAAATTACAAATACATTTCATCAGAAAACAACCAACCAGGTGGTTTAAACAAATTCTTTATTAACCTGAAAGGAGTAAAAAAATCATATACTTTTTTTAATAAATGTTCTGCTGTGTTCAAAGTCTATCTTAATAATTGTAATATCATTCATTAAAATGTTTTTTTACAAAAAAAATTGATTAAAATACATATTTTAAAATCTCAAAGGTCTCCAGCAGAATTAGGTACTACAATACTAAGTCAACAATTAGAAATGCCACTCTGACCTTACAGTTGTGTTATCTGAATAAGAAGGGAGGAATGTGATACATGGAAAGCCTGGGACTGCTGCAGTCATTACAAAAAAAAAAAAAACCTTGTCACAGGATGTGGTCCAGTGATAAACAAGGTCAGGCTAGCACACCATCTGCCCATGGAATATTACGTCGATGTGTTGTTCTGGGTCTTTTACAGCTACATGTTTTTCAGTCATTTAAAAACAGAAGCAAAATTCCATTGGAAAAGAAATGCTTACTTAACAGCTAATTAAATGCAGAGCAAAATAGGCAAAAACCAGAAACATACAAATATATTCTTTGCATGACAGTGAAACTTGTGGTTGCAAACACAACCATCTCACACCATGCATCAGTGATGAGTGCTTTAAATGGGAAGGAATCTAGGTTCAGCTGTCCTCCTTTGGAAGGTGTCTTTCTGAGAGCTGTTACCATATTGGCACTGGGCTGTGTATTCTGGGCTCCTGTGGAGGGAAAGAATTATTATCATTCCTCAGCTGACTGTCTTATGCTCTGTGCACAGTGTGACTGAATTGGCTGGAGTAAAGCAAAGGCTATTAAAACTGTGCTTAAGACTGTTTTCAGAATGGGACTTTGAAAACACAACGCTAAGAGCGTTTGTCAGAACGATGCCTTTTGCTTTCATTACACAAAAGGATTATTCACAATTCTACAGATATAAGGTACAATAAAAGTGCATGCAGACTGGATATAAAGCCCTTTTCTTGTTCTATCTTTCTTTGTAAAAAGTAAAATTATCTTGTCTTTGATTTTTTGAAAGCAAAGAATTAAATGCATTAAATAAACAAATACATATTTTATTCCTCAAATTCTGTCATTTTTGCCCAGTTTATTCCCCTTAAAGAGATACAATTCCTACCAACTTCACTTGGAGGCATATGCGAGTCAATCAAGGAGTAGCTGACATTTTGTGTTCTTTTGAATTATGAGAAGTAATTGATTTCCTGTTCAGGATACCATCCATTTACACCACTCTGTAAATTCCTCTGCAGAAAGGTTTTAATTCAAGGAAAACTGCACTGGCAAAAATGGAAATGTGAAAAAAAAAAAGTGGTATGCTTCATTATCACATGTATTTAGGGTCTCTACATGAATGGATTACGCAGGCATCTATCAACATTACAACCATGAAGCATTCATATGTTGCAGTATGGGAGGCCCCTTCTTCCCCTAAACCAGGGAGAAATTCTGCCTGCCCCCGTTTGAATGCACAGTAAGTACTGAGAACGGCCATTATAAGCCTTCAGCAAATTGCAGCTCTCGCATTGCATGAGTGATTGCTCTTTCTTCTTCTTTCTTGAGAAACATGAATATCAAAAAGGACTATGAAAGGACGGGCAGGTGGTGATCAGTGGCCTCACACAATAGTCAGCAGATCTGGCCAGCTTTATCAAAGGGAAAAGAAAAAGCAGATTTCTACAGGGGAACAAGAGTCACTCATCTTCACTGCACCCGCAGGTCTACATCTCAGAGGCGGCACGGCCCTCTAACTCCTTACAGATTTCACCGGAATACAGTAAAGTGCAAAATGGGATATATAAAATACCTTTACTATGCACTTCTTTCAAAAGATCATATGTTGCCCGAAGTTTCTTTGCTTACATTTACTTTGCACTGTGTATCCATGGACATACTTTTTCAGTATTTTCAAACTTTTATTTCCCCTCTCTTTCTAGTTTCAGTATATATATTTGCATTTTGAAATGTAATCATGTAGATAGATATTGATTTACCAAGTATATAAAATATATTTCATAAAGAATATGATATACAGATAGACATTGAATTTCAAAGACGGTCATGATGGGTTCCTTACAGAAATAAGTAGATGGGATCTTGATGAGACTTTTAATATTTGTTTTTAGCATAGGTAGATCTTCACTTATTTTTAGAGGAAGATTTTACAAGTACTTATAAGAACACATTCCAATGTTCTTTGTTCTTTATTTGAGGATTGATCTTGGTAGTGAGCACCATAGCGTTGTCCAGAAAATCATTCATGTACACGCTTATGGTCATGGAAATTATTTTTAAGGTAGTTGAATACCTGAGTATTCAAAGGTATGCATAAATTTTGATCTCTTGAGAAGCAGGATCCATCTTAAGAAGAGTACCACAAAAACAAATGTTGCATGTCAAGGCTAAAAATAGTGGAGGGATGATCAGTCACTGTGGCTTAGCAGAATGCAGCTGATGACCTAACGTGGCTTGGAGGTCTCTATGAGAGGTGCCTAAGATCAGAACCCCACAGTTTTATTCTCTGAATCCATGGTGACTTTATGATGTGAATGGACAAAAGAAGGAGCATCTTTTTACTTGCTTAGTCAGCGCATTTGGTAAAGCTCACAATGAATATAAAACTCCTCAGTTTCAGGTAGAGCTGTTGCTTAAACCTTCCTGTGAAACTGGGCCTAAGTATTAGGCAGTAACCTGCAGGCGGGATCTTCTCCAGCTATTTCAGCGGACACTCTGTTGAAGAAGAAAGTAGTGATATTCCACCAACTTTGAAAAGATTAGGGAACTGTGTGACTTCTATACCGTCTTTATGTTAAATGAAAGAGATATTAACTTCCAATTTGTCTGGATAATTAGTACAGTGACAGATGTGTTTGCTTCCATTTCACAAAATGCATGTGTTAAACTGAAAGTAAGTCTTTGTTTTTACGTTTCTCAGCTACTATTCATAAATTCAGTTTACAACAGAAATGAAATGAAAGGCTACTTAATTTTCCACATGAACATTGATTTAAATTCCATTTAAGTATACCCTTAAATTTTGTTTAAATGTGTGACCCTGGAAATTTAAATCCTATATTCACTGTTTTACATCCTTGGTTTTAGAATCTATTTTCCTAGAGACAGTTTCTAAGGAAAACAAGACTTTATCTGAGCCCTTATTCTGCAATGTAGAGCATGGTATTTCTCTGTCTGTTGACATTTTTAACTTTATTCTTTATATATGTTGCTATTTTGTCACTAATCTCATGCATGTGCTCTTTCACCACCAAATTCTAAGTGCTTCTCGTTCAGTTCTGTTACGGCTCAGGGCTCTGATTTGCCTTGAATCCCTCCATTTTTTCAGGTTTTTCGGTTCTTCTGTTTTTACGTGTGGCACTCATGTCCACTCTGGGAAATTATCTGTGCTTGTTATAATTCATTTTATTTCTCTTATACTTATTTTGTGTTTATTCCACTGCTAGCCACCAATATTTCATTGACTTCACTAAACTTTAAACTTGCCTCAGGGGAGCTTTGCTGAGCTTCAGAATTTTGTCATAAGATGAGCTATACTAATTTTCAAGACAGGAGAAAGAGCATATTAACCCTATCAGTAATCTGTTTTGTGTGTGAGCGTGACTGAGGGTAGACAAGAGAGAGTCCGTTCCAGAGTCTTGAGAATCTGTACATAGACCGGGCTCCTCTTAAAGTGGGGCTGGATTTATGTAGTCATCATTGCAGGAGAAGGAACGGTCACTTTCCTGCAGCACAGTCCAACATCTGGTGGAGATCAGACACCCAGAAAGAAACACTGTAATAGTAACAGTGGTAGTAAAGATCCTGTTAAAAGGAAAAATTATCAGGCACAATGCTTTCTCAGTAACTGATTAAAGAGAAAGCAGAGGAAATCGTATACCTGCACAAGGTGGGAATGTTTGAAAGAGATTTGTGAGTTATAACATTCTTAGAGGAAGCTTTTGAGGAGAGTAAGACTGGGTGTCACTGCTAGTAATGAAGGCAGAGTAGAGAAGGAAGCAGAGGTGGGCTGTTTCTAAGGAGAAAAGTATGAAAAGTTTTGGAGAATGAAAGAGAAGAAAGCTCCTGTTTCCTTTCCAAGTGTACTTGGTAAATGAAAAAATCTTTGAACATAAAGACTGATTTTATTGCCCTTAACCAGGAGCAGTGTTCAGATCTTGGAAAGCAGAGAAAAAATTAAGAAAACTGTAGGAAGAGAAAGAAAGACATCCTTAATCTGCCTGCCTGACAGTATGGCTTAGCAGCTCTTACAATTAGTCTTAACTCCTGTGAAAGGGAAAGCTCACACCACTGCCTCTAATGATATTTTTCATGGGATAAGGAAGAAGGTTAGTATAATCACACATTACAAAAGCTTCCTTTTCCTAGTGTTTTAAGAAAAATACAGGTATTTATTGTCTGTAAGAAACTTTGCTCTGTCCCTTAGGGCAAGTATTTGACTAGAGCTGTGCGAAACTCTTACTTCTCTGTGAAATTTCACAAAATAACAGAAAATTCAGTTAGCACAGCTCGAGTTCAGTGTTGGTTGTTTTGAGGAGGCAGTGTGGAAGAAGTTAAACAATTTCATAAAATACATCCCAGTATACTCAGGGATACCCCAAAGTCACTTAAATCTTTAAAGCAACTCCTACCTCTTTCCAATGTAGGGTAGGTGAGAACAACCTTACAGAAATGCCAATGAAATGTTTCCTCCATTCTTTTCCCCAGGAGTGAAAGGAAAAAAAATTCTGAGCTGCTTCCATGAGAGCAAAGGTAACCTTAGTATGAGGTTTTGGTGTGAGTTATCCTAATGGCAGGTACATGGTAAAAATCCAAGATGGTACCAATCAAGGCAACAGTAGTTTTAACAGTCTTTCACATAAGACTGTTAAAAGAAGAAATAAAAATGTTATACAATGGATGCCTGTTTTCAAGTGATGAACTAAGCCAATGAAGCTTCTGTTTTGGTAGTTTCCACTGCATTGTCAGTCCATACACAGGGCCAACAGGAATATCATAGAAAACCTACTGATAATACAAGGATAACAGTTTGGTGCAGAACACTCAATGGAAACAGACATTTACTACACACAGGTAATTTTGAGTTCTTAAATATTTCAGCACACATCCATGGTCATCATATAGAAATGTAAGATAACTACAGATGATAAACTTCAAAACATAGCCTCAGTGGTGAATGTTTGTCCTGCTATTAAAAATTATATTCCATCTAAAACTATTTATATTGTGTATCCATGGACACTTTCCTCTTCTTATTTCTCATATATGAGCCTTTGTTTTCTAAACATCCTTCTTTTTCAGTCAGTCATCTGTAATGACTCTTTCTTGACATGAATTTTTCGTTCTTTGATCATCTCTAGCCATTGCTTATGATTTTATTCTCAATGCTTTTAAGTCTTATACTTAAGTTCTTTCCTTGTGCTTTTTCAGAAATGCTTTCATTTTTGCTGTAAATCCACACAATCTGTGGCCTGGCTTGGATGTTTTAATGTAATACTCATTTGTTATTCTTTTTGCCTCCCACACTTCTTCAAATCTTTCCCTTCATGATCCTCACTTCGTTCTTGTGCTTATTGTGCTGGTCTTTAACTCCTACACTTGCTGTACATTTGTTTAGAAAGAATTTATTTTATCCTTCATATGGCATTTATTCCTTCAGCCTAAGGAGTTCAAAACAGATTCCGTACTGAGTGTTATCTTAATCAGAAAGGTATCACTCCAGGGCTCACTCTATGCTAACAAGTCCCTCTACACAGCATTTCTCTTTGACCCTTTAACATTTTAGTCCAATTTTACAGAAATTTAAAAGTTGGGAGACTTACCAGTAAATTAAAATGTTAGATGTTTTGGCTTTTTATCATTTAGCGACAGTGTCCTGCATTTTGTCTCTTGAGATGTATTTCAAATGTTCAAATATTGCAATTCAGCGCTTTAACAGAACACAGACCTGAAATTCAGTTGAGAAATCCTATTTATGACAAAACCTATACAGAAATATTACATATAGGTTAAGAACGGCTGCACATTGGATTAGACAACATAATTTTGTACACTTTTATAATACATCAAGGAAAAGAATCTGAAAGCTGAGAGGAACTCGGTAATTGTTCCCAGTAAACACAAAGAAGTGCTAGAAATTAATGTTAATGAACTAGTTAGTCTAAGTATTTATTCTGGAATTTGATATATATGTTTGGAAGGCAAGAACTGTGACGCAGTTGAGCACTAGAATTGAATGGAAAGAAAATTGTTATGAGTGTAATTAAGGGAAAGAAGGCAAACATTGTGGCTTGATTCTTTTTCCATTAAAAGAAATGGAAGTTTTATCACAGACTTTACGAGCAGGAATGAACGCATTTTTGTTGGTTTTTATTAGTATTTAATTCTACATCTTGCCAAGATAAATTAAACAGTCTAAATACAGATTATTAAGGTTCAGTTTAAATTGAAATTGTGAATTTGTTGACCTTTTCCCCTAACAACAGAAAGCAGCTCATGGAATTTTTAAAAACTCAGGCAGCAGAAGTTGATAGGACTGAAGAGATATCTCTGTGCAGTCTGGATCACAGTCAAAACCAAACCAAAATTTTCTAGTCAAATTTATCTTTTAGAAATGCAAATATTAACATAGCAGAAAATAAAATGTATTGCTTTGAATTAAGATATTCACTGAAATATTACTTCTCATCTTGATGCTCAGTGAGCACTGCTCACCTAAACTTAATGTTACTACCTTGTTTAATTCCGTAATGGAATATATTGTTGCATATATAGTGTTATTTTTACATTAAATAATAAATATGTAAAGACTTTAAAATTGGTTACACAAAGCCAAAAAAGCTACACCTCATCTTATCCTGAAAGACCTTTCTTATGACCTATGGCAATGCTCTGAGGTTAGATTTCCTGCATATCCACACTTTCTACTGATTTGTTCTTCTTGTTCAATGTTCTACTTGTTCAATGTTCTACTTGTTCTGTACTGCTTTATTGAGAAAACTGGGAATACCTCATGCAGAATATCCTAAATCTCACAAGACCAAGTGCTGTGATATATATTATCATGTTTCATTGCTCTCCACCTCCCAATTTGTATATGTGGTATGCCATTTTAAAAATTACAAAGCATACATTGCGCACTGTATTGTGGTCCTACCATAGCTGTAACTTCAATGTTCATGCAATGAGTAAGTAAAAGTTAGGGGGAAGCCTGTGTCTTCCACTACTAAGTGTAAAGTATGAAAGGGAATATTTTTTCAGAAGTTGATTTGCAACAATCTCATTGACCTAGCTGTTGATGTTAAGATGTAAAAGTCAATGAAGATGATTGATGATAGGATGTAAAAGTCAAAGGAGACCTACCATCAGCCAGGCACAGCAACCCCCATTAATGAGGGGAAGACACTCTCACTTTGGTTATCAACAGTGCTAGGGGTCTTTGTTGGAATGCATATCTATGTTGTGTGTGACACTGTCCCCAGAGAAAGGAAATGCAAAACTGGTCACGGTTGAGAAGACGAGACAGGAGATGCCAGACTGGAACTTCTACCCCACTCCTCCCTAGGAACATTTGAACTTACTGATCAGTTTCAACCACATGAAACAGGAAGGTGATGGTCCCAAAAACACTGAGGTCCTCCAAGGTTTGTGAAAATTAAAGGTGGCTCCTGTAATCTCTCGCTTACTGACAGAAAAGGGGGAACAAGTCCAGATCATTTTGTCTGGGCTTCTCAGGGTAGTGGCTGGTTAACCAGTCTGCACACAGGTCCTGACTTGGCAGTCAGCCCACATGCAGCTATGAACCAGCCACGTGATGCTTTTTGTGATGCCCACCTTCTGGTTCAGGCAGAGGCAGCTAGGAGATGTGAGAAGGAATTAGAGTAATTTAGGGTAAGACCAGGTGACGTGACAGGTAGGTGAAGGTATTGGGCACACTATTTTGGCTGCAGGAGGGAAACTCAGGAATAGGACAGAATCTGTAGAAAGCTGAGTTTCATTAGTTCTACTGCTTATAGTATAGCATTTTAATAATAGAATTGGATTGTTTAATTTACACAGCATAATAGAACAATATTGCTTGTCTAATAGTACAATGATAGGAAGTTAGACTAAAGTTTGAATATATTTCACACCTACAGAAACCCCATACAAGCTTTCAGACTGCACACCGTGAGTAATTGTGCACTTTCTGTGAAGAAGTGGTTGATATTTAATAGTGCAGGGGGTTTTTTAACCTTTAGAAACAGGTAACCTATATTTGAAAAGAAAAAAAAAAAGAACCAAAACCAAAACCCACCAGCAGATTGGTCAGATTTCTGCTTGAATTTCTAAGGAAGACAGAAAGAAATAAAGTTTGCTTGTACAAAAATGAAACTAGTGTGGTGGTACATCTTCCCCCTGCCCCTGTTTTTTTTTTCTGTCCTGTTTTTTTCCCCTCTACTTCGTCTGCTTTACAATCTCAGGAATTCGCAGGCTGCAGCTTTTGCGTAGAGAGTTGGTCAGTTAAGCGCTCCTTAATTGTACCAGAAACTCCTACATGGCTGGAGCAGAGCACGGCTCTGTTCTTATCAAGATTCATATTATGGCTAACGAGAGGAATGAGAACAAACAGCTACCCCGGACAGCCTTGAAACAGGGTGGTATCAACGCTGCTGGAATTCCAGCAACAAGCCGACCCGAATTGTGGCTCGGATGGAAATTTACTGGTGATTAAAGTCAATCATCTCACAATCCTATAAAACGGCAGTCCTAAGTGAGGCCCTTTGAGCTCTCCTGGACCGCCACGGGCCGCACCAGCATCTCCCTCTGATCGAAATGTCTCTCAGAGTCAGCGAAAACTAGCAGATTCCCAAAGTCTGCTGCCACCAGAACTCCATTGCCGGAGATCAACAACGGAGCCTGGGCTGCTGATATTCTTCACTCCTCGAGACTCTACTCTCGCCTGTTGAGAAATGCCAAGGCATTAGACGTGAGTATTTCACTAAACTTGAGGGGAATTTTTAACAGGTATACTATTTTCACATTTGCATTTATAGTTGTAAGTTGCATGCATAAATCAATTTAAGTAGTTTGTAGATGTATGATTCAATTTTAAAGGAGTTTGATATTGCTGTACTATCCTTATAGCATTACTCTTATAAACCGTTGACCAAGTCTGAGACTAGGAGTGGGCCTAGCCGCACCTAGGCTCCTCTCTGAGAAGCAGTTTAGAAAGCAAGGGGGTCTAGTCCGAACCTTGTGACTCAACGGGAGGGTTCCCTTTCGCCCCCCCCCCCCCCCTTTTTGCTCTCTCTCCCCCTTTTACTTTTATTCCATATGTACGCAATGCTTTTATGAATCAGCTTAACTTTTTGTGATTTATTCTCTTTTATGTGTGCTTTTGTGTAGTAATAGAGTGAACCTTGCCATCTTCGAATCTGTAACTAAGTCACTGTTTTGATTAATTTTGTCTATCACTTTATTAATCATTGATGATTGAGTGCTATTAAAAATACTATAACCAAATTCTGCAATTCGCTATAAGTAAACTCTAACTTTTACTAAATCAAACTGTGTAAAGTCACTCATTCATAGCGAATCGACATAATCAGCAGGATTCACAAACCTTCATTCGTGACAACTAGTGTGTGTTGTGTCTCTAAGACTGAAATGAAATGGCAAAACCATGTGGTTAATTCAGGACTTTGTTCTGTACTTATTTGTTTGATCCCTTAATTCATGACAGTTCATATTATTTAATACGTAGAATTTGAGAGTAGTGAAGTTGTATCTGCTTCAGTATGCTGTGATCTTACGATCTGCACTTCCCTAGGTGAATATTCCTTTTCTCTATCAGTGGACAAACCAAAGGAAAAAAAAAAAAAAGAGACTGAAGCTCATATTAATTAAAATATAAAACAAAACTATGTTTTGTGAATCAAGTTTAATGTTATTTTGTATTTTTTATGTTATCAGTTTAGAAGTATGTTAAAAACCTTATTCTGTTCTAGACATCCTTAAAATACCTAAAAAATGTTTTAGATAATTTTTACACCATCACTAAGGAGCACAGTACACAGAATACTTGCAAATAATCTACTCAAGGACTTAAAAAATTTAGTCTCTTCTACCCACCATAGAATACTACTGTGTCATTGGTCCTTGTATGGATCAAAAATGGATGGGTTTTAGCCTTTACCATTATTGCTTGTAATTCCTGCTGAAGGTGATAAGATATGAAGAGGAAATCCGTACTGGGAGCTACAAGGTCAGATATGCATTTTGGATAATTTTACTGCTGTTGATCTGGCAGTTGGAAACCCTGGTAATGTTTATAGAAACTTCCTTAAACCATTCAAATTTAATTGCTTAATGTTCTAACTGTCTCTTTTACACTACATTTAACTTCTTAA
The DNA here is from genome assembly GCF_030463565.1 of Pelecanus crispus. NCBI lineage: Eukaryota > Metazoa > Chordata > Aves > Pelecaniformes > Pelecanidae > Pelecanus > Pelecanus crispus. The sequence continues at coordinate 102,968,875 of NC_134645.1, forward strand.
GTCTTTTTCACACTTGAAAAACTGTTGGCTGTCACTTATTTAAAAGAAGTTGAAAACTGGAGCTTTGTTCTTCCTTCAAGTAGTAACTATGGAAGACCTTTAAAATCCATGCAACAAGTAGACAGATGTCTGGAGTTTGCAGCAACAGAACCAACTATGTGGTCACAGTAAGAATTAATCTGTGATTATTGTATAGCATTTGTATATTTCTGCTTCATTCATAGCTGAGATAATTGGAGTTCCCAAAGTAGAGAGGGGTTAAAGAAAAAACTCAGAAAGAACACTCTGAAGTAAACTTTAACATCTACATCAGTGATATTGTCAGGAATGACTCATTAAAAAAAAAAAAAAACAAACCAAAACCCACACACCAACACAAAAGAGTGAGTTAAAAAACACGACAGGTAACAAATTTGCAGTGAAAAATCTCTCATGTATATTTTTGTAAAGAGCTGAAACAGTACTGAAAATACAGGGACCAGAAAGAAAGGTATTCAGGCATGAATGACTGCAGGAATTAAGGAAAATGGTAGTAAGCATGGAGAAACTTTGCTAAGAGGGGAATGCTCTGACTGAATGTGTTTTGTGTATCAGAAACCAGCACCTGAGAAGTAGGAGCAGGAAAGTTCAGAGTACCAAAAGCCGTATTTGTTGCTAGCATGGAATACTCATTTCCTGATAGGTTAAAAAAAAAAAAAAAAAAAGTGTTTTTTTTAAGAAAGAAGCAAAAAGGAAGACGTTCATCCCACCAGTTTCCTAGAGTAAGCAATGAGGCATGTGGCAAGAGGGGAAGGAGTTATGTTTGAATCTCTTGTCTCAGCTTGTATTTTGAAACGTTGTATGTGGGAGCAGAAATATTATTGAATGTTTTTTCTGTCTGCTATGGTCAAAGAAAACATAAAAAAATAGTTCATCTCCAAATAGCAGCAGTGCTATTGACACCCTGTGCTACTGAGTTGCTCTTTGAGCCACACTTTGGTTATAGAAGCCAAGAAAAATCCTTAGAGTTAAAACTAAAGATACCTAATTCAAATGGAAGATGCAACTTCAGCTGAACTTCTTCCTCACTCTCTGCTGGTGTTTGTAACTTGCAAGGCTGTCCCCTGACAGCCAATTCTATGAGTGCCTTGGCCACTCATTGCAACTCATCTCTTGTAAGTTAGGCATACTGGCTAAATTTATATCATCTTTGCCTAACTTTCTGAAAGAGCAGGTCCAACTGCTCTTCTGGCTCTAAAAAGTGACTGTATAAATGCAACACTCTATTTTCAATTGTCTAATCAAGATTGCAGTCTTTTGTTTTGTCAGCAGAGAACTGCTGTTGTATTTGCATTGAGGCAGTAAGTGCAGATAAAGCAGTTTTGCAAACAAGTACTTGGAGTGGTTGTAACCCAAGATGGGCCTGGTAATCCGAGGCTTGATGTTTGTTTCCACAAACTCTTAAGGTTTAATTTGGGGATGGTGTCATCAGGTGCAGGACGCTGACAGAGTTCTCTGTTAATGGTTATCTGGTAACCTATGGTATTCCTACGTAATCCCTATCCTATGCAATTGGTATCATTATATCTAAAACAGTAATGTGCTGAAATGTTTTCAGATCTGAGTGATAATTTGAACTTTCTTTCAAAGAGAGAATGTCTCCTCTGTTCAAACCCCAATTAAACGATCCATAGGTTAGCTGGGATCCATTTTAGCAGCCTGCTGGATAACACTTTTCAAAATAAGCACAGAAAAAGAGGGAATTATAGGATGATATGAGGCTATATATTAAATTTTGTGAGTGGTCAAAGTTTCTCTGCCTCTGAAATGTAAGACGGTTGTAAATCTTTATTTTAAAACTCCCGATTAAATCTATGAACCTAACTAGAAAATCTGTAGTCAATCGTGGTACAAAAATAGGGACTGCTGAAAAAGAAATACAAAAATGTCCACAATGTAACTGTCAATGCAATATGTTTTAATCTGTTTAGGTGTTTGAGAACAGTGGCATTGCACAACCTCAGCCTATTATCAGCAGTTTATTAAAAGCCATGCACTGTTCTTGTTCTACATAAGCAATTCATTTCAACAGTTTCATATGCAGATTAGAATCAGTATATGGTTCAAAGAGCCAGTATTAATGTTGTGATTTCTTAAAAATATAAATCCAATTCTGCTCATTGTCATTCAGTAACCAGATTTGTAAACAATTTACATTTTGCCTTAAGTCCGATAATCCTATCGTTATTTAATCTCTTTAGGCACAGACAAATATCTAGATCTGGATGTGTGTATGGGAAAGTGTTGTGTAAACAGCAAGGCAGCAAAAATAGCAAAAAATAACAAGAAAAAAACAAGCAGAAATATACAACATTTGCAAATACTTATAGTTCTGGAGAGTACACTTTTTTTAGTTACTTCCACATTTATGGAGTTGTTTTATTCACCCTTGTAAAATCAAGCACAAGGAGAGAAAATGAATAATTATATACAAAAGGAAGACTGTTTTTTTAAAAAATAGGTTGGGATTCCTCAGTTACCTCAGCACTGAATTTTCTTCTGGACCATTTTTTCCTCATTCTTCATGACATAAAATTCTATACACTGAAATGTGACTTCATAAAGTTGTCAAATTCTTACTCCATAGATCATTTTCTTCTGTCTGATTAGTATCATATCCATTCGTTTATTGAAATCACTATCCTTCTTCTTACGCCGCTTAGTTTTGGATAGCAAACATGCCTGAGGTTTTTCTTTTGTGTGAATCCAAGTGTTTTCAGAACAGTCTATCATTACACTATTCTTCTTGGCTTTGGAGGATGTAAAGGAGAAGTGAGCCCACTCTCTTTACTACTCAGTGTTGTTGAGCCACCACTCAAGCACTAGCCAGCAGAGCAATAAATACTCTTGACTCACCATTGCATGCAATTGTCCAGGTTAGATCGGAGAGGGGACATCAATCACTCCTCCTTACTCCAACTATCCAAAAGCTGGCTAGGAATAAACTGTTCAGCAAAAAGAAGTGATACAGGGGGAAGGAGCATTCATTTCTTCTTTGGCTTCCTGCTGCGTCAGTGTAGCTATATGCTTCCTTTTAAAGTAGAGTGTAACTTTATGAGCTAAGCTGTTGGTTGCATCTTAATTGACTTGTGTAAAGTTGTAGAGATGTCTCTGAGAGCAAAATTTGGCCTACTGTTACTATATTGATGAGGATTATAGAGAAGATACAGACTTCATTTTGAGTCTGAAAGATTGAATTAGAAGTAATAACAGAAGAAAAAAACAGCTTTTTAGTTGTGGATTTGCTCATGTACTATGGATTCTCTTAACCATAAAAATCCTGAGACTCCACAGAGCTACTTCTACTGAATCATTTTTCAGACATGAATCATACTTTAATAGTTTTCCGTATTAGCATATGGTTTTTCATGTTCCTTAAAAAAAAAAAAAAACAAACAAATGTTAATTTGTTCATATTTCAACTTGATTAGTGTGCAACTCTTACCTTGCACTACTGAGAACTGGTCAACAATTTAACAATCAATTTAACAATTTAACAATAGGCTTTTGATCAAAGTGCCATCAAGCTAGTGTCAAACAATTTTCTTAATCCAAATGGTGTGATAAAATGGTTGTGGGGGTTTATCTGATAAATCATCATGCATCTTTGATCCAGCAAGCACACAAGTAACCATTTCAAAAACTTTCTATGCTGTTAGAAAAGATTTCCTGCCCTTCACTGAATAGGAACTGACTGACAATATAAAAGGTCTACAATACAAATCTTCATTTACTGAGAGGAATATACTCAATTCCTTGGTTTCCATACAGCTCAGGAATTCAATTTTTGCCATTTTTATCAAGCAGATATGATATAATCAATGGCAGGAAGTCTGTGTCCTTGTGGACTTTCTGTGGTTGATTTGTACATAAAAATTCTGTGAGATAATCTGTCTACAGCCTGCTGTCAAATATGTGACCTTCATTTTCTTCTGCTCTGGTCATGTGTTCCCACTTCCTCTGATGTACTGGATGGCTTGGACAAGCTTGCCAATATGGTCAGAAAACTAATCTTTTATTTTGTGGTGTAGTTGCCCATCAGGTTAAGCAGCTGATCATGTAGCTGCATGGTGGCTGCATGATTCTGTGATTCATGCATAGGCATCATGCTATCTGTATTTCTTTAAGCAGTATCTGACTGTGGGAAGCAAATAGTAAACTGTTTGGAACGAAACAGGCCATCCTATGCTTTTTCTATATCTATTTTCTGGAAACAACAGAGAGCAAAACATTGCAATTACACAGAAGGTTGGGAAAGTCCTTTCAAAACATCTTGGTGAGGCAACTCGTATATATTGCACAGATGATAGTCTGTTTTGCAATGATGTTCTCATTATCAAACACATCTCCTTGTATATCAGTTTGAAAGGATTTGAAAAGGATTTTAAAATGTTTATTCAGGTATTCTGGCTTTTTGTTTAGGTGTGGGAAAGACCAGCTGAAAACCAAGAGCCAGGCGTACCATTTTGGCCATTTCCTTTTGGAATGCCAAAATCAATTTTCCTTTTTGAAAACACTGAGCATAAATCACCTAACATTAAATGTCACATCTGGTGTTCTGGTAAGGAGAATGTATGTACTTTGAGTTTTTGTTGGGGAAGTTGCTGTTTGGTGAAATTTTAAGCTACTGAAGTGAAACATAATTATAAAATGAGACTTGACCATATATTTAATATTAAAGAATAGAAGAAACAGACTTGGAAACATTTCCATGTCAGCAGAGCTTGTAGCTGTGCACAGCAGCGTGAAGGAGCAGGACTTGGGAATTAAAATTATTTTGTGTCCAATCCTTAACTTTTCCTGACAAGTTCATCTAAGCATTAATACACCATCATATCAATAACTAAATAATTCTTATTTTTTTCAAATTTCATTGCAGTCTATAATCAGTAAAAAAATCAATGACACCCCAATCACAGTGGGTAAGAGGCTTGGGTTTTGTTTTTGTTTTTGTTTTTTTTTTAATTTAGAAGCTATAAGAATGGAATTGCATTTTAAAATATTACAACAGTCTGTCAAGATTAAAAAAAAGATGCACAAAATCATTCACAGCACAAAAAGAAATGGGAAAAAATGCCCAGTAATCACATTGCTATTTAGCATTTCAAGATGGGAAAGATTTCTAATCTATCATGCTGCTAAAAAGAAATGGTAACATATTTCTTCATGTATACAAATAGGCAAATATTGAACTATTATTTTCAGCAAACACAAAAGTAATTTGGTATGTTACTTGAATGGCTTGTTATTTAAAATGCTGAATACTATATGTATTCTATAACAACATATATAATCCTAGCACAGCTGATAACTTAAAAATGTATCTGAGAGTTCAAAAATGCTGATTCATTTTATAAAGTACCAAATAACAGAAAATGTTAACTATTAGTAAACCAACATATTTTAGCAAAGTGGGTTTATTTATCCATTTAAGTAAATTATTGGATAGCAGTTATATGGTGGGAAAAGTCACAGGAAATAATTTTGAAAGTTACAAAATTGGCATTTGACACTGACATTGAATTGTGACAATTTCCATTACATAATCCATTACAAAATCCATTACATAATCGTTGCTGGCAAGTGATTTTGAGAAGAAAATTTAAAAAAAACCAAGGTAAATCTTAAGAATAATTTTGATTCACTGGCATAATGGAATTATTAAAAATTAGACTGTGAAAAGATACTGAAAGCACACAAACTAGTGAATTCACATCACCATGCTGGAGGCACCAATAAGCTAATGATACTAATGGCGGATGTTAAACAATTGCCAAAGTAGTAAGATGAGATTCCCAGATATAAGCTTTTCTAAATTTTCATGGTGTCACAAAACAATATTATCACTATAGGGTCATGGTCTTTGCTAGAGATAGGATTTATGTCAGGAGAAAATGGAGATGACCTTGAAATTTTCCACCAAAGATGGTTAAACCATTTTTTTCTGTCTACATATGTACACTTATGAAAGGTGACAAAGAACAGGAAATGTGGGAGGAGAAGAACAATGAGTCTTTTTAGAAGGGCATCAGCATAGCCTACTCCATCATAGTTTTGAGGTGGATGATGGTCCCTTGCAGGTCCCCTTGAAGAGTTTTTCTGAATACACAGAAACAGATTTTTTTCATTACAACTGAGCTGTATAGCTGGACTCTGACTGTCTCAGAATCTGATTTCGCAAGTACCTTTGTAGCTGTTTTTAAAACCTGTTTGGTAATTTGGAAAAAAAAGTTGGCAAGTGTTTTTACGAAGACAAAGATGCTCACACGAGAGGGAAGAGAGAGGACAATCTATGTCAATACTTTTAAATATTTCTCAAAGTTTGAATGCTGTGTTGATGCAGCAGAGAGTTTCTCTGCACTCCCCAGATCTGTTTCTGAGCAACCTGATGAGTGAGCATTTGCATTCGGAAGGGACGGCGCTTTTCCACCCATGACAAAGTGCCCTCATTCCAGAACTCATGGTGTTACTCGGCAACCCCTATTGTGCACGCTTCTTAGATATATATTCATTTCAAATGTAAGTGAGCCCTAAAGCTTCAACACCGCCGTGATTTTCTTCCACAGACTCACCTTTCTCCAGCTTTCACTGTGGGGCCAGGCAGATCAGTCCTGCGGCCTCTAAGATCATGAGTCCACGATCATCAGTACCAGAGCTGTGCGTTGCCGGATCGCAGCAGGATGTGTCTGATTCCCTTCATCATCTATCTGCTGAGTGAACCAGAACACGTGTCATGGTGTTTATTCCAGCTTTATGCTTTTATACCTGCTGGGAGGATAAACAATAACTGATCTGACATAAAGCTGCAATCCCTAGTCTGGCATGAAGTCTGCTGGTATAAAATTAACCTGTCACCTTTTTCAACAGCATAGACTGAGCAGAGATTATATCAGATTGGCAGTTCAGATCGTGTAATTGCAGTGTTTTCAAACTGGGAGCAGGGGCCTTCAAAAGGGATTTCCCGTGTTGCTGAAATGGTCTGAGCTAGCTGCTGCTTTTCAGATTGGGTCCTCTGAAGCAAACGTATTAGAAGAGATGGGGAAATTATAGACACGTTTTCTCAACACTGCTACAATGGGAGCTCCTTATCTGGTAACTCCATTAACTTCCATGACCTTCTGCTATTATTCCCATGCTCAGCTTTATACACGAGTAATCCCATAAAGGGACTCCCCTTTGAAGGGAGGCACAGGTACTACTGATTGCCTGATTGTGTCCTTTACCTTTCTCCCTCTCTGACACAGTCTCCATTTCTCTCTTATACAAATGAGAGGCATCCTTTGTGGAAACCTTCACTGTGAGCAAAGATAATGCTGATTTTTATTCTTACATGTAAATAAATACAAGCTGCTATTTTGAAGTGCTTTTATATTTTTAGAAAGAAACTCTCAAACTAAAATTCTGGTTCTTTTCCAAAGGCATTTCAGAAAACCTTATTGGGCAAGTCAAAATGAGCTGAAAGAAGCTATTTAGTTTAGAAACACATACAAGTTTGCACCACACTAAAGAGCTGTGCACCGCTCCTCCAGTTCATGCCAGGATCTACCTTGGTTCTGTAGCTCTGTGATATGATGTACACAAATTGGCATGTGCTTCATCTATTAGACATTCACTTGAATACACTGATATGGACGTGTATTATCATAGCGGAGTGCAGACATGAGAACTTTCACATAAATCAGACTCCCAGGTGGCTGTTTCATCAGTCCCAGTTATTAATTTGCCCTTCTTTTTGTAAACTCTAGGAAGAAAATTGAAAAAATCCTCAAATCAACAAGAAAATAAATGGCAGTATACTTACAGCCTTAAAAGTGCAGCATTTATAGAACTCAAAACTGTATTTTCTAGGGCAACTGCTTTGATTATTTTTTGTAGAAAGAAAAGCTGCAATTTTACAAGTGCCGCAAGGTAAGTAGGCTGACCCACAGTGTGTAAACAGGTCTTCTGGGGGATCCAGCTTCTGAGAGCAGTGGGGTTTGGAGGTTGCAGTTTGCTGGCTGATGCAGATTTTCAGTCTCAGCCAAGAGCACTGAGCAGGGAGAAAACAAGAAAAGAAGCACCCGTGCAAGAGCACACAACATCTTCTCAAACATCTTGGTGTCCGTTCACCCCCAGCTTTTTTCTCATCAGTTGATATTCAGACTGAAAGTGTGCAGTTGCACTTTTAGTCCAAAACCACAACAGTAGCCTGAGTATATTATCTCCTGCAAGCTTAGAGTGGAGTCTGCAAAATGCAGTGATTGCCCTCATTAGTTCCAGAGGCTGGAGGCAGTACATGCCTTGGACTGAGATGGCCAGTTTGTCTTGAGGTAGCAGTAGCTGTATCTGCTGAGCTAACCCAAAAACTGGCTAAGATGAAAGACTTATTAAAATATTGGAATTTCAGGCACTGCTTTTAGAAGCTTCTCTGAGGTTATAGTTAGGGGTAATTTATACAGTGAGTTTCTTTGTTTTCACCGTGGATGTACTTGGGTGAAAATGTGGTGGGAGGGGTCTTTGTGTGTTGTTAATTCGGGTGTGGTTTGGGAAAGTAATGCTGGTGACTACCATTGTCTGTTTAAATCTCCCAGTATGTAATGCAAATTGATTACTTCAGTGCTTTGATCTTAATGATTTCCTTTGTAGAAGCAGATATATTTAAAAGTGACATCAAAGCTGTCAAAAATACCAGACCTGATACAGTTTATCACTAGATTGTTTTAATGAAAGGATGTGTCTCAGTAATACACAATTAAACTGTTTTTATTCTGAATGTGCTTGGAGGCTAGCAATAGGAACACCTGACAAATGAAAATGAATCAATAAAAAGTTACCTACAAACCAAAATAATCCAGCAGAAAAAGAATAATGACCATTAAGCATCCATTAACATCTGGAAATCAAATCATATCATATCTTTCAATGAAATAACTGCCTGTTTAGTAACAGTATCTGGACATACACACTGAAATTATTGGGGTTATGTAAGGACCTACAAAGCCAGTGGAAACATGCTGTTCTATAAACATAGTATTGTTGCACGTGTTGTGATAAAACTGATTGCATATTTTGTGATATAAGTGGAGAAATGCTTTTCATCAAGAAGTGACTGAGGGAGGACAGTCTGTTTGTGGCGTTCTAGTTTGTTTTTTATGAGCAGGATAACTTATTTTTCTGAAAATGCAGTTTCAGAACAGTGAAAATTATTTGTCAAATTGGTCCTAGGCCTAGACCAAAAAGACTGTGAAAAGTCAGAACAGTTTTTAAAATCTCACTTTTCAAACTTGGAAACCATAGTAAGGCTTTTTTTCTTCTTCTTCTTTTTCTTTTTTTTTTAAATAGAAAAGGTCCTATTTTTAAAAAAATGTCTTATTTGGTCAGGCAAGTAAATTACCAATTTAGAGCTCTAGGCCAAAACTGGCATTCTTTAACTAAATCATCCCAAGATTGTTAAAGGGGAATTGTAAATGAGACTATTGATATTCACATCACAAAACTTCCTCTGCAAGTAGGCTGTAACGGGAGAGATACGTATAATGCAGATGTCTACCCCTAAGGTTGCTGCCCTAGCCTGTCATTGGAGTAACTGTCATTGTGTGTGAATCTCACTGTAAATTAGATTTAAAATTTGATTAAATGGGTAGCTTCTTCGAATGGCTTTATCTCTCCAGAGATGAGAGAGGGAAGACTGTTAGAAACAGGTGAGCTGCATCCCACCTGCACTGCTTACAGTGGCAGTACCACTCGCTTAACTGATCATTCGCAGCACAAATGTGTCACAGACATCTGGTATGACAACGAAATGTTAACCTGACTTTTTTTTTTTTTTTTAAATTAATTTATACCAGACTGATCTTTTGTGTATATACAGATACAATATTTCATTTTGGCAGTTGCATCCCTAAAACTGGATTGACTGTGTTGTCAAACTAGAATCTGAGACATTCACTACTTTTCAGGCCAGATCCTCTGAACTGGAAATGCAAGAACTACTGGAAAATAATGTGTCATCCTTGTAGGTACAGTGGCAGTCCATTAGCTGGTAACCCTGACCTGTTGCTCTTTTGATCTTTCATAGCCTTAGGCAGATGAATCAGATTTGATCTGCACTTCGTGTCACATGGTGATACCAAATCTGATTTGCATTAGCAACCTGAAAATAAATTTATCTTTTCATCATACATTTTCTTTGGTGGAAAAGCCTACCTTGGTTCTCATTCCCATCAATATTCTGCAGTTTACTTATTGTGGGCTGGTGAAGGGTATCCTTATATATCATGAAGTGTAAAAACCAGATCTGGACCTCTCTCAATAGTGAGACAGAGAAATGCATTGAGCCAGCTCTTCTGCTCAGGAAAACAGAATGTGTAACCACATCCTTTGAGAGCGATTCAGATGATAAACTGTGAAATACTGTCTTTTCCCCAAAGGCACTGGAAATCTAGTGATGCCTTCATTTTGGTACAATTTTTTTCTAGGAGCCTAAAATCTTGGTCTGCTGCCAATTTTAGCGATTGTGCTGTCCTGCCAATTACACTGCAACTGCTGTCTAAGCTCTGCGGCAAATGAGAGCTGGTTGTGAATGAGCATTAAACTTCTAGATTCATAAATGATACAGAGAAGCAGGAGTCATTTCAACGCAGAGCGCAGAGGTTTTATTGCAAAATAGGGAGGGCGGGGCAGAAAAGTCTCAAGGAGGAAGGAAGTATTGGAAGAAAGTATTTTGCACAATAACTTACCCTGTGGCCAGTGCTCTCATGCAGGAATCAGGAGCCTGGGATTCCAGCTCCACTTCCTTTATCCTGCAGCTACCTGAAAATACTTGAAAGCCCGTTTCCCAGGGAAATGATCCTGGCATTAGATGAGTGGTAAAGGGCAAAGGGTACATTAACCATCATTCCATTAATACGTAAAATGTCATGACCAAATCCCACTGTAAGTTTCTGCCAGAAGGACCATTCCCAAACTGCTGAGTCAGGACCACTCTCGTCTGCTCTTCCCTCCTAGTCCTCAGCATTCCTGGCTCAACCCTTAACTAATTTCCATACATGGAGCAGCGAGTGCCCTTTTGCTTTGCTCGCATCTAGACTATGCTTGATTGGTTGAGAAGCAGGACACAATAATTCAAATCCACTCCAGACAAACAGGAAGATGTAGAAACCTTACCTCCTACATTTCAAGTGCCTTTAAAGAATTGTGCAAGAAGGATTGTGCTATTTCTTTCTCTAGGTGCCCTACCACAAAAGTGTGTAAATAGGCAACTGACTTTAAGAGTTGAGTCAGATAGGTAGACATAGCCCTCAGCCTGGCATTTCCTTTTAGACAGTTCCAGGTGGCTGTGCACATGTACCAAACTGCAAATTGCCCTGCGAAGCTGCCTGCAGTCCCCATGCAACCAATGAACGAGATAGCACCCTATGTGGGCATTCCTCAATTGCTTGCCATTAAAGCATGCTCTCCATAGGCAATAGCGACTTCTACCTTAATTGTTCTGAATCATCCTGCCGGTGATTCATGCAAGTTCACTGCCTAAAGCAGTGTGAATCTAGCTTGTCACTTTGAAATAGCCACATTTTAACATGCAGCATGCAGTGTCCTGCAGATTAGTATCAGTTTTCTTTATTCAGAAGATTACAGAAATGGGAATCAAAGTCAACTCTCATTGTTTAACTGGAAGATCACTGCTGGAAGAGCTGAAGTCCCCGTGTAGCATCGATATTTAAACCTCTGTGGACTTGTAGTAGTTTAACCTAATGGTTATCCCTGACTTTAGTAGTGTTAAAGAGTGTTGAAATCCACACTGGTGTGGAAAAGAAACTGTAATTCTTCAGTCATTTATTTGGATGACAGCATTTGTAATAAAGACATTACCTCTGTGATAATATGCTTAGAACAGAGGCCTGGTTTTCCTCTTCAGATTATTATTATACTAAATTGATTCCAAGCAAACACAATTTTTAGAGACTAAACAGAGGAAGGAATTCTCATTCTTCATTTAGCACAAAATTTTATGGCAACAGAAATTTTAATAAGGCAGAAATCTAATAAGGAAGGTAATATCCACTGTTTTCAACACAGCTGTTACTGCATCATGATGCATATAACATCTGAAATGAAAGAGGAATCAACCTCTATTGTCATGTTTGACAATTGAACTGCTTCCTTTGATAAGCCTGTCATAGCTTGATTTTTCTAAAGCTAGAAATCAAAGTGTTAACAGTTTTTCTGAATCTTTGAAAGACAAGCAGATGAACCAAGACAAAGAAAGAAGTTTGTTCTCTAGGTTTCCAAAATCTAAAAATTTGACAGAAACTTTGGTGATCAAAACTATTAAACAGGAAAGATCTGGGTAAGTCCTACTACTTATCATGGGTAAGCCCTACTACAAAGAAAGCGTAAGAAAGAGATAAATCCTTAAATGTTTCCAGTTAATTAAATACTCTATTAAGGGATCTGTGTTTAAAGTGGTTTTATACTTTGATTATTCACCATAAACTCCATTCATGGTTCAACAAATATTATTATATTAAAAAGAAATTTCTAATGATGACAGGAAGAAAAATCACATACTTGGAACCTGATTTTCCTTTTATCTTCTTCCAATTTTGCTACTCATTCTTTATTTTACTTTCTCACTCAGCAACCTGAAACAAAATGCAAATTGCAGAAACCAAGACTTAAATGCCCCCATTCCAGCCATAACAAATGTCTGTTCTGGATAAATTTGTTCCTCTACAATTGTTTTTGTTCAAAGGTAATTTTCCCATAGTGAAATGCTGTACAGATTAAGGAATCAAGGAGTGTTGGGATGTGGATTTGAATGCTCTCAGATCAGCTCTCCAAGTAGGAGATCCCACTAGCAGAGGAAGAAATAATTAGTATCAGCACAAAGTAACATTTTTTAGCGTTGGGTTTTTTTTCTTTTTTTTTTAAGGAAGAAAGATTCAGCACCTCCTGATACACATGTCTATGATTAAAGGTGTTTGAGAAAGAAGCATTGGCTACAGAAACTAGGAAGGAAGCTTGTGCTAAGGAATGCAAGGTGGTCTAGTAGTGCCAAAATAACAGGGGGACATTTGCTCTGTTGGACGCAAAACAGCCTAGGGTAATTCAAGCATTTTAACCAGCAGGTCTTTCCCACACAGCCCATTCTGACCAAAGTGACTGACAGCTTGGAGGAGACGACTCTGACTAGGAAGCAGCGATGAGTGCGTGGGGAAGAGATCACCTCACTTGGGGCAATTGCAGACAGAAGTTGTATAATTTTATCCTCATTTGAACTGATTTTTCAATCAGAATGCATTTACTCTTCGTAACAAGTTTCAAAGGAAAGTTTATCGTTCCTTGTGAGCTCCCTGCTTCTTCTCAATAAGGTTACTTTTTTAATGTGGAAGGGAGGGGGAGAGGCTTGTCCTTTCTTGAATGTTTCTCACATTTTTTTTTCTTTTCTTTCATATATTATTCAGAAGCACATGTTCTTTTCAAACTGAATGTTGGTCACTTTTTTTCTCCACCAGACACTGCAACGTGTGAGCCTATGCCTAGCAAGGATATCTTCCTTGCTTTCACAGTACACTGTGTCTCTGCTATTCTTGTCCATCCTCCTAGGACTCATCTCTCTGCAGCTGTGGCGCATGGCTGTGGCAGAAATAACATGTGGCTCTGCCTAGGTCTGTCTTAAGGCAAAGCAGGCAACTACCACACGACCCAGCAATGGTCTCCGTTCTCCCTATTTCACAGCTGCCTCCTCGGGCCAAGTTTTGCTGCAGAGATGCACTTATGTGGATGGCCTTTCCAAAATTATCTGTTGTGCTGAGAAGGAGTGCTGTATACTCCTTCCATTTTTATGTGCCCTTGCAGCCTACAAGCACAGGGCTGGGGCACGCCTCTGTCAGAATTGTGACTTCCTCCTACAGGTGAAAGGCATATGCTCCCCCATCTGTGGTGACTAGGAAGGCTCACACCCCGCGTGCAGGTGTCAGGGTATGGGTGGAGGGAGGCTGGTGGAACCCAGGCCTTCTGATCTTGTGAAGAACGTGTTGGAGCAGGCAGCGGGGAGCGCTGGGTGCAGGTCACACAGGTGGCATGCTTCCCATGCACAGCCATGTCCCTCTGGTTTCCCCCTTGGTGCTCCAGCAGGACCACATTTCGGAGAGCTCACTAGGGTCTCCCGGGATCCTCAGGTGAGTTGTCACACAGGGTCCCTAACAGGGTCATACAAACACTGTATGAGCACTGGTCATAAAGAATCATTCTCTGTGGATGTTACTCACCCAAAAGCAAGATTTTTGTCAGCAGTATCCTTTATATTCAACATCGCAGTATCTAGAAAAAAATTTTCAGCAACATTTATTTCTTTTTCCTCATTCAGAGAACTGTATGGATTGGGAGAAAGTCAAAGGATTTACATTTCTTTAGCCTGTGCTTCCTTTAGCTTGTGCCTATGTATGTAGGTTTATGTAGAAATGTGCTCCCTAGTTATCACAACAATAAAGCAGCACAGGATCTTTGCACAAATGTTAGAAAAAAGCTCCATTAAATACTACACAGGAATAAACTTTTCCTTGAAAGTGTTACTTCAGCCATATAGCTAATTATAGGAATGTAGCATTCTTCGATAAGATCAAATATCAAATAATATGACTTCAGAGCATGACTGGTTATACAACTTTAACGAACATAATTTCAAACATGCATTTAAACTTGACTGTTTTCTCTGTCTCTAATATCCGCAGACATTAAAAACAGTGATGAATGCATATGAAAATAAAACACCTGCTGATTTTATATACGAGGCAATGTCAAACAAGAACAACTAGTGCATTCAGGCTTCCTTAGGAACACTATGCTGAATCAAAAATAGGCTAATGCAGTAAAGAGCCCAAATGACAGTTCCTCTCTGTCTCCACAGACTGATCATGCATAGCAGCATGTTGACAGTTCTGGTTGCTGATGGCCATGAGCTATAGTCCAGTACCCATAAACAAAAGAGAAATGTGTTAATTCTTTGTGTCAGATCAGCTCGTTCATAAATTCCAGTATTAAAGAGCATCAAGATGCATAGTTTTAAATTTTTGCAGTGTTTTTAAATTTTTACTGGAATATAAAAAGGAAAATGTAAAGAAGAATGAGAGAGTAGCACTATGTTCTGGCAGGCAGTATTGTCCACCAGCCCCCTCAGACCAGAGTGATGCACGCCTTCGCTTCCAGGCTGATGAAAGAGATGAAGGGCAGAGGAGCAGCAGCAACAATGAGCCAGTCTAGAGTGTCCCAAGCATTTCCAGAGAGTGAGAGCACAGCAGCCCTATGCATCTATTTGACCACCGCAGCATATGTGTATTCATCCAAACATGGATGATAATGAATAATTAAACCTTCAGTTACTAGAGATAAATCCTTTAGTTACCAGAGATAACACATCTGGCAGCAGTATCCAGTCCATTTTCTTTCCTGTCTTGTTGGTGCTGCTCTCTCTTAACATATCTAACAGGCTAGAAAAACTTACATTGTCATTAAGTTATTTTTTTGTATTTGCTCAAGTAGGTCAGGACAGTTTACTGAGGTTTCAGTTTCAGAAGCACTTGGTAGTGGTCGAAGCTGGGAAAACTCAGACAGATGTCTATGGTTCAAATGTAAAACCCTTCCTCTGCTTTATTGAACGCTAATGCATTTGTACTTAGCAGAGTGATGGTTTACTATCAGAGTATTGGCATATTATTTGTTAATACCATGCAGTTATTTACCTTTTGTTGGGTTTGGTTTTTTTTTCACAAAGTTATCTTCCTAGAGCAGTTGAAAAGGAAAGAAAATGTGGTTATGTTGTTTTCTGCACCATGATTCAGCATAAAGAGATAAAATGCAATAAGTTAATATAATATTCTGCTATTCATCATAATTGTTGTAGTGATCATGCCTGCTCTTAGAGAACATTCCCCAGCACCACTTTGTACTATACCACCTCTTGTTCTCTGTGGGCAAATACATCACTTCATGGCAGATTGTCATATAGTTGCAAACTGCCCTGTGCAGGTCAGAAAAATGAGAAATTTTAACCACAGTAAGATGCACACATGGTTAACACAAAAATAGGTTACTGAATTTGGGGCCACACAACTGAGTCAGTAGAAAGTGCAGATGTTTATTTCTAAAATATATATATTTTTTAAAAAATAATAACATGCTACATGGTTATTTGCCTTCCTTATGCCTTTGCTGTCAAACATAATTTATCACTTTTTCTCACCCTTCACAGTCTTGAGAATTTTGTAGGTTAAGAGGAAATTCTTCAAGTAAGAGCAAAATATTTCCCAAAGCATGTTTCCTGTTTATAAACATCACTGACAGCTGTCATCTTGTGTTAATAGGAGAATTATTTTAGGCTCAGTATTTCAGTTTGGATGTGCAAAGATTTCTTTATAAACAGAATAGGTTCATTTCTAACTACGACCAAATTAGGAAGTTGTAGACCTGCTTTCAGCAGGTGTTCATTTGTTCTATCTATATTGGGGTTATATCAAAAAATTGTGAAGGTTGTTAAATATTTTTTTTATTCGGCTTCTATATACTTGTGCAATTTGGCAGTGTAATGGATATACGTACCTGATCTGTATTAAGATGCAATTTTTGATTCACCAACCAAAAAGTAAGGACTTGCTCATGTTTATGTTTGTGTAAAGAGCAGACCCTTTGGAAAATATCCCTTGTTCTGCATCTAGTTTTCACCATTAAGGTGAACAAGGTCTCAGCTCACAGGCTCTGATCTCAAATGAACATAACATACACAGCGCAGGTGGTTGCAGAACTGCAGGTAAAAAAATGACGTTAAAGCCTTGTCCTCCTTTTCCAGCGACCATCTCCACCATTAAGAGGAAATGCATAACACCAAATTTTACTTTCTTGTGTATGCAATCATTTTGGACACTCCTGTGCCCATCTGAAATTTAAGTCTAGTTGCACATGATGCAAAAGTTTATTTGTGGGGAATCCATTGCATGATGATAATTTTATCATCAGCGTTGCATTCTCAAGAATACAGATAGAATCTTCACTTTTTCTTTAAAAATAGAGTCAGAGGAAAAGAGGAGGAAGTTTCTAGCTCTTCTTGTAAATTTAGGCTTGCCTAGATTTAGAGTTCAGGAGGAGCCCAGCCAACGTGAATGAAGAAGCACAACAAAACACTGCACAGTCCATCCCTGTGGTTCATGCTGTGCACATCTCTTGAGATTGTGAGCTAATGTAAAGATATCTCAAGAGAATTATTATTAAATAAAAAAAAAAAAAGGAATTAAATGCCATTTTATTTTGGCCAGAAGCAGATGCATAGAAAAAAATATTTTTTGAGCTTTGAGATTTAATTTTTTTTTATTTTTTGCAGGTGCTGATTCTTTTTTTTCTCCCAGACTATCATTTCTTCATCCTTAATCAGTGTAGACACATCTAAAGAAAATTTTTTCCCTAGGTTCTTAGCCATATGGAGAGTCTGTTTTATTGATTGAGTCTTCACTCTTTCTAAACCTACATTTTTATTTTGACATATACTATGCATAAATTACCAGTAAGTTGACTTCAAAAAGAACTGTCTTAATCAATGGTTGTAAATCTATGCTAAGATCTTTATAGCACTTAAAACTTATTCACAAAATGTTTTTTTCTTTGAATTATAGAATAGCCTCCAAGCACTTTGTAAACACTGACAGTAAATTTTTTGCACTTTGCAAGTCAGTACCTTTGATGCAATCAACACTGAGTCTTGCTGTTGTCACTGATTCTTGCTACTGTGTTAATGTCATCAAGTTATACCAGTGTTATATACCATTCTATTGTTAATATATTTTTTTGTACATTGAGTCCTTGAAATTTTATTATGGTTTTGTCCAGAGTTACTGAAAGGCAGAAAATTGACTTGGAAGGAATTGAAGTATTCTGAAGGTTCCATAGCTAAGGTAGCATTTTACCCCAGCATTAAAATGTTTCCCCAATGTGTCAAAACAATGATAAAAACTAAGCTGTTAGACATTACTTGATTTCTACCTATCATGTACTACAGCAACAAGGTGCTCCAGGGCTTGCATTGCTGTTCCCTGTTTGCACTCGTAGGTAGACTGAGAGGTCAGAGACTGAATGCCAAGTGCTTTCATCCATGCAGGAAGTGCAAATTAGACAACAATACTGCACACACAAACTGAAATTCAGCTTTTGTAGCACTAGAATATATAAATTCCTTGTCCTACAGCAACTAGATCATATGCTGGCAAAAGCTTTTAAAAATTCCAGTGTCAATATTTGCCCAGTAAGGGTTACGATGGGGTCATAACTGTGGGAGACAGTACTGTAATCATATGACGATAGTTCACTAAAAGCTGGGCAAATTACAATACTGACTTCCTTGTTCCATTCACTAATGAGCTGTAATAGCACAGTTTTCTAATGCATGTCTTGGGTACACTGGAAGCAATTCTGTGCATTCAAACAGGAGAGGTGTTGCCTTAGTGGGCAAATAAATCTCCCTGCATTTTAGAGAACCTTAACAAGCAACTTTCTATATAGTGATTTAGAACTGTGGTGGGGGTTTTTTTTCACCCTTCAAATGACATTAACAGTTCAGTAGTGTGCCAAGTATAGTTCTCATTTATTTTGAAATAATAAAACACTACCAGGGGAATTAAAAAACTGCAAAGTGCTCACTCCTTCTCTAATTTTTTGATAGTGACAGATATAGTGGTCCGTGGGGGTGCCTGCTGGCCATCAGCTCTACTTTTCACAACCACAGTCCCACAAATTTCAGTGTGACAGAAAAAAGGAAAAGTTTCTTATGGCCTGTTTGCGTCTTTAGTTTCAGACAAAATCTAGCTTGCACTTCTCATAATCTGAGCTGACTGGATGAGAGCAAGCACTGCTGCAGACAGTGTTTACATGTATTAATAGAGAACGGTGATTCAGCTAAGGAAGCCTAGTTTCTCAGCAGACTTTTTTAGTTCAGCGCAATGTCACGCCAAGATAGATAAATAGCTTTGGTTTCAGAGCTGTTCTGCATCAAGCAATGTTGCAGCACAAAGTCAACCTTTCTGGCCTATCAGTGAGTACATACAAATATTCCTGGCTTTGCAAATCCTTTAAACTCTGTTTGAATAGCCTTGCCTGCGTCTAAGAGTTTACCTTTAAATACAATCATATTTCTACATGCGTATCTTTACCTAATGATTTCAAGAGACATTTGGTCCAATCAGTGTCAGACAGAACAGATTTTCCCCAGATATCATAGCTAAGGCATCAACTGAACAACATAATGAGAATGGTCCTTTATGCAGCAACCTCTTTCATGTTCTGGGATTCCTGTTCTAGAAGGCACTTAGAAACACAGATAATTTGCTGTAAATATTTAAATATTTATAACTGTCTAAAATCACCTGAATCCCTGACTTTCCCTCAGAAATCATGGCTATGGTAAAATGGAGGAGGAAAAAACGCAGACGTTTTCAAAAGCAGTTGTGGTTTGCTTTTATTCAGTTGCAAGATTTTTGCTCCAACTTTATCATAGGTAATAAAAAATACTATGAGAGCATGAAAGATTTTTCCAGCATCGTGAATATCAGTTTTAATTTCTTATTTCTCATTATTAACTGAGTCTTTTGGAGGTTAAATTCCAGAAAGATAATTTGCAGTTTGTTTCCAGGCTTGAACATCAAGGGACATCTTCTAGAAGTTGTATCTTCGTGTGGGAACTTCTGGTGGGCTGGTGCTGCTGGTGAGAGATAGCTTCTGGAGGCTGAAAATTTTGATCTGACAGCTTGGAAATTTTTTTTACCATGAGGCTAGATAAACTGTGAAACAGGTTGTCCAAACAGATTGGGAAGTCTCCACCTTTGGAAACATTCAAGGTTTTACTGGACAAGAACCTGGGTAACCTGATTTAACTGGGCCTGCTGTGAGTGGGGATTTGATTAGAAGACCTCCAAAAGTCCTTTCCAACTGCCGTGGTTTAGCCCCAGCCAGCAACTCAGCACCACGCAGCCGCTCGTTCACTGCCCCTACCCCGATGGGATGGGGGAGAGAATCGGAGGAGTAAGAGTGAGAAACACTCCTGGGTTGAGAGAAGAACAGTTTAATAATTGAAATAAAGTAAAATAGTAATGATAATAACAATATAAGAATGATGATAATAATAATAATATACAAAGCAAGTGATGCACAATGCAATTGCTCACCACCCGCCGACCGATACCCAGACAGTTCCCGAGCAGCGGCAGCGATCGCTGCTCCCCGGCCAACCCCCCCCAGTTTCTATACTGAGCATGACGTCATATGGTATGGAATAGCCCTTTGGTCAGTTTGGATCAACTCTTCTGGCTGTGCCCCCTCCCAGTTTCTTGTGCACCTGGCAGAGCATGGGAAGCTGCAAAGTCCTTGACTAGCATAAGCAATACTTAGCAACAACTAAATCATCAGTGTGTTATCAGCATTATTCTCATCCTAAATCCAAAACACAGCACTATGCCTGCTACTAGGAAGAAAATTAACTCTATCCCAGCTAAAACCAGGACACTAACTTTTTTTCTGTGAGCTAACATCCATTTGTTCAAGACATGTTGTACCTTTAGAGAGAGACAATTGTTTTGTGTGAAGGTGTCTTGTCTAAAATCCCAGCACTCCTGAAACCAATGGAAAGGCTCCACTGAATGTTCAGGGCCTAAAATGTCATCATCATGGTCTATAATGTTGGTGCTCTACGGCTGAACGCTACAACTTTAACTCGAGATTGTTTAGTGCTGCTCTTTGCTGTTACTGGTTGCATTTCAGTTAGATTGCTGCACAGTCGTTTCAGAGCATGATTAAAGTTCCTTGCTGCCAGAATCAACGGAAAAAAGGTAAACAACAGTTTGTTAACATAACCATTCCCTGTTACAAATTTTCTTGATTAGGCATAGAAAGCTGTTGGAAATCTAAATCTCTGGTGTCTACAGTTGGCCTGTATTAAGAAAAAAGATTATGCTTTGCATTTGTGCAACTGCTGAAGACATCATCCTCCAGCAGATACGAGGGTTATGGGTCTACACTTTTTTCAGCACAGCTGCAACCCACATCTTTCTCTGTTTCTCTGATTCCTCATGGGTATTAAAAGAGAAAATATCCTCTTCCATCCCCTCTGTCCCCTTTTCTAAGATGAGAAAGTACCTTGAGCAACAAAAGTATGTGCATGGAGGAATGCTATGTTGCTTTCAAAGGTTGTCTTTGTTTTTGGAAGCTGTAATTTTGCACCACAGAGCATGCAAAGAGAATGACTTTTTTTCTAATAGAGTTCAACTTCATATATTTACAAGTGTATAGGCACTAGTCCCAGAGGTTTCACTGAATCAATATTAATTATTGCTTTTCTATGCATATGAGCTACACAGACAGGTATGAAATGATCTAAGACTCACTGTAGTCTGGAATACTATTTCTGTAGCTGGTATGACTGAACTGATATGGTTCCACACCCATCATGGGCTTTGACTCCAAAATGTGTGTCCTGGTTTTGGCTGGGATGCAGTTAATTTTCTTCCTAGTAGCAGGCATAGTGCTGTATTTTGGATGTAGTATGAGAAGAATGTTGATAACACACTGATGTTTTAGTTGTTACTAAGTAGTGCTTACACTAGTCAAGGACTTTTCAGCTTCCCATGCTCTGCCAGGTGCACAAGAAACTGGGAGGGGGCACAGCCAGAAAAGTTGATCCAAACTGACCAAAGGGCTATTCCGTACCATATGACATCATGCTCAGTATATATACTGGGGGGAGTTGGCCGGGGGACAACAATCACTGCTCAGGGACTGTCTGGGTATTGGTCGGTGGGTGGTGAGCAGTTGCATCACTTGAGGTTTTTTTCCCTGGGTTTTGTTTCTGTCTATCTCATTGTTCTCCTTTTCATTACAATTTTTATTACTATCATTGTTATTATTATTATTGTTGTTATTATTTTATTTCAATTATTAATCTGTTCTTATCTCAACCCACCAGTTTTCTTACTTTTTCCCTTTTGATTCTCTTCCCCATCCCAGCAGGGAGGGGAGGGTGAGTGAGCAGCTGTGTGGTGCTTGGTTGCTGACAGGGGCTAAACAACAACAATGTGGCAGCTCTTATTTCCATCCAACCACTTTCTTTAGCTATTTTCTCACAGACATTTTAAGTGTGTTTACTAGATCTTTTAAATGTTTATCTCCATCTCTGAGATCTGACTGGAAGATAAGAGGTGCAAGGAGGTAAGCTGTAAGGCAGTGGAGGAATGAACTGTTCTTATACCTTTATTTAATATTTCTGAAAGAACTTAAGTTCTCTGAAACCTCTGTTTCTGTTTCAGTCTTGAAGGCATAGTAGAATATATTGTCTTCATCCAGCAGATCAGGATACACAGTGCTGTCAAAACACAACCTTAGCAGAGCTCATTTTCCTTTTTATTTTTTGAGGTTTAATTAAAAAAAATGCAAATACTACTGATACTAGCTTGTTATTTCACATGATGTTTTCATTAAAGTGTGAATAGCTGTTATGGAAAAAAAATATATGGAAAATGTAAAAGATCTGCCTGTCATTCAGAGACAGATTCAGAGCTGTGTGAAGGGCTGGAGAACCTAACCTGGACTAAGGGAATTCTTCAAGTATAAGAGTTTTCAACTTCAAGAAGTCTTTGTGCCTCTAGCCCTCAGTGCCTTCAAAAGTCAAGAAATTATTTCCACTCCTTAAACCCAAATGGTAAGGAAAAGTTTGAAATCCAGTACAGCAATAATTTTATTATTACTATTATTTTTTAAATGAGTAATCAGCAACAAATAATCACTGGTATGTTCTTGGGGCAAACTCCTTTATCCAAAAATCAGCCGAGAGGAGACAACGCTACAAATTTATACTAAACAATGATTTATTATGTGAAAGTAGGTTATGACCAAATTCTGTGGAATTTGTATTCTAAGAATATTTCTTAAGTATACTCCAGATATGTTTATAGGTAAAGAAACACCTGTGAATTTGCAAATCCAACAGAGCTGAAGCATGAAATAGTAACAACACAA
The DNA here is from genome assembly GCF_030463565.1 of Pelecanus crispus. Classification (NCBI taxonomy): domain Eukaryota; kingdom Metazoa; phylum Chordata; class Aves; order Pelecaniformes; family Pelecanidae; genus Pelecanus; species Pelecanus crispus. The sequence continues at coordinate 102,991,939 of NC_134645.1, forward strand.
CTGAACTGCTTCCAGAGCAAACTTGAAGCAGGTCTGTGTTAGGTGATAGTTAAATGGGACTTACACGTTTAAGTTTCAGACACAGAAATCTGTGTTCAGATCCCCTCTCCTGAGTCAGGTAGAGGACAGGGGTTCTTCCAACGATTGTTTAAAGGTACTGAGTAGCTTGACAAGGCATTAATCAATGTCCTCTCCTGCTAAAGATACTCAAGTCTGTGTTGGAGACACCATCTCTGATCTTTGTACAACAGCACAAAGCTCTGGCATTCAGTTATCATTTTTCAGTTTTCATCTGTGGTTATATATAGGCTTGTACTGGGATGAAGCAGACCAATATTTTACCATGGTTAGGCTTCATTTGCCTTGAGTTGTTTTGACAAGTTAAGCAGCAATCCATAACTAACTGTGTATTTTCAATATCATAACTTACTCTAAAGTCATGATTTTGTAGAGGACATAAAAGGAGAAAAATAAATCTCTTGCTACAAGGTGGTGAATGGGTGAGAGGACATGGTGCTCAACTCCCTGGCATGCTAATGTTCCAAACCACTGTTCTGCTAGGTTCTGCATTTGTAGTAGATCAGCTGCCTTCAAGTTACAGATTACATTAATTTAATGATAATTAGCTTATTACAACAAAAGAACAAAATCCAAAATAGCATTTCTGTCCTTATGAGAATTTTGTGCTTGTAAAGATTAGGCATTCGTGGACTGCTTAGGGATTTGTGGCAACTGCTGGAAGTACTTGACAGTTACCAATTTCATCCCACCTGTTACTCTTTTTTCTTCTTTGTCACTAATACTTTCAAAAGACAAAAAATTCTTCATTGCTCTTATAAAATAATGATTTTCCATTATTTTCCCTGTAAGGAACTGCTAAGCTATTTTCTCTTTTCATATCAACTCATCTTCCAATTTCTACTGTATTTGTATTAGAGAAGTAACTTAAACGAGGCAAGTCTAGAGAGATCAGAAAAAAAGCAGTTCCACCAAGGCCAAGAGAGTTATTCCAGCAGAGTATTTGTCAGAAAGAGATAAAATAAGAGTGACTTGAAAAAGAAAATAAATCTGGAAATGTAAGTTTGGAAGGAAAGAGAGGAGAAACTTGCAATAGCATTGCTAGTTAGTGAGTGGCTAATAGACTTTTTTCTTAGAACAAAGAAGTGACGAAGGTGACAATAATTTGAAGCTATATATGCAAAGACAAAGTTAAGAAGTTGAAGATTATGTTATAGTTAAAAAAAAAAGGAAAAAAAGGAAGCCAATGACATTTCAGCGCCTTTATTTCAAAAGTAGTCATCAGTTCAAGGCTTTTTTCAAAATCTGTAGTTACCTCTCTCTAAGTTTTCCCTAGGCAAATTAAAGGTGCCTGTCAGCACGGAGGTAAAACACCTTTTCATTCAGTTATGATGAAATCAAAGCTGGGCATCTTCCTTCAGTTCAAACTGAAGTTCAGCCTTTGAAAGGTTATAATCTGAGAGAAGCTTGGAGAAAAGCAATAAGAAAGGCCAGAGAACAGGACAAATTAAAACATTTGTTAGTGTCCTACCTAAAAGCTATTCTGTAGCTTTGTAAGAAATACTAAATCTTTAATTTTTCAAATATATACTCACTATATACTTGCTTTTAAACCTTGCGTATGTAGAAACTGCTGATGTCCCAGAACACAAAAATTAAAACAACATGCAAGTCTTTGCTAGGTTAGGGCACAAAACCCCATTATTTAAAAGTATAATATTTGGCTGAGTGTCGTAAAGCACTATACAATGGGGCCAATGTCATTTCAGTGGTATTGATATCTACAAGAGAAGGAATAATTTAGGACTGTGTAAAGAGTCAACGGGTAGTAATATTGTAAAAGTAACTTCAAAATGAGGTATATTAGGTCTTCTGTTGCATTACCAGTTACACTAATATTGGATAATCTTTATAATATTGCGATTTATTTAGCCGTGCAAGTTTCCCAAAGGAAGTATAGAAGCCCCATCATTTAGGATAGAAATCTAAACTGGACCAAGGTTATTGAATGCATATCTTGGGGAGAACAATACTGCCCTGCTAGGAAAATCATCAGGCCTTTTTGGCTCTGCCCTTCTCACTGTTTCTCTCCATCACTATAGAGGTGCCTCAGTATTAGAAGTACTGTCAACAACTTCTCTTCTTACTTAAAAGCTCAAATCTATTACTTATTGCTGTTGCTAACATTCTTGTCTAATTATTTAAATTAAAAATTTGATCAATATGTAAATATAGAAGTGTATACTATTAACTCCTCCACTTTTTTCTTCACTACTGATTGAGTTTTCAACTCCATAGGTAGAAAATTATAAAGTAGTATCTAAGGATGCATTTAAGATAATTAATTACTTTTTAATATATTGCCTAAACACAGATTTATCTCCACGCTAACTACCTAGAGACTTTTCTGTAATGAACAAGTTTATCTGGATGATGATCTGCAGGGATTTATTTGTTTTATTTGAGTATTTCTTAATTTTTATTTTGACCATCAGCATTCTGCAATATTTAGAGATTACTTGAAATAAGGTGGAAGGTAAATCAGCTCACACAAAGAAACTAGGCTGTTTTCATTGGTCTGTTCTGTTAGACAGGATTTTCATAGGGCTCCTGAGAAAGCTCTTAGCTTTTTTTTAGCAAACATATCTGGTTAATTGCACTAAATTAGAGGTGCAAAAGTAAAAGATTTCACGGTAGGCTCAGTAGTCAAACTACGAAAAGAATTTAGGTTAAGGCTCGTTGTGGAATGACTTGCTTTCTTACTGCTATAAAGGTTGGCTCTTGGTCATAGGCACAGTCTATGTGCCTTAACATGGCTCAATGCATAGGCACAGCCATCATCTGGAATAATCTTTTTAAGGCACATTCATATGGCTTAACTTGCCAGCCATAGGCCTGAATGCATATGCTCCTTCTACAGAGTACCATAAACAGAGAATTTTTACTGATTTAGAGGTTACACTCCAGCTAAACATAGCCTTAACTTGCCAGCCTTGCCAGCTGAAAACCTGGACGAAAAATGCTTTATATCCTTCCTTTTCTTTTTCTAGGGTTTCAGAGCTTTACAAAATGCTCTGAGCAGGTAATTTTCTCCACTCAGGATTTAAAGGTCTTAATCTTCAAGACCTTTTTTTCAAAATGTGTGTGTGGCTGGAAGGCTTAAATAGTGCCTATGTGACATGGACTAGTTTTATATTAGTGCACTTTGAACAAGTGTAGAATACAGGGTGTATGGTGCTGAAATACACCATTTATCAAGGACTAAAACTCTTTACTTTCTCTGAAGCCAGGTGACAGTGTCCACCTGCAAGACTGTCATTCTTTCCCTTTGGTCTCTTATTCAAATTTTATTAAGAGGAGGATGGAACCCCACTAAAATCTCGCAGATATAGGACTGTCTGGGAAGCCTGGTGTGCAATTCATGCCCCTTGATCACATGATGTCCCTACAACAGGGACTCCAGGCTGCAGATCCTTTCTCATTAGATGGCCAAATAAGAGGTGCAGATCAGCACCACCTCCTACTCCAAGTATTTTAAGGTAAAGTAGCAGCCAAAGTTTTGACTCTAAGGATGCATTATTAAGTCCCTCATTCAGTATGCATTGAGGAACTCAAGTTTCTTGGTCCTGATGGAGTATAGGCCCTGAACTACCCAGTCTGGTCAAGCTGACACACACATGCACATCAAGCATGCCACAAACAGGCTGGTTTAGGTGGCTGGGAAATACTATTGTCTTGGTGGCAAATCTACAGCAACATGATCCCTAATTAGAAAGCTGCAAAGGCAATACTTTTTGAAAGCCTGTTCTCCCTTTCAGGTTGCAAAAAGAGTCTCGACTATGACAGTTTGAAGCTAGTAACAACTCTTGCTGTTCACTCCAATTGATTTGAAAGACCTTATAGCTGCTTGTTATTTAAAGGTCCTATGCAACACGGACAGTCTCTATTTCTGCAAATAGTATCCGTGTTCGCAACACAAGTCAAATATTTGTCAACAGGTGGAACTGGTAGTTAGCCATGATCTTTCAGATGACTGTTTCCTGGCTTCAACTCCTGGCCATGTTACCACCAGCTAGTGGCTACAGTTCATGCACATGATGTTCTGAGCCCAGTTAGGCACAGACTGATGTTGATTCACCCACTGTCAGTGCTGAGCAATGGAAGAGATTGAATTTTCTACGCCCTCATCCTACAGAATACTTCACATCCTTATGTGTAAACCCACAGAAGGATACACTAGTACACTCAATAGTAAGAGATATTTTCCTAAATAATCTTTTCTATCTTCTAAATAAAATTTCTACTTAAGGTTTTTTTTTCATAAAATGTTCCTTATTCTTTGTGATCAAGCGAAATATCCAAGATGTAGAAGGCTACACTCTTACCATAAAAGTGTACTGACTTGTTTAGACACTGAAAAAATGAAGCAAACAGCCCAAAAGATGTGCCTTGCAGTGTTGCATATTAATTTTGTGTGATGTCCTACTTCAGTGCAATAGCTTGTTACATACAAAGATCTCAAAGTAGTGAACAAATGTATTAATCCTCACAACATTCCACGAGACATACTTTACAGGTGGGAAAACTGATATACAGAAGTTAAATAACCTGCCTAGCATTATATAGCAAGTTAAATGCGGAAACAGAAATCATCATTTTTAGTCCTACAGTTAAAGCAAAGAAGGCATCTGCTTTTGCTGTAATGCCCTTGTAGATTTTGATTTCCTTTTTTTCCCTTCCTCTTTTTAGTTGTATCTGGGTATTTTTGCAATGGAATTTGATGTCAGCATGAGTTTTGCAGCTGTTGAGCATGGTTATTTGGGGTAGACAATTAAGCTATTTAATGTTATTGTCCCCAAAGTTAATGGAGGACCAGCAAGTTTCAACAAGAAGGAAAAAAATAAAATCCTTCAGGCCATTTCCAAACTGGGTTATTTTAAGAATCAGCTCCGATTCTGAACCAAAGGAATTCATGGGTGAAAAGAGTGGCCCCAGTGCACAGTAGCATCCTTTCAGTGATTAATAACTCAAGTTTATGGAAGTGTGATTTCAATTTTCCTTTTAAAATGCAGATCAAGCAATTTTACCAACACCTATTCTTCTCTGTGAAACATTTCACTTACTCTCGGCATTGCATACAGCTTGTGAGCTCTGCCTGTTGCCCCTGTTTCTGCAGCTGTATGTGCTTTTGATGATCAAATGGATTTGCTCCAACACAACACCTAAAACTGTATACTTTACCCCATGGGTTGAATCATAGAATCATAGAATAGTTTGGGTTGGAAAGGACCTTTGAAGGTCATCTAGTCCAACCCCCCTGTAATGAGCAGGGACATCTTCAACTAGATCAGCTTGCTCAGAGCCCCATCCAGACTGACCTGGAATGTTTCCAGGCATCTGCCACATCTACACCTCTCTGGGAAACCTGTTCCAGTGTTTCACCACCCTCACTGTAAAAAATTTCTTCCTTGCATCTAGTCTAAATCTATCCTCCTTTAGTTTAAAACCATTACCTTGTCCACTGATGTAGTCACTCCATCATAGAAGGCTATTAGGTTGGTCAGGTAGGACTTGCCCTTGGTGAAGCCATGCTGGCTGTCTTGAATCACTTCCCTGTCCTCCATGTGCTTGAGCATAGCTTCTAGGAGGATCTGCTCCATGATGTTCCCAGGAACAGAGGTGAGGCTGACAGGTCAGTAGTTCCCAAGGTCCTCCTTTCTTCCCTTTTTAAAAATGGGTGCAATGTTTCCCTTTTTCCAGTCAGCAGGGACTTCACCTGACTGCCATGACTTTTAAAACATCATGGAGAGTGGCTTGGCAACTACATCAGCAAATTCCCTCAGGACTCTGGGCTGCATCTCATCAGGTCCCATAGACTTTTGTACGTTCAGGTTCCTCAGGTGGTCACAAACCTGATGTTCTCTTACAGTGGGAGTGACGTTGCTCCCCCAGTCCCTGTCTTACAGTCCATCCATTCAAGAGGTGTGCTGAGATCGCCAGTGAAGACTGAGGCAAAGAAGTTGCTGAGTACCTCAGCCTTCTCCTTGTCCATTGTTGACAGTTTGGGTAGTAGTGTCTACAGCAAAGATATATCTGTTGGGGCACCTGGACAACACCAGGACAGCAGGAATCTGACATTTTAGTTGATTTAATATCCTTCTCATCTCTTGTTTATAATAGTATCTGCCCTGGTATCAGGAGTGCAGTTAGGCATAAAAAGACATAAAACTGAGTCAAAGCAATTAAATGGAAATAAAAGTGTAAGCAGAGTTGCAAGGAGAACAAACTGCAAAGAAAGAACAAACTGTTTTCTGGAACTTTTTTTTCTTATAATGAATGCTGCCAACAGTGAAAATGGCCAGCCTTCCTTTCCAGTAACAAGTGAGAATTGCTTACTCTGCTAGGAAACTGAACAGAGAGTTCAAATAGAGGTTGTTGCATTACTGACAATATTTGGAATATTACTTCGATAAGAGACAGGGATTTCAAAGACCTTGAGGACTGGCATGAAGGGGAGAAAGAGAAAGGACAAGCAACTGGGAAATGGCACAAGCAGAATCAAAGCGAGGGATTTTCTTTCTCTGTGAGCAGGACAGAAGAAAAGCAATGTACTCTTTCAGCATCAATAGCTGGAATGAGAGTATACAAAAGAACATCTGCTTTTAGAAGGCACTTGACAAAATAACCCTGCACTTGTGTGAAGAAATGTGTAGCCAACAGGCTGCAGGTAGCTCAGCATGGGAAAGACATTGGAATTTCACAGAATGGTTGAGGATAGAAGGTGCCTCAGGAGGTCATCTTGTCCAAACCCCTGCTCAAGCAGGGACACCTAGAGCTGGTTGTCCAGTACCATTTGGGAATATTCAATTTACAAAAAATAATAAATTAATAAATTGTGTCCCATAAGTAGGTCTACTTTTCTAATAACAGCAGTTTAGTGACAGGCTGGAAAAATTACTATTGAAAAAACATTCAAAAGAGATGCATGAACAAGCAGAAATATTCCTGCATCTTTCAATCATTTTTTAAAAATTTATTTATTCATTTATAGCAGAGGATCTTTCCAAAAGAAGGAAATGCAGTTGTCATACCTGTGGCCACAAATGGTAAGAAATTAATTTAGTGATGCGTCTGGCAATAATATTTGAACTGGTATAGGCACAAGCTGCAGATTGATATATCTAATTTTCATCTGTGTCATTATATGTTCCATGCCTATTGACTGTCATTTGTTGATATCTGGGAAGTATGCTTAATTCCCATCTGGACATTGCCAAGGAAAAATGTAGCAACCCTGGCCTGTAAAAACTCTTAGTGGTCATGAATAATATATTTTGCAGAGATGTCATGTGTCTGTTATTAAATGGCTTGATCTTTTTCCAGGTGTCCTGGTTTTGGCTGGGATAGAGTTAATTTTCTTCCTAGCAGCAGGCATAGTGCTGTGGTTTGGATTTAGTAGGAGAAGAATGTTGATAACACACTGATGTTTTTAGTTGTTGCTGAGTACTGCTTATGCTAGTCAAGGACTTTTCAGCTTCCCATGCTCTGCCAGGTGCACAAGAAACTGGGAGGGGGCACAGACAGAAGAGTTGATCCAAACTGCCCAAAGGGCTATTCCATACCATATGATGTCATGCTCAGTATAGAAACTGGGGGGGTTGGCCAGGGAGCAGCGATCGCTGCTCGGGAACTGTCTGGGTATCGGTCAGCGGGTGGTGAGCAATTGCATTGTGCATCACTTGCTTTGTATATTATTATTGTATTGTTACTATTATTATTACTATTTTACTTTATTTCAATTATTAAACTGTTCTTATCTCAACCCAGGGGTGTTTCTCACTCTTACTCCTCTAATTCTCTCCCCCATCCCATCGGGGTAGGGGGAGTGAGCGAGCGGCTGCGTGGTGCTTAGTTGCTGGCTGGGGCTAAACCACGACACCAAGATTCTGATCTTTTGGGGTTTGGGGATGGTGAGAGAGAAGAGACAAAGGAGGAAAGGAGCAGAGTGCTTCTCTCCACATCTGCTCGCAGAGAATTAACCAGGTTTGTAATAATCTAGATTCTGGGTTTGTGGATTTTGCAGTGTTGGCAGCTCACCTCAGTGGCCAGATACGTGCTTGGTCATTTGGCTGGCTACATTGCAATCTCACTTATATGGTTGCTTATAAGAAACAGACACACAAACCATAAGTGCACAGCTGGACTTTCCCTTAGTAAGAGGCCTATGATGGGCAACATCCTCAACAAGCTTGCAGATGCATGCATGAATACCATGTAAAAGTAATGGCTTAGTACTGGGAATGTCTTGTCTTGAGTGTCCACCAAGAGGCAAAACTTAGAGGACTTTATTTGATTTACTTCAGGGCCAGAGCACAGACAGCCTGCCCCCATTCCTTGGTTGCCATTCACCACACTGGGCTTTCTCCAATAAGGTAGTTTCCTTCAAATCTTAATTTTCTCATGGGCTGTTGGTCTCAGTTGCACCACCTACCAGTCACTGAGTCTTTGTCGATGATTGTGAAGCTGTACACTGTGAGAGGCAGGAAGTTAAACGATTTTGTTTCTGATGACAAACCAACACATGATTAGCCTATTTGTTGTACTTTAGCTGCTTACCCTTTAGCTCTTCTTTCATGGGAAAAAATCTAAATTTAAAAAATTTGCAGGTCATGAACCATGATGTAAACAGTAGTGGAAACCACTCTTTAGGCTAAATCATTGCAATTAGGATATATTTGCTCTTATTTCAGTCTTTGCTGAACATTGAAAAATATTATTTTTACAAAGTTACACAGATAAACAAATATTTTATGAGTATTTTTGCTGATATCCATTTGTCGTGGTTTAACACTGGCCAGCAACTAAGCACTACCCAGCCGCTTGCTCACTTCCTCTCCCCAGTGGGATAGGGGAGAGAATCAGAAGGGTAAAAGTAAGAAAATTCGTGGGTTGAGATAAAGACAGTTTAATAGGTAAAGCAAAAGCTGTGCATGCAAGCAAAGCAAAACAAGGAATTCATTCACCGCTTCCCATTGGCAGGCAGGAGTTCAGCCACATCCAGGAAAGCAGGGTTCTATCACGCAAAACAGTTACTTGGAAAGACAAACGCCATCACTCTGAACGTCCCCCCTTCCTCCTTCTTCCCTCAGCTTTATATGCTGAGCATGACATCATGTGGTATGGAATATGCCTTTGGTCAGTTGGGGTCAGCTGTCCCAGCTGTGTCCCCTCCCAGCTTCTTGTTCACCCCCAGCCTACTCGCTGGTGGGGTGGTGCGAGAAGCAGAAAAGGCCTTGGCTCTGTGTAAGCACTGCTCAGCAGTGACAAAAACATCTCTGTATTATCAACACTGTTTTCAGCACAAATCCAAAGCATAGCCCCGTACTAGCTACTATGAAGAAAATTAACTCTATCCCAGTCAAAACCAGCACATCATTTCAATCCAGTAAACTGCTTCTGTGGGCCTTAAACTTTTCTGGATAAAGAAACACTTCCCCTTTTCTGACATCCTGTTGTCCCAAGGCCTAGCTGCAGCTAAGACAATCTGCAGAATAGCAACTGTTCATATCTCATTGAAGCAGTCCTTCTCAAGAAATTGCAAATAGAGTGTTTAACATTTGTCCCTGTTTCCTTCATCTGTTGATTGCTTGGTTGTACTATGTCTGAGACATGTTCGGATGAGTCTTATGAGGCCTTTTCAGCCATGTGCAGGACATGAGAATGCTGACCTTAGCTTGTGGTTCTCGTTATCTGGCTTTGTTGACAGGTCAGTTCAGTAACTTGGGTAACTTGTCAGAATTAGGTCATCACAGGGAATTGTTAGATTTTAAATAAAAAACATTTCCTGAGCTGTACTGCGAAAAGAGATGTTATGCTAGGGGCAAAAATATAGTGCTTGAAAGAGCATTTTGATGTGACTTATAATGATACTGAGGTGCACTCAGTTGTTGTATATGATATGTGTAAGTCAGTACCCATATGGACTCCTCATCTTTTGCAGTTTAAACCATAGGAAGTTCATATCCAGTGTGTAGTTTTACAAATACATACTGTAGCAGTTTTTTATTCATGAAAAGGATTTAATGTTTCTAATTGACTGAAGGGTCATATGGGTTTTAAATCAGAGGCTGGGTTATTACATACCCCGATGTACAAATGAATAACTTAACATGACAGACATTTGTAAAGAATCATAGCAATCACTTATCTTTGTTTCTAAATTCTAGATTCAAAGTCATTGAAGCTTGTGTTTAGACTGCAGTCTAATTTGGAAAACTTGATATTGGAGATTATTTGCAAGGTGGATCATGACACTTCATCTAGCAACAGTTGCTACTGTTATTTATCGTTTGCCCATGTTCATGTTCTCATAAAGAGAGGAAAACAAAGTAGGTCTATTTTGGAACAAAGATGTATAAAAGACTGAAATGCATAAAAATTAAAACCTACTGTGCTCTGCAGTTTTATATTAGGCTGAGTTTATCATTCAATTTGATTTGAGTAATTAATCCACTGAAATGAAGATACATTCCAAAATTATGAGTCAATGAGGAAACTCAGATTCATTTCCTTGTGATAATCACTGTCTCCCAATTCTTCTACCATTTTGCCGTCCCCCACCTTCTTCTGTGATGAGAGATACAAATAAATGTATAATATATGTTAAATGATAAAGATCTGGATTTCATACTGAACATTCCTCAGCCATCCTAAATTTGGCAGGAAAAGGAGTTTGAAATGCCAGAGCTTTAAGTTATCTGATACCAGTCAAAGCTGAATACAGAATGTGTCCGTGGTTGTTTTCATTTGTAAATTTCTTGTTGAGAAGAAAATCTCCTTGTTATTCTCTGTGTGACTAATCTGATGAATAGTATTAATCACCAGGAAGTGTATTAGTAACTACTGCAAATAGGATTGCATATAAGTTTTCATTCTAATCTCTATTCTAGTTACAGTTGTTCAAATTTCTTCAGCTTTACGTTCTGTACTTGAAGAAGACTTTTAATTAACACTTATACATTTTAGTAATTTTTCATTTAGGGATGTTAGAAACACTTACCCTATTGTGTGGGAAGACTGGAAAGAACCTAGACTTTTCTGAACCTTTCTAACATTGACATTTTGGGATAAAGAGTTCTCACCAAATCATCAGAAGTGTCAATCTTATATGGTTTAGCCAACTTGACATATAACTAAACCTGATGTATCTTCTACTTGGTGAATATATTTTTAATACATGCAGAAGGGTCCATGTGCACATAAGGAAACACTGTTTTGCTGTGAGGGTGGCCGAGTACTGGCACAGGTTGCCCAAAGAGGTTGTAGAGTGTCCCTCCTTGGAGATATTCGAAAGCTGTCTGAACATAGTCCTGGACAATCTGTGTAGGGTGAAATTGCTTGAGCAGGGTGGTTGGACCAGATGACCTCCAGGGATCCCTTCCAGCCTCAAACACTCTGTGATTCTATTATTCTACATATATGTACCACTCTGTAGTGAATTCTGTATTCCCTACAGGGTAATGTACCACTCTAGAAACAGTTTATATCTGGACATTGTCACAAACCTGCTTTTAATCTAGGGACTGGTGAACACAGAGGCACTCACACTCTTAGTAGCAGGGACTAGAACGCAGGGCTGCCACTTTGACCCTGAACACCTTTCTCACTGAGCAACAAGTGGCTCTTCTTGGCTGTTGTCCTTTGACTCCAGTGTTGGCTGGATTAATAATGCTCCCTCCTGCTTTCCTTGTACTCCACCGAACGAGCCAAAGGTTAAAGCACGGTCACAGTAAGTGAATTCTGAGGAGACTATGAGAGGAATTTAATTCAGGTCATCCATTTTGGGGATAATTCTCTAGGCAAAATGGCTACTTGATGTGGCTTCTGGGCTTTGAAAAGCTTCATCTCTGCTAGGTTGGTTAATTATCCTTGTAGAAAGGCCCAGCTGCCTGGATCCAGACTCCAAGGAATGCAGCATGACTCACAAAACACAAGTTCTCAGAAAGGTCACAATTAAATACATCCTGTGCTTAGCACTTTCTTCTCACTCACACTGGTTCGCCCTTGTTTCATCATGAAGACTTTCCTGATTTCTACTTGGAAGCATCTAATTCAGTCCAGTGTCTCCATAAGGAGCCTTGGAATCTGATTTAGGTTTTCTGAGCAGTTTTCTGAGCAGTTTTCTGACCTTACATAGTAGGTATGCTCTATTTATCTTCCATTCTAGAAAGTTACATTAGTATTTCAGTGGCACTATTTGGGCCACTGGGGCACTACAACTGTATATATAACTTGTGATGGCAACAAGACTGCTTAAGGGATAGCGGCTACATTATATAGGGTGGCAAACCTCCAACTGAATGTATATTACAACGCCAAACATGGAAGTGGTATCATTGCATAAAACACTTATTTTCCCTATGTCTGACCCAGGGGAAAATATTTCACTGTTCATGCTCTGCTACATGCAATAAAGAATTGATTAGGCCGATGGGTGACTCTGATTGGGAGAACCTGGGGATGTCCTCTACGGTTTGCCAAAAATTCCTTGTGTAACGGTGTTGCTCACACTGTTGCAGCTTTTGCTGCAATTGGAAAGGCAAGAGTTATGTGGGCTAATAGTTCTGTTTTGTGGGCCAAGTATTGATCTCAAAGATTCTACAGATGTCTGGCTTTTCATTTTTGGCACGTAGCAAATGGAGATAGAATGTTGAAGTTATTAAATAGGTATATCACCCATATAGCTTATGCTTTCATTAAGATCCCTCCTTCAGAAAAAAACAAAGAAAACAATTGCTTTTTTTATTGTGATCTATCCTTTTGAAGAATTTTTTTTTATGTTTTTAATTCCTTTCCTATTTATGACTTAGAAAAATCTTGCCTTGCTATGTACTACCTAATCCATTCTCTCTAAAAGGTAACAAATATATAAGTATGAATTAACTTCTCGTCAAATAGCCTAAGTAATTCTGACTGCAGAGTTTGAGCCACACTCCCCAAACGATGAGTGCTACTTTTCTGTTCTGTTGTCTCTTCATGAACAAGAAAATCTCCTGGCCATCTTCCCTCACCGAATCCTCTCTAGTCCCTTTATTTCTTGCACTGAGAGTTAGCACAATATGGTAGATAAGAGACCACGATGGGGGCAAGGAAAGCTGTGGCTTTCTAAATACTGAAGGACTGCATTTCTTGGAATTAAAAGTGCTAAATCCTCTGTGAACTGGTGCAACTATACAAGGAAGTGCTCTAAGCCAATGAAGTTCCAACCCATTTTCAATACACTTTTGTCAAGATCACTAAGCCTACTCTTCACAGACCTAGAAATGGATTATATTGATATTAACACCTTGCCTACCATTTGATGTTTCTTATACTTCTTGTGCATTGGTATTCTATAGGTTGAATGAATGCCCAGCCCCTGTGAAAATAATGGGTTTATCTCTAGTTTTCTCTCTGGAACAGGTGCATATATAAAATCTATTCCATTGCTTTTGAAACAAACATACCTTAAATTAAAGAACAGTCTATTATGCTGAAAAAACCAAACAAAAGCTCTCTTTACCTAAAGAAGGTTCTTATGAAGAAATTTCAGAAGTGAAAATAGTGAAGAAACAAACCAATAAAACACTACTGTAAGTTTATACATTCTTATTTCAAGGGAGATTTATTTATCAATTTGTTTGCTAATCCTATCAGCAAAGCAGCATAGCCCATGAGCAACAAACTATTGGCTTTAGAATATGATTCATTCAACCAATACCAATGAGGACTCTTGCCATAGAATTTTATAGTCTGTGTTCATCTACTTTTAATGCTAAACTTTGAAAGTAATCTTGTGATGTCTAATTTGGGAATAACGGGACATGAGTTACAATAACTCAGCAAAATATGTGCCAGAGTGATTGTAAGTTAGCCCAGCAGTATGAAACAGCATAAAAGAGGTTTATATAATTCTATAGTAAACATCTAAAATGGAATATAGGAAAAAAGAAATCCTAAGTTACTTGTCAGGTCTCACAGAGCATAGTTGAGCAACTGAATTTCTAAGGGTGAAAATCTCTTTGGCTAGTATATGACAGTTTTGTGAAGGTTAGGTAAAGACTAAGTCCATCTGTAAGCAAGGAGTTAAGTCAAAACCATCAGCTTTTTGTATTTCAGTCTTCTTTCAGCTAACGCAGCTCAGACAACCACATCAGGCAGTAAAGAGAAATTCTCTGACATCCAGTTACTGATATAATCATAATCCAACAGGAATAACAAATCATTCTTAAATTGTACCTACAGTTATTCAGAAGATCTAGCAAATATATCATAGACCATATGAAATTTTTGATTTATGAAAACCAATTTTAACCATATTCTTGGCATCAAAAATTGTGTCTGAGTAAGACAGTATTCCAAGGTAGAGCCTACTGACACATGCAACCGAGAAAGCTGAAATTCTTATATTAGCTATAGATAATCGTACAGGCAGGTGGATGTTATTAGAGCAAGGAAGAAAAATGTGGGCCTTGGAAAATAATTTTGATTTTACAGATCCATATCTCAGCCTGCTGCTCTTTAAGGACAGTGATGCTAGAGTTCAAGATCAGCTGCCTTTTATACGCTTTGTATTACCTGTTACAAGTACAGTTTGCAAACATGGTCTCTGACTTGTATTGAAATGACCTTAAGAGGCTGCCATAAATAGTTGCACATTTGCAATTGATTAAATGTGAAATACCAATCTGTTGCTGTTTCTTTCTCTGAAGGACAATAGTTATACCTCATTAATCTTTTATTAAAATAATAATCCTTCATTAAAAGAACAACATTCCTTAATTCAGTTGAAGAACAATGGCTTTTGACAAGAAAGGTTTCTTACCTGGTTATTCAGAATGTTCTAAGTAGATACAATCCACAGCTTAACTATCATGGATTTTCTAATTTTGTTAATGCTGATGCTGGCTTGTTTTAAGTAGCACAGGAAATGAGCAGCTCAGTAAAATTTAAAAAAATCTGGCTAGTTTCATGGCTGCACAGAAGAAATCTGATTAACTCTTCCCATGATAAAATTAACTCATATTCTGCAGTTTCATCCAACTACGGCTGCTAATTATACACAAAAAAATATTCCTTATTTCATAAACACAGTTTTTGAAGTGTATCTTGTACATTTTATATAACTTTTACTTTTGGTTCATGCCTGTGAACTTTGCCTTCTGATCTGAAATCAGTTTCTGTAACTGATACATCAAAACTCTAGTAAATATTACAGGTCTCTTCTCCTGAACAACTTTTGGGTGGAAGGATGCTACAGGGCACAGATGTTCTGAATATTTCTGTTTTCTACTGACCTGTTTTTTCTGTGATTTTTTTTCAGCTTTTCATTTCCAGTCTTTCTGTCCTCATTATGTGAAGTCTTTGTTTTTCCCTGCAACCAGAATGACTCTCTGACTCTGCAACCTGCCTGGAGGTTTGTGACTGCATGTTCCTGTCTCTTCTCACTTACTCAGCCAGCAAGTTTCTAGCTTCTTTGATTAAGGGATGAACGATTTATTCTCTGTGCATACCTCTCATAACTGCACTTTTCTTTCTTAGTCTTCTTTCATGGGGCCCTAAGAGATAGTCCAAGAAACTTCAATCACACATTGAATAAACACAGTACTAGATGTTCTTTGCAAAAAAACATGATTACAGAATTTCATTTTGCTTCCCTTCTGCTTGTAAAGCAAGTCCTTTTTGATTCTATTTTTTCTCTTGTTTTTCACTGCAAATATGTGCCCAGAAAGGATGTTGGTGAATGGTTTTAGTGAGACCAGAGATGGAATAACTGCTGAAAAGACTACTGCTGAACTTTACAGGGGGCAGTTCATCCTTAACACTTTAAAAGGAACAAAATAAAGGCATAGAGAACTCACTTCTCTCCATCATTTCTTTATATAAGAAAAGGTCATGTTGATGTTCTGCTTTCATTTGTATCCTGTATCTATGTGTATATGAATGCTTAATAAATTAGTACATTTTTCTATTTAAACCACAATGTTCCATAATGTTTAAAAGCTATAACCAACACAAGTTTTCTGAAAGTCAACTCACTTTTGCTATGTTAAATATTCACTATTTCTTCTAAATGCTTTCTTGGTATAGGCAACCAGACACTGGTGGACAAGATGAAAAGAGTATTGAATTGAATGAGTTTAGCACAACTTCCTGAAATTGCATTCTCCTACTTTGGTTTATATTACTCAACAGTTCAGTGTTAAATCTTTAAATATTCGCCCCTAACTTATTGCTAAGGTGACTGCCTATACAAAATTTTTCACAATTGGCAAGTCAAGAAATTCTCATTCCTATCAACTCCCTTTTGACTTCAGTAAAAGTGTGCCTGAGCAGAGCTTTAGAATCATAGAATCATAGAATGCTTTGGGTTGGAAGGGACCTTTAGAGGTCATCTAGCCCAACCCCCTGCAGTGAGCAGGGACAGCTTTAACCAGATCAGGTTGCTCAGAGCCCCAGCCAACCTGACCTTGAATGTTGCCAGGGATGGGGCCTCTACCACCTCTCTGGGCAACCTCTTCCAGTGCTTCACCACCCTCGTTGTAAAAAATTTCTTTCTAATGTCTAGTCTAAATCTATTCTTCTTTAGTTTAAATCCGTTATTCCTTGAAGGAATGTAACTCTGTAAGGATGTAACTCTGTTAATTACAGAAATACTTCTGTATATCAGATCCTTTTCTCTGCGTTGCTACTGCAGAGTTTTGCTTTAAAATACAACAAAGTACCCCAAATACTTACTAGCTTACTAGTAACTTCCTTGTGATGTGGAAAACTATAAAACAGAGAAGAAAAAAGCCATGTGATTGACATAAAAATTGAACAGTAACAATAAACCCACAAGGATTTGGCTAGGCTGTAACCTTCATTCTGGAACACATAATTTCAGTGTAATTGTTGTCATTGTTGAGTGCAAGAGAGAAGGCATATCACAAAACCAGTGGCAGTATTGCCAGCATTGCATTACCTGAGAATTGTGGATCACAGTGAAAAAATAGCAGCGTATCACACCAAACATGCTGGCCTGGCATGTGTTTGACAGGTAAGATGTAGGAATATAACCGGTGCTGAAAGCACCTGCTTGCAGCTAGTGGCAAATCACCATAGCAACGACAGCATTAAAAAAGAAAAAGAGTAAATGGCTAGCAGTTCAAACTAACTTGGGAGGATTTTTCCTTTTTTTAAGAGAAATGCGTCTTACAAACATCAATCGTTTGTGAGAACAGGTAGTGGTAGGTCTCAATATATATTTTCTTAACCAGGTGTTTAAAGAAAATGGTCACAAACTGGGAAATGGGATTTCCCAGTACTGCTCTGTATTCCATGCATTAGATGTACGCTGTGTTCATTGATAGCCATCTATACTTCGGTTCAACTTGGCTCTCAGCATCAGCAGTTGCTGTGCTTAGTACTTTTTGTTGTAATGGAATAATTCAGATTCATTTTTTTAGCTGGAATGCACGGACTGTCATTCCATGGATATTCAATTTTTGGTAAATGCCAACAGCCAAAATCGAATGAAGTCATGTTGTGGTTTAGCCCCAGCCAGCAACTAAGCACCACGCAGCCGCTCGCTCACTCCCCCTACCCCGATGGGATGGGGGAGAGAATTGGAGGAGTAAGAGTGAGGAAAAACTCCTGGGTTGAGATAAGAACAGTTTAAGAATTGAAATAAAGTAAAATAGTAATGATAATAACAACAATATAATAACAGTATACAAAGCAAGTGATGCACAATGCAATTGCTCACCACCCGCCGACCGATACCCAGACAGTTCCCGAGCAGCGATCCCTGCTCCCCGGCCAACCCCCCCCAGTTTCTATACTGAGCATGACGTCACATGGTATGGAATAGCCCTTTGGTCAGTTTGGATCAACTCTTCTGTCTGTGCCCCCTCCCAGTTTCTTGTGTGCCTGGCAGAGCATGGGAAGCTGAAAAGTCCTTGACTAGCATAAGCAGTACTCAGCAACAACTAAACCATCAGTGTGTTATCAACATTCTTCTCCTACTAAATCCAAACCACAGCACTATGCCTGCTGCTAGGAAGAAAATTAACTCCATCCCAGCTGAAACCAGGACAAGTCATTAACTGAACTTTAAGAAACTATACAACACTGGAGGCATGAGAAGCATCTTTAATTTTTAATGGCTTTAAAAATTCAGAAGTGTTTTATCATTGGCATGAGAACTGAGGGTTTTTTCCTTATAACAAAGACTTCTCCAACCCCCTCATTTCTCTTTTCTGAACAAATAGCCGTCCAAGGTGAATGCATTGGCAATGTTTAGCACTGAAATGAGTGATAATATTGCAATCAACTGATTATTCAATGAAGGAAATATTCTTGGCTGAATAAGAAGGAAAAGCATGTTGAATTTTGACAGCTTGTATTTCATAGAAACTCTTTACCTAGCCAAAAGCTGCCACTAGGATGAAGAAATTATCAGCTTTGATATTCTGGCATACTGAAATTCTGTGTAATAGGAATAAACCTCTTCAGGGCAGGAGAGAAGATCTTTCTGAGGGTTTACCCAAGGGTGTGGAATGAACTCACATAGGAACCAATGATGTTGGAAAATAGACTAGAAAATACATGACTATATCATTCATCCTGTTGCCTTTAATGTCCGCAGTGAGTTACAATCAATTAAAAATGCTGTTAATTATTGAATAATCTTTATAGACTATTCAGTATTGAACATTTTTCCCCAGCACATATTAAATTTGTGATATAATTTATGACCTGATGTTCCAAAGAATGTTACCACCAGATTTAAGATACTAGTTCACGTGGGATATAAAGATTAGTTGTATTGGTAAAGGACGTTTTACATTTTTCTAATCTATATTGTACACTTTTTCTAATGCACTCATTTGGGAATTATCCTTTGTGGGTGAATGACAATTCTGAACTAAGGTCATCTTCACACAAATCACATGTTTGGAAAACATTGCACTCTGCCTCTCGAGTGTGCACACAGCCAAAAGTGGGACAAAATGTTGCTGCTTTTCCTCCTCTCTCTCCATCCCCTTTGTTGGACTTCTGTGCCTCACTTTAGCAGCACAACAAAATAGAGGAATTTTGAGAGAGTCAAAGACACCACCACAGAAATGAGTTTTACAGGCTGTTTTGTTCTTCTGGTGTGTTTGACCTGTCCAAAGTCTGCTTTTAAATACACCAAACTTATCAAAATCACTAGTGTTCTATGTGGTTAAGGTGATATCGCACAACTGCATCTGTGTGTTACTCATTGCTTATAAAGTTTACAGAAAAAAAAGTACAACACAGACCAACATAGTATATGAAGCCCTGACATATTTTAAGGGTGCTAAAGGGTCAGGTCAGCCTGGTACAGTTCACATACTTTCTCACAGAAGTAGTAAATTATGTTTAAGCTTTTTTGTTTTGTTTTGTTTTTCTGTAAAATAAAACTGTTCTTTTGAAAAATGCACTAGGATATCTGCTGTTTGTGACTAGTTGGATAAATGAACTCTTTTTAGCATCACAATAATTTATGTTTTGGTATTTAAAATGCAGTGGTTACTTTAAAAAAAAAAGCAAGCTGAAAGTAGGTGAGAAAAGAGGCCATTTTAAAAATACTTACAGTACTTAGTGGTCTCTCTTATTTAGTGAACAGTATCTCAGTGGAATTACAGTGAATTGCATACTTCTGATATTTATTATTTATTGATTCAGGCAACTTCTGCACAACCAAAAGGAAATATAAGGAAGCCAAACTATCTTAGGTTTTGGTGTCTTAGCCATTTATTGCTAAAGGAATTAAATCGCATTTCAAATTTTCACCAAAAGGAAAGGTTTTGCAACAAACCTGACCTGTGGTATTGCTATGTAATATTCTGATTTTGGTTTTCATTCTTTTAAGAACACTTTAAAGTGCATATTTAACTAAAATATGTTTCATGTTGTTTCATTTGTCAGCTATAATTTAATTGGTATGCATGAGATCATTACATTTCTTGTCACAATAGATATTGTGCATGTCCCCTAAGATTTTTAGAGAGAAACCCTTCAATTAAAATTGGCAGATTTCCAAAGAAATTTTCAAAGGTATGTCTTGTTTAAAAGGTATGGTTTCTATTCAGTCATCATTTTGGTATGGAAATGAGTACAGGATTCACACAATGTTTCTGCATTAGAATCAGAAAAGTATAGTATTGGAAGAGTCTAAATTTTTTTTTAATAGATGGTTAGACTCCCTAAATCTTTTCTCTCTTTTGCACCGTGCTAAGAATATAAGTGCAGGTAGAGAAGGTTAAATGTACCTTGTAAGTCATTTATCATTTTTTCCACCCATCTAAAATTGTGCAAGCATTTTCAGGCAATAAATAACTCTGAAATTTTTGTTATACTTCAGGCTAAATTGACATTGAGCTTTCAGAGGTATTGTGGTAGTTTCCTTTAGTTCTGTTGATACTATGGGACTGAAAAGTAAGCCACACACTTCTTCTGAGACACTATGATTTATTAAAACAGCTGTGTTAACTGACGGATGTGAAAGCCACAACTATCTGACAGCATATCATGTTTTGGAGCTCTGGTCTCATTGAGGCAGTTATTCTGGAAAACAGTATGAGTATTTAGTGCCAATAATGACACTGGGGCTGGTAGGTGATTGCAGCACACGCACCATCTCTTTCTATGGCTGCCTGTGTCTGCATTAAATAACAGCATCATTACTTTACACTTCAACTGCTAAGTGAAAAATATTTTTCTAATTGGTACATAAGCAGTAAACCCATGATACTCTCCTGTCAAGGAACTAGGAGAAGGCGGCGAGACTGATTTTTTTTGGCTTTCACAGAAATTATGTTGAACGGCAAAACATATTTGTAGAACATCACTCATGTATTAACTATGAGACTGTGACCATGACAAATGATGCACTGTGTACACCATCTACTCTGGGTAAGTGTGGGAGTTCCTAACTCTTTACACACCAATTTTTCAATTTTTAAATGCTAGGTTTCTAGCAGAGTGTAGGAGATACTTGTTCCTTTGACAAGCAAAGTCCTTTATGCCAATGCCAGACTCATCATTTCAGCAGAAGTTTTGTAATATGTCTGTCAAATCTTAAACACAAAGCTATGAATTCCTCTGTCTTCTAAATATCACACCACTGTAATAAACAGCCAAATATAAACAAGAAGTTGTTCAGCCAAACTGGTGCAAAACTTGAAACCTCAAAATCAAACCTGTATTTCACACTGTACTTAGACACTGATATAACCTAGTTGTGGCTTAATAATTTAGAAAAATGCTGTGACATAGCTTGCACAAAATTATGCTAATTTATATGTGGAATGTGTTTGTAAAAACCAAATAATTTAGGGATTTATATTTGACAACACTTTACAGTGTTTTATCTTCCCTCTGGGTCATTTTTGTTTCTATATTTTCAGTAAAGCAGCAAACCAAAACCAAAACAGAACAGCCCTGGGAGCAGAGACTGGAACTAGCTTCTCTGACCTCTCAAGTGAATATCCTGACTTGTAAACCAGAGAGGTGTCTTTGTGCCAATATATCTGTGTTTCTCTTAGGCGGGGTGAAATAACTTCCACATAAGGGATTAAGGTTTTATATCCTTTTCCTAACAGACGAAAAAAAAGAAGTGTGAGGATGTAAAGAAAAAGGTTCTATTTTAAAAACACCTTTACTAGGGAGTTGTATTATTATTGTTGTTGATTTCATTTCTGACTGTACTCAGTATTATTGATGAGTACCTTAAATCCTATTACTACTGTTTGTGACGTTCTAAAACTTTGACATAAAGTATCAGCATAAAGAACATTCAGGAAAGAGTAGAGCTGTAAGGAATTTTTTGTATCTTATTTATGGTTGCCAGGATTTTTCACCTTAAAAGGGAGTATGTCCTTCCTCTCTCCTATCCTGGAATTTTCACATAAATAGGCTGCTATCCTGCTGGTTCCTCCTGATTAAAAACCTTTTCTCACCATCCTTCTTCACTAAATGAATGGCATGAAATATTAATAATTTATTGAGCAAGGAATATATAAAATCTTCAAAGATGGAATCAGTTCTACAATATACATGGGCTCTGTGTTTGTCACAGAAATTATGCATTCCGTGATTTTAACTAGGGAAAAAAGTGATTTTTTTTTTTTTAACCCCTTTTAAACATTTAGCAGCTTTAAAATTTCCAGGGAAATTGCTTCCACTCTAGTTCCAGAGGAAACTTTGAGACATGTCCCATTACATCTGGGCACAATCTGAAGCTAATAGCAAGACCTTCTCAAGGGTTAATGGTTATTATCTCATATGTTTTAGGATGGGGGCAAAGAAGGTGGCAAAGTCATTAAGTTTATTTTGTCAGAGGCTGAGGTATCTGGTACAATGGTCCTGATCATGCTGATTTTCCTGGCCATACTGGCTATAAGGAGACCAGCTTCCAAGACTAATGCTGATGGGATGCTAAGAAGGGATCCAAACCAAACCCCATTGAAGCCAGCTAGAAGGCATCCATGGGCTTTGATTCTGCACCACAGTTAATAACAACAAAAGCAAACACCTGCTTTGTTAAGGTGTTCTTAAAAACACTTAAGATGTCTTTATTGCAAATATATGAATGTTGATAACATGAACTTTGATTTTTTACTTTTATTGTTATAAACTTTGACTCCATTTACATCATGCCCTCAGACTGGAGAATGCCTGTATATGTATTTGCTAATGTATGGTAGAGAAAAGTAGTTAACATGCAAAACATTACAAAGTAGGATGGCACAATGCAAATGCCTGAAGCTATTAAAAGGAAATGTCTGCTTTGTTCTGATCTCTTAAGCCCCTGGTACTTTCTAGCAGGTGACAGTATAAGAATATATTTACCATTGCTCTTTGTTCCTGCATAATGTTGCCACTAGTGTATTATGTTCCATAATAACACTCTGGAACATTTTGCACATGAACGACAATGAGGAGAAAAGGGAGTATATTATTTGACTATTGTAATGCTAGGAATATACATTAATCGGACAATGTTGTGCTGTAATGAAGGATCTTGAGGTGGCTGGTACAGATGGGTAACACCTGCAATAGTATGGTGGAGTGTATACACAGTGCCTCACTCATGGAGAAGAATAACTATGGACAGTAGAGTAATTGCTTCTTTGCAAATATATTAGGGTATAGTTTTATAGTTCTTGAGAATCACATATACCTACAGCTGCACTGGAAGTTGTATTCTAAAAATCTGTAAAGTTAGATTATGCTAGTCTTAGAATAATAACTTGATAAAAACATTAACTTCTACCTACAGTTAGTCTAAACTTGCAACATACCAAAGTACACGCTCATCTCAAACTTCTTCTTGTCTTGTACACTTCCCTGTGCAAATTGGTCTAAATTAAGTAGTGCCCTTTGTTGAGGATTTCTTCTACAATGTTAATACAAAAATGTTTACAAAAACTAATAGACCCAAATATTTTGGAGGGATCAGTATGCTTGTTGTAGAATAATGTTGTAGAATTATCTTGTTAATGTAATGAATTATCTGAAATCATCTTGAAAGAACTGAATGTAATTCAGGGAAAGTAAATTCAGGGTACCATATATAAACAGGAATACTTAATTATGCACATGCATGATGAAACCTAACAGGTTCTTAAGTGGTTCTTAAGAAAAAGGTGAGAGTTGTATATTGTCATGCTGCAAAGGAGGCAATCCTCATCCAAATTCATATATAACCCATAGGATGTGTGAAACAAACTCTTTGTACTGTTGATAAGGCCTCAGCTATGTTGCAAATGAGCATATATAAAAATGTATCTAAGTATCAGGGAATTTGAGATTGCTTTGTCTGGGTTGCTGAGCAGTCTGACAAACCAATTTTAAAACAAAACTTTACCAAACTGACATTGATTAACAATATATGTTGTGGCAACAGTTAGTTATTTTACATTATCAGTACTTACCTCTACCTATATAAAACTGCTAGTTCTTAGCACTCGTATCCTACATTAGCTGTGAGCACACAGCACCAGGGTGCTGCTGCTGCGTATTTAGCAGTGATAGCTATGGATCTGGGTGGTTCTCAGTCTCCAAGCCTATTTACAGAGCCTGCTCCTTTTATTGTTCTTTGTTACCCTGCCAAATCTATTGCTTGGGTCACTGTCTACACATTTTCCAAAGCCTGCTATGTGCAGCTGCACAGATCTCTGACAGGTTAGTGGTCAAATTGCTCACACTCTTCAGTAAAACCCCCATACATTGTGTTTAGTTATGCCAGAAAAATGTTACAAAATATTTAGAAACTGCTCTTGTTTACATCATTTTAGTACAGGCACATTTCAATTTGAGACAAGCTAATATTAATTATATCATAATTAAGATTCTTTTCATTCTGAGGTGTCACAAGCCTCTGCTTTATCACAGCCAGAAATCCCTGTCTGGTTTTGGGCATGACATTTAAAGAGATGTGGGTTTAGCATGGAAAATTAAGAAAAGAGCAATGGAAATGATCAGAGGTTTAGGAAACACAGCTTATGAGGAAACTTTGGCAGACCTGGGATTGTTTAGCCTAGGATTTTATCATTTTGCCTTTGTATAACCTCCCCAAGTGTTATTAAGTATGGACAGGGTACTTCCTAGCACCAAGCCTGGCACCGCAGCACCTGGGAGCCATAGGTACTGCTACAGAAAGCACAGCACACCTGGGCAGCAGCCCTCAGGGGATTTCACAGGATTTATACCAGACATAAAGGTTAGAGGCTAAAGTCTATTCTTCACACACACACAGAGATGTGTGTGTGACAACTCCGCTGGAGGATGAAATCATGGGAGGTAGGAGAATGCTGGAAGACCCAGAAATCCCAGCTGTCTTGAGATTTCCCTGTGATTTGACTGACATCACTATAACCATGTGCTTCAACGCTCCTTTCTGTGGTGAAGTTCAACAAAATAAACTTTTTGTGAAAAAAAAAAAAAAACCAAACATTTTCAGTAAATGAGTTACAGAACTCTTATGTACCTGCACAGCAGCCCTCAGTGTGGATTTTGCTGCCTGTCCTCTTGCTTGGAGGGTCGGTATGTGTCAAAACAAACTTAGCAGAAAGAAGTGCACATAGGAGATACCAACAAGGCCTTTGCAAGATTATGGCTGTTTATTTTGTGTTTTCTCATGTATAACAACTAAGTATTCTCATCTTGTTAATACTATCTTGACAATAAATATGCTACACCATTTTTGTTTGGTATGATACTGTACTTATAAACCTCTGCTGTGTTCTGTGCATGCATCCATGCACACAAACATCTACTATGATGGTTTTTTGTTAAAATGGCCATGAGATAAAAAAGCTTTAGAGTTTGCAATTTTTCTAGCAATCAGGAACATGAGTTAAATGTCTAGGCTGAGGAACCTCCACCAATGTGGTGTATGAACCTGGACTTCCATGATGTAAGAGTGTACAAGGACAGGGGAAGAAACTTCTTTCCAGCATAAAAATCGGTATTGTTGTTCATGATGAGCAAGTGTTTCCATGTCTGTCTCCTTACAATTAAATGTTTATAACCCACGGACTTCAGTGCGACTTTCATGCAAGTTACCTGAGGGTAAAACATGGCTTATAATATTTAAGTTGTGGTACAAACTAAATAGTTTTTGGGACAGCTATACCATGCTTTCTTCTGTAGGAAATGGCTGAGTTGTTTTTGAAAGAAGACAGTTTGAGGATATTGTCTTTCTGCACATGACCTGAACATCTATTTCTTTTTGGGAAACTTAAAAACATCTTTTACATGCCACTAAATCATTCAAACCTGTTCTTTTCAGTAATCTGTCCTATCCAAAAGATACCCTGGAGTTGACAGATTATAGTCTCGTATAGATCTAATATTATTGTTCAGGAGATTGAAATAAAAAAATGTTTTTGAAGTCTATCCTCATATAGGATAGGCACATTAGATGGGAAAGGCTAGACTTTAGCTTGTAACCTTTATGTCTGCTATAAACCGCTTACAGATCTTTGATGGGTGCATATGAATGCCTCATTGCCAGCAATTGCTGGACTGATCTGTACTCTACTTCTACCAAAGCTATATGAAGCACTGAGAATTTGTTTAGTTTGAATCATATAAACCTTTTAACCTGCACAGTTTGCAATACTAATCTAAAGTTTTTGTCTTGGAAATTATTGCAGTAGGTGGAAATGTAACTGCCTCAGTAATGAAACCTGAGTAACTAATACATATATTCTGACGTTGCTCCCCAGTAGAGGTTTTTAAAAGCCTTTACAACATAAGGAAATCCATGTC
Organism: Pelecanus crispus; assembly: GCF_030463565.1. Lineage (NCBI taxonomy): Eukaryota > Metazoa > Chordata > Aves > Pelecaniformes > Pelecanidae > Pelecanus > Pelecanus crispus. The sequence goes on from NC_134645.1 coordinate 103,018,282, forward strand.
ACCTATTAGGAATATAAATATTTTTCCTTCTTCCTCTCTATGCTAGACAATCTGACACAAGGAGGTGGAATGCTGTATATATACAGCAATTATCCTACACTAATTTTTAATGAGAACTTTTCCACAGACTTTTGTTCCTTTAGCCACTGAATGTTTCCTTCTCTGTTAGTTATCTGTTGTTCGGTCCCCCTTATTTTCCTCAGTGAATTTCATCTCAGCAATGTTACAACTCTTTCTGAACTTCCTTCTTAGTTGAACAGGGTTTTTTTGTTTGGTTTTTTGTTTGTTTTTCCATTGTGGCTATCAAATATTCTGTGTTTAATTATTCTTAAGAAAGACTCATGTTTGAAAGCAAAGTCTAAACCAAGTATAGTAAGTACATTTTTCTATACTATCTTATGCCCTCTCTTGGCAGTAAAAGTCAATTCTAGATTGCTTTAGCAAGAACTATAAAAATGTAAATTACTAAGATCTGATTTGGTCTTATTGCCTTAGCTGAGTTCTAACAGTTAAATCTAGAATATATAGCTGCTGAAGCTTATTAATACAGGGCAATTTACATATTCAGAAGGATCCTGTTGTACTCTCTTTCTCTTAGTTAATGTAAGATGAATGAGAAAAAGCTCCAGAGGACATTTAACTAAGGTTCTGAATTTGAAATTTTTGCCTTCATTTAGATTTTTAGAATTCCTTTCGAATGGTATCAGCTCATGGTGTCTCATTCCCCCTTTTTAATTTTTTTTAGGGGGTTACCAAGAATGAAGCATACTATTTTATTTCATCTGGGTTGTAATTTTAGAAAAAATCATTATATAAAGGAATTTGGAGTTATTGTTTTGTCTTTTGATCTTTAAAGATCTGATTAAAATGTAACAAAATTTGCAAATCATCTCTCTGGTGTCACAAGGGAAAGGTATATGTATACAAAGAGTAACATTCTGTATTTTTGCAGAACTTCTGCAAAATGATTACAGCTTATGCCGCGATATAGCAAAGTAGAAAAATTTATGGACTTTTTTCTGTATTAACTGTTTGATATTAGCTACTGATCCAGCCAGTCACGTATGTGTATACTCTCTGCACATAGGTAGCCATTAACAAAAGGAATTTGCAAGAATACATAAAGAAGAGAACATTATTTATATATTTCATGTACTGTATATAGTAGTTGTATTAGTAGTGATATTTTCTTCATAAGTGGTCATTCTTTTAATTTAAGTAAGCTGCTTAAAGCCTGTCTATTTTTTAGTAGAAATGGCTTGTCTTGTCAGTAGTAATCTGACTGATTTCAATGTGGAGAAGATAGACTCTGCAAAAAGCTCAAGATGTTAGATAAATTTCATGGTCCAATAAACGTAAATTTGACAGACGGAACTTGCTGGCATGGGATCTTTTCAATCTTATGATTCAAAATAAATCAGACATTTGTGTAGATGGTATCTTCAGTCCAGCTACCTAGAACAGGATTGACAAATACACCGAAATCCCATAAACTGTTTACCAGCTGTAGTCAATGATATGGTTTTGATATTCTTGGATATTTGTGGATAGTACAGCCAGAAGGCAGAATTGCATGCAGCTAATCGGATACTACTTAGGTCACAGATCACATCAAATTATTTCAATATCAGACTCACAGCTTCAGCAGAGCTGCACCTTATTTTTCAGAGATACCACTTCTAAAGACTATGGTGGTAAAGAATCCATCAGACCTCCAGGCATCTTCAAGAGGAGAGAAACAGATTGGTAGTAGACAGAATGTACTTTCATTTAAACCATTTGGTGATGTTTCCAGTATCTTCTTTACATAAACTTAACTTTTACCATAATAATTGTTCACTGAGCTTCAAATTAAGTGAATGACTGCAGATATAACAAGTATGATCAAGCTGCAGATTACAATCCAAATTCTGTGATTACTTCTGTGGGTATTGGAATTTTTGTGCAAGGAAAGACTTTATGATTGGACTTCATCCTGAGGTAATTTTTTGTCAGTACACAAAGTTGAAAAAAATTCAAGCTAACCCATCTGTACATATATTATTAAAAAAAATGAGATAGATGTGAACTCTAGTAAAGCCATGGATACTTAGATTTGCCAAGATGTGCAACAGTACTTGCAAAACATTGTAGAATGAGTTAGTCTAAACTTATTGACATAATTTATCATTTTTCATAATACTAACACTGAAGAGAATTCTGGTTAATATTAATACACCCTGAAAATTTTCTAGAAAACAAAGCTAATCGCTTCCAGACTGTCACTAAAACTGCACAAACAATTCATACTTTGAAAAGAAAGGATCTACATTAAAATGTTGGGGAAAGTTACATAAAATCTTAATTATTTTAAGAGGGAATAATATATTAAATTATTATACAACCAACTTGAAATAACAAATTATTCTTCCTCTTAATTCACATTTATACCATTTAGTCATTTTATCATCTCTCTACTATGCAATAAAACTAGCTGTTGGCTGTTCAGAAAACTGATATAACAGGAGAAAAAAACCCAAAAACGATGGCATAAAGCATTTCTATTATACATTGCACCCCCACTCTGTGGCTATGTCATATTTCTACAGATCCATTAGCTGATACCAGGTAACATATATTTTGTACTGTAAATTACACCAAAAGGGTCTTTTTAATGCCCTCAAATTTTTGTTTACAGAGAAATAAGCAATCACAGACTGTCAGAATCACAAAAACACTCAGCATCCTACAAGTCACTCAGAAAACCACATATTACCAGCAATGAGATGGCTGCAGGTGCTTTAACTTGACCACGTTTATTCACACAAAAAGCCAGCATCTGTGCCTCATATAAATAAACCCCATACTTGACACAAGAGTATTTGGTTAAAGGAGCATTCTTTGCTATAAGAGTTTATGGTATCTTGGTTATATCTCATTCTGACACTTTAATTAGAAACTTAGACTTAATGCTTTTATCTTTTCTATTCTCTGATAAATGCAAGTAGTAGTTCAGTCAAGGTTTCTAAAGGAATTCAGACACTCCAAATGCAGACAGTACTCTAGTAGGATTTACAAAAGCTCATAGAAACTAATCACAAATTTAACAGCCAGGTGCTTTTGAAAATCTCACTGGGTGGATATTTGCATTTTTAGCAGCCCCAAAACCCAAAATCTGAGCTTTATAGGCTCTAGAAGAAATATTAGGACATTTATTTAATCTTTTAAATTCAATAAAATTGAATACCCCTTGAAACCTTATTTATTTTGTTGTTTATATCTCTGATTCAGATTGCTTTGCTGTTTATGTAGCAGTGCAGTGAGGATCTTCACATCCATTAGTGCAATTCAGTGCAATTTATTTTTCATAGTGGCTTTTATATCATATACTCTGAAACCATCAATTTTCTGAATGATAGACCATATGACATTGAACAATACATAGCAAAGAAAACATGTTTTATTTGGGGAAAAGATAATTTGTGGCATTTTGGGAGGAAAAGGTAGCTGTGGTGGGTTGACCCTGGCTAGACGCCAGGTGCCCACCAAAGCCACTCTGTCACTCCCCTCCTGAGCTGGACAGGGGAAAGAAAATATAATAAAAAAGCTCCTGGGTTGAGATGAGGACAGGGAGAGATCACTCACCAATTAGTGTCACAGGCAAAACAGACTCAACTTGGGGAAATCAGTTTAATCTACTACCAATCAAAACTGAGTAGGGTAATGAGAAAGAGAACCCAAATCTTAAAATACCTTCCTCCCACCCCTCCCTTCTTCCTGCGCCCAACTTCATTCCTGATTTTTCTCTATCTCCTCCCCCTGAGCGGTGCAGGGGGACAGGGAATGGGGGTTGCAGTCAGTTCATCACACGTTATCTCTGTTGCTCCTTCCTCCTCAGGGGAGGACTCCTCACACTCTTCCCCTGCTCCAGCGCAGGGTCCCTCCCACGGGGCACAGTTCTCCATGAATTTCTCCAATGTGGGCTTTCTCACAGGCTGCAGTTCTTCATGAACTGCTCCAGTGTGGGTCCCTTCCATGGGGTGCAGTCCTTCAGGAGCAGACTGCTCCAGCGTGGGTCCCCCACGGGGTCACAAGTGCTGCCAGCAAACCTGCTCCAGCCTGGGCTCCTCTCTCTCCACGGGTCCACAGGTCCTGCCAGGAGCCTGCTCCAGTGTGGCCTTCCCATGGGAGTCACAGCCTCCTTTGGGCACATCCACCTGCTCCGGTGTGGGGTCCTCCCAGGGCTGCAGGTGGATATCTGCTCCCCCATGGACCTCCCCGGGCTGCAGGGGCACAGCTGCCTCACCATGGGCTGCACCAGGGGCTGCAGGGGAATCTCTGCTCTAGCACCTGGAGCACCTCCTCCCCCTCCTTCTTCACTGACCTGGACATCTGCAGAGTCGTTCCTCTCACATATTCTCACTTCTCACTCCAGCTGCAGTTTTGTGTCCCAGTGGTTTGGGTTTTTTTTTTCCCCTTCTTAAATATGTTATCCCAGAAATGCTACCACCGTTGCTGATGGGCTCAGGCTTGGCCAGCGGTGGGTCCATCTTGGAGCCGGTTGGCATTGGCTGTATCCAACTTAGAGGAAGCTCCTAGCAGCTTGTCACAGAAGCCACCCCTGTAGCCCCCCTGCTACCAAAACCTTGTCACACAAATGAAATGCAACAGTATACTGTATTTCTAGTGTAATAGAACAGTCTTCTGATGTTTCCAATACAAACTGCAAAAAAGCAATAGACGTATGTAGTAAGATTAAAATATGAAAACCATGTAATAGATTTGATTATATTGGTGCATATAACCATAAAACCGAAATCAAGGAAGATTTCACTGGCCATTAAATTAAAATCTTCTTGTTCTAAAAATGCAGTTTAAAAGTAGGAAAAATAAGTTTGGTGATTGGTGGAGGGGTAATTTGCCTTTTTGTGGGCAGTTAAGTGAAATTTCCTGATGATATTAAGAGTAGTTCTGGTGGGTATATTTTCAACAAAGTGACCTCAACTGGAAAATAATTTCTTGGGAACATATTATTAATGGGAAAACATCTTTTTGTGAAGAGGTTCCTGTGGAGAAAGGTGAACTGTTGGTGAATATGAAAGAGCAAAATGCCTCAAGATTTAAAACAAAGTCCTGGAAAGCAGTGATGGGGTTTCAAATCCCTTAGTACAGTCAGCACAGTATGTTCTACATTGATTATCTGATTACGGGACTGTTGAATGTCATAGGAGGATTTTCTCCCAGTCTCTTCTCTTGACTTGTTCCATTCTACATAGGATAGCCACTATTCCTTTCAATCAGATTACTGTAATCAATAGAGATTTGAAAGAATCTAGCAGAGAAAGATCTTGAACTAGAAAATATCACACCCACTAATAGAGATCTTAACCATTTAAGTAGTAGGAGATTCCCTTTCAGATTTTTAGTGAAAAATAGCAAGCTGGTGAGTTTTGATTTTCTTCTTTTTTTTTTTTTTTTGTTGTTTTGATGAGAGTGGTGAGAGATTTTAATAACACTGTATTTCAATAAAGTAGAAATGTTATCTTCTGAGAGCTCATATTAACAGCCCCTTAATTCCCAAAAAATGTTCACCTAGCCTCCAAAACCAATGGCTATGAGGAGGCATTTAATTTATTATTAAATCTGGGTGTCTGTAGTCGCTGACATTTTGTGTAATGTGAAATTGCTCTTTCCAGTTTTCAAGAGCTGGAGCATCTAGAGTCCAATAGAAATAATTTCACTTCTCTTTGCTGCTTTGTTTCTATCTCAGATGAGAATTTCTGAGTGTTCTTTCTTCTGTTTAACTCTTCAGGTATTCAAGAAAAGGAAAGGAATGGTATCTTTATTTCTCACAGGCAGATTTGTCTATTCTTAAAATAAAAAACTACCTTTACAAAGCTATCAAAATGCTGCCTTCCCAAGGAGAATTTTGACCACCTAGTTCCTGAGGTTCACAGATATCAAACTGTATTTATTTTCCTTCCAAAACTGTTAAACAAATCATTGCTCCAGACTGATCAGCTGCTGAGAAGACTTTAGCAATGAAATAAAACTTGTTAATTGCAGCTGAAACCTGGAACAGATGCCTCCATGAGAATGCAGCTTCTAAATTTTGCTAAGCCTGTCTAGGCCTGTATTTAACTTGTGGGATTCAATCAATACTCTGTGTTCACAGTCTGTGATATTATTATCTTCCACATATCCCAGTGTGCAGAGATCTAAAAGGGTTGACCAGAAAAAACAGCTGGAGATAACCATCATAAAACAAGCACTGTGATAACACACATCTTGAAGTTTGACAAGATGATACTGCCTCCACTGATTGCAGGTGTGCATTATTACAGATATAAGGAAAATCTTCCACGAGAACAGCCCAAAAGTGGAGCAGTTTGCCCAGAGAGCAGGTTGCACAGCCTCCATCCTTAGAGGTTTCCAAGACCCAACTGGATAAAGCCCTGAGCAACCTGGCCTGACCCTATAGCTGTCCCTGCTTTGAGAAGGGGTTGCACTGGAGACCTCCTGAGGTCCCTCCCAGCCTGAATTATCCTAAGATTTTGTGAGCAACAAGTCTGTTTGCACTTTGCAATGGTGCAAATTTCTCCATTGGTACTCGGTTCCCAGCATTTTAGTCTTGTTGCACAGACACCCACATACAGATTGTTTAAAAAAAAAAAGGATAATTTATGGGACTTTGAAGGAGGTAATGCTCAGCACTTTAAATCAGGCCACTGTCTCATCTATGCAGAGACTAGCTGGGGAATTACCAGTACACAGTGCGGGTATGCACAGTGCCACAAACCCTTAAAAACTGGCTGCACTACAGTTGAAATTTTTTAAAAATATTGGCTTTCATCCTTATATCACAATTATAAATTCCATATATGTTGCCACAGCCTTTGCAAAGAACACATCTTTTATCTTCAAGTAGCTAAGATACATACCTTAGTAATATATCTTAGAGTTGAACGCCTACATGCTTTCAGGAGAGATCATTGCAATATGATACATTTAGGCTTGAAAGTATCAGCTCTGAGAAGCAAGATGATTTTTTTTCAGAATGCAGCAGTTTACCTCCTCTGTAACACAGGGACAAAGAGCAGTTACTCCACTCTTTCTGTAAGAAATGCTGTGTCCATCATAAACAGTTTTCATCTGAGAAACCCCTCTTCACCTACCCTGAATAGAGCTCTTTGGAGATATTTTAATATTTTTATCCATATATAACAAATCCAGTCAGAAAGAAAATACATCAACATGATGTTTTATATTTGTGACAAGGAGATAAGACTCTCAAGCTTGTTCAGCAGAGACCACAGTTTTGTTTCTCTACATGTCCACTGTCAGAACTAGAGAACTGTGAGAACAGACTATGGTGTAGACTATGTTTGACCTGCCTGGCATGAAGAAAGTTGCAATTAGGAAAATGCATTTTTAGATCACCATGTAATACACATTCTTATACAAGGAACATTAAAACATGACATGTGAACATTTCTTATTTTATATTTACAAGCCATCTAATTTATACAGTTATTTCTGAACTATTTCTGTTGCTGTGCACTTTGTATCTTATTTAATACAACATAATCTATTGCTTAACATTACACCTACATTCCTCATATTAGAATACCACTCTCACACTGGATAGATTTATTCGTCAAGCTTTATATATGTGTGTATGTGAGCCATTCACCCTTGGCTCTTATTATAGCAGTGGAGAGAAGTCAGCACTTTTAGGGTGCCAGCCATCTTGATCTGTTTTCAGTAACTACTTTAGTATGAGATGAATTACACCTAAAATGTACTCATTTGTCCAGTTGATTTTGAGCATGCAAAAGGTGACTGGCTCAGATGTAGACGTTCTCACTGTAAATGTTGGTATTTGATTAGATGTATCACCCCCCCCCCCCTCCCAAGCCCCAACTGTACATATATAAATAATTTCAAACAATCAGGGCGTGTATCAGTCCAGGTGTATCTGCTTGTTGTTCAAAGTAAAAAGAGAATAAATTATCTATAGACAAATAACACAATTAAATAAATAAAACTCCTGCTAATTATCAAATAATATTCAATCAAATATTTTTGTCCTGTAATATAGCATGCAAGTATTTAACTATGAAATTAATGTAATGCTAAAAGTGCTTATTTTCTTCCAGTAGAGGGAGCTTAGGAATGTATAGGACATCTACACTTCCCAGTTTTATGTTTAATTAGATTAAACCCAACAATAACATTGCAAGTATCCTGAAAAACCCCTCTTGGTATGTGATATCAATTCATTTTTACTTCATTACTAGAAAACGTTTTACAAAAATAATTGTCATGTATCATTTTCATTAATGATATCAATCTTTTCTTTCTTACATGAAAGTATCCCATTATATATCTATTTCACATTTATGACCAAGACCAATACTTAATATAGGAAGGTCTATGTCAACTTCAGCAACTAAAGGAACATTTAAGCAAGCCTCTCAAAAACTTAATTTTTTTGAATGCCTCCAATAACATGACTGCTGAAATATTCGATGAAACAATAAACATTTTCATGTAGGTGCCAAAAAGATGTTAGGATGATACATGCAGTAGATCATATTCCAGCCTTTTTTTTTTTTTTCCCTTTGACAAGAGCTAGTTAGCATTTCCATCATCTAGGAATTAGGAACTTTGAGAACCATTGACCAGTATCAGCACTAACTGTTGACCTTGCCAACACTGTAGCTAAATTTCTGAAGCTGTCTATAGAACATCTCAGTCAGCTCTGCAGCAAATGTCAGTCTCCATCTATGCTTTGAAAATACATTGTAAGGAAAAAGATTCATTGCACTCAACTTTATATCCGAACTGGTCACTGGTACTTATTTTGCTCACTTAAATGATGTAATTTAAAAAAAACCAAGAACTTAAGCACTTGTATTGGGTTTGTGTGACAAGGTTTTGGTAGCAGGGGGGCTACAGGGGTGGCTTCTGTGACAAGCTGCTAGGAGCTTCCTCTAAGTTGGATACAGCCAATGCCAACCGGCTCCAAGATGGACCCACCGCTGGCCAAGCCTGAGCCCATCAGCAACGGTGGTAGCATTTCTGGGATAACATATTTAAGAAGGGGAAAAAAAAAACCCAAACCACTGGGACACAAAACTGCAGCTGGAGTGAGAAGTGAGAATATGTGAGAGGAACGACTCTGCAGATGTCCAGGTCAGTGAAGAAGGAGGGGGAGGAGGTGCTCCAGGTGCTAGAGCAGAGATTCCCCTGCAGCCCCTGGTGCAGCCCATGGTGAGGCAGCTGTGCCCCTGCAGCCCGGGGAGGTCCATGGGGGAGCAGATATCCACCTGCAGCCCGGGGAGGACCCCACACCGGAGCAGGTGGATGTGCCCAAAGGAGGCTGTGACTCCCATGGGAAGGCCACACTGGAGCAGGCTCCTGGCAGGACCTGTGGACCCGTGAAGAGAGAGGAGCCCACACTGGAGCAGTTTTGCTGGCAGCACTTGTGACCCTGTGGGGGATCCGTGCTGGAGCAGTCTGCTTCTGAAGGACTGCACCTCATGGAAGGGACCCACACTGGAGCAGTTTGTGAAGAACTGCAGCCTGTGAGAAAGCCCGGCATTGGAGAAGCTCGTGGAGGACTGTCTCCCATGTGGGAGGGACCCTGCGCTGGAGCAGGGGAAGAGTGTGAGGAGTCTTCTCCCTGAGGAGGAAGGAGCGGCAGAGACAACATGTGATGAATTGACCACAACCCCCTTTCCCTGTCCCCCTGCGCTGCTCGGGAGGAGGAGGTAGAGGAAAATTGGGAGTGAAGTTGAGCCTGGGAAGAAGGGAGGGATGGGAGGAAGGTGTTTTAAGATTTGGGTTCTCTTTCTCATTACCCTACTCTAGTTTTGATTGGCAATAAATTAAACTGATTTTCCCCAAGTCAAGTCTTTTTTTCCCATGATGGTAATTGCTGAGTGATCTCCCTGTCCTTATCTTGACCCACGAGCTTTTTTGTTATATTTCCTCTCCCCTGTCCAATTGCGAAGGGGAGTGATAGAGTGGCTTTGGTGGGCATTTCGCATCCAGCCAGGGTCAACACACTACAGCACTAGATCACAAGTCAAATTTTATTTCATACATACCAGATCTCTTAAAGCAGTAAGCTTGGTCAGCAAGCCATCGTCTTTAGGTTTTGCGGTAACAAAGGAAACTTTAAGTGTGAGCCCTGTTGTTAAATGGGTTTTGCGGATTTATTGTGGTGTGATAGTTCTGCTGGGTAGAGACTTGAGCCTTAGCAGAATATTCCTCTTCTAAATTCAGATCTATTTAGAGATTAAAGTCTCAAATTAAAAAATGTCATACGACTATATTGTTTTCTTCTGACTCATTAATATACTAGTTTGAGGTGTTATTCTGAGAATAAGTATTAAGATCAGAGACTCCCTGGGTGAAGCTGTCTCCAAGCTTCTCCTGCAAAGAAAGGTCACTGCTCACATGCCTTTGGTCATTCTATGAACCAAGGGTGGTGGAGCATGTGCCAGTCACAGACAGGGTGGGACGAGGGGAGGCAATAACTTAGCTTGTTACCCACTGTGCTCATTGGCACCTTCTGCAGCCTTGTGGAAGCAGGTATGGAAATTGCGGAAATGCCCAGAGACACGAGCTATGCTTTAGGTCAGATAATATATTCTGCAAGCCATGTGGTTTGTGTCACATGACAGATTTGTGCATAGGAATGGAAACTTAAATCCACCCTGTGGATTAGCTCATAAAAGAAACATTTGTAATATGGGGAAAAAATCTGATAACAAGACGGTACTTTGAGTGTGATTACCTATATAGGAAAATACTGTGGTATGAGATTTGCATTGGGTTATTGGGTGAGATTGAATTCCAGTACAAGGTGAATAATACAGCTTCTTTTCTTTTTGCAGAAATTACAGCCCAAAAGATTACTACCCCTGAGTGAACAGAACCAAATATATGAGACAAGACATAACCCAAGAGAAAAAATACAATTCAGAAGAATGTCTTCCTGGTACAGAGGGGTGAAATATTGGCATGGATATAGCTGGTATTGTACTTCCTGCCACTACAGAGAAAGTTTATACTTTAGGGATTTTTCAAAGACAAATGGCAAGAACATGTAAATAAAATATAAGCTGTTTATCTCTGTACTGGATTTTTTCCTTGGTAGGTCCTGTCTTTTCCTTCAACAAAATGACAGGCCATCACACAAGAAATTTATGGGTTTTATAGTTTCATTTATTCCTTCTTTCATACCTGATATGTCATTTTAAATGGTAAAAACCTTTTTCTTTCTTATTGATCTCAAAGATTTGTTTTGGAAGTAGAGGAATTTGTAACGAAACATGCTAGAAGGGCCTATGTGCCAGTGGTCTTTTCTGAGCTCTTCTCTTGCTGTGGAAAGAAAGGATAGTGAGAAAATGAATACAGGCGAAACATCCATGTTGTAAAGGATGTAAGAAATCTGACTTCTGCAAGTTCTTACAATCCTAAAATGCTTTCCTGGCAAGTGAGGACCATCAGCCTTTCCTCTACCTGCTGAAAAATTTAAGAAATCCCTCTCTGTTCTTCCCTCTCATCCTGGCTGCTGCCAGAGTAGTGGCATGGGCTCTTTGCTAGCGTGCGCTTGCTTGGCAGGCAGCGGTGTTTCTGTGCTCCTCCCGGGAGGGATGGCTTTCTCTGCCTGCATACACAATGCTCAGCATCTCCCAGGCAGCAGCAGAGGGGAAATGACCTGATCTAGCTCAGTTTCAGGGCTGACTGGAGGGTCCGCAGTAACAGCAGCAAAAGCTGACACTTCCAAGAAACTGCAGAGACTGGGGGGTTGTTTGCCTGAGCTCTTAGGAAGACAGTTTTCTTCCCACTTAATTCACATTTAGACAATTATCCTCACAACTGGAAGGGGTGAAAAGTATGTTTTGAAATGAAAGCCTGACCTTTGCAGAGGTGATGACATTTGCCAAGGGAAAGATGCCTTTTTCTTAATGTGTGAGCATTTTTCAAGACCTGATTACAGTGTACTTAATATTGGCCATAGTTTGTAGGAGAAAGAGAAAGGAAAGGAAGGGGGAAGCATGTATGCTTTTAAACATGCACACAAATTTGAACACTAGCACTGCATCTATAGCTGGATTTAGGGATTAAAATTGGAGAGGGTCTCTGAAGTCATTAAGATAAATTCCCTCCTATCACACACATTTTGCTTTGCAGTAGCACAGCAGCATCTCGCTTACAAATAAGCAGTAACACATTCACATGCAGTAACTCTCTCTGTTGATCAGAGATATATATTATACATTCTTCTCATCAGGTGTCTATTGACTAATGGAGTTGCACTGTGTTGTAGAACTTTATTAAAGTTTTATTTTTCAAATAAAATTATTATTCATTAGACATCCAAACTGACAGAAAAGTACAGAATGAGTAAGTTTTCGCCAAAAAGTAACAGGACTAGTGAAAGAGATTAGATGGTATTGTTTAGTTATCATAGAATCATAGAATGGTTTGGGTTGGAAGGGACCTTAAAGATCATCTAGTTCCAACCCCCTTGCCATGGGCTGGGACACCTTCCACTACACCAGGTTGCTCAAAGCCCCATCCAACCTGGCCTTGAACACTTCCAAGGATGGGGCATCCACAACATCTCTGGGCAACCTGTGCCAGTCCCTCACCACCCTCGCAGTGAAGAATTTCTTCCTTATGTCTAATCTAAACCTACCCTCTTTCAGTTTAAAGTGCCATTGCCCCTTGTCATCACTACATGCTCTTGTAAAAAGTCCCTCTCCAGCTTTCTTGTAGGTCCCCTTCAGGTACTGGAAGGCTGTTATAAGGTCTCCTTGTCTTCTCCAGGCTGAACAACCCCACCTCTCTCAGCCTCTCTTCATAGGAGAGGTGCTCCAGCTCTCTGGTCATTTTCATGACCCTCCTCTGGACTCACTCCAACAGGTCCATGTCCTTCTGTTTGGGGGCCCAGAACTGAATGCAGTACTCCAGGTAAGGTCTCACGAGAATGGAGTAGAAGGGGGAGAATCACCTCCCTTGACTTGCTGGTCACGCTTCTTTTGATGCAGCCCAGTTATATATATATGAACAAACAGCATCTAACTCTGACAATATCTGAGCTCCACAAGTTTCCTGGATGTACTTGTTTTAGACTTCAGGCAAAGAGAAGGAATTAATTGCTCTGGTGCTAGTTTTCCTCAGCTGTACATAATGGACATAGAGCTGTTGATCAGCCCATTTCATCATCAGTGCCTTCAGCACACTTCCCATTAAAGGCTGAGCTCCTGGTCCATCTTTAGGAGTATGATACAGTTGTTTTCCTATTTGTTTTGGGTAATGCTCAGGGGGGCATGATAAGCAACTGCTCCTTTGTTCTGATAAAGCTTATGCAGAAACTCACAGTTTTGATACTATTTTGTACCTAGCACATGGTTGGCAACCATGGAAACCAAAAAATGTTATTGACATGAATGCATTTCATATGATTCCTAATGTCTATTTGAAGCAATGTCCTGACTATCTAACATCCAGCTATTCAAAATCTCAGCTCCTACTCAACCATACTGCTAAAGCCACAGTTTGAAAATGTTTGTCTTAATGTATTGTCATGTTCTGTCCTTGCATCTGTTAGCGGGTTTGAACTCGTCCATCCAAGCCAAGTATTTTCCCTGACTCAGCTGTGTTGCTGCAGCTTCAGTGGTGGCACTGTGATGGGAATAAAGGATCAACAACTAAGCTAGTATATTGCTGAATTAAGGTATGTGATAACACAACTTCAGTTCCCCAAATAACCAATGAAGAGGAAGAGGAAGCTTTAAATGTCTCCAGAGTGGGTGCTTCCATTTTAGTTAGGAGTTAAAGTATGTCACTTGGGCAAACAGGTTCTTTCTCTGGGAACTTAAAGGCACTGTGTCACATCCTTGACTATATGTAAGTACTGTGGATGCGTCCTTGAGGACAGCTTTGCTGGGCTTTTAAAACTTCAGTGCAGGTGGATGGATCCTAATTTTGTTTCTTTCTGTTATTAAAGTGCTGTCCTCTCTGCAGTCTCCCAAACTGTCTGAAAAGAATCACAGCTGAATGAAAGCAGCTACTGAGTAAAGCTGAAAAGTCTGAGCAAAGCTTGTACGTGGAAGGAAGCAAAGATCCATCCAATTAGCATCTTGAACTGTGAAAGTGATGGAAGATCTCAGGACTTTGATTTGTTACTTTCCTTCTGAAACTGAAAGATTGGTGGTGGCCATATTTCCCTGAAGCTTTCTATAGTAAAGAAATTGCACCTTCTGCTCCTGGAAGCAAACACATGCACCATAATAGTTCTTTGTTCCATCAGATAGCATCGTTGCAGTTATTCACACAAGGTATTTTGGGAAATGTTGATGTTCTAGCATCCATTGTCTCTCCACTTGCTGTAAGAGAATATAGCAGTAGTATATGCTCTATTCTTCATCTTTGTGCTCAAGACCTGCTTCTGGTTAGAGTGCAGATACCCAACTCCATTACCCTCGATTTCATCATTTCTTAACATTTGTGTCTTGCCTTCTCATTCTAATTGATTAAGGTTCTTCTCTTCATACCCAGAATTTTGGTATTTGGATGTCTCTCCTAAAACAAAATTACTGACACATTCTTGCGTACAACCTTCCTTGAAAAAAGAATCATATGAATAAAATATCTGTACGTGCTTTTCCTTATCCTAGATGAGTTGCAGCTACTAAAAAACATGTAAATATGATGAAAGTTGAAATAACATGCAAATATTAATTCTTGAACTTGATACTTAGACACTCTTGTGAAAGAAAATACATGAATATAGGAGATAACTTACTATTTGTCATCACTTTTACAGTCACATCTCCTGATATAGAAGCACTTCCATGCTTCCTTGTTTTGCAGTTTCTGGATGCTAATTAAACAAATGAGGTGAATAATGAAGTAAAACATTTTGAAAGTTCAAGTAAAACAAGTAAAAATCCTTTTTCTCATCGAGAGATGTATTAATTTTTGTATTATTGTTCCATAAGAAAAGATGTAAAATCTGTTACTTCAGGCACTGAAAACAGACATCCCACAATGACAGGAAAAAGCATTGCAGGGGAAAAACAAAGATCTTTTTTCTTTGAAAGGACCTGATAAGGACTGGAGAGACTCTTTTCCCCATTTATATTGCCTATTATTTCCCTCCTACAGCCAGTGGGATGAAGGAAAAGTGAGTTATGTAAAGCTCCCAGTAATTAAGTTGTCCTGAACTGGTGAGCTAGTACATCAAAAGATAAAATGACCACAAACCCTAATGCATTCTGCTCCAAACTGCTTTCCTTATATTCGTAATGCAGAGCAAGAATGCTGTTAAATTAAAACATGTTTGCTTGAATAAATTTAATCAGTGTGCACACACTATGTTATTGCTCATTTTCAGAACTTTCATGTCTAACTCTGTAGCCATTTAATTTTTGTTGTTAGGGTTTTTTTCCTTTAAATCTCTACTGTTCAAAATAATTTCCAGCTTTTGATGTTGCATTTATGAAGAATGGCCACTAGAGTGCTGCAGGTATCCATTGAAGCTGCAGTTGTGTACATTTGCCATCAGTATTTCAGTTTCAGGTATATTTTATATGTATACATAAAATACATATGTTTCTTTCAAAGTAGATTTTTGTGCTAACTGTATACTTAAAATCTTTTCGGATGGCTGTGTGTATAAGCAAGCTCAGATCTGAATTTTTTGCACATATAAAAAACAAGGGTATGACTGCTTACTACACAGTCTAGAATTGGATAATGGTTTAGAGGATGGATAGTTACATTATATGTTGTTGTTGTCTTTTAGAAGACTACCAAGTAAGCACTGTTAAATATCCATTTTCTTGTTCAAGCTGTCTATAGCATTTTTGAGATAACTATAATGTGTGTAGTTGTATAACTAACTAGTTATCCTCAGGTCTAGTGTCTATTTCTGAATTAACACCAACAGAAGATACAGACAGAACTTGTTTCTGAAACTTGTTTGAGTGCTAACATAAAACTCATCAGAGAAATCTCAAAGTTTTGGTCAAATCTGTCAAGCAGAACCAGTCCAACAAGGAGTCACAGTTTTCTGTGCCAAAAGGGATATACTCACATTCCCTGAGATAAGCCCTGAATCTACTAAGAGCCACTCGCCCCTGACTTAGCACTGTACTTGTTCCTCCCTGCCAGTGATTAGTCCCTTTTACAGCAGCAGTTGTAAGAGTAATAGCCTGACCATATGGGAGACACAATATGAGACCCTCTGCTAGACCTATTGAGTGTTGAGGAGAAGCCAAGTGCCATCTCATGTTTCTGTGGTTTCAAGGCTGACCTTGGCCCTGTCTAGTACAGCAAAAACCTCTTGGTCAGACTCCTTCATAATCACAAGTCAGAGGATGGGACTGAAGTAAAAAAAAAACTGGCAAAAGCAGTTTAAGATACTACAGTTCTGAGGCTGTCTGATTTAACTCAGTCTAAAAGAACTATAAAAATATCACTTTAAAGCTACACAAAGACAAGGCCAAAATATTATTCAAAGGTTAGGAAAGGAAAAATTAAAGTCGGGAAGTCTTGTCAGAAAGAAACTGATATTGGGGTGAAGATGAAAACTGAGCACTTCCAGCCTGCTCTGGGGAGCCTGTCAGGACAGAGCATGGGAAAGGGGCAGACTGCTGGGACAAATAGATTAAGATATGCAATAATGGTTAAAGAATTGGACAAGCTGGCATTGCAAAGCACTGCTACAAGTGAAAGCTTAAAAAAATCCTTGTAAGACCCTGAAAGATGAGGAGGACTGAGGTCACTGTAACTATGACGACCAGCAAAATGGACAGAGAAAAAGAACAGGCGAAGAAAACCAAAACCAGAATGATTTGACACACACACATGCTCTTTCTGATCACTCAGGGGAAAAGGAGAGTGGAAGGAAGGAGAAAAAGCATTTCAATGATAAGCAGAGAAGGGCAGGGTTTCTTTTGCCTTCCTCCTTTGGCTTGTATTAAATTCCTTTCCATTTCACACCCTCCATCCTAAATTGGCAGTGTCAAACTCTGCTGTAAAGTTAATGAAGGATGTGGTTTTAAAGTGTTTGATGTTTAATATATCTTTTAAATGTCATTATGTGCCAGGAATTTCTAATCATATTGCTAAGTCTTTTATCAGCCTTACAATCTTCTTTTCCACTTTTATACTGATCTTGCATGGTAAACTCAAAGACCAAGTGTGGAAATTTCTGAAAATCTACAGATCTCAGGCTATCTCGAACACATGGATTAATAAAGATTTACCTAATCACCAATGTGGAATTAATCCATGGAAGACTACGAGAACAAGTTGGCTCAGAAAATATAACCAGTATGCCAAATTCTTCTTTCATTCAAGTGCATGCCAGCTCATTGACTGATCCAATGATGGATTTTAAGTGGTTTCATATTTTAATGCAGAATACAATCATCAGTGATTGTGTTGAGGGAGGGGAAAGTGAAATAGAAATGCTCTATGTCCTAAGGAGGGATCAGGGGGAATCTACAACCCTAATACTGGCATAAGGACAGGGAGCTCTTTACAGCCACATGAACACCTGTGAAGTCAAAGCCATCATGTGTGGGCAAAACAGCCCTGGTCTGCGGAGTACTTTGAAGGGACAGACCTCAAAAGGGTCCAGCACCCTTGTTGCCACACTGGCTCATGTTCTGTGCAGTGTGGCACACCAAAATTTATGGTGTCAAATGTTTCAGGTTTAAGTTGGCTAGGAAAACTTCTTAGTAGAAGGCACTGTCAGGCTATCACAAAATGAGAGTACTTCACATTTTTTAGGAAGCAAGGTAGCTATTCAGCCACGGTGGAGTTTTCAACCTTTGAAAAGTCTACATTGGTGCCAATAGATATTCAGTGGCTTAGGTTCACAGAAGTTTTCTTCTGGGAGTTGGCAAAGTTTGATCCTCAGTAATTAATGAAAAATATTTTTCTGTTTTAAGACTCCCTAAAACAACAATATCTGGTTTTGCTCAGCTATAGCTTTAAGTGCCAATCTGATCTCTTTCAAGACAACCAGTATTCAGAGAGATCAAACTTTTCCAGTGTTTGTGCTAAGCTTCTGCTCAGAGGGAAGTGGTGTGTTTACTTTACTGTGTTGTATCTGTTGCTAGAAGTGGGGTTAACTTTGATCTCTACTCTACATTTTTTATAGGTAATGCAGAGTCCAGAATGTGAAAGGGTAGTTACATGAAAAACTAGGACTAAGCCTGCAGAGGTCTTCTCACACATTATTATATGCTTGGAATCAGTGCACTGATAAAATCATTGTTTAAAATTCTATGAGATTTTGACTTCCATGAAAAAGAGTGACAAGCTCTTGTCTACATGCATTTAGGACTCCATAACATAAGTACTGCATCTGTTGCATTTCAAAAAATACCAGAAGGGATGGTTGGTTCAGAATAAAAAAGTTGTTTTTTTCCTTTTAATCTAGAGCTAGCTGAAAGTTCAGGCACTCTGTGAACTCTTCTCTAATTCCCCCAAGTGGCTTAAATTATCTGACATTTTACACATAGCTGAATTTCCACATGCAGTAGTAAGTGACTGCTGAAGGAGCTCTAGGCAAACTGCATTGCCATACTTAAGAGACTATTTTGTGGAGAGGGAGAAGGAACAAGAACCAAGGATCAGGAAAAGTGTGTTGAGAAATTCTCAGTGATCTGCAACTAAGTGCAGACAACTCTTTAGTGCCAAAGTTGTATCTGTTAGCACTCATATTCAGCTGGCAACTACATGTGGATAATTCTCAACATTGGTTCTATTCTAAACATCTCCCTGCATGCCAAGATTTTAATTGACATGTTTCTTCAGCAGGATGTTTAGTCAGAGATGAGCATAGATAAAACAGATTTTCTTTTTTCCCCCTACTTGTCTCTGTTATCTTTTGTTCTCAGTAGATCTCCTGGGTCTCAAACACAGGGATCATTACTAAAAAAAAAAAACCAAACACCTCTTTAGATTTCTTCATGTATGTTGCACTGAACATATCTGCAAGGTTTAACCACTAAGCAAAATCTTGAGAAATCTCAAGTCTCTCTGATTTGCCAAAAGCCCAACAAATATTTTTCATCTCTATTTATAACAGTGATGCAAAGACTATTGTTACTCCTCCTTTTGACCATATCACCTCTTAGAGTGTATTACTTCACTCATTCTTTCTGCTTTATAATGTAAAACATAATAGTCTTTTTTTTCATTTTCAGAGTCTTCCATGATCTCTCCTATCCTGTCACTTCACATTCACCACAAAGGTGTCAGTCCTGTCCCCAAGTCTCTCACCCATCTCATTTTTCAAATAATTTTCTTTCAAAATATCTTTCTTCTTCCTTCCCCAGTGTTTCAAATTAACTCCCTGGCAATGCCTACAATAAAACTTTGCTGGTCTCCTTTAAGAGTCCCCTAAGCTTCTCTTTTTGGCATAATGCCTGTAGGATTTTCACAATGGCTAGGTACCACTGCTACTACATAAAGTTCTGAAGTTTCTTAGTTTCCCCATATTTTTGTTCTCTGTCAGTCTCTGTACACTATTTCTTATGTTTAAATGCATAATTCCTAATCTGTGGGGCAAGGATCATCTCTTTGTTCAGTTTTTGCTATAGGCTTAGAATGATGCAGTCCTGGATGCAATGCTGATCTGTGACTAGTAAAACAAACAAACAAACAAAAAAAAAACCCAAAGGTAGAAAGAGTATCTTTGAAGAAAGAGCTTGTTATGTTCTCTGGAAAAACCCCATCAATTTCTGAGACCCAAAATGCACAATGAATTGTCAAGTTACAACTGGTTACACTCAGAGTGGAAAATGTGTCATTGTGTCCCAAATTCATTTACTTTAGCTTGTATGAGTGCACACACCTGTTGAACAGCCATTCCAGAATGCCCAACTAAATAACTACTTCAGCAAAAGTAAAGCCTCCAAGAGAGTTATATTATAAAAATGTATGTATTGCTAGATTTCAGAGTTGTGTGGTCTAGAAATTGTGCCAGAGGCATGACAGTTCATTACTACAATAACATCAATTTTAATGGGTTTTTTTAGAAGCTCCGGACAAAACAAGGCACTACAGTGCAGTCAATTAAATCTCTATTTGTGATACTGTAATCTCAGAGAAGACCTGTTGGGTCTGTTGACGACTGCATAGTATGGGAAAGACTTCAATTCTCAGTAGTATTTGCTGGATCAGAATACATTATTTGTCTGAGAAGTAGAAATAAAATGAAGTACATTCTATTTTTGTTGCACAGATACCCTCACACAGTAGGAAATATGAATTTTGTAAGATGAAAAATATGTAAATAAGAAATCAAATCACTAATCAGGACATCCTGAACAAAAACTAAGGACAGATAGTAAAGGAAACACTAAATCGGAAGTCAGCTAGAAGAATTCAGTAACCATTGAACATTTGCAGATGTTAGTATAAGTGATGACAAAAGGAAATCTTTTTTTACAGCATTTTGTTCAAAAAGGATAAAAAACAATTAAGGTATATTTGTATCACAAATACAGTCCAAAAAAAACAGAAGTAAAATCACGTTGTTTTATAAACAGAGTATTTCCATCTGAATGAGAAAATTATTTTACAATTACTCTAACTATTCTTGCAACCAAAACTATAAAAATGACCATTATTATGTTCTACATTGTGTAGCATTTTATTAATGAGGATTTAGTTTTAGTCCCATGCTGTTAAAAACTGAGCCAACATTTTACAGAAGAGATGTTTGATCCTGTAAATACTTTCTTCATGCACGGCCCACTGAATTCCAGCAAAATGTTCAGGACCAGACTAAAATATAATTTTTTTAAAACTGTAGGCAAACATAATAAAAACAAAAGCCTAATTAAAAGATAGGTAAGCCACAAAGTTTGTTTTGAGGTGATAGCAATTATCACAGAAATACAGGTGAAATCATCTTCCCAGTATAGGCCTAGTTTTAGAAGCTTGTAGTCTTAAAACTTCATTAAAATCCCTCTTGCTAATGCCTCATGGTATTTTAGAGTTGTGTTTTCCTGTGGAGCTTGGTAAAAAACAATGGAGGAATTTATTTCACAGTCATAATGTTGAATTTAAATAAAATGTGGTTTTGAATACACAGTTGTAACCTAGCCAATGAAATGTTTGTTGTCTCAGTCATTAATTTCATGCTTAGGATTTACACTGATGAGACTGAATGACAGTTTCTTGATTGAATGCAAATTACTCTTGGTCCTTCTTGTGGTCATCCTGTCTTTCAGCTTATGTCTAAACTGCAGTGAAGGAATTACTTCAGCAGGGTGCTACGATACACAAACCTGTGCTAGCCTTAGACTAGTGATCTTGAGTACCGGTAGGTGTCTGGCCCCAACACCACACAGGTAAGACCCACCAGAGAAACTGAATCTAGAGCCAGTGGCTGAGGGAACTGGGATTGTTTAGCGTGGAGAAGAGGAGGCTGAGGGGAGACCTTATCGCTCTCTACAACTACCTGAAAGGAGGCTGTAGTGAGGTGGGTGTTGGTCTCTTCTCCCACATAGCGATAGAATGAGAGGAAATGGGCTCAAGCTGTGCCAGGGCAGGTTTAGACCGGATATTAGGAAAAATTTCTTCACGGAAAGGGTAGTCAAGCATTGGAAGAGGCTGCCCAGAGAAGTAGTGGAGTCACCATCCCTGGAAGCGTTCAACAAACGGGTAGATGTGGCATTTCGGGACATGGTTTAGTCTAGTCTACCCTTGATTGGTTTAGTGTGGACTTGGTAGTGTAGGTTAATGGTTGGACTGGATGATCTTAAAGGTCTTTTCCAACCTAAACGATTCTATGATTCTATGATTCTATGGTTCCTACAACCTCACCATATGCCAGATCTGGGACAGGACGAATGTGCATTTCTCTTCCCTCCTCCAACATGCTTCTAGGCTTCATGTTCACAGACACCAAATTGAAATGTGTGTGGTTGCTGGCTGAGGCTTGGAAAGGCACTCTCACTTTTTACGTGTAGACAGACTTAATTATTCTATTATTTCATGCTATTGCATTAATATAATGGAGGGAAAAGTCAGGCTCCAAGTGACTAAATTAGAATGAACAACTTTTTTTATTTAAAAAATCAACACAATAGCGCTTGAGTAAACATGATCTATTCATAATTACTTTCCACAATAACAATAACAGCTACAAAAAGCTAAGAAACTGCATACATATAAACCCCAGTTAGGGCAAGACTTCTTGGAAAAGAGGAGAGCCAGGACTCAGTTTAATCACATGTGCAACATTTAATGTTAACCTTATGCATAAATGCTTTGTGGTTTTGGGATCTAAATGGGAAAAATAACCCAACAAATAAATAGATGTAATATTTTTCTTTGAAATTTCTCTTTTCTATTTGGAAATATGTTAAGCAGCCTTTTGTTGTGGAGTAGAACATTTTTGACAGTCTGTCAAACTAAGCAAACAGAAACAAGAGGTTTCAACTACTTCATGTAGAAGTGACTGCGCTGCATGATTTATTTGAAGGTAACGACTGAGTCACCCTCACAGAGGATCTGACTGTTCACAAAGAAATCCTCTGTCTTTTTTTTTATTCTGGAAAACTGAGGGCTTCTCTAGTGCCACCAGATGATTCCTTTTTGTCAGCTTGTTGGGAGATGTGATCCTCCTCCCATGAGCAGAGTTTCCAGGAGAGTCAGGAAAGTAGCTTGATGCCACTGCTGCCTGCTTGGTGAGTCCAGCTAGAGAGATGCCTTGGGAACAAAGAAAGGCATAAAAGTGCCAGAAGGGAGAGCAGCCGCCAATGCCAGCAAGGCATCTCAAAGCCTCTAAATGGTGGTGAGAAGCACACCCCACAGAGGATGAGAAGACCTATGTGCTGCCCCTGAGCACACACCAGAGCAGGGATGATTATGGCTCTCAGCCTTGTAATTCCATTGCCACACACTTCACTAATGTGCAAATGCAGTGAAGGGTGGCCTAATATGCTCAGAGAAAACACGAGTGAGGAGATAAAAACAAGTCTGAATTAGCAGCCAGCCCCAGAGAAATTGTTCTCCTGTGTCTCCTAGCTGGAAAATATTTAGATGCTTGAAAGGCTGTTACTAGCTTGGGAATAATTAATTAATTTAATTTCATGGTGCTGCCTTCCTGAATTTTTGTCAAAATAAATATTGATTTGTAAAGTTTTAAATGCCTAAAAATGCCTATTCTATTTCATATCTTAGACTTATTGTTAGCCCAATGTTAAACTTAAACTTATGTTAAACTTAATTTACATTAAACTTATTGTTAGCCCAATGTTAGTTTCTTTCAGGTGAAACTGAGTTATTAGAAATTAAAGAATAGATCTTCTGTCTAAGAAATTCACAATAGTTATGTTTGTTTTGCTCACACATAGTACCTCTGGCAGAGATTCTGATTAAGAATATGAAGGTAAGTTGCTATCATCATGCATCAGGATTTTGTCCCAGTGATTTTCCTTTCCCCCCTTTTAAGTTCTTAGAAGTTCCATGAGGTTTCCCTTGAATTTACTCTCTTCCTTGTGAGCACTGCTGTTCTGTATTGTCTGGACTCAAAGGTCTTGAATAGTACCTTACAGTTCTAATTCTTGCAGCTGAAAAGATCATAAAATGAATCACTGAATGTTGTTCAAAGAGCTGAACTCAGAAGTGTACTCTGTTTTTCAAGAAGCATGGTGAGGTGTGAGGCCAATCTTTAACAAAACAGAACTGATAAAAAGAAACCCTAATTTTGAAAAAATAGCACCTTCTTAAAATTTAATCCAGACTCTTGGTAGTGCTGGATTGTGACAGTGTTCGGACCAACCCATTGAACTTAAGCCTGTTTTGTATTTTCATGGTTTTGAACAAAAAAAAGCAACAGGGTTCTATGACATGGCTGAATTCACTAAAGTTAGTAGTATTGACTGTGAAAGCCGATGTTAAGTTTCCCATGAATATTTTCCTGTAAGGGTGAATTTAGTTATTGGCTTTCTGATAGCTGTAACTGTGGTACCATTTTGACATGACAGTGCCCCAACTTTACAATTTAACATTATAATGTAGAGTTTTAAAATGCTCTCATTTATAGCATCAATTGTCAGGAAACTTGCCTACAGAAATGTCTTTCAGAAGAGGCATGGAAATGTGGATGGCAATTGTAAATTATGTTGGTCCAATGCCTACACTATGAGTCTAGTAGACTATAAAGATAGCTTAAAGCTATTTTCACTCCCTCAATCATTTCTGTGCCAAAGAAAAGGACAGCAGATCTGAGAAGAAGACTGCATAGGCATAGATTGTGATAATATGGGAAAAATTCAAAATTCTGTGTTAGAGTTTTTCATCAGTGATAACACGTTTCAAGTACTTTCAATATCTTAAACAGTTTTATTTTCTGAAATGTTCAGCCAGTGTGCTGACTTCACTGGTGACTATGAGCAGCCAGTATCTTTGATGACCACTGGTCTTGACAGCTAGCATTGAAAATATTTGTTTAGATTGACATAGAGGCATAATATTTACATAAACAAGAGATTTTAAAAATGCCTTAAGCATTCAAAAATAAGTCACATTTGCAGGAGCTGCTAAATCTGTTCCTTTTTTGTGGGGGTTAGGTTTTTTGCTAAACACATTTTGTCTTGCTATAGTGCTTTCCTCAGACTCTTGTAAAAAAATAAAGGTCCAATGGAGGCTTCTGTATTTTTTGAACAGCTGGCTCATTTCTATTCCATAGCCTAGAACTGCAGGATTGAAGGATTCCTTGAACCTACTAGGAGAGTACTAGAAAGGGCACAAAAAAAACATCAGGAGGAATGAAGAGCTGTCTATTACAAGTATTCAACAACTCGGGCACTAGGGAAGACTTGTCCATTATTGTAGACACTGGAGCTGTTTATCTGCATGGCACAGGGTCGTGTTGGCGGTACCAAAGGTAACCTGGGGAACAGGGGAGAGCTGAACTCTGCTGAAAAGATGCTCTACATCCTACAAAACCCTACTGATAAACACAGTGTATTAATTTAGGTGAAACATCTACAACCTCTGCTAATACACTCCATGTTAGAACAATTACCCTCACTGGGCAATGTCTTGTGCTGTGTAGGAGCAAAGAAAGTGATTTGCTTGCCAACTGAAAATTAGAGGAGGAAAACAGCAAGGTTTCCTAGGCACTGAGCTGATGGTCTGACATCTAGACCATCTTCCATTTTCCTTGCGGAACAAGAGGTAGAGAACATGTGTAAAAGCAGAATGTATCTTTCAGCACACTTGCCATCTCTTGCTTTCATTTCACAGTTCAATCTGGTTTTGAGATGCTCTTTGGGGTTTATGTGATTGTGAATCTTAAGCTGCTGTTCTAGATGAAATTTCACTTACGCTTCCTGGTCTTACCTAGGCTGCACCATGCCAAAGTATCTAAGAGTTTACAATTGTATTTTGCCTTCCATATCAAAATGACTATTCTTGAAATGTATGCTTGACATTATCTACTGTTGCTATTGAGCACAGAGGAATAAAAATATGAAGTAGTCTAATGGAATGACCTTTGAACATTACAAATTTATCTCATTGGTGCATATCTCAAAATTTATCTCATTGGCACATTCAAACTTGTATATTTTGTTTGTAGCTCAAACCTCTGAAAACCTGGTAAAATACACTGTACTTGTTTACAGTAGTTTCTGTGTGATGCTAGCTAATTGGTATTACCTGCAAGGCATGTAACAATTATTTATGGTTTCTGTCTGTTGATTTCAATAAAAATAGGAGTTGTTCATGCTGAGGTTTTACTGTTTGGTTGTCAAAACATAACACAATATTATTAAAAGAGTTAAGTTTAATTATGCATCCTTTTGAACAAAGCATTTGCAGCAGTCAAATTTTAGCTTCCTGATACAGTCCAAGAGTGTAATATTAAAGTAATACATTTTCTTGTAAAACTCTAAAGCTCCATTAGTTTTGATTTTTTAAATAACTGGCACCAGCCTAAGAAATTACTGAGACCAAAGATGTAAAAAAAAAAAAATGCTCAGGACTTTCATTCCCCCACATACACACACTTTTCAAAAAGTAGAATGAAATTTTCAGAAGAAGGAAAATTTATGGATGCATTCTCTTACATAGTATGGATTCAGAAGCATCCTAATATGGAAAAAATAGATAGGAACTCTCTTTGCTTTTCTGTCAAAACAATTCAGAGGACACTGCATTCAACTGTAAACACACCAGGAAAATGTCTACAAGATACAGAGAATTCATAAGGAAAAAAAAAAAAAAGACCAAAAAAAGAAAGTAATGAGATAATATTAAATGAGACAATATTTTTAAAACAGACTGATAAATTAAAGCAGCAGTTCTTCTTTCCTTCCTTTCTTCTCAGGTTAATGATTGTCAAGGTCAGATACAAAGATTATTTCTGAAGAAAAACTAATTAGTTCTCTGCAAATCACAGATGTAAAGTAGCATTTTGTAGGATGAATGATTAGAAGATCAGGGCGTTTGAGAAAAATAAGGTAAGAGCCAAATTGTCCATGTAAAGTTATCCATAAAATAATAATTTTTTGGTCTTTCTTTGTCTGTAAAAGTTTTGGATATTTATCTCTCTATTCTACTGTTTTACCTAAACGATTCTTACACAAGTCTTCTGCCTTGTTTACTAGGTGGTTTATTTGCAGATGGCTGTTCTATATTCACTGATGTCCAAAGGGCTGAACCTTTTCAGAGCAGCAGCTGTCTTTCATGCTGACTTTTCTGATCTTTTTCTCTCTAATGTTATATTAGCAGAGACCCACAAGCAACGTCCTGTAGCCTGCAAAGAGTACAATTACATGTATAGCTATTTATAGCTAAAGCAGATGTTCTATTTGGGGGTTTGTTTATATTTATGGATATTTCATCTTTTTTCCATATTGGCTTCAGGTTGGCCAGGCCAACTCCTCTACCCTTTGTCTTGCTCATAATAATGAGAAAAACATCTGTTGAACATGATACAGGTTTCATGTTTTCCGTTTGCTGCCACACTTATTTCCATGCTCATGCAATTTTCATCATTGACTTGTTCTAGAGGGAGAATAAGCCTGCTTCTGCAGTCTAAATACTGCAAATTGATGTCATCAGCCTGTTACATCTCTGCTAGATTCCGCATCACTGTCAGTCATTCTTTCACAGTGGATCAGAAAGTGTTGTGAAGTAATCCATCATTCAAGGGATTAGCAGGAACGTTTTGAAGTTCCAGCTAGACTGGGATGGGACATATAATTTTATGCTGAGCTTTTTATGTTTCTCAAATATTTACTAGACTTGAGGAAACACAAAATTAAAATATTAAGAAAATGTTGTTGAAAATAGGCTTCCACTTCTTTGTTGTTACCACCTTATGTGTCTAAGAGTAGCCCAGACACTTAAGCGTGAAGGATGAAACCCTGTCAGTGGGAGTTTTGTCACTGACTTCAATTGAAAATGTAATTTGTTTGCGGTTGTGTCTCAAAATATCAGTGTAGGAAATGAGCTTAGCATGTACTATCTATCTTAGAGGGATTAGAACATCACCCTCTTGCCACAGATTCACCAAAAATATGTAGCATCACAGGTTTCTCTCCTGTATGCCAATTCATTCATGCAAAACATCAGATATCTGATAAATCTATTACCCTATTTATCTAAAAAAAAAAATAATAATTTTGGACTTCTGTTACTGAGCAGTACCATGAAAATTTAATTCAGTCAAGTCTGATATTTATTTTTAAACAAAGCTTTCAAAATCCCAAATTCTTTATATGCATTAAGTTGAGTACTAAAAAAAAGATTTTTTTTTAATTTATTATTGAAAGAATAGAACCTCTCTTCTTTCCCTTTCTGTTCTGTTCACAACTACTGTCAAGAGTTTCACATGATGAGGTTTCCTGTATTATGCAAAAAGCTTCGGAGAAGATGGTAAGTCTTTGATTCATAAAATAATTCAAAGCAGACAGTTCACTGTGTGAAGTTAATCTTGCAGGGAACAGATTAATCCTGATTTTGTGACCCACCTGTAAGTATAATATGACTACTGTCTATATTCATACTTGAATTGTAGGAATATATTCATATTGATTTGTAACAGTCAAAACCATGGTAACATATCAGTGTTCACTCTTTTGTATCAAACAATTACTTTTAGAAATAATCTTTCTGAAAAACTAGTAGGCATTCAGTTGAATGCATCAGAATGTAATGTTCTGTAAATGTAAATTTAATGTAAAAAGTAAGTGACCAGTACTTAGAAGCATCATATAAATTTTCTGTGTAGTAAAATTACAACAATGTCCCTCCAGGTTCTTAGTTTTACTACTGGTTACAAGAAAACATCACTTGCATTTCTTTAGCATAAATTCGGTATGTTTGAAAGATTACTGTTTCAAGCATACAAATGCCAGCAAGGTGATGTATTCAGTATAAGACTATTTATGCAGGGATTTCAAGCTCATTTGAGGGAGATAAGTAAAGTAGCTGAAGTAGACTCATTTTATGCAAAGTAAAACTATAAAGATGAGGAGTCAGGATTAAATAAAGCAAAAGAGCAAGTGAATAAACTTGATAGGAAATAAACACTGGCCAGAATGATAACTCTACACAAAATAGTTTTTCCACCATTCAGTGTTTTACTTTGGAGGATATTAAGAACTATTTTAGTGTTTTCCATTGGTGAGTATGAAATAATATTGGCAGCTATTATAGAAAGTAAAATTTTTAATGGTATATTTAACGATATAAATTGACAGCATGGTCAACAAGTCTCTGATTCAAAATAATTGTTCCCATCAGTAAATTCACTGAATCATGGATGCCATTCTTTCATATACAGAATAGGATCTAAACACTATAGACATCTAAATGTAGATAGATCCCAGCCAAGAAAATAGTTAATACTTATGTATTCATTCATACTTTCTACAATATTGGGATCTTTAGATTAGAAACAATTTATTTTATCTTCTGTAGAACCTGCCATTCATAAAGTAGACACAAAGCTAAATCCACTTTAGGACAAGGCATCACTTATGCACCTGGGGTAAAATCCAAAATAATATTTAAATGTCCCTAATTTCTATATTTCTCATTAAATTTCCTCAAACATTTAAAACACTCTTCCATCTATGCCAAGGGTGTAAGTTTTTCTTTCTGTCTGCCTTCTAAGGCCATCTGAGATTCATAAACTCTGGGTCTGGATGCCTCTAAGGAATTTGGTAGACATGTTCTGGGTATAATTAGGAAACAGCTTTGAGTATTACACACAAAGCCACTTACTTTTCAGTGAAACTTCATTCAATGATGCCTAAAGTTTGGCATAGCAATCTAGGCATTGAAATGCTTACCCTTACTTTAGAAAATGGCTGAATTTATTTCTAGAACTGTTTCAACATGAGTCTGTAATTCCTGTTTTCCATGGAGTGTCCCAATGGCCACATTATTTGTTGACTGCTAATTCTATGAAATGAAACTCTGTGAAAATTCCATGGAATCAGCAATGTGAACCATTGGGCTGGAAGGCAATCAGCAACCTGTCTTTCCTGCTTAATATCTTAAATTCTTAGTCTGGAGATGCTCTTCTGGGGTGAGAGTGTAAGATCACAATTTTAAAATTAAGTTTGAGGACATTTTTATTTCCAGAGAGCTGCTTGATGGTTTCTCAAATTCCCTGGGAAAGTGACTTCATTTCCCAGCTCAGAATTCAAATTCCATTTCTGAATCTGGATGCTTGTCTGCTAGACATTTCGCTGTGAAGAATTACAGTGCTTACTGCATTTTTCTGTCTGCCTCGGACATCCTGTGTGGAATATGGAAAATGGGAACATGGAATATGAGTGTTGGTGTCTTATGTGAACCACAGGAAAACCAGATGTTTCCAAATAGTGTCATCCTATGAAATTTCTTCTTCAGTAGCTAGTGTGAGAACAGAAATGAGAACACCAGTTTATAGTGTAATAGACATATTACCTGGCAAATCTCTGGTCTCTGTTTCCAGTACTACTTCCGTATTTTACTTAAAACGTTCTTAGGAAAAGATGTGACCTAGGGTCTTCCCTCTCAGGCTTGGACATTTGTTAATAGACTTCAGCCATACCTCCTTTCACTTTCTCTCCTTTTCCAGTAAATCTTGAATTCCTTGCTACACATCAGCCATATTTCAGCAGCAGTGAACAATTTCTTTTACAACAAAACAGCTAATAGACTAGTTTCAAGGTACGTCACTAAGAAATAGCAGACATAGGTTGAATGTTTTCATAAGGCTGAATCTCCTTTAGATGTGTTAGCCACTAAGTTATTACATTTTTTAAAAACTGGGATGTTGCCATAGAGTACAGAATCCGCTCCTGTGAATTGTGTTAAGTAGGCTCTGAGAAAACCTACTAAGTAGAGCAGATCTGTTTTCTGAATCTTAAATGGGGTTAGGTGCTGAGCTGTGCAGAAGCAGAACTCACAGTTGTCTTTGAATTCAAACTTTATATTCAAAACCTGAGAGGCATGTGAAAATAAAACAGCAGGCATTCTGTATTTATGAAAAAACCTTTCATTTAAATGCCATTTAAAGCCCTTTTCTTGGATTTAAATCATAAAGATTAACCTTTAGGATTATTAGGTTGGACTGGGATCTTTAAACTGTAAGGTGCTAAAGGTAAGTCATATCAAGCACATCTGAAGACCTTAAAATAAGTTATGTGTTAGCAGTCATACTAACCAGAAATCACATTTTCTTTCTATTGATTTTTCAATTAATTACAAAAAAAAGTATACTAAGAATAATAAGCTAAGAAAAAAAATAAATAGAAAACCCCAAAGTTATTAAGGAATTGATTCAAATAAGAGATACAAAGAAAAAGACTGTGAATGATGCCTGATGGAGAGTTCCCAAATGAAAATAAACATCTTGCCATGAAAATGTCAAATTGTGGGAGCAACAGAACTTCCATTCTACTTGAGCTAATGAGACCTAAGTGACTTCTAATGGAAGTCCACCTTAGAATGTTCTTTGAGGTTTCCAGAAATCATCCTTATGTCTACAGTTTTTGGATATTAAAAAACTGAAACACATAGATTCTCTTCAATGGCACAGGCAGGCCTTCTGAAGAGATATCTGAAAGCTACTTTTTTTGCAGTTGTTGATTTATGTGCAAAAAAAACAGAAATATGTTGCAAATCACTATTTCCATCACTGCCCTTTAAAACATCTTACCGTGATCTTCACTTGTGAATGGGAGATGTGTATGTGTGTATGACCATCTCATGCTTTTAAAGACTGCATTTCTCAAAACATGAAATGGATGTATTTAAACATTTGTATTTGCTTTAATTCTACAAGATGTCACTGAAACTCTTGCACTACACAACTGAAGTAGTCATACGAATATATTAGGAAATACCCATGAAGTTTGCAAGCACTCATGAATTTTGATGTATATGTCAAATGCTTTATTTTACAGAATGGCACAGCCACTAAGAAACATGTGCTTGGAGATTACAGAGAAATTTCATTTTACATTTCCAGAGCGCTACTCATTTCCAGTATTTTTCCTGTGAATCCAACAAAACCTACTCAGCACAGAAAGTGACCTTTAATAAATAGCTTCTAAACCTTTACAAATATCATAACTGAATTTCAAAATCAGGAAATCCAATTTTTCCACATAATAAAGCTTTTGATGGCTGTATCTGAATGCTTTGAAGCCTTTCAAGAAGTTAAAAGTTGGGAGATAAAATTTCTCTTTCCTTATAAGCCATTTTCTTTCTGTGTGACTGCACTGTCTCTTCTTTCTACAATAAATCTGTCTTATTAATGGCTAATAGTACTCCATGAATTTGTCATTAGATGTCAATTCAACAGTGACCGGTTTCTAGCTTAGCCATTACAGGTTTGTCATGATGCTTGAACTCCTTTTATTCCCTCACTTTCAGACACAGAAAACCCTATTTCCACCCATATTCTCTATTGACTTGATCTTTTCAGGAAATGTATTGGTGCATATCCAAGTATCTGTAGGATTTTCTGCATTGGGGGAGATTACAATGCAAGTTATTTATTCCCTTGCTTAGGATCACAGAGATGTCTTGGTCACTCAGACTAAAAGGGAAGTAAATGGCAAAGTATAGCACTAACAATCTTCTAAGCATTTGTTCCCCCCTCCCCATTTTGTTCCACTATCTCTTGCAAAATGAAACACTATCTTATTATAATCTGGAATTAGAATTCTGTAAATAATAAATGAATAGAAGGCTATTACCTTCCTTAGGAATCTCTTGAGTGGAAATGTGTAACACAAATACAAGCACTTAATTCTCACTTTAAAAAAAAAAAAAGTGGTCATACTGATCCCTTCTGATCTTAAAGTTCGTTAATCAATCTTTAATTTTCAAGTAGAGTACAGTTAGATATACATTGTGGGTCTTCCCCTTTTCTGCTGAGACAATGCTGCTCAGTATTTTCCCTCATAAGACCTTTCCTTTCACACCGGTAATCAGTGAATCAAGAGGATTAAGCTATTTAAGCTAGTGATACCACATGAGGTAACAAATTCTAATGATGCTTTTTTAAAAGCATTTATGCAGATTTTGTTTACAAATTATAACCTTTGCTAAACTGTAGGGGTAGCATAGTAATAATAATTATGTTCTTAATCATAATACCTTGTCCTGGTTTCGGCTGGGATGGAGTTAATTTTCTTCCTAGTAGCAGGCATAGTAATAAGAAGAGATCTTTAACACATACTAGGAATCAAAATATATATTAATTGTGTAAGTGTACTGTTAACAAATAGCTCATTATTTTCCCTTGATTAAATGATGTTATGTAGGGCCCTAAGATCTCCTTATAATTGGAAAACTATGTAACAAGAATTCATCTGACCTATCTTACAGATGTACCTTTGGATAAGATGCTTTAGATGCTGTTGATCCAGCCACCTATTGAATGTATTGAATCCATAATTTACTGGATACAGCACAGTTCACATTGTAGAGATCATCTCCATATTCCTTGTTGAAATAGAAAGACTTTGCCTGGCAGAAACTTGCTAAAGTCTGTGTCCTGTCATTTGGCCTAGGAGAGTTCACCGGCTCATATATTGGTATCAGCTGACTTTGAGAGACATGCAGATGACAAGTGTATTCCTGAAGTCTTCTGAAAGAACTAATGAAAGCTTCCATGACACATAGAAAACACCCAGTACTAACAGTGCTCCCTTTTCATACATTTTTAACCGTCAGCTTTTTCTTGGTTATGATAGAAATAGCAAAGTTACATTCCCAAAAGGCACACAAACTAACCAGCATTAGATCTACCTCAGCATAGTTCCGCATTATTCCCATTTCTTTAGCACTATTCTGTGATACACACTTCAACAAGGATCGTGGTTTGTAAAAATGAGCTGTTCCAAAGGACAGCACTGAAATGTGCTTGGCAAATACCGTCACAAGCATTTCTGGTATACTTAACTGCCTCTTCTGAGTCAGCAAAAATAGCAGCATAATTATTCTGAAGTAAAGGAATTTTTTTTTTCCCTTCTAAATCCGAGAAGTGACTTGCATATGGATTTTCAAAGCCTGACTATGCAGTTGGAATAACATTTATTTATTAATATCTTCATTTCAGCAACCATCTTGGAAAAGCTACTAATCTGGAAAGATTATCACTCAATTAAACTATACAAATAAATTTGTATGATTCAAATCTAACAAATTTAGCTTATGTCATCCCCTACTGATGAATTGATAGAGTTCTTCTGGAATCAGTCAGTTATCAACCAATTGATAAAGGCATTTTTGCTCTTTCTTAAATATGTATTCCCCAAGGTGCCACCACCGTGGCTGTGTCTGGCACGGGGCAGCCCTGGCCTCCCCTCACAGAGGCCACCCCTACAGTCCCCCTGCTCGCAAAACCTGGACACCTACAACCAATACAATTCCTTTTTTCAATTTCAGGTTAAAGTCTTTGTTACGAAAATTTTGAGTCCATTAGTTCTGGTACTGCTCTCCACAAACAAGGTTGATAAGTTATTCTCTCCCTCCTCTTAAGTCTTGTTTCCCAGACTTAAAAAATTCCACTCACTTTGTTTTCCCCAGATATCATGTTTTATAAATCACAGAGCTCTCTAGATCCTTCAGTTAATCCATGTTTTTCTCAAAGTACAGCACACCACAGTCCACCCGAGGCCTAAACTGAGCAAGCAAACTTTTACAGACTACAGCAAAGGCATTTTTGGCAGCTAGCCTGCTGCCCACCCTCCTGCTTACCTCCTGATTACCCCTTCTGGGAAAGCATGATATCAGCTTCAGCTCGGGATACAATACAACTCCCAAAACTGCTCTGAAGAAAACAAAATTGTTTCCTCAGCTTTTATGTGTGCAATTGATTATTCCTATAGAATTAAGATGCTTGGCTGACTCTCATACTTGGGGCTCCAAAAAGGAAAGAAAGTATTAGGGCTGACGTGTCTGCTCTCAAAACTTCAGAATTACATCTGTAGGTCAGCACGTTAAGAGGCTGAATACTACTTGATTTCATTGTAGCAAGGCTAAAACTAAAAATATCTACTGTTTAAAACCTAACATTCTGGGAGACGTTTACATTTTCTGAATTTGAATAAGCGCTATGAAACAATTCAATATTGGTATTAGTGTGAAGGAAAGGTATTCTGAAGAAAAGCATATATTTAGAAGTAAATGACTCAACAATTCAAGATGATAAAATAAATACCTACAATGTTTTGAATTAAATACTAGTGATAGAAAAACTAACAGCATGTTGAAATAGTTTGTCAAAAACATGTATGTCGTGGTTTAGCCCCAGCCAGCAACTAAGCACCACGCAGCCGCTCGCTCACTCCCCCTACCCCGATGGGATGGGGGAGAGAATCGGAGGAGTAAGAGTGAGAAACACTCCTGGGTTGAGATAAGAACAGTTTAAGAATTGAAATAAAGTAAAATAGTAATGCTAATAGTAACAGTATAATAATGATAATAATAATAATGATACATGAAGCAAGTGATGCACAATGCAATTGCTCACCAC
This sequence comes from Pelecanus crispus, assembly GCF_030463565.1. Lineage (NCBI taxonomy): Eukaryota > Metazoa > Chordata > Aves > Pelecaniformes > Pelecanidae > Pelecanus > Pelecanus crispus. The sequence goes on from NC_134645.1 coordinate 103,053,320, forward strand.
CCGCTGACCGATACCCAGACAGTTCCCGAGCAGCGATCGCTGCTCCCTGGCCACCCCCCCCCAGTTTATATACTGAGCATGATGTCATATGGTATGGAATAGCCCTTTGGTCAGTTTGGATCAACTATTCTGGCTGTGCCCGCTCCCAGTTTCTTGTGCGCCTGGCAGAGCATGGGAAGCTGAAAAAGTCCTTGACTAGCATAAGCAGTACTCAGCAACAACTAAAAACATCAGCATGTTATCAACATTCTTCTCCTACTAAATCCAAAACACAGCACTATGCTTGCTGCTAGGAAGAAAATTAACTCTATCCCAGCCGAAACCAGGACAGTATCCACCCCTTATTCTATACCATCTACGTCATGCACAGGCCCTCCCCTTTCCAATGTGTTCTAATTAATCACCACCGCTTTCCCTATCTTGATATACACACAGATATCATTCCCTTCATCTATGGCCCATCCCTCTAAAATGTCCATTGAGTTCATTTAGCCCATGACTTTGGGTTCCATCTGTCATCACAGTCTTTCAGAGCAGGAGAGGTGGTGTGCAGTGTTGGACTGTTGCATGCTGAAGTCAGTTCTCATTCCAACATGGTTTCATCAAAGTTCATTTTCATTAAGCTGGGCAATTCTTACTGCAATACCATTGATGTGGCATATAGCAATCATAATATAGTATTATATAATTAATATTAACCTACTATATTATTATATTAACATGCAGTTAAGAGATAACATATGGTTAAGAGATAACATACAGTATTATAAAGCAATTAATATTATACAATTCAGTTCATTGGCTATTTTCACCCAAAATCAAACTCCCTTGAGGTACACATTGGGCTTCCCCATCTTTTCACATCACCCACCAAGTGCACCCAGGTCCTTGAGCAAAAGCAATCCCACGAATGGGTTTGCCTTTGCCAGAGGGGGAAGTAACCCAGACTGTCTTCCCCAGCATATTTTTCATGTGCACTACAGGAACTTTATCTCCTTCTACAGTACGTAGAAGTTTTGATTGGGCAGGGCCAGCTCGATTGGCAGATCCCCTGGTGTTGACTAACCAGGTGGCTTTTGCTAAATGCGTATCCCAATGTTTAATCGTCCCACCACCCATTGCTCTCAGGGTAGTCTTTAACAATCCATTGTATCGCTCAATTTTCCCGGAGGCTGGTGCATGGTAAGGGATGTGATACACCCACTCAATGCCGTGCTCTTTGGCCCAGGTGTCTATGAGGTTGTTTCGGAAATGAGTCCCGTTGTCTGACTCAATTCTTTCTGGGGTGCCATGTCACCACAGGACTTGCTTTTCAAGGCCCAGGATGGTGTTCCGGGCGGTGGCATGGGGCACGGGATATGTTTCCAACCATTCAGTGGTTGCTTCCACCATGGTGAGCACATAGCGCTTGCCTTGGCGGGTCTGTGGGAGCGTGATGTAATCAATCTGCCAGGCCTCCCCATATTTATATTTCAGCCATTGTTCACTATACCCGAGGGGCTTGAACTGCTTGGCTTGTTTGATTGCAGCGCATGTTTCACACTCATGAATAACCTGTGCAATACTGTCCATAGTTAAGTCCACCCCTCGATCACGAGCCCATTTATACGTTGCATCCCTTCCTTGATGGCCTGAGGCGTCATGGGCCCACTGAGCTATAAATAATTCACCCTTATGTTGCCAGTCCAAATCCACCTGAGCCACTTCAATCTTAGCAGCCTGATCTACTTGCTGGTTGTTTTGATGTTCTTCAGTGGCCCGACTCTTAGGTACATGAGCATCTACATGACGAACTTTTACAACCAGGTTCTCTACCCGGGCAGCAATATCTTGCCACAATGCGGCAGCCCAGATTGGTTTGCCTCTGCGCTGCCAGTTGCTCTGCTTCCATTGCTGCAGCCACCCCCACAGGGCATTTGCCACCATCCATGAGTCAGTATAGAGATTAAAGACTGGCCATTTTTCTCTTTCAGCAATATCTAAAGCCAGCTGGATGGCTTTCACCTCTGCAAACTGACTCGACTGCCCTTCTCCTTCAGCAGTTTCTGCGACTTGTCGTATAGGACTCCATACAGCAGCTTTCCACCTCCGATGCTTTCCCACAAGACGACAGGACCCATCAGTGAACAGGGCATATTGCTTTTCATTTTCTGGCAATTTATTATACAGTGGGGCCTCTTCAGCACGTGTCACCTCCTCCTCTGGTGATATTCTAAGGTTTTTCCCTTCTGGCCAGTCCATGATCACTTCCAAGATTCCTGGGCGACTGGGGTTTCCTATTCAAGCCCGTTGTGTGATCAATGCAACCCACTTACTCCATGTAGCATCAGTTGCATGATGTGTAGAGGGGACCCTCCCTTTGAACATCCAGCCCAACACCGGCAGTCGGGGTGCCAGCAGGAGATCTGCTTCAGTACCAAACACTTCTGAAGCAGCTCGAACCCCTTCATATGCTGCCAGTATCTCTTTCTCAGTTGGAGTATAGCGGGCTTTGGATCCTCTGTATCCCCGACTCCAAAACCCTAGGGGTCGACCTCGAGTCTCCCCTGGTGCTTTCTGCCAGAGGCTCCAGGTAGGGCCATTCTCCCCGGCTGCAGTGTAGAGCACATTTTTAATATCCTGCCCTGCCCGGACTGGCCCAAGGGCTACTGCATGAACTATCTCACGTTTAATTTGTTCAAAGGCTTGTTGTTGCTCAGGGCCCCATTTGAATTCGTTCTTCTTCCGGGTCACTTGATAGAGAGGGCTTACGATCTGGCTGTAATTTGGAATATGCATTCTCCAAAACCCCACAACGCCTAAGAAAGCTTGTGTTTCCTTTTTGCTAGTTGGTGGGGACATAGCTGTTATTTTGTTGATCACATCCATTGGGATCTGATGACGTCCATCTTGCCATTTTATTCCTAAAAACTGGATCTCCTGTGCAGGCCCCTTGACCTTACTCTGTTTTATGGCAAAACCAGCCTTCAGAAGGATTTGGACTATTTTCTTTCCCTTCTCAAAAACTTCTTCTGCTGTGTTGCCCCACACAATGATGTCATCAATGTACTGCAGATGTTCTGGAGCTTCACCCTGTTCCAGTGCCGTCTGGATCAGTCCATGGCAAATGGTGGGGCTGTGCTTCCGCCCCTGGGGCAGTCGGTTCCAGGTGTACTGAACACCCCTCCAGGTAAAAGCAAACTGGGGTCTGCACTCTGCTGCCAAAGGGATGGAGAAAAATGCATTAGCAATATCAATTGTGGCATACCACTTAGCTGCCTTTGACTCCAGTTCATATTGAAGTTCTAGCATGTCTGGCACAGCAGCAGTCAGCGGCGGTGTAACTTCGTTCAGGCCACGATAGTCCACTGTTAGTCTCCACTCCCCATTAGACTTTCGCACTGGCCATATGGGACTGTTAAAGGGTGAGCAAGTCTTGCTGATCACTCCCTGGCTCTCCAGTCGACGAATCAGGTTATGGATGGGAATCAGGGAGTCTCGGTTGGTACGATATTGCCGCCTGTGCACAGTTGTGGTAGCGATCGGCACCTGTTGTTCCTCAACCTTCAGCAACCCTACAATTGAAGGGTCCTCTGAGAGACCGGGCAAGGTGGACAACTGTTTAATTTCCTCTGTCTCCAAAGCAGCTATACCAAAAGCCCACCGGTACCCTTTTGGGTCCTTGAAATACCCTCTCCTGAGGTAGTCTATGCCAAGGATGCACGGAGCGTCTGGGCCAGTCACAATGGGGTGCTTTTGCCACTCATTCCCAGTTAGGCTCCCTTCAGCTTCCAGTACAGTGAGCTGTTGGGATCCCCCTGTCACTCCAGAAATGCAAATGGGTTCTGCCCCTCTATAGTTTGATGGCATTAGCGTGCACTGTGCACCAGTGTCCAGTAGAGCCTTATACTCCTGTGGGTCTGACGTTCCAGGCCATCGAATCCATACAGTCCAGTAAACCCGGTTGTCCCTTTCCTCCACCTGGCTGGAGGCAGGGCCCCTCTAACACTGGTCACAGTATTCGCTGTTCACTTCCTGTAAATGTGAATCAAAAGTCCCCTGATCAAGGTCGGAAGTAAAATTAGCCCTCTTACTCTGTCTCGGGAACTGCTCACTGGAAACTGGAGCTGCAATTTTCCTGGGAGAACCGCCTTTTCTAATAGTTTTTCCTTGCAACTCACGCACCCGTGCCTCTAAGGTTGAGGTGGGTTTTCCATCCCACTTTCTCATGTCCTCTCCATAATCACGCAGGTAAAACCACAGGGTGCCCCGTGGTGTGTATCCTCTATATCCTCTCTCTTGAGCATAGGGACGTTGACTCCTAATGGCTGAGACACTGGTCCGTGCAGGTGGGAAGTAGGACAGATCCTCTCCGAGTTGTTGGAACTCTTGGCACAGTTTTTCCACAGCCGAGACACAGGCCCGTAGGGAGGAAGAGAGCTTTTCTTCGTAGTCCCGGAGTTGTCTAGCCACTTCATCCATCGTTGGTGCCTCGTCGTCTTTCCAGGCTAGTATTGCCAACGAGTTGGAATACGATGCTGGTGTGCTCCGTACCACCTTCTGCCACATGGATTGTGTGCACCTGACTTCATCTGGGTCTTTGGGTAACTGTTCATCATTCAGGTCACTGTAAATCACCTCCAGCATGCCTAATTCCCTCAGGTACTGGATACCTTTCTCTACGGTGGTCCATTTGCTTGGGCGGTATAAAACATCCTCCTTGAAGGGATACCTTTCCTTCACGCTTGACAGAAGTCGCCTCCAGAGGCTGAGCGGTTTTGCCCCTTTTCCAATTGCTTTGTCAATGCCCCCTTCCCTGGAAAGGGATCCCAGCTGCTTGGCTTCCCTACCCTCTAAATCCAGGCTACTGGCCCCGTTATCCCAGCATCGGAGCAGCCAGGTGATGATGTGCTTGCCTGGATGACGACCGAAATCTTTTCGCATATCTCGCAGCTCACTCAGGGATAGGGATCGGGTGGTCACCATCTCATTTATGGGTTCTTCCTCCTCTGGTTCTCGTGATGGCCCTGGTTCATCTTCATCCCTTACTAAACAAACTGATTTCCTCGTGTATTTTTTCTTCTGTATAGGGGCAACTGATACCGGCGCAGGTTGGTTCTCTGGTTTAGCCGCAGTGTCTGTCACTGGGGTTTGAGTAGCCACAGTGCCCATGGCTGTGGTTTGAGTAGCCACAGTGCTCATGGCTGTGGCTGGAGTAGCCACAGTGCCTGGGGCAGGGGTTTGAGTAGCTGCAAGGCCTGTAGTGGGGGTTGGAGTAGCCGCAGGGCCTGTAGTGGGGGTTTGAGTAGCCACAGTGCTTGTTGTTTTGTCATCAGATCCAGAGACCCTCTCTTTCTTTTGAGGGTACTGATTAGTGTTGACCACGGCTCGATAGGCATGGGCCAGTCCCCAGCATGTTGCAATGATTTGTGTCTCTCTGGAGCTACCAGGGTGACAACATACTTCTTCCAAATACTTTACTAATTCTTCAGGATTCTGCACTTGTTCAGGGGTGAAGTTCCAAAACACTGCAGGTCCCCACTGCCCTAGGTACTTGCGCATACGATCCCACACACCCTGCCACTCATAACTATCCAGCCTTGGGGTAGATCTCTGGATGGTATTTTTAAACTGCTTACTGACCTTTATCAAAACGGAAACAACATTCCCAAGAAGTATCAATAGAAGTATCTTAACTGCCCAGGGGTGTTCAAGATACAGGAAAGTTGTTGTAATGAAGGAGGAAACATCACAGAAGAAAGCAGCAAAGGTGCCATTCTGTATTTCCTCCACAACAAGCCTCTCAGAGTAGTAAGTATAATTGCTAACTCTCTCTATGAGGTAGTACCCGAAGTACAGTAGTGACTTCTGTATGAAACCCAAATACCAAAGAATGCTCAAGGTCAGGGTTTTGATAAGGAGCCTCCCAAGCAAAAGATCTTGAATCACTGCAGAGCACAGCACACTACACAAACTGACAACAAGCTTTAACGCGTGCTGCAAAAAAAAGAACATGGTGCAGACCAGATGAACTAATATCGTGACCGGCAACTGTTAACAGACTCCTTAATACACTCTGGTTAATCTGTTGTTATCTCAAACCCTTCGTGCCCCACGTTGGGCGCCAAAAAGGACTGTCGTGGTTTAGCCCCAGCCAGCAACTAAGCACCACGCAGCCGCTCGCTCACTCCCCCTACCCCGATGGGATGGGGGAGAGAATTGGAGGAGTAAGAGTGAGAAACACTTCTTCTCCTACTAAATCCAAAACACAGCACTATGCCTGCTGCTAGGAAGAAAATTAACTCTATCCCAGCCGAAACCAGGACAATGTATAACATTACCGAACTCAATAAAGAAATGTACTTGATTAACCCCACAAAGGAAAACATTGTGATATGTATCCTGTTACTCACTGAAGACATTTGTCTTGTGTTGCCTAGACAGACTGTCACCATGTTCTCATCCATCTTGGTTACTCAAAGGATACAACAGAACTATTGATTTGTATTCATTCTTATACACATCGTGAAGAGATTTCAGCACTGATAGACAGTTCTGTTTTATTCCTGCGCATAATAATTGCTAAGGGATGTAAAATCATTTATCAGGCAGCTGCAGTATATTTTACTGTGTCTGTTGTTCACCATGCAGTCAAATAAGAAGATATCAAGTTATGGTATGCTGATTCCTTAATGCGATTATTCCATTTTGTACACATTTGTGATTAGTGTTCACAGTACCTCATTCGAAAGCAACATGCATGGAGAAGATTCTAACACCATTATATATGTCATTCCTAATTTAGCTCAACTGATTGAGCTTTTTTTACACTGTACCTGAAGTTAATAAAACCAATTTATTTGTCTCCAAAGCACAGGTTTAAGCAACTTGGAAAACAGAAGAGTCAGGCTGTGCGTTTGACTACTTACTTTAACTTTGTAAATTTAAAAATACCTTTTCGATAGTTAAATAGACCTGTGTTTTTTCCTGTCGTGTTCAGTGCAAGTGCATATTCAAACCACACTAAGTGAACAATTTACAAATTCTGCTTACTGCAGGGGGGTTGGGCTCGATGATCTCTCAAGGTCCCTTCCAACCCAAAGCATTCTATGATTCTATGATTCTATGATTCTAACATTAAGCAGCCCACATGGTGAGCCACTATTAAGTCCTTAAAGTTCAGACTTAGTGACCTGGTGTGTGCAGCAGGCACACATTTTCTCAAACGAAAACATAACGGAAACTAATTCATGCTGATCAACAGTACCCTTCATTTCTTGTCTTACAGCAAAGAAAAGTCATGTTCTTGGATGCTTTTAGCAGCACTTTAACAACTACACAAAAGTTTCAAAGAGAGAGCCTACCTCTTCTGCCTCAAATTAAGAAAAGCATTACTTACAATAATATATAATATATGTAACAAATGTAACACAAATTCTTGAAGTTGCCCAGTTTAAACTTCATTAGCACTTGAGAATACTAAATGTTTGATGGGTTGCATTTATATGGAGGGAATAAGAGGTCACAGTTTAGAGTGAGGGAGACAGATATGTTTCATAGACTGTATAGCTACATCCCTACCAGTAAATAGAAGCAACCGAGGCTGTTTTTTGGCACTGAGGGCGGCTGGCACTGAGCAGCCTGTGGTCGCACTGCTGAACGTGTGCACGCTGGATGCCGATCTCGTGCTACCTAGCAGTGAGGACCAGCCTCCCACCCCTGCAGACCGCTGATCCCTGCCCGGCTGGGAGGGGGCTTGCTGCTCTGCCCCAAAACGTTTGCACAGCCTAACAGGGCAAACAACCGCCTGGCAGCGCAGTATGCCACTAACCTATAGATTTCCAAACTCAATCTTTACCTTGTCATAAAATAGTTATGATACTAACAGGCTTTTTAAGCAGACAGAGATGATATTCAGGGTATGTAAGCAGTGACTCAGGACATTTATACTGATCAGTCTCTGCCAAGTCAAACAAATGAGAGCGTTTTCACTGCTCTTTCAGATCAATATGTATTTCATTTCTGGAAACTGTTGGCCTACATCTCAGCAGAAGTTATCTGCGAGGCATGTGTAATCCCAGCAAAGGAGCCCTAAGAATTTTCACGAATAAATCCTACAGCTACTAATTGCTGCTTGTTCTGTAGCTGTACTCTGGGATCCCCAAGGACACCAGCAGCCCTGACTGTCACGGCCTGCCTGCTCCCGAGGCCTCCCCTCCTCCTGCCCACATCGAAGGACTCCATGTCAGCTCCCCCAGGCCATCAGCTCCTGCCCCAGCAGCGCTGCAGCAGGGCTGCTCTCCATTTCCCGGCAGCCATGCCCAGCCATGGGCCCCGCTGGGCCAGGCCCACACATGGGCCCACATCCCAGCCTGTCCCTGTCCCCAGGGAGGTGCCCGATGCCTGGGGCTGGGGCTGCCCCAGTGCCCCCGGCTGCCCTGCTCCTGGCTGGGGCCATGGGACGGGCCCCGGCTGCCAGGCCCTGCCCTGACGGACCCTCCATGGGGAGCCCCTCTGCTACCAACATCCAGCCTGGGGAGCTGGCAGCCCCCGCTGCTCCCATTCATACAAGTTCTGCCACAGAAACTTACTAATCCCATCTTTTTATAGCATTTCAGAACATCCCAACATACTAGAACCACTTCCAAAATCCTCTTCCCTGTCTTGAAGACACAAGATCTGAAAGTACATGAAAGGAACAGCTCACTTCCCACATGCAGAAAAATCATCTATAATGCCAAAGAGGGAAAAACTATTCAGACATCAGGTGAGGCATTACTGAAAAGGGGAAGTTTTCCTTAAATAATCTGAGCAAACAAGGTGTGTCTGTGTATAAATATATATACACACACATATATATGTGTGTGTATATATATGTAACAGACACTGCATTTATATGCGCAGTAAACTATGCATCTCCTGCAGCATAATTATTGACTTGTAATACTGATGGACATTCAAAGAAAAAGAACATTTGTTAAACAACAATTAAGTGAAGACTAATAAGAATCCAGTATAGTCAATATAAGCCACAGCTGTAACAAGTAAGGACAGTATTGTGTTAGAACTTATGTTTCAATCTGAGGCTAATAATAAGATTTTTCTAAAGAGAAAAGTGCATAACACATATTAAAATGGAACTATCTATCTGGTCTGTTCCTCACAGACTACAGTCCTCTGAGGTTTTCAGTATCCTTAGCATGCATTGATCATCACAGCCAGTAAGAGCTGTGTCGGTTTACTGCTTTGTAAGGGATTCTCAGCAATTTGCCTTTTAGGTGAGAGTGCTTGAATTTTTTGGCTGAGGTTTTCATCAAAACAATGACTCATCATAACACAGAACGAGAAGAAAGAGATTCATTATTAAATGCATGGAATCGATCATTGATGGGTAACACGCTGCAGTACTATTTTTCATGCTTAACAATGAAAGTCAAGCCAAAGCACATTTTATAACTGTCTTGCAAAATACAGCGTTCAGGCCTATATGAGGCTTCTTTTATGTATACACATGTGTAAGTGCTGTTGCAGTTCTGCATGTTGAATATATATAAACATCAGCAAAGACTTCTTTGCATGTATTATTAGCAGAATCAAAACTATGTCTTTTTAAGTCCTCAAATACACATTTCCTGATTTTCTACATATCATAGAATCATAGAATCATAGAATGCTTTGGGTTGGAAGGGACCTTTAGAGGCCATCTAGCCCCCCTGCAGTGAGCAGGGACAGCTTTAACCAGATCAGGTTGCTCAGAGCCCCAGCCGACCTGACCTTGAATGTTGCCAGGGATGGGGCCTCCACTACCTCTCTGGGCAACCTGTTCCAGTGCTTCATCACCCTCATGGTAAAAAATTTCTTCCTTATATCCAGTCTAAATCTATCCTCCTTTAGTTTAAATCCGTTATTCCTTGTCCTGTCACAACAGGCCTTGCTAAAAAGATTCTCCCCATTCTTCCTATAGGACCCCTTTACATACTGAAAGGCTGCAATAAGGTTTCCCTGCAGCCTTCTCTTCTCCAGGCTGAACAACGCCAACTCTCTCAGCCTGGCCTCGTAAGAGAGGTGCTCCAGCCCTCGGATCATTTTTGTGGCCCTCTTCTGGACCCGCTCCAACAGGTCCATGTCCTTCTTGTGCTGAGGGCTCCAGAGCTGGACGCAGTACTCCAGGTGAGGTCTCACCAGAGCAGAGTAGAGCAGAACATCCTTTTAAAAACTTAGTGTTCCCTATAACTGAATACATATATTTCATAGTTACAGGATGCAATGCAGTTGGAGATGTCTTTATCTCTCACAAGTACAGTTTTCAGTGGCTCAGCATCACCATACAGGCTTTTCGTGTGACATCACAAGTATTTTCCAGACATGCTAACAAGATATGTCTAACTGTTTAACAGTTAATATCCTTTATTTGTCCCTGTCTCAGTACACACATACTCAAGACAAGAAACTGAACTACTCCAACTACTTGGCATTCCAACATTCACATTTGAAATTACAATGTGACTGAGCATGCACTGTCTTGACACTGAAGGGGATTTGCTGTTCTTTTTATCCCAGTCTTCCCTGATGCTTGAAATGAGTTCAAGCTATTTTCCCCAAGGGCAGTTTTAACATGATCATTTTTAGACACTCTGTTCTTCCTGTCACACCCTCAGCCTAGCCAGCCCTTTCATTCTAACAGAGCCCTATGTGTTCATTTGCATGTAAGAGAGTATTAAATTACTCTACAATTCAAATATTTCAGAACAGAAGATGAGAGACATAACTCATATTAAATATAGGAGGCAATTGTAATACATATAGTATGCATGTCCATCACTTTTTTTGTTATTCCAATCAAAACAAAAAAATCCTTCTCTGTTGTTATCTTCTAATTTAATCAATCATGCCACTTTTTTCTATTTTTCTTTTTAAATTTAACTCTCTTTCTGAAGAATTGGCTTTAATCAAATATAGTGCAGCACAGCATGACATCATCTTCTCAGTGTAGCTTTAGATGAACCCTGTTTGTAACATTTCAGATTTGCCTATCAGTTGGTATAAACTGATCAGCTTGAATTAGGAGGATTTGTACCAGCTGTTTCCCTCTATTTTTTGCATACATTACATGGATAAACAGTATAACTTAGAGACAAAATGTGTAATGTTGCTACCAGCCCATTAGAAGTAAAATGAAATTGGGTAATTCACACTATTAACATAAACAGTGGATTCCCTGTCATTTGGTCATAAACCAAAACTGGCTGATTTTCTGAAATTCATGCTGTAGCCATCCACAATTATTGGACTCTGTAAAGGAATAGATGAGTAAAAATATTAAACTTTTTCATCTTATGAATCAGACTATCTCTTTAAATGTTCCATCTGATCTTCAAAACAGTCTATGAAAACTGGTTCATAAAAACTTCTTGTTGTATGTTTACAAGTTTTTGAAAAAGGAAATGAACAATATTTCAGTTTGCAGTAGCCATTTTATATAGTTTCTCCTTACAAAAAAGAGGGAAGGTAAATAGTGGAAATAACTTAGATCTTTGTAATAGATCCATTCTAAAATACAAATCAGTGAAATCCTACAATACCAGCTCTACTCATTTGTCCCACTGCTCCACAGATAGACTTCAATTTGCAAAAGGTCAGGATGAAGTAAACCTCTGTATCTTGCAATTAAAAATTATAGATGGGACAAGCTAAAATACAGAAATTGTTTCAGGTCACAACGTATTTGGAACAAATGTAATAAATGCAAACTGTTGGAATATTTGAAAGCTCCTGACCATTGACCTGAATGGGACTGGATCAATAGCAGCCAAGGAGAGGCCACTGTTCTGTTCCCCTCTGGGCCAGATGTTTCATTTCCTGCCAAGCCTGGTACTGCTAATCACTGCTGGGTTTGGCCTTATTATAGCTAGCTCAATGAAACACTATAGAGAAAAATAATGACATTACAAAAACTGTAAGAAGCATTCCTATGTCCTTTCAGTGATAAACATGCTTTATCTGTAGGTATTTTACAAACTTTTGAATTAATAGATGACTACATAGGATCTCAACAGCACATGCTAATATAGATAAGTAAGAATTAGTAATCATGACAGATTTTGTCATGTGCAACCGTAACAATTGCCCCCTCTTTCATATGCAACATCAATTCAGATTTGACACTTGCCAGTGACCTCAATTGCTACTACTGAAGATATAAGATTAGCTGTGCTAACAAGTAGGGGGAAAAGATTGGCATCTGATATAAATCAGTCACTAGAGAAGGATTTTGGAAAAGTAAGTATCTCTTTTATAAAAGGTAGCACAAACAGAAATTGTATTGTCTTTGAGAAATAATACAAAATCATAAGTACAGTTTGAATTTCAGCTTGGGAAAATTCAGTGGAATGTGAAATTTCTTATGAAAACCAAGTTGGGAAAGATTCACATTCATTCGTGTCAGTTGTCCAATGTAATGAGCTGCAATTCATGCTTTCCTGCCTATTACATTTATTTGTCTATGTCTGCATCATGTCCCTCCTAATCTTCGGGAATGAAGAGGTTACAAGTAGGAGATTCTAGATATCCCTCCCAGATCTCTATATTCACGCCCATATCTCTTTTTTTTATAACTACCTTTGCCCTGGGAAGCAAAGGATTGAGATTTTGCTCCCAGTACTTCTCACTGCAGTGGATGTTAATGTGGCTGCAGGAAGAGCAGGGTTCAATGCTTAGATTGTTTGTGGCTTTGGTATGCTGCCAGTCAAAAAGCAATAATGGAAACCCCAACAGGAAAACAGTAGTTCTCTGTAGTTTATTGCCCAGTCAAATCTGAAGATAATTTCCTGGCATCAGCCATTGGTATTTTCCTGGCGCCAGAACTTTTCCCCTGTCAGAATTCCTACAAATAATGTAGGTATACAAGCTACACCAAAAAAAGGCTCCAATAATTTTCCCAATGGAAAGTATTTCTTAGCTAAACTAAACCAAAAGTTCACTATACATATAATAAAAATGAGATCTTGCTGTTAGTTCTGTAATATTGGGCCATCTTGGTACTGGAAGTCTAAACAATTTTAATTTCTTTCTGTTCCCTTTAGGATAGAACTATTATTTGTACAAAGAGTTTGTGATATTAGAGATGCAGTGTACCATATACTCACATATAAGAACAATGAGGAATCTCTCTGTTATTTCTTCAAAAATTTGAAAATTAATTACATTAAAAATGTAGAAATACACAAACATTTTATAAAGAACTTTTTGGTACATTAGTTACTATGTCATGTAGATTTTTTAAATGGTTATATACATTTTATTTTGTTATCTGTTTTAACTGTTAAAAGCCCACTACTTGTTAGCTGCAACTGGTACAGGCTAGCTATAAATTTAGATAATATCTGGACTAAACAAAAGTGGCACATCCTAAATCCTCCAGTTAATAAAGAGATGTGACACAGAACCACCAGTCAGGAGGCTGATCACACATTGCGCTTCTGCACATAGACTATTTAGGTGGGGAAAACTGGGGGCTTGGCAGTCCGGAAAGAAGAGCTGGTGTTGAAAATTAAGGATTCACAAAAAGAAGTGGTCTCAGAAAGAAGAAGGGGTCCAGGAAGGGAGAAGGTGAAGAAGTAAGTGCAAGCAGCAGCACAACACAAACTGGCACAACTTTCTGCCTGAGCTTCCCAGACCAGCAGTGATCTACCTGCTGGGATGGAAAGTGGAGACCTAGTAGTGACCAAAGAAAGTTAGTGAGTAGGTGCATGAGATAGCCAAGTAGGGTAAAAGCTCTATTTTTGTTGGTTCTCAGGTGAACCACAGTATCCAGAACTAATATGGGCTGTTGTTTATTTGTGTAACAACGTTTTTAAGGATTAGTCTGCTTCAGAATATAACATTAGAACAATATTATGAAAGGCTGAGGAAAAGAAAGAAAATTAAATAAAAAAAAAACCCTCTACTTTTACAGTAAAAGGCTTGATATGGGCTTTGAGGTCACTGGAGTAAAGGACGCTCTTTATTTTGCCTGGCAAAAATCCAGGTATAAAAGACTTAAGTGGATATAGGATCAATATCACTGGAATCTCTTAAGTGATATCTCTCTCAAACTCTAAAGGAATAGTAAAAGAGAATGATAAAAGAGCTGTGAATTTCAAGAGCAGGACCACAGAATAATTCTTCCTTGAGCTACTAGATCTATTAGCATTGTTTTTTTGTTTCATGGGTTGAAATGTCGATTTGTGGAGGAAAAAGAGGAAGGTGTGCTGAAGTTCCCAGGTTAAGATATACTCAGGACAAGTATGTTTGTAAAATGGCCTTAGGCTGCATCATCAGTGGTCAATCTCAGTTCTTTCTAAAGTTACCTGAATTGCAGCTTACGGTGACCTGAAAAGATCTTTCTGTGAATATGAATCACACATGATCTGAAGAAGTTTTAATGAATTTAGACACAGAGGTTGGGATCCATCTAATCTAAGGTAGTAACTGAAAATTTGTTGCCTAAATCTGTTTTAATAAGCTGAAGATCACTTTGCAGTCAATGCAGATAAATAGATATCTAAGGTAAATGAGATGAATCCCCTTCTGGAGGTGCTTATTTCTCTTCATTAACTATAAAGGAATGTAGCATTAAGTAGCTTAAAGTCAGGTAGCTGGCTTTGAGATCTACAGTTTCTGTTGAAATGAATCACAGAATGTTAAAACACAATCTACTTCTATAAAAGCTGTTTTCTGTTTTCTATTTTGTCTAATTTGTATTTTGGCAGCAGAGTCTTCAGGTCTCATTACTATACCTAGATTTTTTATACACTCCATGAGTAAGGACTTCACAAGTAGAACCAAGTCAGCTAATATGGTGACTGGAAAGCAAACCAATATTAAAGGCTGTAGGTTATACTTTAAATCCTGTCCCTTTCTCAAGTGCTCTTATAGGACTGAACTAAACAGAAGTGTTCATTTCACAAATATTTTCCTGGTGCTTGGCACCTGAAAATGAACACAGAAATCAGACCTTTTAAAAGGCAACTGGAAGACATGATAGTGCTGCCCTTTTTTCAGTAGTTGAGTGGCCAATACATTAAATCAGTACATGTGTTTATTCTACACTTTATTTGAAGAACATGCATTTTGCACCTTGCATAGTCAGTAGACTGTAAACTCTCACAGGTAAAGAAAAGCTTTGTTAAAAATTCCAGAACAGCAAAGTATCTTCAGTATTTCCTGGGCCAAAGGAAAATTAGGCTCTAGTCCAGCAGTTTAGGGCATTCACTCAAAAGAAGAGACCTGGGTTGCATTCCCTATTTTGATGATAGTCTCTGTATTAGATGTTAAGCATTTGCTCATGTGACAGTTGGTACTGCATTGTCTTCTTCTCTGGAAAGTGCCCTAATTGTGAGGCTACAGTCACACTCACATGCTCTGTTTTTGGCTGGTAGAAATGTAATTGCTCCAAACAGTAAAAAAACTTCAACAGAAGGGATTCTAACGAAGCTTTACTATGGAAGGCAGTGAAGAGACTAAGATAGACTTGGTAAGTGTTTGCAAGTCTAGACTAGTGTTTGGATGGCTTTCCTAAAAATCACTACGTACAGGGAAGAGGAGGTGGACCCCACATTCCACATCATGGAGGATAAATAGCTGTAACTAACATGGAAGTGGCTAAGCAATGCTGCCACCACCACTGATACTCCATGGAAAAAGGGATGCGGTTCAAGGAAAGGGTTTTTAACACTTTCTAGAGGCTTCCCTGCAGCATGGGAACTAGTTGCCAAAGACCATAAGGAGACAAGGGATAAGACATAGCCTTGCAGCCAACCCCCACTTAGACTGCTAGTCCTTGTGGATGCCATTCTCAGCCACTTTATCCTTCATTTATTGCACAGGAAGCCTGTGTACCTCATGACTGGCTCCTGCCCCTAAGCAGCAACAGGGTTTGTGTAGTTCCAGGCACTTTCCTGAAATTGTGACAGTATCAAAAAGATACTGGAAGCCAAGGGATTACTTTCTGAAACTGTCTTGAACTGACTACTAATTAGTGTTTTGTTTGATAGCCCGTTCATAGCTGGATGCAGCTGGATGAAAATAAACCACAAAGGGAGCACATTTTTGCTTATCATTAGTTTTTACTTAGTTTTGTAGACACTTGTGAGACACTGCAGTAATCTTCTTAATTTGTCATATATTGTAAATTGATTTAGTAAGTTTATTCATTATTTCATTTCAGGAGTCTTTTTTTGTTACTTCTCACAAGTCTAATCAAATGAATACATTTTATAATGAGTTGGATCTTGTGATATTGCTCAAACTAATCTGATGAACTTCTACTTTATTACAATATTAGATATCACTGAAGTTTACTACTAAATTTTCCAATGCCCTGAGAAGCAGGGCTCTGAGACAACTTGTTTAGATTTTGAAAATGTGGCTAGTCCTCCTGCCACATTTATGTGAAAAAATAATGACTACTGTTTACAAAATAAACAACCAGAAGTACATAACTTTTCTCACTCTTGCTTTAACACCTACACTCATAAACCATAACTAGATTGTGGCACATGTGAGTGCTTGACAGTTCCTGGATCCAGCCGTCTGCCCCTGCTGCACCCTGCATCTGTATCAGATCAAAACCAAGGTATGCACCTACTGAATGATCGTTTCCAGACCCGGGACACCAAGGTATGTAGGCCAGATGGAAACCACCCTAAAGGGCCAGAACCCAGGAAAGTTCTATATTTTAGGAAGCAAAACTTGATTGTTTTAAAGATGCAACCATTTAGCCAGCAGTAAGGTTATTTTTTTGTGAGAAACCTGGTGCAGCCTTTGCTTCTCTCCTAGTCCTCACAGGCTTAAAACTTATTTTGTTCTTAACAGATGCCTGAGACATCTCTCTTCTCAGCATTGCTTAGCCACTTCCATGTTAGTTACAGCTATCTGGAGTGGAATGTTTTGGCAATATCCCTTGCAGACAGTTTAGCTCCTGTCTTGGTTTTGAGTTCAGGCACTTAAAAATGTCTCACTACCTACAGATTAAATAAAAAAAATGCTTTTACTTATAAGCTAATCTCCTTAGTCATGTTTTAGCGACTGAAGTGTGTTTTTTTCCTAGGCTTTAATTCACGTCCACCAACATAACATTCTTCAGAAAAAGTCTGCTTTTGCCTTGACGAGGATCTTAGGACATGTTAATGCTAGCTCTCTGACAGGATCTAACAATAACACTTCTGAGTGAAGCAGTTCCACTCCGCAGGGTAGACTCTTATCATCTTGAATGTGTGATCAACCATGACTCCAGAATTTCAATGAGGAAATAGACTGTCACAGAGCTGTGTGAGGGGCTAGCCCCGGCTATGTGGGATGAAAATCTTCAGTTCAAAGAACCTGTGCTTGTGCAGAAATGGGTCATTCTTCTCAAATGTACTGCAGTGTTGGCAGTACAGTCAGTCGTCAAATTGCTGTGGTAGTAGGTTTGCAGCGTGACTCTCTAAGTGTTTTCTACATAGATACTTATATTAGGAGCATTCTTGTAACTACAGCTTGCTTTCAGAAAATGGGGGCTCTCAAATCACATTGAGGTCACTGATAGCACATATGTACTTAGTTTCCCCCTCTTAAATAGAAGAATGTCTGCCAAGTAATAGGGATAGCTCTCACTGCTACCGCAAGCATTGGCAGATGGAAAGGTCTTACAAAACTATTTGAATACAAATGCAGTAAATAACATATGAATAATTTGGGCCTGCAGCACCCAGTGGAAGGATAAGGAAAAATATATTTAGAAGGACAGACCCAGGGCAGTCTTTGCTAGGCTTCAAAGCCACTGAATATTTATCAGTGACGGCTTTAAGCACACAAGGAATGTGACAGACCCTGTGTATGCTTGTGTCTTGGTAGCACATATGATGTTCCTAGGAGACCCATTGAAAAAACTTCAGATAACAGAACCCAAGGTCGAGCTTAACCAGGAAAGCAATACACATAGTTTTAAACTTTTTTGTACACAGCCTAGACCTGAATGCCTGTAGAATACCTGTGAAGAATGGACTGCTTTAGTTTCTGAGAAATGTAATTTTATGGCCTACACTGGTCTTTTTTTTTTTTTTTTGGCATCTTTTTAACTACAAACCTGTGTTTATCTGTTTTGACTCATGAGGTACCAGCTAATTCTTTTTTATTTTTAATTGAATCATTTTTATCTGATGCTGCAATAAATTATTTTGGCATAAATACAGTTATTGAATTTCTTTTTAGTGGGGCATCAACTTCATATAGTAATTCACTAAACTAATAGTATCCGAGGAAGTCAAAAGAATAGCACAGTCAGACGAGCTGCTTCTTAAATTAAAACAATTTCTTCTTGAGCCTAAAGCAAAGCATAGAACTGTAGGGAAAAAAACTGTCAAGCATTCAAAAGAAGGTCCACAAAAACAGGATGACATCTATTGTTTGCTGGGCTCTTATTTATTCTCCTTTTCCCTAATATGAGATTTTGGGTAAGGGCTATTTCCCAGTCCTCCACTCTGGAATTACTTATTCCTTCTCCCAAAGCTGAATTTCCAGTCCCTGAGCAGCCTTTAGCAGGTACATGCACAGAGTAGAAGAATACTGGTACATGTGAAGGGTTCATATAGAGCTGTAGTGAACAACTCACATGAGTTCCAGCTCTTCTCTTCTCACCCTCGTCTGGACCTCCCTAATCCTCTTCCTTAATTTACATGCAGTGATGTGGCTTTATCAATTTTATAGGGCTTCTCAAAAATGAGTCTGATAACAGCACAACATACGTCAAATCTAACATCTATCGAGTTACTGATGTAAACTTTGCCCACCACCTAGTTTGATCGACCTAAATTCCTGCAACATTGAAAAGACCCCCTAGGAGTGTGGAAAAATTACGAAGAACTTTGATGAACAGATGAAGTCAGTGTTGGGTAATTGATAGTTACAATTGCTACTTATCCTTTCCCTTTGTGTCAAACCAGAATAAATTTCTTGTGAAAGGTCAGAAGGCAACCAGATAAAATCAATTTACAGGAACTGAGAACTTGATAAGGTTAGGAGGACTTGAAAAAATCCACTATTTTCCAAGTGAGAAATTTCTTTGAAATTGCCTAAGAAAGGTAACAACAGTTTCATAATTGTAGCACAGAATTGTCTCTGAGTAGGGAGGAAGGGATCCCTGGTTTTGGTTTTGTAGTAAGTATAATTGGGGGGAGGGGGGGAGTAAATGATTGGAAGCCTCTTCCTTAAGTAATTAAAATCTTCTTTATAAAATTATAATGTGGTTTCTAATCAAAACATAGCCTACAGTCCTAAATAAGAAATGCAGATAACTTAATCCCATTACTCTCAAAGGATTTTCTCTCTATCTAATCAGATGCAGCCACCTCATTCATATGTCCAAAGCCATGTGCCTTGGGGGAACGGGGAGTGAAGGTAAGCAAGTTGATGCAGAAACTCCATAGTTGGCACCTGGTCTTTCTTGAAGTTGCCTACTTCCAACCTTATGAAGTATTTCTTATAGTAAATACACTGTATTTAAGCCAGCACAACTCTCTCTGCTTAAACCAGGAAATTTTAAACCCAGAAACAATTGTGGCAGGCAAAATTTACAGATTTTATTCCAGTGTTCCTATTTTATGGGCATATGTGCAGTTTTTCTGCTAAATGAGTGGCTGTTTCCAGCTATATGTGATCAGATACTAGGCTTTGCATGGTAACATATCCACATCTGTGTTCAGAAGAAACACATATCCTCAATATAGAAGAGGGTGGATTAATTATTTTTTCCATCAGATGGTTTAGTGACTCAGGAAAACTGTAGTATCAGCCAAGAGAGATTAAGTTCTCTGTGTCTTACAGAGAGCAATTGCTTAGTTTCGTAAGACATCTACCCTCTCATGAAGAGTAACTGCCACTATATTATTTAGTACAGCTTCAAGCTTATGCTTGTGTACTTACCCAAGTACTGAGTCTGTTAAGAGACCTCCTTCCTGTCCCTTTCTTATGCCTCTCTTCCTATTTATTTTTTCTTGCTGTCCTGGTTTTGGCTGGGATAGAGTTAATTTTCTTCCTAGCAGCAGGCATAGTGCTGTGTTTTGGATTTAGGAAGAGAAGAATGCTGATAACACACTGATGTTTTTAGTTGTTGCTGAATACTGCTTATGCTAGTCAAGGACTTTTCAGCTTCCCATGCTCTGCCAGGTGCACAAGAAGCTGGGAGGGGGCACAGCCAGAAGAGTTGATCCAAACTGACCAAAGGGCTATTCCATACCATATGACGTCATGCTCAGTATATAAACTGGGGGGGGGTGGTTGGCCGGGGAGCAGCGATCGCCGCTCAGGGACTGTCTGGGTATCGGTCGGTGGGTGGTGAGCAATTGCATTGTGCATCACTTGCTTTGTATATTATTATTACTATTATTATTATATTGTTATTATTATTATTTTACTTTATTTTATTTCAATTATTAAACTGTTCTTATCTCCACCCAGGGGTGTTTCTCACTCTTACTCCTCCGATTCTCTCCCCCATCCCATCAGGATAGGGGGAGTGAGCGAGCGGCTGCGTGGTGCTTAGTTGCTGGCTGGGGCTAAACCACGACACTTGCAATTAAATGTAAAACCTGCTGTTTACGGTAGAAAAAGATATAAGCAGAAATGAACTGAAAAGTAGATGCAAAGATATATTGCCATTATGCATTGAACATTCAGCAACATCTTTCCCTTAGCTACACACATGCTCTGTATAAATTTCTCTGAATATAGATTTATACAAGAGGATAAAAAGCAGTTTGGTTCAGCAGAAGATAGATGTTCAGCAGAAGACAGACAGCAGTGTAAAGACTAAACATAAGAAGTCCAGTTATTTACGTTATTAAAAAAAAAAGAAGCAAGCAAAGTAGGACTTTGTAATTCTGCAGAGTTAGAAAAGACATGGAATTATTTTTATAAGTCACTAGTCAAGATGGCATACAGCATGACCCTAGTCATCTGATATGTAAGTTGAATGGCATATAATAGAAAAGGGAAAAGGATGGATGGAATGGAAATTGTTCTGAATTACTTGGAAAAGGATTCACTTAAATGACCAATCTAACATAGTCTGATGCATCAACATTTTTCGTTTAAGGTCCCAAAAGAAAGTATCTAAATAAGTCTGCCCTCAGAAAAAAACAAAAAAATCTACTTCATTTTCTATAGCAGAGAAATACTCCTCCTCCTTTGGTTTTAAAGACCAGCACAAAACTAGACCTTCACCTAGAGTCAGTGGAAGGCAGTGCTGGTGGACAGCATGATAGCAGTTCCAGCAGATTGGAGTACATCTGCTGCAGTGTCCTTGTGCCTGATTCAGGGCCATTGTCAATGACAACACTTGTATTAAAACCAGTAGTCATTCAGGTAAGGAAGCCAAAAAAAAAAAAAAAAAAAAAAAAGAAGATAAAAACCCACTAGTAGTTTGATATTTTAAATACTGCATTCATTTCATGGCAATTTGTTTATTTTTCTCTTTTTAGTGGACTTCATCAGAAAACTTTTGGAAACATTCAATTAACATTGTAAATATTATAGTCACTTTGTGCTTGCACGGGTCTTTTATGGTGTGGGCAGTGTGTCCTGGGAAATGATTCCAAAGGTCCTCAATAGATGTTCATTCTTTATTTAAAATATTACTGTTTTGTTGTATTGTCATGAGCAAGTTATATTTACAATAAGGTATATGAGGATGAAAAAGTAAATTGCAAATACAGGAGCAGAGAAAAATAGTTTTGCATAATTCATTAAAAAAATTATTTTGAAATAAATCTCTTCAAATCCATCAGGCTTTGTATTCTGATATTCCTAAAAACAGAATGTAATTAATGTTTTAAGTACTCTTAGGTAGCTGACATTTACATAGTTTGGGAAGTACCTTTGCATTATAGATTTCTCAGAAGTTTTCATTTTAACAGCTGCTGATTTCCCATTTGTATATGGTACACTAAATTTATAGAAATGCATAGTAATTATTAAAAATGTTTTGTAAATCTGTAAGTTTGAATTGCCCTTGAGATGTCAAATTTTAAAATAATAAAACAACATCCTATAAAATTAAGATCAGAAGGCAATATTATTGTTCATTTATTACATAAAATTAGTATGATGCTGACTGAACTAGGGCAGTACTTAAACATAGGTAACAGTGGTATAACCTGTCCTTAAATTTCATCCCCTCCCCAAAAAATTATATAATCACGAAGTTCGTAGAGCTTTGGAATGACTTATTTGGAAAATTAAATAATTGCAAGATGAGACTGCACTTAATGCTCTATTCAGAAAAAGAATGACTCATCATCCATTTGCTCCATGGGTGAACTGAGCTTTGCAATAGTTGAGACTAATACGGCACAGCTCCTGAAATAAAGCAAATCCATTTGTTCTGGCACAAATGGCAAAAAAACTCCATCATTATGAGCAGATTTAACAACATTTCCTGAGCTTTTAACATTTTCATTCTTGTTACTTTATAACTGGAGCTGGTCAGACAGAGAAAACATTTTTTTTTTCCACAAACTTGCTAAATGTTTGCCTGCTTTTTAAATTTTAAGTTTTCTGACCTTCTCTATTTATTATGCACATCTCTAAGAGACCTATTATGAGTACAGCTAAATGCTGACGACTTCTCCAAAAAGAAACCGCTGGGAGTGTTAAATGGCTTTGCTAATGCTAAGAAGCAAGGAGAAGGGGAAAACTTACTAAAAGTTTTGAAACTACTTGTGATCTGAAGGTTTTAAAATTTGGGTTCATACTGATTTCTCTAAATCTTATGGATGAGAATGCTCAGTGTGGACTAAGGATATTTTAGGAATTGAAGTGCTCTTACCTAAAAAGAGAAACTGGGAATTTAAAAGAATTTTCATAGAGGACTTGTTCTCTAAGGAAAACTGACTCACAAATCTGGTATTGTTTTTTATGAGAATAAAAACTTATTCTGGAATGTCTATCTCTCCTATTACCATTAAAAAATTGCATTCAGATATGCTCAGTTTTGATCAAATAAATTGTGAAATAATTTATAATATTTTTCCATGGTTTACAGTTAATAAAATGCTAACTTGATTTTCAAATAATCTTCTGTCTTCTACACACTTTCTTTTGCCTACTGCTAAGAGCCTTCAAATAATTCAGTGACTTTTCCAGAAAATGTTTGTGCTATGATCCAGTAAAACTGAAATATATGTGAAGTATTGATTCTATGATTTCTTTAACAACAGACAAATCTTTACAAGTGGGATGAGTACCACTTCACAGCCATCTGCTGAACTAGAATATACATTGTCAAAAGAAGATATTTTTGGTGTTTTTTTTTTGTTTCATACTGCTGGTTATACCTGCATTTTATCCTAAATTAGACACCTAATAGTTCTCTATATATAAAGTGGAGAGATTTAGGTTCCTTTAAAGCTCCAGAGCTTCTCTCTTTCAAGGTCCTGGAGGATAATTATTTCCAATCCTAAGTTTAGCTGGTATTGTTCTTAAACTGTTGAGTTGCTAGTATTACACACTTTAAATGGGTTTATAATAAACCATTGTATAAGTTTATATTTAAGAGTATGTAAATTGATAAAGATGCTGTATAGCGTCAAACCCTTTCCATGTCATGCTTCGTTTTGAACAAAATTTCCATAATGTTTGACTATGGTTTGGAGAGTTAGTTGAACTCTTTCTAATCTTTTAATATTGTGAAGTATCTTGAAACTTGTTTAGTGAAGAATTTTGTTTTTTGCTCCAGTTTGTTGATGATTTGTATGTCCTGTAGTTTTACATAGTTTCGTTTTAAGATTGCCAGATGGATACCATCCATAGGTGATTTGTTTGGGATTTCTTTGTGTACTCCTACACTTCTGATAAATAAGTGGGAACTGGCTAAATTCTGTAGAGCTATGTATTGTAAATGCATAAGTAAGCATATGTTAAATCATATGCTGAATTTGCTCCATGTCAGCTGTTGCAACATTGTAATAGACCAATGGATTAATAAAGTACCTGATCAATAAACTAATTGAGGCCAGAGAGTTGTCTCCATTTTATCCTTCTTAAGGAAGCAAAGTTAACAAAATCAAGCTGCTAATAAATCAATTACATATAAATACTCTGAACAAAACTTAAACTAAAAACAAACTGGGTAAAAAGCTACAAATGCATTGCAAAAACCAAACAAACCAACAAACAAACAAAAAAACCCACCAAATGCCCCAAAACAAACAACCCCCCCCCCAAATCCACAAAAAAGCAGAATCATATTTTATTATTAGCTTTCGTATATCTGTACTTACAAGCTTCCCTTTCTTTGCTTTCTACTTCTGATGAAAGTTCACTTCCTAAGTGAAATGGTAAAAGCAGCATGTTATATTCAGTCTACATTTTCCCATATGTAATTTAATCTCCTTATTTCTAGTTTATATTCTTTGCATCCTCTAAACAATTCTATTCTCCCTTGCGTAGTACTTTCTTTGGGTATTTGTAGATTTACTTACATCTTAAATAAACTATATTTATGCATCTCTTACCTTTTTTTTTTTCAAATAAATTCTATCATTTTATTTTGAGCATGGTCTGCCTTTCTACCTCTATATGCCTGAAGTAGAACACATTTTGTCATGCCAATCGGATGCACTTTTTGGGAAACTTATTTTTCTGTTCCATCATCTGTTAAATAATGACAAACTCCTCTGGCCTCTTTATTGTCATACACTACTGAAATCTGTTGGAATTCATTTGCACTAATGTTGTTATGTACAAGCTAGATGTTTACATCTTAGCTAGTTACTGACTTCGTATCCAGTGGAGAGAAATCAGATTTTGCATAGAATGACTCATCTCGACCAAAGATAGGTACCTGCAGGTCAGATGAATAAACTGTTGGAAGAGCCTATTTCAACCTACTGACTGTAAAGGGCGTCTATGATGACTGGAGTAGACTTAGACGTTGGATTTTTACATGCCTAAAGCTAGGTGAGACTACCAACTTCTGTAATTTGCTGTGCTGAATAATTGGTGCCTAACTATAAACTGAAGGATTAGCTCAAGGAAGAGTCAGTCCTAGGAGTCTGGAAACTGTAGCTCAATTAGTCTAAATGATGTATCACCACCTTTGTACCTCAGTTTGTCCATCAGGTTTTATTAATGTTGTTGTTATCTTTCAAGGGAGAAATTTGTATTAAAGGGAGATTTGCATACTGGGAAAGGATGGTGGAAACAATAAGCAGAAAGGGAAAAGTAAAAGAAAGGTATAAAAGGAATCATTTTGCGTCATGTGAAAGGGAAAATTAGAAAGCAATGTAATCAGAGGTTTTGTATGAAAAGGAACAGTTCTAAATCTTGGAGGTAGGGATGAAAGGGAATTTCAGATATCTATTACTTATTGATTGCAGTAAGGTTGGAGGAAACAGGTGGAGACTGTTCTATGATCACGGAGAAGTTTTTTGTGAAAGTGTTTGAGCTACCTGCAACGGATAAGCTGTAATATAAAGGTCAGAAGGAACAGCAGAGATAGAACTTCAAACATGGGCAAGCAAAATACAAGATTTGGTGTTTACCTACTTGCAGAGGGGAGAAAACTATATTTATGTCATAGACTCGCAACTACTCTGTCAGTTTTGGCAGCATCACAAGGAAGAAAGAAAACAGACATTCTAGTCTGTGTTTTATTCTTTGTTGCTCATTTCTATTTAAGCATTTTTTCTGTCTTCAACTGCTGTTTTATAGTTTACTATTTTGGTTAAAATAATCCCAAATTAATGACAAAGGAGATCTTTCAGTGAGGTTATGCTTCCTTCGATGGCATTTACCCTGCGTCACCTTTTCAGTTACTTCTTCTTTACAACATCTCAAGAATGCTAAATACGACATAGGGCTGTAACATACATAATTTTATTTGACGTGTGTGTCGATGAACTAAGAACTTGTAATGTGGGTACCATAAACCAAGCTATAGCATAAGCCAGCATTCATTGTACACCTGGAACTTGCAATGAACTCTTCTGGAGTCCTAGGCTCACCAAGTATATGAAACTATTTAGTATCTTGGAAGGAAATAAGTACTGATACTTTTTTTAACTGAAGCTAATTTATATGGTTTATATAGACTAAAGGCTGATCTGTATGACTTGTCTCTATTTAAGAAAATCAGTGTTTATTCAGTTGTAGGAGTGGAGAGATCAAAACTCTGCTGAAATCAGGGACGTGCCACGGAGATCAGTCAGCTGTGGGTTGGGCCATACAGCTGAGTCTTTGCTGTGCCTGGGGTGGTCTGAAGGTGATCTACAGTGACCTGTGTACTTGCTGATGCACACTTCCCTTCTGGATTATGTGGCACGGTGTTGGCAGTGCGGAGGGCTACAGGGGTGGCCTCCATGAGGAGAGGGCACAGCCAGTTCCAGCCAGGCCCACCACTGGCCAAAGCCCAGTACGTTATCCCAGTGTTGTGACACGAAAACAAGCTTTGCACGGACAGCTTGTGCTTGTTAGGGTGCTTCGTTATCAAACAGTGAAGCCTCATGGTCTAAGGACTAGTATCCACAGGCCAGGGTGCAGAGATCAGATGGGGTCTGGGTACAGACAGTATCCCAGGGAAGAATTAAATAAACTAAAGGAGATGGGGACATTGCCTCTTTCTTGCACATGCATTGCTGCTTCTTTATTCCTTATATCGTCAATTATAAATCCACTTTAAGGGAAGGATATGGTTAACATAGATGACAGGAGCAACTCCCTAGTTTTTTTATCCTGATCTGTAGTCAGTTCAGGAACCAGATAACCCTTACCCATAGCTAAAGCAAGTGAAACAGAGAAGAAATTGGAAAGCAAATGGAATTTCTGAAATTGAAAACTTTTGACAAATCTGATCTTTGGTGTACGAGTTCCTAGGTGTGCTCACACACACATAGATAAATGTACTGATTTAAATCATTATATTGACTTTAATGTGATGTGTCAGAAGGGTAACTCATTGTCATTGTGCTCACACTGACCATTCATTCTGCTGCAAATTCTCAAAAGCTTTTGTAATTTTTAAATAAGCATTTTGAAAGTTTGGAGACTTTCCTGCATTTTTTTTTTGCTTCCACTGCCTGTTGTCTTCAGTGCCACATGATAATACACATATATTTAGTTGGCACTGGCAAAAATATGTAATGATTGTTACCTGTTCTATCTTCAAATAAGCTATAATCTGGTATGCTGTGATCCACTTCAATATCAGACTTGGTAATAAAATATAGTACAGATAAACTTTAATTTGGCTTGACACTTCAAACTAAAAAGTTGTAAAATGTGTCTTTGGTTTTTAGTAGCTGTGAAAAAAAGTTGATCTCCAACTAGCAATGAAGTCATACTTGATGTCATTAGAAGTCTATATTTCCTGTCTGACAGATTTTAATGCTTTTTTTTTTTCTTTAATGATGTATAAGGTAAAATTCAGAAAAGCATCTCGATGGCTTTGCAGTCTAAGTATCACTGAAAGTCAATTTAACTTTATAACTTTTGAAAAATGAACTTACAGGAAACTTGTCTCTGTCTATGTTGCTGTAAAATGTTGTGCAAGCAAACCTGCTCTCTACTCCTTCAACCAGAAAAAATGAGTTTGAGGAATGTACCACTTCCCACTGTTTAATAAACTTAAAGGTGTTTAAATCAAAGCTTCCTACCATCTAAGTAGGTTAAGTACAATTAAACAGAACAAAGTAACTCTATTCTTCTAACACCCCAGATGGAAAGCCCCCAAAACTCATTTTCCGTATACAAGACCATATGGTATGTTTTGAAAGCTACCAGACCAGGATTGCTTCTGAGTGAGGAAGGCTTAGATTTGTCTTGAAGGTGCTCTAAAAGAATACACCTATCGCCTGTCTTCTCTCTTTCTGAACTGAGGGTCACCAGCCTGAATTATTCTGATGAACAGAGCTCCAGAATTATGATTTGAAGACACAGGTGATCTCTCAAGAAAGACAGTCCTGAGTTGTGTTGCAAACAGTACGCCATTTCTTGCTATGCTGTTAACCAGGAAAGAAGAACTATTCATGCGGTAAATTGAATCGGGGTAAATTATTAATAAAATATCTTAGTTCTATGCTTCTCTTTGTTTCTTTTTTAAAAGGAGGACTTATGTTTTCCTTTTATGCCCACACCCAATTTGTAATAAAAGCTGATTGCCAATTAAACTTTTCCATTCTGCTATCAGTCGACTTTCTCTGCTTCTTAAGTGTTTCACAAGTTTCCTAAAACCACACTGTTTTCCCGCTCCTACTCTTTCTCAGCAGGGAAGTTATTTCTCAGCTATTTTATTCCCCCACCCCCGCCCCAGAAATCCTATAGAATAATAACACGTTGGCCACTGACATTCTCTACATGTTCTTATAAACACACGTAGTCCCTCAGTTATCTGCAAACTGAGTGGAAATTGTGCAAAGGTTGCCTACATGTATCTTAGGATTTTAAAAACGTCACAGACCAAATTTTTATGCAATGGTTGTACAACGTCTTCAAAACCTTGCGGATGCCCTTACAGAGTTTTTGTCTTCATTTGTTGCCTTTCTTCATTCCTTCATCCTCTGCCAAAAAAAAAAAAAAAAATGCAACCAAACCCATAAAATTTCAACCACCACAACAAAAAAAGCTTGAGAGTAACAGCAGTAGGTGATTTAAAAGCATATTATTGCAGCAACTATCTATTTACTAAAATAAATACTAAGTTAGTAGTCTTAGTACTAAGTCTTAGTACTAAGAATCTCACATAGGGATTGAGCAGAACACACCATGTTGTGTGCTAGACTGTTTGCTTTCGAGGTCCGACAAATGAAGTTTTAACAGCTTAAGATGAGCTGAGCATCCCTTGTTTACCCTGAAAAATCAAAACACGTTACTAAATCGCCTTCTGGGGGAAAATCCTGGATAAATATAACCTATAGGAAATGTATACTTAAAGCTAAATCCTAATTAAAATAAATTTTATGTACTCCAGCTGCAGACACTTCAATTGCATCGCAGCTTTCGTGCTGCAGTGGGGGGCCGTGGGGGCTGCGGAGAGCTGCTCCCGGAGGTGCAGCACGGCGTTCCCCGGCAGAGCTCGCCCCGTCCCCTCGGGGCCGCCGGGCACCTCCTGCGCTCTCCCCAGCTCCGCGCAGCGGCCACGGGCAGACATTTTGGGCGCACCGTTGAAGCAGCCGCGCCCGATCGCGCCCTCAGGGGCGATGCCGGCGGCGCAGCTCCGGCGCGGGCAGCTGCAGCTGGGAGAGTCGGCGGCCCGAGGGGCAACGGGGAGCGCGGCGGGGCTGGGGGAAGGCACCGCCGTGCGCCGCGGGGCCGCCGGGGCGGGAGGGGAGCGGGCAGCGCCGGGCAGCGCCGGGCGGCGCCGGGCGGCCTGGGCCGCGCCCGAGGCTTCAGCACCGCGGAGAGCGCCCGGCCGGACCGGCAGCGCGGCGGGGCCCCCGCAGCGACGCGCAGGCACAGACGGCCACGGAGCCACGGCCGCGCACGGAGCCAGGGCCGCGGCCGCACGTGCTCGGCCGCGGCGCAGGCGCCGCCACCGCGCAGCGCGGGGGACCCGGCCGGCAGCACGCGCGTCCGCGGGGCGGCCCGCGCAGGGACACGGGCGTGCGCAGGCGCGGAGGCGCGCCGAGGGGCGCGGGGGCACGAGGCCACGAGCACGCTCTCACAGGCAGGCGCAACACCCGAAGCCCGGCGCCAACACAACAGCACGCGCGCGCGCGCACACGCAAGGCACGAGGCGCTCCCGCGCGCGCCCCGCTAAACCGGCGCGCGCTCGCGTACACCGCAACACGCACGCTGACGCTCCTCCGGCCCCCCCGCCCCCCCCCCCCCCCCCGCAGGCACAGTCACAGTCACGCACGGACACGCAGCGACACGCCGGCACGGGCGCACAACGCACGCGCACGCGTGTGCTTTCACTCGCAAAACCACCGGCGCGCGCGCACACGCACACACGCGCACACACCCCCCCCCCCCCCCGCACGTGCTCCCGCTCCCGCTGACACGGCGAGACGGGCACGCAGGGACACGCGCGCGCGCAGAGCTGCGCACAGGCACGCAGACACACGCGTGCGCTCACGGACACACGCACGCGCTCACGGACAGGCAGACGCAGGCACGTGCACAGAGACAGCCGCCCGCGCCGCCCGCGCGGACAGGCACACGCAGGCAGATGCGCGCACAGGCGCGCACAGACACACGCGCGCACAGACACACGCGCGCACGCACCACCCTTCGCGCGCGGCCCCCGCCCCGCCCCCGCCGCCCGCCTGGCGGCAGCCAATGGGGCGGCGAGTCCCCCGCCTGCGGCCCCGCCCGGCGGGGCTCGGCCACCAATGGGAGAGGCGGGGGGGCGTGGCGCGCCTCGCCCCGCCTCCCTGGTTAAGGCCGGCGGTGGGCGAGGGTCGCTCAGTGGCGGGCGGGGGCGGGGGGGGGCGGGAAGCGGCAGCGCGCGGCGGGCGGGCGGGCAGCGGCACGCGCCGACCCGCGCACGCCCCAGCCCCCTCCCCTGCGCGGCGCCAGGGGACGGCGGAGGCGGCGCCGGGGCCGCCGAGGGCAGCGCCCCGCCCCGCCCCGCCCCGCCCCGCCCCGCCGCGGGAGTGGCGGCCGGAGCGGCGCGGCGCGGCGCACCTGCGAGCCGCGGGGCGCCGAGGGCGGCGGGCGACGGGGAGGCGACCGGAGGCGCGGAGCGAGCCGGCGCCCGCGCAGCCCGCCCCGGCCGCGAGGCGATGGAGCAGGAGAAGTACCTGCCCGAGCTGATGGCAGAGAAGGACAGCCTGGATCCCTCCTTTGTTCACGCCATGCGCCTCCTGGCCGACGGTAAGGCGCCGCTCCCGCCCGCCGCGGCCCAGCGGCCGCCCCGGGGCTCCGCCGCTCCGCGGGGTCGGCGCCGGCGGGGGAACTCGGGGCTTGCGGGCGGGTGGGCGGCGGCGGGGCCGCACTCCCAGCCGGCCGCGGGCGTTGGAAGCGGGCGCCCGCGGCGCCGAGGTGGGGGGCTCGGCCACGCGTGGCCCCTGCCGGGGCCGGGCAGCGGGAGCCCGTGGGGCGGGCGTGCCCCAGCGCCCCCGCCGGACCCCGCGCCGGGCCGCTGGCTGCGGGAGCCCCGGCTGCGGGACCCGGCTCCGGCCGCCTCCGCCCCCCGGCGGGCAGCGCCCGTCCCCGGCTGCGGGCGGCTGGCCGCCGCGGGGAGGGCTTCCGCGGTTCCCCGCTCTGTTTACGCAAAGGCAGATGCGGGCTCCTCGCTAAACTCGTTACGCCTCGTTTCCCGTGCTTAAGTAATAAGGTTTATATCGTAATGCTGTTATGCCCTGAATGTGGCACTGGTTTCGTGGGCTGCGCGATGCCGAGCGTTGATTGGATACGGCCGAGCGATTTCGTGACCCTCTTTCGTCCAGGACGTCATGATTTTTCTCTTGGAATTGCACGGTGGTCCAGAACAGACCGCTTGTAACACTTTGTTACTCATTTTAATTCCCTCTGCTTTCCTTGCTTTAGTTGAACTAGTTCAGCTGGAGAGTCTTTAAAAAGTTTATAATTTAGTCTCCCTTTTAATAACTGCTCAATACGCTTATTGAGTGCGGGCCTTGTGGTGCAGCACTTCAACTTTTAAAGAAGTGTAATCCAGTAAGTTCCCCTTATACTTCTTGTTTCTTCTGAGGTTTATAATACGCATTTTAAAAATCCCTCTTAACTTGGGAACCTAATGTCAAAAAGTAGCGGTAAATAATGATGCATAAATCAAGACAACCTGTCAAGCCCTGAAATGAGACTAAGGCAAAGAAATGTATGGTTAGGCCCTTGAGAGAGTCACAAATTCAAATAAACTCACATTCAGAGATGGTGAATAATTTCCAAAGTTCTGTTATGTCTTAAGGAAAATCATAACTAATTAAAACTTACAGTGCCATCAATAAGTGTCTTTCTGTGTCAGCAGTCTTTATATTGTCTTTCCTTAATATATGGTTTATTGATTGTGCATGAAGATACTGAGTGCAGTTTTTGTTAGAGTGCTCCTGTTTGGTAGCTTGGAAATTCGGTATGAATACTGACACATTTAGTACACTTTTGTCATAGCTACTTTGCTGCTGAAGAGGCAGCCATGCTACTCTTTACAGTTGTTTTTCTAGTAAACATACGATAAACAAAGTCCTTATGTCTCAGAGGGATGTAATTTTTGCACCTTGCAGTTCGATCTTTTCCCAGAGGGGGGAGGTGTCTACTGAGAGTGTGCACGTATACATTGGGAAAGAAACAAAATGCATGAAGGACAAAATCGAAAGTGTGCGGAGTAAAGTTGAAAAAAGGAGAGAAAAATAGGTGTTTACAGGCATCAAGTCCATGCAGAAATTGCATTTTGGGCAACTGTGAGATTGAATAAACGATTAGTTTTCTCATTCCTTCTTAGTATAACCAGGACTACGTATATTTTAGTGGATTTTTAAAAGATGAAGGTGAGTTGTCTGTAGGGAATGCTAATGTCAAATTCACACCAGATACCTGGCATTATCCTTCAAAACACCATCTGTCAAGCTTTCTAGAGATTCGTTTTAGAGTCTAACATATGATGACTGTTAAAACATTTTCATCAAGGTAAGAGTATAACTAGTTAAGGAAACAAGAATTAAGGCACTGGTTGCTGCTGGGTATAAATAGAAAGGAAATGTATAGAACTGGCAGGATTTTTTTTGGGTGCCAGAAGAACATGGGACAGTAGTGCAAGGATCTGTGTAGTACTGTATTTCTAGGTTATGCCCGCGATGAAGCGATGCTTCCAGACTCTGGATTTCAGTTCTTTAAAATATAATGTACGATCAGCCACATAGAGAACAATAGCAGCCAGGTGTTACTTTTATGGTGTACTAAGCTTTTTTGATTGCCAGTAGATTTTGCATAGAATGCGTAATTGTAGATTTAAAGCTTTTTGCTTCAGAGTCGAGAGCCTCAAGCATTCACTCTGACTTGAAAGTGTTGTGATTTTTCATGTCAGTTGCTAAAACCTGAGGTTGAGAAGACACATGCTGCTGTGTGAAACTGCAGAAGGGCACACGAGTGATAAGCATTGCAGAAATAATTTGCATTTATGACACTGGATTTACTTGTAAGGGTAAGAGCCCATGTTTTCCCCCCATTAATAGGTTTTTTTTTGTTTGCTTGGGTTTTTTTTGGGGGGGGGTGTGTGTGTGCATTTTGGTGTACTTATTTTAAAAACCAACAAATTACTGACATTTTTTAATACGTAGGTCTGTGTCCTACAGGTTGACCTGTGTCAGATGCATACTTGAATCAGTAGCTATTTACCCCTTACCACTGAAGGATAAATAGAAATTACTTTAGTCCTTTATCTGGTTAGAGCCTCCATGGTGCAATGTCTGGTGAAACCCACAGAAAAGGGACACTTCCCGTGGCAGAGAATTTGCATAATTACCAAACAACACAAAGAAAGGAGAGGAAAAAGGTACTAGTGCTTCTTAGATACAAAGTATGAAGGCATAAAACAAATAATTTCTCTAAAAGTCACAGAGGGAATCTGGGGTGGATTTTGAAAATGAACCGAGTCTCTAAATGACTAGTCTAGTGCTTTAATCAGAAGATACTTTTATTTCCCCCCGGGTCATTAACTGTTTCATATAAAAATAGCTCCTAAATGATTATTACAGTATTAGAAATGGAAAAGCCATTTATAAGTCATTTGTTAGAAGAACTTGTGAAGTGTGAATGGTTGGTGATATTTACCTCAGTCCATATTAATTTATTCAAACTTTTGCGAAAATTATTGAACGTATTTATTCTGATAATATAATCCAGTCAGCAATGAAAACAAAAGACCTGTTTTAATTGTTAGCCAAACTCTAAAGAATAGACAAATCTCCATCTGTTGGAGAGGGTTTTTCTGTATGAACTGAACTATTTTGTGTACCAGGCTGTTGTAAGAGCTGGAAGAATCACGTTGTTTCATGGATAGTTTTAAATGATTTTGTTGTAAACTGGTTACAGGTGGTGATTTTCTTAGGTAAGATTGTACTGCTTCTAGTAAGGAGATACCCCGATCACTGTGTGAGGTCAGATAATGCTTGGTCAGGTGAAAAATGTGAAAAATGAAGAGTGTGTTCTTGAGCAGTACCTTTTGTACCTAATTTGTGCTTATGCCACAGCACACTCTAAAGCTCCAGTGAGAATTGAGAGCCTCTCTGTTCTAGTGCTGCTTCCTGCCATGGTAGCTAATGAGATACTTATGTGTGCTATTTTTGCATGTATGTAAGTATTTATTGCTTTGTGTAAGGTGTCTATGATTATGAATATAAAAACAAGCGTGTGACTTTAGCTGTGAAGGTGTGGATGACATGGAAAGCTACAACTGGCTGGAACTGTTTGATAGTTTAAAAGTTTGTTTTATGTCAGTGTTATTTTTAATAAGCCAAAGTGTCAGCTAATTGTGTATATACTTTTGGGGACAAGCAAATTTTATATATGTCTGTGTGTATATGTGTGTGGCTTTGGAATATCTTGCATAGTGTATTATTAAAGCCAGCTACGTGTTTTGCAATATAAAGATAAAGGAAAAAAGATCTATTGGAAAGAGCTGGCCAAAGTAAGAGCATCTCTCCCCATGGAAATATCAGCATTACTTGGGTAATGAGGTAGCTAATTTCTGTCTATGTAATGACAGTACAATTGACCTCAGACTTTCAGTTGGCATTCTGAAGGCAATGAGAATCAGGCCTTTAACTTTAATCTTGAGTTAAGTCTCTAGATTATTCCACGTGTCGTAGCATGAGTTTGTTAAACCTCCGGTCGTATCAATTAGACTCATAGCTTGGCGTCATAAAGCTCCTTGTAGGACAGGGCATGATTATTCAAAAGGTATATAATTACTTAGCCTTTACACTCAATGAGCATTAGTACAGTCTTTCATACAAGCCTGCAATAATTGTTCTAGCTAGCCTGAAAACTGTTGATGTAATGCAAATTAATTTTGTCTTATGTTCAGGATTTCAACTAATATATTGGCTTATGTGGGTTTTGGATTTCTTTGGACTCTTGGAAATTAATTTGCATTTCATATAGGAAGGCAGATTTAGTTCATAACTGTGTGTTTCTATTGAAAACCTGGGGCAATAATAAGGTCGCTATATGAAAATTATTTGTCTTGGCAATATAGAATATGACAATCATATCCTTAGCCCAAGATGTGAAAGACTGTTGGTCAAAGCTGTGACCTGCTAAAGTCAGGCCTCTGATACTTTTTATTGTTTATCAAAGTTTCCATTGAAAACTGCTTGTGAAAATATATTTGCAAATTAATTAGTTTCCTCTGTTTAAACAAGCCTTTGGATTAAAATAAGATTAATGTAAAATGTTAGTGTAAATTCATACATTAATATTAATCTGTGAGCAGTCACTTTTCTGCTTATTGTTTCTTTTTTTCCTGATGTTTACGTCAGGTGAGAAGAAATCTGTGTTCACAAAATAGTTTATATTAATCATCGTTTACTTTGCTGTCCCAAGAAATGCAGTGTAAATAACTGGAAGATTGACTCAGGAGACATGCTAATGTTTAGAGCATGTATTTTGGATATCCTGGTTTCATTAGAAACTAGATTTATATGTCTATCGTTTGGATCTTTTTCAATAAAAAAGGAGTAATATCAGTGCAAACTCTAGACGAATACAAGGTACTTACGATTTCTATAAAGCAGCGATATGCTAGCCATTATAGACTTGGTGCAAATCTCACTGAAGTTAATGGGGATTTTTCTATTGCCATTAGTGGGCTATCAGGCAGTCCTTATACAAATATAATATATTGACTGATGCAGCTAATATCTTTGTAATCATGAAAATCAGTAGAATATACTGCAGGTTTTAGAACTGAGTGATGAGTTTTGCTTTTCTAATGTTTTTTTAAAAGGTCAATAGTGTTTTTTTTTTATTGTGGTGTGACAACATGGTATGTGTTCATAATGTTAGGAAGTGCTTTTGCCTTGCAGAATGTAATGCAGATGAATCCCAGGCGATAACTGGATTTAGGGAAAACAAAATACTATAAAATGTCAGAATGAGTATAACAAAGCAACCTTTGTAAGTGTTTCTATTGACCCTAAGTTGTTAGTCATAAAAGCTGGGCTTCCTTAAGGGAAGGAAAAAAAAAAAAAGATGTGATTAAAAAAAATAAATAATAAGAGTCTCTCCCTTTCAGACATCTGAGGCAGCTTAGGACTGTTTGATCTGTGATCTTAGAAAACATGTACTTTGAGACACAGTAAATTCTCTTACAAAAAGGGAACAATATAAATGCAATAACTGAAGGTTAGATTCTGATACCCTTGTGTTAAAAAAAAAAAAAAAAAAAAAGAAAAAAGTGCTTCACTCTAACTGGTGCTATTTGAATCGGTGGAGCTGCTTAAGGCACAATTCAAGTGTGAATAGCAGAATTTAGTATCAACTGTTTCAGGGAAGGTCAAAGGCATTTGCTGAGGCTTATCTGGATGGCCACAGCCTCATCAACAGAGTGCACTGGTTTTTGGCAACATGAATGTTTTCCTTGGAAGAAGAGTGTTTTTCATTTGTCCTGGGAATTCTTTTAGTAAATTTCTTTCATACTTACTCTCCTTGGTGTATACATTCAGGGAACGCCTGCTGTAATCGTCCATCTCTCTTATGCCTCAAAGTAGATTTTTCCAAATTCTTGAGTTTAAAAATGTGATAATATTTGCAGTCAGTACCAAGAGAAGGCAGAATAGCTGGATAGCTGAGTAGAAAATCCCAGTCAACTGTTAACTTCCCAAGCACGGAACACCTGTGTAATGTGTAGAATAGAGTGGCCGCTCGTAACCAGGAGGTGGCATGATTGGGCTCCACATGCCAAAACAGAGCTTCATATCCTAGCACCTTCTGGGAAGGGGCTAGTCTGGCCCAACAGATATATCGGATTCTTATGCATTAGATGCATGCTTTTCTCCTTTAAGCAATATGCAGACAGTATATACTGACAGATTTGCTATAGCATGCTGGGCTATTTAATAGTCTATAAAATCTGATACGATCAATAGTGACCAGTGCATAAGACCCCTAAGAAAGGGTGAATATCTACCTAGCCCACCAAAGCAATGCCATAAGAGTCAGATGGTTTCTCCATGACATCTGAGGACAGAGGTTTCAAGCTCAGAGTATGAGATGTGTTGGGTCTTATTTTAGAATGCATAATTGTAGCTGTTCTTTGGTAGTTCCTCTCCAAGCTTTATTAAAATAGGAATGCGTCACACCTTTCTGCGCCTTGCAGCTGTACTATAGGCTAAATGTACTGCCTAGATGAAACAGCATTTTCTTGAGCCGCAGGGTCACTGCACTTACCCAGCACTTCAGTTCAGCATAAGAGTGCCTTTTCAAAAACAAGCAGGTTTTAACTGTTTCAATTTAAATCTCTTTTCTGCAACTAACTGCTCTGTTTGAAGGGAAATTCAGTGTCCTCACGGCTGACCTCAGAATATACATTTTTCTTCTAAAAACTTCTGAGAATAAATAAATAAAAAGTGTTTTCCTCAAAAATTTGAGGTGTTATTAAAGCATGCATGATAGAAAAAAAAAAAAAGCTGGTTTGCAGGCTGGTCCTGCGTAAGCAATGTGAGGGTATGCATTCATCCTTTGTTCACCTTGCATTTTTCAGTCCTTGCAGGGGTATTGTAGCACAGGGTTAGGAGTATCAGCACACAGTATCAGAATAAGTGAGGAAGCAGACCATTTCTAAAATGAAGTGTGTAAAGTAGGGAGCTTTAATGATGCTAGAGTATAGTCTTTGGCTGTATAAACCGATAAGGACTATGCAGTCTGACCAGAGAAATGGAAAACCTTGGTACTTGGGTAAAGTTCTGAGGTGCATAGTACAGGGAGTTTTGACTTGTTTCTTCCTTGTACTATATACATTCAATGAATACCTTCTAAAACTTCCATCTGTAAGATGTAGACTAATGCTGAATTTCATTCTAATCTTTCAGATCTCTAAGTGAAAAGAGCTTTATAAGAAATGTGTATTATTCTTATTACTTGTAATATGAAATTATTCTTTTTAAATTTCCAGGCAAAAATAATCCTGGTTATTACAGTCCTCTGTAAATCCTGTCATATTTTAATTAGAATCCTGCTGGAAATGAGTACAACTATTTCCTTATCCTAAAAAGGACCGGAACTAATAAAAACTATGAAAAAAAAATTATCTAAGACTTTCAGCAGATTAAAAAAACCTTCCAATTCGCACCCTCCCCCCCCCCCCGCCCCGACTCCTGGAATAATTTATGCCTGTTCCTGATTTCACAAGTTCTGCTGTTAAAATGGAATTTTTTTAGTTTGAATAGTGAAAAATTTATCAAGTGAAACTCATAATAATGCTAATATGGTAATAGTGAAGACCATCCACATTGAAATGAGATGATATAAAGTTTTGATGGTCATATATGGCTGCATGTGATATAACCAAAGACCTCTTTAAAACTTCAAATGCTCTGCTGGCAATGGGCATTCCTGTTTGTTCTTCTTGGGCTAGCATGATCCAAAACCTAGAAGACACAGCGCAGGTCACTGCTGCCTTTGAATTTCTCTGCACCTGTTGAAGTGTTCATTAGATACTCTAGCAACCATTTCTTGTTGTAGAGGTTATACCAAAAGATGTAAACCTCAAAAGCTTTTGATTTATAAAATACTTTGAATTCTGGGAATTGGTGTAGCTGTTGGAAAAAAAGTACTACTTCATGCTAGTCTGTAAAAGATTTATTAAAATCTGCATTCCTCCTTTTAGCTCTGCTTTGGATCTGGAAAGAAAAGAATTCTACTTCTTTTAGCAGAAGCAGTTTAGATTTGCTAACTGGTGAAGGCTGGTATGTCTTCAGCAAAAAGAAAAGTAGGGATCGAAGCCCGTGGCTCATAATCAGTCAACTTCCAAAGAGCAGCACTGCGAATTAGAGGAAAAATAGTTTTCCTAGGAGATGTGAGCACTGAAGAAAAAAAACAAATCCCCTCTTGGCATATTCCCCTAGTTTAATGCTCCCTAGGATTCAAATGTATGTTTCAAAGCTCTTTTTCAAATGCTTGAAGTTAAAGAACATGCCATGAAATCAGGGAGTCTGTGTGTATGTTTCAAAAATGGCTTTTTTGGTGTTGAAAAAAATCTAGAGTTACCTCCCATGGTGTAAATTTTTATGCTCTGTATTTCTGATAAGGTGGGCTCATATTGCTGATTTTTCTGAATGTTTCTACACAAATTTGTTTCTTGCATTTTGTTTTTTTTGAGATTGTGGTAAGAACTTCTTGGTGTCATCTGGGGTTTGTGCCGCATGTCCTCTGGGTTCAGAGCGTGAGCTCTAGCTGGGGAAAGACTGAGACTTTATTTTTCCTAAATACTTAGGACTATGCTGATTTGCTGCAGCTATGAAGCTGGCTCCCTGACTTTCCAATTTGCAACTTAACTGATTTTTCCCCAGTTCTGCTGAAATGAGCAGCACCAAACTCTGAAGTGACTTACAGGCTTTTCTGTTGGTGTTTGAAGGGTAATTAAGGAATGATAAAGTCAAGGAGGATTCCAAGAGACCTTTCTCCATCCCTGTCTTCAGATAGCTATTCAACAGGAAAATGGAGAGTTAATTTTGGTAAATGATGCTTATTATCCTGGTATATCCATAGGACTGTAGAGCTGTCCATAGATTTAGCTTTCCCACAGGTACCTGTTTGCAATTATTTCACTAATATTTGTGTGCAAACTAGTGGGCTTTACTTTAGCCCATTTTAAAATTTGAAAGAACTTCCTCCTCATACTTGTAGATCAAGGTAAATATATGAACTGTATATCCATTTATTGTTATGCTCAAAAGCCATTGGCGGGTAATCTGCCATGCTCAATTCTTATATTATGTGGACTCTTTTTCCTGATCTTACACACTCCTGTTTAACAAGAAGGTTGTTCTGTCTCTGTAAACACACTATTGCAGAATGTCCTGTAATTTATTCTAATTCTGTTTTGTTTGTTAGGGGTGCTCCAGATACTGTGTTGCTGCTGTTATTGGGGTGGTTGGTTTGTTCTTTGCTGCAAATGGTTTAGTGTAAACACCAACAGATCAGGTTGTGCAAAATCCTGTAAGAAGCATTTTAACGATCAGTCAAAAAGCAAAGGGATCCATAGGTCAGCAGGGAACATGGGAAAACAGGTGCTCCTGTTACCTCACGGTTTAGTCTTTCAGAAAAGGAAGAGTAACAAAGTAGGTAACATGGATATACAGTGGTGTTCATACAGTACCAGCTTGTTAGAATACACAAACCATCTGTTCCAGTATGAAAATATTCTTGCTGCTCCAAAGTGTATGAATAATCTGAAATGATAGGTCAGGTGCAAGGGAGAAGACTAAGTTTTTTCCACTGTTACAAAGATTGAGGAAATGCTTTTTTTTCATAAGGAATGTTTGTACTGTCAACTATCCAAGTGCTTCTTGTGGTGGAAGTGGAAGGAGGCGTCTTCATCAGAAAACAGAAATGGACCAGCTTGGTTTAGACACAAAGCATGAGCTTGATATGATTCTGCATCTATCCAAACACTTAAGTTGTCGTGGTTTAGCCCCAGCCAGCAACTAAGCACCACGCAGCTGCTCACTCACTCCCCCTCCTGGGATGGGGGAGAGAATCGGAAGAGTAAAAGTGAGAAAACTCGTGGGTTGAGATAAGAACAGTTTAATAAATGAAATAAAGTAAAATAGTAGTAGTAGTAGTAGTAATAATATATGAAGCAAGTGATGCACAGTGCAATTGCTCACCACTGAGCCGAGTGGGCTGGCCCGTGCCCAGCCAGTCCCCGAGCAGCGATCGCTGCTCCCCGGCCAACTCCCCCCATTTTATATACTGAGCATGATGCCATATGGTATGGAATAGCCCTTTGGCCAGTTTGGGACAGCTGTCCTGGCTGTGCCCCCTCCCAGCTTCTTGTGCACCTGGCAGAGCATGGGAAGCTGAAAAGTCCTTGACCAGCATAAGCAGTACTTAGCAACAACTAAACCATCAGTGTGTTATCAGTATTCTTCTCCTACTAAATCCAAACCACAGCACTATGCCAGCTACTAGGAAGAAAATTAACTCTATCCCAGCTGAAACCAGGACAGAACTCCTGAGTTGGAGATAGAAGATAATTAGAAGCTAATACCAACTTTTGGCTGCAACTTTCCGGCTCTTGACAGTTCACCTCTGTCCCTTCTCACAGCCTTTAAACATTTTTTATAAATAACAATGAAGTAGGATGGAGAGAGGGAAGAATGGGGAAAAAGGAACAGAAAATGCAGGAAAGGTGGAAAAAGGAGAGAAAAATGATGGAAGATTGTGAGGGAAGTTGTGAAGGGGGTAGCAGTACAGAAAAGGATATGGAGAAGAAAATTAAAACAATAAAGTGAAGAATTAAATTCTGATTTAATAGGTGTAAAATGTGCAGTTACTTTAGCTATAAAACTGATGAAAGCTAGAAACATTGAACCTTTAATAAGGACTTCTGGAAGCTTTTAATTAAGTTTTAATCAATTAAAATGGATAGATAAAAGTAGCTGCTAATAAGCATTTGAAAATGCTTTTGGTTATTTAAGAAAAATTAATGAGGTTCAAGTCTCTCTGAAAAGCTTCTGTGAACAATTGCATAATTTTGATACTGTTGTATTTCATGTGTTCAGAGACCCACTATAGGTGTCTGCCATACATATATACGTATTAAATTATGCAGTAATTAAACACAATAATCTATTTTGCAGAGGTGCTCCCAATTTTGTAGTAAACAACTGAGATCTTCCTTGTAGTAATATTTACAGTCCTTTTGGAATACTATGGTTAGCCAGTGTGAAAGACTGAAAGAGTTGATGTTTGTTGATGTCTCAAACATTGCGGCGAGACAAGTTAAGATCTGCATGGTGACACTAAACCACAAGTGAGAAATTGGTTGGCACAAAGCACAGGGATGCATGTCGGAGGATGCGCGGTTCCGTATTCTGATGTGCCTTACAACTCGCCATATCTTGCCAGAGGTCATGCAGGGTTCATTTGAGGAAGGGGTTCAGGACCACCCAAAAGACCCCTCGCGACCACCCCCCACAATGGCGCCTGCCCAGAAGATCAAGAACATTCTGGAACAAGAACCATGTAAGTTCTCAAGAGGGTGGGATTGGAGGTGGGGACTAGCCTAATAAAAGACACAACTCCAAGGAGCCAAGTGCGCGCCCACCACTGGAGGATTGCCACGCCTACCATCATCATTGTGGGATCCAAGGGTAGTGATAACTCTCTCTCTCCTCCCCCCTTTCTCCTTATAAGTATTTCAATTAGAATCCACGTTGCCTACCATTACGCTTTCCAAGTTCAGTGTGTCTACTGTTATGCTTGCGAAGTTCAGGATGTTTCTGCCATCAATAGAGCGTTTAATCTATTGTTTGGTGTCGTTTCACCTTAATTTAGCCCAAGGGAATCAGAAAACCTCTGTGACCCTGGGTTGCAACAG
Source organism: Pelecanus crispus (assembly GCF_030463565.1). Lineage (NCBI taxonomy): Eukaryota > Metazoa > Chordata > Aves > Pelecaniformes > Pelecanidae > Pelecanus > Pelecanus crispus. The sequence goes on from NC_134645.1 coordinate 103,095,813, forward strand.
CCAGTTAATAGTTTATTTATGGTTTTTATTTTAAAAGGTAGTACTGTAGCATTGAACAGATTGAAGTTTTAGATATGGAGTTTGTCTGCTTCTTTCTTTACATAATAGAGCCTTCAAACTTTGGATTGGAGTATACTAGTGCTATGAGCTGTGAACTTGGACTTTTATTTGTTTATATAGGTGGTATTCTCGTTACAGATGAGAAGGATTGTCCAGATTCTGCCATTTCAGTGCTGCTCTTCCAGCTTGTTCCTTTGTATTTCCTTCCCCTGGTAACTGATGCCTCCCCCAGCCTTCCTCTAAGCAGCTAATATAAGTAGTGAACCTCCCACCCTTGGCCGCTTTCATTCTGTTTTATACTCTTCTATCCTCAGAAGCTCCATGAAGAGGAGGAGGTGCTTTATTTTTTCTGCAGAGACTTGAGCTGGGATTAAAGCTGGCAGCTTTACTGGAGAAGGATGTCAGAACTGTTGAGCAGAAGGCATTGTGGTGAGGAAAAGGCCAAGTGACTGGATAACATATCTTTAGGAGAGGGGAGGATTGGTTGGTGGGGGAAACTTGGAAAGGCAGAGCAGAGCACATGGAAGGTGTCGGAATGGAGATTAAGTGGAATGCATTTTTTCCCTCTCTAAAGGCCATAATGCTTATCTAACTGATATACTTCTCTTGCTATATTCTCATCCATACAAGCAGATAAATAGTTGTTGGGGTTACATATATATATTTTTTTTTCCTACCTAAAAAAAGTGATTTATTTAGTACAATAGCAGTAGGGTAGTGCACTAGCTTATGGAAAAATTTTCACTTCCATCATTTGATGATTCATGTTTGTAGGCTGTAACCCTGTGTCCGTACCCCAGTGTATGGATAATTCAGTGTAACACTGCTAATGCTCCTTTGAAAAGAAGATGGTACTCTCATGGTGATGCATACTTCAAGGCTGACTGTTCCAGAAGTGGTGACTCCTCTATGGCTTACATCCATAGAGATAAACTTACTCAGGTGCTGGAATTTCCAAGCATCCTGGTGTATCCCCCAAATTAAATGTAATTCATCTTCTGCCAGAAGTGTGGTTCAAAGTACATGAGTACTACCATGCCTACAATTAATAATTTCTCAGGCCAAGGATGAGATGATGGTGAACACTTTATCCAGCCTTAGGGAGTTTCACAGAAGAAAAGTTAGATATGCTGAGATTATACTGAGAAAGTATTCTGTTGAGTCTGCAGCTGAGTAGAGAGCAGCAGCCTCTACTTCCCTATACATTACTTAAGCCATAGTTCAGTGGTACTGTTTACTACAGAACATCTTATGTCAGATACAGCAGACTAGTAAAATAATAGAATTGATATGCAGGATCATGTTGTCTGTAGTAGCATCTTCTCATTAGGTTATTTCATGACAGGGAGGACAATCATGTAGAAAAAAAAATTACCAAAGTCTTACAGCTTTATGGTTTGATTTCCTTGTGTCCCCCTGCAAACCCCAAATCAACATAATCAAAATTTTGCCCATGGCATTCCAGAGATAGGATTTTTCATATGACAACAGTATTTTTTTTTTTTTTTCCATCTGTTTGACTTTATTTTTGACATGGGCTACAAGCCTCAGTGGTTTCCTCAGTACAAATATTAGTTTTATAAATTTCAATACATGTTTCATAATCATGGTGATGTTTATATATGCCTTTTAGCATATTTTTTTTAGAAAAATGTTCTCTTGGAAGCTTGGACCAAAATTTGCTTTTGCACAGAGGGCTTTACCGTAAGTCTCTAAAGTGCTTGGCCTTAATGCTTTACCTTAATGCAGCAGGTGAAAATTTATTCTGCCAGCCATCTTGTGATAAGCATTCTTGTCTTCGGTAACACTGGCAGTAGGAGTCCCCATTTTATGTGAAACCACATTATTTATGGATTTTGCTCCATTGTGTTTTTCCTCAAGTTCTGAACAATTGTAACTGCCAGATCTTTCCAGACTGATTTTTGGTCACTTTTAGCTCAAATTGCCATGAGGACATCTAGTTTGATACTTGTGTCTCCTATTGAATCCTGTTTAAGTATAGTAACACTTTGCAAAGTGTTACCAAAATACAGAAGCCGTTGGCCCTTAAACTGTTGTAGGTGGGCTATTCCAGTACTCTCCAAGATGCTGTGTGGCCATTTTGGTTATCTTTATTCCATAATACTTAGGAAATTGACATCATTTCACTACATACTTCCTTTTCTCATTACTCTGTATTTAGATTTGCTTGTTACGAACTTTGGACAGGAGTGCTCATTATTGGTTCCTTCAGACAGAGGGATTAAGTGAGATTTTGTTACACAGTTTACTTTTCCAAGGTACCTTTGTACCTTTCCTTTTGTCTTATGGGGCAAGCAGCTTAGTTATTGTCTCTTTCTTACAGCGGTCTCTGTGTTAAATTTACTGTGTTAATTTTTCTCCTGAGCATCCCACATTTGCTTCTTGAGTCTTAACTCAGCTCTCTTACTTTTTCCAGGGATGTTCTAAATCTTTGGGGATTTGTGTAGCTTATCTAGGTTTTATTGTCCTCAGCCTCATAAAAATGGATGTTCCTGGGAGACACCAATGGGTGTACTGTATTTTGGGTTGAGCTCTTTGCAGCATGTAAGTACCATATCTTTTTTTTATTTCACCTCTGGTCTCCTCCCATGTGAGGTTTGGCTTCTCTGTAGAGCACCTTCTTGTAGCTACAATCTGAAGTGGATGGATTTATATGCCAAATTCAAGCTGTCTCATCAAAACTAATGCTGAGTCTTCAAACGGTCCTTTTCTGAGCTTCTCTTCCCAGATTCTAATTCTGGTTTCTCCCTTACCCTAAGATGGGTACTATTCTTACTGTTGAAAAACATGCTCTTCATCCTTAGATAATATTCACATTGTTCTACATTGTCAATCTTCTTTTAAACAATGTAGAAAAATATAAATGGAGTTTAGTATTCTTCATTATTTCTAGCAGTTTCAGGTTTTTTTTCCTTTGCTTGAGTTAAATGAAGACTACTCAAAATGTCAGGAGCTTCTGAAGATGGGTTTTGGGGGCTATGACCTCGCTGACATTTTATGGGAAAAAAGCCTACTTCAAAATTGTTTGATATTCTTCTCACAATATAGAAAGTACTGAGTTCTACCACAGTCTAGGAGTGGTGGAATTAAATATGACAGTATTTAACAAGATAATAAATGTCAAATAAAAATAATGAGTTCAGATGTTGCTTAGCTCAGAACAGAACACACAGATAAGAAAACCTGAAGCTTTCTGGTAAAACTAATAGGAAAAAACTTAACCATTTCTAAAGGATGCCACTAAAATTCCTGAGGAAGTGAAAAGCTGGGTATTGGGTGTCTATTGTGTCAAACTTGTCAGATGTTACTCCAGTGCAGTAATGCTGAAGCTTATAATTGGACATTTTGAGCAGCATACTCAGGATTTGTGCATGAAGATAGCCTGTGCTAAAAACTGAATTGGGACTCCAGAGTTAAATAGCTAATATATGCTAAATTGCTGTCCCAAGTAGCTCTTCTCATAGCCAACAGCTTTCTGGGAGGATTCTGGTTGGGCTGCCCTTATACTGGGAATAGAATTTTTTTTTGAGCTGTAGAGCAAAAGGCTAAATTTCAGTCACACTGTTAAGAATAATTTTTCCTGCTTTGCTAAAGCTAGTTCTCTGTTTGAATTTGATTTTGAACCATTTTCCATTCTTCATATTGCAATATTTGATGCAAGTTTTTATTCTTTTTAAAGTCAGAATAACAAAAGCTAGATTTAATCTTATCATAGAATCATTTAGGTTGGAAAAGACCTCTAAGATTATCCAGTCCAACCATTAACCTAACACTACCAAGTCCACCACTAAACCAGTTAAGGGTAGAGTAATAATTATTTTCATGTTTCCTGGCTTGGTGGCTGGATTATTTTTTAATGAAAGTAGAAACTAGGAATCATTAAGGTTGGAAAGGATCTCTAAGATCATCAGTCCAACCATCAACCCAAGACCACCATGCCCACTAAATCATGTCCCAAAGTGCCAGGTCTGCATGTTTTTTGAACACTCCTAGGGATGGTGACTCCACCACCTCTCTGGGCAGCCTTTTCCAATGCTTGACTACCCTTTCCGTGAAGAAATTTTTCCTAATATCCAATCTAAACTTCCCCTGGCGCAGCTTGAGCCCATTTCCTCTTGTCCTGCTGCTAACTACTTGGGAGAAGAGACCAACACCCACCTCACTACAACCTCCTTTCAGGTAGTTGTAGAGAGCGATAAGGTCTCCCCTCAGCCTCCTCTTCTCCAGGCTAAACATTCCCAGTTCCCTCAGCTGCTTCTCACAAGACTTGTGCTCCAGACCCTTCACCAGCTTCGTTGCCCTTCTCTGGACACGCTCCAGCAACTCTATGTCAAATCTTTGCATTTTTTAAGTGGGGTATTATAGTTTGCTAGTCCACAGTACAGTTTGTCAGGGAAAATAAATTGAGCCACAATTGAATGTTGTGGTTTTTTTGCTTTGAGGGTATTTTGTTACTTTCCTGAGCTCAAGTGTATATGTGAATGTATTACAGAAATTATTGTGGTATTCATGTCATCTGAGACAAATTCTTATTTTGAATGAGTTTTGATTACAGCTACCTTAAATATTCCCACCCCCTCTGCCAAAGTCTAACTTTAAAAATACAAAACTTCTCATATTAGGTGTTCCTTTAAAAAAATCTCCACTTTGCTATGATTTTTTTTTAATGTGTTCATAAAAATTCTGTATCAATTTAGCAAAGAATTATATACTTTCACATGGGTGTCAGGCCAAGTTGAAGATTGCCCTGCTCATTGCAGGGGGGTTGGACTAGGTGACCTTTAAAGGTCCCTTGCAACCCAAATGATTTTGTCATTATTGACACCATTTGTTTTGGGTCAATTTGTACAATAGCAACACCGAGGAAAAATGTTTACATGCTCAAATACAAAATACATTAATTGCAGCTAAATGCTACTAAAAGTGTGTGGGTTTTTTTGTTTGTTTTTTTTAAATGATCACAAGGTTGCCGAAACTATAGACTAGTCCTAAATTTGCCAAAAAAAAATGAAGAAAGGAACAAAGGTCACCCTCTTGGGCCCTGCTGTTGTTTCGTAGCCAGTATATATATAAACACAGTTTTTGTACAGTTGCACTTCTTAAATACAGGCATACCACTGTGCTTATCTCTGCATCTATATAGGTATTTGTCATGCATTTTTTTGACAAATTAAACAGAAAAAGAAATTTTAGAGATGAAGAGTCACTGAGAGATTGTATTACTTGCACAAGGTCATAGAGGAAATCCGTGATCAGACTGAGAATGGCTCATAGATCTCCTGAGTCCCAGTCTATTTCCTTTTCTTCAGGATAAGCCTTTTTCTTTTAATTTTTTACACAAGGTAAAGGATTTGCCTGTTACCCCATTGCTTTTGGGTAAACTTTTCATTCTGTGATGTAGCTACTCAGTTGCAGAGGAGCAGGTGTCTTGCTTTTTATCACATACGCTACTTCCAAGGGACTCAGCCTTCCATAGCTGTGAATGTATGGGCAAAAATTCCTTCTAAGGTTCAGGACTACAAGGAAAATATTTTTTTATCTACTATAATGACCTCTTTCTTTGTGATTGTTACTTTAATATGTTTCTGTATTGTTTTAACTGCTTTTTATGGAAAAAGAAGGAATCTCCTCACAAGTAGTACTAGACATCAGGAGCAAAGAATGGAAGATACTCATCAAGGGTAGCTTATAGGATGTAGCATTTTTTTCTTCTATGCATAATTAATAATTTAATTTGGATATTAGAAGGAGTAAGGCTTTTAAATTAGACTTTTAAATCTAACAATACTCATGGATTCAGAATCTGGTCATAAGGGGATTGCACTTCATATGCAGTCATCTGAATATTATGCATTGCAGTACAGGTACACTGCACTCAACTTTGCAGTATCTGGTCCTTTATTCTTCAGTGTTAAGTGCATTATTTTATTGTTTGTTTTAAACTGCATTGTGATATGGGCTGCCTCAAACATCTGTCCATCGAGGAACACTCCATCAAGTAGTGGAATTTGGGTAGAAAATATAGTGTGTGAATGAGAAGAAATAAATAAGGTATTTTGGGCATATGTTTTCTATTTGCTACTCAATTGAAAGTGACATGGTTTCTTTAGTGGTCTCCAAAAATATGTTCTTGACTCCGGATTCTGTTGCACAGGTGGCATCTGGGGTTTCTGTCAACAGGCAGAGACAGAGGACAACAATATTTTAACTCTCTCTTCTTTTAATATAACAACAAAGCCTTTCCCAAAGCTTAACAAAAATAGTATTAAATAATGATATCCTATCCCTAATTTGGAAAATTAAATAATTATTCTATTAATGCTCTATCACTTATAAAATTTTGCTAAATAACACAGTACTGCTCAGTAAAAGCAAGTTCTCTTAACTCCGAAACTGCTTAGAGTATCTGCATTATATTGCTTCTGCCTTCAGCTACTGTTTGGGCAGCATGCTGCCAGTGATATAGAAGTGATTTTAGGTAATTTTAAGACTAAAGTGGTTTTGAGCTGATCACTTGCCAAGATGTGAAGTTTTGGATGGTTTTTTTTCAACACCAGCTTTTTTCATTAATTCATTATTGGGGGATGAAATTTTTAATGGTTGAAATTACAACGTTATCGCGTGTTTGTACTAGAAGCTTCCAGTCCAGATAGCAGCTCACTATCCACTTCTTTCCATAGAAAAAGTGAGTGAATTCAGGTAAAACTGTCTCATAACCTGTGAGACATCTCTGTTGCTTATGGTATTCCCTAAGGTACTTTTTGATCTGGCTGACAAAAGGCCCTCTGGAATTTAGTCCCTCATTTGAATGCTGAGTAGTGTAAATGCTGTTACAAGCTCATGACCTCTGAATTCTAAAACTTCCCCCATCTCTCATGATTTAAATGTTTATAGCCTGAGGTGCATGGACTGGGAAATGAGTTTGGTCCAGAGGCATGTCACAGTACTGCCAAGATAACGATTTTATCCTGAGTAAGAGTTATTCGGAAAGAAAAACAATACTATTTTACAGTAACAATTTATTGAAGACCTTTAAAAAATAATTTTCAGATGCTAGCTAATCTTGATTAAATGATCTTAGATGGCTAGAATTAGGAGTCTTGTAGTATGACAGTGTGTCTTAGTATTTAAGCAGGCAGAAATCTGAAGATAAACCTATCATAAAAATATTACCATCACTTTAAGAAAAAAAAAAAAAAACCTGACAACTGCCAGGGGAAAAAGAAGTAGAGTCTTTTTCCATTTGGGTTCATTCCTAAAGGGTTATCTTTCAGCTGTTTTGTACAACTTTACAAGCAAACCAGTAGTTAGAAAACATGGGTACTGATGATTCAGCACTTCAGAGTTTAAAGTTATTTTTTAAGATTTTTCTTTTGTGCCTGAACATGAGTCATAACTCATGTTCAAGTCTATTATTTCTAGCCCTGTGGAAGTATAGAATTAACCTTATGCTGTAAGTAAATTGCATGAACATCAGACTGAGAGATAATGCAGAACATGTCTCCTTGAGAAAATCTGGGACGACATGTTTGAGGAACTTAATTACTGTTAGTGAACAAAAGTATTTTTACAAAGCCAAAATATATAATCTCTTTGATTATTGGTGTTGCTTCATTTGAAATGGTTGAATATCCCATGCCCACTAACCATCTTTTCTGTGTGCCATCTTTTTAATGGTACCTCAGTTGATGGGCCTGTTGGGTACAAAAGCCCTGTAGTGCTTTCTTCCCAGGAACTGGATGTATGGAAGCCTGTTACTTAGGTTGCATAGTGGACAGAGGGGAAAAAAGTCCTAGTATCTGCTACTTACTATGTATGTATATTTCCATAATAAGTCACTCAGTCTTTTCCACCTGTTAGTGAGGATCTTGCACCTAAAAGTTCTTAATAAATATTTACTTTCTTTTTATTGTTCTCTTTCATAATTCTTGCACTTTCCCTTTCCTGAATTGTCATCCTATGCCATGTGATGCCCTTGTCTCTCTTAGATTACAAGCTCTAGGAGGCAGGTGTGAGGTGCTATGTAAATGTAGTATGGTAGTACATATAAATGATTTTTTTATCACTTGTTGTTTGTCAGGAGACTGATCACTGCAAAACAGAGTTGCCTGTAAATGTCATCAGCAAATTTTGGAGTCTGTTCTGGAGACGCCACCCACCCAAGTGTCACTCTGTTCATATTAACTGCTCATTTAAAGTTTCAGTTCGGTTGAGCTCTTTCCTGTGGACATATTCATAAAGGTGCTTTCCATTGCCATCTGTAATAGGTCTGTTTGCTTTGGTAACCTTTCTTTTTCAGTTGGATATTGAACCCATCATTTCTCCAACTGTTCTCTCTGTTAGTATCTTTGGAAGTTGTTCTTGATTATTGCTGCAAGTGTACCAACCAATAACCAGTGCATCCTGCTCTGGATAGGAAGGCCTTACTGCCCTCACAATAGGATCTAGACTGTATTGCTCTTTCTTTTGCAATATAATATAGTCCGGTCATTCTTAATGTACCTTTTGCAATGCGCATCTTTTTCCAGGCATTGCTTTGTTTCTTAAATAGCAAGCTGCTTCTGCCCACTTCTGACTTTATTCTACCTTTTGTGCACCCACACATTGTCTTTTGACTTCAACAAATGTCAAACATATCAAGTTGTAAAACATGTATCTTAATCACTATTCCATCACTCTTCTTGCTTATATTTTTGAAGATGAGGTACTAATTTCACAACCTCATACAGCTAAGCTAAGATACAGTAACAGCCTGCATGCTTATCAAAGGTACTTCTTTAAAACCAGCATGCTGGTTTTTTCAAGTTAAATAAACACTGATGTGTTCAAATTATTAATGTACAGGGTGTTGTGGTTTAACCCCAGTTGGCAACTAAGCACCACACAGCTGCTGGCTCACTCCCCCCCGGTGGGATGGGGGCGGGAATTGGAAGAGTAAAAGTGAGAAAATTCGTGGGTTGAGATAAAGACAGTTTAATAGGAAAGCAGAAGCTGCACACGCAAGCAAAGCAAAACAAGGAATTCATTCACTCCTTCCCATTGGCGGGCAGGGGTTCAGCCATCTCCAGGAAAGCAGGGCTCCATCATGCGTAATTGTTACTTGGGAAGACAAACGCCACCACTCTGAATGTCCCCCCCTTCTTTCTTCTTCCCCCAGCTTTATATGCTGAGAATGATGTCATATGGTGTGGAATATCCCTTTGGTCATTTGGGGTCAGCTGTCCCAGCTGTGTCCCCTCCCAACTTCTTGTGCACCCCCAGCCTACTCGCTGGTGGGGCAGCATGAGAAGCAGAAAAGCTGTGACTCTGTGTAAGCACTGCTCAGCAATAACGAAAACATCTCTGTATTATCAACACTGTTCTCAGCACAGATCCCAAGCATAGCCCCATACCAGCTACTATGAAGAAAATTAACTCTACCCCAGCCAAAACCAGCACACAGGGTTGCAGCAAAAAAGACTGATAATGAACTGGCAGGACAGTGGGAAAAGAAGGGAGAATGGTTTGCTGGATAATATTAGTTTCCTTTTGAGGAAACAAAAGTTTCTGAGTAGAGGAAACCAGCATGTGTCTGAGGCACCAGAGCTTAGTTGAATGAATGCCCTAAAGAGCAAGTAAATCCATGTGAATTGAATTATGTGAATAAACAATATTTAAAGAAAAATCTACAAAACCTCAAACCCCTAGACTGGTAGTCAGAAATGCAGAATGGCAGTAGGGGGATAGGCTGAGTTATCATTGAACAGCTGCCACCGGTTGGGATAATAGAGGAGACTTGACATAAGAGGGATAGGAGACAAGCTGGAGAACTAAGCTTGAAATAATTGGAAGGGAAGCTAGCGTAAGAGTACAAGCATGTAGGAAGTAAAAACAAGACAGCATATAGCTGAAATGAATTGTGAGAGAAGAAAAAGTAAGAACAGGTGAGAAAGCTGAGGAATAGGGGAGGGGTGATCCTTATATTGCTGTTTGCAGTCATAAAAAGACCACAAGTATAGATAGTAGCAGCAGCAAAGTCTTAAGGGCAAAAATAGGGTTTCAGTAAGGGCATAGAAGCAGGAAAGCAGAAGCATTTTTACATATGTATTTTAGCGTTATGCAATGTAAGCTACAAGGGAAAAAATTATTTGCATCAACAGCAGGAGGAGTTCTGAAAATGCATTTTACCATGCTGAGAAAATGCTAACGGTGGTATGCAGGAGCATGCCACACAAATGTACCCCTGACATGACTTTTTGCTGCTTGACAAAAGCCAGAACTACAATTTTCTTGAAAAATGTTACTTTGCTGCCATTAAATCCTCTCCATGATAACCTAAATGATTTAGCTGGAGATGGTGTTATATGTTACCTTATTGGCTGTTAATCACACCTTAATATTCCAGCTTTCTCCATAATAGAAGATTTTTTTTTTTATGAACTGTGATTTGTCAGGTGCTTGTTTTATAACACCTATTCGTGGTGCTCTTATCTTGCTGCTGCTACTTGCACTTTCAGTGGGAAAGGGCAATTCAGTGAAGATTTACTGAGGACCCAGCTGGGAATCTTTTAGCGCGAGACTGCCATGTGCATTTCTCTGTCCTTGACATGGTATGGCTGCTACACAGCTCCCTTTGAAGAAAGGCTTTGTCTGCCTCTGTGGAATTTTTGCTTTGATATTAGATAATGTATTTTTTTTTCCCCAGTGTCTGAAAATATGGCCTTCTCTAAGAGTTTAGCATTGGTTTATTAGAACATTTGCTGTTGATGCTCAAACTGGGAGCATGATCATGGTGACAATATTCTACCTTTAAACATCTGGTGCAGGGCATGCACAGAAGAGTGGAAGCTGAGTGTATATTAATGTCAAGGCCACGTTTTTCACTCTTGGGAACCTCGCTTTCTGTTACGTTTGACATTACTTTTCTAGAACTGCACCAAATGTGAAATAGGGAGAAGTCTTCAGTCATATAATAGAGGATGCAAAGGCAGGTACCAAGTTATACTTTTAGAAACCAAACTCAATCTCTAAGGAATGCAGTTCTTTGCTGTACTATAGTGGTACAGTGATAATAATAATGATAAAATGATAAGGCAAATGGAATTAACTCTGCAGAACTGGTTGGTTTCAGATGGTCTTTGCAAAGTCTGGAGGTTGTGGGGAGCAAAGAAAAATCATCTTTAATGTCCACTTTTTTATCCTTTAACATACTCATACAGAATGGCAAAATGCACATCAGACGCAAAACTCCACGGGGAAGACCACCTGATTCAAAAGAATAAAAGGTAAAAAAGTTTTAATGGCTCAGGTAGAAAAAACAATTATAGTGTTTCTGTACATTTAAATAGAATTTCCTGTATTTGGATTTGTGCCCACTTCCTCTTGTCCTCTCTGTCACTGCATACCACTGGGAAGAGTCTGGGTCCATATTCTTTACACCTTCCCCTCAGCCTTACACCCTCCCCAAGATTGATGAGTTCCACCCCCACCCCCCACGCCCCGAGCCTTGTCTTCTCCAGGCTAAACAGCCCTAGCTCTCTCAGCCTTTCCTCATATGTGAGGTCTTCCAGTCCCTTAATCATCCTTGTGGCCCTTTCTTGGGCTCCCCTGTATGTCCATGTCTCTCTTGTACTGGGGAGCCCAGAACTGGACACGGTACTCCAGGTGTGGCCTCACCAGTGCTGAGTAGAGGGGAAGAATCGCCTCCCTCAACCTGCTGGCAACACTTCTCCTAATACCTCCTCTGTGGGCTCTCTGCTCTCCGCCAGCATATAATTTTTTGCTTACAATGAGATCAGTGTTGTTTAATTCTACTCATTTGACACTGGAAACTCTGTCTTCAGGTTCAGCAAGGCTAAATGTTAATCTAGTGCAGAAGCTTGAAATATAGTTTCATATTAAAACTAGTGCAGGTTGGAGTTGCATTAATCTCTAGTCATGATCGTATTTGCTATCTGGGTGCCTGTTCCTGTTTGGCATAAGAGCCTTCATATTCAGTATCTTGTTGTTATTTTTTTCCTGACAATATCTTGACTTCTTTATGCTGGAGCTCTTCCCTGCAGGAAGGAGGCTGGCATTTCATCTCTAGAGTTCTATTTAAAAAATGTATTATGTCTTTTAAGGCATGGTGGGCTGCAGGCAGTGTTTAAACTGCCACTTGCCAAGTCATGTTTTGCTAATCATTTATACGTTTAGGTCAGATAATAAAATTGCTACTGGAAGTTCTTACAGCCAGCAAAGAAAATCAAATGCAATTATCTCAATGACACCAATAAATATGGTCTCCTTAACCTGAGCTTTTAAAGGATACCTGCTATAAGCACATATTCGTAGCGGTCTAAAAGATAATTGCATTTTGAATATGTCAAATGTCTGTTTTATGTTTTGTAAACTGTAGTAGTAAAGCTTTGTTTGATCTTCAGCCTGCAAAGTCCTTATGAGATCATCTTGAAGCCCACCAAGGTAGTGGAAGACTATAATTCAGAGATTAAACTACAAGGAATTAAGAGGAAAAATAGGATTTGAAAGGATGACACTTTCGGCTTTTTTTATACTCCACAGTCTTCTCTCAAATTTAAGTGTGGTACTGAAAGCTTGATAGGGTGCCCGAAAGATCTGGATATCTTCTGTGCATGCAATTTCGGCTTAGATTTGTGTATATTATTGACAGAACCTTTATTCAAGTAGAACAAAATTAATTTCTAGCTCTTGTTATGCATTTTGGCTCATTTTTAGTGCATTTTTCTAAGTTCACTTTTGTTAAACTGCTGCTTTGGTTTTACCAATTGAAAAAATTATCTGTACAAGTTCAACAGAAGAACATATTTTGAGAACATCTTCCCAGACATCCCACTGAAAGCACGACATACCATAACACTTTGAGAGTACTGGTGCGAGAGTGATTTTATGGTCAGTAGAAATGAACATTGTTCATCTTAAAAGTACTTGGTTTAAAAAGATGAACAATTTTCAAAGGTCTTTAGAAATTTGAAACTGTTATAAAAGGAGACATGCAATGATTTGTCAAAAATTTGAGTTAGCAGTTATTCAGTATCTTCCTAATATTTACAAATATTTCCAGCATTTCTACTACTAATATACTATTTTGTTTTAATTTGTTATTCTTTCCTTTTCTCCTTTTGAAGATTAGTAGTGTTTTAGCTTTTTCAGTCTTTTGAAATCTTGTCTTGAATTTTCAAAAATACTTGCTAGCAGCATTAGCATTATCTCAGCAACTTTACAGCGGTGTCTCCTAACCCTTTGGTATGTGCTTCATGTCCCATTAGGTGCAGTTCCTTTCCTCCTTTTTCTTCCCCAAAGAATTCTGTCACTGTCTCCTTGCCTCCTTCTTCTTACCTTTCCTCTTCCTTCGTTACCAGCCACCACAAAGCAGTTGCAATCTCTTTGGGCCCTGCTTTGCAGAGGCTCTGCTGGCAGCTGAAGAAGCAAAGATGCTCATCCTAACTAGAAAGACTTGATGCCACTGATAATGCAGTTCCTGGACCGTGGTACAGAGAGAACTGCATTATGTGGAGCAGGTACAACTTTAGTTGGGATTGTTTGCTTGAGCTTTGTGCAATATCTTACCTATATGAGCTTGGTATAAATTCCATGAGGTTCAACCAATCTTAAAACATCTGATTGATCTAGGTGGTCTTTAACCCAAAACTATTGCAAGATCTTTCACTTTTAAAGATGATCTTACTGTGTTAATCATCTAATCAAAGCAACTTTTTTTTTTCTTTTTTATAACAAAGGCTGAAGTGAAAAAGGAACTCATTAGCTCTGGGTGTCTTGATGTCATCTGTTATTAGGTTTAATGTCCCATTTTGCTAGTCAGAAATGTGCTTAGTAGTGTTTCCTTAAATTTCAGTTTAATCTAAAAGTGTGACTTGGTTTGTGGTGCCAAGAATTTTAAAACAAATGAATAGCACCATTTCTAAAACACGTTGCTAGTAAATCTATATTTCTTCCATAAGGACAAAAATATACCTATGAATTCTTGGGTCCTGATAATTGTATTCTTTCAAGGTATCATCTTTCATATATTTTAAAACACCAAATTACAGTATAAAATAGATGAATAAGAAAAAATATAATATTGAACTAACATAGATGAAGTATTAATTTTAGATTATTTTTCTACCCAAATACAACTACTTTACAAACACATTTGTTTGAAATTTTGAGAATTAAATTCACAATTTTTTTTATGTTTTGAATTAAAATGGAAACAAATTTGCTGTTCTGCAGATGCTGTTAGCCCCCTGCTCCCTCCACAGCTTTATTCTCCAGTGTTGACCCTGCACATGTTTACATTCATTTATAATTATCAGTGATTGAGAAACTGAGTCACATGTCTGTTTGAAATATATTTCTGTCTTGTACTTGTCTTCAAGTCAGTCAGTGAGAATGCTTCACATGTCTTTGTAACTCTCCTGTCAAATCTGGACTCTGTTGACAATGGCAAGCAAAGACATGTCAAGCAATCAAGGAACTTGGAAGACGATCATCATTTAGAAGCAAGTATGTGTCAGCTTTTTGCTCCTAAACAATTCCTCCCCAGTAGTCACATACATATCAGTTTGCTTGGGAGTAAAACTGCCAGCTTATTTCTCTTCTGTGCTGCTTCAGCTCATTTTCCTCCAGCTAGCATTTTCAAGAATGACTGCCAGAGAAGCCACTATTCCCTAATCTGCTGGGATCTCCAGAAGCATTTTTGCTTCTGTTCCAAGCCACTTTCTCTTATGTCAATAGGCCAGAGAGATGCCAATAAGAATAAACAAACAAACAAACAAAAAAACCCCTGGAGTGCTACCTCTAAGTATAATTATACCTCTGAGTATAATGTATACCTCAGCCCATTGAGTATGTAGAGAAAATAAGGTCTGAGCATGAGCTTCATGTTTTCTAACAAGGAATCAATTCCAGTTTTAAGTCATATATTTGGATTATACCTTTGAAAACTGCCACAACATTGTACTGAACAAACAGCTTTGAGAGTATATTTTGACATGGATGGTGTCATTTGCAACACAGTAATTTAAGATCAGCTATTGGTATATATGCTTTCCTTTTTGTTATAAATAATTCCCTAATCTTTTGGAAAGTAAATGGGAGATTGTAGTGGTGATACAACATACTCTCCCTCCCTCCCCCCATGTACACACACATATAAGACAGCTTTCTAGTTGTATACTTTGTTTCACTTCTACTTTCTGTGATTCCCTAAAGTGAGAATCAAAACTATTATTTCATAAACCATCTGATTAAATAATATATTGTTTCTTTCCATATAAATACCCATATGAAATAAACTAGAAGTGAATTAGATCTGGATAATATTCCTCTAAATAGCTTTATGAACTAGGTTATAAATTTCACAGCACAGAGACTTGGCCTGTTGTTATGTATCTATGAAGTGTCATATATACTTTAGAGCATTATGCAAATTTTCAATACTCTGAACAAAACCATTTATGGAAATGGAGAACTGGTAGAGCACACTGTATTTCTTAACCTGTAATTGTTGCAAAAGTCTGCAGTGTCACTACTGTGATACTGTCCTTACGAGAGCAGGCTGGAGATTGTGAGTAACAGTCCAAGAGGTTTCTTGAGAATTTCAGGTAAACTGAAGATTGTAATTAAAGACAGAGTAGTACATTTGTGGAGTATGGTGGGGTGAAAGTATCAGAGTTCCTCTAAGGAAGACTGTGCTTTTTCAGCCTGCTGGAGTTCTTTTGAAAAAACGTAGGTAAAATGCAAAAAGGTCACCTGTCAGACATAATGTTCTGGGACTTTCACAAAGCCTTTGACAAGATTCTTCATAGTAGGCTGCAAAGAAAATGAATAGTGACAGAGGAAGGAACGTAACTTAGGTATGGTTTAAAAACTGATTATGCTGAAAACAGTTGTAGAAGTAATCGGCTTCTGAAACAGCAGCAGGACCAGAGTTAATGAACACTACTGATTCTGATGAAGAAGGGGGCTGTGCAAGGGCAAAATTTCCTTGTATGTGTAACTTCTGATTAGGAACAGCTGTTCAGAACTGTATGAAACTCCAGATTATAAATGCGACACAGTCAGATGCACGTACATTTGGGTTACCAGCTTAATGGCAAGGCTTTTTGGACAGGAAGCTATCATTTGCTGTGTGTATTTAGTGCAGGATGAAGTACTAAGGAACCAGCTGTGCTTATGTGACTAAGTGCTAACTGGAAATAATTATTACCTATTGTAAGAATATTTTACTTGGTAAGGATGAGATATGAAAATATATTAATTCTACCAGAAGCAATTGGTGCATTTAGTCATTTTACTTTAAAGAACCAGTGAAGTACAAAATGCAATTAACCATGACATGACTGACTTGCAATGATTATGGAAAAACAACTTTATTTTACAGGAAGGTTAAAGAATCATAGAACAGCGCATGTTGGAAGGGACCTCGAAAGATTATCTGGTGTAACCTTTTGTGGGAAAGGGAGCCTATATGAGGTTATTTAGCACCCTGTCCAATTGCATATTGGAAACCTGCTGTGATGGGGACTCTACCACATCCCTGGGAGTTTGTTCCAGTGGTTGAAGACATGCTTTAGTGAGGTATTCAGGAAAATTAATTGACTGTATGTTTTTACTCTTTCCAAAAAATAATAAAACAAGCAGACAGTTGTAAAATTAAGGGGTGCATTAAAAACCTATAAAATGAAATAATTATGCACTATACTTATCCCATGAAACTAATTAACTCCACAGGGCATTTAATCAAAAACTGAGGCTTGACTTTCATTTTCTGTAAGTACTGCATACCTAACAACAAATAAATCAAGATGACTCTCAGTTGCAGAGTGCCTTAACTATTCTTTTAAATCTGTATAAGGTTGGTGGAAAAAGTGCTATCAGATCAGGAAAACAGCATTTTACTGTTCCTTTTCTCAGGTGGAAATGACTAAGCAAGTTTGTGATCAATGGAATTTCAGACTGCATCTGTTCGCAAGTTTGAGTAGGGACTTCTAAACTACTAGTCTTTCAGTCTATTGTAACTTCTGAGAAGCATTAAGTTCAGTTGGTCATTTCACTGGGAACAATTGGATGCTGGAATGCTCCTAAAAGTTGACTCTGTATGTCCACGTTTACCTTGTCTTTGTAGATCATGAAACGATCCTAGTCATTTTGGAATCCAGGAGTCTCTCGTTGTTACTGCAAAGGAACATGCAGAGATGGTTACTTCCCTGTACCTGTATGTATATATAAATATTAACACAAGGTCTAATGCCTAACTGAATTCACATAGTTTGAGTGCACTGTTGTGGATTTTGTGGAACAGACTGACAACATAACACTTAATGATCACCACCCTGCACTGGATCATGTTTGCCTAATGTACTGACAGTGGCATGAGGCTTGGATGGAAGGATCTGAAACCTCCTCACTTTAAAGTGGACTGGAATGCATCTCTGCTAGGGAGCCTGCGTAGGATGTGGAAAAGTGGTGAGGGAATCGAAGAGTGCACATTTTTCCATAATCCCCTGACCATTCTTCCTGCCATACGCAAAGGCTGTATCTACAGTAGTAAATGAAACAGGACTAGAACTTGAGCACAAGGGCTGGCACTTCTGCTCACTCTGTTAAATTTGTGGGATATTTCCTGACATGGTTTTGGGGCAGTTGAACTGGAATTCTCCCAGACAAGTCCTGGGCATGGTTCGGAGTTTAGCACAAGCTGGGCACTATCCAGGATAGGCATTTGCCTTGGTTAGAAGAGTTTAGGTGAATAGATGTGAGCTGTGTGTGACAGCTGGTTCTTGGGGCTGGAGAAAAGTTGTTGGCCCTATTGTATTTAGTTAGTAGGTGTAAATTGAGATGTTTATAATGTCAAATCTCTTTCATTTGTCCTTTCTCCTGCAGTCAGGTTTGAACAGCTCCACATCATGCGACTACATTCCTCATTGCACGCTTTCCCTCTCCATTCTCCACAAAGCAGCTTTCATACTACAGTCATGACTTCTTTTCTGCTTTTGCTCTTGAGTGCCTTTTAGCTGATTCTTTCCACTCTGTTGCCCTAAGCTGCCATGTTTGCTGCTCCCTCCTTAAAACCTCAGTTACTCTGTTACTTAAGAAATGATTCAGAACTGCTATGGTTTGAAAGAACGATTTAAAAAGCAAAGCACGTAAGATGTCTCTCCTAGTTCCCTAATTTTCTCCGCTCTTCCCTTAGATGCATGCACTTCAACATGGTTTTACTTTTGCTATATTTAACATTATAATTTCCTTAAGCAGGAAGCATTTGTGCCTTGTTGTGGACTTTTTTCATGAGTAAAGGGAAATGGTGATAGGAACACCTTGCTTTTCAGAAGCATCTGCTAATCTTCCTGAAGACATGATGATACTGATGGCCACAGAGTTGTCCATACATATTATTTATAACTACAATGAGCTAAGGTTAGTTTTGTGTTGGAAGTAGATAACAGAGAAACAGGATGTTAGAGAGGACTTCAAATGGTGGAATAGAATGGTAGATTAGACTATTTCAGTTGGAAGGGACCTACAATGATCATCTAGTTCAACTGCCTGCCAGGTGCTACATGGAAGAAACAATCTTGCTGCTTCCAATTTACTCATCCTCCAAAAATATCAAAGTTCTATTCTTTATTGCAGAAAATAAAAATAAAGGTTCAAAATATTGGAAAAGAAAATAAATTACAGGTAATTTTGATTTAAATTACATCTTCAGAATCAGTAAGTCATAGAGTAGGATGCTTGTACCAGTATGCATGTTTCCATAGACTGCATGCAAACCATTAACACAAGTTAAAAGCCGCTCTCAAACTTCTTTGCAGACAGTGGCTGAAAAGAAGGCCTGTTTTGTTGGGTGTTGTCACAGTAGCTGTAGAATACATAACACAAAAGGAAAGTGATGGAGCCTCATCCTTTTACATTGTTTGGGTTTCCTGGATTGTGAACATAGGGTTAATCTCAGTGTTTACATGTCAAAGGAATGGTGGAAGCTGTGGAGTTTATGCTTGCTTAAAGCTGCTGATGTTGAAGTGGAGGTTTGAAATTTCAAACTGTTCAATTTGATGATGGGCAACATGTGCAAGATACAATGCTGTCCACAGCATATTTTTTTAGCAGTGCTTGTCCATGTGCCAGAAAGGCTGGGATGACAGGATTTAAAGGAGTTAAGGGCCTCTGAAATATAAACAAACCAGGAGAATACACAGGGCAGCACAAGGGAACAGAAAGTCCACTAAAGTGAGCTATTGAAATACATACTTTTTTCTTAATCTTTTTAGGTCTTGAAATGTACACGCACAACATAGATTTATATAAGTAGTTTTCAATATTGCATCTGCCCATGTTAAGAGATTCTTAAAAATGATTCCTTCTAAAGGCGGTTCAGGGCTCACCACCAGCAACTGCTCAGTTCTGAACCCAATTCTATCAGTTTTTGGTTTGGTCAAGTTATTCATGTGGAGTCAGAGTCAAATGTCAGAGTGGAATGCCCAATGTTCGGTATCTTACACCGCTTTAAAATGTCATCCCAAAAGCACAGATTTCTGAAAATATTATCCTTTTTCTTTTTTGTTTACATGATAAAGTTGGTTAAATATGGTTTAAAAATAGTCTTAAACACTCAAAATTGGAAAAATATAGCCTAACTTTCTGTGGTTTTGTTTCTACAGATGTAATTGTATTATGTTTTATGCTGTCTTCTACCTGATAATACTATATATACCAAGATTTGTATAGCATCTGGAAGACTAAGCATGGCATAAGTACTTAATTTGTATCTGTCTGAACTGACTAGAATACTGACAACTCTGTATCCAAAATGCTCCCAGGATGTTTAGGGAGAGGGATGCGCTTTTCAGAAGCCTGTGCTGCATGTGGTAATGGATCCAGAAAAGTGCTGTGAGAGCTGAACAGCTGCTCAGGTGTTTTGTCCTGGCAATGAATGGATGTGGTGTCCGTACACCCTTCTCTGCATAGTTATCAATTTGGACTTTGGAGCCAAAGTCATGCTCCAAGGAGATTTTTTTTTGAGTTTGAAATGAATTGCTAGGATACCCTGAGTAGACTGAGAACTGAAGCTTTGAATAAAATCTTTGTTATGACATGATCTTAAAGATAGAACTAGAAGTCCTAAAAATTGTCAAATAATTTGAACAGGCTGCTGTAAGAGCTCTCAATAATCTGTATTGCTCTGAGAAGACAAAAAGCAGTTAAATGAAATAGATTTTACCAGGGACTGTTAATTTTTTAGTTAACAAATGTCTTTTTTTTTTTTTTAAAGAGGAGAAAATATATTTAAAAAAAATTATTTTTGACTGTAAATATAGTTGGGTTTTGTTTCTGTAATCACTGTGAACTTGCCAGTTTCTTGGGGTAGGGATGGGAAGAAAATTGTATTTCAGTTGCAGTGTATTGCTAAAATTAGGGACAAGCATTGCTAAAATTAAGAACAAGCATATTTTATAAGTCTTGCATAGATTGGACAATCTGTCTTTTAGTATATTAAAACAGATTGGTGCTGATAATTTTTTTTCAAGTCAAGGTAATGAACTAGAAAAAGATACAGTATATTGCATCATGATTGATGATTGAAAAATACATGAAGAGGTATTTCCCACCTGTGAAAAATGTCTGTCTGACAGTCAGCTGGCTTGGATGTTTCGCAACCCACTTGAAGTCAGGCTGTGCCCTGTGTCTGTTGCTTGTGTCTGGAGTGGTTGGCTTCTCTCTTTCAAGAAGAGTAAAAGTGGTGCAGACAGATAACTCAAGTTCTGTGCTACCACAGTCCTATTAAAATGTCAGGAATTTTGAGTATATAGGAGACCAAAAAATGGCAACGCAGGTATTCTGAGGCATTAGGTTAGCCTGGAGAACATCCTGCTGCTAGAAACATGTTTTTCCTTAGAAGAAAACAGTGTGGTGTTTCTCTGTAGTGCAAAGGTAAGGTAAGGTTCTTTTCTGTGTAAGTTGAACAGGGAAATGCACGTTTTTGCCTCTTCTATTACAAAGACTGTGAAGACCGTATTAAAACTGCTTTCTCTTGGCATATGAAACATAATTCAGAGCACTGGAAGGAAACAGACTTAACTGCGAAGAGTTCATCTGATGCTCGATATAACTTGAGTTTCTAGCCCCAGGAACAGAGCTAAGAAATTTCTGAATCTAATGGTTCGCATTTAAGGATTGGAGCTGAGGTGTCGTCCGAGTTATCATCTTGTATACAAAGGGGATGTAGTTCTCTAACGTAATTTGAGAATGAAAAGTGAACTAAAATCATCATGCTCTCGGGGACATACTGTTGCTTTACAGAAGAGTGCTTAGAAGGACTGCCCTGCAATATATCTTAAGATTAATTGAAATATTAAGAAACTGAGTGGGAATTTGTCTATGGGTGTTAATATAAAAAAGTAAATGTTACTAATCAAAAGCTTCAGCTTGATTATGAGGACTTTCTAGATGAGGTAATTTTGTCACCCTGAGCAGAAATCAGGCTGAAAATAATAATGTCAGAAACACATCTTCCTTCTGAAATATATTTTACTTTATATCACAAAAGAAATGGAATATTATTTTTTGAATCAGTATTTAAATAAATTGGAAAAAACCCAAATTGTTAAAACTTTCTGAATAACTGACAAAGTTGTAACTAACTTAAGTTGTAACGGTAATAACAGACTGTTGTTTTGGCAAACTCTGAACCATGCTACTAGATCCATGTGCTATAAACCCCTCTCTTATAATTAATTTTAAATGGTCATTTCCTGCTGAATTAGGTGGCAGGCAGTATCTGTCAATACAGCATGACCTGTCCAGACTCTGCCTGCCTCTGGTTGGGGTAACTGTAATCCTCTATCACTGTTCTCTCAGATTTGTACTTTTAAACCAATATTTCATTATGTTTTGTATGTCACAAGATGTTTAACCTGTTGGTTTTCTTTTTTTTTTTTTTTTTTTCTCTTTCTTCTGGATAGTATGGCCCAGAAATAATTTAGGCTCAAAAAGCCCACCAGTATAATAATACTTTCAGATTCTGGGACAATCTGCAAAGTGGGGATGACACATTCACATTCTGCCTTGCAGAATGAGTTGTTTGGGATGATATTTTTCTTGCTATGTGTAACACTTGGGTGCAGTTTAGTTGTTTACTAAGGCACCTACATTTCTGTATCTACATGCAAGATAAGCTGTAGGCTCTTGTTACAGTTGATGGAGATCTAGTTAATGGTGTCTGTGGAATGGGGAGAGATTCAGCTCGACGTCCACTTATCATAGAATCATAGAATCGTTTAGGTTGGAAAAGACCTTTAAGATCATCCAGTCCAACCATTAACCTACACTACCAAGTCCACGGTAAACCAGTCAAGGGTAGACTAGACTAAACCATGTCCCGAAGTGCCACATCTACCCTTTTTTTGAACACTTCCAGGGACGGTGACTCCACCACCTCTCTGGGCACTTGAAAAAGCTGAACTGTTTTCTTGGCTTCATTATCTCTGTTGGTAAGATATCTCGGGTGGGATTAGTTAATTTATCTGAACATGGTCCAGTGCCATTTTAGATGTCTTGTGGTATCAGAATCATCACTAGATCTGACAGGTACAGGTATGACATAGGGCCTATGGGAGACCTGTACTCGTCCAGAGTGGCAGGCTGGAGGCTAGACAGGGTATCTGACATCTTGGGTAGTAGTAAATTTAGGTAACTGAGTAAAATTCTTACATTTTCAGTAGACATCAAAATTTAGGTATCTTAATCTGAAGCTGAATTCCACTCACATCTGAGACATCCACAAAAGGCTTGCCAAGTAAGACATGGAAACCTACCGGAGATTTGCATTCTGCTGCACTGGCAGCTTCAGGACAGGTGAAGTGTCCGTCTGTATCTCAGATTGCACTAGGGGTTTAAGCTTAAGTAATTGAAGGAAGGGCAGAGTATGTACTATAGTGTAACTTTCTCAGAGTTGTAAAAAAAAAAAATACAAAATGATAGTAATATAAAGAAAATCGGTGAAATCAGTTAAATATTACGTGGTTATTCCAGTCCAGAGAAGTCTTTGTGACCAAACTGTCTGAAATCTGAACAAGAGTGGAGTGTTGATGCTATTTTGTATTCCAGAATTGTATCATTCTGCCCTCAAATAAAATGTTTATACAGTGCAGTTTACTTTTAAATTTTATCTTACATCTGCGACTGTATTAATAATTGTGGTTACCAGGATTTTTAAACTTTATTTCATGTAAAATCTACTTTAGAACCTATAGTGTGAAATCTGTATTAAAATTTTTGAAAAGAATGTTTCATTTTAATATTGAGTATTATATGAAAATTTTGTTTGGAAAATTATCCTGTAGACTTGCTAATAATATATGTGACTATAAGGAAGCGTGGATTGTTCTTTTTTAACAAATACCATATGCGACTTGAGTTCCTATTTGATATTGACATGCCTGATACCCAGTATGTATTAAGGGAGAAACCAGCAGGAAAGGAAACAGTGGAAAAGATAAAATTCCCAGGATGAACAGCTTCAAATGAATGAAGATAGCAGTGTCTGCAGTATCATTTCGGAAGTAATTACTCATTTGGATCTATCCAGGCTGGTGTGTTTTATTATTCCCAGGGCTGGCAGCCTAGGATCTAAGGGGGTCCTAAACCTTGAAGAGGTATCTTAGGTAAACAGAAGAGTTGGTGTATTAAAACATTCAAAGTAAATGGCTTGTATAAACAGAGTGTGTTGGCAGGACAGGGTAGCTGTCCTTATGGCAATAATCAGCTGCCTTACACTGTTTGTAGGAAGTTTAAGAATAAGAAAGGAATCATGCATTGAAGTGGTTTTTTGCCCTATTTTTTCAGTCTTTGCTTCCTGGATGTTCAGTCTTTGGGTAAAAGAATATTTTTTGTTGTTAAAGATTCTATAGATAAGTTGTAATAAAAGGTGTATTTGGGTCATGAGTAAAGTTGTTAGCTAGTAATTTTATTAATTGGTCAAATTATTAAAATTAGTTTCAGAAAAAGCAAATTTACGGCACTATGAAGTACTTCAGTGTGGGTTAACCACAAGCCTTTAACATTCAAGTACAAGAACAAAATGATCTAACTTTGGCTGCTTTTATAGTCCAATAGATTAAACTTGAATTTCTGTGTTGGAAGATTTGTTTTTTAACATGCTGCATAGAACTAAGCACATTCATGCACATATTCCAACTGTGCATAATAATATCTGTCCATTTTACTTTCATTGTTGGAGGTTCTGAAAGTTTTGCAATTGGCCATCAGAGAGGGATGGGACCATCTGTAGCGCTAGACTTAAGCTTTATAATTATGATCTACATTGAAGTTTTGTGGAAAAAATGAGGTTCAGTGCCAAAACAAATTCATCAACTGAGTGTTGTATCCATATGGTATCAGCAGCTTTGTTAAACTTACTGATAAAATGTTGTTACTCAGTTCTGACCAGTAACTTATCTGTAACTCTGTTGGTTAATAATGATGCTCAGACCTTCAGCAATGTTAGTAGTGTAGGAAAATTTAGCAGAACGCTTACCATGTAAGCGGGTTTAAAAATGATTGATTTGTGCCACATTAGCATGATTTCTCTGATCTTAAATCTGAAAAGTACATGGAGAACTTTGGTGGACCCCAGTGTGGCAAGAACCTCACACTTCAGCAACATTCAGAGAAATACTTGAAATACTCAATATAACAATACATTGTGTTTAAACACATTCAATTTTACAGCAGTCTTTAGAGAGATCAAAACTGTCATGCTTATTACTAGTTATATTATAAATATGGCCAAAACTAGATGAAAGCTGTCCTTCCTTTTTAAAGTGTTTCAGCTAGTGCAAATGATAACAGAAGAAAAATCTTTAACATTCTCCTCTTCAGCTAGTTCCTGGCCTATGTTTCAAAAGTACATGTTCATCTTCAAAATCACTGTTGAAATGTGTTCACCTCTTTTTTTCCCCCCTGTATAAGAGCCATTGTGACTATGAAAAAAAATAATCTTGTCACAGTTGTGATGGCTCTCATACAGCAGGAGGGAAGAAAAAAAAAAAAAGCAGTGTGCCCAGTAAGTCCCCTGAAATTTATCACAAAATGTAATGTGACACGACATGTAGTTTAAGACTTATACGACATGTAGTTTAAGACTTATACTTTAGTATTGCTTTTATGTTGATCATTCTGGGTAGAATGTTGACTTCATTGAACAGTTGAATTTAAGGGTAGCATCACGATGTACGTGATGATGTATATTTGAGAAATATTTGGAAGTGCTTATTGGAGACCGAGGGGGGAAGATTGGTGGTGGGAAATTATGATGCCAAGATTGGAATGACAGATGAGGGAAGAGGTGTTGATCACATGATGGTCGGAGAGGAGGCTAGAAGGAAGCAGTACGCCGAACATGGAGCAGACAGAAAGCCTCTACTTGGAAACCTGTTGAACTGCCAGTCTTGCACAGGGTGTTCATCATCACTTTTCTTGAGTTATGCCTCTTTTCTGTTCTTTCTCAAGGTTGACTCTCATGTTCTGGTATCCAAACACTTGAGCAGTGTTGACTGCAAACAGTTTCATCAGTTTTTTTTCATGATGCTCAGTGTTACCACTAAAATTTAGAAAGCAAATTTCTTAAGTTGGTCATCATAAAATAAAAACACCAGCTGTATCTATACAAAGCAGTTCAGGTCTTAATCTCATGTGAATTATTAGGAAGACAAGAGGGCGTAAACATTTGAAGATACCTCCTCATAGCATCCATGAGGTTTTCAGAGGGTGAAACAAAAAGAGATACACATCAAAAAGGGTTGTGGAGAAGCACAGAATGATTACAGTGAATTTATTATTCTGATATTTTGGACAGGTATTTATTTACTTTATGTCACTGATTTAATATAAAGCAGTATTAAGCTTTTTAACAAGATTAAAAGTAGCCATGGATAAGCCTTATTGAAATTTATAGCTGGATCTAATTATTTTTTTAATTAAAAATGAGAATGAAGATTAAATTCAGATTTTAAATTCTGCAGGCAAAACAGTTAAGGAGTCTAATTTAGATTTCATTGCTGTTCGGTCACCAAAGAGGCCTAGCCTCTTCATAAGATTGTGCTTATATTTTGAGCTCTTTCTGACCCTCACTTTCATATACTCTGAAATCCACAGAAATACTAGAAAGGAGACATATGTGAAAAATAGCCATTCTTCATGTGCCATTCTGTTATTATGGGGCTAAGAGTCAACAGAGTTGCAAAACTAATGTATTAATTGAGATTGAATTATGGAAATCTTTTTTTGTCTTTGTGTTTGATGTACAAAAATAGGCCAGAAAACCTTAGGGCAGGCTTTTATCTCAAAATACAGGGGATTCTTCTCAACCTTTGACTTAACCATTCATTGCTGCTGTTTTGGTAAACTTTCCTAATGATGTCAGAAGGCCATAGTAATGAATGTAGGACAGTCTTTACAGAAGTATGTGTCATTATTAAAATTTGTCAGTGTGAAAGATAATACAAATGGAATATATTCCAGTAAATAAAATGCAATTGTAATTGGTGAATGTTTAATAGTGGTCATGCTAGAACTGAAAATTGCTTTATAATCATATATTAGTTAACTTCTTGGAGATGAAGAAGTTTATTCATATTTAATCCATAAGGGAAAGCATTCACATGTTTTTTTTTCTAAAATACTGAGCCATACACTGACTTTTCAGGTACAGGATCTCATCATCTGCTTTTATTAACTCATATTTTCTAAAAGCCAGATTGTACATACTGCTGAGAGCTATTGCTTGTTGTTGACACATTTAGTAAGTTTATCAATATATGTAATTCAGTGTTTCCAAATGCCTAAATATACCATAATTTTTCTTTAGACTTAATACCACTGATACACTGAAATAGTGCTCAGATTTAACTTTGATGTGTTACACAAGACTGCTTTATATTATTTAAATCTCTTAAATCGTATTAGTGCCAAGAAGAAATGCCTCAGAGCCAATTTGGTTTTCAATGCAATCAAAATGCAGGCATCCTACTTGGAACAAATTACCCTCTGAATGTTTATCAATTGCAAAGATCGTTTACAAGAAAGATGTAATTTTTCAGAGTTTTATGGGTGTCCTGGTTTCAGCTGGGATAGAGTTAATCTTCTTCCTAGTAGCTGGCATTGTGCTGTGTTTTGGATTTAGGAAGAGAAGAATGCTGATAACACACTGCTGGTTTAGTTGTTGCTGAGTACTGCTTATGCTAGTCAAGGACTTTTCAGCTTCCCATGCTCTGCCAGGTGCACAAGAAGCTGGGAGGGGGCACAGCCAGAATAGTTGATGCAAACTGACCAAAGGGCTATTCCATACCATATGACGTCATGCTCAGTATATAAACTGGAGGGGGTTGGCCGGGGAGCAGCGATCGCTGCTTGGGGACGGGCCGGGCATTGGTCAGTGGGTGGTGAGGAATTGCACTGTGCATCACTTGCTTTGTATATTTTTTTATCATTATTATTATTATTTTCTCTTCCTCTGCTGTCTTATTAAACTGCCTTTATTTCAACCCACAAGTTTTACTTTTTTTTTTTCTGATTCTCTCTCCCATCCCACTGGGTTGTGGGAGGAGGGTGAGCGAGCGGCTGTGTAGTACTTAGTTGCTGACTGGGTTTAAACCACGACAGTGGAAAAGAATGGGAAGGAACTGGGCTAGCCATAAGATGACAGCAATTGCATATGTGTCTTGTACTTCGTAAGAGTTACTGCTTCGGGAGAAATATTAGTGGCTTGGTCATGGATGCTTAACAATTAATAGTTGGATTAAAGAAATTATAATAATAATTGTAGGTTTTTCTAGGAAAAAGGATCACTCCTTAAATAGTAAACTGGAAGCATCCTGATGGTACTCACTTTGCTGCTCTCTTGTGACCTACGTAGAGAAACAGCGCTGTTATTATCAACACATTTATCTTTATACTATGACTATTGGACCTTAAATCAGTTAACGCATCTAGAAGTAGCATAACATGAAAGGCACCACGTAACGTACACAGGCATTGAGTTTGCCCCTCCGACACATCATCTTCCCAACTCACCTGACCTTACACATTGAAAGAAGTTGCATTCTCAGCCCAGTAATGCTGTTAACATGTTGTGAGGCTGTTATATTTTCATGGGACTGTGGCATGTAAATGTAGGATTTTGAAGTCTTTTTGTCTTCAAGAAGAAGGAGAAACAGAATAGAACACGAAGGAGAACCTGAAGTTTCAGGCCCTTTTTTTTTTTTTTTTTTTTCTTTTCATTTCAGATGGCGGGGGGGGGGAGATAAATTAAAGGACATTGTGCCATGGGAGGTTTAGATTGGGTATTACAAAAAATTTCTTCACCGAAAGGATTATCAAACATTGGAACAGGCTGCCCAGGGAAGTGGTTGAGTCACCATCCCTGGAGTCATTTAAAAGACATGTAGACGAGGCGCTTAGGTACATCGTTTAGTGGTGGACTTGACAGTGTTAGGTTTATGGTGGAACTTGATGATCTTAAGGGTCTTTTCCAACCTAAATGATTCTATGATTAGGGCAACTTGCTTTTGTTCTGTATGTCCTTAATCACAGGTATCTTACCCATTTAGGTCTTATATTTTAAAAGATACAGATGTCAATAATTTTAACTGTATCAGTCACCATCATCAGCCTGTCTGCACTGTGCAATGTAGTAATTCCCATTAATTCAGAAGGCTTACAGCATTCCCTTCACTCAACCTCAGTGATTCTATTAGGTTTCCAAACTCTTTAATACTCCTCTTGGTGGTGTTTAAAAGGTAATTCTTCATTATGGAATCCAATTTGGAAAAGTTACATTAATTTACTTAAATATTTTTATTAGTCTGATCAGTTGAAGAGGTTGATATATAGGCCTTGCTCTGCTGAGGCTGTGTACATGCTTAAGTTCATGAATTGAAATAGTGAGTAAGTTATGAAAAAGAATCTAAAAGGTGCTATTTGTCCCTAAGTTGTGACAACTCAGTTGTAAAACTTAATCTAGTAAGAGAAAGGTGCCTGACAGGCTGAAGGTGATCTGTGATCACAGGGAATCTTGGGCGAGTAGTCATTTCTGTGATGGAAGGATACCAAATACGCACTTTAGAATGGGCAGTCTATTCATTCCTTTCTTGATTACCTGATGTAGAAGCTAGTTGTCCCAGTTCATCAGTGTGAAGAGGTGATCTCTCCATTTTTTCTTCCCTGAGAGATTTAATATTTTTCATACAGAAAACAGATTTTGTTGCTGTAGTAATCTTGTTTGTTTCAATCAACCTGTTGTTGAGCCAGCTGCAATTTTGGGGAATTACTGCTGATAAAGCTACAAATATTTGCTTTCCTTCTGGCTAAGAGGATATGACTCCCTCAGGCAGGGTTTAATATGAAATATTTTTTGGATTTTCATTAAACCTGTAATCCATGCATAGCAATCTAGTTTAACATAATTTAGGTAATTAGTAGGGATATTAATTAGTGATAGGTATCATAGTCTTTTGACAATCATTTAAAGGTGGGGACTGAGAAATCAATCTGTGTTAGAACTGTAACATTGTCTTTTTTTTATTGTGATTACTTTCTATTTTCTGTCTTTTCTCAATGTCAACGCGCAGTGTGGAAAGGAACTGTAAATTGTCACATTGCAGAAAGAGAAAAGATACTCTATGATAAACTTTCTCATTGGACCGAGGGTAGTGTTTATCTGGACTTTCATTTCAGTTATGGTCTTGGAATCCATCACTAAACCCTGCTTTTATCATGCAGAATGCAGTGGTGCTCTAGTACAACAGTTTATGCATGCCATGTTTGCAGTAGCCTGGGTTTTGACTACTATTCCTATTTAACATAGGTGAGTTGTTTGGCCTCTACTGCTTTTATTTACTGTAGGTAACACTGACCAGTTACGCTGAAGGCTTTTTGTGTCAACAGAATCACAAGGAAATCCTTTCTTAATGAGACAGTAAGGTGTTTATGTACAAGTTAAACATGGATAGTATATGACTGAACTATCATTTAACATTCCTTGCAAACTTAAAGTAAAATAAACACACAGAAAATTAAGAGTAGACTTGGGAGTAATTTGTTTGGAGCAACTTTTGTGGTCAAGTGTGACTCAGAAAAATTTCAAAAGAAAATATTTGTTGTTTTCACTTTATTGAATAAGTTGCAGTTTTTATAAAAATTTCATTCTGTGCCCTAGCGCTAGCTGACTTCCACATTCTCAGTTAGGGGAGAGAGTTTAAAAACCAATGCCTACTAGGTCTGTGTTCTTTCTTAGATTATTTCAGATTGACTGTTGGCAGAGGACATGTTTAAATTAGACCTACCTTTATTAAAACTTCAAAATTACCTGTGTATTATATATAGTTCCAGTAATAAAATAGTTCTAGTAACAGTATAGTTCTAGTAATGCAGTAGATCTCCTCATTACAAGAAAAGAGACAATTTTTGACATTTGATGACATGAGTTTGAGGTACCTAGATGTCTAATATACAGGGAATCTAATTTATTAATTTTAAATATACGGAGAATAGCTCTTTATGATGGTGTGATTATGGTGCTCTACTCAAGAAAGCTCTCTAGTCCTTATTCGCTTTACTCATCTCTGTTTTTCCTTATGCATTCATTATAGTGGTGGGGTTTTTTAGTAAAAACGCTTTTGAGGAAAAAAAAATACTAATTTTCATGAGTTTCAAAAAGGATTCACCATTTTGCCTCTTCCCTGAAATGCATTTCATACGATACTCTTTGTGTAATCACCGTAAGCAATCCCTGTGCAGTTGACCAGACTACAAAGGATAGTGCTCTTCTTCCTTCATTTAGCGGGAAATTATATAATGCCATGCAGTGACTTCAGCAGAAGACATTAAGAAATGCCTTCTGCCCTTCCAAAGTAGCCTCTTCTCAGAATTAGTAGATGTATATTTGTATCCCTTCAGACCGAAGAGGAAGTCAATCAATGAATGAAGCTGGCTGCCTGAAAACCCCAGTAAGTCCCAAAGGGCAATTTAGTTCACCTCCTTTCCTAGCACTGCCCGACTGTAGCTCAGGGCACTTCCCTGCTAAGTCTGAAAGCTTTCTGCTAATGTTACTACACTCATCCGTAAATGCTCAGAAAAATTAAATTGAAGATGGTTACCACTGCTATTCATACCCCAGAATTATATCCCGTGGGGGTGCATGTAGTTAACATTAGTTCCTTGGATGCTCAGTGGGGAGTGGTGGGCACTGAAATTCAGCGGATCAGATTCTGTCTTGCTCTGGGCAGTGTATGAATAGAAAAAGAGGGATGTCTCACTTGGGTGGACTATCCATCTTTGCAAGTATTCCATTACATGTGCTGCTTTCCACTGACCAGAGAAGAGACTTAGATGCCTGTCCTAGGACACAGATTTCCAGACCTACTTACCCAAGCTTAGACAAAGCAAAGCAGCCTTATTTAAAGAAGTGGATCCTATTTCAAGATTCCCACATCTTATGTGAGTGCTGTAGTTATTGAGATGTTGAACTAGAAGAACAGTAATTGCTTTTACTGCACGCACTTTCCTTTACCTATCCAGCCTTCAGCAACTATGAAGAGTTAAGCCACACCCGTATTTCAGTCTCAGTTTTGAAATGTGTAGATCTCTGACTTTTACTTATTATGTAGTTAATGAGTGCTTTAATGTCTTTGGCATATAAAAGCTACTACTTTCTCCAGGGTGGACAGCTTAAGAAATGTTGACTTCTGGGCATTGCTTTGTGGTGATTTTGCATTCGTAACAATGCAGTCATTAGTAAAGCTGCTAATGCCTGCAGAGCCAATGGCAGAGCACTGTTCTAGGTTTGGCAATAGCATTACCAGAGCCTGAAACACTTAACCAGGCTACCTCACAATTTTATCTAACACAGCCAGAGTGCCGCATAGTTATTGCTACACTTCTTCATCTGATTAAGTACGAAATAATAATAATAACCACAGAAAATATAGGAAAATAAATAAATAGTACTTTTAGATTTTTGTGAGAAGAATTCACTTCTAAACCTTTCATAACTGTATTGCTATTAATCATTTATGCTTAAATCCATTTGCCTTTATTAAATTTCCATGACCACTTTAAATTATATTTATTAGTTGTGCACAGTGAGAAATACTTTTGTTTCTTGATTGCCTTTCTTTCTCTGTTACTTACTCTGCCCCTCAGGAAGGGATAGTACTAAATTCACTATATTTTAATAATTTTTCTTTGGAAAGTACTTGTAAATACACTTTTGTGATTTTTTAAAGAAATGCTAAGAAGCTTCCAGGATACTTATGTCGTTACAAGGTAAGCACTGGAGGCAATTGAGCATGAGGACTGCCAGCGGGCAGAACTCCTGGGGTTGAAACCGTGGCGGCCGGGGCAGCCAGGGCTCAGGAGCCGGGCATGTGAGAGGGGCAGTTCCCTGACGCACTGTGTTGCTTCAGAAAGTTTGGGAGCCACTATTACTTCAGGCTATTAAGCTGTTAAAAGTTACTTCGCCCCTCTAAATGAGCACCCAAAGATACTATTTTATTCATTTTTTTTACCGAATTCTTAGATGTTCCATATTTCTACCAAGTTCTGTGTTCTTTTCCTATGGAATAGCTGACTTCTGTCTTCATACACATTAACGTTTCAAGCTGATATTTCTCAAGTGTGTATGTTATGAATGTGTTGATTTATCAAAGATATGTAAACCAGCGTTAACTTATTTCCAGTCCAATGATGGTACATGCAATATATTATATTACAGCAAGCCCCACGCAAACTTTGGCTAAATAAAAAATCTCAGCAGCATAAAATACTAAAAATATGTTGACTTACAGAAAAGTAAGATTCCTTGGAAAGCCGCATCCTCTATTTCGCCATGCCCTAAACTGAATCAGCTGTGCTGTTATAAGATTCCTCTGTCCAGACTGATCTTTAAAATGCCAGGTGATGGACATTGCACAGCCTGTTTCCCTGGATACTCTATGCCACTGCTGTTTTGGGGAAATACTTATTCTTCAGTGGTAGTCTTTTTGCAGATACCTTTTCTATGGTTTAAACTACTGTCATTTCTTCATTCAGTTATTCCTTCTTAGCTCTGCACCTTTGATTCCTTACTTTCAGTCCTCTCGGTGCAGTTTGGAGAGCAGATCAGTAAATTAATTCTGCAAACCCTGGGTGTGTACTGGTCAGCTTAGTAGTCAGTTTTTCCAGCTTTATATGGGATAATGGGTATGTACTCTATGTATCGTACTCTCTGACTGTGAACTCATTAAAAAGATGGTTGGGCACGTGTGTTTTCATT
The DNA here is from genome assembly GCF_030463565.1 of Pelecanus crispus. Lineage (NCBI taxonomy): Eukaryota > Metazoa > Chordata > Aves > Pelecaniformes > Pelecanidae > Pelecanus > Pelecanus crispus. Next base: position 103,129,207 of record NC_134645.1, read on the forward strand.
TGAATATCTGCTAATGAAAATGTTCTCTTGGAAACGTCAGTCAAAAAATAGGTGGATTAGGGACACTCTTGGGAGGATTTTATGTCCATGAAATAAATTGGTACTTTTTGATATATATGATCTTTCTCCCACAAGTTTTAAATAGTTTTAAATTCATTTCCAATTAATTGCAGCATGATGAAATTCCAGTGTGTTGTATATAAAAATGAACTTCATAGCATCCTTGAAAATTCAGTCCAACACTGTTCCTGATCAGTGATAGCTCAAATGCTTTTTAGCTGATAAGAACCTCAACAGAAGCTGGTGCAGTGGAGATGTGGATGTGTGCATCTGCATGAGAGTAACGCAACAGGAGGAGAAAAGAACAAGAACAGCATAGGTTTTTCACTACCCAGATGATCCTAACAAATTGAGAATATTCAGTTGTTGCAAGTTAGAAGACAGAAGATGGCTGTCACCTTGTAAGTGACTTCATAGCTGTCCCTTTTTACACTTAGCCTTAGACTGGCAGCGTGCCCGTTGCTGCAGCCACGGGGAAGCAGCGCTGTGGGCTGCAGTGCAGGTGCTGAGTACTCCCTGCTGCAGTGGGTCGTTGCGGGTCTGGTGGGTGCGCCGACTCCGGTGGGCTGTGGTGCCAGCCTCGGTGCTAGCGTGTGCGCTCTCTCTGCCTTGGGAAAGAGGGAAGCAACACTTGAAAGGATTTCATTGAGGGTTACAAAGTTGTGAAGGTGGGCTGTCCATGCAATAAAACCTGACCCTACTTCTGACCGTCATGCAGCAAACTCTTTGTGCGCATAGCTTAAAGCTGTTAATAATTTCTGTTTCTCGCCTTAAATTTTGCCATGTTATTCCACTGTTGTAACAGTAGCATGCTCTTTCAAACATTTAAAAACCAGCTATTTAGAATTTCTTCTTATTTCTTCCATGCAGTGTTCCATCATATGTTTTAGCACTTGTCATTTTGTTCTCAGTCTCCAGGAGGAAACACAGAGATCCTCTCCTATTTACATAATTTCCCATGGGTAATCAAAAAGAACATGCTGTGTAGGAGAATCCAAGAATTAGAATTTATTGTTGCTTTAATTAATGCTTTAACAATCTAATAAAAATACAACAACCGCTTATTTTTCCTGCAGTTGTAACAATGCTAACACAATCAAAATAATACCATTTCTATTGAGATTCATTAGTAATACAATGAAATAAATAGCTGCAAATATCTGTTCCTCTCTTCTGATTTCTCACCTGTCTGATCATCCATAGTCCTAGGTCAAGGGCAGGATGGTTTAGTGAATTGTCAGCATCCCAGTTCTTCCCCAGGAATATAGTGAAGGGTTTCCTTTCTGATACTGAGTTTGCTCGGGGTTATTTTTATTTATTTCAACCCCATATTTGGTAATGGATTATACTTTTCACTTTTCTGTTGATCTGTAGGGCTTCTTATAGTATGATTGCTGAGGTTTGTTAGTCTTTTCCCTATATGGTATTATTTCTTTTGGTGAAGGAGAACCGTGCAAGTGGAAAGCTGAGGAAAAGTTAAGCTTAAAAAAAAGTTAGGTGATAACCAGCACAGCTTATACAATCTCAAAAACATAGAGTAGATGCCTGATCTTTGGGTACTCCTGCTATTTTAGCTAGGAGAAGCTACACAAGGGTTACCTGATCTTAGAGCAAGTTGCTGCAAAAGTTTCTTGAACAATTTTTGCAAATAGAACTAAAATCAAATTAAAGTAAGTTCAAGACCAGACAAGGTAGTTAAGGGTTGTGGCCTGGCATGACTAGTTATTGTTATAAAATTGAAGGCCTATTGCTACCACTCGGCAAAACCAAATTTCCTGATCCACGGGGCTGCACTGCTACTGGGCTGTGATGTTAAAGTGGATCTATTCAGAAGTTTCCATTGGAGTGGACAAATTTGTTCTCGGGTTACCTTAGTAGTGGTATTTCAGAGATACTTTACTCTTTTTCTGTAGTTAAAATTAATGGAGCAACCTGTAAAATATGTTCTTATTTTCTAGATATATAATTCTACAAACTATCAATTATAATTTATTTTAATAATAAAATACATTGTTTAATGAATTGTTAGCAGCTATCATATATTGTTACATACCATTGCTATGATTGCACAGAGTGTAAATCTAAATCAGCCTCGGGAAGCAGAATGACTCCTTCTTCATTAGAACCAAGAAAACATCACTTCAAAGTCTTCCATCATATCCGTATGTGCTTGTGACTTTTTCACAGGGCTGCCACTCCCTTTTGTTCTCCACGTGTCTTTTTCACGTCACGGAAGCCAAAGAGTGAAAAACGAGGGGGAAGCATGTGTGAGTCAGAAGAGGACAACTTGAGTAGGAATGTGAAAGGAGCCAAAAGCACGTGTCGGCTGAAGCTGGAAGACAAGCACTGAGTAGAAATGTTCAGGAGAGTTGTTCCAGGGTGCCGACCCTTTGGCTGCATTCCCCTTTCAGGGCCCTCTTCTCCAGTTTTGCCAGCCAGCTCCCTGTCTGTGCCATTCCATCACTGCATTGCTGTCCTCCCTCTCATGTCTTTCTGCTGCCTCGTCTGCCTCCCGGCTTTTGCAGCAAGCAGACTTGTAACTGTGGGGCCTGTGGGGCCACGATAAGCATGTAATGAGTAACGTGAAAACAAATGTCTTAAAAAATGGCTTCCATTTGAGGTGGCAGATGCTTTGTTCATTAGTTCTGTCAGTGTTTCATGATGTCATTAAAAGATGGAGAACCTCAATAGTGCAGTTCTGTAATTCGGATTGAAGGGATTACATCTAAGATTGGCTTTAGAAGTATTCTCTAAGCCTGTTTGAGTGCTGATGTTTGTTAATAATGACCATATGGCTGTCACCTCTATTATCCTTAAGGTACTGAAAAGTCCTAGGATTTTCCTATCTGCTGTCACTGTGTTTTGATATCTGTTTATCTTTATTGTGGCACATGTCTGCATTTAATTCACTTTCTTCTTCAAATAATTCTTCTCCTTGTTAATAAATGTCTCGCTAGTTATTCTGCTCATTTTACTCTGACATTTACTTTAAGGTCCGGTATTTTTTCACTTGAGTGTTTCTTCAGAGCTATTGCTATCAGTGAAAGGTATGCTCAAACAAATGAAGGTGATTTTGGTTGTATATTTAAGCAATCCGTGTAAAGATCTGCTGAGAAACCCTGAAGAAGTGATTTAAAACCAGTGAGATGACGCATTTCTGTATTTCTTGGTGACTTATATAATGATATATACACCTGAGATGATCAGATTAAAAATTTTCCAAGGAATAATAAACATATTCAAGTTCTAGTAATCTAACATTGTGTTTCAGCATTGGGTTGCATTGGACAGCCAAAAGATTTCAAAATGCATTCATGTATTCAACAATGCATATATTCATTATGAAAAATGGCATATTAATGTTTATAATAAATATTTATAACATCACACTGTAAAGAATTCATCATCGGGCAATCAAGACAGATTAGTAGCTGAGGAGTACATAAAAATAGCAATGCAATTTATTTTAACCTTATCACAATAAACATAAGTAAATGCTTTTACAGTAAAGCATAGACCTACTGTCATTGGGAAAGAGAAAACATACAGTAGCTAAATTATGTTTGTTGTACTTACTCTGCCTGATCATGAGAACTGAGAAGAAATTTTCATGACCAGAGGTGTAGATTGCATGTACAGACACTTTATTAATGTCTGTTATTATTCTGCTGATTGTGCTGCGAGATGCTTGCTAGATATATGTACACAGATGCAGTGGGCTTTAGCTTGCTTACTCAACATTTTTGCTGATGCTTTGTGTTGTTTTTTTAATTCTTTTTTTTGTTTGAAGAATCACATGGATTTTCTGAGACAGAAAGTGTATTAAAACATAGCTTTTTTTTTCCACAGTATAGTTTAGACTTGTAGGAAGACAAGTGGGTACTGATTGTACACATATCCCTTTTGAAATAAATTTACCCTCATGTATCTGCTGAGATCCTAGACACTGTGAGAAACCATCTTCTGGGGGTCGTAATACATCTAAGCAGAGTCTCTGCCAGAAACTGCTGCTAAAATGCACTCTCTTCTTCCCGCTCACTGTTCCCCTCATGTTGGTGTACAAAGGCTGAGATGGTGCAATCTTGAGTCATTTTACTCTTCTTTGAGGACTGGGCTGTTCTGGGGTTTATTTACACCTGTGTTACGATATGAGGTGTAAGTTGTCATGGTTCCAGTAAAAGCATGGTGATTCACATTGCCTGCAGGGGAGTTTCTAGTCTCTATCAAATGGTCCATGACTGTGGAGATAAACTGGTACTTGAAAAAGTAGACCTTTTTTCTTGAAATATCTCTGTATCAGCTTTTTCGTGAAGCCAGATTGTAAGTAACATGGGCAATGAACATTTCCTTCAACAAATACATTTCTAAATACTGTGATTTTTTTTGAAGTAAAAATATAGATTAAAACAGTGTATTTTATAAAGGCAGTGAAAAGACAACAGATCTGTTATTCAGAGCCTCATATGAAGTAGCAAATCTTGCCATTCTTCACTTTTATTTCATGCAGTGTCTTCACATTTTGTATTGGTTTGCATTCCAGCCTTCTTTGCTAACTTCAGTGACACTGACGTTAAGATAGAGTGATTTATATGTACGGTATCAATATAATTGCAGACTGTACAGAAAGCATATAGCACTGGGAATATTTGGAAGAATTCTGATTTTGCTTAGAAACTTCTGGAAGTATATATTGTAGTATACAGATGGCTGCCGAATGTCAGCCTTCAACAGGTGCGTCATGCTTTTCACTGAAAATAAGGTAGCACTGAGAGTGCAAATACCTCCTATCTTTTTAGAGTATCTGATATTCAGTGGAATAGAAAATCGGATGTCATCATCCTTATCACGATTTAAGCGATTTATGTGGAGCCATTCAGATGAAGCGAGCATGTTTTGAGGATGGTGACAGAGGTGTGTGTGAACCAGAGTCTTTTGGTGAAATTTGGAACCCACAGAGAGCAACCAGAAAGCTTTGCACAGTAAGAATCCAGCACACTGCTCAGCAGTGCTGCTCTTGGGGTAGGAGTAATAGGAGTGAAACAAGGATATAATCATCTCTGTAAGAATTGGACTGATCTTTTAAAGATTCAGAAGTAGTACTGTGTTCAAGACCATCCTTAAAGCAACCCCAGATCTTTGGATTTTTATTATGTGCCATTTATTCATTCACTACCATTGCAGTGAGGGAAAACATTTTAAAAAGCATATTTAAATTAGAAAGAAAAATAACCAAAATAAAGAAGATACTTCTGTGTAGGTGCACAGCCAGTTTTTGCCATGATCATGTTGGTTTTGCTGTGAAGTGACTACCATTATGCTCAGGTTATTTTATGCCTCCTGTCATTGCAGAATCTTCCACTGCTCTGTTTGATTAAGGGACTAACATCTGCTGTGAGGTCTTTTTCTTCTTTTTGCATTACCCATGACTTAATCAATTTTGGACTATGACAAACACAACACAGTGCAGAATAATTCATAACATTGGCTATATCTGACAGCTATAATGTTTACATCATTGTTTTTGTAATTTGTTTATGCATCTCGCCTAGCTAATAGCAATATTGGACTATTAAAACATTTACTAATGCTTCCTTCAACTTGTTTCTTTACAATTACAATTCTAACACGATTACTATAAATAAATATCTGTCTCTAACCCAAAAAAATGGTGATCATTACCCTATTAGTTTATCTTCCAGTTGAATCTTGACTTCAAAATTAATTTAACTTGAACACATAGTACTCATAATTCCTGCCTCAGTTCAGTATGAATTCATACACAATAAGCAGCTGAATTTACTTACATTGCTCAGCCATCCTTACCCAAAATTACTGGCATTATTTAAGGCCACCCTAGGACAAAGATTTGATGGCCTAGTAAAAGTATTTCAGAAGATTGAATGATTTGTTGAAGAATACTTACTTTTATTTGTGAAGCCAAAATTCCACTGTGCTTGATGACCGTTTGCATATAGAAATGATTTTAAACAGTCACAGTAGAAAGCATGTCCCAGTAGCATAAGGAATGATGTAATTCAGTTCAGAATTTCACTGATACAGCACCCACAATACATTATGCTTTATAAAATAGTTTGAGAACTATAATCAACATTAAGAATGTAGAGTTGTACCTACACTACTGGCTTTTCACACAGAACAATGGAGATCTGGGGAAAAAGAAATGGAGATTTGGGGGATTAAAAAAAGGAATGATTTATTCTTCATTTCTGCTTGCCTTTATTAGGTGTATGGAAGATAGTCATCTACTAGCAGGAAAAAGAGTAAAGCATTATAAAATGTGCCTGAACTATAAATAAAACCAGCAACTTTATTAATGGAATATGATTATTAACATTCTGTAATGAAAAAGTTTGATTTTTAACCATCTGTATTTATGACAATTCATACACAGGAGAAACTTTCTAAAATTAGGAATAGCTTTTGCTGGCAGTGCATAATGCAGTGCAAGATGAATATTTATGAGTTGCTAAGGGTATGTGAGTTTGATCTTGGGTTCCGACTAGGGAATATCACATTGCCTTCAGTGCCAAGTACATACAAGAGGATTCAGGGTGCTACCCAAATCCAGGGGTGTCAGGAGAGAATGCGGGTTCACTTCCCTCTTTCCTGCCATAGACACACAGCTGAGCAATATAGTATTAGTCTCTTCTATCTGTCCAGCTAATTTCCTCATGCAGACTGTTTTCCTCTCTCATTGCTTCCACATCCTTCTCTCTGGATAACAGCTTAACTCTCCCATATTTGTATCCCTTCAAAACACTTCTCAAATAACCTTCTTAGTGGGTATTGTCCTTTCCTACAGTTTCACCTGTGATATTCTCTTTCCTTTTTACACCAAACAGGATATATATTTCTGTCTTCAGATCTCTTCATAGCATATTCTATGTTCTGCCACCTGCCCAGCCATTCATCATGCCATTACTGAGGTGTCATCTCCCAGCTCAGATCTGCCTGCCGAGCTAACCTTTATTGCCCTTCTTACAGATCCTCAAGGAAACATCTTCATGCTTCTCATGTGGTGGTCCTCCATGTTAACACCTGTAAACTGCATCTCAATCCCTACACCTCCAATTATTACAAAAAATTCTCCTCACTTGTTACAGCAACAAAATTACTGAGAAGCAGTGGCTGAATTGTTATACTTAAAAATTCCAAATTGAGGAGCTTCCCATTTACCTTTTTACATAGTTTAATGTATTGTTATGAACAGATTTTCAGAAAGAAAAGTCCTTGTGAGTAGTGGCTGTGTGTATCCATTCTACTACTAATTGGTTCATCAGTTTCATATCAGAAGACAATTCTTAAATTTTAAACAAACACTTTTATTTGTATCTCTTTCCTATTTAATAGTGAAGAACTAGTAGGAAAAACAACATACAAACTGGCATTGAAATAAAACCTGATAATGTTTCCTAGAGGCAACTACAATTTGCAAATTCTGAAAAAAATACTGCAAATAGATGAGCAAATAAGTTAGCTTCATTATGCAAGTGGTAATAGTTGTACTACTTTTTTGTATTAGTTTGTTATTACTGTTTATGACTATTTGGTATCTAAATACTAACAGTGTTACATGATGGACCCTTTTTAAAGGATGTGCCCTGCAGTGTAGATTTTAGTTCTGATCCTTATGTTTGAACAGGGTTCAGGTTCATGTAAATGCCTAACGGAAATTATCTTTTAAGAAGAAATTTTAAGATGACTCCTGATCGTCACTTTGCTAATGATCTCTTTTTTGTTCATCTGTGTAGTGTTTGCACTTTCCATGTAGTCCTTCATACGTGGGATGAAATTCCTTTAAAAGTTGTGATGCCATTACTTCATCCTTCTGCAAATGCTTTCTGAAGCGTCGCCTCCACTTCAGTGCCTGCAGAACAGTGCAGCATGACACTCTGTAGGCAGGTGGCAAGCTGAGATTTCCCCCACCACACAAAATAGGCTGGTGTTGCTGTAACTGCAAATTCCCATTCCTCCATCAACGTCTTTTTTTTGTTCTCCTAATATGTCTTATTTGAGAACTTGATTAGGAATTACCAGGAAAAGGTTCAATCTTCACGGAAAGGGTGGTCAAGCATTGGAACAGGCTTCCCAGAGAGGTGGTGGAGTCACCATCCCTGGAAATGTTCAAAAAACAGCTAGATGTGGCACTTTAGGACATGGTTTAGTCTAGTCTACCCTTGATTGGTTTAGTGTGGACTTGGTAGTGTAGGTTAATGGTTGGACTGGATGATCTTAAAGGTCTTTTCCAACCTAAACGATTCTATGATTCTATGATTCTATGAATCTGGTTTGCTTTTTTTTTTTTCTTTCCCCTCACTGTAATGGAGACCAGATTTGTGCCTGTACCCAAACTTGTAGTCTTAAGAATATGATTACTGAACAGCTTTGCTTTAATATTGTCCTATGAGATTTACACTATCCAGAAGAGTTAAACTTTTAGAGGTTTATTAAACTTTGTAAATATTTTGTCTAAGTCCAGAATTCATGGAGTTGAATTGGGTGCTCACCCTATTAGATACTTGAATTCCTTCAAAAATCTGGCTCCTAGAAGTCAATATACAGTCAGTTGAGTTTAAGGTTAGAATTAGGTGCCTTCCTGAGTTTTGAGGGTGGGAAATAGGCTCCTAAATAATGCCATGGTTTTCCTGTTTAGCACCAAGATAAAAAAGGTTCTGATTATGAGAAAATTTTCTGCATTTTTCCCAATGAAAAGAAACCAAAAAAGTTTCGGTTCTGACCACTGTAGAGAGACTTCTGCTCCAATGTGACAAGATCCAGACATGGGTTTATCCTTTGGTTCTCAGGAAGTAAGCAGATATCCACAAGGGTTTCGTTCTTCCCTAAGTACAAAAATTAATTGTAAATGATAAAAATGAAGGATTTCAATATGAACGCAGCTGTTCTTTGTGTGTAGAGACCAACAGTAGAAGAAAAAAATATTGTTACTCTGTGTGTTACCTCAGAATTACTTACTGTGATAACAATATAAACAAGATAAAAACTGTCAGGGTGGCCGAAGCCCAGATAGTTGTGGTGAATGGAGTCAAGTCCAGTTGAAAACTGGTCGCAAGCGATGTTCACCAAGGCTCAGTTTTGGGGCCAGTCTTGTTTAATATCTTTATCAACGATCTGGATGAGGGGATGGAGTGTACCCTCAGTAAGTTTGCAGATGACACCAAACTGGATGGCAGTGTCAATCTGCTCGAGGGTAGGATGGCCCTGCAGAGGCATATGGACAGGCTGGATTGATGGGCCGAGGCCAACTGTATGAGGTTTAACAAGGCCAAGTGCCGGGTCCTGCACTTGGGTCACAACAACCCCATGCAACACTACAGGCTTGGGGAAGAGTGGCTGGAAAGCTGACTGGCCAAAAAGGACCTGGGGGTGTTGGTCGACAGCAGCTGAACATGAGCCAGCAGTGTGCCCAGGTGGCCAAGAAGGCCAACAGCATCCTGGCCTGTATCAGGAATAGTGTGGCCAGCAGGAGCAGGGAGGTGATTGTGCCCCTGTACTCGGCACTGGTGAGGCCGCACCTGGAATACTGTGTCCAGTTTTGGGCCCCTCAATACAAGAAAGACATTGAGGTGCTGGAGCGTGTTCAGAGAAGGGCAACAAGGCTGGTGAAGGGTCTGGAGCACAGGCCTTACGAGGAGTGGCTGAGGGAACTGGGGTCGTTTAGCGTGGAGAGGAGGAGGCTGAGGGGAGACCTTATTGCTCTCTACAACTACCTGAAAGGAGGTTGTAGTGAGGTGGGTGTTGGTCTCTTCTCCCAAGTAGTTAGCAGTAGGACAAGAGGAAATGGGCTCAAGCTGCGCCAGGGGAAGTTTAGATTGGATATTAGGAAAAATTTCTTTATGGAAAGGGTAGTCAAGCATTGGAACAGGCTGCCCAGAGAGGTGGTGGAGTCACCATCCCTGGAGGTGTTCAAAAAACGGGCAGACGTGGCACTTTGGGGCATGGTTTGGTGGGCATGGTGGTCTTGGGTTGATGCGTGGACTGATGACCTTAGAGGTCCTTTCCAACCTTAATGATTCCTAGTTTCTACTTTCATTAAAAAATAATCCAGCCACCAAGCCAGGAAACATGAAATTGCTACTCTTCCCTTAATTGGTTTAGTGGTGGACTTGGTAGTGTTAGGTTAATGGTTGGACTGGATGTTCTTAAAGGTCTTTTCCAACCTAGATGATTCTATGATTCTAAGATTAAGACTAGTAATTTCCTTTCTTTAAACAATAGTATTGAGGAGTGTAGTAGGTGTATGTTCATTGCTCAGATACCACTGTTTGGTTGGGATTTTGCATAACAGGAAAAACAGACAACCAGAAACAGGGGGTGGGTTATTTCATGTTCACTGAAAATGAATCGTGCATTTTTCTTGTCTTATTCCCACTTGTTTCCTAATGGTGTATTTCTCGATCTGAGCATATTTGGTGGAATCTGAATCTTGAAAGAGCCCTTTCATCCTACAAATGAGACTCTGTTGGCAAAATGGTAGGAATCATATGCAAGTTTCATAGTGTTGGATCTAGTGCTCTGCAGACAAGTGTCTGTAGAGAACTTCATGATCCAGTCCTGGCCTTATTTGTAAGCATAAAGGATGAGGCTTCAACAGATATTTAGTCATCTGACTCCTCTTAATTTCAGTATGAATTAAGCACTGAAATGTCTTTAAAATCCAGGGCTAAATTAATTTTTCCTTAAACATGATAGTTTTAGAATGTATGTGTTAGCACAAATGTGGTTTTGTATTTCTCTTTAATTTAGGGTTTTCACAGTATGTTTTATGCTGATCTCTATGGCATACAGTTGTTAGAGCTGGTGTCACACAAGTGAAAGACTCTGCTCCAGTTTCATGATGCCTTTTATTTACCCCATTCTGTACTGCTTATGATCTGATTGTGTCAGCTGTTTCAACTGACTCTTACATGCAGCTTTCTCAGATGCTACTTCTTTAACACAAACAGCTTAGTTTCTTCTGAAACATTTATTTTCAAATCCATAGAATTTGTCTTTGTGAAATAGTTTTCCATAAGGTATGAGGATGAGAAGATTAATAAAGGACAATAGACAACACCCAAAATATAGTATAGATTATAAAGGTAAATCTGCATATTTTCCATTTCCTCTTGGCAGAGAGCCAGACAACCACTTCTGAAAAGTTACATTATTCCAAGGGTTTCAGTTAACTACATGAATAATTAGACCATTTTTGTTTGCACATATTGGAATCTGTCTTCATATTATAACAATAACCTAGCCTTTAATTTGTGTGCTGCAGTTTTAATTGGTAAAGATGTTTGCTGTAGCAGCATACATTTTTCGAAATGAAGCAGCATACATCTTTTGATTAATGAAGGCTAAGTCACTGGAGTGTTCATGTTAGCAGCATCGGTTTTTAGGCAGAAAAGCTAGAAAGAATGCAGAAAGAATAAGAAGCCTGTTATTATTCCATGTCACTTTATGTATATGTTGATGTTCCAAAACCTGAATTTTTGTCTGCCAATGTGCCATTCAAAGAATATTTTCTATTAGCAAGTTGTTATTTTTTTGGTTTGATTACAGAATGTTGTTTTTTTCCTGCACTGTTCTAAACTACTGGTAGACAGATGCATGGACTCAAATGTAACATGACTTTTTTTTGTTTTCCAAAAGCTAAAATTAATCAATTCTATGGAAAAAATTCTTTTCATGTCTGTCTGTAATTTCAGTTGTAGAAGTATTTGAAAGTAGGCCATTGTTATTATGTGAATTGCTGAGACAGTCAAGTTCATTTGCTTGACCTTGCTTGACTTGGATGCCTTGGGCTTTCTAGGATACCCTAGCAAATACCACAGTAGCATTTAACATGTAGCCTGTGCTTAAACTGCATTTGTACGAAGGATATAATCTGATGTAATGGATTGTTTTTGTTTAGTTTCACCCTTGGCAGGTTCCTTGCAGGACCTGATCTTTACACCCTTATTCCATTGATCTGCTGCAGCTTCCTTTATCAGGTATTGCTTCTATGCAGTAACACTAACCAGGTTGTGTACTGCAAGGTTTCTTCTCGAAAACTGTGCTGCTTTGCCATTTCTCCCCTCCCCCCCCAGTCCCCGAGGTATTAGAGCTGGTTTTAAGAATCTGCAAAGACTAGCAAAAAGAATAGATAAGACATACAAATTACCTCTCAGGTTTTACTTCTTGTTTTAAACCTTCATATATAAAGCTCCTAAGAGGCAGCTCTTAAGGAAATGACATGGCCATAGGGAAAAGGCAAAAATTAGCTAATCTCAGCGTGAACCCCATCCATTATATTTAATCTCAAAAAAACTGAAATGAACTTCAGAATTGCTAAACTGAAATTCTCAATGCACCAGGCTGTGATCCATGCAGACATAAACTATGTCTACATAAGCATATTAAGTATACCTGGGACCATTCTCTGGTACTGGAACTAAATGGCTTTAAAATTGCTGCGTCTGTGCTATTAATGTCTCCCACCCTCCAAAACAGAGGGTGCATGCAGACTTTTTATTGTGAATGGTCCCTGGCCTTTGATCGTGTGCTCCTCAGCCATGCCCCAGAATTATCTGGGAGAATGCTAGTGAGTCTGAGTCCTTCCAGGTCCATTCTGGCCTGGGTGGTATAGTTGGTCAAGTTCTAGTTCACAGGGACAGTCCCTGATACTAAGGGATTTTGTGATTTGAAGAAAGCACTGGTTAGCTTGTAATATATAGCTATCACCCACTCTTCTGCCTTTCTGCAGTAGCTTGGGCTCAAGCGGAAGAAGATAGATTCTTCAGTGCTCCTGAGTGTCCCCTGCACCCTCATTCCCATTAATTGGTGCACCTGAGTATACACTCCAGTCAGGATTGTCCTGCGTGTCCCTGTCCTTCCAGGAAGCAGGAAGAATTGCCAGGCTCTGGAGTGTTTGGCAGTTTCCACTTCGGTACCTGAGACTCACCAGCCTCAGCTTTTTCTCCGTGGTGGTGTATTTAGATCGAAAGGCACCATCTAAACCTAAGAATATTGAGTGAGAAGCAAGGTTTGCTAGCAAGTTAAATTTAGTTCACAGAGACAAAAATTAATGTGTGTATTAACATTTCATATATATAAAAAACCCATTCATTTTTATATATATAGATAGCATAAATTAATTTTTAACATTAAGAGCTTGAAGTGTGCTTAATCAGTGAGAGGTTCTACATTTGCCCATTTCTCTTTTAGCTCCTGTTCAGAACAGTTCTGTTTCTCCTCTCTACTTTATATCCCTGCTTGTTCTCTACCTCAGGCACAGTCTTCAGATTTGTTCCCTTGATTTCTCATGTCCTGCCCGATAACTTTCCGTCTTCTTCAAATAGAAGATTGACTAAGTATGACATGAACTTGCCTTTCCTCTCCTTTTTTTGCTTGTGGTTTTGGTGGGGTGTTTTTTTGGTTACCTTGATTGATCCTGTCATCTCTTTTCTTGTTTTTCTGCTTCATATTTCCTTCAGTGTCTCTTAGCCATCTCCTGACATCTTTCTCTCCAGATTCCCAGGTTCCTTGTCTTCCAGCTTCATCCTGGGTTTTTCCTTTTCCAGAAACATTCTATAATGAAAACCAAGCTGTATCTATAGAGTGTCCAATGCCATCTCTTGTACAATACTTTGCAAGCTGTCAGAATGCTTCATTTTACTTTCTAGAATTAAAGAAAGCCTTTCCAGCCCAGAAAGGGTTTTAAAGCATTGGGGGTTTCTGAGAAGCCAGAAGAAAATCAAAGTGCAAATATCATTTGTGTGTCTTGTCTATCCTACCCCTCTCTTCTTTTTTCAATCTTTCAATTATTTAGTTATTTTTCTTTTAATATTGCTCGCACTTTCTGTTTTTGTAGGTGCATTAAAAGACCCATATTTCTTTCTCAGAACTTCCTTCTAAACAAGTACTTTTAAAAGGAGCATTAATATTCTCAGTCATCCAGCTGGGCAGCCATGAAGCTATGTGTGTACAAGAACTGACATGCTCCCAGTGATTATCAACAGTTCTACCTCTCCAGTACTAAGACTGCTGGATATTTTCTGACTGAAACAAAAATCTATCCTCTATTTTTGTTACTCCATAAAATTGAAATGGTGAATCTGTGGGTGCTGTCAGCTGTTGCTGTTGGTGACATCCCTCCTAAAACAAAGGGAAAGCTATATGATTTTTATCAGTATTAAAAAGCCCCAACAATATACATACCAAGTCCTGATGGAGTATTTTTTTTGTATAAAATGGTTATAATTTGTTGAGAAAAGAAACACTTCCACAAAAATATTGAATTCCTTATTAGCTCAGCATCAAATTGCAGTTCTTGTGTTGGGCTGAGCCAGAGCAGACCTGTTTTGCGACGGAACAGATTGTCTTGCAACACGGTGTGCTCCTGAAAATTGTCGTCGTCTTTGAGAATGAGCCCGTGCCATTTTCTGAACTCAAGAGGCTGTTTCCTGTGCTAATCAAGGCAGCTGACAAACTCTTCAGCATGCTTGAATCAATGCAGGTTTGCCCAAGTTCTTTCTCTGCCCTGTACATCGTTAGGAACAGAAACAGATTGACAGATGTTTCTTTTTACCGGCTGCTGAGATTGTCAATGACAGAAGTGTAACCAGATGAAAAGCTTGTTACTCTGAGACATAAAATGCAGGTAAACCGAGCAATTTTCTTTAACATTTTCATTTTGAATTGCATTTTTCCATGTTTATTAAATATTTTATGATACATACGCTGCAGCAGCATAAGCCATTTCATCTGGGCATGGTTAATGAGGATGTTTGTTATGAAGCAGGACAGTTCTCAAATCTGGACAGCCTTGGAGAGATCACTACTGTTTCACCAGTGTGCTGGGAAAAAAGAGATGTCAGCAAAAGGGCTTCTTTGTATGCCTGGTAATGAACAGTAATAGTGAGGTAATTCATGAAGGCGACATATAAAGCGGAAAAGACAGGAAAGAAGAAAAAATGTTACCAGATACACAGAAGTATAAAGAGCATTTTCATTAGCTTGACAATTTTAAATATGGCAGTTGTTCTTTTTCATATTTACAATCAAAGGCTTACCCACCAGCTACCTTTACTGGAGGAAAGAATTGCTTCTAACGAAAAGCAGGGCATACACCAGATTTGTATGGCTAGGTTCTGGATAACAAACTAAACCAGCATTCAAATTGGTGAAAAAAACAAGCTGAAAGGTACTTCTGCCTTTTAGTTGAAATTTAATGGCTCTGTTTACTTAATTTCCTGAATTCTATTCTAGTTCTTTATCCTGTTCTACACAAGTATTCATACTGGGTTCATAGTGCCTTACCTGACTGCTGTACATTATTCACTAAGCAGTTTAATTATAGATATGCTGGTAAGGAGAAGGGTAATGAAGAGTCTGCACAGTGGCAGCCTATGGGCTCCTACATGAAATATTATTTTATTACATTCCTTCCAACTCATGTAACCTGTGCTTCTGCATTTTTCAGGTATTTAATGTTCTCAAGTCCTAGGGAAAAACAAGAACATTGAAAAGTCTTTTATGGGAATTTTAAGGAAAAATTTCCAAGGAAATACAGTTAGTTTTTACAATTAAGTGGTCTATATGCCTGCCAGGCTCCTTCTCCCAAATAATTTTTGAACATGTTAGCTAATTTCAGCCATATTTGATATAAGGCTAAAAATCCACACATGAGATGTTCCTACATGTTTTTAAGAAGGAAGACTGGTCATTGTGTCTAGAGGAGATATTCCAAATAGTGGTCATGTGGAGGGAAAACATGATAGCTCAGCCCCGCATCCATTCTGAAAGGCAGCAAACAGATGCTTAAACTAACCTCTGAGTCAGCCAAAATACCTGCTGTCTCCTTATCCACCAAAGCAGATGAGAGATCTGGGAGGAAGGTGAGATGCAAAGGACACATGGAACAAACAAGGGTATTGTGTGTAAGGACAGGTGATGAGGGATATTGTTCACAAATCTGTAGGAAACCAAAATTCATTACTTACACTCTTTTTACTATATATTTGTGGCAGTGACAACAAGGTAAAAGCAATGCATGAGGTCAGGTATTTGGAAAAGAGTCATAACAGACCTTAGTCTTCTGGAAAGGCTGGCTCCTTGAAAAACTTTTATCTCCCACAGAGCTGAACCCAGTCTTTTCCACACTGATAATATAGTAAGTTGCACTGTGCTTGAAGAGTGAACTAATTTCTCATAGAGTCTGGCACAGACTTTTAGGCCAGCTTTTATATACCCTGGGCCACGGGCTAGGACGTGAAAATGAGTGCCATTGCCCTGAACTTGAGTTGAGACTATGAAAAGCCGTATATGGGAGCTGAGAATATATTTGGGTTTACAATATATTGCTGTTATAGCTGCAGTACTTCAAAGTGGAGTTGAGAACAAGAAGTGCATCTATGAATTTTTGACAGGGTGAAAAATGATACCTGGCCATCATGTGCCAGCATGGGGTCTACCAGCCAGCTGGAGTTAGGAGTATAACGCCTAGGTATCATTTATGGATATCCACATGTGTAAGGGCTCAGCAATGATTCAAACTTACTCCCAGACTGTAACAAATTAAGCGGCTGTGTGGATTCACCACAAGCAGGTTTCACTGCTATTGGGAGCTTCTCAGGTTGCTCACAGAGTTTCCTGACTGTCAGCACTCCTGCTTACTCTGGATTCAGTTTCATCTAACTGGTCTTTGTTTGTGAGCTTGTCTGTGATACGTGTATTCTTGACATGTGAATCCGTACTGTCTGGTTAGTACAGCTGCTGACATGGATCTTAACTCTCAAAGGTTTTGTGGTGTTTTTTTTAATTGAATAAGAAGCAAAGGATCTAGAGGAAAAAAAGGGAGGCTTCCCATCATTGATTTTTGGATATATGCCAGGAGCATACACGATACTCGTATTATTTGAAAACATTATCCTGGGTCTCTTTCTTCCCTTTGACCAGATAACAGGCTTTCATGTTTAGCAGTGATGAAGTGGGTTGCAGACAGGTTCAAACAGGCCTTCCTCACCTTTTAAAATTGATTCCTAGGAACGTAGTTGGAGGAATTGAAGGATATTTGCAGGAAATGATACAAGTCTTCTTGACATCTGTACGTTTTAATTTATTGCTGTGACCTCTACAATCAAAACAAGTACTCCTAAGGAAAGGTGACAAGCCTATGAAAAACATGCATCGCTTTTGCCACAATATCAGGCTGTAATACCACTCTAGGATGAGTTTTAATTCCTTGTGTCAAATAACCTGGTGTAATGAAATCACATTACCTGGGCTAACGTATTTTCTTTCCTATGAATACAAGTCCTCTTGCTTGAAATTTTCTTTTCTAAAGTTGCCATAGAGAATCCTATTTCCAGGCAGGACTCAGGTGTCCTGCTTTTTGTTGAATAGCTTGTAGATACTTGGTTTATATTCAGTCATAAGAATTGGCCCTAATCTTGCCTCAGTTGCCAAGTGGTCTTTCCTGCATAGATGAACGGTAGCCAAGAACACTCGGGGTCACTTAACTAAAACTAATATGTCATTGCTAAACCTATTGGTTACAACTAGCACTTGTTCCTACTTCTGGGATGATTACTGGGCTAGTTTCTGTATCCTTAATTTATGGCTGTTTCATTAAGCTGAACAGGAATAGTACAGTGGCCCAAGCATTGGCACCTTGATGACATGCCCTCTGCCAAGTCTGCAGATCAGTATTTTATCAGGTAATACTTAGGCATGGCTTGAAGAGTAGTATGGAAGAGGAAGACCTGACAAGTGTGGTGTGGGCATGAGTGTGTTCTGCCAAATTCACTGAAAATTCTGCAGAAGAATCCACAGGACACTTTATACAATAAAATCTCTACATATTATTAAAATATCTTAAATTTTACTTGTTTTCACCACTTCAGCTTCAGTTTTCACTGCATATTTATAAGTTTGTGAATTTATGTTGCTGCATAAACCACGTTTTTAGATTTTTCTGGCAATTTCTCCTGAAGGGGCAGTATAGGAAGGTAGATCATCTTTTAGTGTACACTACTGATCCTCTGGAGCAAGGATCTATTTGTACAGACTTCAGAGTGGAGGCACAGAGCAAAGATAGGCTCTCCAGTAGGTTTGTGAGTGAAGGCTGACATACCTTTCTGCTGTTAGGTATCACTAGTTTAGTCCTTCAATTAAAATATCAATTTATCTGAAAGGTATTATTTGTAATTGTTGCTCTCAGTCTGAAATAAGGTAGATTAAAATCTACCGCAATGGAAGGAGATCAGTAATCTTCCATTGTGATAGGAAACATCTTTTGGATTACTTATGAAATCCTGGTAACATTTAGTGAATCTCTAAACATCATTAAATTTGACATTTGCCAGAAACAAAATTAATGTGTATGTTGGCTATATAGTATTAATGAGCACCTGGATGCAACTTTTCTGTAAATGAACTCTTTTGTGGTGAAGCAATGAATGTTTAAGAGATAATGTCATTGTAGAGAGGTAGATATGGTTTATAGAATCATATATACCAGCACTGAATCTTTGGTTTCCTTCTTTCATGCTTTTTTACCAGTTATGAATGAAAAGTATATTTATTTTATATGTAACTGTTCATTTTATATATGAGTATGTGTACACACACAGAGTATTTTCCTGTCTGTATAGCAGTCAGAGCCAATCTTTTCTATTTGCTGACAGAAGCACATTAGGAAGCAAAGGTCATATTCCGAGACACTCTAAATCTCTTCCCTCTCTCAGCAATTCCTCACATTTACTTGGAGTTTCATCATCTCTTCCACAGTGAACTTCAGTTTTCCTGTCACTCTTTCAGATACAGTCAACTTTCTGAGCCCAAGATCACATCCTAAATGGAAACTACTGTTTTGAAGGTTTGTAGACTCCTTTTGTATACTTTGATAATTGTGGGAGCAGAGGTTATTAGCTCATTAGTGGCATTGCTAACTGGAAAACCAAGAGAGGTCAGTGAGATGCCTGAACTCCAAGCAAAATTTTATACCAGTTCTTAACTTACGTAGGTGGCATCTTTTCATAATTTTCAATACTGTGTACTCCCAGATGTCAGTCTTATTCTGTAGCTGTTCTACCTCACAGTACAGGAAAACCCTGAAAAGGCTAAGTAAGAGCAGGGGGAAAAAAAAAAAAAATGCTTGCTGTTCATCTCTGTCTCTTGCTCTGAGGACAGAATAGCAGACATTTTTATCACTAATAAGTTCTAGGACTAACGAGAGATGAAGAAAGTATTTCCTCCTTTCCAGAAACCGTGAAGAGACAGGAAAGCTTCCTTTTTGCTAGTTGCTCCAGCTAGGCAGAGCCACCCTCTCAAGAATACTATCAGCTTTCAGATAGTCAGGTATAGGTAATAAGTATCTCACTGGGGAACTTACTGGTGACTTCATTGATCAATTCATCTTTCACCCCTGCTTATCTGTTCCACACCATACAATATGTAACAGAGCACTGATGTTTTCTCTTTGGATTAATCCAGGAGGGCACTTCAGCATGTCTTAAAGTGCCTTGTTGAATGGACTTTAGCACAGTAGAAGCTACAAAAATCTGTGTTGACAAAGAACTACATTCTTTTTCTTACACATCATAGCAACACAGTTTTCTAGGATATTCAATTCAAGGACACCTAGAGGTATGTTCAGAAATAAACACACTCTTGATATTTTTTGTGGGTTTTCCTTTCTTTGTGTTCTGGTCTGAGTAAATCTTCATGCTCTCTACTTCCTCTTTTTATGAGTAGTCTCATTCTCAGATGAAAGAAAAACAGAATTAAATAAAAAATACATTGGCAACTTTCAAGTTTGCCTTTCATCTAACTGGTGGCATATTCATAATTCTTTCTAAGCTGCTCTGAAGGTAAGAGGTAAGAAGGAAGAACTGTACTGAGTTCAGCTACGTAGTGAACTGCACAGTGTAGTTCTAGCAATGCAACATCTGCCAACACCAGACTTTCATCACAGCCTATGCAGGCTAACTCCCCAAAGGAAGATATGTTGGACTTCAAAGACACTTTTGAAAGAATCTTAGTCTTTAAAATCTTAGCTGGTGGCTTGCTTTCTTTTTAACAAGTTGATAAAAAATGTATTTAATCAATGTTGTAATTGCTCAGTCCTTTTAATAACAATGTTGTCCCAAAAGCAATAAAAAAAAAAATATATCTTGTAGCTAACATTGCTGTGACTCTTTAATTTTATCAACAACTGTATTTAGTAGGCCATTGCACTCAAAATTCATCCCAGATCTTTTCCTTACACTGTATGTGGTGATGCTGACCTTGAATGATTGCTGTTTGTTATTTTTACTGAGGAGAGAAAGACTCCACCAATTTGCTACAGTAAATTTCATCATAAATACTAATTGTTTTGTGATTACAATTGATATATATCTAAAATTACATGGAATAGTCTATTGAGGAACTGCTTGGCAATCAGGCTTAAAATTCTCCCTAGAAAGCTGTGTGTCTGAGCAGATGATGTTCCTAAATTTAGCAAGAACTGTATTTCCACTTGAGAACTTTTCTAGTTGTATAACACTACTAATATTGTCTTTATATCTTTTCTAATCTATATTGATCTAGCCGTAGATCAGTAGATAGATACATTAGGTAATTGTATTTGTACTGATACTATAATTTGGAGAGGAAACAACCAACCCCTTCAATATACTTCTGAAAGTTGCTGAGAGGTCTATGGGTAGAGTCAAAATAGTAACCAGGCAGTAAAAATCAATAGCCTATATAGAGAGGAGGATAGGAAATCTAAGTTAGGTTTTACTCAGTCTTAACTCACTTTCGTTTTATCCTTATATTTGTTTTCTTGTTGATTTTCTTTGTTTTTTTCATCAGTTAGAAATGTGAATTTCTTTACATAGTTAATTTATTTTCTACCTATATTATTACATTTTTCCTAAGGATACCGAGCTTATGCGATCAGGCTGTTTCTGTGTCCTTTTCTAACTTTATCTGCAACAACGTTTAAATCTTTTGGACAAATTCAAGCAAATTTGACAGACAAGTATAGATCTGAAATGTATTGCATTTATAGGATCGTAGGATGGTTCAGGTGTGAAGGGACCTCAGGAGGTCTCTAGTCCAAGATCCTGCCCAAAGCAGGCCTGGCTGTGGTGTCACACCAGGTCATTCAGGGATTTATCCAGGTGGGTCTTGAAAGCTTCCAAAGAAAGAGATGGCACAACACCTCTGGGCAACCTGCAGAACTGCTGGGCTGTCCTCACGGTGAGAAGGTTTTTCCTTATAGCCAGTCCAAACCTCTCTTGTTTCGCCTTTTCCCTGTTGTCTCTCATCCCCCCATTACACACTGCTATGAAGAGCCTGACTCGGTCTTCCCATATGCACTGGGGAGCTGCTGTTAGGTTCCCCAGAGCTGCCTCTTATCCACAATAAACAGGTCCAGTTCCCTCGGCCTCTCCACACATGGCATGTGCTCCAGCCCCAACCATCTTGGGTGGCCTCTGCTGAACTCACTCCACTTTGTCAGTGTCTTTCCTGGTCTGGGGAAGAGGGGTGCAAATCTGGACCCAGTGTTCTAGATACAGTCTAATGAGTACTGACTAAAGGGTGTGGCCACATCCCTATGTTTCCTTTACATTCTGTAAAATAGGCAACTTGATAGAGGATAATGGTCGTTAGGACCAACAGTGAAAAAAGCCTGCAGTATGAATGAAACTTTTAATAGACACTGCATTTTTACATGTGCCCAACTTGAAAAGACCTCCAGTAGGACATCTTGCCTTATGGGCCATCATGGAATCTAATCATAAGAGAAAAATCTGCATAAGACATGATTTTATCGATATGGATGCTTTCAGTAGTTCCACAATGTAATTACATGTTGTACAAAAAGTAATTTCTTTGTTTTCAATTTGTAACATGAAAAATTGACGCTTTCCCCTCCTGATAAACAGTGAATACCCGTTTTCTGCTCCTTCTCATACCATTCCTGATTTTACAGGTCTCTGTCATTCCTTTTTGAGTTCCCTTTTAGAATTCTTTCCCGATGTTATTTTAATAGCCACTTTCCTTGCCTGAGAGCCACGGTAGTTCAGCCTGAGTTAATACAGTTACAAAGCTTCTGGTGTAGACAAATCCAGTTCAAGTCTGTCTACAATAGGTAACATATACGTGTAGATTTGACCTGCAGTTTTCTTACGGGTGTTAAATTCATCACTGGCAGAGGTATTGCCTTACTTGTGTCTGTTGTAAGAGGAATTACTCCTTTATCCTCCCTGAATCATCCCAACTAGCTGTGCGAGTTAATGAGTATGTGTACATATAATGGAGGAATGTTGTTAACAGATGCATGTGTTTCTGGGTGAATGCAGTGAGCCACTGGCTAATTTTTCAGAGCTTGTGGCTGATTGTGCTGTCCTGATAACCCCTCCCAACTCCTGTTAGTGTGTTTTTACTTGTAAATTACCTATCCTTAGGGGTTTGGATATCCTCTTCATGACTGGAAACCTCTTAGGATGTTCCCTTCTCATGAATTAACTTAAATTTGTCCAACTGTTTTTATTGACCCATCTGCCTTTTTTTTTTTCTTCCTTCTCAAAGTCCAGTAGCCCTGCTTTCAATTAAAACTGAAACACCTTAGACAGAAAATGAGCCTTCATGTTAATTTTTAGTATTTGCTGTTTAAAAATGTGCTGGGATTTGGTGTGATTTTAACGTCATTGTAGGCATTCAAGGTTCCAACTGTGTAGTTTTTTAACAATCTTTAATTAAAAAAGCTCTTTTTAAGATAGAGATGTCAGTGATTTAGCAGTTATATTTTACTGGCATTGGCTCATTCTTTCTCTTTCAGTTAAAACATTTTTCCATTCACCTAACTAAAAGCATATGCAGAAAAAGTGTACTTCTCAGAGTACTAGATAACCTTGCTATGCATAATACTACATACAGGCAAGAGGTTGGTGATATTCCCATTCTGGAAATCACTCCCATTACTGGAAACATCATTCTTTAAAAGGGCCTGACCTTGTAACAGCAGCTCATGTTTCTTTAATAAAGTGATGCCAGTACTGCAAACACAAGAGTGAGGAAAGCACAATAGGTAAAGTGCAAGGTAGGCTTGCAGAATTCCTTTAAGTGGGAGGCAAATGTTGACAGCAGAAAGGGATGTGTAGATTTCATTTTTTGGTGGGTTGGACAGGCTGACAAGAAGAACATTATTTTTTGATGAGTTTTGACATGACTCTAAGTGTAGCAAAAGGATGTTTTTACTGTGGGATGCCTAATTTTAATGGAAAAACTGTATTCATGACAGAAGTTTTGTAATAGGTGTCAAGTACTTTGAAGTGATCTATAATTAACATCATTTTATTGGCAGTGTAAGAGTAAAGCAGATATTTTTGAAAAAGTAAGAGGTACTCACTCAGCTATTCCATTTTATGCTAAATCAGTAAAGTGAAGGATAAAGAAGCTATTCCTCTAAAAAAAAAAAATCTTAAACAGGCTGACAGTATTTCCAGAACTTTACAGCTCCAAGTCTGGAGAGAGCTGAAGATCAATTTTCATAGGGAAGAATATCTCGGAAAAGATGTTAGAAATGCCGTTAGTCTCTGACACTTCTCTAGTGGTGACCTCTTTTGCGTGGCTGTGATATGCATGTTCTTTTCAAATTAAGAGGGATGAGATACATGTGTATTATACAGAAGCAAGTGTGAGAGTACTGTGTTACCGATGAAAGGCAAGAATGAAGCGTGCTTCAGGATTGACAGGTACTGTAGGAGGTAATTGAATAGCTCTCTGTCTTCGTGCTTTAATTCAGTTAGCTCAGAGCAAAAGTGTGTGGAAAATGTGTGAAGTTTGTTCTCAAGGAACGTTTTCTTTTCTCTTTTTCCCTAAGATTAGTGTTGGTGAAAATGTACCGTTGAGTTCCTTGTGTTTGTCCTCACAGCAAGAATGCTGCTAATTACGGACAGTCTTTTCCAGTGTTCTCAAAATCCTATACTAACTCTGGCTTTCAGTAAATACAAATTGTGTAATCGTTGCATTCAAAAAAATAAACATGTAGTTTTAAAATCTAGAGGTATTGGTTATTAGTATTGGCATAGTGTGCTTTCCATGTGACCGTAGTTTTCAGAGTTGGTCAGCAGGTCACAAGTTATAAGTAATGCAACTTGCTGCACATCTGTGCCGTGAGCCAGCAAGGTGGCAGCTTGATCCTGATGTGAATTCCTTCATGGCAGCGTCCTATTTGCGCTGACCTGCGGTGGTCCTAGTCGTGGGGTGACCCAAGGAGTGTACAGAATAGAGGGTGACTTTAGTTAAATACAAAAATGTAATGCGGTTGGTCTTGGTGCAGTAATTCATTTAGTGTGTCACCTCTGTCTTTTGAGAAAGCTCCTCTTCCCACCAGTCTTTCTTGAAAGTGACAATGTCCTTGGTACACCATTGTTTTTCAATGACTTTGGTAGCCTTTGGGAGGTGGCCTGAAGAATCTGTAGCGCGTGCTCCCGCTGAGGTCATTAAACACGAGGCTCTGTACAGAGCATACCAGGGGGTCGGATTTCTCTCTAAAGGCTTTGGGTGTTACTACTTGTAAAGTCTCTAAGGAGGAAGGAGAAGAAACCAAGCTTTTCTAAGGCTTGCTACCAGGCCTTAAATTTGGACTGGCATTATAGGCAGTCCCTTTGCGATAGAGCAGAGTAGCCATAAACTGACTTCCCTTGTCACTGCCACCTTGTGAGAAGAGTGGTAAGGAACAGGAAGAGTTACTCTGGGGGATATTTGGGGTAAACTGTGAGAAGACAGGTGATGTTGGAAGGACACGGGGTTTTCTAGTAAGCCATTGGTGGTGGTGGTACCAGGGCAGAAAGGGGAAGAAGGGATAAAATTTTCAGTTGATCATACTGTGGAAATGAAATATAAGTAGAAAAGGCACACGCATATGAAATGTTCACTCTAAGATTTTATAGACAAGTGTAACGTAGAACAGTATGAGAAAACCAGCACCCGAGTTTCTGTCCTGTTATCATCATAATCCTAAAAGGCCTTGCAAGAGTCCGCAAGAGTCCGTTTAGATTTTGAGACGTGTTTTGTAATGGAGAATAGAACCTTGGCCCCAAGCTTTATAGTTGGATTTGACATTATTTCTGCAGTTGTTAGTAGGAGCAGTTTTGGTATAAAGTAGTATCATTTCTGACACTAGTAGCAAGGCATACGGTAGTACCCTTCTCGATCGGGTGTGCTACCGGGCGCTGCGCCCAGCAGGGCTGCGGGACCTCCGCGGGGATCGGCTCCTTGTCGCCTGCCGTTCCCTGGAGGAATGACGGCCTCCCCGGTGACGGCGCTCACTCCTCCTGGAATAAGCTGGGGCTTGCCGTTCAGGGCTTAGAGCTCGCCCCTGGTCGTGATCCCTCCTCCTTTGCTGCTCCCACTCTGTTTGGCACCAAATGCTGCAGAACCTCCATGGGGATCGGCTCCTTGTCGCCTGCCGTTCCCTGGAGGAATGACGGCCTCCCAGGTGACCGTGTGCTCTTCTCCCGGAATAATCTGGGACTTGCCGTTCGGGGCTTAGAGCTTGCCCCTGGTGGCGATCCCTCCTCCTTTGCTGCTCCCACCGTGTTTGGCACCAAGTGCTGCAGAACCTCCATGGGGATCGGCTCCTGGTCTCCTGCCGTTCCCTGGAGG
This sequence comes from Pelecanus crispus, assembly GCF_030463565.1. Lineage (NCBI taxonomy): Eukaryota > Metazoa > Chordata > Aves > Pelecaniformes > Pelecanidae > Pelecanus > Pelecanus crispus. The sequence continues at coordinate 103,154,935 of NC_134645.1, forward strand.
AATGACGGCCTCCCCGGTGACGGCGCTCACTCCTCCTGGAATAATCTGGGACTTGCCGTTCGGGGCTTAGAGCTCGCTCCTGGTGGCGATCCCTCCTCCTTTGCTGCTCCCACCATGTTTGGCACCAAGTGCTGCAGAACCTCCATGGGGATCGGCTCCTTGTCGCCTGCCGTTCCCTGGAGGAATGACGGCCTCCCAGGTGACCGTGTGCTCTTCTCCCAGAAGAATCTGGGACTTGCCTTTCGGGGCTTAGAGCTCGCCCGTGGTGGCGATCCCTCCTCCTTTGCTGTTCCCGCCCTGTTTGTCGCCAAGTGTTGCGGGACCTCCGCGGGGATCGGCTCCTTGTCGCCTGCCGTTCCCTGGAGGAAGGACGGCCTCCCCGCTGACCGTGTGCTCTTCTCCCAGAAGAATCTGGGACTTGCCGTTCGGGGCTAAGAGCTCGCCCCTCGTTGCGATCCCTCCTCCTTTGCTGCTCCCACCGTGTTTGGCACCAAGTGCTGCAGAACCTCCATGGGGATCGGCTCCTGGTCTCCTGCCGTTCCCTGGAGGAATGACGGCCTCCCCGCTGACCGTGTGCTCTTCTCCCAGAAGAATCTTCGAGGAATGACGGCCTCCCCGGTGACGGCGCTCACTCCTCCTGGAATAATCTGGGACTTGCCGTTCGGGGCTTAGAGCTCGCTCCTGGTGGCGATCCCTCCTCCTTTGCTGCTCCCGCCCTGTTTGTCGCCAAGTGCTGCGGGACCTCCGTGGGGATCGGCTCCTTGTCGCCTGCCGTTCCCTGGAGGACACCCGGCCTGCCCCGTGACGGTGCTCGCTCCTCCCCAGGGAGGCCAGGGAGTCCCGTTCGGGCCTTGGAGCTCGGCCCTCTTCACGAGCAGTGTCAGAAGCAGCGTCGTCAGCCCTGCTCTGCTGCCGTCTCCTGCTGCCTGCGGGGTCGTAGCCCTGGGCATGCTGAACCCTGCTGTGGCCATTGCAGTGCCGCCTCAGGGACCTGCTTCCGCCCGTGCCTGGGGCCCTGTCGCGGCCACCGCTGCGGTCTCTGCCGGAAGAGCTGCGGTGCTGGCGGCCTGAGGAATGATGCCGCCTCCTTTCCGCAGAGCGGTGTGGCGATCTCCGTCCTTGAGCACGGCTGACGGAGCTGTTGTACCGTACGATGTCGTACACCTCATAGATATTGTCTCCCACCTTGCGGTAGATGTAGCAGAAAGGCCGCCGGCAGATCGGGCACACCGGTCTTCTGCGGGACCACTCCAATATGCAGGAAAAACAGAAAACGTGCCTGCACCAGCTCACAGAGGCTTCGTTGTTAACGGTGTCCTGGCAGATGGGGCACCTTAGGTCCTCCGAAGCATCCAGTGGTGCAGGCTGGGGCGCCTGGCTGGTGCTGGCAGCAGGGGAAGAGGTGCCGTCTTCTGCCAGGTCCTCCTCCAACGCCATCTCGCACTGCAGGCAAAAGAGATACAAAGCTCATGACCTGCCCTGGAGACGCAACCTGCAGGAAGCAGCAAAGCCGTGGAAGTGGAGTGCTAAAGGGTTGCCCGCTCTGCCTCGGGGCTGTGCTTGTGCTGCCACAAACACCAGGGACCATCCCGGGGCAGCTGAATGAGAGCAAGGACGTCTTTGCGTGTTCCTGCTCTCAGGGCAGGGCGGTGACTGACCTCTCGGACACGTGCAGGCAGGAATCGGGAGGGCAGGAAAGCGGTTCGTGGCCTCTCAGCAACAGCAGCCTGAGCCTGGTGGTGCGGCAGACTGGGACCAGCGCCCCGGGCCCGGCCGGTGTCGCCGTCCGGCAGATCCTGTCTGTGCCCTCAGAAGGCAGCCTGCGGGATGGGGGCCCTTCGTCCCGCCACCTGCAGACGTCCGTCCTTGACGGCAGACGAGGACAGCACTGTGGCCCTTCAGTGGTCCCCCATGCCCTAAAAGGACGGTTGTCGCAGGGGTCACAGTGACAGTCTGGTGACATCACAAGGCTTTCGTGGACCACACCCAGAAGACACAAGCGCCGGCCTCGGGGAACAAAAATTGCCCAGGTAGCTCCCCTCTCAAGACTGTCCCACTGTCGAGCAGAATCCCGTTGCTGTATTTTTCGTGTCAATTTTGGACACCACGTTTCACCGTTGGTATCCAGCACTACATTCTGGTTTGGAAATAAACCATCTCAAGGCACTTCTTAGTCCTCAGACGACTTTGCAGGTTGAGGGAGGCGCTCCTTGCCCTCTGCTTAGCACTGGTGAGGCCACCCCTGGAGTACCGTGTCCAGTGCTGGGCTCTCCAGCACAAGAGAGAGATGGACATAGTGGAGAGAGTCCGACAAAGGTCCGCAAGGATGATGAAGGGACTGGGGCGCCTCTCCTGTGAGGAAGGGCTGAGAGAGCTGAGAAGAAGAGAATTCTCGGCGGGGGTGGGGGGGGTGGTGGGATCTTTTTCAACGTATATCATCAATAGCTGAAGGGAGGTTGCAAAGAAGACAGGGCCAGGCTCTTTTCGGGGATGCCCAGTGACGATGGGCACAAACCGAAACGCAGGAGCTTCCGTCTGAACATCAGGAAACGCTTTTTTGCTGTGAGGGTGACCGAGCGCTGGCACAGGTTGCCTAGGGAGCTTGTGGAGTCTCCCTCCTTGGAGATACTCGAAAGCTGTCTGTCTGTGGTCCTGGGCCACCGTCTGTAGGTGGCTGTGCTTGAGCAGGGGAGGTTGGAGCAGATGGCCTCCAGAGGTTCCCTCCCACCTCAACCATTCTGTGACTCAAAGCACACTCGTGCAAGTTGAGAAAGCACATCTGGTTATTGGTATTCATGGAATCGTAGAATCGTTTAGGTTGGAAAAGACCTTTAAGATCATGCGGTCCAACCATTAACCTACCATTACCGCGTCCACCACTAAACCCATTAAGGGGAGAGTAGCAATGTCGTGTTTCCTGGCTTGGGGGCTGGATTATTTTTAATGAAAGTGAGAACTAGGAATCATTAAGGTTGGAAAGGACCTCTAAGATCATCAGTCCAAGCATCAACCGAACACCACCATGTCCACTAAACCATGTGCCAAAGTGCCACGTCTGCCCGTTTTTTGAACACCTGCAGGGATGGGGACTGCCCCACCTCTCTGGGCAGCCTGTTCCAATGCTTGACTACCCTTTCCGTGAAGAAATTTTTCCTAATATCCAATCGAAATCTTGCTGCGGCCTGGCCAGGGAGGGCAGGCCCAGCCTGATCCACGGCCTCGGGCAGGGCTGCCCGCCGCGCTCCAGGCCTGGCCGGGCCGCAGGGACGACGGCGGCGGCAGATGGCGGGTAATGGCGGCTGTCGGCCAGTAATGGCGGCGGCACTCGGCATAGCGTGCTTTCCATGTGACCGTAGTTTTCAGAGTTGGTCAGCAGGTCACAAGTTATAAGTAATGCAACTTGCTGCACATCTGTGCCGTGAGCCAGCAAGGTGGCAGCTTGATCCTGATGTGAATTCCTTCATGGCAGCGTCCTATTTGCGCTGACCTGCGGTGGTCCTAGTCGTGGGGTGACCCAAGGAGTGTACAGAATAGAGGGTGACTTTAGTTAAATACAAAAATGTAATGCGGTTGGTCTTGGTGCAGTAATTCATTTAGTGTGTCACCTCTGTCTTTTGAGAAAGCTCCTCTTCCCACCAGTCTTTCTTGAAAGTGACAATGTCCTTGGTACACCATTGTTTTTCAATGACTTTGGTAGCCTTTGGGAGGTGGCCTGAAGAATCTGTAGCGCGTGCTCCCGCTGAGGTCATTAAACACGAGGCTCTGTACAGAGCATACCAGGGGGTCGGATTTCTCTCTAAAGGCTTTGGGTGTTACTACTTGTAAAGTCTCTAAGGAGGAAGGAGAAGAAACCAAGCTTTTCTAAGGCTTGCTACCAGGCCTTAAATTTGGACTGGCATTATAGGCAGTCCCTTTGCGATAGAGCAGAGTAGCCATAAACTGACTTCCCTTGTCACTGCCACCTTGTGAGAAGAGTGGTAAGGAACAGGAAGAGTTACTCTGGGGGATATTTGGGGTAAACTGTGAGAAGACAGGTGATGTTGGAAGGACACGGGGTTTTCTAGTAAGCCATTGGTGGTGGTGGTACCAGGGCAGAAAGGGGAAGAAGGGATAAAATTTTCAGTTGATCATACTGTGGAAATGAAATATAAGTAGAAAAGGCACACGCATATGAAATGTTCACTCTAAGATTTTATAGACAAGTGTAACGTAGAACAGTATGAGAAAACCAGCACCCGAGTTTCTGTCCTGTTATCATCATAATCCTAAAAGGCCTTGCAAGAGTCCGCAAGAGTCCGTTTAGATTTTGAGACGTGTTTTGTAATGGAGAATAGAACCTTGGCCCCAAGCTTTATAGTTGGATTTGACATTATTTCTGCAGTTGTTAGTAGGAGCAGTTTTGGTATAAAGTAGTATCATTTCTGACACTAGTAGCAAGGCATACGGTAGTACCCTTCTCGATCGGGTGTGCTACCGGGCGCTGCGCCCAGCAGGGCTGCGGGACCTCCGCGGGGATCGGCTCCTGGTCTCCTGCCGTTCCCTGGAGGAATGACGGCCTCCCCGGTGACGGCGCTCACTCCTCCTGGAATAATCTGGGACTTGCCGTTCAGGGCTTAGAGCTCGCCCCTGGTCGTGATCCCTCCTCCTTTGCTGCTCCCACTCTGTTTGGCACCAAATGCTGCAGAACCTCCATGGGGATCGGCTCCTTGTCGCCTGCCGTTCCCTGGAGGAATGACGGCCTCCCAGGTGACCGTGTGCTCTTCTCCCGGAATAATCTGGGACTTGCCGTTCGGGGCTTAGAGCTTGCCCCTGGTGGCGATCCCTCCTCCTTTGCTGCTCCCACCGTGTTTGGCACCAAGTGCTGCAGAACCTCCGCGGGGATCGGCTCCTTGTCGCCTGCCGTTCCCTGGAGGAATCACGGCCTCCCCGGTGACGGCGCACACTCCTCCCGGAATAATCTGGGACTTGCTGTTCAGGGCTTAGACCTCGCCCCTCATTGCGATCCCTCCTCCTTTGCTGCTCCCACCATGTTTGGCACCAAGTGCTGCAGAACCTCCATGGGGATCGGCTCCTTGTCGCCTGCCGTTCCCTGGAGGAATGACGGCCTCCCCGCTGACCGTGTGCTCTTCTCCCAGAAGAATCTGGGACTTGCCTTTCGGGGCTTAGAGCTCGCCCGTGGTGGCGATCCCTCCTCCTTTGCTGTTCCCGCCCTGTTTGTCGCCAAGTGTTGCGGGACCTCCGCGGGGATCGGCTCCTTGTCGCCTGCCGTTCCCTGGAGGAAGGACGGCCTCCCCGCTGACCGTGTGCTCTTCTCCCAGAAGAATCTGGGACTTGCCGTTCGGGGCTAAGAGCTCGCCCCTCGTTGCGATCCCTCCTCCTTTGCTGCTCCCACCGTGTTTGGCACCAAGTGCTGCAGAACCTCCATGGGGATCGGCTCCTGGTCTCCTGCCGTTCCCTGGAGGAATGACGGCCTCCCCGGTGACGGCGCTCACTCCTCCTGGAATAATCTGGGACTTGCCGTTCGGGGCTTAGAGCTCGCTCCTGGTGGCGATCCCTCCTCCTTTGCTGCTCCCGCCCTGTTTGTCGCCAAGTGCTGCGGGACCTCCGTGGGGATCGGCTCCTTGTCGCCTGCCGTTCCCTGGAGGACACCCGGCCTGCCCCGTGACGGTGCTCGCTCCTCCCCAGGGAGGCCAGGGAGTCCCGTTCGGGCCTTGGAGCTCGGCCCTCTTCACGAGCAGTGTCAGAAGCAGCGTCGTCAGCCCTGCTCTGCTGCCGTCTCCTGCTGCCTGCGGGGTCGTAGCCCTGGGCATGCTGAACCCTGCTGTGGCCATTGCAGTGCCGCCTCAGGGACCTGCTTCCGCCCGTGCCTGGGGCCCTGTCGCGGCCACCGCTGCGGTCTCTGCCGGAAGAGCTGCGGTGCTGGCGGCCTGAGGAATGATGCCGCCTCCTTTCCGCAGAGCGGTGTGGCGATCTCCGTCCTTGAGCACGGCTGACGGAGCTGTTGTACCGTACGATGTCGTACACCTCATAGATATTGTCTCCCACCTTGCGGTAGATGTAGCAGAAAGGCCGCCGGCAGATCGGGCACACCGGTCTTCTGCGGGACCACTCCAATATGCAGGAAAAACAGAAAACGTGCCTGCACCAGCTCACAGAGGCTTCGTTGTTAACGGTGTCCTGGCAGATGGGGCACCTTAGGTCCTCCGAAGCATCCAGTGGTGCAGGCTGGGGCGCCTGGCTGGTGCTGGCAGCAGGGGAAGAGGTGCCGTCTTCTGCCAGGTCCTCCTCCAACGCCATCTCGCACTGCAGGCAAAAGAGATACAAAGCTCATGACCTGCCCTGGAGACGCAACCTGCAGGAAGCAGCAAAGCCGTGGAAGTGGAGTGCTAAAGGGTTGCCCGCTCTGCCTCGGGGCTGTGCTTGTGCTGCCACAAACACCAGGGACCATCCCGGGGCAGCTGAATGAGAGCAAGGACGTCTTTGCGTGTTCCTGCTCTCAGGGCAGGGCGGTGACTGACCTCTCGGACACGTGCAGGCAGGAATCGGGAGGGCAGGAAAGCGGTTCGTGGCCTCTCAGCAACAGCAGCCTGAGCCTGGTGGTGCGGCAGACTGGGACCAGCGCCCCGGGCCCGGCCGGTGTCGCCGTCCGGCAGATCCTGTCTGTGCCCTCAGAAGGCAGCCTGCGGGATGGGGGCCCTTCGTCCCGCCACCTGCAGACGTCCGTCCTTGACGGCAGACGAGGACAGCACTGTGGCCCTTCAGTGGTCCCCCATGCCCTAAAAGGACGGTTGTCGCAGGGGTCACAGTGACAGTCTGGTGACATCACAAGGCTTTCGTGGACCACACCCAGAAGACACAAGCGCCGGCCTCGGGGAACAAAAATTGCCCAGGTAGCTCCCCTCTCAAGACTGTCCCACTGTCGAGCAGAATCCCGTTGCTGTATTTTTCGTGTCAATTTTGGACACCACGTTTCACCGTTGGTATCCAGCACTACATTCTGGTTTGGAAATAAACCATCTCAAGGCACTTCTTAGTCCTCAGACGACTTTGCAGGTTGAGGGAGGCGCTCCTTGCCCTCTGCTTAGCACTGGTGAGGCCACCCCTGGAGTACCGTGTCCAGTGCTGGGCTCTCCAGCACAAGAGAGAGATGGACATAGTGGAGAGAGTCCGACAAAGGTCCGCAAGGATGATGAAGGGACTGGGGCGCCTCTCCTGTGAGGAAGGGCTGAGAGAGCTGAGAAGAAGAGAATTCTCGGCGGGGGTGGGGGGGGGTGGTGGGATCTTTTTCAACGTATATCATCAATAGCTGAAGGGAGGTTGCAAAGAAGACAGGGCCAGGCTCTTTTCGGGGATGCCCAGTGACGATGGGCACAAACCGAAACGCAGGAGCTTCCGTCTGAACATCAGGAAACGCTTTTTTGCTGTGAGGGTGACCGAGCGCTGGCACAGGTTGCCTAGGGAGCTTGTGGAGTCTCCCTCCTTGGAGATACTCGAAAGCTGTCTGTCTGTGGTCCTGGGCCACCGTCTGTAGGTGGCTGTGCTTGAGCAGGGGAGGTTGGAGCAGATGGCCTCCAGAGGTTCCCTCCCACCTCAACCATTCTGTGACTCAAAGCACACTCGTGCAAGTTGAGAAAGCACATCTGGTTATTGGTATTCATGGAATCGTAGAATCGTTTAGGTTGGAAAAGACCTTTAAGATCATGCGGTCCAACCATTAACCTACCATTACCACGTCCACCACTAAACCCATTAAGGGGAGAGTAGCAATGTCGTGTTTCCTGGCTTGGGGGCTGGATTATTTTTAATGAAAGTGAGAACTAGGAATCATTAAGGTTGGAAAGGACCTCTAAGATCATCAGTCCAAGCATCAACCGAACACCACCATGTCCACTAAACCATGTGCCAAAGTGCCACGTCTGCCCGTTTTTTGAACACCTGCAGGGATGGGGACTGCCCCACCTCTCTGGGCAGCCTGTTCCAATGCTTGACTACCCTTTCCGTGAAGAAATTTTTCCTAATATCCAATCGAAATCTTGCTGCGGCCTGGCCAGGGAGGGCAGGCCCAGCCTGATCCACGGCCTCGGGCAGGGCTGCCCGCCGCGCTCCAGGCCTGGCCGGGCCGCAGGGACGACGGCGGCGGCAGATGGCGGGTAATGGCGGCTGTCGGCCAGTAATGGCGGCGGCACTCGGCATAGCGTGCTTTCCATGTGACCGTAGTTTTCAGAGTTGGTCAGCAGGTCACAAGTTATAAGTAATGCAACTTGCTGCACATCTGTGCCGTGAGCCAGCAAGGTGGCAGCTTGATCCTGATGTGAATTCCTTCATGGCAGCGTCCTATTTGCGCTGACCTGCGGTGGTCCTAGTCGTGGGGTGACCCAAGGAGTGTACAGAATAGAGGGTGACTTTAGTTAAATACAAAAATGTAATGCGGTTGGTCTTGGTGCAGTAATTCATTTAGTGTGTCACCTCTGTCTTTTGAGAAAGCTCCTCTTCCCACCAGTCTTTCTTGAAAGTGACAATGTCCTTGGTACACCATTGTTTTTCAATGACTTTGGTAGCCTTTGGGAGGTGGCCTGAAGAATCTGTAGCGCGTGCTCCCGCTGAGGTCATTAAACACGAGGCTCTGTACAGAGCATACCAGGGGGTCGGATTTCTCTCTAAAGGCTTTGGGTGTTACTACTTGTAAAGTCTCTAAGGAGGAAGGAGAAGAAACCAAGCTTTTCTAAGGCTTGCTACCAGGCCTTAAATTTGGACTGGCATTATAGGCAGTCCCTTTGCGATAGAGCAGAGTAGCCATAAACTGACTTCCCTTGTCACTGCCACCTTGTGAGAAGAGTGGTAAGGAACAGGAAGAGTTACTCTGGGGGATATTTGGGGTAAACTGTGAGAAGACAGGTGATGTTGGAAGGACACGGGGTTTTCTAGTAAGCCATTGGTGGTGGTGGTACCAGGGCAGAAAGGGGAAGAAGGGATAAAATTTTCAGTTGATCATACTGTGGAAATGAAATATAAGTAGAAAAGGCACACGCATATGAAATGTTCACTCTAAGATTTTATAGACAAGTGTAACGTAGAACAGTATGAGAAAACCAGCACCCGAGTTTCTGTCCTGTTATCATCATAATCCTAAAAGGCCTTGCAAGAGTCCGCAAGAGTCCGTTTAGATTTTGAGACGTGTTTTGTAATGGAGAATAGAACCTTGGCCCCAAGCTTTATAGTTGGATTTGACATTATTTCTGCAGTTGTTAGTAGGAGCAGTTTTGGTATAAAGTAGTATCATTTCTGACACTAGTAGCAAGGCATACGGTAGTACCCTTCTCGATCGGGTGTGCTACCGGGCGCTGCGCCCAGCAGGGCTGCGGGACCTCCGCGGGGATCGGCTCCTGGTCTCCTGCCGTTCCCTGGAGGAATGACGGCCTCCCCGGTGACGGCGCTCACTCCTCCTGGAATAATCTGGGACTTGCCGTTCAGGGCTTAGAGCTCGCCCCTGGTCGTGATCCCTCCTCCTTTGCTGCTCCCACTCTGTTTGGCACCAAATGCTGCAGAACCTCCATGGGGATCGGCTCCTTGTCGCCTGCCGTTCCCTGGAGGAATGACGGCCTCCCAGGTGACCGTGTGCTCTTCTCCCGGAATAATCTGGGACTTGCCGTTCGGGGCTTAGAGCTTGCCCCTGGTGGCGATCCCTCCTCCTTTGCTGCTCCCACCGTGTTTGGCACCAAGTGCTGCAGAACCTCCGCGGGGATCGGCTCCTTGTCGCCTGCCGTTCCCTGGAGGAATCACGGCCTCCCCGGTGACGGCGCACACTCCTCCCGGAATAATCTGGGACTTGCTGTTCAGGGCTTAGACCTCGCCCCTCATTGCGATCCCTCCTCCTTTGCTGCTCCCACCATGTTTGGCACCAAGTGCTGCAGAACCTCCATGGGGATCGGCTCCTTGTTGCCTGCCGTTCCCTGGAGGAATGACGGCCTCCCCGCTGACCGTGTGCTCTTCTCCCAGAAGAATCTGGGACTTGCCTTTCGGGGCTTAGAGCTCGCCCGTGGTGGCGATCCCTCCTCCTTTGCTGTTCCCGCCCTGTTTGTCGCCAAGTGTTGCGGGACCTCCGCGGGGATCGGCTCCTTGTCGCCTGCCGTTCCCTGGAGGAAGGACGGCCTCCCCGCTGACCGTGTGCTCTTCTCCCAGAAGAATCTGGGACTTGCCGTTCGGGGCTAAGAGCTCGCCCCTCGTTGCGATCCCTCCTCCTTTGCTGCTCCCACCGTGTTTGGCACCAAGTGCTGCAGAACCTCCATGGGGATCGGCTCCTGGTCTCCTGCCGTTCCCTGGAGGAATGACGGCCTCCCCGGTGACGGCGCTCACTCCTCCTGGAATAATCTGGGACTTGCCGTTCGGGGCTTAGAGCTCGCTCCTGGTGGCGATCCCTCCTCCTTTGCTGCTCCCGCCCTGTTTGTCGCCAAGTGCTGCGGGACCTCCGTGGGGATCGGCTCCTTGTCGCCTGCCGTTCCCTGGAGGACACCCGGCCTGCCCCGTGACGGTGCTCGCTCCTCCCCAGGGAGGCCAGGGAGTCCCGTTCGGGCCTTGGAGCTCGGCCCTCTTCACGAGCAGTGTCAGAAGCAGCGTCGTCAGCCCTGCTCTGCTGCCGTCTCCTGCTGCCTGCGGGGTCGTAGCCCTGGGCATGCTGAACCCTGCTGTGGCCATTGCAGTGCCGCCTCAGGGACCTGCTTCCGCCCGTGCCTGGGGCCCTGTCGCGGCCACCGCTGCGGTCTCTGCCGGAAGAGCTGCGGTGCTGGCGGCCTGAGGAATGATGCCGCCTCCTTTCCGCAGAGCGGTGTGGCGATCTCCGTCCTTGAGCACGGCTGACGGAGCTGTTGTACCGTACGATGTCGTACACCTCATAGATATTGTCTCCCACCTTGCGGTAGATGTAGCAGAAAGGCCGCCGGCAGATCGGGCACACCGGTCTTCTGCGGGACCACTCCAATATGCAGGAAAAACAGAAAACGTGCCTGCACCAGCTCACAGAGGCTTCGTTGTTAACGGTGTCCTGGCAGATGGGGCACCTTAGGTCCTCCGAAGCATCCAGTGGTGCAGGCTGGGGCGCCTGGCTGGTGCTGGCAGCAGGGGAAGAGGTGCCGTCTTCTGCCAGGTCCTCCTCCAACGCCATCTCGCACTGCAGGCAAAAGAGATACAAAGCTCATGACCTGCCCTGGAGACGCAACCTGCAGGAAGCAGCAAAGCCGTGGAAGTGGAGTGCTAAAGGGTTGCCCGCTCTGCCTCGGGGCTGTGCTTGTGCTGCCACAAACACCAGGGACCATCCCGGGGCAGCTGAATGAGAGCAAGGACGTCTTTGCGTGTTCCTGCTCTCAGGGCAGGGCGGTGACTGACCTCTCGGACACGTGCAGGCAGGAATCGGGAGGGCAGGAAAGCGGTTCGTGGCCTCTCAGCAACAGCAGCCTGAGCCTGGTGGTGCGGCAGACTGGGACCAGCGCCCCGGGCCCGGCCGGTGTCGCCGTCCGGCAGATCCTGTCTGTGCCCTCAGAAGGCAGCCTGCGGGATGGGGGCCCTTCGTCCCGCCACCTGCAGACGTCCGTCCTTGACGGCAGACGAGGACAGCACTGTGGCCCTTCAGTGGTCCCCCATGCCCTAAAAGGACGGTTGTCGCAGGGGTCACAGTGACAGTCTGGTGACATCACAAGGCTTTCGTGGACCACACCCAGAAGACACAAGCGCCGGCCTCGGGGAACAAAAATTGCCCAGGTAGCTCCCCTCTCAAGACTGTCCCACTGTCGAGCAGAATCCCGTTGCTGTATTTTTCGTGTCAATTTTGGACACCACGTTTCACCGTTGGTATCCAGCACTACATTCTGGTTTGGAAATAAACCATCTCAAGGCACTTCTTAGTCCTCAGACGACTTTGCAGGTTGAGGGAGGCGCTCCTTGCCCTCTGCTTAGCACTGGTGAGGCCACCCCTGGAGTACCGTGTCCAGTGCTGGGCTCTCCAGCACAAGAGAGAGATGGACATAGTGGAGAGAGTCCGACAAAGGTCCGCAAGGATGATGAAGGGACTGGGGCGCCTCTCCTGTGAGGAAGGGCTGAGAGAGCTGAGAAGAAGAGAATTCTCGGCGGGGGTGGGGGGGGGTGGTGGGATCTTTTTCAACGTATATCATCAATAGCTGAAGGGAGGTTGCAAAGAAGACAGGGCCAGGCTCTTTTCGGGGATGCCCAGTGACGATGGGCACAAACCGAAACGCAGGAGCTTCCGTCTGAACATCAGGAAACGCTTTTTTGCTGTGAGGGTGACCGAGCGCTGGCACAGGTTGCCTAGGGAGCTTGTGGAGTCTCCCTCCTTGGAGATACTCGAAAGCTGTCTGTCTGTGGTCCTGGGCCACCGTCTGTAGGTGGCTGTGCTTGAGCAGGGGAGGTTGGAGCAGATGGCCTCCAGAGGTTCCCTCCCACCTCAACCATTCTGTGACTCAAAGCACACTCGTGCAAGTTGAGAAAGCACATCTGGTTATTGGTATTCATGGAATCGTAGAATCGTTTAGGTTGGAAAAGACCTTTAAGATCATGCGGTCCAACCATTAACCTACCATTACCGCGTCCACCACTAAACCCATTAAGGGGAGAGTAGCAGTGTCGTGTTTCCTGGCTTGGGGGCTGGATTATTTTTAATGAAAGTGAGAACTAGGAATCATTAAGGTTGGAAAGGACCTCTAAGATCATCAGTCCAAGCATCAACCGAACACCACCATGTCCACTAAACCATGTGCCAAAGTGCCACGTCTGCCCGTTTTTTGAACACCTGCAGGGATGGGGACTGCCCCACCTCTCTGGGCAGCCTGTTCCAATGCTTGACTACCCTTTCCGTGAAGAAATTTTTCCTAATATCCAATCGAAATCTTGCTGCGGCCTGGCCAGGGAGGGCAGGCCCAGCCTGATCCACGGCCTCGGGCAGGGCTGCCCGCCGCGCTCCAGGCCTGGCCGGGCCGCAGGGACGACGGCGGCGGCAGATGGCGGGTAATGGCGGCTGTCGGCCAGTAATGGCGGCGGCACTCGGCATAGCGTGCTTTCCATGTGACCGTAGTTTTCAGAGTTGGTCAGCAGGTCACAAGTTATAAGTAATGCAACTTGCTGCACATCTGTGCCGTGAGCCAGCAAGGTGGCAGCTTGATCCTGATGTGAATTCCTTCATGGCAGCGTCCTATTTGCGCTGACCTGCGGTGGTCCTAGTCGTGGGGTGACCCAAGGAGTGTACAGAATAGAGGGTGACTTTAGTTAAATACAAAAATGTAATGCGGTTGGTCTTGGTGCAGTAATTCATTTAGTGTGTCACCTCTGTCTTTTGAGAAAGCTCCTCTTCCCACCAGTCTTTCTTGAAAGTGACAATGTCCTTGGTACACCATTGTTTTTCAATGACTTTGGTAGCCTTTGGGAGGTGGCCTGAAGAATCTGTAGCGCGTGCTCCCGCTGAGGTCATTAAACACGAGGCTCTGTACAGAGCATACCAGGGGGTCGGATTTCTCTCTAAAGGCTTTGGGTGTTACTACTTGTAAAGTCTCTAAGGAGGAAGGAGAAGAAACCAAGCTTTTCTAAGGCTTGCTACCAGGCCTTAAATTTGGACTGGCATTATAGGCAGTCCCTTTGCGATAGAGCAGAGTAGCCATAAACTGACTTCCCTTGTCACTGCCACCTTGTGAGAAGAGTGGTAAGGAACAGGAAGAGTTACTCTGGGGGATATTTGGGGTAAACTGTGAGAAGACAGGTGATGTTGGAAGGACACGGGGTTTTCTAGTAAGCCATTGGTGGTGGTGGTACCAGGGCAGAAAGGGGAAGAAGGGATAAAATTTTCAGTTGATCATACTGTGGAAATGAAATATAAGTAGAAAAGGCACACGCATATGAAATGTTCACTCTAAGATTTTATAGACAAGTGTAACGTAGAACAGTATGAGAAAACCAGCACCCGAGTTTCTGTCCTGTTATCATCATAATCCTAAAAGGCCTTGCAAGAGTCCGCAAGAGTCCGTTTAGATTTTGAGACGTGTTTTGTAATGGAGAATAGAACCTTGGCCCCAAGCTTTATAGTTGGATTTGACATTATTTCTGCAGTTGTTAGTAGGAGCAGTTTTGGTATAAAGTAGTATCATTTCTGACACTAGTAGCAAGGCATACGGTAGTACCCTTCTCGATCGGGTGTGCTACCGGGCGCTGCGCCCAGCAGGGCTGCGGGACCTCCGCGGGGATCGGCTCCTGGTCTCCTGCCGTTCCCTGGAGGAATGACGGCCTCCCCGGTGACGGCGCTCACTCCTCCTGGAATAATCTGGGACTTGCCGTTCAGGGCTTAGAGCTCGCCCCTGGTCGTGATCCCTCCTCCTTTGCTGCTCCCACTCTGTTTGGCACCAAATGCTGCAGAACCTCCATGGGGATCGGCTCCTTGTCGCCTGCCGTTCCCTGGAGGAATCACGGCCTCCCCGGTGACGGCGCACACTCCTCCCGGAATAATCTGGGACTTGCTGTTCAGGGCTTAGACCTCGCCCCTCATTGCGATCCCTCCTCCTTTGCTGCTCCCACCATGTTTGGCACCAAGTGCTGCAGAACCTCCATGGGGATCGGCTCCTTGTCGCCTGCCGTTCCCTGGAGGAATGACGGCCTCCCCGCTGACCGTGTGCTCTTCTCCCAGAAGAATCTGGGACTTGCCTTTCGGGGCTTAGAGCTCGCCCGTGGTGGCGATCCCTCCTCCTTTGCTGTTCCCGCCCTGTTTGTCGCCAAGTGTTGCGGGACCTCCGCGGGGATCGGCTCCTTGTCGCCTGCCGTTCCCTGGAGGAAGGACGGCCTCCCCGCTGACCGTGTGCTCTTCTCCCAGAAGAATCTGGGACTTGCCGTTCGGGGCTAAGAGCTCGCCCCTCGTTGCGATCCCTCCTCCTTTGCTGCTCCCACCGTGTTTGGCACCAAGTGCTGCAGAACCTCCATGGGGATCGGCTCCTGGTCTCCTGCCGTTCCCTGGAGGAATGACGGCCTCCCCGGTGACGGCGCTCACTCCTCCTGGAATAATCTGGGACTTGCCGTTCGGGGCTTAGAGCTCGCTCCTGGTGGCGATCCCTCCTCCTTTGCTGCTCCCGCCCTGTTTGTCGCCAAGTGCTGCGGGACCTCCGTGGGGATCGGCTCCTTGTCGCCTGCCGTTCCCTGGAGGACACCCGGCCTGCCCCGTGACGGTGCTCGCTCCTCCCCAGGGAGGCCAGGGAGTCCCGTTCGGGCCTTGGAGCTCGGCCCTCTTCACGAGCAGTGTCAGAAGCAGCGTCGTCAGCCCTGCTCTGCTGCCGTCTCCTGCTGCCTGCGGGGTCGTAGCCCTGGGCATGCTGAACCCTGCTGTGGCCATTGCAGTGCCGCCTCAGGGACCTGCTTCCGCCCGTGCCTGGGGCCCTGTCGCGGCCACCGCTGCGGTCTCTGCCGGAAGAGCTGCGGTGCTGGCGGCCTGAGGAATGATGCCGCCTCCTTTCCGCAGAGCGGTGTGGCGATCTCCGTCCTTGAGCACGGCTGACGGAGCTGTTGTACCGTACGATGTCGTACACCTCATAGATATTGTCTCCCACCTTGCGGTAGATGTAGCAGAAAGGCCGCCGGCAGATCGGGCACACCGGTCTTCTGCGGGACCACTCCAATATGCAGGAAAAACAGAAAACGTGCCTGCACCAGCTCACAGAGGCTTCGTTGTTAACGGTGTCCTGGCAGATGGGGCACCTTAGGTCCTCCGAAGCATCCAGTGGTGCAGGCTGGGGCGCCTGGCTGGTGCTGGCAGCAGGGGAAGAGGTGCCGTCTTCTGCCAGGTCCTCCTCCAACGCCATCTCGCACTGCAGGCAAAAGAGATACAAAGCTCATGACCTGCCCTGGAGACGCAACCTGCAGGAAGCAGCAAAGCCGTGGAAGTGGAGTGCTAAAGGGTTGCCCGCTCTGCCTCGGGGCTGTGCTTGTGCTGCCACAAACACCAGGGACCATCCCGGGGCAGCTGAATGAGAGCAAGGACGTCTTTGCGTGTTCCTGCTCTCAGGGCAGGGCGGTGACTGACCTCTCGGACACGTGCAGGCAGGAATCGGGAGGGCAGGAAAGCGGTTCGTGGCCTCTCAGCAACAGCAGCCTGAGCCTGGTGGTGCGGCAGACTGGGACCAGCGCCCCGGGCCCGGCCGGTGTCGCCGTCCGGCAGATCCTGTCTGTGCCCTCAGAAGGCAGCCTGCGGGATGGGGGCCCTTCGTCCCGCCACCTGCAGACGTCCGTCCTTGACGGCAGACGAGGACAGCACTGTGGCCCTTCAGTGGTCCCCCATGCCCTAAAAGGACGGTTGTCGCAGGGGTCACAGTGACAGTCTGGTGACATCACAAGGCTTTCGTGGACCACACCCAGAAGACACAAGCGCCGGCCTCGGGGAACAAAAATTGCCCAGGTAGCTCCCCTCTCAAGACTGTCCCACTGTCGAGCAGAATCCCGTTGCTGTATTTTTCGTGTCAATTTTGGACACCACGTTTCACCGTTGGTATCCAGCACTACATTCTGGTTTGGAAATAAACCATCTCAAGGCACTTCTTAGTCCTCAGACGACTTTGCAGGTTGAGGGAGGCGCTCCTTGCCCTCTGCTTAGCACTGGTGAGGCCACCCCTGGAGTACCGTGTCCAGTGCTGGGCTCTCCAGCACAAGAGAGAGATGGACATAGTGGAGAGAGTCCGACAAAGGTCCGCAAGGATGATGAAGGGACTGGGGCGCCTCTCCTGTGAGGAAGGGCTGAGAGAGCTGAGAAGAAGAGAATTCTCGGCGGGGGTGGGGGGGGTGGTGGGATCTTTTTCAACGTATATCATCAATAGCTGAAGGGAGGTTGCAAAGAAGACAGGGCCAGGCTCTTTTCGGGGATGCCCAGTGACGATGGGCACAAACCGAAACGCAGGAGCTTCCGTCTGAACATCAGGAAACGCTTTTTTGCTGTGAGGGTGACCGAGCGCTGGCACAGGTTGCCTAGGGAGCTTGTGGAGTCTCCCTCCTTGGAGATACTCGAAAGCTGTCTGTCTGTGGTCCTGGGCCACCGTCTGTAGGTGGCTGTGCTTGAGCAGGGGAGGTTGGAGCAGATGGCCTCCAGAGGTTCCCTCCCACCTCAACCATTCTGTGACTCAAAGCACACTCGTGCAAGTTGAGAAAGCACATCTGGTTATTGGTATTCATGGAATCGTAGAATCGTTTAGGTTGGAAAAGACCTTTAAGATCATGCGGTCCAACCATTAACCTACCATTACCACGTCCACCACTAAACCCATTAAGGGGAGAGTAGCAGTGTCGTGTTTCCTGGCTTGGGGGCTGGATTATTTTTAATGAAAGTGAGAACTAGGAATCATTAAGGTTGGAAAGGACCTCTAAGATCATCAGTCCAAGCATCAACCGAACACCACCATGTCCACTAAACCATGTGCCAAAGTGCCACGTCTGCCCGTTTTTTGAACACCTGCAGGGATGGGGACTGCCCCACCTCTCTGGGCAGCCTGTTCCAATGCTTGACTACCCTTTCCGTGAAGAAATTTTTCCTAATATCCAATCGAAATCTTGCTGCGGCCTGGCCAGGGAGGGCAGGCCCAGCCTGATCCACGGCCTCGGGCAGGGCTGCCCGCCGCGCTCCAGGCCTGGCCGGGCCGCAGGGACGACGGCGGCGGCAGATGGCGGGTAATGGCGGCTGTCGGCCAGTAATGGCGGCGGCACTCGGCATAGCGTGCTTTCCATGTGACCGTAGTTTTCAGAGTTGGTCAGCAGGTCACAAGTTATAAGTAATGCAACTTGCTGCACATCTGTGCCGTGAGCCAGCAAGGTGGCAGCTTGATCCTGATGTGAATTCCTTCATGGCAGCGTCCTATTTGCGCTGACCTGCGGTGGTCCTAGTCGTGGGGTGACCCAAGGAGTGTACAGAATAGAGGGTGACTTTAGTTAAATACAAAAATGTAATGCGGTTGGTCTTGGTGCAGTAATTCATTTAGTGTGTCACCTCTGTCTTTTGAGAAAGCTCCTCTTCCCACCAGTCTTTCTTGAAAGTGACAATGTCCTTGGTACACCATTGTTTTTCAATGACTTTGGTAGCCTTTGGGAGGTGGCCTGAAGAATCTGTAGCGCGTGCTCCCGCTGAGGTCATTAAACACGAGGCTCTGTACAGAGCATACCAGGGGGTCGGATTTCTCTCTAAAGGCTTTGGGTGTTACTACTTGTAAAGTCTCTAAGGAGGAAGGAGAAGAAACCAAGCTTTTCTAAGGCTTGCTACCAGGCCTTAAATTTGGACTGGCATTATAGGCAGTCCCTTTGCGATAGAGCAGAGTAGCCATAAACTGACTTCCCTTGTCACTGCCACCTTGTGAGAAGAGTGGTAAGGAACAGGAAGAGTTACTCTGGGGGATATTTGGGGTAAACTGTGAGAAGACAGGTGATGTTGGAAGGACACGGGGTTTTCTAGTAAGCCATTGGTGGTGGTGGTACCAGGGCAGAAAGGGGAAGAAGGGATAAAATTTTCAGTTGATCATACTGTGGAAATGAAATATAAGTAGAAAAGGCACACGCATATGAAATGTTCACTCTAAGATTTTATAGACAAGTGTAACGTAGAACAGTATGAGAAAACCAGCACCCGAGTTTCTGTCCTGTTATCATCATAATCCTAAAAGGCCTTGCAAGAGTCCGCAAGAGTCCGTTTAGATTTTGAGACGTGTTTTGTAATGGAGAATAGAACCTTGGCCCCAAGCTTTATAGTTGGATTTGACATTATTTCTGCAGTTGTTAGTAGGAGCAGTTTTGGTATAAAGTAGTATCATTTCTGACACTAGTAGCAAGGCATACGGTAGTACCCTTCTCGATCGGGTGTGCTACCGGGCGCTGCGCCCAGCAGGGCTGCGGGACCTCCGCGGGGATCGGCTCCTTGTCGCCTGCCGTTCCCTGGAGGAATGACGGCCTCCCCGGTGACGGCGCTCACTCCTCCTGGAATAAGCTGGGGCTTGCCGTTCAGGGCTTAGAGCTCGCCCCTGGTCGTGATCCCTCCTCCTTTGCTGCTCCCACTCTGTTTGGCACCAAATGCTGCAGAACCTCCATGGGGATCGGCTCCTTGTCGCCTGCCGTTCCCTGGAGGAATGACGGCCTCCCAGGTGACCGTGTGCTCTTCTCCCGGAATAATCTGGGACTTGCCGTTCGGGGCTTAGAGCTTGCCCCTGGTGGCGATCCCTCCTCCTTTGCTGCTCCCACCGTGTTTGGCACCAAGTGCTGCAGAACCTCCATGGGGATCGGCTCCTGGTCTCCTGCCGTTCCCTGGAGGAATGACGGCCTCCCCGGTGACGGCGCTCACTCCTCCTGGAATAATCTGGGACTTGCCGTTCGGGGCTTAGAGCTCGCTCCTGGTGGCGATCCCTCCTCCTTTGCTGCTCCCACCATGTTTGGCACCAAGTGCTGCAGAACCTCCATGGGGATCGGCTCCTTGTCGCCTGCCGTTCCCTGGAGGAATGACGGCCTCCCCGCTGACCGTGTGCTCTTCTCCCAGAAGAATCTGGGACTTGCCTTTCGGGGCTTAGAGCTCGCCCGTGGTGGCGATCCCTCCTCCTTTGCTGTTCCCGCCCTGTTTGTCGCCAAGTGTTGCGGGACCTCCGCGGGGATCGGCTCCTTGTCGCCTGCCGTTCCCTGGAGGAAGGACGGCCTCCCCGCTGACCGTGTGCTCTTCTCCCAGAAGAATCTGGGACTTGCCGTTCGGGGCTAAGAGCTCGCCCCTCGTTGCGATCCCTCCTCCTTTGCTGCTCCCACCGTGTTTGGCACCAAGTGCTGCAGAACCTCCATGGGGATCGGCTCCTGGTCTCCTGCCGTTCCCTGGAGGAATGACGGCCTCCCCGCTGACCGTGTGCTCTTCTCCCAGAAGAATCTTCGAGGAATGACGGCCTCCCCGGTGACGGCGCTCACTCCTCCTGGAATAATCTGGGACTTGCCGTTCGGGGCTTAGAGCTCGCTCCTGGTGGCGATCCCTCCTCCTTTGCTGCTCCCGCCCTGTTTGTCGCCAAGTGCTGCGGGACCTCCGTGGGGATCGGCTCCTTGTCGCCTGCCGTTCCCTGGAGGACACCCGGCCTGCCCCGTGACGGTGCTCGCTCCTCCCCAGGGAGGCCAGGGAGTCCCGTTCGGGCCTTGGAGCTCGGCCCTCTTCACGAGCAGTGTCAGAAGCAGCGTCGTCAGCCCTGCTCTGCTGCCGTCTCCTGCTGCCTGCGGGGTCGTAGCCCTGGGCATGCTGAACCCTGCTGTGGCCATTGCAGTGCCGCCTCAGGGACCTGCTTCCGCCCGTGCCTGGGGCCCTGTCGCGGCCACCGCTGCGGTCTCTGCCGGAAGAGCTGCGGTGCTGGCGGCCTGAGGAATGATGCCGCCTCCTTTCCGCAGAGCGGTGTGGCGATCTCCGTCCTTGAGCACGGCTGACGGAGCTGTTGTACCGTACGATGTCGTACACCTCATAGATATTGTCTCCCACCTTGCGGTAGATGTAGCAGAAAGGCCGCCGGCAGATCGGGCACACCGGTCTTCTGCGGGACCACTCCAATATGCAGGAAAAACAGAAAACGTGCCTGCACCAGCTCACAGAGGCTTCGTTGTTAACGGTGTCCTGGCAGATGGGGCACCTTAGGTCCTCCGAAGCATCCAGTGGTGCAGGCTGGGGCGCCTGGCTGGTGCTGGCAGCAGGGGAAGAGGTGCCGTCTTCTGCCAGGTCCTCCTCCAACGCCATCTCGCACTGCAGGCAAAAGAGATACAAAGCTCATGACCTGCCCTGGAGACGCAACCTGCAGGAAGCAGCAAAGCCGTGGAAGTGGAGTGCTAAAGGGTTGCCCGCTCTGCCTCGGGGCTGTGCTTGTGCTGCCACAAACACCAGGGACCATCCCGGGGCAGCTGAATGAGAGCAAGGACGTCTTTGCGTGTTCCTGCTCTCAGGGCAGGGCGGTGACTGACCTCTCGGACACGTGCAGGCAGGAATCGGGAGGGCAGGAAAGCGGTTCGTGGCCTCTCAGCAACAGCAGCCTGAGCCTGGTGGTGCGGCAGACTGGGACCAGCGCCCCGGGCCCGGCCGGTGTCGCCGTCCGGCAGATCCTGTCTGTGCCCTCAGAAGGCAGCCTGCGGGATGGGGGCCCTTCGTCCCGCCACCTGCAGACGTCCGTCCTTGACGGCAGACGAGGACAGCACTGTGGCCCTTCAGTGGTCCCCCATGCCCTAAAAGGACGGTTGTCGCAGGGGTCACAGTGACAGTCTGGTGACATCACAAGGCTTTCGTGGACCACACCCAGAAGACACAAGCGCCGGCCTCGGGGAACAAAAATTGCCCAGGTAGCTCCCCTCTCAAGACTGTCCCACTGTCGAGCAGAATCCCGTTGCTGTATTTTTCGTGTCAATTTTGGACACCACGTTTCACCGTTGGTATCCAGCACTACATTCTGGTTTGGAAATAAACCATCTCAAGGCACTTCTTAGTCCTCAGACGACTTTGCAGGTTGAGGGAGGCGCTCCTTGCCCTCTGCTTAGCACTGGTGAGGCCACCCCTGGAGTACCGTGTCCAGTGCTGGGCTCTCCAGCACAAGAGAGAGATGGACATAGTGGAGAGAGTCCGACAAAGGTCCGCAAGGATGATGAAGGGACTGGGGCGCCTCTCCTGTGAGGAAGGGCTGAGAGAGCTGAGAAGAAGAGAATTCTCGGCGGGGGTGGGGGGGGTGGTGGGATCTTTTTCAACGTATATCATCAATAGCTGAAGGGAGGTTGCAAAGAAGACAGGGCCAGGCTCTTTTCGGGGATGCCCAGTGACGATGGGCACAAACCGAAACGCAGGAGCTTCCGTCTGAACATCAGGAAACGCTTTTTTGCTGTGAGGGTGACCGAGCGCTGGCACAGGTTGCCTAGGGAGCTTGTGGAGTCTCCCTCCTTGGAGATACTCGAAAGCTGTCTGTCTGTGGTCCTGGGCCACCGTCTGTAGGTGGCTGTGCTTGAGCAGGGGAGGTTGGAGCAGATGGCCTCCAGAGGTTCCCTCCCACCTCAACCATTCTGTGACTCAAAGCACACTCGTGCAAGTTGAGAAAGCACATCTGGTTATTGGTATTCATGGAATCGTAGAATCGTTTAGGTTGGAAAAGACCTTTAAGATCATGCGGTCCAACCATTAACCTACCATTACCGCGTCCACCACTAAACCCATTAAGGGGAGAGTAGCAATGTCGTGTTTCCTGGCTTGGGGGCTGGATTATTTTTAATGAAAGTGAGAACTAGGAATCATTAAGGTTGGAAAGGACCTCTAAGATCATCAGTCCAAGCATCAACCGAACACCACCATGTCCACTAAACCATGTGCCAAAGTGCCACGTCTGCCCGTTTTTTGAACACCTGCAGGGATGGGGACTGCCCCACCTCTCTGGGCAGCCTGTTCCAATGCTTGACTACCCTTTCCGTGAAGAAATTTTTCCTAATATCCAATCGAAATCTTGCTGCGGCCTGGCCAGGGAGGGCAGGCCCAGCCTGATCCACGGCCTCGGGCAGGGCTGCCCGCCGCGCTCCAGGCCTGGCCGGGCCGCAGGGACGACGGCGGCGGCAGATGGCGGGTAATGGCGGCTGTCGGCCAGTAATGGCGGCGGCACTCGGCATAGCGTGCTTTCCATGTGACCGTAGTTTTCAGAGTTGGTCAGCAGGTCACAAGTTATAAGTAATGCAACTTGCTGCACATCTGTGCCGTGAGCCAGCAAGGTGGCAGCTTGATCCTGATGTGAATTCCTTCATGGCAGCGTCCTATTTGCGCTGACCTGCGGTGGTCCTAGTCGTGGGGTGACCCAAGGAGTGTACAGAATAGAGGGTGACTTTAGTTAAATACAAAAATGTAATGCGGTTGGTCTTGGTGCAGTAATTCATTTAGTGTGTCACCTCTGTCTTTTGAGAAAGCTCCTCTTCCCACCAGTCTTTCTTGAAAGTGACAATGTCCTTGGTACACCATTGTTTTTCAATGACTTTGGTAGCCTTTGGGAGGTGGCCTGAAGAATCTGTAGCGCGTGCTCCCGCTGAGGTCATTAAACACGAGGCTCTGTACAGAGCATACCAGGGGGTCGGATTTCTCTCTAAAGGCTTTGGGTGTTACTACTTGTAAAGTCTCTAAGGAGGAAGGAGAAGAAACCAAGCTTTTCTAAGGCTTGCTACCAGGCCTTAAATTTGGACTGGCATTATAGGCAGTCCCTTTGCGATAGAGCAGAGTAGCCATAAACTGACTTCCCTTGTCACTGCCACCTTGTGAGAAGAGTGGTAAGGAACAGGAAGAGTTACTCTGGGGGATATTTGGGGTAAACTGTGAGAAGACAGGTGATGTTGGAAGGACACGGGGTTTTCTAGTAAGCCATTGGTGGTGGTGGTACCAGGGCAGAAAGGGGAAGAAGGGATAAAATTTTCAGTTGATCATACTGTGGAAATGAAATATAAGTAGAAAAGGCACACGCATATGAAATGTTCACTCTAAGATTTTATAGACAAGTGTAACGTAGAACAGTATGAGAAAACCAGCACCCGAGTTTCTGTCCTGTTATCATCATAATCCTAAAAGGCCTTGCAAGAGTCCGCAAGAGTCCGTTTAGATTTTGAGACGTGTTTTGTAATGGAGAATAGAACCTTGGCCCCAAGCTTTATAGTTGGATTTGACATTATTTCTGCAGTTGTTAGTAGGAGCAGTTTTGGTATAAAGTAGTATCATTTCTGACACTAGTAGCAAGGCATACGGTAGTACCCTTCTCGATCGGGTGTGCTACCGGGCGCTGCGCCCAGCAGGGCTGCGGGACCTCCGCGGGGATCGGCTCCTGGTCTCCTGCCGTTCCCTGGAGGAATGACGGCCTCCCCGGTGACGGCGCTCACTCCTCCTGGAATAATCTGGGACTTGCCGTTCAGGGCTTAGAGCTCGCCCCTGGTCGTGATCCCTCCTCCTTTGCTGCTCCCACTCTGTTTGGCACCAAATGCTGCAGAACCTCCATGGGGATCGGCTCCTTGTCGCCTGCCGTTCCCTGGAGGAATGACGGCCTCCCAGGTGACCGTGTGCTCTTCTCCCGGAATAATCTGGGACTTGCCGTTCGGGGCTTAGAGCTTGCCCCTGGTGGCGATCCCTCCTCCTTTGCTGCTCCCACCGTGTTTGGCACCAAGTGCTGCAGAACCTCCGCGGGGATCGGCTCCTTGTCGCCTGCCGTTCCCTGGAGGAATCACGGCCTCCCCGGTGACGGCGCACACTCCTCCCGGAATAATCTGGGACTTGCTGTTCAGGGCTTAGACCTCGCCCCTCATTGCGATCCCTCCTCCTTTGCTGCTCCCACCATGTTTGGCACCAAGTGCTGCAGAACCTCCATGGGGATCGGCTCCTTGTCGCCTGCCGTTCCCTGGAGGAATGACGGCCTCCCCGCTGACCGTGTGCTCTTCTCCCAGAAGAATCTGGGACTTGCCTTTCGGGGCTTAGAGCTCGCCCGTGGTGGCGATCCCTCCTCCTTTGCTGTTCCCGCCCTGTTTGTCGCCAAGTGTTGCGGGACCTCCGCGGGGATCGGCTCCTTGTCGCCTGCCGTTCCCTGGAGGAAGGACGGCCTCCCCGCTGACCGTGTGCTCTTCTCCCAGAAGAATCTGGGACTTGCCGTTCGGGGCTAAGAGCTCGCCCCTCGTTGCGATCCCTCCTCCTTTGCTGCTCCCACCGTGTTTGGCACCAAGTGCTGCAGAACCTCCATGGGGATCGGCTCCTGGTCTCCTGCCGTTCCCTGGAGGAATGACGGCCTCCCCGGTGACGGCGCTCACTCCTCCTGGAATAATCTGGGACTTGCCGTTCGGGGCTTAGAGCTCGCTCCTGGTGGCGATCCCTCCTCCTTTGCTGCTCCCGCCCTGTTTGTCGCCAAGTGCTGCGGGACCTCCGTGGGGATCGGCTCCTTGTCGCCTGCCGTTCCCTGGAGGACACCCGGCCTGCCCCGTGACGGTGCTCGCTCCTCCCCAGGGAGGCCAGGGAGTCCCGTTCGGGCCTTGGAGCTCGGCCCTCTTCACGAGCAGTGTCAGAAGCAGCGTCGTCAGCCCTGCTCTGCTGCCGTCTCCTGCTGCCTGCGGGGTCGTAGCCCTGGGCATGCTGAACCCTGCTGTGGCCATTGCAGTGCCGCCTCAGGGACCTGCTTCCGCCCGTGCCTGGGGCCCTGTCGCGGCCACCGCTGCGGTCTCTGCCGGAAGAGCTGCGGTGCTGGCGGCCTGAGGAATGATGCCGCCTCCTTTCCGCAGAGCGGTGTGGCGATCTCCGTCCTTGAGCACGGCTGACGGAGCTGTTGTACCGTACGATGTCGTACACCTCATAGATATTGTCTCCCACCTTGCGGTAGATGTAGCAGAAAGGCCGCCGGCAGATCGGGCACACCGGTCTTCTGCGGGACCACTCCAATATGCAGGAAAAACAGAAAACGTGCCTGCACCAGCTCACAGAGGCTTCGTTGTTAACGGTGTCCTGGCAGATGGGGCACCTTAGGTCCTCCGAAGCATCCAGTGGTGCAGGCTGGGGCGCCTGGCTGGTGCTGGCAGCAGGGGAAGAGGTGCCGTCTTCTGCCAGGTCCTCCTCCAACGCCATCTCGCACTGCAGGCAAAAGAGATACAAAGCTCATGACCTGCCCTGGAGACGCAACCTGCAGGAAGCAGCAAAGCCGTGGAAGTGGAGTGCTAAAGGGTTGCCCGCTCTGCCTCGGGGCTGTGCTTGTGCTGCCACAAACACCAGGGACCATCCCGGGGCAGCTGAATGAGAGCAAGGACGTCTTTGCGTGTTCCTGCTCTCAGGGCAGGGCGGTGACTGACCTCTCGGACACGTGCAGGCAGGAATCGGGAGGGCAGGAAAGCGGTTCGTGGCCTCTCAGCAACAGCAGCCTGAGCCTGGTGGTGCGGCAGACTGGGACCAGCGCCCCGGGCCCGGCCGGTGTCGCCGTCCGGCAGATCCTGTCTGTGCCCTCAGAAGGCAGCCTGCGGGATGGGGGCCCTTCGTCCCGCCACCTGCAGACGTCCGTCCTTGACGGCAGACGAGGACAGCACTGTGGCCCTTCAGTGGTCCCCCATGCCCTAAAAGGACGGTTGTCGCAGGGGTCACAGTGACAGTCTGGTGACATCACAAGGCTTTCGTGGACCACACCCAGAAGACACAAGCGCCGGCCTCGGGGAACAAAAATTGCCCAGGTAGCTCCCCTCTCAAGACTGTCCCACTGTCGAGCAGAATCCCGTTGCTGTATTTTTCGTGTCAATTTTGGACACCACGTTTCACCGTTGGTATCCAGCACTACATTCTGGTTTGGAAATAAACCATCTCAAGGCACTTCTTAGTCCTCAGACGACTTTGCAGGTTGAGGGAGGCGCTCCTTGCCCTCTGCTTAGCACTGGTGAGGCCACCCCTGGAGTACCGTGTCCAGTGCTGGGCTCTCCAGCACAAGAGAGAGATGGACATAGTGGAGAGAGTCCGACAAAGGTCCGCAAGGATGATGAAGGGACTGGGGCGCCTCTCCTGTGAGGAAGGGCTGAGAGAGCTGAGAAGAAGAGAATTCTCGGCGGGGGTGGGGGGGGGTGGTGGGATCTTTTTCAACGTATATCATCAATAGCTGAAGGGAGGTTGCAAAGAAGACAGGGCCAGGCTCTTTTCGGGGATGCCCAGTGACGATGGGCACAAACCGAAACGCAGGAGCTTCCGTCTGAACATCAGGAAACGCTTTTTTGCTGTGAGGGTGACCGAGCGCTGGCACAGGTTGCCTAGGGAGCTTGTGGAGTCTCCCTCCTTGGAGATACTCGAAAGCTGTCTGTCTGTGGTCCTGGGCCACCGTCTGTAGGTGGCTGTGCTTGAGCAGGGGAGGTTGGAGCAGATGGCCTCCAGAGGTTCCCTCCCACCTCAACCATTCTGTGACTCAAAGCACACTCGTGCAAGTTGAGAAAGCACATCTGGTTATTGGTATTCATGGAATCGTAGAATCGTTTAGGTTGGAAAAGACCTTTAAGATCATGCGGTCCAACCATTAACCTACCATTACCGCGTCCACCACTAAACCCATTAAGGGGAGAGTAGCAGTGTCGTGTTTCCTGGCTTGGGGGCTGGATTATTTTTAATGAAAGTGAGAACTAGGAATCATTAAGGTTGGAAAGGACCTCTAAGATCATCAGTCCAAGCATCAACCGAACACCACCATGTCCACTAAACCATGTGCCAAAGTGCCACGTCTGCCCGTTTTTTGAACACCTGCAGGGATGGGGACTGCCCCACCTCTCTGGGCAGCCTGTTCCAATGCTTGACTACCCTTTCCGTGAAGAAATTTTTCCTAATATCCAATCGAAATCTTGCTGCGGCCTGGCCAGGGAGGGCAGGCCCAGCCTGATCCACGGCCTCGGGCAGGGCTGCCCGCCGCGCTCCAGGCCTGGCCGGGCCGCAGGGACGACGGCGGCGGCAGATGGCGGGTAATGGCGGCTGTCGGCCAGTAATGGCGGCGGCACTCGGCATAGCGTGCTTTCCATGTGACCGTAGTTTTCAGAGTTGGTCAGCAGGTCACAAGTTATAAGTAATGCAACTTGCTGCACATCTGTGCCGTGAGCCAGCAAGGTGGCAGCTTGATCCTGATGTGAATTCCTTCATGGCAGCGTCCTATTTGCGCTGACCTGCGGTGGTCCTAGTCGTGGGGTGACCCAAGGAGTGTACAGAATAGAGGGTGACTTTAGTTAAATACAAAAATGTAATGCGGTTGGTCTTGGTGCAGTA
The DNA here is from genome assembly GCF_030463565.1 of Pelecanus crispus. Classification (NCBI taxonomy): domain Eukaryota; kingdom Metazoa; phylum Chordata; class Aves; order Pelecaniformes; family Pelecanidae; genus Pelecanus; species Pelecanus crispus. Next base: position 103,182,695 of record NC_134645.1, read on the forward strand.
ATTCATTTAGTGTGTCACCTCTGTCTTTTGAGAAAGCTCCTCTTCCCACCAGTCTTTCTTGAAAGTGACAATGTCCTTGGTACACCATTGTTTTTCAATGACTTTGGTAGCCTTTGGGAGGTGGCCTGAAGAATCTGTAGCGCGTGCTCCCGCTGAGGTCATTAAACACGAGGCTCTGTACAGAGCATACCAGGGGGTCGGATTTCTCTCTAAAGGCTTTGGGTGTTACTACTTGTAAAGTCTCTAAGGAGGAAGGAGAAGAAACCAAGCTTTTCTAAGGCTTGCTACCAGGCCTTAAATTTGGACTGGCATTATAGGCAGTCCCTTTGCGATAGAGCAGAGTAGCCATAAACTGACTTCCCTTGTCACTGCCACCTTGTGAGAAGAGTGGTAAGGAACAGGAAGAGTTACTCTGGGGGATATTTGGGGTAAACTGTGAGAAGACAGGTGATGTTGGAAGGACACGGGGTTTTCTAGTAAGCCATTGGTGGTGGTGGTACCAGGGCAGAAAGGGGAAGAAGGGATAAAATTTTCAGTTGATCATACTGTGGAAATGAAATATAAGTAGAAAAGGCACACGCATATGAAATGTTCACTCTAAGATTTTATAGACAAGTGTAACGTAGAACAGTATGAGAAAACCAGCACCCGAGTTTCTGTCCTGTTATCATCATAATCCTAAAAGGCCTTGCAAGAGTCCGCAAGAGTCCGTTTAGATTTTGAGACGTGTTTTGTAATGGAGAATAGAACCTTGGCCCCAAGCTTTATAGTTGGATTTGACATTATTTCTGCAGTTGTTAGTAGGAGCAGTTTTGGTATAAAGTAGTATCATTTCTGACACTAGTAGCAAGGCATACGGTAGTACCCTTCTCGATCGGGTGTGCTACCGGGCGCTGCGCCCAGCAGGGCTGCGGGACCTCCGCGGGGATCGGCTCCTGGTCTCCTGCCGTTCCCTGGAGGAATGACGGCCTCCCCGGTGACGGCGCTCACTCCTCCTGGAATAATCTGGGACTTGCCGTTCAGGGCTTAGAGCTCGCCCCTGGTCGTGATCCCTCCTCCTTTGCTGCTCCCACTCTGTTTGGCACCAAATGCTGCAGAACCTCCATGGGGATCGGCTCCTTGTCGCCTGCCGTTCCCTGGAGGAATGACGGCCTCCCAGGTGACCGTGTGCTCTTCTCCCGGAATAATCTGGGACTTGCCGTTCGGGGCTTAGAGCTTGCCCCTGGTGGCGATCCCTCCTCCTTTGCTGCTCCCACCGTGTTTGGCACCAAGTGCTGCAGAACCTCCGCGGGGATCGGCTCCTTGTCGCCTGCCGTTCCCTGGAGGAATCACGGCCTCCCCGGTGACGGCGCACACTCCTCCCGGAATAATCTGGGACTTGCTGTTCAGGGCTTAGACCTCGCCCCTCATTGCGATCCCTCCTCCTTTGCTGCTCCCACCATGTTTGGCACCAAGTGCTGCAGAACCTCCATGGGGATCGGCTCCTTGTCGCCTGCCGTTCCCTGGAGGAATGACGGCCTCCCCGCTGACCGTGTGCTCTTCTCCCAGAAGAATCTGGGACTTGCCTTTCGGGGCTTAGAGCTCGCCCGTGGTGGCGATCCCTCCTCCTTTGCTGTTCCCGCCCTGTTTGTCGCCAAGTGTTGCGGGACCTCCGCGGGGATCGGCTCCTTGTCGCCTGCCGTTCCCTGGAGGAAGGACGGCCTCCCCGCTGACCGTGTGCTCTTCTCCCAGAAGAATCTGGGACTTGCCGTTCGGGGCTAAGAGCTCGCCCCTCGTTGCGATCCCTCCTCCTTTGCTGCTCCCACCGTGTTTGGCACCAAGTGCTGCAGAACCTCCATGGGGATCGGCTCCTGGTCTCCTGCCGTTCCCTGGAGGAATGACGGCCTCCCCGGTGACGGCGCTCACTCCTCCTGGAATAATCTGGGACTTGCCGTTCGGGGCTTAGAGCTCGCTCCTGGTGGCGATCCCTCCTCCTTTGCTGCTCCCGCCCTGTTTGTCGCCAAGTGCTGCGGGACCTCCGTGGGGATCGGCTCCTTGTCGCCTGCCGTTCCCTGGAGGACACCCGGCCTGCCCCGTGACGGTGCTCGCTCCTCCCCAGGGAGGCCAGGGAGTCCCGTTCGGGCCTTGGAGCTCGGCCCTCTTCACGAGCAGTGTCAGAAGCAGCGTCGTCAGCCCTGCTCTGCTGCCGTCTCCTGCTGCCTGCGGGGTCGTAGCCCTGGGCATGCTGAACCCTGCTGTGGCCATTGCAGTGCCGCCTCAGGGACCTGCTTCCGCCCGTGCCTGGGGCCCTGTCGCGGCCACCGCTGCGGTCTCTGCCGGAAGAGCTGCGGTGCTGGCGGCCTGAGGAATGATGCCGCCTCCTTTCCGCAGAGCGGTGTGGCGATCTCCGTCCTTGAGCACGGCTGACGGAGCTGTTGTACCGTACGATGTCGTACACCTCATAGATATTGTCTCCCACCTTGCGGTAGATGTAGCAGAAAGGCCGCCGGCAGATCGGGCACACCGGTCTTCTGCGGGACCACTCCAATATGCAGGAAAAACAGAAAACGTGCCTGCACCAGCTCACAGAGGCTTCGTTGTTAACGGTGTCCTGGCAGATGGGGCACCTTAGGTCCTCCGAAGCATCCAGTGGTGCAGGCTGGGGCGCCTGGCTGGTGCTGGCAGCAGGGGAAGAGGTGCCGTCTTCTGCCAGGTCCTCCTCCAACGCCATCTCGCACTGCAGGCAAAAGAGATACAAAGCTCATGACCTGCCCTGGAGACGCAACCTGCAGGAAGCAGCAAAGCCGTGGAAGTGGAGTGCTAAAGGGTTGCCCGCTCTGCCTCGGGGCTGTGCTTGTGCTGCCACAAACACCAGGGACCATCCCGGGGCAGCTGAATGAGAGCAAGGACGTCTTTGCGTGTTCCTGCTCTCAGGGCAGGGCGGTGACTGACCTCTCGGACACGTGCAGGCAGGAATCGGGAGGGCAGGAAAGCGGTTCGTGGCCTCTCAGCAACAGCAGCCTGAGCCTGGTGGTGCGGCAGACTGGGACCAGCGCCCCGGGCCCGGCCGGTGTCGCCGTCCGGCAGATCCTGTCTGTGCCCTCAGAAGGCAGCCTGCGGGATGGGGGCCCTTCGTCCCGCCACCTGCAGACGTCCGTCCTTGACGGCAGACGAGGACAGCACTGTGGCCCTTCAGTGGTCCCCCATGCCCTAAAAGGACGGTTGTCGCAGGGGTCACAGTGACAGTCTGGTGACATCACAAGGCTTTCGTGGACCACACCCAGAAGACACAAGCGCCGGCCTCGGGGAACAAAAATTGCCCAGGTAGCTCCCCTCTCAAGACTGTCCCACTGTCGAGCAGAATCCCGTTGCTGTATTTTTCGTGTCAATTTTGGACACCACGTTTCACCGTTGGTATCCAGCACTACATTCTGGTTTGGAAATAAACCATCTCAAGGCACTTCTTAGTCCTCAGACGACTTTGCAGGTTGAGGGAGGCGCTCCTTGCCCTCTGCTTAGCACTGGTGAGGCCACCCCTGGAGTACCGTGTCCAGTGCTGGGCTCTCCAGCACAAGAGAGAGATGGACATAGTGGAGAGAGTCCGACAAAGGTCCGCAAGGATGATGAAGGGACTGGGGCGCCTCTCCTGTGAGGAAGGGCTGAGAGAGCTGAGAAGAAGAGAATTCTCGGCGGGGGTGGGGGGGGTGGTGGGATCTTTTTCAACGTATATCATCAATAGCTGAAGGGAGGTTGCAAAGAAGACAGGGCCAGGCTCTTTTCGGGGATGCCCAGTGACGATGGGCACAAACCGAAACGCAGGAGCTTCCGTCTGAACATCAGGAAACGCTTTTTTGCTGTGAGGGTGACCGAGCGCTGGCACAGGTTGCCTAGGGAGCTTGTGGAGTCTCCCTCCTTGGAGATACTCGAAAGCTGTCTGTCTGTGGTCCTGGGCCACCGTCTGTAGGTGGCTGTGCTTGAGCAGGGGAGGTTGGAGCAGATGGCCTCCAGAGGTTCCCTCCCACCTCAACCATTCTGTGACTCAAAGCACACTCGTGCAAGTTGAGAAAGCACATCTGGTTATTGGTATTCATGGAATCGTAGAATCGTTTAGGTTGGAAAAGACCTTTAAGATCATGCGGTCCAACCATTAACCTACCATTACCACGTCCACCACTAAACCCATTAAGGGGAGAGTAGCAGTGTCGTGTTTCCTGGCTTGGGGGCTGGATTATTTTTAATGAAAGTGAGAACTAGGAATCATTAAGGTTGGAAAGGACCTCTAAGATCATCAGTCCAAGCATCAACCGAACACCACCATGTCCACTAAACCATGTGCCAAAGTGCCACGTCTGCCCGTTTTTTGAACACCTGCAGGGATGGGGACTGCCCCACCTCTCTGGGCAGCCTGTTCCAATGCTTGACTACCCTTTCCGTGAAGAAATTTTTCCTAATATCCAATCGAAATCTTGCTGCGGCCTGGCCAGGGAGGGCAGGCCCAGCCTGATCCACGGCCTCGGGCAGGGCTGCCCGCCGCGCTCCAGGCCTGGCCGGGCCGCAGGGACGACGGCGGCGGCAGATGGCGGGTAATGGCGGCTGTCGGCCAGTAATGGCGGCGGCACTCGGCATAGCGTGCTTTCCATGTGACCGTAGTTTTCAGAGTTGGTCAGCAGGTCACAAGTTATAAGTAATGCAACTTGCTGCACATCTGTGCCGTGAGCCAGCAAGGTGGCAGCTTGATCCTGATGTGAATTCCTTCATGGCAGCGTCCTATTTGCGCTGACCTGCGGTGGTCCTAGTCGTGGGGTGACCCAAGGAGTGTACAGAATAGAGGGTGACTTTAGTTAAATACAAAAATGTAATGCGGTTGGTCTTGGTGCAGTAATTCATTTAGTGTGTCACCTCTGTCTTTTGAGAAAGCTCCTCTTCCCACCAGTCTTTCTTGAAAGTGACAATGTCCTTGGTACACCATTGTTTTTCAATGACTTTGGTAGCCTTTGGGAGGTGGCCTGAAGAATCTGTAGCGCGTGCTCCCGCTGAGGTCATTAAACACGAGGCTCTGTACAGAGCATACCAGGGGGTCGGATTTCTCTCTAAAGGCTTTGGGTGTTACTACTTGTAAAGTCTCTAAGGAGGAAGGAGAAGAAACCAAGCTTTTCTAAGGCTTGCTACCAGGCCTTAAATTTGGACTGGCATTATAGGCAGTCCCTTTGCGATAGAGCAGAGTAGCCATAAACTGACTTCCCTTGTCACTGCCACCTTGTGAGAAGAGTGGTAAGGAACAGGAAGAGTTACTCTGGGGGATATTTGGGGTAAACTGTGAGAAGACAGGTGATGTTGGAAGGACACGGGGTTTTCTAGTAAGCCATTGGTGGTGGTGGTACCAGGGCAGAAAGGGGAAGAAGGGATAAAATTTTCAGTTGATCATACTGTGGAAATGAAATATAAGTAGAAAAGGCACACGCATATGAAATGTTCACTCTAAGATTTTATAGACAAGTGTAACGTAGAACAGTATGAGAAAACCAGCACCCGAGTTTCTGTCCTGTTATCATCATAATCCTAAAAGGCCTTGCAAGAGTCCGCAAGAGTCCGTTTAGATTTTGAGACGTGTTTTGTAATGGAGAATAGAACCTTGGCCCCAAGCTTTATAGTTGGATTTGACATTATTTCTGCAGTTGTTAGTAGGAGCAGTTTTGGTATAAAGTAGTATCATTTCTGACACTAGTAGCAAGGCATACGGTAGTACCCTTCTCGATCGGGTGTGCTACCGGGCGCTGCGCCCAGCAGGGCTGCGGGACCTCCGCGGGGATCGGCTCCTGGTCTCCTGCCGTTCCCTGGAGGAATGACGGCCTCCCCGGTGACGGCGCTCACTCCTCCTGGAATAATCTGGGACTTGCCGTTCAGGGCTTAGAGCTCGCCCCTGGTCGTGATCCCTCCTCCTTTGCTGCTCCCACTCTGTTTGGCACCAAATGCTGCAGAACCTCCATGGGGATCGGCTCCTTGTCGCCTGCCGTTCCCTGGAGGAATGACGGCCTCCCAGGTGACCGTGTGCTCTTCTCCCGGAATAATCTGGGACTTGCCGTTCGGGGCTTAGAGCTTGCCCCTGGTGGCGATCCCTCCTCCTTTGCTGCTCCCACCGTGTTTGGCACCAAGTGCTGCAGAACCTCCGCGGGGATCGGCTCCTTGTCGCCTGCCGTTCCCTGGAGGAATCACGGCCTCCCCGGTGACGGCGCACACTCCTCCCGGAATAATCTGGGACTTGCTGTTCAGGGCTTAGACCTCGCCCCTCATTGCGATCCCTCCTCCTTTGCTGCTCCCACCATGTTTGGCACCAAGTGCTGCAGAACCTCCATGGGGATCGGCTCCTTGTCGCCTGCCGTTCCCTGGAGGAATGACGGCCTCCCCGCTGACCGTGTGCTCTTCTCCCAGAAGAATCTGGGACTTGCCTTTCGGGGCTTAGAGCTCGCCCGTGGTGGCGATCCCTCCTCCTTTGCTGCTCCCGCCCTGTTTGTCGCCAAGTGTTGCGGGACCTCCGCGGGGATCGGCTCCTTGTCGCCTGCCGTTCCCTGGAGGAAGGACGGCCTCCCCGCTGACCGTGTGCTCTTCTCCCAGAAGAATCTGGGACTTGCCGTTCGGGGCTAAGAGCTCGCCCCTCGTTGCGATCCCTCCTCCTTTGCTGCTCCCACCGTGTTTGGCACCAAGTGCTGCAGAACCTCCATGGGGATCGGCTCCTGGTCTCCTGCCGTTCCCTGGAGGAATGACGGCCTCCCCGGTGACGGCGCTCACTCCTCCTGGAATAATCTGGGACTTGCCGTTCGGGGCTTAGAGCTCGCTCCTGGTGGCGATCCCTCCTCCTTTGCTGCTCCCGCCCTGTTTGTCGCCAAGTGCTGCGGGACCTCCGTGGGGATCGGCTCCTTGTCGCCTGCCGTTCCCTGGAGGACACCCGGCCTGCCCCGTGACGGTGCTCGCTCCTCCCCAGGGAGGCCAGGGAGTCCCGTTCGGGCCTTGGAGCTCGGCCCTCTTCACGAGCAGTGTCAGAAGCAGCGTCGTCAGCCCTGCTCTGCTGCCGTCTCCTGCTGCCTGCGGGGTCGTAGCCCTGGGCATGCTGAACCCTGCTGTGGCCATTGCAGTGCCGCCTCAGGGACCTGCTTCCGCCCGTGCCTGGGGCCCTGTCGCGGCCACCGCTGCGGTCTCTGCCGGAAGAGCTGCGGTGCTGGCGGCCTGAGGAATGATGCCGCCTCCTTTCCGCAGAGCGGTGTGGCGATCTCCGTCCTTGAGCACGGCTGACGGAGCTGTTGTACCGTACGATGTCGTACACCTCATAGATATTGTCTCCCACCTTGCGGTAGATGTAGCAGAAAGGCCGCCGGCAGATCGGGCACACCGGTCTTCTGCGGGACCACTCCAATATGCAGGAAAAACAGAAAACGTGCCTGCACCAGCTCACAGAGGCTTCGTTGTTAACGGTGTCCTGGCAGATGGGGCACCTTAGGTCCTCCGAAGCATCCAGTGGTGCAGGCTGGGGCGCCTGGCTGGTGCTGGCAGCAGGGGAAGAGGTGCCGTCTTCTGCCAGGTCCTCCTCCAACGCCATCTCGCACTGCAGGCAAAAGAGATACAAAGCTCATGACCTGCCCTGGAGACGCAACCTGCAGGAAGCAGCAAAGCCGTGGAAGTGGAGTGCTAAAGGGTTGCCCGCTCTGCCTCGGGGCTGTGCTTGTGCTGCCACAAACACCAGGGACCATCCCGGGGCAGCTGAATGAGAGCAAGGACGTCTTTGCGTGTTCCTGCTCTCAGGGCAGGGCGGTGACTGACCTCTCGGACACGTGCAGGCAGGAATCGGGAGGGCAGGAAAGCGGTTCGTGGCCTCTCAGCAACAGCAGCCTGAGCCTGGTGGTGCGGCAGACTGGGACCAGCGCCCCGGGCCCGGCCGGTGTCGCCGTCCGGCAGATCCTGTCTGTGCCCTCAGAAGGCAGCCTGCGGGATGGGGGCCCTTCGTCCCGCCACCTGCAGACGTCCGTCCTTGACGGCAGACGAGGACAGCACTGTGGCCCTTCAGTGGTCCCCCATGCCCTAAAAGGACGGTTGTCGCAGGGGTCACAGTGACAGTCTGGTGACATCACAAGGCTTTCGTGGACCACACCCAGAAGACACAAGCGCCGGCCTCGGGGAACAAAAATTGCCCAGGTAGCTCCCCTCTCAAGACTGTCCCACTGTCGAGCAGAATCCCGTTGCTGTATTTTTCGTGTCAATTTTGGACACCACGTTTCACCGTTGGTATCCAGCACTACATTCTGGTTTGGAAATAAACCATCTCAAGGCACTTCTTAGTCCTCAGACGACTTTGCAGGTTGAGGGAGGCGCTCCTTGCCCTCTGCTTAGCACTGGTGAGGCCACCCCTGGAGTACCGTGTCCAGTGCTGGGCTCTCCAGCACAAGAGAGAGATGGACATAGTGGAGAGAGTCCGACAAAGGTCCGCAAGGATGATGAAGGGACTGGGGCGCCTCTCCTGTGAGGAAGGGCTGAGAGAGCTGAGAAGAAGAGAATTCTCGGCGGGGGTGGGGGGGGTGGTGGGATCTTTTTCAACGTATATCATCAATAGCTGAAGGGAGGTTGCAAAGAAGACAGGGCCAGGCTCTTTTCGGGGATGCCCAGTGACGATGGGCACAAACCGAAACGCAGGAGCTTCCGTCTGAACATCAGGAAACGCTTTTTTGCTGTGAGGGTGACCGAGCGCTGGCACAGGTTGCCTAGGGAGCTTGTGGAGTCTCCCTCCTTGGAGATACTCGAAAGCTGTCTGTCTGTGGTCCTGGGCCACCGTCTGTAGGTGGCTGTGCTTGAGCAGGGGAGGTTGGAGCAGATGGCCTCCAGAGGTTCCCTCCCACCTCAACCATTCTGTGACTCAAAGCACACTCGTGCAAGTTGAGAAAGCACATCTGGTTATTGGTATTCATGGAATCGTAGAATCGTTTAGGTTGGAAAAGACCTTTAAGATCATGCGGTCCAACCATTAACCTACCATTACCACGTCCACCACTAAACCCATTAAGGGGAGAGTAGCAATGTCGTGTTTCCTGGCTTGGGGGCTGGATTATTTTTAATGAAAGTGAGAACTAGGAATCATTAAGGTTGGAAAGGACCTCTAAGATCATCAGTCCAAGCATCAACCGAACACCACCATGTCCACTAAACCATGTGCCAAAGTGCCACGTCTGCCCGTTTTTTGAACACCTGCAGGGATGGGGACTGCCCCACCTCTCTGGGCAGCCTGTTCCAATGCTTGACTACCCTTTCCGTGAAGAAATTTTTCCTAATATCCAATCGAAATCTTGCTGCGGCCTGGCCAGGGAGGGCAGGCCCAGCCTGATCCACGGCCTCGGGCAGGGCTGCCCGCCGCGCTCCAGGCCTGGCCGGGCCGCAGGGACGACGGCGGCGGCAGATGGCGGGTAATGGCGGCTGTCGGCCAGTAATGGCGGCGGCACTCGGCATAGCGTGCTTTCCATGTGACCGTAGTTTTCAGAGTTGGTCAGCAGGTCACAAGTTATAAGTAATGCAACTTGCTGCACATCTGTGCCGTGAGCCAGCAAGGTGGCAGCTTGATCCTGATGTGAATTCCTTCATGGCAGCGTCCTATTTGCGCTGACCTGCGGTGGTCCTAGTCGTGGGGTGACCCAAGGAGTGTACAGAATAGAGGGTGACTTTAGTTAAATACAAAAATGTAATGCGGTTGGTCTTGGTGCAGTAATTCATTTAGTGTGTCACCTCTGTCTTTTGAGAAAGCTCCTCTTCCCACCAGTCTTTCTTGAAAGTGACAATGTCCTTGGTACACCATTGTTTTTCAATGACTTTGGTAGCCTTTGGGAGGTGGCCTGAAGAATCTGTAGCGCGTGCTCCCGCTGAGGTCATTAAACACGAGGCTCTGTACAGAGCATACCAGGGGGTCGGATTTCTCTCTAAAGGCTTTGGGTGTTACTACTTGTAAAGTCTCTAAGGAGGAAGGAGAAGAAACCAAGCTTTTCTAAGGCTTGCTACCAGGCCTTAAATTTGGACTGGCATTATAGGCAGTCCCTTTGCGATAGAGCAGAGTAGCCATAAACTGACTTCCCTTGTCACTGCCACCTTGTGAGAAGAGTGGTAAGGAACAGGAAGAGTTACTCTGGGGGATATTTGGGGTAAACTGTGAGAAGACAGGTGATGTTGGAAGGACACGGGGTTTTCTAGTAAGCCATTGGTGGTGGTGGTACCAGGGCAGAAAGGGGAAGAAGGGATAAAATTTTCAGTTGATCATACTGTGGAAATGAAATATAAGTAGAAAAGGCACACGCATATGAAATGTTCACTCTAAGATTTTATAGACAAGTGTAACGTAGAACAGTATGAGAAAACCAGCACCCGAGTTTCTGTCCTGTTATCATCATAATCCTAAAAGGCCTTGCAAGAGTCCGCAAGAGTCCGTTTAGATTTTGAGACGTGTTTTGTAATGGAGAATAGAACCTTGGCCCCAAGCTTTATAGTTGGATTTGACATTATTTCTGCAGTTGTTAGTAGGAGCAGTTTTGGTATAAAGTAGTATCATTTCTGACACTAGTAGCAAGGCATACGGTAGTACCCTTCTCGATCGGGTGTGCTACCGGGCGCTGCGCCCAGCAGGGCTGCGGGACCTCCGCGGGGATCGGCTCCTGGTCTCCTGCCGTTCCCTGGAGGAATGACGGCCTCCCCGGTGACGGCGCTCACTCCTCCTGGAATAATCTGGGACTTGCCGTTCAGGGCTTAGAGCTCGCCCCTGGTCGTGATCCCTCCTCCTTTGCTGCTCCCACTCTGTTTGGCACCAAATGCTGCAGAACCTCCATGGGGATCGGCTCCTTGTCGCCTGCCGTTCCCTGGAGGAATGACGGCCTCCCAGGTGACCGTGTGCTCTTCTCCCGGAATAATCTGGGACTTGCCGTTCGGGGCTTAGAGCTTGCCCCTGGTGGCGATCCCTCCTCCTTTGCTGCTCCCACCGTGTTTGGCACCAAGTGCTGCAGAACCTCCGCGGGGATCGGCTCCTTGTCGCCTGCCGTTCCCTGGAGGAATCACGGCCTCCCCGGTGACGGCGCACACTCCTCCCGGAATAATCTGGGACTTGCTGTTCAGGGCTTAGACCTCGCCCCTCATTGCGATCCCTCCTCCTTTGCTGCTCCCACCATGTTTGGCACCAAGTGCTGCAGAACCTCCATGGGGATCGGCTCCTTGTCGCCTGCCGTTCCCTGGAGGAATGACGGCCTCCCCGCTGACCGTGTGCTCTTCTCCCAGAAGAATCTGGGACTTGCCTTTCGGGGCTTAGAGCTCGCCCGTGGTGGCGATCCCTCCTCCTTTGCTGCTCCCGCCCTGTTTGTCGCCAAGTGTTGCGGGACCTCCGCGGGGATCGGCTCCTTGTCGCCTGCCGTTCCCTGGAGGAAGGACGGCCTCCCCGCTGACCGTGTGCTCTTCTCCCAGAAGAATCTGGGACTTGCCGTTCGGGGCTAAGAGCTCGCCCCTCGTTGCGATCCCTCCTCCTTTGCTGCTCCCACCGTGTTTGGCACCAAGTGCTGCAGAACCTCCATGGGGATCGGCTCCTGGTCTCCTGCCGTTCCCTGGAGCAATGACGGCCTCCCCGGTGACGGCGCTCACTCCTCCTGGAATAATCTGGGACTTGCCGTTCGGGGCTTAGAGCTCGCTCCTGGTGGCGATCCCTCCTCCTTTGCTGCTCCCGCCCTGTTTGTCGCCAAGTGCTGCGGGACCTCCGTGGGGATCGGCTCCTTGTCGCCTGCCGTTCCCTGGAGGACACCCGGCCTGCCCCGTGACGGTGCTCGCTCCTCCCCAGGGAGGCCAGGGAGTCCCGTTCGGGCCTTGGAGCTCGGCCCTCTTCACGAGCAGTGTCAGAAGCAGCGTCGTCAGCCCTGCTCTGCTGCCGTCTCCTGCTGCCTGCGGGGTCGTAGCCCTGGGCATGCTGAACCCTGCTGTGGCCATTGCAGTGCCGCCTCAGGGACCTGCTTCCGCCCGTGCCTGGGGCCCTGTCGCGGCCACCGCTGCGGTCTCTGCCGGAAGAGCTGCGGTGCTGGCGGCCTGAGGAATGATGCCGCCTCCTTTCCGCAGAGCGGTGTGGCGATCTCCGTCCTTGAGCACGGCTGACGGAGCTGTTGTACCGTACGATGTCGTACACCTCATAGATATTGTCTCCCACCTTGCGGTAGATGTAGCAGAAAGGCCGCCGGCAGATCGGGCACACCGGTCTTCTGCGGGACCACTCCAATATGCAGGAAAAACAGAAAACGTGCCTGCACCAGCTCACAGAGGCTTCGTTGTTAACGGTGTCCTGGCAGATGGGGCACCTTAGGTCCTCCGAAGCATCCAGTGGTGCAGGCTGGGGCGCCTGGCTGGTGCTGGCAGCAGGGGAAGAGGTGCCGTCTTCTGCCAGGTCCTCCTCCAACGCCATCTCGCACTGCAGGCAAAAGAGATACAAAGCTCATGACCTGCCCTGGAGACGCAACCTGCAGGAAGCAGCAAAGCCGTGGAAGTGGAGTGCTAAAGGGTTGCCCGCTCTGCCTCGGGGCTGTGCTTGTGCTGCCACAAACACCAGGGACCATCCCGGGGCAGCTGAATGAGAGCAAGGACGTCTTTGCGTGTTCCTGCTCTCAGGGCAGGGCGGTGACTGACCTCTCGGACACGTGCAGGCAGGAATCGGGAGGGCAGGAAAGCGGTTCGTGGCCTCTCAGCAACAGCAGCCTGAGCCTGGTGGTGCGGCAGACTGGGACCAGCGCCCCGGGCCCGGCCGGTGTCGCCGTCCGGCAGATCCTGTCTGTGCCCTCAGAAGGCAGCCTGCGGGATGGGGGCCCTTCGTCCCGCCACCTGCAGACGTCCGTCCTTGACGGCAGACGAGGACAGCACTGTGGCCCTTCAGTGGTCCCCCATGCCCTAAAAGGACGGTTGTCGCAGGGGTCACAGTGACAGTCTGGTGACATCACAAGGCTTTCGTGGACCACACCCAGAAGACACAAGCGCCGGCCTCGGGGAACAAAAATTGCCCAGGTAGCTCCCCTCTCAAGACTGTCCCACTGTCGAGCAGAATCCCGTTGCTGTATTTTTCGTGTCAATTTTGGACACCACGTTTCACCGTTGGTATCCAGCACTACATTCTGGTTTGGAAATAAACCATCTCAAGGCACTTCTTAGTCCTCAGACGACTTTGCAGGTTGAGGGAGGCGCTCCTTGCCCTCTGCTTAGCACTGGTGAGGCCACCCCTGGAGTACCGTGTCCAGTGCTGGGCTCTCCAGCACAAGAGAGAGATGGACATAGTGGAGAGAGTCCGACAAAGGTCCGCAAGGATGATGAAGGGACTGGGGCGCCTCTCCTGTGAGGAAGGGCTGAGAGAGCTGAGAAGAAGAGAATTCTCGGCGGGGGTGGGGGGGGTGGTGGGATCTTTTTCAACGTATATCATCAATAGCTGAAGGGAGGTTGCAAAGAAGACAGGGCCAGGCTCTTTTCGGGGATGCCCAGTGACGATGGGCACAAACCGAAACGCAGGAGCTTCCGTCTGAACATCAGGAAACGCTTTTTTGCTGTGAGGGTGACCGAGCGCTGGCACAGGTTGCCTAGGGAGCTTGTGGAGTCTCCCTCCTTGGAGATACTCGAAAGCTGTCTGTCTGTGGTCCTGGGCCACCGTCTGTAGGTGGCTGTGCTTGAGCAGGGGAGGTTGGAGCAGATGGCCTCCAGAGGTTCCCTCCCACCTCAACCATTCTGTGACTCAAAGCACACTCGTGCAAGTTGAGAAAGCACATCTGGTTATTGGTATTCATGGAATCGTAGAATCGTTTAGGTTGGAAAAGACCTTTAAGATCATGCGGTCCAACCATTAACCTACCATTACCACGTCCACCACTAAACCCATTAAGGGGAGAGTAGCAATGTCGTGTTTCCTGGCTTGGGGGCTGGATTATTTTTAATGAAAGTGAGAACTAGGAATCATTAAGGTTGGAAAGGACCTCTAAGATCATCAGTCCAAGCATCAACCGAACACCACCATGTCCACTAAACCATGTGCCAAAGTGCCACGTCTGCCTGTTTTTTGAACACCTGCAGGGATGGGGACTGCCCCACCTCTCTGGGCAGCCTGTTCCAATGCTTGACTACCCTTTCCGTGAAGAAATTTTTCCTAATATCCAATCGAAATCTTGCTGCGGCCTGGCCAGGGAGGGCAGGCCCAGCCTGATCCACGGCCTCGGGCAGGGCTGCCCGCCGCGCTCCAGGCCTGGCCGGGCCGCAGGGACGACGGCGGCGGCAGATGGCGGGTAATGGCGGCTGTCGGCCAGTAATGGCGGCGGCACTCGGCATAGCGTGCTTTCCATGTGACCGTAGTTTTCAGAGTTGGTCAGCAGGTCACAAGTTATAAGTAATGCAACTTGCTGCACATCTGTGCCGTGAGCCAGCAAGGTGGCAGCTTGATCCTGATGTGAATTCCTTCATGGCAGCGTCCTATTTGCGCTGACCTGCGGTGGTCCTAGTCGTGGGGTGACCCAAGGAGTGTACAGAATAGAGGGTGACTTTAGTTAAATACAAAAATGTAATGCGGTTGGTCTTGGTGCAGTAATTCATTTAGTGTGTCACCTCTGTCTTTTGAGAAAGCTCCTCTTCCCACCAGTCTTTCTTGAAAGTGACAATGTCCTTGGTACACCATTGTTTTTCAATGACTTTGGTAGCCTTTGGGAGGTGGCCTGAAGAATCTGTAGCGCGTGCTCCCGCTGAGGTCATTAAACACGAGGCTCTGTACAGAGCATACCAGGGGGTCGGATTTCTCTCTAAAGGCTTTGGGTGTTACTACTTGTAAAGTCTCTAAGGAGGAAGGAGAAGAAACCAAGCTTTTCTAAGGCTTGCTACCAGGCCTTAAATTTGGACTGGCATTATAGGCAGTCCCTTTGCGATAGAGCAGAGTAGCCATAAACTGACTTCCCTTGTCACTGCCACCTTGTGAGAAGAGTGGTAAGGAACAGGAAGAGTTACTCTGGGGGATATTTGGGGTAAACTGTGAGAAGACAGGTGATGTTGGAAGGACACGGGGTTTTCTAGTAAGCCATTGGTGGTGGTGGTACCAGGGCAGAAAGGGGAAGAAGGGATAAAATTTTCAGTTGATCATACTGTGGAAATGAAATATAAGTAGAAAAGGCACACGCATATGAAATGTTCACTCTAAGATTTTATAGACAAGTGTAACGTAGAACAGTATGAGAAAACCAGCACCCGAGTTTCTGTCCTGTTATCATCATAATCCTAAAAGGCCTTGCAAGAGTCCGCAAGAGTCCGTTTAGATTTTGAGACGTGTTTTGTAATGGAGAATAGAACCTTGGCCCCAAGCTTTATAGTTGGATTTGACATTATTTCTGCAGTTGTTAGTAGGAGCAGTTTTGGTATAAAGTAGTATCATTTCTGACACTAGTAGCAAGGCATACGGTAGTACCCTTCTCGATCGGGTGTGCTACCGGGCGCTGCGCCCAGCAGGGCTGCGGGACCTCCGCGGGGATCGGCTCCTGGTCTCCTGCCGTTCCCTGGAGGAATGACGGCCTCCCCGGTGACGGCGCTCACTCCTCCTGGAATAATCTGGGACTTGCCGTTCAGGGCTTAGAGCTCGCCCGTGGTCGTGATCCCTCCTCCTTTGCTGCTCCCGCCCTGTTTGTCGCCAAGTGTTGCGGGACCTCCGCGGGGATCGGCTCCTTGTCGCCTGCCGTTCCCTGGAGGAAGGACGGCCTCCCCGCTGACCGTGTGCTCTTCTCCCAGAAGAATCTGGGACTTGCCGTTCGGGGCTAAGAGCTCGCCCCTCGTTGCGATCCCTCCTCCTTTGCTGCTCCCACTCTGTTTGGCACCAAATGCTGCAGAACCTCCATGGGGATCGGCTCCTTGTCGCCTGCCGTTCCCTGGAGGAATGACGGCCTCCCAGGTGACCGTGTGCTCTTCTCCCGGAATAATCTGGGACTTGCCGTTCGGGGCTTAGAGCTCGCTCCTGGTGGCGATCCCTCCTCCTTTGCTGCTCCCGCCCTGTTTGTCGCCAAGTGCTGCGGGACCTCCGTGGGGATCGGCTCCTTGTCGCCTGCCGTTCCCTGGAGGACACCCGGCCTGCCCCGTGACGGTGCTCGCTCCTCCCCAGGGAGGCCAGGGAGTCCCGTTCGGGCCTTGGAGCTCGGCCCTCTTCACGAGCAGTGTCAGAAGCAGCGTCGTCAGCCCTGCTCTGCTGCCGTCTCCTGCTGCCTGCGGGGTCGTAGCCCTGGGCATGCTGAACCCTGCTGTGGCCATTGCAGTGCCGCCTCAGGGACCTGCTTCCGCCCGTGCCTGGGGCCCTGTCGCGGCCACCGCTGCGGTCTCTGCCGGAAGAGCTGCGGTGCTGGCGGCCTGAGGAATGATGCCGCCTCCTTTCCGCAGAGCGGTGTGGCGATCTCCGTCCTTGAGCACGGCTGACGGAGCTGTTGTACCGTACGATGTCGTACACCTCATAGATATTGTCTCCCACCTTGCGGTAGATGTAGCAGAAAGGCCGCCGGCAGATCGGGCACACCGGTCTTCTGCGGGACCACTCCAATATGCAGGAAAAACAGAAAACGTGCCTGCACCAGCTCACAGAGGCTTCGTTGTTAACGGTGTCCTGGCAGATGGGGCACCTTAGGTCCTCCGAAGCATCCAGTGGTGCAGGCTGGGGCGCCTGGCTGGTGCTGGCAGCAGGGGAAGAGGTGCCGTCTTCTGCCAGGTCCTCCTCCAACGCCATCTCGCACTGCAGGCAAAAGAGATACAAAGCTCATGACCTGCCCTGGAGACGCAACCTGCAGGAAGCAGCAAAGCCGTGGAAGTGGAGTGCTAAAGGGTTGCCCGCTCTGCCTCGGGGCTGTGCTTGTGCTGCCACAAACACCAGGGACCATCCCGGGGCAGCTGAATGAGAGCAAGGACGTCTTTGCGTGTTCCTGCTCTCAGGGCAGGGCGGTGACTGACCTCTCGGACACGTGCAGGCAGGAATCGGGAGGGCAGGAAAGCGGTTCGTGGCCTCTCAGCAACAGCAGCCTGAGCCTGGTGGTGCGGCAGACTGGGACCAGCGCCCCGGGCCCGGCCGGTGTCGCCGTCCGGCAGATCCTGTCTGTGCCCTCAGAAGGCAGCCTGCGGGATGGGGGCCCTTCGTCCCGCCACCTGCAGACGTCCGTCCTTGACGGCAGACGAGGACAGCACTGTGGCCCTTCAGTGGTCCCCCATGCCCTAAAAGGACGGTTGTCGCAGGGGTCACAGTGACAGTCTGGTGACATCACAAGGCTTTCGTGGACCACACCCAGAAGACACAAGCGCCGGCCTCGGGGAACAAAAATTGCCCAGGTAGCTCCCCTCTCAAGACTGTCCCACTGTCGAGCAGAATCCCGTTGCTGTATTTTTCGTGTCAATTTTGGACACCACGTTTCACCGTTGGTATCCAGCACTACATTCTGGTTTGGAAATAAACCATCTCAAGGCACTTCTTAGTCCTCAGACGACTTTGCAGGTTGAGGGAGGCGCTCCTTGCCCTCTGCTTAGCACTGGTGAGGCCACCCCTGGAGTACCGTGTCCAGTGCTGGGCTCTCCAGCACAAGAGAGAGATGGACATAGTGGAGAGAGTCCGACAAAGGTCCGCAAGGATGATGAAGGGACTGGGGCGCCTCTCCTGTGAGGAAGGGCTGAGAGAGCTGAGAAGAAGAGAATTCTCGGCAGGGGTGGGGGGGGTGGTGGGATCTTTTTCAACGTATATCATCAATAGCTGAAGGGAGGTTGCAAAGAAGACAGGGCCAGGCTCTTTTCGGGGATGCCCAGTGACGATGGGCACAAACCGAAACGCAGGAGCTTCCGTCTGAACATCAGGAAACGCTTTTTTGCTGTGAGGGTGACCGAGCGCTGGCACAGGTTGCCTAGGGAGCTTGTGGAGTCTCCCTCCTTGGAGATACTCGAAAGCTGTCTGTCTGTGGTCCTGGGCCACCGTCTGTAGGTGGCTGTGCTTGAGCAGGGGAGGTTGGAGCAGATGGCCTCCAGAGGTTCCCTCCCACCTCAACCATTCTGTGACTCAAAGCACACTCGTGCAAGTTGAGAAAGCACATCTGGTTATTGGTATTCATGGAATCGTAGAATCGTTTAGGTTGGAAAAGACCTTTAAGATCATGCGGTCCAACCATTAACCTACCATTACCACGTCCACCACTAAACCCATTAAGGGGAGAGTAGCAGTGTCGTGTTTCCTGGCTTGGGGGCTGGATTATTTTTAATGAAAGTGAGAACTAGGAATCATTAAGGTTGGAAAGGACCTCTAAGATCATCAGTCCAAGCATCAACCGAACACCACCATGTCCACTAAACCATGTGCCAAAGTGCCACGTCTGCCCGTTTTTTGAACACCTGCAGGGATGGGGACTGCCCCACCTCTCTGGGCAGCCTGTTCCAATGCTTGACTACCCTTTCCGTGAAGAAATTTTTCCTAATATCCAATCGAAATCTTGCTGCGGCCTGGCCAGGGAGGGCAGGCCCAGCCTGATCCACGGCCTCGGGCAGGGCTGCCCGCCGCGCTCCAGGCCTGGCCGGGCCGCAGGGACGACGGCGGCGGCAGATGGCGGGTAATGGCGGCTGTCGGCCAGTAATGGCGGCGGCACTCGGCATAGCGTGCTTTCCATGTGACCGTAGTTTTCAGAGTTGGTCAGCAGGTCACAAGTTATAAGTAATGCAACTTGCTGCACATCTGTGCCGTGAGCCAGCAAGGTGGCAGCTTGATCCTGATGTGAATTCCTTCATGGCAGCGTCCTATTTGCGCTGACCTGCGGTGGTCCTAGTCGTGGGGTGACCCAAGGAGTGTACAGAATAGAGGGTGACTTTAGTTAAATACAAAAATGTAATGCGGTTGGTCTTGGTGCAGTAATTCATTTAGTGTGTCACCTCTGTCTTTTGAGAAAGCTCCTCTTCCCACCAGTCTTTCTTGAAAGTGACAATGTCCTTGGTACACCATTGTTTTTCAATGACTTTGGTAGCCTTTGGGAGGTGGCCTGAAGAATCTGTAGCGCGTGCTCCCGCTGAGGTCATTAAACACGAGGCTCTGTACAGAGCATACCAGGGGGTCGGATTTCTCTCTAAAGGCTTTGGGTGTTACTACTTGTAAAGTCTCTAAGGAGGAAGGAGAAGAAACCAAGCTTTTCTAAGGCTTGCTACCAGGCCTTAAATTTGGACTGGCATTATAGGCAGTCCCTTTGCGATAGAGCAGAGTAGCCATAAACTGACTTCCCTTGTCACTGCCACCTTGTGAGAAGAGTGGTAAGGAACAGGAAGAGTTACTCTGGGGGATATTTGGGGTAAACTGTGAGAAGACAGGTGATGTTGGAAGGACACGGGGTTTTCTAGTAAGCCATTGGTGGTGGTGGTACCAGGGCAGAAAGGGGAAGAAGGGATAAAATTTTCAGTTGATCATACTGTGGAAATGAAATATAAGTAGAAAAGGCACACGCATATGAAATGTTCACTCTAAGATTTTATAGACAAGTGTAACGTAGAACAGTATGAGAAAACCAGCACCCGAGTTTCTGTCCTGTTATCATCATAATCCTAAAAGGCCTTGCAAGAGTCCGCAAGAGTCCGTTTAGATTTTGAGACGTGTTTTGTAATGGAGAATAGAACCTTGGCCCCAAGCTTTATAGTTGGATTTGACATTATTTCTGCAGTTGTTAGTAGGAGCAGTTTTGGTATAAAGTAGTATCATTTCTGACACTAGTAGCAAGGCATACGGTAGTACCCTTCTCGATCGGGTGTGCTACCGGGCGCTGCGCCCAGCAGGGCTGCGGGACCTCCGCGGGGATCGGCTCCTGGTCTCCTGCCGTTCCCTGGAGGAATGACGGCCTCCCCGGTGACGGCGCTCACTCCTCCTGGAATAAGCTGGGGCTTGCCGTTCAGGGCTTAGAGCTCGCCCGTGGTCGTGATCCCTCCTCCTTTGCTGCTCCCACTCTGTTTGGCACCAAATGCTGCAGAACCTCCATGGGGATCGGCTCCTTGTCGCCTGCCGTTCCCTGGAGGAATGACGGCCTCCCAGGTGACCGTGTGCTCTTCTCCCGGAATAATCTGGGACTTGCCGTTCGGGGCTTAGAGCTTGCCCCTGGTGGCGATCCCTCCTCCTTTGCTGCTCCCACCGTGTTTGGCACCAAGTGCTGCAGAACCTCCGCGGGGATCGGCTCCTTGTCGCCTGCCGTTCCCTGGAGGAATCACGGCCTCCCCGGTGACGGCGCACACTCCTCCCGGAATAATCTGGGACTTGCTGTTCAGGGCTTAGACCTCGCCCCTCATTGCGATCCCTCCTCCTTTGCTGCTCCCACCATGTTTGGCACCAAGTGCTGCAGAACCTCCATGGGGATCGGCTCCTTGTCGCCTGCCGTTCCCTGGAGGAATGACGGCCTCCCCGCTGACCGTGTGCTCTTCTCCCAGAAGAATCTGGGACTTGCCTTTCGGGGCTTAGAGCTCGCCCGTGGTGGTGATCCCTCCTCCTTTGCTGTTCCCGCCCTGTTTGTCGCCAAGTGTTGCGGGACCTCCGCGGGGATCGGCTCCTTGTCGCCTGCCGTTCCCTGGAGGAAGGACGGCCTCCCCGCTGACCGTGTGCTCTTCTCCCAGAAGAATCTGGGACTTGCCGTTCGGGGCTAAGAGCTCGCCCCTCGTTGCGATCCCTCCTCCTTTGCTGCTCCCACCGTGTTTGGCACCAAGTGCTGCAGAACCTCCGCGGGGATCGGCTCCTTGTCGCCTGCCGTTCCCTGGAGGAATGACGGCCTCCCCGGTGACGGCGCACACTCCTCCCGGAATAATCTGGGACTTGCTGTTCAGGGCTTAGACCTCGCCCCTCATTGCGATCCCTCCTCCTTTGCTGCTCCCACCATGTTTGGCACCAAGTGCTGCAGAACCTCCATGGGGATCGGCTCCTTGTCGCCTGCCGTTCCCTGGAGGAATGACGGCCTCCCCGCTGACCGTGTGCTCTTCTCCCAGAAGAATCTGGGACTTGCCTTTCGGGGCTTAGAGCTCGCCCGTGGTGGCGATCCCTCCTCCTTTGCTGCTCCCGCCCTGTTTGTCGCCAAGTGTTGCGGGACCTCCGCGGGGATCGGCTCCTTGTCGCCTGCCGTTCCCTGAAGGAAGGACGGCCTCCCCGCTGACCGTGTGCTCTTCTCCCAGAAGAATCTGGGACTTGCCGTTCGGGGCTAAGAGCTCGCCCCTCGTTGCGATCCCTCCTCCTTTGCTGCTCCCACCGTGTTTGGCACCAAGTGCTGCAGAACCTCCATGGGGATTGGCTCCTGGTCTCCTGCCGTTCCCTGGAGGAATGGCGGCCTCCCCGGTGACGGCGCTCACTCCTCCTGGAATAATCTGGGACTTGCCGTTCGGGGCTTAGAGCTCGCTCCTGGTGGCGATCCCTCCTCCTTTGCTGCTCCCGCCCTGTTTGTCGCCAAGTGCTGCGGGACCTCCGTGGGGATCGGCTCCTTGTCGCCTGCCGTTCCCTGGAGGACACCCGGCCTGCCCCGTGACGGTGCTCGCTCCTCCCCAGGGAGGCCAGGGAGTCCCGTTCGGGCCTTGGAGCTCGGCCCTCTTCACGAGCAGTGTCAGAAGCAGCGTCGTCAGCCCTGCTCTGCTGCCGTCTCCTGCTGCCTGCGGGGTCGTAGCCCTGGGCATGCTGAACCCTGCTGTGGCCATTGCAGTGCCGCCTCAGGGACCTGCTTCCGCCCGTGCCTGGGGCCCTGTCGCGGCCACCGCTGCGGTCTCTGCCGGAAGAGCTGCGGTGCTGGCGGCCTGAGGAATGATGCCGCCTCCTTTCCGCAGAGCGGTGTGGCGATCTCCGTCCTTGAGCACGGCTGACGGAGCTGTTGTACCGTACGATGTCGTACACCTCATAGATATTGTCTCCCACCTTGCGGTAGATGTAGCAGAAAGGCCGCCGGCAGATCGGGCACACCGGTCTTCTGCGGGACCACTCCAATATGCAGGAAAAACAGAAAACGTGCCTGCACCAGCTCACAGAGGCTTCGTTGTTAACGGTGTCCTGGCAGATGGGGCACCTTAGGTCCTCCGAAGCATCCAGTGGTGCAGGCTGGGGCGCCTGGCTGGTGCTGGCAGCAGGGGAAGAGGTGCCGTCTTCTGCCAGGTCCTCCTCCAACGCCATCTCGCACTGCAGGCAAAAGAGATACAAAGCTCATGACCTGCCCTGGAGACGCAACCTGCAGGAAGCAGCAAAGCCGTGGAAGTGGAGTGCTAAAGGGTTGCCCGCTCTGCCTCGGGGCTGTGCTTGTGCTGCCACAAACACCAGGGACCATCCCGGGGCAGCTGAATGAGAGCAAGGACGTCTTTGCGTGTTCCTGCTCTCAGGGCAGGGCGGTGACTGACCTCTCGGACACGTGCAGGCAGGAATCGGGAGGGCAGGAAAGCGGTTCGTGGCCTCTCAGCAACAGCAGCCTGAGCCTGGTGGTGCGGCAGACTGGGACCAGCGCCCCGGGCCCGGCCGGTGTCGCCGTCCGGCAGATCCTGTCTGTGCCCTCAGAAGGCAGCCTGCGGGATGGGGGCCCTTCGTCCCGCCACCTGCAGACGTCCGTCCTTGACGGCAGACGAGGACAGCACTGTGGCCCTTCAGTGGTCCCCCATGCCCTAAAAGGACGGTTGTCGCAGGGGTCACAGTGACAGTCTGGTGACATCACAAGGCTTTCGTGGACCACACCCAGAAGACACAAGCGCCGGCCTCGGGGAACAAAAATTGCCCAGGTAGCTCCCCTCTCAAGACTGTCCCACTGTCGAGCAGAATCCCGTTGCTGTATTTTTCGTGTCAATTTTGGACACCACGTTTCACCGTTGGTATCCAGCACTACATTCTGGTTTGGAAATAAACCATCTCAAGGCACTTCTTAGTCCTCAGACGACTTTGCAGGTTGAGGGAGGCGCTCCTTGCCCTCTGCTTAGCACTGGTGAGGCCACCCCTGGAGTACCGTGTCCAGTGCTGGGCTCTCCAGCACAAGAGAGAGATGGACATAGTGGAGAGAGTCCGACAAAGGTCCGCAAGGATGATGAAGGGACTGGGGCGCCTCTCCTGTGAGGAAGGGCTGAGAGAGCTGAGAAGAAGAGAATTCTCGGCGGGGGTGGGGGGGGGTGGTGGGATCTTTTTCAACGTATATCATCAATAGCTGAAGGGAGGTTGCAAAGAAGACAGGGCCAGGCTCTTTTCGGGGATGCCCAGTGACGATGGGCACAAACCGAAACGCAGGAGCTTCCGTCTGAACATCAGGAAACGCTTTTTTGCTGTGAGGGTGACCGAGCGCTGGCACAGGTTGCCTAGGGAGCTTGTGGAGTCTCCCTCCTTGGAGATACTCGAAAGCTGTCTGTCTGTGGTCCTGGGCCACCGTCTGTAGGTGGCTGTGCTTGAGCAGGGGAGGTTGGAGCAGATGGCCTCCAGAGGTTCCCTCCCACCTCAACCATTCTGTGACTCAAAGCACACTCGTGCAAGTTGAGAAAGCACATCTGGTTATTGGTATTCATGGAATCGTAGAATCGTTTAGGTTGGAAAAGACCTTTAAGATCATGCGGTCCAACCATTAACCTACCATTACCACGTCCACCACTAAACCCATTAAGGGGAGAGTAGCAGTGTCGTGTTTCCTGGCTTGGGGGCTGGATTATTTTTAATGAAAGTGAGAACTAGGAATCATTAAGGTTGGAAAGGACCTCTAAGATCATCAGTCCAAGCATCAACCGAACACCACCATGTCCACTAAACCATGTGCCAAAGTGCCACGTCTGCCCGTTTTTTGAACACCTGCAGGGATGGGGACTGCCCCACCTCTCTGGGCAGCCTGTTCCAATGCTTGACTACCCTTTCCGTGAAGAAATTTTTCCTAATATCCAATCGAAATCTTGCTGCGGCCTGGCCAGGGAGGGCAGGCCCAGCCTGATCCACGGCCTCGGGCAGGGCTGCCCGCCGCGCTCCAGGCCTGGCCGGGCCGCAGGGACGACGGCGGCGGCAGATGGCGGGTAATGGCGGCTGTCGGCCAGTAATGGCGGCGGCACTCGGCATAGCGTGCTTTCCATGTGACCGTAGTTTTCAGAGTTGGTCAGCAGGTCACAAGTTATAAGTAATGCAACTTGCTGCACATCTGTGCCGTGAGCCAGCAAGGTGGCAGCTTGATCCTGATGTGAATTCCTTCATGGCAGCGTCCTATTTGCGCTGACCTGCGGTGGTCCTAGTCGTGGGGTGACCCAAGGAGTGTACAGAATAGAGGGTGACTTTAGTTAAATACAAAAATGTAATGCGGTTGGTCTTGGTGCAGTAATTCATTTAGTGTGTCACCTCTGTCTTTTGAGAAAGCTCCTCTTCCCACCAGTCTTTCTTGAAAGTGACAATGTCCTTGGTACACCATTGTTTTTCAATGACTTTGGTAGCCTTTGGGAGGTGGCCTGAAGAATCTGTAGCGCGTGCTCCCGCTGAGGTCATTAAACACGAGGCTCTGTACAGAGCATACCAGGGGGTCGGATTTCTCTCTAAAGGCTTTGGGTGTTACTACTTGTAAAGTCTCTAAGGAGGAAGGAGAAGAAACCAAGCTTTTCTAAGGCTTGCTACCAGGCCTTAAATTTGGACTGGCATTATAGGCAGTCCCTTTGCGATAGAGCAGAGTAGCCATAAACTGACTTCCCTTGTCACTGCCACCTTGTGAGAAGAGTGGTAAGGAACAGGAAGAGTTACTCTGGGGGATATTTGGGGTAAACTGTGAGAAGACAGGTGATGTTGGAAGGACACGGGGTTTTCTAGTAAGCCATTGGTGGTGGTGGTACCAGGGCAGAAAGGGGAAGAAGGGATAAAATTTTCAGTTGATCATACTGTGGAAATGAAATATAAGTAGAAAAGGCACACGCATATGAAATGTTCACTCTAAGATTTTATAGACAAGTGTAACGTAGAACAGTATGAGAAAACCAGCACCCGAGTTTCTGTCCTGTTATCATCATAATCCTAAAAGGCCTTGCAAGAGTCCGCAAGAGTCCGTTTAGATTTTGAGACGTGTTTTGTAATGGAGAATAGAACCTTGGCCCCAAGCTTTATAGTTGGATTTGACATTATTTCTGCAGTTGTTAGTAGGAGCAGTTTTGGTATAAAGTAGTATCATTTCTGACACTAGTAGCAAGGCATACGGTAGTACCCTTCTCGATCGGGTGTGCTACCGGGCGCTGCGCCCAGCAGGGCTGCGGGACCTCCGCGGGGATCGGCTCCTGGTCTCCTGCCGTTCCCTGGAGGAATGACGGCCTCCCCGGTGACGGCGCTCACTCCTCCTGGAATAAGCTGGGGCTTGCCGTTCAGGGCTTAGAGCTCGCCCGTGGTCGTGATCCCTCCTCCTTTGCTGCTCCCACTCTGTTTGGCACCAAATGCTGCAGAACCTCCATGGGGATCGGCTCCTTGTCGCCTGCCGTTCCCTGGAGGAATGACGGCCTCCCAGGTGACCGTGTGCTCTTCTCCCGGAATAATCTGGGACTTGCCGTTCGGGGCTTAGAGCTTGCCCCTGGTGGCGATCCCTCCTCCTTTGCTGCTCCCACCGTGTTTGGCACCAAGTGCTGCAGAACCTCCGCGGGGATCGGCTCCTTGTCGCCTGCCGTTCCCTGGAGGAATCACGGCCTCCCCGGTGACGGCGCACACTCCTCCCGGAATAATCTGGGACTTGCTGTTCAGGGCTTAGACCTCGCCCCTCATTGCGATCCCTCCTCCTTTGCTGCTCCCACCATGTTTGGCACCAAGTGCTGCAGAACCTCCATGGGGATCGGCTCCTTGTCGCCTGCCGTTCCCTGGAGGAATGACGGCCTCCCCGCTGACCGTGTGCTCTTCTCCCAGAAGAATCTGGGACTTGCCTTTCGGGGCTTAGAGCTCGCCCGTGGTCGTGATCCCTCCTCCTTTGCTGTTCCCGCCCTGTTTGTCGCCAAGTGTTGCGGGACCTCCGCGGGGATCGGCTCCTTGTCGCCTGCCGTTCCCTGGAGGAAGGACGGCCTCCCCGCTGACCGTGTGCTCTTCTCCCAGAAGAATCTGGGACTTGCCGTTCGGGGCTAAGAGCTCGCCCCTCGTTGCGATCCCTCCTCCTTTGCTGCTCCCACCGTGTTTGGCACCAAGTGCTGCAGAACCTCCGCGGGGATCGGCTCCTTGTCGCCTGCCGTTCCCTGGAGGAATGACGGCCTCCCCGGTGACGGCGCACACTCCTCCCGGAATAATCTGGGACTTGCTGTTCAGGGCTTAGACCTCGCCCCTCATTGCGATCCCTCCTCCTTTGCTGCTCCCACCATGTTTGGCACCAAGTGCTGCAGAACCTCCATGGGGATCGGCTCCTTGTCGCCTGCCGTTCCCTGGAGGAATGACGGCCTCCCCGCTGACCGTGTGCTCTTCTCCCAGAAGAATCTGGGACTTGCCTTTCGGGGCTTAGAGCTCGCCCGTGGTGGCGATCCCTCCTCCTTTGCTGTTCCCGCCCTGTTTGTCGCCAAGTGTTGCGGGACCTCCGCGGGGATCGGCTCCTTGTCGCCTGCCGTTCCCTGGAGGAAGGACGGCCTCCCCGCTGACCGTGTGCTCTTCTCCCAGAAGAATCTGGGACTTGCCGTTCGGGGCTAAGAGCTCGCCCCTCGTTGCGATCCCTCCTCCTTTGCTGCTCCCACCGTGTTTGGCACCAAGTGCTGCAGAACCTCCATGGGGATCGGCTCCTGGTCTCCTGCCGTTCCCTGGAGGAATGACGGCCTCCCCGGTGACGGCGCTCACTCCTCCTGGAATAATCTGGGACTTGCCGTTCGGGGCTTAGAGCTCGCTCCTGGTGGCGATCCCTCCTCCTTTGCTGCTCCCGCCCTGTTTGTCGCCAAGTGCTGCGGGACCTCCGTGGGGATCGGCTCCTTGTCGCCTGCCGTTCCCTGGAGGACACCCGGCCTGCCCCGTGACGGTGCTCGCTCCTCCCCAGGGAGGCCAGGGAGTCCCGTTCGGGCCTTGGAGCTCGGCCCTCTTCACGAGCAGTGTCAGAAGCAGCGTCGTCAGCCCTGCTCTGCTGCCGTCTCCTGCTGCCTGCGGGGTCGTAGCCCTGGGCATGCTGAACCCTGCTGTGGCCATTGCAGTGCCGCCTCAGGGACCTGCTTCCGCCCGTGCCTGGGGCCCTGTCGCGGCCACCGCTGCGGTCTCTGCCGGAAGAGCTGCGGTGCTGGCGGCCTGAGGAATGATGCCGCCTCCTTTCCGCAGAGCGGTGTGGCGATCTCCGTCCTTGAGCACGGCTGACGGAGCTGTTGTACCGTACGATGTCGTACACCTCATAGATATTGTCTCCCACCTTGCGGTAGATGTAGCAGAAAGGCCGCCGGCAGATCGGGCACACCGGTCTTCTGCGGGACCACTCCAATATGCAGGAAAAACAGAAAACGTGCCTGCACCAGCTCACAGAGGCTTCGTTGTTAACGGTGTCCTGGCAGATGGGGCACCTTAGGTCCTCCGAAGCATCCAGTGGTGCAGGCTGGGGCGCCTGGCTGGTGCTGGCAGCAGGGGAAGAGGTGCCGTCTTCTGCCAGGTCCTCCTCCAACGCCATCTCGCACTGCAGGCAAAAGAGATACAAAGCTCATGACCTGCCCTGGAGACGCAACCTGCAGGAAGCAGCAAAGCCGTGGAAGTGGAGTGCTAAAGGGTTGCCCGCTCTGCCTCGGGGCTGTGCTTGTGCTGCCACAAACACCAGGGACCATCCCGGGGCAGCTGAATGAGAGCAAGGACGTCTTTGCGTGTTCCTGCTCTCAGGGCAGGGCGGTGACTGACCTCTCGGACACGTGCAGGCAGGAATCGGGAGGGCAGGAAAGCGGTTCGTGGCCTCTCAGCAACAGCAGCCTGAGCCTGGTGGTGCGGCAGACTGGGACCAGCGCCCCGGGCCCGGCCGGTGTCGCCGTCCGGCAGATCCTGTCTGTGCCCTCAGAAGGCAGCCTGCGGGATGGGGGCCCTTCGTCCCGCCACCTGCAGACGTCCGTCCTTGACGGCAGACGAGGACAGCACTGTGGCCCTTCAGTGGTCCCCCATGCCCTAAAAGGACGGTTGTCGCAGGGGTCACAGTGACAGTCTGGTGACATCACAAGGCTTTCGTGGACCACACCCAGAAGACACAAGCGCCGGCCTCGGGGAACAAAAATTGCCCAGGTAGCTCCCCTCTCAAGACTGTCCCACTGTCGAGCAGAATCCCGTTGCTGTATTTTTCGTGTCAATTTTGGACACCACGTTTCACCGTTGGTATCCAGCACTACATTCTGGTTTGGAAATAAACCATCTCAAGGCACTTCTTAGTCCTCAGACGACTTTGCAGGTTGAGGGAGGCGCTCCTTGCCCTCTGCTTAGCACTGGTGAGGCCACCCCTGGAGTACCGTGTCCAGTGCTGGGCTCTCCAGCACAAGAGAGAGATGGACATAGTGGAGAGAGTCCGACAAAGGTCCGCAAGGATGATGAAGGGACTGGGGCGCCTCTCCTGTGAGGAAGGGCTGAGAGAGCTGAGAAGAAGAGAATTCTCGGCGGGGGTGGGGGGGGTGGTGGGATCTTTTTCAACGTATATCATCAATAGCTGAAGGGAGGTTGCAAAGAAGACAGGGCCAGGCTCTTTTCGGGGATGCCCAGTGACGATGGGCACAAACCGAAACGCAGGAGCTTCCGTCTGAACATCAGGAAACGCTTTTTTGCTGTGAGGGTGACCGAGCGCTGGCACAGGTTGCCTAGGGAGCTTGTGGAGTCTCCCTCCTTGGAGATACTCGAAAGCTGTCTGTCTGTGGTCCTGGGCCACCGTCTGTAGGTGGCTGTGCTTGAGCAGGGGAGGTTGGAGCAGATGGCCTCCAGAGGTTCCCTCCCACCTCAACCATTCTGTGACTCAAAGCACACTCGTGCAAGTTGAGAAAGCACATCTGGTTATTGGTATTCATGGAATCGTAGAATCGTTTAGGTTGGAAAAGACCTTTAAGATCATGCGGTCCAACCATTAACCTACCATTACCGCGTCCACCACTAAACCCATTAAGGGGAGAGTAGCAGTGTCGTGTTTCCTGGCTTGGGGGCTGGATTATTTTTAATGAAAGTGAGAACTAGGAATCATTAAGGTTGGAAAGGACCTCTAAGATCATCAGTCCAAGCATCAACCGAACACCACCATGTCCACTAAACCATGTGCCAAAGTGCCACGTCTGCCCGTTTTTTGAACACCTGCAGGGATGGGGACTGCCCCACCTCTCTGGGCAGCCTGTTCCAATGCTTGACTACCCTTTCCGTGAAGAAATTTTTCCTAATATCCAATCGAAATCTTGCTGCGGCCTGGCCAGGGAGGGCAGGCCCAGCCTGATCCACGGCCTCGGGCAGGGCTGCCCGCCGCGCTCCAGGCCTGGCCGGGCCGCAGGGACGACGGCGGCGGCAGATGGCGGGTAATGGCGGCTGTCGGCCAGTAATGGCGGCGGCACTCGGCATAGCGTGCTTTCCATGTGACCGTAGTTTTCAGAGTTGGTCAGCAGGTCACAAGTTATAAGTAATGCAACTTGCTGCACATCTGTGCCGTGAGCCAGCAAGGTGGCAGCTTGATCCTGATGTGAATTCCTTCATGGCAGCGTCCTATTTGCGCTGACCTGCGGTGGTCCTAGTCGTGGGGTGACCCAAGGAGTGTACAGAATAGAGGGTGACTTTAGTTAAATACAAAAATGTAATGCGGTTGGTCTTGGTGCAGTAATTCATTTAGTGTGTCACCTCTGTCTTTTGAGAAAGCTCCTCTTCCCACCAGTCTTTCTTGAAAGTGACAATGTCCTTGGTACACCATTGTTTTTCAATGACTTTGGTAGCCTTTGGGAGGTGGCCTGAAGAATCTGTAGCGCGTGCTCCCGCTGAGGTCATTAA
Organism: Pelecanus crispus; assembly: GCF_030463565.1. Classification (NCBI taxonomy): domain Eukaryota; kingdom Metazoa; phylum Chordata; class Aves; order Pelecaniformes; family Pelecanidae; genus Pelecanus; species Pelecanus crispus. The sequence goes on from NC_134645.1 coordinate 103,212,570, forward strand.
ACACGAGGCTCTGTACAGAGCATACCAGGGGGTCGGATTTCTCTCTAAAGGCTTTGGGTGTTACTACTTGTAAAGTCTCTAAGGAGGAAGGAGAAGAAACCAAGCTTTTCTAAGGCTTGCTACCAGGCCTTAAATTTGGACTGGCATTATAGGCAGTCCCTTTGCGATAGAGCAGAGTAGCCATAAACTGACTTCCCTTGTCACTGCCACCTTGTGAGAAGAGTGGTAAGGAACAGGAAGAGTTACTCTGGGGGATATTTGGGGTAAACTGTGAGAAGACAGGTGATGTTGGAAGGACACGGGGTTTTCTAGTAAGCCATTGGTGGTGGTGGTACCAGGGCAGAAAGGGGAAGAAGGGATAAAATTTTCAGTTGATCATACTGTGGAAATGAAATATAAGTAGAAAAGGCACACGCATATGAAATGTTCACTCTAAGATTTTATAGACAAGTGTAACGTAGAACAGTATGAGAAAACCAGCACCCGAGTTTCTGTCCTGTTATCATCATAATCCTAAAAGGCCTTGCAAGAGTCCGCAAGAGTCCGTTTAGATTTTGAGACGTGTTTTGTAATGGAGAATAGAACCTTGGCCCCAAGCTTTATAGTTGGATTTGACATTATTTCTGCAGTTGTTAGTAGGAGCAGTTTTGGTATAAAGTAGTATCATTTCTGACACTAGTAGCAAGGCATACGGTAGTACCCTTCTCGATCGGGTGTGCTACCGGGCGCTGCGCCCAGCAGGGCTGCGGGACCTCCGCGGGGATCGGCTCCTGGTCTCCTGCCGTTCCCTGGAGGAATGACGGCCTCCCCGGTGACGGCGCTCACTCCTCCTGGAATAAGCTGGGGCTTGCCGTTCAGGGCTTAGAGCTCGCCCGTGGTCGTGATCCCTCCTCCTTTGCTGCTCCCACTCTGTTTGGCACCAAATGCTGCAGAACCTCCATGGGGATCGGCTCCTTGTCGCCTGCCGTTCCCTGGAGGAATGACGGCCTCCCAGGTGACCGTGTGCTCTTCTCCCGGAATAATCTGGGACTTGCCGTTCGGGGCTTAGAGCTTGCCCCTGGTGGCGATCCCTCCTCCTTCGCTGCTCCCACCGTATTTGGCACCAAGTGCTGCAGAACCTCCGCGGGGATCGGCTCCTTGTCGCCTGCCGTTCCCTGGAGGAATCACGGCCTCCCCGGTGACGGCGCACACTCCTCCCGGAATAATCTGGGACTTGCTGTTCAGGGCTTAGACCTCGCCCCTCATTGCGATCCCTCCTCCTTTGCTGCTCCCACCATGTTTGGCACCAAGTGCTGCAGAACCTCCATGGGGATCGGCTCCTTGTCGCCTGCCGTTCCCTGGAGGAATGACGGCCTCCCCGCTGACCGTGTGCTCTTCTCCCAGAAGAATCTGGGACTTGCCTTTCGGGGCTTAGAGCTCGCCCGTGGTGGCGATCCCTCCTCCTTTGCTGCTCCCGCCCTGTTTGTCGCCAAGTGTTGCGGGACCTCCGCGGGGATCGGCTCCTTGTCGCCTGCCGTTCCCTGGAGGAAGGACGGCCTCCCCGCTGACCGTGTGCTCTTCTCCCAGAAGAATCTGGGACTTGCCGTTCGGGGCTAAGAGCTCGCCCCTCGTTGCGATCCCTCCTCCTTTGCTGCTCCCACCGTGTTTGGCACCAAGTGCTGCAGAACCTCCATGGGGATCGGCTCCTGGTCTCCTGCCGTTCCCTGGAGCAATGACGGCCTCCCCGGTGACGGCGCTCACTCCTCCTGGAATAATCTGGGACTTGCCGTTCGGGGCTTAGAGCTCGCTCCTGGTGGCGATCCCTCCTCCTTTGCTGCTCCCGCCCTGTTTGTCGCCAAGTGCTGCGGGACCTCCGTGGGGATCGGCTCCTTGTCGCCTGCCGTTCCCTGGAGGACACCCGGCCTGCCCCGTGACGGTGCTCGCTCCTCCCCAGGGAGGCCAGGGAGTCCCGTTCGGGCCTTGGAGCTCGGCCCTCTTCACGAGCAGTGTCAGAAGCAGCGTCGTCAGCCCTGCTCTGCTGCCGTCTCCTGCTGCCTGCGGGGTCGTAGCCCTGGGCATGCTGAACCCTGCTGTGGCCATTGCAGTGCCGCCTCAGGGACCTGCTTCCGCCCGTGCCTGGGGCCCTGTCGCGGCCACCGCTGCGGTCTCTGCCGGAAGAGCTGCGGTGCTGGCGGCCTGAGGAATGATGCCGCCTCCTTTCCGCAGAGCGGTGTGGCGATCTCCGTCCTTGAGCACGGCTGACGGAGCTGTTGTACCGTACGATGTCGTACACCTCATAGATATTGTCTCCCACCTTGCGGTAGATGTAGCAGAAAGGCCGCCGGCAGATCGGGCACACCGGTCTTCTGCGGGACCACTCCAATATGCAGGAAAAACAGAAAACGTGCCTGCACCAGCTCACAGAGGCTTCGTTGTTAACGGTGTCCTGGCAGATGGGGCACCTTAGGTCCTCCGAAGCATCCAGTGGTGCAGGCTGGGGCGCCTGGCTGGTGCTGGCAGCAGGGGAAGAGGTGCCGTCTTCTGCCAGGTCCTCCTCCAACGCCATCTCGCACTGCAGGCAAAAGAGATACAAAGCTCATGACCTGCCCTGGAGACGCAACCTGCAGGAAGCAGCAAAGCCGTGGAAGTGGAGTGCTAAAGGGTTGCCCGCTCTGCCTCGGGGCTGTGCTTGTGCTGCCACAAACACCAGGGACCATCCCGGGGCAGCTGAATGAGAGCAAGGACGTCTTTGCGTGTTCCTGCTCTCAGGGCAGGGCGGTGACTGACCTCTCGGACACGTGCAGGCAGGAATCGGGAGGGCAGGAAAGCGGTTCGTGGCCTCTCAGCAACAGCAGCCTGAGCCTGGTGGTGCGGCAGACTGGGACCAGCGCCCCGGGCCCGGCCGGTGTCGCCGTCCGGCAGATCCTGTCTGTGCCCTCAGAAGGCAGCCTGCGGGATGGGGGCCCTTCGTCCCGCCACCTGCAGACGTCCGTCCTTGACGGCAGACGAGGACAGCACTGTGGCCCTTCAGTGGTCCCCCATGCCCTAAAAGGACGGTTGTCGCAGGGGTCACAGTGACAGTCTGGTGACATCACAAGGCTTTCGTGGACCACACCCAGAAGACACAAGCGCCGGCCTCGGGGAACAAAAATTGCCCAGGTAGCTCCCCTCTCAAGACTGTCCCACTGTCGAGCAGAATCCCGTTGCTGTATTTTTCGTGTCAATTTTGGACACCACGTTTCACCGTTGGTATCCAGCACTACATTCTGGTTTGGAAATAAACCATCTCAAGGCACTTCTTAGTCCTCAGACGACTTTGCAGGTTGAGGGAGGCGCTCCTTGCCCTCTGCTTAGCACTGGTGAGGCCACCCCTGGAGTACCGTGTCCAGTGCTGGGCTCTCCAGCACAAGAGAGAGATGGACATAGTGGAGAGAGTCCGACAAAGGTCCGCAAGGATGATGAAGGGACTGGGGCGCCTCTCCTGTGAGGAAGGGCTGAGAGAGCTGAGAAGAAGAGAATTCTCGGCGGGGGTGGGGGGGGTGGTGGGATCTTTTTCAACGTATATCATCAATAGCTGAAGGGAGGTTGCAAAGAAGACAGGGCCAGGCTCTTTTCGGGGATGCCCAGTGACGATGGGCACAAACCGAAACGCAGGAGCTTCCGTCTGAACATCAGGAAACGCTTTTTTGCTGTGAGGGTGACCGAGCGCTGGCACAGGTTGCCTAGGGAGCTTGTGGAGTCTCCCTCCTTGGAGATACTCGAAAGCTGTCTGTCTGTGGTCCTGGGCCACCGTCTGTAGGTGGCTGTGCTTGAGCAGGGGAGGTTGGAGCAGATGGCCTCCAGAGGTTCCCTCCCACCTCAACCATTCTGTGACTCAAAGCACACTCGTGCAAGTTGAGAAAGCACATCTGGTTATTGGTATTCATGGAATCGTAGAATCGTTTAGGTTGGAAAAGACCTTTAAGATCATGCGGTCCAACCATTAACCTACCATTACCGCGTCCACCACTAAACCCATTAAGGGGAGAGTAGCAGTGTCGTGTTTCCTGGCTTGGGGGCTGGATTATTTTTAATGAAAGTGAGAACTAGGAATCATTAAGGTTGGAAAGGACCTCTAAGATCATCAGTCCAAGCATCAACCGAACACCACCATGTCCACTAAACCATGTGCCAAAGTGCCACGTCTGCCCGTTTTTTGAACACCTGCAGGGATGGGGACTGCCCCACCTCTCTGGGCAGCCTGTTCCAATGCTTGACTACCCTTTCCGTGAAGAAATTTTTCCTAATATCCAATCGAAATCTTGCTGCGGCCTGGCCAGGGAGGGCAGGCCCAGCCTGATCCACGGCCTCGGGCAGGGCTGCCCGCCGCGCTCCAGGCCTGGCCGGGCCGCAGGGACGACGGCGGCGGCAGATGGCGGGTAATGGCGGCTGTCGGCCAGTAATGGCGGCGGCACTCGGCATAGCGTGCTTTCCATGTGACCGTAGTTTTCAGAGTTGGTCAGCAGGTCACAAGTTATAAGTAATGCAACTTGCTGCACATCTGTGCCGTGAGCCAGCAAGGTGGCAGCTTGATCCTGATGTGAATTCCTTCATGGCAGCGTCCTATTTGCGCTGACCTGCGGTGGTCCTAGTCGTGGGGTGACCCAAGGAGTGTACAGAATAGAGGGTGACTTTAGTTAAATACAAAAATGTAATGCGGTTGGTCTTGGTGCAGTAATTCATTTAGTGTGTCACCTCTGTCTTTTGAGAAAGCTCCTCTTCCCACCAGTCTTTCTTGAAAGTGACAATGTCCTTGGTACACCATTGTTTTTCAATGACTTTGGTAGCCTTTGGGAGGTGGCCTGAAGAATCTGTAGCGCGTGCTCCCGCTGAGGTCATTAAACACGAGGCTCTGTACAGAGCATACCAGGGGGTCGGATTTCTCTCTAAAGGCTTTGGGTGTTACTACTTGTAAAGTCTCTAAGGAGGAAGGAGAAGAAACCAAGCTTTTCTAAGGCTTGCTACCAGGCCTTAAATTTGGACTGGCATTATAGGCAGTCCCTTTGCGATAGAGCAGAGTAGCCATAAACTGACTTCCCTTGTCACTGCCACCTTGTGAGAAGAGTGGTAAGGAACAGGAAGAGTTACTCTGGGGGATATTTGGGGTAAACTGTGAGAAGACAGGTGATGTTGGAAGGACACGGGGTTTTCTAGTAAGCCATTGGTGGTGGTGGTACCAGGGCAGAAAGGGGAAGAAGGGATAAAATTTTCAGTTGATCATACTGTGGAAATGAAATATAAGTAGAAAAGGCACACGCATATGAAATGTTCACTCTAAGATTTTATAGACAAGTGTAACGTAGAACAGTATGAGAAAACCAGCACCCGAGTTTCTGTCCTGTTATCATCATAATCCTAAAAGGCCTTGCAAGAGTCCGCAAGAGTCCGTTTAGATTTTGAGACGTGTTTTGTAATGGAGAATAGAACCTTGGCCCCAAGCTTTATAGTTGGATTTGACATTATTTCTGCAGTTGTTAGTAGGAGCAGTTTTGGTATAAAGTAGTATCATTTCTGACACTAGTAGCAAGGCATACGGTAGTACCCTTCTCGATCGGGTGTGCTACCGGGCGCTGCGCCCAGCAGGGCTGCGGGACCTCCGCGGGGATCGGCTCCTGGTCTCCTGCCGTTCCCTGGAGGAATGACGGCCTCCCCGGTGACGGCGCTCACTCCTCCTGGAATAATCTGGGACTTGCCGTTCAGGGCTTAGAGCTCGCCCCTGGTCGTGATCCCTCCTCCTTTGCTGCTCCCACTCTGTTTGGCACCAAATGCTGCAGAACCTCCATGGGGATCGGCTCCTTGTCGCCTGCCGTTCCCTGGAGGAATGACGGCCTCCCAGGTGACCGTGTGCTCTTCTCCCGGAATAATCTGGGACTTGCCGTTCGGGGCTTAGAGCTTGCCCCTGGTGGCGATCCCTCCTCCTTTGCTGCTCCCACCGTGTTTGGCACCAAGTGCTGCAGAACCTCCGCGGGGATCGGCTCCTTGTCGCCTGCCGTTCCCTGGAGGAATCACGGCCTCCCCGGTGACGGCGCACACTCCTCCCGGAATAATCTGGGACTTGCTGTTCAGGGCTTAGACCTCGCCCCTCATTGCGATCCCTCCTCCTTTGCTGCTCCCACCATGTTTGGCACCAAGTGCTGCAGAACCTCCATGGGGATCGGCTCCTTGTCGCCTGCCGTTCCCTGGAGGAATGACGGCCTCCCCGCTGACCGTGTGCTCTTCTCCCAGAAGAATCTGGGACTTGCCTTTCGGGGCTTAGAGCTCGCCCGTGGTGGCGATCCCTCCTCCTTTGCTGCTCCCGCCCTGTTTGTCGCCAAGTGTTGCGGGACCTCCGCGGGGATCGGCTCCTTGTCGCCTGCCGTTCCCTGAAGGAAGGACGGCCTCCCCGCTGACCGTGTGCTCTTCTCCCAGAAGAATCTGGGACTTGCCGTTCGGGGCTAAGAGCTCGCCCCTCGTTGCGATCCCTCCTCCTTTGCTGCTCCCACCGTGTTTGGCACCAAGTGCTGCAGAACCTCCATGGGGATTGGCTCCTGGTCTCCTGCCGTTCCCTGGAGGAATGGCGGCCTCCCCGGTGACGGCGCTCACTCCTCCTGGAATAATCTGGGACTTGCCGTTCGGGGCTTAGAGCTCGCTCCTGGTGGCGATCCCTCCTCCTTTGCTGCTCCCGCCCTGTTTGTCGCCAAGTGCTGCGGGACCTCCGTGGGGATCGGCTCCTTGTCGCCTGCCGTTCCCTGGAGGACACCCGGCCTGCCCCGTGACGGTGCTCGCTCCTCCCCAGGGAGGCCAGGGAGTCCCGTTCGGGCCTTGGAGCTCGGCCCTCTTCACGAGCAGTGTCAGAAGCAGCGTCGTCAGCCCTGCTCTGCTGCCGTCTCCTGCTGCCTGCGGGGTCGTAGCCCTGGGCATGCTGAACCCTGCTGTGGCCATTGCAGTGCCGCCTCAGGGACCTGCTTCCGCCCGTGCCTGGGGCCCTGTCGCGGCCACCGCTGCGGTCTCTGCCGGAAGAGCTGCGGTGCTGGCGGCCTGAGGAATGATGCCGCCTCCTTTCCGCAGAGCGGTGTGGCGATCTCCGTCCTTGAGCACGGCTGACGGAGCTGTTGTACCGTACGATGTCGTACACCTCATAGATATTGTCTCCCACCTTGCGGTAGATGTAGCAGAAAGGCCGCCGGCAGATCGGGCACACCGGTCTTCTGCGGGACCACTCCAATATGCAGGAAAAACAGAAAACGTGCCTGCACCAGCTCACAGAGGCTTCGTTGTTAACGGTGTCCTGGCAGATGGGGCACCTTAGGTCCTCCGAAGCATCCAGTGGTGCAGGCTGGGGCGCCTGGCTGGTGCTGGCAGCAGGGGAAGAGGTGCCGTCTTCTGCCAGGTCCTCCTCCAACGCCATCTCGCACTGCAGGCAAAAGAGATACAAAGCTCATGACCTGCCCTGGAGACGCAACCTGCAGGAAGCAGCAAAGCCGTGGAAGTGGAGTGCTAAAGGGTTGCCCGCTCTGCCTCGGGGCTGTGCTTGTGCTGCCACAAACACCAGGGACCATCCCGGGGCAGCTGAATGAGAGCAAGGACGTCTTTGCGTGTTCCTGCTCTCAGGGCAGGGCGGTGACTGACCTCTCGGACACGTGCAGGCAGGAATCGGGAGGGCAGGAAAGCGGTTCGTGGCCTCTCAGCAACAGCAGCCTGAGCCTGGTGGTGCGGCAGACTGGGACCAGCGCCCCGGGCCCGGCCGGTGTCGCCGTCCGGCAGATCCTGTCTGTGCCCTCAGAAGGCAGCCTGCGGGATGGGGGCCCTTCGTCCCGCCACCTGCAGACGTCCGTCCTTGACGGCAGACGAGGACAGCACTGTGGCCCTTCAGTGGTCCCCCATGCCCTAAAAGGACGGTTGTCGCAGGGGTCACAGTGACAGTCTGGTGACATCACAAGGCTTTCGTGGACCACACCCAGAAGACACAAGCGCCGGCCTCGGGGAACAAAAATTGCCCAGGTAGCTCCCCTCTCAAGACTGTCCCACTGTCGAGCAGAATCCCGTTGCTGTATTTTTCGTGTCAATTTTGGACACCACGTTTCACCGTTGGTATCCAGCACTACATTCTGGTTTGGAAATAAACCATCTCAAGGCACTTCTTAGTCCTCAGACGACTTTGCAGGTTGAGGGAGGCGCTCCTTGCCCTCTGCTTAGCACTGGTGAGGCCACCCCTGGAGTACCGTGTCCAGTGCTGGGCTCTCCAGCACAAGAGAGAGATGGACATAGTGGAGAGAGTCCGACAAAGGTCCGCAAGGATGATGAAGGGACTGGGGCGCCTCTCCTGTGAGGAAGGGCTGAGAGAGCTGAGAAGAAGAGAATTCTCGGCGGGGGTGGGGGGGGGTGGTGGGATCTTTTTCAACGTATATCATCAATAGCTGAAGGGAGGTTGCAAAGAAGACAGGGCCAGGCTCTTTTCGGGGATGCCCAGTGACGATGGGCACAAACCGAAACGCAGGAGCTTCCGTCTGAACATCAGGAAACGCTTTTTTGCTGTGAGGGTGACCGAGCGCTGGCACAGGTTGCCTAGGGAGCTTGTGGAGTCTCCCTCCTTGGAGATACTCGAAAGCTGTCTGTCTGTGGTCCTGGGCCACCGTCTGTAGGTGGCTGTGCTTGAGCAGGGGAGGTTGGAGCAGATGGCCTCCAGAGGTTCCCTCCCACCTCAACCATTCTGTGACTCAAAGCACACTCGTGCAAGTTGAGAAAGCACATCTGGTTATTGGTATTCATGGAATCGTAGAATCGTTTAGGTTGGAAAAGACCTTTAAGATCATGCGGTCCAACCATTAACCTACCATTACCGCGTCCACCACTAAACCCATTAAGGGGAGAGTAGCAGTGTCGTGTTTCCTGGCTTGGGGGCTGGATTATTTTTAATGAAAGTGAGAACTAGGAATCATTAAGGTTGGAAAGGACCTCTAAGATCATCAGTCCAAGCATCAACCGAACACCACCATGTCCACTAAACCATGTGCCAAAGTGCCACGTCTGCCCGTTTTTTGAACACCTGCAGGGATGGGGACTGCCCCACCTCTCTGGGCAGCCTGTTCCAATGCTTGACTACCCTTTCCGTGAAGAAATTTTTCCTAATATCCAATCGAAATCTTGCTGCGGCCTGGCCAGGGAGGGCAGGCCCAGCCTGATCCACGGCCTCGGGCAGGGCTGCCCGCCGCGCTCCAGGCCTGGCCGGGCCGCAGGGACGACGGCGGCGGCAGATGGCGGGTAATGGCGGCTGTCGGCCAGTAATGGCGGCGGCACTCGGCATAGCGTGCTTTCCATGTGACCGTAGTTTTCAGAGTTGGTCAGCAGGTCACAAGTTATAAGTAATGCAACTTGCTGCACATCTGTGCCGTGAGCCAGCAAGGTGGCAGCTTGATCCTGATGTGAATTCCTTCATGGCAGCGTCCTATTTGCGCTGACCTGCGGTGGTCCTAGTCGTGGGGTGACCCAAGGAGTGTACAGAATAGAGGGTGACTTTAGTTAAATACAAAAATGTAATGCGGTTGGTCTTGGTGCAGTAATTCATTTAGTGTGTCACCTCTGTCTTTTGAGAAAGCTCCTCTTCCCACCAGTCTTTCTTGAAAGTGACAATGTCCTTGGTACACCATTGTTTTTCAATGACTTTGGTAGCCTTTGGGAGGTGGCCTGAAGAATCTGTAGCGCGTGCTCCCGCTGAGGTCATTAAACACGAGGCTCTGTACAGAGCATACCAGGGGGTCGGATTTCTCTCTAAAGGCTTTGGGTGTTACTACTTGTAAAGTCTCTAAGGAGGAAGGAGAAGAAACCAAGCTTTTCTAAGGCTTGCTACCAGGCCTTAAATTTGGACTGGCATTATAGGCAGTCCCTTTGCGATAGAGCAGAGTAGCCATAAACTGACTTCCCTTGTCACTGCCACCTTGTGAGAAGAGTGGTAAGGAACAGGAAGAGTTACTCTGGGGGATATTTGGGGTAAACTGTGAGAAGACAGGTGATGTTGGAAGGACACGGGGTTTTCTAGTAAGCCATTGGTGGTGGTGGTACCAGGGCAGAAAGGGGAAGAAGGGATAAAATTTTCAGTTGATCATACTGTGGAAATGAAATATAAGTAGAAAAGGCACACGCATATGAAATGTTCACTCTAAGATTTTATAGACAAGTGTAACGTAGAACAGTATGAGAAAACCAGCACCCGAGTTTCTGTCCTGTTATCATCATAATCCTAAAAGGCCTTGCAAGAGTCCGCAAGAGTCCGTTTAGATTTTGAGACGTGTTTTGTAATGGAGAATAGAACCTTGGCCCCAAGCTTTATAGTTGGATTTGACATTATTTCTGCAGTTGTTAGTAGGAGCAGTTTTGGTATAAAGTAGTATCATTTCTGACACTAGTAGCAAGGCATACGGTAGTACCCTTCTCGATCGGGTGTGCTACCGGGCGCTGCGCCCAGCAGGGCTGCGGGACCTCCGCGGGGATCGGCTCCTGGTCTCCTGCCGTTCCCTGGAGGAATGACGGCCTCCCCGGTGACGGCGCTCACTCCTCCTGGAATAATCTGGGACTTGCCGTTCAGGGCTTAGAGCTCGCCCCTGGTCGTGATCCCTCCTCCTTTGCTGCTCCCACTCTGTTTGGCACCAAATGCTGCAGAACCTCCATGGGGATCGGCTCCTTGTCGCCTGCCGTTCCCTGGAGGAATGACGGCCTCCCAGGTGACCGTGTGCTCTTCTCCCGGAATAATCTGGGACTTGCCGTTCGGGGCTTAGAGCTTGCCCCTGGTGGCGATCCCTCCTCCTTTGCTGCTCCCACCGTGTTTGGCACCAAGTGCTGCAGAACCTCCGCGGGGATCGGCTCCTTGTCGCCTGCCGTTCCCTGGAGGAATCACGGCCTCCCCGGTGACGGCGCACACTCCTCCCGGAATAATCTGGGACTTGCTGTTCAGGGCTTAGACCTCGCCCCTCATTGCGATCCCTCCTCCTTTGCTGCTCCCACCATGTTTGGCACCAAGTGCTGCAGAACCTCCATGGGGATCGGCTCCTTGTCGCCTGCCGTTCCCTGGAGGAATGACGGCCTCCCCGCTGACCGTGTGCTCTTCTCCCAGAAGAATCTGGGACTTGCCTTTCGGGGCTTAGAGCTCGCCCGTGGTCGTGATCCCTCCTCCTTTGCTGCTCCCGCCCTGTTTGTCGCCAAGTGTTGCGGGACCTCCGCGGGGATCGGCTCCTTGTCGCCTGCCGTTCCCTGGAGGAAGGACGGCCTCCCCGCTGACCGTGTGCTCTTCTCCCAGAAGAATCTGGGACTTGCCGTTCGGGGCTAAGAGCTCGCCCCTCGTTGCGATCCCTCCTCCTTTGCTGCTCCCACCGTGTTTGGCACCAAGTGCTGCAGAACCTCCATGGGGATTGGCTCCTTGTCGCCTGCCGTTCCCTGGAGGAATGACGGCCTCCCCGGTGACGGCGCACACTCCTCCCGGAATAATCTGGGACTTGCTGTTCAGGGCTTAGACCTCGCCCCTCATTGCGATCCCTCCTCCTTTGCTGCTCCCACCATGTTTGGCACCAAGTGCTGCAGAACCTCCATGGGGATCGGCTCCTTGTCGCCTGCCGTTCCCTGGAGGAATGACGGCCTCCCCGCTGACCGTGTGCTCTTCTCCCAGAAGAATCTGGGACTTGCCTTTCGGGGCTTAGAGCTCGCCCGTGGTGGCGATCCCTCCTCCTTTGCTGTTCCCGCCCTGTTTGTCGCCAAGTGTTGCGGGACCTCCGCGGGGATCGGCTCCTTGTCGCCTGCCGTTCCCTGGAGGAAGGACGGCCTCCCCGCTGACCGTGTGCTCTTCTCCCAGAAGAATCTGGGACTTGCCGTTCGGGGCTAAGAGCTCGCCCCTCGTTGCGATCCCTCCTCCTTTGCTGCTCCCACCGTGTTTGGCACCAAGTGCTGCAGAACCTCCATGGGGATCGGCTCCTGGTCTCCTGCCGTTCCCTGGAGGAATGACGGCCTCCCCGGTGACGGCGCTCACTCCTCCTGGAATAATCTGGGACTTGCCGTTCGGGGCTTAGAGCTCGCTCCTGGTGGCGATCCCTCCTCCTTTGCTGCTCCCGCCCTGTTTGTCGCCAAGTGCTGCGGGACCTCCGTGGGGATCGGCTCCTTGTCGCCTGCCGTTCCCTGGAGGACACCCGGCCTGCCCCGTGACGGTGCTCGCTCCTCCCCAGGGAGGCCAGGGAGTCCCGTTCGGGCCTTGGAGCTCGGCCCTCTTCACGAGCAGTGTCAGAAGCAGCGTCGTCAGCCCTGCTCTGCTGCCGTCTCCTGCTGCCTGCGGGGTCGTAGCCCTGGGCATGCTGAACCCTGCTGTGGCCATTGCAGTGCCGCCTCAGGGACCTGCTTCCGCCCGTGCCTGGGGCCCTGTCGCGGCCACCGCTGCGGTCTCTGCCGGAAGAGCTGCGGTGCTGGCGGCCTGAGGAATGATGCCGCCTCCTTTCCGCAGAGCGGTGTGGCGATCTCCGTCCTTGAGCACGGCTGACGGAGCTGTTGTACCGTACGATGTCGTACACCTCATAGATATTGTCTCCCACCTTGCGGTAGATGTAGCAGAAAGGCCGCCGGCAGATCGGGCACACCGGTCTTCTGCGGGACCACTCCAATATGCAGGAAAAACAGAAAACGTGCCTGCACCAGCTCACAGAGGCTTCGTTGTTAACGGTGTCCTGGCAGATGGGGCACCTTAGGTCCTCCGAAGCATCCAGTGGTGCAGGCTGGGGCGCCTGGCTGGTGCTGGCAGCAGGGGAAGAGGTGCCGTCTTCTGCCAGGTCCTCCTCCAACGCCATCTCGCACTGCAGGCAAAAGAGATACAAAGCTCATGACCTGCCCTGGAGACGCAACCTGCAGGAAGCAGCAAAGCCGTGGAAGTGGAGTGCTAAAGGGTTGCCCGCTCTGCCTCGGGGCTGTGCTTGTGCTGCCACAAACACCAGGGACCATCCCGGGGCAGCTGAATGAGAGCAAGGACGTCTTTGCGTGTTCCTGCTCTCAGGGCAGGGCGGTGACTGACCTCTCGGACACGTGCAGGCAGGAATCGGGAGGGCAGGAAAGCGGTTCGTGGCCTCTCAGCAACAGCAGCCTGAGCCTGGTGGTGCGGCAGACTGGGACCAGCGCCCCGGGCCCGGCCGGTGTCGCCGTCCGGCAGATCCTGTCTGTGCCCTCAGAAGGCAGCCTGCGGGATGGGGGCCCTTCGTCCCGCCACCTGCAGACGTCCGTCCTTGACGGCAGACGAGGACAGCACTGTGGCCCTTCAGTGGTCCCCCATGCCCTAAAAGGACGGTTGTCGCAGGGGTCACAGTGACAGTCTGGTGACATCACAAGGCTTTCGTGGACCACACCCAGAAGACACAAGCGCCGGCCTCGGGGAACAAAAATTGCCCAGGTAGCTCCCCTCTCAAGACTGTCCCACTGTCGAGCAGAATCCCGTTGCTGTATTTTTCGTGTCAATTTTGGACACCACGTTTCACCGTTGGTATCCAGCACTACATTCTGGTTTGGAAATAAACCATCTCAAGGCACTTCTTAGTCCTCAGACGACTTTGCAGGTTGAGGGAGGCGCTCCTTGCCCTCTGCTTAGCACTGGTGAGGCCACCCCTGGAGTACCGTGTCCAGTGCTGGGCTCTCCAGCACAAGAGAGAGATGGACATAGTGGAGAGAGTCCGACAAAGGTCCGCAAGGATGATGAAGGGACTGGGGCGCCTCTCCTGTGAGGAAGGGCTGAGAGAGCTGAGAAGAAGAGAATTCTCGGCGGGGGTGGGGGGGGGTGGTGGGATCTTTTTCAACGTATATCATCAATAGCTGAAGGGAGGTTGCAAAGAAGACAGGGCCAGGCTCTTTTCGGGGATGCCCAGTGACGATGGGCACAAACCGAAACGCAGGAGCTTCCGTCTGAACATCAGGAAACGCTTTTTTGCTGTGAGGGTGACCGAGCGCTGGCACAGGTTGCCTAGGGAGCTTGTGGAGTCTCCCTCCTTGGAGATACTCGAAAGCTGTCTGTCTGTGGTCCTGGGCCACCGTCTGTAGGTGGCTGTGCTTGAGCAGGGGAGGTTGGAGCAGATGGCCTCCAGAGGTTCCCTCCCACCTCAACCATTCTGTGACTCAAAGCACACTCGTGCAAGTTGAGAAAGCACATCTGGTTATTGGTATTCATGGAATCGTAGAATCGTTTAGGTTGGAAAAGACCTTTAAGATCATGCGGTCCAACCATTAACCTACCATTACCGCGTCCACCACTAAACCCATTAAGGGGAGAGTAGCAGTGTCGTGTTTCCTGGCTTGGGGGCTGGATTATTTTTAATGAAAGTGAGAACTAGGAATCATTAAGGTTGGAAAGGACCTCTAAGATCATCAGTCCAAGCATCAACCGAACACCACCATGTCCACTAAACCATGTGCCAAAGTGCCACGTCTGCCCGTTTTTTGAACACCTGCAGGGATGGGGACTGCCCCACCTCTCTGGGCAGCCTGTTCCAATGCTTGACTACCCTTTCCGTGAAGAAATTTTTCCTAATATCCAATCGAAATCTTGCTGCGGCCTGGCCAGGGAGGGCAGGCCCAGCCTGATCCACGGCCTCGGGCAGGGCTGCCCGCCGCGCTCCAGGCCTGGCCGGGCCGCAGGGACGACGGCGGCGGCAGATGGCGGGTAATGGCGGCTGTCGGCCAGTAATGGCGGCGGCACTCGGCATAGCGTGCTTTCCATGTGACCGTAGTTTTCAGAGTTGGTCAGCAGGTCACAAGTTATAAGTAATGCAACTTGCTGCACATCTGTGCCGTGAGCCAGCAAGGTGGCAGCTTGATCCTGATGTGAATTCCTTCATGGCAGCGTCCTATTTGCGCTGACCTGCGGTGGTCCTAGTCGTGGGGTGACCCAAGGAGTGTACAGAATAGAGGGTGACTTTAGTTAAATACAAAAATGTAATGCGGTTGGTCTTGGTGCAGTAATTCATTTAGTGTGTCACCTCTGTCTTTTGAGAAAGCTCCTCTTCCCACCAGTCTTTCTTGAAAGTGACAATGTCCTTGGTACACCATTGTTTTTCAATGACTTTGGTAGCCTTTGGGAGGTGGCCTGAAGAATCTGTAGCGCGTGCTCCCGCTGAGGTCATTAAACACGAGGCTCTGTACAGAGCATACCAGGGGGTCGGATTTCTCTCTAAAGGCTTTGGGTGTTACTACTTGTAAAGTCTCTAAGGAGGAAGGAGAAGAAACCAAGCTTTTCTAAGGCTTGCTACCAGGCCTTAAATTTGGACTGGCATTATAGGCAGTCCCTTTGCGATAGAGCAGAGTAGCCATAAACTGACTTCCCTTGTCACTGCCACCTTGTGAGAAGAGTGGTAAGGAACAGGAAGAGTTACTCTGGGGGATATTTGGGGTAAACTGTGAGAAGACAGGTGATGTTGGAAGGACACGGGGTTTTCTAGTAAGCCATTGGTGGTGGTGGTACCAGGGCAGAAAGGGGAAGAAGGGATAAAATTTTCAGTTGATCATACTGTGGAAATGAAATATAAGTAGAAAAGGCACACGCATATGAAATGTTCACTCTAAGATTTTATAGACAAGTGTAACGTAGAACAGTATGAGAAAACCAGCACCCGAGTTTCTGTCCTGTTATCATCATAATCCTAAAAGGCCTTGCAAGAGTCCGCAAGAGTCCGTTTAGATTTTGAGACGTGTTTTGTAATGGAGAATAGAACCTTGGCCCCAAGCTTTATAGTTGGATTTGACATTATTTCTGCAGTTGTTAGTAGGAGCAGTTTTGGTATAAAGTAGTATCATTTCTGACACTAGTAGCAAGGCATACGGTAGTACCCTTCTCGATCGGGTGTGCTACCGGGCGCTGCGCCCAGCAGGGCTGCGGGACCTCCGCGGGGATCGGCTCCTGGTCTCCTGCCGTTCCCTGGAGGAATGACGGCCTCCCCGGTGACGGCGCTCACTCCTCCTGGAATAAGCTGGGGCTTGCCGTTCAGGGCTTAGAGCTCGCCCGTGGTCGTGATCCCTCCTCCTTTGCTGCTCCCACTCTGTTTGGCACCAAATGCTGCAGAACCTCCATGGGGATCGGCTCCTTGTCGCCTGCCGTTCCCTGGAGGAATGACGGCCTCCCAGGTGACCGTGTGCTCTTCTCCCGGAATAATCTGGGACTTGCCGTTCGGGGCTTAGAGCTTGCCCCTGGTGGCGATCCCTCCTCCTTCGCTGCTCCCACCGTATTTGGCACCAAGTGCTGCAGAACCTCCGCGGGGATCGGCTCCTTGTCGCCTGCCGTTCCCTGGAGGAATCACGGCCTCCCCGGTGACGGCGCACACTCCTCCCGGAATAATCTGGGACTTGCTGTTCAGGGCTTAGACCTCGCCCCTCATTGCGATCCCTCCTCCTTTGCTGCTCCCACCATGTTTGGCACCAAGTGCTGCAGAACCTCCATGGGGATCGGCTCCTTGTCGCCTGCCGTTCCCTGGAGGAATGACGGCCTCCCCGCTGACCGTGTGCTCTTCTCCCAGAAGAATCTGGGACTTGCCTTTCGGGGCTTAGAGCTCGCCCGTGGTGGCGATCCCTCCTCCTTTGCTGCTCCCGCCCTGTTTGTCGCCAAGTGTTGCGGGACCTCCGCGGGGATCGGCTCCTTGTCGCCTGCCGTTCCCTGGAGGAAGGACGGCCTCCCCGCTGACCGTGTGCTCTTCTCCCAGAAGAATCTGGGACTTGCCGTTCGGGGCTAAGAGCTCGCCCCTCGTTGCGATCCCTCCTCCTTTGCTGCTCCCACCGTGTTTGGCACCAAGTGCTGCAGAACCTCCATGGGGATCGGCTCCTGGTCTCCTGCCGTTCCCTGGAGCAATGACGGCCTCCCCGGTGACGGCGCTCACTCCTCCTGGAATAATCTGGGACTTGCCGTTCGGGGCTTAGAGCTCGCTCCTGGTGGCGATCCCTCCTCCTTTGCTGCTCCCGCCCTGTTTGTCGCCAAGTGCTGCGGGACCTCCGTGGGGATCGGCTCCTTGTCGCCTGCCGTTCCCTGGAGGACACCCGGCCTGCCCCGTGACGGTGCTCGCTCCTCCCCAGGGAGGCCAGGGAGTCCCGTTCGGGCCTTGGAGCTCGGCCCTCTTCACGAGCAGTGTCAGAAGCAGCGTCGTCAGCCCTGCTCTGCTGCCGTCTCCTGCTGCCTGCGGGGTCGTAGCCCTGGGCATGCTGAACCCTGCTGTGGCCATTGCAGTGCCGCCTCAGGGACCTGCTTCCGCCCGTGCCTGGGGCCCTGTCGCGGCCACCGCTGCGGTCTCTGCCGGAAGAGCTGCGGTGCTGGCGGCCTGAGGAATGATGCCGCCTCCTTTCCGCAGAGCGGTGTGGCGATCTCCGTCCTTGAGCACGGCTGACGGAGCTGTTGTACCGTACGATGTCGTACACCTCATAGATATTGTCTCCCACCTTGCGGTAGATGTAGCAGAAAGGCCGCCGGCAGATCGGGCACACCGGTCTTCTGCGGGACCACTCCAATATGCAGGAAAAACAGAAAACGTGCCTGCACCAGCTCACAGAGGCTTCGTTGTTAACGGTGTCCTGGCAGATGGGGCACCTTAGGTCCTCCGAAGCATCCAGTGGTGCAGGCTGGGGCGCCTGGCTGGTGCTGGCAGCAGGGGAAGAGGTGCCGTCTTCTGCCAGGTCCTCCTCCAACGCCATCTCGCACTGCAGGCAAAAGAGATACAAAGCTCATGACCTGCCCTGGAGACGCAACCTGCAGGAAGCAGCAAAGCCGTGGAAGTGGAGTGCTAAAGGGTTGCCCGCTCTGCCTCGGGGCTGTGCTTGTGCTGCCACAAACACCAGGGACCATCCCGGGGCAGCTGAATGAGAGCAAGGACGTCTTTGCGTGTTCCTGCTCTCAGGGCAGGGCGGTGACTGACCTCTCGGACACGTGCAGGCAGGAATCGGGAGGGCAGGAAAGCGGTTCGTGGCCTCTCAGCAACAGCAGCCTGAGCCTGGTGGTGCGGCAGACTGGGACCAGCGCCCCGGGCCCGGCCGGTGTCGCCGTCCGGCAGATCCTGTCTGTGCCCTCAGAAGGCAGCCTGCGGGATGGGGGCCCTTCGTCCCGCCACCTGCAGACGTCCGTCCTTGACGGCAGACGAGGACAGCACTGTGGCCCTTCAGTGGTCCCCCATGCCCTAAAAGGACGGTTGTCGCAGGGGTCACAGTGACAGTCTGGTGACATCACAAGGCTTTCGTGGACCGCACCCAGAAGACACAAGCGCCGGCCTCGGGGAACAAAAATTGCCCAGGTAGCTCCCCTCTCAAGACTGTCCCACTGTCGAGCAGAATCCCGTTGCTGTATTTTTCGTGTCAATTTTGGACACCACGTTTCACCGTTGGTATCCAGCACTACATTCTGGTTTGGAAATAAACCATCTCAAGGCACTTCTTAGTCCTCAGACGACTTTGCAGGTTGAGGGAGGCGCTCCTTGCCCTCTGCTTAGCACTGGTGAGGCCACCCCTGGAGTACCGTGTCCAGTGCTGGGCTCTCCAGCACAAGAGAGAGATGGACATAGTGGAGAGAGTCCGACAAAGGTCCGCAAGGATGATGAAGGGACTGGGGCGCCTCTCCTGTGAGGAAGGGCTGAGAGAGCTGAGAAGAAGAGAATTCTCGGCGGGGGTGGGGGGGGGTGGTGGGATCTTTTTCAACGTATATCATCAATAGCTGAAGGGAGGTTGCAAAGAAGACAGGGCCAGGCTCTTTTCGGGGATGCCCAGTGACGATGGGCACAAACCGAAACGCAGGAGCTTCCGTCTGAACATCAGGAAACGCTTTTTTGCTGTGAGGGTGACCGAGCGCTGGCACAGGTTGCCTAGGGAGCTTGTGGAGTCTCCCTCCTTGGAGATACTCGAAAGCTGTCTGTCTGTGGTCCTGGGCCACCGTCTGTAGGTGGCTGTGCTTGAGCAGGGGAGGTTGGAGCAGATGGCCTCCAGAGGTTCCCTCCCACCTCAACCATTCTGTGACTCAAAGCACACTCGTGCAAGTTGAGAAAGCACATCTGGTTATTGGTATTCATGGAATCGTAGAATCGTTTAGGTTGGAAAAGACCTTTAAGATCATGCGGTCCAACCATTAACCTACCATTACCACGTCCACCACTAAACCCATTAAGGGGAGAGTAGCAATGTCGTGTTTCCTGGCTTGGGGGCTGGATTATTTTTAATGAAAGTGAGAACTAGGAATCATTAAGGTTGGAAAGGACCTCTAAGATCATCAGTCCAAGCATCAACCGAACACCACCATGTCCACTAAACCATGTGCCAAAGTGCCACGTCTGCCCGTTTTTTGAACACCTGCAGGGATGGGGACTGCCCCACCTCTCTGGGCAGCCTGTTCCAATGCTTGACTACCCTTTCCGTGAAGAAATTTTTCCTAATATCCAATCGAAATCTTGCTGCGGCCTGGCCAGGGAGGGCAGGCCCAGCCTGATCCACGGCCTCGGGCAGGGCTGCCCGCCGCGCTCCAGGCCTGGCCGGGCCGCAGGGACGACGGCGGCGGCAGATGGCGGGTAATGGCGGCTGTCGGCCAGTAATGGCGGCGGCACTCGGCATAGCGTGCTTTCCATGTGACCGTAGTTTTCAGAGTTGGTCAGCAGGTCACAAGTTATAAGTAATGCAACTTGCTGCACATCTGTGCCGTGAGCCAGCAAGGTGGCAGCTTGATCCTGATGTGAATTCCTTCATGGCAGCGTCCTATTTGCGCTGACCTGCGGTGGTCCTAGTCGTGGGGTGACCCAAGGAGTGTACAGAATAGAGGGTGACTTTAGTTAAATACAAAAATGTAATGCGGTTGGTCTTGGTGCAGTAATTCATTTAGTGTGTCACCTCTGTCTTTTGAGAAAGCTCCTCTTCCCACCAGTCTTTCTTGAAAGTGACAATGTCCTTGGTACACCATTGTTTTTCAATGACTTTGGTAGCCTTTGGGAGGTGGCCTGAAGAATCTGTAGCGCGTGCTCCCGCTGAGGTCATTAAACACGAGGCTCTGTACAGAGCATACCAGGGGGTCGGATTTCTCTCTAAAGGCTTTGGGTGTTACTACTTGTAAAGTCTCTAAGGAGGAAGGAGAAGAAACCAAGCTTTTCTAAGGCTTGCTACCAGGCCTTAAATTTGGACTGGCATTATAGGCAGTCCCTTTGCGATAGAGCAGAGTAGCCATAAACTGACTTCCCTTGTCACTGCCACCTTGTGAGAAGAGTGGTAAGGAACAGGAAGAGTTACTCTGGGGGATATTTGGGGTAAACTGTGAGAAGACAGGTGATGTTGGAAGGACACGGGGTTTTCTAGTAAGCCATTGGTGGTGGTGGTACCAGGGCAGAAAGGGGAAGAAGGGATAAAATTTTCAGTTGATCATACTGTGGAAATGAAATATAAGTAGAAAAGGCACACGCATATGAAATGTTCACTCTAAGATTTTATAGACAAGTGTAACGTAGAACAGTATGAGAAAACCAGCACCCGAGTTTCTGTCCTGTTATCATCATAATCCTAAAAGGCCTTGCAAGAGTCCGCAAGAGTCCGTTTAGATTTTGAGACGTGTTTTGTAATGGAGAATAGAACCTTGGCCCCAAGCTTTATAGTTGGATTTGACATTATTTCTGCAGTTGTTAGTAGGAGCAGTTTTGGTATAAAGTAGTATCATTTCTGACACTAGTAGCAAGGCATACGGTAGTACCCTTCTCGATCGGGTGTGCTACCGGGCGCTGCGCCCAGCAGGGCTGCGGGACCTCCGCGGGGATCGGCTCCTGGTCTCCTGCCGTTCCCTGGAGGAATGACGGCCTCCCCGGTGACGGCGCTCACTCCTCCTGGAATAAGCTGGGGCTTGCCGTTCAGGGCTTAGAGCTCGCCCCTGGTCGTGATCCCTCCTCCTTTGCTGCTCCCACTCTGTTTGGCACCAAATGCTGCAGAACCTCCATGGGGATCGGCTCCTTGTCGCCTGCCGTTCCCTGGAGGAATGACGGCCTCCCAGGTGACCGTGTGCTCTTCTCCCGGAATAATCTGGGACTTGCCGTTCGGGGCTTAGAGCTTGCCCCTGGTGGCGATCCCTCCTCCTTCGCTGCTCCCACCGTATTTGGCACCAAGTGCTGCAGAACCTCCGCGGGGATCGGCTCCTTGTCACCTGCCGTTCCCTGGAGGAATCACGGCCTCCCCGGTGACGGCGCACACTCCTCCCGGAATAATCTGGGACTTGCTGTTCAGGGCTTAGACCTCGCCCCTCATTGCGATCCCTCCTCCTTTGCTGCTCCCACCATGTTTGGCACCAAGTGCTGCAGAACCTCCATGGGGATCGGCTCCTTGTCGCCTGCCGTTCCCTGGAGGAATGACGGCCTCCCCGCTGACCGTGTGCTCTTCTCCCAGAAGAATCTGGGACTTGCCTTTCGGGGCTTAGAGCTCGCCCGTGGTGGCGATCCCTCCTCCTTTGCTGCTCCCGCCCTGTTTGTCGCCAAGTGTTGCGGGACCTCCGCGGGGATCGGCTCCTTGTCGCCTGCCGTTCCCTGGAGGAAGGACGGCCTCCCCGCTGACCGTGTGCTCTTCTCCCAGAAGAATCTGGGACTTGCCGTTCGGGGCTAAGAGCTCGCCCCTCGTTGCGATCCCTCCTCCTTTGCTGCTCCCACCGTGTTTGGCACCAAGTGCTGCAGAACCTCCATGGGGATCGGCTCCTGGTCTCCTGCCGTTCCCTGGAGGAATGACGGCCTCCCCGGTGACGGCGCTCACTCCTCCTGGAATAATCTGGGACTTGCCGTTCGGGGCTTAGAGCTCGCTCCTGGTGGCGATCCCTCCTCCTTTGCTGCTCCCGCCCTGTTTGTCGCCAAGTGCTGCGGGACCTCCGTGGGGATCGGCTCCTTGTCGCCTGCCGTTCCCTGGAGGACACCCGGCCTGCCCCGTGACGGTGCTCGCTCCTCCCCAGGGAGGCCAGGGAGTCCCGTTCGGGCCTTGGAGCTCGGCCCTCTTCACGAGCAGTGTCAGAAGCAGCGTCGTCAGCCCTGCTCTGCTGCCGTCTCCTGCTGCCTGCGGGGTCGTAGCCCTGGGCATGCTGAACCCTGCTGTGGCCATTGCAGTGCCGCCTCAGGGACCTGCTTCCGCCCGTGCCTGGGGCCCTGTCGCGGCCACCGCTGCGGTCTCTGCCGGAAGAGCTGCGGTGCTGGCGGCCTGAGGAATGATGCCGCCTCCTTTCCGCAGAGCGGTGTGGCGATCTCCGTCCTTGAGCACGGCTGACGGAGCTGTTGTACCGTACGATGTCGTACACCTCATAGATATTGTCTCCCACCTTGCGGTAGATGTAGCAGAAAGGCCGCCGGCAGATCGGGCACACCGGTCTTCTGCGGGACCACTCCAATATGCAGGAAAAACAGAAAACGTGCCTGCACCAGCTCACAGAGGCTTCGTTGTTAACGGTGTCCTGGCAGATGGGGCACCTTAGGTCCTCCGAAGCATCCAGTGGTGCAGGCTGGGGCGCCTGGCTGGTGCTGGCAGCAGGGGAAGAGGTGCCGTCTTCTGCCAGGTCCTCCTCCAACGCCATCTCGCACTGCAGGCAAAAGAGATACAAAGCTCATGACCTGCCCTGGAGACGCAACCTGCAGGAAGCAGCAAAGCCGTGGAAGTGGAGTGCTAAAGGGTTGCCCGCTCTGCCTCGGGGCTGTGCTTGTGCTGCCACAAACACCAGGGACCATCCCGGGGCAGCTGAATGAGAGCAAGGACGTCTTTGCGTGTTCCTGCTCTCAGGGCAGGGCGGTGACTGACCTCTCGGACACGTGCAGGCAGGAATCGGGAGGGCAGGAAAGCGGTTCGTGGCCTCTCAGCAACAGCAGCCTGAGCCTGGTGGTGCGGCAGACTGGGACCAGCGCCCCGGGCCCGGCCGGTGTCGCCGTCCGGCAGATCCTGTCTGTGCCCTCAGAAGGCAGCCTGCGGGATGGGGGCCCTTCGTCCCGCCACCTGCAGACGTCCGTCCTTGACGGCAGACGAGGACAGCACTGTGGCCCTTCAGTGGTCCCCCATGCCCTAAAAGGACGGTTGTCGCAGGGGTCACAGTGACAGTCTGGTGACATCACAAGGCTTTCGTGGACCACACCCAGAAGACACAAGCGCCGGCCTCGGGGAACAAAAATTGCCCAGGTAGCTCCCCTCTCAAGACTGTCCCACTGTCGAGCAGAATCCCGTTGCTGTATTTTTCGTGTCAATTTTGGACACCACGTTTCACCGTTGGTATCCAGCACTACATTCTGGTTTGGAAATAAACCATCTCAAGGCACTTCTTAGTCCTCAGACGACTTTGCAGGTTGAGGGAGGCGCTCCTTGCCCTCTGCTTAGCACTGGTGAGGCCACCCCTGGAGTACCGTGTCCAGTGCTGGGCTCTCCAGCACAAGAGAGAGATGGACATAGTGGAGAGAGTCCGACAAAGGTCCGCAAGGATGATGAAGGGACTGGGGCGCCTCTCCTGTGAGGAAGGGCTGAGAGAGCTGAGAAGAAGAGAATTCTCGGCAGGGGTGGGGGGGGTGGTGGGATCTTTTTCAACGTATATCATCAATAGCTGAAGGGAGGTTGCAAAGAAGACAGGGCCAGGCTCTTTTCGGGGATGCCCAGTGACGATGGGCACAAACCGAAACGCAGGAGCTTCCGTCTGAACATCAGGAAACGCTTTTTTGCTGTGAGGGTGACCGAGCGCTGGCACAGGTTGCCTAGGGAGCTTGTGGAGTCTCCCTCCTTGGAGATACTCGAAAGCTGTCTGTCTGTGGTCCTGGGCCACCGTCTGTAGGTGGCTGTGCTTGAGCAGGGGAGGTTGGAGCAGATGGCCTCCAGAGGTTCCCTCCCACCTCAACCATTCTGTGACTCAAAGCACACTCGTGCAAGTTGAGAAAGCACATCTGGTTATTGGTATTCATGGAATCGTAGAATCGTTTAGGTTGGAAAAGACCTTTAAGATCATGCGGTCCAACCATTAACCTACCATTACCACGTCCACCACTAAACCCATTAAGGGGAGAGTAGCAGTGTCGTGTTTCCTGGCTTGGGGGCTGGATTATTTTTAATGAAAGTGAGAACTAGGAATCATTAAGGTTGGAAAGGACCTCTAAGATCATCAGTCCAAGCATCAACCGAACACCACCATGTCCACTAAACCATGTGCCAAAGTGCCACGTCTGCCCGTTTTTTGAACACCTGCAGGGATGGGGACTGCCCCACCTCTCTGGGCAGCCTGTTCCAATGCTTGACTACCCTTTCCGTGAAGAAATTTTTCCTAATATCCAATCGAAATCTTGCTGCGGCCTGGCCAGGGAGGGCAGGCCCAGCCTGATCCACGGCCTCGGGCAGGGCTGCCCGCCGCGCTCCAGGCCTGGCCGGGCCGCAGGGACGACGGCGGCGGCAGATGGCGGGTAATGGCGGCTGTCGGCCAGTAATGGCGGCGGCACTCGGCATAGCGTGCTTTCCATGTGACCGTAGTTTTCAGAGTTGGTCAGCAGGTCACAAGTTATAAGTAATGCAACTTGCTGCACATCTGTGCCGTGAGCCAGCAAGGTGGCAGCTTGATCCTGATGTGAATTCCTTCATGGCAGCGTCCTATTTGCGCTGACCTGCGGTGGTCCTAGTCGTGGGGTGACCCAAGGAGTGTACAGAATAGAGGGTGACTTTAGTTAAATACAAAAATGTAATGCGGTTGGTCTTGGTGCAGTAATTCATTTAGTGTGTCACCTCTGTCTTTTGAGAAAGCTCCTCTTCCCACCAGTCTTTCTTGAAAGTGACAATGTCCTTGGTACACCATTGTTTTTCAATGACTTTGGTAGCCTTTGGGAGGTGGCCTGAAGAATCTGTAGCGCGTGCTCCCGCTGAGGTCATTAAACACGAGGCTCTGTACAGAGCATACCAGGGGGTCGGATTTCTCTCTAAAGGCTTTGGGTGTTACTACTTGTAAAGTCTCTAAGGAGGAAGGAGAAGAAACCAAGCTTTTCTAAGGCTTGCTACCAGGCCTTAAATTTGGACTGGCATTATAGGCAGTCCCTTTGCGATAGAGCAGAGTAGCCATAAACTGACTTCCCTTGTCACTGCCACCTTGTGAGAAGAGTGGTAAGGAACAGGAAGAGTTACTCTGGGGGATATTTGGGGTAAACTGTGAGAAGACAGGTGATGTTGGAAGGACACGGGGTTTTCTAGTAAGCCATTGGTGGTGGTGGTACCAGGGCAGAAAGGGGAAGAAGGGATAAAATTTTCAGTTGATCATACTGTGGAAATGAAATATAAGTAGAAAAGGCACACGCATATGAAATGTTCACTCTAAGATTTTATAGACAAGTGTAACGTAGAACAGTATGAGAAAACCAGCACCCGAGTTTCTGTCCTGTTATCATCATAATCCTAAAAGGCCTTGCAAGAGTCCGCAAGAGTCCGTTTAGATTTTGAGACGTGTTTTGTAATGGAGAATAGAACCTTGGCCCCAAGCTTTATAGTTGGATTTGACATTATTTCTGCAGTTGTTAGTAGGAGCAGTTTTGGTATAAAGTAGTATCATTTCTGACACTAGTAGCAAGGCATACGGTAGTACCCTTCTCGATCGGGTGTGCTACCGGGCGCTGCGCCCAGCAGGGCTGCGGGACCTCCGCGGGGATCGGCTCCTGGTCTCCTGCCGTTCCCTGGAGGAATGACGGCCTCCCCGGTGACGGCGCTCACTCCTCCTGGAATAAGCTGGGGCTTGCCGTTCAGGGCTTAGAGCTCGCCCGTGGTCGTGATCCCTCCTCCTTTGCTGCTCCCACTCTGTTTGGCACCAAATGCTGCAGAACCTCCATGGGGATCGGCTCCTTGTCGCCTGCCGTTCCCTGGAGGAATGACGGCCTCCCAGGTGACCGTGTGCTCTTCTCCCGGAATAATCTGGGACTTGCCGTTCGGGGCTTAGAGCTTGCCCCTGGTGGCGATCCCTCCTCCTTCGCTGCTCCCACCGTATTTGGCACCAAGTGCTGCAGAACCTCCGCGGGGATCGGCTCCTTGTCGCCTGCCGTTCCCTGGAGGAATCACGGCCTCCCCGGTGACGGCGCACACTCCTCCCGGAATAATCTGGGACTTGCTGTTCAGGGCTTAGACCTCGCCCCTCATTGCGATCCCTCCTCCTTTGCTGCTCCCACCATGTTTGGCACCAAGTGCTGCAGAACCTCCATGGGGATCGGCTCCTTGTCGCCTGCCGTTCCCTGGAGGAATGACGGCCTCCCCGCTGACCGTGTGCTCTTCTCCCAGAAGAATCTGGGACTTGCCTTTCGGGGCTTAGAGCTCGCCCGTGGTGGCGATCCCTCCTCCTTTGCTGCTCCCGCCCTGTTTGTCGCCAAGTGTTGCGGGACCTCCGCGGGGATCGGCTCCTTGTCGCCTGCCGTTCCCTGGAGGAAGGACGGCCTCCCCGCTGACCGTGTGCTCTTCTCCCAGAAGAATCTGGGACTTGCCGTTCGGGGCTAAGAGCTCGCCCCTCGTTGCGATCCCTCCTCCTTTGCTGCTCCCACCGTGTTTGGCACCAAGTGCTGCAGAACCTCCATGGGGATCGGCTCCTGGTCTCCTGCCGTTCCCTGGAGCAATGACGGCCTCCCCGGTGACGGCGCTCACTCCTCCTGGAATAATCTGGGACTTGCCGTTCGGGGCTTAGAGCTCGCTCCTGGTGGCGATCCCTCCTCCTTTGCTGCTCCCGCCCTGTTTGTCGCCAAGTGCTGCGGGACCTCCGTGGGGATCGGCTCCTTGTCGCCTGCCGTTCCCTGGAGGACACCCGGCCTGCCCCGTGACGGTGCTCGCTCCTCCCCAGGGAGGCCAGGGAGTCCCGTTCGGGCCTTGGAGCTCGGCCCTCTTCACGAGCAGTGTCAGAAGCAGCGTCGTCAGCCCTGCTCTGCTGCCGTCTCCTGCTGCCTGCGGGGTCGTAGCCCTGGGCATGCTGAACCCTGCTGTGGCCATTGCAGTGCCGCCTCAGGGACCTGCTTCCGCCCGTGCCTGGGGCCCTGTCGCGGCCACCGCTGCGGTCTCTGCCGGAAGAGCTGCGGTGCTGGCGGCCTGAGGAATGATGCCGCCTCCTTTCCGCAGAGCGGTGTGGCGATCTCCGTCCTTGAGCACGGCTGACGGAGCTGTTGTACCGTACGATGTCGTACACCTCATAGATATTGTCTCCCACCTTGCGGTAGATGTAGCAGAAAGGCCGCCGGCAGATCGGGCACACCGGTCTTCTGCGGGACCACTCCAATATGCAGGAAAAACAGAAAACGTGCCTGCACCAGCTCACAGAGGCTTCGTTGTTAACGGTGTCCTGGCAGATGGGGCACCTTAGGTCCTCCGAAGCATCCAGTGGTGCAGGCTGGGGCGCCTGGCTGGTGCTGGCAGCAGGGGAAGAGGTGCCGTCTTCTGCCAGGTCCTCCTCCAACGCCATCTCGCACTGCAGGCAAAAGAGATACAAAGCTCATGACCTGCCCTGGAGACGCAACCTGCAGGAAGCAGCAAAGCCGTGGAAGTGGAGTGCTAAAGGGTTGCCCGCTCTGCCTCGGGGCTGTGCTTGTGCTGCCACAAACACCAGGGACCATCCCGGGGCAGCTGAATGAGAGCAAGGACGTCTTTGCGTGTTCCTGCTCTCAGGGCAGGGCGGTGACTGACCTCTCGGACACGTGCAGGCAGGAATCGGGAGGGCAGGAAAGCGGTTCGTGGCCTCTCAGCAACAGCAGCCTGAGCCTGGTGGTGCGGCAGACTGGGACCAGCGCCCCGGGCCCGGCCGGTGTCGCCGTCCGGCAGATCCTGTCTGTGCCCTCAGAAGGCAGCCTGCGGGATGGGGGCCCTTCGTCCCGCCACCTGCAGACGTCCGTCCTTGACGGCAGACGAGGACAGCACTGTGGCCCTTCAGTGGTCCCCCATGCCCTAAAAGGACGGTTGTCGCAGGGGTCACAGTGACAGTCTGGTGACATCACAAGGCTTTCGTGGACCGCACCCAGAAGACACAAGCGCCGGCCTCGGGGAACAAAAATTGCCCAGGTAGCTCCCCTCTCAAGACTGTCCCACTGTCGAGCAGAATCCCGTTGCTGTATTTTTCGTGTCAATTTTGGACACCACGTTTCACCGTTGGTATCCAGCACTACATTCTGGTTTGGAAATAAACCATCTCAAGGCACTTCTTAGTCCTCAGACGACTTTGCAGGTTGAGGGAGGCGCTCCTTGCCCTCTGCTTAGCACTGGTGAGGCCACCCCTGGAGTACCGTGTCCAGTGCTGGGCTCTCCAGCACAAGAGAGAGATGGACATAGTGGAGAGAGTCCGACAAAGGTCCGCAAGGATGATGAAGGGACTGGGGCGCCTCTCCTGTGAGGAAGGGCTGAGAGAGCTGAGAAGAAGAGAATTCTCGGCGGGGGTGGGGGGGGTGGTGGGATCTTTTTCAACGTATATCATCAATAGCTGAAGGGAGGTTGCAAAGAAGACAGGGCCAGGCTCTTTTCGGGGATGCCCAGTGACGATGGGCACAAACCGAAACGCAGGAGCTTCCGTCTGAACATCAGGAAACGCTTTTTTGCTGTGAGGGTGACCGAGCGCTGGCACAGGTTGCCTAGGGAGCTTGTGGAGTCTCCCTCCTTGGAGATACTCGAAAGCTGTCTGTCTGTGGTCCTGGGCCACCGTCTGTAGGTGGCTGTGCTTGAGCAGGGGAGGTTGGAGCAGATGGCCTCCAGAGGTTCCCTCCCACCTCAACCATTCTGTGACTCAAAGCACACTCGTGCAAGTTGAGAAAGCACATCTGGTTATTGGTATTCATGGAATCGTAGAATCGTTTAGGTTGGAAAAGACCTTTAAGATCATGCGGTCCAACCATTAACCTACCATTACCACGTCCACCACTAAACCCATTAAGGGGAGAGTAGCAATGTCGTGTTTCCTGGCTTGGGGGCTGGATTATTTTTAATGAAAGTGAGAACTAGGAATCATTAAGGTTGGAAAGGACCTCTAAGATCATCAGTCCAAGCATCAACCGAACACCACCATGTCCACTAAACCATGTGCCAAAGTGCCACGTCTGCCCGTTTTTTGAACACCTGCAGGGATGGGGACTGCCCCACCTCTCTGGGCAGCCTGTTCCAATGCTTGACTACCCTTTCCGTGAAGAAATTTTTCCTAATATCCAATCGAAATCTTGCTGCGGCCTGGCCAGGGAGGGCAGGCCCAGCCTGATCCACGGCCTCGGGCAGGGCTGCCCGCCGCGCTCCAGGCCTGGCCGGGCCGCAGGGACGACGGCGGCGGCAGATGGCGGGTAATGGCGGCTGTCGGCCAGTAATGGCGGCGGCACTCGGCATAGCGTGCTTTCCATGTGACCGTAGTTTTCAGAGTTGGTCAGCAGGTCACAAGTTATAAGTAATGCAACTTGCTGCACATCTGTGCCGTGAGCCAGCAAGGTGGCAGCTTGATCCTGATGTGAATTCCTTCATGGCAGCGTCCTATTTGCGCTGACCTGCGGTGGTCCTAGTCGTGGGGTGACCCAAGGAGTGTACAGAATAGAGGGTGACTTTAGTTAAATACAAAAATGTAATGCGGTTGGTCTTGGTGCAGTAATTCATTTAGTGTGTCACCTCTGTCTTTTGAGAAAGCTCCTCTTCCCACCAGTCTTTCTTGAAAGTGACAATGTCCTTGGTACACCATTGTTTTTCAATGACTTTGGTAGCCTTTGGGAGGTGGCCTGAAGAATCTGTAGCGCGTGCTCCCGCTGAGGTCATTAAACACGAGGCTCTGTACAGAGCATACCAGGGGGTCGGATTTCTCTCTAAAGGCTTTGGGTGTTACTACTTGTAAAGTCTCTAAGGAGGAAGGAGAAGAAACCAAGCTTTTCTAAGGCTTGCTACCAGGCCTTAAATTTGGACTGGCATTATAGGCAGTCCCTTTGCGATAGAGCAGAGTAGCCATAAACTGACTTCCCTTGTCACTGCCACCTTGTGAGAAGAGTGGTAAGGAACAGGAAGAGTTACTCTGGGGGATATTTGGGGTAAACTGTGAGAAGACAGGTGATGTTGGAAGGACACGGGGTTTTCTAGTAAGCCATTGGTGGTGGTGGTACCAGGGCAGAAAGGGGAAGAAGGGATAAAATTTTCAGTTGATCATACTGTGGAAATGAAATATAAGTAGAAAAGGCACACGCATATGAAATGTTCACTCTAAGATTTTATAGACAAGTGTAACGTAGAACAGTATGAGAAAACCAGCACCCGAGTTTCTGTCCTGTTATCATCATAATCCTAAAAGGCCTTGCAAGAGTCCGCAAGAGTCCGTTTAGATTTTGAGACGTGTTTTGTAATGGAGAATAGAACCTTGGCCCCAAGCTTTATAGTTGGATTTGACATTATTTCTGCAGTTGTTAGTAGGAGCAGTTTTGGTATAAAGTAGTATCATTTCTGACACTAGTAGCAAGGCATACGGTAGTACCCTTCTCGATCGGGTGTGCTACCGGGCGCTGCGCCCAGCAGGGCTGCGGGACCTCCGCGGGGATCGGCTCCTGGTCTCCTGCCGTTCCCTGGAGGAATGACGGCCTCCCCGGTGACGGCGCTCACTCCTCCTGGAATAAGCTGGGGCTTGCCGTTCAGGGCTTAGAGCTCGCCCCTGGTCGTGATCCCTCCTCCTTTGCTGCTCCCACTCTGTTTGGCACCAAATGCTGCAGAACCTCCATGGGGATCGGCTCCTTGTCGCCTGCCGTTCCCTGGAGGAATGACGGCCTCCCAGGTGACCGTGTGCTCTTCTCCCGGAATAATCTGGGACTTGCCGTTCGGGGCTTAGAGCTTGCCCCTGGTGGCGATCCCTCCTCCTTCGCTGCTCCCACCGTATTTGGCACCAAGTGCTGCAGAACCTCCGCGGGGATCGGCTCCTTGTCACCTGCCGTTCCCTGGAGGAATCACGGCCTCCCCGGTGACGGCGCACACTCCTCCCGGAATAATCTGGGACTTGCTGTTCAGGGCTTAGACCTCGCCCCTCATTGCGATCCCTCCTCCTTTGCTGCTCCCACCATGTTTGGCACCAAGTGCTGCAGAACCTCCATGGGGATCGGCTCCTTGTCGCCTGCCGTTCCCTGGAGGAATGACGGCCTCCCCGCTGACCGTGTGCTCTTCTCCCAGAAGAATCTGGGACTTGCCTTTCGGGGCTTAGAGCTCGCCCGTGGTGGCGATCCCTCCTCCTTTGCTGCTCCCGCCCTGTTTGTCGCCAAGTGTTGCGGGACCTCCGCGGGGATCGGCTCCTTGTCGCCTGCCGTTCCCTGGAGGAAGGACGGCCTCCCCGCTGACCGTGTGCTCTTCTCCCAGAAGAATCTGGGACTTGCCGTTCGGGGCTAAGAGCTCGCCCCTCGTTGCGATCCCTCCTCCTTTGCTGCTCCCACCGTGTTTGGCACCAAGTGCTGCAGAACCTCCATGGGGATCGGCTCCTGGTCTCCTGCCGTTCCCTGGAGGAATGACGGCCTCCCCGGTGACGGCGCTCACTCCTCCTGGAATAATCTGGGACTTGCCGTTCGGGGCTTAGAGCTCGCTCCTGGTGGCGATCCCTCCTCCTTTGCTGCTCCCGCCCTGTTTGTCGCCAAGTGCTGCGGGACCTCCGTGGGGATCGGCTCCTTGTCGCCTGCCGTTCCCTGGAGGACACCCGGCCTGCCCCGTGACGGTGCTCGCTCCTCCCCAGGGAGGCCAGGGAGTCCCGTTCGGGCCTTGGAGCTCGGCCCTCTTCACGAGCAGTGTCAGAAGCAGCGTCGTCAGCCCTGCTCTGCTGCCGTCTCCTGCTGCCTGCGGGGTCGTAGCCCTGGGCATGCTGAACCCTGCTGTGGCCATTGCAGTGCCGCCTCAGGGACCTGCTTCCGCCCGTGCCTGGGGCCCTGTCGCGGCCACCGCTGCGGTCTCTGCCGGAAGAGCTGCGGTGCTGGCGGCCTGAGGAATGATGCCGCCTCCTTTCCGCAGAGCGGTGTGGCGATCTCCGTCCTTGAGCACGGCTGACGGAGCTGTTGTACCGTACGATGTCGTACACCTCATAGATATTGTCTCCCACCTTGCGGTAGATGTAGCAGAAAGGCCGCCGGCAGATCGGGCACACCGGTCTTCTGCGGGACCACTCCAATATGCAGGAAAAACAGAAAACGTGCCTGCACCAGCTCACAGAGGCTTCGTTGTTAACGGTGTCCTGGCAGATGGGGCACCTTAGGTCCTCCGAAGCATCCAGTGGTGCAGGCTGGGGCGCCTGGCTGGTGCTGGCAGCAGGGGAAGAGGTGCCGTCTTCTGCCAGGTCCTCCTCCAACGCCATCTCGCACTGCAGGCAAAAGAGATACAAAGCTCATGACCTGCCCTGGAGACGCAACCTGCAGGAAGCAGCAAAGCCGTGGAAGTGGAGTGCTAAAGGGTTGCCCGCTCTGCCTCGGGGCTGTGCTTGTGCTGCCACAAACACCAGGGACCATCCCGGGGCAGCTGAATGAGAGCAAGGACGTCTTTGCGTGTTCCTGCTCTCAGGGCAGGGCGGTGACTGACCTCTCGGACACGTGCAGGCAGGAATCGGGAGGGCAGGAAAGCGGTTCGTGGCCTCTCAGCAACAGCAGCCTGAGCCTGGTGGTGCGGCAGACTGGGACCAGCGCCCCGGGCCCGGCCGGTGTCGCCGTCCGGCAGATCCTGTCTGTGCCCTCAGAAGGCAGCCTGCGGGATGGGGGCCCTTCGTCCCGCCACCTGCAGACGTCCGTCCTTGACGGCAGACGAGGACAGCACTGTGGCCCTTCAGTGGTCCCCCATGCCCTAAAAGGACGGTTGTCGCAGGGGTCACAGTGACAGTCTGGTGACATCACAAGGCTTTCGTGGACCACACCCAGAAGACACAAGCGCCGGCCTCGGGGAACAAAAATTGCCCAGGTAGCTCCCCTCTCAAGACTGTCCCACTGTCGAGCAGAATCCCGTTGCTGTATTTTTCGTGTCAATTTTGGACACCACGTTTCACCGTTGGTATCCAGCACTACATTCTGGTTTGGAAATAAACCATCTCAAGGCACTTCTTAGTCCTCAGACGACTTTGCAGGTTGAGGGAGGCGCTCCTTGCCCTCTGCTTAGCACTGGTGAGGCCACCCCTGGAGTACCGTGTCCAGTGCTGGGCTCTCCAGCACAAGAGAGAGATGGACATAGTGGAGAGAGTCCGACAAAGGTCCGCAAGGATGATGAAGGGACTGGGGCGCCTCTCCTGTGAGGAAGGGCTGAGAGAGCTGAGAAGAAGAGAATTCTCGGCAGGGGTGGGGGGGGTGGTGGGATCTTTTTCAACGTATATCATCAATAGCTGAAGGGAGGTTGCAAAGAAGACAGGGCCAGGCTCTTTTCGGGGATGCCCAGTGACGATGGGCACAAACCGAAACGCAGGAGCTTCCGTCTGAACATCAGGAAACGCTTTTTTGCTGTGAGGGTGACCGAGCGCTGGCACAGGTTGCCTAGGGAGCTTGTGGAGTCTCCCTCCTTGGAGATACTCGAAAGCTGTCTGTCTGTGGTCCTGGGCCACCGTCTGTAGGTGGCTGTGCTTGAGCAGGGGAGGTTGGAGCAGATGGCCTCCAGAGGTTCCCTCCCACCTCAACCATTCTGTGACTCAAAGCACACTCGTGCAAGTTGAGAAGGCACATCTGGGTTGCCTGACATTGGAAGATTTGAACATTTCCATATGCTTATGCAGATTCAGGTTTGTCTCATGGGTGTCTACCATCCATGAGGCTGCCATGTGTTTTTTGTTTCCTTCAGGGGTAATCCTTGCAGGGTAATAAATTCAATTGTTTGTTATTATGTGTTGCTTATAGAGCTTTAGGGAATAAAGAACTCAGCTCTTTAAACCTGAACATATTTTGGGGTTGTTTTTTTTAATTCTGTCAAATGTTCTGCATGCTATCAGTATTATATATATAATGATTATTTACTGCGTTTTTTTAATGAAGAATCTTTTTTGTGCAAGAGTTAACTGTATTTCTTATCTTGTTTTCTACCACCTTCAAATAATTCAGAATCATTTGAATTGAAACTCAGTAACAACAAGACGTTTTTTCAGTTTTTTGCTACTCTTACTAACGTTAGCTATTGCAATTAGAATCCGCCTTAATTCTGGCTCGTCCTGTTTACAAAATAGCATCAGGCTGTGATGATGTGATCCTCGTTGGAAGTCTGATAGACTGAATTGTAAGCTTCATGTGTCCCTGCTCCCACTGAGATCATTTCGCTTCAGTGTCAGCTGGGGAAGAATTTGTTGAGGGGTACGACCTGAGGACTGTTACCTCTGCCTCTCAGCACTGGTGACAGTCCAGTTTTTTTCGAAAACACCACTACATGTCACATGGGTGCAAACACCACAGGTCTTCAGTGCACAGTCTGTATTGTTATCTGCAAGTGTAAACTTTCTGAGGATCACAAATATGTCACTGATTGCTCTCTTTTTTAATACTTTTCAGAAATTGAAAAATTTCAGGGTTCTGAAGGCAAGAAGGAAGATGAAGAAAAGAAATATCTTGATGTTATCAGCAACAAAAACATAAAGCTGTCAGAAAGAGTTCTGATCCCTGTCAAACAATATCCAAAGGTACTGTAAATATAATCTAATACTTGTTTAATCTTTCTCAATGAAATGATGAAAAAGTCATACATGTAACCATTTTTATTGACTCTTAGTATGCAGGCTTTGCCTATTAAAAAAAAAAGAAAACAAACCTAGAAGTGAAGCTCTTACTTGAATTTACCTGTTATTAGCTATTGTATATTCTAATTTCTGTCTTGGGGACTTTCAGAAAAAGATATTGAAGTGAATGTGAATTTTTTTTTTTTACTTCGGGTAGGTTTTGTAGGTGGTTCTTAGGCAAACTGTTGAGATGTTTTCTTATAGTTGCTTTTTTCACATATACTGTCTTATTAGAAAATAAAAGACCAGTTAACAAAAATGTATTCTAGCAGAATAAAGAAAAAAATGCTTCAGTAACTCTGAAAAGTCAACTTAAGTGCGCTGCAGCTTCCTCATACAGCATTTGGGTTTTTTTCTCTGGTGTAATAAGTTTCAAAAGATAAAGTAGAAGGTTTACTGCAAGCTATGACTTTTACAATGTATGTCCCTGTTTATAAAAGTCACATGTTTTTCTGCCACATACTTTCTTCATATTATATTTTGTTCCCATCACTGCTACACAGTATGATTAAAAAAACATTTTTTCTTGCAAAGTAGCCCCAAATTCAGCTGCTTGTCTGATGTTTTAGTTTTTATTTTACATGAAGGAAGAGAATGTTGATTTTTTTTTGTGTGTGTATAGTGTTGTATTGTAGATAAACAGTTGTTCTAATAGTATTCAAACTTAAATGGTAAACTTCTCCATTTATCCCTATAGTATTTTTTTCTTGCTGATTTATTATCACATGGTATTTGGTTCGCCATTAGCCTTGATTACACTCGCAGCTTTTTTCTTTATGCTTTCATCAGTAAGAGCACTAAATTACAGTGGGTAAAAAGTCTATCAAACAAAATGAAAGGTGTAAAAAATTGAGATTCAATGATTCCAGCTGACATTTACCTCCTGACTAGTGAATATAAAAATGAGATAATGTAATCATCCAAATGGTAAAGACCTTAGAAATGCACACAGTGCTATAAGGAATTACTTTCTTGCTGCATAGCCTGAGGTGCTTTGACTAGATTTGTGGTATTTTGTGTAAATGCTATAGGTGACCTGAAGTTCTTAATAAGAATATAATAGTGCTGTAACTTTATAATGGCAGTGTGATAAGTATTCAAAATACTATATGATGAAGGTAGTAGAATGAAAGACAAACTATTTAAAAGACAAATGCAATAATCTATCCAATATAGTGCCTGAATATGATTAAATTAACCTTCATTTACTTTAATGAGCCTGTTATATTAATGAGTAGTGAAAGATAGAAAGCATTTCTACGGGTTTTGAGCAGTCAAACAAAAAAAAAAATCAGTGCAGTGGAAATGAAATACTTATTCAGTAATGCAAAATACATTCTTGGAAAGTTTCTGTAGTTGATTTGCTAGCAATATTCTGTGCTTGGTGTGGAATTATTTCCAGAACTGCAGGTTTCCTGCTACCATCTAGTAACCATCCTTCAAGGATGGCATTTGCCATTTGTATCAAACTGCTGATGGCTCTGGTCTAGTGCCTTATCTTTTCTTGATGAATTGTATACATTAGGATAGTCAAATCAGTACACAGTGGTTGCTTCAAATTGCTTTATAAATAATGAAAAAAAAGTAGAAATTGGGTAAATAAAGAAGACATTAATTTTCTGTATTTAGCAGAATATGGTAATAAGAGCAGTTGATCAGGCCTGTACTTATGAACAGTTAAGGGAATTGGTGTATGATTTCACCTGAGAGGCATTTATATTTGAAAGAACATTATTTTAAATTGTTCATTCATTGTTTGCTGATAAGCTTTTTTGGGCAGTGCTGGGTGAGCAGGGTTCTGCAAATCTGAAGAAAGTGTCCAAGAGTATGAAATTTTGGAAAAAACTTCTGACCATATTAAAAAAAAAAAAAAAAATCATGTGGTTTACAGACTCTCTATTTAGGAATGAGATCAATGCTTTAAAGACATTTGCTCTTATTTTAACTGCATGTAGAAATATAAACTGCTCCAAGGGAACCCTTGACCTAAACGTTTATTATGATCTGTAAGTTAAGCTGCAATGAGAGTAGATCCCTTCAGTGACAGCTGTAGAGTCAGAAGCAGCATTTTAAGGTTTGAGCAAAAGTTAACTGAACACAAAAGGTTTCTAGTGGCTAAACAGCTCTTGAAGTTGCAGAATAAGTATTGTAAAATTGTCTCTACTCAAGTGTCTACCGTCTGATTTCTGAAATTGTTGGTGCAGACAACGGGAAAATAAAATCAAAGACTGTGATTAGCAACATCTGTCTTACATTACCAGCTTTGTTAAAGATACAGGCCTCTCTCCTCCTCTGTAAAATAGAGATCTAAAAAAGAAATAAGGATGTTACTTGATAGTTCAGCAATGATCTTGCCTGAGATTAATTATTTTAAATCTCAGCAACCCAAGTAAAAACAGTATCTCATTTACACACACTCCTCTACGCAGCAGATCTTTTTAATGCCCTCAAAATTTCTTCTGAAACAGTGATGCAGTGTTTTGTATTTGTTGATCTTTTTTCCTGTCCCATAGTGTGATTTTTTTTGGTTTCATGATATGTGAATTCCAACTAAGGCAGACCAACAAAAATACTCAGAAGACTGTTTGTTACTGACTTTTCCATTTTTCATCTTTTGTAGCTGTTCAGTTTAAAACTTGCATGAAAATACCCAGAGCTTGTTCATAAAGATCTTGCTATTTATCAGTTGAACATTGTATTTCAAATACATCAAATGTGGGAAAAGAGTGGGTTATTTAAAAAAAGAAAAGAAAGGGGCAAACAGAAGGCTGAAATGATCTTGTTGCTGTAAAACAAAAGCCACAATTTAGAGGCTTGATGGGAAACTTGTAATTTGCATGCCAATACCTAGCTCTCTGAGAGTCAGAGTTATTGTATGGGCTTAGGGTCAAAACACCCAAACAAATGTAACTTACACCTTCAGTTACTGTAATGAAAATTTTTCTGGAAAACCTTGGATTTTTGGTAAGCATTTTCTCTTCATATGAATTACAAAAAAGAGTTACTTTGGTTCAAGTTACTACCTCATCAACTCCCAAAACCAGTATTGTATGTTCAAGATGAAGGAACCCAAGTCAATTCACATATATAGATTTAATGCTTTCTTTCCAGTTGTTCTTTCTAGAAATAAATTTTTTATTTGGTTGAATCTGGGTTTGGGTGTTTCTTTTCCTTCTGATCTATCAACAGGTAAATGAGTGTGAATCAAATGGACTTGAAATAACACAGGCAAATTTAGAGCCAAAGTGTTGAGTTAAGTTATTTAATTGTATGACAGTTCACATTCAAGATAAAGGATTTCCAGTTTTATAAAATTTTAATTACATTGAAATTGCACATTCTAGGAAAAAACCCCAAACAGCAGTTAAGGAAGATATTTTCCAAGTTACTTAGTCACTGAAGACTGGGAGGTGCAGTGAAGTTGGAGGTGATGACACCTGGAAATAATGAACTCCCCTTTTTTCAGTGAGGGACAGAAATCAATACAATGTCTTCTGAACAAAAGAGAGTGTTTAATAGTTTTCTAATGATATGATTATTGAATAAAGATATATTTGTCTATAAATAAAAAAAGATAGGATATTTATTATATATTTATTATATAGGTATAATTATGTAAGTATCAGTTTAAGTACAGAATTATATTTCCATTTTCCCTCTATTAGTTTGTTAGATAATGAAAACTGTCAAAATAGAGGATACTGGAAGCATGTCCTGCTAACTACCAGGATGTGGTAGGGGTGACAAAGATGACAAGCAAGTTGATTCTTCTCAATGACTTCCGTGATGTAATGTTGCAAACTGTGAGGCACTATGTCTTCAGAGGATGCAGTGTAAGAAAGCCTTTTCTCTGCAGAAAGGCTCGGCTCATGGGCAATAACAGTCTCATGCAGAAATATGCTTTGGCTTCAGTTGATCTTCCTAACTCCTCCTGGCTTCCTCCTGGATGTGTAACTACCATTTTTTGGGGGGAAAAAAGGATATAATCTAGCCCCTTGCCCTTTGAAAGGCTGGCACCCTGCTTTAGAGTATGTTTTTCTGGGGAAGAGACTTAGCTAATGTTGATGAATACTGCAAATTAAGTTAAATTCCAGATTCTTGATATTCTTTGTTTTGCCTGTCTCATGCTGGTTCCTCGAATGATGAATGACTCAACTGAATTCACCTTTCTCATTCTTAGTTGTTTTTTAAACTGGTTATGTTGTATGTAACATGTCAGGTTGGAGACACTGCTCTTGAAATTAATTTTATTTGTTCAATGTCAATCTTGTAAGGTATTTTAATCTCTGATTATTTCATATTAAATGAAGTGATATATTAAAACAGAATTCACATGTAATTTGAACAACAAAGTACTGTGTTTCATTTGTATACATTAAACCTCACTAAAAACTTTCTCAGAGGCATTTGAAACAAATTTTGGATGAAATAACCATTTGCAGGAGAAGAACTGGTTTTGTACTTTTCCTCTTTCTAATAAATTTAGCATAAGTCAA
This sequence comes from Pelecanus crispus, assembly GCF_030463565.1. Classification (NCBI taxonomy): domain Eukaryota; kingdom Metazoa; phylum Chordata; class Aves; order Pelecaniformes; family Pelecanidae; genus Pelecanus; species Pelecanus crispus. The sequence goes on from NC_134645.1 coordinate 103,251,702, forward strand.
AGGGATTATTTTATTTGTTTTAAATAGTCCCCAATGGAATTACAAATAATTCCAATGAGCTGTGTTCAAACACAGAGATTGTATTAATGAAAGTCTTGTGCAGGTACCAGCAGTAAGGCAGCTATCAGAACTTGATCAGTCATTTCTCAATTCTGTCAGGTATGTAATACATTAAATAGGTAACGTTCATTGGTGCTCAGTAACCTGAAACATTCCTTTTTCACATATATACAAAATATATCCTTCCCTTATATATGTTGTTATGTAGATCAGATTAGAAATACAAGTAAGAGGCTGTCTATATTATTATAGCGAAGATTTCTCAGGACAAGAAGATACATATCAACTAAGCTGAGATATGTTTCTGAAATTTCCCCCATTAACCATTATTCTAGTTAATTACTGTATTTTGTAGTGTGTCAATTCTATGTTAAAAAAATACAAGAAAAAAAAAATTCTGAAGTAATTCAGAAGGATCCCTGCTGTGGTAGATTATGAATATTATTCTCCCCAAAAATGAAAAGAACTTGCTTTCTTGATATACCTTATTCAGTAGTATTTCATACAGAGAAACAAAATGTTTATGATGTTTCTGTTCAGTATATTTGGAATTTTAATTACAGGCATGAACACAAGAAAAAATACAATTGATAGTTAGAGGAAGATGTCACATACTGGTGAAGATATTGTAAGAGAACTGAAAGAAAACAGGGTAAAGATTTTGGACAGAATTGAGTAGAGAAACTTCAGTCACAGTATCAGTAGAAAAAGACCCTCATTAATGAGGAGAGGGTGAAAAAGGATAGTCATACCTGAGACAGAGGGAAGAGCAAATAGACTGGAGGGTGGGACAGAAGGTTTGATGCACAAAAAGGAATTACTGTATGTGCAGTGATGTTTCATTACAAGCGGAAATAATTTGGAAAAGGGACATAAAAGAGGTAAGAGACAGGAAGAGTAAGAGAAATGAAATGATTGAACTTAAAGACAAGGCAAAAAAGAGCAATTAATTACTGCATTAAGAGAACGTTCGGGAGCGGGTGTGGGGGCCAGTCTGAACTGGTAGATACGCTGATTCTCTGGCAAGCAGTTATCTACTGATTGACATCTGTTGCCAAACAAAATGTTACTTTCCCACAAATTGGACCTCCTTTGTTTTTTGATTTTTGGTTCCTTCTACAAAGACTTTTGAGAAATCAGGGTAAATTGTTTTTCTCTTGGCATGAATTTGTGAATTATTTTTTAGGTATGAAAACAAACTTTATTATGGACATAGTTCCTCTTACAAGTGTGTGAGCAAAGGAAGAAAAGATCTAATGTGGAGGCAGTTCAGTTGTCCCTAAGTATTTTCAAATGTGTATGTCTCTCTGTATGTATTAAGAATGTATTTGGTCTGATCTTCTATTGCTCTCGTGTAAGATAAATTCATCCAAATGCGCTGTTCTCAAAAGTAGTATATGACTTAAGCAGCTTTATACAGTTAAGCCTCTGTGAGCAATTTCTGCAGTTACTTGAATGGATTTTTGCCATTTACTAACCAATAGTTTGGCTTTTGTTGTTTTGTATAGTAATCTCCTTTTTTTATGATAACTTGCTACGGAGCATGTAAACCTGGCTTTGCAAATTTGTTCCTTTGTACAGTTTAAGAATTTGAGACCTTGTTTAAAACCTTAGCTTTATGTAGCACATTATATAGAAGTTTTTTGTTTGCGAGCTTGACCGGTGCACATCATAAGTTAAAATGATGTTGGCTTTGGTGAAATTCTGCCTCCTTTGTGCTTGGCTTTAGATTAGCTGGATTTCAGCCTTTAAGGGATAGCTTGTTTTGTTCATACTTTTTGCTTTCTGTAAGTGCAGATGCATAAAATAGCTGACAAGTCAGAAAAATAAACAGTGTGTATATAAAAAATCTTTAATATTGCAGTGCATCTTTCACTATTTTAAAGATTCAAATAAAACTCAAAAAAATTGTCATAGCTCTGAATAATATTTGTTTATATCGTTTTATACTTCATAAACCCGTGTCTTCAAGCAAATAACTCATACAAACTCACTGGTGCTAAAGAATCCATTGTGAAGGGTGAGCTTTTTTGTTCTTGTTTGGTCTTTAACGTCTGGCTCAGATAATGAATATGGTGATTTTTATTTTTATTTAGCATTCTCCTTCTTTTATGTTTTGTTTCTCTCAAACCTGACAGTTGCTATTCTGCTTTCAAAGCAGTTGTTGTCATATTAATCATCTCCAGGTGATTTGTGTGTTTAGTTTCCTTTTAAGTAAGATAGGAAGAAAAAGATACAGTGATACATCCATTAGATGGATGGACAAGAAAGTATAAAATTTCTAAGGAAAATGGGACTGGGACTGTCCGTTCAGTGAGTAACCAAGACTTCAAACTGTGATTTATATTTCTGTAATGAAATGAGGGCCTTGTTGATGCATAAGGTAAAAGGAAAATTTGATCTGTCACTCAGTCCTGGAGGTGTTTCAGGAGATTGGGAAAAAAATCCGGTATTTTTAATAAAAAGAAACAGAGCTAAGTGTCGACAGAATAAGAATTTTTACCTGCCCTACCAGCATTTTTTTCTCCCAAGAAAAGCCTCAATACTTGGAAGGATGCTAGAATTTAGACTGATGCCAGACTAAATCTAAAGATTATGCTTGTTCTCTTTTTCAACTGAATTCTTTAAAGAGAAGCCTGAACAATGGAAGGGAGAAAGTTATTAATTTAGATAAGGTGTACTGCACTGAAATTGATGCAGTGAATAGTTGTTTAAATGAAGAGTGCTTTCTCATATGTCTTGAAAGATTTCTAACCCTACCAGGTCTTGAAGTAACTGAACGTGCATCTTTGTTACAAGATACCATTTTTTATTTTATAAATTTATGGGGGGATTCAAACTTCTTTTTTAATTAAGGCCATTTTAATTTCCATATTCAAGTGTAATTGTCGTCCATAATCTCTGATCCACACAACACCAGGAATAATAGGGACAAAAACTTGTTTATGTTCTGTGTTTAATCTGGAATTTAATAGTATTTGATGCTTTCATTAAATCTCTGGTTTCTGGAGCCACTGATATACAGAAAATTAGTGCAGAAAATTTACATAAAGTGTTTAGTACTTCAGGTTCAGAAAAATCTCTTGAAAAGGTACTTGACTAAAAGTGATTCAGTGATGAAAGACCAGGCCCTAATTAAGCTGCTCAGATATACTTTCCTATTAATTTATATTGTCCATCCTGATCAATAATTTTATTTCAAATGTACTAGCAGAAATATTTCAAAATTCAAATTATAGTTTTTCAGTATTGTTGACTTCTTTGCTACAACTAAATAGCTGTTTGTAACAAAGTTATTTGTTTTAAATGACTTCTGTATGAACTGTCCCAACTAATTCTGAAAAGTGAAATTGTGTGTGAACACTTGAATAGAGAAGAAGTGTAAAAGCAGTTACCTTCATTTTTGTTTTTCTTGATATTTTCCTGTATTCCAGCTGAAGAGAAGAGGCAAAACCGTTCAAACCTCAAAACCTCATTCCACCTCTCCAAAATTTTCTTACGAGTGATGTAATTCTGCTATTTGGTACAGTTTTTCAGTATTTCCAACTGTACTCAAAAACCAAAATGCCTATGAATCTTCTGTCCTGCATTTAATGACAACAGGTATTTGGAAAATTCATACAAATACTTTAGCTCTACTTTGGCTAAAATACATGAATAAAACATCACACATACATTTTTCTTTTCTGACTTATTTAGGACCTGACCTTTCATCCATCTCTTTACTTACCTTTTCCATCAGGAAATGAACCCTGACTCCGGTGTTTCCAGGGTCTATGCCAATCTTGCAGAACTCTTGAGTGGATACAGAAAGTAACTTGATTTTAATAGGTTCCCATTTTTGTTAATGATTTATTTGTTTTCCTAACACTACTGTTGAAATCAGTTCCCACAACATTAGCTAACCTAATGAGTAATCTGGTCTTGCTCTAAGGAGTTGATAGGTTGGAAAACACAAAATATGTAGGAGATGAGACAAAAGATCAGCAAGAGAGAGATGGTAGCTGGTAGCAGCAGTGTGGAATACAGACAAGTTCTAACCATTTGCCAATGGGAACGTTGGTTGTGTCTTTTGTTTTCTAAGCTACCAAAACTCTTGCTTTCTTCTCTGTTCTTCTTTTATTACTCCTATTTGGGGAAAAACTGAAGAAAAAATTTAATTCATGACACCACTTTAATAAAATAAGTTTGAGAGCAGGCAGGAATTCAGCCTGCATTAACGGACAATTCTAATCAGGAGCATGACTTCATGTTAATGATACGCAGATTGTGTATGATTGATGGCAGAGATGTGCTCCACCTACACCAAAAGATATTTGGGGTTTTGTTTGCAGTTACAGCAGCATTGTTTCTTCCTCTGCTATTTGTACTAATTGAAGATTTTTTGACTAAGATTTGTCTTCAGTATCATCAGTCCAAGTTCAACATTTTCAGAGGACCCAGCTTTTGGAAACTGAGGGGAGTTTGGCAAGCAAGTCTGTTAGTGGTGTTTATGATAAGAAGTAGAATCTAGCTCACTTCCACTTACCTGTGTTGCTGCTTAAGGACTAAAAAGGGTAGCGAACAGTAAAAACTAAATTTTGTCTCTAAATACACAGTGAATCAGCTCTAGTAAAACTTTCAAATTGGACCTATGCTTCGTGAGAAATATAAAGCAAACCATTAGTTAGGGTGAGATTTGTCAAAGTACTGTTGACCTCAGTAGAAGCAGAACTAAGCCAATGATGTGTACTGATCAAAAAGGTCACCTACTTTGTGATCAGTTTTGGATGACTTGTTATTTCCTTTAATCCTTCTAGCTTTTAAGAGGATGAGTTACCAGTTACGTTAGCATTTATAACATCAATATCTTAAAAGTTGCAGGGCAGTAGAAGAAAATACTTCATGGTAAACTGGTTCTTCTACGTGATTTTTTTATATCCTTAAAAATAGCAAGTTTAAAAAATATACAGAGGTCTATTATCATTTCACGTACAATGAGAAAGAAAAGTATCTTGTGGAAGAGAGTTTGTATAATAGGGTGACTTAGGGGAGAACAGAATGTGTAAGATACTGTCATGGTTTAGCCCCAGTCAGCAACCAAGCAGCCCACAGCCGCTCGCTCACCCTCCCCCTGCTGTGGGGTGGGGGAGAGAATCAGAAGGGTAAAACTAAGAAAACTTGTGGGTTGAGATAAGAACAGCTTAATAATTTAAATATAATAATAATAATAATAATAATAATAATAATAATAATAATAATAATAATTGTAATGAAAGGGAAAACAGCGAGAGAGAGAGAGAGAGAGAAACAAAACCCAGGAAAAATAAGTGATGCAGTTGCTCACCAGCCACCGACCGATGCCCATCCCATCCCCAAGCAGCGATCGCTGCCCCCTGGCCAACTGCCCTCAACATGCACTCAGCATGACGACTCATGCTATGGAATAGCCCTTTGGCCAGTTTGGATCAACTAGCTTGGCTGTGCCCCCTCCCAGCTTCTTGTGCACCTGGCAGAGCATGGGAAGCTGAAAAACTCCGTGACTAGTATCAGCACTACTTAGCAATGACTAAAACTGATATCAGTGTGTTATCAACATTATTCTCTTCCTAAATCCAAAACACAGCACTATGCCTGCTACTAGAAAGAAAATTAACTCTATCCCAGCTGAAACCAGGACAGTTATATATTATGCTACATTTTCATGAATGAGAAAGGTGCTTTTCCTGTAAGTGTAAACCAAAATACTTATTGCAAGAAGTTTAAAACAGCTGGAAAGGCTTTTGTTGTGCGTGGACAGCTAAGCCGCTTGCTCACTCACCCACAGTGGGATGGGGGAGAGAACCAGAAGTGTAAAAGAGTGAGAACTTGTGGGTTGAGATAAAGACAGTTTAATAGGTAAAGCAAAAGCTGCACGTGCAAGCAAATACGGAATTCATTTGCACGGAGCAAAACAAGGAATTTGTTCACTGCTTCCCACTGGCAGGCAGGTGTTCCGCCATCTCCAGGAAAGCAGGGCTTCATCACACATAACGGTTACTTGGAAAGACAAACACTATCACTCTGAATGTCCCCCCTTCCTCCTCCTTTCCTCCAGCTTTATATGCTGAACATGACATCATATGGTATGGGATGTCCCTTTGGTCAGTTGGGGTCAGCTGTCCCAGCTGTGTTGCCTCCACTTCTTGCCCACCCCCAGCCTATTTGCTGGCAGGGCAGAGTGAGAAACACAGAAAGCCTTGAAGCTGTGCAAGCAATAGCTACAACATTGGTGTGTTACCAACACTGTTTTGGTCACAAATCCCAAAACGCAACACCATACCTTCTGCTATAATTAACTCCAGACAGCCAGATCCAGTACAGCTTTTCAATTTGAAATGCTGCTATCATATAGGATATGAGATTTACTTACTTTTAGTTGTGGTACTGTTTCATATAAATATTGTTAATTATAATAGTAATGTTGTTAATAAGGAAATCTGGTGTAGTATGAATATCATATGCTGATTTTTTTCTCTTGCAGACAGTGTTAGCAGAGAATTACAGTAAACTGGTAACTTTAAGTAGTAGGGTTTAAGAGTGTCTTAGCAACTTGCTACAGTTGCTATTAAAATAAATATTTACTTCCTTTCAGACATTGAAAAAAGATTAATACTTAAAGGAAAAAAAACCCACAATGGGTACTTTAGGATTACTGTAACACATTGATGGTCATTTTTCATATGCCTCTGCTGTTCTAGTCTAAACTGATTAAATGTGTTGTAAGTGCAGAGTCTGCATGAACTAATCAGTTCTTGAAATCAAACGTACTATTTTGTCTTACAAAAACACTCCTGAAGAATGTTACTGCCTCCTGAAGCTGAAGATGAAATCTGTTTTGTGTCACTTCAGGCTTTCTTCCTCTGTTCAAGTGGGTTACAAGGTCACTTCAAAGTAGACATTGATGTGATTTATAATAACTGTCAGCTAAAGTTAGCTAGAAAATTTTGAAAATTGCTTATAAAATAAAATATTAACACAAAAGCTAATGCTCTGCATTGATTCCTTTGCAATAGACCTAATGATTAGGCAAGGAGGTAATATAGCTTATCATAGAATAAGTCACGTTTCAGCAGTACATAAATACACAAGCAGTTCCATGAACATGGGAGCTAAGGAAGCTATTTCTACACATCTGTGTCTTGCGGTTAGCTGTGAGCTCTGATTTGACGTTTGGGAACATGGCTGTGTGGTGACGGTGACAAAAGTTTTCTGTGGATCTTCAGACCTCTTATAAAATGAGCTTATGGCACAGCCTTTGCCTTAGTTTGAACGTGTCCTTCTATCCAGCTCCTTGCTCTCTCCAGACTTCAAAGATCTTGTCTTTGAAATAGCCATCTCTTTCAAACTGAGTTTGAAAGTCAACCTATGAGGTCAATAGTCACTAGGGAAAAAGACTACACAAGATGCGTGATCACCTTTCCTTGGTTCCCTGTGAAAAGCTTGGAAAGCACATGGCCTGAAAACCTGTGGGTCATTTGTCTCCTCCCACAGGGCACAGAGAAAGCCTAAGTCAAATACGGCAGCCCGGGCAGCCTTCTGCAGAGCCTGTAAGCCCCAAGCAGTGTGAATGTGAGTCTGTCTGGATCAGTTAGTTTAGTGACAAGGGTTTCATCTCTCTTCAAGATTGTAATTTGAATGGTTTTATAACTCCATTGCAATTTGCCATGGATTTTGGTGGCTTCTTCCCTATTTCTCAAGCTTCCCACATATCATCAGAGATCTTTAAAACGTAATTATGTGCTGCTATTTAGAGGACTATGGTGATGAAAGGAATTTAGATGCAAAAAGGTCTCGTACTTGCTGAGTTGCAGGAGTGTGTTTGACCTCAGCCTTCTTCTTTCCTGTTTTGTTTTTACTCACATTGAGCAAACAAAATGAACACAAAGGTGACACTTTCATGTGATGAGCATGCAAAGGATGTGTGCTAATTTTGAAGAACTCTGTTTCATAAGTATATCTTTCAGGGGGTTATTAGAATATATATTTTATTGTGTTTTATTAAAACTTACTAAAAATATGTCTCCCATTTTCAGCCTTTATAAGCCCAGTAGTAGTATCAGTATATAAATATTCTCAGGAACTCAAAGAATCAGTTGCAAGCTTATTCAGTTGATAGATTTAGATTTTTCAATTAATAGTAGAACCACAGGTTTATTCAGAAACTCTTGTGTTTCCATGGTTTGGTATTGGGAGTCAGAAGGAAAATATTACAAACTGAGAGGAAACCATGCCCTCCCTCTTTTATTTCAAGAAATGTAACAATGCAGAGTGCTGTCACTCAGACATTCTTAAAAAAAGATGAGGGGGAGGCAATTCTTCCATCACTTTTCCTAGATATGAAGTCATAGTTTTGTTCCAACAGGATAGATTTAGAATGGGTGACAAATATAGCAAAGATGTGTTTCCATCTACCTACTGCAATCATAATCTTGTTATCTAGGTAAGGAGTAAGTAGCAATATCACATACGAATTATTCTACTGCAAGAAATGTACACCATGGCATACATAGCATGATTGCACACCATTTGCTCACTAATCACTGGTTTCCAAGCTGATAGACCATCTACTGTCTGATGAGAGAAACTGTTTATGTCAACTCAGCAAGAGAGAATTAAATCTTCTGCAGCTGGTTATTTTTAACCAAGGAAAATTCACTGGAGCAATGCTTAATGAAATACTAAAAGAAAAATGATACAGGGTATAGAGAATCATTCAATAATGATGGTAATAATGAAACTGTTTCTTAGATTAAACAAATTTAGTTTTAGTTTTGAATGAGTTATTTCTCTGTCATTTATTGAGAAACAAGCTGGTGAAGAGCAGAGAGTCAGAAAAAAACTTCTTTCTGAAAGAAAACAATTTGTTACTGCTTTTACCGGCAAGGAATTGTTTCTGTCTTTTTTGTCTTTTTTCTTTTTCTGATATACTGGCAATATTGTTTCAGATTGGGTAAAAGAGAACCTTGTCTTGGGCTACTCCTTTATCACCTTGCTTTAAATACTGATTTTCTGATTGAGTGAAAGTGGCCTTTGGAAGAAATAGAAAGTTTTTTGGTAAGCTGTAAAATTTTGGCTCAGTTACTCACATAGATACTAGATACTGTAAATGCATAGCTTTACATATAAATAAAAAAAGTGGATATAACGTAAGACCACATTTTATGTCATGTCCCAGCGTGATGCGACAGTGCTTTTTTGCCTTGCTAGTTTTCAGACCCGAGAGTCTGCATTCTCAAGCATTTCCAGCGAATTTGTCATGGTGCCTAACATAATTGACATACTTAACTAGATAGGTTATCTGCAGATTTCCAGGGTATGTAAGTACTTTTACAGATACCAGAAAGCACACCAGATTTTTGCTAGATAAATGTGTTCACATATGAAACTTATAACACTGATGTATGATGACTATATTGCCAAAACTTCATTTGACATTCATCTAGTGTTATATAACTCTCTTACTACTCATGATAGTATTAAGGGTTTTTTTCATGGGAACCCCCTTTCTTTTCCAGAATATCATGTCTGGGTGTGAAGATACTGAAGGTGATTAGTATATACCAGCAACTCTTGTCTCCAAACCTTGCAAAATACACATTTTAAAATTCAAGCATATAAATCACATTTTGAATGGGTTTTGTCTTACTGCATTGTCTTACTTTAGTCACAAGTTGCTCATGACTTACACCATGTAACAGACAAGGGAGTTAGAAAATTTCAAACTGAAATTTAAACCATTTTTAGGAAAATGTCACTAATGAAGCCATTAACAACCGTGTTGTGCACTCCCATAAGAGAAGCTAACTCACGTAGAACAGTCATAAACCCCTGAAATAAGGGGTTCATAACTGTAAGCGCTGACACTAACAGAATTCTAGAGGCATGAGTGGTGTCACTGTAATTAGCTTAGCGCTAGTACAGATCACGTTTTAGTATTCTTTCAGCCTCTGCCAGAAGAGATGGTTTATTTCTTTCAGGCATAATTACATTTGTCACATTTTTTGAGATTGCAAAAATCACAGTAGCGTAAAAAGGCAAGATGACTTTCAGAACACTTAACATCATGTTGTTCGTAATATCATTAGAGGGAAGAGATGATGGGGGGAAAAGGTGGAAAACAGAGCTTTCTACTTTTCAGATAATTTCTCTGTCTTCTGTATATCCTGTGGATATACCTGAAGGATGAGATATAGGGAAGAGGGAGTCTCTACAAATCCTCTCATGATTGTTCCCTCAATGGAGAGAGAAAAACTGGTTGGGTTTTTTTTTCCTGGGAGCTGGTTACCAGAACATGTCATGTCTCTGCAAGGATGTGTTTTAGTAGGCTTAGGGTCACGGTCACAGACCAAGCACATGGAGTCACTTGTATCTGCAGGGACAGAGCTAGGTGCACATCAGCCCTCCACAATGCTGAATTTGTCTGCTTAGTAAGCAAGTTGACTCAGTCTGCTCTAGAGTGAGAGTGACAAGATTTTCTTCCCGTTCAAGATAAAGGATATGTAGGCTGGGAAAGGAATGATGATGGGACAATCAACGTGCCCATCTGCTGGAAATACAAAATTATTACATACTTGCCTATGTCCAATTTTAGATCTTCAAATACAAGAAGGACACAGACAAACTGAAGTGAGTTCAGTGGAGGGCCAGCAAGGTCATCAGGGGCTGAAGCGCTTGCCTTGTGTGGAGAGGCCGAGGGAGCTGGGTTGAACAAGTCAGGAGAAGAATTGGCTCAAGGGGACCTAAGAGCAGCCTTTCTAGTGGCAGCAGGCATAGCTTGAAACAAGAAATGTTCAGACTGGATAAAGGAGAACATCAGCATGAGGACAGTGAAGCTGCAGAGCAGGTTGCCTAAAGAGGTTGTACAGATAGAAGACGTTCAAATGGTATTTGACTGCAGCCCATTAAAACATACCAACTCTTTTAAATTAGCTTGTTAGGGGTTTTTGGTAGGTTTTCCTCCCCCCAGCCCCCAGTAATCTAGTTGCGATAGTTCAGAGTTCAGTAAGGATTTGCCAACTGCAGACCCAGATTTCTGAGTGGGCTGAGTAGCTCAGGGCAGCTTCACTGCTTTTGTATCTTCATTGTTAGCAGTAACTAATTAGTGAATTTAAAGGTAATTTAGGTATTGCCAAAAGTACCTGCAGCTGTTGTATGCTTAGAAATACTCTTAATTCTGTCCAGGATAATGTTACTAGCGTTTTAGTCTATACAGAGGTCCAGCATATGATCCAAAGAAATCAAGAAAAGAAAAAAAGAAAAATCTTTGTTTTCTCCCACTATCAAATAGTAGCATTCAGAATAGAGAGAGGAACTAATAAAAGTGATGCCAGTATAAGAAAAGCCTTATTATATAAGCAGTTGCAGAGGCTTGGTTACTTTCATATAACAGCTGGCAAGAGAAAACGGGCAAACAAATCACTTTTCATAGCAGATATTCAGTGCAATGAAGAAACAAGACTATTTTTAAATAATATATGACATTTTTATTTGTATTTGTGATGTATTAGGAGTACTGTAATCTCAAAATGCCTATTTAGTCAGACAAGAAAATGAATGCTAATAACATGAGGCATCTATGCATGTGAGCTTTCTACTGCAAATGGGATCGTAAGGGATGAATTAACTGTTACCACAGAGGAAGATAGTTATGTTCTGGGGAAGGAGATTCAGAAGTCGTTTTTGAGATAACAGTTTGACTTTGAATTTATCACTGAACAAAGTGATCAATCATTTGGAATACTTTGGAAACAGTAAAAGATTCTGCGTATGCATTGCCCTTTCATGCTTGTCAAGTTTGGCTAAAGGTAGTGCTGGAACAACAGTGGGACAAGTCCTTTCACTTCAGTCAGAGAGGGAAGGAAAAGCAGAGAAGGGATCCTCCTAGAAAGGATTCCATCTCGACTATGTCCCCTGCATCTCCCAAAACGCACATGTCTGCAGACTGTATGATGTACAATTTTAGAGGGAGGCACTTGGTAAAAGAGCACTTTTTTATTACTGAGAGCACTTATGTTGGTTGTAGATGATTTGGGTTAAAATGTTACCTCATCCTTGTAAGACTAGAAGCTTGCTTAGAGAAAGAGAAAAATAGGCTCTTCCAGGGTGATTAATTTAATCCTAAATGTTTGTATGTAAATAGGTTTCCTAAAAGCACTGTTTTGTCTTTTTTGGCTAGAAAGCAGACAACTTCAACTCTAAAGTTAGTGAAATGAAACCACCTAAGAAAAGGTAGTTACTGTACTCCTGGAAGTTCCACCTAAGTATAGAACCTAATCAAAAACATTGAAAGCCATTGGAAAAGCCTCTTCAGTTCAGTTGTTTCTCTGAAGGTGTTCTTTTGAAGATGCTAGCTCTCTTGACCCATGTATCTTCTTAAATCTTAGAAGCAGAGGTTTTATTCCCTGGTATTTGCACATCTTCTGAAGCCAACACCTTGTAGGTCCACTTTTCTTTCCAAATTTGTCTATAATGTTAAAGAAAGTTACTGTGGGATAAAAGATACTGAAAACCAAATGTTTGTTGCATAAAGCATGCACATGTGCACACACACATACAGCAACCTTTTAAGAAGAGCAATTCACATGACATATCAGCTGACAAAATGTGGCTAATTTTACCATCATCAGCCTGGGAAAGATTTGTGTTGCATAGAGACAGTATGCAAAGGCTGCACGAACTACCAAACAGGTAATCATAAGGAAACTATCTTATTCATGTCTAGTGCTATCCTGTACCAAAAAAAAAAAAAAAAAAAAAAGAAGTCAAAAGAATTCACACTAGTCTGTACGTAGCATTAAACTTTTATGACAAGATTGTTTTTTCTAAAGGAAATGCGCTCCTAAGTTTTTATAGTAAAACCAAATATCCTTATATCTAGAAAACTGCATCACTATCAGCTCCCCTGTCTTATCCCAAAAAAGGTATGTATATGCCTTTTCTTGTGACAGTGACAAAATAAAAATCAGGTTTGCTTACAGGCTAATTTTGTGATCTAGGATGATGAGGTTGCACTGATCTGGTGTAGAACAAGCTAGAAGGCATATGAGCCATATTACAACTACTTCAACCAAGGCTTGAACAGACTAAAGAGAGTTGTAGAGATCATCTGTAATTCAGGTTACTGTGTTGTTGCACCAGCAGCACTCATATTTGGTCTCAGACTTTTCTGGTAGTCACTGTTAACTTCAGCTGTGTGAAATATCTTTAGTACTCTGGCAGTAGTGACGTCGATGTTGCTAAGGGTCAAGCTGCAGTTTCAGGCAGTTTTGAGGGTTTTTTTCCCAGTGTGCTAGTTGAACTGCTATCAGTGTTATGCTGTTGTAAAGGTGGTGTACAGACGTAGATGTATAAATGAAAAATGTATATAATAGAATTCTGGAAGTTATTCTGAGACCCAGCTGCTTCTTCCTCATCTTACTGTGTAGTGTTTTTCTTTAATATTCCTTATCAGTGTGATTAAATAGATATGAAAATGCAAAATATAAAGTCTTTTTCTCCCCTCCCCACCCTGATTCTTTACATTATGCTCTTGTGTTACATTATGCAGCAGTGTTTTTGCAGCTATGATAGACACATCTCATCTAGTACACAGTACATTCATGACTGTCGTGGTTTAGCCCCAGCCAGCAACTAAGCACCACGCAGCCGCTTGCTCACTCCCCCTACCCTGATGGGATGGGGGAGAGAATCAGAGGAGTAAGAGTGAGAAAAACTCCTGGGTTGAGATAAGAACAGTTTAATAGTTGAAATAAAGTAAAATAGTAATGATAAAAACAACAATACAATAATGATGATAATAATAATAATAATATAGAAAGCAAGTGATGCACAGTGCAATTGCTCACCACCCGCCGACCGATACCCAGACAGTTCCCGAGCAGCGATCGCTGCTCCCCGGCCAGCTCCCCCCAGTTTCTATACTGAGCATGACATCATATGGTATGGAATAGCCCTTTGGTCAGTTTGGATCAACTATTCTGGCTGTGCCCCCTCCCAGCTTCTTGTGCACCTGGCAGAGCATGGGAAGCTGAAAAGTCCTTGACTAGCATAAGCAGTACTCAGCAACAACTAAACCATCAGTGTGTTATCAGCATTCTTTTCCTACTAAATCCAAACCACAGCACTATGCCTGCTACTAGGAAGGAAATTAACTCTATCCCAGCTGAAACCAGGACAATGATACATATGGCTTGAATGTAGCATCCCAAGAACAGACTCCATTTCTTACAGGAGAATAAGGCTGGGTAGTTTTGAAGTACTCTGAGCAATGGGAGGAAGTTTTTCCTCTAAATCAGAGATTCTCTTGCCAGCTGACCATAATCAGATGCCCTGCATGCATCACTGCTCTTTGGTTTTTACAGGGAGTGATTACATCTGGAATGATTTGTATTTTTACTGATACTTGGATAAGTACCCTACCGGAACTTTTTTCTCATTTATCACATTGTTACATTTAAAATATATGATGCTTAAGGAAAAGAAGTACTAACACTGTAGGCATCTATTTGTAAATGAAGAATGCATTTATGTCATACAGTGAAGAAACAAATCAAGTCACTGAGGAGACTTTTATCATAACAAAGTTTTTTGGGTTTTTGGGGCGGCGGGGTTTGGTCAAAATGAGATCTCTCTGGCAACACATAGTAGTCCGAAGTGACATTAAAAATAAATAGTTCTTATGTATTGGTATAACAGCTTGAGATTAATGGCATATTAGGAATTTGATGGTGGCATTGCAGAGAATTGCATATATTTTAGATTTTTACAAGATCTGTTTAGTTTTACTGAAGACAGTGGGAGTATTGTTAGCATGCATAAAAATAGATTTTTTTCCCCTAGAATAAAGACTTCACTTATAGCAAGAAAAGTTTAAAAAAAAAAAAAAAAGTGATATTGTAGAGTCTGCTGTACTTGAAAAATATCTGCACAAAACTGCTTTCCTAAAATCATACACATTAAGTTACTGTTCAAGCTTATCGTGAACATATTCTCTTCAACAGTTAATTTTGGCCTGGAAATAAATAACTGTAGCAGCATGGCCTTTATTCTCCTATCTCAAGTAACTTGAAATCTGTTGAAAAATATAGTCTCTAACATGAATAAGTAAATTACAAGCAAATTTTTTTTTCAGTGACTATGCTGTTTCTCATTTTCTGAATAATTGCCTCCCTCGTACTTTTATAACTAGGAAAATAGAAAGAAAACACAGGCTATTTCAGTCTGGTACTATAGCTGTATGTAACAGGTGTGTCAAGAAATATCAAATATTCCTTTCAGGGCTTGAATGGTGAAAATATATAGGATTTGATTCACTAATACACAACTCCACTTTTCTTCACTTTTACATTACTTGATTTCATGGCCTGTGGAGTCTATTAATTATTAAAGAAATGAGCTAAGATAAAGTTGGAGGTTTATCAGCCAGCGCAATGCCTTCTAATGAAAACCAGCAAGTATAGGACTCAGGAGATATTGTAATATACCTATTAACTGTCTCTTTTGATTTTTAGGCAATTTTTAATTAAAATCTTTCTGCAACACTCATTATTACTCTGTTATATAACTTACAGGGAGAATGAGGTACTTTGTTTTGGTGGGGTGCTGCTCCTGGACACATCGTAAATCTTTTTTCTGGATGAAAGGAGGAATATTCTCTGAAACATACAGACGAATAGCAGTAACAGTACTTCCATCAATTATTATCAACTAACTTTGCAGTAAGTCTTAAAGGAAAAGAGTGTACTGGTCTTAAATTAAAAGTAAACTTCTCAGTCTAGTGAGAGGACAAGTGAAAAGATGATGAGGAAACAAAAAAGCTATTGTGCAGTTTTTTTCTTTCCAAATTACAGAAGACCAATGGTTATTCTGAAGCTTCAAGGATTTTTGGTTTTTTAGGAGTGTGGTTAGAAGATGTAGTAGATTTCATGTGAATTGTTATTACTGTGTTATTCTGGCATCCAGTATATTTGTCAAGTTTTAAATGAAATTTCCAACACAGGAAGTTTAAGGTCATCATTTGACATACATCTTGTGTTAATTCGAAAAACAATGAAAAGTGGTTGTTATTGTATCCATCTGTAGCAGTATAAAGCAATTTTACCAGGCTTTGGAATAAATACATATAAGATGATACGCATTTTTCAACTGAGTCTGACATCTAACTTCATGAATAAAAAAGGCCCTATTAATCATGAAGTGATAGAGTCACATACATTGTATTTATCATTCTTGTAAGAGTGAGTTTTCTCTTGTTAATGTTTTGAGGAAATACATCGTAATTATACAGAACAAAGAAGTCAAGAAAGTAAAAAATATGTTAAGTTGTACAGAAGCTTAAACAGTGGTCCTTAACTTTTATGTTAGTATTTTACAAATGATAGTGTGTGCAAGTGGTGAATGTAATTTCTTAATGCATAGTTGATTAGTATGTATATGTGAATGCACATGTGAATAACAGTTAATTCCATGGCCTAAAAACAATTTAAGGTAACTATGTATACTTGATGTGCAACATCAGATGTGCTCATGTAATCTACAGAAAGTATACAAGGACTGTGCAGCAAGGATACAGAAATAGTATTTTTAAATAATCTTTAATAGTATAAATGATCAATAGCTCAATATCACAGTATTTATTCCCTGGAATCAACACAGCATGTTGACATGTGTAACCAGAATACATGGGGAGGGGTCTGTTATCACTTAGCTTGGAGCACAAGACTACAGGTATTTTTTGAAATACTCATTGTTGATCTATACCGGATGATTTTGTGGGAAATGCAGAATCTTCCCTTCTGGCTCAGACTTTCACATATGAGCTTATTCATACACACCTCGAAGCAAGCAGAAGTCATGACTACCAAACTGCCAAATAATTTTAGTATTTCAATTGAGTTGTAATAATCTTAGTGTCTTTTCAACAAAAAACAATGGATTAGAAACGCCAGTTTGTGCACCCTGTCCAACCTTATTTTGTACACATGTATGCATAACTCTTGGGGATTCCTGAATGCTTTACCTATGCCTTTGGATCTTGCTTGCCTTTCTTCAAGCAAAGGGAGAATTTAAATCCTTGCTCCTAATGATAAGCTTATTGCATAAATGACTTTCTAGTGTTAGACAATTTCCTTTCTCCTCCCCTTCTTTGCACCTTTTCTTGCATCATTTTCCTTTGAAATGTCATTCCATGCATTATAGTGGTGGACAAAGTTTTTCTGCAAGTATTGGAAACAATGTTAGAACAAACATTGAAAATTTGGTGCCCCATCTTACTAAGTCGAACAGTCTACCCAAAGTAAGAGGATCACAGGCTGGACTCTTGACTAAGTTTGAAGGAACAGAGAACATTTAAACAGGTAGCTATAAGTGTTAACAAACCAGTGAAACGCATCCTTAAGTCTTACAGAGCTTGTATTTAGGTTCTTTTCTAAAGCTTCCCACCTCTTTTCAAGGTGTCCTCTTTCACGCTATGGTTCATGCTATTGTGTTCTGCAAAAAGAAGAGTAGTAACACTTCACTGCTACTCCATAAGCTCTTAAAAACATTGAAGTATGTCAGTGTCTTTTTCTTTCTTAGATGTGTAACAGGACATTCTTTAAAGCTGCATTCCATCAAAATGGACAGACTTTAGTCTTTATGGATGACAAGGTGTGGAAGTATCAAAACTATTTGCTATTTTCCCTTTTAATTATTTTAAAATACCTATAAGCGCAAGCCTTATGTATTATAGAAGTAGTCTTCCTAACTCCAGTTTAATATCAATATACACTGTAAGTTAGGAGTCATCAATATGTATGACAGGGTGGCAGACTTCAGCTTTTAGAGCTGAAAACAGATTTAATACCAAATGGAGAGCTAAAATGAGATACAACAGGGCAACATAATTTCCATGTTCCTTTTAAAATATTTTTAAAAGTCTTTCTAATTATTGGATTTTTCTGAGGGCTTTTGTTTTCTTCTGCCTCTTGCGCATACCATGGTTTCTGTCTCTTGATCTTTTCTACTAGGACTTAAGTGTATCATAGGATGTTGGTAACTGTTTTGTGCCTTTTTGTGTGTAGGAGAAATATAAATTTTGTGGGCTACCATATAGTATAAGTCTGCTTTCAGACTCAATAATCCACATGATCCTTCTCAATTCTGTGTGACTATGAAAACTCCCACATATTTTCATCTCACTGGTTAGGGAAATCTAGAACTGGAAATTGAAAATCACCTTCCTTCTCCCACAAGCCCATCATTGCCTTTGTGTGGAGCCAGCTGTAAGCATCAGACCTGCATGAAGTTTCACCAGGGGAGGCAGCACTAACGTAGCACACATGAGGCAGTCTCACCTCTGCACCTTCGTGGGAACAGCAGTACATCTTCACCTGCCATTGGCCGCTGCTAATGCTAGTTATTTGTCTAGTAAGACATTAATTATGAGGGCAATTTTGAGGCCATAAACTAGAATTCAGCAGGAGCTGAAATAATAAATTATGTATGATGAGCAATACATAATGAATTGCTTTTTATCAGCTGTCCTGAGTTACAGGACACGCAAACCAAAGCAGCGATCGTCCTTTCAGTGATAAAGTAGCTGGGAGTTAACCACTGTGAGTCTCTTTTTCACATTGCAGGCGTTTCTGTACTCTTGCTTAGCATCCCTTAGTGCAGTTCTGTCTGATAGCTGTTCGCTGATACTCTTGCTGGAAAGTAGCTACCATGAGTATGTATGACTGGTTTTCTAAGCTGTTAGGTGGCTATAGGTAGGTGCCTGAAGTGATCTATAAGCAACTTTCTATTAGTTTAAAGGGAGTTCATTCCCTGCTTCCTCAGATATGTTTGAAAATTTTACAAGACACCTGCCTATACCTGTGCGTAGCAAATTACGTGTGTGAAATGCACAGTCTTAAAGCTGCACCTTTCATGTGAAGTGCCAAGTCATCAGCAGGTGCAGTCCCAAGGGCACCATTTTTCTCTTGGCTTCTTGCTAGTTGTAAAACTTTATAGAAGCCAGACTGCATAACAGGTGTTGCCCTTTTACTTTCTGTATTCATTATATAGCCAACACCTGATTATGTGTTTGTTTTGTCCATCTTTATGTTGGTTGTCCCTCACACACTCTTGTCTTCCCATCTATTTCAGATAGACCAGTTTACCTCTCTGTAATACCAAAACCTTCTTCTATGATGATGATCATAATGGATGATCATCAGATGATATGGATTCTTGTCTGTATGTATTGTTCTGTCCTGACTGTATATATGTAGACTTCTATGTATGTTCTACGTATGGACACCTCCATTCTTTTCAGGCACAATTTTCTCTCTGTGGAAGTGGAAAAAAAAAAAATTGGATTTTTTATTTTAGTGCTTTAATAATGCATTATAACAGGAAGGGGAAATGGGTATTTCAGAGATTTTTATGTATAGGGGCTAATATTGCAGGTTCTGCAGGTGGTTTTATGTATCTAGCTGCACGTGGTAATTGCACAGTCAAGTATTTCTTAATCCATGGATGTAGCTGTGTATTTGTGTGTATACTGATAGTCATACAACATAAATCTTTTCTTCTGACTCTGCTCCAGTGTTGTTCGCTATAGTATTTTATGCATCCTCAGTTAAGGAACTATGTTTCTCATTTTCAGGACCACTATCCATGCAACTCTTTAGTGGTTTCCTATACTCTGTGCATCACTGGGTTTGCCATTCTCAGACCCCTGAGAGATGCATGTGTTCTTTCCTCCTTACTAATTCCTCACATCCCTCATCCTTCTCTTCACATAGAGGCTTGTCACCACTGAATTATTCAAAAATCTGCCTCCCACTCATACACAATGTAAACTGTATAAATTAGAAATGAAAGTTAAATATTCCCTGTCAGAATGTCTTTCTGACATAATTTTCTTCAAAATTTAACTTTAATTTTAAAAAGATACTAGAATTATTTGGTAAACATAACCCTTGCAAAGTTGGCATTTTGAGGGTTTCTAGTCAAACTGTGTGTAGGGTAGTGCATTAGGTCCTGTAGACAGAAGGCTCTGTGACCATTAGGGTTGTATCATGTGCATCTCATCCTTGGGGTTTAAATCTTACATGTTCAGAAACTGCTCTTCCCAAGAAATCCTGCTTTCTTCTTGGCCTATTCGTGCTGTGCCAGGTAACACATGAAGACACGGTAATTCTTTCAGCCAAGCCTGTGTATGTCCTGAGGATGACCTTCTCCAAACATTGATGTGTTGCTTGTACACAATAACTGTGTATCGCCACTATGTATGTCAATGTTAACAGACTGCTTAAACCAACACTGACTTCATAAATTAATTAGAAGAGGATCTGCGTTATCGGTACATGTTTAACTGATGTTCATTCACTTAAAACACAGGAAATTAAATAAATGCAATGGAAAAAAAAAACCTTACATGCACTTAACCATGCACATAATTAATGTAATTAAATACATCTTTCCAGGATTAGTGGAAAACTGTTGCAGAAAAAAACTATGAAAAGCAGTATAAAATGTAAATAGCATATACTTATATAAGAGTGCAGTTGTTATATCTGTCTACTTCATAAATATTCAAGAAGGTATTCACTTACCTAATCTTGTATGTAAGTTGTTCTCTTTTTTTCATGGGAATGACTACTGTTTTGTTGTTGAATATACATCAAATCAAAAGAATCAAAAAGCCAAAAAGTCTATGTATTATGCTGGTGGGATTAGTCACTATAATAGTAGGTATTTTATTATTTCTTTACTTGTTTTGACTTATATCTTTTATATTTATTTAGCTAGTACAGTACATGCAATGAATATGTGTTTGTCTGTATATCAGTCTCTCTAATGCACTTCTTGTCTGAAATTGTTACAAAAATGTTTTTATATTGCAGAGTGATACACTATAGCTGCATCTTTTCATGTTAGGTTCAGAGGATTTTTTTTTTTTTTTTTGGCTTCTTGACATTTGCTGTCCAAGCGAGTTACACACACACAGGAAGAAAGTACCAGACATCTGTGTTGTCACTGCAGGATACCCCTCAGATTCTAGTAGGTGACTTAAGAACTATTTTCCTGCAACTTGACTAGACTAGTTTTTTTACGGAAATGTGGATAAAAACTGGATCTATTTAGTATTGCCAGAAGGCACCTTAACACATGGCAACAGTCAGGGTGGGGGCAATGTGACATCGAGCTGTTCACTGCACCTGCTTCTCCATTTTCTAATGTCTGGATTTTTTCCTTCTTTCTCTCCTTAGTTTTTTCCCATTTAATTCCAGAATGATGAAACAAGTGTTCTTGGGAAGATAAACTATGCTTTCCCAGGGAGGGGGAACAACATTTGGTATTGTTTCTTTATGCATTAGAAAGAAGGGAAAAAAAAGTGTTCAAATTTCTGTATAAGATTTTTATATGATTTATTGCTCGTAAGTTTGTTCTGGGAAAAGAAATCACTATAGTACTTCAATGAGAAGTAATTTGTGGGCAGGAGATTAGAGCAATAGTACATTTCATTCGATCAAACTTTATGGATTTATAAACAATCAATACATCTAAGACCTCAGAGTTAGCAATGTCTGTTAAAGATTTATTGTTGCAGTAGCAGCATATTTGTGGAGAAAATAAGGGGCCATATGCCACTTCTGAACTGCACCTGCAATTTGCACTGATGTCTGCTCAAGATGCACCTGAACAGGTTTGGTCTATATGCCCTCTGAAACTGAGGTCAGCCAAAAATTATCTATCTGGTTCAGTGTGCCATAAAGATTTTGTGACTTTAAAAGTTCCTGCCTTTGTAAGTACGGCAGATCAAAGAGAAAATGACGATGTGGCTATAGAGATATTACACTTGGTAGACAGACGCCATTAACATGAATTCCCCATCCTCTGAGCAGTTTCATGACTCTTGGTCACACAGCTTGCAATTGCTGCTTTTTAAGTCTGATAAAATAATTCATTTTTTTCTGAGGCAGACTAATCCACTGAGCAGTTACTAACCTTGAAAGTCATATCTTTTTTTTTTAACATATTTTTAGGAATCTCTTCTAGCTTGACATACTTCTTATTCCTTTCTTGATTATACCAAATGCGTTATGGTTTCACTTTGGAGAAATAAAGATATAATTTTCAGCACTTGATACACTCAATGGATATAACAAGAATAAACTGTCCTCATTCAATTTTGAACCTGGAAAGATATGATGACGAGTACTCTGTCACATTCTGTCATTTCATAGAAATTTCCATCTTGTATAATGATCCCTTGTTAATACAGGAGGATGAATGCAGAAGCAGGACATTTCTACATAATATTTAGTCCATCTGTATAAATTTCAGATGTCTTTTCCACTAAGATTATTTTTCTGTTGCTCCATTTGAATTCCTCATGCCTTCATTGCCTTCTTAACAGTGTTTTCTGTTTCAGTGGATGCTGTAATTGAGAGAAACTAAATGAACCCTCACTATCCCCATTTGTCTTTAAGGCAAGATAACCACTTATGCAACTTTCAGTCCAATTTTGGTCACTGAAGCATTTTACTGGTTCTGATTAGTCCCACAGAGTGGGAGCATCCTCATCTTGTCAGTTGAGAAGAGTCATTAAAACTTGTGTAAGCTGTGGTGATGCATGAACTATGGGTATGTAAATTCCCTGTTAGCAAATGCATTCTTCATCTTGTCAGTTTTTTGCTACCTGCTGTTAACTCGGCAGGTAACCCAGTGCAGCTGATAGAGGAAAAAATATGGAAAGCAGATCGCTTGTAAAGGAGTAGCTGAGGTGACCCTTACACATTCATGATTAAGCTTCTTTGGAAGACCTTGTATAAAAAGTGATATTCACATCATTTGGATAGCATAACAGTGCAATGCAGCTTCTGTAAAAATGGGTTGTAACAGATCTGAAATTTTCCCTGACTATAGAAAGAAAAAAACAGAGGAATTAGCACAGCAATTAAGTAACACCACTTACTAAAATGACAAGTTGTAATAGGAAGGTTTCAAGTAATATCTTTCTTTTGAGCTGTTTTCATTTGTGCTGCTGGCACTCAGTGCATGAGGTTGTTCGTCTTGGGTGACACCAGTGTAGAGTTACAGGGGTGATGTGCATTTGAGTTGACCTTGAAGAGTATCTCCATTGCAACTGAACCAAGCAAACTACCTAAGGGTTGGGTTTGTTGTTTGGTTTGGTTTTGTTTTTTTTTTAAGCTGGCAGTGATTCTGAACAGTTGGTTTTTTTGCTAGTAAATGCAAGGTCAAGTACTATTCTTCGTGCACATTTCAATTCTCCAATGACTACCATTCAGCTTGGCAGGATGGTGATACTATATAATATAATTCAGTGCAGAACCCTACCAGAGTTTGATTTAATGTAAAAATATTTGACAATACTTAAACTTGAATGTCAATGCAATCCACATTATAAGAAGGAACAATCGTATTTAAACTGATTAGTATTACCAGCGTGCAAAAATTAACTGTGATATTTTTTCTCACTCCAAATTATTTTCCAGAAGCAATCCACTTAGCAAGTACCTGCCAACTTTTGTATAAATTTGTTCATTGCTCTTGTAATGCATATGCCAGCTGTGTTGTAATGTCCTTTCAATATTGTCTGAGTAAGTACATACCTTAAATCAGGGCTTTTAATTCTGTTTCAAAAAAGTAAAGGCAAACTTTTTTTCAGTTTCTTCAGTTCAGAAATTGTAGGAGTATGGGACTCAAATGTCACTAACGATATGAACGACAAAACTTGACATTTCTAATTTATTCATCAATATATAGAATAGTGTTTTTACACTGAATTAAACTTCTTGCATTGAAAGCTAAATTTGGTACTGCAGGAAAACAAAGGGAATATATTAATGCCACACCACGTTCCTGTATTTTTGTTGTTAGTTGTGCATATATCTAAGAAGAAGTAAATGGACTACATAGGTTACTAGGTTAGGCTCTGTGCAAAATCCTAAAGACAGAAGGGGGTTTTAGGATTGTTACTGTCAAAACTGTTTGTCACATTGTTCTTGTACATCAGCTCAGAGAACTGGGGTAATCTCTCCCTGCTGGCATTCCTTCAGTGTCACCAGTTACTTCTACGAGCAAGGACCGAGTGGAGTTGGTTTGCCTCACCACAGGAATTTGATACCATAGCAGATGCTCTGGGCATTTTTCAGATCTGACAAAAAAACCTGAATCAATGTTGAAGATGCCTGCCTTT
Organism: Pelecanus crispus; assembly: GCF_030463565.1. Taxonomy (NCBI): domain Eukaryota; kingdom Metazoa; phylum Chordata; class Aves; order Pelecaniformes; family Pelecanidae; genus Pelecanus; species Pelecanus crispus. The sequence goes on from NC_134645.1 coordinate 103,275,973, forward strand.
CTGAAGAGGCAGCCCAAGGCCAGTCAGGATGCCCAGTTTTAAGTGTCTGTAGACACCTGTGGCCAGGCATCTCAATCCCACCTCCTCAATGATTCCCATAGTCAAGGTTCCCAAGTCTTACCTGTTTGTTAGCTAATAACTGCTAATTGGTTTTGAATGATGATAGTGTATTTGTGTGTAGCAATACTATTTTGTCAGAATCTGGCAGTGGTACACAAGACCATGTGAAATTGTCATTTAGTGTAACCAAGGTAGAAACACACCCTTACTTTTAAGTCTCCGTGTAAAAGTCTTTGCATGTACCTATTACGTTGCTGTAGTAGGTGCACACCAAGGCACTGCTGAGGCAGACGAAGAATTTAACTACCTATATTGACTTGGTACTTCAATGAGTGGGAATGGCCGCACTTGTTTCTTTTCAAATCTTGCTTTGTTAACTGAATTTCAGCAGTTAAGATCTCGGTACCTAAGATATACTTCAGATGGCAATGTAGAAGACTTCAAAGTCTTAACAACTCACAGATGTTTTCCTTTAATAAGGTAGGCTCTTAAGTAACTGCCATTTTAACTCTGTATTTCATCATTTGCAGGTCAGAACAGCAAAATGATGGCTAATAATCTGTTCAGAAATTTTGTGTCACCTTTAACGTACACCTGTATTTAAAAGCTGTTAACAGCAAGATTTTCTCAGTGCATTCACTTTCAATCCAATTTGTATCTGCACATTTTATAAGTTGTTATGCAGAGGAGGACTTCATCTTCCAGGTGGTTTCTGGTCTACTAACTCTTTGATTCTGAAAAATAAGTATTGATGTCAGGAGCGATATCTGAATGAGCAAAGAGAAAACAAACAAACAAGGAATTCTTTAGCAAACAGCCTGGGACATAACGCTTTCTTTTTGTTTTCTCATCAGCTTTTCCTTGTATCATAATCACCCATGTAGAACAAAAGTCAGTTTTTCCCTTGTGGGTTAGTACACTGAGAATGAGATATTTGGCTATTGCAGCTAGAACATAAGAATGAGAAAAATCAACATTTTCCTTATTAATTTTCACCTGTTCAAGTGGTTTCTCTTTCTTTTACTTTTTAATGTCTGAGCAAAGACCTCAGTTATTTTGTAGTGCTTTATTGAGGTCTATAGGCAGCTTGTTTGTAGACACATCATACTCTGAGCCCATATCAGCTTTCTGTATCTCTACCTTACCACAGAGAAGCTATGACACTACTTAATAGGCTATTTTAGAATAGAACAAATAATATAGAACTGGCAAGCCTGAGATAAGCATTATATGTTGTCATATTGTTGTATGTTTAAAAAATGATTTTCAGAATAACATAATGTATTCAGATATTGTAAAGTATTTCTCATAGTTTCTTATAAGCTGTTAATTCACAACATAGCAGAGACTTTCTCATGGGAACTGTGTTGGAAGTTCCAGCAGCATAAACCTACTTCTGCTGTAGTTTGTAGTGACCTGCCATATCAGTAATTTGTTTTCCAGGAGATGAAAATTGGTCTTCCTCTTATCTGTAATGATCCTCATACACACAATGAGTATACAGTGATACTACTAGTGCGGAGCCATGCAATCAGCACTTTTTTTGAGCGTCGCCATAATGACAGCGTGGTGAAGGGTTTTGCCTGTCAGAATTATACCTTTTATGTTCAATTTAATGGGACAGTTGAGGGTGGGTTTTTTGTTCTCATTATTGGAGATTATTTTTCTTTTTTACTTGTTTCAGATTCCTAATAACGTTAAAATTTTATGAGCAATTTTTAAACATTTTAGGTGTGTTCAGAAAAAATACAGAACATGATTCTGATGATTATCACTTGCTTACTAGCCCCTAAGATTGTTTCCTGTAAAGATAACTTTTGTGAAAGTCATGATGATTAGCAAGTGAAAGTACACAAAGGGCAATTTTAGTTTCAAAGAGCATGTTTTGCAGGGTTCTGCCTCTGCTTAAATACTTTTTGATTATTACTCAAATCTTTTTTTTACTTATTTTAAAATCATAATAATATCTGGTGATTTTTTTTTTAATTTCCAATGATTGTCATTATTGGTTTGTTTTTCACAATCATTCTGTCTTTCAGGTATTCCCTTTTATAAATACTGTTTAAGGTCATGAACCTCCAGTCTTAATCAATTGGACTGTAAATGCACCCATAAAAAGCTTCATCCACTTCATTGTGACTTCACATTGTGTAGTGGGTTGACCCTTGCTGGACGCCAGGTGCCCACCAAAGCTGCTCTATCACTGCCCTTCTAAACTGGACAAGGGAGAGAAAAAATATAGCAAAAAGCTTGTGGGTCAGGATAAGGACAGGGCGAGATCACTCACCAATTACCATCATGGGCAAAACAGTCTCAACTGGGGGAAACCAGTTTAATTTATTACCAGTCAAATCAGAGTAGGATAATGAGAAATAAAAACTAAATCTTAAAAGACCTTCCCCCCATCCCTCCCTTCTTCCCAGGCTCAACTTCACTCCAAATTTCTCTACCTCCTCCCCCTGAGCAGCACAGGATGACAGGGAATGGGGGTTGCGGTCAGCTCATCACATGTTGTCTCTGCCGCTCCTTCCTCCTCAGGGGAGGACTCCTCACACTCTTCCCCCGCTACAGCGTGGGGTCCCTGCCACGGGAGACAGTCCTCCACAAACTTCTCCAGCGTGGGGCCTTCCCACGGGCTGGGTGCAGTCCTTCAGGAGCAGCCTGCTCCAGCGTGGGTCCCCCATGGGGTCACAAGCCCTGCCAGCAGACCTGCTCCAGCCTGGGCTCCTCTTTCTCCACGGGTCCACAGGTCCTGCCAGGAGCCTGCTCCAGCACAAGCTTCCCATGGGGTCACAGCCTCCTTCAGGCACATCCACCTGCTCCGGCGTGGGGTCCTCCCCGGGCTGCAGGTGGATATCTGCTCCACCGTGGACCTCCCTGGGCTGCAGGGGCACAGCTGCCTCACCATGGGCTGCACCAGGGGCTGCAGGGGAATCTCTGCTGCGGTGCCTGGAGCACCTCCTCCCCTCCTTGGTGTCACTGACCTGGGTGTCTGCGGAGTCGTTCCTATCACATATTCTCACTCCTTTCTCCAGCTGCAGTTGTGCAGGTTCTTTTTTTTTTTCCCTTTCTTACTTATGTTATCCCAGAGGCGCTACCACCGTCACTGATGGGCTTGGCCTTGCCCAGTGGTGGGTGCATCTTGGAGCCGGCTGGCATTGGCTCTATTGGACATGGGGGAAGCTTCTAGCAGCTTCTCACAGAAGCCACCCCTGTAGCCCCTCCCACTACCAAAACCTTGCCATGCAAACCCAATACACACTGGAAGTGTATTACATTCTAATGTTGAGTTTGATTCAGAAACAAGTATAATTCAGAAACAGGACACATTATTCCAATATTTTCAGAAACAGCAGTGTAGCATCTGCAAGAATTTATAAAGAAAAAACCCGAACATTAAAAAATTAGTCTTTGTCTATTCTCCCAGCTGTCTTGCCTCAGAGAAAGGAGGGTAAAGAAAACAGGTATTTGGAAAATATTAATTAGGAAAAGCATTAGGTGGACCTAGTATCTATTTATATACTTGTAACATCAATAGACATTTTTCAATAAATGATTTGTTTCCTGTTTCATAGAGAGGAAAGTAAAGAATAAGTTGTCTTGAATAGAAAATAGGTAGAACGGTGTTGGGAAATGAAGTACTCTGGAGCAAGGCTGCAAAGGAACTGGAGTGAGTCTGTAGGAAGGTCGGATGGCGTTAAGCGGAGGAACAGGAACTGAACTGGGGTTGGATAGGCCTTGTAGGAGACAGTAAGCATCCCAATGGAAATGGTACACTGGGATGAGAGCCTCTGGAATGCATGAGTGGATTTTGAAGACTCAGCAGTCTCTTTTTTTCTTTTTCTGGAGGTCAATCTCATGCCCTTATTCCAAGACAGCATCAGCTATATCTTAATCTATGCTGACAGATATTTGCCTAATGTGCTCTTAAAAATTTGTTTTACTGAATCCTGTTTTCTTCAATGTATGGGATGTAAACTGGTTATTCCTGTTTAATATTCCAATTACTTTATAGTCTCTTTCTCTTCGCATTATCCAGTAAAAATGGATAGGGTCAGAACTTTCACTTTGTGCCCTGTTCTCACAGCTTCTCACGTTGCCTCTTCTTCAATCCTGCTATGTGATTTCTAAGCATTGGGGTAGCTCTAAGTCATGGATGGGGAGTAATTCTTTTACTTTTTCATAGCTGGCCAGAAGGAACAATCTTTCACTCATGATCACCCAGCTTCATATCCTGCTAGTCACTTCACCAACTTTATGCCCAACGTGCTGTTCTAGCATCTCCAGAGATCAGTTTTCAAATCCTCATTTCCTCTGTGGTAACTTAAAGATTATCTCAGACATCGTTGATCATATATCCTAACTTTACTACTTAGGGACCTGAATAAGATGTTTCTAAACTGTGTAAGTAAAAGGAAAGTAAATATAACAGAAAAAAACAGGGTGTCCAGTTAGAAAAAAAATGACTGAAATATATTCCACTTCTAGTTAGCTACAATATATGCTTTTAGCAGTCATTCACTTACCAGTATATTTTATTTAATGAAATCTAGATTATTGTTTTATTCAGCCTGAACTGTGAGGCACTCTGCACACAGTTGTCTGGATGCTCATAAAAGAGCCTCAAATGGCAGGTGAATATTTTACCTGTACTCTTTATAGTTACTGAGACATTACCATACAATCATTAATGAATCAGAGTAGAAGTATTTACAGCTGCATGACAGTCAGCAAATCATTTTGAGAAGGTTTTCATAGAATGGTTATTTTGTACAGAGGTGGTTCCAGTTATTAGTGTGAGGGTTTTTGCACAGCTGGTGAATGGTTCTAGGGCTATGTATGGGTGACTATCCATCACTTGTACTGCTTTGTTAGCAGAGACAACTCTTTTTTACTGTACTTGGAAAAACCCCGAAACAGCTTCCAATGGAAAAAACAAACTGTTATTAAAAATCTTGGAAATGAAAAACTGCAGGGCTACATTCTTTCCTTTTGTTGATTACTATATATTAATAAAAATAACAGTGCACATGCAAATTTTTCTCTCAACCCTGACATCAGTATTGCCTGAAGATGTGCCAGCTGCTTTGTTTTATTCAATACTTAAGCAATTGTGGAGTACTTAATTACTTACACATTAAAAATGTGTGTTATCAGACAGTAAATATCTAATGTATATTTTTTTAAAAAAAGTGTTCTGTGTGTGGAGTTGTTAGTTCCCATGTTTTCTTGTCAATTTTTTTGGAAGAAGGGTCTCATTTTTGAATTAAGCTTTGCCTCATGGGAATGTGAGATCCATTAACCACATATTAAGATTAGTACGTAGGTCAGTGAGAAGACAGGGTGATGAGTTATTTTTAGATGTTAAGAAAAGCTAAGTTCATAATAGGCATGATAATAGACAGTCACTAATCAAAATCCGAAGAAGGGTTTTTACTGTGCCACATGTATTTTGAGCTGATATTAACAGACTGAGGTTGTGCAGTACTTCAAACTTTAAATTAATGTATTTGTGAACATGTCAAACAAATGTGGCATGAAAACAGAGGCATGAAGTTTGCCTGGGTGGTTCTTGATGAAATAGGCAAAGAGGTACTGAACCCATATTAAAGAAAGCTGTGGTATTCTTTGATTTCTAACAGATGAATGGCTTCTATTTTTTTGGTATGAGCTGTTCAGTGCTTTTTGAATGAAGGATCTTGGTATATGTGCATGTTTGAGCACAAGAAGATTATGATGAACTTCTTTGGTATCATTTGCAGACTCTCATTTAAAATTACCTCGTGTCTCTTCCATTTTTGGTCATGTTTACATCAGTGTCTTTTCTGAATTTGACATCTTTTGGATACGAGGAGAAAATTATTGTTATGGTAAAGAAAGAAGTTTAATAAAAAGCCTGAAGTCTTCTTTGAACACTTTGTCATGAGGTTCTGTTGCATATTATGCATAATGTTGTTGCTGGAGAACAATTTTGAATTGCCTAATTTGGGAATAATGGAGTGTTGTAGAAGAAGATTATTACCAAAACTCTCAGTGTTATGTGTCTGTATATTTACATTATAAACTTACCCTATAATTAAAATATCCTCTGTAAAAAAAAAAAAAAGAAAAGAAATTTAAACAACTATGTAGATTCTTCTAGATTCTTAGCGGTACTTAGATTAATTTCAGCAAAGATTAAGCAGAAAATTTTTGAAGTATTGAACTTCAACTTCTTCATCCTGAATTTGGTCCTTCATCACCCCTAGCCAGTGGACACTGGAACAGCTTAAAGACTCATTTAAGCCACAACAGTAGGAATTGTCCCTTAGGCCAGAACTAGTCTCTTAAATGAATAAATGCTAGAGGATATTGCCAGGCACTTTAGCTGAATTGGCCATACTATTAAACTGTCAAATGTTCCCTGGCTTGTTTTTGACCTGGCCAACTTTCACGCTCCCAAACAGGACAATATTTCACAGAAATTTAAATTCTATTTAGATTTCAATTCAACAAATATTGGAAGATTTCTTGGGTTTGCATTCTGTGCAAATTCCATAAAACTGATTATTTTTTATCAGATTAAAAGCCATCTGTGGCGAGGCTTTATCTTCTAGTCTCAGCTTACGTGAAAAATGAAACTGCTTCTTCAGTGTAAAAAAGGGAAATTAATGCTTTCAAACTGTTTATGAAATTATTTTTAATAACTCTTTTGTTATGTGAAAATTCAGCATTGATATATAGTTTTTCCAATATTTGCATATCACTGCTGACTTATTTTTAGGTCACATATTTAAGGCAGCGGATTTAAAAATTAGGTTAATTTCTACAATTATTACCTCTGTGTGTGTATGTGTGCAGATGCTTTTTTACAGGAGAGAATTGCAAGTAATTTTCTTTCTATTGTGCATCCATTCATGAAAGTAGTATATTAGACTAGGAACCTATTGATCGAATTGTTTGCTTTCTGTGTAGTTTCCATTTTTTACCCTGATAATCACTGGTTCTTTTTGTTGGTGATACTGTTGCTCTTGAGCAGCAAATGAAAGACTAAATGGAAGTAGAAGAATATATAGAAGATAATACACAGGGAGTAAGTCTTCTAGACTACAGGAGAGTCCTCTAAATGCATGTCTTGCTCCAGCGAGCCCAGCCTGAATGAGGCATCAGGATGAGATATCAGGATTGGTGAGTATTTAATTGAGAAACACTCTGTCAGCCTAATAGTATTCCTTGAGTACTGACTTCAGTTCATTGGGATTTCTAGGATTATTTTTGCAGTGTTTCTGTACCAGTATCACTATTGGAGCCACTTAATTTTTTAATTGTATGAAATGTGGCAGATGATAGCACTGCTCTGCTGAAGAACAGCAAATACTCTGCAAACAACACATCCAGACTCTTGTTCTGCCAGGACTCTCATTGCTGAGGTCTAGTTGGTGGATAGGCAAAGGTTACTGTTTCAGTATTTTCCTACCCCCAGTGGCTTTTAAAGTACGATGGATTTCACCAGTGAAGATTCCCCAGAAGTCTCTGAGGCAGTGGAGAGCAGGCGTAGAATGAACCAGATTGTGCTGTGTAAATCTGCAACACTGTTTAATGGCATCACCCCAGGACTGATTAGTAGCAACCAGCTGGTGTTCAGAGATAGCACAGGTTTAAGTGTAGTGTTGGGCTGAACGAAAAGAAGAAACGTTGGCAAGAAAAACGCATAAATAGCTACTGTTCTTTTAAAAAGGGTCTCAGAGTATTATTACAGAAGTCCTCTTGTTTTCAAGATCTCCTATGAAAGATCTTTGCTTAACATGAATTCATTTTAATGGCTATGAATAGCTGAATGTCTGTTTTATGTGCATTTATATGATGGAACTTTATCTTGTAATGCTGTATTAACATAATCATTGGCATTACAGGAAAGGAATTCCTTCACAAATTATTTGCCTTTATATTGTCTGCTGTCTGCTTAACATGCTTTTCAAGAATACTCAAAAAGTTATTGAAGATACTCCTTCATACAAAGAAGGAAAGGTTTAATGAAATAACATTACTGAATGGTAAGACCAGCTGTTCTGGACAGTTTTCAAAGGAAGGATCTGATGCTTTGAGGCATCCAGCTTCTGCAGGATCTTTTAAATTTGCTGGGCATTGAACACATTGCTGGAAGAGAGATAATTTTGGTTTGATTTTTTTTAATCATAAAAATAAGTTGATAGCCTACACTGTAATGTTAGTTGTCTTCTGTCATTTGACTAGCCAAGTTATTCCAGATATTAGTGACCTTTTCTCTGCCCTACATTTTAATCTTCATTTCTTTGTCCAATTCTTTACTTGAAACTGTGCAGAGGAAATGATCTTACAGAAACAGCTTAGTAGTATTGCATAATCATCTGAAAGAGCACTGATTTCTGTGAACATGCATCACTAGAACTGGTTGCTACCTTTATCTCAAACAGCTTTTTATTAAAAAGAAAAAAAAATTCTTCCCAAAAACAACCTGTTTCAATGAAACCACTTTTTTGCTCTTAAGGTTGTTTCAAGGTTGTTCCAGATTGCCTGAAACTGTGCAATGATGGGTAGAGACTTGGAGCTGCAAAGGCTCAGAAGTCAAAGAATGGCAGAGGGTCAAGAAATGTCCATGTTGGCAATTTTCCCCTTAAGCTGTCCTTGGCTTAGTTTCCTTGGGAGCCAGTTTCTTTTGCCATGCTTTGAATGAAGCCAATTGTCAGAAATAGTTTTGAGATACAGGAATTTGTTGAGGACTAGAGATTTGTGCAAGGTGTACCAAACATGGAAATCAGAGCCAAATATTACTCTCACAGAACCTGGCTAGGTTAGACAATACGGAAGTGAAAGACGAAAGTCAAAATTTAAAAAAAAAAAAAAAAAAAAAAAAAAATTGCCCTTGTAATAACAACAAAACCATGACTGCAAAAAGGGGAGAGTAGAATTGGGAGTCTTTCTTGTTATTTTTCCCAGCCAGATGTTTAAGGGAGGAAAACTTGTCTACATTCATTATCTTTGAGCTTGTACTCCCTCTCAGTTTATTTTTTCTTGTATTTACTAATGCCTGCTACATCTGAAAGGGGGAAGACAATTTAAAGACAACTAAATTTTTGCAGGGTCTGTGGACAGTGGAGATGGGATGGAGACCCCATTCAGAGAACAGGTGCAAGTTCTTTCCATAACAAGGGCCATGGTTACAAACTAGGGCTGTTACAGTGCAGGGAACCAGGGTACAAGAGCATCAGAAATATGATGTTATTCTTCATCAGCTTTGTGGGACAACTTTCAGTGAAATACCAAGCTTAAAATAAAACTATAACTATGCAAATTAGATATGACTCATAAGAATCATCCCGTGACTTGAATGAGAAAAGATAAATTCTAAGTTAAAAATGTACTTATTTCTTTATATTGAGTAGACCATTATTTAAGCTATGACTACAAAGCATAAAACACCATTACATCGGTACTGTTAAGACAAAAAGTTCTTGAGCCTGAGTAAATGAGGTGTTTTACAGCAATACGTATTGGAATAGACTAGACTAGACTAGACTAGACTAGAATATTTCAGTTGGAAGGGACCTACAGCGATCATCTAGTCCAACTGCCTGACCACCTCAGGGCTGGCCAAAAGTTAAAGCCTCTTATTAAAGGCATTGTCCACATGCATCTTAAACATTTGGGGCATCAACCACCTCTCTAGGAAGCCTGTTCCAGTGTTTGACTCCCCTCTTGGTAAAGAAATGCTTCCTGATGTCCAGTCTAAACCTCCCCGTGACGCAGCTCTGAACCATTCCCACATGTCCTATCACTGGATACCAGGGAGAAGAGATCAGCACCTCCCTCCCCACTTCCGCTCCTCAGGAAGCTGTGGAGAGGAATGAGGTCTCCCCTCAGCCTCCTTTTCTCCAAACTAGACAAGCTCAAAGTCCTTAGCCGCTCCTCATAGGACATGCCTTCCAGCCCTCCTCTGGACACATGCAAGGACCTTCACATCCTTCTTAAATTGTGGGGCCCAGAACTGCATGCAGTACTCCAGGTGAGGCCGCACCAACGCTGAACACAGTGGGATAATCACCTCTTTTGACCGGTTGGTTATGCTGTGTTTGATGCACCCCAGGATGCGGTTTGCACCCTCTTGGCTGCCAGGGCACACTGCTGACTCATATTGAGCCTGCTGTCGACCAGCACCCCCAGATCCCTTTCTGCAGGGCTGCTCTCCAGCCACTCCTCTCCCAATTTATACTTGTGCCCTGCATTACTCTGTCCCAGGTGCAGAATCTGGCATTTTGCCTTGTTAAATTTCATCCGTTTAATCACAGCCCAATGCTCCAATCTATCTAGATCCCTCTGCAAGGCCTCTTGTCCCTCAAGAGAGTCAGAGCACCTCCCAGTTTGGTATCATCAGCAAACTTGCTAACGGTGCATTCGATAATTGCTAAAAAGTAACTCCATTCTTTTCAAGACTACTTAGATTACTTCTTTTAAAAATTGAAAAATCGGTTTCTAACTGATTTTTATATTTGCATTTTAAACTTATTAAACCATTAATGGCAGTGCATTACTGTCTGAGAACATGAAACACAACTGTAGTTGAAATATATTTGTTTTAATATTTGTGACAGCTTCTAATGAGTACTGGTTGAAACATCTCTTTCGTGGAAGAGAAGAAGGTATGTTAACGAAACACATCAGATATTTAATTTGCATTCATGAAATCATAAAATAATGTGAAATAATAAAACATAACACTGAAACAAAACAATTTCAAATAATCATTGGAATAATGAAAATATTTATATTTAGAATCTCTGAAGAGTAGTTTATAAACCTACTTCATATTTTAATAATTAAGTTTCACTACTTTTTCTGCTTTGATCGGAAGGGGAAAAAAAAAAAAAAAACAAAAACCCAGAATTGGTTCCATTTTCAACTTCTTTTAGAGAAAAAAGGTAGAAAGAAGGGTAGAAAGACTTACAACTGGCACAAAAACTAAATCAACAAAAGTGGTGTAGAATGCAGTTAATAAGCAACAATAAAAAAATTTTTAGATATTTTGATTTTTAAAACATTTTTATGTTAAGCCTTCTGAATGGCTTATTGGTAGGTATTGTTTCTGTTTCCATGCAGGGAGATCTCTTCCTACATCCAGTTTAACTTTTTTTCTCTAAGTGTCATGATGCCGCTATTAGAAAAGAAAGCAAACATTTATAATAATTTGCTTGGTAATGAAAATCATGCTCTTTAAGGAATGCAATACAGGTAATCAGGTTCATAGTAAGATATGTGCTGTTTCAAATAGGGATGGTATATTTTTTAAGCCTAAGGTACCATAGCTGTAAATCTCTGTTTCCTCATTAAGACTGTCTACTGAAAATAAATTTTTCTTCCTAAAAATTGCATTAACATTGTTTGATATACTTACAGTGTGTTTGCCTTCTGTTGAAGTGTCTTTGTCTCAATAATTACGTTGTTTCACTGAAGTAAGAAGTATTTGTTATTTAAAGAAAAAGCATGATGCTTCCGAATTGGGGAGAGGTTAATATGCTGAATATGAAATAAATGTTAAAGAATCTGACTAACACTACAGTTGATGCAGCAGTGATTGCTGTAGTTAATTTTTCCCAAATATTTTATGTTACACAGCGTAACTTTCTAAAACCTCTACCATCTGGCTGAAAAATTCCCCATTTAGCTATGGTGGAAAGGTGATATTTTGTCTTCGAAATAACACTGTTATTTATCACTCGGTACTGCAAAATAATGAACTCCTCTCAACAGGGATATCACACAGCTTTAATTTCAGTGTCAGAAAGGGTTTATAAGGTGTTCAGTGTCCCTTTGTAAAAAAATAAGCAGAAGAGTTAGACTCCTACACATTTTGGCATGAAAGGGGCATGTTTGCTGTGGGATTCTTAGGAAAATTAAGTGCAATGAATTTTGTTGTCCTAATTAGTTCCATATTTATTTGGTTCAGAAATTAATTCAAATTAAGACCAGATCAATTCTGAGTAAATGTGTCCAAACAAGCGCTAAATGCAGTTTAACTACTCCGTAATTTGTTTTAAATGCATTTTTTAATACCACTGTGTAAACAAAGCCTCAGTCTTTTAACTAGCACCTTCTTCCACAGGGGCCCCTACCAGTTGTTTATACTGGATTTTCTTTGCCATTTTAAATATAGAGAAGATGTGATTGCAACACAATGATCCTGAGTTGTGAGATGTCCCCAGACTGTCTAGCTCAGGTGTATAGCTGCATAGCACTGTCTGCAGTTAAGGCTGTCGTCACTTGGATGAAATCAGTGGCAGACTGAATAGCTACCATACCTCTACGGGTGCTGGGTTAAGCCTTCCACCTGCTAGCGGAATGTTTTGCAGCTGCTGCTCCCAAGAGGCTTCTTCCTGTGTTGTTTGCCTGTTGCTTTCATCCTTCCCATCTATCTGTATTGTGGGTTTATAACAGCAGAAGCCGTAATCGCCATAGCTGCGCCACTCCCCACAGGTATTTGACACAGCCAAAATGTCTGTGTTCCCTTGGAAGCCCAGACCAAAATAAAGCTCTCTTCCTCGCCTAAGTGATTTGTATGGTGCAAAATCTGTAGCAAAAACCTCAGCACTGGCATGGGACACTCCATCTCTTCCAGTTATCTTCTTCCTTAAATCTTGACCTGGGTGTAGTCCGTGACAAGAAACTTCACGTCCTGTTCTATGGTTTCTAAGATTCTTCATTAGTGTAGAGCACTTGTACCCAGCATATCCAGGAAGACAAAAATACTCATCTTATCCACTGTTTTCCTGAATCATCTAAATATTTCTAAGTTCATTCAGGTATTTATAATAGCTTAAATATGTTTCTATGATGCGAAACAGTTTACACGAAGCAAGTGATGCACAATGCAATTGCTCACCACCCACCGATCGATACCCAGACAGTTCCCGAGCAGCGATCGCTGCTCCCCGGCCAACCCCCCCCAGTTTATATACTGAGCATGACGTCATATGGTATGGAATAGCCCTTTGGTCAGTTTGGATCAACTATTCTGGCTGTGCCCCCTCCCAGTTTCTTGTGCGCCTGGCAGAGCATGGGAAGCTGAAAAGTCCTTGACTAGCATAAGCAGTACTCAGCAACAACTAAAAACATCAGCATGTTATCAACATTCTTCTCCTACTAAATCCAAAACACAGCAATATGCCTGCTGCTAGGAAGAAAATTAACTCTATCCCAGCCGAAACCAGGACAATCATTCAGACATTGTGAAATATTACTTCATATTTTTTCCCAAAATGCATGAATTAGTGTTCACTCAATTTATAGAATTCTTGGTCTTTGCCTCTATTTGTGTTTTGTACTGCATTGCATGTTTTTCATTTCACATAATGCCTGTTTTTAATGAGATGGTGTACCTTATTACCAAGGTGTTGGAAAATGTGGTTTCACAAAGCTCCTTACATTTGGTGATGCACTCCGAATTGTTTTTTCAATCTGCTGCTACAGCTCACAGTAACGTGGTGGTTGACTTAGCTGGGTAGAAGAGGGAAAGTCATACTTTGTTCTTCTTCCTTCAAAACACTTTAATTTGGAATGTTGTGCTTCCCATCTTACAGTTTTTAAAAAGTGCTTTAGGATAAAGAGGGAGTTCATGCCTTCTCTCTCGTAAGTGTGTAATAGTAATCGATAATCTTGTCTCAGCCTTACAGAGAAAGAGACTTAAGTGATTAATATTTATGTGTAATGCTTTAAACACTGAATGACTTTGTATATAGGAAAGTCTATTTTAATGCAAACATTTCACAGGATTTTAAGAGTCTTATAACAGTAATCTAATCAAGATGAAACTTCAGTACAGCAGAGACAATAAATATTTTGTTCTTGGATTTCAGCTGTAACCAAGTGCATGTGGCTGCATCTACACTAGCAAATTAAGCCGTGCCAGTGCCTGTTAGGTCTGCGGCCAGCTGTTACGGTCTAGCCACGTCCATAGCATTACATCTCCTATGCTCTGTAACAAGATGACTTCATAAAAAATGCATCTTGGAAATCATTCCTGGCCCAGTTAGTTCCCAAGGGCTGCTTGGAGCTTGTGTGGGAGAGGGCTCGTTGACTGGTCCAAAGCCTTGCCTGGACAGTTGTAAAGATGTTAGCAGTACCAATGCTCAAATACAGTGCTGAGTTTGTCTCCTGACACTGTGTACGTGCGTATATGCAGCCTGTGCATCCTCATCTGCTCAGTGGTTTAATAATTTCAAAAGTCTAGCCAAGGCAGAAGCAAGAGCTGCTAGACTGTGGAACCGAGAGCGTGGCTTTGCCCGCTTGCTCCAGTGCGGAGAAATGCAAACATGGGTTTTGCAAATCTGCACAGACATGTTATCCAAATCACAATATGGTCATTACATTGGAGTTATTTTGAATTAAATGAGCTGTAACTCATCAGTACAAATCTTTGACACATAGAAAACAGTCCTGTGTTACATATGATATACTGTATACTGTATATTTTAGTCAGCTTAAAGTTGAAATTCTCCAGTTTACGGTTCTTAAATAATTTCCTTTTGGACACTGCTCCCCAGTGTAATATAGCCCACTAACTTTTGGCAATTTTTAGCTTCTTTGTATAAATCTATATGAGCTAATTTGTATTGTGCCAAAATGGAATTAATGAAATTAAACAGAAATCGATTGTTTGGCAAGGCTAGAACAGAGTCTTTATTCCTGAGGTTTGTCCCTAAATAGTGTTCTATTTTAAAAAGTTTAATATGTAGTGGGTTTTATTTTTAATGGGATAATGGGATTGAAATTGCAGTTGCAACTAAAAGGAAACCGATCTGATTAGCTGTGTACAGTCACTTTAACAAAATAAGGATTCCTACTAATTAGTTACCCATGTTAGAATTGCTAATGATACAGGCTAAGACAAAGAGTTAAGAAAGAAACTGCTTAAAAGGGGAAACACACCCAATATGTTTTTAACCAGTACATTTTTTTCTGGCTTGCATTTTCCAGAAGTACAGGGAAATCTCAGATATAAGGGACCATTTTGTATAGAATGGGAAGATATTTATAGCTCCTAATAAATTATTGTTTCTGCTTAGTGCTTGATTTACAGTATTTGTTTTCAGATATGCTGTACTAAATTTTGCTCAGAGACACTGGCACATTGATTACCTCTAGCTTTCAGGTCAATGGGGACTGTGCTCTGCTTATAAGAAATGAGAGATTACAGTAAAAGATTTCTGGTGGAGTTCATTTGAGATACACAGACATATTTGTATACATACGGGTCTACTGACAATGGCATTTAAAAAATGCCTTTTAGTATAAAACAAAAAATATTGATTAGCTCTGAAAGCTGTCATTTAGCAGTTTACATCAGAGCACTTTAAAACCATTTACATGAAAATAAGGGGTAACTGAGTACATTGAATGTTTCATTAATTTTCTTTAATGACATATTTTTCTCCAGAGTATACAGTAGACTCAGATTGTGCAAATTAAAAGTAATTGTGATAATGAAAGGGTATTTTTGTCATGTTTTCCTAAGACTTGCCATAAATCCCATGCTGTAAACATCTCTGAGTCACTGTCTTTTTGACTCATTGCTCATCTTCTTCATACCTTATAATTTTATACAAACTAATTCGCTTTTATGTTAATAATAACCAGTTCTTCATCACATTGTAACTACCTCTCAAAAACAATTATTGAGTTCGCCAGCTACCTCACGCCTACGGCTTATAATTGCCTCAAAACCTTATAAAGATAAAATAAATATTAAAACCCATATATTTTACAGATAAACCTTAGTTTCTACATCCCATATCAAACACATTTTCACTTCTTCACTCTGTCATGGTGAATTCTGTCATATCGTGAATAAATTTGATGCTTTCCAATGACAAAGTAAAACTAAGGAATTTTAATTAATGTTACTACTTGAAAAGGCTATTTCACAAATATATTTATTTTGGTTTAGCAATTCTTTGTCTACATGACAAGGCTATAAACTGCTATCTTTGAAAATCATAGTTACAAGAGATGAATAATTTTTTTTTTTTTAGATTAATTCTTATAAAGTATACGTCAGACCAATAAATCATTGTATTTTTAGTAAAGTGATAAAAAAATGGGGATTTTTTCTGCACTCTCCTTGTTTTTTCCATCTGAAGCAGACCAATATGAGTGTGAGAGTTGCGTAAGAATCTGTGTGTTGAGTGGTAATTCTGATAGGCTTACATCTGTATTAGTTACATTACATCCATTTATTATTCATAAAAATATTATCATTCCTGAACAAATAAGGAAGTAGGATTGGGTCTTCAGCCTAGTTATATATGTTGCAGTCTGAGGAAATGCAAGGAATTATTTATTTGTCATATTCTGTCTGCATGAAATGAAATATACACATTGACAACTCCCACTGAATAGCAGAAGGAAACATGCTGCTGTAGATGGATGTAATTCTTTTTTCAGGGCTGAATATTTAAATGAAGAATATAATTTATTTAATTGCCATCACTGTTGTAAACTGCTGTCTTTGCATCTGAACAAAGTCTTGTAGATATGACTCCAGAGGACTGTCAAAAATTATATTTTCAGAGATTAATAATTGGATCAAAGCGTGCTGCAAATATGTACTTTTCACCATATCTGTTTTAAGACAATGATGTTTGGACTAAAATAGAAGAATTCTGTATGTATGCCTAAAGTATGAAAGGAGAATATTGTATCACATCTCAAAGTAAAATGTTGCATAAAAACATAATTACTTTTGCAGTACAGTACAATATGAATAAAATGGTTTTGCTTTTTTTGTTTCTAATGAATTTTGCATAGTAACATTTTGGTGACCATACACCTGATAAAAATAGAACGTGATTTAAGTAAAAAGAGGGCAATACTTGCTTCACTATGACACACAGATTATCTCTGACTATTGCAAACTCTTGCAAAATATTGCAAATCACATTGTAATCCAGTTACTGCATGCCATTACTTCAGTGTCTTGTAACAAGAACATTACTCTGCTGTGGTTTAGCTCTTCCAGCAGTGACCAACACTGGACACCTAAAAATGAATGTGAGTACAGTCAAACTGTGCAAAGATACATCTCCAAAATATTGTCCCAACTTCCAGCAAGGATGTCCTGAGCTCAGGGTAGTTTCTTCTGATGAATCTGTCAATTGCTTTTAAAACTCAAATTTGGAAGAATCCTGTGCAGAAAGTTTTCTTTTGCTAGTTTTGGGACTGCTGCTTGCTAGGATCTTCTGCTGTCCCCCCGTTTCTGCCCTGGATGAGGCTCTGGAGATCATGTCCAATTGACCCTCTTCATGCTCCTCATGATTTTAGAGATCTGTTGTAGTTCTCAGTTGTGTTTTCCAAAAAGAAGGCTCAATCGTAGCTCAGGCCTCACTCAGTGATTCCTATTTAGTCACTGTTTGTGCAGAAACATCTGGTTTTTGTCTAGATTGCCCAGTCCCGCTATGGCCTTTCTGAAATCGAGAGGCCGTAACTGTAAATAGTCTTCAAGCTGGTGTGGTATTACTGATTTATAAAGTAGCATATTGCTATTCTCTGCTTTTTTCTTTACTCCATCCCTAATAATTTGTAACAGCACATGCAATTTTCTTTTTTTCACCACTACTATGCACTGAGATATCTGTTATTTTTCCTGATATAATTTCTGAGGAGGTAGAATCGGCACATCATTGTATTTATAAAGGTGGGATGTTTTTTGATATGTTTTACATTTATTTACATTGTATTTCAGCTGTCATTTTATCACCGAGTATCATAACATGTAGTTCTTTATAGCCAGTCCTGCCTTGAGAGCCCTGACTTACCTTAGCATCATCAGTAAAGTTTGTCTTTTCACTATTCATTGCTTTTTCCAGCTTCAGTCTCCCACTGGATCCCTACAGGACTCGACTAATGACTTCGTCCCGCTGTGAATACTGAGCATTTACTCCAAATTTTTTCTATCATTTAAACATTTTTTTTTTAGTTCATGAGAGGACCTTCCTTCTAATCCCATGTCAACCTGGTTTCATCATAAGCCTTTGATAAAGAACCTTGTGAAATTAATGTCTTTTGGAAATCAGGTATATGGAAACAGCTTACTTTCTTTTCCATGTTTGTTTATTCTTTGGAGAACACTGGTAGATTGCTGAGAAATTATTTCCCTTTAAAATAGCCATGTCAGCTCTTCACCTCTCTAAGGTATTTATTTTTCTGTTCACTAATTTTATTGCTAATTCTGATTTTTAGTAATTTAATTGGAAACTCTTAGAAAAATTTTCTTGCACTACCTTCCTCCCAACCACCTGTCACAGTTTCCTCCATTATGAATCCAGATGGAGAAAAAGCATTTTATTTTTGTGTTCCGACCTCATCTTTCTTGAATACTCCTTTTATAGCCTGAACAGCTGTTACCCCTACCATCTCTCGGTCTGGCTTCCAAATCTTTGAAAAATATTTTATTTTCATTTTTTGTACTTTCTCCAAGTTGTTCTTTAAAGTTTTTCTCTTACCTTTTTTGTATGGATTTGGTTTGGCTTTTTTTGGTTTTAGGCTGGTAGTTTATGGTAATTTTTGTTTTCCTTATTTGAATACAACTTCAGATTTTCAAAAGATCTTTTCCTTGATTTTAATATTTAAGTGAATTAAATATTATTGCATAACCTGCACATGTAATCTCTTTGATTTTTAGGCATATTCACAGGTGGATCTTTATACTTCAAATGAGGTCTTTTTCTTTTGTACAGACTGTCCCTTTCCTAGACATGTCCTCAGTTCCAGGTGAATCTCAGTTCTTCCTCCTAACACCATTATTTCAGCCCGTGATTTCAGCTTTGCTTCGGTGCATCCCCTTCTCTCTGAATCTTCCCATGGTGTAATGAGAATGTTGGAAAGAGTGCTGCTGTGCGGGTCTCAGTTTTCAGCTCCCAGACAACCTACATTTGGCCTCCAGAAGTTCTCTCCAAAATTTCTCAGTTTTTGTTTTATATAAACCCTTGATTGATTTAGGTGGGCTTGGTAGTGTAGGTTAATGGTTGGACTGGATGATCTTAAAGGTCTTTTCCAACCTAGACGATTCTATGATTCTATGAAAGACTGGAAATTGCTGCCACTAGCATATCTTTGGAGTCTGTGCAGACTTCTTATGAGGTCCACAGGATGCACATTCTCTTCAGAGCCACCAGTACAGGTCTCTGTCCATGTCATGGTAGCTGGGACGTGGCATACTGTCACTTTAAGCATGTCACTTTAGGCATTACAGCTGGCCTGTCTTGAGAACATGAAAAAAAGAAGTTGACTGGGGCTAGCAGTTTCCCTGTACAACTTGTCCTCTTTCCCACTGTAGTCTGCAGATGGATATCCAAGATAACATATTTCAGTTCTTTTTTTTTTTTTTTCCCCTCCATATTTCCATGATTTGGAAATAGGATTTTCATAAAACAATCCTTTTCCTAATTTATTGCTGTTATTTTTCACAGTCATTTTTCCTGTCATTTCATTTTTCTTCTAATAGTACTTTTTCTGGGTAGATGTAGTAAATCCGAAACTTCAATGTGATAAATATTCTGTGGTGTTTCTTAGAGAATAATATAGTTCTAGGCTCACTGGGCTTGACTGCTGTGACACTGGAATTCACCAGCTGAAAGCCCCTCTAGGATTTGGGCATCCATGTGTGTTAGCATGCTTGGAGTTCATTTGTTTTGTATTTGCTAAAGATTAACAAGACAGCTGCTTTCTGGTATTCTAAGTGTGGGATGGACAAGCCAAAGAATAACCAAACAACATGTATCATAGAATCATAGAATGCTTTGGGTTGGAAGGGACCTTTAGAGATCATCTAGCCCAACCCCCCTGCAGTGAGCAGGGACAGCTTTAACCAGATCAGGTTGCTCAGAGCCCCAGCCAACCTGACCTTGAATGTTGCCAGGGATGGGGCCTCCACTACCTCTCTGGGCAACCTCTTCCAGTGCTTCACCACCCTCATTGTAAAAAATTTCTTTCTTATGTCTAGTCTAAATCTATTCTTCTTTAGTTTAAATCCGTTATTCCTTGTCCTGCCACAACAGGCCCTGCTAAAAAGATTATCCGCATCCTTCCTATAGGCCCCCTTTAAGTACTGGAAGGTCACAATAAGGACTCCCCGCACCCTTCTCTTCTCCAGGCTGAACAACCCCAACTCTCTCAGCCTTTCCTCATAGGAGAGGTGCTCCAGCCCTCGGATCATTTTGGTGTCCCTCCTCTGGACCCGCTCCAGCAGGTCCATGTCCTTCTTGTACTGAGGGCCCCAGAGCTGGACGCAGTACTCCAGGTGAGGTCTCACCAGAGCAGAGTAGAGGGGCAGAATCACCTCCCTCGACCTGCTGGCCACGCTTCTTTTGATGCAGCCCAGGATACGGTTGGCTTTCTGGGCTGCAAGCACACATTGTTGGCTCATGTCCAGCTTTTCATCTACCAGTACCCCCAAGTCCTTCTCCGCAGGGCTGCTCTCAATCCCTTCATCCCCCAGCCTGTATTGATATCGGGGCTTGCCCCATCCCAGGTGCAGGACCTTGCACTTGGCCTTGTTGAACCTCATGAGGTTCACACAGGCCCATCTGTCCAGCCTGTCCAGGTCCCTTTGGATGACATCTCGTCCTTATGGCGTATCAACCACACCACTCAGCTTGGTGTCATCTGCAAACTTGCTGAGGGTACACTCGATCCCACTGTCTATGTCATTGATGAAGATGTTAAACAGCACCGGTCCCAGTACAGACCCCTGAGGGACTCTACTTGTCACCCGTCTCCATGTGGACATATAATGTCCATACTCTACATCTACAATATTTGACAAACCTTAGTCTGGAAATTATACTTTTAAAATACATTCAGAAATACCTATTTGCTGTTGTAATTATAAAAAAAAACGCGTACATGCCATAAGAAAAGACGTGGCAAAGATGAAAGTTGTCATCTGAGGCAAATATCTATGAATTTAGATGCTTTAAATGGAACTTAAAGTTATGCACTGGCTTTTAAATAAGGTAATGTTTTCAAACAGCAGTTTTTCATATGAATCTAATGATGAAAATATATGCCACTTTAATTGTGATATTGTGGATGGTGCTTAAATGTGAGAGTACATTTGCTAGGTTGTCAACATCATTGTATCACGTTTTAAATGGAGATTACATGAATCAGTAGTGGCCTACTGATTGCATTGTTGTTGCAGGTTGAAGTGCACTGGTCTCTTCTTATTTTGGTGCGATATTATTTAGAGATGTATTAAATTTTAAGGGGAATAAAATGTTTTGTAAATAAATTTGCAGTGGGAAAACATTCCCAGAAACTTACATGTGGAACAGATCCTTAGTTTTTACCTTGAAGAACATATCAGTTTGTTTCCGCTACTTTGCTATAGTCTAAATGATTTAAGACATATATGGTCTTTATTAAATTAGAAACTTCAAAGGACTTTTAAGATTTCCACAGAATATAATGTTCCACATGAAGTTACACTTACACTTTCCCCCAGTGTCTATTGAAAGTTAATTTTGCTCATTGTTTCACACATTTTTTTGTTCACATATTTGTTGTGGTTTTTTTAGTTCATTTCAGTGGCTACAGCATCTGCAGACAGACAAATGTAAGGGATTGCTCAGGGTATAAATGCTTGAGGGTTGGAAATCAAAACATTTCATCATTTATGACTCCATGAAAGAACTTGAATGCAGTGATTTCCTGGAGGAACATAAAGAGTACTGTAAGGTGCATGTTCCCAAGCGGACTAGAAGTTGCTCTTCTGTCCATTGCAGGATCTAGACATTGAACACCTAGCCCCAGAGCTGGAATTTATGAATTTTGTGAATCTGTGGGAGATAGCAAAGTTCATGGAGTTAATGAAATGAATTTGGCAACTAAACTGGAGATTTACAGCAGCCCACACTGAGTGACTGAGGCTCAAGGCAGACAAGAATGTTGAATGGCACTGATGTGCTTGAAATTTGGCATAGACACCAGTCACTGAACTGGATCAGATGCCTATGTGAAAGTGAGTTTCAAAGTCTGAACCATCTTCCTAGATACCAAGTTAATTACTTGGGTATGGCCAGCTGTGTCACTTTAAACCTTCCAGGAGAATACTCCCAGCTCCCTTCCCACTGGGGACATACTGGCTTGACAAGGTGAATGGAAAATATTCAGTGCCCTTTTTCTGCATTGGTGGCTATCTTTAATGCATATTTTGCAAACACATTCATCCTTCTTGAAGATTGTAGATGTGCTGAAGCAGCGTAATTACAATGAAATAAATATTAAGTTAAAACTAGATAGTTATTAAATATACCTGAGGCATTTCTTAATCTTGTGTTGGAGGAGAATTCAATATTACTTCTATAACATTCTTTTAAGCGAGAACCAGATCTTAGCCTGGGGTGCAGGGATATGAAAAAAAGATACAAGTGAAAAAAATTAGGAGATCATTTAATATTTTATCAGGTAGGAGCATCCTAGCTGCAGTTTTGTTCACTCTGGAGTTGTATGGCAATGGCAAGACTGTTCGATATTACAGCCTGTGTTATTCAAAGCCACTCAGGCCCTCCAGCTCATGCTTGCCAGCTCATTTGTTGCATACAGTATGTCTTGTTCTGCTTTCAAGGTCTTGCCCTGAAAGTACTTTTTTCTGTCTTACATTAACTAAGTCTGAAGCACAGTTAAGTTGCTTGCAAAGGAATGCCATCAGCAAAGTGTTACAAATCAGTCTCAGGTCTTTAGATGCTTTTGACACTCAAATGTTATAAAACTCTATAATTCCTATTTTTCTGATGAGACTGAGTAAGTGTTCTGAACTGCAATTAGTGAGTACTATGGGCTATCAACAGGCAAAGTATAAACATTGACAAATACTGATAATGGGAAAAAAGAGTCACATTCCTTGTATACATATTTAACATAGTGATTGATTCTTCACAGTTAGCAATCTGTTACGTTTATATCAAATTACAGAGTGATTACTCTTTATGTATGTTAAGCTTGTTTTTACAATCAGCAATGGTAAATGAAATGCAAATGCAGGGATCTGCTGCATCGGTTACTACTATTGCAATTAGCCCTGTGTACTGTGGAGAAGGCGGCTCTGCAGACCCTCTGGTTTGCATGCTATAGAGCAAGCTGGGGCAGTTTCAGTTTGGAGAATGAAGAGGGTCCTTCTGTGCCCAGTGTGTTTGCTGTGTAAACCAATGGAAAGCCATCTGTGCCAGATACTGAGTTAATGCTGGTTATTTTCCTTCCATGAGCTCATCACCGTGAGCAAAAAACTAAGAGTCTGTTCGGTTAGTGTGCAGTCTGCTCTTGGAAAGGAGTGCTGCAGTACGTGGCTTTTGAGAATAAGCTCAGTAAGAGCTCAGTCTCAGCTTTTGAGAATAAGAACAGTGGCATTATATCTAACAGTATTTATTCTGCGTTGTCCGAATTTGTGTTCTGTCCTGCCACATTTGATTGAACGGACAAGTAGAGAACAATATCTGTTGTCTTAAATTTGTGCAATTTTCACTTTAAATATAGTTGAAATGTATGAATTGGATGGAACACTTTGGGAACGGCATCCGACACCAGTTCGAGTCTTTGATTTAACACAGTATTACCTGACTGTTTCCACCTTGTCAATGTGGTTTTGGAATGCTTTGCTCCTCTTAAAATATTTTATTGCATTACCACTTCAGATTAGCCAAGTCCTCATTAAAAAAATCTTGAAAGATACTTGGTTTTCCTCTCTAAGCATAGAAAAAGTAGAAGGTAATGAGCTATAAGGAAGAAAGATTGTATTTTCTTGCATTTGTCCTTAGTAATAAAGAACCAAAAAGAAAAAAAAGTATAGAAAATGTAGGGGAATAGGGGGAAGAACCAGAATTTTGTAAGATGTTTTTGAGTGCTTTCGCAGGCTGGTTTAATTTCCATGGAGCTATGTGAGTTTGCATATGTCAATCAATTTAAAGTAATGCTTTGCTTTGATTATGAATGTGACTTGAGAATAAAATTTATGTTTGCGTAATGCTTGGTATATGTAAATTGATATATAAATGCTGCTGTAAGTATAATTATTTTAATAACGAAAGGCAAAATCAACTTGACTAACAGAGTTTTTAATTAGATTAATGTAAACCATTTGTGATTTAATACAATGTTGTCTACAAAATTAGATACTATATGCATGTATGTTAAATCAGTTCATTAACATACTGGGTCCAAATTAATTGTTGTTATAATTTCCTTGACTGAAAAGAAATCTGAGGTTTATGCTACATTTTTACTAACATGCACGGGAAAGAGACATTAGTTTTATGGTTGGGTATTCAACCCTAACTTACCCTGGTTCTTGTTGACTTAGAACTTAACTTTGCAAGCATCTGGCAAAGAGAAATCTTTCACCTAATATGAAACCATATTCAGCTCAGTAAGAGTAAGATGATGTGCTTGGAAATCCCACTGTATTACAACTCCTTTAGATCTTCCTTTTACATTCCAAACTCTTCAAGTTAGAAAAAAAGTTGGTAGGTTGCTGCCAGTTAGCCAAGAGCAGATGGTGTTTATTACTGTGACCAGTAAATTGTGTATCTGTGGGAGTAATAAGCCCAATTAGCCAAATGTTGATTGTGCTTTTAAGCGTTGTAGTCTTAGTACCTATTTCTATACCTGTGCATATGCTCAGTATAAACTTATTTAATTGTGCACTTTGAAAAAAGCTTAGCGGTGCACTTCTGCAGTCAGAATTGTTAGCATTTGTAGAAATGCCGGTTTAGATAATGTCCTTCACATGAGACAGTCTTAGATGCACTATTTCAAGAACTCCTTATTACTCACCTTGTATTTTATTTATTTCTAAATAGTAAAAGTTCACTACTTCAGGCTTGGCCAGGATGAATGTTAAAAGGCAGGTTGCTTTTTGTCCTAAAGAGGCCCTTTGCCCTTGACTCAATAGAATATGACTTAAATACAAGAGCAAAATCATTGTTAGCTCAGCATACTCTGCGGTTCTTAAAAATACTGCTCTTGAACAGCTTTCCATTAAGGAGCAGTCAACCCTCAAAGAACTTCCTAACTCTTTGTAGACATGGGTTGGGATCAGTCATGACCCCAGACTAGACTGGGAACTAGTTTGCTTACAGCTCTAACATGGGCAAAAAAAACTGAGAGCCATTCCTGTCTGCCCTCAGCTTCCCGCACCACCCCAGCTGGGCTGGCCAAATACAGATAAGCTTAGGAAAAAACAGTTTATTCCAAATTGCAGAAGAATTATAAGACAGACAAAAGCCAAAGATGAAATGTGACATTAGGATCCTCTTTCCAGCAGGCTCCAGCATGGTCCTCCTGTCAGCAGAACCTGGTCCTGTTGCACTTACCTTGAGTAATACCCACTTTCATAACTGAGTACAGTGATTTTAATGGCAGTAGTTTCTGCAATCACTACCTGACCATCCAAGTAAGCAATAGTAGCCACATACATTCAGTAAGGCCTGTTTGATTTTTTTTAACATACTTGACAACTCTTCAAGGTCAAGATCAAGTCTTCCTGCATGTCTATGCAGTACCTGGTATGATGAGTCTCTCTGGATATCTCTGCAATTAAAATAATAAACAACTTAGACTTGTTAATTGCAGATTTAATATAGATCTGCGACTTTAATTGGTTGCTTGGCTTTTCCTCAATTATCTCACGTCAGAGTTAAAAACAGAATCACACAAAATAAAATGTTTGGGTGTCTGACAGATTAGCAGACTATAATAAATCACACTGCTAATGCATGTATTAGAGAAATAGCTATTCAGATTTTCCTGAATTAAGAAATTCTAATTCAATAAAGATACATCAGACAGCAAACTTTTTTTTTTTTTTAATCAGAAAATATATTTTAATTTTAAGGCTCATTTCAATTGATTTATTTAAATGCCACAACTTGTCACCAAATTCTGTCAGAAAATGCTAAAAATTAAAAGTGAGGGGATATTTTTTGCTATCTCAATGTGGGC
Source organism: Pelecanus crispus (assembly GCF_030463565.1). NCBI lineage: Eukaryota > Metazoa > Chordata > Aves > Pelecaniformes > Pelecanidae > Pelecanus > Pelecanus crispus. Next base: position 103,302,034 of record NC_134645.1, read on the forward strand.
TTGTATCTGTTTGTCTGGAGTCACTGACTGTCTGTTTCATGGAATTATGCCAAAAATACATTTTCACTGTGGATTTAGATGCTTGCTATGAACTAGTAAATAGCCAGACAAATATTGCAGCATTTTCTTCAAGCACACCATAAATATGAACTCCCAGCACATTTCAAGATAAAAAAAAAGTGTAATAAAAAAATATTTATTTCTTAGGTAAATCTTCTAGTCACAGTAGCTTTAATGATTCTAACTTTGTTACTCGGATTTAATTTATTGTTGAGGTAATTCTATTGATTTAAACCAGAAATTAATTTGGCCTGGAGTTTTCAAGAAGCTGTATTTTCCCTTTGAGCATTTAATTTTGAGTCCTTTTTTCTCCCCATGGCCTGACATTGGGTTATTGTTCAAAGCATAATGAAGAAATGAGACCCAGTGAGCTCTGTAGGAAAGGACAGCGTTCTCCTTTTGTTGTGGGACCGCTACAGTGAAGTTTCAGTGGTGCAATACTTTAAGAAAGCATTAGCACATGTCCTTTGGAGTAGATCTCCAGAGCCCTTCTGAAGGAATACATTCATCTTCTGCTTCTGCTGTTTGCTCTCTCCTGGCATGCCTTCCTAAAGTAGAGCCCTGCAAAGTTCAGCCCTACCAAACAGGTTTCTCAGAAGCTCTTCTCCAGAGACAGCAAATAGCACATTGCTGTAATAAAAAATACTATTGCATCCTTATCTGGAACACTAAGTTCATTTTGGAAAAGCCAAAAAGTACTAGATATTGAAGAAGTATTGGAGTAAGTACCTAAGTACAGAGGGAAGCAACCTTGAACACTGCAGAATCTCCTGAGCTATGGAAAGGGAAAGGGAAAGGGAAAGGGAAAGGGAAAGGGAAAGGGAAAGGGAAAGGGAAAGGGAAAGGGAAAGGGAAAGGGAAAGGGAAAGGGAAAGGGAAAGGGAAAGGAAAGGAAAGGAAAGGAAAGGAAAGGAAAGGAAAGGAAAGGAAAGGAAAGGAAAGGAAAGGAAAGGAAAGGAAAGGAAAGGAAAGGAAAGGAAAGGAAAGGAAAGGAAAGGAAAGGAAAGGAAAGGAAAGGAAAGGAAAGGAAAGGAAAGGAAAGGAAAGGAAAGGAAAGGAAAGGAAAGGAAAGGAAAGGGAGGGGAAGGGGAAGGAAGGGAAAGGGAAAGGGAAAGGGAAAGGGAAAGGGAAAGGGAAAGGGAAAGGGAAAGGGAAAGGGAAAGGGAAAGGAAAGAAAAGATCGAAGGGACCTACAATGATCATCTAGTCCAAGTGCCTGACCACTTCAGGGCTGACCAAAAGTTAAAGCATATTATTATGGGCAATATCAAGCTTATAAAATGTTGAGAAAAAAAAAAAAAAAAAAGCATTCATAATCTTCCAGTACTACCTTAACGTGAAGTCCCCTGTGCATATCAAAAGGTGAAATAAATGCTATTCTAAAATAAATGAACTATCAGAAGTCCTAGAATAGGACAAGAAGAAAAGTAATTTATAAGCAGGTCTCAGTCAGTAAGGTTTTATTCAGGAGTGAATAATATCTCTGTCTGCCCCCCCTTTTTCTTTAGCACAGGACTGAATTTAGAAGGATTTTTTTTTTTTTTTTTTTTTTTAAATTTTGGGAACAGAGAAAGGTTTTTGTGAGGATAAGTAGCTCTGAAAATGGAAAGACATTGTCACCCCTCAAAGGACCTGATAGCAGTGGTGGATAGAACACACAGAGAAATAACAAACCTATTTCATGTTGCCCAAGCCAGTGCTGTTTCTGTTTTGCTGTTTCTAGAAGAAATCAATTTATTCTCGCAGTTCAGGGCTTTGTGCTGCTTTATCTTACAGCTGGAAACACTTGTTTGTCCCATTCTTTATTTAACCAGATATGTTGCTGTTCTGAACACTGATCTGTGTATAAAACAGAAAGAGTCACTGAGACAAACACTTTTTCTGAATGGCAAGCATATTCCTTGTTTCTGCTTGTAAAACACAATTAAAATGGTGTTTATAAAATATGAAATGTTACAGTTCTAGTAGGGATGTATTTGGGCTAGATGAAATGTGGAAATAAATACCCTTCTAAATTTAAACATACATTTTCTATCAATCATCATATTTAGTTTGAGGCTTGAATGTTAATGCTGTAAACTATATGTTAGATTTGTTATACCTGTGGTACGCTGTCCTGAGGTGGTCAAAATCCTTACTAACACTAAATGGAGGTTTTTAATCTTGAAAGAACTGGAGGTTAGAGCTTTATGTTGCAACATAACAGCAAATTATACGATTCTTTGCTTAATTGGTTACCAACATTCTTGCCCCCATGTGCAGAAGGAAGGTGGGGTGGAAGACAGGCATGGTTTTAGATCGGGTAGATTTTATAGGGAGCATGTAGTGCTGCTATATGGTGGAGTAACTTTTGATGTGCTTCTGATGGTTCCACGTGGCCAGGCAGGCGGGACGGTGTCCCGTGTGTGTGTGTGGCTGTTCTCAGCCCGAGGCTGCTGCTGGCTTTGGGGACGCCCCCCGCCAGATGCCCCCCATCACCCTGCCGGACCTTGCACTGTGGCCCAGTGCTTGGGAAGTTCATGGCACACCCTGGCACGCGCAGGCAGAGCAGCAATGCCAGCCCACTGGTGTGATGAGTCTCGCAAAAGAACTGAGCATCGTATGGCTGTCAGCTTTTCAAAGGCCAGTTTATCGCATACCGAGAATAAAGTGAGTCCTGCGTATACAACCAAGGTAAGGATTCAGTGTTGGCTACAGTTCTTAGCATTAAAAAATGAGGTAGTGATGAAAGTCAACAGCTCCTATCTGCGTGGCTCTGTTAGCCCTGTTTGCAGCTGTCAGGGTGGGCTCCTCCCCAGTGAGAGTGCTCTGATGCCAGGGGCCAAGGGCATTTAAATATTCCAGTATTAGCTACCGTTTCTCTACAGCACATGTTCACTATCTTTCTTTTCCCCATCTGTTATACAACAAAGATACAGTAGTGGAGCTGTGTCTGTTTGCCTTGGATGCCCACTTCAAAGTTCAAACTCCCGTTGCACTCATCTCCTAAACAATTTGCTTTAATATTCCCTATAGGGAAAATTTCCCTGAGTTTGCAACGTTATATAAATCAGATGTTATGTAAATATCAACTTATAAATGTGTGTGTGTGTTTTCAATTTCAATTCTGTGATAATTCTGCTGATATTAAGACTTTTGAGAACAACGCTTGACATCCATATTAAGGTAAGTTCAAGCGTGGCAATGAGAATAAATACACATGGCAATATTCTTGAGGTGTTGCAGTATGCTTATGACTATCCCAACATTGCATGTAAGCTGCAGGATATATTTGAAGAACTAGTCATTGTACACATTTTGTTTACAGCACAGGTTACAATTAACGTCTGGCATTTCATAGAAACCATGTATTGTATATTAGCATAATAAAATGCTGACAGTGGGAGACAGGCTGCTTGTGCTGTGATCCAGCTTGGCAACACCTGGTTAGTTTTAGGGATTCTCTTCTCAGTGTCTTAGCCTGAAGCAAGTGAGATGTGTTGATACGCAGCATGTTTTACTGCAAGGAGGTTTGGAGATGAGCAAGTCTGTGATTTTATATATATCCGTGCATGGAGTGCAACCCTAAGCTTTTCACTAACATAGGCAGTTTTTTGGTAAGAAATGTCATGTAATTAGTTCTTAAGACTTCTCCATTTTCTTTATACTTCCTAGCTACCTAATCTTTGGGTTTAAATATTCAGTCCTAGCATATAGACTCTAGCAGAATGTCTCACACTCTCAGTAAGTATTCTCTGTAAGTGTGTAAGCACAAAGCTTTGTAGAGGAATGGGAGCAGCACAGTTTGCGGAAAGAGAATAATAAAGAGAATAATTTTTGTGTGTCCATGTATGTGATCATTTTTGGCTATTTCCACGAGTAAAAAAAAAATGAAAAAAAAAATAATTTGTGAACAAAAACTTTGATGGAGACTGAGAAGCCAGAGTGTTAGCTTTGGGCATCTTACAGTCTGATTGCTTATGCAGGGTGGAGTGTGAAAGTAATCAAGATGCAGGTAGACCTGGTGAAACAGTGTATACTGATTGGGGAAGACACTGGGGAGACTGGCTGTGGACACTCAAAAGATGTATTGAGCTATATTCTCTGTCAGGTTTTATTCTGCACAGGAAAAAGTTTATTGCACAGCTGTTGACACACGAAGCGTCATGTGCATTCATTATAAGTAAAGCGTCCCCTGCTATCACCTGATCATTTTCCCCTGAAGACATGCATCTGTCTCCCCCACACAAATGACAAAAAAAATCTAAGAAAATAATGTGCAAAATCTTTGCCATAAACAGGGAAGGGTTTCTACAAACACACAGAAAGCCTAGCTCATGTTCATAAATGTGATTGAAAAGTTAAGCCACCTGTAAAAACATCTAGTAACAGAACAATAACCATATTTCTCAAGTGGAAGTCTGTTTTCTCCCCAGCAATGAAAGCTTTCTGTTAATACTGTCTCTTCTGTATGTCATAATTTCTCAGCTATCCTCTCCTAATATGACCAGATATTATCCCAGAGACTTAGAGCTACTACTATTTGGAGAAAATTTGTCCACGTGGTGGAATTGGATTGGAACTCAGATTGCAAAATAAGATCTGCAGTTACAGTGGCTGTACCAGGAATGCGTGTTTGTGAGCAAGGGTCATCATATGCAGTCAGACTGCCTGAGTTTCCACATTTTCCTTCACTGTTGCTATATGCTTTGGCTACGTGTGTGTGCGTGTGGCTGTAACTGGAGCCTAAGCCTTCTAGTATTAAAATTGGTTCTGCTCAGTTTCTTGTCCAGCATATCTTAATAAAATAAATAAGAAGAGTAAAGTTGTGTTTCAAATTTCTTACAATTTGTGCTGTTCACTGAAGCTTTCTCTTACTTGTGTGCTGGTTTTACCCAGATGTGAACATGAAGGATTTAATTTTTCATAAGTTATTGAGTCAAAGTAACTCTACCAGTATTTTCAGACTTTCGGGAGTTTTGTGATTATAGACTGGTGCCGAGGATAGCCAGGGGCCCTAGACTGACACTGGGAAGACCAAGCACAATGGTTCAATATGTGATATAGTGCACTGGCTTTTCTGCAATTTTAGACAAAACCAAATTAAGAACATTTCAGTTATTCAGTTGTAAGTAACTGCTTGCTTCCTGATACGTGTTTTTTAGAAGGTGGATGAAATGCGAGTGTCTGTGTGCTACATAATCAATAGAATTAAAATCCCCAGCCACTTATTTCCTGTGAAGTGATTAAAATCCACTTAGTGCATAGTTTATGCTGGCCATACCGCTCCTTTGCAGCAATATGTCAAGGTAATTATTAGACAGTTTATGAAGTGCTTAAATATAAATGGTCAGCATAAATCTTCATAGAGTGTATTTTAATAGTTTTATTCCATTCAGAGAACAAATGAAGTCAAGCTTTGGCTGGCCTTCTCATAGTCTCCTCCAAACTTATGTAGCGGTATAGCTCTTCCAGCTTTTGAGGGGCAGCTTTTCTTAATATTAAGAGGCACTGAAAAGATGCAGCAGTAGATGGTTCTTCTCTGATTGGTGATGTATAAGTGGCACAAAAGATTTGGTGTTGTAACTTGTGGACAGCCATTCTGCAGGTAAGGTGAACCCTGCAGAAGAACGAAAGCTCTGCTGTCTGCTCTGCCATCTTTAATAAACCTTCACATACATGAGACGTATAGTTTTTGAAATCTTATTTCTATCAATAGATTAAGTTCAAAGTCTAGTATTAAAATCAAAGTTCAGTCCTTGTCATTCCTTCCTCACTGTTTGGTTTGTTTTCATATGAAATTTAATAATCAGTGTGAAGGCACAACTTCTTCTAAGCCAAGTTGTCCCTGGAAGAAGCATAGCTGCAGTTCCAAGACATAGTATGGTTGATGCCATGAGAGGGCATCATCTCTAAATCCTGCCCCAAAATGGAGTAGGATTTATTGAAGAGTTAACTTTTATTCAATCAACAGATAGAGTTGGAAAAAAATGCAAGCACACAAGCTTGAAAAAAAATTTTTTTTTGAGCTTCAAAGCTTCCTGGGTTTTTCTGCAACATTACCACTTCCTGCTTCCCCCCATGCATGTTAACTTGCTGAAATCAGTTATGTTGGTTTAGGTGGCAGTAGATTTCACCTTACATATTTATGTTTCCTGTGTTTACTTATTATTTTCTTTGATGGTTTAACCAATATTTGAAGGAAGTTACAAGTGATTTATAATTATGACACTGGACTGAAAGCCAGCTTGGGTTCTGGGGTATCTAGCTTGATTCTGAGTTTGGTTGTTGTTAACATGGCTGATACACTTGTGTTGTTACATTCTTGCTGGCTAAAGTGGAACCAAGAATATTTCCTCATTTTTTTCCATTTTTAAAATAGAAGGTAATGCAAAACAAGGTGTGTTACAACATCTTTCAAGGAAGTGCTGATACAATTACACAACTTTTTCCTTGGCTAAGCTGATTCTTTGTTGAAAGCCAGGCCAGAGTACTGTCTGTTCAGACTTTAAAATAATTTAGAAACATCCTAAGCAAGTGCTGATGGTTCCCAGTCAACTTCCAAAGACAACGTGCCTTAGAATTTTAAAAAGATTTTGGAAAGCATGAAAAATAATAAGTTGAAGAGACTATTGATTACAGAATAAACAAATTACTGTTACTTAATAGACTCCCCCATTTTTGCTAGTTTGTGTTGACATAACATTAACACCTCATTTATTTAATGTTCTGTCCTCTGATTTTCATGTAGACATCTCTTCATACAGAAAAAAGTGTTGTATGTGTCACATGAACTATGCAGTGTTTAAGAATATTAGCAGCATGTCAGACAAAGCCCAGCACTCTTTAAAAATCCTCTCAGAAAATAGCCTTGAATATCTACAGTGATATATTGTTTCTGATTAGTTCCATTGCTGGAAAAACAGATATTTTCAGCCAATACACAAAATAGCACTTATTCTAAAATCAGTGTGTAACACATCAATTCCTAAAACTCCACCTAAAGCTCTAACTTTGCAGAATGTATTACTTTGCCAATAAAGCTGGCTAACTTGGGAAAGAATGTATCTATTCTCTGGGTTTCACCTATACCACCTGATAAGCAATGATCTTGTTTAGCAGACCTAAGCAGCCACTGGCCATTTTTGTCCTAGACAGGAGCCTCCTGGGGATCAAGTAAACCATGAATGCTTTTACTGCTTTTTGTGCTAGTTGAGAGGATACCTCAGTTCTCCAGACTTATATCCCAATGAATTAGGCTCAGAACTAAGTAGGAGTAATTTTTTTTTAAGGGAAAGTAAACTTCTCTCTTTTAAGCAGCTTGTTTATAAAGTTTTGCTAAGGTTTTGAAAAAGTACCTCCTGGTCTAAAATGGTTCTCTTATTTGCTTTCTAGTTCAATTTTGTTGGGAAATTGCTTGGACCAAGAGGAAACTCCTTGAAGAGGTTACAAGAAGAAACAGGTGCAAAAATGTCCATCCTGGGGAAAGGCTCCATGAGGGATAAAGCTAAGGTACCGTGTCTGTGTTCTGGTTGCAGTTAGTGTCGATACATTTGTGCTTTAGCTGTTACACTTAGATTGGCTGTCTACTTATTAATGACTCAATTAATAGATTCATAATAGACTCTGACTCCAAGGCTCCATTGGTTTTTTTCAGGTTACATCAATTGCTTAAATACATTTTTTCTCTTGCAAAGCAAAGCTTGCTTCCCATATAATCGTAGACCATCACAGTACCACTGTTATTTAAATAATTAACCTAAAAGAGAAACCATCTTAAAGTTCATTTGTTCTGAGAGAAGTCCATTTCTTCTGAGAAGGTATAATTTGTATAGATTATTGCTGTAATAATGGTGCACATAAATAGTTTTTCTTTTTTGTTTATCGTTTCTTTAGAGATGGGACTTTTCTAAAAGATCGAGTATTTATTTAGGGCATAGTTCTAAAAGAGATAACAAAGTGGACATTTTGCTTAAGTGTGTGTAAAAATGCACTATAGATGAAAGAAAAAAATTGTATTTGGAATCACTGCCTGGTCAAAGCACCTAAGGTAATTATTTGTAAAGTAAGGCAGTTTCATATATATCTGATCCAAAGAACAAGTACTGATTCCATTGTGGCATCTTACTTTACAGTCTGTAGAACAGCAGTATTATGGTCAACACAGAAATAATGGCTGCTAATTTCACTGAACTGCATATTGCCTTTACTAATGTTGCGCATTATTCCTTTCTGTCATCTCTGTCATTCATCTAAAATAATGAAAGAAATAATATGCCAGAATAAAGGAAAGACTAATCAGGATTTTATGGTTGGCATTATTTGGTCTTGGCAATGCATATCAGCAGTCACACTTGCGTTATGAGGTTTCCAATTGCAATACTGAAAAAAAACCCACAAAACAGACAAATTAGGCACACACAATGTATTTCATTTTTTCAGATATTTGTTTATGGCATTGGGCATACTGACACTTCAATTATCTATTTAACATTGTATTTTATGATAATAAATGTTGAATACACTACAGATTTTATTTCTAGATATTGACAAGTAAAATATTTTATGATTTTTGGCTTTCTTCTGGAATGATAAAAAATGACTTCCTGGATGAATGAATGCATGTGCTGCTAAGTAGCAGTAATTTGCATCAGTACTGCATCTGCCAGCTCCATTCTCAGCCACTCACTCAGATTATTGTTGCCAGGAGCAGCAATTGCCCAGACAGAGGAATGTGAAGGGCTTGTTACCACCTAAAGATGTTTAACCACACAAAAATAAGACAGACTAAGCCCTCTGATTTTGAGATCGGTCGCTCTTCTTATCATATCATTTAAATTTCATCTGACCATAACAAACAGTGACAGCATGCCAGTTATTATATTCACTCATGAGTATGTCGGCAAAACAAAATTCAGGGTATTTTTTTTCCCTTTTCATAGAGTCTTTTGTCCTTAAGTGTAATCTGAAGTTAAGTATGAACTTCATGGAAACTCATTCATATGAGAATGGTGTAAAAAATTAAGTTCTAGAGTAAAATAGCATTAAATATGGCAGTGATGAAAGCAACTTCTGCAGAGAAGGCTTTGTAAGCGACTGTTATCTTAATCCAATTTCAACATTACTGAATCAAAAGAAAACAAAATGCCTATGCAATTACAGTGAGAGATAGGAATTAACTGATCCATGTACATCACTGTTACCAGTTCCAGGCAAAAGAGGCTGAGAATGATCATGGGATGGGTAATAGTTATAATTAGCATTTCAGAGAGGATATTCTAGATTGATATACTGGTAAAACTTAAAGAAAATATATTTGACTGTGAGCATAAATAACAGTGTGAATTACTACATTGCTAAGGAAAATACAACTTGCTCTGGTTAGAAGTTTTCTTGCCGTAAAACAAGCCCACTAGTCTCATTTATGCAGTATTTTTTTTACTGATTTAAATACAAATTACCAAAGTCTGGAGGTTTGTTGTTATTTTGTACCATACAAGAAATCAGCTTATGTATATTGGCAGATGATTCTTCCTTCTGGAGGAATTTTCAAGAAAATCTATATAATTTCTCTCTGTAAACTAGAATTTCCTTAAAGCTGTCTATATTATGCCGTGAACCATAATAATTCCTAGGCAGACTGCAAGCACATGTGCTTTTCACCTCCAGTCCAGTGCAGCTGGATGCAGAGCTGCTTTGGAGCAGCAGAAATGGAATTTCTGCTGGAAAATACTAAATACATTTATGCCCTAAATCCTTAGGTACTTAGTGTTTGAAAAGAACTGATCCACTGAACTGGGTTTTTTTTAGTGCCAAAATGACAGTAGTCAAATGCTTGGCTCTACAATGAACCACTCTGGCTATACTCTGTAATTTTGGGCATATGGAGGGGTAGTTTCCAGTTCTGGGAGTCGGACTCTGTCAAGGGAGGTAGAGCTGCTTTTCAGAATTTCCTTATCTTAAAAAAAAAAAAAAAAAAAAAAAAAAATCTGTGGGTAAATTTCAGAGACTAAAGAATTTGGCCTGTTCCTTTCCAGAGCCTTAGGGGACACTTGTTAAGAGGGATTTGAGATTTTTGACTGTCCACTGTGCCTACAGTGTGGGAACAGGATAGATTAATTGGAAAAGGCAATGCAACTTACTTACAATGAGTATTATGAACAACTCCAATTGTGCGCTAAATACAACAGAGCTTATAAATGTGTCACAGAAAGTTGTGTTAGAAATTGTTGAAGAGATGCCCAAGTGTAACTGCAGCAGTTTTGCAGAATGTTATTTGGGATATAAGGAAAACTTAAAATTCCTCCAGAGCAGCGTGGCTAATGTGAGTACTTAATTCTGTGTGCTTAAGCTAATGCCACTGGCTCAGCATAAGTTTAGTTTTCTGTAACAGGAGGAAGATCCTACAGTGTTCTGACAGGAAAAACAAGCACCGTCATGAAACATAGACAGTCCACTAGACACAGAACAGAAGGTGATGATGGCTTTTAGGTACTTCTTCCTTTTGATTTGGCATGCAAAACTGTAGCTAAAATTTGAAATATTTATTAGCTGAATAACTGACATTTATTTTTAAGTCATAGAGAAAGTATTGTTCAACATGTTGAGTGTAGCTGTGACCACTGAGAATTGTGCCCACCGTAAGAGCACAGCCAGTTGCCAGTGAGTCCTTAGAACAGGTTGAGCTCTCACTCTTTTGCTGGCTTACATGCTGCCACTGAAGGTTGTGATTCCTGTAGTAAGACAGTATTGTAAATATGCAAATACATTCTTCAGAACAGGTAGTGATGAGATTAAACATAGTCATGTTGGGTTGCTTGGCTTTTGATTCTTTTGCATGTCTTTTTCTTCTTTTTCCAAACAGCATGGGAGGTGATTGTAAAGGTAAACAATCAAACTGAACTGACAGGAGAAATCTCATTACAAGTGGAATGAATTGATTGCTTTCATACATAGATGCAGATTTTCTCCTTTTCAACCATGCAATGAATGCTTTTCACTGTGCCATTAAAAAAAAAAAAATGTATGCGGTGAGCTGGAATAGCTTTTTTTACATAAACTATAGCAGTAAGAGCATGGATTCTCTTTAAAAGAAGCAGAAAAATATGTAGCAATGTTTCTTAAACACTTCTATTTCTTGAGCTAGTTACCTGCCAGAGTTTCATAGGAGAGAGCACAGTCTTAGGGCTTGCACCATTTCTCCATACTCCCTGGTTTTTGATTATTTATATGAGTGGTATTTTTTTATTCAGATTAATTATACACCAACATACAATAAACATAGCATACGTAACTTGGTCTTTGTGTTTCGTGGAACTTCAGAACGTTGTATGTGGGAAAATAAAATGGCAATGGTTTCATGCAGATGGGATTGAAAGGTCATTTAGGGCCAGAGATAAAATAACCACACTGGTGTCATTAGGACTGCCTTTAAGGGCTGTGTGACATGACTGCAGATTGCTGGAGCTTGGGGAGAGTATGTGGGCAGAGTCAAAAACATACTCCTCCCCTTCCACATTTTTCTAAGAACCTTCTACTGACTGGAGAGAAAATACTGATCTAAGGGACACTGGTCTGAGGTGGGACCTCACCCCTGATAACAGGAATGAGAACAGATCAACAGTGTTAATCACAGTCCAGTCATGGTACTTATCTGCAACATGACTTCATCTCTTTATTATGTTTTTTTCGGAGATTAACTGTAGCAGAGTAGATGAGACTGTATATGGTGAGGCTTGCCTGGAATGGTTGTATGTAGCATGATACCAGTAATTAATTGGTATGGATAATGCTGGAAAAAGAGAGCAAACGAAGGCCATGATCCCAGGTTTATAACTGAAATGGTGAACAAGGCATAGGAAAAGCAAAAATATATTGAGAAAGGGGAGAGGACTGGCTTGGGAAAAAAAAAACGGCAGGTATAAATCTTTTGCAGAAGAAAAACTCTACCTTATACAGAATTCTCTTTTGTCTTTTGTCTTTCCCACTGTATGTGTAACTTTATGGTGGGAACATTCAAAGAAAGAGACGATGGAAATTTTCCAGTGAACACAAAATTATGTCAAAAAGAGGCATGTGGAGGCTCCAAAATTGTGAAACAAAGAAGGGCTGTGAGGAAAATCTTGAAAATGCGCAAGTGTTGTAGTTGAAAATTTTTCAGAGTAAAATGCTTGTGCTTTTTTTTTTATATAGACTTTTTTATTTAAAAATTAACCTAACTGAATGTTTGGAAGAGCTGAATAACCTAAGAACAAAAGAACAATAAAATGTTTTGATTTTGCTTTAATAACATTTTTAGTGTTACACAAAGGAAGATTTTTGATTGCTTTTCATTTTGTTAAAAGAATGAAAAATGGATTTTTAACCTGATTTTTTTTCCTGAAAACTCATTCTTCATCACCTGCAAGACACTTCTTGCAAGACATTAACTGTTTAAACTGAAGAGGCTCACATTGTCTTTGCAGAAGTCAAAGACACTCCAAACATCTTTTTGAACCACTTTTTACTTACATAAAGCAGGATTTGGAAATTAATGTATAGCCTGATAACAAGGCTATATATTAGATAAAAGAAAGCTAAAACGTCAATTGTTACAGTACCACTGTCAGCCACACTTGAAGGAAAATGTAAGTCATAGTTCTTGAGTTAAATCTCCTGAATACTGATGTATAATTGCCACCCCAATTTTAAGTCTTACTTTTTACCTAGAGAAATCCTGTCAACACCAATTCCCATTTTGCACATTTTCTGTTTATTACCCATTTCTTTCACTGTTTAAACTTCCACTTACTTATGTCTTTTGTCCTGGCTATTTGGAGGATGCTTTTATTAAAGATTCCTGTTTCTTTCCTATAAAACACAGGAAATTAGAGAACAAACTTGCACTGCAGCTTTGAAAAATCATGTCAACTATTTGTTTGTGATTCAATGTTTTGTCAGCTACCAAGTGAACTTCAACTGCTTTCTTCTTCAGGTTTCATTTTTTGTTTCAACTAGTTATTAAAGAAAGAAGGTTTCATCACAGAAGAGTTAATTGCAGTAGAACTATCTGCCTTTCATTAATCCATGGGTTAAGTACTTTCCAAAGAAGCTCCACTGCCACTGGACAATGGCTTGTCCCATTAAACAGGATTTCTTGCATTAGCTTTTTGTTTTAAAAAACGCAGGTGTTAAGATCTTATTGGTGACCAAAAAGATCTGAAGTCAGCACGCAGAGAACCTACCTAGATTCAATGATTAACATATTGGCTTTAGTGTGGTTTTTAAAAAGCCATAGTATGCGAGTACCTTATAAAAGATTTTGAAACTATGGAAGAGTTGCGGTGCACACTGGTCTGTTCCCTGCAAATGCTAAGTGCCCTGAATACAGTCCTGCAACCTTTAAATATATGCTTAAATATCTTACAAGATTAAGCCCATATATATAATGTGAGTAGAGCCCGATAACTTTTTGGTTTGAAGCACAGTGTATTTTTTCATTGGATCATGTCTCTTGACTTCATTGTTTTTTCGAGAAGATTATATAAATAGTGCTGAAATAACCCAAAAGGGAAGAAAAAAGTTGCGAGTTTTGTCTATAGGAGGTGATGATCCAAGTATTGCATTATATTCTTTCCCAATCCTATTGCTGTACTGAACCATGAGAACAGAAGTGTCTTCTTTAGTGTCCTGAGTTTCAAAAGCCTTTGAGTGACACTGCCTGTTATAATCATTTAAGCTTATGCAGTATGGTTACATATGCAATATTTCCTTCCAAATGAGAGTGGCAGCATTCTGAACAAGAATAAGAAAATACAAAAGACACTAGAAAGTAAGAGAAAAAATATCACCTAGCGGTCTGTTGCACCAGGTTTTACACTGGTGCCACTCCACTCATGCCGGTGAGGTTGCTCGCTCTAGCTTTTGGCTATGGTAGTTAAGCCCAATGTGTCATCATGAGGTTTCAGCTCTTATAGTTGGAGATACAAAGTTGAGAATTTCTATAAAAAGTCTATTTTAGTTCTTTGAAACAGAACCTGTAGGTTTACTTCCAGCCTGCTGGGAGTTTTGGTCTGGTCTTTATGCAAAATCCATGAAATGTTTGTTTCTTAGGCAAGATGTTTCTGTTTCATTGAAGTATTCCTTTATCATCTTTAGCTGTAAAATCTCTAAGGGAAAGATAGAACAATGTGTGGCATTGGGTTTAGAAAACTGGCTCATATCCAGAAGCATCAATAATTTAAATCACTAATTGGTGCTCACTCATTTAATCCTTTTCTATTACATTTTCCATGCTGTCTGTAAAAGTACTGTTGAATTTGTATTTTTATCTCTACAGCCATGGTACCTTACAGTTTACAACCATTTTACCTCAGAAATGGGTTTATGACCAAGAGCAGGATTAGGCCCTCAGCATGCCTTCAAGATATGAGCAGACATAACAGCAGCACATTGCTTCTGCTGCAACACATTTTCTTTTTCCCTTCCTAAATCTCTCCAGCTTCCTGATACTGACTGCTGTGAGGCTGTAAGGACTATAACAAACAACCAGCAACAAAGAAAAATGCAAGCAAAAGGAAACAAACAAAAAGCAGAGCGCCCCATATTTTGAAATTGAAATCTTTAAAGAATCATTTGCAAAAGGATGTTAACTCTTCAAAGTCTACCATAACCTGCATTCTCTCGGTTTTTGCTTTAAGCGAGCATGTCAAAAATATACCAAAGGCTTTAAAATTCTACAGCTAGGTTTTACTTGAACAAAAGTTCCGAAGAACATACTTTCTCTTTATATAGAGAAAATGTAACTCTGTTGGCAGGCACAGATCAAAAGAAGAGACTGACTTTGTCACTGTTTCCTCCAGTGTTACGTTCCTGTAACTTTCAGTTGCCCAACCACCCCGGTTTCTGTGGAAAATACCACTGTGTATTGCCTCTAAAGTGTTGTAAACTCCTTTTTGCCCTGATAGGGGAGGGAATTTGAGGTAGATACAGATCACAACCAGTATTTCTTAGAATAGCTGTTAATCTTTAAGCTGTTTTTACTAATAGCAGATAACTTTTCTCACAGTACATTCACTTATTCAGTCTCACATCTGAATTGCACCCTCACGATTACCTGGTTAGAGCAATGTTTGGGAAGCCAACTCCAACTATATACTCAGAAAATAGAGGGTAATACTGGCAGGTCAATGGTAGGTGTTCAGAAAGTCCATCAGAGGGTCTTTTGCTTTATCAGATGCGTATATAATCCCATAGCCTTCGTCTGCATGTCATGTAGGAGTCATCATGGATATGGGCTGAGCTATGGAACCCATTGCTGACACCACTGTGTGCTGGTGCTCGGCAGCCTCGTGGTGTTTGCAGACCGTATGTTCTTGTAGGTTCACCAGTACCCATAGTCTCCAGGGCTTACCAGTCCTTGGGAAGCTTTCACGTGCCACCTTCTCAGCACATACTTTTCCTTTCTTTGTCTTTTTCCTTTCTTTTTTCTCGAAACTATTTCTCCATCAAAACTTGCAGATACCTACAGAATCAATTCATGCAAACTTACATGGATGGGACTTGAATGAAAAATATGTGGATGCTTCTTTTCATTGCTTCTCTGAGGTGTTTCATCATGTCCACACATTCTGTCTGACCCCTCTTATGTTTCACCAGCTCCTCAGAGCTGTGCAAATCAGCTTGTTCCCAGAAAGCTGTTACTTCTCTTTACTTCCAGAAGACTCCATGTTACCCAGAGTGCAATAACTAGGAAAAGCAAGTCATCTTCTCTGCTCCCCAGCTGCATACTTTTAAATAAATTTGTATATTTTAATGTCACAGTAAACTGAGGCCTTTCAGTCATATATCTCCCCTGTGGCACAGAAAGAATGTGTTTATTCGGTGAGGATCTCTGTAGCTGGGGAGTCAATAACCGCTTCATTTTTTACCATATCCCTGCATATTTTTGTTTATTTTTCTCTTGCCTCTCTGCACTCTGTGGGGATATTGTCTTTCCCCAGATCATTTGTTATCGCCACATTCCTGGCAGATGGGAGCATCTTTTGTTTGGAAGTTTTTGCATCTTCTATTGGTTACCTCTCTGGCTGGCTTGCTGGCTGAGGTGGGAACAAACTCAAAAATACAAGGCCATTGAGCCAAGACACAGTTAACTGACCCTACTGGGACAGATTCTTCCCTTACTGATATTCAGATGGTCCTGTCTGCATACCTTATCAATGAGATACCTTCTGATAGATAGTCCCTTATCTATCAGAAAGCTCATCTGTGTTAACAGGCATCTCCTTAATATCATTGACCAGTATCTTTGGATTTGGAACCTGTCTAGAAAGATCAACTGCCTGTTATCCTTCAATTTATGCAGTTTCAAATGATCTGCAGCACAGTAACCCCTGGCTGTTTCAGTCTGTGCTATAAAATTTTGGGGAAGTCCATTAGTTTCCATTTCTGTCAAGTTTATTTGTTTCTTTGCGGTATGGATTTTTCCTTCCAAAGGTGGTTTGTCATATTTATATCGAAGATTTAAGATGTTTTCTCTGACTTCCTTCTCTGAGTTTTAGAACCCATTTAAGTACATAGCCCATCTTGCTGCAGAGATAACATTCTTCTCCCTGGTCCTTCTTGGGTTAAGAACAGGTCTCCTTTGTTTTGGCTGGATGGCTCAACCACTCTGACCTTGCTTAGAGGAGTCAGACTTGAAGAAAGCTTTTTAAAAGCTTTTTATCTGTATGTGTAGAGAGAGGGAAAGAGAGAGAGAAAGATGTGTGCGTGTGATATATAGCTGTAATTCATGGTTGAGCGTAAGTCATTCTCTATTAGCCAGTTCCTCCTGATGTCTTCTACACACTGACTAGGGAAGTCTGTCTTTTATCAACAATTCAAAATTCCCATGCTATTTAATGTGCAACTCTTTTATCCCCAGAAGTTGCATAATTGCTTCCAAAGTTTCAAGATTGTTTCGTAACCCATTTCCTACATGTTTCTACAGATTGGTAGGAAATTCCCAGTAGATGACAGCACTTCCATTTTAAGAAGAGTATAGCTAAAGTAGCATAACTCTCAGATTATCACCAAATTACTCAACAGTGTTTCTTTCACTTTGGTATAAAACTTGCTGTCTTCTCAAGACATACTTGAATTACACCATTCTGTGTCCTAAATGTGGATGATGTGTCACCTTTTTTTCCATTCTGAGCTTCATGCGGCAGGTAAAGAACAAGCATCAATACCAAACCACCCTTTATACCAGAGAAAGATATTAGTATTGTTCTAGGTCCTCAAACCCCCTGAATTACTGTTTCCTCCCTGTGTTCGAGGCACTGTGGCTGCCTGTCTCTGCCACAGTGAATTCCACTTTGCTCGAGTCTCCCAAGTTCTAGAAAAATCTCTTCTCTACAGATGTGCCTGGTGGCTTACACTGCCTGTCAGCTCTGACCTGGATTTCAGGATCTAGGTCTGAAGATCGGGCAGTGGGGGCCACCTGTTGACTTCTCCAGTCAGGTTCCATTTCTTCTCTGGATCTTCTGCTTGGTCACTGTAGGAGTATATGAACAGGACTTTGTTGTCCCATTAGAGAACTCTTTTATATCTCTCAGTAAGCAACCGGTTCCTACCCTCAGGCTTTTGCATGGTACTTATGAAAACAAGTATTGCAATATTATAGCTAGAGCCCATTACTGCAGTTTATTTTCATATGATTAGATACTTACCTGTATGCAGTGTCCCTTCCTGAAAATGGACACAGGTCACAAGGTAGCTGTTGTTCCTAAATACTGGAGCTTGTTTTCATTGGTGCAAGATCTGGCCTACCATCAGAGACAAGAATTAGCCATGAGGGATTGCTGGGTCACAGAAGCACCATATTTATCTCCTGACCATCTCTCAGCCAGTCCCTCCCTGAGGCACCAGTAAAAAAAAGAGATCAGGTGAAGGTTGCTATGCTGGCATTTTGCTCAGTGAATATTCCCCAGAAGAGAAAAATCCTAAATTGAACAAATCAAAAAAACTTTATGGCCTTTTTGTCTCTCAGAGACAAATTTTGGACTATAAATTCTGGGCTGTAAATATTGGAAACAGTCTGCCTTATTGATTCGATAACTTACTCACCTGTGATTTCTTGGAAAAAGCTATAAATAACCAAACAATTTGTGCAAGCTTGTGTGCTTATTAAAGGAAACTGAACTGAAGCCTGACCTTGCTGATATGCTTGTTTTATGAAATTATTTGGTATTATATAACAAAGACATAGGTTTCTGCATACACATGGAAAACTGGAACATAAGGTTTTATTTTAAATTGGAAAGATGGCAGAAAAATTGAGTTTACCATATCTTCCTAACTTTGTTCTATATTAATTACTGATAAAAAATTAAAGTCCATAGGTTGGTTCCATGCAAAGGTAGGTTAAAAAAAATCAGGAAAGTGGGACACTCATTAAGTACTGAAAATGTTTGTGATTTAGATAAAATTTGAGAATTTTTGGAATGATCTCCTTTGACTCCCAAGAAAATCTATAAGATGTCCTCTAATACGCTCAGTATCCCAGAAGTGCAGTTCTTGTACTGCTGAAGCCAGTGGCAGTTTTGCTAATGACCAGTGAGAGGAATAAATCACTCTTGGTGTTTTGCCGAGTGAGCGAATTAAATTCAAATGCAATCTCCAAATATTTCTCTATTAATTTTTAGACTGAAGTCCCAGTCTGAAGAGTGAGATGTTAGAATGATTGCAGAGATTCAACCAGATATATCACTTTAAGTATTTCCTGCTAATTTGATTCATGGAGTGATATGATGCTTCCATGTAATTAGTGATGGCATTTTCAAAATGGAATAACCGAGAGGGAAGTTTAACTCTGTGTTAAAAATTTCAAACTGAGACTGATAGTTAAGAAAATTACATTGTCTTCACAAAAGAATTATATCAGACCTCAAACAGATGCTGAAAAATCCCTGATTTATTACTGATGCAACACAGTGGTCATATTAAAAGCCGCCAGCACATCCCTCACATCCAGTGTTAAAAAAGTTACATATTTCTTAGCTGTGACAGGATAGTTGTAAGACATACTGCTGTTTTTAAAAATGTGGGAGACATTCTTCTCTTTCTGCTAAATTAGACTACTTCCAAGGGGCAAAACGCTGAGATGGTGCTTCAGGTTTATTCTTCTGAGTTAAAAGTGATGAAGGACCATGAAACTTTAAAGGCAATCAAGTAAGTGGCAAAAGAGAGGAATGTGGGAAGAGTAAAGATGGTCCTTAGTGAAGAGAAGTACATGTTATTTGAAGTAGTGAAAGATTACATGCTTTCTGTTTTGCCAACTTGTAAAAATTTAGTAAATTTTCGACCTGAAAACAGTTTAAATTTTTTGTTTGTGGAATATTGTAAGGTTTTGTGAATACCCCAGCAAAGTAAGCAAAGCTGTGTACACATGTATTATGCACTAGAAACAAGCTGCCAAGTAATTCAGCTGCGATCTCCCTCTGTTTGTAATGGTGCCAGTTCGACACCCGAAAGTCTGCGTTTGACATCCAGATCTGTGCCAAACTCTTCTTGATTTCAGGTCATTCAGATTTCATGGGCCAGAGAATCATTTGGTGCTTGTTGGTGCCATTCAGTTGCTGCCGCTGTCTACGGGGGGGCTCTGGTGCCTCGCCTCGCCAAAAAGGTTTGGTTGGGAGACCGTGCTGCCAGCTGGGAGATCCCCTTCTCCCACACATGGCATTTGCAAGCCTGAACAGCATAGTCAGTGTCAGTCCTGACCCTAACATCAGGGCCTTTGGAGCAGGCAGTAAGTTTTCTTAAAAAAACATAAGCTTGGGAAGAAAAAAAAAAGCAGCACATTTATGTGTGAGAGAGAGGAAAGGGGGAAAAAAAAAAAAGAAATTATAAATAAACTCAATGCCTTACAGCAGTTTGGGGGACTGTAGATCTTTCCACACTGATGTTTCTTCCCATCTATACTTTTTCAGAACAGTGATTTATATTCCAAAGTATTTTATTTATCTGCATGAGTCTTCATAAAAAACAAGTTTGATCTTGCTGAGTTTTGTTTTATGATTATTGTTCCTGTTCTGTTTTACGTATAGATAAATGCAAAAAGAACTGCTTTGAATTATTTGCAGCAATTACGTTAAATCCCAGTTTTCCGTGCATGATGTTATCTGTACTCTTGAGGATCATGATAAATACTTTTAATATACTTTAATGGGTTACTGTTACAAGGAATTTTGCATTGCCACAATAGAGGCAGCATTACAGTAAATTAAATTACAGTGCACACAATTAAATAGAATAATGAAAAAAATCAGACTTGGAGCAACAGCTCTTTGGAGTCCTCTGAAATTCGATTCTACGATAAACATAATAGGAGAAGATGGTGAGTGGAATTTAGATAGCTAAGCTAGGTGTTATTTTATTTGTAATATCTCCATCAGGGATTAATGTTCTCTTATTCAGAGACATTGATTAGTCTCTGGATTATTTCTCTGATTGATTACTGTTGTAATATAGCATTCCTTTTCCATTTATCTACTTAACATGAACATAACTTTAGAGCTATAACTTCATCGTGGTACAGTTGTTATGCAATCTGCAATAATTTGTGGCTCTTAAATAACAGCTTTAAGGAAACTGTACAGATTTAACATGAGCTTATAGCCATATATTACCAAAAAACCCTCTGCCTTCCTTTCATCTTCCCTGAAAAAGAGAAATATTAATTTTACATATTCTCTGACAACAGCTCCTTTCCAAGAACACTTGAGCATGAGATACATTTCTGTTTTATCAAACATAGCTAAAGTAAGGCATGTGTGCAGCTCTGGACAGTCATTATTTTGAATATGCAATTAAATCAGAAGGTATGATAGTAACATTGCAAATTATATTATTGATTTTTTCCCTATGTTTCTTATTTCTGTTATTTTTATTGGAGATGAACATGAATTCAATCCAATATGGGGTTGGCATCTGGAGTCAGGAGGAATATAAATTTTGCATTTAGTTCCCATCACTGTGTAGCTCTGGCTTTCTTTCCTAGATTCTTAGTTTCCCCACAATAAAGGATAACAGTTCTTGCCCATCTACTTTAGAGGTGTCTATAGAGAATTAATTCATCAATAATTATAAATGACTTTACAAACAGTGCATGTTATAGCACTAAATTCACAGTTTTCTGAGTTCAGATCCGTGAGCTGTTACTCCTGCAGAATACATCCCACTCCTAAGGACACCTGTGGCTGTGCTTAAGGCTTTCAGGTTCTTTTCTCTTTTTTGTACTGGTATGATATTTTAGCTATTTATAAAGTCAGATATTCCATTGGTTTAAATCAGATCAACTCCATTTATAATCCAAAAAAGAATGAATTTTTATTTTTACAGAATTTGGAAGGAGATGGGAGGGGTAGTGGTTAGCGGTTAAAATATGCACACAAAGCCTTACCTTGATCCCCATCTTCTGTCACCTTTTGCGTTTCATGTTATCAGAGAACTTACTTTGAAGCCAAGTCTTTAAAAGTACCCCTGGCCCTTAACACCAGACCCTGATCTCATAAACTGTGTTTAGAAGACATAGGAGCATGCTTGGGATTCTTTCAGCTTATGGATGTGCAAATGCTTTGCTGAATTTAGGCGTTACAGGCAAGTGCTCCCTTCCTGTGCTTACAAACCCTTGCTGTGAAAGTCAATGGCTGCATGTTGTGTGTTTGTTCTTTGGTGCTACAGCGGATGGATGATTCAGGGGATATCTATAAATGAAGAATTCACTTAAAAGTCGTTTTTTGAAGTGGGGAAAAAAAAAGTAAATAAAAACTGCTCTGTTTTTCTGTCCAGCTACAGGTCCCACTTCATCTCCTGTTATATTAAAGAAGTCTGTTACCAAATGCTTTTTATCTGGCATGAGAGGGAAAGAAAAAGAATGTTTCCTTTGTATTATGTTGTTAATCCTTCTCCAGAGGTCCGTTTATAGGGTAGGGAGATACAGGGAATGGCCAGCAAGCCTCACTTCCTTAATTACAAACATAATTAACCATACATATAACTCTCTCAACTCTAGTGTAACACTGGTATTATATTGAGTTTCTGGCTATTAAGAGACTTGATCCATAGGTACATATGTAAGTCCAGAAATAATGTTTTTAATGCATTTCTTTAAATTGATATAGGAAATGTATACTCCTGAATAGTTTGACAATAAATTATTAATTCTGTTTTACTGTTTTTAGAATCATAGAATCTTTTAGGTTGGAAAAGACCTTTTAGATCATCCAGTCCAACCATTAACCTACACTACCAAGTCCACTCTAAACCAATCAAGGGTAGACTAGACTAAACCATGTCCCAAAGTGCCACATCTGCCCGTTTTTTTAACACTTCCAGGGATGGGGACTCCACCACCTCTCTGGGCAGCCTGTTCCAATGCCTGACCACCCTTTCCATAAAGAAATTTTTCCTAATTTCCAACCTAAACCTCCCCTGGCACAGCTTAAGCCCATTTCCTCTCGTCCTATCACTAACTACTTGGGAGAAGAGACCAACACCCACCTCACTACAGCCTCCTTTCAGGTAGTTGTAGAGAGCGATAAGGTCTCCCCTCAGCCTCCTCTTCTCCAGGCTAAACAACCCCAGTTCCCTCAGCCGCTCCTCATGAGGCCTGTGCTCCAGACCCTTCACCAGCCTTGTTGCCCTTCTCTGGACATGCTCCAGCACCTCAGTGTCTTCAAGGCCAAACTGTTAGTGTCAACTGTTGCAACAGAATTAATATTTTAGTTTGTTCTTTCAAAGATTTAGCTGCAGTTGCTAAAACATGCTCCACAGAAATTAATCTCTTAAAATCATCACACAATGAAATATAGGAAGTTTTTTTCAACTAGTTTTAAGTAGGAGGCTCAATCATGGTGCTAAAACGTCCATGGTAAAAAAATGATGTGATACTGAACCTCTGAATCAAAATTTTTTTTTTTTTTTTTTTGGTCCCCTTGATGATCCAGACCACAGATAATTTATAATGAGGATCATATGGGTCTCCATCTTTTACAGTTCCTGTACTGTTTAGTTTTGCCTGTTTTCTACCATCTTCTGTTTCCTCTTTCTTATTACATGAGCAGAGCAATGTAATGAATCTGCAGATGTGCTTTCTCCTCCCGTGATGCAGGTAGCTATCACAGGGAATAAAATGGTGTCTCACACTGCTGTCTCTGTGCTAGCTAGATTATATACAGTCTTTGATTAATAGTGTAGATGGATAATGCTTATTATATACACCAAATAGTTTTTGGGGAGAAATTTCTTATCATGAGTTTTCCACTATTCCAGTTTTGAGTGGTCTGCTTGTCCTGCAGCTATAGCCCAGCACAACCATGCAAAAAGATGGACAAATTCTCACTTCTGAACTCTTTCTTCTGAACATCGCAGAATGTACATGGGGAGAGAGATTCCTCCTTTAGCTCTCTAATGCAAGTTACTCTGT
Organism: Pelecanus crispus; assembly: GCF_030463565.1. Classification (NCBI taxonomy): domain Eukaryota; kingdom Metazoa; phylum Chordata; class Aves; order Pelecaniformes; family Pelecanidae; genus Pelecanus; species Pelecanus crispus. The sequence continues at coordinate 103,325,516 of NC_134645.1, forward strand.
AGGCCCTCTGCATAGTGAATGTCAGCCACCTCTCTAAGACAGTCTATTCCCTCTTTGGACATCTACATCCCCTAGATACATGGGATGAATCCCACTGTCTTTGCTGACTTACACAACTAATTTAGGCTCCACACCTGGCCTTTGGGGAACTAAAAGTACATGAGATGGATACTGGGTGTTCCCAATCTCACAGTCCCTGAGGGACTGAGACTATTCAAAATTCCTGTTTCACTTTGAGGAAGCCAATTCTGTTCCAAGTTCTAGAAATAAAAAAGGAAAGCATATGTAAAAACATTTCTCTTGAGAATCCATTTTTCTTTAGTATTTTAAGGCAGAATTAGTCTTTTATAATTTTAAAATTAACTTTTATTTTTTCTTGTGTGAATAGGAATTTTATTAATTCCATCTTTCTATATGTATTTCTTACCTATTTTTTACATCCCTACAGCTTGAGAACATAAGACTGCATGCACTGTAATCCTCCTATGTTTAACTGAATTCACAGAAAATATTTAATGGGTGTTTCAGTTCAGATAGCAAAATGAAAAAGCAATTTGCAAACTGTCCCTTCACACTAGAGAATACATACTCTACTGTAAACTATTATCAAAAATTAAAAATAAAAAACAAACAAACAAATGAAAAACTCTACAATGTGACTGAGAAAGAATGTAGGAGAGATTGAGGGCAACCATCTGTTCTAAATATGTGAAACGATTCCAACAGAATTGATGAGTATGTACGAAACAGAAGAACATGTTTGGAAATAAAGTGAATATAATGTCATGTGATTAAGTACACAGATCTATATTCCAATCCAAATTCTTTTTCTTAAGAATACAAAAACAGCTACTGCAAATGCCAGCCTCGCTGTTCTTCATAACTTGAATTGTTCTGTGAGTTGTAGTGACAATGCTTTATGAAAGAATAGAGTTTTGCAGATCTCAGCTGGTTGTGGCACTCAACTTGTTATCCATAGATAATGTGCAATGTGAAGGGGATTGCGTGTACATTCAGAGTATATGATGCATATAAGTGTCCAAGAATTTCAAAGAGGCTTTTTGAAGTCTTGAAGAAAACTGCAGCTCATATAATCTGATGCATGTGAAAGTACAGTTCAAATTTCTCTTTAACATATGATCCTACCTTTTTCAAATTTCAAATTGGTAACAGGGCTAGACACATTGGTGCCATTGGGAGGATACCCACAAAATTACCTAACATACTACATATATAGTGGTATTCCGAAATGCTTCTCCAAAATCATGAGGAATCTGTGGTGTCCCAAATACCATTGATATGCAGTTGCTGTTGATGTTTTTGACTTTATGGTGGTGGCCATATTCATTGGAATAACACTTGTAATAATATTGCTCACTTCTTATTTTGAAGTATTTAGGTGAAATATTACTATTGTATACTCTGCATCAAATTTAAAATAGTTTAGAGAATGAATTTATCAATTATGGGGTTTTTTATGAGATTCATATAGGGTAACTGCTAATTTTCTTTCTTCAGGGTTTGTCGTTTATTACTTTCCTGCTTAATCTACCAGATATACAATACGTATTATTATCTATTGATCCATATTGAGATACAATAATTTTAATGCAAATTCATGATTAAATGAAAGTGCTTACATTCATTACATTGAAGTATATCAGTATTAAGAACTGGTAGAATAGTTTATAAATAAGGTTCAGAAGTCTTTTCACAAATAGATTTAAAGTGTTCACACATAACTGGGAGCTCAAGTACTTCAAGTATAGTGAATAAGGCGTCATTCATCATCCAGCATTATATAGAATTTTGGCCTAATTCATATACAGAAATATATTTCAGATGTGTCCTGGCAATTTATTCATGGAGGGGATAGTCTAGAATCAAAAACAGATGAAAGGATTTTGCACATGTAGCTTAAGAATGCAGCAATAAACCCATCTATGTAAAGTTAGTTACTTTTTTTCATGTGGGCTTCAGTGAGAAAGGGATTATAATAGATCATAGACCAGGTTATTTGTTGTATGGACTTTTGTTTCCAGACTGGTCTTCTCCATGGCTCAGCTATAAAATTTGCTTGTATTATACAGCAATAAGGGCAAATTTTCACATTTTGTATTGTATTATTTGTAGAATATAGTATAGCACTGAAATCTAGAATTGTCATACTACACTGAATTATTAACTCATCTAGTGTTATTTCCTGGTTCTGGAAATAGTATTCAGTGTTTTAGAAAATTATGAGGGGAGGAATAGGGGCAAATAATATTCCTGGATAATTGAAAAAGCTAATATGATTGAAGAGAGAATTCCTTTCTGTCGTGCCTAAGTTATCACCTTATACCATGAAATACAAGATCAAATGACCCTTCACAATACATTAGCTAGCAGAGAAGCATATGTTATGCTTTTCCATTCAGCATGCCTAATTAAATTTTGCTAAGCTGTTTATGCAAAGATTTCTTGTTGCACTGCATCAAGAAATGTCATTAGGAAAAAAAACCTTTTGTGCCTTTGGAGCAGGTTATACATATGAGACTGCAAGTGTGGCAGGAGTATTGCAGGCAAATATTAGAAGAGATTCCTGATACCAGAAAGAAAATCTAAGAACGAATGTTTAGATAAGAGTTGAAACAAAGCTCTGACAGGTGATACCAGTCTAATGGGTTTCTATATCTTGAGTTTGATTGATTTCTTTCATTTTCTGTAAGTTAAAGAAAAGTGTTTATAGACTTCAAGGAAATGTCATTGCTTTAGGACTCAAATATTATGGGGCATGAAAAACTGGGACTTCTTCTATACACCATGATATATTTGTGATAGTTTGTTCCTTTATTTCTGTGAATGATTTGTGATGTATGCTCTCATTTTAATTTTAAATATAGAAATGTCATTCATTATATGTTGAATAGGCCACAGTTGAGTGTCATTAAGAAGATGAATGTGCTTCTGGACTGATAGGAGTGTATCTGAGTGATTTGAAATGTTAGAAATTATCCTGTCAGCTTTTGGCATCTCAGAGGGTAAAAAAAAAATGCTGAGACTACACATAAAGTGGTACTTCTATATTCTTTATTCTTTTCTACTTTGTTTAGATGCCTTTGGTGTCTGGATTGCTGTAGTCATTAGTTAGATCTTTTGAGATGCTTGTAGTTATTTACAAGTGTTTGGGTTTTATTTTTAATATAGAATTTGTTTCTGTCCTATTTATTACTCTATTCTCAGTTCAGGGAGGTTGTGTTATTAAATCTGGACAATTTGTAACCTTTTAGATGTTCATTCTTTCTGTACCTGCACAGCCCCCAGCTTGGGCCTGACCTGGAGACACTAAATTCTGCAAGAGTCAAAGGACGTGCATGTTTCTGAAGCTTGAGGAAGCTCAGGCATAAAAGCAGGGGAAACTTCATGTTGTTCCATGCATTGCTATTCACGTCCCCACAGGTGAACTCCTGCATTGTGCCATCCTCCAGGAGAGGCTATGAGTCTCCACTGGCTATAACCCAGGGGACATCAGTCTCTCATTTAGCTAGCTAAGGTCCATGCCTGAAGTTGGGTGGTGTGAACACTACTTTAATGCACACAACATCAAATTTTCATAGGAATGAGATCAAGCTGCTTCATTGGCCTGGCAATGGCTATATGACATCACTGCAGGGTGTAATGAAATATATGAATAAAAACTGGACATGATCTGTCAATATGCACTTGCAGCCCAGAAAGCCAACCGTATCCTGGGCTGCATCAAAAGAAGCGTGGCCAGCAGGTCGAGGGAGGTGATTCTGCCCCTCTACTCTGCTCTGGTGAGACCTCACCTGGAGTACTGCATTTAGCTCTCGGGCCCCACAACATAAGAAGGACATGGACCTGTTGGAGCATGTCCAGAGGAGGGCCATGAGAATGATCCGAGGGCTGGAGCACCTCTCCTATGAGGAAAGGCTGAGAGAGTTGGGGTTGTTCAGCCTGGAGAAGAGAAGGCTGTGGAAAGACCTTATTGCAGCCTTTCAGTACTTAAAGGGGGCTTATAAGAAAGATGGAGACAGACTTTTTACCAAGGCTTGTAGTGACAGGACAAAGGGCAACCATTTCAAACTGAAAGAGGGTAGGTTTAGGTTGGACATAAGGAAGAAATTTTTTTACAGTGAGGTTGGTGAGACACTGGAACAGGTTGCCCAGAGAAGTTGCAGATGACCTGTCATTGTAAGTGTGCAAAATCAGGTTGGATGGGGCTTTGAGCAACCTGATCTAGTGAAAGATGTCCTTGCCCATAGCAGGTGGGTTGGACTAGGTGATCTTTGAAGTTCCCTTCCAACTCAAACCATTCTGTGATTCTATGATTCTATGATATAACTGCAGACTTAATTTGAGCAGGCGTAATGATATCTGGGCTTGCAATATCCAGCCTGCATGTTTATGTCTATCCTAAGGGATAGTAAGAGCATAAAGTTTTCACCTTCTTAAGCTCCAAAGACTTCACAGGCATATGGTGGAGCTTAAGGTTGAATTCGAGCCCATATTTTAAAAAAAGTCTAGATATGGTCAGGTAGCTTCTTCAGTGACTTTGGACGGAGTTGGGTAGGAGAAAATCTAAAACATCAGTTACTGTATTCTACTGTTATTACTCAAATAGATACTGATGTGGGAAATCTCTGTTGTCTCAGATTTAGTGTCTGAAAAAAATTAGTAGTATATTTTTCAGTTTTGCTCACAATTTTTATATGATTAGATTATTATGATTGCCAGAATATTTTCCCACTCCTTTGTCCTGTTACATAGTTTTTAATATATTCATATGTATAATGAAATATCTTTAAGAGGTATGGGTGGGATGAATTTTTGACAGGCCAGAGTGTCATCATTGGAGAAACCTTTATTGAGCCTGAGAAAGACATGGTTTTTCTACAAAAAAACCCCACTTAGTTTTTCTTACCTTAATCAGACATTAAGATCAAATTTACTAAGATGAGTAAGAATAATAGTTCATAAATACTAGATTGCTGTTTATAGTTTTCTAAATTTTCATCTAAAAATAAAAACCAGGCTATTGGCTCTTATTTTGGCTGTTATTGATTATGTTCATGTGTAAAAGAACGTAATAAATCTCACATTGTGATTATTACATAATTATATCTTATTATCTTATTATATCTTGTTTTAACTTTAACTGTCTTACACAGTGAAATATGTTCTTATTGTCTCTCCATTCCTAATTGTTTTACTGGCCTTTATTTTTCTGTTGTTCCAAATTCTTAAGAATATGGATATAATTTCAAAAGTGGTTGGAGCGTTCTTTTTAGGCATTTCATAAACATGTTTCTGGCAGACTATTGGTTCAGGTGAACAGTCTTTAAATACATTTCAATTTAGTTCTGACATAGATGAAGACTTATCAAGCAGCTTTTGTAAAAATGATAGCACCAGGTATTTTGTGCAACATAATATAAAGAGAACACTGAAATACAAAGTAAAGTGACATGTTTCTAGGGGATATGCAGATTGCAATATGGTATAAAATGTTCTGCAGAACAGCATATAATTGTCTTTTGAATTTGTATGTAAACTCTGAAACCAAAAGTGTTGCTGAAAATGGAAAATGATCAGCTTCTTAATAACGTCATTTGTTAATGATAAACTTTTGAAAGAAGAATTGTCATGGCCAACATATTTAGCTACAGTAAAAAATATAAGTTAATATAGATAGAGTGTTATCTCTGACATGGTACAACAGAGAACATAGATTTAAAAAAAAAATAAAATGTCCTCCTATATAATGAAGCTTGTAAATGCATTTGGATTTCATCCAAGAAAAAAAATACGGTCTACTAGAGATTGCATAGTGTATGATTTGGGAAAAAAATAAACATGCCTCTACCTGCCAAGGCCATGCAAGCCTCGGCCATGGTTTTTATATCATGTTCCCGCTCTGCTTTCACCGGTCCATCTTCTGCACTGCCAGTGTGCACACAAAACTTTGGCTGTCTCATCTAAATCTATGTTGTGAGTGAATACAGCTCCTGATTCAGATGCATAAATGTAGGTGTCTACATGGAAACAAAGTGCCTAAGCTCCTGTTGGAATTGGTGGAGATTTAATGAGCACCATCACTGGGGTGCAAAGGTCTCTTCATCTGACTAAATCCAGATGTCTTACTTAAGGCAAACTGAATTCTGGACCCTGGACTCCTTGAACAGTTGAATAGTGATTTGGTTAAACGTGGGTGTCTAGTGCCATTTAAAGTGCCCTAGGGTATCTCACCTGCCCTGTACTGTGAACTTGGACCTTAACACATGTTGCTAAGCATGCTAAATTGAGGGGGTTAATGTTACTCCTGTGACTACTCCTGATTTCTTAAATTCTTCTGAATTTCTTCTGGCTAGATTTATTTTTTTTTTGCATGGTTACTCTTTCTGGGCATACATTTGTTCCATATAATGTTCTGACTCAGAAACAGCTTAGTTGGAACGTAATGTGGAATTTCTAAATCCTTCTTACACCTCTGATATCTACTATGAATGCCAGTTTCATCACCTGTGGATGTTTAAACAGAGTTGCTTTAATATCTGCCTATGCAGTTTCTCACTGTTTTCAGTCCCCAGTTTTGCTGCTAGACCGAACTTCTGAGTCTCCTAAACATTTTGCCAACTATTCAGTAGTATTAATTTCAGGCCAACAGCATTCCTACTGTATACACAACAGTTGTCTTACTTGCTGTGTCCTTTGTTGTTGTGCTTGAAAGCCCTTTTCTCTTCCCTAATCTCTGGGTTTTGGCAGCCTGGGGCTTTGAACGGCAGGCATGGTGCCAAGTTCTCACAAGCTGTTGGTCTTGATTTCCACAGTAAGCCCCATAAAGAGGGTGCTGTACATAACACCGCCAGCATTAGGAAGCATGGCTCATTTTTTTTCCCATGCACACAGTATTCTCATTAGCAAAACCAGGTATTGGTAAGCGTGATGTCAATTAAAGCAGACACAGTGGCCATTGGGGATGGGTGGCAATCATTCTTCCATGGTCTCTCCTCTCCACAGCCCAAGGGGGCTGTCTTCCAAAGCATGTGTGAGCAGAGATGGCTCTGTGTACTTCACAGAGTTTGTACTTTCATTGAGAAAGATGAAGTATATAAAATTACCTCTTAAAGCATAATATTCCACATGGGAATCCAAATTTTTGTCTGATAATTTGATGTGGTAAAAAGGAGGTATGGAGTGGCACTAGCTTGCTTGGTGAGGTAAGGGGTAGCCAGTCCAACAGAGAGTTACCTGCAGCCTCCCAGCCAGTCCACAGTGCCGTAAAAGACACAATGGGAAATTCTGGAAATCCTGGAAAGATGAAATGGCAGATGACAGCTTGAAGTCACGTAATTCAGTAGGTATGAGGCACTGTTTCACAAAACAGTAATATACAAATAAACGTCAAAGCCCTGTCAGAAGTGTTGTCTTCTGAGACTGGTGAGCTCTTCCATACTTTGGGTTTCAGTTTCTCAACAGACAGAAAACATGCACCAGTTTCTGGCCACACACACTCATTCCAGAAACTTCTAAGTTGTTATAAAGTGCTTAATTCATTTATTTTTGCCTAAATGGAGTAATGGGAAAGAGCTATCAAAGAATACCCAGCAGTGCTGTAGTTGGGAAAATCTTCATGACATGTGCTTGGGAGTGTAACTGATAAACTATTCTCATGAATTAAACATTTTTCTGCTTGCTTTAGTTGTGAACTATTCTCCTCCTCAAGCATGCATCAGCTATTATACGGTCTTTCCAGTGTGGGTGATATGGATAAAACCATTATGTTTTTCCAGTAAGTCAGAGTATTCATCTGAGTAATCATCCTTACTGATTTTTACCATTCCCTCTAAACAGGAGATGGGGAAAGAGATTTTTAATGTCTGTTGGTATATACTGAGAAGTATTTCTGTCTGAGGAAAAGATTCATGCCACGATATCCAGTATTTATACTGGAGGTGGTTTGACATGCCACATCTTCGCAACCATGGTGCAAGGCCATCGGAAAGTCACAGGCGTGCTCTCCTCACCCTTCTTTTCTGGTGGTTTGAAACGTGTTGTAATAAAGGGATAACTTCAGAGAAAGCTCGTCTCAAACTATAGGCATGCTTAGGTCAGAAGATCCTGTTCTTTGTTTTCCCTCTGCTCATCAGTTTTCTTCTAATGCAAATTTGCCAGGTGGACTTTAGCCCCATCATCCCCTTCCATCCTACAGATCATTCAACAGGCTCGTTGACCTGTCCATTGCAACGCTGCGCCTGTTCTATCATTTCCCTTGCATTTTCTGTAACGTTTCGCATTAGATCTTCAAGACAGTTTTCGATTCATTAAGAACAAAAAGAAAGCGTGGGGCCTGAGAAACAAGGGGTCATGAGCCTAGAAATGAGTGTGGTAATAAAGCTTACATGATGTAAAAAGAGGGCTTTACCTTTTAAAAGTAACTAGTTAGAGCATAGTTTAAAATGAACCAAGAAGAATTAATGACTGTGGGTCATGTTCACTTAATTTCCAGAAAGCCAATGGCACTCCAGCAGTGTCAAGGGGAACTCAGAGTTTTGATATCTCCCTGAGAGCATGTGGATTTAGAGAACCAAGGTACAAGGCAGGGCACTGGGGAAAGGTAGGCTGGATATTTATTTAAAAAGCAAACCAGGAGGGTAGGCACAGGTTGAGTTAATCTTCTGTATTCATCCCTTTTCTAGTAGCTTCTTTAGTATTTGAACAATCAAGTTTTGCTAGTAAATTTTAGAATCACATCCAGAAATACTCTTGGGAGTCCACTTTTGCTAATTCTCTATACCTAAAATGGTCATCCACTCGGGGAAGTGAAATAACATTGTGGTCAATAAACACTAGGGAAATTCAGCTCACTGTTTAATCTCGTGAAAAAGGCATTGACATCAAAAAGTCTGCTGCTACATACTTTGGGAAGAAAAAGCAAAGGTCAAAATTCAGTAAATTAAATACTCATTGCAGATTATTTACACAGCTCTACTTCATGCCCATAAATCAGAGACCTTTCAAACCAAAATCTATGCCATTGCTGCTATGTTAACATATTTATATATGCAACTTAATATGAATGATAAAGTCCAATTTTATATTTTTATTTTACTTCAGACAAGACTAGTAATAGTTTCCTTTTCTTTAGAGTTCTGCTAGAAAACTGAAAGGTTTTAAGCCCTGTGGGTGTCTAAAGGAGGTTTTTCCGTTGTCCATCCTGCTTTCAGTAAACCCCAAATTTGTACTGAAAATTGCTGCATGTGGGATTTCATTGATTATTCCTTGTGCAGCTTGGTATGTTGTTTCCTTTTTCCTTGCACTTTTACTGATCAGATAACTTTCAGTCAATTTACGAAACCGCTTAAGAAAGGTTAGTCATTTAAGCAGAGTTTTTTATCCTTTAAGTATTTAAATTGCTATGACCTTCTCAGCAGTTAACGTATCAGACTTTCCTAGGTGCTTAGAAGGTAACTAGGTTTTGCCATTAAGAAAAAAAGGAATACTAATTTCAAAACCTTTCAAGTATGGATCCATTCACCTCTCAAAAGGAAGAAAAACTTCTCAACAAAAATTTAATGGCATTTATCCTCTGGAAAATAGCATTGTGAAATGAGGTCTCAGCTGGCAGAGTCCTGAGTCCATAAGCTGACTCACCATGCTGTGACGTGGAGACTTGTCCCATCTGTGCGTATACACAGTCCAGTTTTGGCAGTGTGGCATTGTATCCAACTTAGACTAGATCCAGACCTACACCAGCCAAGTCTGCACTTCACCAGGTTATCCCATGAAGTGTTACAAACTCACCTTGTGATCTTGGAGTTCCTTGGTCCAAGGAACTTATTTCCATCATACACATTCTCTGTGGTCTAAGGTAAAAAGAGAAAGAGGAGAGGAGAGGAGAGGAGAGGAGAGGAGAGGAGAGGAGAGGAGAGGAGAGGAGAGGAGAGGAGAGGAGAGGAGAGGAGAGGAGGGGAGGGGAGGGGAGGGGAGGGGAGAGGAGAGGAGGGGAGGGGAGGGGAGGGGAGGGGAGGGGAGGGGAGGGGAGGGGAGGGGAGGGGAGGGGAGGGGAGGGGAGGTAGACTGGAGCTGCTTCCTTTCACATCCATTTCACAGGGAGGATTTTGAAATATCCAGCCCTGTGGGACACAGCATCTGTGCAAAGTCCATGGGACTTCCCCTCAGTGGCACTTCCATTCCATGACCCCTAGGCACAATTCGGTTGTATTTGGATGAGAAGAAGAATAGAAGATGAATGGCAGAAATGGTCTATGGAGTGTTTTTAAAGTCCACAGAGGATCGATGCTATGGTGGATAATACTGTGGTGATACTGATGCTTGTTTTCCTGACCGCCCCTTCCAGTTTTTCTCCCCAAAGGACTCTACGGCTTAATGCAGGAGTAAAGATAACACACAGGGTTGTTTGAGTGGGCATTTGTCCATCCCCTGCAGCTGCAGGCTGCTCCTTCTGCCTCCTCAGAGCAGGCAGCACCTTCACTGCCAAACCTCCAGCTGCAGCCGGTGGGCTCTGCGTGCTGTGCTGGTGTCTGTGCCTGGCCCTGAGCAAAACTCGGCTCCCTGTGGGTTCACAAGGTAAGAGTCTGAGAAGAAGTTATAATTGAATGCACGACTAATTGTTACAGGATCGATACCGACCTATTTAGGATTATTCTGTTTCATTAATTTTCAGTGCAGAGGTTTGGCTGCATTCAGCAGTTCTACGAACTGGTTTTACCTTTCAAATAAGCTGTCAATGATAACCTTTTCTCCTAATGACCTCTGGAAAAAAAGGGTCCCTTAGCCAGGCCATACCCAGTACTACCCAGGTTCTATACTGGTATGGGGAAACCTGCATGTTTTCATTACCAAATGCAGATTTTCTGAAACAAGCCACATACACTTTTGCTATTAAATTATTTTGCAGGAAACGCTTTTTAAAAGAAGCAAGCATGCATCGTCTTAATACACGTAACCTAAAGAATAATTGTAGTCTTTTGGAAAGCACTCAGTATTGTAGCCCCTCTTCGATTCTTCATTATGTAGGAAATAACTCTGTGATGAAGAATGCTACCAGTTATTCCTTGTCACTCTCTATTTCTGGTGCTTTTCTAGCCTGCTGTTGGCCACTCTTCTTGCTGGCTTTCGCCCCACGGGCAATTCTCAGACCATCCCCAACCAAACCTGAAAGCTCTCCTGAGGTGGAGATGGGTCCTTACTGGAGGCAGTCTCACCTAGAGCAGTGCTCTGATTCATTTTGCATTGTTTAAAGATGAAAAGTGTAAGCATTATGTGCTAGATGGTATTTTCTTAGGCAGTGTGTGCTTTTAAGGAGTACCTATGTTTTATTTCTCCACATACAAGCAGAAAATCTTCCCATTACCTTTCAACAAAAAACAGACTGTGCAACAGCAATTTTCTTTCCCCTAAGGATGGTAGCCTGTCATCTCTATTAATCTTCCACATATTATCGTCACCTGCATGCTTTGTTCCAGTATGATGAATTTTTACACCAAATACAGAAAACTAGCGATATTTAAGAGAAAGTAATCCCCCTGACAGAAGGTTGTGGACAGAAAGATGAAAGTGGACAGGGTTAAATTTGTGCCGTATAGTGAGTCCCATGGCCTGTTTTGTTTTTCTTCTTTATTGTGGTTACTGAGGGTTTTCTGAATCTCAGTACCAAAATACCTGTGAACGTTCCCGTTTCTTTCTTTTTGTTGGAGGTGATTTTATATACTTTATAAATGTAAGTCATCCTATGGACTTCCAAGGGATGCTTGTCCATTTAAAGTTGTACACATTCATTAGAGTCCACATTAATGAGGCCACTCATAGTTGTCCTGGTTTCGGCTGGGATAGAGTTAATTTTCTTCCTAGCAGCAGGCATAGTGCTGTGTTTTGGATTTAGTAGGAGAAGAAGGTTGATAACATGCTGATGTTTTTAGTTGTTGCTGAGTACTGCTTATGCTAGTCAAGGACTTTTTCAGCTTCCCATGCTCTGCCAGGCGCACAAGAAACTGGGAGGGGGCACAGCCAGAATAGTTGATCCAAACTGACCAAAGGGCTATTCCATACCATATGACGTCATGCTCAGTATATAAACTGGGGGGGGTTGGCCGGGGAGCAGCGATCGCTGCTCGGGAACTGTCTGGGTATTGGTCGGCGGGTGGTGAGCAATTGCATTGTGCATCACTTGCTTCGTGTATCATTATTATTATTACCATTATTATACTGTTACTATTAGCATTACTATTTTACTTTATTTCAACTATTAAACTGTTCTTATCTCAACCCAGGAGTGTTTCTCACTCTTACTCCTCCGATTCTCTCCCCCATCCCATCGGGGTAGGGGGAGTGAGCGAGCGGCTGCGTGGTACTGAGTTGCTGGCTGGGGCTAAACCACGACAATAGTGCAGCACCCAGTGCATTTAATCCAAATGAGAGCTCCGAGCATCATCAGAATAGAAAAGAATAAATAGTGACTGTTCCCATCCATGTTGCTATTTTTCTTTCATAGATTTTTTTTTTTAAGTTACTTTCATAAGAGAAAGGTCTTGATTGTTTTTTGTTGTTCAGGTTATACTGTTGGCATATGCTGGAGGTTTGCAGTGATGCATAACAATGTACTTTATTGTACATTATAGCAGCATGTACCGCAGCACTGAGATCCTATTATTTGTTCAAGACATTTTGTGAGATGCTAATTTATGCCATCTAAAAAATGTTAATGCGGGTTATGAAGTAAATTGTCATTATATTTATTTTAGTACTCCCTCTGACTGAAAGCAGTGTTAATTTTCAAAATTAAGAGAAGGCAATATTAATGCTTCTTTTCCCACTAAGTTGTTTACTATTAAATGTAATTAATAGCCGCATTAAGTATTCTAGTTCAAAGTCTTCTACTTTTTTTTCCCCCCGGTCTTTTGTCTGTCATTATTAAAAATGTGTTTTGTTTAGGACGATTTTTGCTGAGGTTTCAGTTATAGTGCCCTACTGACTTATTTTTCATTGCTGAAATTGAGCTCAATACCTGTATTCCAAGGTAATGCATAGATATTTCTTCAAAGTGTCATTCTCTATAAAAATGCAGTATTTTCTTGGATATTTTGCAGTTTACTGGTTTACTAGCAAGTTACAGAATTATTGCTCTTCTGCTCCAAGTTGAAAGAACCCTTTGTTAAAAACACTGAAATATAAATGGCCAATTACATCTCCTTGAGGTACAGCAAACTTGAAAACTTTGGATCCAATTTATTTCTTTCAAAGAAATACAGTTTTTTGTACCAGTTCGTACCAGTATTACAGAACCAGGTAGAGAGAACAGCAGAGTAATCCTAAAGAAGGAAAACTTAAAATGGCAAGTGCAAGGAAAATGTTTAGCTTTGATATTAATTAAAACCTTAAAATTTTCTTTGTAAATATGCAGATATGAAGTTACCCACCATACCCCTCCTTTTCCTTCCACACCATTTAGTATTATCCCTTTGGGATTAGAAAGCTGATGAAAACCAATGAGGAAAAACAACATAAGCAAACTCATCAGCTCATATGTTCTTGGTCAGGAGACGGACAGCTGTCCTAGCCCTGGAGCAGGCTGCTTGGCAGGGTCCTCTTGGGTGGGAGGGAGCATTCCCTAGGGTGATGCTCTGCTGTATCGAAACCAGAGATGTCCCAGTTTGCTGTTGCTGGAGGGTAGCGTCAAAGCATTTCCTTCTTGGGACGGAAAACAGGGAAGGAAATTGGCTTTCAGAAGTAGTCTCTGAGACAGAGTATTTCTTGGGGCTCTTCCTATTACTGAAGCAGCTTATGGTGCGTGGTGTGTTCAGGTTGACTAAATCCATCACCCCTCGCTAAATGACTAGTGCAGGACCACAAAAGGAGTTCATGTCACAGCTGAGCTTCAAGTACACATGCTCTTAGGTCCTTGTCCTGCACTCTAGGAGTGGAAAATGGTGGATTTCTGAAAAAAAAAATTAAAAAAACCCCAAATACCTGCAAAACTTTTTTAGCATATTCACCTCTAATAGATGAAGTGAAATGAAGTCAAGCAAGTGAGGAGCACATTTTTTTCACATAAAATTCATTAGAACACATAAGGAAATGAGGAAAATAGAACACATCCGTGTATAAATATAATGGTATATATTTTTTTAAATGTAATACAAAATAATATTATGAATGGAAGATATTTCACCGTCAGCTGAGGAAACACTATGCAAGAACTTACTGTAAGTACAGAATTACTTTGATAGTTAAATATGATTAAATAAGCAAAGTTAAAGTAGGAAAAAGTGTACTCTGTTCAAAGTCAGTGTTTTAAAATTCCTGCCATATTTTTCTGATCTTGTCATGGAAATCAAAATGAAACTTAGAGGCACTTGAGTCTTTTGGTTCCTGCCAATTTCAATTGCTGGCAGCCAGTGCCTGTTTTCTCGGCCTGTTGACTGGAGAAAGATTAGCTAAAACAAGTAGCAAAATTAAATGGTTGGATTATTTCTTTTCTAGAAGTAACACAGCCTCAGTGTCAAGACTGAGTTTTCACCCTATAAGGAGTCTAGTTTTTTGAATCATTACTCACAAAGCTAAGCTAAGATGAAATGCATGTTGACCATGAGCCAGCAGTGTGCCCAGGTGGCCAAGAAGGCCAACAGCATCCTGGCTTGTATCAGGAATGCTGTGGCCAGCAGGAGCAGGGAGGTGATTGTCCCCCTGTACTCGGCGCTGGTGAGGCCGCACCTGGAATACTGTGTCCAGTTTTGGGCCCCTCAATACAAGAAGGATATTGAGGTGCTGGAGCATGTCCAGAGAAGGGCAACAAAGCTGGTGAAGGGTCTGGAGCACAAGTCTTATGAGGAGCGGCTGAGGGAACTGGGGTTGTTTAGCGTGGAGAAGTGGAGGCTGAGGGGAGACCTTATCGCTCTCTACAACTACCTGAAAGGAGGTTGAGTGAGGTGGGTGTTGGTCTCTTCTCCCAAGTAGCTAGCGATAGGATGAGAGGAAATGGGCTCAAGCTGCGCCAGGGGAGGTTTAGATTGGATATTAGGAAAAATTTCTTTATGGAAAGGGTAGTCAAGTATTGGAAGAGGCTTCCCAGAGAGGTGGTGGAGTCACCATCCCTGGAGGTGCTCAAAAACCAGGTAGACGTGGCACTTT
The DNA here is from genome assembly GCF_030463565.1 of Pelecanus crispus. Classification (NCBI taxonomy): domain Eukaryota; kingdom Metazoa; phylum Chordata; class Aves; order Pelecaniformes; family Pelecanidae; genus Pelecanus; species Pelecanus crispus. The sequence continues at coordinate 103,340,669 of NC_134645.1, forward strand.
GGGACATGGTTTAGTGGGCATGGTGATGTTGGGTTCATGGTTGGAGTGATGATCTTAGAGGTCCTTTCCAGCCTTAATGATTCCTAGTTTTACTTTCATTAAAAAATAATCCAGCCACCAAGCCAGGAAACATGAAATAATTACTCTGCCTTTAGTTGGTTTAGTGGTGGACTTGGTAGTGTTAGGTTAATGGTTGGACTGGATGATCTTAAAGATCTTTTCCAACCTAAATGATTCTATGATTCTATAATATGTGTGTATATATATATACACACACATATGCAATATGTAACTCCTCTAAATGAACAAAGTAGTACTGTGCAAGCCATATTCTGGTTTTCATTCTCTTTATTTTCTCACTATGGGTATCTTTATATATGTAAAAATACAATTAAAATATAAAGCATATAATGTAACTCATATCCTATATAACAGTGTAACATTGTGATGTCCTGGTATAATACAGTTGAGAATCACATCATTTTCCATTGTTTTGTTTCATGTTGGAAACAGAGAAGTGTATCCAACATAGGTCTGGTCATAAACTTGTCACCACTCCATTCTGCAAAAGAAGCAACTACTCTGGTTTTAGTTAACTGTCATACTGTAAATCCTTATTCCTGCCAGGGAGTTTTGTTGGTCTAAGCGGTTATGAAGGACAATGACCTTGAATAAGTTTGCAGGTTACAGAAGTGGGCTCATAGTTGCTTAACTCATTTTTATTTCATACATACTGGCATGCTACATAAAATAGGAGTATTATAGTTCATCTTGACAATATAGTAATTACTGGCATCTTCTAATTGAAAGAGTCATTCTTTAATGCCAGAAAGCTGTCAGCTTTGTCTAACTAGAAACATAGAAAACCACAATGGCCATTTGAGAAATTCAGTAGCAAAATAATTGGTGCAAAATCGCAATTCAACAAAGCATTAATCAGCGTGTGCACAATCTGTTGAAATGCCTGTTATGCCCACTTTATGTTCAGTTCATATGCTTTACAGATTCACTGGGAGTCAGATGTGAGAATAAGCTGTACAGCGCGTGCACAGTGGTTTGGTCATCGGGGCAGACTTTAAATCACAGCACATCTCTGGTCACTGATAGGGGTAAAGAGAGTAAACCACCACGCTGTGGTGCAGGATGGGGTGTGCTGCTCAGGTGTACGCTGGCCGTGAGCTGAGCACTGTCCGTCCCTTACGGTGAAGTCAGTTTTATTCTCAGTGCGCCACAAGGTTGATCTGCACAGGCTCTCCAACAGCAGGCATTGCATTTGGCATCACTGGGAAGCTGGCTGGGTAAAACTCCTGGGCCGGAAGGATTCGGTTACAGGAGGTGGAGAGGGCGATCAAGGAAACCCAGGCACTTGGTGGTCCTGTAATGAACACAGTGCAAGTTAATTATAGTTGTATCTGTGTGTGCATGCTAAGTATGCTTTGGTAAAATACTTAGAGAAAATTCAATTCTAATATTAACATTACATTTAAAAATTATATACATCAATCATAAGGTCCTACTAGAGTATCTCATTCTCCATTTTACTCCGTTGTATGTGTCTTAATATTATTGTTGCAGTAACATCCATTTTGCTTTTTCCTTTGAGTTGATGGGGAAATTGCACAGTAAAAACAAATTTAGCAGTATGTATATTTCTTGTGTTTTGGACAAAATACAAATACAAGCAGACATAAAAATACAGATATTTTGGAAAAATGCAAACCAAATCATTATGTCTGGCCTTCGTTAGGAAAAATATTCCTAAGAAAAGCATTTCGTATTTAAGCAGTTCACATGTCAGTAAAGTTACTTACCAGCACTCTGGCAATGCAATGCTTCTACAAAAAAGGATACAGTGGCTATCTCATACATTAGCCTGAAGCTCCAAATACTCTCTGACTGACTGCCTTGGTAGGCAGCAGAGATTGTGAATGTTCCAGGAAATCAGTGAAGCTTCAGCATATGTTTAATGCTGAAGTGCTAACCCAAAGAAGGATGAAGTTAAGACTGAGCATAACAACTCTGTGTCAGAAGATCGCACTTCCCTGCTCTAGAAGGGGACTTGCTGATCCTGCTCTGTCTGTAATTGTATTACATGGCCATTTTAATGACCTGATTAAACTCATTGTAAGAGTTTTGCTCCCATTACTGGCATCTGTCTCCAGACCAAAATAGTCTCTAGTAGTTAGAAATTTAGTCCTTTGATTTTTTTTTTCCTTCCTCAATTTTTACTTTTTTTTTTTTTTTTTTTAAGAGAGAACATATGCCCCTTCTAAGTCTTGGCTTTAGCTAAACAAAAACTCCAAGCTATTTTAATTTCCTCTCCTAAAATAGAGTCCCAGTACTTCTGAACATGTTAGTCATTTGTCTTTGTACCTATTCCAGCTTAAACCCTAAGCTCATCCATGCTGCATTGGCTGCAGTAGCTGTTTTCAGGGAATGATTTTTGTTCAATATGTTTTGCTTTGCAACAAACAAACTTCACTATAAAGAGTCCAATGAACAACTCATTTCATTTATTGTTTGGTTTAGAAACATAAAGCCAGATTATACTAACATGTATATACAACATTGTCCAAGGATATAAGGAAAAGACTTAAGTGTTTGTGCCACCAAAAGTACAAGCGAGGATCTAAATAAAAATGCTCATTTTTCAATACAGTATAACTTACATAGAGCACAGTAATAGATATTTAGAAATTCAGAATAAGATAGAAAATATTAGATTTAATAATGTATAATGTTGGTGGGAGTTCCAGTATTTCCAAGCTATAAATTTATTAATTCAGTATATCTAGTAAAATATTATGTATCTTTACCAGACTTGACTATTGATGCTTGTATTTTCTGAGGCCACTTGCAGTTTTACTTCTGTGTTGGGTTCATTTTGTAGATAGGCTTTCAGAGATGCAATGCCTAAAGGGGGATTTGGGGAAGAAAAAAAGTGTACTCGTCTTATCTACGTAAGCCTAGTAAAGCATTACATAAGTCCTTTCAGTCCTGTGATAGAGTATGCAGATGCTTTCAGGGACTGGCCAGTACGGCATTAATACATTAAGCACTGTGATCTCGAGCCCTGCGGCTGCTGTGTCAGTGAATAATGCAGAGGATACAGCACATTTTGCTTCTGGCCTTTGTGATTTCTCTCTGTTGCTTTTGTATTTAGATCTTTTTGGTTTACAAATCTTTTTTCATAATTAAACCTTAACACAAGTGGCATATTTAAAATGAAAACAATTCAAGCTGTGGTAGAACCTGAATTGTAACTCCTTTATCACTTACTATCTTAAATGTTTTTACTAATTCATATCCAATTCACGGCCATGGAGTAGACATTGTCAATTGCCTGGATGGTTCTAATGGAGCCACTTCCCTCTCGCTCCTAAATCTCACTCTCTTCTCCCAGAGGGGCTAAATCAGTAACGACAGTGTAAGTCCATTTTCCGAATGTGTGCTTTAAGGAATGTATCATGGTTTATTTTTTTTGAAAAGTAGTCATCCAGTCACAGCAAGGGGATTGTGGGCACTTAATTCAGGAGCCTGAGTTTTATATGTAATTAATGGAGAAGGCAGGACAGGCCTCCAAAGGCAAATGAAGATAACTTAGTCTGTTCTGTATTTTTCTGTTCTCAGTATAGGAATGGATGGGTCGTGGTACTGTGGTTAAAGCCAGGCAGAAGGCGACAGTGGGCACACTGAAATGTCTGAAGTCATGTCAGATGTGGGGTTTCACAACTTCTATCCAGTTGAGACTTAGATGCTGCACTATCTTTGGAGGACTAAGTACTCCCCTGAACAAAAAGAGTAGTGGCCTTTGGGAAGTATGGATGTGATGTGACATTGGCGGACAAACTCACAGTTGTGCATTTTTAGAAGAGTCATGTGCCTATGAACTGGAAGAAGGACATGCTTGAGAAGCTTTACAAAGTAAGGGGCAAAAAAGGTTTTTTTCTTCTTGTGTCACTCTGAAAGAAGAGATGCTCTAATCGTGCCATGAGAGAGACAAAATAAGAGAGAGCAAGACTGATTGTGGCTGTGGGGAATTTTTTTTTTTTTTTTTTTTTCCAAAAAGCAGCACACAGCTCTGCTTAGTTAGTGGAAATTAATTCTGAATGGAAAACACCAGCACTGTTCTGAGCCTGAGCTAATGCATCTGCTTCCCAACAGACAATATTAGCGTGGGGTCTCTGCTGTGCCTGTTGCAGCAATGCAGCTTCTGGCTTTCAGCTGATGTACGTGTGTTCATCTCGCACTGTGGGTAGGGCACACCATTTAAACATGTTCTCCTTGGCCAAGTGAAAAGGTGACTCCTGGGAGGATGAGTTGTGCCTCCTGGTCACTCTGAAAAGAAACTTCTGTTTATTGTTTATGGTTGTATATTATTATTAATAGTGATTTCAGGTGCCTTCAGAAGCCAACTTGTATAGCCTGAACTGCTCTTTGAGACCTTGGACGTACAATATAGCTCATCGTGTCCTTGCCTTTCATTTTCAAGTAGTGACGACAGTAATGACACGGGAGCTTAAAACATGATTTTTCAGATGAAAAGCACAAAGGCAAATGTATGGGTATAGCTGTCAAACATAGTTACAGATTTATGAAGATCTATGGCATCATATTCAGTGGAATTATGCTAGACTACAAAGGCCAGGAAAGCTTATTCAAACAGAAAATAATTCTTAAAAGCCTTTTAAACTTTTTAAAGTCATGAGAGAGTCAATTTTTTGAAGTGAGACTGTAACTCTTTATCAATATTCCATGGCTATTTCTTAAACTCGTCTTTTAATGTCTAGCCTTGCACCAACAGCAATGAGAACTCTGCTAGTACTTCTAGACCTTGTTACTCCTCCTCCTTAGTTAGGTAATACCGGGCCTCCCTCTCTGCCTCTTTTAGAGGAAGAAATAAATAGCATTTCTCCAGTTTGTTCACAGATAATCTGTGCCACACCCCCTTTACCTGACCATAATAGGAAATAGCAAACAGGCAGTTTTCTTGTTCAGAAACCCAAGCTTTCCTTTAAAGATCCTACCTCCAAACAGGACTTTTTTCTTGACTTCCTCCTGTGAAGATACTTACATGACTACTTTGTCTCTTGCCTCTGTTTTTCTTTTGCTGGAAGGCGAATAGACCAATAGCTGCAACCAAATGGGTACTGGGTCCAGCATTGTCCACTGGTTTGCAGAAAAAAATCCACACTGGATTGTTTCATTTTCCATTCAGGAGTCTTGTATGTCTGCTGGTTTTATCCTCTCATTAGTCAATGTGGTAATTACATGTTCGCTCATGTAGCCCAAATGAGTGATGTTGAGCATGTCCACCAGATCTATTAGCCATTGGCGAAAGATACAGGCACTGGCAAGCATAAGCTGCATCCAGCACAGACTATATTGTGTTGAACAACTCTCACAGCTATTCTACCAAGTTTTGTTGGCAGTACTACTGATGGCACATGTACATCCATCAGTGTTTTGGTCTCCAGCTAGCTCTCCAAGGCTGTCACAGAGCCTCTGCCATGCTGCTTCTGTGGACACCGAGTTGACTGCACAATAATGGCCAACTGTCAACAAAACAGTGTCGCACAGCCTGATGGCTGTTCCTGAAAACTGTCTTAGTTTTCAATTTGTCAGAAACTGGAGGAGAAAAGAGTTAATTCTCATATCAAGCAACAGTGAAGTAGCTGCAGTTATCTCCTCAAAAGACAAAAGAAGATGGAGAAAATCTGGCACTGCCCTTTAAAACCACCATTACCCATTACACAGAGCACAGTCACATCTCTTTTGATCAGAAAATCAGCAATGAAGGTCTTACAGGCCTTCAGGAGCCTACACAAACCTAAATAAACAACGTACCAAAAAAAGAGAAAGGTATTATTTTCTGCCTTCATTACTGTATACTGCTTTATGTACCCTTTCCTTCTAGCCCTCTATCTCTTTTTCTCCTGAAAATGAAAGCTAAATTTCTGTGAGCAGGGAACAGAAAGATTCTGTTTCCAAGTCACTTGTTTCTTTATGAATACGCTTGGGAAGAAGCTAAAAAGAATCCCCAAAGTGTATGTTTTCAAATATGTTTGACCCATCTGGGTAGAAGGAATGAATGGAAATAAGAGAAATAAAATACAAAGCAGTTTACTGAAAATAAGCAAGAAAAAACCCACACTATTTAGATGAGCATGGTAATGAATTATACTGGAAACGCTAAAGCAGAGTGCTGTGCCTAAACCATTCCTTGATCATTCAGATTCCATAATGTTGACAAAAAAGCGCTGTAAACATAGAGGATGCAGGTTTTCAAATCCAAAACAAGAATATTTTGGTTTTCCAAGTCTGAATTAAAACACTTGCATGCTGTGCTTAGATTCAAAAAGTGATAGAAACAGTGGGTGGCTTGCTCAAAAGGTATGGCATGGACAGATTACGAAACTAGTCAGAAGTTGTAGGCCTTGTGTACTGGCAAATGGGATGATTTATTTTATCTTGCACATTGTTTGTGCACTGACCCTTTGTGCTCTGGCCTGGAAGTAAAAGATGCTCAACACCATGTTTTCAGTTTTTTTGGACAGTATCTGTGGTTTATAGTAGTCTATATTTTGTGTATTGGGAGGGATGCTATAAGACAAAGGAAAATCCTTCAGATTTAAGTTTAATGCATAGCACTTTATAGCAATGCATCCCCCTAAGTCCAGTATGTTCACAAATTAAAGTAAAACTTAAAGCTAAACCAACACATCACATCGACATGTACTCCAAAGGCTTCCTTTGGCTCTGCAGAACCTCAGGGAGCCCTAGCTGTTGAACTTGTGTTGGACTGGCTAGGTCTGGCAGGCAGCCTGCTTCTCACCCTCAACCTGCCGGGAGTATTTCCAACTCGACATCAATTTTTTAAAAATTATTTTTTCGGAAACATGTTATTCAAGAGCATGCAATATATTGTGTGGCAAAAGCAGTAACATTATCTGGCTCTACATTCATTTCATAAAATATATACTCTGTAGTCACAGTTTCTTAACCTCTTAAATCTTTCTGTATTGTTAGTACCAGTATGGCTTCATAAGGTAATGAAGAAGAAAGCACACTGGGCCTCCTCAAGGTTAGAAGTGTTTCAATCACGTGCTGACTTAGAGAAAAGGACTCTTCCCGAACTTTGCAGGTAAACTCACTGCATTCCTGCAGCTGCAAGCATCTGTCCAGCCACTGATCTATTGATATGTGCGTAATCTGAAAAAAAAAAAGCTTTTTCTGTGCAAAGAAAAGCTGCAGGGACCTTTAGTTAGGAAAGTCCATTTTATTAACCTCTTTTTCCTACACCTTGTCTGGAGTCCTGTATCATCCTGTGTGATAGAAGGTGCTAGCAACACTTAGTCAAATATATTCGCACTGTAGGAGTGGAATCCCTAAGCACAGAACTAGGCACAAAACCAACAGTTTTGGGGCTTTAATTTAGCCGACAGTCTGAAGCCGTCGTTTAGCTAGTCTAGGATTGCTGCATTATACACAGATGGTTGGTTACATTTATTTTCCATATTATCCACCCGAAAGTGGCATTTAATTTCTCTTCCTGCACAGCAGGCTGCTACGCTTGCTGATCTGCATTTCCACAGACACAGAAGAATCAGATCTCCTGTCTCTGCGGCAAACATGACGGTTCATCTCATTCGTCACCCTCCACGCGTCTGAGGAGACAGTGGCAGAAAGATTGAAAACCAGCGTGAGAGGGGATTAGAGAGAGGAGTTTTGGGAATTGGACTCTCAGGGACCCCACGCCCCGGGGGGAGATGCTCCCGTCGCCCCCGGTGCCGTCCTCGCCGGGTGCTGACCAGCCTTGCTGCCTGCGCGGTGCCGGCAGCCGGGGCAGGCGAAGGCAGGCAGCACCGGCAAAGGCAGGCACTGGTGAACGCAGTCTGCCAAAACAGCAGGAGCAAGAAATGGTTGACGAGAGGACTTCTTTGCCGCTGAACGTTTCTAGCATAGAAACAGCCTCTGGCAAAATGGGATTCAGAGAGCTAGTGTTGACGTAGTGTGCTAATAGCAACATTTAAAAAAAAAAAAAAAATAAAGAAGCAAAAAAGCCTTTCCCTGCAAATGAAGGCAGGCATCTTTCCTTCCTGTTAGTCATGTTAGACCCCAGCTGGTGGAGTGCTCTCTGGGGGGGTACGGAGGAAGGGCGTGCCAAGGAAACACAGGGGCTGTCTGGCACTGGAAGAGGCGCACCCCCAGGGGCGGGTATGTCCTGGTTTCGGGATAGAGTTAATTTTCTTCCTAGCAGCAGGCTTTGTGCTGTGTTTTGGATTTAGTAGGAGAAGAATGTTGATAGCACGCTGATGTTTTTAGTTGTTGCTAAGTACTGCTTATGCTAGTCAAGGACTTTTTCAGCTTCCCATGCTCTGCCAGGTGCACAAGAAACTGGGAGGGGGCACAGCCAGAATAGTTGATGCAAACTGACCAAAGGGCTATTCCATACCATATGGTGTCATGCTCAGTATAGAAACTGGGGGGGGGTTGGCCGGGGAGCAGCGATCGCTGCTCGGGAACTGTCTGGGTATCGGTCGGCGGGTGGTGAGCAATTGCATTGTGCATCACTTGCTTTGTATGTTATTGTTATTATTTTCATTATTATATTATTATCATTACTATTTTACTTTATTTCAATTCTTAAACTGTTCTTATCTCAACCCAGGAGTGTTTCTCACCCTTACTCCTCCGATTCTCTCCCCCATCCCATCGGGGCAGGGGGAGTGAGCGAGCGGCTGCGTGGTGCTTAGTTGCTGGCCGGGGCTAAAGCACGACAGGGTAGTAAGGACGCAGGGAGGGACAGTGCAAGACCTGGAGGCAGGTGACCAAGGGTGGCAGCAGTCCCCGAGCACGGCCGGGGGATCGAGGAGCGCTGTTCATGGAACAGACGTCACGCTCTGGTTACCGGAGAAGCATCTCAAGCGCTTTTCCAGACTGCTGTGTGCGTCTCGGGTCCTTGCAGTAATATAACGTGATGGCCACTGTGCCGTTGTTCAGACTGCGGAGGGGCAGTACCTGTCCTTGCGTGACAGATTTACTGGTCATGAAAGTATATAACTTGTAAACCACAGCTGAGAGAGGTTTAATTAGTCAGCTGTTGTTGCGCAGCAGCGTTCCCACAGGTCCCAGGAGAAGGGGCAAAGCCTGAACACTACGTGGCTTTTCTGCTAGGAAACTCCATCATTGTCAAACCCCTCTGTAACTTATAAAAAATGAAAATAAAACAAATGGAGTTTCTTATAATTAGATATATCGTCTCTCTTAAATCATACCAGGATCTGTTGCCCACTGTTGCTTTTGCAGTCGCCAACAGTTTCTGAGTGAAATAAAAATTATACCGCGCAGCAGAAAAAATACGTTTGAAGCTGGTAATAGTAACATCTCAACCAGCACTTGGCTGATTCCTTAGGTTTCCACCTCTTTGTTTGCTCTCCACGGCACCAGCAGTGTAACATCTCAGTCACTTGTAAAATAGTGCAGTTTTCATCCAGCTTGCCCAGTAAAAACAGTTAATGCTTAAATATGTGTTTGAAGGAGAAAATTGATGTATACAATGTTTGAGATTCATGCTGGTTTCTGTTTTTTCCAGAATGGTTAAAATGATTCCTATAATCCTTCAGCCAGTTTCAAAAGTGATGCCAGCAGTCTTTAAATTTGCCTAACATGGCTCCAGTACTTTTTTTTTTTTTTTTCCCTCATGCTAATAATTTTTATAAAATAACCCAACCAACGCTAGGCCTGTTTTTTACATTTTTAGAGCTGCAAATTGGCTTTCATTACTTCTTCATTAACACAGTTTGAGCAAATCCAAAAAGATATTTAGATCCTTAAACTGATTTATTCACCTAAACTCCCAAATCTTCTTGAACACCACTCTCAGCTTGAGATGAGTCACCCTGGGAAAGTGCTGTTTCTTTCTATTGAGAGCTCCACATGACTAGTTTAGGCTTACTTATCTACCTTCTGGACACCTAAGTCAAGGTAAATGAATCCTACTCAGCGAATGCAAATAATTGTTCAGCTGTCCTGTAACTATCTTTTTAAACTGGGACCTTTGTCTCAGAGCCAGCACATCAGCAAAGACTTGGGGTTGAACACAGCCTGGGGAGTGTGATTATGTCCTCAAAGAACTTGAGCCATTTGTTCTTTGCACACTTTCAATGAAAAAAAACCCAGTTCAGATGGAAAATGTAGCACAAGGAACTAAGTCTGTTAGGAGCTAAAGCTCTGCTGAGTTTCTGTGGTGCACGTATTCCTGATTTAGGATTTATTTTTTATTTTACCCTCTTTTCAATTTAGGAGGGAAGGGAAGAAAGGAAAAGAAATGTGGTTTTTTCAGCATTTAATAACAGTCGGAACATTTGAGGATGCTCATATAACAATAAAAATACCCTCATCTTTTGTCTCAAAGCTATGGAGAAAGTCTGCCATAAACAGGGCTGCTGTTCAATTTTATTTTATGTTCATTTGTACTGGTATTGAAAATGAGCAACAGGGGAGACCACAGGTGCTAAAGCACTAAAGAACTGGAAAACAAATGCAATGCTTCATTTTCAGCCAGAGCCAGGTTACAATGTTCCCTGGGAAAAAGCTTTTGATAGAAGGAAATTTTGTGGTAAACTGATGCTGACAGTAAGCAGAATTGACTATAATTGATTAATGTAATCTGCATATTTCGTGATTATCTGAGATATGGCTACCATGTAATGAAAATTTTGCAACACTCAAAGCCTGTGCTCAAGGTTATGTCTTCTTGCATAAATCTGAGAGCATACAGGGGGTTGGAGGAGTGCTTTAAATTGCCAAGGATGACCTGGATGATAAAACTTAAGTGCAAAATGAATATTAATTTTTAGTGCAGTAAAATTAGCTGACTCTTCGAAGATTGCTGGTACTTAACCTTTTCTGGAGTACAGTGATCTGCTTTAAACTGAATTTTTAAATTATTTTTCTCTTGCAATTTTATGTTTGTTTGGTATGTTTGTGATAGTCCGTTTTGGTTTGGACCCCATAAGAGCACTTATGGGAGATGGGAAGTTCTGGAGAGGGGAACAGGAGCAGCACACTGTGAGTTTTTAGAGGAAATGCCCTGTTTGTACTTAGTTACTGACACCTTGGCCAGGCCAGTTTAGTACCAGTGACCTCTTCAGCCAGGGGTAAGCTCCTCTGAGGTGAATGCACACACCTGATGTTTCCTTTGGGGCAGTACAAAGAATGACATGAAATTTTGAACATTAGACTTCCCAGAGGAAAGCCCTTGCCGTCGTCCAGGGTACTTTGTCTGTGATACTAGGATTTTGTGTACCTTGCCAAAGGGGTCAGTGTGCCTTCCGGTGAGGATACATCGTTGTTCTTCTTGGGTAAATAATTTATTGTAAAAATTTACAGTGAGGAACATTGGAGTTTCTGTTGGAGTCACAGACTAAGGTACCCCAACCAAAAGCTATCATCATCCCCGCCACCCCTCAGCCAAGTTATGTTAAGAGAAAGAAACTTGTCAGAACTCATTTTGACTTCCTTTACTTTTGTTTCAGGAGTGGTGGCTTTTTAAGTCACTCTCTCGTGGTTCAGAGTTCAGGTTAGGTCTAGACTGCACAGCCAAGGAGCTGGATGTTACCTGAATTGTCCATGGTCTGAGTACTCCGCGCATTTCATGAAAATGAGCCTTCTAGTAAATTGCTATTACAATTGCTATAATCACTACTCATTAAAAAATTCAGGGTTTTTAGTCAGACTCATTTACAGCTTATATTGGACTAATACCCTTACAGTTTTCCATTATGAGAAGATTAGAAAATGTGTTCTTCCATCTTTGCAGAGCAAATCACCATCATAGCTGAGATGACCCAGAATCCATTTGGAAGCAATTTTATTTGCGTTCAGTAAATCTGTCAGACATAAAATCATGATATATGTAATGTTACTATAGCATAATCATCTGTTAACTACTTCTGACACTTCTGTGAGAAATTGTCCAAGAACTTGCACTCTCAGTAAAATTTATTTGTCTAAATGAATATGATGTGAGTAGTTAGATTTTCTGGAGAGAGGACAAAGTAATTTTGCCATTGAAATGTGTATTTGCGTCCTTTGTCATTATGAAAACCTAATCCTACAAGGAAAGAAAAAGCAAGTGGAACCTGCAAAGTCATGTGTGACTGTCACATGTGAGGGGAAATATCTCATTTGCGAGACATTAAATTTCTAGCTCAGAAAAGGGTTTTGTTTGTGAAAAACAGTTTGACACACTGGTTGTTTTTTCCAGGTGTTTGATTCATCTGTTATTCGAAATACTTTTTCAGAAGATAGTGCATTTTTTAAGTAATTTCAGATATTGAAATATTTTAGTCTCTGTAAGTGCCATTAGAGCTACAGTGTTTGCCAATTATTTATGAACTTCCTTTTCCTCTTTCATTCCCCAGCGTTCAGTTTGCCTCCACCAGCGTGGCTTCCCTCCACCAATGTGGTTTCCGCATCACTGCATGAGAATCAAGGGGATATAGAAAATAGTTGTCTCTTTCTGAAAATAGTTGTCTCTTTCTATATTTGATGGTAGGATCCTCAAATCCATTTGCTGCTTTCATTTGCAGTGTTGTGGTTAATCAAGGGATAGCCTTTAGGAAATAATTGTTGACAGTCAGCCCAGTTGCAAGAAAATGAACTTTATGCACAGCTTATCAGCCAGGTCTTTAAACTGCTGGAAGCAAAACCATCCCATTCCCCTGCCTAGGCCAATACAGCCACCAGGGAGAAATCCCTTCCCTTATCCCAGGTATTTAGGGATGGACCTTTCCTGCATCACGGTACTGTTGTGTTTCAGGGTACAAAGCATTAACATGGAAACTTGCTCAATGGTGGAGACTCGCTAGAAAAATCAGTGAGGAGTTCAATGGGATGATCAGTTCTAACTTTTAAACCTTGCACTTGCAGGGGCTCCCCAGTTGAATTGCAAAGGGTTGGTCAGAGGCACAACATTATGCTTCAAAAAGTCCCGCTGCTGCATGGGATGGTCCAGGGAGGTGTGGAGGTGAAGGCAGCAGCCAGTTCTCTGCATGTCTTGCAGCAGTCCTGATTCCTGAATTTGCATTCAAAAGTGGCTGTAAATCTGTCTCCTCTGCACTCTCTGAACTCTGCTTATAATGAGCAATCAGAGTGGCTGAAGTGTTGCCTTGCTTTCTAGATGAAGCGCTTGTAATACTACATTGAGCTCATTTGAATACCAGTTAGTAATGATCTTTTAAACAAAATGTGCAGCGTAGGGAGAAACATTATTAGAATTGAGTTAGATATTTGACACATAACTGCCTTAAGTGTACACATCTATGTTATAGGTGTTGTTTAATAAAAAAGATACACCTAACACATCAGCAAGCAATTACAAATATCACAGGACAAAAACATAGTAGATTTGCCTGTTGTTTTATTCTGTATGTATACAGCATGTCGTGCCCCCCTAGATGCGTTCACATTTCCAAATGAGACAGAGTAACGTAAGAACGGGCTCAGTCTGCAGCTCCTGCAACTTGCAGGACTGAAAGCTTGGGTAAGAAGGTAAGAACTAGTGAAAGTTGAGAGGTCGTCCAAGAATTAGTTGTTTAAGGATATCCTGAACTGCAGGAACATCAAGATTGCCAAGGCTTTCATGGTCAGCTTCTCATATGGAAATATGTTCATACTCATAATCATCCTTTTCATCTTGATCCTTTTTAGTTCTAATACTTTTTTTAAATTGGGGCACCAGAACAGTCTTCAGTATTGAAGGTGGGGGAATAGTACAGGTTTTGCAGCGATATAATCCTGTTTGATATTTCATCTCTTTCTTAAAAATAGCTAATAGAAGGTGTCCCTTTAATTGCTATTGGATACTGAACAAATTCTTTCTGTAGAACTGAATGTAATGCTTCCAAGATCTTTCTCCTGAAATAACGCTATCTAGAGTCTTTCATAGTGTGCACAGATAGAGCTGGGTTTTATCACTGGAGAATTTTTATTGCTGTTCAACTCATTTTCTGGATCACCTATGAATAGTTTAACAGAACATGTCCCCAAATGGTTCTTGTGGGATTCATCTAGCAACTTCCCTAAAATGAACACCTATTTCCTAACTTTTGTAATGCGTAACTTGATGAGCACTCCAACTGCTGCCTCATTAAGGAAAAGGGCAGCAGCGCTGCTTTTTTATTCAGTAGGAGTGTAGTCAGAACATCTGTCTTATTTAGTCCCTCACTAGTTTATGAATCCCAAAGAAGCTTAAGCCTGAAATAAGTATCAGATCTCCTTCACCCTAATGCGGCGCTGCTGGTCAGATACTTCTGTGTCTGAGGAGTATTACTGTGGACAACTAACTCTGGCATCTATAGATTTCAGGGATAGGAAACACTTGAACAGGAATTTAGATGGCCACAATCTGGTGTTTAAGATCAAAATCATGCCTAAATCCTGGGTGTTTAAGTTCTTTTGCAGCTATAAGCTAAGTGAGTAGGTTACACAGTTAGATCAGGAAAGACTTGGAAATCTCTTTATGTAGGCACCTACAATAGCAATTAGGCACCACAGTAGTGCCTCTCTGCATCAGTGGATTTTGTCTCTAGGCTGATATTTGGGGAAGCATCCTTCATCAAATGGGTGGTTAAGTGTGTACTTGGAGCTTTCATTGTGAAATTGGGTTTAAATATACAAATAAATGAATACCCAAAGCGAAGCTTCAGTTTCCTTCATAGTCAAAGGTAAGTGCACACATTAGCCCTCTGGTGATTGGTTCTTTGGAAATACAAGTTTTTCATTCTGCTTATACATAAAATAGCTTAGGCATGGATTTTTCTCTCCAGAATTTTCTCTGTAGTAGAAATACTCTTTCTACTGTTTCCTTCAGGTGATCAAAACCAAACTCTTTAAAGTACTTGACAACTATACATCTGGAGTTGACTCATATTTCAGTTTGATAGTGCATAGCAAAAGAATTAATTCAGAACATTGAGAACTTAAAAACATTTCTTTTCATACAAGTCCCTATCCTTAAAGACAGAATGCCCTTTTGTAAATCTTATGATACAAATATTCTGTCTATTTATCCCTTGGAGAAAAAGCTGCATTCTCGTAGGACCAATAATAATAATGAGAAGAAAAAGAAGAGGATATACATATTTAATTTCAATTTTCCTGTGTATATATTTTAAATGGCAAATATTATTTTTGATTAAACACGGCTTTTGAGAACACTGTTCATACTTCACAGATATCAAGATGAATGTTTCCTGAATAATAAGAATTGTAGATAAATAAATACCCTACTATTATTGTCAGTGTATAGAATTCTTAGCATAAATAGAGTTAACCTTCTTTTCAAGATGTCTGATAATTTGTCATCAGCTAGCCTGTTAAATTACCTAAAACATTAGTAGAGCTTTCTAGTGTCTATAACATTTGTATCACTTTAAGGTGACTGTTCACCTTCCCTGTCTCTAAAAAAAAGGATTAATATTTATAAAACCAAGATAACTTGGCTCCAAGCACAATGAAATAAATAGAGCCAGAAAGATGTAATAGAACTAGTAAAATGATTTCTGGAAAGTAAGAATGATGGCAGTGGAAAAGGAAGTATGTTTTCCTCCAGCCAATGTAAACAAAGCTATGTCTGCTTTGCTTAAAGGATCTCTTTCTCTTCTGCCACAGGCTTGTTGCTTTATTTTTGACACAGTAAGCTCTTAAAGTTCTTACAATGGTCATCAGCCATTATAAAATCTCTCTATTCTTAATTTTTTTAAATCACTAAATAACTATTTATCCTTTTGAATGTGTTGATTTGGCACTTGACTGTCAGCAGCCTGGTGTAGCTAAACAAAATTCTGTATCATAGTGAGGAGCCCTTCCTAAAGTGATGATGAGGTTTGGGAATGTGGTCTGTGCTAATTAGTGTTGGTCACTTTGTGCAGAGACTCATCCTCATCAGTAGCTCTAGCAATCACAGCTCACATTGTGGCACAAACCAAATCATTGGTTTTAAACCCTGTGATAGCCATATGTATAATCTAGCATTGAAATCTGCTGATTGAACTAGGGAGTGCACTGAAAGCAGCAGGCCTCATCCAGGTGTGTATTTAGGTTGAAAATTAGACATTTGTAGCTGAAAAAACAATCTCTCTATCCCTGGAGTATTTTTCAGACCTGTTCAGCAAAGGCAATAAGTAATTTATGTTTTCTTTCCACTGACACTTGTAGCCCTGTATCTCAGTAAATATGGTGTTGCCATCACTTGTCGCGGGCTGCAGGCTTTGTGCAAAGGCAGTGGCACAGGGCTTGGGTCCCCCCAGGCTTGCTCTGGGCTGGCCTGGGTCTGCCCCCGGCTCCCTTTCAGCTTGCTTACTTCTAGCAGCAGTTGTCTAATGGCCGAGTAATTCTCAACTATGTTCTTTTAGCTTTTGCCTACATTTGTGCTATGTTTGTAACTAATAGATATAATAAGTCGTTATTCTGTGTAGAAGGTGCCGCTATGGCCCTAGAATAAAACTTCAGCATAGGAGAGTACAGGGGTGGGATGGAAGTGGAGACCTTGAAAGCAAAGGCACAGGATGATAAGGAAGGCTCCAGGGCTGTGAACAGGGACTTGGCATTAAGGTCAGTTACTGGTCATTAAAGGAGTGCGGCCTTGGGAGCTGGGTAAAATCACTTTATGAGTAACAAAGACAGCAAAGGAAAAGTACACAGCATATGTAAAACTTACCATATATAGTGAATTTGGGTGAGGAAAGGAGTTGCAGAACAATGGAGAAAGAATGATTTATGTAGCATGTTCACAAACCTAAAAATTACCTCAAGTGCTTCCTAGAGAGAGGAGGAAGAAATTATCACCATCGGTATTAATACATCTTGCAGCAAAGGACTCCAGGTGCTGCCAACTCACAGCAATGCCTGCCCCCCCTGCCCCAGCTGAAGCCATTAACCTTAGGACCCCCCAGGGCAGTGGAAGGGTGAGCATAACACCAGGGAAAGGGTCAGACACTAGAAAGTTTGTCTATCTGTCATTTTACCTGCATGTAATTTGAGCTGCATTAGTATGGAACTAGACTACTAATAATTCTTTGATTAGACTTTTACAACTTTATTAAGAAAAAGAAAACCAATCTCATATAAGGTATGTTTTTTCCCATAGTGAGAGTGTAACAGCTTGGTAGGAGTTCAACCAACCTACTTTGTGACTTGGTTGCAACAAATTGGTAATTAGCCTCTCATAAATAAAAACATGACATTTGGTACTCTCATTAATTAAGGCAAAGTCTTCTTCCTGAATCTGAAGGTACGCTAAATGCAGCGGTCCCTAGTTGCAATCATAGGTTTTAAGATGAACATAATCTTCTTAGGAAGCATCTTTAGGTATTGTAATTTTGCATTTCTGGTTATATTCATTGAACAGCTTTGGTGTCTTTAGTTCTAGCAGCAGTTGTCTAATGACCAGGTGATTCTTACCTATGCTGTTTTAGCTTTTGCTTAGATCTGTACAAGTGTAGGTACATTTTTAGGTTTGTGAACTCTATCTCTGCTCTGTCAGTTTTCTGGCAGGTAATTTGTCCATCGATCACTAGTTGGTCACAGTGGTCACTAGTCGTAGCCTCAGTTTTGGTACATACCACTTTACTGTGTTAACCTTTCTCCTAAACATTTATTTTCTTTCACAGAATGTATATTTTTTGTTTATCTAGCGTTCACCCCAGGTGTTCAGGCTCTTTCAATAGTGATTCGATGGTTGTGTTATCATCGCATTCTTCTACTGATTTGTTTTTGTTTTTCTTTTCACCTAGCTAAACAAAAATATGATCTAGGTACAGCTTAGTACCTCTTTGCCGTTAAGATGTTGTTGTATTTCATTATGAAAAGCATCAGGAAATAAAGCACCCTTGAATTGAAGGACCTGTTTGCCCAAGGCAGTACTGAATGTACACAAATCTCTGTTCCATTTCACCAAAGTAACTATGAGAATTTTAATGATGCATCAAGTATAGAAAAATAATTGTTGTCACCTGTATCTCCAAAAATTTTCTCTGTTCTAAGCAATGTTCTTTCTACACACCTGTATTTCATTATGGGGTCTCTGTGGCTGACTGCAGGTATTGTACACCCACTCTCTTAGCTCTGCTCTGTGATCTCTCCTCATGTACTCACCATCTCCATCTTCTTTATTCTTCTTCCTGGAATGAGAATAACTGGTTTAAAAACAAGAGTCAAGGGATGGCTAAGCTCTTTTAGCTTTGCTCTGTACTCTTCTGAGAACTGTCCCATTCCACCTCGTCCATTCTCAAATCGTTCCTCTTTTTTTTTTTTTGTTCTGTTTCTCCACTGATGGCAAACCCCAAAACAGGTACCACCAAGAAATTCTATCTATTCTGATGTACTTGTTACCGTATAGTTCACTTGTTACTTTTACTACAACCAGTGTTGCAGACAACATCTTGATTTTTGCGTTTATGTCCAGATTAAAAATTAATAGGTTTGCATTTGTCAAACTGCATGCTCATTAATTTTCTTCTGTAGCATTGTCCATTGATCTTATGAATAATGCTTCTGTAGCAACAGCGCTGCGATTATCATCTTTGTCTAGTCTCTGCGCTATGCTTTTATTTGCAAATTCTTGCAAGATATGAAATCCAATGCAATTCTCATATTGTTCTTGAAGTACCCATTGTTTCTTTCATAGCTGTATTTGTTACATTATAGGAACTTCTATGTATTGTATTGATGAAATTTATCTCTGAGGTCTACACCATTCCTGCTGCAGGTTTCTCTTCTATTATTCTTGGATATTCTGTTATTTCAGTTTTATGAGGACACTTTTTATTCATCAATCTGAATTGTGTAATTTTGCTTGCTATGCAAACTCCATTTGTTCTTTCAAATTCCTTCCAGTAGTTTTATTCAAACATTTTGGACAGGGTTCCAGCCAGAAATCAGTTCTGTGTCAGCACACATCCTTTTAAAATGGTAAGGCTGCTTTCTCATCCAGAGATAATTCATCATTTTTCTTGGCCTTTATGTTCTTATCACTCACACGCTTCACTTTTGCAGAGGTCGGTACTGCTCAAATTTCTGCTATAGAGTTTTATAATTCATTTTCCCTGCTTTGGTCAACTGGAAATTATAAAACACAGCAGGCATTTCAAAATATCTGTTACCTTTTATGAGGGAGTGGGTTATGGAGCCATGCATCAGGTTAAGGGCGGGTGGACTTCAGCATGGTGTGACAGACACGCTGTAAGGCAGCAGATGAGGATGAAGGAAGCCTGAAGCACATAGTGTGAGGGGAGCTGGGTTTGGGTGTGGAATATAGTGCTGTCAGTCTTGAGAGATGAAGGGAATTGGCAGGCAGAAGGAGGAAGAGGATCAGGACGAGGGGGCAATTGTCTCTGGAGGGTGGTGTGTGCTTCCTCTGCTGTGCTCAGCCTGCAGTGGAGTTAAACATCATCACCGTGCAATAAATAAGAACATTATTATTAACCTGAGAAGAGATTGTCATCACTGATCCAGAAGCGCAGGGAATCTATTCCACTCATTTTATAAATCAGAACTGATCAGGTCCCGGGTTTGTTGTTTTTTTTTTTTTCCTAAGATCCAGTGCCTAAGACTTAACTGCATTTTGATTGTTTTCAGGCTAGTTCTCTACAGTGAATCCATCAGCCTTTCAATACACATTTTCTTTCACTGCGATGTGGTTCATGTCTACACGAGTAGGCTTAAGGAGTTACAATTCCTGTGCTAGGGCTGTGGGTAAATGACTGGGCTGCTGTATAGACCCTGCCCAAGGCTGTGCAAGCTGAACAGGGTCTGGAAAACTGCTGGACATGACATGGGAAATGATAGAACATAAAAAGCTATGAGAATCTGACAAAAGTTAGAGACAGTACCATGGGGAATAGCTGGACCTCACAGGTGGTTAAGGCAGAATTATATGAGAAACAGCCGAAATCCACAGGTAGTTGGACTCGTACCTTTAGGGGTGCAGAGTCTTGCAAGGCCAACAGCACCCAGGTAACCTTATAAATAACACCATATAAGATAGATTTATGATAATCTCACTCATTTTGCCTTCATGCAACAGATGCTAGAAAGTCTTATACTCCATCTCGGTCCTTACCAGTACCACATGGGGTGTTTATTCATTAGTGTTTTAGTTTGAATCAGAAATGCACTTTAGAGGAGAGCCTACTGATCATTCCCAATGACTGGGCCATTACTTACCATGAACAGAGATCATGGGGCATGAACTGGACTCCTCTCCTACAAAACTAAGCCAAAGTTGGGCTCTAGGAAGGCTCTGTGACCTCTAATGGGAACTCAGTTTGTGCAACCAGGCTACAACTGGCAGGAAGCAAAACCCACTGAAGTGCTAGCAGAAGGGGTAGTGCTGTCATCTTAAATATAAGTAGTGTGGATGTTGGGTCTGCGGCACCGACCATTTTGCTGCGCAGTTGGGCTGTGCTGCTTGCTAATGAAGACTTACAAAGGTGTTGTCCAACTTCACATGCTCCTGGGAGAGCCCGTTCATCCATGCTGCACTTAGAAAACTGTATTACCTGCCAGTAGGTGTAACCTTCCATATCAACGAGTGTCTCCTCAACACTGTGAGTTATGTCTGTTGTTTTGCTTGTTAGATGCCTGATACCTGACATACAATTAAACGTAAGGCTACATTCAGTCCTAAAATACTCAGTCATATTCACTGGCTTTGGGAAGCAAATCTTGGTACAGTGCTCACATGGTCTATGAGTTCTTACTCTTCCATATTTTTCCTGAAGTGATTTAAGTTTCTCTCTATCAACACACACACTTGCAATAAAGAAGCATTTTTTCTGACATTTTACCCTGTTGTGGGAAGAGGTACTACGTAAAAATTCAGTCTTTAACCCCATGCATTCCACAAGAAAAAGCATCATTAGATATCCTCAGAAAGAAATGTTGAAGATCACACGGCCCTAACCTGCTGTTTCTAACAGCTATAGAAATGACTGCTGAGTAGTGACAGAAAAGATGTGCTGAACCTAGGAGGAACGTTATGAAATTATGTATTTTAAGAATTCCTGAGTTTATTGAGGAAATAAGAGAGAAACATCATTACCGTTGTTACCACCATACAAGCATATACCTAACTTTCTGTAAGACAGGTCTGCATTATGAAATCATGTTATTGATGTCTTAGCTATGCAAAATGCTCATCAAAATACTGATCCAAATATTATTTTTTCCTTTTTCTACATTTGAAAAAAAGATCCAATTTATATTTTTTTACAAAATTTGTTGGTAGTCTTCTCCTGAAACACAACTTTTGCAGCTTTTGGTGTTTTTTTAAGAATGTTTAAAAAGCAGTATGAAAGAAACTTTCAGCAATTACTAGGATGTCGCCTTATAACTATTAAAACTTAACTCTGTTTAAATACTTCATGTCAAATTATTCCAGAAGCTGCAATCATTTTTTTTTTTTTTTTTTCCCCCTAGAAAACTGAAAGGTACTGTAACATCTCACAATAGACTGTTAAATTATGCTCTGGTTCTTAAGGACATCTCTTTCAATGAGATTTCAGTGATAAGCTAAAATGCCAAAGATACTTTAACTGTAAAGGTAAAAATATTCTACCATCTGTGCTGCTTATCTTAATTTTTAGTTTTTAGTTGAAAACAATTATGTCAATTTTCAACTTTTTTTTGAAAAAAATCATGGATCACATTTATTGAGTTAGAATTTTACCATCTGCCAAACATTGACTTATCATGGAGTCAGATCGAGGGCTCTGGAGCTAATGGGTGTAACCATTGTGTATTCTGTGAAAAATCAGGAAGACCTTGGGGCTGGATCTTCTACTGCAGAGAACTGTATGTCTAATGTTTGAAGCATAGCATCGTGCAAATATTTTTGGTGTCAAGCAATGGTGTAAATTAGGCAAGGCTAAAATAAGTGAAGTTAATGCACAATTAAATAAGCTAAGTATATAAGAATTGTAATCTATTGTTACAGTTTTTATATCAGATATCTAAATGTTCATAAAGTATTATTTTAGTATATACTAAAAAGCTATAACTTCTTAGCCGATTTTAAGCAAATTGGTTTACTTCTTTTTCTGTGATTATGTTTTCCATCTATAAAATGCAGATATACATACGTATTTTCTTCAAAATTACATTTCTCAAAATATTTTTGAAGACTTGAGTTTTCAATTCATCAGTTCTTCAGCATTACTTATTGCTATCTTGTGTAGTAATGACATACATTTTTCATTATGTTATCATAGCCAATGCCATTAACATGATCACTATTTTATATCTTTGCTTTTTATACAGAGGTAACTACTATGAATGTGTATTACAATTTACATTCATTATCTCAAAGCCTTATATAAGAAAGTGGATTGACATTTCAGAACATTAACATAAAGTAGGATTATTAGGCTTATGTTATAGCTGGAAAACTGGGACCCAAAGATGGTCAAGATAAATCTAGATGAGGTGACTCACCATTTTAACCAGTGTACACTAGATTGCATAGGTACCATATATCAGAACGGGGACTTAAACTCAGACCTCATGTCTCAAATAAAAGTGCTAAGGCATACTTTCCTTTAGCAATACTAATATGTACAGCCTGCAGATATTTAATAAAAAATAGTATTTGTTAAAATGCTCCAAAATGGTTAAATGGATCTTTATTTTACTTTTTTTGTGAACAGCTAAAATTCAGACAGATTAATGCAGCTTTTCCATTATGGATTTAATATTTCAGTACTTGCTTCTGGAGCATTTAGCATTTTTTCACTGCGCTGATTAAAATCTGTTGTAGATGATAATTATGCTGGTTTTATCATTCAAACACTCAAAATTGATTTTTAAATCTTTAAGTGGCTGGTACTAGACTTTTATTTCTCAAAGGGTTTAGAAGTCTGCTTATATTATGTCCTTTTGTCATGTTCTCTGTAAATGCTAAATCAATGCAGAATGAGTAGATTCCCAGTTCTAAAAAAAACCACCACCCTTTTTTCATAGGAGGAAGAACTAAGGAAAAGCGGAGAAGCCAAATACGCGCACCTGAGTGATGAGCTTCATGTATTAATTGAAGTGTTTGCTCCACCTGGGGAGGCATATTCTCGCATGAGTCATGCCTTGGAAGAAATAAAAAAATTCCTCGTTCCCGTAAGTGGCTTATAGCATTCTTCTGTGACTGGTTATGGTTTTGCTGCACTGAATTTGTGCCTTCTTTAAGCACCTTTAGCTCAAGGGAGGAAAAAAAAAGTTCTGTTGAACATTCATCTTTTATTCTTTCGTCTCAGGGAGATGCCAAACAGGCCATTAATTGTCACAGTTGATCCCCTGATATATTTTCTAGATGTTTTATTATTTCCATTTGTCATTGTTTTTTGCTTTCCTTTCTTGGTTTTTGCAGGGAAGGGTGGATTACTTTTTTTTCTGGTTGCAGATATTAGTCATTAGTATGTGAGTACACTTTCAAGATTTTTGAATATTTAAGTCTGTAAAAACATTTTTTGTATATGTAATCATTTATCTAAATATCTTGCTAATGAAGTTAATGAATTTCTTGTGGAGCAAACAGCATGAACAAAACATTCCTCAGACATTTCTGTTCAGACAGCTTGTCATGACTCAGACGACAGTTTAGCAATCCTCTGTCAGCTAGGAGAGCGCAGAAATATATTCTAAAGCTGGGAACCTTTTCAGTTCAATTTATACTAAATATATCACTTTCTGAAATATTTACCTTTTTGTCTATTGATTTTCCATCAAACTCTCTGAAATTTATTTTCTCCACATTTATACAGTATTCCATGATATTTTCATACTTAAGTTTTGTCCTAGAATTTAAGCATATGCATACTAAATTCTAAGTAAAGGTTGCTTTGTGTGGTACTAGAATTGTGTGAGGTATCGTCTGAGGTCTATCCTGAGACTGTTTAGCACTCTAAAAATGTTCAGAACTTGCATTCGTTAAAAAAAAATATAACGGGAGCTTGTTTCTGTTTGTGATAAAAAATGAAGTGCAATAACTGTTCATATCTCTCGATAATAATGGAAGGATTCCATGAATGCCTTTTTATTATGAGTAATATGAAGCCAAGATAAGAGATGTTCAGGTGAGGCAAACACATATTTGCATGGCAGAACTTAACAATGTTTAATTCGGTGGGGGCTTCTTGACAGGGGAAAAGGAAAATACATTACAAGTACAATATTTAAGTACCATATTTAAAATGTTCACATTTTTTAGAGTAAGTAAACATTTTTTTAAGAATACAAAAAACCTTAAACTTAAAATTGTTAAAAATAAACAGCTGGGTGTATGTTTTAAATAATAAAATTTATTGGCACCAAGTGAGTGCCCATAAATGAGCTACATTTTAAACAAGTTGACTTGACTCTGTCTTTGTGATTCAACCTTTTTCCATCCCCTTATTATGCTTCCAGTTTGGGAGCACTGGTAATAAAATACTATTTCGGATTCTGGGAAATAACCATGAGACAAGAAAGCATTTTTTTCATGATTTCAAACTCTGTTGAACATACAATACGAAGGACAAATTAGGTCAGTGTAGTAATGCTGGCAACATAATGTGGAATGACATTTTGGCTGCAAGTTAATGGTGAAGGTCTTGCCAAGCCATAACACTGAAAGAAAATTTGTAGTTAAGTAACACGTTCTTGAAAAGTCTGGAGTGTTATAGCTAAAAATGGTGACAGGGCTAATTACAAAGATTGCCAGTCTCTGTCCTTTGGATAACTCTGTTTCCAGTTGTTTGTGACTTTGCCAAACTTTCTTTTATTTCTGTAAGATGTTCCTGTTTAAAGTTATCTTTGTATGTCCTCTTCATTCTGGAAGAGAGTTCCTGTATTATAGCATGACGCAGTGATGATGGTACCCGTTCCCATGCCCCCTTGATTTTTAACATCCATTACGTATTCAGTCCAGCCTGAGAGAATCTGTTCTGGGTGAAGAAGGGAGAGAGAGCAGTGTGTGATGAGAGTGGTATTTAAAATTTGTGGCGTGTTGCTGTGGTAAATATTCAGCATCTGTGCAAACATATATTTTGTGTGACACGTTATTTATTGATAAGGATTATATGTATTTTCCAGCACAAGTATAATAGCTACACTGGAGGAAATAGAAAAACAGGTTCTTTGTTACAAGACTTTGAACTTGGTTGGTAGCGGCAATAATCACTCCAAACAAGAAATAATTGTACTTTATGACTTGTTTGTTAGTTTTATCCCCTCTGCTTCATTTCAGATTTACAACAATTTACAAAGCAATTATTAACTGGCTGGTTACAACACGTGTCAAGGGGTTTACACTCAAAAAGCTTGCACTAGATAATTTCCTTTTTGTTCCCTATTTACAGCATCTCTTGAATTCGTTTTATGATGTTTTGTTGTTTATAAGACATAATTTATTGCAGCAGTGAATACTAGAATTGCATGACAGGGATGAGAGCAGTAGAATCTAACAGTTTTATTTATACCAAATCAAGGATGTAATAAACTATTCAAATGAATTTTCACATTGCTTATGAATTTTGTGAAGTTTAAGTGAAATATTGCCCTCAGAAATTACCCTGATTGTGTCAATAAGGTGGAAGAATGTTTTTATACTTTATCTGAAAGTTTTAATGAGACTGAATTTTAAAATAAATGCCTAGAAAACATAATAATAGAAAAAGAGAAAAATGTAGAATAGGACTGAGGAAAAAAAAAAAGCATGTTTATTAACTGAAGCAAAGTTTTAATGAACAAGTAGTTTTGATTTAAATGTGATCACTTAAT
The DNA here is from genome assembly GCF_030463565.1 of Pelecanus crispus. Taxonomy (NCBI): domain Eukaryota; kingdom Metazoa; phylum Chordata; class Aves; order Pelecaniformes; family Pelecanidae; genus Pelecanus; species Pelecanus crispus. The sequence goes on from NC_134645.1 coordinate 103,366,481, forward strand.
TTTCACCTTCGGCCTTGCCCAAGACTAGTATTAAAATTTTTACTAGTGAAGATTTCACCTGGTAGGTGGAGGTAGAAACTAAGTACCGCTATTTACACTGGCTGTTCCACATGTTAACAGGTTTCAAAGCTGCAGGCAGCTCAGCCTCAGGTGGTGCATTGGGATGCTTCCAACAGGCATTTCAGCCCATGTTTGAACCCCCCATGTCAGCAGCCTTCAGTCGTTTGCTGACAGACACACTTCTAAAGCCAAGCTCCTTCATTTCCTCTCTGCTGCTTCCATTTTGCAAGTGGCTTGAGGTCTGCGTGGAAGCTGCTATAGGGGCCTTGCTAACTGCTGGATAAGATTTATTTTGCAACTGACTTTGCTAGAACTTTTGTGGGGTTTATGCAAAACTTTGGCTCGGGTTGGGGGGTCTTATATCCACTTACTAGCTAGATATTGTGCTCCATTTTATTTTGATGTTTACTCTCAAAATTAAAATTTGAATATAATTGAAATATGACAGATCAGAAGACCCATGATGAAGTAAGTAAGATTAATACCTTGGAGTTTTGCAACACAACTGCCAGCTCCTCTTTTTTTTTTTTTTTTTTTTTTTTTTTTTTTTTTTTTTTTTTTTTGGCAATCTAGTAAAAACAAAAAACAAAATGTGCTCCCCCAAGTCAAAGTTTTAGGGTGAAGATCAAATTTGGAACTGAAGTTAATATAATGTAAGTTTTCCGGTATTAGCTGTGTGGAAAGTACAAACAGTAGGGATGCTTTGGAGGAGGACATGTGTTTTGCAGATTCACCTCTGTGGCCAACACAGATTCAATAAAATCCATAGGTATCTGACAGCCGAGTACTTCTGACCCCAAGCTGCCAGGGACCTAGGTCTGGGTGAGGAGCCTAAGGCTGATGTTATGTCTCAGTACCTCCAAATGGGATGCAGGGTCAGTGAACGAGAAGGGGGGATGTTTAAAATGGCCAATATGGGGGGGAAAACAGCTTAGAAGCTTTTCAGGCTCTGCTGATTTTAAAAGATTCATAGCTATTAAATGCTGTGAAACTTTCTTCCCCATTAATGAGCAATGAAATGCTACATCATTCTTATCAGATATGACTATATCATTCTGATTTATGTCCAAACGTACAAATATATTTTCTGAACAAGCTCTTATTTCCATATAGTAAGGGGCTATATCATCTTTTGGAGTTCTGTGCTTCCTAACACATGCAAAATCTTTTTCTGATAACCATTTTTATCCCTTTAAGCAGAGCGGTTTTATTTGACATGGTTAGCATCCCTTGGGACGAGGAAGGAAGCAGATACTGATCATTCATTTTATGTATGAGTGCTCTGTAATAGGGACCTGTTATGTTGAGGGCAGGTTGCAGCTGCAGTGACATGACCACTTTAAAAAGATCACTTACAGCGGTGCGGTCAGATGATCAGAAATGGAACCATTGCCACTTTAAGAGCTACTGTTCAGATCATTTGCATACATTTTCCTAGCCACTTGTATCTGCTTTAAGTTGAGACCTACTGGCAACAGTCAGAAGCTAGGAATAAGCACATCGTCATTTAATGCAGTCCACTTGATGGGTGATCTCTCATGATGATCCAACTGTATACTTCAGTATTTTCTGAAGGCGTTAACCAGATCAGATCAGATCAGATTCCTTTATTAGGAATTAGTGCAATGAGGCAGCAGGTGAATGCAGGTTTTTATGTTGTTGCTGCGAATTCAAGCTACAATGTCTCCCAGGCTTTCTTGAGGATGCCCAAATCTCTTATTGAATAGTTAACTTCAATCCTTTTATCTCACCTTGCTTCATAGCATTGATTGAAATAATTTTCTTACTAATAAGAAGAATAAGCATTCTCACTGATCCAGCTTCCAGCATCAGCTCTTCAGTCTTCCTAACTAAAGATGGAAGATTATGGAGGAAAAAGAGCCTTTCAGTGGGGAAAAAAGAAAAGAAGAGACCAACACCCACCTCACTACAACCTTCTTTCAGGTAGTTGTAGGGACCGATAAGGTCTCCCCTCAGCCTCCTCTCCTCTAAGCTAAACAATCCCAGTTCCCTCAGCACACAGTAACAATTTTTTGTCAAAAGAAAGTTTTGACTGTTTTATAACAAGTGTATGGAGGTCTATGACATTTATTTTGCACGTTTTTCATTAGTCATCTGAATTTCTTCTGTGCTACAGTATAATATGAAATCTCTATTTACATACCATTTCACACTCCATGGTTTTGTAATCTTACTTTTCTTTCTAAATAAGCTATATTATTGGGGTTTTTTTTTGTCCTCTTTCAAAGATATCTCAACAGGGGAAATATTTCCCTATGATGGTGAGCAGCAGCACAGCTCCATTTCTAAGAACAGACATCTTTTATACTTGTCAAAGTAAATAATTTATACTTGCACATTCTGCAAAGGTACTTGCAGTAATAAATAATTGCTACAGTAATTATTTAGAAACAGTGATAAGGAAATTATTTGAGCAGCAGTTTCAGTTGCGTTGGGTTCTGTTTTTCCCAGTGTGCAACGTCTCGGGAAATTTCACATACAAGTTTGATAATCAAGGAAAAAAAATTCAGAGATTCTGTCAAGGTCTAAAATGTCATAGCACTTTACATCTTCACAGCTTTTTTCCCTAAATGTTACTTATCAAATCAAATTATTACAAATATGTTCAAACACAAGTGTACTCAAGAGAGTTATCATAACTTGTGGACAGTGGTTCTTGACTTTTTACAGACTGCGGAGTTTTTCTTAACCACAATATTGGCTGATCGAGCAGCAGCACTTGCGTAGTTTAAATCACTCATTTGATGAAAATAACCCTAAAGCTATCCCTCAAAGCGAAGGTTTGGAGGTGGAGACAGATACTAAAATGGCCTTTTTAACTGAAAATTAAATTCCAGTATTTCTCAACTGACTGAATTTTTGTGTACTTGCTGATACACAATATAGACTACTGGTTCTTTCTGTTGTGAAGCTATAAAATGGATAGCAACACAAAGAGCACATAGTTCCTCAAATGTCTTCAAATTTGTGTCATAAGTGGGTCGCCTGTTGGCATGCCAGACCAACAAGTGTGTTTTGCCTAGGCTTAGCTCCCCAGCTGCTTTGAGGTGGTATAGCTACTTCACAGCCTCACGTTGATATTGCCTCTCTGAGTGGATTATTTTAGATATGCCAGAGACATATTTAATCTGTGAAAGCAATCCCTTGGTGGTCTCTCTCTGACACACAAAGGAATCAATAGAAAAGGCACAACCTTATTGCCAGAGCCAGCCCTTTGTTTTGCCTTTCAGATTAACCAGAGACATTAGCCTGACTGGGGATTTTACTCTGACGATTAATCTGAGCATACTATTGGGATGTGGCTGTAGTTTAAAGAAATACTTACAACTTGCTTGGTGAGTCTGTATTCATCAGCAATTTTATAGGAATGTCTTGCAGCTTCCTCTTCAGAAGCAATGATTTGGGTGTAGGCAATAAAATTCATGCAGAGAAATTTGAATCCTACAATATTGCTCCTGGTTTCTTAACAGCAGGTCTGTAATATATAGCAAGAAGTTGGCTATGATATTTCACATTAGACTGTACAATGCCCTTCACCTCAACGGGATCCACCAGACCCTCCTACACATCTGGCATTTCATTTAAGAACTGTGTGTGTGAGTATGAATTTGGCCAGTCTCATCAATGGCAGTAAAGGTTGGGTATTTGATCCAGTGAAGAGGCTGCAACTTCAGGGTCTGAAAATAAAATTCCATGTGGTTCTGTACAAAAGTAGGCATTAAAGTGTATCTAAAATAATTGTTTTTCATGCAAAGAATTACTTCATAATGTGAATGAAAAAGAAAAATGATGTGCAAGATGTTGTTTTGTTTTTCCATCATATATACTATTTTCTTTCTTTTTTCAGCCATCAATATGAGGAAAGAAAAGGGCAATATTGGGATTATAAACATAAGACTGGAAGCAAGGAGATAAGAGTTACTTATTTCGGTTCTTTCAAGGAATTGGTTTGTGGCTTAGCCAGGTTACTTTGTCTCTGTTTCACTTATTTCACCAAAATGACAATGGGATTTTTGAGCTTTAATTCATTTGTGGAAGGAGATTCAAATAACAAATTTATTTTTCTGCTTCAATTCAAATTGAAAAGTATACTGCAAATAATATGTGGGCAGTGTGTAGGGTTTTTGGTTTTGTTTGAGTTTTTTGTTTCCTTGTTTGTTTTTTAAAAAAGGGGGAGAGAGAAGATTTTGGTGGTGTTTTTAAACTTTGTATCTATTTTTTCTTAAAGTAGCAAAGGTCAGTGTAGCCAATTCTGATGATGCCTAGTTAGCTCGCTTGGGAAAGCATAAAAAAAAAAAAAAGGCACAAATACAGAGTAATCTTTCCTGTTGTGTTCTTTCAGCTTCCAGCAGTCAAAAGTTGAATTTTTTTTAAGGCTGTATCCAGACCATCTTGCCTTATACCCTGTGGTAGATTTTTCTTCTCTTCCCTGAGCTTGTCAAATGCTTTTTTGAAACTTAGTTAATTTTTTGGCCTCAGAAACACATCAGGTGGCAATGAGTTTGACAGTTAATTATGCACTGTGCCTAAAAACCAAAATCAAAACCCAAAAGCGCACTTCCTCTTGTTTGTTTTAAAAGTGTTGTTTAACACCTTATCAGTGCCCTCATCTTCATGCATGGTTAAAAGCAATGGATAATCTTACACTGATGCTCACTCTTACATTGCCTCTAGATTTGTTTCTTTTCTAAGCCTCCCATTTTTTCTGGTAAAGAAGCGGGGGTAGCTCTGGTTATCCATGTGACATACCTCTGACTATCCTTTCCATGTCTTTCTGTGTCTTCCTTAGCTTACCCCCTTTTTCCTTTTTTTTTTTGTCAGGATGGGATGGCCAGGACTGCACACAGTAGCTTCATCTTGGTAGTCAAGAAGCAGTACACTAATGAAATGGTTCTGTTATTTTATGGTTTAGTGTCAGGTTTTTTTTCTAGTACTATCTACCATTCTTCCCACTTGCATCGATCTGACGTTTTCCGAATGCCATTTGTAAAAATCCAGGGCATCTTTCTTGAATGATAACAACTAAGTTAGAGCTATTTAATTTCAGTATTTAATTTTAGCAATACTTAAGTTTAATTATTTTCATGTGCATTATTTTGCATTTATCAACACTCAAATTTTTCTGCCAGCTTTTTTCTAATAAATGAGTATAATGAGATCTTTCAGCAATTCTTTGTAGTAACCTTTAGCTTTTATTGCCCTGAATAACTTTAAATGAAATGCTGTCACTTCACTATTCAAATTTTTTTATGTAACTTAGAAATATGATGAGCGAAACAGGTTTTTTGAATCACTCGATAAGCTCTTCCCCTCAGAAAACAGCCCAGCTATTCTTAATATTCTTTCTCCTATAACCAAAGAGAGAATTATTAATCAACAAGGTGCTCTCTCTTACCTTTTGACAACTTTTGGTGTGCCTGATGAGAGTTTTGATCTCCATCGGTGGAGAACTTTAAAAATTGATGTCTCATTTGCTCTGTGACATGCCATATGACATAAACCTGTTCAGAAATTATCTGTATGAAGGATAAAGGTACAGTCATCCACAGAATGGACTTCCACAAGGTCAGTGAGAACAGCCTGAATACATTCACTATGTGCAAACATGAGAAGGTGTCAGTAAGTAAAGGATATATATTTGTATATATTCCTGATGTTTTGATAGGTTTAAAGTGTCCTAATGGCAAGGAATAATATGACAAAACTTCATTGGCATGAGAGACTTTTTAAAAGAAAAAATAAGTTCAAATATCAAGTTGAAAAGAAAAGATTGTTGGTTGACTATGACAATGCCTTTAGTTTAATATGGTTTTGGTTCAGCCTCAGTGATGAAAGGATGGCAAGAACTTATAAACAATCACTGTATAAAAATCAGGAAAAGATGCAGAAGACCGATTAATAGCAATTAAATTTATAAAATAAAAAAACCCACCATATTTAATTGAATAGTTGTGAAGAAAATATGTGGCCAGCAATGCAATGATAATACAAATGAGTTCAAGGAACATTAGAAATAAAAGGAATCCTAAAAAAGATGTAGACTTCAAGCCCTGGAGATGGTAACTTTATCAATAACATTAATGATGCTGAAAAAGCAGAATGTTTCCATCAATATCAGCTGTGTAGCTGGAAAAATGTTAGGATGGTGTGTAGTTGCATCTTACTGAAATGATGCAATACTTTGCAGCTACTAATACAGTATTGTTAATTTTAAGAAAACCTGTTTAGTTTTCCAGTCAGGAAACTGGAGAAGAGGTCATAGGGTGCTGGTCTGAGAGCAGTTCTGTGAGCAGCAGAGCTAATGAAGGCTGATTTCTAGTGACTTCATGTCTCATGTTTGGATTTTGGGGGGTCAGGTGATGTGTGTTTTCTGACTGAAACTTTTCTGTATTTCAGACATTCACAGCTTCATTCATTTGTGGGATTTTTTGGATGACCTTATGTGGTCATTTGCTCTTCAGTAAGGGCACTAACACTACCTTCCTCACCCCGTTCATGAGCACTTTCATGAAACTGGGAAGGATTGACTGTTTTAGGACTACTGAACATCTGTCAGGTACAGCTGGAGTTGACCAGCGAGTCAAAAGTTAATTGGGCTGGAATGACAAGCAGTGGAATAGAAACATGGCTAGTGAAAGAAAAACTTGCAGTAACAGCATGACTATGTGGTGATCATGCTGTGACCAGCCTGACACCAGTTCTTCACTGAATAGTTGGGAAAGATTGCAGCTTATAAAAAAATTGAGAAAGGAATCTAACCACTGCTTTAATGTTTTTATGGCTTGATAAAAATAAATTTGTCAAAAAATCTGATTTCGTATTCAATGCGAAAGTTTGTTGATAAAATTGTTAGTGACACCTGATTTTCCTGTGAAAATCTGTGACTTGTATGATGTGATAGGGCTCAAAACTTCTTAATAAGAAAGTTTCCCTAAATAGGTGTGTCCGTAGCAATTTTCTTAAGGAGTTGGTATGTGAAACTTCTTTGTCAAACCTGGTTTGTCTATCAAATTTTGAAGATGGAGATTTGCATCTTGATGTTAGATTATTTAATTTTCGCATATTCCTCTCCCAACACAGCAGGTTCTCCTTTCGGTGAGAACTACAGAGGGGCACAGGTGGTGCAATATGTAGACCCTGTAGCAAAATCTGTAGCCATTAAGCAAGTGAAGAGAATTTTTGTGTGAGGGTGGTGCCTCAAAGTGCATCCCCAGTCTTCAGCCTGCTTACACTAACATGTAAAAAATGCTGAGAATTAGGATGCGTCTTATATCCTGCCTCTCTGCTAGGTTTAGACACTTTACTTTGGAAACATCAAGGTAAGAGACATACCTCCAGATAAAGTAAGCGTGAAACTAGAAAAGGATTTTAATAAGAGAGGAATCATTCTCTGGAGCTGCCCATAGTCCATTGACTACAAAGGGAAAATGTTGCTGACTTAGATTAAAGCCAAATGAAGCTCTCATAGGTACATAAGCCTTTTTTTCTGAAAGAAAGTCTATATGAAAAGTAATCTTTCTGAAGAGTGACATGATGACACAAGAGTCTAGTGATCAGTTTTGTTCAGAGCTGACTGGAGACCTTATGGAGAAAGAGGAGTGAGGCAATCTGGTACCCAAAGCTGTAAATGGGAGTCATAGAATGCTTTGGGTTGGAAGGGACCTTTAGAGGCCATCTAGCCCAACCCCCCTGCAGTGAGCAGGGACAGCTTTAACTAGATCAGGTTGCTCAGAGCCCCAGCCAACCTGACCTTGAATATTTCTAGGGATGGGGCCTCCACTACCTCTCTGGGCAACCTGTGCCAGTGCTTGACCACCCCCATTGTAAAAAATTTCTTTCTTATGTCTAGTCTAAATCTATTCTTCTTTAGTTTAAAACCATTATTCCTTGTCCTGCCACAACAGGCCTTGCTAAAAAAGATTCTCCCCATCCTTCCTACAGGCCCCCTTTAAGTATTGGAAGGTCACAATAAGGTCTCCTCGCAGCCTTCTCTTCTCCAGGCTGAACAACCCCAACTCTCTCAGCCTGGCCTCATAGGAGAGGTGCTCCAGCCCTCGGATCATTTTTGTGGCCCTCTTCTGGACACGCTCCAGCAGGTCCATGTCCTTCTTGTGCTGAGGGCCCCAGAGCTGGACGCAGTACTCCAGGTGAGGTCTCACCAGAGCAGAGTAGAGGGGCAGAATCACCTCCCTCGACTTGCTGGCCACGCTTCTTTTGATGCAGCCCAGGATACGGTTGGCTTTCTGGGCTGCAAGCGCACATTGCCAGCTCATGTCCAGCTTTTCATCTACCAGTACCCCCAAGTCCTTCTCTGCAGGGCTGCTCTCAGTCCCTTCATCCCCCAGCCTGTATTGGTATCAGGGCTTGCCCCATCCCAGGTGCAGGACCTTGCACTTGGCCTTGTTGAACCTCATGAGGTTCACACAGGCCCACCTCTCCAGCTTGTCCAGGTCCCTCTGGATGACATCTCATCCTCCTGGTGTCAGCTTGGTGTCATCTGCAAACTTGCTGAGGGTGCCCTCGATCCCACTGTCTGTGTCACTGATGAAGATGTTAAATAGCACCGGTCCCAGTACAGACCCCTGAGGGACTCCACTTGTCACGAGACAAGTCAGTTGGGATTGATGGGACAGAATCTCGCTACTGAATAGAGGCAGGGGCTCGTTGAGAAAGGAAAGCTGAGGATGGATGCAGAAGTCAACAAAAGCATGCTGAAGAAGAAATATCTCATATTTCCTATTTAAATGACTTGAGTACCATTACTGTCTACCTACTTGCTTGCCGTTTTCACTCAGCTGTTTGAAAACTCTTTGATGCAGTTTATTTTTACACTTCTTACTAACTATACACAGAAAAAAATTTGAAACTATCTCCTTTAGACATGCTAGAACAAGATTTGTGTCTGTTGGATACTAGTTCAACTTCAGCATAATTTTCATGGCTGCATAACTTGTGAATGACCCAGTGAGTAACAGCTCGGATACAGCACTGTTGAAAATCAGAGTTTTTAGGACCAGATTGGAGGAAGTGAGAAATTTTTGGAAGTAGGCAGTGTGACAAGCTGGGCACGATTGGTAGCTATTTCTGATTAAGGTACCTACTTAGATTTCTGTTTATAATAGATACTTACCACATAGTTAACTTGAGCAGTACAAGAAGGAACTGAAAACAATGGAAAGTCCTTATTTTTTAGGATTTTCCTTTTTGGCTGTTTTGTCACTTTTATAAACTGTGTTAAAACTCAAAAGTAAGATTTTGACCAGTAGTTGACTGCAGTTTGAACAGTAGCTTTTAATTAGGCTCTAAGATTAGGGTTAAATTAATAGGCATATATTGTCAGTGGAGAACTGGCAGGGAAATACAGGCAGAAGGTGGTTTTTTCCAACCAGTGAGGGCTTCAAAAGTTCATGGAGAACTTTGCAGAGGGAAAAAAAAATCACTTTTAGAGTGACAATTAATAGCTGTTCATTGTCTTCATTATTTGCTTTATATCATTGTTACTTTTGAGGAAGTGAATAAATAATGTTTGTTCTAAAGACACTATTTCTGAGTTGTTTTCATCTACTCACAAGTTCCTAGCCTGATTTCCTTAGGTGCCAAGCACACCTGGGCCACCAAGTTACAACAGACAGGGAAAAGCAATCAAGAGGTGTAGAACAACAGTAGTTAGAGCAGGCTCAGGAAACCAGAGCTATTATCTCAGAGGAACTAAGAAAATCCCCTCAATGTCAAAAAGGTCAATTGCTTTTGTAACATTGTTCTAAGTTACACGATAAAGAGCTGTAATCTCTGCCCCGTCTTTTTCCTTAAACTGATAGGTTGAAAATTGGTGAAAGGAACCAATGCTAAATTAAACAGAGATTCTGCTCTGATTTTGATTGAGATTTCTTTTCGGCCTATAAACACATCAGAAAGACAGATCGTGCCTTAGGTATTGGCTGGTCTACGCTTTTCTGTGTATCTTGCTTTGAAAAGCACTTAATAGATTTATGTCAGTCTGTAAAACAAACTGCTTCCAGGGTAGGAGCTTGCATACCAAACTAAAAGCAGGTGCAGTTTAAAACAGAGGTGATATAAAGCGCTAGAAAATGTTTGTGCAATGGGAATCTTGACAGTCTGCTTCACTACAGCATGTTCAATGTGGTACGGCAATTCATGTCATAAAATGGTATGAGTCCCAGATACATTACTGCCTACCTGCATGAGAATGTGGGTTTACCATCTCCATCTGTCTCTCAAAGAGTATGAAAAAGTTGCAGTATGTTTAAAGAGGTCTCTGTTTTTAATGTGGTTAATCAGCCTTCACTCAGAGCTCAACTTGCCTTCACTCAGAGCTCAACTTTTTGCATGGTCAGAAATCATATTTTCTGCCAGAATGCAAAAGCCCATTTTGTTTTGTAGTGCAATCATGTATTGCAATATCACTTAAAAAATAATTTCTTCTGTGTCACATATCGAACTAAACAGCTATCTGAGTCATATCCTTATTATTAAAATGGCAAACAAACAAAATCTGAATGTATTTCTTTTTCTGCCAAACCTTAGCCTGTTTTTATGTAAATTACCATATCCAGGGGCCACAGTCAAAGGCTATTTATACAGTATATCAATTAAATCTTGACTTGTACCTCAGCCCTTTAATCAGTTCTGAGCTAGAAGTGATTTTATATAGTTTAAGGCCAGAGGGGAGAGAGAATCTACACTGAGTTTGTGTATATTATTATATATTATTATAGTGTATATATTGTGTTCTGTATAATGATGCATATCACTATACTTATTAGAAAGTATATTACTATAATATAGTGTAGTCTATTATTGTATAGTGTTAGGCTGTTAGATTTCATCCAGCTACCCTTATACCAAGATCACCAGATTTAGCTGCGCATCCTGCTCTCAGGTCATCCAACTGCTCTGCACGACAAGCGCTCTGCTACTGCCTGACACCCACAGCAGGTGAGGAAAACTACCTGAATGAGCCACTGAGGACTTTTATGTGTGGAAAAATGGATCTTTCCAACTAGTCTGATCAGAGACCAAGAATCAGGAAGGGAGGGAGAATCCCTTTCTGATCCTAAACCTGGCAGTTTTACTTCTGCATCCAGGAGTAAAGCATTATGTGATGCACCTGAGAGGTTTCTCTCTACTGGCATAAACTGACTGGTGTCCTGTCTCTAAGGATGGCAGGTTTCTTGTGGCTCACAAGTATTTCTGGGGAAAACAGTTATAAGGATAGGAAAGAATGTATCTGCCTGGTATTGTGTTGGGGTCAGAAAAGCTTCTTGACCCTTCTAAGCAACTTATGTACATCTTCTTTAGGCATGTATTGAGCATGATGGGAATAATCTAGGCAGTTCTGTGTCCCCATATCTTGCGAAGGGAAATCGAGGGAGAATTTGTAGATTCACAGATTCTGAAACCGGGAAGTATGACTATTCCCTTCGAGCCACAGCCAGCACAGGCAATAGAATTTCTCCTAAAAAGTATACTAAATACATGTTTCAGAAAGATATCAAATCTCACTTCAAGTCCTCTGGATGATCTGGAGTTCATCATCTTCCTGTTAAACTTTAATTACCTTTACTGGTAGGAAACTATGTCTATTTTCAAGGTTGGTGCTTTTTTGCCCCTAAATTCAGTTTCCAGTCAGTAGTTCTGTGTCATTGCCACATTAAAAGCACCTCTTCCTCTCTCCAGTTATCAGTTATCTCTTTGGGTCTCCAGAGAGAAAGACAGACAAAGAAATCAGATGTGTCCCCAAACCAGTTCTTCAGTAAGCAGAATATTGTTGTTAAGCCTTTTTTTTTTTTTTTTTTTTTTTTTTGGTGTGGGGTGGGGAGGTGTCTTGAACTAATTTCCTCAGCCCCTCCTTGCACTCTGCAGTAAGTCTGAATTCTGGACACAATAGTCTAATAGTCTTGTGTAGAAACAAGGCTGCATGGACAGCTTTTCATTAGACCCTTGACCATAATACTGACTAAGTAATGCTCTCCAAACTAGTCTCTCCTCTCTCAGACAGTCTACATATACTGTTCACAAATGTTTTCAAAATGTATTTGACACCTCTCTTACGTCAACTCTTCAATGCTGACCCTGTAGTCAGAATAGCCACATAGATTTGTGATAGTAATGTAGCCTTCACATTTTTACCGCCCACTAGTTTACAAAACAGTACCAAAAAAGATTTCATTTAATTGTCCAAATAGTTAGTAAGAATATTTAAGTGTTGACCCAAGAAGTGATTTCTGAGGGCATTGCTCTGCATTTTGATTTCTCTCAGATAATAATAACGAAAAAATAAATACACCACAATGCCAGTTTGCAAATCATTCAGTGTAATCCCCGCTAATTCCATCTCAGTTTTAAATGAAGACATTAAGTGATAAAAAGTTCAACTGAGGTGGTTGATCTGAAAATGATTGCATACTACAGAAACAGTCTCATGTCCTATTCTATTATAGAGGTAAAACTTCCTATCCACATTAGTTGGGATAAATAAAACCTCAATTTCCATTGTGAATACAGAACTGAAACATGAGTTAAATGTCCAAGTCTTTCCTGTAACAGTATTTACAACTTAATCTAAAAACAGAATTCTGACCTACATTTTGGAGTAGGCGAGAATTGAGGGGAGTAATCATATTGTATTTCCAAATGCCTGTATGTTACCCTTCTTTGTACTGATCTCTCTCATTTCACTGATACCTTTTGCTTCCCTTGTCAGTCACCTACATTGAAAAAATACTTGTCCATCCTCCTTACTATCATTTTTACTTTGTTTTTGTTCTGAAATAGGCATTTAACCAAAATAGCTTATTGCCCAGTGCTGCCTTTTTAATATCTGTGGCATTTGGGTTATGTGGGCAGCCTGCAGGATGCTCTTCAACAGCTCCCAGCTTTCAATAACATTTCTGGCTTCAGACTCGCATTCCCAGACAGGTATGCCAAGAACAACTCAAGTTTCCAAAAGGTGACACTTTTAAAATGTTGAATGTATCCTGATACAAAATTACAGAAAACGTATCAGGATCAGTGTGTACCTAGGCATCAGCTAATTTTCAAGTTGAGTCGATGCTGTCTGTCAGGATAGTTTCACTACTGACTTGCTCTACACTGAACTCAGACTTTTCTTTAAGAAATTACAACATAGCCTGTTTTAGCAATATTATAGTTTTGTTTCAGTTGCATGTTATGAAATCTAGGAGATATCCCCAAGATGAAGTCAGTCCCATTGTACACTGTTTTTTCTTCCCATGTAGAAAGAGCAGAAGGTTAAGGAACATTTAGTTTTCTTGCACAGATTAAATGGTCTATAACACGTGCACACCTATACTCCATCCTTTGCCTGAGGAAATCTCTAACTTCTATTACCTGAGGGCCTGGATCTTGAACATTGTTCTTGAAGTCAAGTACCGTCTTCCTGTCTTCTTTTCCCACTAGATAGTGCTTAAAAAAGGGATCTTTTCTGCACTTTGTTTTGGGTACTGTTACATAATGTGCTAGATTCCACCAGTGAGTTTGTCATTGAGATCCTATAATCTGGTGTTTGCCCCATCTCCCATCTGGAGATGAGACCACATATAAGGCACAAAAGAATGGAGAAAATAAAAATAACAGGATGTGAAAGTGAAAGGAAAACCAAGGGAAATAAAGAAAATTCAATTAAATGAATTAAAAAAAAAATTGATCAATAGCAGTAGAAAGATCCTATATGGGGTTGCATCATCTATGAATAATTTAGGTGCCTTAAATTTTGTTTAGATTTGCAGGAAAAGTAGTTTTTAAATCAACTGTAGCATAAACATTCGTAATTCTTCTAGTTATGAAAAATGTATTCCGAAGGCTATGAGAAAACAATACTTGTTTATATTGTTTATTTTTATGTTTTTCATTTTAAGTGTGATGGAAGCATTTCATAGGAGGGCATGTGCAATAACTGGTAAACTCTGCATAAAAATTAGACTTTGCCATTAATATGTTAAGCATTGCATGTTCTTTATTTCAAAGAGAAATTATGATCAATTATTACAGCATGCTCACACTTTTGATGGAATATGAAATTGGGATTTCATTGGGATTGACAGACCAACTAGGGTCCAATTTTCCATTTGAATTTTTGCTCCTTGCTATTAAAAAAACTATTTAAAATGTCACAGTACCTGCAAAGTTGTTGTGAGAAGGCTGGTAGGACAAGATCACCTTTTCGTGCATGTTGTTTGAGAAATAACCGGCCCTAACTGTAAAATTTCCAAATTAAAAAAAACAAACGAACAAACAAAAAAAACCCACACACAATAGTTGCCATATTTTCTCGTCATATTTTCTCAAGCGAGGTTGGGGGTATGGGGGGAGGGTTAGAACACCAGGGATGGTGAAAAGTCAGGAATAAGCACAGCTGGCAGGAAAGATCAAACACACAATAGAAAATATCAGATGACTCAGAGAACAAGGCACTGAATGGCATGTTTTGGTTTTTTTTTTTTTTCCATAGACATCAATATTAAATGGAATCAGATCAGTTTTACTCTAAAGGCAGTTCTGTAGTAAAGTCACAGAGTACTTCATCAGAAATAAGATGGGAGTTTAGCAGTTAACAAAGCTTTTGGGGGGACTAAAGTTAATCATGTATGCAAATACTTTATAGTTGGTGGAAGTTAGGAAATCTGAATGTTTTTCACCACAATGCTATTACCTTTTTTTTTTTTTTCCCCAGCAACTTATCTCATAATGTGTTAACAATCCAAAAATTAATTTTTGTTCCTCTTGCAGTTAACATTTGAAACAGTATTACTAGAAGACTTGGGTAAGGGACTGCTAATGGTTGTCCAAGAGTAGAAAACCATAAAAGCCCTGCTGAAAATACTTTGTTCTTGAAGAATGGTGTTAGCCTTGTGGGCACAAATTTATATACAGAGCTGCACATACTCACACACCCAAATGCATTGGCCTCTACAAAACACAAAGTTACGTGAGCTGATCTGGGCTCTTCCCACTATTTTATGCTCCAGGACAAAAATATGGAGAGCCTGCAGACTTAGCCACTACAAATGCATTAATTCTTCTGAGTTAACTCATCATCAACTATCCACTCCAGAATACTTCTGTTGATAATACAGTACATACAGTTATGCACTTCAATATTATCACTGTGATTATGTCAGCATGATAATGGCAGAAAAATCATTTAAAAAAATAATCACCAGGTTCATGGCCAAAGTTTGCCACAGTAAACAATAATGGTGGATCTGATATGTGAGCAGTTGTATGAGGGTGTTAGGAAAAGACATGTAAGAATTTTGGCAGATTTAAGCCATTGAGAAAGACTAGATCATTTATTCTGGTGTGATGGAAAGTTTGTAATTGAGAAGGCAGAATGCAAGGCTCTCAGAGGTATCAGGTTTTAGTGCCCAATTGTAGCCACCATCCTGCAGGAAAAATTGAAATTTAAGCTGTTCCCCCTCTGTCCTGTTCAAACTATAGAATACTGTAACTCTGAATGCATGATCAGAGAGGGCAAAGGCAAAATGACCCCAAAGGTGCTGATGCTGTAACCTGGTAAAAAGGGCACATTGCTGCAGGAAGAAATCCTGTTCAGGGACCAGGGCTGGTTCTGTGTCTTGTCTGATGACACTTAAGTAGAAGCTGTATATGCAATCATGGTAATGAAGAGCAGAGTCTGTGGCTTTCTTCTCACAGTGGCATGCTTTCATAATTTGGAGATCTATGACTTGGATGATCCAGAACAAAAGATCTTACTGTGCAGGCTGATGCTTTTCTAATAACATCTGCCTTATGGTAAGATTTATGTGTTTAATTCTAGCAACCAAAAGAGTAGGAAAAAATCTCAAAACCCTAATGCTAATGAAATCTGCTTGCCTCTGGGATGTCACAGGATTACAGGGTGTTCAGAGGCTTTGTCATGCGGGAGAACGGGGTGGGGTGGCAATCAGGTAGTCAGTTGTCCAGGGTATTTATGTGGAAAACGCTGTTCGATAGGTGGGCACAGGGTAGAGCATTCTCTGATCATTGCTTCGTCTAAGTCAAACTGAAGGACTGTGAACTTTTGACAAAGGTTACAGGAAATGAAATGTTTGTTTACTAAGTTATGTGTTTGCAATTCTGAACACTGAAGGCCATATAATGGAAAGAGAAGTAGCTCAGTAGTTTTATGCACCCAGGTGGAAGGTGGGTATTGGCAAGAGAAGCCTGCTGGCCTCCACTGGCGTCTTTTCAGGACATCTGCAAAGAAGCAGCTCTTACCATTACTCACCATTGCAGAATTGCTTGAGAGACTCTTCTAGGCAACTGCAGTCTGGGGAGATCATGGATATAAAAGTTTAAAACAAAGGTGGAAAAGAAATGCTTTCAGTGTCAAAGAAGAGGGTTAGAATGAGCTTCCCCTGCAATGGATGGATGAAAGGCAAGGCAGGCTCCACTCATACTTACCTGAGGAAAGGAAAGGAGAACACAGCTGGATGTAGTTGCTAGAGATTCCTGGTTCAAAACAGGTCTGCAACAGTTTAGCTAGCATGATCCAGGAATGCTTAGGTAGGTGAGTACTTATCAGCGGAAACTGCCCTTAATAATGTTGCAGTTTACCTGGTTTTGGAGAATGAGAGATGGGCATCTCATGAGTTAGTGTCACTCTCTTTATCAGTCTCCTGGGACTCTTTCATTTGGGACTCTTTCTCCTCCTGGGAAGACAGTGGGGCTACAAGGTCTTTTCAGAAGTTCAATAATCTTCTCTGTTTTCTTTTCATATATATATTTATTCTTTCCCAGGTCTTCTATACAGGCCCTTTGCTTTTTTGAAGAAAAAGAGAGGATTTGAAAGGCTTCTCAAACTATGGTCTCACTGTATTTTTGGAACAGTAATTCTGACTTCTTTTTTTGAGCCTGGGGAAGATAGTAAGAAAATCATGTCATTCCAAGCCACATAATGCAGTTTAAAGCTGCCTGGTGATACATTTAATTTGTGGGAAATAATTGAAACTGGACAAGATGAATAACTAAGTTACATTTTTACCTAGGATCATACCGAAGTTCCTGTTGGAATTGATCAGCGTGGAGTTCCACTGAGTACAAACTCCTCTGGTAACAGTGTTAACAGAGCGAGACCCTGGGATTATGTCCCAGGGAAATGCAAGCCTTGCTTTCTTTTGTGTTGGATCTTTACTGTGGGCTGTGTATAGCAGAAAAGGATTTGCAGGTTTATGTGTATGAATAAGGGATAAAGGTGACTATATTGTGTCCATGGACAGATGTCATAGCACTGATAAACAGCCCAGAAGTCAGGGATCTATTACAATAATTCCTTCATGCTTGGAATGTTTACTGGTTGCACTCAGAAAAGCAGGCAACGTTACAAAGAACAGATCTGCAGATGGAGGCAAGATCCCCTGCAAGACCTTAGATATTTTAGGGCTGAGATATTTTAGTGGAGAGTTGCTAGTTGAATTAAAATCAGACAAGCAATTTATTTTCTTGAAGGTTAACTTAGAAAAGATGGACCCTGACACTGCCATAAAGCCTTGATTTTAATAAAAAGCACTCTTTTTCTCTCATTACTTTAATAGGGTTTGCTTAGTTATGTTCCCCTTTTGTAAAATTGCTAGTTAAATTTGTACATTGTAAGGCCATAAATATAAATTAGTGAACAATTGAACAGTCTCCTTTCCAGTTAAAAAGCATGATTTGGAGATTACATTCTCAGGAGATTTTTGAGAGTGCTGCTAATGACATTTCATGTGCATGAAGTTCATGTGACCGGGACTGGGGACATGCTCTTATTTCCTCCCTTCCTGAAAAGGTCGCTGGGAAGAAATAGGATACATTATAGGGAAGGAAGTACAAAAATCTCCCCACCGCCACTTTTTCCCCCCTGTAGTAGTCTATATAGTTCCTTTTTTAGTAGACTTAGATCTTGAACTGGCAGAACCAGACAGTGGCATACTAACACACTGGCTCAAATTGTAGAACTACACTTACCAAAGGGATGTAGGGAGCATCTTCTAGAGATGATTGGCCAATACAGAATTGTCCAAATTACACAAACATCCCAAAGAAAGGAATATTATGAAAAGAGTATTTCCCTTCATATACAGGGATGTTTACAGTTGTAGGTATTTGAAAATTGCACATCAGCAACAGAGTTTTAGTGAATCACATAAGTGGTAATGACTGTCATTTTAACTAGATTCTAACATTAAATATTGAAAGCTTACTTTTAATAATTTCATTATTTTCTTTAGTGCAATACATACACATTGCAGTGTATCAATTTTCAGATACTTGGTGACTGCTTTTTCATTTTTCTCTCCAACTTTCCATTGCTAGTTCATACACTCCAGGAAAAGGTGGAGTTTATGTGAAAGCTTGGCTAACTTACCATTGAGTTTTTATCTTCTTTTTTTAATTTTAAATGAAGCATTCTGCTATGATATAGTAAGGGAAAAAATAGTAAGAAATGTATTTTTCACCTATTTCCTTAAAGAAATGAGACTAACGTAGCTGTGGCATCTATGTGTCATTCAGACAATTTGAAATCAAAGAATTTCAAAAAAATTGAAGGAGTACAAGCTTTAAAGATATTGTCTACATGCCATGTGAAAACTAGTTTCTTGGACAAGTTTGAAAATAGTATCTTCATCAAGGAAAACTTTAACTTCTTAAGATAAACATTCCAGTCAACAGTCATGCATTTTAGCTTTCCCAAATAATATAATGTAGCGGTAGTGAATCTGTGTATTGGGTTTGTGTGGCAAGGTTTTGGTACCAGCAGGGGGGCTACAGGGGTGGCTTCTCTCAGAAGCTGCTAGAAGCTTCCCCTATGTTGGATACAGCCAATGCCAGCCGGCTCCAAGATGGACCCACCACTGGCCAAGGCTGAGCCCATCAGTGACAGCGGTAGCGCCTCTGGGATAACGTATCTAAGAAGGGGGAAAAGTTGCTATGCAACAGCAACAGCATTCGTGAGAGAAGAATGAGAATATGTGAGAGGAACGACTCTGCAGACACCCAGGTCAGTGAAGAAGGAGGGGGAGGAGGTGCTCCAGGCACCGCAGCAGAGATTCCCCTGCAGCCCCTGGTGCAGCCCATGGTGAGGCAGCTGTGCCCCTGCAGCCCAGGGAGGTCTGCGGTGGAGCAGATATCCACCTGCAGCCCGGGGAGGACCCCACACCAGAGCAGGTGGATGTGCCCAAAGGAGGTTGTGACCCTGTGGGAAGCCCACACTGGAGCAGGCTCCTGGCAGGACCAGTGGAGAGAGAGGAGCCCACACTGGAGCAGGTTTGCTGGCAGCACTTGTGACCCCGTGGGGGACCCACGCTGGAGCAGTCTGCTCCTGAAGGGCTGCACCCTATGGAAGGGACCCACGCTGGAGCAGTTCATGAAGAACTGTAGTCCGTGGGAAGAACCCACATTGGAGAAGTTCGTGGAGGACTGTCTCCTGTGGGAGGGACCCCATGCTGGAGCAGGGGAAGAGTGTGAGGAGTCCTCTCCCGAGGAGGAAGGAGCGGCAGAGATGATGTGTGATGAACTGACCGCAACCCCCATTCCCTGTCCCCCTGTGCTGCTCAGGGGGAGGAGGTAGAGAAATCAGGAGTGAAGATAAGCCTGGAAAGAAGGGAGGGGTGGGGGGAAGGTATTTTTTTGATATTTGGTTTTATTTCTCATTACCCTACTCTGATTTGATTGGTAGTAAATTAAACTGATTTTCCCCAAGTCAAGTCTTTTTTGCCTGTGATGGTAAGTGGTGAGTGATCTCTCCCTGTCCTTATCTTGACCCATGAGCCTTCTGTTATATTTTCTTTCCCCTGTCCAGCTGAGGAGGGCAGTGATAGAGCAGCTTTGGTGGGCACCTGGCGTCCAGGCAGGGTCAGCCCACCACAATCCGTCATGCCATCCTAAGAGCCAAATCATCAAGGCAGTTGGAGGCACACTTGCAGTACAGAAGCGAGCTAGGTAAGATGTGGGCTGATGGCCTAGGAGGGATCTGAAGCAATGCAGCCAGTGTGTTTGGGGAAGGTGGCAAACAGAAGATTCTTGGGCCTTTTATGGTGAAGTTTCAGGTGGAAGTCAGCAAGGCTAGATTTAGTTCAGCAAAACTCTGTGGGGAGCAAAGGAAACCAAGTCTTAATGTTTCTTCTGCTAGAGGGAAAAATGAAGATTGTTTTTATTATCACAAGGCAAATTGTCTGTGAACGGCAAATGCAATTTTGTACTAGAAGCAACTCTCATAGCTTTTCTTTTCTTTTTCTTTTTCTCTTTTCTTTTTCTTTTCGAGTATTAGAATCTTATGGCTGAGAGAAACTTTGGCAGTAAAATATTCCAACACTATGGAAAAAGCTTGGTCATTTATTTTCTTACTCTGAGATGAAACATATTTGGAAAAATTTAAGACTACCAAGTTCCTTAAAAGTCTTACGATGATGACCTCTTGAAAAGAATGAACTTTTGGGCAATGCTTAAGGCGTACATGGGGGCATGAAAACCATTTTGTTTTACTGATTTTGGACAGGCACTGGTCTGTTGAGGAAAGAAAGGCTGTTGTTAACCTCAGAGCCTCACAGACCACTTAACTGCCTGCAGGCATACCAATTAAGTGGAATTATCATCCCAATTAACCATTGTCCCTTGCCAGTCAAAACTCATTTGGTTTCATTCAGCTCCCTAGGAAATGTCCCAATTAACCAGATTTCCTAATTATCTGCATCCTGATTAAGTGAAGTGTACTAGTACAGCCTGCATTAATAAAGGAGTGTATTCTTATTGTTGCTTAAATCATTGTCCGAAAAGTTCGGTTTGCAGGTGATGTTCTCAGAAAATGAGTGTCCCAATTTGGGTTTTTGTTCTTGTAGCTACAGACTTAAAAGTCATTTGGGCCACTGAAATAAGTAGTTTCAGCAGGACTTGCCAGGAAGGTGTTACCTGTAAGCAAAGGAGGCAGAGGTGTTTGTATGTCCTGTTTTAGGCTGAAGATTTCATTCAGGGGCGCAGCCATGTGGGGTTAGTACTTCAGTTGGTGAATCATTGTTTCTTGACCTCAGAAGATCTTTTCACACTCATGTGAGCTGAGATACAGGGCGAGATTTTTTTAGTCTGTTTGGACATAGAATTAGGCACAGACTGTATCTGAAAAAGTGTGGTCTCTGCCACATGAAACACATTCAGCCTGTATTCAGCACTTAGTCATTATGCTGTTTGCTTCAAGGTACGGTTTACTTTGTTGACAGAGGACTTTTCAGATACTCCCTGGGTCTGTGACCTGTGAATAAACATGAATCTGAGCTGCCTCCCAGTAATTTGTGACCCTGATACTTCACATCACATAAATGAAACAAGATGATAGAAGTCATTGGAAGGTGGGGGAGCCCTTGAAGAAATTAAGAGCCTAATATATCTCATTTGACTAGATTATATTGTGAGTAGAGTGTGTTGCCTTTGTAATGTTATGTAGCCAAGTCTACTAATTACAATGTTATAATGAATTTCATCCAGGAATCTCAAATCTTGACTACACAGAAACATTTGGGGAAGGAGATAGAGGTGAATCAATTACAGGTATAGCGTGAAGTTCCCCTGTGGATTTCTTCTAACTCGGGAATAAAAGAGCTGAATACAGTTCCACACCGAGACATTTTCTGTGCCTTGTCGTGACGTCTTAATTGATTTGCCTGAACTTTCCTGCACTTCCTTGTCAAAAAGACCCTTCTGAAGCTTTGTATGACCACAGTTACCCTCACTGACTTGCTCATCACGGGCTTAAAATCAAGCAAAGTTGATCTTCATTTCTGAACAGGTGATTGCAGGCTGGGGGGAATTCATCATTGTCCCTGTTTTGGCAGAGGTATGACCTAAATCTGCCAGCACGTGATAAATATGCATAGACGGAGCTTTTCATTGATACAGAGGTTTTCATAGTGACTGTTTATAATCTCATACGTCATTCATTTGTCATTCACAAAAAACAGGTTTCTGAAATAGTCTCAGGACCTAGCACATAAACCCACAACCACTTTCATTTTCAGATTGGTGTGATGGGTACCAGGAGGCCTCAGCTGGTGGAAAGGAGCTCTCCTGGATGTCTGGGGGAGCTTTGCTACTTTTGGCAACTCTAAATGTTCCACTTTTTGAATTAACATTTTTTAGCATTTTCTTTTATGGCAGTCTGACCATGACCAAGATGAGTCAAGTCAGCACAAGGAGCCCCATATACAAGAATTAAGCCCCGCACTAACCCAAGGAAAGACAACCTATCAATCCTGAAATATTAAAAGTGTAGCATACAGCAAAGGGACATTATTGTGCAAAAATGATAACGAAAACAATCAGGAAGTAAGCAGGCTCACAAAAAGAGATAAAAGCCTGTTTTATCTTTTCTGGGTGGCTTAGGTATCTCTATTTATGTTTTAATCAGATAAAAGTGGTAGTGAAAGAGGAAAGAAAATGTCAGTGGCTTGATTGCTTTCACAGTTTTTACTGTGGGAGATATTAAAAACATTAACAATAGATAATATCATAAGAGGTTTCTGATAACTTATAATTCTCTCCAGCCAGCTGGGAATGAAAAAGCTTGAAAATGTTTCCCATGTGAAAAATTTCTCTGTCACAATGAAATTTTCATTTTCTGTCTTTTACACTGTGACTTTTCTGTCAGACCCACTTGGGATGTATTGAGCAAGGCAATATTAAAAAATAATAATTCTCCAGAGTAGTCCTTCAGCAGTGTCACATAATTTGAAAACAACTGAACCGCACTCTTGTTATTCTCTCCAAGATGAGATGAAATATTTTCATTCATGTTTGTTCTTGAGGTTTCCCAGCTCACAAGATTTGCTTGAATTTTTAAGTTCCTCAATCCCTAGATAACATGCAAAATGCAAATTGAAAATCAGCACACTTTCATTAAGGATTATGGATTGTACCTGTATCATCCTCAGAAGTGAGGGATCAATGTTCAACTGATATTCACCTTTTTATTTTTTGAAGATTGATGAAGCAAAATAGGATTTACTTAGTTTTCTGCTGGCTGGATATGTTGTATAGTTATATTGATGAAAATGACTGAAGGTGTGAATAACAAAAGATAAAACTATCAAAGCCAGAATTTCAGGAATTAACCTGCCTAAGATTAGCCAGGTACCCATGTCCTTATGGACATAGTCTCTGCAAGCAAACTGTGCAAGGCAATTTAAAATAGAAATGGAAATGTTTCTTTTAGCTGTATGCACATAATTTATCACTGAAAAGAAAAAAAAAAACTTTCACTTTTTTTATTATGTTTTTTTGTATTCAGGGCCACTGCAAATTTGACTATTGTTTGTATGGGAAAAGTGTAGAAATGTGGTGTTTTGCAATTTTTTCTTTCTTCTCACCACCATACTAGTTGTTAGAGCACATCAGTGTTCAAAAGTCCTCCATCTTCCAAGCACTCTAGCTGCCAAGTTCTGTAGTAATTGCAGAAACTCAGGGGAAATAGCAGAGAAGCCTTTGAAGGATAAAGCGTAATGGTTGAAATGGAAACTTCTGAAGGCATGGTAGAGGAGTACCAGTGCTCTAGAAGGAAAGTCCCATAGAAACCTGGAGTTTTTCCTGATTTTAATTACTTTGATTTTTTTTGTTTGAGTAATACTATCAATAGGAAAACACTCAGCATGAAAACTAACATGCTAATTATAAGTTTATGGGATTTAGAGATGGAAGAGAGTAATGCAGGTAATCTGCATCCCCCTGCCAGTGCTGACTTGTTCTTGTGAAAACAATCTGTGTGCCTTGTAAAAGGACCGTTAAAAACAGTATGCGGAAAAATCAAAATTAGAGACATTAAATTTGTTTTATTGTTTTTGGGCTGTAGCTTGTGAAAAGTAACAAAAGAAATTCAAGTTAAAAAATATTGCTATCTTCAGTTACAAACAGTACTGTTTTGAATTTTCATCAGCATCCTGAAAGAAATAAGGCAGTTGGCAAAGAGGTATTAATGACAACTCCAAATTGTAGCAATTGATTATGGTCTTATACCATTTTTAATCTGCTGATACCACACGCCTCTGCATGTTTCTGTGAAAACAATTTCTAGAAATTCCCTACCTGTTGTGTAAAATATTTTCTTTCACCTGTTTAGACCTTATTCCTGCTAGCTCAGTGGTCTGCCCTCTGCTACTTTGGTTGGGGGATGTGGGCAGGGGGAGGAAAGAGATTTGGTATGTTACAGTTCCTTATTCAGTTTATCTGTGGTCAAATTATTTCATGATTTTGTAAACCTTAGCCTTACCCCTTCGATATTTACTGTGTCCCCTTCTGGGCTCCCCAGCACAAGAGAGAGATGGACCTACTGGAGAGATACCAGCAAACGGTCATGATGATGTTTAAGGGACTGGAGCATCTCTCATATGAGTAGATGCTGACAGAGCTGGGACTGTTCAGCCTGGAGAAGAAAAAGCTCAGGGGGATCTCACCAATGCATAAATACCTGAAGGGAGGGTGCAAAGAGGACAAAGCCAAGCTCTTTTCAGGGGTGCCCAGTGCCAGGACCAGAGGCAATGGGCACAAACTGAAACACGGGAGGTTCCCTCTGAACCTGAGGAAACACTGTTTCACTGTGAGGGTGACTGAGCACTGGCACAGGTTGCCCAGAGAGGCTGTGGTGTCTCCAGCCTCGGAGATATTCAAAAGCCAACTGGACACGGTCCTGGGCAACCAGCTCTAGATGGCCCTGCTTGAGCAGGGGCGTTGGACCAGATGACTCTGGAGGTCTTTTCCATCCTCAACCATTGTGTGAACATTCACCTCTCTAAACAGAAGAGTCCAGGTGTCTTGAATTCTCACCTCATAAGATAGCTGCTCCGTCCCCTGGTTCATTTTAGTTACCTTCCTTTGTACCATCTCTCCATTATATCCTCCGTTATATAGTTATCCATCCTCCATGTAACTCCATAACCCCCATCCTGAGGTGGGCAGATCAGAATTTCACTTGGTACACAGGATTTTACATACGAAGTAAAATAAACAGTCTTGTTCTCAGTACCCATTTTGATGATTTCTGGAGCTTTTCTGGCTTTTTAACTGTCACTTCATATTGAGCTCTTTGGGATATTAGGGTCGATGTTTTCACTCCTGTGGAGCACTTAATCTGAGGTACTTTAACCTCATTGACCAGAGAATTCTACATTAAGTGTTTTGAGAAAACTCTGTTCATTGTAGCAAGGGTCTCATTGACTTTGATTGCAGTTCTGATTGCTGCATGACATTAGGTCAAGTTCTAGGAATCTCAATTTGGAAACTGAAACCCCTAAGAACAAGAGTTGGCGTAGCTGACTTGCCCAGTCCAGCTGATCTGTCTATCCCATGTTCTCCTTTCTCATTCACTGCATAGTTTCTAACTTTTGTAGCTGATGAAATGGTTCTATGAGCAATGTTTTTTCAGTACACAATGTACCTTGAGCACTGTTAAATCCATGCAGTGACTGGCAAGAGCTCTTGTTGAAAAAGGCATTTCTTTCACCCTGTCTATGGACATATTCAAATTAATATAAAGCATATATTTTCAGAGTATTGCAGGAAATCAAAGATAATGGGTAGGAATATAGGCTAATACTTTTCTTGTTTTTCAACTGTAACTAAAAATTCATGTAGAAATTAAATAAAAGTGCCAGTTAATTAATATAGAACTTTTGTCTGCAGATTTTTCAGAATGCATTAGCAGCCTATTTTTACTTTTGTTAAATGTTGTACTTTATTGAATATATATTAATAATTGTTTTAGCAATTGTAGACTCCTGTAAAATTCTTATATCTTCATTTAAGACTACAGAGAACATACAGAAGTCACCCCTTTTTTATTTACGATGTTGTCAAAACATTGCTGGCAGCTGTGAAATCCCTTGGGGAGAACTGAATCAAGTAACAGTAGGAATGAACTGTAGGGGTATGCAGTTCTTTGTGTCAGTGAGTAACTGTTCTCCACTCTTTATTCTCTGGTAATTTTTAGATAAATTTTAAATCATTGAACATATCCATAGCTATTAAACTATTTAGAGAAAATTAAAGCAAACCTAACTTTTATTTTCTCAGTTTAGTGTGACTAATATTAATACATGCTTGTATTCTGTAAAGCTGTCATGTTTGGAGACCTTCACTGCCGGTTGCTGGTAGAGAAGTTATGAGTGTTGTATGGTAGTCCAAAAATAGAGATAGGTATTTCATTATTCTACTTGCTATATTTCAAGCTTAGGGAAACTGGCAGTATTCCCCAAACGAAGAGAAAAGGAAGCTCTAACAGGACCATGAAGTCTGGAGTGTTAATACGGTGGTCCTTCCACTCTGGGCATATTGTTGAATGTAAATATATAAAAAGTCCTGAAAGCATAAGCCAGAGCACAAGAATTCTCTTTTCAAAGTCATTTTAATAAATTGTAACTGACAAGAAGAAGAATTAACCTTTAGCTAATGTTACTACTTTAATACTGAGGTTAAAACACATATCCAGAGAGTGGTCCTCAGCTTAGGGGATATTAAATTCTTACCTGCAGGTTGTACTAGTGCAACAGAAAGAGTGGGATGTGTCTTCTCTCCTCCATGCTGTTCTGCTCAACTCCTACTGTATGGGTCGACAATTACCATACACTCCTGGGAAATGATAAAATGTGGTTCTGAACTCCATCAAACAAAGCCGATCCCAGACTCCCAGAGCAGAAGCTCCAAAAGGGAAGCTGTTGCTTCATGTGCAGTGTTCTCTTTTGCTGGTTTTTGCAGTTTAAAGAGAGCAACACCAACAGGTACATTTTGTGAGACACCTGATGCTATAAGTGTGTATTAGGCCTGTGCTGATACATAAGTAGACAGAGCTTCTCAAGGCACTGCAATGAAGGTAGACCTGGTGTTCAGAAATCAAGCTGAAGAGCTCATACCTTTTAAGCCTGCGCTGGTTGTGAATGCTTGCCAGCACAGAAGTCTGTGCTGTGGTGAATCGTGGGAAAAAACATATAGGGAACCCATGAAGTTTTATTGCCTTCACGATCAGATAAATCTGAGCAGGAAAAAGTTCAGGATTGTAGTTACAACGGTAGAGCTAGCTCTGCCTTACTTTCAATTTTGGTGTCTATGGCTTTCAGTATTCAAGAACACTGAATAAGAAAAAGGCAGATGATGCTGCATGTAGAAAACTCTTGTTTTATCATCTACAATTTATAAATAGAAGGCAGATGTAATATGCAAGTGTAGGTAACAACTCTACTATTAAATTTCCCAGTTTCACAAAGAAACTGTTTTGATCAATATTTTAATTTCACTTGGGCAGGATGGGGAAGAGATCTCAGCAGATGGTTGTCATAAACTCCATACCTCATTTGGAATTAGCGTACAAAGCTATCCAGCTTGGCACTAACTACACAGCATAATTTTCCTGCATGTGCGTGCCAAAAGAAATCTGGCATAGAGAATATTTTTTCTAATTATTTTCAGATTTTATTAACCAACATCAGACCTGCTTAACCTGTGGTTGCTCTATCCATAAATCTGTACGTTTCATAGTTTTATGAGAAAAAAAAAAAAAGTCAGTTATGATATAGCACTGACCTAAATCACTAATTGCTAGCATTATTGGGTAACTTAATTAGAATGATCAGTAAGTTTTCTTGCTACTGTAACGTGCTATTGCCTGATGGTGAGTCTGAGAGAAATGGTTGTGTCAATTATAAGTAAGCTTTTTGACAAAAGAGAAATTTAGAAGACATACTAATACTCATAAGGACAAAGTTCTCATTGTTAAGATTATTTAAATAAAACTCTTCTTATTTTTGTAACATTTTTTATATTTTTAATGGGGGAACAGTTCCTTGGTGTGTATTTTTGTGAAGGGAAGAAAGGTGGTATCATCAGCAGAAGTTCTTTGAATTTGTCTCTTGAACTCAGCTTTGTAACTCAGCCATTCATCTCTCTTTGGAATCGTTCAAAATATCTGATGTAACAAATTTGGATCCAAATGTCTCAATACTTTTTTCCCAATTGTTCATTCCTTTAACAAATGGCTAACACATAACTTTGTTTAAAAAGAAAACAGAACTGTAGAAAAGACGATGGCCATTTCTTCATGAAAAATGATCTTCCATGTCTACACTTCACTGAGATATTAAATATGGTCTTTTTCCTATTCTTGAAAAAGCAAGTTTGGTATGCTCATCTTTGTGATACACACGACTGATGTGTAATATGTGAGTCAGGCCACAACCTCCCAGAATTCAGCAATGTGAAAACTAGGAGAGGTTCCCTACAAAGCTTGAGTCTGGAAACAGGTTGGCTTTAAGACCTACTAATGGGATAACAGAAACCGGGGACTAAAAGTCCAAGAGAGCAAGCAGTGCTTGCTATTTTCCGTTAGATCCAAATGAAACTTTATGTGCTTTGTAAACTGATATTTTAACTGATATGATTGAATAAAGAAGAGGAAAAATGAGCCCTTTATGATTATTATCTTTTTATTCAGGGCCAGGGGAAATTAATTTATAAATAATGTACTTGCCCTTTACACTGTTATTCACATTTGTGAAAGCTCCACTGGCTGTTCTGCAATTACGCTAATGATAGCTTTGACCCAGTGTTCAGTGCAGGAAGTCTGATGCCGAAACTATGCTTCTGCAAGTAGATTGCTCTACCTGTTTCCAGCCTTTTAGTATTTACTAAGTATGCTAAAAAAGAAAAAAAATAAGGCTAATGCGATAATTTGTAGAAATGAAATAATGTATTTTGCATAGTGATTTGTACATATGTTTCAACTTCTCCATACTTTGCATTTTGCTTATACAGGTGGGAAACTTATTAGTGCACAGTTTATCTTTTTCTTTGGGAACAGACAGGACAGATAGTTTGGACGAGGGCAAGAGTGGGACAGCCCCGCAGGGGTTCTGCATCACATGGCTAGGAATGTTTGGCATATTAAGGGAGTGCTAATGGTGATGTTGTTTTAATCCTTTTATTCCTGATGACTAAATATGTTCCTTATAAAGAAAAATCAAATCAGCTCGTCATGAACTTGTAGGTGAGTTCCCAGATGCCCATGAACTTGCAGTCAAGCACTGGGGAAGGGTAAGAATTCCTGCTTTTGATTCACTGTATAACCTTATGTAAGATATTTAATATTGATGCAACTTGATATCTAATTAGGGAAATGAGCATAATCATACTTAATTACTGTGCCTATTTCATAGGAGAGTATGAAGATAAATTAGGTATAAGAGCTTGAAATATAAAAAGCCTTGTAAGTGGATAATATGATCCACTTGTTCAGTTGCTGACCTCAACTTATAATGAAGAAGCTGCAACAAATAAATGTATGAGAAAGATTTGTGTTAACTAATGATTTTTCTGCTATAATGGGGCTTAACATATCTACATCAGAGCCTTCTCAAATTGTGAGAAAAGAATCTGTGGCAACAACTCAGAAAATGGCATCAAAAGAGAAAAAAAAAGCAAGAAACTGAAAATTAAATTCCATTCTTTGTAATGACTTACAATTCTATTGTCAGTCTTACATAGTTTTCAACAACAAGGACAGGGATGACTGTTGACCATAATAATTTGTGTCTGAGATGGTGATATAAGCAATGCCTCTTGAAATATTGCGTCATTTAGCAATATGCTACAATATATGTACAGATATGTAGATTATTATAGCATTCTGTTGCTGAAGTGCAGCAAAAATTCATTGCTAAGAAACAGTGTGCGTGGAAAGACTAGATCAAACAAGCACACCAAGTGATGATGTTACAAGTGACCCACTTAGACAAGGAAAAAGAAGAATGATAACTATGAGAAACAACAAACAGATGGCTATACTAAACACAACAGACTTCTTAAAATGTCTGTAGCCCGAGGGTATAGACTTAGCTACAAGTTGAATATTGGCAGGTCATTTATCCAGCGTGTTGGCGAAAAAAAGGCTGTTCTTTAGTAAAGAGGAAAAAGAAGTACTGGGCAGGAACTGAACGCATTGTCCTTGTGGTGCCCACTGTTTTCCCAGGAGATGAAAATGGGTGAATCTTGTGTAGAAGAATAAAGGAAGCTTTCGGAAAAGGGGCCTTTAGAGGGATTGTTAATGTAAGACTATCCTCAGGTACCTTTATACTGTTACATTCCCTTTCACTTGTCCTTACTTACAAACATGATGACTGATCCATGTTAAAATAGCTGGATGCCCTGTTTCTAGCCCACAGTCCTATGGTGGACTGCCCCCATCCTAGACTATGAGTTATAAGGTTATAAGTGGGACTGTGCTGATCTCGGATAGTGATGCTCTTCTGTGTCCATTGTAGATGCCATGAGGCAGAAAAGATGTTTGATTCTTTCCTTTAGCAAACACCTCCTAATTTTCAAGTGAGGAAAATCGTGTCTTCTTGGAAAAAGAGGTGAGACTGATGACGACTGCAAGATTGGAATAATATGTGGAATCAGAATAACAACAGTGAAAGCAGAGTGGCCTTTAAAATTATGAGAGCGTATAAATAGACGAGAGGAAAAAGATGGGATTGAGAAAGGAGAAAGAAGGAGTGATCGCAGGGTGAGCAGTGACTGGCAAAAGGACGGGAAATTATTCCCACACAGCAGATTTCACCCGTGGCCTTGCAAAACCCATGGCCAGACTTAGGGCAGACCAGCAGGGTAGCCAGTGGCAGTGGCAGAGATCAGCAGCTGGGGAGGATGCAGGTAGTCTAGCAGATGCTGCTGGAGTCACCGTAACAGTGACATCCTGACAAAGCCCGTGTCTTGGTGATGTGCTCCGTGGCAACGTGAGGTGCCTGTGGAGCCTGCGTCTGCCCAAGTGTGTCTTTTCTATGGTCGGTACTTGTTTGACAGTTCTTGATTTTGTGGTGACTTTGTTCCTTATGTCATGTTTATTCGCTTGTGATGTTTTGTACACCATCTGTTTCTTCCCTCTCTGCTTTTTCTTCTGTTTGTAAGATCATAAGTCATGTTCAGTGTAAATATGTATGTATACTCTTCATCTAGTATTTTAAATAGCTTGGATTTTTGATTAGCACAGAGCTTAAGTGCGTGCCCTTACTTTGACCTTCAGACAAATAGCCAGATTTCATTCTTGTTTACCCATTGTAAATCCTAAATAACTCTATTGGATGTAATGCAATTCCACTATACGCTGCTATAAATGGGAAGATAGTTTAACCAAGATGCAGGTCACACACCCTTTCCATCTGGCCATAGGAAAGATGGATGTGTGGCAGTTCAGGAAGAGCTCTAATTCTCTTCTACACTGCACAGGGCTCACAGCCCCAGCGCTGGTCATGGCCATGGACACAACCATGTTAGCATACCTGGACTCGTGCAAAGCATTTGATACTGTCCCACATGACATCCTTATCTCTAAATTGGAGAGATACGGATTTAATGGATGGACCACTCGGTGGATAAGGAATAGGCTGGATGGTCACACTCAAAGAGTTGGTGGTCAATGGCTCAATGTCCAAGTGGAGACCAGTGACGAGTGGCATTCCTCAGGGATCGGTATTAGGACCAGCACTGTTTAACATCTGTGTTGTCGACATGGACAGTGGGATTGAGTGCACCCTCAGCAAGTTTGCCAATAACACCAAGCTGTGTGGTGCGGTTGACATGCGGGAGGGAAGGGATACCATCCAGAGGCACCTTGACAGGCTTGAGAGGTGGGACCATGCAAACCTTATGAAGTTCAACAAGGCCAAGTGCAAGGTCCTGCACGTGGCTTGGGGCAATCCCAAGCACAAATACTGGCTGGGCAGAGAATGGATTGAGAGCAGCCCTGAGGAGAAGGACTTGGGGGTGCTACTTGATGAGAAGCTCAACATGACCTGGCAGTGTGTGCTTGCAGCCCAGAAAGCCAACCGTATCCTGGGCTGCGTCAAAAGAAGCGTGGCCAGCAGGTCGAGGGAGGTGATTCTCCCCCTCTACTCCATTCTGGTGAGACCCTCCCGGAGTACTGTGTTCAACTCTGGGGCCTCCAACATGAGAAGGACATGGACCTGTTGGAGTGAGTCCAGAGGAGTGCCACAAAGACGATCCGAGGGCTGGAACACCTCTCCTATGAGGACAGGCTGAGAGAGTTGGGGTTGTTCAGGCTGGAGAAGAGAAGGCTGCGGAGAGACCTTATTGCAGCCTTTCAGTACCTGAAGGGGGCCTACATGAAAGCTGGAGAGGGACTTTTTACAAGGGCCCGTAGTGACAGGACAAGGGGTGATGGCTTTAAACTCAAAGAGGGTAGATCTAGATTAGATATAAGGAAGAAATTCTTCACTATGAGGGTGGTGAGGCACTGGAACAGGTCTCCCAGAGACATTGTGGATGCCCCATCCCTGGAAGTGTTCAAGGCCAGGTTGGATGGGGCTTTGAGCAACCTAGTGTAGCGGAAGGTGTCCCAGCCCATGGCAAGGGGGTTGTAGCTAGATGATCTTTAAGGTCCCTTCCAACCCCAACCATTCTATGGTTCTATGATTCTGTGATTGCAGGGGGCTGCAGAGGGTGAGCTGTCAAAACTGGAATCACAGCTACCTCCTCCGTTTTGCCACAAAGCTTTTTGTTTGAAAAGTCACACTCACTTTCAGCTTTAAGTCTACCATATGATGGCTCAGCATGATGGGCACAAGGTCCAGTGTTTCGTGTACCATCCCAACCTTTTGCCATCCTTGTAGCCTGGCTTCTTGGACCCTCCTGCCTCCATCTCCTAGTGCAGTTGCATACTTGTTAGCAATACTGTTGCCACCAGTACCTTTAATGTCTTTAGTGGTGGTTTTCTGAATGAGAGCTCCAAGACATCTCTGGCCTGATTTTCTTGCAGCTTTTAGGAGTGAAACAGGAGGCTGTACTTGTGTCCTCTAGTCAGAGGATCACGATGTGCACAACTTTACAAGAAACATCAGCAAGTTATTTCTTTGCTGCTCCATGCCTGGGTCATGCAGACTCCTGTCATTGTCAGAAGTGATGTGCTCTACCAAACAGGGAAAGAACAGTGAATGTCCAGAAGTTTGTGCTGAGATGAGCATTTAAAGAATAGGTTGTTTCTTAAGATGTCAGAAAAGCTGAAGGACAGCAGTGTTGGTGGGAGGGTGAAGAAGCAGAAAAAATCCCTGTATGTCAGAGACCAACAGCTGTAACAGCACAGTTTTGCACTAGAAAATAAACTTATAGGTTACCTTGTTTGGTCACAGAGCTAGGTGAGGGAAGCACTCAAGAGGTCCCGGAAACAAACTGGCGTTGGAGAGCCTGCTCCTCTTGGGCAGGCAGTGCTTTCTCATTGACCACAGCAGCTGCAGCACCCCAGCATCAGTGCTTTTTTCCCTTTCACTAATGTTAATAAAAACTGAGAGGCAGGTGATAGCAGTTAGTTATAACTCTCTAGGTTTAGTCTCTAGGTTTAGTGACAAGTTTAATAATAATAATAATTTTGCTCTTCATCTGATGCATTCAGTGATTTTTTCCAATGTTCATAATACTTTTCAAAACAGTGACATGACTAAACAAAAGAGTTTTTTCAATATGTAAAATTTCTTAGCAGTGTAATGCAAAAATCTTTCAAGTAAACATAGATTAAGTAGAATAATTCAAGTAAACAGATATTAAACAGAATATAGTTGACATCAAGCAGGAACTATTCGTGCACACAATCAATGAAGGAACTCATTAAACAATATTGGTACTTACTATTCTGCTTATGATTCAAGTTAATCAACTAGCAGAAACATTTTAAATAAAAAATGAACAAAAATTTTCTTGGTGTTTTGGTTTTTTTTTTAATTTTTATGTGCACATGAGCTAAACTGAAGTTTGTGTTTAGTAATTCTAGCCCTCCATGAAGGTAGGAAACTCCCACATATTTCTTCTAATGCTGTATTCATATACGAGGAGCAGACCTGAGCACATACACTGCTTCCACAGGCTTTGTGCTAGTTGTCAAAGACCTCTACTGCATAATAAATGGGAAGCAGGAGATTGGAGGATAGTGTCACCAGAGATATTGCAAGTTTATTCACTGATGATTGTAAATGCATACCCATAGTTTCACACACGTAGTCCCTGGATAATGTCAAAAATCAGAGCAAACAAACTGTCAGTGCAGGTGATTGCACATGTTGTTAATACAAGGCGTGGATTACCATGGAATCCTCTCTTTCTGATTTCCATAAATCTTCTCCATCCCTCCAGATAATCCCCACCAATTTTGCCTCTCCTTTCCCCACTGAATAATGTCCAGTGGCTCCAGGCTAAATTCCTTTCCTCTGTTCATATAAGTGCAAATTTTTCCTGGCCTGAGTATGGTGAACAGATTTTAGCTGTCCAGGACAAGGAAGTGGGAGATGACTCAAGGAAGAATTTCAAGTCCTGGAAAGGTGCTTGTTTCAGGTTTTCCCACAAACAGAATGGAGAAGAGTGAGTTAAAGGAAGACATATTGCTCTTTTTCCTCTGGATTTTCTTAACTGGATTTCTCATGAGCCTTTTGATGGGGGTAAGAAGGAAATCCTCAAATGACACACTATTCTCCACTGACATGCCTCTGCAGCAATCAGATTATGCTGTGAGCTCTATCTTTACAGGAGGAAAAAGCCTAGAAATGTTACATTTTCATTTCAAATAAAAAATTATGACTCTGGGATTTCTTTGGTGTTCCAGACAATGATTACTGGAACTGGCACAGCCTGACTTAGTTACTAAAAGAAAGTTTAATAACTTCTGATAGGTTATTCTTCAAACTTGTGTTAAAGGCATTCAGATTGATTTTTGTTCAAATAATTCACTGAAGTCAGACAGCTCTTTTCCCAGATTTTACTTTCCTCAGATTTTTCTGTTAGGTAGAAAAATAAATGTCATTTGTAATGAAAACCAATCTTCAGCCTTTACTATAGCACTGAATAGAAATATTTTCCTGACAAATAGCACGTGGTGTTGCTTCTTATAGAATACAGAAGCAGCTTCTTTCCCTGCTGTGTTTAATACAGTGATGAATATTCCATCACCCTCAGACTAAAAATCAAGAAACCTGTAGTTTAGGCTGGCTTTAGGTGAGTGGGCTTGTTCAGGTGTTTAACTAAGCAAAGAAAGAGCGTTACAATACTGCACGACATAAATGTGTTGCAACTCTATCATACTAATAACAATTCTTGTTCTATAACATGCCACACACTGTGGCAGTCTTCCTAAAACAATTATGAAATCTTTATAGTAAACAGTGTATTTCGTCAGCTGATGAGGACATTTCCATGAAAGCAGACATAACATTTTACTTCATTGTAACAAGCCCCTTTGAGCAACAGAAACTATGATTATGGGACCTTTGTGATGGTTTTGTGATCTTTACTGAGTGGGTGCCAAAGCCCAAGAATGAGAGGGATTACTTATGCAGACTCTGATGTGATAAATGCCTTTTTATTTGCTTCAGGTTAAATCATGCATCTAAAACCTTGCTGTAAATAGCTCTGCCAAGGTCACTTTATGGCCAGTGCCCAGCAGACTTGTACATCACATGAAAGTGTTCAGTAATTTGGACTGTATTTGAATTTTAGTAATTTGGCCTTTTAAAGCCTTCGAGTACATTTCCCATCAGGCTAATAGGTTTAAAAGATCTAGATGAATGAGCAATCTAGTTGTGGTAGATGGCTAGCATGTTGTATAGCTGACACTTTTCCTATACTGTTATAGAGTAAACCACTATTTTTTGCTGTACTGAAGGAAAGAAAAAAGAAAAAAAACCCAAAACACCAAAACCGTCACAGATGATTTACCACTAAATACAAGACAAATTGATCTATTTTAAGTAAGCCTGTGATACTGTAAAGAACCAGACAAATATCGAAACCAAAAACAAAATAAAAAATGAGCTGGTAGATCATATACTGCATATCTGTCCTCATGTGAGGACATTCTCTGTCCTAAGGTCTCCAATCTACCCAAGGCTGTCTTGTCCAGTTCAGTTATAAACTGTCTTAGGTGATCCCTAAAAGACTTTGCTGTATCTATTATTTCCCTGTCTTCCGTATAGAAAATTCCTGCAAATTTAGGTAAACTTCCCTACCAAGGGACATACGTCAAAACCATTCCTGTATTCTCATATTTTATGTGTATTCTATTCTGCAGACAATTATAATTTACACTTTTAGGCAGAGACAGTCATTGCATAGTGCAGTCCACATGTTGCTTATCTAATTGTTTACTTTGTGTAGATGTTCAGTGAGATTTTTAATACCTGCAAAAATTGAAGCAATTTTAAACAGAAACTTGTAACAGAAGGGATCAGTCAATGAGTCCTAACTATGTTTCTTTCTTAGTTTTTGAATTGCATAAATATATACATTACTTGGTGGGGAATGAATTCAAAGAATAAACTCCAATTGTAGCACCAACTTTACATACTGCTAATGAGAATATGCACAGAGCCATTCACTTGTTGTGGGGCAGAGCAGTGCCAGAAGGTTAGCGTAGCTGGAAAAAAACTAACTGAGAAAATAAAGACTAAAATAAAATCCACAAAGAAGAACGTGAGCATTTTTTTATATACATATATATATATACGCGCACACAAATAAACAAAAGATAAACACACAACAGATGATTGAGATGACTTTTAAAGTTACACTGATCTTCACAAAAAGTTGTGATTTCTAGATTCTTCCCCCATTATGGCAATTCTGATAGAATAATTGTATTTGATACAGAATGGTGATCTTTTAATGTTGACCTTCGATTAACTGATGGCTGAATATGGGTAACATGATTGCAAAACTTGCTAAAGTAAGTATAATGTTACCAGCAGAGTGCTAAAACAAAATGTTTTGTGTGGCTTTAAAAAAGAGACTAATCGTGAAGTCATTAGAATTCTCTCTTAAAAACAACAGATAATAGAAAATTGATTCTTATTTTTCCATTTTCTTACTTGTACTATGAGGACAAGTTCTCTAAAAGAGCACATATCTGTAACGACACACCAATCATCTTGAAGTCTTTTAATACATGAGTATTTTTCTATACATATACATGTACATCTATGCATATGTATATGTATGCATGTATATGTACACACACATACATATGTATTCATTGTGTCTGA
Organism: Pelecanus crispus; assembly: GCF_030463565.1. NCBI lineage: Eukaryota > Metazoa > Chordata > Aves > Pelecaniformes > Pelecanidae > Pelecanus > Pelecanus crispus. The sequence continues at coordinate 103,403,641 of NC_134645.1, forward strand.
TGTTTTCCAGCTTTCAAATAGCAGTGCAATCTCGGCCTAGAGGCAAGACATGTAATATTTAATACTTTAGCCAAACATAATTGCTAGGAAAAGTCCTCATGCTAAAATGGCATCAATCAGTAAAACAGTGTAATCATGTGTACTTAATCATAGGTAGAAAATGCTAAAACAGTGAAGAAAATCTCTTTGTTAAGCATTTTATTATCTGAAGGCCTAAGTGGACATAAACTGATGCAGGGTAATAGCATAAAGCGTCATTATCATGTTGTTATATTCAGGCTTGAGTGACACTAAAAAAGCTGAATTTGTCTGATAACAAATGCATATTATTAAATTTGATAAGTTTTAAAATAATCACCATATTATCCATCATATAGCACTTCCTTTCATTTCATGAAATGAAAAAAAAAAAAATCAGTCTTTACAGAATGGTTCACACAAATAAAAGCCCCATTCTTCTAGCATGATTATGAGAAAGAAAAATCAGGGTATGTGATCCAGATGGAAGCCATTGCAGTGAAGTTTTCATTTTGGATGGCAGCGTATTTGAGATGTGTTTTCCTTTCGCCTTATAACCTTGATAAATCCCCAGCACACATTTATACTGTGCTTAGAATGAAACAGCGCACCTGGGCAAAAAATGTGCGATATCATGAAAACTTCATTAGCTGTTTCTGTCTCAGCTTGTGTGGAGCTGGAGTGTGCTAGTACTCAACCCTAGATACATACAATTTAAAATTAGGAACTGGTGAATTGGTTTGTTATTGCATCTTCTTGGTCTGTGCCAGATGAATGTGAAATATATAAACTGTAATTTTATATCAGGCTTGGTAGTTGCGTTAAAATGAGAAGTACTGATAATGTGTGATGATTTATATCTTACTTCTACTTCAAAAACTTGTTTAATCACATCAGTGTCTTTAAATGGATGAGCATCTTCCCATAACTTACACATCTGGTGTATTAGCTTTGAGTATTGCAGTACTCTGCTATCTTAATCCAGGAAATTCATTATCCAACATCTGTTTTAGAAGGCAGCTTGCGTTATCACCGGTGACAACTAGTTTCCATAGTTTCCACTGGAGTAATATATTGTATTTTCCACATCAGCACTCACTGCTGAATAGCAAACAAGTCAAATCATGGAGCTATACAATAACCAAAGAAGAGGAACTACAAAGTTTTACAGATAATTAAGCTATTGTATCAGATTTCAGCAATGAAAGACAAAACCATTGTCATTATGGGAGAAAAAAGAATCTAACATTTCTCATAGGCTACTGTGAAAATCAGGTTCTAGTACTGGATTTACTTTTGTCCTAGTTATACTAGCCTACAGGCTCAGATCATTGACTTTACACTTAGATAGCAAGCTATTTGTTGAATTTTTTACAGAAAACATTACACATATTTCTGCTGTTCTACTTTTACACCCCAAAGTTTTCCTCTAAAGTAGGATTATAACCCTTAATTGCTGTAGAACAACTCCATTCCACATTAATAAAAACACAAAATATTTGGCAGTACAGAGGATTGATAAACACATTTATGTATTAACTGTCAGAGTAGAAATATTTACCATTAGAATACATATCACTTGGGGAGTGAAAAAACAAAATCCAAGGATTTTATTCCCAGGAAACAAATTGCATAATCCAGTGCTGAATATTTTTATTGTCTGATTTTTAAATTTAAATGCATTCATTAAGCATGTGAGTTCACTTACACTTTCTTAGATTTTGTATGCCATGGGATAGAAATGGTCAAGTATGCTACCACAATGTGATTAAAAGCTGTAAAAACTAAAGGTAGAATTAAGTTCCCATTTAAAATCTTACCTTTAACTGTAGACAGACATGCTTGTCTGTGCAAATGTTTCTCTGACTGTCAGTGGTGTATGCCAAATACCGTTTTCAAAAAATTCTTGTGCTCGTAACATGAGTCATCAACATTTCTGCATTTTGAAATGGCCCTTTGAACCAGGAAAAAAAAAAAAAGCAGCTTTGGAGAGACTTTTCCTTTCATTGGCATAGTTTAGGTAACCAGAAAAAAATCCGTCAGTAAGTCAAAAAGTTTGATACTTTGTTAACTTATGACTGCGTATAAAAACAGTTAGGAAAAGAAAATGCGTGCCATGTTGAAAAATGCAAATGCATTTTCACAGCAGTAAGCACTAGTTGCTTGCAAAATCTGTGTTTGTGAATACAAGATGATTACAAATACAGGCACACACAATTGCACATAGAACTAGTAGGTTTACAACCCTGTCGAAATACATTTTTTTGTGTTTCCAATCTTCTGTGGCTGCACAACCATGTGCTTTGAAAACATGGCTGTAAATGTGTGCTGTCTTAACAAAATACAACGTGGAGAGAAACCCTAGCTAGTCTTAGCTGGGCATGTTCTACTGTGATGAGCTGTAACTTTCATGTCAAGAAAATCTCAGACCTAAAAGAAACAGAACTACTATGAAGATTAAATTACATCTTAAAGGAGGTGGGTGTGATGCTGTGAGTAAGAATTAATTTACATTTGCAGGAGAGTGTGATGACAATTGAACAGATCCTTTTTCAAAATTACTTCAGCTCACATTCTGGGAGTGTTTAATTCAGCATAAGAAATGTCTCATTCATCTGCAAAGTTTTCTATGGGTTACTAAGAACCTGAAACTTGTTTTTAAGCTGCCAAATTTATAATATAGGGTTTCCTTTCACGGAGTCACAGAGTGGTTGAGTTTGGAAGGGACCTCCAGAGGTCATCTGGTCTAACCCCCCTGCTCAAGCAGGGTCATCTAGAGCCAAGTGCCCAGGACTGTGTCCAGATGGCTTTTGAATACCTCCAGGGATGGAGAGTACAACCTCTGTGGGCAGCCAGTGCCAGTGCCCAGTCATCCTCACAGAAAAAAGTGGTTTTGCGCATTCAGATTGAATTTCATGTGTTTTAATTTGAACACATTTCCTCTTGTTCTGTCAGTGGGCGCTGCTGAGAAGAGTCTGGCTCCCTCTTCTTCATTCCCTCCCTTCAGCTATTTATGCACACCGATAAGATCCCCCCTGAGCCTTCTCTTCTCTGGGCTGAACAGCCCCAACTCTCGTAGCCTCATCTTATATGAAAGATGCTCCAGTCCATTAATCATCTTAGTGGTCTTATGACAGGTGCAGCCTGTCAGGCCCCATGGACTTGTGTATGTCCAGTTTGTTTAAGTGCTCCCTAACCTGGTCTTCCTCCACTGAGGGAGAGTCTTCCTTGTTCCAGACTTTCCCTGAGGTCTCAGGGGCCTGGGTTTCCTAAAGGCAGGTGAGACACCTATTCATGCTACAGGAAGGCACCTATTCACGCTATAGCATATGGTTTAGATGCTACTCTCAGTATTGCCCTAACTTCACATGTGAGTGAGCAGTTCCTTCCCCAGAAGAGATTTGTGGGACATGTCATGAACTGAGAACTACAGAAGTATGGACAGTTGGATGGTGCACAGGTCCTCAGAGCATCAAGAAGGAATACGATGGGAAAGGCTTCTGTGTCAAAGAATCATAGAATGGTTTGGGTTGGAAGGGACCTTAAAGATCATCTAGTTCCAACCCCCCCTGCCATGGGCAGGGACATCTTCCACTAGACCAGGTTGCTCAAAGCCCCATCCAACCTGGCCTTGAACACTTCCAAGGATGGGGCATCCACAATGTCAGCGACCTGTTCCAGTGCCTCACCACCCTCATAGTGAAGAATCTTTTCCTTATATCTAATCTCAATCTACCCTTTTCCAGTTTAGAGCCATTATCCCTTGTCCTGTCACTCCATACCTTAGTGTCCTTACGGTCTTATGGAAGTGTCTTTACTGAATGGATTAATTTAAATAATAAATGGACTGGGAAAGGTGGAAAAGCACTGATCCTGACTACAAATTTAACAGCAGACAGTCCCAGACTGAGGAGCCAAGATAGCATCTGATATCCAGTGATAATATCCAGTGGATATATCAACACTAATTTTGTGACTTTTCATAGTTACATCTTTTTTCTCTGCTTCAAATAATGGTATATTCTATTTGTTTGAAGACTTTGTCCTTTCATCAAGACAGATCTTCTTTGTTAATTGTCAAATAAGTACGCACAGAAAGTAATAAATCATGGAAAAATGACTTCTTGAATCAGGTAGTCATCTGCACTAGTTTTTTTCTAGATGCCTAACAAAAATAGAGCAGATTCCAGCTGAACAGTTACGATTTCCATCTCTAGCCTTTCTTCAAAGTTCAAAGTAGAGTTGCAAGTGCTGGCCTTAAACGGTGATGGAGTGCTTTTCCACAATGATGGTTGTGTTCCCAGCCAAAATCTTATTCCTATTTTTCACCCTTGAAAATAAAAATACAAGTTCATCTGCTGACATCTGTCTAAAAATTATTTTCTGCTTACAAATACTCATCAGTGCGTGAAAACCTGGCATCTTGGCCTTTTTTTTTTTATGTGTGTGTGATCTGTAGAAATTCTGTTTTCCAAATCTTCAAACATATGGCCCTGATGGAAAAAAAAAAGGGGTTAATGGGAGTTAGTTAGGAAGAAACAAGTGTTATTCCAAAAGCAGAAAACAAAATTATAGTTAAATAACAGTTGATTCTAGTAAAGTAAGGAAAAAGGAAAGATCCTCTCTTCTAAGACCTAGTAAATATAGGAAATCTTAGCCACCAGAACTTTGTGGCTTTGAATCAGGATACATTCTTGTTCCTCTGCTGAATTTCTCTGATACTGTGTCCTCTTGCAAAATAAAAACCAGAACATCCAGTAAGATGGGGATATTGGAAAAAAAAAAAAAATAATAAAAGAGAAAGAATGAAAGTGAGATTTTGTAGTGTACTGCAGGAACAACCTGAAGGATTTTCTGGTTGGAAGCTCTCAAATGAATAGTTTCTCCTAACTGTGAATTATGTTTAGGGAAATAAAAAATTCAGAAATTACAAGCAAAGAGACTCAGTAGGATACAGAAAAAGATATTTTAATAAGTCATGCTTGAGTCTTTAACCAGTCCCTAAGCTCCCCTCAGATGTTTTGGTTTAAAAAAACAAAGGGAAAAAAGGCAACATTTTCAAATACTGTGTTGGCTGTATAAAACTGCGTTGATGGTGCTTTGCATTGCATGTAGCACATATGGCCTTTTTCTTTCATTCTGGATATTTTAAGTTGGTGCTGGGAACTGGCGCTAGAGAGGTGAAGGAAAGATTGCTTTACCAATAGGACAAAACCTGGAGAAATTTGAAGTACTCCTGGTTTATGCAGTGCACCTGGCAGTGTTGGAAAAGATACTGGATAGGTTTCTATGGTGTATCTTTAATTTCTTTATATCTAGGTTTATGCTTAAATGTTTAACAAGAACTGATATATTTACAAATACTCTCTGAGACACTTAATCTCTGCCAATCTGAAATGGCCCCAAATTAAGACAATCGATGAGGTGAAATTTCCACTTAAAAGAAGAAGTCCTGGTGCACTCCCCAGAAAGTTGCAGAAATGTGGCACTTGTAAGGCTCTGCTTATGTTAAGAAAGGCTTGTTTGGAGGTTTCCCAGTATTGAAAAACCTATGGGATTGGCTCAGTAAGAGTGGAAAACTAATTTATTGGTCAGTAATATATATGGTAATATTTCAAAAAGATTCTTCTAACAGCTCTCTCAGCCTACTCTTGCTTCAAAACCCTTTTCATAAGGATGCGGATGATAGTCTTTACCAGTCTGCAGCCAGTATATACTCAAGAGCACAAATGACATTCGAGGGGAGCAGTTTATTATAGCAGAGTCCAGTCTCCAGAGAAGAGGTAGAACCACTTGAAAGTAAATTATAGGTTTGCTTTTGGTTTACTCCTGTCGTTTACACAGAAGGAAGTGTAGCATTGGGGTGGGCTTGCTTTTGGGGTTCTGAAGATTGAGGAATCCTGGGACACAGCTTGCCAAATATTTCAAAATAAAAATAAACTCAAAGTCACCCAGTTGGCATGCTCATGGTGATGGCAGTTGTCCAGAGAGCATTTTTGGGAAGTTAGTTGCAAACTCTTCCTTTAGCAGAGAGAAGGAAGTGGATGCTCAAAGGAAAGAGTACAGGCAAGAAGAGGTGTCTGATATCTGTCTTCTCATTTTCATCATGTGCAGAAAAATAAAGCTAATGGTTTAGCTGCTGGTGAACAGGCCTACAGGAGCAGACTTGAGAGCATTTAAAATTTCCTGTTTGTGTACCCTGAAATCACCAAGTTGAGTGATGAAAAAATCTGGGTTGTTAACAGCAATATCAGGTATGATAATTCTCAGAATACCTCAGTGAGGCTCTGGGATGACAGCAGGATAGCCTGGACTTCAAAATTTCAGGTTAAGACAGAAATTTTCAACCCAAGTTATTTATAGCAGGCTTTAGGAATCCAGGAGAATCATGAGACTTTTACCCAATCCACTTAGCCCAAGCAGCGGTGAGTGTAAATAACATTGCAGGTTAGTCAGACCTACTCAGGAGAGAGCTGGAATGGAAAATTTAATCTCATAAACCCCAGGGCTGGAAGGCTTAAATTCAATAAAATAATCTACCTTTGCTGCTAAGTAGAATTAGTTGCAGCCACCAGAAGTTGTGAGTACTCAGCACCTTGAGGTGTGATGAAGTTGTATGTGTTTGCCTTGGCTTGCTATGCTGAATTTAAATGCATAATGAGACATTGATATCCAGTACCTATCCAGTATCTATCCAGATTTGGCATTGAAATGAATGGCAGACATTGACAATTTAATTAAATTAAATACATTCCAGTTTTAATTAAATACATTTCAGTTAAAATAATTGATCATTTGAATTATGAAAAAAAGAAATAAACTAGTCTAAGTTAATTCCACTTACAGTACTCTTTCCTTCAACAAAACAACAGTGATGAAGTTACTGTTAATTTATTTAGTGTCCACTCATATTTTCTGTGATGAGCTAAATTATTATATTGAAAGGTGAGGTATTTAGTTGTCCTAAACTTGACACATTTAATTAAATTTAGGACATTTTACTTGAATTGAATGGAAAAGCAGAAGGAATTTCTAGCACGGATTTCCATGCTTCTGAAATCAATAAAGCAGAACTGGGTTAATTATGGTTAAATAATAGCTTGGAACTAATAGGTTCACAGTGACTTGTATTCAGTTCCAAATATTTACTCTGTAAGTCTATATAATATTTTAGCTGGAAAACATGTAATGTCTGGTGACGCCTATTTGTTCCATTATTGTTAAGATAAGTCACCATAGGTTTTCTAGCAGCATAGAAGACAGGTGAGGAGCCAACAGTGAGTGCATCATTCAGCTAATGCTGTTGTGTTCACAGCTGAAGCTTATTAGCACTGGGTATAATTTTTAGATAAAAATGAAGTTATATTTTCAGTTATATGACAAAAACCCTTGTATCTGCACAACTTGCCACCTGCCCCAGCTTTACGTCACAGAAAAGCACTGAAACCACTGGCATCTTTTTTCTTAGTCAAGAATACAGGGCTGATTTCAAACCCCAAACGTGATTCTAGGGCAAAATCAGGGGTGGGATTTAAGACCATCAGGGGTTGTCCTAACAGCCACCAAGGCTCTGGGTGCCTGGTTTGGATGTGTTTGTGGGGTTTGTATGTGTGGGGTGGCTGTCCTGAAGTCCTGAAAGCAGGTGGAGTCAGCGGCTCTCACACGAGGACTCTGAATCGGCGTATCACATTTGTGCCGAATGGGAAATCTGCTCGGTGAATTCAACCTATGTGGCTCTTGGCTAACAGCTGCCGGGATCCTCTGTCCAGCTGGAATTACTGAGTCCAGTTTTAAGGTGGCACTGAGCTCAGCAAGGTACTTCAGTGCATATGAGTCCTCCTCACTCATATGTTGAAACACCTCTTCAATCTGACCTTGTATTTCTAGGATTAAAAAAAAAAAAAAAAAATCACTCTCTTAAGGCTCATTTCCTAATTATGCAACCATATTTTCACTATCCCAATTCAGGCTGCGAATTTAAGAAAGGAGATTTATGTCCAGGATCATGTTAGCCATATTACTAGCCATATTCATAATACTCCCTTAGGAGCGGGTCTACAGTATATGCTGTATTTTAAATACCTATACTTGCGTTCATACAAATTTAATAAACAATTACAGAATGTTTTTGCTTTAGCTATTTAGGAAAGACTGAAGAATTAGTTCTAATATAAGAGAGTGATTAACATTTGGCTTGGAAAAAGTTCTAGGAGCGTTCCTTTCACCCAGTTCTCACGTGTTCATTATCTGCTATAACATAAGAAAGAAAAAGCAGTATTTCATCTCTGTGAATAAAAAAGTAACTTAATCACTCCTTTTTTTGCGAATTTCTGACTCATGGCACAGAATTAAATTTAATAAGGTTTTTCTTTGATGAAGGGACAGATTAATAGCTTCAAAGAGACCTAGACATTTCAATACGATTCAGTGATGGGCATTCATAATAAGCAGGGAGGACCACCATATATGCACTTACATACTATTATTTAAATATTGGTAAAAAATGAAAACAAATATAAAAAAAATGTTTGCAAGTGCAGAACTGTATGCATTTCAGTAAGTAGTTAAGCAGCTAGGTAGGGTCACTCTTTTAAAATACTTTTAAATGCCTCTAAAATACTTTGATATGCCTATAGCAGCATAATAATGTGAAATGGAAAGAAACTGAACATGTGTTTTCCAAGCCCATTTTACCTCCTTCCCTTCTTTCCCCCTTTCAGTGCCATGTATAATTGCTGATTGTATTGCTTGGAAATGATGGAAAAGTATTGAGTGCTATTTGTTTCTTTTATTACAGGAAATATGTTGAGATATTACAAAGTTGGAGTTTAATCTTCAATGATAAGATTATCATGATGAAACTCTAAAAGTTTAGTTTAAATTCTATCATGTTCCGTTTCTATAAAAATAAACCAGTTTATAAGAAAATACACCAGTGGGTTTGCAAGTCAGAAATGAAGTTGAAGAAGTTATATGCTAATGAATCTAGTATTATGTAGGGTATATGATAGCTAAGTCTGACTTTTTTTATCCCATTTGCATCTCTCCAATATACCAGAGGTTCTCCTCTTGAGAATGCAGTTTGCTCCTGTGTCCAATGCATATCATCAAGATCACCTGATGCAGGAAGATACCATATTTGGAGCAACACTTAAGCGTATGCAGAAGCTGGCACGAAATACAGAACCTCATATACTAAATGGAATATCTTGCTATAAATGCATCTGTTTAAAAGCTGGTTTCCCACTTCTGGATGCTGTTTATAAATAGATTTTTTACCTAGAAGTTTTCTGGCACCATTCCACAGAACAGCCTACGCCTCTCCCTCCACTAAACTGCCACACCTAGGGTTAATAGTCGTGACTGATCTGGAGCTTCAGTTGCTTCTGTTCAGATGTTCTCAGTGAGAGGGTCCTTCAGCTGTGGAGCTTTTTTCGCTCTTCGCCTCAAGCCTAGATTTTTTGTATTTGGTCTAAAGCCGGTCTTCTTGTGCAGCCACCTGGGGAGGGATGGGTTAGATGCACCGGCCATGAGTCAACATAAGAAGCTAAAAGATTTTAAGATGCAGAAATTTTGCTACCTGGTAATAAGCAGGAATTAGCTGATATTCTGTTGTTAAAAAAAAAAAAAAAAAGAGCAGTCATAATTGTGTTAAAGTACCTGAAACTTTCTTTAATGTATGCTGCAGAGCAGAAAAGGAGACACTATAAATACAGATCTCCTGGTGGATAATCTTATTTACAAGGGTTTATGCAATAACAAAATAAAATACATTCAAATTAAGTAATAAAAAATATAGAACTGATAACATTTTAATCATGTTATATATTAAATTGTTGAGCTTGAAATTCTGACAATATTTTCATCTGTATCTGGCTGCATTAAAACTGAGCACTTGCTCAGTTTTATACACTTCATTCCTATTCTTTCATACACTGTGTACTTTAAAAAGAGTGGAGAGGCACTTGGGAATGAGTATATCTGTACTTGGTACATGGTCTAAGCTTTTCTTTGTAAGTGATTTTCTACCTCCTGTTACTGCTTGTCATTACCTTAATCATCTTTCATTTTGTCTCAAATCTTATTCTGAAAAGACAGAACTTACATCTTATACCTGATGCACACCTGCCTAATGGAATTATTAAATCAGCTTTTTTAAACTTACGTACTTGAGAAAGGACATTTTGCTAATTTATCGAGCTTGCCATTTGTTTTGTTTTTCCAGTGGCACGATTTCAACTTTTCTTATTTGGTACGTTTCTTCCCTTTCCTTTCAATATTTTTTGTTTATTTATTTCTATATTTGCACTCTTTCTCACTTGAAGTTTGCCATAAACTTCAGAAAGTTGAGTCTAAATTATTTTAATATTTTTAGTTTCTGTGACAGTTCAGACGGTGACCCTGAGATTCAACAGCAGCATCTTTTCACTGTCTTTTCCTCATGCTTATTGGATTTAGTGTGGAGAGGGGGACTCCTCGTATACCTGCTTGTTCTCTTGTGGTTGTCCTCTGTATCATTACACTGGCTACCCACAAATCTCTCAATACTGAAACTAATTTAGCAGTTCGAACCAAGCAGATTTAAAATATCTTTGATTCCAGCAGCGAAAATTGCTCTTGTATTTTTATGGTGCTATTATAGACCATCTTCCCAGCATGTTTTGTTTTATTTTTTCCCTTAGCATGCAAAAAAGTCTTGGTTCTGGGGAGGATGTGCTATGCTGTTTGGTTTGGGTTAGTCAGATTTCTGTGTAGGAGGAGTGCATGAGAAATGCAGATGCTGTGTTTTCTGCCTCGACCTCTGACTAGGGAGAATGCTGAGGCACTGCTGCCTCTCCAAAGCCGAGCCCTGATAGTGGTTTCTAGAAGGAGTTTCCGTGCCTCCTGCTACGACTGGTGAAGGAAAGTCTTCATCCTTTTTCTTGCTGTCAGTCCGGCTTTGCCCCAGTCTGTGCCACCAGTTGCTTCTCTGCCAAGCAGCTGCGCCAGGCAGCGATGCTGCTGGTGCTGGTGCAGTGCCATCAGGAGAAGAGACAATGCTGCTCTGCTCGGTGACACAGGTGGTCTTGTTTATTCTGAGCCTGCAAAGACCTACCCAGACACAGGCTATGGCTAAACTGGATGATCAAAGAGAGATTCAGAGTTCCTGAAGGGATCCACATGCAGGACCTAGACCAGAACCCAGGTTAGTCTAGAGAAATCCTTATTCTGGAAAAATGGAGGACCAAACACACAGGCTACCATCCCCACAGGTCCTCTATCGAGACACAGTGCTGCTGTGGTGAATCCACCCTTCTGCCAGCTCCTGCTCCCGGATGTTACAGCTGGGTCTGTGGTGACTGAATTTAAGATATTCTCTATCAATCTCCTGACTTAGAATCAGACCACGGTTATTAATAGATTTTCATATAAGTTAGTAGCATTAGTAAGAACATTTCCGCTCTGTGTTTGTAATAGACAGTGCTTGCCAAGATACTCCTTACTCGAAGGACAGCTCATGTTATCTTAACCCTATATTGCAATAAGTCAAAAAAAGACTAATGTTGCTTTAAAAACTTAATTCTTGTGTTGTATATCAAGTTCAGTCCCAACATGCTATGTGCAATCAACTTGTACAGATAATCCCCTAGTGCGATTTTTAAAAGTTCTAAAATGATTCAGAAGCCATAAAAGAAAGGGCACTCAACAAACTCGTAGTAAGATATTTTCTTGCCCAGATTTCTCATCCTTCATTGCTCTTTCCAGTCTTTTCAGGTTGAGCAGCATTTTTTGTTTACTGTGCCATGTGGGACCGAGAAAGCGTAGCCATAGCCAGGCTGGATGAGGCAGGCACGTTAAACAAGAGTAAACATGTCTGAATTTTGCTGGCTGCTGTTGCCATCCCTGCTATCCTTGACAAGGGGGCTGCAAACCTACAGCAGTGGGTTAGCAGGAGGCAATACAGGTCTCACCTGGCATAGCTGGGGAAAAAAAGATGCATAGGTACTATGTATAGCTTGTTACTTTCATTGGCTTTAATGTAGACTATAGTAGACAGTTACTCCAGCCTTAAGAGCAATTAGTGATTTCATTAGTAGTGGAGCTCCAACAAACAGCTGGGGAAGAGCAGTGGCAGTCCCACTCCTCTCCCTGCCTCCTTTGAAGCAACTGGGTTTTCCCGGAGGAAGACCAGCCATATCACATCCCTTCCTTCCTAGGAGCTAGTGTAAACACCCAGTGCGAATCCATAACAATTTCTTTAGGAGTAGGTGGCTACACCCCGCTTCCTGCAGCCTGCTGTATGTCCTCTGTTCATATTAACAATTCGCTTATATGTACCCTTCAAGTGACAGCTGTAAATAAGCAAAAGTCTCCGGCAGCCAGAATTCAATTGAAATTAAATTCGGGGATAGGGAGCTGTCAGCTAACTGACTTCTGTGGCATCGTAGCTGTCATCTGAATGAATTGCAGACCACAGTATCCATTTGTCTGGGGGGCTGTGAGCAAGAGGGGTGGAACAAATTGGGGCAAGTGGCTGAAATTTAATACAGGTTTCTGCAAGTTTTTCAAATGCCATGCACCCATCTTCAGTGTGATTATTTTGTGTGGCTAACAGCATTTCCATGTAAACTGGAATAATCTTCATTTGAAAGCTGTCTTTAGTATGAAAAAAAAATTAATTGATTATACAATCTGATGAGGCTTATGTTGCTCTGTTCTAGCAAAGACTAAAATATCTGGGTTGAAGTTCCATAGCAGTTGCCTATGCACAATTTACAATCTGGGATTGGCAGCTTCTCTTCAGATGCCGAGGAGCAAGACATCCCCCCTCCCTTCCATGCTGCTTGTAGAGTGTGGTGCCCCATGCTGATGATGCCAGGCAGATTTAATTGTGCGTGCTCAAAGAGAAAAATGACATCCACGCTTGGGTTAGTACTCTCTGTGGCAAGCTGACAAATCCCCCAGCTGTCAACTAACCTCAAAGGCGAGTGTACGTGGCTCCAGCTTATGTCTGCTTGCATTCTGCCCATAGGCATTTATAAGCTGAAATTCATATTGGCTGCAACACATTCCAACTGCTACTGAGAGAAATGTATGGTCTGCTTTATGTGTTTCAATCTCTAAGGGTGACCCACACAATTAAGGTTTATTTTTCAGACAGACTGTAAGCAGGTAAAGACAGCAATTTTTTGCATATGTGGCAAGTGAAAGGGCATAATGTTTATGGCTATGGATCTGGCTAAGTTGCTGATTGCTTAGAGAAAATCGTTTCTTCCTTGGGCTCAGATGGATTATATTTATATTTTCATGTATTTATTGGGGTTACTGGCTGCCAGAGAACTGCGTGCACACAAAACGTCCTTACATAAGTGCCAATATATATGGGCAAATGCAGAGAGGCATGTGTTGCTAATGCAATACTGGAGTCACAGAGGAGGACTTCTGGCAGAATCATTGTCACTTGTGGTGCACTGCAGGCTGTCCATCTAAACCTATCATTACCTGGCACCTATGCTCTAGTGAAATAATCAGACCAATCTGCAAATGGGCAAAAAGCCATCTTAACAGATGGCTTTGACTGTAGGTAACCAGGAAACCATGCATATACATTAAACATGGGTTCAGAGAGCATGGGTCTTATCTAGGAACATCAAAACAGCTGTTGGTTTTGAGGTCCTCCGTATACTGTTGAGAACATATGCTATACCCATCAGTCACCCACACAGGGTGGGCCTGAGCCAGCTCCCATGGTTCTGATGAACTTTGTAGGAATTGCTTGGTTGGGCATGGTCTCAGCTACAGATTAATCTCATGTTTTGCTATGAACCTTGAATTTGTATTAGAGAGACAAAAACATGAAGTTTGAGGATGCAGTTGCATCCACCTAATTTGCATGCCCAGCTGAGGCACAGTCTCACCCAAATTTTAGGTGATGGAGAGGGCTATCCAACCTACCTGGCACAATTATCTAAGTTTCCTAAGTAGAGAGTGATAGAGAGAGGCTTTAGATATGTGCGGGGAAAAGTCCGATATGTTTACATTTTGAATGCATTGGAGTCTTAGAACAGGATCTTAGAATATAAAGGAATAACAGGAAATGCCAAATACCTCTGTCAGCTCAGGATTTAGTTTATCAAGCTCTTCTGCTAGTGAGTAACTAGTGCAATTCTTTTTTGTAACAGTCTGATATTAAAGCACTCAGATAGAAAGTGGGAATTCCTGGGTTCTTGGCCTCTTCAGTATAATAAACTGCAGATCCTGACCCCATGAGTCCAGGTGAGTGGTTCTCACCATGCTTTGAAGTGGAATCATAGCACAGCTCACTCTCGTGAGGCCACAATGAACGCAAAGAAGCAGCGACTCCAGGGAGGTCCTCACCACCAGTTATTTTCACAGGCTTGGTGCTTCCTCATATACACAGGGGAGCATGAGGAGAATGTCTCTTTTAGTGTCCAAAATTAGTATGTATCTAAAAAGAAACAAACAAGTAAAACTGGGCCATATTCTCATCACCTAGCTCCACCTAAAATTCACTGGGACTTCTGTGTCCTATTGGCTGGCTGTGGGTTTTCCAAAGCATGTACTCAATGGAAAGTTTAGGCTAATTGGAATTTAAGCTGCCTGAAAATAGCCCCAAGGCAGCAACATCAGGATTTAGGGGAGATGCCCTAGCTTCAGTGAATCTATGCAAATACACGGAGCCCTGGAGCTCTTTTACTGATGCTGGGAGCTGGGCAGGATGCCCAGTCCAAATCCAGGAGTCCAAATCCATCTCCTGTTTCCTTTCTGCTACCTGAGCGCAGGAAGAGAGGATCGCAGGATGGGGCATATACATATGTCTGTGAGTGTGGTGCTCTCTGTTGGCAACACAGAGCTTCAGAGAATATTATGTGCCTGAGAGAGAAAGAGTGTTTTGTAGTTCAGGCAGTGCAGACTGAGATTTCCAGGACCATAGGACCTCTGCATAGGCCAGCTGTAAATTTGAGTTATTGATGCCTTGGGACCTTTGGGAAGCACTTTAAGAGTTATAGAGAAAATAACCACAAGAAAAGCATTTATTTTTGTGACTACTTTTTCACTCGGTTAAAATCAAGGAATTTGATGACTTAAATACAAGGTGTTAATACGTAGTTGTTTGTCTGTAGAATTACGACTCCCGCAAATCTGTCCTAGTAGTAGCAACACCACATGGAGGACAGTCTGCTCTTTGCATGATACATGGCTAGCTTAACTGTGTAAGGAATGTGTGTATGCTATAAAATGTCATCTGTATAAGGGACCAAGTGAGCCGTATTCATACTTCAAAATTGTCAATGTGAAGAATTGTGATTATCATTTTAGGTTTGACTTGCATAACTCTGCATTCTTAAGGTAGTTTGCATTTAACCTAAATTACTCTTCCCTTATCTATGGAGTTAGAATGAAATTCAGCTGTCACAGATAAGAGTAATGATATTTATAAATAGTGCAAATCATTCATACACATGGAAATAACTTAAATGTGAGAAGCACATCAGGACAGGAGATCACAGTCCTTAAGGGATTGATTTATCCTTGACTTCTATGAGCCTTTGTTATGCTAATAGTAGATGTATATTCCCAAAATCCGTTGCGTCTGTCTATGCCTTACTCTTTGATTTCTTTATTAACTCTCCTCCCTTGTCACTACGTGTTCTTGTTAATTCAGATCAGGTTTTGCAGCTTGCGTCATACTTCGCTATTTTTTCACAAAAATGGTTTCTTGAGCTCTCTAGCAGCTTAGGTGCTAGAAGGGCCCCTGGGTGAGCTGCCACCGGTCGGACTCTGGCACTAACGGGTTTCCTCTGTTCCTAGAGCAGTCAAGGCAACCAACCTAATTAATCATTCCCAGCCCGCATTAATAAAAATAATTTTGGTAATTTGGGGTAAATATGTTCATATACTCTAGAATACTGAACGTTTTATCTAAATACGTAATTTGGGTTATAGGCACTTACGTAAACATGATGGTCTATGGTGGCCCTGGGTGCTACTGACTTTGCTAAGGTTGTAAATCCTTGGTATTTCTAAAGTCAAGATGCATGTTTAGGTGAATAGTCATGGGCGTGGGTGGTTAGCTCACCTACAGTGGTTATTTGCAAACATTGGCCACTGTGACACGAGTAGATCACACCCTCCGTATCATCAATAAATGGAAAAGCTGTTTATAGGTAATAGTCTTTAAGGATATAAACAAGAGCAAAACATATAGGTTAATGTAGATTATCAGCTGTAAGAATAGCCGTAAGACTATTAGCTATAAGAAAAGCTAAGAAGTATAGAACATTTCTCATGAGCTTATTTTAATAACGAGAAGTCGGGGGGGGGGGGGGGGTTCTGAAACACAATACACCACTGCAGTGTGTAGCTACTTCATTATACCTTCTTCAGTACAGGTATGTCTTGCAACATCTTGTACTCTCTCTTGGGTCTAGATATATATGAAACATCAGCAGCATAATTTTGCTCATGTGCTAGTCTCTGAACTCAGCTACAATTAAATATTCAGCAGGATAGTCTGTCTCTAGCTAGACTCATGTAGCAGTTATGAAAGATTAATTCAGTGTTATGTTTCTGTTTAATGAAGGAGCTGAAGTGAGCATTTCTGGTGAAAATATCAGATTTCAGGTTTAGAAATTATTATCCTTACTGTGCTTTTTAAAGGGCACATAAGATAAATGATCTGTATAGAGTTACCATTTTTTATTGAAATCTTTCTCTTTCAGAATACCTGCCCCAGCATCTTAATTACAGTCCTCCCTGTACTTTCTTGTCTTTACCTTGCCGTTTCCAAATACATTGTACATATTTCTTAACTGGATATGCAGTAAATAACCTGTAGAAAAACTAAGGACATTGCATAACAGAATGGTATAGATTTGCAGATCCTGCTGTATATTATAAATTTAATTTGTATTTTCTGTTTCATCAGTACTAAGATTTTAAATGCTATGTGTATCTGAGGAAGGAATAACATCTTTGAGGTAATTTCTGGTAGAATTCATTTATACGGTAATGTTCCAAAGGAGAGAGATTAAAGCAGCAACACAGAAAGTTCCAATTTCTGTCCCTTGCAGGTCCTTTCTCTCCGCCCCGCAATCTTTCTCTTACGAAATTTCCTTGTATTATTAATGAAGTTCAGTCCCAGCACTGGTGTGGAATCTGACGGGTAAACTCAATCAGCAAAGTCTGAAGTCCTAATCCCTGTAAAGCCAGCGTGAATAACAGATGATATTAAGCAAGGCACAGTAAATGGTACCTGTTCAGCAATTGCTGTAAATGTGACCTCATTGATTCTATCTGTTTTTTTCCCTCTGTGTTTTATGGAGCACATTGATTGAGGAAGATGTCTTTGGCTTATTATCGTTAATGTTAGAATGATAGAAAAATGTGCAAAAAGATTTGGGGATTGGTGTGAACTGAAAGCCATTATCTGGTTTATTAGCAAATTAGGGATTTGTTTTTAATTGTGAGTCTGCTGCAAATATCACACACTGTATTGTATAAATGGGGCTCTTCTGAATTTCGTTAATAGATTTTACTCTAGCTACACTCCCCAGAAATTTAGAATGGAAATCATGACCAGGCCTACACTCTCTTAGAACACAACAGGATCAGCATCGTCTCTTCAAACAGATTTCCTGGACCTGCTCAGGAAGGAGAAGGAATGGGCTAGGCCCCGGTTCCATCTCACTGTTCGCTTGGTCTTTAACTTGGCTAAAACGAGGTGTCACTTGTAATGCATCCTGAACAGTCGCCCACCCAAGAAGCAGCAGGCACTGGTAGCATTTTTGGACCCTTGCACGGCAGTCAATGGCAGTTGCCTGTGGAAGGATGGAAAGACTGAAGGGATGAAATTCAATAATCCTTTCAGTTTTGAAACACTAATTAGCTGTCGCACAGTTCTGCTGCAAGTGAGCCGGCTACCGCAGTTGCCTCTTATTATCGTGATCAGCAGGTGAAGAGCTGAGTATAAAAGGAAGGAAGCTAAAGAAAAAGGAACTTCTGACTGAGACAAAGGTTGCAAAATAAGTAAAAATTGCCCAATATTATGTATTTTGTATCAGTAAGAAAAGGAAATTCATCCGATGTTCTGTTTACTGAAGCCAGCAGAAGCTTGCAGTGCTGGAGTCGATACCCTGCAGTCTTAGAATGGGCCTATTTTATATCATTTAATGATTTTATGTAGTAAACATAGCTTTGTTACTTCTGAGTCCTAAAGAGAGAGCTCCTTTCAGAAAGTGTTTAGTGGATATACAGAATAACTGAAGGCTGCATTCAATGATGCTAATTGGTATTGGATTAAATCATCCAATCAAATGACTAGTGTAATGTTTGCATGCTAAGGTGCAATATAAGGTGGAATTTGTGTTTTAAGTGCGTAAAGGTAGCCAGGGATGTCTGCCAAGAAATATAAAATATTTATAATATGCATTTTTTGATCTAATTTCCAGTTGTTTGAGATTGGTACCTTTTGTATGTGAAAGTCCATTTGCATCTTGTATACAGATATGTTCTTGGTGTCTGCTTTGTGTTTATGCCTTCTGTGCCTTGTGTGTTTTGTGTGTACGTGTTCTTCACAGCCACCGTAACTACCCATATAAATTTGTCTGTCCACATTACAGATAGTTGTCCACTCGCACTGTATGGTTTTTCAGCATGCAGGTGATAATGCAGAGCAGTTTACCCAAATACCATCCATGTAATTTCTGCTTTGGGTGGTTTGGCAGCTCAGCCAAAATACAAAGTTTCAGCAAGTTTCACCTTTTGCATTTCAGGATTATAATGATGAAATTCGCCAGGAGCAGCTGAGAGAACTGTCGTATTTGAACGGTTCTGAGGATTCAGCACGTGGACGGGGCATTCGAGGAAGAGGGATCCGTGTGCCACCCGCAGCGCCTTCAAGGTATGGTAACCTGAGCTACTATACTAATAGCTTTAGAAAGTGTAAACAATGGTAAAACAAACATAGTTTAAAAATAAAAAATGAAATCACACACACATCATGGTCAGTAAACAAAAATGTTTTTCTTCTGATAACTTCTGTGGTCTATGTTGCGCCAGGTTCTCTGACCTACAGTTCACAGGCTACAGTGGGTGTTATACAAGTATCAAACAACAAATCAGAGCAGATTATGAAGCCAGTGAAAGGATATTTCTAGGAAAGAATATTGTTATGCCAGCACAGAATCGATATGGTCAGTAGCATAAAATCATTGCTCAATAAAATAATATAGTCAGAGAAGGCTACATAGTCTGGATGGAACTTTATTTGCCAATTACTTACTTCTTCTGTATGCATATTATATCTATAATATGTATAGTGCATTATATATTATTTGTTGTATGGGTTATCAGTTTTGTATGAATTTCATTGGCATCATCTAAAAACATTGGTGTATAAATGTTTCCTGAATTTGTCCAAGTATTTTTTCATATATAGGTAACAGATAGCCCTGCTTGTTCACAAGGCCAGCGTATAATCTTAATACACTCTTTCAGACTCATTTTTCACTGTGAACCCTTAAGAAATTTGTTGCCTCAGGCATCTAAGTTACCTAGCTACTTCTGGGCATCCATAGAGATAATTTCAGGATGGGTCCTAAGAAATCCACTTTCATTTTGGAGGAAATAGGATATGGAGGTACCTTATTTTATGCTGACAGAGGAGTTGTTCTTTGGTAATTGAACTGGCTGATCTTGCCTATGACCTTCCCCACCTCCCCCCCCCCCCCCGCCGAAGGTGTCTATCATGTTTTCCCTCAGTTCTTCTTGAATGGAATTTTTTATCAGTAGTACAATGCACATACATAGGATTTTTACACTTGTCATTCATGACCATCTTCCAGTCAAAGTCTTTTGCGGCTCAGAAACCGGTCTTCCTTACACCTAAGATCTCTGAAGGGCTTGACTTAATAATGGTGTTCAGAACATCACTGCAACAGACTGGCAGCTTTTAAATTAGGTTCAAAGCATAATCAGTGGAGTGCTGGCCCCCACTTCCTGCAAAATACTCGAATGATTGGATCAGTTAGACAGATACAGGATCTTGGATGCTTTCCCTATTTACCAGTCAGAAATCCCAGGAGAATATTCAAATAAAAAATAATACAAAATAATAAAAAAAACTACAGAGTATTTTAAGCTAAATACTTATGCTAATAATTTATGCTAATAGCATAATAATATTTATGGTGGTGCAGTTGATACACTTGAGGTAAGGGATGCCATCCAGAGGAACCTTGACAGGCTTGAGAAGTGGACCCGTGTGAACCTCATGAAGTTCAACAAGGCCAAGTGCAAGGTCTTACTCCTGAGTAATCACCAGTGTCAACATAGACTGGGGGACAAAGGGATTGAGAGCAGCCCTGCAGAGAAGGACTTGGGGATATCGGTAGATGAAAACCTAGACATGAGCCCGCAATGTGCACTCACAGCCAGAAAGCCAATCATATCCTGGGCTACATAACAAGAAGCGTGGCCAGCAGGTTGAGGGAGGTGATTCTCCCCCTCTACTCCACTCTTATGAGACCCACCTGGAGTAGTGCATCCAGCTCTGGGGTCCCCAGCACAAGAAAGACATGGAGCTGTTGGAGCGGGTCCAGAGAAGGGCCATGAACACAATCCGAGGGCTGGAGCACCTCTCCTATGGAGAAAGGCTGAGAGAGTTGGGGTTGTTCAGCCTGGAGAAGGCTGCGGGGGGACTTTATAGCAGCCTTTCAGTACTTAAAGGGGGCTGATAAGAAAGATGAAGACAGACTTTTTACCAAGACCTGTAGTGACAGGACAGGGGGCAACGGTTTTAAAATGAAAGAGGGTAGGTTTAGTTTGGACATAGGGAAGAATTTGTTTTCAGTGAGGTTGATGTGACACTGGAATAGATTTCCCAAAGAAGTTGTGGATGCCTTTGGAAGTGTTCAAGGTCAAGTGTTTAGGCAACTCAAGAAGAGTACAGGGATCTCGTTGGGTCATGCAGAGAGGAAATTAGAGAGGGAAAAGCCCAGCTAGAACTCAAGCTGGCCACTGTTGTAAGAGATAATAAAAAATGTTTCTACAAATACATTAACAACAAAAAGAGAGCCAAGGAGAATCTCCATCCTTTGTTGAATGCAGGAGGGAACATTGCCACCAAGGATGAGGAAAAGGCTGAGGTATTAATGCCTTCTTTGTCTCTGTCTTTAATAGCTAGACCAGTTATCCCCAGGGTATTCAGCCCTGAGCTGGAAGACAGGGACAGAGAGCAGAATGAAGTCCCCATAATCCAGGAGGAAGCAGTTAAGGACCTGCTACACCACCTGGATGCTCACAAGTCTATGGGGCCAGATGGGATCCACCCGAGAGTACTGAGGGAGCTGATGGAGGAGCTTACCAAGCCACACTCCATCATCTATCAGCAGTTCTTATTAACAGGGGAGGTCCCTGATGACTGGAGGACTGCCAATGTGACACCCATCTACAGAAAGGGCCAGAAGGAGGACCCAGGGTACTACAGGCCTGTCAGCCTGACCTGGGTGCCAGGGAAGATTATGGAGAGGTTCATATTGAATACGCTCAACAGGCATGTGCAGGCCAACCAGGGGATTGGGCCCAGCCAGCATGGGTTCATGAAAGGCAGGTCCTGCTTGACCAACCTGATCTCCTTCTATGACCTGGTGACCCGCCTAGTGGATGAAGGAAAGGCTGTGGATGATATCTTACCTGGACTTCAGTAAAGCTTTTGACACCGTCTCCCACAGCATTCTCCTAAGGAAGCTGGCGGCTCATGCTTTAGGCAGGTGTACTCTTCACTGGGTAAAAAAATGGCTGGGTGGCCGAGCCCAGAGAGTTGTGGTGAATGGAGTTAAGTCCAGTTGGTGGCCGGTCACAAGCAGTGTTCCCCAGGTCTCAGTTTTGGGGCCAGTCTTGTTTAATGTCTTTATCAACGATCTGGATGAAGGGATTAAGTGTGCTCTTAGTAAGTTTGCAGATAACACCAAACTGGGTGGGAGTGTCAATCTGCTTGAGGGTAGGAAGGCCCTGCAGAGGGACCTGGACAGGCTGGATCGATGGGCCGAGGCCAGCTGTATGAGGTTCAACAAGGCCAAGTGCCGGGTCCTGCACTTTGGTCACAACAACCCCATGCAACGCTACAGGCTTGGGGAAGAGTGGCTGGAAAGCTGCCTGGCTGAAAAGGATCTGGGGGTGTTGGTAGATAGCCAGCTGAACATGAGCCAGCAGTGTGCCCAGGTGGCCAAGAAGGCCAACAGCATCCTGGCTTGTATCAGGAATGCTGTGGCCAGCAGGAGCAGGGAGGTGATTGTCCCCCTGTACTCGGCGCTGGTGAGGCCGCACCTGGAATACTGTGTCCAGTTTTGGGCCCCTCACTACAAGAAGGACATTGAGGTGCTGGAGTGTGTCCAGAGAAGGGCAACAAGGCTGGTGAAGGGTCTGGAGCACAGGTCTTATGAGGAGCGGCTGAGGGAACTGGGGTTGTTTACTCTGGAGAAGAGGAGGCTGAGGGGAGACCTTATTGCTCTCTACAACTGCGTGGAAGGAGGTTGTAGCGAGGTGGGTGTTGGTCTCTTCTCCCAAGTAGTTAGCTCTAGGATGAGAGGAAATGGGCTTAAGCTGCGCTAGGGCAGGTTTAAGTTGGAAATTAGGAAAAATTTCTTCATGGAAAGAGTAGTCAAGCATTGGAAGAGGCTTCCCAGAGAGGTGGTGGAGTCACTATCCCTGGAGGTGTTCAGAAAACCTGTAGACATGGCACTTTGGGACATGGTTTAGTGGGCATGGTGGTGTTGGGTTGATGGTTGGACTGATGATCTTAAAGGTCCTTTCCAACCTTAATGATTCCTAATTTTTACTTTCATTAAAAAATAATCCAGCCACCAAGCCAGGAAACATGAAAATAATTATTACTCTACCCTTAACTGGTTTAGTGGTGGACTTGGTAGTGTTAGGTTAATGGTTGGACTGGATGATCTTAAAGGTCTTTTCCAACCTAAATAATTCTATGATTCTAAGTTGGACAGGCCTTTGAGCAACTTGATCTAGTGAAAGATGTCCGTGCCCAGGCCCAGGTTTGGACTAGAATATCTCTGAAGTTCCCTTCCAACCCAAAGCATTCTGTGATTCTAAAATTGACTACCGAAACTTGTAGTAAAGAAGTGAACATCACCAGCTGGGGCTGTGGGTTTGGTTGTCACAGCAGGGAATGAGCCACAGCTCATACTGCTGCCGAAGACCTGAGTTCCATTCACAGCTCTGGATGTGGGTGTCACACATGGTCAGAGCCGGCATTCAGAGTCTTCAGAAAGGGCAGCACACTCAGGAGCATACTGCTGTGAAAGAGAATTCACAGATTGCTTCCCTGATATATCCCCAATCTAATGTGTCATATAGTATATTTACCACAACCTCTTCTTAAGCAGTAACAGCTTCTTCTGACATATCAGTTAGTACAGCAACATGGATATAGTATAGATGAACAGGAGGATGCTAAACCTCTGTGCTTGTCTGTATGCGGTGTTCTCTCTGTACAGTGGGGGAAAGCAGAATCCCATGCTACCCTTCCCTTGTGCTGAACTAAATTAGACGGGAAGAAAAGTTCCTACTCTCCTTTTATACTCTTGCTCTACTTAGCCTTGCAAGTTTCAGCCATCCTGCATCATCTCCTGCAAATCAGTTCCTCCCACCCACCAATAAACACAAGAATGAGAGTGATGACTGCTCTTGTAAAATAGTTTGAGAGCAACAGAAAAAGTTCCTCACTTTCTTTTTCCTTCAGAACTACTTTGGAGTAACTCTGCAACTCCATGAATTACAATAATCCAGAATTTCATTAGTACAAGCAACAAGAGGATCAATTGTAAAAGGCATGGGATGGCTTAAAAATAATGCCTTTCCATAATATGAGTTCTGCCTGAGATATTGCCTAAAAGTGCTTGACATTATAGCTGCCAAAACCCAGAGTTATACAATGCTTTAAATAGTAGTAAAAATATAAGAGCCTTTAAAATGGAGTAACATTTGCATGTCCTCCCTTGCTGTACACGCCAAAGTGATCACTCCTTTTTGCTTCCCCCAGGGGACGTGGGGGTGCAATTCCTCCACCCCCGCCTGGACGAGGTGCCCAAGCACCCAGAGGAGCGCCGGTGACCCGTGGAGCCCTCCCCGTCCCACCAGTGGCAAGGGGCGTGCCCACCCCTCGAGCAAGGGGTGCTCCGGCTGTCCCAGGCTACAGACCACCCCCACCACCTGCACACGAGGCCTATGAAGAATATGTAAGTAGCCACATACATTCATAACAGATGTGAGCCAAACTATGTGGTGAGCATCAAGTACCTTTGAGTTGGAAGACTCTGGGTCAATAATTCCTCTATCTCTACTACTTACCTTCTGCTGCTGAATTACAGTCTGGGTGATGTAGTGTGTCTGCAGACCTGTGTTTTGGGGGATGTTGTGTTCGTAGAATTGTTCACAGATTAGTTTGGGATATGAGAAGGGCATGCTGGTTAGCTCTCAGGGCATCACAAAATAGCAATACAGATATTCTAAAGATTATATTATAACTAAAAGTCACTCATTACTGTTGGCAAGTTCTTAGGAATAACAGGTCATATCCTTTGTGAGAAAACAAGGTTTTTTTTTTTTTATTCTTCTGAATCCTTTTTATTACCTATATATATATATGTATATTTGTATTCAACATTGTGTTACAGATATATAACAAATAGAAATTCGTGTAATTTTCATGAAAGCAGATACAATGATGAATATTTAGCAAGGAGCAGTACTAACTGTCACCTTTTCTTACAAGGTGTTAAAAATAATTGCACTGTAAACATCAAAGCTTTCAAGTCATCCTCATTAATGTTCCCTCCTGGAACTATCACCATAACAACAGTGTCGTGGTTTAACCCCAGCTTGCATCTAAGCACCACAGAGCCGCTTGCTCACTCCCCCCCGCAGTGGGATGGGGGAGAGAATCAGAAAAGTAAAAGTAAGAAAACTTGTGTGTTGAGATAAAGACAGTTTAATAAGAAAAGCAAAAGCCATGCATGCAAGCAAAGCAAACCAAGGAATTCATTCACTACTTCCTATTGGCAGGCAGGTGTTCAGCCATCTCCAGGAAAGCAGGGCTCTACCACACATAACGATTACTTGGGAAAACAAACGCCATCACTCCAAACATCCTCCACTTCCTTCTTCTTCCCCCAACTTTATATGCTGAGCATGACTTCATATGGTGTGGAATATCCCTTTGGTCAGTTGGGGTCAGCTCTCCCAGCTGTGTCTCCTCCCAACTTCTTGTTCACCCCCAGCCTACTCGCTGGTGGGGTGGTGTGAGAAGCAGAAAAGGCCTTGACCCTGTGTAAGCACTGCTCAGCAATAATGAAAACATCCCTGTATTATCAACACTGTTTCCAGCACAAATCCAAAACATAGCTCCATGCTAGCTACTGTGAAGAAAATTAACAATATCGCAGCCAAAACCAGCACATTCTCCACCCCTTATTCCATACCATTTATGTCATGGTCAGGTCCCACACTATCCAATACACCTTCATTAACCAACACCCCCCTCTCCATCCTTCGATACAATACACGTATCTAATTCCCTTAGTCTATGGACCACCCTTGTAAAATGTCCATAAAACATGCAGAAATATCCACAAATGGTCCATTGAGTTCATTTAGTCCATGACTTTGGGCTCCATCTGTTATGGTGGTCACTTACAATAGGAGAGGTGGTGTGTTGCATGGAGTTACTGGGCACCAAAGTCAGCTCAGGTTGGGTCACTGCTGCACTTGCACTGCTTCTTGTAAGGCTTGTCCTCCATTGGTTCAGGTGGTTCCTGCTGTAGTAATTCCTATAACATGCAACTCAAAACATGGGTTACAACAATTTAAAGGTATTTCCATTAAAGTCTCTGCCCCTGGTCCCTTTGGACCAGACCATCAGGTTTAACACTGCAATAAGCTCCTCCCCTTGCCAGTGCTCTGGCTTGGACTTATCCACAGACTGCAGTCCCTTAGGGGTGTACCTGCTCCAAGTGGATCCTTATCTATGAGCCACAGTCTCTCCAGGGGTATACCTGCTGCAGTGTAGGCTTAGCCACAGCCATAGTCGCTTTGAGGTGCACCTGTTCCAGCATGGTCTTCTCCGTGGGCCACAATGCCTTCAGAGATATACCTGCTGCAGCACAGACATAGCCACAGCCACAGATGCTTCGGGTGTCCTGCTGCCGTGTGGGCTCATCCACAGGTCACAGTCCCTTCAACTAGAGTTCACACTGGATGTCCAGCCTGTCCAGTACAGCAGCACAGAAACAGCAGCAATGCCGTGGCCATCTGCCAGCCCAGGCGCATTGCCATTGCTGTTATCAGAATGTTCCCAGGCATTGCACAGTAAGATGATAAGCAGTACTGCAGCACAGCAAGCAGCAAAAGCAAAAAGCACAAAAGCAAGCAGCCACTAACAAGCACTGGACTTTAATATACAGTAAGGTAAGCAAGCCCCATGGCAAGCACAGGAGCCAAGTAGAGGAGAAAGTACCATCAAATATGATGTCTGACTTTTTCCAGCTGTGGCAAATCCAAGGGTAAGATGAACATCCCATCCACTCCATAATCCTGTCACTAGGAGAACCATTGAGAATATACAGTGTAATTGAGAAGATGCGGTTTTATTCAATTAAAGGTCTTCTTAGAACAGAAAAAAGGAAATTGAAATAGAAATGAATCGTTGTTGGTAAAGCTTCACTCAACCATCTGTATTTGTAGAGTAGAGATTAAATCATGGCCACTTCAAATCAGGGAATGTGCATTCTGTTATCACCAAGAGTCACAGCTAAACAACAGCTGCAAAAAGGAGGGGAAGAAAGTCACTCTCTGTTATTATTTACCTCAACACAGTTTCCATCTTTAAATGAGATAAAAGTCCTGCTAAAAAAGGAATTTAAAAAGTATACCCCCCCATGATAGATAGTATATTATCTGTTAGTATTAAAATGTATGAGACCTTCCTTTCTGTGCAGAATTGCATGTTTTCCTAGTCCATGAGTGACAAATTTCAGAACAGAACCCTTGTAATGTAAGATTAAGATTATAAATAAAATAAATATTTGTCTTTTTTTTTCTTCATCTACAGTACAAGTAAATGTCGTAGGGTATTAAACAGTTTTTAGGGAACATTTCTTACGCTTTTTCTGGATGGTAAATATATGGAAAGCAGAAGGAGAAGTTGAGGCAGCTGGATTATCAAGGTTAGGAAAGCATTCAAAAGCATTCAGCCAATTGCACATTGTTTTGAAATGCTTACACTCTCAGGAGCTAAAAATATATACACAATTAAAGGAGTCATTTTAGTCTGTAATAGATTATTCCAATAAAAACAAAAAAATGTGTTTGTGTTTCTATTTTGCCTACGTACATAGTAGCAAGAAACATCTTGCCTTGTGGGACAAATTCAGATGTTTTGGAGATTCTTCCATCTCCTATGTCCTTTCAGCATCCCACAGCTGGGAATATGTGGGCTTGCCCTGAATTGCTGTCATCCACCAGTTTGCAATGAAAATCTCTTGCCATTTTGCAAAGACTTGTAAGTGCAATCTAAATCATCTTGGTATCTTATGGACTGAGATAATAAAACTGTGTTGCTGTGCAGGTAGGAGGAAAAGTTCACTGTCATATCTCTATTTATGAATTTGTAAATGATATTTTAGGGGAAAATATTTTTAATTTTGCAGGAAATAATCAACACATTTTTTCTTTCCAAATAAACCACTAAATCACATATTTGACTGGATACTGAAAGCAAGTGGACCAGCAACAAATGTCATGTGTAATTTTTGTTCTTTCACACTGAATCCTAGAGATGAGAAACTAATTCATAATGAATAACTTATCCAATTTACTTCATCTCATTTTCTGCTTGTAGGCAACCCACAAGCATATTACAATTTCTTTATGTGTTTATGGTTTTGATTTTTGACTACGGTATTTCACTCCAATTTTTGCCTACTTTATGCAAGCACCATTGGTTTGATTAGTTGTGCACATGAATGCAATGTCATTGATTGTGAGTATCCATATCTTTGATTTTTCTTTGCTCTAATAGAATATAGTCATTTGAATGCTGAGCCGCAAGTGGACTCAAGAAATAGAATAGAATGGCTGCAGCAGATTTTTTTTTAAATGTTTAAACAGCATTTCCTGAAAAAAATCTTTAGATATTTGCTCAGCACTACTAATCAGAGATTGTATTGACTCTTTGACCTTGAAACATCAAACTGTTCAAATCGGTTTGAATAAACATTTAAAAGTTTGGATCACTCCTTTGTAATTATCCAATATCTAAATATTTTGAGGTTTCCTGATGGCCTTTGTGAGAGTCCATAAAAGCAAATGTCTAAAGGTTTCTCAAGAGAAGTGAAGTCTTGTCATTGCAGTGAATATATTCACATTCAACATTTTGAATGTCAAGCCCAACCAAAGGGAAAATAATTTGGAACAACTTTCAGAAAAGAAGAGGGCTAGAGAGGGAAGAGAGAGTGACACACCTCACACCTTTTTTCTTTACTTGTTTTTGAAACAGATATATAGCTTTTATTGGGTACAACATAGATAGTATCTCAGGGGAACTTCAGAATTCTACCCACAGGAAGAGGCGGTACAGATGTTAGAAGATATACGCAAAAGGAAAGAAATAGTTACTACATGAACCTTCCTCACTTAAAAATGGCTCGTGTGTGAATTTGGATGGAGAGCTTAACTAGCAGCTGCTGTGCAGCTTCTGGGATCAGAGAGGTGGTCCTGGGTTTGTAACCTGGTGAATAAGAGTGGTGTTCAAAGTGACTAACCTTAGTTCAGTGAGACCAATCTGTACGTGCTCCTCTTCTGCTGAAGGAGAGGTCTGCTGAAGTGCAGTTCAGAGCAGAAGCTTGAACTGCTCATTGTGAACCTTCCTCAGAAGAAACTTCTTTCACAAAGCTGAACTTAGCCTTTTGTCATTACTCTCTGAGGTATAATTTTACACCTCTAATCCACAAACACCGCCATACTGATAAGGATTCAAAACTTCATTTAAAAACACCCTTCTGGACCTCAGGTTCTGTTGTGGTTTTTTTTACTGAAAACCATACAGTGTGGTTCCCCATTAAATGCATTATGGATCATACTTCTACTACTTCCACAAATGCAGTACACAAATTAGTCTGAATTATTGCTTAATTCTTCTTTCCATGTGTAGCAATACCTGTCACGACCAGTTGGCAGCAATGGCTCAGTCTGGAACTTTTCAGGAGCACTGACTTACCACTGAGCCGTGTTGTTACTCCCAGGATGCTGAAGAGCCTACAGTGGGTGGTAGGGAGGACAGCAATGCCAGCATGCTTCTCAGTTAGAACTAATGACAAAATGGCTTTTTGGGATTTATCAAATGAATTTTGTCAATTAGGTTCATATTCTACATTGCATTGAACAGAGATGTTTTGAGTAGAGAGAATGGTACTGGAATTGCATTTTAATTGCCTCTCTTAAACGCCCATCTTGCGCAGTTGTGGTCTGAGGTATTAGTTTTGTCTGTTAGACAGCTGATATCCCATCTACAAATCTTACAGTGTTAACGTATCAATGTACCAAGATAGGAGATGGTAAATGAAAATGAGTTCAAATATTATTTGTCCTACATCATCACCTTTATTGACAAGGACAATGGTAAGATAGATTTTGTGCCATCTTTTCATTACAAAGGTTAAGATTTGTTCGGTAGAAAATCTACTTTTACCATCTACTCAAAACACAGTAAGGAAAATTAACACTGGTATCATCTTTACAGATTGAGGGGAGACTTCTGGAGTCTTTTCTCAACAAGAACAAGCAACTCTAAAGACTAAGATCTTGTTGGCAACTTAAGAAACAGACAATAGACGTGACTGATTGAGGTTCACAGAAGTGAAGAGTGAGAAGTGCTTGAGTAGATCTTCTGCTGGAAGGAACATCCTACTGAGGCAATAAAGTCAATGTTCAGCACAATATATTTTAATCTGAGCATCCCAACTTTTTCACTCAAGATTAAAGCTAAATATTTGAAGGGTGCTTAACCCAAATATAAGCCAAAAATACCCTTGCATTCAGATCCTGGTTTGGAAGGCATTTGACTTTGGAGCTCTATTTTTGCCTTCTGAATCAGAAGCTAGTAATGAGCTGTGCAGTGATATTTTTCTTTACATTTTTTAGGAGCTGTGGTGAGCCTTGCTAAGAGGTCTAATGCAAGTCTAGAAGTGACTTAGCACTTGTTCCCTTACCCCAGATGCAAAGAATACCAAAACAGAATAAATTTGGGACTAACATACACATTGCTTTTATATTTTACTCGCACTTCCATTTTTACTCCTGGATAAGAAAGGAGACTTTTACACAGAAAGCCACTCATCTTAATGTGAATACTTAGATGAGCTTTTTGTATTTACAAAGAAATATATAATTTGTTTGCAAGAAATAGGCCGGTCTGTCGAGACACTGAGAAGCTGGTACAGCTCCTAGGTCTAGGACAGCCAGATTAAAGAGCAATTTTAAATGCAAATATTCTTTCTCACCTCTCATTTCACTGATGAAACCAGCCAAACACAGCTTCTTGTTATCTTCTGGAATAAGTGAAGAGCAGTGCTTTTAGAAAGTCACTGAAAAAGAACCACACAATAAGATAGATTGTGCTTTTAATGTCATGCTGTTCTTCCTCTCATTTCAAGCTATTTGAAATGAAAGCAAATGCCACATTCAACTGTTTATTCTAAGCTCAATGGTTATTTACATTTTTCAATAGTTTTTAAACAAACTGAAACAACTATTCTCATGTTTATTCAGTGCCAACCTAGACAATGAAAACACTGACAATAAGAGGCATTTTGTCACACTTCAACATTTCAGAAAGAATAATCAACATTTACATGTGACTGCAATCCCCAGAATTGTGGTTTTGGAGGAGGCTTTGATTAATATTTTAAACTGGGACTCCTAGGGCTTTTAAATCCAGTCTATCTGCCACTTCTGAATGTAGATGGAAACGGTGTATAAAGACCTGCACTTCCTTTTCATGGTATGTTTGTGCCTGTGTTAGTGCTTTAATGAATATGTTAAAGTGAGCAATTGGTAGTTGATTCTGCTACTTTTGAAATCCATTCCTATAATCCCAGTAGGACATTCTCAGTGAGAGTGAGGCCCAGACAACTAAGAAGATTTGTTCCAAACCTTAAAATAGTGAAATATATTGGATATAAGGATAGTCAAAGGGGATTATTTTAATTTTTTTTCTAAATTGGTATTTCCAAGTTTTAAGATGTACCACTTACTTATTTCTGTGCCTCTTCTGGATGAAAAAAAATCAATGAAGAATGTACTGAGACTACAGAGCATTTAAATAAATGTGGAATTATAGACATGGGAATCTGCATGGCTGAACAACATATTGATTAAATATGATTGATTACCTATGTGTGCCCAAGGCACTTAGAAAAAGAGCTAAGCTATATTCAACTTACATCTGCTGTGACTTGAAAAATCAAATTTTATTTTTACCATAATAGCGATAAACAGGATAATGTTTATACTATCTGAAAGACCCTATTGAGCTTTATAAGAATCCTGTGAATGATAGTCTCACGAAGGTAGAGTGGATTTTTCTGTTAGTAATTCAAACTTTGGAGAATTTGGTCTGTTGATGCCATAAATATATTTACTGAGAAAAAAAATCCAGCAACATAAATACAGAATAAAAGTAGTAGCAACTTTTTCATGTTTTTCTAAGAGCAAAAACCACAGTCAGCATTAAACCTTCAGTGTCTGGGAACCTGCAGTTCTAGATTTTTTTGCTTACCTGTGCAAACTGTAGTTTGGGTTTTATTCTTATAGACGATTATCTGAATAAGTCAGGTTTGCCCCACAAAACCAAAGGAGCTGTCTTGAGAGCAAAGTGTCAATAAATGTGAATACTACTTTTAGATTCATCACTGCTATTAATTTCTCGCAAATTGACAATGTGCTCTAAAGCAGACTTTATTATATCGTTTTCTTGATTTATTTTGATTTGATTGTAATAATCATAGCTATTCAATGGACTAAACTT
The DNA here is from genome assembly GCF_030463565.1 of Pelecanus crispus. Classification (NCBI taxonomy): domain Eukaryota; kingdom Metazoa; phylum Chordata; class Aves; order Pelecaniformes; family Pelecanidae; genus Pelecanus; species Pelecanus crispus. The sequence goes on from NC_134645.1 coordinate 103,435,763, forward strand.
TACTCATAAAATACATAAAACCCTTAACATCTACTTACAAATGCTGCAGAAAGATTTTGTGGAGGATAAGCTCTTTTGTCATCCTCTTCATGCTATCCTTACTTGGCAAAAATAATTCTTTCCTTGACATTAGTTATCAAGTTTTCAGTTCAAAATTATTTTCTGTGCTAGACAGAGTATAAAAGAAAATGCTGATGCAGTTGTACGTGTTTTAGTACTATACATGATGTTAATAGAACTACAACCTAATAAATATTTATATTTGTTATATAGAGATCTAAGTGAAGGGCATCTCTCAACTGATCATCCAGCCTTCATATGGTCCTTAAATATTCATAGTGTATGCTGTTATATTAATCAGATCCTACATAAAAAATATATGGAGTATTCTCCATAGAGACAGAATTTGTCTGCATCATGCAATGCACCGTTTGATCATTAAACAGTGTGATTGTTCAGGAGCCTGAACCTATACCAAAAATACTTGTCTACTGTCACTTGGATCTGTCACAACTTGTCACTTGGCTATTTATCTGATGGAGAACAGTCTTGGTTGGTACAAAATAACTCTATAGGCATTTGCTGGCTAAACATCATATGACTGTGTCTCCACCCATGTTATCCTTTTTATGACAGATTGCAAAGGTGAGTTATAAACTTTTTTTTTTTTTGTACAAACTCATACAAACTTAGAGAATTGCTGTTAAAGACTTGTCCAGTTTAATTAGAGTTGTTGAGGGTTCGGTTACTGTGTGAATTCAGCTCAGATGGAAGGCTTGGGTTTCTGGAGTTTCTTACCCAGATTTAGTCCACCAAGGTACTAAAAAGTTAAATAATTTTGGACTGCAAGGTTCATTATGACTGGTGAGTTCCCAGGGAGCCGGACACATATAAACTCAGTGGTAATAAGAAAAGCTCAGTGCAGGCTGCTGTTTCTTGCAGACTGGTAAGCACAGAGACTTCAGCTGTGCCAGGCAATTACAGAAGCCTTGTGCTCTGGTTTCAGGAAGGGCTCTGGGTGATAAGATGCCATGGCACTTAACATTATCACACCAGCCTTGCCTCCAGCATACCAGTCTTACTCATATGTTTTTCAGTCTAGCCTTTTGGTAAACTCAGATTAGTGACTTTTTATTATAGTAGATAAACAAAGTGCTCTTTATATCAATAAATTTTGTGTACAGCTAACAACGTACTTCTGTTTTGTGTATTATCTTTATTTATTAGGAATTTTCATGGTAGCTAAAAAATGAACTTTATTAATATAGTAAAATGCACAGTTTAGGAACCATTTTATAGTAATTGAAAACTTTTATGGATTGTTCCAAAACAGTGTTTTAGTTTTACTGGAATTTTAAGGGCATGTATTTAAAAAATACTTACTGTTGCAGGAAGCTTTCATCAGAGTCCATCTTATGTTCTTCTCTTCGGTACATTTGTGACATTGTCATCTTGCAAAAAATACTTCTGTATGAAACTACAGAGATACATATTGAGCAACTGCCCTTAAAATGAAAGACAAACATTACGGAGCATGGTTCTGTTTCATTCTCTGGCTGATGGGCCTTTTAGCCAGTTGCCCTCTATCCACACACTTAGTGCTTACTCAGGATAATTGGAAAAGGATTCGTATTTGGTAAAATAAAAGGCCTGAAAAGTAGTCTTACATGCCTATAATCTTTTTTCCCTCATTATGTTCAGTGCATTTGCAACTCCGAATTTCAGTTACACATAGGAAGAAAAAGGTTTGTGCTAGATGAATTATCTCATGTATTGGGGGTGCAGAAGCACCTGTCCAGCAATACGCCTGTTCTTTCTGGCTATTTTGAGGGAGGGTCAAATATACACATGAGCTTAGATTTTCATACACACGGGAATGCATGAATATACCCTGTGTGTATATTGTTATAGACCAAGCTGGCTCAAGCTGTGCCTTGGATGCAGGCCATCTGCAGACACACGGCAGCAATTGCTTCTCCAGAGGCAGCATGCGAATGTCCTGTTATCTACTGCTTTTGGAAGGAGGAGGGTTTATGAGTCTCCAACTGCTTTAGCATTTCCAGTAAATCTTTCCTTGGTTATAAAGATACATGCTTACCTTCTGATATGGATATGCATATATGTTATCTACAACGGATATGCATGTATGCTACCTATAACTACAGTACAGAAAAATGTGGTCCATTTCTTCTAACACATCTGTTTATAAGGACTTTATATTGCACAGAGCTCCTCTGCAGCCAGCAATGTGCCTGAGTAACTGTGTAAGGAATCAGTCTGAAGGATCAAAGAAATAAAATTTAAAGCGTATATTTTCCCTTTTGAAAAAAAATTAAATACAGAAAATAAATACGGAAAGGAAAAAGTCACTAGCAAATATATGAAATAATAGTTTTACTTGTATAATCAGATGGACTGGATGAAGTACGCATCTTTTTTTCCATCTTTAACTTCTTTAGCAATGGTGGTATTAAAGTGACTGGGAAATTCATATGAATACCTCTTTGTCAGATAAATAGGTCAATGTTGTTCTCAGATATGCTCATTTTTAAAACAATGAGATCAGTTATATTTTATCAAAGGTGCAGAGTTAGTGTACCTCTTTAAACTGTAGCAAAAATGTTGAGAAAATTGATCTTGTTATAAAACACAGTACCTTGAGTTTGACCTATACGGCTCTTAGAGAGTGTAACAATCACTAGAAGAGGGAGATGCAGTATAATGGCTCCGGGACAATAAAGTAGAAGACTAGAGATGAAAAATGTTCTTTCTCCATACAGACCTGGGTTTTTTTCCTGATGAAATTACGGTTGCCTGCATTTTAATAGCTTCTACATTCATTATAAGTGTTGTTACTCATAGACAGCTAAGAGCTCTCTTTGACTACCTGCTGTTGTTTTGTAGCTCTTGGTATGGTGTAAAAATCTGTGGAGTGGAACATCTGAAATCATAGGGAGTGCAATGTTTGTTAAGTGAAATTAGATAAGTAAATACTTCTGATATATTAGTATCATAAGAATACATTAGTATCCCAAGGACACTCTTGCAAGCATGCCCCCGTAGACACTCTTGCAAACATACCCCCGTACTACCCTATGCAATACAGTAAAACCAAATTTAAATATTTCTCAAAATCAGCATATCTGTCCAAGTGGAGTGCATAACATTACATATCAGTTCCTAACAAGGAGCTTTAGCTGTAGCCTTGGTTTTCATGCTGTCCTCCAACTCTTCTGGGCCAATTAGTGAGTTTCTGTAATGAAAATATTAATAATCCTTTAGAGAACATACTACCACCAATTCTTTTGATCACCCAATGTCTGTCAGATGCAAATTATTTAAGTCTGAATGAGGACATGGCAACTTTAAGGTTAGAAACCCCATGTCCTGTTATCTTTTATTTGGACTTTTCAGTCCCTGATTGTTCTCTTACTGTACAACCTTGCAAATTCAGACATCCAAATTTTTAGAAAGATTAAGTTAAAAAAAAAATAACCAGATGACCCAAAAGTGAGTGTTATTTTTGGGGCAACATATAAATTCATGTACTGTACTGAAGTATTTTAATATTTTAGTTTCTCTTTCCCTGTATTAAAATCATACAGCTTTTCCCAGTTTCCTTTCTTAAGTATTTTTCAAAAACTTCTCTAAATAAGTTGTTAACACTATTTATTAATCTTTCTGGGGACTAAGCTGTAAAATGAGCAAGTATACATTTGAACTATACACATTTGGGTATTTTAAAAATAAGTTTGTCAAAGACAATCTATTGCTGAACCATTTTACTCACAGCTGGATCAAGACTTTGCATGCCTATACAAGTCCTCATACCTGCTGCAGCTGGGAGTTTTCTGAAATAACATGCATTTAAAAGAAAATAAGTTGAAATTCAAACTATATTTCTTTCTATTTTACCAACCAGTTACCACTAATCATTCTACTTCTTGGACAAAGACTGCCTGTACTATTTAACTGACATGCAGAGTTAAATTATATGCTTGTTTCTTTTAAAACAAATTTTATTTTAAGAATAGGTAATTCCATTTTTATTACCTGTTTGTATGTCATTTGAAAAGTGGCTTCACGTTTGGTGTGTCTTGGTTTGCTTTTACTGTCAAAATTCCTCAGGTATGCAAAAGCTTCTCGTGTTGTTTTAATTTGATTTAATTATCAGTAATAATAAAAGAATAAGTGCAATAAATTGGGATTTCCAAGTATTTTTGACAGAACTGCATCAGTTAACCAGATGGTATACAAATTTTACCTCTGTCATGGGGAAAATTCCTAGAACAACAGACTTTATTAAGCTATTAATAACTTTACTCCAGTCTGTTGCAATCTGGATATAAGTAAAATACTAAAATTGACAGTCCCAATGAAAGAAAATTATTATAAACAAATAAAAGTAAGTCAAGGTTGTGTAAATCAGGCTGTAGGGGAGATGCAGAAGGGACCTGTGTTTTGTTGCAAGTTAAATTTTGCAAAATTTAAATGTGGACACTGTAGCTGGGAGTTAAAAAAAAAAAAAGCAAAGAATCACAGAAACGCAGTTGTTGAGTCTGAGTGCATCTATCAAATAAATTAGAAGCCACAATACCTTGGTCATTTTTCACTTTCCTTGAACAGCCCTTTCACTTTCTTGCAAGGCCACCTGTCATGCAAACGCCCTAAACAAATAAATCCAAAAAGTCATTCAGAGCTCTTCTAACTTATTTCTCTTGAGGTACCTATTATAAGTTGCCATTTTGGAAAAAGGAGCAGAGGTGTCTTGTATGTGCTAAACATAACACAGAGCAAGAAGAGGAAAAACAAAAAGTAATTTCCATGGTGTTATATTCCTTTCTCTCATGTTTCATTTGTTTATTTTCTAAAGGGTAAAAAAATATCTCTGCTGTAAGTGATTTGTCTTGTATATGCGTAATCTTATTAAGTGTAATAGTGGAGTATAATTGTGGGGTTACTGCATCAGTTGTAGCTGCAGTAAATAACTGTATGGCTGAATCAGTGGTTAATACATGTACTGTTTCTATTTCCATGCACAGTGCAGTATGAAGGGGAACAACAGTGTTTTCCTTCCGTAGAATCTGTTGCAGCTCAGTGTTGTGGTATCCAGTTGGGTAGGTGTCCTGGTCAGGAGTGAAGCTTTAAATCCCTAAAGGCAGAGGAAGAACTGAAAATGTGCATCTCGCATCTTGGATAAATGAAATGCTGGATACAAAAAAGAGTGGAAGGACTACTTTACTCTTCTAGATTTCTTTTTAAAAGAAAGACTTGACCTCTTGCAGAATTTTTACAGAAAATGTGCACACCTCACCACCACAGAGGTCTCAGTGCTGAAAGCAGGAACTTGCCTTCCTGCAACCTGAACAATGGCACTTAAATATTGGAGAGGATCAAGCCCTGTTTTCACCCTTTCCAAGAGGACAGCTAAAGGGTACTAAAGGGTACAGCACTGTAGGGTGCCATTCTTAGGTACCTCTAGTTTTCCTGTACATCATACAAGACAGTACCTCCACCTTGGATGTCATTAATTACGGTATGGAATGTAAGATCCTGAATCACAGAAAGTTTGCAAACGGATGATCTTAAATCGGATGATCTTAAACAGATGATCTTTTCCAACGTAAACGATTCTATGATTCTAAAGCAGGCTTCTAAATCTTTAAATTACTTCTGAAAACAGGACTTAAATTCTAAATAACTTTTTTTTTTTACATGCCATTCATTGTTCTAGTTTTTTAGAAAAAATCCTGCCTATCTGTTTTGATGAGCCTATCACTTTCCTAGGAGGAAACCAGAATACAATGTGGCAAGGAGGCAATACTGTTTTGATAGACCCTGATTGAATGAGGACATTGTTGAGGTGAAATTCAATTTTGAAAGAAAAATCTTTTAAAGGATCTGCTTTCTTTCCTCAGGACCTCAGTCAAGCTGTAGACAGAGTACACAGTCATTTGTTATTTGTGTTGGAGGAAGGGAATTGTTATGAAGAGCTAAGCTTCCAGTCTGTTTGGAAAGTACCAACTCATCCATACTTGATCAGAATTTATATATTTGGGCATAAGCAAACAGGTCACTGGATACAGTCTGAGAAACTGTTTAACATTCTGGAGAGCAGAAGTAATTAATGAAAGCTGAAAGATGTTAAAATAAACTTCCCAGTTTCAGTAACACGAGACTTTTCCTTCCCTAGTTGGGAGATGATTTTGTTGAATATTTCCTTTAAAGCTGTGTATCTGTGTTACCACGGGAAGTATGAGTGTATGAATTTGTATGACTTAGGTGTTGAGTAGGTTTGATGTAAAACTAGAACATGGGGAGGAAATTAGCTTTCGTTATTATTCATGTATTTTCCATCCTCTCAAAATGATGCATGCCGACATAATAATTTGTTTTGTAAAGCACACTTTTGCTCTGCTAAAAGTGCTGGTTAATTTTACACTCTAAGTTTTATTACTGGAGGTTGAGTTATTGAACTGTCCTGAGATTTGCTGACCTTAGCAAAACAAAATGAAAAATCCAGGGATATACTTTGTTTCTAAGTTCAAAGCATTATGAACCTAATGCTTATTTAGTTCTTGAAGCCTGCTTGATGCAGCCTTGAATATTATGACTTCATTATAATTTCCTTATTAAGTAAAAAAATTTCTGAAAGTCAACTTAAAAAATGCTGTAAAAAAGACTATCCTGGTTACAGCTGGGATAGAGTTAATTTCCTTCCTAGTAGCTGGCATAGTGCTGTGTTTTGGATTTAGTATGAGAATAATGCTGATAACACACTGATGGTTTAGTTGTTGCTAAGTAGTGCTGACACTAGTCAAGGACTTTTTAGCTTCCCATACTCTGCCAGGTGCACAAGAAGCTGGGAGGGGGCACAGCCAGGACAGCTGACCCAAACTGGCCAAAGGGCTATTCCATACCATATGGCATCATGCTCAGTATATAAACTGGGGGGGTTGGCCGAGGGGCAGCAATCACTGTTCAGGAACTGGCTGGGTATCGGTCGGTGGGTGGTGAGCAATTGTATTGTGCATCACTTATTTTGTATTTTATTATTATTTTCCCTTCCTTTTCTGCTCTATTAAACTGTCTTTATCTCAACCCACGAATTTTACCTTTTTTTTTCAATTCTCTCCCCCATCCCACTGGGGGGGGGGGGGGGGGGGGGGGCGGGCGGGGCGAACAGCTGTGTGGTGTTTAGCTTCCTGCCAGGTTAAACCACAACAAAGACCAAGTGTTGCTGTAGCCTACTTCATCTGCTGAGTGGAAGAGAATATAGAGGCAAAGAAAATAAACACCAAATGAACAAAACCAGCAGGATTCTCAGGATGCATACAGGTTTGCATATATGGTCTATAAGTTGTCTAATCATCATGGTCCTCAGGGCTGCATATTCCAAAAAAAAAACCCCAACAAAACAACAAATATATTGGAGTTTTGGAGATACAGATAGTCAGCATTTTGTTTTGGTAGGGGGTCCTGCAAGTCTGTATTCCATCTCCTGAGCAGAGTTCAGAAGTACAAGCAATGTAATAAGTCAAAAATCCATGAATGCGTCATTGTAAATCCAGAGTGGCTCTTCTGAAAAATGAGATGGAGATCAAAGTGAGCACAATTGTATTTCTAGGTAGAAAATTAGATTTTCCAAGAAAATTACTGCTAGATGGGCTGAAGCAAGATTTGGTCCCCTGAGATACTTCTGGTTGGGCCACCCAGGAAATCACTGAAAAAGTTACCTCATTCTTCTCAGCGATAGGCTTAAAAACTCCCATCTGGGAGCAGTGGTAACAGTTTTTGGGCCTTATGCAATCAATAAGGAATTCATGTAAAGCAGGTGCATTTTTTCATGGATGGAGTTAGAAGGACAGTGGGCTGAAGCTCCTAGGTGTTGCTGTCCTTACTCCAGTAGGTAGCTAGAGGTCGAGAGAAGGGGGAATCTGAAACGTGTGCAGTTATCTTTTACTCCGCATAGACTGGGGCTGCAATGGAAGCCATAAACTTCAAAGTAACATTTCAGTATGTGCTTAGCAGGAAAGGACTTCCCCCAGGGCTGTGGTTCAACCTGCTCTTTCAACATGATTTCTGAATAGACCCAGTTAGCAGGGGCAGGGTATCTCTGTCAGACAAAGCAGAAAATGTAATAGATTGCCTAAATATTAGTACAATCTAGCTGTAATGGCTTGATTTATTTATTTTAATTGATATAGTGCTTCCAGGATTTTAGATTAGCAGTTTAGATTTAAATACGCCTAAAGCAAATCACAAAAGACAAATTGACTCTTTGGATTAGAGTTGCTTGTCCTTTATAGTCCTTGGAGGGGTACAAGTAGAGATAAATGCCCAACAAAAAGCCTTGTTTAAATTTTAGTAAGCAGCTGTCAAAGACACAGGAGCTATCCTTTACCAGTCCTGGAGAAAAAAACTCATCATGCGTAATCTTTAAACTAAGAGGCTTATTGAACACAACAGGAATGTGAAAAGTATTCCAAAGGGTGCTGGCCGCTGTATGAGTTGCCCTTGTGATTTACAGCTGCAATACCGTGCACTGCATGAATTTCATGACATAACAATGTGTCAGTTCTCAAAGCTATAAAGTCATCCCTTGGAGATAACTGAGTCAGCCTCACATTGATGGTCATTTCAGGACATGACTGTCATTTCTTTGCTTAATAATAAAATGGTGATGTGATTTAAAATGTCATTCTTTAGGTATAAGACTAACAATCCTATTAAACTATAATACAGATGATAGATATTGTAACATACTGTAAGTACTAATCTAGTCCAAAGTAATGTATTTGATCCATTACAAAGTGGGTAGATAAGAACTGACAAGGGCCCATAAGCAGCTTGGAAAAGAGGTGGGATATCTTAACCAGGCTGTTTAGTGAGATGTTAAAAATATTCACAATCATTTTTACTCAGATATGGAGAACTGCAGAGTTCCAACCATCTTCAGCTGTGAAGTGCTGTGATTTTATTTATTTTTGTTTAGTTAAGATTCCAGAGTTGTTTAGGTAGTATACAAATACGAGACACAAACATGCATCGTTCTCTGGAGAGTTTCCATTGTGTGTAAGAATTTCCTGTAGTGGTGTGCCAGTCCTTAATGTCATCAAGCATGAGTACTGAGTGCCTTACAAGAACGCATTAAATGAGGCTGATTCTTTTAAATACAAGTCATTCTTTTTACTGAAGTCTACTTAAGGATCAACATTGTTTATATACAGTTATATCTGAATTGGAAGAGCAAAAGTAAGACAACTCATGGGTTGAGATAAGAACAGCTTAATATTTCTAAGATATTCTTAGAATATTTCTATTTCTAAGATTTTCTTAATCTCTAAGATTGAGAACTTGTATATGTTTAGAGAAATTAGTAGGTCATCTTTGCAGTTAGAGAGCAGGAGAGGAAGCTTGTGACGGCTTCATGTTGGAGCTCACTCCGTCATCTCTGTCTGGTCCCTGAGGAGTTTCTGTCTCGGGAACGAGGCAAGCTTCACCTTGTGATTTACAGCTGCAATACCAGACCGTGCATGAAAGTCATGACATAATTGTGTGCTGATGCTAGAAGCTGCAAAGCTTTAACTCCTTATAGAAAATTCAGTTCTTCCTGGTAATGGAAGTTTTCAGCCAGCCTCTGATCGGTAGAAGATCTTTGAGATTTTTCAGTCTGGTCGGCATCTGTAATATGAAAATCCACAGCTCTGAGGAGAGGGAGAGAGAGAGAGAGAGAGAAGGTATTCAGAGGAATGAGGACTTAGATGTTACATGTGGTAGTAGCTAGAATTTGCTAAGAACTGATACCTTTATGCAGATATGCCACATTATGGCATTGTATACCAGTGTTCGGGCCTGTGCTCTCACCCTGTTTAGATTCATAGTGAATATGTAGCTGGGGGAGCTCAGAAACTATGAAGTTCTCAACTAGAGCTACTCAGAGTATACTGATGTCTATGAACAGGATGTGTTAGACTATCAGATGCATTTGTAATACTCTTTAACAAAGCCAGAAGAAGTTCTTACAGAAGTATAAATTCTATTGAACTTTTCATTTTGAGAAAGATGGGGTTTTATTAGAAGTTATTATACAAGAAGTAGTTGGGAATGCAATGAAAATATACTCAGGTCTCTATTCACAAATTGTCTTAATATTGTCTAATCATTGAGGTGCTTCCTGCACACCTGCACTTTCTATGAGTCATATACTCTGCACATGAAAGTTATTAGCATAATGACTGACTATTTTAAAAATATGTTTATATTAAGTGCACAGATTTTCTTTTTTGGGCAAATAACCACAATATGGGTAATGAACAATTTGTATCTGTAATTAATTTTTAAAAAGGCAAAACAGAAACAGATACCTATACGCTTGATATCTTTCATTGCAACCTTACTGCTACCATACAACTTTTCGTTTACCATAGATTTCTGACAGCAAAAATACAAGGATAGTCTTTGTTCCAGTCATCCCCTATAAATATTCCTGTTTCATGCAGCACACAGCTATCTGGATGCTGATCCTCTTGAACTGCTTGGCCTGGATTTATTCTTGGTACTTGTCCTGGTTTTGGCTGGAATAGAGTTAATTTTCTTCCTAGTAGCTGGCATAGTGCTGTGGTTTGGATTTAGGGTGAGAATAATGTTGATAACACACTGATGTTTTAGTTGTTGCTAAGTACTGCTTATGCTAGTCAAGGACTTTTCAGCTTCCCATGCTCTGCCAGGGGCACAAGAAACTGGGAGGGGGCACAGCCAGGACAGCTGACCCAAACTGGCCAAAGGGCTATTCCATACCATATGGCATCATGCTCAGTATATAAACTGGGGGGAGTTGGCCAAGGGGCAGAAATCACTGCTCGGGGACTGGCTGGGCATCACGCAGCGGGTGGTGAGTGGTTGCATCACTTTTACTTCCTGGGTTTTGTTTCTCTCTCTTCTTTCTTACTGTTCTCCTTTTCATTGCAATTTATCATTATTATTATTACTACTAGTATAATTATTATAACTTTATTTTCTTTTTTTTTCAATTATTAAGCTGTTCTTATCTCAACCCATGAGTTGTCTTACTTTTGCTCTTCCAATTCTCTGCCCCATCCCACGGGGTGGGGAGGGTGAGCGAGCAGCTGTGTGGTGCTTGGTTGCTGACTGCGGCTAAACCGTGACAGTGCTGCTGACTTTACTAAAAAGCCATTTCATGTTGTGGGTGAGACAGAAAATTCAGTCATGTCCCAACCCCACGTTTTGTATTCTTCAGATTTTTGTTTCACCTCCTCTGTTCTCACCCAGAAGCTTTCTACTCAAAATTATAGATGGTGCCTCTTTCAGCTTATCTGGTTTTCAGTATCTTTGATCTAAGCTTTGGGAAGTGGGATATAATATACAGAAGTCTCTTCTGAATCCCTGACTTGTGTCTGCAAGTTGCAGTTTCTAGGCAGTATGTCATCACTGTCATAATGAATGTGGTATTAAAAAGCACATTCATCTTGCCAGAAGACACTTTTTCAGCAAGGTATGTAAGAGATTCTACAAATAGCTCTTGGTATCAAAGGAGCTTACAGTGAGAATTAAAATAGCCCAAAAAACAAATAGACCTTTCATATTCTGTTCTCTTGATTACCTAGCTAAACCCATAGAATTAACACTGTAGTTATCATGCATTATTTATACGGCATAGTAGACACTTTGCAAACATAAGTTAAAGAAAAGCTTGGGCCAAGACATGTACATTCTAACGAAGTATGGACCGGTGGCTGAGGGTGGGAAGGGCAAGTGAAAGCTCACTGCTATTGATATGTATCAGTGTCCAGTCCTTAAGGAATTAATTTTGGAAGGATAGTTCATTGAAAAGTTGATACAAAAGAGCCAAGAAATTTCAAACATCTTGCATCAAGTCAATCCAACTTATGCACGTGACTTTAAGTCTTCAGCTTTTAAAAAGTCTCTTAGGAATTAACTTTTTAAAAAAGTCTCTTCAAGGAATCTGTTTATCAAACACTGGGCCCAAAGCTGCTTTATTCCCGTATTTTAAATTGTGGTTTTGTTTTGAATTAAAGACAACTCTCCCTATCCCCTGAACTTTCACAGACCTTAAATCTTGAACAAAAGCTTTTTCTGATTCTGAAATCTCTGATTATAGTCAAAGTTATTGATAAGAAAAGCTACCTGTAGTGAATTAATAATGATCCTAACTTTAATATCTGAATATTCCTGTAGAATTGTCTCTTCTTGCACTGAAACTAAAGAATTGATGTAGGTTGATGTCAACACCAAAGTTATTTCACAAACTGTTTTCCACCAATTGTACCTCAGCTAGATGCAAAAAACCATTCTTTTCTGTATGAAAATACGCAAAGGTAAACTCATTAAGCAAAAGCAGCCTAATAGAAAAGTTACTTATCTTTAATCTGTACAACAGATGCATTTTCAGTTTACCTGAAAGTCAGGTCTGTAGCTAAAATTATATAATAAAGTAGAAAACAAATGAAAGGAAAGGAACATTGAAAATACTGCTCAAAATATTAAAGAGCAGATTGAGAATTTGGGGTTGGATCTTGGGGAGTGAAATCTTCAACAAAGAATAAGATTTAGAATTCAAAATGAGGATGTCACAGTATTTGCCCCAGACTTCAGCCTCCTCATATTTCTGTCAATACCACAACAGCCCACTAAATGAGTCCTTAAAAGGAAAACCGTACAAAAGAAGGTGGTTTGTTCATCAGTCATTTTGGTGTGTTTCTGTAATACTGGCAAAGAATAAATGTCATTTATATGAGAAACACTTGCTCCCAGAACACTTAGTATTCTGTATGGACTTATTCTGCAGTATTATCAAATCACATTAGATATTGCATAAACTTTCCTGTAGTGTAATCAAATGGAAAAAAAATTACAGATGCAGTGCATCAGATTAGTTTCACAAGAGCAGTATTTATATCTTGCAAGCAATGACATATGCTGAGAGCGATACTGTTTCTGGCTTGCGAGGCAGCACTGGTTTTTCCTGAGAATTATTCTGTTTCCTAAAACTGTAGCAAACAGATATTTAAAAAAGTGTACAGTTGCAAGACTATCTCAGACTGTTTTTGCATCCATACAATTTATGCATTCATGATAATTAAAGAGTTTTGAAAGAGAATCAGCAAGAATAAAATAAACCTCCAGACTGCATAATTTTCTAGCATCTGAAAGGAAAGTGCTAGAATACATCTTGAGTAGGCAGTGGACCAGCTTTTTTATTCTGGATTTGAATTGGTACAAGAATACTGAATCAGATTTTGACAGCACAAAGAACCTGAAGAAAAACTTGCAGCAAGAGAGGAAAAGAGATATGAGGGAGCAATAAAAGTAGGATAAAGCAAGCAGACAATGAAAGAAAGCAAAGGAAGCAAACTTGAATTTTCAGAGAAAATTTTATTATTGTATCTGATTCTGCCTTTTCACTCTCCATGGTTTCTGGTAGTGTCTTCTTGCATTGTTGCCTTGTCAGTCTAGGCCAGGTCAGGGCTGACCAGCTACTCTCCTCCTTCTGTTGTCTGCAATGTCCAGCAGTTTGTCCCATTAGCTTGACCTCAGGACAGGGCTGGCCATCTGCACATGTGTTGTAAAACATATTTATATGTGAACAAGACTGGTCAGTTGTTCATAGCGGATGATACCTAGCACAATTCCTCTGAATGTGTGTTTCTGAAATATATGAAGCTGAATGGTTCAATCAACCTGATGCATTGCGGAATGCCTCCTAATAGCCAATTCCTTGCAGGACCAGGTCTTACATGACTAAAAAATTGAAGCCATGATGTATTATGAGGTGGCACATCTTTCTCTCCATCTTTTTTCACATCAGTAAAGACCAGCAAAATCCCAAATTGCATTTTTCTCAAAATCTAAAAATTAAACAAACAGACCTTCACACTATATGTGATATACGTTTCTAATGTTAGAAACACCATGAAATTCTTCCTCTGGAGGCGTATACCTTTTGGGCTGAGGACAGTATTTTGTCCAGGATTATTAGCAAATAATTGTTCATTTGGCTTCAGAAATTTTGGATTATTTTCCTGGAATATTTTAGTAGGCCATTCTTTTTTCCATTAGTCCCATCTCCCATCAAATTTAAAAAATACATTCTTTAGTGAGATTATAATTTATGATGTTAACATGAATGAGATGCTCACATTCTAACTTGTCACCAGGCAACAGTTTAGATTACCCATGCACTTAAACCTTTTTGGGTATGACTATTCTGAATAGCCAGATCTAGTTCTTTCTCAAAAGATACCAGTTTTGTCAAAAACTGATTTCTCTTGGGCTCAAACTGTAGTACCATCTGTAACCACTATCTTACAAGTTGCTGGGCCTGGAAAAAGAGAGGCTTATTAAAAAGATCATCAACCAAATACTTAAAACTGGCTTAATAATACAGGTTGACCTTCAGATGTTTTTCCCTGGTACAAGAAAGTGCAATGGATGAATCTTCTTGCTCGTTGTTGTTTTCAATTCTGTGAAGGTTGTTGGTGTGATTCGAAAAGTATCCATTGTTGCTTGTCCCATGAATTGACCATATTTCCTGGCCTTTGTGCTTAATGTCCCGAATGTATGCATTGTGTACTAACCATTCATGTGGAATTTATTGGTCTATTATAGCATTTTGAAAACTTCATGTGCGCTCTCTGATTTTCATTTATCAAGCATCTCGTCCTCCCACTTCCAACACTAACCATCTTGATGTTAAAAGTTTTTTTGCCTTGTTCTTCAAACCAATATGCAAGATCAGTTTATGTCTGTAGCGTGGGAGGCAACTTGCAGAAACTTACTGGAATTTATGACATTTTTATTTATTCATTTTAACAAAGTGGCTCAACTATTACCTGGACTACTTCAGTTTCTGCTAGGAAGCTATAATACAGATGGAAAAATGCAAATGGAAGAATCTGAAGGACAAAACAAAGCTAGTTTATAAGATTCAAGATATGACAAGAAAGGTTGCAAACACCTTCCTCCTTCCTAAACAGTTCTAGTAGTAGTGATCACACGAAAACCCCAGGCATGCAAGCAACCTTTGAAATGCTTTGAACAATTAACAATTTTATTCAGTTCTTTCATGTGCAATTTAACCCTTTGAGCATCATTTATTTCTAGGAGCACTTTACTCCCACTAGCATCTCCCTGTTTTCCAGTTACTTATACCAACCAGGAGTAGGAGTGGCAGAATGAAGTAGCACTAGAGAAAGTTAAGTGGGGACTTCCCTGCTATTCTGCTGGGCTCACTTTTAATACTTACTTACAATACTAAATATTTTGATCTGAACTTGCAAATCCTATTTGGATGTGGTTGCATGTATTTAAATTCTGGAGCCTTTAGGCCAGTAGGAGAATATTCTGCCTGTGCTTTGAGTCATCTGAAGCCCTGTGGCAGTGTTGGAGCAGCATTGCACTAAATCTTGTCTGAATGTGTGCTACTGAGCCAGATACAGGCATCCTCACACTTTTTACTGACTTCACATTTACTTTCAAAATACCATCTAATTGTATGCATAGGAGGGAATAAATATCCTAGCTTTAAAGAAATCCTTTACAACAAAGTTCTGCATTTTCCTCTGCAGGATTTAAGGAAGGTAGTGACTCATAATCCAAAATATGCATGGGAGCATATGAAGGTCTTTGAAATCATATCGAGCAGTCCACCACATTTCTGATAGCTGTCTAGTATGTGTTATACTGATGACAGTAATGTGTTAGAAGTACCAACTGCTAGAATGTGCTGGGATGAAGACTAGTTTGCTGCATATATCATCAGTGCTATAGTAATCTGCAAGAGTAAGTCTTGGCGAGTACATTTTTATTATTGGAGAAAAGAGGATTATATTCAGAACTGGCCCTAGAAGAATTTCAGGAGGAGGCGGACTGAGGAATTTGTGGTTCTTATTATGTGTTTTGTGTAGGTGTAAGGATGAAGGCAAAATGTTTGCAGAAGGGAGGGAATAGATATAAATGGTGAGGGAAGTCCACAGTCCATTTCTTGGGCCTGAAATTAACTACATTTCAAGGGATTATTTAAACTAGCAAGTGAAGAAAAGGTGGCATTCTTAGAATCATACACAGAGACTGAATCATGACACCAGTAATATCAGAGTAATTCCTGGCACTAACAAGGAAACAAATAAGGTCACAGGGATGCATTCTGAAAATCTGAGAGCTGTTTGATACAGGGGATAGTCAGAAGAGAATCCTGGCCAGTAACAACAGTGACCAAAGCAATAGTTGACACTCCTATGATTTTTTTCTTCTGACTAATGTTAAATAATGTCCTTTTTAAAAAGGTTGATTATTTTCAAATACTTATGGCTAACTCAATGTCCAGAGAATTTTTTTTAAATGTAACACCACAATGTAAAATCCTCAAAATAAATCTCTGCCTTAGATGAAATGTCATTCCACAGGTTATCATTAAATTAATTGCATGTTGTTGTCACAGAAAGGTACTGTTTTTCAGGATTATCTAAAACTGAAACTGGGGGTGCTGTCACAGTATGTTTCGGTATTACTAATTTAAGTAAGAATGTGTAAGTTTTCACTGGCCTAAATTATTTCCTTTACTATAGTATCTCATCAGCAACAGGACAGATTTACAGGTTGTTGTTTTCCCTTCTCCAGAGCATTTGCATTCTTTCTTTAAGTTCTGTAAGACAATTGGAAGATATCCAGACCATAGTTTATATTGCATTTCCAGTCATTTTATTTTTGCTCTTAATTTTTCAACTCAAGTCCCTAAATTGTATATCAAATGCCTTTAAATGAAGAAAGTGCAATGAAAAATCCCCCTTATTCAAAACACATCCACTCTATCTGCATAAGCCCAAGCTTTTTATCAAATACCTGCTACTTCTTCTTCTTCATCGGTGATCAAAAGAAGTAAGTGTGTGTGGATGTTTTATTAGAGGACTGTGCGTGATTGTAGAAGTATCCTACAGTGGTTTAGATCTGGCTTGCAGTGGTTTAAGTTAGGGCTTTGGAGGCTGGACCTCTAAAGTAACTTTTCATGTCTTTAAGCCTTTAGATTTTTCCTCTGTTTGGGGCTGAGATCCTGGTTCTTGGGTTGATTTAGGCAGCACTTTTCAGTTCTCGCTGTCGCCACTGAATCTATGCAGATCATCAAGGATAACATTAGAACAGAGCACATGCAGCTCAGCACCTATTAATCAACTAAGGACGAAAATATACAACTAATTGATCAAAGCAAAGGAAGATTTACATTGATGTAAGTTGAAGGAGAACATTACATATGTTAAAATTCAAAAGTTCATAGATAGGGATTGTTATGATCATCTTGTCTGACCTGTTGTATAATCAGGACCACTTTTCCATGTGCTTTTTGAAACACGGGGATAAGAACTGAACATAATAGTCTAGCAGCAGCGGACCAGATCTTTGTCTGTTGTACGAAGGGGTAAGACCAATGGCTTAACTGGTTCTCCAGTAAAGTGGAAATACAGAAGATGCTACCTCACCCCCTAGCAATTGTAGCTGGGGTTACTGGCTGTTACCCTCCCCCTTAACACTATGGTAAGGTTGTCTGAGGTCAACCTGAACCCTGTTCTGCTACTCAGCAGTTGCCTGGGGTCAAAGTCTGGCTCAGAGCACTTTTTAAATGAACTGCAGTTTAATTGACATGCTGTGCTGTTGCTGGGATGGAGATTCTTAAACATTTTCAATTTCTCTGCAGATCTGATTGTTTGGGGTTTTTTTCCCCCAGTTTCTGCTAAAATACATGTAACTATAACATGTTAGCTAGGCTGAGCTTGATCTTATATAACTTAGCAGTGTAAAATTTAGCTGTCTGACAACACATCTTCATAGTGCATGCCTAATACATAGGTTTTCTTAGATTACAAATGAAAATTCCAATTTCAGTTTTTTGAAATTGCACCTGAAGACTGTGATGCCAGGTCCTTCTTAGAGACTGTTTGCTCTCTTTCCAGAGCTTCAGTTCACTCCCCTGTTTTTGAGGAAAAACTTGCATTGCATTAAATTTTAAATTAGGTTTAAGAGATTTTTAAGTCGTATCTACAGAAAGACTTGGACTTTATCAGAATTCCTCACTGCTTAATTCATTGTTAGGTCTTTCTAGAGGCAGTACATGGAAGATACTGAGGACAGTAGGCTTTAATTTTAATCAGGGTGCTTTGTCCAGATGATGATCTCCTTCCTGTAGTATCACTTGTCAGCCAGAGGCTCTGTTCTGCCCCACGGCATTTTTACAGAAAATGTGTTAGAATCACCAGGATTTTAAGACAGACTAATAGTGAGGCTGAGCATGTATTCTCGGGAGGCACACATAGGAACACCTGTATGCAGTACACGTATGCACGTATACACAGCCAGCCATAAAGAACAGAGGGAGAGGCACACTCAGCATTCACACAGACACAGGCAGCATCAGTGGCCTCATCCTGCTCTCCTCTCTGGCTGAGCAGCAGGAAGGTCCCCATTAGCGGGAAATGTGCACAAATGTACAAGGTGGCTCCCCCAGCAGATCGCCTCAGACACACAGTCTGCCCAGGACCTGCCCCTGGATCCCAGTCTCCCCAGTTACTGGCACCAGTACCTGGTGATGGATGCTTCCTCCTATGCTGGGAGGAGCTGGGCAGGGTGGTGTCTAGGCTGTCCCATCTGCCATCATCTCCCTATACTCCTTTACTAGCATGCAGAGGAGCATTTTATCACAGTACCTAACAATACTAATTAGGACAATTAAACAGACATGCTACGCTTTAATTCATTTGCTTGCATTTTACAATATGCTAAAAAAATGCCTCAGGCAGCTAAGGAAGAACCAACTGAAACAATCAGCAGTAACCAATTTACTTTTCAACATGAATTTCACTAGGTTACTGAGTAAGAAGTAGCTGTTACTTCCTATGATAAACTCATTTTTACATTCTTTCATTGTGATCGGTGGCAAAATAGGGATCCTCTGCAGTTTAGGAGGAAGCAGCAGACTAAACACCATTTAGGGTTAATTCTAGCAAGGAAGACAAGTAACAACAATTTTACATGTGAGAGAAGCTAGGTTGAAGGACTTTTTTATGCGGCTTGGAGTAAAAGAACAGTTATTTTCCTCTCATAGCACTGAGAATGGAACCATAATGACTTAGCATTGTTTAAAGCTCATAAACTGCAACCATATATCAGCAAATTAGCTAATGATTGCCTCTGGGTAGCGATACATGATGAAAAACAAATGAGGAAAGGTACTCATGCATTGCACTTTGTAGCTACTGGAAAAATTAAAGTTCTATCTTCATAAAAAAAACTGTTAAAGGGATGTTATGAAGGGTTGTGCCCTGGTAGCAGAACAATTACTGCTCCAAATGAGCATGTTTTTTAATAAATGCTACTATAGTAAGTCTGCAGTTCAGTGCTAGCAGTTTTAAATGATTCATGCTGTAACTGAGAAGTTGTATCTTCAGTGGGAAACTGTGAAGCAGAATACTGTATGTCCAGCCCTTTCTAGACAGTGACAACCTTGAGTACTACAAATGCATATAACTAAATAACCAAATAATTTCACACAGTGATATCACTATACCAGTAATTTTTGAATGCAAAGACAGTAATGGTAAGCAAGACCCCAGACAGACCTTCCAAACCATAAATTGGTTTACCGCCACTTTGAATAAAATAGAGTAATGATATAATTGTAACAAAGCAATAACATTTTGATCTCATGACCCCACACCCACCAGGCTTCTCCCTGCAGAGCATAGGGGATTCCTGAAACTTGCACAATGACTCTTCAGTTCCCATGTTGCTTGTGCTCAGCATCTTTATATTGTGCTTTTGCTTCCGAATTACATTATTTTTAATGTGAGTTGACTGTATTTAATTGTCTATGTTGTGGAACAATCTACGTACAACTTGTTTCTCTTTGCTATTTAACATCTTCCTAGAGAAATTCTGCAGCTGAGATGCCTTGTATGATTTTGTCACAGGATGACTCACGACATTTTTTTCCATTGTCATGCCTATTTGTTTACAGTACACCATGCACAGTAATCAAGGGTCTGATCAAATTTACATTTCTTTATATCAGTATGGAGTAAGTGAGATGATGATCAGCTCATTCAAGTAAAATGGAGTCCACATACACAAAATGGTATTATTTTGGCTTGTTTCTACCATTAATTAGTGCTAATTTCTATTGTTATAGATAATGACAGAAATTTTTAAATGGAGGTATGACTAGCTCCATGAAATTCAGAGGAGGCACTTAAGTTCCCATACAGCGTATGAAGATCAGCATGCTAAAACAAGAAACCCCTTTTAAATCACATACATCTCCAGGACTTGGGAGCCACTCTCTACAGCAAGACTTTCCTTCATTTTAGTACCTATAACCCTAACTTTAGGCACCTGACCTCAACCCCACACAAGAGAACCGGGATGTGAAATGTCACTACCCTTGGAGCCAGCAGCAGGGAGTGCAGAGTGCTCGCACAAGGCGCTGCAGATGGCACGCTGAACCCAAATGGCACGCTGTACTGCTGTGGTGTTTAAATCCCCCCAAGCAGGGAAGAGTTACGTTTTTGTATTCTACATCTTGGATATTCATTGACTTTTTAAATAACAGAGTTGTCATCTCTGTTGGTGGGAACTGGTGAAGCGGGATTCTGTAGAATCACCCACTGGGTTGGGTGCTGCAGGCAAAGGATTTACCTTGTGGGTAGGGTCTGGAGTTTATCATGTAAGGAAGATGACATTAAGACAATTCTAGTTACACCCAGAAACAGATTTTCAGACATCTGAAGAATTTTAGTTATAAAAACTTACATATTTCTGGCCTAGGTGGTATGTGACAATGGCAATTTTGAGAATTTGAATTTTAGACTTGAGTATCTGAAGAGGCAGTTACGCAGACTTGTGCTTCAAAACAAGTGTAATCCTAAATGTCTTCAACCTAAGGCATTTTCAAATGCTATGAGTCATGTTTTCCAAAAATGTTAAACCACATCAGGAGGCTGTTGGAACAGATCTGTTGCTATAAAAGAAAAAATAAAGAAATATACAGGGTAAGGAGTAGTAATCTCATGTCAGGGGCACTTGAAAGTGGTGGTGAAAGACCTCATGCACTTGTTATTTTGTACAAAGATGATGCAAGATCTTTTAGTCAAAAACTTACATTTCTTCCATTCCCTGGTATTTAGAGGTCAGTATTACTAGTTCAAAGCACCCTTTTTTTGCAGCATACAGCCATTCTACTACTACTTTTCTGGCAAACATCTGGTTTACATACATAGATACTTTCATAAGCCAAATTGTCATCAACATTGATCATAAATGGTTTTGTGTTTTAGTAGCACCCAAGGACTGCAGAAGTCCCTTGTGATACACTTATGTATAATGAAAAACTCTTCATTCCAGAACATTTACAGTCTTGAAGCCTTCATGCTAAATAGAGCAGGGCTGAAATAAGGGAAGAAGGACTACTTCTGTGGGGAGAGTACCATCAAAGAGGCATGCAAAGCATGTTGTTTAGTCCAAACATGTTTTCGTGGAGACCACTTTGTTATCTTGTATTTTCTCATTAAAAGAGAGATTGCTGCCTTTTGACAGTTGGCTGCAGCAGGCGTGCTTTGCAGACAATACATCTGTAACAATTCATAGATATGTGAAACCAATTGGTTGTAGTGATCTTAGCTTACCAGTTACCAGTGCTGATAGTTATATTGACTTTTACTGATTAGTTTAGTGTGGGCTTGGTAGTGTAGGTTAACGGTTGGACTGGATGATCTTAACAGTCTTTTCCAACCTAAACAATTCTATGATTCTATGATTCTATAATATGGTACAGCATAGAGCAGTGATGGGGGATTCTTTGCCAATTAAATAGCTGGAGTCTGAATCCTGTTCTCACAGTGTTGTAAATGTGGAGTAGTTCCAGTGAAGGCATGGGTTTATCACAGCTAAATTCAGAAAAGAGAATTGAGACTGTGATGGCTGCATAAAATTGATCTTTTTCAGATGTGAAAACAGTCTTATACTGCATATTTTTTTCCATACTGCTCCTTGGGCATTATTTTGAAGCAAATAACCAAAACCTATCTTCAGAATTACTGTCTCTATTGACTATATGTGGATTCTAGATTTCTTATTAGGCATGTAAGTAAATTAAATTTTCTTGTGCTTTTATTTATTTATTTTTATTTTATTTATCATCCAAACTGGCCTACTTCTCAGGAAGGGGAACACTCTTATATGCTACAGCGTTATGCAGGACCAGCCCCAGTCCTGGGGGGCAGTAGCAACCACTAAAAGTTGCTGCTTTTTACAACTTTGCAGTTGCTTTTTAGTAGTCTTAAGCAGACTGTATTGTCTTGGCAGTATATTAATTGCCACACAGAGGTAAATAGAGTTATATTCCAGTTCTTATTAGATATTTTTGTTTGGGCTTTTGGGGTTTTTTTTAAATGAAAGCCATCTTCTGTTGGAAAAATGATGCCAAGAAAATGTTAACCTGTGATTTTTCTCCACAAAGAATACATTTTCTACAGAGAGCACTTTTGACCGTACATACAAAGTACTTTATAGTTAAAAGAGAAATTGCTGGTATTTTAACATTTTAATAAAATACAACCCCAAAGCTGTCGACTGAGGTAATGTATAGTGTGATATAGTAGAGTCCTGGGAAATTTGCACTGAGATGTTGCCAGTAATGAAACTAAATCACTGCTTTACAAGATCAAGAGCCACAATACTTAACTATGTCAAAAATAAGAACGCATGTAGAAAGGTACTAGTCAAATAATGGCAGCTGCAAATTAAAGCAATAATATTGGCATGGGCAGGAAGTCGAAGTGTTGATATTTGTATATTCAGAACTGCTTTTCTCACCATATGTAACTATGAATTCCAGTTAGTAACAAAATATTAGTGTCTTTGAAATGAGATTTCCAGATTTAAAGTTCCAAGGAGGCTGGTAAAAATAAGTTTCTCTTTGCAAACTTACACATCTTCTTCCCCTTATGCTTACTGAGACCAAGTACACAGACAGTGGTGAGTAAAGGTTAAATAATTCTGTTACCTTTGGAAAGAAGGTTTTCATGTCAGCATTAATTTCAGTCAGCTGCATAGCAGATGGTAATACAATGACTCCTTATCACTGAATCTGATGCAAAGAACAAAAGATAAATCATGACTTAGGCTTAGATGCAATGTTGTACACAATGGCATCTAACAAAACTATAATGAGCCTGAAGTAGGGGTGCCTAGTCCTGCCACTTGGTCTAGCCTTCCTAAAAATATAAACCCTCTATAAAGTCATCTAAGAAGAGCAGGCATCTCTGAAGATCAAGAAAGAGCAGTTGTGTGAATGGAGAAGCTTACCACTGACCTGACTGGAATGGAAGAAGACATTCTGGGACATTCAATCTCAAAAGTGATACAAATCAAAGTATGAATATGATCTTTTACAGTTTTACTACAAGGGTGAACTAATTCACATGTTGTATCCTTGTTAAAATATATATATATATATATTTGGGTGACATTTAACTGAAGAAAAAATGAAGAAAAATATCATATTCTGCAGTAACTTGCTCTGCCAAAGCAAGAACACAAAATAGGCTTGCCACAATGAGCTTGTCTACGTTACTGCTTTAATACCACCAGACACTGAATATAGAGGCAAGGCAGATTCACACCTAAGAAGAACCACTCAGGCACCTTAGATCACTAATGTAGATATACCCAAGCTGCACACATCTATTTTGTATCACTGACCAAAATAGGGATCATGATGGAAAAGGTCTACTTTAGCTCCTTTACTTTAACAGACCCAGCACAGAGCTGAAATCCAACTCTGCTGTGGTACGGAGACTGGCGCAGAGTATCCAGTTTTATGCTCTGTAAAGATTACACCTAAGGGGCACTTTCTGCTGCCTCTTGAGTCCTGGAAAGCCCTTGGGGACCCCCTGGGTGCTGATGGAATAGAGCAAAAAGCATAGCTGAGAGCAGTCCGTACAGTCATTGCAAACTGTCAGAAGTCAGAAAGGGACGATGCTGCAGTAAAATTTTATCATCACCAAAGTCAATATGCTCTTTTTTTCTCCGGGTTATCATTTTACTACTGTTTTGGTTATTTGTAATTAGGTAGCTGTTACAGGATAGGGGAGGAAAAAGTGGTGAATAAGGCTCAGTTATAACACAAGTTACTAACATATTACAAATATAAAAATAGAAAATTAATATATTTCCAGGACAATCTCAACAATTACTATGAATTAATGTAACAATTCTACTGAATGTTCAACCCATCCTGCTTAAAATCTCTTTCAAAAACCTCTTTCATTAAAGTGGCCTTTCTCATTATCACGGTGTCCATATCTCCTGGCATTGTCATTACTGATATATATGGTGTCTATCTGCAGTATTTGTATGCATATTTCGCACCTCATTTATATGTTTGGCAAAGCATTGTTAGCACTAGACATACTATATGCTGAACAATATATTTTAAAAGGAATAAATATTAAATCTGAAACTATTTATGGGTTTTATTTTTCAATGAATTACTCATATATAAGAATCTTTTTAAACAGGTGATGTAGTTTAGCATTTGTTCCTTTTCCTTGTAATGATTGTGATCTTTACAGTGCAATAGGCAGTTAAGCATTAGCTTCTCTGTGAGGAGATGAGTGTAAACTGAAGTTATTTTTGGGTTGTATATTTTTTGTAATGAAACAAACTCAAAAAGAACAGACTTTAATTTTTAATTACTAGTCTAAGATGAATACAGCTAGCATAAGTCCAAGTTGGAGTCCCAATTATGACAATATAATATACAATAAATATAGCTTATTATATAATATACAAAAAAATGTGTGCCTCCGCACCATCTTATGTAAATGTGCATATGTAGGAGCTTGATTTGAACTACAAGAATTTGCTGAACTTATTTCAAGCTGAACATATATTGATACTTGGAACTTTAGGGAAAAAAGTCTTCAACTTCATTAGCAATTCTCCTTTGTTTTATACTAAAGCCAAAAAAGCCAGACTGAAACCAGTTATGTATCATTTTAATAGAGGTAGGAAAAGAAGCACTTGCAGATTTTGTTAACAGAAAAAATATGAAAATTATTTCATGCATTAAACAACAATACTAGTACAAAAAATAGATGAGTAAAATCACAGGATTCATTTTTCCTGATTGGTTTGGTTTGAAGTACTTCATGCTAAAAAGCCATGGGCCAGATGATGATGTTCTCATAATATTACTTGATGCATGATGCCACTGAAATCTATAGAAATAATCATGAAGTAAAGCGTTAGTAAGGTATTAAGTTTAGCAAGATAAGAAATTTTCAGCAATAATGGCACAATCGAAATTACTGTGAGAAAAGTAATGAAAAGGGCCATAAATGGATTATAAGAGGTTACTGTTGACATCACCTTTTTCTGTGCAATGCCTAGATTTCCCTGAAGGTTTTCTATTCAGTTAAAACCTCAACCTGTCTATCTTAGGAAGGACACAATGCCACTGGGTACTTTGTGATATATTTATAATCTGAAGATACATCTTGAAAACACATCAGAAGCTAATGTTGAGATGCAGAGGCAGTTGTGCAGAGGAAGCATTAGGAAGGGCTTGAAGAAGTGGCCACAGAGATGGCAGGTGATGCTTGCTTTTAATCCTTTGTGCACCAGTGTGAAGTGGAGGAAACTCCATGGAAAGCAACAGGGTTGCATCAGTGCGACTGGCTTTGGGGTAAATTGCCTTACTGATGTTGATCAAGCTGTTACACTTGCGATAAGAGGCAAGTTCCTCATCTACAAGAAAAATAAGGACGCCTTGCATTGCGCAGTGTATGAATATGCAACTATGGAAAAATTAGTACTTTGAAAACAATAAGCACACACCTCGGGGAATGCGTGTGTAGGTGGGTGTATATTTGCACGGTACCCGGGCTCCACAGGCTATTCCTTGAGGGAGGGCAAAGTCTGGGATGTATGCAGCCGCAATGCAAGCTGTATTACATCAAGGGGTTTTCTAGAATACAGGGCAATTTCAGACCAAAATGTCTGGTGATGTACTTGCCCTTGTAGCAGCGTTTTGTGTCATTAATAGCTGCCTTGTCCAAGAATCCTGAATGATTAATGTTAGAAGAGTGCATGCTAGCATTTAGTTTAATTTGTATTTAGATGGTATCTTATACCCGGTGACCATGTGCTGCACAAATAAGCAGCCCTTTGATTGCCGTGCCACATTATTAGTGACAGTGATTTGTGAACAGAAGGGTATAAGGTAAACGGTGGAACATACAGTATGTAGAAAAGAATATGCCATGATATATGAATGACACAACATTATCAAAGCTATTTCAAAAGTATAGTTTAGAGGCAGCAGCAACTGCCTGTCCTAGAATTTAATCAGAAACCAAAGCTTTGAAAAGACTCCAGGACGAAAAATGGAGGTAATATAAAAGTGTCACTCAGGCCAGCAGGCAATGCTAACAAATTGCCACGTCTTTGTCAACTGTTCATCACTCATTCTAGTGTCAGGTAATGACCATACAAATTGTAATTGTATAGATCGGGCAAGATGTTTAATCCAAGAAATCATCCTTGCTATTTTATTACATGAATATCTCGTAAACTCAGAAAATGTTGAAAGGACTGTAGTATTTAATAGAAAAAAAATCAGAAATGAATGCACTGTAAAATAGGATTAATGGTATAAATTTGTGGATTAGCATAAATCCTATTTACCCCTACTTAATAAAGCATTATAAATCAAGCAAGGTTTATGTAATAGGATTTAATCTTATTTAATTTCCTTTTTAAAGCAAATAACCAGTTGACCCTAACATATATAATACAAAAGCCAATTTGTGAAATATTCCATAGATCCACAAAATCTCTTGTGATTAAGGGTAATGAATATACTTGACACAGTTGTGTGCAGGCTCGAAGTTATCCAGATTGCAACATTGTTCTACAGTTGCCATGCAGGAAAACCTGTCACTAAAATCAAAGGGAATTGTGTTTTTCTATGGACTTAATAGTCTATCCCTCCCCCCCTCCCCCCCACCCCCATTTCTCTTTAATTTATTTTATTTGGAAAGACTTGGAAATTTATACTCTCCAGTTGATTATACACCCATTAATATGATAACATTTAGTTGTTTAATAAATGTGCTGTGTTTGTGTGTCTTTAATCATTGATATGTTTATGTGTATCTGGAAATAAATAGTTTTCCAACCAGTAGTTTTCTATTCTAACTATAACTCATGAAATTAGCTTCGACACTGAATGATGATAACAGGCTTGATTTTATGCGGATGGTCGACTTAATTAGCAGCTTTCTTACAAATATCTTTGGGAGTTTATATTACTGAATAATAAAAATGGTCTTGTTTGCATTTGAGTAATACTTTTGTCTCAAGATAAAGGTTAATCATGAGGTTTAGGATTTGTAGAGCTGAAAATGTTTTATTTATTACTGGACAGAGTTTCTCCTCCAGGCTGTAAATTTGTTTATTTTTATCCAGTGTCTTTGAGCAGTGTAGATAAACAACAGTGTTTGAAAGTTAGCTAACCCATAAAAATTACCACAATTTCAAAGCCGACAGCAAGATATTAATACCCAGAAATAAGTCATCTCAATTTAGCTACTTGCAATGAAGTTAACATCTTTCAGATTCTTTTAGACACCTCTCTACGATTGTTGCTTCCATTTTCATTGGTCAGAATTAATTTCTAAGGGTTTAGGAACATTTGAAAAGCTTGCATTTGCATGTGAAATATTAAGTATTTTTCCCGCAATAGTCCTGTAGAAAGTGCTGTCAGTGTTTATGAATGCACATATACTCCCTTGAACTCTGCATGGCCATGCTAGTGATTTTCATGACTTTACACTTCTAGTGATACATTCTAAATACCAGCTATCAGGTCTATTTAGTGGCTGGAATACCTTTCACCATGTGGGCATTTTCGTTATTAACCCTACTGTCTATGTGGCGCTTATCTTGATAACCCTTTTTTTTAATTAGCGATAGGCTGTTTTGGAAAGTCAGGCTTTGAAGGTACTTTTTCTGGTTGCTTATGAAAAAGCAATGTTAATCCTGTTCATCAATGATGACTACAGAGGTGAGCTGTGGCTCCTCAGGTGCATAAATGATTTCCTCTCCTCAGACAAGCTGAATACTGCACAGACTGAGGAAGCTGCCAGCACATGCATCCTCAAGGAAAGTATCACTCAACATAAACTGAATTCCTTCAGTCTGGAGGACTTCAGATTTTCAAGAAAACTCCTCCCTAGTAGCTCTTTTTTTTGTTTTTTCCCCCCCATCACATTCAAAGAGTTTTCATTTTCCTTCAGGAAATGTTTTTTGATGTTTTTCACCTTAATACTGTTTCTCAGGCAACACAGACCACATGAATTGCTGCTAACGTGTTGTTAACTACAGCATCCAAAGTCATTTTCTTGAATCAGACACAAACTTCCTAACCCCAACTTCCATATGTTCTGTGACAGTTCTTGGCTGCTGAAGCCGTCTGGTGCAGTTCTCTGGGAATGCTTTCATTTCTTCAGAAGCATTTCAGTACATAATATTTTATTTCAGTACTCATCTGTGGTGGGTTGACCCTGGGTGGATGTCAGGTGCCCACCAAAGCCACTCTATCACTCCCCTCCTCAGCTGGACAAGGGAGAGAAAATATAACAAAAGGCTCGCGGGTCGAGATAAGGATCACTCACCAATTACTGGCATGGCCAAAAAAAATTGGGGAAATTAGTTTACTTTCTTACCAATCAAATCAGAGTAGGGTAATGAGAAATAAAACCAAATATCAAAAAAATACCCTCCCCCCACCTCTCCTTTCTTCCTGGGCTCAGCTTCGCTCCCAATTTCTCTACCTCCTCCCCTCAAGCAGCACAGGGGGACAGGGAATGGGGGTTGCGGTCAGCTCATCACGCGTTCTCTCTGCCGCTCCTTCCTCCTCGGGGGAGGACTCCTCACACTCTTCCCGTGCTCCAGCGTGGGGTCCATCCCACAGGAGACAGTCCTCCATGAACTGCTCCAACGTGGATCCTTCCCACAGGCTGGGTGCAGTCCTTCAGGAGCAGACTGCTCCAGCGTGGGTCCCCCACGGGGTCACAAGTGCTGCCAGCAAACCTGCTCCGGAGTGGGCTTCCCATGGGGTCACAGCCTCATAGAATCATAGAATCATAGAATCGTTTAGGTTGGAAAAGACCTTTAAGATCATCCAGTCCAACCATTAACCTACACTACCAAGTCTACTCTAAGCCAATCAAGGGTAGACTAGACTAAACCATGTCCCGAAGTGCCACGTCTACCCATTTTTTGAACACTTCCAGGGACGGTGACTCCACCACCACTCTGGGCAGCCTGTTCCAATGCTTGACCACACTTGCCGTAAAGAAATTTTTCCTAATTTCCAACCTAAACCTCCCCTGGCGCAGCTTAAGCCCATTTCTTCTCATCCTATCGCCAACTACGTGGGAGAAGAGACCAACACCCACCTCGCTACAACCTCCTCTCAGGTAGCTGTAGAGAGCGATAAGGTCTCCCCTCAGCCTCCTCTTCTCCAGAGTAAACAACCCCAGTTCCCTCAGCCGCTCCTCGTAAGGCCTGTGCTCCTTCGGGCACATCCACCTGCTCTGGTGTGGGGTCCTCCCCGGGCTGCAGGGGAATCTCTGCTGCGGTGCCTGGAGCACCTCCTCCCCCTCCTTCTTCACTGACCTGGGTGTCTGCAGGGTTGTTCCTCTCACATGTTCTCATTCCTCTCTTCTGACTGCTGTTGCTGTTGTGCAGCAGTTTTTCCCCTTCTTAAATATGTTATCACAGAGGCACTACCACCGTTGCTGATGGGCTCAGCCTTGGCCAGCGATGGGTGCATCTTGGAGGAGGCTGGCATGGGATCTATTGGACATAGGGGAAGCTTCTAGCAGCTTCTTACAGAAGCCACCCCTGTAGCCCCGCCATTACCAAAACCTTGCCAAACAAACCCAGTGCATCATGAAATGAACAAATACAGTTGGTACTTTTTCCAGGTCATTCCTGATTTTGATATTTAATGCCATTTCATTTCCACTTTCTCCACATGTTTAGTTGATGGTCTGAACATTTTAGATAAGTGACTAATAAGTATGGCAGAGAAGTTGCATATGTTGTTTGACAAGCTGTTCTAGTATGTTATTGATATTAATAACAGCCTAAAATTGCTGACTGCGTTTTCCAAAGAGCAGACAACTTCTAAAAACCAAATACTTTAGTCTTTCCATTAAGTTATTGAAAATGGTAATTTATTGTTTCCAAAAAACAAAGAATTTAGATTTTTAAAAATCCACTTAAAATGTGACAACTGAATATTCAGAAGACATTAAAATAATTCATCAGTAAATAACTCAATAATGGGTCATTGTTTGTGAAAGGCACTTTTACAGAACATCATGTCAGCATTATGAATGGTAGTGCTGCTACAACCTTGAGAAATAGGCCTGTCACTAATTTGGTAATTAAATATAATTACCAAATGTAATCATTAATTCTATGTGTATTTTATACACTGTGGTAAAGAAAAGGTGATTTATTTTTAAAAATATACATTGGCCTAAGTCCGTGAAAGAAATTAGCTTTTGATATAAACCTCACAGCCAACATCTGATATGCTTGTTTATTTTAAATCATGTATCACTCTGGAATTCAGTGGAAGTGTTTGAAAAATCCCTACAAATACATTGTGCTCCTTATTGATAAGCATATTTAGAAATGCCCTTCCATGTCTTTTTTGTTTGCAGAAGCTCTTCTGACACCGTTAATGCTGTGCAGGGATGGTTAGGGACAGACGAGTTGCGGGCATGCTCTTGCGATCAGGTCTGAGTTCCTGAACAAGCAGCCCTCAGAGGCCCTTCTGCCTGCAGACACACACTCACTCTGCCTCCCTGGTATCCTCAAGGTGCTGGTGGGAGAGGGGTAAGGATGTCCCCATCCATCCCTACCCCTTAATACACTTGGCATGGTCTAAAATTTGATTCTCTTCAGCGACTCTAACAAGCATTAATGTATTCTCACTGGGGACAGTGCGGTGGGTAGGGTGAATAATCTAGAAATATAAAACAAAATCCTATCCACTACTGCTATTGAATAAAAATGAAGAAAGCTTTTTTTTCGCCATTTGCTCTAGACTTCCCTGTTCAGACAAAATTATAATCTACTTCAGTAGCTCAAGTGCTGTGTCTGATTAGCTCTTTAAAATACTGCTAAGTGATGGGGCTTTATTTCCCTTGATACATCAACCTATTGCCTGATGGCCCTCATGGAGAGGAAATATTGTCTGTTCTTCAACTTACTGGTTTAATCTTAAAGAAGAAAATAGTTCTTTTTAAAGCCATTCTCTTGGGTAGGAAGAAGGTCATGCTCTAATTTATGTTGCACTATATATTATAAGGTTTGAGCTATCCCAGGTATCTCAAATATGAATCTGAGGTTCTAAAGAAATAAAAGTAAATACTAATTATATCATTTGTTCATTCATTCTGTTCTTTCTACTGACACTTCCTTATACTTCCCCTTCTTTCCTTTTTCTTGCCTATCTCATCTTTCGAATTGTATTTGCTCCCTTTCTTCTCTAGTATGTTACAGCCATTTTTGTGAAATCTAACCACTTCATAAAAATGTGTTGAAAGTGCTTCAGCTGAGATGTGTATATCTCTCCCACCCTTCTGTTGTAATTTCAAATGTATCTACATTTTTTTGTAGAAGAGTGAGGGGGGATTTTTTTACATATTTTTGTAATTCTTCAACATTATAAGAAGTGTTTCATCATGAAAAGAGGTGCAAATTCTGGTAGAAGTTCCAAGTCATTTCACATACATTAAAGAAAGATGGCAAAACTTGACTTAAAACATGGATTCATAAGTTATTCTTTATTTTAAATCAGCTTTCCCAGCTCGTATACTAAATGTGAATTGAATTAATCATTTTCTGCATCAGACATTATAGATAATGTATTTTTGCTACATGGTTTTAATTCATTCAGCAATGTGGTAGCAGCTGAAATTGGATTTGTTGTGCTAATCCTTTTAATAAGTATTCCAGCATCTTCAATAATATCACCCCACTCCTTCAATCCCTTCCCTCTCTCTGTGTACTTTCATATTAATTGGAAATGTCTCATCTTTACATCTAAGAGCATAATGTTTTATATTGCATCTTTCATGTCCTGAGACAGTGTGCTTCACATCTATTTCTCTTTCTTGCTCCTTTCCCTCCTTTTCTTCCTCTGAGCCATACTATTTGTGGTGGTATTCTCCACATCTGACATTACAGCCATTTTTAAGGGTCTGCTTCTCCTCTTTAAATCAACAATAAAATAGTGCATGCGTGTACAATAGGAGGGAAGATAAAAACAGTGACTGTGATAAAATACTTCTGAGAGAAATTAATTCTGAACTAAGATGCCAGCTAATGTATATAATTTTTTATTTAAGCAAATATTATTACAGAAACCTGAAGTGCACAGGTATCCTTTAGAAAACAAATTTTAAACATTATGTCCAATATATCAAGATGTCTTTCAAGTTATAAATTTGAATTTCCAACATATTTGCATTACCATTCCATCTTGAAGTCTTCTATGCAACTTACATATTTAATCACCCAAGTAATTAAATAAAATACTGAATAGCACTAGACCAAGGATGAAGCCCCGTGGTTTTTATTGCATCTTTCTGTTTTGATAGTGATTGTTCATAATTATTCGTGTATGATTTTTCCAATATTTCTGAACCCATTTTTTAGATAAATAGATGTTGTTTTATCAGATGTGTTTCCCTAGCAACTCCACCAAAGGGCAATTCAGATCTTACACAGGCCAAATTATCTATGAAAATGCTATTTTTTCTCAGTTAACACTACAAGAAATGTAAAGCAACAGCACTCTCAAACTAAGTATCTCAGTCACATACCTAAAACTAAGTGGAAATATTTTGGGCCTTTGTCAAAAGTAAAATCTATGAATTTCAATAACAAAGAATGAAAAGTTAAAAAACAAGAATAGAGGAACTGAAACGTCTTTCAGGGGACAGATCTTAATTAAAGATATAATGAGTCAGAGTCTAGAAAAAAATATTTTAGTGTTAATGATTGCTGCTTGAAATTGTGAGTCTGAGGGCATACATAATAAGTTGGTTTTTTCACTTATTTCTTGGTAGTGTACAGGCATTAATTCAAGCTGTGACTATAGATGAGCTACTAAATAATAATGAACACCTTATAACTATTTTTGCTGTCTCAGAATAGATACTGTGCTGAAGGGTGAAAATGAGATACAGATTTTTTTTTTTTTTATTTCAATTTATGTAAAAATGCAGTCCAAAGGATAAATTTTAAACTTGTCTTAAATTTAGGAATGAAGCAACTAAAATCCTCAGAGATTATACAGTTACTTCTTAAGAAAATAACACTTGAGCTTAGTCTGCATCAGAACTTAAAAATCAAAGATTAAACCAGTATGAATATCCGATACAAAAAGTCTGCGAAAGAATCATTTTTATTTGCATCAGTGGGAATGTTAGAAAAATTATTACAATTAAGTTTTTTTAATTTACTTGCAGCAAGTTGAGATATTTTTGGAGACTGAGCTATCAGAAAAAGGAGATTTTGACTATTGAGAAAGCAAGTGATACTCAGAACTCATTGAAGGTTTCTGAACAAAGTGAGTTCAAAATAAGCTAAATTGTCAGAAAATGTACATGGTCTCCTACTAAAGCAAAATTTCATAAGAGTGGAGTGCCAAAAATATTTACACCTGTATGCTATAATTACTTAGCATGCAGACAACATGGAGAAAACTCAATTATAAAAGCCAGCGAGAGAATAAAAATTACGTTTACAATGAATTAAAAAAAAAACCCCACCTCAGTGCCACATTGTTGCTGGAACAATGATTTTTCTGTGCTTAGAAAAAAATGATTGAAATAAAAGAAATTATAATGACATAAAAAAACATTCTGATGCCCATAATAGAAACAGCTATACATGGAACAGCTATATCATGTGTGTGTGTGTTTATGGTGTTCAGCTATAGACTGTGGAAAGTAGAACCAAACCTTGCTGCTTAGGTTCTTTGATTGTTTCAGTAAAGTACTGGAAGAAGAAGCTGAAATACTTTATTTATGCCTGCAAAAAGGCTTTTTGCATATACTGCTACTTTTGCCTGTTATTTTAATTATCCATACTTGTTTAGTCTTCTCAGCAATAAAATCTTAGTCTGTTAGGCAAGGTTCTTATCTTTTATAAATAGTTCTTAGTATTAATAATTGCAGTGTTTAAAGCTTCTGTTTCATTTCAAGCCTGATTTTGTCCTCTATTCAGTAACAACTAACAAAGTATTTTCAGCTTTGAATAGCTGTGTGTGATGTGTGGTCAGAAGGAGGGATTTTCTTTTTAGGACTCAGCTGAATTTATTCATATGAGGTGCATCTAGCTATAAGACAGAGTAGATTTAATAATGTATCTAAAAGTCTTTCCCTTTCTATGCTAGATCTTAAATATAGAAGAGATTTGATATGAGATTGACTATATTTACCCATGCAAGCATCGTAGCAGGCTCTGAAAAATAATTTGATACTTTGGTCTGTTGAGGTGATAAAGGAACTACCATCTGAGAGTTTCCCAGCAACTGTCCCTTGACCATCTAGCTTCTTCATCCCCTGAGGGAGGATATAAGCAGGGAAACACCCTTGTTCATTCATTTTCAGTAAACAAAGTTAAGACTATCTCAAAGCTGCTCTGAATTATGCCAGATCTATTAAAAACAAACATAAACTTTGGTAGGTGTATAGCACCAGTAATTGCTCAGAAACTAATGAGAATGTGAACCAGGTGTAATCAATACATTTAGTTGCCTATATCTGATGCTTGTCCAATCTGCTGAAACATTGCAGTGGAAGGGTTGTCTTAGTTGATCTACTCTAGGTCTTTACTACTGCAGTATAGTATATCTGTCATAAACCTTTGTTACATTTATCCTTCTTCTACTCATTTTCAAAACTTTAATTATGTTTTCATTTGCAATGTACTCTGAAGCTGACTGAGATTGTATCAAATGGGCTTCTAATTACATTTCTTCAATCTAAGTGTTCTGTTTATTATCTTCTTGGCATAGGATAACATCCTTAGCTTGACAAATTTATCAGCAGTGCTTGTAACCACTCTTTGAAGAATTCATTTTCCAGGTTGGGGAGGGGCGGGGGGGTCAAAATTCTGGTGTAGAGTATGGCCAAGAATTCTGGAGAAATAATTAGACAAAATCTCCAGAATGATTCAGATGTATTTAATCTAGCCTCAGTCCAGGGGAAGGGACTAGTCCTCCATTTCCACAGTTCATTGCTAAGGCTGCCGGAGAACTTGACTTTTTGCCTTGGAAACTCAGCTGGTTGGAACCCAGCCACCCACTGAGCCACTCTGAGCACCTCAGAGTCCAAGTACAAGAGCATGGTAATAGCACTTGAGTTGGAGCCTCTTGCTATCAAGTACTCACATACCATGTATAGACCCATGGATTTCTCACCTTTGTCTGTAAAGACAGTAGTCACTGCAAGCCTGAACCTGAATTTGTAAGGAATTTCCTTTATAATGAATTGCTCAGTTACTTATCAAAATTATTTCTCTGCTTTTAAGTCCAGTGCTTGAAATATTTTGTGGCAGTATCGTATTGTCATTGTGAGATGTTTCACTAGAATACAACTTGCAGGTCATGCGGCTTTTTTCTTAGACTTTATTAACAGAAATGACCCGTGTTATGTTTAACTAAAATTTCTATCTAGTGTTCAAGATGAAATATGTGTACACCAAGAAATGCTGTTGTGGATGTAGTAAGTATGTAAGTTATGGACACCACTTCACATTTAAATTATTAAGGATTGTATAAGGATTG
This sequence comes from Pelecanus crispus, assembly GCF_030463565.1. Lineage (NCBI taxonomy): Eukaryota > Metazoa > Chordata > Aves > Pelecaniformes > Pelecanidae > Pelecanus > Pelecanus crispus. Next base: position 103,471,731 of record NC_134645.1, read on the forward strand.
CATTTAGACCCCTGTCATTATAGACACTTACCTTATTCGTTTATATTTTTTTGTCCAAGTTCCAGGGACAGATGAATGACTCAGACCACCAACTAAGCCAAATCAGAATCCTTGACAGTCAATGGGAACAGATAGTCATGATAAGAGTAGGTGTTCTCACAACTGGTTTTTTTTAGGCAGGAACGGACCAAATAATGCAAGTCTAGAGGTAATACTAAACATGTGGAGAAATACTGAACGCTGTGACTGATTTTGATTCCTGAGACTGAATGAAGTCTTTTCCTTTGTGCATGCAAGTAATATGGAAGAGCAAAGAAAGTCAGCGCGAATATATTGTAAGGCCTGCCATAATAAATTCCAATTTCTTTGAAAACATTGCATGTGATCAGTGAACCTGTTAATGTTGTCTAGGAATTTTATGCAATCTCCCAGCTAACAGACTGTACATCTCCTGCAGAATAATCAGGTTGAATGTAATTTAAAACCAAAGAACTGCTATAGTTTTCTAGATTGAAGAAGTGGTATTATGCTGCTTATAAATCATAAAGAACTTGAACCCAGATTTGAAGGATAAATATGATACAGTGGTTTTGCTGGATGCTAGCATGTGTAACAAGGGGAACGTACACAATTTTAATTGCTTTGGACAGTTGAAGTTGTCAATCTATAACACTGCACACCACATAGTCAGCCTTGGGCACATTAGTACTCTAATTACAGAAAGTCTGGCTCTTCACCAATGTTTTAACACTTGATTTATTTCCCGTTCAAGTTGTTCAATAGAGCCAGAGTTAATTGGTTTTCCAAATGAGTGTTAAAAATATAAAGATCTGGCTTCATTAAGTGGAGACTGTACTTATTATGCACCACTGAGTTGTAAATCCGTGTAAAGGTTAGAGGGTGAGATTTCAGAGCTCTGTGTACAAAACCACAACTTGAATTGGTTTGTTTTGCCTACAAATTATAGTAAATATCTGTTAATTGACCCTAGCTGCTTTTTCTTTTTTAAAGAGGAAGTTAAGCCACCTGAAAAAAAAAAAAAAAATAAAGCTAAATATATTAAAAGTAGGCTAATCCATTTCATTTATTTCATGTGATGTCCACCATTTATCTAAAAGGATCACAGTATTTCTTTGCAATCCCAGTGTACTTTTCTTTATTCATAAAAAGGAACAAGCATTTTATTAGTCCTTTCCTTCTGTTCAAAAGATTCCTCCCAAGCACCTTGCAAACCAGCAATGTATCACAAACAAATAGTAATTTCCTATTCTCGTGACCTACATGCTGTTGGAGTGCAGCAATCTGATGCTTCTAATAGCAAAATTGCAATTCAAGAAACAAAGAAAGTTGGCAGGTATTTTGAACATTTTTAAATTCCTATTGAGGCAATAAAACAGGGTAGAAGGACTTACCTGGGTTTTTCTTGGGAGCGACTGAAGTTTATTTGCTCTTTTGTTCTGTGTGGGTGCGTATATGCGGTTCTGTTTTGTTGGGGCTTTTTTGGGGGGAAGGATTGCAGTATTCCCTTGCATTCCTTTTTTTCTTAAAATATGTTCAAACTTTCAGTAAGAGAAAGTATTTGATTTTTAAGACTCCTCAGTTTGGATTGAATAAAATGAGTGCAGAACACTCAGCAGTTTTTATGGGTAACCCCAGGAAAAAAGCTGTGCAGACAGTGCATTTTGTTTAGGAGCAAGGGCTGGGAAGATGTGGCGAGAACAGCTGGCAAGCGAGGGCTGGAACTGATCTGCAGGATGGAGGAGGTAGTGAAGACACTCAGACACAGAAGTGGCATGATCTGTGGGGGGTCTCCTGATATATCCAAAAACGAGGACCTCAGAGGATGTTTGTGGGGTTCAGACAGTGGCTGTGGAGGGCGAGAAAGGGTCTCCTGAGGAAGTGTATGACTGCAAGGGTGTGATGGGAGAAAAAATTAATTAGTGGGAAAGTAATTTCTGAGGCAGAAGTTTGTTTCTCTGGTAGGCAGTAACAGAAGACAGGACAGCAGGGAAAAGCAGAATCAGCCTCCATAGGGAGAGTCAGTCAAAAACCGAGCCAGAGACCTGTGGCCAAGGAAGGGTGACACTGATCATTAGGTGAAACTAGGTGAGCTCAGGGTAAGAGGAGAGTAGACAGAGAATGCGAGTTTCTCACCAGTGCAAAATAATGCTCATATGGATGTTTGGGTTCACCTAGCTGACAGGTTGTCAAGAGCTGATAAACTCCTCAGCAGATGCAGTTACCTAGGAACGCACCGAGACATCAATGTGGTAGACATGAAGACCTTGAGCAGCAAAATGAAGGATATGGAGCTATTCCTGTATTTTTAAAACCTAGTATTGAAAGGGGAGAAAAAGCCTGGCATAATATTAATAATGATTACAGTACAGTAGAGTATACTTTCTTTTAGGGAGCACGGAGGGCCAGCAGATCCCTGGGGCTGGGGGCCGGCAGCGGCACGTGCTCCCCTTGGGTGTCCTTGGAGCCAGGGCCGATCCCACCACGCCAGCCAGGAGCAGGGAAGCCAGGGCGCCCTGGGGCACTCCCAGCCCTTGGGCAGCAGGCGTCTGCCAGGCCAGGGCATGGGCCTGTGGAGGGGCCCAGCTCAGCAGGGCCCGTGGCCAGGCAGGGAATTGCTGTGGGGAGCCGGAGACCGGCCCTGCTGCGGCATCGCTGGGGCAGGGGCTGACGGCCCTGGGCGCTGGCATGGGGTCCTGGCCGTGGGCAGCGGGGGGAGCCCCATGGGGCTGAAATGGGTCCTGGGCCATGGGCAGGGTGTGAGGAGCCCCGGGGGGCTGAGCAGGGAAAGTCAGAGCTGGCACTGCCCTCAGGACCCAGACGTTTTCAGCAAAAATAGAAAAATAAAGAAAGAATGTTGTATAGCATGGTATGTTACTGTGATGACTATCAAAAAAATAAAGGACGGATGGGAGAAAGAAATCAAAGTAAATAAAAAAATCACTTCCGGGAAAGATTTTTGTGTTTAAAAGCTCTCAGATCTGCTGCAAATCTGCTTCAGATACGGACAGAGATATCTGAATGTCTTTAGGGAGAAATCTCATGAAAAATTGTACCAGGCTTTAACCTCACACCTAGAGATTGGAGCTCAAACATTAGTAAACAGTAGTTGAAACAAATAGGAAACTTCTTTTTGATAAAAATATTTTAAAAGTATAGGTATACCAAGATAAGCACTATGAAATTCCTTAAATTCATTTTCCTGAACTTTCCTTGAACGTATTCCACAAAAAAAGAAAACCAAAATGTCACCTTTTTTCTGAGGCATATAATTCACACCCAGGTTGTAGATTATTCATGGCCAGTAATATTTGGGTTTAGTCTTCAAATTAGGAGCTACTGTGAGATGTAAACCTGTCTAAACTATGATGTGCCAAATAAGCTCCATTCTGTTTTGTCAGAGAAACATTTAGAAACTGACACTTTCTCCAACCAACACTTGAACTTGACATTGAGTTTGCTGGACATAATCAAAGGGCTTATCAAAATGCATTGGCAAATATGAATAAAACACTGGCTTTGGATCTTATTACTAATCAGGTTTATCCAAAGCAGAGCCAGATTTCAAAGGTCGTCTTTATATCAGTCTACAACAAATATTTTAGGAACATTTTCAAGGTTTCGTAGCCATCAGAAACTTGTCTTTGCTAAATTCTCTTACATGGAAAAATGTTTTAGGGTAACCAAATTGCAGACTATATACTTGGTCAGCAGACTAATTGTGGTAGTACGTCTCATTAACAATGCTGAATGCTGTAATAGCTTTTCCTCAATTGCTGCTGCATTTAATGAGAAGCAGCACAACGCAAGCCACATTACTGGCCTGACAATTTGTTCTATTGATTTATCATGCCTGTTTTACTGCTGCCTACCCAAAAGGACTGCAAAACATTTGTCAGATATTTGTGGGTTTTGACTTCTTAGCTCCACAAATATACAATAAGACTCTCTCTTTCAAGCATTGTCACGTAACTTGGTGTTTAGTCTTTCCTGGATTTTTCTTTTTCCCCTTCCCAAATGCCAGCTACAGTCTTCACTTCAGTAAGGTAGATTGAAGAATCCATTGTAAAGTATCTGAAAAAAATGCTGATTAAATCAAAAAAATGCTAGTAATGTCATAAAGGATGTCTCTTCCATTTTATAAAACTTAGTTCTGCCAGCATTTTATGTTATTACACTGTTTGTCGTAATAATCTAAATATTTCTTTTGCTCTGTGTGTAAAATATAACAGAAGAGACATTTAGAGAAAGCAATGCTAAACATTCATAGATTTTTCTTGGGACATAACAAGGACAAGACTGTACTTCCAAGCACTGACTCATATGCAAGTGTCATAAATGGCTAGTTGCAACAGCTCACATATAATAAATGTTCCTTGAGAAATTACTCAAGTGAAATGAAACATCACAGAAGTATTTCTACTAGAAGATGCTCATAAAAGCCCTGGACAGGAAAATGAAGCCACAATTAAAATTTTACAAGGACTGAGTGCAAATTGTAATTAGAAATATGCAAAAAAAACTGCATTATACATGCATGATGATTCATTGGCTGATGAAATCAATAGAAAGATCCCCTTGTGAGGTCTGCCTCTAGAAGCTTCTGCTTATATTACTGTTACCTACCACTTTGGCAAAGAGTATCCAGAGAGGTAAAACAGTCATTTAGCTGCAACAGCGTCTTTGTACACATCTAAGATAAATTGAAAAAGAACGAAAGTTTAATTGAGTCAAAGGACATGCTAGGTAGTACAGAACCCAGCTCTACCCTGTAAGAGGATGTTTAAGTGTCAATATCACACACTGGAGGGTGCCCATTTAACACAGAAATTGTAGGAAGAATTACATAGGATGTGGGGTGTTTGAGAAAATTTATGCTATTTCTCTAGTAACGAATATGAGCATAGATGGGATTAAAAAAAAAAAAAACCTTTCAGAAAAACACAGAGATAACCATTTCATTATATAAACTAGTTACCTTTGCCTAATTGGAAGACTTTCTAAAGTTCAGAGCAGGTGTGGATCCTAGATCCTTGGCACTATCTATTGGACTCAGGCTCCTCACCAGAGAACACAGCTTTCAAAGCAATGAGAAAATCTGTTTTACCACTGTGCAAGTACTGTACAGTATCTGAATCATCTCCTGGCTGTATTGGAAAGAGATTTGAGGCAGTTGCCGCAGCTCTTACTTTCTCAGAAAATCTGACTTGGCAAGAGAATTTAAGATCAGGGAACTGAATAGGCGTCTGGGTGATTAGTAGCTTACAATTTCCTCTGCAAGTTCAGATGCTTTCCTTGCCTATGAAGATTAACTCAGTGCTTCTTTTTTCTTTTAAGTGCTCATACCTTAAAAATATGGCAGAAACTAGTTGTGAAACTCTTGCAAAATAAAATTGCAGTGATACCAAACCATCAAATCCATCAGAAAAATAACTCGTGTCATCTTGAAAATGAGATATCTGGAGGCGTATTACCTGACAGACCTCCTCCCCGAATCCATGACATTATTCTAGCAGGTTGTATTTCACACAGCAGAGCCCAAAGAGATGGGTCATAGCCGCCTGAGGGGCTGGAGATGGATGACAGACATGGGAGATTGCCCTGATCATGACTCAAACTAACTCACGCCAGTGCCTTGGGCTTACATGCTAGAAATAGGAATAGACTGACTGCTGAAGTCTAAGAGTTGCCAAAACATATGTATTTGTAAGTCTTATATGCTTATAAGAAATACAGAGGTTCTAGAATAGATGTTGTATTGGAAAGAACATTGTAGCATGACTGTCATTGTGTAGATGTCAAAATTACCAAGCAGGTAAAAAGCAGTGATGGTATCAAAAAATTTGAAGAAGAAACATCAGACACAGTCTATTGGAATAGTAATGACAAATTCCAAACTGTAATGCAAAAATGCTTGCCATGGATATACTTCAACAATTGGCTCCTGTCTTTCTACAATCCAAATAAAGGAAAAATCACCCTACAAGAAAAGTTAACATTACCATTTCCTCTTCCCTTCCCATAGTTTGTTTAGTGATTGTGAATAAGCTTTTGCGTACAACATTCTCTAATGACTCTTGAAAAGTTATGGTAGGGTACCCTAGTATAAGGACTTTCTTGCCATCTCTTCTGGTAAGTCTCAAAAACAAGTTAGCACTGCTGTTCATAAATACTTTTTTTTTCATCAGTCTCTGTTCTTATTTGATACTGAGTGACAATCTTTTGAGGCGATCTCCTATTTGTGCTCCTGACAATTGCTGTGTCTGCGTACGATTACCTGTTCCTGATATATACAGATGTACTGCTCAGTTTGTCACTAACTGGGAATGGGTTTTCATTCCTAAGATCTGGAGAAAAGCTGCAAAGACACACAAAGAGCTATGAATGGCTCTTTGACATATATACAACAGCCCTAATTTCATCCATGTCTTCTGAACTTTGAAGCACAAGGCTGCGTATTTTCAAGCAGCCTTCCTCAATCTTGAAAATGTTATATAATAAACTTCTCTTTATTTTATTCCAAATGTTCCTTACTATGCTGTCAGAATCTTTAAGGTCAGTGATCTGTAGTGGGACAATGTCCTGATTGTCTGTTTCCTGTCCTTACTTATCATAGTCATACAGTCTTTGCAATTATCGCTATGTGGAAAATAGAGTAAATCATATTTTTCCTTCAGAGCTGGCTGAATAAACCAATGCATCATTCGCCTGGTTTTCTTGCATACACTGGTCAGACACAGGGCTCTGAATTATTTAAACAAAATATATGACAAATTAAGATTCCATCTTATTTTGAATATTGTAGCATTCCTCATCAGCCTTGATCCAACAAAGCAGTGATGTAGTCCGACAAAGTCCTAACTGTAACAGCATCTAAATATCAGTAGCTTCACCAAAAAATCATTTGCACTTTGAAGAGGTATTTAGATCAAAATCTTCTCTCATGAGCCTTAGATTTGGCTGAGTCAGTTAATGAGGAAATTAGCATGTGCATCCAATTTGCCTAAATCAGTAAAGAAGGCACCACTATGAACTGCAATTGATTAAACTCCTTTGCTCCTTATCAGTCAACTATATAAATCAGAAACTGCTAGTTGCTTCTTTTCTGCTAAGTATATCAACTGTGGTGAAGAGAAGAAAGGAGATAATTCAGTCAGGTGAATGGTTGAACATAGGTTAGTTTGCATTGTTGTTTGCATTTTTAGTTCTCAAAGTTGGTCAAGGATCTTGAGCAAGTGATGTCTGCAAGTTGAAATTTCTGCAAGAAATTTTGCAGAAACTGTGCTGATCATCAGTCTCCAGCCATGACTAAACTAGAAGGTTTGTTGAATTCAACATTACTTCAAAGAAGCCGTCTAATTCTTTCTTTCATGAGTCAATACTCAGTACCTTTCTTTTAGGATTTTTGTATTATATATTTAAACAGAAAATGTCATGCTATTAATAATAATAATAATGATATCATGAGGTCTGGGTAAGGATTAGTGATGTGTAGTGGTGGCTCAATTTGATAAGAAAACAAGCTGTACATAAGGTAACAATGAGGGAGATAAATAAGTTTCTAATGTATATCTACTTTTACTTTTGTTTATGTAAACAAAAAAAAAGTTTATTCAGCTGCTTACTACATGTTAGCACATCTTTTTATGTTCTGTGGTAGAAGTATATAAATGAATTCCAGTCCTCCATAGGCCTGTCAGTAAATGTGCACACAAAAGTTTATTTGCTCATATATCCATGGAGTCATGGTCAAGGAAATAGTACAAGAGAAACTGTCAGATTTAGACCTACCAGCCCTTTGCAATTTTTATGGTAGTTCACTAACCTCAAGTTTACAGATCTGGACAACTGAGGTATTTAGACACATAATTACTTCTAGGGGAAGATTATCAATTGTTTGTTTTCTTCTCCAGCTTCTTTGATATCTGGTACTACATCCCTCTAATTGGCAATGAAAGGAAGATATTCTCTGGACAAAAATTTTCTTGTCAATATGTGGCAGTCAGAGATGCTTTGGTAGTTCTTTATCTCCTTTTTCTAAATCTATTCTTCCTCCATAAATTGTGAATTATTGACTGTTAACAATGCATAATATGAAGTTCAGAGAGGTTTTTTTAACAGCAGTCCTGTCATTACTACCTTCCACTTAACTTGGTTTTGTGCACTTAACTTGGTTGCACTTGGGTTTATGTATTTTAACTTCAGGTGTTCTATTGTCTTCAGTATGTCTGCCTTTCTCCCTAAAACGTAGTGTTGCAATCATGAAATTGACCTTAAAAAAAACCAACAGAGTTTGAAAATTATCACTTCAGAAATGATCACTTCAGAACAACTATATATCATAAAATGAATAAAAGGTTCTAGTTATTGATCTAATATGCTGGTTGGAAAAAAGATACATTTGAGAGATTGAGGAAGTGACCAGGCTATATTTTTTTATTTCACCGTTTTGCTCCCTCTTACATTTAATGAGCACATACCTTAGTGGTCACATATTTGTAATGACTCCTTTGCTACCTTTTATATAGCTCTATATTTATAAGTGAATGGTTCATGCCATAGAAGAAAGATTATGCTTTTTCTTTGGTCAATAATGTTTCTGAAACTGACTGCTGAGATGGAATTTCATTGTACTTAAACTGAATCTAGGCAAAAATCAGACGTAAAATACTACTGAGATTGAATTTAAGGCAGCTTGGAATTTTCTAGCTTATTATTTATGTATTTTAACAAAAGCTTCCTGCTTATGGCATTGTCTTTGTCTTTACTGTAATCTTTGGTTTGGGGTTTTTGTTTGTTTCCTTTTTAAGCTTGTATGTGCTTAGTGGAAGTAAGAAGTTTGCTAACTGTGTGAATATCACATGAAAATCATTAAATCTTTAAGAAAAGAAGCTATATACAAGCTAAAACTAATTGGTTGTTGGATGTCAGCTATTAAATCATCATTTCTTCTTTCAAGAAAAAAAAAGGAGAAAATTAGATATTTGAGGCCAAATTCTCTTTGAATGGGCTGCCCACTGAGCTGAGCACTCCCTCAATAGATATTATACCAAGTGAATGTTTTTATAGAGACAGAATTGGAGTTTAATTTATTTGCATCCCTACTACAAGAGAAGTAATTTAATACAATTATCAAGAAAGATTCCTTTAATTACATCAAACAATCTATAGACTGTTTGACATTCATAGCTTTAACAAAAACTGCATTGGATATTTGAAGGTACTGTATAATAAATATAAATATCTGAGGGTACAGTTATCTAAAGAAACAATATGTGTGTGTTATATACTACTTAGAGCTGTATCTTGTGATGTTTTTCCAACGTACCTGTGCACTCACTAATTCAGTTCCATGCAGATGGCCAATCTGTTCATGGAGCACAAAGGCAAAATTTCTACAAAATCTAATGTCAAGTCCCACCTTGAAACCTGATTTGCCTCCCCTTCTAGCTGTATTCTCCTACCTCCAGTTCACAGTGCCTGTTGGTCAATTCTGTAAATCTGCATGAGCTTTTCCACCTTCATGTGACCCAACCCATGCTACTGATGGAAAATCCAGCTAGCTGCTGCTTAGCTGAGATCAGAATTTGCTGCCAAGACGGCAGCAATGACATTTCAAGTCAGGTTCCCATTTGTGTGAGTAATTTACCCTGTCTCTGAACACCTGTGAGTCAGGTACACCTGATCAAAGCTGAGAACTGTAGCCCACTAGCTAGTTTATAGCATACTGTGAGCATTGTCCATAAGCTTGAATATTCAAAATAGAAAAAAGTGGGTCTTCAGTGGCATGTTAATTACTCCTCTAGGTAGGATGAATGTGGAATCAGAATACAGACAAAAAAGCTTTCTCAGCTCTCCTAAGTGTAATTACATGTGCCAGGTGTGGACTTTAAGTTCTACCATGCAGTTTGATCAGGTCAATGTAGCCAATGTCATGATAATGGCAGTACTGAACATATGGCACACAAACTGCACTGATGTAAACTACACTGTGAACTTACAATGCAGCAGCCCTGCCATGGTAACTTACTCTGCTTCCAGTTTTACTCCATGATAAATACAGCTAACAGAGGCAGACAGCAGACACAGCAGCTCACAGAGCAACTTGCACAGACAGGGGCCAGTAACTGTGCAGGGAACAGCATACACATGCTCAGCAGGAGTGCTGATGCACCACAGGGCACAGTCCCACCACTTGCTGGTACAACTTTTCCTGATGCATCAGAGGCCTTCACCCAGTAGGGATTCCCAAGGGAGGATGCAGCTCTGCAGGTGTCAGCTGCATGGATGCCCAGGACCTCTTGCTGAGGCTGGGGCAGCAAGTCCTGGACTTCTCACTTGCAGAAGGTGTGCACAGGTGTCACCAATCTGTCACCAAGCAAAGGAGTTTGAGGAGGTCAGCAGACTGCACAGCAGCAGTGATAATAAAAAGAACAAAAAGGAGATTAACTATGTCTTCTCAAAGACCCTGCAGATATGAGAAGCTGAACCCCCAACTGTACCAAAGGAGGGGCAGACAGGGTCTGTGCTTTTTGCATTGGGAGGTGGAGACTTCTGGTGATGGTAAAGGCTGGAAGCTTGAAACTGCTGGCAGTAGAGGGGTGCTCCTGCCCCATCTGCAGCTCTGCTGCTACAGAATAGCTTCAGTACCCTGGTAGCAGAGACAGAGCTGGGAGCTCTGTCCAGTGAAGCATCTAAGCCACACAGTAGTACCAGCAGGAAGCAGTGAGTGACTTCCTGCTACCAGGGATGAAGACCCCATTTGCTGACCTGGTGGCTGTGTAGGAAGACATGCTGCTTGCTGGATCTAGGACGTTGTGGAGAGACTACTGAGGCTTGTCTATTAGACTATTACCCATGGTTTGTTTTTTTTTTTCTGTGGGCACTAGTGTTGCTGCCAGGACAGATCTGGAGAATATCAAGGGTGTCTACATGGGTCTGGGAGCGAGGGCCAGCAGCATGGGGGCCCAAGTGGTTTGCTTCTCAATATTGCCAGTGAGGGGGAAGGGCTTGAGAAGGATTGGACAGATCCAGTGGGTCTGTGCAGCTGGTGCCAACAGGGATTCAGCTTTTACAACTGCAGGACCCTCTTTGAGAATTGAGGACTGCTAAGAAGATATAAGATCCACCTGACAAAGTGGGGTGAAAGCATCTTTGTCAGCAGGCTGGCCAAGTAGGAGGGGAGAGGTTTAAACTAGGAACAATGAGGGAGGGAGAGGAAAACTAAGTCATGAAGAAGTGGTGGAGCAGGTTAGCAAGCAAAAGGTGTAGAGTGGTGCGGACAGGAGAGACCTTGAAAACAACAGAACAAGGCAGAAAGACCCACACTCAATTGTATGTGCAGGAACAAGGAAGTGCTGCATTATAGAAGAAACTCAGTTTTTCTAGGAAATCAGTACAACTGGGTGCCTCTCTGAAGTGCTTGTACACTAGCGCATGCAGAATGGAGAACAAACATGAGAAATTTAAGTACCATTACAGAGCTACAAATGTGTGATTCCACCATGTAATCAATACAACTGGAATGGTGCAATGGATGGATACAAGCTCTTTAGGAAGGACTGGCTAGGATGGCAAGGAGGAGGATTTGTCCATGTGAGCAGCAAGGATGCATGGAAGGGTGCTTTTTGGGACTGGTGGTGAGCAAGTTGAGAGCTTATGGATTAGCAGGCAAACCCACAAGGGTGATGTGGTGGGTGTCAGCCACAGACCACCTGATCAGGAAGAACTGGAGGAGGCCTTCAGACAACTAAAGAAAGCCTCACATTCACAGGTTCAGGTCCTCATGGGGTCCTTGAATCATCCCAATATCTGCTGGAGTGGCAACAGCAGGGCACAAGCAATCCAGGTTTCTGAGTGCATTAGTGACAGCTTGCCGACACAAGCAATCAAGGTGCCAACAAGGACAGGTATTCTCATGAACTTGATACTTACAAACAAGGATGAACTGGTCAGGGATGTGAAGGCTGGGGACAGCCTTGGTTGCAGTGACACTGAGAGGGAGGAGTTCAGGATACTGAAAGGAGGAAACAAGGCAAAGAGCAGGAGTGCTACCCTGGACTCTCAGGAGAGCAGACATTGGGCTCTTGGGAAGCTGCTTGGATGTATCCAATACCATCTAGTCCTGGAGAGGAGTCCAGGAGGCTGATTTTTCAAGGATCATCTCCCCCAAGCTCAAGAATGGTCCATTCTGGCATGCAGGAAGTCAAGCAAAGGTGGCAGGAGGCTGGCGTGGATGAATGAGGAGCTCCTGATAAAGTTCAGACCTTAAAAAGGAAGCATAGTGGGTGCAGGGACAGATGACCCAGGAGGAATACAGAGACACTGTCTAAGCGTGCAGGGATGGGGTTAGGAAAGCCAAAGCCCATCTGGAGTTGAATCTGGCAAGGGGTGTAAAGGTCAACAAGAATGACTTCTGGAGGTATATCAGCAGCAAAAAGAAAACTTAAGAAAATGTGGGCACACTGCTTAATGGGGCACTTGTACCTTGTTTACCTTCAAGAATTCTGGCCCCTGAGGCATGTGGGAAGCCTGGAGAAAGGAAGGCCTTAGTGGAGGATAGGAACATTTTAAATAGATTGGACGTGTGCAAGTCTATGGGACCTGATAGGATGCACCCATGTCTGCTGAGGGAGCTGGTGCTATCTGGTGAAGCCACTCTTTATAGTCCTTGAACCTTGGCATTCAGGAGAGGTTACTGAGGAATGGAGAAAGAAAATGTCACTCCTACCTTCAGTTAAGACCGTGATGGAGAATCTGGGGAACTAGAGGCCTGTCATCCTCACCTCAATCCTGGGAATGTGATGGAGAAAATTCTGGAACTGTTTTCCTAGCGTCTTAAGGATATGAAAGTGACTGGGAGTTGTCTGCAGGGATTTACAAAGGGGAAATTGTGCCTGACCAACCTGATAGCGTATGATGAAATGACTAGCCCAGTGGATGAGGAAAGAGCAGTGGATATTGTTTGTCTTGACTTTAAGGCTTTTGGCACTGTCTCTCAAAATCCTCATACACAAACTGATTATCAGTGGACAGTGATGTGGATTGAAAACTGACTGAACTGCTGAGCTCAAAGGGCTCTGATCAGTGGCACAAAGCCCAGCTGGAGGCTAGTTGCTAGTGGATACCCCAGGGGCAGATATGAGGACCAATACTGTTGAACGTCTTCATTAATGACCTGAGTGATGGGACAGAGCGCTTCTTCACCAAGCTTGCAGTTGATACAAAACTGGGAAGAGTGGTCTGTGCACCAGAGGGTTGTGTTGCCACTCAGAGGGACCTTAACAACCTGGAGAAATGGGCTGACAGGAACCTGGTGAAGTTCAAGAAAGTGAAATGCCAAGTCCTAAAACTGGGGAGGAATAACCCCATGCACTAGGACAAGCTGGTGCCAACTGTTTGGAAAGAAGTTTTGCGGGAAAAAGGTCATGGGGATCTTGGTGAACACCAAGTTGACCATGAGCTAACAATGTGCCCTCACAGCAAAGATGCCAACAGCATCCTGGGCTGTATTAGGAAGAATATTGCCAGCAGGTCAAGGGAAGCGATCCTCTTTACCTCAGCACTGGTGAGACACATCTGGAGTACTGGGTCGAGGTTTGGGCTCTGCAGTGCAAGAGAAATGCACATACTGGAGTGAGTCCAGCAAAGGGCCATGAAGGTGATTAAGGTGATGGAGCATTGACATACATATGAGGAGAGGCTGAGTGAGTGGGGACTGTTCAGCTTGCCCCTCTGCTCTGCTCTGGTGAGACCTCACCTGGAGTACTGCATCCAGCTCTGGAGCCCTCAGCACAAGAAGGACATGGACCTGTTGGAGCGGTCCAGAGGAGGGCCACAAAAATGATCCAAGGGCTAGAGCACCTCTCTTGCCAGGCCAGGCTGAGAGAGCTGGGGTTGTTCAGCCTGGAGAAGAGAAGGCTGTGAGGAGACCTTATTGCAGCCTTTCAGTACTTAAAGGGGGCCTATAGGAAGGATGGGGAGAGTCTTTTTAGCAAGGCCGGTTGTGACAGGACAAGGAATAATGGATTTAAACTAAAGGAGGATAGATTTAGACTGGATATAAGGAAGAAATTTTTTACCATGAGGGTGGTGAAGCACTGGCACGGGTTGCCCAGAGAGGTGGTAGAGGCCCCATCCCTGGCAACATTCAAGGTCAGGTTGGCTGGGGCTCTGAGCAACCTGATCCAGTTAAAGCTGTCCCTGCTCACTGCAGGGGGGTTGGACTAGGTGACCTCTAAAGGTCCCTTCCAACCCAAAGCATTCTATGATTCTATGAGGAAAGAAGACACAGAGAGATCTTATCAATGCTTATCAATACCTGATGAGGAGGAGTAAACAAGACACAAATTCTTTTCAGTGGCACCCAGTGGGAGTTGCAAGTGGAAATACAGTGTCAGGAACAGCAAGGGCTGGCTGGAGCCAGGAACCGAGGCCAATGTCATGGCTAGCAGGGCAGGGGCATTGGCCACCCAGGGCCCTGTCCCACAGTGTCCCAGCAAGGCAGACCCAGAGATGGTACCCAGGTTCAACCAAGACTCCAGATCATCAGACAGGTTTGTAGAAGAGGCAGATATGAGGTCAAGCCAGGAAGTCAATCCACAGGTCATGATCAGGTCTGGCAAGGATGAACAGGGTCAGACACAGCCCAGTGACTGTCAGGCGGGTCCATGGTGACAATGCAGGCCCAAGGTCAGGCTGGGAAGCCAGTCGACTAGTTGGGGTCCAGATCAACAAGGTTCCATGCCTAGGCACAGCTGTGGCTGAGCTGGAGACTGGCACTCCTATGGTGTCACTGGGGCAGCGAATGAAGGCCAAGCTGAAATGGGGTTCATGGGCCCATGGGCACGGTGTGTGGATGAAGAGTCCAGGTGAGGCTGGTCATGGCCAGTAAAGTCTGTAAGTGCACGCTGACATACAGGCGATTCCACTTAAATATAGAATCATAGAATCATTTAGGTTGGAAAAGACCTTTAAGATCATCCAGTCCAACCATTAACCTAACACTACCAAGTCCACCACTAAACCAATTAAGGGTAGAGTAGTAATTTCATGTTTCCTGGCTTGGTGGCTCGATTATTTTTTAATGAAAGTAAAAACTAGGAATCATTAAGGTTGGAAAGGATTTCTAAGATCATCAGTCCAACCATCAACCCAAGACCACCATGCCCACTAAACCATGTCCCAAATATATGACACTTCTTTCACTATGGAGGTGGTCAAACAGTGTTAACAGCTTGCTCACAGAGGTTGTGAAGTCTTCATCCCTGACAACAGTCAAAACCAGACTGGTCCTGAGAAAACTGCTGTGAGCAAGGGGGAGTTGGAGTAGACAGTCTCAAGATCCAACCTTCCAATATCTGTATTTTTGTAATTCTCTGATAGCTAGAAACAAATCTGAGATTGTATTTAGGGTTAGCATGTGCCCATAGGTAACTGCTGTGGAATAGCTATCTTTTAATTCACATTCTATCTTACCCATAGTAACTCACCATTTTTCCAAGCCCTCAAACCTTAAATGTCTTTTTCTGTTCCATAAATCTACAGCAGGGATTCATATCCAAGCACATTTTTTTAAATTAAGCTATTTCATAAAATTCATGATTCCTAAATGTATTAAAGGGGTACTGAAATGTGTAATTAATTTAAAAGATGGCTATATGTATACGTACATTCTGGAAATTAGAAGTTTTCACTCTACAAATATTTTTTCCCAGAATCATGTGCAGGTACAAACACCACGCAGATACACTCTTCTTTACGTAATATATTGGTGCTGGAAGAATCTAAATTGGGTCACAAAAAATCTTGACTCTGCTTTTGTGCTCCTGCTGACTCCATGGACCTCCTGTTGATAACAGTGTGAGTTCTGCATACTGAGGGGATGCAGAATATCTGAACTAAGATCAGTCATGTAGATCTAAGAGAATTTTCCCTGACTATACAGTATTGCATATTGTGGGCTCTTTTGTTTATATGTTATAGATGATCTGTTTTCTGATAACTAAGCTTTCACCCTGAAGTTAAAACTCAGTACTTTTCATATCTATATTTTTATCCTAAATTCAGATTTCCATTTGCTATTCCATCAACAGTATTTGTGCAAGACGTATCTGTCTCCTTTTTGGAAGGGGGGGGGGTGGGGGTGGGGGTGGAAACAACAACAACAAAAAAAGAGCTATATAAAAGCACTTACTTGTCTTTCTATAGGATGTCTGCTGTGCTGATTTGATGCCTGTTCCAGGCACCAATTTAGCAGTCATGCAGTATACTAGGTGCTATAAAAGAAATTTACTTAAATCCTGCAAAACTTGCTGAAATTTTGGTACAACTCCACTCCAACTAGTGTTAGATTCAAGTTTTAACTTTCTCCATGTTCCTAAGGACCTAATTTTACCCCTCCTTAGATACAAATTTTCTACTCTACCAAAGTTAATTACTAGCCAGAGAGGCTTGAAAAATTTGCCCCAAAGCACAATCCTAATAAAACTAAAGTATACCAAATGATACAGGAATGACTGGAATAACTGAAGATTTCAGTATCTGTTTTTATATCTTATCATTATCCTAGGTAGCATTTATTTGAATATACAGGTAAAATACAGGTGAAAGGCTGGGCTACAGTCAGCACCATAGAAAAATATAGGCTTTCCGTCTGTGGAAAGTAGTGTGAGGATAAGAAAGGCAAGATTACCATCATGATTGCCATAATTTGTCCGTGTTTATTTTGTGATCTATTTTTGCATTCTGTAAACTTAGTTTAGCTCCTTTTGCTGCAAGAAAGATATTTATCTTTAGCTCTTGGGACCCTCAGTCAAAAAGAAGCAGTTTTCTTAATGCTGTTGTTGCAAACTCCTTGATTCTGCTGCCTTTGTATTGCTAATTTCCCTATAGTGTTCATCTGGTTCTGGTTTGACTCGTCTACAGAATTGGAGAAAATATTGATTTGCGGAGAGCAACGATCTTTAGTTTTTATTTTAAAAAAGAAAGAATAAGCATTTGTTACAGACACAAAAGCTGACTTATGATCAATAGAAAAGATACTAATGGGCTGTTTTCCTGTAACTTAACTTTTGATGTAATTCTAGTGTCAGCACTTACAGTAGTGCTACACTTCTAAGAAGCCAAAAGGAGGAGAGGGAAGCCCTCGCTAGGTCAGCTAGAATCACAGTCTCAGGTAAAAGGACCTGTTTCCTGTGCACCACCATGTACTTTTACTTTTTCCTTAGGAATATACTAGCATGAATTTTGGCCATTTGAAATAAAGTTGAGTGGAACTTAATGAGACTATTGGACAATTAATGTAATTGAAATAGCGAGCTAGCCGTAAACTGCAGATGTAGGCTAGCCAGGAAAAATAACTTTATACTCTTAGGGCTATAGCTGTTCTAACCAAACAGCTGAAGGCTGTTCTAAACCAAAAATTTTTCTCTTGAATTCAATACAAAATTTGATTTGTGACAGACTGCTAGATGCCATCCAGACTCCTTTCCAGATAGTCTGCAAGTTCAGCTTTCCACACAGGGCTCTGTCTTCAATTCCCTTGAATTTTGCTATGCAAAAACTGCACCCAGCTTCACAAGACAAAGTCATATGGAGTCTCTGCTACTTAATCACAAATACTCAGTTTGAAAGTTTTACGGTTAGGATTTTGCTGCTGGATTCATCTTTTTCATGTTAAATGCTTTCTTACCTGCTTATCATATGTTAGCAATGGCAGTCACTTATGGGTCTAGATAGACAAGCAAACATTGTCCAAATGGAATCAAGCTATATTACGCACACAGAAATATTCCAGTATTCCCTGTGTTTTATGTTAGAGAATATGTTTCTCACTCCTGAAAGGAGTTTATTTATAGTTAGTTCCTTCCTCTGCTATCTTTACAACCTGAAGTCTCTGTGCATTTCATGAATTATGATCATAAATTACATTTATGCATTTAAATTTGTGTTTTGTTCTCCTGTCTGAAGCTAAAGTTTGTGTAGTGTGCCTTGGAGAGAGAAATACAGTGTGAGAAATACAGTTACAGGACAGTCAAATGACTTGAGGCAATGCTACATTTTGCTGTGCTGCAGTTTTCCTTGGCTAGGGTTGTCAGCTTCCCAGCTTTCCATTGAGCCAACTCTAGGGGAAAATGCAGAACTGGAACTGAATCAGCAACCTGCCTGCTTCCCCCCATGCCAGGGTAACGAGCACACCTGTCAGGAGGAGATAGTGGGTCTGCTATCCCCCAGGAACAAGTTTTTTACAACTCCATCACAGGTAATTTCCTCAACCCCAGCACATAGTTTAAGCACAAATATACCTTCAGTAAAAGTAAGGAACTAATCAAGTTACCTTAGCTAGAGAAAAGATTTCTGTAGTTAGAAATTCCTTGCAGTGCACAGAAACACCATTTTAGAACAAGGAAGAAACACACATCAAAGCTTAATGTAAAATTGTCTCATTTTGTTATGCAAGATGATTTGACTTAATTAGATCTCAAGCTTTCTATCCAAGAGAACAAGAGGACATCAAATTTGCATAAAATATGTAAGATGCAGTTACAGAAAGAAGATAAGGATGTTTCTGAGGCACGACATAAATATCTCACAATCGGACATCCATGATATTCAAACATACACATGCACAGATACTTTCCTTGTACTTTAAGGCATTGTTGTGATCCATGCTGAACATGAAGAATGAATATCGTGTGAAGATGCATAGTATAAGATAAGCTTAATATTTGGAATAATCTGGAGAACTATAGATCAGCAAACTGGACTTTTCTGGTAGAAAATCTGAAGAGCCAAGCTGACAGATGAGGCTAACATGTGAAGGAAAAACTTTGACACAAATATATGCATGGGGTACTCAGGGAGAATCAGTGCAGCCTATCTAGACACTGTGTTTTCAAAAATATTAGAGCTTTTTGCATGAGGCAGTGAAGAAGTTAAAGGGACGAAGGTTAGTCCACTAGTCCACTGACATTTCTGAGAAGACTGTGATTATGTTCTTAAAAAATAAGCTCTTAAAGGTGTTAAGCCATCATGTTATATGAGGAATAGTTTTCTCATGGATTTAGTTATTGAATAAAAGACAACAAAGTGTGCATAAATCCCCTAGTTTGCCCATATATGGAGTGGTGTAACTCCAATTTAAAAGACTGAAAAGGAAGCATTTTTTTTTTCATACAAGAAGTAATGTTTGGAACCTGTGTCACAGGATGTTACAGGTGCAAAAATGAGTTTAAAATTATGTTAAAAAATTATTGCAAACATTCATGGAAAGTAGGTCCACCACAATGGGTGCTTGCAACCACTGACAGACTACTTCACAGACTATGTCTGAGAGATCATCACTCCTTATTTATTCTAGATGGCACTTCTGTCTAGCTGTCTATACTGTTTATACTTTTTCTCAAAATATTTGCTACCTTTTGCAGTCAGAGACAGCATACTAGGCTAGTTGGAGCTTTGGTGTAGTCCATGATGTCTGATCTTATAAAACTGTCTGTCCACCCTATATGTCACACAGCCATTAATTGGTATAACCACAGCTGTTGTACCTCAGCCGTTTTATTACATTACAATAAATTGCAGTCACAAAGATATGTTCAAGTAAGCGCTTCCACTACATGCTTTGCCTGTGGGCATTATGGAAAATGACAGCTGGTATCAAAATGGAAATATGAATAGTGTATGCAACCACTATGCACCTTAGCAGCACCTTGGCTTGGCACACAGGAATTTTGGAAAATTACCTATCTTTGGTTATTATCTCTGCTGAAGCCTAAGTACATGCTTTCTGTACCACAAAACATCATGGCTTAGATTGTTTTTGAAGATATTTTTTTCTCAAGCAGACCACTTTTTCAGAATAGTTCTTGTGTTGTTTTTTAACGTTTTATGGTAATGTTAAGCCTGACATCCATAGAAACTCTTGAATGTCTAACACCCCTTGTTTTCATAGTGATTAGGATTAATCAGTAGTGTTAGTGCCTAAATATCTTTTTAAATCTAGCTGTAAGGCCTCTGGGGGGAGATGTAGCCCTTGTTTTTTCTTTGTGAGATTTTGCTTTTCACTTAGGCTTTCTTAACATCACTTTCACTATTTCCCTGAATAAAAGGTTAGAAATTACTCTTGTGGTTTTGATTTTAAGTTTCCAGATCTTTTCATTTTTGTTTTATGATGATCTTAAAGGTCTTTTCCAACCTAAAGGATTCTATGATTCTACTTCACAAACTTAAATCCTACAGACTTCTGCTTCTTCCAGGCTCAGGTTGTTACCATCATCTCTTCTCCTAAACTTTCTATCTTAAAATGGGAATCGCTATATTAAGCTTTTGACAGCCTTGTTCACCCCAGAAGATCTTAAATTAAATTTGCAATAAAAAGACAAGCATCCTATTGTTGATTCTAAACACAAACTCTACAGGGTAGAATGTTTCCAAGATAAATGATTCTTAATAATAAGCACCTAGCAGAAGAGGTTATATTTTAAGTCTTAAGAAAGCAACTATGTAACAGAAGAAATTTGATTTGATGTCCTATGAACCTGGAAAAGTAGTACTTTGAGGCTTATTTGGATCCAATGGCTGGAACAGTGCAGGGGAGACACCAACAGGAATTATACTTTATTTTTTTAACAGGAACACTGCTCATGTATGGCATAGCTAACTGCTGGATTGATGTTTCTATTGGAACATGCCTTAAAGCAACGGCTTTTTCATTTGAATGTATCTTTCTGTTTATTCTAACATTTATATATGGAATCTAGCACCATTTTTTTTTTATCTTGCTCTATTTTATGTGATGATGATGAAGATTATATACAAGAAATATCTTTCCAGCTTGCCAGTATTGATTAGCAAGATTATTTTTTGTAGGTTTTATTCTTAGATGGCTCCCTAAGGTGCTTATGACTAAAGAGAGTAGTTCAAAGTGCTCTTTGAAGAATAAAGAAAATCATGATAACAGCAAAGTGTAAAGAAGAAATAAATTTAGGATATTTTACAGCTTGAAGATGATCCTCTCTCATGAGGATGACAGACTTCCTTGAAGAGTCTTTGGTGATTGCAGTGTAATCCATAAGAAGTGGTGGTTTCTTTGGCTCTTCAGTCCTTCTTACTTGTTTTCCTCTGCTGCTCCTTGTTTCTTTCTCCTTTTCTGCCCTTGTATGCATTGCCCAGGGGCTGCAGTCCCTCAGGGGAGTCCCTGCCCCAGGGTGGGATGCCCACAGCCACAGTCCCCTCAAAGGTGTACCTCCTCCAGCACACAAGACCACCTTCCAAGAGTGAGTGTCCAGCCATGTCTTCTCTGAGACTTAAGATGTTTGAAGGCTTTCTTTAATTTTTTTTTTGTTATTGATATACCTGGCAACTGAACAATTAGTATGATCTTTACTTCCTGTCATGGCTTAACCCCAGTTGGCAAGTAAGCACCACACAGCCATTTGCTTACCCTTCTGCCTGTACCCCGGTGGGATCGGGGAGGGAATCATGAGGAAAAAAAAAATAAAACCCATGGGTTGAGATAAAGACAGTTTAATAGGACAGCAGAGGAAGAGAAAATAATGATAATAGAAAAATATACAAAACAAGTGATGCACAATGCAGTTGCTCACCTCCTGCTGAGTGATGCCCAGCCCGTCCCTGAGCAGCGATTGCTGTTCCCCAGCCAACTTCCCCAAGTTTATGTGCTGAGCACAATGTCATATGGTATGGAATATCCCTTTGGCCAGTTTGGATCAACTGTTCTGGCTGTGCCCCCTCCCAGTTTCTTGTGCACCTGGCAGAGCATGGGAAGCTGAAAAGTCCTTGACTAGTGTCAGAACTGCTTAGCAACAACTAACACATCAGTGTGTTATCAACATTATTCTCCTCCTAAATCCAAAACACAGCACTATACCAGGAAGAAAATTAAATCTATCCCAGCCAAAACAAGGACAGTAACCACCTCTTAGTCTACACCATCCACGTCATGCACAGGTCCCAAACTTTCCAATACATTCCAACTAATCACCACCACTTTTCCTCGTTTTTTGATATATATACACAGATATCATTCCCTTAGTTTATGGGCCATCCATCTAAAATGTCCATTGAGTTCATTTAGTCTATGACTTTGGGCTCCATAATAATATAATTTTTTATTATTATTTATTTACCACAACTCTTTGGGCCTGGCCATCCAGCCATTTTTTTTACCCAGCGAAGCGTATGCCCCCCAAGCCATGACCAGCCGGTTTCTCCAGGAGAATGCTATGGGAAACGGTGTCAAAGGCTTTACTAAAATCTAGGTAGACAACATCACAGCCTTTCTCTCATCCACTAAGCAGGTCACCTTGTCATAGAAGGAGATCAGGTTAGTCAAGCAGGAGCTGTCTTTCATAAACCCATTCTGACTGGGCCTCATCACCTGGTTGTCCTGTACATGCTATGTGATGGCACTCAAGATGATCTGCTCCATAACTTTCCCCAGCACTGAGGTCAGACTGACAGTTTCCTGGATCCTCCTTCTGGCCCTACTTGTAGATCACATCACATTTGCTAAGTTCCAGTCAACTGGCACCTCCCTGGTTACCCAGGACTGCTGATAAAGTCTATGGGACCTGATGAGATGCATCCCAGAGTCCTGAGGGAATTGGCTGATGTAGTTGCCAAGCCACTCTCCATGATATTTGAAAAGTCATGGCAGTCAGGTGAAGTCCCTGGTGACTGTCAGAAGGGGAATGTTGTGCCCATTTTTAAAAAGGGAAGAAAGGAGGACCCTAGGAACTATCGACCGGTCAGCCTCACCTCTGTGCCTGGGAAGATCATGGGACAGATCCTCCTAGAAGCTATGCTCAAGCACATGGAAGACAGGGAGGTGATATGAGACAGCCAGCACGGATTCACCAAGGGCAAGTTCTGCCTAACCAACCTAGTGGCTTTCCGTGAAGGAGTGACTGCATCAGTGGACAAGGGAAAAGCAATGGATGTCATCTATTTGGACTTCTGTAAAGCGTTTGACACAGTCCCCCACAACATCCTTCTCTCTAAATTGGAGAGATATGGATTTGATGGGTGGACTGTTCAGTGGATGAGGAATTGGCTGGATGGTTGCATCCAGAGGGTTGTGGTCAACAGCTCGATATCCACATGGAGACCGGTGACAAGTGGAGTCCCTCAGGGGTCCATACTGGTACCAGTGCTGTTTAATATCTTCATCAATGACAGAGACAGTGGGATTGAGTGCACCCTCAGCAAGTTTGCAGATGACACCAAGCTGAGTGGTGCAGTTGATACGCCAGAAGGACGAGATGTCATCCAAAGGGATCTGGACAAGCTGGAGAGTTGGGCCTGTGTGAACCTCATGAGGTTCAACAAGGCCAAGTGCAAGGTCCTGCACCTGGGACGGGGCAACCCCTGATATCAATACAGGCTGGGGAATGAAGGGATTGAGAGCAGCCCTGCGGAGAAGGACTTGGGGGTACTGGTAGATGAAAAGCTGGACATGAGCTGGCAATGTATGCTCTCCACCCAAAAGGCCAACCGTATCCTAGGCTGCATCAGAGGAAGCGTGGCCAGCAGGTCGAGGGAGGTGATTTTGCCCCTCTACTCTGCTCTCATGAGACCCCACCTGGAGTACTGCGTCCAGCTCTGGAGTTCTCAGCACAAGAAGCACATGGACCTGTTGGAGCAGAGGAGGGTCACAACAATATATCTGAGGGCTGGAGCACCTCTCCTATGAGGAAAGGCTGAGAGAGTTGGGGTTGTTCAGCCTGGAGAAGAGAAGGCTGCGGGGAGACCTTATTGCAGCCTTTCAGTACTTAAAGGGGGCCTATAGGAAGGATGGGGACAATCTTTTTAGCAAGGCCGGTTGTGACAGGACAAGGAATAATGGTTTTAAACTAAAGAACAATAGATTTAGATTGGATATAAGGAAAAAATTTTTTACCATGAGGGTGGTGAAGCACTGGCACGGGTTGCCCAGAGAGGTGGTAGAGGCCCCATCCCTGGCAACATTCAAGGTCAGGTTGTCTGGGGCTCTGAGCAACCTGATCCAGTTAAAGCTGTCCCTGCTCACTGCAGGGGGGTTGGACTAGATGACCTCTAAAGGTCCCTTCCAACCCAAAGCATTCTATGATTCGATGATAAAGGATTGAAGGTGGCTTGGTGAGCACTTCTGCCAGCTCCCTCAGTACACTTAGGTGGATCCCATCCGACCCCATAGACTTGTGCGTGTCTAAGTGGTGTAGCAGGTTGCTAACCATTTCCCCTTGGATTATGGGGGCTTCATTCTGCTCCTTGTCCCTGTCTTCCAGCTCAGGGGCGTGGGTACCCAGAGAGCAACTCAGTTTACTATTAAAGACTGAGGCAAAGGCCTGTAAGGCTAGTAAGTGTAAGATAGTAAATTAATTTTTGCAAATACTTTAAGAAATTTCTTGGAAGGTTGTTCTAGGTTTTATGCATATATGTCTAGTAGCCATTCTTAAGAAACAAACAGCTTTCAGTCATAAGTTTTCACGGAAGGGTTTTAATTTAAAGGGAAAGGTTTCGCTTTTCTGAAAGGAAAATATCACTAAAAAAACTTTCACTAAAAAAACTTTGTTTTGTTGTAAAAATGTATTGTGACTAAATCAAAATACAAGTATAATTTTATTTCAACTTCTGGTAAATTTTGAAGAAGTTCCACGTTTTCATCATATGCTCCCTTGGTTTTCTTTGTGTTGCTTGTTTACTTCCATGCAGCATGCACCAGGAATGGTTGCACATACATCAGAAGACCTATAAACTCTCCTGATAGTATTTTCTAAGCAGAAAAGTGTGGGAGTACAAAAGGTGTTTATCTAAAATGCACACACAAAAAACCCCTAAGGAAACAAACAAAACCCACAAATGAAATAATATTTTAGTGGGAATTAAAACAAAGTATTAGGAAAAAAATACTAACTTTTGAAAGTACTAACCAAAACCAAGTGTTAGGGTAAAGAACAAACTGAAAATTCTACACAGGCTGTTTCTGTGGGGGGAAACATTTGGATTTCCTGTTCACATTTAATATGACTACACTCTGGAATTTAATGTTAAAGTGTACGCATAGGTAAGTGTTCAGAGCAACCAAATTTCAGATGACATGCATGTATGTACATAAGTGCTCCTGTCTCAATCCTGATTGTAGTCATCCAGTAATGGAAGAGAATTAATATGATGTGAAGTGAGATTAATTTAAAAGATAAAATACAGATAAAAAATGATAATAATCACAGTATTGGCACAGAACTCTTCACTATCATTCCCTTTGGATGAAATAATTTTGGGGAAAGAAACCCCACCTATTTTCAAATACCAGATATACTTAGGTAAATCATAATTTTCTCACAAGCAGAAAGGTTAATTTTTTCCTTTAAATAATTATTGTGAGATACTGTGTCAGCTCTCAGACACATTGATGGGCATCACTAAATACACTAATGTTTTATCATCTTGCAGTCTTATTCATTTTTTGTTGTGTCATTATTATAAATGTGTGATCAAAGAACATTAAATGAAGGTCTGAAGGGCAGCCTACACCTTTTCATGTGTCAGTGAAATCAGATGAGGAAATGTTTTGACAAAGCAAAAGAATTTTGTCTGTCAAGTTAGCTTAAAACTGTTCAAAGCCTAAAGAATAAGTCTGAAAATTCATCAAGTGTTACAAGATAAAGGGAAAGTCACATGAGGGTAGACTGTCATGAACAAATCCACACCCTTAAGCTCGTCAAGATAGAAACTTGTTTCAGAGCAATTTTAAAATGTCTTTTTGCAACAAGAGGTTGCATGTTCTAAGGTGATATAAACCTCTTATTGTTGGCTGTGGACTTCTAATCATGGATCTTAAAGCGTTTGAGCTGGTGAAGCTGTTTGTTTGAGAAGATATTCATAAAAGGTTTATAAAACAGCCTTTCCAATAGCATGAATATCTAATCTCCTCTTAAAGCTGATGTGAGCAAGGAATGACTCATATCATTTAGGAATATGATCCAAGTAATTCTGAGGTTTTTTTCATTGCTTTGACACAGATTTTCACTTTGATTTTGAGCATGTTAATTACATTAACACTTCTAAATTCTGTTTTCTGCATCTGTGTAACAGAGATAGTGATAATTAGTTATATCACAGGTTTGCTTGAAAGTTGAATTCTTTAATACATTAAACAGAATCAGTATAATTATTTATATTATTAATGTTAGGTTTTGTTATAAATAATGGCAACTAGAGTATAACACATTTTTTAATTTCTGAATTAATACTTACATTTCCCAGATTTAAAAATGAAAAAAAATCCCACTTACTTGTTTTTCTGGTTTTTGGCCACTGAAGTCCATGAGAGTTTTCCCACTGTTTTAAGGAGGAACCACACTTAGCTCAGCGGATAACTTGTTGTTCACATGCTGTAACTTTATAAAAATAAGCAGACCAAAATATCAATGACATCTCTACCACATGGACAGAACCATCCAGGAGACAGATTAGTCACATGCAGAAAAGTATTTTTCTCTTCTACTTGTCATTTCTGTGATCAATGCTAGTTTCCACGAAAAGCAGAGAAGCTGATTCAGGAAACAGAAATACGCAGTGGTTTTTGCTTTTGCTTTCTCATTAAAAGGGAAAGTAAAAGCAAAATATGAAGTATCGCTTCTCTTTGTGTCAAATTAACATTCTGAAAGACAATTAGAAGACTATCTGTAAACAATCAAAGCTTTTACAGAGATATTATGTACTCAAACACCAACATTTATGTCTTAGATTCCAAGGCATTTTGAGGATAGAAATCAAGAACGTTGAGATTGCTATTTCCACAATTTTTCTATGCTAAAATACTGTGGTTAACAACCCAATTGCAATGTTATAGAAACTTGATATGGCATGCTTGAATTTTGCTCAGTTATGAGTAAGTAGGCATAAGTATCTATTTATGAAGTCCATTAGGGATAATTATGATTTAGAGCCCCGAATCTTCTTCTGCAGCTAGAAAACTAAGGAATAAAGAGAAGCTATATCTTTCTTATAAAATGCCAGTGGAGGAGAACAGATAATTTTACCTCAGTGTTCTGTTTCTGCTCTAAAGATGTTAAGATGTTGTAAAATAACTAAATACAACTCAGAATAATTACCGGACCAGGGACTACAATCTAAAACTTCCTTCTCCAAGAGTATGTCCCAAAACCTAAGTTGGATATTCATGCTTTCTTTGGCAACCTCTCTTTCCTGAATTAATCTTTAAAACTGGAAGAAAATCAACTAGGTAAGAGCACCAATATCACAGACTAGCTTAAAGCCTAGTTGTTGCAATAGCTATTCTCATTAGAAATGTAGCTTCAGGCTGAAATAGGTATTGAACCAGGTTTGGCACTTCACTGAAGTATTGTGGTATTGTGCTCTTTTGGAAAGAAAGAGGTGGTATCAGCTTTGTTTTGTGGGCAGACTGATCATGGGTGTATATATTAAATATTCTTGGGGCATGCCAACTGGCTCAAAGCCATCCTGAATGATAAGTGGAGGACTTCTATTTAGTGGATACTAATTAGGCATTAGTAGTATACAGTTGTTGAGCTGTTCAGTTCTGCCAAGATTGAAACAGCTACAAGCCTGCCCAGAAGAGAAGTTTTAGTAATATAAAACTCAAAATCTTAGGTGCTTCAAGACTTAAGACAAATTGGTAGTTTGCCTCAGTACTAGAGGAGCAGTGCTTGATTGAGTGCCCAACTCAAAACACTAATGTAGCTACACCCTTCACCTTACAATTCAGGTTCTGTTGGGCTGCCTGGGCACATGTTCTAGTGCCATTTGAGGCACCCTACAGCCTTCAAGACATCCACAGAGGACCAACAATGTCACGTAGGACCCAGGAGAGACCTCTGCCCTGCTGGACTAGAAGGCAAAAGCCAGGGAGGATGTGTTAGGATGTCTAAAATGACAGTAGATAATTATGCACACACAACTCCTGAATTGAGCTCTAAATGCCTGCTTTATGGTCAGATGTGAAACACCTAGCTTTCACACTGGCACCAAAATGAGTTAGTCCTGAACTAGACAACTCCATTAAATTATGCCTTTGATGCCCAGCAGGCACTGACGAGAAAGACCTCTTTCAAAGAAGAAAATTGTGTTGCTTATCCAAATGGACTTCAATTTAAACCTTTTCATATATGGATTTATTTCTTAAACCTAAAGTCACTTTTACATTGTCCATTACATTCAATTTCTGCACTCCACATCTTGAAATACAAGAACCCCTTGGATCCTCAGACACTACAGATGACAAAATGGACAAGAAGAATGTTGCTTTTAATATTTACAAGGAATGTTTTCAGTTCTGTCTGGCTGCTCCAGTTCTCACTCCTGTGTTGACTGCAGATACATTCATCAATCTGCCTCAGGGTCAAAACTGAGATACAGCTTTCTTCAGCTGGCAAGGTGACTGCAATTTCAGAGCTGAAGGGTTGATCACCAGTGATGCAGATTTTATTTGAATACTGGTAATTTAGTATTATTTCAGTGATGCTTGCAATTAAGTGCTATAAAAGTCCTTCCTACCTTTTATAATTCTGAGCCAGATTCTAGGCTTCCCAGATGTTCAGGGTGATGCTCAGGAGTTTACCAATCACTTTTTACTGACCCATCCTCAAACATTTTACTAAGGGAATAAATACCACTAGCCTCAGTGACTTAGTTCCTATTTAATATTAATGCTAAATAGACAAGTCAATATTCAGTACACCTGATTGAAATCTATGTTCTTGGCTGGCTACTGGTACATATAGAGATATGGATATCAGGAAGAGAGCTTCATTTTTTATATTTTTAGAGGGATACCTTGTGAGACTCAGCATCAAAGTCAGCTTCTTTTGCTTCTTAGATGCGTTAACAGATGATGGCTTCATTTTAAGACCATGAACTTCCAGCTGCTGTTTTACTAATCTATGCCAGCCTCTTGCAAGTAGAGTTCTTGGACTCAGCATGATGGGACTCAAAGGTGTCAAATATTTTCATCAGTCTGACATGGATATTTCTTATGATAAAATTTGAATACAGAGAATCACTAGTGACAAGAAGAGTTATCTTCCTTTAAATCTATATCCCCTTAAGTGAGCCATTTGTTGCAGTCAGCATGTATATTTTCACATATTTATCTCCTTCAGTGTTTTATTATCTTCAGCATTTAGTACTGAGTTTTACAAACTTATGCAACTTATGCTTATTAAACTGAAAATAGTAGAAAGAGTTACTTAATTTTTTTATTATTATTTTAAGTAACATTTTGATGTTTTATGTAATCATGGGTTTTTTTATTATTATTTTAAGTAACATTTTGATGTTTTATGTAATCATGTATACATTTTTACACTAGACTAGACTAATTCCCAGTTTTGGGCAGGGGAAAAAGAAAACCAAACCACTCGGTCCCATGGATTTTCTGTTTCAAAACCCAACTGAACACTGTAATGAAGAACTATAAAAAGTGCTGACATTGCCTCTGTGAATCATTGAGATTTTTTTTTTTACATGAATTCCTGAGTCATTGACCATTACAATCACAGCTAAATCGATGTCTTTATTTTCTCCAGTGCATTAACAGAACAAGGACATGCCAATGAGGAGATAATACTGCCATTGTGAAATAGTGGTCTACCAGCTGAATAGTTAGTGATGAAACATTACCACCATGAACCATCCTTTTTTAGAAAATTTTGAGACTTTAAAGAATAGTGACAGTATCTTCAATCTCTGTCATTAGAACTTGTAAGATGAGAATAACCTCCTGCTGATTTTTTAAATATTCAAGCAGAGTCTAAGAATTAGTTAGCCTCTTCTCTGAACTGATAGTGAAAAAATGTATCCATATGCTTCTCCTTTGCTACTTGAATAAATCCTGACTTCTCCTCTTTGACTTCATTATTTAGCTATGAACACTGCATCCTTCAGAACTTCCAAAACTGACATAGTGGCTTTTTGAACTTGCTGCCTAAGAAGTGATAAAAATTTCAAAGAATTCAGTTTAAAAATTTCTTTTAACATTCTTGCCCTTTAAAACAAAGACGATCTGAGACACAGGTAGATTTTTACCTTATCCAGGACAAGGTATTTTCATGGCATAAAGGTGAGTGTGTAATGTGCTGAAACAATGTTTAAAAGGAAATAATAATTACCAAATTACATCTTTTCATTCCATTGCTCAGCTTCCCCTTCCTGAAGTAGAAGTGCTTAAGATATATTGTAATCTGTATTTCATATCATAAAAATATCTCTGTATAAAAATAAAATAAAAAGAAACAAACAACAAAAGCTGAAAGTTGCCTCCATAATAAACAAAGGTTAAAGCTAAGAGTCTTTTATGGCATACAGGGAAATATAATAACTGAGGATATGGCCTGAGTGGTAGGTTATGATGGAAAGCTTCTTTTTATAAAAATCTTTTTTTTTTTTTTCTAGAAAGCTGGAGAGACAACAGAAATGTTTCATGTAGGAATTGCTTTCATAAGTTTCTGCTCATGTGTGTATGTTTGTATGTGTTGCAGGGCAGGGATGGGATGGCACATAGTTCTCCCTAGAAGATTAATGCAAATTGACTTGACATGCAAGCTTTAAAATTTAAACTGTTGAAGAACTAAAGTCACACAGAATTATTTTCAGTGCCAAATATGGAGCTAAAGGGTTCTGAGCTTAGTGATAAATTCTAAGAAATGACAGCAAAATTTCTTCTTTCAAAAAACCAGCAACACCAGATTTCAAGTACGTAAGTCAAATGTTCTATGTCTATATTGTGCTTCCACTTCTATGGCCAGAGAATAATCTCTTCAAACATTTTTTTCTTTTAGAAGGTAGTCAGCTTGTCACATTTGACACTATTTATCTAATGTAATTGTTAAAAAGAGGAACTAGAAATTACTTCTCACCCGAGATTTAAGTTATAGTGAGCATAACTTTCTGCCTTCCATCCTTTTTAGCAAGCCTCAAAACCATGTACACTCATACAGTTTAATTGAATGAAAGGGATGCAAATATTGCTGTTACCCAAGAGCAAGATAGGTGCCCTGTGTGTATATATGTATATGAATTTATATGTGTATATTCGTTAATCTATTAATATAAGGTGTACAATAGAAGAACCTGTTTCTTACAAAAACTTAGATTTCTACAGTGCAAAGCATTTTTATAACTATATCAGATGTTATGATTGCAGTGGTTGGCTGGAAACCTTGCTCTTGGTCTGTAGGAGCTCATCAAAATCTAGAATGGCACCTTTGCCAAAACATTGGTGAGTGTAATGTAGAACAATGAAGTTGGTATGATTATGCTTTCTATGAATCAGAGCATATTAAAATGTTCCTATAGTCAACAGCTTGTTAAATTTTGATTGGTAAATATACTAAAATAAGTCATTCAAAACAAATGGAGGTATATTAGTAAAAATTAAATTGCAAGCTAAAGAGATGGACTAAAAGAAACTTTGGGATTCTCCAGGTCCATTTTCAATCATAGTGTTGGACACCATCAGTAGACTGCACAGCGACTGGAGCAGTCGTGGCCCAGGATGGTCTGTACAGCTTTGGGAATCCACCCCTAGACACGCTTGAGAAGGTTGTTGAACTCTGCTTCTGGTGTCTCCATTGCAGTGTTTAGAGAAGAAGAGGTATTATTAGATGTGAACTACTACTTCTATATGGTAAAAGAAAATCAATACTAGTATTAACTGGACTGATTGGCAGTCCATCAACATTTTTAATCATTTTTTGTTCTTCATTTGTTGACAAGCTGTGTCAGGAAAGGTCAGAATCACTATTCTTAAGGTGAATAGTCTCACAATGAACAGGGTTGTTGGCCTTTTTTACCTTTTCTTATCCTTTTTGTTTCTTTTTATTCCTTGGCGAGCATTAAAAGAATTAGCATAGAGATACAACTTAGTGTTTTCAGTATGTCAATTTTACCTGATTCTGTACCTTTAATGCACTTAACTCAGTTAATGTATCAAATATCCAGTCCATTTTCTGAGTTTTCAACCATGAATGTTAGCCGGCAGGTAAAGACTCAGCTAGACCAAAGCGATTACAGCTGCGCGGTAGAAAAAGCGTAGCATTCAATAAAGGAAACTTACTATTCCTCCTTCCTTCTCATGTCTTGCTACAATCTGGGATCATGACGCATCCCTGTTTGCAGCACGACAGTCAGGCTGCACCGGAGTCTAGGAATATGCCATACATAATAACAGGATTTTCATTCTCTATTTAATATGGATTTTGTTACTGTGATCCATATCTGCATCACTTTGATCACCTTAAAAAAGTCTGCAAATTCGATCTGGTGCACAGCACAAAGGCTTGCTGAGTAAGCTGAGTGTCTTGCTATGAAAGTCATATTCTGAGGTCTGTATGGACTTCCTGCGACTTTCTGGGTGGATTTTAATGCAATAAAATTCCATCAGACTTTAAGGATTTAATTCAGGCAGGTCATCTATCATCACCTGAGAGCCACTTGTGTTAGAAGGCTTTGTGTTAGGGGGCTAATCGTAGCCTTTGACACTCTTGATCCAGTACAGTCAAACATAACTGGACATCTTCTCTGGCACATCCGTTTGCTGGACACAAGGAAAAGGAAGGGATTTGTGGAGGTAAGGATCTGTATAAGGTTTTTATGAAGATTTAGGGGTTCCAGCTTATTGCTGTGCTATCTGCTGATAAGTATATGTCTGCATCAGGGTTGCATTTGACTTGGAATCTTTATATTTGAATTGTTTTTAAAAGAAAATGGAAGAATATAACACAGACATCGGAGAAAACTGAGTTGGGAGAATACATCTCACTGGTACAGTGAGATATATTTAGTCGTCTGGGATAAAGTTAGCAGAGGTGTCTGACACAAAGATCTATTAGGCTGTCAGACAGTTTCCCAAGAGAAATGGTGGAATCCCTACTACCGGCAATATTTAGGATTTGATTAGAGAAAGCACTAGAAAATGTGCTGAAAGGAGCAATCATATCTGACTGGAGCTCCTAATAGATGATCTGTTCTTTTCCATCCCTAATTTCTCTAATTGCATGCTCGAACTTGAGGGAGTAGCAATTTAAAGACTACCTCTAAGTATCTCAATAAGTATTAACCACTTTTTACTGTTTTGTTCATTATTATATTCACAAATGAGAAGTCCCATCACATACTACATGTTTGCTTTTAATTATACCTGGCCTTTCTGCAATAATTCCTGTACAAGATTGTGCTAGTTAAGTTCACTCTTCTTACATATCTTTTAAAACCAAGAAGAGAATTCTGCATTACTTCTAATCCTTGCATTTTATACATCATGCTAAACTGTATTTCCTAGCCTGACAATATCTGTTAGAAAATGAAATATTACAGTTAAGAAGATGCTGTGAGTAGGCACTTTCTTTTTTATTCCTGTACAGTACACAGGACCAAGAAGTATTTCCAAGGACATTTTCATTCAAATGTGATTAGCAGCAGTGCAAACATTGCTGCATTCACTATAAGCAGCACTTGTATAATAAGTTAATCATTGTCATAAGCAGAAAAAAAATTACTTCATTCATCTCTTCTGCAACTGATATCAACTTAACATTTAGTTTCCCTAGTACTAGATTAATTTTCATAACTTTTAAAATCTACCTGTGTTTTTCACAGTAAGTTTCATTATGTCAACTCTTCAAAATTTAAGTTTGAATGAAAAAAAGTTTGATTAATTCAAATATATAAATTGATGAGACACACTTTTCAGACTGCAACTTCAAAAATTAAATCAAAGGTATCATGGAACAAGTGAAATACTATTTAGGTGTATGGCTTAAAACAATGCTAAATAAGAATTACCATTGTTATGTCTTCTAAATACTGCTTTATGGTCCTTTATAAGGTAAAAAAAAATAAGCGTAAGAGTTAACATGTTTATGTAAATAATAAAAAATTGTGCAAAATACATAACTTCCATAAACAAGACAATTTAAAATTCATTGTCCAAATTTATTTTCAGAAATATTTTTCTATAAAATTAGGTTCTAGGAAATATGTGATGAAATGTCTTTGTAACAATCTAGGACATTTGGAATTTGATTCAGCAGAGATGTAATTTATGAAAAAGCTGTGGGGTGTCTGGCAAAGATTAGGATATAAAGTTTCCAACATTAAGAATGCCTGAACTCTCATCTAGACCTGCTTCAGGATTAATAAATAAATAATTCTTTATTTGCCCTGTGTTTTGAGCACTTTGAACAATTTTGTCTCTAATTCCACCATGAAGTTTTGTAACTGTTATGTGTTACTGATTCATGGAATCCTTAATGGTTAAATATATTTAAATAGGGGATAAAACTGGATCAAAAACAATGGATTTGCACACAGAATTAACCTATGTGTTTTCCTTTCTTTTCTTTTTTTCACATAGAAAATATAAGGCTATTTTTTGTGGAGCTTTTTTGTTTTAATGCTGCAGTAAAATTGGACAGATCTCCTAGCTGTTAATCATCATGACTCCTACAAGTCTTTTCCCAAGGGAATTCTGTAAATTGAGAGACACAGGCAGTTTATAGAATATGAGGATGTATTTACTAGAGCACATTCTCTTGCATTTGGCCAAGTTGCATTTAATTTGCCTACTTCCAGCATTCATAATACATCAGAGTAAAATTTGATTTAAAATTAAATGCAATTCAAAGTTCTGTAAAGCACCTATCAACACATTTCTGCTCTTTGCTAGTACCTCAGCATTTACTTGCACATTTACAAGCTCTGACATGGACAATCCTGTGGTCCAGTTTTCAAGGGCTGGAAAATAAAAACAATTCATTGGAATTCCCAACCATTTAAGACCTGGAAATTTCATTTCCTGGATTAATATAAAGCTTATTTAAGGTTGAAATGGTTTACTTTTAAGGCATTGTGTCTAGCAAGTCAAACCATTGTGAAATGCTTTAAACCATCAATAAGTTGCTAAGCTCAGACAGAAAAGTTGTCAGTCTCTGGTAGAGACTTGTAATGATTTCTGTATCTACGATACAAGAAACCTTACTGCTCCATGGACAGATTTTACGTCAGCTCCATCTATCGATTATACAGCTGAGGGAGCGTCAGGATGTGCAAGAAGTTCACCATCTGCTTTGCTTGAAATTTTGGAAAGAGAAACATTAGATATGATAAAGAGATTAAAACTAATAGTGGGTGTATTACAGCCCATCCTTCCTTGGCAGCCGAAGGCTGCTTTCTAATCTGTTCATTTCAGTTCATGTGAAAAATAAATCTTTCATTTAAATGCCATTTATGCAATAAATTGTCACCAGTGCAACTTGCTACTGTAATATATTATCACTCAAGTACTATGTAAAGCAGTACAAGTCATCAGTAAAAATAACAATTAAAAAATCCTTTCTTCAAGGATCTCAGAATCATAGACAAGTGCAAAAATGAAACTTATTGCACATACACAAAGAAGATACCTTGGATTATTTTTCATCTCCACTTGCTGCTTATTACTAAAAATAAGTCATTTTATTGATATTGGAAGAAAGAGATGTTTCTGCAAGACATTCCTGTGCAACAGGCACTGAGTAAATGATTGACACTGAGGTTAGGATGCTATTCCATAAGGAGAGGCAATATGAAAAAAAGCACAAGTAAAATGGGAAAGAAAATGGTTTCAGTGTTGACCGTAGCAAGGTTAGGGGACAGGGAAAGTGCAACAAGTTAAATGGATGTAAGCAACAGCTGATTATACAGAGCTTTGACACATGAATTGGAAGTTTTAATGTGAATTCATGAGCATAGGAGAGCTAACAAGGATTTGAAAGGTGTTAGTCAGATGAATGTTGTAGTGTAATAATTGCAACAGCAAATTATGCTGTAGGCTACAGTCTTGGAAATATGGAAGGAGTAAGAAAAGTCTCATTTCTATTGGATTTTCTTTTACATTTTCATTCCATTCTGATTTTCTTTTTCAGTGCACCAAAATGTATTTTAAGTGTTATTCATTCATTTTGCATTTAGTTGAAAAATTACAGAAAAAATGGGGGGGGGGGGGGGGGGGGGGAAGGGGGAGGGGGGGAAGCAATCTACATTTAGGAGAGTACACAGCAATTTCTTAAAGTATCTGAGATTCTGTTTTACTGTGACTGCTTTGGCACAGAGGCCCCTGCTCTATTTTTATCTTGCATGCAATCAATTTTAGGACTTCTGAGTAGTAAACTTGTTTAGTTTCACTTATTCTTATTACCCTAATTGTTCAGCATGAGGTTTATTTAAACCATTGAAATATGAGGACATGAATAGCTCATTTATGTTCTCTGCTTTCAATTTGCAAAATCTCCATGACTGTTATTATACTGAAATTTCAATTGTATTTCCATGACTATGTGAAAAATGTTCACCTCTATATGTTTTACCCTTCAGTTATAAAGGTGTTTCCCATTGCTGGTATGTGAAGAATAAGACTGATTTTGTTAAGAGGTCGAATGTGTTGAGATTACTTCATTGCCTCTGGCAAGCACATCTATTCTGGGTTGTCTCAGCACTGTAGACTCGAGTTCATACATTGCATTTATGAAGTCCATAATGTAGAGCTCTGATTTTTCAACTGATTAGTATTCCCATTTTAATTTCAGCATTATTTTTATTAGTAGTACTAGTATTTATCATTTTGATTGATATAGTGCCACTCTACTTGTCTTTGAATTCATCTTCAGAACACTTGATAGAGCTCGCTAGTGCCAGCGATATATATCATCTTCAACAAACTGTTAATATCTAGTTTCTCTTTTTTCTGATCCTGGAGGTATAGCTGAAGAATCCAAGACCAGCTATGATAGCAGGCATACATACTTACAGAAAAATTTAGTGAGAATTTCAGTTTCTAAGCATAAATTATGATTCTGGGAATCCTTGCTCAGCAACAGATTAACTTCCCAGGTACTTCAGTAAGATTCATCTGCTCTTCAGGTTTTCAGCATTGAATAATCCAAATCTAAAGTAATTACAGTTTTTACCCTTTTTGTAGTCAGTAGAGACAAATTGCCATTTGTCTAAGTTACCTAAAATTAATGTACTGAGATGTGTTCCTCTACATCTACTCAGAGCTGCCAGCACCTTAGAACAACATGGGGACTGAGCACAAAACTCATGAGTGTGACTGATGGAAGGCAAGTCCTCCCCCTTACAACACCCTAGAGAGGCTCAACCAGCTCAGCACTCACAAATCCTTGTGAACACACAATGACGGCCCTGTCTGCCACATTTTTAAAAGGAACAAGTAGAGAAGGAGGTGGCAGTAGTACAGATCCAAGTGTAATAGCTGTGATCTGCTTTTAACTTTGGTTAAAATTGCCATTTCTCTGTGACATGATTTAATCACCTTAAATGCTCTTTGCAGGAAAAAAATTAAAATTCATTAAGCCAAACAGGCAGTATGACTAGCCAAGGGCATGAGTCGTACATCTGGAAGGAGAAGGCTTCCCAGATGTATTTCTCTATTTTCTCTCCAGTGTTTCACACGCAGTAAAAGGAGTGGCATTTAAGATTTCCCATGTTAGTTAGCATGTCCTGAGATGTAGGTGTGTAGTCAGTTGCACGCCAGACTGTCTAACCGGAGATCTTCTCTGAACAGAGTGCCATCTGTTTGAGATGGTATTCTGACATGCCCACCCATCCCCATGCATCATTCACAGTGTCCTGATTGCATTCTGGGTCTCAGGTCACTTCAAAATTAAGCTTAGCAGCACTGATTTTTACAGGCTCAGCTTTCTCTTAGCAATAAATTCCTTCAAACAATGAACTAACTTACATACCTAAAGGTTAGTTATCTCACATATCCGTCCCGGGCTCCCTTTATAGTCCTTGGAAAGAAAGTTCTTATTTAGAGAGCAATTCAACTTGTCCTCAAATAGGTGTCAAAAGTATGTGGGATGAATTACCCTCTAAAAATGTTTTATTTCTACCCTGTGATTCTTAGGGGAATCTACCACTAGGTTAGCAGTAGACAACTAGCTTTTAGCCTTCTAAGCTAAGATGATATGGATGTGTGAGAATATATGGATGTGGGCAAGTCACAACAGAAAAGAGGGTGAGATTGCATTTGTAGATTTGTAGAAGCAAACAGAAGAAAATAGTGGAAACTATGTAAGGGCCCCTTTACTGGGAAACACCTGGTTTTACTTAGAGTTACAATTAGAGGTTGAGTTTTATATCCTCGCCTTCTCTGAGGTACAGTACTAATTTTTGTGTACTGCTGGGTGCAGCTAATGAGAAAGGCTACCCTGGTTCTCTGGCGGGAGACATTTTTTTTTGTTCACATATTTGCTGTATTGGGTCTGGCTGAGATGGAGCTAATCTTCCCCATAGCAGCCCTCATAGTGCTGTGCTTTGTATTGGTAGCTAGAAAGGTGTTGATAACACACCAGTGTTTTGGCTACTGCTGAGCAGTGCTCACACAGCATCAAGGCTGTCTCTCCAACATTTTCCCCCCTCACCAGTAGGCTGGGGGTGGGTAAGATCTTGGGAGGGGACACAGCCAGGACAGCTGACCCAAACTGACCAAACAGATATTCCATACCATATGATGTCAGCTCAGCAAAAAAATCTAAGAGAAAGGGGGAGGAAGGGGGGGCATTCATTATTTATGTTTGTCTTCTGGAGCAACTGCTACATGTACTGAGGCCCCGCTTCCCTGGAATTGGCTGGACATCGCCTGATGATGGGAAGTAGAGAACAAAATCTTTATTTTCCTTGTGCTTCCGTTCACAGCCTTTGCTTTTGCTTTTTATTAAATTGCTTTTATCTTGACCCACAAGTTTTTTTCCATCTCATTTTGTCCCCACCTGTCCTGCTGAGGAGCAGAGTGATAGAGCAGCTTGGTGGCACCTGGCATCCAGCCAAGGTCAACCCACCACATTTGCCAAGTACAGAGTTGCATAACACAATTTACTTTGACTTATCGTTGTTTGTGTGTCATGATTGGGCAGTATCAACCCCTTATTCTATACCATCTGTGTCATGCCCAGGTCCTACACTTTCCAACACATTCCAATTAATCACCACCACTTTTCCTGTCTTTTGATATATACATACAGATGTCACTCCCTTAGTCTATGGACCATCCCTCTAAAATGTCCATCAAGTTCATTTAGTCCATGACTTTGGGCTCCATCTGTCATTACAGTCTTTCAGGGCTGGAGAGATGGTGTGTGGTGTTGGATTGTTGCATCCTGAAGCCAGTTCTGGTTCCATCATAGCTCCACTTTGCTTGGTTTCATCAAAGTTCATTCTTGGTTTATCTGAGTGATTCTTACTGTAATACCGTTGATATGGCATATAGCAACCATAGAAGTGATGACATAAAGTATCATATAGCAATTAGTGTGGTACAATTCAGTTCATTGGCTGTTTTTACCGAAAATCAAATTCCCTTGAGGTACACATCGGACTTCGCCATTCTTCCACATCACCCACCAAGTGCACCTGGGTCCTTGAGCAAAAGCAATCCCACAAATGGGTTTACTTTTGCCTGAGGCAGGAATAACCCAGACTGTCTTCCCTACCATATTTTTTATGTCCCACTTACAGGGACTTTATCCCCTGCTACAGTACCTAAAATTTTTGATGGGCAGGGCAGCTCGATTGGCAGATCCCCCAGTGCTGACTAACCAGGTGGCTTTTGCTAAATGTGTACCCCAATGTTTGAATGTCTCACCACCCATTGCTCTCAGGGTAGTCTTTAACAGACCATTGTATCATTCGATTTTCATGGAGGCTTGTGCGTGATAGGGGATGTGATATACCTAGTCAATGCCTTGCTCTTTGGCCCAGGTGTCTATGAGGTTGTTTCGGAAATGAGTCCCGTTGTCTGACTCGATTCTTTCTGGGGTGCCATGTCACCATAAGACTTGCTTTTCAAGGCCCATGATAGTGTTCAGGGTGGTGGCATGGGTTATAGGATATGTTTCCAGACATCCGGTGGTTGCTTCCACCATTGTAAGCACATGGCGCTTGCTTTGGTGGGTTTGTGAGAGTGTGATATAATCAATCTGGCAGGACTCCTCATATTTGTATTCAGCCATTGCCCACCATACCAAAGAGGCTTTAACTGCTTGGCTTGCTTGATTGAAGTGCATATTTCACATTCATGGAGTAGTGTCCGTGGTCAAGTCCACCCCTCCATCATGAGCCCATCTATATGTTGCATCTCTTCTTTGATGGCCTGAAGTGTCATGGGCCAACCGAGCTATAAATAATTTGCCCTTATGTTGCCAGTCCAGATTCACCTGCTGGTTGTTTTGATGTTCTTCAGTGGCCCGACTCTTGAGTACGTGAGCATCTACGTGACATCCTTTCATAAGCAAGTTCTCTTACCCAGGCAGCAATATCTTGCCATAATGTGGCAGCCCAGGTGGGTTTGCCTCTGCGCTACCAGTTGCTTTGCTTCCATTGCTGCAACCACCCCCACAGGGCATTCACCACCATCCATGAGTCAGCAGAGAGGTAGAGCACTGCCCATTTTTCTTGTTCAGTAATATCTAAAGCCAGGTGGATGGTTTTCACCTCTGCAAACTGACTTTATTCACCTTCTCCTTCAGCAGTTCCTGCGACTTGTCATATAGGACACCTTACAGACACCTTCCACCTCCCATGCTTTCCCACAATACAACGGGACCCATCAGTGAACAGGGCATATTGCTTCTCATTTTATGGCAGTTTGTTATACCATAAGGCACTGCACAGCAAAGTGATAACCTTAATCCACCTCCCAGAGGTGATAAACAGCATATAAATACTGATAAACAGTATATACGGCAATTAAGGTGTTAACACATAACACAACTCTGAGAACAAACACAACTCTGAGAGCAAGTAAATCAACATTGTGACCAGTGATTACTAAACATATATAATGAATCCTTATAACAAATTTGTTTTAACATACTCTAGTCAGATCTGTCATTATCTCAACCGTTGAAGCCCCATGTTGGATGCCAAAAAGGATTGTCGTGGTTTAACCCCAGTTGGCAACTAGGCACCACACAGCTGCTTGGTCACCCTTCCCCCCACCCCAGTGGGATGGGGGAGAGAATTGGGAAAAAAAAGTAAAACCCATGGGTTGAGATAAAGACAGTTTAATAGGACAGCAGAGGAAGAGAAAGTTGTAATAATAATAATGATGATGAAACAAGTGATGCACAATGCAGTTTCTCACCACCCGCTGACCAATGCCCATCCCATCCCTGAGCAGCGATCGCTGTCCCCCGGCCAACTCCCCCCAGTTTATATACTGAGCATGACGTCATATGGTATGGAATAGTCCTTTGGTCAGTTTGGGTCAGCTGTCCTGGCTGTGCCCCCTCCCAGCTTCTTGCTGGCAGGACATGAGAAGTTGAAAAGTCCTTGACTAGTGTCAGCACTACTTAGCAACAACTAAAACATCAGTGTGTTATCAGCATTATTATTCTACTAAATCCAAAATACAGCACCAGCTACTAGGAAGAAAATTATCTCTATCCCAGCTGAAATGAGGACATTGTGGTTTTCTTTTTTTTAAAAAAAAGGTCTACATATTTTGCAGTTTGCTACTTTAGAAAGAGTTGGGCTATCTTCTATAAATAATTAATTAGTTTTGACTTCCTTACAATGTATTTTATCATGTACTACCTGGACATATGTAAAATATTGTGAGTAGGGCAGTTTTCATTACAAGTACTTGAATTATTATCCTTCTTGGTTTCCCATAGCTGAAACCTACAATTTTTCAGAGCATGCTGTGAAAATCCTATTTTCTAAGGCTATTCAGAGAAGAGGTGATTTAAACTTGGTGCATTTGAGTGTGGACTGTTGTTGTTTGAAATAGGGTTTTAAGATTAAGTAGGAAATTCATGTTTAAAGAGATCAGATTGTGTTAGATTATGATACCCTTGTTACTGATTATACTTATTATTTTGTTTGTGTTTCTAATATTTGTTTCAGCATCTGAAACTTGGAGAGGCTATGAGTAAATCTAAAATAAATCTTTCTCAATGATATCTTGGGTGTTGAATCAAATTGATACTTAACTTTTTCTCAGGTAGTAAAATATAAGCCTTTTTTCCAATTATGTCCCTTTTTATTTCTACAACCCTTTTTCCCCTGACTATAATTTTCTTTATAAGTGGTAGAGTAGTGCATATTTGCTCCTGAAGTGAGTATTCTCAATGTTAATTTCATGTGCTATTCTGAGATTCTTCTAAGAGTTTTTCCTATCTTCACTTTGTGGGGAAAGACTGGTAAATACTTAAATATGCTCATTTTCAAAGTAGTCTTTTTTTTTAATTGAACAGTATTTTAAAGTTTTCCTTAATTTTTCTTTTCTTTTTTTTTGGTTATTATTTTTTAACTGGAAACTATACTAAAACTCCTCAAAATCATCCATAGTTGTTTATAAACAGTTAGCCCTACTGCAGCTCCAGATGTGTATTTCCATTCCTTTATCTCTGGTTCAGGATGTATCACTGTAAGGCCAGAACAAATCTTAGTCGTTGAAAAGACTCACTTTCCTTTTCCCTGACACAAAGTAAAGAGGTCTTTTTCTTATGTTTTGGAAAGATGTTTTATTAAGAAATACCTGCGATAAAGATACCCTGGCATAAAAACCTAGGCTAGAAATGGTTATCAGTTTGGCTTTGAATATTTCTAATGGTTCCTCTGTTTCATATTTTTTTCAGTTCATCCCCGTAAGCTTTTTCTTCTGAATGGTGGTGGCAGCTACCACGGGGAAAAAGACTCTTCACACAGGAAAAGAGTCTTCCCACCTTCCCAGGCAAACAACCCCAATCCCTAGGATAGCCTTGAGAATCAAACCCCATTAGTATATTTTGGAGTTCAAAGGAACCTGTTTCCCTCAGATCCTGCTTATCTGTGCCCTCAATAACCTCTTCAAAGAACTCTGAAGATTCAGGGAAGCACTTTCTTCCTCTTCACTGAAACTGGGTGGCTTGACCCTATCAACTTTTCATACAAATTTTCTAATACTCTGATGAGCGTAGAGACAGATTCTCCAGTGGTGGACGTTGATCAGGATCAGGCCCAGAGTCGCTTTATCTGAGATATTCCTGCTTGAAAAGCACAGACCTCAATTAAAAGATGTTAGAACTTACACACAGGATGGAAGGTCTAAGTGTTATACACATATATGTGAAGATTTCTCGTGAAATTAATGGAATTGTAGAAATTATAGAAGAAAAAATGTCATATTCAAAACACATATACAAAGCATGGGTAATCATGAGGTGAGGATGCAGCACTTAGATTTTCTAAGAGGACAGGTCTGTTCCTATCAGCATACATATATAGAACATTTATCAATTTAATATGGTTGGTTGGTTGGTTTGTTTTTAGTACAAGGACTAATAGAACTAGAGAGTGCATGAAGGAGTCCGACTCTATTGCTGAGTAAAAGATTGCACTGCATTTGGAGAGGGCATCCTGGGTTCCGGTCTCTGGATTTATACAGAACTGCTCTTGGGAGCACCATCCTCATCACACACAGAGTGCAGAATGTGTGAATTTGAACATCCTCAAACTTATAGCTTCTGGATCATAACAGGGTCTACATGGGAGATGGGTGTTTCACCTCTCAAAATGTGCATTCAAGAAACACTTTCAAACATTAAAGTTGTAGGCTCTGGGGAGCTGAAGGTTAAAGAGAAGAAAAAATGCTCAGTGAGTTTGAGGCACTTCAAGGATGTGAAAGGAGCTATTTTGGATCTCAATTCTAGATGCCTAAAGGCTTGTTTGGGACAAGGGTGTCTGGGTACAATACACCGTATTAAACTTTGAAAAAATGCCAGTATGTACCTTACATAAATAGTTCACCTGTAGGATTAGAAGATAATTCTCATACAGATTGACACAAATAAGAGAACATTATCCAGAAAATACTTTTTCGTTATTAAGGTTATATTGTGCTTTTTTACTCTTGTCTCTCTTTTCCAACCATTCCACTTGAACCATTTGCACTGTATTGACCTGCTCTGAGCCTTTAGGGAGGCTTTTAAAATCTGTAACATGAACCCACAGAA
Organism: Pelecanus crispus; assembly: GCF_030463565.1. Taxonomy (NCBI): domain Eukaryota; kingdom Metazoa; phylum Chordata; class Aves; order Pelecaniformes; family Pelecanidae; genus Pelecanus; species Pelecanus crispus. Next base: position 103,515,794 of record NC_134645.1, read on the forward strand.
GTGTCAAATATTAACAAGTGTTCTCTGCCCTGCTGGTGCTGAATGTGGATCCACCTCAGGCGTCTAGAAACTGAGAGCGCTAATTTGTAATTGTTGCCTTTCCTGTTCTCTCATATGGTGGGTAAGCATGCTGAAATGTCTTTCCTCTAGCTATCCAACTTTATACAGGAACTTGCATCACCCTTAGCTTCACAGTAGCAGGGTCCCGCCCAGTAGTATACTAATCGATGTGACTAACATCTGTCTCCGGTGGTTCATTGCTTCTCTCATCCTGTCCCCAGAAGCAAGATTGTGTATTTAGCTATATAATGTTAAATATATCACTGTAGTCTGAAGGGGTATGAGTTTAACTGTACTGTTTGATATGAGTTTATACTAATGAAGGCAAGTCAAACTGGTGCGCTTCCACCTGAAATGGAAGATGATGAGGTTTGTGTGGACTTCTGATTCTGGGAGACGCCATTCCCTACTCTCAAGTGGGACTCTCCCTCCTGCCCAGAAAAGCTTTCCCTTACTGCAAGATGACGTGGGTGCCTGAGAAGTGGAGCCGCCATCCGAAGTCCTGTCCTTCCTTCAGGCCACACAGCACCCCAGGGGTGAAGTCTTCCACCTGGCATCCATGCTCACCCTCACTGCTGGGTAGAAGACCAGAAGGACAGGCAAATGTAATGTGCTTGAGCTAAGGAGACATAACTGAATGCTTCCTCCTTTGAATGTTTTCTTTAAATTAGGGGTACCAGTGAAGTTCAAGTTCAATACCATTATGGAGTTTAATTAGCAGAAATAATGAAGTACCAAACTAACACTGTACTTTATGTGGTTATGATAGTGTACCAGAGTGATTATTTATTGGACTGCTGTTATTTTGGAGCTGCCTCATGCTGTCCCTTCTACCCCAAGCTAACTAAACTTTGCATAGCTTGTGGGGGGGGAAAAAATTGCCTTCTCCTGTAATTAACATTGAGTTAAAGATTTTTAAGGTCCCTATGTCCTGTAGCACTTCCTATAACAGGAAAATTTTCTTGTCACTATGAAGTGTTTTGTTTCTATTTAACTAAAAATATTGGCTCACAAAATTCATAGAGAAAAAAAAAGTGCTTCCATACAGCATTTCTTGCCTATTCTGTTGTCCTGTCGTATGAAAAGAACATATCAAAAGTCATCCCCTGGATTATCTCTTTATTTATTTAATGTCTGGTTCCTGAGCACTCTTTGGTTTAGAGGCAGCCCATGGCTCCCTCAGTAGAAGATCAGGCATTAGATGAGCTGAACCACCTTCAGAAGTCACTTGTGTCTTCCTAGCTTAGGCAGACTGAGATTTGTCTGAGCCCTTCAGTTAGATGGGAGGAACCTGTGTTAAAGTGTTCATTAACTTGTCACGGAAAAGCATGCCTTTAAAAAGAGTGGGATGCTCAATGAAGGAAAACGTGCTTACTATAAGTCATTTATATAAATCATAACCCATTACTTCCTTCACAAACATGCACAAATATTGTTTCTCATAGGTTGTTTGGTTTTGGGCTTTTTTAAATAGACTGAATATTATGATCTTAATAACATTCTTAATAATGTTGTACAGTCAATATATTTTTCCTGCCATTTGTTCATTTCACCTATAGGTATTTATGGAACCATTTATATAACAAATTGCTAGGAAATTATTGTTTTCATTATCATTCATGAGTATTCTACATAGATCCCACTGAAGCACTGTGGTTTGGACAATACACCACAGTTTATCAATGAATAAGCTGAGTTCTTAAATGAGTAACTGATTTCTTTACCCTTGCAACCTACAGGTTGTTCTTCACAATTCACAATTCTCATCAGTAATCTGCGTGTTTTACATAATACTGGGCAACCATAGCATGCATATGTTGATGCAAGTTACTTTTACAGCTTGATAATATGCTTCGATTTATCACTCTTCTAAGCTGTGGTGTTCTATTTTTCCCTTAGGGATACGATGATGGATATGGGGGTGAATATGATGATCCAAGCTATGAGGCATACGAAAACAGTTATGCCACCCAAACACAAAGGTAAACATTTGTACTTTTACATTAATTTTTCAAAGAACACTTTTTTTCTTTTAGCTTTTCATGTAGATTTCCTGTTTTATTTTCCACATAAAGTTCTACCACAAAAAAAGCTGTCAAAAAGTAATAACGGCAGTCAGAGTTTATATACAGAATTCTTTAGATGAAGCAAAAATGCAATCAGCTATACTTTTAAAATTGGTGCAAGTGAAGTGCATTTTTTAAAAAAAAGCAAGTGATTACACCATTTTCCTATCTGATGTCATTCTCAACTTGTTTAAGCATTTTTTTTTTCCTTTACTAGTCAAAGTTGTCAAGGGTATCTCATATTTATGGCTTTTCCAATGTTTTGGGAAAAAACGGGAAGAAATAATAATAAAAAAAATGATGGTTCATCCACCATCAAGGTAAACTATAGAATGGAATGGCATGCCTGAAGTAAGGCTGAAACTATCTGCTTTCAGCCAGTTACTTTCTCAGCAACTCTCAGAATTGATAAAAGCAACCAAGTTTGGAAATTTATTTTATGTACTTACTGTGTGTGATAATGGGGAAAATTATATTCACATCTTCTATGATTTGTGTCACTAAAATGAGGCAACAAAATGATCACTTGTTATGTACTCATACACCACACGCACTCGTATATTAATTCGACAGTTGGTCCATGTTTATTAAATACGGAATGTCATCTTTTTCACAGTTAAGCTGAAGGATAAAAGGGTGCTTCAGCCAATTATTCAGAAAATGTTCTTATGGGTTGCGTGTAAGTACATGTAAGATTGTGCAAAGGCAAATGAAATTTTAACAAGAAAAGACACATATTTTCACTGAGTTAGTGTGATTCTCACTGAGCAAGAAAGCAATGTATACATACAGAGTTCTGCACTCAAAAGACCAGAGGACTTTAAACTTGCTTTTAGTTTAACCTTCTTTTATGTTGAATGCTTTGCTGATGAAAATGCCTGTCAGAATTACGTTCAGCTCCAGAACTGCTGTAGTGAGTGGCACTTGAGCTGATAAAAAATACTTTGTAAGTATTTTTATAACCAGTGAAGTATATTTAAAAGGATTTGTCAAACCTAAATGTGAACCCCATCAAGTATACTTTAACAACACTTTTAAGTAATTATACATTACTAGCTGCACCCATCATGTCATTGTGTAGGTAGATGTTCTTGTTGTCAAATGTACTCCAATTTTTTTGAAAAGAATTCAGCCCATCTTTTGCTACAATAGTGAATTGTCACAGGAGATATTGCCTCCGGTGTAAAAATAATAATTAGTTGGAAGTCTCTCTGCTATGACATTGCTTTATATCATCTGAATTAACCTGTAATTTCTTTGCAAGTTGATGTCCCAGGCAACTAAATGACAAATATATCAAGTTTATGAGGAGTGTATTATAATCCAGCTAGAACTGTCAGTGATAATTTGACTCAAGAAAGAAAACTTATAAAGATTCACATAATTTTGTCAATTAAACAGCTATTAAGTTTAGTTGTCAGATACGTTTTCTACCAACGTGAGCTACCTCCAGGATACCTAATCTATTTAAGATCTGCAACTAAAACATTTCCTTTTGTAATATAAGGCAGGACATGCAATCATACTTATCCACATTGAACAGCGCTGAATACCGCAAGTAGTGTATTGATTTCAAAGACAGCACTTTTGGAACAACACACTTCTCATTTCAAAGATTTAAAGAACAAATGGACCATTAGATATACAATTTGGATTTCTGTACCTTATTGGCCATTTAGCTTCACAGAAATGCCTCCCTACTGAGCCAAAATAATACAATACAATGAAACAGTATGACCAAAATATTTAGTTAGATGTATATATCAAAATGTTTTCTCCCAATCTCAGATCTTGGTTATTAGTATACTCCAATTACATGAGCAAGACATGTGCACACCTAACAAAGAAGATAGGTAGTACTACTTCAAAGTACTTATTCATCTCACCCAGTGTGTGATTGACAGGAAAAAAAATAACAAAAATTTGTAGAAAATGTCTGTGTTCAATGAGAAAAATATCATTACTGCCTTCTGCAGGGACTGACTGAAATTCTAAAGCATGAGACAAGAAAAAATTGTAGCTAGTGGCTTAATGCAGAGCACCAAGATTTCTGTTCATGTTAAGGGTAGGGTTTCCACTCAGTTTTTATGGCTCATTAAGGAATCAAGATGGAAATTCTTAGAGAAGGTACAAACTCTTGTCTGACTGTCTGTCTCACCATGCATGTTCACCGAGCCTTACTCTCTTGATTGCTTCAAGTAGAAGAATGTGTTGGGGCAGGAGGCACGGACAGACGAGATGGGGTGGATGGTCTGAATGCAAGCTGAATACAGTGTGCTTTAGAGCAGAGCACATAGTAAGTCATGCCTTGTTCCCCTACTCGCCCAATCCACAGAGTGAAGACAGTATTTGGGCAGGCTGCCACCACCACCCCTGTTACCTATACCTGTGTCTTCCAGACCTTATATCTACTTCCCATATGCTCACCAGAGGCTTTCTGCCCATATATATTCCTTCTGGGGACCCTTAATCCTTCATTGCCCAAGAGGTCTGCTTTAGACTATTTTATAAATTAGGCTCTGCCAACAGCAGAGAAAATGAGCACGCTATTAACATACACCACTGTGCTACAACAGAGGATTATGATTCAATAGAAGGACCACCAAAGGTACCAAGCCCCAAGACAATCCAGGTGCAAGCAGAGATAAATGCTGTACTTTTGTGCACAGTTATCTGAAGATTTGTACTAAAGGTCAGGGACAGTGTTACAGGCCCAGCAATACATTTTGTGTAGGCCCTTCTCTAATGAACTCTACCACTGCCACCTTTCCAGACAGAGAGCTCTGTCCTTCATGACAGCAGTCTGATTTTTAGGCTGAAAATAGGGGGATGGGGTCACTTGCGGAAGAGACCGTGACAGAGCCTTGGGATCAGACTGGAATGAAACCCACAATAAGCCTGTGTGGCTGGATGAGCTAAGAGGCACCTCAAGAGCACTTTGAAATGGAGACAATAAGCAACTTGAAGAAAGAGAACAGCAGGACCCTCACTATGGTAAGTGCCACCTGTACCTTATTATGTCTGGGGAGACTTATTTTAGGAAGTAGAGAATTATGGGCTATGACAAATACAGTCTGCATTGCATGAGGTATGTCTTGCTTTAACTAACAGAAGCTGTATTTCTAAAGCCACCTTTTTTCCTCCTTGTCTTCCTGTCCCATAATGACAACCCAGAACACAGGGCAGAACCTCAGGACAAAGATTTAAATGAACAGCTGGCTGCCCTTCCCAACTGTGCCTATAACCATTATTTAGAAGACTCCATGAAAGACTACAAGTTTAGCAAGGATATTTAGAAACCCTGCTCATTGTAGAAATTTGTTCATACTGATGTCAAAATACAGTTTTTAAGGTAATTAGAATGAAAGCTTTGTTTGCTGCCAAAAAGAACAAGGAAACCACCATTTCAGTGGGCAGGAGAAAACCTCAGATCTGGCATACTTCCCATGGGCAATGTTGCACTACACTTCGAATTTCTCAATGAAACCTCTTTTTCCTCTCTCCTCCTGTCCCCTCCATACAGTGTGAAGATGACTTTCAGTGATAAGTACATCTGCCTGTCCAGACACACCAAGAGATATTCAGTAGTTGTTAAGTTTATATACTACTCCCTAGGCACTTGGAAGTCGGGCAGAGAACACTCAAACCCTTTCTGCCAGCTGGATTTACCTCCTGAACCTCTAGTCTGACAACTTTGGTTAAAAATATAAATCCTAGACATGCTATTCAGAAGTCAAAATCCCTTTCTGAATATGATTGCCATCCCTGCTTCTCTCCATTGCCTGTTCACATGTGTCAGTGGTGAGGCACAGAAGGGAGTTAAGGGAAAGAATTACCCTGATGTTCTTAAGCAGCAGCATCTCGTCTCAGCAACCAGTTTTCCACTCCCCTTATACTTGGTACTTAAAAACTAGTTAAGAAGTATATTCTGGTTGTCTAACAGAATTTTGGCATTAAACAAACTACCACTGTGCAGTGTTTAGCTAGACTCAACCCTCACCTGTGAGCCATTCTATCAGATGCTGCCCAATTTCCATTGCTAAGGTAGATGTCGGTCCTGTGCAGGCCTGTAGAGGTATGCTGCTGGTCCACTTTTTGGTGATTCTTAGCAGCTCAAGCACACTGATATTCTCAATGGCTTCTTACCTTCAAACCATGTTGGAACATGTGGTGGCAACCATTCTTCCTTTCCATTCCCAGTCAGATATTGATTTAAAGAAATAAATATGATTTTTACAGAGCGACAAGCAAGTTCATAAAACAAAACTCCAAAATGATAGAAGTATCAATTTCTAACTCAGCTGTAACACAGAAGGTGTAGGAGATTCCTATTAGTTTTCAAAATATAATACACTTTTTGATTTTCTTAACAGGAAATTTTAAGTCTCTTGAACTACCACCAATGTCCAGGATTCATGGGCTGAGAACACTAGATCACCAGGAGAAAAGGAGGAAAAGTTTTGTGAGAGGATCTACAAGATCTACCTCTGGTTACTCAAAGGTTGGTAGGGGATCAGACTGTATCACATGCAAAGTGTGGCCAAACTCCTCAGCCAAGACCAACAGAATAATTTTGTGGATCAGCTGCTGATGAACCAGCTGAGAACCGTGATGGCCAGCAGAGCCATCTTCAGCTCTGCTACCACATCTATAGTCATCTCCATTGACCTTTGTGTCTCTGCCAGCACCAGCAGTTTCATTTCAAAGGTACCATGTCTCACAGCCAAAAGAGATACTAAGGAAATCTGGGACTGACTGGCTGGTCATGGGACGAACCAGGAAGGGCATGTTCTGTTTAATCTACTTGTGCACAATTGTCCAACCATATGTAGTGTAAACAATGGTGCCTGACAGGGGGAAGCAAAGGAAATCAATGATTGTCCGTTGAAGCTTAAAATTTGGGTTTGATATAATTTCCCTGTTCCACAGTGCCTGGCATGAACACTCACACATCAATCAGTTCTGTTTTTTGAGAACAGGTAGTTGGTATATTGGTCATGGCTTCCAGGGCTGGTTGGTTGTCTTGTTCTGTCTGGCTTTTGTTAAAAACGTAGTTCATCTGAAAAATGAGTTGCTGAGTGGGTGCTTACTAAAGAAAGAAGAGTCTCTGACTGACTCCCATCCTAGGCTGGAAATAGACTTGCAAATATCAGAAAACTTGTAACATACTGACAAGAATAATAAATAATTCAGTGATAAAGATAGATGGAAATAGTGCAAAACATTACTGATACAGATGCCATCCCACAGTGACACAGGCCTTCTTATGACATATCTTCATTATGCTGTGACTGCAAGATCACTTAGGTAAAGGGCATTTCTCTTGCCTGCCTGGACCCAGCCTCACTAATGACAGTAACCCAATTTTAGGGCCTTGAAGCAATTCTTGGCAAAATATTTACTGTTAGTCTTGCAAATATTTTATGTAATGCTATAGGCAACAGTCCTCTGGATGCACATTCCATACTGATATGCAGATAATTTTGGGACAATGACTTCTTTTTAGTCTCGTCTAACGCACAATGCAAACCCATCCTGCATCTGCTAAGCAAACAACCAAACTTCTGTTTCTGATGCAGAAATGCATGTTATAGGTCATGTCACCTCTGAACTGCCTCTCTAAGAAGTTAATGGTAATACAGAATCTAAATTTTAACATAAAGAAAGATGGCATTAATATATCTGAAATAATTCTTCATTATCTGAAGACTTACACACGTTGTGTTAGATAACTACCAAAATGAAATTGTCTTAGAGGACTGAAGAGGAGAGAAAGGAAAGGTGCAATATCAGAGAATTTCAAACTGACTGGAATAGCTTTCATCTAACTGAGTTACATTTACTTCAAAAGATATAGTTATCTGTGGTTCATACCTATAGCTGTGCTGTCATGTGTAAAGTCCCATCGGGCTCCTGTTTCTCAATGCTAGTAACACAAATATAATAAGAAAAACAAGTTTCAGGGCATACGTGCTGCCTATGTCTGCTTTCCTGATATGACAGATAGTTGCTATGACCATATCAATGTAGTAGTATCCCAGTAACTATATGTTCATAGCAATACCTATGAATTCAACCAGTAATAGGCTCTGCAATTCTGATTCACGTTCTTGTAATGACTCAGATGCACTGAAAATTTCAAGAGCATATTCAACCATTGAGATTGAATATATTACAAGTTATTGTCTTTGAAAAGAAACTTTGTTTTCCTGGTTATTTTGTTTCTATTGTTAAGTTCATGCTATCTACTACACAACTTGTGTTTACAGCTCTTTTTTCTGCACTGTGGGCTGCTAGTACAGGGGATTTAGGGATCACTTACTTATTTCTGATCTGATATGCAGGAATATAATATGGACAACAGTTCAGGCCATGTCACTTATGTGGCTTATGGTACTGCACTTCAGTGCAGAGACATGCTGCACAATAATTTAGGAAGTAAAGCAAAGAATATTTTATCCAGTTGAATCTCCAGGAATTATTTACATCAGCAGTGTGTATTTTCCTGAACTCCAGTTCATCCTGGTTACCCTTGCTTGACCTCCAGGTATCAAGACTTTGTATGTACATCTGTTTCCAAAGATGAGTTCTTCACAGTGTTGCAAGTAAAACAACACTTTCAGACTAGTACGCCTGTAAAGACAGCAGTGCATATTTCTGCTGGGCATACCTGTTCTTTCATGGACCCTACCCAATGGACTGTTTTTCTCTCCAAGCTCCTTTTGCATTCAGCAAAAAATGATGGCCTTATGTTTCAGTAACAGAAATTTAGTATTAACATTAAGAGGGAGTGAAGAATAGTAACACAGGACCAGAGTGCTTGGTAATCTCCATCACCATAGCTTTTAAAACCACATTAGACAAATTTCAGTAAAGAATCATGTAAATAAATTTGTGTGCTTATCAGTACATGAAATGATCTAGGTGACATCTTAAGGTCCCTTCTAGCTCTATTCTCTGTTACCATTTCCCCTTTTTGTTCATGCATGACTAGGTTTACTTCAAGGTAACAACACAGGATAATCTAATTGGACTAAAGAAGCTGTGGAGTTTTTATGACTGATAGAAATCCTTTTAGGAGCAATTAAAGTAAATCTGATGTTTCAACCACTAAAAAAGTAAATGTATTTTTAAGAGAGTAGGATACTGACTTTCATATGTTTTTCATGTTGTACTAAATTACAGTAAATAATTCTAGTTCATTCCTTCAAGATGATCTCATAATAAAGATATCAGCTCTTAATTTTTCACAGGTAGCATTTTCATCTAGATACACAAATGTACACGGACAGAAGACTATAATACATCTCATAATACAGTACAATGCAGCACTGGATGAACTTTCTGTTTTAGACTGTGTCCTTACTTATGCTGAAAAGGGGCAAATTCGTTAGCGGGGAAAAAATCTTAGATACAAAAGTATCAAGAGACTGAAGAGTTATATTAATTTTATTTGCCACTACAAAGGAAATTAATATCATGGGCAACTCATGTAAAGCATAAACTACCTTAGATGCTACTTCTAGTTTCAAGGATTGAGGTAGACTTCTTACAACAGTGCCAGGGTAGATACAACAATAGTTAGTGCAAATTACAACTCAAAACCTGTTTTGTCAGTCTTCTGGCTGACATCTGTAGTAATGAGAAGAGTAAATAAGTCTGGCACAATTCTGCAAGAATGAACTGCGAAAAACCTTCTGCTGTGGATCTAAGGGACAGATAGCAGCAGCATTCAGATTGCTGATAGCTTTTACTGATCTAATAGTTGTCTTGGAGCCAGCCAGTTTAGAGGCCACCTTTGTCCTTGTAAGGAATGTAACAGCATAAATTCATTAGCATCAGTGTAAAGTCTAGAAATCCAAGTAGCTGATCAGCACGTTACTGTGCTAGGGTTGTACAACTGAAAAGGTTATGCGTTCTTCAAAGATCTTTGAGTCAAAATTCCTGAAAAGGTTCTACTTGCATGACAGAAATTACTCTTATATTCCATTTTGTGCAGAACCTTTTTTGATAAATTTTTGAAGAAAAACTTCATTTGAAAACTTCTCAAAATCTAATTAGAACAGTTACTTGAGAAAACCATTGCTACTAAAAAATGGCTGTTGTACAGCATGTAAGTTCTGATACCTATTTCTGGATTCAGTCTTCAAATGACAGCTATTGGTTTTCTTACCTGCTGATAGACATTTGGGGAGGGGGGAGAAGCCTGGCAGACTTCTAGTAAGTTCCTATCACTTGCCAATGTCTCTAGTGTGTTTGTACCTTCCACTTGCAGTGTAGTTCAGTGTTCCCTGAGGTGTCCAAATATCTACCCTCCCTCCAATTGAATCCCCAGCTATAATGCTCTAGAGGGATTTCCAAGCAAAAGATGGCAGAAATGCTCAGGGTAAAAATAAGATCTTTGGCTGTTTAATTGAATACCAAAGATCTAGGGAGCAAATATTTCTAAATAGTCTTAAGACAAGGACTTAGAGTTGCTGTTGAGAAACTCACAGTCACATTCACATATTCTCTTTACTAATGTGTTGCTGAGCAGCTTTGCTAACAGACATTTCTCAGATTCATATGTTCTGATGCATTCAGAAGGAAAACACTGAGAGAAGTCAATGATCTTCCTTGAATGTAGAATGAGCCTAGTAAATGCTTAAAGCAACGATCAGGTACATTTATTTAATCAGTCGGTCCCACTGTTTTGGACTACTTGCTTTGTAAAAAGTTCCTGCAGACTCATGGAGAGAACTATCCAGAGTTAAATGAAACAATTTTGTCCTTAGTTTAAAAATGATGGCTAGACAGGACTGTGAATAATCATTAATTTATTTAGTAGATTATCACATGGTTAAATCTTTTGGTGGTATGATCGGACCTTTAGTCACTTCTCTCTCACTATCAAAATTTTACTATATAGTAAACTATATAGACACATAAATATAAACCAAGCTGCAATAGATAGAGTGGTTACACTGGTTCTTTGTAAAATGGGATATTCATTATTATTTTCTCTGCTATACACACTCTCACTTTTTAACCAGTATGCATTGTATTTATACTTTGTCATATTTCATTTTGGCTTTGTGCTTATATCCACCTGTTCATAAATAAAGATTTCCCTGTATTTTATTTCCAACCTGTTGAAATCAATCAAGCCAGGAAGCCTAGAATATGACATTTTATGTATCTTCACAGCAATCCACTTACAGCATTCATCATCAGAAAATGTTTTCAAATGCCACTTCTCATTTATTTGATTCAATGAGCAAAATGGAATCAAATTTCATTACTCTGAAGTAGAGAAAAGTTTTTCCTCTAAAACTGGATAAGATTACTACAATTCTGCATCATTCCCTTTGCAAATACTGTGCCTGCAGACATTTCGTATTATATTCTGAAATACTGTCATAATTGTGTGTCTGTGAGAAAAGTACAGCGGAATGGAGAATATTTGAACAGAAATCCCCATGTGTCTGTGGTTGTAGCAAATACATGGATACATGGAAGATTGGTTTCTATTTCAGATTTTGCGAAAAGTCCAGAACCCAAAGTCATCTTGCAATCATGATGACTCTCTACTCCTGTGCTTGTATAACTCCACTGGCTTATTTATTTATTTTTTTTTAATTCAGATTTGCAGTAGCATGAAATCAAACATAGGAAAATGCTGGCAACAGATGAGATCTAGTTTAACTTCAGGCATGTTGCAAGCTACAAAATAAATCCAGGGAGTATTGTAATGGAAACATTCTTCTCTGTTAAAAATATTGGATATAATCAAAGAAGCTTTCAGAAAAAGGGAGTCTTTATCCACTAAAATGTTCACCATATTATTCCATTAGTTCTAAAGATCTGTTCAATAAAGGACTAAATTTGTGATTTATGGCTAAATCCTACAAGAAGTTCCTTTATTCAAAAGACTTCTCATCTTTCCTATAGATATAATGCTCTGTTAAGTAGAGATGTTCCAGTAAGTTGCAGATTCCTAGGAGGATTATTTTTTGTTCACATATTTCCACTATGAAATATTATTAAATATTATTTTATCAAAATTACATATATTGCAATTCGTGTGAATGCAAATCTTGCTCACCTGTCTTCTAAACAGAAGCACACTGCTTTGTGTAAATAGCTTTTCTTTGATTGCCAACTATGTGTTAAATCCTGCTGGCTCCCTCCCTCCTGTAGGAGGAAGAAGCATTACAAATGCAGTCTTACATAAAACAACTGTAGTAGCGTTAGACAGGATCCTGTTAGCATAGGGGCTGAGTATTTGGTTGTATCAGTTGTCGATGTTTAAAGTTGTAAACTCTGAGGATTACTCAACAGAAATTATATTGAGAAAGAGGGAGATAGTGGGAGATATGAGACCAAGACCTCAAAGGATCCATTTGAGGAAGTGAAAAAGAATGAGAGTTGTCTAAAATATTGAACTCCACCTCTAGGGATCCTTGTGAATTATCCTGGGTGTTAGCTTGACTCAAGAATCTGTTGACTGAAGCTAACCCAGACCGGGGTATAAAGAGTGCCAAAGTTTCATTTATCTGTATCTGTCTAAAGTATAGATACTGATTGCAAGCTGACAAAGGCCGGGAATCCCTCTTCAAAGACTGCCAATCCTGAAACACAATATTGGTTCACTCTCACACTGTTGAGTGCCACAACACAAAGAAGGAAGTCTCTCAAAAGTTATTTTGACTTCTTCAAAGGCTAGCGTGGAAGTTTTTCATCTGTTTGGTTATGAACCTGAACTGTGGAACTTCACTGGCATCACCTGAATTTCTAGTTTGGACCAATTCAAGTATTTCACTAAAGAAGCCTGACTGTTATTTAATGGCTGAGCTATAACTGCAAGGTTGATCAAAAGCCTCTTTTCAAAATTGACTAGCTCTTTCCCAAACATTTTCTGATAAAAGATTCCTATGATATTCCAGAATATACACTCCCAGTTAACAAGTGCGACCATTAAGAAAGAAAAATAAGAAATAATAATATCTTCACATAAAAAAAAAAATCTGTTAAATCTGGCTCAACAGGTCATAATCAAAGGCTTTCAGCTTCTTAGGATCTTTCAGGATAAACTACAGAACACACTTCACCTATATGGATTCACGTGTTAGCAGTGTTTAAAGCAGATGAACCCTTTCTCGCACCTTTCAGCTTTGGCTTTAGTGGACCCATTGTATGTTTGCAACCACATTTTGTGCTCCACAGTTAGAGAATAAAAAGCTAGATGTATCTCTCAGCAAGTAAAAGCAAAGAACAAAAAGAAAGGAAGAAAAAAAAAAAAAAAACCTCAAAACATTAGGGAACAAGAAGTACTCAAGTTCTTCAGTTCTTGCAACGTTCTGCTGCCTTCTATAACAGAAGACGTAAGAGCAGCCAGGGAAACAGATGGTAATATTGCTAAACTGGGTCTCTTGCCAGCATCTTCTGGCAGGTGCAGGAAGAGATTGGTCAAAGGCTAATGCAGTCTATTCATTAATGTCATGATTTCCTATACCTAACGCCATTGATCTCTGAGTGGTGAACATCACCCTTCCCCCAGGTGGCTTGTTGACCCAAGAGTCGGGGTTTTGTGGCTTCAATCTTAACTCTTTTCTTTGTAGTTCTCTGCTTAAACCACCTTTAAGCACCATTCTCTACAGCCTTTTGGATAACAAGCTGTGTGGTTTCCCATGGGTGTTGACACAGTCATATTGGAATTTGGTTTTGCTTAGCTAATGTCAGTTTGAAAAAGCCCCAGTTATCAAGAGGTTAAAAGCCTCTGTTGCCTTTTAAGGTTGCTGTTTAGATACAGAGTCTCTGCAAGCCATTTGAGATATAAAAATAGTTAAACTACTAGAAAGATTCATAGTCCCATGTATATCAAGTCTTCTACCAGTGGTACACGTAGAAGGTTACTAAAGTCTAAGTCATGGCACATCAAGACCTCTGTGTTTCAGAAGTCTGGTGTTAAAGTATAGCGCAATGCTTTGAAAACTTAGGAGTAAAAGCTGAGAAGTTGGTAATGAGTTAATCTTATCTGCTTTATAATATGTATTGCATCCTGCTTTCAGGTGGGTGCATGTACTTAAGTAAATTACACTTCATGTTGCTTGAAAGTAATGAATGCTAATGACAGATAATGGTGTCTTGTTTCCAATTAGCGCTTCCAAGAGAGCCTGAGGTTTCTAGAGCTCATGATCACCGTATTTTCCAGGAACAGTCTAAGAACTTTAAAATTATATAAACAAGTTTTATTTATGCTGAATGCATTTGCTGATTGTTTCCTTCCACAGTTGGGCATAATGCAAACAAACTACATCTCTCTGTAGTTCAATAATTAAAAAAAAGACCTTTCGTATGTAAAGCCATATTCTATCACTCATTTTTTTATAAACATCATTCATTGTTCATTTTGATAAAAAGCAGAGGGAAATGTTTACAAATAAATGCATGTAATAGATTATAGTGAATATTCAGAATGGTTTAAAATAGAGCAGACTAATGGATAAGCAGTCTGGCTCAAAATGTAAGTTTAAATCGGCTATTTCATACTAAGAAATAAATTTTCTTCACTTAGGTATTGTTCAAAACACTTTCTAATATTAATTGGCAAGGAATCTGAAATACTATTTTGGCTCAAATCTATGAAAAATGTGTATTATTCAGGGAAATAAAGTTAGAGAATTTAGATCACAATCATGTATTGTGCTATGAATTATGTGTTTTCAGAAATGTGTTAAGTATTGTGCTAACTGACATCAAATATACAGTATATAACAAATCACTTCCATTCTACAGTTGTAATACAGCTTGTTTCTTATTTTAATGGTGTGTATTAACTTTGTATTCTGTTTATAATGTATTTCAGTTGGCATGTTCACTGTGCAGGATTTTTATCTCACATCCTTATTGTCTGTATGATTGTGTGTTTTTTCTCTAATAAAAACGTACAACAACAATAATGCAGCAATGAATTCTTACCTGCTCTTGCAAGTCTTGCATTTTGCTGGATGTTACATTGATGGTAATAGCTCAAAGCCCTACTCAGTGACCACTGAAAGCAGGACTGCTGTTGATAACTTATTGGCCTTTGGATTGGGTTCCAAATGCACTCCTTTTAAAGCTGACCTTTGGATGCAGCCACTTTGTTTTGTAAAATGTATCAGGAAGAAATATTAGCATCTTATCTGCTGACAGAAAATGAGAGTTCTGGGTTGCCTTCTCCTCTAACTCCACTCACTAGTCAACACCCTCCTCTACCCAGAAAAGCAGGCAGTATGCCAAAATGCTGCTGCTTAAATTGTATTACACAAGATTTTTCATATGGCTGTCTGCCAGATCTGGGTGGTATGTCATCTGTCTGTTCTGAACATTTCAAGTCATCTCTTAGGTCTAAACCATAAGCTCTGTAGATATGACTAGATACATGATTTAACCCTGATGCTGCCAGTGCTCCAGTTCACCTTACATAATCCTGTAATTTTATTTAAATGGCTACTAGAATCATTGCAAAATAGTACAGAATGCTTAGGATGTTCAACATATAAAAGATATGTTCTTCCTGTTTGTTTCTTGCACCACTTCAATAGGAGGGTGGATATATTTAGATAATTAATTTTCAAGCAACTAGATAGCTCCCATTATCCTGGAAGGTAATGCTCTGCATAGATTATGTCCTATAGAGCTTGGTTGGCATTGGGAAAAATCTTTAGAATTATTAACTTCATTTTCATTCATGTCACTCGTATGTCCACTTTCTGCAACTGCTTTAGCAAATTAATTTCATCTGTCTATTGATGTCAGTGTACTATCCACTCACATGAATGACTTCTGGCTAAATTACTAAATTAATGCACAATTATAGTTGCATTTTCAGTTCAAAAATACCCCACAGATATTTGTAGCTGAAAACTGACTATGAGAGCTGTGCCTAGCCAGTCATCAAAACAGCTTGACTGTCAGTTATCGGATAAACACGATCAGTGCTCTCAAGTGAGATACAGCACATGAATTATTCTCAGAAATTATTCCAAGAATAGTTATGGATAGCTATTAAGTTTGAGAAGTTAAAAATCTCATTACAGGCAGTTTATGAACAAAGAAGTCAAAATTAGTTTAAGAAAACAATTGTTACAGATTACTTGTTTATCTGTATTGCATTTTTGAAATATTTTTACTTATACTCCACTGTCAACTAAGCTTCTCTTTCAAGTGTAAACTAATATTTTTAAAATGATAATCCAATATGGAAAATTGCCTGAGCAATAGTATTATAAATAATGCAATATTGAGCTGATTGCCTGTGTCTGTTCATTTTGCAAGGGTCTATCTCACATGGTGTCCAAGGAAAGAGAAGCAAAAGTGACAACAACAAAAAATTAACAACAGGGAAAGTATTACATTTTCTGTTTGGTTCACTGCAGATGGAAGAAATACAATATAGTAGAATTCATGGAGTTTGTAAGTTTTTCTGGGCAGAGACTGATTCTTGTTATGTCTGCCTGGTACCTGATAACAGCAGCAGTCTGATCTTGAATTTGGTACAAAGTATCAAAACCACAGTGCAAACTGTAAATAATAATAGCAGTCAAGCAGAAGCGTGAATAATTCCATTTCCATTTCATTATGTCTTAGAGGTCAAATTTTCTGGGTGTTGATTCCTGGTAATAGCTGGGGATTGCTGATTGTCAGGATGTAACTATGATCTGAAATCTTTTGATAACATGTTAATAGGACCATACATAATTTTTGTTAATTAACAGAAAGCAACAAGTGAAAAACTGGGTTTGAGACTCTAAGTCTGGTTTTCCACTCCTTGACCCTTGCTACTTTCAATATGCATTTATTGATTACTGTATAAAATTTTCCATGGGTGTCCAATTAGCTGCATAAGGAAGAAGGCTGTGGAGAATCAGGTTTCTCTCTACAGGCAGTGGAAACATACTCTCTTCTTCAGGAGCAAAGCTGAAAACCTGTCAGTGGTTTTGGTAAAGATATGTAGTTTACAGGTTCCACACAATATAATACAGTCAGCTTGGGGAAAACAAACTATGCTGAGTTTGATACTGCATAAACGTTTGGAATTACAGATAAGTGAGATTAATGCATCTTTTGGCAGTTTAACAATAGTGAATAATAAAGCGGATGGTCTTTTTTCAGACCTTATTTTTGCAAATAGAATTTCTGTCACATTGTTTGTCACCTCTCCTAGGTTTACATATTTAGGACCAAATTTGTCTTATGCTCAGTAGATAAGAAATGTGATGTGCTGTATAATAGCTGTTATTGTCACTGATACATTTTCCTTCATATTTTTAAAATTCTCACTATCCCTGAAACTAGCTGGACTATGTTATCATGTAAAAGTGTTAAAATACATTTTATTTTCTGTGCTCTGTTTTTGTTTTGAGTTGGTTACCTATGATAACAGTGACATGGCTATCTGAATCTGTTACAGTGTGCCTGAATATTATGACTACGGTCACGGAACAAGCGAAGAGGCTTATGACAGCTACGGTAAGGTCTATTCTATCTTCAGCAAAAGTGTAAAATCACAAGAAAAAATCTGTCACTGACAACTCAGAAATTACTTCCACATACTTTTCTTTCTTTCTTTCTCTGCTTTTACAAAGACCAAACAAAATGGATTTGCGTAACTTTAGGGTCAGGTTTGACTTATTGGAATAGGACCAGAAAATTGGACAGATCAATTTTGATCAAAATTACAAAGCCAATTAATCACAGTCACAGATCAGTTTAACAGCAACACTGAAGTTTCAGATTAGTGCCTGAATATATTTCACAGTGTTAAGTTTCAGTCTGCTTGATGTGCCAACAATGCTATGCATCTGCTACTGTCATATGCAAGCCTTCAATCAGCAAGTTTTGTGAGATTTTGAAATACGGACTTAATCAAAGTGGAAGGATAGAGTGCTGTACCACCATGGGAACCCCCACTGCGCCAAGATCAACTACTATGTCGTGGCACACGAGGCAGTACGAGTAGAGGGAGCGCTGTACTCTTTGCACCTCCCCACCGAGTCAGTGTCCGAGCTGGAATAGTTCCACTTCACAGGAACCGAGGGCATGAGAGGAAAAGAAAGTGTTGCTCCGATGTGTACAGCCCATTTCCTAGGTCTGTTGTATGACATTAGTGATGTGTTTCAGTAACTGGTTAGAATCTAGTCTGTCTTTTCCTATCAGTATTTTTTTCAGTACATTGTGCCATCAGATGGTACAGTGACTCCACTCTGACATTTTCACTGAAATAACAGAGCAAAGCTGACTATTGTTAGCTCAACGACTGACCCTAGTATATTCAGCAGAGATGGCATGCTTGATTTACTACTACTAATAAAGTATGGTAAGTTTACATGGTGACTTCCAAAGCATTGTGAAAATGAGAGCTGCTGGAAATAACGCTGCAAGTAAAACTTACAGTAAGGGGTTATATAAGGATTGCTGCTTGAAAGAAATAATTTTATTCACACAAAGTAATAATGTAATAAAAGTAGTAATATAATGCAAAGTTGCAGTTTCCTTTGTATTTGCACAGAATTCACGAGACATTAATGAGACATTGTCAAAATGATTGCATTGCATAATCAGAAATAACTTAATGTTTTGTATAGTCGGTACTCACAATACATTTGGACAATACAATGTGCAGTCAAGCACATTTTCAGTGCTAAACAAGTAATAATAATAACAACTTATCTATATGAATGTGTGTGATTCAGTTACCTTTTGTTTTGTTTCCTTTTTGTACGTACCTTTTTAATACCCGCAGTGAAAGACCTTTCCTCCCCTCTACAGATCCCCTCTCTATCTGTCCTCCCAAATGCATTGCTAAGGTTTTGGGCAATGCAGAAAAACATAGTCTGAGCTCAGCAGTAAGAATTACCCACTGTTTAACTTTTAACTAGACTCCACCACGCTGAATCTCCATGTGTTTGGGCAAGACATTTAAAGTAATGTCACTCTTCTTCCAATCCCTCATTTGTAAAACTAGAATATTACTTGTTTTCCCAGCAGGGGTTTTGAATGGACTAGTTAGCTAAAGCTTACAAAGTGTTCAAAGAGTGGGATCATGACTAAATTTATGCTCTGCATGAAGCTACTGCATTTTTTTTGTTCCATTCTGCAGCTAAAACAAACTCAAAATGCCCAGGTTTGCTTTACTAGACTCGTCCTAAACTACATGGTTGATAACTGTGGACTTGCTTTTTTGCTTAAACTATTTTCTGAGCACATTTGAATATAAAGGTCTGGAATAGTTTTACCAGTAACCTGGAACAAACTTAAAAATGGAATAATATTCCAAATTGTGATTTTTCTACTTTCTGAAATCAGACACATTTATATGTTTGTGTTTGTGCTCCTGTTGGTTCACTTAACTTTAGCAGATAAGTAAATTTGCTAATTCTGTGCTCTGGAAATCTGTGCATGAATTTCCTTCATCCCAAAGTCACCACCGTTTACCTGAGGATGTAATCTGAGTATTCGGATCTATAGAATATATGCTTAACTTCCTCGCTTTCTGAGTTTTTGGTACATATACTGCTGTTCTCTCTGTATCTGACATTTCAGTGCCTCCCACCCCACCAATAAGCAGTCTGGTGCCACCCCTTCTCATCCTCATGTAACTTTTGAGGACAAAAGTTTGTCCTCAAACTTTTTTTGTCCTGATTCTCTGTTCCCAAAGAACTGTTCCCAGTTCTCTACTTCTTTTTCAGGATGCTTTGCAGTTTATTGTGAGTCTTATGAATCCATCCCACTGTAAAAAAAAAAAAAAATCAGCTGTCCCTTCATTTTTCACCATCCTGCAGAAATCAAGACAGTCTCTTTCACCCCAGTTCAGTTTCACATCTTGTTTTACCTTCCACAACAAGGCTATATTCCTCCTTGACAATTCTTTCTGGCATACTTCTGTAATTCAGAATTCCCCCAAACTCTGAATAAGACCACACACAAATGGTAAAAGAACATAGAACTGGTGTCTTGTTGTTGTTGTCTCTTAGACATTTTGTGTAACGACTTGTCTTTTCACCTTTATCCCTTCCAATAACAGTATCTGAATTATTAAAAATGGACTAGCTTGGCATTTCATTATTTTCTCCTGTGTATCCTCTTGCTTCCAACTTGTCTTTAGGGAGGACAGTTCTCAATCCCAAGAAGGTTTTGTTTTATTCTTTTTCATGAAGTACATTCAACCAAATAACAATGCTACTTCATACCTAATTTTTGTTAAAGTATAATATAGAGCTCTCTGTAGTTTGTTAAGTATTATACAGCATCATAGTACTCCTATATGAGCTGCCTGCTATGACTTTTCTTTCTATCTGGGCTCCCGAGAAGTAGCAGGTGGTTTTTATCTCATCTGTTCTTCTATGCGCCTTTTAAAAGAGCTTGTGGAGAAGTCTGATTGGGGGCACTGATTCCTCAGAAGTTCTTACGAATTATGCATTTATGGATTGTTCATGGTGGGGTTGCAAAAATCACAGGGGTATTTCAGAGCAGAGCCCACCTCAACATGGAAGTGTTAAACAAGAAAGGGCCTAAGTCACTTATCTGAGGCTGGGCAAGATGAATTCTTACACGCTATTCACCACTGTAAAATCCACAACTTGATTTAACTGCCTTGACTCTCTTACACGCTATTCACCACTGTAAAATCCACAACTTGATTTAACTGCCTTGACTCCTTGTTCAATTTCTGATGTGAAGGTTCCTGAGAATTTGATCCCATCCAAATCCAACCAAGGAACCTCCCAAGATAATAGCAAAGTCAGCTGAGAGGGATATATGTAAAATCCCACTATTTCCCATGACAGGGATGTTCCATGAATGGAAATTCTTAGCACAGAACCCTCTCATGCAGCTAGACACTAACTCTCTTGTGATTTGATATGCTTGCCACCCAGTCTCTCAGAAGGATCAAAGTAGAGACACTTCAAAGCATTCCCTGCAGCAGCCTCTGGGCCCCTGGAAATACTCTACTAAGGAATTACAGATTCCTACAAATTTTTGATAGGATCAGAGTTATGCAGCTACTACTAGAGAATTTTGAAGATCACTGTTGTGGGCTGAGGAACGTAAATTTGGGACATATGCCTGAAAATCTTCTTGTGGATATAGGCTTTATAGGCTTCCTCATGTAAGTGATAAAGAACTACCTTTAGCAGGCACTTTAAAACTAAAAAGCCAGTCACTTAAAGTACTGTACAGTTTTCAAAAATGTAAAGCATCCTCACCTCTAATCACTACTCAGTATACATTTATGATACTTATGTCACTGGAGGTCTTGATATCTGCAGATATGAATTTAAATCTAGGAGTAAAAACTAAGGTGACAGTGTCATTTTAACTTGATGATGATGCTTATGTTTTAAAACAGAAGGAATGAAACTGGATTAATTTATGAACAAAAAGTTTATATCCATTGCTTTCATTATAATTTAATAATTTTGTGGTTTCTTTTCTGGCATTGTTGTCATCTGAGTAGGTATCTAGTGAAAACATGAATTTAATGATTTGTCTTATAAATCAACTAGGATAAAATGTACAACTAAAAATTTGGTAACTAAGAACCTTTCCTGCGCATATGTAATGTTATGACCGGGTCCAAAAAGCACCTTCACTGGACAGGACCAGTGTAAAGGAAAAGCCCTTTGTAAACTGTTCACGTTCCCATTTCTTTCTCCTTTTCCCTGTTTTTTTAGAGGAAACATCATTCTCGATACAAGTGTTGTGCTGTGTTAGGCCACTTTAGAAAGATAACAGAGATAGTATGACTTGCTAGCAAGGCATATCCAATACCTTATAAGCTATATTAATTATATCTGACCTGCCTCACAGTTGTTTCATCTGAATCCTTTTTCTCCCTTGCACTGATCGGAGCACTCAAGGTTTTATTTATCAGATACTGTTTCTGTCTGAGTTATTTCAAAGGCTGGGGACTCTAGCAGACGAGCTCTGGCAGCTTCTAATGCAGAAGGTTGAAGAGGCTGCTGCCTCTGCTTCCAGAAGTTGAAACTGCTATAGTGAGGATGGAGGAAAGTAAGAGTGTGCCTGTTGTCAGATGCTATAGTTCACAGCCTGCTGCATATACTGCCTTGTGTATTACCTGAAAATGATGGTGATTTATGTTTTTATGCCGGGTCATGAACTGCAGTATCTGAGAGGCCAGTATGCGTGGAATTCTGTTGCAACTACCAAAAAAGCAGGAACCTTAGGTAGAGGGTGAAAGGAGGGGGTTAAAGTCTATAACCACCTAAACCACCACAATTAAATTAGAGTAACACCATCTGCCAAAGGCCTTAGGCACGAGTTAGGAAGGTTAATCTGTACCTTGTCTCCTACACAAACAGGGAAGACATAAATGAACTCCACTCACATTCCTACTGCTTTTCAGGAAAAGCTTGCAAGGCTGTTTACTGCATGTGCTGCCATTGCGGCAAGGAAGCGTTATTCAAATATGTTCTGTCTTCACCAAAAATTTTCAAATGTGCACATTTTCTCTAATTACCAGGTTTTGTAGTGCATATTCTACTCCAGTTTAGCATTAAGTGCTCACTTGTAAACAACTGGTATTTGGGTTTAGGATAATTCCATCTTTAATTAAAATTGGAGAGTGTAACTGTTTGGTATAATTCCCTTTAATGTAAGACATCATTTAAGTTGTAAAATGCTGCCACAATGATTTAACTATTTCACAAATAATTCCCTGCCAATCACTCGATATGAGAGCCTTGCAGTTGTGATGACAATGAGTTTACTAAGTAATGCTCTACACAGATAGCACTTTATAAACAAATTCTTTACAGGGCCTTACAGGGCTAACAACTACAAATGTACAGCAATGTTCGACTACTTTTTTATTATCTTGTTTATTTTTTAATGTTGTGTTTGTCTTGAAGAGTGTATTATCTAGTGGGGTTTTTTTTTAGAATAACAGTGATAGCTTCTGCTGAACAAGTAAAAGTAAAAATATAATGATGAAATGTGTATGAAGGGCTCAAACTTCAGGAATTCTGATAAATAGGTTGATTGAAGAGATATTACCTTAGGAGACAAATTCTCATACTTCATTATCAGACATAAGCATGCTCATTTCACAGAGAAACTCAAGTAGTGTGAAATAAACCCTGTATTGATTAATCTATGGCAGTGACAATGCCAGATGAAACCATGCTGCAACATATACAGAAAAATATTTGTAAATTTTGAAAAAGCACATCTTAGCAATTGCTCTGCAGGTGAAGATAAGTTTGTTCAGCTGTCAAGTCCAAGTTCCTTCCTCATTTTTAATAATAACTTTGGTATTGTAGGTCATTGGTCCTAATATTCGTTATGTTCAGGGTGCTAAGGTTCTTACCCTATTTTTTTCTAGCTTAGTCCCATTAAAGTCTTCAAATGTAGGAAATCAAGTGCTCAGATAAGGTAGTGACTGATATGCAGATGTAAGAGACATAGGGCTGATTGTCCTCATTACAGAGTTTGACTTCACATATCTTGTGATTACAGGCAAGATCTGTACCAACACTAATTAAGAAAGCCTTACTAATGTGCACTGGTTGTTCATTTATATCATCTGAGCGTATACATTTGGTAGCTGATAGAAAATATCACTGGCAACATACCAAAGAAAACTTTATTTGGTTTCTAGGTCTTGCTGTATCTTAGCATTGACTAGGCATCTCAGAGGCAAGAGGACACAGATTGTGCCAGTGTGGTGGAGTTGTTCTGCTGCGCCTCAGCAGAGCACCTGGCAGGCAGGTTAGTGCATGCTGGGTGCTTCTAGACTAGCATAGGACCGGGAGTGCTCTTTTGAAGCAGATTTCCCTGTTGTCTCCATTTATCGCCCTTCTTTTCACATCACTGAGTGGGCTCAAAGTACATGGCTTTTAGTTTGAAACTAAACCAGAAGATGCACTCCCAACTGTTCATGAGAATTCAGTTCAGAGGCTCAAACGAGGGCCAGTCTGAAACGGAAAGAATCTGTAGAAGCCATATAGTGTGAACATCAGGTCCTCAGCATCAGCTGTTTCACTCTGCAGATCATTCCTATTTGTATGCACTGTGTACTAATATTGATATAGCACCTGAGTCCTGATGCCTCCCCAGCTGTCCAGGCTAACAACCTTGCTACATGTGCTGTGGTTCTGTCCCAAAAGATGCCGGAGTGTGCCATGGGCCTGCATGACCACCTTTATTTTGGGGTGATAGAGGCATCTGGTCTCTCCCTGAGCATGAGGCAAGCGTACATCCAGCCCTGGGAATTCAGAAGTGCTCCTAAGTCTTCCTGCACAGCACTCTATTTTTCTTCCACCAGAAACAGGAGTCATTGAAGACTTCTACTGCATATGGACAAAAGACAAACCAAATAAATTGCCCTCCTTTAATCTTCTATTTCAGTCATTCCTATACTTACTAGGGTAACAGAGATCCAGTTCCTACTCTGTGGGACAGACTGAACTGCCAAAAGCATTTCCTTGATTTTCTGCGAAATTTTATCAATTCTTTGACTGGAGGAATCACCTTAGCTGTCTCCCAAATAGTATTCATTCCCTCAGAAGAGATTTATGATTTTCATAAGAGCATGATTTTGAAAGTCTGCAGGAAAAGGAGAACATTTTGAATTCAGCTATGACGGCTACTGTGGGGATGATACTAAAGTTATTGCTGTTTTGTCAAATCAGTGTTTTAATTAGGCTATAATTCTTTAGAAAGTTCCATATTTAAACTTGTCACATTCTTTTAACTGACTGTATATCCTAAAACTTTTGTACTTCAGTTATTATGCTACAACACTGAAAAAGTGAGTGCTTTTAATTTATAGCAACTTGTTGTGCTTCCTCTATTGCTCCTGAATTATAAATCATTTTCTATGACAGAATACGAGTAAGTAAATCAGGCAAAACTTTCCTATGTAGTGTTTTCAAATGGTAATTTCACTGCCTTTCACCATGGGAACCATACAGTTGGAGAATCTAAGACAAAAGTCCTGTAATACTGGTGTGCATGTAGTGTTGACCATCTATATAATTCCAGACACAGTACATCACTGCACATTTCATGTTGTATTACCATAAAGTAATAGAAAAATAATTTTTACTGAAAACAAGAGAAAAATAAAACTCCCTCCACAATGTCACATTCACGCTCACCTCACAGCAACACTGATAATAGTCTGTCTCCTCCCTGTGTTGCAGTTTCCCAAACTAGTTACCTGTGTACTCTGATGCTGCTCCTTTCCTGTCTGAGGCAGATGTTCACTGCAGAAGTGGCTGAAGCCTTGTAAGAAATTATTTTCTCCAATAGTCATTCCAGGTCCTCTTGCTGACATTACTTAGCCCGCAGGGAGACCTGGCAGAGTGGAGTGCATGAGCTCCTCATCTGCTCCAGTGCTAGGTCAGCTGGAGGATTTCTGCAATTCTCCACTACCAGTTTATTCCAGGGCAGTTCACAATGCTAAAGTAGATTTGGAGTACCCGTGCAGTCCAATTTGTTAGCGCTCCTGAAGAGAAGGTACTGTCAAGCATAGGGACAGTTGTTTTTTAAAACAGTTACAGCTAAGTTCAGGAAATAGACTATTAAACCACAAGGTTTTCCTAGCATTTCTAGTTTTTAAGCCATATATATTGCATATGCAGTAGGTTTAGTAAAATAAGTGGTATTTAGCACAGTATAAGTAAGCATAGTTGTTTTAAGCCTGTGTTTTGAAAACATTTTTTGTCTTCTGACAAGATTCCACATTTCAAATAAGAAAGGTACCACTTGTGATTTGAAAGATAGACACTTCAGCTGTTCTCACAAAATTATAAAATGCATAGAAGTCAAGTCAGAAAATCCTGTCTATGTTGCAGGCTTTGCAGATAAACGAAAAAACAACAGAAGAGAGAAAAATAAGCGGATGCTTTCCTTAAAAAAAAAAAAAAGACAAAACCTGTTCTTGAATTTTTGTCTAAAATACTGTATATTCTTGTCCAATTATGACACAAGAAAAGTGCAACTGTCTTTTCTGTGTGGATTCATGCAGTGAAATCCTGGCTTTGTCAATGTTAGTTGAACTTTAGTCATTAGCTTGCGTAGGGTAAAGTTTCCAACTTGTCATGGTTTAACCCCAGCCAGCAACCAAGCACCGCACAGACGCTCACTCACCCTCTCCACCCCGTGGGATGGGGGAGAGAATCGGAAGGGTAAAAGTAAGAAAACTCATGGGTTGAGATAAGAACAGTTTAATAATTGAAATAACAACAACAACAATAATAATAATGATAAATGGTGAAAAGGAAAACAAGAAGAAGAGGAACAAGAACCCAGGGGAAAACCAAACAACCCAAGTGATGCAACCTCTCACCACCCGCCAACTGACACCCAGCCAGTCCCCAAACAGCGATCGCTGCCCCCTGGCCAACCCCCCCAGTTTATATACTGAGCATGCCATCATATGGTATGGAATAGCCCTTTGGTCAGTTTGCATCAACTATTCTGGCTGTGCCCCCTCCCAGCTTCTGTGCACCTGGCAGAGCATGGGAAGCTGAAAAGTCCTTGACTAGCATAAGCAGTACTTAGCAACAACTAAACCATTAGTGTGTTATCAGCATTATTCTCCCCCTAAATCCAAAACACAGCACTATGCCAGCTACTAGGAAGAAAATTAACTCTATCCCAGCCAAAACCAGGACACAACTATTGCTTAGTACTTTGTCTCCACCCATCTTTTCATGGATGGAGAAGATTGGAGGCTTACTAGAAAGACAGCACAAATTGAATTATCCAAAGAAAATCATTCTAATTTTCAGTATTCTCATTTTAAAGTTAAATGTCTGGTTTCTATTGGGTCTTCTGCTCAGCACATCTATAGCATTTTTCTCTTGCTGCTCAGGCAATTAATTACATCTCAGAAAACCCCAGGGAGGTAGGTATTCCTGTCTCATTCTACCAGTGAGGAAGCCGTACCACAAAATATTAAACAATTATCCCAGGTCACTGAGCAAACAAGGAGTAGAGCTAGTAATCACAATTCCTGAATTCCACTTACGCTCAATCTCTAGTGCGGTGTGCTCTCTCCAAATGTATGCAGTATAATGACCTTGCAAAGAAGGTAGAGATTTTTTTCCTCATAGGGAATAAAACTATTTTATTCTGAATTAAAAGCAACTTCTGTGTTTCTAATAGCACTGAAAGCTAAATGGCAAATCAAATTAAACCATTATCTTAATGGCTGCTATTTACATCTTAACCATCTAAACAGAATAGCTCTTTTTATCTCTTCCTGGCCACTTGTCCCAAAAATAATTGACCAGAGATGAATAAGATTGGGCCCCAAAATTGTGGGCAATATTCAGATGTTAAATAAGTTACCAGGAAGAAGAAGTGATCAGGTCTTTATTATTACAGGGAATAAGCAATTAATATAAATGTAAAATTATTAGGAAATAACATATTCATATTCAAATTATATGCTGTTAATATGTAATTTTTTATTTTAAAGCATCTGTTCATATGATCTTAATGATTTTATCATTGATTTTAATTACTTGTATTGTTGCCCTCTTTGCATTTGTGAAAGTGGTTTATTCAATGCTGGAAAATTCCATGACAAAGTTGCAGAATGCTGACTGACGAGTAGAAAAAAAGTGCTCTGAATATGTGCATTTCTTGCATCTTGTACTAGAAAACATTTAAGAACGTGATGATAGCCACTGCTTGGTCTAGAATTTTTGGGTAGATGGACCACTATGAATTTTTCAGTGCTTTCAATACTACATAGGTAAAATACTAAGACAGGAACAATTTCATATCTATCTCTGTTATAAATGATACCATTTAGTGACCCCACATTCAAAGGAATTTCACAGGTTAAAAATACCATGATATTTTTTTCATTCTGCCTCTCCAGTAAGAAAAAAATCTAACTTAAAATTTTGTATGTAAAGAGTAGATCAGAGCTACTGAGTCTATTAGCAATTGATCAACCAATAATCTTTAAAGATCATCTCAGCTAATATATCAAATAATGTCTGTAACAGATACCAGAATTATTTATATAACTCAACAAACACAGCAATGAAGAGTCAATCTGAATTGTAAAAAGCAGTGCAAAAATACTAACATATAATTTCAATCAATCATAAACCAAGGGTGCTGATTGCCTGTGACAATAACAATTCATTTACGTATCCTAAAGGTGAGCTTCCAATGTCGATTCACAGGGAGAATACAGCAAATTGAAAGAAGTATCCAGGGCTGTGCCCATGACTTCACATTTCTTATCAAAGTATCCACCAAAAAATTTACTTATGCCACTTGTTACTGCACCCAAAGCAATCCTCATGCCCAAGTACACTCAGATTCCTCAGCTATAAACTCTCCTATGTTTCCATCACGCTGCCGTAACTTATACTTTTGGTTCCTGAAAATGAAGCATACACCATTTCTTCTTAGCTAAGAATGGCAACATCTGAGAGAAGTTGCAAGTTGGCAATGACACCAAATTCCTGGAAAAACTGGACCCTCAGCCCTCAGTTACTAAGCTGCCTGTGTGTATTCCTTTTCAGTCACAGTCTTTGACACCTGATCGCACTGGGGACAGTCAGGAGTGTAAAGGACAGGGGGTGAGAGGGGCTTGCTAGAGCATAAGGACTGGATGGCAGGCTGGATGTCACCAAGGGAGCAGGGACGTCAGACTCCACAGGGTTTCTTTGCGCAGGAGTCAGAAGGAGGAAAAGGAATCAGCATTAAAAAATTATGACCGCCCTGGACATCCCTTCATCTCTTGGGCACGCTGATTCACAGACTCGCTAGCAGTTCTCCCAGTTACCTCTCTCTCTCTAAGGCTACAGCTCTTACCTGCTCTTCACCTGAAATCCCTTCCAGTTTCCACTTCATTAACACGTCACTTTATTAAGATAAAATATGTCCAGGCTCTCTTTCCTTTCCATTTTGACACAGTCTCTCAGAGAAAGACTAGACTTCACTGTTCTCTCATGTTCTGAAACACAGTGAAACTCAACCTGGCAATCAAAAAGGCTGAAGAGTCTTTTGACCCTTCTGCTACCCAATGAGCTACCCAAATCTCTGTGTGACTACTGAGGTAGTCTATATGGCTTCAATCTTTTAAGGCTATTCCTGAAGACAGAGCTTTCCATTCTCAGGAACCCCCCTTGATGCTGAAAGAAAAAAGGTTACCTTGGAGTACTGGAACTGAGAT
Source organism: Pelecanus crispus (assembly GCF_030463565.1). NCBI lineage: Eukaryota > Metazoa > Chordata > Aves > Pelecaniformes > Pelecanidae > Pelecanus > Pelecanus crispus. The sequence continues at coordinate 103,545,116 of NC_134645.1, forward strand.
ATGAGTGAGCAACTTTGCACATCAAGGAACCTTTAATTACTAGCATTCAGATATATTGTTCTCCATTAAAAATCCCTGTAGGAAAAAACCACTAATAATCTGATTTCTTTTTTTGGTGTGGCTGCGTCTTGTAAATTATTGGCATCGTGTTGTTCAGAGACTCTTTATAGTGTTGCTCCATTTCATCTTGCTTTGTCCACAATAAATATATAATCCTTTACTGCTGTATGAGTGGTAGAGGCCAGTGTTTTCCCAGTTGAAGGCTGTAATCCCAAAATTTTTATCTATGTTTTGGCTATGGATTCACCTGTTAATGCAGTACGTTCTATCAGGCACTATCAGCAAGAGCTGTTAGCTGTCAACCATCCTCTCATATTTTGATGATGGTATTACCAAATAGATATAAATAAGTTGTGACCATCATCCTTCCCTGCTGAAGTTTGAAATCAAGCAAATAGGTCCACCATGTTACTAGAAAAAAGAGCAGAAGAGACTTGTACCACAAATTACATTTCTGTTCTTGTTCTGTATCAGAAGCTGGTACAGCCACAGCAGCAATTTACTTTAAGAACACTGTTAGTCAAGGAAAAACAGCCTCTTCCAATGGGCAATATAAAGTAATTTTTCACTATATGAGTACTGCCAGAAAGGCTGTACGTTTCACCTTTATATAAAGATGTTTCAGTCTTGAGTTGGGGAGGGGATTCAAAGGGAACAAGAAATTTGTTTGTCTATGTGTTGTACATTTAGTAAGTATTTTTGCTACTTTACTCATTTTCATTTATATAAAGCTTCTCCTTTTTTATCTAAATCTTACTTCTCCCCAAGGCCTCTCTGCAAATGCAGTGACACTTCAGCAAAGGGTAATTGAAGCTGCAGCACATTTACAGCAAAATGCCATTTTTAAAGGGTGTAATGAAACATACTGCAGAGGCAGGATTTTTAAATTCACTATATGGAAACTGATTCCCTGTAGGAATGAGAGACCTGAGGATTTAGGACTATATCATATTGGCTGCCACTTCTTCAACCCTCTAGGCAATAGCTTTCCACAGTAAACTTTGGTCTCACGTGACAATAAAACCCTTGATATTCAACAAGAGAAAATCCTGAGCAGCTCAAAGAAAAAGAAAATAAAAGGAATACACCAAAAAAATCACAACAGGAATGTTTCTTGTTCCATAGCAAGATCAGCTGCTACCAAATTTTCTCCAGAGGTGTCCACTCTTAATATATGCTAGCCTGAGTCTCATTTTAGCTCTGTGGCTGATATTCCCCCTCCCCAAGTTTTCCCCTCACACCCCAAAGCAACGAGATAATGAAACGTAGTTGTAGAGAAGAAACAGCTTTCAGAATTTTAACAGGCTTTTTATGTTTTATATTTTCATTTTTCTGTCTTCAGAGAGCATTATCTTTTTACAAAAGTGATCCTTGATATCTGTTTTAACCATTTAGTATTTTAGTCTAGAGTCAGCTATTTATTTTCTTACTGGCCACAAAAGTCAGCAGTGATTAGGAAAAACAAGATACCCGCAATAAAATCATGCCCATTAAAAACCAACAAGCTCATTAACTAAAATTCTTCAATTCAGTCAAACTTTTTTTCTGTTTCCTCTGCTCACTCCTGGAGCCTTTGGAATATAGGTCATTTTTTTCAATTGTAGATCTGTAGCATTATTAGATACTCCAATTAGTGACGTAAAAAAATGACAGGTATTCTGATTTTCTAACGGGGCTATTGTGTTTCTTTCCTACTAAATGAAAGTGCATATATGATGAATTTCATTTATTCAGGGAAAATTTTTAAAGTCGTAAAAGCCTTTAAATGTTATTAAAAAAAAAAATAGGCAGTGGCAACTTTTAATCTTCAAAGGTGAATGGCCAGAAGGAATAATTCTTTCTTAACATCAACAATGTTTTTATTCCTTTTTAAAATGAAGTTTGGACAATGAGGAGGTCAGTAGATATATAATACTTCATTTATACTAGAAGAATAGCCAGTATATTATTAATGGTTGACTATCTTAAACCAAAACTGGAAAGAAACCTGCATCACAAAACTTTAAACTCTCTTTTATGGCTCCGATGTGATTGAAGGGGGAAATTCAGCCCTTGGTTTTGGGAAGTGTAGTTGATTTTAGTGAAGGAGTATCTGAGATGAGGAAGTTAGTGAGCCAGTAACACCGGTAGCCAGAGGAGCGGACGAAAGTCATCAGAAGATAAAAGGAAAGAAATAAGCGTCCTCTCCAACCTGCATTTGGGCCCATTCACAATTCAAATGATGCCAACATGCGATGATATTGTGTGTGCCTACGCTGCTGGTGAGGCTATGGGCCTAGATCTGGCCTATGATCTAAAGGCTTGACTGACCATTCACACTCAAAATTCGCTTTAATAAATAATCCGACCCCAAGCAATCCCTATGTAGTATAAATCATGCTCTGCCCTGTGATAATTTGGGGGAAAAAACCTGATGCTTCATCACTGGTAGTATCTCCAGTTACCAGTGTCTCCCTTGGTGACTGCCAGAGTAAAGCATTTGCTGGAGTTCAAATTATTCCACAAGCTCTCAGGTTTTGGTTACTGCTTCTCAACTAAAACATAGTGTCTGACCCTGAGTACTGTTTCAAGTCAATGTAGTTTACTTTGCATTAAAAAATAGACTATTTGCACTAATGCAGTCACTGACTGTGTCTCAACTGAAAAGGTGTTTCATGAATCCACTTCTTAACTGTAACCAAAGACATGAGTGCTCTTGTAGTTTCAGTGCAAGGTGAAACATTAATTTACCTTCAGTGTTGATTTGAACTAACCCATTTTGCTTTGCCCTGAAATGGAGGGCACACAAAATGTTACCACCTTTCCATTCATGGTGTATCTTCTTCAACTACGAAGCTCCCCATCTATTCTGCAAGAGCTTCTCCGTACTAAATATCAGTATCTTTGTACTTTTCCACCCATGCAACATTTAAAGACAGTTCAACTTCCCTCCCATGGCCAGGAGGCCTCATTCTCCTTTATCCAGGAGGACTTCCTGACCTTCCAGAGAAAGAAATTGTGACTTCAATTTCCAATGTGTGTGGACAGTGTGTGGTCCTATCCGTGTTGAGTAAGATTTCAATTTTGCAAAGTTTCTGCTAACAGGATGGGATTTTGAACTTATTTCCTCACATACTTCCCATGTTAGGGCTAAAAGTGAGGTATGACTGACAGCAAAATATATTGTATTGTAAAGGTTTTAGAAATAGTAAACCAAAAATGTAACATCAGCACACCATTCCATACGTGTAGCTTATATGTCACCATATTGCTCAAAAACTCACAAGACCTGAGCAAGGAAAATATATTCTGAAATGTTAATTTCTTCAACAGGCACTTAAAAAAATTTGTATGGATCAAGGCAGAAAGTTTATGTACCTCTTAAAAAATGGATACAACTGGATTTTTAAATTTACGGGGCAAGGACCTCAGATGTTTCAAATCTTCAGCAATAGTTCAAGACTGAATAGTTCAGCATATTACTGTGTTACCTATTTATAAATGAAATAAAATAGCCCCACTTTAGACTTAGGAAAAAGGATCTATTTTAATATACTAAACAATTAGTTTTGATAGCAAGAGCAAGTATACTGTTTCATCATCAATGTGAATCTTCCTTTCCCTTTGCCCCTGGCTTCAAGTCACCTTCCAATCTTTTAAACTCCTGTCTTTTCAATCTCTGTTTTTTATGCACCTTAAAAAGTGTTCTTTTTTTCACTAGCATCAGGAGGCTTGGCCCTTACTTTTATATTTTACAATTAATATCCTATGCATACCTGTAATATAAACATGCTGGTCGCCAATAAAATAAAACAATATGGAAAATAGCTAACATTTGCCACACTGATTTCTAAATAGCTTCTATATTTCATTACAAAGACATAGACAGAATATCATATAACTTTGGAGGCGGGTGGTAGAGATTTTGAAACTTCCTCATGAACATGTGTATGTCAGATGTATTCTGTGACTATTGTAACAGGGGTGGGTAATGCTGCACTATGATGTGATATAAGACAGATGATATACTATGATTTCTGCATTTCCATTTTAATCATTGTGTGTGTGATCAGTTGAAGTCAGTGGAAGACAAAACGAGAAATCATTTGACGATCCACTAGCTGATTTAGGAGAGAGTTCAAGTTTGGGGTTCAACAGCTGGACCACAACTGTAGGTAGCTTCCTGTTTGCTCCTTTGGAAGGCTTAACTTCCAGAAATACCTTGTCTGTGGGGGAAAAAAAGAAAAATATTTGTAGAAGCTTTGTAAAAACTGAACTAGCCTTACAGTTTTTAACTTATTCTTCCTGAGCATATTTCATTGACACAAATTTGAAAAAGTACTCTAAAGATAATGCAAAGTAAAAACTATTTGGCAAAACTCTTTTGCTTAATGTAGTAGCTTCATTTCTACACACTATTTTTGTTCCATTATTTTCTTTCTTTTGGTCTCAGATGGAAGCAAAAAAATCAAATATGTTTCTATTATGATTCAACTCCTTATCTTATTAACATACCAACTGCATTAAATGTTATTCACATTGGTGCTTTAACTTCCCTGCTGAACGTGAAGGACTAAGGTTTTTTTCATCCTGAGGTAGACAGGTTGCCTGTGTAGAGAAGTAGAAGGTTAGTTTTTCCTTAAGTTTTTGTGGGAGGATAAAGAAATGGATCATAACACCATCCTCATTTTCCTAAAGCTCTCAGTCAGAATCCTCGAAAATTTTGACAGCCATTAGCAGTGGCATCACTTTGTTCTTTCAAGTTTAGGTATTTACAAAACATGTTTTTCTCTTCTGTTTTTAGCACAAGAAGAATGGGCCACAACCCGTTCCAGCCTAAAGGCACCACCTCCAAGGTCAGCCAGAGGGGGTTACAGGGAACACCCCTATGGTAGATATTGAAGGTCCTCCTCATCTGTGACCTCATCTCAAAGACAATTAATAGCCTGTGGTCTCCACATAAACAGCAACAAGACAAGTAATAGTCCATTTCTTTTCTATCCTAGGGATTACTGCTCATTATTATCCTATGTACTGCTTGTATTTCCTATAACGTTGGAGTGACATTGGCATTAGTATTATTTTATAACACGGACTTAAAAAAACAGAGACAAAAAACCTTTGGCAAGCATTGTCTATAAACCATTCAAAGATGATGTTCTGTTGGTTGTATTCATTGCTGTGTGTAACTTAAAAAGCATGACACTGTTACAGATCTTGAGTCTCTCTACATACTAGCTAAGGCTGAGTTTTTGTTTAGGGTTGCTGAAAGACTGTAATATGATTTTTTTTTCCTTTTTTTTTTTTTGAACCAGACAATAATCAAGCTGTAGATAAGATGTTTTAACCTGTCTTTTTTAATATATGTTAGTTTAGATTAAGATGTTCGATATTAAGTTTGTAAATTTAATTTTAAATGCTGTTTTAATGGGGTTGAAAACAAGCAGCTACTGTATGTATGTAGCTAACTGAATTTGTTCAGTGTTTTAACCTGTATTTGTTAAAAAAAATCACATAAAGTTCCATGTGTAAGCTTCTCTAAATAGGAAACCATAATTTTGTCAAATATGTTTGCCATAATTTGTCAATAAAGCTGAAACCTTTTGTAACAAACTAAATTTGGAATTACTTGTTTTCTAGCTTTAAATGCCTGCTTTATTTCTTTTTCAAGAGATGCCTAAAATGTTTTTTATATAAAAATTACAAAAATGAACCCAAGCCTGTTTTAAGATTTTTTGTGTAAGACTTTAAAAGTTGTATTAATAACTTCTGGTTGTTAAATAATTTAAAAGTTAACAAACTAAACTGTTACATGAATCATGGTTAGTATCCACTAATGTATAACATGTTAATGGAAAAAAATGCTTTAGAACAATAAATGGATTTTAAACTATCCTCTAAGCTTGATCTTGCTAAACACAAACTCTGATTGACTTGTTTGTATTAGCATGTCTCTCGTGAGAATGTAATGGAGTTTAAAGAGGTAAGATTACCACTTACCACTGTTAGACTGTCTAAATGCTAGTTCTTCAACCTTTGAGTTTCCCCGCACATTAAATATCCCATTCAACATGTAAGCATTGCATAGATTCACCTATTTGTTTTCACTCAGAAGAGTGCGTTGACTGCATTTTTCGTAGTATATAACAATTTGTCTTGATAAACAAATCATCAGTGTCACTGCCCAGTTGTTGGTACTCAACTTCAAAAACTTTATTTGTAATTTTCAGTGCTAAATATCACCGCCCTTGAAGGCAGTTTAGAGGGCTGATATTTCTTTTGAGACTATCAGACTTGATGGCTGATGATTATTAAGGAAATATGTCGCAGGACTCAAAGGATGACTAAACGTTAAACAGGTAACACTAATAGTAACTCTGTAATTTTGAGTATGCAACAGTAATGTTAAATATTCTCAGTTATTAAGTTACTGATAGTTAAAAAAGTAAACCTACCAAAAGATAACAAATAGGTATATAGGCTATTAAAACAACTAATTAACATTAACTAGTGACAACAAAATTATTCTACAATATATAACCCTCAAGGTAATAAACAGAACTAAAATTAACAATAATAGTAATGCAACTCTTGCTAACAACAAATATATAACCTAAATTTTGATGAAAAAAAAAAAAAAAAGAACAGAAGACTTGATGGTAGGGATGCCAAAACTGTTAATCCTTTAAATACAGTCTTTTTGTTTACAGTGGCTTTTTGTCAATGTGATTGGTTTACTTTTTTGATGAGAATAAAGTACAGGCCTATCGCTGTTCAGTTTGTGAACAAAATCTCTTGCAGCTGGAGTTGCATGCTAACTCTTTTTGAATAGTTTATGAAGCGTTATGTTTTGTCGTTTGAAGTGTTAAAGTGAATTTAGTAGGCTACATGATGGTTACATTGAGTTTATTCTGTCTCACTATTTCAGGGACTCACAGGCACTGGACAGCTAAGCAGCAGATCTGCTGAGAAGTGGTCAGGTAAGCTCTGACGCATCTCAGGGTTTTTTCCTATTTCCTATTTTATCTGTGCTTTTGTTTTTACTAACACACAGAAATGTATTCAGCTAGAGTTTTAAAATAAATATTTCTTTCCAGCAATGTTTCTCTGCATAGCAGCATAGTGATTATGGCATAATGGCAATCAAAACATTTGCTTTTTTATGGTATGATACCCTTCATTTAAATAAAAGAAGTCTTGTCATCTAGCCTTTTAATGGTAAATATTGAGATGGTATGCTTTATAACTGCTCCTGCTAAAAACAAGGGCTGGTGTTTATTAAAAGCATGCCCACATTTTGGAAACAAACTAGTCACATGACATAGAAAAATGCAATACTGGCTTACCTTTGCTTCTCAAAATATTTACCATTTCTTCCTATGACAACAATATCTATAAGGAGACAGGAAGTTTGTTATTTATTCTTTTGCTTGGTAGGTTTTTCTTTTTTATGCTTTAGAATGGCAGGGAGATTAATGGTATTACCATGCAATGACATGGATCAAGGCATAACTTTCTATATTTCGCTGTTAAATACATTTAAACATAAAGGTGTATCTTGGATAACCTTCTTATATAGACTTCAGATTATATATGAGATTTTTGATTGAAGACAAATGTCATTGCTGGAAGCATAAAAAATAATTCAGCTCAGATATGACTTCATCTACTCACTCAGAAATGCCAACCTAATTACAATACAAAAAGTACAAATTCTCTTCCTCTCTCATGATTGCTAAACTAGGTAAGAGTTAATAAAATGGATGATGTTGTGCACCAAATACACAATCCCAGACACATTTATTACTCTGGCATCTTTTCCCATGACTGTATTCTGGCTGATTTAATGTTTTCCAGCTATCGGTGTATTCAACTGTTACTTACAAACCACAAGTTGTGTTGTATAACAAGATATAAAGAGCTTAATTTTCCTCTCCAAAGGTTTGCTTTAAGACCTTTATAAATTGGTTTGATTTATGTGCTACAAGCACTCTACAGGCCAAAGTGATGTAACACAGCACTAAGATTTGTCTGCATATTACAGTCACATCAGTGTGAGTGTACCACCACTATAGTGAAAAGCTTCCATCTACCCACCTTGAATATAGTTATACAAATGTGCTTCAGTCAGTGTATGTTATATCTATACAAACAAGAAAAACACACTCCATTGCTATAAATACAGTTTCATAGTGGTATAACTGTGATTATAGATTATTATACATTATAGATTTTACTCTACAAGTATTTCAGGAAATGCTCATGTGCCTTACTGAAACGATTAATTACACAAAACTGTGAGCAGGTCATACCTGATGTAAGTGAGATCCAGGGCAAAGTACATAAATTAATTTCTCACTTGTGCATCAGATTTTTATGTGAGGGTAACTAGTGTGAAATCCTTGAGGATGGACTCTAATAAATACAGCTTTATAGCAGAACAGTGTCCCTTAATATTATTGTCTCAAAGTCCACTTTACAGCCATTATTTGTATACATTAAAAAAAATGCAGAATGTGTCGGTAAAATGATGAATTGTGAAATATTCTTATACAAAAATTATTTAGAAAAGGTAGGTTAATAAGTCAGTGCAAGCCACTGTTTATGCAAACATTTGTTCTATTGATTTTTGGGAAATTAGTATGAAAAATTACCCATGACTGCATGTGCTGTTCTGTGCTAACTACAACGCATATTTCACATCAGTTTCTGAAGAAATCTTAATCAGCTATGTCTTAATACAAAATATCCACCTTCTTGGTTTGTCAAAGAGTAACGAGACACTGGTTATTCTAACTAACAGTCCTCTTTAGGTCTTCCATGAAAAGCTGTGATGTATTCCACACATCCACCAGTCAGGTCAGCCATAATTCTGAGGTCCTGAAAACTTACATGCACCATCAGAAAACACAGAACTTCACTTGTGCTACAGATAATTCCGAGACACTAGTCACCAACCAAACATTTTCTTTGGATGAATTCATATACCAAGTAGTTTTGTTTGTAATAGGAAGAAAACCTAGTATAAAATATCAAAACAATGAGTAAAAAACACTGGAAAAGAGAACTAGAGTTGAAAAAGCAAAAATTCTGTTAAAAGATTTCTGCGGGTTTTTTTTTTTTTTGTCCAGTTTAACCTCATCTATAGAACAGTTCGATCTTTAAAAGAAAGTAGTGCTTTATAATTTTCAGTACTTAAAACAGCAAAATATATTATTTTACTGAATTGCACTAAAATATTCTTAACTGTATCTCTGCAGCATCAAGCTGAATATTCTTTTCATTGTTTTCTTTGTAAAATGGAGCTGTCTACTTTTGAAACAAAATTTTGCTTTCATGAGATAGCAGATAATATATGCGGTCCTGGGTGAAAACCCTTATTACCCTAAATAGGTAGGCTATTGCATTATAAATGCAAACAATGCACATTCCAAAAAAGTATTTGTTATGAATAAAATCAATGAGCCAGTTTCAAAACTGATGATTTCTGGAGGTGGGTTAAGCAACATTTGACAGTCTGCATTGTTGAAAAGGTGATCCGATACTGAAGTGGATGGCACAGTGACAGAATCTGCAGCTTCATATGTCATACTGACACAACTTCACTTGCTGCAAACTTAGTCTGAGAGGAGGGAGCAATTTGCAAGTCCAGCTAGAAATAGGGCACAAAGAAAGCACCAAGGGACTTGAGAGCATTGTGACCTGCTGGAGCAGAACCCACAAAGATGCACCATCAGGGACAAGCTCCTGGAGAAGTAATAGATGAGGAAAAATTACACTACTGGACTGTTTTGTCTGGCAGACTTGTTGCGTGTATTCAAGAGCTGTTCTAACTGAAAAAATTAGATATCCCTAGAGTAGCAACCTTTATCAGAAAATGAAGTAGCACCATGTAACTATTTCTTTCCTATACAGCTCATCTTACACTGTTTGAACAAGAAAACTTAAATCTTCATATGAATAAGTGAAGAACCTTAGGAAGTACAGTATACCTGACCTCACGTCAAAGGATATTGACAATGTTTTTCTAGCTCAATGAGATCCTCAACCTCCCTTCAGAAGAATAGAGCTATAGCCATAAAGCTAGGAGATATTCCTTATTGCATATGCCCCATTCAGTCTATAACCCAGCAATAATTACTCCATTATACTTGAACATGTGTTGACTTCTAAACCATGTAACACCGATGTTAGTGAAAGTGAGTGCATGTAAAACAGATCACTGTGTCTGTAGTAGCTCTGAAGGAACGGATATGAAGACCTGGTCACTAAGCACAGCAGGCAGGAAAAATCTGTCTCCCTATTGCTAGGGAGCTGCCAAACCGCAGCCAGGACTGAGGTACTGAGCTGAGTATCTGGAAAAGCAACTAGCTAGAAAAGCAACTAAATTACCATTAGAATCAGGATAATGAACATATGTGAGTGCATCAGTTAAAAGGCTTAACATTTTATCATGCTAATATGGATTTATGATAGTCCTCATGAAATACCATCCAGGATTATCTGAAGGTTACCCTTATCTGAAGGTTAAAATCATGAACAAGTAAGTGATGTATCGTGTTCAAATAAAAAACCAATTTGGTCTACATTAGTAATGTATTTCCTTCATGTTTAACAGTAGGAGTGTTGTGTCCTGTCTTTCTAAGAAGTCCAAAGTTCTGCAAGAGTCAAATAATGCAGTTACAAAATTATAAATGGTGGCAGAGAGTCATAGAATAAGTTAAACATCAGAGAGAAGAAGTCTTTGTTAACATCTGAAAGAAAAACATGATCCATTAAGGAAGGGAAGTCCTAGAAAGTTTTCCATATTGTATTGTATTAACTTGCAGAAGCAAGTTAAGTCAAGGTTATATAAAGATTAAACAGGGACATCATCGGACCAGTTTTCTCCATACAACCTACTTAGAGATGCCTCACACTCTGTAAAGTTTACTGGTACATTTCCTTCCTTTTATGGAAAAATGTTATCTAAAATGAAAAGATAACTGAGAAAAGCTACCTGAATTTCCTAAGCAGCTACATATTTTGACAGAAAATTTTTCCTGTAATATTGCTGTAATAAGAAAAGTTTTCCTGTAATATTGTCAAACAAATACCAAATCTAAACAAAATTATAATCTCCCTACAGAATCTATTTACTAACAACTTTCTAGCAAAGATATTAAATAAAATAGTATTTTTTTTCCATAATTTACCTGGATTCTTTTATAATGCTGTAGAACTTCAGTAAATGGCTCGATTGCAAGAAGATGAAGTAATTTGGGAAAAATGTTCATACAGTCAGAATCATAGAATAGGTTATAAATTCATCCTATGTGACAAAGAAACCACTTATCCCTGCATCAAAACATATGTATTTTTAGGGTTCAGGAGGGTAGAGTTCATTTGTAGATAGAAGGTAGGAATTAAAAAAAAAATTAATTTTACTAAGAGTTTACAATTTTTTTACAAAAAAAAAACCCAATAATTTTAGTTTACAAACATTGAAAAGGCTGGCTGTGATTTAAGATATGTCAAAAGAATGAAGATCACATTTGTTACTATTTCAAGTCATCCTCTGTTGTCAACAGATTAACCAAAGTACAAAAAGAACCCAAATTAATAAGTAAAATCACAGGAAAAACTGAAAAATATTTGAATACTAAACAGAAAAACAAGCCTAATATCTTCGGAAGTTTTTTGTCCTCCATTAAAAGCTTAGATGCACTCTGTGACCTCCATCAGTTATGAGAACCCAAGAGTTATCAAAAAAAGTATCACGTTATCCATTTTACTGTATTGGTCTATGGAGACAGAAAGGCACACAGGTAACTTTCTCAGACCAATTATGGCTTCAAAAATGATCACCGTCTTCCACTCTGTTGTTAGCTAATTACATTTTTCTAGTCATTATTATTGCTCATTGGGACCTGACTGAAACCTTTGAAATCATTAAGCGTTTCCTTTTTCTTCAATTGGTTTTGTTTCTGGTCCTGTAGGTTAGATGCTAACATTCATTTGGAGACATTAAGGAAAATGATTCCCGCTGAAAGATTTGCTGATCTACGTAGTTATTAGACAAATTATGCACTTTGCTCATAAATATCCTGATATCTTTTAGTGAAGACATGCTGTACACAGTATTTATTATTTTCTCAAACGGTGGAATCTAAAGATGAACTATGGCTCCCAGTATGAGTACAGGAAAGATCGTCTGTCCTTTCACAATCTCTGGTTGACTAAGTAATTTATATTATAACTCAGCAGAACATTTTTAAATTGTTGAAATACATCTCTAAATCATGCATATCTGGAACTAAGTTTTCATTCTTAAACAGAAGCAATCTCTGTCAACTTAAGCATAAGAAATGCAGATTTTAAACTTCTACTAAAAACATGTCACTGTTTTAAAGGTTTGTTTTCCTTATATAAATCCAAATAAAGGGCTGTGTTTAGTACTTACTGAAAGACATAAATGCCCCCTTTCCTAAAATAATTGAATTAACGTCAAAATCTAGAGGATAGCAAGATTTATTGAGAAAGAAATTTCAGGATTTCATATTTCAAATCTGTAAATCAGAAGGAAGGATTATTGGAGTATTATTACACCCATGCTGTAATGGTATAGGTCATCATTCACGTATTAAAAGGAAAAAAATTAAATAAAAAGCTGTGTAGTTGATTTTGTAAATGCTGTGTATGCCCAAAGAATTTTTCAAGATGCTGTATATAAACAATCAGAACTTTCTGGTGTCTTTTAGCAACATTTGGGTGTACAAATAGGATAGTGGAAATGCTTGAGTGCCCTGGTAAGAGTAGAATTAATTATGAAAACAGTGTTTCTTGTTTCTTCATGTTGCTGGTGTACCACATTGATTTAATTGAGGTATAGTTTCTTATTATACAGTGTTGATATAAAGTGTGAGAGCACCTGCTTATATCATGTCTGGCACTGTTCTTGCCATGCTGGATGCATTAGCTGATGATGGATGGCTTAGTCACAGGAAAATAGTGAATACCTTTGTTGTGTGCCCTTGCATTACAGGACCTTCACACTGTGTTACCACTAACAAGTCAGAGGTGCAAACTGCTGAGCTGCTCATTTATGACACCTTAGCATTCTGGGTGGGGTTTTTTTTCTTTACTTCTGCACAGCAAACAGAACAAAATATGTGGATATTTTCTATCATGATTCACTATATTCACTTACGACTCCATATTCATTGCTCAGCTAATAACCCAATATATTTCTTCAATAACTTCACAACAATGCTGTACAACCACTAGCAAAATTCAGTGGAAAGGTCTTGCCCATGCAGCTTCTTTCTTTTTCTTTTTTTTTTTCCCCCCTCTTCTTCACAGAAGAACGTAATTGTTCATATACCTACTTTAGCTGAAAAGATGATCAAAGACACTCTCATTCAAATGAAACACTGCTATTCTCTGATAATATAGATCTTCAGCTTAGTATTCTCAGAGTATTTAAAATTGATAGGGTTCTTTTTCTTATTCTGTATGGTATTTTGAGCATTATATATATATCTTTTTAATATCTCTATTAGAATCCATGATTAGTTTCAATACATTTATTAGTATTCATAAAGATACAAACAACTGACAGGAATGCTCTGTTATGTTGGATTCCAGTTAAGCAAAGTAGCTTTTTGATGGAGAATTCAATCCTGCAGATCTTACTCAGGTTTCATTCACTAAAAATACATGCTGACATCAAGGAATGAAAAGGGAATATGAAATTCAGAATTTGAGCTGCAGTCATTTTTGTAATTTAATTAAATTCAAACAGAACACGTATCTGTTAAGGACTGGATTCTGTCATTCCAGCTGAAGTCCTGTTTAGCGGACAGCATGAAATAACCTTGACCCAGGAAGAGTACTTCAGTTATAGTACCAAGATCAAGATTCTACTTTTTATATCATCAGAACTAATTTGCCCATGTGCAAGAAAAATACTTAGTTGAAGGTACTTGCTTGAGACTGTCACTCACTCCAAATCTCAACTTGGCAACCAAGTTCATCCATTTATGGTAGTCACCACTTTATTTTCATGGAGTGAGGCCTAAAAAATAACTTTCTGAAGGAGGCACAATACTTTTCTTTACATAGTCTTTAATGACAGTACTACTGAAATTGTTTGCAGATCTAAGGCAAAAATGGTCTGCCCACTAGACCATGAAGGCTTTGTGGGATACGTGCTTCAGGGAATCTAATGCTCATTTGAAAGAAAAGAAGAATAATACTGAATAGCCCTTATAAAGCTTGAGTAGCACCTACAGAACTTCAAAAAAAATTGCTGCGTAGAACTCAGAAAGCTTACTAAAGGAAGCAGGTATTTTAATCTCTGCCTTGTAATGGAGAATTAGAAAAACAGTGAAGCTGAATGATTTGGCTAAGATCACTCAGCAGGTCAGAGAGATGTAATAAGGTGCAATTAGCAAAGCAGCAGGTGAGGGTAAGAAGCATCAGGAAATGAAACACAGGTTGTATTCGGAGCTGTGATTTGTTTTGAGAACTGAACTCTCGTTTGTGGTGCAGGTACACTATCATTGCTTGAAACCTGCTGGGCCTTACTGGGCAACTGGATGAAGCAGCTAGCAGAACATGTGCATGTATTGAGCATACATATATATGCAAAATTTACATTGAAGAAGCCTGTTATTATTATATTTTTCCATTTGCTTTATAGCTGTATTTTTCTATATCTGCATCACCTGTTGCCATGGTAAGTTTCTCATGCTGTATGTCTTTGATGATCAAGAAATAAGTCTCTAAACACTGGTAAGGGCTTGAGACTCCTGAGCACAATAGGATTGGACCCTAAAACTCTACATATTGTAGTATATAGTGCTGACAATTCTAGAAATAACAGAAGTTCTATTTCAGACCATTTTAAGGGTAATTTTAGACTCAGAGTTGTTTTTTTTTTTTCCTAATTTGGAGTCTACTTAGCTAGATTAATGGAAATAAGACACCTGGCTTTGTAATCATAGTCAACCAAAAATAACCCTAAGAATATATTTAAGGATCTAGAAAACAGTTTTGATTTTTTAATATAAAATCATTTTTATACTAGGTTCTTCATCTGGACTTCTTTGGATGACTCATTCTCATTCACAGCTCTCAGATAAAATACAGAACCCCAAAATAAGCTATACAACTTTAATCGATCATGCCTCCATTTGTCTCATTTACTTTGTAAATATACTTTTGGCAGGGCTGTTAATACTATCATTAGGATCACCAGTACTTTCTATAAATGCAACTGTGTCCACTCAAATTAAATTTTCATTGATTAGCTCAATCCAAGGATTTTGGCCAAAATGCCAAACAGGACAAGAAGAAATGGGCTCAAGCTGTGCCAGAGGAGGTTTAGATTGGATATTAGGAAAAATTTCTTCACGAAAAGGGTAGTCAAGCATTGGAACAGGCTGCCCAGAGAGGTGGTGGAGTCACCATCCCTGGAAGTGTTCAAAAAACGGGTAGACGTGGCACTCTGGGACATGGTTTAGTCTAGTCTACCCTTAATTGGTTTAGTGTGGACTTGGTAATGTTAGGTTAGTGGTTGGACTGGATGATCTTAAAGGTCTTTTCCAACCTAAACTATTCTATGATTCTATGATAGCGAATTAAACAACACCAGAATGATCCTCTCTCAGACTTGTCTTCTCAGTGCCCATATTTTTAACTCCACTGTCTTGTCTAATGTACAAATAGACAGCTATGGTAATGTATAAGGATTGGGTGCCCAAATAGGCTCTTATCTGTAGAACCACTGGCTGACGTTCCCAGGTGCTGGGGTCTATGCAGTGATTTGGGTTACAAGAAGTGTGAAGGGAGTCTCATGCAAAGTGCTGTCTAAGGTTAGGTATTTAAAAAAATCAAGCCTTGGGTTTCCCAGGTTATGTAACAGTGATGAATGGTTTATTTTAACTCAGAAATATAACAATAAAAATTAGTCGCACTGATGAGGTATTCACATGCTATAGACACAAGTGGCACAGAAAGCCAACTGTGAAATTCATAATTTAGTCAAGAAAAGTTAAGGATTTGAATAGAGTTAATCAAATTAATAAAGGAACAACACATTGAATAATGAGGATAAAAGAAATACTGAATAGCTGTTCTTTCAGTGCTCTTTCTTATGCATGAAATCAAGCAGAAAAAAAGATTAACTCAACCATTGTAAAGACTACATCAAATGTATACATGAAAGGAGCTGAATTAGGGTTTCACTGGCCCGTAATTCATATTTATCTAACTTCAGAGCACTTGGCTTACTTTAACCATTTCTTTTGCAAGCCTGACGTTTATACCTACCTAATACTTTCCATCACAGAAAAATGTCTCCAAGTTTTTGGAAGGGTTTACACAGTTTACAAATTGGGGGTTCCTGCAGCTTGTAACAGGAACTTGCTTTTGGTAGAGGGAATTCTCCTGAGGGTCCCAGAAACTATTTTTTTGATGCCTTCATGAAAATCTGTTTGTTTTGGAGAATATCATGAGGCATTCAAATAGTTGCCTTTTGCCATCTCAGTAACCTGCTAGAAGCTATACAAAAATGTCTATATTCTCCACTGATGAGAATTTTTTTCTTTTATATGAAGTTACCTTAGTGTTGCATTTGGGGAAATATTGAGAACATTCATCACCTAGCTTCAAATACCTAGCTTTTGCCACTACAGGTACGTAGGGTACCTATTCATTCAGTGGAGTAGTCTTTGCTTACAGAAAATAATTCAGAGTACCTAAGCCAGGTACTCTAAAACACTGCCTGGATATACCTTCTTTCCGTTGCCTGGTTGAAGAGACTAACTAATAAGTTTAAAAAAATACCTCCCTCTTCAGCATAAATCTTCAAATTATCTCTCAATCCATTGATTTTAATAAGAACTGATTTTAATTAGTCTCTCATAGACCTGATTATGTTAATATTACCAAGAAATGAAACACAACTCCAACCCAGCCTGTTCTCACAAGTTCCCATTCTCATCCATACCAGCACTCGGAAGTAATTTGCTCAGGATGAATGTAATTATTCTGCTCTATTATCTGCATAAAGAGTGTTGGTGTTCATAAAATTCACTGCCACAAACCTCCTTTTTTATTACATTGATAAAAGCATACTCATACTACTGTGCATGGACCATGAGCTTTCATCTCAAGTAGATGATTGCAGGTAGAGAAAAAGTATTGAAGGCAGCACTTCATAAATTAGTGGCATTATAAAAAGTAAGAACTTAAATGAAAAAGCTGAGCTAAAATTGTTTCCATACTGAATTTCCATACGGTAACTTGACAAAAAATGTTCAAAAAAAATTCAGAACTAGAAATTCCAGTATTTAGTTTGTTCCCTTTCTTCATTTTTGCTCTGTTGTGCACATTCATTATTTTAGAGACCCTAAGCAGATGATCACGTGCTCTCCCATTCTACTTGTCTTTCTTGTAGGGCATGGGAATGTGTCAGAATTGTGTAGCAAAATATGTTGTTATTTTTGTACCTGTTTTATCTCATAGCTTACAGAATTTGGAAGGTGGTGTCTTCCAAGAGTTTTCTGTCTTCCAGACTAACCCTGTATCACAGAGATGTTGTGTGAATCTACATAAGTCATTTAGGCTAAAATATGAATGTGACAACTAATTTTGTGTTCTTCATTGAATATGTCTGCCCAAGTTTGTCTTGATTTTCAGATTTTTGGAGCCCTTAGGGAAGTACTGTACCTTTTGAATGGTGTTCAGGGAATTGAGAGTGTTCAACGTCACTTGCAATAAATCAGTGGGATCTGAAGGACTGAGCCTCAGATTGGGACTCCCCACAGCCCTGAGTTCTGGACCTGCAGTTACCACCCTCTCTAGGACAAGGACTCAGACTTACAGTGATCTTCTAGTCTATCAGGTGAGCTGTGGTATTTGTCTACATGTTTTTCATTTATGTCAAATATGAGATAATTCATCTTACCTCAGTCTGCAAAAAATAGGATTATTTTAAACTAGTTCACCTTATGTTTGCCATTGCAAGAGACCTTATACACAGATATCTGTGATACATGTTACTTTGAGGCAGGGTAGTGTGATAATGTATCTAAGGTCTTATGCTTTCTTTCTGTGGTAAAGAAATAAAATATTTAATCATCTTTCTCACAGAAGTAACATAAAAATAATCAAACTATATTTGTGCAGTATGTTGAACATAGAGATAGTTTTTTAAAATGCCAAATATTTGGAGAAATCCTCTCCCCTTGGGATGAGTTAGCTCATTGAGATGGTCATGTTAAAACCAAATTTTGAAGATTCTGGGGTTTTTTGATCTGTTCCTCACTTGTTCATCCAGAAAAATCTCACTTTCTTCATAAACTGTTGTGAACATACACTTATTATGAGCCAGCAGTGTGCCCAGGTGGCCAAAAAGGCCAACAGCATCCTGGCTTGTATCAGGAATGCTGTGGCCAGCAGGAGCAGGGAGGTGATTGTCCCCCTGTACTCAGCACTGGTGAGGCCGCACCTGGAATACTGTGTCCAGTTTTGGGCCCCTCACTACAAGAAAGACATTGAGGTGCTGGAGCGTGTTCAGAGGCGGGCAACGAAGCTGGTGAAGGGTCTGGAGAACAAGTCTTATGAGGAGAGGCTGAGGGAACTGGGGTTGTTTAGCCTGGAAAAGAGGAGGCTGAGGGGAGACCTTATTGCTCTCTACAACTCCCTGAAAGGAGGTTGTAGTGAGGTGGGTGTTGGTCTCTTCTCCCAAGTAGCTAGCGATAGGACAAGAGGAAATGGGCTTAAGCTGCACCAGGGGAGGTTTAGACTGGAAATTAGGAAAAATTTCTTTACGGAAAGGGTGGTCAGGCATTGGAAGAGGCTGCCCAGAGAGGTGGTGGAGTCACCATCCCTGGAGGCGTTTAAAAAACGGGTAGATGTGGCACTTCGGGATATGGTTTAGTCTGGTCTACCCTTGATTAGTCTAGAGTGGGCTTGGTAGTGTAGGTTAATGGTTGGACTGGATGATCTTAAAGGTCTTTTCCAACCTAGATGATTCTATGATTCTATGATTCTATGATTATTAGTGTTTATAAGGTTCAGTTACTGTAATATTGCTGCTACAAACTACGGACAATGAAAACCTATAAGAAAGTAAATAAATCTACACCAGTGGACATTTGGATGGAAAACAGTAAACAAAACAGAGTCATACCACTAGTGTTTAAGACAGATACAAGCATTTAATTCAATCTCATATCCAGAATTAATTAGGTCAAGTGGAGAGAAGGGTAGCAAGGGGTCCTGTAATTAAAGGCTATGTCCTCTTGAATATACTAAAGAACATCACCTAATTATATTGGAAAGTATAAATCTAACATTTCCTAAATCTTCCAAATTAAATACTTATGTGAAAGTTATATTTTTCTATAACAAGCTTATTTATAGCCATATGTCGTATAAAAATACAGTTATTGCATTTAGTTATTAGAAATGAGCTTCTTCCTTCAACAAACAGCATGTGAAACAAAAGACCATTTTCAGCCTTTGTTGATAGTAGCTAGCAATGTCCAGAAGGTTTCAGGTAACTAGCAAAAGGAGTATCTTTTGTGGAGCTAATGTGGAGTTACTCTGCGCCTGCTCTGGCAGATTACATACAGTGGCAGCAGAAATACCCACCTCAATCCTGTACACACCATCACTGCCCATAGCTGTGGTGCAACTACAGTCCTTCCCTTGCTCCTTCTGACTGTACACCAGAAAACAGACCTGAAGCTTAGTCTCCTGCACTGCAGAACAGGATGAAGCCATCTTACAGGACTCCTTGTCATCACGTGTTCTGAAAGTGATGACACTTCTTTGCCCATGCTATTTTTGGATTTGCTCTCTGCAAGTGGCAATAAAAATTTGAACTATGCCTTGCCTTAGATTTAGATTTTTCTCTACAGAGAAAGAGCTAAAAGAATGTGGCCAAAAGCTATGTGGCCAAGATCTAACACATCTCTAGAATTGAGAAAAAAATCAGTGTATGTTTCCAGATTCCTCCTCCTAGCTAGAGCTGGAAATAAACCCTAGGTCACAGTACTCACACTCCAGTTTTAAGGAGGCTGTGAGTGAGATAGAGAAACGGGTGAAAATATGCAGGTTTCTTAAGGTTTTACTTAGATTATACTTAAGTGTGTTAACACTTTGTAAATAGTAATCTAGCGTTCTTCAAAATATTTTTCACATTATAGCAATGTGGAATAAGAAGACTCATGCCTCTGTTATTATTTGTGCTTTGCACATAGCAAATGGAAGGAGAAGGGGAAAGCTGTTTGCTCTGTATCACACAGAATGCTATTCATCAGAACCAAAACACCTTTACTTATAGCCCAATCTCCTAACTATTGGACTACTTTTCCTAAAATGGCTTAAAAGTGAGACTTGGAAGTAGGTGATCATTTTCACTCTTTGCCTAAATAAAATGACCTAGTGTTCTTGGAAACTCAGAGTAATGATTCCTTTTGGCTTGACAACTTCAGGTTTTAATAAGTGAAAAAGTGTTTCAGGAGGGTGGAAGTATTTCTAGAAGGTGAAAAAAATCTGTGGAGGAAGAAAGGAAAGTCTGATTTTCCCCCATCCTGAGCAAGCCAGAACTTCGCAGTAAAATACCAAGGTTCATCTGCTTCTATGACTTCCTTTGCATTTTCTGACTTTCTTGGTTTTCAACTGTATATATATGCATATATACTCAATTCGGGTCCAAAGGGCGATTCAGCCCTTTTTCAGGTATGTGTCAAAAACAAGTGGAATGAAATGCCCTCTACTGTTTAGAAAACAGGACTAGGTGCCTAGCATAGACTATGTAACTGTGTTTTAGATAATTGAGGCTGGGTGAAATGAATCCCAACCTTAATAATTAAACTTTTAAGGAACAGAATTTGAAATTTCAGTTGTGGGAGATACTTACATTAATAGCTACAGAATGTGTCTGTCATATCATATCATATCATATCATATCATATCATATCATTAATTAAATTGTGTAGAGCTGAGGGAACACAAGACTTGACACATATGCTTGTCCTTGGAGTTTGTGCCCTGTTCTGTGCCCAATGCTCTGCTGTGGAGCAAGAGGCTGAAAAGTGGGCATAAAGAAGCACAGCCCAATGCACAAGAGCTTTGCTGTGATAGAACAGGCTGTTCAAGGCCTTCACTTTGAGCTACCCATGCACAGCATTCACCTCATGGAAACTGGCCTATGGAGTTTCCCAGAAGTGGACTTTCTGTACTTCTGTAATCTTTGCTAAGTCTTTCCTCGGGTGGCTTTGTTGTTGAATTGCTTGTTTAGTAAAGAAATGGGATTTGCTTAGAGGAAGGTAATTCTGTTGATAACCTTCAACATTTTCAAAAGATAGATTAGAAACTTCTGTTTGTGTTTGAACACTGAAGACATACTTTTGTTTTCTGAAGTGCTGAAAGCTGGCAGCTTTCACTAGCCTCAGGTTCTCAAAAATCAGGAGTCATCACTGGCACGCAAGATCTAAATATCCTCACCCAAAACACCTTTTTTTAACTTCTTGTCTTGCATCTTTGTACAGATACTGTGGAAATTAATATATTACAGATTTTGAGACAGCCAGCTGGTATTAATGAAAGCCAGAGAAGTACTGAAGATGCATATATTACACTAATATTTCACTAATAGCTTGAATTGCAGCTGAAATTAGTCTACTTTATTTTTCTAAAAGCATCCCTAATGACTGGGATATGTTGCTGTACTCATGCAATATAGTGATGATCTATGAAAACAGGTAAGTAAATAAGAAGATAAACTGTGTAAGTACATGCATTTTTCTAAAGGTAGGTAGAATTAAATGTTGGAGAATATTCAGCCTGAAGCTAATAGCTATAAGACACTGTGGACCATACTAGTAATAAATACCTTAAGCTGTTAGTTAATCATATATCTTACTGGTAAGTTCTGTAGCTACATCTGTAACCACTCTGCAGCATGTAGGTTTGGGTGACTAAGCACTCCTTATAACACTGACACAGAGATAAATGTTTAGTTAGGGCTGAATGTAGCCTCTAGGCTGTGTCCTGAACTCTCTTTTCTCTCAAAGTGAAATATTATTTTTATCTTTTATTGACCTGGCCAGCTGACTCCACTCAGCATTAGTTTCTGGTCAAATGCACTTCTCCCCCTCTATGTCTAAACTGACCGACCAAAGAAGTTGCGTTCTTCAGACGTGAAATGTTTTTTTTTATTATTGAAGTCCACAGTACAGATCACTGGAAGTTACGTAATAATGTGAAAGGACATGTAATTGAAAGGCTGTCAGAAGATAAAAGTGTATCAAGCTTCCCAGAGCATTCGCATTGCAACTCATGAAGTTGGATGACATTGAAAGAGCAATTCGGTGTTTAATGCATGCCCCTCTGGTGGCTGTGCTCTTCCACAGCACTAGCTGTTGAAGTATCAATCACAAAGTCTGTAGCATAGAATTTAATACAGGAGTTTTCCATCAAAGAAGTTAGCTGTTGCAGTTCACAGTAACTTTCTTTCTAGCTCAGCTTACCTGCTGAGGACACAGTACTTTGTCCTTGAGTAGGCAGGATTGCTTTCATCTTATTCTTCCCACTGGAGCAGAGAGGAAGTAGTGTGAGTACATATGGAGCAATGCATGACAAGTGAGTAACTGCAACACAGGCACATATTATTATTGGATTTTTTTTTTAAATGTCAAGCAATAATTCATGAGAAATAAAAGTAAGTCTGCAGGCATCCTGAAATTCTCCTAAATGTGCAGTAACACCATAAAAGATGCCTCTATTTACTACAAATAATAAAACTGTAGCATTGCACTAATCAAATTCAAATCAGTTCAACTGCATAATTTTCAGTGGAGAGGTGCTTATGAAACACCAAATGAACTCCAGAATGGAAGGTTCATTGCTTCCTAATCAAAAGCAGTCAGCTTTAAACACCAGCCAGTCAGGAGATAAGTTTGTCATTTCTCAGCTGCGCACTTGGAGGGAAGTTGCCAAGAAGACTTGACAGCCTTTAAACTTCGCAGAACATTTTTTGCCTGTTTCTGAATGTCATGTTGATCTACAAAAACTCCCAGGAGGCTGGGAGGAGAGGCAGAGTAACAGCAGTTCTATTAAAATATATTTGCAGCAATGAATGTCAAGCAGAGTTTATGGTGTGAAAAAATGTGTAGTTCCTGAAAAGAAAATTTCACTACCCCTCAGGTCTGGTTCTTTCTTGTCTAATTGTGTCCAGCTACTTTGGGGGACTGAGGAGTGTCAATGATTAATTGCCTAGGTGTCAGAGAAGTACAGGCTTGTAATGCATCATTAAAAGCCACAGATCAGGGTGTCTGAATTAAAATGGGAAGCTCTGAATGAATATATTACTGCTATATACAATTAACAGCACAAGCCAGAAATAATTTACTTTCATAATCTAGAACAATGGCAGCTCTCTAGTGAAAACATATTTACAGTAGTTTTACATTGCTTTCTACAGGCTTAGTACAAAAGGGAGAGACAAAAATTAATACGCACCAAGGCAGTAACAGAGAAACCTGTCTTTGAACTGTTCTTTCCTTCTAATCAGCAAGAGCTCTGCTAAATAGGGGAAAGAATCATGAGTAGGTGGAGACCACCAAGGTTACTGAGGGCAAATCACTCTCAGGGGAATAACTTTGCAATTTGATCAACAGTCTGATCTTTAGGTGACTTGGGATGAACAGGTCTTCTCTGGTTTAACCCAGCATGAACAGCAATTGCAACGCAGCCAACCTGAAGTCACTCAACCATCTTTCTCTACATGGAGGTCTGATTTCCTCTCCTTTGGTAATTACACCATTGTCCTGGAAGAATTTTCTAATGCTGACTAATGTCTTCTATTTCACATCCTCAAGTGTGGGACCTTATACATATTTCAGTAATTTTTGGTATTGGTTGAAGTCCCATTAAGCTTCTGAGGTTCTTAAATTGCTGCTTGGAGTTTATTTGTCTTAGGTTATAAAAGTAGCACCATAAACATTAATTGAACAGCCATTAAGCAGTATGGCTGTTTGTTTTGGGTTGATAGAGGACATAAAGCCTCATACCCTGTGGTGGAAAACAATTAGATCTGATGATGAACATGCTATTAAATATACCATTACCAGACTTCTATCTGTTCAACTTTAGAAAATAGCAACCAGCTGTAGCCAAAGCATACACAAGTGATAGAAAGTCATATTTTAATTGTCATGTCATAGCCTGTTATAAATATTGTCGTTTCTAATGTTTTATGCTAATGACAGTGACTAATGGCAGTCATTACCCTCATTCATTCTCATAAAAAATTTCCTCAAGAGAGGACGATCATAACTAGAATGCTGTTTAAAATTAAACTGTGTTTTTCTAAAAGAGAGAACATAAAAAACATTTAAATACCAAGAGGTTGGCTAGCTAATTTATTTTGTTTTGAGTGTGTTTGACAACTACAGCTGTTGTTAATTGTGCCATGAGTTGAATGGATATTCCTTTTAGAAATGTTTATGGCATACTAACATGTGTATACATGTCATGTCTTTGAATAGTCTCTGCAGAGTGGGATAAAAGGTGAACCTCACAGCGGGATACCTGTGGCCAGAAAAAAAGTCTGATGGTGCCCCTGTAGAGCCTTAATATTAAGAACATTGAATTTCCTCATCCATTTCTTATTTCAGTTATGAATTCTGCTTACTTGACAGGTACAGAGTACTTCATTATGTGCACGAACAGAAATGCTTAAATGGATGAAGCAGCTATTTACGTCTGATAGGAGCTAAGTGGGACATTAAATTAATGCCAAACAAGTGAGTGCTCATTTTAGTTTCATTATAAATGGCTGCAGCACAGCAGTAATGTGTTGACTCTCATGTGCTGACAAGTTCTATATTTCTTACAAACTTGCCTTAGAGCTCCATGTGGAAAGACAAATTCACACTCTGCATGATGAAATTAGCAGCAGATGCATTAATAATTGAATAAGGATCTCTGGAGACACACCATAGTTCAGCAGGAGAATTGGTGACTGGCTAGTTTTAACTAGAGGCTTCTGTCAAATATATATATATATATATATATATATGGACTTACATAAGCCCTGAGTTAAGAGCCTGTATGTAGCCTTTGGTATCAAATCCTCTTCCTGCTTTTAGAATTCCTTGCATAGTTACATTTGGCAGGTCCACAAGCAGACTGCTGGCCATTAATCTGGGCAGTGTGTGGCCTTGCTCGTCCCTCCTCTGTGACTGTTCTCAAATTTACAGCCAAATTCAACACAGTCCCTTCTGCATTTGTCTCCAGATGATGAGTGGAGTATGAGTGACTGAAAGACTTTCACTGTGTGCAAGACTCTTGCCATAGACCTCCACATCTGGAGTTCCTGTAGAGTTGAAACATTTTCCTCAAGTGCAAAACGCAGCTTCTCTCAGAAAAGCATTAAGATACTGTACTGCCATCTTCACTTCCATCCCTGTAAGCTCAGTTGATGTCCTTTCATTGAACTGCATGCATTGTAGATTCCCAAGTTTGGAAAAGGAAGGAGCTTGTGTCTTTTGGACAGTAGCAAAGAAAACAAGAGGATTCCAGAAAAAAACTCTTCTTTTTAAAGATACCACCAAGGCCACAATGCAATTCCTAATACTTAAATTATAATCATTCCTCACACAAAGTAATATTATGCTCAGAAGATATTGATAAAACAGTGTGACGTTAGACAGCAATACTACTGGGGTAAATTCTCATGGGTTTAAAAATCAGCATTTCATTGCACTAGTGCCAAGAGAGTGATAGCAATTTGAATAATCTGAGAATTTGTCCCAGTTAGAAGAAGAGTAGCAAAATTTGGCACACTGTTACTAGATTGACTCCATATAGTTGTCAGCCCTACTAATAGTTCATGCAGACTTCACCCACTGGTTTCAAGTTGCGCAGGTTGAACTGACCTCTGTGTTTTGCTTTCCTCCAGTTACAGATTATTTTGTAAATCTCAGGATCTGGAAGACAGTAAAATTTAACTTCAAAATATCTGTCAGTGTATTTTCTGGAGTTTCATCAGCTGAAGGAAAGCTAATTCTAATCATTTTTTTAAATATATTGCAATATTTTGAATAAGCTGTAATATGATTTAATAAAGTGGTACTGTCTTTAAAACAGTACTCATTAATATAAGTATGAAGTTCAATTCCTTTTCTTTAGATATGCAACTCTTTTTATTAAACAGTGGATATGTTATGTATTCAGTAGAAGTTTGGTATCAATCTTGTCCTAATCAAAATATTGGATTTGAGAACTTTTTAGTATAAGGAACAGTTAAGCAGTTTCTCTTGTCACTTGAAATAGGAGATAAGTCCCAGAGATTCATATATGTATAATGAAATAATGTCTCAATCTATTAGACACCCTGAAATATTCTGCAAGTGACTCAGCTGAGGAAAGAACAGTACATTTTTTGCTTTGTGATGTTGGACCATGACGCAGATGTTAGAGATCAGAGAACATCAGATGAAGGAGTAAACATGCTAAAAGAATACCCTGGTTTCAGTATCACCTCTTCTTTTGAGGTGCTTGAAACAAAAGATGTGGAAATCAAATTTGATTTGCATACACATTTTTATGGGGCAGAGGTAACATTTCAGAATAACATTTTTCATTTGATCCCACATGTATAATACATTTCATTGCTGTTTAAAAAAAAATAGTGTTACCACCATCTGAGTTTTTAAGGAAAAGACTAAATACTTAAACAAGGTCATGAACTGCTGGATAAGAAGAATATACATGAATTACATAGACCAAAGAGGAATAAAGAAGTTGTATTGATGGGGACGGGGGGAGAGAGATCACGAGTCATTAACTATGGCTTTATGCTTCACTTCTCTGTACAGTGGGTTTAATCCTATTAACTGTTTTCCATTCATTCTGTTATTCCCATGGAATAGGATTCTAAGTGTGCTCCAGGTTAGTCATGAATATTATGCAATCCAATAGCTTTTGTATCTTTTGTTAGCATATACAAGGCATGTCAGAGGTGCCAGTGTTTGTTCTTAACATCTGAAGTAATCACCAAATTTCACAACTCCGGGTAGTTATCACTCCTGTAGAAGCAAAGAGATATTTCTAAAGCCTTCTAGTGAATGAATAAACCAATGGCTTTTATCCAGGCTTTGCAGGTCACTGGATGTTTAAAACAGCAAGGCAAATTAAAAGAATCCCTTCTCTTTTGCTATAACGGCAATTTTGCACTTCAGTATATGAGGATTTGCTAATATGAAAGCTATTGAGGAAGATATGGAGTGATTTTCTTCTAGCAGTGCCTTGAAAAGTAGCAATAAATGTTGCATTTCAAATTACACCTTCCTCGAAATGTGACTTCATTTAAAAAAAAAAAAAAAAGGCATCTTGAACACCAGATTTTTGTCCCATCATGACTTCCAATCAGAGGTAATCCACTTAGAATTAAAAAGATAGTTTTCTAATTGTCAGTCCAGTAACCTCAGCCTGAAGATCAAGTGGCTACTTTTTGGTTTATGCTTCATCACGAATATTGATACTTCTGTAGGCCAGGTTTTTTTTTTTTCCTTTGTACAGTCACAACCTTCTAGTCTTCATACTTTTCCTCAGTTGCCCCTTTCTCTTATTATTATGTCTCTCCTGAATTGTTGCCCAGGTATTGTCTAGATGCACCATTGGAGTAAGTTAGCAAGTCTGTTGGTACTCCATTTGTGTGTTTGTACTTTTGTACAAATTTCCCAGAAGAATAAATCGTATATTAGACTCGATATGTGAAATGAGGGGGGAAAAAAAACTCCACCTTTTTAATTTTTTTTTTCAGAACTCGAACATAGTTGTGGAGAAACTGGTAAATGCTGCACCCTCCATAAGCACTCTGCTGAGCACGAGCTCTAGGAATGGCCAACACAGCTGAAGCAGAACAAGGTGCTGCAGCAGCAAACTGCACAGAACATCAGTTCTTTCCTTGGGAGCTTTTGGGATGACAGACTAAGTATGGACAGTGTCCATAGAGAGTCCTAGCCTACTGTATTCAAGCAAAACAAATACATATAGGTAGGGTCACTGTGCATATCCAAATTATCTTCTGAGAGCTGTGATAGCTGTGCTGAGCTGGCAGGGCTAAAAATTCAACACAGTCCCAACAGAATGCATTTGATTTCTTTCTAGCCCACCCTGAGGAGAGCAAGGGCAAGTGTTTCCATGTATTCTCTGTAAACCTTCTTTGACATTAACAAATCAGATGGGATGCCAATTACATGGAGTTGATCCAAGCTTTTGCATAAAGTGATATCCCTTCATTCATCCCAGCAAGTAGTACCATAATTACACTTTTTCTTCTTATGCTATGTGAGAAAGGAGGACCTATTTTTCCAATGTCCCATATGAGAAGTGCAACCTCTTCTGATCACAGAAAAAGGTGTGTAGTTTTACCAGCTTTTCCCTTCTACTTTCCAGTCTACTGAAAGAGACTTTCCTCTCCCATCATGATCTCCATCAGTTCCCTAACATTTCTTAATCCAATTAGTGTTGTCACCTTTCTTGCTTCCCTTCTGTCTTTCTGATAATGCATGGATAATGTGTGAGATGTCTGCTGACTTTGGAATTAAAATGTCTATTTTGAACTTCACTATGCAGAAATGTCTGAAATTGGGCACTAACTTAACACACGCAGTTCCAAAGTCTTCTGTATTGCACAGTGGACCAGCCATTAAAAAAGTAGACTTTTTCTTCAAGGTCTCACTTAGGAGCTGACTTTCCCACTGCTGAAACAGTAAACCCAATTTTGTCTTTCAGATGCTCTTCTGAAATGCCTATCTCCCACACAGTTTAAGAGTACTTCAGCTGCACTTTCCTGTCCTTTCTGTTACCCTACCTTTGCTCATCACTGCTCCTGTGGAGTTGATATGAGATTTGCACATAGATATATTAAAGCAATTTTGGTGAAGGTAGGCTTTTGCAACTTGAAAATGGCAGTCTTCATGGGGAATAGGATGAATATTATGGTATGAATCGATAGTGGTTACAATCCTAATCCAAGCTGGAGGTCCATTCCACATACTTTCATCTTCTTGTAAAGTAATATTCAATACACATGTCCACAGGTGTATTTGCGTCCTTTGAATGTCTCCCTTAACATACTTCTATACTTGTCAATTTAAGAAATAAAACTTTTTTGAACACAGATGGTGCAGTAAAGGACTTTCAAAAGATAATTACAAGTTCAAACACTTCGGTGATTCCTGAGTACAAGCAACTGGATTCTCTTAGTTATTCCCTAGATAAATGCATAATGATAAGAAAGTGAAGGGAACTGTTAGAAGGGCAGGACTCTCAAGATGGAGGTGGAAGGTGGAAACACAAAGTGAGAAAAGATGGAAGACATTTTTTTTTCTCTGAAAAATAAAAGGCTGTGAATCTTGGCTGTTGCCTAGCATGGCCAACTGAAACTTGGGCAGGGGACAAGGGATATAGTGTGGATCTTAACAACACTTGCATAGAAACTACCCATAAAGTCTCTAGGAGTATCAGTTGCTGCAAAATCAGGTGACAACGCACACTTAAAAGGACGACTTGGAGCAGCTCCTGAAAACTCCTATGCCCAGACCTGAGCAGAAAGGCAGATTTTAACACAGGAAGTTTCCTTGCCAGGGCAACAGTTTTTGCACTTGCTATAGCTTTAACATCATGCCTACAGGAAGTTAAAGCCTTCAAACTGAACCTAGCTTTTGGCTTGTTTCTTCCTTTTTAAGCAACAGTCAAGTAGGGGCTGGTAATATATGCATTGTTTACCATAATATTAAAACAGGCAACAAATTAGTAGCATTTATGTAAATAAGAAATAACCCAGGTCATAATCATACTCTTATAAGTGTTAAAAACTAAAACCATCAGCCTGAACCACCCCCATCTCTCAAGAAATGGAACAGAGGTTAAATGCTGCATGTGTTGTGAGTGCGCTGTAGCTTCATGTTCCACTTTAGCACAGTCGATTTGGCGAAATAAGCAATTACACTGATAAACAGAGGACCTCCTCCAGATGGAGGCATGTACCCAGAAAGAGATGACCTGTTGGATAACCAGTGCCCAAACCTGAGCTAGGTGAAAACTTAGGAATATCAGACAGTTGTGACAGTGGCCCAGGAGCAATTAGTTCCCAAGGAGTAATAGCTGTGCCAACAGAGGAAGTTACTCCCCAGTCTCAAGAACTTGATAGCTCATTTTTGCCTTAAAGGATAAGGATTTACATTCCATATTTTTTAAAAATATAACGCCACATCGCTGTAGAATTTTTCTCTATGTTAAATGTACAGAAGAGAGTTCAAGTGGGGTTTGGTGTGTTCATTCTTTTTTGAGGGGTAGGGAGATGTGCTTTCACCAGAATTATGGCTGTTCCCATTGCCCATAAACACATATTTATGATGTATATTAGAAGAGTTTTGGTTCAGTCCTTACTAATAATTTGGCTTAGTGACTTGTTCAAGCTCATTTTACATTTAAAAAAAAAAATGTTTTTCTCTGAACTCTTCTGGTTTTACTTGTTTCTAAATTAAATGAATAGTAAGATTTTCATCAATAGGGAGCACTGACATTTTAGCCACTAGAATTTTTCAAGTATTCTAGATGCAGATTCAAGCACACTTTTGGGCTACAAAATAAGCTAATATTCTAATTGCACTTCACATTCAACTATTTGCTGTTTCTTGGACATCTGTTATGCATTGAGCAGCTGCTTGTATTGGGATGGACATGATGACTTCTCTACATTTTCTATTAATCCAATGAATTTAGAATCAAGGAATATATATGAGTATCCAGATTTCTGAAGTACGTAATTCTGCATTTTGTCAAAACGCATGTTGGCATCCCAGTGTATTTCTCAGTTGCCTACTTTAACGTCATCTCTGAAATTTCTTAACTGTCTTTTCATATCTATCCTACTTATATTTTTATGTATTTCCTATTTTGACATTTGACTTTCAGCCATATTCTTATATTTTAATTAAAGTATATTCAGCATCAGTCTTTATATGAATACCAAGGTGGCACAATATTTGTCTTCTAATATGGCTTTCCAACAATTCCTGTTGCTTGTTACCAGAATCTCATCCAGCTTCTTATCCTCTCACAATCGATCTTTGTCCAGAGAGATTTTTAAAGTGTGGCAATAATACATAGTACAGAGAGCAAGATTTTTTATAATGACTGGTTGTTTAATTGGTAGTTGAGTGGAAAGCATTTTCACTACTTAGGTACTGTAAGCTTTGTCTATGAAATCAGAAAGCATTACATATCTGCACAGCACCACAGAATAGGGTACAAGGGCTGTGAGACTTTTGCGGACTCTTCTAATGCATCATATAATGACAACACTAGAAAAAGGATCCTGAATTAGATAGAAAAATGTTATCTATGTCTACAGTTCTCGTGCCCCAGGTCTCTTTTGCAGCATATCTACTTTCTCTGTACCCCAGAAATACTTTCTGTAATATTGTAATATTTTTAGCATTCTCATAAATATATATTTTGAGTAAACCCCGGTTGTTTTGTAAATATTTGTGAACTGTAGACAAGCATTCAGCTCATCCCAGTATCTGTGGATTCAGCTGGCAGAATGAGCTAAGTCTAACAATACTGTGGCAAATAATTCACTTAAAGAATGTAATGTATATGCTTCAGAGGTACACGTACATCAGTAGAATACTGCATATGCCTGTCCTATTAATAGAATGGCAGGTATTTCCATCACATGGAAATTGGTTGGCACAACTAGTTCTCTGTGAAAATCTGGAAAAGGGACAACAAAACTGATTTTGTCAAGGACAAAAGGAGAGTAAAGGGCAACACAAGAGTAAACGTTATATCTAGGCATACACTTAAAACAATTTGAATGATCCTGATCCAAGCAAATGACAGTTAAGAGTGATAAATGTAATAACCCTGAAAAATAAATATGAGAACTCATTTAAGCTTTTTACTAAAACCACAAAGGGTTGACTTACCATAAGCTATAAAAGATGTCATTAAATCATCAGCCTTTATGACTAATTGCCTGTTGTGGTTTCTGAGATGCTCCTTTCTCTCACAGTACTCTGAGTAACTATGTACAACTCCAAGAATTGATACCTGTAAGGAAGTTCCAGTTTTAGACTGACAAAGAAGGCAAAAAAAAAAAAAAAAAAAAAATTCCTATCTTACTACAGTAATGAGAAATCGTATTCACCTCAGCGGGTCTAATCATAGGTGTATAGGTTGTAAGATATGTCTCTAAAATTATACTGTGCTAAATATAAAAGTACAGAAGACAGTTTAATAAATGGGCTACATCAAGTCAGTTCAATGGTGTTCTGTGGAGTGTAGTCTGTGTACCAATAAAAATCTCCATGTTTTTTATTAATTCCATTAAAGTAGCACACCACCTCCAAATATTTATAGAGATCAAGCAGACTCACTTCAGGATGAGCCCTTCATACATACCAGAGGTACCATTTCCTGAAATGTAAACAATTGGTATCTGCTGAGCCATAATCCCTAAATCAGAAACACAAATGTTTGGATAACAAAAAATGGAAAGCCTCATTCTTTGTTGTTGACCTCCCAATACATATTTTTTCACTTTCAGTGTTATGTGCATGACTAGCATTCTTTATACAGGACTGGAAATGCAGTGGCTTTTTGCCATAGTGACCACAAAGGACAGCAGTGATCAAATTCAAGCCAATCCAAACCCCCAGTGAAGCTCAGTGACTTCAGGAGATTTGAAATCAAGCCTTCAATTCAATGCTACACATATGATGCAGTATGAAGCAACTGAAGTTTGATATTGTTAAGAATCAGAGAAATAAAAGGATATTTATTTTACCCCTTAAGAGCAGATGGATCTCATACATGAAAAAGTTGAGGAAATATAAAACACAGGTTTATGTGTACTGTCATTGAAATCTATTTGTTTTTTATATACAGAAAGTTTTAGCATTCCACTGCAACAAAGTGTTTAATAACTGTTAAGTGTTTTAGCACAGACCTGGAACTGCTGTCTGTCATATTTGCAGTGCATATATACGGAATACAGAATGCAGACATGCAGAATAATCCATTGTACAACTAGAGCTGTAACAATGAGCAAACTGCTTAAACTCTAATGCTGAGGGAATGAAATTTTAAATACTTTTCCAGAGTAGTTTATTTTTGGGCAGGGTTTTTTCTTGAAGAGATTAAAAACAGAGCTAGTGGAGAGCACTGAGAAGTTGGAGAAGGGTAAGGAAAATACTGTCTAGGTTGCAGGTGTTGGTGCTCAGGACCTGGGGCACAAGCAGTGATCTTGAAAGTCCTGCCTGTTCTGTCTTGTGCTGTGGTTTTTATAGAATCATAGAATTGTTTAGGTTGGAAAAGACCTTTAAGATCATCCAGTCCAACCATTAACCTAACATTACCAAGTCCACACTAAACCAATCAAGGGTAGACTAGACTAAACCATGTCCCAGAGTGCCACGTCTACCCGTTTTTTGAACACTTCCAGGGATGGTGACTCCACCACCGCTCTGGGCAGCCTGTTCCAATTCTTGACTACCCTTTCCGTAAAGAAATTTTTCCTAATTTCCAACCTAAACCTCCCCTGGCGCAGCTTGAGCCCATTTTCTCTCATCCTATCGCTGACTACGTGGGAGAAGAGACCAACACCCACCTCACTACAACCTCCTTTCAGGTAGTTGTAGAGAGCGATAAGGTCTCCCCTCAGCCTCCTCTTCTCCAGACTAAACCACCCCAATTTCCTCAGCCGCTCCTCATGAGGCCTGTGCTCCAGACCCTTCACCAGCTTTGTTGCCCTTCTCTGGACACGCTCCAGCACCTCAATGTCTTTCTTGTATTGAGGGGCTCAAAACTGGACACAGTATTCCAGGTGCGGCCTCACCAGTACCGAGTACAGGGGCACATGGATCCCAGTAGATCCATAATCAAGCATTTGCTGGGGTTTTGGGCCTTCCAGTCTTCCTCTTCCCAAGCAACACTCCAGCCACTGCTCCCAGCCTCATGCGAGGGGGTCTAAAAGTTCTTGGAGCTCCTCCAGCTCCATAGCAGGAGGACAAGGAAGCAAGTGCCCCAGGTCAACCTGCCTGGTGAGGGGGTTTCCTGTAGCCTCTGCTCCTAAAAGTAATGGATTGGTAAGTGCAAATTGGAGCCGGCAGTGACCTCTTTGAACCATCAACTCTTTGGAGCCTGAGGTGGTCACGGGGCATTGCCTTTGGCAAGATCACAGGGAAACAGTCACATTTTCACTGGGTTCTGCCTAACTTTACACACATTCATCACAGGTACTCAGTGTCCACTCAGGTTTTTTTGATTCCACAAGTCCATTTGGCTGGGAAGTAACTCTAAGTTCATTTCAGGGAAGAATGAGATTGTCCACATACAAAAGACTGATGCTTTGAAAATGCTACAAAATAATAGAAATTCAAATCAGTAAAATACCCCTAAGTGCAATTTTAATTGTTTTTAAAAGTCCTTTTCATGCTCTATTTTCATGTTCTATTAATTTCTGGATGCATTAAATTGCATTATACTCTGTAAGAAAAAAGGAAGTTTTTCAAATTTGTTGTTAGGTTATGTATTAAATTTTAGTTCTCAGCATTAGAATTTCCATACGAGTTCAAAATTATCAAGATAATTACTTTTTGTCTATGTAAATGTGCAGGTTTTGCTTTCATTCCTACCCTGTCATAAGAAATCCAAAATTCTAGGCAGTGTAAAAAACACACCCTGAATCCTAGTGTCAATATTCACCTATTCCCCTTTTCAAAATAGAGTGTAATTTTACCAGACATCACTTTAACCCTGGAGTAAAGGAAAGTAGCTCTTGCCATGTTAAATAATAACCTGTGTAAATTTCAGCTGTTGGGGATCTATTCTGTGCCTCTAATAGGAGAAAAAGCTATTTTCAGTTGTTATGACTTTTAATGTTCATAATTTGAAATAACCCATATCCTGATATCATTCAGGGCAAATCTAGTTTTTCTGCACCCTTACTCTTACCAAAAAGGTCTTAGAAAACAATATAAAATCATATTATACTAGGGCCGCTGCCTTGACAGTAGAATTGACACAGTACAGTGCATTTGTATTTATAGTTTGGGCAGTAGTACATTTGATCCTTGATTTTATTATTCTACTGTCATATAATTCATGTCTTTCCAGATTTTGTCACACTGAGTTACTTATTCACCTGGAGCAAGGCCAGAAAAATAAGACCTAAACCTCTTTAATCATAGCCATGAAATGAATGTAAGAGTTGAGAACACTGCTCTGTCTGTGGGTGTCTGTGTGTGCACATATCCATCTGCCATCCACTGGACTGTGACAGGCAAGCAGGACACAAACACGGGTAAAAAAAATACCTTTGATTTCTGATCTGAGAGATTCTCTGTGCCAGCAACAGTAATGGCAAAGAGCATCCCAAACCTTGGGTTAGTCTCTGTTGTAGAATAGTATTTGTACTTCTTGCACAGAAAAGACAATTCTTCCTAATTTCTCAAAATGCAAAATATAGACGATCCCAGCCACCATTAGTAGGATTTGCTCAGGGTTTTTCACCTTTTTTGTTGTTGTTTGTGTGTTTACTTATGAATAATAAAGCCACATTTTTTTGGTTAAAAACCTATGAAGAATATTCTTAGAATCACAAATGTACCTGGGAATTTTTAATAAATTGTATTTTATGTAGCCAAGTTTACGTCATCATTGTTGTGCAGTTCAACTACCTGCATTCATAAAGTATACCTGCATGCCAACTTGATGAGTACTGCAAGGTTAAGAAATACCCTGCAGGAATTAAAAGGCTTGTCTTTTTTTCAGAATGGGTCTGTGATTATGGACTGCTTCATTGCCTATGAAAAATAAAGGAAATTTGCACGAAATAAAAGTAAAAATTTGCATGAAATAGAAGTAAATACAAGGATCTAATGGCTTGACAAGCAAGCATAAAGTGGTATTTGGAGAACTGAGTCTGAAGAAACTTGCTCACATCTAACTTCAAACAAAAGTTTATTATGGAAAAGTCTTCCTGCTACCAGGAAATATATCCAGCTACCAGGGAAGCTGATTCCTATAGGGTACACATATAGCTCATGTCTTAATTGAAGAGGATGAGCTACTTAATTCTTTGAGAAAATTGTGTGACTTTTCTAAAAAAAAAAAATTAAAAAAGAAGAAAAGCAAGCAGGAGGAAAAAAAAGGAAAAAGAAGGAAAACCTTAATGTTATAATCCATTGGTAAAATTAAATTAGTTTTCTTGGGTTTAGCTTATTGGTAAAATATTTGGGAGCACACAAAAGTGTTTCATAAACACAATGAGATCCATCATGTAAAATCCCTGTCCTTTCTTCAAGGGCCTGGCAAGAAAAGTGAGTTTTCTACTGAAATTGTATTTTTCTAACTAAAAGCCAGAATGCCCTGAAAAATTAAGCTGTCACTAGTTAACGCTGTCAAAATACCATATCTCAACTGTTCATGCTTGTTTAATTAGACTTCACTCTTTCTTCCCTTTCATTGTGAATGGTATTTGTGCATTTGTTATTCTCCAGGCTCTATTTTTACAGTCCCTTGAAAACAAAACATAAAATCAATGATGCTGAAGTTTATGTAGGCTTAATATTAGGCAAAAAATTAAAGTGTCTAGTCCCACTGTCAATAGGATGCATTTGTGTAGTTCTCCATGTAGCACTTTAAAGTAGGGTAAGTGACAGCAATCTCATTCTGAGAAGAGGAAGAGCCATATGGCTCCATTTTATGGGTGGCTGGTTTTATAATAGCTCAGAACAAAACATTCATGATCCTTAAACAGATTCAGATTGCTCGTGTATATGGGCAAAGTAGTCGTGCACAGTGCCTTGAAGTTCCAGTCTTTTCCATGTACTTCCCTGTTAGGAAAGCATGCCAAGGACTGTGGTTTATCAAGAAAGAGAAGAAATGTTTCCTTTAAGGAATCTATAGATTCAGCAGGAGGTTCTCATGGTTTGCATGGTTACTTGATGTCAGACTACAGTAATTAGTTCATACCTATAGTCTTCAGTGCCTCTGATAAGAATGCCTCTGAAGGCATCCCCAGGCAGAACTGGACAGTCTATGGCGATACGCCATACCGCTATCTCAAATACGTAGACACACTAGAAAAGGTTGCAAGTTCACATTTCAGTCACTATGTGTGTGTGCATGTGCCTGGCCACCCACATGTGCATCCGTACACATACTAGATCTCTGAAAGGATCTTAAATTACTTGATTTGGTGTTGCTCCTTCCTTTTGATGCGGAGCTGTCTATATGAATTGAAAGTGAGAAAATAGTTAATACAGTATCTAGTTTCATTGTAAACCCTTCCTGATTGATGACTTGCCTTCTCCTGGGACCCAGCATTATAGCACAAACCAACTGGTATAACCTGCAGCTAAAACTACTTCTTGGAGTTCTGCTTCTTTTCTAGGGAAAAGTGCTTTTCATGAATACTAATGTTCAGACTCAGGAAAAAAATGTATCTAAGGAAGTGTGTTATACACAGAACTTTAAGCTACTGCTCTTCTTGATGATACTAATCTGTTTTCCTACAGAGAATCATGTGAATAGTTACCTGTCATTGCATCCTCACGTTCATGTCTTAATACTTGTGGGTGTGATACAAATTACTTAAAAGAAATTTGCTGCCCAGACTAGGTGGTTTTCTCTGTTATACCAATATATTTTTCCTATTGTATCTTTTGATTTGATAAGTGCTAATACAAAGATTCTTACCTAGTGCTTTTAACAGTAAACAACAGTTAACAAGTTGCTCTGATAGCACAGTCCTTCAGGAGGCATTCATAATGTCAACACCAACGTTGAGTTATTCTCTCTCAGGAGCACCATTAACAGTCATTTTATCACCACCAAGTGTGTATGTAATTCTGTAACATCAGTCCCAATGCTGGGCAGTTCTCCTGGTCAGAGCTTAA
The DNA here is from genome assembly GCF_030463565.1 of Pelecanus crispus. NCBI lineage: Eukaryota > Metazoa > Chordata > Aves > Pelecaniformes > Pelecanidae > Pelecanus > Pelecanus crispus. Next base: position 103,583,140 of record NC_134645.1, read on the forward strand.
CTATAGGAAAAACCACTTCAATACTGAAAAGACAGTGAAAACCAGCCTAAAGTGTTAAACTTTCAGCTTAAAGTCCCATTAATACAGGCATTCACAGATAGCAGAAGCAAACAGAACACAAGCAAGCAGTGTATTGACTTTTTTTCTAATCGTATACAGAGAGACAGCTTGTATCTTATTTTTTGTTTTGAGTAATAGTGTATTTTGCTTTTAGTCTGTTTTAATCCTGAGTTAGCCAGAAAAATAGTAATTTTGAGAAGGACAAAGTGTCGCTGTAGATAATAAGTTGGATATGAACTATGAGTGGGATGCTATTTGAAGACAAATATAATCCTTGTAAGAGTAAATAGGTAAATAGTATTCAGAAATTGGCATAGAGTTATTTGTTCAAAATATTTGTGAAACTTACTGGGAAGCCATGTGCCATTATGGCTTGTTGAAAAGGATGTTGAAAAACAAAAAGATGTACAGAAAAGAGTTATGAAATTAACAAAATTCAAGGAAAATGTGCCCATAGTGAAACACAAAAGAAACTCTATCTACTAAATCAGTCAAGAGAAGACTGAGAAGTAGCTTGACTACAGCCTTCAGGTACCTACAGGCAAAAAGGATTTCTGACAATTAAGAGGTCTCTAATTTAGGAGGAAGGAATGTATAATTAGCTGGAGCCAAGAATTCCATTCCGTGCCCCCTCCACCAAATCAGCAATGGGAGCTTTTAACCATTGGAGCAATCTGTGTCCTTCTGAAAGATGTGCTACATCTCATACAGAAGCTACGGAGGCTGACAGAGAAAATTTGGGGACCACACAGGAAGTTAGACTAGACAATAATGTACAATTTCTTCTGTCCTTAATATCTATTTCTGAATTTAAGAATCTGTAAATCAACAAAGATTAATAAGGGTAACAGAATCTGGCCCTCAGTCATGTATATTTTATCATTTAATTACATTTCCATTGAGGATTATAATTCAGTTCTCTTATGACTTCATCTATGAAACTTTTCTACAGATCCCAGAAATAGAGTCTTTCTTATTCTAATAATTAAACTTTGAACCAAATAGAAGCTCTTCAGCTTGAGACTCTAAATTGTCATAAGGAAAATTTAAATAAACATCATTTTAGCTTCTCTGTTACAAGTAACACAGCAATGATATAGCACAAAAAGTGTTAATGTCTGTTATAGCCCTTGAGCTATACAAATGTGTGGTTCTGTTTTGATCATGCTTGATATGCTATGTCTTGACTAGGTCTTATTCCATTTTGTTTCTACAGGTTAGTGAGACTTTAATCAAGAAAAAAAAAAAATCTAATGAACAGCAATTTGAAACACAGCATTTGGAAAGGTCAAAATGGTACATTACATCCTTATTATCCAAAAGAACAGATGAGTTTAATATCCTGGCAGCATTTTCCTGTGAAGAAGATATTAAACAAGAACTGAAAATGGCACAAGGTTCCTTCTTCCTTTCTTATGACAAAGATTGTAACAAGATGATGAAACTTCACAGAATAAATCTCTTTCTGCTTTAATGTTCAGGCTGTGGATCCTGCCTAGATTTCAAAAACCTAAGCTAACCAAAGAGCCAATACGCATGCTATTTGTTTCAGGTCCTTTACAACATATTTTCCTGCTTACATGACCCTGTTTCCATTAATATTTTCTAGTCTTAAAGATGGGAAGACATGTTAACAGAAGGTGTGCAGTGCAATGAGTTTTGGCAAATGCTACCTGTGTTGAACTGCAATAAATAATACACTGCATCAGCACTGGCTAAAATGCAGATTTTTCAGCTTCCGTTTGAATAGACCTAAGAACAGAGATTATGTATTCCAACACACAATGCATTACATGTGTCCTTCTTTGGAGAGTCCCTGAAGGTATGGAACTGTTTGAAAACCAAGGAATTTGTAGTAGATCCTGTAGGTTGTTAACAATTTGATTAATATAAGGAACTGTCACAATTTGCTTCCTTAAATCATTATCTGCATGAAGACTTTTCCTTTTACTTTATAGGTCTAAGGAGAGAAAAAAAACCTTCTGGAACTTGATGTTGTATTTTAACACTAAAATACACCATCTGAGTCTTCATGTTAAATCTTATTATGACAACTGAACAGATGCTATGCTTAAAAATCAAAAAACAAGTATATGACATGCACCTGTATTAGTTACTTGTATTCATTCCACATGAGATATGAGAAGTCTGCTATTACATAAGAATGTAATAAGTTATACATTAAAGATATTCATAATTATTAAAGAAAACACTGTTATTCCAAAAGATATCTGTCAAAGTATTGTTGGCTGAAGCAGACCTACACGGATTTGCACAAGCTCACAAGCAGAAATCATATCGAACCTCTTTTTTCCACACCATCTAGGAAATACATTTGAAAAAAAGAATTCTCCATGGTACATTACATGCAGCATCTTGCTGAGAAAAGCCATTCTGCTTTGGTCAACAGAGATAAAATGAACATACCCAAAATCTGTTTTCGGTCTCTCAAGTGAATATATATATATATGTATATATGTGTGTGTGTGTGTGTATACTTCCTTTTTGTTTTCCTTAGGTGATTTTATTTTCCACTGGAGATTGTAAATGTATTTTCCATCCTTTGTTTTGCAACTATAAAGTAGGATAGCTTTTTCCATGCATTGGCAATGTGTAACCTATTTTGAAACTTCAAAGGTTTTGCAAAACTACAGACAAAAATCCCTAATGGATGTTCATCTTCTAAATGCCTATGGAAATTAATGTTTTCCGTGTGTCTAGAAAAATCCACTAGATACAAGTTTCTATCAAGTTCCTTGTGATTTAGCTAATAGTCCTTGAAAGAGAAATGACTACAAATAGTTCTTTTCTGCTTCCCAACCAGATATATCAGCCATCGAGTATACAGCCTACAGAAAATAACAAACAAGACTATTTTTTCAGTTCCTAGTTATTATTCACAATAGAAATCCATGAGATTTTATAATTTGAATTACACTGACCATATATACTTTTGCTATGAAAAAATAAAATATACGCTGTTGTATCCATTTTTTAAAACATCATCGTTAGGGAATGACTGAGTAGAGAATCCAGGGTATTGAGGGGGACACTCAAGGTGTAGTCACACAAACAACTCCAGGATTTTGCAGAGAGTGAGTGCAATATATGGGTTTTGTTACACTCTTTTCAGTTTGCTCATGATTATGCAAAATGCTGTTACTGTGTCACACACTATTTAACATGGGGAACACCTTGAACACATTATGCAGCCTTATTTAGTTATTTCATGAAATGGATTTTTTCCAGTAGGTGATCACAGTCATTCTTTTTTGAAAAAGTACCAAAATAATCAAGTACATTTGATGAACGAATACACCGGTTTAAAGTTAAACTTTAAGAGGCACCTCCTTTCATCACTTATCTCCAATAAATCATGTGGTGGTTGGGCATTTCCATGAAGTTTTTCTTTAATGAGGAAGGTTAAGAGTAAAAGTTGAATGTAAAATGTTGGACCTGTGAACCCATGAGAACATCTCAAAGCAAAGGATCATGTAATCCTCTGTGAAATATATTCATTAAATTAACAGCAGATGAAAAAAGGATGTGGCTGATGGGAAAGGTGTCATACTGAAGCAAGATCACAAAAGAGAGACATCAAAACACAACCGACCATGTGCAGCACACACATTCCCACGCACACGATTTTGCACTGGGAGGTGCAGGTTCATTGTAACCCCAGTAAGAAGGGCACTTAGACTCTGTGAAGTATTGCTTAAAATACCATTTATTGCAGCTAACACTATAAAGAAAAAGAGGTTAGCACAGATAATTTTACATCCCTTCAGATGCTGAGAACCCCAAGTTATGCACCATCGAATGAGCCTCCAAGCAGGGTGCAGCATCCTGCGCAGATCCTGTCCGTGTAAAGGTTACCCAATATTTCAGTCTTCTGAGATCTTGTAAGGTTTTCCTAAAAGAAAATAACCCCATTTATCATTTTCACTGTCAAACAAAAAAGATGTGCACATGAGAATTTGTTGCTGCTGGTTTAGATAAAGGCAAGGACCCGCAGGTGGTACAAGCGGTGGGACCAAGTGGCAGCTGCCCACAGGCTGCTTCGTTACAATTAGCCAGCTAAGTTTATCCTGCGGGCAGAGGAGATGCACAGCACAACACAGACCTGAAGGCTATGTTGTGTGCACAGCACAGTGCAGGCCTGCGCCTGTTCGGGGTAATTGCTATGTGGGTCACTAACTCCTCCATGTGCAATGGTCTTCTCGTCAGCATCTCTGCACATGTATACATACATATCTACTTTGCATCTCCATATAAAAACTCCTTTTGTGCTCCGGAGTGAACCAATACATTGTATTCAAATCTGCACACATTAAAAGTCTCTACATGTCTATTGCAAACACTCCTTTGTACAGTTCTTTGTGTCGATCAAGCTGGAATTGTGCAGGAAGTCAGATAGGTTTATAATTATGCAATTTATACCTCCAAACACTGTTAAAAGGCTATGTAAGTACATTTTTGTAAGTGTGCTTTTTGTGCCTGCAGCTCAAAATCTGGTTATACTTGCATTTGAATTTGTTTTGTTTTGTCACACAGTGTTACTTGATATTATATGAATAAATAATCCATAAGCTAGAAAACAATCTAAAATCAAAGGAACGAAATCTGTTGCATTATTAAAGAGACATTAAAATAATTTGACATGAAAGACATTTTAGAGACAATACAGCCTGTCTGATTTACTGATGTGCACAGAAGCTAATACATCATTCAGCCCTGCTACCACCTGACAGCTGCTCAACATCTAATGGGAAACGTGATTGTGGTCACAGTCCAGTTCATAGTGGACAGGTGTCGGCATCACAAAAATCATCATCACAACTGGCACTAATTGGCACCTTTTCTGACAGTCTCAGCAGAGAGGCTAATGATTGAATCGGCATGGAGGCTGCCTTGCAAGCTCTGCTGGCGTGGGACGCTGGGCTCAGCTCTCCCTTCACTGAAACCATCCTTAGTTTTGCACATATTTCAAAGGAACACAGTCGGGTCCTGACACTCTTTATTTGCCTGTAAATTCTATGAGCTTGCGCATTGCTGTGGCATAGCTCTGGAAGTGGTGCCTCTGTGCAGAGGGTTAGACACATCTCAGGGACACTGAAGCCTGCCCACTGACGCCAGCCAACAGAGGAGCCTGTGGACTTAGGCTTGGCGTGGAAGAAGACCAAATGGGATGGAACCAAAGGCTGATGTAAAGGAGAAGCCACACATGACCCACCTGGGGCTCCAGTCTCATCCAAGCTTTTCTCAATTTTTGTTTATTTCAGATGCAACTATGATTCTTTGGACTTCTAGCAGCCACTTTACGCCTCCATGCCTCAGTTTATTCTTTTGTATGAAGGCCATAATATTTATCCCACTTTCAGACATAATATGAGGCTTTGATAACTAACCAATGCTTTAAAGTATTTAAACACCTCTGAGGGAAGACAATAGACACATTAAAACTCAGGTTTCAAATTTATAGGAACTTTGGTGTCTTAACAATCCTCTTCAATGAATTGTAGGCAATGACTATTGAATGTATCCATTTTGCATTTACTCATCTTTCCATTCACTCTGTTGAATGTTAAATACAGTTTCTTCTTCCACTCAACCTGCCTTGTTCAAATCAGTGATTAAAACAAATTTTCCTTTGCTGTACAGAAACCTATACTGTTTGTGGGTTAATTATCACTTCTTTTTTTCGTAGCTCTATAGACAAATGTAATATAGGTCAATAATGTGACTGTAGGATTTGAGAATGTTTTTATGGTAATAAAAAGAAGTAAAAAATAGGTGATAAGTTTGATTGCAATTAGCAGCAGTAACTGAAGTATAGAGAGGTTATTAGAGGTCAGTACCTTTTTCCAAAGTGAAGAAAGAAAGGCAGGAAGGCAGGAAGGAAGGACAAAAAGCAAAGGAAGGAAAGAAAAAGAAAAAGTAGGGAGGTTGGGAAAAAGGAAAGAAACAACAGTTCTAGTTTCACGTGTATGGAAAAAATGTTGAATTTGTTGCATATGGTACTGCCAGTATATGAACAAAAGTGAGAAAACCGAACTGGAAAACTGACACACAAAGTCAGGTAAAACATATCATAAAAGACTGAAAAAATGATGTAAAAAATCTGAGATTCATCTGTTTGTATCATTATACCTGAGGCCTACCTTCGTCAGAAACAATAAGGGTGTAAGATAACATGAGCACTCACAGAGGCTCAAAACACCACTGAGCCAGATTCTGATCTCTCCCCATTGATTTTTCACTGCTGTATTACATCTGATTTCAAGGAAATGTCTTCTTATTTACATGCATCTACGTAAATTCAGGATCGAGCCACCAGCTTTTTCCTTCCTCCAGTGTTAATAATGAGCAGTGGCTGCTATAGTGTGCTCCTAAAGACACTCTGGAAAAAGAATATGACATCGTTAGCCTAATGAGAGGAAAGAGGGAGAGAGATTGCTAAATGTTTTCTCTCTAGCCCAATTAAAGGAGAGAGAGCAAGACAAAGAGAGGGGGAAGGCGTGCTAGAGGGAGAGCTGTGTACGTGACGGATTTCTTCCTGCCTTTAGCGACAAGAGCATTCTCGTTAGGTAGAACTGAAAAAGACAGGAGGACGTGGAAATACAAAGGATAAATCCTTTGACTGAAATCAGACTGCGGCAGCATGGACCATCAGTCTGAGCTGCACATTAACTTCCAAAAATAGCTTGCTTGGGAAGGAAGGAATATGATAACAAGTACCCTATTGTCATTACTGTTCTTAAGACAAATTATCCATGCAAATATGAAGGAGCAAGGCTTGTCTGCCTGCTGAAAGCCTCCTCGGCCGTCCACGGTCACCCTTCAGGACTGCTCTAGAGGGAGAGAGCTGCTTGTGTACAAAGGACTTCACCGGTCTGGACGTTGCTAAGCTCACTGACAAGTGCCAACTCACTGTTTATAAAACAAGCAGAACTTAATCCCATGCAGTTTTGTGCCAGCGACATCAGGTCTGCCAGAAAGAGTGTCTACATCTCAAACCACATGCTGGGTCCCAAACTCATGCTGTCCTGCAGGCTGGGCCTGGGCACTGTCAGGAAGGGTAGCTCACCTGTCCCAGACATATGCAAGGTACCATGCCAAAAATTTCACATGACAGATGATTGCAAGCCAGCGCTCAGGCCCACATGCGAGGCTAGAGGGTTTTTTGTGACTCAGAAGTCTCTGGGGTTGAGTGTGCTGTTTAGGACTCCAGGTGTTACACAGGGATTTGAGGCTCCTAGCCCAAGCTAAAAACTGTGGAGTGAAAGTTTGCAGGTACATCAATGAAGCCTAGGAGACTGTTTTCTTTCCAAACACAGAAAAGAGCATTCCATCCAGTCGTACAGCATGACAATGTACACACATTATCTCATATGACAGAAGAATATCTGCTCCTTTAGGCTGCAGCAGAGATATAATTGGGCTTGCTAGAAAGATTTCTTTGCACCCACAGCTCTATTGCTGACTCCACATGTAGCTTACAGCAGCTTTCTGCCATGCTGTGACCACATTATTAATGATACACCCAGCCCATGGGCCTCAGTCTGCATGCTGCTGACTGACTGCATGTGACCCATGGTCCATGGGCAGGTCCATGGTGTCTGCAACAGGACAAACACAGAGGCAGGCCAATAATGGGTGAGAATCAAATGAATATTCCTTGTATCCAGGCCCTGAAATTTAACAGGACTGCATAGTTACATGAAGATGCAAGTTCTTTTCCATAGGTTATGGAGACCTGTGACCAAAGGTAGCTAGGAAGTTGAGAGTTTCCTTGTCATCGCGTTGGCCAACAGCCCCTGATGGGATTCCAGGATTATATCCCACACTGTTCTCATTACCTACACAATGGCCTGAGCCATGCAGAGAGCAGAAGAATTTGCCTCGCATCCCTGTTTATATATAATGCTCACACACTGAGCTGTGCGATAAAAAGTGGGCTTGATGTGCCTGGTATAATCCAGTCCCCAAATGTTGAGTTCCTGTTACTTATTTTAAATCTCTACATATTTGCTTGTCTTCTGACTAAAATGTAGCAGCTTTGTGAGCTAAGCTATAGCTGCCCTTTTACCATTTCAAGTGCCAGAAGATTTAGCTAGGGAAAACAACTTTGTAAAGACTTGCTGTGCTCTGCTACTCTTACATATTGCAGTTTCTCCCACTAACTAAAAAGAAGTTGAGAAAGTTCCCAAGAAAGACTTGCATTTCCAGCCTCTTGCTGTAATTATTTTTTAATATGTGACTCCTGAGTTCCCATCCTGGGAGACCTTTTGGCTTGTTCCATCATCAAGCCATGACTGGATTAGGTTTTTTTCCCCTGCAATGAGCCCTATTTTTTTTTTCTTTATTCACCACTTATCTGAGCACAGACAGCAGAGGGGGAATACTGGGTCTGGCTTCTGGTTGTCCAGCAGGAGTCATGGGATGATTTCCCAAGCCCTCCAGTGAAGATCGTAGGACAGGAATGCCTCCATGAACTTTCCTGTCAGCACAACAGAAGATGGTGGAAAAAGCAGCCTGTGCTCCTTTGCGGAGAAGGGTAAGTCTGCCAGGAAGACTGGCAGTAGCTCAGACTCATGTAAGCAGGTCCAGCTCAGCCTTGTTTGTACAATGGCAAAAAACCAGGAGGTGAGGGAAGGCTGCAATTAGGGTGAGATGCTTTCAAGCTCCTTACAATATTTTTAGATTATTCCAAATTTCTTCCTGGGTATTTGCATATTATCAATATTCTAGCTAACAATGACAATGTCACAAGATTTCCATTCAAAACTTTGGAAGTTTGAGTCTCTCAGAGGGATTTTCATATGTTAGATTCCTTTATCCTCCTTTATGGTTTGTTTCTTAAGAAGTGCTAAGCTCCCCAGTAAAAAGCTGCCCAACTCACATTGGTAATACTCAAGTTTTCTCTATTTTTTTAACTAAAAATTCTGGCCCACTAAATTCTGATATTCTGGCTGTGCACTCTGTGCTGGGTGCTGGCAAAATTGGTAAATACATGACTCAGTACTTTCAGGCTCCTCTGTCCTGAACTGCAAATATCACAAGATCTGAAATAGAAACATTATCCCTGATGTTTGAGAACAAGACACAAATTCAGTTGGATTTGGCCTGCCACTTTGGGAGATATAATGGCTAGCTAATGAAATGGTATCATATTTACTTACAAATGCCATCTTCTAAAATATCATACTTAAAAAGAAATTAATCACTTATTGTTTCTGTTGGGAGTTTACCACAATGGTAAAATTTAATGGACAAATGTGAGTTCAGTTAACTCCAGCTCATGTACAAGGGACTGAAAACCCATCACATAAATGGATCCCTCTAAAGCTTACAAATGGCAAGTCTTTGTGCCCCAGCCTGGAAATAAGGGCCTTACATTACCCAGCAATGGTCTAAGGTGAAGTAAGGAGGAAGGGGATGAGTACAGTCAACGTTAGTATGAAGCAGATACTACTCGGACACTTTCTGGTCACTTTCCCCTTCCTGTCCTATCTCAGCCACTGCAAAGTCCGCCTCACATTAAGGAGGCTGAAGTTACTAACCTCAACACACAGCAATTTAATTTTTATATAAAAATACTGTATTAAATAAGAGAGTTATCTGCAAAAGCTACCGGTAAAAATGCAATCTCAATCAGCAAGACCAACACAAAAGGCCAATCTAGTCTGAATTATCAGTCAGCACTTCAGCAACATTCCAATTATTTTTATCATTTAGAATGACCCTAGCAGTATTTTGAAATTGTATTTAAAAGTATAGTGGTGATTAATCAGGGAGCTATGGCAAGCCAGCATCATGATCAGCAGAAGGGTGGAGACAGATACTATATCATTTTGATCTTACTGAATAATTTGTTTTTAAGTACAAAACTTCTTGCAACTGTATCTCTTCATCATTTGGATGTCCAGAATAACAAGCAGAGTATCTTGTGGTGGTTTAGAGGGTTTTTACTACATGTCACAAGAAGAAAAATGAAATTAAATTACACCTATTTCCCCCCAAAACTGCATGATTTTTTCATTCATATAGACCTAATCTTCATTAAATCTCAATTTCTTAGCCGTTAGGATGCACAGTAGGACCTCCAGTAGCCCTGACTGTAACAGACCAGAGCTGGAATGGGTTGTTAACAACATTTGTTTAGGGCTGACATTTCCTTACAGGAAACAAAAAGATTTGGGTTGGGTTGGTTTTTTTTTTTTCTTTAATTTATGAAACTCCATGGCTTTTTTTTTGTAGTATTCATTCATATTTTCACTATGTAAAAAGCAATACTGTTTAAAATGTTCTTGATAACATTACTTAAATACTTGTGCTTTTAATAAGAAAAACAACATCTATTTATTTTTTGCTTTTGAGCAATTTTTGGACTCTTGCATTCATGTGCTTCAACAGATCTCTTCTTTTTCAGTGTAGCTAAGTTATGTCGTGAACATCATCACTTGAGTATTAGTAAAAGAGAAATGTAGTTTTGCTTCATCTTATTTCTTATTCCAAACAAAATAAATGGCTAATGGTGGCATCAGTGGTTTCTCTACTCCTTTAAAGTTCTATTTTCCATGGATCAGCAAAGTCTTATTAGGATGCTCACTAAAACCTGGCCAAATTTAGAATCATAGAATCATAGAATCGTCTAGGTTGGAAAAGACCTTTAAGATCATCCAGTCCAACCATTAACCTACACTACCAAGCCCACCTAAACCAATCAAGGGTAGACTAGACTAAACCATGTCCCAAAGTGCCACATCTACCCGTTTTTTGAACACCTCCAGGGATGGTGACTCCACCACTTCCCTGGGCAGCCTCTTCCAATGCTTGACTACCCTTTCTGTAAAGAAATTTTTCCTAATTTCCAGTCTAAACCTCCCCTGGCGCAGCTTGAGCCCATTTCCTCTCATCCTATCGCTAGCTACATGGGAGAAGAGACCAACACCCACCTCACTCAACCTCCTTTCAGGCAGTTGTAGAGAGCGATAAGGTCTCCCCTCAGCCTCCTCTTCTCCAGACTAAACAACCCCAATTTCCTCAGCCGCTCCTCATAAGACTTGTTCTCCAGACCCTTCACCAGCCTTGTTGCCCTTCTCTGGACACACTCCAGCACCTCAATGTCTTTCTTGTAGTGAGGGGCCCAAAACTGGACACAGTAGTCCAGGTGCGGCCTCACCAGCGCCGAGTACAGGGGAACAATCACCTCCCTGCTCCTGCTGGCCACAGCATTCCTGATACAAGCCAGGATGCTGTTGGCCGCCTTGGCCACCTGGGCACACTGCTGGCTCATGTTCAGCCGGCTATCTACCAATACCCCCAGATCCTTTTCGGCCAGGCAGCTTTCCAGCCACTCCTCCCCAAGCCTGTAGCATTGCATGGGGTTGTTGTGACCGAAGTGCAGGACCCGGCACTTGGCCTTGTTGAACCTCATACAGCTGGCCACAGCCCATTGATCCAGCCTGTCCAGGTCCCTCTGCAGGGCCATCCTACCCTCCAGCAGATCAACACTCCCACCCAATTTGGTGTCGTCTGCAAACTTACTGAGGGCACACTCGATCCCCTCATCCAGATCATTGATAAAGATATTGAACAGGACTGGCCCTAAAACAGAGCCCTGGGGAACACCGCTCGTGACCAGCTGCCAACTGGACTCAACACCATTTACCACAACTCTCTGGGCTCGGCCACCCAACCAGTTCTTTACCCAGCGAAGAGTATGCCTGTCCAAGCCGTGAGCTGCCAGCTTCCCGAGGAGGATATTATGCGAGACGGTGTCAAAAGCTTTGCTAAAGTCCAGGTAGATGACATCCACAGCCTTTCCATCATCTACCAGGCGGGTCACCAGGTCATAGAAGGAGATCAGGTTGGTCAAGCAGGACCTGCCTTTCGTGAACCTGTGCTGGCTGGGTCTGATCCCCTGGTTGACCTGTACTTGCCTGTGGAGTTCGCTCAATATGAACCTCTCCATAATCTTTCCCCGCACCGAGGTCAGGCTGACAGGCCTGTAGTTCCCCGGGTCCTCCTTCCGGCCCTTCTTGTAGATGGGCGTCACATTGGCAAGCCTCCAGTCATCAGGGACCTCCCCTGTTAACCAGGACTGCTGATAGATGACGGAGAGTGGCTTGGCGAGCTCCTCCGCCAGCTCCCTCAGTACCCTCGGGTGGATCCCATCCGGCCCCATAGACTTGTGAGCGTCCAGGTGGCGTAGCAGGTCATTAACTGCTTCCTCCTGGACTATGTGGGCTCCATTCTGGTCCCCATCCCTATCCTCTAGCTCAGGGGCCTGAGTACCCTGGGGATTTACTTTTATTATCTTTAAAAAAGGAAGGTCAGTAAGTCTATTTTTTCAAGTAATGCTCATATTTTTTTTGTGATCTTAAACATTAAACAAAACAATTTCTTTTTATGTATTAAAAACGGGAACTGTCAAGCACTGGGTTTACATAATACTATTTCTGATTAAAGCACCTCATTTAGAGAAGCTAAAAGTGCCAAAAACTGCAGACAATAAAGTGTTATCTGAGGAGTATTTTATTTCTCTGAAAAACGTTTCAGACAAACCTGCTCCATGTAATTATCCACACAAAGAGCTGCTGGATTCTGGTTTAGTTAAAAAATCAGAAAAATCTTTAAAGCTTTTCTCTGTATTAAAGCCACTTCAATACCAACAGTACACACTGAATAAAACCCTTCAAATGTCTCCTCGAAGATTCATAATTCAGTTAGTTTCTGAAGAATGAGGAAGAGAGCTGCACGTAGGATTTCCTTGGCTATTACAGTACTAGCCTAAAAAGCCTGTGCCATCTTCGGTATCAGTCAAATAAGATTGAAGCAATCCAATTTGTTAATTCTATTTGATTCTGGCCATCACCCCTAGATGAGAAGAGCAATGAAGGCTGCAAGTCTGGGTAGACATTGAACCCACTGCTATGCTGAAGCATCAGCCTTGGCTCTGATGTTGAGAAGGAATCGACCAGAATTTCCCTGTGACTATCAGAAAGACACTTTATCCAGCTATCATCAAGCATTCCTTTCATGAGGTAAAGACTCTCAGTTTTGCCAGAAGCAAGTGAGCTAAGGGAAAGATCCTTCTGTATCTGCCATCTTTTAGATACTCTCCTTATGCATCTGCTACCAGCTACTGACAGAGGTACACCTTTGGACTGAACTCAGTGTGATCTGTCCTACACCCTTTCTACCCAGCTGCTTTGAACCAGTAAATCTTCTGCTCTTCTTTCCACACTGCTTTTTGCAGATACCCTTGTTCTATTTTATATAGACACAAAACCCAGAAATACTCTTGCCAGGTGGTTACCTAGCATCCTTATTAATTACTAGTTGGGTGTGTATTTCAATTATCATGACAGGAGGTGTACAGGTGTCAAAGAGACTAAAAAATTCCCCCAAAAAATATTACAGACAGCAAAATCTCTTACAGCTCAGTTACAGAGTCTTCTGACAAAGCATAGACTTTGGGAAAATTTGGTCTGAATAATAGCACGTTCATACTTCAGGAATTTCCACTGAAACAATACAACATTCTCATTGGAAAGAAAAGAAGGTTTTTGTAACATTCTCTGCTTTCCCAATAATTTTCCATAAGACTTGACTCTTCCTAGTATGGAATAGCATGCAGCTGAAAGACAAGAAAAGACAGTGTGCCTAAACATGATGTTTAAACAGCAAAACAAAAACCAATCCAGGCAATGTTAGCAACACAGCAAACAGATGAGGAAGGGATATTTAGGGCTATGACAACCAATCTAACCATGTGCCTGGACAGATAATATAACACGTAGCAGAGAATGAAGTTATTTACTGGCTGCAGCTCCTGTATGATACCAAGTTATAACTCTCCTCTGGTTCCCTGACACGTTCATTTGGTGGTATTTCATCAACTGAAAACAAGTGGATGAAGAAAAAAGTGTCTTTCTTATATGCACCTGTGAGAAGCTTGGGGTTTAAACTAGAAGAAGGGGATTGTGCATGTTTTGTTTTTAATTAAAGCTCATTTGACATGTGTACAACTATGCCACAGCAGGTAAAAGGTGTCTTCCTTCTATAACTTTCTTCACAATTGTGTCAAACTCCATTTACTTGAATATTCAAGAGCCATACAACACAATAAGCACAGACTGAGCAGAAAATATGCAAAGCAAAAGCGTAACTTTTCAGAGGTATGATAGATTTACAAAGTACAATACATTTGGCCTTGAAATATTGCCACAGTTTCTTACACTCATTACACAGCTGATTTGATCCTCCTCATATATCTGGGTGATCTTTATATACTACTTTATTAAGTGAAATAGGTATGTGACAACTCTGAAATTCAGTCCCTCAGACAGATACTTTGCATCTAAATTTAAGGATGCACTTTGAAATTTTTACATGAAGTTTTACATTTTAAAAGTATCTGGAATTGTTATGCTTCTATTTTTTCCCCATATGAAAACACTGAAATTGATTTTAAAATGTATTGCATTTGGAATGAGAATTAATTTCACCAAGTCTTATCTCAGTAGGTTGTCTAATACCCCCTAGAAAATAAACTGGAAATTACTACTGACACAGCTGAAGAAGATGAAAGAAAGAACATATTTAAAACAGTCAACCCATAACATTCAAGAACTAATGTATTAATTAGACTAGTCACAACCATAACATATTCATGTGCCATATTGAGGACTCTGAAAAGCAGTTTTAAATAAGCAGTTATAAACACTTAGTTGGTTCAAGGAATTCTAACAATGAGAGACTGCATGAATGATAAACAGCTAAACAGAAAGCAAATTATTTGCTTTATCCCCAAAGCCAACACACAGTCTTTTGGCATCAGAAACTCTATGAAATTGGAATATATGGGTACACACTTTTGAAATATCATCTTTTCATCCAATCGAAGTAAACAAACATCTTGCACACTTCAACAATGAATTGAAGAGTTTCCTTTTACCCCCGGGCTGCAAAATGAGAGTGAAAATAAGCACTGCATTCATGCTTTGTGCTTCAGAAGCAAGCAATTCTCTGCCTTGTTTTCTCTGAAGAGCATACAGGAGCTTGCCTATTTAGTTGGTGGAATGAAATCCAGAACACAGCTATAGTTAGCACATTTCAGAAAGCATAACAATTCCACATGTTCTGCCTGATTTCTGCTGCTGGAATAGCTGGTAAAATACAATGTCACTCTTGTTTGGGGAAGGGATAAATCTTGAGTACATTAACAAACTTTTTATTCTAACATTAGCAGTCAAGATGTGTTAGTATTTAAAATGCATGGTTTGAGTAAAAAAAATATTTGTGTGACTTTTATGCACAAGTGACAGACTGGAAATTTTGGAGAACAAGGCTGACAAACCAACCAGAATAAGCAAACAATACAACCTTTCTCTTCCAAACCTGGAACTGTCTGACACTTCTTGAGTGAAAGAGTGGGCTATATTCTATTCGTCTATAACCGTTAAGTTTTCTGCTAATACTGCAAGTCAGTGTGCTGCTTCTGTACTACCAGCCATCAAACAGAGCTGAGGCTTCAGGTGGTAACAGCCCTGCCCACATAGGCAGGTTTCTGAATCGGAACCCATAGGATCATTACTGTCTACATCCCCTCATACTTTAACTGGGTTACGGCACGCTGTTCTCTGGTTCTATGCAGGAAAATGTAATTTGGGAGAAAAAACCCAGCTCCCGGATGGCTATGGGATTCCACACTCACTCATGAGAAGTGTTAACCTCCTTCCACTTTCAGTGAAATGCAGAAGAGGGGTTTTTCTGTTGGTACATTGTACTGCACAGGTAGTCTGAGATATCTTCTGTCTTTGATACTCCTGCTTCTCACATTAGGAAGGTATGTATCATTTTTCTCTTTACGGCTCCACAAACAAATACAATAAGCAATGATTATGATTCTGCTTTTCATTGTTTTTCATTTTTCACCTCTCCTTTTTATGTGGATCTTTAAAAAAAAAAAGGTAAGATTTTTAATTTTTTTTTTTAAGTTGGAAATGTGCTGAACTATCTAAATAATTGTTTCCAAAGTGCCTTCTGTAAAGACTTAGATTTTATGACCACCGAGATGCATTCTCAGCCATATGTAGCAGGCCAATGCTGACACTGAAATGTCAGGATAATCAGGGAAGCGTGAGGCACTCCATAGAGCTAACGCACAGAGTCCTGGGGTCATTTCTCATCCAGCATGATTCTCTAAATGTGTTGATCTGAATTTATATTGGATGTAAACTATTTTACATTGCATGCTTAGCAGAATTTAAATGTGATGTGACATTAATAAAGCATAAAGGAAAAATGCTTATGCCAAAAGTCTTTCACAACATGTCTGTGCTGGGCACCCATTCTTCTCTATTAAGGATCAATTTTAGCAATGCCCGTAGTCTTTTCTTGGCTCATTTTTTTCCCCACTGCTCATAGGAGTTTTTAGTGTACTGAGTGAGCCCGAGTCTTAGGCTATCAGATAGCCCTGTTCATTGAGCTATCTTGATGAATCAGAAAAGGAATAGGCAGACGTTTTAACACACAGTGAAGTGGTGAATTGTTTCCTTCTTCGTGAGTATGTTTCATGAACATTCTTCCAAGAATAGGAACTTGCATGCTACTTTTACAATGCTGTTAACATAAGAGATTTGTTTGTGTCAGATTCTACACCTTTGTCCTCTTTTCAAACATCATTAAAACAAAATCAGTTTAAAATCTCATGACTTCACCCACTTTTTTAGACCTATGAAGGACAGAGTGTTGTTTGTTTCAGCTGAAGAGCTTTTTGTAATTGCCAGCAAAAATATAAAAATCTTGAATGACAGAGCACTTTCTCTGAAGGTTGTTTTGAAGAAAATCACATTTCCAAGGGCATATGTACAAAACCAGTACAGAATCATCGAGTGTGCTTTTTAAACTAGAGTAAAAGCATGCACTGCGCGGCAGTCCGTCCCTGGTTCTGCCACCTGTGCAGCTCTGGGGCTGCAGCGTGTGGTCAGCAGCAGCGCACTACCTTCTCACCCCAAAGCACACCAGTCAGTTGGTTGCTCCCCACAGTCCCTCCTCACTCTTCCTTTGCTCTGAGACAGATACTGTTTACCACCACTCTGTGCCTGCTAGCAGTTGTTGTATCTGTCCATCACTAGCTCACTCTGCACATCTAGAGTAGATCACCCACATTTGCAAGGACCTCCATTCATCCACTGGGCCAGTTTGAGGAGGAGATGAGGGAGAAGAGAGAGGAGGCTCTGCTTCCTTTCTCTTCAGCTCGCTAGCTGCGCGACACGAGCTGGCATGTCATTTGCCTCCTCATAGACATGAATCAAATGGCTTGCAAATAGGATACCTTAATCAGCCGCCCCGCAGACGATGCCTAGGATGATTGATGAGCCAAAAGCCTCCAAAATACAACCCCCAACCCCACCCCAGAAATTTAGATCCACACAGACCGTTCATGAGATTTCTTGCAAATAATACTCTTCCCCTTTCAGATCCATATGACACCCCCACAGCTCAGTGTCTGGCCTGGCTGTATTTGAACAAGCCACGGGTGAAAGGACTTTCTGACAGCACAGTCTCATATGAATTGAATCTGTTGTGCAACCGTGCTGCAACTACATTTTTCAAAGCTATTCTTTTTCAAAGGTTATTTTTAAATACTTTTTTTTCCCTGCTTGATCTTCCCTACTTTTAAAAGGCCACACAGGAAGATTTGTTGGCAATTTACTGTACAGATAGTAGGAGAACAGGAAAAAAGATTTCACTTGCCACCTGGATGGACAATCATTCATAAATCCTCGTCGCAGGTGTGTGATGCTTGATCCCACACCGAGGCAGACTTTCATTTCAGTCTGTTTTCTGCCATTACGACTGATATAAACCCTGCTTTTGTACTGGCCCTCAAAGACAAAATGCTGCTTTCTGCATCATGTTTCAGTGAAGAGGAAAAGTGACAGAAATGTGATGTGGGGTCCGACAGGCTGTTGGGATTAGTGCCTTGCTTAGTGAAATGGGTTCCAGGATAAAACCTGGCATAATCTAGGAAGCAAAGGTCAACCTTTCTGTCAAAATGTTAGGTCCCATTTTTCAGCCTCCTGCATCTTCCTTTTTAGGTATCTGCCCTAAACACTTTCAGCAGGAAAGGTACCCCAAATCTGTCTCTTTCAAGAAAGACACAGCCTTAGTGGATGAAGCCTTATAGCCTGCAAAGATTCCAGCCATATCTGATGTTATGCACATAGCTCTTTTCAGAACTATGTGTCCTGTCAGGACATATAAATTCAACAGACTTAGTAAACAAGTGGCCCAAAGGGAGCTGCTACCGGCTGTGTTATGAATATTCAAGACCCAATCAGCCATAATTAGTTTATTCCCTCATGTTGACTTTAATACGTCCCCCTCCTTCCAGTCTGTATATTTTGTTAAAGTTCCTCCTTTAGAACAAAAGCTTGCCCGGGCAGTTTTATCCTCCAAGTACAAGGAAAATCTTCCAGCCGTGCAATAGCACTATAAGTGTACGCCATACATACAGGAGGGAAAAAAATCTTTCTTCCTTTCTGATGGGAAAGCCAGAGTTTTATTATCCTCCATGTTTCTTCTGAAAGGAAACATCATGATTTATATGCTTTGTTCCTCCAAACCTTGTATCCTTCTGCATTTTGCTTGGTTATTAAATTTTTAAACATGAAAGAGTGTAACTTACAGTCTCATCTCTATTAATGGTAAAAATGTCTTTGCTGCTATATGACCCAGAAATCCTGTGAAGTGCCTCCATTCATATCAAAAGCATTGCACAAAACTGGAAAATACAGTGTTGGGGTTTGCTTATCACAAAAAGTATTTTATTGCATATTTGCAAAATGAAGCATAAGCATATTAAAAATTGATCGGTGTTACAAAGGCAGAACAATCCACAGAAAATCCACCCCGTTGAAGGGGCAAGGGATAAATGAATTGAACAAGAAATTACCTCTTCAAATAGTTATTTCTAGTGTTTGGCACTTGAAGGAAAGTAAGCTAGAATATTTCTGAGTTTAAAGAGATTGAGTTCAGATAAAGCATTCCTTGTCCCTTTCGAAATACTGGCACTGCAGTTCAGCAAGCTCACTGCACAGTGCCATCTCTTGCTTGGTCAGAGTCCTGTCTCAAGCTGGCAAGTGGGGACATGGCAAGCTGAGTGGAGGGCGATGAACCTATCTGGTTCTGGTAGACATCCACTGCCATCTATGTTGTCTTCCTGTTCTACAGCCTTTTCTAAAGTAGAATCAAGTTTTCAAAGTCAGACACCAAAAATGGTCATGACATAGGGTCCCAGCCTTAGAGAGAAATCCAGACTCAGCTCCTTTTGTAGTGTGCATAGTATATAATATCCAGTAGCTGGAACAGCTGGATTTTATAAGTGACTAATCCACATTTAACCCCATTTCAAAATGGAGTAACATTACTGGCCATACCATTATAGAAATACCATTAGGTTTATCGTACAATCTAGTGACGAAGAGGAGTGCTTTTCAATGCAGGACTTGGAGATGTATGTAAGTTTCTTCAAAGCTCAAGAAAAGTCAGATCAAATGTTTGGTATTGGCTCATTTCTATTAACAGTAAGAAAATGTAAACACTTTTGCAACTAGAAACATTCAGATAATAAATAGTGAGCACAGATAGAATCAAAACAGAACTTGATTTGTCAATGGAGTGAGGTGACATTTAGTCAAGCTGTCAGGGCCCTGAGGGTGTGCTACGAACCCTTTCTGCCCCTGCCCAGACCCCCAGGGCCTTTCCCCACCCTGCCCACAGCCCATGGCCCCATTTCAGCCCAGCCCAGGGCCATCAGTCCCTGCAGCAGAGATGCTGCAGCAGGGCCAGTCCCTTGCCCTACCTCCTGGACAGCCCTTGGACCTGCACTGCAGCTATGTTTCCAGACTTGTCTCCACCTATTCCCAGATGGACCCTGGACATGACTCGTTACCTCACCTTACCTAGGTCTGTGGATGGACCTGTTCCAATTACCACCCCAGTCCTGCTCAATTTTGGTCTGGTCAGTAAAGTCACATTCCCTGCTTGTGTCATGGTTGCCCTTGCTCGGCTCCTGGCTCATCCTCCCTTGAGGAGCAGCTCTGTTATTTCTTCCCCCTGACAAAAACAGGGTGGGAGTATGAGGAAGATTTCTTTAAACAGAGAAAAACTTTGACTAAATGAGACTAGATGTTACTGACTAGATTATTTGACTGATGGTAAGCAAAGTGATTTTATTTAAAAGATAAAATTTGAAGTGCCAGACCTGTAACACCACAGAATGAGCAGTGTCAAAGGGCAGTGTTGGGATTAAGTCCTCTTATCCCAGACCAACAAGTTGCTTCCTCTGGAAGTGGTGTCTGGTTAGTCCCCTCTGTACAAGCTATATGGCTGCACAGCTTCACAAGCAAAGTTTCATTAGCTTAACTGATCTCTTTCCCTGCCTCAAAGCTGAGTCATTAGGTAATAAAACAACCTTGCTTCCAAAGTTTAGCCTTTTTAGAAGTGCCCAAATTTGTACACTTTAACTCAAATTTTATCTTTGGGTATCCATCAGGTACTAGTAAATCAATAGAATTAAACTGCACATACATATATTGAACCGAAAGCACATGGGTTTCATCTAACTTCAGATAATCTGAACTAGTCTATATATAAACTAGTCAGGCTGGGCTCCTTTTTTAGGTGATGGAGAGAAAGATACTTTTGTAAGGTCAAGATCCATCAGATTTATTTTGGACATTATTTTAGCATAAAATGTGTCACATCCTAGAAGAGTCCTTAGTGTCTCTCAGCCAGGACAGGGGATGCCACCAGGCTGGGGACAGCAGTGGTGGTGCTGGAGGCTGGGCAGCTCTTGGGAGGGACTCAGCCAAGGCTGAGAAATGGGCTGCCAGGAACCCGAAGGAATTCAACAAAGGCAAGTGCAAAGTGGCAGGCAGGGGATGGGTTAATGCCCTGCAGCAGGTTGGTCTAGGGCCAAGTTGCTAATGAGCACCTCTGTGGCCCTTAGGGTGCTAGGCACCAAGTTGGGCAGGAGTGGGCAGTGTACCCGGGCAGCAAGGACAGTCCTGCACCCCAGGCTGCGCTAGCAAGGGCATGGACAGCACTGCTGGGGAAGGACAAGACAAGGGCAGCCACAAGGGTGTGAGTCTGAGGAAGCCCTAGCAGCTTCAAATGAGCATGGCCAGTTGCCCTTGACCCAGGGTGCTTGGAGCCTTTGATGCAGCTGCCCCCTGATTAGGAAGGCTCAAGCACCCTTGTACTGGCTAGGGAGAGGCAGGTTCTGCTTTGCGAGCCTCTGGATCTTCTGGGGACAAGGTCCAGCCTCATTGGGGTGATGGCAGCTGGAGGCACAGTGTCACTTGGCATACACTGCTGGCCCAGCAGCACTGGCAAGAACAGCTGAGCTCTGGACTGCTGAGGGTGGCAAGACCCCTGAAGCTCAGCCAGAGCCTGATCCCCATGCTTGTGGAGGCATCTGAGTCTCTGGCTTTGCAGCTGTAGTGTGGCTCAGGACTCCACACATGAGTGACTGGGCTGTGGCCTCCAGAGCCAGTGACAGGGGCTCCCTTTCCTGACAGGCTTCTGGGTACACTGGTAGGTACATCTTGTTTATCAGTGGTACCTATGCTAGTGTCGGGACTTTCTCTATTTATATCCTATTGGCACAAGGCACTCTAGTAATGGTGGGCTCTAGTAATGTCACTCTTCCTGTAATGGAAACAGAACAATTTAAATATAAAGTCTTTCAAATGACAAAGCAACTTCACAGGTCATCTAGTTTCTTAAGGCTCCAGTTACTCTGTTTCCTCCTGTCCTCAAGACACCTTTGTGTACACATATATTTTGATAGGCCTTACTCTGATTTTTGTTGCTAACGAGTGGATAAAGACCCTTCATTGTCATCACCCTGCTCTCCACTGTTATGGGACACCTCTCCAGATCCTGTCTAATGGCTACTTTCTCCCTTGTAGCTCTCATACTCCTGCCATATCAGGACCTACCCCCTGTATTAGCATTCAATTCAACATATCTCTTGTTTCTGCTGTTAGTTGAAAGCGATGTGTTTGGCTGTCCTGTTTGAACTTCACGGTGCTTTACCATAACAGTACTTGGCTTGTTATTGCTGCTGTTTAACTTGGCCTCTCACCTTTCACACTTCAGCTGTGCCTGGTGTTTTTGGTGCCTAAAACTATATAGTCTCAGATTAGTTTGTAAATAAGTCATTGGCACTTGAGGCTACTAACTGGTGCAGTCTGACTGTAAATTTCATCTATATACTTTCCATTTAATTTTGATCAAACTGAGGACATCTCTCTGAGACTGTGTTTCTCTAAAGGACTGTGGAATTAAATGAATGAAAGATAAATGCTGAAGGCAATGATGACTCAAACTGTCAGAGAATCAAGGAATTATTTGATGCCTTCAGTGTATTCCAGAATTCACAGCTACATTCATGATGGGACATGGCTATTGCAATGGGAGACTTCAGATATTAGAAGCCTGGTGAAATTCTGTTTACTGTTAGACATCTGTGCTCTACACTATACCCAGAGAATTAGACATCAAAGAATGGCAGCCCCAAAGAATATGAAACTATCTCCATTAAAAGTAGGAATACTGAGGAGCTGTGTTTCTTACATCTCATTCCCCACTGGAGCTTTCATGCAAACTGCACTACAAATGGAGGACTCATTTCCCTCACCTCAGGATGCATTCATAGTCATATCTTTAAATTCTCATACCTTTATATCCTAAAAGGGAATACATAAGTCTTTTCTCAAAAAAAAACCAAAACAAAACCCAAAACAAACCCAAAACTAATACAAAACCCACAAGTCAAATGATTCTTTCTTTGAAACTGCAGGGAGTTTCGGGGCATGAAGGGGGGCAAACGGTTGGACTGATGATCTTAAAGGTCTTTTCCAACCTAAATGATTCTATGATTCTATGATTCTAAATATTATCATTCCCACCTTTTCATCCAGAGAATCACAGCACTAAATCTGGTACAGAAGGTGTAAGCTCATCTCACTCATTGACCAAAGCTATCAGGGCATTTGCCATGCACAATCTAATTTTAACTAGTTTCATAACTCCCACAACAGGTTACCTGTTCTTGTGCACTATCCACTGGAAACTTATCTATTTGCTATTAATTTAGATATAGAAGAAATTTGGGAGGGGCTGTCCCCCCCATTGGAGTGTCCCCTGTTACACACCAGTGAAATGCCTCAAAGGAATTAAGGGGTGTTCCTCTAAGAAGGTGACATGGCCAACAGCCCAGCTGAAGTGCTTCTACACTAATGCACGCAGCATGGGCAACAAACAGGAGGACTTGGAAGCTAGAAAGCTACGACCTAGTTGCCATTATGGAAACTTGGTGGGACGAATCCTGTGACTGGAGTGCAGCTATCGATGGCTACAGGCTGTTCAGAAGGGACAGGCAAGGAAGGAGGGGTGAAGGTGTTGCTCTCTACATCAAGAAATGGATAGAGTGTGAAGAGCTGTTTCTAAAGAATAGCCAGGAGCATGCTGAAAGCTTATGGGTAGGAATTAGAGACCAAAGCAACAAGGGACAAGGGAGCATAACAGAACTGGCAGATCTTTAAGGACGCTTTCCATAGAGCGCAAGAGTTCTCAATACCCAGGTGTAAGAAATCAGGCAAGGAAGGCAAGAGACCGGCATGGATAAGTCGAGACCTGCTGGTCAAACTAAAGGGTAAGAAGGAAATGCACAGACAAAGGAAGCAGGGACAAGTATCCTGGGAAGAGTATAGGGCGCTGCCCCATTGTGTAGGGATGGGGTCAGGAAGGCCAAGGTGCGGCTGGAGCTGAACTTGGGAAGGAATGCAAAGAATAATAAGAAGGGCTTCTACAGGTAAGTGAGCCAGAAAAGGAAGGTCAAAGAAAGCACACCCCCCATCCCCGATGAGCAGACTGGCAAACTGGTAACAAGGAAATGGAAAAGGCTGAGGTACTCAACAACTTCTTTGCTTCACTCTTCACTAGCGATCTCTCTTCCCACACCTCTCGAGTGGATGGACTGCAAGGCAGGGACTGGGGGACCTAAGCCCCTCCCACTGTAAGAAATCAGGCTTGTGACTACCTGAGGAACCTGAACATACATAAGTCTATGGGACCTGATGGGATGCATCCCAGAATCCTGAGGGAATTGGCTGATGTAGTTGCCAAGCCACTCTCCATGATATTTGAAAAGTCATGGCAGTCAGGTGAAGTCCCTGCTGACTGGAAAAAGGGAAACATTGCACCCATTTTTAAAAAGGGAAGAAAGGAGGACCCTGGGAACTACTGACCTGTCAGCCTCACCTCTGTGCCTGGGAACATCATGGAACAGATCCTCTTAGAAGTTATGCTAAGGTACATGGAGGACAGGGAGGTGATTCAAGACAGCCAGCATGGCTTCACCAAGGGCAAGTCCTACCTGACCATCCTAGTGTTCTTCTATGATGGAGTGTCTACATAAGTGGATGAGCTACGGATGTCATCTATCTGGCCTTTGACACAGTCCCCCACAAAGTCTTTCTCTCCAAATTGGAGAGCTATGGATTTGATGGGTGGACTGTTCAGTGGATGAGGAATTGGCTGGATGGTCGTATCCAGAGGGTTGTGGTCAATGGCTCGATGTCCACATGGAGACCAATGACAGGTCTCAGGGGTCCGTATTGGGACCGGTGCTGTTTAATATCTTCATTAATGACAGAGACAGTGGGATTGAGTGCATCCTCAACAAGTTTGCAGATGACACCAAGCTGAGTGGTGTGGTTGACACACCAGAAGGATGAGACGTCATCCAAGGACCTGGACAAGCTTGAGAAGTGGGCCTGTGTGAACCTCGTGAGGTTCAACAAGGCCAAGTGCAAGGTCCTGCACCCCTTATCAATACAGGCTGGGGGACAAAGGGATTGAGAGCAGCCCTGCAGAGAAGGACTTAGGGGTACTGATGGATGAAAGGCTGGACATGAGCTGGCAATGTGTGCTCTCCGCCCAAAAGGCCAACCATATCTTAGGCTGCATCAGAAG
Organism: Pelecanus crispus; assembly: GCF_030463565.1. Classification (NCBI taxonomy): domain Eukaryota; kingdom Metazoa; phylum Chordata; class Aves; order Pelecaniformes; family Pelecanidae; genus Pelecanus; species Pelecanus crispus. The sequence continues at coordinate 103,608,262 of NC_134645.1, forward strand.
AAACGTGGCCAGCAGGTCAAGGGAGGTGATTTTGCCCCTCTACTCCGCTCTCATGAGACCCCACCTGGAGTACTGTGTCCAGCTCCGGCCTCCTCAGCACAGGAAAGACATGGAAGTGTTGGAGCAGAGGAGGGCCACAGCAATGATCTGAGGGCTGGAGCACCTCTCCTATGAGGAAAGGCTGAGAGAGTTGGGGTTGTTCAGCCTGGAGAAGTCTCCAGGAAGACCTTATTGCAGCCTTTCAGTATTTAAAGGGGTCTTATAAGAAAGATGGGGACAGGCGTTTTAGTAGGGCCTGTTGCAATAAGACAAGGGGTAATGGTTTTAAACTAAAAGAGGGTAGATTTAGACTAGATCTAAATTTTTTACAACGAGGGTGGTGAAACACTGGAAGATGTTGCCCAGAGAGGTTGTAGATGGCCCATCCCTGGCAACATTCAAGGTCAGGTTGGATGGGGCTGTGAGCAACCTGACTGAGTTGAAGATGTCCTTGCTTATTGCAGGGGGGTTGGACTAGATGACCTTGAAAGGTCTTTTCCAACCCAAACTATTCTATGATTCTATGATTATACTTTCTTTTTCTTTGGATACTGCTTGTTTTTTAAAACCGGCATGTTGTATGGGAATACAGTGAATGGAGCTAAGCAAACAAAAATTCTGTGCCTGAGCATAAATGAAACAGATCTGGATGCTAAGATATCTGCCTCTGCCTGTGATGGCAATACGGAAACATGGGGAAAAGCATTCAGTCCATAGGACCAGACTAAATCTAGTCTAAAGTGAAAATCCCCAAAACACCTGTGGAACATCAGGTCTTCATCCCTAACTGTATCCTACTTCAAATCTGTTTTACTGCACACTAATGTAGGCATAGTCCTCTTTGCCATAATTCCCCTTCAGACCAGTTTTTTCTGATAACAGTAGAACAAAAACACACAACCACCTCAATATAAGAATTCAGCTAATATAATCTAAAAACTCCACCTCATTTTCATCCCTTACACCTAACTATTACGCATTAGAAATCTGGCAGAGAGCTCTGTCAAATTGAACTGTTGAACTCAGAGTGGCGAAAGTCCCTCCCTAGGCAAGACATTTAAATCATTTTCAAAGTTAATTTCCTGCTCCCAGACGGAGAACAAATCTGATCAGGTTTACTTCATTCTTCTGACGAACAAGAAAATGTTGCCTGCATACTCAACAAGGGAAAGTGTCCTAGAAGGCAGCCAGAGTGCCCACTTTGCAGCACCGAAGAAGCCTCTTCTGCAAAGCAATGCGTGTGGATCAGCATGTGAATGGGGATTCAGATTTAACCTGTCAGGTCTTCCTGGTCTCCTACTAACCCCCTTTTATAATGAAATTATGAACTGTTTACAAGCTAACAGTGCACATGGGAGATTTAAAATAGTCAGAAAAATATAGTATGGCTGCCGGGGTGTGTTTCAGAAAACTGGCTATGCATTTAAAAAGACCCTCCTCTGGTCCCTCTGGATTCTTGGTGACTAAGGCTTTTCCCAGATTATAAGGATATTTCCATGAAAACTTCTGATAACAAAACTTCGATGAGCATTGGAATGAACTGAATGAGGTTACTAGGTGACTAAAGAGAGTTTGTAGAAGAGTGAGTAAAAGTATATATACACGTGGGGAAAAAAAAGTGTATATACATATATATATGATACAGCTTAAGATAAAACAGGGTTAATTAACATGTAAGTCACTGTATTATTGAAGGTAGAAGACAACCAGTATTAACTTTCTAAACAAAAGAGTTGTCAGATTCTATTTCCGGGCGTGTTTTTACAATTCCACATGAAAAAGGTATATAACAACACCTGAGCTCCTAAGTATTTCTCGTTTCTTTTGAATGAAATACCAATTTGTGTGTGTGTGTGTGTAACAGCAGATATATATGTAAGACTTTTTGAAGCAGTTTAACTTTAACTAAAATTTTCCCAATTTCAATATATGATATATGACTTCTTATTGCTCTACAGAGCCAAATGCTGTACTTAGAAAAAACTGAAAATTCAGATATGGTCAATTTAAGTTTACTTAGCAGTAATAAGTTTTCATTCCATGCAAGGAAATCAGATGTTCATTGCTAAAAGCATAAATCCTCATTTATATTTAATTTCAATATTTGTGCTTTTATTTGTGCTTCATATGTAAGTACAAGGATGAATTACTTGAATGGATATAGAGTTCTTAAGTACAGTATTTCTATAAACCAGGGTAAAAAGTAAACTTTATCAAGCTAATACTGTAGGGATGAACAATCATAACATTTACTATCTCACCAGTAGAAAATAATTAATTCAAGTCACTGAAAAATATTTTTTCAAGTCATTGCAAACTACCATTGAAAACTTGGTTATTTCCAAGTAGCTCATTCATAGAATCATAGAATTGCTTAGGTTGGAAAAGACCTTTAAGAATATCCAGTCCAACCATTAACCTAACACTACCAAGTCCACCACTAAACCAGTTAAGGGTAGAGTAATAATTTCATGTTTCCTGGTTTGGTGGCTGGATTATTTTTTAATGAAAGTAGAAACTACGAATCATTAAGGTTGGAAAGGACCTCTAAGATCATGTGTCCAACCATCAACCCAACACCACCATGCCCACTAAACCATGTCCCAAAGTGCCACATCTACCCGTTTTTTGAACACCTCCAGGGTTGGTGACTCCACCACCGCTCTGGGAAGCCTCTTCCAATGCTTGACTACCCTTTCCATAAAGAAATTTTTCCTAATATCCAGTCTAAACCTCCCCTGGTGCAGCTTCAGCCCATTTCCTCTCGTCCTATTGCTAACTATTTGGGAGAAGAGACCAACACCCACCTCACTACAACCTCCTTTCAGGGAGTTGTAGAGAGCGATAAGGTCTCCCCTCAGCCTCCTCTTCTCCAGGCTAAACCACCCCAATTTCCTCAGCCGCTCCTCATAAGGCTTGTTCTCCAGACCCTTCACCAGCTTTGTTGCCCTTCTCTGAACACACTCCAGCACCTCAATGTCCTTCTTGTAGTGAGGGGCCCAAAACTGGACACAGTAGTCCAGGTGCGGCCTCACCAGCGCCGAGTACAGGGGGACAATCACCTCCCTGCTCCTGCTGGCCACACTATTCCTGATACAAGCCAGGATGCTGTTGGCCTTCTTGGCCACCTGGGCACACTGCTGGCTCATGGTCAGCCGGCTATCTACCAATACCCCCAGGTCCTTTTCGGCCAGTCAGCTTTCCAGCCACTCCTCCCCAAGCCTGTAGCGTTGCATGGGGTTGTTGTGACCAAAGTGCAGGACCCGGCACTTGGCCTTGTTGAACCTCATACAGCTGGACTCGGCCAATATTAATTGCTTTACTCAGAATGTACCTCAGTTGCTTTACTCCTTACTTCTGTCTGTCCAGAAATTCTTCTTTCTGCACCCAAATCTATCCCTAGTAATTGACAGAAAGTTCTCTTCCTGCTGAGCAATAATATAACTTACTATACAGAATGATTAGTCCTGCCACAAGAATTAAGACAGTTCATGCCATTGCTTACTTCCTTAATCTTACTTTCTCTGACCCCCATAAACTTTTGCATAACCAAAAGATACATATCTCCAAACTACTCCTCAGTGAACCTAAAATTGTCCACAGAACTAAAATTGACACTTCCTGGCACTTAAAGAAAAGGAAATATTTCTTCAAATATGCTGAAACAAGCTCAACATGAACAAACTAGCATGCTAAATTTTCAAGGATCACTTCTAGAGCCCTGCTATAACAAATTAAATTGCCTAAGGGTAATGGGTAGGAAACCAGGAGCCAAACTGCAAACTGTAGGATACTTTTCACCCATATTGACCTTCAGGAGCATATAATGGAGGAAGAAGCATCCCAGTTTCATTCCTGTATCTTCAGACTTTCTCCATTCCCTTCTTTTTAAGGTAGGTACTACTAAGTCTATCTTTCTACAAGTCCTAGGCTATGCTCTAGGTTTAATATGTGTTATTTGCAATAAAATAAGTAGGTTTTATTTAGTTAGTAAAAACATTATAATTAGCAATTCCTTGTCCAGTAGTAAAAAAATTCTCATTTAAGGTCTTTTTTTGTATGTGTGAACTTCCTCTGTATTGCAAATATTTCACTAGCTCAGACCGTATTTTGATAAAAACTGGTATTTGAGCAATATGCTGTGAAAACACTCCATTTGCCTCTCTGCTTTGTTTTTATTAATGGGATATTGTATTTCCATGGAAGAAGAACTCTAAGTTTAAAACTCAGGCTTGAATTATTTTTTTAGTATTGTCTATTGTCCAACAGAAAGTTATGGGATCCTTCTGCATTCCATTACTTAACATTTTGCGTGCGCTAAATCATCTTTAGATCAAGTTACAAGATTAATACAGTATAATCACTTTTTTTTTTTCTTTAAGAAACTTTGGTGGCTGTGATTTAAAACAAGCCCATTTATGCAACAGTGTAACGAAATGGGTGGAGACAAATCCTTTAATGCCACCTTTATTGTGCATCATCAGCCAGGTGATTGTACCACTGGATATTTTCACCCTCTAACTTCAAAATGCAGACAGTTAAAAAATAAGATCAGGATGTAAAAGAAGGAATTGACTGACTGCTTCAGGTAATTTGGAGAGAGCCCACAGTTTTTGAAGCACCAAAACAAACAAACAAACAAAAAGGATCCACGTAAGCTATTTAAATAACTGCATGAGAGTGAATGTATCTTTCAATAACTTTTAGCAAGTGCTAAGTTCTCCACACAATGAACTTCACTGCTTCTTCTACTTCATTACAGTACATTTCTTGGCAAAAGTTTTGCTATAAGTATCTAATTGTCTTGTGTTTGGAAACTGCAGTTTCATCCAATTATTTCATAGGATGCAATAGAAAAGAAGAAACCTCATTGCTTTATATGGGATCATTCTTCCAGACAGGTGGTACCCACTAAATACCCAGAAGCATCATTGAGATGACTCTATTATAAAAATTCAGGGAAGATTAATATGTAATGCTTACCAAATGATACACAGCTAGATCATCATTCCAGAATCAGGCTTTAAGATAAGAATAAAATGAAAATATGCACGGCACATTCGCTTAGGTGGAGGGGCTGAAAAGAGATATGAAAAAAATTCCAAGTATTAGTTTCTTAACTGGAAAATGGTACAAGTAATTCACTCATCGAAAACAATGGTCTCAATCTGAAAATCATTAATGAAACTACCATTGGTTTCAGTGGCACAAGAGCCAACTGAAGACTCTTCTCTACTATATCCGAAACCCTACAGTGGAATTATCCTTTCAAGGTATAAATTCTGTGGTGTGAATAGCTTGGTGATATAATATATTTTCAAAGGTCAATTGCAAAGATTTAAAGGTTTTCATCATGCCCATGGAGTCATCAGTCTTATGGATCAAGTGGCACTTTCTTTTGAAAGGCAAATGTTGCCTCTCATGGAAGAGTAAAGGTGTTTACAACTCTAAAAACAGTCTTGTCAATAAGAAAGGAATATTTTATGTTTGCTATTAATTGTCAAAATAACACTGCTGTACACTAAGCAGAGTAGTAAAGATTATTGAAAGCAGATTTATTAGCAATTCATCATAGATTATTTTAAAATATTTCTGCTTTTTATTGTTGTTTTCTGTTATTACAGCAACTGGTTTAAACAAAATCATATCAAAACAACTGCTTTTACCATTTCTCCTGCTTCCTCACAGGAGAAACACCAAGTAGAATGGTGGAATTTTCAAGGATCATTATATACATTGTGCAGCACTAAAGAAAGTTAGTATTAAGGTCTGCCTGTGGCCTTTGTTAAGACGAATTTACCTCTAGACTGAGACATCATTTTGAGTTTTTCTCACAAAATACCCCATCCTCCAAAAAAAAAGCAGAACAAAATTAAAAACTAGGAGTGGAGAGAAATGGACACATTACTTTGAAAGGATACAGACTATTTAATTCTGAAAGGAAAGCAATTTTTTTTTTTTCTTTTGGTCAAGAAGCATCTAATACAAAGCAACATGGAAAGAAACCAGAAAATATTTTAGTTTCAATTTTCAGTACAGTAGTAAAAACATGAGATACAAGATTTTCTGGGAAAGTATTGCCTTTACTAAAAAAACTCTTGCATAGCTGGGAAAAAGGACAGCTTTAAGGTAGAAAAGTCCTTCCCTGAGTTTGGAACAAAGGCAGCAGCCTTACAGTCAAGTTGGTCTAAGCTTACCTTGATTGTCTTAAATAATTATATAGCTTGAGAGAAAGAAGTGATTTGAACTTGGGGAGAAGAGGGAGGAAGGGGAGGAACAGGAGGATGCTATTAACCCTAGAATGACAGAGAGAGAAAAACAAGTAACTGCTGCTTACGAGACACTGTAAAGTTAGCTTTAGATATAATGTGGTAAAGGTTGTAATGTGCTAACACATTACAATCTCTATTGATTTCATGATATGTGGTATATACTAGACACGAAAAATAATGATTATGAAAAATAAAACTATGAACTTTTGTTTCCTGATTCATATTTTGAAGACCATAGGGAGGTCTAGGTTTCATTCCAGCTATACCTGTTTCTCTAGTACAGGATATTATCTTTCTGACAAGTCTTGCCTCACATCCTTACACCTTCAATCACAGCTACATCAGCAGCATAACATAAACAAAACAAAACAAAAAGCAAATTTAGGTTAATTTCTTTGTGAGTTTAATAACATGTAAGACTAACCTTAATGTGGGATCTTCTAAAAAAGGCTGAAGATTAGGGGACAGTTTGCTAGGCTTCTGGGAGTACATACACTTCCATAAAGCATCTTCCTGTTATGACGGGTTTCATCTTTTAACTGATCAGCTCCTGCCACTTTGTTTCAAAAAATCTATGTGCTAAGCTTGTCCCATATCTAAGATGGAATTCCTCCAAATTTCCTCTTTAAAACAAATCTCAATTGTGATAGACAGGCCCATGAAGAAATATGAAAGCATATTGAGAATATTCTTTCCAAACATTAGTGCATTAGACATTAGTAGTAGAGATTTCAAACATGACTGAATATGAGAATTACATACTAAATTTCATGTGTTAATTTCCTCCATGGTACCCCAACTTTAGAAAGGTTGGCACCAGTGACCAGTTTTCGCTCCTTAAGAGGGACCTTCAATTATACCTTTGAAAGTTAAAGTGCCTGTGCCAATATTGATGCCTGGGAAAAGGAAGGAACCAAGTAAGGAAAGCAAAATGTTATATAGAAGTCCTAGAGCCTCAGACACAGTAATAGCTCTGGAAACACAGACAATTTGTTTTTATTTTTGCACTGATCACATTTAATGTTACCAGTTCAAATAACTGGATGAGATACAATCTGTATTTAGGTGAGGGCTTCATCAGTTATGCTTAGGAGCAAATAATATTCAGCCTACACTTCTGGCAGACATGCTTGTAGTCAATCTGGTGAATGCAAATATCAGAGGGTGTATAGCATAAATTGGCAAACTGTTGAGAAAAACATGAACAATGTCTCCCAGAAGCTCCATTCCAAGTCTTAAGGACAGGGTCTAAGAACTGTAAATACAGAACAAGTTACTAAAAAAAAAATTATTTCTTAGTCACACTATAGAAATCTGGCAAGTCATCAGGGAAGTAAACCTGGGATCTTTACTTTCTCAATTAAATTATCATTATAATAGACTGCGGGAATGCATCTGTCAAAGTGACAGTTTGCATATGGTCTCTGAATTGTACAGTTGTTCCATACAGTGCTATAATCCTTTTTCCATTTTAAGCTTTCAGTCAGTGCCAGTGATTCATTGAAACTTGGTAATATCTTAATTTAACAAAAAAGACCATGAACTTGTCTGAATTCAAAATATCCCATACTGCTGCTCCATGTGTTTACAATAGTGCTTACATTGTCTATGGGTTAATCAAGCAAATTTCATGAGCACTCTGATATGATTAATGCAACAGGGCATTGCAGATTAGTAACTGAATATCAGTTACCACCAGAAAGACTGATTTCTAAATAATTCCACTTACAGTGCAGGTAGGGTGGGCTCTGGTCTTATATGTGTAAAACATGGAAGGAACAAACACGTAAGTAGAGTCTCAATAGTAAATGTGTCATTCCACTATAGAGCATAAACAGAGATCCACCAAGTCATTCTCCCAATAGCAATATTTAAAAAAAAATAAATTGTTACTTCTCTGAGTCTATCTGAAAATTATCCATGAAAAGATGTTAACTGTTGGATAACATCTACATGAGACAATGAGAAAGGCAAAAATACATTCTATTTGGAGACAGGAGAGCTACCATACCAAAGAAGGCAAAGAGGCATACAGCAAATGCATGGTAATTGTGAACTTGTTAAACTCTGCACAGCTTTCACCTCTTCTCATTTAGCATTGTTATTATGAGCTTTTCTATTTTTCCTGTTCCACAAGAATGGGCCATTATTCACACAAGAACAGTTGAGGAAGAACTATTATGGGTATAAATAAAGCCAGTCAGTTTGAAATAGGTACTACAGCAAGTGCACAAGCAAAATCACTGGAGAGGAGTGTAGCTACCTGTGGTCTTTGGTATCTGATTTGTATCTTGCAAGTCCAAATATAACATGCTGCACAAAAGCTCATTCCTCTTTCTGGAGTCCAGAAACTCCCACAACACTCACAGAATGAATTTAGGTATAGAACTAATTTTCTTCTACCTAACTTGATTCTAACGTAGTTGCTTTGTAAAATAAAAGCTAAGACTACTTCAGACCAATGCTTCTGAAAGTGAAAGGAAAAAGGTATTTCTAAACATAAATCTTACAAGAAATATTCTTCTGATAGTGGTTATTTTACCACATTTTATTCTAAAATGGTTCAGATCACAGTAGTTCTTTTTAATAACTTCAGAAAACCTGAAATAAAGAAACATAAACAAGGGTAAAAAGCTTATTGAAAATAAAATATAAGATGGCAGTATTTTATGGTATTTCTTTAGTAAAGTTACTTCATATATTTGTTTTCTTTAAGCTGTGGCACAACATTCAAGCCATTCTCTGCCATTAGCAGCCATCTGTCACATCACTGTCCTTCACATTTTTCTCATTTCTGTGTAATAGCATGCACTGACTGAACATATGGCCTAGAAGGTGGACAAATGTCCCTCCTGGCTAATATAAACTCTTCAGAGGTGTTTGCTGGTAGAAATCATTACACTTCTTATTAACAGAGTGAGAAAACTCCTTCCTTCTAGCAATCAGCTGTTAGCTCAGGAAACCATTGCAGGCGGTTCCAACTCTCTAGCATCTCTTCCATCACTCCCTGCAAGCCAGCCTGCTGGCCACAGCATGGTACAGGCACCGGTTGATCTGACCAGTCTTAATCTTCTCCCAGAGAAGGACAAAGGTCGTTCTTCTTTTCAGCTAAGTACAACTACTAAATATTAGGGCTGTACTGAACTGGATGAATCCAGAAAGCCGGTGGGGATGTAGAAAAAGTCATTAAAGGTTTTCAATATTTTAGCATGTGCCTCAAGTGTTCTGCACTAGTCTTAATTAGGGAGAATATTGAGGAGAGATGGGGAAGTAGCACTGGGGTAGCTAGATGTTCTAAAGTGCAATTCCAAAAACAAGTAGAGGAAATTCAACCTGCTGCCATATTTTCATTTAACCCAGATAATGCTGGATTAGATGAAAGGATAGGGGTTTAAAACCCACCCAGATCTGGTGGTGGCCATGGTAATCTGGAGAAGGAATGTTAGGGAAGATAGCAGCAGCAAACCATTCCTTACAGAGAAGGGGTTGGGCTAGGTGATCTCTAAAGGTCCCTTCCAACCCAAAGCATTTTATGATTCTATCATTCTATAAGGGAGCATCCCATCTTTCACTACAAATGTTTTATAAGAGTGTGTCCTTTCCTGAACTTCTACTGCTGCAGAACAGTGCAGGCCACTATTTGTGAATAAGCACATTACAACCTTTCCTGTCCAAAGCATCTCTCACCACACTCACCACTCACCACACTAATATGATTTCATCATATTAGGTTATGCCCATATTTGAAGTCTGTGAAAATTCAGCAAATGCAGAAAGTGACTTAGAAAGGAAGCAGAAAGTACCTGTGCTTGAAAGAGGCCACTTTTATCAGTTTGTTTCCAGGGTTTCTTGAACACCACTGCTTTCCATTAGCATTATCATGAAGATTCATACTAGCAGAGAATGGGTTTATTGATCTTCAAGTCAAGGTCATCAACTGATTATGAAGGTCATCAATTAATCCGAGATGTTCCATAAGAAAAATGGCTCACCATTATTCGGATCTCTTGGAGAGGTATTTTGCAGTTTTATTACATATTTTTTGTCATGAACACAAATATGTGATGGCATACTTTTAACACACCTATATGAAAACAACATGATTAGATTAACTTGGTATGATCATAAGGCACATGAATAGCTTTTTTTTACTTTAGGAATAGGCTTGCTATACATATGCCAATAGAGAAAACACCGCTTCCTACAGGTTTAATGTATTACTAGGATATATCTGGCCCTGGGAACATTCCTGGTCAGCTGTTGTTATGTTTTGTGGCATCTCTTGTCCAAGTTTTTTTAAATTGCAGGTTAGAAAAGCTGTGATGATTCAATAATTATCTAACCAAAGCCAACCTAACAAATATAGTCTTAGTCCCTGTCAGCTATAGGTGGCAGTTTTCCTGCCATATATATACACATAGATATAATATATACAGAATGATACTTCACTAATGATACTGTAGTCTTTAGCATGTTTATGTGATTTCAGTAGTGATCATTCTTACTAAGTGTTTGAGCCTCTAAACTGCAGTAAAGAAATGACTGAGAACCTTGTTATATCTAGAGCAAGCTTATAGGGCAGCCACAAAATAGGTCTACAAACTTTGAAGGACTACAGATAGTTACAGATGCAGGAGATGTTTATTGTCTGAGTGAATTGCTCCAGATTCTTCCCTGTATTCCAGTTTTGTAAGTTGCTGAGGGTCTTTCAGGACACTAATGATATTTGTCTTATCTTCTCCAATGCCCTGACCTTCAAGACAGGTTAAACAAGCCAGAGTTCTGTTCTCAGACGTGCCAGGAGCAAGTTCATTCATTGTCTGAATGGAGCTTAAGAGTGCCTGATCATATCTGCATACAGGGAACATAACTTCCCACACCTAAATCATTTTACCAAACTAGCGGACTGGTTTGTAATGTTAATTAACCTTTTTGACCTGCATGCTCACAACAAGGCAATTAGAAGCAAAAGTTAGTGGTTGATTCATTTTGATTTATTTGATGCATTCTGCTGTTTTTACAAAGAATGTGCAAAGTCCCTAGATGCAGGAGTCAGCTTCCAGAGAAAAACAAACCTGACGTTCCAAGGTTTTCACTCAGTACAGTCACCTTACTTTTTGTGCTTTTTCTTAGGGTCATGTTTAGAGTTAAGACTGGATGTGTCTTTCAGCCTCTCTCTTAAAGCTTTTTTTAAGCTTTCTTTTTTTCAAGCTTCTTCTATTCTTGCCTGCCCAAAGCAGAAAAAACAGAATCCTCCTCCTACAACTGTCTGTATTCACCTTCATGTTGAGTCATGACATATATCTGCATTTTGATACAGAGGTTTATACTATCTTCTAGAACTGCAGTCTTCTAGAACTTAGACATGTTTAAACTCTTATGTGTGCCCTTCCCGATGCCATCTCCCCACTTTTAAGTATATTTAATCCATGAATACTAGCAAGAAACCAAAAGATTTAGCCAAAATGGCAATATTTTTTAAAGTGTGAATTTCCAAATTGCTTGCAGGACACAAAATATTTCTTACAACCTTTCACCTATGATGACCTTTGAGCCCAACAGGGTTACTTTCTAGGCTCCGAATAAAATGTATTTAAGGTAATTGTATGGCAGTACTTAGAAAATGAATTCTGCTTTCCTACTGCTGTCTTGCAATTTTCCTGCTGGTCTTATTTTCTATACATTGATCTCGCACAAAGTGGCAGATATACTTTAAGCTGTTCCTGTTAATATTGACAACAAGAGGAAAACTATTTTCCCTGGTAAATGGCTTGATTGTTTTGCCTGTAGGAGAAAGAGCAGCAAATGGATGGAGTGGTTTGCTTGATACCCATATTTATGAATGGGTCTTCTTTCTGCACACAGTGCTGTGATATGAAATCAACAGAAAACTATTAGTTTCTTTTAGGGAACACCACTGGGGCTCTCATTGCCCACAGGCTCACCCCAGGGCCCTGCAGCCCCTCCTGATGTCCTCAGGGTCTCCCCTGGTCAGATGATTGGAACCCACATGGATGAGCAGCAGGGGGATCAGCTAGCGACAATGTGGAAAAGGTGATATTGAGAAGTGATTGGACGTGGTTTTGTGGTCATATTTTAAAATGCTTTGTTTGAGAATTCATTAAGTGGCTAGATTTCACTTTCAGAAAACAATTACCTATTGGAAAAAAATAGCTGCAGCCTTCTGTCTATCTCCATAAGGAAAGAATTAGGAGCACTTAAGAGATTCTGTATTTGGCCCAGATTCTGTATTCATGTTCATGTGGTCTAAACCCCCAGAAACTCATCTAGGAACTATACTTTAATCGAGCTGAAGGTTCTCCTCTGCTAAGCATTTTTGTTTAAAGTGTAGCTCTTCTGGCTTTATATCAGCGTTACTGAGAGCAGAATGTGATTCATTACAGTCATCCCCACATTTTTAAATGCCATTATTTTTAATCCTCACTTTTATCAAGGCCTTTCACATGTCGTGCTGGTGTTTAGAGGGTGGCCAAGGAGCATCTTTATTTTTAGTGAAGGTTCTCCTTTAAAACACCTTGCTGGTATAATGTGTCTGTGTTTGATTATCTAATCTATGAACAGATCAGTCCTCTCAGGAAAAAAAATGTTAACTTGCTCCCAGGAGGCTGGAATAGCTGTTATACAGACTTATATCTGCATCCATCTCTCTTGCATCTTCATGATTCTGGTAAAATAAATTTGTGAGCAGCAGAAAATACTTTGCACTTCTATCCTAGTTTCCATCCATGGATCTCAAAGCACTTCTCCAATGTTAACAAAGATAAATAAATGTTAACTAAGATAAATATATCATCCAGACAAGTATGACTTTCAATATTTTGTGGATGGGTAAGTCAAAGTAATGGAAGCTTAGACAACTTGCCCAAGATTATATTGCAAACAAACAAGAGGATCAAGGGGGAAAACAAAAAAAAAAACAAAGGCCTATTTTAACTGTTAAGTCATTTTCAATTCCAAGCTATAAACTTGAAAAATTATTTTTGTTGCTATGAATATTTCGACATTTTAATTAAAATAAGCAAACAATTAATCAATTATTATTTAACCCTTAATTAGTTATTATTTAACCCACTAAATCTTTGGGGGAAAAAAATGAAAGTATATCAAGGTGCAAAATGACATTTTCAAAATGTTGTAAAATGCTCTACAAAAGCATTGCTCAAGCATATGTCCTTAGGCACACATCCTATAAGGAGACTAAGAAGCTAATACCATGATTTATGTCCCAGGAACATCTTCATCATCACTAGCACATGCAACCTGTGTGGTATAAACGTTTATGTACCTACAGGTAGACAGATATGAAGCAACTCAAACCAATATTAGTACACAAAACTAGCAGCTATATCTCAAACCATGAGAAGGAGGTTTTTAAACTAGATATTTGCTGTCAGCTACATGGTGAGGCCTGAGGTCTCAAGGGAAACTCAGAGCACACTCATAAAGAAAACACTGCAAAACAGAGGACAAAATGAGAGAATTTATTTTCCTACACATGGCCACTTCAGGCATGGTGGCATGTTTCTGTGGTGAGTTGGCCCTGGCTGGACACCAGGTGCCCACCAAAGCTGCTTTATCACTTCCTTTCCTTAGCTGGACAGTGGAGAGAAAATACAATGAAAGGCTCATGGGTCGAGATAAAGATCACTCACCAATTACCGTCACGGGCAAAACAGACTCAGCTTGGGGAAATTAGTCTAGTTTCTTACCAATCAAATCAGAATAGGATAATGAGAAATTAAAACTAAATCTGAAAACACCTTCCCCACCTTCTCTGCTCCTGTGCCTGGAGCACCTCCTCCCCTCCTCCTTCAATGACCTTGGTGTCTGCAGAGTTGTTCCTCTCACATATTCTCACTACTCTCTTTGGCTGTAATTGTTGTCGCACAGCAAATTTTCCCCTTCTTATATGTTATCCCAGAGGTGCTACCACCGTTACTGATGGGCTTGACCTTGGCCAGCAGCAGGTCCCTCTTGGAGCCAGGTGGCATTGGCACCATCAGACATGGGGGAAGCTTCTAGCAGCTTCTCACAGAAGCCGTCCCTGTAGCCTCCCCAGTACCAAAACCTTGCCATGTAAACCCAATACAATGTGGTCTCCAGCTGCAATTCTAACAAAGTCATTGTCATGTTTGCCAGTCTTCTGTAGCTATTCTAGATATGCCAGACCATCTCAAATAGGACTACGTACTTGTATTTAGGCAATCCCACCCCACGCGTCCAGGTCTACTCTTTTCACATGAATGTAGTAAACGTAGGTCCAAGTCCCCTTGCCTTTGTTTCCAAGCTAAGGGGTCTTTGCTGTTACAGCAGCCCTACTTTGTTGCTATTACAATAGTCTTGAATCACATTTTCGCACAACTTAGGGTGTCCTTTAGCAACTGGGCCAAAGGCCAAGACATTTTCTTTTATTTAGCTCAATGCATATTAATTGTTCCTGGAAAATGACATTTCTAAAAAGAAAAACTGACTGAAGTTGAGCCCCTGGCACATTACAGCTCTCAGGAGCATGAGAGAGAGCTGAGCTCTTGTCTGTTCTCTAAGTCACACAGAAACAAGTCCATCCCTAACCTGAACTTCCCAAAGTGATACTGTAACCACAAAGTTATTTGAGCATAACACACCTGCTTTCTCATGATTTCTTAATGAAAGTGGGCTGAACTCCAGGGCACAGTTCATAAGTCTTGGCTGAGGAGCCCACTGTGTGTCAGGAACATATAGGTGCTTTTAACAATGTAGACACTAATATAAATATCTTTAAAGCAGATGCTTTGCGTTTAGCAAGAACACATTCTTTATCAGGTACATGATGAAAAAATATAAATCCACTGCTAGAAGTCTCTGTGAAATCCAAATACCCAAACTGTATTTCATGATGGTTATTGAAACACTAGAAGCAGTTTTATGATGTGCTTCTAATCTGTGTCAACCATATAATTATTCTAATTCAGCCAAGAAAAGCTAAACAATATTTACATGGGCCTTGTACCTGATACACATGGAAAAATCCCAAACTTGAATCAATATACTGTCTGTTACTACAACCAGCACACTGGGGTTATAGAAGAAAAAAATGCCTTCTGTTTTTGACTGGCCTTGTTCATGCAGCAGCCTGTCTGCTGATTAGAAAGCAGATCATGCTTTCCTTGGCATTTATCCAGTTGCTGTCGGGACTGAAAGGTTACAGAAGCACACACACCATGGCTCTGCAAAAAGTGGAAAGGCCAGCAAGTCACGTATCCTCAGTGCCTGAGACAGAGAAAATACTGTTCCCTTCTCAGAGTTTCTTTCCACCTTCAGTCTTCTCAGGGAGTGTCAGACTTAAAGTATCAACCTGCATTAACAAGTTTGGAGACTGACAGTTTTATTCATTTTTTTGTCAGATTCTTAAGTGCAATGTAGCAGACAGCATATGAGATTTACTTCTCACCTACCATGTATACCAGAATTTCCACCTGGAAACGTAGCCTCCCCCTTCCTATTTGATTTTCATAAAATGTAAAAGGAATAAAAGAGCTAAAATTCAGTTCAAGATGACAAAGATAATTGTTTGGATTACTGTTTTTTTAATAAGACCAATTCTTTAGCCACTTATCCATCAGAAATGTTCTGATTCACAGGAACTTCCCTGATTAAATAACACAACAAAGAGTCAGGTAACAAATATGCTGAAAATGTTATCGTTCAGTTTGTAATAGGGTTCTTCTACACTGCCCTTTTTAAAAAAAAAGTCTCAGCAAATCTTCTATTTTAGTGAGAGAACGAATTCCATCAGTCTGAATGCTCAAACTAGTCCTTTGTCTCAAACTAGTGCCAAAAAGTATATGCATCAATGCATGTCTGCTCAACACAGCATAGCCCTGTGCAGTTGCACCCAAGTTATCCTATGGTGAATTAGCTCATCTATCACAAGAAGTATAGTCGGATTAGATCAGCAGTCTCCCTACCTCTACAGACCCCATACAAACACAAGAGCAACCAGCTGATAAAGCCATCACTGACATGGCACTGGAGTTACTCACAGGACTGAATCCAGACCGAATGGCTGGTGGGAAAATAAAGTGGCACTGACTTCAGAGGTTTTACATAGCATGATACTCATTGTGAGCTTTGTCCTTACTGAGCCCAGACTAGCAGGCTTCATCTGACTAGGAAACAGATCATTAACAACTTGTGGAGTTTTCAACCCTTTTTGCTTTTTTGTGGTCTCCCTTCCTGTGCAAAGCCCATCATGGTCAGAATGCCTGCGTGTTGTCTACAGCTTCCTTCCCAAGCCAGGTTAGAGTCTAACAGTGAGGTTAGCCATATCCTCCCAAAATTTCCACCCTTAAAAATTCCATTCAACCCCCTGAATTTGCTCCAAACCACACTGTATAGCTCCCTAATGTCTCCTCCATATGTGTAAGGTCTGCTTCTGATCTGATCAAACAAGCACTTGGCTTACACCTAGGCACTGCCAGGATTCACAAGTTAACATCTGTTTTGTCTGCCTTACATGTAGCATCAGATCTGGAGGGCAAATGTTCTGAAAGCATTCCCTTTCTTCCCAACTTGTCCAAACGCAAGATATGAAAAACTTTTAAGAAGTGGTCATAAGTGCTGAAGTCTGCAACCTTTGTGTTTACTACATTAAAACCTATGTGGGGACTGAACACTGATCCCAGCAACTTTGAATGTTCCCCACATCAGTAGTAGATAATTACTTCCCAGAAAGAAATTTAGAAATGTTTGGTCACTGTGCTAACACCAGTGCAGTCAACAGCTTGATTTCTTTATACTGTGAGCATGACAAAGAAAATCTAATGCATCTTCTTGGATGACCTTAATATATTTTCCTTATCACTTTTTAACTTGGCTTAAAATATGATACAGCAATTTTCAGGTAGAAAAGGAAAGACGAAAAAGCATGTAATTCAACTCACAATGGATTTTACAGGCCTCAATGGAATTAATTACTGAGAACTTGCACATGTAGTAATTAATTTCATGCAATTCAGCACCATCTGCAGATGCATTATTTCCTTTCAAAGCTACTATAATTTGATGTGAAGTAGAAATTGTTAGGAGTTTTTAGGCAGCAAAGGCTTTTGTATCTTGTTTATGCCAAAGCAATTAGATAAGGAAATTAAATATTATTTGAAAAACATAACCTCTTTTTCCCCTGAAGAGAAAATGACTTCCAGTTGTTGGTAAGGGAACTGTTTGCAATTACAGAGATTTGGGAAAAAGAAACTTTTATTTAGGACCAGTTTTCTGGTTTAAAAAAATATTCTTTTTTGGGGGGGATGGGGAGAGGGATCACTTATCATTTGCAGGTGAAGTGTAGTATTGCATCAAACATTGTACTAATTGCAAGCAAAACCTACTGAATATAGATCACTTTGTTGAAGTAAATTCCAAAACTACCTTATATTATTTACACATAAGATATCTAAACATGTTACTTTAACTACTTTTTCCTTCATCAGCTTGTCCTGGAACAGAAAACAGCTGACTGCAACAAATGACATGAGCTGTTTTTCTTATATTTGGGGGGGTGGTGGTGTTACCCTTTTTGACCCCTGTTCAGGGTTCATCTGTACCGAAAAAACAATTCCATAGACCAAAATTTGTTTAAATTAAGCACTTTCTTAAGCAGTGTCCTGAAGTATTCAAGACCATTTCACAGTTGTATCTTTAAAGTCTATACAATTTAAAGCCAGAAATACTGTTAGACAACAGATTCACAACAATGTACTAGAATTTACTCTATACCTCAGCTGAACTATCAGTTTTGTGCTGGGACCTCTGGAAAATCCATCCTGATTTTCTCCAGGTATTCATGTAGCACCTAACATAAGGGCTGATTCTGCTGTAATACTGTGACTGGGAAAGAGTATGTGTTTGGGAGGGAGATGATATTCACATAGCACAGCTTTTTTTCTGTGATATGTTAGGCAGCATGCATTGTTCTTTGGCAGTAATAATAAACGGGTTACAGCCCCATCAATCTATGCCCATTTAACTCAGTCACATTATCACAGAATCATTCCTGTTTTGAAAAAAACATGTAATTATTATTTAGATTTGTTGGCACTTACAGTATTCAACTTCAGCTGAGAGCTCATTGTCCTCTGTAAAAAACAAACACTGTGGCAATAGAGAGTTGAAAGAGCCAAAGACCACAAGCCTTATAATTGCAAGAAGAGGTACAAGACCAGTCAGGTTCTGTATATTTTCCACCTGCTGATCACAGTCTAGACATGGTTTTCCTTTCTGTCAAATATCCAGTGAAATCCCGTGTCTTAACAAGCAAACTAGATAACAGCATTAAAATTACATTTGGAGCTAAAGGAGACACTCTCATGATAGTCATGTATGAGAATGGCATAGGGCAATATAGGTGATCGATTTTACTGCAATCACTTATCAAAGCAAGAAGCAGTAAGCAAGCAAAAAGTCTCTCCAATGCCTTTTACAAAGAAAAGATGAAGACTTGCAGGCAACAAGTCTATAGTGTTCCCACAACAACTACTTTTAAACAAGCAGGGTATCTTTACCTAGATAAGCGAAGCTGGTGAAACATGAAATGATTACAGTGAGGTGTCCTTATTTTTGAAGAGCAGTACTAATCCAGCTTTTTGGATGCATATATACTGAAATGGAGCTGCTGACTGGATCTGTAATATCCCCAGTTCAGTCCTAAGAAAGAAAAAAATTTGAAAGAGTGAACATGAATGTCATTTTGAGGGCCTGAATAGGGCAATAAGGTTTTTTGAAAAGGACCTTGAAATCACACTTCTAAAAATGCCAGAGGAATTGGTTATTTTTGTACTGTTCTTACTGTCATTACACTCACTGACAAGAGAAGAGATGAATAGTGTGAGGGAGGGGAGGCTAGAGAGATTCACTCACTCTGCAGCCCTAAAATTTCCTCAGGCCTGGATTGACTGCCATCTCCTGAACCTTCTGAGATGTTTATCACAATAGGTTATCACCAGCCTTTAATGTCTTACATATTCTTAATGAATATTGTCATCCTCCTTACTATGACAAAAGGGCAGAGCCATATAGTAAATGCAGAAAATATCATGAATTTAATGCATTTGCATAAAGACACCTTCATGCTATGACAAAAAAGGCTCAGAATGTATGCAGTCTGATGATTAAATTGGGAATTGGTAAAACAAGCAAACAAAAAAAGTCTTGCAAATCATTCATCCTCCAGACAGATTTAAGATTATGATCTCCCAGTTCTTGGTTGCTGCTGTACATGTATAAGCAATTCAACTTCATGAAAGCTTTAAATTAGAGGGCTTAAGTTCAACACATTTCTCACTTTTTTAACTGAAAAGAAATTATTTAGACTAGTGAAATGTTACTATTATTTCTGGATGACCTTAAATAAACAACTGATGTGATAAATTCATAGTTATTTAGTAAAAACTTCCATTTTTAGCTAAATGCAGTGTTCAACGTGCTTATTTTTGTGTTAGCCCTTCATGGACTTTGCTGGTTCTGTTATATGATGTAATGAATTACCCATTATTAACATTATGAAACTGTTTCTTATGGAACTGTTTCTTCGGAATAGTTCAGGTGACAATATTATAATCATAAACCCATGACACGATGATGTGTGTCCTATGCTGTGATGGATGATACCAGTCTTTTTCCATTTCCATTTACTAAAAATTTACTAAAAACCTGTCTTACAGAGGCCCCAAACCCTTGAGCAAACATTGTGTGGGGATGTCGTGGTTTAACCCCAGTCAGCAGCTAAATACCACACAGCTGCTCACTCACCCTCCACCTGCAGTGGAATGGGGGAGAGAATTGAAAAAAAAAAGTAAAACCTGTGGGTTGGTTGAGATAAAGGCAGTTTAATAGGACAGCAGAGGAAGAGAAAGTAATAATAATAGTAATAATGATAAAAGAATATGCAAAGCAAGTGATGCACAATGCAACCACTCACCACCTGCTGACTGACACACAGCCAGTCCCCGAGCAGCAATTGCTGCCCCTCAGCCAGCGCCCCCCAGTTTATATACTAATCATGACATCATATGGTATGGAATAGCCCTTCGGCCATTTGGGTCAGCTGTCCCAGCTGTGGCCCCTCCCAGCTTCTTGTGCACCTGGCAGAGCATGGGGACCTGAAAAGTCTTTGACTGGTATAAAAACTACTTAGCAACCACTAAACCATCAGTGTGTTATCAACATTATTCTCATACTAAATCCAAAATACAGCACTATACCAGCTACTAGGAAGAAAACTAACTCTATCCCAGCTGAAACCAGGACAGAGGATTACATGGGTTGACACTATAAATGTTGGTACAACAGTTAATTGCACTGTAAATGAAGTAGACAAACCTTTGACTGCCATACATGCTCAAAGACTGATTCTTTTGATTTCTGGATACCATAAATGATTGCATTTTGTTCAACATGTAGCCTTATTACATACTAAATCTGCCCGTAATGTCTACTTTAGGTAGCTAGAGCTTCTCCTCTGTCATAACTTTAAAAAAGAAAAATATTGGTATAAGTTAGAAGTGAGAAGCTAGAAGGTTTTATCAGCCTAATGGTATATAAAAGTACATAAAAGAAACAAACACACATAAACAAGTATTTGAAAAGACTGGCAATGCATAAAGGACCTGAAATATATTAAGAGGCTTATGCAGTATGCTTGCTCTTCTTGTATGAGCCTTTGAACTGCACCCCTTCAGGTACACTTCTGACTCAAACTTCTAAGTGTCTGCAAGTCTCTGTAAAGCCTTCCTTTCCACTTTCCTAAAGTAACAGATGCAAGAAGATGAAATAAACAAAACCGGATTGAATTATTTCCTGTTTTCACCTTCTTCGTCTCTTCATTAAAAATTCTTCCATGTCACTTTACACTGTAAATGCAGTCACAGCTTAGCACAAAGCACTCTGTGTTTCATAGAGGTTGCAGTAGAAGAGAAGTAACTTGAATAAAAATATTTATGTGGTAGACTTTGATTTCTTCCCTGGAAAATTTTCAAAAATGAAGCAAAACATTTTGCATTAAATGAAATAACACCTCTTTTTTGAATGTTCAGGCTTCAGAGAAGAGATACACATTTACACAACAGCATAGGAATATCACATTCTAGTGAACAAAAGAAAATAACAGCTGCTTATTCAAGCATTTAGCTCTCTGTAACATAGGAAATGTAGGCGACAGGATGTGTTACAAGGCTTACAATGTGTTTAAAAACAAGCATCTTGCAGCACTCGCCTACAGTTCCTACAAGCCTTAAGCCAGCAATCTTTTAGCACAAAATTTCTAACTGACCTTCCTATCTTTTCCTGTCCTAAATAACATTCACTATAAATACTGAGAATTAATATACAGAGATCACAGTGAGAGAGTAAGTAAAACAAAACCCAAACTTGCAAAGCATGTCATTTGCTCAATGATCACCAACTTCCCTTTAATTCTGTCTAATACAAGTACAACAACGTCTACTTCATCTCTAGTCTCCTGTGAGAGACTGAAAGAGTTATTGTCTCAAACATTGTGGTGGGACAAGTTAAGGTCTGCATAGAGACAAATTAAGGTCTCCATAGCAATAAATTGGGGTCTGCATAGCACCAGAAGTGAGAAGCCAATTGGCATGGAGCTGGGAGGTGTGTCGGAGGATGCACAGTTCTGCCTTCTGATGGCTGAAGGTCACACGGAGTTCATTTGAGGAAGGGGTTCACAACCACCCGAAAGACCCCTTGGGACCACCCCCACACACAGTGGTGTCTGCGCAGAAGATGGAGAACATTCTGGAACAAGCCTCTAGGCGGGTGAGACTAGAGGCAGGGACTGGCCTATAAAAGACACAACTTTGAGGAGCCATGTGGGGCACCCCCGCTGCCAGAGGACCCCGTGCTGCTGCTACTGCTGGAGGACCACTGCATTTATCATTGACATTGCAGGATCCAAGGATGGTGATATCTCTCTCTCTCCTCTTTCTTCCTTTTCCTTTCTTTTTATAAGTATTTGGATTAGAACCCACATTGCCTATCGTTATGCTTTCCTGGTTTGCGTTGCCTACTGTTATGCTTTCCAAGTTCAGGCTGGTGTTTACCATCAAAAAAGCATTTAATTGATTGTTTGGTGTCATTGCACCTTAATTTAGCCCAAGGGAATTACAGAACCTCCATGATACTCTCTGGGCAGCCCAGTTTGGGTCGTGACATCTCCTTATCATTGAAATTCTAATTTTTCAGAATGCAGCTGCCTGAAAAAAAAAAAAAAAGTAGTGTTCAATATCAGGTATTAATACCACCAAGACTTACTTCTACTGGCAAGGACATAACACATTGCTGTGGCATCTTCTAGTTTTTGTACGTATTCCTAGTGACAGAAAGTGTATGCTTATTTTTAATCTATTTCAATTTGTATATATAAAAATATTTGTCATCCTAATGGTTTGTGTGCCCAGATGAAAGGTATAGGTAGATAAATAAACAAATAGAACCTAGTTTCTCTGTAGTCAACACTATATCATTAAGAAAGTAAGATAATACAATATCCTTCTATCCATGGAATTTAAGAAAAAATTGTTTGAGCTTAAAACCCAAAGCAATAAACAATATTTATTTTGACTTTGGTAGATTTTGACTCAAACTTCACCATGTTCATGATCTTGAAATAATCTTTCAGTCTATCTAGTCCCACTGTTTCAGTGGGCATACTGCATGGCAGAAAAGGTGCCTGCAAGATGTTTATGACTTTAGATAATGAAGTAACCCATGAATGTCTGTAAACCAGAGGAATGTACTTTGATTTGTCTACGGTTTAGCCATTGTTGTGTCAATTCCTGACATCAGTGTTATACCTAAGTTAAGCGTAGTGACAAAAAGAAATAAACAATTTTTCAATGCCATAGAAAAATAGCCAATACCTAACAATTCTCCTGTGAAACAGGAGCCTTGAATTTTTCAAATTTACCCAAAGTCTGCTTCAAGACATCTCAGATCATCAGGTGAAGGTGGTTAGTGCAAACAAAGTACAGTGCCTTTTACCAACAGCGCACAAGAGCAATGTGGCCAGCAAAACATCCCCAGTGGCTGCTGATTCTCATAACTCATGGGAATTCACACCTGAGTCCAGTGAACAAAGTCCTCATCACACTTGCTACTGTTGACCAAAGAATATACTAATGACCTTAGAACAAGAAAGGAATAGTTTCCAAACTATTGGGATAATTTAGATACTTTAAAATAATCCTAACTTTAAAAAAATCAAACTGAACTTCATCCAAGGATAAAGACACAGTAAAAGCAATCTCAGATTCACAGCAGTTATCTTTAAGAATTTGTGTATGCAGGTGAAGGACAGAAGACAGAAGGGAGCAAACAGAGAGTAGGGAGTTTTAGGTCAATTAACATAATGTGAATTCTCAGGTGAGAAAAATCAACTGGAAATATAAGCTTACTACTTACAAAAACAAGTCAAAACAACCTAACACTCTTGTAAATGAATGTAACATGTTGTGGATTCAAGAGAAATAGCTTATCCTGTACATGATGACTCTCAAATGAGACTTTTCAAGCAAGCTAAGAAAACATGAGCAAGATTAAATCATTCTGGAATAGGTCTGCTGTCAGAGTAACACATGAAGGAGTTCTTCAGACTTCTGCTCTGCATCTAGCTTTATTCAACAATTTCATTCATGACCAAAAGAGACAGGCTAGAGTGGGGTTTTTTTAATCTCTGCTGCCAACAGGAGGCTGGTGGGACCGTATGTATTTTGGAGGCTAGGGTTCAAAACAAAATTATCTTGTCAGAGTAGATAAATAGCCCAAAAAATAGTCTATCATATAGAAGTGGGAATAGCTGACCACAAGCTGCAGAACAACTTCTTGGTTCTTTGGAAAAGGATCTGGAAGTTAGAGTATATCAAGTATTGAATGCAAAACTAGATCATGCTGTCATGAAAAAGACAAACATCAGGATGAAAGATATGTGATGTTTTCCTCCCACTGCATTCAGCACAGGAAACGGGCTTTTTACTATATCATACCTGCCCTCTTCAGCAAGAGCGTGAGTTCAGTTTTAGGAAACATACACACTGAACAATTAGAAAAACTTTGGAGGAACAGATGCATAAAGAACAATCTGTTTAAAACAAACAAACAAAAAAACCCACAAACCGAACTGTGGTTGTTTAGCATAAAGAAGGGATGTCTGAGAGATGACTTCTGAAAACCATCTCCAGTTCCCTAAAGACTCCTGCAGTAAGGAAGAAATTAATCTCTACTCCACATGCATAGTTGATATGAGAAGAAAACACCTTAAGCTACAAGGAACAATAATTCAGGTGAGACATTAGGAAAACCTTTTTATGGCCAGAAGTGACACATTGGAATAGATTACCTTGACATTGTGGCATCTTCATTGTTTGTGGTCTTTAAGAAAAAGCTGAGCAGACCTTAGACGACAAGAGACGAAAAATGAATAGGTTACCTTAGGGTAATGCAGCTGATTGGGTAAACCTCCTGAAGTCTCTTTCCAATGAATTTTTCAAGGCAGAGCAAAACTTAAAGTTATACTCCTGTGTGTATACACTAAAGCCTGTGCCCATTCTGTCACCTCACTCCTACATGTTTTCATCTTACATATTTTCAAGGAAACTTTGGCTCTGCAGCAACCACTTTCATCTTAGACATCTTCTTCAGCAATGAAGCATGCAACAAAATTTTTCTTACACAGTATCAGAAAAAGTAGTTTTCTCTGTATTTCAAAGCCACTCTACCAATTAGTAAGATGACACTATTTACTTTTACACCAGACATGCAATTTTTGTGCTTTTCTGAGGCACCACCATGCCTGACAAATGTCACTCCAGAGGCAGACCCCAGGGACTTCCTCCCTGCAGAGCAGGGCATCAAGGGATACTTGAGGACTTTCTCACCTTCCCTGTGGAAGCAATGGCAACTGAAAACAGAGTTAGAAAAGCCTGCATTGCATATTTTTTTTCCCTGCCAGCTGCAGCTTGCTAGCTCATGGAGAAGAGTGATGACCCCAGTTGCACCTCCCATGTATCAGTGCTGCTGGCTGTACTAGCCACGCACTCCTCCTGTCCAGGCACTCTGGGAACTCAGTGATTAAGAACTCAACTGCCTCCAATTTACACACCTGCACATCCTTATACCTAGCCGCCGTCTGGCTCCATAGCATTAAAAGAATCCACATGAGAAATAGAAAATTCAAATACTCTCTCTTTATGACAGAGTATGAATAAATAAGAGTGAAAGATTTATAGTACATTAACCATTGGAGAATTCAACCACTATAAATAAAGTGTACTCTTGAAATTATAGGGACAATTTGGAAGTAATTGAAGGATACTATGTGTAAATGTTTCTCTATATACAGGCAGGTCCATTCACCCAAAATTGTAGAGAATAAATAACATGCAATACAATTTCTTTTATACCAAAATGACACTCTAGAGAAAATGGAGAGCAGAAGCAGGATAATGTGACAGAAAAAGGCAGAAAAAGGACATTGTAAAAATGCTCGGGGGGAGAAAAGGAGACACAGGGAAAACAGGAAAAAGTGCTAAGGGAAAAACCTAGGCTGCAAAAAGGAGAAATAAAGGTTGGTTGATGTGATATGCTAAAACAAAGAGATTAAATGAAAGGGATAGGTGTAATGGGGAAGGAAAAATAAGAAGACATGACAAAAGAGAATAAAGCTAACAGGTTAGTATACAGGGGAAAAAAAGCTAATATGATGCAGATAAATATAAAGGTAGTTCAGTGCTGAAAGAGAAGAAAGGAAGGCGCAAGATAGGTTGGGCATTTCCTGCTTGAGACAAAGAGACTTATGTGAAAATGGCACAGGAGCAACTGTGTGAAAAATGACATACCGGAGGAAACAATGGGGGAAAAAGACGAAAAGCTGTGAGTTCTCTTATGGTAACAATGTTTCTTCTCTGCTGATGTGCTCAAGGTTAGTAGTACCCATAATGGCACAAACACACCCTGCATAAAGTTTTGCACCAATGTCATAAAAGACAGGATTTTTTGGAAATGAGAAAGATAGTGGTCTGATGGGGAGCGGGGGGGAGGGTGGGAAGGAGCACAGCTCACAGCATGTACTTGTGGATATCTCAAAGAATATCATTCGTAGTGCTAAAAGGCTTTTCTTTCTTCCTCCAGTGATTTTCCATATGCCCATTGCATACTAGTGACTCAAGGTAATATATACACAGAAGATTAGATGCAGGAGGCCATAGACCATCTGGGACACTGACATGGGCTTGGAAGACATGACACAGGGTCTACAAGAAACTGGTGCTTTTTTAAAAGTAACACCTGGAGTCCAGGCATATCCTAATCTTCCAGGGCATCTAAAATAGCACCAGACACCTAGGCCAACCCATGACCTAGTTTTTAAGGGGGCAGCGCTTGACTTTGTTGGACATAATATCTGCTGTAAAGGTTTTACAACTGTGTGAATAGAGTTGTATAAGGTCATTTCACAGATGTGTTCTTAGCAACTACTAACAGGCAGAAAGAACACTACCTCGCTACCTTATAACCTATTTGTATGTGATGTGACTGGGAAGCTGCTGGTAGGAAATTGCTGTGACTTTCGTCTTCTCCACTACTCCAGAAAACTGAAAACCTAACTCAAACGCAAAAGTTCTTCGTAAACTGACAGCCAAGAAATAGCTTATAACTAGGTCACCTTGTAAAATCGCCACTCTTTCTCTAAGGGAGAAATTCATACACCCATTAGATATTGGGGGCAGGTCCTTAAAGACATCATCTTTACACACAGGAGTTACATAGAACTATGTCTATCTCTCACCCTCTTCACTGTGCCATGTGACAGGAGTTTCAGGTGACGTGCACTTGAGCTGGAAGAGCAAGGACTACTTCTTGTTTAGATAAATTGATTCATACTGAAAATTACTTTAAACAGGTTCATATTTATATTTGGCCATGTCTTCAGTAACCAAGAAGGCAAACTGTTGGTGAAAGTAGTAGAAACCATAATGCTTTCAACTAAAAAGTGAGCTGCAAAACTGGGGCGGACATCCCACATGGGCAGTAACGCTTTGGTCAGCCTTGCAGGATGAGAAAACACCATCTGCTCATTAGCAGGGCATGAGGACAATTCCATTCACCTTAACCAAGCATAAAGACGATTCGCTCTTTCTCAGCCCTAGACAGCAGGAGAATTTATGGATGGCTCATATGGTATTAGAGGCTTTACACTGAACCAGGTATTCTTGCCATATAGATAGTTTTCTCAGACCTTTCAGGACGCTGTGCACTGGGGGAAAGTGAGAACAATCACTGAGAACAATCCATCATCCAGGCTTCAAAGAGAAGATAGTTAAGGTCATTGCAAGACTGTTCTTTCTTCTTCCTAGCATACCAGGTCTGGGGATCAAGATGAGTCTTTAAAACTAAGGCATGAGAGAAGTAAAACTTCTAGGAACAAGAATTGCCCATAAGAAAAGCACATAAGAAATAGCAGTTTTGTTTCACAAGTAATAACCTTCCTCAGCAAATCCAGGGCAGACATACTGTGATCATCCCATTAAACAGCTGGCACTTGAGACTTGTTTCTCCTGGCTGATGTCTCGCACATAAAAATATCAACAGGACATAGGAGGATGCACTTCATCTTCCTCACTTGGACTTTCCAGAAGAAGAAATTGACCTCACTTATATCTTCAGTGGAGACTACTGATTTTCAGTATTCTTTTCAGCTCTGTTTTATTTGCCTTGTGGGCATCTTTTTCATCAGATTAGCAGCTACAGTGTCTAGCATTTTCTTACCCTTTTGTTGCTTCTGTGAAAAAAGCTGGAGCAACATTTGTCTGACTAGTACCAGATACAAAATACAGAGATAAAATATAGGGAAATGCTGTCATTATACATTAAAGTTCTTAGAATGCTGTGTTTGTGTCAAAAATATATACTCTACATGAGATGCAGTCTGCTTTCAATTTTTAAAAATCTAACAGATTTGATTTAATTTAATTCAAAAACATTTCTAGCACATCCAACCTGGTGAAAATCCTAGAGAAAAAGCCTTCCTTACAAGCAAAAGTAAACTTGGATTTGTGGGTTATTAATCATGGGATAAGTACAATACACTACTGAAAGAAGAGGAAAATGTCTTTATAGATTTTCAGTAATTTCACATCTCCTTTTGAATAAAATTGGCAAATAACAAAGAGTTGTTAAATACTTCAAAATTAACAATTCCTGGTATTGAGGTGTATCAATGATTATGATGTACAGCTTTCAGAATCAAGCAATAAACATACACACCTTCTAGCTAGTAATTAGGGTAGATTTGTAGATTCTAAATGCGTGTATTTGTCTTGAGTAGTACCTTCTGCCCCCAGTCATATCTCATGGAAATCATGGCATATTCACCAAGATAACTCAGTGAATAAACTGCAATTAGCATGAATGCCAAATCTGGCTATTTTGTTATATGGTTTTAGGCCATATTTCTATTTTCCTTGCCAGTCAGCAGCTCCAAACTCAATTGCATTTCCTAATTATTCCCAAATCACTTATAAGTAAAATCTTATTAGTTGTGTGTAAAATGTATTGCTGTGTTTGGGATCTCAGTGTGCAATTGGAACCCTGCACCCTTTCTTGCTTACTACAACAGAAATTGAAGGTGTGCATAAAAAGGTGAATCATTCTTTCAATACTTGTCCTTCGACTCTCAGCTGCAAGATTAGGACTTTCTTTGAAAAGACTGCTTCCCTGAAGATGCTCTTGTACGCTATATTGAATCAAAAACCTGTACTTTAAATTCGTGAAACTCCATCAAACTGGAACTTGTGAACTGGTTCTATTTGCCGTCTGTAGAAATAAATATTTGAGCCGATGGGAAAAAAGTTTAATTTCAATGCATGGTAAGCATGGTTCCACAAGCAGCTGAGATTCATGCAATGAGACATAGGGAGTAAAAACAAGAAGCCAGTAAAGGCATTCTCATGTTCATGTGTATGCTTCTTAAGAAATGTTAGAGGCCAGAAAAAGCATGACTGGTTGGCCTGATTTCCTCTGTGACAAGCATTAAAATAGTAACCACAGCAAGGAAAAGATCACTATTGTGAGATACTTTACTTCTCTTTCCTCTGCTTTTGAAAATTCTTCTCAATACCAGTTTTAAGAAAACCTGCATAATATTGCATTTTAAAGGAGTTCATTAGAAGATGACAAATGGTTCCAGTGGAGAGACAGACGAAGATACCTATTGTCATTAGGCAGTTCTGTGATTGGGGCCATATGACTCTGCTGTTGTAAGCTGAGGCTTTTTGAATGCAATAAAAATTTTGTCTGCATTTTGAAATATAATGCTTATATTTAGAAATTCCAATTTTGATTTTAAATTCCTTCCCAATTGCATTTTTTTGGCAAGTCTATTCCTAATTATGTTGGCTTTTTGATCGAGGATACTGCAGCCCAAGAAATCTTGAAAATGACCAAACTATCCAGAAACTCAGTCATCATAAATGGTGACATGGGTGTATTGTTAGCTCCTCTTTGAAAGAGATCTAAATGATATGGAAGGTGTCCTTGAAAAGCAGCTGGAGTAAATATTGTTAAGAAAAATCCCATGAAACAAAACAAAACAAAAAAATTTCATTTGCTTTTCTGCATTTTTAAAATAAAATCCAAATGTTTATGCAGTAATATATTTATTACCAATATATTAAAAAATACAGCATTTTGCAGTGTAAGAACAGTATAATACTTTAAAATTTGTAGAGGAAAAATTAGCACCATAATGAATGGTTGAAATCTGGAGTAACTAACTGCAAAACAGTAATGCAGTAATCCTTATAGAACAACAATAATTCTAATCACAGGAAAAGAAGGAAGAGTGAGGAATATTAGTGCAACCACAACAAAGACATTTTTTAATTTCCTTTAAAATTTTTACAGATCAGAATTTACTTGTTGCTAAATAACATGCTACTGGATAAAATACTTTGGTCAATGTTCTCTGATATTTTCAAGGAGCTACAGTGTAGTCTTTCAAGTTGAAGAATGGCTTTGAGATTTATAATGCATTAGTCATTTGATGGAAGGAATTCTCATCTCCAGTTTATTTGCTTTTTGGCAATCAATAAAGCTATTTGTACAAAAGTCCCTTTGAATTTGTCTAGTCTTATATTTTCATTTCTGTGAAGTAAACAAACATGGGATAAATAGGAACTTTTATTTCAGCTATTCTATTTGTGACTTGAATCACTTGAGACTAATACTTTCACAATTTAGAAGAAGTTCAAAACATACACATAGCGCCACTTTCATTTTTTAAAAAATCTTGGACAGCAAAAACTAGTAACCTTTACTGAACAAACTAAAAGATTTGTAGCTTGTAAAAAAGTATTAACATAACTACTGACATTTAACAGAATTTAATACTTTAAAACCGATTTGCATTTTTCATTTCGCTCTGAGCAAGCTTCTGCAGACTTCATTGTTTCCTGTACTTCATGTTTTGTGATGAATTTGTAAGACCAGAGTAAATCTGAGTTTGAAAAATTGTCATCTACCTCTGCACCAGTACTCTTTAGCTCACAATATGTCTGAGAAACACTTCTGCTGAAAAATGCATTTTCTGAGAATTCAAGGATACATCCACTTTACACATCAACACTGAGGCAGGGTCTGCCATCATATTTCTTCTTCCTGCCTCCTCTGAAGTGTTTTGCATGCCAGTGACAAAAGTCAGCATCTAGACAGCATCCACATGATAATTCCTTCTCATTCTAGTTGTTACTTTCTACTCAATTATCTCTGTCTATTATGTGTTACTCATTTTTCATTTTAGGCTTTACAGCTTTCCAGCAAACCCAAAGACTTCACCAGTGGCTTTTCTTTTAGTTTGAGGTTTATGCAGTCACACCTGTATATGGCCTAGTATGTGTGAACTTGTGTACGTGTTTATAGATACACATTTTTGTCAGTTTCTGTGTCTGTCAGTAACTTCTAACCATGCGACCAATTTCAAGTTAACATGACAGAGCGATAGGAATTTCAAAGTGTACGTTGTTCCTGAAAGTCCCATGAAAATAAGCGGCCGGGTAAAAAGAGAGAATGGAAAAGGCTGGAATACCTCTGTTCTTATCTTTTTTTTCCTTTGGCCCCCATCATAGCCCACAAAGAAGAGTTGTCTGACCATTTCACACTCACTAGCTGTCCAGTCAGCCCATACTCGCCCTGCAAACCAGCCATGGCATATGCTGCCTCCTACCTCAGCAGAAGAGGTAGGAGGGGTCTGCGCGTAGACGTAAGAGGTAGGCAGGAGAAGTAAAGAGGCAGAATGAGGGGAGAACTATGAGATGGCAACAGCACTTAGGGGGGGCATGAGATGGAAAAGTGCTCCCAGGATCATGGAGAAACAGAGTGCCTTCCTGTTATAGTGTCTTTGTTTCTTCTCTGCTTGAGGAACCATCTGCTTGAAGAGATCACAATTAGCTATGTGACACCAGGCAATTGGATGGAAAAAGAACATGTAGTCTGAACTACTTCATAACCCAGATTTTTTAGGTGGCAAGAGATATTTTGATTCTTGAACAATTAGGCCTCTTATTGATAATGGCTTATTGATAAGAACAGCAATAGAAGAAAAGGCTGGGATGACTTTAATGAATGTATATAGTTAAATAGAATAAAGTGCTTTGATGGCTGGTATTCTCAAATTGGCTCATTAACCTGAGCTATATCAACCTTTTCTCATTATCAAGGTTAAGTAATTGGATAGATTTCTGGGGAACTTGCAGTCTTACACAGAGGACAGCCATTTACTCACATTGTAGAAACGTGCTGTTTAAAGAAGCTCTTTGTGAGAGAGGGGGAATATTCACATACATACACAAAAATTACTAAATACTTGCATTTTAATTGTGAGAAATTGTGAGAAAACACAACAGAAAAAGAGTGGGCAGCCGTGAACAACTTTCAAGCAGCAGTCATGGATTTTATGAAGTATTTATTTATCAGTGATAGTACCTGTCAAATTCTGCTTTCTTGTAAATAACCAGCAAAGATTATTTCATGTGCAGGCCTCCTCATTCCCTAGCTATGGTTCTCGAAATTGTTTCAATGACAGAAGAACCTGAAGCCCCCAGTCAGCGAACAGTTCCCTGTGAAGCACGACATGATTGAGATTTTTATGGAAACGAAAAAGGTCTTACTCCAAATGAAAGAGAACCAAGAAGATGCTGTCCAGTAGTCATTACAGGTGAGGGAAATAAAAACACCAGTTTTATAGTCTCTGTATCATCTGCATTTCACAAGAAAGGGTTAAAATAGGCTGGTGTAAGACCAGTATGCACCAACATGATGGCATTACAAGAAATCAGGTTCTTGTGCTGTTCCTATTCTTTGAATAACTGGAAGACATAACTGCAAATGCTGGCCTTGCAGGGACAGTGCATGATGATAACCACAATGCACTGCTCTTCTCAGGGCAAGGAGCTAAGTGCTTCCTGCTGCCATCACTGCTACCATATTCACCTTACCAATGGGCTAAAACCATTTCTTCCCCACTTTGGAAGACATCCTCCGCTACTGAGAGCCACTACAGGACTGCAAGTGAGGGAGCAGTTTGCAAACACCATTGAGTTGCAGCAGAAAATTGTGGTCTGAGCAGCTGGAAGGGGCTTGAAACCTGAGAAGTGACAATGGGAGGAGGAGAACCACTCAAACTGCAACTTTCAGACAAATTATGAATTTATCTTTTCCTTAGGTCTAAGGTAAGAAGGAGGGTTGAATTATTCATTGCACACCAGGCTCAGCAGCAATACAAGGACAAATGATGCAGACAGGGGCAGATAAGAGAAGTCCCTTAGGAATGGAGGGAATCTCCTAGGTAAGCCAGTGTATTCAAATGCACAAAAAGACCTGAGATATTACTGAGAGATCAGTCCAAACAGACACCCATAAACTAGTTACACAGGATAAATATGGAAATTTAACTAAGAAGTGATACATCCATCATCTCGAGACCCTACTTGATACTCCAAATAAAGCTATTAAATAGGAGAAGCCTCAATAAAAAAAAAAATCCAATCCTCAGCTCATTTCTCTTTCCCAGGATACTTCCAAGCTGTTCTTTTTCTTTTTTTTTAAATTGTTTTTGACTCTCAGTATGTCTACAATGTAAACCATAGGAAATTAACACCTCCACTTAAGGTGCTGTGGTTTTGGAAATCTATACTGTATAAATGATCAAATAAAAAGGTAAAGGTCAGAACAGTGTCTTACTAAAAAGACTGGCGGCTAATTGGAAAAATCTGTCGACTCTGAGCTCAACTAAACTCCCTGTTGTATTTCTTCAGAACGTGTCTGGTGTTTTATTTATGTGTGTAGTGTGTTGTGATTTTGCCTACTATGATTTGTGTTTGTTTTTCAGCCTGTTCCTTCAGATATTTGGCGTGGAACTAATCCTCTCTTCAGCTCATCCTCCTCCACTTCTAACCTAACTTGAGTTATAGCTTGATATTTGAAAGATTTCCTGCAAATAATTTTGTCTTGAGTGGGAGGATTATAATAATGCTCAGAACATTGATGTCAGTGAAACTTATAGGGAAAAAAAATTACACAGAGAATCATGAGTTTACCCACAGGCATAAAACATTAAATTAGTCAGAGAGTTGATAAATACGTAGTGAGGGACATATAATATTGAACTGGCTGATGCAGTTAAATGGTTAACAGACAAGGTTCAAGGAATAGGTATACAATGCATTGCATTTCTAAGTGCTCTATTATAAATCTCATGCTTTCAAAATGGCCTATAAGTACTCTTGTTTTATGGATGAATGGTAACTAATCTGATGTTCTCTAACCACTTGGTTTTAGGCAGAACTAATCTCTGAATATCTCAGTACTGAAACCCTTCAGATAAGTAGTTAAAATACCAATCTGCCCCAAATATTTTGTCACTTCATTTATTTAGTCTTGACTTGAAAATACTCTAAAGAAAGGATTTCTTATAGTAGAAAGTAATGAAGAAACAGATACTGTCTATATCACACAGTAAATACCACACATTGGCACTACGACTATGAAGGAAACCTTGCATGATTTCCCTCTAAAAACACACTGCAGATGGAATGAAAAAGAAAGCACCTTTCTATCCTAGGCAACCAATAGCATTTTCTGTGGAATCAGGGGGAATCTTTAATCACTATTAAACTTTTCTGAGCAGAGACTGAACACAAGCTTATGATTTGCTCACAATTACAATTTTCTACATAAAACTTATTTTATCATTGTATTTAATAACCAAGGTCATGTAAAAACAGGGCTTTCTCCTGTAATCTATTCATTTTAGCAGCAAGGATGATTATAAAGCTATCAAACATCCAAACCTCCAGCAATTTAACTCTTCAAGGACACAACTGGAGATGCACAATAGTCACTCTGAGCTGCCACCATGGATCTTGTGCACTATAAAGGAAATGGTGACTTGCAAGTGTCTATTGTATGTACCACTGCTTTGTATGTAGTATAAAATATATACATGCATTTTGCATACAATATAAATACATACAAAATATTTTTAAAGGAGAGTTTGAGAATGTGAAGGGTGAGAAGAGGTGATCCGTTATTTAGATGTTCTTAAAACAGTAGAAGTTTTCTAAGCTGAAGACTGTCAGTGGCAGAGGTCTGACTAGTAGTATGACTTTTATGATATTAATTCTCTCTGTCTTAGGGTCCCTGTTCCAGGAACCACCACAGCTGCTGGGTCTTTTACATGGCACCTGCAACCCAGCACTCGATATCCAGTATGAAACCAGGTTTGCTGAATTTGGTACCCACGGAAGCAAATAAAACACTGCAAAGACATACAATGAGCTGATAAGACTGCAGAAGTCTCCACTGTTTATGTCTATCTTGACTTAGGCCCACAGCAAAAGCACTGTTGTACAAAAGTTCATGCTCCAGAAAAGGACTGCCATAGCAGGTGTAAGGAAACCCCCACCGCCACCACAGTTCCCCAAAGTGCTGTTAATAGAGAAGGGGTAACTTTGGAAAACATCTGTTAAAAACATTTTTTCACCAAAAATGTGTCTCCCAACTTAACTGTTTAAGATAAATAGGCAGGTAGGCAGTCACACAGATGGACTATAAGTTAGGGACTGTGAAAATGAGTTTCTTAAAACTAGCAGGTTTCAAAGCAGAGGAATAAGTGTAAGGTCAAAAGGAATCATTCTAATCTAAACTAGTCTCCTGCCTAAAACAGGTCAAAAGTGTTCCCTGACACTGTTAATTCCTGCCAACACTACAGAAATACCTTTCAAAATTTGAGGCAGGATAATTTTCTTAGTTATCACCTGTGGTGACAACGTATGACACTATTCAGTAAGTTGTTCCACTAGCTACATATTGTAACATCTACAAATGTTCATATGAACAACCTTAGCATCAAACTTCCATTTTCCTGTCTAAATACAGTTTTGAGGTAGAGCAGCAGTGTAACCAGTTCCTTTTACCTCTTCATGACCATCCCTCAAAGCCCGTGCAGAAGGAGAGATGAGAAGGTAGGACTGGATCGGGTGTGACTGACTGGCTTGCATGTGCTGAGTAGTCAAACGTGTGCAGCAGAGCTGCATGACACTGGGTTCTCTCCCACCTGAAAAACAAGTCCTGGTATCTGCCAGCTCGACACACTTGCAGTGAGGTTGGAGTGAACAATGACGTGTGCAGGTCCTGTAGCTGCCTGCTTTGGTATCAGCAGAGAGCCCAAAGGCTCTCATATATGCTACCATACGCAGTGAACTGACCTTTCCTTTTACTGTCCTCAAGACATTTGAACAATTTTGTAGACAGACAAATTGACTAGCTATTCTCTTCCTAATTTTGTTTTACTTATATGGATATTTTTACTTTATGGATATTGTTAGTTATCTCTCATTCTCCTTGGACACTTATTCCTGGTGCATGTAATTTCTTTGCATTACACTGGTCGGCTATTGATCTTGATCAGGTTGTTACCATGCTCTGTTACTCTACACATTTCTTTGGCAAAGTGCTGTGCCCTTTCCTCTCTCATTGTTACAGACTGCAGCAATTTTTATTCTCAATGAAGTTGTTTCAACTTATCTCTGTGTTTATGACTCTTTTTTTTCAGATGAAGTGTACCTACTCTGTCTCTCAGGCATTTGCCAAGCAGCAGTGCACAAGCGATTAACTATTTCTGGAATCTTTTGGTTACACAGCTCAAGAAGGTCTTTGTACTTTGGACAAAAACAGTGTCTCCCACTAGTAACTTATACTCTGACACAAGACTTATTCATTACAGGAGACAATAATTACAGGTGTCACCAGGGTGTAGAGACAGTGCAGGTCATGGATTCTGAGATGTCTTTTCTTGTTCCATTAGAAAAAGGTTTTAGAAGAGAATTCAGAGTCTTTCATACCTGTAATTAGATTGCTGGAGAGAGGAATACAAATCACTTACAGTAGATACCTCCTACAAAGATTGCTGTTCCATAAAGCAATGGTAGCATTATAATATTGTATGCTTTTGAGGAATGATAGCTATATCAACACACAAACATTTTATGCATCATTCTGTCCACTGTGCACCTATCTGTGAACTAAAGCATGCATACACCAATTTCAAAACAATTTCCTTCAGTCAGGTAGAAAATGTAACTCCCCAGCACAAGTGCAAAATGAGAATTTCACCTGAAAAATGTTCAAGATTTTTTCATCAATTTTTCCTTTGTGAAAAGTATTCAACAGTTATGAGAAATCGTTTAAGAAATGTTTCTTTAAAAGAATGTGTTTGGTTGAAAATGTGTTCATCAATTGCTGAACATCATAAATACTTAATAAACACATAATTGAATTTTAAGGTATAGCTTTAACAGATCATGTATAGCAAAGACTGCGTACTTTTGCACAAAAAAATCCCCACCTGGAGATCTTTAGAGAGATCTCTAAGGAAAGAATTGGACTGATAAGAAGGATGCTTGTTGCACATTGTTGTTCAAATCATTGCTTCCTCAGACTCTGAGGTCATGAATTCTCTGCAGATCACAGCAGGGTATTGCAAATCCATTCTGGAGATCAGTTTTGGAAGGGTATTTGAAGAACAAGCACTCCTACTATATTGACTTTACTTCTTGGTTTCAAAAGTGAGTAATGCATACTTCAGATATACCTGTTAGCTCCAAAAGCTACAGATAAAAAGTCAAGGAAAGACCATGATGTGGGCATTCTTCCCTGTTCTAGAAATCATCCAGTGAACAAAGACCACTGAAAGCAAATAATTAAATAAATAAGAAATAAAATGTGTTCAACAGGTAGCAATACAAAGTTTGCAAGAGGATTTAGGCAGTTGCCTGGACTTAGTGGCTTAAGGGCAAGTGAACTCAAGCTTCCCTTTACTCAGGCAACATCATGACATATGTAGTCTTTGATATTCATACACTAATACTTGTACAACAAGGCTTATTGGGCACAAAAAGCAGTGTAAGTAAGTGACCTTTGCACTGATAATATGAGAGAGAGCAGGGAGAAGTTCTGACTTTAGATCATCTTTCTGAGGAACGGTAGTATTTCAGAAGGGATGTCAGGAAGGACATTTTTCTTCTTTTTTAAGGCTCCATATTCCTAAGAACAGTTTTGCTGAGTAGTTTTCCAAAAGCATTGCTGTTCATTTGTTTTGTTTCACAAATTATTTGGGACCATACTGTCAAACTGCTACACATACATATCAGATCCATGTGAATTTCCTGCACAACTTGCTATGCAAATAATTGTATGTTGAGTAGTTAGTTGTAACTGTTCCTGTGCACATGGCAAATGTGAACAGCTAAAACAAGATGCCATGGTCTTGCTTGCCTCCCATTAGATGAAGGTTGAGCATGTGAACATGAAGAGTTGCCACAGAGCAGCTGACACTTAGTAGTGTGCACATATTATAAACCTTTAAACTAATTTGGCTCTTTATGTTCATGTAATGCTCTCAAAGTGCTTATAATATCTCTCTCTCTCTTTTCCTCTTATTGCTTTAATAGCTTAAGATAGACTTCTCTAGCATGTGCATTAAAAGGCAGAACAGATAATAAAAGCAGAAGTATAAATACCTTGTCTACTTTAGGAAATTACACTGGTTTAAGTTTACCTTCCTCATTCAAGTAACATGAGACCCTAGTACAAACAAGGACAACAACATTAAAATGTGTTCAGCAGTATTGGTCAAACCAGCTAAACTCATGGTTTAACGGTTTTCATCCAAGCTACACACTAAATGGTATCACCGAGTTAATCACCTTTCATAAGAAGCTTCATTTTTAAAATGTTGTCAAGACCATTAACTGCCTATGCAAAATACTAGTGGAAGCCAGGATGGCTTTGCCAGCAAGCCACAGATCACCAAAAGGTTTTCTACTTATTTTTCTGAATGGGGAGATGACAGAAAATACAGCAGAAAAGCTAATAGCTTGAATATTTTTTAAAAGTGCCTGTTGACATCAATGAAGAGCAAATGAGAGAAAGTCTGAGAGATTGCATACAAAGCTGACATAGACATTGCAGGCTGTGGTCACATAGCACAATGCTGTGTCAGGTTAGAGGTACCAAGTAAACTAACACAACAGATCAGAATAATTATCTCCCTGTATATGATACTTCTATTAATACTTCAGAATATCATCTGCCTGCTATTTGGAAAAGTACCTACCATGTCTGTTGACTTGTTTTCACCTTCTGATCTATCATAACATACAGACCCGGCCCTGCTGCTTAGCAGGACCTTCTCCATTTATGCATTTGATTTCTACCTCCACTTTGTATTTTGCAGTTGGATTTCATCTTCCTGATTTCAGTTCACCTATTAAATGAATCCAAAGCTAAAGCAAAGCAATGGCAGAGGGGAAAAAGAACTTGCTCCAGATTTGCCTCTAAATAAGAGGACTAAACAGGCTCAAATGTACAGAACTAGTGAATCCTATTTCTTGAGAAAGAGAGTGTGAAAGCTGAAAAATATCACTAGATGAAGAGCTTAATTTTGAATATCTGTTACCATCACAAGCACTGAATAGCAGAGGATGTGAAGGAAAATTGGAGGAGGATGTGGCATCATTCATACCGTTCAGCCCAGCTGACTTCTACTCATGCCTTTGAATGTGTTTGTAAGGCCCCTGAGGATGCTGAAAATAAATGGTTTCTCTTTATTCCAGCATCCCAAATTACTAGTGAAAATATTCACTCACACTGAACTCAGATTAGGATTTTGTCATATTGCCTGTGATAAAACTTTACAGTTTGACAGGCAGCAATTGATAACTACTATCCCATTACAGTTTTTCAAGCACTTGTGCATCAACATTACTGTAATTTCCTCACCCGTAATTTCATCATATTTCCCTGATAGTGTCATAGGGGATATCATCAAAAGCCTTACTCAAGTCAAGAGCTATCACATCTTCTGCTTCTCCTTTTGTCCTCTAAACCAGTTATCCTGTCAAAGAAGGAAATTAGGCTAGTTTGTCGTTATTTGCTCTTAGCAAATCCATTATTAGCTGTCTCTTATCACCTTATTATTCTCCAGATACTTACAAATTAGTTGCTTAATAAATTGTTCCAATAACTTTCTAGTATTGAATTCATGCTGCCTACTCTATAATTCTATGGATTCTACTTCTCTACAGATAGATACTACTATATCTGCCCTTTTCCAATCCCCCAGAGACCTTAACTGTCTCAGGCTAGATCTTGGAGATAACTGCTGATGGTGTATTCAACTCTGATGATTTACTACTTGAAGCAGATGTTTGTTTACAAGAAGAATCTAAGTTAAAATCAGTATTTGAAAGCAGAATATTTACACCTTTATATAATTTTAGCTGCAAGTTAAGACCTTGCATAAACCCCCTATATGGAAAAATCATTGCCCTCAGATGTTTGTGTCCATTCCTTACAAAAGTATTACTTCACTTAAAAATAACCACCTAAATTATTATCGGTGGATTTATAGGAAAATATGGAAGGCAGGAAAGAACAAAGGCAAGAAGGCAGGAAGGCAGGCAGGAAGGAAGGAAGGAAGGAAGGAGGGAGGGAGGGAAGGAGGGAGGGATGGAGGGAAGGAGGGAAATACATTTCCAAAAAAGTAAACACAAGTACATAAGAAGCAGCATCACAGAATGACTCTGAGAATGGTTTCTAGCTAAATCTCCATCAATACAGTACCCTAAAATAACAATAAATTAAAAAAAAAAAAACCAACACCTTAGAGCTCTTTTGAAGCAGAACACATGAAAATACAATAACTAGTATAAGTCTGTCCTTGCTTCTACTTAGAGGTGTGTTGTCATGTTTTAACCCAGCAGGCAGCTAAACACCACACAGCCATGAGCTCACTCCCCCTCCAGTGGGATGGGGGAGAGAATTGGAAGAGTAAAAGTGAGAACATTCATGGGTTGAGATAAAGACAGTTTAATAGGTAAAGCAAAAGCCACACACACAAGCAAAGCAAAACAAGGAATTCATTCACTCCTTCCCATCAGCAGGCAGGTGTTCAGCCATCTCCAGGAAAACAGGGCTCCATCACATGTAATGGTTACCTGGGAAAACAAATGCCATAACTCTGAACATTCCCCCCCTGTCCTTCTTCTTCCCCCAGCTTTCATTGCTGAGCATGATGTCATATGGTATGGGATAACCCTTCGGTCATTTGGGGTCAGCTGTCCCAGCTGTGTCCCCTCCCAGCTTCTTGTGCACCCCCAGCCTACTCGCTGGTGGGGCAGCATGAGAAGCAGAAAAGGCCTTGACTCTGTGTAAGCACTGCTCAGCAATAAAGAAAACTTCTCTGTATTATCAACTCTGTTTTCAGCACAAATCCAAAACATAGCCCCATACTAGTTACTATGAAAACAATTAACTCTATCCCTGCCAAAACCAGCACAATATGGAAATGACTTTCAGGGAGGCTGATCTGTAAAAACTGAACTACAGCTTCCTCCAAAATATAGCTCTCCCTACAGAGGTGTTCCTTATCAGTTTAACTTAAGTATTTCATATTTGTGTATGTTCCTGGAAACACCTGTCAAGTACATAGTTGCCCAGATTAAAAGAAAAAAAAAAAGCAGCTTGAAGCTGAAAGACTGTAGGCTGATTTTCCAGACAGCTTTGTCATTATTTCAAGCTGCCATTCTGTTTTTAGGTGAGAATGAAGTACTCTGCATGGAAATGTTTCCTAATTTAAAGAACCTTGTGTAATTTTTTATTTTTTTAACATAATCACTGGTGAACATTACTTTGTTCATATTCTTAACTGTTCTCATACATAATTTTATGCACAAAGTATTAATTGTGGTTTACTCATATCAATGATGTTATTTGCATTCATGACTGCAAGACCACAGTCTGCTA
The DNA here is from genome assembly GCF_030463565.1 of Pelecanus crispus. Lineage (NCBI taxonomy): Eukaryota > Metazoa > Chordata > Aves > Pelecaniformes > Pelecanidae > Pelecanus > Pelecanus crispus. The sequence continues at coordinate 103,649,994 of NC_134645.1, forward strand.
TTATCTTCACTGGTCTGTGAAAATAGGATTCTTCCAGAGAAAACCTTCAGTTTATCAAATCCCACTTTCACTCTGGTAGCAACTGGCCATAGAAATATCTAGAGTACAATACAGGCAATATTTCAGCAACATAATAGAGGCAATGCTGAAATTCTCTATTGGTATTTAATTGAATATACTCAATAATACTAGCAAGTAAATACTGACTGTACTTCAAGAACTGTCTCAGGTAGGTGGAAGCAAATAGGGAAGAGTTACTCTGTAAACAGAAGGTAAACATTAAGGTCATTTATCCAGTTTAAGGGATAAAAAAAGGAAACATTGCACACACAGCTGGCTTTCAACATTTTTTTTCTCCTTAGAACAAATTTGTCTTTTTATAGATTACAGTAAGCTGTAAGGAGAGTGAGATGTCAGGGAACTGCAAGAAATCCTTTATGAAAGAGGACAGGGAGACAGCGACGACTAGCAAGAAGTAAAGACAACTAAAGTGAGGGGGAAATTTCTAAGAGGCATCTCTGCTCACAGCATGTCTCTTGTGGATATAAAGAATGGCTTGATAATGAGTAAGGCTGTGGTTTCAAACGTCCAAACCTGATGAAAGGAGGCAATTCTGTTTCAGTCCCCTATTGTTCCATTTGCTGGAATGTGCTCCCATGTCTCATTGCACACAGCCTGCACATACGAACGCCCCCAAGGCCCTGGATCCATCAGCAACAACAGTCTCTTCTTGCTTTAAAATATTCCACATGAAGCATGTTAAACATGTCCCTCTCAGTTCCTCTTGTGAGAAGAAACAGAAGACTATGTGTAAAGGGACATTTTTGTTCCATTTACTACTAATTATGAATATAACCTGTGCAGCATTTCTTCACAAAAATCACTTTTCATCCTGTCTCATAGCACATCACTTCTTCTTGTTTTCTAAAAGACTGCCACATTCAGAAATATTCTCTGTTTTTGAGCTGCATCCATTTTAGCTCTCTCTACTGTCTTCCCCTCCCCCACAAAATGTTACTCATTGGAATTTCAATCAGATCACTCCATTACCTATTTAGATGCTCAAATCATCATCAAGGTACCTTGAGATTCAGGATTGCTTCCAAAACCTGTAAATTGTCTGATTGCCTGACTGGCTGAGTGTGAAAATGAGTGGAAATGTGAACCTTACATGTGGCATTACAGCTGGTCATGGAAATAATAATTGGCAAAGTTAAGAGACTGTGGTGAGATTACTGGTCATTATGCAAATCTCACCAGATGATCTAACCAAAACCCAGTCAAGGCAGTGCCACAGATGTTAACCATTACATGTCAGTGTCTATAGAATTACTTAATATGGCAAAGATTGTGTGATACATACGGAAAAATATTAAGTTCATATTAAACTGGAACACAAAATTGATGTAACAAGAGGTTAATTTGATTCTGACAAGTAGTATGAGAACTGTTCCAACAGTTCCAGGCAGTGAAAGAGGCAAGCAAGATGATGCTTTGCAGGATCCCCCAGACCAATCTCTTTACAGAAAGCTCTCTAGAGATAAGAAGAAATATTTGAGGAAGAAATACAGTCGAGTTGCAGACAGTTCTTAGAAGTCACAAACAGGGCAAATAACGAAAGAAGCATTTTACTGGGGAAAAATGGGACAACACAAAACACTAAAAAAATCATAAAAAAAATAGGCAGAATGTTTTGGAAAAATAAAAGGCTCAATTAAAAACAAGAAAAGAAAACAAGCCATGAAAATGATATGCATAAGATTAAGTTATTTGGAAACACAATGAAGCGAAGGGTACTATCAGTTAAAAAAGGCTAACTGTAAAGTGACAACAAATGCCAAAAAAAAGCCAGCAGGATAGAAGGAACATTTTGACAAAGTGCTAATCCCTGCTGACCATGCAGATGCAAGCAGTCCAGGCATGTTGGAAGGACAGGGCAGCTTTCAAGGCAGAAGGGATGTGAGCACTACGCTGCCAGAAGGAAAAGGAGACAGAAGGAGCACTGATGTAGCTCAGAAGAGGAGAGCTGATGGTGCAGACAGCATAACTGCTGAGCTGTAAATAACTAGAAGGACAAGTGTGAACAAAGCATTGGAAGTACAATCCTTTAAGCTTTTGAGCAGAGGTGATACTCAGTGACTGGCAAAACACAGTGGCTGTATCAATCTATAAGGCCACTTACCTAATTCAGACAATGACAGATACGAATCTCATTGTCAGTTTCTGAAAAAAAAGCAGAACATGAAGAATGAGACTTTTAACAGATTCAGACAAGTTATAAAGAAAGTTGTAGAGGAAAAGTATAGTTTCAGATCAGGCACTGTTTGGATGTACTCATCCTGAGCTGACCAAGGACAAAAATGGGAATAGGGATGGTGGTGTTTGCGCTTTTCATTGACTTTCTAAGGCATTAAATTTAGCTTTTAGAAAAGCATTATGGAAAGCAGCAAAATCATATGAAGTTCTAGATAAAACAAATTCTATTTAAAATGCATGTATGAAACCTTCTCAAGTGAAATTGATAGCTGGTTCACACTGGAGGTTACAGTAAGAGCGAAGATGGTCTTCCTGCCACTTGATATCCCTATAAGCTGAATTAGTAAGAGTGTTGTAAGAGATGTCAGATGAGAAATTAGATGATCTAGAACTAATCATGTACTGTACAAACAGCACTACACAGTGTCAATAAATGAAATGCTGTGAAATGCATTGTGGTGACATTTCAAGTGTACCACAGTTTGATTAGCACTGATAATTCAAGAATGAGCTTTGATGAAGAATGGGAAAGCTGATGGAGATGTGTTGCAACAGCTGGTGGAGATGTGTTGCAACAGTGTATAGCAACAGCTGTAAGTGTTGTATGGAAATTGATGAAATTGGGAATAAATGGTTATTAACAACACTTGTTGATAAGGTCATGAAAGCAACATTCCAAGAGGATTCCTCAACAACCTGGAATTTGCTAAACATAAACAGGCTTCAAAACACTGAAGAATGAATATGGCATAATGCGGAACTATTTTTATGAGAACTTATGAAAAGGGATGGAGAAGAATTCCTGATACAGAGATACAGAAGTGGCAACAGTCAAGAAAGTTGGAATGGAAGGAATAAGACAGAAGACAAGGGAGGATGGCCAATAACTAGGTTGCTGTACATGAGAACAGGAATTAGGTTTAACTGAGGTAAAAACACTGAAGAGGTGCCACAGGGGAATTCAGTGCTGGATAGCTGCAAGAATAGAACCACATCAGTCATTGACATAAAATTTAAAATTTATTTATCAACATAGGTATAGCAGGTAGGTAGTGCTCACTTCAGACACACACAGGTCCAGGCCCTTGTCCCTGCCCCTGCACCCAGGGAACAGGGCATGCACCTCTGACCGCTCAATGTGTCTCAGTCCTGGCTGGCAGCCCAGCCACTTTTCACAGCGGCTCCACCACAGGCTCAGACTCCTGCACGGTGTCAAACATCTGTGTACAGAGGGTCCCCACGAGGGACTAGGAAGGTACCAGGAAAGATGCATCTCTAGTAATACATAATATATACATCATGTATTTTCAAATTCTTAGAAATGATCCATAAATACCAGGAACTGGAAGACAATGCACTTTTACAAGGAAAATAAAATCTATTGCAAAAAAATGCTTCTGCAATGACAGGGCCCAGTCTATCCTTCTTTTAGGGAAAAGAGACTTCAGTATAAAGACTCAAAGGCTGGAATTTGATCAGATCACCAGTATTTGGTTCAACTTCTCTTTACTTTGGTACCGTGTAGCACACTGAGTACTACAAGTCCCCCCACTGTCTCCTGTAAAGATGGTACGAGCTTCACCAGAGCAGGTGCTGGAGGAAGGAGCCCGAGCTGAGGGTAATGCAGATGCCTCTTGCTGTGCCAGCTGCTAGGCTCTCCTCCATTTAAGACAGGACTTGAGAGACTTACTCCAAGTAAGAGCAGGAGTACTACATTTTTTCTTGATGTAGCTCTCCAGTTATCTCTGTATCTCTACTTGTAGCTCACCTCCTCCCTTTTTTCACCTGAAAATGTATATAACAGACCTCCGCATGGTCCCTCTGAGAGTGCTTATTCAATTTTGCCACAAGCCATGCAAAGACATTTCCATAGGTAATAACATATATAGATGCATCTGGTGGATAAAATTATCAAAGTTATCCTAGTACTTTGGGAGCCAAAGTAAAAATTTAAGCTTCTAGTGAGACTAAAGATCCACTACCTCCAGATCTTCAGAAATATTCTATTAAAAATCCATGGATGCATGGTAACTTTTTTTTATGAATCTTGGCCTGTGTCCCTAAACTGCAAAAACATTTTCAAAAATTTATCCTGTAAGAAAGAAGACAGCACTGAATTGTGGTGCATGTCTAGGATGTACATACAGATAAAAAATACAAATTTCTCCTTTCACAGAATTTCAGCAAAGTCAGTATATTTATGCATATGTACGAAAGGCTGTGGAGCTTGGGGCAGGTCCCTGGTGACCAGAGAAATGCAAATGTTGTACCTAAGCCAAGAGGATGGACTGAAGAACACAGAACAGTCAACCTCACTTCAGTCCCTGGGAAAATCATGGAGTGAACCCTCTTAGCACACACTGCTAGGCACAAGAAGGAGAAGAAGGTGGATTGACCAAGGGTTAAACAAGTCTGCCCATCATTATTGTCTTCTATGATAAAATGACTGGATTTTTGGATGAGGGGAGAGAAGCACATGTCTTTTACCTCAGTTTCATCAATGTTTTAACACTGTCTCCCTCAATGTCCAATGTAACCAAGTTACAGCATTGTAGTGCTTGGGAAGACAACTAGATAAGCAAAAAAACGGTTCAGCGGTTGTGCTCAGAGTAGTGATTACTGGGTCAATCAATGTCCTGGAGGGGATGAAGGAGGTGTGTCTCATCAGGTTTGCAGATGACACCAAACTGGGGGGGGGACCTATTGATATTCTTATGTACAGGGTTGCCATTCAGGAGACCTAGACAAGCTAGGGCAACCTCATGTCATTAAAAAAAAAAACCATGAAAAGTCCTGCACCTGGAAAGGAAGAACCCCCTGCAACAATATGGGATGGGGCTGGGTGGGGAGCAGCTCTGCTTAGATGTAGCTGGTAGGCATTGGCAGCAAAGTTTCCTTATCTTAACAGTCCAAGACCCTTTCAGCAAAACTAGTTAATATGACACACCAGCAGAATGGGAGACAAAATAGGCATGATTTTCCCAACATTTTTTGGATCCATTTGGAAAATATTGTTGAGAACCTAACAGAATCAGTTAGATCCAGATTTGCTGAGGGTAAAACTTCATTTCTGTAGTGTTTGATTTACGCATTTCAAAGTGTTTTAGCAGAAACAATATATCCATTAAGAACAGCTTAAAAGGCAAAAACACTATTAGAGTTTAACAGGTACATATAAACTAATAAAGAAGCAGACACTTCGGGGGACCCATTCTCACTGTTTTTCCTCTTGCTCCAACATAAGTTTAATGCAATGTTAGAATAGGTAACTTCAGTAGGAGTGAATGAACTCTGAACACTTTGGGCATTCATGCTTGATTTCCTTGAATCACTGATTCAAGTTAGTATTCAAGTTCTGAGGCTAAGAATATAGCAAAATTAGACGTTTCACTAATTTCCGCAGTAAAATTTCAGTGCATGTGAATTGGCAACAATGTGAAGTGATGCATAGAGGTTTGGCTACTGGACAGCTTTATGAGCAATTAGGACAGAGGGTAAATACTGCAGTGCTATTTGAATGTCAATGCTCTTTCAATATTCCATAGCATCATTGCTTTACTGTCACACCTTCTGGAGAAATTAAATATGTGAAAACCTTCATGGTTTTCCCCATAGCTTCTACCTGCCAGCATTTGAATACAAATCAGCTGCAGAAGCCTCTGTTGAGTTATTCTCAGAAGAACAACCTTCCTTATGTGTTTCCTCTGAATGTAAATGTCAGCTTTATCACTAAGCAGGCTATACAGCAGCTTGGTCTGGAAACAGCATCTCTTCCATCATGAACCAGGATCAGAGCTCCAAGTGCCAGGAGGGGGAGGTCAACATGCACACCAGAGCCTGTCAACACACTCTGACTCAAAGGTTTGCACAGGACATTTCTGTGCTGTCCCAGCAGTCAGGATAGAGAAGAAATTGTGATTCAGTTTTATAGTATCTTCACGAGTTTCCATGGTGATGCAGGGACAAAAAACCTGCAGTTAACTCCTCCCTGCTACCAGTATCTCAGCATAGCCAAGATGCCCTTGGGAAACAGAGGTGGAGGTTTATGGTAAGGAGCAGGATCCTCCCAGACATTTCTCTGTTCACCCTTGCTACAGATATGAGTGCATGTACTAAGTGGTGTGATACAACAGACAAAACCACATGATCCAGTAACGCTGGAGGAGCTGTTGCTATCACTTATCAGTATTGTGGTACCTCTTTTGGCAGTATAACAATATGGTTGTATAACACTTGCAGTTATGTGTATACATTCATTACAGAAATTATTTGCCTCTAAAAGGAAAATGGAATTCCAGCTAGCAGCAGCTTCAAAAATTAAACCAGAATATTAACTTCAGCCTATTTTTCATCTGTTCAGCCACCTGTGTTAGTCAATGGGAATGAGAGTTGCTTTTGGAATGTTTATGACCTAGAAAAGCAGCAGAGGCAGATCACACACCAAGGTCTTACACCCTTCTTTTTCAAGCCATGATTATGCTGGAGAGAATGCCTCTGTAGGACAATATAATGGGATATAATGGGTTAAATTATTTTTTAAAATATATATGATATTCCCCTGTAAATTGATGAAAGTCAGGAGTCAATCTACACCTGTCAGGATGCTCAGCATCCCAGAGAATTTGGCTTAAGTATTTTAAGACAGAGTTTTAAGTTGGGGTTTTTTTTACTTAGTCTGAAAGTTTATGACCCCATGCTAAGGACTGTTGACCATTTGCTGTTCTCACTAATAGCTTAGCTATTAGACACATCTTGTAATTTGGTTATTAAGCAATCAAATAGACACTCTTTGAAGAAAAAGAGTCCCTTACAGCTCTTTGAGACTGCACTATGCTTTTCATGTTATGATGACTATAATTTGCATCCTTTGGGTGCTATTTCATACTTGTCCTTGCCTAACAGAAAACATTAATATCACTACATCTTTCAGAGGGGTGGAGGGGAGCTGGAGAAGCAAACAAGTGCTGCTTATCCCCCAAATAAAGATCATTGGAACCATCCATAAAGGAAAGCTTTTTAACAGGAGACTCGTGACTGATACTTCAGCTGCAATAAGATACATACATTGATGCTTGCACCCACTCAAAAACATAAAAATAGCAAATTTGGCTTTCAAGCTTATATTGTTGACAGCATAATAATGCAATCAAAACTCTGCTACAGAGAAGTAAGTAATTCCCCAAAGCCTTTGCATCACTGCAAACTAACACCCACTCCATAAGGTTGTTTATGAAGGACAAACTACTCATAAATATGGTTGGAAGGTACCCTCCAAGAGTTTCCTAATGTAAATACTCCATCAATATCATCCAAATAAATTACAAAATGCAATTAAACAAGAAACTTTTTTTTAATTAACTACTTTGTAATAAAAGATTAACTTTGTAATAGCCATTGCACATAACTATTCCTTCAATAAACATCAGTTGGAGAATGAAGAACAATTTTATCACCGCATAACAGACCAAAGAAGGCAACACTGAAATACAGCAAATATTTCTACAAAAAAAAAGGTATATGCTGTGTTCTTAGAAATATTTAAGAAGAAACATCCACGTATAATGCAGTGATCACAAAATCAAACCAACTATTTCAGTTCCCTAGAAATTGTGACTTCAGGGAGAGCTTGACTCATATTCACACCTGATTTAATTAAATGGCTGCAGCTAGAGACAGCTTAGACACCCAAACCAGAAATTAGATCCCTAGTGACTAAATTTTTTGATCACAGCTCTGTTGCAGAAATATGTGGGAAAACCCAGAAACCTCTGTTATTAAATCCTGTTTTCTTATTTCTCAGAAAGAATGCTTCTGATGGTAAAGTTTAGGCCAATTGGATAGATGAGATCTATGAGCCAGAGAAGCACGTACTGAGCTGGAGTACTTGGTGTTCCCACTAAGGATCCTGCTTACCCCCTCTAACAGCACAATACAGTGGAGCCAATGAAATTGCTCCTGCTTTGTTCAGTACAGAATATTTTAATATTCTGAAATTGAAACATTGGTATCCTGGTTCCTGACTTGGCCCAAAACATCATTTTGTTGTTGCACAACATATTGCTCTGAAAAGAAAAAAAAAACCTTAGTTTTACATGTATAACCTAATGCAGGATATTAACAAAACTAGTGCATCACAAATTGTGAAACACTGCTGGTTTTAAAGGATAGTGGTTACATTTGACCCACAACTTTATCAGCCCTTTGTTGACCATTTTCATGTAGTACTAGAGGCAGTTTGGCTGCTACCGCAACAAATTGCATTGGTGCTATTAAGAAATCATCTGCTATGCAAATATGGGGTTTAACCCCAACCTATTCCACTGAATGACAACATTCATATTGAAGCTTGTGAATGATTGACTATCCAGGGTATCTGTGGCCTGCCTGCTCACTTTTGCCATAGTGTTGGGTACTAAGCTGACATAGGCATTAATAATTGAACACAACCATTGGTCTCTTTGTAGTGCCTTGACAATACCACTTCACTTTCACATAGAAAAAACAAGGTCCTACTCATGTTGTATCTTGGATTCCTCTTAATGGGCTACCTGCTTCTATGCACTGCTTCTTCATGTAAAACAACATGCTTAGTACTCCTGGGCTCCTGAAAGCCTGTAAACCACAGATTCTTTTTTTTTCCCCCCTCTATTGCTTTTCTTCCCGATCAATTTATGTTCCCCTAAGAAGTGCTGCTAAAGCTACATGTGTAGAGATTAAAGGCAGGGTCTGCTGTGGCTTACAGACATCAAAAGCCAAGAGCGGTACAAGACTGGAGTAAATTGCATGGTACTGGCTTTTGTTAGCCTCTAAAAGCCTCTCATTATCATTCCTGTGTAAGTGCTCTCTACCACTTCTCTAGTGATTGTAGATGCCCACCAGAGGTGATAAATACTACCTCCGCAGAGAGCACAGGTGATTTAATTGACATGCGAGAGGAGGGACTGAGGCGGGTGGGTGTAGTGACCTGTGAAAGTTGTTATTCGTGACACATCACGTTACATTTCCCAGTTAATTTATTGTTTGCAGAAACAATTGTCGTTTGTCTAAAACCAGACTGCAAACAGAAAAAATCTTTTGGTGGTAGTTTAAATACACTCTAAAGCCATGCTCTTGCCACTCTCCCTCCACCATGTGATGCAGTTACACTGGCGCAAAGGAACTTTATATACATACCCTTATATATGTACCTCTCCTTCTGGAGAGGCAAGTACCTGTTCCAGTGTAAGCTGCCTTCAGAGTAGTATAACAAGATGTGCTTTCTCATAAAATTACACCCCTTGAATGCATGAGAATGAGCATATTGGGTTTTTTGAAGGCCCATCCATCCCAATACCCCATCTCCAGCACCAGCTTTTAGCGGATCTGGATGGAGAAGTGTAAGATCTGAGCAAAAGCATACAGTATTCCCCTGAGTGCGGTCCCATCTCACTAATCCCTGCTGGAGGGTTTTTCTGAGCTTGATGTGGTTTCTATATTTAGGAATTTAGGTTAGAAACCATAACATAATTTTTCATAACAACTCATAAACTTACACTAAATATGAGTCTTTTTTCTATTTCTCTGCACAATTTACTGAATTTTACAGAAGCCATCTGCTTGCAGTTCTAATTCCAGGCTTCCCTACTAGTATTCAGGATGGTTTATGGGTTCTTTCCATTCCCCTCATATCTAGCTCATCACTCTCCCAATATTTCATTCCTTTCTGTCCATTTTCCTGAAAATTTCAGAGGGATTGCTCTGTTATTTGTTCTGTCATGGTGATCTCATTTTGCTCACTCATCTTAAATCTTCCTTCTTTTGTTCTTGAGTATGTAAGTGACTTGCAGCATAAAACTCTTACAACACCCTGTATGAAAACACCAGAATATTTTTTTTCTGTATGAACAAATCAGGAATGTTTCCTTCATTCTTAGTCAAATTGTTGGCTCTCTTCTGAAATAAAAAGGCATTGGAGTATTTTTGTATGTTTCATATGGCCTCTACACATAGAATATTTTTGAATTTATTGTAGAAAGGTCCGTAAAAGACACAGAACATTTTGTCACTTTTACAGGTAAATTAAAAATAAATGCACGTGTGTTATTACATCTTTGGATGGTTTTAGGGATTGGTTTTATGGGGTTTTCTTTTTACTTCTGACTGTTTGGGGCAGTGGTGAAATTAAATATACTTAATTGCAAAAACTGGTTTAAATATCTTCAATGAAAAATGTTTGATTAAAACTTCTGATTTAACATACAGTCTTTCAAAAAATTTTTGTATGTAGAGGAATGTAGCTAATTGTAACTAGGTATTATGTTGTAGACAAGGCTATATGGTAAAGTATGGAGAAAAAAGTAAATAAAGAGTGACAAGAATAGCATGATTGTAGGATGATGATGGTGACATGAAGCAATGGTCTAGGGAATGATGAGTTACAAAACAAGGTTTGGGAAAAATTGGGGGGGGGATTATCTTTGTATGTGTTCTTGTTAGTTCACATAAAATATTCTCTCTCCTCACCTCTTTATTAATTTGTTCTGGATGCAATGCTTCTATTTACACGGATAAATGCGCTTGCTCTGAGAGGTTATGCACATCCTAGGCCAACTGGTTGTCATGGTTTAGCCCTGGCCAGCAACTCAGCACCACGCAGCCGCTCGCTCACTCTCCCTACCCCGATGGGATGGGGGAGAGAATCGGAGGAGTAAGAGTGAGAAACACTCCTGGGTTGAGATAAGAACAGTTTAATAATTGAAATAAAGTAAAATAGTAATGATAATAATAAGATAATAATGATAATAATGATAATAATATTAATAATAAACAAAGCAAGTGATGCACAATGCAATTGCTCACCACCCGCCGACCGATACCCAGACAGTTCCTGAGCAACGATCGCTGCTCCCCAGCCAACCCCCCCAGTTTCTATACTGAGCATGACGTCATATGGTATGGAATAGCCCTTTGGGCAGTTTGGATCAACTTTTCTGGCTGTGCTCCCTCCCAGTTTCTTGTGCACCTGGCAGAGCATGGGAAGCTGAAAAGTCCTTGACCAGCATAAGCAGTACTCAGCAACAACTAAACCATCAGTGTGTTGTCAGCATTCTTCTCCTACTAAATCCAAAACACAGCACTATGCCAGCTACTAGGAAGAAAATTAACTCTATCCCAGCCAAAACCAGGACACTGGTACAGGGTCACTCATGTACACACTGCTGAGTCTCTTTGGGGAGACTGACCTCTTCCACACAGCCTAGTGTGTGGCTTGCGCCTTCTTTCCCAAGGCGGTTACCCAAAGCTTTTAATAATCATTTTCTGTGAGCTTTTAAAGTTGAAGGAATTTGAAATCACCTGAGGTTTACATTGCAGGTCACTAAAGCAGAGTTCTTCTAGTACTAGCCAAGGATATGTGGTTTATGCCCTGGGGGCTTTTGAGCAAAGGGGAGCTTGGAGTGTGCAGGGTCTCTGTGTTGGAAAACATGACATCTCTACGGGACACAGTTATGGGAACTACCTGCAGAGATGTACTCTGGTTTCATCAAGAAGGGAGCTGATTTACTCCAAAGGATAGTACAGGAATGAACACAGTATGTATGAGATTGGGATGATTAGTGGCAAAACAAGGAAGTGAATGATTTGACAGCGTAGGTATATCTAGTGAGTTCTCAAATGGCCTCAGGGTTTCCAAAGAGGACCTTTTCATGCAGAAACTCGGTGTTATGGGAATAAATTAGAAGCTGGAAGTAGTGAGTGGTATACTTTGTGGCACAGATTTGGACAAGAGGAAAAGGTTAGTAACAAATGTGAAGGTAAATGGAAAAAGGTTTTCAACATGGGCAAAGCAGGAGAGGAATCTAAAAGGGACAAGAATTCCGCAAAAATATAGAGAAACCTATGGTCATCTCATTGAATTGAGTTTGTATACAAAAGAAAACTAAATCACACATTACATTAATGGGTTATGAGTTTGTGGATTTATGTTATTATAGAGTATATATTAAAAAAAAAAAAAAAGAGGAATCTATGTGCACTGTTGAGCAATACCATACTTTCTCACTCAACTTTTCCTTCCTGCCACTGTTTCTTTTTCTCCATATTTATTCAAGGTATGCTGGAGGGAATATATAGACATACATTTTTCTCCAGTTTCAGCACTATATACTTGAACGAGCAAAATAACAAATTACTCTCAGGTTGTCAGTCTAGAAGGTGGTAGCAAACCCACCTCTTGCCAATTCCCAAATTCCATTCTGAATTCTTCCCATTTGGCTTTTCTTGCATGCATTAGAGGATATATTAATCCTAAAAATTTAGTGGATTAGCAAAGCAGTTGTCTAAATAGTCCAGTCTGGCAAATTCCTTTGTGTGGAGCAAGGCACAGGAAATGAAAATTTGGTAATTACCCATTAGAAAGTTGAAAGAGTAAATAAAAGGCAAACACAAATTATTCTCTTAAAAAAAAAAAAGAAAACCAACTCAAATTGATGGTCTCTGCTATTTGACCAACCTCTATGTTGTTAATGAAGAGCTTAGACAAGCATTATTCATCATCACAGGATTTCAGGGTGGTAAACTGAGAAAAGAGAATAATATTTTGCTGACTTGACAAAGCAGTCTAATATTTTGAGAACAATTGTTTACCCCAGAATATTGTACAAAAGGGTGGGATTGCAGAATATTATGTAATTTCTTTCACTATTTTTCTGTTTACTTCATATGCCTCCATAAATGTGAGAGGTTTTAATGTTTTATTTCTTTTTGCATCACCTCTTTTTCTAGAGCTCACATTTTTGCTTAATTTAATCTAAAAATGTAGTTATCCAAATTTAGCAAGTACATTTATGGACATAAGATCTTTCTTGGTGATAAAGCCAAGAAACTGCCTTATCACAGTGAATAGCTGAATGATCACTTTGTAAGTTTATCTGTAGAAACATGAAGTACAGAGTAACCTAATTGTTTTTAAGGAAGTTTGGTTTTGAAAAAAATACTATGAAAAATCAGATTCCTCATATTTGGAATCCAACTCTATTAGCTTAGATTTAATAACAACAACATGAAAACAAATTTTTGTGTAAGATTTTAACTGGGAAATGAGAAATCAAGAAGGTTAATTTTTCTCACTGTAGTATTTGTTAGAAGTCAATCTTGGACTCAAACTGAGCTGCACCTATTTCTTCTTTTGAAGATATTGTGGATGATTTCTGGGTGGACCCATGAGAAAAATACATTTTTTTAGCAGACATTGTCTGTCTTGCTGCTAGTACTAGCAAAGTCCTGCCACCTCTCTAAAGCATTTATTTTTAAAACCTTCTTTTGTCTATTCAAAAGGACTTATAATTAGCACTTATCTGTCATTTTGAAGTCCAATTAGTTAGCCTTGCATTCTTATTAAATTATGAAGAGTTGAAGGTCATGTCAAACAACATTTCAAAAGTAAATGTCCCCTAAGTTTTTAATACAGTCTTGAAATTTACCACTTTTACAGATATGACATTTGACATTAAAGATTTCGACATCGTTAGAACACAGGTTAAAGAAAAATCCGGGTGTTACAAAGTGCATTGATTTTCTTATTTTATAAGGGGAAATTTGATTTAGTATACTCATTTTCTAAAATCACTGAATTGTATGATTCACCATTTGCAGAGGTTTAATACCAGCTTATCTCAATTGCTTTATTGGAGTTACTCCTGTGTATTTTGAAATGATCCAACACAGAACTAGGTCCAATTACCTATATATGTTTGTCAACATTTGCATGGTCATATCTGACTTAGCAAGCCTGTTACACAGCCACTTCTTGTCCCTGCCCCACTGATTACAGAAGCGGGATCCTCCAATGGCAAAGAAAAGCCCAGGTGATTTTTTACAATGGAGGAAGATACGGAGCTGAGAAAGGGTCCAGAGAGCAGGCGTTCTCTGGGGTGGGGATAAGCAGAGGTGTGGGAAACAGTTTCCAAGTGCCCTGCAAAGTGGACATGGGGAGAGGGCTCTGGGTCACCCATGGAAGAGAGGTGGGAAGCTGTGGGGCGCAGGTCTTACTTGTGGGTGCCCCAGGCAAGTCAGTGACTTGTGGAAGGAAAGGATTGAAGTCCACAGACGTTGCCTTCAGTTTTTGCACCCCATGGCTTTGCTCAGCTGGTACTGGGCCCTTTACGGCCTCAGCTGGAGAGTCCCAGCTGTTCAGCATCAGCATCTCCTGGGTGCTCCTTAGCCCAAAGAGCAGCCTCACGGCACCTTCTCCCTGCTGCAGACAGACTGCTGGCTATGAACAAATCTTTCACATCAGCCCGCACAGGAATAGGTCACTTCTGTGTGTCTCTTTCTGGTTTTCATGTCTGTGCTCACAAACTGCACCTGCAGTTTTGGTACAGGCTGCTAAGGGAAGACTTTACACCTGGAAGAAACTGTACATTTGGGAATCAGCAGCAAAGATTTCAGCAGCTTTGGTTGTTTTGCTTATCACTGTTCCCATAACTGAAATCACAACATTTGTTATACGTAATGCAAATATTTGTACAGCAGAATTGTTTCATTTGTCAAAATAATTTAGAAATAAAAATATATCTGTGTTCTGATTTGTATTTAGTCGGTGCTTTAGACATTACATTTGGGTCTCTATTGGTATAAATAAAACTAATAGATTTAACAGGATAAAAAGCATTTGGTTTTTTTTTCTGTGGTTTCTTGTTTTTGCAATGCCTGGCTCTATGATGGGGTTTTATTTTTAAGGCTTCACTCTGTGTTTTGTTGCCAAGTAAACCAAACAACTGGTAAAAGTACATGCACCTGCACCATACTTGCCTTCATTAGCAACATGCTCAGAGAGAAGGGAGGGAGTTGAGAAAGAACTCAACAAAACAAGTTGTGAAGTTCTAAATGCAACCACATATCAATGTGGTGAAACCTTGGAAGCCCTTCAAAAGGATGGTGGCATATCTGTCCTTTCTAGCCTAACAAACTGACAAATGTCTTGATTGGCTTGAGCAGATCTTTCAGTAACTCTTTCAGAATTATGCCCCATGGTACATAACTCGTTTTTGGGAAGTGAGCCGCTTCTTTGATGGTTACAGCTACAGTTACCACTGAAGATTAGTAACTGGTTCTAAGCTTACAGTTTATGATGAAAATAGGGCACACATTGAAGAATATTGGTATATATTTTTCTCAAACTGAAATAGAGGAAAGTAGGAAGTGGAAGAAAAAGAAAACTTAAATTTGGGGCACCTGGTGAGAAACATGAACTTCTTCCTAACACAGAGGAAATTCTTATTGTTCTAATAGGCCATTACAGTGACTTGGAAAAGAAAAAAAGACAGCACCCACCTTTCAACTCCATAAACCTTACATTCAGGGCTCAGAGATATCAATCTGAAACCCAGAATCTGATAGCAGGTACTCCTGAAAGACCCAGGAGTACATTCATCTGATGCAGCCTCATTGCTTTGTAAATACAAGCCCACCTTTTTACTTGCAGTGCTGCTATTAAGAAAAAAAAAAACAAAACAACCAACCAAACAAACAAAAAAAACCCCACCACTCACACTCTCAGCTAAATCTCAGTTCAATCTCAAGATCAGCCTCAGGTCTTACACTGTCAATTTTGACATCTCAACTTTAGGCACAAAAAGGAACATTAGGTAAAAGTATAAGGGCACAAGTTTTTGCCTGTGGCTTATCCATAAAAGTTTTCTTTCCAACTGTGCCAAATGTTGTTGCAAGATAAATGATGTGGGCCACCCTAGAAGCAGGGAAAACTAAGTCTCCATGCAAGGACAAGTCAGAGTCAAAACAAGCCAATTGCTTGGTTTATGCCTTAGGCCTAGACTAGCAGGATAACCAGAGGACACACATTAATCATCAACAAATTACAAAGCAATCACCATGCCAAGTCAAAGGTAAAATCAATTACAGTGACAATTAAAGCAGTCAGATATCAGACCTGAAAGGTTTGCAGTTAATAGATGTTCTAATACAAGGTAGCAGAGACTGTAGGCTTCTGAATCTTCAACAAACAAACTAGATTTTCCCTGGAAGGAATAAAGCTATCAGATAATAGCTATTATTTGTATAATAAGCTAAACACAGAACTACATAAAGAAATTAATGAACTCATCTCCTCCCTTGCAAAGAATAACTGATAGTTAAAGCAACAATAATACTGAACATTACAAAGCTTGTCATAATCACAGTTGCTTTTAGCTGCGATTATATCATTTGGAAGATAAGAACAGGAGAAATCAGCACCTTCCTTTTCTTGAAATTGAGTGATAAAAAGGCAACAGAAAGTGTAGATTACTTAGTGGGGAGGGTCAGAAGGAGTACCAATTATGCCTTCTACTCCTATTCTTGGAATGAAGCAAAGTCTAGCAAGACTTTTCCAATCTACATCTCTGTGCAGATAAATGTGTCCTTCCATTGACATACTATAGCACAAATGTTTTTAAGTTGGGTTGAAAATGTTCAAGAAAGCTGAACTGAAATGAGAAATACAGGTACAAAGAAAAGCAACAATCAATCAGAAGGAAGAATGAAGATCCTATAATGTTAGAAGGATCTGAAAGTCCAGGAAAATTAAGAGAATTCAGATATCAGTCTCCCAACTAAAGCTCAGGCAAACCATCACACTGCTATAAATACACAGTGTCTGGTTTGAAGATAAATTTTCGTCTATTAGGTTGCTTGAGAACATGAATGCAGAAAGCAGATCACTCCTGGGAAGACCATGCAGGCAGATTGGAACACTGCTGGTAGACCCAGACTTCTGAATGCAGTTTCTCAGCTGAGGGAGGTACCTCCTTGAAAGCCCTCCCTCGGGCACCTAGACTTCAGATAGGGTCTGGATTTCTGAAAAACAGCAGCCTTAAATGAGTCTACATTTACATTTCTTCCAAGGGACAACCACCAAGCAATGCTTTTCTGTCTCAGCTCATCAAGGGTCCTTGGCAAAGTGGCCCATAGTTAACGTTAGTTGAAAAGTGCTTCCTGTTCTATGAATGAGAATTTTGTGCATACAATCAAATCAATTTTCTAACAAAGTGCAACAACAACAACAAAAAAATCAACCAAAAACTCAGTCCATCAGATTTTAAGTACAAAATAAAATGTCACTGAGTGTTTTATCTGGGTTCTACTATTCCATTCCTAGGATCTCTTGCTCTCAGAATTTCTCTAAACTATAGAACACAATTGCTAGGTTTACAGAATTGAAAATTCACTGTGGTTATGCCCTGTTTTGAATTCCCAGCCAGGCAGGGTCATTTCATACCAGACAGCTGATGGCCAATGCATTCAAGTAGAAGGAATTCATGATGGACTCACCCTCCTTGTCTATTAGAACTAAGTCCTCGTATTAAGTCTTTTGGCTTTCAAAAACAATTATTCAAAACATTGAAAAAAATAAATATTCATATAAAGATGCATTTAAAAAGCAACTGCCAGTTATGAAACTTGAAAAAAGCTAGTAGACAAAATGCAAAAGCATACAAAAATGCATGGAAACAGCTCTCATGCTCATACTTTCTGATATGGAGTCAGCACAAGCAGGTCCATGCCTTCCAAACCCCTGGGTTTTTTTTTCATAAAGTAATTATGGAATGGCATCCATTTATCACTATGTAAATGGATGTGCTCAGTAACTGAATCCAACATACAGAATAACTAACTACATACATAACTATTCTTTAAAAGTGAAATGGGCTGAAGCCTAGCTTATCTTTGTTGACAAGTTTCACTGTGAGCCAAAGCTCATATGGTTATTATTCAATTTTTAATGGGAAACTTTTCAAAATACATATTTATTTCACTTATAACTGTGGAATTTCAGTTTAATAATTTACAGAAAGTAGGGGCAGGATCTTCTATATTTTTTTTTTATTTTTGACCATAAAATAGGCTTATTGTTTCTTATTTTTCTAAAAAAAAAAAATGGAGCTATAATGAGCACTATTAACTGTCTCAGACTGTAGGCAATGCAGTGATGTATTTTCCTCTAGATACAGATACTATAAGTTTTTAATCTGTTCAGTTCAATAAACGTTTCACAACTTGGACTAAAAATATTAATTTAATGCTTTAACCATGGAGATGATTTATCTGAGATAATCTGTAATGTTTTAAAATACATACAGGTTAATATTAAAACCTTGAACTCAGGCAACTTGTTTATCTCCAAATATTAATCAATTCATATGTTGATGACTAGTCAAAATTATCAGCGGCTACAAGGTCTTAATCTATCTTTCCAATCAGATATAGACATCTTCTTCACATTATTTTTATTCCTAGATGGATGCCAAAGGTTGAAACAGCTACATGTGTGAGGCACTGTACCTGGCTCAATAAACTGTGAAAGATTTGGCCTCTCTCTATATCACATAAGTGTCCTTGTCTCCTTACTACTTCCATGCAGTAATACCTGCATACTCTTATCATTAGCCTTTAATAACTTTTTCTGTACATAAGTCATGAAATTAAAATGACTAGTTCAACATAACAGTACAAGATGTCTTTGAAACATAAGAAATTACATTATGACTGGAGAAATACGAATATTGTTTCTTTACTTTGTCACCGACTTACTGTGTGTCCTTGAGCTTTCTGTATTTCTAGATTCTATCTCTAAAATGGTAAAAATAATAATTAAATATATTCTATGCACACATGCATATATTCCATACTATATATAAAAACCATTCTCTTTCAACATTTTGCAGCTTTTGGTATATGCCTGTCTCTCAAGCTTTCAATGTTAAAGCTAGATTGCATTAAACACAAATGGCTACTCTTGCAAAGGGAAAACACCAACCTGCTGGGTGAGACAAACCAAAATACAGAATTGCCCTTCTGCCCACTGGAGTTCTGCAGGATAAACTCTTTTCTCCAGGCTTGTTTTCTAGTACAGCAAATGTCAGCGTTTCCCCAAGTCCCAACAAATTCTGAAGAAACCCCTGTGCATTACCAAGATAACAACCTACAAGTACAGGCAAGCTCCCTCCTCTGCTCCAGGGTGCCTGCTTCCCGCATTGTCCATTGCACCTGCATCTCCAGGGACGTCCTCTTGCCGTGCATGTTCAGGCTTTGCCTGGCAATAAAGAGTACCTCCTCCAGATGGAGGGTTTGGCTGAAAGAGCAGGCAACTGCCAGAATAGCTAGTTGTTCTCTGCTTCAGAACCCGAGCCTTTTTTACCTACAAAATACCAACGTATTAATCTATGTACGAACAAGATGAGAATAAACACGCCCGCATGCTCTGCCAGTCCTCCTACCCCGTTTGTAAAGTCCTTTGCATTATAGGGAACTGCTAGGTCCAAAGTGCTTCTTTACAGATCTCTGTCCACGGGCAACCTTGTCCTTGTGCTGCAGCCTGGAGACTCTGTAGTTCTAAAACTAATTTGCTTGCTTTAGTCTTGAACCTTCATTACTCTAAAAATGAAAGCTCTTCGAATCACCGATTTCTTAGCCAGACCATGTAAGTTCTATGACAATCCCCCAAAGACCAGCTTGCCACATAAAAATAAATTGTCCTGTCATAAATGTTATGAAAAACCTACTACCTAGCAGAATATCTCCTCGTTATAATGAAAAATATCAGTTGCATTACGGCTTGGAAATTTTTTTTTCCTGTCTGAATGATTAAGGCTCAGGAGACTGATTACTTCCTGTACAGCAAGAAGGTCGTTCTATGAACTGAAAGTTGTGAGGATTGGACAGGCTAGGGCTACATCAGATTTTGTTTACTGGAAATATTAAATAGATACTTAATGACCCAGAAGAAGTTTTGCAACTTTTACAGCAATTGCAAAGGAGTTACATGAAATACTTGATAACTTTATCATGAAATATTTGGATACATTTCTAAGAAATGTTGCAATGATGCTGTAGATATCACAGAGACAGTGGCAGAGGGGAAAAAAATCAAATTGTTTAGTCTATTCGAGAAAAGATGTCAGTCTAGGATCTCCAGAGACTACAGGGTTGACAAACAGTTGTTGATTCAACAGTGTTCTAATTACAAGACAGAATAAAAAGAGGGTGAGATAAGCACTGGTGGTTGGGGGTGGCAGGGAGAACCTATAAATAAGTCATAGGCTCCAAAATGACTAAAATCTGTTTGTAGATTTATTACTGAAATAAAGCACTGGAGAAAGGATGTCATGCTGTAGAGTGTGGTCAAAACGAACTGACATAAGAGATCCCCCAAAAAGTTGATGAAATAATGCAACAGGTGGCTGGAACTTGCCTAGAAAGTTTACTGAGGATCAACAACACTGTCTGTGAAACAGTTTAAATTGCAGAGGTGGAAGAAGAGCTATTCAGCAGCTAAAAAGATCAGAATGCCCAGTGAGATATTCATCCTGAAAAAAAAAAAATGCCCAGCCAGCAGAATCTGTGTTATATGTTGATATAGATAAAGACATATGTTTTCACCTAGGTTGCAGTGTAGTCTTGGAACAACTTGACCTCATTTTAAATGAGCTAGCTCAGGTATTGGAAGCAGTGTAAATGCTATGCTGTGCTGTGGTATTTGTTCTGCAAAGGCAATTAGAGCTCTCTGCTTCTGTGGCTAGCTTATTTCTAATGAGTTTGCTTGCTACTTGCTTATCAAAGCAATCTAGCTCACTGAAAGCTATTTCCAATATCTCTGCAGTCTTTAAAAGGTACATGTATCCAGGTGTCACAATAATGTATGACTGAAACAAATGTTATTGGACCTATACTACCAGTTTCCTATCTGGTAAGGAAAAGGATACTGAATAAATTCTACTGACATAGCTAAAATAAGCAAAAAAATTTGAAAAACAGATGTGAGGGCAATGTCAGCTACCCACAAAAATGATTGTCTTCATAAAAGGCTGGAAATCACACAGGCAAATCAGTGGCTTAGTTGTATTCTAGAAATCTTTCCTGGGAGAAAATGGTCTTTGGCCTGATTTCAATTCTCACTACCAACCCCCATAACACAGGTGAACTTCAAGTAATTTCAGCTTCCCCAGAGTAATTTCAGCTTTACGTGGAGTAACTCTGGAGTGAACTTAAAATGCACAGATTCGGAAGCTGAGGGACCACTTCTCTTTGCCAGGACCAGGCACCACCTGGCATTAAAGGCAGGCCTGTACTCTGTCCCACTAGGGAGAAGCAAAAGCAGATAATAGATTAGGAAGCCTGAAAATATTAGCCTGTTAACTGTTCTTGCACCTTACCCTCAGACCAAAACATGGCAAGGA
The DNA here is from genome assembly GCF_030463565.1 of Pelecanus crispus. Lineage (NCBI taxonomy): Eukaryota > Metazoa > Chordata > Aves > Pelecaniformes > Pelecanidae > Pelecanus > Pelecanus crispus. The sequence goes on from NC_134645.1 coordinate 103,671,461, forward strand.
AACCCCCTCTTTCCTTATTCCCGGGTCCCTGGTCTGTATAGTAGCTCTGCTAGCTGAACGTGATTTCATATGGGGTATATCAATTTGCTTCTTAATACACAACACCAAGACAGCTACTTTGTAGATATATGTTGTTTGTCAAAGGCTTATACTAATCAGATCTGAAGAAATCTGGTTCACTTTTAGGACCCTTTTACATTCACCTTCTAGTGAGCTTAAGCATTTTTTTACTTGACTGTTAAATAATTTCTGCTTCAGATTGAAGTAAAAAAAAAATTACATTTCAATTGCCTTTAAGAGCCTTGCAATGTTTTATCTTAACTAGACCTTTAAACAAATCCCTCTTTAACTATATTATTTTCCTTAGTAGTGGGAAATCTACGCTGCTACAGCAAAAATCGACTTTTCTAGTGCAGCTCAATTTTGACTTGTAATGAAATTCTCTACTACTGCTGAAACTGGCATCTTCTAAAACATCTTTTAAGATTTTGTCTATGACAAATGTTCTTGGAACTGCCATCACAGCAAGATTTATATTGATGACAGGAACAAGTAAGAAAGGATCAACACAAATTTCACCTGTTGCCGTCAGTATTTCCAGGAGAGAGAGATCAGTTCATTGATTATTTCAGAAGCAACTGTCCCATTCACCCACTTCAAGGTCCCTTTGCTGGGAATGCACCCAGGTAAGGTACTTATTCCATAAAGGCAGGAAGACTACAAATTCAGCATACTATAGTTTAATAACTGAATTTCTCCCCAGCAAGAAGTTATTTCTCCATAAAATGTGTGAACCTAATCTTCCTCAATGCAAAATAAAATATGTTAATTTAAGTAGCCACTTATGATGCAATCATTCATTTTGGCAGAGGAGAAGTCTTACCTGTGATGTCCAACATGGCAAAATTCAGTCTAAATAGGTAAAATTCAGGAAAGACCAAAGCAACTGAAAATCAGATCTTATAATGGAAATTGTCAGAGGCATTGATTTCTGTCACACAAAGATGCATACACATACACATACACATACACATACACATACACAAAAGAATCAGTGTCTGTATTTTTTTTATTCTTTCCTACAAGACAACACACAGAATCACACAATTTTTACTGTTAAGCAAGCATGGGAACAGTAGACATTATATTATTTCATGCACAGCCACCTCACACAGATGGGGTCTAAAACCTTGGGTAAATTTCAGCCCTAGCCACAACTTCTTGATGCATTTAAAAGCAATTGTAAAATGAAAGGAAGAAAAAGGGCTATACAGATAACTTAAATCCAACTAGAACTTATCACATTCCTAGAATCAAATGAACAGATATTCTAAACGTATGTCAGAATGTGATTTAAGTTTCAATCACAGTAAAAATGAATGTATTCAAGAGGGTTTCTAAGCCTAAAGGCTTTGTTAAAACAAAGGAAAGAAAGTTAAAATGCTGGTTGTCATATAGCTCAATACATTTCTTTAGATGAGATTGGTTGCATGTCCTCGTTCAGCTACAGTTGCATTTGAACGTCTCTAATGAAATCCCAACCTTCAAACACATGTACAATTACACATGCAATCTTCACAGCTGTTTCCAGCTGCACAGAGTCTCCACAGATATGTCTCAAGTAGAACTAGGAAGGGTAGTGCTTTGTTGTCAGAATGAGTAAAAAAGCAAGTAGGAAAGCATTACAAGAAGATAATGATACTTACCTCAGGAATAACATGAAGTACTTTCAAGTTACCTTTACAGATGTCTTCACTTAATTATACTATGGGGCACAAAATGTGTTTCCACTGAATACAGAGTACAGGAAATAAATGACAGCACCACTGGCTTAAATGCTTCTGCCTATAGGAAGAGTGGCAACATGGAGTGTGATTGTGCCCTGTCATTGTGCCCTAATTGTCACGCAGATATTAATAGGGTAGAAGGGATTCACCCTATCTTAGTCTGAAAACTAGGTGGTTAGTAAGCTGGCACACTAGAACAGCTATCTAAAATGGGTGAGAGGAACTGATGGACAGACACATGGTTTTGTACCCATCGATAGTAGCGGGACTCCAGCATGCCTAGCTGAAATACGACAATGAGGTGAATTAGTCATAATGAATCCCCACTGTGTGTTGCATGCCAGTCTCAGACAAAAATTCAGCTCACAGTATCTTGACTGGCACTTCCACCAAAGTCAGTCTCAGTACTGTGTTACTGCCATTATGGTAGAGCTATATGAGGGTCCCTAGCAATAGCTGTTAGCTAGCCTCCATCAGCTGAAACTCTTTCCACTTTCTGTCTGCCAGATTTCTTTTAAAAATTTCACTAAACATTTAATAATCATCATCAAAATGAGGTGAGAAATAAAGAGGGAGGAAAAAAAAAACAGAGGATAATGTAAAGGAAAACTCAGGAACAAAAATAAAAGAGGGGAATAAAGGAGAGTGAGGACTAGAGAAAGAAAAGAGATGATAAGTAAAACAGAGAAGGAGAAAATAAGGAAGGAAATGGAAAACAAAAACCAGAAAGGCTTGGGAAAGGGATGAGAAAGAAGATGCAATTACTCCATTTATTCCAATTAATCCAATGTATTTAAAAGCTATAAAGATTTATATGAAATCCATAGTTTGTAGTAATCATGCTCACTCATAATTCAACCCTGCTTTTGCGAATTTTTAAGGGCAAAACTCAATACAATTATAAAAGGAGTAGCAAACTAAAATAGCCTACAGGTTGATAACATTAGTATCCCATTCTCGTGAAAGCTAAAAAATTTCAGCTTGTCCATGGGAAAAAATGAAGCCAAAGGTATTTGTTTGATTAATTATGTCTGTAAAACTAGTTAAATTTTGCAAAACTGTGTCAGTAAAAAGATATCATGCCTTAACACCCAGCTGCAGTATAACATGAAAATGGGTCAACAGGAGTAACATACTCTCATTTGAGTTCCTATTGTTTACACTATTTCTATTAAATCAGCTTCCTAGATACTTGAAGTAAAATTCCTGTCAGCTTGGAAGCATTAATGCCTGCAATCTGAGCAGAGGAAATCTGAACAGAGGAATACTGTAGTCTGAATGAAATGTGGCAATATCCATTTCATTCAAAAGCCTTCTTTTTGTTGTTTGCTGTTCCTTAGTCTTAACCTATTACAGATTCTCTAAAATTACTTTATGTAGAAGGAGAAAAAAGAATTGTGAAAGGTTATCAGCTTGTAAACTATTTGCTGAAGAATAACATAAAATGGGCCTGCTGAGTATACATTATTTCTGTACTTTGTGCCTGAAATGATGTAAGAAGACATTTTATAACTAAACAAGGTATGTCCTTCTTACCAATCATATGCTGCCATAATCCAATTTACTGGGGTAAAATCCATTTTACAGCGAGACAAAGAATATATAGGCTGGTACACTGATAGTGTATAAAACCTCCTAATACACAATATACTGCTCAAATCAAGTTGCCACTTCAAGTTTATTGCTTACTCACTAGTATTCGCTTTACATTTTTCTGTGAGACACTATGCAAATTCAAAACTAGTTTCTTTCACAGTGTTTGTGAGAAGTAAGATCCAGAATTGCAAACAGGAGACAAGCCAACTATATTTTAAAATGTGGTCAAATTCACCAGTACTGAGGATTATAATTTGACACGGTATTGAAAGAATAGGGATTTTTAATTTCAGTTGTGCTAGTTGTGGACAAGGACCTGCAAGACCTTGTGTTGAATATCAGATACTGATACTTAAATAATAGGGTCATGTTTATAATCTTTTTTCTATTTCAGCTTTCCAGAATGCAGTGCTTCACAGCACTTTAGCATGATACAGCTCCATGTCAGAAGGAACTTTTTCAATACACTGTCAGGATTACAGTTTTAGGAAAGCAGAGAAGTGCATGTGCTGGGATACTTCACAGTGCAAGAGAATTATTCACAGTAAATTTGGGGGATTGTCAGCTGCTTCTTATGTCTGTCTAGCTGTACTTTTGCTGTATAAAAAATTAATCATATGACCATATCTGAATTGAAAAGAAACTCCTTTGCTTCTGATACCACAGATCTGGGACTATTTACTGGAAATACATGACGGTGTGTGTGCGTGCATCTGAGTAAAATCAACTGGAGTGAACCGGCAAACCTCGGGGCGTTCAAATGTGCAGATGCTAGCAACTGGAAGACCAGGGACCTGTGCCAGCTAATGGGTTGATCGAGCAGCTAAGGCCAGCAACTGGAGAGATGGGTATAATGTGTATGTGTGTGTAAATATATACACATGTATATATTCCACTAGCAGGCTTCAATCCTGGCCAGCTGGAGGACAGGAACGGGACTGGGCAGTCCACGCTGTTCATGTTTGTGTGAGACCTGTATGTTTATGTGGGTGCTTGTGAGTCACTATTTTCTATCTGTGCTGGCCTGTGTGGCTGGCTGTGTGTGTGCACATGCATGTGCGTGAGTGTGCATGTCTATCATGGATATGTACTCAGTCTTGCTACTGGCTGAATGGGGCATAGGGAGCCAAGGCAGCCCAGCAGCTATGGGATTAGTGGATGGAGCAACCATTGTGCTGCTGGACATGTCTTCTGCTGCACTCCAGAGTGTCCCTTGTGAGTTTCTTGACATCTGACCACCGAGATGACAAACCAGCTTATCCTACTCAGGATTATGTTAACCCCACTGACTGCAGGACAGATGGGTCCCATCTTGAAAGAGTATATCGCCATAGTCATCTCACACAGATTGCTGAGTGGTGAAAGCTTATGAACTCTAACAACCAGGTCTGAATTCAAGGTCATAGAAAGACTCATAAGAGGCTCTGGATCACTTAACAAACCCTGGGACATCTAGTTTCCTAGAAGATGGTGTTTCATTTTTTGTTAAGGAAAATAAGACTTATTCTGAATTTTTACATTTCTTTCAACTCTTTCCTGGTAAATTTCCACTGAGATAAAACAGTAATATAAAAGTGTATTCTAAGAAAAAAACGCAGAATGTTCATTCAGATTGATATCAAAACTTCATATTTCTAAGATTAAATGTAAAATGATTATGGTTCATTAACTGAAATTTCTGTAGAAAAGTTTACTGCAGGATTTATTTGGGAGGATTATTTTAGCTAGTGAGGAGAAAATCTGGTTACTGTCAAGTCCATCTGCCTTCAAAAGCAGCATACTTTCTACTGACCAGGGACAGATCAGATATTAAAATAATAGTTTGCTCTTAGCAAAAAGACAAAAAAAACCCTGTGTATTAACATATCCTTTTCTTTGTTGGTGAAAGTGCAATCTAGTTCTAACACAACAAAACAGACCTTTCAGCTTCATCTTGTCTTTTGTGAATCTTTCTCGTTTGCTTTTTTGTTTCTTTTAAAAAACCACATAGGTCCACTGTGGATACTAGCCTCACCTTTTTTTAGGAAGTAACCTTGACAGTTATTCACAGAACTGCACTGAAAAGAGACCCTGAACTTAAAAGACACTCTGGGCTTCAAAAACACACTGGTGTTTCAAGTGCTGAGTTGAGTGACGCTCCCATCATATGGCTATGACCATACATTAAGCCACATCTCTGTCTACGCAAACACACCCCAGCAATTATCATTTTTCTTATTCATAAATACCTTGTATCTTATAATCTGTATCTTGTAGGTATCCATTGTGAATCAGAGAGCATACAGCCTGTGTAACCACAACTATAATAGCTTATTGTTTTCCTTTCCCATTTATATCCAAGCCATTGATTTTTCATTCTCCCTGAAATTAATTTCCTTCCTGTTCCTGAACCCTCAGCTCTGTTCCTTCCCTAGGCAGATCTCTCAGAAGCTTGTGCTCATAATGGGCACTTAACTTTGCTCATCTTTTTCTTCTTCCCCTGCATAATCCACCTTGTTTGCTTCTTCTTCCCTCGGGTTTTCCCTGTTCTCAGTGCTATCTCTTTTGCTGCATGGCTGTGCTAACACTTCCAGTTATTCTCAATGAAGAGCATCTTAAATGGAAATCAACCCCTGAGTCTATTTTCCATGTCATAGAAGAACTGATGTTGAGAAGAATGGATTTCCCTTTTATAGTCTTCACAGGCACATACTCCTCTTCATTTACTGTGTATGTTATGTCAGAGGATGTATTTCTCCAGTACATGCTACTGTGACTCTCACATCTAAGATTTTGATGAGAAATTTAAACCAGTCCCAGTCTCAGTAGGAATGAACATACATTAATCTACCAAAAATGAAGCCTGTCTGTGAGGTTTGTTGACAATCTGGAAATTGATTAGTTAAAGTCTAAGTTTGTTTTTCCAAACAAGGGGATTTGTCACCCTTATTGCAATTTTGTCCCCCAAGAATCGTAAATTCTTGGACTGAAGTCAATAAGAATAGTTCTCTTCCTTCTCCCACCTTTTTGGCTTCTTCCTCTTTCTGGACACCAGCAAGCTCCTATCATAGCTCCCACTGGGCCAGTGCTACCCTATAATTTTTGTATGGGTAAGACAGGAGCAACTAACTTACTGGTCCTTCCAAGGCAAAAATTCTAATCAAAGTCCCTGCTGAAAGACATTGGCTTGAAAAATGGGGATCCTTACCCACTAATGAAATGTCTTGAAGCACTCTTACTGAAGATGGAACATTCCTACAAAATTGCAGAGAAATCCCTTTGCATTTTATTTGACATTTTAAATAAAATGAAAAAGAAATTGTATCTAAAATATACATGTCCCAGTCATCAACAGGACCAGATATAGAAGAGTGATAATCATATCATTGCTCTTAGTTCATCCACTCTTCTGCACTAATTGTTTCCTGGGGTATGCCAGCCCACCAGCCCTGGTTTCAGTATAGCTTGGCCATGCACATTGATGTTCGTTTGCACACCATGACTGAAGAATGAATATAATTTGAGTCTTTGACTGCTTTATAGTTTTCCCTGGCAAAAGAGAGAAGTCCACTCTCTCTCTGAGACACACCAGGTAGGATGGAGGAACAGATTTACTGTTGTCTTTCCTGGTGAAATGTTACTTCTTATTCCACTGGCAGCAACACTCCATCCACCTATGAGTACCATCCAGTGTAACTTCTTTCCTTGTGTGTTGCTCAGGATTTCACTGTCTTCCTAACTCTATTCAGAACTGAATTTGAGACTTTATTCCCACCATCTATCTAGTTAGAGAGCATTCACTATCTTGTATCACTTATAGTTGTGGAGAAACTGTCATTTAAATGGCTCCAACTCCAATTTAGTTTTCTATGGTTGTCAAGCCATTTTCCTTCTGGCAATAATAATAGCAAAAGCAACTATTTCTATTAGCTGCTGAAACTTGATCAGCAGGTAGTTCTACTCCACCTACACCTCTCCACAGCTAACAATACCAAAAGTAGGGATTGATTGGTACTTTGCTACTTTTTCAAGTTCAGGGCGCATGACTTCATTTAAAAAAAAAAAAAAAAAAAAAAGAATTATGGCTTTTGTTCTTTTGGTTGGATTTTAATTTTAGCTTTCAGTAAAAATATTTCTCTGACCAAAAATAGAAAAGAGTCAGGGCAGACCTAGCTTAGATTATGATTGGCATAAAGAACAACTGACTGTGGTGACCGTGATGGGAGGCATTTCATACCCTGGAGGAGGCTTTTCTACCAGAATAGTAGTTGAGTCTGCACTCCTTATTTCTCACTTCTTATTTATAGTCTCTTTTGTTACTTGATGGCTGAGACACAGTAAAAGGATTTGATTTAATACATAATACTTTTTAGAGATGAGGTTTGAAACCCTTTCACTTTTTGCATTTCTTTGCTCCTGACATATATGTGAACAGTGATCCAAATTTGAAAATTGGTTCATTTTAACCCAGATGCTATAACTCAGTAATTGACAGAAGGGTGTTGCTTGTAACTCCACTACAATTAAAAGCACTGTTGTAAAGAGCTTTCTTCTAAGAAAGTAAAGCTACTACCCTAATTGATTTTATCAATGACACCAATGACAATTTATTTTTACTTTGAAGTCAGCATATAAGATCTACTTCAGGAAGAGCTGTGAGACTTGTTAGTGCTAGCAAGCACTCTTCTTTAAAAGAAAGAACCACTTTCAATCTCTCTATTTAACGACCCCACCATCACCACACCGCACTGATCAGTGTTCATGGGGAAGTTTTTTATATGCTTTCTCATTTCCAAGATTTCCTAGCTTTTTCTTCTCAGAGTCAATAGTTTCTCTTCCTCTCCATGTACTTAAAATTGTCTTAGGCACCTGTGTCAGCTGGTCTTCCTTCATCCTCCCATCACCAGTACTCTCATCATACAGCCCTGCCCACTACCTACACTGTACCTCAGTTTCAATGTACATTTTAGTAACACTTCTGAAGAGTATAAACAAGGGAAAATTACAGAGCACAAGGCTCCCCCATGTAAGATGGACAAGACTGCCAATTCCCACTGTTCCAGAGAAAAAGATGAAACATGACTTCATTCAATACAAAATGTAGCCTTCTCTGCTTAGAATGAATAAGGACATCAACAGACTAAAAGTAGAGACATTAACACTGAAATACTTAAACATTACAGACCGAGTCCAAACTCCATTGAACTTAATGGCTAAGCTCTTGACTGACTTCAATGAATCTTGACACAACTGTGGCAAATTAAAAGCTTCTACATGTCCAGCATGGAGGAAAAACAGCTTGTACAAAGTTATTCAGCATAAAGATTTTTAGCAAGCATCTCTGACTCCTTGGCAATGAGCCAGAATATTTCCAGTCATAGTTATGAAATTGTTCTGGATTTGTTCCATGATTATTCTTTTATGAATATGTTTGTCACTTCTGCTGAAGATCCGCTTTCTTCCAGTTCCCCCAACTCTGAATAGGATATGCATGCTATTTAATAGTCCTTCATCCACTGTAACACTCTTATGCTTACATCTGGGCACACTAATCAACAGCAGATAAATCAAGGTAAAGATTATCTCTACAGTTAGTCTATGATGTAAAAAGGTGATGTGCATTTCCTGGTATATTCAAATTCATCTTTTATTTTGCAGACTTTGGACAAACAATGGCATTAATAAGGAATGAATTATTGTGCATTATGAGAACAATCTAAAGGAAAAACTGGATATTCATGTTAATTTTTCCAATCACCTTTTATGTTTCAAGATATAAAATGCTGTTTCATTTTGAAAACAATTTTTAGCAAATGGTTTATGTGGCTTCAACATAAATTCATAGCAATACCATATTTAATATGTCTTAAGTGTCACTTTAAAAATATTCTGAACACATTCTCTCTAACTTTTGATACGCCAGCAAATACCCTGTATAGTATAAAAAAATAGCACTGACACTTCCTATGTGAAAGCACAGTAAGATCTTCTATATCCTATTCAACAGAACCTTTGCACATTTCAGAAGATATTTTAAGAAGTTGCATCACTATAGAAACAACAAATCAACAATTTATACTATTTCTGTTACTTTGTATATCTCAGAACTCAAAGACTGTCCTGAGTCATTTCAAAAGCACAATGCCTTGATATTTTTCTGTACATTTTGTCCTTTTGGTAAGCAGAGAAAAGCCCCAGGGGAGGTTATTTCATCTTTCACTACTCACAAGCTTGGGATACAAATGTATCTAGTCCAATTTTATTAACCATATGGTCTTAACTTTTGCTATTACTTTGGGCAGAGGCAGATTGAAAATAACAAAAGCAATGGCAAAGATTTCATAAATATAGCACTACTTTCACAACTTTAGCAAAAGTGCCCTGTCCTAAGGTAAGCAGACAGAATAAATTTCCATGTCTCCATTCTTCCCCAGACATATTCAAGTCCTTCCACAACAATATCTTCCCAGGGCTCTTGATCAAAATTAGCAACCTATTGAGTCTAATAGTTATATATCTATAGCTCATCCTTTTAGAGCTTATGCTCAATAGGTCACATCAGTCTGTGATGTAACTCCAAAGAAGACAATATTTGCAACAGCAGTGGTGTGGAAACAAGTTCTCAGGACTGGTACAAACTGCACACCATCAGTTTTCATCTTCTGTTCTCATGTAAAGCATGCTGAGGCATCGAGCTGCTCAACTGCCAGACAGGTATATTTACAATAGCTCTTAATTCCTTCTCCAGATTCCTATCTCAGATATTTCGTTCATGAATATTTTTGTTCCTACATCTTTGATACTTTTATTATGTGGTGTAGGTTATGACTAGCACTACTTGTCTCAGTGTGTCACTGCACTTACAGCATAAAGCAGACCAACCACAAATGCAATGAAGCCAATGTTAATTTCTGGCTGTAATGTAAGTATGCATATTTATATGCATTTTTTTCACATATCAGTCTATAGGATAGCTATAAGCATTACCAAAGAAGATATTTAAGTCAGGATCCTACCTTGAATTTTTAAAAAATTCTTCTTAGAAATCCATTTATGTGTTTCCACATAATACAATGACAATATCTTTTTGCCTTTGTTTGTAAATTAAAAATTAAATATTTGAGTGACTTGACTGTATGTCCACACTTCTACTGCATAAAAACTCTATACACACATTCAGAAAATCAAAATGTACAAGGGTACACTAAAAATTATATATTTTTTTTAATTTCATTTTGCATGGAATAACATTTGACATGTTTTTCTTTGAGGTTTGTGATCAAGCCTGTTCGAGCCTTATTAACATATGTCATGTTTTGCTGGAATTCAGGAACAAAAATATGCACAAACTAAATCTGCCAGATCTTTCACTTTTGTGAGCAGACTTGTCTTGATAGCTGAAATCTGCTCATTGCAAAGTGATTTCAGATTTTCTTATGAGTATTTCACATAATGTTATTATGCATCAAATAAAAATTCAAAGTCTAGTTACAGGACACATGCCTCAAGAGGGACCATGATTTATTCCCACCCTTCAAATATTAAGGAAAATGGTGTACTGTTAACTAACCCCTGTGTTCATTCAGAAATAAGACTCTGGGAAGAAGTCTGCAGTGCAGAGATCTTCAGCAGAAAATTATGTAAACAGAGCTGCCAGTTTAAGATCTCTTTAGAGTGAATTTGACTTTCAGATTCTCTCAGGAAACAGAACATCATGCAGCAGTAATACACAAACAGCTTTTACTGTGGTAGCTATGTATTTAAACTTCATGAAGTAACATTGCATAACACATTACTTCCAATTGCATAATACACTTCAAAGCTTGGCTGTGTACTTTTTTCACATACAAAAGTTCTTTTTCAAGCAAAGGGATTTTTTTCTCTCATTTTTTTCTTTATATTTATGACATGTTCCTTTTATCTAATAACATAGTTCCTTCTATGTGACCACAAAAGTTTTCTATAATCCCTTCAAAACTTGTCTCTCAAATTTTAGTAGTCATTCACACTAGCAAGGAAACAGAAGACGAAATGCCATCTCTTAAAATTGAACAGAACGTGTTTGTCTCCTTGCTAAGATGACATTTTTCAGCAAATTAATTTTTAACTTATCCTCAGAAGGCCAAATTGTTTATTATGTGTTTAAAATGATACTGTCTTAAGATGCAGGAGTGGTTTTTTTGAGGACTTAGGGGTCTTTTATATGGCAATTCACATATCAACCATTATATTCTAATGTTTCAGCCAGAGCAAATGATATTGAAAGACTATTTCAACTATGAAAAGCAAATAATATTGCTACTAATACTTTCTTTCATCAGTGTCATAAGATACATTATAAGTAAATATCTTGCATATAACAAGAAACCAATTGTTAATAAAATGCAGGTCAGCATGACAACTAAATCACATGTAGAGACAATTCTCTGTGCTATGAAGTAGCTCCAGACCAGGGTCACATTCCTGATTAACATACGTGTATGGACTATGAGGTGCTTTTCCAGTTTCTGCTTTCAAAGATACAGAGATTTCAAATCACAGAGATTTAAAACCAATACACTTTAAGTCTTGAGCACAGGTTGCTTCCCTTCACAAATACGCTGAAGGACACAGCTTCAGGCTGAAGGAAAGGTCATTCTTTAGGAGAGGTTTCCCACTGCAGAAGCTGTCATCCTTGCCCTTTCCTCTCTCTACCTGTAGACATGCTCTTGCTGATCTCTTGGCCCAGCGGTGGAAATCATCTGACTCTGCACTTAACTAACACAATGCAAAAAGTGAACAGTCTTCTGAATGACCTCACTCTGAGGTATTATAAGCAGCAGAGCTAACACTAGAAAAGAGATGGGCACATATGACCAATTGCAAGAGCAGGAAAGGATTGTCCCCTTTCAGGAGCAGCTAGCATGTCCATCAGCCTGCCCAGCACCCTCCATCCTTTCAGAATGGAGCAATACAATGCACAGGAAAAGTAACTGTGAGACAGGAGGGAATATATGAAAATTAATTTTTTTTACTTCTCTCTAATTGAGAGACATTAACTATGTGAACACAGGTAAATATCATCCTGAGAATATTTTCTTGCCCTGTCTAATGACAGGTAGATAGACATAGTGATGGTGCTATGAACATCACCCAGTGAAGATACCACTTCTGTTGGGCTTACTTGAGTTTGGCTCTTTGTGAGAATTTATGAGACTGTTGGGTGTAAAAAAGCAACCCCCAGCACACATCTTAAAGAAACAATGATGTTGGCAGAGAAGGTTGTCATGAACCCCCATATAGTGCCCTAGCAGCTCCATTCGAAGAGGGGTTACAGACCATCTCTAGTTTCCCATGCTCTTCTGAGAAATTTTTGGCAAAGACAACCTGCTTAATCCTATTATAATAGCTATCAGGGTCCTGTTATAAAGTGAACTTACACAAACTGAGTTGTCTAATGAACACATAATAGTTCCTCTAGTATGATGCTTTGGTGATAATTATGGCTGTAAATACTTCTGTAGATATAAATATTAAGCAGATGTCAGGAGAGAAGCTGTAATCATAATGTGCAATCCTGGGTTTCTAAGTTAGCATAATTTCTGCTAAGATACAGAACATGTTTAAGAAGACATTTTCTCTTTTTTCTTTTTCAAGGCTGTCTGTACTTTTGGTCTCCTTGTGAGTTGATCTCCAACAGAAAAGAAAATTACATAGCTCAGAATATAATTTTATGAGCAATATTATACAAGTGTTCATCCTGTATTGGGCTATGCTGCCTTTCACACTTCACGCATCAAGTTTAGCTACAAATTTACCCTATTTTCACTAATACAGCGAAAGATTTATTTTGCCACCTGTTTTCATGTTCAGTACCCTAATTTGCAAAAGCAACGAGCTGCAGAGTAACTGATTGCTTTAAGTAATACAGGGACAGAAATGGAATTTTCCGTTAGGACTTTAATTGTTCATTTGTTCAAGACATAAGCTAGTGAATTGCAAAATAAAAACCTCAAAAATGATTGACCATAAGGCTGATACTGAATTCTAAACCCTGGACTCAAAGTCTAAGACTTCATAATGTAAATAAGTTCTTTCAGGTTCAGTAAATAATTCAACTATTACCAAGCCTAGGCTGCTGCTCTGATAGTGAAGTATAAAATGTGACCAGCCTAAAGAATCATTACTCTCCATGTGAGAGTAACACCTACTCAAGCAGACTTTAATATTTTAATGTTTTATTGCAGGAGTGCTTCCCGCAGGAATAAATTACACACCATACCCATAGTACAGTGATAGTAATCACTCATCAGCTGAATATATCCTCTGCATCCAACAACACTTTTAATAACACAGATTAATCTGTGCTAGCATTAGCTAAATTAGAGAGCTTTGGCCAGGAGGACAACAGGTCAGAGCATCAGGGATATTATTTTAAGGGCTACACCATCTCTAACAATTTTTGCAAATTTGGTCTCACTTTAATGCCGACCCAAAAGGCTGCACATTTAAGTCAACTGTAATTTCTCCTCAATGTTATGCTAATTATTGACATGCTGGCAGTGAAACTTTGATTTATTATCCTGTTTTTCAAAAGAAGGAACCATAGGAGCTCCCAGTACTATTAATCCTGGGAGATGCTCAGATAGAAAACTCTGTAGATTATTAGGAAAAGTTCTGGCAAGTATTTATGCAAAATATTGAAAATGATACAGAAAATAGAGTTAGCCATGCCTATCAGAGCTTCCTGTACCACTCAGGCTGCAGATCCTTTAGCATTTGGTTTAGAGCAATTGTAGGATCTGAATTGAAGCATTCACTTATCACTCACCATCCACACTTAACACATTGAATAGTTCACTTCACAGAACAGATGTGGTGCTCAGACAAGATTCGCTTTGGAAGCCTGTGTTCTAGGTACACAGCACATGTACTTCATCACCTCCTAGGAGCGGAAAACATAATGGTCCAAAACAATGTTTATCCTTTGGGCAATTTTAAACCACATCCATGATAAGGGCATGCAATTGAGGTGACTAGACTAAATTCAATCCAAAATAAAGCCTCTGAATAAAGCTGATTTAGGGGCCCCAGCACCAATGGATTCAACCTGTGATCTGCTCCTACTCTGCCAAATTACTTGCTAATGTAGATACAGCCTTAGCCTTATAAAGGGGGTCATGGAACTCTATGAAAACAGACATGTTATATTGCCAATCAAAGAAGTGATATTCTCAGCTCTTAATGATGATGCCTATAGTCTACTCAGGCAATTGTAGCCCAGAGAATGGATCGGCTCCTGGATTCCTATCTAAATATCTAAGTATAATTAGAAATTAATTTTCTTTACAACCATTGATAAAGACTTAATAAGTGCTTACACACTATTTTAGCAGAAACCAATATGAGATTTCTATACCTAATCCAATACAGAAACAAACTCTTAATGTAGACTTCTTGGCATCTGAGTTTTCATTCTAATTAAGGTTAATTCATAATTAAGAGAAAATGCCTTTTTTATAATAGTGCACTACTGAACCAGTAAAATCAATACAACAGGCAGGAAAACACATTTCAAGGAGGGGGAAAAAAAAAAAGAAGCTATTATTTTCAGAACTACATATTTAAATTCTTATTTATATCTGCAAATGCATAATCCCCAAATCAAGTACTTTCCAAAATATTGCTTGATAATTACATTAGGTAAAATGGTATTAACCATAACATAGACCTGTATATAAAATTCATCATTGAACCTATGTAAGAAGAAATTTTCAGGCACATTATGCATAGATTAGCTGTATAAGGAAACTTTTTAAATCAGCCCTATTACATACACTACAAAAAGAAATGTATCCCATCCCCTGTTAGTTTCCATGAGTCTGATATCTTCATTGGCAGCTGCTTCTCAGCCAGGGACTTCTCAACAATGTGACTGCCCACAGCATGATTTGCCTGTCATAATATCTGCTCTGCCTTTCACTCACTTATCTCTTATCCTGAGTTTGTATACGTTATCTGATTATGCATGTTATCTGAAGTGTATATTCATGAAACAATGCTAATAGTTACCAGACCTTGGATTTTCAAGTTTTCAACTGGGTCACCAGCTACCCCATTCCTGCTTAGTGCTGTGGTAATGTATCTTTTCAACATTTTTTATTTTGTGCCATTTTTCTAGTTTTTATGTATTATAGTAGTTGCAACTTCTTTGTGTCAGACTTGTGAACAACTGAAATCTTGGCAATAAATTAGAGAGTGATTAATTGTTTTGATAACATTTATAACAAAAGGTCAACCCTCAGCAGGTCAATTGTCTTTAGAGTACATTAGGTTATAATCCATCAAACAGATGTCAGAACCCCATAAAGATAGGAGCATATGTGTACACTAACAAATTCATTATGTTAAAATTGTACAGATGATGGCATGAGAATATTTTGTTGTTCCCTTAGGCATCATGTATGAAACATATTTTCTGAATTGCAGTTTGCCATATTTTACTGAATTTGTGATAATAAATAACAGTCATCTGGAAGTGGCATACCACTGGCAATGGAAGCACAGTATGTTCACTCGCTGTGATAATAACAGGGTTTGCCAAGGCAGGGCAAAGGCAAGCCAAGGATCAGCTGAAGAAATCAGCTTCCAAACTTCAAGTCTTATGTTGCCTGCATCCCTTTGTGCACTCCCAGAGAGAGATCCAAGCACACACAAGTTCTCTGCACTATTCCCACACAAACGCAATCCAAGTCCCAGGTTGGAAAGGAACTGTGGTGTGTCCTGGCCAGAACTCTGTGCAAATGACTGAAAGGTCATGATTTTGGGATGTACCGTGGCACTCGTTCAGACTCTAGGTAGTTCTAGTCTGATCCTCAGACTCACAAAAGTCCCTTTTTTAGACAGAAAGAACCAACAAAGTACCCAACCACCAGCCTAAGAATCCACTGAACACAGGCAGTACTTGAAAACAGCAAATAGAGTAATTCCATTGAGTAGCCCTAGAAAAGCCCCAAAAAACTGAAGCTACTCACAAAGGGACTTCAGAAGTAATCAGTCCCTGTCTAGAGCCTGTCAACAATTTGGCATCACTCATCTAAAACACAACTAAAAATTCAGCTCACACACCTTTGTAGCCATATTGACATGACCTAATATAGGTGCCTAACTTAGGTACTAAGACTGCAGCAGCATTGACATTCAAGATAGCAATGAGCAATCACACTGTCAGGCCTGCCATACTCTGGCTCCTGTGCAGTCAATGCAAAGAACTAGTCACAATGCTCCAGTGTGGTGGTGCATCCTTCCCTGCCCCCCCTTTTTTTTTTCTTCCTCTATCTTTGACTGCTTTATGATTTCAGGAATTCCAGATTGCAGCCTTTGTGTAGTGAGTTGGTCAGTTAAGCGCCCCTTAATTGTACCAGAAACTCCTACATGGTTGAAGCGGAGAGCGGTCCTGTCCTTATCAGAAACTCCGTATTATGGCTGATGAGGGGAACAAGAACAAACAGCTACCCCTGACAGCCTTGAAACAGAGCAGTATCGTCATTACTGGAATTCCAGCAATTACCGACCCGAATTATGGCTCGGATGAAAATTTATTGATGACTAAAGCAAATCATCTCACGATCCTATAAACAGCAGTCCTAAGTGAGGCCCTTTGAGCTCTCCTGGACTGCAGCAGCCTGCACCAGCATCTCCCTCTGAGCTGGATGCCTCTCAGAGCCAGCAAACCCTCAAAGTTTGCTAAAACCAGAAGTCCATCGCCAAAGACCGACAGTGGAGCCAGGACTGAAACCCTTCACTCCTCGAGACTCAACATTCACCTGTTGAGAAATTCGATGTGAGTATTTCACTGAACAGGAGGGGAATTTTTAACAGGTATACCTTTATATAAATATGTATGTGCACATTCACATCTGTGTGTATGCATGTGCAAATCAGTTTAAGTAGTCTGTGGATGTATGATGTAATTTCAAAGTGAATCTTATACTGCTGCATTATCCTTAGTCCCATAAACTGTTGACCAAGTATGAGACTAAGATTGGACCTAGCCACACCTAGACTCCTCTCTGAAAAGGAGTAGAAAGCAAAGGGGTCTATTCTGAACCTCGTGACTCAACAGGAGTGTCCCCCTTATCCCCTGCATACACAATCTCTCTGTGAATCATTCCAACTCAGTGTGACTTAATTTCCCTTTATGCACTTCCATGTAGTAATAGAGTGAAAATTGTCATCTTCAATCTGTAACTAAGTCACTGTTTTGATCAATTTTGTCTAATCACTTTGTTAATCACTGATGATTGGGTGCTATTAAAATATCACAATCAAATCCTGTGATTTGCCACAAGTAAATTCTAAACTGCTACTAAATCAAACTGTGTAAAGTCACTCATTCACGATAAACTAACATAATCAGCAGGATTCACAAACCTGCATTCACAACATCCAATTAGGCACTTCTAGTAGCTGCTCTCTCTGTTTTGGGCATTGTAATGAATTTCTTCCCTTAACTCTATAGGGAACGATGGTCTGGCACCTCTGCTTAGTAAATAGTCCAAATCATAAGTTAAGTAACATCATAAGGTGGCTGGAATGCAGGCCATTGCAGTTATCTGCACCTGTTATAATGGGACAAAACCAAGAGTGTCGCTAGTTATTCCCATTAACCCTGCAAACCGTGAATGGATTGTATTAAAGGGACTCTAAACTCCACAGGTAATTTGCAGCAGTTTGCTTCAATTAATGCCCAGATTACCTTTTCTTTTCAAAATTCATGAAAGCTCCTGAAAATTATAGCATGAAAAGATTATACAAATAGCAGCTGCACAGAAGCATTTTAATTCTTTAATAATTTTTATACAGATCATTTCACTGACTTGAACTATTTAGAGCAAATATTTTTCTGGAAAATCAGGCAAAACTCTAGAGAAACACAATGGTAGTTAATAGGAAACAGAGAGTCAGACACTCAGGTGGGGTTCTAGATAATTGGCACTCAGCTGTAATTCAAAATTATATTGTAGCTAAAATACGGACATTTTCCAGAAACCTAGTAACTATTTTTAGCTTTCCATTTTACTGCAATAATGCCACCTATGGATGTTTTCTTCTAGCAAATTAGGTTTCAGTTAATAAAAGACATTAAATCTATTTTACATGAAACTGTTAACTAGGTTTTTTTAACTTGTTTCTTTCTTGGGCGCCTTTTGAGATCTTCTGTTTGTTCCATCAGAGTCACTTTGAATTAAAACCCATGTGGTACTCCCTGAAATGCATGATAAAAAGCACCTGACAATTTCAAGAGGTTAAGTGGCCATGATCTGTGCGCTGTCCGTACTGCAGCTGGCAAGAAGATGCAGTTTGACACAATATCTAATTTGCTGTGACATTCAAGTTTTAAGTGATGTTCAAGGAGATGGAAGTGCTGGCTCTGAACATATCCCAATGTGTGCTAGTCTTCTGTCTGTTAACTTGCTAATGAACCATGATTGAGTAAAGTAATGAAGAGTTTACAGAGAGCCCCAGGAAACCAATTTCCAATTTTGCAACCAGCAGGCTTTAACTTCACTGCAGCCTTTGCTAATTTTGTCTAGAAGGGGACTTGGATACTAAATGCCATTTCTGCTTTGTGAATCAGACAGACTTTTCTAATCCCCAAATACTTATGAATGTCTCTTCTTCAGATCCATTTTATTTCCATCTGTAGTTGTTAAAAATAGGCTGAATAACTAAAAAATGATTACTGAGAGAAATGAAATTATAATCACTGAAAATCAGAGGAACTGTTAGGCTTGTGGAGAGAAGGAGATTTTAATCTTCAGTATGACCTGGGATGAACCATGGAGATAAGTATAAGAGAAATACAGAAGGTTAATTTTGAGGGGAAAAAGATAAAAATCAGTGTGAAAACCTTTTATATATGATGTCTGTATGTAACTGTAACAAACCAGTGCTTCTGCCCACCCTTCATCCACACAGTTCCATATGCAGCCCATAGAATCACGTCTGCTACATAACTGTTTCTCTGGAGCCAGCATCCTCAATGTTTGTCACACAGGGCAACTGAAGGCAGTTGGAAAGAAAAGTAAAATAGGAGAGAACTCAAACATCAAGGGAAAAGATAGATTTCTAAGGAGAAGTTTGCTACACATCTCTCTACTGAACAGAAGGGTTTCTATACCAAAGCCACTGTAAATTGCAAATGCCACATTTGCTTTGTTTCTCTTCTTTTCAAGAAAACATTTTAAAAACACAATTTCTAAAGAAGATAATGCCAGTACAACATTTCAACAGGTATCTCTGTAAATAATAGTGCAGAAACACTTTTGTCCTATATCTATAAAAACAACTACAAAAGCAGTGCTCTCTGTATTTCAGCAAACCTTTTAATTGAATTAATGTACTTCACATAAATTGCGATCTAAAATGCTACCTATCATGCAGAAGGGAATTTTTTTCCTCCTGTTTTCTCCTGATACTGAAGTTGTAATTTAGAGAGCTTGCAACTTTATCAGCAGATGTAATCTTGCAACCCATAAAACACCTTTGTCTATGTTATTCATGCTTGCACAAGTGCAGGTTGAGATTATTCAAAATTGTAGAGTACTATCAATGATTTTCTTAGTGAATGACACTATTGTATTGACAGAGGAATAATTTGGGATATAATGATTAAAACGGGCATAAAAGTGAAATGATGTATTCCATGGACAATGGAGTGAGGAAAAAGCTATAATCTAAAGTCATAAAGAAGTGTGTGTCAGTAACTATACAGCTTCTATGGCTGAATATGACTAGTACAGCTCTTATGAATTCTGGGTGCTGCTTTCTATTCTCTGTTCTAAAAGGCACTTACATGTGGGGTCTATTTGAACATTTCAAAGCACCTCCAGATTACATATTTGAGATAATAGCAAACTGTCTGCAAGTGATCATTGAAAGAGTCATGCTTCATAATTACCAGCAAGAAAAGAGCTTTTTTTCTTTTTCTTTTAGTTGTGGAAAAAGCAAAAAAACATTATCAGGAGAGCATCAGTCTGGACTTCTGCCTCCAGTGTTATCATCTCAGTCAACCTTCCACTTAGCTGAGTGCAGAATTCTGAGTTATTTTAGGTCCTGCTGGCAGTGAAGTGCACTGTTCCATTTATTAGTTGCATGCACTTAAGATGCATTCCAGTTCCACAACAAATCCTGATGGATCCATAATCTACATATAGTATTATTTATTTAATAAATCAGATTTCTGCTTTCCCAGGTTAAAGTGTAACCAATATCTTCAGTAATGAACAGAAGCCCATTAGAGTCTCAATAATCAGAAGCTGTTAAGAGAAACACTGTTAGAAATTATAGACATTTTCTTCAGAAATATTAAAAACTTAGGAAAACAACTACAAGCTAGGAAGAGAATACTACCACCAAAATCAAGATTCCACAAATCTTGGCACATGCTGTCTCAAATGAAACCTAATTTTTTTTAATGTGAGTTTTATGAATGTCTTTCTATCATTAAATCTCCAAGCACGTGTATAGCATAGATAACAATGAAATTTGACATATTGAGAAATGCTAATGAGTACAGATGTACCCCACAGAACAAGCACTATAAATCCTCCACAATGACATCTTCAGGCAAAAACCTGAATAAGTTTTATAGTAAGCCTTGAAGGTCAACAAACATAGTCTTGATCTAAGCTGCAGAATTAAAATCAAGATCCAGGGCTACTACATCAGTTAAACTCTGCCAAAAGCTTTTGGAGGTCCACTTAAGGACAGGGGGTGTCCATAGCTGCCATAGGACTATATAAGGAATGGTACATCCAGCATCAAGTCTTGAATTTGCACAAGAAAATAAAATTCTATCAAAGAATTTATGAAAATGCATCAGTCATACTGCTGATGAGAGCAAAGACTGCATTTTAGATTGCACACCTTTCTGGGATCACCTAGGGATTGAAGGTGGAAGTACTTTTGAGGAGCAGGTACACATCACTCATCTGAGGGAATCTAGTGCTTGTGTAACAGCAGAGATACTAGGATAGTCCAGTGCTCAGCCCAGACTTTGCCTTCCAGCTCAGCTTCTTAGCTTGCATTTGCTGCCATAACAACATCTCCAGGGAAACGTTATTTTGGCCTTCCAATATACAAACAGGGCTTACAAGAAAGGCAGAGAGAGACTTTTTGCCAAGGCCTGGAGTGACAGAAAAAGGGGCAATGGTTTTAGCTTGAAAGAGGGTGGATTTAGATTGGACATAAGGAAGACTTTTTTTATGATGAGGGTGGTGAGACACTGGAACAGGTTGCCCAGAGAAGTAGTGGATGCCCCATCATTGGAAATGTTCAAGGTCAGGTTGAATGGGCCTTTGAGCAACCTGATTCAGTGAAAGATGTCCCTGCCCATGGCAGGGCTAGTTGGACTACATGATCTTGAGAGCTGTGCAAGTTCTACAGCCCAATCATGACAATTGGCATGGTTTGGACTTGGCTGACAATTATGTTAGCAAAGCCTTACCTGATGGCAAAGGGGTGGGGTGGGGTGGGGTGGGGTGGGGTGGGGTGGGGCGGGAGGGGCGGGATAGATCAGAACAAATTACAGCCGTAACCCATTAAACAGAAAAAGAAATAAAAGGTAGTTGAAAATTGACCCCATCTGAAAGAAATTTTGGAGGCGGCTCCAAGATCCTGGGGAAGAAATTGAGAAGTAGCACAAAAACCCAACTGTCAAGCTAGCAGTAAAAAGCCAAGGAGATAAGTGACAGATCAAGGAACAGCTGAAAGTGGAAGCAGCCACGAAAGCAAGCTGTGAGCCTACCCCCAGTTCAAGGGAACCTTATAAACAACTGTTTAGTAAGTTGTGCAAAATCAGCTCCTGCAATAAGAGTGCCCTGCCGCTGGCCAGAGGGAGGAGGGGGAAAAAGGTGTTTATTGAACATTTAGGGTGCAGGGACCCAGCATAACCAATCCCATCGAGCACCAAGCTCTCAGACACCAGTGCCCCATGCACCCTGTTACTCTTATACCAAACAGAAGAGAGGCCTACTGCTATCACTGGAGTGGCTGGGGGCATGACGCAGCTAGCTATGCTGCAGGGAGCAATTAGGCTTAACGGAGACTGGTGGGAACACATGACCCCATGCAAGGTCCAATTAGGACTAGATTACCAGAGGGGTGGAGACCACAAAGAGCCATGGGGACATAAATGGGGTTTTGGCATTAGTGCTGAAGAGGAACACCATGTCTTACCTGAGCTCTCTAGACTGACTGAGCAAGCAGAGGCAGTGAGCCTCTTGCAAGTCCCTGAACAACACATACATTTTAAAGCTTCTTGGGACAGACATTACGTTTTTCCAAATGACTAAAACACTGAGCTACATGTGTAGACTGTAAAAGAACAGAGACGGAAGAAAGAAGTTTGAAACAAGAGAAACCTGAATCCCTCAGATTATATCTGTTATCTTTCAGATGAGCAAAGTTAATCCATTTGTTTTAAGAGCCTGTAGAAGACAAGCCCTTAGAGGAGTAAGCTTCTTCAGTAAACAGACTTGTGCAATAATTTTCTTTGACCAAATGAAATTGATTCAAGTTACTAATAGTTGCATAATGAAAGTCTCACTATTTCTTTTAGAACTCACTGCATAGTATAGGATTATTAAAAAAACAGAGAGTGAGTATATATTGTATAGAATTCCAAAGCCACTAATTGAAAATGTATTATGAAAAGGAATGCATGGCTGAAATACTTTATTCAGTCCAGTAACAGATTCAATGACATTTGCAGCAATAGCTCTCTATTATCTACATTGTATTACTTGGTAAATTTAGCAGAAAGAAGGGGATGGGAAAATATGAACACAAGAAATATGAAAATAATGAAACTTTAATGTAGCACAAAAAGTGTGACAGATGTAATACCACAAAGAGTCATTAAATACTTCCCAGTCCATCTCTTATCTCTGTCATCCTGTCACTATCAATTATTCCTAATGTTTCTCCTTGTTCCTGCTAGACTTAAGGAAGCAAAGTTAATTTGTGTTTTTTGCTTGTTATCTCTCCATCTAAACTGGCTACTGACATTTCAAGATGTTGAACCACGTGGTGCAAAATCTCTTTTAGTAGAGGAAAAGATAACTATTTTATGAGATAAGCCATGAGTCATTTTAGTATTTGCTTGTTTCTGGTGCTCACATCTTAAAAAAAACATGTCTCAGCAATAGCAATGGTTACAGTTCTTAGCTAACCTCCCTATTTTATATTGACTTCTTGGTTTTCGGCCCACAACGTATTCCGGTAGAACTTATATTAGTCTTTTTAGCATGGATCAATGCAGATGAAAGAGCGCCCTGAGCGGAACTCATTTGTCCTTGTCTGCTGTGGATAACCAACTAATACACTTAAAATAAAATTACACTGAAATAGCCTGATCTTATTAGGTTTATTTAAAGTTATAAGTGCTATTAAGTCTTTAAGACTAATTTAAAGTTGCAATAGCCTACAAAG
This sequence comes from Pelecanus crispus, assembly GCF_030463565.1. Lineage (NCBI taxonomy): Eukaryota > Metazoa > Chordata > Aves > Pelecaniformes > Pelecanidae > Pelecanus > Pelecanus crispus. The sequence goes on from NC_134645.1 coordinate 103,695,298, forward strand.
ATGTACTGAATTCACCTAAAGCAATATTTTATATGGCAAACTGAAGAGCTCTAGAGTATAGAATGAAAACCTTTTTTCTCCATAAAAATAAGCTGCTCATTCTGCAGACAAAATAATGCCAAAACTAAACTAATTATTACTTAATTCTACTCATTCTTCTCTGTTCAAAATATTTCTAATAAACATAACTCATGAAAAAAATATACAGTAATCAGTAAAACATTAACATAGCCATTTTCATTATAGAGGTCCAGGCTATTTCAGGCCAATTTATTTGAATATTTAGAGGGATGCATTATGTATTGGGGCTCTGTAAGTGCAAGATTAGTGTTAGTCTTATTTCCGCAATGGGACAGAAGTGTTACTTTCTACAGCTTGGCAGGCTTAGTTATGGATATTAGGGCCTTGTTTCTATTTCCATTTAAAATATACCCTTAGAATAGCCATTAAAATTAGATTCAAGAGTGCATTACAAAATAATGGGGAACACTTTATTAGCTAATCTTGAAAAATATACTATCATAAACAAATTAATATTTTTCCATTTGCTTCACATTTTGAATGCGCATAACACTCTCGGGGTTTTTTTTCAATTACTTAAATAATTAGAATAAATTGGATTAGTTCTATGTGAGGTAAATATTATAATATTGGGAAATATATATGGGAAATATAACTTTCATGAGTTAAAATTCCAATTCTGCAAAATACAGAAGTCCTTTGTACCCTATTCACAACATAAAGTTGTATACATGCTTAAATACCATTACGATGCAGAAGCTGCATGATTATGAAGAATCAGAAAGATTCATGGAAACTACTATGTTGGTAAATTTGAGGTATGTAGGATATCAAAGATTCCTGTTGCCTATTTCAGCTAGAATGAGATCCTAGACATTTTCAGTTCATAGGTGGGGATTTCACTACGCAAATTAAATTTCTGGTGATAAGAGACAGAGTGGCTATTTTCAACAGCAATTGCACAAGATATTTTAGACTGAGGTAGCAAAAATTCTGGTCATCCCTGGCATTGGCATCCCAATGAAATCCTCCTGATTTTGTTTTGCCAATTTATGTGCTGGAACTTTCTTCAACTTCCCCACTCAGACTGCAACCTTGGCAACTAATATGATAGCTGAGACAGCATCCCAGCCTCCTGTCTGGCCATGAAATCCAACAGAGGCGAAGCCTGACACATAGAGTCTGTCCCCTCCAAGACTTGAACTGGATATTTTTCTTCTGTCTTTGGAGGTAAAGAGGGAAATATGTCTTCTGCCATGCAAACTGTCCAAAAGAGAATATCTTCTGGATCCCAAATTACTGGGTTTTTTTTCCTTCACTGGTCACCTTTAATTAGGAGAAAAATGTTTATATGTTTCTCCAAATGAAACAGAGGGTTTCCTACATGGATTCATTACCATTATCTTGGTTAAAAAAACAAAGGAAAAATGGACCACTATAATCTTTCTTGAATGTATTTTCCTGTCAACTTTGAAGATCACAAATAGCTCAGATCTCAGGTATGGGCTTAATTAATCAACCAAATATCCAATATTTGCTAACATATTTGTTCAACCAGGGGGCACTGAGGATCTAAGAACTATGTTAGCCTACTGATCACACGCTGTCTCCACATCTATGGGAAACCTAGTACACCACAAGGAGTAAAATAGAAAACACAGAGGTATCAGGTACCTGATCCTTTGTTAGAATACTTTTCACACCTCCCAAATTACCTTTGCCTGCTGAGAGCAGTAAAGTTTAAGATGAAAATGCTTAACTAAGCAACTTGTTTACTTGATAAATATGATTAAGCTCACTTGTTTTTCCTTGGTTTCCTCTAGTCTGATATATACCTCTTTTAACCTGTGTTCTTTAATAAAAGGAATTATATAAATTACCACCCAATCTCCAGTGAAAATAAGGTCTAGCTTTTAATTTCTTTGTTTGTGCATGTACTTTTAGGACATCTAGTTCACACAAAGCAGTTCAGTTTTCCTAGGTCTATGAGTCAGCACTACTAACCATCCGACAGAACGTGAAAGCACGGTTTCAGAGGTTTCTCTGTTGCCTTGAGAAATGGAGAAGGACATAGAGTATTCCCTCAGCAAAGGTTACAGCCAGTTTGTTAGCACATTCTCCTGTGACTTTAGCAAATGTGGCCTTCTATCTACCTAGGAAGAAAAGAGAAGTGAACAAGGTATTTTACATCCTGGGCCAGTGATCTAAACACTTAGCTTAATTACAGCCCTGAGACCCAAGATAGGAGGAATGCTGATTAAAAAGAACCTAGTGCTTTTTACGTACAGGGCAAGTATGTAAAAGCTGACTAATTCCTAACAAGCCAGAAGCAATTCCAAAGCAAAGATATGGTCAGCCACAGAACTTCCTGGTGAAAAATGAAAATGACTACAGACCTGGGATACCTTCAGGATTAAGCTGTATCTGAACAGGGAAACTGATGGTTGGGAGTAGTCAGCATGGATTTATGAAGGGAAAGAGTGTCTGACCAACCTGATAACCTTCTACAATGAAATGACTAGCTTAATGGACACGGAAAGAGCAGTAAATGTTGTTTATGCTGACTTCAGCCAGACTTCTGACTTGCCAAGAAGGACGCCAGAGTCCTGATGGACACGAAGTTGACCATGAATCAGTAAAGTACCCTCACAGCAAAGAAGGCCAACAGCTTCCTGGGCTGCATCAGAAAGAGTGTTGCCAGCAGATCAAGAGAGGTGCTCCTTCCCCTCTACTCAGCAATGGTAAGGCCACATCTGGTGTGTGGCTTCCAGTTCTAAGCTCCCTAGAGTAACAGATATGGATGTCCTAGAGCAAATCCAGTGAAAGGCCATGAAGATTATTAAGATGTTAGAGCATTTGTAAAACAAGGAGAGGGTGAGACAGTTATGGTTGGTTAGCCTTGAGAAGCCTTGGGAGGGGATCTTATAAACATGTATAAATGCCTGATGGAAGCAGTAAAGCAAGCACAGTCAGATTCTTCTCAGTAATATCCAGTGACAGGACAAGAGGCAACAGGCAGAAACTGCAATACAGGAAATTTCATTTAAACTTAAGAAAAAACTCTTCTACAGTAAGGATGATTGAACACTAGAACAGCTGCCCAGAGACATAGTGGAATCTCAGTCCTTGGAGATATTCAAAATCTGACTCAACATGTCCCTGAGCAACCTGCTCTACTTGATCCTGCTCTGGATTGGACTAGACAATCTCCAGGTCTTTTCCAACCTCAACAATAGTGCGATTCTGGGAGGATCTCAATTTTCTGGGCAGAGGCCCTAAATTAGGTACTCCAGTCCTTGTTTAAGATGTGACATAAGTATGTTTGTGCTATTCAGTATTACAATTTTTACATTAATTCCTTGTCATATATGTTATTTGAGTCTCCAGTTCTGTAGATAATGTTATTTAGCATTCCTCTAGATAAGTTATACATCACTCACCTGAATTCTTAAATGATGGAAAAGAGGATCATTCCACCTGAGATTTTAACAGTTAATATTTCAACAGGGACTAGCTATCCTTGAACTATATAGAATGTAATTTAATATTTCTGACTAGGACCACTTTTTGCCTTCATTGTATGAAGAATGAAGCTTCTTAGATTATGTCAGTAACGTATACTATAAAATAAGCTTGTTGGATGTCTAATATCTGTGTTCTTGAGAAGCCTTTATGGCTTGAGGGGGGACAATTTATGGCAACTTCCTTACAAGTCAGTTTTTAATTAGGTAATTATAATTAATAATATGACGTTCAAACTCATGTCCTGGATAAGAATTATGAAGTTAGACATCCCCTTGGTTGATCTTGTCAAGTGGTATGGAATTCAGTTTGAGGTTATCACACACAAACTTAGGCTGAAGTTACCTTGCATAAATTCAGGGGTCTGCAGCTGCTTACAAAGACTAAGTTTCAGTTGCATAAACAAAGGCTGCATCTATGTTAGCAAGTACTGGGATATGGTAGAAGTGGATATTTAGAGAAAAATAGTAGATGCTGAGGGCTGGACTTCCAAATGTTTTTCAGGGGACTGATCTCAGGCTAGGTCTAATTTAGTACCATGGACTAAGCTCCTGCTGGCAGCTAGAACATAATAAACGCACTCCAGAAACACACTTTCTCATCTAATTTCATCTGAGAAAAGTCATGTTGATGTGATCCAAGATTGCTCTGTGATGTGAACCAAAGCTTTGAAGATGGGAATGATTGGAGATTTGCTTCAAAAGAGCACTCTATCTAAACTAAAATGCTAATGTAGGCAGATCTCTACTGTTTGAAATGTACTATGTCCCACCTAGCCTTCAACTGCTGTTTCAGAAGGACATGGGTCTCTCACAGGTCCTGTGTTACACTTAACAGCCCCATTTGAATGTTCTAGACACCTGAGGACATCAAAGGAACATCCAGATACATCTTTCTAGGAAACTGAACACCTCTTAGGTTCCTAAAGTGGACAACTGAATCATTCTCGGGACTAATCTCCACTGACTAAAATGTTATTTTAAAACACTGAAAATATTTTTAAACACAAGTGGATGCTTACATTTAGGCATCATAATCTTGAACTGAATCCAACTCATCGTATACCCCTCTACTGAGCCCTTTCTTGTATTCTGTTATGTCCCCTGGTCTGACAGCCTATTTCAGGTTACAATTTTTAGCAGGCAGACATCTTTAATGGAACAAATGGGCCTCAATAGTTGGAATTTTCCCCTCCTTACCACATCAAAAACTGCTTGTTTCACACTTTCTTTTTCTGATTACTCAATTTCAAATACGGTCTCATCAGGAGGTTGTACATTTAATTCCAAAATTTAACTGACTTGACAGCTCTTTGATGACCCACCTTTCCTCAGCATAATGAATGCCTAAAAACTTGCCTGTTTTGAGCAATCTGGGAGATTCCTTGCCCTTCTGTATCAATTGGAAGTTGCTTAAGACCACCTACATTAAGCATAATTTCCTCCATCTTCTTAGAATAACAACATGACATAAAAACATGAGGTAGTCTCGTAAGTTGATAAAGCTGTCCACATTATCCACCTTGCTGCTGCCTACTTCACTGCCTACACAGCTCTCTTCCTTTCTCTTAAGAGGATGATAAGCATTGACATTCTCACACTGTGTAGTGGGTTGACCTTGACTAGCTGCCAGGTGCCCATCAAGCTGCTCTATCACTCCCCCTTTATCAACAATGGAAGGGGAGAAAATACAACAAAAAGCTCATGGGTCAAGATAAGGACAGGGAAATAACTTACCAATTACCATCACATGCAAAACAGACTAAATTTGGGGAAATTAATTTAAGATATTGCCAATTAATAAGGAAGTAATGTAATGAGAAATAAGAACAAATTTTAAAAATAAATTAAAAAAAACTTCCCCCCACCTTTCCCTTCTTCTTGGGCTTAACTTCACTCACAACTTCTCTACCTCCTCCCCCTGAATGGCACAGGGGGACAGGGAATGGGGGTTACAGTCAGTTCATTACACGTCGTCTCTGCTGCTCCTTCCTCATGCTCTTCCCCTTCTCCAGTGTGGGGTCCCTCCCATGGGAGACAGTCCTCCACAAACTTCTCCAATGCGGGGCCTTCTCACAGGCTGCAGTTCTTCATGAACTGCTCCAGCGTGGGGTCCCTTCCACGGGGTGCAGTCCTTCAGGAGCAGACTGCTCCAGTGTGGGTCCCTCACAGGTCACAAGTCCTGCCAGCAAACCTGCTCCAGCATGGGCTCCTCTCTCCATGGGTCCACAAGTTCTGCCAGGAGCCTGCTCCAACGCAGGCTTCTCACAGAGTCACAGCCTCCTTTGGGGACATCCACCTGCTCTGGTGTGGGGTTCTCCATGGGCTGCAGGTGGATATCTGCTCCACCGTGGACCTCCCTGGGCTGCAGGGGCACAGCTGCCTCACCATGGGCTGCACCAGGGGCTGCAGGGGAATCTCTGCTCTGGTGCCTGGAGCACCTCCTCCCCCTCCTTCTTCACTGACCTGGGTGTCTGCAGAGTTGTTCCTCTCACATGTTCTCACTCCTCTCTACCAGGTGCCATTGCACAGCATTTTTTTCCCTTTCTTAAATGTGTTATCACAGAGGCACTACCAGCATCACTGTTTGGCTCAGCTTTGGCCAGCAGCTGGTCCATCTTGGAGCCAGCTGGCACTGGGTCTGTCCAATATAGGGAAAGCTTCTGGCATCTTCTCACAGAAGCCACCCCTGCAACACCCTTGCTACCAAAACCTTGCCACGTAAACCCAATACACACTGAAATGTAGGCCCAATGTCTGTGGGTCCTCCTGAAGGAGCTGACTTGTTTTTTGCCAAGGTAACAGCAATATCCAGTTCAGCTCTCCAGGATGTCCCATTCTGAAAGGCTTGAGCTGTCCCTGTCTCTGACGGTGTGATAAGAGCCCATAGGTTTGAGGCAACTCTGCACAGACTTTTTTTCTTACAGTGATATCCTGGAAGACCAGAATGGCTTTTAAATTCAAAAAAGACCAGGTTATATTTTAAAATATAAACTAGAGTAGTTCACCCTTAAGTAAAAAATACTCAGACTAATTGTATCAGGTAAAATCTGAATAGCTTGTGATTTTATACCATGCTGCTTTTGGATAGTATATGCTTGTCCCATGGACCTCTACTTGCTGACTGGGCTTCAGCTGCCTAACTCAAAGATTTTCCAAGATGCAGAAAAATCTGCACAATCTCCTCTGGTCCATGGGGTGCTTTTTTCCCCCTCCATCACTCCCAAAGTATTTCTGTCCTCTCCCTTCCCCTTCCAGTAATTTGTCAGTGTCTGTACTAACTGCAAGCCCCCACCTCATTGCTGTGCCTCTCTGATTGCTTCTCCTTCTCGTGTCGTGCAGTTCCTGCGACCTTCTCTCCTTGAGCAGCTGCTGAAGGAAAGAGCAACCACCCCTCCCCAGGAGGCTTCTGCCCTACCCAGTCCTGCTTCTTACAGGAACAGTACATGAAAGCTAAGAACAAGGTACATATGTCTTTCACCAAAGATTTCTTCTAGGAAGGTTTTCTTCTTTTCTGATCTTCCTTACTATTTTGAATCTGTCAGTATGGATGTCTAGCAGCTTCTAACCTCTGCAGCACTACAGGTTGAGTCAATTCTCCTTGTTCATCCCAGAAACTAACACAGAACGATGTTTTATGCCACAAAACAGCAAACATCCATCACTGGATGGCTGGCATTTTGGGTTTTTTACTAGCTGGGAATGCACTAAGAAATGTGAAATGAGAGTTTTAGTACCAATTCCAGACAGATAACTAAAGAACAGAGATGACATACAAATACTAGCTTTCCCAAAGTTACAAATGACCTCTAAATAAAATCAGCAAAGTGACAAGTTGCATTGAAGCAAAAATTGGTGAACAATTTGCTGAGTGCTATCTACCTGATAGGCTAGCCAGTTAGTGGTTTTATTCCAGAAATCTGAATTTGTAGGCAGAAAAATGTTTCTAGTCCTTTATGCAAAAAGAGGCATTTAAAACTAAACTACTAATACGGTTCATTAAAAAAGAAATGTCGGAATGTTTAAAATACTATTATAAGCGTGGATAAGTAGGAAATCCATTTACGAATATACCAAACACTCGTGTCATTTATTTTTCTCTTTGAAGATGTTGGGAGCTAATGATTAGATTTAAAATTCAGATTCTAAAAAAAAAAAAATTGCAGACTTCTTTTCTGTAAGATGCTGAGAGAGAGTTGGGTGTTTGGTTACGGCCTCAGCAAAGAACTAGGTTGCTTTACAGAAAGAGGAGCATACTCTCAGGGCTGGGCAGGGGCTGGGCAGAGGTTGGGCCAGGCCATGGCTGGCGGGTGGGCCCAGCTCGGTGGGGCCCATAGCCGGGCAGGGCAGGGCTGTGGGGAGCAGGAGACCGGCCCTGCTGTGGCATCGCTGAGGCAGGGGCTGACGGCCCCGGGGGCTGCCGTGGGGTCCTGGGCCGTGGGCAGGGGGGGCCCCCACTCTGGGGGCCAGTCAGGGCTGGTGGTGTCCTCAGGACCCGGACACATACATGGAGTAACAGCATCATGTTCCCTGACCATGCTGGTCAGGAAAGCTAAAGAAAATAAAGCAGAGACCTAGCATTTAGAGGTTCAAGGCAAAATTAGAAAAAGACACTTCTTACTCAAAAGATTAATGGGAGAAGCTGTGTTCAAGGACCTAAATGCTTATTATGACAGCTGTGAAAAACAAACACTTTGCAAGTGCAGTAAGGTTTGGTATACATGCTAATGCACCAGAAGTTGTAAAAAAAACCCTGAAGGTCTCTAAAGGGAAACAATCTAAAACAGATTGCTGTTGTTTGCAAATTTATGTCAGGCCAGTAAATGTTAGATATGAATGGTACCAGGCAATATAGAAAGTTTAAGAATGCAGATTAATGTGAAAACTGGACCCAAAGAGAACAGTCTGTAAAGTCCTGTATGAGAGAGTGACTTTTCATTTCCCTGCATTATTAAGGAACACATAAAAACAGTTTTGGTACAGAAAGAGTTAATTATTGTGGATTTTTTCTCTGCTTGACCCCTGGAAATTTCACCTGAGTTAGAAACCTGAATTAAGCAAAGCTTTTATGCTTAACTTTGTCAAAGAAGTCAGAACAGAGCAGTAGGTTCATCCCACTTTGACTGTAAATTTTGCCAGTTAATAAAAGACTGTAAAATTGAGTCTTTCTGTCAACTCCTAAAAATTAAAATTGTCAATAGACAGGTAAAAATACCAAAGGGTCATAAAACTTGACAGAGGAAAAATCACTACACTAAGACCTTCTCTGCTTAGGGGAGCAGTTAAGCACATGCTTAAATCTGCGCAGAAGGTTTGGTGCAAAAAAGTCTGCCTTTTGTCCATGATTGTGTACATACGCCAGGCACATTCTGAGTTGATGACTGTTACCAAGAATTAACGAGACTATTGTCAAAGCTCCTGTTAATTCAAAGAGTTTGAATCAGCCAAGTTAGAAACTGTGTGAATATCTAGGTACTATCAGAGAAACTCAATGAAAAATTATCTTTTCTGGTCTTCTTCCCTTTTGTTCAAATTTCTACATCAAGTATTTAATCTAAAAGGTCCATTCATATGAGTAATATTATTGTATAGCAGACTGACTAATGCATAATGCATTTTTTCTATCAATATTCATGTTTTTCCCATGGCAACTGCTGTATGGGTACAGTGCCCTGTGCTACTAACTGTATATCAAATAGTTCAATATTCTAAGATTTTCTTTACTTGTAACTCAAATGCTATTTCAGTGTTACTGAGTATGTATCTTTTACTAGTGAATATAACTTTTAAACAATAAAAAAAGTGCAATAAATCTCAGTTTAAGTATGATCAAAGACTTGATACCCTAAGGGTCCTGAAACAAAGAACTTCTGGGGAGTGTTTGAGTTGTTTTCCAGAAGTCTCAAGACCTCACAAACCTAGGACTTGCTGCCTTAAGTTTTAAAATATATTTTAATCCTTGTTTGGTGTTTTTGTTTGATGTAAAATGTATGAAAAAAATGCACCTTTTTTTGGAAGATCTACAATTTCAGCTGTGTACAAAACAACAGCAGACAGACTGCTGTGTTAGCATGAGGGACTGAGATACTAAAGCCAAGATCTTAAAAGTACTTCAGCACTAAGGGTAAGATTCGCTTTCCCTAATTTGTAGGTACTTTGTGAGCCAGTATCTATACCGTAAATTCCTAAGTTCTCTGTGCATTCAGTGAAAAGGAGGGTATCCTTCATGGTCATCAGAGCAAGATCTGACTGCAGATCTCCACCAGAAATTAAGCAATATTTTTAACAGCACTGCATCCTATTGCTAATACTTGTATAGTTATCTCATTCCTAGTGTGAAAGATGGCAAAGAATGGAATGGACTGCAGAATATTTTTTTGTGTTTTGAAGGCACCCAACATGAGAGCAGTCAGCACTGTTTTAAGTAAAAGAATCAGAATAGATATGCTCAAGGGGTGTGCTAGGTTTTGGATTTATTTTTAAAGAAAAAACAATGTGAGCTAACAAGGGAAAAGCAGCAAATAGTTTTGACTTAAATGCAGTAGCAAACTGGAGCCTATTGTGGAATAATAATCAATGACCAAGGTGAAGTTGGACAGGGCTCTGAGCAACGTGGTCTAGTTGAAGACGTCCCTGCTCATTGCAGGGGGGTTTGTCTAGATGACTTTGAAAGGTCCATTCCAACCCAAACTATTCTATGATTCTGTGATTCTATGATGACTAATGCCAGCTAAAAAGATAAGTAAAACCATGCTGAGATTTCACAGAGAATTAGAACAACGGGACCTGTTTTGAATCAGTGGAGATCTTGCCTCACACAATAAGGTGATTTATTTGAGTTCACCAAGAGGAGTGAAGTGCAAGCCCATCTGAGATGACTTTGGCTGTCTATTTTATTCCTACAGAGTACATAGGTGGGAAAGAACGGGATGGCCATCAGGAAAATAGTATCAGAAGGCTTGTATTAAAAAAAAAGAAAGAAAGAAAACTACAGGGGGCAAGAACTACCCTAGGATTCAGTCTGGTTTTGCTCTTCTTAGTCAGGGCATGTGTGTGCTGGAAGGCTTTGCACGTGGAAGAAATTATTTGACAGGCATAAAAAATGAGAAAAGAATCCAGACATCTCTGTGTTAAATACAATCTGACAGTAACCCTCTTACAGTAGGTTTGAATTAACATTTAGTCCCTTATAAAAATGCACCAGTTTTTGTATACTGTTCTGAAACAGAATGTTTACAGATCTTAGTTCATCCATCACCAGAATAAAAGGGTAGAGAATAACTTTAAGAACAGCTACAATTCAAAAGTACACATCTTGGTCCTTGAACCAGTTTGGTATCTGTAGCATGGGTTTTCACTGTAATAAACTAACAGTTAACTGTCTGTCAAGAACATTTGCAAGTGATAGGGAGAAGTTGCTGTGTAGAAAGCTGAGGTATGTACCAAGCAAATTACTCCACTGTTAACAATTCTATGTACTCCTGCATCCTCATTACCATCAATAACTTTTTGTTACATTCTGAGGCCTAAAATTCTGCACTTTGTTTCTGTGCTGACTTCTGCTGAAAAGGGAAGAAATTTTTTGGCAGCTGTAGCTATATACTGTAGGGAAAAAAATGACAGGAAGCCTGAAAGTCTGGAAGATACTTCAAAACTTTAAAGGATGTGAAACTCTTTTATTCCCTTTCTGTATGTATGTCATTCACTAAAGCTGTAGGAACTGCTTTGACTGAAACACCCTCATCTCAGCAAATCCCCACCAAATCTGAGGAAGGAATCCAAGAGAGTCTGGGCTGGATTCCATCCAAATTTCCCCAAATTTCCATGGCCCTAATGCAGTTTACCAAATCCACCTCTGTGGCATGGTGGTCTGCATGGTGTAGCATATGGTCTGCAGCCCCAATACAATTTATCTGGTAGGATTCAAGTCTGTGACTGGGGCAGGTGCAACAGTTGGAACGGCTCAAGACTAAAAAAAAAGGTAGAGGAGGAACGTTTCTTGCATTCATTTATTAACAAGAGCATGTGAACCTGAACTAGTCTATCTAGCAAACAGAGAAATATGAGCAGCTGCAGAGTTTGATCTTCTGCATCTTAGATACCTGTGTTAGAAGAAATGTTTGTTCTCTCTTTTGACTGCGCAGGAAGACATGGATATGTCTAGTCAGATTACAACATCTATCTTGTGATGCGTAATCTCAGGTAAAATTAACTCTACTTCTGCTTACCTTGTGTCTAGAAACATTGGCTCTAAAGAAAGCTTGGCTTCCCACCTGCTGGCACAGCTTTTGGATTAAGGTATAAAATCCACAGAACAGTAATGCCAAACAACTGCATTCCAGAGGATACCCCAGCCCCGAAGCTGCCTACTGAAATGCTTGGCAGGGAAGCTCACATCTATCAATAATGGTAATTTACCTGAGTAAGCATCAATGGGATCAATAGCATTGTTTTAGAATGATTTGGGCCAGAACAAAGTTTTGAAAAGCAAGTTTTTTCACAGGAAGGAAACCCTCCATTGTAGTCACTTCTAAAAATGGACCCCATTTCCAACGCAATCACCAAACACTGGGGGAAAAAAAAAAATTGCTCACTAGTATCTCTCTTCTGCCTCTCTTACCACCTGTGTCCATCAAAGCAGTGTGATGTATTTTTTAAAATATTAATGTCTTTTCATAACACTCAGAGATTTCCACTGATAAATTTTGATAGTGATTTAGTCAGAGTGGCTCAGGAACTGAAACTGAACTGGATCATCAGCCAGTGGCAGCCAGTGGCTCACTGACTTCACTAGAATTGGTGAAGAAATTTATCATTAGCTGAGATACAGAATTTTATTCACTTTCTGTTTCTTGATTTAATGTAAGTTTAATGCAGGAATACTCTCCAAGCTGCATAAACAATTATTGTCCTTTCTTGTTGTGGTGGGTTACCCTTGGCCAGCAGCCTGCTGCCCACCCAGCTGCTCACTCACTCCCCCTCTTCAACAGGACAGGGGGAGAAAATAGGATGAAAAAGTTCACAAGTTGAGATAAAGGCAGGGACATTGTTTAGCAATTACCATCACATGCAAAACAGACTTGACTTGGGCGAAAGTAATTTAATTTATTGCCTGTTAAGACAGATTTGGGTAGTGAGAAACAAATTTTAAAACACCTTCTCCCTTCTTATCTGACCTTGTTGTTCACACTACTGTTTCTCACTATTTTTATTCCCTCCTCCCATGCCTGTGAGGTATTTTCTACCCTTTCTTAGATATGCTATCACAGAGGCACCACCATCTTGGCTGAGGGACTTAGCTTTGTCCTGCGGTGGGTCCATTGGAGCTGACTGGAACCAGTTGTGGCCAGCATGGGCAGCCCCGGCCTCTCTTCACAGAAGCCACCCCTGCAGTCCCCTGCTACCAAAACCTTGCCACCTGCACACAATGCACTTACACACGAAGTTTTTCTTTCCTTTTGATGTTAGTTCCATCATCTACAGTTAGCTTGCTGTGTCTTCATTTAACTGACCAATGTTCATCTAAGAGGAAAGTTAGCCCTTTGCAGCCATTCAGACTTTAAAGAGTACACAGTTTTCTAAGATGTGCTACAAAGATGGTCAGGGACCTAGAGCATATGGCCTTTGAAGAGATGTGAATAGAGATCAGCTTATTTAGTCTCGTGAAGAGAAAATTAAGGGATGATCTGATACCTGCCTGCAACTATGTGAAAAGCAGTGCAAAACGTGAAATAGTCAACCTTTTCTCAGTACTCTTAGGTGACAGGGTCATAAACTTGTGGCTTGGAAGGTACCGGTTGGACTTAAGGAAGTAAATTTTCACCATAAAAGTAGTGCAGCATTGAAACATGTTGCCTGGAGAGACTGTGATATTGCCAAGTTCATTACTTGGCTAGGCAAAGCCAGAGCTGACCTGATCTAATGTTGATAGAACTGCCTCATGAGGGAGGCTGGACTACTCGACATACGGAGGTCCCTTCCAACATTTCTATAATTTTGTGATTCTCATTTTTCACCCCTTTTTTGATCCAAATAATTAGCATCACATCATGCAGATCCATGAATACGTTCAAAGACCAAGTGAAAAAAAAACAATAATTTTGCTTAGTCCATTCTATTCAAGCAGACCTCTGCCTGCTTGCTACTATGGAGCATTCATCAGTTTTATTTTTAAAAGACTTTCATTTGGGAAAGACTACATAAATACATACTCATGGATGAAAAGGGTTCTGTAACTGTTTTCTGTACCTCTTACTATTGAAAATCTCTCAGATGTATTTGTACTATGAGGATTTTCCTGAGATGGTAAGACAACAGATTGCTGACTGCAACTATCCACATACCAAATATTCCACCTCCAGCAAGTACTCATCCCTGGACAGAGCTTCTGTACCTGTCCTCATAAACCTCACTGCTGAAATATGAGTAATGTTTCTAATTTGATTTGCTATAATCTGGACTATCTAACATTTAAGAAGGCTTTCAGCAGATATGATTTTTTCAGAATACAACAATTAAATAATTATATATTCAATACTTTTCAGCACCTAACCCTGATTTGGAAAGAATATTCATTTTAACTTTTATTTTAAAAGGAGTGTAATCTCGATTAGCAGACAGAGCTAGATGAACAGGTATATTCTGCTAAATTAGGAAAAATATACCCACAAAAAATGCTGTGAAAAACAACATTAAAATAGATTCTTTCTCTCCACTATTTTTTGTGAGTTTTGTCTGCTGTAATACTTTTTTCCCTGGCAAGTCTCAGGTGTGTTATCATCTACAGTACTTCAGAAATGACTTTGAAGAATACAAATGTGACAAATCTTCCATTCTGTCACATTTGAATAAACTCCAAATACCTCTGAAGTTGTCATGACCTCTTTTTGCAAACTCTTTGAGATCTATAAATGAAAAGTACTACATGATACTAGATAGATATTATTATCTACTTTTGTATACACTTAAGGACAACTGCCATTTATTTTCACCTATTTGTCACATCAAACAATGTTTAAATTCCAGATTTGCTAAATGTTCAAAAATGGTTTCCATCTGCATCATTGAAAGTCACCCTTTGTCTTGGGGCAATATTCTGGAGAATTTCCAGAGCCATGTACTGAAAGGGACAGTTTCAAAATCCAATTATATTTTGACATTCTTTGTGTATATCCTCTTTGTGTATATAAATTTCTAGACAAACACTTTTTTGGTAAACTGATTCATGTTTTAACAGCAGTTTCTTTTCAGTTACCTGCCTGTAATATTCTTCCAATGATATACACTGTCTGAAAACTATGTCACTTAATAGTAGAGTCTGTCCAGAATAGGATTTGATAGAGAAATGAGGGTCTGTGTAGTATCACAAGCAGGTTCTGCCTACGTGTCAAACAACAAAATGCAGACAGACACTCTTATGCAATGCCAAGTGCGGGTGTACTATCTTTGACTCAGTATGGCACTAATTTATAATTAAAGTTACACCTCTCTTGATTGAAGCAGGCTAGTATCCTGCTGTTTTGGCAAATGAGCAAAGCAAGCTTGTGATGATTGTGCACAATAATCCTTATAGGTGTACCCTAAATGATTTTTTTTTTTTTTAATGGCCATGAAAAAACAAGGAGCTGACTTCCCAGTTTGCAAGACAGAACATATGAGATGGGGGAAATGGCTGTCATCTTCTATCCTTTAGCTATTAGTTAGCAGCACCAACTAATAACTAACTGCTTAGTAGCTGACTAACCACAACACAGTTTTCCAACAATTTTTTCTGCTACATGAACTTTTAGTAGGTCATTCTCAGTTCTTTTAATCCCAAAGAAAGAAATAATCTCTGAATTCCTAGTGCTCTGCAGAGTGTATGGAGCCATACCCAACATGGGAGTAAGTGGCAGCATTCTGCCTAGCCTCCAGTTTTGGAGCATAAGTGGTACCCATGGCTGCGGACAGGCCTGCATGGCAAAATGTAGGGATGGCAAATCAGGTCAGGACAGAAGCCTTCTGGGTTCAGTCTGGACAAAGCTCTGTATCTTGTATATTCTTTCTTTCTTGTACTCAATATGGGCATATCTGACTCTTGGGCATGTGATGTGGACAAACTCACTATGTGCAGGGTGCAAAGCGTGGCGCAGATTCTCCTCTCCTCTCTGGGCTTTCTCATCCCAAGACAGTAACTGATTCACTCCATATCAATGACTGGGAATGAACTGATACATATTTGCAGTACGGATAACCATAGTACTACCACTATTATGGACCAAAACAGAGAGAGGATCTGTTTTGAAATATAGACACCCCTAAACATAGTCACACCACTTCTTGTAGCTTAGTAAGTGCATTTAGGATTTTGTTCTAGGTACCTGTGAAATGCTGCATTGTACTCTATAGATATTGCTACTTCAAGGTATCTTTATTCAGAGGGATCTATGGTGTTTATACTATTCTGCTCAAACACTAAAAAAGAAGGGTCTCTTACTGTCAGGAACTGTGTATTCTGCTGTATTTGCTACCATACTTTTGCTACCATATTTTTGCTTAAATCTCTGTTATTAAAGAGAAGACGCGATCTTAGGCCTTCACTGAATGATATGGAAGTGTCATTGCTAAAGAGAACTACATTAGGAAAATGGATATTTCTAAAATTGTTTGCAGAATAGCAGGCAGCAAATAAGAAAATGTTCTGCATTTATTTTGCATATAGTATGCTGTATTTCCAAAAGGAGGATTATGAGATCACTTATAATTTTCTTATGAAAAAATAATGGAACCTTTAATGAACCCTAAATATAAGATCATCTGGTTTTTTGCCTGATAAAACTTCAGATGTCTTGGCACTATCCTAAAATTTGTTCAGGAACAAAGGCAAATACTCAGCTAGTTCTGCCATGCATTATTTAGTAGAGAAAACAAAATCTGTTTGCGGGAAATTAAGCTACAATTTAGAAAATAAAATCAGATGAGGCAAGTCAATTGCCTAAAGTCTAAAAAAAGCTCCAATAAATGTAAACAACTACGGGTAAATTAGTTTAAGCATTATCAATGTCTTTTTTTATCTTGCAGCCCAGGTATAACATCTGCTTTTGAATACGATACCCATTCCTTTCTAGAATTTCAAGCCAGTAGTGATCTGAATTTTATTATTCAGGACACCAGATGACAAGAGGCAATTTTTTGTTAATACTCTGATCCCTTTTACCATAAGCACTGTGCAACTTCCTACATGTCACATCTTGAGCTTTCAGGCCCTTCCACACCATGTCTACATACACCAAGGACATAGGTCATGAAGGAAGAAAAGAAAGCTGAAAAGCAGACCCTGTGCAAGTCCAAAGAGGGGTAAGCTGGTGATGAATAAATATAAATTAGGAAATAAAAAGAGAAACCAATAACTGAGGAAATTCTTCTTCTCATTTTTTCACACAGGGCCCAGGTTAACGTACAGTTCAGTCTGTTCAGTCAACAAAATATAAGACCCTGTGGAGACTGACTTTAAAACTACAGCAGGCAGTAAATACCAAGTGGGGAACAGGGAACTATATGAGCTAACAAACACTGCAAGCATGTGAGTAAATAACTAAGTGAAATTCTGGCTTTGCATCAGAATGTTTTAATGGCCAGAAAGGGAAGTTCTGGGGCAGTCTTCCTCTTGGAGCAATGAGGACACAAACCGATTTAATATTTATTATCAGCTTGATAAACTTATGAAAGGAATTACACAAATACGTGTCTGTGGTTGCTTTGTGGTCTCCTTAGTGAACTAAGGGACTCCATCTACTACTGTGTGTCCTGTGTATGCTTCCAGCCTCTAAAAGGTATCAGACTGACACCAAATTAAATGAGCCCTTTTTTTTTTCTTCAGTAGATAATTTCAGTCAAAACAAACCTACATTGTAACTTGACACTGTAAGTTAAGGGTGGGAGAATGTAATGGTTATATTGCACAATTTGTGGATAAGAAGCTGACACAGGGAGAGAGAGGCATAGCCTGACACACACAAGAATTTAGACATCTCAGCCTGGGTCTGTACAGCACAGGTAGGTACTGTCTAGAGAAAACAATACCAGAAGAAGTAGAACCACATAGTGTGGGAAAGAGCCACTTTTGTGTTTGGGCCCCAAAAGCAGTACAGCCATAGCAGGGACTCGCCACCTATGTTTATAGTGGGAAAGGAAACCATCCATAGCCACCCGCTAGCTTTTGAGCCAGACGGTGCACCATGGATTGCACCCATACAGCTAGATTCTGTTACCCACCAGAACATGGTAGCTTATCCAAAATGCCTGTTGAGAATGCTCCCTCACCCGTGCAAAAGCTCAGATGTGTTTTGGGGTTTATCTGGAAGAGTGCTAGCTGGCCCTGGGCCAAAACCACGCCAGGGACTGCGTGCTGCAAAGCTGGGTACATATGCTCAGCCTTATTCCCTCACTCTTCTGAGCTTAAGATTATAGATGCAGCCACTGGGACTAAATAAACTAGGCACTGTGCTGTATTGATATAGCTGTAACACTCCCCTCTGAAGTTCCTATAAATTAAGAACAACTCCATAACTCTTATCATTCTGACAGACTTTATGAACATATTAATTGTATTTAAAAACTGTACTTTTCAAAGTGTCATGGTTGCTATGCAGCAATTAAGCACCACCGAGCCGCTTGCTCACTCCCCCCCCGAGTGGGATGGGGGAGAGAATTGGAAGAGTAAAAGTGAGAAAATTCATGGATTGAAATAAAGACAGTTTAATAAGTAAAGCAAAAGCTATGCACACAAACAAAGCAAAACAAGGAATCCATTCACTCCTTCCCATTGGCAGGCAGGCGTTCAGCCATCTCCAGGAAAGCAGGGCTCCATCATGCGTAATGGTTACTTGCGAAGAGAAACGCCATAACTCCAAATGTTCCCCCCTTCCTTCTTCTTCCCCCATTTTATATACTGAGCATGACGTCATATGGTATGGAATTGGCCAGTTTGGGTCAGCTGTCCTGGCTGTGCCCCCTCCCAGCTTCTTGTGCACCTGGCAGAGCATGGGAAACTGAAAAAGTCCTTGACTAGCATAAGCAGTACTCAGCAACAACTAAAACATCAGTGTGTTATCAGCATTCTTCTACTACTAAATCCAAAACGCAGCACTATGCCAGCTACTAGGAAGAAAATTAACTCTATCCCAGCTGAAACCAGGACACAGAGCATAAAACGATTTTCCTACTAGGTAGAGTGGGGAAAGTTTTTGATAATGAAATAAGCCCGAAGTTTTGGATTTGTTTTATCATTATATCAGTTTTTTATTTCTGATATCTTTGCGTCTTAGCATGCGGAGAAAAGAAAAATTAAGTGCAGAAAAGTGGTTGTAGGTTTTATTCAGTTAGAATCTATTTCACAGAAACATTCACTGTTTCATTTCTGGATTGTGGATATCCCAAAATGAAAGCTATACAGTTATAGCAAGGCAGCCTCCAGGAGACTGTAAAGGAATGCTTATGGATTGTCTGCCCTGTTATGATATAGACTCTGAAGGTTGATAGAAGATTTCAGCTACTCTCCATCTGAAGCATATTTAAACAAATGTTGTGGATACCTTCCTGACTTCTCCATCTAGGCTACGGTGGATACATAGGCCCTTGAAGTTAAGAAAAAAGTTTTTTCCTGTTTAATGCACAGTTTACAGTTTGTTAGATATCTAAAGTAAACTGAACTTGTGTAGGTGTAGCCTGTATTTCCTTTGAGCTGCTAACTTCCCCAATGGCTGCAATTCCTGTTGTGTAACACCTGAATAACAGCAAAGTAGAGGCACAGTTCCCAGTCTGTTGTTTTCCTGTGCTTCATTTCAGAGACTTAAAGATGTGACTTTGTAACATCACTTTTTCTAAGACTCATGAAATTCTGATGCTTTTGATTGCTTGCCACAGCCATGTGGCCCATTAAGATTTCTCTGTAAGAAATATGTTGTTATATCTTGCTTTGGAAAAGCCAGAGATCAACAGAAGAGCTCTGACAATCTAAAAAATATGATTTAGAGACAGATATCTTGTTTTAATTTAGGTTCTTTTGTATCTAAGTACCAACATAAGATTTTTCAACTGATACAAGCAGAAACCAAATAACGATGCATTTGCTTCTGAAGCTTATCAAGTAAGGTGAATTTTGATTGATAAAGCAGAATAAAAACATGTTATACTATGAATAACCTTTATTGTCTCAGTAAGTTGCTCTATCTCAAAATTCCATAATAGCTGATCATGTTTTAGAAAGCAGTGTATTTAATTATTTATATTTTATCTCTCTGAGCTTATTGCAGAATTTTACTTTACCTCTACTGATAAATATGTAGAATATACATATAAAAAGTTATAATATATTTTTTATACTAATTCAACACAGCTAATTTTGACTAACAAAGCAGGCTGGAAGAGTGTTGCCTTGTGAGTTCATCATTTTAATCAAAATGCACTCATCTTTAAATTTCATTAAAATTAAGCCAGTATTAAGAAGACAAATCTTAAATTATTGATGTTTTCTTTCTTCTAACTTAGCAAAAGTATTTTTACCTCTGCTGATAACGTGAAGAATGAATTTTCATCACTTCACAATGCATAGGCACCAGAAAATGTGCAGCACTGAATTACAATGACATACAGTCTCCTCTGAGTCATTGTATGGTATATCATCAAATGTCATGCAGTAACTCCTTTTTGCTTCAGGTGATCATTGCTCACCCTTATAATTAAAGGGACCAGTAAAGCTGGTGTTTCTGGACTGGAATGGGAAAAGTTAAAGGTATTTATGATAATTGACTGTTTTAGTGAGAGCTGGGTTTCATTATAAACATATCATAGAATCATAGAATCGTTTAGGTTGGAAAAGACCTTTAAGATCATCCAGTCCAACCATTAACCTACACTACCAAGTCTACTCTAAGCCAATCAAGGGTAGACTAGACTAAACCATGTCCCAAAGTGCCACATCTACCCGTTTTTTGAACACTTCCAGGGATGGTGACTCCACCACCTCTCTGGGCAGCCTGTTCCAATTCTTGACCACCCTTTCCGTAAAGAAATTTTTCCTAATTTCCAACCTAAACCTCCCCTGGTGCAGCTTAAGCCCATTTCTTCTCGTATAGTCCATAACTCATTTGTAAAAGAAATATGAAAATATTGCTTGACTACTTGAATATACCTGTATTTTCTACAGCCAAGTGTTGGGGCAGGAAAGACTAAAACTTCCTTACAAATTACTGTATTTTTTGCAATATCCTTTAGCAAACTCAGCACAGCAGATCCACTGCAACGGGCTTTTCAGCCCACCTATAGAACAGGCTAATGCCTTGTTCCATGAAGTTCACACCGACCTTTGATTCCCATAAGGACTGGCAGACTTCCCCGATGCACACACAGATCCTGTAGGAATTTAGGTTTAGCAGGTATATCTTGACTGTGAGGCCAAATACAGGTAAGCAGGTGTAAGTTCATAACATGTTGTGGTAACCTGGAACCCTAAATGAAAACAGCAATTGACAGAGCACCAGAAGAGAAAGAGCTGAAGAGGGTACGCTTTGCTAGCAAGCCTTGTGTACTACCAGGATCCCAGCAATCATGTCACCATCACCACTGAACTACTGAGGACCCTAGAGGGAACTGATGCCACAAATGAGACTGCTGCCTAGTTCAATCTGCCTGAAAAAAAAGATTAGACAAGACAAATGAGACGATACCAGATGCATAAATTCAGTCTGCATCCAGAGTAACTGTTTTGGCTGACTGTCAATCCAGAGTCTGGATTGCTGACAGAAAGATTAGTCTTTTCAAGTCTTGCAGATGTCAACAAAGCGCCATATTTCCCAGACTGCTTCTTTTCCTCTATGTCTCTTTGTATCTATCTGTTTTGTTAGAGCAAGGTAGCAGCAGAACTTAAAGGTGAGTTAAACATCCTCCATTAAGAGCTGTATGACAAATCAGAGAACTCTAATGGAGATGTCTCACACAAAGGCTTTTTCCTTTCCAATAAATGGGGAATTGAAAGTAGCTTTTACACTGGGATTTATCATCCAAACTTCAATTTATTGAGAGTAATACACTAATACTGCTAAATTTAAAAGCAAGAAAGCAATTCAATTTCACTTGCTGGGAACAGCAGGCAATATTACCGTTATCTGTTGGAGAGAGCTCAAGGTATTCTCAGCCTTTCAGTTTTCCTCTTATCCCCCCCAGATTTTAAGCATATTCTTGCTTGTAAAACTCTACAACTGTCCCAGAGGTGGACAGAATTTTTCCTGGCCTGCCCTTCTTCTAAGTTAGGTCAACTTCCTCTTTTTTCTCTAATTTGCTGTATTTCATTTCTTTATTTCTGGGGATTTTTGGACAAACCAGGAAAAATGGTTCTTCCAATTCATAGAGCAACGGGATGCAAAGTCTTGTTCATATTTTCTTTCTGGACTAAAGACAATTGAGGCTCAGGAAAGGTATTGCTTACCAGTCTCATATCTTTATTATGTGTCCTACATTATTGATTTGATTTCTAGACTATTGCTGCAGTCTACTTGCTTACATTTTTGTCATCTGCTTTGCCTGGAATCTCATAATAGCAGAGATATCTTTAACAATATTAGGTTATTTTCTATTGGAGAAGCTTTGAAGGAACAATTCTATGATACTATGACTCTATAACCCCTAACCCAGAGATATGATTACAGTAAATAGCAGTACACAGAATTACATCTTATACTAACACATATTTGCATATGGAACTGATATATATTGCTACAGTTTCTATAAACAATTAGACTGTAAGGTCACCCTTCTGGGAGGCTCCTAGCTTTTACCAGAAGTACCTTTCATCTGAAAATGATGGGACTTTGAGATGGTTGACTAAATTCTTTTACACTGCCTGTTTTGTTTTCAAAATGCTTTATCCTGGTTGGGAATAATTTCATCTGTAAATCACAGTCAAATCAGGTACATGGGTGAATAACAAGTAACATGAAATCTTTATAGGCATGGAAATTCAGGGCCCAAATAGGAAAAGTATAATATCAAGATTGCTCAGCTAGGACAGTGAGAGTGACTGTGAGAGGCTGAAGGTGATTAGAAGCTAAGGAAAAAAATGTAAGAATGAGATTCCACCTACTGTTATATAGACCAGATAGGTTTCAGGTGTGAAACCAAGACAAACTTTCAAAGACCCTGATGAATAGATATCAATTATCTTTTCAGGAGTAAGAAAAGCAATATAGCCACTGTAGCAGTGCTTAACTTCAAAAAGAAAAATTACATTAAAAAAGAGAAAAACTTCTAGAGAGAAATGAAAAGAGGAAGCCAAAACTGCAAAATGTTGGCAGACAACACATTAGAAATTCAAAACAAATGTGCACTATTTGCCAAAATGCTTTAAGAAACATCACAAAGAAGGAAACCAGCATGGCTAAACACCACAGTAACGGAGGCCATTTAAAATAAGATGGCACATTTCAAAAACTTGAAATTGCATTACAAGAAAAAAGAAAGGAGAAGAGGAAAAAATAAAAATGAAACAAAACAAAGAGTTTCAGGTACAGCATATCAAAAGGCATAAACACCTGTACTAAATCCTTGTTCAAATATGCATTTGGTGAGGGAATCTTCTGAAGAGGGATGCCTCTGAAGAGATGGTCAAGGTATAAAAACATAGCTCAGAGAAGACAAGACCACAACAGACACATGGAATTATTCTTTCTATCCAAGTTTACCAGCAAGCAAGGTAAAGCTTAGAGAGGCATATGTGTGACAACCCTTTTTACAAAAAAAATATTAGAGGATTTATCTAGAACTGGACTGACAGCAGAAGGTATGAGCAGTCTTTAGCATGTTTGGTTTGTGTTCTTTTTCTTCATTTTTGTGGACACACTCATTCCACCAACATTAACTGAACTGAAGTTTCCAGGATGGGAAATGCAAGATTAATTTCTTATTTCTAAAACTTTCATTTTTAAGAATTTATGATCTGAACAATGACCATTGTTGTCTTTTTGGAGATGCTTTTACAGCTATTCTTCATTAAATGGTGTGATGAACATTGTCTTCATAGCTGTTTGAGGAGAAAACAAGGTTGCTAGGGCTATAAACCAAAAAATGTGCCACTTACCAATGTTAAACATCCCTACAGCCCTATTTACTGGAGATACATTGAATCACAGCTAAGCCAATATTTCTTTGAAGCAGAGGACTGTCCAAAAATAAGCTAAAGAAAGTGCAGTGAACTGTTGTTTTACAAGGTTTGGGAATCATTTGCAGCTACTTGTGTTGTGGCTCATCATAAATAATGATGATCATTTAGAAACCAGACATTAAGTGCAGCTGATCCCAGCCATACTTCCCAAGGGTTGAATTGATCTCACCTGCTGTTAGTCTTCTAAACATTAGGCATCATGTCTAAACTACCAGTTTAGACTCTATACTCGGAGAGATGTTCGTTCAAAGCATGATTGATCCTACCAGTCTTAATATGAATGAATGGGGAAGCGCCCATCTTGCTCCTCTTCAGAGCCAGGAGTTAATCCCAATGCCTGTGCTTCTAACTTTTGGTTGGCAAAAATTAAGTTGGATAAATCTAGGTCTGACTGGTTCATGAACACCTTAAAAAGGATTTTTTTCCTTCTTAATACAGGAGGGACAGCTGTCTGAATCAGATAGTGAATCAGAAGTAAGGTATTTTTTTAGGACTGTAAATCATGACAACACACAGAGCTTTCACAAAAAGTTACACTAGCTAAATCCTAGTATCTCCTGGTTTTGAGATAAAGTACATTTAAAGCAAATGGAAAAAAAAAATTGAGCCAATAGCTTATTGAATATACTAGATTAGAGTTGATATGTAAGTGATTGGAATATTTTCATACTAGTTTTCATGTGAAAGAAAAGTTCAGGAAGAAAGTGTAATGAAGTATAAACCTGTTTGGTTAGGTATGTAATGTGTATATATGCATAAACAGATACCTCTATGATATGTTTGCAACCAGTAATGGTAAAGAGTAAACATTATTATTTAAAAGTTGTTCCCTGGAATATTAAACACTAAATGTTTTCTCCTCTGAATGAGAAGGCACACATCTGAAAAAGCTGTACTAATATTTCAGATTCATTTTGAAAATTGGTATATGTGATTACACTTTAAGTTTTCAGTTCCATTAAAAAAGGAGGCAATTAGAACTATCCTTACTATGGAGGAGAAATGATGATTTTCCTTAATTAAAGTAACTTGTGTATACCCATACCTTTTTCTTGCAGTAAGATTGTCTTCATGTAAAACTGATTTTCTCAGCTCTATAGATGGGACCAAGGCTTTCCCCTGAGCTGAGGTTAGCAATGTAGAAATCATTTAACCTGACAGCTTGAACTGACTTAAACGTGAAAGAACAGAAGCATGCTCTTGTTCATCTCTACTGATATACTTATATCAGAGCCAACACCAGTAAATTTGCTGTTCAAAATGCTCATGAGAAAGATTAGTTAACCTTTTTTTTTAATATGTCACAAAAGCCTAGTAAGAAGTGTGACACAGGAGATGAAAAGGAATAAACAAACAGATGTAAGTCATGTGGTATACTGAAATTAATGTCACAGTGCATGAATTCAGAAGTAATGTGATAAAGAACCATGCAAAGACATGATTCAATTACAAGAATACAGCACTCTCAAACATCTGGAAACAATACCGCTATTTTCATACCTTTTAACCAATCAGTTCTAGTTTCACAGAGAAATCTCAAGGGGACCTTAATTCTTTAATGCCATAAATTGTTTTTTAAAGTCTAAAACTAAAATATGCTAGGATTAGAGAAGTGACTTACTACATTGCATTTAAACTAATTCCACAACATAGTGACGAACACTTTGCAATTCCCTTTTGTTGGTCTTTTGCTGGAAGACATGGCAATTAGGAAGTAAGAACTAAGAAATCAAATAAAATCTTCCTCTTCAGTTCACATGCATTTAAGACAACTGGCTTGAACAATGGTTCATCTTACCAGGTTGCTCTCTGCAAAGTAGGGATATACGCCAGCCACAAAGCAAATGAAGTCCAGCCAAGAATTATTATTATTTGTAAGCAAGATGCTTCTGAAGGACTGACTGATTTCATATTAGCTATCACATTTCAAATGCCTTGCCTAAAGCAGACAGATTTCTTGGAACTGTACAACAAGAGGATGCTGGCCAGCTTTTCCCCCAGAATTTCCAGAGCTTTGAAGATTTGGCACCAAAAGATCAATTCTTATTTTACCTAAACTTATTAACATGTTAGACCTTGGGAAAACTTGCTAAAAGTAAGAATAACCAAGTACTCCTATAAATTGTTATTTCAGTAAGGACATTTTGATAACAGAAATTGGAGGGGGTGGTGGGTTGTTTAGTTTTTCATTTTCAGGAACAGCTAAAACATAAGTCTGTCAGGAATTGTTTAAAAAGAGTTGGTTCAGCTGTGGCCTGTGAGAAGGAATTGTGACTTTCCTTTCAACACTTTTTCCTATATGAAATTCATTCCAGAAATAGTTTTTCTTCATTTTAAGCAGTTATTTATGGATAGTAATAGAAAAAGTGATTTTTCAGCATCTTAAAATTGTTAAAATTTATTTCATTGATGATGAGAGGCAAAATGGATTTCTGTTGCAAAGATGGTTTTACTAATCTAATTATTAGACTCTACTGTAGATAAATATATAAAAAGTAAGGGAATTGTGGTGGCTTGTAGTCAAGAACACTTTGTTCACCTCCTTGCTACTACTACATATCTCTTTTCCATTTTGTTTACTTTTCTATTTTTAATTTTTTGTTTAATTTTCAATTTGGTTTAACAAAAGCTGCAACACAACAATATTGGCTGCAGATGATTCAGAAGCCTTTTAAAAGTAGTATACATTTCAGGGAAAAGTTCTAAATTTAGATTCTGGCATTACCAAATAAGATTATGTAATACTTTAATTGTGTTCGAAATTAAATTTCCCCATGAAAATAAAATCTATTAGATAAATATGTTGTTCAGCAAAACAGATGGTACGTAGCCCCTTTAAGGCATATATTTACAAATTTCTTCTGAACAGATGAGATATTGATCCAAACACTTTGTTATTATTATGTCTCCTAGTGAGTAGCAAAGATGCCCCATTTCACCGGACAAAAATATGGCTGCAGATGCACAACAACAGGGAAAAGAAATAAGTTGAAGACAGGGATTTTGATTTATGAAAGTAAAAGAGCACAACAGAGAGATAAATTGAAATAGAAGATTACAAAAGGGAAGAAATAAAAGCTTAATGGGGAGCGGGTGGCACACCAGCCGAAAATAACCCTTACTTGTCATACTGGAAGGCAGAGAATCAGCCTCAGCCAACTCAACTGTCTCTCTTACTGCACAGCACTGGGTACATACCCTTAAAATTAAATACCATGGAAAATGTCCAAGGAATACTGCCCCAAATCAACAGGATTTTCTTGTTTTCTTTAGCCCAGTGACACTAAAAGTGCTTATCAAAGCAGAGAAGAAAAAGAGAAATGTAACTAGATTCCTAGAAAAGCATGTCAAGGAAGAACATTAAACAGCTAGGGAGCATGTATATTACTGCTTTTCTTGTCTTCTATACTATTCTTAACAAACTTCCTCAACTCCTTTTTAATAATTCTTTTTTCTTTTTTCTTTCTTATTCCTTTCTTTCTTTCTTTCTTTCTTCCTTTGTTTCTTTTCTTCTTCCTTCCTTCCTTTCTTTCTTTTATCCTTTCTTTCCTTTATTTTTTTCTTTCTTTTATTCTTTCTTTCTTTCTTTTTTGCTGCAGCATGGTTAATATTTCAATTTGAAGAGCTATTGGTATAAAGCATGCCTCATTAGCCTTGGGAGGTAGCTAGTCCTCATTAATTCAGTTCTCACTTCATTTGCTTTGCATACAGTCATAATTAGCTTCAGAATAACTTTGGTAACTTCAGCAGATTTATGGCTTCAGTTTTATTCTGCATTTGAGTTTTTCCTCTTGTTTCAATGTGTTGCATGAACTTAAAAAAATCAGGAACAGCTATGATTGCTTTAGGGAATAATCTAATGTTGCAATTTTTAGAGTGACAGTCTCTCTACATCCCTCTGTCTGCTCAGCTGCATAAACAGTTAAAACACTAAGCATTACATACTCTCAGATGACGTTTTCTTACAAATAGGCAGAAATTCCCACTTTATCTGGTATTTGTTCTCTGGAGAAGCATTCCTTTCCCATGTAAGCCAATCCCTCCCCATAGTGTATATGGCAGCAGAGGAACCTGCCCATACCGTTCAGAGCTGAGGAAGGAATCATGTCAGTCTTTCACTGATGTCCTACAGCCAAAAGAGGATTTGGTTTACTCATTGGGGATGTACTGCTGTAGGAAGGATACATGCACAGCATCGCACTTAATTCAAACTGGTTTACACAGGCTGGCAAGCAGCACTCCTATTTTAAGAAAGGCAAAGAGGACATAGCTGAAGACAAGAGCCACAGCAGCTCCTGACAGCTCTATAAGGTTCATAGGAAGTGTCAGTGTATTTAGTACATCAGCCCACCCCCTGGCTGAGCTGATGATTTCTTTCTTCTTGAGGCAAAAGCACAACGCTTTACTCCACTTGACTGGGCCGCATTGAGTAAGAGGAAGGGAAATAAGGCCTTCAGAGAAGTCCCAGAACTTTTATATAGATTACCATTGTCTTGGCACGCATGCCAAGGTACCACCACTAGAAAGATGGAAACACTTCCAGGAAGAAGCCACAGCAACTACTAGAGATATTCCCTAGGAATTTCTGATGCTGTAAAGGAGCTTCAGTGAAAAACATCTGTGGTAGAAATAAGGTGTCCAGTCCCTGCCAGGCACCATTTGAGAACTGAGATGGTCAGAGCACAGGGTAAGGGCAGGAGTTATAAATACAATGCTAAGAGCAATGCTGCAAAGGCTGTTGTTTTCCTGGCTTAAATAGAAGTCATTGCTCTGGAATCTGTGTGCATTCACTCTGTGTTCAGCCAGCATGAACTGTTGCACTGTCTGCAAATCCCACCAAAAACTCCTCACTCCAGTATTTCCCACAGAAAACCAGAAACATATGAGTTAAAACTCTGCAGCTATTTTACTTTTCCCTTACTTGAGAAGCCAGCTGACACAGTCTAAAACAAAATGAGGTTCTGAGGAGGTTTTACCAATAAGCTGCAAGTGGTTCAGTTCATGCTAGGAGAGAAGTAAAGTGGATTGTAAATGTTAATAACCTGCCAAAATCTTATTAATTGCTCTGCATGGACTGCTAAGTCATGCCTTCTCTGTAGCAGTCCATATGCTGACTTGGGAGATACATGATCTTGGAGAACAACTCTCCCCCACCGTCAGCCAACATGCGAGCAGGCCGCTGAGCCAGGCTGATGGTGTTCCTGGCACACTCCGCACGTCTCTAAGAAATATGTTTTATTTGCTTCACAGTACCATCTTCACATTAGTTCAAGAGTTAAACTCTCAGGGATGTGATCAGTCCATACCACTGCCACCAGGTGAACACCTGACAAGCTCAAGCCCAATACTTAGTACTATCCTTATATCTTTCATAAAACCCATAGGTAATTTCACCCTGCATGCTCACAGGAATGATTAAATGACATCCCTTCAACAGCAGGCCACCCTGCAGAGCACATTGTTGACTGGGGTCCAAACATGCAGCAAATCAAGCTGACTTAGTATGTGGAAGACTAACACTCTTGACAGAGCCTCATGAGCAGAAAGTATGTTTGAGCAGCTTGTTGTGCTGAGCAGATTTCAGACAGCTCCTGGCACCTGCAGGCAAGCAAGGACAGCCTGTTTTCAATAAACCCTGCGTCACCTGTCCCAGATGGTTGACTCTGTGATATCATCCCTCCCATATAAGAGTCTTCCCTGAGAAGCCTGGTAAAGGAACTGTGTATCATATTGGACCTGCTACGCTATGAGTACAAAAGAGATTCAAACTATATCATTGAGAAGATAGGTACAAAATTCATAGAATCATAGAATCATAGAATCATCTAGGTTGGAAAAGACCTTTAAGATCATCCAGTCCAACCATTAACCTACACTACCAAGTCCACACTAAACCAATCAAGGGTAGACTAGACTAAACCATGTCCCAAAGTGCCACATCTACCCGTTTTTTGAACACTTCCAGGGATGGTGACTCCACCACCTCTCTGGGCAGCCTGTTCCAATGCTTGACTACCCTTTCCGTGAAGAAATTTTTCCTAATTTCCAACCTAAACCTGCCCTAGCACAGCTTGAGCCCACTTCCTCTCATCCTATCTCTAACTACATGGGAGAAGAGACCAACACCCACCTCACTACAACCTCCTTTCAGAGCGATAAGGTCTCCCCTCAGCCTCCTCTTCTCCAGAGTAAACAACCCCAGTTCCCTCAGCCGCTCCTCATAAGGCCTGTGCTCCAGACCCTTCACCAGCTTCCTTGCCCTTCTCTGGACACACTCCAGCACCTCAATGTCTTTCTTGTATTGAGGGGCCCAAAACTGGACACAGTATTCCAGGTGCGGCCTCACCAGTGCTGAGTACAGGGAAACAATCACCTCCCTGCTCCTGCTGGCCACAGCATTCCTGATACAAGCCAGGATGCTATTGGCCTTCTTGGCCACCTGGGCACACTGCTGGCTCATGTTCAGCTGGCTGTCGACCAACACCCCCAGGTCCTTTTCGGCCAGGCAGCTTTCCAGCCACTCTTCCCCCAGCCTGTAGCATTGCATGGGGTTGTTGTGACGGAAATGCAGAACCCGGCACCTGGCTTTTTTAAACCTCATACAGTTGGCTTCGGCCCATCGGTCCAGCCTGTCCAGGTTTGATCAGTTTTGATGTAGAAATCTCAGAAGTTGCTGGTATGCCTGGGCAAATGCAAGAGATTTTCTTTCTATCGGTACATATTCTTTTCTTATTTGTCAGATTGTTCTGGAGGTAGTTGGTGCTCAGACTGTCCTGTCTACATCATACCATAGAATTCATTCTGATTTTGTTCTCATTTTGCTATAACGTTTTGTACTACGGTTTTACTGTGCCATCAGGCTTGACTCCCATTACCCCAGTGTAAGGTGCAGGTTCCTTCAACTGTGCCCAGGGTGCCCAGTCAGCTTTTGGAGCTGTCCTGTCACCCTGGAAGGTGGTTGCTTGTGATGCTCCTCAGAATTCCAAGTACCCAGCACCACCAAATATTCAGAAGGAAGGCAAGTTGCCCTTTTTAACCTCTAAAAACTCCACATGACATGTTTAGTCACAATATGAAACCCCTACAAAAGCTACAAAAGTGTAAATGAGAGAAGATTAATGAAGGGTGAATTTAAGGGTACATGCTGACATACCAAAGTGTACAATATCAGGTTGCAGTCCTGTCCTGACATATACGTAAGAACAGTAGAGCACTGAAAGTCCTTAAAAATATACTGCTCAGGTCAGTACCTAATAACGTGTGTTTAAAATATGTTCATAATTATTGTATACACTATTGGTAATTTTTCTCTGTCTGTTTAAAGTATGGGCAATTCAGGGTTATAATTTTTTGGAGTCTGAGAACTCTTACTCAAGGTCTATAAAGAGAAAGCTGCAGGGTAGCTGTTCTGGAATATCAAGAGAGTTCACCACAGGGACAGTGCTGTTCTCCAAAATAAATGTATTGTTCTGCACTGGATGGGTTGGAGGGGGAGAGAATGCAGGGCTCTTTCAGCATGTCAGTAAGAAAGGCCCAACAATAAATGGAATATTAAAATAGCTGCTTTAAGAAAATAGAATAAAAAGAGGACTATAGATAAAAGAGTAAATCTTATGTCCCTTCAAATGCTGGGAACCTCTTCACGGCTGGGATCTGCATAGCATGCTGTAGGAAAGTCCATCTGGGCTCCATCTGATGCTGCACGAAATCGGGGTTCCCAGCACCTGAAAGGATGTAAGATTTACTCACTATCTATATTCCTCTTTTTATTCTATCTTCCTGAAGCAGCTATTTTAATACTCTGTTTGTTGTCAGGCCTTTCTTACTGACATCCAGAAAAAGCCCTGGACCACCTCTCCCCCTGACACCTCCCTCCACGCCCTGTGCAGAACATGTATCTAGACAACAGCTACTATAGAATAGCTGTGACACTTTAAATTCATACCCTGCCTTAATGATTTCCCTATGCAGCAAGACCCTTCTCACTGACACACCTGGCACACAGTCAGAGGCTGCTGCTTGCAGCAGAGCAGAAATGCCTGAAACCAATTTGACAAACTTTCATTCCTGGGTCTGCTGAAGCTGCAACAGCTCTTTGTCAATTTTCAGGGTGGTGATCTTGCTTTTATCATCCCAATTATCCACCACACAAATGGAGAGGTCTTAGGTGAAGTATCTAAGGTTGCCCATGCCTCAGTCTGGTGTGGAACCTTTCTTCTATAAACACAAAAATAGATCATGACAGACCTGGCAGGATATGGGGACTAATTGCTGAAAGAATCCATATTTTAAACTGGGGAAAGTTTTGCAAAGTTTTTATTAATATTTGAAAAATACCATTTCTCCCTGCCTAATGCATCAATACTGTCTCTGCCTCACATGCTTTCTGGTTTGAACACAGCAGAGAGATGCACAAAGCTATCAGCAAATGTTTTTAGCTGAATTTTCTCCACCTGTCCTTTCCTAATTGTTTGCCATTTAAGGATTCAGTCAAAAGACTTTAAAAGTTTGCTATAATAAGGCGAAGACTGCTGAAACAGAACATAGGTTCAGCAGTAAAAGATTGCCTCTGAGTTTTTAAGAGATGCAAAAAATTGCCTTAAAAAAAATTACAAGCAATGCTGTGAAAGTCCCAACATCTGGAAAGGGATTTGTGTCGCTAGCTGCCATGAATAGTCTCTAATTATACTGAGCATCTTTACACCAAGAAACAGGGTTTATCAGCACCAGCCGCTGGGCTGCAATCAAATGCGCACAACGAATTCTAGCTCCAAGAAGTTAAAGATGCATTGAAAAGTTGTAATGAAGTGTACAATTGGAAACATTTATCGGTGATTCTGTCCTAGTATGAGACAAGCAATTGTCTGAAATCACTGAAAGCTGGTCTGTTGGCTATTCAAAGTCTACACTGAAGAGCTGATTGAGCTTGCATGTAATTTTTTTAACAACTTAAGCTGACTTCAAACCAATGGGGACACATGCTGTATGATGAAAAGGAACTTTGACTAAGCGCATTCAAAATCTGCCATTATATCTTGACACAGTCCAACTTTTGAACACTTCAGGCTTGATTTCCTGTTCCAAGTGGAAGATAGCAACATGACTGGAGGGTCTGGGGCCATTTTTCCTGTTCTTTTTCATAACCCAGCATGAAGCAGAGAAATTTCAGCAAGAAATTTGGACGCAGATCCCCATAGCCTCTCAAATCTTTCATAGTCGGGCTTTGTCAGCACAAAGACTCCAACCATGTCTTCGCATGTATTTTGCAAAAGTGTTGTCAAGAGTCTAAAATCATTACGCTGCCTTTTTCCACTCGAATATACAACTCCCTGATAGTCATATCCACTTCATGTGTCCCTGTTTTGCTGTTATAAAGATCTGTTACGTGATGAAGTGCAATATTGCAATTCATCTGTATATTGAAAGTATCAATCTAAACACAGTTCCTTCATAACAAATCACCTTTAAGATTAAAAAGTGGTCTCCTGTTATTAATAAAGATGCTTTCCTGTAAGAGGAAGACAGAAATAATATTTGGGATACCATCAACTGAGTGTATATCTATCTCTTAACTGAGAAAAATCTAGCAATTTTGCTTGAATACCAAAAAGCAATGGATATATGGGAATGGAGGTTACCCAATTTTGCTCATTTAATGGAAAAAGGGGTGGAGTGATCATCAAGGATTATTATCTAAAAGGTGATTCAATTTCTAGATTTTTAAAATATGAAAGAAGAAGTGTTACCCATGCTGTCAGAAAGCTTCCACTTCTGCCTAGCCAGCTAACAGAGAGGCCTCCTAGTATGCAACTCTCCAGCTGTGAGGAGTTCTTCAAGCTAAGTGAATTGAAACAGAGAATAGTGTACAGAGAGCTTGAAACAGGTTCTCAGGGAGTCATCCACTGACCAGAAAATCTTTCCTTCCTTCTGACCCTGTCCAGATGCAGCTGAACCCATCTTCCGGCTATGCAGAGCTGAGGTGTCCTGACAGAGGAGCTCTTAGCAGGTGTCTGTAGGTCCCAGTTCAGCACCAAAGCCACCTATAACTTTCTTCCAAAGCCTTGCAAGTGCTCCCCCTCCTAGAAGCCAGGCAGAACATAGCTCTTATAAAAGCACTACAAAAAGCCAAATGATAAATTGATGTTCTTTCAGTCTGAAATTAAAACCTATGTCAATCGTAATGGCAGAAATATATGTTTTAAATTGGACTCAAATTGCTTTCAGCAAAAAGACATTTGAAAGCATCATGAGCAGATTGAAGGTTCCAAAAAAATAGCAGCTGCCAACATCAGTAATCCCTGGAGTGCTGCAGAGAACAAAAGAGTGTCTCCCATTTAATTTTGCCTGTGGAAAGCCACTGCAGCCTGGAGTGGTTGGATGTGTGGAAAGCACATATTTTTAAATGAGAATTAGGACCTGAGTAAGTCAAAATATAAACATGATAAAAAGCTTGATATTTCAAAGAATATGGAAGTCTACCAGTGCAACTGAATGCAGACTGAATTACAAAGCTGCAGATTTTTGCCCTGCCAGGATTCAGCTCTGTGAGTGCTTAGTCAGTCACCCTAACAATAGGACAAGGCTGTGAACTGCTTTGCTTGCTCACTGGAGTATGTTGTTGGCATTATCCTGTAATGACACAATAGATTCTATGGATGAATTTTGCTGCAAAAGCAATTTCTCTCATTTTCACCTTAAAAAAACCTGCACAGTAATTAACTTCACAGCAGTTTCATTTGGCAAAGCAGTACAGTACATAGAATAAAATATTTGCTAATAACTGACTATGAAAACTGTAGTTAAACTATGTCCAGCTAACGCAATAGCTAACAGCTATAAGAATACAGAGGACAAGAACAAAATACTTCAATCCAATAGTGTTTGAGGGTGAATAACTGCAGTAAAACTGCAAAGGACCCACTACAAAAAGAGAGGATTGCTGGGAATACAGAGAGTACTTGTACAAAATTTTGACCCATAATACAGAATATTTCTGAGAATGAGATCATTGATAATTTCTTCAAACCTGAGTAATGTATTTATTCTAAAGATTTACAAGGGACAGCCAATGGTTTCTTTTCAGTGAGGACTTAAACTGCAAGGAAACAAAACTGCATTACAAATAACAAAACCTGATAGCGACATGTGATGACATATGGTGGTATATAGAATGAAATCTCTGATAACTGAGCATTGAATCAAGCCTTTTGTTTCCACATTAAACCTCTAGTCTTATCCTTTTACATTGTCTTTCCACAGTCCCCTTAATTCCAATTTGCTATTCCTTAATGGGAAACTAAACATAGTCCTACTTACCATGTTTGACTGTGATGGGCTGCATTCTCTTTCTCTCCTTTCTTTGCATGTATCAAAATTTGCTAAATAATTTTCCTGCCTGAAAGAGAGCTTGAAGCTCAATGGAGCTCCTGTCTAATGATTCAGCTTTCATATGTTAAGTGTCTGCAAAACCTTTTAGGCAGAAAAGAAAACAAAAGCAACAGGAATATTTTTTTCCACTGCATAGCTCACCTTCCATAATTATTTTACACCTGCACCCTGACTTATGCTGGAAAATAAACCAGAAGCAGATAACTGATATATCCTTTGCAAAAAGAATTGTTAGAAACCAACATATGAAAACTCCAGAATGCAGAAATACATTTGATAAGAAGGATAAAAACACACTTTTAAGATTGTTATCTATTTTCTACCAAGTGACCAGATTTTCCAAGACATGAGTCTGAATCCAAGGTCAAGCTTTCTTAGAAGCTTCAATGTATTAGAAACTATAGTCCAGATTCAGGCCTTTCAACACATAAAATGTCCAGGATTCTGTTTGACCTTAATTATAGACACCTGATTCAGGAGCCTATAGGCACCCTTGCTATCTAAACTCTCCCTTGTGGTCCATGGAAATCATAGAATCATAGAATCATTTAGGTTGGAAAAGACCTTTAAGATCATCCAGTCCAACCATTAACCTACACTACCAAGTCCACACTAAACCAATCAAGGGTAGACTAGACTAAACCATGTCCCAAAGTGCCACATCTACCCGTTTTTTGAATGCTTCCAGGGATGGGGACTCCACCACCTCTCTGGGCAGCCTCTTCCAATTCTTGACTACCCTTTCCATGAAGAAATTTTTCCTAATTTCCAACCTAAACCTGCCCTAGCACAGCTTAAGCCCACTTCCTCTCGTCCTATCGCTAACTACATGGGAGACCAACACCCACCTCACTACAACCTCCTTCCGCGCAGTTGTAGAGAGCAATAAGGTCTCCCCTCAGCCTCCTCTTCTCCAGAGTAAACAACCCCAGTTCCCTCAGCCGCTCCTCATAAGACCTGTGCTCCAGACCCTTCACCAGCTTCCTTGCCCTTCTCTGGACACGCTCCAGCACCTCAATGTCTTTCTTGTAGTGAGGGGCCCAAAACTGGACACAGTAGTCCAGGTGCGGCCTCACCAGCGCCGAGTACAGGGGGACAATCACCTCCCTGCTCCTGCTGGCCACACTATTCCTGATACATGCCAGGATGCTATTGGCCTTCTTGGCCACCTGGGCACACTGCTGGCTCATGGTCAGCTGGCTGTTGACCAACACCCCCAGGTCCTTTTCGGCCAGGCAGCTTTCCAGCCACTCTTCCCCAAGCCTGTAACGTTGCATGGGGTTGTTGTGACCGAGTCACAATCAAATAGTCAATACAATCAAAATTGCCTGGAGAGATACTGAGCTGACCAGCCACAAGGGGGTCAGTAGAGTTGTCCATGCACACGGATCCTTCCTGCCATGTCCAAAATCTGCACAGACTGGCGATATTATGCAAGGCCTGTAAGAGAGACATGGAATTAAATGGTGCACTGTATGTCCACTTTTGGATGAGGTGAGTGACTCTCCAGGCTCCCTTGGCTGGGAGCAGAATCCAGATGCCAACACCACGGGGAGTCCAAGATGCCAGAGGACACCCGAGACACTTGTACAGGATGAATGAACATGATGTAGGACTCACAAGAGATCTTTTACCTTCTGGAGGGGCAGCTCGAGCCCAGGCAGTATACCTCACACAGTGAAGTAGCACCAGTTGCTGTAACAAGGTAGCTGAATCCCTACAATAGATCTCCACATAGAAGGAGTTTAAACCACTAGAGGGCTTGTAGACACCTAAACTTATGTTTCTTATTTTGAATTAAATCCCACTGCAGAAATCTGCATGCGAAACCAAACTTCTCCAAGTTTCAAACAAGCTCAAAGGGTTCTGACTGACACTATACACTTATCACCAGAGTACCAAATAAACCACCAAAATGTTCATACTGAATAAATTTAAACCCCAAATCCCAGATTTCTCTCTTGCCTTCATGCCAAGTGTGTATCCTATCAAAGAGAATCATCTCTGTCCCCATCTGTGCATCTAGCGTTTCTCAACTAGAAATGTATGAAATCTTTTCCTTTTTTTTTTAACGGTGAAAAAAGCAGTGACGTTACTGTCTTTAGAAACAAACACATACTTTTTTTTCCTAGTTGTTTCAAAACTTTCAAATGCAAAAAGAGAAATAATAATTTCTACAATCATGCAGTAAAAAATAGATTTTATTTACTGAAACCAAAATTTTCATAACTGGCATTGAAAGGACAAAGTCTATTCAAATTTCCAGTTGCAAGGGCAGATAGTACTATATGTAGGTACTTATAACACTTCCATGTGTTCATTATAATCACATTTCTGCCTTAGATCTTGTAAATTGAAGGGGGGGAAGGAAAAAATTACAAAATTCACTAAAGGAAACACAAATATGTAATTGTTCTTTGGGTTTCTGGGAACTCACATAATCATCTTTCATCAGATACACTGTCTAGTTACATTTTCAAACATAAGTAAAAAGCACCAGAGGTGAGTATTGTCTAGGTCAGAGTCACTTCTAATAGCAAAAGTACAGAAGCTCTTTAATAGTGTGCACAATATACAACTATTTTGGATAGTAAATGAGAGCTAAATTTCCTACTGGGAACATGGGATAGATGTAGATAACCTGTTTCATTATTACACTGTCTGTTCAATAGAATCCTTATTCTCAGAAAATATCTACAGTCTTTCAAAGGCTATAAGTAGCCAGGACATCTGTCACTTTAGAAAGAAAATTAGTTTTATAATAATAGCAGAATAGAGGAATAATTTGCATTTTTAATATATCCATCACCATTTCTAAATTATCATCAGAGTATCATTCCATGAGAAAAAGTTTAAAAAAACCCCTTTTTTTAAAGCAAATAGTTAAAGAAGAATAAAAAGACCAGGAACTAGGCAGTCAGCTGTAGCTTGATGCTTTTATAGCTCACTACCAAGAGAAAGTCACTTCTACATCAGTGAAGGATTCCCAGAGATATTCAAGTGATCTTCCTAACATCACCTAAACCCAGTATAATGGTACAAATCAACAGCAGAGTGATGAAGAGTCCAGGCAATGGAAAGCATTAGGTTTCTAAGCGGTAATTAACACTCCGCTCACAGGGCAAGTAATGTTCTTTTGCCCTAAAAAGAAAAGCAGAGTGGATTTACTCCAAAGGGAGTTAATTTGAACAGTTCTGTCTACTGATAACTAACATGCAAATTAGCAGGGCAAGCCTCCCACGCAGGAGGCACAAACATAGATAGTTCACACTGGCAACTCTGCTAGAAATTAGCAACTGGACATCAAAGGAGAATTTCCAAGTGCTGAGATGAGATCATAATTCATGCTTAGATCTGACCAGGATGCACTGCAGCCTTTTCTAATGAAATAATACCCCCAAAAAAAGCAGACTGAGATTTATTTCTTTGTCAGTGTGTTGCCTGACCTTCTTTTTGTCTGGGTTCTCGTTGTTCATACCCAAAACCAACTACCACGCTAACTGCATTAAAAGAAAAAGATCTAATGGATTGTTAATGAAAAGAGAACAGGATAAAAGCCCATTGCATAGCCAAGGCAGACAACCCGTTTAGCAGCAAAAGGTGATTCTACTAAGTGCAAAGATAACATTTATTCAGTCTTATCTAAAGACAGCTTTCATTTATTTTCAAACTCCCCAAAAGAAATCATTCACTGTTTAAACAAGAGAGCTGATCAAGAGATTCCCAACTTCAAAACATGATGGACTAGCAAGGATCTGACATTTGAAACTGCCAGCTACACAAGGTATTTTGGTAGAATTTCAAAAGCTTCTGTGATACTTTATACACAGACTTCTTTTGCAGATTTTTAAACCTCCAGTCTTAAATGCAGCAAATTTTCTGTGAGCTTCACCTGAAAGAAAATCATATTCATAACTTGAGTGAGGGCCTTGGGATTCAGTGGTTCCAGGCACTCCTCCTCTCCAAAAATCAGGTCACCTACCTCAGTATTTAGATATGCCTTCAGGTTCCTTTCTCTATACTTGCCAGTAACACCAATTTTAATCTTCTCTATTAAGTAACACAGTCTATAAATAATTAACTGCATGAAATCCATTATTATCTCGGGTTGAAATGTATCATCACTGTCACTTTCACTTGTGCACACTCTCTCTTTATATATATATGGATTTATGTAATTATTTTGCCTGAGAAAAGAAAAGTTGGCCTTCAGGTGTTTGGCTCTCCTGAAAATGTATTTCTATACTTCATAAGCACATAGTTTTGTTTGCATATTCTCCCTCTCAGTTTGATTTTATTGAGACCAAGGGAATAGAACATGCAATACTAAGCTCCTTTCCTGGTCTTTTTCCCTCTTAAAACAAAGGGCTTGTTTCTTCCCATTGCTATAGCTACTCAGCACAGTACATAAGCCCTTTCAATTCTGAATGTTACTAAACTCTGAACAAAAGATGATGGGGTGTTAGCTTTTAGCTTATCAAATGTCATTCAAAAATATCTCAGTATACAAATAACCTGTTACTGTGTATCTACATCATTGGAAAGTCTGTGTGCGATGTGGATAGAGAGACTTAAACCAAACAAGCTAAAGCTAACATCTCCAAACCCAAGTGACTAATCATCATTCAAAGTTATTTGATACTCAGATCATCCATGGGCTTCTGTGTGTACCCTGTGTGCTGCACAGAAACTAAAGAAACCCACTGTGCAAGGAAGTGAACAACCACATACACAAGCATAATGCCTGTTTCTGTTCTATTAACAAAGCCCCTCCTGATGCTCTTGAGACCAGATTTCTTAATTGGTCAAAGGCAAGGCAGGATAACAGCAATAATTTTGGATTGCTCACCACCTGTATGCAAACACATAGAAGTCAATCAACAGAGGTATTTACTGAGATACAGAATATTCCCTTGGCTGAATGGATCCAGACGCTCATTTAATACTCCATGCCAGACCTGTTCTTCCTGACTGAACCATTTCTCTTGCTGCAGGTAGCAGTGCTGGCAGGCTTCCGAGGCAGAAGGTGCAGCCCAACCCTGCATAGAAATCACTGACTTCTGGGCAGGCACTGGCTAGCCCAGCCATAAATATTTGACAGAAACACAGTTCAGAGCAATTTGGGTTTCTCTTTGGAGGTGGACAGCACTGGACCTTCTTGATCCATTTTGCTCCCCCAGTTCTGCTATATGTAGAGCTGATTGCCTCCCCAGCTTGGTGTCTTTACGCAGTACATCAGTTCTCTGAAAGGATCTAAGTATTGTCCTGTTCAGAAGTGGGTCTTTCGAGGAAAAGAGGATGGACAGTGCCACTGAGGTACTACTGGCATGGGGAGGTGAACAGTTTCAACACTGAGCTCATACTGGAAACACGTTTCTGCCTACTCCATGGTTGTGTGACCTGCTGTGTGAGACCTTGCCACAAGCATCCTAGGGGCAGTCCAGCAAAATAGTGCAAGCCAAAAAAAAGTGGGCATGGACCAAATAGTCTAGCATCCCAGAGTCCATGTGCTGGTGTGAGATTGGTCTAAGGTATTGAGCACCTTTTAAAATACATAGGTCTGCCTAGACCTGAAGCTGCTGGGAAAAGGACAGGATCATTTTGTGTACAATATTTACCCAGCCATAATACTGATCATGTAACAAACAAGATTGCTCTTACCCACAAACTTCAAATTTGCATTCTGGGGCATGCACAGACAAACACATGCCAGGAACAGTTACTGCTAACTAGCAGGTTTCCAGGCATAGATTTGAACTCTTAAGCAAGTTTTTGACATCCTAAGGACAGTCTGGTTTTTGTCTTTTAATATTTCTCAACATATGATTAAGATATTTTTAATAAAATGCTCCAAAGCTTCACTGGAAGTCCATATATTAACCAGGAGTGCACCATCAGAATTGATACGCTGGTTATCAATATCTGCAGGCTACCTGAAACAGCGTGCTCTGAGGACCCCGTCATCTCAGTGCAACAGGAATGACGTCTCCCCTGGGGGACTGGAAAACAGTATAAAATGCCACTGCTGAAGATGTGATCAGTCCGTTTTTAAAATCGTTAAAGGCATGCTTGTGCGATTTATCCCAGATGGACACAAAGTCTGTTTTATGTAGTTCATAAAGAACTTGGCTTTCTGAGGAAACAGAAGGTCTGAATTTGCTACACAATATTATCTTATCAAAGATCCACAGAAATTCTGATGTGCTAGTAAACAGTGGCATTTCATCTATGTGTTTTGTCTTATTATGTCTCTGCTATCACATTTATCAATCACATGTCCTAACTAGCATGACAAAGTTTCTCACAGCACACATTGTGGTGCCTTTGACTTGTAGCTGTGCTTGTTTCAAAGCTTCTTTTAACATTGCATTACATTATTTTAATCTCCGGTGTTTGTAAAAGATAAATATCATGGGTCCTAAATTTCAGTCCTATTAGGATTTGAAGAGTGTCGTACATTTTGTATTGGATGACGACTTCTCTTCTTGTGATGATGAATGGAAAGTAGCAGAGGAATCACTGGATTAAAAACTTGTCACTTTGATGTGATCAGGTCAGGGTAAAATTTGGAAGAATATGCCATCTGCATCTACTCAGAAACTTTGGTCTATCTGCTGTCAACCTACTCACCATCTATCATCCAGACGTTGTCTCCTCCCCTAAGATGCAAGCACAGCTTTCTCACTCTCTTTTTTTTTATTACTCACTACCATACTACATGCAAACACTGATTTGTCAGGTCATTCATCTTATGCCATGCTTGGTCTCTGCAGTACAGTTTTCCTTGCTTTTGAAAATCTATGACTGTGACCCTCTTGGCATACCTTTCCTTCTCCCAACAAAATCTGTGTTAGCTGTGTTTGAAAAAGACACTTGTGATTGCCATCATCTCATCCTTCTCTTGCATTTTGTGAGGTTTCAGTTCTGCATCTCTCCTTTTCTGTCTTTGTTAACAGTTTTCACATAAGTCTAAACTTCTCTGTAGGACAGAGGATGTGGAGCAGATTTCAAGATACCTCCTTTCAGGTGAGTTTTTGATCTAGGTTATTTGCATTCAGTATTACTCTACACTTTTCTAGATAAGCATTATTAGGATTTTTGCTTTCTTTCCTGTTGTCTGAAGAAGACAGGTGTGCACCCAATATATATTATGTTTCAGGTTTATGTGCCCTCTTAAGTCATACAAATAGTCTGCTGACTAGGCACTTGCAGACCCCCTCTGCCCCTTCCAGGAATGAGACTGCCTGTACTAACAGCATTAAAGCAATAATGACAACAACATCATTAAAATAATTCGGGGAAAAACAAAGATGGTTTTGGGAAAAACAAAGGAGTACAATGTCACAAAAAATTTCCTCTCTGGCTCTCCCAGTTTTTACTTTCCAGTATTGACTCTAATATAATTTTATTCTTCCATCTGTCTACATATACTGTATGTGAAGCTGGGGAGAACTTACACCAACTAAGTCAGTGTTGTAGAAGCACAGACGCATCTGTGGGTGAGAGACCACTAACGTTTTCACCTCTTTAAGGCTTCCTAAGAAGTGGGTTTCTTCCTTTATCCATGCTTCAAGAGCCGTTATTTAATATGAGGTTGTATTCTGAAATTCTGGCACCAAAAATATGTTTTATTCTACCTCAGAAGACAGCAAACATTAAAAGGCTATTTGAAAGACATGAAGATTTCAAAGTCTGGAAGTATTTCATGTTGTCAGCAAAGTTAAGCTAAACATTTTTATTATAAAGTCTTTACCTCAGTTAAAACAGCAGCTTATAATTGTGGGGGCTTGACACAGAAAAGACAAAACATAGAATCATAGAATTGTTTAGGTTGGAAAAGACCTTTAAGAACATCCAGTCCAACCATTAACCTAACATTACCAAGTCCATCACTAAATCAATTAAGGGTATAGTAGCAATTTCATGTTTCCTGGCTTGGTGGCTGGATTATTTATAATGAAAGTAAAAACTAGGAATCATTAAGATTGGAAAGGACATCTAAGATCATCATTCCAATTGTCAACCCAACACCACCATGCCCACTAAACCATGTCCCAAATTTCCATGACCCAGCTCATTTAACAATAAAA
Organism: Pelecanus crispus; assembly: GCF_030463565.1. NCBI lineage: Eukaryota > Metazoa > Chordata > Aves > Pelecaniformes > Pelecanidae > Pelecanus > Pelecanus crispus. The sequence continues at coordinate 103,738,512 of NC_134645.1, forward strand.
GCAGAATATACAGAAGCAAAATCACCACTATATTGGATGTATTTGTCCATCGCTGTTCATTCAATAAGGTTTGATTCATTTTCCTGGCTATAAATGGGACTTACTACTCCTCTGTTATACACAAATGTTGTAATTTGGAGGATAACATATTGCAAACCTCAGTATCTATGTGTTCCCTTGGAGACGTCCCAGGCAAACTAATGGTTTTCATTTCAGACTCTCGTTTCACTCTGCACTTTTCATTGCTATGAGGGCTTTGTAGTGATCACAAAATGCTTACCCAAGAAAAATAAAACTAAAATTCATCTAAGGTAACCAGAAGTCTACTATACCACCCTTGGAAAATGTGCATTGCTCTTTTCAGTATTGTTCGCTTAATGAAATGTGAATGTGTCACCCTTTTTTTTGCTTTCATCCAAGTTCACATTACCAATAGCGACACAAAAGCAACATATTTTCAGGTCCAGAAGCAAAACATTCCTCTTTCTCTAGCTAGTCAAAGTCAGCTTAATGTCCATTTGTAAGCCAAAATCTGTAGTATGATGTCCTGTAGATCAAAATTTGTCATGTGTTTCATTACACATACATGCCATTTGTATTTCATCTTAAAAAGGAAATTAGTATCCAATTTCTATTTTTTTGTTTATTTACCAAATGCTGAGTTCTATTACCTAATGATTTTGAGGTAAAGTTGTCTTTTATATTTTAATATTTTTACCAGCTTTTTCTCATTCATATCCTTCCATAAATGAATTTTCCACCTGCATCTTTAATGGATTCTTTTTTTAAAAAATTGGGTTTTTTTAAAATTCTAACATTAAAAAATGTTGTCCGTTATGCATTACAATCAATGGACACTAATATACATTTCTTAACCCTGAAACAGTGTTTTTTCTTATGACTTCAAGTTTATGTCATGAATAAATCACACAAAACTGAATAAACCTCTGACATACAAATTAGTACATAAAAACAATAACAAAGAAGAAATCTAACTCAAAAAAATTAACCTGCCGAAAATATAATGAACCTTCCTCTGAACCTTTAAACAGGCCTGTTAGCATAGCATAATGAGTTTTTTAGGTGTATATTATTTCCAGGTTTGTTATTAACAGCAATAGTAACAATCACAGACAAGCAATACCTGAAATGGTATTACAGTTGTTAGGCTAAATTGCTTCCAATCCTTATCAAAAGCAATTCAACACATGCTCAACACAAAAATAGGTATTGGACACTAATATTGTTATAAAATTAGGATCCATGTCCACATAAATGACTTATGAACATGCTGCAAAAACTGTTTTAACGAGTGTTAGCCCAGCATAGAAAAGCCATATTAAGCCATTAAATATTGCACAGCAAATGTTTAAGATGACTGTGACAAAACAAGAGCTCATAATTTAAGTGCCCAAGCTATCTCTGCATGTATCATAAATAAAGATGTGAAAATAAGCATAAAGGAGAGTAAGTCCCTTATATGACATGTGAATATTCCTTTCTATCAAGGAATTTATCTGTACTCTTTTTGGTGTTGACAACTTCAGAAACAAAATCTAACAATTGCAAAAAAATATAAGAAGAGTAATAAAATGGCCTTCTTAGCAACTTCAGCACGTGTATGGTAGAAGGGAGAGTCACTTAAGTGAACACTGAGCAAAGAAAGGAGACAGCAGTAAGTATTCTGAACAAAATCAGCCATTAAAACCACTACTGAAAATACTGTTGATTTGTTTTCCCTCCAGTGTAAAATTGCACTCTTGAAATGTGCTGTCCTCTAGGTAGCACAATTTGTAAAGTCCATACACAATAATTTGCTTGGCAGTCACAATTTAGTGATCCATTAAAGACTTATCTTTAGGCTCCAGTTCCCTGAACCCATCAATCAGAGCTAAAGCAATAAAAGCTTGCTGAGGGCAGAAGCTTTGGGGCTCATTTTCACAACAGCTGAGCACCCTCAGCCGTCAAAGTCATAGCTACAGGTACCCAGCACAATAAAAAAAAGGCAACCTGTATTCTCACTGTTCATTTCTTTCACCTGCACTGCCACTGAGCAGAGAAAATCTGCTTTTGTGTATTTCCCAATAAGTCAGCTCTCACATTTCCACAAATAATCTGCATGCCAGTTTGTTAAGATCAGAATCAGTCATTCAGCAGTAGTAACATATTTTGCTTGGTCACAGCAAAGAACTTCGAAAAACTAAAGTAGGCAAGGAAAGAGCTAGGACTAGACAATAAAGTTGTGCCATCATGAAAAGGAGAGTTCAGGAGAAGCTGGACAGTCACCTTGTCTTGCTGCTGAACCAACATCCTTCTAGGGGAACAGTTGCCAATGATTGATGAAGAAACTGTCTTCATTAGCACTGCAACTGTGGGGTTTTACTGCAGGGGCTAAATTTGCATTAGGGGGAGTTAGAATGACAGTATTTGCATTTGCATTTCAAATATGTTTTTCTCATCCCCATAGATTTAGAACTGCTTATACCTAGGATTATGACTTACACCAGTTTGGACATATGAATCATGCCTGGCATTCAGATCCAGAACTAAGAACTGCAGTTCAGAGTTTGAAAATGCCCAGATTCAGTATTTTTATTTGGAGGACATGCATGGTTCCAGACCATCCCAGCTAGGAACTTACCTAGCTGAATGCATTTCACCAAGTCCCCAGGTACTATACTCAGGTTGAATATCTGTTCAACTAGTCAACCAGTAAACTTTTCTGAACAAGGAGTTGTGATGTGATTGACAAAACTCCTGAGATGCACACAAGTTACAGCGTTGCCAGCTCCCTCATTATTGTTATTTTTCTCATGGTAATATTTTTCTTCAAGCTCCAGCTTCTGAAATGAGAGTCTCAGTTTTCATTATATAAAAAACAGATTTCTAGTTCTTTCTGTTGCAAGGGAAAGTTTGAAAATAAGACTTCACCACACCCTAACATTTTAGAAACTCCAAAGCACATATTATTATTACTTGGGGTTTTTGTATTTTGATTTTTTAAACTTATTAAAAATTAATCTGGGGAATCTGATTCACTGTTTGTTAATGCACAAGAATGGTAAAGAGGAGAAATACACAGAAGGTCCCTTATGCAGGTGAATGGGACACCAGGAGAGATACAGTAGACACTTATAGAAGGTATTTTAGTCTTTTCTGTGGAAGGATAGCTCTAAACTAGTCAGTATAAATTGCCACTGGGGAGACAGCTGCTGTGACCTGCCTTCACTGTTTTATTTTCCTTTCGGAGCAGAAAAGAAAGCACTCATGGTAGGCCTGTATGAACTGCACAGCTTGCATCATACATGTGAGCAGTATAGTCCTAGCTGGAGGCTAGATGGAAGACAGCTAACACACGGGGAGAGGGCTGCAAAGGGACATAAAGTCACAATCAATTTGTTACCAACCAACAGAATTATAAAGACAACAAACTCAGACTAGAATTTTTTCAGTCTCTTAGACATCATATGCCAGGGTAACAAGAAGGGTGAAGTGGAAATTCCTGTGGATAAGAGGAAATGTGATTTAATTGGCAACACTAAAACCAAGAAGAATAATTCATATGATTGGAATGTTAAAATCACCGGGGTAGGTCTGGAACAGAGAGGTGAGTGTATGGTATAGTGTGCCACATGAAAGAGAAAACGTTTCTCATGGAGTAAATGAGGACTCTGAGCAGCAGGTTCTGCACATATCAGTATACGGATCTACATGGCAACAGTCAAGAGAGTCTGATAACAGGGTGTGCTATGGACCACTGAAACAACCTGGTGAAGAGGATGTCAGTCCCTCATAAGGAGAAAAAAAAAAAGCTGTATATAGAGGAGGTTTGGTTGGGCAGGAGGCCACAAGAAGCCAGCAGTAAATGAGATTAGAGCTGCTGACAGGTACAGATGATAATGGTCCAGCACAAACTCCACCGCAGAAGTCACACAAGTTGCGTTTGTTTTGGGTGAAGTGATGGGATAAAGGGATGAATGAATCACATGTCTGTGATAGGGGCAGTCGCCTACTGCCAGCTGTCAAACTGAATTAAGATTACTTAGGGCCCCACTGTCTCTTTGCTAGATGCTCCTCCAACTGAGTCCTTGTCGTGGTTTAAGACATTCAGGGTTTTATTTCGCTAATCTGTACTCTTCAGCACCACCTCCAGACAAGAATTTGAGAAGAATGCTCTATGTTTGGTTTATTCCATCACAAGACAGATACGTCTTGAGTTTTGAAAACCTACTTAGATTATTTTTGTAATACCTTTTCCTTTAATGTGCCCAAGCTGGAGCTTCCCCATAGAAAGCGGAAGTATGAAAGTCAAAAACCATCAGTAACAGGTAGAGACAGGGAAAAAGTAATTATCTGCCCATTGCAAGGTTCTGGGGGATGCTGGAGAATTCATACAGCAAGACACAGTCATTAACTCCTCCCTCTGCCATGAGTGCATTTGAGGAAGCTGCAAGAAGTATGTCAAGGTCACGTTTACCCAATTATAATGAAGCAAAGCATAAATCACAATTTGTTAACCATCCACTGGGAATGAAAGTGTAATTTTTTTTTTAACAGCTAAGTAATTAAAAAGGCAAATGTGTTCCATATTGAAAGAATGTTACTATATTAGATAAGGGAATGGTTCATGACCATGTGACACTATTAATATGACCAAAAATGATCTGGTCTCTCAAATTACTTTATTTCCCTTAGCAGAATGTTAATTTCAGGTTAGTAATTTTAATTGCATTAGTATCTATCTGGTTAAAAGCGGCATTTCATTTCATTTTTTAAGTTGCTCCTCTTTTAATTTCTTCTCCTCCTACTCACAGGGTTCTGTTTATTTTAATTGGGAGTTACTTATGCCAGATTGTGTACTGACTCCCCATTATACTTTTTTTAAATAAGCAGTTCTTTTCAAACCCACCATACTGTGGAAAGAATCACTATAAATAACAGAGAGAATTTAAAATCCAATCTCACTTGAATGGAGAGTCTCTCTTGTCAAGATGCACAATGACCTAATAATTTCATGGGCCCTATAGGATTTTGCTTGATTCTATCACCCTCTCTCATGCTGATTAGCAATGTCTTTTGCAAGCAGTGCCACTGAAATCAGTGTAGGAGGCAAATAATCCATTTTCCTTAAAGTCATCTATTTTACACAAAGGAGGAAACATAACATGACTAGTTTATCCAATGTGGAAATACGGTATGAGACAATAACTACATAAGTGTTCCTATTCTGTTAATTTTGTCACAAAATTAGAAAATAGCTTTACCCCTTTCCCATTAAAGGCAATATTTGCATTATAATTTAATTTTAACTTTGCTACAGTGTGTTTCCTTGTTAACCAAAAATTTTACCACAAACTTAAATGAATGACCAGCAAAGCAACCAATGAGTTTACAATGATGTTTAAACAAGCAGCACCTACCATCAGCAGCCACACAATGGCATCCAAGATACCACAGTATTTCTTAATCAAGTGGTAGGTGCTGATCAGGTAAAAATGGGGTGGAGGGGGAGACAAAGAAGAAAACTGACAGGGAGTTGTAATTAGTGCTGAATGGGGAAAACTTGCTACCAATTTCACTAAAACAAAATGTCTCTTGAATTCCTAGGAAAGCTGAAATGGAAGAGAAAAATATCCAGGAGTTTTTGCCAAAGAGGTTACTTTATCTCTTATTTATTATTGTATGAGATGCTTACTTGGTACCCACCAAGTGTGTATGTATGTATGGGAAACAGCAAATGTGACAGCAATGTATCTCTCTAGCTGGTGAAATGCAACCTGTCATTTTGTACGCTTAACATTTTGACATCTCAGTTAACTGAGTATCACCAGATGCCTTAATAAAACAGACACCTGAAGGGTTGGCACCCACTGTAACCACCTCCTGCCTTGCTACAGCATGCTCTAATGCACGCTGTACAAACTGCTTTACGAATCACCAGAAGTGATTGTGATGGCCCCCTTTAACTATGCCAATGTCTTCTGACAGAGATTTCATCAGGATAAAAGATTTCACTTGAGTAAAGATGAATCAAAATCACTGAAGACAGAAGGATGTAGGTAAATGACCATAAATTAACCTTGTATGTTTTACCAAGAGCAATAATAACTGAAATGCCATGTATGATGCCTTTGTTACTCAGGCCTTGGGTTCAACAGGCACAAAAAGTGAGAATGCAAGTTAAAGATACAGAAAAAATTGTTCTCTTCCAGGAAGAAGATGACTTTTCATTGTGGTTGAATCCTCATGTATTCATAAGAGCATCCAGGCCAGGAGCAAAGAGAATTTTTTTAACTTTATAGAAAAAAATGTATTTGCATTTTGGGTTTGTTCATTTGCTTGTTTTCAAGACAAAATACATAAGAGCTGTTTAAAAATAATAAAAGTTAAACCTTGCAAAATAGTACTTCTTTGGTATTTGATTCTAATCCTAAAGGAAACTGATGAATTCATAGATTCTGTTGAAACTTGACATGTTCAAATACTCTCAGTTTAGTACATGAACTGAATAGCTCCGTACTTCCAGATAATTAAATCAGTTTTTCTGATACCAGTAACCGAAATAGCTAATGGCAATTGCAATATAACATCTACCAGACTTTGTTGTAGACAGATGTAACATTCCATAAGAATCAAGGAAAAGATATAGGTGCTGCTTTTTCAACAGGATGCTAGGCACACATGTAGTGTTTCCAGTTAAGCCATGGTCTCAGTGACTTCTCTTATTGTAGCATTATTAAAAAAGATGTTAATGAAAATTTTTACTGGCATCGAATAGAATAGATAATAAGAATACATAGTGATTTTAAAAATTAGAAGATACAAGTGAAATCAATTCTCTTCATGAATGGCAGGATCTGCCAGTGCAGCTTTTGTTACAGTTCTGAGAGGTAGTGATAATGGTAAGATTTAGGTAACTGGAAAAGACAGAAAAGAATCCCATAATCAGCTTACCATGATTAAATACCCATACAAGTAAACAAATTCTCCATTTTAAGAACAACTTTAAATTGGATACACTACAGATCTCACAGCATCTGGAATTCTTCATTGATAAATGAAGCACTAAGCGTTCCCATAAAACATGCTCTTTTGATTAATTCAGATGCACTTAATGCATCTCAGTACTCTGCTTTTATTTGAAGGAACAGAATAGCAGAAACTTGCCAGTATATCATGTGCATGTTACACAGTCCTGAAGAGACTAAAATAGAGTATACAGAGCTGCAGAACAAACTACCCAACACATCACATCTTGGCAACTTTTACAAAGAATATGAGCAAGAATAAATTTGCTTTGCAACCCCATGTCTGAGGAAGCTACAATACCTCCAATGCTAGCTACCTACATTTTCCTTCTTCCGTAGAAAAAGAAAGGTCTGATATTATGGCAAGGACATGATTGTGAGGATTTTTTGTTTGTTTGTTTTTAACTGCTGTTAAAAATACGAATGAACCAGGAGGTGAAATATGGTGCTGAATAATCAGATCTGGAGGCTCCATGAAGTATTTCCATGATTAAATTTGCACTTTCTAACAATGGATGGGGAACTGATGCAGAAAACCTTCATAGGCTTTGAATATCATGCAGTCTGGAGCTTTTGAAGAGACACAGCTCTATTTTCTAACTGGTTTGTTGCAAGACAGATCCTAGCATCTTAAAGGAAGTGTCTTTGGTATTTTGTCCACACAAAATTACGTACAGGTCTTGATTGTGTGCTTTTAAAGGCCCCTGAGAAAATGGTTAATCAGTCAAAGCTCTCAAGCATTAGTGGCTATTAAAGGCTGGTGAGCATTGCAGAGAGTAGTTATTAGTCTCCTTGTAATCCAGTAACAAGTTTTTCACAGCGGCTGGCTTCTTTTAGTGAGTTTTTCTGTAAGAAAGTGTATTATTTATAGGCAGAAACTCTACAAAGTGCTATAGCATGTGAAGGCTGGATTGGGCTGGCATCATCCAGTCCTGATGACAGACAGGGAGAATTCCAACCCTGTATGCTTTCATCTGCAAAACGCCTACTTCTGAGTACAAGTGCCACATAAAATTAAAATTATCTTCCTGCCAAATTCAAAGTCATTTGCAAATCTGCTTCTGTTAAACAAGCTCACAAATAAGATTAATGGAGTAATGAAATTAACTCTGCACCAAACCAGTTTTATCTTCTGACTCTTTCAGCAGGGTCTGAATTTCCATGACTCCTTTGCAAACATATATTTACAGGACTCTAGTCAAAACTGTTTATCGTCTTTCCTGTAGCAAACGCAAGTTCTCTCTTGCTATAGCAGCATTGTTCTTTCTGTGACATCTGGAGATTAGACAAAGTCAAACATCATTTAAAAAAAACATACAATGCTTAGCTTCTTTTTCACTGTTTCTTTAATTACTTCATGCAACTAGTTTGAAGATTTGAAACATATCCTGAAAAATTTGCAATACCTTGGAAAAGCGATGCTTTCATGTTGTATCACCAGGTTTTGTTATTAGCACCATTCTCTTTCTGATTACCAAATGTACATGCTGCAGACAGACTGAGATCCTCTGCAGTGTCTAGAGGTGAATCTACAGGAGAGACACAACTCACTTGTACAGTGTACTCGTGATCTTTTATCTCTCCTCTGGTAATGAAGAATCAGTGGTAAATCAATTAAAAGTGTAAAAGCTATTGGCAGGCTAACAAGTAAATACTGACAGCGTGGCAAATTGAGAACCTCATTTTGGTATCAAAGCAAGAAGGATGGTTTAATGGAGGTGTAACAGAGGACTGAAAGCTACCATGGCGAGCCAAGGACAAAGCCACCCTGTGAGTGCAGCCCACAGGGATGTTAATTCTCACTGTTGTGAGAACTCAAAAAGGGAAGCACACCAAGAATGTGCTGCATTTCTTTAGCTGAGGAGTGAACAGTGCAAATGCAGACTTCTGAAATGTGACATTTATGTAAATATATGTATATATGTTTCTTGCTGTATTTTTCATTGCAGGGGGGGTAGAACATCAATTACATAGATTTTTTTTTTTTTTTTAAACTGGATTTGCATGAAAAGCTTGCAGTATCTGAAGAAAACAGGAAGCTGTATTATCCAGGACATTTTGTAGCTTTCCAAAATGGTCTAAACAGGACAATACAAACCCAGGGATAGATTGTTATTCCTTTTCTCTGACTGACACAAAAGACACACTGGGAAGGAAATTGTGCTGTGACTCACAAGCCATCAAATGACTGTTTCTGGCACACAATGGGCTCCATATATCACAGGGGGAAAGAGAATGGCAATATTTAAAACAAACAAATTTCATGGCATTATCAGCCCATCAGGAAGTGATTCAACTCCAGAAAGTCTTCATTTTTATTTTGAAATCGTAATTCCTCTCTGCTAAACCCTGGTCAGGTTCATCTTTCTTTTCCATTGCAGCAGACTCACATACCTGCAATGTGTTACACAACTCTTTCCCTTAAACCCAATGACAGAGCTTTGTTATCAGAGCTATGTTCAGAAACACTACTTCAGCCTAAAATTGAATGAAAATCTATTTTTACCTTTTACATTGAGTACATTTGCTTCTCCACCAGGGTAAGAAAGCTATCAGAGGCACACAGTGCTTAAAAGTATATTGATTTTTAGAAATTAAAGCCAGTTTCACATAGCTCTGGGCTTCAATGAGTCATAAAACCCCATCAACAGTTAGTTCAGGTGGTTTTTCTTCCTGGAAGACAGTGATAGGTTCCTGTGAACTGACAGGTGCAAATGTATTCAGTGTGAAAACTTCTGAAGGAATTTTTGAAGTGGGACTCTTAGCAGAAAGAGTCTGATTTTAACTAACCCACAACCAGCTGAGTACAGAGACCAATTTGTAGTGAAATGGGGTCATCGCATTAGGGAAGTCTGAGATTCAGTCCTGCAGATGTTCATGCTGGATGCTTATCTGAACCTCTGGAGTCTTCAAAGCTGTGCTTTAAAAAATTTATTTCTTGAGAACAGGGATTTATGACACTTCCACCTCTTAGTAATGCAAAAAATTCCCAGAGCACCATCTCCAGGTCAGCACTTTTTTATCTTGCTTGTTTCAGGATATGTAAAGGTGGCTGAAGTAGAAATAATTTAAAAATGAAAGAAAAAACAACTTAGAGAAATAAAACCATACATTACTTAAGAACAAATATCTTACATTTGCTCATGCTGTTTCTATCACATGGTGACTCAATGCCTTCCTTTAGCAGATGTTCTATTACATACAACTATCTAGAAAAAACATTTGTTTTCGCACACAAAACATTTAACAGACCCTGCTTGAACTTAGACACATTCAGATATGGAAAATGTCTGTTCTCATAATATATGAGTAAGCAAAATGCTAAAACTACTACCACCAAAATAATGGTTACTACTCAGACATAGGCCACCAATTCTCAGTGTCCCACCCTATATCAAGAAACCATCAGGCGTTCTGAAAACAGTGAAATGCACAAAACTACCCAGCAAAGAGCAAGGAAGAACCCCACAAATATTTCCTCCTAGAATTCCTTATAGATGCTTACCTCCCACCACCAACAGGCAGTACTTCCCAAACCATGTGGGAATACTTGTAGGATCTACAGTTATATCTGGAGGACTTCCCATCTGGCATCAGTTAATGATGCATGTCTCCTGCCCAACCCTAATGTCTAACTCTTCCCCCTTTCCATTTAGAGACTGTCCATAAGATCTTAAAAATTAGGTGAGCTTTCCCTTTCCCTCATTATAATATCTATTCTTGTCATCAATATTGTCATCATTCTATGATTCTATGATTCTATTCTTGTCATCATTATTGTCATCACAGAGATGATGAAGATCCAGATGGCAAGGGATTCTCTTCTCAGCATATAAACCCTTGCCAGCATTTCATACAAGCGGGTGCTTTGCATGGTTTGGGCTGCTGCTAGTAGCCTGTTGGGACTGCACATAGCAGTATAGTAGGATAATTGAGGTGCAGAGGGACCTCAGGAGGTCTCTAGTCCACCCTCCTGCTCAAAGCAGGATCAGTTATGGGATTCCTCAGGGCTTTCTCCAGTTGGGTCTTGAAAACCTCCAAGGACAGAGACTGCACCAGCTTTCTGTGCTCTTTTCTGAGCAACCAGCTTTAATGCTTAGCTGTTCTCATGGTGAAAAACTTTTTCCTTTTATTTATATTTATTTATGTTTAGTTCTTATTTTATTTGTTATTTTTATTATTCTTTTTATTTATTTATTTTATTCCTAGTCTGGCATTCTCATTTCAGCTTATACCTGCTGTCTCTCATCTTCTTGCCACACAGTACTGTGAAGAGCCTGTCTCCATCTTCTAATATTCTGCACCATCCTTCAACCTTCGGACTTCTGGACCTTCTGCTATTTGCCCAAAAAGCTCTGCTTGGTGTTCACTGTTATCTCGTTGCATCTTTCTAAAGGCTGTTTGCCTCTTACCGTTGATCAAAGGAGCACACTTTATCCTCTCCCTTGCTACACATACCAGTAAGGTATTTAAGTAATTCTTCTCGCTTGTAGGAAACTACCTTTCTCCCACCTGGGAAAAGTAAATTTATAAGAGTTTCCTCTCCAACATCAAGCTAAGAATTTTAGTTCTCAGTACAGAGCAACTCTTGTGGTTTAACCCAGCAGGCAGCTAAACACCACACAGCCATTCGCTCTCTCAGAAAAAAAAATGTAAAATCCATGGCTTGAGATAAACACAGTTTAATAGGACAGAAAAGGAAGGGAAAACAACAACAACAACAACAACAACAATAATAATAATAATAATAATAATAATAATAATAATAATAATAATAATAATAATAATAATATTATACAAAATACTTGATGCACAATGCAATTGCTCACCACCCGATGACTGAAACCCAGCCAGTTCCCGAGCAGCAATCCCTGCCCCCCAGCCAGCTCCCCCCAGTTCATATACCGAGCATGACATCATATGGTATGGCATAGCCCTTTGGCCAGTTTGGGTCAGCTGTCCTGGCTGTGCCCCCTCCCAGCTTCTTGTGCACCTGGCAGAGCATGGGAAGCTGAAAAGTCTTGACTAGTGTCAGCACTACTTAGCAACAACTAAAACATCAGTGTGTTATCAACATTATTCTCACACTAAATCCAAAACACAGCACTATGCCAGCTACTAGGAAGAACATCAACTCTATCCCAGCTGAAACCAGGACAGCAACTTTGAAGAAATGATGAGAACTCCTGGGACCCATAAGGTGAGGCAGGACTTATTTCTGTATGAACTAGCAGAGTGATATGAGTATGCCTCACTTCACATTGCAGATGCAGAAGAGCAGCTGCTGAGCTGAGGTATGAATATGGGAGTAGTCTTCATACTTCATGTAAAGAGGATGTTACTGGAGTTCTTTCATTTGCAAAACTTACATGGTAACAGCATTGGTATACCTTTTAGTTTAGGATTCAGACATCTATCTGAAGCTAACACTGTTTGCCTCTTGAATGGGCTGAAAGCACAGTTGGAATTTAATGATAGTCCATCTGAGAAGTGGTAAGCTGCTTGCCTCATTTCTGCAATGTGTCTTACCCTCAGTTTTGTGCTCCAGTCCCAGGCCTCAAAATCACACCATTTAAAAACTTAAAAGCAAGTAATTACAATTTAATACTTAAATAATCTGTATAACAAATGAATCTCAGATAATCTATAAAATGGCACTAAAGGGACAGCAGGTCCAGGTTACACACACAGTTTCTAAAAACTCTCTTTCAGACCATGTGAGTGATTTGCACACCAGTGTAAATCATTGCTTTCTCAGCAAGTACATTCCTGTAAACTGGTATTAATGTCAAATTTATACTCATAAAAGCATGCAGACTGAAAGAGCAAGTGACAGGCATTGATTTAATTTCTTGTCATGCATATATTTGCATAGTATTTACAGATTAATAAATGAGACATACCTTGTGTAAATCAATAGCTACCCTCCCTGTATAGTGTAAACTTCATTATTCATGGTCTTACACTATGTTGAATGAAACATTAAAGATACAAGTAAAATGACTATGGATTGCTTTGAAGGGCATAGGGAAGGTCATTGTCTTAGAGAGATAGAATAGGGACATACAGGATTTCACAAATTTCACTCTGTCCATTTCTCCCTTCTTTCATATTCTCTTACCTGTTTCCCCTTCTGTCAAACACAGATGAGAGCACCTCAAAGGGTCATTGTGAGGTGTTTGTAAATGTCTGAGAAAAGGATAATTACATTACAGGCATGGATGCCTTCTAGTTTACAGTGTCATTAGGCCATTTACTAGCCTTGTAGGTCCATATGAAGTGATTACTTACATTTCAAGGGAAGGACTCTACATGATAAACAAAAGACAGCATTTGCTTCCCATCTCCCCAGAGAATTTTATGACCACGCATCGATACCGTGATTCATTTGTGATTACTGTTATAGATTAAGACAACATGATTTTAGCCTCATTCTGCTCATTTTACTCAAACAAGCCTCTCTGTGGAAGACACTCCCTGTATGGGGAAACACCTAGACGTCCCATAAGTTCATTTCTGCAAAACACATTGAGGACAAATAGGGTAAGGAGGCAGGGAGAAGGAAGAATTGTGATATACTCAGCAAAACACAGCAACTGCTTTGTTCTCCCAGGAGAACACTGCCAGCAACAAGAAGTTTGGTCAATCTGGAGGTCATGTTGGCATGACTTCCACTGACTACCACTGGCCAGCTGTGTGATATAATGGACACTGGACTAAGGCTATCCCAGCTAACACACACCACAGAAATGGCAGCATTCACCATGATGGCACTAAGTGTCCCTTTAGTTCCTAGCCTGCTTGACCAGGCAGATGAAATAAGAGTTTGGGGTGGGAATAAGTTTCCTGACCAAAAATACAGGAGCTTTGTATTTTTTTGTCAGTCCACATCCATTGCTCAAGCAACAGGTGCTCCTTCCTTTCTTCTAGGAACTGGAGCAAACCACAGAGGAAGAAGCATGGGGGAGCAGAGAGTAGTGGGGATGAAAGAAGCCAGTCACACAAAAAACAGTTGCTGGTCAGTGCCCTCGTCTAACTGAGCCCTGTACCTGATCACTGTAATCTCTCCTATATTCCTACTAAATCCCTTTTTCTAACTACCTCCTGTGTGGCTGCGCTCTCTCTTCCAAGCCTATGTGGGTGAGCCCAGTGAATTGCAAATCAGACTGGACACTGAGCAGGGTATGAGATCCGAGTGCCAGCCACCAAGGTGGGACCATAAGCCTGGGGGCTCAAGAGTCTTGGGGTCAGCAACTGGAGGAGACCAGGGCCTGGGGGACAGTTTCTAGATAAAACAAGCATCAAACACCAGCTTTTGGAAAGAACCACAGCATTTCTCTGTGTGTGTGTGTGTGTGTGTGTGTGTGTGTGTGTGTTCAATGCAAACTTCAACCCAATAAGCAAACCAGAAGGAACAGGTTTAGGTTGTCAATGTAGTTTATAGCCACATAAGTGCTGTTTGTTTTCACGTTGGCAAAAGCACTGGCCTCTGTGGTGATTTGCATGGCCAACCACATTAGTAATGTGGGTGAGGAAACACACTCAGCCTCACTACTGGTTGAACTTACAAATGGGAATAGCAGCAGTCTGGCTCTACTGGACTGGGCCAGGAGGGATGCATCCCCTCAGTCCCCATGGCCACCAGATTTGGCTGCAGAGGACCAGGAAGCAGAAATCCCCTAGATCATGAAGCTGGCCAGATCCAGTAACTTCCAGCACCTTCCCCATACAAAAAGGATGAATGTGCTCCTCCCTCACCAACGCATCAAGTGGCTCCACAACCCCAGATTCTTATGGAAAATATCAAGCCATTCCACTCTCTCCTTCCCACACTAGGAGCATCTAGTGCCTTCTTATCCTTTCTTCTTCCATAATTCCTATTTTTGTGTTATCTTCTTAAGAGAGATGGACAGAGCTGAGATTAGGAATATCATCATGTCATGACACATAGTATGCTGCCACCAATCTGCAGACACTCCACTGAGGTGCCCAGAACCCCAAATTCCATGTATATCATGTTTGAACTGTTCTGGTTTCCAAATCTTCAGTAAAACTAGCAGAAGACAGCCCAGTATTTGGGCGAGTTCCTTTAACACAGTATTGATCAAAGCTGTATTATTAACAAGCAGAGAAATTTTATCACTTTGAACCTGGAATTAATTTTGATTTTTCATAACTGAACAAAACCAAAGTTGACAAATCCTTGGGGTTGAATTCTAGTAAAGAAAAGATAACCAGGAGAGGTCATAGAGCCTTTCAGAAACTTGTTTTTCACCTGAAAATATGAGCTGGGAAACAGGAGAAGGATACTGAAAGGGTAGGCTGTTCTGCTCCTAGAGAGAATGCAGTGGAAGCTGTGAGCCCTCATTGCTCAAGCCAAGCACAGAAAGCTGATGCTATGAATTTATGAAGATAAAACGTGACCAGAAAAACCCTCACCATGCCCTGCCTGATCCTATAAACCCTGGCACATTGCACCACAAGATCTAATCTTTTATAGTTGACAGCACTATTGGTGCTTCATAATATGAAAGAAAATAAATCCTCAAGGAAAAAAATAAAGCTCACATAAAAGCATGGTTTAACTTTTGTTTTACTTCTCAAACACCTTTTGCTCACCCTGACTGATCTTAGCCTGATCAAATGGAAAACAAATCTCCACAGAAATAACACAGCTGTCTTTCTGGGCTCTCAGATCCTTTGGAGGGGTGGAGAGGGTGCTCAGAATTTAAAAGTGTTGTTTTCTTCTTCTCTCTTCCCTCCTTCTCAATATCTGAAAAAACAGAGCATAGAAATGATGTTGAAACCCTTAAAGCTGGGAAGGGCAAAACTTCTGAGTTTCCTAGCAAAACAGAGAAGTAAAAAGAAGGTTAAAGAATATTAGTGGTAATGGCAGCAGGAAAATTCAAACATGAAGCTTTCTAAAAGGGCTTAAATATAAACTTGCAAGCATGCCCAGTCTTAATATTCTGTCCTCAAAGGAGATTCTGAGGACATGAGAGAGGGAATAAACACAATAAGAGAGTTCAGAGGTCTTCTGCCATCATTTATCCAGGAAAGAAACAAGGATGAAAAATGAATGGAGCTACAGATGGGCTGTCTGGCAGCCATAAGCATCTACAGCTGCACTAATGTAAGAGGTTGAGCAAAGGACTGGGAAACAGGATGGCAAGACTTCGCGCATTGGATCTTACCACATTTGTCACACAGTGTGAATGAAAACGGCAAAAGCAAATGGAAAATCTCTCCTCTGGGGGAAATACTAGACTGTGCATTGACAGAAGCCTAATACAGGAACTTGAAAACATATTTCTAGAAAACAAGGGGCTAAGAGGACAATAGTACAACACTGCAGGTGCCAAACTAAAAGCAAAGTCAGAACCTAGGTACCTGAAGGAAAAGAAACCATTAACTCACTACAGCCTACACACATGCACAACCACCCTTGCAGGAACCCACCAGTACTCAAATAAAACACAATTGCAACAGAGAAATTAATAGTTAGGTACGCAGCCTGACTGATCCTATTCCAGGTGAGGCATCATAAGGGTCTCAGAGGGAAAAAAAAAGTAAGATTTCTTTTTATCCCATGTTTCTAATGGCTTATTTTTGTTATTGTTCTTCAGCAACAGCACCAAAAACACTGGAAAACTGTACTGAACAGCAAACTAAAAGATGCCTATGGCAAGAGACAGCTTTTTAAACTTCCATCTCGCTAGTGTCTGTCTATATGAATAATGTCACCATGTCACTGCCTTTCCTGCATTCTATTACAGTATATTCTTCCCCCACTTTTATTATGCTATTTCATGCTATTCTATTTCAACTTGATGAATTATCTATATTACATTTTTTGAGAAACATTCCCTCTAGGGATGGACATACTTAGTTTAGAAAGTTTCCAACAGAAAGAGGAAAAGAAAAGGGAAAGAGAAAAAGAAACTTCCACAGCTCCACTTTTTTTAAGCTACCCTTGGGAGTAGGACATAATTATCCACACTCTGCAATTGCCAGCCAACTCTTAGCAGAGGTAATGTATATAGGGCAATGAAAATTAGTGGTACTAAGAAGCGATGCTCAGGCAAGCCCAGACAGAAGGAAGGAGGAGTCTGTTAACAGAGAGCAAGAATAGGAAGCTGAAAACACAAGATGGGGGCCCAGGTAAATAATTTCATTGACATTGAGTTTGGCTTTCTACTCTTTTCTCCACTGTTCCACAAGTGATATGCTTACTCATTCAACCAAAGCTAACAGGCTCAGTAACCTTCTCTTTGAAAGTGGCACAAAATACCAAAATAACTTGCCACACAGCAGCCATTAGCAGGAAAAATATGTGGGTATGCTCTGGGTTACATAGTAAAACAGATTTTATGTCTGATAGAGACCTATTTCAGGAGAAAATCTGTGACTCTGTGGATGTAGTTTTCAATTTGTCCTCCTCTCCAACATGAGAAAAAAGAAAAAAAAAAACCTGCTAAGCCACTTCCTCTTTGTGGGCATAGTTATTAAGAGATTTTGTTACATTTCTGCATTCCAGCAGACTTTAACAAACGTTCATGTAAGACCTTTTCTCCCTTCTGCAATACTAAGGACTGAGGACTCCACAGGCCAGGCATGCATGTTTTAGTTTATTTGCCGCTGTTACAGCAGCCTATGCTTTCATGTGAGTATGGAAACCCATTCCCATGGCATCCACCTTCAATAGAAATTCAATGCTGAACATGTAAGCCTCTGTTCTGCTGGGTTACTGCAGACACGCTTTTATGCTCAGAGGCCTGTTTTGTCACCACAGTAATTTTGGACAAGGAGACCCTATAGACATTTTTTATCAAGAAGAAAAAAAAAAAAAGTCATTTTTGGAAAATAAGTTCCACCAGCTGAGCTGAGTTTCAAATAAATCTGTAACTCATAATATGTGTGTCCTGCTACTGTGAAAATCTTTATAGGACTAATCAGTCCTTGAGGAACCATAAGCCAACTTTGCCATGTAGGATTATTGCAGTACAAAGCCTTCTACTTACCCCTTCTCCACACTTGTTTGTTTTAATTCAGTTTAGCAGTAATCGGGTTTTAATAATTGTTAATACTTAAAATTCAAGAGTGCCTATTTGTTTAGAGTTAGAAAATGTCTTCCTATGCATTCAGTTAGAATATAAAACAATCTGCAAACAATCTTCAAAATTCAGATTATATCACAAAACCTTTATTTGGTTAATGCCACTTTTTTTTTTTTTTTCATTTTCAAAGATATGGCTCATTCCTATATGCTTCCTTACCTAAAGGGAATGATCCACTTAGAGACAGACCCTGGTATTTTCCCATCGCTAGACAAGTCTGCGAGGCTTAAAATGGAACGAGGTGGTATGAGCAGTCCTCACACTGCAACAACAGTTTTTACTGAAGACCCAATATGATAAGTTCTAGACTCATAGTCTAGCTAAAATTTTGTCTCATCATCTGTTTTAGCCTGTGGACCTTTCTTTGTGGTCTTAATTCCCCATGATCTTATAAGGAAATTGTATGGGTTTCCATTCATCTCAGAACAGATTAGCTGAGTTCTCTGTGGATTTGGGACATTCACAGGCATGTTTCTGCAGCGGCCATATGTTCTTGCTGGCCAGTTGCAGCTTGGCTGCAACAAACACCACTTCTCCAATGACTTTTCCCTAAAAGCATACAGGTTCATTATTGCCTCATTGAGAGAAGTTCCTTGAGAGTGCCCAAGCTACATCTATTGCTTCTTTCTAATTGTAGATGCAGATCAGTTTTAGGACATTATGATGGACCCCAGAGAGCTCTAAAGTGGGGGGAAATAGTTTTCCTCTTCTGAGGCTTCCTCTCCAGGAGACAGGTCCTCAATTTTCATTGCCCAGCACACTACATTTTAACATGCGACAGCAGAAAGAAGCTCATCAGCAATTTGACTCTTGTCTTGCAGGGCTCCAAAAATCTGAAACTCTCTCATGATCAGAAAAATAAGATTTAGAAGTTGGTTTAGTAAATGCGTCTCCTTGGCCCGTGCTATTTGTCAACTCTCATGACCTTGAAAAGCCATTTGCATTTAAGAAAAGGACTTTACTGTTTGACTCAGGAATTTCTTTGATGTAATCCCATTCATTCCACACTCCCCTCCTTGTCCCAAAAAATCCTGTTTCACTGAACACTGGAAAAATAAACTGTAAACAGGCTGTTTCCTTAGAGAAACCCTGATGTTTACCTCAACAGTGAATTCACTGCCTACAAATCTCTACCTCCTTTCTTTCAAAGTCATATTTTGAACTCCTTTTTCTGGTCTTTACCAGCTATACACTGGACATCGGGGCACTTTTGCCCACACAAGAGCTCAGCTCAGAGCTCACCATGCAATTCAATAAATTAGTCAGTAGTCCCCACTATGTACAGCTGTCTCATGGCAAAAAAGAGCTCAGCCACCTTCATTAAATTCAACAGAAGTGCTTATTGCATTCATTGCTTTTAATAAGATGTCTTATAGTTAGAGAGCAAAGACCTCTTTGATAGCATCCATTAGCACCTTCCAGCTTAAAACAAGATGAAATACCATCCTCACAGGACCGTCACTGGAGGGTGTCCCACTGTTCTTTGCACCATATTGCTTAGTCCTTAAAAAAGGACTGTTACCTTGAACAGTAGCTTCAGACAAACTTTTCGAATATATTGAAAAAACAACCAATCATGATGTACATAAGCAAAGAGGAAGCAGTTAAATTAAAAAAGCATGTTATTGCTGAGGCTCACATCTGTTTCATGAACATGTAATAATCACCAGTTTCTTTGCATGGCAGGGGAGGAGGTTATATGTTTTGGAAGAGGTTCCGCCATCAGCATCAGAATCTATTATCACATTTCCATGAGTTTTCACACACATTCTCTTGGGATGACAAATTATTATACCATTTAATGTGCTTACTCTTTGCTGCATAAAAAGGATTATCACATTCTTAGCTGAGAGTTTCATTACATATAATCTTGACTCTTTTGGTCTAAGCATCCTTATGTTTCACACAGGGGAAAAAGAAAGTCAGGATGTGCCTTGTAACTTGGTTATTTTCTCCTGGCTGGATGTCTTGTTACAAATTAGAAGTCAAATTTTGTTTTAACTCTGTCTGGAATGGGTCAGTTCTTAGGCAGAAGGCTACTCATCTGAGTACTGACAGTCTTTACATTTCTGCCATTCCCCTCAAAATGAGAGACATACTTCTTGCAATTATTGGGACAGAATCCGAAAGCATCACTATATACAGAGTCATTCTTCTAATTACACCTAGCCAAAAGCAAAAACAGTGGTGGTGGGATAGCCTAGAGGTAGGGCTTTGCATTTGGCTAGGTTAAGTTAGGTACTCAAATTAATTGCGAACTGTAGGCTTACTTGAGGAGACTCTCTGTTATCTGAGGCCACCTTTGCTCACTTAGAATTAGTAGGGGGAGTCAGACTGGAGTTTTATAGACTGAAACTAAAGGAGGATGCTGCAGCCCATTCTTAGTGGGGGCTCCACACCTTTGAAATTCATACTTTCCTCTTCACTTGAAACAGCCCAGCTCTGATGGCCTCTAGATTACATTGCACAACCCTATTTTTTCCAGAACTTAGTAGATAGTAGGACAGAAGAGACTAAAAAAGTTCAAAGGAATGATTTTTCAGCAGGGTTTTCAGTGCTGCACTTAGGATAAGTTTTATAGCATGTCAGAAGTTCTGGGTGCATATGCGGAAAATGTCTTTTTATTGTTCCAGAAATCTAAATAAATACATAAATCCAGACAGCATAATGAACAGCAGATTTCAAAATAAGCATACAAGTAATGACCATCTCACTAAAATCAGAGTAACGGTCAGGTAACGACTATTTCACGATACTGTGTTGAAACAGCAGAAACTGAAAAATCCGAAAGTTGTAATTACAGGTTGCTAGAAGATTTTTTTTTTAAAAAAAAAAGCATTATCATTTTAGCAAGAAATTTCATCCACAGCAAACAAGAAAATGGAAAAATAAATAGCTTTATATACAGGGCACTTTTCTGTAGTCTCATTTCTCAACAGTTCCTTGGTCAAAAGAAATTAGAGGCACTAAACTTTATTAATTTCTTGAGAGCCTTTAACATGTAGTTCCAATTATTAAAGGTGCTAGGCCAAAATAATATAGATTATTTCTGTCTTTTAAAGGTCCCTGAATAACATTCAAGTACCTGGTACAGTCTTGAAGAAGCAAAGGTATGACTGTCTTCCATAACCAAATCTGTCCCCTCTCGACCCTATATTCAGTAGCTACATCTGTTCTCTTTTGACCCATGATAAGGTAATAAACTTCCAGATCTCAGTGTGGCCTGTGCTGTCTGAAATGATCATGGTTTTGTAGAAAAGTAATTTTTCTAGAGAAACAACGCTGGAGACTTAAAACACACAGAGCATATAAACCAAAGTTAATTGGGCACATAATGATTCTTGAGCCATAAGGTTAAGTACTGAAAAACAAGGAGATAAACAAATCCCATACACCAGACTATGGTGCATGCCATGTTGTAATTGATGTAATACACTGCTTAGTTTTCCTTCAGAGAGAAAGTGTTAGGGAGTGAAGTGAAGCAAATAATGCAATACGTTAACTGAAACAATAGTCATTGTATTAATTTGATAAAGTGCTGTATCAGCGCAGTCCCTCTAATCTTGTAAGAATTTATCACAGAACTATTTCACAGTTAGAAACCACTGGATTTAGCTCCTAACAAGAAAAGGCATTAAGGCTTGTGAAAAAAACTGCCCAAGCTCTCTACAGAACTAACACATTTTGCAACAATGATACTGCACCACCGACTTTGATTTTTAAGAGATTAGTGATAACAGAGGTTCTTTCTGCATATAACAATATTTCCAGAAACAGCTATTCTGAATGCAGGACCACAGCCTACTGCTAGTAGGTCAGGGTCTCACAGTTTTGGAGGGTTTTTGTCTGTCAGTAGTTGTTTCTTTGCAATGTTTAAGTCTTTATACACTACGCAAAGTCAAACAAGTCCAACCTATTTTATTAGTTTCATTTATTTTTCCAAGGCATTTCCAGTTTCCCTTTCTTATGCTGTACCTATTCTTTTGATTTAAAACTGAAAGCTGTTCTTCACAGAAAAATTTTACTGCTTCTTAGTAATACATATTTAGACTTCCCAGTCGTTTTATTTAGGATGTATTGTAGGTATGTATTTTCTAAACAACTAAAGGTCTAAAATCTGCTTTCAGAGATTAAGGCAACTGGTTCACAGATATTTCATTTCACCCACCTGTCATCTAGGATTGAATTCTCTTTTCAGTTTGAAACAGAAAACAGCTCCTTATACTATTAATGGATTTTTATGTTAATTAAACTATATAGTTAATTGTTATAAACTCAACTACAACAACAGTGAACATTCCTTCAGCACATCAAAACCAGGAATTTTACAGTAACATGAGATAAAGTAATAGCTTGAATCATTCCAGGATTAAAATAATTATTTCATGCAACATACAAATGATGGTTAAGAAAAACACTCACTAATATTAAAAATTTAAGCAAAGGTGGGAATGCTTTCTAGACCTCTAAGACAGGCCATTTAAGGCTATAGACTTGAGTGTTTTATACTTTAGTACAAAAAGGCTGCTTGTAGCTGTCACCTTACCTTCACTGCAGGATATATTTATGCAGCTTGACACAGGGTGACATAAGTACTGTATTCTAGAAATGTGGGTATGTGCATGCTACTACATAAATGTGAGAAAAGGAAAAATCCAAACAGCCCTTAGCTAGCAGACATGAGCAGCATTCCACATAAAATGGCAAAAAGAGATGCTGTCTTGGCTGCTGAAAGTAATGAAAAAAAAGGGAAGGGAAGGGAAGGGAAGGGAAGGGAAGGGAAGGGAAGGGAAGGGAAGGGAAGGGAAGGGAAGGGAAGGGAAGGGAAGGGAAGGGAAGGGAAGGGAAGGGAAGGGAAGGGAAGGGAAGGGAAGGGAAGGGAAGGGAAGGGAAGGGAAGGGAAGGGAAGGGAAGGGAAGGGAAGGGAAGGGAAGGGAAGGGAAGGGAAGGGAAGGGAAGGGAAGGGAAGGGAAGATGTTGAATGTCATGAGGTTCACACAGGCCCACCTCTCCAGCTTGTTCAAGTCCCTTTGGATGACATCTTGTCCTTCTGGCGTGTCAACTGCAACACTCAGCTTGGTGTCGTCTGCACACCAAGAGTGGTGTCTTCTACACTTTCAAAAAAACAGCTGGAGTTCGTTCAACTTTTTTTGTTGCTTGGGCTTCATAAATGTCTCACAATTACTAATGCTCTTTCCTGGATGCTCTCCAATTTGTTTACATCCTTCCTGAGGTTCAGTACACAATGCTGGACACAGTTCTCCAGATAACCTCTCTAGCACCAAGTGGAGTGAAATAATTACCTCCCCTGACTGACATAACCTTTTCCTTATACTAATTCCAGAATGAGATTACGTTCCTGGCAACAACATAGTTTCTTGGCCTTATTTATATGCAACTCACATTACAATCCCCTGCCATTATCAGAAGTACTGTTGTCTACTTATTTCTACCTTTCAGTATTTGTGTTTGATACTGCCCTCTGAAGAACCGTACTTTGTGCTTGCCGTTATTTCATATTGCTGATATCAGAGCATTTCTTCACACCATAGGCTCAAACGAAGGATTATGCAGATGCTGTTTTGATCAATTTTCCTTCTAACACTTTGGGTGAAGATTACATACATTTCTATGATTTTCTGTATATTCTTGGTGTGCTCAAGATCTAATCATCACCATATATTCTTACTCACTTCACACTTTTCATCCAGCCCCCTGCAATTTCATTTTCTCAGCATTTTTTTGTTTTTTAATTCTTATTCTCTTTTACTTGGAAGAAATCAGAGAACCACTAATAATTTTTCTGTCCATGGTAGAATAAAGTTCATCCTTGACAACATGAAAGTGTTATGAAATGTACCTGAACTAAGAAAGAAAATAATAATTTGCACTGACAATGGGAAGATATACAAATTGGGACTCAAACCTATTTCATTGACATCTATCATTTAACTTAAATAAGAGACTTTGTGGGTTAATTCATATCACAGGACTACTTAATATAATGTAGAAGATGTTATCTTTTCATTGAGGAAGATGTCAAGGAGCATGTGTTAGCTCTCTATTCCATCAACAAAACTGACCTGTTGGAAAGTGTCATTCAAAGGGGAAAAGACCACAGATGCTGTAACAGTGGAGTTTTCCCTACAGAGCCAAACCAGAAGAAACTGGTAGATAATTTCTTTTGAAAATTGACATTATGATTATTCTTTTGACAATTTTTTGAGATTAAATAGCACAGAAAACCATTAGGAATTTCCAACCAACAGGGGAAAGTTGTTGCAAATACCAAAGGAAAAGGCATCTGGAAAAAAGCAAGAGTGAAATGACAAGTTTAGAAGAAAGGAGAACAGGCAAATAAAGACAGCAGTATTTAGGAAGACAGATTTCAAAATATTGAGGAAATTTCAAGATACAGCCTCCTGGAAAGATAATCAAGGTGGAAACCTGTTAAAGAGACTGAGTTCCTTGAAGAAACTATATTAAGGGTAAATACTGCAGAAGAAAGAAAAGAAGTATAGCCAACAGACTGATGTGGCTAAATCACAAGTGCTTTATGGACTTCAAATGCAAAGAGGAGGTATACTGGAACGGTGACAATGTCAGCATAAAAAATACAAAAACAAAATTTTAGCATGACAAGTAGAGAGAAAAAACAAGGTACAAACAGGGATGAAACTAGCAAAGAACATGGAGAATGGGAGTCTGTATATGCCCCATGTTTGTGTTTTGAAAGTTTTCCTCACCTGGAAGTTATCCATAGCAATCTTGATCCCCCTTGCTGCATTTTTGTGTGTTTTTCTTGTTGTGTCATCCCAACATGAGGAACAGGATTTTACATCAGTCTTTTACATATCTAAGAACTTTTAACATGCTTCCCTTTGATCTTCTCTTCTAATGCTTAATTACATTATCACTTTGCATTTTCTCCATGGGATCACAACTTAGAATCATAGAATCATAGAATCATTTAGGTTGGAAAAGACCTTTAAGATCATCCAGTCCAACCATTAACCTAACACTACCAAGTCCACCACTAAACCAATTAAGGGGAGAGTAATAATTTCATGTTTCCTGGTTTGGTGGCTGGATTATTTTTTAATGAAAGTAAAACTAGGAATCATTAAGATTGGAAAGGACCTCTAAGATCATGTGTCCAACCATCAACCCAACACCACCATGCCCACTAAACTATGTCCCAAAGTGCCACGTCTACCCGTTTTTTGAATGCTTCCAGGGATGGGGACTCCACCACCTCTCTGGGCAGCCTCTTCCAATTCTTGACTACCCTTTCCATGAAGAAATTTTTCCTAATTTCCAACCTAAACCTGCCCTAGCACAGCTTAAGCCCACTTCCTCTCGTCCTATCGCTAACTACATGGGAGACCAACACCCACCTCACTACAACCTCCTTCCACGCAGTTGTAGAGAGCAATAAGGTCTCCCCTCAGCCTCCTCTTCTCCAGAGTAAACAACCCCAGTTCCCTCAGCCGCTCCTCATAAGACCTGTGCTCCAGACCCTTCACCAGCTTCCTTGCCCTTCTCTGGACACGCTCCAGCACCTCAATGTCTTTCTTGTAGTGAGGGGCCCAAAACTGGACACAGTAGTCCAGGTGCAGCCTCACCAGCGCCGAGTACAGGGGAACAATCACCTCCCTGCTCCTGCTGGCCACACTATTCCTGATACAAGCCAGGATGCTGTTGGCCTTCTTGGCCACCTGGGCACACTGCTGGCTCATGGTCAGCTGGCTGTTGACCAACACCCCCAGGTCCTTTTCGGTCAGGCAGCTTTCCAGCCACTCTTCCCCAAGCCTGTAACGTTGCATGGGGTTGTTGTGCCCGAAGTGCAGGACCCGACACTTAGCTTTGTTAAATCTCATACAGTTGGCCTCAGCCCATCAATCCAGCCTGTCCAGGTCCCTCTGCAGGGCCATCCTACCCTCGAGCAGATTGACACTGCCATCCAGTTTGGTGTCATCTGCAAACTTACTGAGGGCGCACTCAATCCCCTCATCCAGATCGTTGATAAAGATATTAAAGACTGGCCCCAAAACTGAGCCCTGGGGAACACCACTTGTGACTGGTCGCCAACTGGACTTAACTCCATTCACCACAACTCTCTGAACTTCATTCAGTACAAGAGTTGTTATTCAGTATTTTGTTTTAACCTCCTTGTTCAGCTTGTGATTCAGGTTTTTTCTTCTTTTCCTTTTTTTTATTAAACACATATACAAAAGCTTTGTACAGATCACAAAATTATTTATTTCCTCCTGGGTTTTTCCTTTGAGATCACTGCATTTGAGCATTGTAGAAACATTAATTAATTTCTCTCCACAATACAGTTGTTGCAACATAGATGCTATTCTATTTTCACAGAATAGTTAGGAACCTGAGGCACAGATACTCAAGTTAAAATTGTTAAAAGTATTCACTAATTGCTGATTCCCAAGTTTAACCAAATAGGAGGGTGACGCTTCATATTTTATGCAAGCTCAAAGCACAGTTCCAGCAGGCATAGAAGTTAAGCATTATCCATGTTAGCAAATTTGTCCCTTGGTGTAACACACTGGGAACACATTCATGGCTTAAAAATTTAACTGACTTAACCAGCACCACACAGCAGCTTTCTGGCAGAGGTGGGAGTAAAACCCAGTTTTCCAAAACAGCACTCTACTCCCTGAAGCATTAATTAATGGCTATGTAATTAAAGATCATAACACTGTGTATAGCAGGTTTTGACTGGGATAGAGTTAATTTTCTTCTTCGTAGCTGGTATGGGGCTATGTCTTGGATTTGTGCTGAAAGCAGTGCTGATAATAGAGATGTTTTCGTTATTGCTGAGCAGTGCTTACACAAAGTCAAGGCTTTTCTGCTTCTCATGCTGCCCCACCAGCGAGTAGGCTGAGGGTGCACAAGAAGTTGGGAGGGGACACAGCTGGGACCGCTGACCCCAAATGACCAAAGGGATATCCCATACCATATGACATCATGCTCAGCATATAAAGCTGGGGGAAGAAGAAGGAAGGGGGGAACATTTGGAGTTATGGCGTTTCTCTTCGCAAGTAACCATTACGCATGATGGAGCCCTGCTTTCCTGGAGATGGCTGAACACCTGCCTGCCGATGGGAAGTAGTGAATGAATTCCTTGTTTTGCCTCACTTGTGTGCGCAGCTTTTGCTTTACTTATTAAACTGTCTTTATCTCAACACATGAATTTTCTCACTTTTATTCTTCTGATTCCCTCCTCCATCCCACCGGGTGGGGAGTGAGCGAGCAGCTGGGTGGTGCTTACTTGCCAGCTGGGATTAAACCAGAACAGAAGGAGACCAAAAATTGTATGGGTAACCATATCCTTTGTATTCTGTATCCTGATTTTGTAACTTTTACGGTGTTCTTCTAAAGAGCAATCAGACGTTCTCAGGAGAGCTGTGAGGAGCATGGAGGAAGACTTGCTGTGCTCACTACTGATATTTGACATTACAGTAACCCCCAGAAAAAGGAGACCTTCAAGGAAAAATCCCAGTAATTTCAGACTGGGTTGTATCCTGTCCAAAGCTGCCAATTGACACAAAACACTAATAAGCTCTGGACTGTATGAATAGATTCCTACATTCAGGAAAATTTTCACCAGTGCTGGGATCTTCTCACCAAATACCTTACCAAATGTCAAGACTTCCCATAAAAGCAGGGAATTCATAGTCTTTTTAAAAAATACTAACAAAATAAACAAACAAATTACAATTTAAAAAACTGAGCAAAAAGCAGATTATAGCTTGAATTTAGGTTTCTGATTTTGGTTTAAACATAAGGCATCCTGAGAAATCTCTCTGTTGTCAACAACAGATGAAATTCTCAAGCCCCTGCTTTGTATTGTGTCCATACCAGATAAGATTCAGTGTTGGCCTGGTGTCAGATTTTTCTTGACGTAAAATTTCCATGCTGTTCATATACCATGGTGCCAGGCACAGCCAGATTAGTAATAGAAACAGTGTGTCACTGGAAATCAGATTCCTGACTATGGAGTCAGAAAAATAATTTGCTTGTAGTTATGGAAGGGCACATTTCTTCCTACCAGGATATTTAAACACATCCGGATGGATTCACAAAACCTGCTTATCACACACAGTTCACAGCCCCTCCAACACACCCATCTGCCAACTTTCCTCTCCCACACCATCCTAGATGGCAAAAATCAAAACATAATGGGTTTAGCAAACCCACCCTACCTACGCAGCACAGCAGAGGAGGAGCCTATACAGGATGGGTAGCTGTACTGTAGGGGACAGGCTATGGTCCCCCCTTCTGGCTGGTTACCCCTCATGAAGTCAGATGCTGTGGCCATGAGCCCAGACCCTGTCAGCAGCCCAGGAGCCACAACACATGGCAGATCAAGGCAAGGGAATTATCAAAGGCCTGGCCAAAGCTCAAGAAATCAACATTTGTCTACAGTAAGCAAAGGTACCATGCAAAAAGCGAACAGGCAGGAGCAAGTGTTTCTAGGCATGGCAGGAATCACAGCCAAAATAGAGTGAGTTTTGAAGCTGGAAGAGGAGCAAGGCTTAGGGAGCCAGGCTGGAGATGAGGTCAACAGCAGGACTTGAGACAGCCCACATGATCCGAGGGTGTCTTCTTCACACAAACACACCTACCTGCCATCTGCATGCTGACTACAGCAGCACACAACAACTGATAGCCAGGAGTCACACAGGAAGGACTTCTGTCCCTGAGGCACGTTGTGACTTCTGATGGGCAGGAGCTCCCACCTGCAGGAAACTAGCTTCTGAAACCATCCACGCTTGACAGTTTCCATCTCACAACGTCCCAGTACCCAGCATCACACAGAGAGGAAAACCCATACTGATGAGGACCTAGGCCCAAATACAAAATTGATCCACTGGAGCAGTGTGATGCATGTATACCTCAAGCACTTTAAAAATAAAAAAAATCATAAATATGAGAAGAATAGTAATTTCACTAATTACAGGATTTACAATTCTATTTGGCTTTAAAGAAGGGTTAATGCCCTCATAGAATCATAGAATGCTTTGGGTTGGAAGGGACCTTTAGAGGCCATCTAGCCCAACCCCCCTGCAGTGAGCAGGGACAGCTTTAACCAGATCAGGTTGCTCAGAGCCCCAGCCAACCTGACCTTGAATGTTGCCAGGGATGGGGCCTCCACTACCTCTCTGGGCAACCCGTGCCAGTGCTTCACCACCCTCAATTGTAAAAAATTTCTTTCTAATGTCTAGTCTAAATCTATTCTTCTTTAGTTTAAATCCGTTATTCCTTGTCCTGTCACAACAGGCCTTGCTAAAAAGATTGTCCCCATCCTTCCTATAGGCCCCCTTTAAGTACTGAAAGGTCACAATAAGGTCTCCTCACAGCCTTCTCTTCTCCAGGCTGAACAATCCCAACTCTCTCAGCCTGTCCTCATAGGAGAGGTGTTCCAGCCCTCGGATCATTTTTGTGGCCTTCCTCCGGACCCACTCCAACAGGCCCATGTCCTTGTGCTGAGAGCTCCAGAGCTGGACACAGTACTCCAGATGAGGTCTTACCAGAGCAGAGTAGAGGGGCAGAATCACCTCCCTCGACCTGCTGGCCACGCTTCTTTTGATGCAGCCCAGTATATGGTTGGCTTTCTGGGCTGCAAGCGCACATTGTTGGCTCATGTCCAGCTTTTCATCTACCTACACCCCCAAGTCCTTCTCCGCAGGGCTGCTCTCAATTCCTTCATCCCCCAGCCTGTATTGATATTGGGGGTTGCCCCATCCCAGGTGCAGGACCTTGCACTTGGCCTTGTTGAACCTCATGAGGTTCACACAGGCCCACCTCTGCGGCTTGTCCAGGTCCCTCTGGATGATATCTTCTCCTTCTGGCGTGTCAACCACACCACTCAGCTTGGTGTCGTCTGCAAACTTGCTGAGGGTGCACTTGATCCTACTGTCTATGTCATTGATGAAGATATTAAACAGCACCGGTCCCAGTACGGAACCCTGAGGGCCTCCACTTGTCACTGGTCTCCATGTGGACATTGACCCATTGACCACGACCCTCTGGATGCGACCATCCAGCCAATTCCTTATCCACCGAACAGTCCACCCATCAAACCCATATCTCTCCAATTTAGAGAGAGGGATGTTGTGGGGGACCATGTTGAAGGCTTTACAGAAGTCCAAATAGATGACATCCATTGCTTTTCCCTTGTCCACTGATGCAGTTACTCCTTCATAGAAAGCCACTAGGTTGGTCAGGCAGCATTTGCCCTGAGTGAATCTGTGCTGGCTCTCTCAAATCACCCTTATGTCTTCTCTCATTCCTTTACCTTTTCAATGTCAAGATTGACACAGTGGAAGTGTTAATGAATCCTGACAAAAAAATCAGAAAAAGAATGAAAAATGAGTAGAACTTTGATAGTAGTTGTGTCTGATCCCCAGGATCACAGGAGACTCAGGAAAGTAGCTACAGTTCTAGAAAGATATTTTATGTGAAAAGAATATAATTTTTTTTAGATCCAAGACTTGCAACATCACATAGAAGCAAATAATTTGTGCATGGCAACGAAGCTTGTGTGGATGACAGAAACATGTCTTCACACATGTTCCCAGCTAAATTCCAGCCTGAGCAGACAAACTCTTCATAAACCATGAACGGGATACAAACAAGCAGTCTAGGACCTCAGTGAGCAAAACACTTAAACTGAACTCGGTGCTACAGCCGGAACTTGAGTCCTATACTCAGATTTGGCACTCAGGTTTTTTTGTGGTGGTGGTTGCACAGTTTGACTGCTTCTCTGTAAAACAGACACCTCAAAGGAGAGCTGTGTAGCCTTCTACACTATATTTATGCTAGTTAAACAAACAGTCCCAGAAAATGTACCCAGGCGCTCAGTTATCTCTGCAGGGAATTGTTGGAACTGGCACAGATCTGGCCTCTGCTCCCAGAAAATTTCTGGTCTTAATCAGGAATTAGCACAGGCCAAAAACAATGCTCACTGGGCACACTGGATAGTGAAGGAAAGATTTGAATAGTGAATTATTAGGAGGTCCTTTCAAGTCATTCGGTCTCAGTGTCAGACATCAGTCTTAAACACAATTTACTAGTATGGACACAGCCTAAGTGTCTGTAAGCTGCTTTGATGTGGAATTGCAGGAAGCTGTGCTTACAAATGCGCTGTCATTAATAAGTTTGTAATCAAGCAGCCTCTGGCAGCTCCAGCATGAGCAGTTTATGGCATTGCCCAGGTGCCTGTCCCCACAGATGGATGTGCCAAAGCAAACTGTGACAGCGTTAATAGTCCATTTCAGGACAAAGTCATACGGATCCATTTCAGCTGCCTTCACTCATGAGATAAACTAATCCAGCTAGATTTAAACTCGTCTGGATTAGGAATAACTGAGCCACCATAGGCATTACATTCACTGCAATGGAAAATAAACCTCAGAGGATGGGTTTAAAAGGCAGCACAGGGATAGAAGTTTCTGACTCTTCTAACTACGTGAGAGGACTTGGACTAGCTGCACGTGAACATGGATCTGTCCAATGGACAGAATAGAGCAGCAATACATTTGTTCATAATTTAAATAAAAGCTTTTCTTCACTATAAAGAATTAAAGCAAAGTAGAGAGTGGCAAAATTGAATGTTTTTGTATTTTTGTGCTGTAGCTGCAGAGTCAGCAAGGTAACTAGAGGAGAAACAAAAGCAGAAATTATCAGATTGCCTTGGGCAAAGTAAATGACCTGCAACTTGCCTTCCAGCTTGATCATATCTACCAGGCAATTTGAAAAACAACATTTTCATATTTTTGCTAATTATTCAATCCTTCCCATGATTCTAGGTATAAGCCAGTGATAAACGAAAATTACAGAAATCCAAGATACATTATTTTTAAGTCATGTACCTATACCATCCAGAATAATGAATATAGGAAGTTTTGCAGGTTCTCTTACACTGATTCTATTTCAATCCTTCTTGGCACAACACCAAAAAATAAAATCTCCTGTCATCACAAAATGAGTGTGCAGATCTACCAACCTCATTTAGACTTCTTTTACAAATGCCAGGGGAAAATTAGAAACGTCATCTGGTTTCTCCAGCATAATTTTAAGTCAGATGTTTTCAACCTGTAAAGCCCTAAAAACTTTTCAGAGAAATGTGGAGACCTTTGTAGAGCAAATTTAAGCCTATTCCAGCTTGGTTTTCATGACTGTCTTTTTCAGACCCTTTTAGACATAAGCAATTGACTATCAAATTTTAAGTTGCAAATCAGTGCTCAAATCAAAACAAAAATATGTCACCTTTCCCTTTTACCATAAAAGAAAATTGTTTAGGAAAATTACAGCTGCCAAAATAGCAGTGACTTTTGTCTCCATGTGATCAAATCTGTTCACTGCTTTACAATGCTCCTAAATGACCAAAAGCTTGAGATGTTCATGTGGCATACTATAGATTCATGTCAATGAGGAGCCACCTCCAGAAGCAAACATGCAGGCCACTCCTGTTCACCTTAGTATGGTAGCACCTTAGGGTTTATCCGGCAGAGCCAGGAAGGAAGCATTAGTGTTGGTTAGAGCATGGTGCTAATAACACCAAGTTCCCAGATTCAATCCCCGCTTACTACAGGGGAGTTGGGCTCGATGATCTCTCAAGGTCCCTTCCAACCCAAAAGCATTCTATGATTCTATGATTCTATTGCCCTTAAGCCTTGTGTTGTTTCAACTTTATGAATCAGAAACTGGCTGGTGTTTCTATAATGCAGCCTGTGTAGGGCATCATTGTTTCATACTACTCCCAATCCTATAGCCAGGTTCTACATTAAAGGGTGACTTCCCACCCCCACCCCCATTCACCTCTTCTCCAAATAAATGATCATTCTTTCAGTGGCCTTTTGTTCTCCTGGATGTTTCTCCTGGGACCAGAAAACTTCTGTCGTGGTTTAGCCCCAGCCAGCAACTAAGCACCACGCAGCCGCTCGCTCACTCCCCCTACCCCGATGGGATGGGGGAGAGAATCGGAGGAGTAAGAGTGAGAAACACTCCTGGGTTGAGATAAGAACAGTTTAATAATTGAAATAAAGTAAAATAGTAATGCTAATAGTAACAGTATAATAATGATAATAATAATAATGATACACGAAGCAAGTGATGCACAATGCAATTGCTCACCACCCGCCGACCGATACCCAGACAGTTCCCGAGCAGCAATCGCTGCTCCCCGGCCACCCCCCCCAGTTTATATACTGAGCATGACGTCATATGGTATGGAATAGCCCTTTGGTCAGTTTGGGTCAGCTGTCCTGGCTGTGCCCCCTCCCGGTTTCTTGTGCGCCTGGCAGAGCATGGGAAGCTGAAAAAGTCCTTGACTAGCATAAGCAGTACTCAGCAACAACTAAAAACATCAGCATGTTATCAACATTCTTCTCCTACTAAATCCAAAACACAGCATTATGCCTGCTGCTAGGAAGAAAATTAACTCTACCCCAGCCGAAACCAGGACTATGCCTCTTTCTGTTCATATATGTGTCCTATCCACTCCTACCCAAAACACAGGGAGGTTTATTTCACAGAACCACAGGAAAGAGATTCTGCAAAGCTGTCTGATCTCCTTCTTTCTCCAAGCCATGGTTTCTTTCCAGTTCAGTCCATTTGATGCATTTCAGCAATTCCTGACATGTACCCTCCTGTCCCTCCTCTGTACAGTGAAATACTACATCCCCTGCAAGTGTGGTATATTCTTACCATCCCTTGGGCAAGCAGTTCTCTGCATGGTCTTCCCCATCATTAAGCCAGCCACACTCTGTGTCACTCCTTGGCAGACAGCCATACCTGACCCTGCACCTTCTTCCTACCTGTCTTGTTCTTCAGGTTGCTTTCTGCTCCTTGTATCTGTGCATTTAAGAATATTGCCAGCATCTTCCGCAACTAGATGTACTCAGTTCACCTCCTACAGGATCCACCCACACTCATTATGACTTCCTCCAGAGTTCTTTATAAATACAATCCAAAATAAAAAAAAAAAAAAACTACACTGCACATTTGCTGCAATATATAATTTGCAAGAAGAGGCACGATAAGTGCATTGTTTTAAATATAGAGCCTGATTTTCTTCTCATTTACAGAGTACATTAATCCCAGAGAACAGCAGGCAACACTGCAGGAAATAATGTCACAATATTGTAGCAGCCACGCAGGAAACCACAATGTAGGACCTTACAGGAGGGGGAGGGGATTTTAGTTTTAAACAAAACCAATTTCATTCCTTCATACTCACCTTCTCATGTCAGCATACTCACAACACCAAAATGCACAAGCCCAAGTCATCTGTCCAGCATCCAGGCAAGAGGCCATGTATATGCAGGTGTTGTGTCTAGGTGTCCTCGCAATAATGTGGGAGACAAGGGACATGAGCTGTCGAGTCCTTCTCACATCTGGGTGAGATGCTGGTGACCACATGCTGGCTCTAGATACACCTTTCTGTACCCATTAGGAACTGTCAGTTTCTCCATACCTATCTCCACCTCCACCAGGATTTGCTCATTGCCCTTTGTCTCCCAGTCTTGGTGGGACACTACAGGCAGATGTGTGCTAGGATCTGCCACACCCAGACATTTCCAGGCTTAACATTTCTATAATAACTCTCTATAACACCATCTACACAAGAAAGTTTCCAGGTCTCCGGGTTGCACTACACATTTAGAATAAGGCTGAGAGTTCAATAATGGTTATTTCTTCAGAAGAGGGTGCCTAAAATGACTGTTGGGCATGTAAAGTAGTTTGCACGTGTATCCAAAGACTGCATTATTTGGGACTCTGTCCTGTGACATGGATATGCTTATTGCACCAGTTCAAACAGCCCACTATGAGTAGCTGAAAATTGCAGGAATGCAGATCGAGTTTTTTCACTTGCTGCTTTCAAGATTCATTTATATCTCTCAGAGCCTGTGTAAAATCCCATCAAGGGCAATGCATTACTTTTAAATAAATCGATTGTTAGGAAGTTTCCAGCAATAATCCTAATTACTTTAGTACTGAATAAGACAAAAACATTCCTATAAAAACACTCTCAAGCAATTATTTCCACAGAAGATCGCACACATTGGCAAATAAAAAACTATTGATAGGAAACAGTTATACTTACAGGTTTCTCTATGTGCTTACAACATTAGACCTAACACATACAAATTGTGAGCAGAATATGCAATAGTATTCTGCATTAACCATCCAAAATCTAGAAATAAATGTTAACAGACAACAGATGACTCTTTTTGTATATTTCTTGCTTGGTCCAGATGCCTTGCATTTCCCCACTCTCAACACTCAGTGTCTTTGAGTATGAAGCCACCTGATACTGCCTAAACACCACCATGAGATGCCTTCCACTCAGTACCTCCTGCTTCTTAACCCCTAACTTTCTCTTCCAAGTGTTAGCAGTAGCCCTGTTATAAAACTGAAGTTTACTTTACTGGGCACTACTTCTCCCATATTACTCAGCTCAGACCCTGCTTCTTACAAGAAAAGGCCACAGACAATAACTTTCCTCTTCAGCAATGCACCAAAACCATCTTATGCCTGCAACACTCCAAAAAAAAATTATTTCACTGCCACAGAGTAGCTAGAGTTCAGGCTTCTTATAGCTCCAAGCTACCATAGATGCATACAGTACCAACACAGCAACAATAGTATTAAAATTTTAAAAATCTGAGAGTATAGGTACTTGTCTGCATGTCATTTCAGGTGGATATGGTATTAAAACAGTATGTGTTCACTCACCCTTTCTATTCTATTCTAGTCTAGTTTATTCTACTCTTTTCCATTCTATTCTACTCTTTTCTATTCTATTCCGTTCTGTTCTGTTCTGTTCCTTTCATTTTAGTTTGTCTGTGCAATTTTAAGATCTGTTCTTCATTCCACCTACAAAAATTACTCTTTTTTTCATTTAACTTGTTATTTCAGTGTGTCCAGTATTCAAGACATTGACTGCAGCTTGTTGACCACCATGAGGACAATTATATTGACAGAAATGCCTCTGACAAAAAAAAAGTATTAATACTTCTGAAAGTACAGCACTAAGTGCACTGGTATCTACCTCAGATTTCTGTGGGTCTGCTGCTGCTAATAATAATAACAACAGACAT
The DNA here is from genome assembly GCF_030463565.1 of Pelecanus crispus. Lineage (NCBI taxonomy): Eukaryota > Metazoa > Chordata > Aves > Pelecaniformes > Pelecanidae > Pelecanus > Pelecanus crispus. The sequence continues at coordinate 103,774,788 of NC_134645.1, forward strand.
ATGTGTGATGCTCCCATGAATGAAAGGGCTTCTCTGGGCTCTAAGACAAACTCACTTGTTTGGCTGTTTTTCTGACCTCCCTCCCTGATCCTGAAACAGTAGCCCAGCAGCGAGCTACCATGGCAAAACACAGCATTTTCTGGAAGTGAAAGACAATGCTACACCCCTGAAGGAAAAAAAGGACTTGATCTAAATATGTCAGCAGCTCAGTGCATGGCCAGAGGGCTGCCTGCATTCAACCCTCAACATTAATTTTGCATTGGTACTTGGCAATGGACATGGTTCATAGCACCATATTTTAGAAAGCCATGGTCACTTTGGGACTAAAAGGTGGCCTGTGCCCAAATTCTGATTTCAGACTTCTACCAAGAAAAGAATTGTGAAGAAACTTCATTTTTAAAAAAAGCATAAAAACCATACAGTGGGTTCCCTAGAAATTCCTACCAAAGAATAAATACTGCTCTCTGAAGCAGGCATTGTGCTAAAATAGTGCCTCATGTATAAACTGAATTGGCCCAAAACAAATTAGCACCATTTCATAAAAATATCTCATATGCAATACAGAGATAATAATATATAACAGAAAAGATATCTAACTGCCATAATATTGAAGTCTTCATTACTTTTTTGCAGTAAAGTTCTAAAGTTGCATGACTTTTAACATAAGAGCATAATAATTACATTACTTCCAAACACTGCATTTCATAGCTGCATATACATATATATTTTTTTTATATATATATATACTTGCACTTATGTATGATGCACTTCAGGTTTATGCAGTAGAAGACATTTTACTCAAAAGGATTTGTGTCAGCTGATCTCATATATTTAATGACAGCAGATCTTCTGCTGAAGAAATTATGTCCCCAGATTACACAGAACCTGTCCCATGGAAGTGGCTGTGATTAACAACTTCCACTGTGTCAGAGCAGTGGCAGCCAACAGTAGGTTGCAGTCCAGCTATGCAAAATCAGAAGCCTGTGCACATCAAGGGAGACTAGAAGAAACAGCCCTCAATCCCCTTTTGAATAAATAACTTACATTACTGTGCAGCTAATCATACGCCACCCTGCAAAAGGAAAACATCTGCAGCGTTCACTTTTTAAACACTGTGCACATGGAGTTTTCATCTGTTTGGTTGGTTTGTGCTTTTTTCAGATGTTTCATAACAGCACGGTAATGGAAATGAAGACTTTTTCTGTTGCTGCATAAAACAGGACTGCAGAGCAAGATTGCATCTGCCAGAAATGACATATCTTTGCCTCTATGCAATGCACTGACTGCTTGACAAACGAAAGCCATCCTGATAGTGTCACAAGTCCATACAGGTGTGATGGAGTGCTGCTTTTCATGCAGAGCTCTGAGTTATCTCACTGCTATGGAAAAAGCCACATGTAGCAAGGCAATTTCAGGGTGACCACTCATCTGCAGGCAGAGGAGCACACACCATTCCAGCTGGGAACAGCGTAAATGAGATTTCTGCATGTGGCAGTGCCACTCCTTTGGCTATTGTAGGGTTTGATCTCACCCTCCCTGCTCACATCCCACTGACTGAAACACAGGTGAGGAAGAGCCCGAAGGGAAGCTGGTTTCATTCTTTATTGACATAGGTGAACATTTCATCTTTTATATCCTGGATACAAAATTATCGTGCAGTCTGAGTAGTTGTGTTTTTCATGTGTACAAACAATAATAAATATTTGCATGGCCCTGAAGATGAGCACTTTTAAAGAAAGGTGTTTTATTAGAGCATCCTTACTATGGAGAGAATCCTACTTAAACCACTGAATATTTTAGTAATGTCATTCTTAGGGAGCAAACATTATAGAGCTGACATTACTATGTGGGCCAGCCAGAAACAGGGTTTCAGGGATGGAAAATTCTCTCTCATATTATTCACTGAGGCAATAAAAATGACAGCAGCAAAGTCACCTTTTTTGCTGTACACTCCTGGATGAGCTTTGTCAGAACACATGATCAGAAAGATATAACAATTTAGCATTGCAAAGATCAGATGAAAAAAAGATGCAGTGGATCTGCTTGCATTATGCTGCTTGCAGTGAAATGGCAGCAACTATAAGAAGGAAATTTCAGGAGCACTTAAGACACTTCAAATTTGACATAGACATGACTGCAGGATTTTTCCTTCCCTGAACTCAGTGGGCATTAAGGGTGCTCAGCACCTTGCAGGAGCAAATCCTTTCCTTCCTCTGCTTGCCATGTGTCTCTGCCTCTCAGCGATTCTCTGCTGCGTCTGTGGCTTCTCCCTGCTTCCCCCTTATTCCTGAAATGTGCTCTATTTAGATACTTGTTCTAGTGCATGTCATAGGCAGCTCTGCTCACGCTCTAGCTATTGGTTTGCTTGTCAAAACATGTACATCTCACATTTTCTGTTGTTTTTGTCTAAGCATAGCAGTGCTCCCATGTTCAAGTGCCTAGATTTACCTTTTTCTGCAACCCTCCCCAGCTGCTAGAGCAAACACACAGCTGTCCTGGTAGAGACAGAATAGTGCATGGTGCTTCAAACACTTGCTGCTAGCTGTACTATTTACTGCTTTTTGTCAACCCACCAAAGACCAAGAAGTCCGTGCTCATTGCAGGGGGGTTTGGACTAGATGACCTTTAAAGATCCCTTCCAACCCAAACTATTCTATGATTCTATGATTCTAAGTGGGCACGTGTCCAGGAGGAAGTATTTGTAGGATGATTACCCTGTTCTCTGTCAGTCCTCTTCAGTAAAGTTACATGATATGATTAACTATCTCATGGAGTATTATGGGCAGGTCTACTTTTACCCTAGCTTTTGGTTTGTGTGTCACGACACATATACTTCTACTTTTTCTGTCTGAATAAAGAATCTGGAAAGAAATACAGACTTCCATGGCTTAACCTAGCACATTCTGGTCAACCCATATTATATTATCAGAAAAACATCAAGATATTAAAACCTCTGTGCAAAGACATAAAAGAACCATGCAAGCAGAAACCATTTGCTCCAGAGCTGCCACCTTGCGTTAGAAGAGCAAAGTCTCTTAAAACAATTGGCAGCAGGATTATTTTTGATCTTGAGCATGCACAAGGCCACCCGCATGTCCTCTAAACTAGTAGGGTTTACATTTACACAGTGAACGATCCTGTGTCTCCCTGTGGCACTGGAAATGGTGCAGTCTGCTGGAGCAAGCGCAGGGTTGGCAGCAGGGAAGTCCTGAGCTGTAACTAATCTGACACAGGCAACTGATTCATTATGTGGCCTTAGGCAAATTCTTTCACTCCCCCGCTTTCATTTCCCCATCTGTAAAGTGAGAACAGAGATACGCACTTTGCGGGGATGCTGTGACCGCAGGCTGCAGTGATGTCAGTGCCTCCCAGCCACGCTTTCCAAGGAAACTTTAGCCTGCCTGCACAGAAAGCAAAGCCAGTTCACTCTCATGGTGCAGGCTCAGTGGAGCCCAAAACAGAATTGTGTAGAGGAAATTACCAAATTAGAAAGTAGAAAGCAGAGCCTGGAAAACAGAGGCTGAAAAGGCATTGCATTCGAAGAGGCACCGGCTCCTTTGAGATTTACTGAGCATCCTCTGCTGGATCATAAATTCTGCTTTTTCTACCTCTGTTTAAAAGTTTTGGCAAAGTCCATGAGGTGAATAATTTACCTGAGGTGGAACTTAAAAGCCATTTGATGTGACTGTGATTCTGACAAAAATCAAAAGGGAACTTTTTATACAGACATTTGAGCCAATGTTATCAAATCCATAAACAATATCCATTTTCTGTGTATTTCTGCATGTGGCAGTGCCACTCCTTTGGCTATTGTAGGGTTTGATCTCACCCTCCCTGCTCACATCCCACTGACTGAAACACAGGTGAGGAAGAGCCCTCTATGGAAAGAAGTTTCCTCTATGTGCTCCTCTGCCTGCAGATGAGTGGTCACCCTGAAATTGCCTTGCTACATGTGGCTTTTTCCATAGAGGAAACATAAGAAGTTTCTCTTCTGACTGGTTCATACTATCACCAAGCACCCTTCATTTTTTATAGAGTACTGAAAAATGCAATAGGTATTATCAAGACAAGAAAAAAACAACAATTGAGGCAGTCTATCAAAGCCTGTCATGTTTTAACTGAGTCTCAACCACAGCAAACAACAAAATGTGCAAACACCAGCAACTGAAGGAAGATGCATTTACAAGATAAAGCTCAGCCTTCACCATGCTAAAGCACCCACTTGATGCAGGTGAAGGGTGTACATGATCATTGCTTGGGGTATGTGGCTGGTGAGAAGGTATTCGTACAGCCGCAATATTGGGCAGTAATTGGACATGTCTGTGCCATTCTCCATCCCTGTGCAACAGGACACCTGTGATCTGTCTTCTGACTCTGCCATTCTCTGCCAAGTCAATCCTCTCATTTGCTTCCTTAAACACCACCTGTTTGTGTTGAGAAATCATTCTGAAACAGAAACATCAGTGTGTTACACTCTACTCTTATTAGGAAGCTAGCTGCAAACACCAATGACCTAAGAGCAAGGTGTGCAGCCTGAGCATTGCCACCTATTTTGGCTATTCCCCTGTCTTTAGTGGCCTGATCTTATAGAATTAAAAACTAGTAGGCCACTTATTTTTCTGCTGGTTATTGGAGGCAATGCTGAAATGCATCGTGGTGAATTATTCCAAACAGCTAGTCCACTGTTTGTATAGCCACAGGATTTAATCAAGGGAGGAAGGAAGATTTTCAGACAAATGTTTTACACATAACTGTGCACTTAATTGAGTGTAATTTTACTGAAACTTCTCTTTGATCTGATCCATTTTCCTCCTTTTTGGATAATTCTTTACAGGCTACTTGGATCCCTGTCAATGGCTTAGGAATGATCTTCTGCACTTTCTTGACAGGTACTGTCATTACTCAACTGATTCCCATAGAATTATGATAATTACACCTATTAATCTGCCAGTACCTCTACAGCCCGTGTTCCTGCCTTCAATATAATTCATCCCATCTATTTACAGAGTCATCATCTTTTTTTTTTTTTTTTTCATAGCTGAGTCACTGCTCCCAATACAGTGACACTTTAGGTTTCTTTGAACTCTCTTGCTGACATCTGTACCTGTTGTATGAATTTCAAGAAGAGGTCTATTGTGACTTTCTCTGGAGATCTACGGAAAACCCTCCAATTCTTCTTTCAACTGACACTGATCCATTGGGAGAGCAGGGTACAGGGCATGCTTCTTATATGCCTCATTAGGTCATTGCACAGAATAAGCCTTTGCAGGAACCCTACCAAATTAAAATTACTTTCTTGCAGCAGAGAACGGCATAGCAAGTGTCCCAAATCACGCAACTCTCTGACTGGGCGTTGCAGCCACCTAACAACATTAGAAGGCAATTACCATGCAAAGTAGGCAAATACAATCTGACAGCATAAAGGTTTAAACAGAGACAGATCTGTGTTACAAGGGGTCACACTGCATCACACGTTGCGGTGTTTGTGTACACAAACCCCTGTCTAGGTTAAACGGTCCTGCTGTAGTTTTGCCCACAGTAGGAATTCCATGTTAGATTGCGACAGGAATAAGAGAGAAAATGTAAGGGAAGGAGACAGCTTTTTTAATTCTGTTTTATTTGCTGCATTAAGTGTAGTTTTTCCCATTCTGTGTCAATAATTTATAGTAATTGTATGCAGTGCCTTCAAGATCCATTTGCAGGACATTTGGCCCCAGATCACTCCCTTTCCGCTACACAGCAAATCCTCCTTAAAGTCCTCAACCCTGACTTTCCAATCCCTACATGGAGGGCTAAGGATGAACCAGCAGGTCACCAGGACATCAGCCACAAGGAGGGCCCAGAGGGATTTGGAAGCATCACAGAAGAGGATAAGAAAGAATTGTTGGATGCCTTTTTGTGCAGCCACTGCAAACTCAGCAGGCTCAAACCGCAGGAAGGGCTCCTTCATCTGTAACTGGGGTCTGAGGCAAGCCACTGCAGCACTTGAGGTTTTTCTAAAAGGTTAAGCAATTTATTTTTCATGTCCATGGAAGTACATGGGCCCTGGGAATAATTTCCATCCCCCTCTCCACTTCTGTTCAGCCCCGATACATGTTAAAGTACAAAATACACAGCTAAAGCCATTGCCAGGCTGGCTTACAGCTCTCTGCTGTTTTTCCAGTTTCAAAGCATTAACCATCTTGGAAAAATGTGCAGAAAAAGTATTTGACACATATTCAAAAACAAACAGCTGGAGGAATAAAAGGGTGTGTGTGCAGGGACTACTCATACAGTCCCTCCTACAAAAAGTCTAGAAAACAGAGAAGATTAAGTTGTTGAGTAATTATTTCAAAACTAAGATGCAATAGGAGGTGAGGAAACCCGTGTGTTCATTAAAACTATGCAGGTAGCAGCAGGCTATTGTCAGCACCTTAATCACAATCTCTAGTAGAGCAACAATTAATGCCTTCATTTTGTCACAAGGACACAGTCAATAGCAAGGTGCTGTTGTACCAGCATAAATACTGTGGGATGGATGCTGTGGCTCAGGAGACCATTGTTCCTTCCTAGTTCCCAGAGGAAAGGGATTTCACTGCTGGAGTATATTTGTGCTAAATTGTCACGCCCACATTGGCCAGTGGAAGAACAGTGTGATCTACCCATTCCTCTTCCCTCGTCCATTTGCTCCCAAATGATGGGAACAAGAAAAATGTTTTCCCATTTACCCCAACCTGGCCAGACCCAATTTCCTAAATAACACCACAGGAAGCCTGCAAGGCGGGTAGCCCATAGGCACATGACCAAGATCTCTCCAATGCCTGAGCTGTCTAATGCTGTTCTGAAAGAAGAGCCTTGCAACTCAGGTATGATGCTGATGAAATATTACTATCATTCCTCCTGAAAGTGAATCAATTTATCACAATGTTGTTGGCTTTTATTCCAGAAATTCCAGATACAGAGTGAAAAATATCATGGTACTAAATATTTTGCAGTAATAAATTAATATAATTGCAGATTTAATACTATCTACAAAATGTTCTTTCTCAGGAGAAAACAGGTATTTTTCTACTGTTGTGATAGTCCTGGCAGTTGATAGAAATGCAAAGTTAAACAACAGCACCTCCTTTAATTTCACAGTCTGTGATTCTTTCATAAAACTTTTAAAGATCAATTATGTCCCATCAATGTAGAAGTCAGGCTGAACTAAGTGATTTATGCATAAATAGCCTTATACCTTCAACTACTGTAGAATGAGCAACTCATCTGTTAAACGTACATTTGAAGAACTGTTATTTTTGGCACTGTATTATACTTTACCATTACATTAATCTTTCTGATTCTTCATATTTTCTGTCGTGGAGGCATCTTGTTGTACACATAGCTTTGTGTGACTTTCATAAAACATGTGCAGTTGCCTAAAAAAGAAATTGAAATCAGAGAGCAATTGTTTACTGATGGTCCTGTGCAATATCCCAAACACAAAATGAAAATGGTGAATTAATGCTTTTCAAAGCTACCCTCATTTTTTAGGTTTATGCCACAGTCAGTTTGTTTAAGACAAAAAAAAAAGATAGATTTGCTGTCCTTTACCCTGGAAAACAGAGGAAGTGTTTGCATTCCAGTAGAAGCTGGAAGCATGGCTGGGTGTGCCTTTTGAAGAAATGACGTTGCAGTAGCTTGTTGGGCCTTTCAGATTAAACTGAAGGCTTGCCTAAAAGGCATTCTTCCTCATCTGCAGCAGAGCTAACGACACTCAGACAAACCTTTGAAAACTCATTCTCCAACTCAGAGAGGCTGGAAATATCAAGTAGACAACAGCTGGTGGTAGACCTTGAGTGCTCTGGTGAGAGCTGAAGAAAATTGTGTCTGCCTTATTTTTAGCTCTACAGTCCATAGTAGTCAGTAATTTTATCACCAAGTACCTCTCAACACTGTTGCAATGCAGCAGGCAGTACCCACAGCTAATGGGGAGCGGGGAAGAGTAGGGAGCCCTTCTGGATCTGGCATTTCCCTCCTGCTGCAGGGCAGCTGCCAAATTCTCACGCTGCAAAGGTGGGGTCAGGAGAAAAGCTGAGGGGCAGGACACGTCCCAGCGGGTGGCACGGGAGAGCTCTGTCCCAGTACAACAAAAGGCTGTTTGTTGTCTATTCAAAGAAGCCACAAACTGTCAGAGCAAGATGTTGGTGTATGCTGGCACCTTCGTGAGTCTGAGAAATGGTCTACAAAGTCAGTATCCAAACAGAGATCTTCTGAAGTATTTTTGGACTAGCTTATAAATACACCTGCATGGTAGTGAAAATGCAGACGTGTGAATATTTTCATTTCACATTTTTAACCAAAGAATTAGAATTATATTCATGGTGGCTCTTTAATCAGGCAGAAGAGCCACTAGGTATTTTGATTTTGCTGTTGAAGAGTCCTGCAAGTCCAAACTCAAAACAGCACACAATCCAAATGCTAAAATAACAAAGAAATCCTATCACAGAGGAGAAGAAACAGGCAATATCTATTCAGGTAATATCTAACAGAGCAAAGCATCAACATTTGGAAATCCTTTTTGTATTCTTAAATCTATGATCATCCAATGGAGTAAATGAGTTGATGTGCATCTTTAAATCTCCCTGTAAAGGATTGGAGCACACTGCAGCAATACAAAGCTTATTCCACATCTAAACCTATTATCTACAAGAAGCAGTTACAGCACTGTCATACCCAACAAAGCCTCCCTAGAAAACGAGGAAAGAGTAGGTTTTTCTGCCAGCATTAAGATGAGCATGGGGGAGAGCATGAGAGAACATAGAAAATATGTTTCTCTTTGGCCTGATTTATTGTTATTTGTCTAAGAGCAATGTGGCTGAGCCCCTGAGCATGCAGAAAGAGACCCTCTGGGCTGCTTTGTGCTGTGCTGGTGGATGGTGGATGGTGGATGGTGGATGGATCACTCTGTGATCCAGCTCAGCCCCACCTCTCTTGCATAATGGTGCTGTGGGTGGGGAGACCAGAATATGACTATCTCAGTGCACTGCAAGAAGTTACACCCAAAACCAAAAAAGAAAGAACCATAAAGGCTTAAGAGCCCTATATCCAGCAGTCAGCAGCTCTTAGGAGGAGAATGACAGAACTGGGAAAGGAAGGAATTGGAAAACTCTCATCATAAGAACATATTCTTTTATCAGTGGTGCTTCCTCTGCTATGTCCTTACATGCTCTGAGCACAAGGTACATACAGAATTTCATGTTTTATTTATCATCCCATACTTAACTTCAGCTAATGGATGATACAGTTATTCAACCAGTTGGTAGAGGAGAGATTTTAAATCATGCTGAAACACAAATATGACTCACAAGACCATACTCTTTGCAGATTTTATGCAAGTGCTAGAGCATCATAGCTTACAGTTCAAACACAGAAAAGATTTTGAAAAACAAAACAGAATGTCTCTGACTCCACACTCCTCTGCATCCTGCAATCATTTACATACGTACAAAATGTAATGCAACCAAACAAAAGCAGTGGTTTTTATCCACTTTCCAGTGACACCAGTGAGGTACCTACCCAAGCAGATCATTTAGGAGCACATACAACTTTCAAAATGCAAGCAGTGTAATGCTACCTCTAACCTCCCAACGGGGTAGCAAGAGCTCCTGCTTTCCTGGGTTGGGCCCTAAATAATTACTTGCCATGTAAGACAAAGGAAACTGAAGTATTTTCTGTTAGATATCTATTTTAACCTCGTCTTTAAGTAAACAGAGCACAAACTGAAGGTTCAGTCTAGCTGGCAGGAAAGCTCATTTCATTAGTAACGGGAATTTAACCTGTAGGAAACAGCGGGGAGGCAAATTAATTTTGAACATGCCTATCTGAACATGTGGTCACAGCACTCAGAGAGGCACCTCACTTAGAGGTCCCTGGTGACAGTGAGAAGAGTTTTATTAATTTCCCTTGAAGAACAGCAGACGCGGGTAGGAAACAGGTCCCTGTGGTTCTCCAGTCTGAAATGGGCTGCAGCACTTAGATATGGGCAGCTAGAGCAGGGTAACCCTTAACAGAGGTTGCTTCTCTCCAAAAAGCAGCCTGGAGGTAGAAAAGAGTTTCTGCGATGTTGCCTCGATGAGTCTGTTCCCTTTTGCCCCTGTATGAAGGTGAGGTTCTCCTCAAGGACTTCTTGTACCAAGAGGTTCCCAGCCATCCTTGGCCACAGGGGAGCTGAGTGACCAGTGCTATCCCCAGACAAGACATAGATAAACATACATCTGAGGGCAGAGATGGCAGAAAAGGGTATTAAACTCCTTTCTTCCTGGAAGGGCTGAGGCAGGATCATGTGTGAGGATGGCCAGTAACCCCGCTGCGGTAAAGAAAGGGTGAGAGTCTCCATGTCTGTCGTATTAATTGTGTTACTTATACACTAATGTAACAGGCAGGGGTTTTGTCCCCATTTCTCTGCTATGCTGAGCCTCTTCCTGAGCCATTCCTCCCACAATTTTGCGTTGCTGCAGTTTTGCTTGTCTTTGCGAAGCAGAAGAGCACCAGCATCTCCTGTGGCTTAGGAAGAACTGTAAAAACCCTGATTTGAAAGGACCTCTGGGCCTGCTGCCTGACTGCTTCAGGCAGCAAAGGATTCACATGCTATTGAATTACAGTCTTCTGTGGCTGAAGGGAGCAGCAAGGGAATGCCACGCTCATTGGCTGATAGTGCAGCTGCTGAAGCATCTTTTTACAGTTTCTAAACATCAGCTCTCTCTCCTACAGTAGCTGTGTTGCATAAACGCCACATACGGTGCCTTAGCTTTCAAACTAGCATCCAACCGCTGAAAACAACTTAGCCTGATGTCTGGTGGTGTTAGTCTAAAAGTATATACAAATGTATATATACTCCTGCATTACAGAATTACGTTATACACACACAGAAAAATGTGATCACGCCTCATATAAGGTAAGCCTGTTTACAGGAGGTATCACAACACATATACCTCTAAAGTCCTATGGAATCATCCATTTCAACATTATATACTATAGAACAGAAATAGTTTTTGTATTAGTTAAATACAAAACACAGCTTTTTATTTTAAAATTATGTGTGTCCAGTCTTTAGAAAATGATGCAGGTATGCACACAAATGTGAGTCCATGTGCATATATCTAAAAGATCACATGTGTATACATACTGTACATATAAAATCACACACAGTGTGTGTGCGTGTATATATATACACATTCTCTGTAATATGCATGTGTTATTATGTGAGAAGAGAACATAACAGCTTGTTTCCAGGGAAATTACAGCTAAGGTCCTTAAGCACAGCTCTCCTCTGCCCACATGGAGAACGTCTGAGGTAGCGGAGGAAAAACCAAGAGTATGGTGTGACAGCACACTTGCATGCAAGATAGAAGTTTGCAAGGCTATGAAGGCGGCAAGGATACACTTTTTTCTCCACTGTCAGTGACTGCTGAGCTCAGATACTGCGAACTAGGAGACGTTCCCTCTCGTAGAGACAAGGCACCGCCGAGCTGCTGGTGACTCCCATCTTGCTCCTCAGCAAAGTCTTCCATCAAATTGAAGAACTGGCAGCATTTTGAAGGTAGCAATGAAAATGTTTCAAAAGCAGCAGTAAAGTGGCAGTGAATCTACTTTCTCTCCTCCTCCTTTGACAACCTTACATGCCACACAGTCATACATACATGCAGATTATCTCCCCTTATATTTATGAATATGTACATACATACCCAACACCGAGTGGTTCTACAGGAGTTTAGGACAAATGGTTAAAAGCATGTAAAAACATATACACTTCCACATGTGCACAGATTATCTAGGACTCTGCTACTCACAAGCAGAACAAATGCAAATGAATGGAGAAAACTGCACAAAGCTGTGTCTTTTACCTATTTTATTAATTTATAACATTTATTGAGGGTTTTGTAAAGCTGATTCTCAGTCGTTACTTGCCATTTTACAAGCATGTTTAACATCTGCCGTGTCAGGCAAACGTGTAACTATTTACTCTTCTGTGGAGATGGTGCTGATTACATAAAAGAGCAGGTGTATTTCTTGGGTAATGCAGCTGAAACAGAAATATTTTGTCCCAGGGGAAACCAGCCATGATGTATGAAATGTGCTGAGGATACAGGATGCAGTGCTTACTAGGAAAGTTGCAACAAATTCCCTTGCAATGTGTGCAACCTCTGTACATCAGGAGCATCACCACCAGGTACCTGAACATGCTGTAATGAAATTATTGCACTGACAATTGCAGACTCTGTTCATTCAATGGGGAGGCCAACAGCAATTTTCCTTCTCAGCAAGAGAGACTAACTAAGCCCTTTTTCTTTCTCACACAAACACACACATACTTTGCATACAACAGCCCTTTATATGCTCTTCTTTCCTTTGGGGACCATAGATGTCCTGACTCTGCAAATGCTTGCAGCTGGCCAGGACCCTGCTGTGCAGCTTCATTACTGTAATGGTTATGAGCCATGCCAAAACCTATCGCTTCTGCTCCTGTGCCAGTGCCATCATTTGCTCTAGGTGCTCTTCTCCATGTTTAACCTTGGATCACAGCCCACACCCATCACTGTCTGCCCTGATGTTGTTCTCCTCCCCTGTGATCAGCATTCAGTTCCCCGATCATACTCACAGCCTCCTTCTGCACCTTTCTCCTTTACAGCTTAGTTTAGATTTCCTTTCATCCATCCAAAATATAGCACCTCCAAGCCATATCACACATAGGCAGCTTGTCTTTGGACAAAGTTACCTCACGGTATTTACTACATAATTCAGTAGCTCACTCCTTAATGGGCTCCACTCAGGCTGCAGGCAGATCTAGTCAAGGTATGTTAATTAGCAAGCAGTCAGACCCATGAAATATTGGCCTGGTAATTATCTACTGAAAATTTTTATCTTACTGAACCATTTTTGAGCCCATCGAAATTGCTTCCCATCAGCCCAGCAGGGTTGTTTCAGAGGTAGTGACTGGTACAGTACAAAGAGGGTGAACCTCACTAATGAAAAACCCTCCCTGAGAGTAGTATGCAAATGGGATTTATTTCATCCTTTGGAGTCAGCAACTCAAAATGCTGTATGGCCACCCCGCTCATTAGAGCAAAGGCATCGTGCTGGATACATACTCTGCCCTCTATCCCTGTTGCTTTGCTCCTCAGTAAAATTCACACTCGGGAAGAAGTGAGCAGTCAATATATATTGTTCACTGAGTGACGCAGCACAGAGGAACAAGGCCCTTGCAGAGAATATAGAGTCACACTGCAGCCTTCTCACTTCTAAAAGCCCAAGTGGTTTCCAAACGTTGTGCCTTTCCTTGTACACTCTGCTCACAATCTGGAAATTCATAAAAGGCTTTTAGTTCAGAATTGCACAGAAAGGGCAATGAAGTAATGCCCTGCTGGCACAGTTCAGTGTTAGGTGCTGCTCTGACTTAATAAATTGTGAGAGACCACAGGCTCTTTCCTGATGGAGAACTTCCTCAGAGGATTTTTAACAGCTCTTTGATCTGAGGCTTCACAGTGTGATGCACAGATTGACTGAAAGACACAGTGATGTTACTGAAGTTTGAGTGTTGTTTGATTGATACAGAATTGTACTAGCTCCCCTTGTCTCTTGTGTCATTTAATTTGCTCTTTCTTGAGCTTCTTCCCTGACATTTCTAATCATACAGCAGATTTTTGTAAAGGCCAAGGGGGCAGAGGGGGGATGCAGGACACCAGATTGTTCTCAGTCTTTTGCAATGCAGTCGCCTACTACAGTATTACTCTCTTTTGCAGTAGTGCTTTCCTGGAGTTTTCTTCCATTCTTCCATCTCATCTGTACAAGTGCATTCAGAGATGAGAATTCAGAAAAAAATAAATATATGAGCACAGACCTTGCTGGAGGTGAGTTTGTCATTATTCTCTTTAATGGCATTGATTTCCTTTTCATTTTCACTGCTGAAGAGAAAGGAAGAACTGTAAATAAGAGAATAACGCTACTGTCACACTGACATACTGTAATGAACAGCACAATGCGCCTTGAATGAAAAACACAGGAAAGCAGTTCTGCAAAACTACCATTTCCAGGGTCATAGGTGATGTATTTATGGCATTTTATTTTTTCCTGGCTTATTGTGTAATGGAATCATTGAAATGCAGAACCAGAAGGTGCTCAAGAGGTCACGTAGAACAGCCCTCAGTGAGACATTTAACTTCTTCCTCTGAGGACGGGGGAGTTTGGCATCCTGCCACACATCCCCGGGTGTCTGGGGACCAGGGCTGTGGGTGCAGAAAGCCCAGTTTATCAGAGCATGGGATGAGCTGCACCTACCCAGCATGTTCCTTCTGCCCCTACAGCAGCCCTGGACCCACGTGGTAAGGGCGAGCTGAGGAAGACTTTGACCTGGTGTAGACCACTGCTGCACCAGAATAAGTCACCTTAGCACCCTCATGAATGAGCTTTTGGGCAAGCCAGAGACAGACACTAGGCTGAAAACGTCTCATCTACTGTATCCCTCCTTGCACCAAGACATGATCCCCTGTCTCCAGACCCCCACATATCCAGTTTGCTTGCGTGAACTTAACCCAAGATGTTCTATAACTGTGCATGCTGCATTTACCCCAGAGAGAAAGCTTTTCCTAATATCTAAACTAAATATCGCTTGATGTAAATTAGACTAATTTATTCTGGTCTCTCAGCAGAAAGTAAACCATGGCATAAATTACTAGTTCCAGAGAGATCCTGCTTCATGATCCTGTCATACTCCAAGATAAAGTCTGACCCTAAGCAATTTGAGACTTATACTTTTCAAACAGGACTGTCAAAAACATAATTCAGCAAGAAGGCAAGCATAGAAAGCTTTGCCATTTCTTAATGAGAAAGATGCTTGGAAATACCTCCTTTTAGGGTGATACTGAGATACAGGTAAGTAACTTGTAGCAATCTTACATGGTAGGGTCAGAGACAACCTGAAAAGATGACTTGGAAAACTTGGTCTGGTGATGAACTGTGACAAGAGAAAGTAAGTCTGTTTTAATGGATATATTTCCTGCCATAACTATTTGGAGATACTTGAGTTCACCAGTGAGTCAGACCCAAAAGGAATGAAGCTATTTGCACTTATTCAACCAAACCTCATCGAAAACTCCCTTTATGAAAAAAAGCTTTAATGCTACTGGAGAAACAGAGCTGGAGTAGAGGCAGGGGGGTAGCCATCAGGTTAAGCTAATTAATAGGCTTAAAAAAAAAAAAAAAAAAAAACACACAAAGGCATTTGTTTGGTCATTGCCATAGAAACCCAGAGGATACTGTGAATTCCTCTAGAGTTCAGCAGAATAGCAGTCATGGAGATTTTGCCCCTCTCCTATCGAGCAACCCTATGCTCACATTGTACTTGATCCTGGTCACAGTTCTTTAATCCTTCTTCCAGAGCAGACTTTACTGAAACAGATTATTGTACAGCAAGACCTTTGCTATTTCCCTTGCTGTATTTATCTCTCCAGAGACTTGTGTAGGAAACCAATCAGAGCATCAGCTTCTTTCTGTCCATGCAGAAACATGAAAGGTTATGAGTTTCACTGCTCAAGACTGCCTTGTAGTCTAGTATTTTAAATGAGGCAATTTGAAAGAGAACTAAACCTCAGAAAACGCCATAAACTTCCTTGAAGAGTGTGTATTCTGTAAGTTAAACTTAGTTACAAGACTGAATTTACAGTTAACTTTAGTATAGACATGCAACAGAGGGAAGGAGTAAATGCCATGATGTCATGCTGAGACAGACCTTTATGTGGGGAAAAAAAAAATACATATGTGAAATTCTGAAGTACTTGGAAGCAATGAGTCTGAGCATTAGTGTCCAGAGAGGGAATTTATGTGATATGCAGATTTATCTGTCCTTATGGGGTCAAGTCTTTTATACTAGTGGCTTAACAGTAGGGTTTTAGTTTTGGTGCTGACAAGTTTTATGACACTGGCTTCCTGAATATTTCTTTGCCTATCGAGCATTCACAGACAGAGTAGGAATAAAGATCAATGCATTTTTAACTTACTTACATGGTACATTTGTTACAGATTATGCCATTTTGAAGACAGAAAACAAGCCTCAGAGCATGACTGTGAAGCAGACCTTCAGCCAGAAGATGAGTTCTTCCTATAGGAAAAGATGCACAAGGAAACATACTTAGATGAAGAATTGTTGTATGTCAGACAGAAGGAAAGCTACAGGGAGAAACAACAATGATTTAACTGTACGCCAAGAAATGTAAGCTGGATCTACTCAAAGATCACCTAAGGAGAACCCAAACAGCTGATACACCAGGCAGTCACTGGCTCTACACTATCAGTTCTCCTCAGCTTGTACCTGCCAGTGTGACTGTAGGATGTTGGCCAGATTTCTGTAGAATAACCTCTACAAGTAGTTGGGGTTTTTTAATACGTGTATTAGCTATCACAGAAAGAAAAGGGCAGAAAAGAAGAGAGCAGCACCCAAACAGCAGGAAAGATATTCAGGATAGTAGGGCAAGCAGGAGCTCATGGGAGCTGCAGGGTTAGGAGCCTGGTGCTCTGGGCCATGCTGACTGTGCAGAACACAAACGAGAAGAGCTTCAAAAACGTGATCATCACCCAGAAGTCCGAGGTGAGGCAGATATTGTCTGAAGCCACAGCAGCAAACTAAGGGGCTGTGACAGACTAGCTGGGCCTGGAGCAGCAGTCCATGAAGGGCCAAGGAGCTGTGAGATGGTCGCGGAGAAAATGGGCTTTAACCTTCAAGGGCAAGTCTGTTAGAGCGATGTGTTTGTACTATTGAAGGTGAGTAAAAGATCATGCTGGTCCTGATTACATTGACTTGAAACACTGTCTGCTTTGCCAGGTGAAATGGACTCCACAGAGCTTCCAGGTCCCGTGGGAACATGCCAACACAGAGAGGTACAGAGGAAGTATCACCACCTTTCCCATGCAATGCTATTCAGACTGATGTGCATCACTCTGAACCCTTCTCTCAAACCATTTGCATTTACGAAATGAGCAACTCAGACTCGCAGTTTGCATCTTTACTGCCTGATCTGAACATTAGTTGCTTAATCTCTCATGCTTTTCTTAGGGAGTTTCTAGATATCAAGACTGCCATCCTGCAGATAAGGAACCTGGTACCTGGAAGGCTGTGCAACATGTTTTAGAAGCAGAAGACAGACCAAAGTCCAGCTCTCCTTCACAGCAGAGTCAATACAGCAGCACAATATTTTCAGGTAGCTTCAGTGACATGAAATTTAACTGATGTAAAAACGTAACCAAATACTGTTAGCTTATGCATGCCTGCCAAAATCAAACTGTCTCTCACTCTAGTGTGCTCAGAGGCATCACACAGCTCCTGAACAAGAGGAGTACATCAGCACCACCTCCTGGCAGCTGCCTAACTCCAGAGATTTATGAAATGAAGAACAGCAGGAGAGAAAAAAAAAAATCTGATCTCTGTGTGGGAAAAACAGCAAAATCACACTGTCCATGCACTGATGATAATAGTTCCAATTCCTATAATAGCCTTTCAGTACCAGGATATGTCCCTGCTATTTGGGAGTGATGGTCTAATGGTAGTCAATGCCTTGAATGAATGCAGGGCGCCATGGTAGGGGGCAGAATGAGACATAAACACACCAAGACACACATCCTTGACACATAAGGACCAGAGTGAAGTAAGCCCAAAAGCTCTCCCCACATCACATGTTGCCATCTCAAAATCAAAGCACTCCAAAACTTTAGTGCAATGGCCTGAGAGAGGTTTTGAATTAAGCGGTCTTTGCAGTAAGAAAGTCTGAGTATACCCATGCTTTGCTTGCTCCTCACATCAGTGTAGCCAAGACTGTGGTCTCCTTACAAAAGCAAGAAAAGTCAACATTTGTCTGGAGCAGAGAAAAAGCAATTCAAAGATAAGTGCTGGCAGTTTCCTTCAGAAGGTGTTGGATCCTGTACTTGAACATGACGGTCTCACAAAGGGCAGCATGTTGATTATCAGCACTACAAAAAGGACCAAGACAGCTTCCTACCTCTTTCTTTGCACACTTGACAGTGCAAAATGACGATGTAGGAGGGAAGTCACTGAGCATAAAATGCTCCCTGACTCTCAAAACTTACATGGAGAAAAAAGGAAAGAAACTCTTGCAATATGAAATGACATTATATTAAAGTTATGCCTGCTTTTCAAGCTGTGAGATTACTCAAGCAGAACTGCTGGTAACCAAGAGAAGGGCCAACTAGCAAATTGAAACCTGTTTACGTCCGTGGGAAAGATTAAGATCCTAAAACAGAGGAAAAATAAACCTTATCATTTTTAACTAAAACTAAAAAAAAAAAAGAAATTTGGGAGAAATCCTGTCTCGAAAGTCTCAGAAAGAAGCTGCAAATGTCAGCATTGCATGAAAGCTGAACAGCAAACTCTCAGGATCTGCACAGAGGACTTCTAATTTGAAGGTTAGAAAATTAATTTTCTCACTCCCAAACTTCAGGGAAAAGGACTCAAGAGCCCTCTTCTTTTTATGGTATATATAGCTCCCTTCACTTTCTTGTGACCAAATACAACTTCTAATATACATCAACAGAAGGGCTATTTGCAGGTATCAGCAAGGGCTGGCACCTTTATTTTCCTGACACAGATGCAAGGCCTTTTTTTTTATAATGACTTAATTTGTTAGTAATTTTTAAAGGTTATTTAAGGATAACTTCTGCTGATTCACTTAAAAAAGTGTCACGAGTGAACTTGGCTTCCGTGGGAGTACAGACTGACACTCCAAGGACAGACTCAGCCCCTCTGCTCTTCCGCCTTTGAAGAGTCACCTGGGCACATCTCACTGCCGTGCTGTGATAGGCAAGCAGGTCATGTTCCATTAAACCTGGGGAGATAAATGTTTTTCCCTGGTTCAAAGCTAAATCTCACAGATCATACTCCAAAAGTTAAGCTGATCAGGGAATAAATCAGCATCTAAAACTGCCTGGAATCGGGAGGAGACAATATTAGTAAGTGAGATATGTAACAAGTTCTGTGTCTCACCTACCACTTCCTAAGCATACTAAATACAAGGTATACCATCTTTACCCAAAAATCAACTGAACAAGTCTGTTTTACTGGTCAGGAAGACCCACGGGGGGAATCTACACAGCACATGTACATGAAAAAAAGCCAGATAAGTAGGTCAAACTCTGCTTAAGTACAATATTTTTTTTTTTACTTTCCATTAAAGTTTAATATCTCAAGCAATATCAAGTCAATTTCCTGACTGGACATCCAACACCTATTTCAAGCTCCAGACTTTCCTGAGTTGTTGATACTGAACCTTAAAATTAAGTAGGATGGGATGGATCATTCCCAGAACTGTCCATGGCTCCATCTCATGTGGATATGTGTTGCTGGTAACAGTGAAGACCGTAAGGTAGAAAACACTTGTCTTTACCATTCAAACCCAACTTCCTCTCCAACTGCTCAATGCTTTCAAAAGCTGAGAATGCAGTTTTGCTTCAGTCCATGCAACAAGCTCTTCTGCAAAACCAGAGGTTTTGTGCGACAAAGGTGAGACAACCTTCTTCACTGATAGGCTCAAAGCAAACAACCATCTGAAGACACCAGACACCTCATTGTAGCAGATGTATCTTTTCTATGTGTGTATTTAAACATATGATAATGTACAGCATATGTCTGAAGAGTGGCACAGTAAGCATTCATGTTCCCAAGCTAGGGGATAGTTATTCAAGTCTGTTATAAGAAACAGGATGCAAGTATTGGTATTATTCATCGATCCTATAAAGAAGAATAATTATCACTGTTAAAAGGCCTAGGTAGCTGGAAATTAATTCAGCGGAAACACTAATGAACAAAAGCACAACCCCCAAACACTGAGCTTACACCACTTTGGTAAATTATAAATAAACAATTTCTTAATGACAAACAGACATATAAACATAATAGTTATTTTCTCTTAAAAGGGGCCTAAAGATCAAGTGATAAGTTTGTCTTACTAAAATGTGCTCATGTTTTGCAACCAAATAAAATAATCCAAGTTAGAAACTTTTAATTAAAAGTGCTTTATAAATTGCATTCATTATGTATGTTTGCAGTGATATATTTCTTTGCTCCCTGGAGCAATCTGTTTTCCTTGGTTTCTTTTTTTTCCACTTAATAAATTATCCTCATTTACACAAAATGTTAATGCCAAACTCTTTATTAATAGGATAAATATGGACTTCAGTAACAACAAATTATGTGGTGTCACTATTAAATGATCTGCCCCTTCCCAGCTTAAGTTCACTGTTCAATACCAAGCCTGCCAATGGTTTGGCATCTGCTTTTTGCAACAAGCACAAGAAACATTTAAAGCAAAGCTTTCAAGAATTACTTCTTTGAGGTGGTCTAGCATAATTTGAGGTTTCCTGTGCCTTATTTTGAAACAGGACTGCGAGCGCTTCCCTTTGCTGCGTTGACCTTCCTCCCACAGTGCTGCAGCAGATTAGGATGCTCAGGAAAGACAGTGTCAGGATGGACTGACTCTATTTCTTAGCTGATTTGAACAGCTTGACATTTAAGCAAATTTAAGACATGAGTCCCCAGATATATTATGTTTTCTCACAGATTTTGGCTGTTATGCCAGGTGCCCCATCCTTACGGAGACCACACAGGCAGAGACAGCTCAATGGAAAGGGGCAAAGACTGCTTCCATGGTAGCATTACAAGCTGCAAAGTATGTGCAAAGATAGCAGAGTGTTTTGCTTTTCTTATAAAACCTTACTGACTTTTTTCACAAGAACAAAAACTCAGGACATGGCCTTCAGCAGTTTCAAACACTCCCAGCTGGCACCCAGGCAGCAAGGAGAAGACTGCCACTTGGTCCAAAAACAGAGGACAAAGAGGAAGCAGTGGAAGGACTAGGTTAGGACAAGTAATGGCTAAAGATCCAGGAGAAGCTGTTGAGGCTGAGATTAGCTGAGAAAGAGGACTGACTTCAGAGGACTGAGGAAGAGACCATGACAGATGCAGTCAAGAAGGATCTCTAACCACCAAAGGAACTTTCTCGTCAAAATGCAGAGCATAGCTCCAACTTCCTGCACCTCCCCTGATACCAGCCATGGGCTATGAAGAACCTTGGAAAGGACACTTTTCATTCTCCTTTACTGCTGGTAAACATGGTCAATGACAATCTGATACTGCTATCAGTTATTCTGTTGCTGAAGTGACAAAGATCTGTGTGATAGAAGGCTCCAGTTCTGTCAATAGACAATTTCTCGTGAGAAAATTTCTGGGTTTTCAGTCTGACTTCTAAAAACCCAACAATACATAGGCATTTCTTCTGAAGGATCAATAAGGTTGCAAAGTCAATGATTTAAAAGTTAACAAATGGTGGAATTAAGGTTTTACAGACAGCATCACTATGCAAATTCACTATAAAACACTTAATAACTACAGGGTTGTATGGCATCATGTTCTTTATAGGCTCTCCCACATCGTTTAGTGAACAAAATAAACAGTAGTCAATTAAATTAACACATTTTGGTTTCATTGTTCAGTATGATGCTCCAGGTCTTGCAAGCTGCAGTATTGTTTACCAACAAACACCAAGGGGCTGGGACTTATCTAGGTTTCAATGCCCTCATTGTAGACATCCATTCCTGAGCTGGCCACCTACGTTCTCTAAAAAGCAGTGAAGAGAATATAGGCAATTTTAAGATGCAATTCTTGAGATCCAGTTCAAACACCTGCTTCATGAAAATATAAATCACATCCTACAAGTGCCTGCTTCTCACCTTCAAAAGAAGCCAAGGTACGAACATCAACACCTACTTGGATAAATCCCATATTTACAGCCTTATTTTTTTTTCCAGAGTCCATACCTGTGTCTTAAGCATGGCTTTTACTAAATACCTTCAGTGGCAGCTGCTGAGTGCTCAGCAGTTTTGAGCATTGGACTTAGATGTATTCAGTCAGGTACTAAAAAAGATGAGGCCTTTCCAGACAATGACCATGTGAGAAAAGTCAGTGGACAAGCAATGGCCAGGAGTTTTGTGGCAGAGGTCAGAAAAGACTCTCTCTCCATCCAGGGCAGTAGTATTGCCTCACATAAGAATTTGTCTTTTCCCTAATTTACAGTTCTCTCTGCCTACTTTTTGGCATTTCCTACTTTTAGGCGATTTTGCAACTCAATGACCCTTAGGATGTAGGTCGTGTGTGTGCATAACAAAAGTATGAGAGTAGAAGGTGAAGCCTACTTCACTGTTATTACATGCAAAGGCACTCCTGATTGCTTTAGGACTGCTGCAGCTGACCTCAGGAGGGTCATCAAACAGCCAAAGCTTATTTGCTCTGTATAGACAGTGGAGTTTTTATAGCAATTTCAAAGGTGTTTACCATCTTCATCCTGACAAAGAAAAAGCAGGCTGGAGAGCTGATCAAATTGCAGCCTCAGAAAATAGGGAGAAAGACAAGGCTGTCAAGAGAGGGGTCAGGATCTGCAGAAAATCAGATGCTTAGTTTCTTTAAGGAATAGGGCAGTCCCCCTCTTGGTAGGACTGTGTTTTTCTGTCCCTGGCCTGGTCCCGCACCAAAAAACAATTTCCTTCACCCCTTACTGTCATTCATTTTAATGTAATATTGTGGTGGGTTGACCCTGCCTGGACGCCAGGTGCCCACCAAAGCTGCTCTATCACTCCCCTTCCTCAGCTGGATGGGGGAGAGAAAATATAACAAAAGGCTCATGGGTCAAGATAAGGACAGGGAGAGATCACTCACCAATTGCTGTCATGGGCAAAACAGACTCGACTTAGGGAAAAATCAGTTTAATTTATTGCCAATCAAAATCAGAGTAGGATAATGAGAAATAAAACCAAATCTTAAAACACCTTCCCCCCACTCCTCCCTTCTTCCCAGGCTCAACTTCACTCCTGGTTTCTCTACCTCCTACCCCCGAGCAGTGTAGGGGGATAGGGAATGGGGGTTGCATTCAGCTCATCACGCATTGCGTCTGCTGCTCCTTCTTCCTCAGGCGAGGACTCCTCACACTCTTCCTCTGCTCCAATGTGGGGTCCCTCCCATGGGAGACAGTCCTCCACAAACTTCTCCAACGTGGGTCCTTCCCACAGGCTACAGTTCTTCATGAACTTCTCCAAAGTGGGTCCCTTCCACGGGGTGCAGTCCTTCAGGAGCAGACTGCTCCAGCGTGGGTCCCCAATGGGGTCACAAGTCCTGCCAGCAAACCTGCTCCAGCGTGGGCTCTTCTCTCTGCACGGGTCCGCAGGTCCTGCCAGGAGCCTGCTCCACTGTGGGCTTCCCACGGGGTCACAGCCTCCTTCAGGCACATCCACCTGCTCCAGTGTGGGGTCCTCCGCAGGCTGCAGGTGGATATCTGCTCCACTGTGGACCTCCCTGAGCTGCAGGGGCACAGCTGCCTCACCATGGGCTGCACCAGGGGCTGCAGGGGAATCTCTGCTGCGGTGCCTGGAGCACCTCCTCCTCCCCCTCCTTCTTCACTGACCTGGGTGTCTGCAGGGTTGTTCCGTTCACATATTCTCACTTCTCTCTTCTGGCTGCTGTTGCGCAGCAGTTTTTTCCCCTTCTCAAATATGCTATCCCAGAGTCTCCACCACCATCGCAGATGGGCTCAGCTTTAGCCAGGAGAGGGTCCATGTTGGAGCCAGCTGGCATTGGCTCTATCGGACATGGGGGAACCTTCTAGCAGCTTCTCAGAGAAGCCACCCCTGTAGCCCCACCCCCCTGGCAGTACCAAATCCTTGCCACGCAAACCCAATACAAATATGTATTTCATTCCATTAGCACCTTGAAATTTCCTCCTGAAACATCCTGCCATCTGCTACCCAGCAGGCAGAAGCCTTTACAAAGGCTGGTGTTTGTGATGTCTGAGTGTGAGGGAATCATGGAGTGCAGGAAGCATCCAGAAAATGAGAGATACCTGCCTTGAAAAAGTCTTTTATCAGAACTCCAGCGTCTTCAGACTGAAGACGAGTTCAGCCACACACCTCAGTAGAGCCAGTTACATGTGCCTGAAAATGAGGTACACAAGTGGACATACCTAGATATGAAGAATGAACTGCCTTAAGAGGACAACTTAATGTAACCACAAATGTAAGTTAAGTTACTTAATGTAACTTAATGTAACCACAAAGCTAATGGGTACTATCACCGTGTGTTTGTTCATATTTCCACTTTTGACATGAAGCTTAGCCTGGAATGGAAGATATAAATACATACTTGGCAGCAGACAAATAGTATAACACTAGATAAACAGTATAACACTTTCATGGATACAGGTTTTGCAAATGTCTCTGGAGACTAGAAACTCTTGACAGTCCTCAACACTGTAATTGATCTTACTTGCTGGCCTTTTGCATTCATATCATTTTGTTTTCTCATATGTTAAATAATTCAACCATCTTATTTTCTGATTGCAAGAGTTAGGTTTGACTCACATGTTTTTTCAGCAGCGTGAATCTGCGGAGTAAAGAAATGGTAACAGCAGGCTCCTGTGTGGTAGATCACTTTTGCGACAGCATTTTGCTCTTGCTGTGAGTGTGTGCTACAGTAGTGTCTATTTATATTTTATTGAATAAGTCAAAGTATGAATTCCAAAAATAAAAGCACAAATGTTTCTTTTATGGGGAAAAATAGCTGTTGTCAAATACATGTACTCATTTTTGAGGACATGAGTGAGTTAACAGCATGTCTAACCTTTACTAAGGAAGGGTATCTGCTATTCAAATACTTTTTTCTTTTCTTTTCCTCTAATAAATTCAAGGACGGAAGGGCAGGCATCTCTTCTTACGCAAGAGCTTGATGCAACAGAAAAAGAATTGAACCACTAAACATGGACTCATTGACTGTTTTCCCGGAGAAGCTGTTCTTGCAGTATGTTTTACATCTGGTGCACGTTAGCCCCCGTCAAACAAAATATTCCTCATAAATGCATGGAAAGGTCATTTTAATTCCTCCTTGAGTACATTGACATTGAACTTGGCGGAGGAACACTGGTGACAACCTGTCAGCACTAACCACATTTTCAAGATTTCTCTGATTAGCCTTCCAAATCCATATGAGCTACTCTAGAGTAAATCTGCAAAAAATATAACCAGAAGAGATCCTGAGACGTCCCTCAGCTTATGCTAAATGGGAGGTCCTCTCACTCTTGCCCCTGCAGGACAGGAATTTCTGTACAGAATTACACACACCAGGCAGACTTTCCCTGAATGCATCCTTCCTCTCACCAAGGAGAGCAGTGGGGCCACCACACCGGACACGACGGTGGCAGCCGTGGGGCCTGTGTCCCCTTCCTGCTGCTCTTGTTCCATCCTGATCACTGTGCCGCCACCGCATGCCTGCTGCCCGTGTTTCTCAATGGCCTTCTCACCTCTCCACACACTAAGGGAATTTCATGCTCCAAACCAGTACCCGTGGCTGTGTACATTGGAGTTAAGACCAAACAATGGTCACAAATGGCCTAAGAAATACTTAAGAGCCCATTACAAACTAACAAAAATTCCTAGCGCTGCCCCTACATTTCTAGACAGCTTTCAATGCCGACACAAGTAAGCTAACCTTTACATTTTTCAAATGATGGCTATTCTAAACATCAGCATACAAAAATGCAACACTAAGCATTATTTTTAGCATTTTTATAGGGTAGTGGTGGTTTTTTGCTAGCGTATGTATGTTTAAGATGTAGAGTACAATATATGTTACGGTGTTCAAAGGGTACGTTCAGCTTGTGGCTTGGCAAAAGCCCTGCTTGGAGACATACTCAAGGTTTTCTGCCTTTGACAGCTTTATGCTCATGTTATCAGCATGTTCATCTCCTCTTGGGGTTTTAGCATTCTGAATGTTCCTGCTATGGTGTCTTCAAATCAAAATAATGAGACACAAGCAGGCACTATCTTACATATGTCATTGGCGGTAATTGACAGGGACTGCTTGCTTGCAGACCCTCGTGGCTGTAACCCAGGCAAAGAGCTTACACTCTATATTGAACTATAACTCTAAATTTAGAACCATTATGGTCCTTTATTAATAACAGCAATACTCAGCACTTGTGTTTAGCAGTGCCTTTTATAGGAGAATCTTGAACGTGCAGTGAAAGCACTAAATAAGCCACAAAACACCCTTGGGTAGTTCAGAATGATTATTATCCCTTCATTTTACAAAGGAGCTTCAAGAGGTCTTTTTTTTTTTTTTTTTTTTTTTTTTTTTTTTTCCCCCCAATAGCAACCATTACTGCTTCATCTAAACATTTGCAAGGAAAACCAGGTCTACCTAGCTAAGCTGTTAGTAGGTTTTGCGGACCACTCTGCTTTTACTCATAAATATTAAGGCCACAGGGAATGACTACGATCATCTAGTCTGACTTCATGGATAGTACAGGGCTGTTTTTTCTGGCTGGAATATGGAAATTTTCCAGTTCCGTAGAGCAGTATTATATCCATACCCTTACTATACACATTATACACTCTATAAACATATGCCATAGACACAGTCTAAGTAAATCAGTCCTGTTAGAACCAAATCATAGTTTTTGTGACCTGTCAATCTCTCTTATAAATTCATTTCACAGTTGACCTTCCTCAGCTGAGTACATGTTATTGCCAGCATCCATACTGCAGCACAGTGGTTTACTCTGTTTATGTACCACCATGGCTAAACACTGCAGAGGTTTGTTGCAATTAGAATAGCATGCAGCTTGGTGTCTTATTGCCCAGAGTGAATTACATCCTTACTGTGAGCAGAATATTTAGTGCTCGACAATAAAAGATGATAGATGTCTGCAAGGAATATTTTGTAACAATTACCCTGTGCCACGTGCTCCCCATTAGCATAGTAATGAACTACACTCTTCTGAGATAATATGAAGGAAAATCTACCACAGAGGTTTTCTCTCTCCTTTTATATTTAACTCATTTCAAACATACAAGATGTGAGAACAAAACAGAGTGGGCAAGACAAAGCCATTATGACAATGCATGAGTACATGCATAAATTCACCAGAGAACAATAGGATGAGGAAAAAAAATCAAAGACAAACAGCGGAGGTACAGGTACACTAGAAGGATGTATATATAACATAGCAAAGTGAAACTTCTTTTTACTGGTTTGCTTAATGCTATAGAGGAATAATTCTGTTCATACTCTCTTCAAGGGAGATATGCCATGTGTAAATCACGAGGCACTGTATTTTTACTGTTCATAAGTGTTTTCTATTAGACATATATATAGGATTTTTCCTATTCAAAAACCTTGCCCTGGGAACCTTTTTGTCCCTTGTTGAACCAGTGGCTGATGACATATCAGTGGAAAGACCCCCTGTGGACACCAGACTGGGCTTCTAAATGTATCTCTTTTTCATCAGAACCCAGTGGTTTTTAAAAGCAGCAGTGTAACAACAATAATGCAGATTTGGGGAGAACATACCATCAAACTGCTTGCAAATAAAACCCAGGAAATGAAAAGAGAAGATATGAAGAAATGATGGGGGGGAAATGCTTCCTACTCACAGCATCTTGCCAACAAATAGAAATGCTTGGGGAAGGTTATTGTACTCAGTGGTAGAGATATAACTGGAATATGACTTGGTAATATTTTTTTGTTTTGTTTTCAGTAGAAATGGAGCCGCAGTTGTTTATGTGTCCTATCATGGTCTCATATACAGAGAACAAAAAAAAAAAAAAAAAAAGCACGTCTTAACTACCAATCTGCCTTCCAATAAACCCTGGAACAAGAAAACACACACAGGGCACGTGTTAAATCAATACTTTCAATGTCCAGCAGAAAGGAAAGATATTAAAAATTTTGTTGTTGTTGAACTGGCTGTAATTATGATAGCAAAAAAAGGGAGAGGACAGGGAAAAATGGTACCAAATTAAAAGGACATAGAAACTAGGGACTTAAAGAAAATAATTTAAAAAAAAAAAATGGAACTCTGTTAGGTTCATGATGCATTTACATCGCACCAGCAGCCTGAGTACTCGGCGTATAGGTCCATGCAATGAGGCTTGCTCTTACAAAACACAGTTGTTCTCACAGAAAAATCATCCTGCTGTTATTCAATTCTTCCAGCTCAGTACGTGAAAAGGTTCGTCTTGCCGGAAATAGTCTAGTACCACTTCTCATTCAAATGTGCTAGTTGCAGAACTTCTCTGTCCCTCAAGAAGAGGGTAAAAAAGAGATTGGAAGACTACAGACTTTTATGAGATCCCTGAAAGTAGCTAGAGTTCAGCATGGTTTTAAGCGTACCATCTGCCACGTGAGGAATCATGGGTTAAATACATGTGCTTGACAACTGTGGACAGAAGGGCTCAGGCAACAGGACTTGCTGAATGAAAGGCTAAGACTACAAATTATTCCACTCTGTGAAATCAAAGTCTTGACAGTTATTTGTCATAACTGCTGAGTGCCTTTTCTGACAGGTCTCTTTAGGAGAGACTGTCTCTTGAGAGTAATGGAGGTTGCACTAACTTTTGAAGAAGGCAGAAGTGCGAGTACAAGAATACAAGGGGCTTCTACAGAGACAGCACTGCAATAAAATTGGCATAAGTGAGCAAAGTAAAGGGGAAAAACCAATTGTACGAAGTATCATGGACTTTGATTTTTCAGTCTCTGTGCTTTTCTGCGTAGAAGCATGTAGGGTTTTTTCTTTTGATCCATTTTCAGTTAAAATGTCACTGCTTTTTTCAGGTAGAGAAAACACTGTTTTTCATGCTCTTCAGAATGTATCTGCCCAAAAAGCAAATCATCTGTAACATAAGACACATGTCTTATTAACTCTGACACACATGGACACAATTCTTACTTCTATACATGGAAGACCTTGTCATTGATTTGTTACTGAGAGCTCCCATGAGGTCAATGAAAACCTGGAAAAAGTGGCCATATGTTTCAGTCTTGCCCTTGGTTGGGTAGTTACTGACACCTTCCTTATCCAAGATTAAAGCTTCTTTATCACATTTTATGTTTCAAAGATATAAGTTATTTTAAAGTAATTGACTGAGATAGCAATCTCTGGAATTAAGATAGGTGTGATTTGCATGCACATCTGCTTTGCTATAAATTGTTGGCAAGGAGATGCAGTATCTAAACTTCAGATGCTTTGATCATCCCTGTGTTATATTTAATACGCTCACAGCGACAAATATGTGAATAATAAACTAATTTAACAGGAAGGAAGGAAGGAAGGAAGGAAGGAAGGAAGGAAGGAAGGAAGGAAGGAAGGAAGGCAGGCAGGCAGGCAGGCAGGCCCAGCCTCTAAATAAAAGACAGAATGACACTACCAAAACTTGTACAAAGGCCCTTACTGATTTTTTTCTGCCCTGAAGGGTTTTATCTTTTGGATGATAACAACAGTGGAAGAGCAGCAGTGTTTCCAGACATCTAAGAATATTTCTAAGACATAATCTTTTGTTTTAGTTAGGTGTTGCTGAGATAGAAGTTAAACCAAAGGAGGAAAAGAAGCCCTTACATATCTATTATTTCACATATGTACACCTTCAACTTAGCCAAAATATATTGTCTGAACTGCATGGCATGAATCCTTTAAGTGTTGCTTGTGTAAGACTCACTCAAGGTGAATTAAATTCAACATTCAGAAAAGTTTCAGACCGGTCCTGTTTTTATCAATGTAATTCAAACTGGAATGCACTCTGGCCAGTCTTAGGATATTTCTATTGCAAATGAAGATAAAATTATTGATCAACATTTTTGTATAGTCAAAACTAACATAATGGCTTATAATAATGAGGAAAACTCTCTAAATTTCTATCCAAATCCAGCAAAATTAGAATATTCTTTTACTATCCTCCACCCTCAAGAAAACCTCATATTCTTTTGCAGCAAGTTTTTAGTTTCATTCTTGTGTATTCAAAAACAAAAGCTTTCTAGTGATTCTATTTTTAATATTATTTGACAAAGGACTATAACAGCCATCTAGGTGCCAAGACCTTTAAAACCTATTTTAGCAGGTGCTGAAAAAAATCCCAGTCTCTGCCACGAGAATGATAAACTAAAAGAGATAACAGGCAGCCAAGGAAAACAAGGATGTTACAAACAAAAAAGAGAGGGAGAACAATGAAAGGTTAACAGTGATTATTTCCTATAACTGCTGTTTGAAATGTAAGGTATTTTACTTTGGAAAACCAAAACTAAGAAGGATGTGAATATCAGAGGAAAATAGTAAAAAGGCCACAGGAGATATGAAGATGACTTAGGAAGAAGCAGAAAGGTCCAGAAAGGAAATTAAAGGCTATGAAGATGCCTCTGAAGAAAGGGGAAGGCCTGAGGGATAAGAAAATCTGAGCGCCGTCGTTAAAAGCAGCCACAGCCCAAGGTTAAGCAGAAGCTGGGAGGGCAGAAGATGGTCTGTGGCCACTGCTGTCAGGTTAATTGCACAAAATCACCTGTGCTACACTGCCCACCACCTGCTTGTCAAGTCCTTCCACTGGCTTAAAACATAGATTATAAACCCTTCAGAAAAGAGACCATCTTTTACATGAAGATTTGGTAATCTTTTAGGTAGCAGAATGGAACAATGATTTCTGATTCAGGTGTCCCACAACACAAGGTCCGTTATTAATTGCAGGCATTGTACAGTACTCCGCAGTCGTCATTTACACTGTATGGTTAATGCAGCGATTTTCCTCCTGTGGTCTACGGACTCCCAGGAAATTCATATTTCCAGGTCCACAAAAAGTAACTAAAACCAGCATCCTGTTATAAACAGGCTACTAAATAGACTACACAGGAATCCATAGCTCTCCTGGAAAGCACTGAAACATTAATACATTGAAAAAAGATGAGACCTGCCAGTCTTGTACCATTTTGCAATAATCAACAAAGGAGAGAGACTGTGCCTTTACGGACAGCACATGTCTGTGCCTTGTTAGGAAGCTGAGGAGTGGAGGAGGTCCTATGAGCTCCAGCCACCTCGCGCTAGGATGCTGGCTGCCTGCTGACACTTTCTCCCTGCAGGTAGCAGAGGTGTGTCCCGCAGGTGACAGCATACAGATTGGGTTAAGAACTCTATCTCAGGTCTTCATATCTTGCTTTTTTTTTTTTTTTTCCCATGCCTCTATTTGGAGACTTTATACAATTTGTCTAACTGAACGTCCACCGAAGAGAGTTTTCTTGGCAGAGCGGGTGTTTTGACTAGCGCTTCGGATGTATCAAGGGCTTAAGAAAGGGGAAAGAGAAGAGATGGTTGCACAACCTGTTATATTTGGCTGACTTTCTCTCATTTTAAGAAACGCAGCACTTGGAAAGTTGTTGAGCAGAGCAGGTCAGGGTGTTAGCAGCTTGCCCTTCCGACACACTGTGCGTTCATAGTGTCCGCATTCATTATACAGACTCAGGCAGAGACACTATCCTAGGTACAAGTGCTAGCTACATATTTACTGGAAACATGCTTTTAATTATTGGCCTGCTTTCACTACTGATTGTTCTTATTTCTATCTGTTTTATAAACCTCTTCTGCCTAGTAACACATTTCTATGGTTTTTTTCCCCCTGCATGTTTTGGGCAGTTCTTAATGGATTTTTTTTAACGTTGCTTATTTTTAGTCATTCAGAAGGAGGCTTTCCCACAGTGTTTTGGTACGTTTTCATACAATTTGGGGGGGGGGAAACCAACAAGTGGTCATTTTAAAAAGGTCTGGTTTTCAAATAGGTAATATAAGATGTGAAAACACAACAGAGTTCAGTTGCAAGGATTTGTATATATTGGTAAATAATAGAAGATACAGGGACACTCAAAATACAGATTTTTAATAATGACATTACAAAAAACAGGCATCTAACCTGAAAGGATCCTTGAGAGACAATATAATCCATTTCTTACCTTTAAGCAGGACCAAACGCACCTACACTAATCTTGGCAGATTCTTGTCTAATCTAATCTTAACAATGCACCACAATGGTGCTCTCAAAACCTCTCTAAGCAACCTGTTTCCATGAATAAGTACCCTTTTAACATTAGAAAGGTTTAGGGGATTTTTTTGTGTTTTATTGTTTCATCCAAACTGGCCTTGCTGTACTGAAAGTCCATTTCTTTTTGTCCTATCCAGAGAGAACAAAAATTAATATTTGGAGGGATTGGTTTTCTCTTGTTCAGAATAAAGAACAAAAACCTCCTCTCCCTAAGAAGATAAAGATAGGTACCAAGTTTTCATTCCTTCAGAATTTCACTTACCCTCCACACATTCCCAAAGATTAATAATGATTCATGATCGATTCTGCCAGTTCTTCCAATACCCTGGCAGAGGTGTCATGATCAAGATAATTTGTTAAACTGCTTTAAGTGTTCTCCCATCCGTCTTTCCACTGGTCTAACCTAAGCTTTCATCCACTTATTGACAGTCTAAATAGCAGTTGGCTAAGTGATAATCTGAGGAATGAAACTAAGAAAGCTTTAAATATTTCTGTATTTTAGGTTTCATCTGTCCACAACTTTCCCTCTTCACTGAGTAGAAGGTTTTTCTTCCTGCTGTTGTACTTAACATAATGATGTATTTTACACTGCATGTTCTTGGTTTGCTTATCTTTGTATGTCTTGATTTTTCTGAATTTTTCTCTCATTCTTACTTCATTCTTTACAATTTATCCTTAGTAACTTGACCAAATCACTACATCCGCTCTTTTTAGACTTAGAATTTGCTTTTAGCTCAACTTTTTCTTATAGCACTTCCTGTTCTTCCTCCTCATTGAAATTATTCATACCTGATCATTTAATATAGCATCTCAGGGAACTGCCAACTATTCCTAACTCCTTTTTCCATCTCAGACTTGCCTCCTGTGATTAGCAGTACCACCGCAGCCATAAATCTGAAACCACATGCAGAAACCTAACACAACCTTTGCACATAGCAGGGAATGAATTTCAGAAGTGAGAAATGACTTGCAGAACAAATATGAACTCCTTCTATATATATGAACTGGGGAAAGTCTCCTTTCAAATGGTACATGAATTTGTCAGGTTTTGAAATGTGTAATGATGGGTTAATGTTACTGCATTGAATCCCAGCAGTCAATGGTGAAGAAAACAGACTTTCATAAAATATATTACTACAATTCAGGAAGCTGTGTGGAGAATTAAAACCAATTTAAAAGCTTAAGACAGCTTTTCTGAATGGCAAGAGTCATCTTAATAAAAGGTTCTGTTGTTAGGACATAGTATTCGCTAGATGTCAGGATGACATGCTTGTACTTTAAATAATAAATGCTAATTATGAATTTACATAACAGATGACAGACAAAGGTATTTCCAACTTATCTTTGTCATATAAAATTTTGGATGTTCCCATGGGGACAGAAATGAGGCTCACTGAAGTCAGTGCAAAGCCTCAGATTTACCTCAATGGTCTCTAGATCTTTAATGTGTATGATAAGATAATGTGAAGTGAAAAACTTGAAGATAAACATAATCAAAGCACGACTGAAGAGCTCTGCAGTCACACAGGTTCATTAACCGAGTAGAAGTACATGGCATTGCTGCTCAGATATAGACAAATAAATAAAGTCTATCCCATAAGTAAAGTCTGAGAAAAGAATAAATAGGTGGTGATGTAAAAAGATCTATGGTGCTCTTTGTCCTGTTGGTGCTGAGCCAAGTTATGACTATTGGAGAACATATCGTTCAAGTGACTTTTATACTGCTGTATAATGGACTGATTAAGTAGGCTTATAAAACATTAAGAAACATAGAAGAACTACTACAGATTAACAAAAAATTTTGGCAATGCTTCAGGAATAGGGAAAACTATCTGAAAAGGTATAGAGGACTCTGCAGGCATCCAGGAGGTTACATTTCTCGAGTCATTGACACCCTCACTACAAGAGACCTACAAGTCTGTACATGCTGGTTGCTCAAAAAATTGAAAATCCAGAAATATAAGCTGAAATTTGTCAGGAATCTTCATAGAAACACAGAGATTTGCAGACTGCATGATAGGATGTGAATATGCATTTTTCCAAAATTGATTTATAATATCTTTTCTACTTGAACTGTAAAAAGGTGATATTTAGAGCACATCCCATTTTCATCACAGTTCCAGACAGCAATGGATTTTGGATTTCATAGCATTACATCTATTATCAGATAAAGCCAATTAGTCAACTACCCATCCCAGCCAAACAAAGAGTTTAATATCTTCAACAAATAACTTAATGTAACCCAAAAAGTAAATAGTAACAGCAAGCAACACTACCATGAGAGAACTGAAAATACATAGCTCTGTCCAACAGCAGCTCAGCATTCTCCCATTAAAGTAACTGCCAAAATGTATTATTCTTCTCTTAAAAGACAACATATTGTGAAGTGCCAAATTGAACCAGACAACTCAGCCACGTACAGATTTCCCTTCTGCAAAAAGTTTCATAAACTGTTATCTCTTACCTAAGGGAGCGCCAGATTCTTCTAAGCTTGAAGAGAACACAATGCTGGAAAAAGCTGGTGAGAAACAAGTAGGTATTTTTTGCCATTATTGTGATTCACAAATTTTGTCCTTAGGTACTTAGAAATAACTGAATCAACATAAAGATACTGAGGGAGGACTAGGGTTTTATACAAGTTCAGGACATAAAGGTAACTTCAAGGGAAAACACCTAAAGAATAATGTCAGCTTAAAGTTTTCACCTTTTTTTTTTTTCTAATGACACACAGGTCTTTAGCTCCTTGATGAAAAAATCCTTTTAAAGCCATTTCTGTGGCACCAGAGGATTGCAGTGTGAGGCTCGAGCCCAGCAGCTTCAGAGATTTCCTACCCCATGGCAGGGTGAGGGTCAAGCTCCTTTTACCAGCATGGAGTCTGAACTCATGTCTAACGATCAGCAGCTTATAAACATACATAAAACATCTATATTTCAGCCTGGGCATTGCTTTGAGCTTTGCTATAGATACTTCTGAAACAGAGAGATGGTCTTTAGGGTACTTGCTGCCCTTGGAAGAGTCAGAGAGGGAATAATTTGGCTCAACAGGTTTAATTAGTTCTTGTACAAGAAAAATGTAAGGACTGAAACTGTCTTTTCCTTTTCAAGAACATTCTCTATTTTCCTGTCTATGCACACAAAAGTCATGGTCTATTTTTTATTCTTCTTCCATCCAAACCAAACACATTTGAATTTAGCTGTGCAAACTGCTTATGTTCAGCCCTCGTCTGCAAATGCCAGTAGCAATACCACCAGATGCATGACCCCAGAGCTTGGTCATATATTATTGTAAATATTTACAGTACAAAGAGTTATGCTACAGGATTTGGAAAGATGAGATATTCTGATAGTATGGTGGTACTTCACAACCTGATGTTTATGATCAAATTAGAAAAAGGTTATACATCCTGTAGGAATGACTCAAGAGGAGCTCGAGGTACTGCCAGAGCACGAAAAGCTGGAGGTTACCTCTTCCCAGCTGACATTTGGCTACAGACCACATGCACTTCCAGTCATTTGCATTGCAAAGTGAACAACAGGCATATAAATCACCTAAAATCTCAGACGTTCACCTGACAATGCTACAAAGAGTAGATGATTAACAGCACTTAGCTATGACTAAGCGAGAATTGACATGAGGTTTAGTCCATGTTTTACAGTTGATATTTCATTTTGTTTTCTACTCTGTGTTGCTTCTGCATTATACTTTGTTAATTGCTTCAGGAAATGGTTAGAGTTTACAGGCTGCCTGGAAAATGGGATGTTTTAAGAGAATGTACTGAAGCACATTGATCTGAAGGATATCAAATCTATTCTTTCCCAACGGTGCATAGCAAGTGACCTTACCTGATTGCACAAGTCTACTACTGTTCCATTAATAGTTTATTACTCATGGTTCCAGTTTTCATCCGTATTAAATATATTCTAAATCTTTAACTTGAGAAGCCACCAGCCAATATGCAGGAATCTGTAATGCATTGAAAGTCCTCCATTGTTTGAAATGGTGGTTAGCTCCTGGGGATGGGTTTTGCTCTGGGCAGGCAAGGGCTCTCTGCTGGAATACGCTGTTAGAAAAAGCAGTGACAGGTAGACTTCTTACTTAAAAAAACACACTCAGTAACACCTTTATGCAAGTCATCATGAATATATGAACACATGCACCCACCAGTAGCCTTTACTGAACACAAATACTCCCCCTAAATATGGCACAGGAACAGGACACTCTCAGCACCTAGCTCCATCTTTGAGCATTTAGTAAGTGACATTACATCATGATCAGCTGCTTCAGAGAGTACATACAACATTTTAACTAAAAATTACATTACTTTTTTGCTTTGTTCCTTAGCCAATGGCATCAAATCCCTATGCAACCTGGTGCTTGACAGAACGCCTATGCATTCTTTGCAATAAGACACGGTACAGAGACCCAAACTCAGAATTGTCCTTTAGCACTGCAGTTTTGTCTGAGAAATACGTATTTAATGATTTGGTGGGGTTTCGTCTGTCATATCCATCATTATTGTGCCACTATAACTAAGCATTTTCAGAAGATCCAATGAACTAAGCAGCAAAAGCTCTGTCAATTATTTGATGCAACCACTGTTCACAACATGAGGGCGATTTTTGTCCTTGCCATTTCAATCACTGGAAATAGATATGGAAAATTTGAAATTTTAGCTTTTCATCTTGTTTTTGAAGCAGCAAAGTGTCAGCCATTATTAACTATGTGCAATGTACCTGAATACAAATGAGAAAGGAAATGTCAAGAAAACCTTATGTATAGCAGTGCTACCAGATAGTGCAGTAGTACAATATCCATATGGACAAGAATAACCAGAACAGTGTCCACCACTTCTTTTCAACAAGGTAAAGTCCATGTAGTTTAAACCTAAAAAAAAATAAAATCTTTTTCAAATGAAGTTGTAGTGGCAACTTGTAGACAATTTGTAGTTAAGACAGATAAGTACAGCATTTTTACTTCAGTTCTCCATAGACGAAAAGAGATGGGAGGATAGTCATTATTAAAGCAGGCATTATGTTGAAGAAAAATGGATTAGTATTGTAATTTTCAA
Source organism: Pelecanus crispus (assembly GCF_030463565.1). Classification (NCBI taxonomy): domain Eukaryota; kingdom Metazoa; phylum Chordata; class Aves; order Pelecaniformes; family Pelecanidae; genus Pelecanus; species Pelecanus crispus. The sequence continues at coordinate 103,811,768 of NC_134645.1, forward strand.
CAAAGGGCTTCAAGTTTACTTCACAAAACTTGTGCCTGGAAATGTCCATGAGACTGCAATGCTTTGCACACGGGTTTGCCAAGTTTAACTTGGGATGGGCAGGACGAGGAAAATTAACCCATGAACTGGTTTTTCTCTTCTTGAGAAGCAGTTATGAGAACTTCAGCACGTCCTGCCAGAAATACAGCTATTGAGTACACAGCCAAAACCACCCCATGCCGCCAGCAGGAGGAGGAGCGGGCGCCCGCGGTCCCACCAGGGGAGGCAGGGCAGCCCCAAAACCCAGCCTGATGGAGAGGGGATGCATGGAGTCTTCTCCAGCCTTCCCTCCTCCCTTGTTTCCAATACACTTTCTGTTATTAAAGGTTCATTTTGCCAGAAGATCAGTTTATCCATAAGTTGCTCTCCCTGCTCTGCAGCCTATCCAGGGTCATGATTCCTAGTTTTTACTTTCATTAAAAAATAATCCAGCCACCAAGCCAGGAAACATGAAATTACTACTCTACCCTTAATTGGTTTAGTGGTGGACTTGGTATTGTTAGGTTAATGGTTGGACTGGATGATCTTAAAGGTCTTTTCCAACCTAAACAATTCTATGATTCTGTGATTCTATGATTACAGAGGGACCAGGGAGGAGCAGATTTGCTGGGCTGCAGCTGGCAGCTGAGCAAAACTGCACCTGAGCCTCCCCTGAGCCCAGCTGAATTAATGAGCCTGGCCTCGCTGGGTGGAGGATGTTTATTGCTAAAATAATCTGGGGCCCTGAGAAGCCAGTGTTTCCCCTAGGCATAGGAGTCTGCTGCAAGCACTTCAGTTTTCTAATATCAACTTTTTTCATAAGTAAGTTTCATAAGTAAATTTCTCTATCAAAAACACAGGAGTTTTGCTCATCTCATGGATGCTTTGAGAGCTTGAAGGTAAGCCTGGAAAGGTTTACAAATTCCCATTTTTAAGTTCCAATACCTGTGATTGCATACGAAAGTACAGGAGCTTAATCAATATGTTTTATATGTTTTTAAGGGACGCTTAAACATGCCTTAACATACACTCTCCTGGCTAACAAAATCCACATTTGTTGGCATTTTACATACCTGATATCTGATGCTGTGGCACAAACCAGTTGCTTGCTGAGGGAATTGCAAAACTTCCTAGTAAGTGTGTGCCGTTCAAAAAGTCAAAATAACCCAAAACTTCAGAGGCTTACACAGATTTTCTTTATTTTTCTTGCCAAATAATTCCTTTTCTGTAGTGATCCCTGCACAGCACCAAACTTTGTGTGAAGACTAAAGTTCTGCTTTATGGCAATAGTGCTGCATTACTGTTTCATTCCCTGTAGGAGTGAAACTAGAGCAGTGGAGACAACTCTTTGCCCATTGGAATAAAGGCATTACATTGGCATGGATGATATGAAACGTAACCAATAAAAGAAAAGGGTATTTGGTGTATACAAAGAAACTCTCACTGTCTTTGCCTTCACACCTCTTACCCAGAAACTATGGACCTGTGACCATGGGAGCTGGACTCAATGGGAAACATGCTGCCCCCTGTGTTTCCTCTTACTGATGGATGCTATTCACAACACAGTTAAAAAAACTTCTAAAACTGACTCTAACTTCTACAATGAAACGTTATTGCATGATGCAGAGGAAATGGTCATACATGGAGTAGTGTCCTACACGTGACTGAAAGTTCTATTCATCTTCAAGGTGGGGTCTCAGTGGTATGTCTCTGACAAAACTTTGTTTCAAAAACAACTCAACTTTGCAAACCAATTCTGCACAAACAGCGTGAAAGGGTTTGTCACGTCTTCATGACTTCACGGGAGAGGTGTTCTTCTCACAAAAAAGGAGCTGGGTATTTCTGTCTCCAGCTAACCCAGAGTTCCTTCTGTGTTGCTCCTGACTCACACACAACCTCCATCACTGAATTTTTCACAGGCTACACCCTTTCTATGTGCCCTTAGTGTCCTCCCACAGATTAAGTGGGCGCTCAACTTGGCACCACAAACCAGAACTTATTTAACAGTTCTGTTGTGTTGGGGAAGTTGGAAGAAAATCCATTTCAGTCCTTTCCAGGTGCATTTACAGGGCTAAGAGCAAGAGGAAAAATAAGCAGGAAAAGAAATTTAGGAAATTCATTGTCGGTGGTCAAAATCAAATCTAAATCTGTATGCACACAGGAAATGAAATTGCTCCATAAAAATGTACCACTTTTATACATTAGCTCTCCAGAGATAAAATGTCTTTTAAGACATGGATTCTGGACATCACAGGAAGCAATGAGAGAATGAAATTCCAATTACTCATCTTGGACACTCTGAAGATAATAAACACACCACTTCTACTGTCCCTAGCAGCCCTTCCCATACACAAGGGGCAGAGAGAGTTTGTGATAAAGGGGATCCCCTTCAGGATCATGCCAGCATAATAAGGGTGTTTTGTATTTTTGTTTTCCTTTATCCTGAGGCTATCCCACCTCCAGCCACCACAGAAAAGGGCATCTTGCTACTTACAAAAGAAGAGTAACCTAATACAGTCTTATTACCAGGCTCCGGTAAACTGGGAAACAGATAAACAATAACTCTAGGAAAAAAGCTCTTATCTACTTAATGTAGACAAGTGAGCATATGGACAAGAGGCCAAAGGGAGTCTCTGGTGCCCAGCTCTGAACTTTGACTCAATGTCACAATGGTCACAAGAAACTTTCATGGGGACTGCGGCAAGCTGGACGATGAAGAAAAAAGAGGACATTACATGGGAGAAAAGCACACAGGAAAAATATATTTGCCTGTTTGATAGAAGTTTATTAATGGACAAAAAAAGTTCAGTTCCTTAGAGTGTAACAACAGGACATCATAAAAACTACCAGAGTAAACTTTAAAATGTAAAAAGTATATCAGATAAGAAAGTTATATGTTTAACTAACCTTCATCTCGTCTCACATATTATCACACAGTTTACGAACACACTCACCTGGGAAAAGTATGGGTTTGACCACTTACAGGGACTCCAAGGATCAGCCGTGGATCTCTTCCCACTGCCAAATGGGTCCCCAGGGGTCCCCATCGGCTGGGGGCCCCTGGCGCCCAGGTCACTCAGCACAGCACCTCTGGTGACCCTCGGGGCTGAAGGCCATCCCTTCTCTCCACAGCCTCTGCCCTTCCACCTGCGCAGCACAGCCGCTCGTGGAACTGCTAGGAAATGGACTACAGAAATGGTCGGGACTGAAATAACACTCCCTGATGAGCTATCTGACAGGCCACGAGCTTTACTTCCAATTGCCTCTTTAGAAAGGTTTTTTTTCTATTTTTTTTTTTTTCCCAACTAGAGCTGTAATGACTGCTTAGGCATGCTACAGTGTGAAAACTAACTTTGTGGATTTTGTGCTTTTTATGTAGCTTTGCACATTTCACATTTTTTTCTGGACCTTTGCTGGGAACTCTGCTATGGTCATTTTGAACTGAGCCCATACCAGGCAGGAACATAAAGCAGTGTCTGAAGGAATCAACTCAGAAGACCAAGCTAAAGAAGTATATGAAGTGTTGATCACCCTGAGACTGAAAATATAACTTCACGTGCAAATTAGAAACATTCCAGGAAGCATGTTTTCTCTGCAACACTAAAAGCTTAATTCACTTGATGACTTTGAATAAGGACAAGCAGAACTGCTCTCATTTTTAAATACAAAAGACATAACTGCATTGCATTATTTTCCAGTTAGTGACACTTGCTGAATAATTATATTTTATTGTATCTCATTCTTTTAATATCCTTTTTCTGGAGAAATAAGGAGCATGCGTGGTTGTAGGCCAGCGACCACATCTGTTTCAGTGTATTCCATAAAGAAGCATAATTTATCATCACCATTTATTATTCACCAGATTAGTTGCTGGACAGTAAGAGCAGAGCTCCTCAATTTTTATTCTCAGTGGCAAAGGATGAAGAAAAGAAGAGTGGCAAGTGTTAAAGCAGCATCACTGAGTGACCCCCTGCCTGCATGGCACGAGACAAACTCCAGCACCACCCTGCAGATTCTGCAGTCCAACACCAGCACTCTTCTAAAACATTTTTGGCATTTTACCTGTAAACACACAGTGGTTTTGAGCAGTAGGGAGCAGGGAAAGGGGCAAGGAAGAGGTTTTTGCCTGGCATGAGATAGAGATGACCTGAGGACTGCTATGCCAGGCCCAGTCAGAAGAGGACACCTCCAGCATTGATGGAAATCATTTACAGCTCTCATTTGCTTCTCCCCTTCCCTGATAAATAAGATAACAAGCACATCATTGCTGGGACACTCCCAGCCTTCTTGAAAACTGCTGGCATTTCACAGCTAAAGGCAGGAATTACATGATGAAATGGGTCATTAAATAAAGCAGCTGCTTTTATTGTAGCACATTAACTTCTGTGTTATTCTGGAAAAAATGCTTACGCTTGGGCTGAGTGCATGCTCCATCCCTCCAAAGCCAGCCACTGACCTTAAACCATTTGTCAAGCATTAAGTGAGTCAGATCCACACTACCAGAGGTCACAGGCTGCCTCATACATTCATTTGCTATAAAATTATTTTTTTAAGCATCCAAGGTACTTCTTTACTGTAACCTGTGCATGGTACCTGGCTCCATTTCTTGTAATGTCATATAGCACTTCTGGCATCTGTCAACATCTGTAGCTGCTCCCAGGGTAATCTGGGAGGTGACCCTCAAGGAATAATACTTCTGATAAGGGAGCAGCTTCTCAGGTTTGGGGGCTTTGTGTTCTAGGTCTAAGGTAAACATACTGCAGCTGTATCTGTCAGCCCAGCTGATTTTTCCAACTCACATAGAAACACCTTGTGGGATTCATAGAGCGAGTGGTGCACATGTGGGGCTGGGAAATGAGACTGGGGCTTTTCTTTTCCAGAAGAGACACAGAAGACATCTTAAGGAAGGTCAACAGAGCACGAGAGAGAAAGTATAAAGGGAGGTAAAGGGGGTAGGAAGAGGGGAACACCCTGAAAATCCACCCCACAGCGCGCTCGGTGGTAAAATCAGATCCTTTTAGATTCTGATCAGATGGATGTTTGGAGCTTACCTTTTTGTTTCTGCTTGAGGAAACGCTGTGCTGAGGCTCAGATGAATAGTCTCCCATCCAACATGCACTTTCAATTTATGGAAACACAACCTTTAACATTTCAACTGCTTGTGTCAAAAGTCATTTTGATGCCAGATGAGAGTTGCTCAGCATTGTTTCATTGGAAGACTTTTTTTTTTTTTGACAGTTGCAATATGGTTTCCTACCAAAGGAAAAAATAATGCAACAAAGGTAGAAAGAGAGTAGCTCTGCAGAAGGGCTGTGCAGTGGAATTCTTCAGACTAACCTTATTAAAAGGATTTTGTACGGAGTTGTCCTCCCTCTTCTTTTTCAGGTTTCTTTGTGTGCACCTCTAGCTATTGGCATTGCAACGAGACAGGCATCCATTGCATGTACAGTCTACAGGAGCAAGTCCCAGATGTGCCACAGTCCAAGGAGGAGACTTTTAAAGATAAAGGTGCAGCAACTTCATACACCAGAGCATTGCCCTATAGCCTAGGGTGCCCTCATCAGTTGTTGTCAGGGCCACGTACACATCTCCTCCCCCCTTGGTGCAGACACTACAGACAAGGGTTGGAAAAGCCACTGCCAAGTTCAGAACGTAACTCCCCCCAGCATCGTCTCTGTGCTGGGGAGGACTGGGTAGTGAGGGAAAGCTTCCCTTGTGAAAGGACAGAAGATGAAAAGAGAAAAGGATCTGCAGAAACCAGCAGTCTGGCTTCTTTTAAGCATCAGTAAGCCAGGAACAGATTTCCTTCCCCATTACAGTAATTTGTTCTTTTACTCTGTCTGACAGACCCATTTCCTTGCTGCAGCACCGCCTCTCGCAGCTGCCCAGGCAGCAGGCAGGACAGGATGCCTTGTGCTGCCCGTGCTGCAAACACAGCTCAGTATTTTCTGCCAGCTGCTACGTCTTCTCTCACACTCACCTCAGCATAAAATGTGCAATTCAAGCTTGTCCAAGCCATCAAAAGCATGGAGCTGTCTTGCTGCCCCTTGCCCATGCAGGCAATCCAGTCCTATAAGATAGAGGACTAACCAGGGACAGGATAGGAAGATGGAAAAGGACTGGCAACAGGATGAAGGGCCAGCACAACAACAGTGCTGGAGAGCATCCTCTGCTCTCAGCAGAGGGACAGAGGATGAAGGAGTCGCAGGGAGAGGAAGGGCTGGCCAGGGCTGCCCCTCTCACCCACCACCCAGGAGCCGCTGCAGCAGGGACAAAGCTTGGCAGCAAGATCATGGGTATATTCCTGATTTCCTAGGCATATGGCTCCTCTGTCTATGCATGAAACTACACTTCTTGACTTTTCTTGGCCCCCCTTTTTAGTGAGTTGATAAATACTTCACACGAGGTGGGGTAGGGATGGGAGGGGAGGAGGGCCTGCAGTGCTCCCCTGCACACAGGCTGGGCAGCGTTGTTTTACGCAAGTCTGTTCCTCCCGCGTCACTTCTCAGCTGAGGTGGCAGTAATTAAAAACTGTGGTTTGATACTTTTTAAACCCTTCTAACAGAGGGGCAGAGTTCCTGTGCTCATATCCTTCCACAGCAAAGGAAATTATACCTTAGCCCTCAGAGAAATTAAACACCCATTTCTCCCCAGTATCAAAAACTTTAGTGATTAACCAGAACCTGAAGCTTACTCCAACAAGATTTACTAACTGCTACTTTGGACTATTGAAATGTAAATTAAAATCTCTTAGGGCTGTGTTCTAGCAATTTAATTTTAGGCTGTGCAGAGCTGTGGAGGAATGCCAGGAAACAATCTCCCTCCCCTTGCTGAAAAATCAGATTAACATATGGAAGCTGGTTTGCAGTCTTTTGTGCTGTCATTCACCCCATGCTACCTGTGTCAAACAAATGGCTGGGGATCAGGCAGTCATCAATAAGTCTCAGAAATGTCAATGAACTTTATATGCAGACTTTATACTTTTACTGAATACCAAAAACACTTCTCCACATGAATCTTCTGAGTTGGAGCTGAAGAGAACCAGTGCTTTATACCTGTGAAGAACCAACTGCCATACTACCTGCACTGGAGCGAAATGGGTGAAGCTTCTTGCAGAAAGACTATGTGGGTGGGAATAAAATGTATTTCATCTAAAGCTGCTGAAATTGCCAGATTTGGGGTCTGTGGACTATGCGGTGGGAATTCAGGTGCGGAGGTAAGTGTTCCTCTGCTAAATGCTATGATAGGAAGCATGAGATGAGGGAAGTAACACTAAAATATAACAGAGAGGAGAGGAGAGGAGAGGAGAGGAGAGGAGAGGAGAGGAGAGGAGAGGAGAGGAGAGGAGAGGAGAGGAGAGGAGAGGAGAGGAGAGGAGAGGAGAGGGAGGGGAGGGGAGGGGAGGGGAGGGGAGGGGAGGGGAGGGGAGGGGAGGGGAGGGAGGGAAGGGAAGGGAAGGGAAGGGAAGGGAAGGGAAGGGAAGGGAAGGGAAGGGAAGGGAAGGGAAGGGAAGGGAAGGGAAGGGAAGGGAAGGGAAGGGAAGGGAAGGGAAGGGAAGGGAAGGGAAGGGAAGGGAAGGGAAGGGAAGGGAAGGGAAGGGAAGGGAAGGGAAGGGAAGGGAAGGGAAGGGAAGGGAAGGGAAGGGGAGGGGAGGGGAGGGGAGGGGAGGGGAGGGGAGGGGAGGGGAGGGGAGGGGAGGGAAGGGAAGGGAAGGGAAGGGAAGGGAAGGGAAGGGAAGGGAAGGGAAGGGAAGGGAAGGGAAGGGAAGGGAAGGGAAGGGAAGGGAAGGGAAGGGAAGGGAAGGGAAGGGAAGGGAAGGGAAGGGAAGGGAAGGGAAGGGAAGGGAAGGGAAGGGAAGGGAAGGGAAGGGAAGGGAAGGGAAGGGAAGGGAAAGTGAAGCAGTCTTTTTTCCCTCATTCCAACAGAAGTGAAGCAAGAGAAGAAGCCTGGAGGGAACAAATGCTCTTCAGAAGCCATTAGGGTTGAATATGGAATAATTTCAGAGACCAAATATTCACCCCCTCTTCTACCTAACCCACTCTGTTGCCAGTGTGCAGGATCATTTCTATGGAGTCAGAGCAAACACGTGGGGCAAAAACATGATCCTGTCAGTCTATGGCAGCCCTGCACATCGGGCTGTCCAGGCTTCTTTTCCCAAAATCCCTACTGAGCAAATACTCCCAAAAAGCAGTGTTACAAGTGAGAGGCTGCTCCCAGCATGCCCAACTCCAGTATCCCACTAGCCTAGAAACATGGGAGACACCATCATTCACTGTTAGTACAGTCTGTGGCTAAATTAATTCCTAAGGCTACAAATTAGCCTACATGCTGGTCCACTCTAGAAAAAAACACAAGGCAGTCAGCACCTAGGTTTCTTACTCATTTTTGGGGACCCCAGCATTGCCAGTGTAACAGAGACACCAGAACTATTTTATCACCCTCCATGCAAGTCATATTTGCCACAACCCCAAGCAGACTACACTGTGACTGCCTTGTACAATGCCCTGTGCAAACTCCCTCCAGACCAGATTAAGGAATGCCGCAAAAAAGCTATCGCTGAAGGGAGAAAGCAAACCCATATACCCTGACTGTTATTAAAGAAATGTATCCTGCATACATTAGTAAAACTAGAAAAAGGTACCATATTACATCCCCAAAAGAAAAAGCTGTGCAACAAAATGTTCATTCAGCACTACTGACTGTACCAGAGCAATAACCCTTCCTCAGAAATTAGGAACAGAGACACAGAATTGCTCTGGGGCCTCAGTCTTGTCACTCCTCAAACCCGCTCCATCCATCCGTGACCATAAGCCTGCTCCTTTTCCCACCTCTCTTCATTGCAAGTCTCTCCTCATTGCTTTTCGGGTCCCAAAGGCCATCATTCAGGGAAAAGCTCCAAAATCAGCAGCGCAACCTATTGCTTTACATAGCGCAAAGGATGTGCTCATGCAAGGCGAGATTCATTCCTTAACTGCGATAATAATAATAATGTGGCAGTGCCTCCCCGCCAGTGGGTACGTTGTTACTGAGGACAGCGGGGCTGAGCCCGTGCCCTGTAGCATGCTGACCGACTGGCTTCTCCTGGGACAGCTGGGAGGAATTTTGGAGGGTTTTGAAAGCAAGATCATTAGAGGTGCATTTCACCACTGCAACAGCAACAATAAGTCTGTAATCACAATGAGTTTGTCCGACTATGGGTGTAATTCAAACATGCTGGAAGTACAGGGAGCAACAAATACTCTGATTTATTGTAATAGGTACTGCTGCCCATTTATAAAAACTTGAATTTGTGCTGTACGGTGGTTCGACAAAAAGCCTCGGTAAGTCATTTGCTATCCAATAGTTACATTGAGTTATCACATGAGCAGCCATTACTCAAGGTGACAGCCTCAGCACAACAAGCCCCTGTTGAGAGCACTTGAGTTTATGTCAACATGAAACAGATGAACCTAATGGATATCCGCCTGGATGAATCCAGCATCTGCACGTAGCCACAAGCCCGACTGTACACAGTGGGACAAATTGACCGAGCAGTGCATCTCTCCAACATTACGCTCTGCACAATGAGAACTGACATTTTTCTGCTTTTCTTTAGATAAGCCTGGGCTTTTGTTGTTTTTGGGGGTTTGTTGGGGTTGGGTTTTTGTTTTTTTTTTTTTTTGAGAAGGTGGGAAGTAAAAATAACTGCTAATTAACAGCCACCAGTCACATCTGGCAACATATTTAGTGGGGGGGTGGGGGAAGGGGGCAGTAACTTTTCAAAAGTGATGGGAGAAGGCTTGGCTTTGATTTCCTTCATCAGACCTGTTCTGCCTGGCACACTGGGGCATGAAGATACTCAGAGGCCTGGCTATGCACCCCACTTCGGGGAAGAAAGGCACTGTGCCCAGTTCTGGTGCAGGTTAGACCAATCTTAGAGGCTATTCTAACCCAAAATCTATAATCTTCTTTAGCTAATTCCGTAGGCTTACCTATTTTATCAAAGATCTTGAAAGGCAAGTTTTCTAAAGCTGCTAGCTGAGAATGATCAGGGTTTCCTCTGTGTTTCTCTCTTGATGAGGAGATATTTCTTTACTGCAAGCAGACATCGCTGTTTCTGAACTGATCCCAAATTACTTTTGTTAAAACCTATGGCTGAACCTCGTGGTGCAAAGAGAAGGTTCATTCCCTAACCAAGAATAGTGGAGAAGAAATAAAATGCACACTGGTTATTTTTCTACTGCCAAAGTTACTTCATTGTCATTTTCTAATACACAATTCTCTAAATTACATACAGAAATTTCCTCCGTCTTCTAAAAAAAGTAATGAAACTCAGTATCTGAAAGCAGAGTATTCATCTTCTGGCTTTTTTTACTGCAGTTTTAGGCTTTTATATCTTCACTGCATATTAGAAGCGGGGAAAAAACCCAATAAGTAGCTAGTGAGATTGATTTCTGGCGCTGTTATTTAATCTCTGGGTATTTTTCAGCACTTAATGCAACGCAGCCAGTAGGGAACAGTCACATTTTGTGTTCATTCGTCTGATTAAGGAGAAAAAGCCACTTCCTAGTGCCACGCATTCAGCGGGGGATAAGGCACATCAGCACGGTCTGAGTCGCCAGGCCCATAGCCGCCCTCCATCGGTCTCTGCGCAGCCCTTCAAGCGGGGGGGTGCGTGGCACGGCCCTGCCCCGCTGCACCCCCAGCCTCCGCGGTGCCACCACCCCCAGCGTGGGGTCCGGCCACCGCCAGCTCCCCCGACCCCACGGCGAGCGCTGTGCCCGCAGAGCCGGGAGAAGGCAAGGGGCTGAGAAAGTCCCCTCCTCGCCACAGGCACCGAGGAAACGTCACCACAGACAAGCCGGAGGAAAATTACGTCTATCTGGAGTAATTTTATTTGGAGCTTTGTTTAAAAGGAACGCGAGGCAGGTGGGGACAGAATACAGCCGCGGTGAGGAGCGAAGTGGGATAACAAATAAGACGACAATACTGAACTCTGTTCTTCAGGGAGCACGTTAATATTCTTATCTAACAATATGTCCCTTTAGTGATAAAACACTGGAAGCAATTCAAAATCATATTAGCATAAATAAGGGGTAGCTGTTACCAGAGCTCAGTTTAAACGACAAAGCTCTCTATTAATGTGAATTCATTAGTATCCTCTTCCCTAGATGCGTATATCTAATTTGCAACTAACTTTTTTGGGGTGTTTATGCTATACACAACCCCGGCCTGATGCTGCAGTACTTTTACCCCCCGAGGACGAGGGGTGGGAAGGGTGAGGAGCAGGCTCTCATCTGAACTATTGCCAAACACCGCGGTACAGCAACTTCGGTACTTGATCAGGCAAAACCTCCTTTAAAAGGCAATGGTTATTTGCATAGAGAGTAAAGAGCGAGAGATCAGAGCTCCACTGCGCGGCACAGCCCCGAGAAGTCACACCGTGTCTCTCGGTCCAAAGATGGAGAACACCACTTACAGAAACCACGGCAACATTGGCCGAGTCATCTTCCATCCATCGCAGCGCCTACAGCTTCCTTCACATGGTGGGCAAGATGATGATAAATACAGCGTAAGCGTATTAAAGTGTCTTTTTCCTGAGCCACAAATAAGGCTGCCTGCAGGATCTGCCTCCCCAGGAGCAAATGCCAAGGAGAAATCCAGGCAAAACAAAGGGAGCTCGTTAACTGGGTGATGCCCACATCCCTCAGCAGACATGATCCTACAGAATGGAGCATGCAGTCCCAATCTGGCACTGTTTACAAACACGACGCAGCTGGCATCGTTTCAATATTACCGTAACAGGTGAGCACATGTATAGGCTGGGGATGAAATAGCATTTTTATTGACTGACAGATTGCAGTACTACGTTACATTGAACATCGCTTTAAAAATGGAGTGAGCCCTGCCTAAAATACGGCACTGCGCAAAGGTTGGCAGTACAGTGGTCAATTTATCAAGGTTAAGGCTACCTTGTAAAGCTTTGCTGGAACAGCTATGTTGGTTATGAATGTTAAATAAATAAATAAATACAAATCGTATCTCAAAGCCAGCTTAGCCCTGCCAGGGCAACCCCTAGAGTAGGTACAGATATGCTTTTATCAGCTTAGTTGGGCTGTTTGAGGAAATAGCGTAACAAAAGCAGCATCTATATCTGCATCTTTACTGCAGGGCTCAGCAGACACGCCATGCCAGCGCAGCTGCTGCAGCAGCACTGCTTCCGCGATAAATCACCCCTGATGCAAGCTGTTTGCATGTCTGTGCGTACGTATAGATAATGTGTGTCTGTATGCATGTATCCTGACTCTCGAGCCCCGGTTCCAGCCGTCACCACAGCCTTTGACCGCTGCTGGGGCACGCGCAGTCCCCAGCAGCTCCTGACAGTGGTGACAGTCACCCCACTGCCTGCTGCCAACACCCTTCACTCTGCGTTTCTGGCCTGCCTAAAACCAGATTGATAAAGTACAAAGCGGATAAAAAGCTATTATGCACGTATAAGTTTGACACTTCAGCACTGAAGATTTTACGGAGACCTGAATTACATCTCTGCTAATTCTACATCTAGTTTTCCTCACTGACAACTTCACGGCTGGTTTTTGTTTGGCTCCGATTTCTGCACTGAGCTTCCATCTCTACAGCAACCAGTGCTCGAGGACTCATTGAATATCATTACTCATCAAATACCATAGAGAGTAAATGTTCTGTGTTGTCAAAAACAAGGGCTGAAGAAGGCCCCACGAAAGGTTATATCACTTAAAGATCTTCAAGGGATATTGTGGAATAGCCAGATAAGTCTAGATGGGATGGCTTTCTTGTCTTGCAAATATTTTTCAAAGGTTTGGGGTTTGTTTTTTTTCCTTGCATCCTGATGAAAAGGGATTTGGATAAAAACTAGAGATCATCTATTTCTCAAAAATGACTACTATACCAATCAGAACACGTATCCCAAATGAGAAAGATGGGAATTAAATTCCCCCTCTGCCTCTTTCAGACCAGGAACTTCCCTTCAAAACCCATTCTCTCTGAGAAACACATTTCATAAATAAGTCCAAAAAAACCCATTCGGTAGCCTCTTTAACTTACCTCTGAAATAAAACTTCTGCTCTGGACTATTAGACAAGGAGAAAAATGACAGCAACTCACATTTAGGTTAGAAACATTTATATTTAAAATAATCTTCCATTGAAAGCAGAGCTAACCCTGAGTGCAGACAGGGCCTATATAACTCTCAGTATCCCTTAAATTCTACCTTACACTCGGACAGACCCAGCACAGCGTTTCTTTCATTGGCTACATGTTACACAGAGCCGTAAGACTCCTTGGATGGAGCACAGCTGGGAATGCATTTTGGGGAGGCAATATATTACCACTAATCATGACACTGCTCATGAACATGGACAGACAACACCAAATGTTTAGATGACTAACAAAAATGTATTTACTACATGTGGACACCCTTGTTCAGTTATAGGCAGTCATTTTCAAGTACTCCTGAGCTTGAGGCTTTGATAGCAAATGGATGAGTGGAGAGTGGGATTGGAAGGTAACCCACTGTCTGGGAAGCTGCTCCCTGTTAAGCAGAATGCACCGATATTTCTTACAGGAGAAAGAAATGCTTTCTTGGCTTCTCCTTTCACACAGCTAAGTCTGGTGGGAGGAAACAGCAGAAGGAGGACGCTGCCCCAGGTGTTGCGCTGTGCCATGCAGCTCAACTCCATCTGTGGTCATCGTTGCTGTTGCTTTTCAGAAGCCTGTTCATTCTTGCAGAAATAGGCTGCTCCTACAGAAAAAAAAAAAACAAAAACACAACAACCAACCCAAAACCCAACCAAAAAACCAAACAAAAAAACCCCTCCAATGCATAGAACAGATGGAAAGCATGAAATTACGCATGGAAACGTGGGGGGAGGATTACCAAAAAGTGTTTTTTCAGTTATTGATTTCTTCCAAAGTCTGAAGAAAAGTTAACCTGTAATATTTCTGCAGTTGCTTCAGCCAGCTCATGTTCTTAAAATTCATGGAAATAATAATTTTCAGCATTTAAAGGCCACTCTGGATTCCAGACTTTTTTTAATCATGAGAAAGAATAATCAGCGGATCACAACAGATAAGGCTAGAAGGAGCCAAAATGCACTGAAGTTGAAAGATACCTCCAAAAGCTCCAGTAGGATTTGGTCCAGAGTTTGCCTTGTATTCTAACCATCCTAAAAGCTGCTGGCAATGACACAGTGCGATGTCTCTTTTTTCATAGCGAGATTCATTTATCAATTCACATGAATTGATAAATGCTGCCTCATTTGAAAGCCGGGTGCTTAGTCCCTTGCTCTAATAACACTATGCAGACTGATGGCTGATTAATTGACAGGCATTTTTGGGATACCTAGCGATGAACATCAACAACAAAGTGAAATGTCAGCAAGTGAGCGAGATATATTGCAAGGCTTACGTGGATTATAAGAAGTTGCATTATCAAACAAGAGAGCGATGTCAAGGGATAAGCAAGTGTAGAATCAGAGCATCCAGCAGGATAGTGATAACTAAGTCCAGGGAGATAATTTTATAAATGCAGATTTAACAGCTTTACTCAGATTCTCATATTTTCTTGTATAACCGGTAGGTTTATTTAGAGATCGTGTTAGTAATCAACTCGAGTAGAAGTGGCAACGTGAGTAGAAAAGGGGCTGCACAGAGGAATAGGTAGGCTGAAGAAAAGCCAAATTACAATTTCCCTGCTGCCTGCTAATGACTTAATGACCTCAAATGTGGTCCATAGGGGGCTGCAAAAGGAAGCTGTCTTTTGAAATTCAAGCAGGAGTTGCATATCTGTTATGCTAATTTCCAGACACTAATGTGACCAATTTTATATATAAACAACAATTTCATCTGTCATTTTGGGCTCAAGTTGCAATCCTTCCCAGTAAAAAAATATCAGCAAGTAAGTAATAATGTCCCTTAGGCTAGAATTGTGACACTGGCGTCATCCAGAAAACAAGCCGTGTTAATCACCCAGCTGCAACGCCATGAAAATAAACACATCTGTTTATGAGCAGTCGCCTGTTCTTACGTACCTGCTACTGGGTGCATCATATGCGCCATCTTACATTTACAATGAGGCTAGCCAGAAATGAAGAACTCTGCCTAACAAAATGGTTCATATTTCAGCACTGAGTTTTGCCTGTTGTAAGGATGAGCTGGGCCAACTGTTCATGGCTTTGGGAAGGGACAGGAGAAAAACACGGTGGTAAGATGATTGCTGTGGATATCCAGTGTTAAATCACCGTTCTTTGAGATGCCTGATTTCCCAGTGGTTCCCCACAATACTGTGCGATCAATATTCCCCCCTGCATGTATAAATGAAATGACTGGCTTCCAATTTGCAGCCTCTAGACCCCTAAGGAGGACATGGAGTGATTTTAAGTTGTCCAAGAAAGGGGATTACAAAAGCAAGTTCCTGTAGTCTACCTGTGGTCGGGTGGGGAGTTTTTTGGTGTCCACAAATTGCTAGAAAACTAAAATTCACTAAATGAAGTTCCGAACAGGCGAATGGGAGTGGTAACCACCAAAATCATGAGACTTGACCTGCGGTCTCATAAAACCAGTGCAAGCACTTCTGCCATCAAGGGCTCCCTCAATCTTTTTGCTGCACACACAAAGCCAGAACCTGAGGAGCCTTTGTAACAGAAATCTCCTTGAAACATTGGCCCCAAACTTTTAATTTCAACAGATGACAATTTCCCTACATCAAAAACTTTCCAGTCACCTGTAATAAACACACATACACAGTTTGCACAAAGCACATCAATCCTTGTGTTTTGTAAAGCTTAGAATCAACAATTCAACCGGAAAATTGCAAAAAGCCTCAGTATAGTGAGAGATTATAACGGAACAGAATTCTCATAAACTATGAGAATAAATATATATTATTTTTAAACATTATAAAGTCTGATTTCACATTTAAACAATTGTTTCATTGCAACAGCGCTTAAATACGTATAATTACATGTTGGTTTCTATCATTCAGAACACTTTATATGCACACGTAAGGCAAATGCTCAGATATAAATCCCAGGTGGTGATTATTTTTAATAGTGCAATTATTTTCTCATCAGAATCACTGGGGTACAATTCCTGTTAAACTATTCAGTCTTCCTTGAGAAAGTTAAGTAAAAATCAATCTGATTTACTTTAAAGGGCTTCCCAGCTCTGCTCTCTCCCCCTTCTCTGCTCAAATAAATATAAAAGTGTATTAGCTATAGGGAGAATCAATGAAATTATATTAAATTTACAATTCAGCCAAGTGTCTACAAATTCAACTAATTATTAATATTTTGAATCTTGTTGATGCTGCTGTTACTGAAAAACCCAACAGCCCATCTTTAATGTAAGCAATAGCTGAGGCTTTTACACCTCCATTTCATTAAAGCTGAAACATTTTGTTGCCTAGTTAAGTGGTTTAGGTAGTTTTCTAATTATTTACTGGAAATAGTGAAAAAACATTTGGTGTCCTGAAATGCATTTTATAAAGCAGCACATTTTCAATAGGTGCCAATAGCTTAGTACACATGTTGTATAAAAAGATTTGGTATGTTTGGAGCTTTTAAAATCATAACTGACCATGTTTACTTCCCATAGGACTTCTCTGAAGAGCTTTTGGTGGAGATCAGAGAGCAGCGGGTCCCTCCAGACCCTACACAGCAGGTCCTGCTCCAGGAAGCTGTGTAAAAAAACCCCAAAATCACCATTCTCCCTCTCCTGGCAGTAAGAAAGCAATTAGCCTGATGTTAGTAAGCCCTGACAGGGATGAGGAAAGCCTGCCAAAAGACTGCAGGGCAATGAATTTCAACCTGCAATATGACAAACGCTGGTGCAAATACCTCAAAATCGATTTGAATCCACAAGGATGAGTTCACCACAAAGACCTACCCTCCCACGGTTGCTAAACACCCCGCGACATTTATCAGAGGAGTGCAGGAAACAGCCTCACTTCTGCTTTGCAGATTACATTCTGCCTCCATGAACTCACCTTTAAAATTTCAAACGGATTGCGCATTATTCATTTCCTATTTCAAAATGTCCATTATTAGCAAAAATGACATTTCGGTAGAGAGAGAAATTATTTCAATGTAATCTGCAAATCAATTTGTAAGGATTTCAGCAAAGCAATTAGGGGAATTTCCGGACTACAAACACTGTGTAATGTGAGATTTCATCTTGACTGATAGACCTGTCAGGTTTTTCATCCAAAAATACATCTGCGTTTCCCTTCTCTCCACTCCACATTTCATGAGTTATATCTGAAAGTTTTGCTCTTTCCTGTATTTATTATTGGCGCCTTGGCACTTTACCCGATTTTAATCCATTTTGAACCTCCTGTTTGTCCCACTGAGTAGAACAGATGTGAAACAGGACTGGAGAAAAAGGGCAAATGGATGCTGTATCTACAGTGCTCAGGAGCCACCAAAGAGAAATGCAAACCCAATTAAACATCGAAAATGCACCAAGTGCTCACTGGGCGGGGAAAGCAAGACTGACCAAAGCTGAGTTTGGGTGCATCATGCAGTCTGCAGGATGACAACCAGTCTCAACACTTCCTAACAAAATAGGCAAAATGCAGGATCACAAGTTACGAGCTCTGCCAACAGGCCCCAGGGTGTCATTTTAGGAAGTAATATGGCTGCTTTTTTTTTAATTTTTTTTAGCTTTTTTCCCACTTTCCCACTAAGTGCAGTGAATTCATAGCTGTGTTCCAGTTTCTTTTGAACTATGCACCAGAGACATCATAAATAACAACCTTGCTGCCATCTCATTAAGGCTCAGAAATTTTCCAGCCATTAAAAAACTGAATTCCTTTCACATTTGCCGGTTGTGCTGTCTCACTGGCAGCTCCCTCTGAAAGGTTCCCTGACATCCCAAGCTTAGTGCAAATAAAATCAAAACCTTAATTCATCCTCTGTCTTCTCTCCAGTTCTTTGTTAGAAATGTCACATCCACAATGCTGTATTTTTGGTCCCATATCTCAAGGGTCATCTCCAGTTCCCCTTTCCCTCTCTTACAGCCCGTGTCAGTCAAATCTGTTAAGTTCTCTTATTTTTCTTTTACTTCTTGGAGGGGGTCATGTCCCAGCTTGATTATTGCACTTTTCCTTCTGGGGCCCTTCTTCACTATAATTTTTTCTAGTCCACACAAAACCAGTGTTCCTTTCTGCCTTGCGAATTCCCACAAACCTAGCTGGTAGGTTAGTTTAGATAGTTAAACTAAACTTAGTTTAAGTAATTAAATGTTGCACATGTATAAAGAAATGTCTTAAGAGAAGCTGGCATCCATACACCAAGCCTAGCTCTTGTTTTGACCTGCATGTCCCTACATCGTCTCACTAGGGTAGGAAAGAAATTCATGAAGTATTTAACCAACTTCCAGAGTTTTTGTTTTGGAAACAAATAAACAGAACAGCTGAGCTGGTCAAAAGCATCCAGCTGGGATCCTCTTCCCTAAGCTTCACAGTCATGCCGGCTGCACTGGGAGGGAACGCAAGCACAGATAAACAGAACATTCAAAATAATTAGATACCCACAACACTGCAAATTACTTAAATAGGGGCTTTCACACTCTGAAAGAGTGGGATGGAGTTGCTCATGACAGATGTTTTGTGGCTGCGTCTGAACTGAGAATTAAACTGAAAAACGGAGCAGAAAAGTGCACTCAAAGCAAGAGCAGCCTGCACCATCTATGCAGCCAGGAGGAAGTTTTCACTTCCTACTCTATGTACACCATGTTGCAGCCCTTACACTCACACGGTACGCAGCCCTTAGGAGCAAAGCAGAGGATACGTTGTGATAGGGGAGTGGAAACAGGTCCAGGTGAGCTGCCGGAAGCACAAGAGATTTGAAGGTAATATCAAATGGCAGATAGAAATCTCACATCCACAGACCAATGTGAAATCCAAAACATTACAGAATTAGCAACTAGGAGTGCCCCAAACATCCAGGTCTTCTAGCATCAGGATGCTAGAGGAGGCCACCCGGAATATTTGTTTCTAGTATAATCCAAAGTTATTGCCCAAGTAAAATACATCTTTACACATCAAGTGCCTGGAAAGACAACTTTCATCATTGCTCATTGTCATTGCAGGCAAGCTTGGAGAATCCAGCTGAGAGAATCCTCTCAATATACGAGAGGAAATGGGCTCAAGCTGCACCAGGGGAGGTTTAGGTTGGAAGTCAGGAAAAATTTCTTTACGGAAAGGGTGATCAAGCATTGGAACAGGCTGCCCAGAGAGGTGGTGGAGTCACCATCCCTGGAAGTGTTCAAAAAACGGGTAGATGTGGCACTTGGGGACATGGTTTAGTCTAGTCTACCCTTGATTGGCTTAGAGTAGACTTGGTAGTGTAGGTTAATGGTTGGACTGGATGATCTTAAAGGTCTTTTCCAACCTAAACTATTCTATGATTCTATTCTATGATTCTATACACTACACAAAGTAGGAGATACAATCCACATGGTACAGACAGATACAAACGGGCCAGGGCTGGGGTTAAGGAGGGACGGTTCCCTCTGCCTTGCAGGTGAGGCAGGTAGGCAATTTGCCACAGATCACCAGGGAAATCCATGGCCACATCTTGAATTGAACACAAGCTCTCCCGGGCTCTGCAGCATGGTCTTCGAGTGGCAAGAAAGGTGACGTTCAGTGGGCAAGCACTAACAGCAGCAACGGGGTTGTGCCTGCTAAGCCAGCATTAATCTAGTGCATTTATTAAGAAGGGAAGATGAATGCATTTCACTCACTCTTGTCCCAGCATTTCCAGCATGTCCCCACACCAGGGCTTCTCTACCCACTGCTGGCACACGGGAGCTCACGGCTCCGTTAATCACTTCCCATTCCCCCACCTTGTAGGAAGGCGTTTTCCTCTCCCTTTGAACAGCCCTGCAAGCAACTCTCCTTTATTTGTACTAACGTCAAGCTCTTCCTAATATTTACCACTTCAGATGAAAAACAGGCATATGCAAAAGTGTTATGAAATTAGCAGCTTTCCATACACAACCAAAGCCACAAGCTTTTCAGCCTCGCCCTGGGCTCCAGCAATCAGAGGCCTTCATTTTTCACTTGCTCCTGTTATGCAGAAAATATCACATAATTCAAGTTTGGGAGGCAATTGAAGTGACATATGACTGCTTGTGCCAGAAGCTGTCCCCTGCCCACCACCACCATGACCTGGGCAGTTGCGCAGCCCTGCCTCCACGGCCAAGCTCATCAAGAGGAGAGCTGTGCGCTTTCTCAAAGCATCATGGAGAGATGAAGAGATTAATGGAGCAGGGAAAGCCGGTGTCAACAGCAAAACCTGTTACTGCAGCTGCACCACTTCAGAGCTTTAGACAGCAAATTGTGTATATGCACCCTTCCCCACAACTGCCCGGGGAGAGCACGCTATTTTAGAGGTATGACCAGAGAAGTCTAGATATAGGCTTAGCCCTGCCAAAACTTCACTGTAAATGGATAGATGGGTTTGCAATCAGGTCGAAATTCTGGAAGTATTTGGCCTTAGGCTCACATCTGGCATTAAACTCTGGCAGTTTCTGGTAAGCAGGCAAGACAATGTTTTTCTCATCATATCTTAATGGTATTCCCATCATATCTTAATGGTCTTCCCATCATCATCTCCCAGTTCACCAAGGCAAAACCCTATTCCACCTACCTCTGATGGAACGTGAACCTTCTTTTCCTGGCAGGATTACTCACCTAGCCCCCTTTTTACCGTACTTTATCATGCAAGCTGAATACTGTACCTGCTTACACAATCTGAAGGTGTGACTCCACAGATTTTCATTATTCTCTTTGCAAACCGTTTTTCCTGTTTTCAGCTGGGGTAGAGTTAATTTGATTCCTGGTAGCTGGCATAGCGCTGTTTTTCAGATTTAGGATGAGAAGAATGTTGATAACACACTGATGGTTTAGTTGTTGCCAAGTACTGCTGACACTAGTCAAGGACTTTTCAGCTTCCCATGCTCTGCCAGGGGCACAAGAAGCTGGGAGGGGGCACAGCCAGGACAGCTGACCCAAACTGACCAAAGGGCTGTTCCATACCATATGACATCATGCTCAGTATATAACTGGGGGGTGTTGGCTGGCGGGCAGTGATCGCTGCTCGGGGACTGGCTGGGCATCGGTCAGCGGGTGGTGAGCAGTTGCATTGTGCACCACTTGTTTTGTATATTCTTTTATCATTATCATTATTATTACCATTATTATTTTCTCTTCCTTTGCTGTCCTATTAGACTGTCTTTACCCCATGGGTTTTACTTTTCTTTCTGATTCTCTCTCCCATTCCACCGGGGAGCAGGGGGGAAGGTGAGTGAGTGGTTGCCGCGGTACTTAGTTGCCAGCTGGGGTTAAACCATGACACTGTTCTGTATCCTTTTGTAACAGAGGTAGATAAAACTGGTTTCCCCTACAGGCCCTAGAGTATTTTCATTTTTTAAATATTGAGTAAAAAAATTAAAAAAATGTTTAGTGACTGCTTTTACCTATACTTAAGCCTAAAATATGTCATTTTCTGGCTTATTAATGAGAAATATGTATGTCAGAACACAGAAGTAGTAAGTTCAGCCTGCAGTCCGATGTGACAAAGCATTTATTTCTGACTATTCAGCTACCATCTGTGGCTCACTGTGCAACCTGACAGCTGCCACTGGTGGTGTGACCTCCTGAGCAATCCTCATTAGTACAGTTTCTTACCCTATCATTTAAGAAAAGAAATTGCTATGGAATAGCTCCCAAATGTGCACCTCTCCCTACAAGTAAAATTCAAGGCGTGAGGCAAAAGACAGAACATCTGGCAGAGAACGGTATATTTTGTATGTTAATAGGCAGTGGAGAGCAAATAAAACATGTTCTGGAAATAGAAAATTGACTTCTTCCAAATCAGGAGAGACTATAAGAATATATGCCTACTCTGAAAAGGAAAAGCAAGTGACTGACTCTGCATGCAAGAGCATCCCCCGTCAAAGGCAAGGTTGGATGCTGCTCAGCAGGCAGAGGAAGCACTCCGTCTCCCACAAGGGCTGGGGCTCCTGGATAGCCAGGAATAGACTTCCAGTATAGACTTCAGACAATATTTAAGGGAGTGAGGTCATAAAAATATTTTGTCTTTTTGACTTTCTTGTTTGGTGTCTTTTTAGGCTCTTTGATGCTGTGTCCTTGGAACTGAAAGCTCAAAAAGCAACTACAGGAAACTGAATTTTTATTCTTCTCCAGTCTTTTGTCAGGAACAAAAGCAGTTGCTTTCCGAACTACCTGTGGAGAAATACAAAGCAACACTTCAGTCACCCATTCCAAATCAGAAACACAAGGTAAAGGCCAAACAACTGGGAGCGTGCTCAAGGATCATAAATTTCCTTATGCAACTCCATTTCTCTAACAAGCTTCTGTTCCTGAAAGTACTATTAATAAATAAATAAATAAATAAAATTAAAAATGCTCTCCTTTAAAGCAAATTCTGGAATGGCTGAAAGAAATTATAAAGTCACCAGAGTGTTTTGAGCACGTTTTCAGTGCTCATGAAATATATTGAACATATTCAACTGACAGCTCTGTAAAATAAAATCTTCTATGGCTACAAAGAGCTGAACGGGAGACAGAATATGCTTCTTGCTTAGCTCCAGGCATGTCTCTTTAACCCTGATGTATTAGGGGAATATATCTGGAGGGGAGAAGATAGTTCAGTCATCATGTCAGAAATTAATCAAGTATCCAAGTATCCATTTTGGATATCCAAGTATCCAAAAATTGTTTGTCATAAATGATTAGGTTGCATTTAAACTGTTAACAGGAACGGTAATTTTCTTATTCCTTAGTCAACCAAATCTGCCCAGCAAAAGATATTTTTGTTGCTTTGTTTGGCTGTGTAATAATTTGCATATTACAAATTGTGAATATATGATTATAAAATAATAATTAAAATATGAAATAGACCCCTTTTATGGCACCAGTCCAAAATCATTTGCTGCTGCACATGAGCTAGTGTATGAAATTTGCTGAAGCCAAGAGTTTCGCTCCGGCTGTAAAATCACAAGACTAGAATACAAACACAGAGACATTCATGAACCTTAAATATCTGTGTTTAGAGACTGAGATCTGTGAGGCTCAGAGCAACAGAAAGTGTTTACAAAGTATACACAATCCTATTCTTTGGTCAATCAGTAAATAGTTTATATTTGCGGCATTTCATCTCATCTTCAACATCTCTCATAGAGGTGATAAAACATGGGGCTTGCTTTGGCTTTTGCAACACTGAAATCAATCAAGTATCTGTATGCAGTCCAAAGGGACAATAAATTGTGTTTGTCAAACCTACAGCCAATTTTCTGAAAACAAAAGATGTAACAATTTACAGAACCTCAGGTGCCCTATATTTATCCTTTCTCTGAGAGCTAGAAGTCAAGACAGAATCCTCCCCTCCCTTTTCTTTTTTTTTTTTTTTTTTAAATAAGCATCTTTTAAAAAAGACCCCTTTTTTTTAGTGGTAGATTTCTTACTACAGCTGAAGCTTTTGCTCAAGGCAGATGTTTGAAGTGTTTGAAACAGAGCACTCTGGGCTCCATGGAGTGGCCTAGATTATACTTCATATAAATGAAGTTGTTATATTAATCTCAACATTCATCATGAAGTATGACAAAGTTTAAAATGCCTCAGATTTGTTATGAAAAACAATATTATGAAAAATCTTTCCTATTATAACTGTTTAATTTACTACCTCCTTCTACATATAGATTCTAGTTACAAGACATATTTGTTTTCTTTGTTGGTAAATATTAGAGCAGTATGAGAGATTAAATTAGAAAAAATATGTGCTGCTGAGAACTCTTAGTTACAGAATCACTTGCTGCCACTGCATTGCCTAGGTAATGCACTGATCTATATACCCTAATAAATATTCACACAGGTCAGTCTCAAGCACAGATCCTTATCAGGCAGATGTGTTTGAGGCATCTCAGTTTCTGGAGCCAAGAAAACACAAGAGAGTCATTTTCTCTGCATCATCTCCAGCCACCTTTGGTTACCCCCAGCCAAATTTACCAGGTACCCAATTACAGCCAAGTTAGTTGGCAGGAGCCTTCATGCAGGTTCAATGTGAGATGTGAACTCGTGCCCCGGGTGTGTAGTGAGACTCATTAGCCGCACTGTAACAGTGACTGAGCAAGTCTCTGGAGCACCGGGACTGAAAACACAACTTGAAGTCTGGGGTAGAGATATAGATACAAAAAAGACACAGGAAGAAGAAATATCGGAGACACAGAAAAACATCCACGTGCAGAAATATTAAACACAAGAGGACTCTCCAGTTCAGGAAAGCAATAACTGAGGAAGGACAGCTAGGACCTGCTATGCTGAGAAGGTGGAAAGAACAGTTAGCTGCTGTTTCTCATCATACAACATAATGATACAATCAGGCACCGAGCTTAAAATAACAAAAAGGAAGCGTATTTTCCACATAATACATAATCACATTATGGAACTATTGTTACACAAGCATGCGAAGGTAAAAAATATAAATTACTTGAAAACTGTTTTAAAAATTCATGGACTGCCCAGAGAAGGATCACTGCCCGCTTGCCCTCTTCCTTTTCCTGAGCATCCGGCCAGTTACAGCTGACAGGGATGAGATATGGACTAGGAAGCCATAGGACTCACTCACTTAGCTTCATTAGGTAGAAAGCACTCATCTCACATCAAAATGCTCAGGGAGTTCAAAGCAGCAGCAATAACAATGAAAATTTAAGATTTGCCCATCGGAATAAATAATATACCAAATAGGCAATAAGTATATATCAAGCTTGTTTTTGCCATTCTATGCTATGAGAATTAGAGCTGGGATTGAGAGATTGAAAGCAGGTCCACTGTTTCTTACCTGAATTACAGAGCTTCTTTCAAACAGGTGGTTTTTCAAAACAGAAGGAATCATGACTAGTTTGTGTGCATAATATTTACTTATTTTTATTTGCATTGAAACAAGCAAAGAAATGCAGGCTCTAGATGCCCTTGCCATCAGTCATAAATGCAATTTAGTGCACCAAAACCAAATACGATAAATAATCTTTATAAATAATTATGAACTGACACCTGAGAGCTAACATAGCTGAAATGACAAATTAGAAATGTCATCTCACAATATGCGTTAGCCCAGTGTCACTCGAAGCCAATGTAGTTTTACTCACATCAAATTAGAATCGCCAGCTACTGTGGATTTTTTTTCCTTGAACAAGGTAGAGCTGAAAGCTCTGCAAAAAGAAACCTGATTCTAAGGCATTTTTTTGGGAGCAATCCATAAACCATCTGCATGTGCCATTAATGTTGGACATGGGAGCAGGGCTGCTGTGTGTCAAAATGCTCATATGACAGAATCGTGTCTTTGGAGAACAAAACATAAAGGCTACAACAAAGGTCTTTTATAAGCTGACAAAAAGATTACAAAGGTGAGTGAAGGAGACTTGGACAACAATAAAACAAATAACCGGGCTGCTCTTTCTCCAGAAGTCCCAGGCAAGGGAACAGGTAGAGCTTTCTGGGCTCTGAGAAGAGCAACACCATGAATGGAGGTCTTGTCAGACACAAAGCATCCTTCTCATGTAAGTATATATGAAATAGAAGTGCAGTATGTTGAGTAGTATGTATGGAAATGATCCTTGGGAGGGGGAGAATCCTTACCTGGTTCTACCTTTTATTCCATCAGCAGTCAATATTTGCTGCTGGCTGTACCTCCTTCTCAGCTAACCATCTTAAACAACTCCTTTCTCCTTTTCTCAAGCAGGTATCTCTGAATCTGCATTGGTTTTGCAGACGCAGAAATGCTCATACAGCTTTCCCTGGCAGTGGTTTTTGAACTGCCATCACTCACAGGCTTCTACATTCAACATGATGAGTGACCGCATCAGCAACAGGGACAACAGTTACTCTCCTTTAGCCATTGCTTGGGCATTGCTAGTTGAAATCAAGCCTATGAAGTCATACTGTGTACGACAGACCCAAGCTGTTGGATCTATTTTCATTTATGTGCATTGGTGAAACCTTAAGATGAATGTCCTTAAGATTGTTACCAGCAGCTGGAAAGGTGCAAACAGTTTGCAATTCAGCCTGCACACCTGCCTAAATTTCAGAAATGTCCAGATGGTTTCAAGGAACAGTTAGGATTCCTGTGCCTTTTGTTATCACTGCAATATCACATCATAAACGCAAAATGAAGAGCCAGAAAGTGAGGGCCCCTATTCAAACAAGAGCTTCTGCATCGTCAAAGATCCTGAAAAGTTTGTGAACAGCAAGAGAACTCAGACAGTAAGGGAGGCACAGACTTCAGCTCAGGGTTATTTGGCATGTAATTTGATTTCATGTGTTTTCCTGCTTTGTATTCATTGATTTCAAATCCTTCCTCAGTACCCATTTCTGCCACAATAGCTATGGTAAATTGCCATATTGGATAGGCAAGTGGCCAGCTGAGACTATGAACATAATTAACATGTCTACTTTAACAACCTACCTCAAACCTTCAATTTATGCAACAATGCATCTATGTAAAAACATCTTCTGGTCACAGTCCTTTCCATTTTTTTTATCATCTGCCCCTCATATTTGTTACATTCCATTCACTCATCACAACATCTCATAATGTAAACTGCAAGCTGTTGAGGACAAAAAACATTGTGTCTTGCTCTATTCTTGTGCAATGAGATCATGAACAACAAGACCCTGCCACAATAGCTCCTCTGGAAATTAATACACATAATAATATTATTATAACCTTCCAACTATTTCCTTAACAATTCAAAGTATACTTTTTTTCCTCTATATTTTAAGCAGAGCAGTGGAAGCTGCTGTCTGATTTGCATTCAAATGTGAATAAGATGCCAAGTGCTGCACCTCTTTGCACTGTGTGCTCCTTACAGAATGCATCTTCCATAGAGCAAAGCGTGTTGTAGCAGCAGCAGATTAAATGAATCCAGACAGTTTTTGTCCTTCAGGGAAAGACACCTTGGTTTTGTCACGCTCCGGTCTGTCGATGCTCCAGACTCACAGGATAGCAGTCTGCAGTACACGGCATCTCAATATAGCGGTGGAGATCAGAAATGGAAATCGTGTTCTTCTGTGGGAAAAAATGATCTTTCCATACAACATCTATTGACTGAACTGCTGCAACTCTGGTGAGTAGTTATCATTTAAGCAACCTTCGGCTTCCCACAGGCCAATGAAGGAAGCAGACAGGTCTTCACACATTACTGGTGCATAATTTCCCTCTTCCCGATTCCCTGAACACAGAACACACAAAACGGGACAATGACAACATGAAGTTCGTCTCAATGTTTCCATTCAACCAAACCTGTTTCAAAGAGCAAACCTGACATCAAAAACCCATCTAGGGAGAGTTTTCCACGAAAACCCTGCTCAGAGAGAGCACGCACAAATGGAAAGGCCTGCTGCCTGCCAAAGGAAAAAACTCTTGGCGTTGAATCACCCGTCCATTAGTAGCTGTGAATAGTAACAGCAGCCTGTAATCATGAGTGCTATGCCCTGAAATGATCACTTCATATTATTTTGCTTATAGGCAAGGGTGGTTTTAATATTTTAATTTTTTTTTTTTACAGTAAACAACCAGGTTTAACAACACAATTCTTTTGATAGTGTGATTCTGTGCATTCATAGAAATGAAAATCTATACAGGATTTTTTTTTTTTTTTGAGATATTTGTCTTCTAATAACCATGAGTTATAAACAAAATCCCTCAGATGTCACCCACAAGACCTCCTGTTTTTCTAGGGATCTGATGGCTCTTTTTGAAGCGTGCGGCCAACAGCCCACATTCCGCTTGGCTCACTACTCCACAACCAGTTCATCCACGCAGAAAATAAACATATTGATGCTTTTATCCCTCCCTTCCCTATTCTGAAGCCATCCTGTGACCCCAAGGACCAGGCTGGACTCCTTTCAGTGCTAACAACTGCTCTGAATCACGAGCAACAGCAGGAGCGATTGCTAACAGAAACCTCACACTCCTTTCTTCACCCCTGAGAAGTTAAGATTTTACCAGTCGCTTACAAACGTCCCACAGAGCCTAGTTTAGAAGTATATGTTTATTAGACTTCAGTCTTCCACCTGGCAGAACAAACAGATGCGGAGTAACCTACGGCTTTAATCATTTTCCCTCCGCAGGCACAGTTCGGCCATACAGCTAATTCATGCTGTAGATTCTGCTCAGTGAAGCACTGCAAATTATCCACACAAGCAAAACACCATTTCCAGAGAGTAGATTTAGGTTAAACGTCATTCAAGGATTTGCATGCAAGACTCTCACCACAGTGAACCATAAAGACATGAACGCCATGATACATTGAAAAGATGTGCTGAACGCATTTATTTATTTAGAGCACAGAGAAGAGCCAACTTTTCATTCCTGAAACAATCATTCAGTGACAGTTGAAAATTAATACTCTGCAAAAGTATCCAGGAATAGCATGTGGCAGTGATGTTTGGTTGGTTTTAATTAAAATATTTAGACATCTGGAATTGAAAGGAATGCCAACAACCTTCAACTTACTGGTAGAGAGAGGAAATAAGATACTTCTAGTATATTCTTACCTCTTAATTTTAGTCCACACAATTAAAAACATTAGTCCTAATCAACTTTATTATTATCTCCTTGTGTAGTTGTATATTGAGCATTCAATGTCGTGTAAGATCTCCGAGTTTTCTAAGCAGCTGGTCAAGGTACGCCGCAGTCCATCTGCCTGGCAGGCCTGAGTTCATAAACCTCATCTGAAAAAAGTCATGAACAACAAACACTTTAGTCCGCTGCTACGAATCGCAGCTCCGTATCAGTTGATACCAATTGCTCAGTAAAGTAGAAACGTCTATTGACTTCTTTATAATGTCAGCTTAAAAATGTTTGTTAAAAATGGTCTTTACTAAAGCTCGGGATGCACTCATTTAGACATTTCTTCCAGGTTTATGGACAACATCAGGTCTTACTAATTAAATGTTCTCTACAGTTACGATGATTAAGAAGGTGACAACTGAACTAATAACGCTATGTATAGGTGTACTACTTTCTTTTTTCTGCTTTAAGATATTGTTCTTGCAGGCTACAGAAACTCTACTCAGGTAATTTTTGTTACAGAAAACTATTCTTGCAGCCATAATCAACGAGGAAGAATGGTGACTCAGACAGGCTTAGGTCTGCTAACATGAACGGAAAAAAGAAACTTCTTGAGAAAAAACTTCATCACTGGCAATAAGCTCCAACTGACTGTAAGAAACTTTAATAAGAAACTGTAATTAAGAAATGTAGCATTTTCCCAAACAGCTTACATGTGCTTAAAAGCTTTTTTAAGAAGTTCTTTTTTTTAAACATTACCTGGAAATACTGGATAACTACAGCCGAAGGGTGGAAGTAAAATTTTTGAAACAGCACTAAATTCTAATAAGGAAAAAAACATTTCTGCAGTTTGCGACATATTCAAAGATAAGATCACCTACTAACTAGCCTTCTGAGAACCTGGATCTGAACCGGGAGTGTTGGCAGCTGGGATTACTGCAGAGATTAGAGTGGCATTCCTTGAGAACTGGGCTTCGTGTGTTTTAAATTCTGCACAAAAGATAATTTAATAAATATTGAACCTATCATGTAATAAAACAATGTGGCAAGAACACTGCTTGCAAAAATATGAAAGGTCTGCTACCACTAGAGCTATTGTTTTTTCATACATAAGAACCATTTATCAAAAGCACTTTAGCAGAACCAGCTATATAGCTATATGGTATAGAGAGATATGATTTTTCCCTCCCAGATCTGTATTTAAGCACCTTAAGTGTCACACAGGTGAACTGCTTTAAAACAGTTTTCAGTTACCTACAGTAAACAAGTGGCTCTTGTCTCCTCTGCAATGTAACTTGGTATGTGCCGGGAGCCCACATTGCAGTTAAAAAGAGTGAATATCCCATCAAATCTGCTTGATAATCAATTTGGGTATGCCAGTTTGTTGGCCGTGCTTCAGATTAGCTTTGGCCCTCAGTTTGGAAGCAATTAAGCTGGCTGAATATTCTACTATTTTTCTTTCTGATAAGGATAGCCAGGTTCATTTGGTTTTCCCTCAGAAGTGAAGTCCAGTTTACATATGCTCCAAAACAATTTGGAGATCAAAAGAAAAACAGTGCATCTAGAAATGGTATAAATATATTGTCATGAGGCCTCCTGGGTGTAAGAACTTCTACAGAAAGTTGGTCAAATGCATTTAGAAGAAAATTTACTTAATTTTTTTTTTTTTAAATCTATATGCACTCATTTCATTTGGTGGAAGCTTTAGAAGGGCAAAGGGAGGAGTTAATTTCATATGGCCTATGAAGGTCTTTACAATTTTTGTTGTGTAGGGATTTTTTTTTTCTAGCTGATGCTTGAAGAGAAAATGAATGAAGTGGCACTCTTTTAATCCAAAATTGCAAAATCCTGAGGTTTCAAGTAAGGCCTTACATATCTCATAAAAGTCAGTTAAAGCCAAAATATAGAGGCAATAGACAGAAAGTCCACAAAAATCAGTGATTAAATTAAAAAGGACATTCAAATGTATTTTTCCACTGCATAATAAATTTGAAATTTTTACAAAACAAAATTCTAATATTCTTTAAATGAATGTTAAAAACCTGAGAAAAAATTTTTTCAAGGATCATTTCTAAACATACTGAGTAGAAATAGACAGGAAGAGGAGTACTACACTTCATATATGCTTGCACTCAGCAGATTACTATAGCTGCACTACCAACATATTCAACTATTATACCTCTTATTACATGCCCTACAACTGATTTGAAACATATATTCTCATAAGACAATTTACTTTTCCTATTTGTATGCTAATTTAGATACTTGTTATTCGTGATACGTTGTAAGAGAGATGAAATTCTGAGAAGCAAGACCTTAGGTGGACATCTAAATCCAAGTGAAAAGTTCCCTCAACTGTCAAAAATTATATTTGATTTAATACTAGATCATGAAAAATACAGTTTTACAATTATCCCTTAGGACATAATAAACTAAAGAGAAAAATATGATCAGTTGTAGGTAAAACTTACCTTCAACAGTGCCTCCTGATTTAACAGAGAGACGGTCTAAGAAACCTCTAAACTCCTAAGTCCTAGTGTCAAGGATTCTCCCTTTTTCCATTCAAAATCATATAGCAGCAGCAATTATAACCATTCTTTATCTACAGCATGTTAAGAACTTTACCTATTTTTAATTATGCTCTGACACCAGAGATCAGAATAGAATTAATGTCATTCAGCATGTTTGCTGGTATTTTTCTACAGCCAACCATTTCTCTGAAAACTGTAGTTGGCCAAACCACTGACGCTCCAAAGACCTGAACATTGTATAGCTGAATCACACATTTCTAACTCTTAGGTCTGTCTACTTAGATTGTGTCCTGGTTTCGGCCACAAACAGATTGCCTCTATCTTCTACCCAAAAGCACTAGAGCGGCTGTCTGAACCAAGAACCTCCACAGGTCAGAGGATCAGATTCTTATAAAACTTAAAAATAAATCCTAGTGTCATAGACTTTAATGGCCAAAAGGGCCAGCTGGATCATCTACTTTGAACAGTACAACACAGACCATTACGTTTCATCCAGTAGTTCATGCATCAATTTGACTAGTTCTGGTTGAGCAAAAACACTTCTTCTGGTCTAACTTGATTTTTACTGAAATTCACTTTGTAATTGCTGCCATTGAGCATGGCAGAGACTTTCTCTTTGCGTAACACCTCCCTTGATACAACTCTGATCCTGAGTAGAATGTAATGTTCTTCTAAAAAATATTGTTATGCTGTATGTGCTTCTGCTGTAGTAATGTCCTTTTCGTTATCCCATGTTCATGAACCATCTTAATTAAGGTTTATGATTATATGACAAAACATCTTCAACTTGGCTGAGAACTTTCATTTCAGCTAGAAACACAGCATCTTGTGGTGCTTTCATTGTGGTATCATTTTTGTTTTAAGAGATATTGAGAGTTCGTACACCTTCCTGCTGTTTGGAACCTAATCACCAAGTCCTGTTCTCCCTCAACAGATCTGTCAGTATCACCTTCCCATCCCCAGGTATTGATCTACTTTTTACCTACCCTAAACCACCTTCTAAAGTCTTCCAGTGCTTCCTCTGTTAACAAGTTACGATTTAGATATCTATTCCTATATGTTTCCCAGCTACAATTCACTCTTGCCATTATTCCAACCACTTTTATACCTGTTTTCCAATTGATTTACCTACATAAACTCTTCAGGTTCCTTGGGGGACTGAATTGCACCCACTGATCATAGCCTTTGTCCAATTCAAATGCCTTAGATCCTTCAGCATTTGAGGGATTTAAAGAAATCTTAGCAAATAAGTGACTAAGGGGTAAAAGTCTTTATTTTTTCTTTTTAGGAACTAGATACCCAAGGCAGAAGTTTTGACATTGACATGAAATATTTTTGGTAATGGTATTAAGAGTACATATCAAAGTGGAAAGAAAAGTTTGTACCCTCAAAAGGATCTGTTAAAATCAGGGATCCACTGACATGAACTAGGCTTCTGATTCAGACAGGCCAGTGAAGGACGATAACATTTTGTACCATCTGCTGGCATAACAAACATAGAAGGGAAGATAAAACATGAAAGGCAGTGATTAGCAAGCACAGCAGCAAGGACAGGTTACTCTGCTAATGTGAACAAAGTAGTGGACTTCACACAAGTTCTAAAAACCACCATCAGTAAAATCTATTATGGAGTAGATAAGGAGGAATACACAGGATGGAGAAATAAGGAGAGTGAACAGCAGAGGTTAGTTAAAAGATGCCAGTTATTCAGCAGACATAGAGGGCAGTAAAAAGACAAAACAAAAAAATCCCAACACCCATACCATGACCTAAAAATACAAAGTGATTCTCTTGTAGATTTTTAAGAGATTTGAAGCAGAGACAGATTTTAGAATGTGCTATATATGCTTAAAAAACCCAAAAATTTAAGTATCAGGATGTGACATCTACCCAAAAGAACCACTCACACTGAGACCTTAACTGCATCTGTCCAGCTGTAATCCATTAGATGTTTCTGATATGCCCTCCAGAAAACAAGGAAAGCATCAGCAATTATATTGAGATAAGCTTGCCCAAAAGCTCTGCATTATGTCTGGCCTGCCCTAATGGTTTAGGTACATTTAGGGAAGAAACAAAAAGCATAAATGAACTCTTTAAGGTTTACAACCTTGCAAAAAATCTGGGCAGGGAAGCCAGAAGATGATAGCAAGCCAGGTAACATAAATGTCCTTGACAGGCCAACATGTCTAAGTAAAACTAAAAAAATTCTTGCCCTATGTGCAGGTGTTCTTCCTTAGTTACAGTAAAAAAAAAAAAAAAAAAAAAAAATCCCAGGGAGCTAACCGTGGGTTTCTGGTTTCTGGAATCCTTTTATTGTATTTAGCATATTGCCATATTTGTGGGAAAAATAGGTCTTTCAAAGAGTAAAATCTTTGACATACTAAACTGCCGTAAGTATTTTGATAGTAGAAACCACAAGAAATTTCACATCTCACAACCCTGTGAAAATAACAGCACCACAGAGGGAGCACCTGCATCACAAAGACCTTGCCCTATCTCATCCTCTAAATGTATTCTTGCTACCATGTGTCTTTCAATTACATGGGCTTGAGACTGATTCACCATTTGAAAGGGAATCTCTCAGTCATCCCCACTTTCTCTGCTTTGGCTCGCGCTGCCAACTGGTCTGAGAGCGTGCAAACTGGAATCCTTTGGAAAGAAATTCACCCAGAAGGCACACTCTGCAATGCTCCCCTATCTGTGTCGTGGTTTAGCCCCGGCCAGCAACTCAGCACCACGCAGCCGCTCGCTCACTCCCCCTGCCCCGGTAGGATGAGGGAGAGAATCGGAGGAGTAAGAGTGAGAAACACTCCTGGGTTGAGATAAGAACAGTTTAATAGTTGAAATAAAGTAAAATAGTAATGATAATAATAGCAATATAATAATGACAATAATAATAATAATATACAAAGCAAGTGATGCACAGTGCAATTGCTCACCACCCACCGACCGGTACCCAGACAGTTCCCGAGCAGCGATCGCTGCTCCCCGGCCAACCCCCCCCAGTTTCTATACTGAGCATGACGTCATATGGTATGGAATAGCCCTTTGGCCAGTTTGGATCAACTATTCCGGCTGTGCCCCCTCCCAGTTTCTTGTGCCCCTGGCAGAGCATGGGAAGCTGAAAAGTCCTTGACTAGCATAAGCAGTACTCAGCAACAACTAAACCATCAGTGTGTTATCAACATTCTTCTCCTACTAAATCCAAACCACAGCACTATGCCTGCTGCTAGGAAGAAAATTAACTCTATCCCAGCTGAAACCAGGACAATCTGCTAAAAACCGCTCCAGCCATACTGTAAGACTAGCACTAGTCCAAAGTAAAACTCCTAAAGCATGCCCAGAAGGAATGCCACGTGGTCAGCATCAGCTCTTTTGCTGCACGGATCCGCTCCTCTTGTGCCATGGTACTGGCTGCTTCCACCATTCCCCTTGCCAGGGCAGCGCTCCACATCTCAGCGGAGCACTTTGTCAGTCACACAACTTGGGAGCTCCTCACCCTTCCTTCTGCAGAACACCAATAGTAAACTTCTCTTCTTCATTAGGTCTTGAAAGGCTTTGAAATCAGAGACTGTTTATTGTCTTTGATGCTAGCACTTCAAAAGATTACAAGCTATGGATTGGCGTTCCTTTTGAAACATCCTCCTCTAAATTTAACTGTGGTACGTTTAAGATCAGATGTTGCAAACGACAGTACTTCCTACACGAACACCATGGCTGCACAGGGCTATCTTTTGGCAACAGGCACAGTTGTGTGCATCCCCTCAGAAATGCAACCAAATATTATCTTAATATCTCGTTTACTGACCCAGAATACAAGTGTCTTGTCCAGAACAGTTTCAAACTTTAGATGTTTGTGTCTCCTATTTTTTTTCCAGTTGCAAAACATAACAAAAGTTTAAAGAGACACTTAGGAGAGCTGATGCTTGCAAACAGATCCATCTGCAATGCTTTACTTTAAAAATGCATTTGCTTTTCAACTTGTAACAGAGTAGGGTTCAGGATTTGGTGTGATTTTGGTTTTGTTGTTATTTTTGACTACTGCATAATCATGTCAGGGTCACTTGGTTTTCAGAATCCTTATCTTCTGACTAAATACAATTTTTTAATAGCACTACTATGATGCAGGAAATGTTTTCAAATCACTGTTTTACATATTTTGCCTTTCCAATCTCAAACAGCTCCACAGTCAAGGAAGAATTGATTCTCATTGAAATTACAAAGCAGTAAGAGTTTAAAACTCTAGAAGACAAGTAATTCCTCGGTGTCCAGCTGCTCAAAAGGAGGATTGTCATTGTGGATTTTTCTACATTATCATATTCAAAATATTCTGCTTTCAAAGAAAAAAACAAAACGGTCAAAATGTGTGAAATATGAAAATAAATTGCCAGTTTCTTCAAATAGCAACAAAAGCATTAAATTTCAATCCCTTGTTAGTTACTTGTAAGTGTATGCCGCAATTTGTATTTTTCTGTTACGTATTTTATTATAGTCCACCTGACAGGTAATAAAATGGAAGAAAATATAGTTCAAAGCAATTTCTAGTACTATTAATCAAGAGAGGTAAACTCACAATAATGAAGTAAAGCAATGAAGGACAAAGGCTTTGTCACATACTCTGTTGCTTTCAGATTAGTATTTTTCATTCAGAGGACTTGTGCGGTTATATTTTCTTTCTTGTAATAGAGACTTATTTTTAAATTTTATGCTTGAATTTCTAAAAGTAACTTTATTCAGCCAAGGTAGGAATCCACTGTAGAATACATGAACAGCCATTCCCAACATGACAGATTTCAAAGTGCAAGTAAATCTCAGAAATGAAGCGCTACGAGTTTTATTCACACAGCAAGTGACAATGTCTGCATGAGTAGGGGTAGGCCGTAACAGAAATGTTTCTACTGAATCATAAATTACAATTTGTGGGCCTTGGCTGGGAAACACCACCTGCATTCAAGCGCATTGACCAACTCATTCTTCTCCCGGCTGTTTTACGTAGGGATGCAAACCTCATTGCAGGTCTGAAACCATTTCACTTCTATTAAAAGGATCCATGATGTCCATTAAGGCACCTCCAAACTAGAGGACAGTTACCACTTGCAAGAACAGTTCAAAACCCTAAGGTCAAGTTTCTTTAACCATCTAATACAATCAATGGACTTCCACACATGAGCTGTGGTGCTGCCAGGAGCAAAACCGAGAGGAGAAACCCAGCCCACAGGTGTTCGTAACTCCTTGGTGCTTGGGCCCAGAACCACCACCGCCCTGCAGGATCCAGGTGCAGAGCCTTTGTACAGGATGAATTTCTACAACTCCTTTGAATATATGATATCCAAAGGAGTAAGGGGTTTGGTAGTTTACACAAAGCAGTCCCTAAATAAATTAAGGGATAATTAAAGGAAGGGAAAAGGAGCAGTGAATCCTGGCAGATCCTCTTCTAACAAAAAATGACACATTTTATTTTTAAAGCCTGGTGTTCCACCAGCCCTGTGCAAGTTATGTACCCTTAAAGGTACCCTCTACATATAAGAAGTCACCAGTTAATGGTTAGTCCAAAATATTAACACTAATCGAATAGTCTTTAGTCCAGTTACAATATTAATAGCCTAAATCAGTCAGCTATTGTAGAGAAAATAAAACCTCTAATGTAACACAACTAGCAAATGTTACATACTCACACACTCCCTTGTATCCACCCCTTTCTCTGGGATTGGCAGCACCCTCTTCCACACAGCAAACGGGCAGGGTCCCACGTCATTCATCAGGAGTAGTAGGATGCTGATGGTGGAGATTGTTCCTTCTTCTCTCTAGTGTCTGCCTGGGGTAATATTACACATTTCCGAAAATGTTCTACTCACTGTTCTTTCTTCATCAGTCTGGCAGTTCCACATTACAGCCAAATAATTTTATCTAGCGTGGTTTACTCACGTTGCGTATTTGTTCTTTCTTCTGTCTAAAACCTTGTTTTGTACAACTCTTTAGGTTGTATTTCTTTAAGGATCAGCACTTGGCCATGCGTGACTTGTCTATATCCCTGGGGCCTCTGGCACCTAAGATCATAGATTAATTGATTCTACACAAAATAACTACTTATTACTTACTAGCCATTAGCTACAGAAATATATCAAAATCACTATAAACATAGGCAGTACACCACACAACTGTACAAAGCCTGACTGTCATTTGACAGTTGCTGTTATGGCTATAACAAAGCTCAAGGTAGGGCAAGATAAGCCCAGAAAAATCATGCTCAGTGAGTCTTCATGCTAAGGGCTTGCAGAGTTAATACAAGTTACTAGCAATGACAATACTGTGTTTATGTGGTTACAGGACTATACCAGTAGCCAGGTCACTCTCCAGGGAAGGCGTAATGTTGTCTTGAAACTCCTTAGGTATCAGATAAAATAAAATTCAGGCCTTCCAAATTCCACAGGAGAATACCCTAACAGCATGATATAAAATACCAGCTCTACTTAGAGCTTCCACCCACTGCACAGTGGCAGCTGCTTGACTGAATGCCGCTCGTGCATTAGGTGACTTAGGCTTTGGGCGAATGGGTGGAATTTAGGTGACCAAAAGCTGCATTCAGACAGCTGTTTAGCTTAGCAGGACACAGGAGGCTCCAGCCACGCTCAGACATTGAGGAAACTTTAAAACTGAAAAGGAATATACGCTAGTAAGTTTTTAGCTTCTTCAAGATGAGTCAGTTAGTAGAGCATCAGCTTTTTGGATCACCTTCTTACATACAGGTGTCTAAACTCTGCATATGTTCTATTTTAAGCACGAAAACCAGCTCTCTAAATTTAGTGTCAAGGTACACAAATTAGGAAGTTGATCTCCCTCAGCTCCTCATGTAGAAAAGAGACAGACGAACTCCTTCAGAGGGTAATTTTGATCATAAGAACTCCTACTTAATTACCATCCAAATACAGCTAAAAAGAAAACACCACAAACTTTTGCTTTGCAATTTATTTATTAAGAAGAACATATAAAAGCCACCACAAAATGGATAAAAATATTTAAACATTTTGAAGAAAACCAAAAAAGGTTAATCAGACAAAAATCACCTAATAATTGGGAAGGAACTTTCATTTCCCATCCTTCAACATGCCGTATAAAACAGTATCCTAAAGCAGTGAGAATAAGTACTGGATGCAATTACAGCTTCAGTATCTATCTTTCTTTTCTTCAGCCTATTCAAAGCACTAAACGCCTGTGTCTGCCAGGTAGTGAAGTGCATATTCCTTAGTATAGGGACAAATTCAGCTAAAGAAAGGAAAGAATTG
Organism: Pelecanus crispus; assembly: GCF_030463565.1. Classification (NCBI taxonomy): domain Eukaryota; kingdom Metazoa; phylum Chordata; class Aves; order Pelecaniformes; family Pelecanidae; genus Pelecanus; species Pelecanus crispus. Next base: position 103,850,213 of record NC_134645.1, read on the forward strand.
AAGAAAGAAACAAACCAAACCAAAAAACCCCAAATAACACAGCTGCTTAGCCTTCAGTGAAGTATGCTTCCAGTCCCTCCAGTTCTGCATCAGTTGTTGTCTTTGACGAGGTGGGAGTGGAATTTGAATTCATGTTTTCCTGACTATTACTTTTTTGTTGAGAGTTTCCTGAATTGCCTAGTTCCTTCTTCAGTTCTCTACCACCACTTAATAGCCTTTGACTCTCTGTAAAATACTGATTAGGATGATTCAAAGAAAACCCAATGTCATCAACCTGCACATAAAAGGAAAGGAACAGTAAGTTATTATATTTATTTGAAAAAGTCATCTTTTTCACATTCAAGACCAAATTAATTAGCAATTCAGTAAGTTCTGATTTTGTTGAAGAAAGAGGCATCAGTTTGTAAATAATATCCCAGTAAATATTAGCATGACACAGACTTACTTTCATCACAAAATTTCTTCCTTCATGTTAGAAATAAAATGACTGCTTTGGCATGTTCAAACAATATTTCACACTGTCTTGCTGTAGTAAAGAAAAATACCTCCCCCAAACATATAAAGCAATGTAAGTAAAATGACATACCTTTACAGATGTAGGACAATTGAACCTACACCTTAAAACAGTATTTCCCTACCCAAAAGAGGGACTGAGACAAGCCTAGAGTGCAAACGGCAGTAAAGAATACTACTAAAAGTTGTAACAACTGCACAATGTAAATCTGGGTCTTAAGTATCAGTGTGAAACTGAATGGAAACAGGTAGCTTCACCGCTTTCCCTGTTTTCTCCAGTAGCCACAAATGCAATATTTACAAGGCAGTAGGCTAAGACGCAAGCCCAATAGATCAAGTTTATCTCTGCTCCATCAGTGCCAACATCAGCATCCTGAAACTAGATGCACAACCAATACAAAAGAACATTTAGCCTTCAGTGGAAAAGAACACAGAAAACTAGCATAAGGTGCAGCATATTTTTATTGCTCCTTTCTACTTAGCAGACACATTCTTTCAGCTCTGTAACTATTTGATAAATGAACATTCAATTGATGCTCATCAAATATTTCAAATCAACAAAACTTTCAGTTTAAAAAGTAAGCTATTCTGACATATTCACCACAAATCTCAGTTATAACCTTTGTACCTCTTTTCAGGGGCTCCGAAGTTGGAAATGCTTACTTTAAAAGGTGCTCATATTCAGGCAATCTCTACCTTTTATCTGCCTGTCAGTTCACGCGAATACTAAGAACATTTTGAGAAGAATACTGCTCTTAAATAATGTTGGAAAATTTCCTAAACCTGGCATACAATAAACCAAGAATGACTAAGAGCCATATACTGGTAATTTTCGGCTCCCAGCATCTTCCCTTTTCCCAGAGGGGTGGGGCCAATTCAAGCATAACAGGCAACTTTGCATACACACAGCATCTCATGAGGACATATACTGTGGCTGATTTAATATGCCCAAAACCATCAGTTTAAATTTCAACCACTTGTGAAAAATCATAAAGCAGAGAATCAATGTGCATTTTAAATGGAACCCTGATTCAACGCATTACCACCGCCTAGCTTAGCTCCATCAGAAAATGGTGACGTGTATAACAAAATCTAATTCAGACATGAAGATGATATCAGCAACTGTAGTAAGTGACCTTGCTTGAAAAATCTAAAAAATAAGTGACAGGCCTAGCACACTAATTTGGCACTCAAAATAAAAGGCACAAAGCAAAGAAAAAAACCCCAAACCCTGAAGCCACCACTGAATTTCATTTCAGTCTTATCTGGATGAGTTTCATCCAGCCAGCTTTCATCCATGCACCAATTTCCATTATGTGGGAACTAAATTACTTCTTTACACCAAAAAGGCTTAAGAAGAAGCAATACAGTGAAAAGCTGGCTTTCCTAGAAGCAGCTCGTAATTAGTTCTATTTTTTTAACCTTAACATCTCAGTGTTCTTCAGACCAATTTAAGATTCACTTTGTAATTCTTAATTTTGTTCTAAACTCTTCTCTCTGTAACAAATTGGAACAAGCTGCAGAAATAGCTCAATGTATGAATGGAGCGTGTTTTCAGAGGTGATTGACAGTATCTGGCTAAAAGCTATTTACGGGTTGTTACTTAAAACTGTAGTATGACCCCATGTACCCTATTTTAATTAAAAGAATTCTGCCCATTCATTTTATCACCTTTTTTTGAGAGCCTGAAGAGAGAAAGGGGAAGTTTTGTTCACCATCATCATCTTCATTTGTGATACAGTGATACATAAACAATTCTGTGTAATTTTCAACAAGGTTCTCTGAATAAAAATAGTCACAGTAATGAGGAATCCCTTTCACGGTCACAATAGTGTCAAGATTTTATTTTACTTTAGTTGATAGAATTGGATGGCAACTCAGAATAGAGTTTCTTTCTGGCTGGAAATACACAAGACATTTGACCACAAAAATGGAGGTTGAAGCATACACAAATTTCCTGGCTTTTTTATGTTAGACTGCTAAAGTTACTTTATGTAAGTTTTACAACGCTTTTAGGTAATACAGATCAAAACATATCAATTTTAAAAGCTGCATCATTAACTTAGCTGTAAGTTACCTGAAACTTACTACCAGAAATAGAGAAACTAGATTTCTCTAACAGCTTGATGCATTCACACCTGTAAAGCCATCTGGAATCTGCTATGCCCAAAGAAAAATGTATTTTCTGTGCAGTCAAAAATTTAAGCTCGTAACATGTATTCATCCAAGTGAAAAGTCTTGTCACTTCAGACAGAACTGTTTATTCCATCTGGTAGATGATACTAACACGACTTTTTTTGGATTCAACACATTTTGCACATATTGGCCTTCACACAAACTCTAGTTTTGTATTTCTGCTACAGCAAATATTGTTTTGAAAAACCCGAAGCAATAATTTTGTAGCTACAGTGTCTTTGGGTTTTAACCAAGAACTTTCACAATGACAGCCTATAATGCTACAATTGATATTACAGAAAAAACATGTGGAGAAATCATGGTGCTACACTAGATGATATGAATTAACCACATGCTTTAAAAAAAAAAAAAAAAAAAAAAAAAGTCCAGTGTTCTTGTGATTTGATCACAAAGAACTAAGAAAAATGGGGTTTGCATATGGTTTAAAATAAGCTATTCAAAAGTGATTCTTCTGTACCATAGTTTGCTATGTGCCAGATTTCATTTACTTCTTAAAAATACACTAGGATTGTAAAATATCAGTATGCAAGAATAACATGTTTAGAGATAAATACTAATATACAAATAATCAGCCATTACAGCTGTAACTGCAACAAGTAACTAATAGAGGAAATATTCATGCAAACAACATTAACATCGTTAGTTCCTTTGGAATATAACTTACTAACACAGGCATTAGCCAGTTAGGCTTTCTTATTTATTCATAATACTAAGGCTCTTAAAACAGTAGATTTATACAGTGGGTTTATACACAATCAGATTTCAGAGCACTAATTATTTCTATAGGCAAGCTGTCACAAGAACATTTATTTAACCTACTAGTTAACTAATTTACTAGTTTAATCTATCATAGCTGGTATCATCAATCTCTTTTACTTGACTGCATATACATAGCCAAGATTTCCAAACTGTTGGTCTGGAAATATTTTTCTCTATTCTGAGTTGCCATCCAATTCTATCAACTAAAGAAAGATAAAATCTTGATGCTATTGTGACCATGAAAGGCATTCCTCATTATCGTGACTATTTACTTTGCGTTATGGTTACACTGCTTACATTTTCAGGGTGTGTCATTTCCACTTTACATAAGTTGCCTTGTGTCCTCACTTTAGTACAAAATAAAAACTTACCTAAAAAGGATAATCAACATGAAATAGCTTATTATGACCTCAAGTACAAATATTAGAACTTCAAACAGTTATTATGCTTTCCATACAGCTTAAAATCAAAATTTGACCATCAAGAAAGATACTTCAGTATTTTGGTAGTGTTTGATTGAATGTTTACTCTAGTTACCATATAAACATAGCTTATTCTTGATTCTTATTAAAATGTGATAATGTTTGAAAATATCTACCCTACAGGCCATTCAGTCATACTTCTATCAAGTCAAAAGACCTTATTTTCTTCACATATGTAGGACAGCTTGTCTTGATCAAATTATGGTTTTGTTGTTTAGAAAATAACTTTCCCAAAAAGGAGTTTGCCCTGATATCCTAGAACTTGAAAAATATGGTAAAACCATTCATGCATTACCGGTAGTGCCTTCCTTTTCCACACTTATTGAAAGACTTAACAAATTGCATACACATACTTAATGAATTGCATACACATACATTTCCGCAACACATTAGCTCCTGCCTGAAGACAATGTGCTGGACCACACAAATGATGGTTACTTTTGTTCTGCGGTTGTGAGATAGCAAAATGAAAGTTCAGGAGAGGTGTAACATTAAAGTCAGTAAGCCCAGTTTATATGGAATATGCAGAGAAGCAGCTTTTAGGTAACCTATTTGAACCAGCAGGACTGAGGTGCAAAGACACCTTCCCCCCCAAAAATAGTGCTGAACATTCTCACTTTAGTCCCTCTGGATTTACCAGTGTAGGCTTAGTGCCAAGCTCTAGACTACTGAAGCCAACAGCAAAGCTGCTGCCAGTATGAATATAAGACACAGCAGAAACTTCAGACGGGATGATGGGGAGGAAACCTAAAGAGAGTCCTTAAGTAGACATAGTGTGCAACTGACCCTGTGAACTTAGAAAAAGAAAAATACCATAATCTTAAACAAGTCTCCACTACAAAGTCATTCATAGTAGATCTAACCCGCATATGCACTGTAACTTTCAAGAATTATAGCTAATACTAAAAGCTCTGTCCAACATATATCAAACACCTCGTCGGTAAAATTTCTACATAAGTGAAGCTGAAATTGTCCATGTGAGAGTCTATTATTTCTAGGAAAATTTTACTTAAGATTGTTCACCTATTTGAAGAAACAATAACAATCAATGTTATGCTGATTGATTCTTCAATAATTTCCTTCACTGAAAAGCTCTGCTAGGGATATACATGAAAGCAAGGATTTGGTTGTCTCATTAGGTGTTGCCATCTTCAGAGACATATCTTTTGACCTCCCCATGAAAAAAAAAAATATTACTAAAGCATATAGCTGTAGGACAGAAAAATCATTCTGAGCAGGCTAGTAATAAGTTTAGCAGATAAATTCTCTAAAAAATTTCCCTCATAAGCATGTTTCAAACTACAGAAAGTGACTTTCTGTGCATTCTGCTTTCTCTCATTGAAGAGACTGATCAACAGCAAGGCAGAAAGATGACTCAGTGCAAGCAGCAAGGACAGATATTTATATTGCAAAAAGACTGAAAAAAATAAGACTCTTGTTTTTTTTTTTAAGATATATCTCAAAATACCAAACTTGCATAATGGGTTAAAAAACACAATTTGTTTAAAAACAGGTTATTGAAAAAGCTGAATGGCTTGAAATAGACAAAAATTCAATAATATTGATATTTTCAGGAAGAAAGCATAACCTTTTACTGTATCTTGTAATGTTGTTCAGGTTATTAATAAAATCAATATATAAATGCAAAAAAATTACAAAAGAATATTTGAAATTATTGAAATGAAAACTAACAAGGCAAGACAGCTAATGATGGATGTGAAAACTGCTAACAGTCTCTGGACTTCATGCATGATTTCCAAGGCCTTCCTGAAGATGGTGATTATAGTATAACAAAAATTAGTCGCTACTTACATTGTGCGTCAACTCAAAGTACTTCTGACAGGCCAGCTGGTAATGCATGCCCTTCACCAATTCCAGGATCTATACAGAGGGAGAAAAACATAAGGGATTCAGAAGTAGCACATGTACGTCCTGTTGATACTTACCATGACAAGGTACTTCACAACAGCCTTGTATTATTATACATATATAGCTCATGGAAATTTGCAGCGCATGGTATCTTTGACATGTGTGTATCCTCCTAATAACTGACAACATTTAGACATACTATAGTTCTTTAAAAATACCCTGGCTACATAACAAACAAGATAAAACCACAGGAAGATATGCCTGCCTTGAAACATAATTTCAATACTCTTAACTTCAAGAGTAAGTTGAATCTATATTTTGGTAATATAATTGTGACAGTTATTGTCAAACTATCATATTGCAACATCTCTTCCATAACTGCAGACATAAATCTAGTAATTCAAGTGGTTGAAGCATGAAGCAATCAAGGACACAATTTGTATTTTTATTTTCCACATTACCAGTTCATGCAGATGCAGAATAAAATACTACTGTGCTCCCATCAAGAAAATTTAATGCAAATCCTTTAGACAAGTATCTGTGAGAGGGGAATGCTTTTACCTTCAATCAGATTTGTCCTTTTTGAAACGAAGTTATTTCTAGTCAAGCTCAGCAGAATAAGTGAGTGAATAGCCTGTTTTGAACACCTATTAGGAAAATCATGGCATCTTCTGTAAATACAATTTGCTTCCCAATTCTACTTCAGGTAATCTCTTCTGTGCTGCATAAAGTCCCATTCTTATCACCAGAATGCAATGCTGGTTGAAATTTTTTAAAGTTTCATCACCTCCTCCCTCCTTTATATAATCAAAATGTATGCTCCCTGTGCTTATCAAACAGAGAAAATTGCTGGAATTAAGAGATAGCCTCAGTGGAAGGAAAAATAGTTTTCAAGAAATGTTAATTTCAAGCCCTTCCCAAGGTTGACCTTTGTGTCACAGCAAAGGGAAATGCAGCAATACACTCCAGCTTAAATCCCTGTTGTACTCATTATTGGATGCCGCCTTGTATTTACTGACAGATGTATAAATAAATTACATTTGCTGAATGGATAAAAACAACAACACACTGCCAAGAAAGTACTTAGCTGCATTGTTTCTCTGTAATAGCCCAACTGATTACATTTCTATCCCTCTTGCCACCTCCTGTTAAATCTTCTGTAATAGATCAAGGCCAAGGCCAACTAGGCAATGAAGTCTGAAATCTGGCATTATCTGTGTACATAATTTTTTTTTTACCTCCTCCCTCCTTTGAAATTGACTGCAAAAATTAGTGTCACATTAAGTAGTTAAGGATTGAAGAAAACTCATCTATTCTAAATACTTCAGTTACATATTGCCTTATGTTTTCCTGTTTGTTCCTCACAATAAAATCTATGCCATGCAAAAGAGCTATCTCTATTTTTAAGTAAATGCTAACCACGTTGTATATGTAGTTTTGTAAAAAGTATTTTTCACATAATTTGGAGTAATGATCAGAAGACCTATGAGTCTGTTGGTTAGTTGAAAGAAACATTCATACTGTTCTGCAGCATTCAGACTGTTCTCAACCTGAATTTTCCAGCTGAAAAAAGTCAACTAATTTAATCTAGTCCAGAAATACTTTAGGTTTCTCAAAATTATTCTTCATTTAATCAAGATTACACCTAATATAAATTATATAAATAAAAAGTTCTCTAAATTCAGGTGTAAATATACTTTAAGTCTCAGAACCTTAAGTGAGCAAACAAAAACTTAATATGAACAAATTCTGAGTATAAACCCTGAAAGTTTAAAAGCATCGAGGTTCTCTTGTAATTTAAGAGAACTTTTTGAAAAAGCTGATCAGTTAAAAGGCTAGTAGTCATTCTGCGGTTTAACTTTTGAATCGCAGACCACAGTTATAGCTGCTTCTTGTATCAATGATGCCATTATCCAACTATCCTGGAAAGCAGAAAAGACAAGGATTATCAAAGCTAGCTTTTGATTTACTAACTCATAATGATTCACAGGATGTGAGATTAAGCTGCTGTTGTCTTGACAGTTCAGCAGAAAAATGGTAACTTCAAGTGACAGATATCAGAAAAGGGATCACAGACGGACACAGTCACAGAGGATGACAGAATATAGGGGCACTTACAAATAAATTCCAGTTTTGTAAGAGAAATTATTCTGAGCAAACTATTCTGAAACCATGCCCACTTAAGCTCTTGACCCGTCCTTGGGAAAATCTTGACCCACCTGTAAGGTCAAGAAGAGGACTTAATTGAATCAATGCTGCTGACATATGACAGCTATAATAGTCATGTTGTACAGAGCTGGCCTTCAGGGACTTTAAATTCTTAAAGAGCAACCATGTTATTTAGCAGCAGCTTGATCTTTATTGCCCAGCTACACCGCAGTTTCTCCAAGGAACTACTGTCCCACTCCCTCTAGACTGCTTCTCAGACCTCTCCAAGGCTGCTGTTAGGTCACCACAGTCACCACACAGATTTTTCTGCTGTACTACTATGAAGACACATATCTTGGAGAACAGTTGGTAGAGGTTCCTCTACCAGCATTCTCTAGTGAAGTTTGTTAACTAGGTCTTCATGGCACTTCTTTTCCCTGACATTGACAGAGTGCTCCTTGGAACAGAATGCCCACCAGAACAGACCAGAGACTTTCATCCAGTTTGTCAAATCTATTAATGTACATGATTGCACTGGTAGTCATCATCTTGCTCCTGCTCCTTTACCCTCTCCACATCACCTCCCCAACTTTGACTGGTTGGCCAATTTCAGACAAATTTGACAGGTAGAGATGACAAAGCTACACAATTCCTACATGTTGATTACAAGTTGTGGTTTGGTAGAAAAGCCAGACCAACATTTGTGGCTCATTCAGGGAAAAGCAGTTATAACAGCTCCTACCCATTCTGAGAGGCAGCCAGAAAGCAGCCAAACTAGCACATACGTAACTATGAACTGGCCACATCATTGGGAACCAGATTCATCTTCTGCATATATGATGGGGTTGAGGAGTAAGGGCCACATTAAACATATCCAAAGAAGAGCAGGTTTAGTAGATTAACTGGCTTTAATAGAGAGCAAGTTGCTAAGAGGAGAGACAAAAAAAGGTTACAAATTGCAACAGAACGGAGTCCAGCTAGAAAGGAGTCCTCTGTGTGACAGAAATTAACAATTCTCTATTTAAACAAAACAGAATTATAATTCATAATAAATATTATCTTTCCTACTACATTTGTGCACATAATGAAAGCAAGCTTGCAGCTGTTTTTCACTAGTGTTACCCAGAAATAGACCTCCACTCAAAACTACCTTAATTCACAGCAGCAATCTTTTGCCTCTACATATATTAAGACATTTACACTAAATTGCTTTATTTGCAAGTAAAGGTACATACTCAGGGACTCTTTTTGTTAGTTCTTATGTGCCTTTTCTTTCACTGCCATCTGCGACTTGCTTTTCTGATGTTGCTTTACTGACTACTAATGAGGTTAAGATGATGTTTGGCAGCTGTATGCAGCCACCTGCTTTATAGATCCTGAGCATTCAAAGCTAAGACGCTGCAGAACAGCATAGTTTGGGCCCTGTAATTATCCATTGTTATTTTCATTTACTCAAAGTCAGTTTGTTTTCTTTGAAAACTGCAGAAGTAACTTATGTTTTCAAAATGGAAATCTTTCTACCGTGGATTCATTTAAGTATGACTCATTTCTAACTTTCTTTTTTATTTCAGAGGTGACTGAAGCTATGATTGGGTGCAACTGCTGGAGTGTATCTGAACACATTCCAGTTTTCTTCTGTTTCAAGTCAGTTTGTGACCACCTGAGCATTAAGTCCTGCACCAGGACTCCCCAATGCCCTTTGCTTTCTGGTCAGTACAGGCATCTGTCCTTTTTGTTGCTTTTGGATATTCCCTTTATATTTTAAACTGCTTTTGAAGGCTTCATGTTTATCATGTATATTACAATTTTCTCAGATTTACGCTCTGTTTTCCCTCAGGGACTCACTTACAGGCTAGAAAATCAGTGTTACAGCTTTGCCAGAGTTCCTGTTCCTTTTATACTCTTTGACTTGTCTTTTGTAGTGAAGACTACTTGATTGCACAGTGTTCAGCTTTGCACATGGTAATATTTAGGGCACCAGAGCAGATCATTTCCTCCCCTGCAATTTGCATCACAACTGTCAAACAAAAAGACCTAATTGTATTCTAGCACGCTTTATAAAGGTAAAGAAAGAGGCAGTCATGATCCAGAAGAAGGTATTTTATTAATGTCTCTTAAAAATACCTGTATTTTTTCCTCCATTTTAAATGTACAGGTTTTCTAGCCTGAAGCTCTTATTTTACGTATATCAGTAAGGAACTCATTAAATACTTAACAAAAGAGTAAGTGAATGTCTGAATTAAAAGAATATGTCAATATGTGAATATGTGCCCATATTTGCTGCAGCAACCCCTGGGCAGCTTATTAAATGAAGACAGACATTAATTTAAACTGAGTTAATAATTTTAAAAGGAAACAGCTCTAACACTAGTTGGTTTTGTTTGCTTGGTTGTGGGCTATTTTTCAAAGTTTTATACAGTCATCTGCTGAAAGTGAATGGTGGGAACATCAAACACAGGAAGAGTTAATGCACCTGAGTATTCCATTTCTCTGATTTCACACAGTTTTAAAATAACGCTATAAAAATGTACATTTTACGATTAGAAATTTTTTGGCTACTTTTCAGTGACACATTGTCATTTCAGTGACAAATCCTGCATAAGTTTACAGCCACCTGTTTTAAAAGACAGTCATGCCTGCTTTTAGATATGATAGATAATTCACATTCCTCTGCCGCAATGCTGAGTCAAGGCCTGGACTGTTACTGAGTATGAAAGCAAGCATCTGAAATACTTCAAAATAAAAAAAGAAAGGTTACAAAGTAAAAAAAATTAAAGTATTTGCTTCAAGTACATTTTAAGTTTGCAATATAACAGTTTCAAGAACAATGAGCTGAAACATTTTTATTTCATATGTTCATTCTTTGTTTTCCTGAACTGTGTGTTTATCCTTTTGATTTTTTTGTGCTTTTTTCCTTCTTTCTATTATAAATAAAAATTTCATGAGCAGTTTAATACACCATAAATTGAAGCTGCTGAAGTGTGAAGACACTGCCCCTAACTCTGTCCACCCATTCCTGCCATCTGAAAATGAACCTCATTCCTCTTCACCTTCTCCAGGTAAGCCTACAGTTGGACAATTTTTTTAATCTTTTTTACCATTTAGTCATAAGGCCAGCATAAGGAAAGGAATGGAAACTCAACAGGCAGGGACAAACATAGCAGAACTGCCTTCCACACCAGCAGGGCCCATTTAGGCTAATTAATTGCTCATGGTACTGAAGTCTGAGATTTGACTAACGAATTTAAATACGTCTAAATTGCACACACTGAAATGAATGCCATCCATCTCCTTAACAACAGTAAAAAAATATGCATTTTAACTCTACTTTTCATATTATTTGTTCTAAAAGGCACATTTGACTGAGCACTGGCACAGGTTGCCCAGAGAGGTTGTGGAGTCTCCATTCTTGGAGATCTGGATACAGTTCTGGGCACCAGGCTCTAGATGACCCTTCGCGAGCAGGGGGGGACCAGATGACCTCCCAAGGCACCTTCCAACCTCAACCATATTGTGATTCAACAATAAAGTCTCAATAGCACCTGACCTTACATTTTTATCACATTCTTTTGGTCATTAGAATATCAAATCCAAACTTTAAGAGATATATTTTCTAGTTCAACCATCGACCTAACGTACTTTCAACTGTGTTCTATATATAACAAAATCTGTGCACATACTCTGAATCTTCTGTATTCTTAGTTTTTTGTTATCAAACAGGTTAGCTATGCTTCTCACCGTGTTTCTGCATGCCTTGCATTCTCTCAAGTTTTCCTTTCCTATGCTGTTTTTTTGTTTTACTGTCACAAGCCCATCCACCAGTCACTAGTCAACATTTACACTTTTTTTCTTACCAGTACTTAAATCAGATTTTTGAACAGTCCACTCTTATTTAATCACATACAGCCTTTTTAACATTATAATCTCACCTGACAAGTCAGATATAACTTCTTATTTCTAATATGTGTTTCCACTTATCAGCAATAAACTGAAGATCGGGGAAATGTAGTAGTGTGAAATACTGTAACTCAAATTTTAAAAATAATCGGTTTTAAGCCATGTCATGTAGAGATGTCATCTTAAGATGTTAAGCCACATCATGCTGATACTCTATAGTATTCTACCCATTGATGGTGTCAGTAATACTAACACCACAGCACCAATAAACACACACTAAAAAAGTCACTGGGGTTGATCAAGAGACATTATATGAGAGTGATCAGAATAGGTGGGAATTTTAATAGCATAAAAGAAAGCTTAGTATTGGCTGGTTAAATTTGTAATTATATTTGCTCAGCTTACATGCAAAAGTAGTCCTAGTGAAATCAATATGTATGTTTATGCTTGAAAAATAAACCAAATACGAGACAATTAAACAAGGCACACATTTTAGCTGAGAAACCATAGAAGTGTAGTGTCAAAAGATAGGGTCTACAGAGCAAGTCAGAGAAAGTATAACCTCAGATAACATGGGGAAGACATATTCCTAACACACAACTATTATTCTCAAAATAATGGAAAGACTGAAGGCTGTCTCCTATTGATAAATGTTCCCCATCTATACAAAATACATGGAAATTTTCAGCACACAAATCTACACCAGAGTGCCACAAAGATTTATTTTGACTATGAAGTTTCCTAGCATAGTCTTACTTTTGAGACTTTTACACTGTCCACTTTGAAAGACTTAATAATTTTAAAGTATTTACAGGTTTTGATGTAATCTCTCTCTGAGAGATTTTGGACAGTGAACAAGGGGTCTTAGCCACCAGCTGAGAAATCTGAATGATATAGAATTTCTGGATTCAAGTTCTAATGCTTCTAAAAAATTCTCGCAGCAAATGCGTAAGGGTACCCTGTTTTATGATTTGAGTTTTAACTAGTTAATTTGTGGTGGGATTCTTTCCCCAGTAAAAGCTCATAAAATCTGTGTTCCAAGTAAAAATGTGAATTTGACAAAAAGAGGTAAATTAATAATATGAAGTGCCATATGATATCTTCATCAATTAAATACTTCTTATAGCCACAAGTCAAAAAAGACTTAAAATTGGAATTGCTGAAAGAAATTTTAAGAAACCTTGATGTACCAAATTTCACTGTAATAACAAAATGGGTACCACATAAGGTTTGTCTATATCATGAATATCAGTTGTTCTTGTATTTTTGTTTCCATTTTATATAATTCCACAGTAAATACCGACTTAATAAAAGATCTCTTATTTAATCACGTAATAAAAGATCTCTTACTTAAACAGCACATGCTCTTATTTAATCAGAACTAAGCTAACCATATTACTTCTCCAAGAAGCATTTTTAAAACAAACAAAAAAACCTACTATCACAAATAAAGAAATAGCCTAACCTAAGGAAAATATGATACAAATACAAGTTAAATAATTCAGTTCTTGGAATAAGCATCAGGATTAATTTTTTCTGCTTCAGGCTATATAATAACTAGGCAAGACCTGGAAGTCATCTGCTATATTACCTCTGGAAGATGATTTCAGCAGATAAAATCTCAGACAAGATATAGCCTCAGAAAATCTGGGACTGGGATAGCAGGCTGGATCGAGATACTTCACAGCAAGCAGATTCACATATTCAAATGTTTTGATCACTTCTTTCATTACTGACTGTACTACAAAATGACTGTAATGAAAGGAGTGAAATGCTCAGACGGATTACTGAAGTCATGTGAGCTCTGGCAGTATTTGCTCTGCACTGTCATCCCAAGGTCCAGCTTTCCTTTTTCACACCCAGCCCATGCACAGAAAGCCCTTCGGAAAAGCACTGTGAGGATGTGATTTGCTTCCACCACAGACCAGCCAAATGCCTTATCTGTAGGAAAAAAACTGAGGAACTTCCTGGTCTTATGAACCTAAAAGGAAAAGTTGTACTCCTTATCTCAAGAGCATGAAGGACAGCCCTAGAAACAGAAGACTGAGAACAGCACTGGAAAACCAACCATCCTGGGTAAAACCACAACCACACAGGCTGGACACTGGCCCACATTCTGGCTTATGTAATAGCCATGAGAAACAAGCTTCATAAACAAGAAAGGGGTTTGTTCATGGTCTTGAAAGGAAGACATGCAAGTACTCTAAAACAACAGATTAAAATCCCAGTGGGGGACCAATTCATGACTACATAGATAAATCCAAAATAAACGTTTGGAAAACTATGCGTCATTCACATAAAAATGGACAGGCCTGATAAAAATTTCGAGTAGAGAAGGCCAATACTTGAGCAGCTAAAGAAAAGTTCCACTTTCTTCAAATCCAAGAAATATCCCAAAATAAGCAACACAAAAACACTGAAAAAGATTGAAAATAACATTAATAGATGTATTCTGACAGTGTCAGATTGAAGTATACATTCTTGCTGTTGAAAAAAACCCAAACCCTTGACCAGAGAAGAATGTAGTTTACCACAGATGATCAGCTACCACCTACACTGGAAAACAGAGAGCCTCAAGATCAACTGCAGCACTTGATCAAAGTCCTAACAATAAATTGCAGGAGCAGGCAAAGGCCTCAGGTTCTGAATGGACAGACAGGGAAAGGCCTGGAACCAGAACTGAAATCAAGGCAGAGCACAGGTGATTTGGAAAGAACCCATAGAAATAGACAGCATAAACACCAAACACAGCAAGGGAAACGCATCCATACCAATGGGTTGCTGCTTACAATTCTTTCCTGAAACAACCAAACCCGCCTGAAGCAATTCCCAATCAACGTGAAATCAACTAAGACAGTGGCCTGGATTTCATGATTCAAGGATCTCCTGATAACCCACTTACGTGGTTGCTGATGTATTACAAATCCAAATCTTCTGATGGTCAAAAGCACTGTGAACTAACTTCACGGAAGATAAACCACCACCACTCAGGAGTCTGTATTCTCTTGATGAACGCAATATATTCAGGAATAAGCCATGTTTTTTGTGCTGATAGACAGCACAAAGATCATTGAAAAGAAACACATAAAACATCGAAAGAGCATTGTCCTATAACAACCCCTGGGACTCTCATCAGAAAAAAAAAAAAAAAAAAAAAAAGACATCAAGATTAGTTTGTCAGCAGGACCTTGATGAATATTAAAAAATGTTGTGAACAAATGGAAAGGAAACACCCTCAAAGAGTAACAGTTCTGATCCAGATCACTGCATATGCACTGGAGATAGTAAGGGTTCAACAGACAGCTATGAAAAATAAGAGTCCCCTAAACAAGAAACGCAAGCCTCCAGGCACTGCTGATAAAGACATGTGCTAAGTCTCTGTCAAACGCATACTTGAACATCTGTATTCACACTTGCATAAATTGAGGTTAAGACACCAGCTCTGTTTCATTTTGGGTACAAAGTAGCCACCAATGTAAAATCCTTTGTGCATGGCCTGAGCTGCCATAGCTTCTCCAGCCCCTCTGGCCAGGACAGCATCAACATCCTGACTGATGCTTCTGGAAGGCCTGATGAGTTTCCAGTCAACCTCTGTTTCAGCATGAGAATTTAATCTCAGTAGGGAACAGAAATTGTTGACCTTTCAACCCTTTAAAGTGAACTTCTTAGTTTAGGAGATACACATTTATTACTGCTCATCTGAAGAAGGAAGCATGATGTACTCCTCTCACAAATACCATTTGTCCAGAAGAGTGCCCTGGAGTATCTAGTTCAACAAAAACTACAGGACTCTACAGAAATTTCAACAAGAACAAAACCCTTGGTGAACACCTGAACAGAACTGTAGGTGTGAGCTCTGAAGATCTCATGACCTTGAGCACAGATGTGCTCCTTGAGTTCTATCATGAAGAAGTTTTTTAGAAATCTCATTTGTTTCTATGACAATGGCTATGTAACAGATTCACACATTGTCAGATAAACATAGGAAAAATTTTAGGGCAGAAAGCACCCACCCAAGAGGGCTCCTGGGTATAGGTTTTGGCACATTCTTGGAAAGAAGCATACCTTATGCTTACAGCATATATGTAATCCGTAGCCCTGAAAACATTTAATTTGCGTGAAAAATATATTACTAAATAAAACGAAGATTAATCTCCTAAAATTTAGACACTGCTATAAGCAAAAACCTACAGTTCATTTTAAGGATTAATATTATCTCAAAATGGATAGAATTGGTGAGTTTTAAAAAAAAAAGGATTCTACTGTTCTGTTGCAACTACTGTCAGCTGAAGGTCATATTTCTAGAAAGGCAAAAAAGGAAGCAAGTGCCCATTAGCTCAAAAAAATAATGAACGGCTACTCTGAGACAGATGCTGCTGGGAGACTGGGTTCTCACAGAGGAAATGCCATAGCTAAACCTTTGGAAAAAAACCAATAAAACCAGACATTTATGTCTGAAGGTGAAGGATTTCTATGTAGGTAGTTATTGTCTGAGTCAGTTCAGAAAGTCGTATTTTCTCAAGTCCAGTAAATTATTATAAATTATAGGTAAAGATGACCTATTAGGAGGTTAGTAAATTTGACATACACCAAGTAAAAAAGCAGTACCCCAGGCCAAAAGTTATGCCCAGCAGAATGTTTCCTGATGTTAATCAAAGACATACTCTCAAGAAATGAGCCAGAATACTCTATTTTTTAAAGTCAAACACAAGATAGTTCAAACAGGATTGGGATTTGGACAGCAAACTTGACCAGATTCTAGAATTACAAGGTCTCGGCATAGTGATCGAATCCTGGGATTCCACAGTGAAGGAGCCTGATACCAAACTGTCTTGGATTTTTTTGTACAGCAGGAGCATTCTTGCTGAAGAGAAGTATCAGAGGAAAAGCACAGAACAGCTTTCCTAATTAGGGAAGCTGGCAGCAGTCCCACAACCTGTCCACCCCAGGAACAGAAATACTAGCGCTTCTTAGATTCCAAGATGGACAGTTCTATTTTGGAGTGCCCCATTCATAAAAGGTGACTTCTAAGATACCATTCCACACCGCTTGCAATACATTAAATATGCAAGCCTATGTACTCATATATATGTTTGGTTTCATTGCTGTAGTATTTTATTTTGCTGATACAGAACTTGGTAGTGACATAATATCTGCTGTAAGCAGGGAGGGCTGAAAGGATGAATTGATTCAGGAACGGGAAGTCCAGCATGTTACCTTGCAATGTGATTTCCAGAATACTGTAATTTGTACTCAACAGGGACTGCAAGTCCTGAGCTTTCATTTGAATTCCTTAAAGCAACTCCTTAGCCACAGAGAAGCATGCATCACTACTAACCTAGAAAGCAACAGTCTACTGTTCACATGATCTGACACCTGTTACCACTGCAGCGAGTCTCTTAACTCCCTCAGTGTCACCCATCAAGTAGTGACCTGGGAAACAGTTGAGCAAACAGTTGGTTCAAGTTACTTTTGCACAGATTTCATATAGAGGCTTGTAAAACATCCAAAACTGAATTTTCAAACCGACAAGCATGAACCTGCTAGCTAGCTGCAACTCGTATGAGCTGGTTGTAAATTTTCATAACATTTGGACTGAACAAAAGTGACATGTTCTCATCTTCCCATTAATAAGGAAACATGACACAGAACTATCAGTTAGGAACCTGACCACAGGTTTTGCAGATAGACTATTCAGATGAAGAAAAATGGGGGCTTGGGAGCCCAGAAAGACAATGGTGAATATCCTGGGAAGTTGAGGATGATCCTGGAGATCAGAGATGCATGGAGATGAATGCTGGGAATGCCCTGGGACCACAGCCTGTAATGCCTGAGACTGTTAACTGCAATCAGCTGCAAAGCAAGTATTGACATGACTTTCTGTCCCATCCACCCAGGCCAGCAGTGATTCCCTTGCTGGGAAGGAAAAACTGAGACCTCAGTAAATACCACCACCAGGGTGGGGAGCAAGTGAGGGACTGTATGAAACAATCAAGCAGGGGTATAGTTCTAATCTCCTTGATTCTCAAAAAAAACCACACACCACACCACACCCCAACCAAACCAGCATCCAGATCCACTACAGGCTGTCATTTACTGTCTCACCTGTGACACCATGGCACACATCTGTTGATGATTCAACTACTTTGTACACTGTTTTTCATTAAGTGGATGTGAGACTTCCACGCATTGCAGACAGCTCAGAGTTCTGGAAAACTGATGTAAAATGCCTGCTCCTTTTGAGTTTGCTGCCCTGTGCACATGGCCACTTGAGTGTCCCCTCAGTCCAGAACGCCACATTTATCTCTACCATAAACCAGGCAGAGAGAACTGAAAAAGCATTTAGGTACATACATTGATCTGGTTTTGACAACACAGAGGGAATTTTTCATTTTGTGACAACCTGCTTGTCTAGAGCATACAGAGCAAAAGACGACACTAAACAAAGTCACATTTGAAGACAGCCAACAAATTTTGGAAGAAAGCAAGGAGCAAGTGTAAGAAGCTTTGAGCCCCAGGAAAGGCACATCATTTCATTCATTAAAAATAGGAATCTGTCAGGTTCTAAGGAAGCTCACATTTGACCTGGAGTTAACAGGAGGTCTAAGGGACTCAAAGTATACAGTCTGATTGAATGTCAATCTTGAGGTCCAGATACTGCAAAAGCAACTATATCAGAGGCTTTGAAAGACTGATAAACCATCCACCCCTAATAACCATTCACTGCACTAAAGGAAAAACAACATTTCTGATACTCAGCAACTCTCACCAGCATCAGAGAAGACTCTAAAAAGACACGGTCTGGACTGAAGGATCCTGAACTGTTATTAGTCATGCAGATGTTATTAGACCATGCAAATCTAGCAACAAGGAGTGGTAGGAATAAAATCTGTTTGAGATCTTGGAGGCAGATGTGAACCAATCCTCTTCATCCTCCTCCTCCTCCTGAATATCTCAAAGACTGTCTGCTGTAAAAGATCAATTTCTGAAAACCCAGCCACAGACAACTTTTTTTTTTTTTTAAATTAGTACTAGTTTTCAGGTGGAGGGTGTTTTGCTTTGGGTTTGTTTTGGTTTAACACTAGGAATGGCCCCTGCAGAGCCCTGTACCCGACTGCACTTAAACTGACACCACAAAATTCATGCACAGCACAGTGTCCATTTCCAGGCAGACACTGATGGAGACAGTTTTTCTTAGTCACTTTTTTAAGACTCCTAGTGAATCCCAGTCCTGCTTTACAAGGGAAAAAAGAACACACACACACACACACACAAAAAAAGAAACCCAATTCACATCAAGTAAGGAACTGTGTTAAATATAAAGCTACTACCCCACTGTGCAAATTCACTGAAGAAATAACCTCTACTAAATCCTACCCACGCATAGCAAGGCAGCTAAAACAGTAAATCCTCACCAATGTTTCCAATGATTAGCAGGATAAAAATCTCAGAGCAGCATCAATTTTTGATGCATATAAAAAGGAAAAAAGCCGAAGGAAAGTACCTCTGGTGCCTGTCAGATATAAGGAAGACAGTCAAATGCTTATTTATATGAACCAGGAGAAAAGAAGAAAAAACAAATGGAAAAAAAAAAAAAACATTCTAGGAAAAAGTCTGGGTATTTCAAGAATTGTCAAGCATTACTATAAGTGAACAATAAACATTTTAGAACTATTCCCTTTTAATTTCTATCTTAATTATTCCTTCCTAGGGAGACTACTTTAAGTGGAACTTCTACATTCTTTTCCATCTAGTTCAACATCTAGTTCAACACTGTTGATGCCTGACAAGCAATGGTGACACTCCACATGAACTAACGACGAAAACTTAAAGCAGGTTTTTCCTATGGACCTAAAGCAGGTTTCAGGCAGTTAATATACCTGACTTTTCGCTGAACTGTCTCAGCTTGAGCCTAACCCATACAACTTCCTCCAGGGAAGATGATGGCATCCTTTTATAGCCTTAACCTCTTCCTAGAGCAAAGGGAGTCACAGTATACATGTATTTCTGCATTGTCCTTGCTATATAAGATAGGTTTCCAATTTAATGTTACCTTTTAAAAAGCTGCTAAAAATCTCTGCTTAATTTCACTAGGCATTTCACGTCCTTTTGGTGTTTAGGGGAAGTTAGTGCAATGGATGATTAAGAATGTATGTTTATTAGAAGTTCATTACAGAAAACAATTACTTATGTCTACTGACTACACAGTAGTCTTCCACAAATCACTGCAAGAATAAAAATACATTCTCTAAAATATTGCCAGATTCATTTAAATTTTTTTATCACAGTGCAGTAAAATGAAGTAAAACAAAATTCTCCATTGCATCCACTATAGTAATAAACCAATTCATAATATTAAACAATAAAAGGTGATGACAATAATCAACATGTCAGTGGAAGCACTGGAGCCAGAAAACCAAGATTCTGGTTTAAACCTTTTATAAGAAGAGATATTTCACAATGTGTACTGACAAATTGCATATAGCATTCCTACACAAATAGAAAGTAAAATTGAAAAGCAGTGCCTTATTAATGAAAGCACCAAACAAAATATGCCTTACCTGAGTTATTCCACTGGGAGGGATCCTGTATGACTGCAGCTTCTGCTTCAGTAGCTCAGGATCACTGTGGCGGAATGGGCACCCTGACAGTAAAAAACAAGCAAGCTCACAAACAAGGCTGTTTACCCAGGAGTTAGCACAGTAGAGACTCAAGAGACCAGCTAAGCTGTTCCTAACTGTATAACAGCTTATTAATAAGAAAGTTAATTGCCCATGTGTACAATTGCTTACTTTTTCCTTTTTTTTTAAATAATTACCCTACTGCATGGTTATCAGGGAACCACAGGCTCAAGAGTTACGTAAAATATCCCAACATAAACAGGCCACAATTCTCATTCACAAACAGGAAAAGACTTTTAGTTAGTTCCTTACTAACAATGATAGCACTGGCACATTTAATAGCTGTGAAAAAAACAGGAAAACACAAGTAATGAGAGGCAACTGGTCTTTAAAGCACAGTCCTTTGTAAAATTATAACTTTATAAATACCTTAGAAAGTTCCACCACCATAAATAAGAGTGGGGGTTTTTTTGACCCAGAATTAGTTTTGAGACACAACTGAATGAATGACTTAGTACTAGAATAACAACGGTGAAGCCAGTGCAGGTTTTCCATGTTTAGTGACACAGATGTAGGAGCTAAAGTACCCTAGCAAACTTCAGAATTTCTGTACGATTTAATTTATATCTCAAAACACCTCTAATTGGTCAATTTTTAAAGCATCTGTACGTCTAAAGTCTCCTTGCACTGCATGACACAATGTATATAAACCTGGAGTTATCAAGTGCAATCTAAAGACATCAGTGCAAGACCACTGTGGCCTTGAAATTAAATACATAATTTAAAAGACTATAGGAGGCAGTAACTTTTCTAGCCAAGGTTTTCTGCAGTTTATAAACTTTTTTTTTTTTTTTTTAAAGGAACTCACCATGATAATCCCCTTGACTTGGTGGATTGGACATGATAATCTTCATGCAGCTGTATGGGGTATAATCAGTTCTCTTTCCTTCTTTCCCATAGCTGTGGCGAATGCTGTAAGCATATCCTTTGTCAAACTAAATTAAAACAAAAGAATAAATTCTTATATATTGTGCCAGTGATTCTACCTGCTCTGCAAACAGAAATATTGGATAACAAAATAAATCTTCCAAACATATGCAAACTGAGAAAAATAAAAATTGAGTTGCTTACTGCTAGCTTTGATTTTTATATTACAGGGACTTGTATATATGTACATACATGTTTAACAGACGCATCACAAAGGAAGTGTGTAACTGCATTGATTTAAGGTCTTTTCAGCTGATGTGGTAATCACTTTAAAGATAAGATGATTTAAAGATCAAAATTTTGAACTTTGCGATGTTAGTAAATGGAGAAAACATAGTAATTTAAAATCTTTCCTAAATGTCCATAAATTGATTGCTTTATCAGGGCAAAAAATAGAATATAGATTTCTTTACTCAGATTCACGTTCTTGTTCTCCCAAAGTATAATGCTTCACCTATACTTTGTTTCAGCACTGACATTCAATTCATTAGATTCTAAAATGGAGTATACTTTGCTTGTACAAAAGAGAAAGATTTTAGCAAATCTCTTTTGTCTACTGATAGGCTACCAACTCCTCCAATAAAATGAAATCTTCTAAAGTAATATAGATGTAAACAAACATTTATCTTGGCAGCTGAGTATAGCGCTATCAATATATCATTTTAGATAAGTCCTGTAGAGAACATTCAATGACATGAGTTCATGTTATTTTATATGTGGCAATAGGGGACGTAAAATCTGTAGTAGAATCAGATAATTTAACATATGGATTCCGTTAAGCCGCATTAGCTACTATAAGACATCAAGGAACATTTGTTCAAATACCATCCTTCTAGTTCTAAAAAAAACAAATAGGGTAAAATAATGAAGCATCATACTTAGAATTACACATCCTCAGTCTCTTTTCTCCTCAAAAAAGCTATATCAATACATAAAAGAACAACTATGCTCTTGCTCAATTCAAAATTTTAGCATTAACCTTATGTAAAGTTCTGTGTCTGAATTAAATATAAACAACTCTCATAAGAATTTATGTTTTCTTCTCAAAAAACACTTTAAAATAATTTTTTACTCTGATATGTAATATAAGACAATGTAATGTACTGAGAAAAATCATTCAAGCATACAACTGGTAACTCCACTATTTTAAGGATGCTTTCATTTCCACAGATAAAAATAGTTCCCTGTTTGGCCTGTGAACTTCCAGATAGTAATTCAGAATATTCATATACCTATGAACTACATTGACCTGATAAAACATGTCTAAAATAAAATAGAAAAATATGGGTTTTTTTCTTCACATAAAATATTTTTTAAAAAATATAAATAATTGAAAACCTGTAACATAAGATGCAAATACATAATAAATGCATATAAAAATATATACAAACTTTGAGAATAAAATCCTAAATTGTACCTGACTCCGGAAGGGTAAAAAAGAAATTTCTCTATGAAGATGCTGGTCATAATCAAGTCAATGTATCAAGAAGAGTAATATTTAGCACTCCTTCTAAATAAGGCTTAAGACATCCAAAGCTCTGAACAAACTTTGACTAATTAATCCTTACTGTGCATTTAACAAAGTGACTTTACTCTATTTTAAAAGATGGAGGAGGGGGTGGGGGAGAGAAAACACATAGCATTGTGTTTTACAGCACAGCCATGGACAGGATCCAGCACGTAGGAATATTCCTATCTTGTCACCCCTTTTGCGCAGGAGAGTAAAGAACTGGTTGGTTGAATGAACACTATTTTTGCTAGCAACAGAGTTGGGCTGTCCTGGTTTTGGCTGGGATAGAGTTCATTTTCTTCCCAGTAGATGGCATAGTGCTGTGTTTTGGATTTAGTGTGAGAATAATGTCTGATGTTTTAGTTGTTGCTAGGTAGTGCTGACACTAGTCAAGGACTTTTCAGCTCTGCCAGGTGCACAAGAAGCTGGGAGGGGGCACAGCCACAACAGCTGACCCAAACTGGCCAAAGGGCTATTCCATACCATATGGCGTCATGCTCAGTATATGAACTGGGGGGAGTTGGCTGGGGGGGCAAGGATCGCCGCTTGGGGCTGCGCTGGGCATCGGTCAGCAGGTGGTTTGTTTTTTCCTGGGTTTTGTTTCTCTCCCTCTTGTTGTTCTCCGTTTCACTACAATTTTTATTACTATAATTATTATATTTCAATTATTAAACTGTTCTTAACCCACAAGTTTTTCTTTCTTTCTTCCAATTCTCTCCCCCATCCCACCGGGGGGGAGGGTGAGCGAGTGGCTGTGTGCTGCTTGGCTGCTGACAGGGGCTAAACCCGAACATGGGCTTAGCAACTCTTCTTAGAAAGGAGACTATATGAGGATCTGCTGCAGGTGTGTGCACATACTCAGGAAGGGCCAGGGGAACAGGTACCCTACCCTTAGCAGGGCAAGCAGCAGCTGCTGGCTGAGTCCCGCTGCTGCTCCTCCTGTGGGAGCTGCAAATGGTATATTTACTCCTGAAAAACAGCAAACATCAAATACAAAGATGTGCTTATTTTCATTCCCAACCTCTGAGTGAACCTGTTAAACTGAAGATAGAGTCTGTGATCCTACAGCCACCTATTCTTCCATCTAGAAGCTCTGGAACTTTTCCTCCTTCTATGCAAAAGATGAATGAAAGCATATTTCATTTGCTTAACAAAGGGTATTTGAGCAAGCAGTTAAATTAGATTAAATTCATTTTTTGTAAGGGAAAAGCAAATCTTGAATGCTTCAGGATGTATTGCTTAGTTTGCCAGAAAATTAACACCCCTCTTTAACAGTTCTGTATACTAAAATCTTGAGCTGTACTTTTCACATCACTTGCCTTAATGCCCACAGAAATTACTTTTACTACCTAACTCATTATTTTATGCTGAGAAGCAGCTCTTGCAGTAAATCGAAACAACAGCTACATAATAACACAACACGGCCTTGGGACAGGTTGGATATTTTCTCATTGCCTTCTTGTAAGCTATGTGGATCTCGGAGTTTTCACAGTGGCAGATGGCAGAGAAGAATAACACAACTATGTGGTGCAAGTTAGCACACGCGCAGTTACATGCTTACTTAAGAGAGCTCTCATCCTTGTGATTCAGCGTTTCTTATCATTGATTAAGGAAACAGGCTTTTAGCAGGGCCAGTATCCAACAGGCTGTGTGGTCATCCTCAATAGCAAGAAACCATGAATTGTGGTATCCCATTTCAGAAAACACATCCTGCAGATCAGCCCTCTCTGTACCTTGGGGGATGAAGTCAAGGATCAGACTTGCTCTTTCCTCACACCATTACTCTAGCATGCACACAAAGAAAAATCCCCCCTCAGGAACAATCCATTTTGCCACCAAAAGCACCAAGGTATAATTAGATGCATTTGAAATATGCAGAAACAAGAAAGCAGAGATAGGGAACTGTTCCTTCCTATTTATTCTAACACCCCAAATTGAAGTGGTAGGATTTTCACAGCTCCTTGAACAAACCAAACAAATTATGTGCAGCACACATCATGCATGTAGGTGTTTGCAAGGTTATTCTGACTGCTTATAAATTGCTTGGGTTTAAACTATTTCAGAAAAACAGTTTAAAAACCTGTAAAACTACTATTACAGTATATTGTAACTGCAGTCTACTATAAGGTCATTATGGCAAAAAACCCTGTAAAAGGTCAAAACTTTAATTAAGGGATTTGAAAAATCACTTTTTTGGTGATAGCCCTATAAGAACTTTTGAGGGTTTTATTGAAGCCTGATATGAACTTGCTTAACAATAATGATGCTGTAGGAGCATGCACATTTCCCTTGTACTCTGTGTAACAGTTACCATTGAGACGAAAGAAAAGAACACAAAGGCAAAAAATGATTCTGTTATCATAGGAAAACTGGGTATGCATACACATCCCACCATAGTCTGTGCTAAATATCAATGGAAACTTACTGCCAAAGTTAAAATAAAACAGCAATGTTAAAGCAACATCATTACACTGTTGAGTATCTACATGTACTAGATCACCTACTGCTGGTAATGCTTGAGAGCAGGGATTCTCTGCAACTTTTTAACTGTAAGGCCCACATCTCAACTATCTCAGTTATTTTGTATCTATTTAGCTCTTTGAGCTTTCCAAAATCTGCAAGGCATTTTTAATTTATATGCTGGGTGGATGGGTCTTGGCTTTGGTGAGGGAGAAAGGGATCAAGAAATGTGTCTCTAAGCAATGAACAGATAGGAATTTAAGGAACTGCTACTTTCAATAAATTCTGATCACATCAATTCACACAAGATCTTTGGATATGGAATGAGGATGTACATCAAATGGACCACTTGGCAGGTATATGCTCTCCTTTGCAGAAAAGCTTTCATCAAACAAAGCAGGGAAGGATGGGTCATGTGTGCCTCATAATTATCAATTTGATACAACCGAATACACTTTCAAAAGAGAACAATAACAAATGACATTCCCAAGGCATTCCAGCCACTGTGGGGTAAGTATAATGTCATCACTGAGAGTTACTTTCCTTGTATCACTTGTCATATTTGCAATTAGTATCTGGAAATAGAACTAGATCCTCCATGAATTTTGTTCTGATTTTCAGCATGTGTATTAGGATGGAAAATAATTTGCTGTCAGGTCTTCCAAGACCTGCGTGCTCAGGTTCGCACTTCCACAAAACTTGCATGTTTCAGTTTAACTACTTTTATATACAAGTTTTTATGCATCTATTCCTTAAAGTACTGAGAGATTTATTTATTAAAAGTCTAACGACTAAGCAAAATGACTGCAGTAATTTTGTCTAGCTTCTTGGCTGACCACCAGATTAGTTCCAACTCTGCAAAATTCAAAGTAGTAATGGTTTAACACCTTTTTTTAAACAGTCATTGGGTGATTTCCTGCCTAAAATTGTTGAGCCTGTATGGATAACAGCTTCAAATTCATAAATTTAAACTTGTGTATCTTCTGAAATAATTGGTTCACTTTTTTATCCATTTCCTAGGCAGTCGCTCAAATCATTACTGTTGACACTGCTTAGCTGGCATATCTTTTTCCAAGCAACTTTTTTTTTTTTTTTTTTTTTTAAAGCTCACTCTTAAAATAACCTCAACTTGAAGTTATCTTTTCCAAAGCACAGTTGTCATTTAGGAGCGTAAGTAAATGATTCTCCATCTGCCAATGACAAAAAGTTTCAGTGTATCCTAAATTCTCAACCTGTAGCACGATCTCTATGCTTTAAGGTACAGATCAGAGACATCAGCTAAAATTGAGCTGGAAAATTCTAATAGGCTGTGCAGCAGTCATTAGATACTGATTCAAATCAAGTTCAAAAAACCTCTTTCCCCTCCCATTTCAGGTTTTCCAAGCCACATGAGGCCAGAACTGCTTTGCCCTGGAGATGGCTCCACCTACCACATGGAAATCAGAAAAGTTTTCATCAGTCAAATTCCTTGTACACCCCAGACCACTCACACAAAAATATGACAAAGTAGGCTTTTATTTACAGTAGTCCAAAATTGCCTTAATATAACTTAGCTAAAGATACAATTTATGTACACTATTTCTCCACACATTTACATGGACCAAGACTTTAAACCAGGAAAAGTATAAAATGAACCACAGCAGGCTGGCTTCTGCCTTAAGACACTGCATCAAATTACCAGCACAACACGTCTTAAAGCCATCTTCTGTAACAACATGTTTTTTCTTAGGCACACACTTGGTCATCTATGAAAGATTTTATTAGCTACTCCAAGACACTGCAATATGTCTTTCTGTATCTAAGTTATCAATACTTTTTTTTATTCTGTTGATGTTTCACATACAGTATAATGAAAAAATTCAGATACAGAAGATGCATTTCAAAACATATGGTGAAAGAAGAGAAGCAAACAATGAAGGAGTTGCTTTCAAACAAACTGAAGCCTCTGAACAAGAAACTGGCACAGGGAAGACTGTTCTTTTGTAGACTGCCACTAAAACAAAGTTTCCATGGGTACAAGAGCTTGTGGAGTCATAAAGGTAAATGCTATTTTAAAAACTACTTTAAACAACATTTAAAAGCATGTGAAATTGTGACTTCATTTTAATGCTCACCAGTAAGAGCAGAAAAAAATAATACTAAGTGATTTTTATTATAGTACTTGATTCATTTCTACCTCTGGTAAACTGAAATGTCTTTGTGATTACAAAATGGTACAGAAGTCTTTGTTTAACGATTATTTCTACAGAACATGATATGATTCCCTTAGCATAATGTCCTGTCTTGGAGTAATATCACCTATACATAGCATTTTTCTTGGACAGATAGACAGATGTATCTGAAAGAAATAAATCCTTTCCATATTACACTGCACCAATCTCCTAATTCTTTATGGGATTACAATGCCTAAGTCATTTCACATAGTACTCTGCTAATTATACCAGTCATTTTCTCTAATATCGTTAATATTTCCAAAAATTACTAACTTAGAAAAAGACAAAAATGCTATGTATCTATGAATATCCCTGTTCTGATATTCCCAAGAATCATTATTTTTCCTAAGTATTTGCTTAACCTACTCCAAAATTTTCAGTGAGCAACACTACCAAAAAAAGAAAAATCTCAGAGAAACAACAGCCGTTTTAAGGCAAAAATCGGTTTGTGGCTGACAATTTCACCCATATCAGAATTCCACTAACAAATTAATACACAATCATACTGAAAATATTGAAAGCTTCATGCTGGCAGTTCAGAGTGTTACTGAACATAGAGGTGTAAATTCCTTTCCATTTCAGATGAAACAATTACACAAAGAAATAGTCATGTTTATTAATCACAAATTATAAGGAAATTGGAAATTATAGGAAGAAAATAAATATTTTAGATGGTAAAGAAGAAAAGATTAAATCTTATTTTAAACAAGAATTAAACATTTGCATTAAAATAGCAATATTTGACAGCACCGTAAGAGATGGTGTGCTTTTCCTAAGTATCTATAAAAATACCTTGGTACTTTCCTTCAAATAACAAATGAACACTCAATAAACCAAATTACTGCAAACATGTTTTATTTTCAACAGATTTCTGCAGACCATTCTCCATGGTTTTAAAGAACTCTTAAAAAAAGTCTTTCTAATATCAGAGAACAATCTTGAATCCTTTACTAAATATTTACTCCATAACACACTCATTTAGGAACTAAAATATGGGATTAAAAAAAAAAAAAAACCAACAAAAAAAAACAATAATCAATTTCTAAACCAACAAATCTCATTCAGTTAGGAAAAAAACCCACACTGCACTTCCGGTACTCCATGAATTACAAGCACACCAACGCCTTTCAGATTTTTCTGTTGATGTTTTTCAATCAGCGTTTCTCGCATTTCAATATGCAGAGAAGTTAACTGATGTAACTTGGAAATGTAACTTTCAGCAGAAGATAAGCAGTAAATTAAGGGGGTTATTTATTTTGTCAGAAGTGGCAGACGGAGAATAAGAGTCCCCAAAACATTCAATGGCAAAGGAGAAGACAGAAAGCATCATCACTGAAAGGGATGTAAGACTGTTAACAGATTGCAAAGTAGACAGAAATTTGGCATGTGGTACAATAAAAAACAACTAAGAAAGTTAAACAGAAGTAGAATATTAACTAAGTGTGTGTATCTATAGGGATAAGATTCAGCTCCAGACATCTAAATCCAGACATCTCCCATTATTGTCAGTGGAGGTCAATGCAATCAGAGGAGCCTGGGGAGCAATTCAATTTACCCTAACGTAGGCACCTAGAGGCTCATTAAATAAATCATTCTCTAGACACTATTGACTGTATAGGCTAGATCTCTATTGATCATAATGGCAGCTTAGGATCCCAGTGTAAAGAATACATATACCAAGGAGAAAAGAAATTCAGTAAGTCTGTATCAGAATTGGGAGAAATCCATACTTATACGTATACCACTGCCGCACATATTACAGGTTTTCAGAGAAGATGGATGAAAACTTGCCAGGGACCCCTTCAAAGTCCAAAAATTAAATTCCTACCGTTTATTCAAGCTCTATCAATACTCTAAACACCACCGTGCTTTCATACGATGTTCTATAGTTTTATTTGAGCACAGTGAACATGTGATGCATTCACAGTTTCATGTAGCTCATGATCTATTATACTGTAGCATATACTGTAAGCCAGATCAGCACATACAATAAAAACCTAAACGTATAGGGAAGAAATAGGAAAGAAAACTGCTATCTGCATGTAGACATGCAGTCACTTTGTGAAAAATCCTGAAATGTATCCAATTGGACTCTGTTTATAAGACAAACCAGCAATAAAATGCAGGACTGGGACATGAGGTTTAGACCTCATGCCGACAGAGGGTTTATTCTCACTAGTCCATCACAACATCTTAAACCTATGGATGAGAAGACAGAGGCATTCAGCAGACCAGACTCCAACAGGACACAGTGGCAGCCAAATGGACTCCAGAAGAAATTTAGAGGAGAGCCACTGCTCTCAGCTCCAGCTGGTACCCTAGATATTTGGGTTATCTTCTGCTCCATGGAAAATGGTCCAATGTGGATATTAGACAGAAAATTGTTATCATTTAACTCAACAGTCTGGCATGGCAGGCCCCTTCACTGTAGTAATAGTAATTTTCCTTATGAGGAAGGAGAAAGAGCATACAAGAAAGCAAAGCTATCCAAGCAGCTGTACTACAAACTGGAACTTTAGCAGGGTAAGACGACTCCCAGGTCGCTGGGATAGCAGAAGAAAAACTCACAAATGAGAGAAGGTCTAAGGCAAAATTGTCTCAGCCACTCCAGGCAACCAAAATCAGTAGGACCTGCCTCATTTTAAACAGGACTCTTGGCATTAAATCAACAGGCACGCGTTCAACCACAGCACCAGAAATGAGTCCAAAGGAACAGCGCATATTGATCTGCTCTTGAAGAGCACTGCTGCCGGCACAGGCTGCAATCCACCTATGCCAGGGTGTTCCCAATTTCAAAGACCAATACAGGGTACTGGAATTAATCCAAGGAAGTCTGGCTCATTATCCAATATTCCAGTTCTACTTAGTACATCTGCCAGAGAGTCAAAAGATCTGAGCAAGTTCACCACAACAGTTGAGGTTCTAGGTCTATGCATCGTTTCCAAAGAGCAACCATCTCCTGACACAGTGGAAGACGTCATGTACTCACTGAGTTGTTTGTATTTTACAAGCTAGTTGAACTACACAGCATTCCCTAAATATGCAATCTTTGAAACAGAGATTGGAAGGTTTTGCATACCTTTTGGACTACTTAAACCACAGAAATGTTCTTCCCTTTTAAAACCTTGCATAGGGAGTTCACCTGAGCAAGCTCCCCATCTTGACTGGTTAGATATTATTGAATTCCTTCATTAATTTATTACTGTATCCCCTTGCCAAGCACCCTGACAGTGCAGTAATGTGATTAGGAATCCTTTACAGATTGTTATTCCTCAATCTATACACTGATCAGAATAACATCTGAAGCCAAGTTCAGCATTAGATGACAAAAGGCACCTAAGAAGCAAGGTGAGTTAAAAAAACAAAGGCAGGCCTTCATTGATCATGACATCGAGTGGTAAATTGCTCCTACCATCAGGTTATAACAGTCCACCAGCAAAGCAGTCCTCATTCGTTAGAAATCTATGACTGACCCAATCTAGTCTGTAATGAGATACAGCAAAGTCCAAGAGATTCAATTTTACCCTAAGCCTCACATTTGCAGAAGAGGCAGCATCACTCAAAGAGATCCAGTGACTTGAGCTGGAGAATATCCCTTCAACCAATCCAAGTGACAGTTATCAACATGTGATGCAAGTGTGGCAAAAAACTTGCCTTTTACTGAGATACAGTCAAACATCTTGGACAAGGATCAGTGTCAGAACAGCAGGGTATTAAGTACCCAATCATGTAACGTCTCAAGATACCAGCAAACCCCTAGTATAAGCGCAGATTAAAAAAAAAAAAAAAATTATGGATAAATTGATTATTGGAAAAGACCAAATAATTCTTAAAATAAAACTACAAGGAGGCTGAGTAATGAATAAGTTTCCTCAGACTGGTAAGTATTCCTTATGTCTACTCTTGAAACATGTAGACTTAACTTTTTGATGCAGTCATAAAAGAATGGCGAAAACAAGGCATTAAAACACAAAACCGTACACAGAGACTTAATGTTTGTCAGTGCTTTTGGACATAGAGGAAGCTAGATACTGGAGCTCTCCAAACAGCACAGTTTGGCTCAAGAATGTTGGCATTCTCTGTGTACAAACTCTGCTGTAAAAACAGATTTTCTCTTTATTAACAGCACAATAAAAGACAAAATCACATTTTAAGATGATGATCAAAGGAAACAGAAGTGCAGAAAGCCAGATATTAGCCGTTGCTGTCATACTAAGAACTGCTTACATATAAAGACCCTTTTATATTCTATCTCATGCACAGAGTGCACTGTGATCAAGACATATTTGAACTCTAGACTGCAGGTAGGACAAGAGTTTTTCTGCACTCAACGACAGAAGAACGCTTGTTTTAAAATGCATAAGACTATTTTCCCATCTTTTTTTTTTTCTTTAACTTTTGTTAATGCATCATTAATTGAAAGATGACTTGACCAGAGGGAAAATGCAAACAGAAGAATAAAGAAGCACTACAGCCAGACTGCTCTGAACTGTCTCAGGAGAAGTAACATACTCCTTCTAGTGCCTGCTGTAAAGTTCTAAAAACAGGGAAATAGCTCCGGTAACAAATTACAAGACAAAGCCCAACTACTTTAATTGACCTAAAAAAACAATCTTTCTTGTTTTAAAAAAATATTTTCCTCAGATTTTCACTGGTATTGCCCCAGTTCTCATGCCCCAAACCCAACTCCATTAAGCAGATGACTTAGAAAAAGAAAAAAAAAAAGGAATTTAAACAACGAAACTTAGAATGATAGAATCATTTACGTTGGAAGAGACCTTTAAGATCACCGAGTCCAACTGTTAACCTAGCACTGCCAAGTCCACCACTAAATCACATCCCTAAGCACCACATTTACATGTCTTTCAAATACCTCCAGGGATGGGGACTCAACCACTTCTCTGGGCAACCTGTTCCAATGCTCGACAACCCTTTCAGTGGAGAAATTTTTCCTAATATCCAATCTAAACCTCCCCTGACACAACTTGAGGACATTTCCTCTCATCCTATCATTTGTTACTTGGCAGAAGAGACTGACACCCACCTTGCTACAACCTCCTTTCAGGTAGCTGTAGAGAGCGATAAGGTCTCCCCTCAGCCTCCTCTTTTCCAGGCTAAACAACCCCAGTTCCCTCAGCTGCTCCTCATAAGGCCTGTGCTCCAGACCCTTCACCAGCTTTGTTGCCCTTCTCTGAACATGCTCCAGCACCTCAATGTCCTTCTTGTATTGAGGGGCCCAAAACTGGACACAGTATTCCAGGTGCGGCCTCACCAGTGCTGAGTACAGGGGGACAATCACCTCCCTGCTCCTGCTGGCCACACTATTCCTGATACAAGCCAGGATGCTGTTGGCCTTCTTGGCCACCTGGGCACACCGCTGGCTCATATTCAGCTGGCTGTCAAACAACACCGCCAGGTCCTTTACAGCCAGGCAGCTTTCCAGCCACTCTTCCCCAAGCCTGTAGCGTTGCATGGGGTTGTTGTGACCCAAGTGCAGGACCCAGCACTTGGCCTTGTTAAACCTCATACAACGGGCCTCGGCCCATCAGTCCAACCTGTCCAGATCCTTCTGCAGGGCCATCCTACCCTCCAGCAGATCGACACTCCCACCTAACTTGGTGTCACCTGCAAAACTACTGATGGTACACTTGATACCCTCGTCCAGATCACTGATAAAAGATATTGCCATAAAGACCACTAGCTTCTGCTCCCCCATGTACAGTGGGGAGGGAGGTGGGGGGAAGGTATTTGAGGGACATTTTGTTTTTCTCCTTGTGTGAGTGGACTTAAGAAGGGACACAGGGAACAGGAAAAGCTCAGAGCACACCACATTATGCAGAACTCAGTTTCACAGCTAAATACCATTGTGCATTTCAATATAAAATCAGAACCTAACCTTCTTTCAAGAAGTAGTAACTTCTGTACTGTTGAAATACTTAAGCCCTACCATAGTAATTTAACTTTCCCAAATCAATATATTAAATTTCTGAAACATAAATTGTGCATAGCACAAATAATGTATAAAAGAGCTGCCCTGTCTTTATTCATGAGATTCAACAGATTTCAAAGACATGCGTCAGAATGTTAAATCAATTCTGAAAGTAAAAATACATTTTTATTTACATCGTGCCTATGTGGTATATCAGCAGAGTGCACATTTGATACGACATGCTGCTTTTCTGGATGACTGAGTATGAAATGTAGTCATGATCTGCTGGCTGAATATAGACAGGCAGAATATCACAGCTATATGATGTTACAACAATTACATGGACATTATGAAAAGAGAAGGCAAAGTATACAGGATTCTGGGTTTTGTTAGTTTATACGATTACAGGAAATCTGAATGTTTAATAAAATAATTTTAAAATCTTTTTGCAATCAATTATAACAAGATTAATAAACTATTCTATCAAAACTTTTCTGTTCAAAAAGCACGGGAACACAACTGGAAGAGACCTGCTATGTCATTCAGTTTGTTCTGCAAGGTAATAAAAAGATACGGGTGAATAGATTTGCCTTTCAAAATCAGTTAACCCCTGCCTCAGAACTTGGGGTAAACAGCCAAAGAGCTTAAATACATTACTGGTGGTGTGTGCGGCAACATACAGCAGGTATTTCTCAGCCTACGGCTAGAGAGAGCGCGCTGTATGGTTAAGAAGGTATTCGACAGAGCCTGCTAGAGACCTTATTTAGTGATACTCAGATACTTCACTTGCTGAA
The DNA here is from genome assembly GCF_030463565.1 of Pelecanus crispus. Lineage (NCBI taxonomy): Eukaryota > Metazoa > Chordata > Aves > Pelecaniformes > Pelecanidae > Pelecanus > Pelecanus crispus. The sequence goes on from NC_134645.1 coordinate 103,884,591, forward strand.
CTTAGAAATCTGGCAACCAGATAGACAAATCCATCTATTACTTTTCTTAAAATGTCATGAACAAACTTACTTGCTGCTGCTGTGATGGCTAATAAAATAGAAACCTCTTCTGACAAGTACACAGTCTTTCCACAGAGATAATAAAGTGCACGTCTGACAAGTGGTTCAGAGATTCCTACAGAAGGAATCTTAGAAAATTAAAGGTCTGGCTTTAACATTTTTATACATAAATTTCTAAAAAGATACTACAGTATGGAAAAAAACCCTGTGTTGCTGGAAATAAAACAAGTCATAAGAGACCAGATTCTGATGTAAATTAGTTTTAGTACAGAAAACATATTTATTGCTTTCATTCTTGTCAGTGCAAGAAACTTATCACTAACCTGCTCATACACTAGATTACTAAATACAGATTTCAGTGCCTAATACGTAACAAATATGAAAACTGATCCTATTTCTTTTTATGGTAGCTAGTGGTCCTGGTTTCAGCTGGGATAGAGTTAATTTTCTTCCTAGTAGCTGGCGTACTGCTGTGTTTTGGTTAAAAACAGTTAAAAAAAATCACTAAAATTATGCCAGCACTGTGACTAATGTCCTGGAAGAGAGATTATGTAGCTAGAGCTCTTCTCTGTCCCCAAGACATGCTGCAGGCTGAAAGACTGTCCAAAATTTTCCCGTATAATGTAAGTCAGATGATGAAAACTGAAAATCAAAAGTAAGGGCAGAAACATTTTTAACAGGTTAAAAAAAAGGCTGAACAAATTAAAGTACTTTAAAGCAAATAATCATAGGAAAATGCCACTGTAACTTTGGCTTCACATCAAAGACCGGAGACTTCCAGTTTTAAAATAATGTAATTGAGAAACTTGGTAGCAACTGAAAAAGGGATAGTGTTTGGAGTGAAAGAGCACACGTTTTTACCATAACACTTATTACTGTGATTCCTAGAATATTTACATGCCCACACAATAACTTCCAAGTATACCACAGTCTAAAATTACTTTATGTTTTCTAATACATCATCATCAGTTGTGGTCTATTTGAGTAACACCCATGAAACAAGAATATGGTGAAAAACAATGTTTTTATACCAGCTCCATTTCATTGAAGAAATATTGCTTTAAGATTTTGAATCTATTACACAGAAATTAATTTTTTTTTTTAGTTCTAAGGATTTTTTAAAAACAAAGTTTCTGTAACAAAAATATTCTCTTATAAAAAATGTTAAAATATAAAATGACAAATAGTGGAACAGATTCTTGTCAATATTCAGTAAGCTTAGATAACCAAGAACGCTGATTAGTAATTTAAGGCCTGAGAAAACAAAGTTTCAGAGGGAAAAACACAGAAGCGTGATTGAGTTTAATATGCATCTGCATTAGCTACAGGGCATAATTAAAACTACATCACTCTCTTAAATCTACATAATTGTGTCCCAAAGACACTTTTCTTTAGTATCCTTAACTCTACTGATAAACCAATAAGGACCTCGGGTTTAAAAGGTCAGGCAATATTGTTTTAAAGTAAAATACATCCTTACAAGTAAAAGGGTAAAAAAAGCAAGGTTTTGGGCTGGTTTTATTCCTTCTAGTGCTCAGAACTCCAGATGTGGCAGGCAAAACAAAATTCTAACACACACTGAAAGAAAACAGTACCAAGTGAAGCTGCAGATTATTCCCCCACCAAAAGGTACAGGGAATTGATGCAGTATCTACCACTGGGGGTGGGGAAGCAAACATGGCTAATTTTGGAAATGCCAATAACTCCATTAGTTGATACTAAAAAGCTTCATTAATTCCAGGGTGGCGCAAGGGGTATCCCTTTACCAGTGAATATTCTACCTGTAAATTTAAATACCACCCAAGTTAACTAGTTGAATTCCGTAGCACAACATTATGCACCACTTACCATGTATTACTATTCTTACTCCAATTTTTAAAACTTCTGAATACAGTTAAACCATGTGCAGGCTATATATACATATATATACACACGCTATATCTATATTCATTTATTTATACATTTATATAGAGTTGTAAGTTAACAGTACCTTTTCAGTAATGATTACATACTTTGCATATGGGCAGAAATGGTGAAAAAGTGATTACTTTCATCTTATTTTGCTGAAGTAAGTGGTAGGACATTTTTACCCTGTATCAAAAGAACATCTAATCTTACATTCACATCTGATTTCTCATCATCTGACTTCTTGCTGCTTTAGTCAAAAGGTATACAAAACAAATTGAAGAAATCAAACCGTGCAGACCAGTATGTGGGTAATATGCCAACAGTACTCATCTGAGTGTTTCAAAATTCTGAAGTGCTCCATAAGAGAAGGGAACAGAACACTAGCAAGATAAAGGAATGTGCGCAGGACAGAAAGGACAAATTCCAATGTATAAAACACAACTTTAAATAAAAATGATAATATATTATAGTAAGCATCTTGCATAGACTTAACATACTTACTGTGATACACTTATTGCCAAAAATAACCCAATTTTAATAGCAATTGAAATGTACTGCCATTCAGCTAAAGAAGGACATTACGATTCCTTGGACTAAACTCCGTGGCCAGACCACAGAGGTTGTACAAGAAATTCCTAGCTTTCAGGAATGGAACCAAATGGTGAAGAATAATAGCTGTCCACAACATAAGTCCTCAAGATTTTCAGTGAGTCCAACCCCTCACTGTTTCTTATTAGCAAATTACCATAGCCAAAGGAAAGAGAACAAATCTTTTTCCAACTACAACTAACAAGAAAGCTGTACTAATTCAGCTTGACACAGATGCAACAACAGCAATCCATGCATTCACGGCTTCAAGTCATGCTTTTAATTCTCATGCCTAGTTGTATAAATTTTGACTATAAAACAAATTCACTCAAAATACCTCTTCTGCATATTGTTTACTAAAATATAAAATGACCTCCAGACTATCCTCTTCAGCCAGAGATCAGGCCAGATAATCGAACACAGCAGCTAGCTATCTCCACATGAATATCACTTTCAACAACAGTTATGTCCCATTTGATTAATGCACCTGTTAACCTCCAGGCTTCAATTTATATGCAAAAAAACCATTAAGGAACCTATATGAAAGGAGTAGATCTCCTGATGATTGATTCACTGCCATAAAGCTGATTTCTGGAAACTAACATGACTATGGAGTTCAGCCTATGGACCTTTTGAACTTGGTGTTCAATGTATCACTGTGGCAAAGGCTGTTCAGCTCCTAAAAACTGGCATCTCAGTTAAGTCACTTCATAGTTTTGCACAAATACTCTGGTTTCATAGAACTGGATGTTCAGAGGTATCCCACAAAGGACTATACTAAAAACAAACAAACAAACAAAAAAAAACCAAACCCACACCAAACCCAAACCGTACAAAAGAATTCGGGAATAGTGAAACCTGAAAGTCCTTTTCTTTATCCTTTGGGGTTGAAATTTCAAATTAAATATTAATTTTTACTTCAAGCCTACATGCCTACGATGCACCTGGACCTCCTACCGTCTTGAAACTCCCACAACAATTGCACATTACTGGTTTTTTCTTCAAACTTGCATTTAAAGAAAAGGTTTAATGTGAATTCAATAGTTTGGGAATCAAAATGAATCATGTAAATGAAAACGCATTTGCATGTTTCTTCTGACAATTAAAATCACTTTTAGCCTGCTATTAAAGCAATTTCAAGAGCTAACTTTGTAGAATACAAAAACATTTGGAAACATATCATAAAAGTATTTTGACTTTCTTTATGCTCAGTTATACTAGGTAAGCATAGCCGTTCAACGTGTAATAATGTTATGAAGAGAATGTCATTTTGCCAATACAGAATAAAAATTATTCACTCAAAATCTTTAAAATTCACTTGTTCTATCTCACTACAACTAGAGTATGAAATGATAATTTCCAAATAATGAAAGAGAAATACAGACAGTAAGTGGTTCTACTGAAGCTAATTTTTACAGTCATTGGTGGAAGGAAAAAAAAGTTCTATTTCATTTTATGATAAGTTTAACACAAAAATACAATTTAATCAAGAACTTGACTATCTAGTCCTCTGATAACCAATGAAAGCAAGGGCAATATGCTTAACTATATTAATGCTTTGTTACCATGATGTACTCTTCCATTTCCATATATTTCAGGGGAATAAGATTTTACGGGTAATATATGCTGCACTTTTATTACATCTTTTTATATCCTAGGGGAGAGCAAACATTTTCTTAAAGTTCTATAGTAGCCTTTATACATTTCAGGAGACTTCAAGGCTAGCCATCTATTTGCATTACAGTACTACTGATGTACAATTAAAAAACCATAAGATTTTAATGTGTATAGAGGCATTTCAATTATATTTATATCTTTATCTCTCAGGTGTCAAATATTGTGGCTTGCTCTTCAACACGTCACTACAGGCTGCAGATTTGTAAAGTTTAAACAAGTCAAGAATAAAAGTAGCAAATGACCACTAATTACAGAAGTATAATTAAAAATGTGACAGAATAAAGATCCTGTTCTGATTTATGAACCAAAACATGTTCCCAAAATAGTAGGTACCATTACCCAATATAAAGGGGGCCAGTAAAACAAGAATCTAGCTGCAAATCAACCCTCAAATCTCAAACAAATGAGAAAGTAAAACACCAAAACCAAATGTAACCAACTGACTGATAAAGAAAATATTCCTGGGGATATAAGGAGGTGGAAGTTGTTTTAAAGAACCACCACATCATCCATGCATTATAAATTGCACTAGGGATAGTTGTGTGTGCTTAAAAGCACTGCCCTGCTGATTATCAAGTGCCTATTTCTATTTTCATTTAAATACACGGGGGTTTTTAATAATATAATTGTATAGACCTACAAAGCATTATAGCATAAGCACTTCTAATTTACATCTATATGTTGTATTTGTTTATTCCTTATGATCTTGTCTCCCTCTAGTGGCTGGCCCTCACAAAAATGCACTTCTACCTGTATTCAGACCTGTATGCAGAATCACAGGATAATTCAGGCTGGAAAGGACCTCAGGAGGTCTCTAGTCCAAGCTCCCCCTCACACAATTTCTGGTTGGTCCTGGTAGAAACATTCACCACCAGCTGTTTGCAATCAAGGTAAAGCCTCACTCCTGAATCCAGATTCAAGGACCTCGTAAGATCATCTGGAAAAGAAATGAAAGAGCCAGGAAAATCAAATCACTGGAACTATCTCATTGGGATGTATCTTCATCCCAAAGTTTCATCACTTCTTAAAAGAGTAGAAGATGTATTCCTTTGCATATTGGTGCAGTATATTGCTGGCAAGTTGTCTGTCCTCAGTTTCATACATGATCATCATATGTGGAAGAAACATCTAGAACATTAATAATCAACTGAAGCTCAAAAGCTTCATTGTGAAGGTTTGTTTCTTTACCAATCACAGACCCTGAGAGCAAGGTTAAGTCTGAGTAAGCTTTCCTCTTCTTTCTTCCAGGAAAATGTCTGTCATGAGGGCTTTCGCTAGCAGGAAGGGATGAAGAGTTATACCTGACAGGAACCTCTGACAACTAGAAAACAACCTGCTCATTGCCACTTGTGATCAACTGCTACAGAAAACAACAAGCCATATGAAACTGCAGTAAGATGATCTGGAAAATTAAGTCAAGAAGAATAAGAGGCTTCACTAGCCTGAATGCCACTACATCCCACAGAAAAGAGTCCTAGAACACAGGGGCTAAACAGCCATGTCTCATAAGAAGTCACAAGGACAAGAAAGCTGTTCTGCCATCAGGATAATTTTGTAAATAGAGTTAACACTTAAGTTTTGGAGATCTATTAAAAAAAAAAAAAACCCAAACTCTTGTACAATTATCAGATGCACTTCAGTAGCATAGGCAACAATAATAAAAATCCATGCAATATCAAATTGCAATGTCAAAGGAATTACTTTTCAACACAGAAGTGCACAACTAGTAACTGTCTCTTCTGTAAAAAGTGGTAAATAATCAGAATACTAGAAGAGAGCATTTTGTACCACTGTGCACCAAATACTGCTAAGAAAAAGAACATATATCACAAGTATATATGTAGCAAAGGAAAACAGAAAGTGATGGGTTGCCTTAAAGTCATCCATCTGTATCAAAACCTTGACTCCAAGCTATTAGCTAAAGTAGTAACTGAATAATGCCTTAAAGAAATTGATCCAGCTTTCATTCTTTCCTTTGTTCTAAATACCGCATCATCTTTCAACTCTACGATTTCACATTCACAGACCAATCATACAAACAGATCTGAAAACAATAACAGCCAAGTAAAGATCACCGCTCTAAGACGATTTTATTTTCAACTCTCAGAGCATTTTTACAACTGTACTGTATTCATCTTGAGTCATCTTATTACTGTCTTGTTTCAAGTATTTTAAAACCATACTGGAGTTCCCCCTGTCTTTTTTGGGATGGGGGGGAGTTAATTTTTAAGCAGTAGGAACAGGATGTGAAAGAATTTATGGGAATTAATATCTGTTTAGAGTAAGATTACATTTTATAGAAAAAACAAACCAGCCTTAAAATAACACTGAGGTTATGAAGCCAACTGGCATAACCATTCACTCAGAAATAACACATCTACCACCATCTGACAGTTTATCCTATCATCTGAACAACAATAATTTACCATTTAAGCACTCTTAGCCTAGCAATTTGCAGAGTAATTTTCATTACAGTGCTTAAAGAAAAAGATGTTTTTATTTTGCACTCTGCATTTGTCTCTGTTGTGAACATGCCAGTTCATCATTCCCCCGCCCACAACAGAGCATCTCTACCAGTTTCAGTGCTTGCTTTGTAGGCACTTCTTGGGTTTTTTTCCTCACTGAATACATGGTTTCACACTTCATTTACAATGTACTTCACAGATTCCTCTCTAAAGGTAAAATACTGTTTCTTTAAAAACTTTTCTGCAGTGTTTTTACCAATGAGCCCTAGGGTATGTCCACATCAGTGATTCAGAGCACAAAAGTAAGAGTTCTTTTTGGCACGTGCCTATGCTTAGCCTGGTGGTAGGCACTCCACTGTGTCGCTGATGTGTTCAAGGTAACTTCCTGCTGAAGACCAAAGTTGTGTGCCAAGAATTCTTAGGATTGAGAACAGGCGTAAATGTTGCAGCCATTAAAGACAAATGTGAACACACAATTTTGAAACCATAACCATTTGCAGCAAATTGAACACTCCCTCTTTGCAATACACCAGTCAGTAATGAATAATTAACCTTAGTCTTTAGCAAGTATCATGCATGTATCTTCACAATGCTCAAAAGACAAAGACAAAACAGTCTAATAATTGTCTCCACTCTACAGGAAAGGAACAATGGCATGAGTGTCAGAAAATAAAAATGTCAGAAGAAGAAAGTACTAGTAAGAATTGTATTAATCTTCATTTTTTCAGGACATTAAACATTATATGACATTTTACTGTGAAAAACCACAGGCCACTGACTTCAGTTACAGGTGTGAAAAATCAGCTTTTTTTTTTTTTTTTACACCAGTCTGAAGTTCATTATCTAGAACTTGAGAAGAATGAAAAATACATGGAAATAGCAGCCTGCTTGTGAAAAATGCAGTAACTACAACCCCTTGATTCATTCGCAATATGCTTTCTAACTTTCAAAGCTGAACACAGGATCACAGAACAACTTCTAGAGCCTATCAGGAGAGATGCTGTAGTAGAAAGTCGTAACCCTGTGATTGAAAACAGGATCCAGGGTGCATACATGTCTTCATACATGTGCATACACCTAGGGTCAAAGCACAAGTAGGTGGAATCGGACCTGTTCACACAAGATTTTTTAGAACAGAAATCATAAATGTATACATTTATATTGTTACTGTTTCTGATAGCTTGTTTTTATTCTTTCCATCTCCTTTAAGCACAGGAAATTGCAACTGAAAAGACTGTATTTTCCTGAATTCAGCTAGTAATTAATTGGCATTCAACCGCAAAATTTAAGTTATTACCTCTCTTCAAGTCCTTTCTTGAAACCTTTGTAAGGGAATGCATTTTGGATTTCTTTTTTTAACAAAACACATATCTCCTCTTAAATCATATCCCATTTAAGGAGCTAGATTTACACAGGTTTAGGTACTCATTCAAATCATACCTTCAAATCCCTTTCCCCTTCCCAAAAAATCTGCAGACAAGTTGATCTATCCTCTGGGACTTAAAAGAAACATACATACCATAATTCATTGTAGCCAGCATTACTTTTTGCCCCATATCTTGCATAAGTAGCCATGTCCCAGAGAACCTAAGCTAACAAAAGATTGTCTACCAAACACTCCAAAATACTTCACAGTACTCTGGAAAGCCAAGATCTCACAATATTAAATGCAAAGTATTGCAGTCCAAACAAAACTGACATAAGGTCTGAAACATCTGCTCTAACACATACCACAGGCCAGGCAGAGTTGGATGAGAGAGGAAGCCTGCTTGATTCTACCTAGGCTGTTCAAAGTAAGGAGCAGGTCACAAACCTCCAAAAATTAGCATACATTTTTCACGCTCTCAAAGAGACAGCACACGTATATTACACCTTCCTCATTCACAATACTCTCAAAAATATCAGCAAGGGTTAGGCCAGTGACTAGTATGTCAATAATACTGCCCAGTCCACCGAACAGCATTTTCTCACTATTTCCTTGAACATATACTTATTTGTTCACCTCCAGTTTCTTCTTTTATCCTTAGATTGTAAAATTGTTAAGGCAAGCTCACCTCACACACACAAATTTTTTTTTTAATTAGTCGGAAAAAAAGGCTAACCTTACCTTTCAGATAGTACTGTCTGTGGTCACTTACCTGCTTGGTGAATTAATTTAGTCACATAGTACCTGTATTTCATAAAGGACATCGGTTTCTTAGTGATTTAGTGGTAAAGTAAGATTTTTCTAGTCCTCATCTATAAAAAGCCTCTTTGTGACTTGCCTTTTTTCCCCATGCTTCAGGAGAATGACCAACAAAATTAATAAAATCATAAGCAAAGAGAGAAACACCCCCCCACACACACCTCTAAAAGACTTTACTGTGTCTTTTGCCCAATTATCTACTTTATCAAGCATCTATTCCAATACGTAGCACAATGTACACATTAACTACATCCTCACATTCACATATTTAGATATTTTTCATTGTTGAATTACCTTGTCTGCATCCACTTTTCCTCTGATAAATTCTTTCTTCCAAAATTCCAGTGCCTGTTCCAGAGTCAAGCCAATGCCTTTTAAGAACAGTCCGTATTGCATACGGCCTCCGTGACGGAGATGATGGTTATCACGTAGGGCTTTGTGCAACTGGCGCATGCAGAGAGGAAATGATTTCACAGAAAACTGTCAAAAGAAAAATTTGTCTTTAAGGCATACTGATCATTTAATTTGTAGGATATATGCTTATTATGATTATTAATTAGCTCCAGTTGAAAACGCCAACGGCTGGAAGAAAAGATATGCATGAGCAGAGTGCCTTGGGACTGATCATAACACAAGTGTGTCCGTAAGCCATCAAATCCAATAACCATCTCAAGAACAAAATCCAAAGGACGGAGTAGTACAGGTGGTTGTATCAGACTATCTTCAGCTACAAAGTAACACAGGTTTAATTGCTGTCAGGAAAAATATATCCACAGCTCCATTACAATGTTTCTTGCTTCTTCCTTATTTTAGCTTCTGGAACAGCAAGGTGACCTTTGTTAGAGTTTTGGGGGGCTGGGGGAGGGGATGAGGGTTTTTTAAAGCATCTTTGAAAAACTACAAGCAGAAGTAAAATCCATTGCAACCAATCTGCAGGTTTTTTCCCTGAAGAGTTCTATTTCTTATAAAGCAAGCTCTCCAAGATAAAAAATGTAACATTCAAGTTTACTCAGGCCTTGCATTTTTATTTTTAACATCTGAGTCATGCCATGGAATTCACTACCAAAGGAATAGTGTCATGGTTAAGGTGGACACTGATAACACAAATGATTTCTAAAGTTCAGATAAAGGAGTTGTAATATGTTTTTAATTGTCTCTGCACCATCAATGTGGTTTTACAATCCATTTTATTTACTTCCTTGTTTCAAAAAATCCTTCTGTAAGTCAAAAGTCAAAAAAAGGGCATTGAAAAGACTAATATTGCAATACAATAATCATAAACTAAGCATCATGGGTTGCAAAATTATTAAATAAGAAAATTTTCTTAAACTGTTTATAATTATGTTAGGTATTTGTGAAAGTACATAAAATTAAGCAGCAAATTAAGCAATTCATTATAGCTCCAGTCTAAATCCTGATTAGATGCATTTTGAGTTAACTCTGCTCCATTTTAAACTTTATCACAACTTCATTCAAGTAGTTCTCAAGTGTTACAAAGCAAATATGAATCAAAAAAGATAAAGGCTTTGTATGTTGTCTGTACACAGAGTACTTGAATTTAAAACATTACGTACCAACACACAATATAACTCAATAAACACAGAGGACTTACAGTATCAATCTGTTCTAGAGAAATTCTTCCAGTGTTCTTTTGCACGCTGTAATCTGGGCCGACGTAAGAATGGCTGAAAAACAAAGCAAACAGTACAACATCATTTAAAACAAAAAATCATGTTAAAAAAAATTTTTTTTAGAAAGAAATTATTTTACCAATTAAGGGCTGCAAATATTTTATATCAGGCAAAACCCAGAAAACAGTATTTGACAGTATGTAAGTAATTAAGATTTATAAACCCAACATTAGAGTCAATGTGGTAAAGAAACCTTCCCTCCCTTTATCTGAAAGGAGTGGTGAGGGGTCATCCAGAATTCAGATCACAGGATCATGCTACTGTTGAGGTTGAGAGAGACCTCTGAAGATCATCTAGTCCAAACGCCTGCTCAAAACAGAGTTAACTACAGCAGGTTGCTTAGCATCTCATCAAGCTGGGTTTTGAGCATCTCCAAGGACAGAGACTCCATAACCTTCTGAGTAACCTCTTCCAGCGTTTGACCACCCTGGCAGTAAAAAAAGTGTTTTCTTATGTTTAAGTGGAATTTCCTGTATATCAGTTTGTGCCCATTGCCTCCTGGCCTATCACTAGATACCACTGAGAAGAGTCTCGCTCTGTCAGACACCTGTTTATACATGCTGATAAGATTCACACACACACCCTCCTGAAATATATCTCCTCCAGGCTGAACAATCTCAGTTCTCTCAGCCTCTCCTCCTAGGTACTGGGGAGCCCAGGGTTGGACACAGCCCTCTAGATGTGGCCTCACCAGTGCCAAGTAGAGGGGAAGGATCACCTCCCTCAACCTGCTGGGAGTGCTCTTCCTAATGCCATGCAAGAGACTGTTAGCTCTCTTTGCTTCAAGGGTACACTGGTGGCTCATAGTCAGCTGGTTGTCCACCAGGACCTCTAGTTCCTCTTCTGCAACCCTGTTTCACAGCATTTCAGCCCTCAGCCTATACTGGTATATGGGGTTATTCCTCCCCAGATGCAGAGCTTGGTATTTCCCCTTGTTGAACTTCATACGGTTTCTGTCAGCCCATTTCTCCAGCCTGTCCAAGTCCATCTGAAAGGCAGCATACCCATCTGGTGTAAAGCATTCCTCCCAGTTTTGTATCATCTGAGACTCACTGAGTGCGCACTGTCCCATCACCTAGGACATTAAAGAAGCAGCTAAACAATACAGGACCCAGTATCGATCCCTGAGGTACTCCACTAGTGGTAGGCCTCCAATCTGGTCTTAATGTCTCTGATCACAAACCTTTGAGCAACAGCACTTCGGCCGGCTTTCAGTCCACCTCACTGTCCATTTACCTAGCCCATGCTTCATCAGTTGTCAATGAGGATGTTACAAGAGACAGTGTCAAAAACCTTCCTGAAGTCAAGATAAATAACATCCACTGCTTTCCCTCCATCTATTGAGCTTTCTATGATAAAATGACCACCTATGAGGTTAGTCAAGCATAATTTCCCATTCACAAATCCATGCTGACCATTCATGATCACCTTCTTGTCCTTCATATGTCTAGAACTGAGATGAGGCTGACTACCCTACAGTTCCATGGATCCTTCTCCTCACTCTTTGTGAAGGCAGGGTTCACTTTTGCTTTCTTCCAGGAATCAAGAACCTCTTCTACTTTGCTACTTGTGTAGCATTTTTAAAAAAAAAACAAACAAACAAAACACCTGATGTATCACTATGAACACCTACCCTGGGGGGAAAGTAAAAACTCAAAAACTACTTAAGCATACCAATAAAAAGCTGGGAAGGCTTTTACTACGTTACTGACATACAAACACATGTTAACTGCTGACAGTAGCTGTCTAGCCACAGGATTTTGCATGTCCTGCCTCATCTTTCATTCATACTGCAACGAAGCTACTTCTGACACCTAAGCTAAGTTCAGGTAACCCTACACTACAGCAGAGATAGTCATGTAGACATTGTCATCAAAGTAATTTCAAATCAAACACAAGCACCTAATGTCCAGCTTTTACTTTTAAATATATAGACTTCTTGAATGAGGATATATGCAGGGCTGCAGAACAGGCCAAAAGAAATGCTTACAGCAGAACCCAACCAAACTCAAGAGCCAACAGTACACAGCAGGCAATAAAGCAAACAGGGGCTTTGGATACAGCATATTGGTCTAAATATCAGGTTGCAAAATCTGGGTAAGAACAAATTTCTTTGTGCAAGAGGGATTTTGCAACTAACTTACAAAGATCATTTCTTAACTCCTTTGAAGGCATACAGAGGTTAACTCCAGAAAAAAGGAATTTAGATAAATGATGATACTAGGTGCTACAGATTATTTTGTGACATTTCAATACTGTAAAGTGTGAAAGGCATATAGTTAAGAGTTGATTTTACTACAGTACAAATAGTTTGTTTAATTATACATGCATTCATTTGTTCTTTTGTCTTATTTCTGGCACATACTGGAGCACTAGGCAAGCTTACTGTACTTAATAGATTCTTTTTCATTACACAACAATGGATAAATAATTAAAAGTATTTGAGCTGTGTATGTCTATTACTACTGATTCTACTAAAGAAGTATCTAAACTTCCTTGTAGAACGAGATCTGCATCACTGTACTTTGGTAGACTACAAACAAAACAAAAATCACAGTCCCAAAAATATTACAGTCGAAGCATAGAACAGAAAACAGCTTGTTGTTTAGGCAACTTTTTCCTTTTTTGTGAAACAACCAATTAGGAAAATGACCATTCAGTCAGTTATCACACCCCAGGGTAAGTGCTGGTAACTTCTTAAGCTGCTGCACCATAATCACTTGAGATCATCTACTTGTATCCTACAGTATTTATTAGAATCATACCAATACTGAAAAAAATTACTAAGCTAAAGAAAACCACTTCTTCCTAGCATCTATAGGAAGGATTGGCCTGGGAAGAGGAGGTCCAAAGAGAAGACACAAACGTTTTCCTATACAATAAGTGATGAAAATAAGATTTCAGAAGTTACTGCTAAAAAGACGACATAGTCTCTGAATCTTGCTGACCATTATGTCTGGACTTAGTAGAAAACTTTACTGCAAGGACAGAAAACTCAATGCCAAGGTGGGGAAGGGGGCAGGGAGAAGAAGAAATTCTACTTTTCAGACTCTGAAAAGCTCAAATATTCTCAGCATGGGAAGCAAACAGGAAAAGTTTTCTATAAATGTTTCCTTATTTTTACATTAAAACGTAGCATATGACCTTTGCAAGGTCAATGTTTCTTGATACCTGACACCACTGACCAAGGAGCTGAACCCTACAAACTGCCTTCAAAGGTGGTGCTCTGAAAAAGAATATGCTTTATCCATCCAGAACATGTGGTCGATTGGAACTGGGAATGAAAAGGCCAGCACTAGTCATGTGGCCTTTGGCAGCTAAACTGTTGGATTCCTATCCCAAGGAGCTCAAGGGACTAGAGCTTTTGGGTATACAATTTTAGGTGCCAGGTCTCCCAGTTTTATACAGTAGAGATTCCCCAGGTCCCTTGATTTCATCAGAAGAAAATCACTCTGCTTTCTCCACGGATTGCCATGATTTTCTCTACACTTCTATTAAAAAATGTCAACACCATTGGGGGAAGAAAAAAAAAAACCCACAAACTATCCTTTTTTCTACAAACAATGGTCCTCATTTTTTCATGTCATTAAACATTGCCAAACAGTTTCCTACTGCTGGTTTGAAAACACATTACACCACCAAACAACCGGGTTTGCGATCACCCTCACTTTCTTATCCTATTTTTTACTTCCAGTTTTAGCTCTTATTTTGGACTCATCCTTTCTTTTATTCCACATGCTTCTGATGTTACCTCCTGATTAAGTGTCTTACCTAGAAACATCTATAGTTCTTCATAATTTCTTTTTGTGGTTTACTGGAATGCAAGCAGTAATGTCTTCCTTCTTCACTTAAAACCCAGTTTTATTTTACCTCCATATATAAATTCCTGTCTCTCTCTATTCAGCCTGACTCAATCACTCAAAACTTGTTTTTCTAAAATCCAGAATCTTAGTTACCAAAAGTTTTCTAAACAGATCTTGCAACTAAAGATCAATACACACATTCACATCCCTGTCGACCAAGAAGAAAACTCCACTACACCAGTGTTTCCAAGAATGAGATCTATGTCTTTCAAATAAACAGCTGTAGGACCATTCTGATAAATATTGTATTATTCACAGATGTCTTAGTGTATCATGAGATTTAGTGAGAATATGAAGGGCACTTTGTAGATGTTGAGAACAGTAAATTACACCAGTCTATTAAGGTGTGCATTCTTCTTTAATTGCTTGTAAGATGAGCATAAGTGAGAAGGAGGGTGAACATGTCTGCATGAGTACTGTGTTACCCATTAAAAAAAACTCAGCCTTGCAAAACACCTGGTTTCTGTATCAACTGTATGAACTATAATTTGAAGACAGAATTAACAGAATCATATACATGTTGGTTGTAAAGGATGCTAGAAGACCATTTAGTCCCACAACCCACTTTAAGTGGCACTACTGCCAACACTAGTCAGGCGAGCCATGGCTTTTTCTAGCTGAATCCTAAAAATCTCCACAAATCAAGTTTCCACATCTCTGAGCTAGCATAGACATTTTTCCTAATGTCCGATCTAAACCTCCAAAGCTGCTATATGTGACCACTGTCATTTGTTACATCCTCTGGCATCATCAAGAATTCCAGTGCCGTGATGTTTGTCCTTCAAACAGTTGTAGGCTGCTATTTGATCATCCCTAAGCCTCCTCTTCACCAGACTAAACAAAGCCAGCTCAGCTTCTCCTTATAATTCATGTACAGTCATGAATAGGAGTTTGATGGGATTACATACAACAGTTTTTGTCTATCTTTGAGATTATTCCTGCCAAAGATTTTAAACAGTAAAGTGTTACAAACCTGTAATTTCATCACAAAACCCATATAAACTCCTTTGAAAGTAGGAGTTGCAGAAGTGTTCTTCTCATGCGTTTAGAAATAAAGTTTCCATTTCTACTAAATTGCTAAAGTTTTAGCAATTTAAATCTCCTTGTAGCCTACTGTGAGCATGTCAAATCCCTAAGCACCATCTTGATTCAAATATTTTAACATTTTAACTAAAAATGGTTTGGGTTTTTTTTTGTCTAGTACAATTAATTTTCGAAAGCACCAATGAAACAGAACAGGACAAAAAGAGGACCCAAGTCACAGATAAAATACATATTCAGTACAGAACGGTCCAATTACAAAATACCTGTTATGTCCATTTAAAAAAATGGGCATGAACTAAAGTATCTACAAAGACATAATCCACAGTAAAATGACCTTTTCTGCGGACTAGCTAATTTAAAAGTCACAAGCAGATATAAATAGCTGCCAAAAAATGTGTGGGGCATTAACAACCAAACAATACTCTGTAGCCTTCAATTGTATGCTCTTCTCACACGTTTCTATCTAAGCTTTTGCACCCCTAATAAAGCTCTACTGACATGTGTCAAAAATAAAATTTTGCTGTAAGAACACACACAATGAAGGTAGAGGAAAGCCTACAACTAATATTCTCCTTTCTTATGAGCAAGATGAAGGAAAAACAAATCACAGGCTCACAGAAATAAGTAACAGGAAGACATACTTGGTCATCTGTCTGTTCACTGCCAGCACTTGTTTTTTAAGTTTTAAGGTTTGATTTATCTTGTCTATTTTAAAGGAACTTCCAAAAAGGCAACTCTGAAGAATTTGTGTAGTTTTTTCAATTGGTGACAAAATGTACTGGCAACAGCCCTACCATTTTTGCAAAAGCAAAATAGAAGTAACTTACCAGCTGTTAAACATACATACCCAAGTTAACATAAGAATGTGCAAAAAATACCTTTCTGCATAAATGTAGCATACAGTATCTCTGTTAAAGTAGCTGATGTTAAACTAGCTTTTTTTGCAACCTTTCTTTTTCCCATATTTAAATAAAAAGTGCAGAGGATTGTGATTGCTGTGATACTAAAGACTGTTCCACTTACATAGATGCATAGCACATATCGAAAGAAATTTCAAATTTCTCAGTAATTACTCCTAGAGAGTAATTTATAAAAACCTAATCTAATTGCTCTTTAGCTTCAAAATGGAGAAAGGTATGCCACTGAGGCATATTTTTTAAAATCCCAGTAAGATGAATGGTAATAAAAACATGGAAGGTTATTGGCATTCAGAAGTATCCCCTAACCAGCTACATAACAGTTACACTGAAATATTTATTTCATTCATTGTTCTTGAACAAAGTTCAAGCATATATAAAAAAGCAGAGATACAATGAAAGCTATTTTTCTTATTCTGAATTACACTAAAAGCAGTAAAACATGAAACTGTTCCTACGTAACAAAAATTATGAGAATTTTTTTTTTAAATCAAAATAAAATGTCAGATTTTGGGTACAGATACCTCGAGCAGTAGAGCACCATAGGAAATAAAGAGCATGCTAACTAGATCTGCAGCCTAATTCCAGTGCAGTGCTATCCTGATGGAGCCTCATCACTTCCATTTCTAATTCATCCAACATCATTTCGGTGATCTTAATGCAAAGCTGTATGTGTTCAAAAACAGTGTGTTCATTACTGACATTCAATATTTAAGTAAATTTCTACCCTTAGAGATATTAAAAATTCAACTGAATAAATACCTGAGCAACCCAATCTAACCAGATCTGCATTTAGCAGGGGCTAGATTAAATGATCTCCAGAGGTTCACTCCAAGATAAATTATTCAATGATTCTAAGCCAATGCATCTCACTGTAATTGTATGGTCTTTGTCCTCCTGCATACTACCACAGTAAGAAAACTCTCCCAAACAACATAAAGTGGCAAAAAGCAATCACATATATAAGAAAGAGACCAGATCTATGCTTCACCTGAAGAACATCAGAAAAGTATTTTTTCTTACTCTTCATCCCGAAAAACATTCAAAGAAAGTAGAAAGCTTCTATATACTGTATACTACTAAGAGAGAGGCAGACTATTTCAGCTGTGCTGTAGAGCACTCTTAATTTTTAGCTCTCTCCTTAGGTCCATTAAAAGAATAAAACAGGACTCCATTTGTCAATGACAGTGATGGAGAAATCTTCCAAAAAGATCATAGAGCATAAAATATTTGCAACAAGGAAGGCCTACACTCTGAGGAGTGTAATTTGGAATCTGTTTTGTTCATAAAGAATCACAGAACCATAGAATCATAGAATGCTTTGGGTTGGAAGGGACCTTTAGAGGTCATCTAGCCCAACCCCCTGCAGTGAGCAGGGACAGCTTTAACCAGATCAGGTTGCTCAGAGCCCCAGCCAACCTGACCTTGAATGTTGCCAGGCATGGGGCCTCCACTACCTCTCTGGGCAACCCGTTCCAGTGCTTCACCACCCTCAATTGTAAAAAATTTCTTCCTTGTGTCTAGTCTAAATCTATTCTTCTTTAGTTTAAATCCATTATTCCTTGTCCTGTCAAGAAGCTTAACAACTTTGCACTTACTATAAATGATAGTTTTTATAAAAGCTACAGATATTTTCTTGTTACTTAGAAGCAACAGCAACTCTGTAAATTATGTTTCATGTCATTTACAAAGCTTTTGTTAAGTTGAAAGGATACTTTGGGGCATTTTTTTCCAGTCAAAGCCAATGGCACAGATGAAGTGTCTGAAAAAACCCTGTAGCTAAAACATTCTACTAATACAATTATTTTAATCTGTATGAGAGCATGCACATGCTTTCAGTTGATGCTACCTGAGATGATTAAGCAGAGGTTGTAGTCTCTCATCAGACTGTATGGAAGGCAGCGATCGTGCTGTCAGCTACAAGAAAACAGAAGTTCAATTAATAAAATATTAGCTTCAAAAAAATTGATAGCACAAAGCAGGAATGATCTAACAAATCACCCTGTGCTGCTACAACTTTACACAATGTTGGGTAAGACATACTTTCTCCTATTAAATATAACTGAGCACAACCTCCCACAATCTGAAGTTAGCAGAAATATTTACAAGTTAACAAAGTCAAACAGAGAAAAACAGAGAAAAATAATTTTTCTAAAATTACAATGTTATTTGAATTAAATAGCAAGACATCACTGAAAGTGGTATACTTTTTTCCAAACATATTTGAACTAGAAGTCATATTGTATCTAGACAGTCTTCTAGCAGTCACATAATGTAAATGTAGTCCGTTAAGCCATATTATATACAATTTACATTTCTGTAGAAAAATTTACATAATATTTAGCACTATGACTTTTATATAGACATGCCTCTGTGTACACTGGGTTTTTTAAATGGGCATAACCTGTATTTTATAATTTGACTGTTCTAACTAAATACATACTTTTTTCCTCTGTTTCATATGACTAGTTAAAACATTAAACTTCTTCTGAAAAAATAAACCTAGTAGTCTATAAACCAACAAGCACATCACACTATTGCAGAACTGCAGTTAATTGGTGTATTAACTAAAATAATTGTAAAAATACATGTATTAAAGTTGCTTAATATCAGTATATAGGTGTCTACCGTCACCTATAAAAGTTAGAAGCATAGCAGTTCTGATACTGCTGACGTACATCTAATATAAAGTATTTAACATAACTTGCATTTCATGATTCTACTGCTGCCAAGTTAGGCTGTATTTTGAAAACTAACTTCATACAAATTTAAAAGTTCAACATATTTCACATTGTAAAATCACCATTAAGTTCTTAAGTATTTTACAGGTAACTTAAAATAGCATGCATACAGTTATACAAGCTCTTTAAAAATCTTATTAAAAAAAAAACCAAAAACTTTTAGCACCAACAGTGTAGCTTCATCTTGCTGGCTTCAACACACAAGTAAAGGCAAGCACTGAAGTAGGACTAACTAGGCAGGCTGCAACTTCTATTTATAACCTACAAATAAATATACCCCAGAAAAAGCTGCACTCAGTGTTTGGGTACAGGGGGTTTATTTGTAACTGTAAGAAACTCCATGCCAAACTCCATCGGCTCATAGGTAGACCTTGTGAATATAAAGGAGTTTAATATTTTCCTGAAAGATCACCCATTCATCACATCCATTTCACAACCTTTGCTGCTAGGCAGAAGTCAGACTGGGGCCAAATTTTAAACTCGTGCCTCAAGCTAGCAATATCAACCAGCAGCTAAATGAGAGGAGGTTCAAAACAGCTAGTCTGTCAAGTGAAAGTTGAAGCTACTGAACTCAAGGGCAGCGGGGAAGGAGGAACAGGCCATTTGAACTGTTAAACCAGTCCTGGCCTGCGGCAGTCACCGCTTCAAAACGCAGCTCTTCTCGGTCTCGGGTAACCCAAGTGCACTTGTCCGATCTGACTGCTGCAGTAAAGGTAACTCAGGAAGTCTTAGCAATCCATTCATCTTTCTTTAAAAAAAAAAAAGGCTGGTGCCTTGGCAATTAAAGCATTATCCACATTCCCTTATTTTACAGAGCTAGATTGAGATGCATATGGTATACTAAAACTCATTAAGTTCTGTATTTATTCAGAAGTTTCTTTTGATAAAAAATTCAATTTCTTACCACTGGGTATTAAAGGCCAATACATGTATTGTTCTATATTCATGTCCTCTATAAAGTAACCCTCTAATTTTGTTTTAAACACAATCAGAAAAACAGAAATTATTTCTGAAGAGAACTTGGAAGCCCTCTAAATCCCAGCCAAATTATTCCACTTGCCTAAAATCAGAACAGAGCCTGAATTACCTGAAACACGATCTGCTTCTTTCTATTAATAACTTGACTGATACAGAAAACAGCATTTGTGTGCCCACTCACATACATATGTATATTTTTACATGAGACAAGCACACAGGTTTTTTCTCTCTACAGTACTTTAGATACTACATTTAATCAGAAAAACACCAATGTTTTCCTTGTTCTAAACAATGCATTTAAGACAAGATGATATTTATGAAAGTCAAACTGGGCAGTGGTGTAAGAACCAAAACCCAGTAAAACTCAAAACCTGCAAAAGTATTGATATTATTGTGAAAGTTGTATGCACAATAAACTACATTGTTGTGTAAACATGATCAACGAACAGAAATACAGTTTAAAAAACATTTTGGGATACTTGTAGGAATTGAGGTAGAACCAAGAACTAGTGACCTTGGTATTTCACCAAGTTTTTTCATGACGTTGCCATGAAAGAACATGGAAGAAGTGGTCTATGCTGGCTATTTCAGGAACCACCATTAAAGGGGAAAAAACCATAATCCCTTGAAGTCACAGGAGAATCCATATGGCCAATGTTTTCCTTAATTTTTTTTCTTACTGTCTTGTGTTTCACCAACAATTATGGGATCTGCAAATTTTAGGAGCAAAATGAATCCCCATATTTCTCCATTATGTTGCCTGGAAGAACAAGATAAAGTTCTCTATAGAATATGCTTTTTTGAAAATATGATCATACACCTTTCAACTCTTACAACAAACACTTTGTTAGATTAGTTCAAATGTTTATTTTCAGGAAGATGTGGGATCCTCATGACACTGTTCTTTTCTATCTAAAACTAAGGTTAGTTTTCCTTAAACACAGCTGAGGAGAGCGCATCAAAATATTTCAACAATTTTAATTGACAGAGCAAATTTTCCTTTCTCTTACCTCAATTATAAAAGGTAAAATTTTAATGTATAAAGTCTTTCGTCACAACTGTATTTTTTCTGAGCCACACTGTAAATAAAATTATCTTTTATGGAGCTGGTGGTAAATTAATGCTTGTATTTTCAAATAGCTAAGAATTTTATGTCCTTTTTCAACAGTATTTTTCTAAAAGAAAATGATAATCCCAATTGCAGAATCTAAACTGAGATTCTTCAGACTTTTTCCAATCACTCTAAAATGAAATTTAGACAAATTCCTGCAAGCACAGCCTTGCCTTCGTCTCTATATGGTACTCAACACAAAGATCATCTTACCAGAAAAAAAAGCAAAACCACGCTATTCGATATTTTAGATACATGAAAGACATCAAAATGTTGTCAAGTAAGGAGCATAGCTCCAAACTCTAATCGTGCTGAAGCAGTTTAATTTACAGAGAACAAAACACACTGCAGACTTAAGATATTTGCAGTCCCAAGGCCCAGATGATCAGAGGAGCAGGCAAGGTGAGCCACAGACAGAACATGCGGACACCTCAGAGTTGAGCTGAGATGGTGAAAGCTGGCGTGAGTTATGTAGAACACTAAGGCAAATTAAGCACCATGTTATCAATATCACACAACATTTAAAATTGAGAAAGGAGGAAGAATACTTAACAATATGAGGAAAATAAATGAATAAACTGAAAGCTGAGATGGCAACTTCTGTCCAACTTCATCCTAGCTTTAGTACCAGAGTCACCAGCTGTCTTTGCTGCACTTCAGATTGCCAACAGTTTAAAAAAAAAAAAAAAAGAAAAAAAGAAAAAAAGAAGAAAAGGCACAAGCACTGGAGGGAAAATTCAAACCAGAATCTTCATACATTTGAAGTAACCAGAATTTCCAAAAGCAAACTTTCTAAAGTTTTGACAAAATTCAGTAATACTTCATTCAATCTTGTAGAAGAAGAGCAAGAAGCCGAGTTGTTCTTTTCTATTGAGCTCTATGCAACAATCACCTCTCTCATGTTCACTAGGCTGCGTCTGTGGCAAATAAAGAGGACATTTTCATATGGCATGGGGAATGTAACAAGAAGAACGTAGAAAGCATGCAATGATTGTAAAACTACATGAACATTAGAACTATTTAAAATTTGGCAGTGGTACTTCAAGTAATAATGAAGGTAAAAGGATGACAACTTATAGATTGATTTCTAAGAACTGGTCTGGTTTTCTTCTTCCCATCCAAACATAAGACCAGCACATAAAATTGCAAGTTATCGAAGATTTACTATAAACCTGAAAAAAGTTAACTTGACGCAAAGGCTGAAGTTAAGTAGCAGCTCCACAGCCTATCAGGAAGGCAATGACATTTTTATACATGGCAATTAAGAACAAGATTATCATGGCTCCATTAGCTTGTCTCGATTTTTTAGGAGTGCATGATTTTCTTGATTTTGAGGTTATCATGTGAGAGCTATTTGCTCTCTAAGTGTTTTTCTGCGCAACAAAAGATCAGAGAATTTTTATTTTCACAAAGAGTTTACTTTCTAAATGAGATGTCCTAATTAGCTGTATTGCACAAGAAAATTTTAATATGCTGTCAAACTATTTGATGAATACATTTTTTTTAGAAGATCACATTAAGTTGGATGTCATTGAGAAAAAAAAATTACATGGAAGGCTTAGGAGGAAAGCACAGAAAGAAGGGGGTTGTGGCAAAGGTTACTTTTAGCTGAGGCAGGCTACTGAATTACTCCAGGCTCTTTCTACAATCTACGGGGCGGGGTAGTTCCTTTAGCAGGGTGCATTAGAGAACCTAAAATGTAAATCATTAGCAAGAGTATTTCCTTAGCAATTGCTAAGTACCCCTAAAACAACAAGGAGTGTCGGGAGGCATGCTGTCCCCATGCACATCCATAGCCTGTGCTTTGCCTCTACACAATTTGTCAAGCCCAACTTTTTTTTTTTTTTTTTTTGTAATATCCTAGAACTGCCTGTGCTGGCATTCATGCTATTTCTTTCATATTTTAACAAACACTGTACAAGCAGGCTTAGTGTGCTTTTGCCTCCTCAGTTCTTTTAAAACCCAGACAGGCAGGATTACATCATACGGGACTCATATTTAAAAGGGAGGGTGACTGTACTGTGAATATGTCTAGGGACTGGGTATCTCGAAGAATGCTCAGTCCCTGGAAAGTTACCTTGCTTTTTCCCCCAAGAAATTCTTCTTTCATAACTCCAAGCTTTATAACAACATTTCCTTGAAGGAGGCTTGCAGAGACTTTGAACAGAGGACTGCTCTATCAAGTGCTAAACGCACTTCCGAAATACATAGTACTTTTAAAGGTGAGCCCATGGTTCCCAGCAGGCACTCTGCAGTTCTCAGAAATACAGGCACTACAGGGGCTACCCAAATTATTTAACCTATATCTCCACTGGCAACTCCAGAACAAACAACACCTCCATATGTGCTCCACTACTCAATGTAACAAGGTCGGAATTAAGACCAGACATAGGTTTGAGAGCTTTCTGCGGCACAGATGAAAAGATTTTCCTAGAATGTTTTTCTCTGTTTTTTTCTGCTACGATAGTTATACCATTAACAAAGGGTGTGAAGGAACGGCTCTAATCCAAATGCAAAGATGAAATAAGGTTAAAGTAGGGATTGATCAAGGCAGCCATAGAAACTAAAGAAAAGGCTTTAACAAAAACACCCAAAACCAACAAATGGAAAAAAGCCAGTTACCTTTGCCATCTGTAGAAGTCTACCATCACCTGCAACCATATAACATCACACTCAGCAATAAAACTGAAGGGCAGTTTTTCTAAAGTAGCCATTGCTCAGGGCCTGGCTGGGCATCGGTCTGCTGGTGGTGAGCATCACTTGTGGTTTTTCCCTTTTCTCCCCCCTCCGCTTAATAAATTGTCTTTACCTCAATCCATGAGTTTTCTTATTTTTGCCCATGTTGAATCTCTCCCTCATCCCTCAGGGAAGGATGGGGGGGGGGCTTTCCCGACAGCCAGGGTCAATCCACCACATACATATATAAACTCATTTCACACCAATAAGAAGCTGATCAAATTTGACCTTAAGCATAGATTTCACAGTATTTTGAAAGCATTCCAAACTTGGGAAAATGAAAGAAAAACAAAAGAAAAACAGACACATGTGTTTAACTAGAAACTAAGACACAAACAGTCAAAATCTGCTATAAATGAAGTCTTTTATATCTCTAAAAAACAGAAAGCTGATCTAACTGCTTCCCCAGTAATCTAGAGACCTGACCTGAAGAAGCCACCTCCAAAAGTAGCAAGTATAGTCACCATAACCTTTTGAAATGGTACTAACAAATTATACTATTCTTAATTATCAAATTTAATATGCTAAGTTAGAGCACATTTTTAATACCCTCCCAAAAATGTCAAAGAAAAACGCAGGAAGACTTTGTGCTTACAACATGTAGTATGACACATCAGCTAACTTTTCCCTACAATTGCACATCTCCCTGCAATTTTCCTGTACAACCATTTTAACACTTCACTACTCCATTACCAGGCTTCAATTTTTAAGTTGGAGAGATCACATCCATGTTAGTTGCTTTTCCATTTTATTTTTAATTGCTCTAATTAAACAAAATGCTACCAAAACTAGTTTTAAATGCTACTGGGGACAACATTGACAAGATAATTATATGGTCTTTAACACCATCCACAAATGTTTTATACCATTAGTATAACAGTTTCTAAGCCTTGGTGAAAACCAGTCAACAGACGTTCAGAAGACCTGTTTTCCACCCACAGAAATTAAAAAAAAAAAAAAAAAAATTAAGCAGACTTGAAGCAGTTATGCTATTAAGAGTAGCAAGAAATAACAGGACACCATGACAACAAAGCTCACAGATGAAAAAAGAAAAGCAGAAGAGTATGGAAAGTGTTTACCTTATAAAATTTCATTGCTCAATTCCAAATATTTCCATCTTTGTAGCAGCAGTAACAAAACCAGTAGATTGAGTAAAGTAAAAACCTCTATGACAAGTGTATTGCAAGCTGATTTTAAGAATTTAGAAATAACACTCCTATATTCCATTCTCTAGCTCTTCAACTAAATATCATTAATGGATTAGTGAAAAACACCTACAGCAAATTTCTTTAACAGTGATTTTGATGCAGAGTAACTGAAGTTGTTAGGCTTTTGTTAGATTTCCATTAGATAACTAGCAAGCAAATTTTAGAAAGTAAAAGAACACATAAATTAGAAATAATGAGTATTAGAAGGGAAACAAAACCCTACATGTTTTGAATCTTACACCACAGGTCACAGACAACATTTTTGAGGATTAAATTTACACTGTGAAGGCTCTTATATCTTCCCATTATATGTACTGATGAACAGAAAAATGAAGGACGAGATAGCTAAAAGGTTAAGTATAGAGAGGAAATTTCTATTCAGAAAGCAAAGAAACAAACCATGGATTAGTGTATTCTTTTACTGTATTCTGTACTCTTTAGTCCGATCTCCCACCAACAACTATTTGCTCCTATGATGCACTTCAATGCCTTTAGTGCTACAGGCAACCCCTTCCTGCATTTCTGTTTCCCGCTTGTCACAGTAAGAATGGAGAGAGCACAAAGAAACCAAAATTAGTTTGGACATCAGAACTTCAATTTCAGCCTTCCAAGTGAAAGCTTTACATTGTTCTTTATTGCTTTAATGCAATTTAACATATATTTTTATGACGAGATGAAAGAAAAATTGTCTGTAACATCAACAATT
Source organism: Pelecanus crispus (assembly GCF_030463565.1). Taxonomy (NCBI): domain Eukaryota; kingdom Metazoa; phylum Chordata; class Aves; order Pelecaniformes; family Pelecanidae; genus Pelecanus; species Pelecanus crispus. The sequence goes on from NC_134645.1 coordinate 103,910,469, forward strand.
TGACATATTCAGAGTGAACATATCACTAAAATGCTTCCTTAATAATGCTGTATGGATTTAAAATAAAAAGAAAAACCCACCCACAACTTAGGTCATACATTAAATTATTACAGTGGCCTGATCTGTTGTCTAAAAGGAAAACAAAGGCATGAAAGTTTAGACTGTTTGCTAGAACTGGTTTTGATTAGTATGAACTGCAGTTAACAAACTTATTGCCAAAGTTATACAAGAGAGATTTTTCGACTGAGGTTGGAGCAGACAGGCAAAAATATATTAAACTTGTGGGTTATTTCTAAATGGTCAGTAAAGGACATCTAAAAAAAACCAAAACAAAAAACCAACCAACCAAACAAAAAAAAACCAACCAAAAAACCCCAACCACCCAACCCTATTATCCAGAAGGCTTGAACATACCATTAACTTACACCTCTACTGGATCTTCCCCAAGAGATCTGTGAAACAAATAAAGTGGAAATCTTGATGCTAACAAATTTGACTACTTTGTGTAGACAACAGCAATTATACCATAGCTTAATCAGTGTTAAGAAGTGAGTAGAAAACAAATACATGAACTAGACAAAAATAAGAGACGTGGTTCTATGGATGTAGACTTCACAGGAGCCTTCTCAAGGTGACATTATGCCACCATGTTTCTGTAAGGTCACATTAGGAATACCCTAATTTTAATAGTGAAAGGTGTTAACACTGCATCCTGCTGAAAGTTTTATTAAAACAGTGACTTTTTGCAGGAATGTTTCTGCGATCAGTCAGAAACAAACTTAGCTGAGATTTGAGCTAAAGCAGGATCTGACCCGATGACCAGTAACACAGAGGAAGGAAAAACTCCTTTCATTTGTGGTACACATGCAAACAACAGTTATTCCTGAAATCCTTCAAACCTGTTGCTAAAGGTCCTGATATGAACAATCCATCTCCATCAAAGACTAAATAACAAGCCTATTTTCAGAAATTTAAAATCTATTTATCTAACAAGCAAACTTCAGCAGAAAACAGAGGTGATATGAACTGCATTGCTCCTCAAACCATTTAATTCTTAGACAATGATTAAAAATCATTATGCTGTACATCTATTAGAAACAGAAAGTCTTCCTTCTTACACCTCTGACTATGGTGCACTTGTTCCCATTAATACATCACCCAGCTGAGAACAAGCTTACACAGTAGTGAAGTGCAAGAGGGAGATAAGGTAAAAGATAAATGGAAGCAAAGATATGACTAAAATACAAGGTTGTAGTAGTACTAGTACCTGCAGCAGTAACACACCCAAAGTAACTGTATGCAATTAGAAATTATCTTTCGTGGAATGAAATGAAATTATGTTTTAGTCTGGTAATCCAACACTACTTTACCTATTCACATCTTGCTCTCAAATTTTTTGAAAGAGAGACTATATTTAGAGACACCTATTTAACATTACTAGGCACTGCACTTGTTCCAACTAACTCCTTAATACTAGACAAGCTTTATTCAAAGATTTGTTTGGCCAGCAACATTTAAAGTTGTTCTCCAGATGTATCCACTCTTACAGAGTATCAGCTTTTATGTAACCAAAACCAGATATACACATTTTTATTGACACCACAGTAGCCACAACATATCTAAGAGTTAGAAATACAGATCCCAGCTTTCCCCACTCACCATATCTGAAAAATGAGAGAGGACAGCAAGATGTTTTCTGTGAAAGTTTTTTACCTTAATTCAGGATTTTTCTCCTTATCCCTAGTCTATCTAGATTAGCTATCCTTCTGGAGTCTCTGCTTGATAAAAAGAAAAAACAATCTCCAGGAGATGCTGCAAAAGCATTTGGGAGGCCTTTTCCCCTCACCCCCACTTTAAGATGCCAAACAGGTTAAAAATAATGGTGTAGAAACATCTTAGTTCTACTTACTTAAGGACTGTGTCATAACCTTCACTATATTATTATAGATACACTACATACATGAAAGTACTCTTTGCATATTTATAGTATTTAGGATCAACATGAACCATGCACATACCCAGCACAATTACAGTGAATAACAGGCCTTTAAGTCTCAGTTCTCCTTATACTGAGTCCAACTACCAGTGTTTCTCAATGCATATAACCAAGCCCATGCTTTTACTTTAAAAGGGAGACTCTACTATATACTAACATCTTATTTCAAACATAAATCACTCAGGTAAAATCTTCTTCCCACTGCAATCAGATTCTCTTCAGAGACGAACACTAGTTTTGATGTACCTTTTATTCCAGAATACAGCCTAAATGGGGGAAGTAATAGTCACAGAAGGCTTCTTAATACATTTCTCTCTGATTAGAAGCATTGTTGATGAATAGGAATTATAAAACTTTAAAACAACTTCATTTTCAACAAAAACTGACTTTTAGCTAGCAATTCCCTAAAAAGTAGTATTAAAGGATATGAACTCTCCAGTAAGGCAGCCTATTTTTCTATCTTGCACTTTAACGCACAAGGCACCAAAATAATTGCCTTAAATTAAATTTAAAATATAATGTCTAGACAAGTTTTGAACTTCTGAGAAAGTCTTAACATTGCTTTCTTTTGCTTTTTTTTTTTTTTAATTTTAAGATGCTTCAGAATGATAACCTTATGTAGCTTTCAAAACCACGATTTTGCAGCCACCACTAAGAAGTCATGAGATGCAGATACTGCCAGAACCCAACAATTCAGTTTAACTACATTTCAGAGAAACACCTTCAACATCCAACTAAGTTGCAGGCTGCCTCATACCAACAAAAACTGATTGATTTTGAAACATCAGCTATCTTGCTAATGTTGTAACAAAATGTCACAATGCAAATGCTATGCAGCTGGGGAACCTGAAATAAGAGAACAGTGTTTGCTTGCTGGTATGCTGCTGTACCTAGACAGTTGACATTTTAGCGCTGATCAATTTTCTTTTGAAAAAAAGTTGGGTTTTAACCTTTCACAGCGTGTTACAAATCTCAAGTGTTGTACAAAATTAATAAGGAATTTTTGCTAAGGCTTTTTCAGCTATTAGAAGTTATTTCAGCAGCACTTACACTGAAATAAGCTCGATAAAAGCAAAGCAAACAATTAATATTACATTTATTCCATGTTAAGTGTTCGCACACAATCTATACGAACGGAGGTAACATTTTTCAAAACTAACAAAACTATTTAAGCGAAAATGTTTCAACATTACCAAATGGTTTTTGCAATGGCCTAATACAACTTATTCTATAAAGCATTTAGATTATTTTCATACAGCACCACCAAATGTATGGAAGAAAGGACATAAGTAATACAGATTGACATTACTGGGCTTTTAGTACAAATGTAACAACTCAGTGACGTTTTCAAATGACAGGAAAAAAATTTCCCTCATGAATCTCTAGTGGTTGATGTAAGTGTCAATAAAAGGCTGAAGTTGGTTTTGTGGGGTTTTTTTTTTGTTTGTTTTTCTAATTAAATAAAACTCCCCACTGCTCACTCGCTCTCGCACACACCCCCCCTTCACAATAACACAAATCAGCCCACAGAAAATCACAGAGAATGCAAAGTGGCCTTTTACATCTTAAGGAAAGCAAATCAAAGGCAGCAGCTAACAAAGAAATTCAAGTTACAGTCTTAGCACTGTAATTTTCTTTTTTTAGACTCTGAAGGGGAGAGCATCAATGTTACTTAAATGCTATATCTAACAATTTAAAAGCTATATATAAACAGAAATTGTATTATAAAATATCTATTATAAATTATATGTATTATATATATAAAATTAATGCGTATTTTTATTTAGTCTGTTAAGTCAAGCTGACAAAGGACAAATCTTCCATGTCAGAAGAAACCAATTAACAGTTGTAAAGAACTTCCTTGCTGGCATGTCCTAGTTATTTACCTAATACTTTAAGAACTTTGAAGAAACTGAACTCGACTAATTTCAGCTCAGCATCTGTCAAATGTGTTCAGAATAATAATTAATGTTTTCCTGAGGCATTTGTTTCTGAAAGCGATTGATTTCTTTTTTCCATTTGGAAATGTCCAGCTTTCATATTCACACTTAGGTATAAAAAACATCTGGGTTGAAGATAAATATTTAGTCTTTAAAGCAAAATTTTTCAATAATTAAACCTTGTTTAATTGGTAAGTGAACTGTTGCTGGTTTTCGCATCATTATTACTTGTGCATATACTCATTTCACTTGCATGTTAGGGTGAAAGTATGTAAATTAACTCATCTCTTGTTTTTTTTTGTAATCTAACATAAAGCTAACGTTGACAGTTACCAAGATTCTCATTAGATACTTTTTCCCCAAAAACAGATTATTAATTCCATCTTTCTTACAATAGTGTATAGTGTCTTTCAGGCTTTAATTATATGTAGATTGAAGTAGCCACTTATAAAGCTACCTTGTCAGCAAAACCAAAATCTTCTGTTAAATAATACCACTTCCCATAATTGTGAAGGTTCTTCGGTGATTTTATCAAATATTTCACCACTGACTTGGCCTTTACTGATACCTTTCTCGACTTTTAATTTAGTCCTCAGTCTTTTTTGTATCTAGTACCAGATACCTAGTGATTTTAAAACTAAGTAAACAGTGTAGTGGAAACACTTGCCTTCACAGCAAGCCTGGAAAATGAAATAATTTTATTTCACTACCAACCTCTGATACATGCAAATATTTCTTAATCTCTTCAATACTGCTTACTGTTCTTTGGCTGCATGCGGATCTTTTGTTTCTTTTTCTGGCATTATTTATGAACAGAAGCTTCTCAGTTTTGCTATCTTTCTCCCAGGTTCACAGACTAAATATTGATTCCTGTACTCCAAGGTAACCTGGAATCTGTTCTTCAACTATACGTTGCTGCTTTAATTAAATTGCATCAACGGAACATTATTGGAGGGGGAGAAGGTCACTCAGACAGCAGTAATTTCCCCAAGGTTTTAATGTTATGATTTTGAAGTTTCCCCCCGCTTCGCCTCATTCATGAGAACAAAATTAAGAAAACCAATATCTCTGCATAATTTGGTAGAAGTTACTAGCCAATACCACACAAGAAGCAATCAGCTAGAAAGCATGAAAGATTCATTAAGCACCCTCAGAGTCACCATCAGAAACCAGGGTAGTTTTTTCCCCCATCACAAACTTCAATCAGTCTAGCACTAATGCTGTGTTCCAAAACTGCTTTAAGAACAACCATAACCACGTTAGCAAAACTTCTCCAATGCTGAAGACAATATGAAGTCAAAAAGAGAATAAACACGTGCCTATATACCCATCCAATCCACTTGATTAAAATCTCATTTTCCATAGTCATCATTACTATAGGGGGCTTCATCTATTGTTCTACAATGTAGACGATCACAAAAATCTTGAGTTAAAAAGCTGTTACACAGTTATTAATCTTGACAAACTATATTACTAAAGCCCTATGCCATTCAGAAGGCACTACAGAAAATAAATGCATCTACCACCATATAAAAATCAGTTATGAATCAGTTTTACTATAGAACTTCAAAGAAGGTAATTCATTTTCTCAACAGGATTTTACTACCAGGAATCAATTACTCAGTCCAGTTCTGGGCTCCCTGGTAAAAAGAGATGGACATACTGGTGAGAGACCAGCATAGGGGCACTAAGATGATTAAGGGACTGGAACATCTCTCCTATGAGGAAAGGCTGAGGCAGCTGGGACTGTTCAGCCTGGAGAAGGGAAGGCTCAGGAGAGATCTTACCAATGCATATAAATACCTGAAGGAACGGGGCAAAGAGGACAGAGCCAGGCTCTTTTCAGGGGTGCCCAGTGACAGGACCAGAGGCAATGGGCACAACCTGAAACACAGGGCATTCCACCTGAACATCAGGAAACACCTTCTTGCTGTGAGGGTGCCGAAGCACTGGCACAGGTTGCCCAGAGAAGTTGGAGAGTCTCCATCCTTGGAGATACTCAAAACCTGCCTGGACAGTCCTGGGCAACCAGCTTTAGATGACCCTGCTTGATCTGGGGGGTTGGACCAGATGATCTCCACTCGTCCCTTCCAAACTCAGCCATTCTGTGATTCTGTGAAAAACCACAGGAGATCAGACAAGTTCCACCGATCATCTAATCTCAACTGCCCAACTATCAAAGATGGTCAGAAAGAATCATGGTTGTTTAAAACCAAATACACAATATGTAATGAAGACCTCCAGTACCAAATATTTCTGAACAACTACTAGCATTCCTGTTTTCCATACAAGAACTTCTATTCTCTAAGCATCCTCAAAAGTCCACATTTTCATCTGCAATGCAGTGAAATTTTCAAAATTACTAGTGGTTAGCAATTAGACACAAATTCTAACAAGATTGTTAAATCCTTTTGCAGGAGTTATAAGGATGAAATGAACTGATTTTTTAGAAACAAAATCATTTTACTCTTAGATTGCTTTCAAAGAAAAATAATTAACAAAAATCTTAAAAAGACTTGTTGTTAGGGACCAGGATTATTTACCACAGTCGACACTGCCCAACGCTATGCTCCTATTAAGTCTTTAAACACTAGGATAAAGACATTCATGTCTAAGGAAAAAGGATCCTATTGCAAAGCATTTTCTCTGTTTAATGAGCTTGTCAAATCTTCGTATACTGACTTTTCTTCCTTGAGAAAGTTACTGTACAACTTGCCATAAATTTAAATAATCCTTAAGAATTCCATGCTTGATCTTTAGTAACAACAAACATAGAAAAGATTTTATTGCAACAGTCTGTGTGATGCCAACCTCTTACTTTCAAACCTCAAACAAAAGGCATCTGAATTTCAGGGTCTTATTCTCTCAACATGTGGTACTGCTTGGAAAGAACTGTTTTGTTGCTAAGACTTAGAAAATATCCCTGTTCTAAAAGTAAAAAGGTATTTGGAATACATTTTTCCTCAGTCATGCATATTTTACCATGTTGATTTTTTTTTTTTAAACAGCAAAATCAAATCTTGCCAACCTTTGAAAGAGTCTTAAGCCCTAGCTTCCTGTATGTTCAAGTACCAGTGATTACATTCTCGTCTTTAGTGAACAGAGCTAAAAGCATGACAGACACTCACATTTCATGTTGCTAAAAACCAGCATTAATCTGAGCCTACTTATCATCATTTTCAAATATTTTACTTAATCTCAACTCTCAATTGACAGCACCAGCAATGACATTTCATAGAATCATAGAATGCTTTGGGTTGGAAGGGACCTTGAGAGATCATCGAGCCCAACCCCCCCTGCACTAAGCAGGGATTGAACCTGTGAACTTGGCGTTATTAGCACCATGTTCTAACCAACTGAGCTAAATTTCCCAAATATGAGTAAGAGTTAACGTTTAAATATTTTTCTACCAAAACAGAAAAGGACATTCACATTAAGGAAAACCACTGGCAACTCCAACAACATGCAATTTTTTTCTTCCCTTTTTTAAATGTTGATTATTTAAGTTTGCAACTATTACAGGTATTTTGCTACTGAATAAAAAATACACTGACATAAGAACACTTCCCCCAGGACTCAAGTTCGCAAAGCAGAAAACCAAGCTTTCAAAAAAACTACTTAATTATAAAACATATTATTGCCTTAGAACTTAACTATGGGCAGCAGTACTTCCATTTGACCTCCTTTTAAGGCCTGTGGCTTGGTACTTTTAAGTAAAAGCAGAAGCGCACACAGCAAGCTGCTACAGTGAAGCTGAGGCTGGTGGGCTTCCAGGCCCAGGGATGTTCCCAGCCCATCGCAGCCAGGCTGCTGCCACCCCCTGACCCTAGCCCCAGCCAGTAGCAAGGCTGACCACGTACCCCTCATATACACGCACACAGGGTACAGGCACCGCTGGCCACCAGAAGAACACCACAAACACAAGAACAGGCACCACACACACACGAACAGCACATGCATAAACAAACTATACAAATGGTCTAATCTGTTCATACATGCACATAAGCCTCTCTTAGCTGGCCACAAACTGTGGTCTCCCCAGAGGCTGCCTCTCAAAGTCCTGACTCTCCTTCTGGAAGCTGGCTTGGATGTCAGCCCCTCCAGCCACTGACTCCCAGACCCTCCGGTCTCTCCAGTATCCTGCCCCCAGACCTATGGGCTCTGGCTCTCAGACCTCTGAAGCCACCTGCCAGGTACTCTGGAATGAAGTTCACCGCCACCACACACACAAAGAAACAGAGAGAACCCTCAACCAGGAAAATAATTAGGAATAGTGTTTAATAAGATAGATTTTCTTATTCAGTTATTATTGCAGTGATAAGGCACTGGGCACAAGCCTAATGATCAGCAGATTTCTTATGGTCCCTTTTCCTGCCTTTGGCTCTTCCCTTAGACGATCCATAATAACTTTTGCACAATCCCACAAGCCCCCTCCAATATCCCATAATAAGTTTTCTCTTTTCCATGAGACACATGATAATCTTGTTTCCTTCAAGGCTTTGAGCTGCTCCTTCAATGGTCCATCAACAAACAGTCCGATAGTTTTGGTCTTTGGTATCTTCTTCATTATCTCCCATTCTTCAGAGTTCACGTGCCTGGGTGTTTAATTTATTACTTGTCCTGTCTTTTGTCCTAGTTTTTCATGCTGAATAGCCATTAACCAGATATGCTTGCATAAGGATATGTGGAATGTAAGGCTACTTCCCATGTTCAACAATTTGATGTTGTCGTGGTTTAGCCCCAGCCAGCAACTAAGCACCACGCAGCCGCTCGCTCACTCCCCCTACCCCGATGGGATGGGGGAAAGAATCAGAGGAGTAAGAGTGAGGAAAAACTCCTGGGTTGACATAAGAACAGTTTAATAATTGAAATAAAGTAAAATGGTAATGATAATAATAATGCACAAAGCAAGTGATGCACAATGCGATTGCTCACCACCCGCCAACCGATACCCAGACAGTTCCCAAGCAGCAATCGCTGCTCCCCGGCCAACCCCCCCCAGTTTCTATACTGAGCATGACGCCATATGGTATGGAATAGCCCTTTGGCCAGTTTGGATCAACTATTCTGGCTGTGCCCCCTCCCAGTTTCTTGGGCACCTGGCAGAGCATGGGAAGCTGAAAAGTCCTTGACTAGCATAAGCAGTACTTGGCAACAACTAAATCAGCAGCGTGTTATCAGCATTAGTCTCCTACTACATCCAAAACACAGCACTATGCCAGCTACCAGGAAGAAAATTAACTCTATCCCAGCCGAAACAAGGACAGACGTGTTTTACCCCTTGAAGTTAACCAATAACAATGGCAATAGCACTATTTGTTACAGAACCACGAAGAAATTTACAGAGACACCACTTATGGATGAGGTAAAGGAGAGAACACAGTAGAAAGAAACCACAGCCCAGCTCAGTCCAGATTGATATAAAACCTCAATTATAGCTCTTGAAGCATTAGGACACAAACTCAGACTGCTTCACCACAGAGTTTGGCAAGATCTTGGATCTTAAAGCATATATAAAATAAGATATTGTGAACATTGGAAAAGCACAACTTGTGGACAATAACTTCTCCTGGCTTGTTTAAATTAGTCCTGCATGCAGTGGTATTGTAATGAAATGCAGAACATGGAGCATACTCATAAAAAAAAGGCTATGCCACCAAGATGCCTTTCCTGAATACATCTGATATAGAAGACAGATCTGGTACACAAACAAAGATGCTGTAAAGTGACAAATATTGTACTCCATACACACCTGCTAAAGACTGCCTAAATCACTAGAGCCATGACAGAGAAGCTGAGAAGTAAAAATCACCATTAAGTTTTGAGCTATAATAGTAACAGCAGATTTAGTCCTTCAGTCAGATGGACTGGCTCTGCCACCTCTTCCTACTACTTTTCTACCTAATCACAGAATCACAGAACTGTTGAGGTTGGAAGGGACATCTCTGGAGGTGATGAAAGGGAACTCCTGCAGAGATCATCTGGTCCAATCTCCATGCTCAAGCAGGGCCACCTAGAGCCAGTTGCCTAGGACCATGTCCAGTTGGCTTTTGAATATCTCCAAGGTGGGAGACTCCACAACCTCTCTGGGCAACCTGTGCTCAGTCACCCTCAGGTATTTGTATACATTGATAAGATCTCTCTGAGCCATGCCTTCTCCAGGCTGAACAGTCCCAGCTCACCCAGCCTTTCCTCACAGGAGAGATTCTCCAGTCCCTTCATCATTTTAGTGGCTTTTTGCCGGACTTTCTCCAGCATGTCTATCTCTCTGTTGTACTGGGGAGCCCAGCACTGGACACAGGACTCCACGTGTGGCCTCACCGGTGCTGAGTAAAGGGGAAGGGTCACCTGCCTTGACATGCCAGCAACGCTCCTCCCAGTGCAGTCCCATTAAAACTCTGCCACAAGGGCACATTGCTAATACTCAATTTTGTCTAGATAAAGCTTTAGTAAACGACAAAGATGAACGTCAACTATTTTAGCTGTCCAATGTGATATCCTCGTCCTACACATACTCTTCTTAATAAGCCCCCTACTAGATTCAAATATATATTTAACAGAACCCCCCCGGATCTGGAATCCAATGACTCATGAAGAAAAAGGGCAATTGCACAGAGAAGTACACAAAATGACTTCCCTTAAAAGAATCTTATATACATGCTAGCAAATCCATTCCTAACCAGAGTATAAAGGTAATTCAACGCCCTCCTAAAGGTGAATGCTATGAAAAGCATTACATCTAATATCATCAAGACACTGTATCTTTCACTCTCCATGTCCCCTCTGGACAACAGCTAATACAACTTCACTGACAAAGACAGACTCATTTTCAAATAACATAGGTCTAGAAAATCAAAAGGTAAGTAAATACCATGACAACTGTTCTGCACATTTTTCCCAGAGAAAATGAGTCTAGAGTGATCCTGCTATTTACACTCATCTTTAAGTGTTAGAATTAATAACTTTTGCCCATCTTATCCAGTCTCACCACATTTGATAGAGAAAAGAATCTGAGGACACTAAGTCCTAACAAGTTTCACGAGAAAGTATTACGTGAGAGACACTATTATCTCTCAGAAAGCAAAGCACCACAAAAAAAAAAAAAAAAAAAAAAAAAAAAAAAAAAAAAAAAAAACAACAAAAAACAAAAACATGAACTGTAGAGTCTTTGCTGTTCTGTACAAGGAAAATGTGTTGTATGTCAATTACAAGAGAATTTTCAGAGTTTCCAGTTTGTTAAACTCTAAAGTATCCAAACAACAAAGTAGTAACAGGAAACTAGCCCCCTGCTCAGATAACAATGTAATTGACAAGATTATCAGACAAATATAGAACAATTAGCGAGTAACTGAGGTGTGTCTACTACTTTTCAAGGACAGATTTCAAGAACAGGACCCTAGCAAAATATCAGAGGGCACTATTAGGACCATGACTCTCACCAGCCTGTATTTTTTTCTGACTACTGGTCATCTAGGAAGAAAGTCTGAAAGCTGCTCCTATTAGCTAATGCATCTGACTTACTGTGAGATAACTAATGAAATAATTACACACTGAACAAATAAATGCACATAATGACTGCAGCACAAGGGTTGAAAAAAGACTATGAAGTCCAACAACCAAGAGTGTACAGGATTGAAAGATGTAAGTGTCTGTTTGAAGCCAGCTGAACGCACAAAAGAATATCCAACCTAAAGAGGTGCCAAACCAGGTTATTACCACTGCATTTCAGGAGAGAAGCTACTTTACAGTAATGTCCTCAAATAAAGGGGGCATTAAAAATAAGTTTTTATGAAGAACATACTCCCCAAGCATTAGTCTTTGAACAGATCCAGCATCCATTTTCTAAAGCAAGACCAACATACTGTAAAAGGAAAAACCTGTGAGTAAATAGCCTTTGTATTCTTTGCATTACTCTAGCATTCTTCAAACCACAGCTTATGATCCATTGGGAACCATGAAAACATACAACAGGTATTGGCCAAGTGTCGATAGCAACAGACAGCAGAAGTTTGGTTCCTCCTGAATTACAGCAGCTCACCACCCTTGGGGCAGAGGAATACAGGATGTAATTACTATCAGCAGAGAATCAGAGACTGTAATTACTAGTTCAAGAGTTTATATTAGCCAAGGAACTCCTGCTGCTAGCATCAAATCTGTTTCGCCACGGCAGCTGAGTAACTGTAAAGCCCTAAAGGATCTAAGCTGCTCACAACTACTTGTAGCGTGCTCTCATGACAGAAAATAACCTGTGTAGAGGAAGACTACACAAAGTACATAAAAAGCTACTTTCTACGTAGTTCAGCAAAGCCATTGTCAGATACAGTATAAAAAAAATAAGGTCTATTAGTTAGAAGTGACTAGACACAAATATGGATCAGTCTTGTTCTGGGTAGTTTATCAACACAGCAATAGCAAATAATAACAAATGATCACTTGTCAATGAGAGTCAACTTACTAATTCTTTTGCAGATTGGTTTGGCATAACTCTTGGATACCAAAAAGGCTCCAGAGACCTTCTCACTAAACTGTGACCAAATTTGTTGAGTGACACCTTTTTTAAAAAAAAAAAAAATACTCATTAAACACTTTCTTATTTCCTGAAACACACTGATGGCAAGTCCTACTAAGCATACCTCATATAGCACTCAACATATACCACCATCCCTATAACCATAAAAACCATGACTCCAAATCTGCACAGCTCTTGAACTTCAATTTCACTTTTTACAATATTTTCTCTAACGGTTACTGAAAATCATGTGAAACACCACTCTCCATTTTGCATAAGAAAACTAGCTTCTTTTCACACTAACTTGTGACCTCACCAAGACTAAACCTGTACAGAATATTCAAGCAGAAGAAAAATTATCTGGGACAAGGACAGTAAGGTTAGTGAGGCTGGGAAAATAAAATTGTTTCCAAATATGTACAAGAGACAATGGAAGAGATTAGGAGAAAACAGCTCTAACAAAGTGCCAAAGCAATCACAGTCACCCCACAGCCCATATATGACATTGTTTTAGGAAGCAAGGATTAATGGGAAATTATTTGTCTAAAAGATTATCTCTGCTCTTTAAGGTCAACTCAGTAAGTCAAAACGGACGGGCACTTCCAACAAAACGCTAACTTTTTTTATTATTATTATTTCAAATTTTCTGCACCTAATACCTTTAATAAGTGACAGATGAAAACAACTGTATATTGTCCAAGCCTGCTTGGAAGTATCACTCAGAAAATTACTTTGACTGCATTTGTCCAGCTCTAACTCATTAGATGATTCTAGTATACAGTGGGAAAATGAGGAAAGCACAGATAATTCTTACGGGGGTAAGCCTGCCCAAAAGACTACATTTGCCTTGCTCTAATGGCTTAGGTGTGCACAGGACAAAAACAAAGCAGCATGGATGAACTCTTAACAGCTTGTCCTGGTTTCAGCTGGGATAGAGTTAATTTTCTTCCTAGTAGCTGGCATAGCGCTGTTTTTCAGATTTAGGATGAGAATAATGTTGATAACACACTGATGGTTTAGTTGTTGCTAAGTACTGCTGACACTAGTCAAGGACTTTTCAGCTTCCCATGCTCTGCCAGGTGCACAAGAAGCTGGGAGGGGGCACAGCCAGGACAGCTGACCCAAACTGACCAAAGAGATATTCTGAGCGTCATGCTCAGTATATAAACTGGGGGGAGCTGGCTGGGGGGCAGCGATCGCTGCTCAGGGATGGGCTGGGCATTGGTCAGTGGGTGGTGAGCAACTGCATTGTGCATCACTTGTTTTGTATATTCTTCCATCATCATCATCATCATTATTATTACTACTTTCTCTTCCTCTGCTGTCCTATTAAAGTGCCTTTATCTCAACCCATGGATTTCACTTTTTTTCCCCAAGGGGGGGGGGTGGGGGGGGTGGGGGTGGGTGGGTGGTGGTGGTGAGCAAGCAGCTGTGTTGCGCTTAGTTGCCGACTATGGTTAAACCACGACACAGCTTTACATTCTTACAACAACATTTGGGTCAGAAAGCCAAAAGCTGATAGCACCTCAGATAACAACAGCAAGTGGGCTTAAGATATGGAGAAGGTCGAAGGGAAAACATCATCAACCAGGCCACTGACAACTTATGCCACATGTCCAAATTAGAAAACAATAAATACATGAAAAATAATAGCCCTGGTTAGGAGGAGGTGACACATCCATGAACATCCAACACTGTAAAAGGCTAAGCCCAGGGGGAAAGCACTATGCATGGAAGCCAGACCACCAGCCAAGACCTGAACCCCTTGACCAGCTGGAATGCCCTGTTCAGAGTCCATGGCCCCAGTCACAGCTTGACGAGAGGAGAAGACAACTTGTTTGATGTGATTCTGTATTCTTGACAGAATGTGCAAGCGGGTCATAAAATAGAAACCCTAAAGCAGCTTGGTGGGTGAACCTTGGCTAAGGGCCAAACTCCCACCCAGCCATTCACATATTCCTCCTCCTCAACAGGAGGGTGGGAGAAAATAGATTGAAAAGCTCAGGGGTCACTTAGCAATTACTGCTACAGGCAAAATAGACTCAACTTGGGAAAAAGTAATTTAACGTATTGACAATTAAAATAGATGAGGGTGGTGAGAAACAAAGACAAAAACCGAAACACCACCTTCCCACAACCCCCCTCTTCTTCCCAGGCTCAACTTCATAGACTCATAGAATCGCTTAGGTTGGAAAAGACCTTTAAGATCATCCAGTCCAACCATTAAACTTCACTCCTGTATTCTCAATTTCTTTACCCAACCTTGCCAAGTGGTGCAGGGTGGATGGTAAATGAAGAAAATAAATCAAAATCAGCGGAAGGAATCCTGAAGGACTGCACCTCGTGGAAGAGATGCATGCTGGAGCAGTTCATGAAGAACTGTAGCCCATGGGAAGGACCCACGTTGGAGAAGTTCGTGAAGGACTGACTCCCATGGGAGGGATTCCACACTGGAGCAGGAGAAGAGTGTGAGGAGTCCTCCCCTTGAAGAGGAAGGAGCAGCAGAGACAACATGTGATGAGCTGACCGCAACCCCCATTCCCCATTCCCCTGCACCGCTCAGAGGGGAGGAGGTAGAGAAAATCAGGAGTGAAGTTGAGCCCGGGAAGAAGGGAGGGGGGAAGGCATTTTAAGATTTAGCTTTTATTTCTCCTTATCCTATTCTGATTTTGACTAGTAATAGAATTAAACTAATTCCTCAAGTCAAGTCTGTTTTGCCTGTGACGGTAATTGCTGAGTGATCTCCCTGTCCTTATCTCAACCCGTGAGCCTTTCATTATATTTTCTCTCCCCTGTCCAGCTGAGGAGGGCAGTGAGAGAGCAGCTTTGGTGGGCACCTGGTGTCCAGCCAGGGTCAAACCACCACATCGAGCCTCTACTTCTTCATTGGTTTACCAGCTAGAACATCAGCAGTAACAGGGTTTCAGCCCATTGCTGATGTGAGACAACCTGAATTTATACTGCCATTTAAATCAGGTAGACCTGAGCTGAATTAGAAGCAAATCTGAACTATGTTTGCACTATATTCAAGTTCACATGCAATAAAGACAGAATATGTAGAATCATGCTCAGAATGTACTTGCCTCCGCATGTGCTAGACGTGCACAGCCTTCACTAGAGGTACCGCCACAAATCCTAAGGATAAAATCATTATGTTAGCATGGAACTGCATCTGTTACTACTTTTGTCCACTTCTCAGAGTTATCAGTCACAGCATGACATAACACAGATATGGAGCTGAAGTAACAGAGCCACATGTAGCTAATTCTGTTATCTCTTAGTAAGCTGCACAGTTACCACCTAAGCATAACATTTTTTTTAAGGCTGTGGCTCTACCAAGAGTAAGCAGTGTGGCTCATTTATTTATTTATTTGTTTTTATTGTAGACCTCTGTAATAGAGTTATGTTTTGTTTTTTTTAAGCTTGCTGCAAAATTGGATTTGTTGCCAGGCAGGGAACACACAACACAAGATAGATCTAACAATGAAGAGAATTCAAATAGAACACAAGTCTGTTGGAAATAAGACTGTGATTTTAACACTTTATGTGTAAACTGCCTTGGGTAAGCTTATTCCAAATCCTACTATTGGCCCCATGAAAGATTTCACTAAGATTTTCACTAATAGATTTAGAGAAGGTGATAAGGGTATTTAGAACAGCAGACAGCTTAATTAAAGATGCAGGACATCAACCTCTGACTGCAGCAACAACTTGGAAAACTGAGGATGAGGAAGGCCACCGCAAGAAGTAATCTGGTACCTCGGGTTTTCTCCTATGCCTGCTGCTGAGAAGACATGGAAGCTACCTGAAGTGACTGAACGCAAGAAGCTTAATAGAAAAGCCAAATAAATGAAAATTAAGCGAATGCATGTAAAACTTCTAACATTGCTCTTCAGTACTATGCAGAGCTACTTATGTCATATTCTTGCACGTTTGTCCAGGTATCACAGCAAGGAATGGTGTCCATATCAGTACGCAATCATTTTGAACACTGAAACATATGGTTGCATACAAATACATACATCAATATTGAATACTGAAATACATAAAGAGGTCAGCTTTAATACTGAACTCTCTAAAAAAAACCCAAAGAAATGAAGTTGAGGGTCATTCAGGGCATTAAGGACACTTGAGATGAATAAACACATTTAAGGTATTGATTGTAATGTGTTCAAGAGATGCCTTGTCACTTGACTTGAGTGAAGTCAACTTCCACTGGCATGGCTACATTCGTGACTTGAACTGCCCCATGACAGTTGAGCTTCTTGACAAGTTCACTCTGTTCTGCGTTAAAAGATGAGACTGTACAAGACCCCTCTCCAGACTTATCTGTAAGGAAACATGTAGCTGACAGGGATGAGAAGGATGCATGAACACCTCCCAGTTGCTGGTTCTGAAAGACATGGATGGATTTGCACTTGGTAATGAGGACTCCTGTTCCATCAAAATACCAAAACCAAAATCAGCATGAGAAAGTAAAGCATCTCCAGAGAATATCTAGTCTTGGAGATCTACATAAGGAGCAAGATTTGTAAATTTCTTTCTCCCTTCAATAAAAACACAGAGCTTGAGGCTATCCCAAGCTCTAATAAAACTTCACAGTTGCCAGCATGACCCAGTATAATATAGTTAAAATTGAAGACCTTTTGCAAACTCTGCATATAAGATCCTTTCCTCCTTTCCTCCTTGCCCCATGATGGGTTGAAGATAGGGGTCTGTAGAGGTCCCATCAGTGAAAAAAAAACTGAACAGCTCAGAACTGGGGGTACGAATGTCACGCCCACTCCTTGAAAAGTTTTAGACATAACCTTGTGATATTAGCTAAAACCTGAAATATGTCTTTTCTATAAGAAACCTGCCAAGCAATTTCATAGCTGTGCTGACAAGAGTAAGAATCTGGGATTGGAAACAGTACCACCACGACTCCAGAGCATCAGGAATAGTCTGTGTGCTTCATACAGTATCGAATGCAGGACATCCCTCTAAATATCCAACTGGTAAAATCCGCAGAGATGCAATAAGCTACATTTGCAGGAAAAATGAAACACATGCAGAGAGATCTTAAACCATTCAAAGAATGTCTAGAATACTAGTCAGATTAAGGTTAGGTGTAATGAATATAACCACATCAAGGCCAAAAACAAAGCTCTAAACACAGGATCACTCTTACAGCCAGGTGTCCACTGATCTGCAGTATTTCAGGTTATAGAAAACTTGAGGGAACCTGAAAGGATGCTGAAGGAAGATGCCCAAGTAATTATCTTGAAAAGGCATGAAAACAGAAGCAGAGTTTTCAAAACGGATGAGTAGCTAGTCAATTAATAACACAGTTTTTCATTTTATGGATAAGTCCAAATAGCATTATTTTCCAAGATCAGCATTAGTTGGTAAAAAAAAATATTCTGACAGAAAGAATCACTGATTTTATAAAGATGATACAAAGCTTTTAACGTAGATTATTAAAAAAAGGAAGAAGAAGTGCCTATTTAATAAGAATACAATGACACTAGGAACAAAATTAACTAAGACACTAAAGAGAGAAAACAAGAACAGGAATTGCCCATAAAAATCAATGCTAAGCAGTCTCAACAATAATTAAGAGAAAAAACATAATTGCTCATTTATGTTCACATATTTGGTTTAGATGATGCTAAACCTTACGGAATGAAGTCTAATGACTCAAAGATTAACCTATATAGTCATAACATCATGGACAAAACATAATATTACCTCAGACACTGAAAGCTTCGAATGCACCAGGTGGTATCCGCTACACCAGATTAAAAAACAGAATGAGCTACACATCACAAATAGATAAAAGCCTAGTAACTGCAAATGATATATGCAAGCAGATTCATGAGGCTACTGTTAAGACATCATCAGAATTTTTAAGTGTTGATCATTTCTTAACTTCTGCTTATCAGCTCATACTGACAGATACAGGGAAATTAATCCCAGAAGTAAAAATTAATGACATTTAGTGAAATGCTTATTTGCATTTGGTGTATACCAAGAGAATAAAATCAACCTCATTTACATACATTCCGCATTAGACCAAATACAACACATTCTTCTTTACAATTAAGAAGTCAATCCCATGTCTTCATCTCCTCCTTAAAGGAATACCATTACTATACAGAAAGGCTGCATTTCAGGCACAATTTGCCTGCGTTACCTCGTTCAGCGCTCTTGCGGTGCCCTCTGATGGCCAAGGCCAGAAGGTGCAGCTATAACCTCTCAGGCCAATTAAGCATCTGGACACACACATTGTAAGCATCATGGGTCAGGCAAGAACCATAAGAAAAATGCATTAACAATTTGATTTTAGGCAAGACTAGATGCAATAGCAAGCCAGAATTTTCTCCCAGACCTCACCCCATTAACTCTGTGCTGCCCAAAACTAACAATGCCACCATAGCTTACAAAGAGAGTCAGCTTCTAAAACATGAAATTGATGAAGTTGCTCCAAACTCCACGCTCAGGAGGCAAAATGTCCGATTAGACTGCATGAGAGAAGACGTGGAGCTGCAGCAACCTGGAGAGAAGGCTGATACATAGCACTTTAAAATTAAGTATTTTGTCTGGGTTTGTATCTGCTTTTCTGAAAGTGAAAGGTTTCTTGAATTCAAGCCCAACACAGAAAATGATGCTTTCAGAGCTCGCTCATAAAAAGCTGAATAAAGACTTCAGGAAACAAAAAAAATTAGAAAAATATTTTAAAAGCTAACTTAAAAATTGACAGAATTCCCTAAATTTGCAATTTCCACACTTTGCATTTTGAATCCTGCAAATATAGAAAACTTTTGAGTCCGATCATGCAGTCAATTTAGTATAATTGCTGTACCATTTCCAATAATATAATTAAACTATGTGGTTTTAGTGTTTGCTAAGTGACTGGACACAGTAAACAAAAAAGGAATATTAAATATTTCCTTTTCAAATTTCCAGTAAATATTCAAAGTAAATATAAATAAAATAGATCTTAAGTATTTTAGCTTCAAAGAGTATTGCTACTAATTAGAGACAATCATTTAACACAAATGCAAGTTAGAGAGCAATTTTACCCTCCACATTTTCTGCCCACCTTTGCTGACAGTTTTTCAGGCATTTATGCCTTACAGAGATTATTCAAGGAAGCAAAGAACTCCAAAGTAGTCAAAAGGGATTGAGTAAGGGGTCTACCAAGAAATCTCATCCCAAGTCCATGGAACCTGATGGGATGTACCTGAGGGTGCTGAGAGAGCTGGCATCATGAACCTGTTCTCCATCACTGTTGAAAGACCACTGCAGTCAGGAGAGGCTCCTGATGACTAGGAGGCAAGTCTTGCACCCATCTTCTGACAGAGCAATAAGGATGACTGGAGAACAACAGGCCAGTCAGCCTCACTTCAGACCCTGGGAAAGTCACAGAGCATGTCTTCTTGGAATGCATTTCTGGGCACACAATGGAGAAGGTCATCTGGAATAGCCACTATGGATTTACCAAGGGTAAATGATTTTTTTAATCATTATTTTATTTTTAACCAATCTGGCTGCCTTCTGAGGCAAAATGAGTAAATCTGTGACTGAAGAGCAGTGGATGTCATCTGCCTTGGCTTTAACACGACTTTTGATATAGTGTTCTACAATATCTCTGTACCTAAGCTGCAACTTTATAGTCCAGTCACCTACTAGATAGGTGAAAAGCTGTTTGGATCACTGTAGTGATCCTAACCGGAAGATCACTGTACATCAAGGTGCTAGGGATTCCCCTAACAGCAACCCCGAGTAGGCACAGGCCTAGGCTGTGCTATGCTGCATGTATAACTTGGCCTTCTGGTGTCGTGCCACACGTATCCTCTGGCTGCAGGACAAACTTAGGTGGCTAATTGTAAGGAAGCAGCCTGTGGGCAATTCCCACCAGCAACTGCATCACCTGCATGTCCGTGTCTTCATTTAAAAGTGTGGCAATAAATTCACATGTGAACATGTAGAAACAATGAACAAAAAACCCTGTAAGAGCTCAAAAGACCAAAATAGGTTAACCTTTCACAGACAGGGTCTGCATAGTGAGATGTGCCCTGGTTGGTGGCTCATTTGATGCCCCACAACTCTTGAGTTCCCAGAACCCAAAGGGATTAAGATTATCAGTACTATGCTCTCTTTTTCATATTACCTCCAATAAATGGCATTTTAAGCAACACTTACTGAGTCTGACTGCCTTTCTTACTGAGATCAAAACAAACCAGCAGCTGCTGATATAAAACAGTCATCAGGCTCAAAGGGTAACCGTTAAATGTTTCGTACACTACCTGGAGGCCAGTTACAAGTGGGGTTCCTCAAGTGCCTATCCCGAGAGCTATGCTGTTTAATAACTTTACCAATTACCTAGAGGAAACAAAAATGCATCTTCATCAGGTTCATAGACACCAGTCTGGGGAAGGCAGTCAATGCACTGAAGAGCAGTGCTACCACTCAGGGGGACCTAAACAGGGTGGAGAATTGAGCTAACAAGAACCTCAAGAAATTCACCAAGCACAACTGAAAAGCCCTGTACCAATGATAAAACAAATCCCTGTATTGGTACAGGATGGTGGCCAACTCCTTGGGGAACAGCTCTTCTGGAAAAGACCCGCAGATCTGGTAAAGGTCTCCTAAAGGCTCAACTTTGTCAGTAAAGCAGGCAGAAAACAGAGGGTAGAATTGTACTAAACTTGCCCCAGTTTATCAACATCTTTCTTGTACCGGGAGCCCCAGAAATGGACACAGTATTCTAGATGTAGTCTAGTGAGTGTCAAGTAAAGGGGGATCCCTTCCCCCTACCTACTGTACTTCTGTTGATACACCCCAAGATACCATTGACCTTCTCTGCTGCCAGGGCACTCTGCTGGCTCATACTGAGCCTACTGTTTGCTTAGATGTAAACTACACTAAATCCAAACTGTAATGCTTATACCAAAAGTTTAAGAAACAGGATCACATAAATGTAAGTCATCTCATCAAACTCAGATACACAATCCCATTGTGGCTGCTTTTGCCTCTGTATGCCATTTAAGTGGCTGAAGGAACATGCATCAGCAGCCAGGGACATTCCTGGTGACTATGACTTAAGATTTCAATAGTGCTACCCAACATTCACAAGAAAATGTAAGGAAAAAAGTTGGAGCAATCACTGGTTAGATGAGAGCATGTTATCATCTGCTATACAAAGTAGTAAATTTCTATGGTGAACTATATCTGTAATAAAAACAAACACACACACCACCACACACGACATGCACACACACAAGCAAAAGCCTCTTCTTTTCTGTTCCTGGGAGGTTTCTCTGTGGCTTCTAGACACTGCCATGAAGGCAAAGGACATTATGAAAAAGATAAGAAGATGGATTTCTTTTTTGCAAATATTTCATATGCTTCTACTACTCATAACAGTATTCATGCCTGAGGAACAGGAAAGGCTTCCACCTGAAAGAAGTGCTCCCTATGACCCTCATACAGCTTCTGCACAGATATGCTAGCAATGCTGGCAGAGCACCCTGTGCAGGGCAGGCCAGGAGCTTTTGTCCTGCCCTAATCTGCAGCTACTTTTTAATCCCTCAGCAGTAGAGCACAGGTTTATGCTCCTGCATTGTCTGATGTATTCTTCTTTACATCAACTGAATTGAGGTATCCCCCCATCCGCTCATGAAACAATGCAACTCTTTAAAGAGCCAGGTACTAGGCTGTGGACTTCACAAGAATTACCATTATCTTTGAACCATAATAAATTCCCCAAAGTTACAGATCTAACACAGTGCTGGTTTCAAAAGCATGCAGCTTGGAAGAATTTTTTAGTATCGTCTCTCTAATTAGTACTTCAATTGCCTCTCTGCTTTCATTGCAGGCTCCACCAGCATTATCCTACGCTGTAAGAAAAATACATAGATGGATAGAAGTGCCTAATAGTTTCCCACTAGGAAGTGTACTGATAATGAAAATCAGGGGTTACTCCCCAGCCTAAATTTAGGCAAAGGCACATCATCAGATGATCCACAATACTCCCCTCTCTATTCCTCCCAAAATAGCTTCCGATCAAAAGTCCAAACAGACTTACAATTTAAAACTGGTTACTCTAAAATTGGCTAGTTGTGCTATGAGTGATGAAGTGCTGTAAGGGTAGAAAGAGAAAGTAACTATGAGCATCAAGATGTCTCCTGTCCAGTTCCCTTTGTTTCTTATACAGGAACATCACAGAACATACCAAATTTAAAAGCAGATTAACCCCAAGACTTTCATTTGTTCAGTAAAAACTATCTGAAGAAACAATTTCAGTAGAGTCTAGAAGCATGTTTCAAAAGAAATACTGTAATTTGCCTTTGCAATTCTACTTATTAAAATATTAAAAAACAAGGCAAAATGTTATTGTATGTGACAGATGAGACTGATTTTAAATTAAATATATTCAAAACTAATTCATAGCTCTCATTCTTTAGCCTACATCGTCTGTTACTTTTCTTTTACTTATTTATTCATGCAATATGGTATCATCAACTTTTATTGAGAAACAGGTATTTGCTTTCTGTCACTGAAGGCTATTACATGGGGCTATTATGCTGCTAGTGTTCTACAACAGTGCCTGGGAGACTCAGCTCTTCCAAAAATTACTGTAAAAGCTTGTCATTTGGAATAAGAATGGATTAATAGTTTTTATTCATTCACTTTGACAACTGGTGGGATTCTTCCAACTTTTAAAAAAGTAATTCAATATTTTCATGTATTCAAAAGAGGATTCTTCTGATTCACAGTTCAGTTTTAAAAGGGGGGGTGGGTGGAATTTCCACATTTTTAAATTTATTTTTATTGTCTATACATCAAAAGGATGGAGTAAAAAGAAACACAAATCCTTTGGGATTAACAAAGCTGGTAACAGAACAACTTTCACCTCATTTTGGCAGCATAACTAGGAAAACAACAGGGAAAACTCCCAGGGTTTTCTATTACTTAAGAAGCTCTAAGCACTACATCCAAATTTAATCCATTTCTTCCATATGTACATATATAAACAAAGGCTGTAGTCATTAATAAACCATGTCATTTTGCTTAACTCATGACAGACGATAATAAAAAAGCCCTTTGCTTTCTGATATTTGTTCAAGACTACAAATTATTTAAATTAAACATCAATCCTTACAAACAGAAAAATACTAGTATTTACATAAAAAGGAATTTGTTTACATAAATACAGAAAAAATTTATAACTAAAAAGATCTTTCACAAGCTACATGTAAATTGAAACTGTATATCTTCATTGGTCTGTTTTTCCCTGGTATTTCATCTTTTTTTCTGCCTTTCTACAATTCAGACACCAAACAGCTAATTCAGTCTCCTTTCAAAATCCACTAAGCACATACAAGCTTTTACAAAATTTCACTTATACCTGGAGACTTTCCTGCGACCCTGGATGCTGAATAAATCCATCATCGCCTGTCAAAATCCGTTTTTACTACAAAACATCTATATTACAGTACTTTTGTGCCTCCTCCCTCAGACAGATGAGGCATCACCAGACAGATGAGATGATACAAAACATTTACATATATACTTACACTTGACACTCTACCAAACATACATAACCCATGCAGAATCTATGGAAAACCTCTCCTGGTTTTCTATTTCACAGTAATAGAAGATCCAAGGAATAACAACAGACAGCCCAGGTAAGGCCATCTAGACATGCCTGCTAATGTAGAGATTATTGCTACTAGACCACCTCCTCCTTACATACCTCAAGAGAAAAGAAAGCCACTTCAGACAAAGAAATTTCAGTTCATAGCAGTGTCAAAGTGCTCCACATGAAGCTATTGTCATCCTTCAGGACTCCAGTGCTTCTAAGTCCAGGCAGGCTTGAAACACTGACAGATTAAGGTAGACCTGTAAAGGTGGAACACAGCAGCATGGAGGCCTCTCTTAAGGAGAGCTAACTCAGTAATGCTGCACACCCAACTTTTGATTTGTACCTTTCTTCAGGCTGAACCGATCACATGAGATAACGGGATATGCAGATACAATGTAGTACACCTCTCATGGCAATGCAAGGCTGGGCTCCTCAATAAGGAATGCAAAACCAACTAGAAAGTATGCTCCCTAGCAAGAGGTAGCTTGTATCAGCAGGTCAGTATTTCCCTGTAGGTCACTAATTTGGAAATTTGGGGAAAAATAACAGAGGTGAACCATAAAATAACTGGAGATAATCCAGCAGGGGGTAAAACAAACAAACAAACAGAAAGAACCCCAAACAGCCAACCAAAAAAAGATTTTCAAAATCCATGTCAGGTACCCAAGAGAAACTGAACAAGGAAACAGAAAAGGAAAAAAAAAAAAAAAAATAAAAAAAAATCAGCTAAGCATAAGACACTGATTGACCAACTTTAAAAATGGATCCCTGCAGTCAAGGTATTCAGGGATGTAGTGTCCTCCTCAGGCAGGTAAGGTGCTGGCCACTAGGAGGAAAAAAAGTGATGATCCAGTAGGAGCCCGGCAGCAGAGTACAGGCAATGCAGAGGCACCTGATGCTCTCCTGGAGACAAATAATCCTACAAATAAGGATCTGCTTCTTCACAACCCAGAGCTGCAAAATGAAGTCACAGCTGGGAAAGGAGTGGGCCAGGCAGGGTACTCCAACAGGCCCAATACTACTAGAGCCAAGTTTAACTACCCTAGCTCTGTATTTGCAGCTTAATTAAATCATGTTTCTAATATTCCAGGAAGACAGCACTCCAGTGATTTCAGTGACAGCCTGTACAGACTGCCCATAAGACACAGGTGTGTGTTTTTCTTGTAAAAATTCTGATCAACTACACTGCCTCTGAAACATACCATGCGTTGCTATTACCGGGAAAAAATATTGTGACAAACAATCTGCACTTACAAGAATTATAAAAAAATGTCCACTTCCTCTTTAGCATAAATATGCAGATTAGCAATTAATTGCAGAAGAAATACATTAAACAGATTAACTTCCCTTTGAGAAATTGCAGTAAAATGGCAAGTCGTACAATAAGACCACCCAGAAATCAGCTGCAGCAACCGTAACAGTGACTAGCATTTCTAAAAATACTCACTTCATCTATATTTAAAAGTTTAAAAACAAATATTCATTAAGTCCAAAAAGCATATTGCTACAGTTTTTCTTAAATGAGTTCAAAACACTTGAGTTGTGTAATCAGTAAAATTAGTGGGTTTTTTAAATCAGTCTTACAGCAGAATTTCTTTTAAACATGTCTTGGCAAAGGCATTTCTGAGATGAGACTTGTGCATACTTTATTCTTACACTTGCTGCTTAAAAAAGTGCTCCAACCTCTAGAAAGATTCTATACGTTAATTAACCAAGTGTCATCTGATAAGACTGTCAGTTGTTCAATTTATTTCATGTCTGACTTTGAGCTACAGACAGTCGTTTCCCATTTTTCCTTCTGATTGAAAAAAGGATTTAAGATTTAGTCCTTCCCCAACAGTCAGCCAATCTTTATCGTTAGTAGGAACGGCAAAAACATGTTAACATCACATATGCAATGTTCATTCACTGTCTTAGGATATTGTAAAACTTTACGCAGGAGAATAGCCACTCTCCATACTTCACAGAGAAATGTAGGGGGGGGGGGGGGGAATCATGTAATTGGAAAGGCAGTCATCATAATTTTTAGTGATTCAACCTACATCTTTTTGCCTGCTCCATAAACTTGCATTAAACATTTTAAAACATATCCTCTGAAACCAGGACAGGCATGTACACTCCACAGATCTTTCAAATAGAAGAAATTTTAATTTGTCTAACAGAAGCGATGAAAGGAGTTACCAGAGCGATTAGACAAAGAGGCAAGCAAGAATAAGTGTATTATTCGTATTCTACAGGAACTGCAAATTTAGCATAAATACTTGCAAAGTTTAAGTCAAAAACAATTTGAAAGTTAGGACAAAAGTGGCATGCTCTTTAGAAATGTTATAAAAATGTAATTGTCAGGATTTGGCCATGTTTCTTCAAAAGCATCAGTGAGGCAGCAATGTTGCTTTTCAACAATCATGCATTTAAGAATCCATTTATTAAGCCCAGTGAATAACTGTTGTGTTCTAAAAGCAACTCCATCACTTAAAAGAATTGGTTTAGACAAAGCACATCTAAGATTTATGCTCCTTTACAGAATCCTGCAACGTTGTAGGCAAGATTCAATATATTCCTTTCAAGGGAAGTTTATGGCTTACTGTACATGGCAGTGGTAGGTAAATTGTGTCTCTTGAACCACATATAAAACTAGTAAGTGGTTGAAACTTGGATCTCAGTAATGAACCTCTATTAATGTATAGACAGATGGGAAATCCAAGTCCCCACTCTCACAGAAGGGATTCAGCTAGCACTATTGAGATATATGAATCAAGTTTCCCCAGGAAATAAGTGCACACACAAATCAGTCTCATCTCCACAGTGAAACACTGGAAGGTCGAGAAACACACTAGGTACATCTACACTGGCAGTTTGGATGGATCCCCACGTCACTCGAGTCCTGCGCCATTGGTGGTCCACAATAATCATCAGCTAGATCACTTATCAGTTAACTTCCAGAAACTTAACCAGTTTTCTTCAAGAAAAAGCCAAAACACAGTTGACGAAATAATTTGTCATTAACTCCGGCGTAAACCAACTCCAGATAGATACTACTACAGGTATCACTTAGCAACTGTCTACGGGTCATAGAAAACTGTAAGAAAGTAATCAGGAGAAAACTCAAATTTCTAACATAGTGTCATCCTGAAATACAGACTTCTGTTTACTTAGCAACTGCATATGCCATTACAGTTCTTTCTTACTGACTATAGTGCATCATTCTCAAACGACTGTTACCAGCATGTTAACAAATTGTTGTCACGTGACATTAACAAGTACTATATTAATTGACGCATTTCCAGGTTATTGCATCTACCACACAACATAGAAATAAAATTGTACTTCCTGCTAATATATTCTATTCCAATAGTTTTTCTGAAATGTGGGGAACATCTCAACAGTTAAGCAAGCCTTCCATATGTTTCAAATCCTGTACATCTTGCTTTGTTAGTTTTACTATCATGAAACACCTACATTGATTTGAAGATGGAAGTATTTCCATATAAATCAAACCCAACAGGGCCATGCAGAGACCACAGCAATTGTTTATGCTGCAAATTTAGTACTTAACAAAATCTTACACTTTGTAGTAGATGCAAGAAGCAGATAGAAGAAACAGAAATACAAAATACTGAATACAGTCAAATTTCATTTAGCCTCCTAATATTATTTATAATTACTTTATGCTAGCAATCTACATAGTCTCTAAAATAAGCACATGTACTTCAATTAGTACAGGAAATAAAACACTGAAAGATGGATTTCAGAAAACAGGCAACAATGAGACAATTAAGGTGCCATGGTAAAAAGAAGGTCCACAAAAGAAAGTCCAATGAGTTTCCCTGTCTTGCAGGTAACCATTCCGCATACAGGCTCAAGTCTTCTCTGACATGCAAACACATGCTCGAAGTCACTTCCTTGATTTCGCTCCTCCAGCTCAAAATACCACCATTTTATTCAGTAGACCTGTGCCTTAGACAATGACCTTACAATATAACACTACTCAGAAATGAAGACTAGCTGCTTCTCTGCAAAACTCCCACAGCAAACTTTCATCTGAGAGATTCAGAGGACAAAGTCACCATAATCACGTTTTACCCTTGCACTGCCAAAGTTATTACCTTACTAACCTTGTATGTGCATATTACAAAAATCACCCATTTATGTTACAGTGAATTACTTTAAGTTAACAATGGGAACACAACACCTGAAATGAATTTCAAGTGACAAGACCATCATCAATCATACTTTCTCAACATTAATGCCACTACATAAAGCCTTCTGCTTCACTGCTCGAAAACACAGGCGTTCTAGGAAGAAAAAGTTTTGCAGATGGTGCCATGTATACAGATACTTTTCCCACATTAGCAGGTTCTTTGAACATATAGCATAAATCAACTGAAATAGTGTATTTGACTAATATTTAAAAGACAAATCCTTACAAATATTAGTAAAGCTAGAAGCAACTTACTTGATCCATATTTCTAATAATTTTGAAGATTATATCCCAAATAGGGAAAGGAATAAACAAAAAAATACATAAAAATTAGAAAACACCAGTGAGGTCTTCCTTTTATGCTAAGTCCTCAAAACCCAACCATTTAATTTGCAGACATTTTATCAGATTACATAAGATCATACAGCAAAGTAAAGAAGTGTAGGCATTAAATTAAGAAGAAACACATGCTATCAAGTTTGTACATATTAACACTGGAATCCTGATTTCTTATGGTACCAGTTTCTGTTATTTTCAGTTTATATTTTAATTTGCAGATGGTTAGTTCCTATATGATGTTCTGACAAAGTATTTTCACAAAAGCAACTTTTTGCAGTAGAGTTAGAATACAAAGACTAGCCAAGTTATTACTTCAATTGCTAGGCTCAAGATGGGGGGAAAAAGGGTCTGGATTTAAATACAAGTATGAGAAATCTACTGAAAAACCGCCATTAGACTATGAATGGAAAGTTCAGTTATGCCATCATCAATAATTACAAGTCTTTGTAAAAGAAACTCTTCAAACCCATCATAAAAGCACTCACGCTACACAGGAATATTTACACAGCCCCAAACATTTGCTTATAGCTTTAAAAGGTAATGTTCAACAAGCACTAAAACTTTAGGACAAAACATTTTCTGAACTGTAATGTTCCTTAAGATAAGAATGACATAATGATTCAATCTAGTTGATGCAAACACCTGACACTAATGGAGGCATCCCAGTCAGTCAGGTTTTTCATTATCTATTATCCCCACCTCCGGGATTTATCCAAGAGCTGTTTCAGAGGAGCACAGGAAACACAGAAGCTAACACGACTGTGTGAGCTGGAACCAGAGTGCTGAACCTCCTTTCCTCCAGTATCCAACCTCAGCAGATCTACAAGCCTAGAGACCAAAAATTAAAAGAACAGCCAAGGTTAATCCACCACAACCCAAGGGCCAAAATGCTCCCAGCTGCTCACTCACCCCTCAACAGGACAGGGGGGAAACAGGATGAGAAAGCTCATGGGTTGTGATAAAGACAGGGAGATTGGTTACCAGTTACCACTGTAGGCAAAACAGACTCAACTTGGGGAAAATTAATGTCATTTACTGTCAGTTAAAATAGACTCGGGTAGTGAGAAACAGAGACAAGCATTAAGACAGCTCCTCTCCTCCCCTCTCTCCCAAGCTGAACTTTACTCCTTCACTCCAGGCCCCTCCGCCTCCCACCCCAAGGAGCGCAGGGGGCAGAGGGCAAGGGCAGCTATGCTCGGTCCATAACAGCTCCTCTCACAGTCTGTCTCCCATGGGCTGCAGTCCGTCAGGGAAAAAAAAAAATTTTGCTTCAATGCAGGTTCTCCAAAGGCTGCAGTTCCCTCAGGAACTCTCCACCTGCTCCAGTGCAGGGTCCTCACAGGTGCCATGACCTGCTCCAGCGTCATGGAGCTGCTCCTCTGACCTTGGTGTTCCCTCCGCTGTTTCTCACTCCTTTTTGTTCCCTCCTCTCTGTCAGGCATATTTGCCCTTTCCTAAAACTCTTTTCCCTGAGGTGCCGCCATCTTGGCTGCGGGGCTGAGCCGTGCCCTGCGCTGGGCCGGTTGGAGCCGGCTGGAACCGGCCGTGTCCGGCACGGGGCAGCCCCGGCCTCCCCTCACAGCGGCCGCCCCGCAGCCCCCTGCCAGCGCCTGGGCCCCTGCACCCAGTACACAGGTTTAATCAAGACTACTAGTGTTATTTTAACAATAAAAGGAGCATTTTACATGCTCAACATAAAACTATAATCTCTATATAAAAGATTACCTGATCAATCACACAGGAAGAGTATTTGTATCAGACACTAAGTACTAAATGGTACTACAAGAAAAGTATTTAAAAAAACCTAAATGCATCTTCAGAAATTACATGATTTCTGGGGATCGGACATCGCAGGGAAGCTCACGCTGAATGCTGCTACACTCTCAGCAGGTGGGAGATGTCGTCCACCCCTGCGCCCATTGCAGCTGACCACACGGGGCGGGAACTGTGGAGACAAGCCGCTGCCCCGTGCAAACTCCTGTTCAAACAAGTCAGGCAACAGCTAACATAATATTAAGTCATTTTCTCAATTATTTAAGGACACTGCTGGTAAAGGCAACTCCTAGCCAATGATTCAGCAGCCTCTTCTCTCCTTCCCCCGCTTTTGTCCCATTTCAGATTTCTCTGGAGCAATCCTCCTTTGTGCAGTGCCGAGTATAACACAGCTCTGATATGGGTCTGCAGGTCTGAACTGCCACACTAAGCCGAATCTTCTGATTTCAAGAAATCAAAAATTAAAACAACTATCCTCAAAAAAGGAGATCCAATACCACCAATAATTTTACAACCTAAGTTCACTACGTGGCTACAACTGAAATTACCAAAAGGCAGCATAGCATTACTGCAGAAATGTTTGTATATTAGTGTAAACACAGTGAAACCCCCTCATGAATAAAATATAATGCAATTTGTATTAATAAAAGTTTGCTTTAAGTCATAAAACAATTGTAGAGCTAATATTACAACTTACATGAACAACAGAAAATGTTTAGGCTTTCTACAGTTTAATCATCATTAATGGCACAAAGGAAATTATTTACTATCGAATGGGTCAGAGAATACAGAAAGAAGATCCTTGCAGAATTGATTTTGCACATAAAATGAACTCCTTCAGCTGCATTTGCAATTGTCAAGAAGGCTTGACTAGTAATAACTCTCCCTATTATTGAGCCTCAAGGAATAGCCACATAGTCGACAAGTCAAACTTATTTTTAAAGGATGAAACAAAACATATGACTGCTTCATGGGCTTGACTAGTAAGCAATTAAAGCATAACTCTGAGTAAACTGAATTTGTGGCAGTGTCAACATAAAACTTTTTTAAAAAGTCAGTACTATGAATTATTTACTGTTCTCTCAAAGCTTAGTATCAACACATCAATTCACTCTCATATTCCTCCTTTATAACCCTGGCTAGAATCACCCCGGAACATGCAGGACGCTGGCGACACAAGCCTGCAATGTAGTGAGCAACGTAACAAGGCTAGGTGACCACCCAAATTATTCAATGCTTTGGAGACCTAGGAAGAGTAGCGTTAGCACAAGCACGCTCCCATAAGGTGTAACCTTCAGAGCACTCTGGAAAAGACAGGGCAGGCCTTCACCATGAAATCATTCTTGTGTAGGGACAACTCCTTCTGAAAACCTGTGCGTGCGACTGCTTGGAGTAGCACCGAACAAGCTCTGAGAGGCAAAACATGCATCACCATATAAATAACAACACCACACAAACAACCCACACTGGAAAACTATGCTGCTTTAACACTGAAGAACTGAACCACTAATGAGAGCTGTAAGAAAGACTCCTCAAAACTATGTGCCTGAAAGACCATCTTTCCACTATCCATATTCAGGGTATTTTGTCCCTTAGAAGCTTATAACAGACTGTCAAAGCCAGAAATATTGGCCAAACTACCGCACAGAAGATACAAGTATTTAGCCTAATTTGGTGACCCTGTGAAGATACAAAGCCCTTGTTTAGAAATAGCCTTCAAGCCTGATTTGGATTATCACACCATTAAGATCTTTAATTCTCCAAGTCTAATAAAACAAGGATTGCCCATTAGAAGGTGCTGAGAAGAAAGCGTAAATAGCCAGATGCTGCAAAAACACTAAAACACACTCCCAAAAGCACACATAAGTAACGCTTACCAAAGTAGTATTGTTATCAAAATACATTAGAGGCAAATATCAGTGATGCTGTTTAAGGCTCTGTTACTTCTTAATGAAGTTTGGCCATTACGCACAACTTCTGTGCAAAGTCATGAAGGCCTCTATATTATCATAGTGCCTGAAATTCAGCACATTTCTCGATTGATTTCTCCTTTGCAGAAGACACATACAAACATCCACGTGCTACAAAAGCATTACCAAGCACTACTAAGCCAGCTGTACTTGCAGAACTTAGGCTTAGATGAAATAGTATTTCAAAAACTACTTTTGACAAACAATACTGGAAGCGTGCTACTGTGTCATAACTTCCATTGAAATGTGCCTCTTCACTCCCAATAAGGCTGAGGAAAATCGCTAAAGATTATTCTCCTAATTTGTATGTTGTGGAACAGCAACTGTTACCATCTTTAGATTTTAAAAAGACTCCTTATGTACAGCCCTTTCTTTACAAGTATATTCTTATAGTTTCACTGAAATATAACTGATGATTATAGTTTTGTTCCAGTGAAAACTACACTAATTATCCAGCTACCAAGTGTCACACTCCAGCTATACCTCTGTTTGGCAGAACAGAATAATGTTAGATTGATCTCTGTAAAACATGCTGGATATTTGGCCCACATTTCCAAAAGACTCAATTTAATACTATTCCTAGCATCTCTCAGCAGTGTACCGTGCGGGCTAAAATTAGCTGAAACAGCTTATTAAATGTGGTTTTGCAAACTAAATTAGTAATCAAAACCCTACAACTTCAACCAGGACCTTTGGAATAGGACAGAAATCACTAATCTTCTTTTACTCCTTCCTCTGAAAATATGGTGAACTTTGACAAACAAAACATGGTTTAGTCTAGTCTACCCTTGATTGGTTTAGTGTGGACTTGGTAGTGTAGGTTAATGGTTGGACTGGATGACCTTAAAGGTCTTTTCCAACCTAAACGATTCTATGAAAACATATGTATTAAAACTAAAAAGTAATGCAAACCTGAAACACTGCAATAACTTAAAACATAGCAGTTCTACAGAAGAGTTTTCCAAGCCCATGAGAGGGTTAAAATTTCTAAACCATGATTACAGAGGATAACATAAAGAAGTATTTCTTTACTATAAAGCGGCTATTGGCTTTAACAAAGTAATCTGGGTTAAATGAATTATATATGATAGTGTGTGTTCATAAGGATTTTTTCTCAAACTGAAGTAGCCTACTCATTAGAGTTCCTACTGTTTTTCAGACTCCTCCTCAGCTACTGACAAAACAGGCAAATTCCAGAAGTCCATGAAGCTTCTCAAAAGTATTTTAAGTAGTTGCAGATAACCTGCATGCTTAGCCACATTTCTATAGAATACATAGTTTTTAAATCCCACACAAGCGTTATCAGCTTTCAGCAAGAACATTACGCATCAACTGAAATAATGATGTCTCTAGTTGCAGTTGTATTAGAGAGTTCTAATGGAAATGTTCACATAAGAGTATCATGATTTTCACTGCACACTAAATAAATCCACAGGCTCCAGTTATATTCAAAATTAACAAATTAGAAAATTAGTACACTGGCAGCTTCTTAAAGGAATGCATTTTTACTTCACACTGTTTGTTTACTAAACACCCATAGTCAACCTTGATATGAATGTGATATAGCAATATAAGGCTTTGAAAACCTTTTTGAAAAGCAATCCAAACTGCCTTCATGTTATTTAATGCCATATTTTCTAGGACTAAAATTTTGTGCATTATACATGATCATCAACTTTTAAACCCTGTGAAGAGTCTAATATTGCAAAACTAGCAATTCCTAAATTAGTCACTGAATTACTAACAGAAGAACATTCATCAGTATTTACCATAGGTGTCCTAACTAGATTTGATACCTCAAACATTCATACAATGAAGACTTCATTTTTGCCTGACGTGTTCTGACTTACCCTCATTTCAGTGATCACTAACAAAAGAAAAAAAGAAAAAACCCACAGATCGCTATTTTACTTGCTTCAACAAAAAACTGTTGCAAAATGTTGCGGGAGAAAAGATTGATACAAAGAGAAAAAACAGTTGTCTGTATGGGGCTAACATTTTGAATGAAAAGCCATGTTACTTTCTATGTGGGAAACAATTTTAAAATCCTCTAGCAGAAATTTCTTTACAATGCATATCACATGCTAAATTCCATTTAAAATTAATGAACTCTCAGCTCATAATGAACTTTTACTTAGTGCCATCAGCACTTTTTGATAGGGTTTCTGGTATTCTCCAGATAGAGGCAGATAAATTTAAAAATCCAAAACACTACTGTCCGAGAGTGTCACTAAACAATGCAACAAAAGCTGTAAAAATCAGACTTTATCAGACTTACTGCCAGTGCTTTAGATAACTTTGTTCTGAAGTTATTCAAAACAATTGCAGTCATCTCCTTAAGTGGCACATATGCAAAGCCGTCTTTAATAAACACTCTTCTGGCTCTAAATAGATCCACAGCATCTGCAAGTCCAACCTGAGGAAGAAGAAAAACCCACACCATGGAATAGCAAAGTAATGTAGTAACAATGTTTACAACCCTACGATTCAAGATGGACCAGTAAAGCTTTAAGTCATTCTCTGTCTTTTAACAAAGCTCTATCCAGGCAAAAGGCAAAGATTTTGAAATTAAATGTTGACTTTGGAATAGCTGATCATTATTTTGGTGGAAAAATATTGTTTACTTACAGAAAGTCATGCAACTAGGCAAAATAAGCTACTTTAAAGTTTGCATCTGTGATTATTAGCCCAATTATGTAGCTTTGCATCACTTACTGATTTGCTTTTGAAAATGGACTTCTGTTGGCCTTCTGTTTCAGGCATCTTGAAATATTTGACTCATGTAAGCTACACATATAAGGTCTTGGAAACAGATCTGGAACCCAATCAACTTTGCTCCAAAGAAGAACAGTGGGCTACATTAGATATTTCTTTCTTCTCCCCTTGCTCTCTTGCCAAAAGAATTTCAGACTAATACAATCAGACCAAACCTAGTTTCAGCAACAGATGTTTGAGAATGTCTCCAGCCTGAACAGTCTGTCAGCCAGGCAAGTTAAGTCGTTTTTCTGGGAAACATTAAAACTTAAGACTGTATTTGTGACTAAAGACAGGGGATGGCAGAAGAGGACAGAAGACATTAATAGTAGTTTATAGCTCCCTTCATTCTCCCAGTCCCTCCCTCTACCCTTACACTAACATGAAGAAGAGGAACTCTCATTAGTTTCAGTTAATTTAGACACTTTGATTAACTGTTAGCAACAGTATTATGTAAAAACTTAAAATTAGTAACTCCAAGTTTAACTGAAAGAGAATGAATACAAATCTGTGGAACTTATCAATTTCTACTTACCTTAGAGAACATTTGTTCTCTTACTTTAGCCATAGTGAGGCCAGGGGTTGATGCAGACAGCTCATTTTCCAATTCCTTTTTCAGTTCTTCACTAATCTAAAATTAAGAGCTTGTTTTAAAACTGATGAAATATTTTAGAATAAGGCTTTTTTTTAATTAACATGAGCTAACAGATTACTTAATCTATAAATACATCATCACTTTAGTTGACAAGGGAAAAAGAATTACATATTCATCAAGTGGTCACTAATAATTAAGCAGAATCCAGCAAAACACTAGTGGTCAATAGTGTTAAATAACCTTCCTTCTGAAGCAGTAGTGCAGATTTTAAAATACAATGACTTTAAACGTTAACATGCTTTTTAAAAGTCAACCTCTCCAAAATAAAACTTGTGACAGTCCCTGCTCATATCTAGATTTACTGTATGCATTAAAACAAAGCACAATGACTCAATGGCAATTAGTAAGGACTTAAACAACTTTGTCAGATTTTAAACAAAAAACATGTTAGTGCTTTTCCAGTTCTTGAAACAGGTAAGTTAAGCAGCAATACTCTAACTTCACAATTTGTTTAAGCCAGAATTTCTAGTTTGAAAAATCATGGCCCATGTTACACTTCCCAATATAAAAAACTTAAATAATGCATATATATATATTATGCTTTTTGACTACTTAGTAAGGCACCAAATACAGCAGAAAATCCACACTTAAAATTAGCATATTGTAATGATTTTACTAGTCAATAAATCATTTTGGGGTTTTATTCAACAGAAAAAAAGTTAACAACAAGATTTGAAGTCAATTGTTTCTCCTTTAAATCATGATTAAGCTCAGGCTTTAAAACCTGAAAAAAGTAATAAATAACAAAAATTTAAATCATAAATAATCCGCTCTGATAAAACAGATCATACATGCTGATAAACCAGCAACGACACCTAGTGACTTAGCTACATGCAACAACAGTCTTAAATGTTTGCACAATATATTCTTGGTAAGTATAATGGAAGTAGTCCCTGACTGAAAGGGATTAAATGTTAAGAACACAGAATACCTTCCCAAAACACAGATGGACACGGATGTCACCAGAGTATAACACATTGTGTGACACTGCTCTACATAAACTGGACATGTCCTCCAATACCTATGGAGAGGTGATATAAGGCTGCAATCAAGATAGCTTTTAGAGCCTAGTCAGGAACCAAGCCAAGGCTGTCACATGCAACAGATACCCAGACTCCAAATGCAAGACAAAAAAGGCACTCAGGTGTTCTTCCCCTCCACGGAAAGCGATGTGCATAAGCAGTTGTTTCTTCTCTGAATGGGGCAGAATATCTAATTTGTTGACTAACACTTCTATGCAGTTAAATGGGCATTTAAACAAAACTTCTTTCCTTCTTCTCAGTTGAAAAACTGAGAAAATGAAACAAAACAGAACACTTTTCTTGGAAGTCACAGAATCATAGAATACCGGGTTGGAATGGACCTCAAGGATCATCTGGTCCAACCTTTCTTGGCAAAAGCAGCGTCTAGACAAGATGGCCCTGCACCCTGTCCAGCTGAATCTTAAAAGTGTCCAATGTTGGGGAAAGTCATAGGAAGGAACCCTTAAGTTCAAACTTGGAGGAGTAGCTCAGCAAATCCCCCCTGTGAAAGTGATTTGATAGATGCATATGAAATGGCTAAGGCAGCAATGTTTAAAAGGCTTGTGGTTACCCTGTCTACACCTTGATGTTATTGGCAGGAGTCTCTCAGGAAAAGCAGTTTTAAAAATGATAATAATAATGCCAGCAAAGCAGAAGATTCTAACTTTGAAGACAGAGGAAATACACAGTAGCATTATATTGCTGCATGTGAAAATCTAATACTCCAGGGAAAAACAGCCTGCAACAAAACCATTTTTCTTTAACAAAGTATCAAAACAATTAAATGTGTTAGTGTAAATGATAGGAGAAAACACTTCCCATAAAATACTGTCACTAACAATCTTATTTTTGTTAGTCTTTGGAAGATTCCTGCTTTTCAAAAGGACATGCTGGAACTGTATACAAACTTCACACAGTGCTACCAAAACCCTGCTGCTCCTTCCGATGATGTATTTCTTGTTTAAATAAGTATAAATCTAAGTCACTGCATCAGCCTGCAAGCTTGCCTTTCACCTAGTATAGACGAAAGTTTTCATTTTAATTCCAGAAGAGTGACTTCCATTTTTCAAATGTAACAGTTTATGCTTTCTCGGTAGAACTTGCTTAAGAGAGCCCAGTCTACCATGTCATTCCAAACCCTCGGTGAAACTGTCTTCAAATAAAAACAGTACAACATACTGTATAGCTATAGTGGTTACAATTGCATTATTTCTTCTAGGATGTCTCACTAAAAAAAGGTCAAACTGAGCCAAGGACAGGGGTTTTTTTACAGAAAGCCATTAAAACAGTCCAGTGACTTTTACAGACAGTCTTGCAATATTAGGGCTAGAGTGAGAAGAGGGAAAGGCAAGGATTCCTGCCTGGCTTATTTACTTTTCAAAAAACAATTAGCTCATTTTCATTAAAAAAAAAAAACATTTTATTCAGTATTATATTTAATTTCAAGGGTTTTTTATCTTTTAATATACACATAAAATAATTATACTGAGTGACTCCAAGCTTCACAAGCTGTCTAGATCCTTCTTTATTAGTAATTTGACCACATCAATCTTATACAGATGTAAAGTCACAGTGATTTTAGATTTTCTTCCATCTCACTAACAAAAAATTTAACACTGTCGGGGTAAAAATGATCCTGGTGAAACCTCCAGAAAAACAGGTTAATGAGCCATGACTAAAGATTTGGGTAAGATTCTGGACAGCGTTACTGAAAATACAGTTTCATCAGAAATTGTATTTTTTGTTTTTAAACACACACAAATATTATTGCAAAACAATATTTCTCATATAAATAAATAATACCTATAAAGCTGTTAAATAATTTACTTCTTACAGCCTCCAGTATCTTATAGGTTAGGCAAACCTTCAGCAGCCCTACAAACACTTTGCTCCTTGCCTTTTCACCAAATTCCCATTGCCTTCATGTTTTCAGCTAATGGAAAGAGACAAAGAAGAAACAACGATATCCCTAGCCCCTAACTAAAGCTGGGAGATGACTCCAGAACACATTTAAAAATAAAACTTGCTTCCCTAAAGACTGGAACATTAAAAATAACCTTGCATGGGCATTAAGGATTTCACCATTTTCACATAAAATTGTGTAAAACTAACTGAAGATGCAATGCAATGAAAATAAGCTCCTTATAGTCTAAACTCAGACTCAAGCTTTCAGTTAGGTCATGACTGTACCTCTGTATACAGAGCATCATGAAACATGTATCCCAATTTTTCTTGGTTCATGGAACTGGAAAAGCCTTTTTTTTTGCTTTTTTTTTTTTTTAAAGTTTTAATAACACTATGGTTTGTCTAAAATGGCACCTGCAAGAACACATTCCGGCAATCATTAAAAAATTAGACACAATTAAATATAGCTTTCAGGATTCTAATCAAGATTGGAAAGACAGACTGCTTAACTTTTTACAGCATTGAATGATGTTCACCAGATAAAACACTGTGATGTTCAGAAGATTAAAAAAAACCAAAAAATCAACAGAATTCTTCTGAGGGTGTCATCTGGCATTTATCTGACCCTCACACTGGACTGATTCAACTCACCCCACAGAAAACAATTCACTAGTTTTGCCTCCTTAGTTTGTTGCCAGTTTAATAAACTGAAACTGCTTATCACCAAGTCAGTCCAAGGCAAAAGCGAAGAACAATAACACCAGGAAAAGGATCTTCCCTTTTCAGTGACAGTGGGTCATGTATTGTAGCTTGAAACAATTCAACACTTCATCATAAGTTTTTGAGACTTAGGAAAATTAGAAAAATCAAGGCGTGAAAAAGGAAGGCATGAGAGGAAAGGAAGGAAGGAAGGATTTGGGACAAGTTGCATTATTTCTAGTTTTCTTGCTTTCTACGTGTAGTTTATTCATTGATTTTAATCACAGAATTGTCCTGGAAACACAAAGACACATAAATTTAGATTAAAATATGAATAATTTAATATGTAAGGCCTGGTTAAACAAACACTGGCAGCGAGGCAGTCCAAAAACTCCAGAATAAATTTGATATCCCTACTCTGTTTTAATGAAGACATAAAGATGTATGCACACATTATATTCCTATACATGTACAACTACTTAATTTTGCTGTTCCTTACTGAGAGACTTAGAAACAAGAACTCAATGCACGAGCCCTTTCCCTTTCCAAGGCTCAGCTTCAGGTATTTACATGCACACATCACTGGTGTCCTTAGAAAGTGAACTTTTTGAAACTTGCTTTTAGTCACTGAGCAGCTGGTACTCAAATGGCACAACACCCTTCTCAAAAGAGATGGGTCAGTCTCTCAATACTGCGCTACATGGCAATTTTAAGTATCAAACAGACAAAACAATAATTTCCTAGTCAATCTTCTCCATTGCCACACAGC
This sequence comes from Pelecanus crispus, assembly GCF_030463565.1. Classification (NCBI taxonomy): domain Eukaryota; kingdom Metazoa; phylum Chordata; class Aves; order Pelecaniformes; family Pelecanidae; genus Pelecanus; species Pelecanus crispus. Next base: position 103,950,633 of record NC_134645.1, read on the forward strand.
ACAGTACAAACTAAGCTAGAACTACAATACGAAAGTATTAACCTATACACAATTAAATTTAAGAATATAAATTTGAAGTGTATTCAACTGGTTAATGAATACTAGCTTGGTTAGGAAACAACATCATTCCCAGCTGTCCTACCAATTAAAAGCATGAAGAGCCTTAAATAAAACCTTCAAGGCTCATAAATCTGTTGTTCACAAATCTGATTACAATGTTTCTTAAGAGGTATCAATTCCATTTTGGCTAGGCACAAATGAATTAAGAAATTTGTATTTCCCATGGTACTACAACTTACTATTTTAGTTCAAGTTCAGATTGCTAGCATTCCTAAAAATATAAAGGGCTATGCTTGGAATTATTATGTATTCTTATCCATCAACTGAAATGTTGTTTTGAGCTTTTTTTTTTTTTTTTTTTTTTTTTTAAAGTCAGGAGTGGGCACAGAAAGGACATTTTACAGATCTTCCTCAACTATGTAGCTAATTCATGGTTACCATAATCACAGAGAAACTCAGTGACACAGGTCCAGTTTCCTAGATTCCTGACAAACATTTCCCTACATCCATGAAAAAGGAAGCTGAACAAAACAATTACTACAGATTACTCTAGAAACAGCACCACATACATATTAGAGTCGCACATGACTGAAGAGCTAACAGACGATCCTTACGAGAAATACGGCAACAAGTTTTCTTCTACTTACAAATCAGGATGCTAATGACAGACTCAATTTTACAGAAACTTGCTAACAAACGTTTCTCTAGGTTCAGTCACAGGATTAGCAGGGAACAGTATTTCAGTGTTTACAAACCATTTTATGAAGCTTATGTCCAAAACAGCAGCTAGTAAATTCTACTTGTAGTGTAATTAGATCCTGCACAAACTATCCTATCAGCTTTTATGCTGTTGTACTAAGGAACAATAGAAACATTTCCAAAATTACTGCTTTCACTGCTATGTGAAGAATAAATTCATTTTTGAAACTTTCTTAACCTCAAACACTACAAAATAACTTAACACCTTGATTATCCAAATAATTTATCTTCTTCTTGAATAACATATGGATACCGTTTTTAAAAATACACTATTGATTTCCCAATTTTCTCTTCCCTTATGCATCAAAAGAATGTCTAAAATATTTATAGAAAAAAAGAGGACACTTGATGACACCATTCTCCTTGCCTAGACTGTTTCTTCCAGGAATCCAAAACTGCCGATTGCTAAGAACTGAGGATTTACAAGGATCAGGTTAGGACTTGCTATTCTTTCATCATTTCCAAGCCATTACATAAATGGCAGTCAAGTTTCACCTCATCAACCACTGAGTGCACATTATGACACAAGCAGTGTGGGGTACCCTTCCCACCTCTTCTATCATAAGCTGAAGAACATCGTGTAAAAGATACCCATTCTCCACTGCCTTTCTGGTACAGCTTCTATTTCATAATACTTTAGAAATCCAGGGTTAAAGCAGAACGTCTGCCTCAGGATTCAGTTGTCTAGTTGTTTTCAGCTAGATTAGGAGGAAGGATGTTTTTTATTCATCATCTCATTTTTACTGCAGCCTTTTTTGCAATTTTTATTTCAAAGCATCCATCTTTTTCAAAGCTGGAAGAGAATGTAATTCAAAACAGAAAGAGTGTGTATAGCACCCAGTACAGAAGGATTCAACCTTAAATAGGACCTTTAGAATCCACTGTAACTCAAACAATGAACCACACAAAGCTATTTAATAAGAATCATAGTGGTCTAGCGCACTAAAGAGGGCATAAGTAACTGTACAGTTGCGGTTTAGTTTGACTTTAGTTTCACAAGTCAGTTTTAAGCAATAAAAGCTATCTTCTATGGGTCCATTTAGATTTCTGCAGATAATCAGCATCTGTTTCTAATCAAACCGCGATGATTACCAAATTAAAACTTTTAATTAGCATTTTGCATAATTTACAAACTGTTGTTCATTATGTTTATGAAGGTGAAAAGGGACATCCCCAGTCGCTATATATTCTTCAATCACATTCATTACTTAGTTCCACAATTTTATAGAACATCACCAACACCATATGTGCAAATAAATACGTGCAGCTAGAATTACTGCAGCAAAATGCTGGTTTTCTCCATGACTAATAACAGTCATGCTTATAGTTCAGGGATCCTGTAGAGAAGGGTAAATAAAGACCCCACGCCATCCACCCTGTCAGTGCACCAAAAAAATGGCAAATGCATGCTCTCCTCTCCTTCCATCCAACACTTGTCCCTCTTAGACTTACGAGATGTCCTTATACTCTCCTGTGAATCGGGCTTTATTAAAAATCTCTATGAGAATACTATAATTTGTTTTAAGCCTAAATGTTTTAATCAAACCTAACCCCATCTACCCATCCCTCACAATGTTTTAACTCACTAGGATACTCAGGCTGCTTTCCAATCAACCCAATTACTTTATGGGACTGCTTGGAAAAAGACATTACTTCACTATTACTCTGCAAACAGACCTTCCAGTTGGCCTACCAAATCCTCAGAGTGCCATACAAGAGCCGAAAGAGTACTACCTACTGGTTGAACTGGATTCCCACACTGCTAATAGTTCTGAGGAAAAAGGTCTCCCCAGGGTTTTCTTCCCGTAATACATAACTACAGTCAACTACAAGAGATAGCCATAAACCTAGAGATAAATGTTTTTTTTTTTTTCTTTATCTGGGACAAAAAAACAATTTTAGAAAAGGAACGGTCAATTCTGCAACAAAGAAGCCACTTGGTTTCATTTAAATTAAATCTATCTTCTGAAACCTGAATGATTAAACTGAGAAATTTATTACTTCTTTGAAATTAAACACTGTAGGATGAGAGTAACCAGTTACATTTTTTAGAGTGCTAGTGGTATACAAGTTTCACTGTCTTATTTAAACAAAACTCAGCATTTTAAAAAAACTACTCCTAAGCCTTTCCACATACAGTTTTGTTTCTATTATGACTTCAAGCATGGAGCTAAGTGACAGAATACATATTTTTAGCTTAACTTTGGCAATAAGGCACCATATCCCACTTAGACATGCATCATTTCTCATGCATCATGAGCTTTGCTGTCACCTGTAAGACAAGCATTGCTGCTTTTCAAGCAAAGGGACAAACACAGGATTCAAGTAGCAGGAAACTAAGATAAAATTCAGAACCATTTCCTTCAAAAATGCCAACTGCAGCCTACTTGGATATAGTTACTGTTTTAGCTTAGCATAAGTTTCCACACAGTAAAATTAGGCTCTAGACAGTTTCCACTTTGAAGCGTTTTTCCCCATCCTTTTTTGGGAAAGGAAGAAATATTATTTGATGTTTCTGAAACGCAAAGCCATAAACCCAATCAGAAGAACATTTTGGTTTATACACCTGGTACCAAAATGGATAATTACAGTCACGGCCTTTTAGTGGCTAGACAAGTTATTGAGTATTTTCTTTCACCTATATCTGTACTCATTAAGGACACAAACGAGTCGCATTCTCATTAATCTAAATCTGACTTTAGGATCTTCCATGCCCAATAAAGGCCGTCATAAAACAATTTGTCAAGAAGCTAAACTACAAATATTTATGCAACTGCCCCACTACTGAGGTAAATGCTTTTGAAGAAAGCATAACAGTGGTATCAGAAAGTCTCTCACAGGAGTGCTCTGATCATAAAAATGGAAATTAAAGAAGTTTAATTTCTACTGCTTAAAGCTGCTAAAAAAGTACTTCAACCGCAACATCAAAGAAGAGCTACTGTGGAAAAAAAAAAAATTAACTCCACTAATGCATTTTGCTCTTTCCTTTTATTCTGCAGTTCTTATTCTTTCCTCTCAAATGCTGGCAGATGCACTACAGAGCATTAGCTCCCCCAACTGTCTATTCCCATCTGCTGTTCTTTCCCCGTTACTATGATCCAAAACATTTTATTAAAGCAATGTGCTTTACCACAGCATTAAAAAAAATTGAGATGGTTAATTTTGCAACAACTGGCAGTTACCCAAAAATAAGGCATCTAACCTACAAGTTATAAAAAAAGTCATAATATTTTTTAGATTTCAAGAGGCTTTTCAGAGGTGAAGAAGTTCTAAGATAATTTAAACGATCTTTCATGCTCTGTGGAGAGGAAACAGCAACACAGAAAGATGTATTCAAGAAGAAATATGCTATACTTTGAAGTTCATTTCTTCTGCACACTGCAGAAAGATAACACAGAACAGTAGCATTGCAGGGAATCTAAATTCAATTATACATCATCCTTATACCACAAGATAAAGATATGATAATAACTATTAATTTTAATTTCTCATGGAAGCAACAAAGAGGCAATATGTCTATTTCAAGGAATGAACAGTCTGAGATAAGATGAAGGAAGGGTCACAGGAAATCAGAACAGTCAAGATGATGACCGAACATTACTGAAAAATAAATTTAGAATAAAACTTTACATTCTATTCCACTCCACATTCCAGTACACCAAGTTAAATTCCTGGAAAGGTACAGCAACAAATCAAAGCATCTGACAGTACTTAGGAAAAAACAGAGACAAGTAAGAGCCCACATGGATCTGTCAAAAAACAAATTGCGTTAAGCCAGTCTTGCTGCCTTTGTGACAGTGCAACAGGCCTCAGGGACAGGGGAAAAAGCAGGTGTCATATTGCCTCAAAAGCCCTTAAAGTTACTCTCATAAGACACTTTCATGAACAAATGACCAAACGGTTCTACTGAATCTTCTACAACCTGGGTGCAAAACCAACTGGAAAAGCCACGCATGGAAGAATTTAACTCAAAAATTAAGTTGGGGGGGGCGGGGGGTGGGGGCGGAATGGGATGTAAAGAATACATGAATTTAATCTCCATGTCATCTTAGAACTGGTAATGTTTCAGCTGGAATATTCTGACCAGCTGACACTGCACTTAAAAAAAAGATGTTGCTCCATTAAAAAATGGCAAAGGACACCCACAGAAATGACAAACTACCACACACAAAGGCAGGCTAAAAGAAAAAAAAAGAAAGGATAATTAGAGTCATCTTACATGTAGAAGGCAAATACAAAGAAGAAGGGGGAAAAAAAAAACCCACCTTTCTCAATTAGTGAATAGAACAAGAAGACACAGACTTACATTACTGGGCAGGTAGATTTAGGTTTGACATTAGGGTGGAAAAAAGTTATAAGGAAAGTAAAGCAGCAGAATGATGACCACCACTGTGAGAACAGGTGCTGGGAACTTTGCAGGCAAAGCTGTGAAGTTTTCATGCACAAGACAAATGAAACAACTGTCATCTTCAAAGTGCTACCGAAAGAGTCAAAGACAAAAAGAGAAGAAATACATAGCGTTTTGAGAGCAACCACAGAACATTTTGGTCCACATGAACAGAAGAGAGATCCTTAAACAGCCCCCAGAGAGAGACAAAGCCTGACTGGTTAAGATGAACAAGTTTCGTGGCAAGTTTTCACAAGAAGCAAGTGGAAAGGAACCAGAAGTTCACCGTCTCTTCCAAATCAATACAAGATGTATCACTGACCTACACAGACCTCCAGCTGCAGATGCTGAAAGGAAAGATCTTTCATTTGTTGTCTAAGAAAAAGTGGTAGGTCTTAGTTAAAATTATGCAAGGCAAAGCAGACAAAAGGCTGAAACTCAGATTGAGGGCTTCAAAGGAGATACTTCTGACATTGCCAAGAAGTAAATGGTGTCCTAAAGAAAAGTACAGCTTTGCTACACTGAACATAAGCTAGGAGAGCATCCAAAAGAGAAAGTGGGAAAGACAAAACTAATCGAAAGCAAAGAGCTAGGAGCAAAAAAGTATTTTTAACTATGAGGTAAGGGTTGAGACCACAGTGACGGTGATACCACACGTCCATGAAAAAGAAGAAAATTTGAAGAACTGAATCCTATTGCCCTCACCACAGAAATAGAATGGGTAAGTTAAAAAAAAAAATAATCAAAATATCCACAGCCATACACAATGAGAGAAAAGAAGCATGACTGAAAGTCTACTGAAAGTAGTTTCAGAAGAAGAAGAAAAAGCTGTAGCTGAAAAACACCAGAAGGACCTGAAGTTGAAGTTAGGACAAAGAAAAAGCACGCATTATAATTGCTATGTACAGTTCATTTAGCGATGAAGTACTGAATACGATATTGGCAGGAGAGCTCATTACTTGAAGATGGACAGTGAATTGTTAAATTTTCTTCAAAATTTAAATCCTGTCAAAAAAAGGACTATGAACAGCTTAAGCGCATTATCAGTTTCACTGAAGCAGACTACAGTGTGGAAGAATCTCCCAGAATTTAAGAGCAAAATTAGGCATTGCTTCTGCTGAGGTTTGTATGCAGGAAGTAGGAATGCAAGATGCTCACATGGATAAGGTACAGAGGGTTACTCTGTGATAGGAGAAGGAGGACTAGACTCATTTGAGAAAGAGGAGAGAATAGCAAAGTGCTTATGGCAGACTTACTCCAGGAATTAGAAGTTAAAGGCCCTAGAATATGTGGCAGTTGTCTAAAAATGAATTAGACAAGTGACAGTTCCTATATGAAAAGTTTTATGAAAAGGCAACGAAGGGGAAAGTTCTGTTCATTGTCATTTTAGGGAACAGAAGGACTGAGCAACAGCCGAGGAAAAAGTAAAATTCGTGGAAAGACGTAAGTGTTAATAATTACAGACATTAACACATAAGTTAAATTCACAAGGAATGAAAAGAAAGATAATTTAGACTTCTGCTAGTAGAGTTTCCTTTTAAGGAAACATTACTCCAAATACTAATTTACAGTAACTGGCACGTTAGTTGCCAATCCAGGGGACTCCACTTCTAACTATTGAGCAAAGCTAAGGTACCAGTATGACTAGGTAACTTTTGACCCAATTTCTCCTTTAATGCTATAAAGCACAAGGTGGCATGTATTAGAACAAAAAAAAAAGTGTATATAAAACTCTAAAGAGAATACTTTCATCACTTTTCCAAAATATCTTAAAACAACTGCTGAAAGAAGCAGACTATATTAGAGGTGCCTATTTATATTTCAGAAGCATGCAAAAATCCAGCCTAAGATCTAGGAGTTACTGTGCAATATGACACACATAGACACAGCCTTGAAGGGCAAGAAAAAGACAAGCAGCACACAGAGTGAAGGAAAGAATAAATTTACTCCATTTTTATGGCTTCAGGTTATCATCATCATCATGATTAATTACTTCCCCAGTGTTAGGTCCTGTAAGACCAACTACATGAACAATAGGAAGCTCAACACCTTAATTCGGGAATTTCTAGGAACACCAATGACCCAGATATCTTGCAGTTTTCCTCAAACTTATAGATGCATTGAAAGCTTTTCAATAACAACTTGTGGCAGTTGCCATAAATATTATGATTATGTCAAAAAGGCTATCAGAACATCAAATTGATAAACTAGGATTTATGTCTAACTATGAAGGTCTGAAAGCACTATTGTAACAAAAAAGCGTTAAGTATGGTCATTTCTCAAGGGCTTCTGATAAGGGCATGCATAACCAGCTACAAGAAAAGAGGGAAAAGTACAAGTTAAAAGGTTGGGGTAGGAACAGGGGGACGAATGAGGGGGTGCGTACATAGCAGGGCATGTAGAAAACCACACAGACCACCAACCTCACTGATAAAGTTACATGACAAAATGGGGCTTGGGCATAACGTCAGCTGACTCCAAACAGGTCTTGTATCACAATCTGGCAGAAATAAAATCAGGCACTCCTAACTTAAACAAAGGAAAACAGCAGATGCCCACAGCTTGTGGCAAGAAAGAAAAACTACTTTCTAGTTAAAGCCCAAGTGTCACTTACCTGTAAAACTACTTACTTTATATAATTCCTTCATATACTGAAGAACTTACTTTGAGATTAAAATATTTTTCTTCAATTACTATAATATTTAAAATACTCACTGTATTTCCCTTCAATATCTTAAAAATCTATATTAGTGGCTTTTACTGCCAGAAACTGTCAGGCATCATTGCTGTAATTACTCATTTATAGTTAAGATTTTAATGCTTTAATCTCCTAAATGAATGTAAATCTCAACTGCACACCTGTGTTTGCATATTCTCTTTGATGGGCTCTGTCACCTTAAATGTCAGCATTTACTTCTCTTGAGTGCTGCTTAAGGATTTCCTGTGCTCCCTATGTGACTGACTTTGCACATAGACTATTTAATGTGCCTTGAGAGCTGAAAATTACATGCCATACATAAAAAGCTTCGGTATTTATCTGTATGATGACAGCTCTGTCCCTTGAAAACCATTTTTCTTTTTTTTTTTTTTTTTTTTTTTTTTTTAAAGTACAGAATAGACTGAAAACATTCTGAAGTACCTTCAGAACCATTCCAGGATTCTCCTGTTATTGTGGTAGAAAACCATTCAACATATCAGGGGCAAATACTCTTAAAGTATAGATTAAAAATAAGCAAGCTCTGGAAACAGGGAACAGATCAGTAAGTATTTCTTGTTCACTAAAAAGAAAGAGACAATTACGCAGCCGAATCTTCTTCTCATATTGAATGTCCCATATTAAAGTGTCAAGAAAGGCAATATAGCACTCCTTTCAGGACAAGGGAACATCAAAAGCAGGAAACTCTCACATCTGAACATATTCAAAGGCTGACAAACCACATAACACTAAAATAACATTAACTTATATGACCAGGTGAAAAAGGAGTGAGTCATGGATCCATGTGGTTTTTTTTTTTTTTTTAAAAAAAAAGTAAGCTTAGTTTTGAGGCAAGAGTATTTCTGTCCAAGAATAAGACATGCATTAAACAGTCTTCCAGTCTCTTCTCCTTAAGCAGTTCTCCAGAATTTGCTGTACACTTGACAGCAAGCCATCTATGAAGCATTACAGAAAAAGTCAAGACAGGTAAGATTACAGAATGAGGTCCAGCAATTAAAGTGTCAAAAAAGGATAAAAATAAGCTTTACTGAACAGGAGAACTGCAGAATTACTGAATAGAAAGTTTAGCAAATGTTTTTTTTTAAGTGCAATGCTCTAAGCTGAACAACTAGATCCTTTTTGCAAGACAGCAGGATCTTAACTAACATGAAGCAAATGCTATTCAAATTGCCATTTTCCCAGGGAACAGGTAACATCAAGAGAAATACTCCACAACTGGCTATCAGTTAGATGACACTGCTCTAAGAAAACTACAATTTAAATGAGCTAGTAAAGACCTATAATAATATTTTATCAAAACATTATTTCCTAAAAGTTGTTCCTGTAAAAGTGTCATGTAACAAATGCTGCTCCCAAGCCAAGCCTAACCACTCTCAGGAAAACACATGGAAGAGACTTCTATCAAATAATGTATCATAGAGTGAGTGAATGTGTGTGTATACAAAATAATTTCTATTTGCTCCCAAAAGTTCTAACTACTGTCAAAGGTAAAGTTCAAAAGTTAAACTCCTTCAGTGCCTCTCTATTTACTGGAAAGGAGGCTATATTGTAAACATCACTTTTGACACCATGGTTCAACTACAACTTATTTCCTGAAGAAACACGGGGTAAATTCTGAATTAAGTTCTCAATACAATAATTTTGAAGGGGAAGCTATTCATGAAAGGTGTATAAATGATTTTGTTAGATAGAAATCATCTTCAAAATTTAATCTGTTTCAATTTTTCAAAAGATACCAAAAAGAACAGACAAGATACATCTAAAAAATTTCAAAGTGTCTGAAGAGCACAAAACAAAGATGTTTTGTTTAAAGCTGTTGGTATTGCATTAGAAAATAAATGACTGATCAGAAAATAAATGATGGAAATGAACTAATTAAGCCAGCTACTCCCAGATAGCACAAAGTACACTAGCCTGTATTTTTTTTTTTACTATTTGCAAGCAAAACAGCACTTCATTAAAACACTTTCTTTTGCCAAAAAAAGTTGTGGCTTTGTATTCTGATTAAGAGCCCAACTCTCATTCCACTACACAGAATGCTTTAACCAAAAGGAATAAAGCAAATAGTTTCATTCATGACCCAAACTGCGGCGAAAAATCAAAAGCTGAAGCAATTTATTTTCGGAGATGTTGAATACATCTTCTCACAAGTTTAGACTATTGAGTTTTTCAAACTAAGAAGTAAAAAGAGTAAAATCCCAAATAATCCTCATCCGTCTCTATTCTTGGGCACAACTGCAGCCCTTGCCACCAGTGACCTGACATCCTCTTCTTACCTAACCTAACATATCCACGCTTAAAGAAAAGGAAAGCACCACTGCCATTTACAGAACTTTTTTCCGCTCTACCATTTACAAGTAACTGGAAGAATATCAGTTGTCAAAGGCTCCAGTAGGGTCTCAGTCTCAATAACAGTCGAACATCTACACCGGAGTTTAAAATAAAAGTGTAAATAATTAAAAATGTACAGAAGTTGCAACAAAGGAACCAGCTGAGACTGTCATTTCACACTACAGTACAGTTACAATTATCAGCTCATCACCACCAAAAAAAAAAAAAAAAAAAAACCAGAGTGAGAATGAGGTCCATCATTCCCACTTCCCCACTATTATTCCTGCTTTTCTTCTACCCTTTACCTTTCTTGATATCTCATTCCATACCCCATGTTCTACCTCTTGCCTGTGCTGGCATAAATTGGTGGGATAATATAAACACTAATATTTCAGAGCAGTGTAGAATTTTGAGCATCCAACCAATGTGCCAGCAGGCTGAGCAGCACCAGTCCAGGCATCTTCCACACTTGCCAGAAAACAAATTGGCCAAAGCTATTTCCTACAAGTGATTAAAATAAAATTCAAATATAAACTCAAAGCAAAATTTCATTTTTTTTCAGAAAGCTCAGATTCCAGAGGCTTCTCACAGAAATACTAAAGATGGACTAACTCAATGCAGTGACTGCTTTGTAAAACCATTTCAAGGGAGAATTTACCTAAGCTTCAAATTTCCATAATTTATACTAAATGTACAGAAGCTTATTTTCACAAATATTGTAAAAATTCTGAATGACCATAATCCTATGCATATTCAAATGCAAATTCATTATACTGAAGTCATCATCTTTAATCTGAATACTTTGAACAGTTTATAGCCTCCTCTTTACAAGTAAAGGGAATCTTTAGAATCAGGTGCAGCTCCCCAGAATAAATATTTACTTATTTTAACAAACTCCTTCCCATGTATTTTGCTCCATTAGCAATATAAATGTCAGTCACAGGACATAAGAAATCTTATTATGAAAGTGAAAACATTCATTTTCATTAAGTTTCATTTCCATTTCTATCTTCACGAAGTTCTTGTTCTTTGATTAAAATTCTCTTTAATCATGAGATCAGAACTACTATCATTTCAAATTCTTCGCAGCTGACTGTCACATAAAAAATTCAGAGAGTCTGATATTTTTTCTTCTAGTTGTTATCAACTTCAGTCTTTCCAAAAAGTTGCTAAATAAGATCTTTGGCGCTACAGTCTTCAAAGAAGATCTTAACAGCTGCTTAAATATTACCCCTGAGTGGGACTGAAGACTTCTTGATTCTATAAAGCAATAATTCTCAATCCATAACTCACAAAACCTCAGGAATTAGTCTGCAAAACCTCTGCAAAAAATTGTAAGAATACACATCTCACTCTCCCATGCATGTAAGCAAACATGAAAAGGAGAGAAGTAACAGCTATTGAATTCTCAGTGTTCAGCTTCACTTTGTTGCTGTAAATGAAGACAACTGTGACAAAACTGTACAAGACGAGCCACTTATTACTCCTCTCCACAAGAAAAGTTGACCGGTTCTTTTATTAAATACTAAGAATTGCTTCTTACAATGGTTCTTAGAATTGTTAACTGGAGACATAGCTGCGCCAGACTACATTCAGCAGCTCTGACCTATCTCAGACTGCAATTCTGAAATGCAGAACCATTATCTAGAAAATGCAAGGTGCCTGTCTTCTCCTTAAAGAAATTTAACTAACTTTCTTAGGGTATCTTAAGCAACTAAAGTCCAATAGGAGAATTCCTATTGGTTTACCAATACAGAAACTGGATTGTAATATCAGAACTTACTTCCTTTTCCTGGACACCATTCCCTTTTCTAACAGGCAGAACACAAACTTTGATTTCCATCTTGTTTTATGCACAGTAAGGCATGTGTAACTTCTAATAGAGAAGTATGAATAGCACAGTTCATCTTCATTTCCCTTTTAAAGCCCTTTACAAATACAACGCTTAGAAAAAGAATACTGCTTTTACAGTGGCGTTATTCTTTAGTGAGCCCTACATAGCACCACAAAGTTTAGAACCATTTCAGGTATGTATGGAATTCCTTAGTAATATTCAAATATTTTATACATGATAGTGCAAGGAGGGATCGGTTTTGCTTAAATTCCCACCAGAACTGGAAGGGGGAAAACCAGCAGAAGCAGGGAAGTAGATTTTCAATGAAATGATGCTTTGTTGCCTCAATAGGCATAAGAAAGCAATACCTTCTTAATCATTTTGACATATTGAAGGCACATTCAATAGCACAGAACCAAGCTATACTTCCAGCTATTTACAGCAACCTGTAAACATTCATTTATTCTCACAAGCCTGAATGCTGAAACTGTGACAGAACAATATGAGACTGGGGAATAAGCAGCGGAAATACAGCTCCACAAACACACCATTTACTGAAAGGTCTGTTGAACCAAAGAATGACATTTCTAATAGTCTCTCAAAGACCCAGAAAAGCCCATGTGTTACTGTTTAGCTAGACAAATTCATTCTTAACACTGCACAAGTCATCTTTCATCATCAGCATGCACAGGTGCCAGATCTTTCAATCCGGCAACATACAATGCTTAAGTCAGCCACATATTTTAGAATATTTAAGTTCTTTTAATTAAGCAGTATTTTAAGAGAAAGTTTTTTCATTAGAGTGATAATCATACATTAATTTTTACTAATTTAAGTTTACTCTGAGAGCTACAGGCAAAGCTGGAGCTTTCTAACAAAATAGTTCACAGCTGCAATTCAAAATTTTACTGAAAACATTAATGCAGAAACTGCAATAGACATTTTTCTTTAATCCACTCAGACAAATGAAGTAGTTTATAGCAGGAACCCTTTTGTAATATCCCTAAAGTATCTCAAAAGCAACAGTTTGTCTACACATATTTGGTGTTTTTAAGGTTTTTCATAAGTTGGTAAGGAACTAGAATGACGTTGCTTGTTAAGCTGCTTTTGTAATTACACATTTTTCAGTTAAGTGTTGGTTGACTGAAGCAGACAACTTCTCTTCTTGCAGCACAAAACTGTATCACTTAGTCCTCATTTCTGTGGCATGACTATTCTCCAAGTTCAGAAGTTCTGTGTGGTTGTTTTTTAAAGCCACAAGGGCACTCTTTATTTTTTAAACAGAAGTACTGAAACTATCTTAATGAGAATTTTAAAAAACATCAGGCATACGCTATATAACACAAATCCAGAAAGTAACATACTTACAGCTTCAAAAGATAAGTTAACGTGTTCCAGGAATTTCTGCTTTAAATTATCAGACAGTTCATTGAAGCGATATCGCAAGAGATCCATTTCTTGTTGAAGAAACCAACGCCTGAGATCCTCACTGCAAAGAAATAATAAAAAAAAACATCCCCATAATACGTTTTCTGATTACACATTCTCTCTTTTATAAACTAGATGTCAAACCTAGTGAACATAGCATTTAACATAGTGCTCACTTTGGCATGGGACCCACAAACTGAGGAGAAGGTAGGAAACCTTCAGAAAAGAGGACCCAAGCAGAAAAGACTTCTGAAGAGACAATACACGAAGAAGTGTGACTGCGGATGTTTTGGAAGAACAGAGGTACTCAATCTCAACCCTAAAAATTGCTCTGCAGGTATCAAAGGTTACTCTCTTTTAAATGGTTCTCACCATTTCTTACTTGGTTTACATAAGAATAACCAATTGCAGATAACATTCTCCTTCCATATTTAACGGACAGCTTTTTTTCTTCAACATGGCCCAATATTTCTTCATTGTACAATTAATGTCACAATTAATCTGATGAGGCCTTTATGAAGCCATGTTTCTTTCAATTCTCACTTTTGGGGTATCTCCAGCTGAAGGAACATGCACACATCTCAGATACTGTAACAACAGTACTCTACACTAGGTAACAAATAGCCTGGAAGCAGGCAAAAGGAAAATCTATGACAATGAACTTGGGTGAGGAACACAAACAGACCATTTAACACTTGATGAAAGAGCAAAAGGGGTTTAGCAACTGCAGGTGAGCAAGTAGGAGAATAAAAAAGAACACAGGGACAGGAGTCAGTAGAAAGCATAAAAGAAAAATGACAGTGAAGTCAATTTTGAAGTACTCTAAGTACTCATATTACTCTTTGCATACCGGATTGCTAACATCGCAGTGCTCAGATTCCCAGGCAGCAGCACGTTACTCAAAGCTATAGCAAGTAGGTATCAGAATACTAGTAACAAAAGCCACCCTGTATGTACAAGCACAGAATGCGGATGATACTGTATCTCACTATTACAGGGAATTCTTTTAAACTGTCCTCTGACAGCTACGCTGTAGGCTACTGCCATGACAATTCACAGAGCACAGAAATTCTACAGTCTTACATGTTCTCCTTACAATATTTAAGCATCTTTTCCCACAGGGGACCAGTGAATTACAACAGAGTTGTTTGCACTTTTGCGGACAAAAACCTCTGCTTGAAATATTGCTTGAAGAAATTATTATTCAAATTATAATTCCAGATGGAAAGGCTCTGTTAAGGTACTTTGTAAAGTATAACCCTGTGGACAGTTCCAGTGCTTGGAATGTATTCATAATCTGTGCAACTTGAAATGGAAGTTAATGCCTTTATGACTGATCTGCTGTTCTTCTATGATCATCTTGGACAGTAACAAGATCCTGGGATGTGACAATTTTACTCTTTTCCTAATTCATCAGCTTTACACCGCATTTGTTTCCCTAAGCCAAAAAAAAAAAAAAAAAAAAAAAAAAAAAAACAAAAACACAAGCATATAGTTACTTTGGAGGCCAGCTAGTCTTTTGTTTTTCCTTTCCTTCAGGAAAATATATCAAAGGCTGTAATCCCACCTACGCACTTAACTTACCAAAACAAGAAAATATTACTGTCATTTCTAATACAATACACACACCTACCTGGATTATTCCTACAGTTGACAAACTAGCTGATGACCTGGCTTACATTACTGTATATGTCCAGCATATACTTTAAAACTGACTTTCCTTGGAACGTCATCATTAGAGCATTATTTATGTTCATTTTTTCCTTATGTCTCAGGAAAATTTTACATCATTTCTAAACCCAAATCACATCTTATACTCATTATTAACATTTTAAAAAATTGTACATTCTCATTCTAGACACATATTAGTAATACTTACTATCAAACCCACAAGTTTAACTGAAAAGCAAGGTCATTGTCATTAGATAACTAACCAAGCTGCCGCTGAAGATTAGACAGTTGCAGGTAGTTGAAGCATAGACGTTAGAAACGTCTCCTTGTTTTTTGCCACTTAACTTTTTTGTGTGCAGAATTCTTAACAGTTTAAATCGGATCAATAGATTCCCAACTAGACAAATAATACGAAAGAACATGCTCTTTCATATCAGGGAACAGCACTCGGGGGAAGGGGGTTGGCAAACAAACATCCAAACAAAACCTTCTTCAACCCCCAAGAAGTGGTAGGAAAGACTGGCGTATTTATTATGAAGTATCAACATACAAGGACTTTAGAAAGACATGAAAATGCTCCTAAATCTGGAGCCTAAGACTAGTAACTCACATTCCACAATTAAATATGAGAGTTCAGCTACCAACAACTTCATGTTAACTTTTGAAAACGCTGGGCATGGGCCAGAGCTCTATTTTACTAGGCAACCAACACCAGAAGATTCCTCAGAGTTTAAGTTTCAAAAGGTAGACAGCAAGGGGAACATGGGTACAGAAAGCACACAAGAGTAAATGTTAGCCAACGTAAGAGGCAGCAACTCCAGCACATAAGTCTAATCTATCATACAGGAAAAAAAATGGCAGGAAGTAGAGTAAAGGCCTTGCTAAGTTTGATAAAGAACTTATTATGTCTTTGTTACGTGACACAAACAAAGAAAAAAAAGGGGCACAAAACTATGTTTGAAAGTTTCCTGAATAGCCATGAGAATTTTGTTGTCAGAGTGGAGGCAAGACTTATTTCTCCCATCTTAAGTAAGTAAAGTGAAGATTATGCTCCTGTGACTTTCAAGATTCTTCATAGCTAATCTGATAAAGTGAAGAGAGATGCAACAGACAGAAACAGAAATGCATGGTCACAGCCAACACGCAAATAAAATTCTCTTAGAGCTGTGTTTGCCATGAAAGTGAATGAAACGAGATTTTTCTACTTCCTGGTCTTGACAGATATAAGTCAAGAGGTGTGAAAGAAGGGTATGGATGAGAATGTTCACTCGAGACTGTACATACCATATCTTAGCAACATTATATTCACTCAAGACTGTATATACCATATCTTAGCAACATTATATGGGAATAAGCTTTAAAGTCTTGGATTTCAGAAGGCAGAAGAAGGACAGTCAAGAGATGATGACTACATTACAACTTTAACTGACAAGAACGGTGGAGCTGACCACTTCGGACCATGTAAAAACCAAACCAAAACAATGCAATTTGTAAGTGAGGACTGATGCAGACTAGAAAAAAAAAGCTGATGTAAACTCATACCCCTGGGTGGCACTGTTGGCCAGCTAGAAACTTAAAAAGGCGCTGCTTGCAGGAAAACAAGCCTGTAAACACAACTGACTGGCAGGCCACAGGGAACTGAATTCAACCTAGTTTGCAGTTATGTCTATTTAAGTACGCTTTTTCAAACACTCCTACCTTAATAGCTTTCATCAATTAACCTAATGATTTATGCCAAGTTTATTTTTCTGACCTAATACGATAAAAACTTAGAGAACACTATATTCTATTTGCCTCCCAATTTTATCTTTTGGGGAACATGCCAGTTTTGGAGCATAGAAATATCTCATCCCTGAAATAGCTGCTTTTCAAGAGAGAATGAAGAATGCTGGGTACCCGCTCACCTCAAAATGCTTAAGATGCTATTTTCCATTTAATGAGTAATCACTAAGTCCACCTTTGCAAAGAAAAAAAAAAAAAAAAAGCTACTTTAAGTGGAAACAGACTATCAAGACGCTTTATTGAAACACTGCATCAAACCATCTGTATATAAACAGGATCACAAAAATACATTTGCAAGTAGTTTAAAGAGTGCCCTTGGAGCCCCATCCAAGGCCCCTCCTCTCTAAGAAGGGGTTTTTCCCCCTAGACTACAAAGTCAGGCTCTTTCCTGCTGATTCTGTGGCCCAAAATAGCTTGCATTCACTTATGCAGTGGTTCACCTTCAACAAGCTGCCCACCTTTGTCCTGCCTATAGTCTAATTCTTAAATACTTCCCTGAAACACAGAGTTTGAAACATGTCTCGCATTTATTTCCTAAGCAAGCACTACAGTCAAATAAGCTCTCACGCAAAAGTAAACAATCTTCTTTTAAAAAGATAGCTTGCAGAGAAAAAGCAAGCAGTCCGATTATCTGCATCTATCATTAATTCCAGGAGATTCCAAAGCCACTACAGAGATGCAGAGCATAGCAGGGGAAAGATACCACATCAGTGACAAAGGCAGATGTTTAGCCAAGTCCTTGCTTGGTTGTTTCTGACTGAGACAGCCTTTTGCTCAGCATGCTGGCCACTGTCATTCACACAGGGCTTCCTCTCTTCTCAGAAGAGTGGACAAAGCTTAGTAAATTCCACCCCTGAAGCAAATACCTAACCTTCAGGCTTTTGCTACATGGCTTGTATTGCTTTCTGTGAATCTCACCCAAATTCATTTTTCCTGAAGCCACGGACCAACCAAAAATAGATGCCTCTTGAATTCCCCATCAGATTCTTGCCACCAGACAATTCTACCTTCCAGACTAGCAGAACTTTCTTCAAATGTGTCACTACCAATACCCTCAAAGTGTCTCATCTCCCACAGAAAAACAATGATCCCATCTAAATAATAACTAAATGCTTAAAGTAAAGTTTTACAAAAGAGTATAATGGAAACCAAACTGACTATTCAAAATCCTGCATAATAAGAAACATCAGGCTTTCAGGGACTTTTTAGTACCAGGCTACTTAAGGATACCACCTTTTAGGGTTTTTTGGTAGAAACTTACAATGTAAGTAAAGCAATATACTTTCCTCTAAAAATCAGCAGGACCAGTATGACTAAGGGAGTTCACAAAAATATACACAACAAACATAAGCACTAGAAAGAAACCAATATTACATTTGTTATTCATAATCGCAAATAATACGTGTAGAATAGAGAAAGGTAGTAGGAATTTTAGCTGTAATCCTGTTATTCAACTTGCTCCCTTCTTTCGGGATTTTAAACTATACTATCACAGTCACTGCACTGAAGGCGGCTATTGACCTTCACATCCACAACCTGTTCTTCACTGTACATGCATCACAGATCTAGCTGGCTCATCAATCACATACATCAACAGTTTGTCTTCTGCACAGCCCAGAGTCTTTTGAAAGGGCAACATGATGGGATGTGAATAATCCAGAAGATTTCGGGGTGTTTAAAGTCACCCAGGACCTGTCACAGCGAGATTTCCTCCATGGAGGCTTCTGAGACCTCTGCTACTTCCTATTCTGATCAGATGGTCTGTAGCAGGCCGCTACCGTGTTGTTAGCCACCTTGGTCTCTTCTCCAACACTTGCCCCAGAACTCTCAACTATCTCACGAGCCATTCCAAGGAAAAGCACTACCCATTCCAGCTCCGTATCTTGGCTTAGAGCACAGTCCCTCCTACTCACCTTCCCGGTCTGTTTTTGCTTACGAATCTGTATCCATCCATAGCACCACTTCAGTCACATCAGCTATTATGGTATCATAATATGTATTCTACCACACTCACCTAATTTAAACAAACTATATTGCAACGTAAAGTGCAATTGCATTAACAATTCAAAACAGTAGACACTTTGTATTTGTCAATTTTAATTCTAAGAAAGGACTGCAATGGCAAGGAGTCAGGAGTTCACACTGATGCATAACAAAGCCACTAACAGACATAAAGCACTGACAACCTCTATAATTTCCTCCAAAAACTAGCGGAATGCACTTGACAGGACCAGCTTTGTGCTTGAGATTTCACATGACAAAAAAAAATTGCAGTGCAACCATCTGCAGCAATGAATTTGAAAGAAAAGCAGAGTCAGTAGAGGAAACCTCAAACTTGGATGGTGTTTTTAGTTTGCCAGAAACAAGGCTCTCTCTTCAGATAATAATATAAAACCTACTTACATAGTCAGGTCTTTGGTCAGAATCAACAGTCTAAGCATATGCAGCAGTTCAGTTAATTTAAATGAAATTATCAATCACTGCAAATGCCTGACAAACACTTAATACCGGTGTACTTTAATCTCAAAAAAGATGTCAAAAGGAAGAGACTCAAATCAACATTCTGTGCGTAAACCCCAAAAGTTTATACTTTTTAATTATTACAAAATCTGGATATTAATTTTGATCCCAAGTATCCCTTTGCATCACAGCTGAAATCAGGTTCCTGGCAGAAAAACCCTCTCTTTGAGCCTACCTCTCTATTTAGTAGCCATGCAACTCTAAAATATCTGTAATGTCTATAATATAGCAATGTAGTTTCTGTATACATTTAAAATTAATAGTAAGAGTACAGCATAATACAGAAAGTACTTACGACTGAGAGTAAGCAAGGCGTAGTATGAAATGAGAGAGATGGTCTTTTCTTCTTGTCTCATAATCATCCTCAGCCAAAGCCTGTAGAACATATTATTATTTCAGAGAAATAATCTCTCCCAGATTAACAATCCACAATTAATTCATCATTGCTGTTCTACAGTGTATTAATACTCATCTTTAAGACAATAAATGCAAGACTATTAAGAAGGGGGTTGTCCTAAAGAAAGAAATCTATACTCTCAAAGAAAGAAATCTATACTCTCAAAGAAAGAAATCTATACTCTCAAAGAAAGAAATCTATACTCTCAAAGAAAAACTACATATCTGACAAAATGACAGAATTTAAGTTTTAGGAATAGTATTTCATCACCTCTGCTTTCATTCGGAATTCTTGAATGGTGTACAAAAAATAAAGTGCAAGAGGGTTCCCTTTGTTGATTTTTACTTACTCTGTAGGGAAACTTAAGTTTCCGGAGCTCATACTCCAGCTTAAATCTGTATGACTCACTATTTTTTGCATAGCTGACACCAAGGTTTTCAACTACTTTGAGCACTGGGAAAAAAAAAAAAAAAAAGAAAAACTCCACGTTAGAGACAACATATTGGAAAGAAATCTAACTGTATCATGTCTTGGGAAATGCACAAACTGGGGTAAAGCCACAGTCATTGCTTTTAGTGATATAGGGAGTAAAGGGATAAGAAATATGGAGGATGAGGTGTGGCCCACAAGTCCTGAATATCTTGCCCAATTCTGGGATCCACACTGCCAACAAAGAAAGGGAGACAGCTAGCTCTGATGGATCAGTCTCAGAACATCGGCTTCCACTGTAATGATGGAAACCTTGGATTGAGTGGTTTTCAGAGTTCAGGGGAACCCTTGCTCCCAGCCCCAGCCATCTGTACTGAGAGACATCAAATATGCCACAACACCTAGAGAGTGAAACACATAAAAACCACCAGTGTAAACCAAAACTCTACCGCCCTGACTGCTATCCACCAAACGCCCGTTGTGAACTTGGTCACAGCTCTCTGAAATACCTAAAGCAACACGTTTTCCTTCAAAGGGGGTTTGCTTCAGCACAAGCAGGCAGCCAGTCCACATTAGCCACAGGCAAAGGGAGCGTCTAAGCCCGCCAAAAATACATCCAGCCACCACAGGAAGAAGCAAAAGCCGCGGGGTGGGGACACGACACACGGCGCTACTCACGCTTCAGGCGGTCGACGGCAAGGCTCTCAAACTCCACCAGAGAGATGTTTTCCGTGGGGGGGTCCAGGTAGAACTGCAGGCTGTGAGGGTACAGCTCCCGGCCCTGCTTCGGCTTCCCTCGGCTGCTAAACTCCATCTCCCCCGCCGGCGGGCCTGGGGGCGACACGGGCACTCAGCCACCAGCGAGGCAGCGCCGGGGAGAACGGGGGCGCGGAACGGAAGGAGAGAGAAGGCCGCCGGCGGCCCTCGGAGCGGACGGGGCTCGCCCCGGGGCTGCTGCTGGCCCCCGGCCCCCTCCCACAGGGACCGACCCCCCGGTCCCCATGGCAACCACCCCCGCCCGCCGCGACAACGCAGGAGCCCCCACCTGCCGCCGCGCCCCGGCCGAGCGCCCCGACTTCCCGCGCACGGCCGGCCCCGCCCACTTCCGCCCCGCCCGCCGCCGCCGCCGCGCCGCCGCGCCGCACGCTCAGCCCCGCCTACCCGCGCCCCGCCCCCCCCGCGCGGCAATTGGCTGGCGGCCGCCAAGCGCGCGGAGGGCGCGCGGGAGGTGCCCGCCTCCAACATGGCGCCGGCCGCGCCGGCCGCGGAGCGAGATGTGGGGTGACCGGCCCCTCGTACCCGCTGGACCTAAAAACTGATTAAAGGGGTCTTTTTGTCTGGTTTTTCTGGCAGCGCGTGATACGCTGTAACTAGTTTTCTGTCAGTTTGTCGTTTTCGTGACTGAAGATTCACTAGGCTAGACATTAGAAAGAAATTTTTTACAATTGAGGGTGGTGAAGCACTGGCACAGGTTGCCCAGAGAGGCAGTGGAGGCCCCATCCCTGGCAACATTCAAGGTCAGGTTGGCTGGGGCTCTGAGCAACCTGATCTAGTTAAAGCTGTCCCTGCTCACTGCAGGGGGTTGGGCTAGATGGCCTCTAAAGGTCCCTTCCAACCCAAAGCATTCTATGATTCTATGAAGATGTTCAAAAATATTTGCCACCACGTGAAACAAATACCCTTCCCCCCCCCCCAACCTGTGAGGGCAATAGATGGCGGCGGGTGTCTGGGGTGGCAGTCGCTGCCACCACCTGCCCACCCGTCCGCAGGCGTTCTCTGCGTTCGCAGCCCTCCATACTGAATGCCAGCGCAGGGAAGCGGCTGCCCGCTGAGCCGGTCCCCCGCGGCAGGAGAGCCGTGCCAGGCCAGGTCCCAGGCCAGGTCCCTCGGTAGCACCAGGCCGCAGCTGGCATCAGGTGGCCGGCCGCCGCGGAGGGCCTGGCCACGCGACCACAGTGCAGAAACCCTGCGAGGCCGAGTGTCCTGGTTTCGGCTGGGATAGAGTTAATTTTCTTCCTAGCAGCAGGCATAGTGCTGTGGTTTGGATTTAGTAGGAGAAGAATGTTGATAAAACACTGATGGTTTAGTTGTTGCTGAGTACTGCTTATGCTAGTCAAGGACTTTTCAGCTTCCCATGCTCTGCCAGGGGCACAAGAAACTGGGAGGGGGCACAGCCAGAATAGTTGATCCAAACTGACCAAAGGGCTATTCCATGCCATATGACGTCATGCTCAGTATAGAAACTGGGGGGGGTTGGCCGGGGAGCAGCGATCACTGCTCGGGAACTGTCTGGGTATCGGTCGGCGGGTGGTGAGCAATTGCATTATGCATCACTTGCTTCGTATATCATTATTATTATTATCATTATTATACTGTTACTATTAGCATTACTATTTTACTTTATTTCAATTATTAAACTGTTGTTATCTCAACCCAGGAGTGTTTCTCACTCTTACTCCTCAAATTCTCTCCCCCATCCCATCGGGGTAGGGGGAGTGAGCGAGCGGCTGCGTGGTGCTTAGTTGCTGGCCGGGGCTAAACCACGACACCGGGGCACCCACAAGGCCACCTCCGAAAGGTCTCCCTGAGATGCCCTCCCACGGCGCCCAACGTG
Organism: Pelecanus crispus; assembly: GCF_030463565.1. Lineage (NCBI taxonomy): Eukaryota > Metazoa > Chordata > Aves > Pelecaniformes > Pelecanidae > Pelecanus > Pelecanus crispus. The sequence continues at coordinate 103,973,561 of NC_134645.1, forward strand.
TCCCATGCCTGTCTTGCCAACGTGGTGGACGGTGACAGCGATTCTCGGCCTCTCTGTTTTACCGCAACATGGGATTTGATGCAGTTGATTGATTTCTTTACCAGTTCCTGAGGCACAACTGTTGTCTTTGCCAATTTGACAACTGAATTTAATTTCTCCAGAATATACAATTTCCCTGTTTTCTCTAATGCTTTGTTATCCTGCTACTCTGCCCAAGCTAGTGAAATGAAAGCACCTCTAAACCTGGTTCTTGCTCTCCCCTTCCTCCATTATTTGAAGAGCTTGAGGATCTGAAGCCACGTTCTTCCTTCTCTCTTCCTATTTTCTATGAAACTGGCCTGAATCTGTTAACTATCTTCATAATGATATTCTACAGTCCTGATATTAAACGGTAATTATTTTTTGTTGTTGTTCAGCAAAATCGTCTGTCCTCAAGATTGGCACAACTCCTATTTTTCATCAGTCCCCTACTGTTGTCCCCTGTTCACGCTAGCGGCAGCAATATCATCTGAATCTTATGCAACTCCAGTACCCAAAACCGAGGATCGTGGGATCACTAAGTTTCATGATGGTGTTAAGCTGGTTTGAAAATTTAATATTTGGCACAGCATTCAGGAATAGGAATAATTCCATGATCCCATAAACTCTGCACTGTCCTACAGTTGTATAATTTTGTAATTTTTCCAAGATAACTTCAGGATTTGCCATTTTTGCCACTGGGTTGACCATTTTGCTGCAGCTGAGGTTGTGTTCTGTTTTGTGTCCCTGCCTCAAAATGCCACTTGTTTGCTAATTTTCCCCAAACAGAAAAGTTGGTTGATGCCCTTCCAACAAATTCAAAATGTAAAAGGATGGAAAATCAGAACTGATGTACAGTTTATACCCACAAAGTGAGGAGAATCAGTAGCTTAGGCTGGCAAGTTGTTCTTAAGAACGACGAAGCGATCATGGACCAGGACACATACTAGTCTCATGTTCACCTAAAACATTGCCGAGTAATCTGATTGCAGATTTAACAGACACTGCCACTGGAAGCCGGCCTAAAACTGCAGCCTACCTCTGTACTAGCGGATTAAACATGGTGCTGAGTTCAGCTGACATTGGATAACCCACTCCAGTTACCTTTCAAAACAAGGTGGCCACATTCAAATTGACTATGGAGAACAGTCCCATGTTCATGCTAATTCTCAGACCATGAAGTGTGCCCTTTGGTCTGGGCTGAACCTCTGCAGAGGGACCATTTGTACAGTTTAACAGGATAGAAAATCAAGTTTCACTCTCCAGGGCTGCTCTGTAGTTTTCCAGGATAAAAGCATTCTATTGCTATCTTTTAAAATATTTATATTTTTAAAAATATATTTAACCCAAAGCAACTTTATATCTTTATGTACACATAAAGCAACTTTAACACCAAGCAACTTTTTTTTGAATAGCAAGCGTTCATCCCTGCAGTTTCGTCCCTTCTCCACCTGGCTGCTACACGAGTTGCTCAGGAGTTAGGAGTGAATCTGCCAAAACCCACCTAGTAGATGCAAGAAGGCAGAACTTTTGCCTTTGACTGGCCAGTGTGTTAATATCCAAGAGATCTTGCTGAGACTGGCAGGGCAGGCCAAGGGGTAAGGTAAGAGCTCGCACATTGGCTTTGAGTGCTGTACCCGGCCTGGACCAGGAGGGGGGAGAAGTGTGACAATGCTGAGGAGCACTCCCCAGAAACCAGCAACGTTTTTCATTTTAATTTCATTTCAATTAATGTTTTAGGGTTTGCCACATAAGTGGTACCACACTTTTAGAAACCATGGTATGCAGTTTACTGTCCATCACCATTTCTTCTATTGAACCGTGTCCTGCTGATTTTATACAGGTCAGCATTTATGTCTACATCTGCCTTTTTTTTTTTCCCCACTACTGGTTTCTTTTCCTCTAATGCTGAGTAATGATCCCCAAATTGCCTGAAATTAGGTGAAGATCTAACCTGTTTCTTTTTTTTTTTATTTCAGTTAACCATTAACACTAACTATTCCAAAAAGTCATATGATTACTTCAGCAGAAACTAAGAAGCAAAATTAACATCTATATTACTAGACTCAAATAAATCTTACAATGCAAAACCTTACAAGGGGTTTGTCAGCCCTTTCACACAAAAATCCTTTTCTTGGGAAAAGAAAACAGACAAAGAAGTGAAAAGATACCATCTTGGTGGAAAACTCACGAAACCACAATTCAAACAATTTTATAACCTAAATTTCTTACTGACGTATTTATTGAAACCTATAGACAGTTTCAATAGTATTTTGGTTACTTTTTTCCATGTATTCTCCCATGTGTTCCTTTGAATTTCAGTAGTCAGGAGACTGCACCAGGAGGTGCAGCTGTGCTGCTGTTGCCTACTTGGCCTATGCCTACGTTTGGAGGGGCAGAGGGCTGGGAGGTGGTAGCTCTCCTCCTCTTCCCGGGACAGTCTGAACTCCTTGGATGGCAAGGCTGAGATGGAGCCAGAATGAAGAACTGCTGAACAGGGCGTGTCTGGGGATGCAGAATAGGCAGGTTAGTAAGTGTGGTGCTGGGGAAAAGAAGTGTGGGAAGAAATGGGGCTGGCTATGGGGCTGCGAGTGAGGGAAAGAAGTGAACTGTGGTGGCATTATCCAGGACACCTGGCTGCTTGGGGATGGGGCTACTGCTATTACTCCAACTACTGAATTACTACTACCTACAAGTGAGGGATGTCCACATATTTGGAGGTGGAGAATCTGCAGAGGCAGTAACACAGGTGCTGCCTATGCAGGAGACAGGCTGGAGGAAGGAAATACTGGGGGGGATGGGGAAAACCATCACTAGTTCCTGGGGCCCAGAAACTGTCAGAGTGGACCTGAGATGTTGTAAGTGAACCAGGATGGTGGATGAGGAGACAGGAGGTGGGAATGGCAGCCTAACCAGCATACTTTTGAGGACACCTGGGACTGTCCTTCCCTTTTTGAGACTGCCTGCTGTGTACTCCCCTCCTACAGCTTTGGCTTTCTCAGTGCCCTGTGTAGAATTTGCAGGCTGCTGCGGGCATACAAAGCAAAAATGAGATGTTCCCAGGCCTGTAAATAAATTGATGCTCTTGGCTCTGTTCCCTGAGAGTATCACCTGCTCCCTCCTGCAAGGCAATGAGATCGGTCAGTGTTGGATAGAATCATAGAATCATTTAGGGTCATCAATCGTTTAGGTTGGAAAAGACCTTTAAGATCATCCAGTCCAACCATTAACCCACACTACCAAGTCCACTCTCAACCAATCAAGGGTAGACTAGACTAAACCATGTCCCGAAGTGCCACATCTACCCGTTCTTTGAACACTTCCAGGGATGGGGACTCCACCACCTCTCTGGGCAGCCTGTTCCAATTCTTGACCACCCTTTCCATAAAGAAATTTTTCCTAATGAAGAGGTGTAACACGGAGGCTGCGCTGCCTGCTCACCACTGGCCACCAGAAAGGGCGGCTGGCGGCTCTGTCACTGCCATAAACCTGCGTTTTGTTGTAGGAAGTTCTCTGTTGACCTCTGTGCAAGAGGTCCCTGAGAGTGGACTTTCTAAACAGCGGACTTTTAAACCCTAAGCATGAGTTACTGTCACAGCAGAGCACATTTCCAATTATCTGATTTTCTCATTGTCCTTCTCATTCCATTAAATGTTCAACTAATTGGACTTTTAATCCAAACCAAATACAGCTTTTATTTTATTACTAGTTTAGTTTTTAATTTTTTCTATTAACAAACATGCTATTGTTATATAGTAACTATTTGTACACCATATAGGGTTTTGTTCTATGTTGGGTTTTGTACTAATGTATTGGGTTTGCGTGGCAACGTTTTGGTACCGGCAGGGGGGCTACAGGGGTGGCTTCTGTGAGAAGCTGCTAGAAGCTTCCCCCATGTCCGATAGAGCCAGTGCCAGCCGGCTGCAAGACAGACCCGCTGCTGGCCAAGGTCGAGCCCACCAGCGACGGTGGTAGCACCTCTGGGATAACATATTTAAGAAGGGCAAAAAACTGCTGGACAACATCAGCTGGAGAGAAGAGTTAGAATACATGAGAGGAACGACTCTGCAGACACCCAGGTCAGTGAAGAAGGAGGGTGAGGAGGTGCTCCAGGCACCGCAGCAGAGATTCCCCTGCAGCCCCTGGTGCAGCCCATGGTGAGGCAGCTGTGCCCCTGCAGCCCAGGGAGGTCCACGGTGGAGCAGATATCCACCTGCAGCCCGGGGAGGACCCCACGCCGGAGCAGGTGGATGTGCCTGAAGGAGGCTGTGACCCCGTGGGAAGCCCACGCTGGAGCAGGTTTGCTGGCAGCACTTGTGACCCCGTGGGGGACCCACGCTGGAGCAGTCTGCTCCTGAAGGACTGCACCCCGTGGAAGGGACCCACGCTGGAGCAGTTCATGAAGAACTGTAGCCTGTGGGAAGGGCACACATTGGAGAGTTTGTGGAGGACTGTCTCCCATGGGAGGGATCCCACGCTGGAGCATGGGAAGAGTGTTCTTCCCTTGAGGAAGAAGGAGCGGCAGAGACAACATGTGATGAGCTGACTGCAACCCCCATTCCCTGTCCCCCTGTGCTGCTGAGGGGGAGGAGGTAGAGAAATCGGGAGTGAAGTTGAGCCTGGGAAGAAGAGAGGGATGGGGTGAAGGTGTTTTAAGATTTTATTTTTATTTCTCATTATCCTACTCTGATTTGATTGGTAATAAATCTAATTAATTTCCCCAAGTTGAATCTGTTTTGCCCGTGACTGTAGTTGGTGAGTGATCTCTCCCTGTCCTTACCTCGACCTGTAAGCCTTTCGTTAATATTTTCTCTCCCCTGTCCAGCTGTGGAGGGGAATGACAGAGCAGCTTTGGTGGGCACCTGGCGTCCAGCCAGGGTCAATCCACCAGAACTAACCTCATCTCTCTACTGTGTGGACAACTTCTAGGGATACATGCAATAGTATGAACTTGTTCCACATGGCTGGTTCTTTCTCTCATATGCTTGTCAGAGGGAGAATTGTATGTGAAGTTTAGTGCTTTGTTGTTGCGAGTTACTGTTTTATTTTTAAAAGCATTTCTATTAATTTAACAATTTGTATTTATGATAGAGAAAGGAAGGTAAAGAAATTCTTGCACTTGAAAGCATGGAAAGCATGGAAAACTGCCTCCCCAAGTCCCTGTCACCTTTTATCTTGTTAGCAAGATGTTTTATTCCCAAAGAAAATAATTACTGAGCTTAATCTTAGGTGATCCTTTGGCCATGGAAGCCTGTTTGTCCTCAAGAGTAAGAGAAATACTTTGCATTCAATAGAGAGGCAGTACAAGGAACAAAGAAAAGACAGAAACTTTTATTAATCAATAAAATATCAAACAAATTTTTTGGAATACAACAAACAGTTCAAACTAAAGCACACAAAATAAACCACTCTGAGAGTTCTTTGTGCTATGTGACCCCTCAGCTGTGAACTTAGCAGAAAAAAATGTCCTGTGTTGCCTTGAGACTTCCAGTCTTCGGAACTGCTGAAAAAATCTTTGAAAGAGTAGGTTGATTGTAAACTACAGCAGCTCTAACATATGTGAATTTTGTGTTATTCTAAAACGAGACTTGGCTGGCGCTCTGAAATGGAAAAGTCAGTATTTTTGATGTGCAACTGACCATTTGGCTGCAACTAAACTACACATTTTATTTCCCTTCCCTCTACACCCTGCCTATAGGTGCCCGTTACTTGGTAGCTTTCCTTGGGAGGCAAAGGCGGACGAGTGTGCGCACCCTGCACCATGCAACTGAGAGAGGGAGGAATCTGGAGAGTATTCAGGCTGCCAGAGAACAGCAAGAAGAGCAAAGAAATGCTAACAGTGATTGCTGCTGTAACCATTGTACCTGCCTGACCAATCTTTGCTTTGTTCTACTTTCAAAGTCCAGTTTTGCCTGAAGTCTGGACTAGGAGACCTTGGAAGAACTTTCTCCCACTAGCATGGAGTATCAAGTTAATGCAGAGATCATCATATTCATCATAAATCACCGAAGCACTCAACAGCTCCGCATGTACTCAACCTCAATATGTAATTACATATCTGCCATCATCTGTACCCATATTTAACTATATACAGTTCATCAAGAAGGCAAAACTGCAGGCACTGAAGTGTGTAATACCATGCAGATTCCCACATAAGCAATGGGTCCATAAAAGCTAAATATGTATAAAGAGAACACAGTCACTTTCGAAAGCATTTGGGACACTATATGCTAGAAAAAAATGCTGCTGCTTTTTTTTTGCAATGCATCAATACTACCTAAAATATGACAGTAAGATACACCAGCTGGTTTCATTTAGATTCCCTGTGATCCACCCTTGCCATTTAACTGTTACCAGATTTGTTATAAAAATGTTAGGTCTTCAATACATCTAATAACCTTGTGGTTTTGAAAGCAGTATGTGAATAACAGCTGCGTAACTGATATACTTGGTTTCCTGCTTGAAAGTGTAAACATAGTAATGTCTTCTACTTAATGTGGCTATATTGTAGGCAATTTTAACGATTATTTTAAACGTATTAGGATGAGTCTCAGCTTCTGAAATTTGGTACGCAGAGGTACCATGTATCGTTTTCCAAACAATAATGTGTGTACCAGATTTCTACATATCCGTGTAGATAATTTGAAAGAAAAAATGCCAAGATACTGATGCCAATAGTTATTCTAGCTCTGTATCTGAAAATAAATCAACATTTTTGTCAGCAAGCCCTGAATTTTAAGGAGCATTGCAATAGGAACTGATGTCCACGGTGCTGGAGGATGGGGTTGGGGCTTTGTATTCTGAGGCTACATTCTGCTTCCAGTGAAACCAATGCAGTTTTAGACAAGACTTCATGGGGAGAGGAGCCTTTATTTGAACTTTTCACCATTACTTTTTAATAAACTAGTCGGTGTTGCTTCTTTAGTGTAATTTCCACAAAGCCTCAGCCAAAGGAAATGCTAGAACAAGACAAAAGCAATATAAAGACAAAATACTAAGAACTAAGACAAAGTAATGTATTTAGTTTCCAGTAGAAAGGTGGCTCAAGAATTAGCTAATATGTTAATCATCTTGATCTCGTATGTCTTGCTGAGGCAACTTCCAATTAATTTGGAACTTTGCTTGCATAAGGAATGTAGGAGTTACCTCTAACTCCTTACACTGGTATTAATTCATAACGGGGAACGAGACCTAATATTACATACAAGGGAGACTCTTTTCCCCTAACTTGTAAAAATGCTTAAGTTTTCACTCCTGTGCATCATCTGCTTTTGACAAAAAAAACCACAAAACCCAAACCCCCAAAATGAAAAAAAAACCAGCCCCAAAACAAACTTGAGGTAAACAAATGGAAAATAAATCAGCCACCCAGGCACATAAATTTAGGCAGGCTGGATGTCCTTTTGGAGGCTAGCAGGATACCTACCTCTTTCCAAGTGTCCCATGGGAAACTATTCCCTTTAAAAGAAGAACTTAAAAGGTAGGTGCAGATTTAGTGGCTAGATTAGGCAGGCCAGATCCCCTCTTAGTGTTTATTTGTGGGGGGGGGGGGGGTGTCACTTGTAACAGTGAAAGTGCACTGGGTAAGTCTAACACAGAGATTTATTAGCAATTGCAAGGCAGCTAGCCGCTTACGTTTAGGTTGGAATTTTGCAGACTGTTTTACACAGCGACTGGGTGTTTGAAAACTCAGTGTGTGTCAGTACTGAACAGGACATTTTTTCATGATCAAGTCATAGGCTTAAAACGGGAAATCTGCCTGGCCAAGTCTGTATTATTCAATAGCCCTAAATAAACACCAAAAAGGCTGAAGAAAATCCTTAAACTGCAGTGGGTTTTTTTGAATGGAGACAGAATCATATTTTGGAATTTTCAGACAATAAGAGATTCTCCTTGTAAAAAAATATTTTAAACTTTTTTTGCATTATTCTGAATCCTGACAATTAATTCTTCATATGACTAAAAAAAAAGATAAAAATCCTAGGTACATAGCTATGACTACTTTTTATGTTGAATAGCAATACTTTTGAGGTTAAAGAAATCTTTCAATTACCTACAGATTACTTGATAGCAAAGGATGCTATTCTTTACTGCTATACAGGCAGAGATTTGATTAATCTTAAAAGAGTATTAGAAATGCAGCAAATCTTAAATGTTATATGTAACAAATGCATTTTCTTCTTTTAAATTAGTTTACTGGTAATAATTTCCAAGAAAATGTCAGTATCTATACAGCTAGACAGACTGAAAAACTTCTTTGCATGTTCCAGAAGCTCACAATTTAAATAGGGTAAAGATAGATACTAGGCTAGGAAAAAGGAGATCCTTGTGCAGCAGAATACATTAAGTCTACAAATGAATTCTGCTTTCTTAGTCCTGACGCTCAACAGTTCAAATCTTCCCCTACGTGTTTGGAGATGATGGTGCAGTGGCTGAGCTCAAGCTATATTTACACTGAGGGGCCAGGATGTTTGTGTTAGCTGGCTGGTTGCTGCCACTCCATGCACAAAAGGGGCTGAGTTCTGCTTTTCTTTCCCACGGTAGAAATTTGAATCTCTCTCTCTTTCCTTTACCCAGGCTCTAATTTCTCCAATTTCAGAGTACTTCTCCTCTTTGATGCTTCAATCCCTCTCTCTAACATTGATCAAATGCTCAAAAGTTAGCAGAGGAAGATTAACAAGAGGAAAAAAAAAAAAAAACCCAGGTCAACCCCCCCACCACCCAAGACCCAGCATGGCAGGCACAATTATTTAAAGCACATGGAATATCTTGTAACGGAGTACAAGAGTGGCATCCTTTTGGAGAAGCCTAGCAGAGGGACAGGGCAGATCCTTCCTTGATATGTAGCCTGAAAAATGATGGAAAGGGATCGATAATATGATATATAACAGAACGAGGATGCAGTGAGCATGTCCGCTACAGCAGCCTAAACATACTGAAGAAGATGCAGGCAGTGAGAGGCAGAGGTGGATGACAGACCTGCCTGTCAGGATAAATTTAAGAAGATTGTGAAGATGTATCTAGATTTCCTCCACCTGTGTACTAGAGTCTTGGACAGGGGAGTTGGGGAATAAATCCAGGATCCAAAAGACCTGTATGAGTGGAGCCAGAGGGGAGGTAATGACTTTTTAGATAATTACAAATACATTTGCTTTTACAGATGATTGGCTTTGGAGGGAAAAGACTAGTGTAACTTCCCATTTCATTTCCCCTTCTTCATAGTGTTTTACTTCTATGTTTTTTTATTGAGCGTTTTCCTCAGAGCCTGGTATTTTATCCGCATTCACTTATAAGGTTCCTGTGTCCCTCAGTAAGCTAAAGCTGGACTCATTAACTTTTTTTTAAGGTTGCTATGACAGACTCTTCAAAGTTCAAGTGTAATAGCCTGAATATAGATGAGTTTTCAGCAGCAGCCAAAGAAAACGTCCGGAACTCATTCTCCCTGACATTTTTGAACTTCGAAAAGACTGAAAAAAATGCCTGTCTGAGATTTTGCAAAACTAACCAAATTTTTCTGTCGAGTTGTTTTTGCTGTTGGGGGTCTCTACTAGTTGGTTTGTCAGCCACATTTTTACTTTGGGATATCATCTTTCCTATGCTGCATAGGACTAAGAAGTCAGTCAGCTAGAATCTTTGGATATGTGTAAAAACTCCTTAGAAAATGAGATAGCTCTGGAAATTCAACAGTACAATTTCTGTATTGTTTTTGTGATTGACAGGTCATTTTCCATCAGTGACAACTGCCTATTTTAAATTGTGGTCTACTGATGCTAGGTTGACTGTAAGGTGCTTGCTGGTGGCCTACAGAAAGAGACTGGTCACACAGCTGGAAAAAATAAAATATGCTGTATGATAGACTTTTTCTGCTTTGTTTTTTAATAGATTATAGAGCCAGAAGGAAATATATTTAAATTGCCTACATATGACAGGCTATAGACTTTCATCCACTGTATGGATCCAGACGACTAAAATTGGTCTAAGATACCTGGTTTAGGAAAGAGTGGATCTCAGGAACTTTCAGTTAAACTCAAATCCAAGTTTTCTGGAGTAAACTTGAAGTAAAAAGGAGATCTTGTTGTGCCAAAACTTAGTAAAGTCCATACGCTGCAGTCGCAAGAACATGGAACACATTACGTATCTGAAATTTGCAGCAAGACATTGCAAAGGGTCCTTCAGATCAATAATTATTTATTCACATATGACAGCAAGACTGGGGCGGGTAGAGACCACTGTTTATTTTCTTATATTTACCAAAATGTAGGTGCTTTTTCCCTATAGTTTGGTTGCAACATCTTACAAAGTCAAATTACATTGTTTTGTTGCTTTTAACGAAGGGTAGCCTTTCTTAAGTATAAATTGCTTTCCTCTCCTGCTTGCAACAGAAATACAGAAGACTTACAGAGGGTGGCCTGGTAAACACAGATGCAGAGTATTTCCACTGTGATCTGTGCAAAGAAGTTCTAAGGTTGTCTGTATGTTTCCTAGTTGTTTCTTTGCTTTTATTGGTGCTAGTTAGTTCCAGGTTTCTTGCCTTATTTTCCTTCTTATGGGCGTGGACATGGATTTAGTTTTTATGTCTACATTGACGTGACCTCAGCCTGACAGTACGTTATGGGGAGCTGGAAGATTTATTGGCAGAAGAGAGCCTGCTGGAAAAAAAGCTGGGTAGTGGTAATTGGAGCATGAGTCAGTGTCTGGAGTCCAGCTGTGCTTGCTACACAAGCCTGACTATAGCTGAGTTACTCAGATTTCTTCAACTATCTGAAACTGGCTTTTCTTAAAAAAGGAATAGGCTTTGTGTATGCTGGATATGTTTTTAGCTGAGAACATTTGTATAAAGGCAGCAAATTATCTTTCTTCCTTCTCATTGTTAATATTGCAGTGGAGTGTAGGAGCCATGCTCTTGGAGAAGCAATTCATTATACACACACAAACCAGCATGTCTGAAAGATGTCATCGCATCATCATCTCAAAATGCACCACTAAAAGTTTGATATGCAATAAGTTCTGTGACTAATATTGTAAAGACACCTACATTCTGACCCTGGGAGGCAAAGCATTGCTATTTCTTATTGCACGCATTTACAGTGGTAGAAAGAAGCTTAAGAAGCACGGCATCGGTTCATGGATCGTACTATTTTAACTAGCGATTTGAATTATGAGGCTTACTTCATCAGCATCCCAAAAATTGAAGTTCTAAACTTTGAACAATACATTATTTTAAGGAAAAAGGCATTTAAATGTCTTTAGAGAATATTGTCAAATTAAATACTGAATTTGAAGCAAATTTTATAAAATGAAGCTCTTACAAATCCAACACTTTTATCTCTTTTGCCGTACTAATAAAAACAGTTACTTCTAAGTTCCTCACACATTGCAGCAAGAACCTCAAAGTGTTGCCATGGATATATCTTACCTAATTTTGTTGTCAAGAATGAAAGAACAACAAAGAATAAATTAATTGTGAATAATGTACAGTTTTCAATTTCTTTCTATTTTGATAGTTCCTGAAAGTTTTAAAAACATAGTTCAGGAATTTTCTTTTTTTAATATAAGATTCATGAACAGAAACATTTGAAAGAAAAGAAATCGTACAGACAAGCTATGACTATTTTGGACTACAGACACAGAGACTAGGATGATAGCAGCAGTACTACATGAGCCACAAAAAAGTCAGGATTGAAATTTATGAAAAAATATATCGTTTAATTAATGGGTCTCATTTAATACAGAAAAAGCCTTTGGCAGTCAGCTGGAAGAACATTTTGAGGCAACACTCGTATTCAGGCTGAAGTTTTGCTGGTGATATGATATCTAAAACAGTTTCAGCTCATTAAAGTGTGACCTGGTTGCCCAGTTTCTCGTCTCAGTTTTTGGCTTATTCATTGCAATTATAATTGTAGATAAGTAGACCAAACATTGAGGAGAGAAAGCCTGACAAGATAGTGTATCTTGTATTTGTTACAGGCATTTACTACTATTTCTGGAATTTTAGGTCCACTTGAGAATTTAAATAAACTAAAAACAGAAGGGAAATGATAACAAGCCATGTTATCCATTCCTTTCTGTCCCCATTACTCCACACAGATGTTGCAAAACAATTAGTTCCAGCTCTGTGTAGCTATAAAGGTAGCAGTGCCTGCTGTGATGTAGAGCGCTGGATTCCTGAGTAACTTTGTTCCAGCTAGGAATGGAGAGTGACCCACACAGGCTGTGGGAACAGGTCACTGAATAAAGAAGATCTCCCTGAAGCATCTGGGACCTGGTGTGATTCCTGAACTCTCTATGGCAGTAGAAGTACAGCACTTATTCTGTGATTAGGAGAACAAATACAATTTGGCTTTTTATGGATCACCATCTTCTCTTTCCCCTAGCACATCTGCTCCATTTCACACACAACCACCTCACCCTCTTCCCCATTCTTGTTTCCTAGGTACTTCTTTTCTTCCTCGCTGCCAGAAGAAGATAGTACATGTACTGAGCATAGCCTGGACACTGATTAGATAAGTAGTGGCTATCAAAAGTGACAGACGATTTCTGCTGTCTTGCCTGTGGTGAACACACTCATTTATCTAGGTCTCTTTCATCTACTTAGTTGCCAATTTTCAGACAACATGTTGAATGTTTACCATCTTTGAGATGTTTATCTAGCTCTATTATTTGGAATCTACTTTTATTAGGAGGAATCATTCACCACCATTACCAGCTGCCAACTCAAATAGAGAGTTCTTCTGCAATTGCATTAGCAATGGTCTGCAAAGGCAGTCAGCAGAGATCAGCTGTGTGGACAGTATTTGCTACTCAAATAGTGAGTCCCTGTCTTCACCGCAAAATGTCGTGGTTTAACCCCAGTCGGCAACTAAGCACCACACAGCTGCTTGCTCACTGCCCTCCCCACCCCCAGTGGGATGGGGGAGAGAATTGAGAAAAAAGAAGTAAAACCCGTGGGTTGAGATAAAGGCAGTTTGATAGGACAGCAGAGGAAGACAAAATAATAATAATAATGATAATGATAAAATACACAATGCTCACCACCCACTGACCAATGCCCAGCCTGTGCCCAAGCAGCAATTGCTGCCCCCCAGCCAACTCCCCCCAGTTATATACTGAGCATGACATCATATGGTATGGAATAGCCCTTCAGCCATTTGGGTCAGCTGTCCCGGCTGTGCCCCCTCCCAGCTTCTTGTGCACCTGGCAGAGCATGGGAAGCTGAAAAGTCCTTGACTAGTGTCAGCACTACTTAGCAACAACTAAACCATCAGTGAGTTATCAGCATTATTCTCACACTAAATCCAAAACACAGTACTATGCCAGCTACTAGGAAGAAAATCAACTCTATCCCAGCTGAAACCAGGACAATGTCACATGTGTGCCCAGGTGGCCAAGAAGGCCAACAGCATCCTGGCTTGTATCAGGAATAGTGTGGCCAGCAGGAGCAGGGAGGTGATTGTCCCCCTGTATTCAGCACTGGTGAGGCCACACCTGGAATACTGTGTCCAGTTTTGGGCCCCTCAGTACAAGAAAGACATTGAGGTGCTGGAGCGTGTTCAGAGAAGGGCAACAAGGCTGGTGAAGGGTCTGGAGCACAGGCCTTATGAGGAGCGGCTGAGGGAACTGAGAATGTTTAGTCTGGAGAAGAGGAGGCTGAGGGGAGACCTTATCGCTCTCTACAACTACCCGAAAGGTGGGTGTTGGTCTCTTCTCCCAAGTAACAAGTGACAGGACAAGAGGTAATGTCCTCAAGTTGCGCCAGGGGAGGTTTAGGTTGGATATTAGGAAAAATTTCTCCACCAAAAGTGTTGTCAAGCATTGGAAGAGGCTGCCCAGGGAAGTGGTTGAGTCCCCATCCCTGGAGGTATTTAAAAGATGCATAGACGTGGTGCTTTGGGATGTGGTTTAGTGGTGGACTTGGCAGTGATAGGTTAACATTTAGACGTGATGATCTTAAAGGTCTTTTCCAACCTAAACAATTCTATGATTCTGTGATTCAAAGGAATGGGGACAATGCTGATAAGTGATAGGTGCCCCCCTTGCAAACTTATAGCACATTGTTTCTGATGAGGAAAAAACAAGACTTTTTGGCACAATATTGCTTTCTCAGTTCTCTTGTGTGTCTTACTGAAGAAGGTATTTTATTGTAAGTTCCTTAAGAATTCTGACTACCAGAATTCAGTTCTATAGAATATTCCATATCTCACATGGTTTCTCACACCATAGTTTCACATTATGATAAAGTCAGCAGTGATGCTAGCATAGGCGTTTTCTCTTATCCCTGTGTGATGATGTGCCATGCTGTGAAGCAGATCAGGGAACTGATTTGACTTTAAGAAAAAAACTTAGTGTTTTTTAAACACTAGTTCAGTTCATAATCCACTTGACATTGTGAGCACACAAACTGTTGTTCCAGTGCAACTGAGTGAGAGGCACAGCACAGGGAGGCAGACAGCAGTGTCTTGAGTATTTCCCTCAAATGTTAAGCTTCTACATACACTTACCAGTTTTCAAGGTATGCGGAGCTGCTATGAATAGACAAACACTTTCTGTCTCCTTGCTTCCCGTGCTAGTTCCTTGCCATGAAGTTGTAAGGAGAAAAGATGGAGTAGCAATGTAAGCTTCAAGTCTCAGATGCCTTCTGCAATTGAACCCCACTCACATCACATTAGGAGCCTTAGCAACCTGAACCTCCATGCCTACTCATAGTCCTTGCCCCAAAACATCACCTTCAAACAGTCTTCAGTTCTAGTTACCAGATCACACCCATTCGTCCTTGCTTCCAAACAGCTTATCCTCTTAATTTCCTCGGTATACCTACCCACATTTATTTAGCAGTTTCATCCAAGATATCCAGATGTCCCAGCTACCTCAGAGTAGTGCAGAGGCTGCTGATCTGAAGGCAGTGCTCAAGTAAAAAGAAAAGTCCACAGGATTTTTAGTCCTTAGCATCACCCGTATGATAGATAGATCTAAACCACACCTTCCTAGTCACACTCAGCAATGTCATGTGAGGTTTGCTCTAGCCTGGAATTTTCCAGGGTTCACAGTGAGAGTCTGCCCTGATTTGCATGAAGGTATTTCCTTCATTACTATTATATTGATCTGAAAATAATAAATAGTATCTCCTGTTTGTAGGGAGGAAAGTGAAAAGGCACATATAAATAAAGACGATCAAACGGTACTTCTGAAACTCCCTGGATGAGGGCCAGGGTTAACTCGATCCAGTCAGTGGGCTTCTTATAGGCATCATTTTTGCATCACCATAGTTATTCTACCTTGAAGGTAGCATTAGCTTTAACTATTACAAATTCACACATGACGGAAAGCATTTAATGATTGAATCCTTTTTCTAAGTGACAAAACATGTCCTCCTGACATTTTTCTTTCAAAAAAAAATTTGAGCTATGTGATGTTTTAGGAGAGATATCAGTTTCATGTATTTTTCAAATGCAAGAGAGACAAGCTCTAAAGGAAAGTCAACATAATAAATAGGAAAGATAAAAATTAATGCCTACCAATGCTAAGGTGACTGATAACCAGTCACTAGGCAAAGAGCCTTGGTACTGAAAAAATCTAAAGCTACTAAAGTAGAAAATATAAATCTAAAGCAAGAGGACCACTGTGCACTAGCCCTGTAAGTGGGACATTGGATTAAAGTGCCAATATTCTTTCACAGCAACCATCACCAAGGACATCAGTTATATAAAAATGTGATATAAAAATGTGAAGAGATAGATATCCTACAAATGAAGTAGAAGCGGGTTGTTTTCCACCTGTAATGTTGATAAATGAAATGTTGAACTATTTGGTGAAAAACATCAGTAGCCATTGATACATCTTTTACAATTACTTTCTATACTTGTCCACTCACTAACATCAGGGCAATGCAGAACATAGATTGGTTGTAGGTCTTTTTACACATAGATATGCATCTATACAAAGTGCAGGAGCTGCAAACGCAGGAGCAGCCCAAGCATATACTTAATGCGATCTGACAGTGATCAGTACCAGATGCTGCAAAGGAAATTTCCACAGAATCCATGAGGTAAGCAGTCAGGGAAGAACTGATATGTAAGGACAGTTTCTTCCGAACTTTGCTGTTTAGCTGGTACATGCCCTGAAGAATGGCATCTTACACCCTTTCCAAATTCACTCTCTCCCATCACCTTAATAATGTATATCCTGTTAGTGAACCCCGTCTCTTTCTTTCCGTACCCTGCTGCAAGCTTCCCACATCACCAGGGCTTTAGCAGTCTGTGCACGAAGGATCCACTGGCCAGCTCTGACACCAGAGCTGCACAACCTCTGCTCAGACTGCTGAAAATGAGCTGCGAGTCTGTACATTGTCAAGAAAAATAAAAATTACAGGTACTGGCGTGACGGGATTGTCAGTAGCTCAAGGATCCAAGAGGGAAAACACTGGCATGGAAAGGTATATAATCCTAAATTAAAATAGAGAGGGAGGCTTGTTGGCCCAGGGACTAGCCAGGAGCTACTGGGTCAAGTCACCGGTGTCACGAGTGTCGGTGGAGCTGGTGGTAGGTGGCAGCTCAGCAGCCCCACGCATGCGTTGTGGGGAGCTGTGGGACCAGCCCACCCTCCCCATCATGACCGATGCCTGGCTGGGCAGCAAAGACCCTGGGTGCCCTATCTGGAGCAGTGAGTGTATTAATCCTTAACCTAAGAGGTCATTAAATCCAAGCTATTCTTTGTGTGAGTCAATAAGCACTTGCTTAGTACTTGTAAGTTGTGCATATCCTGCTTGTGGAAGACCACAGGATATGGCTACACATGCCCAAACAAACAAACTCAAAATAGGGACCATAACAACTGATGTGCACTTACTTCTGAAATCTACTGGACTCTTAACCTCAGCAATTTATTGAACAATCAAATCCATGGATTATGTGTTGTATAAAACACCGGCGATGATTGTGTAAACTGAGAGAAATTGCACATTTCTGGGTCTGTGCTGCGGATGCTTGATTGAAGCAAATCTTTTTCAACATGGTGTTTTATATTTTTTAACGTCTGCAAAACCAGCCAAGTCCTACCACCCGATTTGCTCATACTGCAGTGATTCAACCCTTGGCATTTTTAGCAGATTCACCACAGGTCATTAGTTGCAACGTGTGTGTACAGTTTATTGAGTAGATAGCCCACAACTGTGCCTATTTTGTTTTTACAAGCATTTTTGTTCGGTTACACTGGACAAAGCAGTCAGCAGGATAATATTTCATGAGGTCATCTTTTGCAGTAGTATTTTTTTTTCAGTAGTAATGAGAATTTCTGAAACAGAATATTGTTGCTAATTACTTTCACTCACCTAATTTAGCCATCTAAAGGTTAAGTGTCTAACTGAAGCTAATTGACTTTGCTGCCTCAGCGGTTACTGGAGAGAGAGAAAGAAGTCTTGGAGAGCAAAAGATCTCCAGTGTATTTTTGATACTTACTTTATCCCAAGACGAATCACCCTCCAGGAGTCTCCCCTCTTTCTGCTGAGTACAGAGGTAGTAAAAATGATAAATTTAAACTGGATGCCCACCCTTGCTTTTGTGCAGTGTACGTATGAAGTTCTCTGCAGATGGACTGCAAAGAAATGACATTACATAGACACAGCATGAAATCATCATTAGCTGATACATATTATTTTAGAGATATAGGAAACAAGCTTGAGATTTTCTACTCCAAATCAAACAAAACCCCAGGTCTCTGTCTTTTGCATTGTTATGATGAAAGTTGGATTAAGCTTCACTGAATTTCATGAGCACAATGAGTCTTTTGCCAAGCTGTTCAACTTAAGGTAGTTCAGTTTCTTTTGTGGGTTTTCTTTTGGGGGAGGTGTTGAATTTCAGTAGGAGCCACCATCAAAAGCCCAGACCACAAGTCCACAAGTGAGGCCATGAATATGGTTTTGCAGCTGGTTGTCATATTTCAGGAAGGATACACAAAAACTGGAGAGTCCAACAACAAGCATAATCAAAGATCTAAAATCACAAAGATATAATAAAGTGGGGTTGTTTAGCTTAATAAAGAGAGGACATAGGGAAGAGTAGGAACTTGATGATTTTCAAAAACCATCACCGAGGAAAAGCAATGATCACAGCAAGGAAAATTTCAGGGTAGACGTCAGGAAAAACCTTCTCATAGTAAAGAAGTGCCTGGGAGGACTTGCCAGGTTTTCATTACTGGAGCTTCTTAAAACTAAACAAGACAAATGTCTGTCAATCAGGAATGACTTAAGCATAGGTGCTCTCCCCTAGTGAAAGGGAAGTAAAACAAATACATCCTTCCTCTATAATTATCTAAATAATTTATTTATAATAAATAATATTTATTTATAATAAATTTATTTCTTATTTCTCTGTTTCTTATAACTTTCTTATTTATAAGAAATGGGCTGACAGGAACTTCTTGAAGCTCAAAAAGAGGAAGTGCAAAGTCCTACACCTGGGGAAGAACAACCCCAGGCACCAGTAGATGCTGGGGCCACCCAGCTGGAAAGCAGCTTGCAGAGAAGGACCTGGGTGTCCTGGTGGACACGGAGTTGATCACGAGCCAGCAGTGTGCCCGTGCGACAAAGGCAGCTAACGTTATCCTGGGCTGCACTGGGAGGAGTGCTGCCAGTAGGTAGAGGGGGGTGACCCTTCCCCTCCACTCAGCACTAGTGGGGCCACACCTGGAGGGCTGTGTCCAGTTCTGGGCTCCCTGGTACAAGAGAGAGATGGACGGACTCGAGAGAGACCAGCGTAGGGCCACTGAGATGATTCGGGGACTGGAGCATCTCTCCTATGAGGAAAGGCTGAGGCAGCTGGGACTGTTCAGCCTGGAGAAGGGAAGGCTCGAGGGGAATCTTACCAATGCATATAAATCCCTGAAGGGACACTGCAAAGAGGACAGAGCCAGGCTCTTTTCAGGGGTGACCACTGACAGGGCCAGAGGAAATGTGGGCACAAACTGAAACACAGGAGGCTCTGAACATCAGGAAACACCATTTCACTGTGAGGGTGACTGAGCACTGGCACAGGTTGCCCAGGGAGGTTGTGGAGTCTCCATTCTTCCAGATATTCAAAACCCATCTGGACATGGTCCTGGGCAACCGGCTGCAGGTGGCCCTGCTTGAGCAGAGGGGTTGGACCAGATGACTTCTGGAGGTCCCTGCCAACCTCAACCATTCTATGATTCTGTAATCAATGGGGGGAGTAAGCAGACCCACAGAACGATTTTCAGTGTTACTGGAATTGCTCTTTCACTATATGCCTGTCTTTTCTGACACCTGCACAAAGACTTCCTGGTTTAGGTGTCCATGTTTATGGGCAGGAGGGGATGAATCTGGGCCAAGGGCTGAAGAACACAAATAGCAGACAGCTCCTGGGAGGCAGAGTCCCTGCTCAGCTTCCACTGACCTCCCTAGGAGTTAATGGTGTTTATCAGCCCACTGAATAAAGGTTGGGGTTTTTTTTCTGACAGAATTTAAACTTTTTTGTAACAGGGGCTAAAACATAGCCTGTCAGGTTGTCAAAATTATGGTCTTTATTTCTCTAGAGTATGCCAGAGAAGAAAATCCTTAAGGAAATGATTGAAGATTTTGTTATAATCCTCATAATGTTTAAGTAAAGCAAAGACTCTCTGTCTCACATATGCTTCATTTTTACCAGTCCTCAGTTTACTTAAACATTAGGGAGAATATAACAAAATCTTCATTCACTGACACTATGAAACATAACAAAAAGGGGTTTGCCAATGAAATAACTTCATTAGCGCGTTCGTAATACCTTTTTAATTTGTGGTGGGTTGACCCTGCCTGGACGCCAGGTGCCCACCAAAGCTGCTCTATCACTCCCCTCCTCAGCTGGATGGGGGAGAGAAAATATAACAAAAGGCTCGTGGGTCAAGATAAGGACAGGGAGAGATCACTCACCAATTGCTGTCACAGGCAAAACAGACTCGACTTGGGGAAATTAATTTAGTTTATTACCAGTCAAATCAGAATAGTATAATGAGAAATAAAAATAAAATCTTAATACACCTTCCCCCCACACCTCCTTTCTTCCTGGGATCAACTTCACTCCCAAATTCTCTACCTCCTCCTGACAAGCGGCGCAGGATGACAGGGAATGGGGGTTGCGGTCAGTTCATAGCGTGTTGTCTCTGCTGCTCCTTCCTCCTCAGGGGGAGGACTCCTCACAGTCTTCCCCTGCTCCAGCGTGGGGTCCCTCCCACAGGAGACAGTCCTCCACGAACTTCTCCAACGTGGATCCTTCCCACAGGCTGGGTGCAGTCCTTCAGGAGCAGACTGCTCCAGCATGGGTCCCCCACGGGGTCACAAGTCCTGCCAGCAAACCTGCTCCAGCGTGGGCTCCTCTCTCTGCACAGGTCCACAGGTCCTGCCAGGAGCCTGCTCCAGTGTGGGCTTCCCATGGGGTCACAGCCTCCTTCAGGCACATCCACCTGCTCCGGTGTGGGGTCCTCCCTGGGCTGCAGGTGGATATCTGCTCCACCGTGGACCTCCCTGGGCTGCAGGGGCACAGCTGCCTCACCATGCTCTGCACCAGGGGCTGCAGGGGAATCTCTGCTGCGGTGCCTGGAGCACCTCCTCACCCTCCTTCACTGACCTGGGTGTCTGCAGGGTTGTTCCTCTCACATGTTCTCATTCCTCTCTCCAGCTGCAGTTGCACGGTTTCCCTGCCTCCCCCCCAAAATGTTATCCCAGAGGCGCTACCACCATTGCTGATGGGCTGACCTTGGCCAGCGGCAGGTCTGTCTTGGAGCCAGCTGGCATTGGCTCTGTTGGACATGGGGGAAGCTTCTAGCAGCTTCTCACAGAAGCCACCCCTGTAGCTCACCTGCTACCAAAACCTTGCCATGCAAACCCAATACAGCATTTCTGTAATCTTTTTATATTTTCTTTTTTTTTTTTAATTAGGTCTTTTTCCAATTGAGAATTATATTTGACAAACTAAATCTGCTTTACCTAAATACATAAACTCTATTTTAAACCTTTTGTTAGGGGCAAGAGTCAATGTTAAAAAGAGAATTTCAGATTCCGTATTTTCCCTTCTGCCTTGTGATACTGAAAACCAAACTTTCCTAACTGATTTGAACCTTCCCATCCAAGTTAAGCTTACCTACACCATCTTCCTAATTCCACCTCCTGCAGAATAATGCCTTCGTTTTAACCTACCATATAAATGCAACTCATTGATTTCTTTTTTACAGGCATGCCACTACCTGCCCTAACTTCCTTAAACTATTTCTAATGCATTTACTGGTCTTCAAAGTGCTGTAAATATTTTGTTTCAGTTGTCAAAGATTCTTCTTTACATATAATCATTGTGAAAAGACAGTCAGTACTGTTACTGAGTATGTTTAGTGGGTGGTGTGTAAGGGACGAGCAAGCATATGCAATGTGAAGCACAAGGACGTTACCAAGGAAGATTGATATTTACCTGAAGGTATCAAGTATCAGTAAGTAGGTATGAAAACACACCGCACAAAAAGTATTGTGATTGCAAGATAAAATAGCAAAGTTCTAAGTCTAAAGTAGCCACCAAAAATAATCTTTTCAATTTTCTACACATGAAATTTCAAGATAGTTGATCCTCTTTATGCCACAGCTTCTCCCCACACAACATGTAGATGCAATATTTCTTTTCTTCTCTTTTATTCTTTTTTTAAAAGACTTACTATTGCCATTGACTATAAAAGCCAGCCAGGTCATAGAATCATAGAATCGTTTAGGTTGGAAAAGACCTTTAAGATCATCCAGTCCAACCATTAACCTACACAACCAAATCCACACTAAACCAATCAAGGGTAGACTAGACTAAACCATGTCCCGAAGTGCCACATCTACCCGTTTTTTGAACACTAAGGTAAGTGCTTCATTATACGTCTCTTAATTAAGTTAGTGAAAACATTTAATAGAGTAATTTTTTAATTTTCTTCTGCCACCCTACAATAAAAATGCACTCCCTAGTCTCCCAGTCACCTTTTAAAAACTGCATATAATGAGAAAGAGATATATTGGGCTCTTGATCCTTGCCATTTGGCTAGTACATTTTACTTTTATTCTTCCTTTGGAGGGGTGGAGATATTCAGTATAACCTTGTTAGCATTGCCCATTTAAAAGTCTTTTCCTGAAGGACATTTTAGTGATTTTTGAGATGATTTTATTTACGGAGCTTAATATGTCTTGTCTTTTATTACTGAAGGCTGTACTGCAGCAAAGCTCTAAAAGACAAACCTGAAAGTAGATTAGTTATCCCAACTGTTCAGACTTTCCAGACCCACTTTGGCACTTAAGGAGTTTCATTAGCCTTTCTAGGGGGAAGAAAGCTTAAAAAGTAATCCAGTGGTAAAACCAAACCCCGCAGTACACTCTAGGAGCAAGAGTGTATGGAACGGACGGGGAAAAAAATATAAGGCTTTTATTTTATCACTGGGCCCATATGGGACAGGATGCCATGTCAGAAGAAAAGGGTTTAGCATAATAGTGGAGTCTCAAAATACAATTTGGGCTTGAAGAACAGGTACCTTGAATTTTCTGACAGCAGAATTTACAAAGGTGAATTTGTTAAAGGTGGAGATAAGCAGTATCATCTGGGTGCTGTGTTCCTGTGGACTTCGGAAAAGTTAGGAAGTGCAGTGTATCCCCAAATGAACAGAAGTGCTAAGAGGTAGACTTGGAATTTGGATCTGGTGATACCCTCATGTACAAACCCTCCCATTTTCAAGGTAAAGAAATCTCAGCTCTAATCTAGCAAAATAACCATATAGTTATGGTTGGCTAAATACAATTCCTAACCCAACTGATACCAGAGGAGGGATTATTTTTTTCAGCCCAAATTATTTTGACATGTCAGTCAATGGTGGATTTCCACACATTAGTTACTTCTTCTGAAGCTATGGTCTGCTCGTTTAGCAGAAGTTCAACGACTCACCGTGCCACTAGGACGTTAAGCATGAGCTGTATTCATGTCAACAGAGCCGTTAGCAAAGACAATCCCTCTGCTGACAGGAGCTATAGACAACCCACTTGCGTAGGCAAGATGCAGTGCTCTACCAGGTTACCACTCCTCGCAGTGAAAAGCTATGCAGTAATTTCCTCCTCTTTTCACCTCCTCTTTTAGCTGACATTAATTTTATCAATGTATATTTTCCATTGAGAGGTTGTCATACAGCTGACTCCAACAGGCATTTTAACTTGTGAGGTCACAAAACAAACTTCAGTGTTTCTCTGATCTTATATATGAAACGATCCAGAGTCAGGCAGAGTAACGCTCCCCGGACAGGATTTACAGCAGCTAGCACAGTGAGATGACTGAACCAGGCAATCACAAATACCAGAGAAAGAGATGTACCTAAAACATCTTCTCCCATGTGGGTCTATTTTAATGGCTTTAGACATCAAAACTAATTCCCATTTTAAAGTGTCTTCATTTACTCAGGATTCAATAATCAGCTGCCTTTGGAGAAGAAGGTCTTTCACATAAACATCAAATTTTTGAGCAATTCACCCAGGAAATGGGAAGCCCTGGCTCCCAGTCATATTGCAGCTGGACAGGGTTTGAACTCACAACATCTAACTCTTAACATGTTTATGAGGTTTTTTAACATCCTCTTTTGAATATCCACTACCAAGAAGGGCACAGGAAGGGAGCAGACAAAAATGATATGTCCATAGGGACATGCCTATTTCATAGCATAGACCTTGTCTTCTAATTACCTATCTACCTATATATTTTCTTTCATTTCTGAGGTGATGTGTGTCCTTGGAGGGCTGTAAAATTATTTCAAAGACTATAAAGCAGCAGTGGATCTGCTGCCACCAAACTAGCCCCTAGCTAAAATGCAGACATTTGGACTGGCCAGGGTCCATAGAAAAAAAAGGCTTCTGTCCTGTTTTCATGGCAATCTGACAGCAGCTGTGATGGATGTGTGCTGTCACTGCAGGGCAGTGGGTACAGCATTCTGGATATGGCCCTTCTTCTCCTAAGCCCAGTGCTAGTAATCCCCAAAATGGAAGACAATATGGTCCCACAAATGGGTGCTGGCTCCTTCACCCCAAACCTCTGTTGGATAATAGACTGGGCTGGGATGCAGTTGCCACCTGGCCACAGGGGACGCTGGGCCTGGCCGCTACCCAGTGGAGGACATAAAGGCTACTGTCCCATCTGAAATAGCGCTGGCTGCGCTCAGTGTTTTGGGTGAAGATGAGGTCTGCGATACCAAACTCCTCCCATCTGCCCTACCTATAGGATGTTGATGATCCTCAACTAGCCCTGCATAGCTGAAACTTCACCAGCTTCACTGGCAGCAGGCACAGCAAGGGCAAATTAGAAGCCAAAGGGCAGTGATGGGCATGGCCCCTTATACAGAATATGGTGATACGGTCAGAAGGCGTATGCCCATCAGGTGATAAAGAAACAGAAAATATGCTAAAAACCTTTATAATACAAGGGTGAAACGGGTGAAGAGTTAAGCTCTTACATCACAGACCACTCTTGCCATCATGTTACATGAGCTGTCTGCCCCCAAGGACGGCGTGACAAGAACAGGATGCACCATTGGCCCTAGGAGTCATCATCTGGTGAGCTTCTGACCTCACACAAAGCATGAGGCAACCTCCTGGCAGTTCTTTATGCTTACTTGCCCAGTGCTTAGAGATATAATTTGGAAAATTGAAATCTAGTTCACAGTCCTCTTCTGCCTGATTGAACTCAAATCTTTTATCCCTCCAGTGTATCCTTCCAGCATATTGGTTAAAACAGGATTCAAGTTACTTGGGCAGAGAGAGAGGGTTTGACCAAATGACATTTTAACATTTTACCTCATTAATGCATTCCCACAGCAAATTACTTCCTTATGAAAATCCATTTCTGATGAAATGTATACACCAACTTCAATATACATAAATTTCCCTCCAAGCTCTTCATGTTGTATAATCATAAACACAAAAAATCCTAAGAAATCTACAGTTACTTGATGGCGAACATACAAAACCCTATCATTATGGAGAAGGCACAAAAGACAGGTCAGTTACCGGGACGTAGGAATCAACTTCTCTATCAAATAACTCATATTTGTTGCTCTTTTCAGCAGTTATTAAAACAAGCCTATAGCATTTTAAGGTATAATACACAATATGTGGAGAACAATAGAAATAACTATGTAGGCGTAGAAAGACTCATAAGTACTCTCAGGATTGTATATTTATTAATTTATTGTTAATTTATTATTTTTCTATTAATATCTCACTCCTTCACAGCAAATAAGCGAATTTTAGCCATCTTGATTAAAACACTAAATAAAATCTCAGAAAACAAGTTGTTGTTATTTTTATAGTGCAATTAACGACGCTGCATATTTTTGCATTTTGTCAGTTGTTGCAATCTGCACTTTTAGTCCCAAATAAGTTACTCTTAATTAACTGGAAGCTTAGTAAATATATACCCCAACTATCTGGCAAAGCTTTTGACAAAGTTACATGCAGCCAATATATGCTTTCCAGCTCTCCTCCCTCTGCTCTGCTCCCCAAACAAATCTGTGCCTCGGTTTCCCAGGCACAGTATCAACAACGCGAGTTCCGCGTGTGGCTTCCGAGTCCCCGCTCCAGCGGCTCCAACAAGGGAACATAACCCGGAGAGGCCACTTGGTCCTCACCCCGCGTTAGAGGCTCCACAGGAACACTGCATGGGGTGTGCTTTGGTCAGGCCACGCAGGCTGGGTGAAGAACTGTTTGATTGTGACTTCAGGTTGTTGTCCCCACAGGAATTAACGCACTTCAGCTTCAGGCTCCGCTGTTCAAACCGTAAGAGTTTACGGGAGCTTCAGAGAAAATCAAATTTTCGTTAGAGAGAGCAGACACTAGAAAGGACTTTTATACTGTCAGCCAGAAGTGGAGCTGGAAGGAGGGAGGAAGTGTACTGTAGCCTTATATAAAAAGACCAACAGTTTAACTTTTTTTTTTTTTACTGAGTAAAGTCAAAACTTTTGGTACTTATTTGTCTGTACACTTAATCAAATACAAGGTTTCATTTCATTTGCAGCAGATTTATTCAGTTTAATTCAGTGTGAATGAAAGTAAAATTATATAGATTTCATAGCAAATTGACCTATTACCCTTGCACCAGTCTTCTTGACAATTCTGCCTGAGAGTTTTCTGATTGCTCAAATGCAAAATATCCTGCTTCACTCTTGTAAAGTGTCCTTTTTGGCATCTTCATTTATATTTAAGTTTTCTTTGTGTTTATGTAAAGAAAAGGACACTAAGTGGAGGTTGTTTTTTTTTTTTTTAAACAGTTTCTGTTAAATTTTGTAAATATATTTACAAAAGTATCTAAAAATCAATCTAAACTCAGTCCTGACATACTTCAGGAAACAACTTTCTAAAATCCCACATTACCAAAACCATTACACGACTGCAGACAATTTCTCTGGCTTAGCCATGCGGAAAAGCAAATCCACATTTCTCTAAGAATCTAAGTAGAGCATTTTAATCTCTGCCAAAAGCATCCTATTTGATATGTAAAACATTTTCATCTATAAACTTGTATATTAGGACACCTTCATCTCACAGTGCTGTGAAGTTTAAGGTGGATGGAATACTTAGATACCGTCTGCCATATGATCTAACAGTGGCTGGTCCCAGCATCACAAATATCTTACAGGTCTTCTTTAACTGCAAATATCAAAAGCGGAACATCTTAATAATTGTATACTTTCATTTTGTTGTATGTTCTGCTAAAAGATAACTATGTCCACATAAACATATGAAGTTAATAATATAAAATACCTACAGATCTGCACTAATCTCAAAATATTTATCCACAATCTCTTCCTTACAGAGTTCAGCAGTTACTTTTCCACAGATTCTGCGTGCAAGACAGATGGCATTTCACAGTAGAAACCAGATGAGATATCACATAGACAAATTTGCAACATATGGTAAATACAAGTCTCTTCCTGACTCTGGTAGATCATAGCAACGTTTTCCCCAAATACTTGTGTTGTTTTGTAGTAACTCAATATTTCAAAGGTTTATTCAGACGGTGATTATCAGTGTCTTGATTTCAGAAATATATGTCCTGGAACAAAATCAGTTTATGATAATCTCAAACATTTAGCTTGTTTCATAGTATTTTTTCTCTGAAATGGGCTAAACTTCACAGACTGAACTGGAATAGCAGCACAGAATCTGGCAGTCCACATTTAAACTGCTTTCTAGCAACAACTGTCTGCAAAGACACCCATCAGCATGCAAAATTTGTGATGTGGAGAACTAATGCTTCCAAAAATAAGGATGCTGACTACTCAGTACTGTAAATTAACACCTTCTATCTAACAGAGCAGGTTTAAAATAAGGTTACATCAAACTTACTTCAAAAATAGTTTGCACACGTATGACTCACTGTACACAAAGCTGATTTTTTCCACTGCTACTAATGTGACAATTATGAATTATTCCAGTTCTTGAAAAATTTCTCAAATAATAAAAATCTGGCAACCAGGCAAATATATTACATGCCTAGCTACAGGCACATATGTGTATGGTTTTTTTCCTCTAATTCCTGCCACTCCAAGTTTCAAATTACATGGGTAAGTACATCTTACTGACTGCCAAGATTGGGCCACAAAATAGGTAAGGTCACACAAGGTATTTCTCAAATCATCTATTTCCTATAAAGCCTTCAGTGACTCAAAAGAGAACTTGAAAAATGTGGGGGAAACTAAATGTTGATGAATGACAATATATCTATGAAGAAAAGAAGCAAATTACTATCTTTGTAAAACCTGTAATTGCCTCTGAGAATGACCCCACTTAACTATAACTTACTGCATTCAGGTTATTCCAGTTCCTGAATGGCATTAGTTTATCATTAGGAAGGTTTTGCACTTCATAGGAACATTTTCCTCTAATTTCACATGAGGATTAAAATACAGCTCTGCAGGAAGTCTGAACAGCACGTACAAATGACAGTGGGTAGCAAGAAAAACTCTTCACAGCTTAGGTCTCTGGGTAGCTTTGTTTTAATTAATTTTATGTATTTTCATAACAAGTTCTCAAGACCAAAGCAATGGAAGCGCCTGCTTTCCTCTGACCTTCTTAGACCTTTTGACTTTATCCTGTTGAATAGCAAGCTAATTTCCCCACTGTAATGATTGCTGCCAATATTTCAATTTTTTTTCCTATTAGACATTCCAGTTTTAAGAAACCAGTTAATTGGAATCCTTTTAATTTCACAGGATTATTGTCACCTTCCTTGTATCTCGTTTCTATTCTATCTGCTTAAGTCTTCCCAGAAATGCTGTCAAAATGTTTATTCACAAGATACACAGAAGTAAAAAAAATGCATTTTCACAAGGTATTTCGGTCAACGTATGCACATGTACTGTAAGGTACCTATATATATGTATGCATGTATGTACATATACAGGTAACAGTTTTCTATATTACTCAGATTCTTCAGCTCCACTGATTTTCAGGCAAGCTGTAAGTCCTCAGTATATCCAAAACTCATATAGCCTCTGTTACGTGGTTTTAGATGAACTCAGGTGCCTAAATGTAACACTGTGAACTTGAAACTTATTTCTGTCACCCCAAATTCTGGAAATTCAGATGTAATGCTCCCATCAACTGAAAATAAAGTAAAAATAAGCTGATAGTTTGCTTGACTATAGTAAGCACTGTGTTCTCCAAAATCCTTCAGAAGGTTCTGTATATTCTGCCAAATTTAAATAAAGGAATGAATTACTAATTAAAAAATCTGACTGCCAAAGCCTTCTGATCATCATTAAGACAGTTCTCTTCAGCTGCCTTCGGCAGCAAATTTTAATCAGAAGAGCGTTTGGTTTGTTTTCTTATCCCCAAATAATTTCTATTTCTAGTGCTCCTCATTTTGCCCCCTGGTCATTGAAATTTTGATTTGGAGATCCATCACATGAAAGATTGATAAGCAGTATTCAGAACCTGCTTTTCCAGGGGAATATGGTGCTAATGGCATAGCAAATATTTAATTTCAAGCTCTTTATTGCTAATTTTGACTCAGTTCCTCCCTCCTTTGCTATCTACATCTGCATACCTTTGCTGTCTGTTAACTGTTAAAGAAGCACTTTCTGTGCTACTAGGAAATATTTTCAAATGATTACCCAGTTAAGGTTAATAACTTCATTTCCTTCTTGTTTGGTGGCAGATCCCTCTTTCTCAAGCAGCCGTTACATTTCATTCACTGGATACATATTTAAAGTAGCAAGAGCAGGAAAAGAGAAGCAGGTCTGTTACTACAAACAACTCAGCTAATTTCGATTTATCAGTAAGTCTGAATATACACAACTTTAAACACTTCCAGCATTTTCTTTGGGCAAATGCATTTCCAGATGAAGCAAGCTATAGCAAATACTAAAACTGCACATGATTCTTCAGTACATATAACTGAATAATCTAATATTTAGTGTTTCAATCCTGATGTTGTCCGCAAATATTTTCATTTCTCTTCTCTATATTTTTATTACTCAAAAAACAGCACATAGATCAATTATTTTGATTTTTTTTTATCAGTCTCTACAGAGCTAATAGAAATAACTGTATTTAGAAATTCTACTTTGTCATTGTATGATGCACTGTTTGTACTTGATAATTCAACAGCATCACTAAATATATTGGTTGAAATTAGATGAAAGCACTGCTGCCAGCAACTTATCTTGTTTTATTTACTCCAAAGCATAGAAACTATTGCCTTCAGCATGAGAAACGTCTTCAGAACTGTTGACATCTCAAGGCTCATTAAGTTCTACTCATAGACCACGTTTGGTTTGGGCATATTTAAGACTTACATAACAATGCATTAATAACTGCAGTCTTAAACATTAGTATGCTCAGAATTACAAAAATAGCCATAAAAATACTTCAGTGCAACACATTTTACATTCTCTGACCTTGTTGACATAGCCCCAACCCTGGGATTACAAAACAACAGTGTCAGACTGCATCATATGATCATCAGTTGCAAAAAATACAAAAGAATATACTCAAAATTTATATTTTTATATGTGAAATATATGAAAATTAAAACTGCATATGATATATAAATTAAAAGTATAAAAATTAAAAATAAATTACAATAAAAATGGTATGGCTTCTAAGAAGTTATTTTTGCCTGTTTTTTCATTTAGACGCCAAGCAAAACTGGATTATTTGTAGAATAAATTCTTAGTGTAAAAAAATGCAAGCAGCTATTGATTAAAAAATGGGACTTTATATTTCACAGCTAGGCTTCATGTAAAAAAATACCGCATAGCTACTGACACTTTTACATTGTGACATTCAAGTGAATGTTTTTTTTCATACCTAGATATTGCTGTGATTGGGTTGTATATTTTTTCTCCAACTTTCAGCAGACGTTCTGTTTAATGAAAGCAAGAAAACATAAACCTGCTTTGAGAGGACACTATATCGTGTGTGACATGTAAGCTTGGAATCTAATGAAAAGTTGGGACGGTTTTTGTTTTAGGCTATTCAGGTGATTCCTTACAGGCATTGTTTGGAAAATTAGTTCTTCTGATAGCATAGAGAGGACAATACATAAAATCTACAAAAATAAGTGATAACAACAGAAATAGTAGGTCGGAAGAAAATGGTAGGTCTGAATTGCAAATTTGCAAGACTCTTAGTAATGGGGGTGGGGAGAGAGAGAAAGAAAAAAGAATGATGAAGAATATCAGTGGCAGCAGATCTGAGAGGCAAACCTGGGCTTCCAACTCAAACCCTTCAAAAAAATCTGGATGTTTTGTGTCTGTGAGTCTGAGATACTGAATTGTGGAGAAGCGTCTCTCTTGGCAAGTGTTAACCTCATCTCTTTGTCAAGCAATGAGTACAGAGGAGAGAAAGCCTGAGACGGGGAATAACTGCAGCTCACTGCATGCCTCGCTGGGGCAAGGTCCACTGTCACCCCTGTACGTTTAGGAGCTAGTGGGAACGGGTGATCTTAGTCACCCGCTCAAAGGAGCGCATCACCACTCACTTGTGTCTCTGACCCTGTATGTTCTACTTCAGCTGTATGATCGTACTCTTAATGACTTACTAGCATGCGGTTCAGCTACTAGGTATTCTATATGAGCAACTACATTAAAATCCAACTTTAAAAGGATTTACGATAGTAAAATATAAACATACATAAATGGAAATATTTTCATCGCATTAACAAAAATATAGTGACTAAAAGTCCAGCATGCAGCATATTTTCACAGAAAACACATTATATCAAGAAGTTGCTGTCCCTTTTTGGGTTTGTTTTCTTTTCAGGATTGCATTGGCTGAAATGCATACATTGTGTGGAAGAAACAAGGCAGGCAGCAGATGCATTAAATTGGCTCATGGTGAGATTTCAAAATGTAGTTGTGATTATGGAGATACCAGCAACTAGAGTGACTCTAATGGGACTCCCAAGGACTCTTGATGAAAGACTATTTAGAATCTTAGAATTGTTTAGGTTGGAAAAGACCTCTAAGATCATCCAGTCCAACCATTAACCTACCATTACCAAGTCCACCACTAAACCAATTAAGGGTAGAGTAGCAACCCCACGCCTCCTGGCTTGATGGCTGGATCATTTATAACGAAAGTAAAAACTAGGAATCATTAAGAATGGAAAGGACCTCTAAGATCATCATTCCAATCATCAACCCAACACCAGCATGCCCACTAAACCATGTCCCCAAGTGTCACGTCTACCCGTTTTTTGAACATTTACCATTTTTATCGATAAATCAGACAATTATATTAATGTAAAGCTTGCTGTTAACAAACAGATGACTTTAATAAAGGACAGCATTACTTTCCTGTTATAGGTCGATTTGATTTGCCTTGCAGTCAAACAAAATAATTTCATTGTAGCTAGGTGCACCATAATGCATCTGGAAAAAAAAGAATATGGGCTATATGCTCATGTTAAAAAAATGGCTTGGAAAGCAGTAATCACAGGAGAATGTACAGAAAACTTTCTGAATAGGAGACCTCGGTGAAATGATATGGCAAAAGGGAATAGCATGACCTTTCGGGGGTCTGTAAAGGGGAATACAAAATAGAAGGCAGGAAGTTGCCCCACCTCTGCACATCTACTACTATTACACTAATTTGGTATAATTTGCTTCCTAATTTGGTGTATCTGCTTCCAACATCAAAATACTGGAAAGTGTTCAAAGGAGCATCAATGAAAGTGATCTAGATGCTGAAAAGCTAGCATTACGATAGGTGCCTTACGGGGCTTGGGATATCCAGTTTGTTGCAGAGAAGTTTCACAGCTGATTTCATTAGTGTGTCCTGGTACCTGCAAACAGAAAAGATATCCAAGAGTAGGTGCTAGTCAATCTCCATGAAAAGATCTAGTAAGATCCAGTGGCTAGAATTTTAACTTAGACAAATTGAAGAGAGATGCAATTTTTTAGCTGCAAACAAGTCACACTGCTGGCTGATCTCAAGAGCCATCAAATCACACACATGCTAAAGCCTTGAAATCTGTGAATGTATGAGTTCCTCCATTCTTCTCTTTCCTTTGTGGGACATGATAAGAAAAGTTTCCCAAATTGCTCGCAATATACCCATAAGACATGCTGGAACGGTTCAGCCTCACTGAATTGTTGGGGTTTCACAAAGAAGTATCTGCGCATCATCAGTATGACAGACAGGTCGTAGTACATGCTCTTACACTTCATAAAAGCATTACCCAATATATGGAATTTAAAGAAGAGAAAATTTAAAATTATTTACAGCAGTCACTAACTTACTGCCTAAATTAGGGCACTTAGGGTAGGATATATCTCCTCTAATCTTACACAGCTGTGGCCACAGGCTCCCTTTCCAGTCAACGGCGGGAACTGAGGGAGCAGTTCACCTGGGCTACCTGACAGCCATCGGAAGGTGAACCACACCATACAAATGTTTACAATATAGGTATTAGGTGAGATGAATCCCAGCCAGGCACCTCACATCTCCTGTGATGAAACCTGGGAAGTACAATCGAGCATTTCTGATACAATTACTTTGGTATTAGGCAGGTAACAAATTTCTCTTAGTTAAAAGGAGGGCTCTCTAATTCAAGGCCTTTTGGCACACGCAAGCCCTGGCATCAGATGGATCCTGAGACTTGCAGCGGGGGTCAGCATTAACAAAACGAAAGCATAAATTTCAGAATAAAATTTATATATGCATCAAATTTAACTATTCTTTTGTGGTCTAGCTGCAAAATGCACTAATCCAAGAGGCATCTATTTCGGCACAGGCAACACTAATTGACTCTAGAGTGAAGACGTAGCCTTGGGAGCAGGAGACAGGGATAAAGAGGCCTCAGCTGTGCAAGGCAGTTTTCAGCAACCCGAACTTGGTTGTATCTGAGCGTTGCTCGGCCATGCTTGAGTAGCAGGAGTGCTGGGGGGGCACTGAGAGCAGCCAGCCCAGGCAACGAGATTGCTTTGCGAGATGAAAAGACAAAGGGATGTTAATGCACTGGACATGTTTTATCAGTATAACTTAAAAAAAAAAAGAACATCTTCAGGTCTTAAGACTATCGTGTCTACAATTATGCTAAACCCTACCGTACAGCGTTTTATATAAAGCGTGGGAGCTGGCGGACCGTGTGCCACGGTGACGGGCTGAGACCTGCTGTGCTCACACCTTAGTCAAAAAAAAAATGGGTGCTAGCCAGAGGAACGGCGGCTGCCCTCAGTGACAGCCTGGGGAAAGCCCATGGGTGGTCACACCGCGTTGTTTTCCGTGGAAGATGCGGTGAGGAAGGCAGGCCGGGGGGCCGCGAAGATCAGCCTTGCCCGGGTCCTCCCTCAGGAACCCAGACGAAAACCTCCCACAACCAGGCGGGCGGATCCCATCCGCCTCCTCTCCCTCGCCTCCCCCCCGACTCGGGCGGCCGGCGGCCCCCAAGCCAACCCCACGGGGGGCTCCCGGCCGGCCCCCGCGCCCGCCCCGTCCCCGAGGAGCGCCCCGGCCGCGGGCCCGGGGCCGCCACCGCCGCCTCCCGGGGCCGCCGCCACCGCCGCCTCCCCGGCCGGGGGCCGCCGCAGCGGGGGCGGGGGCAGCGGGCGGGCGCCTCCCCGAGCGGCGCCCCCGGTCCTGACGGCGTTTCCGGGCGGGGGAGCCGGGATGTGCGTCCGGGTTGGGTCGGCCCCAGCGAGCGGTTTCCTCTCGCCGTGCCTCCCTCTCCCCGTCCCTGCCCGCCTCCCTCGCCGCCGCCGTGCCCTCTGAGGGAGCGCCGCCCGCCCCGGCTTGGTGAGGGGGGCCGCGGGCGGGCGGGAACCGGGGCCCCGCCGGCGGCGGGAGGCGCCCCGAGGCGGGAGGGGGCTGCCGGGCCGGGGGGGCTGCCGGGGAGCGGGGCCGGGGAGGCGGCGGGGGGGGGCCGGGGCTGCCGGCCGAGCCTCCGCCCTCAGCGCGGCGGCGGCGGCGCCCCCCCGGGCAGGGCCGGGGTTGGGGGGGGGGCAGCCCCCTGGGCGGGGACCGCCGAGCTGCTGTCTGCGCCGAGCGCAGGTCCTGGCTTAAAATGGCCATCCGGACTCCTGGGGGCCGAGCGAGCGGCAGTTTCGCTCGCCGAATGCCCGGTGGAGATGTCTGTGCGCTGATGTTTGATGCGGCCAAAGGCGGTGCGGAGCCATCATCCGCCTGGGCGGGCCGCAGCCAGGGCGTCGGGTAGCGCGGCTCCCCCGGCGCGGGGGGCCTGTGCGCGGCCGTGGGCAAAGTCTTTAAAATAGCGGGATTTTCTCCTCCTCCTTACCGCTTGGGAGGAGATTCCCTGCTTTCCAGATGCGAAGTGTTCCCGTGATGATGTCCCGGCACAGAAAAGGCGGGGGAAGCTCAGCTTTTGTCTGCGCCTCCCTTTCTTCCTCATTTAAAAAAAAAAAAAAACCAAACCGAAAAAACCCAAACCGCCAAAACTTGAATGAAATACCTTTACAGTAAGCCCAGTAAATGATTTTCCATTTTTGCACATTGGAATTCTAGTTGATATAGAAATCTCCGTGCCCGCTATAACCGCTTGCGCTGTGAACTTTGGCCGTGTACTTGAGCAGCTTGGCTTTGTCTCTGGTTAACGTACGGTGTACGGGGCAAAATTAAGGCCAGGAAAAATTAGGTGGCTTCCCTGCAGCGGCCGTGTGATGTGAGATTATATAGTCACACCTAACATGATACAGACTTTTAAAATGTAAATAAGTTGGGCTTTGAGCATTCATAAGATAAATCGCCTAAAAGTTTAAAGAAAAAATGTTTTAAGGCAGTTGGATTATTCAGTTTCGTGTTTTTAAAAAAAAAGAAGACCTTTGGAAAATGCATTCTCTTCAGAATTACACAGTAATATTTATACGTTTAGTGTTTTGATTCACGTGCCAAAAATCAAATAAGAGCGCACAAATGTATTTGATTATGATTTTTAT
The DNA here is from genome assembly GCF_030463565.1 of Pelecanus crispus. Lineage (NCBI taxonomy): Eukaryota > Metazoa > Chordata > Aves > Pelecaniformes > Pelecanidae > Pelecanus > Pelecanus crispus. Next base: position 104,009,012 of record NC_134645.1, read on the forward strand.
TGACTTCCTCAGACAAATTTAGGCAACTTCCTAAGAACTGGAGTAAGGGGTGTAATCGCAGAATGGTAGAGGTTTATGTTTTCAGAGCATCAGTGTTGGTGTTAGGTGACGATATCTGAACTGAGTATAAGAGAACGGCGGCTGAGGTCAGAAGCTGCCGTCCTTCAGACTCACGCTACGTGCCAGGTTGGCCAGTCGAGCGTCTCGTATGTGTTAGCAGCGAAGCATCAGGAACATAATCAACATATGACAATACATTCGTACAGTGGAAGGATATTTTTAATTAATAATTTATTAGGTATATTAATTTCCAGTTAGTAAGTGGCAACTCAGAGTACACACTGGCTAAATAACTTGCCCGAGGTCACTTAAGCAGTCTGTGTCAGAGCTGAAAATAAATTATACAATCTTTGTGACTCCTAAGGTATGATCACGTTTCCTCTTGCTTTCTATTCACAGCATTTTTATGAACATAGCCATTTACTTTGTTTACAGAATCGACAGTTTCCTGAATAAGCTAGAGAGTCGCTTGGGTTGCAAAGATGTTGGAAGAAGATATGGAGGTGGCCATCAAGGTGGTGGTAGTAGGAAATGGAGCTGTTGGAAAGTCCAGTATGATTCAGCGATACTGCAAGGGGATTTTTACAAAAGACTACAAGAAAACTATTGGTGTAGATTTCCTGGAAAGACAAATCCAGTATGTATTAATGATGCCATACTATTGATTTTTTACCTTTCCCTCTATTTCTTTGTTCTGTTGTATTCCTAAGATTTACAAAGGCTTGAAACAAGGCCTGCTGTCTCCAAAGCACAGTAAAGGGAGTTGTTTTCTCTCTTGCACAGTGGGCTAAAATTATATCATTCTATTTTCCATACAAGATTTAGAATTATAAATCAAAAGCAAAATAAAATTTGGAACCTGTCTTGTACTAAGCTTTTTGACAAGTTTCCTTTGTATTCTACCACCCGTTTATTTTGTTTGTTTGTTTGTTTTTTAATGTGGAGGAAGTGGAAGTTTTTATGATAAAACGATTACACAAATTTATTAGCCAATACAGATTAAAATTATTGTGGGGAAAAAAATTAAATATGGTATAGATTTAGTCTCTTTATGTAATATAAGCAGATAAGACCCAATTATGTTTGATAAAATGGAAAATACTGTGGTAATGAGAAGTAAGAAAATTCCATAAATTTTGTAAGCTGATTAAAATGACAAAAGGACCATTATTCAGGCACCTAAGTTTTGTTTTGAAGTCTATATTATTTTTTTCCTCATAGAGGGAAATGTAGAGGAAGAGGAGGAAAGGAAGAGGAAAATGTAATATGGATTGTCAGGAAAGAGCATGTAATATAATTGAGGGACTACTGCCATAGCATGTTACAGAGGTGAAGCATTATCAATATTAAGTTACATTATATTTAAATGAAGTTAAATTTGAACTGAATTATTCTTATATTGTAGACACAGAAATATTTCCATGTCAGTTGTTTTGAATTGCTCTTGTTCATTGTATTGATTACAAAACTGTGTTGTTTATTTCAGAGTTAATGATGAAGATGTCAGGCTAATGTTATGGGACACTGCGGGTCAAGAAGAATTTGATGCAATAACTAAGGCCTACTATAGAGGTGAAAATACCGTGTTTGTTATTTCACAGTCTGGGTTTTTTTTTTTTTTCATCTGCACACCTCTTAACTGAAATTCTCAATACAGAGATAGGAAAATATCTTACTTCATGTGTGTGCAAAGCATTTTTAGTCCTCCTTTTTCAGTTCTTAAATGTTTTTCCCCTTCGTGTAAGATCCTTGCCTTAATTAAGTGTCACTTCGTGCAGGATGCTCAGTAGTGCCCTTTAAAAACATAGAACAAAATGAGACACATATTTGCACAGAAACTGCACAGAATGTAGCCATTCAGACAATCAAATGCAAAAGTATATATTTCCCTCTAAAAGCGTTTTCTTACTTCTTTAAGACATATTTGTACATGTTCCAAAAATTATGGCTGAGCCACTTAGAAATTAATCCAAGGGGAAAAAAAAATCCACCAGTCATCCTACAAAGATAGTTTATGAGGCACAGCAGTTCTCTTGCTACTACAGACTGCCTTGAACATGTTAACACAACAGAGTAATAAGGAAAGCGTATTTACTTCATAAAATAGAAACTATATTATTCAGTCATATAAAGGTAGTTTATCCATTTAGCCAGTGACAAATTAGTTGCATAGTTAGGCTTTCTTTGCATATAATTTAACAATGGTTGTGAAAATCTTTCCTTTTTGTTTTTTAACATGAGAGATATGAATGACTTGGCAAAGATTCCATCATTCAGTTCTTGTCAAACTAATTACCTGATGGCTGGGAAAAATATATTACTATGGTATAAAATGTTAGAAAAATTACCTCATTTAGAGATAAAATAATTGTTATGCCGTGCTGCTTCAGGTGGTATATTCCTCTCACCTTGTTATATTTCGTGATTGGTTTTGGCAACTAATGGGGGGGGGTGGTGTTGGTAATATTTCTGGTTGTCACTCACAATTGATGATTACCATTTCTTCAGAGAAGGATACTTCTTTTCCTATTTCTTTTTATTCTCGTGGAGATAGATCATTCTGTTATTTTACAGCTGACAAGTTGAGCCTATGAATTTTAGAAGGTAGTACTTTATTCTCTTGGAGCTTCCTTTTTACTCTCCTGGCCTTCAGTTGTCTTGTGTCCTTTGCTCTCCTCAGTTGTTCCAAGCCAAAGTCTTGTCCTCCTAATTACTGGGGCAGATATGCTAAAATATGGAGTGTTCAGAAGAACTTTGAAGTACAGTTATTGACCTCACTTACCGTGTATCTTGACTATCTTGAAATCTTGCTCGTGACTCGTGCCCAGCATAGTGCAGTTAGATCTCTACCTTCGAGGTCTTTATACTGAAGAGGCTGCTGTGAAATAGGACGTAGTCATCCTATGGATGACATTGTAGACAGCGTGATGGATATGTTAACAGTTCAAGCTATTAGATACAGTGACTGTTCTGCATGAGACTTTGACTCATGAAGGACAAGGGAGATTGTAAGAGCCTGGAATGCAATTTTGGTTTGCAAGCACCATCAGGTCTGTAAGCGCAATATTAGAGAAGCAAAAGGTCAAGCTTACTTTGGAAATGCAAGGATTTCGTTGCCAGTTATTGCTGATAAGGGGAGGATGCCTCTGAGGTAGGTAGGATAGATGCTGGCTGTTATTTCAAGGTCTGCCTCTCCCACAGGCCACTGTCCCACTATCATTACGCTAGGGTTTACATACTCTCCTGGAACCTTGTGTATTGTCAGTTCTTCAGGGATCAGCTGCTCATCCATGGTCACACAATGAATACTTCAGAGCCTGTTTCTGAGCCTTTCTTGTCCAGGGACCAAATTCATTCAGCCTTGCAGAGAAACAAAATTGGAGCTGACAGTGGATTTGTCCTGTGGTTTTCTACGTACAGGCGAATATGTGCAGCCAGTGTAACTGCATGCCCATGATCGTACAATGCAAGGAGTCCAGCAGCCTAAATTCAAAGAGTTGAAGGAAGCTCTGTATGTATTTAATAATTTATTTTTTATATTGTATCATGCGTCTTACCAGTTTCTATCCAATGGAAGTCGCACATTTTCTAATTGGCTAGGTACTTCATTTATATGCTAAGCACATACACAAGTGGCTGTCATTAGCATCACTGTGTGTTCTGTCCACGGTACAGATGTTTCTCAAAGCAGTATTTGATCACTTCTTTGTGCGTGCAACCCCTTCCATCCGCTACCACTGATATCTTGAGTAGAGCCTTGTTAGATTTTTGATGGAAAACAGACATCTTGCTCATTAGTCTGTTACTCAGTTGCTGATTAGTCAAATTCTCAGGCTCCTCGTTTTGTTGCACAACAGATAGACTTCGTATTTCTCAAGCCTTCATAGCATTGCTCTAGCTTGCGCTTGTCAACCACTTTTGGCTGTAGTAACTATGATAATGGGAGGGCTGCAAGACTGTTCTGGTCCAATTTGGAGCAAGGCAGCCCTCTTTTGGATAGTTAGTGAGGCCTTAAACCCTGCTAAGCTGGTTAAAGAGAGCCAGGATCCACAGCAGTTAGAACATGAGAACTTCTGGATGATGATAGGATTTGACTTTGCATTTTAGCTCTAAGGCTGAAGGAGCCACCATCAATTTTATAGTGAACGTGTGTTGTCTCTCATAGCCTGAAAAAGCTGAGGCAGAGAACAGAAGAGTGAAACAAATAGGTGCCGAGTATAAAGCCCTGTGTGAATCCACTCATGGCAAGGAATTTCTTTACATATTTTCTGTTACGTGGGCTGTGTACCAGCATGAAAGGAGAAAATATGGTTACAGAGTCTATGAGGATGGGATAATCTGCTGAGTGTCTTAGAGACCTACTCAGCTGACAAGCTCATGCTCTACTTGAATCAAGTAGAGATGCTAGCACTACTCTCTTTAATTTTTTTCTGAATTAGTCTAGGTATGAATATCATGTCAGTGATTCTTCAGCCAGTTGGAACCTTTTTAAAATACGGGGGTTATCAAGGCAGTAATGGCACACAAAAAAAACAATGTCCTTTTTTTCTTCAGTACTTTAAAGTAGCTTTACGAAACAGCTTCTTACAAAACAACTTTGATTTAAAATACTCACTGAGAACATCCTGGTTTTAGCTGTTATGCTCCTGTCTGACACTATCCTGTGCCTTTGCTGCTGGTGTCTGTTGTTGTACACAATCTGTTGTATGACAGAGGTGGTCTATGACTCCATTTGGAGTGGATGAGAGAGACAATAATGTTACTGACTGTCTTGAATACTCTCAGTCACTGCATACAGAAAGGTGTTTCAATGCCTAAATCCTGGGTTTTGTCTTTTTTTTCTTTTTTTCTTTTTTTTTTTTTCTCCTTAGAGCTCCTACATGGACATTATAATTTCTTATACTTGTTTATGTTCTCAATAAAAATATTGAGTATTTAGCAATATTCTTAGAAGATGAAAAGAATTTACCTAGCAAGATCCCTACCCTGCAGCATCTTCTGATGAACTCTGCCACACTAACTTCTGCACTACACTGAAGCATACTTTCAGAAAGATCACATTTGATATTGTTTTGCATTGAGCATGAGAAGAATACTCCTTTTGTTCTTCTCTTCTTAATAAGTATTTTGCAGGGTTATTTGATTAGTACATTCTGATATTTATTACAATCCAGTGATCAAAACCTTCAGCAGACGTTTGGAAATACACAATTACATATAGAATATATGTATAGAACTTGTCATTGTTGATACAAAGGTGTATCTCTTGATGAGGAAAGACACTTTCAGTTACTGTTGTTTGTTAACTTCCTGGTAAGAACCTTTAGATGTCAGAATCTTGAAGGTCCTCAAAAATACTTCAGTTTGATTCCTAATTGGAGCCTATCGTAGAATTCTCTTTAAAAAGCAGTATGGCCAAGCTGAGTTGTTTTTACTGTCCACTGTCCCTGTCCACTGCATTCTGCATGTATTGTATCTAAATTGAGTAAGGAGGTCTGATGTTGTAAGTCACCCCCTTTTTACCTACCACATGCTAGAACTTTTCCCTCTAAACTTATTATTACCAAGTTATCTCCGTGTTTTAGCATTCAGAAGGAATGTGTGGAAGGAGAGAGATGAAGTGAAAGTGCCTTAGAGTGGAAACTTCACAATGGATTTCTTAGTCTTAAAACTGAACAAGATGATGTTTACAGATGGTGAGAGTCTTTTAATAAATATTCTCATCTCCAATAGAGCAAAGACCTTGAGAGGCTTTATTAAGCTAGACTGCAAGACAATAGTTTAAATTCAGCATTGACAAATGCAAAGTCACCTGCTTTGGAAAGAATAATTAATTTTACACCGGTCTCACAGGATTCTAAGTGGAATTGCATCAGAAGAATTGTGTACGTTAGCATATGGTGTGGACATCAGGGAAAACAAACAAAATTTTAGAACACAAGTAACGGAAAATTACGAAGACTACATTGGTACTGTTTTATTGGTAGAGCTTGATTTGAAATTCTGAGGGAGTTCTTATTATTCTGTATAAAACTATACAAAAAGAATCTTAATGGCATGTGAAAGAATGTTAAAGAGCGTATGAAAGCTTTCATAAAGATAGACTGAACTTGGCTTTGAAAAGATAAATAAAAAGAAACCTATTAAAAGAACTTGAGTGCTTTGTGTCAAAGAAATACAAAGACAAACAGAATACAGGAATGGGGGATACTTGGTGAAACTCATAGATAAAAGAAAATTCATACCGATGAAATAATTTTTCATGCTGTATGTAATTAGATTGGGATCTTTGCCACAAGATAACACGGGAGTCTCAAAGACGTTATCTATCTATTCCTTTTACACTCTGTTACTAAGTATCAAATATATTAAAAGCATATAAATAATAAAGTGTTTCTCCATGTGTTTATGTGCAAAGAAAAGTAGTTTCTTGAGGATAACAAAGGACTACTGGACAGTCAAAGACCACTCACTAACATTTCAAGTGTGGAAGTTACCTTTTCGGTATCCATGGGTTTTAACTGTTGTCTGCTAAGGCTGTTACAAAACCGTAACAAAAATGGTACAAAACATTTTGTATAACTTACCATGGTGCTGTGATAGAATGAGTATGACTTAGAAATACACTTAATTTCTCCAAAAAGCTACTAAACAATTTACTTGAAATAATCACAACTTTCTCTGAAAACTTTACGTTTTCTGCTTTTCAAAGTCCAAATTACTGTCTTACAAAGCATAACGTGAAGTGTGCTTTGCAGGTACTGCATATGGAAAAATACTTGACTTCTGGCCTCCATTAAGCTGTATGGAAAACAGTGAGCAATAAGCAAACCTCCCTTTCCCTTTTTCCAGCCTTTCCACACCGCCTCCTGTTCCTTTCCCCTGCGTACATGTACCATGCTGGAAATAGCTTGAAAGGTAACAGACCCATAGCCACCATGAGGAATGGGTGTCATGATCAAAATAATATGGCAGTCTATTTCCATTTGGAGAATTTATGACCATTGGTTTGACACAAGCTGGTGGCAAAGGTGCACTTTTATGGCAGAAGCTTGAAAAATCCCTCATATTTGAAATACATTATATGTGATGATTCTTGTTTTTAATGTTTGATGGTTGATTTCTACTTATTTGTAATTGATTTGTATATTTTTAGGAGCCCAGGCTTGTGTTCTTGTGTTTTCTACAACTGACAGAGAGTCCTTCAAAGCAATCCCTACCTGGAAGGAGAAAGTCGTGACCGAAGTTGGAGACATTCCCACAGTTCTTGTGCAGAATAAGATTGATCTTCTTGATGACTCTTGTATAAAGAAGTAGGAGTTTTATCTTACTGTTTTTAAAGAACAATAGATGCCTCCTGTATACACACATTTTAAAAAAAAAAAAAAACAACTATGGTATCTAGGTTGCCAAACCTAGGCCCTGCATCAAAACATGCCCTAGAAGCACAGGTGACAGGTATTTGCTGCATGAGTGTAGTTACTTGGGCAGATGTGCTTGCCAAGCTAGGAGCTTTCTGTTTGCTTCACACCTTCTTCTGAAGTGTCAGCCAAAAAGAGGAAGAGCATGAAGAGTTTGGTTGTGCCATTATATGATTCTCTCTCTCTTTTTTTTTTTTTAAGTAGAAATTCTAAAACTGTAAATTTTCTCTCCTGTTAAAATTTACAGTTTCTGTTAAACTGTGCTGTGCACCAGTGAAGTTACGTTGCCCGGTTTGGCTAGTGAATACTTGCTAAAACGATGAAGAGCTATTAAACAGGTTGTTTGAAAAAGTATCTTAATATGCTTTGCTTCGCTTTCTTTAATTTGTTTTTATTGCTCATTTTTATCAAAACATTATAACGCTATAGAAATACGTATCTGTTAATATTCTCAAACTGCATGGTGCTGATCCTTCTTCACTATTTTTCTTTACAGATTTTACTGTCAGTTCTTTCTGCCTTTGTATATATGACCAATTTCATTCTTGCCATAAAATCAGCTTAACAAATGCGAGCTTTTATTTACCACAGTCTATCATGTAGAAAATACCGCATGATGAATTTGATTGTTCTCCACTTCTTCATTTCTGCCATCTTCCTGAGAGATTGAAATTATTCCTTCTTTTTGTTGTTTCCTGCACTGGCTTTCTTTGTTCTCTGTTTGCTATCATTGATGGCATAAATCAGCTTCTACTCCCTCTGCAAAGAATACTGAGGATTTTTCAAAGGAAAAGCAAAATTGCATTTGAACTCCTCCTTTATGCATGGTATGTCACTTAGGTTTTGCTCTCCACATACTCCATCTGCCATATGTGATTTGCCTTAGTGAAATTTTCATAAGTTTCGTCAGCTTTTCCTTAACATTTAGCACAAGTTCTCTTTCACTTCACAGAAAAAATTAACTCTTGGTTTCATGTCTGCACTCATCTGATTCTCATCATATCTCATAGTCTACTGCTTTATGAGTCTACTCATCATAGTCTACTGCTTTATTAAAATATACTGAAGGATTACTTTTTTGTTGTTGTTTTGACTTTGCAGTGATAATTGTTCTGATTCTAGTGCTGTTAATTACAGCCTCCTTCCTTTTGGTTTCACTGACACCTGTCTTCAAACCCTTGGAAAATGTTCTTTAATGAAGTCAATAAATACTGAAAAGCAATTACTTTTGGTCATAAAGAAACTGCATGTAAAATACCTTCTTGTTATGGTGGAGGTATTGTAAAGAAATTAAGGATCACCTGTTTTTTGACTGAGTTCCTTAACCCACCTTGCCACGTTTAACTTACCGCAAAGCATTGTGTCCATAAGAATAAATGCTGGCAAACAATATAAATTAGTTATTTACAAAGTTTTCTTCTGTTGTGCAGTGAAGAGGCAGAAGCGCTGGCAAAAAAGCTAAAATTGAGGTTCTACCGAGCATCTGTGAAGGAAGACCTAAACGTAACTGAAGGTACGAGATAGAGCAGAGCAGGTGTCTGTCCTGCCCGCTGCTGTATAGCACTGTACATCTCCCTAGTTTGGAGCTGATCTGTAACTTCCCATGTTGTTGCGTGCTGTTGACAAGCCTTCTTATATTTCTTAGCAGCACGCTTTAAACATAGCTAGAATTACTTGGTATCAGTTTGCTAGCCCTGTTTCTTTGTCTACATCTTCCCTTTCTCTTCCACAAACAGTGCATTAGCTTCAATGTTTAGAAGTGCCAGTGTGTTAAGGGTGCTTAGTTCTAATGACTGTCAGCAAGCTCTGAGCTTTTAAAAAAAAGATACGTAGAAGTTGAATTATTACAATATACAAATTGTTGGAACAGATTATTTTGTAATTGTAATAGTTAATAAATAATTGATATAAACAATTATTTCATAGTTTAGTTATATTTAAGTACATTAAAAGATTGGATCTCCTGCAGCGTTTTGTCTACTGAAGACATTTTACTAGTTCCCAAGTATCACTTTTTACTGTATATATTTAATTTCATAAGAGTACTGTTATAAAATTCAGTCACTATCTTTTATGGGGTAGGTTTGAATAATCATGAATTACAGTCTCTGATGACTTACGTTTTGTTTAATCAGGCAAACTTAATAGTAAACTAACTGTTTCTCCTCTGTTAACATCATTCACCTTGGGAAAAACGTGTGAGAGAAAATGTGAAATGCTTCTGTATCATCTTTACATGAGCTATTAATTACAAATGTAAATAACTGTAACATACGTAGGTTCTGAAAATTCTCCTATAGTTGTAGATTTTTTTCAGAATCCCAGGCAGACTTTCTGTACCCCAATAGAAATGAGGGTAGCATTAGTTAATTAGAAAAATGTTGCTGCCAGGTTTTATTAATAGCCTTACTTTACATGACTGCTCTTATTCTAAGGCTTCTTGCAAAAACTATATATATTAAATTCCTACAAAATTTTAGAAAGTTCCAAGCTGCAGGCATTGGAACATTTGGCAATATATACGTGCCAGCTTTACTGCAGGAGTATTGAGATGTTTCTGTCTGCTGTGTAGGACCCTAGAACTGCAGACTGTAAGACCTGGGCAGACGTCGGCCTAATCTGGAATCTGCTCGGGTACACAGTCCTGCCGAGAGAGAATCACTCGACCAGATCATGCTAAACCTGTGGTGTCGGATGCGCTTTTGTCACCACGCAGATTTCGATACAAAAGTGTTATTATTGATGTGAAGATTATTTTTAAGCCTACTCTGATGGACCTTTTTTCTTTTTTAACATTCTAGTTTTTAAGTATTTGGCTGATAAATATCTTCAAAGGCTCAAGCAACAAACAGCTGAAGATCCAGAACTAGTACATACAAGCAGTAACAAGATTGGTATGTATATTGTAATAAAAAACCAGAAGAGAGTATTTTGTGCCATCAAAGCTTATGGTCTCATCTGTTTCCGTATGGAGTTAATACAAGATGAACCAGGGTCTAATTATTACCTTCCTATCTTAGGATATTGTCTTTTTTCTTCTGTAAAATAACTTTGTGACTCTAAAGTTACAAGACTGTCAAATGGATGTACTAAAGTTCCTAGCTAATGTTTGGCAAGTGCCCTTTTATTAAATTTGTTTAAACAAACATTGTGTAAGGAAGGACTTGAGAAAGGATGCTTGTTGGGTTTTTTAATGTACTTAGTATTAGTGTTACTCATCTTGGTGCAGATTTACAAGAGACTCACGGTGAAACAATCTGGCATGTAATCAGAAGGTCTTTGGAGACTGCCTTTTTGTAAGGGAACGCTGAACTTCTGTAGTCCTTCTTTAAAGCATTTCTGAGTCAGTTCATTTATTTTCCTTACAGCACTCCCTTTTTATTCAGGCTTTTTCCTTACCTTTATCTCAGCAAAGCTTCCAACTTTAAAATTGTCATGTTTTTCTTTTATTATATTACTCAACTAACCATAGCTTTGTTACCATGCAATTAGTAGCATACACGTATGCAGATGAGCGCATATGCTGCCCTTCAATTACATAGATGTATACCGGCTTTAAATACTGCCTGGCTAGTAATTCCAACTGGCTCTACTTCAACTTTAGCTGCAAAATTGACCCAGAAATAGATAAAGCCTTTAAAAACTACAGTGTGTATTTGAGGTGCACTGCTATGCTTTAGTAAGCGTTGTGTCTCAAGCGTTAATGTATTATGCTGCAGGAAGCAAAGAAATACAAATACTTCTCTTGTCTTTTAAATTCTGTAGGTGTTTTTAATACAGCTGGTGGAAGTCACTCCAACCAAAATTCTAGCACTCTTAATGGTGGAGATGTCATCAACCTTAGACCGAACAAACAGAGGACCAAGAAAAACAGAAGCCCTTTTAGCAACTGCAGCATACCTTAGACCACTTCTGGAGGAAGAAAGCCCGACCCAGTGAATTGGATGAAGTTGTGCAATTGAGTACAGAATAAAGCCAGCTGTAGAGGTATTTTTACCAGTGCTTTAGCAAATCTTGTGCCTATGGGATCCTTGGTAGAGGGTGGATTTATATAAACTTGGTGATGCAGTGTTTTTGGTGTGTAGAGTGAGACACCTGGTGGCAAACCACAGAACCGTGGCTGCCCCGTGCACTTTGTAAAAATTAGGCAAGCTTCTCCTTTTTCAAGGAATTATTTACAGAGCTATGAACTAGGTATTGCTGAATTGCAAAGCACATTTAACGTAAGGATGATACTTACAAGTGTAGGTACAGACCATAACACTACGGCCCAAGGTAAAGTAGCAACCTTGCAACTAAATTTGAAAGAAAACATTAGAATTGGTTAGTCAGGACACTAAGAAGAGAAATGAAGAGCAAAAAGAAGAGCCTACATTTTATGCCTGACTATATTAATATGGATCCTGGCAGCTCTGTCAGTGCAATATACTTGTGTTATATATATGAGTGCTAAGGTATATATGTGAACATTTGGTATGAATATTTAGGCTAAATTCCAGTGTATATGTTACTGGGAGATCAGCTAATGATCATAAAATAGCAACTTCCCCAAAAAATTTTCCTTTAAAAATGTTGCATTTCAGATGAGGCTTTCCCAGCTGCCACTGTGTACGTTTAACTTGCTGTACTTTGGGCCTAAAAGCTTAGATTTAAAAATGTACGGTGCCAAAAATGCTCCTTCTTTTTACCTAATGCTGTGCTACAGATGTTTTTGTAAGTTTGTTTTAATCAGTCTTAACAAGTTGAACAAATAACACAGTCTTTGACACTAATAGCTATTCAGAAGGAACATATAATCATATTCCTGTTCAAATTTGATTGTTATATCCTGTGTTGTCTATGAAAAAGGAACTTGCAAAGTGGTGTCACAAAATATTTGTCGTCTTTGGAAAAATTTTTCATAGATCTCATAAACTAAGTTACGGAGGATCCAAAAAATTGCAGCTGGTGACTGAATTACATTAATGAGACATTCTTGAATGTTGTCTCGGATTCAAAGTTAGCTGCTGGTTACAGAAAACCTAATTCTGCAAGATCAAAGACATGGCAAAAATTTTTCAAAGTGCTTAAGTAATTTTACAGAATTGATTTAGATGTTTAGGAGCCCAAATCTAAATTAAAGTTATTTGGGCTTAGGCTCCTAAATCACTAAGGTGCTTTAAAAAATGCTGAGCAAGGTATCTTTTATTTACCAAAAATAAACACTTTTTAATCCTCTTGAAGAGCATGCATGCCTTTTAAAAAATATCCATTTTGTTTACATGTTTTTGTATGGTATGATATAATTTTAACTTTCTAGGATTTCTACAACAAACCTGCCGGTGACAAATGCAAAATATGCTGCTTGAAAAAATTCAGAGTTTTAATAGTTTTTTAAATGGTGTATGAGAATGAAAATGAGTTGAGTGATCCTGTATATTTTTGGAGGAAGGACTTTTCACTGTGTGAATTCATGTAGAAAGCTTGACTTACTTTGTTTCTAAGTCAATGAGTATGAAAACTGAAATGTACTCTTTTTTCCGCTGTCTGCAAGGGAGAGAAGTGGGTGGCAAGTTATGCACAAACACTAAAGATCTCTGAACTCTGTATTTTATGTTTACTATGTTAGACTTTCTAGCAAGTACCGTTGTTTCTTTGACAAGCTGTTAGAGCATCTCTTGTTGCTGGCAAGAAGGCAGCCTTCAAGGCACTCAATCCCCTTTGCTGTTGTGGCAGAACTGTGTGTTATTCACCGTCATGTTTCCTATATTTTCTCTTGGATCAAGGCCTTTATTTTTTAACGAGTGTATTTGATCATTGTGTGTACGTATAAATGGAGTCAAGTCCTATCAGTCTTAGCAATTTAAGAAGTGTAAGGTACTTAGGGTAAGACTTACGATTGTACATCATTGGGCCACCTTACAACTTCAGGATGTAGGGTAGAGTGTATGCATGAAGAATTTTGACAACTGTTTTTAATATGGAAACTTTTACATTTCATTGTCTGTCTGCCGGTTTCACACTTTTTATTCATTTTGCTTGAAAAAGAAACAAAACCACAAAGTGTCCGAAACATCTTTTTTGCCTTGTTTGACTTTGTACAGAGTACTGAAAAATAAGAGTTTATTACGTATAATGACCATTTGTACTATTACATGTAATACTGTAGACATTGTACTATTACATAAGCCATTTGTATTCAAGGTCTGTCATTATAAACCACTGTTTTAAGGACTGAAAACTCAATAGAAATTTTCATAGGTGGAGACTTGACAGACTTGCTAAATTTAGGGTATGTTGAAATTCAGTACGCATACTTTAACGTAGGAATAGACATTTGCAGCATTGGGTAACAGTGAGTTTTAATTTCATTCCCACCTTAAATCTAAAGCAGCTCGCTCTTTGTTGCAACTATGCAGTGCTTGTTCTCCAGTAGGACTGAGGTGGAGACTGTCCAAATTAGCATTTTTCTGGAAGTGCTCTGCATGTACACTGCTTGCAAATCCAATTTTTATCCTGCTGGGGTTAGTGTCTAGATGCAAACCAGATGACTTGCATATTGCAGGAATCCTTAGATATTCTCATCACTCTTCAGTGGGAGTAACTTTTGCCTTTTGAATGAAGAGACATGCCTAAACGTTTAGCGCTCACATTGTCCCTTGTGAATAATTTTTATTATAAACGTTGCCCCGTTCTCCACTCAAAGTGTTCTCATTAAAATATTGTATGTTTTAGTTACCAAAAAACCTACAGGTGCAGAGCTGGTAATAAAAATGCCCTTCTCGGTGCACCTGTGTGACTGTGCGGTGGAAGAGGATGTAGCTCTCTTGTTACACCCGTGGCAGATCGGCGTCCTGGAGTAGGAGCAGCAGATGTTCCTGCCACAAGACACCAAGTTTTGTTCTGTGAGACTTAAGCTAATTGCGCTCCTGTTTCATCTGTTAGTATCTCTTGAATAGCTCATTGGATGTATTATCTGAATCTTGCCAAAATTCTTTGCTTTCAGCTGCTAACGCTACCACTAGTAGAAAACTTCGGTAATTGTTAATGCCTTAGTGAAATAAGCATTCGCTAAAGAGCACGACACGAAAGCATCTGTCACTCCCGTGTTGTATCCATTCAGTGAATGGGTGTTCTCCCAGTGCGTGGGGCATCATTTGATGCAAAGCGGTAATGCTAGGGATGTATTTCCAACTGGAAATAACAAATCTCAAAGTTGTAAGACTGATCACACTAGGACTTTTGTGCTTGCATGTGTGTGGTTAATTTAAAAAAAAAAATTAAATATTCCACTTAAGACAATTTTGGAGCTTTCTTATTTTCAGTGTTTCTTAAGGCAGTGCTTACCTTTTTGAGTCAAAATGCTTGAATTACCATACTGTCAGTCAGATTTCCTGTTTAATTTTTTTATGCTAAAGTAAAATTTGTCATCTTATTTTTTTTTCCCCGTTATTGGGCTACAGCATATCTGACACGTAGTTTTCCTTTGCATCACTTCTGTAGATGTGCGTTATACTAAAGGGAATTGAGCAGCTGAACACGTTGTACCGCCTGGAGGTTATGCAGGGGTACATGCACAATGCCTAATGAGCGTGCACTTTGAACCTATTAATTCATCTATTCAAGCTGACAGCTACCAGTTAATAAGAGCATTAATTATTTGCACTGTGGAACCCTCTTGTTGGGAGTTCAGTCATACAGCAAACGAACCAACGTGCTTTCTGGATTCCAGTGATGGTACCTAAGCCCCTACTGCTTTTCTAAATGTAATCATCGACCTTTGGCTGAAGCTGCGGAACCTGAACCATAATTGTACGTAAGCCGGAGAGCGAGCGTGGTCCGACAAGCTTGGTTTCATCAAAACTACCTTAACCATCTTTTTGTAGGAAGCAACAGTTGCGCACATCTTCTCTTTAATGCTCAAATAGTATTGACAGAAGAAAATACTTCTCTCTGCTAATTATGGCATCCAAACAGGTAATCAAAATTATGGAAGAAAAAATGCAGGAATGTTTAGATGTAAGATGAAAGGTGCTATAATAGAATAAGAGAAACTTTCAAACAGTTCTGTGTCAGATGTTCTGCGTGAGTCGTCTCAAAGCCAGGTGAGTCCTAGTACTGAACTAGACTCATTCTCGGGTTTCTAGTGGTAGGGTAATACTGATAAATAATTTGTGGAGTGAGTGTTCTTTCTTCTCTCACGGAGATAAATGTGGTTCAGCAGAACCAACTAAAGTTGGTCAAAAAAAGTAAGAATTAATCTGGACCAGGAGAAATACCGCTCTCATGGCAAGGATAAAGATGCATCGTTCCTAATAAATGACTTACTCTTATTTGCAAGTTCACATGAATCTGAATGGTTAAAACAGATAATGTACATAACTGTTTTTATCACCGTCATGATCTCGAGTAAATGTTAAAGAAAAAAAGTCAACATAACTTAGAGTAAATCCTCAAGTGGAAAAATAAATGTTTAAAACTGAATATTCTGTGTATGCCATTCCTGTTAATCCCTACAAGTTAATTCTGCTGTTCTCTTGTAAGTGACATGAGTTGTATCATGCAACTTTAACATGTTTGTTTGATTACTGTTTGATCTGATACAGGTCACTACTTTTGTGGTTATATTAAATTGTCAGTGTATTAAATCGCAAAAAATGGCTCTACCCCTGTAGTCTGCAACCTGAATCTGCTCAACAAACTCGTGTGCCTGCTCCTAGTCCGTGTGTTGCGAACAGCTGGGATCCAAGGCAGCACACGTAGATACTCTCACAGAACACGTGTGGGCACCCCTGTCTAACAACAGAAGAGCTGTTCCTGAGCTCTTGCCTCTCATTTCTCCACCACAAAATGGGATTCTGTTCTCTTTCTGTGCCCAGCATTACTCCATCCTAGGTGCTGGATCCAGCATTTGGACTTAAGAGTCATGGAATCATAGAATTGTTTAGGTTAGAAAAGACCTTTAAGGTCATCAAGTCCAACCGTAAACCTAACACTGCCAAGCCCACCACTAAACCATGTCCCTAAGTGCCACATCTACACATCTTTCAAATACCTCCAGAGATGGTGACTCAACCACTTCCACAGTCTCTCTACAACTACCTGAAAGGAGGTTGTAGCGAGGTGGGTGTTGGTCTCTTCTCCCAAGTAGTTAGCGATAGGACGAGAGGAAATGGGCTTAAGCTGCGCCAGGGGAGGTTTAGGTTGGAAATTAGGAAAAATTTATTTATGGAAAGGGTGGTCAAGCATTGGAACAGGCTGCCCAGAGAGGTGGTGGAGTCACCATCCCTGGAGGTGTTCAAAAAATGGGTAGATGTGGCACTTCGGGACATGGTTTAGTCTAGTCTACCCTTGATTGGTTGAGAGTGAGCTTGGTAGTGTAGGTTAATGGTTGGACTGGATGATCTTAAAGGTCTTTTCCAACCTAAACGATTCTGTGATTCTGGCCATTGTAATAGAGTCCTGCTTCCTCTTGCATGTGGTTTTGCACATAGAAAAACAAATTGCTTGCTTGACACCCCAATAAGGATTAATTAGCAATATGTTAGGCAAGAAAAAATCTTGAAATCTGAGAAAACTCATGTTTTTGTGGTTATGCATTTTTAGGTCAGGGAAGGGCTTGACTACAATTAAGTGAAGACCTTGAGAAAACGGAGGCTTTGACGCTGTCAAGGTGGGGGGTTACGTAGCGTGCAGCCGAATGACGTTCAGCGTCAGGGAGCGGGGCAGCCCTTCGCTGCGGCATCTGCTGCCAGCCCCCGCGGGAACCACTGCGCGCACCGCGGGGCTTTGCGGCATCTCCGAGAAAATGTGTTGTGCTCACAAATGTCCCGTTTCCAAGGCTGGCTTACGCTGAGAAGCGGAGCAGAGCCTCGTTTCGTTGCTCAGGAGGTAATGGAACCAAAAGTTCACTGGTTTCTCCTACACCTTCTTTGTCCCAGCTGTCTTATGCCTGCTGAGCCTTGCCTGCTGTGTTTTGATTTTTTGATAACAGAGCACTTAAAATGAAAAACTTCAATTTGTTCTTTTGTCGATCTCCATCATGTGTAGCTCTGTTTAGCTATTTTGAGTTACTTAAAGGGTAATACCTGTTTAAGATGGCCAGCATGAAGCAACAGGAAAAATAAAAAAGGTGTCATCTGTTGTGTCTAACAGGTATGACTGGGTGAAAGAAACTTTAAGAACAGTATCACTGGTTTTAAAATTAGATTGTTCAAATCTATGGGATCTTTAATGGGTGTGGCATGTCAGTATGCAATCTTAAAGCGTAGGAGAGGGTAGTGACAGCTGTAGTGCAGACCCCCAGGGGGTCAGATGACACGGGATTTAGGAAAGCAGAAGGCAAACAGAAGAAAGAATTTTAAAAGTAAACCAGTAACTTAGATCAAAATAAGTCAAATCTATACCATGAACTCATCTGTACATACGCAGGTTGTGATTGTTTCATTTGGTCTTGGAGAACAAAAACAGTTGTACAAGTGCTATAAAAAATAAAAATGCTTTTAGCTATTGGTAGGATGATCAGGATCTAAAAAAGGACACAAAAAACCCTTAAGGCTCTTGGCCTGGATAACCTTATAATGGCCTTAAAAAACCCAAATATTGAAGGAATATTCTAAGCATCCATAAGCTATATTCAACTTCACTATCTCACAGCGTAGTTTCTGAGAAAAACCCACGCCATATATTATTGTCAAGGGGTTTAATGCTGTTAAATTTAGACTGGATATTAGGAAAAAATTCTTCACGGAAAGGGTAGTCAAGCATTGGAACAGGCTGCCCAGAGAGGTGATGGAGTCACCATCCCTGGAGGTGTTCAAAAAACAGGTAGACGTGGCACTTTGGCACATGGTTTAGTGGACATGGTGGTGTTGGACTGATGGTCTTAGAGGTCCTTTCCAACCTTAATGATGCCTAGTTTTACTTTCATTAAAAAATAATCCAGCCACCAAGCCAGGAAACATGGAATTACTACTCTACCCTTAATTGGTTTAGTGGTGGATGTGGTAGTGTTAGGTTAATGGTTGGACTGGATGATCTTAAAGGTCTTTTCCAACCTAAACGGCTCTATGATTCTAAATAGCTGGAAGCTTTATTTCATTTGTTAAAGTTCACAAGGATCTAAACCATATGAAAATAAACTAATTATTTTTAAAGCAGAATTCTAGAATTAATCTCACCAGGTTCTTAGCACCTTTTCACGATCTCAAAGCTGAAAATTTGTTTTGGAAGCACCCACCCTGACGTGCCAATTCTGTGAACAAAATGCAGCAACGGTAGCCTCGTAGCTGCCACGGTTTCCAAGAAGCGCAGGTTCCCCCTGCAGCGCGCTTGCCCGCACAGGAGCTTCGAGCCACAGAGCTGCAGAGCTTCAGTTGCGCGGGAGGAGCCCGATGTTAAGCGCTCACACCTTGGGCTGCTGCTCCGAGGGCACCCAGGTGTGACGCTCGGGCTCCGGGCAGCCCACTGCCACTGAGGAAGCCACCGGCAGCGGCGTCGCTCCCAGCTCCCTCCTGCCAGGCTCGCAGCTGAGCTCCAGTCTGAGCCAAGCTCGGGTCTCCGAGCAGCAGCCCAGACGGCCAAGGGCAGGGCTGAGCCGCGGAGCCCCACGCTCCCCTGAGGAGGCTGCTCCCCTTCGGTGACATACTGCAAGACTGACAGGCCACGGAGGGGGTGCAAAATTGCAGGCTCACCCTAAAATCTGCAACTTTTGACCCAGAGCTGGTGAACTGGAGTGTGGCAATGAGGAGCGGATATTATGGAGAGGGGGTGAGAGGGTGGCAGGAAAGAAAACAAACCAAAAACTTCCCTCAAAGAGTAAGCAATATTAGATCTTAAAAGTGTGGTATTGTCCTACACAAGAAGCAAATATGGTATCTGCTAGCTGAGAATTCAACCATTTTGCTCTGCTGAGGCACAGACAGTAACGCAAAACCAGTCTGCAGTACAGTGTCTGAAAAATACCATTCCCCTTTATATGATCTTTTAAAAAAAATACACAGTAACCTCAACATACAGCTAGATGGTGGGAGGCAGGGTGGCTCACCGGGCAGGCGTGGAACGGTGTTCCACGAGAGCTGGAGCTCGGGTCTAGCCTCGGCGGTGACCTTCGGATGGATGTCTCACTTTTCACTGCCTCCCTTACGAACTGAAGGTATCTGTCTGTCTTGAAAGTATTGGGATCTACTTATGAATAGTGCCAAATTACTCATTTATAAATGAGTAGGACAGCGTGCTGTTTATGAAAATACCATCTAACAGTTTATTAACTTTTTTGATTTATTGCCATGATTTGTCCTTTTTCCCCAGAAGTCTGGTTCACACACTATACAGCAGAGAAAAGCTGAAATCTCGCTATAGAACAAAACAACTTTAGTTTAAAAAACCAAAACAAACGAGAATGGAGGAAAGGCTAGATTTTGACCATTTTTGACAGTTCAGCAGAAGCACAATTACAATTTGCAACAGAGCGGCATCGACTCTACGGGAGAACTCCTGATAGCATTTTTTATTGCCGAAAGAAAATGCCAATGCTACCAAAACCCATTAAATGCTTGCACCTCGCAATCAAAGATACTTTGGTGCGTGTGCATGCGTATATACGCGCATGCTTGTACCGATATTTTTTTTTTCTTAGCTTCTGTGTGCTTTTTATGGAGGTTTGCTCATCCTGTGATTTGCCAGGAGTAACCAGCAGGATAGTTTAATCCTGTTTGCTGTTGCAAGACTGCCGAACAGATGATTTCTGGTGCTCCAACAACGTGATTGACTTTTCCGAATTTTCTAAGTTTCTGAGCAGAGTCTCTAGCCGCCTTTTGATCTTCTTCTGATCCTCAATGGCGCATCCGATGACCACAGACTGAAATTTCTGATCGATGGGTCCTGCTGGCACGTCAGATGTGCACGCACCGTAAAGTGACATTAAGCGGATTTTGGCATCTTCCAAATCATCTAGAAGTTTATTGACAATTTCATCGATCATCTTTGTGGCATGCAGTAGGGATTCCTGCTGCTGGGCATTTCGGATGGTTTCTACAGAAACCTCCACAGTGAGGGTTCGGCCCATCAGACGATTAGCAGTCAAATTAAGTTCTTCTCTCTCACCTAAATCAAAACCAATAAAGTATTCTAGGTTACAGGCGAATACTTTCCTGTGCAAATAACATCATCGGGACAATCAAATTGCTACAACTCTGCAATAAACAAGGTGGGTTTCTTTTAAAGTAAGTGACAATCAACAAGATTTCCAGGGGCCAGAAATGAGGTTTTTGTATTTGCCTAAGTCCTACTGATTTCACAGAAGTTTGAAATGAGGCATTAAGCTCTACTAAAAATGTAAGCAGTGCTTTTCTGCTGCTGACACAATGCTTGCTGTATCACGTTAAAGGAAAGCATACAATATTATCAGGAAACATTATTCATTAAAAGAACAGGCACATTAAGGACCTTCTGTGCCACTGTGAGGGGGAGATTTAGACAGCACCCCAAAAGACCATAAAGAAAAAACAGATTGCTGACAACCAGATGCAATTAGGAGCCATGAAAAGACTGGTTTTCTGCTTTCTGAAAACTTAGTTTTTTCCTAAAATATGGCCACAACATATCTGACATGCAGGCTCTCAAAGAGCCAATAAACCAGCAGTTTAAAGCACGTAATATAAGACAGATTCAGGGAATATATTTGAGGCCATATATCACACAACCACGACATTGATCTTCATCATCAGGTTCTTGCAGGCCGTACACTTTGTAGCACTCGTGCCTGTCCAGTAGTCAAAGCCATTTAAATGCTGGTTTTTTCAACTATAATGATCATCATTATCGTCTTCTCTCCCTCAGCTGAGCTATATTAACCCTGGTTTTGCAAAATAAATCGGTGAACTTGAGTGTGGGCTTTCACGTACACAGTAGCAGCATTCATGGTAGACCATCCGGCTGAGCAGTATGTGAATTTGTGGAGCCAAGAAAAAGGGGGTCCCAGGGTAACGGATGGCCCCTCAGTAACCTCAGCTGGCTCCAACGCCCGCACCTTTACCAGCAGCAAGCAATCAACCGGAGCTGCTCCCTGCGGCGCGGGCTGTTGTGACTTTAGGTCAGTTGGGAGGGTATGGCAAAGCGGGTTCTCACCTTCGCTGATGTGCCTCATATCCTGGCTGTTCTGTATATTGTGGATCATTTCAAGCAGGATTTCTTTCTCTTGTTCCATAGCAGACGCTGCGTCACGGAAAGCCTCTACCCTGAGCATGGTTGAACCAAACAAAATGTTTAAATAATAAAATAGCTGTTCACCTATATAGCTGCCAAGAACTGTTCTTTTAAACTTCACCTTAAGAAGTACAGTCAGTTCTTAAGTACCCATGAGCTAGACTCTCTGATTTCATGACCTTCTCCTGTATCTTCACTTCACTTTTCAAGACTCAATATAATTTTAAAAACCAAACAAATGGGGAAAAAGAAAAACCCAAAACAACAGTAATTCGATCAGACTTAAATCTTTCATTTTACTGATAGTGCTGTTCTGTCCTCCTCTGCAGCTAGTCTGCATATCCAGAGCCTGATGGTACTACAGCCCTGCAGCAGAAGTGCTGTAGCTAATTGGCAATTACTATCAGCTGCTTAACTAGCAGATGAACGGACCCAGTCCCCACCAGGGAATTTGGGGGTGAAGGTTGCAGCTGCAGGGATGGAGGCAGCAAGGGGGGCTGGCTCCCCCTCCGCCCCCAGGCCGGCAGCGCACAACCCCTACCACCCACCTACAAAGCAACAAACGTTCCGGAAAACTCAAAACACCGCCTTGTAGGCGAACGACCCCTTTCACGAGGGAGAAAAATGGGCGAGAGGGACAAAGCTCAAACTTTTATTAACGTGACAAGTGCTTCCCCTGAGTGGTGTGCCTTGGTTGCTGGGAGAAGATGCTGGACCGCCCGCCCTCACGGTCACCGGTGTTTTCCACGGAACGATGCTCGCTGTGATTTACACGGGGAGGAAGCTTCTGTGGGAGCAGCTCCTATTTCTGGGCTTTCAGGGAGGCACAAAACCCGGTTCATCCCGGAACAGGACCCCTGCTCCAGCCCTGTTCACTGTGCTGAAACTCACACGTGATGCGGCGAGGGCGAGGGGAAAGCCCATCAGAAACTGCTCTCCCTGATAACTATTCGGTCTCGGTAAGCTGCGTGGTTGTGCGCCCATACTCTGCCCTTCTCCTCGCGGCGTAAGGTACAGGTCCATCTGGCCATGGGCGATGTGAAAACGCCATACTAGAAATGTGAGTCTAGTTCCTTAATTCACATCTCATTCCCAGCCGATGGTTTTAGGGAGAGGGCTTTTGCGTTCAGCCGAGTCATCTGGAAAAGCACATCTGGGAACTGTCTACTTTGGAGACTGGGGACAAGAGGGAAACATCCCCCTCCCTTGGCTTTGCCCTGGAGGCTTGAGGGTAGGAGCTCGTAGAGGACGTGCCAAGCTGCAACTGGCTGCAAGAATGGTGCCAAAAAGCCTCAACTCTGCATTCCCAGACCCCACAGAAAAGCAGACTATCACGTCAACCCGGCTGACGGTTTCAGACGCTTTCAACGCGCAGCTCGGGAGGTCTAGCTGCTGTTAGCAGCACGGGAATCAATCTATCCTGAAATGTTCATTAAACCTGGCCAGAAAAGGGGAAACAAAGCAAAACATTGTTAAGTCTCCTAGATGCTCTGTGCTCTTCAACATTACAGGACGCAGCCCCGAGACCGTGGTGGCTCATCGCTGCTTCTATAGGTAAGGGCTTGTCTGATGAGACAGGTATGGAGCTGCTGCTCCTTCCTCGAAGGCTGGCTGAGGGCAGGTAACTTCAGAAAAACAACAGTAAGAGAAAAGAGGGAAAAAAAAGGCAGAACGGGCGCATTTGAGGATATATTCACACTTCACACGCAGCCTGCTCACGAAATGGTTCTGTTTTACAAAATAGTTAGCCTAATTTAGTCAGTGAAAGCACAAGCTTCGGGCCTTGCCTTTAATGTTCATTCTGAGGAGGAGTGGGAAAAGTTAATGCAATGCAAATTCTTGCCAAGAGCAAATACTTTTAATTATTATTTTGGACTGGTTAGTAAGAGCAGTGAGGCAGGTGGAGTCATTTCATCCTTCAGATGTCTGCACTTTATAATTTAGGAAGTCTAGCAATATTTTCATAAATGCCTCGCCATACCTTTTTAAAAAACTAGTATTTTCGCAATTTAAAAAATGCCTTGTGGTCGCTGGAAAGCTTAAAATTAAAATTTGGAAGTGCAGAATTCCAATTTTAATAGTGTTTTAAAATCAGATTCAGTATATTGTTGTACTGACTTAAAAACCAAAGGTCTGCCTTCAGCGGATGGATCAATCTGTGATTTCCACAGGCTTTGCTAGGTCCTGTGAAAAATGTGGAAAAACCACATTGCAGAGATGCATCCTGAATTGGTGCAATTCTAAAGAGTGCCTAAAACATCACTCCTTCCAAAAGCCAGCTATTGGTATGCGAGGTAGGACCTAAAAGCCAAATCATCAGGATTAATGATTGTATATTGAAAAAAAAAAAAAAAACCCTCGTAATTTACCAGCTAGGAATTTGATCGGATTATTTTACAAGAAAGTCGTATAATGAAATCTTGAGAACTATTTTATTTGCAATAATTGTTTCTTGGGAATTATTTTAACCACTTTTCCAGCTGCAATACAGAGTGCCACACAACTAAAATCCACTGGGATTTTCATTTTATTGTATTTGCTTCCATAAACGGCAGCCAAAACGAGCGCCTACCCCGGCACCGCGTAACGGCTCGTGAAGGAGGCGCAGCAGCTCCCGCTGCCGGTTTTTCCAGGGGGAAAAACCCAAAACCCAAGGAATCCACTCACACCAGACTCAGGAAAATAGTGCTCCAGAGATGCTGGGGAGCCTTAGCAAGGTGAGATACCCACCACAGCCTCACCCTATTTCGCTGCCCCGGCTTGTCCGGAGACCTCCGGCCGCCTGCCCCCGTGCTGGTGTCGGTCCCGCCGGCTTCTCCCGGCCCCCAGACCACAGCCCGGGAGAGACCCCGGCCCCGGCAGGCACTGCACACCCTTCTCTCGCTTTCTTTCCCTCTGCAAGAGTGTCAGGTCCACATCTGGCGGTCAGCTCTCGTAACTTCTTTCCTAAAATGTGCTCTAACTTCACTGGGGTTTGTAAATCTTTACTTTTTTTGGGGTGGGTGGCAAAAAGAAAAAAAAAAAAAAAAAAAAAGATTGGAAGAGATAAACCTCTAGCAGAGGCGACTGCTGTGGAAAAGGGTGGAAACACAATCCAAGTCTCAAAAATCCAACCAACCAAAGAATAGAAAGCAAAAAGAAGATAACAGAAAATACTCATATTTATGCCCAATTATCTCGATGCAGCAGTACGGTCTTTTTCTAACAGATGAAAACATCCAATCATCTTTTTACTTGGAGCGTATTTGTCACTTTGAACGTCAACTAAATATTCCATCCATTACCTAAGACTAAAAAAAACATTCCTTCCTTCTGATTTTTCCCAGTCCGAGAGCCATTAGCCGCGCAGCGCCTTTCTTTCCTACATACCATTTACATGAGCAGAGCATTCCCCCCAGGAACAGGTGGATCAGCCTGCGCTTTTGTTTCCAGATGAGCAACTCGATACCCGCTTTCTTATGACAGCTGCAATAACCCATTCCTTCAAACTACTGACTGGCTTAAACAGCTCACTATTAAAGCTTGCGCGCTGGAGGCACGGAGAAGTTTGCAAAGGAAATAAGAAACATCTGAAGACAGTGCAGCTTTTTTCCCGAAATGGAGCTGAGCACGCTGGCCGGAGACAGAGCAGGGGGTTTCACCCCGGCATCCTCAGCTTGCTTAAACTGAGTTTCCGTGCTGCTTAAACTGAGTTTCCGTGCTCAGGTGAGCAGTCCCACGAACATACAAATGAATGGTGGGGGAATACGGTTGTTCTGATGAAGAACAGATAAAAAAAGTACAAAAAATTAAGAATATTTTTAAAAAAGAAAAAAAAAAAAAAGCAAGAGTCTGACTTATCTCCTGTATCATTACACCTAGGACTGCGTGTTCACTTCACACAACCACCAGGACACAGTGACTCATACGCAGAGACTCTGGTCCTGCTTCCAGCTGCTCCGAGATGCCGCAGCATTCGCCAGCAGCCACGGCAACGCGAAGGTCCAAGCCCTTAAAAGGGACAAACGTGCCACCTGCCCCCCCCTGCCGCCCCTGCCGGGGGGCTCGCTCCCCGACAGCCAAATTAATCCCCCTTTCCCGCTCACTTTCCCAACAGAGGAAAGTCCCTCCGCGAACACCTAGCAGGGAGGTACAAAAATACCCCGTTACTGTTGGAAAAGCAGCTCTCGCAGGGGAAGGGAAGGGAGAAAAGGGAAGGCTGTTCAAACGAGAGCATTTTCCGAAGGGACGAGGGTTACCTTGGGGTTCGGCCGACCTTAAGCAACTTGAGAACTGAGGACTGTCGAGGGGTTTAATTCAAGGCTGTGGTTCACTTTGACTAATTTTCACTTATTATATCTACAAGCAACATCTCAAGGGTCTGTAACTAAACCAAACCGGCTGGTGAAGGAAGAAGTGTGGAAGCTCTTCCTCCTGTCATTCAAATCACTTTTGAAATGAGGCATGTTCATTAGTTGTGCACGGAAAAATAAAAAGACTTGAGTGCCTTTGTAGTTTGACTCTTTTTTCGTAACTGTTCCACATCTAGTACTATGCCTGTTTGAAAGATCCACAGCAAACTGGGAAATTTAATTTCTGGTTAACCAAACTGTCTGCTTTGTTTCAGAGTCACTTTAGCAAATTTAAAACACATTTTTGCATATTCTGGTGCTCATTTTGTGATTATATGCTAGACCTGGATGAGAGCAGCGAGACTTGTTTGCAGACAGCGATTTTGTTTAGTCAAATTGAGAAGTCTGCGAAGGACTTCAAGGAGATTTAATCAAGCTAAGTGAAAGGCTAATATAATAGCACATAAAGTCCACTCCTGAATAATGCAAAGTAATGCAGGCAGAAAGGGGAAAACGCAACTCCTGTATCCCACAGAGCTCTGTTAATTACAGGAAAGTCCTAGAAACATTCTGGGTGGTTCTGTGCAAGCCGCTGATCAATATGCAGCTGTAATGAAGGAAAGGGCGTGTTGAAAGAGTACCGGCGGGAGGTGAATCAGTAGTACAGCCGCAGCACCCTGCGCATCCATCCACCTCAGAAAGGACACTGTGTAATTAGACAGAGCTGAGAGCACGAGGAAGATGATCAAAGTCAAGGAATTCTCTCTCATGCGGCCGAACCGGGGGAAACGTCAAATGGGATTATTTGGGGAACGTCAAGCAGCAGGAGGAGGCAGGATGCGTTTTGGCGCAACGACGAAATACGCATCGCATTCTCAATTACTTGGGAAAAATGCACCTAAGCTGCGGAATGCAATGCAATTCACATTGTACTTACATGATTTATTACACTTCAGAGCGCGGACATTACACTTTAGGCGGACACGAAGGCGGGTGACAAGAACATCCGGAGCCGAACCAGTAAGCGCAAAGGCAGGTTTGGGAGACACCAAGCCTCACGCGCCGGCATCCAGCGCTGCGGCTCAAAGGCCTCCGAGGGCCCGAGTGCCACCACGTTTTACCCTCGCATTTCCCACATCTTCTTACAGAAGTCCTGCCCGACGGACGCGGGATGGGGGCCGTCGGGCCACGCAGCGGGACGACGCGCCACGGGGCTCGAACGCGTCGTGTCACGCTGCCCCGGCACGCAACCCGCTATGCCCTGGGTGCTGGAGGCTCCCCGGGCCACAGAGGGTGTCGCACAGGGTGCCACACGGGGTGCCACACAGGGTGACAAATCCACGAAAGCCCTTTTGCGCTTTCCCTGGCCAGCGTCTGTTTTCACACGCTCAGGGGCATGCTCCGGCTTTCACGCGTTTCCAGGCCACACTATTTCACCTTAGAGCAGCGGCTGCCATTTTTAAACTCGCCCCCCGCCCCGGCCGCGACGAAGGGGGACCCCTTCTCCGCCGGCCACCTCAGGGCGCCGCTCCCCTCCCCTCCCGCCGCCGCCGCCCGCCCTCAGGAGGCATCGGCCCGGGGCTCGCCGGCCCCCCGGGCCCCGCCGCGGCCGCCTCCCCTCCGCCCGCCCGGGGCCGGCCCTGCCCGGCGGTGCGCGGTGCCGCCGCCCCCCGAGGCCCCACCTGAGCTCCAGCTGGTCCAGGTTCTCCAGCAGGCGGCTCGAGCGGTCCGCCATGGAGGTGGAGCGGTAGAAGCGGCCCCGGAGCTGCCCGCCGGACTGCTGCTGCTGCTGCTGCTGCTGCGGCTGCTGCGGCTGTGCCCCCTCGCTGGCCTTGGCACTGATCTTGGCCTGGGCCATAGCACCCGCCTGCTGCCGGCGGCGGATCCGCGCTGCGGCCGCTCCCTCCCCGCGTCCCGCAGGCGGCGGCGGCGGCCGAATGCCGGCAGCTCGCTCATGGCCAAAGAAGGAGCCCGCCCCGCCGCCTGCCCCCGCGGCCGCCCCGCCTCCGCGCCGGGCCGCGGCCGCCGCCTCACGCACCGCGCCGGCCCCCGCCCCGCCCCGCCCCGCCCCGCCCGGCCCGGCCGCCACGGCGGGGCCGCGCCGCTGCCCCCGGCCGGCTGCGGGGCGGCTGAGCGGGACAGCCCCGCCGGGGGCGCGGGGGCGGCGGGGGCTGGGCCGCTGCGGTCAGGCGGCTCCCGCGGCCCCCGGGGGCACCCCGCGGCCCCACGCAGGGGCCGGGCCGGGCCTCTGCTGCGCCCCGAGAGCTGCCTGGGGCGCAGGGAGACCCCCGGCCGCCCCCGCGGTGACAAAAGGAGCCAAGCCCGGACCAGGCAGAAGCAGCGTGAACTCTGTCTCCTGCTAAACCGGAGGCTAAGGCAGGAGTAATGAGGTTTTCAGTGTCTCTGTTAGCCTCCCTCGAGAGGGCAGCTGTCAGCCTAACACTCGCCTTCCAAACTGTTCTGTACGGTTAGTTCATTAGTCTGCTCTTTCATTAAAGACGGCAAGAAGCACCACCACCCGGCTGTTCTTAGATAAAGCTATCAAAAAATGCGAGCTACACAGCTGAAGCTTCTGAAAAATGCAAGAAATGGGAGGAGGAAAACGAGAAAAGCTTTAAAAATCCAGAAGCCTGCGCGAGGGGAGAGAGACGTTGGAGAAAAGTGAACCAGAGACAGCCCTTACTGTAAGCAGAACCCAAACAGCAGTCCTAAAAATAAGATAATTTGAGATACTGCCACCAATAGCACATCTTTCCGATGCCAACTCTAAGAGGCCCCTGGCTACCTGCAGAAGAGAAGCCATTGTACCAACCCTTACTGTTCAAGGTAATACAAAAAAGTTTCTGTAAATAAAATTGTTTAACATTCTCTTTCTGTGCCAAAAAAAAAAAAAAAAAAAAAAAAGTATCTATTTCATGGCAGCCAAGGTAGCAGATCTACACCTATTAATGACTTGTTCCGCGACCGTCTTTAACTCGAGCGTAGGAAACGGCACCTTCTCGCTCACAAGCGCCCGCTGTACCAGCTTAGCAAACCACTCGCGCAGAAACCTCTCGTACGTCAGGTTCCTGCTGCGAGCGTTGGTTCCTGCAATTCAAGTCACACACAGGCTTTACTTGCCCCTGCTGTGAGTATTTAAAAAGGAATTTGCTTATCCCGAAAGTCCAGGTTTGGGCAAATACCCCATGGCTCTAACAGACCAATTTTTGGCACCCAGCTAAGAGGGATTTTGTTGCGCAGGGATACTGTTTTGTATGCTTATCCCGCTGTGATTCAAAATAGCTGTTTTCTCAGGCTCGTCCATTCAGAATGATATCATGTCCCAAGCGCTCTCATTAAATTAATTGCCTGAGTTTTCCTTGTTTTACGTAGTTGGATAAGTAAGGCTTGTTGCCTGTGAGCTCATGGAAATAACTTCATTCGAACAATTGTTCCATCCATCTCTCTACCGTCTTTGTAGAAGATAATTAAAAACCACTTCCCACCCCAAACAGAAACCATTTGTAGCCATGACACAGTTTGCAACCATTTTTTTCCTAGGATCCTTCCATTCCTCCCATGCCAATTTATTAAGTATCGATTAGACTGGATTTAAAAAGCGGAAATCAAAATAGCTGAACAGATATGATAATTTTTTTCCTTGCACAGGGGCTTAAGTCCATGCAGGTAGAAGCTGCAATGAAACACCGGCACAGGACAGCTGTAGTTGTGCCCAAACGTATGACTTCACATATGACTTACCCTCTTTAACAGCAAAATAGCATTTTACCCTAGAAGTGAGAATAGCAGAAACCATGGAACCTAAACGCAGGTTTAAAAGCAGAAACGGTCTTCCGGGACAAGCCTCGACGTTACTGCCTGGGAAGCCCAGGATATTTTCCCACTTAGAAGCTTGGTGAAAACTGCTTTTCCTGCTCCCTAGAGGGGTAGGTTGCCCCCTGTCCCCTCTATTTCTTATGAGGTATGTAAAGGGGCAGTTGTCACCACTCTTCCAAAATAATAGAAGGCTGGGCTCCGTCTCTGGAGGAAGGGAAGTGAATCACAGCTGAACTGAGAGAAGTTTGGGGACTCAAAAGGCAGGAATTGGGTCCTTCAGGGCCACAAGGCAATGGGAGGTGGAAGGGCCCCCCAACATCTGAAACAAAGCACAGATTTCATCCTCCTCCTTGCGGTCCGTGGTGAAGAACGGTGCTGGCCCGGTCAGGACTGCCGGTGCTGCCGTGCCTGTGTCCCCCTCTCCTCATCTCCTCCACAGCTGCGTTCATGTGATGGCCTGCAACAGCCCTGCTCTGGCTGTGGGCACCAGCAAGAAGAACATGAGGAGAGGGTGAGCATCTCATGGTTTCTGCACTCCTGCCTCAGCAGTGAAGCCGCTGGCTGTCTCGTTTGAACTACAGCATCATAAAAAATGGGTGCCACTTGCAAAACAGAGCAACATACAGAGGAGTCTTATTCTCACGTACAAGGTCCCTTGAGGTAGCAGAAAGAGCTGCTTTCCCAGGTCTCAGACATCTGATATATCTGTTGAAGTCCCAGAGCCAGGGAGATGACCTACACCAAAAGCACTACAGATTGTCACATGGCTAAATAGCACCTCAGTTCCAGCTTTGACATATTCCAAACCCTGATATATACTTTGTCGCATACCTTAACGCTTATACATGAGCTGTCATGGAATAGGATCAAAGAGAAAGTCCACACCCAAGAAATACCATGCCAAATTATTTTCTTCCCTTCATCTACAGGAACTTCATCTGAAGAACCTTCTTGAGACATGTCGTGGTTTAGCCCCAGTCGGCAACCAAGCACCACACAGCTGCTCACTCACGCTTCCCCAGCAGAATGAGGGAAAGAATCGGAAAAGCAAGAGTAAGAAAACTTGTGGGTTGAGATAAGAACAGTTTAATAATTGAAATAAAATATAATAAAATAATAAGTTGTAATGAAAACAAGAGAGAAACAAAACCCAGGGAAAACAAGTGATGCAACTACTCACCACCCACCGATACCCAGACAGTTCCCAAGCAGCGATCGCTGCTCCCCAGCCAACCCCCCCCCCCAGTTTCTATACTGAGCATGACGCCATATGGTATGGAATAGCCCTTTGGTCAGTTTGGATCAACTCTTCTGGCTGTGCCCCCTCCCAGTTTCTTGTGCGCCTGGCAGAGCATGGGAAGCTGAAAAGTCCTTGACTAGCATAAGCAGTACTTGGCAACAACTAAACCATCAGTGTGTTAGCAGGATTAGTCTCCTCCTAAATCCAAAGCACAGCACTATGCCAGCTACTAGGAAGAAAATTAACTCGATCCCAGCCAAAATCAGGACAGTACGCAGGCGTTACGGTAACACAAGAGTTCCCATACATAGCAAAAGGATGCAACCATGGCTTGGGCCAGCCAACCAAAGCCAGCTTGCAGTCTTCTCCAGCACCCTAACAGCAGCAGTGAAGATGGGCCAACATGAGTTTTTAGCATATGTTTTCAATCCAAAAATGTACCTGCTGTCACAGTAGGCTGCCCCCTCCCTTAGCACCTGCTGAACCTGTGCTACTGTGTCTTTACTGCTTTCATTACCAATGCTAATTAAAGCTAGCCCTGGGTTTGCCTATACATGTTGCAGTCATTTTACCGTGTAGGCAAGCCCTGAGGTCCCAAGCCTGTCAGAAGTCTGAACGAGGTCCTCTATCTCAGAAGCAATCTGGAAGCTGGCATGGCCGTTTCGGGTCATGCAGCAGTTCATTCTCACAGAGAGGAAAACTGCCTAGTAAATGAGCCAGTGAATTCTGTACAGCTGTAGATGCTCGGCAGATTGTCGATGGAGCTCTGAGCAAAAAAACAAAACGGAAAGACTCCCAGAAATTAGGACACTGCAGTCACTGAAAGTGAACTTGCACAGCTTTACAAAGGGAACTTTACATTAAATTTCCACGCACGCAGAGCTTTGCTGTCTGAGCACACGCTTTGCGTGTACTTGCCGCAAATTTTCTGACTTCTGTATCTCAGACCATATTATTTGACCCAGATTATTACAACTGAGCTCTAAACCACTTGAATTAAGAATTTCTACAGGAAACTGGAGAAGGTTTAGAAGCATCAAAGAAATACGCAAATGCAGATTTTAATAAAGCTACTTAGCTGGAAAGAATTGCCAGAAAGTATCTTTGTGCTAATGTCAGCTTTTTCTAAATTAATTTTGAAACAATTCGTCATCCATCTTCCTCACCTCCTTCCAATTTACAGCACTCGTTGTAAGCATTGCTAGGACAGCACAAACCGATGATAAAACACTTTCCTTTTAAGAAAGAAGACAGCAGAACTTCATACCTCTATAAACTTCACCATATTTGGTAAAGATTCGGTAAAGGTTTGTATTCTGTGACCGCTATAGGCACAGCAATGGTCATTTCTGTACACCTTGAAGAGCCAAGAAAATTAACCCACCACCCAAAAACACACACAAAGCAAGTAGCTTACAGTAAGCTAATCTCAATTTTTTTAAAATTCTATTTTTATATTACTAAACTACAGAAGCAATCAGGCAGGCATGACATTGTAGTGCTCCAGCAACTTTCATAACAGTTGCTCTGATGTATTTGGCATCTCGTCTCTAAATATGACCAAAAGAGGGATTTTGTTTGATATGAAAGAATGTGGCACACAAAGCACCAAAAAGGTAGGAGCCTTGTACCAATCTAAACTTGCACGATTTCAGTTCTGTAAAACTTACGCATGCACCATACAGAAATTAAGAGCATTAAAGTGAACAGCTGGTGGTAGCCAGGTGGGGAGTAGGCTTTTTCCTCATTAAAGATAAATATGAAAAAGCACCACAGGATTACTTTAGACTAATGAAGGGTGAACCCAAACATTACCACAAAAGCAAATTCTCTTAAAAAGGGCAGGATGAATCACTAAGCCTAGCATCCTTTAACAGATTAGTTGTGCTTGTAAACACAGACAAATCTCTCAGCACATGCAGGGCAAACCTCAAAAATTTCAGCCAGTCAAACAAGACTCCCCAACCAGAAACATTAAATTCTGAAACACAACCATTTACAAGACACCTTTTGCAGCTGAAGAACAAGGTGCAGTACCAGGGGATGTTGGTGAGTAACAAGTCACATGTCTGTACACGCAGCATTTTAAGAATCCAATTTTCTCTGCTCTTCTGGAAACAGAAGTATCACAAGCCTGTGATGGCAGAAAACTGTGCAAAGAAGAATTTCAGACAGTGAAGAGAACCTCAAAGAGACCAAAGAAAATGAGGACAAATTTCAAGGTGTCGATAATTCTGGAGACTGCTTTCAACATAAAAAGAATACAGACTAGAACGCTATTTAGCTGTTTTACAAAAGCCACAGAAGCAGTGGTTGGGATTTGCTACTTGTTTTGGTAAGCAGATGAGGAGGTCAATACAATGTGTTTAATAACTAGAGCTCCAAGTATACAGAATGTGTGTGCACACATGGCTTTTTTTTTTTTTTTTAAATGCAACCGATTAAGTCATGGCCCATCAGGTTCAAGCAAACTTTACATTTATGACAGAACAAAATGTTATGAGGAATAAAGCACATGGTCAAAGTCTAACATAGCAGCCTCTGGAGAAGACCATCTACCCAGGTTTTAAACATTTGTTGAACCAAGGAAAGAACTTTCTCAAGCTGAAACATCTTTTCATGTGAAAGGAATTTGCAACTTTTGGAGTCTGCACTGAAAGAAAACCTGCCCAAAAGCCTCTATAACTTGGACCGAGATGTTTTTGAGGATGAAAGTTGTTTCCTGTCTCATTCCACCCTTCATTAGAAGAACTTGGTGTGAAAAATTCTGAAACTAATTTAGCTTGAGTCAGTAGCTAAAGGCAACTGAAAATCTTCCAGAATAGGGCTTCCTCAGCAGTGGTATGAACTACACACCCAGATGTGAACAGGAGTGCGATAAATCTGAGATTTGCAGTGGGAAAGCAAGCACCAGGCACAAGGGGAAAACATTAAGAGGTGCTGTTCACTCTGTAACACTTGGGTGTCAGAGTCAAATGCACTGGAAGTGTTCAAACTATTTTCTGGTGCTTGAACAGTTTCTTCAAGTTGTATGATTGCTAATGAGCGCTGAGATAACTCACCAGATTCTTCATTAATTCTATTTGTTTCAGAGATGGCAATTATATCAGAATCATGATTGGAAATAAACCAGTGCCAGTGTTCCAGCTTTTCTAACCATGATGACAGACAGCTATAGCTATTCTGACTCTTTGGAATCCAGAGTGAGAAAAATCTAGCCTTCCCCTTGTCTTACTCCCCACAAAAAGTATTTGTTTACATAATACATATCTAGATTTACAGCAGTTGGAATCAAACTCACAGGCTAATGAATAATAATAAAAAAAAAATCAAGCTGGCATTTTATTACATTTCTTACTGATTGACAGCAATCATTAACTGAAGTATAATAGGCTGGTTAAAGCTGGACAGCTTGCATAGGTATTTTTAAACAAAGGAACTGAGAAAGGTGGTACAGATAACAATTTTAAACACAGAAATAATTGTTCACCTTGAAATAAGGACAATACAAAAATAATTAACACATTTACATTCATTTATCCAAGGCCACCTCTTCATAAACAGAAGGGAGCAAAGATGATAGTATATAGGAATAATACAGCTTAAATTCTCTCACACCTATTCCAAACAGGAACTAGAAAGTTTCCTTAAAAAGATGTTCCAGCCTCAGATGAGGGAGAGGAACTGAACCCGTCAAACTTTAAGCCATCAAATCCAACACTCTACAATGGTACTATTGAAAAAACATACACATTTATAAAAATACAGCTAACTGTACAGCCCGTGGTCCTGATTCTGACATTTATAACAAACAGGACGCAGACAAAATTATGGTCTATGGGGTGAGACTGGCCACAGGCAAGAGTTAGGCCACACGTTCAATTTATACACCTGGGAACTAAGCTTCTCTTTATAACAAGATTAGCTAGGCAAATCTGAGAAAATTGGAGTTTACTATTTTTATCTGTTGCAAAGACCACATAAAAAGTAAATAAAGACAATGACATTTGTGACAGAAAAATTAAATACAAGAACCAATTAAAAAAAAAAAAACAAAACAGAACAACAAGTAAAAACCCCAAAATACCTAGTAAGACCAGCCTACTAAATAGGCAACAACTTATACAGCTAGACTGGAGAGACTTAGTCATCACCCCTTAGAAACAGAATATGCAAAGGCTTCAAAATTTATTTTTATCATACACAATATATTGCAGCGGATATCCATAAACTCCAGCTATTCATCAGCATGACAGAGGACATTAGATTAGAAATCTAACAATTCAAGATACAGACGTATTTTTGAAGTGGTATTTCTGAACCTTTGTAAATAGATGAACAAGCTTCCATTTTTGTGAGCAGCTCTGATGACATGGTGTTAGTGTACTGAAGTATCTTAATTTACATTTCCTCAAGGCTTCTCTTGATAGCTTCTTCCAATTCTGCATCTTGCTCTGTATAAATACAAAAACCTGATTATAATCTCAAATTACAGTTGATAAGTCATAAACACAACTACATTAATATTACTGCATAAAGCAACGAATTACTTCTGTGGGCAATGTCAGCAGACCGCAAAAAAAGGTAGAGAAACAGAACAAAAGTGTTTTCCCTCCTTCTGTCTTATGCTATCTTTTCAACACTTCAAAATATAGGAACAACCTCTACAACCTTCCACTGTATTAACTAGGGGCAGCCCAATGATTAGTTTAAGAGTATAACATAACTACATACTCACTGGTCAAAATAACACCACGATTAGAACCCATATGTATGCACCAAGAAAAATAAAGTATTAAACCAAAAAGACAGACACACAAAACAAGCAGAGAGGTTTCAGTATTTTCATTCCAGTTCCTTATCAATAAATATTCCTGTTTCTACATTCTAACTTGGCACCACTGTTGTCACTCTTACTAGGAAGGCCAGCTGTAAGTAGAGAAAAAGTCCTGTCAACAGTAAGATTAGT
This sequence comes from Pelecanus crispus, assembly GCF_030463565.1. Classification (NCBI taxonomy): domain Eukaryota; kingdom Metazoa; phylum Chordata; class Aves; order Pelecaniformes; family Pelecanidae; genus Pelecanus; species Pelecanus crispus. The sequence continues at coordinate 104,045,033 of NC_134645.1, forward strand.
CTAGATCAGGGCTGTAACACTTTTGACGGTGGGGCAGAAGACTGCATTGCACTCACCTGACTTGTTAACAACTTGTTAACAACCTCTCATTCGTTAAACACCTTTATGAAAGGTTACTCAAAAAGGAAACTCCGGTTTTGCATTACATTTAGGTTGTTTTGGGCACTAATTGTTTGGTGTTAGTAAATTAAATATCACAAGCTAGACAAGGTTTATATGTACAGTAAATATTAATACCAATGGTATAGATGGAAAAATTAAAGCAGCTTTCAGACACACTGTCATTCTTGAATTACTCATCTTCTGCTTTAGGAGGACACAAGCACATCCTATAAAAAAAGCCGTCTGTTCTTATGACAAAGGAATCAGAATAATCACATACATTAACAGAACAGATTTTAAAACTTGAATTCTTGTTGTGCTGTTTTATGCAAGGCCTAGATTTGGAACAGAAACAGTATCAGTGAATGTTCTCTCATGTCAGCAGAGCCATATTTCTTCACCTGGACTTTACTGCAGTATCCTGTACTACTGATAAAAGACATTAAGTCAGTTTCTGAAAGGAAAACATTACATGGTCACAGAAACAAAAAAGAAATTTTGAAACCAAAATAAAGCAGAAAGCCACCTGCAGACAACTGCTTGCATTAAAATATGTTGTCAATGCTACTAAGCATGTGCACGAATCAAGAAAAAGGTCCAAACTGTGACTCTGTTGCTAACAGCATGCAGTTAGCTCCACAGGGATACCTGGATTGTCCTCTATTCCCTGCAGCTGCTCAAGCAGCTTTTTCTGCCACCTACACTTGCTTTTTGCTTTCTCCTCTTCCAGCAGTTGCTAGTGCTTCCTCCTCCCCACCCCCCCTTTTTTCCCCTTTCTGGGGTTGATTTTGCCGCCTCAGTCCCTCTTACCCCGTGACAGAACTGCCATTAGCGACGCAGGCAGCCAGTGAACACAGCTGAAGCCAGGCTGCTCCATGAGGTCAGATGCCTTCAGCTCTGCAGCATCAGAACCGGGACCTCCGGTATGCACCAAATGCCACTGCGATCCCTGATGGCAATACCCAGTGCTAGGGGGACCTGAGCATGGTAAACTTTCAGTATTGTAGATGAATAAGTTGGACATTTGATAACAGTATTTAGTAACAGTTGGTAAATTTATAACTGAGTAAATTCTGGGAATATAAGACTCAGTTATCAGTTTTATCACTGACCTTGTACAAATTCTTTATTGATTTTTTTTTTTAGTTAGTTTTATTTCTATCAGGTGGAAGGGCAGTCAAGCCATTAAACAATACATTATTTTCAAAGTGCACTGTAGTCTTGACACCAAAAATTGACTACATTGTATGAACACCACCTCTAAGCACAACAGCAAAAGGATGAAAACAATTTGAAGTGAGGTAAGATACGATATGAGCAGACAGCTGTACCGCTGATCCAGACTTGTGCATAAATCCACAGCTCTTTAAGAGACCAGAGTGCTTTGCTGAGATGTAATACCTAATTTTGAACTATTTTTCAGACGTTCAACTATTTAGTCAGTAGTTCTACTCTGAGTCAACACAGTCATATTAAACTGGTACAAAGTGAGCTCAGTCAAGTCTTTAATTGCACAATACCCTGTGGTGCACCAATAAAATAGATTTTGAGTCTGCTGGCATACTTTTCAGGTTAGGAAGTATTATTTATTTACAACTCATCACAGTGTTCTTAACTACTCAAGATTGCCCAGCATATTTTAGAGAGTATTCCTAAGAGGTCACTTGCTGTAAAACTGATTTTAAGTTTAGTTTCTGTATCTTCCATAACAGCACTCCTGAACACAGAAAAGTAAAAAGTAACAGACCTTCCTGAGTCTTTATTTCTTCTAAGCTCCTCTTCATTGTTAGTTTGATATCTTCATCATCTTCGCTATCTGAACCTTAAATGCACAAATGAAACATAAATTATACATCTCTTCTAATAAAAAAAAGTTAACAGTCCCCTCTCGCATTTCTCTTACTGTAACAACATTGTAGGTTGGATCTGAAGAAATACACTTGTTATGATCTGAAAGTCAAGATAAAAATACTTTATAGTGGTAGTTTAAGACAGTAACTCAAGAGACAGTTATTTTTCAGCTACCTTCTTCCCTTTCTCCCCCAAAATCTAGAGGCAGACTGCTTCAATTTTATATGATTTTAAAGCGGTAATAAGAAATAATAGGTGCAGCAGCTACTCTTAGTGTCTACAGTTATTAAAAAAAAAAGACATTACTCACTTTCTACAAAATGTATCAAGGACTTAATTATGGGAAGAAGGGCTATAGTGTGTCTGCCTACACACGATCTTAGCTGTATTTTGTTGCCTAAATACTCCACTTGAACAATGGAGTGCTATAACTCAACTGAGCAGTGCAATTCAGCAGATGTTGTTCAAGTCTCAGACAAAAAAAGTCAATACACTTGGTTTAATCTGCTAACTCACCATAGCCAAGCCCAGTCAAAACTCTGCCTTTCCCCTTCTAAATAATGCTCTTCATGAGGCTGGTTTCCAGCTGCAAAATGACAGCTCTATTTCAAAGTGTCTAGTAGGGACTGGTGTACCTAAGGTGTTTTTTTTTTCCATTTGTTTTTAAACAGTCTCAGTAAACTACAGGTTAAAAATAAACAAGTCAATGAGTCACATCATGTATTCACTCTCCTGCTACAGGCTATTGCTATTTTGGGAGATGGTCTCTGTAATGAGGTCTTACAGTATTTGCAATCAACTAGGTCTCCTACGGTCGTATCAACAGAAGCACTTCCCTTAAGTCATCACATTTATTAGTACACCAGCGTACTTTTGATTACGTTTTCCGGAAAAGAACATTCTGACATGGACATCTAATTTACTGACTGCATAACTTCTGGTATTTTAAATGACCCAAGTTAGGTATTCAAAGAGACAGGTACACTTTCTAAAATCTGTTTTCGAACCTCTGACACATATACCTTGTCTGAACAACAACATTGCTATGTTCCTAATTCCAGGAATACAAACTCTGACAGCTGGTATCAAACAGAGATCAGGAGCCCACAAAGATGCCAGAAATAGTTAGATATACACTGCAGTTAAAATGGTCTTTCTCCAGTCACTTGGCAGACCGACTGTGAATCCTTTTTGGAGCTGCCTACTATCTCTGGGCTGAAGAGATACTATTTTTTACATCATCTTCCAAAGCAAACAAAGCAAAAGAAAGAAAAACCCACACAACCCAAACAAATGTCATTACAATCACTTATGAGAGGGAGGGAAAAGTACAAAGAAAAGGCTTTGCACAAGTGGCTTCTCCCTTATTAACCATCCTTTTAATCTTCCAGCCCAGAAGACATCTCAGACTGCTCTAAAAAGTTTTGTACCTGTTAGAGGTGTAACAGTTGAAGGAATCACTCCCCAACTAATTTGTTGGTGTAAGTATAGTGGAAGAATTGAGATCTTGAAAACAGTAAGTAATAAGGCATAGTACAAGGGAATCTCTAGTTTGCTTCCATTTCGAAGAAAAATACATTAAGAGCACTCTCCTGAAGGTTTGTGGGGGGCTTTTTTAGGCAACTTGACAGAAGACGCTGGCAGACAGGAAAGGCAATATTGTTCTGATTGGCATCTTGCATAGATGGTTAAACAGCAGAGGATCAGAGTACTCAGAAATGTACTTTCAGATATGATCTAAAAGAAGTCAACTTTCTGGGAACTGGTTATGGAGTCACTTCACCACAGAAGAAGCCATGATGACAACCCACTGCCGCTGTTAGACAACAGCACTTTCCTGCTCACTCCTGGCTTCCTCGACCGAGGCAACAGGCTAACCTGACACTCATTTTTCAGAATACAGCAGATCAGCAGCTAAGTTGACTTTTCTGCCAATTAAGACAGTTATGAGTGTTAAAACAGGATTTGTAGATAGAATTATTATTTTAGTTCAATAAGAAAAAGTTTGGAATTCATCTTACGTATTAATGCAGGCCTCGTCTTGCCAAAATGTTTTGTTAGTCACACCACCTTATTACACCACTGTAATAACACGGGGTACACATTCATATTGGAACAGAGGTATATGCAAACTAGCATGCAAAACATTTAAACATTTTATAACAAGCTGCCTGCCCCATGATTTATCACTGCACCCAATATACAATAACTAAATACTACTTGATAGTTATAACATCACAGAGAACAAGTTTGCTTAAACCATAGTTGAAGAAACACCATTCCACTGCCAGAAACTAGGACACTTGGAAACAATTAGTACTGATGATCTTCTGTTAGTTGGGGGCAGGGGGGAGCACGGGAATCGGCCTCGAGTCAAATGTGGTTATGAAGCATGTTACGCTTCACTCTGCCTTCATCGGTCATTATTTGCAAGACTTCTCTCCCCTCTGCCTAACTGTATTAATGTACATTCAACTCCCCATGAAGGCAGCTGCTGGATTCTCTGAAATCTTTTGAATTGGTGCAAGTTAACCTATTAAGAAGCTAACAAAGAGCCAAATCTTATTTAGGAGGTTTTCATGCAAAAGCTTGTCAACATCTCAAATTATACTGAGACTTTCCTTATCCAAAAACCAGAAACATCTTTATGCTTGTCCTCGGTGTTCCCCCCTGCCCCCACCCTCCCCAAACCTACACAGAGCAAAGACTAAAGGCACAAAAGCAGTAAAGATGAGAATTTTGAGATGTTCTGATATAGCTCTACAGGAATCAGGAGTAAGACAGTAACAGTCAGAAGAAAAGCCGTCTGCAGCCAAAAATCCTAGGCAGAAATGCTCCAGCAAATAAGGGGGTGGGAGGCAGGAATTCAGCTTCCTTTAAGGGCTGGACAGCAAGAACTATTAGTGTGGAACTCATAACCTGTCAACTAAAGAGAAGGAAAGGCCAACTGATTGAACAGATGCATTTTCAAGTCAGAAGAGACCAGGCTGCTTTTCCACGTGGGACAGGTCATTGTGCTTGATCTAATGTTGCTCACAGCGTCTCCGTATCCTGTGACTGAACTCTTGCTCTCAAGGGGATCTTGGATTCCAGTGAAGAATATAGTCAATGCAAATATCACAGAATAGCTGAGGTTGGAGGGGACCTCTGGAGGTCATCTTGTCCAGCCCCACTGCTCAAGCAGGATCACCTAGAGCCAGCTGGCCAGGACTATGTCCAGATAGCTTTTGAATATTACCAAAAAGATACTGCACTGGGAAGCTCAGAACTTGACAGTAGTGACCTTACCAGTGCTGAGCAGAGGGAAAGGACCACCTCCCTCAACCTGCTGACAACACTCCTAATGCAGCCCCGGGCACCGTCTCATGGCCTTCTCAGCCATGAGAGCACATTGCTGGCTCGTGGTCAACTTGGTGTCCACCAGGACCCCCAGGTCCTTTCCTGCAAAGCTGTTTTCCAGCTGGCTTTCCCTGGTCAGCATATATTGGTGCTTGGGGTTGTTCCTCCCCGGGTGCAGGACTTTGCACTTCTCCTTGTTGAGCTTCATGAGGTTCCTGTCAGCCCACTTCTCCCCTGTCAAGGCTCCTCTGGATGGCAGCACAACCCTCTGGTGTATCAGCTGCCACTCCCAGTTTTGTGTCATCAGCAAACCTGCTGAGGGTACTTTCTGCCCCACTGTCTAGGTCATTAATGAAGACGTTAAATAGGGCCGGACTCAGTACTGACCCCTGGGGTACACTGCTGGTTACTGGCCTCCACCTGTACTTCATGCCACTGATCACTATGTTCCAGGTCTGGCCAGTTTTCAATCCACCTCACAGTTTGCTCATCCAGCCCACAATTCATCAGCATGTACTCCTGGTACTGCTGGCATCTTCTGATGATGAACAGTAAATGAGAATGTTTAATTTGGAGCAATCAGGCATGTCCTGTCTTTCTTGTTAAATGCTTGCCACATTCTATAGCTCCCAACTCCTTTGGGGTCAGAGGAAAAGCAATTGCCCAGTTTCTCAGCCAAGAGATCTTAAGATATGGCCTCTTCTCTAGTACATTTTGTTAAATAAACAACAGCTAAGAAACTCTGACTGTACCTACTCTCTCAAAGAAATCCTGCTGCTCGCTATTGTCTTCAGGTATTGCCAAATTCCTGCTGGAAGAACAAAAAAGCAGGAAAGCAAATTCTGGATGAATATAGAGCTCAGAAAGATTAAGCCCATAGATGGGAGCAAATATAGTGATTTTTTGACATTTCATGAGTCTGTCATAGAAACCTATTCTGGGAAGATACTGGTAAACTTTCACAGAATGCAAGCGCCACCCACTGTCCTGACATTGAAGCGCCACTGCTTGAATTAGGATTAGCTGCCCACATGGCTCAGCATAATTCTGCCCCTGTATCTGATCATCTTCTCTTGCAACCTCCCTAGTTACCACCATCCCCTTAATAATTTCCATCAGGTTTACCACTTCCTCTGTCTCACCAGAGACTGTTTCCCTTCCCTGCTGCGCAACTTAACGCATCTCCTGACTACTTCACTCGTTGTGCAGTCTCACACCCAACCTCCGCTTCTCTCTCCTACGATGCCCCTTCTCTTGGTCTTTTCAGTAGCTCCCAATTCCATCTGCCTCTTTCCCATCCCAATGTATGGTGATGTTAATACCACATTTAACTCACTGTCTCTCCAACCACTGATCCTTTTCCTTTTACAGTTCATGTCTGAAGTTTTTGTGCTACCGTACCTTAAGGATACCATTAAAGTTACCTCATTCAAGATCCTAGTAACTACTTAGCCAAAAACTTAAGATCAGTACCCCATCCTTACCTTCGTTTGCAATCATGTTCAGTATGTGTGATTATGCTGCTTTTAAAATACTGTTCTTTGGCTTCCAGAATCCTTTCCTTTATTTCTTCTTCAATATGTCCCTGGAGGATCCTCCCCACATACTCCTCCCCAATACTTACTGCTCTTATCTCCATTTCCTCATTAGGGTAACATCATCTGTAAATGCAAGTACAGCTACTCCCTGCTGAGGGTTCACAAATACACAAGACCTCTCTTCCTCCATGCAAACTAAAGCTTCACTCTGTCTATCTCTCCCTACAGGTGCTCATTCATCTGTTCATTCAAGTGTAGCATGGCTAAAAATAAAGCTCTAAATCCCCCACCCTCCTCCAATTGCATTTTTTGGAAACTATGACCAATACCATGATGGTCACTCAGACTTTCATTTAACCTTCATCTTAGACACCTCTCAAACTCACAACCAGATTATATGAAACCTTGAGGAATTTTTTGTATGATCTGAGTGGTGAGGCCTTCCCAGTTCATCTGCTTGGCAACAATTCTTGTTCATATCTCAGGTCTTAACATTATCGCTTTCTCCCTAGGGCATACACATATATTCAAAGATGCACACAAGAGATGCCACTGGCATACCAAAGCCAATAGTAACTTCCTGTTGTAGCTAAACACAAGATTACAACTCAAGGGTGACTTTTTTATCACTCCCTACTGCAACAGGCTGCGGCCACTGTCATAACAGTGTAAATAAAGGAATAGATGCTTACTGGATTAACTACCATTCATTCATGATGCACCACACTGCAGGCGCTCATGCCCTTCACATTCAGTCTCTTCGGGGGCTGGAGGCTGTGACCTATCTTTAGTCATTTGCAGACTGTGTTAACTGAAGGTTCAGAAAAACCAGAGGCTGGGGTCAGATGTGGTGTTCGTATTGGACCTCAACACCCACAAAAACTTGACTAATGAGAAGGCAAGCAATTCTCAACGTCTTCTGTAAATTAATTCTTAACTCCTCTTAAATTCTTTTGTTGGCTGTATGTAAACCAAAAGCTTTCTGGGATAGTGGGAGCTAGGAAGCTTAGCAGTGTTCAGAGTGAACTGAAATCCTGCTCTTCCAAACTCTCAGAGAAGCTGCATTCAGTAGTATTTAAACACTTCAGGCCACAGTAGCAGATTGAAGATGCAGGCTGACAACTCCACTTGAGCACAGAGGAAATGACCCTTATGGGTCAGTGAAAGAGGTGCAGTGGCTATTTAGCAGACAACAGAGTACATCACTACACCACTAATTTTGACAGTCTCATGAGATGGGGCCTGGCTCTTTAAAAGAAAGGAGAAGAAATACTCCAAAAAATTTGGTCCTCTTATTATTAAAAAAAAAAAGTATGTTTTACTGAAGAGCTCAGTCAATAAAGGATCTCATCTGAATATGACTGTGAGAAATACAGTTAAGCTAAAGCCATCAACTTACACAAAAACCACATTTGTCAAGCAAGAAGTTGTGGCATTCCTGTCAGTGTCAGGATGGGTCTGATGACCCCTAACCTACCATCAGTTTTGCCCTCAACATTTTCCAGCACTCATTAAAAGCATAAGCTGTAGCAGTACTGTCATGGCTAAATGTCAAGTGTCAAGACAACGGAATGATGGTATTTTTCTGCATACTACAAACTTTTCTTTGCAAAGGAATTACAAAGGGAGACATTGAAAATTCTTCTCTTCTACCCTTCTCAAGCCACTCCATTAACATGCATGAATCTTTGATCATGTTCTATGCCTTCAGCATAAAAGAAAAAAACCCCTTCTGTCTTTATGACACAGGTTTAACACCAGAAGAGAGCAAATAAGAATAGATGTCTTGCCTACTCTTTTCAGACCTCAAAGGAAATTCATGCACCCACTACAGCCAATGGACTCCTAAGGTAATATACAGTTGATATCCTGTTGCAACATATGCAGGAACTTTTATTTTTATTTATTTATTTTAAAATGAATGCACGTACCACACTTCCCACAGCAGTTCTGCTGACATGGTAAAATGGTTCACAAGGTGCAACTGCCAGAGATTGCCACAATCCAAACGCAATCCAGCTGCTCACAAGCTAATGATAGCTCTGTGAAGGTGATTCAGGGAAATAGCTTTTTCATTCTGAAGCTCATCCAATACCAACAACTGTCTTATAGTTTTCAACACAATTCTCTGTGGTAACTGTTTCTCACTTATTTCTCCCTCCAGAATAATAGCCATAGGCTTGAGAAAGTCACAAAGCAAGCAATTCTTGTTCGTATTTCCTTACATTCAGCTGCATTTCTCTAACAGGACAACAGGTTATACCCGCCTATGACACATTGCATGGGTTTCCACCTCAGCCCCCCGATACTGGTCTTGCCACTTGCAAATGCTTGCTGATGCTGCTGAGCCACGCAATGAAATGTGTATTCTGTGGTGGCTTTATCTTTTTTAAAAAACTTTATAGATTCTTGGTAATGACATCATCCCACTACACAGCAAACACAGGCCTATTATCAAACCTAAATTTTCAAATGTCCTGTTTTAATACAGGAACAGGAGACAGAAGCAGCTCTCACTATCTGGGTACCCCCCCCCAGCTGACACTGACTGGTGAAACAGACCAAGGATGGCTCAAGACAATTCTGTTCCTTACAAGTTTGCCAGGGAATGCTAACAGTCAAAAGACTTATGCATGATTCCATCACTTTCCTGCTCAAAGGTTTGGGGGGGGGTGGTGGTGGTGGTGGGTTTTTTTTTTTAATTAACAAGCACATGCATAACTTAAGTGGGATGCACAACAATCACTCAGCCAGCAACTTAAGGTTTGGGGTCTCTCAATAGTGCCCATCACCATAAAAGTAAATTAAGTATTAACATAGTAAAAGACATTGAAAGAAGGGTTAGATTAGGCAACTTCTAAAAGCAAGACCAATATAAAAAAAAAAATACTGGAGTATAATTTATACACAGAAAATGGTTAGATCAAAGTCATCACTTCTGAGCCAGTATACCCCAGTGAATAAAGCTATACTAGCAAAACTACCCAAGCAAGGAGCTAGAGTACCCTTAAGTAGCAACCCCTCTCCTCACCGTCTCATATCATTAAGACGCACAACAAACTGTACAAGAAAGGAAGCCTCTACAGCTAAACTGACTTACACCTAAATTGACTGCTTACAAGTTACAGCTCTCTTCCAGCTCTCCCTCCCAAAAATATGCAAAGCTCCCAAAACAAAAACAGCCTCCCACATTAATATTTTATTATAGTTATAATTACATTAGAAGAGATCTATCAATCTAGGAATTTCAATATGCTCTACAAAGAAAACATTTGTAGTGGGAGTGCAATGATTCAATGTGTAGCTTTATGGATAACTGTGGAGTGAAACTGGCAGTTCTGTAATTAACTACACGAAGAAATTTTACTGGTATGGCTGCTTCTGGCTGGGAATCACATCTCCATAATCCAGCTGAAAAATCTAGACCAGCAAATGCCTGGGGTGGCCAGAAGACTCTACAAGCATCTTTTCTGTATGAGAAGCACATAAATCAATTCCAGCTCACCACAGAATTTTTTTCAGGAAACCATTTAATTATCCTATCTTTCTTTTTTCCTTTGATCAGTTGATGCCAATTCGCCATTCAGTGCTAGCACTCCACTTCAACCTTCCTGGCAGAACTGCAGCACCATGTGATAGCTCTCATACACCTGCATCAAGACTAGCAGTGTGTTTTTCTGAAGACAGTTTGGGGCTAATTCAGAAACAATTTTCTGTAATATGCACTCAATTTACAAGCCCCCAAAACCACAAGCAGCAGCCAGGAAAAGCAGTAACATGTCTGCAGAGAAATGTCAGGTCTTCTAGGAAAACTTTACTTCAAGATATGTTAAAATACTGAGAAGTATTAAAACTCATCTCAGCTCCAGTATCCTTTGCGTGAAAATGACCTGGCTCAAACCTCTTTGATTATCCTATTTTATATATAAATTTATATATAAAACCAGTGTGATTGTTTTAGTGTGCCATTAACTAGAATGTGTCATTCTAGAAAACTTAAAAGCTTTCAGTGATATCTTTCCTCCCAATGGTTGTGTGAGCCATGTGCCAGTGAAGACAAATATCAAGTGACTGGAAGCGGCCAGGAAGACAATCAAGAGTTAAAATAGGCAGAGATATTTTGGGAAATAATGACACTTTAGCAGGGTCACATTTGTTTCAGACCCAGGAAAAAAGAAAAAAAAAAAAGCAAAGCAGATTTGAGCACAAATTGACAAATACGCACACAAGAGTGCTCTAAACAGCTTCTCTTTAACTAGAAAGGAGTTTTCAGATTGAAAGTTTGTCTCCTGCTATAATAAAGAACACAGGGAGGACAGCATTTGTTATGTTGAATAAAAATGCTTAAATCTGCTTTCAAAGCTTGCCCCAAGCAAATTGATTTTCTGATCTATATTTAATTGAAATACCAGTACAATATAAGCATCAAGCAACAGCCTGTGTTACCAGCACAACTGTTCAATTCTTTTATTGGAAAGAACTATTGGTTTACTGGAAAGACTGTGTTTAATGTTTACTTTCTACCTTTTGTGGTATCTGAAATGCTGTTTAGCAAGGCACACATCATGTCTCCTTCAATGTGGTGAGGATTTAGGATGCGAGCTGATCGCTGGGTCATCTTAAATTGAGTTTCCAGTTCCAGGAAGCTTTTGTCTCCAGAAAGTATAGTGAAAGGAATTTGCTTGGGCAAGTGCTCATCCAGACGACCAGCCTGTACAGAAACAAATGACAAGTGTTGAATTGAGATCATGTTTTTATCTCATGGGGTTTGGCTACCTTTTTGTAAGACGGGTCTTCATAGGAAAGCCTTCTACAGCAACTGACCTCCATTTTTATGGTCCAATGCACATTATACCACTGTGAAAGGTATTACTTCAACAGTTTGACACTACATTTATTCTATACATATGACAACAGATATAGGAAATGACTACCAGAACAGTACAGATGGAGTATGGAACAAGTTCCTAAAAAGCAGCATTTCAGAACCATCTCCACATAAAACAAGTCATCTGTGCAGAGCATTTTAAGAATCATAAAAAAAGTGTAATGTAACATACAAACACATTTGCAGAACATGCTTATATCGTATAATTAGATTCTCAAGTAGTTTTATCTAACTGATAAAGCACTATATTAAGAACATGAGTCCCCATGGCATCCCAGATTCCTGGCCTTCAACTGCACCTCTCCCAACCCAGCCAAAGCCCCAGGTCTACTGAAGAGAGGCACTGCTCTTTGTCAGCCCAACAGGGTCTCTGAAACTGGCACACATCCAACTCCATCTTAAAGATGGCTCTAGATTTGGGCTACCTGAAGAGAGAGGCAGGAGTTACATTTCTCTCTGAAACAGAAACTGTAAGAATTGCGGTTTTTTATTCCTCATTCCCTAACCAGCCCCCTTACCCTCCACAACAGACTGATGTCCTATTTAGGTTAGCTTTTTTATTCCCACAGAAGGGGGGTAGGGGGGAAGTGGTAAATCACTTCTCAACAGGCTGTCTCCACTCAATTCAGTGGCAGGTTTATCATTCTTTTTAGTGGACGTAGAGGTCATGTGAAGAGAATCTAAGAATCTCATCTGTAATTAGTACTTAACACCAACAGCAGATATCATCTGCCACTCTTCTCCAGGTACAGAAACACAACAATAAAGAAAACATGCACTAACTTACATGAACACAGATAGCAAAGTCTGCTGCTTCTCTTCTGGTACCACAACGTGGATGAAGAAAGAAACATCCAATCCTCTTAAGATAATTGAAAATTTTGCACTGCACTGGAGGTTTCCAGTTGCTGTATCCTCCTGAACAGCGAAAAAGGAAAAAAAAAAAAAAAAAACCCAAACAAAAAAACCCAACAAATCAGAAATGCCACCATGAATTAAGAATGCAAGAAGGCAAATGCAAACATAAATCTGGTTTTAAAGACAGAATTTATTTTGACCAATGTGAAAGCTAAAATAAACATATAACCAAAACCCCAAAAGAACCCTTGTTCTTGGATTAGAAAGCAAAAAAGGAAAAAGTAGCTAGTCCAATCCTACACAAAGCCTCTCACTCAATTTTGTATGAATTTTTCTTCTAATCCTGAAAAACTTATCATTTAGATATCACGTGCATTTAGACACAAGAATGTTTGTTTTTTTTTTTTCTCCAGTTTTAAGCAGTTACAGTTAACATGCAGAAGCAGAGAAGCTCTGGGAACGTAGTACAAGTAATAGAAATGCTTCTCTTATAGAATCCTGTACTAATGTAATGCTCAAGACTATTTCCAACAGACTCTGTAACTGCCTGACACATCACATGTCAGAACTCTTTAAAAAGAGGATCCAAGAACTGGAGCAACAAATGCTGGAGTCCTGACAAACACTTGGATGCAGTCAAGGATAAGCAAAATGAGGCTTTAACTGGGGAAAAAATAAGCACAGGAATTTTCTCAACAGTATCCTAAAACGTGTAGTTACAGGCTAAGAAAATAGTTGGATAACAGAGATGAGCTCAGTAACAGGCCTGCTACAGATAAAAAGAATACCAGGCTGAAACAGCTTGCAAGGGAAAGGAAAGGAGCAGCAAGTCTCTCAAGAAGAGAGGGAAAAACAGAGGAGCTTGTAGTTACTATGACAACATAAAAAGACAAACAAATAGAAGGACAATTTGAAGGGAGTGAATCAGAATTTCATGATACTCCCAACTGCTAAGAAATAATGGGTCTGCAATGGGAAGGAAAAAAAGTTGCTTTATCTACCAGATCACAGAGTGGCTGGATGTAAGAAAGGATTTTGGATGGAAAGTGAAAGCAGTCATTGATGGCACTTCATGTGAGGATATGTGAAACTAAGGCTCAAGTAAACAGGCTACAGAGGATTGCGTGTTCCAACCTGCCCACCCCCAGTCTGACAAAGAAGTAGAAGCAATCTTCATTAGATTTCTCCTGTTTTGTTTTTTTTTTGCTGTTGTTCTCCCCCCCCAGCCTTTGTCAGCCTAATGGCTATAAGACGGTATCAAAAATTATCTCAAAGCTCAAAGATTTAGTAACAGACTACACAGAAACGATTTAGTAGTATCCGTCCATGAGAAAAGTGGTATTTGCAAGTTGTTGTCATCTGTTGTGACAGCCTTGGTCACTGCTATTTGGGAAAGACTTGTATCACCAGCCTTGGCTTTTGGCTGCATACATGTACAACATAAACATTTGACCAGGACAGCTGAAAACAATGACAGAACTGTATTTACTCTGGCAGAACTACACCACAAATGGGTGAAGGACAACTGAATATCTGAAAACAGAAACAATCCAGAGCCTGGGCAAAAAATACAATGGAGGAACTCAAAGCAAAGCTAAGGCTGTATTAGCAATAGGAACAACAGAAATAATGCAAAAATATCATATAAAAATAATTTTTAAAAAATCAGAAATGTTTGGGAAATGCAGAAAAAAATCAGAAGAGACAGAGATGTCACTATATTTTCACAGGCAAAACAAACAAGAATAGCTTGCATCAAATAGCTCTGTAAACCATTATTATTAGAGGGCACCTACAACAATAAATCCAGATGTGCCTGGGAGCCTTAGTGTTCCCAGGCTCTGGAACAATATAGTTGACACTAATAAACTGCTAAAGCATTCTCTGGTATGAGTATGGCTCATTTTAATCACCATTAACTCTTCGGCGTGGGTTTTTCAGTTCAAGTGCTCCAAGGGCCATTCCCATGAGGCAGCCTGCGTGCAGCAACTCTGCTGGGAACCAAGAAACTGCCTGACGCTGACATGGGCTGGGCTGTGCTAGCAAGTGCCTGTGTTTGGAACACCCCTTGGCACAGCGTCTTAACTAGCGCAGAGGTACCTTTGGGTAAGATTATCCTATTAACAGAGGTTCCTAACAATAGATTAGTAACACTAAAACTGTACTATGGATTATTTCTCTTTCTTAGGTAGGTCAGAGAAGAGACATTTCTGACAACAATGCAGTTCAGACATTCCTGGGTTCAATCAGTTTTTTCTTACTGGATCAAACTAGGGCATTTTAACCTTGGAAAAATAGTAACAGCACAGAAGACCCTGTCATAACAAACAAGCTTGGGTCAATTAAAATTGACAAACCAGTTTTCAGTAAATTAAATAGAGTAACAAAGTACAACTGAAAGCAAGTGTCTGAATTCAAGTGGGGAAAGTTTGACATAACTGTGAAAAATTATTCTTTACTAAATAATTATTTATAAAACCCAGAGGCAGTAGCTTTGGATTTTAGATGTCAAACAGGCCTGACATTTCTTCAAGTCAGATTCCTAATAGTTTCTTATTTTTATCTGTAGAAAAAGAAAAAAAATAATGTTTTTCCAAGGCCAAGTGGATTGAATAACTATAGAAATAAACAACAAACCTTCACCAATTAAAAAACACAACCACACCCCAAATCGCAATAGCCTTAGAAGTCAAGGAATGCAGAGGTAAAGTGAAATTTGACCAGAAGTCAAGCTGGGCAAAGCCTCACAAAAGACAGTAAGAACAAACAACAGGTTGTTCAGCCATATAGAAAAGAGAATATAAATAAATGGAGCAACAAGGCAGCAAGGATGAAATAGAAATCCAGGATGATTAGGTATAATCTAAACCCTCAAAATCAGTATTTTCTGTGGCTTTGTGCATGTGTGTGTGTGTGCACAAGAATACTGTTACTGTACAGAGAGGCCAAAAGCTAGGTAATGACAATACAGGTAATGATACAGAAGTAACGCCTGAGCAGAACACAAAACTCAGGGGTGTAGCCCGCTTTAGAGAGAAGACCAGAGGATTCACCCCAGAACTCCTAAGAACCAGATGTTAGACTACAGGTCCAGGAGCAGAGCTGACTGATTGAAGAACTTACAGACGTACTCGCTCTGCCTTTATCAGCTACCTGGAATACCTTTTTCAGGGTTGGGGGTGGTGTGGGGTGGAGCATTGATTCAGGTATCAACAGGCCTTTCTGTCCAACCTCAGCAGCATGAAAACTCTCAGCTTTCAGGATGTTCTTGATTATCTTCTAAAGGAAGAGATAATCAAGAACATTACAT
The DNA here is from genome assembly GCF_030463565.1 of Pelecanus crispus. NCBI lineage: Eukaryota > Metazoa > Chordata > Aves > Pelecaniformes > Pelecanidae > Pelecanus > Pelecanus crispus. The sequence continues at coordinate 104,060,919 of NC_134645.1, forward strand.
AAAGAAGTGCAGTGCAACAGTGTTTACTAAGTGTAAAACGTGCCTGACAACTCCTACAAGTCTGTTAAGATGATGCCTATGTTTCAGGCAATAAATATTCTGAAACTATCCCTTATCTAGACTTTACTGGAGTATTCAATGTACCACAAGCAAAATAATTATAGAGGCAGGTACAGAGAAAACCAGTAGAAAAAGCATGAGGTGGACAAGAAGTTGGTTCAAGAACAGTCAAGTAAGGAAAAGTATCAAGTTAAAGGGATGCTACTGGTAGACTTCGCAAAAAGTTTTCCTACACACCCATAACAACATGAGTTCCATCAGTCACCTTGTACCACTACTGGTATCTTCCAGATGTGAGATACACCTATTGATGTACAGGATGACCAGGGACATCCTTAAGGAGCAAGCCAGAGACAGAACAAAATTCAAGTACAAGAACATAAAATGTCTTTTGGAATGAAAAAGAATATTATGACAAGCACTTGGAACTTAGAAAGAATATAATCTCCGAGTATTATGGCTGCCCTGATAATTATGAAAGCCTAGTATGATACAGCCTAAATAAGTTCAGCAGGGAAGCTAGAAAGACTTCTAAACTATTCAGCAATTCTGGAACAATATTCTGCAAGGAATATTAAGAGCAGAGGAGGTTAAGGCTGAATTAGAAAAGTTCAAAAATGTTTCTATTACATGGTGCCTGTGACAGTGCGACTTAAGAAGCTCTAGTGGCTGCTTGTTCCTGTTCTTCATTCTCTCAGATTCAAAGAATCTCTGCTCAAGCATTTGTGTAGACTTGTTAATCTTATCTTCCTATTTCCTTCAATCACTTTTACCTTGAAAGCCCCAGATAAATGTCCCTTGGTTCAGGTTAGCTGGTAGCTGCGTGAATAAGCTTCCCCAGTTGTCCAGATCCACCAACACAATGTGAGTCATGGTACTCAGGTAGTCAAGATCAGGAAGTTCACCATCTTCAATGGGACAGAAAGGACGCATTTAAAGTTCACCTGACTTTCTGGTCAACCAACATACATCAACTTAAGATATGGTTTTGAAAATTCATGTATTCAACTACTCTATAAGCTAAAAGTTACAAAACACGATCCTATTTGGTGACTGCCTTGCTTTCAAATCAACTGAAGTAGCATTTAGTAACGCACAAATGAGACAAAAGAAAGTAGAATCTACCTATACAATGGTGTAAAGCTGGATAGTTTTGTGGTAAGCACAGAAAGCTGTTATCCTGCACTGAGACATTTTAATAGTCCATTTAATATTCAACTGTGCAACCCCTACTATGGCAACTCTCTGTGACATGTAATTGCTTACATACATAAAAGTACGTAAAATGTTTAGAGACATACTTTTTGCTGTATATCTAACATAAAAGTCAACCTTTTAATCAAAAGCGTTATTAAAAATACTTCCAATTTTTGAACACAAGGTACACCTTCAGCATTCTTGATGTCGTTCTTGGAAGTGACATGAACTTCCAAGAAAAATATTTGCATGCACAAGACAAAAAAAACCATAATACATACTGAGAATATAAATTCTCAGCTGAAATTATTTTTAGCAAGCTAAGGGAACTGAGAAGATGGTGTTATAATACCACTGCCCACATAGAAAGCACTATCAGGCTCATAAATATTTATACATACAAAGAAGGGAATGTGTGTATATTATAGACCATTTTTACATTTCTAGGAGTTAGATCTCTGTTTGGGGTCCTTGATTGTCCTCTTCCTTTTAACACCAGATTATGCTCTCAACTAATTTGAAAATTAAATGTTTCAGTCCCAGGGTTTTCACATCTGCCTACTTTTTGTTTTTTAAAGATGTCATGCATAGAGCAATGAATTGTTGAGTCCAAGTTCTGGAAACTCAAATACCGAGAATTCAAAATGCAGCTTTGAGAAATAAATATTAAATTCTGACATGATTTATAGACTGGATGTAGGCAAATGGTATGCTACATACTTGTACTGACTTAGAAACAGAGTGTGTTAAAGACGACAATATTCTTCTAATGTTAAAAAAAAATTCTACAAACCTTCACCAGATTCTTCAGAGCGTGCCAAGTTCTCCTCTTCTTTTTTCTTTCCCTGTATTGGTCCCTGCAGAGGAGACGACTGTGGTCTTTCCCCAGTCTTGGATGGAGATGCTTGAAATTTTAGCTTGTGAGGTTTTCTGTCCACACAAGCCCCACTTGCTGTGAACTTGAATACTGCATTTTCTGATTCTGATGAAAGACTTGATAGATCAGGTTTCTGCAAGAAGCAGTGCTTCATGTGATAGTGCTGATGTGCACTCTGAAGATCATGGAAGTTTTTGTTGCATGCAGCACATCTAACAACATACATCTCTTCCTTATGTTTCACTGACGTGTGACTGTTGAGATGACTGTCCAAATCAGCAAAATTCTGTGCAGTGGCAGAACAGAAGCAGCACCGAAACCATAAGTTTCCTTTTTGCAACATGGCTTTCTGACAATTCACGTAATCGTTCCTCCTGTTTATTCTGGAGATATAAGTTGTCCGGCAACCGCAGGTTAAACAGTCTCCTTTTTCTACTGGGAGGAAGTCCTCCTCCTCTTTTTTTATTGATACTTCCATCTGCTCGGGCACAAATGCGTAGTCCTTGCTATGAATGTCCTTATAATGGATTAGAAATTCTTCTTCTGTGTCAAAGAAGAGATTACCACAAAGGCCACAGAAATATTTAGTCTGTATCTCCTGGTTATGGTGCTCTTGGAAGTGTCGCTGTAGCGTTCCTACTTTCCGAAAGTGATTTCTGCATAAGCCACAGCAGTATCTGTGAAATGCATGGCTTTCCAAGGACATGCAATGTTGTTTGACGCTCTCTTCAGATTCAAACATCTCCTCACAAATGCGGCATTGCCATTTTCCCAGAACAGGACTTTTTTCAGGGGAGAGTTCCACAGGAATAGGAATGCAGTCTTTCCTTTCGCCTCCAGAAATACAGGCTGCATCAGAAGCAGATGGCATAGGTTCATCTTCTAGAGCTTCTTGCTCATAATAGTAACTATGGCCACCATGAAATTCAGTCACATGTCCCATAATATCCTCTTCTCTGAGAAGATCCACAGAGCATGCTCTGCACCAGAGAAGAAAATTAGTCAAATGTGCTCCCCCATGGAATCGACTCATATGGAGGCGGATAATGCTTGAATTTTCAGCAAGCTTTCCACACACAGCACACTTGTGACAGATCCTATTTGCTGATAAAATGTGCTTCTCTACTGACTCTTCTGTAAAAAACTTTTGAAGGCATTCACAAAACCAGGCTTTTACTTTGCAAGCACTAGCTTGACTTTGGTTTGCTCCATGATCTTCATTTTTATCTTTTACATAGCTCTTCCGTTTTGAAGGAGTAGACCCCCTTTCACTGGTAGACTCATTTGAAGTCATATGTCTTTTAAGCAGTGGTCTTGACCGATCCACAATATGGCACAAGTGAGACTGGTTTTTATTTTTTCCATTGATATGACAGAACATCAAGATGGACTCTTCCATTGTAAGAACTTTAATGTTATGTTGAGTGGTTTGCTTATGCTGGGTGATCTGATTCTTATCAGCAAACAGTTTATCACAATTCTCACAGTGACCTTTTGTTTTAAATATCTCTGCAATTTGGGAGATGCTCTTCTCTGAGACTGCCACGGGCCCAGAATTACGACAACGTATTCTAGAATGGATTAAAAAAAAAATAGAGGTTATATCATAATCCAAAACATTTTTAAACTTTCAGATGTACTTTGAAATATTACCTAGTAGCTACAGCAACTAGTGCGTGGAAGTAGTGTCCTCTGTATACTTCAACTCACCTACTAGCTTGCCAACAAAAACATGCAGTGCCTAGCTAGTCTCTGCACTTTAAAGAGAATTAGGGGCTAATTTCCAAAACTAGCACTTAGATTGATGCTTATGTTGTTGACTCAGTACATTTTTAGAAATCAAATGCTGCCAACTTAGAAATAGTGGAACAAAGTTCTGTTGTTCTGTTACAGAAAGTAACAAAAAGGATACAGACATCGATCAGCATTCTGCAATGGATTGTGTGGGGTAAGGTAGGGTAAAAGTCATGGAAGGGGGGCAGTTTGTTGATAGTTTACTCAGGAAGTCAACATTCAGATGGTCGCAGATGCCATGAAATCCACTAGCACCACTAAGGACAAGTCTGCCTATCTGTTATTGATCTATGAATGTTCATATTACAAAGACAGCCATCTCACAAACCTGAAATGAGCTGTTAATTCCATGTGTGAGCGTAGTATCTGGTAGCAGGATAGACACTTCACTTGGAAGGGGACCTCTTTGCACAGAGATATCAGAAGGTTCTTTGCATAGGATGGGAAAGGTAGAGGAAGGCCAGCCTTCATTTCATCTATAATATGGAATGGCAGAGAGTGCAACCACACATTAGAGTTCTTTCATAGTATTTCAGCTCTCAGATGACATAGTTACAATTGTACTCGTTTGTCACAGGGTTCAGAAAGCAAGTTACTGTGTGTCAGCTGAGTCACAGTAATTGTGCAATGGAAGCTTTAAGTGAAACTGCATTGATTTTTTTTTTTAAAGTTCTGTAACAATCTCACATCTGAATCTGTTTGCATCTTGCTTTTTCGTACTTGGTGACTGACCTACTTCCCTTTTCCTCCTTCTACAAGGTCACGTCAGATCTCTCTTAGGAAGGTTCTTATTGACCTTCTTCCCCTCCACCTATCACCACCTGTCTCCTCTTACTACATACACTTTTGTTTAAAGACAGTGTGTTTAAAGAAGAAAAAAGTATGCAACTCATTTAACAAGTTCCCACATACTCCGACCATCTCTCTTTCCCATCCTCAATGTCAATTCTCCTTAAATTTTTAGGTGCAGGACTTTCTGTTGTTCTGAGTACATACTCCATGTCTAACTCCAGGTACCAGCAGAATAAAAAATTTTCTGTTGAAAAAAGAATGGGAAATGACTTATGAACTATATATTGCTGCTAATGTTCTGCATCTTAGGAGGCAAATTCTCTTTGAATTTTCTGTTTAGTAAGATGTGATGATCAGCAGGAGGTAATTTGAGGTTATGCCTTTCAACTAACTTCACTGCCAGATCTAACAGACCATGCTGATAATATTAATCAGAAAGACCTACCAATGCAAAGGAAAAAATGAAGCACTTCCTTTTTTTGTTCTGAGCTAAGCACTATCCATCTCTGAAGAAGAAAACACTATTTTGTGCTTTTAATCTTTTCAAAGTAATAGGTCACCAGTAATCTTTTTTTTAAAACCCATGGTCTGATTTGAAAGGTACCTACAGTCAGCACATTCAGAATTAATAACCTATTTGAGAATAAAAGTACATTAGATTTACAATACATAAGAGAACTCAGAACCGTGCAGCTGATAGTCACTCCCATGAATACAACAGTACTGACGACCTGCAGGAAGATTCCTTCAAAGCCTGTCTTTACTGTACACTTCCTGCAGCCACTCTGGGGGAGGGCAGAAGTAGAAGATATAGTTATGAAGATGAGAAATAACTATACCAATCCTTTTGGCCATGTAGGATTATCCTGAAAGCTACACTATCTAAAATATGGCAGCTTCTTGAATAAGAAGTCAACTCCATCTATATCTCATCTGTCTCAGCTGTTTACCTAACATTAAAGTAAATGCTTGCCCTGGTTTCAGCTGGGATCGAGTTAATTTTCTTCCTAGTAGCTGGCATAGTGCTGTGCTTTGGATTTAGGAGGAGACTAATCCTGCTAACACACTGATGGTTTAGTTGTTGCCAAGTACTGCTTATGCTAGTCAAGGACTTTTCAGCTTCCCATGCTCTGCCAGGTGCACAAGAAGCTGGGAGGGGGCACAGCCAGAAGAGTTGATCCAAACTGACCAAAGGGCTATTCCATACCATATGGCGTCATGCTCAGTATATAAACTGGGGGGGGGTTGGCCGGGGAGCAGCGATCGCTGCTTGGGAACTGTCTGGGTATCGGTTGGCGGGTGGTGAGCAATTGCATTGTGCATCACTTGCTTTGTATATTGTTATTATTATCATTATTATATTGTTATTATTATCATTACTATTTTACCTTATTTCAATTATTAAACTGTTCTTATCTCAACCCAGGAGTTTTTCTCGCTCTTACTCCTCCGATTCTCTCCCCCATCCCATCGGGGTAGGGGGAGTGAGCGAGTGGCTGTGTGGTGCTTAGTTGCTGGCTGGGGCTAAACCATGACAATGCTTTAATGCCTATTGCTTATGTCAAAGCTAAAAAGTCAGTACAGCTACAATGGTCATTAACCCTGTTTTCAAGACCATGATCAGACAGGTATCTTCTGTGAAATCTAGTAAGCATGGTTCAGGATGTTACCAGCTCACAACATAACCAGTATTTTAGCCTTCAGTAGCAATGTGGCCAGTGCAAGGCATCAGACCAGCAGCACTGTTCCACTGTTATGTGGAGAAGAAATTTTCACAGGTCTTTTCCATCAGGAATGGCAAGGACAGACACCGACAAGAAAAATAGCCTTCAGCAGACTTCAGACAGTACAGTAAGGGGAAAGAACATCACAGCCAGTCTGACTGGAATAGCAAAAGAAATTTATGTGGTTCGGTCTGAGTTCCTATCAACATGCTAAATGTAAACTTTTTTAGGACAGCAGTTGCACAGTCACTGGAGGATGAGAAGCTTATATGAGACCTGACAGCATGATGATAAAGGAAAGTCTGCTTCTCATTACAGCAGATGTGATGGAGGAATCATTTCTTAAAAAAAAAAAAAAAAAGATTTTCAAAGCATCTCCTCTTACAGAACTATATCACATTTAAGACCTTAAAAGAAAAATAAGAATGCATTAAAAACAAACTTAAAAACCTTAAGCTTTTTTACACAGCAGAAAAACGTAAGTCACTTCGTATCATACGGATCAATTATCAGAAGGAATGAAAAGCAGTACACTTAGTAGCAACATACCACTCAATTCAGAATCGTGGAGGAAATGGTTCTTTGCTGACATATGCTGCAAACATTCGTCTCTTTTGGTGAAAAGGAGGAAGCAGTTTGGGCATGCAAAACACTGAATATGCTGTGGAGGGAGATCTTTTTTATGTCCATCATTTTCATTTAGCTGGAAAAGAAAATGATCTAGTTAGGAAAATACATTAAGTCAAGAAACCAGTCCCAGTTCTCCTCATGTCCTTCCATTCCTCTCTCCCTTCTGTGGTAATATTTTCACTTTTAGGTTTTCAGCTACCACATCTATGTTTATCTGCAGCTCACCCCTACGCACTTCAGCTCGTGAGACACGAGGGACTGGCCAAACTGCCATTGTCAAACACACTACTCATCCTTACTACGCTGGCAACTTTTCCATTCCCTTCTTGCACTGCTGGGAGCAACCACCTTCCACAGGAAGTACAGGCTCTGCCAATTCTTAGTTAGTCCCTTTACCCAGGCTCTCAGAAAAAGCTCCTCTGTCACTAAATCAGCTGGTTTTCCTAACATGGGTTCTTCCCTCATCTTGCTAACCTCCAACTTGTCAAAATGCTACTCCTCAGAGTAGCCTGACAGGCCCATGACTTTGATAAAGTCAACTCCTTCCACCCCCTTTGCCTTCTATATCAACTTCAGATCTCTTTGGATCAGGGCAAAAGTCCTTTAATTTTGCTTCTGACATTTTTGCTTACTCCTTTCTTATGTCACTCAAAGAATCTTCATGATATGCTTATGCTTTCTTCCACAGCTTTGTTTAGGATTATCTCCCCATCCTTTCACACCAAAATAATCCCATCTTCTTGCCTGATGCAAGAGCCACTCCCTTTCCCCAAACTTGTCTGTAACTCCTGCTAACGCCCCTGGACACACCACAGGCACACAACTTGGAAGCAATGGAAAAAAGAGCAGGGACAGACTATGATGCAACCTTTCAAGCTTGTGAAGTATGACTATACATCAGGAGTTACTGCTACTAGCTAAAAGTAGTCCAATTTTCAGAGTATCTAAAACTTCCCCTGAATTTAACCCAGCTTCTGGAGACTAGATGGGTACACAACAGTATTCGTTACTGAAACGCTAAACATTGAAAATGCTGTCAATTATCCAATTCAACACTAGACTGCTTAAATAAAACCACGCACCCAGAAGATAACACCTGCGCATCTGCCATTGAACTGAGGTTTTACAGTGGTAAGTTATGAAAAGAGAAAGACAGAGTGTTATCAAAAAAAAGGGAAAAGAGTGGAGGTAGGAAACAACAACAACAAAAAGCAAGTACTATTAGCAAATACTATTCAAATCAAAACTCAAATGCTAAATTATCCTCTTCCCTTCTGTAAGTTAACTAGTGAGTAGCAGCAAAGACATCTATGAGAGAGACTGGAAACAGAGAAGAAACAGTTGCATCTGAATCATCTAAGTTTCTTTTCTCATTGTTGCCTCTTTTTCCTCCCATCTTCATTCTGCTGCTTCTCTTTGCTGTCACTTATTTCACCCTAACTTCTTGCCTAATTTATCTTTCATAGCTTTGGACATGCAAAAAATAAAGGAATACCTTTTGACTGCACCAATAGAGGGACAAGAGGTTCAGGACAGAACTATGGTCCTTTTGAAAGTATGCTGGAAAGTACAACCTAATGGTCAGATCTAATGGGAGTACTGTCAGGATACACCAAGTGTTTGAAACACAGCAGAGTAAGAAAAACTATCTTGAAGACCAAAAGAAGAAAGGGGAGAGAGAGAGAGGGTTAAAGGGGGAGTGGGAAGGAGGGGAAAATCAGTGCATAATTATACATCTTGAAAACCCTCTACTGTGTTCAGTCAGGCGAGTTACTTATCCTTATGATCTTGCCTTAGATAAAAGATGATCGCTATACTGCTGAGAGGTTGAAAATCTTTTGCAGCATATCACACAGGCAACGGCATTATTTGGGGGTCCATGTAATGTGACGGTTGGGTCACAAGGAGAATGATCAAACCTGGAGAGGAAGAAATAATTAACAACCTAGTCCCCTCTAAATAGTTAAAATGCTTTTTTAATGGGAAAAATTGTGTCTTTTGAAGCTGTTGGACAAAAGCCTATCAAATCAACCTAAACGGTAAAATTCCTCACTTCCCCTATCATTAACTGTATCAGTTGAAGTATCCTGTACAGAGGTGATTCTCTCCTCAGCTTACCTGTTATAATGACCACTTTGCAGAGGAATCATACTGTTTTTAAGAGCAAGACAACTAACAAAGCCTCAATCTCCTACAGAGGGATTTAAAAAATTTATTTATTTTTTATCTCCCTGCACTAGTTCTGGCTGGGATGGAGTTAATTTTCTTCGTAGCAGCTTGTTCATAAATCCAAAACACAGCACTGTACAACAGTGTTGATAGCACAGGGATGTTTTAGCTATTGCCAAGCAGTGCTTGCACAGCGCCTTCTCTGTCTTTCAGACTGCCCCACCAGCAAGCAGGCTGGGGGTAGGCAAAAAATTGGGAGGGGACACAGCTGGGACAGCTGACCCCAGCTGACCAAAGGGACATCCCATACCATATGACACCATGCTCAGCAATAAAAGCTGGGTGAAGGAGGAGGAAGGGGAGGATGTTTGGAGTGATGGCGTTTGTCTTCCCAAGCAACCATTATGTATTATAAAGCCCTGCCTGTTGATGGGAATTCCTTATTTTATTTTACTTGCATGTGCAGCTTTTGCTTTACTTATTAAACTGTTTTTATCTCAGCCCAGAGTTTTCTCACTTTTACCCTTTCAATTCTCTTCCCCATCCCACTGAGGTAAGTGAGCAGCTGTGTAGGGCTGAGCTGCCTACCAGGGTTAACCCACACCACAGCTCCTCTCCTTACCATCTACCCCATGACACATTCACTAGTTAAAAGACATTATATGCTGGAATTGACTCCAGACGCAGCGCATGCTGACTAGCAATAATCAGAACAGGCATCTGGCCTATAGCTCTTGCTCCTCTTTCCCTTCACTAGGGGCATTTTTTTATCCTACCATCAAGTTGTATACGTTAGCCTTTTTGCTTTTTTGAGTTTGGGTGAAGAAATAACAGAACTGGAGAAGGGAAATCTTGTTTCTCAAAAAACCCCAGATATTAAAAAATGCTCAACAAGAGGAAGAAATTAATTCTGAATGAAAAAAACAAACAAAAACCAAAAAAACCCAAGCAACCAGGAAGTTCATCACATCATCTATAGAAAATCTTAACATATTAATCTGCTCTCCAAATGGAATTTTGTCACTATAGGCAGTTTAAAGACTTGACACTGATGTCCTAAGTTCGAGCATATTCTTTCATTATTATTTCTTGCACTGAGCTCTTGCACTATGTCCTTACCTTTGAAGGTGACCTAGGAGAAGATGTCCATTATCAAACTGCCTGTTGCAATGCATCACAGGACAAGATATGGGACTGCTGCTGACTTGCATCTGACCTCCCCTCTTATAAATACCCCTTCTTCCACTGTTAACAGTGCCTGGCTTGAGACCTGTGTCATAAAACAAAGCACTTAACCAGAACCTGAATTACAGATGCTTAAGAAAACAAACAAAACAACATACAAGCCCTAAAGCATTTAAAAACCAAGTTAAATTGATTCTTAAAAGCAAGCTAACAATGCACTGTAACTCAGTCCCACTATGGCAAGTCTGCTCTTTCAGTTGAAGAATCTGTTTCTTCAATCACCAGTAGGATCACTTTTCAAACACTTTGACACCCTTCCTCCAGGTCCTCCAGGCATTATTTTAAACCGATTGAACTTCGTGAAGTTATACTTACTTATGTAGACATTTTCCTGAGCAACAGCTCAACAGTAGTATTTTTCCTTCTAGCAACTTTGCTTATAAAAGTAGTTAACATTGCCTTAGTGGGTTTTAGACTTTGTATATTAAATTTTCTAAGCAGCAAAACATTAGAAGAATAGCTTTTACGGAAATGAGTGTATAAGAACTTTCAAGTGCCACACTTTAGCAAAGTTAATATTGTAAGATTTGGTTATGCATAACAGGCACCTGCAAGCTCAGTGTCAGTATTGCTCAATGTAATTATCGCATGCTCTATTCTGCAATGCAGGACTTAGAAAACATATCACTGGAACTTAGTTTCCTATTCTTACCTGGCATTTTTAACCACTGGTCCACACATAATCTTGCAGCTTCTGTGTCACTGTGTTCCCGAATAAATTCTAGTTCTTGCAACCCGTGAGCATATTGGGAATCAACTTTCTCCTGAAGGGGAAAACATATCAGGCAAGGTGGCAATCAAATTTAATAAATAAATAAAATTTCAAGATTAAGTACGTATACCAAAACTTACATATGGGTCTTTAAAAATCTAAGGAAAAAACCCCGACAAAAACCTAGGCAGGGGGCGGGGTGCAGGGCAGGAACGGAATCTTACAACTGAAGAGTAATTTAAATTCTGTTGTATTACAGTTGCATAGTCTATTGTAGACTATAACAAGCTGTAACTATAGTACAATTATGTGACTTTAAAAGCCATTAACAGTGTTCAGAAAGTTAGGCTGGCAAGTCAGCACGTTCCACAAATACTGGAATTGCATTTGTCCCTGTTGAATTTCATGAGGTTCTTGTAAGCCCATTCCTTCAAGCTGTCCAGGTCCTGCAGAGAGCAGCCCTACCTTTAAGACTATCGATTGCACCTCCCAGTTTGTAACAAAAAAAAAATCCATGCCTTTCAAATGGCTGCACAACACAATTAATAGGATTCAACTTTAAAATTATGCCTTATACATACAAAATTTTATCCTATTATAAAATATTATCTGACACAGAGATTTAATGTGGCAAACAGCTCCCAAAAATATCAGACAAAAGCAGGTAGATAACTACTTTTGCTGCATAGTGGTTTGTGATAACTGCTCTTTTTCAATTATTTAACCAGAATAATTGACACGTAGGTCCCTCTGCTATATACATAAACAAGAGAACACGTTTTTGCCATTGGCTTACATGAAGTTAGGTTCCACCCCCTTGCTTAGGAACTGCAATAAGACTAGCAAATTGATCAGTTAAGTCACTGAAGAGACGAAGTCCATATTGTGTTTCAAATGATGCCCCAGAAGCAAAAAAATCTCTAGTTGCTAGATCCAGACCTGGCTCACCAATCTTTTTTATTTACTTAGTAGTGAAAACAAACCCACTCATGACTACAAGACCTGTATTACGCAATTCTACTGAAACAAAATATATCCAGTACCTTAAAGGCTTTGTTTTTCTCTTCTTTTTGCTGTTTCTCTACTTCAACATGGCGTGCCAGACGATCCAAGGTTGATGCAACTCGTTCTTTCTGATAGTCAATGTGATCTTTACGTTTAGTATTTCTCTACAATTGAAAAGTTAAACTTTTATTTGGTAATTGTTAAGTAACAGGCACTAATACAGTGAAAAGTGATGCCCAAGCATCAGGACATAATTCAGTACAGATACTCCAATCCTAAATTCCATGATCTACCTTGCTAGTTATCTCTTCCTATTTACCAGCATCTAACTTCTGTTAAAAAACAAACAAATAAAACAGCTCCCACCCCCCTACATATTCAAGGCAATCCATCATCAACATTAGCCACACCAAAGCACTAGAAGGAACATGGATCATTGTGCCAGGTGTCCTAGAAGTCTCCAACAAATTAAAAACTAAATCAATTCTTTTAAGTAAGTAAACAAAATTCCTAAAGCTTTCAAAGCCAACATGCAGCCCGTCTCAAAACCAGCAAGAATGATATCAGTTCTCAGAGACAATATGGCCCCATATCTTCAGAAATGCAGATCATTAGGTTTTTCTAGCATAAGCGATAGGCCACACACTGTAGTTTGCTCCCGCTACACGATCAGCTCTAGTAATCATCACTGTGGAGTGAGACTCTTGCATGTACAGAAGACCCACCTTGCCTTAAGAACCAGGTTTATTACACACATCCTCTACTGCAACACTGGAAAACAGAAGTCAAGAGATGGCCACTGCTGTCAATAACAACTTTAGCAGAGTGATTCTCAGCCGCTATCCCTCTCAAAGGCCCCACAGAGTCGGCACAGTAAGCATGGGGGATACATGAATTGATCAGCCTACTTCCGACTCATACATTCTTAGGAGGAATTATGAAGAATAAGGCTGAGTTAAGAGCAGGCTGTCATCAGAATAAGGTCCTCCAACCTATAAACGGCTCCTAAAAACTTATTTTTGGAGGAAAAGGACAGACATGTTTGCAGGCTAGAGACCGGACACACTGACCTCTGAGGTCACTTGTAAAGTGACATCCTTCTTTGCCACACTTGCTAAATGCACTGAGAGCCAAATAGAAGTTCTAAGCCCATTTCAAGAAGGCAAAAAACAGCTCTGGAAAAAGTGAAGAGTTGGCATTCTTGCCTTCCACTCAGCAGTAAATCAAAAGGCTTTAATGTTATTTATTTATTACTTGTTAAAAATACCTCTAACAAGTTCTTGTGAAGAGTAACTGATGGGGAAAAATATAGGAGACTAATTATTTTATTCAACTGAGGAGTCTCAAAACACATTACAACACACTCACGTGAACATAAGAACTGCTGTTAGGTTCTTCATCCTCACTACTGACAAGATCAATGCATTCAAGTACAGGTCTTAAAGGTCCTTCCTGAAAAAAAGTGTTAAAAACACACACAAAAGCATTAAATTGTTTTCCTTGTAGATAAAATGTTGTATGCATTACAGCACATTGTCAGCATTAACAGTATCTGAAGGAGAATTTCACCAAGGTTTCAAGAGGGTGCAGTAATGAAATTCCTGTAGGGCAACTTTTCCACTTAACAGGCTAATCGAGAAAATTGGTAAAACATGCAAATAAATATTTACAAATAACTAAAAGATCAACTTAACATACAGGTAACAACTAGGAAAAAAAATTCAAATTAACAGTCTTGGCTTGCTTAATAACCTTACATTCTTCACCTTCTCAATCAAATTAGATCTACATTTTTAAAGATATTCCACTTGTGCCACTAATTCAATGGTAATAGGGTAGCAGCCTGTTACCAAGAGACAAACAGCCCTAGATTTCACTAAGCAATGCTAAATGGTTTTTTGGGGGTTGTTTTGGTTTTGTTTGTTTTTAAAAGACACAAATTAAATTCCAACTCCAAAAGAAATTAAACTCCTTAGGCATTTCAAACATTAAGAAAGCGGGAAACAGTTTCATACACATTTAAGCCCTGAAGGCTACTCCTTTCTGAGCAGATATTCTACAAGCAGGTTACAAGTGTTTTCTCTGTGTTGGAATCACAATGAGGGGGAGGTAATTTTATTTCAAAAGAAAACACATTTCACCCATTCACATACTCAAAGCCTCAAAGACACGTGTCCAAATAGTCTGTCCAGCATTCAGTTCCAAAGACGTGCATCCAGGAAGCCTGGTCAGGACTCCAAGCAGTGATATGGAGGACAAAGGACCCTGGCTATCAACAAGTACTTGGGTCTTCTCTATTCTTCCTAGCTTGGCAGCCATGTGCTCGCATATTTCCGATCTTTTGTCTCTCTCCTCTGTGAGTCACTAAAGGTTATTGATTGTTTTTGCCTCCTCCTCAGGACGCCTTAAGGCTCTAGCCCTGTTCTTTGTCTTCTGCAATCATCTCAACGGTTTAAGCTTTGGTTTTAATTTGTGTGAATGCTGTTCCTTGCTTTCCTGATCTGAGCGTCTTCAGAAACTTCATGTAGATGGTCTGTGACCTCAATGACCTGCTAGTCTTGGTAGTATCAACACCAGCTGATTTACATGTCTTCACATGCCCCCTTTTTTTCATTCTGTCTGGTGCTTCCACATGTGTGTGTGTATATAAATATTCCCATTCACTCTCCATTCATACCAATTTTACCATTTCTACTACAAGCTTCTGGTAGATAGCAGAAAGTTGGCACAAACATGAAAAAGCAAATGGAGAAGAGTAATTAAAATCAGCAATCCAAACTAAGCACATCAGTTTTTTAAAGAGGAGGTACAAAATAATGTCTGGAGCTCCGTCCACACTTACTGTGACAAGAGTCTTCAATTTTTAAAGGAAAAAAAAGCAGCACTATGTCCACATAATCTGATGTCATGCAAAAACCCTCCCTGTATCATGCTATAACATTATCACATGCCAACTAAATAATCAGTATAATGAATGTGAAACAGGATGAGTCTACGTACACCAAACAAAAATATTCCTAGTGACCCTAACTCACATCCATGGTCACATGTGTACACATTTTCAGTGAGAAGCAAAGTTAACTAAAATCTCCACAAGCCATAAAAAGTTTCCCATGCAAATTCTGACAGTTATTATCTAACCTCAAAGTAAATAAACAAAAACCAAATACAGTTTAAGGTTTTGGTGGTGGTGGATTGGTTTTTAAAGTCTGTACATGCAATGCCATCTACATCCTATGACAGAGTTTTTGACTAAACCGCACTATTAGCCATTTGTCTGGCAATGCTGCTGGCAGATACTACAGTGTTTTAATATACTCCAAAGATATTCTTTATTTGTTAGAAAGTTAAGTTTTCCAGGCAGAAGAAGGACTTACGATAGTCAGCAGACTGACTTCTTGAAGAGGTGCAGTACTATATGCACCATCTCTGCCATATATTTGGCAGTGTCCTCAACATCTTAAAAATCAACCAACTAGGGCAGGCTAGAAAGATTTACTGCCTCATGAGAAGTAGTGGAGAGAACAGCAGCATGCAATTCTCTCTGCCGTCCTTACTGCATCTCATTCTTTACATTCTTCCACCTTTCAAGGCTGTAAAGTTGTTCAGCTGCCCAGGCATAAACAGTCCTCATTGCCTCACTGGGGAGGAAGAGGGATGAGATCTTGGACAGATGACAAAAACTTGTATGAATCAAGCTGCAGGCTGCAAATTACCCCAAAAGAGTGCTTAACTTTTTATGATTAAATAAATAAAGAGAACATGGGTTCTTAAATGAAATCTTAAAAAAAAAAAAAAATCAAAAGCCATGACATTTGCTTTTGTAGAAACTGACAACCTCTATAAGATTATAATTAAATCTTTATTAAACAACAGGTGTTAGCAAGTAACAGTTCAAAGACACACTCAGACCACCTGACTGTCCAATCAGTTCAATAATGTGTTTTGAAACATTCAACTCTGATCCTAACAGCTGTAGCTTCTTCAAATGCAGAGATTTTCCTTATTTCTGTTGACTTACTCCCTGGGTTCAGCAACTAATTAAAAGTTAGGAAACCAACAGCTTAAAAGAAGAGTAACTTGCTTTCAAGTCTAGGAAGTTCTATTGACCAGAACAGTAAATTCAATTTATCACAAGTAGTATTACCCTTGTTTAAATGTTGTTTGCATACATGAAACGTTATTTTTTGCTTCCAAATTCTGTGCCTCTTACTACACAATTTTTGTGTACTCCTTTTTGGGTTGCATTCCAATTTGAACACAAATGCAACATGGCAATTCTTTAAAATGACTCCTCAAAGATATACACTCTTATTTCTCCACAAAAATAAAATGGGGAAAGAAAACCCACAAACCACCACACCATCTGCCTATATACACTCCTGAATAATAATGCAAGTCCTAAGTGTAGCATTTATTTAGGCTAGTTTGTGTTTCATTGGTTGGTAGTTTAACCTTTAGATGAAGATTAAAAACAAATACTGAAACTAAGAGTATAAGAACTACAATCCTGGGTCCAGCCAAGAACTGCTACCAAACATTCCCAGTTAGTACTCCAGTACCACATGGAGAGAAAATTCTCAACAGCAGGAATTTAGCTTTTGCTCTGTTGGCTCACCTCCACACAGGGTGAGCCACAAATCAAAAGTTAAGCGAAGTTTAATTACTTAATTTTTTCCAACTGGTTAAACTAAATAGTAACATAATGCAAAGATAGTGCCAACCCCAAGGATTCCATCACTGTAGGAGAGTTAAGAAGCTGAGGATCAGTTAGCTTCACCCAAGCCTTTGTATCTCCCCGCAAGATGAACACCACCAAGCTAAAAAGTGTCTTGGCACACAAAAGCCTGAGATTACAGAAGAAACAGCATGGACAAGCACTCAACAAACAGCTGTAAGATATGTTCAGTCTTCACATCTTATAAGCAGATCCTTCACATTCAAAAAAACCTCAAAACACCCAAAGAGCCCCATACTCCACTTCTCAATTCCTTCTCTAAACAATGTTTGAAAGCCACTCTTCTCACCAACCAACAGCCACGCCACCGAGCAATAAAACAATGGCCAGATTGCAGTTACTTTGGTTATTGGAAGAATTTCTATGTTTTAATTGATAGAAAATTATCTTTTGAGTCTCCAGGCAGCTGCGGTGTCTCTGCTGTTATTCATAGCTTTGGTTGAAAGCATTAAATCAACAAAACTGTAATTTCACTATGCTATGCAAAATACCAATTGCAAGTGTTAATATAATCAAATCTTGTTTAATCGGTGGCTGGTAAAGATGGAGCCTCATTGTCATGGTTTAGCCCCAGCCAGCAACTAAGCACCACGCAGCCGCTCGCTCACTCCCCCTACCCCGATGGGATGGGGGAGAGAATCGGAGGAGTAAGAGTGAGAAACACTCCTGGGTTGAGACAAGAACAGTTTAATAGTTGAAATAAAGTAAAATAGTAATGATAATAATAACAATATAAGAATGATAATAATAACAATATACAAAGCAAGTGATGCACAATGCAATTGCTCACCACCTGCCAACCGATACCCAGACAGTTCCCAAGCAGCGATCGCTGCTCCCCAGCCAACCCCCCCCAGTTTATATACTGAGCATGACGCCATATGGTATGGAATAGCTCTTTGGGCAGTTTGGATCAACTCTTCTGGCTGTGCCCCCTCCCAGTTTCTTGTGCACCTGGCAGAGCATGGGAAGCTGGAAAGTCCTTGACTAGCATAAACAATACTTAGCAACAACTAAAAACATCAGTGTGTTATCAACATTCTTCTCCTACTAAATCCAAAACACAGCACTATGCCAGCTACTAGGAAGAAAATTAACTCTATCCCAGACGAAACCAGGACACTCATATTCATCTCTAAGGATAGTTTCTTCTCAAGGAATTCTGTGAAGCTCATTTTTACTGCCTCCAGAAATTTTCATAGAATCATAGAATCATAGAATCATAGAATCATCTAGGTTGGAAAAGACCTGATCATCCAGTCCAACCATTAACCTACACTACCAAGCCCACTCTAGACTAATCAAGGGTAGACCAGACTAAACCATATCCCGAAGTGCCACATCTACCCGTTTTTTAAACGCCTCCAGGGATGGGGACTCCACCACCTCTCTGGGCAGCCTCTTCCAATGCCTGACCACCCTTTCCGTAAAGAAA
Organism: Pelecanus crispus; assembly: GCF_030463565.1. Taxonomy (NCBI): domain Eukaryota; kingdom Metazoa; phylum Chordata; class Aves; order Pelecaniformes; family Pelecanidae; genus Pelecanus; species Pelecanus crispus. Next base: position 104,079,297 of record NC_134645.1, read on the forward strand.
TTTTTCCTAATTTCCAGTCTAAACCTCCCCTGGCGCAGCTTAAGCCCATTTCCTCTTGTCCTATCGCTAGCTACTTGGGAGAAGAGACCAACACCCACCTCACTACAACCTCCTTTCAGGTAGTTGTAGAGAGCGATAAGGTCTCCCCTCAGCCTCCTCTTTTCCAGGCTAAACAACCCCAGTTCCCTCAGCCGCTCCTCATAAGACTTGTTCTCCAGACCCTTCACCAGCTTCGTTGCCCTTCTCTGGACACGCTCCAGCACCTCAATGTCTTTCTTGTAGTGAGGGGCCCAAAACTGGACACAGTATTCCAGGTGCGGCCTCACCAGCGCCGAGTACAGGGGGACAATCACCTCCTTGCTCCTGCTGGCCACACCATTCCTGATACAAGCCAGGATGCTGTTGGCCTTCTTGGCCACCTGGGCACACTGCTGGCTCATGTTCAGCCGGCTATCTACTAACACCCCCAGGTCCTTTTCGGCCAGGCAGCTTTCCAGCCACTCCTCCCCAAGCCTGTAGCGTTGCATGGGGTTGTTGTGACCAAAGTGCAGGACCCGACACTTGGCCTTGTTGAACCTCATACAGTTGGCCACAGCCCATCGATCCAGTCTGTCCAGGTCCCTCTGCAGGGCCATCCTACCCTCGAGCAGATCGACACTCCCACCCAATTTGGTGTCGTCTGCAAACTTACTGAGGGTGCACTCGATCCCCTCATCCAGATCATTGATAAAGATATTGAACAAGACTGGCCCTAAAACAGAGCCCTGGGGAACACCGCTCGTGACCGGCCGCCAACTGGACTTAACACCATTTATCACTACTCTCTGGGCTCGGCCACCCAACCAGTTCTTTACCCAGCGAAGAGTATGCCTGTCTAAGCCGTGAGCTGCCAGCTTCCCGAGGAGGATATTATGCGAGACGGTGTCAAAAGCTTTGCTAAAGTCGAGGTAGATGACATCCACAGCCTTTCCATCATCTACCAGGCGGGTCACCAGGTCATAGAAGGAGATCAGGTTGGTCAAGCAGGACCTGCCTTTTGTGAACCCATGCTGGCTGGGCCTGATCCCCTGGTTGACCTGTACTTGCCTGTGGAGTTCGCTCAAGATGAACCTCTCCATAATCTTCCCCGGCACCGAGGTCAGGCTGACAGGCCTGTAGTTCCCCGGGTCCTCCTTCCGGCCCTTCTTGTAGATGGGCGTCACATTGGCAAGCCTCCAGTCATCAGGGACCTCCCCTGTTAACCAGGACTGTTGATAGATGATGGAAAGTGGCTTGGCAAGCTCCTCTGCCAGCTCCCTCAGTACTCTCGGGTGGATCCCATCCGGCCCCATAGACTTGTGAGCGTCCAGGTGGCATAGCAGGTCATTAACTGCTTCCTCCTGGACTATGAGGGCTCCATTCTGGTCCCTATCCCTATCCTCTTGCTCAAGGGCCTGAGTACCCTGGGGATGACCGGTCTGGCTGTTGAACACAGAGGCAAAGAAGGCGTTAAGTACTTCAGCCTTTTCCTTGTCCTCGGTGACAATGTTCCCCCCCACATCCAGCAAAGAATGGAGATCCTCCTTGGCTCTCCTTTTATTGCTGATGTACTTATAAAAGCATTTTTTATTGTCTTTTACAGCACTGGCCAGATTGAGTTCTAGCTGGGCTTTTGCCTTTCTAATTTCCTCCCTGCAGGACCTAACAAGATCCCTGTACTCCTCCTGAGCTGCCCGCCCCTTCTGCCAAAGGCGGTAGACTCTCCTTTTTTCCCTGAGTCCCCGCAAAAGCTCCCTATTCAGCCAGGCCGGTCGATTTCCCCGCCGGTTGGTCTTACGACACACGGGGACAGCCCGCTCCTGCGCCCTTAAGACTTCCTTCTTGAAGAGGGCCCAGCCTTCCTGGACCCCTTTGCCCTTCAGGACCGCCTCCCAAGGGACTTTCCCAACCAGGGTCCTGAAGAGGGCAAAGTCTGCCCTCCGGAAGTCCATGGTAATAGTTTTGGTGCCCCTCCGCTTAGCATCACCCAAAATTGAGAACTTTATCATGTCGTGGTCGCTAAGCCCGAGACGGCCTCCGACCTCGACATTTCCCACAAGCCCTTCTCTGTTGGTAAACAGCAGGTCAAGCGGGGCACCTCCCCTGGTAGGCTCGCTTACCAGCTGCATTAGAAAGTTATCCCCCACATGCTCTAGGAACTTCCAAGACTGCTGCCTCTCTGCTGTGTGGTATTTCCAGCAGATGTCTGGCAAGTTGAAGTCCCCCATAAGAACAAGGGCTAGCGATTGCGACACTTCTGCCAGCCGCTTATAGAATGCCTCATCTACCTCTACCTCCTGGTTGGGTGGTCTATAGCAGACTCCCAAGAAGTCCTAAACTGTAGTCTCACTTTCTCCCCCTCCTTCATTTTGATCAATCTTTGGGTAATCGGGCCTAGCTAACCGACACCTAGTCCACTGATACATTGTGTAAGGTTTTTTGTTTGTTTTTTCAGTTTTTAGCTTTACATGCATTCAGACCAAATACCCAGTTTACTTAAAAAACACAAACTTCTGCGTAATTATACACACACTAGCATACAGAAAGCATGAAACTAGCTTTCAATATGTGACCACAGACTTAACATATCTTTGACAAAATAATTATGCAAGCATAATTGTGTATATACATGTAAACACACTAATTGTCACAGAACAAGCTTACATTAAAGTAAATTAAAAGATCTGACACAAGTTGTACTATTTGTGCTCTAAATCTTTGTCCCAGCAGATTTCCAACTTTAAGACTGCTGAGTAAGTGACCAACATTGTGAACCAACACGTACTTAGAAAGTTTTGATTTCTGTAACCTAGCAAATACAAAAATCCAAGTCCTTAGCTGACTTGGGTTGGAAGCAAAAATAGAAGCCCTGCTTCAGAGATGCTTTATAACACCTTTATAATTTTATTCTGTCCCTGTTGCGATGCAACTGAAAGCTAGAGGGACAAATACTTGAGTCTGTATATCTAACACTTCAGGGGGAAAGGAAAGAAAACATTTAAATGGTAACTATCATGTTTCAGCAAATCACTTGATTTTGGTATATCCCAGGTCCAAGTGTTCTTCAGGTATCATTTTTATTGAAAAACAACAATTGTGAGGAAAACCAAAAATTTTACCTGTTCCTTACGACCTCTGTAGGAACTCAAAGAACTGCAATCATTTTTAATGAATCATTTTTTCTAATATCACTGGTTCCCAAAATAGGCCAGAGTCCTCTTCAGGTTCAAAATAAAAACAAACATTCATTTGCAAGAAAGTGGCTGCTCCAATTATTCCAGGACAGAAAGGGGCTGCATCTTTTGTTATGAAGTGCGGGCAAAACATTGTAAAAAGGAAAATCTGCAAAGTATATGAAGTGTGTTTGTTTTTCCTGGATCTCAAATTGAAATCAGTTTAGAGCTTATTATTGAATAAGCCAGGGCCTATGGAAGTATGTTTTCCTTTGAATTCAGACCTTTGAAATAAAAATCACCGATAGCGAAGAAAACTTGGCATAAATGTAACACTGCATCAGAAAATGAAAGTAATTTTAAAATACACAGATCTTCAATTTTCCAGTTGAGTTTTATTTTGGATACATAATCTTTATATGTACTTAACAAATGTTTACAGAAAATAAACACAAATACCCTCCTTAACAGTGTTTGCCATTGTAACACAACAGAGGAGTCAGGAGGTATTTAAACACTTTATAATATGTATTAATTTGAGGTCCTACATAGAGTAACAAAGGCAAGAGCCCCTGCATAGGAAAGCCACCAACTTTATCAGGGATAACTTCTATTTTTTTAAAAGAGCAGCACAATGATGAGCCTAATCTTTAAAGAAATAGTCAGAAAAAAAATATGAGTGGATTGATACCATTAAAAAAACCCCAAACAATTCAGGAGTCGTCCAATGCTTTCAGTGCAGACCGTGGCAACTTGTATAATCTGTCTGCTTAAGTGCTATAGACCCCATTAAACCTATGAATCTCTTCACTCTTGCCTTATTCTTCCCACAGAAACAGAATGGGGGCCAGACCATCCTATCCTAAGAAATTAAGCCATTAGGAATAATGAGGTTGAGATATCCAAATGTCTTCCCTAATTCAATTTATACAGAGTCACCTGGTGCACTGGGTCCTCAGGACATGCAGAAAAACAGCACTTGGATGATCAGGTAGCATTCATACACAACATTTATGAAGCCTATGCACTGCTAGTCATACACATTATTACATGGAAATAAAGATCTAAAGCTAGCCAAATAGTTTAGAAATCCTTTTGCGAAGTTCAAGTTCACCCTCCTTCAGAGGAGCAAATGCGAGATCCAAGGACACACTGCTGACATGAGGTGATGGCCAGTGTCATACACCTTTCCCCTTGTATTTGTCGATGACAACAGTAAGCTCCTCACCCCAAGATACCAATCCTGCACAAACAAGCCTCAGCACAGTTATCTTCCTGTAGCAGCCTGTCTCAGAAGCAATCATCACTGGGACCACAAAGGCACCATATTATCCACAGGCCAAACCAAGAAAAAAAAAAAAACCCAAAAGGTAGCAGAAGCGTTGATTTTAGCAAGTCTCTTTCAATTACTGCTCTCGGTGCTCCAGCAGCCCTTCAATCATTACACATTCAAAGCTATACTAGCTTCCTCGTTCTTTGCCCAGTGTTTCAAGAAAATGAAGCTTATACAATCATACAATCATGCTACACATGAATGCTTGTGTGTGTGTATAATGAACTTTGAACTCATCAGTCAATTTTGACCAAATCAACTAAAAGACCAAGAAGTCTCAGAGATAATCTGCTACTTAGAATTTTTGCAAAAATATACACATCCCTCATTTTTGAGCACCTAAGTATCCCTACAGAAAAACTCTGTACATTGACCTTAGGCTTTAATCAAACACCATACAAAACAGACACCCCCCCCAAAACCATCTAGTCCTTGTTCAGCATTAAAAACTAGGCAAATCCATAGGAAACCAGACATTATTAGTCCTGGCATCAATTAACCACTTCATCTTATTCCCATGACTTGTTCGTTAGGCAAAATCATCTTTCTGTTCTTGCATGTATCCCTGCCATCCAGCACCACTTCACTGATGACAGATTGAGGCCAGAACACAGGCAGCATGAAAAACATTCTGCTTTTCTTGTATATTCAAGAGATGTAAGTGTAAGTTACATTCGCATAAGCCACACGTCAGCATCAGACTAGGTACCTATTATACAGTGCTTCACAATTTGAAAAGACTGTTTAAGGCCTCTAACCCATTACTTCCTTCCTCTTCTTCTAAATAAAGTGTAGTGGTTTTGACACTGTTTTGCAGAGTGAACAGTACTTGATTCCACTAACTTCAGTGGGACTATTCATGAGGGAAAATGCTATGCAATATTACCAGAAAAGTCATCTACAGTGACTTCTCATAATACCTCATTGATCACTGTAATCCCCCACTCACCTGCTGGGATACTCAAGTCTATATTCTCTCCATAGGACCAACTGACATCATCCTAAACCCTTTCAAAGAAAGGGTAAATAAACCTTGAAGGTAAACTTGTTATCTGCCACAAAGATTTACAAATTATCTTTAAATCCAAAAGTAACGCTTTCCACCAAAATGTAATGAAGATCATCAACACAGTACACAAAGAGCCCCTCCTATTTTATCAGGCTACTGAGAGCATGTTTACAATAACAGGCAGTGTGTTTCCAGTTCAAGATCTACTTACTCCAACGAATTCAATCTCATCTTCACATTCAGAAGTTGGCGATTTACTCTCGTGAATGCTGATAGAGCTAGGAGACTCCATTATCTATACAGAAACAAAAACGTGCTTCACCGTTTTGTTTTCTAATTTTAACTACACAGCATTTTCCGCTTCACGCCTACTTTGGCTTTACAGCCTACCTGCACTCAACAAGCCTCTCTATAATCATGCACTGACAATTATCAGTAATACCGGAATAAGCGATAGCAATTTCGATTTGAATCGCGTTACTGCATGTTTCCAAATATGCAAAACGTGGCCTAATCGACAGAGCATCCCAATACCTACATCCCCCCAGCAGCCGTGGCTACAGCGTACTGCCAGAGGTCACCAACATGCTGAAGTCTGAAAACCTCAGCAAGGGGCAGAGCGGGGCTCCAGCCTAACTGCGCTGTGCCACCGCTAGCACAGAGGACGGTTTAGCAACAGAGGCGGGCTGAGTTCAGGCGTACCTAGCAGCTACAGACATTTTCGATGCCTTTGGCCGCTTCAGGACCGCCGCAGAGCCAAAAGGCCGAGCTGCTTACTTCAAAACAAGCGCCGTGCTGCCAAGCGGAAGAGCTGCGGGCGCGGCGCCGGCCCGCCCGCCCGCCCGGCCCCAGCGGGCGGCTTTGCTGCCTCACGTTTCTCCGCCCGCACGGACACCCCGGCCGCCCCGCACCGCGCCCCGCTGCCAGGCCGCCCCGCCGCCACAGCTCGGGGCGGGCGGCGGCTGAGGAGGCGGCGGCGGCGGCGGCCTGGCCGGGCGCCCGCTCCTCCGCTCCTCGCCCCGCGGCGTCGCTAAGCGACGGCCCCGCTCCCCTCACAATGCCCCGGCGCCGCGCCCCTCACAAGGCCCCGGCCCCGCCGCAGGCCCCGGCGCCGCTCACCCCGCCAACGACCCGACCCAGCGCGCCTCCGCTTCCTCTTCAACCCGGGGGCGACGGGGAGGGGAGAGGTGGGGCGGGAGCGCGGCACGGCTTGCCGGGATTTGTAGTTGCCGCCTGCTTCGCCTCGCTCCCCCTCCTCTTCCCCCATGGCAGGTGCCGGCGCTACCGCCGCAACGCCATGGCGCAGCCGCCCCCCCACACACCCCGGGGCGGCGTTTCGGGGCTCTTCCCTTCGATAACTTCCTGCCTCCCCTCTTCCGCCTTCAGCTGGGTTGCACGGAGTTCCTGCTCAAAGGAGGAAAACCCACACGCCGCTTCCGGGGGGGGAGGAGGAGGGTGGCGGCCATTGGGGCTGGCGGTGGAGCGGGAGGGAAGGCGGGAAAATCGCCGCTGCCCCCGCGTCGCTGGGCGTTTTGAGGCCACGTCGCGGCCTGCTTATCCAGCCCAGGCATGACAGCCTGCCCCTGAGGATCGGGTGCGAGACGGTGCCAAGGGCCTTAGTGAAGCCCGGAGAGACAATGTCTGTTGCTCTCCCCTCATCTTCCAGGCAGATCCCTTTATCGTAGAAGTTTATCAAGTTGGTCAAGCATCGCTTCCCCTTGGTAATGCCGTACTGACAACTCCTGATGATTTTCTCGTCACCATAGTGCCTGGAAATGGTTTCCAGGCTTAGCTGACCCATCACGTTCCCAGGGATCAGGGTGAGGCTGACCGGCCCGTAGTTCCGAGTGTCCTCCTTGCCCTTCTTGAAGATGGAGGTGACACTCGCTTTCCTCCAGTCCTCAGGCACTTCTAGTCACCATGACTGATCAAAGATCATCCACAGTGGCCTTGCAATGACATCTGCCAGCTCCCTCCATGCTCATAGGTGCATCCTATGAGGGCCCATTGACCTGCGTATGCTTATGTACCCCCTGGCCTGATCCTCTTCCACCAAAGGTACATCTTCCTTGGTCCAGCCTTTCCCCCTGATCCTCTGGGACCTGGGATTCCTGAAGGCTGGTCTTGCTAGTAAAGACTGAGGCAAAGGCAGCATTCAGTAACTCAACCTTTTCCATGTCCTGTGTCACCAGGTCACCCATCTCATTTAGCAATGGGCCCACATTTTCCCTAGTCTTCCTTTTGTCACCTATGTACTTACAGAAGCCATTCTTGTTGCCTTTGACATCCCTGGCTAGATCCAATTCCAGCTGGGCTTTAGCTTTCCCTAACTTAACTTTAACTTCATCCCTATATGCTTGAATGGTGTTTCTGTATTCCTCCCAGGTTACCCATCCTTGCTTCCACCCTTTGTATGCCTCCTTTTTGTGTTTGAGTTTGACCAGGAGCTCCTTGTTCATCTACACAGGCCTCCTGGCATTTTTGCCTGACTTTCTATTCGCTGGGAAGAACTGCTCTTGAGCTTGGAGGTGGCGATCCTTAGGTATTAACCAGCTTTCTTGGTCCCCTCTTCCCTCCAGGGCCTTATCCCGTGGGACTCTTCCAAGTGGATCTTTGAAGAGGCCAAAGTTTGCTCTCCTGAAGTTCAGGGTTGTGAGCCTGCTTTTTACGCTCCTCCCTCCCCTCAGGATCCTGAATTCCACCATCTCATTGTCACTGCAGCCAAGGCTGCCTTAGAGCTTCACATTCCCAACAAGCCCCTCGTTGGTATGAGGTCCAGTAAAGCACTGCTCTTCATTGGTCCTTGTTGGTTCCTTTACGACTTGGAAGAGGAAGTTATCAGTGCACTCCAGGAACCTCCTGGATTGCTTATGCTCTGCTGTGTTGTCCCTCCAGCAAATAACTGGGTGATTGAAGTCCCCCATGAGGACGAGGGCTTGCGAATGTGAGGCTGGTCCTATCTGTCTACCTCATCTGCTTGTTCTTCCTGGTCAGGCAGCCTATAGCAGACACCCACTATAATGTCACCTTTACCCGTCCTCTCTTTAATCCTCCCCTGTAAACTCTCATTTGGTTCATCATCCATCCCCAGGCAGACCTTGATGCACTCCAACTGCTCTTTCACATAAAGGGCAACTTCCCCTCCTTGTTTTCCTAGCCTGTCCTTTCTAATGAGCCGGTCTCTCTCCATTGTAACGCTCCAGTCATGGGTGGCATCCAACCACGTTTCTGTGATCCCAGCAAGATCGTAGCCCTCCAACTGCACACAGGCTGATTCACCATGTTTATTCCCCATACTGCATGCATTAGTATAGAGGCACTTTAGAGAGGCACCCCAGCATGTTGACTGCCTAGAAGGGGATTGGGGGACTTCTCCATCGTGGTGCCTCATAGACGTTTCCTTGCTTACATGCTGTTGCAACCCAGGGTCACAGTGGTTTTGTGATTCCCTTGGGCTAAATTAAGGTGAAAAGACACCAAACGATCAATTAAACACTTTATTGATGGTAGAAACAGCCTGGACTTGGCAAGTGTAACGGTAGGCGACCTGAACTTGGAAGGTGTAATGGTAGGCAACGTGGGTTCTAATTGAAATACTTATAAGGAGAAAGGAAAAAGAGGAAAGGGGGCGGGGGGGGAGAGAGAGTTATCACCACCCTTGGATCCCACGATGATGATGGTAGGCGTGGCAATCCTCCAGTGGTGGGCGCGCACTTGGCTCCTTGGAGTTGTGTCTTTTATAGATCAGTCCCCGCCTCTCAATCGCACCAGTCCCACCCCCTCGAGGACCTATATGGTTCTCATTCCAGCATGTTCTTGATCTTCTGCACAGGTGCCATTGTGGGGGGTGGTCGCAAGGGGTCTTTTGGGTGGTCATGAGCCTCTTCCTCAAATTAACTCTGTATGACCTCTGGCCATATATGGCGAGTTGTAAGACACATCAGAATATGGAACTGTGCATCCTCTGACATGCCTCCCCACGCTCTGTGCCAACTGACTTCTCACTTGTGGTTTAGTGTCGCTATGCAGACCTTAACTTGTCTAGCCACAATGTCTGAGACATCAACATATATTAACTCTTTCAGTCTCTCACACATGCAAGTGCTGGAGGTGACCCCACTTAAGCCCTATCTTGCTGATTTTGTGTTCCGTTCCTGTCACATCACCCCATGCCCTTTGCTCTTCGACCATGTCCATCACTCCTTCACAGGGCTGCTTGTTAGTCTCTCCCTCTCCCTTCATTCCTGGTTTAAAGCTCTCCTTACGCGGTCAGCTGTCCTACTGGCAAAAATAGCTGTGCCCTGCTTAGTGAGGTGGATGTCATCTCTCTCAAGCAGATGGTCATCTGCAGGCAGGGTCCCATGGTCATACAACTCAAAACCTGGTCACCAACACCAGTTCTGCAACCAGTTATTGACTTGTCCTATTAATGCCTTTCTCCTCATTTCCCCTCACTGGCAGGATCAAGGAAACATCATTTGGGCCCCCATGCCCGTGATTCTTGCTATTTATCTGCTACTGCCCTCCTGCTTCATCATATAGTTACTTCAAGCTACCCAAAGTAAAAGTTGGTATGAATCATCTTTACTCAATGCACTGGCTTTGAGTAAGCTGAACAGTGTAAATGTCACCTTTGAGTTGTGTGTCTATACAAAAGAGCTGCTTGCACACAAACAAAGCACTTCACTGGTGTGTGCTTATCAAATCCTGTATACACGGGAGAGAAAGAATTCAGAGTTGCTTGTTAAATTGTGATGTTATGGGAGCTTAGTGAATAAACAGCTATCAGAAATAACATATCACGTGGTATTTAATGTCAGCATTAATTTAGTGCACTTATTTTTCTTGTAAACACAGAGTTACTATTACTAATGTTAATTTTAAGCCTCCTTCCATATATGAATGAAAAAATAGCTTTATGATAGAAGATAGACATACTGAGATGCTAGTTGTATATACTAGTTATACACTCGTTAACAAATTTGTACAACTTAATCACTATTGTTGGACTGTATAAACAACACTGATTAGAGCAGTTTTATTTCATTATTAAAATAATGCAAACCTGACTACCACTTGGAAAATGAAAGTCATTGTTGCTGCCTAAACTTTCATATTTTGCATTTATAACTTAAATTTGCTAACAGAAAGTTGATAGCAGCCATTCTGTTTGTGGCTTGCATTTGCACTTAATTACTTTTGATTCTTGAGAATAGATAAGATGAGGTGCAACAGTAACAAGTTACTAGAACAGCAAGGTGGCATTATTTTTCCAAACTCTGATAGCCTATGAAAATGACACTCATTTGAATATGAATTTTTCAGCAGTAATTCATGTAAATGTTTACTCATGCAATGACCCATCCAAACATCCTCCTCGTATTTAAACAATACAGTTAAGGAAAAAAAATAGTAAGGGAATTGCCATGCAATCATATCAGCATTTCCAATATGCTAACAAAACTCTGAATTCCAAAATTTGTGTATTTCAGCTAATTCCTGGGAAAGCACAGGCTTTCTAGGTTGGCGCAGCTTAGGAAAGTTCTTATGCAGAGTTTGTTTCATAGAGAAGAGAAAAGATGTAGCCTGATGGACTTCTTGGCTGGTGGGCCATATGCAAGGCACATTCACTGTCTAACTGGGTAAGAGAGTAGGCAATTTTTTTTTAAACACAGGCAATAGATTGCCCAAGGCAGGAGCAGACAAACCTAGGAGAGTAGGGGGTACTCACGGTCTGCTCTTCGTGAGCTAAGATCTCCAAGTCCAAATGAAGTCTGGGTATCACACAGGATGTGGAAGACATTTCTGAGCAGACTGCCTTTATAAACTCAGTAATGCTCTCTAGCAGCTAATTCCACATATTCATTGTCTGCCCTTAATTCTTTTCTTTTATAGATTTAAACATATTTCAACATCCTTGTTTCTCTCCTTGCTCCTTAAAGTGAGTGAAACACTGCCTTTTTAACCATCGATTTCCCTCTTGTGTCAACTTGCATACTGCCACTTACTGTTGATCTAGAAAATTTTGATGTCTGGTGGCTTGGGTTTTTTTGACTCCTATCTATATACCATAATAAGAGAGGACATGAACTTGACATGCATTAAAAACACTGATTTATTCAATTGTATACTTTTACAGTAAGTTTTTTATCCCATTCTTCACCTATCTCGATATTCTTCCCTCCTTAGCAAGCAAGTGCTCTTATTGAGCAGTTCACAATAAACAACCACCCCATTCTTTTCCATGGTAATCTTCAAATTCAATCTAAAATGCAGTAACAGACACAAACAGTTCAAATTATTAGTTTTAGTATTGCTTACCTTTTCAGTACTAAATGTCCAGTTACTAAATGCTGTACAGTCATATAGCTGCTAGGTTTTTCTGCAGTGGCTGTCAGCCTTCTCCAGTTCTGAGTAATGCAAATAATGTGTCCTCTGTCACTCGCGTCAGAAGAATTTTGCACTTTGTGACACCACACATTTACACATCACCAATCACTTCTGATTTTAGTGCAAATTTTGGGAGAAGCAGCATTAGACTGTTCTGCTCTCCTCTCCGTTTCTGTTACTTCTGAAGCTTCTAATTTGTGATTATCTAGTCTTCAATTTTGTGTTTGCAGATTTTGTCAGGGTCATTTTGGAAAACCTGTCGTATTTTCTGCCTTTTTGGTCATACTGCAAGGAGTGTGGTTTTTCTGTTAACTGTGTAGTTGTGTAAAAGCTCTTTATCTTCTTTTATCCAGTGGGATAACATCAGTCCTATACTTTAGGAGAGAGGAAGGAACTGGCTCTTTGCAGCTTGCTCCGTCTTTACCCTTTGGTAGAACATTAAAATGTCTCCTTCTCTCTGTTGCTCTTTTTGTCCAGAACACCCATCTCTCTCCCTGGCCCATGCCTGAGAGTAGGCCCTTCACCCTACCACGAAAATCCTCCTTTACTCTTTGTGGTTTTGCCAACTTACCAAGTCAGCACATAGTACAGGGCGATCTGCGGTGCCGCACCAGCGACAGGGAGAGCGGGCGCTCCCGTTTGGCTCTGCGGACCTGCCCAAGTGCTTCCATGCCTCCCGAACTGCAGAGCAGGTGCTGCTCTGCAACATCAGCTGTGACAACTTTAACATTAGAGAGCCCTTGTAAGGTGGGCCAACCCCTTCCCCAGCTAAAAATTATGAGCTTTACAGAAGCTGGCTTCAGAACAGTTATTAAAGAGGGAGAAAAGCGAGTGAGAGGAAAAGACCCAACCTTACATGTCAGAGTGTACAACAGAGGCTGATGTACAACAGAGGTACAACAAAAGGCCCAGAAGACAGTAAGGACAATAAAATAGAACTAAGACATAGTAATGTTTCATTTTATTTGGTAGAAAGTCGCTTCAAAAATATGATTAACTATATACATTCTTATATGCTGTACATACAATTACATATACAAAACGTACATAATAGCAAACATCCTTCTGTTACATTTTATGGATGGTAGTAACATGAGATAGAACTTACATCATATTTCATACCTGCTTTCATCCTGATCCTATCTACAAGGAACTGATAGCCATGAGAGATGAAAAAGGCTAGCAGATCACTTAATACATACCCCAGCCCACACAGAAGTCTTCTCCACAGTGCATTTTATTAGTGCGTTGTTCTAGTGCAGTTAGGTTTGCAGCACTTTCCTTTACAGGTATTTGGCTGCTAACCTTATCTTAAGATTTTTTTTCCCAGCATTCACCCTAATACTATTTCTAATTTATTTCTATAACTCAGATCTCCAGGGTTATAGAAATCCTCCTCAAATCAAGCTAGATTTCTTCAACTTCATGTTGCTTTTCTTTTTTTTTTTTTGTTTCCCATCTTGATTCTTTAGTAGCTTGTTTGCCACGTATGAAATAGATTTAACTATTAGTACTTTCTGTTCTGGGAGAAGTACACTCAAGCGTGAAAGCTGTAATCCAGGCGTTCTCTCCTTCCCATGCTACCAGCACACTGTAAACCTGGAATCAGTCAGCGAGGGAAAAAATGTACCTTCCCACCTCCTCCTCGGGCAGTTACCGGGTGTGTGACTGCCAGCTGCTCCCTGGGACAAGTGGCGTCAGTTCTCAAGAGGAACTGCCCTGGTACGGGGATTTTTCTGGTCCCCGTCCCACGCGGAATGCTCTACCTGTCCACCCTGTCTCTAAGCAAGAGGTAGCATACCGAAATCGAAACAGGGAGTAGAGGCTGGTGACTCTGCCCTTTACTAGTCGCTTCCAAGAGACTGTTCTCCATTTCCTGACTGGAGGGATCAGGCACCTTTATCCTATGGACCTGACGTTCAGGGAAGAAGAGAGCGAGCTGCCAGACAGCAGAGTAGCAGCAGCAGAAGGGCTGTGAGAGAAGCCATGGCCTCCACAACAAAACAGGCTATCCGGGAGGATTCTTCCCTGAGCTCAGAAGGAACATGGCTTCTTTCATTGCCTTTCCAACTTTCAGAGGTTAAAAAGGAGCTGCTTCTTTCCTGCACACATCTTGAGAGCTGCAGTTTCATTGCCCTAAGAATGTTTTCTTCTTTCCAAGTTAACAGCATCCTTAAATAGCTATTTTTTTTTTTTCTCTGCTCATGTGGCCCCGTGCTTTCTAACCCTGTGCAGGCCAGAGTCTTCATTTCACTAGGAAATTTTTCTGTTCTCTTTTCATACCTCTGTATCTTTTTCGTATTAATATGCAATAGCTTTCTCTGATCGGTAAAGCGGTTTTCCATCAGCTGTCAAGGTGAAAGCAAGGGGATTAAGGTTCCTCTGATACATTCTTTTGGTATTACTTTAATGTTTTTTTCTAACTAAGGGGAACTCTTCTTATATGCTTCAGAACAAGTTTATATTTTTTGAATTACTGCATAACATGCATATATTTAATAATCTCTTAGAGCCAAAGATATTAATATGCCTTAATTTTTTTCTAGGCTGTGGGATTTTAATTTGTTTGAGAAAATGGTTCTCAGGCTTCTATTCTGCTTGCAGTATCTCTGTCCACTGTTCTAGGCCCATTAAGATATTATTTCTTTTTTATTTTATACTACTCCTTAATCTCGGTTGAGAATTTGAACTGGTATGAAATGCATTCTGTTATTCCTTGTCTGAATTCCTGAGATCCAGTCCGCAACCCTGGTTGGGCGAGGGTGCTGGTGAGCTTCTGGCGAGATGAGACTCCACCTTAGAAGAAGTGGGTTTGAAACACTCCTGCTGACCTTGTGTGGTGGGAGGTGGAGGAGTCAGAGGGCTGTCCCTTTGCTGAATTTGTGCATTAGCAGCTGGTGAATCATCATCCTGCTGGTCTTGTGTGCTGGGAGGAACAGCCGAAGACATGATGCCCTGAAGAGCAGCTGTTGAACCACTGTTGAGACAATTTATAACTAAGCTTGAGATATTAATATTAAATGTGCAATTACTACTGTTCTTAGTTTCCAAGCAGCAGTTTGTTTATTAGCTAGTTAACTAGTTTTCTTCACGGACACATTTCCCTTTTCCTTGCTTCACCTCAGCCTGATGGATCTGAGATGGTGACTTGTCTGTCTTGTTGGATTTGACTCCAAATTCCTTCTCTTAAATTGTAATCATATTCTGGGGAAGGGCAGAGGAGGTGGGCAGGGAAAGAGGAATGGCAAGGGAGGAGATCAAAATTGCAGTATCACCAGTTTTAAAAGTTAGTAACTTGTGTCTAAATTGTTAGTAAAGGTACTGCATGACAGGATTTTCTCTTGACCTCTCTCTGTACTTCATCGCTGGAAGGTCAACTGAAGGAGTAACAGTGAGATTATGAGCACTTTCAAATTCTCCTGATTTTCTTACAAAGAAAACTTGTGTCATCTGAGTTAAAGGAATCACCACCATTACCTAGACTACTTACAAGGTGCTTACATGCTTTTACAGTGAGGAAATTCTGGACAGATGTAAAATGAATCCATTGTAAATGCATTCTAATAATCATTCATTCAAGAGAGACTATGCAGGCTATTTTGCATTGGTTTCAGTGGATATTGGACAGGATTTTACATAAATGCTTATCAATAACAGACATAAAGACATTTTTAAGATACCAAGTTTAAACTGAAAGGCCTGTAGGCAGTATTAAAAAACAACCCAGAATTGTTATAGTGTTAGCTCAAGATCCTCCCATCAAGGCTTCAGAAATACTGTATCTGTAGATGAGAAGCTGTCCTGGTTTCAGCTGGGATAGAGTTAATTTTCTTCCTAGTAGCTGGCATAGTGCTGTGCTTTGGATTTAGTAGGAGAAGAATGTTGATAACACACTGATGTTTTTAGTTGTTGCTAAGTACTGCTTATGCTGGTCAAGGACTTTTCAGCTTCCCATGCTCTGCCAGGTGCCCATGAAACTGGGAGGGGGCACAGGCAGAAGAGTTGATCCAAACTGACCAAAGGGCTATTCCACACCATATGGCGTCATGCTCAGTATATAAACTGGGGGGGGGGGGTTGGCTGGGGAGCAGCGATCGCTGCTCGGGAACTGTCTGGGTATTGGTCGTTGGGTGGTGAGCAATTATTGTGCATCACTTGCTTTGTATATTGTTATTATTGTATTGTTATTATTATCATTACTATTTTACTTTATTTCAATTATTAAACTGTTCTTATCTCAACCCAGGAGTGTTTCTCACTCTTACTCCTCCGATTCTCTCCCCCATCCCATCGGGGTAGGGGGAGTGAGCGAGCGGCTGTGTGGTGCTTGATTGCTGGCTGGGGCTAAACCACAACAGAAGCCTCAGGAATTAGCAACATTTATGGATTCTCTAATGAAGATAAAAAATGAAAATATAAAATATTTAAGATTGAATACTTTCAAAGAAGACAGAGTCTGTGTTTCTGTGCTGTTATTTTTACCACCAGTGTCAAGGACAAGGAAAAATACTACAGTGAATCAATGCACACTGTATGTTACAAATACAGAGGACCTTTGTTTTATGAAGCCTTCTCATCTCTAGGAGAAAAGCATTAACATAGTAAACTGTATTTTAGCCAGGCTGGTGCATTTGTTTATTGTTTCCAGATGAGTAAACCTGTGTATGTGGATTCTTCCAAGATATATTTTCTGAGTGTTTCTCAAGTAGTAATTCATAGACCACTGGTGGTCCATGGAGCACTTCCAGGTGGCTTAGAGAGGAATTTTAGTAGCAAAGCACTTCTGCTTTTCAAACAGTTCTGTCATAACATAGTCAAATATCTCGGGGTGGGGTTGGTTTTTTTTTGTTGTTGTTATGAAGTGTCTTACAGTTGCAAATACAGATTTTACAACATGCATGAGATAACTGAACTAGGAAGAAGTAAAATATTACTTCAGTATGGAAAGTCTAAGTAAGGACAAATCTGTTCTACCTGTCTAACTGATTTTAATCTCTCATCCTGTTCCTTGGTAATCTCTCATCCTGTTCCTTGTTAATCTCTTATCCTGTTCCTGAGGAGAGGCCGAGAGAGCTGGGACTGTTTAGCCTCAAGAAGGCTCAAGAGGATCTTATCTATATGTGTTAATATCTGATGGGAGGGTGTAAAGAAGATGGAGCCTCTCCTCAGTGGTGCCCAGTGGCAGGACCAGAGGCAATGGGCAGAAACTGAAACACAGGAGGTGCCTTCTGAACATCAGGAAACACTTTTTCACTGTGACTGAGCATTGGCACAGGTTGCCCAAAGAGGTTGTGGAGTCTCCCTCTTTGAAGATACACAACCCAACTGTACATAGCTCTGAGCAACCTGGTCTAGAGGGTTGGACTAGTCAATCTCCAGAGTTCCCTCCCAACCTCAACTATTCTGTGATGTGTACATTTGGTATGTGTGGACAGTACTATGCAAACAGCTGACTTCACTGCCAATAGGGATGAGTTCAGCAATTTTAGACTAGTCTTGTTCACAAGGTAAGAATGCCCAAAATAAGCAAGATGTTATTTAATAATTCCTCTGCCCCAATAATTTGGACTCTTCTGGCAGTAAAAGAATGCTTATTTAGCTCTCCTACAGTACTTTTATCAGTAGGTACAAAACAGGTGTGATTCTCCTTATCTTTACTTGTGGGTTAATTGAGGCACAACAGGTGACATGAAAATGGAATTGACTGGTCTCTGGAGAGCCTACAGAGAATAATAAGAGAAGTAAATAATGCCAAATCTAAAATAGACATATTGATCAAAGTAACTCCATGTGTTTACTTCTGTCTTCTCTTCCTGTAATTTAATAGTCTTGTGCTGCTTTGTTTAGAATGAACAACTTCTCTTTTTTTGTGCTGTAATGTTAAGCTGGACTGCTTCTGTATTATGTACTTTTTGTACAAAGTTATGAAAATATTTACCTACTTGGCAATGCATATATGAACATGTATCTTTATGGTAATTTTAAGGTTGCTTTTAGATTTTGTTACCACAGGGTAATATATGGAATTACACATTGCAGGCCACAATTTTTTTTTTAAGACTTACCAAAAGCTATGCTTCTGAAAAGCACCTGAGTTAAGATCTTTGCTTAAAATTGGCTTCTTGGTGCAATTGTTCAGTTTTTGTCCCATCATTCGCCTAATTAAAGCATCATCTGTGTTTGGAAACAACTGTTTTGTGATTCCTGCAAAATAAAGAGATATATAAGGCCTCCAAATCAGGCAAACCACAGATGTATGATCTAAAATGCATCTACTGCATCTTTAAAATTTACAGCTACTTCAGCTTCAGCTCTAGTTACTTTGCTGTCTTCACTCACTACTTCACAGAGTTTGCACATGCCAGCTCTTGCTTTTCTCTGTGCCTTCCATATTGCTGTGCCTGCTCTTGACAAACTCAGTGGCAACTCCAGGGCCACAAGGGCTTCCTGTAGTAATTGATTTATGTTCGCTCATCCTCTCTTCCTTTGTTTTGTTCTTGATCAAAGAGTCCTATTCCTATCCTTGTCAGTCCTCATGCCTCTGAATCTTACAGTTTGTGTTCGTTAATTTTCATTTGCAGGTGATGTCTCCTTCCCCAAACATTTCCCTTCTGTTTTGCCTGGCTAACTTTTTCTGAAGACAAGAAAACTAACAGGACTGAACATCAGGAATGCATCTCCTGCTCTCTCTTCTCCATCATCTTCCCTTCCCTTGATTTTTTTCCCCCTTTCATTTCCCTCTTCTTAAAATAATCTGATCTAACAACTCATTTTCTACAGTCCTAGAACTCCCAGGCTTCCTTCTCATTTTTCTTATTCTCTTGTATAATGTTGACACTTTTCTATTTGAATTCAGGAGTGTTCTCATTTCCCTTCACAAACTTCTTTGACTTCTCTATAGGCTTCCCTTTGTCACTGAATTGTCCGCAGCATGCTGTATTCAATGTCCTGGTTATCTTCTCTGCTTCCCTTTTCAGTTTTGCCTAGACCCTTCCCCAGAATCCACCTTTAGAAAAGTCACTAGTAGCTCTTAGAATCATAGAATCATTTAGGTTGGAAAAGATCCTTAAGATCATCGAGTCCAACTGTTCTTCTCATCCCGTGAAATTTTTAAAATTTGTCTCATACATCATTCTGAAATTGCCTCATCTTACCACCTCTAAATGTATTTTCACTACCTTACACACTTTTTCCTTTTCTCTCTCTTGACTTTGGGCCTTTTTCTCTAACTTGGTTCTTAAGGAAGACAGGTTTCTGCAACTGATAATGTTTGAAACTGCTGGCCAACTTCAGTAAAACTGGTCCAAGGTACAGGAACTGGAGCTAAGCTGGGAAGGGAACCGAGGGAACTGGGGAAGTCCAAGGGAATGGCAATGGGTGAGGTATTCTAGTACAGGAATTTAGGCCATGTTGCTCAAGTATTAAGCTATAGGTGTGAATCCAATAAAAATCAGGCTTCATGTGCTCACAAAATACTGTTTTCTTTAAAGCTGCTGCTTCCATCTGAAATGATTCTCCTTCCTATGCACCAAACATTTTTTGCCTTAAACCTCAGCATAGAACAAATTTTGTTTGCTTCTCTGATCACTGTTCCTGTCTTCTATACTTATTGTCTCATTCTGCCTCCAGCGCTATTTAAAATGTCAGAATTCATAGCATTCACTAGCTTCAGAATATAGCAGACAGTATTTTAAATTTGATCCAAGTGTGTCCTCTCTTTGCCTTCCCTTACCCATTAATTGTCATACTCCAAGTCTGACTGTTGTAGATTAACCTTTCAAAGGCTAAAAAAGTTCATAATATCACTGTGCTGAGTAGCCACTTAGGTAAAAACCACAAAATTCACACAATAGAAATACTACTACTTAGCATATCACTGACAGTATTTGTAACAGATGGGTTAAAAAAGTATGTAGCTAAGAAGGAAATATGAAACAGCACATCACCTGAGTAGACCAGCTGTTAAGCATTACAGCCCCTCCCTCAGAGAAAGCCCTCTGTCAAGTCAGTGCCACATTAAGTAATGTTAACAAGTAATCACCTATGATTTCCTGAACTTCATTCTGATTCATAGCTGGTTTCGCTGCTTTATCCTTTGAAGAGGAGGACTTTGCACCTGTCAGGCTGTGTGTAGCCATGTATTCATGTGTGTAAAGTGCTTGCATCAAGTCATTTATAAACTTTTGAGGTTTGCTCTTGTTACAAAGTGCAATCTGCCACTTTTCGATCTTGAACTGGAAAACAAAATTGGTCATAGGCATAACTATTGCAGTTCTCTAGAAATATTATATAGCATTACCTCTGAAATATTTTTTTCATTTTCCTTTTTTAAACCACAATTTCAAAAAGTGATCTCTGCAAACTGTGTGCTTGAGATCAACGCTAAACTTGCATACCGCTCAACGTTTGCAACTGTACATGCAGGTTGATTTTTTGTTGGAAGCAAATGTGGGGCAGACTAAGGACCCCGTTCATCCTAGCAAACACTTCACCGAGCAACCCTTACTGCTCACTAGTGGAGACAGGACATGTTCAGACGTATCTAAATCCTTCTGCTTGCACTCCATGCAGGCTGGCTCTTATCCAGTTCTGGCATGGATTCTGTTACAGCCTTGGGAGCATGGCACTGTGCACACGCTAATATTCCTGCCTCCAAACAGATATGCACTAAGAACTGTGACATCTGGTCCTGGGCTTTGAGAGTGACTTCTATATACAGCACTTGTACAGCCTAAAAGTATTTGAACTCTCCAAATGGGCAATTTTGAGCTACCTCAAGTAAGGCTAGGTTGCTTAGAAAATTAGGTCTTTTTTTATTTCTTTGGAGATGTTAGGTCAAATTTTGAGTATTGCAACATTCAGTCAAAACATCATAGCTTGATAATTCTTAACGGATTTCTTTGTTTTTTTAGGACCCCATGACAACACACGAGAATGATTTCCATGGACTGGCATGACTCAGTGCGTAAGAATGCTGATGTAAATTGTGAATGCAGAAGCTAGAATTATTCTTTTGATTGGGTCTTTAAATTTTTCATGTACAGCCTCTGTGCCTGAGATTTCTCAGTTATGCTCTGTTATAATTACAGAGAATAGGGGAACATCTTTACTCAGTATCTCTCTCTATATATACACATATTTCTACTTAACGGCTCGCTAGTGTCTGGAACAAGGGGAGAAAGATACCATTCTCAATTTACTCATTAACAGTTTAAACAGACTGCTGGTATTTTTCTCAGATTATCTCTGAAACACTACCACTCCCCTTTGGTATCCAAAGCATTAGGCTGGAAGTTATCCCTGGATCTTAGTATTTTCTTCATGCATCTGCATTCTGCCCTTAGTCACAGATGTGCAAAGCCACTGAAATCAAAGCGAGTTTGAGAGTGTACCAGCACACTGAGTTAAGTAAGTCAAGTGTTTCTCGTAGAAAGAGCCTTCTGCACAAACGGAGCTCATTAGTCACGCCATCAACTGAATGATGATTAAATGATTCTTACTGATGCTTATTTTTTATATTTGTTATACTATAACAGTAAAGTTTGTACTGTATAAAGTTTTAATTCTTATGCCAGAAATTGCCTTTTAACTGACCTGTTTTTCAGTCTGTTGCTCTTCATCTTCCACATTCAGAGTTATTGGTGAGCTGGAGTTACTATGCATAGCTGCGTAGGAATCTGCTAACGGATTGTTAGATGCTTTCCAAACAGCATGTGAATGCAGACTGGATGTAGATGATGTTACTCCCCCTTTGAGCAGTGCTTCAGCCATCCCTACCAGTTCCTCAAAATGGGTGACTGCCTGTGGCAACACTGAAATCAAACGGAAAGTGATGGGTAAAAGTAATAGAAGCTTTCAGACTATAATTACATAAGGATGTATATTTTTGTAATTAGATTCCCGTCGTACTGCAAAAGAGTCAAAGGAGTCAGCAAAAACGCTCTAACGTACTTTTTTCCTATTCTCGCAAAGCTTTTCCTGCCATTCTGCTGTCCCCACCCATGAAGATCTGGCCTCTGTTTTTAGAACAGGATAGATCAGTTCTCTGCAGAGCTAAGAGGAACCATTAGTTTATGCCTATCATGGCACTAAGCTGCCTATTTCTCTTTTTTCTTTTTGTTGTCTCAAAATCTCTACAAGTCTGTAAAGCTATTGAATATGGGCTAAGTAATGTTATGTCTGTTTTTTTTTTTCTTCAAAGAAGTTACATAGACTGCATAGACTTTTCCTCTTTTTTAATCTATAGAGAATATCTTTTAAATGGCCCTTTCTCCGAGTACTATTTATTTTCAAATATAAACTTTTAATGGGTCCATTAAGAAGAATCAATTCAGCAGAGCGAAAAGGATGCAAGGGCTGAAGAATCAGCAAGACAGAATCACTGAATTATTAGAAAACACTGTCAAAGACTAATACAAGTGCTTAAGATGTAAGGCAAATAGACCTAAATGTGTAAGAAAAGTTGTTGGACACTAACAAAATGTTTAAAAATAATATTCAGAAAAGTAGAGATGAATGATTCAAACCAAGAGGAATAACATATGGAACAGAATCAGGTGGGCAATGAAACTGATATGCACTTGCAAAATCATGTGACAATAAAATGATAGAAACTATGCTGTCTAGGGATGGTATGACATAGCTGGCAAGAAGTAGCAAATCCTCTTTAAACCTTAGTTTAAACTAATGTTTTGAAATTTTGGGTTCAGTCTTGGCTGCCCCAGAGTAAGGGACAGGGACAAGTAAGAGGGGCTTCAGAGGTGATCACTAAGTGATGAAGGATTCATTTATAAAAGAACAAAATGGCTCACCTCTGGGAAAGGGCTAAATTTGTTGTACCTGGAACTAACTCAGATTACCAATAATGAGGAATTGCTAAAGTAATTAGAAATTAAATCATTCCAGAATAAAGAAAATCTCAGTAGATCAAGAATAACTTAATAAATAAGGTTAGTTGGACTGCTCAGTGGAGCGTTTGAGCTTAGCTGATGGTTATACACAGCATACAGAAAGGTTCTCTTGGGTGCGACTGACAGCATTTAGACAGATTTTTCCATTTCTAACTCTATGATTGCATGGCCTCTGTGTACGACAGTTTTTTCTAAGTGCTGCTGGAATTAAATGTTGCCATGTATCAAAGACACTGATGCTAATGGTAGGCCTTGATCATGTCAGGTGCTTCAGCATCCATAATTCCCGTCCAAATGGCCTCTTATAAATCAAGCTTTTCATGACCTTCAGACTTTCCTCTTCATTAAAATACTTCCCCTGACTTTACCTTGAAGCATCACCAGGGACTGCCTTAGGCGGCAGTTTTCTCTCATGGTGTCTGTCAGCTTCCTCTTGAGACTTTTTATTTTGGCACAAAGTTCTACCTTGGATAGTTGAAATAAAGGCTCTTCATCATCACTGCTACTTTCACTGTACAGAAAGTTGCTCCCTGAATATGTTTCTCTCTGGAAAAAAAAGCCCAAAACATGCTATCTAGAGCAACAACAACATAAAATTAAAGCATTAAAACTAACATTAAAATATCTGGCTAAATCAGAATATTCTCTTTGTATGCAGAATGTATAAACAGACTTGGTGCATTTTAATAATAGCTGTTACTGAACCTAGATATCACCATTCATATTAAAATTCAAAATGAAATGTCAGGGTAATACATAACTGCTAGGTACTGCTCTCTCTGTTCTCCATTCACCAATTTTCTAAGGTAGTGCCTTTTAGAACCATTAACTTCACTAAACAAAAGTCTTATGCACCCCTAAACAAATACATCTCAGTTTGCTTTTGCTTAATGTATTAAAATTGCTGAAGATGAGATGTTTACCTGTTTGTTAATTAAAGATGTTTCAAGTTGACTCAGGATGTTGGCAGGAGCAGATGCCTGTAATGATTTCTTTCTTTTTATATGCTTCATCATCTTCCCCTGAAACAAGAGCATAATACTGCCTTTGCATTCCTAGAGAGCCTTTTGTTACAGTATCTTGTGGTATACCATAAACTTTTATTCACTGTGGACTTGACATTCTTGGTTAGTATTTTTTAAAAATAAGTTTATAACCTTTTGTTAAGATTTATGTTTTCTCTCCCCACATTTTGTCACTACAGATCTCAGCACAATGCAAAGCTCAGAAAACCTGGTCCCTTTCCTTCCTTATGCAGTGGTCAGATTTCTGTCTTATGGGAGAAAATATAGTCTTGAATAACACTTCTCTCTTTAAATAGCAAAGGACAAAATCTATTGGCCTAACTAATTACTCTGACAAGTTATTGTGCTGAGGTACCATGTGAAGATTGTCTGTATTCCTACCTTTACTCTATATGTTTTGTGTATTATATTGTGAATAATCAATAGTTATGGTCTATTTAATTCCATTATGGGCCTACCAATATCACGCACATAAAGACAGAAACTTACCTGTTCTTTATCCAGGTCACTGTCTTCACTCTCTGAGAATATCATTTCTATCCTCTTCCTCTTGCCTTTTCCAAGGACTTGTATTTTTGTAATTTCATCCGCTCGTAATATCTTTTGCATCATTTCCACCAGCTCTTGGGGGTCATCTGAAGTGATGGAAAAAAAAGGCCAAAGCACAGAAAATCAGGTAGCAATACCTTACAACTAGATTAAAATTTCATATCAGACAAATGCTCTGGAACTGTACTCACCACTCATGTACACAACTTTCACCAGGTGCTTTTCTGTCTGTCTTTCTCCCACAGGCCAGTTTACTAGCACGTGCTCATTTGGTTTCAGAAATCTTTCTAGTTCATTGTCATCACTGGGAAGGTCCTGTATCCATGAAGTCTCTCCAATTTGCAGTGAATTATCATTTACAAAATCAAACAGTGTGAATTTTTTCATTGTTAAGTGGTTTTCTTGTCACACAGACACCGCCTAGGGGACGTCATAGGAAAAATAGCTGTTAACCATGTCATGCCACAGGAATGTTACAAGAATACTTTAAAAAGCCCCAAACAACCCTCCTATTCCTGGATTTTGGTAATTACCTTGTATGAAAATATCCTGGATAAGGAAGTGAAAACTAGTCAAGCAGCGTGTTCTATCTCCCCTGAAAGATGGGAGATGATCTGTTCAATACATGTACATAAAGACAGTTGCCTCCAAAACTATGCACAGAAAACAGCTTTCACTCAGAGCCCTTGCTTCCATATTACTACCATGCCTAATCCATCTCCTGCCCAGGATCTCCATTACTACTACATTTGCCCCAACAGAAGTTTTCAGTCCAGCCTCTGACTGAGAAATACAGGTGTGATAACTTTCCCTAGAATGAGGGAAGGTACTAGCTCTACGTGCTATTAAAAGGGATATATGACTTCCAGGACTGTATTAATCATCCCACGGGCAGCAAGATGTACAATTGCAGCCACGAAAAACCAACCCAGAACAACGCAGGACAGCTGACTGGATGAGGTTTGACATGTTCTGGCAGTGGAAAACTTGACGTACAAAAGAAATGATGGGCTGAGGACTGGCAGAGAGCTGGGCTGCTTCACGAAGAATAACAGCAACAAGGAGAACCCAGACCCAAATATACAGCTAAATCCTTTGCCTACATAGAACAATATTTTTAAAGCAAAGGACCATTTCTGGGCTTTTTAAAGCACTGAAGTTCCACACTGGGAAAAGGGAACAAGTCATACTTTGGGCTTTATTTTTCTAATTAAGCTGATATGCCTTACATGAATGTGTGAAATGTAACACACTTTAATAAACTCTAGTGAAAATGTAACCAGTTCATTCAAGTGCTTCCATTATACTCAGAGAAGAGATTTTCTATTTTAAAATTATTAAATCAGATAAAACCAATAAATAGAAAACCTGATTTTGCCAAACCTTGGTCTTCTTTCCAACAAACATACGGTTTGGCCTGTCAGTTCATAGAGGTGAGGTGATTTTACAGAGCTACAAACTCATGAATTCCCAGATGTGACAGTGTGATTTGCGATTTACTTGGCCTCAATCAGTCGGAAGCAAATCTAGTGCCTCACGCAGAGGCTGTCAAAAAGGTAACTCAGAGCTAGGAAGGGAGAATTACGTGGAGCTATTATGTCAAAGTGAGAAAATCTGGCTGCAGTGCTCCAAGAAGCAATGTCAATTTGTTTGCAAAAGCCCAGCTCACCACTATTCACCATGTCTGTGCTACGCCTCAGAAGAGCTGGTTTTTCACACAGGGGTAAGCTTGTTAATTTGTGAAAGACAGCTGCGCTCTTGTCAACATGTTTACTGATACAATGAGGCAAGTAGCGTAAGAAATAGCCATTAAAAAGCATATTAAATCATGCTTTTATGCAGAATGTGTTGAGTGTGATAGCAGTAGGTTTGTTAAGTACTGCTTTGCTTAAGAAAGGAGACTGTGTTTGCAAGAATTCACATTAATTTTCTTTAAAGCAAGTTAAAAAGACTGGGAAACATCCGTGCCATGTAAATTCTGGAGAGGAAGCCGCCTGAATGTCTATGCCTAGCATGAATCACCGGAGGCCTCATTCTGCCACTGACCCATGCCGAGCAGATCCTCACACCACAGAAAGGGATCATTCAACAATTTAAAACAGCCTGTCCGTGCAATCACATTGACCATTAGTGTTTTTCCTTCTTTCTCGAACCGCTTTTGAGTATATACCCCAATCAGCTTAACGTTTCTCATCTGGCACGAAGACATTAACTTCTGCCTCTGATCAACCCAGGACAACAATCCCCATCACAGAGTTCTTTGATTCTCAAATGAAGTACTTTGAGTTTTCCCCTCCTTGGCCCTCGGCAGTTGCGAGCTACTTCATTACCCTCCTAAAAGCCCACATAAGGTCAGCAGAATTGCAGCAAAGTTGGAACTGCCAGTGTGCTAAGATTAACAGCTGACTGACTGACTTCTATATTTTTTTTTGAATGTTTCCCTGTAGTCCTCTGACAGTTTGTATCTTGTCTCTCATTTTTGTATTGAGACAAATATTCTCTGAGCCGTGGAACGTGCTTGTGGCCTGCGCTTGTACAGGGTTAGGAAGCCAGCCTGGGATTTCCAGGGGCGCACTGAATACGGAGGCTGTTTCCAGCATGGAGGGTGCACGATGATTCCCCACGGCACTGGGGCTATTCGCATACACGCTGTGCCAACCGAGCACATCGGGAGCAAGTCCAACAGCTTTTGGAAGGTATCAGACTTGCGTATGTGTTATACAGCTTAATGAAGTCAGTGGACACGTGGACTTCTGGATGTTTGGAGCCCATGACAGCAGCCTGGTGCCACTGGTAGACTCTGTGAAGCACGTGGCCAGCAAGATCCCTCGCACAGTCTTTACACCAGGCAAGCACCTGGATCCACGAAAATCCATCCCGCTGCTCAAAGCTAGGGACAATTTCTACCATGGTCACAGCAGGACTCAGAGCTCAGCAATTTGTCTACGTTATCTATAAAGCTCTTTTGAGCTGTAAAGATTCTTGCCTGTGGTGGGAGGGTGTACCAGTAAACAGCTAAACTGATTTCACCAAGAGTCTTAACAGCTGCCAAGTTAAAACATAAGCTACATTGGATGCTGAGAGAAATAAGGAATAGATTTCACAAATAGTCATGGAGGAGGGATAGGGCTGATCCACTCCTTTAGCTCCCGGCAAGATTCCGAAAGCCTCGCGGCAGCTTTCCGAGGCGTGTGCTCAGTGCTGTCGCTCCTGCTGCTTTTGAAGGGGCCAAGGCAGGGAAGCAGTTGTGGGGCAGCAACAGAGACTGGCCAGGTCCCTTCTCCTCTGCTGCAGCTCTGCTGGGCATCAGCTCAACTGCTTGCACTACAAATCAAATGACGAAATTATTGCATTGCCAAATAAAAGGAACAGAGTGCAGTAGTTGATTGTTAGTATTTTTCTGTTGTGGAGCTATGGCTTCAGCTCCTGCAGTAGACATTAATCAAACTACGTTTTTTCACAGAATTTATTGTGACAGTCCCTGGGCCCTGGGGATAATACCTAACTGTCTGCTGGCATCATCTCTAGCCAGTGATTACAGGGAATGGAAGGGTAGAACAAAATGTCTCTAATGAGGAAAAGGAACAGTAAAATGCTCCACTTACTGGAAGAGAAGTCCTGCAGTGTTTTCTCACCCTGTTCTCCCACTGGAGTCAATGTGAACCTTGTCTGAGTCAGGATTCTCGCAGATGCCTCCCTCTAAAATGTTTTATTTGCCAAAACAGATCAAAGGCAAGAAATACTGTATCGTCAGGAAAGAAAAAGATCTGGGGGAGTGGGATTAATCTTACCAACTTTTACTGCCTTAAAATTGAGAGGTTGTCTAGCCACGTTTGGCTCAGTCACCGCAGAAAGAGAGGTGATTCATCTCACCCTAAGACACGTATCTAAAAGACAGCAGATGACTTACGGTCTGGGAGAGCCTATTTCTCTCCACTGACTACTCAGTGACTATACAATATGTCTCCTTATAGAAGCTGGCTTGGTCCAACTTACCCTAAATTAGCTGCTTCTATTTTTGAATAGATTTTGAATAGTAGGATAGATTCCAGTGGTCCTTCTGCTATAGGGAGCCAAAAGGATGGAGTATGAAGTCTCTTAAAGCGTATCTGGTTCTCTGTTTTAAGTCTTTCTAACACAGTTCTGCAAGTCACCAAGTAAGATTTCTGACACTGAGTGCTTTGTTCAGTGGTTTAGTTGGAAGATATATAATCGCTCACACACATCACCCTGTGTGCTGCTACTAACCACAGAGACAGAATTACATGACCTTTGAAAGCCACTTATGTTTTGCAAGTCACTTAATTCTGCTATATCCTCCATTTGAAAACACTAGCTACTTATTTGAGAAGTACAGAAATGAAAATTTATGATTTATCACTGTTCTAAGACACAAATCTGTCTTTACTTTTTCTAAAAGCAGGTAATTTGTAGAAGGGGGGGGAGAAGAAACAAGCCATTTAATTTTAAAGCTCTGCAAAGGAAACATTAATTGGACTTAATTTTTACAAACATGTTAACACCTCACATTCTGCACAGATGCTACAAATTTGCACACAGAATATCGTTACTAAGCAACCCAAAAATCCAGAACAACAACAAAAAAAACCCAACGCCACAAAGTCATTTAAAGACCTATATCGCCCTTTGACTGACATAGTCTGTTCCATTCAGCTGGAGAGAGTTGGCAGATGGCATGCTGAGATCATTATTTCTCTTTCCTTTCAGTAAACGCAGTGTAAAGTATTACAAATTTACAACATGAGATTGTAGGCCCACTCAATGCATCTGATTCTGCCAGCTTAAAATAGGGCTTTGCCACCGATTTCAGCAAAACAAGAAACTGTACCACAACCAGGCAACACAGATCCATAATAAAGTACTAACATTTTATATTGTCTACACTCTAAGTTCAGCCTTCAATAATCCCAGTTTTCCTTGGAAAAAAACAAAAAAAAACCCTTTACTGGGCTATACATTCATCTGCCTCACTCAAAACTATTTATTTCCAATTCAGCGTAATGAGTGGTAGTCACAGGTTTGGTTTGTGGCATTTTACATTGAACTTGTCAGGACATTAAATAAAATGTTGGTGTAAAACTCTCGGGCTGCACTGAAGACTCAAAATTCCCAGTTCTCTGTAGCAAGTGTGTGATGGAAAACATGACCATATTTAAATACATTATATGCCCTGTTGTGGGTTCTAGTCCTATTCCCCTGAAACCAGTGTAAGATTTACTAATGATTTCAGTGGAATTAGGCACTGTCGGAAGAATGCAGAAGTGTTGTTCCTGCTCAAAAGATTTACGGTGTGATATCTTAGTCATTTTATGGGAAAATATGACTTAAAAGCACAAATCTGCTGCTCCCAGCTGAGAAATACAGAGTACAGATTTTCTAGAATCATCAGTATCGCTGTGTTGAAATTCAGCTGGAAATCTGGGGAAGCATCTATCAGAACATTACTGCAACGTTCAAGACCATAAATGCACAGAAATGATCCCACTTGTCTTCCACAGGAAGGATAAAGCTACATGATTTTTATTACTGATATCCAACAGCTCACTTCCTGACTGTAGATCGCTATCCTGGTGTGACTAGCTATGAAATAATCTGAGATACTTTTCTAAGAAGTGATGCTATTCACGGTAAAGCAACATCTTCTGGCCTTACTTACGCAGATCGTCTCGTTGACTTCAAAGCCTCAGCAGCATTTACAATCCACAGGATTATACACAGAATTTGGCCCATACCTTGTCCCACACGCTAAAATCCATTTGAGTGGCCCAAGAGATTCATGAAGCCATTATTATTTTTCACAGTAGCGCCCCCCATGCTGTGAGTTTTAGCAACTGAGTTGTTCTATAAAATAATACTAATACCTTAATATGCCAAAGCCCTTTGTAGAACTGTGGCTTAAATCAAAAGCATGAAGAAATTTATTGGAAAAGCTCCGATTTTTGCATCAAATCATTAATTTTATTTGTAATACTGAGTGATAGGAAAGGATGAGTAATGAAATTATTAAGCAGGTATATAGAAGTACTGAACTTCTGTTTAACTAATAATTTATTCAACTGAACAGTGAAACATGGCGTTCATTTTAATAAATTTCAAGATAGCAGCCTGGCATCATTACTGGACATTCAGGACAGGATTCAGTTCTAGAGTAAGATGCTTACATTTAGGTTTCACTGGTACACCAGGTATCTAAGTTGTCACTGTAATCACTGGAGATCTAGGGATCAATTTGGCTTCCTAAACATAGGCGTCTAGCGCCGGTGTCCTCTGGTGTTCTGCTTCAGCTGCTACTCCAGAAGTGCAAATCTCCCACAGGTCTTTTATCACAACTGCCGTCCCTTTGGAGATGTCTCAGCCTTAAGCAACATTCTAAGAGTCGAGCCCCTATTGAACACAATTAAAGCTCCCTCGAGAGCAATTCAGCTTATTTCAAATGCTCTAGGGCTCAATTCAGTTGCATAAAAATAAATGCATGGTGCAATCTTAGATACCATAAATTATTACGCCTGGCCTCCAGCTGCCTCTTCTGGTGGGCGCATATCTTACATAGGGCCTAGACCCTCTTCCAAGCTCATGAGGGTGGTTACTAACTCCAGGCACCTCAAATGGCACTAAACACATAAATTTAGGGAAGCGAATTGTTTTCTGGGCCCAATGATTGAACTGAGTTTAAATAGGAGCTTAGATACCCACATGCCTATAAACCACATACATTTATTTATCTGTATTTTAATCCCACACTCAGTGAAATATCCCCATAAAGATAACAAGATGCCAAATAACAAGATGCAGGAAGTTATCTTAATTCTACATCACAGATTAGTATCTTTATTAAATAGCTATTTCACAGCTGACAGATGGAAAACTAATACCCACTGTGATTTGCTTATTCGCAAATGCCATGCTCAACAAAATGTATTAATATAGAGACCAATAAAAATCAGTTTATTTATTGAACTGAATGAGATATCTAAGCTACAGGAGTTTGATTAGTCACATGAAAGCTCTTTCCATGCAGGTTAATATATCCAAACTCTTAGAAACAGTAAGTAGCCTGGGAGGAGAAACAAGTCATCATGGCTCTGTAGAGTCCAACACTTGGCCATACTCATTCTCATCTGGTTTGGGTAATTCAACACAACACATCTTAACAGCTCCCAAACAATAAAGGTTAAAGACCAGTGAAATACTCACTTATTTTGTCTAAAGATGTTTATGGGAAGGCAACATCAAGAGGGAAAGTCTGACCACATGCAAATCTGTGCTGAGGTGCAAAAACTCCACACTTGTTCTGTGTAATAGCCCAAGCAGTCAAATACCCTTTTCCTAAAAGGCTGAGGAAATATCAGATATACTTTCTGTATGCAACTAATCTACTTTCAAATTGGACTCATTCAAACAAACCCACTGAGAACCTGATATAAAAGTTTATGAGAGGAGGCATCTTACTCTTTTTATAAGGTGGCATAAGCGATCTTTTATCTTTCGATAAGCTGTGCTGCCCCAAAGCATTACCATCAGTGACATTCTCCCTTCAACTCTAAGAGCATAGAAGTGAAATACCACCTAGGAAATTCCAGGCTTGAGCGCTGTACTTAATAATCTAGCGGCATCTTAGCTACCTCTACTCATATGTCTTTATTGGCAGTCATAGGTGAGTGATGATAGATTAGAAGTCATGCCTGGTTAATACTCAAAGTGCCTGCTCTTTTACTCCAAAGCTCTTCCTCAACTGCTCTGGTTTTGTAGCATGTTGGTAGGAGGGAATGCACTTGATGATTTCCAGTAAAAAAAAAAAAAAAAATCTGCATTACTATTCAAGGTCATGAGCTAGAACAAGAGACATATACGTTGTCCTCTTACTCCAGGGAATATTACTGCAACTAAGAGTAATTCTGTGTGCACTTAGGAGAATTGACAGAAAGGCATCTTCCCTGCAAGGATAACATCCTCAAAACTTATTAGAGCTATTTTTTTTCTCTCCTGTAAAATTAAATGTCTTTTTAGTGTATGTAGTTCAATGTAACTTTATAAATTAATATAAGAGCTGGATGACCAGTGTTGCATATCGGTCTGAAACAATCCTCAACCAACTTCCAGTTATATACATAAAATACTAATGAAGTGCAATGCCCTCTGGGATGCAAGGCCACTTTCAGATTGACAACTGCTACATTAAACACTGCCAAAAATGAATACAGAGCAAATTTTAACCAAGGACAAAGGGGCATATCACTGCTGCAATAAAAAAAAAAAAGACATAGGAGCTTTAGCAGTATATTTTGATCTAAGCTCAAGATCAGCCTCTCTGTCTGCAAAGTCAATTTATGCCCTCAGAATTCCTGCCAGCATTTTTCCAGCAACACTGTAAGCCATGAGTGTACAACTGCATGGCTCATAGTCCATTTGGTTTACATTCAGTCTAACAAACAGATGGAATCAAAACATGCAAGTTGTGTGAGCTGATGAACCTGCAAAATAAGGACAATTACCTCTACATATATAACACAGGCAGAATTTGGGTTTATGTGGTCACCCAAGACACCTGCAGATGGTAAAATGTTCCAGTCATGGAGGGGTCGAGTCTGCAGCACCGGAATCACACCGTTTGGTCTTGGGTAAACTGAACAACCTTTACGGTTTAGCTTCTCTTTTCAAAGGATCTGAAGTAATAATCCATATTTACCTAATTTCAAGGATATTGTGAGAATTAACTAATGCTAGTGTGCCTTCCAAACATGCGAAGCACTGTATGGAGCAAACAATTTAACAAGTTTTGCAGAACAAAGATTTGCAATAACCAGAATTTAGAACATATAATGTCACATAACGGATTTTTTTTTTTTAAGATTTGATGCCTAGATCAGGCTGGAAATTGTTATTCTTTCAGCTGAAGAATGTATTTTAGAAGGTTTAATCATCTACCAGAAACTCCCACAACATCATCTCATACATCATGCTTAAACTGCTAGAAAGCACACTGAGGACAGTGTAAGCCATGAAGTAGAATATTGAGGGGGAAAGTCAATTATTTAATTGCATGAAGTCGATAACACTCAGATACTATGATATTTCCTGTATTTACTTTGCTTGCTTCTTTGTTTTTTACTGTATTTACTTTGGTTCCTCTTTGATTAGAAAAAAAAACAAATATTTTGTTAAGAAGTATTAGATGATTAGAGAACCCTTCTAACCAGTTAAGTAGTTATTTAAGCAGAATATTTTACTTAATTATAATTAATTAGTAGAAACACAGTCCTTAAAGCATACCTACATACCAGTGAAAGGAAATGATCTTACCCTTTCACTTACTCAGCAGCTCTTCTGAAATCGTATCATGTATCATCTCCTATTCTTATGTCCGCATCACGAGATCTAGCATGTGACCTTTTTCTTTCGGCTCACTGATACAGGGAGTCTTACAATTGCAAAATGAGGTCCACAAGGCCTGGATCTGTAGGAGCAGAGAGGCGCCTTCTCAGAGTTGTTGAGTGCCCTTGAATCCCACAGCTCACATTGGGGGAGGTCAGCAGATCTCTGCAGACATGGCTTCTCCACTCAAAATACCATCGTATTTTCTTTTTACATTTTTTTTTTTTTCTCCTTTCAGCCTAACCCATGGTAGTCAGCTGGGATTTTTAGTTTCTTTAAAAAAGAGTTGCTGAACCTCACACAAATTATCAAGGGATATGCACTAGTCCATAGACTGTATGCAATTCTGCATACTGGGCAAGAGCAAGGGAGGAAAGTATCTCTGCCTTCAGACTTGCTGGGTAAGACTGCTAAGTCACACCAGGTTATCATGAGAGACTGGCTGAAAGAATATTTTAAGTCAATGCTGCCTTGTCTCCCTGCAGGAAGGCTGCTGCTGCTACAACACATTCCTTGCTCAACTCTTCCATTAAACTGCAGAAGTTTGACATGATTTCCGTGCTGTTCCCCTTCCTCACACAACTTGGGAAAATAGGTAAACAACTGCATTCAAGAGTGACTGCAACCAGAGAAACATCCTCCCCTCCTGTCCTGTCCCTTTCCACTGCAAACGTTTGCTGGTCACCTCTTTTCTGTGGAGCCTCTGAAGCAGAACTTCCCTTTTTCATCCTTCTGCCCAAGTACTTATCACCACCTCCGCCCCCAGCACTGCTTAAGCAAAAGGCTGCTTCCAAGCCTCCTGCCAAAAACTTCAGCTATGCCCATGACTTTGTCACTGCTCTGTTTCCCTGTGATCCCCATCACATCTGCATCTGCAGGACACTACCTCCCATCTTCTTGCATCTCTGCAAAAGCGCGGCCACATCATGCGTACCCTGAAATGGTAGCAGTACCCCTTATATATTTCAGGGTCGAAGGCTGCCTTCATAGCTTATAAAACTCTTTCAGACTTGCTTCAGCCTCTCAACAGCCTAAGCTGTTGAGGTCTAGTCCAGATCTCTTTTCTGACCTGCCCTGCCATTCCACACACTCTTGCCACCATTAGTACCAAGACTTCGTTACCTTCTTTTACTTTCTCTTCTCTGAAATAGCTTCACCTCCTGGATTCTCCTTCTGAGGTCAAATCTCAGCTGAGAGCCAACAGTTTTGTTTTAACCTTCTCTCTTCATTCCTTTTCTCTTCTCTGTTTATCATCCTTAAGATTTATGAAAAGTTCCCTGAAAAACATTCTGTAAAGAAGGTTCGATTAAAAATGTAATACATATAAAACTTCTTTCAATTTCTCTTTATGACTATTTGGGGGGGAAAAAAAAATCTACTCACATATAATTTGCTTATTTTTGATGTGAAATAACTTCAACAACTTAAACTTTATTCACCAGGGAAGTAATATTTTAACCACATTACCAAACCCCACAGCATTTAACAAACACAGAGCGGTAATGAATATAAAGAAAGCCATAGCAGCAGTTTGGTATACATGTGAGAGAGTTGACTCAGAAGCCTGGAGCAGTAGCTCTCTGAAAAATCATGCATGTCAGCATTTCTTGTACTGAACTGTACGCTCTTTTGCATTTGAAAAAAAAAAAATTAAGCAGTTGTCATGAAATTCATTGTAGCCTTTTGGCAAAATATTATCCTCAAGACACCAATGAGCTCCGAGTCTTAGAAAGGAAAAGCTATAAACCTTGAACTAGCAAGCTAACATCAGAGATTTGTCCGTCAAATGTTTTCTATGCACTGCTACTCAAGAACAAGGTGAAAATAACTGTTCCCTCTCAGTTCTTTGCAATTTACCGTGCAGTCGCTGCTGTGCTACATTTCCTCTACCATCCCATTTTGAAACAATAGATCGGTGCAGAGCGAAAAGGTGTCAAAAAGTTTCCTGCTTCTGCAACATACTGCAGTGAAGCACTGCAGCAGGGCAGCGCGTTGCCCGGAGGATCACACTGATTTGCTTCATGTTACAGCGAGGGAACACGAACCGGTTGAATAATCTCCAGGTAATCTGCATTAAAACCATTTTACTGCAGTGTACTGCGGTATTAGGAAAGATTTCAATATTGCACCACGTGATGCAACACAACCTGATAGCGTTTGTCAGTTCCTAGGCAGTGAGGGAAAGCTTTAAATCAAAGGCTGCAATGTAGCAACTTTCCATTTTACGAAGTAATACGGCAGACTATTTTGGCTCACGATGTTGGTGTATAGTATGAAATGATACAAAAATCCCAGAATAAAGTATTATAGACCTAAAAGCCAACATAGTCTTCTTCCTTTACTTTGGCCCTCAACCTGGTGTCAAGAGAATCTTTCAATGAAAATGGATTTTCGTAACGTTAAGGGCACGGTAAAGTGTTACAACGTTATCAGCTCAGTGAGAAATGAATTTTAGTATTCTAGAGATCATTTTTCCTCTTCTTGGTTAAGCTACCACAGATATGTTTCCTTCTCTGTCCTTCCAGCTTGCATATTTTGTAGTTTAATTTAAATTCGCACATATGCTTTTCTATATAGTTTTATGGCCCTCAGGTAAAGCAGTAGCATTTCAGTGTCATTCCAGTGTTTACAGAGATCTTCATTATTTCTATAAAGTTTTGGAAACGTTCCTCTCATTTATGTGCTCACATCAGAGACGCGCGAAAAGAGGATGAATTTCGTCGCAAATTAACCCTAACTTTTTCCCCGGTAAGAGAGGCAAACGCAATATTGCAAAATGTTTATCTAGATATATTTTCAGCCTGCGATGTTGGGGTTGGGGTTTTTTTTTGTTTTTTTTTTGCGTTTAGCGGTAGGAGCGAGTTTAAAACCACATTTTCAAGGACCTCTGAAACAGCCTTTGAAAGTACGGGGCATCGTCAGTCAGAGCTACAGAGGTGAGCCCCTGCCGTGCTCTGCCAGCAGCAAGCTGCACACCCCGGGGTTTTCCCCCGGTATGCGACGCAGCAGCCCCGGCGAGGCGGCGGACGGCAGGCACCGGGGCTGCCATTTGCTGCAGCGCCTTGCAGGTTACTGCAGCGGCAGGGCAGCTGCTCGCCGCGGCGAGCCCCCGGGGGTGCCCTCCGCGAGCCCCCGGGGGTGCCCTCCGCGAGCCCCCGGGGGTGCCCTCCGCGGGCGGCCCGCCCGCCCCGCCAGCGCCGCGCAGGCCGCCCGCCCCAGCGCCCAACGCGGGGCAAAGCCGGTGCCGGGCGGCGGAGCGCGGCCCGCCTTCCCCCGCCCGAATCCCGGCGTCGGGAACACGGGGCGGCACGACGGCGGGACGCCGCTCGCCCCGTCGGCGCGTCGCTCCTTAACGTCTCCCAATCCTTTTCCCCTTGCGAGGGCTTTGCCACCAAACCGGCGGCGCTCGGTGCCCCGGCTCCGGGCTCCGCCCGCCCCGGGAAGCCGCTGCAGAGCCCCCCGCCCCCGCCACGGCGCGCAGACCCGCACGGGCGATCGCCGCCGCGCCCCCCGGCCGCAGCCCCTCTCCCTTCCCCGCCCCCGCCGGGGAAGCCGCCGCCGCCGCCGCCCCGGTACCTCGCAGCAGCCATTTTCCGCCTCCCTCTGCAGCAGCCCCAGCGCGCGATGTCACCGGCCGCCCCGGCCAAGCCCCCGCGGCGGCGGGCTGCGCCGTGCCCCTTCCTCCCTCCCTCCCGCCGCCGGCACCCTCCTCCTCCTCCTGCTGCTGCTGCTGCTCCTCCCTCCTGCTCCGCCCCTCCCGCCCCGCCCCGCCCCGCCGGCGCGGTGCCCGGGGCGCAGGGCCCGCCGCGCTGCTCGCTGCCGGCTGCCGCGGAGCGGGAAGCCCCGCCGCTACCGTCGCCGCGGCGGCGGCTGCTGCTGAGTCACGGCCTGGATTTCGTCCCGCTCCTCCCGCTCCTCCTCCTCCCCCCGCCTCCTCCGCCTCCTCCGCCGCCCGGCCCGGCCCCAGCAGCGCGGTGCCGGCGGCGATGCCCGCCCCGCTGCCGGGGGGAGAGGCTGCCCGGCGCTGCCCGGCCCCCCGCCGCCCGCCGCAGAGCCGCGCTCGCCCAGGGGCCGCCGGGCGCCTGAGCCATGATTGCCGCCGCGTTCCTGGTGCTGCTGAGACCCTACAGCATCCAGTGCGCCCTCTTCTTGCTCCTGCTGCTGCTGGGCACCATCGCGACGATTTTATTCTTCTGCTGCTGGCACCGCAGGCTCCAGAAAGGGAGGCATCCCATCAAATCCGTCTTTTCGGGTCGCTCAAGGAGCCGAGGTAAGAGATGCTGCTCGTCCCCGGGGGCGGAGGGGGGGTGTCCCCGGCGCATCCCGCCGGTTCAGCCGGCGGAGGGCCGCGCCGCCTCCGTTTAGCCGGGCAAAGGCTTTAAAGAAAATCCAAGCCGAGCCCAGGACTGCGGCAGCCCGGTCCCCACCCATGCCTTGGCGATACCTCGGCCCGCGGGAGGGGAGCGAGGGGCTGGGACCCCCCCCCCCCCCCCCCAGCCCTCCCCGGCCTCTCAAGCGCAGCAGAACTTTATGCTCAACTTCTTCCCGATGAATTAAATATAAATGCCGGGCGGAGCTGCCAGCGGCGCCGGGAGAGCCGGACCCCGTCCGGGAATCTGCGCTGAAGGGCGAGCAATTAGCTAAACCCGTTAGCCGGAGCGAGATCCGAGGTGGAGCTGGATGCAGCCTGTGTGTCTTTCTGTTTCCCTTCCAGATGCTGTCATGAGAACTCATCACTTTCGCTCTGAGGTAATTTATTTAGCACGCAATTTCAAGGTCAGAAGTTGTTCTATTTACCTGAGTACCTATCGTTGTGGTCTTTTGTTAAATGAAATCACGCAGCAAACTTTTCGTTTTGCATGAAAGACATAACGTCCTCATCCATTTCTTGGTTTTTTCCACACAAAACGTCAGCTCTTCGTTCGCATTATCCCAACCGGCCTGCCGATTTGTGCCATTTCCAAAGCCACTGGTCACTTCAAGAAAAGCTGTGCTTGCTGTACGTGCCAGACCTCCCTCCGTCCAAAACGCAACCCCAAGCCCCGTTATTGAGCGCGCTGTAAATACGTGCAGAGCCTGGTAGGTTTTGCGACTGCAGAGCTGCCGCCCGCTCGCTCGCTTTGCCCCCAGCCCTCACCTGCGCCTTGCTCCACGTCGGGGAAGTCGCCCGCTTGGCTCGGACGCTGCCGCGGGAGGTCCCAGAAGGATCCAGACTGCAAGCCTGCTTGGCAGGCGCCTCATTTCGTGACTCTCTATTCCTAGGTCAGGGCAATCAAAACTCTTACGTGCCGGTGTAAAGAGTGTAACGCAAAACCCAGTCACTTCTAGGGATTCTGAATGAGGAGCATAATTGCTGGGAAAATATGGAAAATAATGCTTGTTTTAGCATCCACCTTTTTTCCATGCTGCCCTGTAGAGCTCCCATCATAGATATTTCTCTTGCCTGGTTTCTTGCTATTGATCTAAGGCATATCTTCGTGCCATTGCCTGCTACTCTGACAGCCTTGGGAGAGAGTTTTGTGCTAAAATGATCTTTTGTTTTAAATTATTTGCATTTTTCCTTACCCATTTGTGGGTGAGAAAATTACCCAATTATGAGTAATGTTTTCAAAAGCGTGCATGCGATACGTTTTTTTGCGATGTGGTTTGTATTGGCAGTTAGTTTTAGACTCCTAACTATTTTGAAATTCGTACGCACTATCATCAGAAAAAAAAGATGACATAGGGAGTGTCCGATCTTTAAACCGTGAACAGTCTGGTTTCATTGTTGACTGAACAGTGCTGCAGTAAAGTGAACAAACAAACGTATCCCTCTGGAAGTCAAAAGATTTTTTCATGATTTAGGTCTTCCGGTATGAAATACTTGGTTTCCATGTAAAATTCTCTCACTCCTGAGCCTAGATAAAGACGAAGTTTAATGCGTTACAACCTTTTGAAATACATGTCGTCCTGCATGGTGACTCTTAAAAGAGAAGTTTGGAAAGTGACTAGTTTCTTTTTATTAATCCAGCATGTGGTTATTTGCATATCACCCAGTTAGAAGTAGTCACATTTAAAATATTTCCTAGAAGTTCCCATTTACTGAAACATACTAGAATAAACCAATAAGAACTGTGATATTCTTTCATAATTTTCTACATTTTATTTAGACAGAATAACACCACAGTTGATGCTCTGCCCTTTTAAGTAAGTGGTGGAGCTGTTTGTTTTCCCCTGTTATCTGATGATAGACTTTTGAGTCTTAAGAGAAAACGATGACTCATTTGACATCATTAAATTTTCATTTTCCATTTTTTTTCAAGTAAAACCTTATTTTAATAAACCTAATTGAATTAATTAATAACAAATTACAGGCACACTCCCGTGAAAATATTGGCAGCATTATCTGAAACAGAATTTGACATTCTCATTCTATATCAGCACAAAATATTATGCACTTCCAACTCCAATAAAATGTTGATGAAAGCAAAGCACAATACATGAAAATATGGGCTTTGCATAGCTTTCTTCCCCCCCCCCCCCCCTCCAATGGACATAACATCTCAACTCCAAGTTTTACAGCGCAAGGTCTGCCTGCTAGCTTCCACTATGCTTAGTTGTTTGTCAGGTGCAGTTATAAATGGTGTTTCTTAATGATAATAAAGGATAATGAAAAATAGGTTGATAGTAAATAGCAGTGGGTTGGCATTCATCTCCTGAGAGCTGGGTTCAAATCTGGCTCGCATCACACGTGAAGATGCAGGTGGTCTAGTGGCAGTGCACAGAGAATTATAATTGCCCTATCTACAGAACGGTTGGCAATTCCTGCATGATTGGCTGCCTGCCAGGAAAGCCTTATATTTGGAAAAATAGATGTGTAGCAAATTTATGTTGAGGTTCTTTGCCAGAGCCACAGCTCTCATGGTGCATGCCTACACTGTCTTTGTCTATATACAGGGAGAACTATTTAATCTCTTTCCTTTAGTACTGAATCCCACATTAAAAACCAAGACACCATGCTATGGGAGGGTAGATACTAAATTTGCAAATGTATTTATGCTCCTTATCAGCTCTTCTGTTCTGATTTTGATATGCCACTGGTGAACTGAATCCACAAATAGTTTGTCTGGTTTTGTGGGTCTTGATTTTGAATGTCTCTGCAAAACATGCCTCATTATTATACTGCAAAAGTCTATGCAGATATCACTCATTATAGAATGAACTTAAGCGCTTGACCCCCTGCCTCAAAAGGAGGTAAATTTGCATGTATCATTATGAATATAAAACAGGTTAAAGTCTGTCTTTGTTAGAGGTGCTTCATAAAAGAAAAATAAATGAGCAAGAAGATGTGAGAGTTTCCTGAGATAATACAGTGGTGTCTCTACCTCCCCACTAACATTCATTTAGTACCATCTGAAGTTTGTCAGGTCTATTTTTTTATATAGTTTTTATTGCAGTCCTTTAAGTTCATTATGACTATAATTGCTCTTAAGATTCCCTCTGTCCCCCAGGTGCTATAGATACCCCATGAAGTCACACAGGAATCGCACCCAGAATAGTTAATGTTTCTAATCTGAGGGAGACCTAGATATGCCATGGCTGTAAAAAGAAAACAAGTAAATTTCCAACAGAAATATTTATTGCTTACATGACAAATCAGATTTTGATGTAGCTATTTGCACTATTCTTTCTTTATTTTGAGAATCAGTTGTAGAATGAAATGTCTGTGCTCAACCAAAACCACACCAAAGTAAAAATATAACTCACTGAGAGTTTTATCGAAATAGGGACTATGTTGGGTTTTTAGAATTATTATTATTATTCCTTGTATATTCAAATATGTGAATGTTATCAGTGATTTGCTGACTTAATTCTTCTCATGCTCTCTGTAGAAGTTTGGTTTTTCATGAAGTATAGGAATTTTCTGTGAGTACTTTGGGCACTTGATATGTTTAAATGTTTAGCAGCTTCTACTTTACAAAGAGGTTTGAGTGTCTTCTGCACTTTACAATTTAAAGCTATTGCTTAATGTGTTGGTGTTGCTACTTCTTGTGGTTTAAATTTCTTTCTGAATTAGTTTTCCTTATTGTCTAAACTTCTGGACTCATGGCATTATGTGAAATTTTTACCTTTCAATTAAAAAGGAAGTAAGCTTCTAGGCCTTAAGCTGTAAGGAATTAATCCAAACGGTAAAATTCTTAAAATCTCATGATTTGGGCGTAAGGATTGTTGAAAAGGAAGGTTCTCCTTCAGGACTTTTAAATGGTGTTTTTTTATGAGATTGTGAAGGGATGATTGTGCTTATTGCTAAAGCAGTAGTTCATGGTATTTGTGTTATTGGGGGAAAAAATCACCTGATTTATAAATCTTTAGCCTGAAATTTTCTCTGAGCTTTACTTTTTTCCCTTATTTTACCTTTTAAATTTGAAATAGTATGATCTCGGGAACTGAAGGTGTCAGTGTCAGTGCATAGTCAGAAGCAGTATGGTATCTTTTTGGATTTATTTAATTTTGACTCATATTTTCAGCAAGTTTCCTGTGAATGCTTCCACTGAGACCTCCAGATATAAACCTACTAGGAAGCAAGTCCACAGAAGTTTTACAGTCCACTGTAAATTCTGACTTCATGTAACCCAGGTGCATGTCTGGTGGGACTAGACACACCAATAAGGCAAACAGGAGTTGACACTTTATGAAAAGACTCTTTGGGAGGGCTGGCAGCGTATATTAACCACAGCTGTAGCAAAGGAATAACATTTGGTCGTTTGAGTTTGGCAGACCCCACGTTTTCTTCTTAGTATACTCAACAGTCACTACAAGGTTATATATATTCAGGCTATTGTTGTGACAAGACTGGTAGTGAAATAGGTCAGCCAAGACTAATGACAATGTTTAAGGGCAAATGAATTTGCTAAAACATCCGTTATGGTACAATGGATGCAAAACTATAGTGCAACAATCTCCGGTAAATGTATATATTGACTTTGCCAACAATTGATGCGCAGAAAAATTGTTCATAAATTTATCCCTAAGCATACCTTTGCCATAATCATCCCTCTTCTCAGGCTGATTGTGAGACAGTTGCCTAAAAATACAGTTCTAGATATCTTGCAAAGCAATAATGAATAGTCTTTGAAGAGTTGCCCCATAATTCATCCCGAGCGTTGCAGAGTTATTTATAAACTGCTCCAGATATGTACAGCTCCAGTGAAAAGACCCTCCAAGCTGAATTTAAGTCTTCTGTTTGACTGGAGGGAGTGCATTCAAGGAGCAACAGAAATGTACAGGACTAGCCAGAAAAATACATTCATTCACCTATTCAAAGGATGTCTCTTTGTCTTTGTGGAGCTGAATCAGCCTGAAAATATTTTAGCTTCGTGTTTGACACGCTTTCCCCCCAGGATGTTTAAACTGTTTTTTCCATTAGCTGTCTACGAGTTAAGGAACAGGTTCAAGGGAAAATAAATCAGAGACAAAAATAAATTGTTTTCTTAGATGTATGAAAGCACTTATGTACGGGCATGAATGGAGAGCTATAAATGCGGGTTACGCTGTATAAGGACAAATCCTTCTATCTGTTTTTCGTAACATGATCAATAATGTGGCCCAGACAGAGTATGTTACAC
The DNA here is from genome assembly GCF_030463565.1 of Pelecanus crispus. NCBI lineage: Eukaryota > Metazoa > Chordata > Aves > Pelecaniformes > Pelecanidae > Pelecanus > Pelecanus crispus. The sequence continues at coordinate 104,122,702 of NC_134645.1, forward strand.
TGAGTTGTTACATGGCAAACTAGGTACCACTGAGGTTCTTCTTACTATACGTCATCTGTCCATCACTGTCAGCTTTATTTGCTGCAGTGCTGCCTTTAGATAGCCTAGCGAGCACCCGCCTGTGCTGAGAAACAGCCTCTTTGGCAATTGTATCATAAAATATGTGGCAATTCTCCAGTTGCTGCAGCAAGACTGCTGGGGTTCCTGAGCTAACTCCAGAGTTAACTCGGGTACCTTTACTCCATACTACAGTGTAGGGTAGAAATCCCCTCTATATTTCTACGGCTGTCTGGTTGCCTGCATCTCTATTCTGGCATCCAACAGTCTGCAGAGCATTGAAATGCTGAGGGGATCTCCTCCTAGCTCCATCAGTCAAGTACTGACGTTGTGTCACGGTCCACATCAATGGCTAAGGCATGGTCTCGATATACTGTATATTAGGACCTGCATTAAAAATGAACACATCCTCACAGTTCTCTAACAGGATGGGGACAACCACTGCATAAAGATCCGGTACATAATAAAAGTTCTTACTATTTAGTTTCCCATTAATATAGTTATGTCAACAACCTCCTAGCTATCATGTAAGTAGTTACTTATTCAGGCTTCTCAGTATCTGCCTTTACCTCTGCAAATGTGTGTTTCAGATGAGGTTGCAGCTTTGGTTACATTGTATGCCTGTTTGCAGCGCACATTCCCGGTCCACACAAGCAGCTGCTTGCAAGCAAGCAGAGCCCTGGTTTCAAGGGGATCCAGCTGGAGCAAGGCTTCTCGCCATCCGACTGTTAGCAGCCAGATTGCACACATGTACAGAATGGGAACTTCTAGCTACTGTTTTTTGGCCAAAGCTAACCTCAGATTGAAACTGTGAATTAAAATAGCCGAGCTTGTACTTGTGGTCAGCACATGTATTGCCACATCTGCTGTAGAAACGGTTCTCAGATAGAAAGGATCGTGCAGGGGTCTGTAGATCACATATGGCTCAGAAAAGCCTAACCATCTACACTGATTTCTTACGTACTGTGGTTAGATTAGTAGGGCGACAGATCAGGTTGTGGATGCCCCTTCAGAAACAGCTCAGCACTTCAGGCTGAGGCTATTAAATGACAGAAAGCACCACACGAACAGGGTACGGTAGCACAACCCTGCGGCTGTTTCTGCTCCTGGGCTGTTACATGTGATTTCCTAGGGCATGGGGACGTCAATCCCACTCTCTTCCTCTCCCAGACTTTTTTAAGGAGAGGCACCCTGGACGTGCTATGGAAGAACCACGTAGGGCAGAGGATGAAGTCACCTTGCGGTTTTCATACAGGATGCAATTCAGCTGAGCTGGGCTATTGGGCCTGGCCATGTCAAACGTGAGCGGGTACCATCCAGAGCCGCGGCCTCTCAGCCTGCCCCCCATGCTCTGTGGTCCGGAGGGGTCTCAGGCTCTGAGGGGGGCACGCTCGCGCCCCTCCAACTCCCCTGGGCGAGCACGCGGCGCTGTGTTGCAGAGATGCTTGAGCAGGTTGTCAGGCCCACAGCAGATAGGGCTGATCTTGACCTAGTGCTAGAAAAGGTGGCTGGTTCTGAGCCGAGTTCTTGTGCTTCTAGTTCACCTGTGAGCCTGGGTACCTGTTATCTGGGTTCTTCGGCCATCCAAAGAGCCCGAGCCCCTGCGGTGCTCCTCTCTGCCCTACTGCCTGGCATCAAGGAGAGTCAGCGGTTTGCTGTTCCTGACTCATCAGCGGGAATGAAACATGAGTTACGGCTGAATTGTGAAAATACTACATCAGCTATAGAAAGTGCAGTTGACGTTTGGGCAAAGACACATTCCTTGCAAGTTGTGCCAGTGTCCTTATCGCCCCTGTCCACTCGGCTGCTTAAATACAGCGCTCGGCTTCAGGATGGCAGGGTAAATAGTAGAGCAGACTGGAAGTGAAACACAGTTGTTACAAGACTTAATTTATGATTATCTAAATCGATAGCACTAACTACACTGAAGTGCATCATCATGTCAGATTGAGGCATTATATTTATCCTCCTTCTTTGTTCTAGAGAACAAAATGATGCAGCTAGGTTGAGGCATCATTCCCTTCTGATCTGCTGCCGCTACCTTCCTGCACGTAAAGTGTAGCTGGAATCAGAAAGTGACTTTGCAAAAACAGCATCTTCTTATACAGCAAGATAAGCTCGCTGTAAGCATTTCCAGTTTATAGCCTGTAGAGCTACTCAGCTGACCTAGTGTAGGTGTCTGCTTCAGGATGAGCTGAACAGTTCTTCAAGCCCCACTGAACGTATTGACTAAATTTTTCATTGGCTGTAAGTAGCTCCTGAAGGAGAGACCTGTTCAGATATGTTGTTGGTATCTGAATCTAGGTATCTTAATAGATATCTGAATTCTACCCTAGGTATCTATTTTTTGTATATGCCTGTTAAGCCTCTCATCAGTTATGCATCTATTTTATGCTTGACAAAGTGCAGACCTATCTTCACATGCTGCAGAGGCATAAATTCTCTCGCCAGTTTGCACTTCGAACAAGCACACTGGACAGAGGAGAATAATTTCTTTCTACTAGATGTTGGGCAGTACTTGTGTGGTTTAGCAATCTGTGTGTTATTTCTTGTTCTCCTTCTTACTGTATTTTTAATATTTAAAGCTAATTCCTTATGGCAGATTCTTGATGTATACCGTACATTGCCCAAGCTGAGAAGTGATGAGATGGAAAATGGATGAAGCAGAGGTGGAAGAGGGACTTGCTTGGGGAATGTGCTAGTATATTCTAAATTAAACTTTCCCTTGCAGACCACTGATCAAGCAGTACTGTGATTTATTTTTGCTCTTAAATAATTGTTCCGTTCCTACTGGAGGCTTGTGGTGCCCTGAGGTAACAGGGAAGGAACTGGGACAAGCCATTGCGAAGGCAAGGTGGCTGTGGAGGGTTGCAAGCCTTCTTGTCAGAGAATGATAGGACTGCTTGGAGAACAGGCCAGCTTCTGTTGTTTATAGATTTAGACAGGAAAGAGTATTTAAAGGGTATCTTGAGGCATGACTGGGGATGCTATTTGCTTACACAGCATCAGATTTTCCTAGTGTTACAGCTTACCTGCTTTCATAGGAATCCCAACCTTATGATAGGAAAAAACAAACATATTGTGTAAAACAGTGGTGTAATGCAGCATGGGTTATTAAAAACTGTATTCTAAATTCACATCTAAACCCTAGGTTCACACAAGGGCTTGTATGTATACACTTGGCGGCCTGCTTAGGAACTGGAAAGCAGGTTATTGATGTTGTATTTCATGAACTCATTTGGAAAAGTAATCTTGTTCAGGTTATGTAAAAGACAATTGATTTTAATCCCTTTGAATGTGTGGACTTAACTTGGAATATGACACATGCCACACCACAGTCTTCAGTATCTGAGAAATGATTCCAGCACTGCTTAGAGTTTCGGTTTTAGAAGATAAGAATAATATCTCCTAAAATAAACATAAGGCATGCAAAGAAGCATCAGTGAAAGCTTGTTAATGAGGGAGTGGAATGAGAAATTGAATGTAAAAATCTTACATTTGATGTTTTAAATCTTGATTCAGATCTTTATAGGAGTAACCCTTAGCCAAGATTTAAAAAAAAAAAAAAAGGTTGCGGTGTATTTTTTGAGACCTGATAGAACCAAAAAAGAGCAAATGTGGTTGCTTCCTCCTTGTGCATTTGTGAAGTAATCTTTCTGCTATAGAAAACTAAGAGCTAGCTTTAATTAGCAATCTTTACTATTTGAGAGGATGTATAAGTAGTTTGGAGGCCTTAACTTGAATCCTGGCTTTTGGGTTGAACTTGCAGAACTGGCAGTTAAATAAATGTTGTGGGGTTTTTTTTTGTTTCTTTGTAAACTGAGGATATTTGGGATGGAAGTCAGTATGGGAGAAGAAGGGAAATAATGTGATCTTGGCCACTTTTTAATTTAAAACTGTTCATACAATACAGATGCATATATATATGTTTATGTGTACAGCAGAAAGACTCTCAGATTTCTCTCTTTCAGCATGCAGGGGAATTTGAACCAATAAAGTTATTTAATTAAACCTGCCTTTTTAGTTCAAGTAGGTACTTCAACTATAGGGTTTAATTCTATTTCAGCCTGTCTGCAAAACAGCTGAGAACTCTGGCATCTTGAGAACAGTATTGATACTATGCATACTAATGTCTCCAGGCCCTAAGATGTTGTAGGTTGCACATACATGAAAGTTTCCAAGCTTTAAACAGGCAGTAACTGACAATTCAAAGACTCGAGGCCATTAATTGACAATGGTAATAGATGACAACTCTCATGCATATACAACCACTGTCAAAAACCTTAAAAGCAAGCACATGAAGCTGAATATCCTAGCTGAGCTTCCTTTGGCTTTGATATTCATTAGTGCACCTGCAAAAGTGCATTTAATCTACGGGACTCACTCAAATATCTGTAAAGGCATGCGCAAACACAGTTGAGTTCTGTTGTCATTCCTCCTAGTGTGCTGAATTGTGGCTTAATGCTAGCTAGCACTTTTTCTGTGGTTTACTGAAGTTCTGCCAGAAGGTAAACTGGGCTGCAGTCCAGTGTCCACTGAAGTTAATGCAGAGATTTCTGTTGACTTCGGCTGGACATCAGATAATGCACTCTTACTTCTCTTGAAGTTAATGTTTAGTGACTCTGAAAACACATACTGGCTGGAAAGGTTGGGTTCTAAGATTACAATTCTGACACCCATAAAATACTTACACACTGGAAAAAATGAAGAATTAATATGGTTTCTTACCAAGCATAAAAATAATAGATAATGTATGATGAAGGCAACAGGGATAGTAGAAAGTAGAATGGAGAGAAAAAGGATCTGGTGAATTAATACAATCAGACATTGAAAGAATGGAGGTGTCAAAGATTCATGTCACTAAAGCAATAATGCACGCATGGGTAGCACTGATGTATTCATATGGTGCTATTAAAGTATCAGACAAAGAATTAAAAAGAAATACAGAAAAACTAAGAAAGTGAAAGAAAAAGGTTCGACACATTAGCCGAAATGTCTTCACCTGTAAATAAAAAAACCAAAAGTTAGACAAGTTTTTTAGGAAGTTTCAAAATCCTGGTTGTTTTTATATTAATGAATGGGAATAGGCAAAAACATAACAAGGATTGCAGAGTATCACATACTTGGTTGTCAAATAGTAGAGCATACTGAAGAAATTCTGAAGAATGGGGCAAATGAACATACATGATGTTCATAAATGCCAGGCTGGGTGTATTACACAGAAAAGTCATTTATCCACTTTATTAATTTTTAAGTTTATGGTCTCCAGAAAGGGCCTTTTGAATTACTCTTGACAATTCAGTGAAGACCTCTTTCAGATGCATAGCCTGATCAGAAAAGAAGATGGGATGGGAAATATTTAAACAGAACACAAAAACATGCTATAGTATTCTATATAGCAGTAATACAAATTTACAAGAGTACTGTGCTGAATTATGGGGATCCAGCAAGAGTGATGTCTGTGAATAAGGACATGTAAAACTCCCGCCAAAAAATAAGTGATGGAAGACACTGGAATTATTTCATGTAGGAGGAGGAAAATAAGAGGAGATCTGATGATAAAATATATATGGAATGATGAACACTGTACTGAAGGCAGAACAAAACCTAGTCATCATGGGTCTGATCCATCCTATCTAATTTTGGATACTTACAGTATACTTGTCTACGAGTGAAGTAGTCAGCTTGGGCTCCCTTAATGGCCAATGGAGAGAAATGGGAGCTGTTAGGGTGGCTCAAAAGGGAACCCAGCGACAGGAGGTCTGCTGAGCTTTGGTCAGTCTTGCGTTTCTATACGCAAGAAATCAGTCACCGAGTCAGAGATGTGACGTTAAAATTTGGCTGGATAAGAAGGTATTTTTTTTAAAGAACCTCTTACTGTGGAAGTAATTTTACACAACCACTGGGTTGTGCACTCTGGCACGCAGCGCCCAGGCTTGCAACATCCGTCGCTGGTTTGCGTGTGAGATAGACACAACAGGTCCTTTCAATATTACCACACTTCATTCCAGAAAAAAAAAAAAAAAACCAAACCAAAAAACAAACCCCGACATTTTTAGAGAAGGCATATAAGGATTAATTCACGAAGATGAATTTCAGCTAAAAGAGGCTGATCTCCCCAGCCTCCTTCCAAGGACAGAAAAGCTCCCTTGAGAGGAGGTGAACTAGGCTTTGGCTCTGCGCTGGCCTCTAGAGACACCTCTCTAGTCCCACTGGCTGTAGAGGGCGATTAGGAAGATCAGTCTTTATGGATTCAAACAGACTAACTAGGAGGACGTGCATGGATGGTTTTGGAGAGAAGATAATCCCTGTTTGCCTCTTGTCTTCCTCTGTGATATGTAAAACTGGTTCTGGCGGTCATCTGAGTTGTTTCTTTAAGGAAAAATACTTTGTAGTGTAAATTTTGTGCTCTTTGTACAATTATTTTAGTATTTGAAGTCTTACTCGTTTGGTTTGCCTTGTGTCAAAATTGTACAGGCAAAAAAATGAGTCAGGCAGTAGGGAATGAGCAACTCCGAACGCAAAGAACAAGAAAGGTTTGTCACTGTCCAGTGACACAGCATTCACATGATACCGGAAACTACAAATTACTTAATGGTGTTATAGCAACCTCATTGTATTGCCAGCATGATTTTAAAATCTCTAGCGTTTGCTCAGTGATTTGGTCTCAGGTGGTGTATTGTGCGTCCCTGAATATTCTGTAATACTTTTCTGCTCTCCTGTGAGCACTGGCTTAACATCTAAAATAGTGCTCTCTTTACCAAACAGATGTTTGTGTCATTTTCATATTTTTTTTAAATTTTGATTGCTGTAATAGTATGACACGTTTTCATACTGTCATACTTCATACTGGGTTCAGCCGAAGGATAAATAACACAGATGACACAAGTTCATCTCACTGTTCATTTCACTGTTGAGAAGGAGCCACTGGTCATTCTAGTCTTGCATTGAGCATAGTAGTGGCACTCCTGTCCTCATTTTTGATTACCAAATTTTGAAATTTTCCAGATTTGTAGTTTTTCTCTGGCAAAGTCTCACTGCAGGAATGAGTAAGCATTTCAGGTTTTGGTCTGAGGACTCTGCCCTTTTAACATTATCTTTGTTGATATGGAATTAATTTTCCACCTGAAATCATGATCCTCTGCCTTTGTCGCATTATAATCCTCCCCAGAGCAACCATTTGTGATACTGCAGGCAGATTATGACTTCAAGTGAAGAATAAGCTTCAGCAAACAGAAGCAGATGAGCTCTTAAAGAGATAAAGATCCCATTTTCTTGCTAGTAATAAACAGCAAAAGAGAAAAATATATAAAAGACGAAGGAGAAGCACTGTCTATAAACAGTTTTCTGAAAGTCGCAAGTGACTTTTTTGTATCGAAGCATAATAATCAGGAAATCTTGAAGTATTTTGAGGTGAATTCACTCAGTGGGAGAGACCCACATCCTTAAATCCCTATTTGGCATGCGTCTCTAAGCACTTTTAGAGCTGCTTAGCTTCTACCAAATTCTTCTGTTACATAAACATACTTTCCCAAAGAGTTTTATCCAGCTAATGGGGATGGAGCGTGGGGAGGGAGCAGCTGCAGCACAGGGTATACAACCAGGCTTCGGCCAGTAGACATCATCTGTAAATGAATCATAATGCATTTAACATTTAGAAAATCTCTTCTGATTTCAGAACTCAGAATAGATTTGCTGGGTGTTTTGGTCTCTTCAGGAGTATTTTCTTTTATTATGGAATAATCCCTGCTGCACACTAACGTTTTTTTGTAAAGGAAAGTTTCCACAAGAAGTAAGCTCTGTAATAGTAGGCTTTCTGTCTTGTATTTTTCCCTGTCATCCTGAACAGTCCTAGTATCACGTTGAATGACACGTTGTAAGCATCAGTTAGCTATTTTACAGTGTAGAAAGAAAACGGGGCAATAAGCTTTCCCACTGCAATAGTGTGGCAGAGTATCTCACAGATTTCCATCTTGGAACGTGCAGAGATCTTCCTAAATCCGCGTAGGTCTGTTGGCTGCAGTGGCTTCCACTCCGGTGCTTGCATTGGTTGATAGGGACAGGGTCCTGCTTCCATTAAGAGACAGGGAGTTGAAGTCTGGCCCTACCTGTATAGTCTGAATGACTCTATTGCTTCAGTAGAATAGGATGGATCATAAAAAAGGATTCAGGAAATTTTGGCTGTATCTTTCCATCCTATAGAATCATAGAATTGTTTAGGTTGGAAAAGACCTTTAAGATCATCCAGTCCAACCATTAACCTACACTACCAAGTCCACTCTAAATCAATCAAGGGTAGACTAGACTAAATACTATGTATTTCCTAGCCCTGATACACCACATACATGAACCTCCCAGACGGATTAAGTAGAGTTGGGTTCTATTCCTGTCCCTCCTGTCCAGTGTCCAGGAGTAGAAGGTTGCTGCCTGGAAGTTACTTCACCTGATACTTCACCTTGGCACTTCAACCGTTTCACATCTGTTGCATGCAATGTGTATCTGTAGCAATTACTAGCATGTGTATGTAAATATATGTTTGTGTTTTGGCTTTTTAGGGGTATATTTACTTAATGGAGCACACCTTTAAATAATGAAAACAGCTGCCTGTCTCTCTGAGAGCCCAGAACAGACTGCAGCTCTCTTCCCTTGCAGTCTCATGAACATCAGAGGAGTAAATCCAATTTGCATCTGACTTTTGATTGCTTCAATTTACCAACATAACAACATTTTAGCATAGATTTTTGATGCTGATTTCCCAGTTAAAGCAAAACAACAACAAAAGCAAACCAAAACACAAAAACCAAAACCAAAAGCTAAGGGAAGGGAGGGAAAAAAGACCAGCAGTTTTATATGGAAATGTATTGCTCCCACTAGTTTTCAGCCAGGATATTTAGATTCACAGCATAGATTTCTGCAGTTTTAACTAAAATCTCACCTTGCAGAAGTTTAATTCTTTATACGGACCAGCCATTTCTGAGTGCTGGGTTTGTCGCATAAGGACTTCAGCGGAGATATTTTACTAGAAGAAAAAAGAAGGTAGAAAATTAGGAATTGTTGCATCTAGTCTTGGTTTTGAAAGGGAATGTAGTCCTTAAACTGCGACTGTCACTAAGGACATAGATTTGGCTCATTTATTCTGCAAGCTGATGTGACTAAGTGAATGAAACTCTTATTTACAACCTGGCCAAGTTTAATATCAACCACCATTGTATTCAGTACAAATAACGCATGGCAGGCTCCTGCATGCTCGTGAGGGGACCCAGTGAAATGAGAGAATGCTCATTGTAAATGCTCTGCAGGTAGCAATACAGGGCTAGCATTATACATGTTGCCATTAAAGAAATGAAATTCTGTAAGGCTATGAGACATTCTGGATGGTGCTCAGAGGTTTTCACAGCAAGCCTCTAAAAAGCATTTGTGAAGGGCAGCTTTTCCTGAGTTTATTAATTTGGCCACATATACATGTATTTCTCAGATGACGGCAAAAGACAGCACTCCGTCTTAATTATTTCATTGCAAATGGTAAGGTCTCCCTCCAAATCTAGCAGCATTGGAACACTTAACAAGAACTGTTAGTCATAATTAAGTGTTGCCAGCTACGAATTTTTCTTCACTTTCATTCTCAGGAAAAAATGCACCTTTTCAGCTCATGCTGCCTAAACCAATTTCTCATGAGGCCAAGAATTAACCTGGAAAATTTTAATTATAAATTTTCAATTAGAACTGTTTAGTTATAAATAACTAAAAGTGTGAGCTTATAAAGAAAAGCAACAGGAGTTACTGCTACTAGCTGTGTCAAAAATACATATAATTGAGAAATATAAAACAAATGTGATGTTCACAGCACTTGGCAACATCTCTTTATTGTTACATGCAGCATATATGGACATTATATTAATTTAAGATGAGCATGCTTGTGCCTCAAGTCGTTGTTAAGATCCTGTATGCTTTTTCTGTTGTTACATGGCTCCATTCTGGGAGATGTTAAACATGATGATTGCTTTTTCTGTTACAGGGCTTTAGATCAAGTCCTCGTCATGCTAGAAGACGTGTAGCACCTCGCCTCGAGGAAACACAACCTATAGTGGAAGCTCACCACCTAAGTGAGCAGGAAACTTCTGTAAGAAAAAGAAAAATCAAGAAAAGCAGCCGAGTTCAACCAGAATTTTATCATTCTGTCCAAGTTACTCCAACTCGAAAACCTGTAAGTATTCTACCTTTAGGGATAAATAGCACTTGAAGTATATTAGAGGCATGTAACTTAATTCTGATTTTTGTGCCATCCATATTCTGTTCCTCAATTTAAAAACCTTTTCAGTTCTCATGTTCAGCAAATCTAGGTATAAGTTTGTTAGACTGTATTTAGTGTTGATGCGTAACTAAAAAAATCCAGTTCTGAAGAGGGGTTTTTGAATTTTGATTTTTATTTAATATTCAGTCTGTAGTCAATATTCAAATAAGGTATTTCATTTGATAGTTTTACAGTGAAATTACTTAAGAGGTTTTTATAGCACACTTGCATGTTATTGCAATTCCTCAGTCAGATTTATCAGAGATTCTATGTATTGAACCAAATTTATATTAAATCTTATTACTAGATACAATTTTGAGGTCTCTTCTGCTTTATACAGTATTTACAATCTTTCTGCTCAACAAAACTTGTGTCAAGTCTTATCATTCTTTGCTCCTCAGCTTGATCTACACATAGTTCTTTTAATATCGATAACCTACTTTTAGTGAGGAAATATGACGGTTTGTTGAAACACTTACGCAGTTCCTAATGTAAATTTGTGTGAAGATACTTTCTGCAGGCATAATGCATTGCTGTTTTTAATGAGAGCTCATTGCTTTGATCCGTTTGCCGACTAATCTATCTGTGCCAATGTTAAGGTGCTTGAACTACTTCTATTAAGCTAGTAATATTAAAAAGGTAACTGTTGAGCATACCCTAAAAAAGATTATCTTGAGGTTGCTTCAACCTAACTGAACCTTCCTAGGTGTGCGTTTATTGAGCACCAAGAATTATCAGGGAGGTCTGATGTTGGTTTGAGTATTCCCTAGTGGAATTACATTGCCTGAGAGAGCAAGAAATTTGTGCAAAGAAAAGAAAGCCAGAGCTGCCAACAACTGCCAGATTTTTCACCTTTTAGCTGATACGTCTTGTTTCTCTGCTTTCACTTCACTACTCCCCAATTTCCTCTGTTCTCTCATGCTTCTACTTATTATGTATTGTAGAATCATCATAGAATCGTTTAGGTTGGAAAAGACCTTTAAGATCATCCAGTCCAACCATTAACCTACACTACCAAGTCTACTCTAAGCCAATCAAGGGTAGACTGGACTAAACCATGTCCCGAAGTGCCACATCTGCCCGTTTTTTGAACACAATTTGTACTTTGCTGCTGTTCCTGTGGTTTAATTTGATCTGATGGATTAGTCTTCTGCTCTTCCTAAAGGACCTGCTCTTCCTTTCTTCTCAACTATCTCCCTTTCACTCCCATCCTACCTTGCTCTCTAGACTACTTTGCCTAGCTCTGTTACTCTTACCAGGTCTCCATCCTCTCGCCAGGCTTTCCTCTGTTCATTACTTTCTTCTGGTCCTTTCCCCGCTTTGTTGTCCTTCCTTCATCTCTTCCATCATCCTCTCTATTATTTTCCATTCCACTCCTGATTTTTCGACTCCCTTTTTTGTTTGATCTTAATTTTTTCTATGGTAGGCCTATGCCGAGGGTAAGCCTGCCTGTAATTGCTGAGGCTGTTACCAACTGCCACTGCTTACCAACATGGGAAAAAGAGCATCAGTGGTGCTGAATTAAAGAGCTAAAACTGTGGAAACGGTGTATGCAGCAAAACAGGCTTTGAAGAATGGATTAGTGAAGCTAAGAAAGCCCTGCTTTTCCCCAAAGTCAGTATCACGTCAGGGACTTAAGGACCAGCGAAGAAAAAAAGGTATAAGAATAGAAAATGTGCAGTGTTACTATATCACTTCCTTTTCCTATCATTTCATGGGTCTGTGCTGTGTCTGACAAGACACACCACTGAAACAATAATAAAACCCAGATTTAGAGAAAACTTCTCTCAGTGCTGTCACCATTATGTCACTATCATGAAATTGCTTTTGCAGTGTATCTTTTATGCAACGTTATATAGTTCTTTTGATAGCCTTTTGTTCTACAGCCTCGATGAACTTGCATTTTTCCAAAAAAGAATAAATCATCGTCTTTATTAGACTATGATCCAGAAAACATAAGTCACTGATTTCATTTCTCATGGACATTGTAAGTTATTCTGAATGCATTATTAATGCCACGGTGACAGGGTGAGTAAGGTTCATGCCATGACAAATCACTGCAGCGCTGTGAAGTTCCACACAATCACAATGCCGTCCATCCCGCAGTTTGTTGCAGCTTCATTCCACTTAGTCTCAAAGTCTGGAAGATGAGACTTGTGGCCTTTATCTTTGTACAGTTTTATATGACTCAGTGCCAGAAATGCTCTTGTTAGTCTGCATAATTTCTTTCCATTATTTTTTCCTGTTATTCCTAGCTCTGCCCACTTGAACCACTTTAAATAAATCATCTGTTGTCTTGATGTTTACACTATGGAAATATTTGTAGGCAGCTATGGCCATATCCTGCTTAGTCATCACTTGAAAAAAACATGATGTATGATGTCTGCTAACTGGAAGACATAATTTCTCCTCATGAAACAGTTCTCCTTCAGATCAATTTTGTTGCTTTTTTCCTACTTGTGCTTTTTTGTCCCTATTTTCTGACAAGAGAGAATGGTATTTCCAAAGTAAATATAAAACAGCCTTATGGAAAGATTTTTCTTTGCTCCAGGAAATTTTTGAGTGATCAGTCCTAAAATATGTTAGCCTGTTTTGTTGCTGTATTAAGACATATACTTAAAGATTTTTCAGATATTTCATTAAAAGTTTTGGTGGATGTTTAGATGCTAGGCTTTCTTCTTCCTGCTAATTTAGACTATTTTGTATTTGGTTGGTTTTGTTGTGTCTAAATCTTGTTTTGCAGTTTCCTAGCCATAGCTATAATTATCTGAATTTGCTTGGATTATTTCTCACTTCCTGCATAGCAATCTGAGATCTTTCCAGTATTGTCCCTGATCTTGTCAGACTAAATTAGGTGTAATTGTGTGTATGGGAGTAATCCCGCTGAAGACAATAATTGCTCCCCTTGAAAATCTACATGAGCAGATGTTTGCAGAAATAGAACATTAGTTTTTTTCTGAAAATTTCGTTATTTTTTTACACCTTCCAGGTCATTAATGAAGACATTAAATACATTTTGTCCTAGTACTGATCCTTACCAGCCAGAGTTCGTACCCATTTTCACTTTATTTTATTCATCTTACTGCAGTGTAACATCAACATAATGGTGTGTAGCTTCCCCCTTTTATGGCACGTTGTTATATCTTGTGCCCTGTAGGTCACCCTCTCGTTGGTGGCTGTATTATTTGTGCTGACATTCTCTATAGGTGACAGTTTTACATCAGCTTCACACCAAGAAGAGTACAGATACCTATTACTGAAGCATGCTTTGAATTTTTGAAGACAATGGGGAACTCTTGAGAAGAAACAGAACCATGTTCTTTAAATTAGCTTGACTTCATGCAAGTCAAAGGAGTGTTATGTATCACCCCTTTCAAGAATTGGGTAGCTGATTCTGTATGGCTACTTAAATTTTCTGAAGGTGTGGAAGGATGCCCAAGCCTCCTGTTGTGAACTTGCTGCTGTCTAGCAACACTTCTTCAGGGCAAATTTTAAACTGGGGGGTTTATGACAAGCAGTTTGCAAATATTATCTGTGTTTTAAGTAGTGGTCTGCTCTGAAGCAAAAGTATAAAACTCTGCAAGTTATTAATAGGCTTTTTTCCTGTGCTGGCCTGGAACCAAAAGATGGCCTCGAGTTTGTGTAAACATATCTGGCTCCTGAGCTGTGGGGTCAGTTAGACATACAGTTCTGCCAAATTCTAATTTCACCTGTATGTCTAAATACATAGTTGAAAAGCGATGCTGTCAAAGCAGCACCTTTTGACATCTCCATTGTTAAACAGTTTGAAAGGCTCCTAAATTGCCTGACTCATGCAGCCACCAAGGATTATTTAAGATCATGAGATGTAGTACCAAAATTTGCACTTGCGTTTGTTGTAACAGGATCACTGTAAGACCTATGGCAAGATGAGACAACAGAGACTGGGGCATAAATAAACCTGGTTCCTTTACTTTCAGATGTGAAATCCCTGTTTCTACTTAAAATCCTTGTACTTTACACATCCAAACTTGCTGGTCGATTTTGTCCCAGCACCGTAGTGACAGCATATATTGAGGCGATTACCTACTGAATAGTGTTAAACCGCCCCCCTCTCTGAAGTAACCTCCAAAGAATAAATTGATGACAAATAATGATTATTCAGGGTGATCTCAGAAGGATTGCTGCTCGTAGGTATCCCTCAGTATCTCCTAATGAACCTGTTTCTAATTATTTCAAGACTGCCGTTTGCTGAAGCAATTTAGCTCCTTAGGGTAGGTGCAGCATTGCTACAAGTCACTACAAGGGAACAGAGAGGAAGGTCAGATGTCAGGGAGGACACATGTAAAAAAAAAAATTACTGATTTGAGCAGCTTCATTTGGTTCCACTGAGACTATTCCCATGACTAAAGTGATTCTTGTGCTGTAAAGACTCTGATGATGCAAGCTTGAAAGCAAAGTTAATCAGTTTCTAACGCATGTAAAACCATAACCTGATGCATCCATGGTCTTATTCAGCTATCCTGGTTTTTGCTTTTCTGTGTTTAAGCATTAAAACTTATGAGAAAAACAGTATTACAGTTCTGTAAGAAAAACACTTAGGAGGTTTTTTAAACATCTGATACCAAATCTTTTACAGAAGAAGTCTGGGTATTAGCTGACACTTAGCTTACTCGAGATGAATTTTTTCATATGGATGAAGTTGTTCTGCAGGGCTTTTTAGGAGTTTTTTATATGTCTCATTAAATAATTGCCATTTCATTTTGTTAATTTCCATTTATTCTTGCTCTGGTGTTATTTACTAGTTTTCCAATACCATGATGTACTTTACATGATATTTGAATGACCTAATACAGATGACATACAAAAATTACTCATCACCCTGCACAAGACTTGGTTAATTCCATGTATTAGCTATTTAATCTATAGGTTGCATTCATAGTTTCTTTCTTTTGGAGACATCTGCTTGTGTTGGATTGTGTCTCCTGTGAATCACGTTTAGCAGCAAATATGGCAAAACATTATCGTATCATCTTTCACCTTCAGCATTTTTATTAACATAGTATTAATGTTCTCAAAACGTATGACAAAGCTGTGACTCTGCATGCATGTGTGCATACACACACACACGTGCACACACGTCCTCTCTCAGTATAATCTGAGCACAACCACAATGAAGAAATGCAGGGAACATGTGAATGAATATAAAAAGGGAAACAAGGACTGCATTTTTTTGCTTTAAGACCTAAAGGATATTGATGGAGATTTTGACAACCTCAGAGTTTATTAGGTGATTGATTCGTAAAGTTTTTAACAAGATTTAAGCATCTAGCCACCTTAAACACTTTTTAAAAAACCTCAAGGAACCTATTTTAGGTGTGTAGGACTCTTTGCAAATATGACTGTAAATGCTAACTCCAGTCATCTCTGAAAGAAAGAGAAAGCCTTCAGTGGCCATTAGGTTGACTTCAAAGGTACCTCTTCTCTTTCCAAACATACACACGCCTACCAAGAGACTGTTCACATCTCTTTCTTGGATTGTTGTGTTTTATTGCTTTTCTTACAGCAAATAAACCCTCGCTGATAAATTCTTCATAAACAGTTTTGCACAAAAGACTTCATTTTCCCACTGTTCTGCTAGGTTCTGTGACCTCCTCCCTTGCTGCCTGCTCCCGATTTCCTCTTGGCTGCTTTTCCCTCTCCACCCTGCAGATCATCTATTGCGTTGTAGCAATTGCCCGTTTCTTCCAGTCCTTTTGCCCAGTTCCTAGGCAGTTTAGATTTTTGAAGGGACTTCTTAAAGTGTATTGCCATCGGTTTCACTAGGCCAGGGAGGTGATATCTTTACAACTTTAAAACTACTTTTTGTTAAAACACAACGGTAACACGTTAAGAATTAGACCTGAGATTTAAAATTATTGTTGAGTTGTCTTTCTAGTGAGTTTTTTTTTCTATGGATGAGTTATTACAGCTATTAAGCATAGTGCAAAAGAAACAATTGCAATAGTGCTAATAATTACTGATGACATATATGTAAAAATACAGAGAAATAAGCGTAGCAGTAACAGCACAAATCCACATTTAGAGCACTTTAACAGACTTTTCATTGCTAGCTCTTATTTGGAGTGTTAAGGTCATTTGAATTCATTGTCCCTGTGGCATGATCATGCTTGAGTGTATTTACTTAGATTTATGCTTGTGCGGTTGCAAATAGCATCAAATCTATGTTATTTTGCTATACACAGTTTCAAATCATCCTACACCTGTGGGCAAAGCCCTCTAATATAACAGGTTTTGTCTTCATAGCTAAGCTGATTCCATACAATTTTTATTTTGTCTGTATCAATTTTAATTCCCAGGGCAAATGCTTATTTACTGAAAATGGGATGAGAGCTTAAACCAGCCTGGCTCTGTTTGGTTGAAAGTGTTGAAAGAGGGTCAAAGTGCACCATCAGCATGAAGCTAAGACAGCAATCTGTTGTAGGATGTGACTTTGACTTCTATTCGCTTTTACAAGCTCAGAAAAAAAGAAAGCAGCATACCTAGTCTTGGGGGGAAAAAAGCAAGCAGCATAGCCAATGACACTCTTTTTGATATAAAAATAGTGCTTACTATCAAATAAACACCTTTGACATCACTTGCCATTATGGTGGTTTGCTGTTTCTAAACTGTGGATTACATTTTTGTTCAGATTGCAATAGCTTCAGGATAAACCTGACTTTGCATCACATTGGTCCTTGGAGCTAAAGCTAACTTGCTACTAAATTAGATAAAATAAAACATTATTCAGCTGTTGTAGCAAAGAAGTAGAGCTGTAAAACTCTGGCTTGAAAAATGTCTAATACTTTTTTTTTTTTCCCCACTGTCATTTTGCTATGATTTGTATCAACTGGGATTTTGTGTTCGTTGGTAAAATTATACTACATGTATGCAGCATAGCCTCACTGAGAGATTAAATTTTAACTGTTCAGAATTTTTCTTTTTTAAAATCCCAGTGTCCTTCCTTGAGAGGCAGTAATATAAACCCAAGCTGCTAAAATGTGCTAGCGGTCTTAATCGTATGAAAAAATGTTTCATGTAAGTAATCATAAATAGTAAATTCTGTACAGTAGCTGAAGGCAGGTTGAAAAAAAATATTAATCAGCTCTGAATTTGTTATGATGGTGGTGTTTGCACAACTTAAAGTGACCAGTAATTGTCTCATAGATGTGTAGTAATTATAGAGTCTAAATGCAGATGTTTCCTTTTCCTTCGCTGCCACAGGAGTCACTCTTCAGAGTTGTATTGTGTAACATCCTACTGCGGCACATAAACAGTACAACTTTATATAGCAAGGGACCCCCTTATCCATTTGTATTTATATATAACATTGCACAGGGGTATTATGTTAAAAGAATAGTTTGGCAAAGGCAAGTGTTCAAACGTTAGGAAGTGCTGGAATTAAGGTTACACGTGCAGCTTTAATTCAGTCGATTATGCATCTGCATTGTCATATGGACTTTAATTGTATGATGGCATACTGTTTTTTCACAGGCTGTATTCTGTATTCATCGTAGGATGGAAGTGCTCTTAGGATGACTCTTATGTGTAGGAGTTCTGCTGCAGAAGTTGTAAAGTGTGTAAATGAATAAAACAGGAGACTGCAGGAAGAGAGAGGAATCTCTTGTTTCTTTAAAAAGCAGCGAGTGCTGCCTTGGAGATGAAGGGTGGGCACAAGGTCGCTGTGAACCTGCTGAATAACTGGCTTAAAACATTTTTTATCTTCCATTTTCTAAATGCCTGACCCAAGGCACGTAGTTGGGTTTATAAAATTTCTCAAGCTGCCATTCACTACTGAACTCCATGTGTGCCGTGGTCTGAGTATTACTGATACGTAATTCTAATAACTCTTAAAAATCAGATCCCTGGCATCTCAATT
Source organism: Pelecanus crispus (assembly GCF_030463565.1). Taxonomy (NCBI): domain Eukaryota; kingdom Metazoa; phylum Chordata; class Aves; order Pelecaniformes; family Pelecanidae; genus Pelecanus; species Pelecanus crispus. The sequence goes on from NC_134645.1 coordinate 104,140,947, forward strand.
TGACCTAGGTATCAAAATTGACCTCCTGGCTTCAGTTTGCATCCTGTGTAATGGGAAAGATCATTATTCATGAAGCAGTTAGATACTACTGCGCCACAAAACAGTCTATGAAATAATTTCTTCTTCACACCAGCATTTGAATAGCATGAAACAAGTTAAGTTCTGGGGCCGCCCATTGAACAGAGGATGACAAAATATATTATTGAACAACTGTTTATGGAGTGAATATCACCCATCATTTGTACTAAATAAAAGCAAGACACTGGGGATGTGATAGTATATGATCATATCATTATGACTGCATCGTGGTGTACAAATAGACAGGCTGAACCCTAGTGCATGGTGAACCTTGAATCTGGGATTTGGTAATGTTTTAGTGCTTGACTTTGCAAGCTTAAGAGAAGTATTTTACCAAGAACTTTGTGTTTAATTTCCTACAGTTGTTAAAAAAGCAAACTTAAAAACAAAGCTCTGTTGTGTGGCTCATCAGCAGGTTTTGACACTTGAACTACAACACAGAAAATCTTACTATTGGATTTCAGAGAGAGACTGACGATACTTGTATTCCTCCATATGAATCAGTAACCCAGGGGATTCCTTTTTTCTAGAGGAACTCTCAAATATTTGCCAGTGGCTAGAGTTGGAGTAAAATTTCTGTTTCCTACCAGGCTCCTTAGCAGGATGTGCTTTCTTGCACTCATTCTTCCCAAGTGTGGCTCTTTCTGCCCTGTCTCCTCCAGCCTGCTCTTGACCTGCTTCTGCCCCACCACTGGGTCCTTCCTTGCTGCCCAGTCCTCACTCTTCTGCTGACCTCAGCCCTTCTGCTCTTGCTTTGTCAGTCCTTGCATCACTCCTCCATGTCACAGCCCTTGCACAGCCCTTCCCAGGCTCACCTGGTCAGTCATCTCATTGCTCCGAGGCACTTGTTCAACCAGTCTCTTTGATTTCTGTGTCTCCCTGTGGCCTCTGGTTGCACGCTCCATGCGTACCTTCCTTGGCTCTTGTCTCTCTTCTCAGAGATCTTTTCCTCACACACGGTTCCTACCTTCCTTGTTCATCGCAGTACCTTGTCCAAAGCCTTTTGCTGAGGCAATACCAGTCTCATGCCAGCATGTCAGATCCTTAGCTCTCTCCCGAGCCACTCTCTCCAGCATTGATGGCTACTAATCCCAGCTGTTACCTTGCAGGTCCATTTCTTCTCTAGTCTTTATCCACGGAGTCTGCTGCTCCCTTGAACGCTTTTCAGCTGCAGCTCCCAGGCTCTGCCGGTTTCTGTGTTTGTCCCTCAGGCTGTCAGTCCCAGTGTATTTCTCCAGCCCTTTCCTCCAGTGTGCGGGTTCCGGTGTTTGTCCTCTCTACATCCAGACTGTACGGCTTCTTCCTCTTGCTGGCTAAGCACGGCCAAGCGAGTCACGGAGAGCATAAAAGAAATGGTCTCCTGCCTGTCAGGTCTGGTGCCTGCCCTCCCCTGCTCTCCATGCCTCTTGCCCGCACTGCCATCAGCCTGCAACCACAGCAGGTAACTATCAGATGGAAAGATTAGTTTTGCCTCCATATCTCCAAGCTGGGAGGATCCTGCTCAGCTCCTCGGCAGGGATGGTAGGTGTCCTGAGAGTGGAGGTAAGAGCTGCGAGGGTGGAATTTGCTTGGTCAGTCTGTGATGGTGGGGTGTTGGTCCGGCAGCTGTAAAACCCCTCAGAGTCCTGAGAGGCTTTGCTTAGTGGGTGCCAATCTGAAGAGATTTTAGTTGATACGTTGAAGACATTTTAGCTGATAAATTCAAACATGGCCTTGTTTTAAAAAAAAAAAAAAAAATCTGGTAAAATCACATTGGTAGTCACCTGGGCCCTAGGAATAGTGAAAACAAACTATTTAATTTTGCAAAGAAGGACTACTAGCAGATGAGGAGAGATTAAAAGAATTTGACTTGCTCAGCAAAAACAAAACAGGCTGAGAGGGAGGTACAGTGCAGGCTACGAATGCCTCAGGGAAGCAAAAAAGGTATTTAAGAAAATGAACACCGTTGTCGCAAAAAACAAAAGACCAGGAGTAAGTTTCAGCTTTACTTTATGCTCCCTGATGCCAGGGATAGCAGATGACACCACTCTGACAAATGTAGACAGATTTTTAACAAAGATGGCAAAAAGCCTATGTCTAGTTTAAAGGATATTTGTATTTGAAGTATCCATCCCAAAGCCTCGAGTCTTCTCATAAAAGATCACTGCAATATTTTCTAAGTGTTGACAAATAACTACTGGATATTTTCATATTTTTGCTCTCAGGCTTCTCAGTCAGCCTTTGACTAAAAAATTTCAAGAAAATTCAACCTTGAGCAGGGGTATTTTCAACCAAACATAAGACAAGGCAACTTAAAATGGATTTTGTAAGAGAAAACAATCTGATAACTTAATTATTAACAGTATTACTAGTGTTGTGTAATTATAAGAACCTGTATTTTCAAGCAGTTAAGTATTGATTGATTGCTGGATCAAGCCTTGAAACTTTGTTTTAAAACATGGGATTGAAACAGTTTAGAAAGAACAAATGACTGTTTAATTCTATACGGAGGGAAACTTAGCAGTCAGGCATGTTAACAGTTGTTACTAAAAGCAGACTACCAATACCACTGTTTCAGATTTTCATCATGTCATTTTTAAAAATTCTTCTAAGTCCTCCTTTTATTTTTTCCTTGAAAACAATCTGTGCCCATCAGAGATTCAAAAGCTACTTAGAACTCCAATTTGCTCTTTGCCTTCCAGAGTGTTTTCATACTCTGATAAACCTTTTATGGCAGGAGTAATTTGGTTTGCTATTAAAACATACATACATACATACATACATATATATATATATATATAATACAATCTACAATGAGAAGTTTAGAAGGCTGAGGAAAGTATTTGAAGCTAGATGATTTCTTATTCCAGATTCTTCCTCTCTTACATAGTTGGCCTTGTAGGCGTAGTAGGCAGATAAAACTCTGTGTGCCTTCCTCAAACCTTAGTTGTTCTGTCACGTTATTCTCTTTTGTGTCTGGCAGATTAGGGGGATCTGAATGGATGCAAGACAGCTGCCATTAAAAAATAATACAAAATTTACTTTTAGGTGATGGGAAGGTTTTTTTGCAACAGTTACATACAGCAGTCATCTAAGGTATATGCATTTCTTTTACAGAAATAATTAATGATTTTGAGACTATGAAATCTTGACATTTTAGGTATTAATATCTATGAAGCATTAATTTTGAAATGAGATAATGATAATCATAATGGAAGTAGCAGTTATATCTTGCTGATGATTTTAGCATAAAACTCAACTAAAATGCCTATTCCCCATGCTGTAGCTTCCCAGATACTCAGAGCTCAAAATATTATCTTCCTGCCTGCAAAACCTTCAGTACCTTTCTGTCAGCTTCTATAATGTAGGTAAGCTATTTCAAGATTAAATCCTGCAATTCATATTGAAAAACTAAATAGAGGAAATAGGTGAGGAATAAAGGAATGGATTAAACATGTAACATATCAGGTCTGTCATGTTGATGATATTATTAGTTTTCAAGTGACATTCAAAAAGAATCCACATTTTTGTTAGCACAGTTTTACTAAGCAGCTTTTCAAGAGAACCAATGGCTAGTTTAAGCTGAATGTTACTTGGCCCCACTTATACAGAGGTCTTGGTTACACTGAATGAAGCATGCCTTGCTTTTCAATGTATCCATTTGAAAAAGAAAAAACAACAAGCAGGTTTTCCTTGCACAGCAACATACTTTAAACACCTTATTTTTCTCTTATCGTGGCTATCTTCCTTGGTGGAAGTTGCCGGGATCTGTGGAGATTATCTTGACAGTGTCCGATCCCTCAGCTCATCTCAGAGTTAACAGGGAGTTACAAATGTGGAGCATCTCTCAGCTTCCTGCTCCTGAAAGAGATCACCGATACATGAAGTAAATGAAACAGAAACTCCACTTGTTGTAGTGTAATATTCACTAATTTCTTTTTTTAGCTACTAGAAGATGGTATCACTTCAGACCAATGAGTACTTGAAATCTGGTATCTCTCTGCAGAACTGTTACACAAGCTGCATTGTGGTTTCTGTTGTCTCCATTGCACATGTCTCATCCAGGGACTACTTCAATATTTTACCCAATTACTACTTAAAGCAGAATGTATAAGCAGTCATCGAAGCAGGGATCAGAACCAAGCACCTCCTTCTCCTTGCAGAGAGCCTTGTGTGCTCTGACGCCAAGCACTACGCTCCCTCTTCCTCTTTCTCATTCCACACCAAGAAATCTTAAATGCTTTTTTTTTTAAAACCCGTACCACTTCTACAACCAGGAGGTTGTTGCAGAATAGTCTCCAGGCTGGCTGCTGGGAGATGAGGGTTTGGGGCTAGGTTTCAAGTTTCTTAAGACAATGAGGAAAAGGCAAACAGCTGCTTCAATGCTTTTATGGTTCAAAAGAAACTAGTGCTCTCTGCTGTTATGAAAGGATGACTGAGGACCAATTTCAGGAGAAAGTTTGGGGTTGTCTTATGTCCCTGAAGAATGAGACACTGCATCATCTTGGGGGACCAGGTTTTTCTGATTACTTAGCTCCTACCAAAAACTCCGTTTTGCATCACGTCAGTTTTAGATGTGCAAGTAGATGGTTATCCAGTAAACATAGTTTCAAGTTACAAAACTGTATTGCAATGTCCAAGTACATACGTGAATCTAGCCCTTTATCCATTTTGAATTTCATGTCCTCAGATAACTTATTTCCTTCATCAAAGTTGCCTCAATAAGGTTATTTTCTAACTGGTGGAATGGTAGAGAGTGACCTACTAGCATCCAGATCTCCTCCAGATCCCATCTCCCTTTGAAAGTCTATGAAAGCATCAGAATTTCCTTGTATAAATACAATCATAGAATCATAGAATCATTTAGGTTGGAAAAGACCTTTAAGATCATCCAGTCCAACCATTAACCTACACTACCAAGTCCACACTAAACCAATCAAGGGCAGACTGGACTAAACCATGTCCCAAAGTGCCACGTCTGCCCATTTTTTGAACACTTCCAGGGATGGGGACTCCACCACCTCTCTGGGCAGCCTCTTCCAATGCTTGACCACCCTTTCTGTAAAGAAATTTTTCCTAATTTCCAACCTAAACCTCTCCTGATGCAGCTTGAGCCCATTTCCTCTCATCCTATCGCTTGTTGCTTGGCAGAAGAGACCAACACCCACCTCACTACAACCTCCTTTCAGGTAGTTGTAGAGAGCGATAAGGTCTCCCCTCAGCCTCCTCTTCTCCAGGCTAAACAACCCCAGTTCCCTCAGCCGCTCCTCATAAGGCCTGTGCTCCAGACCCTTCACCAGCTTTGTTGCCCTTCTCTGAACACGCTCCAGCACCTCAATGTCTTTCTTGTAGTGAGTGACCCAAAACTGGACACTAGTCCTGGTGCGGCCTCACCAGTGCCGAGTACAGGGGCACAATCACCTCCCTGCTCCTGCTGGCCACACTATTCCTGATACAGGCCAGGATGCTGTTGGCCTTCTTGGCCACCTGGGCACACTGCTGGCTCATGTTCAGCCGGCTGTCTACCAACACCCCCAGGTCCTTTTCGGCCAGGCAGCTTTCCAGCCACTCTTCCCCAAGCCTGTAGCGTTGCATGGGGTTGTTGTGTCCGAAGCGCAGGACCCGACACTTGGCCTTGTTAAACCTCATACAGTTCATGCATGTGATGAAATAAACACTGAATGCTTATTTCCATCTTTGCCTACCTTTAGAAAGAAAGAATGTAAATTCTCTCTACAAAGCAATAATTTGTCTTGATGTTTGAAAAGCCTAACTGTTCGCAGAGGTAGTTTAACATAGAATCAGAACCGTGATGCTCAGGAGTTTCAGATTTAGTGTATTTGCCTTCCAGTTTTCTGCTTATTTCTTTATAACATTAAATACAAACGCAGAAACTCTGTAGTTATGTTTACATATCCTGGTAATGTAGGCACTTTCAAGTATGGATGTCCTCTTAAATGACTGGCACAGAACCAGAGAAAAATACTCATTTAATATGGCTGCGTCTCCACTGGTGGATTTTTTTTTTTTTTAGGCTTAGCATAGTTGGTTTTACATTGCCCTTGTTTGTACTTTCATTTGTGTGTCTGTTTTGAATTTTTGATCATTTCTGATAACATACAGTCCCAAGGGACTTGCATAGCCTGATTACATACATTGGATGTTTTGTATTCTGCATTGCATTATCATCTAATCAGGTTAAAGTGGTAAAGATTTACTAATGGGAACATCCAGTTGCCCTAGATTTTGTCTTAAATTTATTAAGTTATTTTACTTTAAAAGTTGATCCACTTTAATATCATTCAATCTGGGATATTAAAGGACAAAAATAGCAAGTTACATTCAACTGATATTCTAAATTATTCTAAATTAGAAGGCATTTTGTTGAAACACAATCAGTAAAACCATGATTCTAACACTTCATTTGCGTTCATATTTATCCATTGCCCACAATGAACATGATGAAGGAAAAAAAAAAATGTATTCCAGGAATTCTGAGATAGTTTAGTATCAGTGAAATATAAATAACTTATAACTAAACTGAAAATTAATTTTTAGTCAATATTGACCTGTACTTCCCAAGAGCTTCCAAAAACCAGTGTGAAAGGACTCACTGCAGTGGAAAGCCTTCTCAAAGATAAGATATGAAAGTGCAAGGTATTTGATTAGAATTCCATTGGCCAGCACAATCTCCAATGTGTCATAAAGTTGGGGAGGTTTTGCAATATGACGATAATTCGCTAGCAGCTTCTCGGCAGCTTTTGCCAGCTGGATTTCTTGACCGAATTTAAAACCTGACCTCTACTAATGCTTCCGCCTTGAGGAATGACAGTGCAAAACCTACTGGTGTTCTTGAGGGTTATCAGATCCTACTTAGGCATGGCTTATCTGATATACGGTGTTGTGCGTTACCTTATACTGTTTTCCAGCTACACCGTCTTCCACCTAGTTTCCACCTGATGTTCTGCAGTGCCTCACCTATGACAAACAGTCCTTTCCCTCCTCAAAGGAAATCATGCCTTGGTGCTTGGCCAAATCCCTCTTACTAGAAGTATACTAAATACTTCTTTGAAATCATCCCCATTACTGGAAACCAGCTGGCTTTTATGGCAAAGTAGCAAGCCTGATTCTCAGGCGGCTGCTGCGCATCACCTGATTACAGTGAAACCCATAGATGCTGGCAGAAATGAGTTTTGCTCTCCTAAACGCTCGTCCCGAGCGCTTTGCCTCCCGAGGCACGGCGGCGAGGACTCCGTGTGCAGTTTGCACCCCCCTGTGGTACTGACGTTGAAACGATGCATTAAGTTTAATCCTGTACTTTGAATGCAGACACAACTCCGCTTAGGTTTGCTTACGTATGACCAACAGGCTTCAATGCACAAGCTGTTACATGCATCACTGCTATGCAAATTCATCAGTTCCCGCTGATCAACAATAGAGGCTACAGATAGGTCTGTAGGCTAATGAGCAGCAGGAATGCATAATCGGAGGCATAGAATAAGCAGCTATAGCATCTGGGCTGTGATCTTACAGGCCTTCAAGCTAAGAAGGGTCAAGCCCTGACCCTCGCTAAGTCCCGGAGCAGGCTAAGTAAGGATGTGTCTGATCAATATTTTAGTGGATACAGAGGACGCTTCACTCACGTAATCCAAAGAAGTGTTGTGTATTATTAAGTTACGTTTTTCACTCGCGTACAGCGATGTGCTTTATAGAAAAATAACAGAAGTGCCTTACACGTCTTGATTTTAACAGAATATAATCGATTTTTTTTCACATGCTGTCCTAATTGTCCAGGAACCCGTTTCAGGACAGTACAGATGTTCTGCATTATTTTGTATTTTTTAAACTGGTTAATATGTTGCTGTAATCATGGAATGCTTATTTGGGACTTAAGCTATGGCACGGAAAACATGTTCCCTAGAAACAAACAATCCAGTGGGATGAGTGGTAAGCATGTTGTGAACAGTGGCTGTGCAAAAGGAGAACAATTACAGACTTCTTATCGAAGCTATTAATCTACTCCAGCAAAGCAATTTTTCAGTTCATTATAAATGTCTTTGGAATAGCAAAGTCGAGATTCTTAAAAATACTTATGTACTCAATAGCTCTGCGTACACATTACTCAGAACTATCTCCACGCTGAATAAAAAAGTAGACTGTAATTAAGTTAGAAGTTGGCACTTCTTAGATGTGAGTTTGCTAGATTTTGCTATTATGAAAAATTCCTTTCTGAGCTTCCTACCTTGTTCTGATAATGAAAGAACATGATTCCTGAAGAGTTAGTAAGCTAAAGTGGGTTTTGTTCATTTATTTTGTTAATGCATGCATTAAGTAAGGTAGAAGGACAACTTAAAAGAGGATAGCTAGTTTTAATACACATAGATGCCAAAGATTGCTCTACCATTGCCTGTTCAGTTTTGATTTCTCAAAAGTATGGGAGTGGGATCTTCTCACAAAGCTTATCTTCCCGTACAGCTGATCAGAAAGAGAGTCTCCTTTTCTCTAAAACTGACATCTCGATAGGGAGTATGGAGAATGTGTTCAGTGGTGTATATGGAACAATCACTCAACAGTGCTTTTGGTTTCTAAGAGTAGGAGGAACTATAGGAGGAATTGTTATTATAAAAAATAAGAATGGGCCATTACGGCCTCTTTTGAGGCCTTAATAAAAATTGTAGCGTACTTTCAAAGATAAATCTGAGAGTTGAGAGATCTTTTCTTCAGAGCTTCAATAACAACTGCTATTGTACTTTGTCCTTGCATACTCCAAGCTGCTACATAAATGCTAACAAAAACATCGCTATAGCACCCTCACAACACCATGTCTGGGCTCTTTCTAATTTTCATATTATACACTAGAAATGAAGAAGGTGAAGAAATTGAAAGGCAAAATCTGTCTCCATGGGTCTGTGTGATCCAAAGATATTGAGAGTTGCTGAGCAGCCAATAGAAGATACAGGCCTGAAGTTGGATGTTCAGAGCTGGGATTAAAGGAAACACTTTCTCTTTCATGGCAGAATCTGGAGCTAAGGACAGGCCACAGGAAACCTAATCCCTGACTAAGCACATCAGGGGCCCTGTTAGGCCTACACGGTCCAGCAAAGTGCCCTCTATACCCTGTGGCAAGCTGCGCACTTCCAGCTCCCGTCGGGAAGACACCTGTATGCAACCATCCTGCTTTATGAGATCCTACAGATCTCATAGTTTTAGCTTATTATATAAATTGGCAGCAAAATATTCCCAGCACTAGAACTAATTATGAAGGCAATCAGAGCTGGGATCAGGCATCTCATGTTTCTGTTTTTCCGTACTTACCTCTTGCTCTCTCCATATCATGATATAGTGAAAAAGAATTTAGTTAATTGGTTTTATGTACCCATTCCCTCCCTCCCCTTTTGAACTTCACCATGAAATACTGTAGAAGGAGAAAAGAGGATTGGGATAGACTTGAAGGAGGTCAGGAGGAGCAACCACTAATAAGTGATCCCCTCTTATTTAGCGGATTATTTAACTGTATATTATTGGCAGTTTTATGCGTAGCAAAGAGTGCATCACCTTGTTACTCTGGATTATGCAGGTTTTGAGTTTTAAAATGGGTAAAATACCCCCCCAATGTAATAATAACAATCCACTTGTCCAACCCACGAGAACTGACAGTAAAAAGGTTCAGACTGCAACAATAAATTTTATCATATCTCAGTCACAGTACAAATGTCTTCTGTAAGTAAAGGCACATTTTAAGCCTCTCAAAAAAAAAGAAAAGGGGGGGGGGGCTACAAGACAAGCCTAAAATAATAGCTGGTTTAGTATCAAAAAATCTGGAATCTAGATGGGCTGAATGAGGGCTGTCTCTGCATAACAAGGTATTCTACGCCTCTCCAAGTTGAGAATAGCGTACCCCTCAAAATTAACATTATACCTGGACCAGCATCAGGTTACACTTTTGAAAGACTGTCACAGTAGCTCCCACATGAAATCACAAATCAAACCCATCATTTTCTAGTCAGGTGCCCTGGAGAAACTACAAGTCTCTCCAATCAGAAAATGCAGAGGAAGAGAAATAGCACCTTGCCCCCCTTTGTGTCCCGATAATCCATGTATAATGTTTATCCTAAATTCTCAACACGGTGTTGAAATGTTACCGTTCAGACGTCTCTGTTTGCCACTTCACCCTAAAGGGGAAAGCCAGAGATGGCAGTAGCCCTGTCCCTGCACTGCATCAGCGCTCGTTGACGTTTCTGGAAGCGCTCTGGTTTTGGGTAGCGGGGAAGGCTGGAGGTGCGTGCAGCCCATAAGCCCACATCAGCCGTCTGTTTGCCGGAGCCGGTTTGGCAAAGCGTGACCGGCAGCCGCCTGTCCTGCCCGCCGACCCAAAGGGGCTGCTCCGAGAAATCCTATTTCCTCCTTGCTTCCCTCCCTCCCTCCCTCCCCGCCAGCCGGCGGGGCCGCTCCCGGGGACGCGGGGCAGGCGGGGGGGCCCGGCGGGGCGGTCACAAAGAGCCCGCGGCCCGGCGTGGGCTCTGCCTGCGGCCGTGGGTCCCTCGCCGGCGTGGGCTCTGCCCGCGGCCGTGGGTCTCCCCCCGACGTGGGCTCTGCCCACGGCCGTGGGTCCCTCCCCGGGCGTGGGCTCTGCCCGCGGCCGTGGGTCTCCCCCCGACGTGGGCTCTGCCCGCGGCCGTGGGTCCCTCCCCGGGCGTGGGCTCTGCCTGCAGCCGTGGTTCCCTCCCGCAGCCGGATTGACACGAGCGATTTCACCGGCAGCTGGGCGATGGCAAATTTTTCCCTTGTCCTGGCGGGGGAGCCAAACGCTATCGATTTGTAGCCCGGAAGGTTTTTTTTTTTTTTTTTTTTTTTTTTCGGTTGTTGTTGCCGCTGCTGCTGGGTTTATTGTTAGAGGGGCGGGAGGCTCATCTGCGAGCCGGCTGCCCAGCCGCAGGCCACGGCTCTGCCCGCACCCCCCTCCAGATGCATTCCCGCTAAAGACCGGCTATTTTTTTGGAGGCTCACCCTCGGCGCTCCGCAGGCGCACCCCTCCTTCCCCCGCTAAATTCCGGGCAATGGTGAGCGGCGCCCCTCTCCCCTGCTCTCCTTTTCCCGTGAGATGCTTTTTCCACGCCACGCGGGGCGGGTGCTCGCCGGTCCTACCGGCGGCCCCGCGTCCCGAGCCGCTCCCCACGCACCCTGTCTGTCTGTCTGTCTGTCTCTCTCCCCGTGCAGAGCTCCGGCAACGCGTCCTACCGATGCTCCATGTCGTCCTCCGCCGATTTCTCCGATGAGGAAGACTTCAGCCAGCGGTCGGGGACGGTGTCGCCGGCGCCGGGGGACACGCTGCCCTGGAACCTGCCCAAACACGAGCGGTCCAAGCGGAAGATCCAGGGCGGCTCCGTGCTGGACCCCGCCGAGAGGGCCGTGCTGCGCATCGCCGGTAAGGCGCGGCCGGGGGGCGGCGGGGGGGGCAGAGGGACCCCCGTCCTCCGGCGCTCTGAACGCGGCCCCCCCCCCCCCGGGCGGTGACTAAGCTCTTTGGCCGCGTTTTGGCGGCCGGGTGAAGGGATGCGTGTGGGGAAGCCAGCCCAGACGCGCGCAGGTGCGCCCATTAAACTTTGAGGCGAGGAGGCATTGGCGGCGCCGGGGCCGGCGCCCCGGGAGGCCGGGGGGCACCGCGCCCCGCTGGGCCGCCCCCGGCGCGGGGAGGCGGGCGGTGCCGCTCGGCGGGGCGAGGCGCCGGCCTTTGTCCGTGCGGGGCCGGGGCTGCGCTGCGGGGCGACGGGGACCGGCCGGGGCCGCCCGCTGCGCCGGAGGGCAGGCGATGTCGAGAACAGGGCGGCGGTCCGCTGCTCCCCGGTGAAGGCTGGAAGCCGCCTGTAAATGAACCCCGGGTGCTCCCCGGGGACGCCGCTGTTTCCCCCCCGCACCCTTTTGTGTGTGCCTGGGCGGGTCCCCTCCCGGGGCTCCATCATCCCCCAGGGCTCCATCATCTCCCGGGGCACCGCATCCTGGGGGCGGCGCAGGCCGCGGTGGCAGAGGCTGCTCCGCGGGCCGGGCTCTCGCCGGCCGCAGAGCGCAGCCGCGGCGGGGGGGGGGGGGGGTTGCGGCGCCGGCCCGGCCGCCCGGGGCCTCGCCCGGGGTCTCGCCGCCGCCCCCCGCAGGCAGGGCAGGAGGCAGCGCTCGGGGGCGGGCCCGGCGCCGGGGTGAGGGCCGGGAGGCGGCGGCGGCGGCGGCCGCGGGGCGCAGGCGCGGTGGGGACGCGGCCGGGGGCGGGTGAGCGGCGGTGGCACCTGCGGCGGGGCCGCGCCCGCCCCGCCCCGCCCCGCCCCGCCGCCGGGAGCCGGGGGTCCCGCCCCGGCCAGCTGCCAGCGCCGGGGGCTGCCCGCGGAGGGCCCGGCCCGCGGCCCCTCAGCGCCGGCGCCGCAGGGCGGCTGCCCCCGCCCGCCCCGTTTGTGCCGCGGGCGTCGCGTCCCCGCCCCGGCGGCCGCCACCCTCCTCGTCCCGGGGGGAGGCCGGGGCAGAGACGCGGGGGGCGGCTGAGGGCCCGGGCCGCGGGGGCAGAGCCTCGGCGATGGGGCTGGAGCCGGGGGGCTGCGGCGGGGAGGCGGCGGCCGGGGCCGCCCCCCTCCGCGCTGCGAGGGGCGGCTACCGAAAGGCGAGCGGCCGGCGGGGGCGTTTCCTCGGCCGGGCTGGCAGCGCCCTCCCTCCCCCCCGCCCTCCCGCCGGCCGCCGGGTTTCTTCTTGTGCCGCCCCCGAGGCTCCTGGCCGCCCGCAGCCGCGCAGGGAAGCGGGCAGGGACAGCCCCCGGCCATGGCTGGCTACCTCTCCCCCGGCGCGTACTTCTACGCCGAGGAGCAGGAGTACCTGCAAGCCTACGAAGACGTCTTGGAGAGATACAAAGGTAGGGCAGCCCTGCGCGCCGCGGGGCCGCCGCTCCCGCCCGGGCCGCCGCTGGCCCCGCCGGGCGTGGCGGCTGCGGCCGGGGAGGCTCCGGCTCCGGCTCCGGCGCTGGCGGGGCGGCCAGGTGCGCCCGGGCCCGCCGCCCCCGGGGGAGGCCGCCGGCCCCGGCTCCCGGAGCGGCGGCCGGGGGGGACGCACTCGGTGGCGGCTGCGGTAAATAAAAATGCCGCCTCTGCCTCGCCGGGGGGCGAGACGCAGGCTCTTGCGTTTAAAAGTCCCTTTTTCGCGTGAAATGTGGACGCGGTGCTCTGCGTCTCCATCTGCATCCGTATTTAAAGCTTCGCTTTATTTTGACCTTCTTTCACCCTGTTTTGGTGGTGTGGGGTTTTGTGGTTTTGCTTTTTTTTTTTTTTTTTTTTTTTTGTGGTCGGGCAGAGAATCATCTTGGTTCGTGTAGCACCTGAGTTGCTTCGTCGAATACAGAAAAATTAGGAAAAAGGCCTTTTATCGTAACAAAGATGCACGCAGCTCGATTTATCTTGCTGGAAATGTAAATCACATCGCTTTCTTAAATCACATCGCGATGGAAGAGGTGGTTTGGGAGACGTGATTCATTACTGGTTTTCAGTACGTTTGGTAATACTAAATCTGAAAACGCTTATCCAAAGTGTTGCGGGTCTGATTTCAATTCAGGTGCGAAAGGGATGGAGTTAACGGTTCAGATTGAATCTTCATCCCAGAAATAGTTTTTACGGCATGGCACGGCATATGCTGACATTTGCAGTGCCGAGTCCTTTTGTAATGTTTGGGGAAAAGATAGGCTAGCTTTTATATCTGAAATGTTTGTTTTGAAGGGTTACAATTTTTCAGCTGTATCTTTCCAGTCAGTTCTAAAGGGTTTGGTTAAATGGTTTCCGCTGATGGGAATGGGAGTGGCATAGTTCAAGACAGCTTGATTCGAAGATACCGATAGTTGATTTTATTTAATCCGGCTTGTTAGTGGTAGTATTTTGAAAAATAACCCCCCTACAGATGGTTATTTTGACATGAGGACTTGTCGGGTCCGAGTCTGCTTCATACCTGTGTCACTTGCAATTTCATGTGTCATTAACAGTATTGACTAATGACTCCTTTGTGTCTGTTGCCCATTGTGTCAATGCAGCTATGGAGCATGTGCACTGTTTCCGCACTGAAATGCATTAGTGCATTTTAGTTGAGAAATAATTACGGTTTGTAATAGATCATCTTCAAAAGCACATCTTTATTCCGTTCTCTCCTATTTTTTTGAAGTCATCAATTACTTTATATATAGCTGAACTGATTTTTGCAAGAATTTTCAAGCAAGTGGACTGTTTACTTTGTAAATAAAGAATACACTGAGAAAACTTGTTTTTCTGTTCTGGTTCTAATCCACAGCACTGCTATTCTGCTTTAGGATACCTTTGATTTGCTGCTAGAGTCAGGTTTAATAAGGTTCATTCTTGTACCAGTTTGTCTACTTGATTAAAAACCTGGGAAAGGTATTAAGCCTGATTTCCCCTATTTCGGTGAGAGTTTTATCAGGAAAAGGACTGAAAGATTTGTTTTTTAAGTCTTGGGGGACAAAAGGATTTTAATTAAAATAAACTCCTAAAAGTAATTCACATCTCTATTAGAAATAAAGTGCATTCTGGAAATATTTAAGTATATCCTATGGTGGGAGTAGCATCGGGTCTGTTCACATGCTATTTTCAGTGGCAGCCAAATCCCGAAATTATTCGGAAGGATCCAGTTTCTGTTGTCTTAGTTTTTAGTGTCATATTCAGTATATTGGTATGCTGTGTTTTGCTGCTCAAGGTATACTTTATTCAGCCTTTGGGAGCAAAGGTAAAGATTTGGACTTGTTTTAATTAAGATATAATGGAAACCTGGAAAACACATTATTTTTTAAAATGTGTTTCCAAGCCGGTCATGATTTCCCATCCGAGCCCCAGTAGTATGACTTCACTATAGCGATTGTTGTCCTGATGACTTGCTGTGGGAGCTGATCTAATCAGAAAAGAATTGCTACAATATAGGCTTTGAAGAGGGAGTGTCATTTCTCTGAATTTCTCAGTTTTGTAAACACTGCCTGTAGTAGTTTTCTTAATCAAATGCAAATTTCATATTTTTAAGACAAGCTCTAATCCATAATTTTAATGCTAATTGTTCTTTTTTTCCTTTTTACAGTCTGCAGAACGCTCTCATATTCATCTAGGGCATTATCAGGGTGCCAAATTATCTGTGCCCCAGCTGTTGAGTACTGTAACTAGCAGAGTCAGCTGTACAAAATTCATTGCCTGTCTTGGAAGGCTTGGGATCATATGATGCCGCATCATTAAGACGTTCGGGCAGTTTGATTTGGGAAGAGAAAAGCAGTCCTTTTTAAATGTAGAAAAAATGTAGAAAAGTGAAATTTTACTCTGCATCCATTTCTGCAGCCAAAGTAAGCTGCGGATCTTGAAGACTGTGCAATACCAAGTACCTTGTTGCTTTAACCGTTGAAACCAGGATATTTGTATGTCTCTGAATTCTGTCTGCTGACCATGTCTCTGGCTGTGACAGTAAATAATTAGGCAACTGTTTGCTAAATCTGAGACAGCACAGAAGAGCTGTTTGCTATGGGAGAAGGAGTGTTGTTTTCCGATTCCTGGTCAGCTCTGTTGGTGGCTGTCATATTTTTTTTTCTTGATTCATGTAGTAATTAATTGGCAGTATTTCCAAAGCATTTTGGTGGAGGAAAAAAAGTCACGTTATCTCAGATGATTTAGAAATCATGTTGAATCAAGCTACTTATTCAGGGAAGAAATGCTTCTTTGTTAGTACCTCTAAGAATTCAAAGGCAAAGCCTTTACTGTGATAGTAGCAATAAAATGTCGAGTATATTTTATCTGAAATGTTTGATGTATTTCACATCTTGTTTGTGACTGAATAGGAACATGAGAAATCATACAAATATTTGTTAATATAACTAATGGTTCAACTTTATCTCAAAAACTATATTTAAGTTCTCTAGGAGGTTGTAAAGAACTTAAAAAATTAGTCTTGCTGCTTTGCACGTTAATGTCACTGTTGCCTGGGAATAAAAATTAGTAAAATTGTTAGTGGCAGCCTTCTCGATAAATAAGAAAATGTCCAGTAGGATTTAATATACATTTAATTTTTAAAATATTAAATGCCATCTCTATCAGGTGGTGTAGGTATGCATTGTTCCATACCAACATTATTTGAGTATTAAATATTTGAAGATCACCATTTTCAGCTTCAAGTGCAGTGCATTCATTTGATTTACTCTGGTATAAATCTTAAGTAATACACCAAGAATCAAGACTTACATGTGTGATCCCTCTGAAATTGTATAGTCCATTTCAGGTAAAACTTTTTGGTGTTTTTCAGTTCACGGGGTAAATGTTTATTTAAATACCAGTTGCAACAACCTTCCTTTCCTGCAAGATTTTGAAAGATTATGTAACAAAGTTGCCTCCCTTTGACATCATTATTGAAATGGACACATCTGTGAATGACTGCAAGATTGCTCTCTCTGTAAAAGAGCTAATTCTTCGAGTTAAGTATTGAATAAATCACGAGTTACTCAAGAATGTTCTTATAATTATGTAAGCTGTTAAAAGTTCAGAATACATAGGGTTATCTGGCCCGTGCAGGTCTTTTAATGCTGTAGATTTTGGCTCTGTAGGAAACAGATCTATTAGAAAATTCAGCTTGACGTGACTGCCCACAAAAAATACAGCCCTGCGGTTCAGGGACTTGACTAAATTGTTGTTAGTGATAGGAAAGGTATCACATAAATGTTTTCTTTGGATTGGATGCCTGCTCACTGCTTCCTTAGGGTACTTCGGGCTCGCTGCAGAGCCTCTGTCTCTGTAGGAGGGAGGGGCAGGTCTGGGACTGGGGATAGCAAAATTCAGGTTGGGTTGTGTGAACTTTGGTGCATTCTGTTTCACCACTGGCACTTCTCTCATGCTTTAAAAAGATCTGTAATACTACACATTCAGCTGAAGCACGGCAAACAGTTCTGGTTCTGTATTCTGAGAACAAAGACGCTGGAGATGGCCGAGAGCTAGCAGGTCATCTGATGCATTTTGTTGCCTGTGTAGGGTTTAGAGGTAATGTAATTTGTTTCAATGATTGATTGAGGGTAGCGTCAAGTAAAGCTGTTCTGACATTGTTTGGGTACAGTTTTTGAATTAAGATTAAAAAAAAAAAAAGATGCCTGTCATCCAGCTCCTTTGAGCTGACTTCAGGAAGGGACCGTTTGCTCAGAATGGTTTTTGAACATCTGAAAATAAAGCTGCTGCTGCATTTTAGGAATTTGGAGGCTCCTAAACGTGTTTGGTGTCGGACTTAGTCCAGGGATATTCTTCGGAGGTGGCTTCGTATAGCAAAGACAGGAGGGGCTGTGGCAGACGCTCCTGGCTCTGGAATCTGTGAATTTCTGAATTTCTTTATTTGCGCTCTGCGCTCAGGGGCCTGAGCTTACAGCCTGCAGAAATCTTGCTCTTCTGGGCTTTCGGCTGCAAACTAATCAGGTCTCCTGCTTCAGGACTTTTCATTTTGAACTCGGAAAGAAATACTGGAGTGAGTAATCGAGTAGATGCTTTAAATTTATTTTCCTTCTCCTTTGGCATAACAAAAAAATGGTGGCATATAGGTGTTAGTTTTGCAGGGTATATAAGGAATTTCCACCTTGGATGGTTTTCTTCCACCTCTTTTCAGGTGTTGGTAGTATCTAGCCTTGGAATTAATCACCTTTTTGTTCAAATAGGACGGGGGTTTTTTTGCTGACTAGTGGAGGGTACGGGTGGATTATCCAGCTGCATGTCACCTAATCCTGTCTTTGCCACCATGCAAGTCTTCAGCATGACGACACTGTCGTTTCCCCTGTTCCTAGCACATTTCCTGCAGCAGGTTAGCCTCCCGGGAGCGAAGGGTTTTAGCCAACAGAAAGTGCCTTCAATTAGGGGTGGAAATGTAATGGCATTTGCGCTGCGTGAAGTCAGACAAAATTAATGGACTCCTTGGGCCATGTGAAAATGTAAAGCCTGCCATTTTACTCTGTTTCAACATTCTTCCTCCTTTAAGCAGAAAATTCTCACTTTAAAATTGCTTGGAGATGGTATTTTTTGTTTTGAGTGCATTTCATCCTAAATATGAGCCAGGTCTTGCTGATTTGACTTCTGTGAACACTTTACTTGAGCTAATTTGAAGAGGTTTTAATTTTGTTGGAATAAAATAACAAGAACCTGAATGTTAGCCAGTTCAGCACAGTTCTGTCTGTGTAAAGGCCTCAAGATCTAGGCAGCAGTTTCTGAAGCTGAGTTTGTTGATATACATAAATTGCGGTTGCGTCTCCATGGCTGTAAAAGATACCTGTTTGGATGACTAAGGCGGGCAGAATTTGGCCATCGATTTGGATACCTTTGGTGTGTGAATTGGGGCAGAGATCAAAGGTCTGTTTCATTGCTTTTCTGGTAGTTCCCAGTTCCCATTGAATCAGCAACATCTTTTAAATAGAGGTCACAGGAATATTCCATAATTCCTTTTTTATGGCCAAAACCAGGAGGTGGTTAAGTATGGGGGGGCAGGGGGGGAAAGAACATAAACTTCAGTCATCGTTGTGTGAAAAGGCTTGTTTTGGCTCGGTTTACATTTTTGGTTGAGGTGTTTCTAATTGTTTGCTGTGATCTAGTTTGCTAATGTCTAGTGATATTTTGCTTGAAAACCGGATTATGCATTATTTTTTTCCTCTACGCTGTTTAAGACATGCCTCGTTTGAGGAATTTATTTTCCACCACTTTGCTAGAGCTTCAACATGTACTTGGAATTAAGTGCTCTGTAAAATAAAAATGGGCTTATTCACATGCTTGAAGTTAAGTGCAAGTATTTTATAAGTTCAGGCTTAAAAGAATAAAGTTTTGTAAATGTCAAATATGAATGCAGCTTATTGCTGCATGCCTGAAATGTTTCCTGTAAAACATCATTAAAGCTGTTTAATTTAACAAAGCCTTGATTTTCTGTAGTGGGTGAAAATATTCATGTACTGAATGCTTTCAGTCAACCCAGCTTTCAAACAGGTGAAACAATGCTTACAAAGACACTTCAGTCCGTGGGTCAAATCCTGAAGGGCGTGTTAATAGCCAGATCTTACAAGTTGATCTGTGTAGGCAGACTCCGGTGCTTTTGTGGGAATACACTGGCTTCAGAAATCCACCCATGCAAGCCTCTTCCCAAGACTGGGGCCCAAGTAATAGCTCAGCCTTTAATAAGGCGTACTCCTGCTGAAATCGGTCATCCTTTAGGGCATTCCAACTTGGCCTTAGCTGCATTAAAAGCAAGTTAGTGTGTTTCCGGATTTATTATACCTGGTGAATACACCATTTTGTTGTGGAGTGCAGTCTGTCAACTCTTTGGATTTTGTACATTGTAAACAAACTGACAGTAGCTGCAAATAAATCTGTGACAGGACAAAGATGCTAGGCAAATATATTGAGGGTTAAATTCTGCACATTGCAATTACACAATTAGTGTGACTATTTCTGTAAGACAAGGAGGATTAGGCCTCTGATGGGCTTTTCAGTAGCATAGGCCAAAATCTGCTCTTGATTATAGCCACATGGCCCTTTTGAACTTGGTTTGCTTTAAAATATATTTTCATTGTTCAGTTTCATAGTTAATATGTGAAACTACAGTATTTATTAATGTATGCTACAATACATATAAATACAGATCAGCAATTAAGTGGGGTTCATAGCCTAATGGTGTGGAAAACTAAATTAGTTTGGCCTGAGATTCAGGTATCCAGCTATCTGACAGCTATGACACTTTGCACCACTTGGATCTAAAATTAGTAGAGCTCTTCTATACTGGGATTAGAGAGAAGTGTATGTGTTTTAGTTCAGAAAACGGGTAAAAGTCTGACTCTTTATA
Organism: Pelecanus crispus; assembly: GCF_030463565.1. Taxonomy (NCBI): domain Eukaryota; kingdom Metazoa; phylum Chordata; class Aves; order Pelecaniformes; family Pelecanidae; genus Pelecanus; species Pelecanus crispus. The sequence continues at coordinate 104,160,855 of NC_134645.1, forward strand.
CATCTTTTGGAGGGATGTTTCAGGCAACTTACAGGTGAGACTATAGGTGAACAGAGAAGTCTCGGAACGTCTTTTTCTGGGTACCGAAATGGGTATCCTGTCATCAGGCTTGCAGAGTTTTCTTCTGCATGATCAGGTTACAGCCTGAGTGTTCCTCATGTGACAAGGTCTTTTAGGCACCGTAGAAGCAGCATTAGAAAATGCATATAGTCATTTGGACAGAGATTTTACAGTAATAATAGTAATAAAGCATCCTGAGCAGTTCCAGCAAAAGAGCTTTTTCAAGAGAGGAACGGCACTTGCGATGCTGTGGTTTTTACTCAAACAAAACTTGTGTTAATTTTGGTAGGAGTCAGGAACTTAGCTATTGATGTTTGTAAATATTTAATGCTTTAAATTACTTTGCCTTTAGATAAATTTTTAATCTGGAGATAAAGGGTTTACATTATGTCCTAGAAATTAGGAAATGACTCAGGCATTTGTCTGGAGAAGCCACTGCTGTGCAGTTGTAGGTAATTTATGGGAATACGGTATTGTTGCTAAGACAGTTCTGGTATCAGAGGAGGATGTTTTCAAAAGCACACACAGCAATTTGATTGCTAGCCCCAATGACTTTTAATAGAAATTAGGTGCTTCGCTGCTGCTTGTGCCTTAGAATTTCTCTCCCAGTGACAATACATTGTTCAGATCATAACCTGATGCTGGAAATCATATAATACCATGTATTACAGACTAGTTCTGCACTGAAAACTCAGGTTTTAAATATGAAATCTTCTCTAGAGGAAAATCCATCATAATTTTTAGAAAGAAAGTTGATTTCAGAATTAAAAAGGACATACATTTCAAACATACTGAAATTTTCTTTGTATTGTGGAGCGAACATTTTTCTTGGGCTTTATGACTTCTGCCCTCTTTGTTCAATTTTTAACAAAACAATTGCTGAGAAACATTTGTTGTGGTTTTGGGTAGGTTTTCATTTTTCTTCTTTGTAGATAATTTTTGTTGATGTCCATCTTACACTAGAGTTAAAGAAGCATTTGGCTCAGTACCTCTTTAAAGGAGAGAAGAACAGACACAGATGAGCTACAGGAAGAAAGCCAAAATTGATTAGGTCCCTTGATGAAATTACAATTTTACCATGCTCAACAGGATACTTTTGCATTGTTCTGTTTCAATTTTTTAAAATAGAGCCTGTGTTAATAAAGTCCATACACTCCTTGTGAGGCCGGATCTAGCCTACCTCTGAGAGTATCAACCCAAATTCTAATTTCTGCTTGTTGCAAATTGTATTAAATGAAATCAAATTGATTCATGTAAGCATTATATGTTTCTACTTAAATCGTACATTTATTTTGTGCTTTCTCACGGCTATAAATTTCCTTCAGATCTTGTATTACACTGAACCAGTCCAGCCATCCGACATGCTGTTCAAAGTGGATTTACGGTAGCACTGAGCAGCTATCTGTAGTTTGCAGCATCAAACATCTATCATCTAAGTTACAATCTAATTTATAAAGTGTGTCCTTTAGTGTCCTAGAAACAATACGTATTTATGCCTTGATATTTTGACTGTCATACGGAAGCATTTTTTGGCTTTGTGAACCACATAATACTCAAGAGAATTTAAAAAATTAAGTTTACACTTTGAGAGCATGCATGTCTCCGCAATAATTTGCAATTTAATACCAAATGTAAGGATTTGATTAAATAACATTAGAAAGTGGGGGATCATCTTTATTCTAAGCATGAAATGTGTTTTGAATTTGGTGCCTAGATTTTTGTAGTTATTTCAGTGACCAACATTGTGAACGGTCTGTTGGAGATTTAGATGTATGACTAGAATGTTGATGGATCTTTGCGCAGTTTGTGCTAGATGTTGGAATTTTTCCTTTGTGTTTCCCCAGCCAATACACTTTGAGTCTACCCACCTCTGATCTCCTGTCCTTTGCGTTCTTCAGGGTGTACTTCTTCATTGAAGGTTGTATACCCTCTTCTGTTTTCCTAGTAAGAAATTCCTTGGGGGGGGGGGGGGGGGAGCTTTCTAAAAAAAACCACCTTTGTTCCTAGCATCTGGAAGATCCAGTGTGACTCCTGTTACTCTACCTTTGGTTCCCTTTTCTTCCTTCCTCTCTCACTTTCAAGTTAAATTTTAGCTGTAGGTTGGATTCCTTGTGGGCCTGCACCTACAAAGTGCAGGCAGAAGATCGTCTTGCTTGGAGGGGCTTCTTGTGGGACACACTTGCACACCCCCTGTACCAGCTTTGGTACAGCAGGTACCAATTCACTCCGGAGGGGTGAATGATACCTCCTCCTCCGGCGGGTCCCTTCCCAGTCGTGGTGGAAAAAGAGGCGACCTTGATTCCGTTCTCCTCCTGCCTGCTGCTGGAGCGGAGAGCGCTTCCTAGGAAGCAGCACGGGCTTCACTCCCTTGAACTGTGGTTGAAGCTGTAGAGAAAGCTTTGAGCTTTTCCTTATCGTAATCAAATGTAAAAAATGTGCGTGTGTGCAGTGGGATTTCTCAGGCTATGTGCCCGTGTGCTGGTTCCTGCTGTGAACTCGAGTTCCTGGAGTCGGGATAAAGCCCGACCGGGACTTGAGTCTCAGGTCATGTACTGATGCGCTGGTGTCCTACTGCGAGCGCGTTTCAAGCGGAGCGTTTAATCCCGCTCGGTGAAAGTGCTGAGAGAGAGAGACCACCACCCAGGGGACAGGCACTAGCGTGGTCGCTTCTTTTGAAATGGTTGCATTTCTCTAGCCCTTGGTTTCAGTACTCTAACTCGCACCTGGATGTGTGAGCTTTGCTCTTCAGGGTGAGAGAGTCTGGTTTCGTGCTTGGACCTCACGCTGCCACTGAACGCAAACGCTCCCCGCGTGCTGTGTGTGACCAAGTTAATTAATTATGCGGTGCACTAAGATGTCTTCTCTATCTTAACTGCATTTGAAACCCCCAAGACTTGTTTTCCACGTATTGGCTTAATGACTCAGCTGATCAATAATTTTCAGTTGGTTTATTTGCCTTTTTCTTTTCTTTTACTTCTTCTCAGTAAACAAAGAGGCCATCACAGTATTTATCTCAATGACTAGCAGTTAGTGTTGACAAATGGCTTAGATGCTATGTGACATGATGGAGTCTCCTTGCAATCTGATTTTGTCAGGCTAGCATATAAGCGCAAGGGAGTCTAATTAACATTTTTTGGTCTTTTCATATTTGTTTTGGTATTTCAGTTAAAATGGTTTTAGTTCTGTATTTCATGGTTAAAAATCTCAGCTTCTACAATCTCTTTATGCTTCTAAGTTCTCTCTGTGCCATAGCACTAAAGCATTTAATGACTGTACGTGCACTTCAGTGCTCCTGCTACTGATGTACTTTGTGAGATGAGACAGTGTGTTGTATGTAGTACCTTTGTTGCGGTACTGTTTTATGTTACATGCCTTTGATATGTATTTAAGAATTCCCTTTGGGTTTGTTTTTTTTTTTTTTTTCTTTTAGATAGTTCTAGAATACCAAGTATAAGATTTATTCACCGTTGTGCAGTTAGCAGGCAGTTTTCCACCGATGGTCTTGGTAGTTCAGAGATGCTTAGCTTCTGTTTTTCATTCCCAATACTTTTTAACTTCTTGTTTAAATTATATTTCATATCCTGGCATTGTCTAATAATCTTTCCATTTTCAATAGATTGGTTTTTTGAGTCTTAAAATTTTGGAGTTCTACCAATCTGAAAACATTTGTATCGTCAGACAAGATCCCTTTTTTTTTTTGTTTACTGCCTTCTCCAAATTTTTAATAAATGCAGAATGCATTGATGATTCCTGGAAAACCACACCATTCTTCTCACATTGGAAGGCAGCCAAAATTCAAGACTTTATTATTCTGTAAGTAATTTTTCAGGCTACAAAATGATTACACACTATATCCTAGGGTTTTTTTTAGTCAGCTTTTGGAAATATATGTCAATTTTCCTTCTATTTACCTATATATACACACATACCTTTTTTTGTTTTTAACTCAGAGGAGTTCAAACAATTATGGAGGAATTTGATTTATCATTGCAGAAATGATGGGAATTTGGCATTATATTCTCAGTACTTCAGGGGGTTTTGTTTGTTTGTTTGTTTTATTTTGTGCTTTCCAGTAACTCCCAGTGGAACTAATCAGAGCTGCATCAGTAATTTCTCAAGTTTCTTCATTTATTTCTTGTAAATAATCTGGCAAGTAGTGATGTATTTTAGCGTAAGTTTTTTTTATAAGCAACTTGCTTCTCTGACACCTCAAGTTCTGTCTGAATTTGTAGTAAGGTCATGGTAGTTGGCTATGTCAGCTGCTTGTAGGTGGATGTGTTTAGGTTTCCTGTGCAGCTGTATCGTTTCTTCTTTGAGACCTCTTCCTGTGATGGAACATGGTAGTTTTTCTGTAAAGGAGGCTATGGGGAAAGGAACAACAAATTGTCATCTTAAAGACTAGGTAGGTCCTTGCTTGGTAAAGAGTTTATTCAGATACTTAGCCATTGCAGTGGCTTGCCTAGTCTCACTGCTTCCCTGATTCTGATCATCCATGAACATATGCATTATTGTCTGATTTGTAACAAAATTCTCTTTTCTTTTCAATAGGTACTGTGTCTCTTGTTTCTCTTGTTTTGTTTGTTATCCTGATTTTCCAACCATTGCTTGGGTGGGGCTTCTGTCTCACTAAGGAAACATTTCTGGCATAGCAAACATCTGTAGCATGTGTCTGTTTACTTGTTGGCACTGGGCATTTAGATTATTAGCCTGTTGGTACCAAAGTAACTGGTACTCCATAATGTTCATGTGAAGAAGGATCAACATTGCACTCTTTTTCCTTTTTTTAAAATTGCTTTAGAACATCCTTCCCTTATCTAACAATGTCTATGGTACTTGCGTAGGGTGGGAAAGCTTTAGAAAAATAAGGTGAGGGGTGTGTGTATTGTAAAGCAAAAATTTCCCTTACTGCCTAATGTTTTGTTGTTTTTTCCCGTTAAGATACGTATTTGAGTAATGTTGCTTTAGTTTTAGTTTTTCCTGCTTCTATGTGACTTACCTGTTATGCTTTACTCCCGTTTTATAATTCTAAATCTTGGTTATTTTTAATATAAGTAATTTAAAGATACTGCTTTTTGACTTTTTGAAATTCACCATCACTTTTGACCTTTGAAATCTTAACTGCAATAAGGTTTTCAGCTATTTGGCAGCCTCATAGTGATCTTCTAAAGTTTTAGAGAAACTTGAGCAAGATGACATCAGGACTGCCTTCCTTGTTGTTAAAAACAAGTGATCCCAGTCTTGTACAGCATACTGACAGTACATTCTGTAATCACGCAGATAAGTATCTGTTAAATTATATCTTGAGGCAATTAATCAAAATAAAGACTGAAGATTTCAAGATTTAACCTTTTAAAATTAGCAGTATAATTCTTTTTTATTTTTTTTTTTATTTGGAAGGCACTAACGGAATTTTTATTAACATCAGTAACTACATATTTATATTTCCCTCTTCTCCCGCTTCATCTTCCCAATGTTGAACATTTCCTGATGGATACTGTTGGCTGCTTTACGAGGAGTGGTGCCCTTCATCTCACTGCTTCTTCCTGTGAAGCTTGTAAACAGGAATTTTTGTGTGTCAGTTACTGCTGATATTTTTAGTATGACAACAGTTGTATCTGCAAGCGGAGCTTTTTATCTCACCCGTTGGGCCATTTTCACTTTTGATATCAGGGTAAAGCTATTTTTATGTTTTAATTGGTATCACAGTTGCTGTTAGTGTTGTTTTTGTCTGGGCCCTGAGTGCACGGACAGCCCTGACTGTCCCAGCCCACCCACAGGGCTCCCCCCCCGCCCAAAACCCAGGACCCCACGGCAGCCCCCGGGCCGTCAGCCCCTGCCCCAGCGATGCCGCAGCAGGGCCGGTCTCCTGCTCCCCGCAGCCCTGCCCTGCCCGGCCATGGGGCCCAACTGAGCCGGGCCCACCCGCCGGCCATGGCCTGGCCTGGCCTGGCCCCAGCCTGCGCCCAGGGAGGTGCCCAATTCCTGGGGCTGGGGCTGCCCCGGTGCCCCCGGCTGCCCCGCTCCTGGCTGGGGCAATGGGACGGGCCCCGGCTGCCAGGCCCTGCCCTGACGGACCCTCCATGGGGAGCTCCCGCTGCCCCCGGCACCCCGGCCCCAGCGAGCTGCCGGCCTTTGCTGCGCCATGACAGTTCCAGGCAGGCCCATCTTTTGCTTCATCTAGTTTCTCTTCTTTAAATTGCCTTTTCACTACTAATTAATTTATTTATTTATAATATTGTCTTCTCTCCTGGCCTTCTGGCCTCAACTTTTCATGTCAGAGTGTGGGTTATACCTGCTTGGCTTTCTCTACCTTCCTGTCTGGTGGTGGTGTATCATGTCCTGTTTAGTGTCGGCCATTCTGGGAATTACTGTGTAGTTGAAAAACTGCTCTGTGAAAATAATGCATTTTAATGATGCGTTAAGACAGTGCTACTGATGCAGTTTCTGTGAAGGTAAAATTAATTTGTTTCTAGAGCTTTGGTAAAGCTGGATTCAAATTTTCTGACAGGTATCTGCATTGCACTTTCTCAATTATGGATGTCTGTTTACTTGAGGAAAAAAAAAATAGGTCTTTCCCTTCTCTTCATGCTTTTGAGCTTTTAATCAGGAAGGAGTATGGAGAAGTTCAGTTTTTGGGCTGATCAGTGATTTCAGTACAGATGGGCATAGTAATTGGCAGTTATGTCTGCTCAGGGGAGCATAACTGCAATAAGTAGCTCTTTTTACTCTTTGGTGCTGTAGGAATAGTTATGAAATGCCTGAAGAAATTCTTGCATTGCTCTTAAAATGTGATGGACTAAATACTTTTTGGTGTTGAGTTCTTAATTTTTTTTTTTCTCTGTTCTCCCCCATTTTGGAGTGGACTAAAGTGTAACACCAGTAAAATATTTCATTTGGGAGGTGTGGATCTAAGAAAAATGTTTAGAGAATATGGAGTATTGAAAGTCTTAGGGGAGGGTGAAGGATTGAGATAAAGGCACTGCCTTTATATGAGGACTTGACAGGAAGATCAAACATGTGCTTGAAGATAATGGTTTTTATTATTACTAGCAGGGCTTAATTACTTCAGCCTTCAGCCTAAAAACCCAGTGATGGGAGAAGGAAGAGCTGTAGAACAGGTTCATTGCATAACTTAAAAGGTACTGAGAAGTAACTTTAACAAGACACTAAGGAGCTGGGAAGAGAGCTCTTTGAGGAGCTAGGAGAGCTTCATGCATATATATTGCTAGTTAGAAAAATAATTAATTAATATTTGGAAAATATTATGATCCTTGGAAGAAATACTCTGTGGTGTGTTGTTATGCTGATTTGATGCCCACCCCTCAGACCACCCAGTGTACAGAAAGCTCCTTTGTCCAGTGCAACCAAGAAATGAAGGCTGGGAGGTACTTAAAGCCTTAATGCAAACTCAGTGATGTTTAGCAGTAAGGGCGTATGGAATGAGGCCATATAGAAGACAAAGGGCAAAATCCAGTCCTAAATACTGCCTAAATTGGGATGGTCTGTACAGTAGTCCAGGTTAGCTGCTTTCCACCACTGCCAACTTCTTTAGGCATCTGAATTTATGAGGAGTATCAATGTTTGGCTTAAAAGGCCTATGGGTATCTGTGTCTTCTCAGAAATCTTGCATTCCCAGGGACTATGCTCTGATCTCTCTGGGGTTCACTCTGTGCCAAGGGTCAGGTAGCAAACTGCCTGAATGTTTTCTTTGGTTTACTAACCAGGGAAACCTAATCCAAAACTCAAAGCTGCTTCTGTCTGAATTTGCATAAGAATAACAGTGACTTGAGTATTTGCCTGAGAATTAGATGTAATTTTAGGCCTCTCTGAGCCTCTCTGCAACCCAGAATGCCATAAGTTTTTGAATGTTTGGGTAGGAATGTAATGTTTTTCTCTTAAAACCAAGTTACTGTCGAACATGTAGGAGTAAGAAGGCTGAAAGGAAAGCAAGTTACAGATTGGTGTGCAGGAGAGGAAGGTGTAGGTTCTGGTCTTTGCCTCTAGGCCTGTCTTTGCTTTTTGTTCGCTGATGTTTATATTCATAGAAAATTCAAAGAACAGGATGAAACACTGAGCTGAACTCTACTGTATGGTAACACTTCCACAAAGAACCAGAGCCAAAGAAATTCCACTGCCATGTTCAACATTGGCAACCCATATAAAATGTAGAGCTGTCAACATCAAGAATACCAGGAGAGATTATGACACTGCCATTTGAGGTTGTAGATGTCTTCATTGAAAGCACTGATAATGTCTTCCACTCTGTCAAGAACAGAGGATCCACACAGCAATCTGTGGTAGGAAACTCTATAAAAATTCCGTCAGAATCAGGCCGTGGCAGCCAGCTGGAGTGGCTTTTATGAAAACAACAGTGAGGATTTGGAAGATACCCATGATTTCCCTTCTCCATAATACCTTCTAATCTGTCATCCGGATAAGAGGATGGAAAGTCTGAGGAACTTGTTGGGGAGCAGCAAGCGCTGGCTGCTCTGCAAGGGACTGGGAGCCCAGTGTGATAGCCAGGCTAGTTGAGAGGAGGCAAGGCAAGGGCTCAGCTCCTCAGCCTCCGAGTGGGGCAGGCCTGGGGGCAGTAGCCAGATTCTGTCGACTATTCGTATACTGTAGGTGGTTTGGGATGTGCCCAGGGGCCTTAAGAGAACTGTCAAGGCTGACCAGTCTCCAGTAGTGCCATCACTGGCTTCCCTTCAGCACACCTTGCTGCTGAATCCAGTTGCACACACTAAATCACTCATTCCCTCCCTGCCCTATACAATGTCTTCCCCCTCTGTGTAGAGTGGTTAGTTCCAATATTGTTACATGTTCCTCAAATGATGGGACAGAGACCGCTTTGCAGCGTCGTGTCGCTCAGGAGGGAAAAGTTTATCGTTGTTCAAGTTGTTCAGGTGGATAGAAGATGCGTTTGTTCTGTCTCTGTGGCTGCTGATGTGCTTCCTTGCCCGTCGTGGTCTGATGTCCCGCTGTAACGTGGGAGGTACTCCAACCAGACCTGGAGTACCTGCAGCAGCTGCTGCAGCACTTGACGTGGTTGTTGGCTGGTTAAGTACTCTGGATAGGAACTGCTGCGTATAGGACCAGAATGTTTTAGTTTAGAGGAGGAGATTATCTGCTAGATGAGATTCTTTGTAGCATACTAGAGATGTACAGTTGAAGTATGGAAGAGATTCGTGCAAGGTCTTAGACAGTCTCATGTTGACTTTGTTACTGACAGTCCTTGACTATTTGTTGTGTTTAAAGCAAGTTGGTTTTGGTGGGTGTTGGTTTTTGTTTTTTCTTTAATTACGTTTCAGCTTGCCACCCAGTGGTATGGATTTTCTGGATCTTGTCCTTGTCTCATGATAATAAAGCTTCTCTTAACTGTCAGAAAGTCCACTGCTGCAAGGTCAGCTTGGGATCCAATGATTTTGAAATTTATGAATCTCCCCTCACATGTCTCTGAATGTTGCCTTCGTGACCTTATGCCAAGTCAAATATCCCTTGAGCTATTTCTGGTAGCTGTTATTTCAGCAATTCCACCTGAATCTCCAAGCAACAGCATTTCACCAGGACTGTGAAATTCCCCTATGGTTCATTTCTGAATGATGGATTTTCATCTAAAACTTCCCTTCTTTTTAGAACCACATTTAGTATACAAGAAATAGAAACAGGTTTCGTGTTCCCAAGATTTTGATTTCTTTTACTGACTGTTGCCTCCTCTGTTTGTTGTGGTATGTGGAAGTTAAGAAGGCACAGCTGTGTCTTCACAGATGATATTAAAGCACATAACCTAGTTCATCTTGCCAAGATACCAGCTGTCTGGTAACCTTTTTCTCCAGCTGAACATCAGGGCTCACTCCAGGAGACCGGTTGCTGCATCCTCCACCTCCTTCAAGGGTAGGTGAGAACTGGAGTTAGTACAAGCAGCAATGTGGTGTAAACTGTAAACGGCCAGGCAATACAAGCAGTATGCTTTGGACTTAACTGCCAAATTAGATGTTTGGTTCAGCAGAGCAGTGTTTCAGCTGCTGCTTGACCAAGGTAGCTGAAATGGCTCTTTCCAGCCTGTCTTGGAGAGTATAGTGTTGGCCAGTCATGTGTAGTAGGAGCTGTACTCGCTCACTTGCAATAGAGTATGACCAGCATTGCACACCATAATGCAGTGAGATACGGGGCACATGATCATTTCTGTTGTTCGGAAATACCCAGCCTCACAAGCACCATGGGTTTATGCACCTCCTGTCTACATCTGGAAGAACTGTATTTGCTGTTGCAAAATGGATGAGTTGCTCTAGACTAAGATAAAAGGAGAGATTACAGTACATGAGCTAATCTATATTAGCTGCCTTCTGTGTCTGCTCATGCTCAGTGGTGAAATGGGATGTAACTAACTCTTCTTTCAACAAGAACTCTGCTTCTAGGCACATCTGACATTTGCCTCGGAGTAACTGTGATATATCTGATACACCCTGTGTCCCTTCATTGCCTGGCCTCACAGTACCCCACTTGTCTTGGGAAGGTATTTCCTTTTCCAGAATGCAGCAGACAGCATGATAGATGTTTGCAAGAATTTGAAGTAGGGAGTTCAGGGCAGTCATTGCCGTACTTTGAAATCTAGATTAAAAAGCTGAGGCAAAAATTACTTGTCTTGTGGTTACATTGGTGCTAGTAAATTAAAGTGATCAGGACTATTCTGTGATACTGATGCTCACTGCCATGGGAGAGCCTGCATCTGTACTCTGAAATTCTGTTTTTCTCCAGATTGGACTGCAGGCAAGCTCTGTGGGGAACAGTGCATGACCCGTGCTCACCCTGAACTGTGCCCAAGAATTGTCTAGGAGACAGACAGCTGGCACGGGCTGAAAGCAAGCTAGGGATGGCTCTGTCAAAAACTTACTAGAACTGGGGGATTTAATTCCCGTACCCAGGAACACCAGGCTGGTGTTTAATTTGCTAGGATAGATGTAGTCTGAAAACTGTCCTAAAAAGATTTTTACAAGCTTAGTTTTTTAGAATTACTAGGCTTTAATAAGTGTCATAGATGGCTTCTACTCACATTAATTAAGCAATCTAAATTCTGATGTCCTGTTTTTAGGAGAATTCATGATGGTAAGATTGGAAAAATTGTTTGTGTAGATTTAGAGCAAAAAAGTTTTGTTCTGAATACTAAGCTACAAGGAGAAATTCCAAGTTCGTGAAAGTGTTATTTAATTTGTTACGATTTGTATGTGTTTGATAAAGTATTCCATCTGCTTGAATAAGAAGCTTCTGATGCTTTTCCTGCCCTCTTTGTAAGTTGTTTTTTGCAATTATGAATTCAGTGTGTGTTTAAAATGGGTATTTTATAAGGGAGTATGCCAGTGCATAGGATAAGCAAATCCAGAGCAATAACATTTCAGGAAGGGCTGAAACAAAAAAAAAAAAATGGTGTAAATTTAAGGTTTGATGCTATCGCTACATGTTCCAAGCAATGTTTGAATGGTCAAGAAAGTTATGTGTGAGGACTGGGAAGTTGGCTACTTGGCTGAGAAACTAGCATAAGATAATGAAGTGTAGATTACACCAAACAAAGGTGCTCGCTTTCTTCTTAGGCTTGATAGGCAAGGAGTATGGGCTAATACTTGCATATATTTTAGTCAGATTTTGATATTGTTGGTATTAGAAAAGTTACTTGAATGTTGAAATATGTTAAGTCTGCACTGGAGTAAGCTTAAGTGCAGTGGAAATGTGCTTATTAGTTTAGAGGAGACAAGGGAATAATTAACAATCTGCAATAGAGTAAAAAGTTGAAGCCTTACATATGATCAGTATTTGGAGAATTGTAATGTGGTAAAAATTTGGGAGAATGTGAAATGGTTACCAGTTCTATGCTGCTATGGTCTGTCCCATAGCTTTTGGCAGAGTTGACTATGAAAAATACAACAGTAATTTTGCTTGGTTTTGTTGATGGAGTGTTGTATTCCTCGTTTGTTTGTTCCAAATAAGCATTTGTGAAATGTGAAAAATACAGTTCCCTTAGACCAGGCTTATTACTTCTAAAAATATCAATGATTTGTATGGAAGAGGATTTTTGAAGCCTTGTTCTTACGGAATAAATTAATTTTGTTTTCTTAAAATTGAGGAAAATTATTCCTCCTCCCCCCCCTAAAAATAGCTTATCTTCTTAAAGCAGAATAACTGTGATTTAAGGCTTCTTCAGAAGTCCTTCAGAGAGCACTTACTTGTGTGCTTGTGTACAAACACACACGTGCCCTGGCTGTGCAGCATTAAATTCTGGTTTTTAAAATTGAGTGACCATATATATTCATAGAATCATAGAATTGTTTAGGTTGGAAAAGACCTTTAAGATCATCCAGTCCAACCATTAACCTACACTACCAAGTCCACACTAAACCAATCAAGGGCAGACTGGACTAAACCATGTCCCAAAGTGCCACGTCTGCCCATTTTTTGAACACTTCCAGGGATGGGGACTCCACCACCTCTCTGGGCAGCCTCTTCCAATGCTTGACCACCCTTTCTGTAAAGAAATTTTTCCTAATTTCCAACCTAAACCTCCCCTGATGCAGCTTGAGCCCATTTCCTCTCATCCTATCACTTGTTGCTTGGCAGAAGAGACCAACACCCACCTCACTACAACCTCCTTTCAGGTAGTTGTAGAGAGCGATAAGGTCTCCCCTCAGCCTCCTCTTCTCCAGGCTAAACAACCCCAGCTCTCTCAGCCGCTCCTCATAAGGCCTGTGCTCCAGACCCTTCACCAGCCTTGTTGCCCTTCTCTGAACACACTCCAGCACCTCAATGTCTTTCTTGTAGTGAGTGACCCACAACTGGACACAGTATTCCAGGTGCGGCCTCACCAGCGCCGAGTACAGGGGAACAATCACCTCCCTGCTCCTGCTGGCCACAGTATTCCTGATACAAGCCAGGATGCTGTTGGCCTTCTTGGCCACCTGGGCACACTGCTGGCTCATGTTCAGCCGGCTGTCTACCAACGCCCCCAGGTCCTTTTCGGCCAGGCAGCTTTCCAGCCACTCTTCCCGAAGCCTGTAGCGCTGCATGGGGTTGTTGTGCCCGAAGTGCAGGACCCGACACTTGGCCTTGTTAAACCTCATCCAGTTCGCCTCAGCCCATCAGTCCAACCTGTCCAGATCCCTCTGCAGGGACATCCTACCCTCCAGCAGATCGACACTCCCACCCAGTTTGGTGTCGTCTGCAAACTTACTGAGGGCACACTCGATCCCCTCATCCAGATCGTTGATAAAGATACTAAACAAGACTGGCCCTAAAACAGAGCCCTGGGGAACACCGCTCATGACCAGTCGCCAACTGGACTTAATTCCATTCACCACAACTCTCTGGGCTCGGCCATCCAGACAGTTTTTTACCCAGCAAAGAATACACCTGCCTAGGCCATGAGCCGCCAGCTTCCTTAGGAGAATGCTGTGGGAGATGGTGTCAAAGGCTTTGCTGAAGTCCAGGTAGATGACACCCACAGCCTTTCCTTCATCCACCAGGCTGGTCGCCAGGTCATAGAAGGAGATCAGGTTGGTCAAGCAGGACCTGCCTTTCATGAACCCATGCTGGCTGGGCCCGATCCCCTGGTTGGCCTGCACATGCCTGTTGAGCACACTCAAGATGAACTGCTCCATAATCTTCCCTGGCACCGAGGTCAGGCTGACAGGCCTATAGTTCCCCAGAATCTACTTCCGGCCCTTCTTGTAGTTGGGCATCACATTGGCAGTCCTCCAGTCATCAGGGACCTCCCCTGTTAACCTGTTAACCTGTTAACCAGGACTGCTGATAGATGATGGAAAGTGGCTTGGCAAGCTCCTCTGCCAGCTCCCTCAATACTCTCGGGTGGATCCCATCCGGCCCCATAGACTTGTGAGCGTCCAGGTGGCGTAGCAGGTCATTAACTGCTTCCTCCTGGATTATGGGGACTTCATTCTGCTCTCCGTCCCTGTCTTCCAGCTCAGGGGGCTGAATACCCTGGGGATAACTGTTCTGGCTATTAATGACAGAGGCAAAGAAGGCATTAAGTACCTCAGCCTTTTCCTCATCCTTGGTGACAATGTTGTTCCCCCCTCCCCCCCCCCCCCATCCAATAAAGGATGGAGATTCTCCTTGGCTCTCTTACTCAATTGATAAGTTTAGGGAAAAAGGATTTTTCGCTTTCCTCAGAGCAAAAAATAATTTTAAAAATCTCAAAATGGCTTTTGTAGGTTGGAAAAAAAGACTAATTTTAATAATATAATAATATTTGGAAACTGGAAAAAAAGAAAAAGAAGATCAACCAGCCTGTCCCTGATACTCAGGAATTGCCAGTCATTCTGTTACGCAGAGACACAGGATGAGACATGAAAATGACTGTCCATAATCAACAAAGTTTTGACAGCTTGTTGGAAATCCTGTGGTAGCCCCATAAATGTTTTCAGCCACCAAGCCTGAGGAACTGTGACCTTTCCAAAGTTACACGGGAATGTGCCTTGGATTCCAGTGAACGATAGGGAGCATGGGCACCCCTGGAATGCGGCTGCTCTTGCTCTCTGCAGGGCTGTGATCACTATCCTGAGCTCTCCCGGTGGCATGCTCCAACTTTTGGTGTGGTTTTATGATGTGGCTGAGTGCCACATAAATTGTTTCTAACTGCATGGAGAGGAGTACGTGCTGAGGATTTTGGACAGGTTTCTTTTTAGTGAGATCTGGAATAGCTGTATTAAACTGCAGAAATGGCATGAGTCAGTGCTTTGTGGTCCATCTCCAGTGGTTGGTATATTTGGGGACTCAGTGGGCCGTCTCACTGTGCACGTACAGTGCATCAGGACCACAGATGGGAACGACTGAACAAATGTCACACTCGTATTTCTACTTGACGAAGTAACACAGTGGGACGGGTAAATGCTCTGTTTTATGACTGACCCACTCTTACAGAAAGCGGGCCGGAAGAGTGTGTATGTTACAAATGTGTTGTCACTAGGTATAGCTGACAGAGGATCTAGAAGGGATCCTCTCATGGTTGGGGAGATTTATTTATTTATTTTAAATACTACTTCTATGTTAATACAAGAGTTTGCTCCCTACGCTGTGGTGGTTGGTTTCATATGTGCTTAGTGTAGCTTGATTTGTGAGGTGTACGCATTTGGCCTGACTGCTGACATTTCTTTTTCTTATTTTAGATTTTTTATTTTATGCATGTTTTCCAGTTATTACTTTTACTTGTTTGGTGCCATTGCTTTGCAACTGGTCTATGGTATCATACTTTGTAACATATTTGTCTAATTCATCTGCAGGATATACAGGTTTTCTTTACATTTACTTTCCCCTGGATATCTAATTTTAGGTTCTGACCCAGTCATTTGGCCACATTTAATTTGTCTTAGGTCAGGTTATACATTGGTCCCCAGTTATTTCTTTCCTGAAAACTTACATTGCTCACATTACCTTTTGGTAAGTTAGGCTCAAGGGAGAAGAGCTGCTGTAAATAATAATATATGAGATGCAGAATGAAATTGAATTACTGCTCAGTCATTGTTTTCACTGTGATATGAAGATGATGAGTTAGCAGCTAATGAATTGCACTGGTTTGCATTGTACCCTCTGACAGATTAGGCAAGTTGAATAGTAAGTATCATCCCCCTAAAAGAAAAGATTTAAAAGCACAGGATGTCAGTTGGGGTAAGCACTAATTTCAGCTTCCGTTAACTCTGTGGCAGGGGGAAAAAGAAAGATGACCGAAGAGCATATTGCATATCAGTACGTCAAAAATGTATAATATAATGGTGTCCAGATTTTGGGCTGAAGAATTTTAATTCACATCATGTGCAGCAACTTCCAAATCTCCAGCTCTAGATGCTGCTGGGTGATTTACTGACTTTGGGAAAATTTTTTTACTAATCTTCTTCAAGGCAACTGAACCCCATAATTAGATTGAATTGTCAGCGCTGTTTGAGTAATGTAAAGATGTAGCAAAATCAGCAGGAAATGAAAATGTAAATAAACATTAGATAAAAAGTATTGCTTTTTCAGCAAAATAGAATGTGTTTAGAAGACCAAAAGAGCAGAAAAAGATCTGAAAGCTGCAGTGAATACATAGGTCCAAGTTCAGAATATCATGCTATGCTGAAAAGCTTAATATTTACTGTGAAGTATTATAGTAGTTATAGAGCTGTATGTGGCATGAACAGTAAAACAGTAGTACCATTTTGAACTGTACTGGAAATACGGCAGACTAGGAAGGTCTAACTTTATTATTAAGTAATGCATATCTTCAGTTTGTACATCCTTTCTTTGGTTTATTTTTTAATCAGCATTTACTTTTTTTTTGCTCAGTACTTTTCTGTAATGTCAAATAACATCGAATGCTTCTGGCAGCCAAGTTGCAGAGATCACCTCCTAGTTGAAATGCTGGGATCACATGGATACCTTGTTCCTCTGTTCCCAGCAGCACAAACCAGGCTCCCCAGAGGTGATGTGGGGGAACTGAATTTGTAACAGATAAGATCAAAGGCAGTGTTTACTTTACAGAAGTCATAGGTGTTTCTTTTATATCCTCACTGTATTTTGTGGGTTAGGTTAACCTTTTGAAGTATAAGGAATGTGTTCATTGATCAATTAAATCTCTTCCTGAAGTAGAATACTCTGAAAGCCTGTGAGTTTGTGTGACCCCCGGGCCCTAGAAGATTGAGACCTCATGCAACCCAGTGTTGATTGCTGACATGGTACTCATGATAAAGGGGTTTACAGACACTTCTAGGAGAACTCATGTCCTTATGGAAAGGAGAAAACTGCTAAAATAATGCTCTTTTCTTTGTGACTTTTCTCCAGTGTTGGAGTTACATTGTGTAATTGAAAAATCCTTATGGCATGGTCACTGCATAGAGTTAATAGAAGTTTGTAGGAAGAATGGAAAAATTACTTGACCATAATTCTTGTTATTAATCTAGACTTTTTTTTTTAAGAGGAAGTAATTAACCATGCAATATAGGAGTCTTTTCATGAGAGAAATAAAGCTGTGAAAAGGAATGCAGTAGTTTCTCAAATAAAAAAGTTTTAAAAACTTTAAAGGAATTAAGCACACAGAGTTCATTTTAGAAATTGGGACAGGGACCTAGTCCACCTAATCTGAATTTCTTTACGTGCATATGTTCCTTATGTGATCAGTTGAGAGAGTGATTTCAGGAGGAGGGAGTATCTAAATATGTTTCAGCTTGTACTTTCCTGCTTACTGGTACTTGGCATCAAAAGGAGGTGTGAAAGATGCTCTATCAGTACACATAGTCATCAGGTGGTGTGGACACCCTCCCACACTGGGGACTGAACAGATCACTACTGTAATAAGGTATTTAAATTCAGTCATCACTCAAAGACCTTATTGAATGTAATAGTACGGTTAGTGCAAGTCTTATAGAGGTAAAAAAAAAAAAAAAAAATCTTTGCACGATGAGTTTACAACTAACCAAGGATTAAAAGATGGGAAGGATGAAGTTGTGTGTGTATAGGTATGCATATATGTATAGGCTTGTACTGTCCTGACTGTTGAAGTGTGTGATAAGGCAAAGGTAGAACATCTGTGCTCAGCTGTACAGATGAGGGAGGAGATTATGTGGAAGGTTAGCAGAATTAGCAATTTCGCTTTGCTTTCCTTCATTTGAGGAAAGGGAGGTATTTCACTCCTCCTTCCTCTCTCACGTATGGAAAAGGAGCATTTCTGTAGAACCAAGCTCATCTGGGTTTGAGAATCTGGGCTATGTTGGCTCTCCTAGAAAGGGCTACGAATAAGAAGACTGCCCATGGACTGCTGTTACAGAAAGGCAGGAGAGAGAAGAATACTTGCTCTTTTCTCCTGAGTAGACCATGACAACATATATTTATATCTCTCGAAATGGTTATATTTTTGCTAGATGTTAAAAGGGCTTTACGATTACATAGCAAATGGGGAATTTCAGGAGCATTTCAAGACTTTTGATAACAGCACTTTACTCCCCTTGTCTAGTCATTGAGTGTTGGCTGATTTCTTGTAGGTAGAAGTTGTTCTGGAGAAGTGTTTTGAAGTTAGGGTACATAGATGGTATTTGAGCTTAAGTTAAAACTGTGTTTTGCCTTTGAAATTTCTTTGCAATGAGTTACTGTGATGCATAGCTTAAGATTGAGGTGCCCAAAACTGCTCTTGCTCTATCAAATAACAAATAATTGTTCATTCATATCTGTTAGTGGTAAGAGTACTCCACAATGTATGCTTTTTTTCTTTAGTAAAAAAATGTAGCTAGCCTGGTTGCATGAATTGTTTTCAGGGTAAGGTATGTTAAGTAGTGCTGCAGAGAGGTGTCTTTAAAGGCCCTTACTCATTAAAAAAAAGCCCAAAAACATAAGCACTATTTCAGGCATGGACTTTTAAAAATAGGTATGTGATACTTATTACAGAAGACTTGATATTAAATCATTCCATTGAAGTTTTGTTTTTCCTTATGGCATTTAACTCATATTTTACTGTCTTTAAAAGTTGCTTGGATATTTATACTTACACTACTACTTCTACATGTAGTTGGCGGAATGCTAGGGAGTAACACTTTAAACAGTATGAGTAGCTGGAATTAAAGACCCTGTTATGTCTGATGTCAGTTTTTGTGATCGAAGCTGTGACATTTGTAACATTGTCTCTAAAATACTCCATTGCGTTCATAGCTTTGTCTTTTACTTATGTAAATGGATATGTTTGAACTTCTTAATTTTGAGCTTGTTTATTAAAAAAAACCCACAAAACAAAATCCCACCAAAACCCCAAACAAAAACAGCAACAAAAAAGCCAGACAA
Source organism: Pelecanus crispus (assembly GCF_030463565.1). Classification (NCBI taxonomy): domain Eukaryota; kingdom Metazoa; phylum Chordata; class Aves; order Pelecaniformes; family Pelecanidae; genus Pelecanus; species Pelecanus crispus. Next base: position 104,179,719 of record NC_134645.1, read on the forward strand.
TCTCCCCCCCTTGCCCATCATGATGATACTGAAGGACATGCAGAGGGCTAAGACAAGAAACTTCATGGTCAAGAGTAATCCCACGTCACTGAGCTGTCAAAATTAGGAGCATGGGACCTAAACTCGGAACCACTCTTTGGATGTGCCCCTTTCTATCTGTTGACTACAGAAGGAATTGGAAGGCAATTGTGTTTAAAGGTGAAGTGCTGAAGTGGGATGAAGGTGGGCCCTGGGCTTTTAGAGTGTTCTCCTATGTTGGCTATATTTGAACTTTGGGACTCAGGAGCACCTCCCAGGTCCTGCCTCACAGCCTGTCCATGTCCTGAATTATTATTGGGGTGAGCCCAGAGCACACATTATTCTTTTCCTCTTCTTTTGCTTCTCCTTTCAACCTGAATCCTGGTTTCCAAGGAAAGGAAACATGGGCATGAAGGTGGAAGAAAGCCGTAGTGTGCTCAGATCAGGTCCTCAGTCTGAATAATCTTGCAGCCATTGCAGAACATGGATACTCTGCAGTGTAGGTATAGCTTAAAAAGCAGTGAAATCTGCTGATGGGTCAAGACCTTCTCCACTGAAAATGGAAGAATGGTAGTGGCTAAGATAGCGTCAGACAAGGGAGGCAAATACAATGACTTTGGCAGAGGGGAAAACCAAGAAACTTCTGTTTTACCTTTTTGCAAAGCCACGCACTCACAGGCTACGTGATGCCTAAATTTTAGGTTTATTTCCTTTTTAGAACCAGTGGATTCAGCCTTGAAATGGCTGCTGAACAGCACTTGATATCAATACGCTGGTAATGGTGTGGGAGAACAAAACCTTTATTTTGAGGAAGTGATCTCACATGCTATTTTTGAGGTAACATAAGCGTGGTTGTGCTTTAGTTAGGATGGTCAAGGCCAGTTGTCTACCAAGCTTATTTCATTAGGATGATGATCTTAAAAAGGAGGACTGTAGAAGTAGGTGGTGATGGTGAATTTTAAGCACAGGAAGCAGCTGATGTTCAAAGAGTATCAGGGTATTTATTATAGAAACATAATATGAAGAAACAAGTCTCCAGCATGGAGGACTCCAGCCCTGAAAACCTGATGGTAACTTCTCTGCTAACCTAAATAGATTTGCTTTTGCTTCCTTCCTGAGAAACAGATTTGCCTGTAATTGTGAATACTGACTTGTCCACCTACCCTTTGAAATTTTCCCTGTGATAGTTTTAATAATTGTGGCTCATATACGTGGGAGAAAAGTAGCTGAACGCCTAGAGTTGTTAATTTTGCCACTAGTCTTTATGAATGACATTTCTCTACAGGCTGACAAACGTTCATACTTGCACATACGTTTTTTCATATTCACATTCCCTTTTACATGAGGAGGTATCATATTTCTAAACATCTTTGTAAGGTTTGCATTTCATGTAATTAAAAACCTTTATATTTTTAAGTACCAATGGCAATTCCGAATACCACAGTTTGCCTTGTAATTGCCAAATATTCTTGAAGAATGCAGCAAACATTTGAAAATCCATCATTGTCCTGCCCACATTTTTGACGAATTTCATTAGAACAGAAGTGTGGATGAGGATTAACTTTTGCAAGCTGGTGAGTTTGCATTTTTGTTTTCAGTACAACCACTCTGAAGTCATGACGCTTGCAAGGAGTTACTGCTGGTGGCATCTGGCCTGTCTTTCGGTTAGTACAGCATCATCCACTCTGGTGTCAAATACAGAAAATGTGGGATATGGTTACGGAAATCATATGACTGTGACATTTCCCCCCTTTTAAAAAAAAAAAAAATCTTTGAAGATTTTTTGGCTGATCTAAATGTTGTAAGGCAATCTGTAAAAACCCCAACAGTGTAATGTCGGATGCAGTTTCTCTGAAAACTGTAAGATGGAGAGTAAAAGAACTTGAGCCTGATTGGAGTTGCCCATAGTATTTTCATTGTTACGATTGTTTATGCCTTAGCAATAGAAGAGATGTGCTTTGTGAAGAAAACTCTTGCACCAGTTGGCCTCCAAAAATACTAGAGTTTTCCATCTTGAAACAAGAGAAAGTTATTCAATAGCCAAACTCAGAAGAAATTTTGCAACCAGAAATTTGCTTCAATTTGGGAAAATCTGTTTCCAAAGGAAGGAGTTGTACGTTTGGAAATTACTCATTCACATATTTACAGTACCACTAAGAGGTCCCAGATTTTTCTTTGCCTGATGGGAGTGCTTGTGCCCCTTCACAGAGGGGCCTTTGCTCCTGGAGGATGTAGAATTAAGACCCATGAGAATTTCAGTCTTATAAACCTTTAAAATAGATGACTCTGTTGAAGCAGAAGAAAACACAGCTAATATAAATAGTAAAATATACTTGTGAGTCACTAGTGTGCCATGCTGAAGTCTCCTTCTGTTAGGCTTCTAATAACACCATCAGTTTTATTAACCGTTATATTCTTCATATTTCTTGAATTTTCCTCAAACTCTGTGATGCATATTGAGGAAAAATGGGGTGAATGTTCTTCTGAGATTTGGGTTCACTTTTATTCTGAGTGATTTCCAAAATATCAACACGGGTAAGTACTCATCTGCTCCTTTAATGGGAATAAAAAGGTGTTCAAGTTTAGGCTGTTTGGAATGGGTTACCAGAAGGAAACAGGGAAACCTAGTGACTTTGACTAAATTTTTGACTTTTATCTGGTAGCTGACATGAGTTCATAAATACTTTTGCATTAAGAGGTTATGTATTTTATCATCCAAATATAAAAATGTTTACATGGTTTGAGTGGAGGCTTGGCATTAGACAGGGCAAATAGACAAGAATTATTTCCCCAAGTTCCTGAGGGCTGGTGGTCCAATGCTGAGGGACGTTCCAACTTCTCCAAAACACTGGTGGGTATTTCTTGCTAATTACAGTTTAGAATTGTGCTTTCTTATTTTAGACATCTCTCTTATAACAGTTTCCAATTTTTGCACTCAAATGTTTACCATATGCTTTTTCTAATCCACTTTTGTAGTATGTGTTGTTTCCATTTAAACTTCTCTGAGATGTAAAATTAACTCGGGTAAATCTAATAGGCACAAATAAAATGCGAGGAGTTGGTAAAAGTTAAGTGATGTTGCAGATGAGTTTCCTGGAGCATCTGCAGCCCAGGGAATTTGAGGATCCAGTTGGAGATTGCTGGGCCCAGGAACAACAGTTGACCTTCCATAGATGTGTGATTCAGCAAGTTAAGGGGCTTGGTAAATTAATTTCTGATAATAAACATTCATTAACTGTCAGAGCAAAAAATTGCCAGGACCTTTAATGTTCTTCGCTAACAAAATCTCCTTCTAATGGGGTCCCATGGCAACATGTTTCGGATGCATAAATCACTGGCTACAATCTTCTTCCATCTCTGGATGAGTCTTCCAGAGTCTTCCAGACTCTGGAAAATGTGTGCTCATTATTGTGTACTTAAATATAATATTTTCACTTGTGTTTCATGGGAGAGTAGTAGCTTAGTCATACCACTCCAGAGTTATATCTGATCTTCCTAAAATAAATTTTCTTAAAAAAAAAAAAAAATCCTCAAATGTCCCAAGCAGAAAAGAAAGCAGTTTTAAAAAGAGAGAGAGAGAGAAACTTTCTTAGTGAAATGAGAACACATCATCTCAAGTTTAAACTCTAGGGGTGTCATTTTCTAGTAGTGAGTTTTCTGAGGCCTGCTAAGTAATGCACCTCCTGCATGTTTTTGTAGTAATTGTGTTACAGTGTGATTGCTTTGTACTAGGGAAAAACAATTATTGGGCCATAATCCCTGCTAAAAAGATCTATTATGATTTTCCTGCTTTTAAGTTGAAATTTGACCTTGTAAATACCGGGGTTTTGTTATAAAAGGTGAATTGTTCAACACGTTATTGACTGAGGTTTTTTCTAGTGGTTTGCCAGATAACCTGGCACCAAAGAGTAAAATTTGGTTCTATTCTTTTCTAGTGAAAAGGAAATGAGGAAAACTTTGAAAGAATATTTCCGTTGGCTTTTTTTGAAAGATAACTTCATAGCGAAAAGTAAGGAGTACAGTAAAGCAGAGAGAGCACACGCACTACGCTGACCTATTTAGTCTGTATTTCATCTGGTTGTGATAATCCTGGATGATACTCCTTAATTCTGCTAAGACTATTTACAAGAAGCTGTGGTCTTTTTTACTTTTTTAAATGGTTTGAAAGTAATACTACTGTAATGGTGTTGGATAGTCCGGAGTTTGAAAAGCAGTCATACTTTGAGAAGAGTAGCAATTGATAAAACAGTTGACTTCTCCAAACTGGAAAAAGTGAGTCAAATGCTCTCGAGGTGAAATAGTTGTATTGTCCAGACGGAGGCATCAGGGCTTGCAGGCCTCCCCCAGTGCTTTCTTTCCTCCTGGAATAAACACCTTTACCTCTCATAACCACGATAGACCCCTTGCCCAGTATGAGTTATACTAAAATTACATGCTGGCTGTGATTAACTGGTTTGTTTGCACCAGATTTGAGGGTGAGATCACAGTTCTCCCCTTCTTGTAATTGGTTTGACAGCATTGGAGTAAACAGCTTTTGCCGTGTGAGATGCTTGATTCGTATCCATGACCATTTTCTCTTTTGTCCTCAGGAGGAAAAGACTCTTGGTTTTGTTCATAGAAACATGCCTAATTAATTAATTTTTAATTAATATTGAATCGAAATGTTTCCAAATTGATTCATGTCCATGACAAAAAATCTTTTAAGTTTCTTTAAACAGTTCTCTATGCTTCCCAGGTTGTGCTTGAGGAAAAAAATGGTTTATTTTGTGTATGTATATTTACATTTTGTATAATTTTTGGTTGAGAGAGTAACTTTGGAAGTTGACCAGTTAAATATTGGACACTGTGTTATTGTGCCACTGCAGAATGGCAAAAATCACTACCTCCTGCTGTTGCACATTGGGACTAAGCATTTTTGGGTAAAGAAGACACTGACGTTCTAATTTCCCATTCTGCTGTCTGCAGTAATGAATTTTCAGTATGCTAATGAAAAGTCTAGGAAAATTGGAAGGCAGAAGCTGGCAGGTAAAGATGACAAATTTATTTTGGCCTTACTGTTGGCTGAAGGAGAGCTGGAAAAGCTGGAGACTGCCAGAGCAAGCTTCCTGGCAAGGAGAATTGACCTATCTCATACCTTTGGAAAAAGCTCTCTGTATGACTAGATGTGATACAAAATTCTTTCTCGTTGCGTCTGGGAAATCGTTTGCAGCCTGTTACCATCAGTCCAGAGTCTGGAATGTTCCTGCCTCTGCAACTGATTTACATCCTGGACCAAGATAACAATAAATAAGATTGACATAGAAAGCCATCAGTGATAGTCATCCTTTTTTGTTCTAAGTCTGGTGATTACACACAGGCTTAAAGTGGATTTCATCTTTTTATAGCTCAATCTTTTATCTTTTTTTAATTATTGCTTTCCATTTCCTTGGTACCTTCGTGTCCCAGATAAACCTTGGCTCCTGACATTGTGTTGCACTGTGGATGAACACCTTGGAAAGAGGTTTTCTTAGGCTTTGTGGCAACCACACAAACTGAATTGCCGACTAATACTTTCAAAAAGTTCAAAACAAGCTTGGTCTGTTTTTTTTTTTGTTTTAGGCTTATAAATTACTCTTGTTAATCTCATGGTATTACTACTTCTTAAAATCTTTTTGCCGTATCTAGTATCTATTGCTGTAATGCAAGAACAGTGTGATGACTGGTGAAGTAACTCTGTTATTTCAGTCAGATTTTTTTCAGCTTATTTGAGGAGGCACAAAATCAGGGAGACCAAACTGGCTGGAGGAGATAAGTTGCTCCTATAAGCCATTCTAAACAGCAGATTAAGGGGAAAAAACCCCAACCCACCATGGAAATTGTTGTTAAGCAGAACAGTAATGTACTGTGAGCCAGTCTTGAAATGCAGTAAATAGGAAAAAAAATGTTGTGGCACTTTTACATATGTATAGTTTGACCTGTGTATTAACTATATTGATTAACTACACATACTAAACATGCTCGCACAAATCTGAGTAAACAGTACCAGCAATCTGCTAAACTAGTACAGAGCACAAGTATTGGTTACCATCAGAGATTCTTTTTTATATTGACTATAATTTTTACCAGGTGATATAATTTTTTTTCTGACTATACAAATGTAATTGATTAATAAAGAAAAGTTCCTCAAGGAGGGGAAAGGATTTGTGGGTATAGGGCTTTTGTTTGTTTATTTTAATTTGTGGTTCAGGTATGATGAAGAAATGTTTTTTTGCCAGCCTTTCTACCTCTTTCCAGCTTGAGGAATATTTAATTCTCTACTGAGGATAGCTAAGCAGTCAACTTGACTATTTAGATAACACTGTCCTAATTCTACAAAGTTTGGATAGACTTGCTGTTCCCTTCCAGGTACATTTTAGAGTGAGAGTGCAGGAATTAAAACTCAGAGTGATTTAGATTCTATCTGCTTGAGCAGCTACCTTTTCTGCATGATCCACCCCGACAGCTGGGTTCAGCCAGTCAAGTCACGGTAGCGGTTCTTGACTGTAAATGTCTGGGGGCTGCTGGCAGGCCTTTGCATTGTAGGATGCTGGAGCTGGCTTCTGCTCGCTTTTGACAGATCTGGAATCAGTTGACCTTCCAGTGATAGTCCATTTTTTCACGTCACCTTTTGTCTGGAGGAATCAACCTGTATTAAAGATTTAAGTTCAGCATTAAAATCACATCTTTCCACTAAATGGGAAAACAATACAAAATTAAAGGTTTAATAAAATAATTTGTTTCACAGCATAAGTCTTCATCGGCCGTGGTCATGGAGGCCTGCATGTTTTCCCTGTTTGTGCTGTTATTTTAGCCTTAGAAACATAGTTTCATTGGAAGACTGCCTGAAGTTATTGCAGGTGCTCTTTGTGATACACTGCTGCTTAGTGAGAAGGAGTAGAAGTATTAAATTGCTAACAATTACATCCTTTCCCTAAGGTGACATTTTCGTCGATTTGAGTTAGAATGCTAAAAGCAATTTGATTAGAATTAGAATACTAATGAAAGCAAAAGAGAAGAAGCTTAAACTTCAGGTGTTGTCCCCACTTTCACCTGACCTGCTTTTTGGGAGGGTGGTCTTCAAGGTCTGGGGGTGAAATTTGAGGGAATTTGAATCAAGAAGCTGGCCAGCCTGGGAAAACATATCCCTGTTGTTCATACTGCACAGCTGTAAGATTTCTGACGCTAGCAATGTCACTCCTATAAAACTTGTGCTTCCCAATGCCAGTTCTGGTTCTGGAAGCTCTGTAATGGGATGCCTCCTAAAAGTAGTTAGGTAACAAGACAGAGTTCCTCAGCACTTTCCAGTTTCTCATCCTTGGAAGAGAGAAGTTGAAGTTGGCTATTTTAACTTCTTTCTGATTTATTTATATGCTGAATCCATTTTCTTGGTGGGAACGCATATTGCATTCTGGCATTGCTACTTCACATATGGCTCAAGAGGCTCAGATCAGGTTCCTGAACATGGAATTAATCTCATTCTCTGGCTATTTCTGCATCCTTTCCATCATCCTGGACTGTAGCAGATCAATGCCAGGTTTCCGCTGGATTAAAACTTAGAAGAGTCTAATAATATTAACCCTACCTCCCAGCTTTCTACATTAAAGATGTTGAGCAGTGTTTTTGGATCTTGTTTCTAGAAAATGAGAGACAGTGAGTGGAATAACATTATTAGATAGTAATAGTTAATGTTTTTTCTTTTTTTTAAATAAATTTAAGTAATGTTATTTGTTTTCTTCACAAAGTAATTCCTTGCTGAAATAACACTATATGTACTGACAATTGCCCTCACAGTAAAACTTTGGAAAGAAGTTTCTGTTAATCAGTATTTAGTTGTTTGAAATATTTAATAGATAAACAGCATTGAGATTGATAAAAGAGAAGGTGAATTTATTCAGTTGAACTGTGTTGTCAGTATTTCCCAAAAGTATTTTAGGGCTCCTTTTTGAAGATTTAAGCATTACATTGATACACAAATATACACTGACGTGTAGCTACTTGGCTCTTTTTTATCAAACTGCTGAATCAATCTTGCTTGCTTTGGCACCCAAATTTTAGATACTCAAATGAGAGGCTTAAAAATATTGAAGATTAAATCTTCCAAGATCGCTTTCAAATCCTGTTTCTTTCTTGGCTGCTGTAGCAGATTCCAAACATGACTTCTCTACATTTATTAACTCTATACATCTATTAACTGTTTATGTGCAAAAATGTACGGGTACAAATTGTGTGATAATGTGATATCAGTCAGTAACAGTCACATCAGATGCTGCCTGCTCCTTGAAGTTTGAAGCTCCTATGGGCGCTGCTGGAGATGTATACTTGTGCAGGGAAGACTCTTTGTCAGGAGGTGTTTCGGTTGCCTCCTTGCCATTTGTTTCCTGAGATGCCAAATGTGTATGTAAGTGGGAGCTGAAGGACTCAAAACTCTCAGGTTTCTACCTTAGGTCTCTAACTTTCGCTGTCAGGGAGATACAACTTCTTCCCTTGCTCCACAGCTGTCAATACAAAAGATTTTCATGTTCATCTGTAGTATTCCACTGACATAAAAATATAATTTAAATATAGTATTGAAATCCATGGTGGATTTATACTTGTCGCTGGTTTTTATTGTCTTAGTCATCGCTCCATTTCTTGGCTACTTCAAAAGGGCACCACTAAATATTGATGCTATTATTTTTCACTTTATATATGACTCTTGTTCTGAAGCATTACTGCTTGTCACAATCTGCCTTTTCCAGTGGCTGTAACTGAAAACCATGGCTAAACCTTTCTGTTTTCCCAGGAGTTTTATGCAACTGAAGTCAGATGCCGGGAATTTGGACTGTCACGTTACCCCTCTTGGTCACTCCCTCTATTTCATCAGGCCCATATCTTTGGGTTTGGTGGCTCTTTTGAAAATGCCAAAGCATTTTAGGATGCTCATCATACCATGGCCATGGGAGTGGGGTTTTGCTTCTGGGCAGTTCAGTCTTGGTGGTTACACAGCTGTTTCTTACAAGGATGGTGGTACTTTCCTCTTTTGAAACACAGTCAGCTCCCAGGCAGTAGTATTTTTGTAAATAGTATAGTAAAGTCCCCATCTCGATCTCACTGAGGTAATGGAAGTATTTCTCTTTGATTATAGGATATTTTGTTTGGACTGTAGGTTTTTAAGGAGACAGAAGTATACAAGGATTTAACTGTTAGTATTAAATGAGATGATTTGAACCCCACTGTTCAGTATTTAGTCAAGTAACAAAATGCTTACGCTTCACAGCGGTGTAGCACGTTTGGGTAACTACCACATCACTGAAGTTATTCCAGTGCAAAATTGATGAGCTCTAGTGTAGAGTCGCCTCATGAATATCTTACCTTTCTACAGTTTTTGTCTCACAAATATGACAGGATGAAACAAGGAAGTGTCACTTCTGGCATCAGAATTTTCTGGGTTTTCTCAGTACGTCTTACACTAAAATAAAATAAAGCACTATCACTGGTCATCTTTTGTGCCTTACAACACTGTCCATTCTTACAAAAGCTTGCATTTCTGGTTTTATATGATTTCATAAGAATCCTCGTCTGTATTAGAAAAGGTAAGATTTTGGCTTGGGTGGTACAGAGGAAATTTTAGTAATATGAATGCTAAAGATTCAAAAAAGATTGAAGAGCTGAAAGCAATGGAAAAGAGGCTATTAAAAAAACAAAACAAAGCAAAAAAATCCCAAACAAAACCAGCCAACCTTACGAATTTTAAACTATTCTTTATTTTTTTAGTGTTGGGAATAGGCAGAACTTAAAAATCTAGAAAGATTTTTAAATTCAAAAGCTAGATTCTCTCCAGATGACAGGGAGTTGGATGGCTTGAAAAGAGTTCCTAGGGGGGGGAAAAAAAAAAATCCCCCAAATGCAGTTTGTCCTTGTAGGTTCAGGTTACACAGCAAAAAGAGGGATTGCCCAGACTTATCTGTGGGGTATTTGTATAACAGTACGATATAAAGCTGAGGCTAGGTGAACAGGGAGGGCTTGACAGAGTGCATGTTTATTGATGGTGATAGGTAAGACCAAAGGTACTTTGGTGCCAGGTATTATTTCAATAACTTTGGGAGCAAAACGATTGTATTTCCCTTTTGTAACAAATAACTAAAACTGGCAGTGTTGGAAGAGATTAGAGAAACGGATAATACTTTTTATTATTATTAATCTTATGTGAAATGAGGACTTTACTGTGCAGACAATTTGAATAGCAGGGGATGCGTGAGATTTTATAGCCTGCACTGTAGGATAGACTCAGTGCATCTATTATTAAGCATTTGATGGAAAAAAAGATTATATTAAAAGTATGAAAAGCACCTCCAACAGATGATTGGAAAGGGATTGAGGTGAAACTGTCACTGATCTCTGCATCAGTCTTATGACCTGAGTTCTGAATATCTAAGCTGTAGTGCAGTATTTTTAAAGATGTTGCTGAAAGATGAAAGGAAATTAAAAATCGTAGGTTTATTTTTTCACTTAAAAAGAAGAAGTCGTCTGTTTTACTTGCTGGAATAGCAGAGGACGCTGTCAGACTCCTGAGTTCTTTGTGACCAGCTCAGGAGACTGTGGCTAAAGTCAGCACTAAGCCTGCCCTGAGGAGGTAATGGTCATTGTTAAACATCGGTTGGCTGAATTGACAGCTGCCATCCAGAAGAAATGTCTGTTGTGCTTTTAAATCTCTAACGTTTTACAAGGATATGTACATTCAGGTCTCAGACCATTCCCTGAGTGATGCATCAAGTGTGATGACCCATAAAGGTCTTTGTGCTGGGCAAATCATTTAGTGCTAAACAAGTAAGGGAAAAACAGTTCAAAAGTAATAGCAACAGCATGGCTTTATTTTAGTTTACTTGATGAATATGTTGTATGCATCATGTGAAATTATTGCTGGGACCTGCCACTGAAGAAGAGGAAGAACACAGCTGACTGTGTTTAGTATGTTCCTTACACAGTGCTGAATGTATGACACGGAGAGTAAGAGCCTGTGCTGATGCAGGAGTTGACCTTATCAAAGGAGAAAATAGCTTAAAAAAATGTGTGAATCTTCCTAATGTTTTTATGTAAGAGCATGGGGAAAAACTTGGTTGTGCCTGGAACATGATAGTCCATTTCATTTCATCATTTTTGGCCTGGCTGCTTCTTGCTTTACTTCTGTTGAATAGTGATGCAAGTCCCTCGATTTCAGTGGTGATCTGACTTTGCCAAAGGAGTTGTGTGGATGCAAGGCACACCTGTCATTATTATTTAAATGTTTATATTACAGTACCACTTGGATAGGTGAGAGGTGAGGATGCATCTGTGTCCTGTATGAGGGAAACAAAGTGAATGGGAATGTGTGGAGTGATGGGATAAAAAGACAATTTAAAAAGAGAATTTAGATTGGATATTAGGAAAAATTTCTTCACGGAAAGAGTGATCAAGCATTGGAACAGGCTGCCCAGAGAGGTGACGGAGTCACCATCCTTGGAAGTGTTCAAAAAACGTGTAGACGTGGCACTCTGGGACATGGTTTAGCAGGCATGGTGGTGTTGGGTTGATGGTTGGACTGATGATCTTAGAGGTCCTTTCCAATCTTAATGATTCCTAGTTTTACTTTCATTAAAAATAATCCAGCCCCCAAACCCAGGAAACACGAAATTAATTATAACTCTACCCTTAATTGTTTTAGTGGTGGACTTGGTAGTGTTAGGTTAATGGTTGGACTGGATGATCTTAAAGGTCTTTTCCAACCTAAACGATTCTATGATTCTGTGAGAACTAGGAAGATTTGGCAGGCTGTCCATTTAAATCACACTTACGAAATTCCAGTTTTTGAACCAAGACCTCTTTCTTGAGTGGAAACAAAAGTAGATACATTGTAAAATTTTAATTCTATAATTTTACCATTTCTGTACATTTAGACATCAAAATGGTCTGTGTTCTGTAAGCTCTGTTGATACTGTTTATCACAGGGACTAATCATTGCAGAAGATAAATAGGTTGCATTAATGCACAAATTCATATAGACACCACATGGAATGTCATTACATGTTTCATTTGTAACTTTAAAATATCTGTTATGACAGGTTATATTGCTAGTGAAGATGACCTAGCTCATCAAGCAAAATCTTCCAGTCGCACGTGTTACAAATTGCAGTTGATCTCCGCCCCACCCCCCCCGCCCTGCTTTATGTATTTGTATACCAGCTACACTCTTTCTGAGACCTGGGAAGTCCTGTCTTTAGTATTTAATAGCCATTAAGCTCAAAAGCCACAGACAACAGCTTTGTAACATGGAAATTAATGTAAAATTCAAGTAAGGGGTGGGTTTGTGTTTTCAAAGCTGTTTAATACTAGTATGCAAAAAATTAATAATCAGTTGGCATTTTTTGTTTTCCAATTACTGTTAAATTAAATTTTTGGTATAACTCAAAAGACTTTTTTTTTTTCCCATTTTTCATCCTCATTCAGAATATTTTAACGGAGAGTTAAAATGGAGTAACAATTGCAAGATAAGACTTCTTAAACACAAAACAAAGCACAAAAACTTTCTCCACATCATTCTGGCATCCACTATTAGTTGTAATTCCGCCTATTTTGTTATGGTAAGTACCTGTTCTGAGTTCAGCCTGATACCACCAAATTAAAACGCTGGTTGACTACAAGATGATATACATTAAAAAAACTATATAAATACAATATAAAACTGTTCTCTCGTAGCCTTTATTTGTTTGAAAATGTTAATTCTTTGCCTTGATTGTTTTCATTCATGCTATGTGACTTTTTTTGTATTTGTTTTTTATTTCTAATATGTGAACAAAAGTTTTTCAGAGTCAACTACCGGAATAATGTGGGCATGCTTTTTAGATGGCATTCTTGTCTTTTTATTGCTCATTTGTGTCAGTTTTCCATACCACTCATGTCTAACTCTAGCAGAAAGCCTTAGAAAATGTAATAAAATTATCTGGATGGGGAGAACATTCACTTTCCTCTTCTGGAAACTCTTTTTCCTTACCACAGCCTTTATGAGCGTCAGAAGGCAATCTTTGTACAATGGGGGTACTTCTCCTCTCCCTGGCGGGGCTCCAGAGGGGAGCCATTCGTTCAGATTCTTCCATGCCTGGTTGAAAGTCAGCTGAGGAAGTTTCAGTCTTCCTGCTAGGCAACATGGAAAGGTCATCGTGCTGTTTTGGGGGGAGGAATTGAACCCAAGGGTTCGTAGTGCCACACATAAAGTTGTCCATAAAGGCAGCCCTTTGTTTTACAGAACACGCACAGTTTGTCTTCCCTTTATCCCCACTTTCTTTTTTCCTCCATTTTCTGCTGCTTGTTAATGTGCATGCAGAACCTGAAAGTTAGTTTTGTGTTATTTAAGTAGCTGTATTTGCCTCAGGGCTGTATTGTTGCACTTGGGAAAACAAAGTCAACACCACAGTTTACTTTTAGATAGGCCATAAGTGTGAACAGGGGATAAAAGGGGCGGGGGGGGGGGGGGGGGGGGGGGGCGAAGGTGTATCTGTTCTGTAAAAATGACGTAAACCTGTGAGTAGTATTTGCTAGAATACAAATTTGTTAGAGGTTATACTAAATTATGAATTATTTCACATGTATGTCCTACTTGAATAAGTGTGTTTCATCCTAGTTATTTTGAATGTTTGATATTCTCAATTACTGTAGTTGTCATGCACCCCCCCCCCCCGCCCCCAGTTGAACACCATGTGGTTTGCTTAAGAAGAATAGAAAATAATTACTAACATGTCAACAGTACATAGTTTTAAGGAAAAGTGACCTCTGCTGTAATTCTTAATGATTTCCAGATTCAGGAGTATATGCTGTTTTTCTGAGTGCCATGATTCCCTGAATCCTAGCAAAACAACTTTCTGAATGTCTCTGTGAGAATGCAGATTAATCCTTTATCCTTGCTCACTGGATTATCATGAATGGGAAGGTTAGTACATGTGGTGATGCTTAACTCTTAGTGTAAAATTTTGAAAGTAATTCTGTCTGGACCTTTGCAGCCAGCTGATGTTCCAGCGGTATCTTAAAATTACCCTTATTAAGCTTACTAAATTATCATCCTCAATAGATTTTATACAGAGATGGAATTAAATCTTTCTTAGGAGACGGAGGTTGGCTATTGGAATGTCTACAGGTGATAGCGTAGATTCCCTGCAAGTACAAATCCTGATTACTTCGCATTGGTGGTTACCGCGATGCTCTGTATCCCCTAGTTGTGTCTGTTGGCTGCTTTGCAGCAGGGCTTGGTCTGGTTTTCCCATCTGTGGAAAGCCCATGCTGAGCTCTGCGTCTTGCTGCAGCTCCCAGATGTACCACTTGCAGTCAGCATAGCTGAAGCTAGTTTCACATCAGCTGCCTGTGCAGTTATTAATTTTTGCTAAACAGCTGCTTATGGTTTTATCTTATTCTGTATCTATTAATTACACTGTTTCCTGTATTGTCTCATGTGGGATGGTGTACTTAGACATGCTTAAAACTGTTCAGATTAAATGGTAGGTGTACGTGGTTCAGCCTTTCTCCTGCAGCTTACTGGGGTGCATCCAGCTGGGACCTGACAAACGACTGGGCCCTGAGTGCACAGACAGCCCTGACTGTCCCAGCCCACCCGCGGGGCTCCCCCCCCTGCCCAAAGCCCAGGACCCCATGTCAGCCCCCCGGGGCCGTCAGCCCCTGCCCCAGTGATGCCGCAGCAGGGCTGGTCTCCTGCTCCCCACAGCCCTGCCCTGCCTGGCCATGGGCCCTGCTGAGCTGGGCGACGCATAAGCCCACGTCCTGGCCCACCCTCAGCCTGCCCCCATCCCCAGGGAGGCACCCACTGCCCCCGGCTGCCCCGCTCCTGGCTGGGGCGGTGGGACGGGCCCCGGCTGCCAGGGCCTGCCCTGACGGACCCGCCATGGGGAGCACCCGATGCCCCTGGCACCCACGTTGCTGCTGGCTCCAGCCACACCCTGACCTGAAAAAAGTTGAAAGAAAAAAAAAAAAAAAAAACAAAACCAGGACCTTCTCCCCCAAATTTCTTTTCTTTGGCAGGCAGTTCAGCTGCAGCGTTGTTTCACAGCCAAAGACAAACACAGAAACGCTGCAGTAGTCACCTAGATTCCATCTTTCTTTTGGTCAAGATGGATGTGGTTGCTCAAACGGTCCCTGTCCTTTCTCGTTCCCTTTCCTGGCACCAAGATAAAATAATGTTTCCTTCTTGGATGCTTCAACCAGAACAGGTTTCCATTTGTG
The DNA here is from genome assembly GCF_030463565.1 of Pelecanus crispus. Taxonomy (NCBI): domain Eukaryota; kingdom Metazoa; phylum Chordata; class Aves; order Pelecaniformes; family Pelecanidae; genus Pelecanus; species Pelecanus crispus. Next base: position 104,194,995 of record NC_134645.1, read on the forward strand.
TTAATTTCTTCTGCCAGATGTGATCTGCCTTCCAGCTGCAGTGAGACAAGATTGCTTGAACCTTTCACTCTGTTTTGGGTGATTTGTTCCCTCCCATCAGTCCTGGACTCCAAGTAGGGCCATTACCTTTTACTCTCTTGGGTCTTGCACTGGAGATGGGAATTGACAGACTACTACCTGAGCGGTGCTGCAGGCACCATGTATCGGTACGGTGCTAGTTCTTTGATGGTGAGAACCAGAGGGAGGAGTGTCAGAAGCCCTCCCTTAATGAAGACTCTTTTCATGGCTAGAAAAGTGCAAGAGAACAGTAACTTGTGTTTACAGATGCACTTACCAAGAAAAAGCTATTGAAAAAGGCAAAGAAAATGGTGTTATCCAGTTCTTCAAGGAGGAGAGCTAGGTTGGGAGAATCTGAGTGACTTCACTGATCATAGGTTAAACTAGCTAAGCTCTTGCGACAAAGAAAGAATATAAACAAATGGGTTTGTTTACTAGTAGTAAACACTGCTGCTGTAATCTTTAATGATAGCATGTGTACAGCCAGATGATGTTGTGTTGCAATGAACTAAAATTAAGAGATGAAGTTAACCTAGTGTAAACATGTAAACCATTTATAAAAAATGGAAGAACATTGGCTCTCAAAATGAGGAAAAAAAACCCCAACTTCGTGCTGCAACTAATTAAAAATTAGTTAAAGGATTACTCTGAGACAGTTAACAATTTCTTCATGGCTATAAAATGTGGAACAAAGAGGCTATTCTCACACACACCTCTAGGACGTGGTTAAATGTATTTTATAGGTGGAGCTGTGACATTGAGGTGCTGAGCATGTCCATTACATTACATGAGCGAGGTTGTCTCTTGTGTATCCATTCCTTGTGCTGACTTTCGTGTAATGTAGAGGAAAAGAGATGCATCCTGTTTGGAAGAGGAGAGGATGAGCAGCGCAGTGGGTGGAGAGTTTAATACAGGAACGAGAGGAAGATGAAAGTGAGAGTGTAGGGACAGGGGCATCAAAAGGATGGAAACACAAAGAAAGAGTGCCAATTGACTGGCAAAAAACTGAAAGGAGGAAGAGTCAGTGGGGTGGAGGAGAGCAGGAGACCAAGAGTAGAACATTTAGAAGGAGGAGATTGGGTGGAGGCAGGGGAGAAGGAAGGACAGCCACAAAAGGCCAGACAGTTGCAGAAGAGGAATGAGAAGAGCTGCAGTAATAGGTGGAGAAAGGGCTTTGGAGAATACACCCTGGAAGCCGAGCACAAGAGTAATTGGTCTGCATGCAATTTTTCTGTCCAAAAATACATTGAAACTGCAGACAGTGTGTGTCATCCTCCTTTTGTGGCTGTTCTATGTAGAAGATAAAGGCCTTTTAATTGTCTTAATTTTTTTCATCAGAAAAGTGGTAGAGAGAGCAGGCCCTAGTCTCTTATCAGAATAGTTTAATACTTTTTTCTCACTTGTAAGTTAAAAGCCTTTGCTAAAAGACTATGTGATCACAAATCAAGCACTCAGAATAGGAATTGGTAGTATTACAGTTGCGAATCCAAGATAAGAATTTCAGCAAATTTTTGTGGTTAGATCTGGCTAAAAGAGTACAGGAGTGTGCCTTTAAACTGACTAACTAGGTGTTAGTAGCACTCATTAAAATTTAACTGTGGGATTTAAAGGGCTTGGCTATACATGCAGTTCCAGGATTCCTTGGGTGGAGGGGCTGCCTCGATAAGAATGGTTTATTTCCGTTGATCTTAATCCACTGTAATCTGGTTTGTCTGTCCATTCAGTTTAAACTGGAATAGCATACAGTGATGGTGTTCATCAATTTAGGTGAGATTAGTTTACAAATTTTTTTTTTTAATTTGTCTTGTTTCTTGACAGCTTCAGGAACAGGTACTCCCTCTTTCCAATTTATTCTGTAGCTGTAAGAATTAGGCATATCACTAAAAAAAAAAAAGTATCATTTTTTTAAATTGCAAATTTAAAGTTACAGCGAAGCTCCTAGTAATGTCATGGCAGTCAACACTTATGCCAGGAGCTACTTCAGAGGAGTTGCACCTGACTCCTAGGCAGCATGGACCTTGTAGGTGCCTTCTGAATGAATGAATGAATGGGTGTGTGGCTGAGCTGCAGCTTTCTGTCTCGGTTCCTTTCCAAACAAGTTGAAATTTTTTTTCCCCTGTTTATGTGTCTTGCACCACAGTTACTAGGATGATAAAATCCTATGCTAAAATTAGTATTGGAAGGAGAGGTTCTTTGGGAAAATTTTCTGGAGAAGGGTCTTTGCTATTTCATTCTGGAATTATATTTCTCTCCTGTGATCCCATCACATAAGAACCTCAAATTTTATTTTTAGAAAATAAATATATATAATTATTACATTTATATTAAGTCTATATTAAATACATATAAATAAAATTATATAGTTATGTATAATTTTATTAATATATATATGCTGTTGGGCAGACACTTGCTTCATCTTGCTTTGTCTTCTGCATTCATTGCTGATGGACTGGGTGGTACAAGGAGAAGTACAAATGCAGCTGTAAGATTATTTTCATTTACTTCCTTTAACCTTTTCTTGGTGGGAGCTTTAGTCAACACTTCTGCAAGAACTGTTTTAAAGATAAAAAAAGAAAAAAATGATGTTTGCAATAGCTGTCTGTTCCTGTGGTTTTTCAGTACTTAGCACAAGGGAAGACAATCAGTGACTACCACAATATAAATAAAGAAATAAAATATGTTGTTATCCTTTTCCTGTCTTTCCTTGGTCTCCTAACTTTCCCTTGCCCCACTTAGTTGTGTGAAGACAGAAAAGTGAAATACAGTTCATGCTGTAGCGCAAACACAGGGCCCAGTCAAGTAATGGGCCAGATGCAGCCAAGTTTGCCGTCAGAGTACAGTAACAAACTGCTTATCCGACGCAGGCACGAACAGAGGATGTGCTGTCTGTAGGGAAGTGTGTGAATAGCTTTGGTTCTTTCTTGTTATTCCGTTTCATATAAAAATACTTAGTTTTAATTGCCTGTTTATCTAGCTGTGTTCAATGCAAGCTAGAGGTTTTCTGGTGTATTCACAAAATACTGTTAAGAACATTTAGTGTGGCCACTAGCTAGTACTCTGTTGTACTGGTAGTTTCCTAAATATGCACAGCTAAGGACCAATGGCTATGTTACTGCTTCTCATTTATCATCACTTTATTTCTGATTTAAGTTTCAGATTTTTCTTATTTTCAAGGGGATTTATGTTGAGTGTGGGTGTGTTTGTATATTTATAATTTTTCTTTCTGAAGATGTCTAAGCTAGCCACTTTGAACAGGGAATGAGCTTCTGTTTGCTGTTGGTAACCATGACTCATCTGTGTTATTTTTAACATTGCAAGCATGAATGTATCTTTTCCCAGATGATTCTGATTTGTTTTCCTATGGTTGAGTTTTTCATTTTATTTACCATAAATCTGGAAACCTAGGTTATGTACCTGCAACCCAGCAAGCTGCCTAGAATTGAGTATTTTAACAATCACTATTGTTGTGTTGTAACTGGAGCTGTTAATGTAGGGTGACATTCTTGCCCTTTAGTAGTCAGTAGACTTTGTGCAGCTGTTCTGGGTGGCATTTGGGGAGACAACATCCATCACACCTACAGTGCCTATGAGTCCCTGAAAGTGAGGAATGTCTCTGCTGAAGGCTGGGGGGGGGGGGGGGGGAAAGCCATGTCCTTGAAACTCTTGGACAGAATTATGCTTGTGAACACATCCAGAGTTCTATTGATTTGCTTCAGGTCTTCACTGGACTGACTGAACCAAAGAATTAAAGACAGACTTGGGTTCACTTTTTTCTTTTAACCTCCCTAGGAACATTGTCAAAGCCAATCTTAAGAAAATTGTTCCTTCATAAATAATCAAAGTTTCACAGAAGCCAGAACTTCTGCTGTGACTACCGTTCTAAATAATGCTTTGCAAAATCCAGGTTTACTGAATAAGCTTCTTCTCTTTCAGTGGCAATGTCATGTATCGCTTGGGGATTTTGAAGGCAATCCTCAGCACTGTGTAACTGGTCCGGTCCAAGAAAATACTGACCAGTCAAAGAGACTGGTCTTTGATCCCGCCTTTAAGCTTTGTAATGTTAATAAATGTTGTATTTTTGCTTTTTTGTGATGGTGTACAACCTCAGTAAGCCACTAACCTATAAAATGTTTGCCTCTGCAAAGATAGTGGTGCCAGGCCTGCCTGCTATAAAGCTTTTTCATTCTTTACCTTTCGATTGTTAATATTCAGTAATCTTTACTTCTCTAGTCATAAAAATGTAGTGTTTCAAAAATCTCTTCTAGCACAAGTGTCTTGGACTTCTGCTTGAAAGATCTTATCCTGCTCACTGCTTTGTAAGTCATGGACCACTGCTGCAGCATCTGCCCCTATTACTCCTTGTTTCAGGTTTATGGTCTGTGTAACTGCAGATCTAGTACTCTTTCATGAGACTCGCAGAAATTGATTTTCCTTGTGGTAATCTAGGTGTAAGAAATATATAGTCCCGTTCCGGCATGGGGACAGTTCCAGAAGATCTCTGTGTTGGGCCTTTGCCGGATCGTGCCTGTATGTGGTTCATGAAGCATCTTTGCCAAAGATAAGTTTCATTCATACAGTCTTCATTTTTATTAGCAGAAAATCTTGCTGATTTTCTAGGGGATCATTTAGTTGGCTGTGTTATTTCTCTGTACTGTACCTTACCTGAAAGAATACAAATTTCATGAGGTTTAATTTGCTGCAGTGATTCTAGAACAAATCTGAGGTGTAGAGCAAGCCAGTTTTTAACAAAATCCCACTCAATTGAAAATAAATTTCTCTCCACCCCAAGTTGTAGTTGCACTGCTACCGCGGGTACTGTAAAATCAAGTAGTTTACATCTCGTCAGCATCTTGTGACTGGGCAGACTGTATCTTATTTTGTTACAGTAATTTCAGACAGTAATTCATTTGATTCTTTTCTCTGGGGCAGTAACTATTCGAGGCTTACAAGCCAAACTTCGGGCTCTTAGCTTTAAAAAAAACAACCAACCAACCAAACAAAAAAACCCGTCCTCCCTTTAAAGGACCAGGAGGCTTGTAGGGACTCTTGGGTGGCACCTGAGCTTGCTTTTAGTAAGGTAGTTTGGGTAATACAACAGTTCAGCTAGGGTGCTCGGTGCTCGACCTGTGTGACCGGCTGCCATAACCTGACCTCCTCTGCGCCCTTCCTTACCCCCTCTGGCCGGATTGGCCCTGGCCATGTCTGCGAGCTGTAAAACAGACATTTTGGCCTAACAAACTGTTTGTTTGTGGTGTTTCTTATATGTGTCGCTGCATATATAAGACAAGACTTTGATTTGTCCCTAAATACCATGGTGACATACAAGAGAGGAGAGCTAAACCAGGCCTGCTCAACCCAGTCCTTGTGCTGTTAACCTTCCGTGAAGTTTGCTCTTGGTTTCAGGAGGGTGGGTCTGACTCTAGCATGGTGGGTGACCTTGTCCATTGGGCTGTTTTAGGGCTATGTTTCCTTCCTATTTGAGTAACAGCAGCATAAGTGAGAAGGCAGATGTCCTCCACGGATGAACACTTGGTTCAGTTTCCTTTTTGCACGGTTCTTGCTGTAGGTTCTTCTAGGAGTCCCTTTCCTGCTCCATGGTTGTTCCTGTCACCTGGCTCCCTTCCATCGGTTCTGTCGCACAACCTCACGCGCCAGGGACCCTCCTTGACCTGGCCTTTGGCTGGCATGTGAAAGCATGCAAGTTCTTCAGGTCGTGGGCTAACCAAGGTTCATGAGGTTTCATGATCGTTCTTAGTTAGCATAAGATTGCTGCTTTTAGGATGTTAAATCTCTGTGTTTAAAAGTGCTGTCAATTCTATATTGCAATAACAATAAAAAGCTGTTAGAACAAAATCCATTTATAGTCCGGTAATATTTGCAAAGGCTAAAAATACATCCTAACTTGGATGGAGAGGCAAGCTTTGGTCTGGCAACCCCGGTGGTGGTAATCAATCCCTCTGCCTGGGACAGGCAGGTGGCATGTCACTCAGCCTGCCCCCCTTACTGTCACCCTGTCTCTGTTGTGCTTGCGCTCTGTGTCTCAGAGTATGCTAGACTTCTTGAGGTTGTATTTCATCTCCTCTTTTAGCACAAGTCTCCTATTGAGTATAGACCTTTAAAGAGAGGGAGCCAGGCAAATATGGAATAAAGTCATCACAGCAGCTAAGTTAGTGGTGATTTTTGTAATCTAGTTACAGATCAGTCTATATTCTCATCTAATGTTCTTCCCAGGACTCAGAGTTTTCTGAAATATTTGTGTTCTAGTTAGGTTTTTAATGATTTCTCTCTACCTACAAAGTAATTTTTGTCTGTAAGCTTGAAGTACATTATTATATATTTCAGAGTTCCAAGAGAAAACCGTGATTCTCGGTGTTCTACCATATTGTTTTCCATCCTCCTCCTGTGAGATTAAATGAAATAAAACACAAATTTGAATTACAGGGTTGAAGAAAATCAGCTACCACTGAAGTCAGCATATGGGTATTTTTAGTCCTGTGAGAACAGAAATTGGCTGTCAAGGTTTTAGTGAATAATTTATGTTTTGCCAAGTTGAGAATATAGAGTATGGCTTTTAAAATACAAGGGTAAGACTGTAACTGAAAATTTGGCTACAGAAATCTTTTGAAGCCTTTGGGGATGAAAGGCTCCAAAGGCTTAATTATTTTGGAGCAAGGGAAGGTGGAGCTCATAAATGAGTACAGTCACTTCCAGAAGAGGGGTGTTGTACCAGTCTGCTCATTTGGTGTTATAACTGGTATGACATCTGAGTACCTTTACCCTTCTGGCTAGGTAGCTAAAACCAAAAGAAGGACCTTTGGGGGTTCTTTGGTGCAATGACTTTGGAATGCAAGCTTGAGTTAGCCAGTGTATCAGCACAGTTTATGCTGGAATTTGTCAGAGTAAATGTATGATGAGATTCACAAGCCTGTTGTATGCTTCCAGTTCTGCAGATCTGAAGGATGCTGGAAGTCCCTTCAGACTCTGGCTTCATGGATGCCCAGCCTATGGGCACAAGCATTTCAGATAATTGAAGCTTCTTTGCAGTTGAAAAACTGTAGTATCTGTACACATTATATCTGGAAACCAAATTTGATTGATTTTGACTTTTACTGAAAATGTTCACATGACTTAGTAATTTAAGACTAGCAGTAACAAAGGATATGAAATGGACTAAAAATGTTCGTCATACAAATTGCAAAAGAAAAAAATCTGAAAATTTAAGCGATTTAAGTGTTTTTTTTCCAGGCTAACATCCAGTTCAGTCATTGGAGTATCCTTTGGGTTTATGGTTGGATTCATGAGAACAAATGGAGATATTTTAATATGAGTTAGCTGTGTAGGCTTTTTTTTCTGGTTAGCAGAGAAAAAGATAGTCCTGAAAGAGCTCATTTTTCTCCATTGCTTATAAAGAAATCCTGTTGTGACTCCTTCAGTTGGATGAATCTGCGCTGTAGACATCCACAGTTAGGTGAGATGGATCGTGCTCTTGTCACTTTTTTTTTTTTAAAAGTTGTCCACATCTGAGGTATTAAAGAATAGTCTTAGGAGGGAAAAATCTTGGTGGTGTGTGGTTTTTTTTTTTTTTTTTTTTTTTCTTTTTTCTTTTTACTGTGCCTACTGGAGTTGGGGATCAATTATGACTGATGATATTAATGTAATTTTGAAGAAGGTTTTAGATATATTACTTCATTTATCGCCATAAGTTACAGTACCTCAAACAAGATTGAGTTCCCTTTTTAAATTTCAGAGTGCAGAGTATCAGCCCTTGCTTTTTGTAGACTCATATGATCATACACAAGGACAAGGATTAAGTTGGCAGGAAGATCATGGCTACATTTAAAGTGGTATCTCTTAAGTATGCAAATGTTCATTTTGCTAATAATTTTTTCATTTATGCTCTTGGTTTGAAACTCTCTGGATCTTTCAGAAAAACAGTAAAGTCTTGCAGTTGTTATTCATACAGAAACATTATTTAGAATCATAGAATATTTTAAATTTACTTAATGCCTTTTTTTAATGATAGTTCTTCTGTTAAGTAGGTTACCTCAGGTTACAGAGCTCCCCACATTTCTTTTTCAGTTACACCAGAAATATGGCTACCATTTGTAATAACTTTCTCTTTGCAAAGAATTACTTAAATAGAGAAGAAAATTGTGAACTCTCTGAAGTCAAGATGAGTTTTTTCACTAACTAGTGGGGCTGAGATTTATGCATATGCTATTTGTTTTGTTTTGTTTTTTAAACATCCTATGGAACAGAGACTCTATTTTTGCTTTGTTGCTGGGAGATGCCGCTGGTTTTATTTCTGTACTTGTGAAAAAGATCTTGTTCATGACTCAGCTCAGAAAGTGTTTGTACTGTAAAAAGCACAGGTAAATAAAATAGTTGAGAGGAAGAATTTCTGAAAATAATGTAGACAGAAAAGCCTAGTAAAATAGAGCATGAGCAAAGTAGGTGTAGATGCTTGATGCAGATCTTTAGAGCTCCAACACACTGGAGTTCCTGTGATTGCTGGATTCTTTTGGTGGGGAGCTTACACAGTTTTGTTTAAGTATCCAAAAGTCTTTCATGAATCAATACACTTCCTTAGGCTCACGTAAACCGTTGTTGAATTGTTTGCATTTGATTTGAGCAGCAGCACTTGGATGCAGGTGTTAGAGAGTTCATGTGGCTCCCTTATAAGACACCAGAGACCCCACGGGTGAGGCCATGAGAGGGACAAAGGCAGAGTCTTGCTCCCTTCTCACTGCCCGGCCTGTAGGAGGAGCGTCAAGTGAACCTTCCACTTCCTCAGACCAAAGTCAATCAACTTACAGGAAATCAGCTGTCCTTAGTTTCACTGATCATGGATGTACATATTTATTATTGTGCAATTTTTGAAAGTAGGGTCAGACTGCCTGGGCAGGGAAGCTGCTGTGCTTTTCTGTCTCACTTGGAAGCCCTTGCCTCTTGTTTGAAAACCCCAAATGTTTTCCAGACAGTGCTTTGACCCTTACGGCAGGGTTAGTTGTGAGCAGTGTTACTGAACAAGAGTTCTTTATGGAGGGAAGATGAGAAGTGCCAGTACAAAAGTGTCAGTCAGTGTGACGCCAGGGCATTGACCGGTATCCAGCTGTAGTCTGAACCGTAACGCAAGCGTTGCTTGTTCTAAGGAAGGGCCACCCTGACTTCACTGGCAGTAGAAATTGTTCCAGTTGAGGAGCTTCGGTGAAGCAGATGTTTCACCTATAACTGTTCTGCTCTGGAACATGCTGGGGTTCAGCTTTCTGCTCATGATATACCTAGTTTGGTTATCATTTTTAGAGCTTGCAATCCTTTCATCTTTAAACGCAGGGCAATAAGAACAATTGCACAATGTGCTCCTACTCATTAGCTTTTCGTTTAAAGAATTAAATACTGTAAATATTGTCTTTAAATACTATCCATGGAAAATCCAGCATTTAGTGGTGATTTTACATGTGACTGTTTTGTTTGATGCCAGGGAATGTTTTGGCATGTTCAGAGCTTTGTATTCGCTTTCCTTTTTTAAATCCTTCCTCACCTTGTTTGACCTCCGTGGCTACTCTGAACTGATTAACTGCACTTCCCTTCCTCCCCTGCTTTTTCTCTCTCTTTGGTTGGTCCAGTGGCTTTTCCTTGAAGGAAGTCCTCCTTGTTGTTCTTTTCCTTACTCCTTTGAGATTGTGATGGCTCCTTGTTGGCCTTATCTCCCATTAGGTATTTCTGGGCAGTCTGAGCCATCCTTGTGATTTCATCTGTTGCTGTAGCGAAGCTGATTCAGCTATGTTTTGCCCCATCGCACTTGTATCTCCTGTTTGCCTTGCCACCCCTTGGGTGAAATATGGCCAAAATTAAATTCCCTGTCATACTGATGTACAAAAGTCCTCAAGTTCAATCACTTTTTATCCTATTTTTTTTTTTTTGTCACTGTTGAGAGCACTTACAGTCGCTAAGGCTGAAACATGTGACTCCTCTCTGGGGCTCTTATTCTGTAGTTTCAGACTACAGAGTACTTCTGAAACTTCGCCTTTCTTTCTGTGTGTGCAGCATAAGCTGTCCTCCAGAGAGGTCTGAGTCTTGTACTGGCTGCCATAGGATCCATCTTTATGCTACTCCAGAAGCCAAGCTTAACCAGTCTTTTCAACATACGTTTTCACTAAAATCGTCATCTTCCTATATTGCTGTCCTGGAATCCTCTTCTTCCACTATAAAAGGTGCAAGCTTCTTGTCTTTATCTTCAGTACCACTCACAGCCCTCTCTGGCCTATCATTTCCCATTCCTTAAATTTTCCTGCTCTTCTGACAGTGCCATTTTCAAAACTCCCTTTGCCTGTTGTTCTTGTAGTGCGCTCTATCGGCTGCTCTTTGTGCATGGCAGTGACTTCTCAGAAGTCACCTTTTCTTCTCCTTGAAACCTTAAAATCTCCATCCATGATGGCACTTCTCTTATCTGTGGTGCAGCACGGAGCTGCTATGAACATTAAGTCATCAGAGGTCCATGGACCTTTGAGCACGGCTAAAATACGTGTTCGGGTGAGTTTAGAGGTCCCAGCCTCCGGGGGATCAGGAGAGCAAAAGCGTCCCAACTCCTCCAGCACTGCCTTGGTGCCTGCACCACAGAGTAAAATCCCTAACTGGCTGGCTCTGGCGGTGCAGTTAGATCAGATGGGAAGGGGCATTTATGTGCTTAGTAAGTTTAATGAAGAAATGGGTACCTGCCCTTACTCACATCATCCCCAAGACCCACTGACCCCTTGTTCAATAAGCTTTAGTATTATCGCAGGACTTGATAAATCGTTTTTACATCATTATCATGGACAATTCACATAATACTGTATTGCTGCTGTGAATATGGGAAGGAAAGAGATCATTGAACAAAATGTCATTTTAATTGGTTGTTTACATGTGGTAATTCACTTTAAGAAAGAATGATAATTATTTCAGGGTAATTTTTATGTGGCTAAATTAGCGCTGTTATTCCTTTCTCTGTATCTTGACTTCACAGCTTTTACATTTAACTTAATATCACCAGTGTAGCCACATAGAGAAATTATGTGGTTTACCTCCTTTACTAGCACAGGTAGAGTGCTTGCTTCATAAAGAGCTGGAATTTTGTGATTGTACCAAAGCTCATAAAAAGCTTTCACAGCTCTTCCTGAAAGTTAAAGGTAGAGATACATTTTGATATAGACTGAAAATATGTAGTAAGTCCGTGTTAAATGCGGGGATACAGAAGCTGGATAAATACTCGGCAAGTTTGCATGCTTTAGACTCTCTGAAATCTAGAATAAGAATTTAAGATGGGAAAGATAATTTGATGATTGGGGCCACCTGCCTGCCCAGGAAAATCCCTCCCTCCCCGCTGTAACATACTGTTAAACACACATGCAGTTTGCAGTTGCTTTCTACTGCTTTTCCAGATGTTCGTACCGCTGTATATTCTGTATAGCAACACTATATTTGAAAAGCAGTCGCATCTCATTCTTCAAGTAAATAATTTTCCTACTCAACATAATTTTGCACATCTCAGCATGACAGTTCAATCAACTGGTTTCTCTTTACATGAATGTAAAAATTGTTTTGTTAATAAGTCTTTGTGAAGTGGATAGAGACTGTAGATATTCCTGGCGAAACACAAAATGTATTTGAAACACTTCAACTCTGACTCTGGGTTTGTGTGGTAACCAAATTATTGTAGGCTTGTTTTAAAAATAAAGTGTGTTCTTTAGGCCAAGTCTTCAAATTAAATTGGCTGGAATACTTTTTATTTTAATATTTTAATAACTATATTTTTTATGTGAGCTGGCATTAAATCTCTGAATGTCTGATAGTGGTTTCAGAGTATGTGTGTTCTTTGTCTTTCCGCAACACAGAAAACATCCTGGTAGTTATTTTTACATTTCTTTGTTGTGGAGAAGAATCTTGTATTGTTTGTGAAACTGAAGGGAGAACAACGGGTGAGTGTGCTGATGGAGATGAATGAGGAGCAATATCAGATATGTCTGTGGTGTAATCATTGTCTGGTGAGATTTTTTTTTTTTTTTTTAAATGCCTAGTGATTCTGATTCTTGTTCTGGTTATCTTGACACTGCATGTAAACTTGATTAATTTCCTTTAATGTAAGTGTATTAGAGTGTGTGAAGATGAGAGGGACAGCAAGGCCTACTGATTGAGCCAAACTCAGCATCCCAGACCTCTGCCCCTATCCCCTATTTTCAAGCTGTCTTGACACTGCTTGTGAGCATATTCACCTACTTTGTACACTACATTAAGGTTTTATAGTCTTAGCTTGTATTGAGGAAATGGCGATGTAAACTGTGCTGTTTAGAGGCTATGTGTGTCACATGGAAACCCTGCTGCTCTCCCTCCAGTTCTTCATGCTCTGCGGCAGTCTGGAGTCAGTACAGTCACTGCAAGCAGAGGACTTCAAAGGCTGGCTGAACAGTTTGCAAAGGAAAGGCTATTCTGGGTTGTCTTTTCTTCTCTCAGGACCTTTCCATGGGTTTCTTGGAATGTATCCCTCTGCTTTTTCTCCAAGGGAGAATGTAAAAAGTGAGGCAGGACTTGATCAAAGGATAGAAATACACACAGTCAGTGTAAATCTCCAATGACTTTTAGGGGCTTGGGGGAAAAATGACTGCAGTTTCCTTAGTGCAGTGCTGCTTATTGCTGTGACCTGAGTTGCACCAGATTGATGAAGTAGGCTTTAGTCTCATAAGCATTTTGCTGTTTTGTTAGGCACATCCTTTCAGTATGGGATTTCTGTTAAAATTTGCTTCAACACTTGAAGACGTATAAGCTGGCATCTGGCATTGTAGAAACCCATTTTTAATTTGTATCAAAACTTGCTGATCTCTCGCATTAAAAAAAAAAAAAGTTTAAATTCTGGTTGAGGTGGTGATGTAAAAAGGTGATACAGCCACAAGCCAGGAGGTGCTATGATACACCTCACAGCAGTGTGATATCTGTCGAGATAGTTTTTTGGACTACGTGCAGGTTTTATGTGTCTTGATAGCTGGATGTGACATTTTCACATGGGTCTTCTCTCATATAAAAGGCGGAAATCAAATAATACTGAAAACTGAATCAAATTGGAAAACAAGTATTTTTCAGTGCTGCTCACTGCTGGTCTGTGGAGTTCTGCTTTGCTGGGCTCTTGGTGATAGCATTAAGCCTGTGTCCTGCTGTAGGGCTTGAGGGAGAGGGCTGCACGAAAGGAGGTGCATGCGAAGATCACTCAGCTTCAGGAATTTTGTTCACAGGATATCGTGCTAGCACAGTACTTACCCAGGAGTGATTTTTCTGGTCAGAAAAGAGCTAGACATGGAGATCTATAGTGCTGTGTAGGACATATTTTCTACATGACTTTAGTGAATCTGAATTGGTTATTTTTTTTTTTTTTTAAAGCCTAAATAAGAAAGTCAAATGCTGTATCACCTTTTTTTTTTTTTTTCCCCTTAACTGGAACAGGCCTATAAGTAAATGCTATTACTTCATTATTTCATTGTATTTCTCCTCCATTTTTATCAGTGGTTGATTCCTTGTTTTATACTTCAGCTGTAAACTTTCAGGGGCTGGTACCCTCATTTGATTTGTGTTTCTAAACCTTTTGGAGCATTCATTGCTAGGACTGGAAGACATTAGAAAAATGCTTTTTGAGCTTATTTCATGTTTTATTTCTGGTTAGGTGTGAGTTAGCTACTTACTACAATAACATTACAAAGTGCTGGCTGACTGAGATCCTGTGAATACAAAGTGATTCCTTCGGGTTCCTCTTGATTCTGATGTATGTGCACACACAAATAGCAATATTTCTTCCATACAGGTGTGGGTATCATTAATTTACATGCCTGCAAATCATATCAGAAGTATAGTTCTGGTTCCAGTAGTTGAAGATACACGTAGCATCTTCTGTGTAGGATGGTAAACCCGAGCAAACCTGCAGAGATTTTATGCAGCTGAATTATCCCCGCGTGTTTCAGGCTTAGGCCAGCTGAATTCTTCATCCTGCTTCAAGCACAGATGGAAAATAGTGGCAGAAAAAATGTCCAAGTGAGAATTTGATGAGTGCAGTTTCTTTTTGAGCCAGATGGGTGTGCAATTAGCAAATTTTTAAATATTTTCAGAGCACAAAGCATTTCTTTACTGCCTGTTGTAGTTTCATGTTGGCGTGCATTTGTAGGGTTGAGGTGCAGTGCATTACAGAGTATCACAAGCCTAAATGGTCAGCCAGTCACTCTTTAACGGTTTAGACTTTTTGTATGGTTTTGTCTGCATGTGGCCTTTATTTTGATTTTTGAGGTGGTCATAGCTTCATCAAAGTCAGTGGGAGTTTTATGATTGCTCCTTCATCCTGCAATTAGGATTAAACTCTGACCTCCAAAAATACCAGTCTTATTTTCTTTCTAGCAAACTATGGTGGTAACAGAGAACAATATTCTGTGTTATGCCTTCTGTTTTTCTGTTTCAGCAAATATCTCTTGAGATCAGTCTATATCAGTCTGAATTATGAATGTTGATGTTAGTCAAACACATCCCATATTCATGCTGTCACGCATGAACTGATATACCTGGGAAGCAGCTAGTTGAGAAACTGGGAAGAGTTTAGCCACAGCAGCCTAGGTCTTCATAAGAGCAGAGTGTGAATGCATGCTCCCAGATACAGCTGTTTTACTACAGTTACCAAAGTAGCTTGTTAAAGACTGTCCAGACTTCGTCAGCAGAGCCCGAGGTCTTCCTGGGGGCCAGGAGGCAAGCGTACCCAGGTCATGCAAGCAGCTTGAGCTTCCAGACCCCAGAGAATTCTTCTCCTGGTTGTTTCATGGAGTTCTGCTAGATCTCTTATCTTGCATAGGCGCAGGGAAACTGGGCTTATTTGTTTGCATATGGAATTGGCTCTTTTGTTTAAGAAACAATACATGAACAACTGGTGTGTGTACAGCTGGAGGGGACGGTGCAGCTAATGTTACAATTTTATTGTTGACTCTGCATTTGAGTCCTGATAAGTCCCTCTAATCAATTAACAGATTGTTTTGGGGATATGAGTCTAAATGTTGCATTTCATTTTACGGCAGGGTAGCAACATATCTTCCAGACAGAGGGCTGTATTTTGCAAAGCCTTTTACAAGAGCCGATGACGGAACAAATAGAACAGTTTACATGTGACCAACGACTTTTTTTTTATTTTGCAAGCCTTCTAATTTCATTGCAAGTATACTGCTAACATATCAAAGCAATTAATTTTAGATTTTGTGGTCTGTTCTATCCATTTTAATAAATAGACATATTAACCAAACAGATTACCCTGGTGTTTAGTTATGAAGGATTGCAGAATTTCAAAGATAAGTATCGTTCCAGATGACAACATTTAAACTTATGTAGTATTTCAAGTCTTCTCTCCACGAATTAATCTTGCAGTATTGTTTCATTGCTTCATTTGCAAGGCTGGGAAGCTGCTGAAGTGGGTCACTGGAGTTGGGTGAAGAAACATGGCATTAAGTAAAACGCAGATGAAAGGGTGGTATCTTTGGATTCTGTTTGCAGCTGTTGCAGTCAAGACAACTTCATTGGGAAGCCCACTTAAGGGATGACTGAATGTAATGCAAAATAAAATGCTGAAGTTACCCAGTTTATTTTCAATCTTTGCCATTTTTAGTATGTTTTTTCCTGCAACTTTTATAAAATGGAGCACTTCCCAGTCTGTCAAATTTAATTCACATTCTGCCTATGAATTACACTGCTCATTCCTTTAAAGAACATTTTTTCAGAAAACATTTACATTTTTACAGCTAAATGCATACCCATAGAAATGATTTGGCGAGTAAAATTTGCAATATTTTGTGAAAGAGAAATAAAAATACTCTGTTTGAAAAATATATTGGAGATCCTAAACATTGATTGTTTTTGTCATGAAGGCTGAACCCTAATGACGTAGAAGCCAACGGGGGCTTTACTTAGGAAAGATTAGCTGTTAACTTCTGTGAGGTCTGAGGTTGGTCTTACTTGACTGTAACTCCAGGAAGAACACGTAATTTCTAGTTCATCCTCAGCTCTTGATGCATGTAGTCTACAGTTTAATACAGTGTGAAGGGGCATCAGATTCTAGAATAAATGGGAAAAAACTTGTATCCTGATTCATCCTTGTAATCAGACCAACTGTATATGTGACCTTTCACACCAGCATGTAAGAAATTTGATTGTTTTTCAGAGGAGAGGAAACTAGAGAGACACTTAAAATTCTTCACAGAATAATTGGAGCAACCAGAAAAATTAGAAGACCGAAACTGAGGTTCATATTTCATTGCTATTTAAATTAACAATGCAAAACTCAGGATAGGAGTAAACTTGAATTGCTTCCATAACTATGTGCATATATGAACTGACATGACATATAAAATGGAGCTTTGTAGGAGTTGATGGCTTGCCTGATAGGAGTATGTGGAAGAGGAGCCACGCTTTTGAACGCGTCTTGCCATATCAATGCAGACCTTGTCAGAGGCGGCAGTAATTGAGTGGGAAACATTTTCTGGAAGAATACAGGTCAGATGATGCCAATTGCCAAATACTTCTGTTTGGTAGGGTAGCTGTTGACTGTGAGACACATTGGGGAAACCCACAGTTTCACCTCACCAGTGTCCTCTGACAGCAGCTGGTAGTGGATGCCTTGGTAGAAGTAGAAGGATCTAGTGGTACTTTTCCCATCCTTGGGTGGTTTGTGGCTAAAAAATACTGCAAACAGTGATGGGAACACCAGCACATAATTCAAGCTTTTCTTACAGAGTTTAAACATAAATAATAAATATTTTGTGTGCAAGCACTTTCCCTTAGATATTTCTGGTTGCTGATGGGTATTTTTCTTGTGTAACTTAACTGCCTCTGTGGCACCGCACCTGTTCCAGATTTCAGACATTTGGGAGTAACAGAATGAGAAAGCAGCACTTTGTGCCTTACCTTTCTCTCTGAAAAGCTGCATTTGTATATATGCAATGGTACCATCATTCATGTCCCTTTATGTATGCGTGGAACAGGTCAGTGGTAGTTGAAACTTCACATCTGTGAGTTGGAACTGAAGCTTGTCACGAAGGAGGAAGTGATGGCAATAAGCAGTAAGTGGGAAAGAGAAATGAAGGAATTTTACCTGAATGAAATAAGACTTTAAAAGAGGGTTTTAGGTTTTCATCGTTTTTAAGAAGTGAGCCTCAGTTAGGCAATGCATTTCAAGGTTTTGTGCCTTACTTAACAAATGCCTAACAGCAAACATTTTTGCTTGCATTTCTTAAATAATAGGATATATCCTTTGTGTAAGAATCCTTGTCTATCCTGCTGCCTCTTGATTTTTTTGACCGTTCTTCCAATAGGGTGAAGCCCCATTGTTATGTCTATCCTGAATCCTCTTACCCAAATTTCACTATGTAAACTCTTAAACGTATGTATAATTTAATTCATCCTTTTCACATGTGGACCATGTCTCTCCCTTGCTCCATGCCCTTACTGTCTTTTTTCCTCTGTGTTGTCAAAACTACTGTACCTTACCAGTCTGTCTCCAGTTATCCTCTTATTTTGCATTTGGCTGCCAAGGCTTCCATTCAGTCCTTCTGAAAAAAGTAGTAATGTGATGCTGTCTCCAAGGCAAGCTCCTGCAAACTGCTAGCACTATTCCCCAAGCTGTCCTCATGTGTGAACACCAACAGCGACATAAACAAGAAATGTTATGAGTTCTGATTTCATAAATCCAAAGGGAAGCTGATCAAATTTAAAAAATTACAGAGGTTGTAAAATATAAAATGTTGCTTTAAGCTTGACAAATTCTCCTGCTCTTCAAGAACAGCTGATGTAGGAATAGCACCATTATGTATTAAAATGCATGAAGTATTCTTTTGAAATATAAAACATAAAGCACTATCTGTAGCAAAATAATGCTCTGTTAGAGAAAGCAAATACCTAAGAAAAAGCTGGGTTGTCAGGTGAGCTTACTCTGAGAAAACTGTCATATTTATCCAGGACTTTTGGGGATAACAAGAACTTGAAGATAAGAACTTAGCAGAGATCCTTTAGCAGAGAATCTAATTTTTCATGACAAACAGTAGATGTATATTGCCGTTTTAGTTCTGGGTGACTAAATAATTTCATAGAAGTTTTGGTTTGGTTTGTGGGCTTTTGTGGTGGTTTTTTTTTTTTTTGTTTTGTTTTTGTTTTTTTAATTTTGAAACTGTTGAAAGTAACTTGGGAGTTCCCTGTGTTCCTGTAGTTCTCCTGCAGTAGATGTTGACCCTGCAACAGCAGGTCCTGGAAGTGTAACACTTGCAGACTCAATGTTTCTCTATGGTTGTCAGGTTGGAGATGCAGAAATCCACATAGGAGGCTCCTAAGTTTATTTTTTCAGAATGTATTTAGCATTTCTGCAAGACCTCACACAGCTTTTTTACTAATATAAATAGGTATTGTAAATAGCAACAATATGTGCAGAAAAACTAGTGCATTTATACATCAGTAAGGAATAACACCTATCAGGGCTTTTGTAAATACTTGGTGAATGTAGAAAAACCTGTTGCCTATCTGGCCATTCATACAGGCAAACAAATATCGGCAGAGAAGCAAGTGTAACTTAGCAATGCAAAAAGCTGTCTAAAAAAAGGGGATTTTTTTTTTTTTTTTTGGAGGTCTCTCACTAGGTAGAGGAACTCCAAACTTTGATGTTTTCACCATTAGAATGAAAAAAGAAGTGCAGAAATTTGCAGCTCACCTAGAAAATGATGGTTTTGTACCCCCACGTTTCCTCACACCAGTGTGGAGACAAGCACACTTCCGCTCATTCAAGCTGGTGGCATCTGGTGCGGTTGCTCAGAGATGGTTTTAGGTAGCCTTCAGGCAGAGAGGACCACTCAGCAGCTTCTCCCCAGGACAGCGTTCAAGGGGCGTCAACGCCACGTGTCATCTTTGGTGTAATTCTGGTAGGAAACCCGTCCTCTTGAGAAACCGGTCTAGTTTCTGTGCAAGCGATAGGGATTCGTGGCAGGGGGCATTGGTGTTAGAAGGATCTGGCCCCTGAATTTGTCCTTGGGGTTGAGGGAAATACAAGAGCATGCGATGAGGTGCCTTAGTTGTGGCAATTGCTTTTTAAATCCAGATTTTCTAATCTGGAGCCTCTTTAGATGTTGCTGTGTTGTAGTATAGGTTTGTGAAGTAGGTGTCAGTCTATTAAGACTGGAGATGTTTTGCTGAGGTACTTTCCAGGCATATAAAGCATAAGAGACTTTCAGTTTGTATGTCTGATATATCAGAATAATGTCTGCAATAAGAGGTAAAAGCAGAGAAGCTCAAGTTGATTAATTAACCATTGAGGGTTTATTGTGATGATCTACAGATCAGATGATCTAGGAAGATGTGTTTTCTTTCTGGAGCTTCTGCCTCACCCGTATTGTTAAATTACCTTGGCTTAAACAGCGCTGCTGCTGCTCGTTTCGAGGTGATGCTCTTTCCTTGCTACTCTGCTGGTAGAGGGGGGGAAAAAAAAAAAAAAGACTTCCTGGTTTGAAAAGCTCAACATTTGTACTCAGATGTGTATTAATGCACCTAAAACTTCAAACCAAACAAATATAGATGCTTATTTAATTCTTATTGGGAGTTAAATCCAGAGGGCTTGCAGTTTTGCTTGCTGTGACAGCAGATGGGCTGTTTGCTCCTGTTTGGTTTGGTTTTTTTTTTTTTTTTTTTTTTTTTTTTTTTTAAAAAGGGGAGTTGCTACTTTCTGTCAGCTAAGAGAAGCCCTGGTCATGCCTTGGCTCTCCTTTCCCTGGAAAGAAAAGAAACTCTGAAGTTTTGAAGGGGAGAATGAGACAGTTTGCCGAAGATGAAAAGGACCGGAGCGCAAAGCTGGTGGAAGTCATGTGCTGCATGGGTCGGTAACGCCTGCTGCTGGGCTGGCGGGGTGGCAGGGCTGCCTCCGGAGAGAGCAGGGCACTCTGCAGGGGAAGCTCGCTCAAAATTTCAGTGGGTTTCCTTCCTTAGTTTGGTGCTTCTTTCGTAGTAAGCTGCCTGTTTTCTCCTTCATTCTGGGGGGTTTGATTTGGTGTGTTCTGCTCTGAGCTCCGGCACACTGAATACTGTTGCACCGTGTTTTCCACCTAGAATGCACTGGTTTCCCTGAAAGCCTTTGTTTTTTTTGATTAAAAACCCACAAGTGTGGTGTGGGGGGTTTTTTTGTTTGTTTGTTTTTCCTTTAACCTTGGTGTTTTTCACAACATGACAGGTGACAGTTTTCACCCATGTTACGCATTTGTGTATGTCAGGTATAGAGTTTTTCTATGAGTGTATGTGTAATATATGCGTATATAAAAGGAATATGGGTAGTAAGCATCACTTTTTACATATGTTGGCACTTCAATTGAAAATAGAGTTGAAATTAATAGTCATTGCGTGTTCTAACAAGATACAAGGAAGTGGATTTTTTAAATTTTTTTAACTGTTGTCACAGTAACGTTTCCTAGAGCGTAAACTTTTGTGAGTTAGTCAAAACTAGCTGAGGTTACCTTAGGAAAAAAGACACATTGTACACTTGTGGGCTGGAATATTAAATTCTCAGTTCTGAAAACTTGTGTTCCTTTTAAAACAGCTACCCATAATGGAACAGTTACAACTGGTTTTCTTCTGTTTCTGAGATTTTCTGTTCTCTGCATCTACCAAACCAGAGCTTCCACCTTATTAGGGTTAATTACTGATGTTGGAAATGCTGTCTTGCTAGATGAAGGCTATAGGGAAATGTATATATAGCAAAAGGTTTTCTTAATCTGCCAGAGTTTTCTTTCCAATACTGCTGCTTTGCTCTTTAGTTTGTCTCTTAATCCCCTTTTTTGGGTCCTCAACTAGAATAAGAGACTGTGGAGCTGCAAAGGGAGGAAAAAGCATATGCCAGATGCTTGGAAGATATTGAGTGGCATGGAAAAGGCATTTAGAGAACAGCCACTATTCTGTATGCAGCTGAATGTACACATACACTACACATGCTACGTGAAGAACTCATTGCCATAGAGAACTATGACTGCAAAAGTTACAGGTGTGTTAAAACGGGTTGAAAAAACATAACAGAAAAAAATGTGTCTATGACACTGCAAAAATATGTATCAGCATGTAGGAAGTCTGAGTCACGTAAGGGAGGGGTATACAAAGGCTTCACAGGCTTTTGCTTGACTTGTTTTTGCATTTGTTCCCAAATATTAATTTCTCACTACTGTTAGGACCAGCGTAGGTACCCAGGATGGATTCTTGTATGACCTCATGCCACTTTGAAAGACTTCTGACTATCACACCAGAGAGCTGAAAGTTCATGAATATGGACCTTCCACGATTATTTTTCTTCCCCTACTGCTTCTGGGTTTTGGTTTTTTTTTTAATGTAAAATACCAGATCTGATTCAGTCTTCTAGTGATGGCAGTGGCTGCAGAAGGGGTCTTGTTTTGCTACCTGAGCTCATTGCTCATTCTCAGCCACACTACAAATAGCCTGAGTCAATGAAACAGCTGCAGTTTTGTTGTACAGGGTCTTAAGGGATATTGCTATTTTAGGCTTGCAGAGATGGTCCTGGTCCTAAGGCACCGCAACTCCGGCTCCAGGGAGCTCCGGGACTGTGAACGGGCTCTGTAGCAGTTGTACTGGCTAGTAACCATGCATAGGTTTGTGGAGCTAACTCTGGCGCTGGAGTGGTGGTTAGCGTTCCTCTAATGTGGCTCTGTGGAATACATGTATATACTTCCCATCCATAAGTGGGATGCTTTCTTACTCCAAGTCTATTGCTTTTGTTGTTTCTTCTCAATATCTTGTGGGCAGTCATTGATGCCAACGCTAGAGAGCAAGCTGCTGGCAGTGGCTGGGTCCCATATCTGGGTTAGTGGACATCCCTGTTCATATTATAGAGGGTTAAAAGAGAGAGAGTGCTTTCTCTGACTGAAGCTGTAGCTCATCCTTGTGTGTTGAAGCGAGGGTGATATTCCAGCATAGTGATTTAAAAAGCCAGCTTTCATATAGTAAGAGATTTTGTATTGGTAAATACTTAAATAATTAATTGGATTTTAGAGGCTGTAAGTAGTTTTTATAGCTCTTAAGAGTCTGGTTTGATCTTTTTAGTACATTTTAGGGAATGGTTGACTTCTACTAGGAAGTTGTATTTTTGTTAGTAGCGCTGCTGTTGTACCAGGGGGCTGTCGCCCTGGAGGAACTCACCTGGAACTTCTGCTCAAGAAACTTCTATGTGACGTGTTGTGGTGTACTGCAAAAACATTTGTGTGCTATTATTTCTGATTAGACATTAGATAGAGCTTTTACAGGGTATTCTGTTTTTCAACTTTATTAGAATGCTAATTTTATAAAGCTATCCATTAAAAAAAAAATCTTCTGCATCATTTGTAGAGCTCTTAAACCCTGTTCTTTTTCCTTTTTACCTCCAGATGAGCGGGACAAAGTACAAAAGAAGACCTTCACAAAATGGATAAATCAGCATCTCATGAAGGTCAGTTGATATTTCTGTGATGTCTGGATCACTCATTACTACAGCAGCGATTGTGTCTTTTACTAAATATTTGATTTCAGGATGCAGCTATGTTACATATAATAAGGAAGATCTTAAATCGTGAGATTTATGCATGTACTTTGTCTTTGAGAAGTCATGGGGGAGTTGAAATGCTGCTGTCTGATATCCCAAGGTGATCTATTTGAATGCTTGCATTTGAAATTAAAATGAGTCAAAGTTTAAGGGACATGAGTTCTTTCTATGAAACTTGACTCTTTTCTGGCATTAGGCTGTCATGGCTGTAGGACCACAGCTAAGGTAAATGAAGAAAAATGTATTTATTTTTTTAAGTACCATGTTGAGGACAGGGAAATGACCTTGAGAAGGATAGCTCTCGATCATCCCGTGGCATCAGTATGCTGCTCATGGATTAGAAATAGAGGCTTTCTAGGGACGAAAGCCACTTTTCAGCATCTTTCTTTTGAATAGCAGTGAACTTTGCCTCAGGGACAAAACACATAATTTTAACAACATGTACAGCTTTTAGTCAACAGAGAACTAAAAGCTGTGAGTTCACCTTCACTGCATGGCCCCTTCAGTTCTAAATTTAATCTGCTGTTTCAGCGCCAACTGTCTAACCCAGACATTTCTCTGGAGAAACATACTGTATAATTTCTGAACATAACTTGCTTTGATTCCCACCCCCCCACCCCCAGGTTGAATTCATGTAGAAGTCACATTAAATAAAAATGTATCTGCAAACTGCCAGAGTTGAGATTTAATTAATGAGCACAGTGTATAATGTTCGGAAACTTCTGTAAAGATTTGCTCATGTTCATATTTAGAGAAAAATACTTTTTTTTAAAAGGGGGAAACTTAATTTCCTCTCTCGTTCTTGTGACTGTACTTGTGGGTATTTGAGAATGGACACTGAAGCAGAACAGAATTTCTTTAGGGATGTTTAAACTCAGCTTGTGGGGGCACTCGTTGAATCTTTAGAAGATGCAGAATTCTGATTTCGCATATTTTAAAAATTTGAAACCAGGGTAGCTCTTGGAAATGGTGTGACTTAGGGAGTTAGCAAGGCCTGGACATGAAGTTGGTCCCAATTTTATCTTCAGTAAGAGACCTTTATGCCAGGGTGGTCTTTTAGTCCGTCCTGCCATGATTGAGCCATCAGGAGTGGTCCTGACATCAGCCTCTGTGCAGCAGCAGCTATGCACAACCTTTCCATGCACAGTGTGAGTCTGGAGTCACAGAATGGCTTTTCCTTTGCTAGACCCAAAGGAATCATGCTGTGTAAAAACAGCTGCTCCACGGACCCCTTCTATGTAGATGCCACCTCACCGTAATCCTGAAATACCCGACTGGCCCTATCTCCTTGCAGAAGTCTTCTACTTGCTAATGAAAAAAGACAAGAGGCTGCAAACCTGCAGCCTTCCCTTTATAGATTTTACCTCTTATTTTAATATAAGAAATGTATTCATTGTCCAGTACTTCAGACAGATTAGATTTAAATTAAAAAAAAACCAAACCATACAGGAAAGTTGCCAGCAGCAAAATGCAATCTCAAAATTAACCATCTCCTTCTAATTGAAGGTAATTGTTACCATTCTTGTAGAAGTTACTAATCTTTTTCTGTGTTAAAGATGCGTTTTAAAGATGTAGTTTTAATTTTCTGTGGAAAGTGGAAAAGCCTATCTGAAGCTTTTTGGAGAGTAGTCCTTTAATGTAAGTTTAAAATGATGCCTGTTTTTACAGAAGAGCAGTGTATTGAAAATTATATTTCCATACACTGTCATTTTACACAATTTTAAAACATGCACAGTCATTGTTGCCATACTGTCAACCTCTTGGGAGTAGCTTAAAAAATTTAGACTCTAAACCTGTAAGGAAATCAAGGTAAAGAGTTCACATTGAATCCTTTTGACTTGCTTGCCAAAGTCAGTGGCCTTAGGCCTTCATCTTCAAGTGTGAGTGATTGTAGAGACGTATAGATATATGTGTGTGTGTCTGTACTGCTGGCCTTGATTTTCATCTCAGATAGCTCGTGTTAGAATTCAAGTAAAGGGTTGTTAACTTACACAAATATAGTTTGGCTATGGCTCTTCCATTAACTCTAAATTTATGTAGCAACTGAACTTTATCTTTTGGAAATACTCAATTTGAAAGCAGTTGGTGATACAGTTGCCAAATTTCTGTTCCTATAGCATTGCTTCTAGGACAGTGACTTGCATGGAAATTAAAATCAATCCTTCAAATGCTGTCTCTGAAGACACAAAGGCGTATTTAGGAAATACTATGTAATGGAGTGAATGTGGAAAAAAAGTATCATTCCATAAATGAGTGCATTTCTAGCAGAGTCTTGAGACCTGTCCTGGTCCATGCATTCAGTTGAATTTGAGTCCTAGTTTTCAGCTTTATTACCTTGAATTTAATACAAAATACATGCAACTCGTATTTGCCCGCTCACTGCCAATACCTTGTTGCAGACAAAAAAAAAAAAAAAAAAAAAAAAGTGGGAATAAGCTTATTTCAGGCATCTCAATAGCTTTATCTGAGTTAGTCATCCAGCATTCTTTTGTAGGTAGCACAGAGAACAGGCCCTTCTAGATGTCTCGGACATCTGCCAGCTGTGGGGGAGATGAATTGTGTCATAGAAGTGTTTTCGCTCCACTGACTGAAGGAGATCAGTGTGCTTTATCCTGCACTGTGTGGGGTTCAACAAGAAGTGGAAAGGATGAAGGTGATCATGGGAATTATGAGAGATCGTGGAAAGCACCAGACCATGCATGTGGACAGGACCCCGTTATGGGCATGGGTATAGATTGCATTTTTCTTTTATCTTTTTTTCATCATACTTATGTCTTTCCCCCATTTCTTTTCTCTGTCCCCTGCTTCTTTTTTGGCTTTCTTTTCTCTGTTATTCTTTTCTCCTGTTGTCTCTTTTATTTTTCCCCTACTTGTTTAGTTTTTTTCCTTGCTCATTTGAATTAAATCTCTTCTCCTGCAGTCCTTGGGAAAGTACTGGACTCTTATTCCTTTATAGCAGTATATTCAAAAGAGGTTTTTCTAGGTCAGCAGCACAATGCTTTTACGGGTTACCGTCATTCGTTAGGGGATGGCATGGAAGCTTACTGTCATTCTTCTAATTAAATTCTGTACTTACAGGATTCACTGAGTAACCACAAACAACAAGATGGCTGAGAAACATTTACCTTTCTGCCTCCCCTCCCTTGCCCATCTTTAGTTGCATTAGAATCAAAGCATGTAAGTGCATAGTATGTAAGAGTCAGTGTTTAAGATGAGTCCCTTGTCAGTTCAGCTGCCTAGTTAAGCATGTACTCATGTACTTTGCTAAACTAGAAACATGGTCATTGCAGAAATATTTCCTGCAAATGATCTTGAGATACGTAGTTTGAGACAGGTACATAATGTGTTATTTGCAAAATTCAGCTGTTCGAGTTATCTTTGAATTCCATGGTTTAAGATCAAGTGGACTGTCACGATGTTTTTTAAATGCTGAAGTGTTTCTTTTGAATTGATTAGAGATTTTCCAAGGGCTGATTAGAGCATTGGACTTGCTAAGGCTACTGTTTAATGTCTGATGGTGGGGCTCTGGTTTAAATGTTATCTTTTACTTCTTGTTGACATAGGGGCTGGAGAAGTGAGATATTGGACTTTAGACTTGCCTGCTGCTGTGGTATGAGCTTCCAGGGAGAAACTCACATGCCAGTGTAGTGTGGTGGTGGGGTAGAGATCTCCTCTCTTAACTTCTCTAAACCTGCCTCTGCTTCCAGCAGGTGTTTCACTTTGCTGCTGTCAAAATAGGATGTTAAATTCTAGTACTTGCTACAGCAGTAAGTAACCCTTGATGTAACAAGAACAGTTAAATTTGTGGAAGCAAGGGGTTTCATTCTAGTGTAGTGTTCACATGGTCCTAAAGGACCCAAAGAGAAATCCAACTTCCACGAAAGCCCAGAAATTCTTCCTGACACTCCTTTGAATCCCAAACCCCAAAACCTAAAGAAAGAAAGAGAGAAGTGTGAAATACAGTGGGAGGATGATGTAAAAGTAGGAAAACAAAAAAGTTGATAATGAAAAAGGAGTAAAGGCAGACAAATTCTTCTTTGTTCTTCTGTTCCTTTCTCAAACCAATTAAAAAAAAATTTATAGTGCCAGATCTTAGTCTTGATGGATTAAACGGGATATTTTCAAATACTGAAAATTTCTTTATCAGAAATTATGATGTACAGAAAACAGGACTAAAGGCAAGACAACCAGAGACTGGTTAGATCAGTGCTCTGATGGGAAAATATGGTGAACACCCAGGTATCTTCCCTCCAAGGGGAAATGTTTCTTCTTTTTCATGGAAAAAAAGGTTGTAGAGAGCCTCTTAACTGACCTTCTAGCAGCAATATGGGACCCTGGGGTGCCTGAGCAGCTTCCTGGATGGGGAGGGCTGTCCTGCCCAGGCAGCAGCAGGGAGCCCCGCCACCCCGTGCCCCCTGCAGCACCCCTTGGCTTGGGACTGGCCGGACCCCAGGAGAAACACGCTGGTGATGGGAGCAATGGCCAGCATCCCTGCACTGTCATTAGTTGCTCCAAAAATCACTTTTAAAGGTCTTATGAGCAAGAAGGCTTTTATGAGTAGCATGAGAAAATGCTTTTAAAACTTACCATTTTAAAGCTCCATGTTCAAAATGATGTACTGTATAGCAGTGATAGTGCATTGGCAAGAGAGAGAGCACACAGCTTTTTGTTGTGCAAAGGCTGAATGAATAATTCAGAATAGAAACCTGAAGTTATCGATTCCTGTGCGTCCTTTAGGCAGCACACCGTTTGCAAATGGCCACTTAGGTCAATTGCTTCGTGAAAAGTTCAGGTATGCACTTAGCAGCAGAGGGACCGTTCCTGATACAGCACAGTCGTTCCCTTGCTGAAAGCTGGCACTTCACTGACACCTGTGGTTATCATTTTAAAGAGTGCTACTCTGCAGTATCTTCTTTTTAGCCTTCAGTTATTCTGTTGTTTAAAATTCCCCACCTCCTCTTCTTTTAGAAATGAACACTTTTTAGCTCTACAATTATATTTAAGAGATGAGGCACCTGCTGTTAGTCTAATGGTTGTGACTGTTTTTAAAAAAGTCTCAATTTAACACCTTTCATTTTTGAAAACATACTTGGAAGCAGCATGTTTTGGGTGTTGTGTCCTCCCCTCTCCCCCCCCATGTTAAGGAAAATAAGATGAAGATTGCTTGCTCTGCTAGTGCATCTAAATGAGTGTTCTATGTATTCCTCCTAGTTAATTTTGATAGCTGCTGCAGACTGTGCTGGGAGCAAATCCTGTAAAATCCTACTTCCAACACAGCATGCAGCTTGCTTTAGGCATTGGGTGCAGCTGAAGTATCAGTATTTCCGCCTCTATGTTGTTTTTCAGATGCTCAGCAAGGCCTATTGTCTGGTAGACAGAAGAATATTTCAGTTTTTCTCCTAAAAAATTTTGCTGTTGTGTGTTCATGACTATTCTGAAGGGTCTTGAAGTATTTTTTTCTTTGAGACATGCTCCTTCTGAAAAATACAGAAAAATAACTCTTCAAGAAGCTTGTCAGTTAATGTTGTAAAGAAGTATTTGATTTTGTTGTTATCCCTGGAAATATGCACAATTACCGTTCATTCATGCTGCATTGTGTACAAACTTTTCAAAAATCTTCCACTTGGAGGTAAACCACACAGCATCTTTCATCTGTTTAGTATAATCTATAGCTGTTTGGAAAGCAGATCAGCAAGTAAACTCAGGACTTTTTTGGTGTTTAATCAAAGTTTAGACGAGGGAGGAAGGTCACCAGGAGACAGTGAGGAAAAGTAGTGACAGAATACCAGAAGTTAAAGCTGAAAAAGAGGAAGAAATTTGTACAAAGTTTTAGAGGCTAATGATAAACTGCATTACAAAATCTCTCTGCAAGCAAATAAATAAATAAATCCAAGTCAATAAGAACTGTGCCACAGATTTCAAGTTTATTTGATCCTCTTAATGCATGCAGACTTCATGACTAATTGAGAGCAGGAAAGAGAATAATTGAAAACAACAAATTAAATATGCATGAAATATATGACAGCTCGCTGCATCGATATTTTATGACATGCAGCACTATTGAACCAGTTGAGTGTATGTTTTTATGATCCTTTTTATTCTGGTGTTTGAGGTTTTTGGTGGTTTTTTTTTTTTTTTTTTTTAAAGTTACTTTATATAGGTGCTCATATATGAAAGAATGAGTGTAAGGAGAATTAAGTCTACCATGAGATTACTGTATGATGAAATAGAACCACTAGACTCAATATGTTTCCTGTGATAGACTAATATATTAATATATTAATTCATTCTCTTTTTGTGGGTTCATTGTTTGCAATTAGCTCTCAGCATAGATTTTATTTAGTAGTATTTATTCCTTAGGGATCACAAGAGATAAAATTCTACCATTTGCAATTAAGTGTTGGCTTTTTAATTAATTGTTAAATTATGCATGGAATTATATTTTATCTATATACTTTTGATGTATCCACATTTAATAAGCATTTCTGTATCAGTTTAGAAATACTCTGGCTTGATCTTCCTCCCATGGGACCAGTGTAATTGTGCCATTGGCTCCAGTGGGAGTAGTATTTGTCCCAATATGGGGACTCCAGGCAGTAAGCAACCTCCAACATTGTCACAAACATTACCAAAATATTTCATTCTACAACAGTATTTCATATACTTTGGAAAACCGTTGCCCTGAGGTAATGTAGATGTGTGGCTACATGAGGACCTAAGAAGGTTACCAGAATAAACATGTTTTTACTGTAAAGAATGGTATTGTCTTCTAAACGTATTTATGGTGCTTTGAACAAGGAAGTTTAAAGATAGTAACATAATATTTAAAATCCTCATCTACCTACTGAAATACAGTATTTTGGCTTTAATCAGAATAACATTATGTCTGGCAACCTTGTATTTTTACCTGCTTTAGAATCATAGAATGCTTTGGGTTGGAAGGGACCTTTAGGGCCATCTAGCCCAACCCCCTGCAGTGAGCAGGGACAGCTTTAACTGGATCAGGTTGCTCAGAGCCCCAGCCAACCTGACCTTGAATGTTGCCAGGGATGGGGCCTCCACTGCCTCTCTGGGCAACCTGTTCCAGTGCTTCACCACCCTCATTGTTAAGAAAAAAAAAAAAATCTTCCTGGTATCTAGTCTGAATCTACCCTCTTTTAATTTAAAACTATAACCCCTTGTCCTATCACAACAGGCCCTACTAAAAAGATTCTCCCCATCTTTCCTGTAGGTCCCCTTTAAGTACTGAAAGGCTGCAATAAGGTCTTTCTGGAGCTTTCTCTTCTCCAGGCTGAACAACCCCAACTCTCTCAGCCTTTCTCCACAGGAGAGCTGCTCCAGCCCTCAGATCATTTTGGTGGCCCTCTTCTGGACCCGCTCCAACAGCTCCATGTCCTTCTTGTGCTGAGGGCTCCAGAGCTGGACACAGCACTCCAGGTGGGGTCTCACCAGAGCAGAGTGTATTGCCTTTGGCCTGAGTTAGTGTATCCCTGTAGTTTTAAGCTGTGAAAGCCAGACTTATTGGCTGAGTTTGATGTTATTAGCATTACATTTGCATACTTTAAACAATTCATCCCTGATGAGGTATATTTGGTGACACATAATACAGGGCTGGAAAGGAGAGGGCAAGTTGGAAGCATGAAGGGTGAGGAGAAGTGGTGGCACCATGTAACTGAAACACCACGGTGTGTCTGTGGCCAAAGATAAGATGGGACAGAAGGTGACCGTGGTTGCTGTCGATCTGAGGCGTTGAACTGGAACAAAGAGAATGATAGTAGATTTTTGGTCACTAACTAGCGTCAGAAGGACAGGACTGTGTAGCAATGGGGAAAATCATTTATCCTCATAACTGACGGGAAAGGCAGATGTGGAGGTCTGCATTTGAACACCTACAAAGGTGCCCTCTGTAGCCTGTGCAAGAAGGAGGCATTTCTGTGGCACAACTCAGCTCATCCCCAAGCAGGCGTGCAAACCAGGTCAGGGCACACTTGCTGGTGTGTTCCCTCCCTGCCACAGGAGGTGGGGTGGCTGCCTCCTGTGTGGACATGTGTCTTGTTGAGAGCAGTGCCAGCCAGAGAGACCTTGAGCCTGTCGGGTTCAGAAAGGTGCTAGCAACGCTGCTAGTTAGTTAGGTCTGGACTGTTTGGGAGGGACTGCTTCAAAATTTAGAAAGGGAAGGTAACTTAACAGCAAGTGATTGCAAAGTCCCAGGCTCACCTTTCAAAGAAAAGAGAGAATTGAGAAGTAAAAAAAGGACAATGAGCTTCTAAGTGTCAGAACTGCGGAAAGCAATAGGTAGGGTCTCCTGGGGAGGTAATCCAGGAGAGGGACGAATGCAGGAGACCTGGCAGTCATTGAGGGCGTTTGTGTTGGAGGCACAAAGGCAGGCTGCAGACAGGCGGGACAGATAGGAGGTATCGTATAGAATATACTGCTGCTTTTAAGAGATGTGTGAAATACAAAGGAGCCGTACAAGAAGTAGAAATGAGGGCAGCAGGACTAAAGATTTGTGTAAAGCATGGTGGGGTAAAATCAGACAAGTAAAAGGTCCGGAAGGAGTTACGGTGTGACATAAAAGTCTACAGGAGAAAGGTTCTGTAATTATGTCAGAATATGAAGAAGAAAGGAGATGTATGGATGCATTACCAAGGGGCAAAAATGAGAAATAGTATTGAATGGTGTAGACAAGTCTGAATTACTCCATCCTCTTCAGTCTACAAAACACTGACTTGACAAAACAAATTTTTAATAAGATGAGGGTAACATTCAGGTAAGGAAAAAGCAGGTCAAAGAATATTCAGATAAGTTACGTGCTTTCTGGTTGCACAGCTTTATTCACCCAGCAGTTAGGAACTAATTGGAGTGATTTATAATGTTTGATCATTGTATTTAAGAATCCAGAGAGGATGGGGGACTCCTAGGAGTCTGCTGTTAAAGTAAGCATAATACCTCTCTCCCAAGCAGAAGAAGAGTGGGGAGTTGCAGAGCTTGCAGGGTAGTTTCCCTAGGAAGACTGTGGAAAAACTGGTCTTTGCAAGCAAGTGGACAAAGGGGAAACGGTGTACATGGTGTATCTACGTTTTTTGACGTGCTACCACATGTAGTCTCATTGGCAGATTACCATCATACAATTTGAACGAAAGGATCCCAGGTACAGTTTGCTTGGATATTGCCATCAGGAGCAGCTGCAGCTAGAAGTGGCACTGGAGGAGCCAGTGCCATTGGTTGCTGTGGCTGCCATCGGGTGCTGCAGCAGCATCGCCTGCCCTGGGAGGCCACACGCATGAGCAGGGACCCATCTCCCTTCCACCCAGAGACAGCATCTGAGCACCCACTGCCCTTGCCGTGCCACATCCTCAAGTGAGGCTCTGAGCTCTGTCACTTCGTCCTTGCGGTGATACCCCTGTTTCTCTAACGCTGCGGCTGTACCTTTCTTGGCTCAGGCCTTCTGTCATGTCGGCCACAGTGTGGCCCTCACCCTGCCGTGGTTCTTACCAAGGTCCATCACCTGCACTGGGCTGTGTTGGCTTTTGCCCAGGGAGCTTCTGGAACTACAGATGAGCTCTGCACCCTGCCTGTGGGCCAGCACGGTGCTTAGGAGACAAGGAGACAGCTCCTAATTCTGCAGAATTTCTTTGCTGCAGAAAATCTTTTTGCAGACATGTGAGTGTGCTTGGGGGCACATGGTT
Source organism: Pelecanus crispus (assembly GCF_030463565.1). Lineage (NCBI taxonomy): Eukaryota > Metazoa > Chordata > Aves > Pelecaniformes > Pelecanidae > Pelecanus > Pelecanus crispus. The sequence goes on from NC_134645.1 coordinate 104,227,335, forward strand.
GTGAAACTCCACCTGGCTGCGCATCTCCTGATCTTTGCGGTGAGAGGAGGTTTGCAGCCATCTGTAATAAAGCAGTAAGAAGCTAAGACATTTTCTTGGAAAATCAAGGACAGGTTGTGATAATTGAGTTTGTTTAGTCTGAAACAGAGAAGACTGAAAGGAGACGTGATCATGTGTCCTCAGTGTGTAAAAGGTGGTTATGCAGAGGCTGGTGAACAAGTGTCCTCCGAGGTCAGGCCCTAAGTGGGGGGGACACAACAAAAAATTCAGCTTGGTTTACAGAAGAAGATTGAGTTTGAAGATTAGCAAGGAAAAGTCCCCCTTCCCGAAAAGCAAGTAAGCATAATAAAACAGTGAAGTATATGTATTACACTGTAGAATTGCCTTCATTTGAATTTTCAATAATAAATCAGAGAAGTGTCTCTGGCGTGTTCTAGCCAAACGCAGTCTGCTCCTCTGCACTGGGTCGAGTGAGGTGATCTGTTCAGTCCTTTTTAGCCTTACAGTTGTATTATTCTGTGACAGCCTAGTAAGGCCCAGCCCTTCTCTGGCAACTCAGCTTTGAGTCTTAGAGCTGATCAATGCCAAGTTCTTTACTAAAGCTTGTGTTTTCATTAAATTAGTGATTTCAATCTGCATCAATCCTGCAGTTCCAGTGAGAATGCCCTCTTTCAGTGAGCTACCTTGTAAAGTGAAACTTAGTGATGTTTGCATTGTATTCTTCATTAGTCTCTATTTATGCCTTTCTAAGTAAAATATTTTAAAAAGGGGACAGGTTAAATGTCACAGGTGAGGCTTTAAGCAGGTTGTCAGTCACACTTCAGTTATCATCAGTAATATGTGCTGAGGCACTATCTCCTAACAGCTAGAAAATGTGATGGAGGTGTAGAGAGGGTTTTATAATGTGGGTTTTTCTAGTCTTTCTAAGACTTAAAAATATATAGTCTTATACGCAAAAGCATTTGAACAGAGTACTGCATTGAGGAAAAAATCATAGAAGGCTACTGAGGGGCAAAACACAGGAGAGATGGACATGCTGTATATTAAAATCACAGTTGGTGCAAGAAGTGTCAGTGGGCTGGGAGTATGCATGGAGTCATGCAGGACCCTGCATGACACATGCCATGTGGCATCCGTCCCCCCGTGCGCACTGAGGGCTGTCTGTAGAATGGAGGTTACTTTGGTGAAACAGATACTAAAGCTGGCTGGATATTTCTGCACCTTAAATTAATATCTTAGCAGTAACAGAGTAGATGTCCATTTTATGTTAGTAGATACCCATTTCTACTGAGCTGGTGAATCTATGCAGCATGGGCTCCACTCAGATGGATTTGCTGTTCCCAATATGCAAAGTTACAAGCAGCCGACCAAGACTCTGTAAGTGTTAAAAGCAATGAAGTTAGTGCTTTGTTAATGATGATGAGTTAGTGGAATAGGACCTGTGAAGGTATTCTGAGTGGCTGGACTAGTGTTGGTTGAAAAGAACCTTTTAGCCCATTACTTTTTGAGATGTGTGAGCTGGGTTGGGGACAGAATTTATTTTTTCCATAGGAGGTGGAAAAGAGGGATTTTTACATTTAAGACATTGGGTTAAACTTGTTCCATACAATAATGATGTTTCAGATATTGCACAATTACTGAAATCCAGAAAAGGACTCATAGATGTGCATGTTTATGTCCTACTGTTTTATATACACATAGGATTGTGCATCTGCTTGTGTACTTGCTGATTGGGGATTAGGAGAATATTGGAATGCATTTCATGAAATCAAGCATAGGAATATAAGAGGAGGAATGTAAGGACAAGATTTAGCAGTGGCCTGACTTTTTTTTTTTTTTTTTTAAAATTGAACAACAGTATATTTACCTTAAAGCCATACAAGTGCCTTTTTTTTTTTTTTTTTTTTTACATGGAGTTAGTTTATTAAAAGTTATCCAGAGACATGAAACAATTGAAGGCTGGGGACAAAATGCAAAATAGAGTATGAAAAGCAATGGGTTAATCAGACAATTGAGTTGTCTGGAAGAGATATGAAGGTTAAAGTTTAAAAAAAAAAAAAAAGAAAAAAAAATTGTGACTAATCCAAGCTTAGATACAAGGACAGGCTTTAGAGGAGTGGAACACATGAAGTGCGTTTGAATCGGAAAGTTCTTGTGCTAATAAAGTGTAGAGCATTGGCCAGATGAGAAAGTGAAGGATGAATCCAAGGTTGAATCTTCAGTTAGGAAACATCTGCTATAAAGAAAGATCGGGATGTTGAACTGGCTTTAGATGGGAGACTTGTTTGAAGGTGACTTAGTGAAAGTATTTGAAATGGTAAAGGGGCTTTATGAAATAAGAGTAGCACTAGCTGTGCCTGCTATTTGGGAAAATTAATATCCAAAGTCAAACAGCTAGAAAATTACTCCTGAGTATGAAACAAAGAATGATTTATTTTCAGTGAACCGCAAGAAATGTTTCCTGCGGAGTAGCGAGCAAAAGAAAAGAGTAAAAGTGAGTTTTGGACCACTGGACCTAAACCTGGATTCACCAGGCTTTGCTTGCAAGTGAATAGGCACACAAAAGAGACCGGGCACAAGTTTTCCTCTTGTGCCAGCTGTCGTGTCCGGGTGGTGGGTGTCCGGCGCTGGTGCGCATGTGCCTGCCCGGAGGCGGGGGAGCCTCACCATCCGTCCCCCTGGAAAAGCTGTGCCTGGAGGTCACTGTCGCAGGGTTAGCCAGGGATTAAATTCTGCCAGAACTTGTGTGCTTGTTTATTTTTAACAGAATGGGTGCAGTTTATTATAGGATTCACTACAAAACAAAGATCGTGACCAGGGTGTATATTTACAGTTTGTTTTTTTCCCTAGAAACAAATTTTGGGTTTAAAGTAAGGAGATTAAAGAACATGAGAGATTTCAGGGGGAGGATGCCAATCTGTGTGTAACCGCATCGGCTCCCTGATCTCTTGGCGTGACATCAGGTTGGCCATGGACCACAGCTCAGTGCCTCGCTGTGCCGAGCAGCCCGTTGGGGTGGAAATTACGCAAGGTGGAGTGGCCCTGCTGCGTATCGAGCAACCCTAGTCTGCTTTACACAGGGGAATCTAGGAAGTCCGTAGAGCAAAATAAGTAGTCTTGAAGATGTTCAGAAAAGCAGCCTTGCTTGGCAGATCAGTCACGTGGGAATTTTTTGACAGGTCTGATTTTTTGACAACTGTGATGTTTTGGTGATTAGATGCTGCATGGATCTTGTTACAGCCTGTTCAGAATTTGAGTGTTTCTCATAAGTCATGCCACATGTGTTGGCATAGTAAACTTTTATTTTTGTACATAAATATAACTTTTCATATAAGAGGGTTTTTTATTCTTTACACATGGCATAGGTTTATTTGTTAGTTAGTTAGTTAGACCTGCCAGTGTGATTCCTTAATTTTCAAAAGTGAAAGGACTAAAAGATACAAATTTTCAAAACTTACAGAAAATTGCTTCCTCATGACTAGAGCTTTGAATACCATTTGTCTTTTAAAAACAAGCTTCAATACATTTTTAGGAAGCTGAAACGTTAGGGAAACTCTTCAAGATGTCAGGGTCTCATGCAGTGGCCACAGAGTTTTTCAGCAGTCTGAATGCTGATGACATTTCCTGTGGAATAGTGTAATTATAGGAGCTCCTAACTATCTGTGTCTATTATCTCAGAGAAAAGTGTTTTACTGTAGCTGAAGTGAATGGGAGTCTTATGGGATCTTTTTTCCATGGCATTGAGTCAGATTCTTAAAGAATAAATTTGAAGTTTATTGTGAAACTTGGAGTGCCCTTGTGCCAGCTGCCATTTGGACTTAACAGTGATCTCAGTGGTAATTAAGGCCTGACCTATTTTTCCCTCAAACACACCTATTACAGTTCTGACTTTTAAGCCTTATCGCATTTTTCTTTGGAAGAATGGTAATGCTTTATGTCTGTGCTGGGCATTTAATTAACTTTGCTGGCAGAAGCTAAGAGAGTGGCACTTGAAAAGACTTTCCCAGGCTATGTGGTCTGAAAAGCCTCTGTTGGATCTGTAATATTGTAGGTCTTGATAATGCCTGGGGATGACACTGATTTTTATAAAGGCTTGTCAGCTGACTTCAGTTTTTCAAACTAAATGTGATTCAGATTTGAATCTAATTTTTGGCTGTTCTGGAAACTGTAAGAAAAGGTCTCGTTTGTCATGTTCTCTTAACAATCATTTCAGTTTAATTGTAACATAGATAAGGAGAATCCTGATGTTTTAAGAAAGCTACTCGATTACAATAGTCCGCTTTCCTTATCCTGTGAAAAATGGGTAAGTTTGCAAGCGTGTGAGCACAAAACTGCCTTGTTTCCAAGCCCTGCAGCGCGCCAGGGCTGCGGCAGTTGCTTTGCCTCCCTCAGGGAGTTCCTGGTGGCCTCCGGTACATGGGAGTTACTTCTAGTCGCGCCTGTGTGATCTGATTATATACTCTCTCCTGCCTCTTTTGCCTCGATTCTAGATTCTGCGGCACATTAACATTTGTTTCTGCTCCTTCCTACACTATCTCAGTCGAGAATGTGGTCCCTTGCATTTTAGGTGCCAGTCTGGAATACTTTGTACCATAACATGAATGTGAGGTCTCCCTGCGCGTATGTTGGGTGTGCACCCACTGTATACACAGAAAGGGCAATAACCCTGTTTTCCTCCCAAATTTACTTCTGAATAAGAAAAAGGGGGGTGATTCTTTTGTGTTTTCATAGAGGTGTGGCAGCATAAGTGACTTTCGTACTGTACTCCAGCCTGTGCATCTTCAGTCTGACCTTTTCAAGACCAAGCTGGTTTTGCTTGCAGAACCAGAAAAGACAGTCCTTCCCCTCTTACCCATATAAGTATAAGCAGCTTGTGGTTTTATTGTGTAAAGCTGTATATTTTGTTCCAGTATCAGCACAACACAACTAATAATATCAAGAAAAATTGTAAGAAACAGGCTTGCTATGAAAGATGGCTTGTTCTTTGCTGTGACCCATGGCAAAAATAGAGATCACTATGTGCAGATTCAGTTCCCTAAGTATGGACATCTAGGGCTGTTTGGGATGTGTAGGGGTATGCAGGACAGATGTCTGTGGGGGACTGGCTAGCAGGACTTGGGCAAACCTTGGTCATTCTGGAGAAGCAGGTGGAGGCCAAGTGGCATACCCCCTAAACATAAACATAAACCAGCCCTGTAGGTGTGTGCCCAGGCAGCTGGATCATGGCTTCGTTTTCTGGCGATGGAAATGAGAACCAGGCAGACTGAAGGCAGTAGTGACAGATTTGCTGCAACACCAGCTCACAGCAGAGGAAGCCAAGCCTGGTGGGCCAGGGTCTTTAACTGCAGGAGCAGAACGGTACGTGAGGTTGGAACTGATAGCAACGTGATTCTAAGGACAACCAGATGTATCAGCTGAACAGTATGATAAAGCTATGCAAGTTATACGAGGTATTAGATTGCTGACTTTCGGAGGCAGCAGCCATCTTTACAGCCTTCATTTGTCAAGTGCCTAACATGCTGGGGTCTGGGGGCAAGATTGCAGCTCTGTGACTGCTACAGTTTTAAAAGCTGTTTTTTACTAGTGGAAGTGCACATTCCCCAAGGCAGCAGACTACAAAACTTAAGCTTACTGGGAAAGTATGATAGGAAAGATCTTATGCTCATATCAAGGGGGATGGAGCTTTCCTTGCCACAAACATCATAGTGTACATGCCAAAAGATGAAGATCAGAAGATGAATCATCTCTGAAACAGTGCCTTAAATCCTCCCTGTCTCCTTTTGGCTGATGAAGCCATTTTGCTTTTCTTGTTTTAAGTTTTGTCGGATGCCCCTCAGCATCTCTCATGTCTTAAAGAATCTCTTCTCATGCCCAAATTATCAAATCTGCCACACTCACATGGGTATATTGCAAAAAGTTGCCTGAGGCAACATGTAGCCTACTTTGCATGTGGACCTTGCAAAATGTGGGGCTGAACAATTCAACTATTTTATTGAAAAGCCACTAGAACTCTTAATGACATGCCATGGGGCTCAGCAGATCCCACAGAACCACCCAGGAACCCCCATCTGCATGTAGTACTTGTGGTAGTAGCCATTCTGAAGGAGGCTGAATGTGGTGGCCAAACAGTGATGAAATAGTAATACTTGTTTCTTGTGTGTTTAAAGATCTAAGAATTCATTACATATGTTGAGAGACAAGACCTGCCCCAGTGATAGTTCAGAGAGATGATTCTGAAAGCTTTTCTCAAGTGACAGTGTAGGATCTCCTAAGAAGCACAAGGTGCTCCTTTTTTAAAAGAAGGCATCTGCTGCTTTGAGTGAACATGCTTGCTGCACATCAGTTGCTCAAATACATCTTTTTAGGGGCACAGCTGCTGCTCAGGATATTGGAATTTCCTTATTATGTTGTCCTGTACTAGCATGCCAACATAGTATGTCCGAAATAATTAATCCTCACAGTAATTGTCAGCTGATGGCAGAACTAAGACAGATGTCTAAGGTGTACTGCTGGTTTTCCTGTTTTGACAACTCTATGCCACTTTCTTCATACATGGTATGAGTTCATCTCTGAAGCATCTGTGATTTCTAGAAAGATAAGCTGCGGAAGATGGTTGTCTCTGTAATACTTTGGAAACCTCAGAGTATAAGAAACAACCAGAAGGTCAACAAATGTATGTTGTGAGATACAGACCAGCAAGATAACAAAATTATCATGCACCTAATGGAAAATAAAACCAGTCATACTAGAAACAGTAGCGTTTTCTCATCCTGCAATTCAGATACCTGCATGTTGGGCAACTCCCATGAGTTCTATGTTGAAAACAGTGTGGGCATTGAATTGGTGCTGCACAGGTAGTTCTGCAGCTGCGCTGGTGCAGTGTCTTTTGGATGTGTACCCCTTTCCTCTGTCCTTAGCCTGATGTCTTCCCATGACTCTGGCCACCAGCCTGCGCTGCGGATCTGCTCTGGCTTGGGACTGTGCACTCCTGAGTGGAGTGTGGCATGTCCTGGCCAGAGGGGCAGGGAGGAGCGGGGAACCCTCTTGCAGGGTGTTACTGTTCTTTTTAAAAAAAAAAAAAAAAAAAAAAAAAAAAAAAAATTGCCTGCTTTTGTTAGAAAGAGTTTAGCACTCAGTTTGGCATAATTCTTTGAATTGAAAAATTAAAAGTAACAGTTCTCTCGGGCTAGAAATTAAAGACCCTTGTGCTTTTCATCTTTTAAGCATTTAGCATAATAAAATCTTGTATCAGGGATTTTAATATTATCTTTGTGGCTTCTCTTTTCTTTTTTTATCATCACAGATATAGTAGAACATCTGTTCTGTTTCTTTGTTCAGCTTAGCAGTACTTCAGTATTACCAGATAATTTTTCTCTTGGAAATTTTTTAAATTAAATGCTGACAGGAATTTTTTTTTTAAATCACAACTAGAATTAAAATGATATTATTTTGTGTGTGTGTATGAGCGTGTAAAGCTATGAATATGTATGAGTGCTGGTATGTATATAACTTGACTGCGTATGTGTCCTGGTTTCAGCTGGGATAGAGTTAATTTTCTTCCTAGTAGCTGGCATAGTGCGGTGTCTTGGATTTAGGATGAGAATAATGCTGATAATACACTGATGTTTTAGTTGTTGCTAAATACTGCTTATGCTAGTCAAGGACTTTTCAACTTCTCATGCCCTGCCAGCAAGAAGCTGGGAGGGGCACAGCCAGGACAGCTGACCCAAAAAGGGGCTATTCTGTACCATATGATGTCATGCTCAGTATATAAACTGGGGGGAGTTGGCCAGGGGGCAACGATCGCTGCTTGGGGATGAGCTGGGCATCGTTTGGCAGGTGGTGAGCAATTGCATTGTGCATCACTTGTTTTGTATATTATTATTACTGCTATTATTATTATTATTACTACTACTATTTTACGTTATTTCAATTATTAAACTGTTCTTATCTTAACCCATGAGTTTTCTCACTTTTACACTTCTGATTCTTTCCACCATCCCACCAGGGCAGGGGGAGTGAGTGAGTGGCTGTGTGGTGCTTAGTTGCTGGCTAGGGTTAAACCATGACAATATGTAGAGGCTGTATAAACATTTTGGAAAATATTATCAGTTGTAATTCCTTATGGAACAGTGTTCTAGATGACTTGTTTTGGCTAGTCTTCAGCACAAGCATAAATATGCTCTGATATTATTTCCAGTTAAGATGATGGTCTTTGTAAAAACAGGTTGCAGGGTAATGTCATGCTTAAAAGTTGAAGTAAGAAAACCTAAACTAAAAAGCATTTACGAAGCTAATCATCAATATTGAGACAGTTATTTATTCAACAGGATGGATCTAGAAATTCCCCCAAAAGTCAGGTAAACAGCTGTTGCATGAACTAGATGATCTGGGTCGATTCCTACTGCCCTCATCAGACACGCAGAGATGTTGGCAATCAGGGGAGCGCCCCATAGATCTCATATTGGAAGTACAGTTTTTCTCTAGTAGAGGTGGTAACTTCAGAAGAAATTTCTGATGTCATATTTTATCCTCTGGAAGCTTAGGAAGTTTTTGATGTGGTGCCTCAATGGGTACACCAGGGAACCGACATTAAACTGTGGCTGGAAAGCCCTCAACCTCTGCCCTGGCTGGCAATGTCAAAAATCTCAGCTTCCAAGAAATGAAGCCCTTTGTTTCATGTTTAAAGAGCAGCTGGCTGAAAATGGTAAAGAAATTTCAGATAAAGTTATATCTGAGCTAAGCAAGCTAACACTAAGAAGCAAAAAGCTGGCCTGTGGACAGATACCTCCCAGCTTTGTTGTGCCTGTCAGAAAAGTTATGGCTTTTAGGTGTCTCTCTTCTCACTGCACCTGCTCCCTTGCTCGTGGTTGGCCTCAACAGGGTCTGCTGGTTATCAACCCTTCTCAACCCAATGTTGTTAAATGAGGTCAGCTGGCAAAGGCTGACCATCTATTGGGGGCACCATGGGAGTCGATTGGCTGGGTTGGTGACTGCTGGTGGTAGAGTGTTGCCGAGCTGTAGGGAGCAGTAACCTCTGCCACTGGCACACTGGTGGGAAGGGTTGTGCATGTCCTTGGCTTCACTAGAGAAACCTAATGTAATATTTATTTGGTATGTTGTGTAAGCTATTGGGAGAACTCCCTAGGTATTGGGATGTCTGAGGTGGCGAAACATGTTGTTAATTGGTGGATGTACTTTGATTAGTAATAAGCTTAAGGACGGAAAGTGTGTTAACTTTTGACCTGACTCCAGTGAACTTGCATGCTGAGGATAACATATACGTCAAGGCAGGATTCTGCTATGTATATTTTTTTACAATTCATTAGGTCTAGATAGTGTCTTCTGGAAGTAGTCATTATTTAGGTCAAAATAGGTGGATATCTGGTATCATTTAAACTGTCAGATACTGATTTTGCATTGCTATAGGTGTTCACTACCTGTAACTTCATAGTATGAAATAACGTGATGGAACTGTGCAAGTGCAGACATAAATGTGAATTTTACCTGTTGTAATTAATTTGAGTTTGTAAATTTGTGGTGAAAGTGAATAAATTGGAAAAGCTATGCCAAGGTGTATCTGAGGTATATCTATATGTTAAAAGATAACTGTGTTAATGTGAGTGTGAATGCTCTGGTATAAATGGGGATCTTTTATTTTTGCATTTATCTGTGCAGGTTCGAAAGCATGTGAATGACCTATATGAAGACCTAAGAGATGGACATAACTTGATCTCACTTTTAGAAGTCCTTTCTGGAGACACCTTGGTAAGCTTTTAGATCAGAATGCAGTGGTTCCAGTTTGTTATATTTACATTTACTCTGTTTGTTAACTCTGAATATTGACTGCTGGAGATTTCTTTGATATTTTTCACAATCTGTGACTTGATACCAAAGACACAAGTTGTATTTCTGTTGGTAAAATATTTCACTGTGAATTCTGTGGGAGAATGCAATCCATTCTCTTAATTTCTTGCAGTCAGTGAGACTTCCTTTCTTATTAGGGTGATGCGCTATTTTTTCTGTTCTTCCCTTTTCTTTACAATTTTTCTTTTAACAAGTATTGGATGCTTAATATCCCTTCACATTAAAGGGAGTAACTTACAAATAGCGAGGATAAAATGTCCCTGAAATTGTCTAACACACTCCTCAGGTGTCATTTCCTTTCTTTGTGAGCATTACTTCCCTTGCTTGGTATTTGTTCTCTTCATTATGTTCTTCTTTTCATGCTCTTCTTTTCATTTGTGGTCTGTCTTGTGTCTTTGCTGTCCTGTCTCCTGTCTGTTATATTCATTAGCCAAGAGAGCGAGATTTTTTGAAGACCTTACGGTTGGTGAGTTCAACAGAAGCATGCGCAAATGAACAGCATGAGGATGTGGAGGATGAGGATAAGGGGGTAGGTGCCGACCCCCATAACTGTACTAACGTAGTGTTTGAAGTGTGGTGTCTGCTAATGTAAATCCTTAGTTTGGTGTGCCACAGTAGTGTGCTGTAGAAAGGACAAAAGAACTCATGTTAGCAAACCAGGACATGTATGTTTATAATGGAGGTATGGTAATGACAAATTTTCATTCAGCCTTTTTGAGAACAGCTAAAACACAAAGGTTTAAGATTTCTATTTGTTTTCCTTCATTAAACTGTACAAAACCATAGTGCTAATGTGTACTGGACAACATTATGAAGATCTTATAGAACAATTTTTTTAAAATAATAAGTAGGGAAATACTGCAATTCCATTAAACCAAGATTTTTTTACTTGCAATTGGTATTGCCTACATACGAGCAATTTAGACAAAGGCTGGAAGGCTCTTCATAGTGAAGTCAATGGCAACAACTTAATTTGTCTTAATTAGAAGCATCAGTCTACTGCACCCATGATGCATGTGACATAATATTGGGTAATATTTTGAAATGAGGTAATTTAGATGTGCAGATCTGTTTCTTAGAATTTATCAAATACAATAGTTACTATTTTTTTCAACGCAGATACGCAAAGTAGAAGTTCATGACAGCTCTGTGTAGTGCCTTGGGTCCTGAGTATATGGATTGTTTGCAGGGTTTATCTTTCTGGCAACAAATGCTGAATTATCATTTCACTGTATTTTAGCTATCCAGAAGGGAAATATTTACTTATGAAGTGTTAAATGCTGAGTGCTTGTTAGTCCAAGTGAGCTGTTTCATGCTTTTGTAGACATCACATTATTAGTGTTTGCTAAAGCAACTTGCTGTCATAGGGCCCGAGTGCCTTCCTGGCTCCCTCTGTGTTGTGCTGCAGTTGTGATTTCAGTGGAACTTGTGTGCTTTTTTTTTCTGGGGTGTAACATAACACAAAACGCTGCATTTAAGCTGTACATTGGAAAAAATATTTCCCCTCTGAGATGCTGTACCTAAATACATAGTTTGGGATTTATTGTACCCTCTTTGTTGTGGAAAACCAAGTTCCAGGTCTGCAGTCCTTCGTTCCATCCAGGGAAGCTACTCAGTAGCGAGGGCTGCAGGGCTTGATCCTGGGCTATGGGTGTGAAAAACAAGGGGCTAATTTGAGGGCTCTATAATGAAAATTAAAATTTGTTGTGTTTTAGTTTGTGCTTCTTATTCAACTCCATTTTCCCACGTTTCCTTTTGGCAAGCATCTGATACTCCACAGGGGGGGTGAAAAAAAGGCAGTTGAGGAAGGCTTGGGCTTTTATCTGTGTGTTTCGCAGTGACTGACTGAGGAAATACTCATATTTGTGGCTGACCTCTAGCAATTATAGTCCGCTTCAGTTTATTGCTGTGAAAGTTTGTGAAAAATCTGAAATAAGGAAGAAGAATAGAAGGATTTGGATATTATGGTGGTGATGATACAAATTTAACTGCTTTCCCATTTGCTGATCAGTGACAGCTAAGTAAAGTATGTTTTTTCCGTGTGATTCTTCTTCTTGGTGATTTTACACTAACTGCATGCAGTTTTGCCATGTTTCCATTAACACACCACTCATGCTTATTTTACAGTTTCTTCTTGCTAGTTTTGACTTTGCTTTGAGAAGAGTGACTTGTTAGGTTTTTTCATGCTTTATAATGTTCTACCCAAGTCAAGAGTTTAAGCCTACACTCTAGGGCTGTATATGTTGTATTATATTGTTTGGAGGAAGGTATTATCTTTATTAAATACGTTAAATAAATATGTATCAGTATCATAATGATTATGCAGTCATACCATAAATAAACAACATTAAATCATAAGGTTGCATACAGAGGTAAGCTTTTCCATCACAGTTTACCAGAGCAGCATAAAGATCCATGACATTACTTATATTTTGCTTTGCTTAATATACTGTAAATCTTTTAGAATAATATATTGCAGTTTGTTTCTGTAGGTAGATTCATGTAGGGCCTATTTAGTCCTCTTGGCTGAAACAGTACTTTACAGGGCAACAGCTAGCAGCCTGCATGGATCAAAGCTGCAGTTTGGGACCACTGATTTCTCTTGCCATCCACTGTGCTAAAAAATTTCAACTACAGGTTTAAAAAAAAAAAAAAATATTTTTAAAGCACACTTTTCCACCAAAGGTATTGGCTTCATTAAAACTGTAGTGTTTCAAATAATTTACATGGTATGTTTTAAATTGGACTGTTTGTTCTTTTGCCTGGTGAGAAAATCTCACAACTATTGTTTTCCAATTTTAGCCCCGAGAAAAAGGTCGGATGCGTTTTCACAGACTCCAGAATGTCCAAATTGCACTTGACTATTTGAAAAAACGCCAGGTATGGTAAAAATTTTAATTAAAAATGTTAATGGGAATTTTGTCACCTGTAGCTAATAAAAAAAAAAAATGTCCTGCTTGGTCTTTTATGCATGTTGTATAACAGCTGCTGGTGTTGAGATGGTTAAGAGAGATGTGGCAAAGGTAACTTTACACCACCCTTCTCTGAGCAATAACATCAACACACTCCATGTGGTATATGATGTTAAAGAGGAGAAAATTATGGGTAAGATCCTCAGGAGTTGCTTATAGTAGATTTAACTATCTTTTGTGCTGCCCAGACACTAGCTGGTGTGCAGTTTTGTTCACAACCTAATTCTTATTGCAAAATGCGGATTCAAAGAAATTAGAACATTGTGTGTGGGGTTCCTTGTTTTGATTATATTTGTTTTGGTAAAACTTTGTCAAGCCTTGATCCTGATGAAAGCAAAACTGGTGCCCTATAAAGGCAGCAGTCACCCGGGCTGTGGAAGATTCAGGCTTAATTTTACCTGAATCTCCTTTAAGCTGAACACTCAAAACCCATACTGCTCTGAATTTCTTTCCACTTTTAAATTTCTTCTAAACACTTACAGGTTCTTGCTTTTTCCCTTTGTAAAATGGCAATATTAGAAAATGTCCAAAACATGGATAGAAGGAAAAACTGTACCCTCCCTATTCATCCTATCCAAATGAGTTGACACTGGAAATCTGCTTTCTGATTGGTTGATTTTTTTTTTAATTCTATTTGCTACTTAAAAGGTTTGAAAAAAAAAATACAAGGTAGCAAACCATAGACAGATATTTAATTTGGTTATAAAAACATATCTTTTTCATATTTTAAGTGAAAGTACAAACTGTTTTTGGGGTCACTGGGCGATGTGTGCACTGAGAACTCCATCCTGCCTTGCTGAGTTCAAAGTGAACTTTTCCTGTTAACCGAAGCGAGCCATTGAACAAGTACGCTACAAAGTAAATGACTGGCTATTTGAAATGACAGTCACAATGGCGTTTTTATGCAGCAAGACCTCTGGACTTGTGCTGCAGCATGCCTTATTTATGCATGACAGACCGTGCATATGAAAACCCAGGTGATGTAGGATCAGGTCATCCTCATGTTTATGAACATGCACATGTCATTGGGAACCGCATGTCTCCATCAGGCAGCTGTTGATTATGATTTGACGATTTTTGTGCTCTCTTTAGCCTCGCAGCTGTGTGAAGATGGCTGTACTCTACTGCACAAAATGCTTGTAGGGCTTTGGTGGTCTTGGCAAGTTGCCAGTGGGACTTGCATTTGATTAAAGTTTCAGCCCTCTTCTAGGTGTTTCTGAACCGTATTTAGGAGGTAATTTGCTCAGGTTGGCTGTATAACCTCCAAATACTATGCTTTATTGTGATTGTAAGGCAGAGAGATCCTGTATATTGATAATTTTGAAGCCTGACTTGGGAAAAAACAAACTAAAAAACCCAAAGATAAGGTATATTTGACTATCTTGTAGAGTTTTGCCAAGCATAAACAGTTTTTATAATGCAGTGGGAGGAAAACATTTGGATTTGTTTTTAATGTCTTTTTTTAAACTGTGGAATACACTCTGATACTTCCGGAGAGAGTGTTTTTTGTTTGTTGCCTACTGCCCCCCCCCCCCCCCCCCCCCCCCACCCCCCGCAATAGTTAAGACTATGCCTGCAGATCAAGAGAAGGACATGCCTTTGCTTGTTTGGTTGATAACAGGGTATACATTAAAAAGCATGTGGATATAACTTTACTAACATATGCATAAAATGCCTTTTAGCTGAGTCATCTTTAATTGCTAGCCTATATGGATACATAATACATATAGAGAAATTAAATGTAATAATAAAATATGACAAAGAAAATAGAATTATTGAACTCACTTTGGATGTGAGTTTGAGTGGCAAAAATCCTGGCCTTGCTTTTAATCCTATTAACCATTTCATGTTTATAGCACTGTGAATGAGCACAGCAGCAGAAGCTATAATAATTGTCATTATTAAGCCATTGGTTATTTAAATGTGATACTAAATTCCTGGTTTTATCAAGCCAGACTGTTGTGTTTTAACAGGGCAGTTCTCCTGCTGCTGAATTCTGGCTTTGGTGCAGGAAAGCGTGGGGGGAAGAAAGGCGGTGATACCTTCCCAGGTCTCAGCGCTGCCCTGAGACTGACACACCAGTTATAGATCGTCGTATTCTTGTTATCCTTTTCCCCTCTATCATACCTTCCCCCACTGACAAGGACTGAGGTGAAGGGTATTTGGCACAGGGAGCAGATCTGCCGGTGTAGTGACAGCTGAGGAATCTTACCAGCTCAGTGTGGGTGGAAGAGGGCAATTCCTGGTCGGCTGCTTGCAGCCAGAATGCAATTCCTTTCTGCTTTTGAGAATTAAAAAAAACAACAGAGTAGGCTTGGGAAGTGAGTAATTCATCCTTTATAGTTGTGTCTGTGTAGTGCAGTATGTATTTGTGGCATATTTATTTTAATTTTGTCTGTATTTTCTTTCCATGGTGACAGGTGAAACTGGTTAACATTAGAAATGATGACATAACAGATGGGAATCCCAAATTGACTTTGGGGTTGATATGGACCATAATTTTGCACTTTCAGGTAAGTCTGTTTTTGCTTGACAGTATGCTTTTGGTCAGATTCTTGCGTACAGTTACGATGAATGTGTCAACTTAGGACTCTGTATAGGCTGTGCAAAATACAGACTATACCTCTGATGTGTATTTGAAGGTTTTGATGATGTATCTTATTTTGTGATGTAAACTGAATCTGAAGGTGGTGCTAATCTCCTGTCTGTGGAGTAAGAGAAAAATAGCTTGGATGTTGAACATCATTAAAGACAGTAGTTGATGTATTCCTTCCAGTGTTTGGACAAACTGGTCTTGTTTTATTCTGCAGACTTCTTTTGATGAGTATTAAAATATATTAAAAAGTTTTAAATCTTTTTCATTCTGGATCTGAATTTCTCTGCTGATACAACTTATGGTGAAGCACTGGAATGGGTTGCCCAGAGAGGTGGTAGAGGCCCCATCCCTGGAAACATTCAAGGTCAGGTTGGCTGGGGCTCTGAGCAACCTGATCTAGTTAAAGCTGTCCCTGCACACTGCAGGAGGGTTGGGCTAGATGGCCTCTAAAGGTCCCTTCCAACCCAGAGCATTCTATGATTCTGTGTTAGCAAGCACTACACTCAGCCTTTTTGAGCAGTTCGTAACACTTCAGCATTTGTTTTTAGCCCCGGTGATGGTAACATGGGTCACACTAGATGGCACTCTGGTTGTTGTACACTGGCGGGATTGTGTACAGTATAATGCAGCCTTACAGTGTGTGGTGTTAAATTGCTCCTCAAAATGAGGCTTTCACAATGGCTGTGGTTGTAGATGATGTAATTCAGATGACAGATAATTCCCATTTAGTGACTGCAGCATTGTTAGCAATAAACTCCCTGCTGTGTGGGCATTTTCAGTGATCAGAAAATGACATGATCATACAGAAAAAGTATGGTTCACTTAGAAATATCCTGCACTGGATTTATAACTGAAAAAAAAGATTTTCTTAAACCTAAAAGGGCTGCTAGGATCTAATTTGCCTTTCTGCAAATCCTAATGAGGAACAGAAGACATGAATAGGGCCAATGTGGCCCTGGTCTAAATAGGGTGTATGGCTTCAGCCAGGCCAGTGCACAGGGTAAAGGAGAAACCACTAACTGCTCACCCCTAACGAGCAACTGAAGTTCCCTCAGCTCCCCCCTGTTGTGCCAGTCTTTGCTCCCACATGGTTATATGGAGAAAGAAGGCTTTAAATTGTAGCTGAAACACACTTAACTTCACTCTGTCCTGACCCCCAATAACTACCAACTAAACATCTACCAATACAAACCAGATCTTGCAGATCTGTCAGAATAGAACATTGTCTTTCAATTGGAAGGGACCTACAACGATCATCTAGTCCAACTGCCTGACCACTTCAGGGCTGACCAAAAGTTAAAACATATTATTAAGGGCATTGTCCAAATGCCTCTTAAACACTGACAGGTTTGGGGCATCAACCACCTCTCTAGGAAGCCTGTTCCAGTGTCTGACCACCCTCTCAGTGAAGAAATGCTTCCTGATGTCCAGTCTGAACCTCCCCTGACGCAGCTCTGAACCATTCCCACATGTCCTATCACTGGATACCAGGGAGATCAGCACCTCCCTCCCCACTTCCCCTCCTCAGGAAGCTGTAGAGAGCAATGAGGTCTACCCTCAGCCTCATTTTCTCCAAACTAGACAAGCCCAAAGTCCTTAGCCACTCCTCATAGGACATGCCTTCCAGCCCTTTCACCAGCTTTATTGCCCTCCTCTGGACGCATTCAAGGACCTTCACATCCTTCTTAAATTGTGGGACGCAGAACTGCACACAGTACTCCAGGTGAGGCCACACTGACACAGAATACAGCTGAATAATCACCTCTTTTGACTGGCTGGTTATGCTGTGTTTGATGCACCCCAGGATGCAGTTTGCCTTCTTGGTGAGCTTTTATTTTTTCAAAACAGTATCTTAAAAAAAAAAAATGGGTGTTAAAATAATTTAAAGAATGAGTACTGGTCCTTGGACTAAATATTAAGCCTCATTAGTAAATATGAAATAACTGAAGAACAGGATTTTTTTTTAAAAATAGTTTCTGTCTTTTTGCTATTAATGGCTGCAGTACCTACACTGAATGCAGAAGGGATTTGTTATGTGATGTCAGACACCCCCTCTGGCTAGCCTGGCATTTGCCTGTATGCCACTTGTTCTGAAGCATATGGCAATTTGGTGTCATTGACACCTGTATATGGCCAATTTGGGTTCAGATTATACAAGGAAGTTCAGAAGAATGTGCGTACTTACAGGTCTTTTTTTTTTTTGTCTTCACTTAGATTTTGAATGAGGGAAAAATCTGCACAGAATAGTCTAACAGCAGAGTCTTCACAAAGCGATGAAGCTTTGTGATAATAACTGTGTTTATGCATGGAGTAATCCTGTCGATATTGGGAAGGTTGTGATGAGATTCAGTTTGAAGTTAAGATACCTAAAGCCAGGTGCTTTTGGGGGAGCTGTGTTCATATGCATTAAATGTCTAAATTGTCCCTATAATCTGATAATCTGAGTGATAGAGGTATAGTCTATGCAGCTAGTATAGCCTAGCGAGTGAGTCAACTAACCAGCTACTAGAGGCTCACTCCATTTGACTGAACAGAAACATCTGTGTTGTTGGAGGTTTATGAGACACCCGTGTGAGTACAAGAAATGTGACGTAGGTCTTACGGGAAGCCCACTATCGTCTGGGAAGAGACAGATCAGGAAGGATAAACTGCATCCTAAATGGTGGTAAACATGTTTAGCAACGGAGTTGAGGCTTGGAGGGCTAACCAATACAGTGGGTGAGGCTGGTGGAGCAACTCAGATCACTTGCAGTAGGTGCCTAGAGCGCCTACTGAGCTATTCAGTTGTCCAGCATAGGCACTTGATCTGAGGTGACACAGCGTATCCAGTAGCGTATGCAGTGGGAAGCAAGTTTCCTTAGGTCCTGTGGTGTATCTGCTATCCACATGTAGATATCTTGGGTAGTTTCAAGTGTCTCAAATGTTCTGGATGGTCAGTTGACTTTCTTCTTATGTCTCTACTTCAGGGTGTGAAACACTGCTGTTCAGGATCCATTGATTGTAGTAACTATATCTCCAGGGCTTTTGATTAAGTTTCCTAAAGACAGGTGGCATCTGAGTGACACCTGAGGTGTGTTAGAGTATCCAGGATATGTATGTAGAGTTCTCTGAGACACCAGATCTATGAGACCCATGATCTTCTAGACCTGCAGCTGGAGGCCAGTTGGGATATAGCAGGATATCTCGAAGAGCTCTAGAAGCCCATGTTCAGGAAACTAAATCCTGCCTCCACTGGATAAAACGGTCTCTTCAGGACGTAGCCAGCATGTAAACATGCATATGTAGACACTTACATTGAGGTGTCTTAATCTGAACTGCCCCTTAAATTTTCCAGCCTTTGCAGAAGTAGTTAATTTCTCAGTGAGCCTAAGGAGCTGTTTGCCGTGCTATGTTACTGCATCTGCTTCATCATTTATGTGTATTCTAATAACGCTGCAACCTGGGAGGTAGTCAAGATGCCAGGGATTTTTTTTGGCTGTTGTTTGTGGCTTCTTGTTTCTCTGAGTCATGGCACTTATCTGGAGGATAATATTTCCTCAAAACAGAAAATCCTTCTGAGTATTGGAAAAAATTTAGGAATGATTTAGGGGCAAGACATGATGAACAAAAATAAAAGATGACATGCATTTGAGGATTATGTTTCTCTTGCATCTGAATTATGTCTAGAGATGGTTATGGCTTTGTGACTTGGTACCCATAATTAGATAAATATAAATGTTGTTCTGAGTTATACCACTGACTTTTGCAGCTCCACAGGTCCAGAAATTGTCTGTTCTTCTGTGTCCCAAGTAATTACGTATAAGAGATAGAAAAGACGGAATGGGAAATCTGGTGGTTTATTGAGTTGAGTATGTGAGAAAATAATTTGTCCTGTGGGTATTGAAAATCCCTGAGACATGTATGTTATTAGGATTTAGGCAGGCTTTCAATGTATGCATTTCACATGCTTTTAATAATATGTGGCTTTTTTAAAATTCAGTTTCATAATGCAATAACGACTGTAAGTTATTTTCCTGGCACCTGTAGAACATGCTAAATCAGATTACAGTATTTTGTATAATTATAGGCTGTATGTATAAATATCTAAATTAATACTTGAATGAACTCCTTCAACACGCAGTACATTTTCACTGATGACATTGGAGATGTCATTGGAGCAAGTGTAAATGAAAGCAGAATTTGACCTCAGTAAGTAACCACAATTTTAGTAAGATAATTTCTGTGAAAATTGGTGATAATTTCTTTTCAAACCACTGCAAATGTTCTTTAATTTAACAGAAGTTAAATATTTAGAATAATTTGCAGTTGGTTGAAAAAAATACACCAAAACAAAGCAAAACCTGAAACTTGAAACTTTCAGGCATTCACAATCAGGCCTTTGTGAACTCAGACCTTAAATTTCTGGAGCTTTGAAGTCGTGACTCAGTAGACTTTTTTTCTATTTCAGTTTCATCATCATTTTGCAGCTCAGGAACTGCCATGCGACACTTTTCCTTCCACCCTCCCCAGCTCCCTGTTGTCAGGCCTCTTTGCAGGACACTACTGTTCAAGGCTCAAGTCAGTAACTTTTTTTGTCCAGATGTTACAGTACTGTCCAGCCCCCTCTGGCCAGATGGGTGCTTTCTCTCAGGCCTCCTTGGGGCACGTGTAACCTCTTCGCATTTATCTTGTCAGTCAGCAAATACTTTTTTTTTTTTTGCTGCTGACTCCCCGTAAGCCTTCAAGCAAAATTCATTCTTCACCAGTCTGTCCTGAAGCAGTCTATAAAGTGTTCATTTGGTCCAGCAGATCAGCAGTTAAACTTTTACCCGTCCGTGTTGGAGGAAAAAAAGGGTAAAAGGGTGGATTTGTTTGTAGATGACTTGGCTGAGATAAAGGACAGCTACCCAGCCGTTTCTCAAGTTCCTGATACCCCTTCCTGCAGTTAGGTGTTCAGAGCCTGCAACGCAGGTAGTGATTTTGAAGTATTCTTGTGTTGGTCATGAAGACTGTGGCCTTCATACAGGGTGGCCAGAGGAGGAGACAGTTCAGCTGTGGTGGCCTGTTCCACTAAATGATGTGCAGAAGGCAGAGGACTAATGGGATGTTCTGGGACCCATGCACCTCCCTCTGCTTCAGCTGTTCTGCTGTGAAATCTGTGATGGGGTCACCGTACAAGACATGCTGCCTGCTTTCTTCCCCTCTTTTCTGAGGTGGCTGTGTGGAGTTGAGAGAGCTGGGTCTGGCCTCCACTCACCATTCTCCTGGCACCTCTTTCTGTTGGGAGCAGCTGGCTGGTGGCAGCGGGCTCTGGAGCTTGCTGTCGTGGTTTAACCCCAGTCAGCAACTAAGTACCCCACAGCCACTCGCTCACCCTCCCCCGGTGGGGCAGAGAATTGGGTCTTGCCTGAGCTGTGGGTCTTGGAGCCCAAGGATTGAAGTTTAATCTGCCTCTGCTTTAAAATAGCTAGAACAGTTCCAGGTCTGGTCTTCTCAAAGATTTAAAGACGGAGCTATGCGGCCAGTTGTCTAATCTCTGACTGTAAGTGGTGGTAGGGTAGACTGTATTCCACCTGGGAGCTGCAATTCCCAGTCGTTAGCCATTGCAGCAGACCTGTCATTCAGCATATGATGGGGTGTACTCTAACTGTATTTTATTCCTCAGCTGAGCTCCTGGTTATCTCTTCCTGAATTCGTCAGCAATTTAAAAAAAATCCAAACAAACCAATTGCTAACTATCAGGTAAGAAAATGAGTGTGGATTTCCTGGGATTTCTGGGACTCATCTGAATCACAGCAAGGACTAGAAGCATTAAGGCTCATTGCAGTCATATTTAGACTTTATCTCTACAAACAGTGGGACATCTGTAGCAGGATGAGATTTACAAGCAGCTAGCTCATCCATTTGATTCTCTTCATCCTTAATCCCATAAAACCATCAATGAGGAACAGATTCCTCTTTTTTTGTAAGCCATCTCACTGGGTATAAACCTTCTCATGTTCAGGGTTGTGACTTTTGGTACCTCAGTGGTACCTGAAAAGCTGTCTCAGATTTTGAGCAGTGGTTGCCAGGAGAGCTCAAACAGCTCCAAATATAATGTTTCTAATATTGTGTGCTTCTTATATTGTGTGCTGGCAAGCCTTTATTTTTTGCCTTATTCTCTATCTTGTGCTGCTTTAATTTTCACTTTCTCTTTGACTTACATTTATCTCTGTCATTCTGCATGCGACCTTTGGGCTGTGCAACAAAATGCTCACTGGTTATCTGGTATGCTGTTTTAGTACTATGAAATGACACGTCCCATTTATGCTAAATGCTCCATTGCTTTTGCTGTGTTGCATAAACAACAAAAAAAAGAAAGGGGGGAAGGGATCTTAGATCCAAAACTACCTGAAATGCATTCCTGATAGGCTTTTGATCATGTTATTCTAGGATAAAAGGTACCAGGCGTGGTTTGATGGGCTAGCTATATGAAACCAATGATAAAGCATAAATTAGCAGTGTACAAAGGATGAATGGTCTCAGCATTTTGCAGACTAACAAATACGCAGATATTCAATAATGTTGCAACTTTAATGTGTAATATATCTGTCCCATGTTAAGAGCATAACACATTTCACAGTCACAGACATGCTTGACAAGTTACAGAAGTCTACAGTTAAATGCGAACTCATACAAATCTGCATGAGCTGTTTCATGTCTCCATGTTATTTTGTTTGCCATGTCTTAATGTTAACCTTTTGTTTGTGATTAAGCAGCCTCTAAGGCAGATCAAATTGCTTACAAGTGTTGGTCTAATCCTTTATTCGTGTTATACTTCTTAAAGGTTTATGTGCTAGAAAAAGTCTTTTGCTAATCTCTCTTTAAAACTTTCCAGCATTAGTGGGTATAAATTTGTATCTTCGGGTTTTTGTTAAAAAAAACCAAACCAAACCAAACCAAAAAACACCAACACCCCCCCCCCCAACCCCCTAACCAAACCAAAAATGAACCAACCAGCCAAAACACAACAATCCCTGATAGTATTTTTAACAGCTTCTATCATTTGGATCTTTGGCTTTGGCCAGCGCTGAGCTTCCATTTGGGTCGAGTCAGGTGTCTGAGACAAAGCCCCTGGTGTGGTCAGGTCTTCAGTATGTTGTGGTGGTTCTCATAGGCTTAGGTGGTAGTCTCTTTCGATGCTTTAGAACATCATATTTCTTTGCTCTAGCAGACAGGTTTTAGAAGAAATTTCAGTTTTCTAAATCCCCAGTTTAATCCTGTTGTGTCTGTCTCTTTCCTTGCTGAGACCAAAGTTATGACTTTATAGATAACTGTAGTTAGCTGAAAGTGGTCATTTTGTCTTTAGTTATGCTCATTTATCATCTTCCCTGAACACGGAATATGATTTTGCATAGGCTTTTTTTTTATATATTAAATAAATGAGAACTGATATAAATACAATTTGTCAGTTCTTTTGTCCTTGATCTTTTCTTTGGTTCAAGAGCATAAGTGACTTACAAAGTTAAAGTGACTATAAAGTTACTTTTTGGTTCATGGAAAAACAAGGAACAACAGAAAGAATTGTTAATGGAGAGGTGATAGCCTTCTCATTCAGGAACAGCTGGTAAATATTGCTAAATTGGTTATTAAGTATCAAAAATACCTATTTCTTACCTATTTCTAGGAAGATAGAAAGTCACAAATACTACTAATAATTTGTAGGGATATATTTGGAATGCATTTATTCCTAGCTAATATTTAGAAATGGTTAAATTCTAGCAATAGCTGCAGCTACACCTTCTGCATTTAACTACATTGACCTGGAAAATGCAGCAGTAAGCCAGGATTGTTGGGAGCACTGAGCTTTTGTAATCAGTGTTTCAGAACTGATTCTTGTATTTTTGCTGCCTCAATTTTTTTAATTCCTCTTCAGAAGCATCTGATTTTCTGAAAAAGTGAATTACCTGCTCTTAAGAAAAGAAATAATCCAGAATTAAGGTATATATGAAAGAGGATGTTCAAAATCAGAGACTTCCTAAATTACTGATTACATTACAAAACAGAGATTGTCAGCTGTAAAATAACAATATGTGTTTCTTCTGACCTATCTTGAATTAGATTTGATATGACATTTTTATGACAGAGTGACACCAGTTCTAACAGGAGTTTTGAAATAACAGAGAGTGCTTTAGGGACATTTTCTCTTTGGAAGAACATGGTATCATGCTGATTGTTACACACGTAAACAGTTTAAAAAAACTTACATAGTCAATCACATTCCATTAAAACTCAGATAGTTTAATATAATTATTGTTTCAAAACCTCAGTGCCCTTGTGTCTTAATTTAAATATGCACTTGCATTGGAAAATTCAAATTTGCAATACTTTAAAGCAGATTCTTAAATCCTGCAAAATTTGTTGAGGAAGAACCACATTGGCAGTGTACATATGTTAGGCTATATTTACTTTAATACGTTTTCAATTAGACAGTTAATATAGCATGAAAAGTTGCAATTTTTCAATGAAATGCTAGACACGCTTGTCTTTAACCTTTTACATAATTTCTGCTTTATTAGGATAGTCATAAGAAGTCTTTTTTCATGAGTACATAATGTAATATTTCAGTATTATTATTCTATACTTTACCATATATTATTACTATTATACATGTTGTTATTAAATCAGAAGCTGTATCTGTGTGAAATTAAATCGATCTCGGTGCATTGCACTGGAAAGTCCTGAATCTTCGTTTCTGGTGAAAGAGGAGAGAGATGTATTTTCAAGTGTAAAAGCTATTTGTTTGTACAAACACAGCAATGTCATTTACAAAGAATATTTTTTTTTAAATGTGCTTTTTTATATTAATTGGGGGGGGGGGGGGGCAGGGGGCAAGTCAGGACCCAGCTCAGTGCCATGTGGATGTGTGGTTTAAATCAGTGAGTCTTCTGGGTCTTGGCTGAAAGTCGCTTTTCTACACTGACTAGGATACAGCTTTCTACCATGGTTAAAGGGAGCAAATGTCACAACCGCACCTGTATGTTAAGCGTACTACAAATACAAATTGAGGCTATGAAAGAGAGTGTGGTTATGACGTAAACATCTCTTTGACTAGAAATTTTAGCATTGTGCCTGTATGTAGTTGCCTGTCTATCTTTATCAGCCTTCTAGTACCTTAGTGTTGCGGTATAAAATTTTCTAAGTGTTACTATGAAATTTTACCCCAGCGCCCTGAGAGTGGTCAGCAATGAGCATCTGCATTCTTGGAAATTCTTTGAAGGCTAATCTTACTTCTTTGCTGTATTATTCATTCTAGATCCTGTCAGTAAAACGTCATAGAATACCTAAGTGGAATTGGCCCCTGGGGATAAAGTCTCCGGGTTTCATTATTGCAATTCCTTTTCAAATAAACAAGGGAAACTCAGTGGTAACACCTTATAATGCTTGGCAAGTCACTCGGTAGTTCTTTCTCAGCATGAGCAACCATACACATCTACCCCTGCTGATGCATGTTATTTTTAGTAAGTTTTGTATATTGGTAACAAAAATGAAGCTGAAGCTTCAAAACACAATACTTTCCAAACCAAGTACGTTGATGATTAGACTTGCTTGCATTTTAATAGTTTACATTTCTACCTAGCTTTCATATGTAGTTAGATGCTTCTTGGCTGTTATATTCAGAGCTACACGGAGATGCCTACAGAACAGAAGCACGGGAGGAGGAAAAAGCTCCATCTTTATAAACAGTAACTTTGTGGAGAGTTTTCTAGACAGACTAGCTCTTGGGATTTGTTTCACCTTTATCTGCCAGAAGGTTTAAATCTGCTGCTAAGTTCCAGCCCCCAGTACACAGCACCACTGCCCTGAGCAAGCTCTTATGCTTGTATGATAGCAGTGAAGCAGCAGGTTATTTATAGCTGACAAATTTGTGAAATATCCCATCAGCTGCTATGAAAGCTCCACATACAAATAAGAATTTGACCCCCAACAAGCTGTCAGAGCAATCTCTGATCCTTCACTTTAATCTTCCCTTCTGTGGATCATCGGATACGTAATAAAAACATACAAAGTGCAAAACAAATCTGCTAACTACCTCCCTGCTATTTGCTGCGCTGCTTGCTTTTGGATTTGGAGTGTAGCTAATAGTTTCAAAGGTTGAGCATATTTTTCTACTTTATCTTGCTGGAGTTACTAAATGAAACGGGAAGTTAGAATGCACGCGAGAATTTTCTGTTGCTCATAAATGCTATGTCATCTCTGCGAAAGGCCATCAGCGTTACAGCCCAACGCTGAAGCAGTGATGTTTATTTAAGAGGATTGGTGGCCAGAAATAAGCCACAGTGTCTAATCAGACACAGGCCCTGCCTGGGCACTGTGCCACAACGTTTATTGCGTGTGCATTTCTCATAAGCAAAATGGCTACGTACTGAGGAGGATGGATGTGAAGTCTGGAAGAAATTACGGTGCAAACGGTGGTTCTAAACTTTCTGAAGAGGATTTAAGTGTATGTAAATATACTGGAATGAATGAGACTGTGCGACTGTGAGTTACCGAAAGCCAAATGGGGAATGTCTGTGGATGTGTGAGGGCTGAAAAGGAAGAACAGTGTTTAGATCCTGCCAAAGCTCCCTTAAGTCCAGCTAAACATTCCCCTGGAAGAAGATATTTCAGAAGAAAAAGGAGAAAGAAATCAACCAACGAGGGACCAGATTCGGTACAGGTTAAAGAAAAAGAAGAAAAAAGCCAGGATGAAGTGGAGATTTCAGAAAACACCGAGAATTGTCCCAAGGGTGTGGGATTGGCTGATTCTTTCCCCCGGAGAGTGACAGTGGCTGGTAGTGTTCTGCCTGTGAGTACAGACCTTTCGGCTGATCCTATTAAAGCAAAAATTTTACTGAGTGAAACAAAGAGTGTTTCTCTTTGTGGGGACAGTTTTCATGGTGATAATCAGAGGCTCACCAAGTCTGATGAAACCAAGACATGGTTAAAGGAACAAGACAAGAGGAGTTCAGAGAAACGCTGTACGTGGAAGAGGAAATACTCGGAGGATAGCAACAGGAGAGAATTAGCATTCCTGAGGAAATCTAGTGCTCTTTGTTATGGAAAAGCAGCCAGCTTGGATTCTGCTATCCACATTTTAGGCAGACGACGTGAAGAAACTGAGTTAAACATAACTTCTTGCAGAATCGTTGAAGATGTCCCAGAAAGCAATAAATTTGAAAAGTTGCATCACTCACTTTCTGAAAGCAAAAGTGATCTGCTGCTTGAACAAAAGAGGTTTTCTTCTGATGCTGTGCTTTCCCAATTGCCAAAAGAAAAGGCATTATTTAGCATTCCACCAAACAGGAGCAAGGTAAATATTTTGGCACAGTACACTATCTTTGAAAGTTAGCTCAGAATAAGTATTCGAACGGTATTTTTACTGTTACAAAAATATCTTCTCTTTGCAGTGTATAAGCCTTTTACATACACTATGATACTACAGGTAGTCGTAGGACAGAACATATTACTTTATCTTTTTAAAGTTAAGTCTTTATAAGTTAAGTAATACCTCTGTACTTCAGGAGTGTTGATGTATCCTTGTGCTGTTTTGCTCTCTGTAGTTTCATTTGTTTCCTAATTTAGGAAAAAGATGTTCAAGTTAAAATGGTTCTAGAAGGTGGAGTGAATTTTAGAGACTTGTTTAAGTTCACATTCAATATCTGCAGTAAATTTTTGTATCAACTCTTGATGGTCTTGTAATTCCTTTGGGTCTCGTATCAAGGAAAAGAATATTTCTAATTCTTTTCAGTTATGGCCAATAGGACCTGAAGAATGGCAGAAATATGTAGGCAGCTCGAAATAGAAAAAATGAACATAAATCATGTTAATAATGCTGTATGCTTCTTTTAAAAGATCTTTCCTCCCAAACTGCCTATATGACATTAATTATTGGCATTCCATCTTCCTCTGAGGGTAGGTTTATCTTCCTTTTACAATAAAAGAAACCAAAGTATGAGCTTAGTTGCAGAGTATCTGAAGGAAGGCAGGGTTTTGTCTGTCAGTATTCATGCTTACCAGTTCAATCCATATTACCAGTTCTGCCCCACTTATCTTCAGCACAACTGTAATCTGTAGGTGTGGGTCAACGCTCATACCAGGATCTGGTCCAAAACTGATTTCCCTTGCTCAGCAGGGACATTGGAGCGTTGAGTTGAGTGAGCAAAGGGAACGGACGTATGCAGAAGGTATTCTTTCCAGCAAAGAGTAACTACACTTCTGTTGTTTATGTAATTTACTTTTGTAACAGGAATCAAATTATACTTTTTCCGAGCTTAGTTTTTAAGTACAGATAACACACCCAATTACAACACATGGTACACACTAGTACAAATAGCTTCCTAATACACACGGAGATCTTTGCCCTCTTAATCTTAGCTGGAATTCAGGAACAGCTTAGTGAGGTTGTTTGATTTGAACAAAACGTCATTACTTGAGTAAAAGAGTGTGAGGCCTTGTCTGCTCAGCCAAGCGTGGCTGGTTTTTCCTGTATAATCAGCCTAATACAGCTTCTAATATTGCTGCAGTTATTACTCCAAGTAGGCACATACCCCTTGTTACCACAGGGGGAAGGGGGGAAAAAATGAAGCTTTTGCTGAGCACCTACATCAATACTGAGACTTGTGCTGGTGGTATCGATAAAACACTGCATGGTGATACAAATATGAAATCTACTGACAGATCAGGCTAAATGCCTGAGTTGCTGAAATGGCTGGTTTTCAGTTCAGTTCCCTTTCTCCACCCAAGATTCTGAGTATAAGTAATTTTAAGAGCCCTTAGCTTTGACCTGAAAACAAATCCAGGAAGAAGACTAGATTGCAGATTCAAGCTTATTTTACAGTCATGACCACTTTCCTTTTGATTGCATTTGAGAACTAAACAAGTATACTGAAATACAAAACATTTAGATAAAACAATAAAGCTGTTATTTATACAAATATAACAAGACACCTTCCAACTATGTCCACTATCATATAATCTTGCATTCTCTATTCATGTAGTATGGTTAAGGGAGGGAGAGGTGCCAGCTGGCCTTCTGGAATGTGATTTGCAGGGCAAAGGTGCAAAAGCCAGGAGTTTTGCTGTATTGGCATAGTATTGTTTACTTCCTTGTAATACTCAAAAGAAGCAGGTGCAATCCACCTTAAATGCTGGTAAATGAAGAAGATCTATAATCATTGATGGAACTACAGAACTAGGGCTGGAAAGGTTCTGGACAGGTCATCTAGGTCATCTTTGTACCTGAAGGCAAGATAACTTAATGAAAACCGTTCTTGTCTGATACTTGTTCTTCTGCATCTGTCTTACTGGTGGTTTCACATGCTTCCTGAGTAATTATTCTAGTGCTTATCTGTCTTTTGTATTAAAAAGTGGTTTTAGTGGAAAACACATATGCTCATTTTAAACTCGTTAATTCTTTTCCTATTCCCAGAAGAGTTGATTTATTACCTTTTTTGCAACTGTTTTACATATTTGAAGACTGTTATCACATCTCCCCTCTGTTTTCCTTACTTTAGACTAAATAAACCCGATTTTTCAGTCTTTCCTAAGAGGTCATGTATTTTTAGATCTTTGTCATTCTTGTTTTTCTCTTTCGATCTGCTTCAACTGTTCCAATATTTTTTCAAGGGTGTTGCCCAAAGCTGGACTCGCAGCTCCACAGAGCCTTGCGAGAGCTGAATAGGAACGTTTGAGTTTATGGCCAAATGGAAACTCACAAAGTCCAGCTGTAACGTCAGGGGAGATGACTTCTTGTGATCACATGCAAGTTCAAATTCCATTCGTATAACTATACTTCCCTCCACATGCTGTCAACAATCCTTTTCAAACACAACGCATAACGAGCTACTTAGCTTAGGTGGAAAACAGCATTTCAGAATCTCTCCATATTCATGTATTCTTTTTTTCTCTTACTTCTTTGTGTTCTTCAGACTTTTCTGGTTTAGAGCTAGCTGATGTCAGAATACCTTTCATATATACATTATAAATCTGTAGCCCATTATATACTTTTGTGTGGTTAAGTACATTATGTCAAGTTTAGACTTGCTTCAAAACATTTGGGATAAGATGGAATCAGAGGGAAGACTCCATACTATCTATACCAGTCTTGCTCTTCTATTTGCACTGTAAAAAATGAGCCACAGAAATCCAGCACCACTGTTGATCTTTCATGGAAGGTCTTCTCTGATCTGCTCTGCTCTTTGGACTCAAAACTGCATCACTGAAACCAGTGCAAGCAAAGAGCTTGAGGCTTTTTGGTGTATGGATTTTGTATACTGTGTGATGCAGAGCAAACTTACAGGCAGAGAAAAAACACTTGTAGTAGCAGAGAAGAACTAGTTCTCCCAGTTAGAAACAAGACATAGAGAATTAAGAATTTGATCCTGAGATACTAGGGCTGTGCAGAGAATTACCTCTGTCTCTTTTTCTTGCACAACTTGCAATTCACAGGCTTTGAGGTAATTTGGCAAACTGGATCTCTAGCAAAGAACTGGTCAAACTCATGCAAACTCATTAATTTCTGCTATGCTCAAGGAACAAATGTCCTCTAGTAAGAGATTATAGTGGGTAAATGATAGGCTTGTGGGATATAAGAATGAAAGGTTCACACAAACTCTTTGCTTTGAAGGACAAAATTTGAACAGTAAAAGATTTGATTGCCCCTTAACTTATTTTCTGTTCTAGTATTCCTAATTTAGTAGTCCTTCTTTTTCTTTCCTGTAGCAAATGATGTTATAAATATTGCTGATAATGCATAGTTGGTAGATGAGTATCTAGACTGTCCTTATGGGGTTATCAAAGGAAAGATGTGCTGTCTCTCTCTCTGACGCCTTATTTTGTGGGGGTAGTATTTTACTTGTTAAGTAGTTCCAAGTTAATAGGGCATCTTGCAAAGCAGAGCTCATATTTGTAAGCGTAATAAAATATAGCTCTTTGACTCACCATTTCCCTCAGTGTATTTTTATACTTTTTAAACATGAATTCAATGTTTATGAAAACGTCTGAAATATTAGCGTTGGAATCTGAAATACTTTATTTAGAGAAAGAAATGCTCAGGCTGTTTCAGGTCTCAGTCTAATGTTAGTGTTCCTTAACCTGTACTGAAATGGGCTACTTCCATGAGTGAAAAGCAATTTCAGTTTTTAAACCCAGCCTAGTCTATTCCTTTTTCTTCAGATGGCCAAGTAGGGTGCCGAATAGTGCTTGGAAGATTTTTGGATCGAAATCCTGTTGATCTTAGGGTAATGAGCTAAATTCATGTTTTAGCCATCCAAAATTTGGATTGCAAGCTTGCCTTGTGGTCACTTTCAGAATAAGAAATATCCTCATGTTTGTGTCCATAGCTACAAATGTTATTTCTGTGTAACAACAGATGCAAGTACGACCTTCAGAAGTTGCCTTGATGTCTGAAATCATTTGTTGCCCGAGGAATCCAATGTGCACTCAAATATGCAGCGTTTGCACTCTTTGCACTCTGAAACGTACATAGCCATCACAAGTCAATTAACCGTGAAGGAGGCTAAAGATTTGAACTCAGCAGTAAGGAATGGCCATTAGCAAATTACATTGTTAGCTTGCTTAGAATATATTAAAAAATGTGATACTTAAGGATTACACACAGAGGACTTTCTGAAAATGACAGTGAAAAAACTATAGGCTTGGGGTTTTTTGTTGTTGTTCGGGGTGTTTTTTGCTAGACATCTGGCACTTCCAAATGACATCATTTCTTTCAGACGCGTTGTCCGGATAAGTGGTAAATGGTTGACTTCATTTATATCGTGGTCTGGTTGTTCTTTGATGAATAGAAACTAAAGCTACTGAAAAAATATTTATTTTGCTTTCTTGCTTTGAAATACCAAAGAATAAAGGTAACCAACAGAAAGAAAATCTTACACTGCAGATGAGAAAATTTTCAGAGAGCTTTTAAGTTGATCATTTGCCGCATTGGATTCCCTCTTGTCTTCACTTACAAGACTCATACTGTCTGTATTTTGTGTGATTTCATGTAGTAAATACTCTGTGCAGGATTTTGGTAACTAGAAATTTATAAACAATCACAGCTGTATGTGTTTGTCTTCAGTGTTTTAAACAAAAAAGGGATCATTCCCCCCCCCACCCCCCCCCGCTTTGATTTTTTTCTTAAAAAAAGTGCAGTGTTGAAGCTGGAGACAATAGGATGCAAGAAATGCCATCAGATCTTTGGAGGTATTTACTGGCTGGTTGAAAAGTTAAAACTATTTTGCATTCTAGCATCGGTGCCTGTATCTTTCCCTTACCTAGAGCCAGCAGACATGATGGCCTGTGATCTGAAGAACTGCTTTCACAACTTGGTGTTTTGTGGATACCTGCATAGAAAATAATCTGAAATAATTTGTTCCCTGCATTAGATTTACTTACAATTTACTGTATGACTGTAAATGCTCATCATCGCCTTGAAGTGTGAAAGGTGGTTAAACAGAAGTTGCAGAGAACATTCCAGCAGCTACATTGCCTTGACATCTCCAAGGCTCTTCCTTTAGTCCCCTGCTTCCTAGGGCTTTCCACCACCTCCTGTTAGGCATTGACATAGCAGCATCCGTAGGGAAAGCTACATTTCTTTGTTCCCGGCACTGTGTGGCTTTAATGTGAGAAACACCCGTAATTTCCCACCTAGCCTGTCTGAACTCCCCCAGGAAGAGCCCAGACAGAAGATACCTTTGTGTGCAGAGATTTCAAGGCCAGGAGGCATGGTTATGACGGTCCCATCTGACCTCATGAACGTAGCTCCCTGGTTTACACTAGAACAGGATTGCTGGAATTGGCACAGCTCCAGAGTTAAGCCTCTTTGGCAGCTACCTTGTCCCTAACGTTGTCTGTGGGCAAACCTCCCCTGAGCCCTGGCCTCAGGCTGGCTCCAGAGCTGGAAGAGACCTGTCTCTCCCCGCGGCGCTGGGTGTAGGCTTCTGCGGCGCGGCTTCTTCCAGGTGGGCTCGTGGGGGTGCTTGGTGTCCACCCACAAATGTTGGCGTTGTCTCAAGCCCTCTTGCCTCTGCCCAAGCACCTCAGCCTGCTTTTTGTAATGTCTGAACTATGGTACATGGGTCCTTATGTAGTGCCTCATGGTACTTGGGTTCTAGATGTTCTTCATAATGGAAAAAAAATATATATATTATCTATTATTTTTTAATAAATGGTAAAAGGTGGTCACTTAGAAGAAAGACAATATGTGATAGCACTTTCTTTATCAAGGCAGGTCTTTTTGTTCTATCTTGCAGTTCAGATTTACACTGAGTATAATTTCTAGAACATGAGGTGCAAACAATATATGTGCAAATAAGGGAAATGTCAGTTTCCTATTTCTACAGTGGTAGTTTTCTAAGCAAACTGACTGAACTTCATTAGGGGAAAATTTAATGTACCAGAAGGTAGTGTTTGTATGTAAAATTCCCAATGCTTTCCTGCTTTCCCTGACATGAAGTTGATAATGCTTAGATAACACAAAATCAAACCTTCTGTATTAGGCAAAATTTTCATTTATAATCTTCCAGTCCTTCCGTCATTCCTAAAATGCTTCTTGGAAAATTTTGTCCTAAAACCATTATTGTCCATTTTCATGATAAGTGACTTTTTTGTTACTGAATTCCAGAACAGCGTATATTATAATTTAACCTGTTTTAAGAGAGGAACAGTTTGTAGCTAAATAAAGTATGTATAATATAAATATGGGTATTAGATAGGTGTGAATATATACATATAAAATATATTGTGTATTTATATAATTATATAACATTTATGTGTAACAGGTATAATACATAAAAATAGATTATTATTCACATTATCAGCATAAAATAGACATAGTTAAGTATTTTTCATTATGTAATAGTATTAGATTGTCCCTGGAAATTAAGAGGCTGAGAACTGGATAACTGAAGAAAATTGTGAAGTTATGAATTTTGTACTTAATATTGAAGACACTAACAGTGCACAAGGATATGACATGAAAGAGTATTAATACAGTACCTGAATAATCATTTTATTTATGTATGCAAATATCAGACAGAAAATTCTTCAGTAATGCAGAGTGGTTTTCTGCAATATTTTAAACATGATAATGTATTCTATGTAACTGTAATATTTATATTAACTGTATTTTAGATATCTGATATCCATGTTACTGGAGAGTCAGAGGACATGTCTGCTAAAGAGAGACTGCTCCTGTGGTCGCAGCAGACAACCGAGGGTTATGCTGGAATCCGTTGTGAAAATTTCACTACCTGCTGGCGCGATGGAAGATTATTTAATGCCATCATTCATAAATACAGGTAAGTACCCCGTTTGTTGTCTTGAAAAATACTAATTGCAGCATTTTAATATACACAGAGAGAGGGCTCTGTGGTTTATGCCTGTAATAGCGCTGAATTGAGCTCTTCCTGGGCAATCCCCTGCTTCTTGCAGCCAAAGGATGCCTCATCAGCCCTTGTGTGCCCCTCCTTCCTCAGAGGAACATCTCCATGAATCCTGCACATCTCTCATGGGGCACTTCCAAACTGCTGAGAAGAATGTCCCTGGGGTTCTAATTCCCAGTCTTCCGCACAGTCCTTTTTTGTCACACTAACATTTAAGTATAGGCAGGGTAGAGACAGAACTGATCACCGGTGTCCAAAACTGCGCTGCTGGTGAAAGCCATCGACTACCGCATGACCTGAGAAATCCCTAAGATCCCCATATTCTTCCCTGTATGACTTCACCAAGCCCCTGGAGCCTAGAGCTTCTTCGGTGTTTCTGCTTAGAGCCCAGATCTGCTCTGAGATATGTCTCCTGTAAAATGGCAGGGTATTCTTATGGAAAATGGGACCAGTTGGCTTGAACAGTCTCAGTCTGAGCTGGGAATTATGCTACTTCCCCCCGCTTTCTGTGCTTTTGTGACCACAAGCATACCAACAGGCATTTGTAGAACCACTGGTGGCTGTGGCTAGAAGCTGAAGGATGCGCTATATTAACTTACTTAAAATACAGTTGAAGATGTCTACTGGCAAGAGAGGATTTCTAATTCTGCATTCTAAGTAAAAACACGTCTCTCTTGACAAAGCTGACTTTGGCATCAAGACTCGGCAGAGGAACAAGATTTAAGATCATTGCTGCACTCAGCGTTCCCTCTTGGTTGGCGGCATCTCTCTGTTTTTGTACATTTTTTGGTTCCTGAATTGAATAAGGACATTTGTGTCTTAGAGGACCACATGGGAGAATATTCTGGCCACTGGGCTAATTAGTGTGTACTGATTTGTCCCTCACTGTGCAAGGCTTGCAACTTCTGGGTTTTATTATAGCATGTGTAAAGAGTATGTGCTGTGTACCCTGGGGCATATCGTAAGGAAGTTTGAAGGTACATGATTTTCTCCGTATAATACCGAAGGAGTGTCCCAGGTAGAGAGAGACAAATTTGGTATGTTTTAATGCAGCTCCAGGGAACAGACCCTGAGCAGATTATTCTGTTCTTCATTTTCCTCTTGTGGGACCATTTGGCTCACCAAAGAAAGAAGCCTAGGGAGAGCCAACATGCGTACGGTACAGGGACTAGGGCACTGAAGTAAAATGAGAGACGAGTCGAGCAGATGCAGCCTTTTCCTCACACACTGTGTAGAGAGGCTGTAAGCATAACATATGGTGCTCTGAGTCCTGGAGAAGGTAGCTGTGGCAGGGCATAACTTCATGGTGAAATGAAGCTGCATCTAAATCGATGAGGTCTTTTTCTGACTGTGCTTCTGTTCTGGGTAGCCAGTCAGGGAGGAGGTGCATGCCAGCAAGAAAGTCGTCTTTTAGTAACATTGGCAAGACAAAGGGAAATAGCTGGCAAAAAACTAGACTGTTTTACTTCAGGACAGAGCAGCCAAAAGAATGAACGTAGCACAAGCAAGTTATTTGAAAAAATAAACAATTTGAAGGATATAGAGAGAGGGGAGGGGGAAAAGGAAGGAGCTTAATGAGATGGAATAATGGAAAATACTTCCAAGTGCTTCTTCAGAGCCTTTATACCACTTACCTAGAGCAGTGCAGCCTTTACAGCTCAACAGCTAGTAGTTCTGGTACAGATCAATTAGTAAATAATGAAAAACTTGAATTCTGTCCTCCGGCTGTGCCTTGGGACATGACTGAGTACCTGCAGTTGCTTTGCTGGAGCAGTGTTTCTGGCAACGCTCTGTTAGTCTCGTTCACAGCATTTCAGCGGGGAAGCCCGGGCACCTTTGACATGAGTGCATTGCACAAAGCAGATGATTCAGTGGCTGAGGAGCAAAGTCCCCATTTTGTGTGCTTCTGTGCCAGTTTCCCTTTAGCTTATCCTATTCCTGTAAACATAACTTCTCCATCTCAGGATCCCGTGTCCTTCCCATGAATGTTTACCGTCCTTATCTGATGTCTTTTTACTGTCAGAGGTTACAGATTCTTGGACCGCACCTTGCTGATGAAATCAATGAGATTCTTCCACTGATTTCAGTGAGCTTCTGCTTCTTTCCTTTGCTGTTTTGTACCGTTAAAACAGAGATAATAACTTCCAGCTATTGCTCACAAGATAGGAATGGTCTTTCCAAACAGTCATCTGATACTTTTAACTACAGTATTTTACTCCAGAGAGTTCTTTTAAAGCTTGGTTTGAGTTCTGAGCAGTAAGTAGGTTAAACACTAACAAAATGCGCACATTTCTGGCAGTGATTCTCCATATGCTGTTTGTCTGTTTTAGTAGCTCACAGTTTGTGGATCACAGGCGGTCTCAGGAGCTAGGCTGAGCATCCTGCGGATGACCAGGGCGGATGACCAGGCGTGCTTGCTCGGGCGGTGGGGTGGGACTGTGGTGCTGCCACCGCAGAGCACCCCCGTGGGTGCACATCTGTCCATCGTGGTGCAGCGTTGCAGCCCCTCCTGTGCCAGGTATGCCGTGCTCGCTGGAGATACCTCTCCTTACAGAAGCACCATGCACCCTGGGCCAGGAGGAGTAGCCGCTCTCCACGAGTGGGGACAGGGCGCTTCAGCGGGAATGCGACTGCCAGTCCTGGAAGGGATTTATATGGGCCCAGACCTAATTTTAAGGGGGTGACATTTAGTGCTGTGACAGTAATAGCCAGAAGGCTCAGAAATACCCAGGCATGTTACTGGTATCTAGGATTGCAGCTGTACTGGGCAACAGTAAGCTGTATGTTGGATGGAGAGCACACGCCCATGTCGGGGCACAGCGGCGGGCGCTCCCCATGGAGGGTCCGTCAGGGCAGGGCCTGGCAGCCGGGGCCGGTCCCACCGCCCCAGCCAGGAGCGGGGCAGCCGGGGGCACCGGGGCAGCCCTGGGCATTGGGCACCTCCCTGGGCGTGGGCTGAGGCTGGGCCTGGGACGCGGGCCCGCAGGTAGGCTGCACCGCTGCAGGGGCCGTAGTTCAGCCAAGGGCCAGAGACGAGAGCACCAGCGGCTCCCGGAGGACAGGAGCCATGCTGTCTCTGAGCTGAACCTGAGCGCAGATGGGCAAACCCCATGCTCACAGCCCTGACACCACGACCGAGAGGTCTTTTCTGGATGTGCCATCGCGAACGCAAGCTGTATGGGTTCAGCATGATCCCTACAGTCAGTCATCCGTGAGATGGAGATGTCACTGTCCAGTTCTAGGTGATGAGACTGGAGTAGCAGGTTATAATTACCTCCTTTCAAGGCATAAGTGATTTTTTTTTTTTAAAATTTCAAGTACATACCAGCTTCAAGACTTCAGGAAATTGCTGAAGCTGTGGAGGGCTGGGTGAGGAGCTGGGCTGTGAATCAGTCGCCAGCAGGCAGGGAGCCTCTCCCCTCGGCAGGGCTGACAGCCTGCCTGCTCTTAACGGCAGGTGAGAATTATTTCATCTGGGCTGCCAGTGGCGGTCTCCTTTTTTCTGTCGTGGCAGAGGATTCCAGCACCTTTTGGTGCAAGCCAGCTAAGATTTATGATGCAGAAGTGCAGGAACAGTGCGTGGGTTTGCCATGGCTCTCTGCTCCCCTGCCAAGGTGCGTGGGAGAAGCAGGATAATGCCGACGTTTCCCTGGCGTGGCTAACTATAGTGCCCACTGCAGCATCTCAGCGGAGATCGGCAGGCCGGTGCGTGGCGGCTGGGCGAGCCAGGTTCCTCCCCGTCTCCCTGCCTGGCATGCAGCGGCAGCCATGCTGGCAGCGCTCCGCTTCCAGCGCTGAGCCTGGGGCGTGGGCAGCGTGCAGGCGCTGGATCACACGCACTCGAGTCAGTCACCTGCTCTCCTGAGCAAATGCAGGATATTTGTTTTCTTTCCTCTCAAGCAATAAGGGTTAGGTTGTCAGAGCTTTTCGTAAGGACCTTCAGTCGCTTTCCCTCTTAGATCTGTTAAGAATATGAATGAGTTTCCAGTGACTTTGCAGTGTTCTTTAAATCAAGGAAAGCAATTTTATGAATGACAGAAATGAGAGGAAAAAATTACCCTGTTTGAAGTGTTTGACTCCATATACAACTTGATTTCTTCTTTTTTTTTTTTCCCCTCTAAATTTAGGAAAATGTAATTTGTTTTCACATGAGAAGGTTGCATGTGTTTTCAGCAGGTTCCAGTGGTCTGTGTTTATAATTGAAGATTACTTGGCTGAACTTTTGAAGAGTATATAAAGCTTCCATTTTAAAACATCCTGTACATGATTAAATCCCTGGGAAACGAATGGAGCTCCATACCACACTTAAGAACTGCATGGGGGAGCTCCATTGCGGGCCCTGAATTTTGCTTTTCATGGTGTTATTCTGTGTGACTGTTTATTTCTACATAGAAAACCAAATAAAATGATCAAATTAAAAAGTAATTTTTAATACTGAACATTACCATGTTTGTTAATTGTATGATTTTATTTAAAATATATCAGCTTTCAAACTCTTTTTTGAACCTCCACACCTTTCTTTGGATGTGTGCCCCCTTTGTGAAAGCTACAGGTATGCCTGGAGATTGAAGAATATTCTGTATGTCTCATCTATTATGTCATTGGCCTTTTATAGCTTAATTTTTCATTGAAGACGTGTGTTATTTGCTTCAGTGTGTTGTGTTGGAAGAAATCTGACTTCAGGCAGTTTAAAAAGTACGTGATGTTTCTTTCATACCATCATGTCATACGTAGCAAAAACCTGTAAGCCAGACTTCAAAGTTGGAGGCTGACTTTAATCAGCATGTAATGCCCAGATTTTCCCAGATACTGCTTTCCACACACTGGGGTCTTCATCTTGCAGTTCTGCTGCATTTTTAGTCACTAGACTGTGTTTTTAGGTAAATGCCCTTGATTTGTGTTTTCATTTTCTTATGTTCATACCTTTCTCCCAGGAGGAGGAAATACTCGTTTTTTAGAACTGTATTTCGTTGTTAAAATATATAGAAACAGTTGGTGTCTATAGAGAATGAAGGCTACTCTTCTTTCATTAGGAATTGCATGCCAGATTGGAGCTAATAATCTAAATTGTAGATCTACATTACACTTTGCAGCTAAATTTATTTTAAAGCAAAGCAAATTCAAATGAAAATTTATACCAAAGTAACAGACTGCTTTTTTTGACCTCAGACTGCCCTGAGCCTTTGGTGCATAAGGACTGCAAGCAGTTTCAGTTAGAAAGTGTCTGAAAATAGAATTTAAGAAGTAACAAAAATAATAACTTTCTGAAAGATGTACAGTCTAATAGCACCTATAGACACTTTGTTAAAGGCAGTGGCTACTGATACTCAGAAAACACAGGAATGGTTACACACCAGCTCATCTTCATTTCTAAGGAAAAAAAATGAAGTATGGAGGATAGGAAAAGACAACTAATGTCAGACATGCGTACTTTTTGTAAAAATGTGTGCACTTCTTTCTGCATTTTATTTTTGTATTCTTACAGTTTTTATAATAAAGAGGTAATTTTGCTTTTAGCACTTAGAAAAGGAATTCCAGCAAGAACAGTATGTTCTTGTGTAACTAGATAATAGCATTTAATGAGCAGCCCCAGTGGTGCCTGTATGGTGAAAAATACCGTCTGTTCAGGAAGCACTGCAAGCTCAGTTCCCTGATAAAGCTGTACTTTTCTTAAGATCTGTTCTCGGGTGTTAGGTCTGTTCTGGTAAATGAAGCAGGTCCAGCCCCTGCTTTCTGGCCCTGTGGGTAAGCAGTACAGCAGGGCTTGTGTCTGCGTGGCTGAACTCTCCCCTCCGTCCCCAGACGGGGTGCAGCCTCGTGAGAGCAGTCCTGGGTCCGTGTTGTCCCTTGAACTGGGCTCATGCATTGCCTGGGAGGCTGCGAGTCGCAATGGCCCTGGTGGTGCTATGGGAAGGACTAGCAATTAAAGAGTCTTGGGCCCTTGATCTGGGCTTCTGTACGCTTTCAGCATAGGCATGTCCAGTTAGGTCTGGACTTTCAGGTGAATTTCAGCAACCATACAAAATGGAAAGACACTGGTTAGGGAAAAAAAGTGGATAAACTGTGTTTAGGTCAGGCAGCAGTCTGACAAGCAAGCAGGGTAGTAGTCTACACATGAAGGGTTTGAGACAAGAAGAGAAGCGAGGTTATTTCATGAAATGCTATACCAAGGCTTGCTGAGACCACATGCAGACAGTTGTCTACAAATTTTGGCACCGCCTAACAAGAATGCTAAGTATTAGAAATGTTGCAGAGAGGGACAGTGGTGATGGGATGCATTTTGAGCACAAGTGAGAAGGAAAATGTTTTTTACTGTATTAACGAAATGTGAGGATGTGATCCAAAGGGGCTTTTGGCACTGGTAAACTTTCTGCAAGACCTTAACGATGCCTGTACTTTTAAACTGTATGTAGTTTAGAGAGAAAGCGAGGAGAAAATGGCTGTTCCATTTGGCTATGCCTAAACTAAAGCAGCACAGAGGCTAACAGTGAATGCAGCACAGAAAGAGTGTAGGTACATGGGGTGCTTCATGTGGGAGGAAGAAGAATAGAAGCCACAGCAAAGAATGTGTCCCTAAAGGAAGGAGCACTGTGACAGCTCCATACATGCTAGATAAAGTGAGACACACATTTCCCAGGGTCCCAACGCTTTTCTTTTGAAATACTATGATAGTAACTCCATACACTTTCAGAGTTACTAAGCAGATGTTTTTCGGAGTGTGGTATAGCAGGGAGCAAGCTAGATTCCTGCCTGCTAAATAACTGTTTCTGGTGTAGAACAAGCTGTTTTAACCTTACGCAGGACGATTTGCCATGTATGTGTAGTTAGTTGAACACTAAGCTCCTGGCCGGCAGTGCATGTGGCATCCCTCTGATGTTAAAACATGTTGCAGCTGGTCAGGTACTGACATGAATACATTCCTTAAGGGGAGGGATAGCGATGCCTCAATTTGCAGTAACATGTTGAACACCCTTGGGGAGTGAATGAGAAAGAAACTAAATATTACACAGTGTCAAGCCTTAAAATGCTAGGGGATATACTTTAAATAAAGAGATTAGTTGGGTCTGCTAGTTTTGGCTTGCCACTTTGTAACTCATAATTTATTGTTACCCATCTGTAACAAAAAGAAAACGTGAGTTTGGTTGTGTTGCCCCTCGCTTCCCACCCGCCTCATTGTTCAGAAACATGGCTGTTACTGTTTTTAACAGCTTTTTGTTACGTAGAAGAAACAAACTTGGCATTAAGAATTGGCCATTTGGGAAAAGATAAACAGCGTTTAGGATGATTAAAAATATTGACAGGCAGACACGCTTTTAATGTTACTTGCCTGAGTTTCCTATACCTGTAGCTAATGGGTTTAGAAATAGCAAGTAACCTCAGCTACAGTTTAATTGAATGCACTCAGAAAAACTCTGATGGCTATTGGTAAAGGCTATATTAAAGAAGTACTGGAAGCGGGCCTGCAATTTTAACATCTTGTGTTGTGGTGGTGGTTAGCCTTAGTGGGTATTAGATGGAAGTCTTCCAGGCAGTTGTGTTGATTAATTTCAGATCTGGACTTAACATGATCCCTGTGTATGTTGTGCTGGATCCTACTGCTAAGTAGCAGCTGAATGAAAGGTAACGGTTTTCTTTTTGCAATAACTGAGAAGAAAAAAAAAAAATACTAAAAAAAAAAAATAAGAAAAGCAAACATTTTCTCTTGTTCTAGCCAAATGGGAATAAACTGAAAAATAAAGCTTTGGACTGAAAGGCCATTTTTTTTATTCAGGTTTCATGTGTCTCTTTGATTAGCAAAGACCAGGACACCTATGGGTGTCAGAAGCCTTTATTCAAAAGGGTATGGTGTCTGAGCAATGGTGGCTTAGTGCCAATGATAAATCAGACAGGAAGAGGTCATGGTCTTCTGGCAGTGCCTTTGGCAAATTTGTGGCACATAGAGAAACAGTTGCCTTCAAGGCAGGATGGCAAAAGGAGAAATCTTGGTTTTAAACTCAGTGTGGTACCTCATCCTTCTTCCCTGTTGGTAACCATATTAATCCCACTGGAAAGCTAGTGTGTCAGGTAGTCGCTGCTGGGCTCTGAAGGGAGTTTTCTCAGGGAACAGGACAGAAAAATCACTTGGTTGGGTTTCTTCATTGTCTTTTTGGTATTCAGACACTCCAAGGAACCATATATTTCTGTAGACTGCACAGTGTGGGTTGAGGTTGAGCCTTTCTCCTGTTTAAATTTTATCATAGGCAAAAAATTGGCAAAGTTACTATACCATTACTGGTTTTGTAATGACAAAAACATCTCGAATTACAAAGAGAATGTAAAATCTGGTTTTGAAGCTGCTGAAAGGACTGACTGAGATCCTTTCTAGTTTCATTCATGTGTATAGTGAGCTTGAAATCTACATTGCAAACTTACTGCCAAGTTGTGATTAGGGTTCATGAGGCATGGCTAAAGCTGAACTCCACGTTTAACTAATGGGTTACAATGCCTTAATTGTGTCTTTATCCAAGTCAATTGGTATGGCAAGTTACAGGTAAAGCTTTGCTGCGCTAGCAAAGGTGGGACAGGAGGCTTCAGTAGGTTTATTAAACTCAGTGCTTGTCAAATCAAGGGCGTGCATGACAGAAGAAATTATCTGAATTAGCTGTATATATTTTTAGGGGCTAAATTAATAAGTTAGAAAAAGAAGCCTTCAGGTGCCCTTATTTTTAGTGCAGCTGAAACATTCATTCTTGTTATATCAAG
The DNA here is from genome assembly GCF_030463565.1 of Pelecanus crispus. NCBI lineage: Eukaryota > Metazoa > Chordata > Aves > Pelecaniformes > Pelecanidae > Pelecanus > Pelecanus crispus. The sequence goes on from NC_134645.1 coordinate 104,269,895, forward strand.
AATTCCTATAGAAAATGTTGGGATGTCTGAAGAATACATAAGAAATATGTCTCTGAATAGTGTGCTCTTGTTACAGTATTTCCAGCTCACTGTCACTAGCAATATTTTTTTTCAATAATTATTCATTGTATCTGAAAATTTGTATGAAAAATTATGAAAAAGATACACAAAGGAAGGCTGAAGAGTCCAGATCACATGAGATTTTTTCAGCTCTTGAAGGAATAAAAGGCATGATTGTTCATCTTTAGAGAGGCATTGAATGAAATCTATAGAGGCACATAAAATCATGAATAGTACAGGCATTCCTGTCATACCAACACAAGAGAAAACAAAACCAAAAACGGTGTACAAGTGATAATAATCATGTGAAATATATTATCACAGTGTGTCATTGAGGGTGGGGACCTGTGGAGCTTGGGAAAAGAATTTGCCACATACTCAAACAAACAATATGCAGAGCTGTATGCAGCCAGCATGCTTTTTGGTTTGTCACAGTTGCAAGGATAAAACTTTTTATAATGACAGTTTTCAATTAGAAAATTGTTTGCATTTTCCCTGAATTCTGAAGTGTTGCCTAACTTCAGTGATGAAACTGCTCAGCTTCACCCAGTGGTTTGATGCATTGGGGTAATTTTTGTGTTGTCATGTCACGTGATAGTTGAAGATGTTATTGTAAAGTCTATGGTTGAACGGTCATTTTAGTCTCACATTTGAGATTACAAGAAATATTTTTCTTATCTTCCCCCCCAAAAAGATACTACTGAAAAGAAGTCAAATATTTATGTAACTTCAAATAATCTGCATCAGTTGGCCAGGACAGAAGGATTTCATGGAGTACTTTTCACCTGCTTTTACCTTTAAACTTCTAGTCAAGTGCTCAGCAATGAGCTACTAGACATGACATACCATGCATCTCCTTAATAACACTGTTAAAATTTTGGTAGCCTTTTGAATTTGTTTCATATTAGTTGAATGAGAATGTCTTCAAGGAGTCCTAAGCAAATCTGCAGTAATCATTATTACCAAGTCTGTGAGAGCCAGTTAAGCAATTCTGCATTTAAAAATGTACAGCATTGCTTTATTTTTCTGTGAGTGTCAGTCTCAAAATATGCATGTTCAGTGAGGCAGCACATTTCATAACAGCTTTGCAGTTATCTAAACTTCTGTTCAGTACGGTTGGTGGGTTTTGCTTGCTCTGAAGTAATTCTTAGATTCTGGATAGCTTGCTACGTAGCTTGCACTGGATGTATTGGCCAGATTTCCACCGACTGTAATGAAATACATATAGACACTTGCATGTATACACCTAAATTTAGGTGTCTGGATCTGGAGCTGAATCTTACCCCTCGTTACTTTCCTCATCCTCATATACATGTAATAGAGACCTTGTGATCTTGGGGAAGTATAAAAGCTGGAGGCTCTCAAATCTTTCTCTGTTCTTTCTTCTCATGTCCAGGTGAATCTGTTAAAAAGAACCAAAACCATTCTCCGTAGACATTACAGTCTACAGTTACATATCCTGTGAATGCTCGAAGCTCATTACTGGTGATCAGACCTGGCTGCACATTATTCCATGCAAACCTCCTTTTCTGGGCAACTCCACTTAATAGCGTTGTAACTAGAGATTAAAATCCTGCCTGTCCTTCGACTGGTTCTTCCCTCTGGACGACAGCTGCAGCCAGTTCTTTGTTTAGATACTCCATCACACTTAGGTCCATGATGTATGTTTCATGTTTAATTTTCTAGCTTTTCTACTCAAATGTTTGAGTAGTGTGCAAAACTATCCATCTAGCAGACACGTGAGCCCAAGGACCAGTGCCAAGGATCTTCAGGTGAAAAAGGTCATCTGGTTGAGATATCTGGACATCTGGTTCAAAACTTACTTTTGCTAGTTGCAGACATTGGTGTGGAAATTAGTGCTCGCATTTGTGTATTGAGGTCTGAGACTGAAGGGTTCTTTCCCAACATAGAGGAAGAAACTCAGTGAAGCTAGAAAACCTCCTCATGTGTGATTGTGGTTCATAGATCCTTCTGAGACAAATCGACAATTTTGGAAGTAGCCCTGAAAGGGGGATAGCCCAGAGTATAGTGGAAGATAGTGTTGACTCAGGAGTCAACATTGTACCTCTTCTCCTCAGCATGGGGTTTTTGACACCAAGTAACTCGCTACAGAACCTTGTGCTGTGTGTCCGTATTGTGGTCCTTGATTCTGATGATGGAGGAGATCTGTTCCTCCTTAATGCTACAAAGTCATACCTGCTTGCCATTTTTGAGCAGAAACTCTCCTCTTCCTCCTCTGTAAGTGATCAGACTATGTGGAAGGAAATCTGAATTACTCTGCTCCCTGAAACTTGGGTTTCCAAGTTTTCTGAACTGGGTTACTGAACCCAGCTAATCCTATATGGCCTTTTTTTCCCCTAAGACGTGGCATCCTTTATACTGAAGCTCCCATGTGACAGTGGAAAAAAGATCAGGAAAATAATTGTGGTAGGCATATGCATTAGCAAAGGGTACCTCCAACGCTACAACTAGATCTCATGGTCATGACATGAGATGACAGAGCACTGCATCTGCAAACATTGGGCATCAATAGAAATGCCCACGAGGACAGTACGTGTTAGTTGAAGTCCAGGAGTCATTAACATTGTGTTGATGCCTCAGTCTTTCTGGAGCAGGCTTTTTGGCAAGCTCTTTTGAACAAGACTCAGATCTGTACCTGATGTGGAGACAAATTCTTTAATAAGTTCCCAAACATTGACTCTGCATATAAGCTGGTGTAAATATTTTTTTAGCAATTTTGAAACTGTTATGGGTTAGCTTAAATCATAGGCGTTACTATATAGTAGGTTAAATAACAAATAGATTTTGCTTCATCATCTCATTTGTAGAGTTCCTGGGAAAGTAACAGGAGATATATGTTAGAAGAGATAGAGCTAAGATTTGTTTTACGTGGACGTTTCCTATTTTTTGATTCCTTTCTTTGCAATCTTTCTGCTATTAAGCAAAATCTCTAGAGTAGATGATAATACATTTCTTATGCTCCCTTCTGAAATATGTGTTGAATCCTATCTGTTTGAGAAGTCTCTCTATTCTTGTCTTTTTAAAAAATTTATTTTATGACTATGTATTCTGGCACGGTCTTTAATTTGTTTCAGTAGTCGTCCCATCCCTGAAAAATGCATGAGTCTTTCTGGCATCCGTCCTTTTCAATTGTCTGTGAACAATGAAGCAAAGAATTTGTTTCATTTTTATAGGCATTTTCCAATTACAGCAGTGGAAAAGCTAACTGGGCTATAGTGACGTGTACACTTCGCTCTGCATCTTCAGTCATGTTTTCTCTGAGAGTTCTGCTTGAAACTCACTATATTAATATTTCTGTTCAATATAAGCCAAGAAAGAAATATCCTTTTAATACCGGGTATTACTAAGGTAGCGTCCAGAGTTTTGACTGAGAGTTCTGGAGATTAAACAGCTTAGATGGTTCATGTAAATAACTTCAGGCTTGTTAGTTAGCCTCCTGAATGCATTAACAGTGTTTTCATGTGGAATGTTATTCTGATGTATAAATGTTTTAATAAAATTAAACAACTTGGGCAACTGTCATCTGGGAACAGTGAAGATGTTCTCTAAGGATGTGGTTTCTTCATCATTGACTGGTAAAATAAAAGTTCAGTTAAATATCTTTTTCTACTTTGAAATATCAAAATTCCCTTCAAATCTAACCTTTTGTTTTAACGAGGAAATATCGTAGCTGCTAGTGTGGATCTTGAACTGTTTTGCTAGGTATTAGATTCTGGCTATGGGAAAATCTACAGGTGCCTAACTTTATTATGCACATCTCTTAGATTTCAATGAGTCTTTGTAGAGTAGAAAGCTTGCATTTGATCTATGTACCTTGCATTATAAACCATTTCTTTATGCTGTTCTGCAGATATTGTTCACTTGCTTCTCTTTGTGGTGCTAGGTACTTGTTTTCTTGAATTGATCATAATTTTGTCAGCTTCCTAATTGAAGTGGTACTAATCGCACCTTTTTTTTTTCCCTCACTTCTGATACAAATTGTTTCTAATTTCTAACACCTACACTAAGATCTCGAAAGGCATGCACCAATCTTTTTATAAATGAAATGATTAATGACTGGCAATATAGAAGCCAAACCCCTTTACTTAGGTGCGGCTGCAGCAGAAGCATCTCCTTTGCATGGAATGTTCCAACTCGGCTGGTGTTTGGGATGTTTATGTGTGTGTTTTGATGGCAAGGACCCAGCCCACTGAAAAATCTGCCTAAGATGACTCACAATATTATAACACAAGGTAGAGTCATCGTCTTTTGCTTAAAGTGCATTTAATGTAATTTGTTCTTAACGGTGTATAAAACCACTTAATAGTGCTATGCAAATTGATATAAAATATATTTATAATACGTGACAAATAGCTTCTACAAAACTCATGTATTTTCTCTTTAAGCCTTAAAAATGTTTGCCATGATGGATGATGCTTTTAAATCTAGTGTTTACTTCAATTAAGACAATTAAATAAGTATGTATTAGAAGGATACTAATCACAACTTCAATTTAAGCGGTTAGTAGTATTTCAGAATTCAAAGGAAAAATGAAAAGATACAGGAAGATATTTGTGAGCCTTTATAATACAGCCCCACAATGCTCACTGTGCACAATCTGTGCTCAGTAATACCGGATTCCCTTGATTCTTCAGAGCAGGATGGTGATCAGTGCGGAAATCCATGTGCGCATGCTTAAATGCAAATTCCCGTGTACCCACTTAGTGGACAGGAATGTCTGCAAGCTTACAGCAGATAAAATCGACTTTTATTTTCATTTAAAATCATGAGAAAACACTCTTAAGCAAAAGAAACAATATGGTAATTAGTGATTTCCTGAGCCATTGTTTTTGGATGCATTTTTCTGGGGTTAAAAAAAGATCTTTTACTGAGCTCTGGGAGGTAAGCTCCTTTTCCTGTGGCTTTGCAATATATCCCTCTGCTATTTAGGAAGGGGAAAGGGAGACCTGTGGAGGGTGGAGGCCCCAAGCCCCCAGCAGTGTGGACTTACCATGGCCAGTACCAGGTGCTTTTGCATTCAAGTCATAATACCTATCTTTTCCTCTTCATAAGGCATCAGTGGGCTTGTTCTCAGTCAGCTGTCGAGCCTTCTGTCTGCTTCAAAAAACCAAAGGCAAGCACTATGAAGACAGAGACAAATGCTGTCTTCTGTGGTATTTTCTGGTAGATCAAGACTTTAGATAAATGTAGACCAGTTAATCTAGGTTGGTATGCTATGTGTTAAGTGTATAATTAACTGAAAACATTAGGATTCATTGCAAATTTCCCTTGTTCTTAAAAGGGGAACTGAAATAACCCTGTGCTGGTAGGAGTTGCAGGGATGGGAAAGTGTGTTTAAAAGGGGGGAAGGCATCTCAGAGTGGGCTTTTCTTCAGCTGGGGGTGAAGCCACAGCACCGGCATAAAAATGATGTATTATGCAACAGCAGTTGTTTTTGTTGATTTTTACCTGTATTGTGGTGAGAAAAAATTTACCTTTTCTTTATCTAAATGAAAGCTTTATTCTAAGGAGATTATCATGTCAGTGTCTCTACAGCTGGCACCTTGTTTTCTGGGAATAGTCAAAGCTTTTACAACAACTTGTCCTTTCTTGTTCTGAGAGTTGGCAATCGAACAGGCAGCGCAAGTGATTCTTGGGCCATTTTTATCAAGTATGAAACAAACGTAAAGAAGGCAGGTGAAAAAAAATAACCAAACCAACAGTGTACACTTACAGAAACGTGTTTCTCTTGCCAAAACTGTGCTGTGAAAATGATCTTTATTATTCATACCGTCTCCATGATTGTGGCTGAAATAGGAGACTGGAGTGATCTGTTTCCTTTTCTAGTATTGCCTTTTATTTTTCATGGATTTTCCGTGCTGCTAAGAGCAACAGATGATATTTGTTTCATTGCATTGTTTTCATTGCACTGAAATTCAGAGAAGAATGGCATGAGCTTGATCATGCCATCACTGAGCATATTGGAAATAGAAAGTCCTGCTGGTTTAGGAGGATTATGTTTCTTTTTTCACTGTTTAAGTTTTATTATTAATTAAGTGTTCTTTCAAGAAATAATAGGTGCAGGATTATTATCTGTCTTGTAGACTTGTCTTCTGAAGAGCATAAGGAAACCAGTGATGCTAAATGGCTGAAAGAAATACAATTTTATTTACAGTGCCCTTGTAGTTAATTTAAGGACAAGCTTGTATTGAGTTTCCCAAAGTTAATACCTTTTTGTGATGAAGGGAATTTGGGGTGTTGCCAAATGAAATGTTATCATTTGTTTTAAACAATGTGATATTTAACAGTTTTATTTCTCTCTGTTGCAATTATTTAAAGCTTCTGCTAGGTAAAACTAAGCAAATAGTTTCTCTAGAAACAAAAAAGAAAATTTAAGGACTGAATTGTTCACTAAAACTTATGTAGAATCATAGAATTGTTTAGGTTGGAAAAGACCTTTAAGATCATCCAGTCCAACCATTAACCTACACTACCAAGTCCACACTAAACCAATCAAGGGTAGACTAGACTAAACCATGTCCCAAAGTGCCACATCTGCCCGGTTTTTTTAACACCTCCAGGGTTGGTGACTCCACCACCTCTCTGGGCAGCCTCTTCCAATGCTTGACTACCCTTTCCGTGAAGAAATTTCTCCTAATTTCCAACCTAAACCTCCCCTGGCACAGCTTAAGCCCATTTCCTCTTGTCCTATCGCTAACTACATGGGAGAAGAGACCAACACCCACCTCACTACAGCCTCCTTTCAGGTAGTTGTAGAGAGCGATAAGGTCTCCCCTCAGCCTCCTCTTCTCCAGGCTAAACAACCCCAGTTCCCTCAGCCGCTCCTCATAAGGCCTGTGCTCCAGACCCTTCACCAGCTTCGTTGCCCTTCTCTGGACACGCTCCAGCACCTCAATGTCTTTCTTGTAGTGAGGGGCCCAAAACTGGACACAGTATTCGAGGTGCAGCCTCACCAGCGCCGAGTACAGGGGGACAATCACCTCCCTGCTCCTGCTGGCCACAGCATTCCTGATACAAGCCAGGATGCTGTTGGCCTTCTTGGCCACCTGGGCACACTGCTGGCTCATGTTCAGCTGGCTGTCTACCAACACCCCCAGGTCCTTTTCAGCCAAGCAGCTTTCCAGCCACTCTTCCCCAAGCCTGTAGTGCTGCATGAGGTTGTTGTGACCAAAGTGCAGGGCCTGACACTTGGCCTTGTTAAACCTCATACAGTTGGCCTTGATCCCATCGATCCAGCCTGTCCAGGTCCCTCTGCAGGGCCATCCTACCCTCCAGCAGATCGACACTCCCACCCAACTTGGTGTCATCTGCAAACGTACTGAGGGTGCACTCAATCCCCTTATCCAGATAATTGATAAAGATATTAAACAAGGCTGGCCCCAAAACAGAGCCCTGGAGAACACCAATATGTCATATTCTTCTCTTGTGGGGTTTTGTTTTAGGGTTTTTTTCAGTGTGGGTCTGGTTTGCAGTAGCGTAGGATTTCAGCAGCAAAGGTTTCAGACCCCTGTGACTCTAGCTGGCCTCAGTGGGATCATTTTTTCTCAACATCTTTGAAAATCCCTTCTTCCTTTTAGTCGTTAAGGCTAAGAGGATTCCCAGTGCTGGAAGAGGCAGACAGTAACACGCTCTGGCCTGAGAATTGCAAGATCTAAAATCCAAGCACCACATAGCAAACCTAAAGGACAATATTAATTTTGAAGTTTTACATGAATTTAAAACATTAGTGATGTTGGTAGAGGGTAATACTTATGGGCCTTAAAAATGCTTATAGGTAAGACTGGCTTAAGATGAGTATTCCACTAAAACAAGAACGTTGTGGCTGGCAATGGAGATTAGCAGGATGAAGATGTGAAGGTGTAGGTAGGTGCATGGGGCTGAGGGTTTTCTGCAAGACAACTGACAGCAATGTTTATCTGAAAGCAGGGCTTCAATGCAGTTTGAACAAGACTTCTTTAAAGCCCAGTAAGAATACTTGTCTTCCAGGTTAAAGTGATCTTTTTGTGACTGAACTTGTTTCTGTATGGGTTCTGACATGCACTGAAGAGTATGATGCAGAATGACTAAAAACTTGTAAAGGCAGTAGAAATGAACTTCCTCACTAAATGAGTCCTAAGAGAAAAGTGAGTTTAACCTCCTCAAGGGCAGTGGAAAGGACGTGGTGCGACAGTACAATGGCAATGCACATGAATAAATATGCATAAGAAAATAGAGAGAGGGAGGGATATAAGGGGTGGCTGGAAACTTTAGCTTGTAGTTAAAGAAGAACTGACAGTATTGTAGTTGCCTGCTGCTTGTGTTTATCACTTAGCACTGACCTCAGCTTGTTCACGTGACTTTAATGAAATCCTTTTTTAATGAAAACTCTGTTGCTGTATCCATCCATGCTCTTGGTTTGATTTACTAATACAGCAGTGATTTAAAACTGGTAAAGAGTCGTAATCAAGTATTACTGTTTTTATTTGACAGGCCGGACCTGATAGACATGAATACCGTTGCTGTTCAAAGCAACCTTGCAAATTTAGAACATGCTTTTTTTGTAGCAGAAAAACTTGGTGTTGCCAGACTTCTGGATCCTGAAGGTAAGATGGCTGCAAAGGGCTTTGTTGCAAAAACCCTAACATTAAAATAAAATCCAGTCTGCCTGCAGGTTGTAGCATATTTGTGGGCATTCTTACAACTACGTGATAAAGCGCTGTTCTGTCTTGCTCTTTTAGATGTTGATGTTTCCTCACCTGATGAGAAGTCAGTAATAACTTATGTGTCATCACTTTATGATGCATTTCCCAAAGTACCAGAAGGTGGTGAAGGCATCAGTGCAAATGTAAGTAGGAGAAAAATACTTGTGCAGTGTGTGAGCTTCACTAATATGGTTCTTGATTTCAGCTGCAGAATGTTGGCTGGATCTTCTGTAGGACTGCTGATACACTTTTCTTTGACGTGATTTTCTAGGTTGAGATTTTAGAGGCTTAGCAGCTGTTTCATGTTGTGGGCATGAAAATATTTGTGCAAAGAGCTTAACTATAAACAATATACCTGAAGTTAGAGAAAGATGGAGTCAAAGTTCTTGCTGTTCAGTCATGGACCTATAAATCGTGCCTCTCTGATTCTTACCAATTTGAAGTTTATTAAACTAGAAAATTTTTTGTTTTCAGTGGAATTATTTGGGACCAAAACTGAAGAGTGAAATCAGCTGTAATAAGCAAGTAAATATTGTTTCAGAATTGCAGGCTTTAGAAATATCTTTTCTGTGTGTATGAAGACCTCAGACTTCAAAGATAAAGCAAAAATGAGCTCTCAGATGATTTTCTTCTGATCTGTAATCTGGGTTGTGCTTTGCTAGGATGTTGAAGTCAAATGGGTTGAATATCAGAATATGGTGAACTACCTCATGCAGTGGATCAGACACCATGTCACGATAATGTCTGACAGAACATTTCCCAATAATCCTGTGGAATTGAAGGTGAGGTGTGGCATCTTAAACTCCATGCTGGAATGACACTTTATCTTACTGACTCATATCATGCTTGAACAAATAAAGTGCTTGTTGATCTATACAATCAAGTCATCTGTAGAACAGTACTACTCCTTAACCTTTTCAAAGTACAATAAATACATTACTAACATATGAACAATCAAAAGCAAATCTTTAGCTTGTCACTGATCGTTTTTTGTAGAACTCAAGTAGAACAGTATAAGAACGTAAGCTTATGAAGACTATTAGGAGAGGGTTTAGAGAGAAGGGTTATATTTGCTGTAGGTAAAAGTTGATGATGGTTTTTATGTTTCTGTAGGCACTTTATAATCAGTATTTACAGTTTAAAGAAACAGAAATTCCACCAAAGGAGACAGATAAATCAAAAATTAAACGTCTATATAAACTGCTAGAGGTAAGTTTTAACATGCATTGAAATATGTAGAAGTTCCCTTTCTGTGGCTTAAAATAACAAATACCTATAAATTGTTAAGGTCTGGATAGAATTTGGACGCATCAAACTTCCTCAAGGTTATCATCCAAATGATATAGAAAAAGAATGGGGAAAGCTTATTATTGCCATGCTGGAAAGAGAGAAGACCCTTCGGCCTGAAGTGGAGAGGTACGCTAGTGAATGTTTGATAGGCTTCGTTAATCTATTTTCTGTTATTTTAACTTGTATTGAAAATTGTAAATGTTGTCTTCCATGATAACATCCACATTATTTTTCTAGATCAAGTAATTCTGCCTTTGTTCAAGGCCTGAAGTTCTTTACTTATTTCATAGAAGCAGGTCCAGGTGGAAATAACTTTGGTGGTCTCAGAAGGTCATGATGAATTGTACCTGTGCCTCAGATCATCAAAGCACTTAAATACAAATATAAACACCTTCTTTGTACACTTAGTCAGAGCTAGGTTCATATCACTCCTCTGTCTCATTTGGACTTGATTTCATATAAGCAACATCCTCATCCTTTACGTGAAATGTGTATTTGAGTTGGTGCACAGCATTGTGGGCTAACGTCCTGTTCCGAGGTTGTTTAAAAGTTGGTTGTACTCAAGAGCACACAAAGTGTTCAGACGTGCAAAGCGCATAGCAGTCTTCTGTGGTAGTAGAATGTGTGACACTGTTTTGTACACGGCTAATAACATACTGAGCATGGTTAAAATCTTGATGCAGTCTTGGAGCATTTGTGCTTTTTAATGGTACCTCTTCCGAGTTCTGTGGCAGACAGGTGCTATCCATTCATTACCTAAAAAGCCCCTTTTATTTAACTCTAAGTTAAATGCCTCTTTGGGCTTCTACCTGCAGATAGGTATAGACACCTGGGTCTGGATTTGTTCTGCTTAACTTTAAGCATCCAAAGGAGACACCTAAGATCTGAATCACTTTCTAGAGAATCCTGGCACTGACTTTCTGGTGACAATAGGGTGATCATTCTCTCTGGTTTAGGTACCTGAAATTAGGTGTGGAGTCTAGGAAGCCCTCAGAAAGACAGATTTTAGCAAGAGAAGATCCCAAAGACAGTCAGAGTTGATTAAATATGTGTCATACTTATAAAACCAAGAGCATGACTGAAATGGCAGATTCAATGGGAGGTATTGATTCACAGCATCCTGCTGCAAATGTGTGCCTCTATAGGAACTTCTAAGTTGTGCCCACCATGCAGAGCAGAACACTGGAAAGCAGCGGAAGAAATACAGCCTGCTAGCTTTTGTAGGTTAATCTGTCCTGACCTGCCAAAAGCAAAGTTAGTGCCTGCCTTTGCCAAAAGGAATTCTGTTTGTACTTGCAGAAAGCTGGATTGTCTTTGAGAATGTGTATAAATGACAGTTTATTTCTTCTATTAGATGGACTGAGCACAGGTAATTACAAATATATATAACCTCTTTCCTGTATTTCAGGATTGGTAAACACACATAAAGTGACAGATCGTATGGTGGTGGTCACTGCAAAATGAGAGAGAAAAGTTAATTAAGTGATTCTGGCTTAGTGGTCAAGTTAAAATTGTCAGTTGATCTGGACACAAGAACTAGATCCATGTTTGTTATGCTGGTTTCTAGCACATCTCACTAATATGAGGTTTTGATACAGCTCCTGGGGTGGGATTTGCTTGTGGCAAAAATGTGACCTCAGCTAATATTGAAATTTGGCAAGTACTAAAACTTTGTCTGCAACTTTGGTGAATACATCTGAAAGTATCAACACAGATAGACAATGTGTAGCCAGATTGGTGTATGGGATCAAAATTAGTATCATGTCAGTGAGGAGAGTGCCCAACTGAGCTTTAGTTTGCAAAACTAGCGGAGTTTGGAATTACTGCAGGGGTGTGTCTATGCCTTTGCTGTGCTCTTCTGCATAAACAGAGTCATCTTCTGGTGTGGGTGTGGTTTTCAGGAAGAGCAGGGGGTGAAATACTGAAAAAATCACCCCTAACCCAAATTCTGAGTTAAAGCATAAAGTTAAGGGCAGTGATCAGATTTTTCTTACTTGCTTTGCGGTCAAAGCAGCAAGAAGCAATTAGCTCTGAATATGGAAGAAGTTGAAGGGAAATTTGCAGGAGGACAGATTAGTGGGACAGGGCAGTTAGTAAACCTAGTTGGGTGGTGGAGTAATGATGGTGGGTTGGATGGTGTGCAGGTGTCTGAAATTAAGTTGTTATGAGCTGATTAACCATGATATTCCCCTAGTTTTATTGTGCAGTTCCATTTGAAGGAAAAGGAGTCAGGCCAACCTGGAGGTGTTTTGTACCATGCTGTGGAGTGTGGAGTTCTCACTTCACTCCTTTTTGAAAGTTTTCATTGAAGAGTCTGAGAAACATTGCAAAGACTTCTTTTAATTCTTACTTGGCATTTAGACGTTTAGTGACACTTGAATAAAATATTTGGCGCGTCTGTTTCCTAGAGACGCCCTAATGTTGCTGCCTAGTCTGTACTTGCAAAGCTTTAATGCAAGGTAGGGAAGCCAAAAGCAGGTAGCGTACATAGCCCCAGGAAAATCCTTTGAAGAGCTGGCAGAATATTAATTGCTGAGTTTTAAATATGCATACTGAAGCCTATTTAAAGGAGGAGTGCTAGGTGTTTCAAAAGCCAGTAGTGAAATTTCATCCCTAGAAGCTGTACATTTTTTAGGAGTTTTATCTTTTCATTTTTCAACAAATGTAAACAGCCAGAAGGACCGTGCTCTGGATGTAAAAATGAATAGCAGTAGTTATAGCTATCATAGCAGCGATTCATTGTTTAGCAACAGTACTTGTGCTCGAACCAGCGTTGACTCTAACGAAAATTTCCTTTCTGTTAATTGTGGTCCCACACTGATTAAGTCTTGTATAAGCTTTGGTAATCATGGCACCTTAGAAGGAAACAGGTAACTTGGCATATGTATTTGTGCTTTGTGTTAGATGCTGGCTGTTTGTTTGTTTGTTTTTAAAGTCATGCAACATGTCCAGTAAAAATAAATGACACTAATACTTACTTAATTTTCTGAAATGCTCTGGCATCACCTAGGCTGGAAATGCTGCAGCAGATTGCGAACAGAATTCAGCGGGACAGCCGGAGCTGTGAGGACAAACTAATACTTGCCCGGAACGCTCTGCAGTCTGTAAGTCAGTCGGTGATTTTACTTGTCTGTGTTCATGAACTTACTGCAGTGAAATGGCTACTTTAAAAAAAAAACCAAAAAAAACAAAAAAAACAACTTTAGGATTTTTGAGTGCATACTTAAGAGCTGCTACTTTTTTTGTTGTTGTTGTACTGTTATTTTTAATTTAGTATTTTTTCAAGAAAATCCCAGAAATTGCCTAGAGTGAGTTCTGTTAGATTTTTTTGTGTTGTTGTTGGTAGTTAGATAAAGTGCTTCACAATTGTTTCAAGGTTAGAAGAAGTTTTTACCAAAAAATTAGGATTTCTTACAGCTCTCTGATTTAGCTGCAGGGCTTAATGGCTTTCTCTTATTTATTCAGGACACCAAGCGATTAGAGTCAGGGCTCCAGTTCCAACATGAAGCAGAGATAGCTGGGTATCTTCTTGAATCTGAGAACCTTCTCCGCCAGCAAGTGATTGATGCCCAAATTCTTATTGATGGAAAATACTATCAGGCAGACCAGCTTGTGCAAAGGTACTTTACAGTGTATTTATATGAATAAATAAATGTCCCACATATGGATACCTATTATGGACAGCATTTTCAAATCCTTATGTCTATGGATAAACTTCTCAATCTGTCACTGGGCACCCAGATAAAGATCATCAGGTGTTCTGGTGGATACATTACCCACAAATGTTTTTGAAGACAAGAGGAGCTGTTTGTACTCATTTGTGAAAGTGAAGTTATTCACCAGAACATAACTTCGATGTTCAATATTTACTAGATAGCTGAGTGTAAAGCTGTTAGCTTGTTTTATTGCACTTAAAATGCTTTTAGAATTCACTAACTTTGATTTTAAAAATGGAGGTGAGATTTCTGGTGATAGGTCTTAACAGGTAATATTAGTGGGGTAACATTAGCTTATATTTGGCAGTGTTAGCAGAAAGATGCATTTAAAAAGCATAAATCAATTTTATGAAGAAGTGGCTCCAAAGTTTTTCAGGATTCATCCTGGACTGGGTGAGATCAAGCACATAGCAGCTCCTTGGCAGTGAACTGCAAGTGTTTGATCTACTGCAACATGTAGTATCTTGTAAGATTTCTGCTTTGCTAATTGTTCCCTGGAATTCTGTATGGTGCATGCTAGTACTCATACCATGCTGATTTTCTGGTCACTGCCTGATTTCTGCATCTGCTATCTGTATTTATAGAAGTATAAGCTGACATACCCTGTACTTTCTGATATAAATGCTTATTTATAAATATTTGTGTACAACTAAAGTGCAAGAGATCATGTGAATTCATATTGCTGTTCAGTTCAGCATGATGAATCTTAATCATAAGCATTCATTGATATTATATTATGTTTATTTATTTATTTTCTCTTATTTTAATAGAGTTGCAAAACTTCGTGATGAACTGATGGCCATACGGACCGAATGTTCTTCTGTGTACAGCAAGGGGCATGCACTGACAACAGAGCAGACAAAGCTGATGATATCAGGAATAACCGAAAGCTTAAACTCAGGATTTACAACAAACCTAACACCTGAATTAAATGCTGCAATGACCCAAGGTTTAACACCTAGTTTGACTTCTTCCAGCTTGACATCTGGCCTTTCATCAGGTCTTACTTCCAGACTTACACCAACCGTCACTCCCGCTTACACACCAGGCATCCCACCACGGTTAATTCAAAGCTATGTGACAGGAGTAGACGGTGGGACTCTGCAAACACTCAAACTCATGCAAATCAGAAAACCTCTTATGAAATCAGCTTTTGTGGATCAGAACTTAACAGAAGAAGAGGTGAACATGAAATTTGTCCAGGACCTATTGAGCTGGGTGGAAGAAATGCAGGTAGCAACCTTTACGGAAACAGTCCACTTCTAATTATTACATTTACTCCTTGTAGGTCATGGCTAATATTTCCTTCTTGTTTGTAAGGTGCAACTTGATCGAACAGAATGGGGTTCAGATTTACCAAGTGTTGAAAGCCATTTAGAAAATCACAAAAATGTCCACAAAGCTATTGAGGAATTTGAATCCAGCCTTAAAGAAGCTAAAATCAGTGAGGTACAGTACCATATTCTGTATTTCTTTGGTTACTTCCTTACTGGGTGACCCATAGACTAGTGTTGAATTTTAGAACTGTGTTTGGGTTTCACAGTCTTACTTAGTGTTACTTCTGATCTCTAGATGATATATCATGAAATCAGGAGATCTAATGGTTTAACATATCTAACCTTTTTGTTGTCTTTTGACTTCATATACCAAATACAGATCCAAATGACTGCCCCTCTTAAACTCAGTTATGCAGAAAAATTGCACAAACTGGAGAGTCAGTATTCAAAACTATTGGTAAGTTTGTCATACCTCTTCGATATTCAGCTTTTCAGTGTACATCATCTTTGATAAGCAATGAGCTTGAAATTCTGATTTTTGTAATTTTTTTTTTTCTTTTTAATAAAGAACACATCGAGAAACCAGGAGAGGCATCTAGATACTCTTCACAATTTTGTGTCTCGTGCTACTAGAGAGCTGATATGGCTGAACGAAAAAGAAGAGGAAGAGGTTGCATATGACTGGAGTGAAAGAAACCCCAATATAACAAGAAAAAAGGAATACCATGCAGTATGTATTGCTAGTATAATCCAGAGGGAATAATTAAATCATCTTTAAGAATTTAAGAGACTTCTAAAACATTTCTATCTTTTTTTGTCTGGAAAAAAGGAATTAATGAGAGAACTTGATCAAAAAGAAGAAGTTATTAAATCAGTACAAGAAATAGCTGAGCAATTGCTTCTTGAAAATCACCCAGCCAGACTAACCATTGAGGTAAGTCAGTAAAAACTTTTTTTTTCCCTCTTCAGCGTCACTGTTGTATCTGTCTTCCAGTTTCCGAAAAGTAAAAACACTTCTGTAAAGTTATGGTTATGTCTTGGATCGCTTAGATAAAATCCCCCTAAAGTCTAAAATTAAAATTTCCAGAGTTGATGTGTACAGACATTTCTGGTCATGCATGCAGCTTCTAAAGTTATTGATAGAAATTGCATCGGCAAACTGAGGGCACAGAGCAGTCCTTATGTGGTTTCTCTCCTGTTGGATTGAAAGTAACTTTTACTAGAACTTTTTCTAGTTACTTACTGTATGTATGGGATCCTATTATGGTTTAGGGTTGGTTTCGTAACTTATTTGTCAGTGAATTATGAAACTTATTTGGAAGTTAAAAATCTGACCAGGTGAGGTGATTTACTTCAGGCCTGAATCAAGCTCTATATTATAGGTAAACAGTTTACAGAAATTTATTGTAGTTGTTGTAGGGTCATAACAAGTTTCCAAAGGAGAATGTAAAATGGTTTTCCCTGTAGATCTTCAAGAAAAGAGTAAATATAGACAGTGGGTGGTAAAAATGGAAACAATAAAAAACTGTTTTAGTATGTAACAATGAAAAAACAGTCAGAGAGGATGGATTTTTATGGTTCTTCAGCTCAGTCAGTTTATATCTGTGTAAATTGGAAACATGAAGAAAACTCCTCCCTTCCTTCCTTCTCATGACATTTACTTTGAATAGCGGCTTTCCCCATGTTACATGGGGAATTCTATTCTTTAAAAGTATATGCTGTTCCAATAGGTTCTTATTGGTGTATTATACTTAATATGTGAATATATTAGATACATATTATGAAAGCAGACAATCTCAGTGAAGATAACTATGCAGGTTATGATGTCTGCAATAATGCTATATTGGGACATTTAAAAAGAAGAAGGAAAAAAAAAGGAAATTCATGCCTTTTCTACAGCAGAATCTATGAATTAATGCATCAGTCTGAAATTCATTGAAGCCAATGGAAAAACTCATCTGAGAATCATACAGAATTGAAAAATTGAGCCTTGTGGCTGATTTCACAAAGTCAAGAGTACCCTCTGCTGGTGAACACTCGTTAAGTGCATCTCTAGTGGCGGCACCATGCAGACAGCATAGGAGGCATGGTTTGAGTAGGGTTATGTTCTTTAAATTCCTCTGTAACCGTTACAGAAGATTATACATTGCAGCAAGTCCTGATTAATTATTTTTATCATGCATTCAGTGTTACTTTAATATCTGATGTGTATCCAAGGAAGAATCCAGCTGTTTTGAATGAGTAAACAGAGCCACAGAATCACAGACTAGCTTAGACTGGGGGAACCTCAGCAGATGTAGTCCAGCCCCTGCTTAAAGCAGTGTCAGGGCTTTGTTTGGCTGAATTCTGAACATGCCTGAGGATGTGGTGATTTCACAGCTTCTCTGGGCGAGTTTTCTGACGTTTGACTACACTGTAGTGACAGGATTTTTCTCACATGTAATTGCAATTTTCCTTGCTGCAGCTTGCTTTTCCTGGGTGAAGAGGTCAGTTTAGATGCTTGTGTTTGCTACATTACTTTTATGTTTCCTTAATTCTGGAAATGTATGCATGTTTTAATTTTCATTTCCTTTTGTAAAATCCTTTTGTCTCCTTTAAAGGCCTACAGAGCTGCAATGCAGACACAATGGAGCTGGATTCTTCAGCTCTGTCACTGTGTTGAGCAACATTTGAGAGAAAATGCTGCATATTTTGAGGTAAGAATGTGAAATGTTTTAAGTTAGAACCATAGTAAAAAAGTTCCACTGAAACTGCTAGTTGCTCTCTCACAGTAGTTGTAGAATTGATGTTTGTCATGTGCTATCATTAGATGACGAGCTATGCTCCCACGGTTACCACACTTGCATTGTCCTCACAGTTGTATTGGTTCATAGCAGATGGAAATCTGGCCTATCACACACAACTGTTGTCAATACAGGTTTTGCAGATGATATAGAGTAGAGGGTGGTTAATGGTGGCAAAGGGAGAACATATTCTAGGTGGTTTTTCCAGGTCTGTCCAAATAGAAATGGAATGTACAGTGTTAGTAATAAACGGACAAGCGAACACCCTGACAGCAGACACATCCAATGAAACACCTTTCTGATTATCACCCATTTACGTACTCAGCAAATGATGCAGTACTCAGTTATATGCATGAGGATTGAAGATTTAAGTGTTTTTGGGCTAAGAAAAAAATCTACCCTTTTTTTATATTTAAGTTATAAAGATTAGTCCTTAGCGTCTTCTAGGTTAGGTGGTTGAAGAGGAAGGGGGTTGATGTTGGGATGAGATGCCTTCGGACTGGGAAGAATGAGAGCCCAAAGTTAGGAAATGGACCCGGGAGAAGGCAAGGTTGAGCAATTTCGGCCTGGTGGTAGGGGGAAGAAATGGGAATTCCGGATTTGAGAAATTAGGTTTCAGGGACAGAGTGGAATGAGGATTATCACAGGACATTTCCCTTCCCAGTGGTGCTTAACCAGGACCCTAGTTTGGAGGTGCAGATGTCCCTGCAGAACTGCCAAGTGTGGCAGCTCACTTCCCCTCCTGCACGAAATCTTTGCTCCAGTGTGCTTGCCGAAGTTTGCAGCTGGTTTGGTACAGGTTGTAGGCTTTGTCTGTTCTTTATATATGAAAGTAATTGTAACTCCGAGGGAAGCAAGAATCACTTCAGAAAATTTTTCCCTTGCAGGAACAGTAATTAGCTGAAGTTCAATAACTGCTGAATTAATTTTGCAATGTAGATAGTACCAAAAATAACTGGTGTTACAACATATGCCTTCTTGAACAGTACATTTAGACATGAGATCATGAATAGTGTTGTATGGTACAGTGGTCAGTTCAAGCTACTAGAAAAGATTACTTTTTAAAAGATAGCACTTAAAGAAAACTTCATAGTGTAGCTGTTTGTATACTTTTTAGGTTGTTTGAAAATAACCCAGATATTTATCTCATCCTAGTTTTTCAGTGATGCCAAAGAAGCCATGGAATATTTAAAGAATTTGAAAGATACCATATACCGAAAATACAGTTGTGATAGATCAAGCAGCCTTCATAGGCTGGAAGACCTTGTCCAGGAGTCTATGGTAAGAATTCAAGGATTGTATTAACATGAGCTATAATTAAACAAGAAATGCTTACATTATAGTTGGATATAAAATACATGTGTTAAAATTGTTCCTGTGAAGTGAAGGAATACAGGAAGAAGATTTATTTTTTAGAACTTAAAATTAAATGATTGCATCTATCCATGTATAATGACTGTTTTTATACCCTTAAAATACACTTTTATTTATTTATTTATCTTTACAATACCAGATGTTGTGAGAAACCAGTGACTTCAGAAAGATATTTTGTTCTTGTAAAATGTGTTACTTTTAAAGAACACAGTAAAATAAGTCAGGAAAAGAAAAGCTTAACTGGATCAAAGAAGCAGCACTGTATTCTGGCCATCTCTTACGATGTGTTCTTTTCTTAACTGTTTTAGGAAGAAAAAGAGCAACTCTTGCAGTATAAGAGCACAGTAGCAGGCCTTGTGGGGAGAGCAAAGGCAATAATTCAGCTGAAGCCAAGGAACCCTGACTGTATACTCAAAACATCCATCCCAATTAAAGCCATCTGTGACTATAGACAAATTGAGGTTAGAAACTTGAATTTCCTCAAATCAATTACAGACGTGAGAATTCAGCTAAAGTTTCATTAATTACCATGTTCTTGGAGAATACTAGACTCTAAATTTCTTCCACCCTAGTAAACAAGAGCAAATCCTTGTGTTGAACATTGTTTTTGTTGTTCTGTTGCTTATTTGTTGTCACCATTTGCAGAAGCATTTTGTAAAGCTTAGCTCATTAAATTATTCTGCTTTTCTGTTAATACTAGATAACTATTTACAAAGATGATGAGTGTGTATTAGCAAACAACTCCCATCGTGCTAAATGGAAAGTCATTAGCCCGAGTGGTAATGAGGCCATGGTTCCATCTGTATGCTTTACAGTTCCTCCACCAAACAAAGAAGCAATAGATACAGCCAACAGGTAGGGACAAAACAAAACCCCATTTTCTTTTAAAATTCACTTATATGAAGCTTGGGTTAAAATAACATCTAGCTTTTTTTCCCTTTTCATGTGTTACTTTGATCTAAAGTTGGAGTCATTTTATGTTTCAGGATTGAACAGCAATTTCAGAATGTTCTGGCCCTTTGGCACGAGTCACATGTAAACATGAAGAGTGTGGTGTCCTGGCATTACCTGACAAATGAAATTGAAGCTGTTCAAGCTGGCAATGTTGCCTCGGTATGTGCTATGTCTAGCAAGGGCCTCTTAGCCGTTTGCTGCAAAGTCATAGGCTACACTTCCCAGAAATATTGTATAATCAACAATTTGCAGCAGTCCTCATCTTCCTTGCGGGAATAGCTGGCAGTGACCGTGCTGGTTACCACTGTGCCACGTTCTGCCTTGATCTGATCAGACACATTTGGGGAAGGAGCAGAGAGGTTGTATTATGAAAACTACCTGTAGCCTTATTGCGCTAATCTCTTTAGTGTCCTGTTGTCAGCAGAGGGACAGGATCTCTCAAAAGCAATTGAACAGTGACTAAATCTGAATTTTGTTCTGGAAGAGGCTACCTTTCTGCATTTATGTTTAAGATATCTGGGGAGATTTGCTTCATTAGGCTAAGGTTAATCTTCATGAAAACCCACATTATTTCCTTATGGCTGCAACAGTTAGTAAGAAACTAACAGTGGAACAACTGTGAAGCAACCTTTAGTCTTTCAAGCTGAAGGCAGCTGAACACTCAATTCTCTGTAATGCATTTTTTCATCGTTATACATGTCTGTAACTTGAAATGTTAAATAGCTAATTAGGATCAATTTGTCAGAAATTAAATAGTGATATGATCAAAATTGTATTCTGTCTGGCTAAAATTGTGTGTGAGATCACTGAATTACATAATGTTAGATGTATAGCATAACGCTATTTAAAATAATAGTTTATTATACAGCATTGGTGTATAACTGTCTACAAACTGTTGCAACAATATTTGTAATACCTCAAACAACATTTTCACTCCTAATTTCCTGCTGTTGCTGTTGAAAAGGAGGAATCTGAGATAATTCTTGAAGTGTCCCTACTTCCATGACTCTTGCTGGCTTCCTGTTTGTTGGTACCTGGCATTAGATGGAGAAATGGTGTCTGATGTAGGATTGTCTTAACATAGCCCATTATTGGCATTAAAGATGGAAAAGGATTTTACAGTGACAGTTGATTATCAGCTGTTATGCTGATACCTGTCAAGTGGACTCCAGCCCAGGAGCAGCAAGCTTTCAGAACTTTGATTCTTTGACTTTATCATCTTAGAAATTGGTCAATATTGCTTTTTGATAAAAAGTGTTACAGGGAACTGTGTGAGTGATGCATCATTGCTGACTGTGCCTTGGGTTTATAATCTGTTGCAGATAAAAACGATGTTGCCAGGTGAACATCAGCAGGTTCTAAGCAATTTGCAGTCCCGCTTTGATGATTTTGTGGAAGATAGCCAGGAGTCAAAAATCTTTACAAGCTCTGATACAGCACAGCTGGAAAGAGAAGTTAACGTTTGCAAGCAATACTATCAAGAGCTTCTGAAGTCTGCAGAAAGAGGTAAGACTTTGCTGAGAGGAATAGAAAGATGCTGTCACGAGAGAGATTGTAGTTCTTGATAGAAGTCTCTTTGAATACAAGCTCTAGTGAATTACCCGTTTTACCATATTGATGTTGTTAATGCCCCAGTTCCTCTGAACAGAGAGTCATCGTTTTAACGACGTGCACCATTACATTGTACAGAAGCTCTAAGTTTTTTTAACTTTGTATATATTAAGCTATGTAGAGATATTGATGTGTTACTTAATATACAGAGTGCTACAAAAAATTTTACACCCAATAATCTATTCTGTGCACTACAGCTCACTGTTTATTCATGACTTCCTTGTTTTTGAATGTTGGAAATGCAACTTGATTACTTTGTTGAGCTTGTAACAGGATTAAAACTTTTTTCACACTGTTAAAGCAAGAAAAGTGCTTAGATATTTTCCTAGCTCCACCAAATGCCTGTAGTTACTGCTCTCTTAACTCTGTTTTTAAATACAATATGAACAGAAAGCTTAAAATATCTGCTCTGATTTACTATCAGTAGCTAATGACTTAAATACAGCAGCGCAAAGCTGATTGCTACATTAGCATAATTCACTATACTTAAGGAAAGATGTGTTGCCCTGTGCATCTGAAAGAGAGGATTTATATATTAAAAAAAATAAAAAGCTCTGGAGTTTTGCTGTAGTATTGTGCCTGATACCATCTGACACAAAGAATCAGTCACTGAATTTAGCAGTGTCTGCATAAGGGGTGATGCCTGTGCCTGGGCTGAATGGTCAAAAATATATGCTAATTTTTCACATGTGAGGAGGTGATCTAATAGTAGCTAAAATTTACAGGTTCCAAAAATTTGCCTTATAGCCAAAATTCCAATGGAAACTGATGGGATTTCAGCCGGTCATAAAAAGACCTGTAGAATGGTGACTTTATAAAATGTTTCATAAGAAGACATGGTGGAGATGACCTACTGGCTTGGTTTGCTAACATGCGCCTTGTTTCTTTCAACAGAGGAGCAGGAAGAATCTATTTACAATCTGTACATCTCTGAAGTCAGAAATATTAGACTTCAGCTGGAGAGTTGTGAGGAGCGGTTAATACGGCAGATCCGAACCCCAATGGAAAGGGATGATCTACATGAAAGTGTGTTTAGGATTTCAGAGCAAGAGGTGAGCCTTTGAGAAAGGCTGTTTTACCTAGGGAAAAGAGTTTTATTTTAAAACTAATATATGCAGACATTTTGAGTGTAGCCAGGAAAGTTTGCAGTGCACCTTGAAAAGACAAGAGTCAAAGATTCAGCTTGTGTTTGTGAGAAAAAAGATGCCAATAAATGGTGGCTGTGTTAGTTTCCCTCTTATGCATACATTCCTTTTTAAAAATTTTTAATGGTGTCCATGTGAAACAAGCAAAAGACAGCAGACTTGTACTGATAATGATATGTAGAGTATACATGAGGTTGACATAGGATAAAAGTACTGTCAATCACCTTTCATTTTACAGAAACTGAAGAAAGAACTGGATCGACTGAAGGATGATCTGGGAGTCATTACAGATAAATGCGAAGAGTTTTTCAGTAAAGCTGCTGGTTCACCTTCAGTCCCTACTCTGCGCTCTGAACTCAATGTTGTTATTCAGAACATGAACCAAGTTTATTCCATGTCTTCCATTTACATAGATAAGTATGTAACAGGCCATCTCCCATCACACATGTTTTAGTTTACAGTTTTATCTTCCAAATAAATTAAAGATATTGGTATGAATAATACTGATCAAGGAAAAGAGAGTTAACATAATTTTAACATTGTATAAGAGGGTGCCCCATGACATGAACAAGCTGAAAAACACAAGTGTGTTGAGTGTTGTTGTTGATGGTTCAATTAACATGGTTACTGTTTTTCAGATTAAAAACTGTAAATTTAGTGCTGAAGAACACCCAAGGAGCAGAATCATTAGTAAAACTGTATGAAACTAAGTTGTGTGAAGAAGAGGCAGTAACGGCTGACAAAAACAATATTGAAAATCTGATGGGTACATTAAAGGTAAGAGCTGGCTGGTGCCTGTTCATGGGCAAATCAAAAAATAACAAGAAAATTATCTGTCTTATAACACCTGTTTTGGTTATGCGGTAGTGTATCAAAAGTTGGCTGTGTATTTGGAGGAAAGTCTGTATTAGGATTGACATCTCAGGAAAAAAACGACAGCTTTGGTGCATTAGGAATAGGATAGTTTGCATGTGCATTCCTGCTATTAGGAAATGCCTTGCAGCATCTGAACTTCCAAGAGTGGCACTTGTAGTGCTGCAGTAAGACTTACTTTTTTTGTCTCTCCAAAACGTAACATATGCTTAGAGGTAACATAAATATATTGTTATATAAATGTGGCCACAATAACATTCCTGCTGCTGCTATGGTACACTAATCAGGGTTTCCCAGGAGGTTTGGCAGATATCTTTGAGAAAGGGTAAGATTGAAGTTCAGCATTTTTTGTGTACTGTATATACCTCACCTTAATATTGCAAATGATTAGTAATGCTTTTTTGTTAGATAGAATGATTAGCATCTACCTAAGGATATTTTGAAAGGTGTAGTTTAACATTAATATGTTAACATTTGCTGTCTCTGTTTTGATGTATATACTGGGGGGATGCTGTTACTTAGAATTATTCTGCAGTTTATAGCTAATTAGTTGCTGCAGACCCATTCTGGTGCCATTCCAGTGTTTGAGCAACCAGAAATCAAATATTCATTTAAACATTTTTCATTTATTCATCTATACATTTTACTCATGTAAAATACTAATTTATAAAATAGTGTCATCATTTAGGATTTATTTACAATTTATCATTTATCACATACTAGCAATGGAGATCTGAAGTAGATGAGAAAAGACAAGTGTTCCATGCCTTAGAGGATGAACTGCAGAAGGCAAAGATGATCAGTGATCAGATGTTTAAAATGCACAAGGAGCGTGATCTTGACTTTGACTGGCATAAAGAAAAAGTTGATCAGTTAGCCGAGAGGTGGCAAAACATTCATTCTCAAATTGAAAACAGGTTTGTATAACTTTTTATTACAATCTGTTCATGTTTTATGCTGGTTTTGTTGTTTCTGAGGAAAAATAATCAGAAATGAATGTTAAAATAGGTCAGAATGTTTTTCCAAACTATTTGTGAAAAGTAGTAAGATCAAGGATTCTTACCTTTTCTGTGCTGTTGACATCGTTTTCTTACTTTTCCACAGGAAATGTCTGTGACTGAGCATGAAAAGATTAACAAGATACAGAAACTTTATTTACTTACAACTTACTGAAACATAGTAGAGATAAATTGTCTTTTTTCTTTCCAGAAAAAGCCTGCAGAAATGGCTTGCTGTCCTATGGAAATAACATCTGTTTCTCCACATAATTAGTTCTGACAGGCTAAACTGATGAGCTGATTCATCAGTTATGATTGGATTCACGTTAACTTGCTTTTAATGACTCGAGTGCTAAGTCTGGAAGCCCTTAGCTTCCATTGACTTCTGTGATAATTTTGTCGCAATAACTTTTGGTGAAGCGCCAGTATTTTCTTTTGGTGTGCAATGGTTTTCATGCAGCCTTAATATCCAACTGAGATGCTGCTCTAAATTCAGCCCTTCAGTATTACTGTCATGATGATATTGGAGAATGTTACTCAAATGCACATGCCTACACTGATGTACAGATACAGCAGAACACACCTACCCCTAATTCTGAAGGAGATGTCCATACATGATATTCTGGGAAATATTTTTTCCTTCAGTCTCTATAGTTCTGTTTCCTTTCCATATAGAAAAGGAAGAAGTCTCGGCAGGTTAAGGAAGTCTGTACTATACAGCCTGAGTTTATTTCTTTTAAAATCTACTTTAGTGAGTCATTATAGATAACCTGAACAAGAGCATCAAAGATAGTGCTTTTCATGTAAAACTTCACACAACAACCTCTCAGATTTTTGTCCTCCTTTTTTAAGGGGTGAATATCTGTACAGGTGTAATACTGAAGTTATTCACTTGTAATTAACTAATTCATTTGTCTCTATTTAACATTGCTTGAAGTTAAAAGGGAGATGGGCAAAAGCTGACTCATTCAAAGCTGACTGCAGAACAGCTAGCTTTAAATCCACCTCAGATTTTTCATCATCTGGTAGCGTGACAGAATTTAAATGATAAAACAGTAGTTTTATGAGGTATTGAAGTGTCTTTATTTCTTCAGAGGGCAAACATGTACCACATGCTCTCCTCACAGGGCCTTATCCTGGAAGAATATTCTGAAAAATGACTGTTAATACGTAGTGGCTTCTCGTGTAAATAGGACAGATTGTGGTAGTTGCAGCACGTAGCTGTAAACAAACTGCTTTCTGCAAATGTTCACTCTGCTTCTTCCTAACAGCTTGACACCGATGATCATTTTATATGAAAAGTATGTACAAATATTGGCTACAGTTATTGTGATCCTTTCTCTTTTTCATGGTTATTAGCTTTAAAACATCGTTAAGTATGAAACCTGAGCAATACTGTTTCCTTTGCTTGCTCTTTTTTTGGTCTCCTTTTGGCATCTGAGAACAACACTAGTGCAATTCAAACTATTCATTCCAAATCAGACTATAAAAAGTTGTTAAACAAGTATGTTTATCCATAATCATGTGGTGTTTTGGATTAGTTGTATTTATATGATCTTTGAAGTACAAGGACCATGGAAGAAAAATTGTCAGTATGGAAACCATTTTCAAGAAATACACAGCACTCTTTTTCAGGTGTGAAAAACCATAATTTAAAAATGGACTTACCCAACCCGATCGGTTGCTTTCACACGTTCTGTTTAAAAGCTTTGGTTTTAGTTAACTCCTTTTGTTTTGTGGGAGGCACAGAGTATGGTGAACTGCTACTTAACCTCCAGTACAGCTCCTTCCCTTCTTGATTCACATAGGTCACGTTTGAAATACTCTCACTTCTTATAACAGAATTAATTGCTGTTGCAGAGCCCTCCCTCTTGCTTGGGGATTCCTGTGCTCGTGGAGTTTCAAGCAGTTTAACTCACTAATGAGGGATACATGCAGAATTTCTTCCGTAGTAGGATCTCTCCTGGGTGTCATTTATGGCAAATGAAAAGGTTCCTTCAAGCTGGGAATCTTGATGTTTGAGAAATTAATTTACTGTTTAGTTAGTGTTATTTTAGTATGTTTATAGTGTGAGCTATAGCAGAGCTAAGGCATCTGAAACCTTTAAAGCTGTATTTGGCTTAGTGTTGTACTTTTTATCTTTTATATTCATCTTCTCTCCTTTGGCATATCTTCTAAAATAAAATCAGGTTGCGTGACTTAGAAGGTATTAATAAATCACTGAAGTATTACAAAGATACTTACAACTCTTTGGACACGTGGATTCAACAAGTGGAAGATACTCAGCGAAAGATTCAAGAAATCCATCCTGAAAACAGCAAAGCATTGGCTAAACAGCTGAACCAGCATAAGGTATGAAAGGGATCTCATTGTAGAAAAGCACTGCTTTAATGACTGAAAAAGAATTAAAATGTCTTTTGAACCCAGTCATGGCAGTCTTATTTCTTGATAGGAGGTGCTTATGTCCCTCAGCCCTTATTGTAAAATTCCAAATAATCACCAGCTTTAATGTTTTTATGTTTACAGTGCAGCTAACATCATTAATGTATCACTCACTGATTATAGCCATTTAATAGACCAGGTTGTTTTGGTCTTCAGATCTGCAAGAAGAGCAAAACCTTAGAGAGTGCCTACAATTCTGGACTCTGCTTATCACATCATTTTTTATTCAGTACTGCTCTTGCTAGTTATGGATATAGAAGTATTTTCATGGAGGCAGAGCTAAACTCAGCAGCTCTCTCCTGCAAGAAGGAAATGCAGCTTAAATGAGAGACAGAATAACAAATTAAGTGCGTGAAGTGGTATATTCCTAATTTATTCTTAAGTTCAATCACCAGCTATTAAACCTGGCAGGGTTTTTTCACTACTTCTGTAAGCCTGACAAAGCCAGGACATGGGCTTGAGCATGTAATTACTTGTACACACATGGAAATGAGTGTATTATATAAATTTCATGTTGTTAGATAAAGTAGAAATGCTAATAATAATAACAGTAATAAAAATCACTTTTTAAGATGAAGATGTAGATTTGTATTTTACAGATGCTGGTTTCTGAGATTGAAATGAAACAAAGCAAAATAGATGAATGCCAGAAGTATTCAGAACAATACTCAGCTGCTGTGAAGGTAATAAATAACGTTATACTTGGAATCCTTTTTTTTAGTGTCAGTATTATGTGGAATGCCGATCACTTTGTGTATTTTCTCTTTTTACAGGACTATGAGTTGCAGACTATGACCTACAGAGCTATGGTTGACTCCCAACAAAAATCTCCAGTGAAACGCCGAAGAATGCAGAGCTCATCAGACTTCATTATTCAAGAGGTAAATGGATTTCTTATGACAGGAAAATGCGTTTTTTTGGGTCTCTGCTTAAAACGGAGTAAACACCAGAACGGGATTTAGGATTTATTAATGATGAAATAGGGTAGCCCAAGCAAGATTTTTTTTTTTTTCTCTATAGATTTATGATGTGATAAATATCCTATTGGTCATTATGCAGCATTTAGATAATGAGACTGTATATTGCTGTTGATGAACAAAAGTCCCCTAAATTATAAAAAACTATATGAGAAATGTACCTCAGTCAAACTGTTTAGAACTACCTCTGGGCTGGATCTTCATCAGAGTAAACAGGGGGAGCTTTTGTCTTTGCTATAGTAAAACTTACAAGATCTGGACACTTTGACAGATTTCAAAGCAAATTAGCCTCATGTGGGTGGGAAAGAGAAATCTGTCTCCCTGCTAACTGTTAGAGAGAGGAATAGTGACCAGCACTGCTTGTCCCTCTTATAACCTGTTCTTACAGAGGGGAGGAATCAAGTAACTGTGAAGTCAAAACACTGTCTTCTGTTTCTTCTCCTTATGGATCTCCTCAGAGATCCTTAGGATTTATTTGTGCAAGTGCACCCTGCTGATGGCATTCAACTTTGGAATCAAGATTAGGACTTTGGATTCCACAATTAGGATTTTGGAATCAAAATAAGGATAGGTTCTAGAGTAGTGTTTATGACTTCGTTGAAGGTTAATGGGAGTGTTCCCCCCCGCTCCCCGCTTTGTTTCTCTGCAGTTCATGGATTTGCGGACTCGTTACACTGCCTTAGTGACCTTGATGACCCAATACATTAAGTTTGCAGGTGACTCCTTGAAAAGACTGGAAGAGGAAGAGGTAGGTCTTCCCTTGGTAGCCAAACAGTATTTTATTTATGCTTAGCATTGAATCTTATTAACAAGAGTAGGTTACTGAAATTGAGCAGAAAATTACTCAAAATACATGCTTGCTGCAGAACCAACCTTCCAAATAATTGAGAAGAAGAAACTTTAAAATTCTTCACTTTCTTTAGAAATGTTTCTCTCTGGAAGAGATTGTATTCTTTAAGGACTACAGTGTTTTAGTATAATCTATGTAGTGCATATCTCTAAAATAATCCCATATTAAATGTAGTCCTGTAATTAATTGAGCCCATATTAAATGTAGTCCTAGATAAATTACATAAAATTGGGAACACTCTCATAAGGGTGTAAATTTTAATGTTACTATTACAGGAAAAAAATCAGAGTTCTTAAATGAATGTTACATAATTCTGGTGCTGGCTTTGTCTTTATTGGCTTTTCTTGCTATTCAATAGCTCTGGACAAACTAACATTAATAGCATGTATCTTTGTGCATCGTGAAGTGGTGGAGTATACAGATGGAAACATATAATGTTTGTTGATAAGTAGCCATTATAACTGAGGATTTAGTATGACTAATTATGCTAATGGTATCAAGGATAAAAAGTGAAACAAAGAACAAGAGTTGAAACGAGGATCAAGAAACCTGTGAATGCCAATAGGCTTCATGTTCTTCAAGAGCAAATGGAATCTTTTCAACTCTTTTGAGTTGCAGTCTGCTCTGAATCTCCAGGACTGCTTTTTTGAAAATCAAACACCCCCCATCTTCCATCCTCCTCCACCTTCTGGCAGTCTTCTAAATCTTTGATAGCTTCTTTGAAGATAACCTAACTTGGTTTCCAGTCTCAAAGTGATTGGATGGGTTTTTTCTTTGTAATCAGGGTAGCAAATCAGAAAATGAATAATCCTTTTCAAAGGAGGAATGATAATTTTTTTTCTTCTGGGATTAGACCTCTGAAGTCTGTGATTGTTCCAAGATTTTCTTCCATGCCAGTCTTTCTTCCTAACTCTCAGTAATGGCATTAAGAATGCACAGAATAAAGAAAAAACAAGATTCTTTCCATGACATCTCAGTTTAATCCATGTACTGTCATGCTCAGAGCTTAGCAGAGGAGAGTGAACTCCAGCAATCTGTGAAGTCAGCTGAAGTCTTTCAACGTTTGGGTTGTAATGAAGCTGTTGAATTCGGAGAGGAAAACACACCTAATGAAAACATGATGGATGTGGAATGTTTGCAAGAAGATAACTCTTCCAGTAAACCTAAAGACACAGAAAATAAAATGGAAATTAACAGAAGAAAATTAGATATAGATAGATATGATAAAATCAAAACTGATAAAACATTAGAGCAATTTTTAAATTTCAGTGGTCAAGAAAGTAGCATTAGTGGCACCACAGAAAATAAGCTGCATACAGAGCAAGAGAATGTAATGGGTTTTGGTAGTCAAAGTAAAGAAGAAGAAAATGGTAGAAAGGATTGTTTTCTTTCAGCTGAGTTCTGTGTGAGCGTGAATAACGATCCTGGTGAATGGTTAAGTGAGCAAATTGGTGATGGAGAGAGACAGAAAACAGAGGGAGTATCACAGAAGTTGCCTGAAGTGGAAATGATACACAAAACCACAGGAAAAAGTTGTTCAAGAAAGGCAGGGAGTGATGTTCCAGCAAAGGAAGAATGTGAGATGCAATCAGAAACTAATTTTGAGCTAAGAACAAAGAAAGATGAAGTTACTCCAAAAACTGGAAAGCATGCCCTGGATATCAGCCCTTACAAGCAGCAACAGTTTTCACCAGGAATTAATTTTGAATGTCAGCGTAAAGAACAATGCTTTGCAGAAAGTAATAGCCATAATACTTTAAACTTTGAAGACAGAGCGTTTCAAGTGTGTGGTGAAAAAGGTGACTCACTCTCAGGTGAGAGGGCTGCAACACCTTTAGAGAAAGTTGCATCCTCTTTCAGAGAGCTGGCAGCGCACAACGGAAGTGAAAAAATGAAGTTAAATTTGCAATCTGTGAGCAATCCAGGAGTTTCTGGTAGTGTTGAAAGGGATGTAGACAAACTGCACGGAACATCTCTGGATAGAAGTTACTTCACAGCAGAAAATGAAATCCTAGAAAAAACAAATTTAAATCCAAATGAAGCCAAGAGTACAATGCGAGAAATTTTGGCTGTTTCTTCAGGAAATATTTCAGAGAATTGGTATGCAGCAAAAGTTTCTGAATCTTATCCATTAGATTTTGAAGTGTCACCAGTGCAGAGTGATCCAGGTTTAGGTACAGAATTGTTAGGAAATGCTGGTGATTTAAATGCAAATATAGCACACTCAGAAATTATTTCTGGAGGAGAGGATTATTTTCCATTATCAGAACATGGATTAGCAAAAAAGCTTTTGAGTCACGATGAGAAAGTAAGTGAGAAGAAAATATCACAGGGCAAAATTGGTGGTTTGGACAACATAAATATAAGCAGGAATAAGCGGAGTGGAGAAGACAAGTTAGAACATGGTGAGAAATATAAAGAATTATTGCTACTTGCAGAAATGGACAGTAGACATAAGGGTCATAGCACAAAGGTACCTGGAAAAAACACTGAACTCCAGAAAATATTCTGTGAAAAAACAGGGGGAAAATCCTCACTTGAAAAAAAAGAAAAGCAAAAAAAAAGAAACAATGATAACGAAGAGAAAAGGAGCACAACCATTATTAAGGTACCAGAGTTTTTATGCAATGCAAATGATACAGCTAGTTTAAGAGTGATTCTAAACCAATCTAAATCAACATTTGAATCTCAAAATATGTCAAGGTCAAGTGATTTAAAGTTGATTGAACATAATTTAAACAGTGAATATGCTAATGATATTGATTACTTTGCATTTTGAGATGCTTCCATTTTTTAAGTTCTTATAAATTTATTTTTGTTTATTTTGTGTTACTATCTAATTACCATCCTTTTCTCCACCCAGCTGATGCTCAGCCATGTTGATTAGACATAATGAAACCTAACAAGATATAGTTTGTGACTGTATCTGTATTTTAATTCTTCTTTTTCAAGCATAATACATTAGATTTTGTGTCTATGGGAGCATGAAAGGAGATCTGATAAGAAATCAATTTAAATGTTTTGTATCCATTGGGGTCTGTTGAAAATTGTGACATGGGAAATATGGAGAGGAACTGAAGAAGCTGCCTTTGCATTAGCCTTTTAGGAAATAAGTTTTATATATCATATGAAAAATCAAGTAAATCTGGTAAATTTGAACTAAACCAACATTTTGTTTATTTGAAAATGTTGCT
Organism: Pelecanus crispus; assembly: GCF_030463565.1. NCBI lineage: Eukaryota > Metazoa > Chordata > Aves > Pelecaniformes > Pelecanidae > Pelecanus > Pelecanus crispus. The sequence goes on from NC_134645.1 coordinate 104,302,141, forward strand.
ATAATTACCCTTCGTGCCATGTTTGTATGATCATAGGAATATAGGTGTGTTCTTACCTCATGTTAGCTCACATTTGGTAACTAACACCATAATAGAGCTTACGAAGACAAGGTATATATGGTTTCAACTGTATTGTTACTGGTGAATACACATCTTGCTTGTAAGAATTTCCCTTGATCTGCCAACATACGGAGACTCCTAGCCGACTGGTTTTCACTAGGATTTTCCTAATTACCATGTTTATACTTTTAACTGTGTCTACACTGCAGAGCAGCTGTGCTCTTACCAGTCCCCAAGCTGAGCCAGTGGAGGCATTGGGACTGTGCAGCACACTATGGAGCACAGATGTACTGGGGTTTAGATAACTCTTTTTTTGGAGCTGATGCATCTTCGCTCTAGCTCTAGATACTGTTTCTTTTCTTGGAGGGGATTTCCAAACTTCTCTTGTGTTATTTGTGCTTGCAAGCATAAAATCCTCCTTCCAATTCCTACTGAACTGATCCAGAAATGGTAGGCCACTCTTCTTGGGAATTCTTGCACGTAGTGTTTGGCTCACTGTTTGCTCTACCTATTTGTTTGGAGAAAAAGCATATGCAAGCTGTTGTTTGACGCTGCTTACCGCTAAGAGGCATCTGACTGAAGTGAGAGGCTTCAGGACTTCTTCGCTTTGTGGATGTCTTTATGAAGGGTTTCATATTTGGCTAATGGTAACTTCCTGAAGCTCACTGTGTCAAGACAAGGTGATGGTGGTGGGAACTGCTTGTCCTGCTTTCTGGACGTACCGTATATATATAAGTAAGTATTTTCCACTCTGCTTTTCAAAGAGCCTAACATGTTTCATATGCTGTATTACAAAAAGTACATTCCAACTTATCTCATTCTTTTACAGATTTTAAAGAATAAGGAAGCATCAGTGCGTGAGGCATATTCAGATCTAATGGCACAGCAAAACAGCACAATTGATGAGAACAGAAAACTCATGGGTAAGGTAAAAACACTTGAGGAGATGTTGGAGGATATGAAGAAACAAAAATTCCAAGTGGAACAGGAGCTCCCTAAAGTGAGGGAAGCTGCAGAAAGAGAGTGGAAGAAGCAGCAAAAGGACATGGAAGAGATCTGTCTTCAGAAGACCAAGGCTGAGCAAGAGGCAAAGCAGTGTCGTATAGATCTAGAGAGCATTGCAAAAGAGAAAGCAGATGCAGAGCAGGAGTTGGAGTGTGTAAGGCAGCTCATTTTTCAGGCAGAGACTCAAAGAAGTATACTAGAAGAAAACCTCCGTGCTTTTCGAAATCAAATAGAAGAAAGCACCTTTACCAGAAGAAACCTGGAAGAGAATCTAAGAAGAAAAGATACTAATCTTCATGATTTAGAGCAACAAAAAAAAACCTTAATGCAGGAGCTGAAGAAAAAAACAGAAGGAGAGGAGAAACTTATGAAACTGATAAAGCAAATGGAACAAGATCTTGAATTTAAAGGGAATCTATCAGAACTAAAGCTGCAAGAAAAAGAGAAAACTGAAGCCACAAGGACAGTTGTTGAAGGCAGGTACTCTGTAACTAGAGAAACTTCCATGCCAACTTTCACGGCTGGGCAAAGCAGCCAGTGTAGGACTGATTCTGAAATTACAAGTTTCCAGAAGAAACAAGAAGCCAAAAAAGTAGAAGAGCTTAAACAGAAGATAGATGAGCTAACTCTTGCTAACAAAAAAGCTGATAAAACTATTAAAGACCTGAAATATGAACTGAATGAAGTTGAGCTTCAGAAATCATCAACAGAAGAAAAGTCTCGTTTATTAAAAGAAAAACTAGATAAAGTCAATAGTGAGCTTAAATGCCTAAAAATTAAGTTGGAGGAAAAAGACCAAGTAGAGCAGGGATATTTGCAACAGTTGAAAGAACTGGACAAGCAGCTGCATAGAACCACAGATAAAGCTGAAGAGATGATGCAAGAAGCTATAGATCTTAAGAAAATTAAGATGAACTATCAGGAGGAGCTGAAATCTGTTCAGCAAGAAAAGACACAGCTAAGAAGAGAAGTAGAGGAATTAACTAGATCACAGACAAAAACTGAAATCACTATCAAACATTTGAATTCACAAATCAGTTCTCTTCAAAAAGAGAAGCTGGCAGCTGAACACAGAACACAGTCGTGCAAAGGAGAAGCAAACCATCTTCAAGACCAATATAGGAAAATTCAAGAACAGTTGCTTCAAAAAACAAAAGTAGAGAAAGAAAACCAGCAGGAAATTCAGATGCTGAAGAATGAATTAGCCAAAAGTAATCAGGTGTCAGAAACATTGAAAAGAAAGATAGAGGACCTTAATAAATGGAATACTGAGACAAAACTACTGATGAAGCAAATTCAGACTGAATCAGAGAAGATGACTTTGGAAAAACAAAGTATTCAGAGGAAAAATGATGCATTAAAAGCCCTAGCAGATGGTTTCAAAGAGCAACTGCGTACAACAAATGAACAATTGCACAAGCAAACAATAACTGAGCAAGAATTCATATGTAAAATTAAAAGCCTAGAAGTTGATCTAGCAAAAACTAAAGACTTAGCTAGTGAATATAAACAAAAATGTGATAAACAAAGTGCTTCCACCCTAACCATTGACCAGGAGGTTAAAAATCTGCATGCCCAAATGAATGCTCTAACTATGGAAAAGAGAGTGAATGAGCAGAAGATACAACTACAACAAGTTCATATACAAGAGCTAAGTAGTAAATTAAAAAAATTACAGGATGAACTCCATCAGAAGACTCTGGATGAACAAATGGCACACAAGAAGATGATTCTGTTTCAGGAAGAATCCATTAAGTTTAAACACTCTGCAGAGGAATTTAGGAAAAAGGTTGAAAAATTACTGGAAACCCATAGCATCACAGAAAAGGACATTTCTGGCATAAAACTAGAATGTGTTGCTCTTCAGCAGGAAAAGCATATGGCTGAGGAAAACATCATGTTCTACAAGATACAAATGGAAGATCTGCAAGAAAGGCTTAAAAAATGTCACGAACAACTACAGCAAGGGAAGCAGGCTGAAATGGACTATCATCAGAAGTGCAGGAAACTTGAGGAAGAATTGGAAGTGCAGAAGCGCATGGTTGAGAGCTTGAAACAGAAAATGGACCTGCAGGTCAAGGAGAGTGAACACAGGTTTCTTTTGCTTCAGAATGAAGTTCAGCAAAATAATAAACTCCAGGATTCTGGATTTAAATTGAGCTGTGAGAGAAGAGGGAATGATTTCAATTACCTGAGTGGCACTGCAGCCAGAGAATTTGAACAGCTTCCTCCACATGCAAAACCTAGCTCACCTTTGTTAAGGCAGAAACAGGAGAGATCCGGTTTTAAATCTGATCAAATAGAAGAAAATACATTGTACGTGAGTGCTGATGATACAATACCGAGAGAGGTGCAGTTCCAGATGTCAAGAATAAACCAATCACTAGAAGAAGACGCAAGCCCACAGTCTTTTACAGAGTTTGTTTCTCAAATGAGTACGCAGTTCCAGATAACTTTTGATAAAGCAAGCCAAATCTCTGGAACATCTGAAAGGGACAAATTGAGAAACAGGAACCTACACAGTTCCAGACAAACTATTAGACATGGAGAAGACATGAAACATGAATTAGGAGTAGTAAAACTGCATCCCTTGGAGGTACACACTACATTTTGTGAGGGTTTGCCTTCCTAGTGCTGGTTTTTACTGTTCTGTTTTTTGTTTGTTTTTAATCATGCTTTATCACTATTCTGTGTTCTCTCTAATGTTTCTTATGTTCTTACCTTGGTGAAGGGAACCCCTTCATTCTTACATGACACAAAAAGCTTTTCATTAGACCTTTGCAGCAGGTTTGTTAATATCTAAGAAACACATTATTTTGAAAGTTTGTGTTGGAAATAGGAATTTGCATACACCATTGTATCATTTTTGGTCAAAATAAGCTTTGGTTAATGACACTGAGTTCATACAGTAACAAACAGCGGTTATTGTTGGTTAGTCTAGTCATATTCCTGTTATTGAATAAATTTCTGAAATGGCAAATGCACTTTAAAACTCTAGCTATCTGTATTTCTCTGTTCTCTAATGCTAGTAGTGGTTCTCCTTTCTGACTTAGATTCAAGTTCTCCCTTTTATTTATCTGGTGGTGGATTTAGGAGTGAATTATGTACAGCATAGTTCTGCAGATGTATTTCTCACCATGTCAAAAAATTCCTATTTACAGATAGTGAAGAACAAGCAGTATGACATGCATGTTGAAGTCACCACATTAAACCAAGAAAATGACAAGACTTTTGGTAATGAAGAGAGAATGTTTGAGGGATACAAAACATCCGAAGGGTTTAGGAGAGAAGACTGTGCAAAGATGAGCTCTTTCTTAGGGGAAGAGATTTTAAAAACTGTTGATGATGCTACTCAGTTGGAATATTTTACAGAGGAATATGATGATATTAAATTTCAAGGTCTCCGACATGATGTAACTGCCAGACAGTTGGCTGAAGTTAAACTTTTAGACAGGCTCACAGTTGAGCAGCTCCGTTCAGGGCAGAAAACTATTGATGAGGTTCAGAAAAGTCTTGAAAAATTTTTAACTAAACCTACAGCTATAGCTGGGCTGTACCTTGAATCCAGCAAAGAGATACTCTCTTTTGCTTTAGCAGCAAGGAGAAGAATCATAGGAAAAGCATTGGCATTAGCATTTTTAGAGGCCCAAGCAGCTACTGGTTTCATCATTGATCCCACAACAGGTCAGAAATTCCCTGTTGATGATTCAGTTGTTAGAGGGCTTGCAGATAATGAATTCAAGAGCAGACTGCTTGAGGCAGAGAAAGCTGTTTTAGGCTATTGCTGTTCTGGGAAAGTGATGTCTGTGTATCAGGCTATGGAAGCTCGACTCTTAGAAAGGCAAAAAGGTAAAAATATCCTTGAGGCTCAAATTGCAAGTGGGGGGGTCATTGATCCTGTAAGAAGTGTTCGTGTACCTCCAGAAACCGCCGTGCAGCTTGGCTTGCTTAATAACACAATTTTAAAATTTTTGCATGAACCTTCTAGTAATGCAAAATGTTTTCACAATCCAAATAACAGGAAAGCTATGTACTACTGTGATTTGCTGAAAATGTGTTTGTTCAGTGTAAGCAGCAAATGCGTTCTGCTTCCAGTTGGTGAAAGGAAAATAAGCAGCCCATCAGCAGAGAAAAGTCATAAAATTTCTGTAGTAGACATCAAAACAGGAGCTGAAATGACTTCATATGAGGCTTATCAAAAAAATTGTGTTGATAAAGCTACATATCTTGAGCTTTCCAAACAGGAATTTGATTGGAAGGAGTCTACATGTTTTGACTCTGATGGGAATTCTTTTCTTTTGCTTACGGATCTTAAAACTGGTGTACAGTTTAATATTGAGGAGACCTTAAATCAGGGTAGAATTGGCAGAGCATTAGTTAATAAATATAAGGAGGGTTTAATCACAATTAATGAGTTTGGTGATATTTTAGTTAGCAGTTCACAGCCAAAAAAAGATTTAAACAGTCCTATTGCAGGGTTCTGGCTTTCTGAAACCAATGAAAGAATTCCAGTTTTAAAAGCCTCGCGCAAAAACTTGGTAGATAGAGTTACTGCCCTCCGGTGTCTTGAAGCTCAGGTTAGTACAGGAGGCATAATTGATCCATTTACTGGGAAAAAGTACAGTGTTTCAGAAGCTTTGCAAAGGGAGTTAATTGATGATGGTTGTGCCAAGCAAATCCAGCAGTGTGAACTCGTCTTTACTGGGATCATTCACCCTGTAAGGAACACAGTTATGTCAGCTGTTGAAGCTATGCACGTAAATGCCGTAGACAAAGAAATGGGTATGCGCTGCCTGGAGTATCAGTACTTGACTGGTGGGTTGATAGATCCAAAGTCTCATTCCAGATTAACAATGGAAGATGCAATTAAGAATGGTATTATTGATGCTGTCACAGCTACAAAGATGCAAGATGAAAAATTGTATGTTAAAGTTTTAACATGCCCCAAGACAAAGAAGAAGTTAACCTACAAAGAAGCTTTAGAGAGAGCTGTTTTTGATTGCCACACGGGGCTGCGACTGTTGGAAGCAGCTCAGCCCATGAAAACAGGAATTTCCAGTCTTTACTATAATTCATAATGGGACAAAGATATTAGTACTCATTTTGGGGCTTGCTTTAAAACCCATTCAAGTCAAGGAAAGATCTATGATGGCCTTTATGGTAAATCATAAACGGTGTTTTCTAACGTAATCATGAGTCGCTGTAAAACTAATTAGTACAAACCACTAATTAGCAGAAACCACTAAAACCGGAATTAGATATTGCTTCTTACAAAGTTGAAATTTATAGATAAATTTATGCAGATTCATAATTTCAAAATGCAGACTATGTGTTCAGTCTTTACCTGAAAGCCTTGTCTCACACTGTCTGCAGGTAGGTAGTGTAGATCAGAAGTTATACTGAGGTTGGTGAAGTTAACTTTAGTGCAAAATGGGTAGATTTAGGTGAGAAAAGAATGAGATTCTTATATTAAAAAATGAAAGGGAATGTGCGCTTTGCAAATGAACACAGTGCAGTATTTCAGGTGACCTGATACTTAATTTAATATTACAAATCAGTTTGTGGATATCATTTATTTTACAGAAGTGGCAATAAGGTATACAGCAGTTAAATCTGCAGTCCAGTATACACGTATGCATAAGTAATTTTTCTCACACTGGTATTTCATTAAGTTCAATAGGCTACTCATGTCCTAATTTTTTCTCTCACTTCAGGCAAATTTTTTTTAGCATTGTTTTCATGCTCTAATAGGCAAATGAATTACAATTACATATCAAATTTTAAAAAATTCAATTGAAATAAAATGTCTTCATTTTTACCTGTGATACATAGAAGGGCTTAAGTGTGTTTTCTAAGTATTGATAAATTTCAAACTACTAACAGGTTGTACTATTATAAAAAGAAATGTATTTTCCTGTGCAGAAAAAGATTAAATGTCTCAGTATTTTACTTTTATTATTCTGTTTCTGTAGACATAAAAGCAGTGTATTCTTCCTAACTGTAATTTAGTAATCTGTGTGCATAGATTGCAAAATACTGATATCCTATGCTGGCTGTACATATCCACACCTGAGGGTAATGCAGAGGCAGCAATTCAAAGATACTTTATATGCAAATGTTGTTTAGATTTTATCTGCTGAGTAATGGCTGGGAAGCTATGCTTTTTCTTAATACCAATCATTTTATAATGAATGTACATGTGTATGAATAAGCACCGTAATCATAATTACAAATCATTTGAGGAATTATTTTATTAATGTCTGTAATTATGTGGCATTTTTGTTCCTACATCAAAGTGTCATAGTAATGCATGTGGTGATAAATAAAAAGAAGTCACTTCAAGTTTATGTGATAATACTGCTATTGTGGTAGAATTGTGTTTCTAGGGACATTAATGTTAAATATTCCAACAATTTCCATTTACATGTTTTTTACAATTCGCGGTGCTCATCAGAAGTCAATGGAAGAAGAAAAGAAGGAACATGTTGAAAAAGCTGGGGATTTACTGAAATGGGTGTCAAACCTCAGCAAGGCACTTAGCAAAGAAGAAGGAGAAGAGGCTGAAAAGACAGATTTGCCTAAGCAGCAGGTACACAGATGTCTCTTGGTAAAATACCACTTGCTCTTTTTAGCTTTCTGTGTTGATTAAAATGAGAAAATATTCCATAAATCATTTTTTTCTCTGAATCACCATCCAAATTTTACTAAAGATGTAATTTCACATTTGTTTGTGAGTGGAGGGTTGGGTAAATGAACACCAATGTTTAGGGATACAAACGTGTTGCTCAGAAAGAAGTGCAGGCTGCTTTTTACAGGCCTGGCGTGTGACGTATTCTGACACTGCAAAATGTCAGTTTAGAGAAACTAGACCCTGCAGACCATAACTCGTCCCTCTACAAAGGCTAGCGCATCCTGGCAGGATGGCACGTTGTAGGTCTGCCCCCTTGTCCTGAAACAGTTCAGTGGATAAGTTCTACCCTGGCACTAGGAAGGAGAGAGTTGGCAGGAGGGGCCTGAGGGCCAGGTTTCTTTTTATTTGCTTTTAAAAAGTTATTTTGAAGGGTCCTCTTATGGGATAGTCAAAACTGCTGTGTTAGGCAATACAGCAGGTGTCCAAGCCCTCTTTATTTTCACACTAGTCCACAGGCTGCTGGAGCGGCCTGTCTTGACGCCTTTGTATTTAACAGGTACATTGTTGTTGTGTACAGTTGTAACCCTGACCATTAATTTCCATCTGTGACGTTTCCCATCGTTTCTAACAGCTCCCCTGCTAGGCTTGTCCCACAAAATAGCTTAGGGACACCTAAAACGGTTTCAGTGGGTGAAGGTCTACCTGCACACGGAGCAGCAGAGAGATGGAGCAGTATCTTTTCCACATCCCCCAGTACAGGGCTGGATGTGTAGTCACCAACAAACACAATTTTGGCCCTCCTGGCAGCCTGTTCCTGTGTTTTAATTTTGGTCACACTTGCTGGTGCTGGTTAGGGCCACTGGAGCAGCATGTGCATAAATGAAGCTTGTTGTCGGGCAGGTCGGCAGTCCTGCAGTCCCGATGGCCACTGGTCCCAGTGTGCTGCTTGTTCATAGGGGACCAGTGCTGGTTCTGTTACTGAGTTTGTCCCTATACCTATAGGAGGAAGTAAGCTAGTATTGATTTGAGCGTATTGATTGGTAAATCACTAATAGTTAGGATCAGGATTTGCAAAAACATTCAACACTGGGCTTTTTCTGCCCTTGTTAATGACTACAGTGCAAACGGCCAGCGTTCAACTCCATAGAGCATCTCAGCTTACCATGGCAACTGTGGCTGGCATCTTCCCCATCCAGCCTGAGCCCTCGGCGAGTAACCTGTGAATTAGCTGCCTCGGCTTCCTCCAGCCTGTGGGAGATGGGTGTTTGCCAAGGGTGTTTCCTTCCCTTGTGAAACGGCCCGGCGAGGTAGCATCACCTTCCAGAGGTGCCTGGTTTTGTCTCTCCACTGACTAGCACAGGTGTCTTGACAAGTTTTGTAGAAACACGTAGGCTAGTGATTTCATAGCTAATGTTAGCTGAAATACATTTCACGCAGTGGTTTGGGGTTGCTGTGGGGTGTAGCTGTGGAGTGGGTGGAGAAGCGGGCGCCAGTAGTGACGGGGCACGCACAGCAGCCGCAGCGATGCCAGTTCCCTGAGCAAAGTGGAGCTCATGGCCCCACCTTCTACCTCTGCCTGCTCGCGTCGCCGTGTTGCGCTTGCGTAGTGCGTACAGTGTTTGCTTGCGCTCTCGGTTTCTGTCCGAGCAGCACAAGAGGTGGCATTGCGGCTTGCTGGCGGTGATCGCAAAGGGAGACTCTCTGCAAGGCCGTGTTCAGGCCCTTTGACGTGAACGCACACAGGGACAGAACTGGTTGTGTCCAGATCCCCCCATGAACACAGGGCCCGAGCACCTTGCTAGAGTTCTCTTGGCACCAACACTGAACATACCTTGGGCTTGCTACTGCAGTCCTAGACTCCCCTTTGATACTTTGCCTTTGTTTTTCCAAATGAGTGTATTTCTCTGAAGAGACTGCAGGCAGTTTCGCAGAAAAGTTAAAAGATTAAATTCTTGCAAGTTCCTCTGCCAGAACAAGTGCTTTAGTGGGGATGACACAGAAATGATAGCAGGGAGAATATTAATAAATAATTCATTTTTTCCAAGTGTCTGATATTGCATTTGTCTCCATCATTGAATTTCATGAAGGTTTGTGGCCTTCTGGTATGTTTTTTTTAAAAAGTTATTATCTCTCATATTGGTGAGCAACTGCTTGAACATGACCATTGTACACATCTTTATAAATTTGCTTTATAGTGTACCAACTGTAAGAAGTGGTTTTAAATGATTGGTTAATTTTCAAACAAATGACACTAAAATAAATTCTCTTTGTCTCACCCAGTAGTTCTCTAATACAAACAGCTTATTTAACCAAAAGGTATAGCAGGACAGCTTATCCATATATATGTGATATATATATAATGATGATTCCATAGTAAATATTATTGCTCTAAGAACAGCTGTTATTTAAAGAAAAAAAAAAAAATCATGTTCTTGTGCTATTGAATTTAGTCCCAGATAGAAATGCTATATTGTTTGTTTGGTTTTATATATGTGCATAGTTAAGTCTTGAACACAGGTTGTTTATTTTTCAGATTTCCCTGGATGAAATGTCAACCAAGAAAGAACAAATAGCTGAAGCTCTGCAGACTACTCAGTCATTTTTAGCTAAGCACAGTGACAAGTATGGCATTTTTTGGTTTTGAAATAATGTAAATTAACTGAATCAGTACATACTGTTTGCTTAAAAAGAAATCATATCCTCATCTTTCAGTTCCAATTATGTTTCACATACAAATATGTCAGGTTTTTTCTTTAATTTTATAATTTTGTCTTCCCATTTGGGGAAGCTTGATGCAGTTGTTTATTTCAAGAATTTAGCTAGGTTTATATACCTCTGGTCAGCTTAAAAACATTAGATAGTAATTTTCATTTGAAGTCAAAATAATTAATAAATTATTAGTAAATTAGTACTTGAACTATATGTCACAAGTTTGTTTCATCTGTGTCTGAGATCAGACAGTTTAAGATAGTAAATTGCTGAGATATCTTGTGACTCTTTGCTAGGTATGTTACCTGTCTTGACTGGTAATCAGTAGACAAAGGCATGTGCAAATGTTAAATGCTTTAGTGATAATTCAACATAAATTCTAGATTAATGTCACTTCTTTTCCTGAATGATTTCAAGCAGATTGTAGCTTTTTTGAACATCTTCATAATTAGGCTATATTTTTTTCAGACTACCTTTACCAATTCCCCTCCCCCCTTTTTTTAAGTAAAGGCAAGCAGATCACTCCCTGCAGGTTACAAATTACCAAAGAGATCTTCTTCCTCCCCCCCCCCCCCCCCCAATAGAATGACAGATGAAGAGAGAAATGAAATGGAAAAGCAAGTCAAATCCCTCCAGGAGAGCTACAGCTTGTTATCCAATGAAGCTTTGAAGCAGCTGCAGGAAGCACAGTATCTGGGTGATGAAAAGATGGAAGAAAAGGTAACAAGATTGACACTTACATTTCAGTCTCTTTTGAGATTTACTGCATGGTTTTGGAACCACACATGATCCGTAAAAGAAGATGCTGCAATTAACAGTGTGTAAAGGAACTTGAGAATTAATTGACTGAAGGTTTTGTGTATTTGCTGTGGAATACTGTGTGTGACCTTACCTGTGCATATGAACGTTCTGCTCATCAGATTTTTTTGTGAAGAGTCTTAATAATGTGTGCCTTGCATGAAGAAAGATAAACAAATCATTCATCTCTTAACTCTTCTCTTAAAAGCCATTCTTTGACTGCTAGATAAGTCTGTGTTTCTGCTGCAGAAGCAACACCATAAAATAACATGTTAATCTCTCCCATGTATCACTCAGAAATGTCCTTGAAGAGATCTACTTCCAGTTTTTCTTAAAATTTATCTGGATATGAAAATGGGAGCACATAATGTGATTAGCTCTGAGACACTAGAAATACATTTGTTAATGGATCTTAATCTTAAATATGGAATTCTCAAAAATTATGTTGCAAACGAGTGTTCTCGTATACACATAGAGGCAGTGTCTGTGTAATTAGTTCAAATAATGTTGCCAAACTGACTTCATGCTTTCCATGCAAACTAAATGCAGTATTTGGTGCTAGAGTACCTGATTCCATATTATTGAGTGTATATACAGAAGTGCTGTATGCTGTAAACATGAATAGCATGGTTGTTTTGAATCACATACTGTTTCCGAATATTCTAACCTTTCACAGACATTTAGAGCATGAAAATTTGCCTTTCAGGTATATGTTCTATTTGCTCACTCTGCAATCATTCTTCTATTGTCTTTCACTAACCCTATTTATGTATGCAAAGCATAGGTTTTCAATTCACAGATGCATGTTGATTTTAAATCTTTTATCACATCGTGTGCTGTTGAATGACTGACATAGATCACTTGCGCATTTGAGCTGCTAACTTTCACAGCATTCCTCCAGGCCTGGTAAGTACATGTTTTTATGCTTATCATGCATTCAAAATAGAAAGAAAATTTAAAATATACAGTCTGAAAATAGTGATAGCTTTTCTTTTATATTTCTTTTTAGGTGAATAAAGTCATTGCTGGTGTCATTGACCAAACGACTGGAGAAGTCCTTTCAGTCTTTCAGTCTATTTTAAAAGGTTTTATTGACTATGATACTGGAATTAGATTGCTTGAGAATCAGCTGATCCTTTCTGGAATAATTTCTCCAGAATTAGGAGTGTGCTATGATTTGGAAGAAGCTAAAGCTCATGCCTTAATTGATGAGCAGACTCTGTTGCAGTTGCAGGAATTAAGTAATGCAAAGAAGCTTATTTCAGAATCATCATTATCAAATCTTCCAGTTGTATCAGCTTTAGAACAAAGTCTAATTTCAGAAGCTTTGGCTATTAAAATTCTTGAGAATCAGCTTTCAAGTGGGCACTTGATTTTGCCATCTACTGGAGAAAACCTGACTTTGCAGAATGCTTTCCAGAGAAACCTGATTTCTCCAACATTATATGCAAAGCTTCTGGAAAGACAAGACACATGTAAAGATCTCATAGACCCCAACTGTGCTGAGAAGATTTCTCTTGAACAGATGGTTCATAGAAGCATAATACATGAAGAAACAGGGTTAAGACTCCTACCTGTGAAACCACAAGAAAAAGGTAGAATAACGTTCAAATGTGGAAGGAAAATAACTATTTTGAGGGCAGCCCATGAAGGACTCATCGATCGGGAAACAATGTTCAGGCTGCTGGGTGCTCAGTTAATGTCTGGAGGTATAATTGACCCTGACTCAGGGAAGCGAATGACTGTGGAAGAGGCCATGAGAGAAGGCATGATAGATCAGGACACTGCTGGTGGGATCCTCACACATCAGGTTCAGACTGGTGGAATCCTTTGTCCAAATTCAGGACAACGCTTGACTGTTGATGAAGCTGTACAATGCAACTTAATATCATCTACCAGCGCGCTGCTGGTATTAGAAGCACAGAGAGGCTTTGTTGGACTAATTTGGCCTCACACTGGTGAAATATTCCCCATATCGACTTCTTTGCACCAAGAGATGATAACAAATGAGCTGGCATTCAAAATACTAAATGGTAGACAGAAAATAGCTGCGCTTTACATTCCAGAAACTTGTGAAGTAGTCAGTCTAGATAAGGCTGCACAATCAGGGATAATAGACATCAATACTGTATCTGTTTTGACCAATGTGACTTTACCAGATAAAATGCCCAGTGTAGAAGAATTTGAGTCCTCTTGTAAAAATGCTGCAAAATGGTTATCGACATATGAATTCCTGCCATCTGTATTTCATGACTGTGAGGAGGAACATGATTCTGGCACAGAAGACCCTGTATGTCATAATTTAGATCAAGCTAAGAAATTATTCATATCTTATCTGATGATAAATAGTTACATGGATGCAAACACTGGAGGAAGACTTTTATTATATGATGGACAACTGCAAGAAGCCATCAGTATGTTGCTGGAAGGTGATGGTGCTGTGTACAATGCTGATGTGTCGGGAATGGAGTTTAATAACAAATACATAAGCCCAAAAGGAATTAACCTGAAGTCAGCTGGCAGTGTCCACTTCAATAATGCCACAGGCAGTGTTCAGGGTGATCTTTCAGGTGCTGAGAATACTTCTAATAACAGGAAATTAAATCAGTTTGAAGATTTTGGGAATTATATATCTTCCGAGGGAGAAGATCTCCATGTGTGTAGAGCAGATGTTTGCAATGCTATTGGTACTGAGAAATCAGAATATACACAGGAGATGTTGTTTACTAACCCTACAGAACTTAGAAATGTAGTAAGTAGCACTCAAAATTCCATGAACAGAAATGTACTCAGAGGTCTTCTGGAGGTTTCCGAGTGGACAGAACTGTGTAAGCATAACAATCAGAAGGCAAATTCAGGAAACATTGAAGGATATGTTTCAAATTACTCAAATCCAAATCTCATTTCAGGAACAGGGAAAGAAGATATTTATATGGCAGACAGTCTGGATAATGAAAACAGAAATGATAAAACCTTACAAAATTCCTTGAGTGTGAATGATTTGTCAGATAATGGAACTTGGAGAGAGCTGGAAAGGTGCACAAAATATGGGCCTCGCGTATTGCAAGCTGATAATAGCAGAATGGTACTGGACAGCGGCAAGAAAGATGATTTTCAGGGAAGTCTTGGTTCATCCATTAGTGCAGATACTGAATATAGACTTCCAGAAGAATTGGTTAGTCAATGTGGTGACACAGTGCAGGTTGAAGATAACGGATATAGTGACCAACCTCTACAGGACTACGCCGATGTACGTAACATGCCATCCCTAGAGGACTATCTTTATATACATGGCAAGCCATCCTTGGAGGATTGTACTGATTTGCGGAGTAAGGTGTGTCTAGAGGACAGTGGAGACATGCACTTCAGGTCTTCATTGGGTGGCGATCCTATTATACACGATGGACCTGTGGGAGACAGTAACAGCACAGCACAAAGGCTAACAGTAGAAGAAAGCAATCTTACATTTAGCAAGTTACTGGTATGTGACAGTAGTTCTGACTCGTCAGTAGAAGGGAGTGATGACATCCCACAGTTTGAAAGCAACTGCTTGCAGCATGAATGTGGTGAGGTAGCCTCTGAAGATGACAGCTCTCAGTTTGATGGTGATGATGACGATGATGCCTATGAAACACCTCAGGTTGATGATGATGACAGTGATGTCTATGATACTCCACAAATTGATGATGATGATTCCTATGACACTCCTCAAGGTGGTGATCGTTTTGATACCTTGCAGTTGGGGGATGATGGTACACCAGAGCCAGAATTGTCTGGAACATCAGTTCCATTGGGTTTTCTAGAGGAGAGAGGTGGTCTAATAACCCTGAGAGAAGAAACCAGCTCTTTTCAAGAACTTGCAGCTAATGTTGGAGAGAGTGTCCATGTAAATCTGACAGGTCTACCTGAGAGTGTAAATACAGCTTCTGCAAGTGCCAAAACTATGGAAAGAATCCCTGAGGTGGAAAGGGAAAGAACAGGGAGTTTTGGAGAGAAGGAGCAAAAGTTGCCAGTTACTCTGGAGAGTGAAGGAAGAAAGGAGGGAGGCCTTAGTTCTTTATGGAAGATGTATGAAGCAGAAGTACAAGACACAAATGAGGAAGATGAAATGAAAGTGGAAAGTGATTCCTATGAGGATGAATCTGAAGGAACACAGGAGGAGGAAGATTATGAGGAGGATTATGATAGTTATGATGATTCTGACACTGATTCTGACAGTGATGAAGAAGTGGATATTTTTTACTCACAGCATCAATGTATAAACAAAGGTGACCAGCTGTTAATTTCCTTAGGAAACATAGAAAACAGCAATGAAAATAATCAGAATATTGATGACTGTTGCTATTCTTTAGGCCACAAGAGAGGATATACTTTGCAATTCCAGTCTAACCATGAAAATGGAAAACTGTCCTCAGGAAAATGTGAAACTGCATCAGATGTTTCTGAGGAAAGATGTGTTAGCCTTACATGTACAAGTGAAGATGACAGACAGCAGGAAACAGAAGATGAATATGGGACTTGGGTCAAAAGTAAACACATGTCACAAGATACTACTGAGCCTATTCAGTCTGAAAATACCTTTGACACTAAACGGACATCCTGTAAGAGTGAAGAAAATAAAACACAGCTTAAGGTTCAAAGTTCTCAGCTTCTTGATGATATTGCAACATCTGACATTAGTGTAACAGCCTTCCCAATTAAAAAGCAAGCTACTGATGATGATGAAAGTACTTGCACAAATTTGCTTCTGTCAGAATGCTTTATTCATAGTATGAATAATAACAGTAGTACCATGCCAACATTACATTCAAATCATGAGCAAAGACAGAGAGAAGCAGTATTTGCAGAGGAAAAAGTATTAAATGATATGGCTGGTATTGAACAACTAAAGGAAAGTTCATCCCAAATGGACAATAAATTCCTTGTGGATATGCCTTATGTGAGTGATGGCGATAGTTCACTTAGTGACCAAGTACATCCAGTCACCAGTAGGAAGTGTGGTCAAACAGGAGGAGGTTTTGAAATTCTTCCAGAAAATAAAAATAGAGTAAATATTATGAAGGAATGTGATATTGTGGGGGTAAGTAAAAGTCCCATTCAGATGGAAAGCCTTGGGGAAATATTTGATGCATCAGTAATGAAAGCTGATAGAGAAACTCCTGTTTCAAGTAAAGAACAAGTAAATGTTGATCAGGCTTTGCTTGACATTGGAGGTGGTGGGAAATCAGATGAATTTAAGAGAGATTTCAACATTTCTGCTTCTTCAAAACAATATACAACAGACGCAGAAGGCGACGGCCATTCAGAATTGGATAAAACTGAATCCTGTTGCTTTGAGGACAGGGAAAGGGGGAAAAAGGTTATACTGAATGAAAAGGATTTTCTGCTAAATACGAAAGAAATGCATTCAAGGGAATTTAACACTTATTCTTTTCCCCCAACTGATACAGTGAAACCAAAGGAAATCAGCATAACTAAAGAAATAGGGAGATTTATCTGTCAAAATACAGACAATGTTCTTAAAGACTTTTCAGAAAACAAGAGCAGCAGTGATAGTGAATTTTCCCCAGTAAAAGCAGATGCTTTAGGAAGTATTGAGGATGCTAAAGAATCAGAAGATGGGAGTGAAGTGCTACCTGTTGGGAGTCATACCCATACCACTGATGTTTCTTCTGCAATTCTGAGCAGCGTAGGGGCTGACTTGAATTATGGTGCCCAGAAAGAACACGAGACGCTGAAAAACACAAAGGGAGAAAAGTTCCTGGCCAGTGAAACTTCTTCCCTTGGAAATGGTTTCAAAAAACAAATGCCCATGGAGTCATTACAAAAGGAAACAGGACCCTGCAAAGATTCGCAAGTAAAGAAAGGTATTTTACAGTCACCAGAAATGACTGACACACTAATGGAAGACTTAAAGAATATATTACAAAGGAAATTGAAAATGGGACATGTTTACTGCAAGCAGGAGGGTGAACCCCTAAGTTTCTCTGATACCAAAAGTTTAATGCACAATTTACTTACAATGGTTAGAAGCACCCAGCTTGGGAGTGACATGTCGAGTGGGTCAAATCTCAAGCAAATAAGCCATTGTGTTAGAACTCCTTTAATGGTTACCACACTGTGTGCAGAGCCAAAGGACAGTGATACTCTTTCAATGCTTTGGCCTGATTGCAGAAGTCCTGATCTTCTTCGTGATATTCTGAAGCACGAATCCTGCAAGCAAAGAATGGATGATCCAGATGAAAGGAAGAGTGAAGCAGCCATGAAAGCTCCTGTTCCAAAACTTACTGCTTCTGAACTTCTGGAGATTTTTCAAATCTCACCTGGAGATGAAAGTGCAAGCAAGTTAGAGGAGCTGATAAGTGGTTTGCTCACAAGCTCACAGGTTGCTGGTATCACAACAGAACGAGAGGGTAAAGGCAAAGTAGATGGGCTTTGTACTCTTTTCTCAACAGAACAATCGGAGTTTGGATCAGAAATTGCTAAAGAGAAAACATTGGCAGATGATGCAGCCATTGCTTGGAAAAGTGACCAGGAGCATGGAAAGTCAGACAGCTTGCCCAAAGGGTTTACTGAGCCTGTTTTCAAAACAAAAGAAGCAGTCCTGGAAGACACCCCCACTAGCACGGTAAGTAACAACAGCTGGTATGTGCTCCATGTCCTGTGTTAAAGGAATTGCATGAATCCTTCCAAGCGCTAGAGAGAATAATTAAACTGGAAAAATGGTTGAAAAATTAAATGATAAATTTAAAATAAATTATAATTAAAGCAAGGACTTTTATTGCTTATTTTCAAGTCTGGCAGTTTGGAAGATCTTTTCTTACTGTTGAAACTAATTTTCAGGTCAGTGGAGTACAGCAATGTTTAAAGTTAACAGAGAAAATACGGGGACACTTGGCAGTGCTTCAAGATATGAAAAGCCACCTAGATAACCAGCAGCCTGTTAGTAACAACCTGGAAGTACTAAAAGATGAACTGGAACAACTAGAGGTAAGTAAAGTGTTCTTTATGCTTGTTACTTCAGTGATGGGTACTAGGAAGAGCCCTTAGATAAAAAAAAAAAAAATTGTATTCAAATATAATTAAAGTAATTCAGATATAAATGTCTTTCTTGCTTAATAACTTAATGCATTTTATATATGTTTTCTTTTGTAGTCATTTCAATCAGGACTGGCTACCTTTGCAATTATCCTGAAAAAGGACATGAAGTTGACAGAAGAGTTTTTAAAGTTTTGTCATGGGGATATTCCTGAAGAGAAGCTTAAAGAGCTAAAGATAAGCTATGACTATTTGCAGGAAGCATTTTTTGTGGTCTGTGATACATCTTCGAAACGAGCAAAACAAATAGTCTGTGCTGTTGACTCAGAAATGGTATGTTTTTATTGGTGTATGTTTTTATCTTGGTTTTCTTCAAGGTAATTCAGCTAAAAAGAAAGGATATGGGTTTGCTTTGTTTTGTTTTATCTTAATATAAAAATACATGTATGATTCTATTTAGTATGATAGAAAGTGTGACTAGACTCCAGGGGCATAAATAAATATACAACTTCCCTTTCTAGTCTAAGCTTGCAGTATTACACCAGCAACTTTTAAGCAAGCTGCAGAGATTTTCAGACTGGATCACAGAAAACAGTAAAATTGTGAATGACTTCATAGTGAATACTGATGATCTAGAAGAGAGGAAGAAATGTTTACAGCTACTTAAAGTAAGTATTGTTTATGGCAGGTGTTGGTGCTTCTGATAAATGTTACTACTTACTATGAATTATTAGCTAGGTTTTGTACACCTGCTCATTAACTTCTATTGCTTAAACAGACAGCTAGAACTAATTACTTAAGATGACAACTACTCGATAATCCACTAATAAAATCTTGTTGATTTGCTTTTTGTCTTGAAAAAAATTTTGATAGAGTTTGACTTACTAAGAAAGCTATTGCTTCTGCTTGCATTTGTTGCAATAAATCTGACCGGTTTTGGAAATCTAATTTATAATACAAATATTTCAGTGATTAAAATTGGATCTTTATGCATAAGATCCAGAATCTTTACTGAAGTTCAGTTACCTTCCAAATCAATTATATGTGAGAACAGAAGATGAGAGACAAAAAGCCTCTTCATTACACACTCCATGAAATGAGTCATGAAAAACAAATCAGATCAAGTTTTCAGTAAAGTTCATACACCTCTGTATGTCTGAATGATAAAAATGACATTATTTTGCTGTGCTTTAATAGGGTTCCAGCATGCATGGTAATGTCATAGGGGCTGCACAGTGTGTAACAATGGGCAGGATTTGCCACACTGCTAGAAATGGGGCTTCTCGCTGAGGCGTTAAGAATAGGAATGCTTTCAAGTACATATTTTAACGTTTCTGGGTCTTCAGACTTAGAACCTAGAAATGTTAAACCTAACCTGCCATAAATCTTCCAGAGTTGAAGGTCAGCCAGTTTTCAGATATCTGTGAGAGAGCAAAGAAATAGAGATGTTCAAGGTCATCTTATTTATTGCTTGGACATGGACTGTCCCACAGGCAAACCATGCAGTAATTCAGATGTTGTACCTGAATGTGTCAGAATGATTCTGACAGAGAGTTTTGATTTACTGTGGCCCAACTGTCTTGCAAAAGCATTTTGGAACAGGAGCTAAGAACAGAGGGTGGTGATACCTGTGTTTTATTTGTACTGAATTTGTCTTCATTGCTAGTCATTTCCTTCTCTTCATTTACAGAACAGTGCTGCAGAGCTCGGCTGTAAAAAAATGCAACTGGAGGCCACTGCGTTCGATGTTCAGTTCTTCATTTCTGAACATGCCCAAGATCTTTCTCCTAATCAGAGCAAACAGCTGCTGAGGCTCTTAAATACCACCCAGAAATCTTTTCAGGAAGTACAGGAAGTAATAACATCTCAAGTGGAAAATTTAGAGACTCAATTACAGGCAGCGCAAGAGCTGGGTGATCAGAAGGTTTGCTTTTCTGTGTAAATGTGTGCTGAGTGTTTTTGTCTATGGATGAGGAATTTTAATACCAGCATGCAGTATTAAGTGATTCTTATCTTCTCAGTTTCATTACAGATACATTCATAATTCTACAAAGATGGTATTGATCAACTTTGGTGAACTGTCATTTTTGTCTTTCCTTGGTGCAGTCACAGAAACAAGATATTAGATTATGGACAGATACGGTTTTGGGCATTCAGATCTGTACAGCCTGAGGTGACCAGGTCTGCTGTTTGTAGCAATGAGAGAAATTTACTTGAGGTTTCTCACAGGTGTTTGTTTAGCAGCTATATCAGTAATTAAATACAGCAGTGAACTCTTCTGGCTGAAGCTGTATTGAACAATGAATTTACTATCGCACCGTTGCTCGTCACGTCTGTCCTGCTGAAGACTTTCTTTTCCTCTGATTTGCCAGGCCGTCTGCTTATGTGATCCTTTTTCTAGGTCTTCATAGTCAAAGAACCAAATTTGTTTAAATCCTTGCTAGCACGGCTTGTTTTGACTGAGACAGGTTAGAGGGACAAACATATGAGTAAATCAGCTAAGATATTTGCAATTTTAGGCATGGGCACTGGGAAAGCTATGAGTCAAGTTGGGACAGTTACCTCTTCAGCTGGCATGGCTGCAGTTGGCAAGCATAAGCAGCCTTTGTAGAGTCAAAGGAGGCTGATAAAATGCTGCAGTGTAACTGTGTCTCCTCTCATAGAAGCGGTGTTAAGACTCAATCACCACCTCAACTCCCAGTTTATGCATAATGAAAGGTGTTTTAGCATTCTGAAGGCTTTGTACTATTTTACTATTTTAAGAACATTTGTTACCATCATACTTTGTGAAAGAAACATAAAATTGAGTAAAGGAAAGACACAGATAAATTTTCTAGGACTTAGTAACAGTAATGAGCTTGCATGTTTTATTCTTTTCTACTGCTTAAAAAGTCAACATTTTCTATTCAGGTAACATATTATGCATTACCAGCAAGAGCTAACTCACAATCACAACTAACCTCTGTTTTGGTATCCTTTTTTCAGAATTAATAGTGATTATCACAGGTTTCAAGCGGTTAAGAGACTGGATTTTCACTCCTGTTATTTGGAGATTTCATCTTTCACATATGTGCATGGCCAGACTTCTACTGGGCAATTCCATCAAACATGGTCTCTTTTACTTACAACATATTTGAGGTTTATCCATAACTTCTGTATGTTCATCTTGCTCTTTGTACCACTGCTATCATGTTTACAGCATACTTTTAAAATGATTGCTTTGCAATACTGATGTTCAAAAGTAATTCCTATTAGATTGTCTGTTAGTTCCTGAAGTGAGGACGTTTTTGTTTTATTGTTCGATTGTATTTGGCTCTAATATAGGAAGTGGCTGAACGGCAGCAGGAATGCAAAGAGAAGCTGCAGGAAATCTGTGATTTGCTTACACAGACTGAAAATCGACTCATTGGACAGCAAGAGTCTCTTGTTATTGGAGACACCAAGGCTGAGCTCGAACAATACCAGACCAAACAGGAGGTATGCACAGTTCTGCTCAGTTAAGTTAAAGACGACTGAGTGCACAGACGAGTGACTACGCTCTTTTGTTGCATAACAAGACTGTCATGTGAGAGGACAGTAAAATAGATTTGTTTGACCTACCAAAAGTAAAGGCTTAATGGCATGCATTTAAACTGCTGCTCATGAATACACTCCAGAATGTGACAGTGGGAGGAAAGAAACTTTCAAACTAGGAGACACTAGAATAGGGAGTATGTACTAGACATTCCAAGAAACACTCTTGGATCAGGCATGAAATTTGTTATATATTAGCTTAAGATTGTTCCTGTCAGATGTGATAAAATAATGCTTTTTTCTTATGCTAAAATAATTGAACCAGCTTTGTAACTGGTATCAGAGAGTGCTTATTCCTGTTCACGGTATTTTGAAGAATTTTGCTGCAAGGCTTTTTTAGCTGACTCTATCATAGGACTAGGCAAACTGCTTTGGATAACTAAAGCTAAACATCTGTCCACTGTGAAATTTAATGGACTTAAACATTCTTTGGAGATTAAAATGTTAGGTTGATTACAGTTAAAAATATTCTTATGGCATTTCTGGCCTGAAGAAAACCAGGAAATACCTGGAAACTTCCACCTGGGAAAGAGGACTACAAGTTTCTGACTTTTATTCAATCCCTTTATTTTTTGCAGGTTTTTGTTAGGATAGTAATGGAATGGAAGTCGTCAGGAGACTCACCTGACTACAGTATAGCAGTTTTACTTTATCTCTTGATATCTGAAAAATAAGATATATTTTCTTCTGTGTACATGGAAATACAATATTTGAGCTGGTAAACAAAGGAGAAAAAGTGGCCTCAGTCCGAATAGGCGTGTAAGCAAACAGACTTGCAATTTACAAAAAAAAAAAAAAGACAGATTGAACTGCAGCAACATTGTCAGACGTTGAATTGATTTTATTTTTTTAATAATCCTATTTGCAATTTAGTAATGTATTATGTACTCTCCCAAGCTAGAAAAGACCAGTGTGGTGCTTGCCCCTAGAACAGAGAGAGTTCCAGTAAGGTTTATTGGAAAGATCTGGTGAATAATTTATTTACTCCCATTTGCTTTCTTTTTTGTCAAAAGGAGATACAAAAAGACATGAGAATGAGTGCCCAGACACTGGCAGAGATTGTGAAAAATACTGAAACCTTCTTAAAAGAGAATGGAGAAAAGTTGTCACAAGAAGACAAGACTATTCTTGAACAGAAACTGAATGAAGCCAAGACAAAGTGTTTGCTCCTTAGCCAGAAGGCAGAAGAGTCCAGAAAAGAACTGGATAAAGCTATGACAACAGCAATTAAGCAGGAAACAGAAAAGGTTTTTAGGCAACCATTTCATACCTTTATTCAAACTTTTTACGTGTCTTTGGGGATTAGTCTTGCAACTTACTGTTGATATACTGTGGAGAGATAAAAATCATATTTCATTTGGGTGACTAATAAACTGCTGGTTTATTTTCTTTATAAAATAAACAGCAACATAATGTAAATGAAAAATTTTGTTTAATGTTAATGTATTTTAAATGGTCTGTTTGCATATGATATTTTGTAGTGCTTAAAGAAGATTTCTAAACTGAAACTGTAAAATTTCAATGTAGGTTGCAGCCATAGAACAGCTGGAAGAAAGTAAAAATACAATAGAAAATCTCTTGGACTGGTTATCAAATGTGGATAAAGAAGCAGAGCACGGCCGGAAATTCAAGCAGGCGATAGAACAGAATGGAACGCACTTTGAAGAGGGAGATGTGAAGGGTTTGGAAGGAGAGGACGATGATGTCAATGGTAATCTGCTGGAAATTCAGCAAG
The DNA here is from genome assembly GCF_030463565.1 of Pelecanus crispus. Lineage (NCBI taxonomy): Eukaryota > Metazoa > Chordata > Aves > Pelecaniformes > Pelecanidae > Pelecanus > Pelecanus crispus. The sequence continues at coordinate 104,325,690 of NC_134645.1, forward strand.
ATACTGAAACTCAGGTGGATGGACTAGTAAAAAGCACAGAAGATAATCTGAACCAGCAGTATCAGAAAGTCAAGGTACTGTTACTGGGTTTATTCAACATTTAGGTGCTAAGCATGTCAATGTGAGTTAATTCAATCTCATCCTTTCTGTCATAGACTTTGGAACAGGTACTAGGAAGTTAGTGATATACAGTGATAGGAATTTCAGTAGTTAGAATGTATTGCAAATGTGTCACTTTTTTTCCTGTTACTATGGTTGTTTCCTGCAAAATAAGAAAAAGGACATAGTCTATAAGGTAAATGTTGAGAATCGTGATGGTGACTATTCGTAATTTTTATAGTGAGAAATGAATGCAGGTGGATAAAATGCAAAAAACAGCAACATAAATTCATATCCTTTTTGTGACTTTTAAAAAAATCTTTGTAATAGCCAAATGATTCAACCCCCTGCAATTCCCTGTGAACACTGATTACCAATAGTTGCAAATAATAGTTTGCTGAAATTATGATTTCATTCCCTATAACTTTAACGCATGGGGAAAGCACTATTTGAAGGCTTCAGAAGGATGAGTTACATAAAACCACAGCACAGCATTTTAAAAATAGACTTTCCAGGTAAGATAATTGGAAGCATTTAAAATAATAAGAGCTCAGTTTTATGGCTTTTGTTGACTTACAGTTGAGCAACCAAGAACTTCTAGTTGTGTTTTGATGGACATGTTGATGAAAATGATTATGCTGGTAGCTGATACTATTTTGGATTTCCTTTCTTATTTAGAAGAAAAAAAAACAACCTAAGAAAATGAGATAATTTATTTTTGTATACATAATGGTTTTACTTACACTTTTTTGACAGTTCTTTTCCACACCCAATGCCTACAGGATAATTGCCCACTGTACTCACGGAAGAAAAGCATACCAGTCTATTTTATATAGCTATTTTACATGGGAATAGAGGACCTTCAGGAATGGAGATGTTTTGAAAGAATCTATTTGAAATATGGATTTTATTTGGCATACAGTTCTAGTTCCTATGACTTACTATTTTTTTATGAGATTGAAACAATTTGCATGCGTAGAATGTGTCTCGATTTTTAATGTCAGAAGGACCTGTTTTATGACCAAGTGTATTTGATAAGAATCACTGCTCTTGAAATTGAGAAGTTGGAATTAAAAAAATCAGATAATAATGTTTGTTCATTCAATATAAGAAGAAAGTATCTGTATTCTTTTTAATGTTTGATGCTTTCACTCCTTTTGGTCTGTTTGTCCGAAATGGTAGCTACAATATATGTAACAGGAAATGGAACAGTTTTGATTTGGAAAGTTGCCTACTTTTGAATGCTTTATTTGATAAATCCTATTTTGAGACAGGGAGCAGGGAAAATTTTGATTACACTAAGCACACTATCCTAAATGTTAAATAATAAGCAAATAATTTTTATCGGGGGGGACAAGATTGATAATGTCTAGGTTTACTATACAGAGTTGTCTTTTAGAAGTACAGGAGAAAGCATTTGTGTGAGAGACATATATATATCCCAGTATTTCCGAGTTCCAGTGATATTTGAAGACTCTGATTTGACCCTGGCCTGTATATCTGGCTAAAATTACTGTTGGATGTTTCGTAAAATTTTGAAACTGCACAGAAATATGATGACTAGGAATCATGCTTTCACTTAAATTACTCACAAAAAGTTTTTTAATAAATGATATGAAAATTAGAAAAGCTTTTTATCATTTTGATTGCCTTTATTTTACTCATAATTTCTAAGCAGAATTCAGCAGAGATTTCAAGACAGTAGTGGTCTAATGGAACAATCTGAGAAGGTGCTGGTCATAATTTTTCTTCTTTTTTCTTGTAGGCTCAACATGAGAAAATTATTTCACAGCAGCAGGCTGTCATAATAGCAACTCAATCTGCTCAGGCACTGCTTGAAAAACAAGGGCACTACCTTTCCCCTGAAGAAAAAGACAAGATGCAAAGGAACATGAAAGAGCTGAAGGCTCAGTATGAGACTGCTTTAGCTGAATCAGAACGGAAGATGAAGTTGACTCATTCTCTAAGAGAAGAACTTGAGAAATTTGACACAGACTATAGTGAATTTGAAAACTGGCTGCAGCAGGCAGAACAAGAACTTGACAATTTGGAGGCAGGTGCTTCTGACTTCAGTGGTATTATGGTCAAACTGAAAAGGCAGAAGAGTTTTTCAGAAGATGTTATATCTCACAAAGGTGATTTACGGTATATTACAATTTCTGGACAAAGAGTTTTAGATGCTGCAAGATCATGTAGCAAAAGAGATGGTGTGAAGGTTGACAAAGATGGTATCGATACTTCGGCTACATATGCTGAAGTGCAGAATAAACTGGATAGTGCTTCAGATCGTTTCAAATCTCTCTATACTAAGGTAAGTTTTATTTATACTGAGTAGGAAAGACTACTATAATTGATTTGGCAGTTTGTATAAAAAGGGGTTAGCTGATGAAACAAATACTGTGGGACATTATAAATTTTTGGTTTCTTAAAGTTAGATAACAGAACAAGATGATTTTCTAGAAGATCTGCTTTAGTCAGGTGCCAGACTATTTAAGATCTGAATGGATGAAATTTCCTGCCTTGTGTTGTAAGGGAGAAATCAGACCAGATTTCCTCATTGTTCTTTCTAGCCTTAAACAAACTCTTTGAGTTTATTACTGTATGGGATATCTAAGTAACATTTTGGGGTGGAAAGAAATTGTAATACTTTTAGATGGATAACATTTCTTTATGTTCCTTGCAATATTTCCCGCAAGTGCTTATTTACTTGGCTTCCTACTAATAAAATGAGTATAGAAAGAGAGAGACTATGCCGAGATTAACATTCAGAATTTCAATTTGATTTTTATCCTGAAATAGTTTGTCCCAATCTGACCTTTGTTGTCAGCACTAGGCATGCAAGAACATAGTGATTTGAGGATAGCAATTCTTTTCCACTAGTCTGCTAAGTAAATATTTTATCCTTAACAATTTGAGATTAGTCTCTAACTGATGGGAAGCTAGCAGTGCAAAATCCTCCATGTACCTTAGAGAGGGAAGATAATCCAGCTTTCTGTGCCAGGTTCACATGTGGAATCTGTCTGGTAGAACTGGACAAACATCACCAACTGGTCTCACATGCCAACTCTCTGTCTGTTTTCAAAAAGCCAACAAAGCATTGTGCAGTAGTGATAATATTCTGGAATTGTAAACTTTTGAGATAATTATTAATTGAACCATTTAAGAGACAGTTGCTGTCAGTAACCTGACTATGCCATTTCATAATTTTCTGAGATCATAAGTTCAGACTCCTTAGTAGAGCCTGAGTGTCCACTGATAAACAGTGTTAGTCTGCAGCAGTTGCCATCTCTGGGAATTTTCATCTCTTTAACATTTTCTTGCTCAGAAATGTAAATTCTGTAAAGACATGGGTTTGATCACTTGATTACAAAAACTGTGTAAACCCTGTTCTCTCAAACAGTTTATGAAGAAGGCTCTCCATTTACAGAAGCTCATTTTCCTTTTCCCACTTAATTTATATGAACAGTGAAACTAAAAGCTTGTATTAACACGTTGGATTTCCTCCAGTTGATTTATTGGATTAGTTTGAGTGTGAATGTAAAGATTTCATTGCAAAATTTTCAGAGAGCTTATTTTTATGCACATAAAAATCCTATGCCAGCAGCTTGACTTGTGGTCTCAGATTTGTCAACTTGCCAAATTCTATCCTTTACGTATATACATTTAGCACAGACATAATAGACATGCTTTAAATATTTGACCATAAATATGCAGAGCAAAACCAACACAAAGCAGACTTTTCTTATTAAACTGAAGGACAGACTTTTTAAAAGCGAGATCTTCCAAGTTGTAAATGGGTTTGTAGTAACCTTTTTGCCTTTTGCAAAAGCTTCTTGCTTTTAATAAATATTTATATTGCTTTTATTTTTTATAAATGTGTATATATATTTGCACACACGCATATGAGTTTACAGGCTCATATGTTGAAGGAATCTTAGTTCTTAGTTAACTGGTTGTGTAAATGCATGCATTCTGTGTTTGCCCACCAGATGGAGACCAAGTACCATATGTAAATATTAAAATACAGTGTATGGAAGGTTCAGAATATAAATATTTGAAGTAACTGTTTATAAATATTATGACTTGATACAATCAGATTTTGCTTGTGAAACCATCTCCAAAAATTCTGAAAGAGTTCTACTGACTGTTTTATGTGATGATTCACTGTATACATTTGGGGCATGCTAACATATAGGACTAATAGGATCTTGGTCAGATGACGTTCTTAAGTGACCAAAACAAAGCATATGTGCAATATCGAGCCATATCAGTTTGGATTCACTATGCAGGTAAGGTAGTCATGAAAGCAATACCCTGCTGTGTATATTTTAATGAACGTACACATATCTTCTATCTTTTTCTTTTTTTTTTTCTTTTAAAAGTTCTAGCTTCCACTGGCTACATTTTTGTGTCAAAGTGCTGATAAAGAATCTTTACACTGATGGATCAGAAAGTACTCCTAAAGCTTTTCCTGTTGTAGTACAATGGGTTAGATTCTAGTTTCCCACCTGCATCAGTGAATTGATCCTAAATCACGCTTCAGGAACATAAACTGGGAAGACCTGCGTAGCCTGTCCAGCTGTTGTGCTTTAGCTCAGAAATCAGTTAGTAGAATGATGACAGGAAAAAATCATGCAGTATTTCAAGACTTGAGATCGATCTGAAATGCAGCACACAGTTTAATGCCTGGGTATTTGCTTGTTTGTTTTCTACTCTTTTAGTGTAGCATCCTTGGAAATAACCTTAAAGACCTGGTGGATAAATACCAGCATTATGAAGATGCCTCATCTGGACTTTTGTCAGGTCTCCAGGCCTCTGAAATAGCTGTGAACAAACAACTGTCAGAGCCAATTGCAGTGGATCCCAAAAATCTCCAAAGACAACTAGAAGAAACCAAGGTGAAAAGCTTTAAAAAACAGAAGTACTTTTGTCCTAAAAGGAACTGGTTTTTGTCTGAAAAAAACAGATAATCTAATATAATCCAAGTGGCTGCAGGCCAAATTCTTGCCTTGCACGTGGGCATGCAACTTTTATAGTTCTGAAATTCAGCTGTCCAGAGTGTTATCTGAAAAGCACTAGGGTGAAAAAAAACAAAGGGGGACCAAGATGCCATTAGCAGTGGTGAAAGCAAAATGTGTTTCGTATCGCTCAGCAAATGATAGGGTGAAATCTGGAAAGTTTTTGAACTAAGAAAGGATTTAGTGGTTACAGTTTGCTATCAGAGTAGGGCTTGGGACTGATCTCCTGATAGAGAAGACCATTTGATGTTTGCTGCCTGTGACACTTGCTTTTTTTCTGTTCACATTTGTGTGTTACTGAATTATGAAAGGAATCATACTGGATAAGCAGCGCGAAGTGACTAGTCTGTTTTCCTGCTTCAGTTGTATCCAGTACTATATGCCCTGCAGAGTGTGAACATAACATAATTTGCGCTGCGCAGAAAAACAGTATTTTGTTTCCCTCCCCCACCCCCCGAGGGAGTAACTCACAACTTTGTGTAAATTCTAGTAGAGGCAAGACAGGTTAGCAATGGAGCTTGTGAAGGTAAAATGCCGGTTGGCTGCGTAAAATGTAGGTTTACAAAAGGCTTTAGGAACCCAAGTATAAGGTGAGTTATATAAAGTTTCATACAGTCTGTAGTCTTTGAACTGACTTATATTTTCATAAACACGTTCAGTCCTCTATACTATAATTAAAATGCAGGATTATTTATTTTTCAGTCTGGCATTTCCTCGCTGTTTTGTTGTGCTGTGTGGGGTATCCATGCAGGTCTGATATGTTTGCTATTGAGAAATGATAGTCAATGGCTCTTGGAAAGTGCATGCTTTAACCATTTCCCTTACATCAGCCTGAGCAGTAGTACCTTTACTACATGGTGTCTTTCAAATCTGTCACTGGAAATGCCCAACACTTTGGTGCATGACACATCAGAGGAGACAAATCACAGCAATGTTGTAAGACAACAAAATTAAAAGTGTAAATTTTGAACTCCTAACAGTGAAACAATTTAGGTACATTTGTGCTCCCAAGCACTAGAAAAGTGGGAATAACACCAATTACAATTTGAAGCTTCGTTTAAACTTTTTGTTCCTTATGCCAAAACGAATTATATCCTATATAATGCCAATTTTCATGCAAGTAATACAAAAGGAGTGAGTTCTTTTATGAAACGCCTACACGGATTACTTGCCACACAAAAGAGCACTCAATGACTATGAGCTGGGAAGAAGGGAGAGGGTACAAAGTGTCAAAAGATTCAAAGGAAGGGAAAAAACAGGAGGCTGAAGAAAGCAAGCCAATTAATGAAAGCAAAACAAAGAGTATTTCTGAAGAAGTCAGGTGTTGCAAGTTAAAGCTGTCCCTTGTAGCCAACACATGCAGCTGATAATCCAGCTAGACACAGACCTTGGCAGCATGGTGGGGTCTAATCTTTTTATGGGGATTAACTGTTCTTCAGAATATTCTTCAGTGCCCCTGGCATCAGCTTGCTTGCTTTCTGTCAGCATAGTGTTTTGGTGTACTGTTCTGCTCTGGGTACCAGTGCTGAATGCACTGACATGGCTTCTTTGTCCTGGCAGGGCAGATAGGATTACCTTTTGAGTCATATGTTCATTGAGTTAGTCTGTATCAAAAAATAAATGAGAAGTCCTTCATTTTGGACTTCGGTAAAGTTCAAGTGAATCAAGACAAGTACACATCATATACACTAGCACAGAGGCCTGAAATAATTAAAAGACTATTCACCCAGAAGTACTTTTATACACCAGAGAGAGAAAGCCACTTTCAGAAGTTGCTTCAGCCTTCCTGTCTGACTCTGGAGTGAGTCATGGCTGGGCTAGTCTCTAAACCTGTGTTCCTTGGTTAAATGGACAAACCCAGGCAAAATTCAGTGACACTGGCTCCAGGAGGTTCCTGAACTGTGAAGGCGATAATTTTGTTTCAAGCTATTCCTGTTTACACCATGATACCAGCCTGATCCTTTGTCAATACAACTGATGGTGAATGTGTAACTACTGCTGATGACTGTATGTTTTTCCCCCTGAATTGTTCTTTGATGCTGAGTTGAAAACTGTTTTTTTCTTTTGGATAGTGTATGAGTCTGTACAAGTGGTCTTTAAAAACAATTAATCAAAAGACACGTTTTGAAGTTACATGCAAGAATTCATTGAGGCAGAGAAGTATTGTAAAACAGGAGATAAAAAAGATGGTGAATAAACTAAAACAAGGGCCAGAAGGTCAACAGCAGTCATAGCCACTGGTGAAGATTTTTCTTAAGGAGAGGTCACAAATTGAGTTAGCTTATTGCCAGCACTGAGTTTAAGTTGTATGGCATATCTCAAGCCTTGCATGTGTAACTATGAGCTGTATTAGAAAGCATAACTGATAATTGTGGAATTTTACAGGTTCTTCAGGGACAAGTGTCTAACCACCAAATTGCTGTAGAAAAACTGAAAAAAGCTGCTGAAGTGTTATTGGATACAAGGGGAGAGTTGACACCAGACAAAGATGAGATTCAGAGAACACTGGGTAAAATGTTTGCTTTTCTTAATACCTCTTTTTATCTCTTGTGTCTGCATGCAGGTACTGGAAGAGACAAAATACAGGGCTTCCACATTGTTGTGTCACTATTCGAGTCCATGTTTTGTTGAGTCATAAGCTATTACAACATAGTAACTTCATTGTTGGTCTGTCTCCTACACTTGATCCATATGCTTTTCACTTAGAAGCTGTCATTTTATTATTCACTTTTTTTCTTCAGAAATGGGGATTATGTTTAATTCACATGTTACAGATGGGCATGCCAAATAGAGTTAGTGATTTGCTGAGGATCATAAATTCACCAGTGAGAAGGAGCATGTTCAGGTACAAGGAACACAACTCCAAGTATCTGTTTCCAAGCAGTTATTTGAAGTTTGCTTAGCCAAGGAATTACTTCCTTCTGACTTCAAGAAATTGTCTGTGGTGGGTTGAGGTCTTTTCCAACCTAAATGATTCTATGATTCTATGACCTTGGCTGGCTGCCAGATGCCCACCCAGCTGCTTTCTCACTCCCCTTGCCCAACAGGATAGCGGTAGAAAATGAGATGGAAGAGCCCATGGGTCGAGATAAAGGCAGGGAGGTCACTTACCAGTTACCATCATGGGCAAAACAGACTTGACTTGGGGAAAATTAAATTTAATTTATTGCCAGATAAAATAGGTTTCAATAGTGCAAAACAAAGACAAAAACAACACCTTCCTCCCACCCCACTCTTTTTTTCCAGGCTTACCATCATTCCTTCCTTTTCAACTACTCGCATCTCCTCCCTGCCAAACAGTGCAGGGTGGATGGGGAATGGGTGGTTGTGGTCAGTCCATAACAGCTCCTCTCTGCCACTGCTTCCTCCTCACACTGTTCCCCTGCTCCAGCATGGATCCTCTCCACGGGCTGAAATCTTTCAGTACAATCTTGCTGCAGTGTGGGCTCTCTGTGGGCTGCAGTTCCTTCAGGATATCCACCTCCTCCAGCACGGGGTCCTCCATGTGCTGCAGTGTGGTTATCTGCTCCAGCATGGTCCTCCACAGGCTTCAGGGGAATCTACTCCAGCACCTGGAGCACCTCTTCCCTCTCTTTCTTGTCTGACCTTGATATCTGCAGGGCTGTTTTTCACACTTTTCCCCCCCCTCACTTCTCACTCCCAGGCAGCATTTTCCCCTTTCTTAAACACATTTTCCCAGAGGTACCACCAGCTTGGCTGAGGAGCTCAGCTGAGCCCTGTGGTGGGTCAGTTGGAGCTGGCTGGAACCATCTGTGTCTCATGGGGCAGCCCCTGGCCTCTTCTCACAGAAGCCAAAAACCGTGCCACCACCAAAACCTTACCACCTACACCCAACACTCTTTCCTGTCAGTTGTGAGAATTAGTACAGCATGACATTCACCGCTGTCTGAAGTTTGAAGACTCTCTGTGTGTATCACACAACTCTCTTACTGGAATCCCATAAATAACTTCCAGAGCAACAAAATAAAATGACTGTGCAGGCATGCCTCTTTGGAGTTGGTGATGAAACTCCATGGGAGGTGCATGGAGCTTGTAACTTTCAGAGGCTTATCCTGAAAGTGTTGAAGGTCTAATGAAGAACCAACTGGAAGAACCTTTCAGCTCTAACAATAACATAAGAGACATAACTGTAGAAGAGCTGTCTTAATACTCTGCTATTTTATTTCTTGGGAACAGTCAGCAGCTGTCATAAGCTAGATGAAAACCAGCTTCTAAAAGCTGGGGAGCACAGCTGTAAGCTACTCCCTCATTTCCCTTGTCCTATGGGCTTCTTTGCTCTATTTGAAGATTTTGATCTTTGCTTGTGTGTTTTTACTAAATAAAGTGAATGGTTTTGCTTTGTTCTAATGTAGGTAATTTTTGACTCACACTTACCTGGTGAGAACTGGTAAAATGAGTTAAAAGCTTAGTTTGGCTAAAGGAAAAAATTGAAATACACTTTCTCTTTATCAGATGATATTGTGGAGAGGTATGACAATTTATCCAAGTCTGTGAATGAAAGGAATGAGAAGCTCCAAATAACTCTGACACGATCCCTAAGTGTGCAGGATGGTTTGGATGAAATGCTGGATTGGATGGAAGGTGTTGAAAAGAGCCTTGAAGAACAAGATCAAGTGCCTTTGAATTCTGCTGCTATTCAGGATATTATTAGTAAAAGCATTGTAAGTAGCATTCTCTGAAAGAAGAAACATTTGTTTCAAAATTCAGATTTCAAGAAAGAATTAAAATCTGTTTTGTGCCTTTAATGGATTCTAAATACTTAATAAAGAGGACTGTTGCATGAAGTGAAACTGCACATAAGGATTTTTGTAGCTGAAATAAATAGATCTACGCTGATGGTCTAGCTGTACTGATTTATTGCTTTGCGTGGTGGACTGGTTTCACTTCTTAAAATTTAGTTATAAGCAATACAAAGTAGTTCTTGCTTGTTTCAGATGCTAGAACAAGACATTGCGGGTCGCCAAAGCAGTATAAACACTATGAATGAAAAAGTGAAGAAGTTCACAGAAACAGCAGATCCATCCACTGCATCCACACTGCAAGCTAAAATGAGTGAACTTGCAGGACGGTTTTCTGAAGCAAGTAACAAGCATAAAGAGAAGCTTATGAAAATGGAGGAGCTGAAGACTAAAGTGGAGTTATTTGAAGGTCTGTCAGAAAAACTTCAGTCATTTCTAGATGAGAAAAACCAGGCACTCAGTGAGACAGAGGCACCCAGAAAGGATGTTAGTGAAGTGTCTCAATATATGCAGGTACTGTACTGTTCCATTTGTATATATTGTGCATTTCTGGTCTAACTCGGATTGAACAATAAATAAAGCATGCTTGTTTCCCAACTTTGGTTGCTTAGCTAAAATCAAGAATTTAATTTTGAACAAGTGATTGTAGAGTCTAATATAAAGAATGTAATCCTGTTTTGCAGGAAGCTAGTGTAGAATTGGCACAACATAAGAAAGATCTGGAAGTTTTGCAGCAGCTTCTTGAAGAACTTTCATTCCATGCTCTTCCTGGAGATAAAGCATTGGTATTAGAAAAAGTAAATGCTTTGTCAAAGAAATTCAGAGAGGTAGAGGAGACTGTAAAGGAAAAGTAAGTTGGATAATTAAAGTGTTTCTGCCTTGGCTAATAATACAGCGTGAATGTTGTGATGACTGCTGTCCTCTTGCATGCAATCTCAAGAGATTGCAGTTAACCACAGAGCAGAGATTTTTTTTTTTTTTTTTTTTAATTAAAAAACCCCCAGAGATTCTATTTGGAAATGCCTCTGTAGTTTGTCTGGTTCAAGAGCTCTAATGTTGGCTGTGAAGACAAATGACTTCAAATTTTGTGACATTCACAGGAGTCCTGTCAGTTCTAAGCAAATGCTACTTCTCGCCTTCTCTGATAGAATATATACCGTTTTGAATCAGGCTGCAAAGGAAAACTGAAGAAATTATTAGAGCTTCTGTATAAGTTACCTGTACAGCAAAACTAGATTTTCTACATTCTGCTTATATCCATAAAATTAGTTTTTGTGACCCTTTGAATTTAGGAACAGCAATATCAGATTGATAATATCTGTTGATTTAGTTATCAGAAGGAATACTGACATTCAGTGCTCAATTTCTTTTGTTGTCTTTAATTATCTAGAGAAGAGGATGTATCATCTTGTCAGAAACAAATGGATACTTTTGAGCTCCTTGTAGAATCATTAAAGAAATGGATAAAAGAGACTACAGAACGAATTCCAGCAGTGCAACCCTCTCTGAATACAGAGGAGTTAAAGAAACCTTTGGAAGATGTATTGGTAAGACATTGTAGATGAGAAGTGAAATATGGCTGAAGGAAATAGGGCATCTATTAGCAACTAAAAGTACAGACTTAAGGGGTAAGCAGTCACAGTAATTGGGACTAGGGAGCTCGCAGTCTGCATTTACATTCCCATTTCCTTTGCATGTTTGGATATACTGCAGGGGATTCCCAAGTAGCAAGGCTGTTCCTTTTTCTGTAGTAGATCTTTTAATTTTGAAATCACTTTTGTAATGAACAAATGACTTTTTCTTAACCAGAACTTAAAAGATGAATGGACATTAAAAGCACCTGAAGTGCAGAAAATGAATAGCAGAGGAACATTGCTGTGTAATCTAATTACTGCTGTGACTTCTCCTGCTAAACTAAGAGCAGTTGCAAAATCAGGTATGCATTTGTATAATCAGGTAAGCCTAACATTTCAGGAGTTTTTAAAACCTTTAAGACAAAAATTAAAATATTTCACCCTTGGATTAGCTTTCTGAATTTTACGGCTTGTGAGAAGTCAGTTAGCCATGTTTGTTCTGACTATTGTTTGCTGTGACTCTCATTTAAACTGTCTAGCTGCTGTAGTAATTCAGTACCCATTCTGATTGCTTTACACTGCCAAAATAGTGTTAAAGCGCTTTGATGTTGTGGTGGGTTGACCCTGGCTGGATGCCAAGTGCCCACCAAAGCCGCTCTATCACTCCCTTTCTCAGCTGGACGGGGAGAGAAAATATAACGAAAAGCTCATGGGTCGAAATAAGGACAGGGAGGGATAACTCCCCAATTACCATTGCGGGCAAAACAGACTCGACTTGGGGGAAATCGGTTTAATTTACTACCAGTCAAATCAGAGTAGGATAATGAGAAATAAAACCAAATCTTAAAACACTTTCCCCCCACCCCTCCCTTCTTCCCAGGCTCAACTGCACTCCCGATTTTTCTCTACCTTCTCCCCCCGAGTGGTGCAGGGGGACGGGGAAAGGGGGTTGCGGTCAGTTCATCACACGTTGTCTCTGGTGCTCCTTCCTCTTCAGAGAAGGACTCCTCACACTCTTCCCCTGCTCCAGTGTGGGGTCCCTCCCACAGAAGACAGTCCTGCATGAACTTCTCCAACGTGGGTCCTTCCCATGGGCTCAGTTGTTCACAAACTGCTCCAGCGTGGGTCCCCCACGGGGTCACAAGTCCTGCCAGCGAACCTGCTCCAGCATGGGCTCCTCTCTCTGCACAGGTCCACAGGTCCTGCCAGGAGCCTGCTCCAGCGTGGGCTTCCCATGGGGTCACAGCCTCATTGGGCACATCCACCTGCTCTGGTGTGGGGTTCTCCATGGGCTGCAGGTGGATATCTACTCCACCGTGGACCTCCCTGGGCTGCAGGGGCACAGCTGCCTCACCATGGTCTGCACCAGGGGCTGCAGGGGAATCTCTGCTGCGGTGCCTGGAGCACCTCCTCCTCCCCCTCCTCCTTCACTGACCTTGGTGTCTGCAGGGTTGTTTCTCTCACATATTCTCACTCCAGCTGCAGTTTTGTGTTCCTTTGGTTTTTTTCCCCTTCTTAAATATGTTATCCCAAAGGCGCTACCACCGTCGCTGATGGGCTTAGCCTTGGCCAGCAGTGGGTCCGTCTTGGAGCTGGCTGGCATTGGCTCTATTGGACATGGGGGAAGCTTCTAGCAGCTTCTCACAGAAGCCACCCCCTGTAGCCCTCCTGCTACCAAAACCTTGCCACACAAACCCAGTACAGATGTAAATGATTAACAGGTCCTAAAGCTGTTACTTCAGTATGTAATTCCCAGATAATGAACAAAGTGAACAGTATCACAGTTGCCTTCACCTCATCCCAGAAAACTTCTGATAATGGGAAACTGACTGATTCTCATCGGTGTTCAGTGCTTCACATATCCACCAAGTCTGCAAGTAGGACAAATACAAACCCTGCTTTTGCAAACACTGATGTACCTGCACACCTTTGCTGCCACAGACACCCCTCTTTCACAGCCACAAGGCTATTCTGTGTGACACCAAGCAAACACATAAAGGTTTGCAGAGTCATGGAGTTTTTGTTAGAAGGGTGATGAGGACATGGTTTATCTAAAAAATGAGCCTAGGTAAACCTACTCATCCCAATATGATAGCATAAGTAATGCTAGTCAATATTTTAGTTGAAACAACAGCATGAAAGGGATTCAACTCCATATCCCAGCATGACTTTCCTGGGCCTTTCCTGTTTGTAGTCTGGAGCTTCAGCTAAATCCTTTTTACCGGTAATCTGATTTTAAAGACAGCAAATCTATTTCCATGATTTTCGCTAGTGTTTAAATGTTAATTTGTTTTACAGAAACCAGTAATTCCGCTAAGTATCATTCAAGCCATAGTTCAAGGCATGTGGTACCGAGGGTGTTCTAATGGCTGTAAGCACGTTTTCAGTCAGTTCTTCAAATTTGTTTTCAGACGTAGTCAGTTCAGGTGTGTTGGCCTTCATTAGTCATCTGCAAAGGACTGGGACGATAGACTGCCAGAGGACACCTATTTGGCAAGAGTAGAGCACTTCTCTTTTTCACAGCCCTTTGTAGTAGCTGCCTCTGGTTTCATTCTTGTTTGAATTCTAAATAAAAATCTTTCAGAGGACATTTGGGAACCTTATATGGGATGTTTGGGCTCCTTCGTCTGCCCCTTTCTCTACTCCTATGCATCCAAATAGAAAAATAATTAAATAACTAGCATATAAGAGCAGCTGTAATCCTCCAGACTAGAGTATTCACCCTCCTAGACAAGAGCTGTACTGTGCATCACTTAATCACGGTTATAAATACTGGAGTCCAGCTAATAGAGCATGAAGATTTACAAGGCTCTGGCTGGGGCCTGTGACTCCTCTTATCTGGTTTATTTTCTCTTGCCATCCTCCAGCTGCCTCTAATGTGGTCCTCACTGTCCAGCTGGTACTGTGGGGTGGATGCATAGCCTTTTCGAAGGCAGCCATTAATCTTTCTCTGTTAATTGCTCATCTGGGAATACATATGTGCAAAAGAGTGGGAAGTGATTCTCCTTGCAGTTCTATGTGGCTTGACCATGTGCCCCAGCCCTATGGTCTGACTGTTTTACAAAGCCAATGTAGCCCTGGTTCCAGAGGCTTTGAAATTATGTGCAATTAGTAGGGCTGCCTGGGTGAGTGGCTGCCTCCGAGTGACAGTAAGGATTCCACATTGCAGTCCCTGCCATGGAGCACGAGCTCAAGTCTTGCTCATGGCAAGATAGGGAGGGATTTGTCTGGTGGGTATCAAGAGCTTTTTGTGCAGAGGTATGGCTCTGCTTAATCATAGAGTCATTTAGGATGAAAAAGACTCTTAAGATCATTGAGTCCAACTGTTACCCTAGCACTGCCAAGTCCACCACTAAACCACGTCCCTAAGCGCCACATCTACACGTCTTTTAAATACCTCCAGGGATGGGGACTCAGACACCCCCCTGGTGGGTAAAGGTGTCCTGAGTAAGCAGTGCCTTTGGTTGTGGTGTCTGCAATGACCACTTTGAGCTTCTTTAATGTTTAGTGCAGTCCTCAGAGTCTCAGCGTTTGCCAGCTAGCCCTCTTCCAGGCCATACCCAGATATGGCTGGGTAAAACCATGTTCTCAGTAGGCAGTAGGGAACAGGTTTGTTTTGGGGAGAGGAAGGAAGTGATGTTAGCTGTATGGATGTGAGTAGGGCTCACAGCTAGGGCACAGACGTTTGTCCACTATAGTCATTTATTTAGCATAGTATTGTGGGCGGTAGGACTGCTTATACATCACGCATATGTGCACACCCATCCGCTATGCATATGCTGTGCGTATGTGGTACCACTTATGGTACTAGCTGGCTGGAGCAGCTTAAAACATATAACAACCTTAAAAAAGATAAAAGAGTTTAAATAAAATACTTGCTATTACAAGGTTAGCATTCAGATACTTCTTTAATGTTACAATGAGAGCTATATATCATGCTGTTTTGAAGAGTAAATGCACTGCTGGATTTTTGGTGGGAAAAGGCCCACATAATCTTGGGACTTGGTCTCTCTTGATCCACAGGTGGCACATTGTTAAATGGTGAAGGAGGAGCTCCAGGAACTCAGGATTTCCTGAAAAATAAAGGTCAGTAAAAATTTCAGGATGTGATAAAGAAATGCACTTGCCAGTTACTGTTAAATATGTAAGTATTTTTAAAATGTTGTATATAAATCTGCTTGTAGCAGTTGCTACTAGACTGAAATTTCACATCACCATGACATAAGGAAACTATATTGACTAGGACATGATACTAAAATTAATTGTAAAAAATACTTACCTTCAGTATTTTCCTTGAAGATAGGTGAAACCTGGCTGTGTTTTCTGAATCAATATGTATTTCTATAAATGTATACAGGGATAGCTATTTTAATATAATGCATGGCTTTTGAGAGAATTCTAACGTGTGTATGTGGTTTGAAACTTTTTAACACCAGCGTTCACAACATGCACATACACAAACATACATGTACAAAGATACCCATTTTACATACATTGGTATCACTGTATATGGCCAGCCCCTTTACAGAAACAAAGGAACTTATATAGGCATTTTATACATGCTTATGGATACCCACTTACCATGTCCCGAGTCTGCAGTGTCCATTCTCCTAAACTACAGTCTACTTAGTACACAGTCTGCCTGCTGTGTTCTCACAGTGATAAAACACATTTATAATGGTGCATGAATGTGAGCAGAATATTATTGCAGTAATATTAGGCTGTCATACAAGCAACTGAACTGTAGTCCAGTACGTTCAACTTCTTGTCATGGAATTGTTGCTTAAAATATTAAAATAACAATGGGTAGAAAGATTGTAAGGCATTTGTGGTATTTGTGTACCTGTGTGTATCGAAGTAATGATCTCTGTGAAATGAGAAGCTCTTGCAAATAGGAACTTACATCAGGTCATTCAGGTGTAGTGTTACCACATTCAGAGTGAACTGGAAATAACTCTTAATGTGTTTAGCGACTTCTTATTTGGGGGACTATTGGCTATTGTAACTCAGAGTACTGTTTGGAAGTTCTTGAAGTCTAAGTATTGTTTGCAGGGCTTGTAACCTCTAACATAGTCATTGTACATCTCTCCTTTTACAGAACTGACAACTGTTCAACAAGCCATGTCTGATGTAAATCACAGTTATGAAGATTTGGGAGTGTTATTGAAGGAAAAGATTTCAGAACTAGAAAGTATGCTTTCAAAAATGCAGAATATTCAGGAAGAATCGAACTCAATGATGCGGTGGTTGCAAAAAATGGACAAAACTGCATCAGATTGGGAAGCTGCTCCAACTGATAGTGAAGCGGTTAAAGCCCAAGTTGAGCAACATAAGGTACTTTGTGCCTTCAAAAAATACTCTTTCTTGCAGTTACTGGGAAAATTCTATTTGAACAACTGAGATCTGAGCCGAGCTTAATGTTGCAGAGATTATTTAAATGATTCTAGTAAGCATGCCAGTCAGGATTAGAGCAAATCTGGCAAACTGTGTCAGTGGAGTAAAAGGGGCACTGTGTCAGAGAGGAGTTGTGCAGGTCAGAAAACAATAATTTTGGTGGCCAGTTTAAATAGGTGAGGCTATATTGATTATGCAATAAACTTTTTTGATTGCCTTAGTGGTTTAGAGATATATACTGGATTGCCTGTAAGATCTGAAGGGCTATATCTATCCAAAAGCTGTTCCTGCAGCTGCTGGTTCACTGACACTCCACAGACCTCCCGGTCTCTGCAGCTGCAGCGGCTTATGCCTATTCCAAGGCAGTGTTTCTCTTCAGCAGCCGTGTCACGCTTGTTAAGTTATATAGCTGCACAACAGTCTCCTCCCTCCTTTTAAATTGATACGAGAAAACCACTGAATCAGCAGTAGGCTTCTCTCCTGTTTCAGCATTGGAGACGTATGCTTCTCTAGCAATGAAGGACAATATTTACACATGTAAGGGTTCATCTGTGAAGGGAAATGTAATGGATAGGGAGAATTCTTTCCTTGCCTGTGACTGTGGATAAACAAGGACAGAATCTGATTCAACTGAGGTACTACTTTTATATTTGGTGGGTCACCCTTAAAAATTAACCTGAACAGCTACCAACTTTCCTCAGACTTGGATAAGATTCAGTCCTAGAACTCAGACTAAATGTGGAAGAAAACAAGCTCCTTACTTTTTAACAGAGTATGTGCAAAGCTAACATGACCATCTTACCGTCCGGTGTAGTAATCGAAGAGTATCCACAGATAGTTGGAAAACTGAGCGAGTGCACAGGCAAGAGTCATCCTTCTGATGCAATTGGACCTTTTACTAAAAGTTCTAAATCAAGCACAGGTTTATTCAGTGTTGATTTTAGTGGGTTTTGGATAATTAAAATGCAGCTCCACGGGGAAGCTTAAGAGCCCTTTGCCATGCATAAGGACTGTTCGCTTCTGTCTGTAAGAACAGCATGAATTAGGAATTGCTGGGGCATCTCTGTCTCCTCCTAGGTCTACACTTCAAGCTATGGCGCTCTTTAAACTATAGTTCTAGATGATCTAACAAGAAGCAGTCTATCTGTGAAAGCAGGACTTCCACTGAGATAAATGAGGCTACGCCACACTCCTCTCTGTTGGTGTGAGCTGGATTATTTCTGCTGTGAACTGTACCATGCATTAGTCAGTTTGCCCTCTGCACAAGAACAGATTCCAAGTGTATGTGAACATGATCGGACCTAGTGGATCTTATTTATCTGAATTCTTCTAGTTTTGTCACTTGTTCAAATTAAACAATAATTGTTATTATTACTATAGTTTAAATCTGTCAGGTTATGTCTTCCAAAAAAATTGACCAGCAACATATGCCATTATAAAGTGTTTTGAGATTCATAGCAGAAAAGTAGTATATAAGTGCTAGATGTTTATTGTTTATCTCTATGCTTGGCATCTCAGTATTATGGACTTCAAACTTTACACTTTACCATTCTTCTTTAGCCTCTTACTTATTTATCACTTGAATTTGCAGCTTTTTGAAACTGAATTAAAGCAAAGTGCGAATAAAGTGCAGGAACTAAAGGACAAAGTGACAGAGCTGTTGGAGAAGAACCCCGACTCTCCTGAGGCACCCAAGTGGAGACAAATGTTGGATAAAATAGGTACTTCAGTAAAGCTGTGTTACAGCTCAGACTGATTTGGGAGTTGTTTTATTATAAGCTTTTTTAATGTATTAGCAACCACTAGTATTTTTAATATCCTGCTCCCTCCTACCCCTTAAATTCTGTGGAAAGAACTCCCTTTACAAGCTGGTGGATCTGGAGTAATTCCACTGGTGTCCATGGATTTTGAATTTATATCAGTGCAATTGAGAGGGGCTATAGCTTCACTCCCTGTTTGAGAGCGCTTTATCTTTTTCAAACAGTGTGCAGCTGAAACTTGACTAGTCAGTTATTGTTCCAGATACATACGTTCTTCTTACAAAATATAACAAATTAGGTTAATTCTAATTTCATGGAAAGAACAGTTTGAGTTGTTGGTAATGCTTTTTCTGCATGCTTTTTTCCCATGCACTAGTAGCCTTTGTCATTTTGTGGTTTTGGTGGCTTTTTGCCATTTTCTAAAACCGATTCCATAAATTTTGCCAAAAAAATTGGAAATGACTGTGTTTGGACAATACATTTTGAGATACTGCGATACATAATTTTCATGAGCTTTTAAAAATTCTTCTTAGATTTGTCATATTTTAAATAAATCATAGGTCAGTCTTGTTTCATACTGATTGGCATTTCTATAGCTACACCAATAATACTTTTAAAGCTGAGAATTTTTCCCGATCTGTCCTGTTTGTAAGTGAAACTCTGAAAAGTTTAAGTAGCAGGTAAGGTCTCTGAGAGAACTTGAGTAGTATTGAAAGGGAATTAATACAGAATGAGTAGAGGTCAAAGACAGTGAAGTAGCAAAAGAAACTGAAAAAACACAGATAAAATTCAGGGACAAGGAGAGTTAGCAAAATATCAGAGCTGACTGAGGAAGCACTGACAGTATGATAGAGGGAAGGGGGAAGTTACAAGACTGTGTAAGACTCAATGGCTGCTCTGGAAGCCACTTGCTACAAGTGGAAGAGACCATAGATTGGCCTAGGTGTGAATCTAAGCTCATGCAGTGCTTTTGAAATACCTGTGTACAGAAGTATTCTCATTGTCTGTCATTAGGTACCTGGTTTAGATGTTTAAATGAGGCAGTTAATCTCCACAGGCTCCTAATAAAGACATTTGAAGGAGTTGTGCTCCTTCAGAGGGCTGTTCAGAGTAGAAGCCTAAATTAGGGCTTCTGCTCACCCTTGGAAAGGTATCTGTTTCTTTTTACTGAATAAGCAGGAAGATTTGTCTGTCTAAATCAGGCACCAAAGTTATAACTGAACACAGCCCTTTGGCTTTTACATCATTTGAGACCGAAGCCTAGCTTGAGTGGTATTTTGCTTAGTAATATTCTAATCCAATTTCATTACATGTTGTATATTCATTGCTCTAAAAATTCTGCACGTGGCTGTGCTAAACTGCAGACCTTCATCCAAGTGTATATGCATCTGACTGTTAAAAGATGTATTTGCCGAGTCACTGCAATAAGGCATCTGGAGTTAATCAGCAAGAAGCCTTATTAGAGAGCTCTGTTTATGTTTCATATATAGTCTGCTGTCTGACAACCCATCTGCTAGAACATGCATGCAATATGTTAACATTATCATTGTTAGATTCCAAATGGAAAGAGCTCAATCAAGTTACATCTGAGAGACAACAAAAACTAGAGGAGTCTTCAAATTACCTGACTCAGTTCCAGACAGCAGAAGCTCAGTTAAAGCACTGGCTTGTAGAAAAGGAGCTAATGGTCAGCGTGCTGGGACCGCTATCAATTGATCCTAATATGCTGAATACACAGAAGCAACAGGTTCAGGTGAGTAATGATAACATGTGTTATTGATTTCAGTTTCTTCTGGTTTTTTGCTATTAGCAAAGTACTATTTTGCATTTAGATAGAGTACAGCACAGTTAGTGTGAGCTATTACATTTGTTTATCAGCAAATATCAGCTTAAGTCATACTTGACTACAGTAATTACAAGAAAAAAATTATCGTAAGAGTGAACAGCTGAAGGAAAAAAATGTTGAGGAGTTACTGATCCTCTGATACATTTTTGTGTTTTGACCATACAGTGGTTTCTCTGTAGTCGAATGAAAATGTTCCTTTGAAGTTTTATTAATTTGAGTGTGCATGCAACATTTTATGGTCAGTCCTCATATACTGTCTATGCTGTAGAACTAGCTTTTTGAGATTTTATTCACTTGACTGTGCCAGTAGCTAATAAAAATATGAAGGCAAGTGAAATGCAGTACTGTGAATAGATATGGGGCCAAGAGTGTGAAAGACAGAATAAAAAAGTATAGTGAAAAGGTGGAGTATTTTACTTACGGAAATACAGCAAACTGCAGACAAAAGAAGCAACAGTTACATCAGACAAAGTTGCAGAACCTATAAATTTTAGTTTCAAACATTTCTATTGCTGCCAGTTATTTTAAACTGTGATGAGAAATAACATTTTTATTTTGAAAACATATTATTAAAACTGGTATATCAATATTGATTGAATTGAAGTGTTTAAAACATGAACTGTGTTCTAATACTATGTGAAAATTACTTGATATTGGTTTGTAAGTGCTTCAAAAATCTAGACAGCTGGCATAAGATTATCACGTATCACTTAACAGTCCTTAATAGTTAAACCTAATTGACTTAAAAAGAAAGGGTTTGGAATGTTCTGTAAAGTAAAACCATGATACTTGTCCCTTCTTCTGCAAGCACTATGACTTACTGTCAAAAAAACCCCAAAACCAAAACTGGGAACCAGTGATGTAAACTTTAAAGGTCTTACAGTACATGTTCAGTCATTTTGTGAATTATCCAAATATTCTCTGTGCTATAATAATACATTGCAATATTATGTCAGAATACACCTTCTTTGAAGTTCTATCTTAAGACAAATATTGAAACTGTCTAGGAAAGAAGACTGCTTGAAACTAAACAGCTCTTATTTTACTTGGTACGGTTACTTAATTACTGTAGTATTAACAAAATTCATTGTTTACTTGTATCTGCTGATTGAATTTCTATTAGATGATCTGTAAATTAACCTCATTTTTTCTGCTTCTTTGATGTAAATGCTTGGAAACAACACAGTTGATGTGTAGATGACACAGTTATTTCACTGGCTTTTAA
Source organism: Pelecanus crispus (assembly GCF_030463565.1). Lineage (NCBI taxonomy): Eukaryota > Metazoa > Chordata > Aves > Pelecaniformes > Pelecanidae > Pelecanus > Pelecanus crispus. Next base: position 104,347,366 of record NC_134645.1, read on the forward strand.
AGTTGGAGATTGATTACTCAGTAAGAGAGCTTAGCTACAACAAACTCCACAGAGTTTTGTCAGAAGCAATTTGCTTCTTTTTTTCATGAGGTAAATGCTTTTTAAGTTTTTCTTTCTTCGCAGATTCTGCTGAAAGAGTTTGACACCAGAAAGCCACAATACGAACAGTTAACTATGGCTGGTGAAGGGATTCTGAAGAGACCTGGTGAACGTTCACCCTCCCATGAAATTGTAAAAGGGCAACTGGCAGCTGTGGCACAAAAATGGGACAGTCTAACTGGCCAACTGAGGAACAGATGTGACCGAATTGACCAAGCCGTTGTGAAAAGCACAGAGTATCAAAATCTACTCAGAAGTCTGTCTGATAAGCTAAGTGCCTTGGATAGCAAACTAAGCAGCAGCCTGGCTGTGAGTACACAACCTGATGCTGTGAAACAACAACTGAAAATTGCTAGAGAAGTGAAGGAGGAAATAGAACAGGAAATGAAGAATATAAATGCAGCTCAAGCTCTTTGTGAAGAGCTGTCAACACTGGTTGGAGAAGAGTATTTGAAAGCAGAACTTACGAGACAGTTAGATGGCATCTTAAAATCATTTAAGGATATTGAGCAAAAATCAGGTTAGTATTTATTTAAAGATAAATAGTAAGTAAGGCATAAAGTACCGCATATAGTCTCGTTTGTCTTTATAGAGATGTTGAGTGAGCTGAGCCTAATGCCAGCTTTCTATCCAGTCCAACTCCCAGGCATTTGTACATTAGAATTCAGGAGAGTCCCCATACCCTGAAAAGGTAGAAACAATACTTGGGATCTCTAGTGAACAGTTTGGGAGAGAATTTCAAGCACAACAGCAGGGCTGCTTTTCTCATCTCTTCCTTCAGGTGCATCTTCACTGAATTAGAATACCAAAAGTGGATGCTGTTCATTGAGCTGCCTAACTGCATAGGTGCAGAGTGTAAGCCAAAATTGTAATTTTTAGGCAAGTACCAGTTAATGGCTTGGTGAAACACAGTAGTAATTGTATAATACTGCTTGTGACAGAAAAGGGCCAGTAGTCTGCAGCCTTCCCTTATCTGGTGAACAACAGAACTGAGCAAGTAATACACTGCAAGCACTATCATACTTCGTTCTCCCTAACAGCCTCAGTTTTAGTTTTTTTAATTTCCTCTGGTCACGAGGAACTTCAAAGGATCTCCCTAAGAACACATATTGCTTGCAGACCATGAGTTATACACTGCTAGGCTAGATTACTTAATATTCCCTGTGCTTACACTTTGTAATACCATGAAACATGACCGTGTGTTTTTTACCCCCCGAAATCTTCCTGAATAGGATTCATGTATAGACAGATTGGCTAAGCTCACCTCATTTAATTCATGCCCAAATGCCTTCACTGCTCTGCTGTAGTACAGGCACAAGTCTGTCCCTTGCAAGAAACTTGGTTGACTTGGTTGTCTTCCAGTCAAACACCACATACTAAGGACCAGCTTTCCTTACATTAATGATCATTCATAATAGAATCAGTATCAGTTATTATTTCTTCACTGAATACTAGCGGGTTCTGATAATGAATCTCTGTGCTGTCTTATCTTTTGTAGATAACCATGTTCAGCAGCTTCAGTCAGCATATGCTGCTTCTCATCAGTTCCAGCAAATGTCTAAGGACTTTCAGTCCTGGCTAGGCAAAAAGAAAGAAGAGCTGAACCAGGCTCGTCCTGTATCAGCCAAACTTGACACCTTGCAATCACTAATTGAAGAACAGAAAGATTTTAAGACGACCATGACCGATCAGATTAGTTCCTATGAAAGAATTGTTGCAGAAGGAGAAAGTATCTTACAGAAGACTCAAGGAGCTGACAAAGCAGCGTTACAATCCCAAATTGCAACACTCAGAGGTGACTGGGATGAAATGAATAAGCAGGTGAAAGAAAGGCAAGATAAATTAGCAGATTGTCTGGAGAAAGCCCTCAAATACAAGCAGCATGTAGAAAATCTGCAGCCATGGATAGACAAATGCCAAAGCAACTTGTGTGAATTAAAAGTTGGCATAAACCCTGTTGAAATAGAAAATTCTATTGTTCAGGTGAAGGCCTGGCAGAAGGACCTGGATAAACACCATGGGATGGTGGAGCTGTTAAATAATACTGCTGAAAGTTTGCTCAGTGCAAGTCAGACAGATAAAGAAATCGTTCAAGAAGAAACTAAGGTGCTGAATCAGAAAGTGAATGTAGTCACAGAACAATTACATAAGAAGAGAGAGTGCTTGGAAAATATGGCACAAAGGCTGAAGGAGTTTCAGGAATCATCCAAGGAAACTGAAAAACAACTTAAAAGTGCCAAAGAGCATCTGGAAGCTCACGACTCGCTTGGACCTCAGTCATTCAGTAACAAACACCTGACGATGATGCAGGCCCAGCAGAAAGCCTTGCAGGCTTTAAAGCCCCATGTTGATTTAGCAAAAAAGCTTGCCCAGGACCTGGTGGTAGAAGCTTCTGATTCAGCAGGTGTTTCTGACCTTTTGCTCCAAGCTGAATCTTTGGAGCGAGAATACACTGCAGTGAACCAGCAGGTTGAAGATAGGTGCTCATTCTTAGAGACGAAACTTCAGGGAATTGGCCATTTCCAAAACAGCATCCGAGAGATGTTCTCCCAGTTTGCAGAGTTTGATGATGAACTTGATAGCATGGCTCCAGTGGGGAGAGATCTTGAGGTACTGCAATCACAGAGAGAGGACATAACACGTTTCCTGAAAAAGCTGGAGGATCTTATCATGAGTAATGAAAATGCTAATAAAAACTGTAAAAAGATGCTAGCCACAGAAGCTGAAGCTTCTCCTGATCTTGTTGGTATAAAAAGAGACTTGGAAGCTTTAAATAAACAGTGCAACAAGCTACTGGACAGAGCAAAAGCCAGGAAAGATCAAGTGGAGGGTACTATTAGCCGTGTTGAGGAGTTTTACAGTAAGCTAGAAGAATTTTCCAGTCTGCTTGGGAGAGCTGAAGAGCATGAAGAGTCACAAGGTCCTGTTGGAATGGAAACAGAGACTATTAATCAGCAGCTGAATACGTTCAAGGTAGGAAGATTTCTTTCTTACTACTTTAAAGTATTTTACCACAATGCAATTTTACTAAATGTCATTTCACCATCTTGTTTCCTCATGCGATCCATCTACCTTTTCTGTTTTTGAGAACTGCGTATTGTCTCTATTCTGATGTCCATGTATTACACAAACTTTGTTCTTCACTGTGGTGTGAGGTTTAGACTCCAGTGTTCACATACCAGCCCATATTCACTTTGCTAATCCAAGTCCTTTAGGTTTTTTCACGTGGGCTTAGGCATCAGCATATATAGGTTTAAGACCTTACCTTTTGCCGTTTTCTATTCTGCTACACTGGCCGGTTTTATCTCGCTGAATCCCACCCTTACCTAGAAACATCCTAGTAAGAAGAAATCAGGTAAGATAGAATCATAGAATGCTTTGGGTTGGAAGGGACCTTTAGAGGTCATCTAGCCCAACCCCTCTGCAGTGAGCAGGGACATCTTCAACACAATGAGGTTGCTCAGAGCCCCGTCCAACCTGACCTTGAATTTAGGGATGGGGCCTCCACTACCTCTCTGGGCAACCTGTTCCAGTGTTTCACAACCCTCATTGTAAAAAAATTTCTTCCTTATATCCAGTCTAAATCTACCCTCCTTTAGTTTAAAACCATTAGCCCTTGTCCTGTCACAACAGGCCTTGCTAAAAAGATTCTCCCCATCTTTCCTATAGGCCCCCTTTAAGTACTGAAGGGCAGCAATAAGGTCTCCCCGCAGCCTTCTCTTCTCCAGGCTGAACAACCCCAACTCTCTCAGCCTGTCCTCGTAGGAGAGGTGCTCCAGCCCTCGGATCATTTTTGTGGCCCTTTTGTTAAGGGCCTTTTATAAACGCCCTTTTATTTTGGGAGTTTACTGTAGCATCCTTATCCAAGCACTTTGGTGCTTCTGTGCGTAGCTTTTTTAATATGCCAGTTAGCAATCCTCATCCAGCTCAAAAAAAATGCATTGCAGTGATAGTGGGTGTAAATTGTGCTTTGGTGCTGAACTGAAGTACAGATAGTTGCTTGTTTTAGGTTACAATAAATGTATTTCCAGTGCTCGCTGGAAAGATTTGTAAATCCTACAGATGTAAGCAGTGTTTGAAAAAGATCATAAATCTAATGGCTGTATAGTAGCACTAAATATTCTGTGCTGCTTTGGTTTCATTTCAGTCTAATATTGATTCAGATGTTTGTATGACTTCTACATTAGTTCACAGTTAATCATAAAAACAAACCTTCATAGCAGGATTTGATAAACCGTGCTGTTAAAAAGACGACCTTGGGGAAAAAGTCATTACGTGCTTGGCCCAACAGAGGGTGCATTTTGCTTGTTTAAACTAAACCGGATTAGAAAGGAAAACTAAAACTGAAAACTTTAATCTGGGAATTTCGGATGCAAGTTACTATGAGTTTTGATGATCTTTCAGAATGCATAAATAGAGACAAAAGTCTTGAACAAATAGTTACATTATGAGGAGATTCCATTAGACTCGAGGATTAAAATTGTATGCCAGTCTGTCCTAACAAGTCTCTCTCGATTTAAAAGAGAAACAAATGGCTTTTCTTTGTATATGGTTAGTAAAACACTTTGGATATCAGAAAAAAGCAAAACATCCTGCTGTGATTGCTCTTGCTTATGCTGACTGTACAGGATTTCAGTTGTAGCCAGTTTGTGATCTCTGATTTTACCACACTGCTTGTGTTTTCAAACATTAGAAGCAACTTCAAGTCTTTGTTACTGCGTATCTAACTCTCTCTCTCTGTATAGTTTTTTCTGGCTGCAAAGAACAATACTTTCAGGGGGGAGCAGACAGTAGAAGAATCCAGTTCCCTGCGCGTTGCCTCAGTGCCGTACTTTGTCAGGGCATTGGCCAAGACACAGCAGCCGTACAATTCAGGAGTGAGCGCCTTCTCTGGTCTGTGCAGACCTGTGGGGAGATAGTGGCCCTGCAGCCAAAGAGCTTGTATGGTAAAAAGCCCCAAAAACCTGGGGAGGCGTAAAGGAGAACAGCAATAGCAGCATGTTTATATCCAGAAGTCTACTCCAGGATTGTATTTATATCAGATATTTGTCATTCTAGAAATGTGCTTTGCTCAAAGCAACTCTTTTAGGGCCTTGCTTTTGCTTATGAGTGAAAACGCTGTGCCATTAAACAGGAGGTGATAAACAATGAAAAGGTGAAGGGGTTGTTTAAATAAGTGAAGAACAAATGCAAGAATAAAGCAGCAGAGCGAGGAGCCTTCAAAGAAAGGAAATAGGCAGATCTGAACAGGAAATTTTAACTGGGGTGAGGGTGGTAGGTAGCAAAGGGATACTGATAGCAGGAAGATCAGGATCAACGATTGCTCTCCTAATACTCGGCATGAATGCTACTGGGGCACGGCAAAATTACAGTAGGTAATGTACCTCTGCATACTCTTTACCCTTCCAGAGAGCAATTTTACCGGAGGCAGCAAACCGTAGGGAGACCGGCTGCCACAAATCCTGCTCCACTCGTGGTGTATTTGCTTACATGTTTGTGCACGTACGCAAACACACATAGCCTGAAAATGTGGCTGTGGCCACAAAACCACAGTCTAGCTCCTTATGTCTTAGCTTCTGTGGTCAAGTACAATCAACTTCTGTTCCTCAAGAGTAAAGCAAAAGAGTTGTTCTTTGGTAGATACATTTATTCACGTGAAATCTTCACTCTCTTCAGGGAAGGATCTCGTGTAATGGGCCAGAGGTGTTTTTTGTGGTTTGACCAATTTTTATGTACAAAGGGTTAGAGCTTTGTGCGTGGTCTTGGCATGACATTAAAATGCATAGTTATTTAAAAAAAAAAAACAGGCTTTGAGTTGTATTTTTTTAAATACATATATATAAAATATATACATACACATACTTGTTTTATTTATATTCCTTCTTTGTAATCTTATTCCAGTCAGTATAGAGTGTTAAATTGAAAGTACTTATTGTCAGTGCTAAACTATATTTATTTACAATGCAGATAGAAAATTTACTTTCTGTAAATGAAAATCTCCAGTGGCGTTCATTTGAAAGTAGAACCATGACTCTTACTTCACAAAGTACTCCAGGAAGAGTATAATCAAATGAAGAATTTGTCTCAATTAATATAAAACACACAAAATTAATTACTAATTAACTCAGCTTTGTTAGACAACCTTTTTCCCCAGAGTCTGTATGCAACTCACGGATGGGTACTAAAAGGAAATTTCAGTAAATTAGGTCTGTTGAGGTACACTGAGTCTGCCACCTTTCTTCAAAAGCAAAGCAGAAAAGAATTGTGCACACAGGCTGAACAGAACGCCCTGGGTTTTGGGTAGCCACACAGTGCTAGGTTGTTTGTGGTAGGAGCAGTATTTGCAGCTAGTTTCTCTCTGAAATAGAGAAAGAAAAAACACAGAAGTTGAATTATTTTACTTCTTGAAACCCTTGCACAATTCTTTGTACTGCCATTAAAAGGCATTCTTCTTAGTAAAGCCAACATGGCACTGTTACAGCTTTCATCAGTATATGGTTCATTTGATTTTTGCTTTTATTTTTGGAACAAAAGTAGATGTAGTCGTTAGAGGTTGCCTTCTAATTGGACTTTATGGGAGTTTTTAGGTAGCCTCAGTATTCCTGCCAATGAGCTTGAACTAAGATTTTAATAGGCTTATGTTAGTTGTGTAGAGGGTGTCTGTCCTCTGATTTTCACTTTGAAGGCAGCTAATGTTGAAAGAATAATCAGAGGTTTCTCTTCATGCTCAGTAATAAATTCAAAGTGTTGCATTGCCCATGCACTGGTTTACAAACCCTGGAATAAGATACTAACCTTCCTTGGGATTTACTACAGTGAGGGTCTGTGTTGAAAAGCAAAGGTAAAATAAGCAACTGCTTAAACTTTTTTTTGAAGTGTTGCATTTGAAAGTCACTACTGCACCACATGAATGAAAAGTCTTCAGTAGATATGGTGAAAAATGGTAACTTTTTAAAAATGTTAATAAAATCATTTTGGTGTTGAACAAATACAGACCAATTTCAGTTATGTGCTTTCCCTATAAAATGGTGCAGCACTCTGAATTCAGTAAGGATCTGTTTGTGGGTGTTCTGGGTGAGAATGACCACAGGTGACGGGATGTCAGAAAATGCTTTTCTCATGCTTACTGTTGTAGTATATGTTCTCAACTAGAGAATCCAGAGGTGAGTATCTGTTCGGCATAATTTTAATATGTTTTGGCTGCCTGCCAGAGAGGAGGAAGAAGAGAGAACTTGTCTCACATGACTTTAGTATTTTGATGTGTCGCTGACTGGGTATCAAGTAAAACAATAAACAAGAAGTGTGGCGCATTTGTATTTCTCACATACAGCGTATCCTGCTCGCTGCTTAACTCAGAATGCTCCAGCTGATTGTAGTTAATGCCCGATGTTAAGCTGCAGCACTAGGTGCCACATGCCGTCCTTAAAGTGAGGTCTGAATTGTCACTGTAACTGACGGCTGCTGTCACAAAAGCAGGGCAGGTCTGGTCATGAGGGGCATGGTTTCTACTGGTGCAGAGCAGCCTGGTCATGACGGCTTCTCCTGTCCTGTTGGCGAGTTACCTGTGAGTCTCCCAACCCTTCACCTACGCGATGATGAGCTAGAAGCGTAGGTGCAAGGTGTTGAACAGTATTTAAAAGATGTAAATGTCCAAACCCTGAATCTTTGTCCTGTTAGGCTGCTTACGTGCTGCTCTGAGTCCCGTAAAAAGTGTCTTCCAAATACAGATAACTTTTTCCAACATGTTAAGGCCTGTTTCGGTGGGAGCGGGGTGGCTCGGCTCTGCCACGTTCCTCGGTCGGTGGCGGTCCTGTCGGACGCTGCCACCATAAGCTGTTGCCTCAGAGCCAGGAACTGAAGGGAATCAAACCTGGACGGAACGTCTCTTTTTGCACGTCAGATGGAGTAATATGTAACTACTCCAGGATTCACTAAAGCCGGGTTTGGGGGATATGCGAAATAATGGAGAGAGAAACCTTCACGTGGAAGCGTCCATTTAAAGGCGGCTTTATCGGCCGGGGTGGTCTGCAGGCGGCGGTGACAAGCGAGGCGTGTCGTGACCAGCGTTTCTGTGGGGAAGGCGAGCCGGCCGGAGCGGCGTCGCCTCGCCTCGCCTCGCCTCGCCTCACCTCCTTGCCGCGGCGTCGCCTCACCTTCCCGCGCCGCGCCCGCCCGCCGGGGGCGATGGCGGCCCCTCCGCGCCGCCGCCCCCGGCTCCCCCGCCGCTCCGAGCGGGCTGGGGCGCGCGTGATGTCAGCGCCAGGCGGGCGGCGGCGCGGCCCTGCCCTGCCCGCCAGCGGCGGAACCGCGAGCGAGCGGCGAAGGCGCGGGGGGCCGAGGGGAGGCGGCGGCGGCGGGGCCGGGGAGGGGGGGCAGCCCCCAGAGCGGCGCTGCGGCAGCGGCCGGGCCGGCAGCAGATGCTGCCCGAGGAGCGACGCGGGGCGTTTCCGAGGGCTCGGCGCTGGGAGGGCGCCGCCGGGGAGCGGGGCGAGCCGGGGGGCTGGACGGCCTCGGCGGGCGGTGCGCGCCGGCCCTCGCTGAGGGGGGGTTCCCTCCTTCGCCGCCTTCTTCGCGGCTGCGCTTCGGAAATGAGGAGGAAGGAGCGAGGGCAGCGCACCGGCTGCTGCTCGTAGTCGGGACCTGCCGCATGTAAACCTGCCGTGCCTTCGGGGCGACGCTCGCCCGGCGCTGCGGTTGCCTTACGGAGCTCTCCGGGATGGTGCCGGGAGAGCCGGCCCTAAGCCGTTTGTTTTCCGCCCGTCTGCTCGAAGGACGCGTTGGCTTGGCTGCTAGAAAGTGATGTTTTCCTCTGGGACTGGCGGAGGCACCACGGACGAGCCTGGTACAAGAGGAGGATAAGCTGCCTTTCGGATCAAGGTTATTTATAGCTACTGCCAAAAAAGTAAAGGGCTGGTTTATTATTCTTACTGTTCTGGATTTAACTTATTCCCCCCCCCCCCCCCCCCCTCAAGATTTTCACCGTGCCTTGGTCTGGACCGTACACAGCCACTGTGGATTCCGTCTTTTTAAGCTGCCGCACCATGTTTTATTTATAAAAGGAGATGGGACTCTGCAAACCAGTTAAATGGATTACAGTTAAGCCGTCACCTACAGAAGATAACGTGCTGCCTTCTGTAACGCTTGTTCATTTGGAAGGCTTAATCGGGAGATTTCAGATACGGATTCTGACCTGGAAAAATAAATGAAGCCTTCCATGGAGTGTTTGAAATATTTGAGCCACTGCTGGGTTTTGCTGTACTTTGTTTTTCTGTGACATTGGAAGATTTCTGTTACTTTCTTACTGAAGCACTTTATATTTTAGAGGGGGGGGACCTCGCATCCAGGTAAAGTTGCATTTAAACCGATGCACTGATTACGAATGACCTCAGCCACCTCATAAGTTATGATGTATATTTTGTATCTATGCATCTTATGCTACAGGCAAGTTTACTATAATTCTTCAGAGTGCTAGTGTTTTTTAAACCTTTCCCCTGTATCCATGCAAACAGAGGTATAGTGGTGTACTTGTGCGAATACTTTCAGGATGGGGAAGCCACTTAGCAGGCCAGACTGTCTACGTCAGAATCCTCCATGTGTTGGCAAAGGGGAAGAAGATGAAGATCTAAATATTGAGGACTGCTACGTTCCCCAGAGGTCCATCTATGACACTGTGCGTCTGAATGAACAGATCGATTCAGGCTCCAAGGGCAGCCTCTCCTCGAGGCATTTCACGGACCGGACCTTACCCTACAGTCACAGAACACTGGACATCAGCACTTTGTGCTCCAATGGTGCCCTTACTTCTTCCAGTGTTTTTGAGCTCCGAAGCCGTGACGCTAACAAGTTAGATGAAAAAATGATCTTTGACGCTCTCAAACTGAACAGTGATATAATTCGGACAGCTGGGTTACCCAAAGCAAAGTCTCACACAGAAAAGAAGGAGCATAGGCGATCGTGGAGAACGTTTGTTCCGCCCAACTTTTCGGATTACACGAATAAAAGTGAATCCTCCTTTAATGAAACTGCTGATATGTCAGATACAGCTAGATTGGGCAAATGCAAATGGGGTACAAATTCTCTTACCTCAGAAGAGGATGATTCTGGTTTATGCAGCCCTCCAACAGAAAGGGAAGAAAAACAAGATACACTGTTATCAGGGGAGCAAGCTCAAATACGAAGTTTATCTTCTGCAGAAGATATCCATGCAGTAGGTCAGTTCAGACCGTATTTCCCGGCAATTTGCAGAGAGCAGCAAACCCCACTGCTTGCCAGCAGTAGTGTCACTGTCAAAGAAAGCTGCAGATTGGCTTTGCATGACATTCTACCCTCTGGAAAAGTAAAACAAAACAATGCGCAGACATATGAGAGCGATCAGGAAGAGATGGGGGGAAAATACTCTCACTTACAAGGTTTCAAAGAGAAAACTCTGTCACATGAAGACTCTCTTCAGAGTGATGGAAGAAGTATTTCCCTTGACAAAAATGAAGTGGAAAATGCGTATGAAGTTCACGAAAAAACTAAAACACGAGTCACAATGGTAGAGAAGGATTATGTGGATGATGCATGTCATCGTGTAGATGTTTATTATGCAAATGTTGCTGTAAATACTAGTGACTTGGATTTAGCAAAATACGAGATTTTATCTGATACAGAGGAATCCAGTATGGTGCGTACAGGCTCAAATGAAATGGCATTTTCTGATGAACAGCTTGAATTAGATAGTACTGTAAACTGTCCAAAAGCTATCCCAGGGAGAAATAAAGGCAGTATCTGGACTACTGGCATCCAAGAAACCTTGGATACAGTCTGCAATGGCCTATTGTCTAACAAGGTAATTTAAAAAAAAAAAAAAAAAAAAAAAAAAAAGGTTTGTGAAACAGTTGTAATGCAGCCTTAAAGATGTTTGTTTAAAGCTTTCTGTAAGTGGTGGTGTTGTCGCAAAAATACCATTTTTTATTAATTCGGCGGATGCCGTAAGCAGTGTCATTTGCACAGCAGACATGGGACATCCAAAATAGGTGAGACGGTCAGTATGAATTAGGGGCAAATTCTGAGAGGGATGATGACTTCCAGCTGTGTGGGGCAGGGTTATTTATTGCCCAGCTGGCGCCTGTTACTCCTGATGCGGAGTGTCTCCTCCGTGCACCCGTGTTGGCGCTTGGGGTTTTGTACGGAGTGTGGTTACGGGCAATGCCATTCTAGGGCAGCTACGGCCCATGTGTTCTGCCCGAGCAGCCTTACTCATCAAGGTATGAGCAACAGTATCAGATCGTTGTGGTTTCCAGAGCAGGCAGATTAAAGGCTCACCGCCTCTTCTGAAAGCTGTCTTTTGCGTTTGCGTGCCAGAAAACAGATCTGACGTTACAGTAGTATTTTACGAGCGCAGGATCTTGCAGCACTTTGCGAGTGGTGGATGAGGTAAGAGAGTAAGAAGTGAAGCTTTGTAATAAGGAAAGGGTGTTTGTCGGGTCTGTAATTTTTTTCTTCCCACTCTGGTTGAAATCTGAGATACTTCAAGCTTTGTTGCTAAGTTGTTCTGGTAAACTTTGGCCTCAGCAATAATTGTAATTTATTTTAAGCTTCTCTCTGCAAAGAATGCATGCGTTTTTAAAGGGCAGATTATGGAGATCAGTCCTCTCTGTGGTAGGACGTTGCTCTCAAAAGATGAGGCTTTATGGCACATAAAAGAAGAATTTGTTATTGATTCTGTGTGGAAATATTATTCTGCCTCCTCCCTACCCTACAGTCAAGAAAAACACAAGCGTTTTCCTTTTTCTGGGAGCAGCCAGCTGGTTACACTCTCTCACTTTTCATGTAACCACAGTCTTACAGTTTTCAGGGATTTTTTGTCCGTAGGAAGAAAATTCTTAGGGGTGCTTAATTTATTTTACCCCTGGTGTCTAGTGTAGTTGCTCTCGCTTCTAGATTGACTTGTCAAGCTGGTGGAAGCGTGCTTAGCCACCTGAGGTCTGCTGCTTTAAAAGCAATCACTTGCCACACTGTGTTTGGTGCAAAAGAGGAGAGTCACGGGTATGTTCAAAGTGATCCCCGCTTTTCAGGATACGGAGAAAGGTTGCTTTGAATGCACTAAGTGTACACCAAAACTGCTACTGAATGCTGCTATAGAAATAGGAGGATTTAGGGTCAAAAGTTGAGCATTCTTTAGCATTGTTTATTCATTGGTTATTTTTCACTGGCCTGTGTAATTAATTCAGGGGCTTCAGGCCATTTTCTGATCTCATTGACACCGGTGTCAGTGCAGCCTAATGCAGCTGAATACAAATGGAGATTTACATTGCTGTTGCTAATGGTAATAATCTGGCTCTGAAAAAGCTTAAATACCTGAAAGAGTGAAATAAAGCAAACAGAAAACTGCTCAAAATGCTGTTTGCAAGACTATCCCTCTGAATGAAAACCCATTCTCTGGGGCGTCTGCTGGGATATTGTCTCAACAGCATCTGTAGTGCCTCCTCCTCACTTGTTACCATTATGTTCTCCTCAAAACTACCTTAAAATATCTCTTCCTTCACTGCTTCTTTAACTTAAAACTTTTGCTTTTGTCCTAATTTGGAAAAAAATGCCCAATTGTGTCTCTTGGTGCGTGCTTGTGTATTTATTTGAGGACAACTTAAAAATCTTCTGTGCCATTTTTTGGTAGATTTTGTAGATAGGTAATTAAACAGATAGATGAGTTTCTCCGGTCTTGATTTTTTTCCTCTATTAGTTCTCACCCCTGCCTGCCTCCCCACCCCCAACTTTCCCCCGCTTCTCTCTCTCTCCCTTTCCTTCCTGTCTAAAACTAGTCATGGAAATGTGCATCATTTTCCCTTTGTGGTGTATTGCCTTTACTCTGTTTAGACTGAGTGTACTCTGTTTAGATTTGTTAATTTTTTTAGGAAGGTGCTGATGAGGAATGGTTTCCTTTCTTCTAGACACTACTTTTCAGTTGTTGCATACTGTGATGTAAACACTAGATGCTTTTTATGCCAGAAGATATGATGTTTCATGTGTGTCTTGGGTTTCAACTGCAGGTATTCCAGAAAGAAGAAATTGAAACCCTGCAAGTAAAACAACAGGAGGTAAATTGGTTGGGTCAAGGCCTTATTCAAAGTGCTGCTAAAAGTACCAACACAGAAAACCTTGAACATGACCTTGAAGATGTCAACACCCGATGGAAGACTCTTAATAAGAAGGTTATTATTTTGTATACTATTCTGCTTTTGTTGTGTTCTGCTTTTTGATTATTTGCTTGCTGACATCTTTCAAAGTACAGGAAATTAAATATTCACTAAAAATATGAATTATATTACTTTACACAATCACTTTGTTGATAATTCTGAGGATATGTTTTATATCACTAGTAGCCAGAGGTATTACTATCATTTATAAGGTTTTGCCAGCCTTTCTGTAGGTCTGTCCTGGATTTTTATTCAGGAAAGATTCCTCTAGGACTGTGTGTTCCTTCCTGCTTAAGCAGAGCAGGGAAGTTTGATAACCCAATCAAAGAGGTTGGAGTTGTGACACATTCATGGGAGAGGTAGCTATGTCATTTGTAGCCAGCCACTTTCATGCAGTTCTTCTTCAGTCTTTCTTCACATGTTTTTTCTGTCTGTTGTGTTTGTTCATGTACACTGCTGTACCTGCGCAGTGCACAGAGCTGTGATACAGCCCAGCTTTGCGTGACTAGTGGCACATTTCCATTATAGCACCTTAAGGATCGTATTGCTTGAGACTTTGGAAAGTACCACTGCTTTGGAAAACTGGCTGTAGACATTTTTCTGTGCTTTTGAAGAGTCCTCTTCCAGCAGTAGCTGCTGTTGGAAAGGGTGGGATGGAAGTAGAAATGGCATTCATTTTCCTCTGCTCTGTCTTCCTGAAGGAGTGATGCAGCAGAACCGCAGACACTTGTGGTTCACCTATTTGCCTTCTCCTTTCCTGTTTTTAATTCCCTTTGAAGGCATTATTGCCTCTTATTAAGAGTTGCTACTTTGGATTCCTGGCTTGGTCTTCTATAAGGAAAATAAAGACCATCTGAAACAAAAACATCATGTCAGTATACTTCATAATACTGTAGCTATATAAAACAGGAGTATCTCTTGTAAGGAACTACTAGAGTAGTCTGATTTACTGGGAGTCAGCCTCTTCATTGCATGCCTGTAGCCCCAAGAGATTAATGCTAAATTGTGCCATAGTGCTGTTATGAATAGCTAGGAAAATGAGAGTATTTGTTAGTGATGTTGCCAGATGTTCTACACATTTTGGCTACTTATTTCACGGAAATAAAAAGAAAAGGTGAGTACAGTTCAATCCTCTACTTTTTTTCAGGTTGCCCAGCGTGCTGCGCAACTGCAGGAAGCCCTCCTTCACTGTGGGAGGTTTCAGGATGCCCTTGAATCTCTGCTTAGCTGGCTCACTGATACAGAAGACCTTGTGGCTAATCAGAAACCACCATCTGCTGAATTCAAAGTTGTGAAGGCCCAAATACAAGAACAGAAAGTAAGTGAAATGCATGTAGAATATCTCTCCTTCCACTGGATCAATGAGAATAAATTCCCAGTCTTTGGCAAAGCATAAAATCTGTTCAAGTGTATTATATTACATTGAAGTGTGCTGAGGTGTTTAAAGCAGCCATCTGTTTGATACTCAAGAATCTGTCCAGGCTTGGGAGAAGTGCTCATCTTCTGGGACATAAGACAAAGAGTGGCACTGACTCACAATCTGAGCTCTGGTTAGAATTATTAACACTATCTGGAAAGGATTGTTAAAGGTCCTTTGGAAAAAGAGAAAGCATAAAATCCAGTGTTTGGCCATTTGGAGAGTAGGAAATAAAAACTGGTACATTTTCAGTGTAATAATTCCAAGGTAATATTGCAGATTACGGACTTGAATACTTGGCTCTTGATCCTGATTGTGATCTGATTGTTGTTGGTAGTAAGTTGGAATGCTGTTGGGAAATGGCCTGTGCTAATGTGGAAACACTATCAGTGCTGTCAACTTTTGCTAATTTTTATAATGGTTATAGAAAAAAAACCCACAATGTAGCTCATGAAACATACAGTCCATGCAGTTGGACTGCGTGGCCCACTGCCACACAGACATTTAATATAAAGTTATGGTCAATACAGGTTGTCATGTTGGGATATCTGGAGAGGCAGTTAATGTTACCAAAGCCAACTAGAGAATGGAGGAAGGGAGAATTTTAGACAGAGGTGTGCTTTATTCTTCATGGAGAAGTTGATTTACTGGACTAGATCAGTCAACTCAATTGTATCTCAAACAAGTGATGAGTCGATTATACAATAGTTTTTATATTTCTTTTCCTATCTTTATATATATCAGAATTATCTTTGTGTTGCCAAATCTAGAAGGGCATGCAGATTTCTCAAAAATGGTCCTATAAAATGTACCAGATACTCATATAAATAGCTTGTTTCCCTCAATGGTGTTGAATAGAACTTTTTCCTCTATATGTTTACTCTTCAGGCTGCCATAGAAACCAAGGGGATTGGTTGGGCTTGGTAAAACTCTGCTGTTCATAGCAAAACAATTGAGAAACTAAAATGAGCGTGTGTTGGGGACGGGACAGGTTGGTGTGTCTCTCTTTGATTAGCATTATTCACACCTTCATCACAATATAGGCATTGCTTTTTCTTTTTTTGCTTTAACAGATTTTCAAGAAGTCTAGCTCCTTCTGGTTTTACACTTGTGTTATTACAATGTTTCTTAATAACCTGGTGCCCAATTGCTTTCTCTATAGCTTCTCCAGAGGTTGCTGGATGACCGCAAGCCTACCGTTGAGGTAATCAAACGTGAAGGGGAAAAAATTGCAGAGTCAGCCGAACCTGCTGATAGAGTGAAAATCTTGAAACAGTTGAGCTTCCTGGATAGTCGATGGGATGCATTGCTCAGTAAAGCTGAAACAAGGTATTTGAAATTCTTTCATAGATTTGAACAAATGTAGACATAGCATGTGATAGGAGATTAGAAGCAGCGTGTGGAACTTTGTAGAGTGAAATCTTGTTAAGTACTATCATTCTTGTTATTACATTGTATTATTGTGTCTTGATGTTGATATAATAGGTCCTCTGAAGAAAAAGTGGGGAGAAGTGGCTTCAACAGACCAAAAGTTCTTTAAAAAAGTTTAGCCTAAGATGCTACGGTCTGCTAGGATTAACTGCATATGTATCTTCTGAATATTTTACCTCTGATAGTTCATTAGAATGTGAGTTTCTTGATGCAAGAACCTTTTTTGCATAGAATCAAGTCCAAATTTTACACTTAACAAATAATAATGATGTTCCCTTGGGACTTCAAAATTCCGACATGCTGCTACAAAGAGGGGGTACTCAACTATTCTTCCCCTTTTCTGTTTGGTGTCATCCATATAATTAGTTTCTACAACTTAGAGATCCTCATACTGTCAGTTGCTGATGTACTTATGCAAGGTGCTGAGCCCTCTTAGTTCTCAAGGAGAAAAAGAACCGTCAAAGTATGTAGATATATTCTAGCAACACAGAAAACACTGTCTCTTAAAGACATTGCAGTCCAATTTAAGTTCCAATTTAAAAAAAAAAAAACCCAAAATACACAGTATCTGTGTATACACACATATAGATTTATGAGTTGTTGTCGATGTATAAAATACCTGGAAAGTTATGAACTGCAAAGTGTCTTTGAAGAAGTCTGTGTTGAAGGGGTTGCTGAACATGTTTCCTGGGTGGGGATTTGAAAAAGGACAGCCTTGTTCAAAGTAGGGAGAAGAAGAGCGTGCATAAGAGGTGGCCTGAAAAAGGCATATAATTGAGAACGAGAAAGGACTTGGAAAGTTGAAGAAAAGGAATTTCAGTGAACAGTGAAGCTTTACAGTGAAGAACAAATGGATGTGTTGGGATTTAGGTTGTCTCTGTTGTCTCGTACTCCTTCTGGTAGCCTCTTTTTAGTTCCTTTACTCTGAACCTCTTTTGTTACCTCATACTAATAATATGATCATGTAATTAGTAGAGTCAACCACTAATAGACCATTATTTCCTCTTTCTTTTTTTTTTTATTGAAGAAATCTGACTCATTAGCTGGGGTGAATGCTAATGTCATGTTTAATTTAATATTATTCTCCCAGTCTTGTGAGAATTAATTAAAAATCAAATTGCAATTTTTTCCAAGCCATCTATTAGCCACAAGCTCATCTCCATTATTCTTTGACTGGTCTCTAGAAACGAAGAGGAGTTTTGAGGATGATTTTGAAAGCCACGTAGAGTACTTCACTGAGTGTTCTGTTGCTAAGTGTGTCAAGCCTACCTTGTTTATAAGCCTTGGGAAGCACATATAAACATAGTTTTTATGTGGAATGAGATCCCCATTTGAAAGACAAAATTGTGATGTTTTTCACGTAGAGCAAATCTCTTTTAAAAGTCTGCTTGAATGAAATCTGTTCCACAGTGGTTGTAGAGAAGAATATTCTGTAACGAAAAGCCTTCTCTGAAATGTAAAAATCTGAAACAGAAGTGTTTTTTTATTTTGGAGGTCAAGTCTCTGTGCTTTATTAACATTGTCTCACTAACTTCATTGAGAGCTTTTATCCAGAACAAGAGATGCAAAAGTAGAGCCAAATAGTTCTGTTCACATCATTGAACAAATGTTTAAAGATATTTTACAATGCTGAGGAAGCATGACAGTATGTTCTGGTTCAGTAAAGCCTTTGACTAACTTTAAAACATGTATAACAGTCAAGGGAATGTAACTTTATGCTTGAAGACAGCTAGAAACTTGAGAGCGATCCTAATTAGGTATAAAACAACGTTTTGCTGAACTGGGTGCTAGATTATTTTTAGCAAAAAGTATATAAATAAAGTGATACTCTTTTTATGTGCAAAACTTGCATATTAGCTAAAAGAGTTTCAAACAGCTTTGGAGGTGGTTTTTTTTAAATTTTATTTGATTTTTACTTTACCTTGTTTTTCATTGAGTGTCATGGATATATTTCTATCATTTGGTGACTGGTTCCTACAATAAGACAGAATTCTTTCTTTTTCTTATTTTGTGAAGGATTCAAGAGGCTTCCCTCCCCTCCCCCCCCCAGCTATTTCACACTTACTTCATCACCAAAAAATAATCTTTGTCTTGGCGTGTTGATAGGAACCGTCAGTTGGAAGGCATCTCGGTGGTAGCACAGCAGTTCCATGAAGCTCTGGAGCCGCTGGTGGAGTGGCTGACCGCCACAGAGAAGAGGCTTGCAAATGCAGAACCCATTGGAACGCAGGCCTCCAAACTGCAGCAGCAAATTTCTCAGCATAAAGTAAGATACAAACCACACGCTTGCTTGTGACATTCTTTTTAGACCCTTCTGTAAAGTACAACACAACTGGCAAAGCTGTTGCAGTGTACCTGTTTTACCATACTGATTTTTTTTTTTTTTTCTGTAATTTGAGTTTTATATATTTACGTTGGCAATACGTCCTTTTACGTTCAGTTTTTATTGGGTTCCACTTACATTTCTTTTATGTTTTTCTGATTTTCTTTTCCATTATTCTTCATTATTTAAAAAAATATAGGCCCTAGAAGATGATGTCCTAGCTCACAATAAGAGTTTACATCAGGCCATTAGCACTGGTCAGTCTCTAAAGACTATGAGCTCCAGGGAAGATAAAGATATGGTGCAGGAAAAGCTAGATTCTTCTCAGGCCCGTTACATTGAGATTCAAGAGAAGAGCAACAGCAGATCTGAACTTCTCCAGCAAGCTTACAGCAATGCTCAGATTTTTGGGGAGGACGAAGTTGAATTGATGAACTGGCTGAATGAAGTCCATGATAAACTGAGCAAATTGTCAGTCCAAGATTGCAGCACAGAATTGCTTGAGAAACAGCACTCTGAACTACTGGTATTTTGATTTCTGTTCATTTATTATTTAATTAATTTTTAAATTTGATTTATATTTCCATACTTCATTTATTTTTCATTAATATGTTTTGTTTAAAATGCCAATAGGCTTCTTCCAAATAAAAATAATATAATTTGTTATGTCTGTGCTAACACCAATGGCCTTTTCTCTTAGGATCTTCAGGAAGAGATTCTTCTTAGAAAACAAAATGTTGATTTGGCTATACAAAATGGCTTAGAGCTTCTCAAGCAAACAACAGGTGAGAGCTTATGTAAAACTATGATTCATCTGGCTTTTTTTCTTGTACTTGTAAGTACTTCTGAGAAAATTAAAGTGGAACTTGTAAATATTAGTCCATATTTGCTGGTTAAAGCAGTCATAGTTGTTTATTTTAATAAAGGTTTGAGGTCAAAGTAGGTTATGTTTTTGGGCCAGTTTGGTGAGCAGAAGTCCTTTTTTGCCTGTAGAGAATTTGGCCCTTGAATCCTTTACTATTTTTAGTGGAAAATTATTTTAGTGAACCTGCATTCCATTCCTAATAGCAAATTATGGACATTACTGGTAACGGAGGGCTGTTTGGCAGTGGATGCAGTCAATTCCCTGCAGGCATTCACAGATGAACGAGGTATTAGACTACCTTTTACTGCAAGAAGAAAGCTTTGTCCATTGGAGCTAATACTGTGGGAAAAGTTGCATTCCAGTTGTACACAACATGTCTGTTCTGTAGATCAACATCTGTCCGGATTTTCCAGTACTTCTGAAGTTTTTGACCTCTTCAAGATACACATATGGTTGGGGGCAAGAGGGTATCCTTTTCTGTTCCAAACTTAGATATTATGGATAGCCTGTGACGAAATCTGAATACACACTAATAAATTGCAGTAGGTTGTTTTTATTTTAGCCTGTTGAGTTGTGCTTCAAGTGGATAGTAATGAGGGTGTACAGTGATGTCAAATAGTACTGTAATTGAAAATCTAGTTAGTATTTTGTTTATTTTTTTTCCTTACATTTTCAGTAACCCTTTTATAATTTCTTTTTGGCCTTATAAGAAGTACTGTGAATTTAAGGGTGGATTTTTTTAAAGAACTTTTATGTTAAATATTGGATCTAAGTCCTTACTTTCTAATAGTTTAGTAAAGCAGAAAAAAGACAGAAGGACAGAGCCTGAGCTGAGGTAAACTTTGTAGATCTGTAGACTTCAGTGATGGTAGGATAATTTACAACAGTAGAGGATTGACCTTGTCATCTTGTTTGGGTTATTTTATAAATTAAATACTGAGATTTCTGTAATAGGTGGGGTTTGGGATTTGTGGGTGGTTTTTTTTGCTTTTAAATATTTGTGATCACAGGACATAACATCCCTCTGATATTTTAGGTGATGAAGTTGTAATAATTCAAGATAAACTGGAAGGCATTAAAGTGAGATACAAAGACATTATGAAATTGAGTTCTGATGTATCCAAGACCTTAGAGCAGGCTCTGCAGCTTGCAGGTCAACTGCACTCAACTCACGAGGAACTCTGCAAATGGCTTGACAAAGTGGAGGTGGAGTTACTCTCTTATGAAACTCAAATATCAAAGGGTGAAGAAGTAAGCCAAGTACAAGAAAGACAAAAAGTAGGTTTCAGAACCTGTGAATTATTTATTGCTGTATGATTCAGTTAGGTTTTGTGTTAACTTATGTTTGGCATGAAGTTGTTTTGTGAATAACTAATTTTGGCATCAGATCATTTGACTAAATGTAACAGTAGTTAAGAATCAAACTCACTTTCCAGAGCCATCTGTTATAATCACTTAGAAATTGGGCTGAGGTTTATTTTTAGCACAAGAGAAGCACAACATTTCCTTTTTATTCAAGCAGCTACCTAATCCTGGGAAAACTCTTAAGTTGTCAAACAAAGTTATTTTGGTTCTTTAGTTGTGGCATGGATAAAATCCTGTAAAGTATAAAAAGAGTCAACATTTAAAATATATATTACTAATCTTGTTTAACAATATTTATTTCAAAAGAAAAATTGTATAAAATGGATGGTGCAGACAATGTTGCGAGGGGAAGCTAAAAAAAAAAAAACAAAAACCTTTCTATTAAACTTCTGATATATATAAAAGGAAATGAAACAGCGGTAGGGGTTTCTGTACAGGTAAAAACTCATTCCTGAAGCAGTGTGTGATTTAATCCAGTCATTGCTCATTTAAGAAATCACTTGAAATCATCATATCTTGCTTTATTGCATGCCTGATTTCACTTACTGGTGATTTAGTTCCTTATGGAGTTGCAGGTAGCAAAGAATATCTGTTAGTTTTTGTTTTCTTTGGTTGCTTTGTTTAGTACTAACAACTCTTACAAAATTAGAAAGAATTTCAGACTGTGCTATTGACTGGAGACATATATTTATGATATATTCCGTAGAAAATTCTCTTCAAGAATCACCTACTTTTCTGTCAAACAGCTTACAGTATCAAAAAGCTAATACAACTGAGCTGAAAATAAGTGTGCTAATTTATCCCTTTGGTTTGTGTGGAAAACATTTCAGTTCTCAACTCATGGAGTAGTTGAAAAGATAAAAAAACATGTGCAAGCTGTGTGTGTTCAGCTTGTATGCTGGCATGCTTACTTTAAATGGCCTTTTTCAGGAGTTGAAAAAAGAAGCAAAGAACAACAAAGGCTTACTGGACACTCTGAATGAAGTTGGCAGTGCCTTCCTGGAGCTGGTGCCATGGAGAGCCAGAGAGGGGCTTGACAAGATGATAACAGAGGACAATGAACGTTACAGATTAGTGAGTGACACAATCTCTCAGAAGGTGGATGAGATTGATGCTGCCATCCTGAGATCCCAGCAGGTACTGAAAACTGTTCTTTGGGCTACAATAATCTCTGGCCATGTGTACCTGAACAAAAGATGTCCTTTTCTTATGCTTGAACAGCAAAAGGCCTGTTCGAATGAAGTGGGACTCCACTCTCAAGATATAAATGCCAGAACTCAGCTGATCTGTACACTGTTGTAGTTGTCTGCCTTTTCGTTGACACAAACATCAGTCTTGTAGCTAAAATTGCTGTAACTATCCTGTGGTTCCTTAAGTGGGGATTTGCTTAAGTGAGAACTGAATGGCCCATGTATTCTGCAGATCATAGAATCATAGAATCGTTTAGGTTGGAAAAGACCTTTAAGATCATCCAGTCCAACCATTAACCTACACTACCAAGTCCACTCTAAACCAATCAAGGGTAGACTAGACTAAACCATGTCCCAAAGTGCCACATCTACCCGTTTTTTGAACACTTCCAGGGATGGGGACTCCACCACCTCTCTGGGCAGCCTGTTCCAATTCTTGACCACCCTTTCCGTAAAGAAATTTTTCCTAATTTCCAACCTAAACCTCCCCTGGCGCAGCTTAAGCCCATTTCCTCTTGTCCTATCGCTAACTACATGGGAGAAGATCTTGTGTTAAGTGAAATATGGTCCAGATCCCCAGTCAATTTTACTAGATGAAACACTTGAAATCACTAGGGTTGCCACACCTTTTAGCATCAGCTGATTGTCTAGCTCCTCTGTACTTTCCACAATTAAAAGCCGGATCATCTTGTTCAAGCTGTGGTGGAGAATTTAAATAACAATTGCTTTTATTCATATCCACAATGCTTTTCTTCTTGGGGCTCAAAAATTGAGTTATTTAATATGTGGAGCTTCCATACATGCACAGAGGTGAATATATATGGGTACACTTTGAGAGCTGGCGCTCTAATTTCATCACTAAATAGTCCCATAGTTAAACTTGCTTATAAATGCATCGTGGAAATACAGTTTTCCAGTGTCTGCCTATAGTTCAAGCATAAAAATATTGGTGGAGATTTCTGTTTCTGCTAATACTTCCCATAAACAGTTGTAACAGGACAAGGAGAAAGCATATGTGACATTTTCAAAGTTTGCTGAAAGCTGACTAAAAGAGGCTGGCAATAACTCAGATCTCCTCGTAACTGAGGTTAAAAATAACTTCATGTTTGTCGTGGTTTAGCCCCAGCCGGCAACTGAGCACCACACAGCCGCTCACTCACCACCCCCCACCCCGCCAGTGGGATGGGGGAGAGAATCAGAAGAGTAAAAGTGAAAACACTTGTGGGTTGAGATAAGAACAGTTTAATAATTGAAATATAATAATAATAATAAATTGTAATGAAAAGGAAAATGACAAAAAGAGAGAGAAATAAAACCAAAAAAGACAAGTGATGCAAATGAAAAACAACTGCTCACCACCAACCAACTGATGCCCAGCCTGTCCCCAAACAGTGGCTGCACCCCAGCCAACTCCTCCCAGTTTATATGCTGAGCGTGATGTCATATGGTATGGAATAGCCCTTTGGCCAGTTTGGGTCGGCTGTCCTGGCTGTGCCCCCTCCCAGCTTCTTGTGCGCCTCCAGCCTTTTTGTTGGCAGGCCAGTATGAGAAGCTGAAAAGTCCTTGACTGCTTAGCAACAACTAAAACAGCAGTGTGTTATCAACATTATTCTCATACTAAATCCAAACCACAACACTATGCCAGCTACTAGGAAGAAAATTAACTCTATCCCAGCTGAAACCAGGACAGTATTCACCCCTTATTCTATACCATCTACATCATGCCCAAGTCCTACACTTTCCAATACATTCCAATTAATCATCACCGATTTTCCTGTCTTTTGATATATACACACAGATATCATGCCCTTAGTCTATGGGCCATCCCTCTAAAATGTCCATTGAGTTCATTTAGTCCATGACTTTGGGCTCCATCTGTCATTACAGTCTTTCAGGGCAGGAGAGATGGTATGCGATGTTGGATTGTTGCATGCTGAAGCCAGTTCTGCTTCCATTAGCACTGCACTTTGCTTGGTTTCATCAAAGTTCATTCTGAGTTTGTCTGGGTGATTCTTACTGTAATACTGTTGATATGGCATATAGCAACCGTAGAAGTGATGACATACAGTA
Organism: Pelecanus crispus; assembly: GCF_030463565.1. Taxonomy (NCBI): domain Eukaryota; kingdom Metazoa; phylum Chordata; class Aves; order Pelecaniformes; family Pelecanidae; genus Pelecanus; species Pelecanus crispus. The sequence goes on from NC_134645.1 coordinate 104,371,304, forward strand.
TCATATAGCAATTAACATCATATGGTTCGGTTCATTGGCTATTCTCACCCAAAATCAAATCCCCTTGAGGTACACATCGGACTTCCCCATCCTTCCGCATCACCCACCAAGTGCACCCAGGTCCTTGAGCAAAAGCAATCCCATGAATGGATTTACCTTTGCCCAAGGGGGGAGTAACCCAGACTGTCTTCCTCAGCATATTTTATATGTGCACTACAGGGACTTTATCTCCTTCCACAGTACGTAAAAGTTTTGATTGGGCAGGGCCAGCTCGATTGGCAGATCCCCTGGTGTTGACTAACCAGGTGTTTTTTGCTAAATGTGTATCCCAGTGTTTGAATGTCCCACCACCCATTGCTCTCAGGGTAGTCTTTAACAGTCCATTGTATCATTCGATTTTCCCGGAGGCTGGTGCATGGTAAGGGATGTGATATACGCACTCAATGCCGTGCTCTTTGGCCCAGGTGTCTATGAGGTTGTTTCGGAAATGAGTCCCGTTGTCTGACTCGATTCTTTCTGGGCTGCCCTGTTGCCATAAGACTTGCTCTTCAAGGCCCACGATGGTGTGGGGGCACGGGATACGTTTCCAGCCATCCGGTGGTTGCTTCCACCATGGTGAGCACATAGCGCTTTCCTTGGCATGTTTGTGCGAGTGTGATATAATCAATCTGCCAGGCGTCCCCATATTTATATTTTAGCCATCACCCTCCATACCAAAGAGGCTTCAACCACTTGGCTTGCTTGATTGCAGCGCATGTTTCACATTCATGGATTTACCTGTGCAATACTATCCATGGTCAAGTCCACTACTCAGTCATGAGCCCATCTATATGTTGCATCTCTTCCTTGATGGCCTGGGGTGTCATGGGCCCACCAGGCTGTAAATAGTTCACCCATATGTTGCCAGTCCAGATCCAGCTGAGCCACTTCAATCTTAGCAGCGTGATCCACCTGCTGGTTGTTTTGATGTTCTTCAGTGGCCCAGCTCTTGGGTACATGAGCATCTACGTGACGTACTTTTACAACCAGGTTCTCTACCCAGGCAGCAATATCTTGCCACAATGTGGCAGCCCAGATGGGTTTGCCTCTGCGCTGCCAAGTTGCTCTGCTTCCATTACTGCAACCACCCCCACAGGGCATTTGCCACCATCCATGAGTCAGTAGAGAGAGCACTGGCCACTTTTCTCATTCAGCAATGTCTAAAGCCAGCTGGATGGCTTTCACCTCTGCGAACTGACTCAATTTCCCTTCTCCTCCAGCAGTTTCTGTGATTTGTCACATAGGACTCCATACAGCAGCTTTCCACCTTCGATGCATTCTCACAAGATGACAGGATCCATCAGTGAACAGGGCATATTGCTTCTCATTTTCTGGTAGTTTATGACAGAAGGTCATACTCTACTTTTGGCTTACTTGTTGTTCTTCACTCTAAAGTAGCCATAGAGGGTGCTTTAGAAAGCATTCACAGAGCAAATCACAATGTCATCATATTCAGAAGTCAGTCATTCCTGGTTAGAAGAAAAAGTACCACAATGAACTATGCTTGGTTAAACTGGGTGGGGATGAAATAGATGATTTTATAGTGACTCAAGTGAAATTTAGAGCTCATAAATAACTGTCATGCATAATGGGAAGAAAAGACTTCAAATTTTGGATGCAGAGAGTACCAATTTTGTGCTTTTTTTCCCTTAATCTTATATTTGAGCATCACAAATTAGAAATACTATACCCTCAGCAAATGGAGTTTAGAGTCCTGTCCTTCCTCGATGCTATGTAACCTAGAATTTTCAGTCTTGCTTTGATTGTGTTATTTCCATGAAGTACTTGTTCACATTACTTACATACCTATGGATATTTGGTATCAGGAAGTCACACTACAGTTAATTTGTACATCTAACACATTTGAAATCACCTTCTTCATTTCCTTCGTTTGGATTATAAATAGATGGGCTTCTGAAGAGCTTGGTTGTGAACTGCAGTTTCTAAAGCCAGGATTTAACTACCACTGGTGCACGTGCTTTGTGCTAATGTTTACAGTACTGATTGTTTCAGAACATACCTTTCTATTAGAAAGTCACAATATTTAGGACAAAACTTATTTTCTGTTACTTTAAATGAGAAGTGACATATAGTGAAAAAGAATGTGCTCTCTCTCATGTAACAAATGGATTATAAAGGCTGAAAAAGATTGACTCATAAAGAATGAAATCTCAGAACTGCTTCTTTTGTTTTTGTGTGACTCACGATTAACCACTAAGACAAGACTGATTCAGTGGCTAAAGTGAGCTCCAGCTACAGGAGCAGGGCTGTCATGGTCTACAGCCACAAAAGCACAGACCAGCAGATTTAAAAGTCAAGAGGGACTGAGAATGATCAGAAAGAGACTTCTCAGGAGAGTGTGGGTATCAACAACACAAGTAGCAGGTTCTGACGTAAAATGTCCTGATAGGCATTCACAATAACTCAGAGGTGTATTAAAGTTCAGCTAATTGCGGTGGGGGGCAGCGTTTAAAGTAAGTAAATAAATAAATAACTACTTAGTAGTTTCTACAATGACTGTTTTGTGCATCTGATCATCCCATGTAATCTTTCTTTATGGCTTAAGCTCAAAGCTGCCCCCATTGAGTACTACAACATGTGTGTGCTAAGATACATGCCTATAAACTTGAACTGAAGACAGAATGTGTGATTTTTTTAAAATTTGGTCTTGCTTTTCAGAAGAATTAGATCCCCATGTACTTCTTTTCTGGATCTCATGCTCTCCTTCACAAATTAGTAAGAAACAGATCCTTTAAATCCTCTCATTACTTAGTCCTTTGAGGTAATTTCTGAAACATTTAAGTGTTGACTAATGGTAGTCAAAAGTTAATCTTTTAGGAAAAGGACTGGCTGCACCCAAATGCCCCAAAGAATTTTCAGATTTAATCCAAGGTCTAGTTTTGGATGAGATCCTGCCTTCTCTGTATTCAGTGAGGTTCTTCCACTGACTTAGTTGAATTGTGATTGTTTTGCCTTTATCATTTAATACCAAAGCAGCTCTTAGGATTGAAAGGATAACATCAAGCAACTATTTCTTAGGACAATTGCAACACTAGCAGTAATAATAAATACAGAGATGGAAAAGACACGTGAAAGTAGAATAAAATGAAAATAAACAGTCTAGTTAAAATTCTGAAATTGTAACCCTTTTTATTTTCTTATGTCTGTTAGAGAGCGCTTTGGAAAAATGTATTTGCTTCTGTTGCTCTGTCACGCTTATGAATTAAGCTGCTTTTATTACAATCCCTCAGAACCATTTTGGGCTTTGTATTTCATTTCTATAAAAACCTCATATGGAAAGCGAGCCACTATCTTTCTAACAATTCGAAAGTACGCTTTTTAATCTTCTTTAAAATTTTAGAAACAGTCATTCTAATTTCATGTCTATAGAACCGCTAAACTAATTCATGTCTCCCTCACTTAGTTTGATCAAGCAGCTGATGCTGAATTTGCCTGGATTGCAGAAACAGAAAAGAAACTGATGTCTCTGGGTGATATTAGGCTTGAGCAAGACCAGACCACGGCTCAGCTACAAGTTCAAAAGGTAAAAGAAATGCATTTCCAACTGTCATGTTAATTATTGGCCAGCACACTCTCCATCTAGAAAATGTACTGGCATGATTTAATTTTCAGTCCATCATAATGCACTTCAAAAATAGTTTTTGCTCCATGTACTCTATTTTTTTTCTCTGACCAATTTTTACTGTGTTTCAAGGCTTTTACCATGGAGATTTTGAGGCACAAAGATACTATAGATGAACTTGTTAAATCTGGGGATAAGATTATGAACACGTGCACCGAAGAAGAGAAACAGACCATGAAGGTAAAGTTCCTTAAACTGCAGCTGCAGCGGTAGATATGCAGACAATGTATAAGTAGAAGGATTCCTATAGTGTCTTTTTTGAAATAGTAATGAAAAAGCATTAGTTACAGCCACTTCTAGTCTGAGGATTGTAATACTACAAGAAATGCTGTTGTGTATCACTCTCCTTCCTTCAGGATGTTCAAAGAGCAAACACTGTGTGCTTGCTTCATTGCCTGACACTAATTTGGAGCCCCATTTATCATCTTCATCCATGGTAAATAGTATTTTAGCCAAAGGACGATTGAGTGAATAGGTATTAGTCATCTGGGGTGGTGAGCGTGGAATTCGGCTGTTTATCTTCCCCAGTTCTCTTGGGTCAGTGACGTTCTGGGCATGTGCATTTCTGTGCCGGATTCAATGGCTGCGCACCTTGGCGTGAATCTTCACTTTCATTTCTGCTGATTTCAGTGTGGACCTTACTTGCCAAGATTATTCCATCCTGTTGACTAACACAGCCCATGAAAGGCATTCTTATGCCTTTGCTTATTACACACACACACAGAGCCTGATGTTGGGGCTGTATATATATACAGACAGATTTTTCATGTTGCCATTTAAGAATGGGTTAGTTGTGGGGTTGGGGGTTTTTTTGCTAAATTACAGTGAGGCTGGATATCTTGTGTAAATTTAGTCCTTCCAATGACCACCCTCCTTGAACAATACTACATCACTAATTGTGTTCTGCTGCAGGATCTCTGAATAAATTTGATTTGCTCTTAACTGAATTTAAAATAGATGACATGTTCTGTCTATGAAACTGTTGTCATAAGGGAGAACAGTTTTATGATGTGAGTCTCTGTTAAATATTTGTATTTGTCAGAAATACTGTGTATGTTAGGCTATGTTTTGTCCTTTGGATAGCATCTCTATACTTAATTTACATGCAAGACATAACAAATGGAAGGATAGCTTGTTCTGCCAAAAAAGATTCTTTACTTCACATTCAATGGCTTGCTTATATGTCTAGTTTTTCCAACACTAGCATTTATGTGCATTGTCACATATAATATTTCATAAAAATGATAACATGGGCAGTCTTCCACAGGAAAAATATATAGCTGGTTGATACTTTCTTTTATTATCACATGCCCAAATACTGTAGATTTGTAATGTTTAAACCTTGTAGTTCTGTCCTATTATTAATGGTAATACATCCTCATTAATTAATGTATGCTAACCTGGAAAACAATGTTTTGTGGTTTCTGTTGCAAGTTTGTAAACTACAAGCACAACAGTATATCCTATTCTCTTGCCCGATTTAAAAAAAAACCCACCAGATTTTTGTGTATTGTTCACAATGCTTTGATTCAGAAATGCTGTGGAAAACTTAGTTTCTGCCACGTGTCACTGAAGATAAGCATCCTCAGTAAGGGAGTGGGGCTAAGATCTGCAGCAAATCATTTGTAGCTTCACTGGAAGCTCTATGGATAAAGTGTTATTTGTAAACATCAATATCATTAAATATGTTGTAATTACTTTGAAAGTACTCTGCCAAATTCCGATCTCCCACATTATTGATTCTATCCACCTTAAACACTGATACTGTAGAAATATTATCAAAACTAAAACTTGGTTCACTGTGGTTTGGTGCTATAATTATCAAAGATTGTTTAGAAAGGAAGGTAATAGACATGTGGAAAAACATACATTGCTATTTTTTGTTAATATTATTTTACAGAAAAAAATGGAAAGCCTCTTACAGAAATATGATGCAGTCTGTCAAATGAACTCTGAGAGAAACCTCCAGCTGGAACGGGCTCAGTCCCTGGTTAACCAGTTCTGGGAGACTTATGAAGAGCTTTGGCCATGGTTAACTGAAACAGAAATGATCATCTCTCAGCTTCCTGCGCCAGCCCTTGAGTATGAAACTTTAAAGCAACAACAAGAAGAGCACAGGGTAAGCATTTTGCCAGTTTTGAAAAACAAAGTGTCAAAAGCCAAGTAGTATTCTGCTTAGAACTGTGTGGTACTCTGCTAAATGCTGAAAAGCCAGACAGTTATACTTCTGTTGAAAAAAGCATGATTTAAAACAATAGTAGAAAATAAATACATTTTCAATCATGCCTCTACTGTTTCCCAGACTGTGCATGCAAACAAGATTATCTGGGAAAGGCAGCAGACAATGTATAAGCATAAAAGAGCGCTAAAGGGGAAAAAAATGACATTGTAGTGAAAGAATAGAGTACACAATAGTTAAGAAGGATATTTAAAAGTACACATTAGTGTCAGTATTAGAACCAACCAAGCCCATAAGCAGAAAGAACAGACATGGGATGTTGTAGCAAGAAACAAAAGAAGGTAAAACATGACTGTCTAAAGATCTGGAGTACCTGCTGTCAGCATGCTGAAAGTGAAATGCTGCCTTTGTGTACAGTCTGTATACAAATATGCACATATGTTGATCTTATGTACATGTTAAAAATTTGGCTTTTGTTGGGTTAGTATCATTGGAACTAAATTTAGCTGAGACAGGAAGGTGGACAATTAGAGGGCCAAGAATTGATCGCTTGGGTTCCAGCCAATCCCATAATCATTTCTCTTGTAAAGTATGTTTGTTACGTAATAATGAAAAGAAATAATTGTTTAGAATCATAGAATCATAGAATCGTTTAGGTTGGAAAAGACCTTTAAGATCATCCAGTCCAACCATTAACCTACGCTACCAAGTCTACTCTAAGCCAATCAAGGGTAGACTAGACTAAACCATGTCCCCAAGTGCCATATCTACCCGTTTTTTGAACACTTCCAGGGTTGGTGACTCCACCACCTCTCTGGGCAGCCTCTTCCAATGCTTGACTACCCTTTCAGTAAAGAAATTTTTCCTAATTTCCAACCTAAACCTCCCCTGGCGCAGCTTAAGCCCATTTCCTCTTGTCCTATCACTAACTACTTGGGAGAAGAGACCAACACCCACCTCACTACAACCTCCTTTCAGGCAGTTGTAGAGAGCGATAAGGTCTCCCCTCAGCCTCCTCTTCTCCAGACTAAACATTCCCAGTTCCCTCAGCCGCTCCTCATAAGACCTGTGCTCCAGACCCTTCACCAGCTTCGTTGCCCTTCTCTGGACACGCTCCAGCACCTCAATGTCTTTCTTGTATTGAGGGGCCCAAAACTGGACACAGTATTCCAGGTGCGGCCTCACCAGCGCCGAGTACAGGGGGACAATCACCTCCCTGCTCCTGCTGGCCACACTATTCCTGATACAAGCCAGGATGCTGTTGGCCTTCTTGGCCACCTGGGCACAGTGCTGGCTCATGTTCAGCCGTCTGTCTACCAAATATTAATTACCATAATATAATAACCATGATACCAAATCTTAATTACCATAATATTACAAAATAGAGGCAACAGTGTTGTAGGCTGACCACCATATATGGGCTTTCCTACATGGAGGAATAATCAGCTGGGATAAAAATTAGGATGTTTCATATATGGCTACTAGTATCACATGGAATCAGATGTATCTCACCAAGGCTAAAACCTGCATGTTTTGGCGCGTGCAAAGCCCATATGGCCACTGGAGATACCTGTCTTCTCCCTACTGAGCACAGAGTAACTAGTTTTTTTTTTAATTTTAGCTGCCTCAATTAAGTGACTCAAGTTAGATAGGATGAACCCTGGCTTCAAAGTCTTGCGTACTCTGAGACCAGTTAATGAAGATGTGCCACTCTTATGTACTGGTAAACACTGGGTTCACTCATTTGTCTTCCTATTATGTCCACAATGAGCAAACATGCTCTGTTAAGACTAGCTATATAACATGAGCTTTGCAAACTATCTTGATTAGTCACTGTGAACCAAGTCATGCTTGCCTTACTTAGAGGATTGTTCCCCATCTACTTTAATCATTCTGCTTGCATGAAAGGCCCTTCAGCTGAGCTTCTGGTTTTGCATTTTCCCTGGGCTATGCCATTAGCTGAGATTTGTTTGTTAAGTAGAAGAGTAATGTCAGGCAGTTTTAACACGTAATCTGATCTGAAATACTTGTTTACTGGAGTTGTTTGCCCAATAGTAAATCGTGGAGAAGACCAAATCGTTTATTGTTCTATTAAAAAAAAAGAAGGTGGTTCTGAATGTGAGTTGAAAACAGTTTTGTATATTCACTTACGTTTCTGTTCTGATGTATTTACTGATGACTATCTTTGTTCCAAGTCATGGAATTCAAAGAGTTGACTCTTGTGTGAGTAACATGCATACAATTTGGTTTGAACTGAGCTGTGGGCAGAGTACTAGCATAAGGTTTGGACCCAGAAATGTGCGCTCTTGTGGCCTTGTGTCAAGTCATCTATTTGTGCACAAAAATAAAACACTCAGACTTATTTTCTAAAAACTTTCAAATTGTTCTTAGTTTCACCTTTTCCTCTTCTCTGCTAATCAACATTATTTTTCTTGTTGCAAGGTATACAAATAGAGTTACATTATCAGTAAGTAGCTAGAGTCAGGGGTTTTTGTATTTTCATTGCTGTTTTGTCATCAGGAGACTGGAGAGTCGTGGTCACCGTCTTTTCAATCTTCTCAACCTCTCCTCTTCTTCTGGGGAGGAGCAAGTAAGCAAGCCAGTATCAGGATTTCTTTTCAAGGGAAGGACCTTAGTTGAAGAGAAGAGGATTTATTTACACTGAGACTGATACAGGCCCTTTTCTGTGTCTTCATTAATTTAAACAAACCCTGAGCTGGGAGGAACAGAGCATGTGCCTCTCATGTTCCTGCACAGGGGCTATAAGATAGAAACACATGGAGTTCACAGCACCGAGAGGGATAGTGCCTCACAAGACAGTGGGATTTTTCTGAAAAGGGAGGAATGAGCTGAGAAAATAAAAAAAAAAACTTGGAGGGAAGGATCAGGCTACTCCCACAAAAAACCTTTCCCTTTTGTCAGATCTATGGGTGCAAGTAAACAAAACCAAAATCTTTAGGCAAGTTGGAAGACATCTTGTGACTTTTTCACTTCCACAAGCCTCTGCACAGTCTTCTGCATGGTTTTGACTTACTTTGGGGGTGGATGATGAGGAGTAGACAGCTGAGGTCAAATTTAATTTACTTATTAATTACTTGTTAAACTTCATGTCAGCTAAGTAATAGCGCTGTTGTGAAGACAGAGGGGTCTGTGGCCAGAGGGGAGACTGCTAAACTAGGTTGATAGGTCTCTACTGATCAGTCTTCCTTGTCCTTTTGTCCTTTTCACTGATTTCTTTGACCCTTCCTTGTGCTAGTTTCCTCTTCTTAAATCAAGGATATTTTGAACTAATATTCTTGCAACGCCGGTACCTCTTTCTGTGATGTTCTTCAATGGAAGGCTTTGCGGCAAGTGGCAAATACCAACATGAAAAGTATATATGTGGTGGTGTTACGCACATGTCTGGAATATTGTTGCCATTTCTGTCATTATGGGTACTAAATATGATGGGGAGTGTCTGTTGCCAGCATCATATGCATAGTTAGCATCTTACATTTTACCTGTAATCATATGTCCTACAAGAGTGTTGCACGGACCCTTTCCAGTGCGTCTCCAATTGTGATGTTTCATGCCTGGATAGCTCTGTGTTGGAATGGGAGCCATCACTGGTAGAGCAGTCACTAACTTTATTTGATATAATTTGTGCTTTACATTAGGACGAGGGGTATTTGTTTGGAATTTTTTGCCAGCTGGATGTGTTAGAAGTGTAGACAGCTGTAATGTGGTGGTGCAAGCATAAGAAACTGATAAGTTGTTTCGTTTGTTATAGCAACTGCGTGAGCTGATCGCTGAGCACAAACCTCATATAGATAAGATGAACAAAACCGGGCCTCAATTGCTGGAGCTGAGCCCAGGAGAAGGTTTTTCTATCCAAGAGAAATATGTGGCAGCTGACACCCTTTACAGTAAAATTAAGGAAGATGTCAAAAAACGAGCACTGGCACTGGATGAAGCCATTTCTCAGTGTACTCAGGTATCAATTTAAGTTTAAAGTATAATTGGATTCATTCAAATGGAAACATACACAGACATTGTCATCTTACATGTATATATCAAGGCTAAGCTACTGTTTTATCTGTATTTTTCAACCTAATGGCCTGTGAATGTTCATATTGCTGCTTATGTTATTGATTTTTCTATTCCTTGAGGGTTTATAATTTTATATATTGGTCAGTATTATGACTGCTGCAGTTGAAAAGTGTTACTGCTTCTTAATTTCGAAGTAAAATAAGGAACATTTGGTCTAAAAATGTGGGATTTTATTTTCACTTTTTTCTGTTTTTCTCTTGCTAGTCTGTTACTAGCTGATGCTTCATTTGTATATGGATGTCACTGCTGATCAGTTAACTTAAGTGTAGTTATGTCTCGAACTTGGCAGCTTTAGTTGCAGTCCATTACCAATGGAACAAGAGGGTAGTTTAGCAGTGGTATTAGCATTTGGGCTTCATTACAGACCCACAAGAACCTAACATAACATATGCTTAAACTGTTATGTAAAAGTATCGTGAGAAAAGTTAAGACTTCACAAAATGTCATCATAAGCATAAAATTCAGATCAAGTCCATACAAGTTACGTATCTTACATTCATCAGCCTATGCAATGAACCCCAATAGAGTATTGTTAGGTATCACATTCTAGAGACTTATAAATATTGGATTAATTGTCATTAAACCCATACTGAAATTCTTTTACTCAACCCTAAATTCAGAAAAGAACTCAGTAAAACTGTCGACATGAACCAATACAAAAACCTGAATAAAAATACTTTGTTCTATACCGCTGTTTTTATAGGAAACTCCCCTTTTCTCTGTTCACTGGAAATTAAGTGCTATATTCTGCTCAGGTCTAAAATACTAAATAAAGAAATACACCTTAAAGTTCTCATCAAGTCTACATTCTAAATAATTTTTGTCATAGGTCATTGTCCTTAATGTCATATTCCTAGCCCCTGCAGACTGAGTTTAAGAACCTGAGGAAAAAAAGTGACATCAGATATCATTCTGCTTTTGAACTGGTTATGGACAATGTATTATATTTTCAGTCATTCTAAACAGCTTCCTTATTCACACCTCTGAAAGATGCCTGATTATTTAGATTCAGTTTTTCTTTATCATAAATGCTCAGTCCTCCCCCTACTTGGAGCTGCACATTTGAAAATCAAGATATTTACTTAGCATTCGAGTCCCTGCTTTGTATGTGATAGCCATTAACTGGCTAAGTACAGAAAACAAGAATAAAAATGCATTCTTTGGTAACAGCTAGAAATAATCAGATGTTGAGAAAATGCTTAATTATTTATGCAATACTTTAAGGTTCTTTTTATATATGTAAATGTCCATGCAGATGGCAAAGCAAAACATTGTAACACCCAGAATGTAATTTTATGTAATCTCCTTTTTGTATTAAGATATGTAAATATATATTACCAGGGCTCTGTACTATGATGGCTATGTCAGTGTTTGTCTAGACGGTCCTGGAAGAATAATTATTTCATTCTTCAGGTTTTAAATTATATTAAATTGCATTATGTATCAAAGGCAGGACATAACCTGTGAAGCCAGAATGAAAGGTTGTAATGACTTGCGTTTTCTTCCTTTTAAGTTCTAAAACACCTTGTCTCATTCATTGAAGTATGAGTAGAAGGAGGCCCACTGAATGTGCTGACAATTTTAAAATGTAACATCTGTGTCCTAAAATTAGACCTGAATATTGCCAATTTAATTTTAGTTTTTATCACTTTTGTAAGGTTTTGTTGCCACAATCAGTTTTTCAGAAGTCTTGAATGTGGGAAGGCTACTTATCTTTCCTAACACATTTAGCTGACTTGTATGATATTCACACTTCTAACAAAAACACTGCATCCGTAACATTAGTCACAGAGTCTGATTTGAAGTGGGTTGTATGGTTGGAAAAAGTAATTACATTTGTATTGCCTATATTCCTTTGAATAGAAAGGATGTAGCTGTTTATGCACACGAGGTAATCTTGTTTTGCTGTGCTCTTTCTAGCAGCTTTCCCAAGTGTAATCAAGAGTGCTTTTTGTAGATCCTGGAGGATCATTAAATGCACCCACAATTTATTAATTTCTGTAATTTGGAAGGGGCATGGTGGTGAGATATTTTTAGGAATCTCTGTGGCTCGAAAAGCATACAGTAAAGGCTAACTTTAGACCTGTACCAAAGGATGAACCATGTTAACGTAGCTGTAATTGAGTTTCTGGGCACCTACGTGGGCTTGGTCAAACATGGGTGAACGTAATCCATGCTGTTGAGTGCTTTTAGTTGCAGAAAGTAACATACCTTTACTGCACTAACAAGCATCACCTGGGCACTAACAAATGTCTTTTTGAATGACCTCACATATCAAATCTAAATCGGTGGCTATATTCCAGTATGTTGGTCCTGATGTGAAAGTGTATGTATTTAATATTAAGGTAAATATCTTTCTAAAATGATGAAATCAGAAAGCCGTGGCTCTCCAAAGTAAGGTACAAACTACTGTATGAATTACGCAGGACTACATGCAAGTAGATTCTGCCATATGTATAGTATCTGCAGATGGAGTGTCTCAGGACTGAACCCAGACTTCATAGTAAAATTCTTAAATCTGAGAGGAAGTACCATTTTGCAAGGTCATTTTTATAATTTAGATATTAAAAGGGCGGAAGAACCACAAAGGGAGGGTATTGCAAGTTGCACATACATGTGTTGGATAGAGATGTTAAATATGTTAAAGTACCTTTTTTGCAAGAGAATTTCAGATGTCATTTTTCAGCTGCTTTTTTCTAATTTCTCTGCCACTTCTTTCTGTCCTTTACCACCCTCCCAGTTTCATGACAAGATAGATCCAACTCTTGAGAGCCTGAAACGCATAGTTGAACGTCTGAGGCAGCCACCTTCGATCTCAGCAGAGGTTGAGAAGATTAAAGAGCAAATCAGTGAAAATAAGAATGTGTCAGTGGATCTGGAAAAACTTCAGCCGGTGTATGAAACACTTAAACAGAGAGGGGAGGAAATGATTGCTCGCTCAGAAGGAGCTGATAAGGATATATCTGCTAAAGGTAGTAGACTGAGGAAAGTTTTATGTAGTGGAAATGCAGCAAGCTGCAGCATATAAAAATCTTCAGTTCTGATGACCACTAATCTGGGGATTGTGTTCTCCTGGAGAAGCTGCTAAAGATTTATAAGAGCAAAGCATTTGTTTAAAATAATTCATTGTAGATATGACCTTTGTTTTATTTTTAAAGGCCATGTTGGTTGTTTCCACTTAATGTTATAAGGAGTCCTGTAAAGAAACAATTCTAGAGTCTGAATTTTAAAACATACACATATGTTTCTGCTGTAGAACTGTAGAGAGATTTATGGCCAAGAATTGTTTGCCAAGGTAGTAATCTAGTTCCTTTGTTGTTTAGCTGTTCAAGATAAACTAGACCAAATGGTCCTCATTTGGGAAGACATACAGACCTTGACTGAGGAGAGGGAGGCCAAATTGTTGGATGTAATGGAACTAGCTGAAAAGTTTTGGTGTGATCATATGGCTCTTGTAGCTACTATTAAAGATACTCAGGACTTCATTCGAGAACTGGAGGGACCTGGAGTTGACCCATCTGTAGTCAAGCAACAGCAAGAAGCTGCTGAGGTCAGTAGAAAGTATTTTGTTGACCTGAAGTATTTTATTTACAGTATGCAGAGAAAAGACAGAATTACTATGGAATACCACAGGCAATTTTTTTGGGTTTTTTTTTTTTTTTTAGAGACCAAGAGTGATAATGTGTAGAAATTTGCTATAATGATATCTCAAGAGTCTGTGGTAAATAACATGTATCAGTGCTTAATTGCAACGAGTGTGCAACATGTGCCTGTCATTATATTTGCATATCTGTTTATAAACGTGTATAATAAGCACGTCACTGAGACTTTTAAAAGTTATACATACTTTAGATTCCCTGAGTAATACGTAATATCTAAATGAAAGGAGTACAGATGTGTTATGCTCTATGTATTATGCTCTAAGCCTGTAATTATTTATGCTGATAGTTACAGATTTGAAGGTTGAATTATAACCTCTGAAAAAGAAAACACTCTGATTAAAGAAATCTAATTTAAGACTTCCTGTTTATTTTTTCCCTCTCATGCAAAATGACATGACAGGCCATTGTTACAATTTGGACTGATGTTAGTTGATTTCACTCTGACTCTGCAAAGGGATGCTTGTATTTTAAGCATCCAATTGCAACTCCAAGTGACTTCAAAGAAAACAAAGGTCAAATCCTGCCATGTTGTATCTTGAAAGCAAGCTGTGCATAGATTATTAAATTTAGTATTAGCATTGTCATTTTTTTGCCTCTTTGTAGGCTGCTAAAGAAGAAATTGATGGACTACAAGAAGAACTAGAAACAGTTGTGAGCCTTGGCTCTGAACTTAGAGCTGCTTGTGGAGAGCCTGACAAACCTATTGTCAACAAGAGTATAGATGAGGTATGGGAAGTGCAGATGTTTAAATCTGTTATGTTAAATGCTTGTTCAGCTGAAATTGGTATATCCCCCCTGCCCCCAACAAATTTTGAAGATAAAAAATTTTGTGGCAAAAGTAAAATATCCCTGAAGCCTTTGTGTTAAAGTAAGGCTTGCTTTTCAGGTAAATGAATCTTGAATCAGATTAGATTAGAATGTACAGACAATTTTATTTTATTGATTTATGGGTTAAATTTTTTGTAAGACAGAAGGGGTTTTTGTTAAAATACTCATTGATTAATACAAATAGATGGCTACTTTTTGCAAAAGTAATGCTAGAATAAATTTCAGATATATCTGCTTTATGCCAAGTGAGACATCTTAACTGAGACAGTCTTGTTTGGGTGACTACAGAGTACTTTTAATTTCTCTAATGTTCAACAATGTATGTTTCTTTTAAGCTACCTTTTTTATAATGATGCAACTCCAAATGATTTAATAGTAGTATTTCCTGTATTAACTATAATCCCGATGTTAAAAAAATACTCAGTAATCAGTATTGTAGTTTACAGCTTTTGTAGTCCAGAACCTCTAGTATATTCTGAAGGAAACTAACTGTGCAGTGATAGGGAGAACAGGTGTTAATATGGAATGAATATGAACTACTCATGCTTAGTTTATTGGTGTTATTGATCAGTGAATATTTAGTGAATGCACATTATACAGCAGTGAAATTTTTTTGTCCGTTGGAGTAAATTACACTTACTTGCAGCTGAATTCTGCCTGGGATGCCTTAAACAAAACATGGAAAGAACGGGTGGATAAGCTTGCTGAAGCTATGCAGGCAGCTGTTCAATACCAGGATGGACTGCAGGTAAGATGGTGTGATATACCTAACCCACTCTTGACTCAACAGGATTTAACGTGGTTGTAGTAAAAAATGTCACATGATTGGGTAGGTGATAAGTAATATATCATTGATTATAATAACTGTTTTCTTCAGTAGGCAGATATTTTTTCTCAGGGTTGGTTGGGTTTAGGGTTTTTTTGCATTAAGGTATAAATCTATTTGGGTTGTTTTCTTCATGTAGTTGTTCATACATTGCACTATGTTTAGATTCAAAATTAATGTCCCCTTGTTTATTGATAAGAGGAGAGGTTTTTTGATACCACACAAATTCACAGTAATCCTTGCTCACATTTTCTTCTGATAGTCAGTACTTCATATGATAAGTGAGTTGAAGTTGTGACACATTTACATGATCTGAAAGGAACAGAATACAGGCCCATATCCTCGCTGTTGTTTTCTTTGAGTGGAGGACAGTGAAAGAACTTCAGTTTTATTCCACCTTTTTTATAAGTCAAATATTTAAGTTTGAATATTTTAAGCAAAAAATATTATTAACGTAATGTTGCTGGACCATTATACTAATTCTAAGTATAATTTATCCAATCACAATACTTCAGATGATTCATTTTTTAAATCTGTAGGTAAATTTTCCAACAGTTCTTTCAAGATACCTTTTCTCTGTATGTGCTGGGTTGGGGTTTGGGGTTTTTTTGGCTTATTCTTTGCACGTTTTGGCTGAGTGGCATGCCTCATATCTTTTGTCAGTGAATGGCTAGAAGATTGAAACATTTGAAAAGATTCCAAACATGGTCAGATTTTGTAAAACTATTTTCTTGCTCAATGGAATTACTGTCTTTCTTGGTTCATTAAATCTTTAAAATTAGTTTCAGGGCAGTTGCTTGTGTGTCCAGTGCAGATCAAGCAGCAGAACAGTCCTTAATAATAATGCAACATGCTTGTTTTCTAGTGCACCCTCACTGTTTTTCTCCAAGTTCTCTTATGTTCATACCGCGTAGAGGTTGACTTGTAGGGTTGCATTAGGAACATTGCCATTGGTTTAAGTGCTTCGTATTTCCTGTGGCTGTACATTGTCCATCCTACAAGTTTGGTACTTTGTGAAAGAGCTTTAAATGCCGCCTTATGCTCATTTCAATAGACAATATGAAAAGTATTGTGGGCAGATTGTTAGCTGCAGCCGCCTCATCCTGTTGAGCTTGTTGGGGGTAGTTCTTTTCTCAAGGAGCTGTGCAGCAGTGGGCAGCTCTGGCAAGCTGTCCTAAGCCTTTCTCTGTAATGAATCACAGATAACAGGCAGGAGGAAAAGGGCCTACCAGAGGTGTTTTTTCCCCTGTGCGACTACCCAGATTGATATAGCTGTTCTTAATCTGTAAGTGGAGTATTCTCAAGGTTCTGCATTATATCAGGAGCAAAAGAAGTACCCACAAAGCCTCAGAAATGGGGAGACTTCATTTGTTTTTTGAAGTTATAACTGCATTATCCTACGGAGATTCGATCAAGCTCAGTTACAGCGCTTCACTGTCTAATATGGACTGAATGGGTTGTGTTCCATGTTCCTTACACAGATAGCACTATCCTTCAAAAGTAGTTTGTTTGTAATCATCATTTAAAGTGTCTTATCATTCAGTTACCGCCTTCCATCTTTGCTCCAAAGGACTGCAGAACAGAGTTTGTCTTGTATTTACCTTTCAGGGTATTCATAAAAATTGCTGGGTTTACTCAGTAAGAAGTAGAGTACTACTCAGCATGAACGGTACTGGCAGAATATTACTCCTAACAGAAGTTCAGTCCTGCAGCATGTACATTCTCATAACCATTATGTGGACTACTTTAGTTTAATATTTGATTCCTTGTATTGCAAAGAAACCTAGGTTTTGCTGAAGAAAGCTGTTTTCTTTCAAAGAGCACAACAATATTGTTCTATGGAGTAAAAAAAAAATTCTGATACTTTGCTTAATACAACTTTCAAATAGAATGCTCTTATTTTTGCTCACACTTCAATTTCTTACTGTGATTTTTCAGGCAATATTTGACTGGGTAGACATTGCTGGCAGCAAGTTAGCATCTATGTCCCCAGTTGGAACAGATCTGGAGACAGTGAAGCAGCAAACTGAGGAACTTAAGGTATGAACTAGCAATTTATTTCATTTATATTTTCATCTGTCTGCATTTTTCTGTGTTGTTTAGTATTTTTCTGTATTTTTCAAGAGTCAAAAAGCAATTTTCAATTTCTAGTAAAAAAGAATCTATATGAAAATTTCAGATAACATTTCATTGCAAACTTTTCATTTTCAAGTGTGTTTCATTTTAAAATCTATTCCAAATTTTTGTGAGACTACACTTTATTTTGTGAATATGTCCTGATAGCCCAGAAATACTTGTAAAAGCATTCCTTCTCTTTCAAAGGCTATAAGGTTATTATGTACAGGGTTCTTTTGCTATGACTTAAGTTTTCTGGTTTCTACCGTAAACAACTTCCTTGAGGCTCTGAGAGAATGCCTCCAAAGCTTCACTTCTGCCATTATAGGCGTTATCTAAATGCTCACACAGATCACGACATTCCCAATACATGAGTAAGCTGAAAAACCAAAATTTCAGGCTAACTTAGAAACCTGTCTGTATGGATCTGTGACTGACTTGCTCCTGACATTGGCAGGCTGTTATGCTACATATAAAAAACAGGGATGTATAACGACCAGGGAATGTCCTTGGTTTTGTTGCTTGCTTGTACATTTTTTGGATGTGGGCAGGTTGTTTAATCTATCTGTTTTATGACGTAACTTGAAATGAACCATAGAAGAACATGCATGTCTGAGTTGTATTCAGACTGCTGCCCAAGTTGCGGGTACAAGAGGGGGTGTTCTACTAAAGAGAATTTGCTTTCAGCTCTTTTGAAGAATAATTCTGTTTGAAGTTTAAGGTATTGTATTGTCAGAACCACAAGAGCTAGAAGTTACTCAAGATATGTTCTGCCTTTTTTACAGACCAGGGAGATCATTGGAGAATACTTTCCTATTGGGCATCTTTATCATCTTCTGGTCACAGTTAGCAATATCTGCTAGAATAGTAAGACATTGTTGTGTATTTTCAATTAGCTGGGACTGTCTGGGTTATCAGTGTCTTAGCAGCATTTTGACCCTGGAAAATAAACCCCCAAATTTATGAAAGTTGACAGTGATGCATTAGTATTGTAAATACTGCTGTACTGTGCTATATTCAAGAAGATCATTACTTGTGATATGTTTATTTGTATTCTTCTTCTGTTTACCATAGCAATTTAAGACAGAAGCTTATCAGCAGCAGATAGAAATGGAAAGGCTGAACCATCAGGCAGAACTATTGCTGAAGAAGGTAACAGAGGAGAGTGACAAGCACACTGTTCAAGACCCTCTCTCAGAGCTCAAACTAATGTGGGACAGCCTAGAAGAAAAGATTATAAATAGACAGGTAAATAATTTAACTTGAAGGTGGTGGCTTTATTCATGACTTAGATTTCTGAGAAAAGCTTTTTATGATATATAATGTTTGTATCAATTTACACATTTTTTTCCTTTTGGTTTGGAAATTACAGAACTGTATTTAACAGAATTTGAATTTTACAATTTATTGAGTTGTTTTTATGTTTTTTAAAGCCTTAGCAGTATCTTCCCCTGTCAGCAGTGCCATGTCAAATCATTATTATTTCATTTTGGTTATTTGATGACATCTTAAGTAGCAGTTGAAAACATGTTTATATGGGCAAAGGTAATATTAGCTGCTGAACTGAACACTTTAAAAAAAACCCAATAACTTCATATTAAACTGTTTCAGTGCTCTCTCCTTAAATTATCAAAGTGAAAGAGAGATTTGAAGATGCGGTGCCTTGAAGTGTGTGTTTTTTCTGAATTGAATCATTTCACAACAAAGAAAAGGTTTTAAAAAGATCATGCACCAAATTGCATTTCTATTGAAATTATGTTTTAAGTGATGAAAAACTACTGTCATATCTCTGATGAGAGAACCTTCAAACTTAACATGGGGTCTTTGAAGGTCAGGAATTTAAGCCTAGAATGTAAGGTTTTACAGGCTAACTTGGCTCCAAGTATAAAGCAGTTGCTTGTGTTGGATAACTGTTTCGCCCTGTTTTTTATGCTATCATATGCATGGACTCTGCTCTGGATTATGGTGACTAACGGTAATCTAAGCCAATGCAATAGCATTGTGAAACCATTTTATTGTTAATTTTATTTTTACTGTAGCACAAGCTGGAAGGTGCCTTGTTAGCCTTGGGGCAGTTCCAGCATGCCCTGGATGAGTTACTGACATGGCTGACGCATACAGAAGACTTGCTGAATGAACAGAAACCTGTGGGTGGAGACCCCAAGGCTATTGAAATTGAACTTGCCAAACATCATGTATGTAATTATAATAAATATTAACTGAAATGTTCTTTTGATGTTTATCTTAGTGATGAGTCTTGTAGTGAAACTTAGCACTTGATAAATACTTCTCTATAGAGATTTTCAAGATGCAGTTTATAGCTGAAATGCAGGCTTGGAATAATTAATATCTTTCCTCTTACTCCTTCATATTCCTTCCTTCCTTGCATATGCCATGCAAGTGGTTTTACCAAAAAGAGCAGCTCACCCTAGTCTCCACCTTTATTCACCTTAATTTGACCCAGGGAACTCAAAAGTTATTGAACCTGCTACTGTCCCTGAAGCAATAAACTCCTTTATTAGTTCTGTTTAGGCGAGGTCTCACAAAATGCACGTGACAATTACACATCTTTTGTTCTTGCTCCTTCCTTCTCAGAAAATAGTGATTTGTTGTTTTGAATTCTGCAAAATTGTATCTCAGTTGGGTCCAACTAACATGAAGAATGCTTCTCTGAAACAATCTTGGCAAACTTTAGCGGTATCCATGCCCCCATCTTTTTGTTACATACAATGTATGGTTAATTTTTTAATTTTTTTTTCAAGTATTTTTACTGATTATTGTGACTCTGGAGCCCACGGAAGAATGCTTCCGTTGTGCCTTTATTTTGAAGAGTATCTCCCAGGAGCAAGATATCTTCTCTACCTCTTTTTGTGTCTTGGTGCTGTTCGTAATGATGTATGCTTTCTAGGCCTGAAGATTGCAAACTAACCTCATAAATCCTCTCCTTTCCTTTAAATCTGCCATTTAATTTTTGGCCTGCATATGGTGTGAAAAGTATTCAGAGTCCATTTTGGATTTAGAGAGAATTGATTGAAATTGACAGTACCCAGATAATTAAGGCATTTTCATTGTTTGTGGTAATGCAGCTATGCAGCTTCTGAAGCCTTTTGTGTGGTCAGTTCGAACTTGAGCAGAGTAAAGTATCTGCATGCCCTGTGTGACTACTGTTAGAAATGGGCCCTTTAAAAAAAAAAAAAAATCCAAAACAAATCCAGCTTCCACTCCATGAACCTTTTATATTCTTATCAAACGGAAGTGTTTTACTACTGAAGAAGCATCCAGACATCGTTTATGACTTCATCTACCTTCAGTGCTGAAGGAGTTCAGCAAACACATGAACGAATCTACTTCCTTTTCAAAAAATAAGAGCTTATAGGTTAGAAAGTTCACGCAGTAGTGCATCCTGTGGTAGCCTGCAAAAACATCCATCTCTTGAATAACTTTGGAGAGAATAGACCTTGTTCTTAGTGAGCCTCAGCAGGAAGGAAGGGATAAGATGCATCTGTTTCTGTGAATAACCCTTTTTTTTGCCCTGTTAGGAAATTAAATAAATAATATCTTTCAGTGCTTAGCTTAGAAGACTGAAAGCAAATGTGATGCGCATTTTGTATACAAGGGCTACTTGTGATTTGCTGTTTCATCAAGTGCTCTGTATAGTTTATTTAGAAGTTCCTTTGTATTTAGCTTTATATTTTTTCCATATGCTAGCATTCTGAGGGAGGTGAGTTTGAACCAGACCCCATGGAAGACAGCAGTTATAAACTTGAATTTCTTAGATGGGGTTTACCATTCCCTTCCCAACCTTTTTGCATATTCTCTTTTTCTGTTCTTTATTTCTGGTATTTAAAAGCTGCTGCTTTTTTTTTTTTTTTTTTTTTTTAAAAATCTCTCTGCAAACAGCATCCTTTTCCCAAATGTATTTTTTTCGTTTTATGGTTTTACTGTTGTTGGTGATAACAGGTTTTCAAGCAGATGGAGGAGGTCTTGTGGTGTTAGTATTACAGTCATTCCCCAGCTTTTAGCACAGCTGAAGTGTCCTGGTAGCCTGACATAACATGAAAGAAGTAGTAGACCTGAAATGCATGAAAAGATGTTGTGGCAGTCAGGTTGTTGTATGGCACAGCAGACACATAGTATTCTTGTTCCTCTCTTAGACTACTGCTC
This sequence comes from Pelecanus crispus, assembly GCF_030463565.1. NCBI lineage: Eukaryota > Metazoa > Chordata > Aves > Pelecaniformes > Pelecanidae > Pelecanus > Pelecanus crispus. The sequence continues at coordinate 104,392,849 of NC_134645.1, forward strand.
CACAAGCAGTTGGCACTACTATATATAACACTGTTTTCACACCTTGCCCTCAAAAACAAAGAAAAATCCTATTAGTAGGATTTAGTAAATTAATTCCTATTAGTAGGAATTAGTAGTAAATTAAGGAAAGTGAAAAAATAATTCTTCGCTAGCAGTGCCAGAAACCTTTCATAATTTCAGAAAGAAATATACGTATTCAGAAGGAATATATTATTTTTTCCAAGATACAAAAATGTCGCATTTTGGTGGAATGATCTGTTACTGCTTTTGATTGACGAGACCTTAGTTATTAGCTTTAATTGCTAATACCTGTGCTGGTGTTAAACTATTGCTTTGTCATTGGATTAGAACTAGCTCAGTCACTGTAATTGCCTTCATTCAATAACTTATCAACATGGTCAGTCATACATACTGTGTTACAATTGTAGGTGCTACAAAATGATGTTTTAGCTCATCAGTCTACGGTGGAGGCAGTTAAGAAAGCAGGAAATGACCTGATTGAATCGAGTGCTGTTGAAGAAGCAAGTAATTTACGGAGCAAGTTGGAACTTCTGAATCAGCGCTGGCAAAACGTGTTGGAAAAAACAGAACAAAGGAAACAGCAGCTGGACAGTGCCTTGATCCAGGTGAACAGGAAATGATCAAATAAAGAGAGAACTCAGAAAAAGTGTCTTTTTACATGAAATACATATATACATGCATTAGAAGTTGGCCTAAACCAAAACCATAATGCAGACACTCCTGAATTTGGAGAAAGTTTGAATCCAGCTGTATCTTCCACAGCTGGCCACTGTCTTTTATAGTGCTGAATCAAGACTTCAGCCTTTGGCGTATGTATTTTTAAAGGGTGAAATTTCTGTATAGGTGTATTATTCAGGGAAAACACTGATCTCACAGTTGCTCGTTTAGCCTGCTTTGAAAATTTCCATGGTTTTTATGTTTATCATTTAGATTGGATCAAGCTAGTTTAAATTTTGGGATGGTTTGGTTTTTTCTTTGTTTTTTTTCTTTCATTTCCTTTCATTGTTGCAAATACCTGATTAAATCTGTTGCCAGTATACTTCTGCATCTGAGCTAGTATTAGAATGGAGAACATTTAACTAAGCTCTAAAATGATATGGTATAATTTAGGCCCAAGGTTTCCATGGTGAAGTTGAAGATATGCAGCAATGGCTGACAGACACCGAACGTCAGCTGTTGGCATCAAAACCTGTTGGAGGCTTACCAGAAACAGCAAGAGAGCAGCTTAATACCCATATGGTAAGTATCAGTATTAGAATGCTTTGCAAATTGCATTTCAGGACTAACTATCTTTCAAGAGTGTTTATGGTAAATACAGAGCATGTTCTGTATATCACAATGTCTGTACAGTATCTTAAAAAATTTTAATAGCCTTCAAAACAACACCGTTATTTTCAGTGTAGGAAAAATAGTCACTTGGGAGATGCCCAAAGCTGAACCATTAGTAGTGTTGAGACAGAAATAAAAGAACTCTTGCGTCCTTATTCTCAGAAAGAAAAACAGAAAGTGTCTGCAGATTTTTCAGTGATTCCTATTCTTCTTTTTCCTTCTGTCCCCATAACTACATTTATGCTTTTTCTGAGATACAAAGATGAATCTAGAAGTGATGCACATTCTTTGGACCTCGAATTAAGAAACTCGATCCTTTATTCTTTATCTAACCAAAGCTGACATTAAAGTCATCATTAGCACAGATGTAATAAGGACTACTGGCTCATATAGAGACTCTGCTTTGGTTAGAAATGGCAAGCTGATTAGGATGCCTGCATTATTCCCTTTCTTCCCTTCCTTTCTCTTTAAGACACATTATATGGATTTCTCTGCCCTCGTAGAACCACGGAGCTTAAAAAAACCACTTAAACTTGATCTCTCACCTCAAAGGAAGGTGGTTCATAGTGTTCCATTTATGTAAAATCATGCTGTGCTGTTAGGTCAGGATATAAGCCCAAACCCAGTGATCTAAACTCCTGACCTCCTGGCTCAGATGTAAGAGTGATATTTACTGAACTGTCCTTGAACTCAAATATGCCTGACATAGTTTCCATTAGAACGCTGCATTGTCATAGCTTTAAAAATCACATTTTATTTTGGAATGATGCTAAAGGTCATTGCCCGCCAATGTGGGGCACTTTTTTCCTTCTTTTTTTCCTTCCAAAATCCACCAGTAACTGTATTTGAGAAGGAAAATAATTTACAGTTTTAAAATCAGTTATGACTGGAAACTAGGACAAAACATAGAAATAACCTTGTGGTTTTGAACACCCCCCCAATCTTCTCTTAAAGAGGCAAAAAGAAGCCCTTTTTTTTGTTTGTTTGTTTTTCCTGCGAGGGTGGGGCATAATCACAATTCCATGAAAGTTAGTGGAGCTCTTTCCATTTTTCATCCTGGACTTAAAGTCAGATCAAGACCAAAAAATTTTCCCTGGAAAATTTCAGTGTTTTCTTTGGTATGTGCTTTTACTATGCAAATTTTCTATACTTATTGCACTTACAGATTGATCAGTTAAAGAATCTTTAAACTAAATGTAGTATTATAGTTGGAACAAATGCGGATGTGTCCCCGGTAATATGTACTCTCTATGTACAATCATTTCCTAATTGTATGTGTACGTTTTAACAGATTGTTACGATGTTGTGGGCCATCATATAACTGCAGGCATTGACTTGTTATCCTTTAATGTATATAACCATTAAAACATAGGACTTGATTTCAGTTTAGTTAAACCTCAGTGCATCTATACAGATATGTGTAAATTCTCTTTTTTTTGGCAGCTGAAATGTCGAGGCCACTTGTCATGTTGAATCCTATTTATCATAAGTTCCAAATTCAAACTTGCCCCTAAGTGATACAAACCATGTTGTGACGTGTAACTGAAGAAGAAAGTTTTGCACTATATTTTAATTTGTTTCTCATTGGAAATAATGTTATGAACCATCTTCTTTTGTATAAGGTCTGTTTCTACAGATATGAGTAAAAGAGCCCTCAACCATAATCAGTTCACAAATGGAGTTGAGATTGGGCAGCATTTCCAGCTGAGGCAGCTCCAGGAAAACAAAAGATACGAAGAGATATTACAGGACACCAGCAGGAAAGGGGCTTAAAAAGAGGCCTCTTTGGCTGTCCCAGTGCTGCTCAGAACATCCCTCTCCTTTTCTTAAAACAATCATTTTTCTCAGTTCCAACTTTAAAATAACTTTAATTGCTCCTGCCCTCTTAAGAGCGTGACTGTACTGCAGAATTAACCGGTGTGATGAGCCCCTGTCTTAGACTGAGCCCAGACGCAGCGTTTGGGGCCACTCCTGCTGTGCTGTCTCACCTGTGCTGTGCTCCCTGTGTTTACTTCTGAGGGGTTCTTGTGCTGCAGTAAAATAAGATGCTCTGGGGAGTTATGGAAACGAGAGATATTGCAGGGAGCTTGGGAGCGTAGGAGAAAGCAGGCTAGGTGACACCATTTTTCATAGTCCTCAGAAAGAAAGCAAGGACGCTTTCTGTCCTTTTAAAATCTTAGCTCATGGTTGAACCTGCTTCCTGCTTTGCCCTCCTCTGTGATCAGGTACAACCCTGGGTACAGTATCTCTTAACCCAAAGAAAGTGTTGGGTTTGGGCTCTTGTCCTGGGATTCAGAGGAAAAAGTTCTTTTCCTCCTATTTGCAAGCTGCTTACTGCTCATCTCTCCTGGAAGATGTTCCTCATTTGGGAGTCTGTAGGAACTTTGTTGGTACATTTTGGATGGTCTGCTACAAACACTGAACATGCTCTCTTGAGTCAGAGGGATGCATGGGAGCTCCCAGTCTCTGGCCACCTCATCTTTAACATGGTTAAAAAATAGTTAGTAGAATAGTTAGCAGGTAAAATAGTTGTTGCTGTTGTTCTTCCAGCTTTCTTTGTACATGTAAAATGTCTTCAGTGCTCTTGCCTAGTGAGTGAAGGAAGATACAGACAAAAGAGACAATATACAATAAAGCAGCCCTCCCAAGTTGTCGACCCACTTTTGAAGGTGTATTGGATAGGTCTGGGCTTTCAGCGCACTGTATAATGCTGACACTTTTTGTGTTTCAGCTGCAGATGGACTTTGAACCAACCAAGTTGTAGCAAATCTTGTGCAATAAGTGCATGGTACTTTCTTTGCAAGCTTTGGATCTCAGAGAAAACATCTGACAGACCATACAAGTTCTCATTTCCTGAAGAATCGGGCCCTTTCTTTGCTCATTTGGCTTTTTATTAATTACATATGTTTCCTTTATTAGTCTTAATCATACCCACTACATGTTGGGGGAGGAATAAATATTATACTAGCATTTGTAAAGACTATTGAATTTCTACCTGACTTATTTTTTGGTGCTTGCTCTATTTAGGAACTTTGTGCTGCCTTTGAAGCCAAAGAAGAGACGTATAAGTGTCTAATGCAGAAAGGCCAGCAGATGCTTGCAAGATGCCCAGAGTCTGCTGAAACAAACGTTGAACAGGACATAAATAACTTAAAAGAAAAATGGGAATCAGTACAAACAAAGCTCAGTGAAAGAAAAGTATGTGTTTTTACATAAAAATAGAAGTGTAAATCATGTATTCAAGGTTGTTAATGTTCAGTGCTTTTATACATGCATACTTTCTTGATCTTTTAGATTTAAAATGAATTGTAGAGACAGTTGAACAGAACTGATTGGTATGTTTAGAAAGTACTGGGAAAAAATGGGATTCAGGAAGTTGATTGCCCCTAATTGGGGGGAGGATGGGTGAGAATGGCACAACTGTGTTTCATAGAAATATGTTAATTGATACTAATAATGCTCTCTTGGTAGGAGGAGGGCTTTTCTGGTTTTTAGTACAGTAGTCATAGGCATGAGAGACTGAATAAAATTATTTGATCATTCAAGTTTATCTCCTTTTCAGTCCAGAATTGCTTCATTGATTTTCCTAGCTTTTATCCATTTTTTTCCTTAAAATTCCCAAAAGCTTTTCCTTCTGTGACTTGCTTCAAGTGACTACCTTCTGTTCTAATGTAGATCAGTGATTTCACTGATACACAACATACGTTTTCATATTATTAACTTCATTCCTTCACGAAGTATAGTCCATTTGTCCTACCTCGATCAAACGATGAAGAATATCAATAATTACAAACAGAGGAACTCTCTGTACAGCCCTGATATGTATAAAGCACAAATATTTAAGTCACAACTTAGTTATAGTTTGAAGTAAGAATGCTGGTGTGTCTTAAGGTAACTGTATAAGGTAAGAAAGTCAACCTAATTAATACCCAACAGCACCTTCTTGCAGGAAGCTGTAAGGTTGGAGTGCCCGGCTAGGCCAGCAGTGTGATTGTTTGAAAATCTATGCTGTCTCATGGTCAACAAAAATTCTGCATCCAAAATTAGTCATGGTTCAGGCAACCAAAGTGACAATTGGGCTTTATTAAAAAGAAGTGGTCTAGGCAAGCTTGTTCTTTGTTTACTGCAAGAGAATAAATTAGATGACCTCTTTGAGGCTCTTCCAAATGCACTGCCACCTTAGATTTCTGAGACTCTACTGGTTTTGTATTGAAATTGATAAATCCATATGTCCCATTAGGATTAAGTAGTAGAAGATGTAATGTTCTAATGTGGAAAATTTTATCTTGATACTAGGTGCTGTATTTTCTGCTCATCTGTCGTACATAATTTTACTGTTACTCTTCTATCCATCTCCTTTACTATGCTCAACTGTAGGCTGTTATTTTAAAACTCGAACTTTGAGTTGGAAAAATGTTTAAAAATGCTAAACTAAATGCTGAACTAAAATGGTTTACTTGAAAATGCTTGAACTAAAATGGTTTACTTGGCTGAAGCCCCTGCACAATATCAGCTGCTATTAAAGTATGACATATCTTTGCAGACCAAACTGGAAGAAGCCCTCAATTTAGCAATGGAGTTCCACAACTCACTTCAAGATTTCATCAATTGGCTTACTCAGGCTGAGCAAACTCTAACTGCAGCTTCTCGGCCAAGTCTTATCTTGGACACAGTCTTGTTTCAAATTGATGAACACAAGGTATGTAAAGAAACAGATGTGTAATGTTTTTCTCCCACTCTGTGGAGATACATTAACAATGTCCAAATGAACCCTGTAATGCTGGCACTTGGAGAAAAATTTAATTTGTTTTAAAATTGCATTTTATAGTCTTTCTTGCTACATCATTCTTTATCAGACTGGGTTTTTTCAGTGTTTACCCAGTGGTTGAGCAACGTAGTAGTCAGAGTAATTTTCTCCCTTTTTTCCAAGGTTTTTGCCACAGAAGTGAATTCTCATCGAGATCAGATCATAGAGCTGGACAAAACTGGAACCCATTTGAAATATTTCAGCCAGAAACAGGATGTTGTCCTTATTAAGAATCTGCTGATCAGCGTACAGAGCCGATGGGAAAAAGTAGTTCAACGCTTAGTTGAAAGGGGAAGAGCTTTGGATGATGCAAGGAAAAGAGCCAAACAGGTAATCGGACAACAGCTGTTGTACAACTCTTTGAACTTAGCTGTAATTACATCCAGACTCTTGAAGAATATGGTGCTTTAAAGCACTTTCAAGTTAAGTCTGGGTTTAGTGTAACAGACACTGTTGAGTTAGTGGAGCAATTTCTGTGATTCAATCATAGACCACTTCATCTGGGAGGTGAAAGCATCATTTTCAACCCAAGCAGTGACTTCTGTCTGCAGTACAGGATAGTCTGAAAGAAGAAAGTTACAGTATGGTTTCCAGATGTATGTTAGTGCCATCTGTCCTCAAAAAGAAGTTTCACAATCAACCCCTTATATTTTAAAGAATGTGATGAACCCCTTTCACTAATCTGTGAGAGTATTCCTTAGTAATTTCTTCTTGGGTTTGCATTGTGCCCTGATTAATACTCATCACTTCCTCAATCTCCTATGTTAGTTACTAGACCAATATCTTCTGTGTGGTAAGGTATCTCCATATATTTCCTTAAAAAACTGGAGAGTTTTTTTACACGTTTTTCCTCACCAGGGAGCATTCATGTTTTTTTCCTTAGATTCGTGTTCCCCTCACTAAGTAACATAAATTATAACATGCAAAATCTGTGAGAGGAATGTAATCTGTTTAAACATCAATAGGAAGTTCTAGCTTCTTTTTATTCAAGTGAACATGACCATTCAAGATTTGGACATGTTCACAGCCAAACCACATTCCCATGTTTGCTGCTACCGCCACTCAGCTCATACAGTAAGAACTTCCCTGGGCAATAAATTAGCCCATAAGCAAACCAAGTGTTACATATATTCCAGCAGTTTCTCTTGTGCATTCACACATGCAGCAGTTCTGCAATGAGATGGATTTCATCTCTATATCCATTTATAGAGCTGAATACAGTAAGTTATTAATTTAGGATGACAACTATCTGTGCAGAGCAGGGAAGGAGTACTGAAGGATACTGGTGTCAAGGCCTGATCCACAGCCCTGAACAACAGGGTCCAGGAGCCTTGAGAGGTTTCTGAACTAGTTCCTTGCGTTTTCATGTGTAGGCAGCCCTGGCAAGAAGAATTTTCAAAAGACACGTGGAGAGAGAAACAACCAGCTTAGAAAAATTGAATCCCAAAGGGATGCCGCTTTGTCAAAGCTGGTTGAATCTTTGGTCTTTCCCTGCTTCCTTCCCTGAAGCACTCTTTTTGTTAAGACAGGAAGGAAGATCAAGGATCTGTTCCTTGCCCGTCAAGATAGCATTTGATATAATGAGAGCATTTATGAGCATCCCAGGGAAAATCTTGGGCAGTCATCCAGACGGGAGTTTCCCCCAGTAATTTGCTGCTGTTGTCCCATATAGGCAATAGCTAAGCCCCATTCTTGCTGTACTTACTATTCATTACTAAAAATGTAGGAATCTAAATGACCAACACATCAACAGAAGTTACCAATATGTATTTGGAAGATGCATACTATGTGTGCAGATCATGTACATAAAAGGTTGTTAATTTACCTGGGAGAAGGGACGCTAAGTCCAGTGGGCATGTGGTTGGGCTACTCCCTGTTTGAAAGACCAGGGAGAAAAAGCACTCCAAATCTTTCTGAAGTCTGCAGAGTACTTGTTTGGTCTGTAGAAAATTGGTTGGGGTTTAACGTTTTTGGACTATTTTATGGACCAATAAATTTTAAAATCCATGCAAATCTCACTTTCTTGCAGTTCCATGAAGCCTGGCACAAACTTATGGAATGGCTAGAAGAGTCAGAGAAATCTTTGGACTCAGATCTTGAAATTGCAAATGACCCTGACAAAATAAAAATGCAGCTCGCACAGCATAAGGTGAGTCATGGGTGATGAAATGCAAAGTGCCCAGTGAGAGGTGGGTAAGTCTATCAGCCTTGTACTGTTCAATCAGCAAAGGAAGTAGATTTGTAACCTCACTACAATGGAGTGCTTATTAGCATCAAATTAAATGGTGGTGTGCTACAGGTGGGGAGTGAAAAAAACTTTTCACAATACCTGATCGGCGGGGGAATGGTTTACTATGAAGAGGAAAGACATAATAATACAGCACCATGGAAACTTCAAAAAACAAAGTAATGCTATCTCACAATAGGAATCTCTGAAGAGGTTTTATTACAGGCTTTTTTTCAGTCCTTAAACCACAATTTTACCATCCAGTTATTTGGGTTGGGCTTTTCCTTTTAATACTACAGGACCACCTCAAAACTGAAAAATAATGTTGTATTTTGATTGGCAGTTGCTTTTTATGTCAAGTGGAAATATTAATTAAATCCTCTAGAAAGTACAATGACACCATTAGTAGCAAAGGTTGTTTCTGTTCAAAATTCCAGGACGAGCTTTCTGCAAACCCAGCTACTGTAGGTGAAAATGTAAAAATCTCCCTGATTGACCTGGCTTTTCAAACAAATAATGATAATGTAAAAGCTCTGTAGTTCCATCAGACACAGAGCAAAAGGATGGATCAAAGAAGTCTTTACTTCGTTTTTACCTTTTTAAAGAGCCTAGAATAATGTATTACTGAGGATCAAGTGGGTGTGTGGTAGAATCTTCAGAGACAGGCTGTGTCTCAAGATTTATCTTGGAGCAGTCTCATCAGAGACAGAGTATTGAAAAATCATTCATTTTTCTACATTTTGGCATAGATGTACCTCTACTTTTCATGTCAGTCTTACTGTTCTCCATTTACTCCTATTTTTTTCATTCTGCACAATATCCCCAAGGGTTTGCGTGTCTAATTTTTCCCTCTCAATGTAGCTTCTGATGATTGCTTTTACCTCCGACAAGTTTTGTGACATATATTAATGATTGGTTACTGCATCAGTCTGCTTTGTCTTTTTATAATCTCTCAGTTTACATGATCATTTAAGTATTGTTTATCAACGAGGAAAATATTCTCCTTTAATATGGGAAACTTGGCTGTTGGTCAAGCAAAAATAGTTTTACCTGTGTTTGCTGTTAAAACTTTTAGATAAAACCTACATTAACATTCTGTTACGCTAACTCCACAATTTCAGTTTGTTCTGGGATTGCTGCTATTGCCAGAATTTGAAGTCAGCGATGGGAATTTGGGAAAAAGAAGATCTTTCTGTTAAGATAGTCTTTCTTGTCTTCTCTGACTATGAATCTTTTAATCCTTCCACTCCTCTCTTTTCTTTATACAAAGTTGAAACTCCTCATGAGTACCATCAACATGTTGTGACTTTGCTTTGAGGTCCTTGCAGGTCCTTGACTCTCTGCCTTTATTATCCTCCCCTCTTCTGAAATGTTAAACTTGATAATCCCACTTGTTCTTTATACCTACAGCAGTTCGTTTTACGAGCCCAAGCTTCCTCACATGGATTGGCAGCCTCATCACTTCTCTCAATATCTTTTCTCCAGCTTCTTTTCCTATAAAATGCCTGCAGAGAATAGCTACTTGCGTTGCTTGAATCTTATTTCTCATTAAGGAATGGGATGGAATGTGGCACAGGGACATTAGGACTGAAACTGGCAATTTGGAGGAAAAAGATGAATGTGTGTGAGAGAGGGAGTTCTGTGAACTTTGTGACTTTAAACTTCAAACAACCCCCCCCAAGAAATCAACTCAATTGTTTTTTAATGAGCTGTCAAACCTCCCAACACTGCAATGTCCTTCCTTGTATTTTGAGTCTTTTCCTTCCACTCCTACATATACCCCCTGTGTCTTTGTCTTTTCTGTCCAGCCTTGAAGGTTTCCTTGCTCCATTTAGTTAACGATTCTGCTATCTGAATTGAATGTGTGCTCTGTGTGTGCTGTAAGCAATAATTTGGACTTGCTCTTTGCCAGTTGTTACTGCCAAAAAAAAAAAAAAAAAAGAGGCTCTGAAAGAGAAAAGCCAAGATAATATGTTTTCTTTCTCACTCATATCTAGTGTGTTGCCAGGGACTTTTGGGGGTTATTCATGGTCTGTTTATCAGCAATTTTTTCTCATTTTTAGAAGTCAGGAATGGAAAAACCCTTACTAGGTCACCTAATCCATTCCTGTGCTAATGCCGAATGTTCCTTACAGTGCGTTTATATGAACCTGGCTAATTTTATCTGTATGTTCCTGTCCTCCTTAGAAGGAAGGTAGATAGTTAATTACTGAGATTTCATTCCTCTTACCTGTTTGCTCCTGGCAGCTTAAACCAAAATCTACTCTCAGTTACACCTCTGTGAAATCAAATGAAAGTAGATACAGTGTAGTGTGTGTAGTCTCTCAAAGAATGAATTGACTGCAACCCTTTCTTCACCTTTAAATCTGTTTTTCCTGTATGATCCTTCTCTGGCAGCAATTTCATTGTGTCCCCTCGTGCAAATCAAGTAACACTGTGCATGAAGTGTTAAGTAGTTAATAAATCCCATCAAATAAAAGGAGCACAGACATACTGTTTGCATTGAAAGAACTTTTATTAAAAAATGGTTATTTTCATTTTGAAAATTATTTTTATTGTAGTTCTAGCTTGACAATGGTGTTTGTATTCTTACTTAAAGTGTGGTTCCTTATTGTTTTATATGAGGAAAATGAAAGGATAGTGAGGAAATACTGAATTAAAAAACAAATGCTGCCTTTTGGCATGGGGAGTGGAGCTGGTAAATTTTGATCCTCATTTCCTTCTGGATCCTGAAATAACTCTAAAGTAAGGACAGTACAGTACAAAATACCAAGCCAGTTTTAAAAAAGGAACCTTGAATCACCCTGGGTAAAGTTATCATACTGTCCACATGGCATAACCCAATGCCTACCTCCATTCCACTTGAGATTTCCCTGACACACATTCACATCTAAAAAGAGCAGATGACTACGTGGACACATGGGAAGGTCAGTGGGAGAGCTGTGAGCTGCCATGGCACAGGTTGGTGCAGGCCAGCTGGGAACAGCTTGCCAGTGGGAGGTGAGCAGGCACGCATGTGTCGGCAGTGACCATGAGGAATCCTTGCAATCTTTACATGTCTTGAAAAATTACTGTAAGTTGTAAGTGGTAATCATTTCCTTGCTGGATGTGATGATACTGAACATTGCTCTGAGAACCAGATGAAAATCTGTTTCAGCAAACACTGGGCAAAAACTCTTTTGGCCTAGTATTTTTGTGACAAAAAATAAAATATGTATTTGATTCTGTATATATGAGTTTCCTAAAGCAAGCTTGTGATTTTTTTTTTTTTTTAACCAATATCCTGCTCGCGCGTTCATGAAGGCGTGAAATAAAACATTCTAAGCATTGCTACCATTTAAAAGCTGCTGTGTAGCACTGGTTTTGTCTTTTGGCAATGTTCCTTTATTTAATTATTTACTCTGTCAGTCGATTAACTCTACTGCGGTATCAGATGAGCTGTATTTCTCTGTGTTCCTCTGTGCCTGTAAAAAGCTTCCAGAGGCTCTGGGCAGAAGGAGCTGTCAGAGCTGGCAGGCAGATGTAACTGCTGTGTCACTGTTATCTTCCAAAGTCCCTGGATCACAGAAACCTGCTTGTGGTCATGGCTTCCAGCCCAAGTTGAGTTACTGGGATGTCACCGGGCTGCTTCTTGTGCCTGGGTCTGTATAATTTTGGCATACAATTCTTCCCAGTTATAGTATGCTTCAGTCTTAGGAGGGTTAAATGCTTGTGTTTGGAGGTTTCCCAGCTTGGCCATGCTGAGCTAAAACGGTATGACCTTTGTAGCCCTCGGGGTGCTCTACACTGGCTTGAAATCTTAGTATGTAAAAATGTAGTGTGAAGACTGCTCAGTTCATGGCTCCCAAAGTAGGAGTTCTTTCGCATTCTTCTAACTACCAGGCAGCCCCTTGCTGAAATTTAGGAATATTATGGTAGGACAGGAATGATTGCTCTCATTGAAGGAGGGATTTTTTTCAGAAGTTGTTCCAGTAGGTGTAGAGCTACATTCACAGAGAAGGACAAAGGGCAGGGACGCTGCTAGTGTCAAGCCCCATATAATTTCAGGTGCCCTGTGGCACTGGCAGACTAGAAATTTTGCAGTAAGTTTAACATTTTCTTGCAGCAACATTTACAATTTCCATTGCAAATAATATGTCAAAGATTAATTAACTGTGGCTGTAAGCAGTTAATGCGATATGGGTGTGTTCTTTTTCTTCCATACATACAGGAATTCCAGAAATCTCTTGGTGCCAAACATTCAGTGTATGATACCACAAATAGGACTGGACGCTCCTTGAAAGAGAAAACCACCTTGGCTGATGACAATTTGAAACTTGATGATATGCTGAGTGAACTACGGGACAAGTGGGATACAATATGTGGAAAATCAGTGGAAAGGTAAATGAAACCAATCTAATTATTCAACAGATAAGAAAAAAGCTTAGGAGAATTCTTTTGGCTTCTGTTGTGTAAGTAAAACCAGAGCGGCTAGCTTGTTTGATAATTCAGAGTGCCAAAGCAGTAAAATGCTAGAAATGCGTGCTTTCCTGATGGTATGGAAGAGGACTGGGGGGCAGGGGGTGGTCCCACTATTTAAAAAGGGAAACACTGATTTAAAGCTCTTAGTTGTTACCATTTTATGCTGAAAATATTTTCTTAAAGTGTATGAATGATTATTTTGAGTGTGTGTGCATTTCCCACCTTCCCCCAGACAAAATAAACTGGAGGAAGCCCTGTTATTTTCGGGACAATTTACTGATGCTCTGCAAGCTCTCATTGACTGGTTGTACAAGATTGAACCTCAGCTAGCAGAAGATCAGCCGGTACACGGAGATATTGATTTAGTGATGAACCTGATTGACAATCACAAGGTAATTCCAAAAATACTCTTTTTTAATTACTAGACTGCTCGTAAGTGTAGCATTTTAATACTATCTTTATTTGGCTATTCTGTAATTTTTAGAAACATGGAATAGTTTTGTAACACAAACATGTCATTACCAACAGAAAATGCTATAAAACACAATGTCAAAAAACCCAACTGTTAGTGACTCATTGACAGCAGTTAGCATTGAGATACTCTGTTTAATGCCGCTATCCTGTGTATTTACAAGTATCATGTCAAAAATTACAAGTGTGCCTTTATGAGTATATGGGTGTCGGCCAGAGGTGGCAAAAATTGTTCTTTTGGAAATCTTTGGGGGAGACAGGGCTTTTTATATAGTACATCTGCTAACCAAATGTCTAGTGCACTTGTCATGACTACAGCAGCCTTTTGAACCTGCAGGGCTTCTGTATGTTCGTGGAGAAAAGTAGTTGGAATGCTTAAATTATGCACGGGAGTATACAACTAGACTATGGCCCAGGAAGCCTACATTGGCAAGCTGCAGAATTTTGCTACTGAAGTGCTTTTGGAGATGGGAGCAAGTAGGAGATGTGGGGCTGTGCCTCTGAGTCACAGTTTTGCAGTTCAGTATGTCAGAAGAAATGGCTGTTGAAGTTACTGGTATTGTAAAGGCTACACACAGTCAGAGCTCTCGAGCTTGGGAGGATTACGAGGTGAAGGTCCCGCTGTTCGTCTATCAGTGACTTCCAGTATCCAAAGACTGTTCAGCGAGGAGAAGATTTTGTCCCTCGTGAAAAAAAGTATTTGGAAACATGGGTTGTCTATAAAAATTAACTTGAAATATGCTGGGATTGCTTCTGAAATCCCATTGTATATCACAGCTAAGTCATAGTCAGTGGCATGGTATAATGTAGTTGTCCTATCTTCTTTTAAGATCTTCCCTTATGTAACTAGAGCTTGTTCCATCTGCAAATGTGAACATACTCTTACATAAATATATGAATATGTGACAAGATCTACAGCCTTATAGGCAGACCCACAGATGGGGTTTTAGTTCTGTTTTTATCATTTTAAACCTTGTCCTCAATTGTTAGCATTTTATCTGATCTTTTCCTGCTGTGGCAATCTTGCGCATTAATCAAGTGTGTCAGATCAATTGCTTTGATAAAGAGTGTAAAGCCAGCGTGGCAGGGAGGCAGGATTTCCCATGCATTGCATCAGGACGGGTTCTCAGGATCTGCCTGACATTTTTCTACCATATTCCAGTTTTATTAGGATAGGATAGAGTGCAAGTATCTTCATGTGGAATCTAATAAGCAGAACTTGTGCATTTTGAGTCACTTTGTTGGAGTTATTCTTGGTTGAACTAAATCCATATTTTGATTTCTTCTTATAACCAGTAGAATATTTTGTTTCTCTTTACGTAATTATGCCTTAATGAATTAAACATATCAAATGTATTTGGTGGTGCCTAGGTTTTCCAGAAGGAGTTGGGAAAAAGAACAAGCAGTGTCCAGGCTCTGAAGCGCTCTGCCAGAGAGCTGATAGAAGGCAGTCGTGATGACTCTTCCTGGGTCAAAGTCCAAATGCAGGAGCTAAGCACTCGCTGGGAGACAGTTTGTGCCCTGTCAGTATCCAAGCAAACACGACTGGAACAGGCTCTTCGGCAGGTAGGGGAGTACTAATGGTGCTATGTGTACTTTATGAGAAGCAGAGAAAATATCTTACAGTCTAGTTGCCAAAAATTTAATTCATTTCCACTTCATGTCATTCAATTTAATTTTATTTCATTTGAAATTCTTGCTCATGCATTGCTTACCTTGTCTCCATCCCTTTACCACAGCACATAAATAATGCCTCTTAGCATTTATTATTGCTGTTATTATTAGTCTATACCACAAATGCAAAGCAAGTGTTTCAAAGACCTTGCCATCTAAGGAAATCACTGAAGTTACAGTCAAGCGTGAAGGTTGATTAAGAACTATGCCCCCTTCACAGGAAGCTGGAGATTGCAGTCATATTTATGCCCTTCATGCCTTATTGGAAAGAAGTAAATTTGTGTACTGAAAACTTGTTTACATTGGCACAATTACAGTGCACGGTGAAGTAAATTGCAGAAAAAATGGTGGTGTGCTGAGAGTACTCAGGAACTAGAACAGTGTATGTATGTCAGTATTGGCTGGTACCAATCCCAAACAAATAGGTCCATCTGTATTGTTTCCGAACCTGAGATAATATGGATGTACAGCTCTGTGAAGATATACTAGCTTGGGTGGATGCTTGGATGGGGCTCCTGCAATAGCAATGTATCCACTGTGTACAGAATTCCTGCCCTACTTTTCCCAGGGTACTGTGTTTGTCCAGCTCACCAGTCTCAGCAGGCACAATCCTGAGCTACGTCAAACACTAATTGTGTCTGAATATGGCTGTGCCCAAAGGTGGAACTTTCTTGTTTTCTCCAGACATAAAAGGGTCAGTCACCGACAGGCTGTCAATTAATTTTGCTTAACCAGTGATATAGGCTATGCAGAAAATATAGTTCTCATCTCTCCAGCTGGTCCATGAAAGCACCTCCCATGTAATTTGTCAGCATAAAGGCATGACACTCTCAACTGAGCTGCCAATACACTATAAATCAGATGGCTAAAAGCATGAACAGGCTTTTAGGCTTCCTATAATTTTTTGGGAAGCATGAGATATTTTTACAGTTATGAAAATGTAGTACTGTATATCATTGACTTTTTAATGGAAAGTTAATGTGCCAGTACTTCTGCATGATTAATGATGCCAAATGTGGGTTCAGTCTCCTTGTGTAAGCGGCAGTGTGTCTGTCAGGTCCCCTCATGACTGACCATGACTTCTTGTATTTCAACAGGCAGAAGAATTCCACTCTGTTGTCCATGTCCTTTTGGAGTGGCTGGCAGAAGCGGAGCAGGCTCTTCGTTTCCACGGGGTCCTTCCAGATGATGAAGAGGCCTTGCGTACACTGATAGACCAGCACAGGGTAAGCAAGAAAATGAAGATGATCCTCTTCATTCTGATAGGTCTGTTAGAGGGTAGATTAAAGGAAAGGAGGCAAAGTCTGTCCCATGTAGTCATATCCAGCATCCAGTGTTTGTTTTTGCAACTGTTTCTGTAGAGAAGCTAGAAATTTAATGGGGTTGGCAGTCTGGTGCCTATACTAGTGTTGGGCTGTTGTTTGAATTATCTTGGCTTACTAAGAAAATAATGGGCCTTTAGAAAGTTGCTGTAAACATTTAGAGACAGCTGCAAACCCCTCTGTGGAATATATGCTACCTGACAATTATAACACAGACTGCTGCAGTAGCAAAATGATGTCTGTCGTCTTAGCACCATTGAACCAAACAGCATAACTTTTCTTTCAAGGTCATTTGTAAATGTCAGCAGAATGATGTTATCATCCATTAACCTTCTGTCATGGTGAAACAGCGTGCTGTCGTACTTCACGTGCATTAGGTACTGAAATATTGCAGTGCCATAGGTACTGCAGACACTAGATTATAGGCCACCAAACTAACTTTGCAGTAATGAAATGGGAAAATGGCTAAGTAAGGAGCATAGAGGTCGTATTTTCACTCTCCGAACAGGAGGCTACAATCATGACATTTAAGCCCATGCAAAACTCTTCTTGTAAGTGCAGTAGTAATAGTACCAAGAATGTAGTGCCCACAATGCTGTAGAACAAATTATAGAAGTAATGGATTTGTTCATCATCGCTCTGAAGGGAGTTATAACAAAACTTATGAAATAGAGAGTGGAAAAGTATCCTGTTTAAATTGACTTTGGGAATATTATTAGGCAGAGGAGTGCATGCAAGGTATGACTATCTAATGGTTCTTAACTAAGGATTTTTCAAGGTACTCAGACTGCAATGTTTTGAAGGTGTTTTCATTTAATTTAGGGCCCTGGAAACTGGGTACTACTATTCTTTAGCTAGCAAATGTACGTATGCATCAGCATATGCTGACTAATGTTGGCAGTAACAACCTGCTGTCTCCGCTGCAATGAAATTTGTCTTTTAGCTGCCTTTCCTCCACATGTGCTTCATCAGTTCCCTTTTATTTAATTTTTTGATCTTCTGAATACAGAGGAAAGAACTGTCTGAATGAAATCTTAGGTCCACTGAAATCATTAGAAAAAAAGGTCTTAAATTTCTGCCCCTGCGGTGTAGATTGATTAACAAAATATTTCTGTACAAAAGCTCAAAATTGTGCTGCCAAAGCTGAAGCATAACTTGGAACCTCACACCAAAGCAAAGTTTGTCTCCGAGAAGTTGTCCAGCTGGGGAGAATAACCGCTAGCACAACACAACCAGCCTCAGTGTTAGATGTGGCTGTACTGTACTTAGATTTTTTTTTCAGTAAGCTTTAGAAGATGTTCTCCCAGCCACATTTTCTTCCTAAAGGCCAAATAATAGAAATACAGACATTGTCAAGCTTAGAAAGATTGTGGCATCGCTACTTTACCACTCAATAAGCACATACAGCAAAATCTTCCTTGAATGAGTGGTCCTCTTAAGCTTTCAAGAAGAAAAAAAAAGAAAATAAGGGAAAATGTAATATATGATATTAGTCTTAAACACCATGTCTGTATTATAATGCTGCAGTATTCATCTAAAAAAAAGTGTGACTGACATTATTTACATAAATATGAAATGTATCTTCTTTTTATCACTGTGATTCTTGTAAAATAGTTTTAATGCATTTGTGTCCTGCTACATGTTGAAAGGTTTCTTCAGGATGATATTTTATCCAAATGGACCATGTTTATGTCCATTACTGATTTTCTTTTCTTGAATACTGCACATGATTTAATGAATTCTGCTATCTCAGTCAGAGAGGTTTCTGCCACTCGCCATCCTCTCTAGGGATTGAGAGGCGTAGTAAATTAATGCACTGCATTATTTAATGAGAAGCATCCCATCTCCTCTCTCATAAATATGTCTATATCACTGGACTGCCAGAGAGTTCAATACAATTAGTATCCTTTACTGAGGGAAAGCTTAATACACTCTATGTAGCGTGTCATAGATTTAGATTTTTAGATCTTCTAGTACAGTTGTGCAGGGAAAACAATTTTGTTGTTGCCTGTTTTCCTCCTGTCCCTGGCTTATTTTGGTAATTTCTCACTACAACCCACCACAACTTTTCCAAAACCATTCTGAACTGAAATATTGTAAGAACTCATGCGTTTTTATGAGAGAAGGACTGCTATTGTGATTGGGTCTTAAACTCTGACATTAATTAAGTCAAAATCAGTTAGTAATGAATCTCTTTAAATATACAGCCTACCTATTCCAGGCTTTTAGAACAAGGTAGAAGAGATTATTTCTTTTACACATTTATTTCATAATAGCTTCATATTTACTTTGTAAAGGCACAGGATAATGTCATTATGAGTTGTTGTAGAATCTGTTTTTACAATGTTTAGGTGATTTTGCATTTTCTAGGTTCTGACTTGGCTGATCTTTAATTTCTGGAATCCAAAATAGCCATTCATGGATGGAGGGGGCAAGAGTTGAACTTCCAGAGACATGGTTCCATTTTGTAACCCAGTTAAAGATGTGGAAATACAACAAAAAATTCCACTAGGCGCTGAGAGATGTTGGCACTTACACAACATTTAGATGTAACAAAATAGGCAGAATAGTAAGACCACTGTAGTAATAATAATTTAAAAAAAAAAAGCAAACTATGGAAAGGATGGGATAAGTCTTTTTTGTTGTTGTTGTTTCCCCCCTCCACCCAATTCAGATCCTGCCATCCTTTCCTCTGCCAGACTCCCTAGGAACATCGACGGCTATGAGCTTGGATGTCTAAAGCTGTAAACATCCTTTTGTTTTTACAAGATTTTCCCCACATGGCAGTGCGTCTGGAAACAGCTGGTTAATTAGCAGTCTCTGTCCCTGTTCTTGCTGTGTCTCTCCCCATCAGCTGCTGAGTTTTCATGTTTGTGTTAGTTTAGTGTAGCTGCTCCTGAAGTCCTCTATCATCTTGTCTGAGCATGTAATTATAGTTGGACATTTCCAGCCTTTGCTAGGAGCTTAATAGTTTGTTATGAAGAATTACTGTAACTGACAGACAAACCAAGTCATCTGAAATGTTGCCAATGATTCTAACCATCATATAATTGATTTACAGCACTTCTAAAATCCTGTGATCTTCCTTCTTTTTTTAATAAGGGCATGTGTCGTTCAAGTATTTACAGTATGGTGGGCTTTTAGGAGTGGGAAGCTGCAGTAATGTAGAGCTTCATTTAGTACTTGACGTGGAATAGGCTCTTTAAACATTTTTAACTTTTCTCAGACAGATTGAACTTGCCTCTTGCAAGTTGAATCTGTTGGAGCGATCAAGAGGCTTGTGACCTTCCAGACTATGCACTCAGATTTCTCTTGCAAATTTTGTCAACATCTAATGAAAATTGTTACCTCTGGTTTAGGAATTTATGAAGAAACTGGAAGAGAAAAAGGCAGAACTGAATAAAGCAACAGGTATGGGAGAAGCTATCCTAGCTATCTGCCACCCAGACTCCATCACCACCATTAAGCACTGGATAACAATCATCAGAGCCAGGTTTGAAGAGGTCAGTATATGTCAAGCCGTCTTCATTGCAACAATCCATCTTTGATTGGAACATAGCTGTCAGCTAACGTGGTAGTTACACTGGGAGGAAATGATCCAGCTGTTGAGAACTAAACATTTTAAATACCCGCAGTGATGAATGTGAATACTGTGCTTTCCTAGGTTTTATTTTAAAACTTACAGGGCTTTAAGAACTAAAGCAGATGGCGAAGCTTCTTTGCTTGTGTGTATTAAAGGAAATACTGCCTGACACTTAGCATGTGAAGAAGGCCGATAGTTTCTAGGGACAAACTTAAAAGTTACAAAGGAAAGAAAATACAGGGCAAACTTGAAGCATTTTCTAACTGCATTAGGGAGGATTTCAGTCCAACATATTCCTAATCTAGAAGCTTTCCAAATTATTTAAGTAGCTACAAGTAGGTCTCAGAGGGTGTACCACACTCTTAGCTGCTAAGGTGGTATTTTCTGTGCATACGAAGTTTAAAGAAAAACAAAATACTGGTATTGGCAAAGTATGGCTTCAGGAGTGCCCAGGAGGAAGATGGACACCAAATCCTGTGTGATTCACTAGCTTATACGTATTGTTTGATAAAGTTCTTAATATGTTGCCTGAATGTGCTATTTACTGCATTTAACAGCACCTAATCCTGAATATATGTGGGAAAAAAATGTGGTGTTGAACTAGGAATTCTAGTTACCTAGCACCTTTAGTGATCAGCCACTACATCGAGCACCTTTGATAACCAAATATCAGTAGGCCTGGGAGGAAGCTCTGGGTTTATGGTTTGCAGAGCAATTTTAAATACATTTTAAAGAATTTCAGATGTGCACACACTCATGCATTGGTTCTTTTGTCAAGGTCTTAGCATGGGCTAAACAACATCAACAGAGACTGGCAGGAGCTCTGGCTGGACTTATTGCTAACCAGGAATTGCTGGAAGCCTTGCTGTCCTGGTTGCAGTGGGCAGAGACTACACTTACTGAAAAAGATAAAGAGGTTATCCCCCAGGAGATTGAGGAAGTTAAAGCACTTATAGCTGAACATCAGGTAAGGCAAGTTAAGTGACACGTCCTGCGCATTCCACAAATGGTGCTCATGTCTCAGCTAGGTTTCATAATCAAATGTGAATCTCCTTAGCTGTTTTCTTTCCTAATAATCAAATCCCTTTTCAGATACTCAGTTATGTGTTTTGTATGTGTATCATGTGCTTATAGTTTATTCAACACAGGTAAAAAAACAACCAACCAACCATTCAGTTCCACATTGTTCTAAAAGCAAACCTATAACTCCCCATAGGAACAAAAGTAATAATAATAATAATAAAAAAACCCACATGAAATATATGATAGTGCTGCTGCCTTAGAACTAGTGTTGCAGTGTGGCTTTACTGATTGGATTTCAAAAATATGTTTATGAAGTGCCAGAGGGAGCTGCTGGTGCAGTGAATGCTCGTAGGCTTACCCCAGCTTACACACCAGAGCTGTCTCATTTCTATGAACTGCAGTCTGGACAGAAAGGAACACCTGAGTACTCAGAGTCAAAATTCTGTTGCACATGACCTCACCATACACAGTTAATAAAGGAGTTTGACAAACTATTTTTTAGATTTAGCCTTCCTTTAACAGCCAGGCCATAGTGGTCTTAAAAGCTTATACTGCTGATTTTTCTTACCTACAAAACCTTTATCTGTGTCTTTTTTGTGAGACTGGCATTATAAGAGTCTTTCTGTGCCATTTTTGTAACTTTGGTGTTTTGCTATTGTATGTGTTTTTCATTCCTGTGGTCACTTTTGTGTATTGTTAATTAAAACCACCTCTATCTGATTACAGACGTTCATGGAGGAAATGACCAGAAAACAACCTGATGTGGATAAAGTTACAAAGACCTATAAAAGAAAGGCACTTGAACCCACTCCAGTACAATCTCATATTCCTGTCCTTGATAAGGGGAGAGCAGGAAGTAAGTAATGAAGTATTTTGGGGCAGGTCACACACACCATTGCTCTACCTATAAAGACAACAGATTACTAATAATCTGATAGGTTTGATTAGCTTCTATTGAAATAGGGTGAAATTCTCTTGGCTGATTTTCCTACTTATCTCTCATTTTTCATTGTGAGGAAATTTCTCATAGCAGACTTGTATTTTTAAATTTTGTCCTATATTTCTTGAATACCTATTTTTAAAGTGTGCAGCCTTTCATGTGCTATTAAACTTCCAAGAGTGTGCACGTGCTGAGTCTTTGTAAATCTACCACTATCTGAAAGTGCAAACAACCTCTTTTACATAAAGATGTAGAGACAAAATTTTGCTTTTACTGTCTATGAAATTATATGGATCCATTTAGAAAGTGTGTTTGGTGAAGTTGAATGGAAAGTGAATCATCAAGTGAGAAAATTGCTTTTTGTATTTTTAGATATACGTACACATTCTATTTTATATTTACTCATACATGGAAACTCCTTCTAAAATCAGGTTGTTTATTTTGTAACTGAGAGATTTGTGAAGGTTTTATTTAGCCTGTGCAGCTTCAGTAGTGCAGCCACTACTAGCTGCTTCTGGCTAGACAAAAGATACCGTAACCACCATGTGGTCTTTCCCCAGCAATGGTAAACAAAAAAAAAAAAAAAAAAAAAAAATCGCATTAGATGGAATGATATCAGGGTATGGCCTCATTATTTGGGAAAGGAAGGAGTAGTTTTAGGAAGGTCAAGTACCCTTCACATGAATGTTTGTTCTGTTTGAACTGGGTGAGACTTACACATTTTATCATGTTTTAACAGGAAAGCGTTCCCCAACACCAGGCATATATCCGTCAGCAGCCCAGGCGCAAATCGAAACCAAGAATCCACGGGTAAACCTTTTAGTCAGCAAATGGCAGCAAGTCTGGCTTCTGGCCTTGGAAAGAAGAAGAAAACTTAATGATGCTTTGGACAGACTTGAAGAGGTCAGAAAAGGACTGTACAGAATATATGTACTTTTTGCATAATCTTGTTTACCCTGAATTAAATTGTCCGTACTGTAAATACCGTAAACAACTTCCATATTTGTTATATTATATGATACAGCTGACTGAAAACACTGTGATACACGTGCTTTAACGTGCTTTAAAAGCTGTCATTCTCATTTTAAATGTGAGGAGAGTTAAGATGTTTAAAATGTTTACATAGGTCCTCAAAGAACCAGTTATTCAAAAGAACACAGATGGTGTATCTCTCATTGATTTTCTAGATTGATTGATTTCAACTGAAAGAAGTTCTTTCTCTTTTTTATTAAGCTGAGAGAATTTGCCAACTTTGATTTTGATATTTGGAGGAAAAAGTACATGCGATGGATGAACCATAAGAAGTCTCGTGTGATGGACTTCTTTAGGAGGATTGATAAAGATCAAGATGGAAAGATAACAAGGCAGGAATTTATCGATGGAATTCTTTCTTCAAGTAAGTTTTAAAATTAACTTAATGTTGAACTGAGAACAAACATCTCGTTAAGTCTTACTGTCTATGTAGTGTACCCTATGCGGTTTATTGTGTTAGAAGGTCACAGATTTCACTTTTGAAGTCATTAATTATGATTAATTTAAACTATAAAAACATACGTTATAAAACCTACAGATAATTTTCAAAATCACTTCATATGATCACGTGATTTTTATTAAAGAACTTATATGGAATAGTTTCAATTATAGAAGGAAACCATGTGATTTCTGAAACCAGTGTTTCCATGAGCCATGACCATGTTCATATACCTGTATAATGAGGATCAAAATGTCGAGCAATCAGACTAGGAAGGGACTTTTCCTAACTTTCCTGATGGATTGGTATGCCCTAGGTATGCACAGTGGGTGGTAACATAAGCCTTCCACATCACATCTGTGTGTAATCACATTTCCCTTTAGCAACTGACTCATAACAGATAAGGGCCTACTACTTAAAATAATCCTTTATCTTCAGATCATAGAGACTTCTGCTTTGAGCAGTACAGATTCAGAATTGGGCTGCTTTTAGCATCTCATGTTAAAGCTACTCAGTAGGAAAGTATTTTAGTGTACATGTTTTCCCCCTGCTTTGGGAAATGCAGTAATATAGTCACTATACGTGCACATTGCTGTTTTGCATGAATTGACAGAAGTTGATGACAAACCCCTGATACTAGCAAGATGTTAAACAGCTTGCTCATTTAACTCGATCGGTGTCAACTTGTTATAACTGCTAAATACTCATGATTTAATTTCTGTTCACCATCTTGAAATTTCATTTTACTATTTTGTAGAGAATCTCTGTGTGGGTTAATATTCTGCTGCTGTGAACTTGATCTGAAGAAGGATTTCACAAACCACTGTGCATATTTCTGCAGTGGGAAGGCCTTGCATTCCAAATTTAATTAGCAGTGAAATTCTCACTTGACCTTTCTTCACTAACAATTTATCTTGTTAATCTGTGGTATTTTATGCACTTTGAAGGTCAAAATGTCAAAAAAAATGCATATATCTTACAGTTTAATCTGTGCCCTCGCTTCTGTGTCTCTCTTCAAGCCACACTATGATATTAATTTTAATCCAATATCTAGGTAACATTGGGGATCTAGATTGTTTTTTCAGAGATGCCTTCACTCTTTTGAATGTCCTTGTTTTTTTTATAAGTATTGTCTGTCACCTAGTGCCTAAAAACGTTTTAATGTTTGTGATAAAGCCTTTCATTGTAATGGGATTGATTGGCTTTTGTTGTTGTCTTTGTCTTACAGAATTCCCAACAAGCCGACTTGAAATGAGTGCTGTTGCAGACATTTTTGATAGAGATGGTGATGGATATATTGACTATTATGAATTTGTAGCAGCTCTTCATCCAAACAAGGATGCATACAAACCTCTCACAGATGCTGACAAAATTGAAGATGAGGTACATTGTCTGCTTTCTTAGTTTGCACTCTCTTCTACTGGGGTCATGTTCTTTAATCACTAATTTTATTTTCACTCCTATATAATTGGAAGTTTACCAGTTACACAAATACTTAGAAATGTTGTATTAGCAGTAAAGTAATCATCCGGTTCTGGTTTTTTGCAGGTTACAAGGCAGGTAGCTAAATGTAAATGTGCAAAACGGTTTCAAGTGGAACAGATTGGGGATAACAAGTACAGGGTAAGTCTTCCAAGGACCTTCTTAATTCTTTCAGCTTAAAGATTCTTCATATGACATGGTTATGCAAGGAATTAGGCTATATTAATTTACAGGAATTTTGTATGACAATTATATCTTTTCTTTAAGCTTGTCTAAATTTTATGGTTTTTTTCTTGTTAGAACATATAGGCTAAAAATATGGGAACATGCTGCTGCTCATATTTATTTTTGTTGAAACTACTGAAACTGTTTTCAATGTGTGGAAATTTTTAAAAGCTAACTGCATGCATACATACATACATACACGCATGCATACATACAACAGCTCCTGAAAAGCCAATCTTTTTACCTGGATATCCAAGCATTTCAGCTGTAGCTGATTTTCTGTTAGTTTCATAAAAACAGTGATATTTTCCTGTGGTATTGTGTTGTACTTCAAAAATCTTTTACCAAAGTGTATTCAATCACTTTTAGCCTCTCTTGTCATTTTATTGGAGCACACTGTTCCTTCTGAAGAAGTAGAAGAAATGTGTTAGATAACTGCAGAACAATTTTAGGTCACAGAAAAATAAATATCACATTGTAGAGAAAGATCTGCTACCCCTAGATTCAATAACCAGAACAATTTCAGATGAAATGTACAATATTTGGCTGAAGAGTTCACTAAACACTTGTAGATTATTTTAAAAGACCACAGAAACAGCACTGGAAAGGAAACAAAGGCCTTGAATATTTTCCAATATTCAGTCTCCGGATGGCTAGCTAGCTACCTGCTCGTCTCTGAAGTAGATACTTTATTTAGAATGTCTAATGTGTTAGTTTGCATGTGTTCTAGAGTCATATAGAGAATTTCCTGTAAACTAATCATGTCTTTCTTCCATTTTTCATTTCTTATCAGTTCTTCCTGGGAAATCAGGTATAAACCAGTGGAATGTGTTATGAAGTTTCTTTTTTCTTTTTTTTTCTTTTTTTTTTTTCTAACGCATAGTGATTTAAGCTTGCAATGGTCAGTCTTCTTGCCATCCTTTCATCTTCAGCTAATTCATTGCTGGTCACCTGTGGTATTTCTTTAAATGCTATGGAACATTCTGTGTCTCAGGATCCCTCCTCTTCAATCCCTCACCTGCTTTCTTTGGCCGTTTCCCTCATTAAGGAGATTACTTTTAAAGGAACCAGATAATAGTCAGCCGCAATTCCCATAGGAAAAAATCTTGAGCATTTAAACTGCAATTTTAGAATTACTGTTACTTTACCAGTTTTCAGTTTTATAGTGGAATGCTTCAAAATTCTATGCTATATTTTTTGGGCTATCAGATTAAAGGCTAATCACAGTAAACACAGATCCCAGTGTCATATCACTTGTTTATTGCAAATTAGGTGAAAAATACTTTCATTTTCAGAAAACAAAAATCCCTGTGCAATCAAGCAGACTGATGAAGAACCCAGCTGATTGTTGGTATTTTCTATACTAATGCAGTGAATCATTAAATACATACTTTGGAAATAGACAAATTAAACTTGCTGTTCCAGTTTAAACTATTCCCTCTCCCAAAGTGTTTTCAAAGAGCTATGGCAGGTCTATAATGTATTGGAGCTGTGTTCAAGAATACTTTTTGTCAGTTGGGTCATCAGAGGCCGTACCGCAGTGGCACTGTACAGTGGTAGAGGGAGGACATGCTAACCAGTGCTCACTTACTCCTGTGGTACATACTGATACAGAGCTTCTTAAGTTGTTAAATCATGCTTGCCTGGTAAGAATGGAAATACTTTACAAAAACCAGATACCAGGTTCCATTAGTATCTTATTCATGCTCTTATAAAGGCAATAGTATGTATAATCCATTCTGGAAATGCTAGTGTTAACAGCATTAGCCATTTTAAATCTAGAGATGTTGAAAAAATAGTTGCATTCTTCTAAACAGTGGATGATCTTACCACATGCCTCAAGCAGTATATCTAAGTAACAATTTAAAATGTTTTCCACATATAGAACAAGCCTCTGTTTTGAAAAGACTATTTGAAATTATGTTAATTGTCTTATCTGCCATCTCTAATTTCAAATCTGGGAAAAATACAGCATTTTTTGAGAGCATCTAACTCTTCATGGTGCAGAACAGCATCATAGTAAAAATCACCTACAGCAAGTTGGCTGAGGCTTCTCTAGTGTTATATGGCTGTTGTCAAGAACAGGCCTCTCTGTAGCTTAAACTACACTTCCTTTATGGTTTTATTCCAGTGTTTTTACCTCTGATTATCTGAAACAACAGTAAATACTGCTCAGGCAAAGTTGGTATCCAGGCTATTTTAAGAAGGAAATGGACTGAGTTACCATTAGGAAAATGCCTTGATAGATACCTGTGTTATTTTCCAGGAGCCCCACTGTCTGAATTAACCACAGCCTAGGTAGGCAGTTTCCAAAGGATACTGTATCTGACCCTTGGTTAAAGTTGCCTGATGGGATCTAACCGAAGAATTAAGATGGGGTGGGGAAAAAGTAACGAAAAGAAAAAAGATAGTATCTTTAGAACCTCTAGAAAAAATTCTCTGTAGAAACAAGCCAATGAAAATAAACGGCATCAATTTGGATGCCATTTCTTTTTTTAACTTTGATCTACATATGTAAAACGGTTCTTTGTTCGGCACATATTGAATGCATTATTAAAAAGCCCTTACTAATAATGCTCATGTGAATGTTCTTATTTATAGCAAAAAAAACCCCCCACCATTATTGAATTAAGCAGCAAGCTTTGCTTTTGTTTGGTTCCTAAAAGTAATATTCCTTTAAACTTATTCTCTCTTATTGGCTTAAGTAGTACCAAACAACTAAAATTATTTAACAAGTAAGGAGCACGTTTGTGTGGTTTGCATTTAAAGCATTTCAGGCCCCTCAACTGGAGCAAGTAGGTACAGTTGAACTATGGCCAGCCTTCTCCAAGTGTCAAAGATTGTCCCAGAGAGGTGTATTTGACTCCTGCTGGTTTCAGTGAGTGCTCTTGCATGTTTGTGTGTGAGAGCACTACACTTAGCCTGATGATCTGATAAATATTTTAGTGGCATTGGCTAAAAAGTACTGAATTCTTCTGGTTAGTTTTCGTGAGATCATGGGGTCAACATTTTGGTCATGTTTTGTTTGATACACATTTGAATGAAGATACTGCATACAGATTTTTTTATACAGGTTTCAAGAGCAAAACATACATTAGGCCTGGCCATGAGCCCAAAGGAAGAACAGCCTAGTACACGAGTTAGTATGAAACAGGTTTTTGTGCTTCTCTGAATTGTGAAGAACCTCGATGTGTAGACAGAGGAGTAACAAACAGTTGATAACAAAGGACAGTAATGCTAGCTATCAGTTATTCATTGCTGCTTTAACATTCCCTTCCCCACATCACCTCGCTATAGGTGAGCGGTGTCAATGCTATATCTGAAAATATCCCTATAAATGAATCAATTGATAGAACTGTGCAACACTGATAATGCATTGAATTTCCAGCCCACATAATGATCGTTTAAAGCAATGCTGCCTTCCTTTCAGCTGACATCATTAAAATCTAGACTGTTGCAGAAGAGTTTGCTTAAGATTTTGACAGTGAAATAATGCAAATGGGTCTTCATTAATTTGCACAAATGCAGATTGTAACCAATTAAATAATGTGTTACTAATTTTGCTTCCTTTATGAGTTCAGACCTTTGAGAGTCAAGCATAAAATTAAACCTGAGATTCTTTCTTACCGTCCTGCCATCTCCTTTGGATTAATGCAGCAGCATCTGATTTGAAATCTTAACAGCTTTAATAATCTGCATAAATAAATCTGATTTTTTAGCACTTACTAATAATTTAAATATCAAGATAAACTTCTTAATGTGTCTGATTTTTAACCTATAAGCATTGAACTGCATCTGAATGACTGAGAGCCTAAGACTGTTGTTTGATTTTTATTGCAGTTTGGTGACTCTCAGCAACTGCGCCTTGTTCGTATCCTAAGAAGTACAGTCATGGTTCGTGTTGGAGGTGGCTGGATGGCACTTGATGAGTTCTTAGTGAAAAATGATCCTTGCAGGGGTATGTAACACCACTGTTAAAATGGACGTGCAGATAATTATTTAGATACAGTCACCATTCATTGTCTCAGGATGGAGATTGAATTGTATAAAATGCCAGTTCTGTAAACATCATCTCACTAAATGTCACATAATGATCTGTTTTTGTAAACTTTAAATCCCGTGGTTAAGATCCTCTTCACTTGCACTTATGTATGTGTAGAATAACTGTGGTGTCTTCTGCACAGTTCCTCCAGCATTAGAGTAGTGTAATTAAGAATTGAACTTAGCCCAGATAGAGTTTATGGCATGTAAGCTGCTTGTATGACTTGGCAGAAATAGCACACAGAAATGCCCAATAAAACCTTCTCAGCAAGAGAGAAGTTTTAAGGCAATAAATCAAAACAAGGCAATTGAATCAAAGAGTAACAACAACAATGCAAAAAAAATTCTCTGGCCAGTGGCTGCACCCAGGCTGTCAGGCTCTGCCTTTGTAGCCCTGTCTTTTCATTGGCGTCCTCCCCAGAACCACTTTGCAGAGCCTTGTACAAAGCAAGTGGAAAATGTTCTCGTCAGGAGGACTTTGTGCTCAGGGGAAGCAGGGAGCGCTCTATCACTGTGCCCTCCAGCACAGCATCAAATGCATTGTTTTATCAGTGCACAGCAACGTAATGGCATCTTAGTTTGTCAGAAAGCCTACTTCGGTAGCGGGAAGGTAGGCTCTGTCTGACACCATTCTTGGAGGAACAGCTGGAGATAGGAAAGAAGCCATTTGTGAAGGAAGCATGAGAGATACAAGTCAAATAATAGCCAGAGTAGTTAAATTGCAGAAAGTCTAATAATGACTGTGTACAGAGTGAGCTGACGGTTCTGTAACTAGGTAATTCTATCCTATAAGCAGCAGCATTACATTTACTGCATTTTTACTTCTCAGGAGTTCTATAGAATCATAATCAATAGCGTAATAGCACAGGAACAGCACAGAGGAGTTCAGGAGAGGCAAGTGAACTAGTGAAGACAAAGAATCAACTGCCCTGTAGACCTTACTTCAGTGTCAGCTATCTCATACAGCTTCTACTTTGGACCAAGGTTTCTAAACAGTTTGATACAGACCTTGAGAGAGTGGAGAGCTTGTATTTGTAGCAGTTGTCATGCTAAGTCAAGGTTGTTAAATCCAGAAAGAAGCTACCACAAAACCATGTTAAATCCAAAAAGAATCTACCACAGAACCCCATAAGGGCTGACAGTGTGCCACTAAGGCCTAGAAACCTTTGTCTACAGGCTTAAAAGGTACCCATAAAACTTATTATCGTAGTATCATAAAAGAGCTGTCATAACCTTGTGATGACATCTGTGAGTTTTTCAGCAGTATTAAAAATAGTCCTTTTGCTTACCAACGTATTGCATATATTGTTTGCTAAAGAAATGTAACAGTAATGTTACATTTATTGGTGTTGGACCACAGGTCTGACTGAAATTTAGCTACCTGATTCTGCACCTGCTACTCTGAGAAAGTCATTTATGCCTGCAGAGCCATCCTTCCTTTATAGCTTTATACTCCTATTCCTCAAAAGTGCACGATAGTGGAAAATGAAATGTACCTCAAAATATCTGACTTCATTGAAGGGCTAACTTGGTTAGTTTTGATGTATTGCAAACATTTTTCTCAGGCCTATTGACAGGTAGACTGTTGCAACTCATACTTGGGTTAACATGGAGAGCACAATACTTAATAACTATCTAATTAGTTTATTGGAATTCCTTACTGTTGTCCTCAGATTGAGAGTCCTTTGGAACTTTATCCCCTCTTCTTTAATATACTTTGTATTCCTTGTATTCTATGTATCTCTATAGTATTTTCTATGGTACTTTATCCCTTTTTCATGGGAAATACATGAGCAGATGAGTAAGTCAACACAGTGGGTCTAAAGGAATAGCGATCTCTATAAAATCATCCAGAAACTGGACGTTGTGCATTGGTACTTAATCACAGTCTTGTTGAAGTCAGTGATGCAAAGTAGTCATTGATGTCAGTCATGCAGGTTCAGACTTTCCTTAAGCACTTCACCTAGCAAATCTGCATTTCCACCAAGGGCTTCTCATGTATTCAGATAAATCACATTTCAAAGAACTGTTGTCATAAAGAGCTTTAAAAGTATTGGACCTAGTTATATAAAATAATTTTAGCTTATATTACTTCTTTGTGTCAGCAGATAAATACTGTTACGCAAGTATACTTGGGACTGCAGCTGAGTCTATCCAAGCACTGTTTCCTTTTTGCCTAGGAGACCTTTGAGAACTCACCTCAGAGCACTTAGAGACAGCTTTTGCTCTGAGTCCTGTCTTTTGGCCTGGTGCTCTGAGTCTCTTGCATATGCAGCTGCTGTACTTGATTTCTTCTCCTGCTAACAATTTTCTTTAATGTGACCCATGTCCTGTGTCATTTTTTCTAGTTCATCATCACGGGAGTAAAATGTTACGTTCGGAATCAAACTCTTCAATTACCACTCAGCCTACTATAGGTTGGCAAACCCCTCTCTTTGTCTCCTCCTCCTCTTCTCCTCTCTCTTCATTTCCTTCCCACTTTATTAAAATATATACTTTTAACAATATGCTACACCCATCCCATTTAGCTTAATGTGTTCCTACATGGGCTGGTGCTTTGCAAGCTAATTTTTTTTGACACGCTTTAAGAGTGTTTCAAAAACAATTGTCATTCACACTGACACAGTTAAATGCTAACACGTTTTGCATCTATTTTTGCGGAACATTCTCTCGTGTGTGTGTTTGTATGTGTGTGTGAGTGCTTAGCCATCAATTACCTCATCATAGTTTGGATTTTATGTTCATCATTGCATGTTGCCAAACTACATAACTTCATAGTTTTAAATAAATATATTTGCTGCTTTCCTGTAATTTGTACTTAGCAATTTCTTCTGGAACATCCAAGCAAGTATTATTTATTATGAATAGCTGTAGAGTTAGCAAAACTGCTCATCAGGTTGTGTCTATGTATTAATAGTTGATTGATTAACAATGGTTTAGCACGTTGAGCATTCCATTATCACGCTGACTTCCTTTGACAGTGGTTCATTCCTGCTGGCATAAAGTATTAGAATAAGCGAGTTCTGCACATAACTCTTCTGTGTCCAAAATAAATGCATTACACAGTAATGCATTTTATTTATTGTTAAAATGTGTTGGAGTTGGCATGGCAAAAGTGACAATAAACAGCCTTGTGACAATTTTCATATCTGACTAAATGACACCTTTCTTTGCTGCAGCTAAAGGGAGGACAAATGTGGAGCTGCGTGAAAAGTTCATTTTGGCAGATGGTGCCAGTCAGAGCATGGCAGCTTTCCGACCAAGGGGCCGTAGATCACGACCCTCTTCAAGGGGTGCTTCTCCCAACAGATCTACTTCTCTGTCAAGTCAAGCTGGCCAGGCAGCTGCCCCACAAGCAGTTGCTACAAGTACACCAAAGGTAAGGAGAAACATAGAAAACTGCACTGGTTAACGAATGGGGCATAGAATTTTTTTTTTATTTTCTTGCTCCAACAGCATTGGTGCTTTCCCTAGCTGATAGGGAAGAAGTATTTCAATTTTCTTTCATAATCTGGGGAGGATCCAAGAAGTCTTTTCAGTGTATTTCCTCTACTGTTTGTTTGCAACATGGTAATAGAAGAATTCTTTACATTTAAGGTGCCACATGAGCTAACTGGCAGTTTGGGAATAAGCTCTGAAAGAGCAATGAACCTCTCTGTTTCGTTTAAAAAATAAGCTCTGCCACCTCTTTGTTTTAGAACATTTGTCATCAACTCTTTCTGCTTAGTTTTTATTTTTACTGTGAGATTTGTTCTCCCTGTGAAAGCCTGGGTATCCTTCTCCATGACATTGTTTTCCGTCTACTGTCCTTCATATTTTGATTTACCATTGTTTCATACAGACACCCCATCATTTAACACGCAACTATGGTAAACCATGGTTGACAAACAGCAAAACGTCAACTCCTTCTAAGCCACCGGAATCCTCAAACTGTCAAGGGTCATCTGCAGAGGTACAGTAAGGACAGAGATTCTAGTCTAATGACCTTCCTTCACTAAAACTGTCACTTCACTAACAGCCAGTAGAGTTTCAGTGCTTCAGAGCTGCAACATCCTTTGCATATTAATGCATTGTCTTTATTTTAGACCTTTGTCAAATTGTTTCTTGCCCCCCCCCCCCCCCCCCCCCCCCCCCCCCGTCTTTTTTTTGATGTTCTGTTTGTTATGGGTTTTGACTTTTAGGAAGACTCAGCCTCGGTGAATTTATGTTTAAAGTGCAAATGGTTAATAAATCATAGCAGTATGCAGTGAACTGGATAAGCAAATGCGGAAAAGTACTTTTTTTTTTTTTAATACAGCAGTTTATATACTATGCAGGTTTCTTTCCTAAAATTGTTTACTTTGAGTTCATAACGTACTGTAATACTCACGAACTGCAGGAATGAGATTAATAAATTATGATCTCCAGTGCAAAACCACTAAATAAAGAAATACTCAATCACTGTGAAGATGATGGCACAAAAGACTGACTGTGATGTATAAATCTTTCCAACAACTGAAAGTTGCGTTTAGGGGGGTAGTGACCAGTTGTTGCTCTAATAAGATAGTTATTTGATGACTTAACAGGAAACGAGCTTTGGTCGTATTTCCAGCCCATGACTTACATAGAAACTGCTAGTATAGCAATTAGGATTGTGCCAACAATCAAGCTGGATGACCAAAATTTGAATGGGCTTGGAGCCAAAGTGTCTCCGCTGATGTCACTATGGTCATTGAAAACATTGCAGCTGGAGCAGGCTGCAAACTGACTTGTCACTTGTAGGAGTTACTCTTGTCCTGGGTTAGACGGAGGGCTCGGTGAGGGGAAGCTTGTGCTACCATCACCTCTGTTGTATCTACTTTTCACATATCTGCGCCTTGATGCCTGTTGCTATTCATGTGACAACTTCTGGTGCTAAGTTTACGTGACCTCGCTGTGGCTTTGCTCAAAGATGCGTAACGAACTTCTCACTCCCTCCTTCTGCACGAGTGGGTGCATTACTTGTGCACTCTGCAGGCGTGTGTGTATATACAGCACTTGAAGCACACGGGGCTGTTGCTTAGAACGATTAACAATAGCACAAAGTTGAGTCAGTTGTCAGTTTCTAATATATTCCTGTGTTTTCTTTCATCTCTTAGCTGGTAACTGAATTGTAAGATTAATTGATGGTACTTTAAAGGGTTTATAGACATAGAAAGGTGTGGTTTTCGTTGAATTACAATGAGGTGAAAGCAGTTGGCATTGATTTCAAATGGGGGCACCGTATTTCTCACCTGCTCTTACAACTCAACAACAGTTTCTGTGAGTTTCTTTTATGTAAGCCGCCATGGTTTAAGATTGTAAATGGAACGATTGGGGTGGGGTAGGTTGCAGTGAATTTCTGAGGCATTCTGCAGCCTTTTCTGCCCAAGAGAGCAGTTACATGTTTTATATGTAGAATGCATTTGGGTTTAGGGCTAAACTGAAGAACAAGCTTGATTTCTTTTTATTCTTGCACCAGTGATTCTATCCCAATGCCTTGCCCAAAGTGCAGCAGCTTCAGTGGGGGTAATGGAGAGTGTTCCCTTTCTCCATATCCTCCCAAGCAGTCTCTATATAGCAGAGATTTTCAAGGTGTGGCTGGCTGGACGTTAAGCACTTGTGCTTGGCTGTAAAGGGAGTTTAATATTGTGACCATCCCCATCAGAGCCAGCACATTGTCTGCTCTGTAGCATCTCAATGCTTCTTTGTTCAGATGTGCCAGAAGTGGTCCGAGCTGGCAGCTGCCAGCAGGTTCCTGCTGGGCCTCCGCTCAGTGCTCTGGGCAGCTCCTAACACACTCCTCTGGATCTTGGTTTTTAGTACCTAATTCTACCCCACCACTGTACAGGGATCAAAGGCACAGGACACAGGATCCTGGGATCAGGCCACTCAACGTGCTGCATTCATCACTGCAGTGTTTGTTCTTTTTGAGTATTTACTTAGTATTTTTGTGTTGATTAAATGAATATGAATACTGTAGTTTTCCTCTTACTTGCATACACCTCCTATCTAGTATGTTAACATGCATTTTGAGATTTGAGGATTTAATTCTTGTGGCTTTGAAAGAAATCTTCCCATTCGGGCAAATTGTAAATTAAGACTCGTTTTATTTCAGAAATGAGAAAGCAAGGCAGGGTAAGACTATGGAGCAGAGACATTAGAGACATTTCAGGCAATATATTGAGGTACAGGAACTTTTTAAATGAGTCCCATGTCTTTTTTTCTGCTTTTTTCTAGCAAAAGGTTTGAAATGTAGTAGTTTTGTTTTACTATCAAAATATTTATAAAATTGAAACAAATGTATTCACCAACTGTAACCACAGTCAGAATGGTGGAAAGCCAAGCTACGCAGACATAAAACCTCAACTCCTTGTCTCTGTTTAAGTCATGTACCATCAACTAATCTTATGTGCTTGACTACTTATAAAAAGGTAGCATTTTTCTTTCTTTATATGCATTGAAACACACACAAAAAATGCTAAAACGTTAATGTCAAGCAGACTGTTAAAGTGATTTTTTTTTTTCCCCCCTACATTTGGACTACTTCAAATACTAACTGCTAAAGGAATGTTCAAAACTTCACATCATGAAAAATGTCCATAGTGACTCAAACCAGTATTTCAGATTCACAGTGAATGTTGTTATGATTATCATATTCTAAGCTATGTACTACCTAATACCAGACCTTATCTTTATTAGTGACAATTGAAAAAAACCTGTATCTTCTTTTTTTTTTTTTTTTTTTTTTTTAATTATTATTTCATAGGGAACACCAATTCAAGGAAGTAAACTCAGACTGCCAGGATATCTATCAGGGAAGGGTTTCCACTCTGGAGAAGACAGCGGCATCCTGTCAACAGCAGCTACCAGAGTCAGAGCTCAGTTTGCAGGTGAGTGTCTTGACTTTAGAGCTCGATCTACCACTTGCTTTGTTTTCCACCTGAATACTTAGGGTCACATTAGGGTGCGAGGGAGATGTCAGAAGAGTGGGAAGGACTGTCTGCACATTAGTATTGCCAAGGGTGCACATAATCAGGACAGTGGTCCTCCATTAACGTGGTTGCACAGCAGGTATGTTCAGGTCTGGATGTGCAAATTCATGACTGCAACCTTCATGACAATGTGTCTGCCTAAGGAACTAGGGAAGAAGCATTTACTTAGAAAGGGTCCAGTTCTTCACAATATTCTCAACAGTATGCTCAACTGTGATGGAGCAACGGGGTCACTTAGTCGTGACTTGTCCATTTCTTTTGCAAGAAGAACTGCAGGGAGCAGCTGTAGATGACCTTCTTAATAGAATATCCTATAGAGGTTTTTAAAACAGTATGTGAAAATAAAAAGCAGCAAAGCTGTGCTCTTTCACGATCCTCAGAGCAGGTCTGTGTAAGGGAGAGGGCTAGATGGTTGGACCAGAAGGTAGCTCTACTGGCTTTCCCTCACATCTTAAGCTCTGCAGAGCATACTGAGCAGTACTGGAAAATCCTGTTGAAAGAGTAGATGTTTTACAGGTGATTTGAGAAACGAGCCACCTGAGATTCCAGTGTCAGCTTGATATTCTTCACACACACAGGGAACCAGATTAGTCAAGATCAAAAAGATTCAATAAGTAATTGGAAAATGATGAAAAACCACATTAATGTTTTTCTGTTTAAGTTTCTTTGTTGTGGTTTTTTCTTCATGGCACATTGTCTGGGCAGGCTTTCACTTTAGCAGGCTTGCTGAGAGCTCATTTACTCAGCCCTTTGTTTGGGAGAATGTCTACTCTGCCCTTGTTTACTTGCAGCTTTCAACTGTATGGCTTTGATTTTTTTAAAAAAAGGGGTGCACATTTAAAAATTGGGATATTCATCTGCATCTCCAAGGTACGTTGGGAAATCCTGAAGGTATGAAGAGGCCAGATACTGAATTCTGTCAATTCATAGCTGAGAAAATGGCAGGGGAAGGAAAGGATCTGGCTGTTGAGTGAATATACAATGCACGTCTAGCAAGTCAAGAAAAGTTGCCAGAATAATACTTTTTTAATGAGATGTGCTAGTGACAAATTAACTATGTCTCAGCATTTGATCTCACATTGCCTTCTCTTTAGTAGGAGATACGGCATTGTTTTGTGCTCTTGTTTAGTATCAAGATGAGCTTTGATCATCATCTAGCTTGTCTGCCAGAGGTCTAAATTTAATTTGTGCAACGAGGAATTTTGGGGGTTGCCAAAGACCTAGGAAGAACCTACACATCTTTTCCATCCTTACCTCTAATACTGATGGGTGTCTTTTCTCTTTCTAGAAACGAGAAGAACTCCAAGCAGACCTGGAAGCCGAGCAGGAAGCAAGGCTGGCAGCAGGTCAAGTAGCCGCCGAGGCAGTGACGCATCTGATTTTGACATTTCAGAAATCCAGTCTGTATGCTCAGATATGTCAGAGACTGTTCCTGCTACAAGCAGACCCACACCCCGAGCAGGTTCTCGGCCAGGATCGGCCAAGCCCTCTAAAATTCCAACTCCCCAGAGAAGGCCACTAGCCAGCAAATTGGACAAGTCCTTGAAGAGATAATATGATTGGCTCCGTAAAGGTCTTTTCCTTTTGCATTAAGTATTTAAGTTCGTAAGATGTAAAATATTATGTAGAAATTATTGTGAAATATCACAAGAGGTGGATTTTTAATTCTGCAGATGGCCTTATTTGTGTATTTGTCTTCTTACTTTATGTGTATAATTTTTGTCAGATTTGTTTTTGTTTATGCCATATCCTGTGAGAAGGGGGAAGAGATTTAATGTAAACTAACAGTTGTACACAGTAATGTGTAGAAGGTACACTAAAAATTGCCGAATGTACAGTGTACTGAATGTACAGTAAGCCTCTGCAACCTGAATAAAATAGGCCTATCACTATGTCATTAGTTAACGGTAAAGGATACCTCATGATTTTTCTTTAAAAAAGAAAAAGAGAATACTAAAAAGCCAAAAGACACAATTACACATTTTGAGCTAACTAAACAAACACTACAAGATGTATGTCAAAACTACTAAGGAATACAAACCCACATTCACAGTACCCTTATTTATACAGCGTCTCTCGGAGAACTCACAGAGTTAATTAAGCACTCGCCAGTAATATGATACTCCAATACCTTGCAGCATTTCTGTGCCATTGCTTTCAATGAGGCCAGACACATTCTGGATATCTGAACTACTATTCTGTAAGAATATCAATATAAAGTGCATTCATGTAAATGTGAGGTTTTCTTTTGCTTGAGTGGGTGGTAGCACTGTATCATTGAACTCATTTTGTATCAAAGCAATTTTGCTTGCAGAAAGCTCCGAAATAAACATGTCCCTTAACTTTATTTCTATTGTATTTCTTATTTCACAGGAAGATAATTTTCTGTGTTATGTTTTAGGGCATATATCATTTCAGGTGACCAATAATTACCATAGTAGCATAGGCTTTAATGTAATTTCCCATTATCAGCAATCAGATTTTGGTTAGCTACTGTATTTGTTTAATAAAACACTAAATTGCACATATCGTATCATTTATGAAATTATATGTAATTATTGTGTGTTGACAATTATTTTCTCCATATTAAACTGTGACATTTACATACCATGTATGAAAGGCATAAAGAGTAGTTCAGTTGCTCTTTTTGTCAGTGAAATATTTTTGCCATTCATGGATTCTTTGAAAGGATTAATAATAGTTCATTTTCAGTGGAAAAAGGATGCAGCTTCAAATGGGAGTCCTGTAAAGCGGCTGGGTAGATGCTGTAGCGACAGAATCCCTAGAAATTCAAAGTGCACTTTGGCAATATCAGAAAGACTCGGGTAGAATTTGGCTAACACAGCAGACCAAATAGTCTAAACCTGACCGTTCATATATCAGAAAATGCCGTACCTTTAGTAGAGGAATTTTAGAGGAAGACTGGTTTATGGTTGGTCCCTTAGCATGCTGAAAATGACGCAGAAGCTCAGTTGATTACATGCAGGTAATGGTGATGTCTGCATTCTCTGCTAGCACTTATTGGCAGTATCACTCAGATGGTGTTTTCTGAGTTGTCACAAGAGCTTTCTGCAGACTTACAAGTTGACTCACACAATTAGTTTATAAGAACGAGAAAAGCAAAATAATACTCAAACAACAATTCAATCAATCCAAATCCACTTGTGTCAGAATTTCCTCCAACACAGAGTTGTGTGAGTGTTTTTGGAAAGCAGACAGTAGTAACCAGTCCTACTGCAGCTGGTTTGGGAATCGGCACACGTATTTACTGAATACTAAAGCATCAGTCTCTGTTGCGGTGCCTTATCTTTCCGTGTTTTACCTCTCCTGTTGCTGCTATTTGTCCAGTGATTGCTTTCCCAGAACATGAAAATACATCAGGATGGCTTCAGTGCTTTTTGGAATCCCACAACACCCTTGGATAAAGAGAAGTAGGCTCCATTTACAGATAGTCACTGAAGCATCTCTACTTGTCAGCAGGAGAAAGGAAAAAGGGTAGAATTTAGGCGCTTGCACAGATAACTCGGCTGTAGGAGGAGATGATGCCCCGTGTGACATTCCTGGTGCATTTTACAACCACAGGACTGATGGAGAAGGGGTAGGGCTGGCAAATCTGAATCGCTCCCATGCAATAGGTGCACAGTTCAGTTCCCAAATGGACAGAGCAGCTCGTTCTGCATGAGGTAGTGTTGGCACATACCTGAAGCACCTTGTGTGTATATTGTGGCCTTAGCTTTAAACGTGTTCGTAATCCGTCATTCATTATGCAACTTTGAGGAATTTTCATGTCGCTACGTTGCAACAACAGAAATATTAGAGCTATGACCAGCTTCTAAGAAACCCAACCTCGGCTAAAAGAACCCAGGGACTAAGTGGATTTCTGTGGCTTGTTGGCTACTGCAAAACACAGGAGGCTGGGACTGGCAAAGTGGGGAAGTTCATTTATGGGCTTGAGAGAATCACCCAGTATTGGAAGCCCAAGTAATAGTAAATTAAATGGGAATAGGAATTCTGTTAAAACACGCCCAAATCTTTCTCAAGATGTTATGCCTTACTTAATTACCTTCTTCCAAAAATGACAACTGCTTTAGATTGATACTGAGAACTCCCAAAACTAAGAGACTCTCCAAAATTCTGTTCTCTGTGTTACAAAAATCATACTGGCAAAAGTCTGAAAATAAACATCGGATCCTCCGCACTTCTCTGACCCAAGGGCGAATCTGCAGAATTTGATGAAAAAGGTGTATTGTGGACTTACCAGTAAGTGTCAGGTAGCTCAGTTTTAGTGAAATATTTTTGTAAAGAAAGAAGTGATACTCAGTTTTCATCTTCCCGTAATTCAAAAATATTTCTTCTTTGGTACCAGCATAAATGAGAGAGGAAGGATCAGCCGTACAGCCATTCCCCACCTTGTTCAGTTGCCTGAGTTTTTACATAACCTCACCATCGGAGATGCATTTTCTCCCTTTTATTATTCTCTTTCTAACAACAGGAGTTGATCCTAAATTCACCCAGCCTGCTGGATGACCGTAAGTAGAGTCAACCTTTTAGTGTGGCCTAGACTCCTACAGCTGTATATTCTGTGGTTCTCCTGTGCCCTGAAGGAGCAGAGGTGACGGGGAAGGAAGAAGGGTTGGAAAGCCTATGGGCTGAGAGAACCATCTTGTTTAGTAAATAATGTATATTTAGCACTTGGAAAAGCTGGCTCAGTTCTAGGCTCCTTTACTTTTTCAGTCGTTTTCAGCTTTCTGCATTTCTGGTCTGCTGCCTTCAAAATGGGAAAGTGTCGAGAGAATTTTCTGAAATTTGCAGATGAAACCTGTAAGTGAAGAATGCACCATTAGAAGAGCTAGTGATGCCTTGTGGCCGAGGCATCCTCAGCTTGTTCAGTTTAGGTATTTTGTGAGCCTCTTAATTACATGCTAATATAATAGATGACAGTAATTCAGGCTTTGCTTGCGGCATATCTCTTCACAAAAGCATAGGGGTGAGGTTCTATGCCATTTTAATTTAAAAATTAACGCATTTCATAAAAATAAACTCTGATGCAAGCAGCTATACCATACCATAGTCAGCAATGTTTGAACCTCTAGCTGCCTCTGCCGATGTCTGCCGTAGGACTGGCAAGACTGTCTGTGCCCCACAGCTTGCATATGAGAGAGGGGCCTAGCGCTTACGTATGTGTGGCAGGGGGACACATTACTGAGCACTTGCTGTAATATTCTGGAAACAAGCACAGGGATGGAAAATAAGCATTACCTGGTGTCGTGGTTTAACCCCAGCCAGCAACTCAGCACCACGCAGCCGCTCGCTCACTCCCCCTACCCCGATGGGATGGGGGAGAGGATCGGAGGAGTAAGAGTGAGAAACACTCCTGGGTTGAGATAAGAACAGTTTAATAATTGAAATAAAGTAAAATGGTAATGATAATAATAACAATATAATAATGATAATAGTAATAATATACAAAGCAAGTGATGCACAATGCGATTGCTCGCCAACCGATACCCAGACAGTTCCCAAGCAGCGATCACTGCTCCCCGCCCAACCCCCGCCCCCCCCCCCCCCCCCAGTTTATATACCGATCATGACGTCATATGGTATGGAATAGCCCTTTGGTCAGTTTGGGTCAGCTGTCCTGGCTGTGCCCCCTCCCAGCTTCTTGTGCGCCTGGCAGAGTATGGGAAGCTGAAAAGTCCTTGACTAGCATAAGCAGTACTCAGCAACAACTAAACCATCAGCGTGTTATCAACATTCTTCTCCTACTAAATCCAAACCACAGCACTATGCCTGCTGCTAGGAAGCAAATTAACTCTATCCCAGCCGAAACCAGGACACCTGGTTTGCTGCATCTCAGTACAGCTGCCCTAGCAGCTTCCAGGTGTTTCCAGTTCTTAGGCTGTATGGTGGCATCTGAGCTCATCCCAGGCTCGTGGTATTTAACTAGATGTGTGCTCTAACCGTGGGCCGTAGTAGGGAGTGGTGATGTTAGGAGGTTTATGTCTTCATGCAAGGTGAGTGGAATTTTGTAGAACAAAGAAAAGGTGCTTTCCTAATGAAAATTGTTCTCTGCTGAATTTGAATAACCTGTTTGCAGATGTGGAGGTGGGAGAGATGGTTGGCTTGGTTGCTTGCTTTTTTTTTTTCCCCCCCAATAGTGTTGTCAGGTTAAATGCAGGTAGGTTACTCATCTGTAGAAAAAAGAAGCTGTATTTGTTAAAAAGGGAAACATTGCAGAGTAAAAGGGAGCTCTTCAGAAATAAAGAATGAAGCAGCAGCTTAAATTTCACCTAACTTGCATGAAAATGCTTGGTGGCTGATATTTTGGAGGTATTTTTTATGCAGATTGAAGTCCTTCTGTTATGATTTGTTCTGAGTTTGGCTGTTGCAAATGAAGTGGTATCTGACCTGCAGCCTGAAGAGTCTTGGGGGTTGTCGTTGCGTAATTAAGTAGTTCTGAACTGAAATTGTTCAGATAGTCCGAGTTGCAGCTCGGGGCGCTCAAATTGCATTTTTGTATTTGAAGGAAAGGGTGATGAAGGTGAATTGCGTAACTCAGCTGGCATCCTGGATGAGTATGTACGAGAAAGTTAATAGATGTGTTCTTAGCACTTGGATGATTGAATATGACTAAGAACCCCAAACCATAAATCAGGCCCTGTCAACATCTACAATGTTTTTTGTTCCTCTGGGAGGAGGCAGCCGGAGTGATGATAGCTCTGTCCTGACAGGAAAAGCTGACTTGGAGCTTTTTGTGGGGGTCACGATGGTCCTTCCAACATTTAGAAAAATATCCACCACCATTAATTTTTTTTTCCTCTTTTATTGGCAGAATAACGGGGACCTAGGGGCCTATGGAAGAGTTTGCACTGTCTGGGCTATTTTTAAAGGCAATGAGTTCATATGATAAAGAAATACCTCTGTATTTAAAAGCCTGTGATCAAAGTGTAAGACAGGAAACAAGTCAGACCAAAATGAGGGTGAAAAAAATAGGCTTGTAAATACTGTAAACATTGAGCAACTCCACATTTGCTGATCAGAAGAGGAGGTGTAGCTTCACTTCTAGCAACACTGATTTCATAGAATCATAGAATCGTTTAGGTTGGAAAAGACCTTTAAGATCATCCAGTCCAACCATTAACCTACACTACCAAGTCTACTCTAAGCCAATCAAGGGTAGACTAGACTAAAACTTTATAGAACTTTATAGACCAAATCAACAAAACAAGGTAATCGGGAGTAGGAAGTGTTCACCAAAGGCTGCTGCAGCAGGAACTGAAGGGTGAAGTAGCTGAGCTGCTACCTGGAGTCCTCTCATGTGAACGCAAGAGGACGGAAAAGTGTCTAACATATATGCAAGCTTTTTCTTAAAAGGTACTGGTAAACTCTGGGAAAATGCTGATCAGTTTGGACTTGAAAAAAATGATAGAAGCAATAATAAATGATATATTAGTGGAAACCTGAATAATATACTGTGGAACAGTTGGCTTAGCTTCCAGAGGGAAGTCATGCCTTACAAGCTGCCTGGAAGCCCTTGAAAGGATCAGTTACTGTGGACAAAGGTTGAGATAGACCACGTGGCTCTCCAAAAAAATTCAGCAAGGTCTTTCACTGCAAATTCTCAAAGAAGTAAGCACTTAACAGGATCGAAAGAAAGGTCTTCATGAGGTTAAATGGTACCTTAAAAGCTAGGAAAGACAGTGTAGGAGAAGGTGGTCAGTTTTAACACAAGAGAGAGGTCTGCAGTGGAGCCCTGGACAGGTTTTTAACACAAAGCTGCAAACGCTGGCTCAGGAGTTCCTGAAGCACATGTTGTTGGAAAGGTGCTCTGGAAAAAAGCATCACTGCGTTTCTGTGATTCATCGCGCCTCTTGGGAGGCGAGCATTGCTTTCCACTGACGCTGAGGATCCCACAGTGCCTAGTTCAGCCCCAGCCAACTAACTTTAAGATGGCTCATTTAAATAGAATGAATCCCACCCCAAATTAATGAGTTTATTTCTAGCTAAGGGGAACATGGGATGGGATTTTCACAAATGATTTGGGAGTTCTGCTCCTGGCTTTTATCACTTATACACCCTTTTGGTGCACTAAGTGTGTCTTGGAGATATGCAAAGCATGGACCATTGTATAATTTAGCACCGTTTCCAGTCACGTTCAGGAAACGCAAACCATGTAATATGGAGAGAATCCAGTCACATTATTGCTCTCAAATATTTTAGGAACTTTAGAGCATTCCTGGGGTCCTTCAGCAGCAAACCCTGGTAGGAGCAAGTGTGTTCCCCACTGTGTTGCTCCCAGGCACGCACACCTCTGCAAGGCACCTGCAAACCCTATTTCCTTTGGGTTCTCCAAACATTCATCCTACTGGGATCCACTGGCATCAATGTAAATGAACACCTCTTTCATGGGACACTCTGGCAGGCCATGCACACCCTCAAGACCCAAACCATTTAAAAATTGAAGTCATTGAAAAGGCTACCACACTGACGTGTTTCTCTTCCTTTTGAGTATCCTATGGATCAGAGGAAGATAACAGAAAGGGGTTTTCCCAAAAGACATGAGCTA
The DNA here is from genome assembly GCF_030463565.1 of Pelecanus crispus. Taxonomy (NCBI): domain Eukaryota; kingdom Metazoa; phylum Chordata; class Aves; order Pelecaniformes; family Pelecanidae; genus Pelecanus; species Pelecanus crispus. Next base: position 104,437,484 of record NC_134645.1, read on the forward strand.
TTTGTTACTTTGGTGTGGTTGCTTTGGGTTTTTTTTTCTCTATTTGCATTCTAAATAAGCACAATTGAGTGTGGCCATGTATAAATAGTTCTTTCTGGAATGAAGAAAAGTAAAAATAATTAAGCGTTAAGTTCTGGGTGCGATGAACATTTACTGAAAACTATTTCTTCGAATAGCTCTCCATTCAGTCAGAAATGAATCCAGAGCACAGATTATTACATTGGAACTCAAGGGCAAAACACAGACATTCATTTTAAGGCAAATTTGATTTATTCTGTAAAAATACAATGAGATGCAGTAAACAAACCACAAATAAACTAGGCAAGCCTGACACCTCTTTCAAAAGGAAGGCAAAGCGCTAGCAGTGAACGCCGTTTCCACGCCTTGTTACTGTTTTTCCCTCGCAGAGTATATTTGCAAATACTTGGTACAGTTGTTCTGAACTACACAGCGGCTCTGCGGCACCTCCTATTAAAGCGAGCAAGCTGAATTTTCCAGCCCACGCCTGTGGCTCCGTAACAAAAGCCGAAGCGATGCTTTCCGCGGCCAGGTGGCGAGGAGGGTGTGCGAGCCGCGGCTCCTGAACTCGGGCTGAACCTCCCGGTTACGGTCCCCGCGCGGGCACAGCTGCCGCCTCGCCCGGGAGGCCTGGCAGCGGCTGGAGGGAGACGGCCTGTCGGGAGGCGAGGGCTCGCTATTTCTGCCAGTGCTCGGGAAGATCATTAGCCTGACCACAGCGGTTTTGGGCACTGGAAAGCCTTTGTGAGTCTGCTGATGTGGTCGCTTAGCCAGCACAGACTTCTCCGTGTGATTTCATTTTTTATACACATGCGCTGTGTTTACCTGGGAGATGAAATAGTGAAGAAATAATCTTTAGTCTGTTACCCCCACACACTTCGGGGGAGAGTTTCCCCTCTTTTTTTCCCCAGCTTACGAGGACTTATTAAATCTTTCCAGATTTTTGAGGAGGGATTTGTTCTTAATGATGCAAAAGAATTTTAATGTAGCTCTCGCTAATGGAAAAGCTCTTCTTAATTACCGATGGAAACTTCAGCCCCTGAATGAGCGCTTAGTATTTGGTAGCTTTAAAGCTTTCCACTTGAGAGAGAGCTCCCCCTCCCCTCCGAGGTCCCACTCTGTTTCCAGTGATGTGTGTATGACTCTCCAAAAATGTTGCCGTGATCTCATCCAGTAAAGTAACCCTGGTCAGTATTAGCCCAAATCCTCCATTAGGCTGTAACGGCTCCAGGGGCATCAGGCTACCACCACCCCGCTCTCTCCCCACGGCAGGAGCGACGTCTTGAGGTCAGCGCAGGGGGAAACTCTGCGCTCTCAGCGACAGAGAGCAACAAAATGCGGCAGCGGTCAGTCTGTGGGCAGAGCTGGCGGCTGGGGTGGGTGGCAGCCAGCTGCTTGGCGGCCCAGTTTCACGAGAACAAGACTTCTGCGATAGCTGGGCGCGCTCACCCCCAGCAGCGAGGGGCCTTATTTCCCCCGGCCAGACCATGCTGGTGCTGGGAAGGTTCTGCACGTGTTGGACCTGTCCTCTTCCTAATGCCAGGCGGCTTCATCAGGCTCGGGGCTGACTGCTTCTTTCAGTTAGTTGCTGTATCGCAACATGATGGCCATGTATAGAGCAATTGGTTTAGTGGTGGACTTGGTAGTGTAGGTTAATGGTTGGACTGGATGATCTTAAAGGTCTTTTCCAACCTAAACGATTCTATGATTCTATTCTCTTCTAAGAATTACCCCAGTAATTTCCAAAGTCTGCAGCTGAATAGCTCCTTACTTAGTCAGGAATAGTTACCAATAACAACATCACCTGTTAGCTGCTCTTGCGTTTTCTCTTTGGCAGCAATCCGAGCATCCTCTCTTCATGTCCTCCGCAGAGGCTTTCTGAAGGAGCGTGGCAGGTGGGAATTTGGGAACCCTGATCTCCTTTTCTGAAGGTGCGCATGTGTATTGACTCCATAGCTCCAAGTACTTGCACAGGAGGTGAAAGTGGGACCATACCATCACCTTGTGTGTCCTGCTGGTCCATGGAGGTGGACCAGAATTTATACTACTTGCTACAGCATGCGAGTAACTCGTAGGAGTAACCGAGTAGTGAGACTCAGACCTGTAAGATACGTTTTGTTCCTTTCTAACCTTCCCTCAAGGGCAGGACTTTGTGTGTAGTGGAGATCCCCAGTTTGGTCACGTTTCTTTAGTCACAAAGCTCCATGATTTTTGTGTTGGAAGGACGGTTGAAGATGTATTCATTTCTCCTCGTAATGGAAGGTAGTTAAGTTTTTCCTTTTTCCTTAGAATATGGCTGAAATTTAGAATGAATGCCTCTAAAAACTCTTTGAAAAAGATAAAAATTTCTCTTTTTGTAGAAAATGCCATTGTGTTGGAAGGGGTAGAATGGTCTCCTGTAGGTCTTATTAACCATGATATGAGTTAAACTGGTTTTGGCAGAAAAGACGGGTAGATAACGCAGACCCATTCCTTTGTTTTATTGACTTTTTATCTGGTTTACATTATTCTTGTCTAGTGAAACACTAGTAGAAGTAGACAATTAGTCAGGAATTTCCGAAATAGCAATGCAAACTAAAAAGGGGGATTATCAGCTGGAGCTGAGTTTTTCAATCAAAATGGCAGAGATTAAGGAATCTTTTCCTTGTCTTAGACATGTGGCCTGCTGTATACAGGAATGTCTTTTCACATAATGTCTTTATATATTAGCAGTCAGACTCTGGCCCTGAAGGTGATGTTATTAAACTCTAGGGTATAAGATGCAGTCACCAACTCTACATAAATAAAAGCAAATATTTTCAACTGAGTACTCAAATGATGTTGAGGGAGTCTGATTTCAGGCACAGTGATGTCATTTGACCATTAAAAAAAACCCCAAAACTCTGAAAAATACATAATTGTAAAATAAGTGTGTCAGGTAGGATTGTTAAAGTACTGAAAATGTTTAGAAGCACCTGTTGGATGGGCAATATTTCAGGCAGCTGTGTTAACATCAGGTGATGATTTGGAGAGTTCTGTTTTAGGGTTGGTGGTGGGTTTTTGCGATTAAGTGCCTGTGTGTGAGCTTACCAGACTGAGGTCATTTGCAGTCCAACACAAGGATGTATACGTGGTTTGGAAGGTAGAGTTAGAGATAAAATCAGTTGGATTAAAATTCAGGAGGAGAAAGCATCATTTTGTTGTTGTGATATTAACTTGCAAGGAAACATTTTTGCCATAAATTGTACCGTGTAAACTCACATGGATAGCCTCAGACTGGAGCACCAGCTGTGTCTATCGCTGGAGAGATCTAGTTAACAATGCATGTCAGAGAAAATTATAGCATAATTTATTCATACCTCTCAGAATAGCAGAAACAAGGCTGAAATCCATCTGCCTGTAGACAAAAGGGTTTGTCCTAGCTCCTGTCCTGTCCAAGGATGCTATATCACAGTGATAAAATGCCATTGCAATGGACAACACACACACACAAAAAAAAATTAAAGCATAGTTCCTAATTAAAGTCTAAAATAAGTGTGCAATTCAAGTAGAAATAACTGTCAGAACTTGCCAATTAATGCGTGAGCAGCCGGTCCTGTAGCACAAAGCTTTTTTCCTGGCTCTGAGCATTTGGGTGGGTGGGGGGTGAGTTTGGGATTGACTTGATCAAGCCTGGAGAAAGATGGCCAAAAATCAAGTTAAAATTATATTGTTTAAAACCAGTGTTTAGTTGTGTTTTCTGTCAAGGTTTTTCTTCAATTAGTCTTTCAGGAGGGAGGACCGGCCAAAAGAAAACAAGGAGTCTCAGATTTAATGTCATATCTTGCAATAGCTGTTCTTTGGCAGGGCTCTGTTCTGGCAGTAGAGCAGAAGATGAACAGTGCTTCTTCAAGCCAATACAACATCGGGAGAGTCTTTACACGGAGGGATGTTGCAAAATGGTGTAAAGAGGCAAGCGAGCGTGTCAGGCTGGATGATATAATTTCTTGAGCTGGTATTTCTTGACACAGTTCTGTAAGGCAGCAGTATAAGGCACTTGTGTTGGTGATCATTCTATAGTTAAAAAAAAAAAAAGTCAAATTACTGGAAATATGAAAAATACCATATGTGATAGTTTCCTGGCTAGTCTTGGTTTGCCTCAGAAATGCTCCAGTGATGCTATGCTTCCAATAAACATTAATTTAACAAAACACATTCTGTTTTCAGCACTTCTGACGGTGACTCTCCTCTCAAATCTCTAACTCTTTGTTGTCTGGTCTGGTGAAGTGGTTACGGCACTCTGCCAGCGCTTTTCTTCTCACTAAACTGAAGGCTGTATCGACAGCGATGACTAGTAGAGTTGGAAAAACAGAGATGGCATTTCTTGCTCACAGGGGGTTGGAGTTCTTGTTCTTGGATTTCATGGTTCTGGGTGGAAAAATTATAGTGACTGTTTGGTACTTCTGTTCCCTATGCTGAATGAAACTGAGAAATGAAGTGCAATGTGAGAATGCAAAAGTCAATATATGCGAGTACTTTGAAAAATCCCAAATAAATGCAGGTCTAACTTTAATCTTCAATGGTTTGCCTTTGGGTATTTTTGCCTGTTCATACATATCTCTTCCTAGCGTATCACAAACAAAGTTCACCTGGATAATGGAATTCAGAATGTACTGAAACACTTTTTTCTTTTCTTTTTTTCTGAGGCCAATAGGTTGGTTGATTTAGAAAGGGATAAGTGTTCTGTGTACTTCCAAACTTTCTCTTATGTTAGAGATAACATGTTATCTAAGTTTTGCTCCAAAGAGGTGTTTAAAATTAAAAAGCAGATGAGATGGGACAGCACAAAAATACCTCCTGGTGAAGTTAGAATTGCTCTGAACAACGTGGCCCAAAGAGAAACAAGACGCATTTGCTGAAGGTAGCATGTACTGAAATTGTCTACAGGGTAGAAGCATTCAGCCCTTGTAGGAAGTGTCCTAAATACAGCCCTGTGATTACTGTGGCACTGCTGCTCCCTTATTCTAGTAACTGTAACCTCTGCAGAGTGCTGCTTGGCTCTTCCCATTTTACACCCAAGATAGCTAAAGAGCAGAAGGAAGGGAAGCGGGAATATGCCACCTTCACAGATAGGAAACAGAGAAGCAAATTAAGCAATTTGGCTGGGAATATTCAGGAAATTTGCTGGCAAATCAGGAAACTGGTTTGGCACACTCTAAACCTCATCAAGTCCTCAACCTGAAAAGAACATCCTTCTCTTTCAGGCACGTCATTATTTAATTATGTCTGTTTAGGAACCTAAATTGAATCCTCCTTGTCTGAAAAGACATCCTGAGTTATCTGGAAATTTAATTTATGATTAATTTTAAAAATAGTTAAATGTCCGTGTTTACTCATAGAGGATTATCACGTAGAGAAGGCATTGGATGTGCTAGGTACAAATACAAGTCAAGCAGTTACACTATACTGTGCCCATCGAGTGTTTCTGCTAGGGAACGCAGGCTAGAGGGAAACACAAACATGAATATGAATTTATCTTTCAGTTTGGGGCTCTGGAATGTTTCTGGTTTAATAGTGTTCTAATAAAATCAAACCACTGAATCTTTCCCAGCAAAGTTATAAATAGAAAGTAGGCACCCTCCTTCTTATACAGAAAGATAAACTGCAAAAGGAGATTGTTCACAAAATGGAAAAAATCCAATAAAAAATGCTGACATTTTACTTATATCTCAGAGCTGCTGCACTTCTGGTAATAAGCAGCTGTTACTTCTCTTTCATTTTCCCATGTAATTGATTAATTCTCATGACTGAGAATGGCATGATGCAGCACGAACAAGACAAATGGTCTTTCTGCACAGTGGCCCCACCGTGCCTCTGACGGATGAGCTGATGGTGATCTTAAAGTCTAAGTGGCCTCAGCGGCTTTGGGGCTGTGCAAAACATACAACCAGAATCCACTAGGAAGATAGGTCAAAATGTACTTCTGCTCTTGTATTGCAATCCACATCATGTTTATTTGGGGCCGGGACTTGCTCTGCAGATGATGCAAAACTGGGAGGAGTGGCTGATACACGAGAGGGCTGTGCTGCCGTTCAGAGGGATCACAGCAGGCTGGAGAGATGGCAGGCAGGAACCTCAGGATGTTCGACAAAGGGAAGTACAAAGTCCTGGACCTGGGGAGGAATAGCCCCAAGCACCAGGACAGGCTGGGAGCCGACCAGCTGGGAAGCAGCTGTGCTGAAAAGGCCCTGGGGCTCCTGGTAGACACAAAGCTGACCATGAGCCAGCAACGTGCCTTTGAGGCAAAGGTGGCGAACGGCATTCTGGGCTGCATTAGGGAAAGCATTGCCAGCAGGTCAAGGGAGGGGATCTTTCCTCTCTGCTCAGCACTGGTAAGGCCAAACCTGGAGTCCTGCATCCAGTTCTGGGCTCTCCAGTTCAAGACATGGACATACTGGAGGGAGCCCAGCAAAGAGCCACAATGATAAAGGGACTGGAGCATTTTACTTAAAAAGAGTGGCTGAGAGAGGGGGAGCTCTCTCTGACTGGGGGAGAGATGGGAGTAAAGATGGAAGCAGACTCTTCTCAGTGGTATCCTGTGAGAGGACAAAAGGCAATGGGCACAAGTTGAAATACAGGAAGAGTACTTAGAAGAACCTTTTTGCTGTGAAGGTGATTGAATGCTGGAACAGGTTGCCCAGACAAGCTCTGGAGTTGCCATCCTTGGAGACATTAAAAAACTGACCGGACATAGTCCTGAGTGGCATGCTCTAGCTGACCATCCTCTGAGCAGGGGGGTTAGACCAAATGATTCCCAGACGAACCTCAACAACCTTCCAACCTCAACAATTCTCTGATTCCGTGATTTATACCCTCATCTTTAGAACACACAGAATCATATTCCTAATGATATTTGATATTTATAGTGCTACTGAAGCTGGGAGCATCAGCCACAGCTATGGCTCCCAAGGAGCTGCCAATATAGGTGGACAAGACTTAGGACTATGAACGAGAAAGGCAAAGAAACAAAGTGATTTGCTGAAGGCAAGCTGCAAGTCATATCTTCCTTATTCCTTGCACAGTGCTCTATTCACAAGTCGTTCCTCCCCTCCCCCCAAAACGCTCTAGATTTTGTTTTAAGGTCTGCACGGGTAATGAATGAGATATGAATGCACAGATCTCGCTTGTTATAAATATACTAATACAGATTATATTTCTGAACCAAGTTTGCCCTCTATTCAGCACTTTGGGGAAACAGAGGTACATTCATTCTGTGAGAACCTCTTCAAAGATCTATTCACAGCCACTCATGGGAAGTGTTACATCTCTGGGCATGTGTGAGAGAAAAGGCACTTTAATTGAATGCATGAGTAACTAACTGACTGCCAGATTGTGACTGGCCTCTGTACAAGCCCGAGGTTGCACATGTTCTGCTGGGAGCAAGAAACCACTGCTGGGCCACCCCGTCCTCTTACTCTGTATGAGCTGCCCAGTAGACTGTGCACTGCAGAATGAAGACAAATCCCCGCCTGCACTTTCAGGGTACCTGTGGGATCTGAAAACTCAGCTCCATGCAACACAGAGCCTTCATTCTGCTAAAGGACCTCCTAAATATGGCTCCTCTTTATGTACAGAGATTTGAGCTGTAGGTACTCAGAGTTGAGTGGTTTTAGGTTTGCATAGGAAAGGGAAGTTTCTAAAACGCTGGGAATTAAGACTAGTCTGGGGCACAAAACTACTGTGAAATGGAAGGGACAGTTTAATGGGTTTATGCAGCAATCTTTTGGCTATTTGTCTCTATAAGTACCAGCATACCCTTTGGTCTCTGTTCGAATTTTCTTTCAACTGGACATGTGTGCTCAAGAGCAAAATGTGCCTTTAGCTTCCCCACAGTGCCATGGGATGTTATTCTACTCTATAATGCCTATGCATGACTCTTGTTCCATAGATGTGGAAGAAATGAGGTGCTGGAGCATGTCCAAATAAGGGCAAGGAAGCTGGTGAAGGGTCTGGAGCACAGGCCTTATGAGGAGTGGCTGAGGGAACTGGGGTTGTTTAGTCTGGAGAAGAGGAGGCTGAGGGGAGACCTTATCGCTCTCTACAGCTACCTGAAAGGAGGTTGTAGTGAGGTGTGTGTTGGTCTCTTCTCCCAAGTAGTTAGCAATAGGATGAGAGGAAATGGGCTCAAGCTGCGCCAGGGGAGGTTTAGGTTGGATACTAGGAAAAATTCCTTCACGGAAATGGTTATCAGGCACTGGATCAGGCTGCCCAGGGAAGTGGCTGAGTCCCCATTCCTGGAGGTATTTAAAAGGCATGTAGATGTGGTGCTTAGGGACATGGTTTAGTGGTGGACTTGGCAGTGTTAGGCTTACAGTTGGACTCAATGATCGTAAAGGTCTTTTCCAACCTAAACGATTCTATGATTCTGTAAGAATTCATAATGTGGACTTCAGTTTCACTCAGCACCTTTGCTTGCTTGCTGTATAATATGTTTCATTTTCTGTCCTTCCATTGTTAAAAGCTGATCTACTCATGCTTTCCTAGAAAAAACCCTGATGGATCATGACTAATAACACAAAATATCCATTTAGAAGGTGAAACAGGATGAGCAAAGGTATCAGCGTGCCCAGGGATGCTCTTACACTGTTTATTAAAAATATACGAATCTGCTTCAGGAGATTTGATAAACATTGATTTTGCTTGTAGAGAGCAAAAGATAAAAAAGCAGTCCCCCTCCTCTTTTTCTGCAAAATTAAAGGAACTGATGTAATTGTTCTAAATTCAGTACAATGAAGTGCTATTGGACCAGTGCCAGCAGTGTATTTCCTGCCAGTGTCTGCTCCTCCAATCAGTTTAATTATGAGCAATTGTTTGGGTTGTGCTGTGAAGAAATATTAGAGAATGGAAAAAAGAACATACTTCAGGTCGTTATTTTGCAACTGATTCATGGTTTGGCAGCAACCATTAACTAGATTTTATGCTTTACAACACTGTAATAGTATCAGTGTGGATCAACCTTGCCATATAAGCACATACAGCACAAATCCACTGTTTATTTTGACAAGGTTCTAGTTGAAGCATTTGAAAAATGCTGAAATAACATCAGCTATTGGCTAGAACTTTTGGTTAATCGTGTGCCTGCTCTTATCCAAGGGATCTAAGCAGGCGATGAAAAAAACTGGCTATTGTTAATGCCTCCTATGTTTATCCGTCATGTCAAATTTTGATGATGAGTTTCCTTGTGCTTGACACACATCTCATGTCTTGCCGCTACACGCAGAAGCATTTTGTAATCCTAGATTGGTTCTTTTGGAGGAGCAGACTGGGGGAAGACAGTTCTTCCCCCAGCTTGCAGGATTCCTCTCCTTCTGACAGTTTGTTTTCCTTGGGATGCTGAAGACTTAACTGAGCTAACCGGATTGCTCAGGAAGTGAATCCCGATTAAAGTGCCCCTCAGCTTGCGTGGAACGGTTTCAATGCAGACTAGATAGGGTGGTTACTGGGACAGTGCTTCTGTGCCGAATGGTCTTAGTGCGGAGTTCTTGCAGGACAAAACCCAAAATGCCGATTAGCGCTGCTCGGCAGCCTGCTCAGCCGCCAGGACAGGAGCCAGCCGGGCACGGCACTCGCTTCTGGAGGGGAGGAGGTCTTCATGTTGCTGAGGCTTATGTAGCCGCCCTTGGTGTCATTCCTCTGCAAGCAGAGGATTTTAGATTTCAGGCACTGTCAGAAAATATTTATCAGCAAACTAGAAAAAAAAAAAAAAAATCTCATGGAACACAGAAAATGAAGAATTTGTAACACCTGTGGCAAGTGTTAGTTTTCAGAGGTTCATGCCTAGATCTGATACATTACATGCTGCAACAGCGTGCTGCCTTCAGGAATGTAACATAAACTAGCCCAATCTGGATCCTGTTCCAACAGAAAACAAAAGATGCACTTGTTTTCAGATTTGCTAATGGAAAATGTTCTTTTTTTCCACTCTAGTGTGACTTGTGTACACTCCTATGTTTTCTGATGCCAGAATGAATCTTGGATAACTAACGCATCTCTCCGTGCACCGAGTAATATGGGATTAAAGCAAATAAATTGGGTAAATGCTGCAGGTGGCATTTTACATCTCTGCCAGGTTCTGCAGTCTTTACATTAAGCATGTTTCTTAGATGTAGTTTAAGCCTGCAAAGTTCAAGGGGTGCAAGGACCCAGCTGTTTGTAAAAACAAGGGGATCCAGCTGCAAATCATCCAAGACTCAGGCTGCTCCAATTCTGCTGTTAAAATGTGAGTAATGGTAATTTCTGGCAATGGAGTTCTGAATTTCAACAGAGTTCAGAAATAATAGTTAGAGGAACTGAAGTTCTGTGTTTGGATCCTACATTTAAGTACTTTTATGTATCTGCTTAGCCTGAAGATCATTTAAAATGGAAGGCAACCTACTTTGCTTGCCAGGGTGCTGCACCTCGGTTGTCTAAGTGTGGCTGCGAAAACCATTTTCCATTAGGAAGCCGTGTTTCCTGTGAATATGAAATCCTTCTCTTCTTGTAGAGATGTTACAGAAGGAAGAGTAATGTTGGTTGCTGCAGGAAACAGAGACTGGGGAAACGAAACTGATGTTTGGAAAAGTAGGATCAAAAGCATAACGGGAGATAAGGAGATAAGACCATGTGATGTGTCGTAGATGTTACAAGGGAAGAGTAGAGATTAAAATCTCACTATCCTAGGTCAATTTAATAGAGTAAAACCATGAAAAAATGATTTTATTCTAGCCACTGACATAGCTAATGAATAAGGGCAGAGGTGGGTCTCATAAAGAAATTTCCATTACCACTGGTGTTTTTAAGCACTGTATTTTGACAACAGTCTAAAAATAAAATTAGTTATGTTGCCAGATTTATAACTGTTTTATTTTTTCCAGCTGTATTCTTCAAGTTACCCAGGAAAGTGTCATTGATTTGAGAGCATGGCTATGACTTGCTCTGCTGTTGTTGCTGACTTCTGCTATACCCTCAGGAATGGTAGAAATAAGAAGAGAACTTATCTGGGCCTTTTACCAGCCTCATTATACTGCTTAACATTACGTGCTGATTGTAAGCTTTTCGCCTCATGGGAAACTGTCCCCCTGACATCCTCTGGCTGTTCAGTGTCAAACCTCCTCTCTCATCGTACTGCCCCATCACTGAGTTATGTGATATCCTCATGATTCTTTGCTTTCATTTGTGGTAAGCTGCCTCTTTTTCTATAACATTTATGAGTACGTTGGAAGGCACAGTTCCCTACAGTAACATAACCTCTGCTGTGAAAGCTGGGTTTTATTTCTACCTTTTCTCCTCCCACCCTTAGAAACATTATTTTATAAAGGATCTCCCTTTTTCCTTAACACCAGCTTCAGTATATTAGGGGTCTTTGCGAAGGACCTCGTTCAAAGCTTTTTGGAAATCCAAGAAAACTACTTCAGGTATATCACCCTTGCAGTAACTCTGGTAGTTTGCTGAGATGTGACTTCCCTATTTTCTAGGAACGCTCCTCCCCAGGCTATCGCGTTGGGCAGTGCTTGCTGCTTCTATTTTTTGCTACAGTTTCTACCAATTGCTCAAGTCCAGAGGTCAAATTTATTGGTTAGCAATTCTTGAAGTCACGCAGACCTCCTGAAAACCAACCAAACAAAAAAACCCAACAAAAACCCAAAAACTGAATTTGCCACTTTACCTTTTTCTGCTACTGTCACTGTTTTATAACAGAAGCTGGAGTTGGGTATTGCTACCAAGGAACAGTTTTAGTCTCTATATAGCATCTCCCAATAAAGATGTATATGGTCTTTGCATATAGCTTAGTATATAGATGAATGGTGCATGGCAGGAATTAGACTTCTGCTGAGAGTCACTAGCTGTGTTTATGGCAGTGAATTACGCAGTGCCTGAGCACTGGTACTCAGTCCCATCCACAGCTTTAAGCTGTTGGAAAGGTCTCTGGCATGGTTTTGGCCTGAACCAACTTTCACGCTCGTAAGCAATTCCTGGGCACAGTTTGGGAGTTGGGAGCAGTCCTCACCGTGTGGTAATAGCTGTTTTGGATGCAGCCCCCCTATTTCACAGAGTGGATTTAGTGGTAGGGATGCGAGCTGCTCCATGGCATCTGGCCCGAGTGCTGGGGAATGGTCCCAGTTCTGTCAGCGTACAGCTGTAACCATGGTGCTCGCCGTGCTGTGCCAGGGACTCTGCTAGGTACCAGCCTACAACTGCTGTCGGATGAAGGGTTTTATCTATTTATTAATTTGCCTTGAGAAAAACATCTCGGAAGATCCCAGCACATCTCCCGTGAGCAGCGGAGTGAGCTATAGTTTACTTGCACAGCCTTATTTATATTCCATTTGGAGACCCGCAGTGGTTTTCTTCTGTCTCTGTACGCTGATTTCTCCTGAAAGCCTGCCACGAGGCAGCGCCCAGCTGCCTGGGGAATGGCCCCTGTGGCTCGTCCGCACGGTCTCCCTTGTCCCATATAAGATGCCCTGAGCTCCTCCAGCAGCGCTGCCTGCATGCGTGCCCGTTTCAGCTGGGGGACACACGTGGTTTGGATTTGTGAGTTCGTCTCTTCAGCCTGATTTTTTTTTTTTTTTTTTTTTCCCCTTTGTTCAGTCTCATCACAGAGCTTGTGGTTCTGCCCTGCTGCACTGGGATGAGTGCTCCCATCCTCATGCAGTGCTTGTGCACAGCGATCACAGATAGGGTCCTTCAGTAGTGCCCCCATCTTTTGGATGTTGTTCATTTTCCTGTCAGTAAGTGCTACTCACGTTCATGGTGTCATGATTTCATGGCGCCCGCTGATTTAAATCTCCTGTAATGTTTTAAAGAGCCTTTATTTCATGGTAAGAATCTTTAGTTTAACCTGATTTTCATGTATTTAAATTAGACAAAAGTCTTTGGAGACACACTGATACTTTCTCTTGCTCTTCCGCTATGTCTTTTTCCCTGCAGTGCCCTCAGCACAGTCACCCAGCGAGTGAGCTCCTACCCCGCTTCCTGCAAGGGGCTCTAGCAATATTCGGACAGCAGAAAGCAGCAGCCACCTTTATAGGCCTCTGCAGGCTGGTCCTTTCCACCCAGCCTATTTGCCTAAAGACAGTGAGATTTAAACTCCAGGGAGATATCCCAGCAGAGCAGCACCGTGGTTCTGGCTGTGCCTGGCCAGGTTGTACAGCCCAAAAGGAAGATTAATTGGCTCGAGCTGGCAGCATTTAGTTGCTGCTGAGACCCAAACTAAATATCTCTGGGCAGCCTGTTGGCTTTACAATATAAAACCAAAAGCTTCTCTGTTTTCATATCCTGTCTCTGACATCAGCCAACAGCAGATGCTTTGGCTAATGATGTTTATACCCAGACAATCTTGCTGAGAGTCACCCTTGATATTGCTAAAGTGACAATCTACTGTGCGGTACATATATGACCTTAAACTTAAGATCCATGGAAAAAACCCACTATGTAGTATATTACACAAAAGACAATGTAAGAAACTCTTTGGGTACTGCTACAATACAAATTATTTCAAGTTGACATTTATCGCAAATTACCTGCTTTCTTTTTTTTTTCCCCTCAAGAATAGTTTGCATTGTGCCCTTAGAGTCCTCTTCATGGGTCTCTCAATTCACGTCTCACCTCAAGCTGTTGGCTAGAGTGTAAACTCCGCAAGGACCGGCTTTGCAGCTTTGTGCATATTTTTAGTGTTATAAAATCCCCTAGTTTTATAATACTTCTTGTTGGTCCGGCTACTTTACTCTGCGAATCTGTTAATAAAGACAAAAACTTTTTAGGTCTCTCAAATGTTCTTATCAGAAAAAAATATGCATTACTACATAAATAGTAAAAATCCAGTTCATTCTTTTTCTAATTATAGAGCAACTTTCCACAAGCTAAGCAATGAAAATACTTGTCTGAAGGAAACTTATGTTCTTGCTTTTGGGGGTTACTGGCTTTTGGTTCAAATTCATCTTCTACCCTTTGGTTCCTTTTTCTGGTTTGCCTCACGAAAGGCATCCTCCCTTTGTTTGCAACCTGCTGTCTAGCTGAATATGTGAAAACTGTGAAGATGGAGAGATTTATGGGATCACTAACACACTGTATTTTTGATCGGGACTTTTCTTCACAAATGTAGATTTAATTCCATTATATTTTATTCTTATATCTATTTTTTAAGTTCATGCCTTCACTCTGTATCAACTTGCCTTGTTCTGGTGTTGTTCCTGTCTACATGGAAAAAGCTCCAGCATTACAAAAATTAATTACTATAGCTTTCAGGTGCTAAGTGCAGATGCAAGTCCTCTAACTAGTCCTCGAGCAGTCCAAAATAGTTGTGGTTATCTTCTGTTCTTTATATTGTCTCTATTCAAAGACACTAAAGGGAATCCTGTCCTGCCTGGGTACGCTGTAGTTGTTCCATGCAGTTTCCAACAAAGTGTTGGTTTGTCTATGTGGATGTCGCAGCTGGAGGGCAATGCAAACTTCCCGTCAGAAGCATCTTCTAAGCACAAATTCACTGGTCATGCAGACACACCTGAGAAATCTGCACCCTTGGCAGACTTTGTCACTTTTCTCTTGGCATCCAAAGGACTGAGATAAAATTGCCAAGACTGAGGGATGCTGCACCAAGAAAACAGTCTTGTGACGGTGAAGGGTCACCACCACTGGCTGACGAGACTGCTATATCCCTTCTGCTGGAATCGGATCATGGTGGTGTTGGACTGAGGATCTGAAACAAGTCTAGTCTTGGGGTTAAAAAAGAAAAATAGAGCTCAACGGAAAGAAAACTTGTACTACACAAATTTCAATGGCTGATTATTAATTATTGGCTGCTAGAAAGTCTAGAAAAACAGTACCTGTTTAACTCCGTGCTGTGTTCCGCAAATGACCTAATGCTGTGCTATTTCTGCAGTAATTCTGCTGCTGTTTCTAATGATATTGCACGGGGAGTGATTTTCTACCACAGGTGTCACAGATATTCTGCTAAACATTATTTAGATACGGATTACTGGTAAAACCAATGCAGAGTACTGGGAATGAGGAAGGAGGTGGGATGCTCACAGGAGTTTGGAGATTTCTCTGCCATATCTACCTCACACCAAGGAGGAATTCTTTCCTATAGGAATTTAAAAGTAAGTAACATGAAACTAGGCTGTCAAGCAAAAAAATACCTGGAAAGCTTGGGGGGAAAAAAAAAAAAAAAAAAAGATGGCCACTAGCCTGTTTGAAGCAGAAAATACCCTGTCCAGACCGTTCTTTAGAAAAACTGCAATTTAGGCTGTGCAGCAGGGTGAGCTGTGGAAAAGAGTAATGCTATGAATGAACATAAAGGGCAGAGAGTGGTTAAAAAATAGACTATGGGGGCAGTGGACAATGTAGCTGGTGTCTCAGACACTCTCACAAGGCTGAAGGTCAAGAGCTGTAAAGAAGCCCAGTCAGTAAAAGAGGTTAGCTTGACAGAAGCATCCATAGATGGTAATGAAAGGAAGCAATTAGACCAGCTGCTCCCATGGTATGCTGGTGCGTATTCCAAGAACAACGATGAATTTGGATGACAGGATTGAGTGCAATACTGCTCTGTGCTAAACCACTGAATGCTCCTGGGAAGCAGTGCTTACGCTGGCTGCTCTGCCATCTAGGAGCTGGGCAGAAATGCTAAATTACAGGCTGGGGAATGGCCTGACTGTACATCCCATGGTGGTGTTGGCATCCTTGGTTATCTAAGCAGTTCTGTGTTCATGGGTGGTTTCAATTTTTGCTATCGATACAATTACTGCCTTTGAAGGAGCTTGTTGGCGCAGGTACAGTGGCACCACTGGCAGCTATCAGGACCTCTTTTGGCCCAGAAGTGGATCAGCTATCTGTGTGTTGTGCCTGCACAAGATAACAACCCCTGAGCGGGCTGCGGGCCAGAGCTTCCCGGGCGCTGTTTCCCATTCTTGGGGGAAAATGGCCGAAAGCCTGCCAAGGTGTGCACCAAAGCCTCTCCTCCGCAGGCAGCACTGATCACCCTGTCCACACCTTGGCTGCTCCTGCAGAGGCAGGGGTTGTTCCAATAACACACTTCTAGCACTGCCAGACTTGAGCGGGCCACGCGTACGTGCTGCTGGAGGAGTCTGCTCCAGCTCAGTGCTGGCTGCGCTGAGCCCTGCCAGCTCCACAAGTCATTGCGGTCTCTACGCAACACATTCCTTTTCCCTCTTCCTTGTACCCAGACATATGCTATCTAGGCTTTTCATTCTTCTGAGCAGTCCCTCATTTCCTTGGATGAAATTTATTTTAATTATGTAAAATCTCAGAGGAGACTTGATGCTACGTGCTGACTACAGGAAGTTTAATCTCCAGCCTGTTCAACATAGATACCTGCATGTCTGCACGGTAAGCACCCCAAATTAAATTTGAAGGAAAAAGATTTTCTTTTTTTTGCCTTTGCTTTCTCAGTTTTGTTTTCTTTTGTTAATTTTATTGCTCACTAGATTCTGTTAGGTTCAGCTGAGAATTCAAACCCCTAGTCTTTGTGTCAAGCTCCGGATGATTGCAGGTCTCCTGAGTTAGGCGCAAGACCTGGGTGGGTTCCCCACTGCAGTGCTCCTTGCAGCTTCTGATTTTGGAAGATCTTTGCATGTTTTGTGTGAACTTCACATTCGTTCTCTAGAATGTGGAAGAAACAGCTAATATTAGAAGAAAAGATTGTAAAGCTTGTAACTGAGCCAGTTGCTAAATCTAGAGCATGAAGGTATGCAACCATTTAAAATCAGAAATCTAACCTGCTCCTGGAGTAGTCTGGTACAAACCAGTTGTTAAGGAGTGTTGATGTTAACAGTGTGACTAATGCAGGTACATGCTTCTCCCTCCCACAAGGATCTTTCCTTGGTGTCCGTTAAGGCACCTGTTTGCTAATTCTAAACACTGACTCAGGCTCCTCATTAATCTCTGCTTAGAAATGTGACCAAGACCAGAAAGACCATAAATAGGGACAAGACCAGAAAGTAGCACAGATATTGAAGGAACTAAGATGAAAAGAGACGTGTGGTGAACAAGAAAATGGAGAAGCTTACGGTTTCAGTGTCTCCAAAAACTTAGCTGACAGGTGGAAGCAGTTCAAGTGAGAGATCTGCCTTTTCATAAGGGCAAATGAAGGTATTTTAGGATGTGAAATGTAGGTAATTTTCTGAGTGTTGCAGAATTAGTCGCAGGTAGTATCTTTAATGGCCTACAAATTGTGAGGAAGAGCAGGCTGGATATTAGATATTGCTATGCAGATTCTGCACACTCTTACATCTCTGGAAAGAAGGAAATTTTGGAGATGGGTCAGGAGAAGAAGAAGAACCAAGAAAGGGAAAAACCTTAAAAGCTTTTATTATAGAGCTGGGCTGGTTGAGGCAAATATGCAGTCCTGGGGTGATGATGATGCCAGATTTTGCGAGTCAGATACTGCCCTGAGAAAAAGTTTGGTAGGCAATCATAAGCCAAATTTAAAAAGTGCAATTAGACACTAAATTTCATGCCAAATAGGAAGAAATAGAAGCAATGCAAGCTGTGGAGGAGTTTTTGCAGATCTCTGTAAAAGAAAGTTAACTAAAATGTCAGTCAGTGAAGACTTTTTGTAGATCCTTCCACAGAGTCCACTAGATAATTAGGCAGAGCAAATAATTAAACATCAGTCCTAAACCATGCATTATACTATTTTCCTCTCTGTGATGGTTATGGTGACAGTCGTTTCATAATCTTAAGTTTTTCCTCACAAAGTTAGGAAACTTAAGACATCTGTCACACATACACTTTTGTGTGTATAAGTAATTTTATTTGCACTTCTTCCTTCTTAGTTTTTCTATTGCTGTATTTTTTAACAATGGATCAAGAAGTAATTTAGTGGTCAAGAAGTAATTTTAGTTTAAAAAAAGCCAAACCCACAACCCCTCAAATTGCTGTAATGGCAACAGAAATACTCTCATTTGCCACTCATCATATATTGAAATAGTTGTGCTAGAGCATTGTGCACATCACTATGAGTCAGCTTAAATTCACTATCAAGTCTCTATCATCTAGTAAGAGGTAACACCTCTTCTCTCAAGTCTACCCTGGCATCTGCCCTCATTTCTTACACAGAGCCATCAGATTCCTGCCTTGGGAGTCTGTGCTACTCTCCCCGACAATCTTGGTAACATCCCAAGTTGTGTTTTTCCCTGGTGAAAGCCTGAAGGAAGAAAAAAAACGTTAAAAACTACAAGTCCAGCACTGAGATGTAATGTCAGGAGTACTGTATAATGAGATCTCTGAAGTAACTATTCTAGTATTTAACGTATTGTTGAAGTTTCAGATGTGATTCTGTGGACATTGCACTTTCAGGAATGATGTGGCCCAGTTGGACAGAGTCCAGAAGCAAAGAAAAAGAATGGCAGAGGTTTAAAAAAATCATACCCTATGAGTTGAAGGCACTGGGGTTGTTTAGTCTAGAGAAAAGAATACTGAGGGGAGGCATGATAACAGTGTTTGCTAAAATATTTTAAAGGATGCTCCAAGGAGGAAGGGAATAAATGATTTGTTCCAGTGGGGAAAGTTCAAGAAGCAATGGTCTTAAATAGCAGTAAGGGAGATTTTCTGTTAAACTTTAAGGAAAAATAAACTGTTCTAATAGCGAAAATAGCCAAGCACTGGAGGTTCTTGAAAGGAGAAGTGGGAGGTGGTAGGAGCCCATTATTAGAATTCTGTAAAATAAATGTCTATACATACATACTATGTATATAAATATCCAGAGTTTGACTGGAAGGGTTTAGCTCAGTGATGAGCTATGGTGAGTTGCATAGTCTCTTACGGACACTTGAGGGTGACCATTCTTCCACCATGACATGAACAGAGCTAAGGAGGAAAAGGCAGCAGCTGTTGCTTATCCCATGTAGGTGGCTTCGGTCACTCAGGGAGCGACACCTGGATTTTGGTAATGTAGAAGAGGGGCTCTAGGGCTTTGCAAAAGGAGGCCTTGGGACGCAGATAGGCATCAGCTCTGTGGGTGCTGCTGGTCAGATGCTGCTGTTCAAGATAGAAATGACCTTGCCTTGAAGCTTTCAAGGTGGTTTCTGGAGTCCAGCTTCTTTCTCTTTTCTTCTGCTCTCCAGGTGCTTATGTGCGCTCATGCCAGGGCACCTGGCTCCCATGAACTGGAGAAGCCTGTCCTGCTTATGCGGTTTTGCCCGCCTGCCTTTCAGCTTTCACTGACCTCCCTTGGGCAGCAAAGACCACTTGGGCCACCTCCACTCCTTTCCAGGCTCCAGGTCCTCTAATCAGCATTTCATGCCATGGATGTTTCTCTTGAAGCTACGCACTTTCAGCGCCTGATGTACTTTTGTTACTTAAGGTCTGTTTACAGTCTGGGCAGTCCCGATGTCCCATTGTCCCCGGAATATCTCTTTGTAAACTGCTGCTTGCTGCCTTCCTTAAGAATTACCCTGAAATTCATATGCACGGGATGGCAGCCAGAGGTTGGTGGAACTGCTTTAAGGTGTGGGCTTATCTGCTTCATTAAATAACTAGGAGAAGCTGGCTGCAACTTTCCTTCAAAAAGCTCAGTCATACCAACAGCAGCAGATTAGGGTATAAATAATCCATTTGGCAAGGTTAATACAAAAATACCTCTCTGTTGCTCAGCACTTGTTTTTCATCCATTTTCTTAGCTACGCTGCCTCACTGCCTCTGGTACCCACTAGGCAGTTTCTATTTCAGGAAGCTTCCTGAGTGACTGCTCTCAGGGGACCGTAAGGTTATGGGGCTTTCTTTTAAAACTAGATTTGTTCCTGGCATGGCTGTGGCACGGTAAGCGAACGGAGATCCCATTCACCACCTGCGCTCTGAAATCACACACGTCTCATAAAGCAGGTCTAAGCAGCTAGGACTGTATGTCACATAAGGCAGGCGCATCCACAGCTCCCCTCCTTCTTCGCAAGTGCCTTCTGGCTGTCTGAGAACCTCAGTCTCTCAACCGCCCCCTGAGGTTGTGTGTGCTCCCTGGAGTTTTGTTCTCTAGGCCTCAGGGATCAGTACAAACTTAAGGAATGAAGCTTTTCTTCTTTTCCTCCCTCTGGGTCCTCAGAGCCTGCCCTGGCCATCTGGCCGCATGCCTCATGGCTTTTAGCCCCAGCAAGGGGCCAAGACAAAGGAGCCATTCTGCAGTTCAGACTTCCAGCCCGTACAAAAGCGGTTAGATAGGCATCTCTATCTCCCTCCCTGCCGGAGACCCAGGCCATAGTTTAGCACACGAGCCCCCTGCGGAGCTGGCATTGTGTCCGGCTTCTCCACTGGCCATTCTGCGGGGCCTCTGCTCCTTGGTTTCCTGCGCATGCCCACGTTATTTGTCCCAGCTGCAAGGTGCCTCCCTCCCAGCCATCATTCACTCCCTTGGTTGGCAAGCTGCTTTTCTGTTCCCAGCTGCAGCTTTTGCCACTGCTGCGTATAATTCAGGAAATGGAGCCCAGGGCAGGAAGGTGCTGCTGTACCAGGGTAGGAGCCCTGGCCGTCTCCCTCGCTGTCCTTGGCCCTGCTGTACTCCTCCTTGCCCTACAGGCAAACTCTATTTTTCTGAACAGAACCATGCTATGCTGCCCAAACATCCAACAAATGCAAGATGTGTCTTATTTCTGCATTATTTGCTTCTTATTTCTGGGCTCTCCATGAGCTGTTTATTAAGATATAGTTGTACCTTGTGCATTTTTTTCCAGTGGACTTAATCTCTCATGGCAGGAAAAGAGTATAAACCACACTTGTGCATGCTACCTTTGATAATATTTCTTGTTTTGTTTCCTACAACCACAGTTACAGGGATACTTACAACTGAGAGACTCTTAGCAGCTATTCTGTGTTTGTTCCTGGAAAATCCTGGGTAGAAATATAGGTAAGCCTGTGATGTCAGGGCTATCGTATATGATAGCTAATGCATTTAGACTTTGCTTTACGTGTTCTGGGCCTACCAGACTTGCTGTGTGCTCACAGATGAACTTCAAATCACATACACAGTCAATTTGCTATATCCCAGGTCAGAGCTGTTGCTCCAAGTGAGCTGCATGCTGCCCTGGCAAAAATATTGAACTAAAAATGAGAAATATAAGACGAAAGCAATGAGTCGGTTGCAGAGGTATGGGCAAGTACCTGGGAGAAGAGTAAAAGGCATTATCTCTTTTGCCCATATTTTTGCATAAGGTGGAGGTAATCTAGCAGTTTAAGGCAGGGAAGATATTAGGGAACCAGGCCAGGCAATAGCCAAGACAAGGGACATCTCCATATGCAACAGCCAGGCTTCCAGCTGTGAAGAAACTTTGTGTTGAGTCTCATCCTGGTGGTATAAATGTTGTGTGTTCTGTCCATGCTGCGAGGGAGCTCCTGACCCTTTAGTGGCGCTTGGTGCTGTAAAAGAGCCAGAGTTAAGCAGGCAGAGATGGGCCAGTGGGAGCTAAGAGGAGGCTCACAGCAAAAGCCGGAGGGAATATGCTGTGAGCAGGACAGGGCGTTTCCCCCAGGCCCGACGGGAAGCCAGCAAACCTGGAAAGGAAAGACCCGCTTGAGTGTTTCCATGGGTGTCTCTTGGACAACCTTGGCGAGACAGTTCAGTCCCAGGGAGCTGGGTCTGTGAGATGTTTTTTAGCAGCTGTGAACCTGGTTATTTTGTGCACTGGGCCACTCCTTCTCTTTGCTATTGTTTTACTTTTCCGGCTTTGTTCCTTTCAACATCTCCATCTGACGGGGCTCCATAGCAATAAATACCACTGTAAACAACCACTTAAGACAGGTCCATATGCTTTAGAAATAATATCGATGTTTTCCAGCTGAGAACAACTGCATTGGATGAAGCTTGCACGGATTGTCCTCCTGCTCTTCAGCAGGCCCTTGTGACCTTACGAACGTTGCACAATCCAGGACAGTTATTCAGTCAGTCTCTGCATACTGTAAAGCAGAGCCGTTTTCTTTTGCAAGATTTCCATTCTGGTGCCGGCACTTGCTCTATGAGCACTGTGTTTTCTGTAATTACATTTACTACAGCATGTGCCAGTGAAAAAAATTTTCCAGAGCCAAGTGAGAGCATAAAGTAGAATTTATATGTACGTACAGGTACTTTGTGCATTGTAACTAGTCAAGATGTATTGTATATAGTTACGTCCTACCTAGGTAAGTATTTCTTATGTATGGTTCATCCAGCTCCACGAGGAAGTTGGTAATCTATATTGAAACATCCTACTTTAGGACTTTATCAATTTAAGAATAACGCTGTATAAAATTCTGTCGTGTTCCCCCCCCTCGCTGCCCCCCCGTCAGTGCTTTCCCCTTTCCACTGAGCTATCAAGAATTTCACCTTCTCTAAAGAATCAGCTGCAAATACTTAGGAGCTGGCTGTATGGCAATCCTACAGGAAAGCCCCAGTAGCTTGCTGCATCACCCAGCTGAGTCCTTGCTCTTTGCAGTTCAGCAGTTCTGTTGCATGATGATTTTCTTGGCTTTCCCTGTCTGCAGTCAAGTAACTACAGCACCAGCAGCTGCCAACATCTTCGTGAGAAACACAGCAAACCCCTTTCCATTTCTGAGAATAGCTACATTTGCATAGGCTACTCTGTCCTGAATTTCCAGGGGTATAATTGGGAATAATTTCATTGCATTTTCCCTACAGCCCATTTTGTGGGGTAGGAAGGGCTCTCCAGTGCACTCACTACATTATCTAAGCACTCATTGATATATACCTGTATCCAGCTACCTAATAGCTCTTTGCTTCAGTTACAATTTGAAACACTGGATTTTGCCATATTTGCCAGGAAAATCCACCTGCATGATTCAAATCCTGACCATAACATGTGCATCGTTCCCAGTGTGTGCTCCTCAATATTTCAGCCTGAGCTCCTGAACTGACTGCTTAAAGCCAACGCCAGAAGCACAACTGTTGTCACCCCTGGGATGCCAGCATCTGTTCCCCTCTCCTGCCAGGGTGACCTCCAGTGCCAGAGCTGCTCTGCGGCACAGGTATCGCCAGCTTGGTGTAAAGTGTGAGCAGATGCCAGAGGCATAATGTGGCTGCCTCTGCTCCCTTCCTGACTGCAAACTATTCCGTGGTGCCTCTTTGTTCTGCCTTCTGCCTTGTTGTCATTATAAAAATCAGTAGGAAAGCTCATTTCCAGAAGGATGCCCCAAACATTTCATGAAGAGAGTGAGTTTTTTACAGGCTATAAAACACATGCACACTCCTTAGTTAAAGACCTTTTATAGCTCCTGTGATTTAGACTGAAGACTTTTAGACATGCTGTATTTTATTCTCAGCAGTCTTTCTGCAGTCAGTCTGTCCCTACATGGAAGGTTATTATCAGTAGCTTTTCAAGAAAAATAAATGTAAAATTATTATATTTGATATTCAGATTCTACTAAAGAGAATTGCACAAAATCCATTCAAAGCTGCATTAAAATATTTTCCTTTTTTAATTTGGCTTCCAGCTTAGGACACAGTCTCCAAACTATTCCATTAGTACTGCTGACTCCCCTTTATATTACACTAAAAGCTGAGATAACGTGTTCTCATAGCAAGTGAATGATGCAAGATGATCTGTATGCCAATACAGCTGTCCTGGCGATATGCAGTTGGATTTAAACCACTGGTACATTTATGCAAGCTTTCCAGGGAACGGACTAGCTGGCTTCGAGGCAGATGCATTAGTACCCTCTTCCTCTTGATACAGATGTCATTAGCTCTGGAAAGAATGGGAGCACCACAGAGTTATTTATATAGGAAACATTGTTTGTTTTAAGGCACAATCTCTGATGTAAAAAATAGTCTCAAACTTTCTAAAAACTTATTTCTAACTAAAATAAACAAATATGTAAGGTCTTGTAAGCCAAACAAAGAAGTACTGAACTTTTCCAAGGTTTTTATGAAGCCATTTGTTGAGACAACTCAGTGATGAGGACATTAAGAGGAGTCTCTGTAGTAAATATTTTGCTGCCCTCCACTGGACCAGCAAGAGAAAATCCCCTGCTAACGTGTGCTACTGAGACCCTTTTACTTCAAATGTAAATGAGGCACCGTGTTCTACCTGAAGTAAAAAAACAGATAAATAGATGGTTTTGATTTTAAACTGTGAAATGTTAAAGCTCTGCCTGGTAGACCAGTGACCCGTCTGCTACCCGGGAAGGTGTGGACCTGGAGTTGTTACGTGTTCAGGCTATAGAGGGGTTTACTCTTTCTACCATAAACAGAAGAGCAATACAGAAGTGGGGCTTTATCAATAGATACCTGGAAACAGGAAAGATTTTCTCCTTTCTCCTGTAATATATTGATCTATGAATACGAGGAATCTGCAAGAGTCTGTGCTTGTGGGTGAATTTTGTGCTTAGTTATTGCGTATAACTTCTGTGTTTTATACCAATGACGACATGTTGACCTTGCCATTTATTCATTAGCAAACTTGTACCAGTCGTAGTCCTTGGCAGAGGACTAATAGCAGTATTTTATCTGAAACATTTACTATTAAAATATTTTCTAGTTTGAATAATGTTTGATAGGATAGCCTTGAAGAACCACTTTATCAAAACAGGAGACTGAGGCAGTTGCTGGGGCTGAAGGGGAAAAATTTCATGTGAAAGCAGAGAAAGGACAGCTGTTGAAGGGATGCGTATTTGCAAAGAAATGAAAGAAGTGGCAGACTAGCATGGACACCGGGTCAGAATTTGTGAGGATTGCTAAGATGGCTGGAAGAGATATTCACCGTGTATCTACAGCTGGGAATTTTCCTGTGTGTCGTGGTTTAGCCCCAGCCAGCAACTAAGCACCACGCAGCCGCTCGCTCACTCCCCCTACCCCGATGGGATGGGGGAGAGAATTGGAGGAGTAAGAGTGAGAAACACTCCTGGGCTGAGATAAGAACAGTTTAATAATTGAAATAAAGTAAAATAGTAATGTTAATAGTAACAGTATAATAATGATAATAATAATAATGATACACGAAGCAAGTGATGCACAATGCAATTGCTCACCACCCGCCGACCGATACCCAGACAGTTCCCGAGCAGCGATCGCTGCTCCCCGGCCAACCCCCCCCAGTTTATATACTGAGCATGACGTCATATGGTATGGAATAGCCCTTTGGTCAGTTTGGATCAACTATTCTGGCTGTGCCCCCTCCCAGTTTCTTGTGCGCCTGGCAGAGCATGGGAAGCTGAAAAAGTCCTTGACTAGCATAAGCAGTACTCAGCAACAACTAAAAACATCAGCGTGTTATCAACATTCTTCTCCTACTAAATCCAAAACACAGCACTATGCCTGCTGCTAGGAAGAAAATTAACTCTATCCCAGCCGAAACCAGGACAGTATCCACCCCTTATTCTATACCATCTACGTCATGCACAGGCCCTCCCCTTTCCAATGTGTTCCCATTAATCACCACCGCTTTCCCTATCTTGATATACACACAGATATCATTCCCTTCGTCTATGGCCCATCCCTCTAAAATGTCCATTGAGTTCATTTAGTCCATGACTTTGGGTTCCATCTGTCATCACAGTCTTTCAGAGCAGAAGAGGTGGTGTGCAGTGTTGGACTGTTGCATGCTGAAGTCAGTTCTCATTCCAAAATGGTTTCATCAAAGTTCATTTTCATTAAGCTGGGCAATTCTTACTGCAATACCATTGATGTGGCATATAACAATCATAATATACAGTATTATATACTTAATATTAACCTACTATATTATTATATTAACATGCAGTTAAGAGATAACATATAGTTAAGAGATAACATACAGTATTATAAAGCAATTAATATCATACAATTCAGTTCATTAGCTATTTTCACCCAAAATCAAATTCCCTTGAGGTACACATTGGGCTTCCCCATCCTTTCGCATCACCCACCAAGTGCACCCAGGTCCTTGAGCAAAAGCAATCCCACGAATGGGTTTGCCTTTGCCAGAGGGGGACATAATCCAGACTGTCTTCCCCAGCATATTTTTCATGTGCACTACAGGAACTTTATCTCCTTCTACAGTACGTAAAAGTTTTGATTGGGCAGGGCCAGCTCGATTGGCAGATCCCCTGGTGTTGACTAACCAGGTGGCTTTTGCTAAATGCGTATCCCAATGTTTAAACGTCCCACCACCCATTGCTCTCAGGGTAGTCTTTAACAATCCATTGTATCGCTCAATTTTCCCGGAGGCTGGTGCATGGTAAGGGATGTGATATACCCATTCAATGCCGTGCTCTTTGGCCCAGGTGTCTATGAGGTTGTTTCGGAAATGAGTCCCGTTGTCTGACTCAATTCTTTCTGGGGTGCCATGTCGCCACAGGACTTGCTTTTCAAGGCCCAGGATGGTGTTCCGGGCGGTGGCATGGGGCACGGGATATGTTTCCAACCACCCAGTGGTTGCTTCCACCATGGTGAGCACATAGCGCTTGCCCTGGCGGGTCTGTGGGAGCGTGATGTAATCAATCTGCCAGGCCTCCCCATATTTATATTTTAGCCATCGTTCACTATACCCAAGGGGCTTGAACTGCTTGGCTTGATTGATTGCAGCGCATGTTTCACACTCATGAATAACCTGTGCAATACTGTCCATAGTTAAGTCCACCCCTCGATCACGAGCCCATTTATACGTTGCATCCCTTCCTTGATGGCCTGAGGCATCATGGGCCCACCGAGCTATAAATAATTCACCCTTATGTTGCCAGTCCAAATCCACCTGAGCCACTTCAATCTTAGCAGCCTGATCTACTTGCTGGTTGTTTTGATGTTCTTCAGTGGCCCGACTCTTAGGTACATGAGCATCTACATGACGAACTTTTACAACCAGGTTCTCTACCCGGGCAGCAATATCTTGCCACAATGCGGCAGCCCAGATTGGTTTGCCTCTGCGCTGCCAGTTGCTCTGCTTCCATTGCTGCAGCCACCCCCACAGGGCATTTGCCACCATCCATGAGTCAGTATAGAGATAAAGGACTGGCCACTTTTCTCTTTCAGCAATATCTAAAGCCAGCTGAATGGCTTTCACCTCTGCAAACTGACTCGACTCCCCTTCTCCTTCAGCAGTTTCTGCGACTTGTCGTATAGGACTCCATACAGCAGCTTTCCACCTCCGATGCTTTCCCACAAGACGACAGGACCCATCAGTGAACAGGGCATATTGCTTTTCATTTTCTGGCAATTTATTATACAGTGGGGCCTCTTCAGCACGTGTCACCTCCTCCTCTGGTGATATTCTAAGGTTTTTCCCTTCTGGCCAGTCCATGATCACTTCCAAGATTCCTGGGCGACTGGGGTTTCCTATTCGAGCCCGTTGTGTGATCAATGCAACCCACTTACTCCATGTAGCATCAGTTGCATGATGTGTAGAGGGGACCCTCCCTTTGAACATCCAGCCCAACACCGGCAGTCGGGGTGCCAGCAGGAGCTGTGCTTCAGTACCAACCACTTCTGAAGCAGCTCGAACCCCTTCATATGCTGCCAGTATCTCTTTCTCAGTTGGAGTATAGCGGGCTTCGGATCCTCTGTATCCCCGACTCCAAAACCCTAGGGGTCGACCTCGAGTCTCCCCTGGTGCTTTCTGCCAGAGGCTCCAGGTAGGGCCATTCTCCCCGGCTGCAGTGTAGAGCACATTTTTAATATCCTGCCCTGCCCGGACTGGCCCAAGGGCTACTGCATGAACTATCTCACGTTTAATTTGTTCAAAGGCTTGTTGTTGCTCAGGGCCCCATTTGAATTCGTTCTTCTTCCGGGTCACTTGATAGAGAGGGCTTACGATCTGGCTGTAATTTGGAATATGCATTCTCCAAAACCCCACAACGCCTAAGAAAGCTTGTGTTTCCTTTTTGCTAGTTGGTGGGGACATAGCTGTTATTTTGTTGATCACATCCATTGGGATCTGACGACGTCCATCTTGCCATTTTATTCCTAAAAACTGGATCTCCTGTGCAGGCCCCTTGACCTTACTCTGTTTTATGGCAAAACCAGCCTTCAGAAGGATTTGGACTATTTTCTTTCCCTTCTCAAAAACTTCTTCTGCTGTGTTGCCCCACACAATGATGTCATCAATGTACTGCAGATGTTCTGGAGCTTCACCCTGTTCCAGTGCTGTCTGGATCAGTCCATGGCAAATGGTGGGGCTGTGCTTCCACCCCTGGGGCAGTCGGTTCCAGGTGTACTGAACACCCCTCCAGGTAAAAGCAAACTGGGGTCTGCACTCTGCTGCCAAAGGGATGGAGAAAAATGCATTAGCAATATCAATTGTGGCATACCACTTAGCTGCCTTTGACTCCAGTTCATATTGAAGTTCTAGCATGTCTGGCACGGCAGCACTCAGCGGCGGTGTAACTTCGTTCAGGCCACGATAGTCCACTGTTAGTCTCCACTCCCCATTAGACTTTCGCACTGGCCATATGGGACTGTTAAAGGGTGAGCGAGTCTTGCTGATCACTCCCTGGCTCTCCAGTCGACGAATCAGGTTATGGATGGGAATCAGGGAGTCTCGGTTGGTGCGATATTGCCGCCTGTGCACAGTTGTGGTAGCAATCGGCACCTGTTGTTCCTCAACCTTCAGCAACCCTACAATTGAAGGGTCCTCTGAGAGACCGGGCAAGGTGGACAACTGTTTAATTTCCTCTGCCTCCAAAGCAGCTATACCAAAAGCCCACCGGTACCCTTTTGGGTCCTTGAAATACCCTCTCCTGAGGTAGTCTATGCCAAGGATGCACGGAGCATCTGGGCCAGTCACAATGGGGTGCTTTTGCCACTCATTCCCAGTTAGGCTCACTTCAGCTTCCAGTACAGTGAGCTGTTGGGATCCCCCTGTCACTCCAGAAATACAAATGGGTTCTGCCCCTCTATAGTTTGATGGCATTAGCGTGCACTGTGCACCAGTGTCCACTAGAGCCTTATACTCCTGTGGGTCTGACGTTCCAGGCCATCGAATCCACACAGTCCAGTAAACCCGGTTGTCCCTTTCCTCCACCTGGCTGGAGGCAGGGCCCCTCTAACACTGGTCACAGTATTCGCTGTTCACTTCCTGTAAATGTGAATCAAAAGTTCCCTGATCAAGGTCGGAAGTAAAATTAGCCCTCTTACTCTGTCTCGGGAACTGCTCACTGGAAACTGGAGCTGCAATTTTCCTGGGAGAACCGCCTTTTCTAATAGTTTTTCCTTGCAATTCACGCACCCGTGCCTCTAAGGTTGAGGTGGGTTTTCCATCCCACTTTCTCATGTCCTCTCCATAATCACGCAGGTAAAACCACAGGGTGCCCCGTGGTGTGTATCCTCTATATCCTCTCTCTTGAGCATAGGGACGTTGACTCCTAATGGCTGAGACACTGGTCCGTGCAGGTGGGGAGTAGGACAGATCCTCTCTGAGTTGTTGGAACTCTTGGCATATTTTTTCAGACAGTTTTTCCACAGCCGAGACACAGGCCCGTAGGGAGGAAGAGAGCTTTTCTTCGTAGTCCCGGAGTTGTCTAGCCACTTCATCCACCGTTGGTGCCTCGTCGTCTTTCCAGGCTAGTATTGCCAACGAGTTGGAATACGATGCTGGTGCGCTCCGTACCACCTTCCGCCACATGGATTGTGTGCACCTGACTTCATCTGGGTCTTTGGTTAACTGTTCATCATTCAGGTCACTGTAAATCACCTCCAGCACGCCTAATTCCCTCAGGTACTGGATACCCTTCTCTACGGTGGTCCATTTGCTTGGGCGGTATAAAACATCCTCCTTGAAGGGATACCTTTCCTTCACGCTTGACAGAAGTCGCCTCCAGAGGCTGAGCGGTTTTGCCCCTTTTCCAATTGCTTTGTCAATGCCCCCTTCCCTGGAAAGGGATCCCAGCTGCTTGGCTTCCCTACCCTCTAAATCCAGGCTACTGGCCCCGTTATCCCAGCATCGGAGCAGCCAGGTGATGATGTGCTCGCCTGGATGACGACCAAAATCTTTTCGCATATCTCGCAGCTCACTCAGGGATAGGGATCGGGTGGTCACCATCTCATTTATGGGTTCTTCCTCCTCTGGTTCTCGTGATGGCCCTGGTTCATCTTCATCCCTTACTAAACGAACTGATTTCCTTGTGTATTTTTTCTTCTGTATAGGGGCAACTGATACCGGCGCAGGTTGGTTCTCTGGTTTAGCCACAGTGTCTGTCACTGGGGTTTGAGTAGCCGCAGTGCTCATGGCTGTGGCTGGAGTAGCCACAGTGCCTGGGGCAGGGGTTTGAGTAGCTGCAAGGCCTGTAGTGGGGGTTGGAGTAGCCGCAGGGCCTGTAGTGGGGGTTTGAGTAGCCACAGTGCTTGTTGTTTTGTTATCAGGTCCAGAGACCTTCTCTTTCTTTTGAGGGTACTGATTAGCGTTGACCACGGCTCGATAGGCATGGGCCAGTCCCCAGCATGTTGCAATGATTTGTGTCTCTCTGGAGCTACCAGGGTGACAACATACTTCTTCCAAATACTTTACTAATTCTTCAGGATTCTGCACTTGTTCAGGGGTGAAGTTCCAAAACACTGGAGGTCCCCACTGCCCTAGGTACTTGCGCATACGATCCCACACACCCTGCCACTCATAACTATCCAGCCTTGGGGTAGATCTCTGGATGGTATTTTTAAACTGCTTACTGACCTTTATCAAAATGGAAACAACATTCCCAAGAATTATCAATAGAAGTATCTTAACTGCCCAGGGGTGTTCAAGATACAGGAAAGTTGTTGTAATGAAGGAGGAAACATCATAGAAGAAAGCAGCAAAGGTGCCATTCTGTATTTCCTCCACAACAAGCCTCTCAGAGTAAGAAGTATAATTGCTAACTCTCTCTATGAGGTAGTACCCGAAGTACAGTAGTGACTTCTGTATGAAACCCAAATACCAAAGAATGCTCAAGGTCAGGGTTTTGATAAGGAGCCTCCCAAGCAAAAGATCATGAATCACTGCAGAGCATAGCACACTACACAAACTGACAGCAAGCTTTAACGCGTGCTGCAAAAAAAAGAACATGGTGCAGATCAGAAGAACTAATATCGTGATCGGCAACTGTTAACAGACTCCTTAATACACTCTGATTAATCTGTTGTTATCTCAAGCCCCACGTTGGGCGCCAAAAAAAAGGACTGTCGTGGTTTAGCCCCAGCCAGCAACTAAGCACCACGCAGCCGCTCGCTCACTCCCCCTACCCCGATGGGATGGGGGAGAGAATTGGAGGAGTAAGAGTGAGAAACACTCCTGGGCTGAGATAAGAACAGTTTAATAATTGAAATAAAGTAAAATAGTAATGTTAATAGTAACAGTATAATAATGATAATAATAATAATGATACACGAAGCAAGTGATGCACAATGCAATTGCTCACCACCCGCCGACCGATACCCAGACAGTTCCCGAGCAGCGATCGCTGCTCCCCGGCCAACCCCCCCCAGTTTATATACTGAGCATGACGTCATATGGTATGGAATAGCCCTTTGGTCAGTTTGGATCAACTATTCTGGCTGTGCCCCCTCCCAGTTTCTTGTGCGCCTGGCAGAGCATGGGAAGCTGAAAAAGTCCTTGACTAGCATAAGCAGTACTCAGCAACAACTAAAAACATCAGCGTGTTATCAACATTCTTCTCCTACTAAATCCAAAACACAGCACTATGCCTGCTGCTAGGAAGAAAATTAACTCTATCCCAGCCGAAACCAGGACACTGTGTAAGGGAGAATTTTGGTGACCATAGGGTTGATTCATGATGGTGCAGAGGAGTTCCTTTGGAACTCACTAGGTTTCCATCCTTATAATGCAAAGCATAGATACCGCTGAGCCACTGCTGCAAGGGACAGTTGTTGGGTTTGGCTAGGAATATTTCCACCACTGATTTTTTTCTGACATTTTAGTGTGAAACAGAGCAAGTGGAAACAAGAATAGGAAACATTAATCTGTTTGTTTTCAGTCCAAGAAACTAGGCGTGATTCTTGTCAGACAATAAAAATGAACCACATGATAATCAAAGCCTGAAGAGCCTGAAACTTGGTGGTAGCTATTTGTGTGCGGATGGTCCATGTTTTTTTCAAATGTTCATGTAATTTGCAGTTGCTGTCTGAGTATTATAGCTGGAAGGGTTACTACGGAACAGGTTTCAGCTGAAGTCTTATTTTGAAGGCTACTTAATGGCTACCATGCTGGATTTCTTTTATCCCAGTAACAGGCATGCTGCCTATTACTATCCTGATTCAAGTTTTACTTCACTACTTCTCCAAATGCTATCTTTCTCTATTGCTAAATCTTTGCAAGGAGTTCTCCCCTACATACCAAGAAATCTATTGAAAATGTGTTGTACTCACTCCTGCAATAAAGGTTTCATGAAATCTAAAGCAAGCTTAGACATGCAGAATGAAGCTGAACTCTTTTCTGATAAATTTAAGAGGAATAAAAGAGATCTCTATTTTGTCATTAAAGAGTGACAGGAGATGAAATAACAGTCCTCAAACCTATGGACAAATACGCTATGGAAAAAATATTGTTGTTGCAGAGTTTTAAGTCAAGAAATTAATGGAAGTTACATTGCAGTTGTGCAAATGCCAAGGTTACAATATGCAGGCAAGCACTCCATTCAAGCTTGTAAATCAGGAGTCTTAGTGTGGCATTAATGTTTTTAAACATAGTAATTATCTGTTTCCTCTCACGATTTTATGTTTTGATGTAGGTGGTATGTACTAGAAGTTCATTAACACTAGATTTGCTTAGGGTAGGAGGGAAATTTCTGCTCTGGATGAGAGTGGGGAGCTTGCTGCTTATGAATTATATGGTCAAATGCTATTTCTTCATATGGGAGGAGGCTGTGGCTATCACAGAAAGCACAAGCTTGGTCATCACATGCTGAAGTATCTGGTCTACCAGGAAGAAAAAGTTGGATTAAAAGGCATTTTCAGCATTTTAAGTCTTGATGGAAGATGACAGTAATTGCTACCATATGTATTCCGTGGAACTTATTAGTGTTGAGTGAGGAGATAAACCCAGGTACCAGCGAGAAATACCTGGTCCCCTGGTGCTGCTGCTAGTTACACAGCCAGACACAATATAACCCAGGGAACACTCAAAGCTGATGTTTTGGATTACTGGCAGCTATTCATTTTTCATGTATTTTTTTTCAAGAATAATTTGGTGGGGTGGCTGGGACACAACAAAAGGACACAAATGGCTTATTTTGGGTTCATTCCGGTGACTGCCATGGAGTCTCCCATTCCTCTGTCCTGATGCTCCAGGGTAGCCTAAGGAGACCATCACCCCATCATCCCCTTAAGGTGGTGTGAGAGGGAGAAATAAAAAAATGGTTACTGATGGACTGCTCAGCTATAACATTGATAATTTCATTTTCTGTATGGTATCTCTAAGAGTTGAGCAGCATCATTT
Organism: Pelecanus crispus; assembly: GCF_030463565.1. NCBI lineage: Eukaryota > Metazoa > Chordata > Aves > Pelecaniformes > Pelecanidae > Pelecanus > Pelecanus crispus. Next base: position 104,470,834 of record NC_134645.1, read on the forward strand.
GGAGAAAACCTCCAAAATCCATTCTGTCCACAGCTGCTCTATTTCTCTTGGATCTACCAGGTTCTTGTAAAATATTGCACCTTGTTACTACACAATGTCTCAGAGGGTCCAGCAGAATCTTACACGTATGAATAGAATTGCCTCAGATAAGAATAATAATTAAGAAGTGTTTCCTTATGACTTCTAATTATCAGCAAAAATCCATTTTACTATAGTGAATTAGGATTTTTATTAACTCTTGTGTTCTGTAATGAACAAGCAGCCAAAAATTCCATAGTAGATACGAGCAGCAGCTAGAAAAGTTTTGTTAGATTTTTAGTTCAACAGATATCCCTTACTGCTGGACTGTAAGTGATGTGCTGAAATATTACAAACCCACCCTCAGATAAAACAAGGAAAAGGAAAATTTTCTAAGGAAGGCTGAGTAACTGAGAAATTGAGCCTCAAGGACGGTTGAGCCGTGCTTACCTCTTATCAAAAGCTGCCCTGCCAGTAAGGTGTCACATATTTGAAAGCTCTTGGGCAGATGCATGAAGACCAATCCAGAAATATCTCTCAGCCTTGGTGAGACTTTCCAGGCAACTCCACTGGGGAAAGGACCTTCCAAGAGAAGCAAAGACCTAGGAATCCCACTCTACTGCAAGAAGGCAGTGTTTGTAGGCACTGCAATGGGAAGTAAAAGGGTGACTGAAGATAATGGAGGTCTGAAAAAGTCATTTGGTGGGAAGCATCCTTGTGGGTCTCTTTTCATCCGTAGCTTTTACATATTTCCTTCTGCTTGCCTGTGTGTGCCACGTGAGCTCATAGAACTTTTCTACTTCCCACTTTGCTTCTTGCCTGCCAACGATCTGCTTTTTCTTGCTTGTATTTCTATTGTTGCTTTCCTGTATTGCAAAAGTTTTACCCATCATAGGGTATCCATCCCAGACGGCTGTTCGTCCTGGCTGCTGTGAAAGCACAGCATATGGTTAACTGTGTTAGAGGAATTTTTACATTTTATTTCTCTCTCTTTTCTTTATAACAACATGTGATTTTATTCAGAATAATTAGAATACAAAAAGGATCAACTGGTTAAGCTGAAGTTCATATAAGATTTTTTTTTTATGTTGTATTATAGGAATGTTAAAAGCATTTTTTTCCCCAAGATATCAAGTATGAAATGTGCAGGCTGTCTTTTAAGGTAAATATACACATACTTTAACAAAGATGGCTTTTTAACAGCTATGAAGTGATATAATAAACATCTCCCTATATTAAATATACAGAGATATAAAAGTAACTGGGTATACTAATAGACCATTTTAAGCAAAGTTTTGAAAGATGGCATTTGGGAATTCCTTTGATCTTTATTTTAGGAAGTGATTTTAATGTGTTGTTATTTATTTTAATATCAGTATTTAAAGCATATAAAGTACGCTCCAAATGCATATTGTTATTGTTGCTGCAACATCCTAATAGCATATTAATGCTGTTATCCTTGTTTTGATAAGCATTTGTGTATGTCAGTACACGCATATCTCTTTACTCCTCTGCTTTTTTTCTGTTTATGGCCAGAGAGAGGCTGATGGGGAAGATGATAATGCAGGCTGGCTGCTGCAAAACCCAGCAATTGCAGGCTTGATGCTGAGCAGGGTATGGCTGGGCTCAAACGCAGAGTTTGAGTTACCCAGCTGGAAGCACTCCAAAATGCCTCAGCGTCAGGAGGAGGATCTGTCTCTGTGTCATCTCCAGCGAGGCTTTGCAGGGTATTCCTGGAACTCATTGATCGGTCATGCTTTTTCTCTCCAAGACATACATACACATACAAGCATTATGTACGTACGTACATACGCTAGCCCTCTGTGGTGAGGATCTCACCACTGCAAACACAACGCTGCGAGTCTGTCAACGGATAGTTGTAGATGATTATTCACGGTGATCAGAACTAGAAGGAACAGGAACGGTTGATCAGTGGGAAACTCGTTGATGTGTACATGTTCTCACCAGGGGTCTGCTCCCTACCTGCTGCAGTCCTAAAGGAAGCAGAAGTTTGCTTTGCAGGTAGCAACTGAACGTATTGAGATGTGTTTTGCCAGGAGTAAGTTTCAGCTTTATCTTTTTAAAATGAAGTTAAGAGCAAAAATCCTCCTGGCATGAGTATCTTTAGGGCTGGATCTTATGGAGAGAATGATAAGAAGTAAATGTGTTTAATACCATACCTTTCCATATAGAAAACACGATCCATGTCTGGCTAATTAAATTCAGGAAACAGGAAAGAGGAAAACATCAAAACCATGTGAAAAAAACCCCAGCTAGCTACATTAATCATCTAGTGAGAGTCTGTAGAAAAGCAGAAAGCTGAATTCTTCATGGTAAACTGTAAGTGGCACGCTCAATATTTAACTTCACTTCTTGGCAAAAGAGGGTTAAATTGTGCTACTTCTGTGCGCTACATCTGGAATGTTGTTAATGCATGTTGGTTGAATTTCTATTATTTTTCCAACAAATATGAGCAGTTGCTATATTAATAATCTAGCTATAGAAGGTGTTACTTGCTGCTTTCTTATTGTGAATGATTCTTCAATCTAATTTTCAAAAGAATTGCCGTTTATATTTCTAGACCATGAATATATATAGTGAAGGGATATTTACATTCCTAGCACTTACACATTTTTTTGTTCAGTGTAGAGTTAGAGCATCTTTAGAGAGAGATTCAGAGCACATTAAATAAGATGACCTATAAGGTTATCAACTATTTTTCTTATGTTCACGCATGTATTTTTTGTATAAAAATCGCTGCAAGCCTAATGCTTAAGAGATTGTTAGAAGTGGATTATCATTAATAGTGATCAGAATTAACTATTAAATGTTTCATTCATAGATACATTGTCATGGTTTAGCTGAAACCAGGACAACATATATAATATATCATACAATGCATACAATGCAATTTCACGTTGTTTCAGTTCTCCTGGTGATACTCTTCAGTACTTCATTGTGCCTGTATTTAAGCAATGCTACAAGTATGCAAACATAAAAGTGCTCTCTCTTATGCTTTTCTCCTCATAGCTAACAAATTCTGTTTTGGAGTTGGTTGAAAATACTTTTCTTTGTTACACAAACATACTATGATGAAGAAAAAAGAGAAGTAACCATGCTTTTTCTTCATAACTTGTCCATGATGTTTTAAAATTTAAATCACCCCAGAAATTCTATTAGTAGTATTAAGGTACAACATATTTGTTGTTGTTTGTCGTTGCAGGGGGTTTTTTGGGGATTTTTTTGTGGGTTTTTTTGAGAGAAATGATGTTATAGCTCATGGAATTAATAATGATCTCTTTTGTTAGAATATGACCTTTTTTTTTTTTTTTAAGATACACACATATTTATGTGTATTTATTTCATTTGTGTATACACCAAATTAGAAGACCACCTGAACTGCAGCTTCATTTGGGATCCAATTTAACATTAAGCTTAAGATGGTTTTCTCTCTTGAGAAAATGAACAGCAAAAATGTGCTCTGCATCCGAAGACTATGCTATTTTATAAAGTAACCCACTAAATTTGTTTCTACATCTGTGAGTGGGTCTTTCAATGTATTCTGAAATGGTAAATCTCCTTTAGTTGGTATAACATGTTGGGTATCAGTATGGCAACAGTCATATGGAGCGCGGTGCTTGTCTTCAAGGTTTTTACAGCTGATCCAGCGTTGTCGCAGTTTGTAGTCTGCAAGCTACCAGCAGTGAGACACTGCGGTTAAGCTTACAAAACTGAAGCCTACACATAAATTAAGCAAGTGGATGCAATTGTGTTTCATGCAGCTGGATAAGAAACACATTTCCTGACAAAACACTCCCTTTTTATTTCTAATTGCCTATTAAATAAGCAATTGTGAAGAGCAGATATATTTTTCCCAGGCCAAGAAGTCATTGTTAGAGCTGGGGAAGGAAATGTCTCATACCTTCCAACTAGTCTTTTCATATGAAAGTGCATTTACAGTAGAATGCATCAGGTAGCCAAAACAAGGACATTAATAAAAATCACATTGAGCTTTCTTAAAGGAAAAATCAAGTGATCGATTGAGATGCAGATTCAGAAGTTGTGGGGAGCTGGGATTGTGTGTTCTCCAGTCCAAACCATTGTAAACTTCCAGTTTTAGTAGGCGATGAGGAAGCAAGTCCATAATTTTGTCTTTGTTTGACTTCCTCCAGGGCAGCCAACACCCCTTTGGGAATGGCCAGCACCAGGGCTGTGCATGCTTTTGACATATGGACCTTCTTTGAAACAAGGGCAGTATCTTCACTCCTTTGAGTTGCCAAACCTGACAACTTTAAAACATAGGCCTAGAAATAACCACAACAAATACATTTTCCATTGGCAGCATTCACAAGGCCAGCATTTCTAGATAAGCAACTACCTCTAAAAAGCAACCCAACCAACTGAAGTCAAACAGACGGGCAGAAAATTCTACCAAGTGTGGATCCATGTCAAAAAAATGAAAGCAATAAAAATATAAATCCAATTTGCAGTGTTTGAACTTCTTCAGGGATTCAGATTGTCTGAAGCAAGCGAGATAAGCATAGCTGAAGAATACAGCTCAAGAACTGGAGCCCACCCCAGAAATCCTACCACGCAGCATAGGAAAAGCTCTACGTAAGCTATAAATTAAGCTCCCTGGGTTTTTTTTAAGAGATGAGACACTACTAAACAAACAAATCATTGTGTTAATTGCAATCAATACATATAAAAGCACCTCAAGATCACTTCCTTTGGGTGTGCTGGAAGGCAACCCACCTCAAAGGATCAGGTAAGTGGGCAGCCTGCTCTGGCGGAGCAGTGCTGAATGCTACACAGACCCCCAGGAAGAGTGGCCCTGGTGTCTTTGGCAGAAGTTTGCCCAAGATAAAAACACAGATAGTGACCTTTTGTTCTTTGAGATCCCCAGACACGTGGTTAACTAGTATCAGGAAGCCTCACACAGCCAAATCCTTTAAATACTGATCTTAAAATGTATCCCTCAACATCTCTGGATGTGGGTCTCTGCTGCATTACAGGGCCATTTTAATAGCTATGTGAAAACCATTAGAAATGTGATTTATGGAATGGATCTGTTCTGTATTTGTCAGCAGGCAGACTCTAACAGGCCTTACATGTATTTTTCCTACAGTGTGGCTTACCCAAATGGCTTCCCATCCGAGTACTCCATCATTGCAGCCTTTGAGGTTGTGAAAGACAGTCCACAGCTTGGGTGGGATTTATGGCAAGTCAGCGATTCTGATAGCAAAGACCATGTTGGATTCATGTCCTGACAGACAGACAATCTCTGGGTCTCTTCTATACCACACCAGACAAAATGCTCATGCTCAGGATAGTCAAGAATGCAAAGAAAGCCTTTGATGGTTCTTGGCACAAGATAGTGCTGAGCATGAAAGAAAATAATGCAAAATTATTGCTTGATTGTTAGCAGGTCCATTCTATCCCAATGAGTGAGGAGAGCAACACTTGCAGAAAAGAATATATTTTGCCACTGAAACCATCAGTCTTCTGGTTTGGTGAGTGGTTCAGCCAGGTGGGTCACTCTTGCTTCCTCCTGGTACCCGATGGTGCATGAGGCTGACTGGCTTGACCAGTGAGCCTCACTGGTGAGACTCACTAGTGGGTTTTCTGAAAGTTTATCCTACTTTTTCAATAAATAACGTTTTTACAAGTGCACTTTTTTCTGTCATCCCTGATGTACACGGCTCCTTGTGTAATCTCTTAAGGCACGCTTTCTTTTTCATTACAGTCAGTATCCTGGTTTTGTGTGGGGTTTTTTTGTTTGTTTGTAAGTCTGCCAAAAGCAGACTTTACTTTTTATGCTTTTCTCTTTTACTGAGAATTTTTAACACTCTTCAGGCAGATTCATTTTTCCCCCCTTATTTATTGATCTTACACGAGTCAGGAAAAAAGCCTGAATTTTACAGGCAGAAGAACCGAGTTTTTAATTGTGGCAAACTCGTTCTTCCTCTTTCTTATTATGTAGTTATCTCAAGATCTTAAGAGCTGTTTACAACTAGCCAGGATTTTTCTGGCGGCCGGCATTAAATGGTATTATTTAACCAACACCTCCCTCTAGTGGTGGCCGTGGGGCTCGGAGGAGGGCTCACCTCCCGCTTGGGCGGCTTACACTGACAGGCCCCGCAGTTCTGCGGAGAGGTCGCAGCCTTTCTGTGTGTAAATGCAGTCTTGTGGTTAGTAACCAAGCCTAGCATTTGTGAAAGAGTTTACTGTATTAATTGTAATTTTTTTTTTTTTTGGTAGATCCTAAATGGAAGAAATGAAAAGGGAGAGAAACCAGCTAGAAGAAAATTAGGTGGTATACTTTTCATATGAAAAGTGTTATTCCTGATAAAGCTGCAGACAGTGAGTATTTGACCTAAAATTTCCAATTCCAAAAGAAAATTAATTTATCGGGGGAAAAAAAATTAAATCAGCAGAGATATATTTGCCTCCTAGTCAGTATTTGATTAGAAGACTCCACAGCCACTCCACAGGACCTGAAATCTTGTGTGTGGGGGGACCTACTGGTGCTGGATAAAATGGAGGGATGAGGGAAACCAGTGGGGCAGTGTCTGAGACTGTGCGGAAGCAGAGCCATCACCAGGCTGACGGACACGGCGGCTGCCATGCTTGCGTGGTGCTGAGCCATGTTCAGGAGAACAACGGGGTTAGGGGCTTGTTTTGTGGTTTTGCTTGACTCATGTATTTGTTTACTAATTAGTGTCATACCATGTGTAGTTAAAAGCAATTCTTTGATGTGTCTCTCGGATAGTCTTAAAGCAACTTGAAATACACCGTAACATAGATAAAGCCTGCTTGGAAGACTGCCGGGAGCTTCCCGATACAGTCAGGCTGTGCTCTCTTCCTGGCACTGTGGGCTTCCTCTCATGATTGCTTTTGCTGATGATTACTTAATATTAGCTTGCCAGTTCCCCCTAATTCTCTGTATTGCCTAAGAACATGCAGCTTCTTTATTGACTGCACAGCTGAAATGAGATTATAGACAGAAGGAGCAAGCTTTAGGCTCCACTCCCTGGGCATATGAAGCGAGAGCATTTGGAAACTAAGATGTTTTTTGTCAAAATGAAGAGGCTGATGTTCACAGTGTGTGCTGCCTGTGGAGGGGGTTCAGAAGGGGATCGTTAGCTGGGAACGGATCAGAGCTGCTGCGCCCACGAGCCAGCCTGGTGCTGTGTAGGTCGCCTCCCAAGGGGTGTGTGGGGTGCCCGGCCAGTGGTAACTGAGGAGGTCCTGCCTGATGTGGAAATTACAGGAGCCCCACAACATTTATGTGATTGCACTCGCAGTGTCTGCCAAGAGGCAGCTCTGCCACAGGACTTTACAGCACCTATGCAGTCCCTCACACAGCAAAATCAAAGCCAAAGCCAGGACCACGTCCCGCTCCCGAGAGCTGCTCATTGAAATCCCAGCCGGCTGCCTGCACTTGGCACAGCCGGGGGCTGCTTTTCTCTCCGCCTCCCTCTGCCTCCTCCCTGCCTGCCCAGGCTCCGTCCTGGAGATCTTCTTCCCAGATGCAGGGGAAGAAAAGTCCTGCCAGCTCTCCACCGCTTGTCCTTCCCCTGCCTGCAAAGTCACTGAAACTCATTTGCCAGCAAATTTGCCTTTGGATGGAAATCAGGACTCAATAAATAAATAATGCATCTTTGTTACCAGCATGGAGGAAGAGCTGAACTTGGTGTCACTGGAAACCCATTGTGCCAGCATGCCAGCAGCAGACTGCAAGGATGTGGAATACCGGGCCACCAGATAACCTTTAAACACAACTTGCTGTCCATGAGGAGCTTTTCACGTCCACATGGAAGTGCTGCTGATTCCCCTCCATACCCCATTTTTCTTTTAATACAACTACCAAGGGTACAGAGGACAGTCTGAGAAAGTTGTAAGTACAGTAGCCATATACTTCAGTTTTGATATTAAAACAAGGTATCATCCTTCTGTTACCAAGCCAGCTCTGGAGTCGGGTGGGAAGCAGAGCAGCAATACCAGGGTGCAGGTGCTTTCCTCCATCTGTGCTGGGCTCCAGTAACAGTGAAGTTTTGCTGCTTCCTTTAAGAGTGAAAATCTGGCAGTCAGCACAATTTTTGGATTGCCTGCACACTGTCATCCCACAACAAACTACAAATGGCTTCCCACACCTCTTCCCTCCGGCTGTGGAAAAGCACCTGGGCTCCAGAAACTTGGCCTGGTGTAGGACTTGTTTGGCCTTTCTCAGCGGGGAGGAAGCAAGGGCCATGGCCTGTTGAGGACTGGTGCTGTGGGATTTGAGATTTTAATCATTCATTAAGACATCAACATACACTTACAATTCTCTGGGGGGTAAAAAAAAAAAATTCCAAAGCTGAAGCTTTCTGGTGTCACTGAGCAAGCTGTCATCCTAGCAGCCAAACGTACAAGTACATGGAGGAAGCTGAGAGGTTTTAATCATTGCTGTCAGGTAGGCTCTGCCCTGTTATGTGACCTCATCTGCGCTGTGCCGTTACATTTTGTACACGTGTGTCATGTGGAGATTTCTCGTGCTTAGCTGTCACGCTTGCCTGATGCTGTAGCCTGCACTAGAAATGCTGGTTTCTCAGCCCTGGGTGTTGCCTTGGCTATACACTATTGCAGGAATCACTACTGGGGTTAGTAATGGCAGCATCTTCTCTTTGCACATACCTCTATGTCCTCCAGGATTGCACTGAGCAACAGGGTAAAACTGCAACATCTTCTGCCTCAGGGTGTAACTACGAGGTGAACAGAAAGCACTGCGTTTCAGGGCAGTCATTTAAAAATATTCAATAATAATAAATTCACTTAACATGAAACAATGCAATTATTTCTTACTAGCGGAGTTCTGGGCGACCCAGAAGAATATGGAAATATCAGAATTCTGGCACAATTGTACAATTTTAATAGATTTTTATGTTTATACAGTCTCTGATTAATTTTTGTTTTGATTTCCTTCATGAAGACAACATTTTTTTCTTCAGGTAATAGTGGGTGTTTAAGGTGAAAAAGGTCTGACAAGTTTACATATTGGATGAAATAGTTTTTGCGTTCTATTCTGTGCGCTTTTAAAGGTCTGACACATGGCAAAACGCAAGCAAACTAAATGTTCTTTTTGTACATTTTGATGGTAGATTTGGAAGAGAAAATGAGTACCTTAACAAGGAGCTATGTCACTTTTTAATCAAAATCTTTACCTGGATACTCTGTAAATGGTAAATATAAAAGCATGAGGGAGGAGAATTAACTTCTTTACCAATAATATAAAGCTACATCCTCAGATGCTTACCTTGCATATCTTCTTTAAAATCCACAGAACTACATAATATACTTTAGTGTAAGAAACTTAGTCTGTATGAATTTCTTACAGCTTGAAGTTATATAACTGGTTGGAAAATTATATGAAGTCAGTAAAATCAAACCCAGTAATTTGGTTGACAGGCTGATTAATGCTGCAGTATTTTCTGTGTTATGAATGAGTTTCTCTTTCAAAGGGGACAGCTCTTTGACTGTTGTAAATTCTCCTGGCAATACCTTTGTGTGTCTCCTGAAGTTTAAGTGTATTATCAGAGTCTAGAGTTGAAATACATGTAACATAATGTCATCATCTTCAGTTACAACAGAGCCATAAAATTATTATCACTGAAAGCAGCTGTTAGTATCAATGACATTTTTCCCCCACAGGGAGTATCTGGAACACTTGGAAACAGAGGACCACCTGAACCAAAAGGAGAGAAGGTTGATTTTATGACTTGTCTCCTACATGAAGCTTTTGCATCACTCTTACTGTCATCTTTCCATGTCCCATTGGCTACTTAAAAAAAAAAAAAAAAGACTCATCTCAGAATGAACAAGGCCTTACAAGCTTCATGAAAGGCAATGACTAAACACAGAGAGGGGCTGGGGTCAGTGCTCCCTGTTTTGGGCAAGACAAAGAGGACTCAGCCTCTCTCCTTCTCAGCAGCAGCAGGCTGGTCAGGCAGCAAATGCCCGCTACGCCCCACCAGAGGCTTGGAGCAGCTGCAGCTTGTGCCGCTCTTCCCCATGTGCTGAACTATGGAAATGTTGAACTGTGGGACACGGAAGGAAAGTAAGGGCTGAATAGTTTATTACAGCAGGGATACGTAAGGATCAGAGGTCACAAAACATAATAGAACACCCTTCATTTGTTTTGCAGCAAGTCTTCCTGCCACCGCAGGGATCACTAATTATGATTTCAAAACTGATAAACAAATTTGAAAGTACTAGCCCTATGGTAGGAACAGCCTTGGTATGCAAGTGGTAATACCAATGATGACTCAAAAGACAGCTCTCTTGCTGAGTTAATACTGAATTGGTGTTGCTGCAGGATTTTATAGAATGACACCTTTCTGGTGATGCCCTTTTCCTGATGACTTTCAGAAACCTGTTTCTGGTTACCCATGGTTTTTGAATTATCTTCTGCTTTTCTGTCCCAGAAAAAGGGAGACTAAAACTTCCTCTGCCTTTAGCTATAGAAGCATTTTTCATTCCTTCCCCAAAACTGCTGTAGTGCATTGCTGGTTCACTCCAACCATGGCTGATTTTGTGTGTGTGTGAATTTGAAAACTCCAGAGGAGTATATATAAAGCGTTATAGGAAGGTAAAGATACGTGAATTGCATTGAAGTCTCTCCAGCACTGTGTTACATGACTGGTGTAGATTCCTGGGGAAAAGAAACACATCTGTGTCTAATATTGATAGCTGTTATTCAATCTGTTAAGGAGATCAATGAGAAATTGAGTTTATGGGAGTTTGGGGATTCCAAGCTATAAAGTCTAAAACTTTATAGCAAAATGTAAAATGTTCACTACAAAGCAGTAGTGTATACTAAAATTTCATTACATCCTTCCAGCAATACTCTAGGTATTTTAATACATAATGTAGGTATTGTTAAATCCATACACAAAGTATAACTCCTAATTAGAGCAAATAATATCTAAGTTCATCCTGACATATCCTCCTTTTTCAACACCACATTTAGTGTAGTCAGAATTAAAAGAATTTTTAAAAACATTTTTTCTGGGACTTTTTGACACCTGCAACTGAGTCAAAACTCCTGCAAAGCCACTGTATCTCTGCTGCTGTGAGACCAGACCACTTTGCATTGTGCATGCGTCAGATGTGAGAAGCATCTGATTTGGACTGCATGAACAGATTCTGCACAGATCAGTCTGTATACACTAGCAGATTTATGCTGCTCACAAGTGCTGGGTTTGCCCATGCAGGCAGTATACATATAGGTGCATGTGTATCTCATACACACATATTTGTATGTGCATATATGCACACATACACATGCACACACACACATATATACATATGCAAGTGTGTTTCTGTCAGAAAAATCCTAGATAGAAATAGGGCAGCTCAAAATTCGGTGTGCTATCAACCAGTCTAATTCTAGCTGACAATGTAAGACAGCTGTTTATAACAGTGGAAGCAAAATATAACAATTACAGCACTTGGGGAATGCAGAATGCGGCTGTAGCTACAGAGCAACACAGAGACATCTGAAGTTCATTCATGTTAATTCTGAAATTAAGAGTGACAGGAGAGCTGGCTGCATGCAACCTGATCGATTGGTTTTGTGGGGAAAAGTCCATTAGTTTGGAGGAGCACTGTACGACTCCAGTTTCCTGCTGTGAACCCGAGTTGTTCAATCTATGCAGTGCCACACTGTGGCAAGTGGATTTACCAGCTTGCATCTATGCTTGTGCAAGAGTTTCTGCCCCAGAATTGTCTGGTTCTCTGTTGCAATGGGTTATGATACTCTTGGTGGGGTGGGGAATTAAAGACCAGGGCCTGAGTGCTTATCTTCTCCGAGCCATTGCTTCTGGCAGTGTCAACATGCGGTACATGTGAATTGCTGATGACTGTTTTCTATTTCTGTTATAGCCTCCCATGCTGAGTATTTAACTAAAATTTTAATTATTGTAGTTGATGAAAGCGTGACGTCTGATGAAGGTTTGAATGGGGATGGTGGTTTACCATGCTAAGAAGTAGTTACAGTAATGGTGATTAAAGCACAGATTGGCATTACTTACTTTGTTCCGTTTTCCTAACTATTAGATAGCTTTGCTGCTAAGAAAGATACTCAAAAAGTATGCAGTAGTTCTTCCTTTGTTTTGAAAAGTTTTTAAAATGACACTCTGTTTACCAAATGAGGTATAGGAAGTTGGTCAGAACTTGTTGCAGAAACTGGAGTGGTCAGTGGCAGAAAGTCTCAATGGATGATCACAAAGCTTCCTTTTGGTATTGCAGCATACCCCCCCCCCCCCCCCCCCCTTTCCAAATCTGTATGTATTTCACAAATTTTACAGAGTTAGGAATTGCTCACTGTTCAAAACTTGCTGCTAGTAGTTCCGAAAATAAATCATTTAGCTGTTAAGATTAAGTAACGTATTGCATGGCTCCTCACCTGCTTACCGTTGTTGCACCTTTGCTGAGTGCTCCCTTAAGGAGAGATTTTAGAATAAAAATCTGAATTCTTAATTTTGATTTAAATTTTTGTATTCTATACAAACAGAATACAACCCAGCCCCACCAAATTCTGTATACAGCTTAGCAACCAAAGACCAAGGCTGATTGGCCTTATTTACATAGCTAACTGTTTATATCCATAGGGCGCCTCCCTTTTTAGCACTTTATATAAATCTGGCACAAAGGTGGCTTCCTCCAAAGAGCAGTGGGACTGGAAAAGGCAGAGAGGAGGGCAGGGAGGGAAAGGATTTGAAAACAGGGAGCTGGCTGTCACAGCTGCAGAAGTTAGACCGTCCTGTGGATTCTGCAGCACTCTTCTATTTCATTCTGTTGTGGTCATCCAAAACACAAAAATTGCTACAAAAGCTTTGCTGCTCCATTTGTCTGGAGGGCAACAGAACTGCACCATTTTCTATGGCTGAGGCTGGAGCTGTGCTGGTGGAAAGAGGATTTCTTGCCTGTCATAAACAGAAAGACATAAAGGAAGAAGGCTTCACTGGCCTACTGGCAGCATATTCTCTTCTGTATGGCTGAGAATTACTTATGAAAGAATTGAAATAGAAATCAGTATGCACCCACAGAGCTCTGGGTGACTAGGAAAGGGTATATATCCATGTTAAGGGTGTGCAAATGCTAAGGAAGCCTGGAAACAGCTTCTTTCAATGACTAAGCCTAGCTTTGCACAGTCTTCGAGGCTTTTCTCTCAGAGCCAACTTTTCCTTATTTGATTATGAATTAAATAGTTCTCTTAAACAAAACTTATTTTGACAGCTTGTGAAAGAGCAGGAAAAGAAGCCAAAGCATTCTCTGTCATTACCATAAATTGGAAAGCGATTCAGAACATGTCTATCATTTTATCTTTGAGTCTACAAACTCTGTGACAGAAGATCAACCGTTCTTTCCAGTGAAGCTCTGATTCATACTGATAGAAAATCCAGAATTAACTGCATCTTTACTTCCACGCGGCTTTTCAAGATCATAAACAGGATCATAAACAAGCTATACATCCTTCTCATTAGCAAGTAATTTCTTGTTACTTTTACCCTAGTCTTCAAAAGCTGATATTTGCCCCTGTACATTGCACTGGGGAGCCCTTGCTTGTGGCTCATGGCAGATCTGCAAATTCTCTGGATAGATTCAGCTCCTCTGGCAGCTTGAGAAAGAACTAATTTTCACTTGTCATCTGTTTGTTGCTCATTTTTCTTGAACAGATGGTCACATTCTTCAGGATTTTTAAACATGACAAAAGTGACAGACATAACCTGGAGATGTTTCATTCTGTGATCTGTTTGGGATTGTCCCTTCTGAAATATTTATTTTCACAGAAGGCACATATTGGTGTATGCTTTTTCTTTTAATCCAGATTTGAATTTTCAGTGGATCTTGGCACATGTGTATATGTGCTAACAGATACAGAATAACTAGTTGTCTGGCTAGGATCTTTGTGGACCTGGCTAATAGCATACTCTAGGTGGAGAGGTGGCCACTGGCTCCTGAAACAGCTCTTGGGGGTGGCTCTTCTTAGAGCTGAATGTGCTCTAGGAGAAACGGAGAGACGAATGGAGAGAAGCAAATGCTAACTGTGGCTGGCTGGCACTGTGAGATGGACCACCAAAGCCAGTGAAACAAATACACAACAAAAGGTGCCTGAGTGGAACTTTCTAGTTTTCCTCCATCGGTAGCCGGTGGTCACAGAAGTGAGACAGATTCCCAAATATGAACCTGAACAGGGAGCAACTGGTCCAAAAGGAACAACAGCAATTCCTGGAAGTCCAGGACTTACAGATCTCCCTGGGGCAGTTGTGAGCTTAAATTGTTACTAATTACATGCAATCAAGTCAGCCAGTTTTTGCAATCAACATGAATGGATGTGAGACTTGGGATTTAGCCTAACGTGGATAGCCATCAAGCAGCTAAGAAATATAACTATCATAATTTTCATTTCCTGCTTTCTGCAGGGTTATGCAGAATGCCATGGACAGAAGGCACTGAGAGAGACAGTTTCTCATGAGGCTTTGCTTTAAATTGAGGATTAGACACTTTGATTTTTTTATTACAGTACAGTCAGCACAGGGCAATTAGGGTTAACGTAGAGAGGAAATGTATTTCAGAAGTAAACAGGTATGGAAAACAAATTAGCAGCTAGCTGGAACATGTCCAATTTCTAAGTGTAAAAGTGTGTGGCTGTAGGAAAAAAACCTACCCATAAAGTAAAGAAAATATTGAAGATTTTTTCTTCTTTAATTCTCCCTTCTTAGGGAGAAATCTTTCAGTGCTGCTGTAATTACTTTGTAGTGTTGATGAACAACCTGTACCACAATGCGTGTGCTCTGGCATATACTTTGAAGCATGGAAAAGCTGGGTGTGCTCACTGCCACTGGTCTTAATGGTGTTTGGCAAAGAGCAGGTCAATGCTGCTGCCTTGGTCTGAGGTCCTACAGAGCTCGTATGCCCACCATTAGTCATTCCCACCTCCTTTAGGGTGTTAAATGCTTCTGTGGAGGAGAAATGGTCCATATACACCAGGACTGTGATTTGTCCCTGGCTCTTTTATGGGCCAGTCCAGGGGAAACCTTCTGACTCCTCTCACCGCTGGACAGATATATGTAGGAATCAAGCAGAACCTGTCTGTAAATCAGTGGGAAACTTCTTTTATTATTTGCCTTACGATGATGAGAAGTGAAACAAAGGTTCAGAGAGCTTCAGCTCTTTGCACTTTCAAAATGTCTATGTATTTTTTTTTTTTTTTCCCCTCCAGAAAACCTGGTAATGGCATGAGTAACCTGCTGCCTGCTCTGGCCACATGTGCCATGATGCCAGTATGCACGCACATGTAGGCAGTGAGCTTCTGGTATTCTTGTCAGTGCACTAAAGGAAAGGCTCAAAATGTAAGATGAAAACTGGGGTCAAAAGAGTTGTGGAGAGGATTATTTTCCTTGAATTGGCGATGTAGACACACCTGTAACACCCTCATTTAGGGTGTAAATCTTTTGCCTGAGGCTGAATGATACCTTTTGGTTATGAATAATACAATCCTGAATATCTGACAGGTTGTTTAATTCAATTTGTTGTCCTCTACTGCCCATCCTCAGCATCTGTTCTTTGAAAACACCCATTGAAATAATGCCATAGCCTAACAATTATGGACCAGAACTCAAGAATGCTTCATCTCTGCCACTCAACTATGAATTAAGAATAAATTCGGGTAAGTCATGATACATTTTGTGATTTGGTTTTCCCGTGTGTATAATAGGAATGAATATATCGAAAGTAAGAGGATATATCAAATAATAGGAATAAATATATAAACATAGCACATGTTAAAATGCTATGACATTTACAAATTAAACTTGCCAATTAAGAGCTAGACACTTTGTTTATTAAGATGTTAAGAAAAATGTATTGTTTTCAAAAATCTTAGTGAATAAAAGCCATCACGTTCATTATCATAACAAATATCACAGAGAAGAACCACACATCATTTGAAGTGGAAATGATTGAAATAATCAAGATTAAAAAAAAAAAATTAAAAATGAGCATTTATGGAGATTTCTAAATGTTTTCTATGCAGGAACCTGAATGTACACAAGTCTATGGGACCTGATGAGATGCATCCCAGAGTCCTGAGGGAATTGGCTGATGTAGGTGCCAAATCACTCTCCATGATATTTGAAAAGTCATGGCAGCCAGGTGAAGTCCCTGAAGAAGGGGAATGCTGTGCCCATTTTTAAAAAGGGAAGAAAGGAGGACTCTGGGAACTACCAACCTGTCAGCCTCACCTCTGTGCCTGGGAAGATCCTCCTAGAAGCTATGCTCAAGCACATGGAAGACAGGGAGGTGATTTGAGAGAGCCAGCATGGATTCACCAAGGGCCAGTCCTGCCTGACCAACCTAGTGGCTTTCTATGAAGGAGTGACTGCAACAGTGGACAAGGGAAAAGCAATGGATGTCATCTATTTGGACCTCTGTAAAGCCTTTGACACAGTCCCCCACAACATCCTTCTCTCTAAATTGGAGAGATATGGGTTTGATGGGTGCACTGTTCGATGGATAAGGAATTGGCTGGATGATCACATCCAGAGGGTAGTGGTTAACGACTCGATGTCCAAATGGAGATGGGTGACAAGTGGAGTCCCTCAGGGGTCCATGCTGGAACCAGTACTGTTTAATATCTTCATCAGTGACACAGACAGTGGGATCCAGTGCACCCTCAGCAAGTTTGCAGATGACACCAAGCTGAGTGGTGCGGTTGACACACCAGGAGGACGAGATGTCATCCAAAGGGACCTGGACAAGCTGGAGAGGTGGGCCTGTGTGAACCTCATGAGGTTCAACAAGGCCAAGTGCAAGATCCTGCACATGGGACAGGGCAACCCCCAATATCAATACAGGCTGGGGGATGAAGGGATTGAGAGCAGCCCTGCGGAGAAGGACTTGGGGGTACTGGTGGATGAAAAGCTGGACATGAGCCAGCAATGTGCGCTTGCAGCCCAGAAAGCCAACTGTATCCTGGGCTGCATCAAAAGAAGCGTGGCCAGCAGGTCGAGGGAGGTGATTCTGCCCCTCTACTCTGCTCTGGTGAGACCCCACCTGGAGTACTGCGTCCAGCTCTGGGGCCCTCAGCACAAGAAGGACATGGACCTGTTGGAGCCGGTCCAGAGGAGGGCCACAAAAATGATCTGAGGGCTGGAGCACCTCTCCTATGAGGACAGGCTGAAGGAGCTGGGATTGTTCAGCCTGGAGAAGAGAAGGCTGCGAGGAGACCTTATTGCGACCTTCCAGCACTTAAAGGGGGCCTATAGGAAAGATGGGGAGAATCTTTTTAGCAAGGCCTGTTGTGACAGGACAAGGAATAATGGATTTAAACTAAAGAAGAATAGATTTAGACTGGATATAATGAAGAAATTTTTTTACAATGAGGGTGCTGAAGCACTGGAACAGGTTGCCTAGAGAGGTAGTGGAGGCCCCATCCCTGGACACATTCAAGGTCAGGTTGGACGGGGCTCTGAGCAACCTGATCCAGTTAAAGCTGTCCCTGCTCACTGCAGGGGGGTTGGGCTAGATGACCTTTAAAGGTCTGTCCCTTCCAACCCAAAGCATTCTATGATTCTATGTTTTTAACTGTTTTTGTGTTTGTAATTTTTACTAGCTTTTCACACTTTACTTATACAAGTAAAGAAATGTTTTTGATCCATTTGTTCCTTTCTCCCTACTCCTGTCACATTCATCTAATCTGAACTCCTTGCAAAAACAATTGGATAAAGCCAAGAAGAGCTAAATAACTGTTCTGAAGGTGTTATGGCAAGCCATAATTTGCAAAGTTCTACTAAAAGTGAGTTATTTGTTTAGGAAAGGAGACAAAGACTGCACAAGCTTGAAGGTGCCATGGATGAAGCAGAACAGGGAAGACTGGATGCCAAGGCCACCCCAGGGAGAAAGGTCCTCCTGGAGCCAGCGGTCTGCCTGGCACCACTCCATCCATGGGACCACTTGTGAGACTTGCTGTTCTTTTTGAACTAAAATATCATAAAAGGTACCAAATAGAGTGAGGAGAAGATATATGAAATTGAGCCGACGCAGCAGGGAATCATTATAACGAACACATCAAAGGGATCAGAATGGGAACAAAACTGGTGAAAAGTTATTCCTCAGGCCAGTGAAAATGCATTAGGGAAGATTTCTGGCTCACTGAATCTGAATTTGGCTTTACAAGGAAATTAATCCAAACCGATAAGATCACAGACATTTTCTTGTAAAATTTTTCTTTATTTTTGTAAAAGCCATGTCTAAAAATAATCACGCTTGAGTATTTGGACTATAAACATCATTTTAGCCTTAGCTGGATACTAGAAGAGGGCAGTACAGCCAAACATTGTTAACCAGATAATTACAGGAAATTTAGGAGGCGTTTTGGTGGGATTTTCTGATGGAACTGTTTTTACTTTATTTTCCTAATGTTTCTAAAGCTCTTTAACCACAGGGATTACCTTTTCCAGAAACTCATGTAATTAGAAGTGTGTGAAAGAACATTCTTAGAGCAAACTCAAGTTTTGCAGACAGCATGAGGAAGAAATGTGCCAGTAGCTGCCCCCTCTACAGAAACATGTCGATGGGTTTGCCAGGACCTAGGGATATTCCTGGATGCCCTGGGCAAGAGGTAAGTGTAGTGGGAGAGAAAAATAAGCCCATTTCACAAATCTAAACGTAGCTGAAGCACTGAGTGACATGGAACATGAAGTATAAGGAACAGAAAAAACTTTCTTTGGTTTAATGTTATACTTGATTTTGTTCTCACTGAACTAAAGCTGAAGTGAGTTTTCCATTTCCTTCAATAGGAACCAGGGGAATTTATTTTCCTACAGGGAAAACAAATACAGAATAGCTATGGAAGAAATTAGAAGCCTGCAAAACAAAATAAAATGCCCAAAGCAAGTACTTGAGATTATTACTATGTTAACTTTAGCCTTGAGAAACAGGCAGTGAAGTTACAGTAAAAGGTTAGATAAATCCATTTTAATGCTATTACACACTGAGTGATAATTCAATAAACTTTTTCTAAAAAACTACCCCTAAATGATATGCAACAGTTTTAAAACTTTATTTGTATCTGTATTTTCAACAACTCTGAAAGCAAACAGTGACTCATAACCAGAGTATTCATCTCCCACTGATCTAAAAGGTCTTGAGGGACCATAATTTACCTTTCCCTTTCTTAAGGGACCTTTGAGGGATCATAATTTCATTAGATATAGTTGCTTAGTATTTTCTAGTACCTACAGCAAAGAATACCACTGAGGAGTAAATTCAAAACCAAATCTTTTATTGGATTTATGTTCATTACTGTGCTGCAGCCAAAACCTTACGATCTAAAAGAAGAGGGACGGTTTCAAGAGTTATCAGCAAAAATATCTGGGTGATTTCTTTTTGCCTTCGTATATCTTCATATATGTTCTTCATATATCTTTGTTACTCTGTTGCTGATCATTGCCTACAGTGTCATGAACCCTAAACATTAGGGTTACAAATAAACAAGTAAGATTTATTTTCCAAATCTAGAGTTAAATACCATGGTAATGAGGTATTTTTAGTGATGCTTTCCAAAGATAGAAAAAAATACTCTTTTGAGAGTGGAATGAAATGGGAAGAGATTGCATGCTGGGTTTGGAAAATAGGCAAAAATAACCTTGTTTCACTTTGCAAATTTTAGGTTACCACCTCATAGAGACATAACATGTTAATAATGTAACTGTATTACAAGTAATTTAATAAGACTGAAAATACCCATCTACTTTTAACTCTTCTTCCCTCCTTGCTTTGACTCCCCCTAACACACATTTCAGTATATGTAGACTGCAGTGCCAAACTGAAAGCACACAACGTTATATTAGTTTTCTTGCCATGCAGTTAAATGTCTGGGCTTTTGTAATTGTTTGTTGGATTTTATTGTTTTTGCCCTTTTAAACAAATGTGGAATGGCTTTATTGTATGCTATTTCTTTGCTCTAAACAGCCTTTGCCTTCCTAATCCCTTCATTTTTCCTGAGCTGGTTTTAGCGTTCCCCTTCCACCTCTTGCTGCTGTGGGCTCTCTGCTTTATTCCTCCACAGGGAGATGTCTCTCCCTATCTCTTCACCCCTTCCAAGCCTCACTTTTCAAATTTGACCTGTGAATCAAATACTTATTCCTCTCCCAGCCTCCCTACTGTCTTCACATCATCTCTGCCCAGACACAGACCAGTTACAAATCATGCTAACCCACAGTCACGCTGGGAGGTGAGGCAGAGCACTGCTGCCTGTGGGACAACATTTCCACTGTTGTTCATAATTTATTTTGTTTGATGTTACAGATTGGAATTAAACAAGGAAGAATTAATATCAATTGAAATCATGGATTTGCAGCAACATTAAGAAGTTTACAGGGCAATCCTAAGTTGCAAGGAATTGACAGGTAGTATGGGGCAGAAGGATTATATGGTGATTTTGGTGATCCTGGAAAACAAAGACTGAAAGGTGGAATATCTTGGAAAGACTTTTTTTTAATATTGTCTTTTGCTCAGTGAATTTCAAGTTCAAAGTTTATGAACAATGAACTACTTTCCACTTGAATGTAAACATTAAAATTATTGTACTAATTAAATTTTAGGTGAGCATGCTGAAAACGGAGGTAAAGGGGCCAGAGGTTTTGGACTAGTTGGCTTTGAAGGTAACCAAGGCCCAAGAGGTAAGTTTTGATGGTTAAGGGAATAAACAGACTTGTACAACAAGAAATTTTGTTTGCTTTGCAAAATGATGTCTAAGATGATACATGCAAAAATAACATCAGAATACACACATATATGCATTCTTAGTATACATGCATAAGTATATTAAGAGCAGCCTTGTATGATGGTCTGTTACCAAAGCCACAAGATATATTCAGTTTACAGTGAAACTGGAGATTTCCCAGATCCACCTCAAACATGGCCCTATTTTTCTCTTGCATTTTTTTGGTCAAAATGTTTTGTCTTCTTTCCACCCTTTTTTTGCAGGAAAGATGCTTCATTCTTTAGCAAAGCCTGCTTCCTTAAAAAAAACCAAAAAAGCAGAGATCTTTTGTTCCCAGTTAAGCCTTAGCACAGGATTGCCATTAAGAATAATAAATATGAAGAGACCATGCTAAGTGTGTTTACCTTTGTGTTCTTTGTTCTGAGCTTCCCATACTGTTGTTTGTATTTCTTTGCCTGGGATACCTGGAGGAATCAACACAAAATTGACTACTTGGGTGACCATCTGCACTATTTACTTCATGAAACCCTAGGATAGAGATCTTCTTTCTTGCTCAAAGAAAGTGGTTTAGTGTTTTCAGCTCTGCTAATTTTTCAGTTCTCCATAGCAGCTGTGAGCCACTAGCTTCTCCTGCAAGTCCTTGGAAAGGTCATGTCTGCAAAGCTGTTCACAGGACCCTGACCCCAGCAGCCCCTTCTGGGGGTGGGTAGCTGGGAGAGGAACACAGTAAGTCCTGGGGTAGGGAGCGAGGTATTTTGGGGAAGCTTTATAGTCTAGAACATGGGACTGGAAAGCAGAAAATCTGTTAACATTCCGGATTATCATGTATCAGACACAATCCAGCAAATTATGGTTTTAGGTAAGTTATTACCAATTATTGGCTTCCCTTTCCTTATCTATAAGATGAAGTTTATATGATATGTTCCTATGGATCTTCACAGGAGGTAGAATATAAAAGTGAAGAATGGTTGCTTTCCTCCGGCTCTTCTATAAAGTAACCTTTTTACTCTCGGTTACAGCTGTAAGGAAAGTACTTACATACAGGAGAATATGTACATTTTCAATGTAATATTCTTGCACCTCCAGAAGGACCAATCTATCTCTGTCTCCACTTTGTATTCCTTGGTTGGAGTTCTTTCTTATTTGAATTATCAACTTCTGACTCTCCCTCTTTCTTTTCCTTACTGTTTATCACATAGAGAATATCAAAGCTGCTCTTCCTGCTGGTCTTCAAAACCCTGCGCAGTCTGATGGCCATGATCCTGGTGTGGAACAAACCTGCAACCACAACAGAAAAGGTCATTCCTTGGTTGCAAAATGCACCAAAGTTCCTCCACTCTCCCCAATATTTCCTGCTACGTGACAACAGAACAAGACACAGTTCATGCTTGTTAATGTAACATGAGTGAGATCTGGAGAGACAGCATCATGGGGTTCAGGAAGGGTTAAGTTCATACAGCCAAGAGGCTACTTCGTTCACTGTTTTGGCTGCCAGACCTGTTGCTGTGAAAATGATAGCTGAGATACTGCATTTTTTAGATCTGTCTTCCAGCTGGAGTCAAGGTTTTTTCCCTGATGAACCATGAACTTGAAGCTACTGGACAAAGGGAAATGGGGGTTTAATCCTTTTAGCTGCTAGCAGACATCCCTCTGTTCTGGTGTTATTAGCAACTCTCTCTGCAGCGAGACTATCAAGGGAGAGAGGAAGTTGGGAATAACAACCATTCCCAAACTTTCCCCCTGGGGATGCAAGGCAAACTGGAGAGATGTCTGTAAGTGATGTGAGACTGAGTTATGAGCATTAGGAGCAAACAGGCAGGAAGGATCAACTGGTTCAGGAAGGTACAAGAGGGGATGGGCTGTTGGTGAGGTGTTTTAAAGCTGCTTTAACAAGGCAGGTGAGGATAGTTCAGAGGTTTTTTTGAAGTTATCTGCTTTGGAGATTTGTATTTCTGGGTCAAGCAGCAGTCAGAGAAGCCACTAATAAAAGCAGAGTCTGCTCTGAATTGCTGTGTGTGTGCTAGCGCTGCCCAGGAGTGAATGCCATTTATTCAGGAATAGTGTATTTCATGGTCTTAACCTCATCTCAGCAATGCTGCAGGAGCAGTTCCTTCCCCTTTGGAGGCAAAAGTTACAAATGAGTCAAACTGACTCATGTGATGGTTGGCTGAAGAAAATAAGATGAAAAATTATTTGTTCACATAGATGTATGTCCTGGTTTTGACTGGGATAGAGTTAATTTTCTTCTTAGTAGCTGGTACAGTGCTGTGTTTTTGATTTAGTGTGAGAATAATGTTGATAACACACTGATGGTTTAGTTGTTGCTCGGTAGTGCTGACACCAGTCAAGGACTTTTTCAGCTTCCCATGCTCTGCCAGGTGCACAAGAAACTGGGAGGGGGCACAGCCAGAATAGTTGATCCAAACTGACCAAAGGGCTATTCCATACCATATGATGTCATGCTCAGTATATAAACTGGGGGGGGGTGGCCAGGGAGCAGCAATCGCTGCTCAGGAACTGTCTGGGTATCGGTCGGCGGGTGGTGAGCAATTGCATTGTGCATCACTTGCTTTGTATATTATTATTACTGTTATTATTATATCGTTATTACTACTACTACTACTATTTTACTTTATTTTATTTCAATTATTAAACTGTTCTTATCTCAGCCCAGGAGTGTTTCTCAATCTCACTCTTCCGATTTTCTCCCCCATCCCATCGGGGTAGGGGGAGTGAGCGAGCAGCTGCGTGGTGCTTAGTTGCTGGCTGGGGTTAAACCATGACAATGTACAACATACCTTGAAGGTGTGCAGTATAACCATGGTGTTCTGCAAAACTATCGCACCCTGTTCAACTGACTGATGATAAACGGCTAGTGAAGATAAAGTTGCATTAAGCGATTCAGCTTTTGTAGGAATATATATGTATATAAACAAAATTAATGATATGCAGTGTGATCAGGGCTTTATCAATGAGTTCTCCTAAAAGGGCTGTCCTCCATTACTCATGTGAGAGAATGGGAGTGAGAGCGATATGCATTTATACTTTAGTTTAATAAAGTCTTAACATCTGAATTTTCCCCATCTCAGTGAAGAAAAGCTCAGCCCCTAGATGAGCCTCTGTATCTGCCATCTGAATGTGTAATGGGTGGATATTTGAGAGACCTGTAATAAGCTTCCTTGTGAGTCCTAGTCCTGCAAATACTAAATTGTTCACACAACTGTTACGGCTAATCACACATAAAGATTTGCTGAGCTAGGTAATGATTTCAGAGCCTGAGCTTGTTCAGAGTCTCTTGTAATTCCTTCCCTTTTTACATCTGGTGTTTCTGGTAGAAGAGAAAGTAATGGCTAGGACTGGTCCATTGTTATTTTTTTTTTTAATATGAGTTTTAATATGCTTTAAGAAGCCTTTTAGATGGACAATGAATTTAATTTCTATTCTAAGCCAAAATGCCCTCCATAAGAATACTTTCCATGCTGGAAAGTCAAATTTTCCAGTGTTAGGAAAAGTCCAATTCAAACCTGGTTGTATTTATTATAATAGTGCTTTGCTTCAGTTAATCAGAGCGTAGAATAGATAACGCTGCCTCGAGAACAGCTTTTAGATCTTTTGTTGACTTCAGTATGTGGCTCTAGGTGTTCTTATTTCATGATACTTGAGCTGCTGCTAGAAAAAAAAAAAAAGGTTTAGTTTCTGAAGGGCTTTTATCAGGCAGCTATTACCGGAGTGTCTTCTCTGTTTCACAAAGATGAGTTAGTTTTATTTGACAATACATTGTATGGCATTTTCATCTCTCCTTCACAGATGTGAAACTGAGGAATAAAAGAACCATGGTGGGGAAAACAAGGCCACTATTACGGTATTAAAACACACACCAAACCCCCTGAAGTTTATGTTCCAGAGTACTTACCTTTATGCAACCCATTCTCCCCGTTCTGCCAGTCAGACCTTTGATCTGATACTCACACTAGGAAGCTCGTGCTTGGTGGTTGGTCACTGAGGCCCTGGTATTAGTTACCTGCTCAGAATCACACAGACAAGGATGTGTTTTCTAGGACACCTTTTAAAATAAACCCTAACGGGAGTTTTCATATCAGCTATCCACTGGGTGGCAGAAGTAGATCAGAAAAAACTTAAACTGAAGCACGTGAAAGGGACATCTAAATCTAGCCACCATTTAAACTATTTTGTAACAGCACTATATGAATCTTCCACCTGAGCTGGATGTGCTTGAAAATAATATATCTAATGAGATAATATATTTGAAAGGCTTTTTTTACTCTTTCCCCCTTTCTGTATGTAAGCAGAAGTAGACTTCTGCACGCCCACATTTTATCCCTTCTTTCTTTTTTTCCTCACCAACTACAGGAGAGCATTTTCAGAGGGGAAGAGGGCCTGGGCTGCCCTGCCTTCTCATCCTTCCCACTCTTTCTGGTGGAGGACGCTGCTGCTGAAGCTGGAGGCTTTGCTGCGCCCTCTGCCCCAGCTGCTGTTCTCCTTGAGCAGAACTTGCTGCTTTGGAAAAATGACACAAGGATGTGTCTTAAACCTTCACCTACTCCAGTGTTGCCATAGCTAAAAGAAATTGTTAGTATGGAGGATATGAAGATCCTTTCCCAAGGTACGTGTTCCCAGGTGATCCGGATCGTTCATACCAGTAGCTCTCCCTTTGTCTCGCCTGGGTTTGTAACTCAAGGCAGATTTGCCAGTTTAAGGGAGGCGTCGAACCAGTTGTAAAATAGTGGGTGACTACTTAAGAGACTGAGGGGGAGCTGATGATTTTAATAGTGATTAAAAACCCCCAGTGCAGTTAGTACCCCACAAATTTTAGTTAAGCATGGTGAAAACAGAGGTAAAGGGAGCAGAGGTTATGGACTATAACCTTAACTGGCTTTGAAGTCAACCAAGATCCAAGAAGTAAGTTTTCTTCTTGAAATCCTTCCTGCTAAAAATACATTTAAAACACTATCTATATGATTCCTTCTATATGTGTATTTCTGTCAGAAGCGGATCAGCCGAAGTTAAGATTGTGAGCCAGTATGATTCCCTGTGTGTGTGCATCCTGTTGTGACAACTGAACATCATTCCTCTTTGGAAAATAATTTGGCATAAATAATCTGTCCACTGTAAAGCACCAAAATCCTAAAACTGACCCGAGAGTTCCTGAGGGTTTAAAAGAATATACGGGTTTGGTTCACCTCCTGTTTTGGTTTTTTTTTTTAAATGCCTTCTCTATGATATGTGTGAGAAAGAAATACAACTAGAGTTGTCATGGCTTAGGCTTTTTTTACAGTGGATTTGGCCTTGTTGACAAAATTTGTCCTTTACCTCTGCCTGTTCTTCTGCCCTCCAAACAGCCCTGCTTCAAAACTCCCTCTGCTCCCTTTTCTGTACTCTTTCTTGTGCTCTTGATTTCTTCCACTGCCTGGGCAGGGGAAAGATGCAGTAACCAGTACGGTTAGTCCCCACGAATATTTTTGTCCTATTAAACTCAATGTCCAAGAATGTCTTTATTTTATGTGTTTTATTATTCTGAGGCTGTGAGGACTGTGGTGCTTTGAAAGTACTGCCTAGCAGGTGGGCAGAGCATGTGGTGGAAAGGCTTGAGCTCAGCATCTGGAGGATTATGTCCAAATGCGTATAGGGTGATTGATCTGGTATGCTTTTAATTTACAAGGGTAGTTCCCAATAGCATATTTCTAGCATTCTTTCTGTAGAGGAAAATGAATGCCAAGTTGTAATAACTAAAATGAGGTCAGCTATATCAGGCTCAAGCTATTTGACAGCACACTTTGAAATCTCTGCAATGAATTGGATGAAAGAAGCAAACTGTTGAATTTTGTTCTGGCATGACTCTTACTCCCTTTTTTTAACTAATTGCTTATAGCAGTATTATTCCACTTTGAACACCACTGCTAGACATACACAGCACTGTAAGAGTTCACATATTTTTTTTCTGACCCACATGGTATAGATTTTTAGACAAAACTGCTTATAGCTATATTTTACCTAATCTTTGAGTTAAAATCTGAAGATATGGTACCACTGAATATGCATGGTGGAATACACAAAACTCTGTATTCTACACAAATTTTATACACAACTTGCTTTATCCATATTTGAAGATCACTAGAAGCTGCTAAATAAAAATAAACACTCTGCAAACAGATGTGGTATGTGCAAATAGTGTACTTGTTTTGTTTTTTCTAAACTGAATAGTAATAATCCTGGTACAAACAGGCAAGAGCAGTGGGGAGAAAAAAAGGTTGTTTTCTAATTGTCTGTGTATTTTTATGCCAGATGTAAAGTAAGAAAGGTAGTTCACTGGGCACACTCACTGAGGACTTGCACATTAACCAAGTCCAAATTTACCAGCAGGAGTAACTTCTCGCAGCCAGTCTGAGTTCTGAAAGTTGTGGCACAGTGAGACCACACAGCACTGTTCAAAAGAAACAAAACCTCAAAATATTCATACGTATCTTACTAGATTTATTGAAGAGTTTTAGATATAACTTTAATATTTTATGTCTATACATCCATACTAGGTTTGTTTATCAGGTCACCATATTTCTTGCATATCACTTAGAAAATGGCCAGTTTTAAAATCTGAATGGAAATTGGAATATTATTAAAACACCTCAGAAAATGAATTCCAAGCACATCTTGACAATATTTAATTTTGATGATGTGTAAAATGCTCATCACAAAACTTGCTTGAAGTAAAAGGAGCATGACAACTTAGCAGACTGAAAAATAAAGAAAAAACCCTTGAAGACTTTAAGTATGCAAGAAGAGAGATCTGGTATTGTGGTTTGGATTTTTTTTTTTTTTTTTTTTTTTAAATTCTAAACATATAGCTGGGGGTACTTGGAGTGCCCTACTGTATTTAAATATCACATAGCCAAATATGTTTATTTTTTACCCTTGCTTTCTGTGGTAAGGAAAATTAGAATTTAAGACACCCTGCACTCAGTTAGTGGGATGGAAATATTTTTTATTTGTGGAACACACAGAATTATCTTTATTATCCTCTGTGCTGTTTTTCTTTTTGTTGCCTTCACTGTTTAAAGAAACAGCAGAAACTTAAGATGAAGTTTAGCCAAATTAGAATGTAATTAATTTGTACAGAAACTGTACAGAGTACTCATGGGCTAATGCTATTATCCTAGGAGAAGTTATGGCCTTAATGACATTGTACGATGATGACATGGGCTTTGGACGTGCAGTGGTTTACAAAACTGCTTCTAGTAACTTGAGCATATACATTTTCCAAAGAAATAGTCCAAATTTTCCAAATAAAAAATGTTGAGTGGAAGGACATGCTGGAATCGGAGAAAAAAGCCGGGGTGTGGGAAATGTTAACTCACAGAGTAATTGAGTAATGCTGGCTGGTCCCTGTCCTGTTCCCCATTGACCTTTCAGTAAGGAACCCCGGGATGACTCACCCTGCAGTCCCACCTTGTCTGCCCTCCCTCCCTTCGGGGCTGCTGAGAGGTTGCAATGGCAGTCACTTTCATTTGGCTCATTCATAACAGCATTTTGGTGTCTGTTGTTTGGTTTGTTTTTTTTTTTCAGCTCCTATGCAAAACCAGCCCTTTCCTTTCCTTGCATTAAGGTTGAATTCAGTGTATTGTAATGTAAAATTACACCCTTTCAAAATGAAGCTCATTCTCCCTCCTGTTCTTCTCTAAGGTTCATCTTAACACATTTTTTTTAAGTTTCTTCAACTGAGTTTTGACTTCTCAACCACCATCCTTTTAATTATTTGATGCTATTTTACCACGATGCATGTACTACCAAGGAAAAACAGCTGTGTCACACAAAACATAATGTCATCTTTCTCTCTCATGCCAAAGGGCAGTAACCAGTGGTGGTGACAAGAATATTAATCTTGTTGATCTTGAAGGAAAGTATTATTGTTGTTTCACTTCCTAAGTTTCCAGAAATGAAGTTCCCAAAGACACTGGGATCAGATTTTATGCTAGAGTCACAATTTTATTGCAACAGTTTATTGCTGAACGTTGTGTAATAACAGGATGGACTTGATTATATTTCGAGCAGTAGCACTTGAAACTGCAGAACTGGAAAGAAAATTCGTGCCTGTTCTCTGGACTACCCAGGGTCCAGCAGACTTGAAAAGGAGTCAGAAAATCATTGAGACATTGCAGCTAGCTATTGGGGAGCCAGGCAAGCCTTGCGGCACTGAGTCAGCGTGTCGTTTCAGGAGTCTGTATTTCCTGAAATGCAATTCAGTTTTATGTACGCTTTTCTGATTTTTTTTTTTTCCTACCTTACCCCCGTGCTTTCCATGTTTTCCAGGCTCTACGTTCACATTTGAGCTCTTAAACGAGAAGGGGGAATAATCCATTTACTTAGTGGGAATTTGTGTGTGTTAGGCAGACTGAGAGGGAAAAATTGCTGTTTCTGGAGATGCCACAAGTCTGATATGATGGAGGTGTTCCAGGGATCTGTGTTAAAAATACCCATTGAATCTTAGACTCACCTTGAACATTTCTGATTAATTTAAATTTATAACATCCTTTGACAAAAATCTCCATTATCTAATTTTTGTGATATAGTTATTTCCCTGTTTATTGCACTTTGACAGCTGTCTTTATATTCATTAAATTACATTAAGTGAATTGTTGACAAATTGTTAGGAATACAAGTATTCAGTATAAAGTTAATTTACAGTGTCTGTTTCTTGGAGCTGGCAAGAGGAGCCTAATAAAAACTGGGTGCTTAAATATGTAGTATTAGAATAATGGAATAAGAATAAAAAGCCTGTATTTCAGTTAGATAATCTTCTACTGGAAAACAATGCAAACCTTGAATAATTCCCAGCACTATTACCTGTTGTACTGGAAATCGTGAGTTGTACTTTATTTGTTATAAACTTATGGATATATATATGAATTTTCAGTAGAAAGTAAATACATAATATCTTAATCTGATGGATTGTACAACATGATGAGAGTACTTTTCACAAACTTCTCTTATACTTCAGTAATTATAAAACTTTTATATTGGAAGGCTAGTCCAGGCGTTTGACTTCAGTAGCAACATAATGCTGCTTAACGTTATTTTCTCACTCACTCACAACGTACAGGTATTTGAAAAACCTGAACAAAGGCAAAAGTGGGAAAATAGTACAAACAGAAGAAAAGGGACCTCCTGGGGGGAAAAAAAAAAACCAACCAAAATGAGGGAGAGGGAGGAAAGAAAGTGGAAGATGACCCTTTGCTTAAATCAAGTAATTGACAGGGAAATACATCCTCCTTCTTGAAATCCCAGCCCTAAGGAAACCTATGGAAGTTCTGTCACTGATTTTCAAGAGGGCCAGATTTCATCCATATAAATTCTTCCTCTATATCAAGAATAAATTTCGAGTATTGATGAGGCTATAGCACATATGCGGTATTTTTCAATGTCTGACTTCATCTTTACTCACTTTGGCTTCTGTAGCTTTAATGACAGTGACACACAGGTTATGGTAAGAACTTAAATGTTATTAATTCTTGTTCAACATGAAAAAAATGTTGCTTTTAAATTGCAAACCAGGATTTTTTACTTGATATTTGCAAAGGCAGATAGCAAATTGAGCTATTTTATTGGTCTTAACATGAGGAAACTGAAAAAAAATATTAAGGATGATCTGCTCTTGAAGTCAAAAGTGAATAGGATAATAGTAGTGGGCATAACTTGCAATACAAAAAAAATAAAGTTAGATAAGAAGAAAAGCTTTTAACAATACTGATAAATAAAGTTGTTAAGAGATTGCCTGTGTAAAGTGGGAATTCTTTATTGCTGGATATCTGTAAGAGTAAATTAGTCAAACACCTCGTGGAAATGATTTAGGACACGGACTATGATTTCTTGAGGCTCCTGACAGCCTCTTCCACCCACCCCACCCCCCCCCGCCCCCCTTGATGATTCAATGACTTCCATGCCCTCAGCTTGCCTTAAGCTATCATTTTTTTAGGAATTAACAGTAATGGATGACTTTTTAATTGACTTTCACTAACCAGTTTAATAATTAGTGGAAATTTATTTTTCAAACTGATCTTTTTTCTGAAACCCTTCAGAATCTACATAGTCTGCCGCCTGGCACATGCAGGCACGGTCATCTGCCCAGTCAGGTTCAGCATTTGATTATAGATTTAGCCTGTAGTTGGACTGAGACTGATGTGATCTAGCTTGAAATTCTTTGAATGTTTCCATTTGCTTTGTGGAATTTTCTTTAGAGGAGACAGAGTACAGCTGCTCAGGTAGCTCATCTGACTTGGTCAGCTGAAAGCCTTCTCCAGTGCTGCTGAAAAGCCACTTTACATAGTAACTGTCTTTCTTAGAAGTCATGACAAGGTAGGGATGAAGTTACTCTCACTATGTCCGTAGCTGAATCTAAATAAATAACCACTTTTCACTTTCCAGCATTGCTGTGTTATTTGAATGCATGTTTAGCCAGCTTGTGAATTCACAAACATCCTTGGAGTCACTCCAGAGTCTGTGGTCTAAGTACCTGTCAGTTCTGTATCCAGTAAGTAAATTTATGACAAAAATGGAGGATCTCCATAGTAATCAAATAAATGAACTTTTGTGGTGCTCTAATTTGTGGCATTTGACAATTTTTGCTCTATGCCTGTTGAACTTGACCTTTTTTTTTATTTTTTTCAAAGTACAAACTTAACAGAAAACTTTGACTTATCACAGGTCTATGGCAAAGAGTTGGGATGATTCTGGCACAGCAAAATTTAGAAGTCTTTCCCTCCTTCAGGGTTAATCTTTTGACTGTTTCTTAGTCTAGAAGAGTAGCTTGTATTTTCTGCTCTGTAAAAATTTTGTACAAAGCTGCTGTAGAAGTCACTGTGCCCTCCTCACATATGTTGGAACTTTCCATTATTTTACTCTCCCGTGTTTTTGGACACAAGGCTCCAGCCCGCCATCACTGACTTTTTGTCCCAGGAAAATTGTGTGATCCTTTGTAAATGAGCATGATTTCTTACAAATTGAAACCCTGGCTCTTAAAAAGTTTTGGAGTACTTTCCACTTCTACCAGATGTTCCACTCATGTTTTATGGGAACAGATGAAGTCATTTAAGGATGTGAGGATGTTTTTTGATCCTTAGAACTTGAGTTATACTCTTCGCAGACCTCTGAAATGTCCCTGGTGCATTCAAGAGTCTAAAAGGAATTCTGCACGACTGAAGCAATCCATAGGTTATCATAACAGCTGTTTTTATCCCCCCCGCCTCCATCTCTGAATGATAATTCAACTTGAAGGATATCCATGTATTGGATGAATTAAAACTGTGAATGTATTCTGCTCCTTACCTTTTTTCCAAAGTGTCTCTTGCATAATAAGGTGGATGATCTTGGCCTTTCTGTGAATGAAGACTTTTGTAAACAGAAATCTTTATGTCCCTTCATGTCTCTATCAGATGTTTGATACAATTACAAGTGTGGAAGATCATGGTGATTGTTGCTTCAAGGCATCCTCTAGCACGAAATTTAATTTCTTTTTAAGTACTATGTGATGTGCTAGGAAATCCAATGGAAGTGGGGGTACTGCATCCCAGCAATATTCCATGAATTATGCTTCACTGCTGCTCCTCATCATACGTGCCCAGCTCTTCATTATATTTGGAGAACACAAGGTACAAAATAATTGCTCTATTCACTTCCTTCCACTGCTTTCTATGGACATTTCTGTTGGGTCTGTTCCTAGATTTTTTGTTTCTTGTGTTGCTCCACTGCTTTTGAGTTCTGTCTTTCTAAGAAGCTCTGAACCACCAGCCCTGTTGTACACTCTCCCCATGACTGGGTTTTTCTTTAGCTGTGCTTTCTCTTAGTCATTCCTTTCCCTTGGAACTCAATCCTTCATCTAGCTTGAATCAAAGTTCTGCAAAACAGCAGTCCCAGTTTCAAAGAGCAGTTCTTAACCTTGCAGATGTACTTGCATGATGATCTATTATCTTTCTAACTCTATTATGAGCCCGTGCTCAGAATGAGAGTAATGAGAAAATGTCCTCCTTGTCACCCTGCCTGCAAGGCCATTGCTTTAGGAGGTCACACTTCTTCCTACTGACATTGAGCACCCAAATATTATTCAGAAACTGCGTTATTCTATTAGTGCCCTGGGGATTCCCATGACTTGGATCAAATCCCTTACCAAAACACCCTGATTAGGAATGTTAATATTATATATTAACATATATAATAATTTTATAGCACAAAATAATTTACTGTGAAAGAAAGCACACAAAGTAAGCTGCATTTCTCTTCTTGTCTGCAGTGGCAGAGGATTAGTACAAAGCAGAATTTCTTCAGCCCAGCCACCTGAGTACTGCTTCTTTTGTGCAGGTCAGTAGCCAGTCCAACAGCTCTGCCACTTCCGAGCCATAGATGTCTGTAGAGAAGTGCTAGAAGAAACCCAGAAGCCCTGGGGTTGCTCAGGTCCTTCCCAAAACTGCTTGCTAGCCCTCCAGTAACACCATATTTTCTTCTCCTGTAAGGTGGCACTCCTCAACTGTTCTACCATTTGATGCCTCTGAAGTCTACTGCACCTGTAAATACCACATGGCTTGGAGCCAGCTAAGAAACAAATTTTCTCACTCATCTGGCCAGTGACATTTTTGTGAGATTTCTGTACCTTGAAGTCCTTCAGTATCTTCTGATTACATTGACAATCCTTCATGTTTTGCCTCTGGGAAAAAAAAAAAAATTGGTTCCATGAAGTTTCAATGACAGTTTCTGGTTATTGCTTGCAGCTCTCAATCATTGTTTTATGCACTGTGTTCTCTTTCTTCACCAGGAGCTATTTACTAAACCACTTTTCACTCAGGCTTCAGAGTACATCTCTTGAGCAGACTGTTACAGGAATTGCCCAATCAGCCAGCTGCCTTCCCGTGCCTCTTGTCTTCTGCTTGCAGTAATGATGGCAAGCTAGGCAATGTCGTGGTTTAGCCCCAGCCAGCAACTAAGCACCACGCAGCTGCTCGCTCACTCCCCCTACCCCAATGGGATGAGGGAGAGAATCGGAGGAGTAAGAGTGAGAAACACTCCTGGGTTGAGATAACAACAGCTTAATAGTTGAAATAAAGTAAAGTAAAATAATAATAACAATATAATAATAATAGTAATAATAATATACAAAGCAAGTGATGCACAATGCAATTGCTCACCACCCGCCGACCAATACCCAGACAGTTCCCGAGCAGCGATCACTGCTCCCCGGCCAACCCCCTCCCGCCCCCCAAGTTTCTATACTGAGCATGACGTCATATGGTATGGAATAGCCCTTTGGTCAGTTTGGATCAACTATTCTGGCTGTGCCCCCTCCCAGTTTCTTGTGTATCTGGCACAGCATGGGAAGCTTAAAAAGTCCTTGACTAGCATAAGCAGTACTCAGCAACAACTAAAACCATCAGTGTGTTATCAGCATTCTTTTCCTACTAAATCCAAAACACAGCACTATGCCTGCTACTAGAAAGAAAATTAACTCTATCCCAGCTGAAACCAGGACAGCAATTATTAAAGTTACAGACTTTACATGTTAAGATTCATCTATAAATTAAGATTAAAAAGGACTAATATTTAAACGCACTCCTTATATACAGTACTTTCTAAATGCTGCTTATTGTTTCCATTCTACTTGAATGTGCTAGATCAGAAATCCTAGGCCTACCTGACTTACCTGTTTGGGGGTCTTTTTTGTGCAGAATTCACCACCCATAACTGTTGTGAATGGCAGGGCAGCATTTTGAGGTAGGACAGAACTTTCTTCTTGCTCCCCTTATATTCAAAGCAACAACAATGAAATCGCTGCTAAAATTAAGTACTTCGCCATGGAAGTGCTTCGTAGAATGATTCTTAACTTACAAGGTCAAAATCAGATTCTGGGACCTGCATGTTGTTGAGCTGCTGCAAGTTAATGATCACATCACAGAAAAAATCTTGGGTGTTAGCCAGTGCAAATATATTGGAAACAATTTTCGCCTACAGCACATCTAAATTCAGTCCTGAGCTTCAGCTGATAAATATGGATTATATTAATTCACAAGAGAAGAGAATAGCTCATGGTGCGGTTTACAAGATGCCTGAGTTACAGGACAGCTGTTGAATCTGGAAGTTCCTCACCCCGTGCACTAGAGTACTGGACTCTGCTACGTGCAGCCTTCTATCGGCGATAAATCCTACTTTTGTTCTTTTTTTTTTTCTCATGGAAAATCAGAGTGATTTTATCTGGGAGAACTTTCTGTACAACCTGACTATATGAAAATTGTATATGTGGAACCAGATTCTGTATCCTGAGTCATGCTGAGTGCGTACTCTGAAAAGGTCTAAAGGTTTAGATGAGCCTACTGACTTAACATAACACTACACAGTGAAAAGAGGGGAGCCTAGTTCTTATTTACTTTTTTTGTGTGAATAGAAATCAGTAAGATTTCTGTAAAATCTTGCAAGTCCGAGATAATTTTTTTCCAAGTTCAAAAGTTTCTGTGCATTTTAAATACCCTTGTCTTCTGTGTTAATGAGTACGTTACTGAAAATCAAATGTACTACCCCATTTTTGAAATACCTATTCCATCCACAAGGGCTATTCACATTATGTAACTTCATTCCAGATTTGTATTATTAATGAAGGATAAAGACCTAGTCTAAATGTTCTTACATGTGTCTTGAAGAAGTCTCTCTCTCTTCAGTGTTTACGTAAAGAGACGGGGCTCCTAAGGTGGACACCCAGCTTAGGTGTTTGTATCTACTGCCCAGAGTGACCACGTTAGCATCATTAAACTATGAAGAGCTATCACTTTAACTATGGAAATACAACTTTCCAAACATCAAGCTTTTTTAAGCATTGGCTTAAATGACAGGGATCGTGGAAACTTCTGTTTTGCAAATCCTGGGCTCCAGCTACTATTTTCCAGTTGTTTATTTCTCATGCATTAGCTCTAGTTTCTCTTTTCCCAGCCCCAGTCCCTGCTCTCATCATGATAATGCAGAATTAATTTCAGAATCTTGGCTATGCCAACATGGTAGACCAAGTATATTTATTGGAGAAGTGATGTAAAATACAAAAACATTGGTATGGATTAAGGTTGTTGAACTTCTGTCCCTTAAAAAACAATGTGATCTTGCAGAGATGGTTTAAGAATGTGGTGTGGTTGCTGACTGCAGAATTAAATAAATGTCTTGCCTTGCTGGTTTTCTGTAGCGTAAATTCTAAGTGGTGTGGTTACTACAGCTCCTGTATATATTAGGATTTCATATACAGCTTAAAGTTGTCTAGAATGCACCCTCATTAGGGTGTGAGGTGTGATCCTGGTGTCCTAAACATTGCCTAAACTCTTACTAAATATTGCCATTCACAGGCAAGCATATGTTTATCAGAAGTTAAGTACACTTTATTCATTAGGCATCTGCTAAGGTGAAAAGATGTATTGCTATTTACCAGGAGTGGGATTGGTCCTATGAAAATTATCTATCATACACAAGTGTAACTTGAGCTATTGTAATGCAGTGTAAATTGTAAACTGACCCATCTCTGAGCTTACTGGTTCTTGGCTGGCTTCCTACTATTTATTGGCTGATTGTAGGGATGGCTGAAAGTAAAGACATCATAGGCACAGAATTTCACTGAAACTCAGGCCAGCCAAACCCGAAAACTAGAAATTATGTTTGAAGCTAGCAGAAAATATTCTTAAGCTTGAATGTGTAAGCAATATCAGCCTAGCCTTCTACAATACATTGAAATGTTACTATTTTACACGTGATCACTAGCAAAAAATACAGAAGTTGATGTAAATCTCTCAAATTACATGACCTGAACACTGTAGTACATTGGAAATAATATAAATATGTGTATTTTTTAACCAGTATGCAGAACAGTTTACGAGTTTAAAAGATGCTGTTTCATGACCTGTCTTTCATGCCCCACCACTTCATC
Source organism: Pelecanus crispus (assembly GCF_030463565.1). Taxonomy (NCBI): domain Eukaryota; kingdom Metazoa; phylum Chordata; class Aves; order Pelecaniformes; family Pelecanidae; genus Pelecanus; species Pelecanus crispus. The sequence goes on from NC_134645.1 coordinate 104,507,571, forward strand.
CGCTCCGTTTGTCCCACACCAAAGGGCAAGGGAGAGGACCCTGGGTTGCTGCTGTGAGGGAAAGAGAAGGGAAATTTGTGGCTGGTGAAATGGGTCTTGGGAGGATTGACTTTCCTATGATTTCTACAATGATGAATCATGCTACCTCCATGACTCACGTCCTCAGGACTATGCCCTGTAAACAGTAATATACACACACCAATATGCACACCATGTAATTCTTTTGAGTAAAGCTACTAGTGTGCAAGTCATTACAAAAGCAGACCTATGTAATAAAGAACTTCTTATTAATGTACATGTTATCTTTTCCAAACATTTCCCTTCAGTTAAGACAGCAAAGCTATGTTCCTGTTTATTCTGTCCTTTAAAACTTCACTGAGGACAAAATGGCAAAGTTAAAATTTTTCTTGAGCAAGGAAGAATAAGGGCTGCAGAATGTGATTTCTATTTCAGGAGGAGGAAAGGAGACATAGAACAATAGGTTTTGAAAGGCACTTTTCTTAATCCCAGTCAGTAAAGCTTGAATCTTCAACATATTTAGGTAATATGGATTTAGCTCAGTGTAACTCCTGAGAGTTTCCACAAGGAAACAGTTTTCTGTCTACGTAGACTTGGCTAATAACTTATTTGTAGAATAACCAGAAAATTCATCTGAAACCACAGAATACTGAGACAACGAAAGACACGGAGAGCTTTCACAGTGTGGGAGGAGGATGACACAATTTCTGATTGCCTGAAGCAAGATGGGAATGGAGCAGAGACCTCAAAATGACTAATTTGGACACAATTCATGCTTAGATTTTAGCCTGCATTTTCATTTAAATTCTCTTTCGCATGGCCCCACCAGGCACCATACCTTTTTTTTATGCTTTACATAAGAATGTTATTTTTTTCCCCTCTTCAGACTCATCATCTAGGAAATAATATCAAATATTAATCATAAGTAGTCAGCTAAAAATTCACCACTTTCATAATTTAATTGTAGGAGAGTCTTAATGGGTGAATAAACACATCACAATGGCAAAACAATGATCTACTGGGGGCTGTGTTCACATCCACTTTTGTGCATTGCTTCTTCCAACATTGCTAGCCTAAGTGCTAACAAGATTTACCTTCCTATCCTGTTTTTTGTGTAAGTTAAAAAAAATATTAGTGAAGCCTGGGTGATCACTGATGGATTTAAGTCATACAATAGCTAGTTGCGATTGAGACCTCTGCTTTATTACTGTAATTTTTCAGACTTAATTGTAGATTCTGTTAAAGGCAAAGTTTATACATATAGCATTATAATGTTTCTAAATTGATTCTCAGGAAAGAGATTTGTTAAACAGAGCATCATCAAAACTTGCAAACGATTCATGTTTAAGGAGTCACAATACATTGTCCATGAATGGTGGGAAACTGTTTATGCTGTTAATAGAAATAGTCTCTTCATATAAACAATGGCCCAGAGGTGCTACACACTGAAAAATATTGATTCTGTTAGATTTAAGCTCTCTTGGAGCTGGCATTTGCTATTATGTTCTCTGTCCATGGTATAGTTAAAAGTTATTAATTTTTTTTCTTCTTGAACTTTTTTAGCCAAACTAGACTGTCCACTCTAAGACAGTTCATACACAGAATCCCTTAAACATCTCTCTTCTAGAGGCTCTTCTTTTAAACAGGAAAAAAGTATAGACAAAATACATATATATGTGCGTGTCTTTAGATATACACATGCATATATATGAATTAATTCACTGACAGCAATCAAACTGCATCATCACAAACTGAGATATACATTGCTTCATTGCTGAGCTGCTCAGTTTTCCAAATGTGTGGTCAGAGTGAGGATGGGAAACAAGGAATTGCTATCAAAGATGTTCCTTTTAGATGTTCCCGAACAGTGCCTTTCTGGGATATGATTTAGAACAAAAAGCATCTTTTGATCCTTTGCTGTGTTCGGATAGGCAGACAACAGCAGGGTTGATTTTTTTCATTTCTTTCTTATTTGCACTGAACTGGAAGGTGATAGCTCTTTCTGCCAAGCGTGGAGATGTTTGCCTGAACTTTGTCTCTGTGTATGAGCACGCAACACAGACACTTACTGCCTTGTTCATTCACAAAAAACCTGCTGCTGTTCAGCGATCCTCAAAATAGACTACATGTTAAAGCATATCGGGGTTATGTCGCAACCAGATTTGTCTCCTGGCTGAATGAACTACGCAAACACAAGCTTGCAGACAGGCATGGGTATAAGGCAAGCTGGAAAGATCTGTGGGAAGAGAGAAGCTGAGGTCTCTTAGTAATGTGCACCCTGACTACAAAATAGATGAACTAGTCATGGGTACTGCTGTGCCCACAGTACAAATAGCCCACGATGTCTTGGAACAGCACATTTAGCATCAAGAAGACAAGCTGGCCTCAGATCCTGAAAATGGCAGTGGCAGCGGGGGCGAGCACCTTGAGTATGACAGCAAGGAGCCTGTGTTTGGGACTGCTGGCATCCATAACCTATACCGCTTTCTAACGTAGGTGGCCGTTATGTTTGGGAGAACATGTCTGTTATTCACAGAGAACTAGTGAAGCTGCATTCCCCTTCCTACTTGCTAGCCTCGGACCCATGTTAGCCAGGCATCCAATCTGATGAAAGCTGCCACTTCCACGTTATTTAATGAACATTTTTCTCCATATGCATTCCTTCACAGGAGGACGGGGCCCATGTGGCACAGCTCTGAGTTTCCTCCAGGACCTTCATGGACATGTAGGGGGAGACATGAGGAACATCACCTAGGTGCAACCTGGGAATAAAGAACAATTAGAGAATCCCCCAGAGATCTTAAATACTGCTTTGCCTCTGCCAGGCTTGCCACACCTCTCTCAGATATGGGGGTTCTTGAAGTCTGTGTAAAATCATAGAATCATAGAATCGTTTAGGTTGGAAAAGACCTTTAAGATCATCCAGTCCAACCATTAACCTACACTACCAAGTCTACTCTAAGCCAATCAAGGGTAGACTAGACTAAAGACTAAACCATGTCCCCAAGTGCCACATCTACCCGTTTTTTGAACACTTCCAGGGATGGTGACTCCACCACCTCTCTGGGCAGCCTGTTCCAATTCTTGACCACCCTTTCCGTAAAGAAATTTTTCCTAATTTCCAACCTAAACCGCCCCTGGCGGAGCTTAAGCCCATTTCCTCTCGTCCTATCACTAACTACTTGTTAGCAGTGGAGGACACCAGCTCCTGGCTTTGGTAACACCTCTCCACATATGAAAGTCACGTGCTCACTGGCCGGTCATCCAATTCCCAAAGGCAAAGTCTCCTGGACACAGCAGCCGCTGAGGCCAGGGCTCGCAGAAGTCACCCTGTCCCTTCGCCTGGAAAAAGAAGTGCCAGAAGATGGGCAGGAATTTATTCAAGGTGTCCATCTGGGCATTGCCTTTGCAGCTGCAGGATTAGATCTATTCCTCTGTCACACCACCTTGCAGCATGTGCTGTCCAAGGGGGTGAGGGGGAGGGAGGCATTTGGGTAACAAATGCCAGTACGTTTTGCATGGACAGAAAAAGGGCTTCTGCACCTGCACTGTGGTACGGGTGGTGGTACCGCAGACACGGATGAAGGGGTCGCGTGGTGATTCCTGGAGGTTTGTGGGACAGCTTCACTTCAGGAGGTGTGAAACCACGTGTGCAACAGGAGCACCGAGGCGCGTGGCCAAATAGTATCTGATCGTGCAGTAAGGTCCCCAAACCAAGTACTTGTGAAATGAAAGGTGCATCATCACCGAGTTACCTCAAAGTACCACTCTGCCCCTCTTTGTAACCAAAGAACTCGCTAATCCCAGGTGCAGCCTGGGGTCGCGGTGCTCGTCCAGCCTGGGGAAAGCCCGTCCGGCCCCTTCCCGGGGGCCGGGTGGGATGGCGGGGGGCGCGCGTCGTGGCGGGCAGGGGCGCACAGGAGGTGCGGGAGGGCAGCAGCAAGGCGGCGGGCCCGGCCGGGGCCGTGCCAGGACGCGGGGCCGGGCGGGGGGCAGCCCCCCGCCGCCGCGGGGAGGCGGGCAGGGGCGGTGCTGCCGGCGGGGCGGGCTCCGGCTGGCGGAGCGGGGCCGGGGCCGGGGCCGCCGCCGCCGAGCTGGCGTGGGGCAGAGGCGGCCGCAGCGAGCGGAGCCCTGCGGCAGGTGGGGCAGCGCGGCGGGCGGGCGGGCAGCGGGGGGTGCCCGGGGGCGGCGGGGGGAGCAAGCCCGGAGCTGCCCGGGGGCGCCGCACCCCTGCGGGGCTCCCCTCGCTCGGGGGGCGGCGGGGGGCGGCGGGCAGGTGCAGCCACCGGGCGGCCTCGGCCCCCGCCCCGCGGCCGCTCCGGCCCCGGGGGAGCCCGGGCGTGGGGCCGGCGGGCGCCAGAAAGCCGTGAGGTCTGGGGTAAGGAAATTGGCGCCTCCTTTTTAACTCTCAGGGGAGCCGAGGGCGGGCTGTGCCCCTGGCGTGGCTTTGCAGTGCGGTCGCCGTGCGTGCGGGCAGATTGCGCTGGCTGAAAGTGCTGGCTCGGTTTATTGGCACGAGGTGAAATCATTTATATCACGTTTTATCCTTCTGTGCCGTGCAGAAATCTGCTTTACTGTCGGCACCGCGGGCGGAACGAGTTACTTTCTTCGCGTACGTGCACTTTAACTTCTTTGATAGCTTGCGGCGTGGGAGTTCAGGCATCATGTAAGTAGAGTCCAGGGGTTCGTGATAGCTGCAATTATCCTTGTTTCTGTACCTGGAAAGAAAAATCTGCTCCGTGGGCCACTTTTGATTACCACTGTTCAGTTGTGTAATGCTTAGATGTACATGGCACTTAACTGTGCTGAAAGGATCTGGTCTCCGATTCAAGGATTTCACAGGCTGGAAAACTAGCCCACTGCCTGATTCTGAGAATCTTCCAGCTTTCAGGCACCTGAGAAAGCCTTCTGGGTTTGTCAGATTTACTTAGTAAACTTACTTGGAAGTTTTCCCCAAACCTTATTGATTGTGTGAGTGCTTATTGTATGTCTCTGAAATATTTGTTCAAATACATAATACCGAACTAAAGAATGGGCACAAAATATTGATTTGAAGAACTGTGAAAACTGTGCTAAGTACTTCCCTTAGGAAAGGTAGTTTTCAGCATGAAGACTCTGATAGGATACAGCATGTTAAAGATACGTGCAAAGTGTGATGCGTAGGTACGAGATGAGGTGAACTGGCAAAGCGGAGGATCTGCAAAAGAAGGATTGAGGAGTTACAGCTGATCAGAAACTGAACAGCAGTCAGTAAGAAACCCACACGTTTTTCTGTCTGCATGTGGATATTTAAATAAAAAAATCAAGACAAACATCATTCTGGGATGCATAACAGGAGTGTTGCAGATGCGTGATGGCATCTCATGGTACTTGTGACTTTGGGGTCTGTGTCTGGTACCAGTACCGTATAGGATTTTTGGACACCACAGGAGATGAGTAGCAAAGGTGATCAGAGATCTAGAAAACATAACTGATGAGAAAATAGTGGAAGAACTGGAATTTTACTGTCTAGGGAAGGAAAGACTGATGAGAGATGTGATAACAATCTTCAATGTGTAATTGGTCGCTAGTGGCAGGAGATAAACTGTTCTCCACATCCAGTGGAGAGTAACAAGAACCAGCATGCTGAACTGCAGCAGGAGAGATTAGGTTAAATGGTAGGGAAAGTTCTGTCTAACTGTACAGGTAGTTGAGCATTGGATTGTCCAGGTAGGGTGTGGAATCTTCTTCACTAGAGCTTTTTAAGGTCAGAGCTAACAAACTTTTGCCTGAAATGTTTAAGGCAAGAGTGACCATGCCTTCTGGTTGGGAGAGACACTACATGATCTCTCCAGTCCATTCCAGGCTCACAGGGTGGCAGAGGCTACCAGGAGGCCAGCCTGTGAACTCACACTCTTGGTGACTATCATGCATACCAAAGAGGCAGCTTTGTAAGGTAAATATGGCTCAGTTATCCATTTATAACATTTCACTCACACACCTAACTTTCATAGTAGATTTTGTGATTCTTCTTCCTTCTGCTCTAACTGCATTTACAGATGAAGTCTAAAAGCAGTGGTGGATGATCTGAAGAACATCACATCTTGCTTTGGCATCATCACAACCAGTAAATGGGCTTATCGGTAAATGTTAGGAGATTTGAGCTCACTGTCAAAGTGCAGTTCTGTAAGCTGTATCCCATTGCTCCCTCCAGGACCTCAGTAGTACAGGTGTGTCTCAGGCAGTCCATGAGGCAAAACTTAACTACTTTGATTTAATTTATCTCTATCTTGACTGTGATCACCATCTTTGAAATTACTTGCATTATAGTTCAGTTCTTAAACATATTTTGAAAAATGTAGTTTGTCCTACTGGATTAAGCAAATTTTTTTGCCCAGTCCAATTATTAGCCCAACTCATTATGGAAATAGCTGGCTGGAATGAGAGTTGGTGTTTTTCTTCCCTTACCTCCATTACCTAGAGGTTTTTGCTGCTTTGCTCAAGTTTTATTCTTTTATTGTGTTATTCTTTGTGATGGTGTTATCAAACTACATATTAATTATTTTAAAAATTCTGCTGCATTCTATGCCTCTGGTGATTGCTTGTGAAATTAGCTTCACAGTCCACAAAAGGGTCACTTAATTTTTTTGAACATCCTCATTTTATGAGAGTGGGAACAGACGAGGCCTAACCTCTCTTTCTAGGTTATTTTTTATTATTTTGTGTCCCCGTGCTCTGTCCTTACTGTTTTAGAGAGGCATTGAATAAAGCTGATTCAATCTTTCCAGTGTCTTTTTATAAGACAGGCCTTTTTAATGCTTTTAGTCATTCGTATTATTAAGATGTCTTTGTTTCTGCCTTGTTTCTCCTCTTTGAGCTGGCATGGCCAGAGCTGAGCCCAGTAACACCGCCAAAGACGTGCTGTTCATGCGGCGTCTTCTGCTGCGTCCTCCTCTGCCGCTTCCCTTGCTTCCCATCACACCCGTGGTGGCACGGCAGTCTAGAATGCTTGAAGAAATCAAAACGCGTCTTATAAAATGCATTGTCTCGCATTTAGTTCTTCTGATGTCAGTTCGTTGCCCTGTACGCTGCTGGAGTTTCTCTGAATCATATGAAAGGACGCATTTTTGTCAGGGCACAGCGGCGGGCGCTCCCCATGGAGGGTCCGTCAGGGCAGGGCCTGGCGGCCAGGGCCCGTCCCACCACCCCGGCCAGGAGCAGGGTGGCTGGGGGCACCGGGGCAGCCCCAGCCCCGGGCATTGGGCACCTCCCTGGGCACAGGCCGAGGCCCGGCTGGGATGTGGGCCCATGGCCGGGCAGGGCAGGGTGTGGGGAGCTGGAGACCGGCCCTGCTGCGGCATCGCTGGGGCAGGGGCTGATGGCCCCGGCGGGCTGAAGTGGGGTCCTGGGCTTTGGGAAGGGGCCAGTAAAGGCCTGTTAGTGCCGTGAGGGCCCTGACAAATTTCAAAGCTTCGCTGATCCAAATTTTGTGTTGAAAATGTGTGAAATCTACCCATTAGCGCAGTAGTGGGTATGTGAAGTACCCGACGATGTGGGCGTTAGGAAGGGTGAGCCTGCAGAGACTGGGAGGCGAACTTTGGCATCTACCCCAGGGTGACAGTCACAAGGAGATTGCTGGAGAGTTCATCAAACCAGCAAGGTCTCTAGAAGAGTTTTTTGCAATAGAGGTGTGTGGTTCAGCACCCTGTCCTTCTGCAGCACGTCCCTGGCTCGCCTGTGCTGGAGCGGGTGGGAGTGTAGGGTTTGATGTTCCCCGTGCATTCTCTGCCAGGAGAATCCAGCGCACCTCCGTGAGCACCAGCGGGGACCGTGCACGGATCTTTGCATTGGAGCTGGCTCCATCAGCCAGGGTCTGCTTGTAAGTAGCCAGCTCTGCTAGTCTGGAGTAAAATTTAGGGGTAAGCAGAAACTGTTAAGGGGGTTGCTACACCTTGGCAATACATACTGCTTTATTAAATACAAAAAATTAATAATCAAGGCTTGGGATTTCTTCCCTGCTTTTGCCCATGAAAATAGGCTGAGCCCTGCAAGGCTTCTGTGTTGCTTCATTTAGAACTGGACTGGCTGGGGAAAAAAGTAATATATGGTAGAAGAGAACTTAGACCCATGGGGATATAGACAAAATGGCTTGAGAGGCTTTTTTTCCTCTCTAGTTTCCATGGTACTGGGGTACTGTGAGACTTACAAAAGAAACTTTTCTAAGTTACCATTAGTCTGCACAGACATTGTTTTAAAGCAGCGCTGATTGATTTAGCTTTCCAGGGTAGATGTCAGGCACGCTATTCGTGATTAACAGCAGATAGAAACCAGGGAGATGAGCAGTGTTGATCATACTGAATAATATTATGAATGGAAATAAGAGTACAAAGTAAATACATGTCAACCTCTTGGAATTTTGTGTGATTTATATCGTTTCCATGTTGGATTGAGTAATTGATCTTTTTATCGGTGTGTTTTATGCTGTAATAAAACAGGATTTAAACTGTGAGAAGTTAATAGCTGCTGTAAGTAAAACACACAGGCACTGGAATGAGACACATTCTCTATAACTAAGAACATGCAAAAATTGCAGGGAAGTGTGTTTGAACTTGATGTGGTGAAAAAGAAAACTATCATTCATGCCAGTGAGAGATTTACATTTTTCCTTGAATTCTCTGTCAGTTCAAAGTAAACGTGTTAAGAGTACTGCATTAGCACATAGGAAATCTAAATTTCCGCCTTGTATATTAGTACTTCAAGGCCTCTTCATAATTCAGACTTTTATATTCCAAGATTTTTCTCTCTCCCATCATTAGTTCCAGTAGCTTGCTCTGAAGCTCTGGTTTGAGGCATGAGATACTGAACTAATAACAGAGAGAGGCCGGAGGCTTCTTAGCAGTGTAGACAGAAATGAATACTGATGTGACAAAATGAGCGGGTTCTGGAGATCCGTGGGGGGAAGACAAGTTGGGGCTGGGATCAGTCGCAGCTCTTCTGGGGCAGGAGGGCTTGAGAAGTGGCCGTAAGGGCCACCTGCCTTTGGCTGTGGGACTAGGGGCAGGGGTCTTCTAGGAGCTGACACAGGGACAGAGGTGTGAGGAGGGCTCAGGGCATTTTTAGGACAGGGAGAGTTTGGGGCAGCTTTGTGGCAGCAGGATCTCTCTTTATCCCTCAATTTTTTCATCCAGACAAGTTCTCCTCGTTGTCTTCTCCACTGTCCCATGTTGTGGGTGCCTCTTATCACCTCTGCAGCCATCCATTTTTTTCTCAGGCTAACAGTTCTCCTTTCCCTCTTCATTGGCCCCTGCCAGCTCTCTGCCCCCTCCCAGGCTTTGGGAAAAGGGCTGGGGTCTCAGTGTCACTTGTTCTGGCTGTTGGGAAGGTGATAAAGGGAGGTATGAAGAGAGATAATGGGACTGTGCGGAGGTGAAGACAGCACTTCAGTGACCTTGAAGAGCAAGGTTTGCTTCTCTTGCAGTCCTGTGTGAAGTGAGAGAGACGTATGGCAGAGAGGCATGGCAGGTCCTGCTGCTGCCTCATGTACAGTCATCTCTGTCCTTAGAGGCGGTGGCAGAAGTACTATGTAAATAGGAGGTGCTAATCAACAGTTTGGGATGTAGTTCTGCCATCCCCATCTTCTTTGGTGTAGGTAAAATCTGCTGGTAGAAGTGGACTGCTTGCTCACAAGTGTGCAGGTTTGTGTGTGGGTGTAAAAGACCTTGAACAAAGAAGTGATTGTTGGGTTTTCATATGTTTTAATTGGGAAGTTAAGATTATCTGGGAGGGCTGTAAATGTGTCTGTCTAGACATGGCATATCCATGGCTGACGCAGCGGTAGCATGCTGTGTATTTGCAGATGTGACAAAACTTGTAGGGTTTTTTAAAAGATTTTATCTGTGGAACATCCTAGAAAAGCATCTTTATCCAAGCTGTCTTTGAAAGGGAGAAACTGAATTGTTGGAATGAAGAGTGTCCCAACTTACGTGGTTGGAGTGTACATTAACACTGATATTTGGTTAGCTGGGAACATTTTTGTATATTTTAAAGAGCACTTACTCTACCCAAAGCTTTGTATTTTTTTGTATTTAGTCCAACTTATCAAATGTACGATATTGATTTGCATTATCCAAACTGTCAATTCTTTTCCCCTTTCTTTTGTGTAAATCTTCAGAGCCATGGTGATGATAAAACATGTCCTAACTTGCCTGAATTTATTTATATCCTACATCAACAGAAAGTGGAAAAAACCCCCCTGAGCTCTAGTTTGAGATTAAGCCAACAATTTTTAAAGCATGCCAGCTTGTATTTTCCAAAATGTTTTATAACAATCTGTACTTTCTTCATTAAGTAGACTTAATGATTTCCAAAAGTTTTCTTTTTAGTCAAAACTGTTGCAGCATATAAAAATGAGCCCAATTAAGGTGATTTGAAGACATAAGAGAAGAGTGCTGCAGTTGGTATAGCAGCAGGAGTACGTCTAGGCTCGGCCTTTAACAGACACTTGGGAAGTCTTTGTTGTCAAGAGTACCTTGTGCTTCTTTTGGTCTTGGTAGATAATTCCAATTCTCACCCCCTTATGAGTTCCCTAATTCCACAACAGCTTGCAGTATCTTAGGTGGAGAGGTCAAGATAACATTACATAGTTGTATCAACAGTACAGTTTATTAAAATACCAGATTATTGAGCTCAGTTTAAAATCTTGTGGTATAACCCTTGCTTCACTAAAGTGTGCAAAACTGTGTGAACTTTTGCCAAACTAGCCCGGGAGCTGCCAGGGAGGGGCCAGATGGTCCCATGATGAGCTTTGTAGACTATCAGTGTAATGTGTACACTTGAGGGAAAGTGTATGAAGTAGTACTTTAATTCTTTTCCTGATACCAGATACTTAAAAGGTTCAAATTATAGGTGCAGTTGGAAAAGTACCTACTGCCTTCAGTGTCCCCAAATGTAGTAATTTCTTTTTCTTAGTCTTTTAACCACCCGGGATCTCCTGGGTGGCTCTCTTGGAGCTCTGGCCCAGTCAGACTCCATTAGACAGAGATCTAAGCAAGGCTGTTTAGGTAAGTATCTCTTCCTTTAATTGCAGCTCTCTCTGACCAGATCAGCAAGTTCCTACTTATTTGCACTTGGGATCTGACCCTGGTTTCCTACTATTTCCCCTTTCCTCATTGCAAGTAGAGATGATAGAATAATTTTCCCAGTTAAATAAAAAGGCAGAGGAGAAAATAAACACTGTAAGTGTAGCTGCAGTGTCCTATGTGGAGAAGGGGAGGCAGGCACATCTGTGCAATAACTTAAAGGGTGGGTGAATTATGCAGAATATGACTTGGAGATGGAAGAAGTGGGAGTGAACCATTGCTGGACTGTTAGAGTCGTGAATTCATTCCTTTCTCAGCTGTGGGAAATGTTTCAAACCAAAAAAGCACTCTGTGGGAAGTGGCTCTCTGAGATTAGACTTTATGCCCAAGTCAGAAACCCAGGGGAAAGTTATCTAACGCTGAACTTCCATTTAATCAGAGGATTGATTGCTTATGGGAGGTGGACACTGGAGTCTCCAGCTCTTAAAATGTTGGCCTTGATAGCACAAGACTGAATGATAAAGTAGATCACTCCTGACAGAACATAAGCCAAACTGAATGTCAGTGTCTTGGTAAGGAACTCTGTGCCCTCCTTTCCCAAGTGGAATGGTTTATCTGCCTCGTTACCGCATTTTCTTTAAAAGGTTTCCATTAGGAGGGAGCAGAACTGGGCGGGCGAAAGTGAGAGAACTTTTGAGATATACTGTGAGATTCACCGTCAACCCATGAGCTAGAACAATGTGGAAAAGTACAGCCAAGAACACTGGAGCTATGTAGAGACTGGAGCCCTTTACTTCCCAGCAACTTAAAACAAAAGGAAACTTTAGGTGGAAATGCAAAAATAAAAGATGTTAATATGTCAAGGGGGATTTTCAGAGGCAAACCCCCAAAGTATCTTACTGAAAGGAAACTGAAACTCTCACCTACTGAGGAGAAGTCCTCTTTGTCCTTCAGAAACTCTGTCACTTGCAGAGAAAGTGAGGATCAAATCGTAACCCTAAGCAAACCAACCAAATAAATTAAATGGCTTTTTGAATAGCTCTGTCTGGAAGTTGAGAGAAAAAGGCGACCAGGCAAATAATGGCAGTTAAGAGACCTGGAGGAGATTTGTCCTATCCCTGAAAAGCAAAATTGAGAATCCTTCAGGTCCTATGTAGAATTCCACAAATCATGATGATAAAATGTACCTAAATTCTGGCAATATGTTGAACTGTGAAAAATATACTCTTGCAGTATAATAGAAGATAAAGTGATAAGGGTTTTTTTTTCTTTTTTACTACCATGGAAAAGAATGAGGGGTGGGGAAGGGGGGGAAGATTTGCTGAATAGGAATAAGTGATTTTTTTTTTAAGGTCCTAGACAATGGAGTTTTATGTTTGTTATTCCCTGATGAATTTGCAATGAGGAGAAAGGAATGCAATTGTATACCCCTGTGATTAAGTCCATTTGCTGTGCAAAGAGGCCCACATGGTCATGGCATGCTCATGACTCAGCTGAAACGAGCATTGACAACTTCTGCCAAAAAGGGGAAGGAAGCCAGGATGCAGAGGATTTCATTAAGGAGCAAAAAGAGAGGGCAGCTGCACCTAATTTTCAGAAGCACATAGTTGTCTTCGAGGAAGCCAAGCAGTACCAAGAAAAAAGCTTAATTTTTATTTCCTGAAGAGTAAAGGCTTTCCATTTATATTCTCTCTTATTTTCTTTTCCGATCTGGATTTAAATAAGGTATCTGCCCTCAGAAGAGATGTTTCTAGCAGAGGCGAATTTCTTCTTGGTGTATGCATAAGTAGGTATACTTATTCTAAGTACTCACTATAGGTAATCAGTAGTTCACGGTTTGATGGTACCTGACAGAAGCAAGAAAAAGGCATTCAATGAAACCATCCTGGAGCTGTCCAATACAGAGCATTTCCTTTACAAAAGTTTCAGTGCTTTGCAGAAGACCTGATTCTCTCTGCTCCTCAACGCTTGACCACATGCAGTTTTGGATTCGTTTCCTGGTTCACTCTATCTGATTTTTAAATAGAGCTGGGGTAATATATGTCTTCTGCTCCTGCAGAATTGTTTATAGGATGCCTTTGGAAAGTCGGGCGACTGCAGGCAATGAAATCTTGCTCAGAAATCAAAGTGATATGAAAATTCTGTTATATGGTGATTTAATCCTAAAAACTCCGCTACACTAACACCAAAATAGAACTCAAGCACAAATGATTGACACCTGAATTAAATATGTAATCACTTTAAATCATTAACCTATTTTCTTTGAATAAACAGGAGGCAGCCTTTCTCTCCTGAAAATGAATAGGCCAAGATGTAGATAATATTTTGATAACATGGAAAAAATTCATAATTATTATTATAATTATTATGAAATAGTCCTATTATCTTTTGTGACCTAGACATTTTTCAGCCTTTTTCCTGAAGTGGTTATTTTCTAGTCTTATTTGCTTATACATTTTCACTGGTTGATAGTTTAAATCTATTTTTGTTGTCACGGAAGCATATTTTTTAATATGGCTGAAAAGGAATTGACTTTCTGGGTGTGTGTATGTGCTTTTTTCACCTTTAATACTATCTGAGAATGAATAACCATGTGCCCAGATACAAAGTTCATCTTTAACAAGTTAATTCCAAAACATACATGACAGCTTTTGATTTTAAAGATCTAAAATATAAAGCAATTCTTATGGATTATGATGTAGTTGCTAGTTATTATGGCTAAATTATAGCTAAATTCTGTTACTTGCAAATTGATTGTGAATTCTGATGAATTATACAGCCCCCATAAGAACAGAGAATATAATCACACATCTTGGAATAAGGCTTAGAAGCAAAAAAATCCATTTGGGTCCAACAGTGGATCTTACAGTTTAAGAGAACAGTATATGATATTATACACACCGTTTTTAGATGTTGATACTATACCCCAGAGATTCCTCCGATGAGACTTTTTTTGAAGGAGCGTTGTGTTTTAACCTCGGCTAGCAACTAAGCACCACACAGCCTCTCACTCACTCCCCCCTGGTGGGATGGGGGAGAGGATCGGAAGAGTGAAAATGAGAAGTTCTAGGCATGCCTAGAACTGTGTGGCACAGTAGGTGCCTAGCACAAGCCTGATTCGTAGAAAGATTTACAGAGTAGAAATGCTTCTCTCTCACCTGTGGATCCTGATCCAGCAGGAATTTTTAAGACATGTTTTTGGAACAAGCTCCATGAAAAGCAGTGCTTTTTACTCTTTATGTCATGTGGTTAGAGCATTAGTCAAAAAAGAAGACTGACGTTTAGTTTATTCCTCAATCTGAAGCAGTTTGAACCATTTTCCTTACATTTCTGGCAAATGTTGAAGTGGAGAGCTTCTGGACAGAGGTGGAATGGGAGAGGAGAAGTATGAGGTATGGTGTAACTATGGGTGGTATTGTGTGTTTCAAGCCCTTTTTTGCCAGCACTGCAGAGAGCCATAAATACAGGTATCACATTTCCGGTTTCTAAAGCGATCCTTTGTGGCATAACTGATGCTCACCAACACTAGAAATCTCTGATTCGTTTCGGGTGTTAGGCCTCCAAAAGCATGAGGAAGAGGAAAGCTACGTGAAAAGTCTGATTTATCCAGTCAAGGATAATGGCAAACATTGTGTGTATGTGTGTTGCTGTATTAGAAACAAAGCTACAAACTTAAAGCACACAAATGCATTGTTCATACTGCTTTGAGCAATAGCACACTCAATAGCTTCTTTAGGATCTTCCTGTTCAAGATGTCTCCAAGCAGAACTGAAGAAGTGTCTCTCTGACACTCAGTCATGCTCTGTAGCACCGATGGACGAGACTTGCTCAGCAAAGACTGTGCCTGACTCCAGGCTGCCCTTTACCACCAGGAGGTTGCCTTCTGGTGCAGAGGTTTCGACACCTATTAGTCATACCATGTTCTTAACTCTTACCTTAGTAGAGGACTGAAATATAGAAATAAAGCTTTAATGCATTTTTGAACCTGTCTTTTTTAATTCATGTTAATTATGTCTATTAAAACTTTGCAAACTTCATAGACAGGGAACATCATATAAAAGGGAATATGTTTGGAAACTCTTCATCTGGATCCATTTTGATCTCTTTTTGTGTATGTTGTCTAACAGAAATTATTTATTACTGTATGTTGGATAAGTTGGGTGTAGAACTTTTTCTTGTTCTGTGTTTTTTAATGGTTGTTCACACTGCTGGCTTACTGTATTTTTTGACAGTTTATGAATCCTACAATTCAAAAGCTAATAGATATTTTCTAATCTAGAAGAAATTTCTTCATGGAAAGGGTAGTCAGGCATTTTGGAACAGGCTACCCAGGGAGGTGGTGGAGTCACCATCCCTGGAAGTGTTCAAAAAACGGGTAGACGTGGCACTCTGGGACATGGTTTAGTGGGCATGGTGGTGTTGGGTTGATGACTGGACTGATGATCTTAGAGATCCTTTCCAATCTTAATGACTCCTAGTCTTTACTTTTTTTTCAAAAAACGGGTAGATGTGGCACTTCGGGACATGGTTTAGTGTAGTCTACCCTTGATTGGTTTAGAGTAGACTTGGTAGTGTAGGTTAATGGTTGGACTGGATGATCTTCAAGGTCTTTTCCAACCTAAACGATTCTATGATTCTATGATTATAAATAATCCAGCCGCCAAGCCAGGAAACATGAAATTGTTATTCTACCCTTAATTGGTTTAGTGGTGGACTTGGTAGTGTGAGGTTAATGGTTGGACTGGATGATCTTAAAGGTCTTTTCTAACCTAAATGATTCTATGATTCTATGATTCTAATAACGCTATAGAAATGAACATGGATCTTGTGAATCATGGAGAGCAAATATAAACCAAATGATTTTATGTTGGTGCTCCATAGCATAAATGCAGGCACTGAACCCTGCTGAATGAGGTTTTGGTTTATACTGTGACAGGCACTAGCAGCTCCTTGTTTTGTAAGTAACTACTTTGCACCAAGTATTTAAAAGTTAACTGGAGCAAAAAATGTAAAAACCTGCTGTTATTACCTCCGGCATCTTTAGTATTCTGGTCATAAATGGTCAAACTCTTAGGAATGCTTGCAGAAGGTTAAGGAGTAGATATAGTTAAAAAGGGTCACTCCCAAAAGGGAGGCTGTGGATCACCATGGTCTGAAGAATCTGTGCTAGTAATGCTTTTAAACCATGGCTTTTCATTTACTGTAAGAAATACAAATTGGACCTGACATTTAACAGATGAATTTATCTCTGCAAGTGTTCTTTATATGAAGCCACTAATACTGCATGCATGGTGCTTTTGTCCAGCTGTGTAATCCTTAGCTTCAAGTGCCAGAATAAACCCTGGAAACACTGCGTTTTCTCTGAAACACTGTAAGTGATACTCAAGATTTTGTGTTCTTGGGAACACAGAATATATTAGAATTCTCTCTTGTGTATAAATTCAGGTTTTTAAAATAAGCAAACAAATAAACAAACCCCAAATCTACCCATTTTTCTAAGAGCACAGTTTGACATCTAAAATAAAAAGCCCGTCTCAACTTGAATAACTGGAATATGTCTGACAATGCATCTGGCATCTTTAGAAATGTCAAATTTCTGGCATGAATAATATATTGTCTTCCTTTCACTTATTTTAGAAACCATGTATTAAAATTTATAACAGTATAAAATTGCTTTTTTAATTTGTGGGATTTCTCTGAAGTTATACACCTGTTTATGCAAGAAAGCATGACCTATACTTTGTTCAGGCCTGTCTGATACTACCAATACACAGTGTAAGCAACTTGTCATAGGTCCTAGGAAGTGTGCCGTGTTGTTTTATTCTTGCTTTTGCAACCTGTGTTGGTGACAGTAGACACTTCTTAACAGACTCTATGGAAAATAAGTTACATGTGTTTTGTATGTTTTGAGATACAGGAACTACTTTGGAAAAATTCATTTGTGCTTTTGAAAGAAAAAATGTTGCCTAAACTGCTCTAACCTCTAATGGCCATTTAATTCACCTAATTTAGGTAGGCTGATTCAGAAGTGTGATACTCCTGAATTATTAACAAATTCTAGGCCCCTTAATGTCAAAAAGAAACAAAGGGCAGATATGTTTGCTCTATTCTCTTGAACAGAAAAGTTGCAAGTGGAATGGCATGAAGGAGGCAGAATGGGAAAGTCTTCAGCTATTTACTGTATGGGCTTTAATATTGTAAAAGATATAATCTGTCAGAGTAGTCTGAGGTAGCATGCTCTTTGTGGTAAGTAATATTTAATTATTGCTCAAAAGAGGGGAAAAAAGCACCTTATTTCTTCTGGTTCCCTGGTGGAAACCTAAGAGGTGTGTGGGTGATGAGTGCTTATGACTGTTTGGCATCACTGCTGAGTATAGTAGCACATCTCATCCCTGGGGCCCAGATGACTCTCTGACCCATATGTTGAAGATTGCTTCACAGACGTAGAGTGGGAGGAAAGAATTTACCTTCTTCCCATGTGCTGCAACCTGGCAAGATGGAACAGTGTGCTGCCCTCCACCCCTACTCCATCCTTGCAGTGCCAGCTTGCGCGGAATTGTCTGCAACGGCTGAGGAATAATTTTCTGCAGTTTGAACATTGAGATTTCTGAAAATTTGCAAGTGCATAACAAACTTGCATGGCCCTGACTGTTGTAAAAACAAACACCTCTCAACCTTGAGGGCAGTTCTCCTCGTGGTATCCTGGAGATTTGGAGTTGTACTCCTATTGTACTATTAACTCCTGATTAGTGAATGTCCGAAGATTAAACAAGTGGCCAATAGCACAGATTGTCTGGAGTGAGAGAAAAGAAAAAGCAGAGATTGGTGATAAATGGTTATAGCAGTATTACAGGGTTCAGGGACTTTTTCATAGGGAGAGATGAGATGGTACTTATGGTTCTGCTAGCTTAGTAGTGGGAGAATCGCTCCCCAGCATCACCAAGGGTATGGCTCATCATAAAACAAGACTGTGATAGCTGGGCAGCTACGATACAGATACGGCGCTATGTGTCCAACTGCGAAATATCACATGTGAAAATTCAAGCACACAGAGACAGGTAGGGGACATAATTTTAACGTTAATACAAACACTGATCCCTAAACATGAAAAGAGAAGAGCTGGAGTTATTCATGAAAGAGGGAAAGCCACCACTACTTGTTAAAGAATCAAGGGCAATAAAAGGCCACTTTGAAAGTTGAAAGCTGAACAGCTGGTGGATGTTTGCTACAAAGGCTCCTATTGCCTCTGACCACAAGATGAATTTCTTCTTAAGCACTTCTGAGGTGTCATAAAATGAAATACTGTTTTCTCATTGCTGACTCCAAACTGGAAGACGTTTGGTAGACATGTCACGTGCAGGAATATGGCTGCATATTCTGTGCATGTGATGGGGGAGATACGGAGTTGCTGCTGGGTGTACTCTGAATACCCAAAGTGGGGGGTGTACTCTGAATACCCAAACTTCATCTCCTGGTTACTCATCTGTCTGCTGGTCTTGTTCCCAACAGGAGAGGTCAAGATATGAGGGGTGGCAGTGGCCGCCCCTGAAGCCCCATTCTGCCCTCCAGGGCAGCAGGAGGGCAGGGCTGTCTGGGCCTGCCTTCCTCACCCTGTCCCACCTCTTTCTCCTGCCTGCTCTTCATCACACTCTCCTCTTACCTTCATAGGCCCTGTTCTCTAACAGAATAGCTCAGAAAAGCAAACGGCTTGGAGAAGGGTGGTGTGCCTGAGGGATGGGGGCCATCCACCTCGAGGGCAAATGCTCTGGAAAGTGTACTCTGAAGAGTGAGGAGGAGGGGTACTGGGAAGGAACTGCAGTGATACAGAAACACGGAGGCTGGAAGAGACCTCCTGGGATCATCCGGTCCAGCCTCTGCTCAAAGCAGACCCAGTTAGCGTAGGCTGGCGAGGGTCTTGTTCAGCCCAGGTTTGAATAACTGCAAAGATGGAGATTTTGCCACCTCTTCTAGTGTCTGGCCATCGTCCTGGTAAAAAATGTTTCCCTTGCATTGAGTTGGCATTTCCTCTGTTCCCACGTGTGCCCATTTCCCCTCATCCTTCTGCTGTACAGCTGTGGGGACAGTCTGCTTCTGCCTCCTCTACACCTTCCCTCTAAGTAGTTGCAGACTGCACTGAGATCTCCCCAGAGCTTTCTTTGCATTTAGGTAGGGACGTTGGGGCTGGGGGAGAGAGGAAGACTCCCTGATTTTATTCCGGTCTCCCACTTAGACTCCCACAGCCACACAACAGTATTGACCAGGACTGCATGCAGCTTCCCAATCCTTGCTCCCCACACCCCAGGAGCCCTACAGAGTCCTCCCAGACATCTGACCTTCCTCTTGGTTCTCTCTTAGTGACTTGTAGCAATGCTGCACCACTCCCTCCCCCCCAACCCCTTCTCCCCAAGGAGCTGCATTGCTTCAGCAAAGACCCTTCTTTAAATAATTAGAAACAGGTTCATTAGCAGACACTGAGGGATACCTACGAACAGCAGTGCTTCTGAGATCATCCTGAATAATCATTGTCATCCGTTTATTCAGAGATGCTGGGTATTTTGGTGTCACTATTCAGTGGATAATCACCTCAATATGTGCTGTTGCTCCAGGCCTGGGACAAAACAGACCAGTATGTTTGGATGTGTGAAGTACAAGGCTTTTGAGTAGAAACAGGGGATTAATCTGGGATCTTACAATCACAAGCATGCTAAAATATTGTGCCCTGTTCTATGTCCACACCTCAAAAATTTATGTCAAAAACGGAGTTCAAAGGAAAGTAACAAAAAGGAGAAGGGATTTGGAAAACAAGTATAGCAGCATGAATCTTACGAGGGTCAAGTTGTTTAGTATATGAAAGACAGGACTCAGTGGTGGCGTGGACTGTGTATACATATAGATAGAAAGGAATCAGGGGGACCTGTCAGTTTTGCTGAGAAAGTCATAGGCAGAACTAGTGGCTGGAAATTCAGACAAATTCATCTTTGAAATAAGATGCAGTTTCTTAAAAGTGGGGCTGATTAAAGAGTGGAAAAGATTAAGGGGGTTGAGGAGAGGAGGGATGCACTTGAGTCATTAAAACAAGATTAGATTTTTTCTTAAAAATGCAGTTTAATCCAGTTTCTTGTAAACAATCTATAGCTTATGTGTACAGGGGTCAAACTAGATGACAAAAAAATCCTGAATGATCCTTTCTCTGCCCAAGATCACGCATAATGGCTCTGGCAAAGCAGATGAACTTTCACTTAACTGTATGGATGTTGAAATGGCATTTCCCTTCTAGATGTGTGTGCTTTCATGTGCAACTTAAAACAGCTTCTTGTTCAGATGCCCAGCTGGGGGATTAGGAAATACTGGTGTTTTTCCTATGTCAGAAAGCGATTTACAACATCCAGGATGAGGTTTGTATGGTATCTGCTGGCTTACTTCGTATTTTTTCTTAATGCTATTTACCTGTGTGAAACAAAGCTGAAAGCAGAGGAATTTTCTGGGGAGGGAATACCCAGAGACACGGGTTGTGTAGTGCTGGATGGGCCTGGCCTTCTCCCCACCCTGCACCTTTGCAAAACCTTGGTGTGATTTGGCTGTTCATTAGTTACTCAACTCTGCAGCTGCTGTGTCCTTAGTTGCTTGGTGGACTGAAGGAAGAACATATGGTAGCAACCAGGAATGGGTTTTATACTTTATGAATGTAATAAAAAAATTGTCTTCATATAACAGGCTGTTAGAGTCATCACATTGTAAAGAAAGTGAGCTTGAATACTTGCTGGAATATCTTTAGTCTTCTTGCAGGTGAAAAGCAGCTCAGCATGTAAATTTTGCATGGTTTTAATTTCTGCTTGGGATCATACCGTATCTGGAACTGCGAGTGTTTCTCAAAGTATCCAATTTTGGATATACTTGAAACAGCAAATGTTTATGTTTTCCCCTTTGAACATGAATGTGCTAAATTTCTGTTTTCTTCCCTCAAAAACCTGTTTAAAATACTAAGGGTCTGGTTTAGCTCCACTGAAAACAACTGGAGTTCTTTCAAAGTTTTCACTAGTTCCGGTCCTAAATTCCTTTAGAATTTCTACTATTTCTATTCCTTCAATAATCACAGCCTCCTTTGAAAGACTTGTCAATATTTTCAGTAAAAACACGACTAAGTAGAAAAAAACCCTATCATTTAAAAAACAGAATTGGAAAGCTAAAATTCTCTTTTGTCCGTTTACCTCATATGACTCTTCTTGGTTTGACGTCAGTGAGTTTATATATCATTGTCAAAGTGCTAATATATAACCAAATGTTTTAAAGGCCAGTCTACTTCATGATACCTTTAAATGTAGCCTGAAGGTTGTTGTACTAAGTTAAATGGAATAAACATCCATTCATTCTATAGCGTAAAACAATAAAATCAAGGTTTGAAGCTTGAACAGAGACTTGAACCAGCTTTTCCCATGGCTACACATTGCTATTTAAAAAAAAAAAAAAAGATGAATCAGTTTTGCCTTTTATTGAATGTTTCTGGAAATGAGGGAAAAAGAGGGAAGACAGTTAAAGACTTGGAAAGGACTAAGCTTTCAAATAAAGTTTTGAAACCTTCAGCTAAAGCAGAGGTCCGTGTCATCATTCTTATCCCCTCCAGCATTTGACAGTACTTAAATTAACACTGAGAATAACATTAAGTATAATTTGTGGAAAAAGGCAATGAATAACACTAATGGGCTTGATCCGTTGTGCTTGATGTTGGAATCAAAAGCAGTTTGAGGGATAAACAAGCCAAATGAATAGAAGAAAAACTTAGGAAGGCAGAAAATATAAATTCTATTTCTGATGCTGGCCCTTACTTGCAGGAGGCAAACAGAGCCCATAGACTTATTCTTTCCTTCACATAGCAAACTTATTTTAAATCACTTGTTGTGTATTTCTCACTGCTTCTCTCTTGTTTTCACAGCAAATGTTGCAGTCATCACATTGCAAATAACAGCTTATCTAAGCCAGCCCTACCCTCCCCTTTTTAAAAGTGGAGAACAAGAATAAAAAGATGGAAAGAAAATAAATGTTAGGGGAAAAGAAAGAAGTGAGTGAGGAGCTATTGGCAGAAATGCGTGTCTGACATATTGGGACCTAGCTGAATTTGGTAGCACTAAAAATGTTTCTAAATCCTCAGCTGGCTTGCTTTTCTGAGGACTTTAAGACCACAGCAGTAAAGGTTGAGCAATTCTGTGTATCTCTTGTCGACAAGGCACGATCCTAACGTAGTCTTTAAATTGCATTAGAAGTTCTTACTTGGATTGGTTCCATTTTTATGTTGTCTTTGTGCCTCTTTCTATCAACATTCATTGTTAGAGATTGTTGTACCTTCCTCTCAGACTTGAGCCAATTTCTATAGTGGTTTCATTGCTAAATTATATACAATTATATGTAATTATATCTAATTATTATATATAATTTACAGTTATTGCATTATGTGCCCCAGTGACTGTTTTCCTTCTGTTTACCAACAATTGTCACTGGCCCGATTAAACTCTACGTTCCTTAGACAAAAAGCTCAGACAAAATGGTCTCCCAAACTATTGCTCCAAGTAGTCATTCGTATTAAATTGTTTTCTGTTTCCCTGTTGGCAACATAGATACATACACATGTGCACACTCAAAATTTGAACTTTGGATTTCCTGTAGGAGTAGGTTCAAACGTTTCTTATGCAGAATCCTGTTATCATATGCTAGGTTAATTTCAACTGTACAATTTGAGTGTCAGAATTTTATCGTATTGATTAGCTGTTTTGTTTTCCTTGGGTCCGTCCAAGGAGGGGAAATTCTGTGGAATCTCAAGTTGCTTGATAAAGAGAGAAATAACAGCGTGGGCTTTTCACAGACGGGATGAAATCATGGTTTCCAGGGAGACCTCAGATCCATTTGTTGCAGCCAGAACGCTGAGCTGCCAACTGTGGTTGCTTGCATAAGTTGCCCATCCTATATTGTTTTCCAATCAGTTGTGTATCAGTCCAGCAGCTCAAATGCTGTGGTAAACCTCCTTTTTCTTTAACCCATAATAACTAATTGCTGGCACCTGGCACAGCGTCCTCTTGGAGTGGGAATAAATCCAACAAAATACAAGCCTTCTGTGACTTCAGATGTTGGAGCATGAATACAGACTTTCTCTGCTGTAGACTGGAGGAGTCTGTGGGTTTGCTGTGTTTTCCTGAATCAGATGAAAAATAAACAGTCAGCCCATCCCACGTAAGAGAATTCTTTGCTTTCAGAAACACATATCTTCTTGCTTGGGTTATAATATATATTATCAACCGCTTGCTTTGGTCTTTGATGTACAGCATCGAAGTTGGTATGAAGCCTTGATACAGTTGATACAAAGCCTTCTTTCTGGAATCTGCTGAAAATATGATAATTTCTTTAATAATCTCAGCTCCTTTATATAATCTGCATAATACTTTATGCAGTATATATATCAGAGCTATAAATTCGGAGTGTAATCTTACGATGTAGTACTAATTCCTGTGGGTTTATTTTGTTTATATTTGTCCTGGTTTTGGCTGGGATAGAGTTAATTTTCTTCCTAGTAGCAGGCATAGTGCTGTGTTTTGGATTTAGTAGGAGAAGAATGTTGATAACACACTGATGGTTTTAGTTGTTGCTAAGTACTGCTTATGCTAGTCAAGGACTTTTCAGCTTCCCATGCTCTGCCAGGTACACAAGAAACTGGGAGGGGGCACAGCCAGAATAGTTGATCCAAACTGGCCAAAGGGCTATTCCATACCATATGACGTCATGCTCAGTATATAAACTTGGGGGGGTTGGCCGGGGAGCAGTGATCGCTGCTCAGGAACTGTCTGGGTATTGGTCGGCGGGTGGTGAGCAATTGCATTGTGCATCACTTGCTTTGTGATAATAATATATATAATATTATAAAAAATTATAAAACAAAAAGTTTTTGGTGTTTTGAACATCCCTGGGCAGTTAAGATACTTCTGTTGATACTTGTTGGGAAAATTGTTTTGGTTTTGACAAAGGTTAGTAAGCAATTTAAGAATATCATCCAGAGATCTGCCCCAATATAATCATTATTATATTATTATTATTTTAATTTTATCTTATTTCAATTATTAAACTGTTCTTAGCTCAACCCAGGAGTGGTTTTTCCACTCTTACTCCTCTGATTCTCTCCCCCATCCCATCAGGGTAGGGGGAGTGAGCGAGCGGCTGTGTGGTGCTTAGTTGCTGGCTGGGGCTAAACCACAACAGTCCTTTTTGGTGCCCAACGTGGGGCTCGAAGGGTTTGAGATAAGAACAGATTAACCAGAGTGTATTAAGGAATCTGTTAACAGTAGCTGGTCATGATATTAGTTCATCTCTTCTGTACCATGTTCTTTTCTTGGCTGTGCATGTTAAATCTTGGTGTTGGTCTGTGCATTGTGCTATGCTCTGCAGTGATGAAGGATGTTTTGCTTGGGAGGTTCCTTATCAAAATCCTGACCTTGAGCATTCTTTTGTATCTGGGTTTTATACACAAGTCATTACTGTACTTCGGGTACCACCTCATGGAGAGAGTTAGCAATTATACCTTTTCCTCGGAGAGGTGGGTTGTGGAGGAAATACAGAATGGCACCTTCACTGCCTTCTTCTATAATGCTTCCTCCCTCATTACAAAAAGTTTTTGGTGTTTTGAACATCCCTGGGCAGTTAAGATACTTCTGTTGATACTTGTTGGGAATATTGTTTTGGTTTTGACAAAGGTTAGTAAGCAATTTAAGAATATCATCCAGAGATCTGCCCCAAGGCTGGAGAGTTATGAGTGGCAGGGTGTGTGGGATCGTATGGGCAACTACCTAGGGCAGTGGGCACCTCCAGTGTTTTGGAACTTCACCCCTGAACAAGTGCAGAATCCTGAAGAACTAGTGAAGTATTTGGAAAAAGTATGTTGTCACCCTGGCAACTCCAAAGAGACACGGATCATTGCAATATGCTGGGGACTGGCCCATGCTTATAGAGCCCTGTTCAACACTATTCAGAACCCTCCAGGGAAAGAGAGGGTCTCTGGATCGGATGACAAAACAACAGGCACTGTGGCTACTCCAACCACAGCCATGGGCACTGCGGCTACTCCAACCACAGTCACGGGCACTGCGGCTACTCCAACACCCACCACAGGTACTACAGCCACTCTAACCCCAGTGACAGGCACTGTGGCTAAAACAGAGAATCAACCCGCACCGGTATCAGTTGCCCCTATACAGAAGAAAAAATACACAAGAAAATCAGCTTGTTTAGTAAGGGATGAAGATGAACCAGGGCCATCACGAGAACCAGAGGAGGAAGAACCCATAAATGAGATGGTGACCACCCGATCCCTATCCCTGAGTGAGCTGCGAGATATGCGAAAAGATTTCAGTTGTCATCCAGGTGAGCACATCATCACCTGGCTGCTCCGATGCTGGGATAACGGGGCCAGTAGCCTGGATTTAGAGGGTAGGGAAGCCAAGCAGCTGGGATCCCTTTCCAGGGAAGGGGGCATTGACAAAGCAGTTGGAGAAGGGGCAAAAATGCTCAGCCTCTGGAGGTGACTTCTGTCAAGCGTGAAGGAAAGGTATCCCTTCAAGGAGGATGTTTTATACCGCCCAAGCAAATGGACCACCATAGAGAAGGGTATCCAGTACTTGAGGGAGTTAGGCGTGCTGGAGGTGATTTATAGTGACCTGGATGATGAGCAGTTACCCAAAGACCCAGATGAAGTCAGGTGCACACAATCCATGTGGCGGAAGGTGGTACGGAGCGCACCAGCATCGTATTCCAACTCATTGGCAATACTAGCCTGGAAAGATGACGAGGCACCAACGGTGGATGAAGTGGCTAGATGACTCCGGGAATATGAAGAAAGTCTCTCTTCCTCCCTACAGGCCTGTGTCTCGGCTGTGGAAAAACTGTCTGAAAAAATAGGCCGAGAGTTCCAACAACTCAGAGAGAATCTGTCCTACTGCCCACCTGTATGGACCAGTGTCTCAGCCATTAGGAGTCAACGTCCCTATGCTCAAGAGAGAGGATGGAGAGGATACACACCACGGGGCACCCTGTGGTTTTACCTGCGTGATTATGGAGAGGACATGAGGAAGTGGGATGGAAAACCCACCTCAACCCTAGAGGCACGGGTGCATGAGTTGCAGGGAAAAACTTTTACAAAAGGTGGTTCTCCCAGGAAAGTTGCAGCTCCAGTTTCCAGTGAGCAGTTCCCCAGACAGAGGAGGAGGGCTAATTCTACTCCCGATCTTAATCAAGGGACTTTTGATTCACATTTACAAGGAGTGAACCGCGAATACTGTGACCAGTGTTAGAGGGGCCCTGCCTCCAGCCAGGTGGAGGAAAGGGACAACCGGGTTTACTGGACTGTGTGGATTTGATGGCCTGGAACGTCAGACCCACAGGAGTATAAGGCTCTGGTGGACACTGGTGCACAATGTACCCTAATGCCATCAAACTGTAGAGGGGCAGAACCCATTTGTATTTCTGGAGCGACAGGGGGATCCCAACAGCTCACTGTACTGGAAGCTGAAGTGAGCCTAACTGGGAATGAGTGGCAAAAGCACCCCATTGTTACTGGCCCAGAGGCTCCGTGCATCCTTGGCATAGACTACCTCAGGAGAGGGTATTTCAAGGACCCAAAAGGGTACCGGTGGGCTTTTGGTATAGCTGCTTTGGAGACAGAGGAAATTAAACAGTTGTCCACCTTGCCTGGTCTCTCGGAGGACCCTTCAATTGTAGGGTTGCTGAAGGTTGAGGAACAACAGGTGCCAATCACTACCACAGTAGTGCATCGGCGGCAATATCGCACCAACCGAGACTCCCTGATTCCCATCCATAACCTGATTCGTCGACTGGAGAGCCAGGGAGTGATCAGCAAGACTCACTCACCTTTTAACAAGTCTCAGAAAGTCTAACGGGGAGTGGAGACTAACAGTGGACTATCGCGGCCTTAACGAAGTTACACCACCACTGAGTGCTGCCATGCCAGACATGCTAGAACTTCAATACAAACTGGAGTCAAAGGCAGCCAAGTGGTATGCCACAATTGACATTGCTAATGCATTTTTCTCCATCCCTTTGGCAGTAGAGTGCAGGCCCCAGTTTGCTTTTACCTGGAGGGGTGTTCAGTACACCTGGAATCAACTGTCCCAGGGGTGGAAGCACAGCCCCACCATTTGCCATGGACTGATCCAGACAGCCCTGGAACAGGGTGAAGCTCCAGAACATCTGCAGTACATTGATGACATCATTGTGTGGGGCAACACAGCAGAAGAAGTTTTTGAGAAGGGAAAGAAAATAGTCCAAATCCTTCTGAAGGCTGGTTTTGCCATAAAACAAAGTAAAGTCAAGGGACCTGCACAGGAGATCCAGTTCTTAGGAATAAAATTGCAAGATGGACGTCGTCAGATCCCAATGGATGTGATCAACAAAATAACAGCTATATCCCCACCAACTAGCAAAAAGGAAACACAAGCTTTCTTAGGCGTTGTGGGGTTTTGGAGAATGCATATTCCAAATTACAGCCAGATCGTAAGCCCTCTCTATCAAGTGACCCAGAAGAAGAACGAATTCAAATGGGGCCCTGAGCAACAACAAGCCTTTGAACAAATTAAACGTGCGATAGTTCATGCAGTAGCCCTTGGGCCAGTCCAGACAGGGCAGGATATTAAAAATGTGCTCTACACCGCAGCTGGGGAGAATGGCCCTACCTGGAGCCTCTGGCAGAAAGCACCAGGGGAGACTCGAGGTCGACCCCTAGGGTTTTGGAGTCAGGGATACAGAGGATCCAAAGCCCGCTATACTCCAACTGAGAAAGAGATATTGGCAGCATATGAAGGGGTTCGAGCTGCTTCAGAAGTGGTTGGTACTGAAGCACAGCTCCTGCTGGCACCCTGACTGCCGGTGTTGGGCTGGATGTTCAAAGGGAGGGTCCCCTCTACACATCATGCAACTGATGCTACGTGGAGTAAGTGGGTTGCATTGATCACACAATGGGCTCGAATAGGAAACCCCAGTCGCCCAGGAATCTTGGAAGTGATCATGGACTGGCCAGAAGGAAAAAACTTCAGAATATCACCAGAGGAGGAGGTGACACGTGCTGAAGAGGCCCCACTGTATAATAAATTGCCAGAAAATGAAAAGCAATATGCCCTATTCACTGATGGGTCCTGTCGTCTTGTGGGAAAGCATCGGAGGTGGAAAGCTGCTGTATGGAGTCCTATGTGACAAGTCGCAGAAACTGCTGAAGGAGAAGGGCAGTCGAGTCAGTTTGCAGAGGTGAGAGCCATCCACCTGGCTTTAGATATTGCTGAACAAGAAAAGTGGCCAGTCCTTTATCTCTCTACTGACTCATGGATGGTGGCAAATGCCCTGTGGGGGTGGTTGCAGCAATGGAAGCAAAGCAACTGGCAGCGCAGAGGCAAACCCATCTGGGCCGCTGCATTGTGGCAAGATATTGCTGCCCGGGTAGAGAACCTGGTTGTAAAAGTACGTCACGTAGATGCTCATGTACCCAAGAGCCGGGCTACTGAAGAACATCAAAACAACCAACAGGTGGATCACGCTTCTAAGATTGAAGTGACTCAGGTGGATCTGGACTGGCAACATAAGGGTGAATTATTCATAGCTCGGTGGGCCCATGACGCCTCAGGCCATCAAGGAAGGGATGCAACATATAGATGGGCTCGTGATCAAGGGGTGGACTTAACTATGGACAGTATTGCACAGGTTATTCATGAGTGTGAAACATGCGCTGCAATCAAGCAAGCCAAGTGGTTCAAGCCCCTCAGGTATAGTGAACGATGGCTGAAATATAAATATGGGGAGGCCTGGCAGATTGATTACATCACGCTCCCACAGACCCGCCAAGGCAAGCGCTACGTGCTCACCATGGTGGAAGCAACCACCGGATGGCTGGAAACGTATCCCGTGCCCCATGCCACCACCCAGAACACCATCCTGGGCCTTGAAAAGCAAGTCCTGTGGCGACATGGCACCCCAGAAAGAATTGAGTCAGACAACGGGACTCATTTCCGAAACAACCTCATAGACACCTGGGCCAAAGAGCACGGCATTGAGTGCGTATATCACATCCCTTACCATGCACCACCCTCCGGGAAAATCGAATGATACAATGGACTGTTAAAGACTACCCTGAGAGCAATGGGTGGTGAGACATTCAAACACTGGGATACACATTTAGCAAAAACCACCTGGTTAGTCAACACCAGGGGATCTGCCAATCGAGCTGGCCCTGCCCAATCAAAACTTTTACGTACTGTAGAAGGAGGTAAGGTCCCTGTAGTGCACATAAAAAATACGCTGGGGAAGACAGTCTGGGTGACCTCCCCCTCTGGCAAAGGCAAACCCATTCGTGGGATTGCTTTTGCTCAAGGACCTGGGTGCACTTGGTGGGTGATGCGAAAGGATGGGGAAGTCCAATGTGTACCTCAAAGGAATTTGATTTTGGGTGAAAATAGCCAATGAACTGAATTGTATGATATTAATTGCTATATAATACTGTACATTATCTCTTATTGTATGTTATCTCTTAACTGTATGTTAATGTAATAATATAGTATGTTAATGTTAAGTATATAGTACTGTATGTTATGGTTGCTATATGCCACCTCAATGGTATTACAGTGAGAATTGCCTAGCTTAATGAAAATGAACTTTGATGAAACTGTGTTGGAATGAGAACTGGCTTCAGCATGCAACAATCCAACAATGCACACCACCTCTCCTGCTCTGAAAGACAGATGAAACCCATGGGCTAAATGAACTCAATGGACATTTTAGAGGAATGGGCCATAGACGAAGGGAATGATATCTGTGTGTATATATCAAGACAGGATAGGGAAACCGGTGGTGATTAATTAGAACACATTGCAGAGGGGAGGGCCTGTTCATGACGTAGATGGTATAGAATGAGGAGTGGATACTGTCCTGGTTTCGGCTGGGATAGAGTTAATTTTCTTCCTAGTAGCAGGCACAGTGCTGTGTTTTGGATTTAGTAGGAGAAGAATGTTGATAACACACTGATGTTTTAGTTGTTGCTAAGTACTGCTTATGCTAGTCAAGGACTTTTCAGCTTCCCATGCTCTGCCAGGTACACAAGAAACTGGGAGGGGGCACAGCCAGAATAGTTGATCCAAACTGACCAAAGGGCTATTCCATACCATGTGACGTCATGCTCAGTATATAAACTTGGGGGGGTTGGCCGGGGAGCAGTGATCACTGCTTGGGAACTGTCTGGGTATTGGTCGGCGGGTGGTGAGCAATTGCATTGTGCATCACTTGCTTTGTATATTGTTGTTATTATTATCATTATTATATTATTATTATTATAATTTTATCTTATTTCAGTTATTAAACTGTTCTTATTTCAACCCAGGAGTGGTTTTTTCACTCTTACTCCTCCGATTCTCTCCCCCATCCCATCGGGGTAGGGGGAGTGAGCGAGAGGCTGTGTGGTGCTTAGTTGCTGGCTGGGGCTAAACCACGACAATATTGAATACCTCTAATAGTGGAAATTGTAATCATGTTGCAGAATTGTTTCATTTAAACTACCTGTTCACTGGGTTTTTTTCTTATCTATCCCTAAAATGTCTTTTGGAGTGAAGATTGAAGTGGTTTGCTTTGTCAGTAGTTCGGGCAATGCCCTTTTGACTGTTAAGTCAACCATTTTTAACGAGAGATTTAAGTTGTGGCTGTGGCACGAATGAAATGTCAAACATAAACTTGAAGTAGTTGTTAGTGCCTTTATTGAGCTTTGGGGGAGAAATTCAAAATAACATTTGAGCACACCACGCTAGTGTGCATACTTGAGGGACCACATATGAATATGCACAGACGGGTGAGATTGCGTTCTGAAAATGCAGATGAGATGCGATGCTGCTGTTTCTCTGAGGTCTCCAATATTCATCCACGTTCTGCGGGTGCTTGGACATTCACCTTCAGCTAACCCAGGTCGCTTTGCCGTCAACACTGCACAGCTCCCATTGCTGTAGCCGTGGACTTGATGTACTCACTCAGCTGCAGTAGGTCATCGCCTGCATCTCTCCTCACTTTTTTCATGTGTTTCTCCAGCTCTGTCTGGAGATCTCTGTTCTTTAGTCTATCAGGTAGGCTTTTAGACTTTTAGAGGGAGGGGAGACAAAGCTGCGCCTCTGACCCTTGCCACTGTTGTGAAAAGAAAGACAGCAAAGGTGGTGGGAATGGGAGGGCCCAAGCCCCATTAGCCTTTTCTTTTTAAGGGAGTCCAGGCAATGCTTTCTGCTTGATTTCAGGGTTAGGAAATAAAATATCTTGAACTGTGTACTGTGACTGTGTACTTTGTATAGCCATGTATTCTTATATAGACTACGTACAGATAATTGCTTAGCCAGAAAGGAACCGTTTTACAACTACATTTCATTCTTGTTGCACTAGCACTAACTATTAAAAAAAAAAAAACCAGAAAGTTCACAATACATGTGACTTAAACACATAATTTTCTTTCTTGACCCCTCTTAATAAAAATTCATCTGAGCTACTCTGTAATCATATATGCAATGTTGTGGAACACTCCTGGTATGAATGTAATTACACTGGTGATTATGCCAAAATAGTTCATTCCAGCATAGAAATAGAAAGAAATGGTATGGGGAATACTAATGTACTCATCACTGTAGGAGATTTTATCTAGTTATATACAATCTTGCATTCATGTACATATATGTATGGGTAAACCGAGCCTAAATTAATCATGTCTTCACAGCCTCACCCTTCCCAGGAAATGCTGTTGCTCTTTTAAATGTTTGCAAGCATAATAACCTCATCAGTTGTGCCCACCAAGAAAAATAAATGGAGGGGAACAATATGTGAAAAACACGAATGCAGAATGGGACTGAAATCCAAGTGGAAATAAATACAGATTCAGATGTATTACTTGTTAAAAGCAACTGACTTGGAGTAACCTCATAAACTTTTTGAATGCTTAGGACTGGTAGTGTAAGTTAGAGTTAGGAATAAATAGTTAAATGTAAATTGCCCTAACATTTCATTTGTAAAACCCATTAATTTTGAAAACAGAGAGAACAAATATAAAAAGAAGGTGATGCAATATTGCATTATTTTTCCACATTATTTAATGTGTATAAATCAGGATTTTCAGGGTTGCTTTTCTCTTGCTGTACTGTTTCTGTAGTATTGCATAAATTTTGGAAATGCAAAGAATCTCCTGTATGTCCTTTCAGTCTTTATTGTTGTAATGTTTTAATGTTTGTTCCTTTGTAGGCCAAACCTAACGATCTCTAGTTGAATTAAGAGATGTTTGTACAGTGATGTAATATGAGAGAAGTGTTAATTTATACTTGGAAGGTGAGATAATATTTACAATCTTTAGTCTGATTATTTTCTTGGAATGCTGGAAAAGGTTAAAATCATACCCTTCCTGGCTTCCTTCTTAGACAGTAACTAGCAATGGGAAGAAGTGATGGAAGGAACTTCTTTCACTATATTTCTTCAGTGTAGTTCTTCAGCAAGAAATCTTCATGCCGAAGAGAAGCCAGGGTTTTCAGAGAAAGGAAATCTCTCTCTCCCCCCCCCGCCCCCCCCTCCAATTTGAATAGTGACAAAACTGCACTGAAGAGCAAATATTTTTGATTCTGGAAGATTCTGAAGTGCTCTAAATGGAAAGCTGCTTCAGAGAGTATTCCTGGGAAGAGTAAAATGATATACATATCTGGACGCTGGAAAGCTGGATAGCGAAAGACTGCATCAGTAAACTGCCTTTTGATGTACAGAAGGTGCTGCTTTTAGGCATCTTAAATGCAAAGTGGAAATACTGCCTAACCTGCTTAGGCACCTAAATTTCCTACTGAAAACATAATTGGGATGTGAAGTCCTTCTGCTGTGCATGCATACAGGAGATGCTGTCATTTGAACCTCTGTGCACTTCCGCGTAGCAAAGCTGTTCTGGGAATTGCATGTCCTTGCCACCTCTAACACACTGGCAGCCTTTAATTCATTCAAAAATCGAGCAGAGGCTATTGGTTTCAGTAATGGCTGTACCACATGTCCAGTGTGTAAGAAACCTGAGTTCAATTTCCTTCCCAGTTGGAGGTGTTCAGTGGCCCTGCTTGTGCAAGTGCTGCTGCACAGCAAAATTGCAGCGCCCAGAAGAGAGCAAGAAATGCGTTGCAGGAACTGTCCAATTGGTGAAAGCTGCCTAAAATGACACAGCATGTAGGTGAGTCAATATGTCACCAATTTCCAAACTTCATTGAGTTTTCCTCATATATGTGACAAAAACTGAATGTGCATTGGGGATGCTCTAATATTTCTGTCCCTGACCATGCACTCACAGGGCATGGGCTGATGCAGCGAAGCTTTATTGTACCCTCTTTCTCTCCTGCCTTTGGTGAAGATAGAAATAATACTCTGCTAACTCTGCTTTGGTAGAGAACAGCGTCTTAATACTACTGCCCTGTGGGTCATGGTTCAAGGGCCTGATGCTTGGTAGCACTGCTATGGTTATACCTTTTGTTTGCTCTGAGCTGCACAGAAACTTGCCTGGGTCTTGGTGCAAATCTCGAAGATAAGCAAAAATATCTGGTGTACTCTACAACCCCTCATTTCAGGGACTCAGAGCAGAGGCCTTTACATAAGCTGTTTGGGATCCCTCTGTGCAAGATAGGCCATTTTACCCCAGGGGACTGTTTCCACTCACTCTAAGCATCTGTTTTGCTATCAAAGTGGCATGTAAAAAAACAAGATAAAAAGCATACTGTGAAGAACAGAAGAATGGCCATACTGAGTTGCACTAAAGGTCCACCCAGGCCAGTATCCCATCTCAGTTAATGCCTGATAGGCCCTTACGCTTTAATTTAAACAGTTTTGTGGAGTTGGGAAATAGCCAAAGGCTTGCTCCTGCCACCCTGTGCAAATTACAAAGCCTCTGGATGCAGTGCACTGTCCCATTTAAGGTGGAAAAATGAAATAACCATGGGGGATGCCTTGAAAAATACAGTAGCACATATGCTATTTCTCCACTAATACTCTCTCAATCCACAACCCTTTACTTGAGCTGGATGCAGTGTCTGTGTATTTATTTAGTAACCCTGTATGGATTTCTCTTCCATGAGCTTCCATATACTAAAAGTGGTTTGGTATAACTGAGGGGTGGGAAAGCAGTTTGGTGAATGTGTTTTCCTGGTTATGTTTGGTAAAACCACAAACTAATCACAACAGGTAGTTTGGAAAAAGACAGGGGCTAGAAGTTTTATTTCAAATATTCTTCTGTTTTTTTATTTTTCACATAGCTTAGCATAATGTCATAGAATATAGAATATCTTGAGTTGGAAGGGACCCATAAGGAACATTGAGTCCTCGCTACCGATTGCAGATGCAGAGGAAATAAGGAGCAAGCGTGAATCCTGTGTCCCTCTGCCTGTGCAGTGCTGGGACAGATTCACCATCCCTTAGCACTTCCCTGCACAATCTGACCCAGCTCCTGCAGCTCCAGCAGTAGAAGTTTGGCCTGAGGACCCTGACTTCTTGTAGCAGCCAGCAGAGCTCTTAAGGGCAGAGAAGAAAGCGGTGAGCACTTCCATGGACCGCCATAGAGAAAACTTTCTCTGTTTCTCTTAAAAAACCTGGAGATAGAAAGGACATGACCAGCAGTGATGAATTTTGGCTTTTGGCTATGTCAGTGGGGAGGTCCCGGGCTGATATTGTGGTGGCCTCTCCATGGTAGCAATAAAGCACTTGTGCCAGTATTTTCTGTAAGTAATTTCAAGAACACTTCTATTGCCTGTGCTATAATTACCGTGTTGACAAGACACAGAAGTTTGGTCTCTGGAGTTGGCATCTCTTTTGACTATTAAAAGTGCAGTGCTATATAATTATTTTCTTTTGAATAAACTGAACACTGGATAATTCCTGGAATCCTCATTGGCTGGTTGCTTAAGTCTTGGGTTTATCCTTTAATTTTGGTTTCTATTAGTAAGTCCATTTTGGACTACTAAATAGTTATTTGGCTTTATACTTATAATGAAGTTCTCAAGTTCAGTATCTCATATTTTTCAGGCTTTGTTGTAAATGAAATACAGGACTCTCACAAATAGATGGAAAAATTGATCTGTTGAGGGAATACAATTTGATTCTGCACATCAGATAAGCTTGTTTTGCCAATTATTTTACTGATTCTTTTTAAGAAGTATAAGTTGGAGCATGGTTTTCACCAAAAGAAATCTTGCTGTGATGTGATTGTTTCATTACTTTAACATCTTTCAAAATTAAAGACATACACTGAAGGCTGCTGTAGCTCATTCACAAGGGAAGAATGGAAATTCTTCACTGTGAGAAGTGAGACATACATGATTCCAGCCCTGTAATTCCCTCCTGTGCTCCCTCACACTGATGCCTGATAGCTTGTGAAGGTATTCCCAATATTATTTCTTCTACTGATGGAGCGAGAACGATTTTGGATATGCCCCTCATGCGAGGCCAGGGCTGCACAGTGAACAGCAGTTCTCTGTTTGGGTAGGTGGGGCTGGGGCCAGGAGCAACTTGTAAACGTTTCTACTTTCTTGTTCTACCTTTTTTCTCTTGGGACTCCTGTTTTGCAGAGTTTTAAGACAATTTGATGAGAGCTGATCAGCGGGGTCATTGAGGGGTGTGACATTAATTTTTGCCTGTTGTTTAAAAGATATACGTGAATGAAATGAATGCAAATGAATGATAGAAGGAGAACACAGAACTGAACAATTCAGAGCACAGCACATTTCTGCTGGATGTGTGAGCGGAGCACACCACAGTGTATTCCCTTGAATTTTCCTTTCCTTACTTCTAGTTCCCCTGTAACACTGCTCATCTCCTATCTGCAGTGGTTTTGACGTGACCTTTCCCCTCTGCTCCTAAATCAGGCTTCCTGACACTATCTGTACTCCAGGACAACCAGTAAATGCTGCTTTCACCTGTACCTCTCCCGCGGTGAAGTACTAGTGTTTCTGTGGAC
Organism: Pelecanus crispus; assembly: GCF_030463565.1. Lineage (NCBI taxonomy): Eukaryota > Metazoa > Chordata > Aves > Pelecaniformes > Pelecanidae > Pelecanus > Pelecanus crispus. The sequence continues at coordinate 104,543,661 of NC_134645.1, forward strand.
CACCTCCTTCCCCGGGGGCGCAGGGCTTCCTTGCAGCCCTCTGCTCTCCCCTTCCCACCCAGCCAGCTCTGAGCATCTTCCTCTTCCCTGTAGCTTCTCTCATTCCTGCTGATTTGGGGGGTTCATCCCTGAAGGTACCAGTGGGTACATGTTTGCGGAAGGATGCGCAGAGATCAGCGGGGGGGTGGTGCAGTTGAAGGAAGGCATTAATGGTTTCTGCAGGGGTTGGGGAAAGGAGAGCTGTGCCACTGAGCAGGATCCTGGTGTCCCCGCCTGACCTGAAGTGCCTGCACTTACAGAGCACATGAGAGTTTTGTGCTGCAGCGAGTGTGTTGTTAAAATAATTTTGTAGATTTAGTGTGCTGTTTTATTTCAAAAAAAGGTGCAGTATTAATGGTAGCAGCCCCTGTACTCTTTGTAGTGAAGACTGATGCAGTGAAGTCACTAAGTTGCTTGGTTTTTATTTTCCTTTTACATTAATTCTGCAGATTTTACATAAATAAACATTTAGACAATCACAGAGATTACAAACACCAAAAATTAGTTAATGTACTGTTGTGATATTTTCCTCAGTCGTCTTTTTCACAACTATTCGTTTTCAATTTTTTGGACCTTTTTCTTTTGGGGTTGTTGGTAGGAGGAATCTGTAGGATTTTACAGTTAGTTGGGGCCAGCATTGTGGGTTTTTTGATATATATCATCTCTCTGTATAGTTATAGGCTGACATTCTTACGATATTCTGAAAAAATGCATTTGTCGTCCTTTGGCTACCTGCTATTCAAATTCTCACATAGATTTAATTTCATATGTTCTTCTTTGGTATTGCTCAGTTTGGCCTTGTGAGAGATGTGTTTTACCCTTCAGTAAACACTTGCCGCAGAAAAGGCTGAAACTGATTTTAAAATGATGAATCTTACAAACCATCAAGTCTGAAATAATCAATGTAAATTGTGCACTTCTACTATGGTAAGATTTTGTCATGTATTACATGCCTATTACTTACACATTTAATTACATAGTTTAAACAGATCCTTTTTCAAATAGCTGGGACAAGAAACTGCCACTTAATCTATTTAAATGAAGTTGACATCCCAGAATTTGTGTAGCATCATTGGAACAGTGCATCTTATGTCCTATTCCATAAACCCCAAACTACTTCATCTGGTTTCTTGCCCATTCTGACACAAGGTAATATGAATAACAAAGTATGGTGTTACCTTGCAATTATCTGTAATCTGAAGGTGATATTTCATAACATAATAATTATGGTTTTGCATTGTTAACTTCGGGGGGATTATATTAGGTAGGAGTAGCGTTTCCTGGAAATTGACTTCTGTGCATTTCTTGAGGTTGTTTGTGGAGATAATTTTTTTTTTGTCTTAATGGAATGAGTGCTTTATAAGCAGTGGAAAAGGCAAAGATGCTGACTGAAAAGCCAGAATAAATCAATTTACTGATTTTGTGGCACTTCTTCTATTTGGCTAATACAGATCATGAATCTACCAGAAATGAACCTGAAATTACTATCTCTCTACTTGTTATTGTCTTGCCCCCACAACTCTGTAATCCCTTTTTTCCATATCATTTTCCTAAAAACATAATGTCAAGTATATACATCTTTAGAGAGAAAGGCCTACATTTAATTGCTGTAGAATTTTGTTGCAGATAACAGCTTACTGGCTGCTTGATGGCTGCTCAGTATGTTACAGTGATTAAACAGCATTCCCTTCAGTTTACTCCCTTGACTAGTCTTGGAAAAGAAAATGGTTACTTACTTCCATTTACCTATTTCTTCTCCTAGGAGGCACTTGCAATAGGCATGCTGAATTGTGATTTGGTGTATTTTGGAGAATAGTATTTTCCAGCACTACAGAAGTTTCAGAACATCTGCCAGTACCCTGTTACTGGTAACGTGGTGGAGACTTTGCCCACCCTGAAGAGTTCAAAATTAAAGATTAGCAATAGAAAAAGGACAGATACACACAGCTTTCACCCCCTCCCCTGCCCCCCAATGTATTGACTTTTAATTTTGTTGTGTAATAAATATTTTCATTTATATTTGACCTTTTAGGTGAGTGTGTAGATCATTTTGATGTGGGCATAAAAGATATGAAAAAGGAAGGAGTCTTGGCCCTTATTCAAGGAAGGCATTTCAGTTCTAGGAAATGGGCTGAAAAAAGCAGCAAGAATGTTAGTGATAAGCTAGCATGTAATAGATAAAGACTAATGTGACTGACAAAGTAAAGCCTGTAGAGAGAAGAGGAATATTTAGTCTACTGGCTAGATGTAAAATACTTAAATTAGGCACACTGAAGGGTAGTGCAATGAGATGGCCCTGCACTGCTACTGAAAATTTCTCCTGAATTTAGCTGCTTTTTTTTTTCACTGAGACCCTGGCTCTTGGTGGCGGTCTCGGCCCTGGGGTGGAGGAGTGGGAAGTGTCCCAGACTCCCTGAAGTAGCCAGGTGTGTGGGTTGAGACTGAAGTAACATCTCCCCACCGGTATCTAATACATAAACACTTGCCATGCTTTGGAGCAGTGGCTGTCAAGTCTTTGGATAATGGCTGCAGAGTGGGATAGCAGTTGAGTAAGAAGTGTGACTGGGAATATAACCTACTCATGTCTGTACCTAGCAGGAGAAGCATATAAATGTGCCTTGGTGAAAACTGAGCTTCCACAGAAAGGATGGTGAGTGTTGTTGAGTTTAGAATCTCAATTTTGGGCTTATATGTCTGACTGACACTTTTTGGGTCTGTGGTCCATTGCAGGCTGGCCTTACATCTGGGCTTGCAGATTCGATTCAGAGTTGTTTCTCACGCACAGATTTTAAAACCCGGAAGTTTGGGTTTGTTTTGCAGTATAATAACACTGTATTTTCTTTTCATTTCTTCCCCATCTAGTTTAATCTCGAGACGTTGAAAATACAATACACATGGCACAGATCCTAACATTTTTTCAGATGCTATTAATTCTGCTGCTTCATGATTACGTCTCAGCTGAAGATGGGGAAACAAGAGCAAGTAAGTCTTAATTTTTATGTTTCAGATAAGGGCAACTTCAAAGCGTGCCTTGAATTTATAGTATCCATTTTCAGGTCCACATGTACATTTCTGTTGATGGTGATTTTTTCCCAGTATAATTTTCCTGGTGAAAATTGTACAATATACAATAAGCAACTTAAATATCTTATTTCTCCTGTAGGAAGGGAATATCTTTATTTCTTTTTGTGTCTTGGAAGTGCCCAAGGGGGCAGATGGAACTGTAAAGCTCCATTGATTTAAACTTGTCTTGAGTATTTATATTTTCACTTCTTCAGAAGTCATGTTTTGAATAGCTTAATTTTATGTGAGAAACTAAGTAAGAAAAATAAGGGTTCTGTGAGATGAAGCTGAGATAACCCCAGCTCTGGGACAGAGCTTCTTGCATATTCTTCAAATGCTAATCATCTCAAATCCCACCAAACCAAGTTTTATACTCTAAATATGGTTTATAGAAAATAAAAAGTTAAAGCAAGGTAGCTTTTTGAGAGACAAAGTGGCTGAATAAAAAGAATGTGGAAAACTTTTCTCTGGCCAAAATGATGCTTTCAGGGTAGGTCTTTTTCTTCCAGTTTTCTCTCAATCCAGCATTTTCCAGTGTTTTACAACAAACTCCATAAAATTCCTTTTGGTCTCTAGAAAGACGTATATTTTTTTCAGTCTATCTGCTCTAAGCTGGGTCTGCTTTCAGCGGGGCCAGTGATGTCCAAAGTCCCTTCCAACTGAAATTACTCTGTGGTTCATATCCCTGGACCACAGAGTGATGCACTCTGCTCTTGCTCCTTCTCCCTTTCTCTTCATTACCACCTGCATTGCGAAAGTATCCCTCCAGCAGACTGTGGTCACTTGCTTTCAAAGAAGGTGAAATCTTGACCTGACCAGAAGTGTCCGTAGGCAAATGTCAGGACAAGGCAAAGCTCTTCTTCCTGTGGTGGAGCTGCAGCCTTTCAGAAAACAGAAAGCACAGTAATACACATCAGTCCCCATGACCCTATGTGCCATGGGATCAGAATAATCTCTTCTGGTTTTGACCATCTCCTTGGCACCTCGTGTGTCAGTTATCTAAGCTCCTTTCACAGTTGATGGAAGGTGATTATCTCCTCTAGAGAGTTATTCCCTCCATCTGAAGATGTGCATATAAGATGGATAGGACTGTCGCATAGAAATGCTTGTGTCAGTCCATGGCCTGTAGTTGGCAATTTAGTCTAAAAGCTCCATTTGTAAGTGACTACAGCTAGGAGAGCTGAATCCATGCCTAAGTCATCATGCAGTTACATCATATTTGTTAAATGCTTATGGGATCTTATATTCTGGAGGTTGAGCATGTTCACTGAGCATTTTTCTTCTTCTAAAATCAGAATATGCTACCAGCAACATTCAATCGAGACTCAGGATTTTATAATAACTAGTTCTGTAAGTGTCAGTAGCAGTGTCAGAAGTCAATTAAAATGTATTTGTAAAAGGATTGGATATTACTGCTGAATTCTGGAGTATTCAGACTATAGCCTTCCTCTGCAGTGTGCTTGGTTTGCTAACAAAAATGAGTTTTTATGTTTATCATCTCTGCAGACAGAGAGATATGGAAAAAACCAAAATGTGTTCCTCTCTGCTGATTGCATGGAATGCAATTGCCAGCGAAGGAACTGAATTGCAGAATTTTTCATAGTTATTTCTGGTGATAATGTAAAAACCAGAAAATGGTATCATTTTCAGATACCAAGTTGGATCTGTGTGGCTTACAGAAATAATCTTGTTTTCTCTGATAAACTTGGCTGATTTTTTTTTAAATGGAATGTATTTGTCAGTATTGATGATAATATACAGAGTAATTGATATGGAAAATATTTTCTGTGGAAGAAGAAAGTGGAAGAGTTCATTAAAATATTTGTTTGGTTTTGTTTTTCTTTTTAAGGTTGCAGAACTGCTCCGGCAGATTTAGTTTTTATCTTAGATGGCTCTTACAGTGTTGGCCCAGAAAACTTTGAAATAATCAAAAGCTGGCTTGTCAATATTACAAGAAATTTTGACATAGGGCCAAAGTTTATTCAAGTTGGAGTTGTCCAGTACAGCGATTACCCTGTACTTGAAATTCCCCTTGGAACTCATGAATCCACTGAGAACCTCATCAGGGAAATGGAGTCCATACACTACTTGGGAGGAAATACAAGAACAGGAAGAGCTATTCAGTTTGCCTTTGACCATCTTTTTGCAAAATCTTCAAGATTTTTAACAAAAATAGCAGTTGTTCTCACTGATGGAAAGTCCCAAGATGAAGTCAAAGATGTAGCAGCAGAAGCAAGGAAAAATAAAATCACTTTGTTTGCTATTGGTGTTGGCTCAGAAATAGAGGAGGATGAACTTAAAGCTATTGCCAACAAGCCTTCATCAACTTACGTATTTTATGTTGAAGATTATATTGCAATATCAAGAATTAAAGAAGTTATAAAGCAGAAACTCTGTGAAGGTAAGTAATTTATTATAAAATATTTTAGGTGTGCAGAATGTAGTTCTATATCCATATTTCTTTATTTCACAAGCAGCACGCATGATTAATGTAACCTAAGGCACCTGATAATCTTTACTATGATCTTCGTTCATTTTGATCTTGTTTGAGGAAATCAATCCCAAAATACTATTTTCTCTGTTAAACAAAGAGGTATATTCGGGAAAGATATGGTGCTTTAATACAGCGTGTGTTTAATTTCAGTGTGTAGCATTTTGCCCTAGGCCCCAAATTTTTTGCATTGATGAAGTTTAGAAACCCTAAAGTAGTTGAGCAATTCTCATAGTGCTGAGAATATAGGGCTTACTTTATCCTTTTCCTAGGTGCAGCTGATACTCATCCACAATCTAGCATTTCTTCTTGACAGTTGAGAGGATAGCCTATCATTACAAACAGGAGTTCTTCCGCTAGTATGTGTTGAAAAACCCAGAAGAAAGACTCTTGGCAAAAGTGCCTGGATTTGTAACAAGCTGTTATGATCATTTTTAGAAGGATTTTGTAGAAGAATTAGTCAAGACCAAGATTGTAAAATGACTTTTCAGCTTTAGAACACTAGCAGCATTACTGCATTGAGTTTTCTGATAACTTTGTAAAACAATGGCTTTCCCATATATATGAAAAAGATAGCAAATTGCTTCTAAAATATATCACTTGGAAGGACTTCATTATACAGCGAATTTTATCAGTGCTATTTTGTACATGTTTTATTACCAAGAATTGGTGCAAGTCATATTTCAATTGTGCCATATTTCTGCACTGAGTAGGAATGAAAAAGAGTTTTCATTTGCTCTCACTTTGAGTATGGACTTCATTGAAAAAATATGGTTATACTTATGTTGAGGATAATAGTGTTTATTTCTTGATACAGTTATGAAAATCATAATAATTCCTTGTGGCTTATGTAGTAAGGTGGTCAGTCCAAAAATTAAATCAGCTAAGTGCAGCTAAATTCTTTAATAAAACGTCACGAAGGGAGAAATTCCCCAAAATAAACACAATATTTTCTTTAAATAAAGTTTAGAAGTGACATATTTCATCAAGATGGATTTTCTGCTTTCAGAATTAACTAGTATCCTTTAAAATTCAGCTGTGGTATTTGACATAACTCTTAGAGCAGTAATCTGCAAATGTTGGCTATGTGTACAAAAGTGTACTTACTGCTTTACTTCAGGTGACCCTTTGCTTCCACTCTCTTACGTTGCGCTCTTCCCTTGTGTTAGCACTGAGATGCCTCTCTCAAAGAGCAATCAGAGCCAGTTGGCAGCTTCATTTCTAACTGCAATGTCTTTAGCAGGTGACCTGAAAGACCAGTAAACTGGAAATTTTTTATCTGAGTGGTGGATTATTTTATTCATGTTGTTAAGATTCACTTTGATTCTGGGAGAGGAAGTTCCAAGAGGGCAAAGCAGCAATGATTTGGCTGTGATCGATCACATGAAACTGCCTGAAAATTTTGCAATTCCCTCTTGATTGTCTTTGTTTTAACGTCTAAAATAATGCTAGCCTTTACTCTGTGGCGTTTTTAACTTCATTATTATGTGAACATAGATATAAGAGCATAGGGGTAGGATTTCCTTTCTGGGGCTGAGGTTTGGTGGTTGGTGTAGCAAGTAGGGCTATTACAGACGGCCTTGCAGATAGATGGCTCTGCTGTGCCTTTTGGGAACTCTAGTGTTCATTTTAGAGTACAGCAGGGTGAAAAAACCTGCTGAACCTGTCATCCAGAAAGGACAACGTGGTTAGGAATCCCCAAGTATTTAAGGAATATTTAATATTTAATATTTAATATTTATTCTGGAAGTTAAATGTTCCTGCACTATTAATATTCCTTAGCAAAAATAGCGAAAAGATTGTGTGTCAGGAATACATTTAAAAACAATACTCAATGCAGACCTCAGAAGTATGTCTGGAGGATGCTGAGAAAAGTTCCTTTGTGTCCTGCCAGAAGATGATCCAGAAGACCCAAAAAAGATCTACCTTACTGGGAATGTTTTTATGTAATTTTTTAATGTGCCATTGGAAATAAAGAATAGTTTCTTAATGTATAATTTTACACATGCTTAATTTGCATTGTATTGCTTTGGAATAGTCACTTTGGCATTGATCCAGAATAATGGCCCTCTCACATAAAGTAATCCTATTTCTGCATTTATGTTTTGATTTTACACCAAATACTGTAACTGATAAGAGATTCTTGCATTCATTTTCTTGTTCAGCGCATATGATTATCTGTAATCTGTATTAATGGCAATATGACCGTTACTGAGCTTTGAAATAAATGAGTTTAGAAAATGTTTCCTTGATAACAGTGCACAGTGAAGAAACCTGAAAAAATAAAGTGTTATTACTCTTACTTAATATCATAAGTATGTTGACTTAAATCCTGCATCTGTGTTTTGAGAAGAGTGAGAAGGAAAGTTGTGTTGGACTTTGTATTTCCTTTTTTTTTTTTTTTTTTTGGAAGCATTCAGAAGGTAGACATTTTAGTTTCCAAAATGTAGGCAGAGAGTTCTTGCAATTCTTTCTTGCAGAACCAGACACGTAACTTCTAACATATCTTTAATTTGGGAGTCTGGTGACGTTTTGCTGTGGGGAGGAAAGGAAAACTAAGGGGAATGTACGTGGCTTCTTGCTGCTGCCCCAAGTACCTGTGGCATGTCCCCTTAGGATGGATTGTCCTTTCCCACCATAGATAGTTTGTACAGATTTAGCTAAATTTTCTTGAGAGATAATATATCCTGCCTCCCCCACCAGAATGGGGTAGCTTCTGACTGCCCTTGGGTTGGTTAGAAAGAGAAGCTGTGCAGTGTTGCTCATATTATAAAGAGAAGCCAGTCTAGACTTTTGAGCTGATAATTCCCTGGCACTGAAACGTGAGTTTTCCAGCCCATGGCTGGTCCAGATGGAGATGAGAGAACTCTCCACCCCTTCTTTGGAATGTATTGCTAACCTCTTCCCTTTCTATGAACTGATGATTTTCTGAAGAAACAATGGGAAATGAATGCTGAAAATACATTCATTGTAAATAGTTTAGTATAGTTTTAATAAAACAAAAAGTTGCTTGCTTGCTTTTCATTGATTTATTACTCTAGTACAATGTTGTTTCTAGCATTAAATATCCCTCTATCTCACTTTTTTTTTTTTTGAGACAACTTAGGTCCACTGCCTAGTATTGTTTTTGTGTAAAGAGAATTAAACAGAGATAACATTCAGCTAACTTTAATTTCCACAGGAGATATATCACACAATATTTGTCCAGTGAGAATAGCTTCAAGTAGATTTCAGTGTAACAGACGAAATAGATCAGAGTCCATTTCAAGCAAAAGAAGATGAAAAAAACAGTTGTAGATAATTCTACTTTTGTCCATTTTCAACCTGATTTTATAGTTGGGAGGGATGCTGGATTCAAGTTGATAGTGCATTGTGGAAATTAACATCTAAAATTTTGTAGCATTTTGAAACCATACAATTTTAGACATTAAATTCAATATTTTTATTAGTCAGATATTGTAATACCTTTTAACTGCAATTAGTGACAATTCAAAGTAGTATGTGAACATAATTGCAGTAGAATATGATATCTCAGTATTCTCGCTTCATGTCTCTGAGGATACTGCATATCCCTTCTGCCATGGTATACTTAACTGGCAGTTCTCAATTCTCTTTTATTTCTTGAAAGGCAGCTACAGAAAGTTAGGTAGGTGGGAGGTTACTTTTTGAAAGTTGTAAGTCATATTTTGAACTATACTTTCATTTATTACTTTGCAGAATCTGTTTGTCCAACAAGAATTCCAGTGGCTGCTCGAGATGAAAAAGGATTTGACATTCTTGTAGGATTAGGTGTGAAGAAAAAGGTTAAAAAGAGATTTCAAATACCAACCACTAATGCAAAAGCTTATGAAGTAACCTCACGTGTTGACCTGTCAGAATTGACAAGGTATTTAAATTTATAAATACATTTCTAAATTTAGTGAGATTTCATTTTGTTTGCTTAAAGTGAGAGAGACTTATTTTAAGAATTATATGACTGTTTAAGTACTGTCTTTTTTTTCCCCTTTCCCCCTTATTTAGGAATGTGTTTCCAGAAGGTCTGCCTCCATCCTATGTGTTTGTTTCCACTCAAAGATTTAAAGTAAAAAAGACGTGGGATTTGTGGAGAATTCTAAGTCTGGATAAGAGACCACAGATAGCAGTCACTATTAATGGAGAAGAGAAAACATTATTGTTCACTACAACAAGTTTAATAAATGGCACACAAGTTATTACTTTTGCTGCACCTCGTGTAAAGGTAAGGAGTAAGTCATCGTCGTGCTGGAATACTCAGTTAAGTACACATTATTCCTTTCCCCTTTGTTTTTTTTTTTAAAATACATAGTCTTCTTTTTGACTGCTTAGGCATTTAAAAGTAGATGGGGGGTATTTTACCCATGTTTCCAGAGTGTCCACAGTGTTCATCACTGTAAATGCTTTGCAGGTACTTTCTACGCAGTAGTTTCCAGCAGGTAATTGTGAAGATCACAGAGACTTTTTTTCACACAGCTCTTTGCTTAGCATATGCTGGAAAGTATTTTCTGCCTTTCAAATGGACAGTAGAAAATGTGAATTGAAATAGTCCATTTTTAGAGACAGTTTCTGTTAAGTGTCTAAATTCCTTGAAAATACATGACAGAAGTTACTTTCTTCTCCAGAAGAGTAAATAGCAGCTTACAAAATGAGAGTTCAATCTGGATTTGTCTAGTTCTCTGTTGAATAAAAATTCCTTTCAGCTACTTATTTTTCTCACTGAAGGGATTCCCCTCTTTGTGCAAACCAGTTTGGTTGTCTTCTAGTGGAATCTGAAGGTTCTCTTTCAGTCTTTCTTCAGTAATTTCCAGTGAAGTATTCAACTTTGGTAAGAAAAATTATCTTGGTTGCAGGTGAGACAGAGGGAAGGAGATCAAATACCTCTACTCTTGCATTTGTAGCAGTATAGGAATATGCAGCCCAGAGATTCCCATTCCTACCACAGGAGGTATTATTTAAGTGAGCAAAGAGGGATGCTTAGCAGTCAAAGAGTGGGAAGGATTTACTGCTGGAGAGCTTCATGGCCAAGTGGGTTCAACTTTTCTGGGAAGCAGTGGCCTGTATTTGAATCCTTACTCCAAATCAGGCTGAAGGAATTTGAAATATAAATCCTCAGAGAAGGAAGGACTCCTATCCAAGAGAAGGTCTTAACTACTAAGCTTTTGCTAGGGAGAAGTATTTTATTCTTCTGTTATTGGATGGATAATTTTACTTTTTCTTTCCAAATTTCCTCTACCTTTTTATAATTATTTGTAGGTGAAATAATTTATTTTTTTTTTTTTTTTTAAGAAGCAGTGTTAAACTTGATTTACTGGAAATTCTTAGAAAATTCAGTTTCAAGCCAATCTGAAAATCTGTATGTAATCATTTCTGGCAGCTACAGCGACAATCAATCTTGTGCCTGCAGTCCCAGATATCCATGAATTTCACCATGAAAAGATGATTTTCACTTTTTTTTCTTTTGTGTTTCTCCATGCTTGTATTGCTATTATGTAGAACAAAAATTTTATGCCCTTTTTAGACCTCTGTGTCTCTAAACACACTATAAATGTCACTATGCTTTTAATGAACCTTTTTATTTAATAGATCTTTATGACAATTTAGTACTATTACTCAGGAAAATGGAAATGTTATATATTCTGATCTGTTGTTTATTTTATCTTGTAATGAGAGCCATTGTAAATAAATAAAAACCCAGTCTACAAATGGAAATAAAATAGAAACAGAGGTGCTGTCTGAGGGTGTATACTAGTAAGTGAAGTAAGCTTAATTTCTATTTATGTCTACAAAAGGTAACAAGGATGTATAACGTACTGAAAGATGTATGTTTCAGTTTACTCTTATGTATACCAATTTAGTGTGGGATTAATCTCTATTAAATTTAGCTGTATAACAGATAAGCATCTAGTCTAGGCTAGGCTAAAGAGCTAGATTGTTTTTGAAACTAACAGGCTCAAGAAGGTGGCATTTCTTCCCATGCTGATTTTAATTGCTAAGGTAGGTGAGATAAATACTTCTTTAAAGGTACCATTTTCTATTACTTGTAGAACTATGCTATTTGTTTAAACTAAATCTTATGCTTTAGAAACCTGAGGTTTTGTGAGATGATGAATGTAATATTTGGTTTGTTCATTTCAATATTGTGATTCTTTCTGCCAAGATCATGTTGTCTTTAAGATTTTTTTTGTAAGAGATTAAGTAGAAAGGCTTTCAAGTACCAATTTGTTTTCACCATGATTTAAGATCTGAAGTGTTTGAGACATTATACCACTGCTAAAAAAAAGGCCTCTGTCTTCATATTTTTAGCAAATACAAGTTTGTGCATGTTCAAGATCATAGACTGAAAAAATCTATGTGACTTATAAAATAATTCTGACATAGGGACTAATTATTACCAAATATCGTCTTCTCAGTTATGGTATTACTTGGCAAATACTTTTTTGCCTATGCAGTTTACAATTTTTTGTATGACAAAACCTGGCACATTGATCATCTCAACCATTAACAGTAATTTAAGTGTTGAAATGTAGTTTTATTGTTACTTAAATTGAAGACATTTTGTTTTAAACAATTCTGTTTTCTTCACTTTTCTTAGACGTTGTTTGATGAAGGCTGGCATCAAATTCGTCTCTTAGTAACAGAAGACTTTGTAACTTTGTATATAGATGACCAAGAAATTGAAACGAAGCCATTACATCCTGTTTTAGGTATTTACATCAGTGGCCTAACCCAAATTGGAAAGTATTCTGGAAAGGAGGAAACTGTACAGGTAAGCATATACTAAACCCACAATAATTCAGAAATTCTACTGTAGGTTAACATTGCATTGGCGCTTTCTGTTTTCTTGAACTTACTCTTCTAACTTACACTAGGCTGAAATGTAATACACAAAATTTTAGTAGTTAGGAGGGAACGTAAATGGTCAGGAGAACTCAGCACAACTGATATATCCTGTGCGGTGGGTGCTTAATTGGTCTCACTGACTCCAAGAGGCATTTATTTTTGCTGAACCACGAACTTGATGCAATGTGGTTGCCCAAATTTGGGAAACAGTGTCTCAAAGCAGGGGATTTCCTCTGTACGACACCTGCATATAATTTCCTTCTATCAGTGTATGGGTTATGCTGGTAAAAGAGGGAGAGAACAAAATTTTGATGAAGTTTCTTTCTCATCACTAGCTGTCATGAAAGTACAAGGTGTATCAACTCTGTCATACTGCAAATATTTGGTACTCAAACTGCCACTGTTTGATTCTGCTGTGCTGGGCCCACCCCCACCGCCTGAAAACCCTGTACCAAGTTTCTCCTCTATTCTGAGGAACTTTGAAGTCCTTTTGCCTTCAGCTCTTTACAGACACCAAAAAGCTGGTTAAAACTTCAGGCTGTATAGGTAAAGGCTGTGTAGAGCAGTGGTAAAGAGTATTACGTTTACAGTGTTCCAGATGTTGGCTAAATAGATTGTTTCCTTATATTTATAGCAATGTGGTAATGCTATTACTAATTAGACTGATAGTAATGGAAACAATACTAAGAAATACTGAATTACATAGGTAGATGTTGTTTTTAGTTACTTTGAGAGCTATGCTTTTTGGTACTCTAATTTCATGATCCTTACTGCTCCTATTAAAATATATGAATGTGTTTTGTACTATCTTCATTAACCCTCTTCAGATGTCTTTACTCAGTTACTCCTGAATTTTGTGCATTTGTAGCCAGGCTTCAGTTCTATTATTATCATATTCTAAAAGTGTACATGGAAACTTGGATGATGCACTGTGTGTGTGACTCAGCATTTCCGGTGGTAACATTGTCCATATACTAGAGTACCCCGCTGCAAAAACTACTGAATGTTTGTCACAGATTTCTGATAGGGCTTCAAGTGCTTATTGCAAGGAAACTAGAAATTTCAGAATTGTAATCAGTCATCTCGTGCATTTTCTCTGTTGGTGCAGGATTATCCCATTTTTACAGTTTTGTGCATTCTAGGGTTAGAGGGTTGGTTGGTTTTTGTTGTTGTGTCTTGTTTTTTTCTCTTAAGTCACTGCAGAAATGGGACTTTTATAGACACCCAGTAATACAGTTTCTGAGTTGAAGAATGTTAGTAGCAAGACATGTTATCTAAAATAAAAATGTAAACATTTTAGGAATGTCGAATTGTATAAGATCCTCTTCTGATAGTGGACTAGAAGAAAAGTAGAAAATCTGCCTCAGGATGCAATTTTGTATTTCCAGGTGATTTCTGTAATCTAAAAAGGGTATTTGCTTTCTCCACTTTCTCAGGCTGTGACGCATTCTGCAAAGCATTAACAGTCAAACTTTGCCAGGATATTTCTATTTAAACTATGATTATAGAGAAATATTTTAATGAATCTGCATACCACCTTTCAGTGAAAAGGTATTTTGAAATCCTTTAAGAAAGAAATCAGTTGGAGTTGGGTACAAAGTATGAAACAAGAATCTTCTTCAGAGATTCTTTGGTGAATTTTCATTCTCTTTCTGTGCTCTGATTCAGATGTTTTCTAGTGATGTTTTGCAAGTGTTCTTGATTTAATTAGGATCTTAGTGGCTGAAGTGCTTTCCAGGCTAGCGATGATAAACTTATGTATATACTTGTGTTGTGTATCGTAGACATTTTAAATTTGAAAACACATATTACTAGGCATGGTATTAACAGACTCCATTTTCTGTGCTTTCTTCTCCTGCTAGTCCAACTTACAGCCTGTGATTTCAAAGGGCTTTTTTCTCTTTAAAGTCATGATAGTTTATGCTAGAAAAACTGACTTCAGTGGTTTCATTTTTCTGGAGTGTAGCAACAGAGCAGAATGGTACAAACTTTTGCTTACCTGGTGCCAGTGTTTTTATCGGTTGCTTTTTAAAGCTTTAAGTTACACTGCTAAACTCTGAACCAAACTCTTTAAGGCATCAGGGATGCCTTCTGGTGCTTCACCAAAACGTACTAATCTTACCTCTAGTAGAGACAGGTCAGTGTAGAAACATCTTCTGTAAAGGGAAAGGTTGGTTTTGCCTGTGCTGTTGTAACTTGTTTCCCAATGTTATTGGCAGCCAATGTAATTCGTGCTGTGCGTGTTTGGATTTATTGCCAAGGATTAGGGGCGGTGATTTCTATTATTTTAGAAAAGAAAATCTTGGATTGATTATTTTTCTTTAAATAATTCTGTTACAGAATGTTTAATTGGTTGCATGTATTAATCATTGTGAGTAGCCTGACTAAAAATGTTTCTACATCTTTAACTGATTTTTAACCATAGTGGACACACAGAGCTTCCAGTTTCTCTCGCTTTATATATTTTGTTCATTTTTTTAAACTTGCGGATGATCTAATTTAAGAAGAGTATAGTTTAAACTAACCTAATGTCAGAGTATTAACACTTTCTCTAAAAAAAGTCTTTTATGTTTTGAATTACAGTTTGATATACAAAAACTGCGAATCTACTGTGACCCAGAGCAAAATAATCGAGAGACAGTCTGTGAGATCCCAGGATTTGTGAGTATGATAGATGAACTTTTGAGGACTATTTGGCATTTTTTACAAGTCATTGTTTAAAGCTGACTCAGTGAATTCTTAAAAAAAGTAAGACTACATTGATTGAGCTGGTGCAAACAAATGCTTGTTACCTGTGCAATATCAAGTGACACAGAACTTGCCTGTTTTCAGCCTTATTTTTGCACAAATGTATTTTAAATTTTTTTTTTAGTTTAGGTATTTGATGGTGGAAATTTGACAGCAGTATAGAAGAATCTCAGAACTTCTGTTATAATTTAAGATTTTAAACAGTATAAATTAATAAAACTACTAGGTTATAGCAGTGTAAAATACTTCAAATATTACTTTTTAACATCTCTGATACAGTTCTTGCTACTCATCAGGTCATTTAAGCTCTGAAATTTTTGTACATAACCAACAGACTTATACTTTTAAATCACCTTTTCCTATCAGAAGTATCTGTGCTGATGTCTGTGTTAAATATCCCATTAACTGAAATGTTGCCAAGATTTCATGAGGTATATTGTGGATAAGACAAAAATAAAATCCTGTTCAGGATTTTATGATTCATCTACACAATTCGGAAGCTTATGGGGACCCTTTGACCCTCTCTTTGCCCTCTTACAGTTAATTAGGCAATGAAATGTAAAACACATGCAAACAGATTTGGAAACCATTCATGACACACAGTTGGAGCTAGATTTTCAAAGGCATTCAGCTGCTATTTCAAAATAGAAGCAAGATACATACAGTTCCCTTCAAAATGTCCTCTTTTGGTGTCTAAACCAAACTGAGCTAAAGATAAGCGGACACCAGCATCTTACTGTGTAAACCCATATTCTTCATGTTGTGATTGGTTTAGTATTAGGACCATTTTGCCAGTTTGACATTAGAACCTGTGAATCTTCAACATCCAGATATTTTATTTTTTGCCAGACTTGTACAGAGCCCCAGCTATTCTGTTTTTCTTCTATTTATTTGGGGCCAGTGTGTCTGTTGCAATTAGCACCCTTATTAGGGCTTTTTCAAAACTCACGGCTTTCATTTAAGCAACAAGTAGGTGGCTGGATTATTTGCTGTTCTGAGATCTGATTGTGTGTGTCAAGAACTAATGGGTTCAGGAACACTTTTGTAAAGTTAGCTTTAAATCCTGAAGTAAATTTAGTATTTGGCACTTTAACTGCACCACATACCTTTTTGCTCTTTACAAAATAGAAGTAGGATAAGACAAGTAATAAAATGTAAAAAATTTTTGCATAAAGAAATCAAACACTAAAAAGTCCATCATATGTTGCTTTCTCTGCGATTTGGCAAGAAGTCCAAGTAAAAAGATTGCTTTTTGCCAGCTTAGTTTCACTTGCTGCTGTTGTAAATTAAATTTGGACTTTACCCATGAAATTCTGGACTCCTTCAGAAAATAAAAATGTTGGATGATCTCCAAGGAGGAATATGCGGTTTGTGGTTGTACTCTGTCAGAGTGTGGTTGTGTCAGAGCTCCTGAACTAAGCGGGGGCTGTATTATTACATGAGCTAATGGTGGCTACTAAACGATTAAGACAGACAATTTCATGGTTGGTATGCTGAAGTATTTGGGGATGGATTGTTCTGTGGTGTTGGAGATACTGGAAAACTCAATTCAATTGATAGTAGAGTCTAATGCAGTCACACAGGAAAGTGAGAAAAAGCCAGCATTGCTTCTGTGCTGCTGTATGTTTTCCCAGATGCTGGATTCAGGCAGAGATCAGAGATTTTAGAAATAATTTGGTACATTCTCTGACCTGAATGAATAAGCAGAGGATTTTTTTGATGAGAAGTTACTCCTGGCAAAAGACTTGACCCAAATCTAAACATTTAGTGTGTAAATATTTGCATGGTTCAGTATTAATTCTAGTTTTGTCATTGCCTTTTAAAAATTGCTACTGTAGCTCCTTAAACAAAATGAACTAAAAGTTCATATGCATTGATAGCAGCTGCACATAAGCCTGAGAAAGTCTAAAATTTTGAATTATAACTCCTTGACAGCTACAGCCCTGAATTTATGATTGGGTTTGGTAGTGTTCATTTGTTTACAAATGAATGGGTTTTGCTTATTACAAATATTGCTGTACTCTTAAACTGTGTTTCTTCTTGTTTCAGAATGGAGAGGTAGGCTCAATCCTAAACTGCTCAAACTCAGTTTAAGGTAGTATTTGACTTTATATAAACTTATTATTATTCTAGGGAGCATACACTTTGTTTTGAAAAGTGGACAGAGGTTTGCTAAGCTTGGAAGTGCTGCATTTCCATTAATTGAACTCTAGTCAATAGAAAAATTAAAAATCAGTTTTCTGAAGAAACCCATGTTTATTAGAATAAATTGTCTGATTTTTTTTCCCGGTTCAGTTCAATTGCTGTTATTTGCAGGGCTGGATGTTGTTGCAAAGTGAATTGGGATATGCACAGTCACGTACCTGTTATCTGCATCATGCTAATGGGAGCTCCCTGAAGGGGACCTTGTTTAAAGGCTTAATATGATAGCTTCCCTAACCATCCTTGTAACTTCACTTGGTACTGTGCAAAGGAAATGTGGATTTGTGTTTTAATCAATCATTTGACCCTGAGAAAGAAATCCATTCAGAGAACGTTGTAAACAGTCTGCATTATTTTAGAAAATATGAGTAAAATTTTATAGAAAGTGTTTCAGATAATAAATACAAAATCTACTTTTTTGTATCTTGGATTCTTAAATTTTTGCCTTTCTGTAGCTCTAAGGACGTGCTGGGTGAAAAAGAATTCACTGAATCCAACTTCAGTGTATAGGTGTAGGACAGATGCACCTAAATTTTGGGTGCCTGACCTTGGGCAAATGTAGTCAATCTAGTAGCTCTCCCCTTGCCTACCTTGGTAAAACACTGAGATTTCATGTGGTCTCAATGGTGTGAAGTAAATACCTCCAAAAAAAAAAAGAAAAATCTTCAGAGGGTGATGTGGTCTGCCAAGGTTTAGTGTTTACCACTGTGTGTATAGGGAGCATAGTTTGGAGGAGGTCCCCTAATGGTCTTTGGAGGATGGGCACCATGGAGGCCAGGACTCTGACTTGCAGGAGTCAGTGGTAGCAGCCATGCCCCACCTTTCCTCAAGTAGCTTCGTAGTTGGGACGCATGCCCAGGAGGTAGGAGACTTGGGCTTTACGTTCTTTTCAGGCTTGCTACACATGATAGCATGCCCATCAGTTGTGGTTGTTTTGCTATACATACGATTTATTAGATTCTTTTTACGAACTTTAATTAAATAGTTATATTTGATAATTGATCACACTTCAAATGATGAATATCAATTAGTTTAGGAGAATAGTTTTGCATGTGGCCAGATCTAAAATTATCAAACTATGTGACAAAATATTTGTGGAAAAGCAAATAGAGTTTCAGATATCAGCCCAGTATTGGTACTTAATTTTTTATTTATTTTTCTTCTGGGTAAAATGAGGAATTCATGCATACAAAGTAGTTGGAGGGCAATATTCAGGTAAGCAGAAGTTCCAGCAGAACAAAGGAGTGAAAGCCAGGACCTATGCAACCTAAGGAAAATCAACTTCATATAATGTTATGATACATTTGTTGAATGCTTTTGGCATGTGTATTGATGGCTGGTTTCACTCTTGGTAGTGCATGAATGGTCCTAGTGATGTAGGCTCAACACCTGCCCCCTGCATATGCCCTCCAGGAAAACAAGGACCTCCAGGCCCCAAAGTAAGTTTCTGTTCTGTCTTACTGAGTCAACTTTTTTTTTTCTTTTTTCCAAATCTTATGTTGGCCAGTCATAGTCAGGCAGATTAAAAAAGTAGGGGACAAGTTCTCCTAGTTCTGGTTTCCAGTGCATGAATATAGTGATTAGGATCCTCAAGGCCAGGTTTTGGTGCCATAACTCCTAATAACACAAATATATCTTTTATTTTTTAAGGAAATGCTCATGGATGTAAGGCTGTGTTTCCTTGCTACTCTTCAGCAAATTATCTTGCACTGTTAATTGTTTGAGAATGAAATGGTTTGCTAATAAAAGTCTTTTAATGGAGAGATTTTTTTTCCTTCTTTGTCAAAGAATGGACTAGATGCTTACTGGGAGAGTTCCACCTTAGCTGTTCTGATGACCTCCCTTCAGTGTTGGTGAAGGATTAAAATGAGAACCAGACTTGAGTCTCAGATGTCTAACATGGCAAACTCGAATCCCTAGTATTTTGCTGTAGTACCTTTCTCAATAACTGTGCTAAGCAGTGCTTCCAGAATTACTAGCTTGCCTTGTAAGGGTAGACAAGAAAACCCCAAACCGCTTGTCTTCCATTAAGCAAATGATTAAAACCCCTCTACTCTCATTATATAAGAGGTTAACAGTCTGCTGCAGCTACCTCAAGTCAAAGGGCGTTTTGCTACAGTGGTAAGGGTTCCTGATCAGGGAATTGGAATCCACAAGATGGAGATCATTATTATTTCATGCAATAGAACTTTTGTGGTCTTTCACCTTTTTTATTTTTCCTCTTTAGCATATTAGAATAAAAAGAGAGACAGAGAAGAAAGTATTCATTATTTAAAAAAAATTTAAAAGCCACATCCTGTAAAGTATGAAGGAGTATGAAAAATGAGAATTAGGGTGACCTATACAATTTTATTTCTATCCCTGCTTCATGTGCAATCTTTCAATTGCATTGCAGTGTAATATTTGTTTGGGGATAACTGAATAATACAGGTGACAAGATGGTGCCTGACACAAAAGACTGCAGAAAGAGTGAAAAGGAAGCCAGTTAAGTTTGTATAGGTTATCTTAGTTACAGTATTTCTTAACTTTTGAATACTGGACTTTGGAACCATATAAATTTAAACTTAATTTGTGTGTTTGTGATATCAATGGAGTACAATAAAATTAATTAAATTAAAACATTTAAAAATACAAGTAACTGATATTTTAACCTTTTCAAGTTAAAGGCATAAAATTTCATAGTTCAGATGATATATCTGAAAGCAAATTTGTTTTTTCTCAAATCTCAAACCTGGACTTCTTAATTTGGACAATAATAATTCTGGATAACTTACTGTTAATTTAGCAAATTATAACTGTTAAGCTTTTCTAAAGAGACATTGTTCTATATCCTTTCCCATTTAGATCAGCATTACATTTCTGTGACTTATATGTGAAAAGATGTTTTTTCACAGTCACATTGAAAGCTAGATTCCTATTTCCCTCCTAATGTCCTCCCTGTTTATGATGATTCTGCCGTTGTAACTGACCTGCAGGTCTGTTGATGGTTCAGGCTGAAGAAAGCGGTACCTGCTTAACACTCCTGTAGAAGTAAAATGTTTATTGGAATTTGCTGTGCTCAAATCAAGTCCATTAGTAAAATAAACAGAGAACTTTAATACACTAGGAGGATATATTGAGTAGGAAATTAAGTTCCTGCTTTCTTACCATAAACGTGAAGCCTGGGGAACTGACTTTTCCTTTAACATGGTCATAACAGAGGTTATCAAAATAACTGCAAAGGCCTTATAAGAAGAAATCTGAAAGAATATCTTTTTTAGACAGCAATAAGTGTGTGGAGAGGAGTTTCGTATTTAGCAGGTTTTAATCCTGGCTCCTGCCTTTCCAGTGCTTTTGCTTTAAGAACTAGACTCAGTCAAAGCAGGTGAGAGTTTTCTTCAGGGTAGAACTACTAGATTAACAAGGTTTTAATAAAGATTTTTCCTCTGTTTGATGAAAAGTGTTTTTATTTCTGTTGCTTAAGATGTCAAAAAGCTTGAAAGTATTTGAGGTGATGGGCCAAACGTGTGCTGTAACTGAGTGCGAGCTCACTTCTCCAAGTCCCGCACAAGAAATTAGGGAGAATTTTCCCAGGGAGGGGGTTACAAGATCAGTTCTTTTTTGCTGTAGCAATACTCCTCAATAGCAGGTATCTGGGCTTGCAAATTAAAGGTATTAAGGATAAGGTTGCTCTGTGCTAATTTTAAAATGGTCTTTCATATCTTTTGTGTGTTAACATATTGCTTCTTCATAGGGTGACCCTGGGCAGCCCGGGAATCATGGTTATCCTGGTCAGCCTGGTCCAGATGGTAAGCCTGTGAGTACTAAAAACTTAGTCATATATTGTAAATGCAAAACTAACAGGAGAAAAAACATGTACCGCTGCTACCAGATTTTCAAATTTAGATGATTTTGTCTCCATTCTTTGAAACTGTGAACGTCCCTTAAGCACTATCTGAATGTAACAATTCTTTGAATATGTTAATCATAGTATTTTTGTTTCAAGCTAAAATATTTTAAATATGATAGTATGAGTTAGGCAGTGTTGTAAAACAGAGAACAGGCTATGAGTGCTCCTGTTGGTCTTTGCGTCAGTTTGCAGCGGTTAAGTTATCACCTTCTGACCTTCAGTCTTTACTGATTAAGAATTTTTGCATTAGAAAGCACTTTAGGACAGCTAAATTCCTGTCTTTTTTGTTTAGGGATTGCTTCTCATGTTTAAGCTTGGTTCATTTAATTTCTTTTTAGTTAATTTCTTTTTAGGCTGCCTCAAGTAGTCCATCAAAATATGTAGATATGCATATACAATGTTAAATATATAGATATTTTGCAGTTCTAAAGATTATGTGTTAAAACATATTTCATAAAAATACCTATATTTTTCTCTTACCCTAGATTTTACTTTTTAAGCTGGCATTCCATTAGTATGGATGGTAAAGACTGGAAGAGAGCAGATGAATAATGCATGTTCCTGAAATAAAAATGACAGATTTGGCAATGGTTTGTCTGGTCTTCGTAGTTAACATTTTTTACTACAATACGATTGTAATAAAAGCAAATAAATATGTAGAAATAGCCTAAGGTTTCATTAAAAAAATGTATTAGATCTCTGAATTTAATTGGTAGCCTCTAAGATATTGACAGCCAAACTTCTCTGTTGAGTAAGGTTTTGTTAACAGCCTGCAGTCGCTGTATCACGAAAGTGGTGGTGTGCTGTGCCTCTGGTGTGTTAAGAGAAAGCAGGCCAAAAGCTGGGAGACGTGACCACCCATGTTTCTTTTCTAAGAATGTGGCCTCTGATGTTGCTTACTATTCATTAGAAGCCATTTTTATTTATATTAAAAAAAAAAGAAAAAGGAAAAGGTAAAAGACAATTGGGAACGTTAAAAATCATTTGCTTCTGAAAAGAGGATGGTTTCTCTGCTTGGATACCAAAAGCAGGAAAAGAAAAGTGCATGCACATAGTAGAAATTGTTGATTCATTGTAGCTTTTCATTCTTACTGTGAGGACTAAATTTTATGGTTGAGTACTTAGGTTGTACTGTTATTTTGAAATCTCCATGGTGAAGTAGAAGAGAAGGTAAGCATCCTGTCTTGAAATCCGCAGAAAATGCAATTAGGGAGGAGTCCCAAATACTATTGAGAATAAAAATATAAGAAGATGTCCCAAAACGTTAGAAAATAAAAGTGGATGAGTGCAGAGAAGACAAAATAATTTATGAAAGAAACATTGGATTGTGGACTGGGGAACTAACAGTCTATGGGTTTGGTTGAGACTTAGAAGGGATATTAAGTTATTCTGGGCCATTTTAATCCACACTTGACAAACTAGAGAGACTTCAGAGAAGGGCAACAAAAGCCTGGGTTGGACCTTTCAACTTCACTCTTTTAGTAATTTTTCTGTCCTGTGGAAAGATTCATGAGGATATTGTAACTAATCACAAGTCTTTCCCAAATCTGCCCTCGCTTATCAATTTTAGTACCTCTAGCATGTTATTCCTACTAAAGTGGCACTACCCGCCAACTTTAATGGCTTCCTAAAAATACCTAACATTCTATTTTTGTTAAGAACTTTTAGTACTAGTAATACATTTCATTTCTATGTCAGCTAAAGATGGAAACAGTGAGATTGATACTTACTTGGAAGTGTGTGTGCTGTAAGGGTAGTAAATATTACCAGTTACAAAGAGAAGGCTCCATGCTACACATTATAAAATGTTCCCATTTCTCCTATTTTGTTGCTTAGTTACATGTTGGCCTTTTCTTAGGGATAGCAGCTGGTTCATTTAACTGTGGTGATTTCTTTTGGAAGCAGAGTTAGTTTGACAGGAAAAAAAAAAGGTAGTGAAAACAAGAAATGCAATTGTTTCTAAATATTGAAAATTCCTCTGTTTTAAAATATGGGACTTGATATATTGAAACCTGGCCGTGGTAGCCCTGGTGACCCAGGAGAACAGTGAGTACCTGAATTTCTCAGTAGTTCCACAAGCAAAGATCCTCATTTTTCCTGTGACATTTTTATACTTTTGCTTTTGTCTTAAACAGCTTTTGATAGCTATTATCTTCAAAGGTTTTTTTGAGCTATAGAGAAAACAATCTGAATTGAAATTTGTCAGTGCTATAAAATACTACATTTTGGTTCCAGACAATCATGAAAATACAGATTTCAAAATAGGAATGGGTGGAATCTGATCTGGGGAGTTGTGATCTAATCAGAATAATTTTTCAGTTGATTATTGGTGGTGCTTAAGCTTCTGAAGATCAGTCCTGCTCTCCTATACAAAGACAGGTATGCAAACTGTCTCAACCCAGAGTTGCATGGGAGAAGGTGTCCATCATGGTTTGACCATGCCGATTGCTAAAAGTAGACTCGCAGTATGGATACACGTAGCAGAGCTGTCTTTAATCCAGCTAACTCTGATATTTTGAAAAATAAAGTGATAATTGTATAAGCTTTAGTGAAGCCAGAATGGACTGGATATTAGTAGGGAACTGTCAGTTTCCATTCTCTCTTTTAAAAAATAGATTAAGACTTTATTTCTGAAGTGCCCAGTCAGCTGCAACAGTATTGTTTTAGAAACAATTTGTTATGACTTTTTCATACTTTTATTAAGAGGTTTCCACTTCAGTGCTATATGTCTTCCCATAAGCACTGAAATTTGTAACAGTGTGAATCACAAAGGAGAAATGAATTGATACTGTAGCCTTTCTGTAACTTTGTAATCTGGCAGTTATGTTTTTTTTCCTGCAAGTGAGTCATACCGTGCGTAGACGGGCATTTTCTGAACATAAAAAAAGTTAGCAAAAGTATCTCAGACAATTAGAAGGGAATCAAAAAGCCCTGCTAAAGGAGAAATTTTACCATTTTGCTGAATTGAAGTTCATATGTTATTTGAAGTGCTTACAGTTAAATCCTATAGCTCTATTAACTGACCAATTTTTTTCAAAAATCAGCTGTAGCTTTTTGCACTTGTTCTTTGTAAGGACATAATTGCAAACCTATTAGATCATCTGCAGCTCTGGCCAGTACATTATTGTTCCTTACAGTAGATTCTTGAGTGCTTTCCAGGCTAGCTTTTAGCCATGAATGTTGGGAGACCCTTTAGATAACACTGTGCAGGAAAACAGATTACTCTCTCTGTTGTCTTCTTTCTGTTTTACTTATTTATTTGCTAATACAACTTGCATGTTTTCTGTGTTGTCAGTGATTTTTCTTGTTTGAAGTAACTTTGCTTATATGAATCTTTTTAGCTGTATCCCCTGGGGAACCCTGAAAAGCAAGCTCTTAATTCAGACAGCACAATAGGCTTACAGGTAGTTGTGTAGTCAGTGTTGTTTAATCAAATGGCTTTTGCATGAAAAGCTTTTCCTGGAAAGTCAGTCTTTTCTGTTCCCAAACACATTTTTATGTTCTTCTCTAAAGTTATTCCAGTTTGCCTATCTGGTATTCATTTTCTTGGAACAGTATAACTGGTCAACAAAACGTTTCTTCCTCTGAGAAAGGTTTTAGGCATGCATTTATATTACTATATGTAACTGATTTTTAAAGTAAAACATCAAAGAAAATTTAGTTTATTGTTTGTGGGTTGGCTAGATTGTTGTAATACTTAAAGTTAGTTTTAGTCCAGAAAAATGCAAAACGATTCCCACAAATATCTTCAATATTACCAGAAAATAATTGTTCACCTGGTGTTACCCAATAAAATTGTTTGCTGTAATATCTGGGGAAGTAAACATAAGCATGATTCATTTTCAGTCATTCTTTAATTGTTTTTTTAAATAGTTTTGTTTATAGGTTCTTTGGTTTTTCCCTTTAATTGCAACCTGTGTTTATTTTCCATACTCCAATACATACAGAAAAGACCAATTGAAGTATCCGGAGAAAAGCAGAAAAGTGAGAAGCATAATGAGTAATGAAAATACATTTTTTTCAATCAAAAATGTCATTTCGGATCTGAAATGATTAGATTGTCTTGTCAGGAGAAATAGCACTGGTAGATAAGCACGAGGATAAAAATAGTGCTTGAATCTCAACTGGATCTCATTTAAATGGGCATTATTCGTCAGAAAGAAGGAGCTGGAATGGTTGCTGGCTCTGAGAACGCTCAGCAGCCTGACTGTGTGGTCACAAAGCCATTTTTTTTTCCAAAGGATACGTTATATGTACTGGGGAAAAACTCAAGTTAAGGGGAAAAATAAATGAACAGAGTCTATGCAGTGATCACTTGTGGCTAATAGAGGTGATAGGTTATCAGTCTGCTGAAAGAAATGAAAAAATACACTTATTTGTCAATTTTGAACTTTGAACGAAGCAGCTGGCAAATCTGGACAATTTTCCAGTATTCTGTCTAGTTTCATTCATGAAAGTTGGGAACCATTTGCCTTGTCTCTACAGTGTCCACAAGCAATAAGCAGTGTAAAAATAATCTGGTGAGACTGACTTTACTGATATACCCAGATACAGAGTATATAAGGTACGAAAAGCCTCACATAATAAGTAATTTTTGATCATTCTAATATTTCTTTTTAAAAAACTATAGAACATTATTACAGCTGTACTACCTAGAGTTTAATAATAATTGGTGACCAACTGAAGGCTAAATCTTTTATGATGAACTTAGTCTAATGGCAATGGCCAGCTATTTCAACAGTACTTTTGGAATAAAAATGCATAATAGTTTCATGTATACATAGGATTACCTGTGCTATTGGATGTTTTGCCTGGGGATTTAAGTTGATATAAACTCTGCAGCTACTTTTCTCAGGAAACTTTCACAAACATAGTGAAATTCAGCTGTGAAATGCTGCTCTCAATTCCAGAAAAATACACGTTCCTCAGTAACACTGTGACCTTGTTATTCTTAGAGGAAGCATGTTTGCTCTGTTCTAATACAGTCATGTAATGGCTTCACTGAGACCTACTACTTTGAAATCAGGGTGATGCCTGATGCTGACTTGTGTTGCATACAGCTATACATTTCAGACAAAAGACCATATGACTATCTTCAGCAGTGGCCAAGGGCAGGTGATAAGGATGAACATCTAAGCAGCAAGCAGGAGGTCATACTCCCTTGGTACATCATCCCATCTCGCAGAATTCTGAAGCTCAGGAACTTTTTGAGCTGGATTTATGACCTTTTATTTAACAATCTTGATGGATTTTTTTTTCCTCTGTGGTATTTGAGCCCAGAACATCATGCTCAGGTAAAATATACTGCTCGTGGCTCTGAGCTATGAAAGCCTTGGCAGATGATGGAGTAGCCAATGGAAGGAAGTGTAGTCAAATGGAGAAAGAATTAAACAGGTCAAAACAAAACAAAGCAAAAAAAGGCTACAGACAACATAGTGAAAACTCTTTTCTGTACTTTTCCCATAATAATGTTCATGTGATTACAAATCTTTGATCAGGGGTCACCCCCGAATTTATGTTGGAGGGTGAAAGCTGCACTTAGTTGCCTTTGTGATCTAATGCTGGATCTGCCCTTCATTTTCATGTTTTCATGTGTGTAGGCAGAGGGGCTTCACTGCAGAGACAGTTCTGTTAGCCTGCAGAAACAGATGCCATGCAAAGTCCTTCTACAGGGCCATGCTATTTAACAGAAGGAGGAGAGAGATGACGCTTGTTCTGAGCTCCTGAGTTACCACTGCTTGAGAAAGTCCCAGAGAAAGGAGTAAGGCACAGGCTCCGAACAGACCTGCTGGACAGGACCACCTGACTGAGCGGCTGGGTTAGCTCAGTTGGTTAGAACACGGTGCTAATAACGCCAAGTTCACAAGGTTCAATCCCTCCTTACTGCAGGGGGGTTGGGCTCGATGATCTCTCAAGGTCCCTTCCAACCCAAAGCATTCTGTGATTCTATGATACACATGTCCAAAGGGGCAGGAAGAAGAGAAGCAGTAGGCAGATGAGTACAAGCATAGTGAGGTGTTAGAGAAGGTTGTTTGAGAGTGGGATGGGAAAAAAGCTCCTTGAGAAAAGGAGGAGGAAGGACCTGAGGCAAAAATGTGAGATGATAAACAACTTCCAGAGAAAGGCTAAAACAATTCAAATACAGCAAGTACTTTCTAACATTTCTGTTGCCTCACAGGATTTTAGTTACTGATACTGCCAGAAGGTCATAGCGTGACTGCAAATTTGAGTGTAGGCGTGGGTACATGTCTGAATAACTGTAAGAATTTCTGTCATTTAGGATGTAATGTATTTTATGAAAAGGGGTTGACAACTTCTCTTCTAATACTTTAGATAATTGTGCTTAAAATGTACTAAAGATTTTCCGGAAGAGACTTCCACAAGAGGTCCGCAGACCTTTCTGTCAGGATGTTTTCCTAACACCAAGTTAAATTTTTCTTTTGCAGTTGAATTCCATTATGCTTAGTTACATCACCCTAAATAGTTCTGTTTACTTAGTGTTTATAGTCCTTAAATATCTTTTGACCATTACTGTTGATCCTTGGTTATTTCCTAGCCAAACTGAGCTTGTTTACTTCTCCCTTGTCTTTCCCAAGTAGTCCTGTTGTCATGCCTTTTTCATTTATGTTGCTCAGTGACTCCAAAAGCTTTGCAGTAAGGAAGTGTGTAGTGCATTTGTCAGTTGCCTTATCAGTATGTCCTCTGTTTTTATTTTTATTTTATACTTGTCTGATGTGATACACCTAGGAATGCTGTCTGAACTTTTGTCCTTTAGGCCTACAAGTGCATTGAAGATATACTTCTGAGGTTTACTCTGCTATTTCACCTAAAATTTCTTTGGAATTAATACTTGTCATATGTCCTTCTTGCTCAATTTTTTCCCTACAGGTAAACTTAACTTTCATTTTCCAGCAAGGCTCTTAATTCACTGACGATGACACTATTGCTAATTTGTCTCTGTCCTTTATGTAAGTTCTTTGGCCTAAGAAGTCTGTTCAACTTTTTTCCATAGTATTATTTGTAAATTATTGCCATTTTCTTTAAATTCAAAAGTTACATTTTATCTATGATTGTTTTAAATGCCCAGCTGTCTGGTACAAAACTAAGCATCTCAGTATCTTGTTGTTTATCACTTGGCCTTTACAGATTTTCAGGCACTAGGAATTTATCAGTACTGTTCTCACCCACAACCAATTGAGAGGGAGATTTTGTATATTCAGTTGCACTGATGTAAAACAATGAGAATATAAACAAAGTCCTGTGGAGTCGTGCTGATTGACAACACTGATGAAACATTATAGGTGGGATTCAGTTTAAGACACCTACATTTAGTGTTTACATGTGTACAGAGACACTGGGTGTCCAAATTCCTGCATTAGTCAACAGATATTTCACTAATATACCACAAGACTTAGGGGATTCTTATGCTGTAAGGTATTTTGTCTTGCCCACGCTGTTGCTTCAAAAGGATGAATGGCTCCCAAATATTTTGTGCTACTATCTTCTAACACTGGTGTCTAGGTGTCTAGGGAATCTCAAAAGGCAGGAGCTGCCTATGTTTAGGCAACTGGATTCAAAACTGAGTATCAAATTCAGAGTTAGCTGTAATACTTTTCACACCATTTGTCTTCTGACAAGTTCATGAGAGAAGACCAAGTCCAAATAAAAAGAATTCCTTTTGGTGGTAGATTTAGTGCTTTCACCTTATTTGAAAGTGAACCTTCAGTCCTGAATGCGTCTGTGTCAATTGAAAAGGGAATTTTCACTTCTGTCCCTTTTATGTAGAATGTCAGCCATGGCACAGCTGTTCTTGGAGCATATGTATGTATGTCACGTGGGAAGGAGGACTTGAGCTGTCCTAGTGCAAAAAGAATTGTGTTAGCATATAGATTGATGATCTGTGCTGCAAAAGGAGTAGTGATACAAAGACATGCTCACTTTTTATGAAAGCCAGTTTTCGTAGAAGGTGTTATACCTTATAGAAGGGTTGTTTTTAACTTGTCCAAACAATTGCTAAGTTATTTGTACCAGACAGTGATTCTCCTTTTTGTGACTTTCTGTGAATTTCCTTTTGAATCTTCTCTGTTCCGTGTTTCCATTAAACAAACGCACTGACAGCTTGTTTGATTTGCTCTGAAATCACATTACACGATCTAACTCTGAGCTAAATATGCAGTTTAGTAAGCTGAAAACTCTTCTGCCATCCTCCATTCATCCTGTGAATTTGGAAATTCAGTTCAGCCAGGAAATTGTCCTGTACTTCTTCCCCTACTCAGTTAGAAGGAGAAGGAGGGGAAATTGCATTTCAGAGATTTAAAATGTGAAATAAAGTTTTATTTACATAGAATTATATCCTACAGGAGGTCATAGAAACTTTTTGCTTTTTTTGGAGAAGAAGTAAAAGGATAAACTTTTAAAGGCATTTTTTGGCTTGGTGAATTGTTTCAGCTACCCGGGAGTCTTATAAGCAATCTGGGATTGCTACACCATTTGCAGTTAAAGCTGATTTTGCTAGAGCTGCCTTGAGCACTAAAAGTGAAATACCTGATAAAGGATCCATGTATGACAGAGACCTAGAATTCTGTTTACTTCTATACTAAACATTACCATCTGGCTCGTTGGGCATCTGTTCAAATGTCATTTGGGAAGAGGGCACAGCGAGTTCTCTCTTGTAGCTAACCCAGCAAATAATTCTAGCTCTGTTTATTATTCCCAGGAAGCTCTGACTGACTTAAAGAATAAATCAGACATGTACATTGCCTTCCTTGTATTGAAAAGGTTCTGTTGGCTCCTTTTTACCAGTGTGGAAATCCCCCCCATTAAATTTTGTGCTAGGTTTTTAAGACTGAAACTCATTTAGAAATAGGATTATTAGTTCTTTCAGTTCAAATCAAGATCAAATTCTAGGTATTTTAAATTGGATAGTCCATTTTATGGGATTTATCAAATTTAGTTTGGGCTGCCTGTTGAAAGGTCTGAGCCAAATAGCCTCAGAGTTTTATAGGACAATTTCTTTTCTTGTTTTGCATGTTTTCTCAAAAAACTCTCTTTGTAGCTCATTTTGTCCATGGGAATGACATGTTTTTACTGGAGCTAGGTAAAATTCCCATTCTTCAGTTACTTGCCTCTGTTAAAGGATTCTTCTAAAGCACTTGTTAATTTTGCATTAAAAATGGCTATCTTTGCTGTACTCATTGAATCCAATCTACCAAAATACTTCAGGCATATATTTTGGGTTCTGTAAAGGTTCTCTTGTTCTGCCAATGTTGATTTCTAGTAAAGCATTTCTGAAATTCTCTTTTCAACTCATGAATTATTTAGTATTTCTTTTCGTAGTCCAAGTCATTCAAATTATTTTTTTTGCATAGCCTGTTATATACCTTCAAGTTCATAGCTAAGTGCTTAGTATTGAGAATGGAATTTTTATTATTTAGAGATATTATAAAAGTAGCTGCATAATGTATTAGAACATACCTTGTTTGTTAAAGCTTATTCCTGTAACTGGAAATAAGTCTTTAAAAGTCCTGGCATTTTTCTTGAGAGAGAGAGAAAAGAAAAGTGTCTATGTATGTGGGTTAATTTGTTCTTTTTTTTTACCCCCCCCAATAAAAATATATATAAATAAAAAAATGTTTGTTACGTTTGCATGTAACAATTCTAAAATAACGGATTTTAGCATAAAGTCCGGAGGCTGCAAACTTCAGATGCAGAGATGAAAGCTGCTGAAAGCTGAAATCTAACTTTCAAATATATGATTGTGATAGCAGTTACTGAAATTTGTGACCTAAACCGACAGGTTTGTGACAACAGTTCTCTGGTAACCAGGAGGATTGTTTTTTCCTTAAAAAGGTGTTTGGAAATTTGTAAATATAACTTATGAAAAGTCACAAGTCTTGGTTTCCTTTCCTTAGGGATATCAGGGATCAGCAGGAGCTCCAGGTATCCCAGGAAGTCCAGGGGTTCAAGTAAGTTTCTGTTTCATTCCTAGAATTTGAAAATCTGACAAGTCTTGCCAACTCTCTCCCAATATCTGTTGTTTGTCATTGAGAGTTGAGGTGTGGGGTGAAAAGGGCTCAAGGGATGGCATGAAGTCAGGGGCCATCCTTGGGTGGATTGCTTTGGAACTCACATGGCTTTGGGGTTTGTAGGCAGGCTGACAATGAGACTGCAAATCTAATCATTGCTAGGTAGGGCCTGTAGGACCAGGACTCAGCTGGGGCTTAGACATTCTCATCCTGATCCAGAGGCCAAACAGTAGTTCTTCCATTTTTCTATGAATCAGTAACAGTGATCTGAAGCCTTGTCATGGTGATTGATTACCCACAATTCATGTGTCCAAAAGGTGGTTTCAGATAAAGCCCAGACTGATGGAGGAGAATTATTTTTCTTCATTGTATTAATTTAGTAGCCCTTACTGGGACAGTTATTGGAAACCAGTGCTGTATTTTACTTGTGGAATGATCCAGTCTGGCTAGATAGTCAAGGATTTATTAATTTGTTGAATTAAGTATCTGAGAGCATGCTGGGGCCAAGAGCGAGACTGCAGCATGGTATATGTGAAGGCTGTCTGATGGACTTTTGAAAGTAAGGGGACATCTCTGAACTAGTACAGGCCATGTGATGTCCTTTTTTCCTGAGGTGGTCCTTGGTTAGAGCAAAGAATTGTTTTAGTGTTCCCCGGTTATAAGGTTATAGATTATGGGTTATGATAGTGTGCCATATTCATACAGGCTGGATACATTTCATGCTTGGTTCTGCTTTTCTATCCAGTTACCAAAATGTTGTGATCAGCCAGCTGACACATCAGTCCCTGGGTCATGTTGTATTACATTTCTGCATCTCATTCTGTATCAGATTGTATTAGTGTTTGAGCTGGATTTCATTTTTTCTCTCTCAGGGACCACGTGGCTTACCAGGTATCAAGGGAGAGCCGGGGAAAGATGGGGCTAAGGTAAAAAAAAAAAAAAAAGAGTAATAGGTGAAAAGATTTTACTCTTAACCATTTTTGGTTGTACAGTTAATAGTATCAATATTTTCACATGAAGCTTCTGTGAGAATTGTTTACTAAAGAGGTAGTAAAGAAGGAATAAGAATCCTATATTTTGAATGTTACTTCAATTCTGAATCTGGTCTGTTTTATTTAATAAAGTTTATATAGGCTTTAGCACTGCCAGTAACACCTTTACTGCACTGAATAATTTATATTTAGAAAGCATATCTAAATATGGGTACCTGGAAGCACAATACAGACATCTGTCAGAATGGTTTCTTTCTATCTCTTTTCACCCTTTTTCTCTTCAAGTGAGCATACAGGTGAGCTAGGTAGGAATTTTTAGATGGCACTTCTTATCAGAAGACACTGACTAACTGAAACCAAAGCTTTTTGTGGGAAAATTCTAGCTGAGGTGTAGCCAGTAGCTTGGAGCTGCAGACAGATGTGGAAGCATATATATAACTCCCTTCTGGTAGTCAGGATAAACTTGAATCTGGATCTCCTGTATATGCAGTGAATAAACTAGCCATTGGCAAGTCTCATTGATATGTAAATATCTGTGTCCACCATTCTCTCACACTTTTGCCCTATGTTTAGAAAAGTTCTAAGTTCATTGTGATAAAAATGTATTTTGTTTTGATTTATTAAAACTTCAGAGCCTTTTTGTAAAACAAGCACTTGTTTTCCAAACAGATTTTACTGTAGAATTTCTTTCTTCTAAAGTTCCCAATATTAAAAGCAGGTCCTTAAATTCGTCACTGTTCAGCAGGATTCTCAAATGCATGATCAGAGCTGAAAAATGTGCTTATGTGTTGTGGTGGTTTGACCCTGGCTGGATGTCACGTGCCCACCAAAGCTGCTCTATCACTCCCCTTCTCAACTGGACAGGGGAGAGAAAATATAACGAAAAAGCTCGTGGGTTGAGATAAGGACAGGGAGATCACTCACCAATTACTGTCACGGGCAAAACAGACTCGACTTGGGGAAAATCAGTTTAATTTATTACCAATCAAAACTGAGTAAGGTAATGAGAAATAAAACCAAATCTTAAAACACCTTTCCCCCACCCTTCCCTTCTTCCCCGGCTCACCTTCACTCCCAATTTTCTCTACCTCCTCCCCCCGAGCAGCGCAGGGGGACGAGGAATGGGGGTTGCAGTCAGCTCCTCACACATCGTCTCTGCTGCTCCTTCCTCCTCGGGGGAGGACTCCTCACACTCTTCCTCTGCTCCAGCATGGGGTCCCTCCCACAGGAGACAGTCCTCCATGAAATTCTCCAACGTGGGTCCTTCCCACAGGCTACAGCTCTTCACAAACTGCTCCAGCGTGGGTCCCTTCCACAGGGTGCAGTCCTTCAGGAGCAGACTGCTCCAGCATGGGTCCCCCACGGGGTCACAAGTCCTGCCAGCAAACCTGCTCCAGCGTGGGCTCCTCTCTCTGCACAGGTCCACAGGTCCTGCCAGGAGCCTGCTCCAGCGTGGGCTTCCCACGGGGTCACAGCCTCCTTTGGGGACATCCACCTGCTCTGGTGTGGGGTTCTCCATGGGCTGCAGGTGGATATCTGCTCCACCAGGGACCTCCATGGGCTGCAGGGGCACAGCTGCCTCACCATGGGCTGCACCAGGGGCTGCAGGGGAATCTCTGCTCTGGTGCCTGGAGCACCTCCTCCCCCTCCTTCTTCACTGACCTGGGTGTCTGCAGAGTCGTTCCTCTCACATATTCTCACTCCGCACTCCAGCTGCAGTTTGTGTCCCAGTAGTGGGTTTTTTTTTTTTTCCCCTCCTTAAATATGTTAGACCAGAGGTGCTGCCACCGTCACTGATGGGCTTGGCCTTGGCCAGTGGTGGGTCCATCTTGGAGGTGGCTGGTGTTGGCTCTGTTGGACATAGGGGAAGCTCCTAGCAGCTTCTCACAGAAGCCACCCCTGTAGCCCCTCCCACTACCGAAACCTTGCCACACAAACCTCAGACATTTGTTCTGTGCTTTAGGCATCTTAATCTAATTGATCTTAGATGTTAATCTAATTGATCAGTGAGTATTGGGCCATGTGCAGAAAGTAAGATACTGATGATGTAAAACTCTGTTTTGCAGGGTTGTGACAGATAGAATATTTTCTAATGCTCAGTCCAGCCTTTTTTAAAATGTGCCAAGAAATAGGGCTTCCACCACTGTTTTAGAAAACTTCTTCCATTGTAAAATAGGTCTTGCCATTAGAATTTTTTTCCTGATGATTCAGCCCAAATTTTCATCTCTTAATTTCATCCCATTACTTGTAAAGTTTCTGTAGCAACTATTTAAAACTGTTTCCATTGCCAAGTGTTTTAGTTTATCCAATAATTGAATCACCACTTCTGAGCAGAAATGGAGGTTCCATTCTTTTTCATTAAGAAGCAATGGATGCATGAAGTGTTTATTTTATAAGCTTTGCTGATTTTTTTGAACTCTGTTCCATTGCCTGTTTTCAATACTTATTTGTTGAGAGATATTTTGATAGCATTAACCCACAAGCTATCACTCCTGTGGTCATGTTCCTGTCTTCTGTGAATATGTGACAGATCTCTCCAAATCTGCTTAGATATGACTGGCTTTGATAAATACCACTGAGACATGTTTTCTTTTACCCTTTGTTTTAGAACTTGAAATATTACATAAAATATCTTCCTGAGCATGATTTACTATTCCTCCATTATGATAGAAATATTTTAAACATATTGAAATATATTGCTCAATATAAAGTTAGATATTAACAGAGAGAAGACATTGTGATTGTCCAAAAATGATTTGGTGATTGGCTCTTTGTCCTGACTGAAGTAGATCCAGTCTACTGAAACAAGCAACTAAGCTTGTTTTCATTGTTTCAAGTCACGGAGTGCCAAGTTATAATTTAGCCTTTTGTTGTAATTGCTCAAGGAAGCTTGCAGACAAATTGTCAGATAAATATCTTCAGTACCAGTAGCAAAAGTTTTGGAAATCCTGATACCTGACACCTGTGAGGACAATAAAAAGAACTGATGTTTTGTCTTGTGTTTTCAGTTGCCAACTGCTTTTACCAAAGTGGATTCCTTCTCCCACTGAAATGAGAACTCATTTGAACTTTGTGTCAAAGTTGTTTTATCAGTGTGTTTTGGTTTCATTTGGTTTATTTTTTAGATAAAGTACTTAATACCTTATTTTATAATACTTCACTCATCCAGAGTAAGCTGGTGAGAAATTTGATAAGGTCAGTAGGTCTCTGATATTTTCAGTAAGAGGTAGGAGCAAAGCCACCCCAGGTTTAGGGGTTTTCCTTATTCCTCGGGAATGATAGAATTAGCACAGCTCCTGCAGAGATTTTCAAAGCTCTTTTGAAAGCTTTTTTTCCTCTTGTCAAAGCTAAATTGCTACTTTTGAAACTCCATAAGACTTATTGAAAGATTACAGTAAATTTGTTCTAAAAAATTTAGTGATTGTTTATTTTTTTCTTTTTATATGTTGAATCTTGTTTAAAGATCAACAAACTCTCATCAGTCAGTGTGCCAATGTTATGTAGTTGATATAGTGATACATAACGTCTTTCCACTATTTGTTGATCATTGAGAATATGAATGTTATTACAGTATATTACTCCTATTGTAGATATAAGGATTTAAAATATGTTTGCTCTTTTAGGGTGACCGTGGACTACCTGGTTTTCCTGGATTACATGGGATGCCAGCACCAAAGGTTGAATTTCTTGTTACAATATTCATGTGTTTCAGCTTCTCTATAGTTTAATTTAAAGGAAAAATAAGTTTATATACAATATTATGTCAGTGCATTTGATGAACTACATAAAATGAATAGATATGATGCTGAAATTGAAGGAAGATACATGCCATGGGACTTCATTACATACATATCAAGCAATAGAAACCGCCTGTTTTTTTAATTTTTGTTCTGTTCAATGGGTCTATATTAATTACTTTGAACTTTGATTTTACTACTACTTAGAACCTCCTTCATCACAAATAATGTGTAAAAAAAAAAAAAATTATATAATGTTCTTGAAGTCATTCAATTTGAGTGACAGCATTTTGAAGGATTGTTCTGGTCTAACCCAATGAGTTTATTTTACATGTATGTTCCCCAAAACATCATCAACTCATGGGAGTTGTTCTTCTGTGTTAGTACTCAACTGAATTAACTTCTTAGTTTTTCCAAATTTGTGTTTTAAACTTTTCAAATAAGGTCTTCAGAAGAGTGCAGCACTTTTCAAAGAGCTGAATTTTCACTTAGGTACCTACCTATATTGCAGCGACCAGAAACTCAAAGTGCCTTGCATTGAAAACAGAAGCATTAAGCCTGCAAGCTGTGGATTTTCTCACCAGCAGTGCTGGATATTCTGGGCTTCTCCCCTAGGACAGCTTGGAAAATTCAAAATTTGCATTTACTATCTTGAGGATTGTTTTTTTATATCAGGTGGAGCTCTTTGCCTTCTTCATTTTATGTCTGCTGTACATGTATACTGTGTATATATATCTGTATATAACTACTTCTATTTCAAAAATTAACTTATTCACACACATTTTGTCTAGGGAGAAAGGGGTCCTAAAGGAGATCAAGGAGTGCCAGGAATATATGGAAAAAAGGCAAGCAAATTTATAATCATAAAATGAAGCAAAATGTTATTGGTATATGTGGTGGGTTGACCTTGGCTGCATGCCTGATACCCACAGCCACTCTTTCATTCCCCCTCCTCAACAGTACAGGGGGAGAAAATACGATGGAAAAGCTTGTGGGTCCAGATAAGGACAGGGAGATCACCTACTAGTTACTGTCATGTGCAAAACAGACTTGGCATGGGGAAATTTATTGCCAACTAAACCAGGTTTGGATAGTGAGAAACAAAGACAAAAACTAAAACACCTTCCCCACTCCCTGCTTTTTCCCAGGCTCAACCTCACTCCTTCATAGGATAGGGAATGAGGAGCAGGGTGGGTTTGTCAGTCTGTAACAGTTCCTCTCTGCTCTCCTTCCTCCTCACACTTCTCCCGTGTTCCAGCATGAGTTCTTCCCATGGGCTGCAGTCCTTCAGGATAAACCTGCTCCTGCATGGAGTCTCCATGAGCTGCAGCTTGGCTACCACAGCTCCACCATGGTCCTGTCCACAGGACAGTCTCTGCTCTGGCGCCTGTTGCACCTCTTCCCCTCCTTCTTCACTGACCTTGGTGTCTGCAGAGTTGTTTCTCTCACTTTTTCCCTCACTCCTTACTTTGCCTGTGTCATGTTTTTGCCCTTTCCTAAATATATTTTCCCTGAGGTGCCGCCATCTTGGCTGCGGGGCTGAGCCGTGCCCTGCGCTGGGCCGGTTGGAGCCGGCTGGAACCGGCCGTGTCCAGCACGGGGCAGCCCCGGCCTCCCCTCACAGCGGCCGCCCCGCAGCCCCCTGCCAGCGCCTGGGCACCTGCACCCAATACAATATCATTTATATTTTTATAATAAGTGTATTCATAGAGAATTTAATTCTGCAGTCCTAACTCAGAAAAATCTCCAGTGAAATTAGTGGATATACTTATGTCTAGTAATATTATGGTATTTGAAAAGTCATGGCAGTCAGGTGAAGTCCCTGCTGACTGGAAGAAGGGAAACATTGTGCCCATTTTTAAAAAGGGAAGAAAGGAGGACCCTGGGAACTATCGACCTGTCAGCCTCACCTCTGTGCCTGGGAACATCATGGAACAGATCCTCCTAGAAGCTATGCTCAAGCACATGGACGACAGGGAGGTGATTCGAGACAGCCAGCACGGATTCACCAAGGGCAAGTCCTGCCTGACCAACCTAGTGGCTTTCTATGAAAGAGTGACTGCATCAGTGGACAAGGGAAAAGCAATGGATGTCATCTATCTAGACTTCTCTAAAGCCTTTGTCACAGTCCCCCACAACATCCTTCTCTCTAAATTGGGAGATATGGGTTTGATGGGTGGACTGTTCGATGGATAAGGAATTGGTTGGATGATCACATCCAGAGTGTAGCGGTCAATGACTCGATGTCCAAATGGAGACCGGTGACAAGTGGAGTCCCTCAGGGGTCCATACTGGAACCAGTGCTGTTTAATATCTTCATCAATGACATAGTGGGATCCAGTGCACCCTCAGCAAGTTTGCAGACGACACCAAGCTGAGTGGTGTGGTTGACACGCCTGAGGGATGGGATGCCATCCAGGGGGACCCAGACAAACTCAAGAAGTGGGCCTGTGTGAACCTCATGAGGTTCAACAAGGCCAAGTGCAAGGTCCTGCACATGGGTCACAGCAACCCCTGGTATCAATACAGGCTTGGGAATGAAGGGATTTGGAGCAGCCCTGCGGAGAAGGACTTGGGGGTACTGGTGGATGAAAAGCTGGACATGAGCCAGCAATGTGCGCTTGCAGCCCAGAAAGCCAACTGTATCCTGGGCTGCATCAAAAGAAGCGTGGCCAGCAGGTCGAGGGAGGTGATTCTGCCCCTCTACTCTGCTCTGGTGAGACCCCACCTGGAGTACTGCGTCCAGCTCTGGGGCCCTCAGCACAAGAAGGACATGGACCTGTTGGAGCCGGTCCAGAGGAGGGCCACAAAAATGATCTGAGGGCTGGAGCACCTCTCCTATGAGGACAGGCTGAAGGAGCTGGGATTGTTCAGCCTGGAGAAGAGAAGGCTGCAGGGACACCTTATTGCAGCCTTTCAGTACTTAAAGGGGGTCTATAGGAAAGATGCTCACTGCAGGGGGGTTGGGCTAGATGATCTCTAA
Source organism: Pelecanus crispus (assembly GCF_030463565.1). Lineage (NCBI taxonomy): Eukaryota > Metazoa > Chordata > Aves > Pelecaniformes > Pelecanidae > Pelecanus > Pelecanus crispus. The sequence continues at coordinate 104,582,685 of NC_134645.1, forward strand.
AGGTCCCTTCCAACCCAAAGCATTCTATGATTCTGTGATAATATTAAACTCATGCTCTGCTTATTTGGATATTTTGAGAACTCTCTTCATCCTTCTGTTAATGGATCAATGTAATTCATTTTAACATAACACAAAATGCTTGTAAGTATATTTTTTGCAAATATGTCTATGCCTTTAATATGGGGTATATGTAATAATTATATTGCAAAGAAATCTGGGCTTTTTAATACATAGAAATGTACATGAACCATATAACCGAACAGTAGAGAGGGAGAGGAGTAAGGGGAGTGAGGAGAAGAGCACATGAATGGAGACTGATAGTGGCCTGGAAGAGAGCTGTTGTTTTAATCTGTAATTCATATAAAGCAGTGTGTGCTTGTATGTAAATATTTATATTTCAGAGAGCATATTTTGGTCATCCAGTGTTAACAGTTACATTTTCACCTGTCCTTATATTTTCTTCATGTATTTATTGGTCTAGAGTTTTAAGCAATTTGGAAGAGGGTCCGTGTTCGCATTTCTACATTTTAGATCATATTTACATTTCTGTTAGAGGGGGTAGTTATTAATTGAGCACTGCCTGTGTTAAGAAAGAAACAGATCATCCATACATTTTCAAAATAAGAAATAACATCATGAATTATAGGTTAAATATACTGAATTTGCAGCATAAACAGTGGGCACTACTTACTTTTTGTTTGCTGTGTTTCTCAGGGCTCAAAAGGAGAGAAAGGTGATACAGGGTTTCCAGGAATGCCTGGGCGATCTGTAAGTTTTGTGAACACAATTTGCCTTTAACTGTTGCTTGTTAATTCACCTACTGATGACTGTTAACCATTGCCACAGGGAGACCCTGGCAGGAATGGGAAAGATGGATTACCAGGAAGTCCTGGTTTCAAGGTACGTACAAATGTATATTCATATCTTGCCAAAGTCTTCAGCTTCCAGCAAGGTGGATCCAGCAGGATCCCAGGCTCACTCAGGCTGGAGGGGACTTTAGAGCATCTCTTGGACCAGGCTCCAGCTCACAAATTGGACAGCACCAAATCCATACTAGGTTGCACAGCTGGGTGTTGATAACTTCCAAGGATGGAGACTACACAGCTGGGCAGCTTGTTCCATCCTTGACTGTCTTCATGGTGAAAAATTTTTCACCCTTATTTCAGCAGGAAATGCTCTACATGTCTATGTGTTGACAACTGAATCAAGCTCTTAGTAAATATAATAAATGGAATCTCTGAAGTCATTCAGCTGCTGACTGTTAACTGCTATAACTTTTGTGAGATCACTTATAAGTGTGTAGTCCTATTTGCTGTCTTTGGGTACCCCAGGTGACCTGTAAGTGCCATTTTAGAAGGACACAGGTCTCCTATAGGTGGTACCTGCAAGCCTGATGTGGAAGCCTTGGCTGCCCTAGAGCACCTCAGATAGCACCAGGCATTTGTGATTAGGTAACTGAATCAAGCCCCTCTAATGGGATCTTGGATCCCTAATGTATCTCTAGACAGCTTCAGGTAGAGAAACACATGTAGGCCTCTTAATTTGAAGTTAAAGGGGGGGGTTATCACTTACATACAACACTACAGCACTGTTATTCTAAAAATTGCCCAACTTCAATGTATAACTAAGCATCCTGCAATTAAAAAATTTATTAGGAGAACACATCTAAAATAACAGCCTTTAAAAAGTACATATAAAATTTAACTTTTACGGTAGGTAAACTCAGTATTTCCTTTTATTTGTTCTCTTTGGAAGGCCTAATGAGACTGTGCTAAAAGGTAATGGAATAACTTTATTTTACGTCAAATTGGTGTACTGCTTTTTTTAACTGCCCTTAAGTTTACACCCTGAGAATATGTTAGTAAAAGAAATTGTAAATCTTAATTATGGAAACAATATTTTCTTATTGCTTATTTTTCTGAAGTTAACTCAGCAACTGACAGCAGATTATTTCTACGATACTGAAAGACTTTTTGTTTATTTGTTACTCGGTTTAGTTTTAAATACTCCTACCTTAATTTCATTTTGATCTTCAAATCCCATTGATACCTGTGTACAAATTGTCATTATTAATATATATGTACAAGAGCATGTATCTCTGACACTTGCAAATATGTCAGGCAAAGACAATTTAACAGACATTCTTAAAACACTCAGCTCAGTTTGTGTCTATGGACGTAGCAGGTACCTATGTTGCCATTAAAGTCAGTGGAGATCTAACCAGTAATGCCAGTGGAGTCTGGAGAGCAGTTCAGCTCAAAGAAGGCAGACTTGTAGGTACCAGTTTAGTTGCCTACGTAAAAGCGTCTGGTGCATTTGAGATGCATTAATGTCCAAAGCATCCTAAGGGAGCTGGCAAATATGACATATGTCCTGTGGAAAGCCAGTGCCTTTCTGGAGTGGGAGTAGGAACCCAGATGAGACACCCTCGGGTGTCTCAGATATGACCAAATGTCTATGTGCAGGCAATGAAATTGAGCTCCTGGTGGCTGGTCAGCTGAATCAAGGCTCCATCAGTTGTCTTGACTAGACTTCTGTTGGCTGTGTTAGGAGGTTAGTTACCTACATGAATTTATTTCAAATGAATCCTGCCTTATTTTCTATATATATACACAACACATATATATATATACACACACACACAGAGATATCTCTGGTAAGTTGGTGGAGAAATTCCTTCTCCGGTACTATAGAAAGTAGAAAAAAATAATTAGATATTAGATTTTTTCCTCTCTAGTATTTGATAACATGGACAGGTAATAGTCGCAGTTGTTTAACATAAAATTTTAACTGTTACTGGTGGCTCTTTAGAATGAACTATTATGTTGATAAAGCATGAATTTGGAGAGTATTTTGATCTGGTTTTACACTTGTAAACAATATACAGCTAATTCAGTATATTAGTTGTGTGAACCTGTGTACATTTAAACTGAAAGGCATTTTCTTGACTGCTTAATTTAATTATTGTAGTACAAAAATATGATATACTCATTAGTTTTTACTCATTTTATAATATAATAGTTAACAGAAGTCATATTCATTCAAACATTTTGTCAGCTTGACTTCAACATCTGCTTGCTATACAATGTTGCTTCATTCTGGGTCTGTAATCAAATTCAGAGCAGTAACAAACAGGCTGTCTTTGAAGGAAATTTCTGCTGGAACTTTTCTGTTTTCTTACAATATTTATTCTGGGAAAGAATGTGGAAAAAAAGCATGGCTTGAAAGCCAGATGCTACCCATTGTTACTTCAAGTCCAGTTTTTGTAATTTTAAGTTAATTATTATCAGATTATTTTTTATATATATTAATTTATCTTTGCATTTGGTTTATGTGCTTTTATTTCTGGAATTATTCTTCAAATTTGCAGAATATTTTTGGTATCATACATATTTTGAGTAAGGACATAAAGATTTGATCATATCTGGTACTGCTGTATTCTGGAGTGCTTTGAAATAGTTTTCAGACTATTAGTTGTACTAACAATTAGACAATAGCAATTTAGTACTGTTCTATGCACTTCTTCAACCAGTAATTGCTGTTCTGATTCAAAAGACAATTGTCTTTCATCTCTTTTGGCAAACTGTTTGACAGCTGTCTGTTGGACGCAGCATGAAGGAATACTGGATTGACAATGCTTCTTACTGTGTTTGAAACTGTTTTGAAGAGGTGTTTGTTTGATGAAGCCTTGATCATCTGTATTGGTTTTACATTTTAGTTATATTAAAAATAATAATTTGCTCTTTGAAATAATTATTTTTATTATGCAAAGGAAGGTCTTTTTTTAAAATAATATTATATTTAACAGTCTGTTTTATTTTAAAGGGAGAAGTTGGACAGCCTGGATCTCCAGGCCTAGAAGGACATCGGGGAGAGCCCGTAAGTGATTAAGCTCCTGACATATCCTTACGTACTGATTTGTTTGTTTGGGGTTTTTTTTTAGTTGACGGATGTTATATTTCATGTTTCATCCATGTTGATTTGAATTGGTTGATAATGTCTGTTTTTGTAAGAGTGCTTTTTTATTTTCTGGTGTTCATCTTTAAATTTGGATTGAGTAAAAGAAATAAACAAGCCTTTAAAGTCAAACATGCCTTAAAAGAAAAGTTTCTTAACTATATTGCTGTTATATACCAATTTGTATATATGTTATGAAATCGTCTCATTGCTGACTTCTTTCCTATTGATGGTATGGTATGGTTAGATATTGATAGTTACTTACACGAGGAGAGATTCTGGGTGTTTTTAACTCTCATTTCTGCAACATGATATATGTTCTTTCATATACTTGGTAATTGCACTTTTAAAGTTTGTTTTTTCACTACCTCGCCCTCTCCTTTGTCCAGTTTTGTTGGTCTTTTACTTCCTTGTATCTTGTTACACTGTCCATGTTACCTGTATCTCTGTTCTTCTTCCTTAGCTGGGGTACATGCTACTGCATTTTTGTTTTGCTTGTTTCCAAAGACATTGTTCCTCTACTGGTGTTTGGGCAACTCCTCAGGTCAGGTCATTTTTCCTCCCCTTTATATGTGATAGCTAGGCTTTGTCCTCCTTGTTTCCCTGTTTGGCTCTTTAAGGCCACCAGGCTTTGCTTGAAGCAGAGGAGCCAAGATATCTGTAGAAATAGCTGAAAGCTTTGAGTGCCGAGACAGAGCCAGCTGTCTTCAAACCATCAGTAATTCTTCTGTAGGCCAACAGCAGTAAATGGAGCTCAGCTGGTGGAACACTGCCTTCCAGATGAATTACATTCTGAATTACATTTTGAATTGTAAGATAAGGAGATACAGCTTTATATATTGAGACATTTTTGTGGTATTGAATGTAACAAGAGGCAGTATGTGTTACATGGTACTGAAAACTCGTAGAGTTTTGATAACTAGGAGATGGAAATAAGACTCCCAGCTGAAAAATTCTCAAGCTCTTTCATTTAAATTTTTTATATATTCACCAAAACCTCATAAAACACTGTGAGTAGACTGCAAAACACTGGGCAATCATTCCCAAGAGACTTTCTTCCCACTTGGCTGGCTTAAGTGAAGAACATGTATAATTCCTCACTTGGCTTTATTTTTTCCTCTTTCTGTGCTCCAAATAACTGTGAGATGGATTAACCTTTTGCAATCTGTGGTATCTTCAGATGTAAGAAAGACTGAAAGTGAATGTTAATTAAAAACCATAAAGTACAAGTGAAGAGGTTTTGGTTTTGGTATATCGTTAGTTAGTACACTATAACAAATGTGTTGAGATAATAACAAGACTTCTGTTATTGTCCCTAGCCTTATTTTGTCTCTCTTCATTTTTAGAAAAAATGTTAAGTTAGTCATTGTGATTTTTTTTTTAAATTAATCTAAAAAATAGGAAGGAGAAAGCATTTCTGACCTAGGGAAAACTAAGTACCTAATACTTTAACAGCCCTCTTTCTGATCTGATAGCTTTGGTTAAGTCTGACCTATATCTACTAAAGAAATGTATTTTGGTTTAAAATTAATATAAATGCTTCACAGTATAACATTTTAAACACCAATGTAAACTCATCACTTAAATCCCATACTTTTGCTTTAAAGAGAAATGAAGTGGCAGATTTAAGATATTAAAATCACTAAGTCGTCTTCTAAAATCACCATAAAATAATATAAAGGAAGACTTCCGATATATAAACAACTACAGAAGATTTACACAGTCCTAACAGGGCAAGCTAGATTGCACTATGTGCTTCATTTATAATCAGTGGGGGTTATTCTGAAGAGCAGAAGGTCTACCTGCTGACCAGGAAATTGCCTCAAGGTAACCAGTAGGAAATATAAGACACCTAGTCATACCTGCTCGTCTGCCTCTATTGTTGGTGTAGCACCAGACTGGATGTGCAAACATGGTGCTCCCATCTATTTAGAGCCTGGGGGTGGAGCAAAGGGCTGTGCAGCAACTTTGTGGTAAAAGTGTGTGCTTGGGCTGTGCAAAATGAAGGCTATCCTTGGCCGTGGGTTATGTGGGCTCCCCTATTCAAGTAGAGGGTAGTTGGCCTTCATCTGATTGAAAGTGAACTGGATTGTGGGGGCTGTGAGGCACGTCTTGTGCAACTTACTGCTTTTGTTGTTTCTGTTGTTCCTCCAATGTGTACTTGATGTATAACGCGTAAGCACCTCCTCTCTGCTCCTCCCCCGTGCAATTCAGTGTGATCTTCTCTGGTGGGGTACTGTAGTAGTTAGGGCACTGGTGTGGGAGGAGGGGACTGAACTCTGCTGTGCCCTCCCTGTGATAGCCAAATAGGCTGCCTAAGCTCAAGACAGGCCTTGGATGATACTGGTGTAACTGTATGACTCCATATCGTTAACCAGCCAGATGCAACTGTGGCCCTGGGACAGCTCAGCAGGTTGCATGGATACCCCGCCCACACAAACATACGTGCAAGCAGTCATTATTTCTTCCATTCAGCCACATGAGTGTTAGACACGGCCTAATTTCTTAAGTTGGTCTTTTTAAAAATAGCCATCTTATGATCCCTCTTGCTTTAGCAAATAAAAAGAGTATGGTAACAAAATGAATGCATCTTGAGACAACATCTAAGAGGCAACTGTCTAGGATGGAGAGCACAGTTGAACAGAACTCCCATTGCCCTCAGCCTCTGAGAGGTGTGGTTATTTTCTGGACAGCATACTTTCTGCTATCTTATTACTCTTATTAATCCTCAAATTTATGAATAGGAAAAAGTAGGTTGTAAAGCTAAGTAAATAATTCCAAGTGATGTAGTTGTTTTCCCTCAATAGTACTATTTGGAACTTAAGTTAGCCAGGCCATCCCAATCCTACCCCCTCTGTGTAAGAATAATATTTGACAGTATGGACAGAATAATTTAGTAATCAAACTCATTTTACTGATGACAAAAATAGGCTATACTGTCACTTGAGTAATTTAATGGTTAGTCATCTATCTCTTTTGATAAATACGTTTTTTTGAGGGGCCAACTGTCTAAAGGATAGAATAAATCAAGATTTATTTGAGCTTAATTTCAGCCTGGCTGTCCTTTTAACATAGGTAGAGTTTTGTCAGAACTTGATTTCAGTGCAAGCTGTGTTAGCCGCCTTCTTGTGTTTTCAATCATGCAGATGCGAGCTCTGAAGTGAGTGCTTGTGGGTGAAGCTGGCAGGACATTTGTAGCACTCTTCTAGGCCTAGCATATGCTGTCCTGCCACAAGTAATATGTCTGAACATTTGCAACTGCTCATGTTTACTCTCCAGTAATCATATTTTTCAGAAATACAGCTGCAAACACTTAAAATGGTAGAGTTTGCCCTTAATATTTAGGTCACATCACAAGACCTCAGATGTGGCCTCATTTTTGCCAGCAATAGCAGCATAACGTAGCTTTCGGCTTCTGACCTGAGTCCCACTGTTACACCTATACTCCCGGTTTGTCTGTTCATCTCTTATAACTGCATCAGGAATGCCAGATCTAAATCAATACATTCTCTGAAAAATGTGTTTTATGCTAGGCTATGGTAGCAGAATTCTTTTTGAAATGTGTTCAAGATACACTAAGGATATAGAAATCTCCAGCAGAAGTTGCTGTATTTTTCTTCATAAAGCAGAAATCTTTAAAATACAACGTAGAGACTGGTATAGCCAGGTTGCCTGTATATTTGGAAAGCAAACCTAAAGTTAATGTAATTCTACTGCATCTATAGCATGCTGAGATTAACAGAAACAGGAACCAAGGAAAGAAAATTCCTGGCTTAGTTATATGGTAGTATGCAGAAGAAAATTTTTTTTTGGTGTTTATTTCTTGTGTGTGCCACGTAATACTCCCTCCTCTCCCTTGTTACACAGTTTTCCAGATCTCTTCCCTGCGAACAAATTGGCTTTAGTGGAATCCTTAGAGTGCAACACCTAGAGGGAAGATGGCTTGTTAAATAGTTTTGTGTTCAGTGTTGCCTCTCTTGCCTTTCTTTGCATAGGGAACTATAAAAAACCAGACACAAACCACAGAACTACTAGCAACTGTGTTATCTGTATACTGATGGTGTTCCTTAGAGATCTTGTTCTCAGAAGAAATGCCTGGCAGCCAATCATAATAATATAGAAAATAATGATATTTACTTATTAAAATGTAAATGTAGCTGATTCTAATGATCCTTCTTCTCCAGTGCAGCTTTACAGATACTATATCACTGTCATTGCATAAACTGACATATATAAACGAGCAAATATTTTGAGAATGGAGGAAATTCTAAAAAATTGTAATTTGCCTGTATTAACCTGCTGCAACAAAATTTTCTTTCACTGTGCACCCTTGTATGCCTCCAGCCATGTGTAAATGCTCATGAGAATCACTGAGGAGAGAAATAGTAACACCGCATTCTATAAGCGGCTGGCAGAAGTGTCGCAATCGCTAGCCCTTGTTCTCATGGGGGACTTCAACTTGCCAGACATCTGCTGGAAATACCACACAGCAGAGAGGCAGCAGTCTTGGAAGTTCCTAGAGCATGTCGGGGATAACTTTCTAATGCAGCTGGTAAGCGAGCCTACCAGGGGAGGTGCCCCGCTTGACCTGCTGTTTACCAACAGAGAAGGGCTTGTGGGAAATGTCGAGGTCGGAGGCCGTCTCGGGCTTAGCGACCACGACATGATAAAGTTCTCAATTTTGGGTGATGCTAAGCGGAGGGGCACCAAAACTATTACCATGGACTTCCGGAGGGCAGACTTTGCCCTCTTCAGGACCCTGGTTGGGAAAGTCCCTTGGGAGGCGGTCCTGAAGGGCAAAGGGGTCCAGGAAGGCTGGGCCCTCTTCAAGAAGGAAGTCTTAAGGGCGCAGGAGCGGGCTGTCCCCGTGTGTCGTAAGACCAACCGGAGGGGAAATCGACCGGCCTGGCTGAATAGCGAGCTTTTGCGGGGACTCAGGGAAAAAAGGAGAGTCTACCGCCTTTGGCAGAAGGGGCGGGCAGCTCAGGAGGAGTACAGGGATCTTGTTAGGTCCTGCAGGGAGGAAATTAGAAAGGCAAAAGCCCAGCTAGAACTCAATCTGGCCAGTGCTGTAAAAGACAATAAAAAATGCTTTTATAAGTACATCAGCAATAAAAGGAGAGCCAAGGAGGATCTCCATTCTTTGCTGGATGTGGGGGGGAACATTGTCACCGAGGACAAGGAAAAGGCTGAAGTACTTAACGCCTTCTTTGCCTCTGTGTTCAACAGCCAGACCGGTCATCCCCAGGGTACTCAGGCCCTTGAGCAAGAGGATAGGGATAGGGACCAGAATGGAGCCCTCATAGTCCAGGAGGAAGCAGTTAATGACCTGCTATGCCACCTGGACGCTCACAAGTCTATGGGGCCGGATGGGATCCACCCAAGAGTACTGAGGGAGCTGGCGGAGGAGCTTGCCAAGCCACTTTCCATCATCTATCAACAGTCCTGGTTAACAGGGGAGGTCCCTGATGACTGGAGGCTTGCCAATGTGACGCCCATCTACAAGAAGGGCCGGAAGGAGGACCCGGGGAACTACAGGCCTGTCAGCCTGACCTCGGTGCCGGGGAAGATTATGGAGAGGTTCATCTTGAGCGAACTCCACAGGCAAGTACAGGTCAACCAGGGGATCAGGCCCAGCCAGCATGGGTTCACAAAAGGCAGGTCCTGCTTGACCAACCTGATCTCCTTCTATGACCTGGTGACCCGCCTGGTAGATGATGGAAAGGCTGTGGATGTCATCTACCTCGACTTTAGCAAAGCTTTTGACACCGTCTCGCATAATATCCTCCTCGGGAAGCTGGCAGCTCACGGCTTAGACAGGCATACTCTTCGCTGGGTAAAGAACTGGTTGGGTGGCCGAGCCCAGAGAGTAGTGATAAATGGTGTTAAGTCCAGTTGGCGGCCGGTCACGAGCGGTGTTCCCCAGGGCTCTGTTTTAGGGCCAGTCTTGTTCAATATCTTTATCAATGATCTGGATGAGGGGATCGAGTGCACCCTCAGTAAGTTTGCAGACGACACCAAATTGGGTGGGAGTGTCGATCTGCTCGAGGGTAGGATGGCCCTGCAGAGGGACCTGGACAGACTGGATCGATGGGCTGTGGCCAACTGTATGAGGTTCAACAAGGCCAAGTGCCGGGTCCTGCACTTCGGGCACAACAACCCCATGCAACGCTACAGGCTTGGGGAGGAGTGGCTGGAAAGCTGCCTGGCCGAAAAGGACCTGGGGGTGTTAGTAGATAGCCGGCTGAACATGAGCCAGCAGTGTGCCCAGGTGGCCAAGAAGGCCAACAGCATCCTGGCTTGTATCAGGAATGCTGTGGCCAGCAGGAGCAGGGAGGTGATTGTGCCCCTGTACTCGGCACTGGTGAGGCCGCACCTGGAATACTGTGTCCAGTTTTGGGCCCCTCACTACAAGAAAGACATTGAGGTGCTGGAGCGTGTTCAGAGGCGGGCAACGAAGCTGGTGAAGGGTCTGGAGAACAAGTCTTATGAGGAGCGGCTGAGGGAACTGGGGTTGTTTAGCCTGGAGAAGAGGAGGCTGAGGGGAGACCTTATCGCTCTCTACAACTACCTGAAAGGAGGTTGTAGTGAGGTGGGTGTTGGTCTCTTCTCCCAAGTAGCTAGCGATAGGACAAGAGGAAATGGGCTTAAGCTGCGCCAGGGGAGGTTTAGACTGGAAATTAGGAAAAATTTCTTTACGGAAAGGGTGGTCAGGCATTGGAACAGGCTGCCCAGAGAGGTGGTGGAGTCACCATCCCTGGAGGCGTTTAAAAAACGGGTAGATGTGGCACTTCGGGATATGGTTTAGTCTGGTCTACCCTTGATTAGTCTAGAGTGGGCTTGGTAGTGTAGGTTAATGGTTGGACTGGATGATCTTAAAGGTCTTTTCCAACCTAGATGATTCTATGATTCTATGATTCTATGACCACCACCGCTATATTGGAGTGAAAAATGTGAAATGAATGAATGGTGTGTAAAGAGGAACATCTTTTAGAAGATTATCTAATATAGTTAGATGAGATGTGCAAATTTAAGGTGTTCAAGTCCCCCTTCAAGTCTACAACAGAACCAGAAAGTAATTTTAACATGATTCCTGTGCATTTAACTTGGTTAAGTTAGGTAGAACATAGGAGTGAGTGGGAAAGTAGCCAGTTACCTGTGGAATAGGATGGGACTGTGAATAATGGAAAACGTGTTAATTGTTTCAAGCTATTCATGGAAGGAAATTTAAAATTCACAGTCAAAACCTTTGCAGTGGAGTGTAAGAGCTATGCCAGTCTGTTTAGGAGGAAAGCTACTATTCAACTTCAATAAAATAGCTCAAATTTTGTGCTTTTAGTGGTCATATTTAGCGACTGTATTGGCAGAGTTGTTTCTTAGTACAACCATATTTGAGAATGCAGCATCATGTATGAATATTTTGTCAGTCCTATCGTCCTATTTCACAAATAGAAGGAGCAGCACAGTTTGTTAGTGTTGACTGAAACAGATGATGACCACTGGCTGAGATAAGTGGAAGTGAAATACACCACATGTATGCACAAATGTGTTTTTCAGTGATCACAATGATACGCTTTGCTTGATGCACTTTTATGTTGATATTAATGTTGGTTTGTACCATTTTTAGTTAATAAGATGACGTTTACTCAACATTTATATTTTATATCTGCATTTATGTACTGAGTTATGAAATACTTGTCGGAATCAAACCTAAAAACTCTATAGCATATCTATGCAATAGGCCTCGTGAAAAATCTTTCTTTCTGCAAGTGTTACTTAGTTTACTTTTTAATACACCTAGTCTGATTATTTTTGTATTTCTATTTTTAGTCTCTCAGTAGATTAAAGCATAAAAATCCTGTTGCATTTCCAGTGCTCAAAAGATCATGTGTTGCGTGGATTTTACTTGTGAAAATATTTCACAGAGTACTAAATACTTATTCAAGTTCTATATTGCCTTAAAGTGGGCACTGCTATAAAATAGCACTCTCTTTATAAGTAATATATTTAGAAGAAATTATTTCCTGTCAGTCTTGAAGAGAAAGTGATTAGGAGACTCAGCAAACTGGTTGGTGTGAGTATCAAAATTCTTAGCTTCAAATCTAATATTCATGCTTTTCCACTAGTCTGAGATACCTCGATAGTAGCAGCTGAACTCTGAATACTGATGGCCTGCTTTTCAAGGGTGTCAGCATTACAGTCATAAGGGAAGTAAGGGCTAGTATTTGCTCTGCAAATGATGTCTTGTGGGTCTCAAAAGAATACCTTATTTCTTTGTTGAAAAATCTAACTTTGACTTGTAAGTACATTTATGTATAAAGTGAAATTGTTAGTACCTTCTACATAAATGGCTGATGCAGTAAAACTTTGGTAGGCATATGCCATACATCATTATTTCTTTACAAGTAGGTTTGGTTAGTTGAATTAGGTTTTTAGTGATTGTTTCTTTATTTCTTCTTCTAATTTCTGAATTGTTGGATTAGGGCAGAGTCTTGCTGATGACTTTCTGATTGCTGGAGCTACTATAACAGATGTTAGTCTTATTCCCACTTGAGGAAGGGGGAGATGACAGCTTTGACAGCACAATGCTTTCAATAACCATTCTTTAATTACACGGTACTTGCTGTAAGCTCAGCCACATTTTTTAGACTGAATGCAGGTTTTCCTGTCAATTATAACTTTTAGGTCCACTTTAGGTGTATGTATTTTTAACAACCTAGGTTATCTTCTTCATTCTGACTGACGAGTTATTAACTAAATTCATTCCATACTACATTTTCAGCAGAGTTAATTGCTATTAAGAAGATAAATATGAGAATGGTGCTGTAAAGAAACAGGTAATTAAAGACTTCTGGAACTTCAGGCAGACTAGTCTGATCTACTCTATTATTCCCAGTTGACAAAAATGATATAAGACATGACAGCATAGTTGCTGCTCCAAAGCGTATTGAAGTCAATGGAAAGATTCCCATTGAAGTCAGTCTGGACTGGGGCCACAATAAATGCTGTAATAAACTTGGACCCACTGACCTAATGCAACTTGGAAAATAATGCCTGCTTTTCTAAGTTGTAAAACTAACAGTTCTGTCCCATCTAATTCTCATTTTCTGTCTGTTCCTCATGATTTCTAATTTTTAAATTTCTGTCTTCACACACTATGCAATTACATTAATAATATTAATTTTCTGTAATTATATAGTATCTTTTTTTATTTTGTCTACAGAGACTTAGGAAAGCGTTATTTTTGGATTTTTTCAGTTAGTACCGTTTCAAATTTGATAACTTTGGAAAATCAAGTGGAGGGAAGGTGGCATACCTTGCTGCTGTTTCTTTAAGACTATTTTATGGATGCAATGTTAACAGAGGCAATTTCTTAAAAGGTGTAAGGAAATACAAAAGGAGCTGTAGTTGTAAGCCTATTATGGACATGAATGGCGTGTGCTATCAATAGTTATAAACAGTACTCAGAGTAGTCTGTTTTATGCTTGTATGCTGCAGTGACCTTTTTATGGCTACGCTGGCACTTTTCTTACTAATTCGTGTGCTGATAGAAGTTATATACCAGCATTCCTCCTCCATTGCAGCTGGTTTGCAAACATAGTGATAGAAATACCTCTGAGCAATATGTTGTACCGATTTAAAATTTCCCTACTGACTTGCTGAGCTGTATTACAATAAACTGCTTGTCATTTAAAATGCCTCTTAATAATTTGTTAATCTTGTATAAATTAAGCAATCTGTTAAAACAGTGTGATTCTGAAAGAATTGTCCTGCAGCAAACACTTGAAGGTGCAGCTTTGTTAAAGAGTGCAGTAACAATCTTCTAAGCACAAAATTAGTGGTAATGCTTATTTATTTGTATTCCATGAGCGATTCCAACGAACTAGTCCTGTTTCTACACAAAACCACAAACTCTTCTGAAGAATGTCATTTCTTCAATGCAATAAAATAATTTTGAGTATTTATTGGAAATTTTCATGTAGAGACTTTAAACTTGATGTTACACTTATTAGTCATCTGTACTAGAAAGTAAGCTTTAATTCTCAGATGAAGTGGTTTGGCATAGGCTCATACTGTCTGTAGAGTAAGAGCTTTGACACACATTGTTCCACCTGTAGTTTATCCCACTGAGGGAACAATCATACTCACTTCCTACTGCAGCCTTCAGCCTTCAGCTGTCCTGTTCTCAGCTTGGCTAAGATGGAATCTGGAGATCCAGTATGAAACTAAGAGTGAATCAACTTGGCAGTATGGATGTATACAGTACACATCAGATACCCACTCTCATGGTAGTATTACTCAAAAATACATAGAAAGGTTTGTCCATTTAAATGCTTGTGCATTTAGGAGACTGGAGAGCTTCACATCAGTTGCAGAGACTGCAATATGCACATGCTTACAAACATCATTACCTTTTTTCTAAGTACCAGAAACTAGATCATCTTAGTATTAATATTGCAGTGAGCCTTTCTGTAGAGATGGTTTATCAGTATTTGAACATTGTAGCTATATAGTTTGACCTTTAATATATCTTTAAGTGGGAAAAAGTCAGTTTACTGTAACTGATTATCATTCAAAAGCATTTCCAATTAGTTGGTTTATGTTATTTTGAGCAAATTATGTACAGATATATTTCAAGTATATTAGCTAACACACTACTGCTTGGACTGAAAAAAAGAGACTCTAAAAAATTACCGGACTTGATCAAATGGAGATTTTTGAGGAGCTGAATGCAGAAATGGTGTGCGCGTGCGTGCGTGTGTGTGAAAGAATCTGGTTTGGCTCTGTCTGAGTAGCTGATTTGAGTTAGAAAGTTTGGAAGTTCTTTAATCATTCTTTATTTTCCCGGTAAGTTTACTAAATTATGTGTTTGCTTAAGTGTTTAATGCAATTTGATCTGATCTAATACTTTCCAGGCATAATGGGTTAATTCACCTGAGAAGAGAGTAACCACTAAAGATCTTGAAAGCTATATAGTAAAAAATAGCTATAGTACAGTTATATTTTATATATAGTATATAAAATAGGTGTGCCTTAAGTCATTAACATTCAATTCCTTTGATGTGTGGTATTTAAAAAAGGACTCATTTGCATTCTTTTGGATCCACATTATGTCAGTAATACTACTTAGGGCATTCCTGAACTTGTATGCTAATTTCATACATCCAAGAAAGGCTTTTCTGAAGTAGGAGATGCTTGAAGAGAGTATTTGCACTGGTATATGTTGTGTACTGGGCTGACATCTGCCATTTTAGTGCCAGGAAAATCGGTGCTTATACTTCCAGTAAACAATGTTTCACATGGGCTGATTAATCTTGAAACAGCAACATCCATCCGTTATTCTTGCTGTACAATTTCCTTCTTAACTGCCACAGTTTTCAAGGAACACTTCAAGACACTGCCAAATCCTTCAGTAATATAGATAACACACCGGAAATTACATCTTTAACAAAATGGATTTTGCATATTCCTCAACAGAAACATTATGCCTAGGATCAGAAAAATAAATGTATGCATAGTGAAATCCTTACGAATTTGAATGAACTTCTGACAGCCAAAGTACCCGCTAGTCCCTATTGTGTGGCAGTATCATCACATGATTTTGGCCTGTTTTAGTCATATATGCATCACCTTTTAAACAAAATATGGTATGACAAAGTATTTGAAATCATTGACGTAACATTTTTGCAGTTTATTGGGAAGAAAAGGCAAAAACTGAAAAACAGTTATTTTGTAAAGGAGAAAATATTTGACCACCAGTGGAGTAAGCATCCCATGCAAGATATTTTTCTCTTTGTATTTAAATATTTTTCAGCAATGCCAGCTATATTATTTGTGTATTTGTCTATGCTAATTTTCTGCTCTCACACCTATTACAGAGGTAGGATATGAGATACCTCAGTTTTTAGTATCTATACTAACAGAATTAAAAATATTTTTAGTAACGATAAATGGTGATTTAGGCACTAGATTTTATGGAAAAATACAAGGCATAGAATATATTAATTTAGTTTACCAGATTATAAATGAGTGTCATTTTTGTATTGCTTTCATCTGTAATTCACAGCAATTGTGTTCAAGATTATTGCTCAGCAGCTGTGTTCAATCATACAGAAAGTGTCATGTATATTAGACTATGTTATACTGTGAAATGCATGAATATGTAATTAATATGTGCATGTCCTAAGTGGCAAGTCACTAAACACTGTGCTTGCTGTGGTCTTTCATTTTGTGAGGTCTCAGAAGCAAGCTACGGAAAATCAAGATGGATCTGGATTTTTTGGCATTGTTTTAACATAGGCTGCAAAATGGAAATGTTTTGAATCTTTAAATATGTGTCAGACAATAAGGTTTTAGCTCTAAGATTATTATTTATGGTGAGTAAAAACAGAGTGTGTGTAGGGTTTTTTTGCTATATATGTAAGTGCAAAATTCAGACCGAGCTTTTTAAATTGTACATTGGTAATTCCATGTAGTCACAGGCAATCCCATAGGAGCTAATGCTTCACAATGCAATTTCTGTTTGTGTGTGCAATTTCGTATTTCATTTTTAGACACACACATTATCAATTGTCACTGGTTTGTATCATTGCATTTTGACATAACAGTAATGTAAAGTGTGATTTGAATCTTAGTAGCATGACTTAAGGACAGATTCCTAGGTATATTCAGTGTTGCTCCATAGAGCACAGGGATGTGGTGTTTCAGGTTTCTAGGGAAAGCGCCCTCTTCTTGGTATGAATTGCATCTCTGTTAATGTTCATGCTAGAGAATAATCAAAAGAAGAGATGTCTGAATGCCTTTAACACATCTCCTAAATATTTCTATCTTCCTAGGAGTTAGCATTTTGATTTACAGCTTAGGTAAATATCTGCTGGAGTGTCCAGTGACTCTGGAGACCAAAGAGAAACTTTCCTCAGCTGATTGCTATACTTAGAAACCAAACATACGCAGTAGGCTAGGAGTGAAGAGGACACTCAGTTAGAATATAACAGCCATAAATATTGGTTATTTCAGTTGATTTCATTTACACATTGCTGTTCTATTCACTGTTTCTCAACATTTTTATGGTGTGTTACTTAACCACAAGTAGAAGGAGGATTACCAGAAGGGTGTTTGACTTTCCTTCTTCTGATCCAACTTCAATACAGTAGTAACAGGGTAGCTAGTTTTCTTGCTAGTCATCTTTCTTCTCCAACACATGGGACAAGCCAGAGAAAAGATTTGCTGTACCTATGTCCTTGGAAGCTCTGAATTACAGCCTCCTTGAGAACTGTGGTGATATGAAGCAATCTAGCTGTAACTCCTTCAGGGCTCTAAGTGCTGCATCTGGGCATCTAATCTACAGTCCATACTCTGATAATTACCCAGAACGGTTTTCATTTTACCTTATGTAGTCAGATAGACATATTCAGTCCATCTCTGTGTTATGGTTCTTCTCTGATAGGAAACTAATATCTGCATAGGATTAGTCATCCCATCATGAAATGCTTTGTCTCGAATAGAAGGGGATCATTTTTTTCTTAAGTTGCCTGTTCCTTTTAACTGGCTTAGACAGTTTAGATTTTTAGATTAGTTAAAGGTAGTTGAATTGAACCCTTCCAGAAAAAGTGGAAGAGAAAAACAAGCAAACAACTTAAAGCAGGGCTTCTTTGTTATTTTTCTGTTCAAGTGGTAGCTGGGCTGTCAAAGTAACTAGTTTCTTGTTATGCTTCTTCCATGTGTCCGTCATGATCAATAGCATTGCATTATTCTTGTGCAGTATGCTCGGTTTAGGGTCATGCCAGTTGTTCAAGATAGGTTGTCACATACTTTGTAGCGCAGAAATAGGAAAAGGTATAGTGAAGGTAAATAAGGGAGACCTGCAGTATTTGTGAGCCTTACAAATCCTTTCATCAGAGAAACCATCTTAGTATTGCTATATATATACATTGAGTATATACACTCAATATTCTTGCTATAAAGAAGGTGATAAAGATAGTTTTGTAACTGAGATTACTTGGTTCACCTCTATTCAGGAAGCAATGAAGACAGTCCCTGTCCACAAAGAGCTTTAAGCCTGAAATTGAGAAGTTGATACTCAAGTCTCAGCACTCAAGTAGATACAGTGCTAGCAAATTTAGGGAAATTTGGTGCAGTTAGTGTATTCATTTTTGTAATCTTTGCGTATTAAAATTACAGTGAATTGAAGCTACAGAAAGTCTTGTCTGAATACAGGCTGGCTTCCCATCCATAATGAAACAAAAAACTAAACAGTCTTTAATCAGGGTGAATTTAAATCCATTTGTAGGGTTTAATTAATATTTCTGCTAAGATTAGAATATCATGATGGTATAAGACCTTTCCTTCCCAAACTGAAAAAAAAAAACATGATAAAAATACATAATTTTTTATTTATACCACATGTTGTTGTATTGGAAGTCTTCATTATTATGTATGTTATGACCAGCGTTTGTTTCTTTTCAGATAGATAATTTTAAAATATTGTATATTTGTGCTTAGACATTGCTCTAAAAAGATTAAATATCACAAATCAAATAGTACTCTGGGCTAGTGAACCACAAGGAACGCAGTGCTTATGGGATCCTGTTCTTAGGTCAAGCTTAAAAAAACTGACTTCAGGATTTTGACACATTTTACTTATATTGGACCAATATGGAATAAATCACTACAGGACTAGTAAAATCAAGGTTATTAGATCCACTAAGACCAAGAATAAAGAAATATACTACAGAAATACTAAACCATTTAAGAAACAGCATTTGACTGTTACTGTGCAAGTTAGTTTTTCCTTTAGTAATTAGTTTTAGTAATTAAATTTCGTCTTAGTGATTGCTACGTGAGTCAAGATGTAATTTTCTTTCTTTGTGCTCTGGAAAGGTTTGATCCCATTCTCTGCACCAATTTTTCTCAGTTATTTCTTAAACACAGATAAGAACTGGCAAGCAAACTTGGAGGAAGGGAATTATCACAGAACTTTTTCTCTGACAATGGATAGGAATATGTAGAAAATGATTTTTTTTTCGCCTGTTATTTACTGCCAGATTCTGTCTGTCAGAGCTTTTGGGACTTCCTTGGCCAAAAATGCATGCTGGCCCATCCTACTTAATAGCCAGCAATGGACCAATTTTCTAGTAATTTTGCAGTCCTTTTTGGAACACAATTTTACTGTTTTCATTTGCTACATCCTGTGACAAGTTTCACAGTATGCACCATATGGAAAAAATGCATGATTTAAACCTACTCAATGCTAATTTAGCTGAGTGGCTCCTTACTACAGGAAGGGGGGATGGCTGAAAATTGCATTCTTCCGCATCAGTGTGACCTGTGTGAACAGAAATGCGATTCTTGTAGTGTCAGATGGTCGGGCGTGTTGGGTGCAAGGAGCAGAGCAGCACTCAGGGCCCTTCAAGGAGGCTCTGCTGTGCTCAGCCTGCCCTCTCTTATGTGTGCAAGGTGCTCAAATTGTGTGACCCATCATAAGCTTTTCTCCATAATTTAAGTTGCGGAGAAATTTTAAACCATTTTGAAGGCATGTAACTGCTTGAGTATCAGTGTGTTCACGTGTAAGTGTCAAACATGGGTCAGTTTGTCAGCTGTTAGAAGTCAGTGTAAACTTTTTAGACAGAGTGGATGTTGGTTTGCACAGCCTGTAAGGCTGGTGCCTGGCATGGCAGGCAGAGGGAGGGCATCGCGGTGTCACCTGCAGGGCTGGGGGCTCAGGTTTTGTCTGGCCGCCTTCGGATCCACAAAGATTCAACAAGTCTGATACTCATATTGTTTTGAAGGGTATTTACAAGAAAGAGTGACACCCGTTTCAGCCTGTGACAGGATATACACGGTTTTAATTTTCTATTAGTATTTCCAGCTTTCAAATTACAGTTTTCCAAGGTCTGTGTTGTTGGCAATGCAACAGGGGTCACTGTGTTCCACATTTAACGTATGTGTGTTTTATTTTTAATAATTGATTTGCCAAAAAAAGTGTTTGCAAACTCTGGTCTTGTAACTGCAAAGATCTTGGTAATGCTTTTTCCTTTCCTGCATTTAATTTAAAGCTGCTATGCTAGTCCAGTGGATGCTCATTATATCTGTGGGAATGCATCTTTTTATTTAGCCTGTTTTTCTTTGTCATCAGTTCCAACTACTCACTAGTAGCAGATGCAGCTTCATTGAATTTCTTTTATGTGTGTTTTGCTACTTTCCCCAGTACAAAGTTTTATCCATTTTCCAAATTGGGTTTGTGTCTTTCATTCTATTAGGATTATCAAGGATTTGCTGTAATCTTTTAAAAAGTATCTTGACTGTTGTACTTTTATCCAAATTGTGGCTTGACTTGTACTTTTTTACATACCTCCAGTAAATCTCTCATGTATCATCAAGTGTGCTTTTTCAAATAAGGATTGGTAATACATGAACAGTCACATCTTTCAGGTGTTTAAAGAGATCATGGGAACATCTGGGTAGATAGATATCTTTTGTGAATCTTTTTCTATTGCTGTAATTTGTGTAATGTCCTTTATTGTTTTCCCAGAATCAGAATTGCAGATTTTTCAGAGTGGAAAGAGCCATTAGATTGAAACATAGTTCAGAGAACACATATACACTAGAAAAAACATCTTTTTATTAGTAGTCGTGACTTTTAGCTGCTTTGAACCTGATCCTTCCGCTGACCCTGATTAACAGTTACCCTGTTGAAGAAAGAGTAGGGTCCAAATTAGCACCATTCTGGCAATCTTCTTAAAAAGCCTGTGGACTTTTTAAGACTGAAACTCTGATTACAGTTTCACAATGCCTTGCTGGGAGTCGTTTGTGAGGCTTGTGTCACTGCCTGAATTACGAATGATCATTACGGATACAGTTTGAATTTTTGTTGTGTAAATGGGCAACAGCCTAGAATGTGACCATCTTTTAACAAAAGTTTCTAAACATTACTCAATAGATCAACTTTTTAAAATTAATATAATTTAAACAAGGTAGAGTCACAGCAAAATAGCCTCACTGACCATCCGCATAAAAAAATAAAATACGAAAGCAGATACTATCTTAAGCCATAAAATAAACCATAATATTTACCAATATTCAACAATAGTACTAGAGAAGCTGGTAGATTTTTTTCCCTCCAAATAATGACCTCTGAAACAAAGGGTCTACGCTTACCTTACGTTTTACTAAGTTTTCATTTTTTTCAGAAGGTGTCACTGTTTAAACATGAAGTATTGTCTTATAACTTTTAAAATCGTGGTAATTTTTAATAGAGAAAATTGATATTATTTTAGGTATTTTTGTCTTGATGCTGAAAGAAGAATGGATAGTTTGAAAAACTGTTCTATAGTGATTTGTCCTAGACAGTATTTATGAAATGGTTGACACATTACAAAATAAGTCCAGATGTACTGTATTCAGTGAGGATCCTGTTTAAAGCAATATGTTGAAAGAGTAAAGTTTTGTATACCTGCCCTAAGAAAATAAGATAATAATAAGAGAATTATACTAATGTTCTCTCCATCTTCTTGGGGAATTGCTGCAAAACAGTTTGCTCATAACAGAGAAGCTTTTGGAAGTATTCTATAATTTTGCATCTTCCAGAGATAGAATTTTATGATAATGGATATGTTATCTGTAGTCTAAAAACTCCTACTTTCCATACTAGGGCTATCAACCAGTACTGAAGATTGAAGTCCTACCAGGCACTGAAGAGATGTGGAACATTAAAGACAGTAGCAGAAAAAAAAGACTAGAATAGGCTAATAAATATTCATTTTAGGAGTAAAACAGGTTTTGTTTTGTTCTGGAAAAAGGTTTTATGTATGGTTTCTTTGGCTGTTCGCAAGCATAAAGTTAAGCATGGGGAAGATACAAATAATCCGTAATATTCGCTAGAAAAAGTGGGAAAAATATTTTGAGAAATGTAGCTAGTGGCTTAAGTAAAAATGCTTACACCTAGTTGATCTGTATATAAGGCCTTAGGCAATTTACTTAATGGATTTTTTGTGGAGCTGCATGGAAAAAAATCCAGCTGTTTAATATCATCCAAAACAAAAATAGACAGTTCATGATTAATGAAAGCTACAAGAAAGATTTTCCAGGGATTGTGAAACCATGTTCCTTTTACAGTTAAATCCATTGTATCTGCCAGGTATTATCAAAGAATGGAAGATTTATTTAAATTGCTAAAACTGGGATAAAATAGAATATTTATACAGAATTGTGTAAGTGTCATCATAGAAGCTAATCATCACAATAGAAACAAATTCATGCTTTTCGGTGTTCTGAAGTCCCAGCTCTGGGGGCTGCAGCTGAGGAAGACTGCATCAGGGGATTTAGTTGCGTGCCCAGGTGAGCTTCATCCTGTGATGAAGCTGTGAGACTCATGGCTAAGCATTGCTATTTCTTGCAAGTAAAGTATACCCATGGCTCTTTTTACTTTTGGATATCCTAGTTTACACTTGTCCTAGCCACTGTGAAGACTTGGTCAGAAGCTTTTACTATCTGAGCCTATAGAGACCTACCACACTCTACAAACAAACAAAGAAAAGAAAAAAAAAAAAGGAGATAATTTTTGCTCCAGAGAATGAGACATGAGGGTGCGGGGGGTTTCGTCGCCTAAGCATTGGCACCGAGAGCCATTTGACGTGTATGAGGGCAACTACACTTCTGGCATGTACGACACAGTTCTTAGAGCGGACTGACATCTTTTTCAAAGGGTAGACCAGCTATCCCACAGCACCTTCAGTGACACCAGAGATGATTTCAGTTACCTACATGGCATTCAAGCGTCACCTTAGGTCCTGGGGGTACCCTGCAAAGCCTCCCCGGGTCTGTAACAAGAGCTTAGAAAGCTGACAGGCTTCTAGGTACACATAGGTAACGCAGAATGTAAGGTAAATGATTAAACAGGCAAGGGAGGCTGAATAAAGGGTAAAGACAGCAGTGTCTTGATAAATAAAAAATCTTGGTTAGCTGCCAGACTGATACATGATCACATTAGTTTTTAGGCACAAACTCAGCAGTGTGTGATGAAACTGCAGTTCAGAATCTTTAGAATAGACACGTTTTTAAACCAAGGAATTAAGTTTACTAGGCTATCTTGCTGGCTTTGAATTTCATGTGATTATAGCACTTGCTGATTAAGGATAAAATAATGAATACTTTTACTGAATACTATTACAGGCTTTTATGGGGTAAGGGAAAACTTCCCATTTAAGGGAAGATTCCAGAGAAAGGAGGAAGGCATTTGAATGAAATGAAGGTAATTGAGAAAGTCAGATTGATGATGCTGAAAGAACTAAGGCAGTGGTAAGGCTTGCAATAAACTTCATTTTTACTATGAAGAAACACTGAATAAACCTTACATGAAATTTGATGTAGAAGAAGAAGGGGAACAAATTAACTGAATCAGAAGTGTAAGATTGTAAGATGGTCCTTACAATTCATGTAAGGACAGAAATCACTAAAACACAGTAGATGCTTTGATTTTTAACTATTCTGGCTAAAAATGTAACGCTGTGTTTTATCGGTATTATAATTGCATATATGATAAATACAAACCATTTAAAGTAAGTTTTCTGGAAAGACAAAAGAAAATTGAGAATTACAACCCCTTTTTCTTATTTCATATGAACAAAATGCTGCTTGATAGCTTTGCAAAGGACATCCCCAACGGCAATTTTTCTCCATAGGCCGGTGAATCATGAATTATTCCATAGCATTGATTCTGTTAATCCCAGTGGGTGGCAGTTTTCCCATTTGTAGTAGTTCCAAACATTGTGTTTCCCTTAGTGGCAGAAAAATCGCATGATGAATCTGTTTCATATTAAGTTTTGATTAAACACAGGCATTTGTGATAATTTCAGTTACAATATACTCTTCACAAAAATTACATTTTTATGTTACAAATGGAATAAAACTAGTTGCTTTGCCTCATGCTTTAAAGTAAGAATACATTTTTTTTATAATTAGAGTAAGGTTTCTTTGATAGTTTAGTTAGTGTTATGTCACCCTATTAAACATAACTTCCTATTAGAAGTGCCTTATTACTCGTGGTGGACAAAAAAATGCTGAGATTCTGA
Source organism: Pelecanus crispus (assembly GCF_030463565.1). Taxonomy (NCBI): domain Eukaryota; kingdom Metazoa; phylum Chordata; class Aves; order Pelecaniformes; family Pelecanidae; genus Pelecanus; species Pelecanus crispus. The sequence continues at coordinate 104,606,711 of NC_134645.1, forward strand.
GGATTTGTACTGCATGTGAAATTTCTGTTTAGGAATGAGACACATTTCCAGAGCTTGGTTTGGCTTTTGACCTATAAGTTAGGGAAGAAACTCAGGATATCTAAACTACTTTTTAACCCTGTCTTCTGGGAAAGTGCAAATAATTGTAATTGGCATAACCAGAGATTTTCTGTGTTAAAGGAAGTAATAGATTAGGAATTGATAATGAGGAGGAAACCAAATTTAATTTTTTAGGCATCCTGGAGCTGATCCTACAGAAATTAGTCTTTGTAATTACTGAACCATGGAAGCTATACAAAAAAATAACTCTCATGGGAAAAACTCATTCTTTATGACCAAATTAGCCACTTTGTTCTCCTTTTGTGCCAGCTGACATGTGGAGAATAACTGAAAACCTCCACCACACGTACTCTGGGAATCACTCGCATTAGCATAAGTGATAGATTCATTCTTAGCTGAGTGAATGTCAGTGAGCCATAAGAGAATTTTAATGGTCTGGACCAGCTCCCACTGAAATAAGAGCCTAAGTTCTGTGTACTTCAGTAGTGCAGTCAATCAGGAAAAAAAAAGGGGCGGGGGGTGGGGGGGGGGGGAGGAAGTATGACTTAGTTTTACAATTGTTCTTTGAGTTTAATCCTTCTTTGCTACTGATATAAAGTTAAATATCTTGTATCAGCCATTTTTTTTAGCCAAGAAAGTTCAATGCAGCTTAGCAGGACATTGTGTTTCTTCTTTAGGTGTGCTTGTATAATTGTAAATCATTCGCTGTGTTGGATAAGTATGTGGAACCATCTTCTCTCAGCCCTGCAAATAACATAGAAGTGTAACCATGGAAAGCTTTGGTACATCCTTTCAGTACGAGGAGGTTGCTGCCTAGGGGGAGGTTTTTTCAGCATATATGAGATTGTTTTATATTACAGTTTAGTTTTATTTTTTACAGCTACAGAAATTAGCTGTTAAATAACTTTAATGAGAACTCATGGACGGGTCTGGAAGTTCCTAAATGTGGTGATATATAAGCCCTATCTATTTGTGCAAAAGGTCTAAGATGGTTTTGGACAAAAGTTTCAAAAGAAGACTTATGTTACACAATGTGAATAGAAGCCTTAGAATGAGGTGTTGTTTTTCAGTTCTTTTTATTATATTCTTTGATCTCTTCTTTTAGTGATAGGTACATTGGAATTTTGATGACCTGTAAAATGCTCAGGATGTCATAGTTAACTCATTGACCAATGAACTGTTTCTGCTTGATGGGGTCATTATTAACTAGAAGCTGGGTGTAAACTGCAAAACAATGGAGCTATCTTTTCCAAGCCAGCGTTGCACAGATGTAATCCATATGGAAACAATCAGGTTATTCCTGGTTGTTACATTAATTTTAATTTTTTTTTTCCCACAGAATGCATTTGTTTTGGTGATGTCTAGAACAGTCCTCTTGTTTTCACTGCAGCATATTAATTTCAATATTAGATTAAAATGTAAAGTCTGTAAGCAAAATTCTTGCTGCAGATTAATGATGGTACAAGTGAGAACAGTGTCTGTCCAATAAATTTGAATAGTTTAAAAAAAAAAATCTATTTTTTGAAAAAATAGATTAACTGAATGTAGACTACAGTCTTACGCATATATGGAGTCTTGTTTTAAAACTGAATTATATTAAATTAAATGATCATGATAAGGAAATTGTGAGATATACTGTAGAGCTAAATAAGCAATGATGCTAAGGAAATGACAGAGATTATCAAGTATTTATGGAGGTGGAAGCTAGCATACATCAAATATAAATATAGCTATCTCTTGGGTTCTGTTACAATCACTGTATTTTAGATAGGAAAATAGGATTTGTCATGCTCAGGGTCCTATTGACCAGGACTTTTGCTGGAAGAAGATATGCTCTATCTTATGTGGGAAATCCTATGGATAATGAAAAGTAATTTCTTTCCCTGTGTCAGTCAGGGTTTTCAGTACAGCACTGCAGCCCTTGGTGGGTAACTGGGAGCAGCTGAGCCTGCCCAGCGGCAGACATGGACTCTTGGCAGGAAAGCACTGGGGAGCAACTGAACATTAGTGTATTGTCTCCCCAGATGAAATAGTTTGCATGTTTCCAGCTGAAGCTCTTTTCTCCTGTGTGTTTTTTTAATTTTCAATTTCCTGCCCTTATTTTGAACCCCAATCATATGGCAAATGTTAAATTTATGAGGACATGGAGTGGGGCAAGGGGGGGTTATTTTCTGGAGAAACTATTCCATATATTTAAAAGGTTTTCTTCTTCCCCCTCAGGGAATTCCTGGAATCCCTGGAAATCAAGGAGCAAAAGGACAAAAGGTATTATTAATAGTTCAAAACACAGTTAAAACCTGTGCATATATATACCTGTTCCAAAGTAAGGGTTCAGTCTGTGCTGAGAGGAGAGTTTTCATAGTGGGGATTTAGGACGTCAAATCATGCCGCAAATGAATGGAGACATACTGCAAATTCTTTGTGGCGTGTTTGAAAATCTCTCATTAGGTTTTATTTCTACTATCCCAGAAGGAATGAATAATTTAAAAGTACCGAAGTTAATGTCATAATACTTTGAGAAATAATCCTAACTAAATAAATCTTCATAACTAAAGAATATTTAACAACTTTGTTAAGTATACATACATTAATCACAGAACTCTTCTCTTTATGTAAAAAATATAGGGTGAAATTGGACCACCGGGTCAGCCAGGAGCAAAAGGGTCACCAGGGGATACTGTAAGTTTGCAAAATGGTTGTTATTGTTATGAACAAGTAATTCTGATGCTGTCGTTCTCTAATTGTAATAAACAAACAAGAAATGGCAAATATAGTAGCAACCTAACATTTTCAGGTTAGCAAATATAGTCAGACTAAGTCTAATCTCTGTATTGCCCCCAAAATATTATATACCGACTTCTTCTTTTTAAAATTGATTTCCTGACTGCACATTTGATAAACAAATCCAGCAAACACATTAGTCTGAACTTACTGTCTGAATTAATTTGAATTAACTTTAAAAGTACTCAGATCAACTTATTATGAAAGTTAAGACCAACTTAAGTATTGTCATAGTGTACAATGGATTTTTGAAGACAAATTTCAGGATGCTTTTGTGATAGTGCTCTTTTGACAAAGACTGGGAGGCTAGCTGAGCTCACTGAATTCCCAAAATGCTTAAAGAGAGATTTCAGTTTTGGAATGTAGGAAATGGAAAATAATTAATTCTTCTTGGACAGTCCAGCTTACCACATCTTTGTTACTGTCTGAGTAGGATGATTTCTGTGTTCTTTATAATCCTTTAGAAATCACAGTAGTAAAATAATTGTTCAGAAAGTTGGTGCAAGTATATATAGACTTTAAAAAAATGGAAATTTTAAAGGCAAAAGGGAAAGCTGCTTAAAACTGGTTAGAGATCTTTCATTAACTAGTAGGAACTTCATCATATGGTTGAACATATGCTGCCTTAAAAAATAATTATCCTTTCTATTGAAAAGTTCAACAATGTTTACATGGTTCCATTATTAATCATCCTTACTGTTAACATGTCTTTTTGTAGTTTTCGTTTTGTGTTTGAAATATTTTGTCGTCTTTGCTGACTAAAATGCTTCTGACTTTTCTGAGAGGTACATGGCTTAGCATCATAAATAAGCTGCTTACTGTGACTTTTTCTTTAAAGAACCTATATTTGACCTCAAGCAGATCATATAGACTATTACTGCTAGAATGAAGTAAATACTGTAAAGAATCAAGTACAGAATTAAGACTCATGCTGTTATCTCTATGGACAATAGGGCACTAGATGACTAAAATGTTTTAACCTTCTAAGAAATTTGCTGTTTATTCCTAATATATATAGCCATATGGTAGTATAAGAGTTTTTATGCAGTTGTATTGAGGTTGCAGAATTAGTAACACTTGTCAGGGAAAAAGATTAGATAACACTTGACTGGCATATGCAAATGTTTTTTTCTTGCCTTGTTGCCTCATCTTGAGATTCACTATATATTGTGCATGTAATGGGCTTGCCCATGCCCAGACCAAATAGAGGATACAAATTCAGTTTCACAGGAAGCCAAGAAAGCAGTTCAGTGAAAATATTTGATTGGAAATTTTCAGCATTTCTGTGGTGTTACTACTGGGATAAATATGATTACATGGCAAACTGTAAGGTACTGCTTAATTTCTTTAACTTGGAAAAGGCATTTGCAGATAAATAATCACCGAGTCCAACTCTGCCTGTGATTTTGATTTTGATGACAATAGTGATCAGTTTTCTAATATCTGAACTGAGAGGTACCAGATTCTTATAAATGCTTTGATAGCATTGCTTGGATAAATAAGACACTAACATATAAGCACTTTTTACAAAAATTGATCTCAGAGCAGTAATTCTCTTGCTAATTAATTCTGTCTGAAATGGAAGGAAAGGAAATAGTAAATGAAATTATCTGGACATTGCTGAAGTATTTGAGTAGCAGGAAGAAGGAAATGCTCTGGATAGAGCTTCAGAAAAAACATTAGAAATAAGCAGATGGCATTCATGAAGTGGAAGAAGAGGCTTGAGAAGCTTAGGAAGTGATATCTGCATTGTAGGTACAAAGGGCACTGACCATTTTATTCCTAAATAAGGAAGCTATGCCTAGAAGTTGCAATATTCCTTCTATCAGCAGCAAAAGACAAGGCTATGGCAAATGTAAGTTTTTAGCCCAGCGAAATCTTTGAAGTGTGGAAATTGTGGATGAAAGCTGTGAACTGTTCTCTCTGCTGCTCTTGCTGTTACATTAAGCCTCTTGATATTTTGGCAACAGGTGAGAGAACATTGTTACAGATTCTTGGATTTTGGTGATTGTTAACAGATTGTATTGTTCAGTTTCATAATTTCTTTGTCTCTCAATTTATCTACCCCATCTCTTTTCAAGGCCTTTCCCTATGAAAATGCTTTATCAGTAGTGAACTTCCTCTTGACATCCAGCTGTCAGGCTGGATTTCATCCATTCGAAAAGACCAAGGGGTTTCAGATGCCACTTTATAGTGTTAAAAACAGAAGAAAGGCAGAGAGCTCATTTTGAACTTAAAGAAATCCATGCTTATATCTACAAGGTCAAATACAGGATAGTCAGTGGCTCTCTATAAAGGGTTTGATGTTCATTTCTTAGTCATCAGGATGCCTACTGTCACACTGCTAAGGCCATCTTACTGTCAGTATCTACCTTTCATTGCAGGACAGGAATAATCTTTTCAGAGACCTTTCTTTTCTGCTGTTGGTGACTCCAGTGGTGTTTACCCGTGTGGTTGTGGTAGCTTGTGCCTCATTTTGGTGGGTGACAGGAACCTTGAAGAAAGAGGATGCCAAGGATCTTAGCGTGGACCTTTTGATTCTCTGACTTTCATGCTGAATCTCTCTAAAATCCTAGTTAAGGTTACTGTGGTGGGTTGACCCTGGCTGGATGCCACGTGCCCACCAAAGCTGTTCTATCACTCCCTTTCTCAGCTGGACAGGGGAGAGAAAATATAACAAAGAGCTCGTGGGTCGAGGTAAGGACAGGGAGATCACTTACCAATTACTGTCACGGGCAAAACAGACTCGACTTGGGGAAAATCAGTTTAATTTATTACCAATCAAAACTGAGTAGGGTAATGAGAAATAAAAACTAAATCTTAAAACGCCTTCCCCCCACCACTCCCTTCTTCCTGGGCTCACCTTCACTCCTGATTTTCTCTACCTCCTCCCCCCAAGCAGTGCAGGGGGACGGGGAAAGGGGGTTGCTATCAGCTCCTCACACATCGTCTCTGCTGCTCCTTCCTCCTCGGGGGAGGACTCCTCACAGTCTTTCCCTGCTCCAGCGTGGGGTCCCTCCTATGGGAGACAGTCCTCCACGAAATTCTCCAATGTGGGTCCTTCCCCTGGGCTACAGTTCTTCACAAACTGCTCCAATGTGGGTCCCTTCCACGGGGCGTAGTCCTTCAGGAGCAGACTGCTCCAGTGTGGGTCCCCCACGGGGTCACAAGTGCTGCCAGCAAACCTGCTCCAGCGTGGGCTCCTCTCTCTGCACAGGTCCACAGGTCCTACCAGGAGCCTGCTCCAGCGTGGGCTTCCCATGGGGTCACAGCCTCATTGGGCACATCCACCTGCTCCGGCGTGGGGTCCTCCCCAGGCTGCAGGTGGATATCTGCTCCACCGTGGACCTCCCTGGGCTGCAGGGGCACAGCTGCCTCACCATGGTCTTCACCAGGGGCTGCAGGGGAATCTCTGCTCTAGTGCCTGGAGCACCTCCTACCCTCCTTGGTGTCACTGACCTGGGTGTCTGCAGGGTTGTTTCTCTCACATATTCTCACTCTGCACTCCAGCTGCAGGGTTTTCTTTCCTTTGTTTTTTTTCCCCTCCTTAAATATGTTATCCCAGAGGCGCTACTGCCATTGCTGATTGGCTTGGTCTTGGCCAGCAGTGGGTCCGTCTTGGAGGTGGTTGGCATTGGCTCTGTCGGACACAGGGGAAGCTTCTAGCAGCTTCTCACAGAAGGTACCCCTGTAGTCCTCCTGCTACCAAAACCTTGCCACACAAACCCAATACAGTTACCATCTTCTAGAGTACATAAGGGCAGACCTGATACCAAAATTATTTGAGGCTTACATCCCGCTGCATCATTCCCCATTCTGAAGGGAATCCTTGTTTGGGAGGTTCGCAACACATATGTATGGACCATCTTGGTATATGCAGTCTTGCGTAACTGTGTGTTGCTGCATGCCAAATTAACCATCTGAGTATGAAGGTAAGTACTAGCCTAAGGGTCCTTTATATACTAGCGCTGGAATATTCCTCGGGTATGGCACTTCTCTGTCCAGATTGTTACTGGTACATGTTTCCCTCCTAAGACAGAAAGGGTACCCAAAACCAGGAGTCTTTTTTTCTCCAGAGGAGAAGAAAATACACATTGATGTATTGGAATTCAGAGCTTTAGGACGAGTTTGTTTATAGGGAGCCCAGGTTAAGGGCTCACTATAAGCAAATAGTGACTGAAAACTTGATAGTTTCCATCCCCAAGCAAAGTGATGAAAGGGTTTTTCTTCTCTTCTGGGAAGATATTGCAATTGTTTTGTCAGATATCTGAGTCACATGTGAGTTTTGAACATGATGTTGGACATTCTCATTCATTTTAGAATATTGAGTCAGGAGTGGGAAATTTACGCTTGATGTCGTTTTAATGAATGGGCTTTTCCAAAATTTTGTCTCCTTCACTTTCAACTGGAAATATAGTCTGCTTTCCTTTAGAGTTCTACAGTTTTGGAGTTGAAGTCACAGAGAGAGAGAGAGAATGCTTTATGCCTTTTCCATGGCTGTCTAAGAATCACCAAAAGACAGTCAGATGCGGTTTTACCAGATGTTGCCTACATCTGGCCAGCTAAGACAGTTTTGGTTTGTGGATTTTCTGAGCTTGGTGATAAGGAGTCCCATGCTCTTCTCATACCCAGCAGACCTGACAATAAAGGATTTAGAGAAGACTGTATGCTTCAGTTGCAACACATATGCTGGATGGTTCTTTATTTCTAGAAAGAGCCTGTTCTCCAACTACTCCTGGTAATGAGAGCAGTACATACCTACCTGGCTAAACAGAGCATGTACTTGGCCTAAGGCTTATCTGAGTTCTCTCTGTCCTTGCTATTTTTTATTATATCTTAGTGTTGAAGTTTTGATTATGTGCATCAGTTCAGTTAAAGTCCTTTCAGTATCTGTAACACCTACAGCCTCTCCCTGAAAGCATGGGGTTTTTTTCCCTCCAAATTTCTTGGGATTTTGTCATTTTATATAGGATTATTTCATTGATTATTTGGTGAGAGGGTCTTCGATTTAATAGAATGTTGTGTCCATTGTGGGAAGACTTCTTGTTTTTTACTGGCCATTTGTTCTCTGTTTTTCTGTGAAGGTTGCCTTTTCTCTCCAGTCAGAAGGTGGATGAACTTCAGATGCTTAAGACTTTATAGTATTCTAGCTTTATTTTTCAGAAAGAATGTATTTTCAGACTCCTCCCAAGTTTCTATTTTATCTTGCGTCTGAATTGCACTTAAATCAGGTGCTAAACTTCATTTGTAATCTGTCAGGTTGTTCAGACCTCCAAAGGGACGAATCATCACACACCCTGTAAATCAAGTCTTGCTGTGTGTCTGTCCAGTAATGTATGTCTATCCTTTCACAAGTACACCTTACCGTTTTTTGAGGTGGTCTTTTGGTTTTGATTGTGCATTTGTCAGAATGGTGCTGAGATCATTGATTCCACAAAGGACTCTTAAGTCTTGTAGGGTGCTCTGATTGTTCTGAGTATTGCTTAGTCATGTGGAATCCAAATGGATATGTGGACTATTGCTTGAAGAAGCTGAGGAAGTTATTAAACTGTAAATAGACGTCTCAAAATTTTACAGTCCACAGATCTCATCTTCTTTCCTATTTATTTCCTTTATTTTTCACTTTATTGGTTTTCATCAAAGAAAATTCAGAAGAACTAAGGGTGTGGTTTGTGCCTTCTCCTATATCTCTGTAGGTAATCACAGACAAAGGAGAAAGCCCTGAACTTGCTCTCTGAATAATGCTAGGTTTAAAAGAACTTGACTCTGGTTTATAGACAATAAAGATTATATACAGGTATATGGATGTCTATAAAATGTATTGAAGAGCTCACCTCTTTTTCCATGCTTGCAGTTCCTTAATAAAATATATGATCAATTAAAACCAATTCAGTCCTTGTTGGAGAGAGATTGAAACCAGTTTTGGGTTTTGCAAATTCTGGGCTACTCTCTCACCCAATACAATCAGAATTTCTGGCACAATAGACAGCTTCCCTGCATCCACCCAGCAGCTCTTCCTTTCCTGACTCTGCCACAGGCATGACCACTATATTACAGCTGCCAGAAGCCCGTTTGTATAAAGTGAGTACACTGGTTAATTTTCTTTTCCTGAACTTCAAGGACTTTTTCAGTCACGTAAAGATCTGCTCTGGAAAGAATAAACTTCCTTGGGAACCAGTTATTGCAGTTGTTTAGATCACATTCAGAAGAACCATTGCCTGAACTGAAAGTTCAAATGTCCCTACTCCTATTTAACACATGCACATTTGTTCTCTCACCTGTGCCTCTAATCATTTTTACTGCCTATTGCTGGAAGTTTTTTCTCCATTTCTTTCTGACAAAGCTGAACAAAATGATGGAGGGAAGCCTGTATCAACAGCTATAATAAAGCCTTGTGGGATTCCAAAGCATACATATTTATCCAAGTAACTCATCTACCATGTTTTCTTCAAATTTTATTTAGATAATTAACATTTGGTTCATGGTATACTTGAAAATAATTTATTCATGTTTCCTGTCAACTCATTCAATGTATCTTTTGTCACCTGATAAAATAAGTAGGAAATTGATGCATGGAATATTTGAATGCGTTATATGGCATTAGGGAATTTCAACCAGAAAAGACAGTGGGATTTTCCTTGTATTAGTCACAGTGAATATGTTTGTTCCAGAAAAAACAGATGGAAAGCTTGTGGATGGTCTGTTAATACCTTGGGAAAATTCTTCAGTAACAAGTTCTTCAGTAATAAGTATCCCTATTACATTGCCAACATCAGTAATTTATTAATTTATCTGCCACATAAATAGTGTCAGCTCTGGAAAATGGGGGAGTAACGCTACATTTTATGTCCTTGAATTGTTCTTTATTTTTACTGGGGACACGCTCTTCTCTTAATTTTACATGCCATAGTTTTCAGATTATGTTCTCAAGCTTTTCTTATGTTGCATCTAGAAGTTTTCTTCTTGCAGTATAGTGATTTCATGTAGTCATCTTCCTGTAATTTTTTAAACGAAATACGTTAAATATGGCCTGGTAATTAAAGTGCAAGAAAGGAAGCCAGGACAACTGGGTTTTATTTCTCCCTTTCCTGCAGATGTATGCCTGACCTTTAGTTAAAGTATTTATTGATTTGCCTTCTCTAATACATGTTTGCAGATCTGTGTGGGTAAATACACATATCTGATTTAAAAAAAAAAACAAAAAACCCACAACTATTCTGTACACATAGTGTTTCCAGTTCGTATAAGATAAAATGAATGAGGAACATTTGTGATGAACATTTAACTACTTCTGTAATCCAAGGACTGGTGTGGACATAAACTAGAAGTGATCTAGTGTGGAGCTGGTAGGGGGTAGGCTCTCAACAGTATTTTACATGACTTGAAACGCAGGAATACACTGAGGTGGCAATGTGAAAGGAGCCAGAAATCCCCTAGTCACATTTCTCATCCCTTCCCACTGTCCCTCCCCAAACTTGTACTTGCTTTTCTCTACCGATTAATAAGCACAGAACAGGAATCTGAGGAGACGAAAATCATAATTTCACAGTGTTTTTTGGAAAAGGAAGGTAGCCTTCAAGGAATGCAAAAAATATCACACAATGAAGAGCACTGTATTTCAGAAGTGAGGAGGTTAATAGATAACATGAAATTTAAGAAAGCCAAATTGAATTAAACCTTACAGTGAAATGCAAATTGATAAAACCTTATTTTGCTATGTAAATAAAAAAAGAAAAAGTGAAGAAGTAGGCCTGATGTGCAAGTGAATTAAGACAGTCTTAATATAATCAAGGTTAGGTTCCAAAACCAAATTATTTTCTTACATTTGCTGTAAACAAAGCTGATGCTGAACATAGGCTGTAAGCAAGTGGTTAATGGGAATACACTGTCTCCTAGGTTATGAGTGGAAGCAGACCTCAGAAACTTCACTCCAGGTGGAGAGGAATTGGTAATTTCTGTTCCAAAATTATGAAAGAAATGGCATAGGGTATAGTAAACCTTTATTTACTAAATAATAGATTACACTAGATTAACTGCATCATCTTTGATAAGATGACTGGTTTTATATGTAAGTAGGAACAAGCAGATCTAATCTTCAAAGTTCAGGAAAGTGTTAGAAATTATTTGGTGTATGTTATTATTTATTCTAGAGAAATTGAAGTTTAGTAGAAGAATTTTTGTGTGCAGTTGACTGAACGGGAGAAGCCTGAGCTTCGGGAAAATTGGCAGCAGTTACTCAAGTTTTAGTCTTGTGATTGATACCATTTATTTGTATTCAAGCAGTAATGGATTTAAACTAAAGAAGAATGGATTTAGACTAGACATAAGGAAGAAATTTTTTACAATGAGGGTGGTGAAGCACTGGAACAGGTTGCCCAGAGAGGTAGTGGAGGCCCCATCCCTGGCAACATTCAAGGTCAGGTCGGCTGGGGCTCTGAGCAACCTGATCCAGTTAAAGCTGTCCCTGCTCACTGCAGGGGGTTGGGCTAGATGACCTCTAAAGGTCCCTTCCAACCCAAAGCATTCTGTGATTCTATGATTCTGTGATTCTATTCACAGACCTATGTCTGTGTCCTAAAGAGCAAGTTGCTGTGTTTATTGATAGAAAGTTTTGGTGACCAGTACTTTCTTACAACACAGCAGGAAAGAAACCCGAGTTAATCTGTGCTGCCTCAGTTAACAGTTAAGCACAGGTGACATACCAGAAAATTGATGAAATGCTGAAAACCCTGAAAACAAAGAATTACTTCTTGTTCCAAATATTCTGAATTTTCTCTTGTATTTGCAAAACCAAAGCCGTCCGTTTAGTTTCAGCAAAGGAAGTTAATATTTTTTTGGCAAAACTGAGTTACAATCTGTGTAACAAATTACTGTAGACATACATATATTTTTGATCACATGTAACTTTTGAAGGAGGTCTGAGATAATGTCATTGAACTGAATAGTTCCTAACATTTAGTACTAAATGGAAGGTGATTGTTTTTATCTATATGAAAGCAAAGATTAAATAACAAGAACAACAGTATTTTTTGAAAATACTATCAGAATCATTGATAAAACTTAATCTCTGACAAGTTAGATTTGTTTGACTTTCTGTATTATTACGCTTTTATTTTATGTTGTGTCTTAAGTACACTTTTATAGCAGATGATATTTCAGAGTATATATGCAAGTCCAAATAAAACAATAACAATATATTGGTTTTATTGACGCATGCAGTTCTAGAGTCAAGAGAAGTGAGATGAAGTGGTGAGAAAGACATATATTAATAACAGATGTGGAAAATACTGTAAATGGGAATTCCTTCTTGGAAAGTATGATTTTAAAAAAAGTTTTCTTTTCTAATCTATAATTGAGAGTAGCTTTGAACAGCAATTTAAAAAGCCAGCCATTTGATGGTTTAACACCTTTTAGCTCTTAGTTTATATATGGAACAAAGACAACTAAACATACTTTTATCAACATGTTTTCATGAGAGGAGTCCAAGAGACTGTTTTGGCAATGCTCTGGCCTTGTACATGTGCTGAAGTGTCATGATCTGAAATGACAGAAGCTTTTGGGTTCTTGAATAAACAGTTCAAACGTGAAGATTCTGCAGAAGATGCAAAGGTGTGGCCCCAAAGTTAACTGCTCCCAATAAATCTGCACAAAGTTTGCAAAAGGCATCAAGGCATGGCAACCTTTGAGGGTCACACAGTCAGGAAGAAGGAAGAGAGTTATGAAATACCATGTATGCTTTTGCTGGTTTTGGGAACCCTAAATGCAAACTAAGAAACTCTTGTGTCACTTCAGTTATAGCTAAGGACGTATTAAAGATATGTTAAAGATTAGATCACACAGATGGGGTTTTGAGTTGCAGATTTTTTTCTCTCAGGAGTATGTCATGGCAGCACTGTGCTTTTTTCCTGAATGATTTTTCCATTGCACAGTAGCCCTTTCTTAGGCCATAGAAGGTCTAAATAATCCACTGTGCTGTATCAGAGCTACAGCCTGTATAGTAATATGATGAAAGACATTGTATTTCCTGTCCTACTTATTTCACAATAGAAATATAATACTAATACTAATAATTCTAATACACTATACTGAAGCCGTTACTCCTCTAGCTTATTACAGAAATGTCTCTGCCTTTTTCAAAAATAAATAGGGTTTGATGGGACCAGAAGGCTCGTTTGGGCTACCTGGAGCACCTGGGCCTAAGGTAAGTGTTTGTGTTAATTCACTTGTGATTTTGATAAATGACTACTTTATAGATGACAAAATGCCAGGATTTTGCAGCTAATTTTTTGGTATATTGAATATTGGTGAGTAGCTATATGATTTTCCCTATATTACCTTATATGATAGTTCAGTCTCAAGAGAGCTTAATATAGCTCAGTAAATGGTGCCTGTGATCCCATGAGGTTTGAAACAATTGCAGAAATGGTCATGAGACTTTGTTTCAGCTTCGCAGTCCTGGAAAATGTTCTGCAATGCTGGGAGCCAGATAATTCTCAGTATACATCAGAACTTTCTGCCCATGTTACATTTATTTATATTTTAATTGTGTTAAATAACGTTACATGCTGCTTTTTCCACCCGAGGAGCCAAATTTATTTCAGATGTAACTTTATTGATTGCACTGCAGCTACAGCAAGAATTAATTTGACCCATGCTCTCAGAAACTAAAATAGATACTATAAATCCAGATCTGTTAGTGCAACCTTTTAATTTAATCCAAGAGGAGTTTGGCTAGTAAGCACTGAATTGTATGTCCTAGAGAATATTTAGGAATATAGAATCCATTTCCTGAACTTCGTATTTGCATTTAGCTCCATTTCCACCCACACATTATTTTATATCCAAAAGTACATGTGTATTTATTTAAAATTGCATACTGAAGGTAACATTTTTTAAAGTGGTCAATGTTTGCTGTGGTCAAGAAGATTGAATACCTATCAAATGACTAAATGTTAATTAGCTTTATTTTCATTTGCGAAAAGTGCTTTTGTTTTGTGTATTTCTCTCTCATTCAAAATATAAACTGATTCTTACAGAATCATTCTTAATAAGCTCATTTTTACAGAAGAGCATCATAAAGTAATCAATAATTCTTAGATGATAATGAAAATCCTTGTGCTGTGTATATGCCTAATTCCATAGGCTACAGTAAAAACCAAAACATAAGCATATTTTGGCTCAGACAGGTCCAAGGATTTTCCGTTTTAGTAAATAAGATGGTGGAAATGTGAAGTCAGTACACACGAACATGGTATGACTGGGCAAGGGAAATGAGCCAGGTGGGGAAGGGACAGGTGAGCAGAGGCTGGCAGATCACATTTTGTGATCAGTATCTCATCTTTCCTGAGAGAAAGTTGAAACTTCACGTTTCCTATAAGGGAGCAGAACTTTAGCCTTTCAGTCACCAGCTGTGGTTATTTTTAAGAGCCAGTTTCCCAGCAGTGTCTGTTTATGTTTGCTATTCATACCACATACGACAAAACATACTGATATATCAGCCATACTCTTACATTGTTATACAGGGCGATAAAGGCGAACCTGGAATGCAGGGGAAACCAGGATCATCAGGAGCCAAGGTAAATATGAATCTGGAAGTATTCTAGTTAAAGGATGGATTGATTGGCTTTTCCATGATTTACTGATTTTCCATGATTTTTCATGACTAGTTAGAAGGCAGTTTGTTTCAAACTAAAACAGTAGTTAACAAAAATTCACATCAGAATCCATTTGATGGTTTATTCTTACTAATTTTATGGTAGATTTTAGGCAGTGTAAGTCAGCTGTTCATGAAGTTCAAACCTGCAAACACTGCCATTACTTCAGATAGTTTTATCTGTGTAATTTTGAAAAATCAACATCAAGTGTATTAACAGGCAGTTAAAAAAGATAGATACCAGAAAACTAAAGTTAAGAATTAGGAGTCCCTTTTGTGGCTTCTCTGTATTCAACATCCCTTCACAAATTCTCCAGACATTTGAATCATCCTCAGTTATAAACTTTCAAAATATGATAGCCAAAGCATATCATGTGACCTTGAGAAAACATGCAGTATATGTTTTTACACACAGCACATCACTGACAGAGTTATTGTATTACCCAGGGAGAACTAGGATTACCAGGTGCTCCAGGCGAACCAGGCTATCCAGGCATTCCTGGTACCCAGGGTATAAAGGTGAGTATTTTTTCCAGTTTTACATTAACTACATATTTTATTGGAGGTGCTTTTCTTATAAATGATCATTATTGAAATCTTTTTTCAAAATACATAATTATTATTAGAGAATAGCTGGTATATTTTGGAAGGCCCATTCTTTAGAAAAACAATCATTTTTCATAGGGAGGAGAGAATGGCCAAAATGGAGACACTGTTAACATAAAACGCTATGGCATAGGTATTAATGAAACTTCTATTATGAATTATGGTACATAATTGTATGACCCATGATTCTGTATTTACTTAGTGTTGTATCTTATAGCAAGTGCTACCTCTATAAAGTCTATTGTACAAAGTATTTTGTGGACCTCCCGTAAGAAGTGGAGCAATTGACCCTAGGCAGCTGGGACAGATTCAGCTGAGTTAGCCTTAGCCATCAAGAGTTATCTAACCAAGCTTCTCTCCATATTTAGCTGAGAGAGTCTGAGCTCCTTGGGGAGTTATTAATTCACATCTCTACACCTTTCTTTGACTGTCAGTGAAGCCTAGACAATTAGCTAAATTAAATGTTGACATTTTAGATGGCAAAAGTTAGGTTAGATGGAACCTACTTCTACTGTACAGGTTGAAAATTATTTCTTCTTTTCAGACAAGAACCTATGTTTATTCGTCTTGCATACTGAGTTCTCATAAAGATCATGCTTTCAAGGGTCTTACCATCTCTTGGTGCAGCCTTAAATCTATCAAACACTGCTATAGACATGGTTATGCTGAAATTCTTCATTGCTGAAGAACTGTTTTGTGAACACATTGTAAGATTTCGTATTGGTGTTTGACTTATCTGGATAGTTATCCTTATTTTTAAAGTGTAGGTATGTAGGATTTTCTGACAGTCACATGTCTTCAAGGAGTCCCAGGTTGAAAAGATTATAGGCAGTGTTGTTCTTTGGCATGTTTTGGAATTCAAGCACACAGCTTTTTGCGTAACTTAAAGCTGTAATTAACATTACATTAAATTCCTTCCTAGAGATTTTCTTCTGCAAGATGACAGCATTCTACTAAAAAATCTCATGTGTAGTTGAAACCTCTCAGTTTTGTCTGAGCCAATAAGGCAGAAATTTTTGTTTGACTGGAAGCTGGAAAGCCCCTAGAGTATTTCTGGTTTTAAAATACTCATTTTTATCTTAGTATAACTCACAGAACTGACTGGAGTGTGAAGTGAGTCTCTTGAGGAAAAATCAGCTATGATTTGTCTATAGAATGGATTTAAGAACCTGAAAATTAGAAGTAATTGAAAATCATTACTCTTCGTGCCCTGTGGGTAACTACAAAGAACTTAACAG
Source organism: Pelecanus crispus (assembly GCF_030463565.1). Classification (NCBI taxonomy): domain Eukaryota; kingdom Metazoa; phylum Chordata; class Aves; order Pelecaniformes; family Pelecanidae; genus Pelecanus; species Pelecanus crispus. The sequence goes on from NC_134645.1 coordinate 104,623,049, forward strand.
AGTTGTGGTTTCTAGATGATGTTTTTTTCAGGATGGAACCTTTCTTTTATGTAACTTAACCAAGAAAGAGAGAAAGACCAAGAATTTATACAGAGAAAGACCAAGAATTTATATTTTACCTATGCTATAAGGCAAATTTATGTGAAGGAAACACTACATGTTTATTTGAAACAGCTGGAGAAAAACTATTCACTGTAATCTTCAATAACATGATTTGAGGAGAGTTTTGGAGTTGAACACCTGTGAGCGCTCATGGTTCAAAAATGGTTGAAGTCAAATCAGTTCCATTGCTGTAAATCAATTAATTCTCATTCTAACTGAAGCTCTGACTTTATCCATTACATTTTTAGTCTAACTTTTAATCAAGATTTCTTTATTCTGGACACTTTTAAAGCATCTTTAATATGTACATCCTGAAAATTAAATGTTTCATCGCTTTGCAAGATAACAAGTACTGCTATTACTTTCATTATTTTCTTGTATATTTATGGGAAAACATGACAAAGAAATTTTTCTTTTCCAGTGAGTTTCTTAATTGGCATATACAAGTATAAAGCTTATTTTAGTGTAATACTCTTTCTTTGGAGCAATATAAGTGATCTGATGTCATGGAATAGATAGACTTGTTTCCTTAGGGTGTAGTTTGCTATAACTAACAAGCTTTACCTGCAACTATTCAAACTAGATATTTATTCAATTTAATCAACAAGTTGTTGAGGTTAAAAATGTTGCTATATTTGCTATCAACCCAAATTTAATATTTAAATGTAAAATTTTAAATTTAAAAATGTAATATAATTTTAAACTAATTAAATGAATACAATTAAATTAATAAGTTAAATCAAATTTTAAATTGTATTTCAACTGATACAATAATAACTTCAAAACTGAATATATAGGAAAAATTTATATAAAAATAAATTAAGTGTGTTTAGGTAATATATCTGACACTTGTCTTAGAAATCTAGCAATGTTTCCTGGGAAATACTGGAGTCTCAACTAGGACAAAGATTTCTCCATTACATATTCAAATTACAGATTTCAGAATAAACAGGAAATCCTGTAAAAGCAAAGGAAGCTCAGGTAAGGTGTCAGATAGAAATAAGCAGTAAGTGAAAAATGGTAATGCATGTGTGTAGTATTACCAGCAATGTAGAGGACCACCTTTTGAAGGATGAAGCCCTTCATAAAAAGTCATTACAGAAATATAGTTGAATCAGGTACTTCACTATGGAAAGAAAGGTTGAAGGGTAAAGAAGCAGTAAGTTAGAAGGGTGGTGTTATATTTAAAGTTTTCTGAAAATCCCATGCAGAGGTATTCCACTAGACTTCGGCTTCTGCTCCAGAAGGGCACAGATTGCCTGTATGTCCAGTGTCATATATACCAACCACGTATGTATGTCTTAGGTATGCTAGAGTATTTCAGATGTCAGTAGACATGTATGGGGATGCCTTGGGTTGCCTAGACTATCTTAAATGCCTATGTTTAGATAACTGAAGCAAGTCCCTGCAATGGAGGCTAGAGAATGATCCAAATTTAGATGAGGTTATCTCAGCTAAATGAGGTAAGGGACCCTGAGTTCCATTTTCCAAGATGTCACAGTTTTGGCTGGGACAGAGTTAATTTTCTTCCTAGTAGCTGGCATAGTGCTGTGTTTTGGATTTAGGATGAGAAGAATGCTGATAACACACTGATGGTTTAGTTGTTGCTCGGTAGTGCTGACACTAGTCAAGGACTTTGCAGCTTCCCATGCTCTGCCAGGTGCACAAGAAGCTGGGAGGGGGCACAGCCAGGACAGCTGACCCAAACTGACCAAAGGGCTATTCCATACCATATGGCGTCATGCTCAGTATATAAACTGGGGGGGGTTGGCCGGGGGGCAGCGATTGCTGTTCAGGGATGGGCTGGGCATTGGTCAGTGGGTGGTGAGCAATTGCATTGTGCATCACTTGTTTTGTATATTCTTTTATTGTTATTATTATTATTTTGTCTTCCTCTGCTGTCCTATTAAACTGCCTTTATCTCAGCCCATGGGTTTTACTTTTTTTTTTCCTATTCTCTCCCCTGTCCCACCCGGGGCGGGAGGGTGAGCGAGTGGCTGCGTGGTGCTTAGTTGCCAAGTGGGGTTAAACCACGACACAAGGCAAGATGTAGAAAAATGAGTCTTCTGACCATTTTTAAAACAGTGATTTCCAGAGCGCATGAGGACAAAGGTTTCCTGGCTTAAGTCTTTCAAAATGTACTGAAGCCCAACGGAAGCGTGACTTAGAGTTGAGTCAGAGTCATAACAATAGTTCACTTAGTTTCACTAGCACCATATATTCAGTTTCAGTATCTAAGGGTCATGTAAGGTGCATGTGCCAAGACAGTAATACTGATTTTAAGAAGGGAGATTTTGTTAAAGTTTATGGAACCTCTCTAAATTTTAAACTGAAGAAGCTTTTGCAAAAGTCATTATCCATTTTATAGAAAAGATGCAACTCAGAATATATATTGCTGGTTAACTGGAGTTACAAGTCATAAGTATGACATACTCTTGAATTCATCAGGAAAAAAAGTTCAGTTTGGGCATCTGACAGTAAAAGTGAAGCCTTTCAGCTATAGTTTATTTTAAAACTTGAAACCAAACCAAATATTTTACATTCAAGTACAATACAACGAAATACAGCTGGCATAAATACCCTCTTATGTTCTGGGATTTTCAATCAGGAAAATATTTGCCATGGCCAAAATCTCCTCTTTACTACTGTTTAGCATTTAACTAAAAATTCTCTCTTTCAGAAAACAACCCAAACACACATGTTTGGCTCTTACAAGAAAACTGGCAAAACAGATCCAAAAAACTCCATCCTAATTATTTTCTTTATTAAATGGAGTTTCACACACACCCCCACAGATCTCTTTTGTTTCATGAGTTGCTGCATTCTTGGCCCAACATTTTGATTCATGTCTATTTAAGCAGAGTCACACTGATTTAAGAGGTCAGAGGAGCCATCTCTCATAACTTTGTTTCCTTTTCAGTCAAGGAAGAGAGAGAGGCACGTTCTGGGAGTACATATTTTATACCTCTGTCGTTAATTGGCATGAATAGTTTTCAAGAGCTGCCTGTTTCTCTCCAGTGTCAATTGGATGGTGTTCAGACCACTTAAGAAACCTAGATACCTGCCTTTTAAGTACCATTTGCACCATCTGATTGCTAATCACCCAGCTAATGTTTATTTACTATAAACATTCCAATGAAAGTCAAAAGGAGTGGGTGGAAGTGGAACTTCGTCCGTACACAGTTTTGATTAAATTTAAATATAATCCTTTTTCTGATTAAAAATAAAAATTTTTTCTTTGGTGTGTCATGCATAACTTCTGCATTCCGTGGGTTAATAGTAAGCGTTACAGAGATTATTTATTCTCTGTGGGTGAAGGCAAACATATTTAGTGGTTATCATTCAGATGAAATTTAACCCATCAGAAATACTGCCCCTGTCCCTGCCTACATCCTCTCCACTCCCATGCACTGAGTGGATAAAGTCCTGCTGGATTTGCCACCTCATTATGTTGTATTTTTTAATTTTAACTTGGTATGTAAGTATCCACTTTTCTTTTTCATAGTTCTTTCTGTGACAGATTCCCTTCTTAATATAACTTTCTGTACTTTTCTCATTGTTTGTGTAGATGGGGTTAAAGTGATTTGCTTTCGTTCAGTACAAATAAAAGCTATTAGATGCTTCTCTTGTATTTACTGTGTTAAATTCAAACACAGACTACATGTCTTGGAGATGAATCATGTTACAATGGAGACTTTTCTTCTAATATTTTACAGGGGGACAAAGGAAACCAAGGTGAAAGTGGTATCCAGGTACATCAACTTTGTTTCTAATGAAATCATCTGGCAACACTGTTAATACAAGTCTCAGGTGTTAATTTGGGAGCTTTTTTGTAAGGTTAAGCTTCACAGAAGGTTTGCTTGAAGAATAGCAGCACTGAGCCCTAACTCTTCTTCAAGGAAAAGTGCCCAGTATGCCCAGTACAAATTTCCAGCTGCGTTTCTGGGGCTGAGCAGGCTCTTGACATTTGGTGCAGAGCTGTGTGGTCCTAGCAGTGGTGCCAGCCTCGAGAATGTGGGTTGTGCTGCTGCCCCAGGGGGCTGGGACATGACCCAGCGCTGTCCTGGGATGGGTTCTGTCCCTGTCTGCCCCAGGCACTGTGGGATCGCATAAATGCTCATAGTCGAAGTAAAGCCACCTGGCCTCTGCCTACCTGCTATGTCATAACCAGTGGAATTTTCCTCCTTGCTATCTGAAAGTCATAGAAATACCTTCCATAAAAGAAGAGTATCATGTCCACTACTCAGATCCTAACTTGGCTTCTCTGTGTTCGGAGTAGAAATTGTATCTTCTGCACAGTTTCTGCTCTGAACTCTTGAAAGGTAAATTTTCAGATTGATTGGGCCTGGTTTAGGATGAGATTTTAGGGTTTACCTTTTTGTGTTATTTTTGATAGTTTAACTACATCTCCCAGATAAGTGTATATTTTAAGAAAATGTGCTTCTGTTCTGAAGGGACTGAAAGGAGAGAAAGGAAGACAAGGAGATCCAGGCTTGCAGGTACTGTTAAAATAGTGATCCTAGTTCAAGAGAGCCATGATTCATATTTGTTTCTTAATATTACTTCCATCAACATGGATAGTTCTTTGCATCAGGTGAAATATATTTATATATCATATGATTACATAGTATAATATATAAACTAGCTCTTAAACAACCTTAGTGTTTTAAAAATAACAAATACAACACATACAGAACGATGGAGTCACACTTTTCTTGGCTGTGCACAGTGGAAGAACGAGTGGAAACGGACACGAGTTGGAACGCAGGAAATCCCAGATTCGTATATGGGACAAGCATTTTGCTGCTTTGAGAGTGGTCAAACACTGGAGCAGGCTGCTCACAGAGATTGTGGCAAAACCTGTCCGGACAGGGTGTCAAGCAGCCTGCTCTAGCTGGATCTGTTCAGAAAAGGAAGTTGAACCCATGGAGGTCCATTCCAACCTACATGTTTCTGTGATTCTGAGACATTATATCTTGAGAAACAGACCAGAAGTACATTTTTCTGGATTATTTTATTAAATCTTTAATTATGGAAAATTTTCATGAAACAATTATAAATAATATAAAATGCAGATAACAGCACAAAGTGGCGTTTGTGTAAAGGTTGTAAGAGTGATGCTTGAGATACTAAGATTTTGCATGTACACTTTCACGTAGTTCATTACTTCCTAGACTATACTGGGAGTCATTATTGACATCTTCTGTGCTCATAAATTACAGATGTTTCCTGTTTCAGCTGCAAATCAGTGAGATCCAGTTGTTTCTCTAACTCCGGGCCAATGTGTTCTGATTGTGTCATAGTTGGCTATCCTGTTATACCACAGAAAATAACTTAGTATTTATAAATACTTGTTAACTGCATAATCTATGTCGTGTCTGAACAGAGAAGTATTTGTTAGAGGTACATATCTAAAACTAGACTTGGAAGGAAGTCACAGTTGCTTTTTTCAGAATTACGACATCAATACAGCTGCCTGTCTAGCCAGAAGGAGCTGATTCCAGTGGAGCATGGGCAGGAGATCCAGATTGTATGTTAGCCTAGTTTTATCACTTTCAGGGGTATGTAGGTTGACAGGAGTCTGGTAGTAAAGCTGAGCAGATATTTTTGAATTAGTTTTCATCAAATATAATGCCCTACTCTAACATTTTACAAATCAAACTTTCTGGTTTTTTCCTTCGCAAATAATGGACAAATTTTTAATGTATTTATTATTTTAATCATAAGGTAAAACAAAATGATAGTGAAAGAAAACATTGATTTTTTTTCAGCTAGAATGATGCAACTGAATTGCTGTTGCTTGCTTTTTTTTTTTCCTTTTTGAGAAAGCTGGAAAAGTGATACAGGCTTGGTCTAAAATTGTTTCCCAGGCTTATCTAGTTTGGTCAGCAACCAAAAAAACCAGTCTTTCTCATACTTCTTGTGGACAGTGCTAGGTCCTTCTAAGGTTTCTCAAGCCTCCGGGACTTCTCAAAGATACAATACAGATTCCCTTGTCCAGAAGAGTATATCAGAAATGTGAAAAAGCCTGCACTGAACTGCCATCTTGCCATGGAACTTAAAGATCAACACCACCATTGAACCATTTGGCAGAAATGACACCAAAACCATTTGCTAACATGCAAAATCTGGCTTACAAACTGAGTTTGTATTTCAAAGGCTCTGAACTTGATTTCTGTCTAGTAAGACAGTATTAAACAGCTAGAATCAGGAGTTTCCTTTTGCTAGAACACAAAATTTTATTTCTTTTGTCTTTTGTAGAGTGAATAAGGTTTTGTCTATATGAACTTCTTGTACACTAATAAAATACATGGTTTATATGTACAATATATTCCCAACATATCCTTTTGGTCTATGATATTAAAGTTATTACTAAAGTGTTAATTCACCATGGTATACATTTTTCATCCTCATATGCAGTTTGGCTTTTGTACAAATAGCAGGCACAGAATCTTTAAAAATTGACATTTGTGTTTAATTATTGAAAACAAAGGACAAAAATATTATTTTTTCATTTCAAGTAATTTAGCTCAACTTGCTTTTTTATTTTTTTCATATTAATTCCTAAAGGGAGTAGAAGGATTGATTGGAGAACGAGGAGAGGTAAGTATTTTATAATGACAAATATAGTATTACAAAATTACTTCATTTGTTTCTGCAAATTATGTGATCTGTAAAATGTGTGTTTGCAGTCTTATTTCTGTACTTGCCTCTCTATAAGCAACAGAAGAGAAATGAATTGAGAAACATCAGAGAAGAGAAAGAACTATTAATTAGAGACATAGTGAAATATATATTTCATGAAATAAAAGATTACAAAAAATAATTAAAGCCAATAAGAGAATTAAACAAACAAAACCGAGGAGCTGGTTAAAGAAAGCAAATAATTAATTAAAAAAATCTAGAGATTCTAAGTTCATTGAAAAATAAGAATATAGTTCATAAAAGAATACAGAATACTTGATCAAAATGATCCATATTGTTCAGCAGCAGCCAATAATAGCAGGGATACAAAAGTAAGGCACAGGATACACAAAGAAGATGATTATTCTTGTATACCTTCACTCTTTTTGGCAGTCAACAAATCAGGGGCATATAAGTTAGAGATCAAGACCATTGCATTTAATGTCAGTCTTGAATTTGCCTAATTTCTTTTGGACTGTGCTGATATACTGTACTTTCAGCTTCCATAAAAGTCTGTCGTAAGGACTTCCACAGCTGAACTATTTGTCTTGTGTGTTTTAAGTTTCACCAGCTTAAAGATTTCTTTGTGTGCCTTCATTTCAAAGCTAATGAAAAGAAATGTAGCAAAGCCTTTACAAAGTGGGGTTTTTTTTTAGAGGATTCTGTTGTTGAGACTGACGCAGAAAATGTAGGGCAGAATTCTTTCTCTGTACTACTAAGTTTTTTGCAGGAATAATTCAACTCAGCCTGAAACTTGAGGGGCATAAAGGGAAGCCTGCTTGGACTGCTGTTGGTCTGTCAGAAGCTGCATTTGTTGCTCTCCAGGATATTTTTAGAAGCCACATTTTTTTTTTCTTGTGTTTGGCTAATGTAGATATATTATGGCCAGACCTTTTAATCTTTGTGTTGCATGTTGTTTAAAAATTGGTATTTAAAAGATCAACTTTGTTAGTTATTTTTTTATTTATTCCAATATTCAGTGAAATCAGGGTACACACTGTCCCATTAATATAATTCTCCTTCAACTTTATTTAGAGATTTCTTTGTTCAACCCTTTTTCATTAAAGCATTGTTGCATATCGATAACTGGACATATTCATTGGAAGTTTAATTCTGATAATTAAATAATTTTATGCATTTAAACATATAAGTTGCCCTGTATGCTGCTGTGGTTCTATGAAATACTTAAAATTACAGTTTGGCTTATAGGTCATTTGCTAAATCATTGCCAAGATCGGTAAAAGATTCCTTGTATGCTATTGAACTAGCCTCTTTAAATATTGTAAATCATGGTCATAATAAATTTCTTCTGAAAAATTCTTTTAATAATACTCTTACTATATACACTAAGATATAATGTCACTATGTTTACTTATCAGACCTATAAAATTAGTTTATTTTCTATTTTTATAAAATACGTTGTCTTCTGTTAGACTCTGACTTCTCAATAGAAAGTTTCCTCAGTCTGTAATTCTCAGCACTTACTGAACTCTTTCCTTTTTTTTATTTTCATTGCCAATAGCAAGGGTCAACAAACAAGGCTGCACATAGGATGTGGCTGAGCATTGCAAGACCAAGATATACTTCAGAAAATGTTCCCTCAGCAGTTTCATTTGCTTTTTGGCAAGTTCTGCAGACAGTTGTGCTGATGGTTGGACTGGATGATCTTAAAGGTCTTTTCCAACCTAAACGATTCTATGATTCTGTGATTCTATGCTTCCAATGTTTTGTCCTGGTGTTTTTACACTGGCTTCTTGCCTGTAATGTTTTTCTACAATAGATGCCATTTTCCCAATATTTCACAATATTTAACATTTAGTCCAAATAAATCAACTTGCAAGTCAGATGTCTTTTATGTAAATATAGTCCATAGCTGTAAAAGTAATTAAAATTAAAACAAATAACTTCTAGCTACAAGAACAGTAGGATTTTCAGATCCCAGCCTATATAGCTTCTAGTATAGCCACAGGCAGCTGCATATGCTCCATATGTTTATCTCTGAGCCTTGCTGTCCCTGTTAAATGAAAAAATAATTTGTAATTGTGTACTAGAAATGAACAAGTACAAATCTACATGTTGTAACTAAGAGTGCCAGTTCTCTATGATTACAACATCCAAGTTGACAGTATCAAGAAAATAAAACACGACCTTGGAAAAAGTCAGTTCTGAATTAGTGTATAACTTCTGTAGTGGGAAGAGGGTATGGACTGCTGTTCAGTTCATGCACGGCATCTTACTGGTGGACCATCTTTGCAGCAGTACTCTTAGGCTCTTGGCTGACATCTGTCATATTTTGCCTCATTTCTCTTTTTTTAAGAGGAAAAACTACCTGCCTTATTTTAATGGTTAGCTCTCTGCATAAAACTGAGTAATCCGGTACTGAATTTGAAGCTTGCTACCCTGTAATAATTCATGTGGAGAACTCTGGGCATTGTTACTAATTCAGACCAAGCCAGAAAGCTTTGAATTTTTCTGATGTAAAGAATTTTGATAAGTACTATATAGAATGATACAAAGTAATATAAATACCATAATTTAGAATTCAGTGTAAGTCTATGAAGACTGTATGCCTGAGTGCTTCTTAAACTCGCATTAATTGCTCCAGTAAGTTTTGTCATATATAGTAATCCTGCTGCCTTGTTTCCATAATTCCATCTAAAATAGTTGGAAAGGGCAAAAGAAAATTTTGAAGCAACTGATAACATTATGCAGAAGCTGTGCAAAAATGGAAGGAAAAATCTCATCAGGGAGCAAACATAGTATACTAATTTTAATCTTGGGCACGTACCAAATTACAGTGTACTGGTCTTTTGTTGGCTGTAGCACAGGGAAAGAGTTCCATGTGAACTATTGCAGTAGGTAATTCCATACATAGAAGAACCATTGCTTTGATGAAGATATGTCAGAATATTTTCCAGTATTATTTTAACCTTTCGCAGTGAAGCAAATGGACTACAGTTGTTATCAATCATATGGAGAATAAATTAAGTCAGAAAAAAACAACAGAAAACCCCTAACTGAAATCAAACTTTTTTTTCCTTTGTCTTATACACTACAGGCATAGGGTAAAAGTCTTCATTATTATAGTACGTTTGCCAAGAACCTCAGTGATGCCAGAATTTCACTTCTAATTTTTCCAGCCTTCTAAGGATCTTAATGTATTGTAACAAATTACCTAGCTCTCATGAAAAAGTGAATAAAGCCTTTCCTTCTATATGTTAATAAGGAAGACTGTTTTGTTTTATATTAATTAGTAAGTAAAATGGGTCCTTAAAGTTAAAAAAAATATAATGGTAATTTATTTCTAGTTATATTTGGTAAATAAATGTATCTGAAATGGTTACTAAAGAATCTGAAAACTTCACTACATGTTAGTGAAATAGATCTCATCAGTATCAAGTTAGTTTTCAGTGACAACATACTAATTTTATGAAGATCATCAATGAAGATTTTCTCAGAATATGTTTGCTTGGTGCTACCTAGCTTCCAAATGGTCTGTGAAGTTATGACTGGCTTTTTGTTGGTTTTCATTCCAGAAAGGTGAGAAAGGAGATCCAGGCATTCGAGGCATCAATGGGCAAAAAGGAGAATCCGGTATCCAGGGTTTGGTTGGACCTCCTGGTCTCAGAGGTCAGCCAGGAGATAGAGGACCCCCAGGACTACCTGGATCAGATGGAAAACCTGTATGTATAGGACCTCAAACTTGTCATTCTGGGTACCTTAAAAACCCCAAACAAATGCATGCTCTCTGTTTTTTTAACCATTCTCTGTTCAATTCAGGCACGAGAATTTTCAGAAGAATTTATTCGACAGGTGTGTTCAGATGTACTGAGAAGTAAGTTTGAAAGCCTCTTTACTATTCTTTCCTTGATAAAAGTGCTAAAGAAGTTTTCTGGTAATTATAAAGAAGCTTTCTTGAAAACCAGATCGATATTGCTGATTTATCACTTGTTTACTTACAGGTGTGGAAATATATTTCCACACCACAGGTTGTTTACTTTACCATCTTGTTTCCTAAAGGTATCATGCTCTCTAAAGAGAGGAAACTGTTTTTGTATTAGTGGCTAGAGGGCATATTTTTATATTTTATTGTTACAACACTCTAAGCAATTTTTTGTTTGAATTCTCCCAGCCCAGTTGCCAGCCATCCTCCAGAGTGGAAGGCTACAAAACTGTAACCACTGTCAATCCCAAAGTGCTTCACCGGGACTTCCAGGACCACCAGGTCCAAGAGGCCCTGAAGGCCCAAGAGGGTTTCCTGGTTTACCAGGAAACGATGGTATTCCGGGGCTGACAGGCATCCCAGGTCGCCCTGGGGCTCGTGGGACAAGAGGTACTGCGTGCACGTGCAATGGTGCTAATGGCCTTTATGACTGTGTTTTCTGCTTCCAGTTTTGAATGGGATTAGTGCAGGGTGGAGTAAGGGAATAGCTGGGTTTGTGTCACAAAGTGTAATTGAGGACGTGGTGCAATGTGAATATTTCACTGCTTATGAAGAATGCATGTCAGAAGAGAAAATACAAGAACGCAACAGATAGCTAGTGTTCAGTTCTACTATAGTCAAACTTTGTTTTGATCTTTTTACACAGTTGTTAGTCTCATGTAAATATTTTTAACTGCATTTAGGTTTTTTTTTTTAGATCAAATATGCTTAGACATGGATTTCAATGTATTTCCATGTTTTCTGGTTTCTTTTCTTCCAAATTTCTTTGTTTCTGCTATTTCGAAGAATATATCTATTCACTGGCTATTTACTATCTGCTACCCTGTAGGCTGATTTTTGGCATGTGACAACCTTTATACTCCCTCTGATTTCCCGGGGGTTTCTCCCTTTTTTCTTTTTCTCTCTTAAGGATTTTTACTCCTTTCCTTATGCTTTTCTTAAACATTCTGGTTTCTTTCTAGGCAAGCTGAGGTTTATGCTTCCACGTAACTCATCCATCTGAGCATTCCAACTGATTTCTGTGATGTATTTGCAGACTTTAAGTTAAGTTTGCATATATAGTCTGGAACTGGACCAAGAGAGTGGGTGAAGTCCACAATTTGGTAACCGGTCCGAGCAGCAACTGTGTTTCCTATAGCATCAAAATAATCAGGAAAGCTGTATGAAATACAGCTAGCTAGTAATGTGCCAAGGGTAGGCAGGCTAATGGTTGGTAAATATTTGCTTTCTTTGTGACTTACTAACTGTGACCTAGCACATCAAATTAATTTTGGATGTAATGCTGATTTGTCTGTAGTGCTTTTATAATTTCATCTCCAGTAGGAGAATATGCGGTTTTCCTCTGAAGGTGGCACTAACAGTGTTGGCTATTCTGTAAGAGTTGGAAAAATAGATATCTGTTTCTATGAAGAAACTGAATGTATTGGGTTGTACTAGTGTAAGAGAGCACATATTTTGCCCCTCTCAGTATTTCTTTGGTGGAGATGTAATTCTGCTGTATGATGTGGAAGATTGTCTGTATATTCTGTATTCCACAGGTACTGTGGTGAATACCTTACACTTCCTTCACACAACTTCTTAAAAACTTTGCCAATGGAAAGGCAATGACAGCAAATTTCTTAATTGCCCATCATCTGTTCCCTCAACTCAAAGGGGCTGTCTGCTTAACAGGTGCTACATCAGCTCTTAATTCAGTAGAAATGAGGATCATTTAGAACCCAGTTACACCATGCAGGTTACAAGTTACATGCAAGTTACAATGCGTACTTTACATCCTATTATTTGTTTTTGAACTCTTACATTTTTTATTCAATAAGTATTATCAAATGCTGACTTCCTCATTCATTGGATGAAAACATTCCTAGTGTGCAAAGATATACATATGTTTGCTAATTCACAGGACTGCCAGGGAAAAATGGCGCAAAAGGCAATCAAGGAATTGGGGTTCCTGGGATCCAAGGCCCCCCAGGACCTCCAGGTGAGAGATGGTTCAGCTGTGCAGATTCAGTGCATGCTAATAATTTAAAAAAAAATGTGGTTTAGAAAAAACATTGATATAATTTGGAAAAACTTAGTTTTTGCACATCTTAATTACCATATATGTTTTATGGCTAATGCCCATCTCTTGCATGCCTTTTAAACTGTCATATAATACATTATTTAATATAAGACAGGTCTTGTAGATAATGGTACCTGAGACTGCTGTTTCTTGATAGGTGGATCTTTAAGTCAGCCATTATCAGAAAACTGAGCACTGATACAATTGTGTGACTTGTAAGCATGCTTACTGAAGGAAAATGTTCTTCTCAACAGCAGTGTATTCACGCAAAAGGCAAAGCTGAGCATTTGGAAAAGATATTAGGGTCTGATCCAAAGCCAGAGAAATGAAAAGAAATTTGAGGCCTCCGATTCGTATCATGGTGGTTCCAGATTATATGATAGAGTATAGCAATGTACTAAAGTAGATTTTTATATTTCCTTTTACAAGTTATTTTTATTTAAAGTGTTTCCACATGCTTTTTTTAAAAAAAGCTCTTAATAAGTATTAAGTACTTACTTAAGTATCATGTTGGTTAAATAAACATATAAGCAATTTGTGACAAGAACTGTCTTTGTCAGAAAATGAAGTTTTCTTTATCTGCATACTTCACCAAAAAGCAAGGGATTTGTGAGTCTGTACTTGCTGTTGTTTTCATTTTAATAAAAATAATCTGTCATATATTTGTTTATTGCATGTGTGTCGTTAAGGTCCTGAAGGTCCCCCTGGTATGAGTAAGGAAGGACGTCCTGGAGAGCGTGGGCAGCCTGGTAAAGACGGAGATCGTGGCAGTCCAGGAATGCCAGGACCGGTTGGACCCCCTGGAATTTGTGACCCATCACTATGTTTTAGTGTAATTGTGGGGAGAGATCCATTTAGAAAGGGACCAAATTATTAATTTGTGATACAATAATTTAGAGGAATAGGTATGGTGCTTGTCTTTTATGGTCTTTCAAGTCTCAGGAAGGTGACCAGAAATAATCCCGTAAGCAGGAACAAAAGTACCTCTGACATTCTAAGCATTATAAATAATGATCCCAAAGGTTATACTTTCCTTTAGAAAAGAAACTCCAATAATTGTTTTGTAACTTGCATCGATTGAATCTCAAGTGTTTTTAAAGAATCATCAGTTTTATTAGGAATAAAATTAACTATAATATTTGGTATTTAGTATTTAAGTGTCCTGTCGTACTCCTGTTACCACTGAAGTCCTTTGCAAAATTGCTGGAGACGCCACTGGGAGCAGGATTAGGCCTTAAATGGTATTGGTCAGGTATAAATTACTGTGAAATTTTTCACATGCAGCCGACATACACAGTATTTGATTTTGAAAGAATGTGGCTGGCTTTGACTTCATATGTGTGTGAATCTCATTGGCTTGTGTACATTTCATATGTCATAGCTCCAAGCGTTCTGTGAGCAAAAGCATGTATCAGATTTTTATAAATTAAGAGAAATATCTGGACTTACTATGGAAGTAATATCTCCTATTTTGCCATGCAACTCTTAGCTTAAAACCAAGGTGAAATGCAAGGGTAGAACTCCTACTGGTTTAAGAGCAGCCAGGGTTTTATTGAAGATGGTACTTTCAGCTACAAAAGGTCAAAAAGTTCTATGTGGGTGATTCAACTTACATAAAAACAGCATTAAAAAATAGAACAAAAAACTGGTATAGCTGGCTTGAGGCTATGATTTGACAAAAATAAAAATTAAAAAATGTTTGCACAACCCCAGTGTAACAGTTCTGCATAATTAGGTATTAAGTTATATACCCTTTGCTGTTTCTCCCCAAGGACTGCAGTTGCCAAATTGAAGAAGCAGGTTTACAAGGAGAAAGGTCTAACTGCTAGCTGACTAGCTGCAATGTTTGTTATGCTGTTTCCTTTTTCATTTTAAGCAAACTATGTGTAATTTTCATTGTATGCTTTGCTAATGAGGTGTATTGCTTGCTTTTACATAAAGAGCGAAGGCACAGTTCCCATGAGAATTTAAAATCCATTTCTTAAATTAAGGCAGAGTCTTGTATTGAATTTAACCAATGCTTTCTAAGTGGCTTTTTCTAATGTGTTGTTTTTCTGTTGTCGTACTATCAGAGATTGGTAATATGCTTGACATTCAAGGTAAAATAAAATTTTGTAAAGAACTGGTGATGGCTTGATGAGTGATTGCAAGAGTCGCCTGTGTCGCAGAAAAGAGTGATGCCTGTAATACATGGAGGGGTAGTTCCACCTTGCAGCTGTGCTGTTTTGCCCCAGTGTCCTTCCATTTCTTCTGAAGAAAGCGCCGTCCCTGGGAGCAGCACCTTTCTGCTGGAGTCCCACTGCCTGTGGGGCAGGGAGTGCCGGAGCGGCCAGCTGCACCGTGCCCAGTGGCTGCTGCCCTCCCAGAGCTGCGGCCCGTGAAAGGGTGATTGCAGTGACAGCTTAGCCAAACCACAGCCTTGGTTATAGTGGAGAGCAATCATGAGCATCTCATAAAACCTAGTCTAAACACCTCCAAGATGATTCTTGAAAGATACTGACGTGGACCTGAGAAGTGAAGCCATGCATGAAGTTTTCTCCCCAGACAAGAGTTCCTCGGTACACACGGTAGGACTTTGCTCATGTGAACAAAAACTGGTTGAATTTGTGGAAGAAAGAATCTAGAAACCTCTTATTTTGTTGTGTTCAAGCTCACACTTTATTTTTTGAGAGCTGGAAGTGAAACATGTCGCTAGGTCAGAAAGGAATCAGGATCCCAGCATGTTTGTAGAACCTTTCCGAGCTGTCCACACTGCATGCTAATTAAATCCATATTTAAGACACTTTTTCCAGTAAGATGCATGGTGGTGTGACTGGTGAACCTGGGAGGAAGCAAAAACAACAAAAAAAGAGCAAGTCAGAAGGACCTCTGACTGCAGCAAATACAAACAGAAAACCAGGTTCCTTACTTGTATAAAATCCCAGTATTTGTTTTCATTATAATTTAAAATAACACACATACATTCTTGCACATCAGAGGCATGGTGGAAAAGTTGGAAATTTTTCAATATTTCACTTTTTCTTTTTGCCTTCATTTAGGCAAAACATTTCCTTGTATATCCACACATTTCAGTTTTATCAAGAGGAAGGAAAATTTTAATGTTGTGCATTTGACAGGAAAAAAGGCTTGATTTATCATCCAGTCTGATTGGTAGCTTAGGTTATGATTTCATTTGATGAAATTCACATGTATATCAAGCTTCAATTTTAAACGTAGTGGTGGTTTTGTCACCCCATTAGTCCTGTCGGAGGGTTGTTTCTGAATGACTCTGAGAATCTATATGTAATTTCCAGTCTGCATCTATTAATGGCCATTTGATATAGCTTCATTCTTCCGCTAATGTTGTCTTTGGCTTGAGTTACTCCTTTTCTTTTGGCATGTTTTAGAAAACCACTGTTCCATCACAGCCTTTCGTCTGCTAGGTTAGGCAAGCAAACCTTTTATTTTCCACCTGTTTGAAAGGCTCTCCACTGCGTGTTCATCCTTGTAGTTCTCTGCTTCACTTTTATGAGGGGGAATGAGTCATTCTAGAAATATGTCCATAATTCTAGGTAAGGAACCTCAGTTATACCTCAGTGATGTTGCTACTTACTTGTTAGCCCACTCTTCCAGTCTATCCAGGTCTTCCTGCAGGGTGGCTCTCCCTTCCCGAAGTGTCCACTTCCTCACTCAGTTTGGTATCATCAGCAAACTTCATCAGGGTACACTGGATCCCATCATCCTAATCACTTATGAAGATATTAAACAGCGTTGGGCCCCATATCGATCCCTGGGGGACCCCACTTGTGACAGGTTGCCAGTTTGAAAAGGAGCTATTTACCACCACCCTCTGGGTGCAGCCTGTCAGCCGGTTCCCCACCCACTGCACAGACTACTTCTCTAGACTGTAATGCATCAGTTTCTCTAGGGGGAGGCTGTGGGAAACCATACTGAAAGCCTTGGAGAAATCCAGGTAGACAATGTCCACCGCTCACCCCACACCAGCCGAGCAGGTTACTTTGACGTAGAAGGTGGTCAGGTTTGTCAAGCACGATTTGGCCTTGGTGAATCCATGCTGGCTTTTCCCAATTACGTGCTTCATTTGACTTGTGATAGGCCCTAGGAGGATTCGTTCCATAGCTTTCCCAGGGACCGAATATAATTTCCTGGATCCTCCTTGAAGCCCTTCTTACAGATGGGGGTGACATTAGCCTTCTTCCAGTCTTCTGGGGTGTCCCTCAATCTCCAAGACTTCTCAAAGATTATGGAAAGCGGCCTTGCAATGATGTCAGCCAGCTTTCTTAACACCCTTGGGTGCATAGTCAGGGCCCATTGATTTGTAGGGGTCAAACTCCTGTAACAGGTCATATACCAACTCTTCCTTCACTGACGGTGGGTCTGTGTTTGCATCAACCTGGATTTTTGTTCCCAAGGCCTGGGGCCCAAGAGTGCTGGTAAGGACAGAAGTGAAAAGTGTTGAGAACCTCCACCTTTTCAGTGGTGTTGGTGACTAATTCACCTCTTCTGTTTAACAGTGGGCCAATATTTCCTTATGTTCCTGCTTGTTGTTTACATACCTGAAGAACCCTTTCTCATAGTTTTTGACATCTCTTGCCAATCTCTATTTGAGCTGAGCTTTTGCTTTTCTAACTGCATCTCTGCATGCCCTGGCAATGCCCTTGTAGTTTTCAATGGGTATTTGTCCGCTTTTCCATCTCTGGTATGATTCTCTTTTGGTTTTGAGCGTACTCAGAAGCTCGCAGTTAAGCCAAGGTGGTCTCTTGCTCTGCCTACTTCCCTTACCTTTAAAGGGGATTAACTGGTTTTGTACTTCCAGGAGAGTGTTCTAGAAAAATTCCCAGCACTCGCTAGCTACTTTATCCTCCATGGAAGCTTCCCATGGAATCCCTTCCAACTGAGTTCTGAGCAAGCTGAAGTTTGCTCTTCTAAAATCTAGAACATTTGTCTTAGTACTAACCTTCAGCGTGCTCAGCAGAATCCCAGACTCCACGGTATTGTGATCACGGCAGCCAAGGCCGTCACTAACTGAGATACTACAAAGCAGGTTTTCTTGGTTTCTCAGTAGCAGGTCCAGCAGGCCTCATTCCTGGTTGGCACATCTAACATTTGTATGAGGAAGCAGTCCTCTAAGCATTCCAGGAACTTGATGGATGACATATGAGCTGCTGTATTGTTCTTCCAACTGAAGTCTGGGTAGTTGAAATCACCCATAAGAACCAGGTTCTGCTGACCCGAAGCTTGTTTAAGGGACCCAAATACTTCTTCATTGGCCTTATCATCTTGGTTTGGAGGTCAGTAGCAGATGCCTACTGTAAGATCCCCCTTGGAGATGACCCCTCTCATCTTGACCCAGAGGTGTTCGATAGGGCTTCCACAATTGCCATAGTTGACTTCTGTACATTCAAGGTTCTCCTTAACATAAAGCACAACTCCTCCTCCTCTTCTTCCCTGCCTGTCTTTATGAAACAACCTATAGCCATCCATTATGATCCTCCAGTCATGTAAGTTGTCCCACCATGTTTCAGTTATTCCTATGATATCATAACTTTCTGACTGGGTGTGGAGCTCCAGTTCCTCCAGTTTGTTCCCCAGGCTGCGTGCATTGGTACATATACACTTGAGGTGGTTGGTCTCCTGGTTCTCATCTTGGGAAGCAGCTAAGGAACATTTGTCTTTTTTTTTTTTTTTTTTTTTTTTGTCTAAGCAAATAAAGTGAGACTTTTACTTTTCCTCCACTCCTGGTATCAAAGGTAGCTTACTCTGGCCCAGCATCAGTATTTCTGTACAGTGCTGCTCAGAGAGTACAATCTCAGCTAGTGCATGTCTTTGTCACAGCTTTAAAGCAAAATCTCATGTTGGAGCTATTTCACTTCATATAAGAAGATAGTAAGAAAAACTGACTTTGAAAACTAAATAAGATATTCCACTGAATGTAAAACAAACATCAAACCCTTGATCTGCAAAAGGAGGAGATTTGAATCTGAATCTATTTGATTGCCTTAACTGCTGAGCTGTTCGGATGCTTTCAGCTTCAGTACTGCTATATCTGTGGTATTTTGCTCTGAATTTGAGTCTATGAACCTGTCACATTTCTACGAAAAGGATTTGGTTTTGACAAGTTGGAATGTTCCAGAGGAAATGCTAACCATCTAACCTGTGCAGGTGCCCCTCTGAAAACTAATAACAATGTAGCTTATTTAAATGAAGACCAACACTTTGAAAATCTAGTTCTATGTCATTAAATAGCCAGAAACTGTTAGCAAGTGTCTTGCATCCCATTGAAATGCATACATCATTACCTAGGAACTTGTGATTTAGATTATTGCTCCTTATAAGATTTTATCAAGCCAGAATTTAGCTGACTTCACAAACCATTTAATTTTCTGACTCCATTTGATGTAATGGGATTATACAGTAAATGTAGGTGTGTTCAACATCACATCTTGATTGGATCCTTTAACAGAGAAAGTGAATATTTTTCCCAGGTCTTCAACTAATTGTAAAGTAGGAGGTTAAACATATGGTATAAACTTGAGTATTATCAGATTAAAGATCAACAGGAGAGAGACTCTTATTTACTGTTCATGCAAGCTATATGAGGTTCTTGCGGGTGTTGATCTGCAATCAGAAGCTGTGAATAAAAAAAATCACTGTGAAACATGTCACCATCTAACTACCAGATATTGTCTGGAAAGAGTTATGAGAAACTCTGTTAAGTGACATTTACTTACTGTCCTCATGATAGTCTTTAAAACTGGATCTTGGGCTAATTTTTTAGCAGAGGGTAAGATGCAAAAAGAATTTCTGGACTTTTTTTTTAGTGGCATCTTGCTGTGTGACCTTGCGTTAAAAAAATATACTTCCTCGTTGGTCTGGTGCCTGTTGGTGTCAGTAGAGGAGCTACAATTCACTACACTAAATTTTGAATATGGCTTCAACTCATAATATCTGTGTGTGAAATGGATTTAAAATTCACCACTTTACTATGGTCATTGATTGCTACTGCCTCTTAGATACTGAGGTATGTATGTGCTTGGACATAAAGATGCAGAATTGCAAAGTATTGCTGTGGGAACTGAATTTCTTAATGAAAGCTTAGTGGTGTATGGAGCTCAGCAATTTGCACCTCTGAGAATCGTGATCTTCTTAGGGAAGTTTGGAGTAAATGCATATGGAGTGAAGTGTCTCTATATACATATATATAATTTAGTAAAAGACCAGATGTCACAGATGGTTTCCACATGTGCAGATTTATTTGGTGAATATATGTACATATGCTGTGTATATATATATATATGTATATGTATGGTTCTCAGTTCTTAATTTAACTGAAAGATATCATAGTCTTACAATTAAAAATGAAAAAGTAAAAGAATAAAATCTAGTCTTCTTGTAAGAACTGAACTACCACAGTCCTGCTTCAGAGCCAAGGTGTCATTGTCAGCTTCAGATGTATCCAGCATATTTCAAGGTTGGTTGGCCTCTTAGAGGAGGAGCTGAGAATCAGTAGCTGTGCATCTTTCAGAACTAGAGAATCGAATTTCTCAGAAAAATCGAGTTCAAGAAATTTCTTATCAGTGTATCTGATTGCCCTGGCAGTGAACACTGTCAGAATCTGTCATTATAGTTCACACAGATTGAATCAAACCCCTGTGAAAAGAGACTATAATATTTTCCTGTAGGAGGAAAACATAGATGATAAATCAAAATACATCTTATAAATCCATATTCAGCAGAGACAGTAAACCATTTTAAGAACGATTGCCTTCTGGGATGCTGTTGAAATTTTTAAAACTTGAATTAATTTTTGTTGTGGTTTAACCCCACCTGGCAACTAAGCACCACACAGCTGCTTGCTAACCCTCCCTGCCCTGGTGGGATGCGAGAGACAATCAGAAAAAAAAAGTAAAACCCATGGGCTGAGATAAAGGTGGTTTAATAGGACAGCAGAGGAAGAGAAAGTAATAATAATGGTGAGAAAAGAACATACAAAACAAGTATACAAAACAAGTTTAGGATGAGAGGAAATGGGCTTAAGCTGTGCCAGGGGAGGTTTAGGTTGGAAATTAGGAAAAATTTCTTTACAAAAAGGGTGGTCAAGAATTGGAAGAGGCTGCCCAGAGAGGTGGTGGAGTCACCATCCCTGGAAGTGTTCAAAAAACGGGTAGATGTGGCACTTTGGGACATGGTTTAGTCTAGTCTACCCTTGATTGGCTTAGAGTAGACTTGGTAGTGTGGGTTAATGGTTGGACTGGATGATCTTAAAGGTCTTTTCCAACCTAAACGATTCTATGATTCTATTCTATGATTCTAAGTGATTCTAAGTGATGCACAATGCAATTTCTCATCACTCACCGACCAATGCCCATCCCATCCCTGAGCAGCGATTGCTGCCCCCCGGCCAACTCCCCCCAGTTTATATACTGAGCATGACGCCATATGGTATGGAATAGCCCTTTGGTCAGTTTGGGTCAGCTGTCCTGGCTGTGCCCCCTCCCAGCTACTTGTGCACCTGGCAGAGCATGGGAAGCTGGAAATGTCCTTGACTAGTGTCAGCACTACTTAGTAACAACTAAACCATCAGTGTGTTATCAGCATTCTTCTCATCCTAAATCCAAAATACAGCACTGTACCAGCTACTAGGAATTAAAATGAGTCTATCCCAGCTGAAACCAGAACAACATTAAAAAGATATTTGTGGGTTATTTTCTTCTGTTGATAAGAAAGATTTTCTCATAGAGAACTTCATCTATGTATGAGAATCTAAGTCCATTTTTACAATGGGGAAAACACTGTGATTACTGAGTTTTTCTTTACAAGCATCTTCCCCCTCCCTGTATTTACTATATTTGCATAAAGTGCTTTTTGGTAACAAAGAAATATTCTGATGATGTTCTAGTATATTGTATTATTCCATGTTATTCTTTCCTTTCTTGGCAAAAGATGCAAACATTAGAAGATGTTTTTCCAGAAGTGGTGTCTGGCCACTCTGCTAGCTGTCCAGAAGGTATATTGGCGGGTTGGAGGCTCCTTGGTTGTCTGCCATAGGCTTAAAGAACTATTTAAGTGCTCTGTATTGATTTTCTGACACTTTTTGACAAGTTTTCTCTTGCCACTGATAAAAGTACATAGTATTCTTCCACTTAAGGAAAAGGTAGGTGAGAATTCATCAGAAGATTTAGCCACGTAACTGTTATGGCATCATAGGTCCATATTGCCTGCAAAAAGTATCTTTCTCATGTTGGAACCTTGTAAATTCCAGAAAGTGTTTCATTTGTTGTTTTCAGTTTTTCCTTTTTTAAAGCACGAAAAAAATTCATGGTATCTCTGTGACACCTTGAAATCACGTATTAAATATCATGCAAAAAGGCGATAATGCCTAGAAATTGTGTTTCAAAGGAATAACTTTCTTGAACTGTTGAAAAATATAATGCTACCTGAGAGATGAAGGGGAAAAAAAAAAAAGCTCTCTTCTAACTGGGGCATGATTCTTCAAGGTATGTGAAGCTCTTATTGATGTGGGAGTGAATGCTACCTTAAATGTAGGCAAGAGAGAGCCTGAAGAAAAAATGGCTTAAGCAGTACAGTAGCCTGGATAGCAAATGAAGTAGAAGGAAAAGGTCATTCACTTTATTCCTCCATTCGAATATAATATGTTTTGAATAAATTGTGCTGCTTCTTGTCCTCCTCAAAAAAAATTATGAGAAAGTACACCATGGAGATAACACCCCCCTTGATATGAAGTGACAGACGTCTCAGAGGTGAAAGCTCAAGACGAATATGTCTCTGCTGAGCACCAGGAATCTCTGGCAGCCGGGACCAAAGTTCTGGATGAGAATTCAAGAGATCATAACAACTGTCCCACCCTGATATTATCTAACTCCTGCTCTTGAAATTGGCAAGCAAATGCTAGCACTTAACAGTGTTTGTGTTGTGAAAGTTTAAAGAGGTTTTTTTTTTTTATATATATACACAGTAAGTCCTTTTACAATGCTCCTTAGGAAAAGAAAAACCAAACCAAACCTACAGCTGAGGAAAAAAAATCCTGGCTTTGCGCATTGTGACCACATAAATCTTGTACTGCATATCCAAAGAGATCTGCGCTGGGGAACTACGTTAGTTTGCCTTCATGAGGAAGGGGCTGAACTGGCATTCATAAAATCCCCCATACTTTCTTTTTTGCCCCTGCACCAGAGCTTCTGTTACACACAGGAATCCAACAGCCAGCAGCTTTCTCAAGGGCAGGTCCTTCTTACTCAAGCTAACAGAAACACAAAGGTCAGTGTGCATTTACAATATTCACTGTAAACAGATCGCTGCGAAATTATGCCTCAAACCTTTAGTGTTTTTTGGAGGTGCTTGCTATGTACCAACAGGCATATATACCTCTGAGCTGATATGTAGGCAGCTACTGGTGGTACCTGCACAGTACCAGTTGGCAAAAGTAAATAGCTATTAAAAGTTACTATTAATGCTCCTTTAACAGGTAGGTGTGGTAGATAATAAGTAGGAAAACTCAGTTGTTTTGTGGATAAACTCAGGCAGGGTCTGCCATGAGAAGGTAAATTTTATAAAGCTTGACATAGGAGTAGATTAATAGTGCTATACAGCCATCTAGCCAGGACCAAAATGGTCCTGGTGTAGAAATGTATGTCCTGCTGACCAAAGTCAACTCGAAAAAAAGTAACTGCAGCTTTCTTGTCTCCTAGCTACATGTGCCTGTGTAGTACAGTGGCGTAGGAATATGATTAGAGAAGCACTGATTTATAAAAGAGAAAAGAACTGCTACCTAGATCATCTCTTTCAGAGATTAACTCTTAGCTTTTAAGCAGAGTAGAAGGCAGTGGGGACAATGTTAAAATGAGAGAGGCAAATTCGACTGGAATTATAAACTTTATACAGTTAATACTGTTACAGTGTGAAGTCTAAGAAAATGGAGACGCAGTTTGCATTTTGGGTTGGGATTTTTTTTGCTTTTTACGATTTAAAGGCCAGATGGTACCTGTATGGTGATCTCCTGCAAAGTGCAATCCATAGCAGTTTCATGATTTTTATTTGCTTTCTCTCTCTTTCCTCCTGCTCTCCGCTCCCAGGTTACACCCATGACCTGTCTACTTTGGCACGTATGTGTAACTTGTCCACTCACGGGGTCCCTCCAATACAGTCTTTCGTTTCTTTCATGTGATAGATACTATACTTGTTTGGGTTTTTCCCTCTATCTGCAAATGGCTTTTTTTCTAAATATCACTTTAATTTTTTTTTTTTTAAGTTACATTTCTGCTTTCTTTAAGCTGTGTCACACTGTACTGTCTGTGTGTGCCTTTATCCACGTCTTCCTTCTACTTCAGTCTCTCCTGCTTGTGCTTGCAATGGTCCTGTAAATAGGAGGTGCAAAAGCCAAGTATTTCCTTGGCTCTTGAGGTATAAAGTGAGTTACTGCAAGATGCACAGGCTGCACATGCCTGGCTGTTGAGAGCTGCATGCATATAGCGTTACCACTACGTGATCATTCTCCCTGTGACTCATCTGGTTGCTTTGCTGAGGTTTGTGAGAGGGAGAGTCCTGCTTGGAAGAGGTGGCAGATGCTGAACAGATCTGCTAGCAGGACTCACGCACCCAATGTTGTAGGGGACCTTTCACTGTGTGGTGGGAAGGAGCTCTGAGCTATCAACAGGGGAAATCTTCACCTTTCTGGGAGCACTGCTCTTTTCTACTTTGAAGCTGTTACTAGAGCTGGAAGAATCTGATAGTAAAAATAGTTACTTTCTGGAATCACCTTCTTGCCTGTTTGAACTTGTTTTCACTGTGTATACAGCAAATATCAGGCTCAAAACCCTTACTGTGTTATCCCTTCCTTTACTGCTTAAACATTGAGGCTGAGTGTTTCTTTTATTAAACAAGTTAGAGTTGGCTAGAGATATAACTAGGCACAATTTAATGGACTGCAATATATAAGATGTCCAACTTATCTCTTTATCCCTTCAAATCTAAAGAGTTTGGCTTGCCTACCTAGTGTAACAAACCAGACCATGCAAAGGGTTGTAGTTGCCCTCTATGAATATGACAGGGTAAAAAATAGGGAGGAAAAATAAATACTTGTATCAAAGGACAATGTTACTGTACAAGCAGATGCGTATAATCTGACCACAGGTGAACTGCAATGGAAAACAAGTGGAGAATGACAATAGCTTTGCCTCTGTTAGGCAGAAGACCCTACGACAGCTGCCAGCTCCTCATGTATAACTGTTCTTGTGATAAACACTACCTATGGATCCACAAATGCCTGGAACAAACCCAGGAGTGTATGTCATGCTCCTACTAATTCCTTGTGGCTCTTTGAGTAAGTCCTGTGGTTACATATACAAATACTTCTACGTGTTTTCTCCAGACCTTGTACATTTTTTTTCGTATGTGTAGAATTTCTTCTACTAATATTTGAGCTCAGCAAACTCCTGAGCAGAGATAAGCAAATATTTTCAAATGAAAGGTTTTTTCTTTGTTTGTTCAAATAAGATCTCTTGTCAAAACGGAAGCTGAATGGGAAGGTCTTCACCAGTTGGATGAAGAAGAATGGTATTATTCCTCTGTGTGTGTGTGTGAGAGAGAGAGAGAAAGACAGCAACTCCCAGCTGTGTGGGAACTGAGTTCTCATGCGGGTTGTTGAAATCACTGATGATATTCACCTGGTGCAAGGTCTTCTCTGCTTGTCCATGCCAGTTCCTGCAGTTCCTGGAGTACTGATGAGGCTGCGGTAGGCAAAGGCTGCTGCTTTCAATTTGTAAACTCTTAACTTCAACCTGAAAATGAAACAATTTCTTTTTTAAATATTACATGTCTGTGAAATTAAAAACATTTCCCACACAATTCTTTATTTAAGCTCTACTGCTTTTAAATAAATCTGTTGGAATGCAGTCCTAAAATGCTGTCATTTCTGGTAATGCAGATGCCTTTCATATAATGCAGATTATCTGAGAGATACTAGGGTTGTTCCTTTTCTCATCCTCAAATTAGAAAGTCACTATATCAAGGTACTCAAAAAGAGAGGTTATTACCATGGGAATGATACATAACCTGAGTGGAGATCCCAGGTTAGAGAACTCTGTAAGTCAAGCTCAGTAGTTAATTCTAATAATGAAATGTCTGGGAAGGAAAAAAACTTTCATTATGTTTGGAGAGTGCTCTGTTATACATCAATGAATATTATATGAACTTTTATTCCTTGCAAGATTATGCAATGTATGCATTAATGGTATTATGTACCATTGACTTCAAGGAAGTCAAGGAGGAAAATCCTAACATCAGTTCCAAACTCTTCAAAATTGAGAGGAACATTTTCTCAGCATTATAGCAATTTCTCATATTTACTCCATCTGTTGTGCCCATATGCCAAGTAAAGAAATACTGTGTTTGGAAGAAGTGACATTTCAATTTCCAGTAAAAATATTTGGATTCTGCAGAACTTTATGTATACATAACAAAATGTTCCTCCATCTAAATGCTTAAAACAAATGTTTAAACAAATTGTCGTCTGTTAAAGTGTCCTAAGAGCCCTGGGCACTGGGTGCTGACAAATGGAAATTCATTTTTATAGTGTGTGTACTAATGGGAATTCTTTTATGGTTATGGGAGGTGTTCCAGCATATCCGTGATGGTCAGCAATCTTTTTTGCCATGCTGGATCATCAAAAGAAGGACACATACTTGTGCACTTCGACATGTTGATTTCAGACAAGCTCATCTGCTCGTTTTTCTTGTACATATAATAGCAAGGGAATATTTTCTCCACTTCCCCACTGCCCCAGTTCTTCAGGGTCTTTCTGGAGTCACTTACATTAAGACTGTGGGAGAAATTCCAAGTTAAGTGAAAGGATTTCTCTACTTACGCATCTGCATTACAAGTGGGGTCTGTTGATCTTTCCTCTCTGTCAGCCTTAACTTCTGTTTTGCAATTTTTGTGCATGTGGAGTGCACCAGCCTGGCCTCCAGGAGGTCTTTCACATCCGTTTAGATTCAGAAATCCATATAATCCATGGCCCACCTGAGGCTCAATTCACTTGCCTGCATACAATGTCTATATGTACATGGTATATGGTCAGCTTGCAGATACCTGAACCTTGGCCAGCGTGCAGCCTGTGCGAGAGTCTGGAATGAGGTCTTCTGCCACTGAGCTCTCAGATATGCGAGCCCTCAGAAATTACTTCCTCTCCTTATTGTCATTATTGCTCCTCCATCGGATCACTGAATTGGTGAACCATGTGTGTACATGCAAGTAGACGAGTAAACTTCTTGGGGCTATTAGACCTGGAAGTGTTTGTTGGCTTCAAACTAGGTATGTGTAAGTGCTTTACTTATTTGTGGCCTTCTAAATAGTGGAATAAACATTGCCAAGAGCTGTACATAGGAAGCAGTGTTTAATAACAGCTTTGTCAAACTTACAGACTTCTGTGCTGGGATAAAATTATCATGTGGTCTTCACTAACAAATTATATTCTACCCATGTATTCCTTTATGTGAAAATGTTTAATTACAGATATAGCTGAGACATAACATTGTGCATGAAAAGATATTTTTATTTCAAAATATCAATTTAGACAGTGCAGCTAAGTCCCAGGTCCTTTTCTAAAGGGAAAAAAAAAAAAAACCCAAACCAAAACAACAAACCTAAAACCCTGAACTTCTCGTCAATATAGAGATTACTCAGATCAGTAACAGAAAAATAAATAATTCTGGAACTGAAAGAAACATTTCCAAATGCTTCCAGCTTTTAGAGAGTTAATAATTGTGACCTAGAACATGAGGAGCTGATCTCATGTACTCATATGTTAACTGCTAATGTAAAATTTCGTGTTGTGGGGGTTTTTTTCCCAAATTTTGCTTTCAAACAACATCTAAGACAAAGTTATTCAAACTTTTCTGAGGAAAGAGCAGTCACTGTCATATTTCTAGTGAACCAAATCACATGGTGCTCAGTAACAGCATTTCAGTGGTGCAGAAAACAGCTACAAATTCAGCAGAGTTCAGTGAGCTCCAGACAAGGTTTCTGAAACAAATAGTGAAATTGAAGAATACAAAAGAAACAATTCATTTTAGGAATGACTCCACCTTTAACCACATTTTACTTCTTACCATATTTACAGACTTAGTTTTAAAGAAAACTAACACCCTGTATGATACAATTAAGAATCAAAAAGTTTAGAAACAGCAGGTTGGAAATACATTGTCTGCCTGGAAGCACTGGTTTGGGGGGTTTGTGAAGAATTGTGTTCATAAATTACTGACATCTGCTGTTGACAAGTTACTTTAAAGGAGTGAGTTTGCTTTACTACAACATTTCTAAAACAAAGGAAAACATCTCAATGCAGCTCATAGTACAATACTTTAATGCCATCTTTTTTACTTTTTCAGTCTGCCTTAGGCTTAATGTTACAGGCCAATAGTCATAGCAAAAAAATGGGATGGATAAGAAAAAGTGCCATTAGTGATTTAGATCTCTGAAGACGACATGAAGTTGTTTGATGACATTCCTAGATAAGGCTAGGAACAACTTTCTAGCGAGCAATTTTCCATGCAATAGAGAGAGGCAACTTCTTTTCCCTTCTCCCAGCAATGGTCACGACCTAGCTGATTGTAGGAGAAATTCCTGTATGATCTAAAGCATGATATTCTGTTTAAAAATATGTTCAGACAAAATATAATTTGAGAGACTTTGGTACCATGAGGAGCACTTGTACACATTGCCTGTGAATGCTATTGATGAGACCTCATCTCGGTCTCCTCATTGCTGTGCTCAAGATAGTGAATTCACCTTTTTGGGAATAGTCAGTGAATTATGTACTTTGCCATAAAATTAACTTCTCAAACCGTTTAAGATGACTGAAGTTCAGTCCTGCACAGATGTCAAAGACAGTATCTTGTTTGTGCTTTATCTAAGTGTTCATTTCATTCAGAAAAGAGATGCAGCTCATTAATTCAAAGTGCCAACATTTCTGAGCAGTTCAGCAATGTTCATTCAGCTCTAAAGAGTGTATATTCAGTGCTAATATGCATGATAAAGGTCTCTTTGTAATATCTTTATCATTTGAAAACGTATTTAACACAAGGTGGCATCCAAATCAGTGTATGTGAAGTCCTGTTGTCTGAAAGACAGTAGCTTAACATTCCATGTCTACTCATATTTTGTGTCCATTAAATAAAATTTTAATTAAGGAGAAACAATAGGTTGTTTATGACTTAGTGTATTCTTTCGTATTAAAAGATAACCTAGAATTTGGAGAGGAAAAGCGTATGCTGAACCTATTCAGAAAAAGTGTTCCCAGAGTTACAGCTGAAGGAATACTGCCGGCATAGTTCCCCAGTTCCTCATTAGAACAAGTGTCTGTCCAGTAAGGGAAAGGTAACTTCCAGGTCTGAAGGGATACTTGCCTTTCTAGATGAAGCTATTATGCTGGTTTTCGAACTGATATTTTAATTAAATTAGGGAAGGATACAAATCTGAACCAAATATTTCCTAATTCTTTGGAAAAAGAATTAATCTTTTCATGCTGTGAGTATATGTCTCAGTCCCTAATTAATGAGTCAGATGCTATAACTAAAGGAAAGCAGGGGTTGGTTTTCATTTGGAAGACAGATTTCTTCCAGACTGACTGAAGACAAGGCTTGAAATTCCCCCCATTGTGACACTGAGCATTCAGGGAAACAGCTTGTCCAAGAAGTGAAAATTCTCTGGACTCACTCACCATGCCAGTCTGAGAGTGCATATAATCACTCAGGGACCTGACATGAAGGGGCTTAAGGGGTGGAAGAAAATTGAGCCAGATCCAGTATAGCCAGTGGCGTCTAGAGCTGGCTTCAGAGCTCTGGGTGAGGTACCTGGATTTCCTGAACTAGTAAATAGCAGTTGAGTGTGAGCTGAGAGGCAGAGGTTTGGGAAGGGAACAGCCTTGGATTCTGCCCTGGAGGCACCTCTCTCAGTGCTGACAAGGGCAGCAAAGCATCCGTCCTCTTAGCCACATCTGAAGTTAGGCACGTTCTTGTGATACATCCCAAGCAAGATGCTAGTAATTTCTGTCTCTATAAAGTGGGCTAATTTTGAAAACACTCATCCAAAATATATGTGAGAGCATTTGATTCCTGCTTGAGACTGAAGGGTTTGATTGGTCTGCAAGAAGGAGCAGGAGGGAGAGAATTACTGTACAGCCTGGGCTACAGGGCACCTAACCAGAAGTTGTGTTGGGGAAAGTGCAAATCTTACTCCATCTCCCAGAGAAGTTTATACATGTTTGAATGCCCATTGCCTACAGAAACAGGTTTTGACAAGAGACCTGACTGCAGTACTTGCAGGTAAATGTCTTAAAAGTCAGACCACTGGGTTGTGCTCCTACCCTGGTGCAAATGTTTACAGAGTGGCATGAGTTAAACAAGGAGCGACAGCACTCCTGGATAGTCTTTAGGCTGGTGTTTTGGCTGGGAACTTGAGCTTCTTTAAGCCAAGAAGGCTGAAACTCCTTCCTGATTCCTAGATGTTTCCCCTAGTGCCTGGGCCGTGAGGGATGCTGCTGCAGTCATCTTGCAGATGGGCTGCTGCACTTTGGAGGAGGTTGTGAGTGGCAGACCTGGCTCCAGCAGGGAGGAGGATCAGGACTGAGGATCAGGGCAGGATTTCTGCAGAGGACAACCTAGCCCAGGAACACTGCCTGGCTGAGAAATAAGCCAGGTGCTGAGTTTCTCCACTTTGCCAGCGTCAGAAAGCTCCTGGCATATCTTCTGCCACTACTGCCCTGCATCCCGAAGCCTGCTGAGTCCTTTGGGCCAAGCCTGCTACCTTCACATCCCCTCCCAGACAACCAGAATTTGAACTGACAGTGCATGCAGTCAAGGGGGGGAGTTTCTGCCCCTCTCCTGGGGCAGAGTGGCGACCTCTGAGAGCCTGGTCCCGCACCCAGGGGCACCTGAGATGTTTGAAGGTAGCTGGACGAGGCACAGACCCTGCCACAGGGTCAGCAAGGCAGTTTTGTGCCAAGACTTTCTTCTTGGTATGCCCATGCATGGACGGCGAAGACTGGGCTTGAATTCAGGCACAAGATCAACTTCTCATCTGCTTTTAAGAAGCAGTATCACTGCTGTCTAAATGCTTGGGTAACTTCAAAGGAGAAGGTGCAGCTGAGCTGCTATCTGCATCGGGCAGTGGCTGGCTGGGGAAGGGGGATTTCAGGATTGTGGATTTCAGCTGAAGCATTCAATTAGTTATTATGTGGGTTTGACCAGTTCCAGTGCTGGGCCGGGGCCCAGATTAGCTAAATTACACATAAAAGACAAAAACCTCCACCCCAAGGTTTGTAATTGTCCTCCTATAAAATTGACTACCATTCCATCCTAAAGGACTGTTAAGCTGTTATGTTTCCTTTGGTTCACAACCTGGTATGTTCTTTCACTCCTGAAAAATCAAAAAAGCTTTTGGAGAAAAAAAGATATGAAATAAAAGGAGAAAAAAGTAACAAGGCAGATAAACCCATTACAATCAAACAAATAAAATGCACATGTTTATACAAATGGGAGATATTAAAAAAGGCAGTCAGAAGGCCCAAAGACTTATTCTCTGCTTCAGCCAAAACTTTTGTTAAATAACATGGTACAAAAAACTAGCTGAGAAATTACATAGATAAATAGTTTAAAATTTAATTATGAGACAGAAACTACATGAAATGAATAACAGTTGGGTTTAGAAGTTGGGGGGAGTTGTTATTTTATTCCTTTTTTTTTTTTTTTTTGGCAAAACAAGAGGTGTATGACTATGAAATGCATCATTTCTGTGTTGGAAACTGCAAAGAGTGTTTTACTTGTGTCCTGTTTCTCACCCAGCTGTTTCATTCCCTTGTCCAGCTTCCAAATTTTCTCCAAACCAGATACAGATTCCTCGTTGAACTTATCTTTTCTAAAATCTGAGTTAAACTGCTCAACTTTTTGTGCTCTTCATGATTTTGTAGATCACTATCACATCCTTCCTCAAATATCTCTTTTTCAGGTCCTGATCTACTTAATGGTATTTTGTTCAGGAGTCTTTCCATATCATCCTCACTGCCTCCTTCCCTGAGCTTTTCCTAGTTGTATGATATCCTGAAAGGTATGATGTCATGGAATGATGGAGAGTTTTATGTTTTCTATATTATGTTTACTGTTTTCTGATGCATTTTTCTTCTTTTATTTTAGTAATTCCAAATCATATTTTTCTTTTGGCTGTGGCTGAGCTTTGAGTTAGTGTTTTCACAGATATATTCAAAGTAACTATGAGGTCTTTGAGGAGTAATAAGAAATGCAGACACACCTTTCTATATCTGTGATTAGGACTCTCCCCCCTCCCCCCCCCCCGCATAATTTTTCACTTACTGGATAATGGCTTTCATCTTCAGGCAATTTAATTGCCTGGTAAGTCATACTAGTGGGAACTTTTTATTGCCTTATTCAACCGGTTTTAGATTTGATGATCCTGAGTACATCTGTGTCATCTGTGAACTTGGCAACATCTGTGAACTCATTATTTATTCCTTTTTCCACATAACTTCTGAAAATGTGGAGCAGCAAGAAAGACCTGAGAGCAGATTCTTCCCACCTCAGTGTATTTATTTATTTCTGCCTAGCTTTCTGTCTTTTAACAAATTACTAACTCCTAGAAGACTTTTTCTCTTAGTGCATGGTAGTTTCTTTTCTTCAGCTTAGCAAGGGATTTCATTGAGAAGTTTTGAAAAATCAGGCATCCTACATTCCAACAATCATCCTTGTCTGTACACTTTAATTCATAATTTTTTATGTCTTGCTATGGTTTTACATTTACAATTTTAATTTTTTTTTACCCTCTGGTTAGGTGTTGGTTTAGTTATTTAAACCATTTTCTTACTTTAAATATTTTTATTTTCTCCTTTTCTGCTATTTATCTATACTTATCTTTTTTTTTCATTCCTTTGCTAAGATCCTAACTTGCTGTTTAAATTGTCTCCATTATGCCTGCAAATATTTTTAGCCATTTACTTTATTTTTTTAATGAGTCTTCCTGCTTAATTGTTCTCCTCAATAAAGTTACAGAAGCAGATCTGGGGGAAGAGGAGAGGGATTTTTCCATTCTACAAGAATGCTAGATATACACTGTGCTTGTTATATTTTTCTGTAGCTGCATTTTGATTTCTGTCCTATCAATTGCCCAGGAAACTCCATAGTTACTTTTTATGGATTTTCTGCCTAGATTTTGGCAGTCACGTAGTCATATTTTGTTCTGCTTGGAATTTCATACTTTTCCTATTTCCTCCCAAAAACATGCTTTAAGTTATTTAAACTTGTTGAAAGCATGAAAATAGTAAACAAGATTTTCTCCATGGACTACTTTGAGACTTCTGTGTTACACAGCCCACATGTGCTATAAAGTATTAATGTTATCATCCAACTCAAATGCATTGTGAGCATCTCTTTAAACAATAAACCCTTCATATTTCTTCTGTATTTTGATGTGCAGCATAAAATACCTTAAATGATATATTTAAGGCATGTCAATTTTACGTCTAAATATAAGAAGTTTTCTCTCTGCTTTGAAGATACGCCTAATAATACACTGATGCAGAGGAAAAATGGAAATATAGTAAGATAAAAGAGATATAAAGTACTCTTCAGTGACTGGAAAGTTGAAGAAATCCCACTGAAAGCAGGAACAGGCAAGTTTCTATGCTCTAAAAAGGGGCATAAGTGTGAGGCATAAATGTGCAGGTGTAAAATCAGGAAGTTTTCATATTCAAATAGACCTAAAATTATTAAAAGACAAAAAATAAAACTTAGGTTAATAGAATGTTTGGTTAAAACTAAGTGCTTTATTACAATTCTTATCATTAATGTTAATAAGAATATGGGACACAAAAGGAGAAAGTTAGTAAATATTTAGATAAATATAACAAGATATGAGACTATAGAGTTTACTTAGGGAACAAGGTGAAGCAATTTCTGAATCATTGTGCTCTTCTCAGGGAACTCATGGAGGGCTAGGGTGTCCCTGAGAACTGGCAAGAGGCAAAGAAATTACATTTGACGCAGAAGAAAAAGTAGTTTTGAGTGGGGCCTTTTTACTGAGAAAATAGTAAACTGATTAAAAATCTTTGCTTGTCAATAAAATGTTTTCTCAAACATATTTCATATCCTTACTTGACAGAGCAAGTAGTCTAATGGACAAAGGAAGCAGAATTTGTGATATAACTTGTCTTTTGGTCTGCTCCACATGGGACTGTCATGAACAAATTAGTAGTATGTTTGACTGTGAGGTGGATAGTTTTGACTGTATGGAGAACTATAGTAAAAAAAAATATTGCTGGTAGTTGACTCTCAGGTGGCACATCAGTGAGGAGAAATCAGCCTCCCCTGGGGCTAGTGCCCTTCTAAATTTTCATGTGTGACCTGTACGTGGCACTGGAAGACAGCCAACTGGCAGAGGTTAGAGAAAACATGACTGCAGTTCAAAACGACACTGCGAAATTGCAGTAGTCGCCCGAAATCATAGAATCATAGAATGCTTTGGGTTGGAAGGGACCTTTAGAGGTCATCTAGCCCAACCCCCCTGCAATGAGCAGGGACAGCTTTAACTAGATCAGGTTGCTCAGAGCCCCAGCCAACCTGACCTTGAATGTTGCCAGGGATGGGGCCTCTACCACCTCTGTGGGCAACCTGTTCCAGTGCTTCACCATCCTCATTGTAAAAAACTTCTTTCTAATGTCTAGTCTAAATCTATTCTTCTTTAGTTTAAATCCGTTATTCCTTGTCCTGTCACAACAGGCCTTGCTAAAAAGATTCTCCCCATCTTTCCTGTAGGTCCCCTTTAAGTACTGGAAGGTCGCAATAAGGTCTCCTCGCAGCCTTCTCTTCTCCAGGCTGAACAATCCCAACTCTCTCAGCCTGTCCTCATAGGAGAGGTGTTCCAGCCCTCGGATCATTTTTGTGGCCCTCCTCTGGACCCGCTCCAGCAGGTCCATGTCCTTCTTGTGCTGAGGGCCCCAGAGCTGGACGCAGTACTCCAGATGAGGTCTCACCAGAGCAGAGTAGAGGGGCAGAATCACCTCCCTCGACCTGCTGGCCATGCTTCTTTTGATGCAGCCCAGGATTCGGTTGGCTTTCTGGGCTGCAAGCTCACATTGCTGGCTCATGTCCAGCTTTTCATCCACCAGTACCCCCAAGTCCTTCTCCGCAGGGCTGCTCTCAATCCCTTCATCCCCCAGCCTGTATTGATATCGGGGGTTGCCCCGTCCCATGTGCAGGACCTTGCACTTGGCCTTGTTGAACCTCATGAGGTTCACACAGGCCCACCTCTCCAGCTTGTCCATGTCCCTCTGGATGACATCTCGTCCTCCTGGTGTGTCAATGGCACCACTCAGCTTGGTGTCATCTGCAAACTTGCTGAGGGTACACTTGATCCCACTGTCTATGTCATTGATGAAGATGTTAAATAGCACCAGTCCCAGTATGGACCCCTGAGGGACCCCATTTGTCACCAGTCTCCATGTGGACATCGAGTCATTGACCACGACCCCTCTGGATGCGACCATCCAGCCAATTCCTTATCCATCGAACAGTCCACCCATCAAACCCCTATCTCCCCAATTCAGAGAGAAGGATGTTGTGGGGGACTGTGTCAAAGGCTTTACAGAGGTCCAAATAGATGACATCCATTGCTTTTCCCTTGTCCACTGATGCAGTCACTCCTTCATAGAAAGCCACTAGGATGGTCAGGCAGGACTTGCCCTTGGTGAATCCGTGCTGGCTGTCTCGAATCACCTCCCTGTCGTCCATGTGCTTGAGCATAGCTTCTAGGAGGATCTGTTCCATGATGTTCCCAGGCACAGAGGTGAGGCTGACAGGTCGATAGTTCCCAAGGTCCTCCTTTCCTCCCCTTTTAAAAATGGGCACAACATTTCCCTTTTTCCAGTCAGCAGGGACTTCACCTGACTGCCATGACTTTTCAAATATCATGGAGAGTGGCTTGGCAACTACATCAGCCAATTCCCTCAGGACTCTGGGATGCATCTCATCAGGTCCCATAGACTTGTGTACATTGAGGTTCTTTAGGTGGTCTCAAACCTGATCTTCCCTTACAGTGGGAGGGGCTTTACCCCCCCTGGTCCCCATCTTTTGGTCCATCAATTCATGAGGGGTGAGGAGAGAAGTTGCCGGTGAAGACCGAGGCAAAGAAGTTGTTGAGTATCTCAGCCTTCTCCTCGTCCGTTGATACAAGTTTGCCTTTCTTGTTCATCAAGGGGGGTATGCTTTCTTTAACCTTCCTTTTCTGGTTGATATACCTGTAGAAGTAGAAATCAATATAATGAATGATGACTTGGTAACTTCATGGTCACCCTAACAAGATTTGCTTTCTAGCTTCTCATCCTTCACTCACTTCTGCCTGTTTTAGGAATCCAATATAAGAGAATGGTCATTCTCTTTTGTATCCAAGAATTGCTCATTACACTTTGATAGTTTCTCCTCTGTGTGAAATTCATCTGACTATATGTAGACACAAACATTGCAGACATTTGTATCTGAACTTGTAATCCATAGTCAGGAGAGAGAAATAGGCTGTGATTTTTCTCATCTTAAAGTAAGTGTCCAAATTAGACTAGATTAAATCCTTCCTGAAAGTGCCTGTTTTAGTCTACTTGAATGCTAAGGATTACTATGTTGGAAGTACCATCTACATTGGAGGTATATTAAAAATATGTAAGATGAATCCTTCTCTCTGGCTGAATCTGTATTAGAAAGTGAAGCACTGCCAGTGAATGTTTTTGTGTCAGTGAATTGTTTGAAAACTCCTTGGCATGATGACTGATGTTCTCCCAGATAATTTCCAGGTACAGTTCAGAAGTGAAAACACTCCAGAGACCTTTCTTACAAAGCCATGTGCATGCAGACACCACAGATTAGACACTAAGAGAGTTCATCAGATTAGACATGGCCAACTCCATATGAGTTGACCTCACTGCCCAAGAAAGTCACTAACTTATTTGCCTGGGAAAGTTAGTAAATTGTTAATTTACTAGTATAGAAATGTTCATTTGCCCTTTCTACTTTAGAGCTCCCATTAGGCTCTTGTTCTTTGCATATTTACACTAGTTGCCCAAGCAAAGGCTTTTGTCCACTTGTTACTGGTTTGGGTATCTACAGACAACCACTGTTGTCCTTACAAGGAGTGTGGTCACTACTTCCCTCTACACTAAATACTACATGAATATATATAGCCATGAGTTCCACATAGCACCTAAATAATTTTCCTACTGTATTTTAGTTCTGAACAAGTGAAATCTTTGTGAAAGCTATATCCAATAAATCTCTGTCATTCTAATCAGGTCATAATTTTGATTGTATGAAGGCTTCCAGATTTTGCTAGCACTCTTTGCTTTAGGATGAAGCTATGTAAGGTGTCCAGCAACTTGGCAAGTGACTTTTTTTCTGATCCTCATATCACCTGAATCAGTAGCCCTCAATGACTGTAATTTCTTCAAGAGTTTTAGATGACTGTAACCAAAAAGCCTCTTTCTTTTCAGGTGTCAGACCACCTCTACACAGCAGTCTCTTTGCAG
The DNA here is from genome assembly GCF_030463565.1 of Pelecanus crispus. Lineage (NCBI taxonomy): Eukaryota > Metazoa > Chordata > Aves > Pelecaniformes > Pelecanidae > Pelecanus > Pelecanus crispus. The sequence goes on from NC_134645.1 coordinate 104,660,429, forward strand.
CATAGAGAAGGAAGCCAAAGTGCTACCAGAATAGGTATACATGTAGGCAGGTTATATTTTCTCTTGCCTCTCCTGACAGTTTTTATTTTGTCCTTCTATCCCTGAAAGCACGTGTATACAACATGTTATCCAAAAGAGGTCAGTCGTTGTCTAGCTTTTTCATATATATGAAAGAGTTGAGGAGAATATAATCTGAGCCTCTGGCTCTAGTAATTTCTGATCGCTTACTTTTAGTACCAGAGGAATCATCAGTGCATATGCCGGTTAGTAATGTGGTGGTGCAGTCTGCGATTCAAATGAGCCCTGGCAGCTTTTCTGTAGTGGATTTGGAGCCCTTTGCAATGACAGTTTCTGATACTTCACAAGTCAGCAGATCCATTCTTCCAGCTTCCTCAGCACTGAGTCCCAGAAGCACTGCTCTTTGAAGTGTATAAGCACTGCTACAAAGAAGCAGAGTCCTTAGGGCATTTTTTTTTTTTTAATCAGTAGGGTAGATTCCTTGCTGGTCACCAAGACAGCAATTGGTTATTGGCCTTGGCTGCTGGCTGGTGGGGCTAAGCAAGCAACATTTCCTGCCTAAGGAGCAGCCACATTCCTTCTCTCCTGGTGGGGTTACCTCAGATTCCCGAGGTAACCTAGAACCTTCACACTTCCAGATCTTCTTCTGCCTCATGCAAATATATATTTCTCATGTTTCAGTCTGCCCACTTCCTTCTCAAGCTTTCCTGCTGTTCTTGAGAGGGTCTACTAACAGCAGCTCTTGTAATGGATTCTTTTATTTTCTTCTCCTTCCTGACTTTCAGTGATGTAAGACCCAGTCTTTAAAAAATCCTGATCAGCATGTGCTTATATTTATTGGAATTCCTGTTTGCACACAGCTTTCACAGCAGCAGTGGAAGACCTGCCAAGGAGATGCCTGCAATGAAACATTGAGGCTGCATATTTTTTGTCCTTGCGTATTACTGCAATCTTCACTTACCTGTTTTGTAACTGACAGGAAACTCCTCTGCAGCCACCTCTTCAATTTCCTTTTTTCCACGGTTTTCTTTAGGTGGTTACAGAGAGGCAAATGTTCATTGGAGCTTAGAGTGTGTTCCTACAAGATGATGATTATGGAAATGCATACAGTAAGTGGTTATTATAAATGGATCTCTCCTTCAGGAGTTTTAGTGAATGTTAGTAGCCAGGATCCCTTTACAGGACAAAGAAACATAGAATAATTTAGATTAGAAAGGACCTCTGGAAGTCACCTGGTCTCTCTGCTCAAAGAAGGGCCAACTTTGAAGTTACATCCAACTTTGAAGTTAGATCAAGTTGCTGATCCATAAGATCAACAGTTTTATTAGGGCTCTTTAGTTATGGACAATGGTTCCTATTTCATGTGATGGCAGAAGCTATAATAATAGTTTCTATTAATCTTCTGTACCCCAAAAGTATATTTTTATAGATGTTTTATAGATTCTTGTCATTTGATGAAGAAGTTGCAATACTGGATATGTCAAAGCCATGATGTAGGAGGGACCAGAAACCAAAGCAGAAAAGATGCCCGGAAGCAACAGACAAGGGTAGGAACAGAAAAGATGAGTTATTGTTATAAAATCACTCATCACCAGTGCACCAATCAAAGCAGAAGTAATGGAGATAATAGATTGGGAAAGCTTCCCTTTATTTACCTTTTGCATTGTTGGAGGCCACAGTTCCTTCACAGAAATCTAACTTTCTAGCTGTGGTATTCTTGAGGGACGGGAGAAAAAAGGAAAAGAGGAAGGGCTAGACTGAGCCTAGTCCTGGGCAAATGAAAAATAAACTAGAAGACCTCCATACACACTACACATTCCTGTACAAAATGTGCATCAGAACAACCTGGGGTATGTGATCTGCTACAATCGTGTATTTTGTGAGCTTGTACAAACTCGTTTGGAGCATGTTCATGTTTGATGTTGGTGGAACCAGTTATGCTTTTGATTGCATTGAATTCTGTACAGTTATTTCCTTTCTACTTTAGCTTTGCTGTTGTCAGATCAGGACAGCAAATGAAAATATAATGGGTACTCAGATCTACTTCTGAAACTAATAGCTACTGTTGTCCAAAGCAATAGCTAACATCCTAATAGTAAAACTACTTGCTGGTGACATGGCAGCAAAAAGCTTTGGTTTTCTTTTGATATCTCTAATTAACCTAATGAATCCTGCTTAATTTGCAAGAATTCACATCATAGTGTCGTTCCATCATAGAATATTCCAAATTAATCATGAAGGAACAAGACAATGTCATAAGTCTATCAAAATCAAAAGGTGATCTCAAAACACCATTACAGTCACCCAAGCCCTCAAAACTTGTAAATAACCTTACTAATTAGTTGTTAGCTATTACACTGAAGATTATTTTATTGTAATGCATTCTAATCTTTGCTACTTTTCCTCTTTTTTTTCTTTAGTTGTTCAAATACGTTAAGGGCAAAATAAACTAGAAAGTTACTTAGCATATGTTCTTCCAAGCACTTAAAATTGCCAGGAACCATCTAATTTCTAGCCAAATTATTTGCACAGTTTGCTGAGTTGGAAAAAAATACATGTAGCAGACACAAAATTAAGCAGCTCTCATGTGCAGCTGATCTTGGGGATTCTTACTTGAAAACTCCGAGCTAATAGAACTACCACATGTGCTGGCTACCAAAATGCATCTTGTTACTTGTTGCTATGGTCATTTCATTGCCTATGGAAACTTACTTTTCTGCCTAATGTTAAAACATAGCACTTCTTGCTGTAAACATGGTAAGGAGAACTTGAAATTTCCTTACTATGACACATTATTATAGCCTTAGGCTGTATTTTAACATGATGTGCTCTAAGTCCACGTATACTGTCTGTATTTATAATTGCTGTGTAATTATAAATACACTGCTTTGCACTTGAAATGTTCCCTGCAATAATGGCAATATGCAGCTAAGTGTGTTTCTTCAATTTTTTGTCGCTCTCCAATGTGTGTCAGTATTTCATAAATGTCATCAGGATCTTTGAGGAAAATGTGCTTTGAAAGAAAATTATTTGGATGATGCAATCCATAATGATATAGATAACTTGTCAAATCCTTACTACTAGGGTAAAAAATACATGTAATGCTTTTGGAAGCTGATTATGTGGAATTTGGCAGAGAGGTACATAGGTCATTCAAAATGTGTTGCTTTCGAGGACCATAGAAGGAACATAGCTTTTTCCTCTGGAATTCTTAACCAACAGGAAAACTGTAACCAAGAGGAAGACTGGGACTCTTCGCTGTTCTAGTCATGGTGCTCCAGGGAGCATCTGATCATTACTGTGTACCTTGTATTGCCTTATATCCAATTCAATTTATTTTTAAGATTCTACCAAGTCAAAATCGCAATCACTCAGTATTTACTTTTCATTCATATAAATAACAAGCAGAAAAGAACATAATTATTGCCATATTGAATCAGATCATCTGTCCATCATGCCTGTTATTTTGTGCCTTGCAGTGACCAGTAAGAGATACTTAATATAAATTTGATAGAAATGGATCATGCTTAACCTGTTCATTTCCCTGGAATGAGGTCTTCATTTATGACAATCAGCAGTTGTAAGCATTTCCTGAACTGTGGGTCTCATCTGGACTATCACACTATGTAGCCTCTGACAGATCTATTCTCCATGAGAATTTTTTAATGCCTTTTGGAACCTTTTGGACTTTTGACCTCCACAACATCCTGTGATAATGAGTTCCACAATTTAATTTTGCATGAGATTTAATTATGTGTGAAAAATTACTTCCTTTGTTTGTTTTAAACTTTCTGCCTGGTAAATAAATTGGGTACTCCCTGATTATTATACTAAGAAAATGAGTGAATAGTGCTTCTTTATTCAATTCCTCCACATTTCATGTTTTTATAGACATCTAGCACATCTCACTTTTGTTATCTCTGTCCAGACTGAAGAGATTAAGTCATCTCTTCTTACATTGAAATGACTCCATATCTTTGTTCAAAGATGTGCAAGGATATGTAATAATGGAAAGGTGAATGTGATTATTCTCTTTATGACAATAACTCATGCTAAAATGACTGTGACTCCATTCCTTTTCCAAATTAGTGGACTTCTGGCCAGGCAGTCCTTCTGACTACTGGACTATTTTAAAGTGAGTCTCTGCTTATATGTATACTTTTCTCAACGTATCCCTAACCAGGCAATTTCCATGACTAGTGTCTGACTTAACTTCAGAGATTCTGGTTAAATTTCCACTCTGGAATTACTCTGTTACCTTTACTTTCCTCTCTTCAGTCTAAAATCAGTGTACTTACTTATGATTTTTTTCCAGTCTAAGAATTAAATGCCATTTAATTGCTAGATATTCTAGACGTCATCTGACCCAGTCACTACTAAACATGCACTATATGTTTGTGACCTGCTTAGAGGTTAAGAAGGTAGTAATGTGAGTACCTGATTAACAGAATTCACACCTACAGAAAATGAAATTTTTACATCTAGCCACTTTGTGTCACACAGCAAAGATGTCCGAGTCACCTGATTTGTAGCAGGCAGCTGCTATTGGCATCACTGTCAGTCACAGGCATGTGCAGAAGGAGTTGTGGGAACTGACGGAACCGTAACTTCTATTAAAAGTGCTGTGCATAGAGAAGTAAATCAGATCCCAGATGTTCTGTGTTTTCTTGTATTTCCAAACATGGCACTTTCATTTGTAACTGAAATAATCATAACTGCAACAAACCCTATTTTTATCGTATGAATGCTTTACCCTGTTTTGATTAAACATTATATTTTATTATAATATTCAGCGATCCTTTTCCATTAATGTTTTTCAGGTGTATAAAAGTTACAATCTGTGAAAGAAAGCAAGTGGGGGGTGGGGGGGCCGTCACTGTCTCGGTGACGTTAAAATGCACTGACACCTTGTCAGTGTGAACCTCTCTGGGCTTTGGCTTTTGTTATATTCTCAGGCTAGGTTCCCCTAGGTTTTGCCAAACTTTTGGTGATTCTTGGTCATATTCCATCAAGTTGGAGCCAAGTTTTAAGTACTCTGGAAACTGGACTTTGTTTAAACCTTAGAATAATTTATAGTTTGGGACAATATTTTTATAAAACTTGCTTTGATTCAGCCAGAATTTGGTGGATTTGTATGAGGTTTTTTTCTAGTTTTATATCCTATTTGAATGGATCTATGTAACTGGAATCTGAAGCTGATGAATACATATGTTTATGGAGAAAAAAAAAGAAAAAAATGCTTAGCTTAACTAAAAGTACTAGCTGGTTTTGCCTATTTTTGTGAAGCGAAGAGTGAGATGAGTAATTTTCTTCCATTCTACATTACAAAATTAACAAGCTTCAGGGATCCATTGCAATATAATAGTTTTCTGGCAAAGTGAAATGATGTTCTAATAGGATCACACTGTGATCTTAAATTGTTCTGTGCCTGTAGGGGCAAACATATGTAATGTACACCTACCCTGTCAGTATGAATGTCTCCATGATACTCCTGCATTATCTAGAAATAATGTAGCACACATGCTAGAAAACATCTGAGATCTATTTTGGAGTGGAACATGTAGTCATCTCACACACAACATTTGGAATGGTTTACCTCTTGTATGAGAAAATGTTTCTGGCTCAGAGAGAGGTCACATAGACCACCGAAGACCTGGACAATTTGACCAAAGGCGTACATATGAGGGAGGGTGCGCAATTGCAGAAGTCCACAATCTTGTCACCTATGGGTATGTTGTTGGGTGACTTCTCACTGGAGGTTTTCAGCTCAGCCTGCGAACAGTTCCTGAAACAAAAATAGACCTCAGAAGTCTAAAAAGTAGTCCATGTAAAAGTCTGTGATGTGCCTAGTGTAAATGAGATGGAGAGGCTTGGATGTGAGGAGGCACAAGGACCTGTGGACCTGGGGCCAGTACGCATCAGAGGGTGCTACTAGCGTAGATAGAAGACACCAACTGGTCCAAAGGGCACATAAAGGATCTTGAAAGGTAGTATAGATGTAAATGATAATTTAATTCTTGTCTGCCAGGTTAAATCAGTTTGCAAGATCAGGCCTCTTGGCTTAGCACAGTTTAATTCAGAAATAGACTTAAGACAATGGCAATTTCTCAGGAGGTTTTTTTAACACAAACTTTATCTCTCAGTTTACTTTGTAAATTGCCCACAAAACATTGTATTCTCACATGTATATCCAATATTCACTTAGCAATTTTACAAAATCAGTGTTGACCAATGTTTTTTGCAAGGATGATTACAGTATGTGATACTAACACATCAGTTATACTATCAGTTATAACTATCATCTATCTACCTACCTACCTACCTACCTACCTACCTACCTATCTATCTATCTATCTATCCATCAGTGATACTAGCCACTTTGATTTAAATTGAGAGGATGATAGGTCTGTTTATTTGAAAATATCTTACATAATTGGATTTTGAGGCTTTGGGATTGTAATTAATAAGTGATTTCAATCAATATTCTGGAATATTTATTTATATAATAAATATATACCATATATATACCAAATTATATACCATATAATATTATGATATGATAAGGTTGAGTGCTTATGGGTAAAGACAAGGGGGAAGGCCAACAAGGCAGATGTCCTGTTGGGAGTCTGCTATAGACCACCCAACCAGGACGTAGAGATAGATGAAGTGTTCTACAAGCGGCTGGCAGAAGTCTTGCAATCACTAGCCCTTGTTCTCGTGAGGGACTTCAACTTGCCAGACATCTGCTGGAAATACAGCACAGCAGAGAGGCAACAGTCTCAAAAGTTCCTAGAGTGTGTGGAAGATAACTTCCTGATGCAGCTGGTAAGTGAGCCTACCAGGGGAGGTGCCTCGCTTGACCTGCTGTTTACAAACAGAGAAGGACTTGTGGAAGATGTCGTGGTTGGAGGCTGTCTTGGGCTTAGCAACCATGATATGATAGAGTTTTCAATTCTTGGCGATGTAAGGAGGAGGGGCAGCAAAACTGTTACCAAGGGCTTCTGGAGGGCAGATTTTGGCCTGTTCAGGATGCTGGCTGGGAGAGTCCCTTGGGAGGCAGTCCTGAAGGGCAAAGGGGTCCAGGAAGGCTGGGTCTTCTTCAAGAAGGAAGTCTTAAGGGCTCAGGAGCAGGCTGTCCCCATGTGCCGTAAGATGAACTGGCGGGGAAGACGACCGGCCTGGCTGAACAGGGAGCTTTTGCTGGGACTCAGGGGAAAAAAGGAGAGTCTACCACCTTTGGAAGAAGGGGCAGGCAACTCAGGAAGAGTACAGGGATCTTGTTGGGTCATGCAGAGAGGAAATTAGAAAAGCAAAAGCCCAGCTAGAACTCAATCTGGCCACTGTTGTAAGAGATAATAAAAAATGTTTTTACAAGTACATCAACAACAAAAAGAGAGCCAAGGAGAATCTCCATCCTTTGCTGGATGTGAGGGGAAACATTGTCACCAAGGATGAGGAAAAGGCTGAGGTACTTAATGCCTTCTTTGCCTCTGTCTTTAATAGCCAGACCAGTTATCCCCAGGGTACTCAGGCCCTGAGCTGGAAGACAGGGACAGGGAGCAGAATGGAGTCCTCATAGTCCAGGAGGAAGCAGTTAATGACCTGCTACGCCACCTGGACACTTGCAAGTCTATGGGGCCGGATGGGATCCACCTGAGAGTATTGAGGGAGCTGGTGGAGGTGCTTGCTAAACCACCTTCCATCATCCATCAGCAGTCCTGGTTAACAGGGGAGGTCCCTGATGACTGGAGGACTGCCAATGTGACACCCATCTAGAAGAAGGGCCGGAAGGAGGATCCAGGGAACTACAGGCCTGTCAGCCTGACCTCAGTGCCAGGGAGGATTATGGAGCGCTTCATATTGAGTGTGCTCAACAGGCACGTGCAGGCCAACCAGGGGATCGGGCCCAGCCAGCATGGGTTCATGAAAGGCAGGTCCTGCTTGATCAACCTGATCTCCTCCTATGACCTGGTGACCCTCCTGGTGGATGAAGGAAAGGCTGTGGACATCATCTACCTGGACTTCAGCAAAGCCTTTGACACAGTCTCCCATAGCATTCTCCTTAGGAAGCTGGCAGCTCATGGCTTGGACGGGCATACTCTTCACTGGGTAAAAAACTGTCTGGATGGCCAAGCCCAGAGAGTAGTGGTGAATGGAGTTAAGTTCAGTTGGTGGCTGGTCACAAGCGGTGTTCCCCAGGGTTCTGTTTTGGGGCAAGCCTTGTTCAATATCTTTATCAACGATCTGGATGAGGGGACTGACTGCGCCCTCAGTAAGTTTGCAGATGACACCAAACTGGGTGGGAGTGTCGATCTGCTTCATGGCAGGATGGCCCTGCAGAGGGACCTGGACAGGCTGGATCGATGGGATCAAGGCCAACTGTATGAGGTTTAACAAGGCCAAGTGCTGGGTCCTGCACTTCAGTCACAACAACCCCATGCAATGCTACAGGCTTGGGGAAGAGCGGCTGGAAAGCTGCCTGGACAAAAAGGACCTGGGGGTGTTGGTCGACAGCCAGCTGAACATGAGCCAGCAGTGTGCCCAGGTGGCCAAGAAGGCCAACAGCATCCTGGCTTGTATCAGGAATACTGTGGCCAGCAGGAGCAGGGAGGTGATTGTGCCCCTGTACTCGGCACTGGTGAGGCCGCACCTGGAATACTGTGTCCAGTTTTGGGCCCCTCACTACAAGAAGGACATTGAGGTGCTGGAGTGTGTCCAGAGAAGGGCAACAAAGCTGGTGAAGGGTCTGGAGCACAGGCCTTATGAGGAACGGCTGAGGGAACTGGGGTTGTTTAGTCTGGAGAAGAGGAGGCTGAGGGGAGACCTTATCGCTCTCTACAACTACCTGAAAGGAGGTTGTAGTGAGGTGGGTGTTGGTCTCTTCTCCCATGTAGTTAGCGATAGGACGAGAGGAAATGGGCTCAAGCTGCACCAGGGTAGGTTTAGATTGGAAATTAGGAAAAATTTCTTCATGGAAAGGGTAGTCAAGCATTGGAAGAGGCTGCCCAGAGAGGTGGTGGAGTCCCCATCCCTGGAAGTGTTCAAAAAACGGGTAGATGTGGCACTCTGGTACATGGTTTAGTGGGCATGGTGGTGTTGGGTTGATGATTGGACTGATGATCTTAGAGATCCTTTCCAGTCTTAATGATTCCTAGTTTTTCCTTTCATTAAAAATAATCCAGCCACCAAGCCAGGAAACATGAAATTGCTACCCTACCCTTAATTGTTTTAGTGGTGGACTTGGTAGTGTTAGGTTAATGGTTGGACTGGATGATCTTAAAGGTCTTTTCCAACCTAAACGATTCTATGATTCTATGAAAGTCAATCTTTGGGATGCAAACTGAAAACAAAATCAATGTAATCACAGTTGAAATGAATGATTACAATATTTTAAAGCAACCATTTCTTTACAAAAGGGAGATAAAATTTTATAAGCCTAAAATTAAATGGAATCTAATCCTACTAGGCTGAATTTTGAAAGAGGGTACAGATGCATACAGGAATATGTATAGGCTTGAATATTTGTATGGAGTCCAATCAGGCTGAAAAATTCCATTATTTACATTTTTTCCCCATTAGTAGACATGACTTTACCTTGTTATCACATATTCACCCCCAAACTACTTTGCCTCAAGTGGGCCCACAGTAATTAACTGAAGATTTCTTGAGGATGCAATTCAAATGTATTGTAATTGTTGAAGGCATTACCTGAGCTGCTGTTTTATGTGAACACAGAGACTATTTGGGTAAAATTTAATATTTGGCCAGGTAAATCCAGCAATGAGAGAAATTTTCTATTCTCTAGAAGAGAGTTTATAAAAGTACCTCTGCTGTGGGAAGCAGAAATTATTTTTCAGGTTCAGCACTAATGTGCTGGAAAGTACAGGTGGCCGGTACTACAGTTTTTCTCCAGCATAAGTCTCAGGAATGTCAGTATTAAATTAATGGTACTTATTATAAGATTGACTATTTATGATAATGTTACTTGCTTAAACTTTACTCTCACATTTGATTTTTTTGTAGTTCAGAATTTGATCATCTTACATGCATTATTTATTCCAAAAGGAAGAATATTGCTCTGCTTCCAAGACCACGCAGACTTCTGCATATCCCAAATGGCACTAGATGCCTGTGTGAGGACAAGTGAATTGAATCATTTCTGTTAGTGAAAAGAATGAAAATGTTTTCCTTTATTTTAAAGAGATGTCTTATTTGAGAAACAGAATCATGTAAAAATAGTTACTTTTTGACTTATATATTTTAGTCCCATGTCTTCACCTATGCTCTTAACATAAGCCCCTGGAAAATAATTAAACTGCTATCCTTCAAACACTTATGAAAAGGAAGCCTTCAACTCACAGTGTATGCACAGTAGTCGTAAGCCTTATTGCCTTATCCAAAGTCAGTGGAGTATAGCTGTTGTTATTTCCTAATCAGAGAGCTGTCTGGGGAGAAGAGCTGTGGGAAACTGATGGGAAGTTCATCTGGAGTCCTAGGCAATCTGCCCTAGCGTTACTACCTAGTCACTTCAGTTGATATATTTCATCCCCAGACATATTAGAGCAGTTGGAAAGACTCCAGTAGACACCAATGGGCTTACATCAGGCAATTATATGTTTGCTAGAGGACTGGAAATTGATGGGCTTTTACTTTAAGTAGAAGTTCTTCTGAAATCAATGTTAAAATAATATAGGAGTATCTTCTCAGATATTCATCTTAGTTACATATGTGTGGTTTCCCCTAAGTACTGCCATCACTGAATATTAAGGAGTGAATGGACTCAAGGTTTAATCAAATATTTCCTTCTAACTGAGTCAGGCAGGGATGTGAGCTTTGCAGTGTAGAAGTGTGAGGGAGCTGGTACTGGCACAAGACCGCAGCCATCTGCCTTGTGCACATGCAGTGATATGTTCACTAACGCCTCCAGGCACCGGAATGGTTATTTTCCTAAAATTGTTTCAGTATTGCATTTCCACTAAAAAAGTTTCCTTTGTATTGACAAATTGATTGTTTGACATAGACAACTGCAGATGTAATTTTCATTACTTTGTAAAAAAAAAAATTAAAATTTACTATCTCAAGCAAGTCTTAGTATTCTTTATTCCCTGAATGCCAGGTTAGTATCCAGACTCCTCACCTCTCTGTGTCTGAAGCCGTGAATTAATGAAGACTTCCTTGTGGCCAGTTGGGAATAGCTCACAATATGTAAATGATATGTTAGAAACAATTCTCCACTCTTCAAAACAATTCTCTACTCTTCATTTTCCCCAGGGTGTTCTGAACCTTTGCACTTAAACATATGAACTTTCTTATTGAAATCTGTGAGACTACAAGCAAAATCTTTAAGATTGAGCAGTTTGTAATAAGTTTGGTCTTCAGGGCTTTCTCACTGATTTATTTCCATTTATAATGTACTGTAAGCTAGGAAGTATATGAAACGCTTCTGATGTGATATTAAAAGACAAAATTGTGGGTTTGCACTGTTACTGGTTAGAAATTTTCATATTCAGAAATAAATATGCTGAAGTCAGAGTCAATCTGAAAAGCAATCCCATAGGCATGTTTGTTTTCTGGCCAAGCATTGTAGTCTTTCTATACTCATGCTTTGTGTTCGGGTTTAGAGTTTCCCCAATGGGCAATAACTTCTAACAAGACAGATTTTTATTTCTGTCTTTTATAGACTCTCTAGCTCTCTCAGGAATGCCATGAAGATGTTTTGCTGGATAAAAAGTTAAGACATGAACCAGCATTGAGTTTTTAAAATGGTTTTGTCTGTAGTGGTCTGCCATATATACTATACAACACACAGAGAGTTAATACCATTTCATATCATGTCTGTTGACTATAAGAAATCAGTGTTGACATTCATGCATGCTTATTTCTGTAAGGAAGTACTTCAGCTATTGCCTTTGTCTCCTATTAGTTTCTTTTCCTTTTTGCCAAAAAGCATGTTTTTTTCAAAGGAATCACTAATTTTTTTTCCAACACTATTATTTTGTTTAGCTAAATTTTGAGGCCCTCAATAATCTGGAAGAAAATCTTGGCAAGAAACAAAACAGATCTTGAATTAGTTGTCTGAGTCCATTTTTACACTCCTTTAAAAAGACCAAGGAAGAATTTCAAAGGAGTTCAAACAGAGGGAGTAAAACATTTGGTGCAGATGTGACTTTATGGCATGAGACTGGAAATGAATGGTAATGTAAAATGTACATTTTGACTATCAAATGTAAACAACTTTACTTCTTATTGTTTTTTAAAGGTGTTTTTTCTCCTTGCTTTATTTCATGGCATGTACTGATTGCATTTCAGCAGCTGGATTGACTCTGGGTTTTGGATTATTTACGTTTTTTTATGTGACCTTAAATCTGTGTTGAGTGCTAAGTATTCATTATATGCTTCACTACAGCTTTCATTAATTTGCAATTATTTTAATAGGTTATGCAGTATTTATAAATTATAGTAGCACATAGCTCTGTGAACAGAGTTTCAATGCAGTTGGATCTCTTCTGTATTTGTGTCTTGGGTAGATATTTAATAAAAGCTGAGCTGATGTTGCAGCTTTGGGACATGAAAAAAATCTGCCTTCTGTTGATCTGCCTATTTCCACCAACTTCCTGAGCTCTTTGCCAAAACTGATTAACTCTTGGTTACCTTGAGATAAAAAGTTTTTGGGTAGGACTGACAGTATACCATATAAGACTGATTTTTTTTTTTTTTTTTCATAAGTATCCAGACAAAAGAATAACACACCAGTACGGAGCCTTATCTTGCTGTTATATATCCCTTCCTCTCTCCTCAGCTTTTGGCAATCAATGGCTTAGGGATTTCCTGAGCTAAAGGCAGCATCTGGACCATCATTTTTTAATAGCCACTGGTGGACCCTTCCTCCATGAATTTGTCTAGTCTCTTCTTTAACTCAGTTTATGCTTTTGGCCTTAACAACATCCTGCGACAATGTGTTCCAAAATGTAATTATGTGTTGTGTGAAAAAGTACTTCCTTTTCTTGGTTCTTAAATACTTGTTATGGGCAAAGTGTGTTCTCTGCTGAGTGATAACACTGATTTCTGTACTGTGCTGGGAAGAAGTCACACCGTGGACAATAGGTGTTCCCAACAGTAGGCCAATGTTGTTATATGTGGACATCAGTAAGAAGAGTGACAGGAGACAAAAGAAGTGTGCAGTGGCCCCAAGTTTATTTGACTTTGTTCTGTCATGAGACTATATGTAAGAACATTAAACCCTTAAATAGGAACTGCATGGCTGGGTCATTTATTGATGATGTTTAACAAAGTGGACAAGTGTTTATTGTAAGCTCTTCCTCTTCCCCTACTTTGCAAATGAACTGAAATTTACCATACATGGTTAGATGCAAGTTTCCATTACTTTGTGTTTAACATTGTACAGTTAATATATTATGCACTAAACACTTGTGTTTGCAACATAAGAACATTGTTGTCTGACCCACACAATGATCTTAATGTGTCACAGAGTTCAGGGTAATTTTTTCTGGCCAAGAGCTCAAAACTAGAAGCTGTGTTGTGCAATGTTGTTATCAAACTATGCCCCTGAGCATCAGGATCAATACTTTTATTACTAATGATGTTTTATTTGGTAATAAAATCTTTACCAGATATGCTGATTTAATTGGGATTGCTGTTTGCTTAGAATTTAGGCTTTTTACTTATGCAGCAAAATAAAGATATAGAGAACTTCAACTCAACACTAATAAAGAAATAAATGTTTGAAAGGTAGGAAAAATTTTGACCAGCTAGATCCTCTTATTCATGTCAGCAATGTCCTAAAAGAAGATTAGGACAAATAGAGGGCTTTGGGGTTTTTGTTTCTGTACCACAGTGAGTTAATTTTGAATTATATCAAGTTGTTTGAGTTTACATTTGGAGAGAAATCCTACACATTTTTAAGAGGAAGATTCAATAACTAATGTTATTGTAGAAGTAGGTGAAGGTCACTCTTTTCACCTGGGTTTCAAAGACTAGAATAAAATTGTTATAGGGACATACCTGACTGCAGTATAATGTGATCTCCTCTTTTGCTTTTCATTAAATTGAACATTTATTTAACAATTAATAAAGACAAAGGGTGAGCCAAAGAACATCTTATTTTACTTGTAAAGGAAAATAAGATATTTCTTTACATGGCGGTGACAAAGAATGTCATAATACTGCTAACCAGTGAAAGTGTCTTGAGCTGAAGCCATGAAAAAGTAACAGATAGTCTATATTACTAGAATATATTTTGGGGGGGTACATATGGCTCATTCCATGTTGTCAAATTGTAGGCATCTAACCCAGATACCTAAATTAGAGGATGGTCTCTCTGTCTTCCCATGTATAGGAAACAAAAAGAGAAAGGAAGGTATTCAAAGAGAAGGTTAAATTAAATTTGACTCCTATGCCAAAAAGAGACACTACTACAGGAGGTAATCCATTGCTCCTATTTGGAATGACCTTTTGGAGGAGCCTGTTTCTCTCTATTAGCTGTATACGGATGTTAGCAAAACAAAGCTATTTGCTTGAAGTTTGGTGATGTGAGTTTCCTCCCTGCAGGTCTCACTTCAGGGAAGCATTGCAAACTCTTTTGCAGGTGCTGAGGGAATTTGGAATAGTGTAGAAATGAAAGGGAGGGAAATTACAGCATTCATATGGACTGTGAGATTCAGTTAATGAGGAATTTCACTTCATTCTAGATGTTTTTCAAGCACTTGAACCTACTGCCATGGTTTATACAACCTTAGGAGGTCAGAGTGCAGTAACTTCAGTCAGTAACATTTAACTTAAATTTCACATGCAAAATCATTTCCAGTAAAATGTTTTCTTCTTTTGCTTCAAAGGAGACTAGCAATTTTCTTGTTGGTAAAACATTCAGCAATGAAGTCAGTTGTTTACAGCCTGGCTTGCACCAGGGGCTTTACAACTGTGCTTACAAATCTTCTCCCTTAAAACACAGTGGTCAGGGGAATCGGGATAGGTGAACTACAACTCACAGTGTGGTACAATATAGCTCTCAAATAATTTCCTAAAATTTACTGGGAAAGTAACAGTCTTTTTTAGTGTTAAATATATCCTATCGTCTTTCTTGAATATCTGATTTCTGAAATAAATAAAACCTTGTTACTTAGGAAATATTACATTGTTTGAGTACCATTTGCCAGAATTGGCACTGCACACATAGGTCTATTCATTACCTCATGGTAAACAATTTCACTCTAGTATTACAATAATGTATTTTAATAATACAATGTCTTCTCTTTTTGCAGACTGTATCTGACCACCATAAGCTGAGGTAAATTGCAGATGATGGTAATTTCTTTGGTACAAACTAATTACCTAATTACCATCTAGTATAAAATGAATATGGGCAGGTTCTGAAGGGGCAGGTTCTACCTCTTCTACAGAGTGTCCACTTGGGAGGACCTGGTACAAAAGGCCCATATTCTCAAGAGTGACTAATAACCTTTCATAACCAATTTCAGACCCTTAAAAGATTGACTTGCAGTGGGAGGAGTGGGTAACTGCACAAAATTTCTGAAAATCAGGTTACTTTATGATACTCTGTATTGGTTATTCACAAATGGAGGTTACCTGCGCCACAACCCACTTCAATAATAGCAGCCCACAGGTTTATCTGCCAGAGTATTTTGTTATTTTTGGCAAAGGCTACTCACTGAGAAGAGCTAAATGGAGGAGGCCTGAGAATAAAGAGTGAAATTCAAAAAGGAGAAACTATAGCAAGTATAAACCTTAGCTTTCTGAATTTCATTCAACAATTTCTTCAGTTATTCCCCAGTACTTTTAAAATAGATGCTCAAACTATTAAAAAATCCTCATGCAATTAAAATGTGACCCTATCTGTGCAGGCACAGCTGGGCTTGCTTAGACTAATTGGCTTGGGTACCGGTAAAAGCATTAGCCACTGCAGTGATGGCAGTATGAGTCACCTGCCAACATTTTTAAGCATGTTCCCAGCCAGGTTTTGCCATCTAAGTTAAGCTCCCTCTCTTTATGGTTGGACTGTAATGAGTACCTGAGTGGGTTAGGTTAAGACTCAGGAACGTCCCACCTATAGCTGCAAAGGTAGGCATAATCAAAATATACTGTGTGTTATACGACATTTTTATCTCAGTATACGTGCAGCATTGGCTATGCTTGTTAGGGCTAAATGAAAAAAGTTATCAGGTCAGAAATGTTGCAAAATGGGAGGAAAATGTAATTGGTTTGGGCTCTGGCTCTTTTATGTAAGTGGTCAAATTTTATTTTCGGCTGCTACAAGTATATAAGGATGAAGGAGTTGGAGCTGGGTTATAAATAGTCACAGCTTTTATTTCTTTGACCTAGACTCTTTGTATGTCCTTCACAATTAGTGGAATTGCATTGAATTTGCACACAATGCTCACTGCACGTACCTTATTTTTTAGATTTCTGTTAATAGGTGTTTATTTCCCTGTTTGGAAAATAACCTAGATGATAAATAAATATTACAATGCATATTGTCCCACTAAAATCAAATCTATGAACAATTGAAATTGTTATTCTGTGAAAACAGAAGCTGGACTCCCCTTGAGGCTTGGTAGAGTTCTGATTGCACATCCAAAGACAAAAATGTATCCAAAATCCATTAAAAATATTGCAGCATAGAGGGAATGGTATGTATAACTGACACTTTAAAAATATTTAGCATTTAAATAAAAATCAAGAAATCCCTGTATTAGGAAGAGTAGGGAGGGTGAATAACATGGAGGATTTATTGGAAAATATTTGTAAGTGTTCAGGACAAGCTTAAAATGTCTAGCCATATGGACAACATATGTATATATTAGCTGAAAACAGTATGTAGTTTCGACTGTCCAGGCACATAGAATTTATTTCATAAATGCATTTTTAGGCCAATAATTGTAAGACATAATTCCTCATATCAACGAAACTCAAAGTTACTTGTTTATTGACTGAAGTAAGCAGGAAGAATCAGCACATGCATTAACAAAACTGAGATGGCATCCTATTTTACACTGTCCTGGGGAACTGCTCACTGGAAACTGGAGCAGCAATTTTCCTGGAAGAACCACCTTTTGTAATTGTTTTTCCTTGCAACTCATGTACCCATGCTTCTAGGGTTGAGGTAGATTTTCCATCCCACTTCCTCAAGTCCTGTCTCCATGGTCATGCAGGTAAAACCACATGGTGGCCTGCAGTGTGTACCCATTGTATCTTCTCTCTTGAGCAGAGGGACACTTACTCCTAATGGCTGAGATACTGGTCCGTACAGGTGGGGAATAGGACATATTCTCTTTGAGTTGCTGGGACTCCTGGGACAGGTTTTCGGACAGTTTTTTCACAGCCAAGACACAGGCCCATAGGGAGGAAGAGAGACTTTCTTTGTATTGCTGGAGTTGGCCAGCCAATTCATCCACCATCTGTTCCTCTCTGTCTTTCCATGTCATTACTGCCAATGAGTTTGCATGCAACGCTGGTGTGCTCCGTACAAACTTCGACCACATGGGTCGTGTGCACCTGACTTCATCTGGATCTTTGGATAACTGCTCGGGTCATCATAAACCACATCCAGCACTGCTAATTCCCTCAGGTACTGGATACCTCTCTCCATGGTGGTTCACTTGCCTGGGTGACATATAATATCTTCCTTGAAGGGATACCTTTCCTTCATGCCTGACAGGAGTTGCGTCCAGAAGCTGAGAGCTTGTGCCCCTTTTCTAACCGCTTTGTCAATGACCCCTTCTCTAGAAAGGGATCCCAGCTGCTTGGCTTCCCCACCCTCTAATTCCAGGCTACTGTCCCTGTTATCCCAGCATCAGAGCAGCCAAGTGACAATGTGCTCTCCTGCATGATGACTGAAATCTTTTCGCATATCTTGCAGCTCACTCAGGGGTAGGGATCAGGTGGTTACCATCTCATTTACAAGTTCTGTCTCTTCCTCCTCCTGTTCTTGTGATGGCCCTGGTTCATCTTCACCCCTTACTAAACAAGCTGATTTTCTTGTGTATAGGGGCAACAGATAATGGCAAGGGTTGGTTCTCTGGTTTAGCTGGGGTGCCTGTCGCGGGGGTTGGAGTAGCTGCAGTGCCTGTCATTTTGTCATCAGATGCAGAGGCCTTCTCTTCCACTTGAGGGTTCTGAATAGTGTTGAACAGAGCTTGATAGGCATGGGCTAGGCCCCAGCATGTTGCAGTGATTTGTGTCTTTCTGGAGTTGCCAGGGTGACAACATACCTTTTCCAAGTACTTTACTAGTTTTTCAGGATTCTGCACTTGTTCAGGGATGAAGTTCCAAAATACTGGAGATGCCCACTGCCCTAGGTACTTGCCTGTACTATCCCATATACCCTGCCACTCATAATGGTCCAGCCTTGGGGCAGATCTCTGGATGATATTCTTAAATTGTTTATTAACCTTAGACAAAGCCAAAACAATATTCCCCAAAAATACCAATAGGTGTATCTTAACTACCCAAGGATGTTCAAGATACTGAAAAGTTATTGTAATGAAGGAGGAAACATCATAGAAGAAGGTAGCAAAGGTGCCATTCCATATTTCCTCCATAAAAAGCCTCTCAGAGGAAGAAGTGTAATTGCTAATTGTCTCCATGAGGTGGTACCCAAAGTACAGTAATGGCTTCAGTACAAAACCAAAATACCAGATAAGCTCAAGGGCAGTGTTTTAATAAAAATCTCCCTGGCAAAACATCACTAATCACTGCAGAGCACAGCAAACTGCAAAACCCAACAACAATCTTTAACATGTACAGCAAAAAAAAAAAAAGAGCATGGTGCAGATCAGATTAATATTAAGAACAGATGAATCAATATTGTGACCAGCAACTGTTCACAGATTCCTTAATATGCTCTGGTTAATCTGTTATTATCCTAAACCCTTCGGGCCCCACATTAGGTGTCAAAAAGGACTGTTGTTGTTTAGCCCCAGCCAGCAACTAAGCACCACGCAGCCGCTCACTCACTCCCCCTACCCTGGTGCGCTGTGGGAGAGAATGGGTAAAGTAAAAGTGAGGAAACTCATGGGTTGAGATAAGAACAGTTTAATAATTGAAATAAAGTAAAGTAGTAGTAGTAATAATAATAGTAATATACAAAGCAAGTGATGCACAATGCAACTGCTCACCACCCACCAACCAGTGCCCAGCCCGTCCCCAAGCAGCGATCTCTGTCCCCCAGCCAACTCCTCCCAGCTTATATACTGAGCATGATGTCATATGATATGGAATACTGCTGTGCCCCCTCCCAGCTTCTTGCTGGCAGGGCATGAGAAGCTGAAAAGTCCTTGACTGGTGTAAACACTACTTAGCAACAACTAAAACATCAGTGTGTTATCACATTATTCTCATGCTAAATCCAAAACACAGCACTATGCCTGCTACTAGGAAGAAAACTAACTCTATCCCACCTGAAACCGAGACAAACCTGTTGCTTCTACAAATGTGTCATGACTTGAGAGAGGTACATCATGACCTTAACAATAGTTCCTGGTATCTTACTCCTGCAATAGACTACTTCTGAAAGGAAGATAAGTTTAAACACATAATCAATCCTGACTTAGATTAGTCTCAAAATTATTACATTTGAAGGGTACCTGATACATTTTGAAAGGTACCTTATAATTCTTAGCAGATTTATTGACTATTATTTTAATTGTAGTTTCAAATGATCAAAGGGTAGTTTCACATGACCTAGAACTATTTCACGCGGAGATAGAAAGAACTGCTGGGGTCCCACCCAGGCAATCTGTTGCATCATCTTTAGATTGACTGGTACTCTATCAGCACATAAAGTCATGTCAGGAGCAACATAGCTTGTAAACAGTATGGGCAACCTGGAGAATAAAACCCTGCAACAAAATGGGGAGTGACCCAAAACAGGCAGCGTACACATCTCTATGTACGGCTGTGGGGAGGAGGTCAGCCACTAAATCAAAAACTGGCATATGCTCAGTCAGCTGTGAAATGTAACACAGACCAACCTGACATACATGGGAGCGGTGATGGAGGGCAGCGTTCTCATTCAAAAACATGTTACTTATATAGCTTGTCTTTTATATATTTAGACCTTTTCAAACTAAGTGCTAACAGCTGAGCACTTCAGTTGCTGGTGAGATTTTAGTTTTCTGAACTTGTTTTTGGGGGTTGTTCATTCTATGATCTTCCAAGCAAGTGAAAGGTTCACAGTTCTCTGCAGTGGATTTAACTACATAAAATTCCCCCTCCCCCCCACCCTCCACCCCTATAGCCATGACTATCTACTTTTAGGTTATACGTATTTCTCAAGGGTTTGGGAAAAGAGGTAAGTATACACTCTTAGATATAAGAACAAGCTGCAAATCTGTGACAAGCAGGGCTGTGGTCTGGCTGGGTGGAGCTGATAAAAGGTGGTGAAAGACAGGAACCTGCAAATGCACTGAAACAGAGCTGTTGTGGTAAACAGGATTAATACTTGCTTCCGGCTGGGTGACTAAGATGGGACCTTTGGAAGAGATGATCAGGAAGTTTCCCAGCCATCATTGTAGAAAGCTGAGATCTGACCAAGCCCCTAGGAGAGAGCTTGGATCCACACTAAATATCTGATGACACGTAAGTCGCTGCTACTGGGAGACAAAGATCGCATGAACTGTAAGAGAATGTTTGTGTCTGGAGATGGTGAAACTTCATTTGCTTGAATAAACATTTGTTTGGATTTCTCTCCATGGGGAATGGTGTAGTTCTCATCACTATGTCTGAGGACTCATTTCAGGTTTCTTCCCCACTGGAAATACAAGGCTAAAAACAATTCACTGCATGGAGATGAAGAAAGAAATTTCTGTGAGAAACAGTTTTAATTATTACAGCGGTATGATAAATACTTATATGGTTTTTAGGATTAAGCCTCTATTTCTAGGATTGTAAAACACGCAATCACCATGCAAAGCTTGTGCCAGCGTGGCTTAGCTATTAGCTATGTTACTGCTGAGAAGAAAAATCTAAGAAATAC
Source organism: Pelecanus crispus (assembly GCF_030463565.1). Taxonomy (NCBI): domain Eukaryota; kingdom Metazoa; phylum Chordata; class Aves; order Pelecaniformes; family Pelecanidae; genus Pelecanus; species Pelecanus crispus. The sequence goes on from NC_134645.1 coordinate 104,681,457, forward strand.
ATTCAGGATTTTTTTCTTTTATTTTTTTTTTACATAGAAGGAGATTTTTAGTGTTTCACATATGCCTTGATCTCTTCTTCTGTTGAACATTGCTAGGCCCCTTTCTTTGACAACATTTTAGGGATGACAAGGTTTAGTACAAGGTTGAATGTTGTCAGATGAACCCCTGTAGGTTTGCTGACTTGCAGCTGAACACTAATGCTGTTTTGCTACAGCTTTTTGTTTTAAGCATCCTTTTTCATTAGACTGTTTTAGAAATTCTCAAATAAAAAAGTCCCTACAATACAACCGCTCATATAAATCTGAAATTTCAACTTAAGCAATTGGAGTATATAATACTAAAAATTGCCCTTTAAAAAGGAAGTTGAAATTCCACCCTGTTGAAAAGAAGGTCTCTGCTGAGAGTTTCAGGTTGAGAGTCAGGTCTGCTCATAAGAGCAATTGGATCAATGTGTTCTGGGTTGGTCTCATTTCCAGTGACAGCTTAGTTGGTACAGTCCTACATATAAACTACTTGGAAATAAGCAGCAATGATCTAATGATCTCCATGAAACTGTTCATTCAGCCATTTTTAAGAATACATTGCCATCTGGTGTACAAAATTTTGAATTTCTTTGTCTTTACTATTTAAAACCTAATGGCCTTGAGCAGACAATCTTCCATCATTTGAAACTAACTTTCTGGAATCAACCTGTTGACCTCAATGAACCTTTTGTACCTTTCACTGCAAGCGTGTTGTAAAGGTTTTCTGAACCTTTGTGAGTTCATGCAATGGAAATATTAGATTTAAATTGTTACAGAAACTAGTTACATTTAGCAGCTATTTGTTCCCGGTGTGACTGAAATATCTCTCTTGTTTTTTCTCTAAGCTAAGGGAGGAAAGTGAACATAATCCTACAAAAATAAATTGTGCTTATATTAATAAGATAGGCACTGCACTGAGGCACAGTATCCTTACTGGTTGTACCTTGTGCAAAGGGAAGTCTAACAATAGAGGGGCAGATCTTCATCACAGATTTTATAGATTTTAGGGGATGTCTCACTGGTTTAAATTAAGTAAAGGTTTGATTCCTAATGTCTAGTTGGATTAAATTGCATCCGTGTCCAAAAAAAGTGTGGTTAACCACAGATTTTGAATAGTTACTTTCACTTGGTCTTATAATAAGCAATTCTGAGTTTCTATTGGCTCTTTAGAATATGTCTTCAGCTCTTCCATAATGGTTGATCAAGGGTGATCATAGTATTATGAAAGCTAGTAACACTGGCTCCTCAAATATTACATTTGTCACATGGTAGGCATCATACAATGATTTTCCTGGTAAAAATACAGGCAATCTGAAAAAAAAACCCAAAAGAAAAAAGATGGCTTGCATAAATGCATACATTTTTCTGAAGTGTAAACAAAAATCTAAAGTGTCTTAAAAACAAACAAAAAATGCCCACGCCCCCCTGCAACCCAGTCCACACCCCACCCCCAATTATATCCAGTCTGATGAGAAATGGAACAGTCCCTATTTCAAACTTAATTTTGGGATTGGTTCTGAATTTCCCTGTAAAGGTTTTTTTAAATTATTCTAATGAAGCTGTAAAAAGTTGCCTTTTTTAAAGAAATGATTTCTAGTTTGGGTATATTTTAGGTAAACTAATAGAGTGACTTTCCAACAACGGCAGTATACTTGCTGCTCTGTGCCTTTACAGTGTCTAGTACAATGGGGTCCAACTCTTGTTGCTCATGAAGGACTGCCATGCTAATAAACACATTTAATACTAATCCTTCTTATCTTGGGTTTCTGAGGACCTCTTTTTCTCTTCTCATGGAATCTGAGGAACAAACACACGAGGTTACTGGGTCAGGCTCTAGTCCTTCTAACAATGAACTTTGATTTGTTTAATTCCTCTGTCAGGATTTGTTTGGCTTTACATAATTATTTCCAGGCTTATCTGTGATAACTTAATGGCTTGCTTTTGTTGTGACCTTTTTGGTAAGGTTGTATATAAAAAAAAATGCACTGATTGCATAAGAGGATGTGGGCAGTATTATAAAAGACATTTGTTTGATTAAATGGTAATTAAAAAGAGAATGTAATTAAAAATACAGTTATGACCAGCTCCTGTTCAGTATGACTCTTGTGGAGCTTAAAGGTCAGTCGTGCTATTGCTTAGAGTGGTTATTACTATTTATTACATGTATGCTAGAGTAAGCACTGCACAAATAAAAAACCTACAAAATAGTTCTTGCAGTTGTATTACAAAAAATTATTGTCTAAAGTAAATTTCTCATGCATTGCATTTTAAAACTCTTCCCATTTTTCATCCTGAAGTTGCTCGCTGCAGCCAGGTTGAAACTCACAGTAGAAAGCTGACCCTTAAAAAGACGGTAATTTTCAACACAGAGAAAATTTTCGGCACATGCTGCAGAAAGCTAGAGTTGCTTTGATTTTTCTCCATTCTGTTTTGTGATAATTAATAGGTCAAGGGAAGCTAGTCCCTGCTGTGTATGAGGATATAAAGATATGGTTGCACAAGTGTGGGAAGACAGTGAATGTTTGCACCTCCTAATGAAAGAAGGAAGACTCCCTAGATCCCCATCTCACTATGAGTCTTATCCCCATTAAACTGTGCTTTGCACCTGATTGCTGGTGAGTCAGAAAACTAAGAAAAAAACATGCTACAAATTAGAGAGCTGTTTAATTATAAATGTAAGTAAGAAAAAGCTAAAGCTGTCTGATTAGGCAAAAGAATCAAGAAAAAATGTCAGTTTTAAGATCAAGTAGAGACCTTTATTTCTGCTCTCTCATCAGGATGATTTGCAACATTATCTCTAATTCTATGATCACATTATAATTTTTAAATAAGACAGCAATTTGTGTTTTTCCAATATACCCATGCAATCATAGCAAGTTAATCAAGGGATAAACTGATGCACTTTGTTTTCTCACTGAGTGAGGAAAAAAAACCCAGTGTCTTTTCATCTGGGACAGAGGCTAAGGCTGGAAGCCATGAAGTCTTGATTTCTGTTTCCACCCTTTTCTTGTTGGTCAATTTTAATACATTTTAAAAGTCTTAGGAACCTTTGCAATGTATCAGATATGGTTGCAACACCTACATTTAACAATGGTCTCAGAGGCATAGAAAATTGAAATGGCATGTCCATCCAAAATCTTCTTGCATAAATTGAAAAACCTTCCAGATCTTGGAATAAACTAGTTGTTTTTATTCTTTTCAGCCTTTTGTTGTTATTATTATTTTGTTCCTACGTAGGGTTTTTTTTTGGGGGGGGGGGGTGTTTTTAATCTACTCACCTTATTATGTTATCTGGTAATGGTGGCTATTTGTGCTTGCTTGTTGAAGATTTGTAACCAGCCTTGAATAGCAAGGTAGTTCAGTTCATTTGTGTTTGGATTTTCAACCAAATAAAACTCTTAATGACTCTGATAATATTAAAAATAAAAGAATACCAATATTTCTGCAGGCTTAATGCTAAACTTGGATTCCCTTTTGTGTTTCACTGGTAGAGTGAGCTGTAAATTCATCCTGGTCTACGTTTTTAAAGAACTTCAATACTGCAGTGCTGTTCCTAATCTGCTGTGCTTGTGCCAGATCTAGATCTCTCCTCATCTATATTTCTTCTTCTGGAGTTAAAATCCTAATTGAGGCCAGCTGCTTAGGTAGCTAATGTCTAGGTTTTTTCAGACAGTGAAAAGTAGCAAATGGTAGCAAACACTCACTGCGGATGTGGAAGATCAGCGGTTGAGTCTCTGCTCTACATGAAGCATGAGCTGTACCAGCTGTAGGCAGGTATTCGCACGCCATATGAATCTCCCAAATATTTCAGGGCTGACCTTTGACTATAAGTATACGCTGAACAAGCCTGTAGGTTTGAGCTCCACTATCAAATTGGGTGTTTTCTATAATGTTACATCTGTAAATGACAGTAACTGTAAATTGCTTGAGAAGGTCCTTAGCAGAAAGTGTACCTTCCTGTGTGACTCGAGAGGACGGCAGCTTTGAGACCTAAGCTAACGCAACTTTGATTTTTCCCTTCCTTTCTCTCCTGCTCATTTTCTGTTAGGAGAAATATATGAGATGAAGTTCAGATGTGAATAGAGAACAGTTTTTTTCATCTCTTCTTTCCATTTGGCATGCAAGGCAGTTGGCTAATCCTCATCTGAACATTAACTGCTAGCTGTCGGTGCTAACCAAAGCCATCTTCTGGCGTGCCTCCAGTGAGTCCACTTGCCTCCAGCCCTACCTAGCCCTCTGAAACAGGATTGCTCCTGAGAGGAACAGCTGTGCCAGATACAGGGACGTAAAGACAACAGTTCAGAAACAGGAGTTTCAGGTGTTTTTCTTGTCTCTGTTTCAGGATTAGAGTTCACAAGATGGCCACAGAGGAGCAGGCTGGATACTGTTTCCATACCCAAGACAGAGATAATTTATCACCCGGTAGAAATTAGTTCAGTGAGAGTGTTTGATTTTGTTGTTGTTGTTTTTACATTTGTTTGCTAGATTTAGTGTAAATGCTTAGACCATTGTGTCACTTGAAAGAAGGTGGGTTTGAGCCAGACAGGAACAGTAAATAAATATTTCCCTGATGCTTTTAGTTACTAGGGATCCCGTGGAGGGAAAACAAATAAAGCAACAAACACATGCACGGTTAACGTTACTCTAGTATTAATTTTATTTTTATTGTAGTAATCTTCCAATGTAGGGTGTATGATTTCCTTTACTGCTACTTCAAATATTATAAAAAATAACTAATTAAAACATATATTAATATTGATCAGCTCCTCTGTACCCCAAGCTATACTGTTTGTGCACATGCCCAGGAGCTGGCAGGGGGCTGCGGGGCGGCCGCTGTGAGGGGAGGCCGGGGCTGCCCCGTGCCGGACACAGCCGGTTCCAGCCGGCTCCAACCGGCCCAGCGCAGGGCACGGCTCAGCCCCGCAGCCAAGATGGCGGCACCTCAGGGAAAATGTATTTAGGAAAGGGCAAAAACATTGGGGGACACACAGGGGAAGGGGCTGGGGGCGGGGGGGAGAGGAGGAGGGAACCGGGAAAGGAACATCACAGGAACAGCGAGGGCAGAGGAGTAGGAGGTGCTCCATGGCAGAGCAGGCATGCCCCCAGAGGGACTGCAGCCCATGGAGGACACAGGCTGGAGACAGGAAAAGTGAGGGAAGGCAGGAGCAGAAAAGAGGAACCACTACGCATTGAACCCCATCCCCTATGCCACCTGTCACCTCACCAAAGGCACTGAGTGTGACCAGTGGCCAGAAAAGGAGAGAGGAGAAATGACTGGAGGGAAGGAGCGAGGTGGAGACCAGACGTGAGGAAGGAGAGGTGCCTGAAGTGAAGCTGAGCCTGGGAAAGGAGGAGAGGTGTTTTTTTCCCGAAGTGCTTTGATGTTTGTCTTTCTTGTTTCCCAATACCTAGATCAGTAATTAAACTTTTAATTGACAATAAATTAAGTTCCCCAGGTTGAGTCTGTTTTGCCCATGAGAGTGCTTGGTAATTGATCTCCCTGTCTTCATCTCAACCCGTGAGCTTTCTCACTCCTGTTTGTCCTGTTTTCTCCCTGGTCCCACTGGTGGGGAATGAGTGAGCGGCTGTGTGGGAGCTTATTTGGCAGCCAGGGCCAACCCACTGCCCAGACCCTCTCCTAATGGCCATTACTGTGACACCGCGGCCTCTTACACCTTGATCCTGTAGATGAGTCCCTGTGGCCAGAATTTGGCCCAGTTCTGAGGTCAGTGAGGGATTTCAAAGGAATAATGCCTACCTAGTCAGTGGCATAATGAGGATAAAATGTCCAATCTGGATAGGCCTGAATTGTGATTTTTCATATTCAGATGCGGATCAGAATGACCTCTTCTCTGTTCAGTTCAGGGCTCCTGAATCTAACATTAGCCCTTCTCTGTGCACAGTCTTTGTGGATTTAAGCTGTAATTTCCTTTATTGCTTGACTGTGGGAACGTGGAGAAACATTGCAGGAGCTTTCTTGGGTCGCTGCTACTTTCCTCCAACAAAAGTGCCCAGCACAGCTTTCCAAGGTATACTTCAAGGTCAGGGTTGTGACTGTGTCTGTAAATAAAATAACATATTGTATCTTAGGACTGAAAATTCTGATTTGTTTATGTGAGGTATTCAATTCCTTTGAAGCCCAGCTAAGAGGAAAACTAATGATCAGCTATGGTACTCTTATGATGTCTTCTGGTTTTATTTGGACTAAATGTTGTAAGATTCGTATCTCATTATATACAGGAGTAAATATTTTTTTAAGTTGGGCAACCTGAATGTTATAATCTAGAAGTAACTGGGAGGATTTTTGAAAGCACTGTACCATTATTTGGAAGGGGCTTTAACCAGTATATAGGTACACTGTCTTTTAGTCCTTTGCATTTTGACAGCAAACCACCTCAGGCTTTTCCTTGAAACTGAAACTACTACTTTGGATTCCTCCTTCAGATTGTCTGACATTATGGCACTTTGATCTTTCGTATGTACCTGATATGCTGAACTTTAAGTATACCCTGAAATACTTCAAGAGATAAAGTTATGGTATTAAACACACCCAATGTTTAAAGCCTTTGTTCACAGAATCCAACATTAATGAAAAAATTTCTGAAGAAATACTTATATTAAAGCAGATTTCAGAAGTGAACCTGTTTTGTTGTTAATTGCATAACAATTACAGTTGCTTTCTTAATCAGTGCAAGTAATTTTTTACCTTCTGCTTCTCAGAACCGTGTGAAAGAACCTTGCCTGCAGACAGCCTATGAGGCATTTTGCCCACTAGATGGCAGAAGATACTTTGGAGCAGAATATTCAGCAACTTGCACAAAAATTACAATTACTGGATTTAAATACTGGGGTTTGCCCACAACTGCAGAGATTTTCTTTATTAAAAGCATATCTGGTCATACATTATCCAGATTCCCTTGAGTATATAGGCCCACTCTCTCTGCTAATAAATGTCAAAATTAAATCACAAAGGTTTGATTACAAAATTCTCCTGTACTTATGTGGCACTGAAATCATACATGGGTTATAGAAATTTCTATATGACATAAATACATAGAAAAATCTACTGATCCAAAAGAAGCTGCAAAGGTGCAATGAAACAGATGCAATTACTCTCATTATAAAGTTTTCATTTTAACGCATATCTTGTTTTGAGACTATATATATAACATTCTATACGCATTTTAAGTGCTTTATAGTAGGTAACATTGAGTTGCTGTATGGCAAGCTTTTCACACAGTTATAGTTTTCACTAACACCTTCATGGATGTTCAGTTTAATGTGGTTTTGGTAGAACACTGTGACAAAGCAGTAATCCTTGTTTTGCCAGCTCTTCCTAGAGCATTTGCAGTTGCAGCAGTTAGAATCTTCACTGAATAAAGCAGCAAGTATGCAGTGCACATATACATAGAAATCCCCCTCTCTCTAGCATACACACATGTATGTAAATATGTATCTATGCTTTGACTTATTTTTCCCCAAGTGCTTCTCAGACCATCAGGCAATCGCTGCAGTTGCTAATGCCGTTGTTTACTGTGAATGTTTTCCATACAAGTTTGGCTTCAATAAGATCTGCAGGCTGGAAACACTGAAAAACCCAGCTACCTCTCAGGTTGAGGGTGATAGAATATATTCGGAAACATTCAGTGGAAAGCAAAAGGGTGTCAAAGACCTTAACACCAGCAGAACTTTCCCTATTGTTTTACATTTGCATAAACAGATGAACTGCTAAGTTTCAGTAGAAAGTTTCCAAATAGAAAAACACTTGGACCTCAGTTAGTTTGCTTTAATTAGCTGATACTTAGTTAACTTGTCCTTGTGGCTTAAAATATTTCCTAGATGTTATGTAGATTGTATATTATTGAAACTAATAGAATCATCCATACTTTTAATATTGCCAATTCTAAGCCCCATTTTTCAGCCCCTTATGATTTTCTGAACTGTAACACTTCTTCAGGGTAGTATTTTATATCCTGGCTATGCCTCAGGCTGAACTTTTTGGAAATTTTTGGCTGAGAAGGTTCAGCCATTTCCAAGAAAGCCTAGGGAAAATGAGTTATTTATTCCATGTTTAAAAAAAAAAAGTCTGGGATCTTTTCTTTGAATGACTCTTGCTGTCTGGTGCTCTGAAGTTAGGATTTGAAATTATGCTGAGGAGGAATGGATAAGAAAAGGCAATTCAGAGTCAGAATATGACCTTTGCTACTCATGGGAAAATCTGTTACAGGCCTCTGCAAAATCGCTCCTTGCACATAGGCAGCATAATCTCCCTTGGTTTTCATGGTGAATGTCTCCAGAAAGCATACTTGTGCATCACAGGTCTGCCAGAGAGGGCACGCAGCATCGTCCCAGCGTGAATGAGAACGCTGCCCTCCATTGCTGCTCTCGCATGTGTCAGGCTGGTCTGTGTAACGTTTCACAGGCGACTGAGCGTACGCCAGTCCACGGGACTGCGGCCAGAGGCAAGGACAGGAGCAGGCTGAATTCATCCATCACTCCCCATTTCAGATGTCTGCATCTATGTCAGTCACTCCGTGCTGCTCCCTGTATAGGCTTTCTTAGGCACAATACATACCATCTCTTTTAAACTTTTAAGATGAGCTGCTGCCAGTGGGTGGAGTAACCTAGCTCAGAGATATATTTCTAATCTGGATGAATCTGATCTGATGAATCCAGTGAGAGAATAGGATATGCAATTCTGGAGAAGGAAACCGGCGCTGGCTGAGCATAAAGGGGGTACATATTCTCAGTGTAAATTGGTTTCACATAACTTGTTTTCCTTGATAGAGGAGACTTACTAACAGTACCCAAAGGCACCTTCGTACTTTTGGCATCGGGCACTGTCCTCGGAGTAGCTCCTGCAGCTTAGAGCAAATGCTCTCCCCCAGTTCCTGAAAAAAGCAGTTTGCTTGGAGTATGCTGATCCCTCTTGAATAAGAATTCACTGTTCCTTAAGAAATCCTAACCTACCACAAATGTTTGAGAATGAAGAAGTCTCTCATTCTGTTAAGATAAAGGTTTAAAGATTCATTTGAAAGGAAACAGTTACCAAAAGACACGATAGTGGAGTTTAACTGAGCCATTTTCTATGAGGAAGTCCATTGTACTACTTTAAACTACAGAAATGATGTGCTGATACAAGCAAATTATTTTTTAACTTATTAAATGTCTCCTTTTATTTTGGATGTGTTTTTTTTTAAACATTCCTTTCTTCATCCTTTTATTAAGCAGACAATATAAACATTGCCATGCTTGTTTCCCTTGTTTTAACTGGTGGTGTTCTCCTTTGTAGCAGCAATACGCTGTGTGTTAACTATATTTCTTAAGTAAATTCAACAGTGCCTTCTCAGCTAGCATTTTCAGATCTACTATTTCACATATCATATATCTCAATAAATAAATACTATGTCAATATCTTAATAGCAGTGTAGAAATCAACCTGTCCTCAGAAGTTCAATTAGGCTAAATAAATATATTTTATTCCAAAACTGGAAGAAGATTCTCTGGACACTATAATGCTTCTTCTCTCTACATGGCTTTTAGGGAACTGTTCCAGTGGGGTCTATCACACAGAATGTTATCATGGTCTAGAAATATCCTTTCTTGTGTATGAAAAGTTTTTTTTATATATATATAAAAGAATTTAGTTAAATGATTGCCCGGATTTTTTTTTTCTATTTTTCCATTGTTAAACATAAAACAGAGGGAAAGTGTTAAACAAAGGGAAGTGTTAATAGTTCCTTCTGTGAAATAGCTTCTTCTGATGACATTTCCAACTGATCTGAGACCCACTAGAGTTCTGGGCAAGTTAGGGTAGCTGGTAATGCTGCTTTGTGATTGTGGTTTGAAGCAGGTTTTAATGCTCTCGCTGATACCATATAAATATTCCAAGAAGACTTACACTTGAAACCAGTTAAAAAATCAACTATGTCATTTGGGGGTATATTCGGGTCTATATTCCCTTTGTTGTTGCTGTAAAAGATAACACAGCACTCCTTTAAATACACGTTTCCTGTCTCCCATATAAATTTTGGCTCTTAGTTTGCTTTCACGTTAGCAAAAGAGACTAGTTCCAAATGACATTAAGAATCAAAGAAGCTCAGCAAATTAAGGTGCCTTGAAAAATCTGTCAAATAAATCCAATATAATGGATTGTTTGGTCTTGACAGCAAAACAAAACAAACAAAAACAACATCCCATGTCTGGTAAAATTTCAGTACAGTGCTGGAATGGAGGTCAGAGCTTCCTCGATATGAAAAGGAATCCTGTTACGGGGATAAGTAATCAACCACCTGGGAGAATATAAAACTAAAATGAGAGGTGTCCACGGAGACACAGCAGTGCTGCCAAGTTAAAGATTTAAATCCAAATAAAATATTACAGTAGTCTCAGGTGATAGCATCCATAGAAGTTTGGACCTCATTAGGGGAATTGAAAAGCTTAGAGCTGTTTCCAGTAATAACACTCAATTTAGTTGGTTAAATTAAAGCCAAACTAATCTGCTTTCCATGAAGTGTTTGAGCAAGTTGTAGAAAACTCCCCCATCAGTTTTCTTGCAGGAGAGAGAAGTCTCACATAAATGGCGCTGCAAGACTGAACTCAAACTCTTCACACCAACCTGGGAATTCCGATTTACACGTTGCTGTGGTCATATCTCTTCGCCTATTAAACTAATCTAAGACCTCACTGTTTCATCCTTCATCAAATCTTAGAAAATCAAACTTCTGAAGAGTGTTTGGGTTCATGAGTGTCAGCTTTACTCTCGTAAAGAAAGTGGTGAGTTCATGGTTTCAACAGAAGCTGATGGAATTTGTTTTGAAGGAACTGGAGTAGAGTTTTCCTTTTCATGTGGTGTCCTTGGTGTTTTTCATATAGTCCTCAACCGCTTATAAAGATTCTTAGGAAACATTTAACTAGCCAGAGTTAAAATTAAGAGATGACTTTAAAGGAACTATTGAAGTAAGAAACAAAACATGTTCCATACATTAGAAATCAGTATTAAACTGAAAATGAACCAAACTAAGCAAAAGCTATACTTCTCCATAATTCAAAGAATACAGAAAATGACTCTGTAGAGTGTATGTGAATATCCTTCAGCAAAGCCTTTTCTATGAACCATGCTCACAACACATCAGTCAAATTATAAATTCCAGTGTTTATTGGTGATTAAACTTAATCAGTATCCAACTCAGTCTTGGTCTAGCTGGCCTTAAACAATACTATTTCCTTTCACCCTTTGTAGTTTTCCACAACACTTCTGAAACAAGTGCCAGTGGTATAGCAAATTTGTTTTCCAGTTTTCCTGGGCATTTCTGAATATATATATATAGCCAGACTGAATAAATTGTCTATGTTTAGATTTACCAAGACTTTTTCTCTAATTAAAATTAGAGTGCTACAGCAAATGTGAGCTTGATATCATAATAAATTGAAAGTTACGGACACCATGAAGGCAAAATTACCTTGTTTTGTATACAGAGCTTTAGTAAATGCATGGAAATAAATCTTGAAAAATATGACATGTCTGCTGGCCTTTTTTTGTTACTTACTGTATTCTGCAACCTATGCTGGATCCAATAAAGTACTTAAGGGGAATTGGCCTCAGTGAATTTCAGCATGTGTTTAAAGGTTAACATATGCTGGAGAGCTTTGCCGAACTGGATATCTTGCTTGTGTCTTGTGATTTATCATGCTTTTATTATGTTTTCTAATTTTCTCATGCTTGTCACCTTTGCTTTCACAGATTAGATAGCTTCTTACTTTAAAAATTCTCTTTGCTTTTGATAAATAGTGTAACATTTCACTTTTCAAAGCAAAAAAAAGTGTCCCATGGAAGCTGTATACAGCAGGGATGAGAAGATCAATCAGAACTGTTGAGTCAACAGGACCAGACTCAAGAGACTGCTTTCTTATTTTTGACATAAGGAGGCATTTTACTATAAACTCACTTGTTCCTTCAGTGTGCCACCAACACCCTGTCAAAAAACCTCCAGTGTGGTCCATTCGAAGCTTATTTGGAAATGTGCTAGATGTGCTCAGGGTTGAGTACAGAGTTCTACAAACATGCAGAAATGAAGACATTGCACCATTAGGGACCCAGACCCCCACAGGACTATTCTTGGGCAAGTTATGGCTGCTTTCCATAGGAGGGATAGAAGATTACATGCACATAGCATAGGTGCTTCAAACTGATCAGTCCAACCTTCTGCTACTCTGCATGTGTCCACAGGATCTACAGGCCGTGAAGTTTAGCTGGACTATGTTGTTAATGAGGGAAAAGCTGTTGATTTTAGGTTGCAAAACTCCAGCTTGACATGTCATTCTGTAGGTATGGTCATGTAGTCACTGAACAGATTACAGTGATTTCTAAAAAAACAGTTTCTGCCTCAGTCATCGATGGGCAAATGAACTGTATGGGTTGGACTTAGCAGCCTGGGGTGTGACAGGAGCAGAAAGGCTCATTCCTAGGCCATGAATATTTCCTTGCTGACCTACCCAGGCAAAGCATGACTGACACATTGCCAATAATACCCAAAGTCTTGAGTAGCCCACATATGTATCTAAAAAAAATGTATTATAAATGCCTTAATAGCTTGAAAAGTTTTAGAGAAAAATATAAACAGCCTTGCTTAAAAATAAAATAGCAAAAAGCAATGCTAGAAAGTCCAAACGTTAAGCTGATATTCCATGTCAGATATACCCTATTTTGTTCAATAGTTGAGGCCGTTTACGTTCTTCAAAGTACCTCGTGTTAAAGTAATCTATGTTACATAACACAGCCTTAAAGACATAACGGTGCTCACCTCACACTGATTTGTGGATTTAGTGGGGTGTTGTACTCTCTTCCTTTCCATGTCTTTTTCCTTCTCCTTATTAAACTTTCTTTTCGTCCTTTACAAAGTCCACTGATACACAAATTGAAGTGCCATGAAGTAATTATATAAATTTCTTTTTCTAAAAAGGAGTTGATCTAGTCTTCTTCAACACTCATTCTAATAAATATTACAATTGAGCTGTACTCATTTAAAAACTCCTCTATAAAGAGCTGAAGCTAGCAATTCTTGTTGAGGCAAAATCCAGTGGAAGCTATGCTGTTGAAAGGAATGCACACTTGGACCCCAAATAATCACAAAATTATATTATGGTTTCATTTTACTCAGTGCTTCTGAAATTGCTAATCGAAGAAATTATATTATAGGAATGAATCATGTGCTTACTGAATACAGCACATTTGTGAAACTAATTTCTCATTTATGCTTTATTCCTATTGTATAGAAGGTCTAGAGAGTTTTGGTTGGTTTTTTTTTTTTTAATAACCATGTATAGCTCTCTTAAACTGTGAGAGTCTCTTTGGAATATAAGCCTGTTTATTTTATTGTGCTCTGTTTAGTTATTCTAAAAAAAAGTTACAGACACATAATTGTAGCCATCTGTTGTGTTTTAAGTCCAATCTAGCCCAAAAGTCAAAAAAGTCATGGCAACAACTTATAAAAACAATGGCAATAATATGAGCTCACTATGGTTACTGGTGAACCTTTATTTCTCCCCTCAAATGAAGTAAGTTTCCTCAGAGAATTATTTTGTTTGATTTATTTCTTTGTTAAGTTTGCCCACAGTATGAGCAGCTTCTCTATCAAGATTGTCATATAGCTGTCTCCTTGATAGTAAATCTGTGTTTTTCCAAAAAGGTGAGTTCTGTTATCATACAAAATCAAGCTCTAAGGGAAACTCCAGTCCTTGCCATGTATTACTCTAGCATAAACCAGCAAGCAGGATTAAGATTGTTTAAGACAATTTATTAGTGGGGATGAATAATTTTTATCATATATTTGAACCATACTCAGATTTAAAATTCATTATTTATAGATTTTAGATATTTGATGTATTTGGTTTAATAATTCACTAATTTACTAAATATGTAAATAGTTTCTTCAATTAATTTCATCAAAATGTCAGTGACTTTTTGAGAGATGGTTAATTTTCAGTATTATCCTGTCTTCTACACATACCCAGTTTAAAAGTGTACCACATTTATTTTAACTGAGTGATGTATTACATATACATAGATACTTGTACTGTGAGCAATAAATGGCACGTGTGTTGAAAATTACCTCTAGATGTATTGGATAAAGTCAGATAGATGGATGCTTTCTGCTACTGCAGATTGTTGGCATGGTATATTTCATTAGTTCCCTTTTCTCTGTATTTATGGAAGAATCACATGATAGAAATCCATGCACAACTGTTTTTACGTAGTCATTCACACACTTACCTCCTGTTAAACAGAAAAGCTGAAGAGTGTTTGGGGAGCAGTCCTGTCCTTTTAGAAGAATTGCAGAGCACAGAATTCTAGTGTCTTGCAACTCCTTGAGAAAGGCGAGGATGCCCAAGGCATGAAATGTGTCATGGCTAGATCTGTTTCTCTCTTACTATGCCGAGCCATACAACGGCCGTCATTTGGAGACTTATGCAGTGCTTGCCATTAGGAAGGATGGTTATGAGCCCAGGCCACCTCCAAACAGATGGTGGTCCAATGACAGAAATCAAGTTTCCCCCAGGTGATGGGGCAGTGGGCATTGCTGTCCATCCTGCAGAGCTCCCTAATAGTCACCAACAGGGAACTGGGGTGTTTCTGTGTCAAACCAAATTGGACGCTGTAACGATGAAGTTAAGACGAAAAATAACTGAGATCAGTTTCCAGTTGCTTAAGCCACCTCCATGGCAAATAGGAGGAGATGTAAATAATGGGCAACGTTTGTAGATTGTTTTATTTAGCTAGTAATAATCTAAATAAAATGGCAGGTAATTCACATTGCCGTAAATGGGAGGTGAAATAAGAAATGTAAATAATGGTGTTTGTGCAAACTTCATTCACAAGTATAAATGTCATGTAAAAGCCAACTGCTATGTTTTCACTTCTCATACATTGGGTTAATTAAGATTGTGTGTGGGTGTCTTTGCTTTTACTCTTGGTTCTTTTGATAAATGTCTACTGAGCATGGGAGTGAACGCGCTCTCATTAGTATCTGCCTCATATACCATTAAAAGTGATGGTGGGGATTTGCTTTTACAGGTTATTGCTAACATTTTTTTTCAAGGGTGTACAAAAAATATCAGTTTGTAACCTAAAGATGATATATTTGCAGAGTGCTAATAACCACAAAGCTTTGGGCCAAAATATCAACTGTGATTTTTTTTTTTTTTTCCCCTGAGGAACTTACACTGAACAACTATTTACACAGTCAGACTTTCCCTGTATTTTCCTGAGTTACAATGAAAAACTTTCTATACAATATCATTTTCTCATTTAGGTGTCCTTGGAGTCCCTCTCCTTTTTTGCTGTCCTACTTTTGCTTTTATCAGATGTCTGATTCTCTCACATTTGAAGTAATTTTCTAAGTATTTATCATTATTACTTGTTTGTGCATGCATTTGTGCAACTGGAACTGTCTGTAGCCACTGTCTTTTGAGTCTTAACTCCTGAAGTTATCTGGATTGATACATTCATTTTATTGCCTTTTATCAAACAACACAGTAACTAAAATCTTATGTCATCCATACCAAGCACTGATTTCTTTACTACTTTATTGTACAAATCTTTCTCAGGCTTCTCGTATTATTTCATTAGAAGCAGGTCAATGTGTAAAAGTAGGGCATGCCAGTGGTTCAGAAGGCAAAAGGTGCATGTGGCTGCGAAAAAGAAGCTGTGCCAGCCTGGAGTCTGATCAGTAGCGCTGTCGGTAACCTTCCTCGGTCATCACCCACACGCAGCTGGGACTGCGTTATGCAACTGCAAGAGTTTCTAATTTTTTGGATACTGTGTCATCCACAGCAAGTAAGAGAAATAGTTTTAGAAAAAGGAAAGACCTTAGGACATTCTCATTATGTGGCTCAGAAAGCTGCAATACTGATGACAGCAATTTAAATGCAAGTGGGATGGCTTGGGATGACTTAAAAACAAGGTTATTTTTTAAAAAATAATATTCCTGAAGATCAGTTTCTAATCAGAGATCTCATCTGTTAAGCAGGCGGTTGTACAGACCATTTGAAAAGTATTAGCAGGATCGAAATATCACAGTTGTGCGTTGCAGTGTTTGGAATTTCAGTTCACTCTAAACCTCTCTCCCCCATTTCATCTCTTTCAGTCTCTGGTTAATATTAATCCGGGCTAATGGTGCAAACATTCTGGGTGTGATGCAACAAGGCATAAAAGCATGTTCATAATTTGAAGTATTTGAGTCATCCTTTTAACTGATAAGCATATGATTAAGTGCTCTGCTGGAATGGGGCCAGAGTATGTTTTACTGCTAGCCAGAATGAGTTTGCTCACGCGCTGTAAAACACACCTTTAAATCTGACTCCATCCCTGCGCAGGATGGAGTTGGTACATCGTGGACTGGACTGTTACTGCATTAAACAGCCAGACAGTGTTCAAACCATCCTCCAGTGCCACACAAAAAAAGACGTAGGAATCATGATCTACGAGTGAATAAAGAAACCAGGCCAACTTCCACAGTTCACATGAAGGGAAAATCTCCCACTGACTTAATTAGGTGCACTGCCTGACTGAAGCCTGCATGATTTGGCCAACATTTCCTATCATTCCAGTGTTATGACAGAAGTCACCAGACCAATTCCAGCTGAGAAGTAGTCATGCTCCACCCTTCATTTGGAGAACAAATGGAGGTTGACTGCAGAACCTGCACATGGATTGACAATTGCTAATGATACCACATAATCCTGTTGCTCAGCTCCTGTTCAGCTCTCAGATTTGATGACCTTTCTATTTACACAATGACGTGAGACAGAAAAGGTTTCCTGTCAGGTAAACAAAATGAAACTTTTCCTCTTAGCTCTTCTATATTTTGTATAGGAAGTTCTGTTTTGACAAATCCTATACAAATAGTATTTTGTTTTCAATAGAAACCCTTAATCTATTATTCCACTTATTAATTTTTTTCTGTCATTGATACCTGGTGGCAGAGATTTAGTTTCATTAGTTTCCTATTTGCATATCATTCTTGTGAGACTGATACCTAATTCTGGTTTCTAGCAATTGCTCCCCATAGTATTTCTTGTTAGCTCTCTTTTCCTCTTGAATAGCCTAAATCTTGACAATAACTCAAGTTCACATTACCAGACACTTCAAGAGGAAAAGCTCTTGGTTTTCAAGGACTTCTCTGTCTGTAGCTATCCTCCTCGTGACCACAGAAGACAGAATTATCCTCTTTTATTTGCTTTTTCTGCCACACCTTCTTTTTTTGTCAGTTTTATTTCTGAAGTACATCTTCCTTTTCACATTTTTTGCTGTTTCAAAAGGCCTTATTAGCTTCCCTTCTACAGCACAAAATAACAAAGTGCCTCAGTCAAATACATACTTCTAGGAGATGGGCTCTACTGGTCTCTGCTTTCACCTTTGTAGGCATCCTTTTCTGAGAATTAGAAAAAGGCCCCAAACCCCAAAAAACATGTGGAATTGATAAACGTGATGTCAAGGCAATCAGTCTAGTCAGTTTGGATAAAGGAGTCAGATGATGGGGCTGGTGTTTTCTTTCTTTTTCATTGTCACACACAGTCTGTTTGTTGGTCCCTCTCATTTCCTGCATGATGAAATATGGCTTGAGCCATATTTGGAGGATGAGGTGAAGAGGTGTTTTAACATATAGCCAAGCAGAGGAAAAATTATGAAACTGAACCTACAGTAGCATTTGCTGCAATAATTCTTCATTATCAGTCCTCAAAGCTACCAGCTTTTCTAAATCCCTGTGGTCACATCCCACCCAGCTTACTTGCTCACACCTCCACAACCCTGCTTGGGTGGCACTGGGTGCCTCTTCCCCTGGAAAACCCGACTGACGGTGCTTCTTCCATCGCATAGCATCAGCTGATTGGAACTTGCTTGAAATCTCACCTTAAAAGCTTCCCTCTTTCTCATGATTAAAAGCAGAGTGCAAGTAAGCATACAGAAAATGATCCACCACTGCATCAATTGGATTTTGCTCTTCCTTGGGACCTCACTGAAGCTTGGTTAGATGTGGGCATCCTAGGCTCAGACTCCAGCCTTTCCAGTCATCCCATAGATTATTGCTTGTTCACCAGTTTTTCTGCCTGAGCATTATCACTGAAGCATATTTTCCAGCCTTTTTTCATCACACAGTTGAAATCAATGTCACCCAATAAATAGCTAGTGAAGAGTGATATTTGAGATATTTGAAACCTCAAATACAGATATTTGAGAAAGGCATGTGATATAATTTCTGTGCATTTTCTATCAATTTTCTTGCTGCATATTTCTCCCCTAAATTTCTCTTCACTTTGCGTTTGTTCTCCAAGGACACAAAATAAAAACAAATCCTGTATTTTCATTTTCATTCAGCTGTTTGGCCATAATTATAACTCTCTGGTAACATAATACCGATAGCTGTTTCAGGACCCAAAAGAAAATCGCAAGCTATTATTTTCTTGCTATTTTTTTTTTCCTAAACCATGTAGTGGTAGATTATCTCCTATGCTCTTTTGAAGATCCAAAGGCAGCAAGGACTTGTTGAAGGTCCTCTTGGCAGGAGGCAAACTTCTGTAGGAGGAAGCAGGGAGAGATCTGCTGGTAAGGCTGGCTCCTTTATCTCTTTTCTTAGCCTGAGAGTGTGTTGGAGAAAAGAAAGGAAGTGACATAATTAACTTTGATAATCTCTCCGGTTGGTAGATAGTCCTGGGGGAATATGACTGAATAGTGTTTGTTAGAACAGCATCGTTCTGAGGCCAAACAGAGAGAAAGGAAGGGGCTGCAAGCAATGCTTTCAGCTGAGTCTTTGCTGAACCCAGTGCCAGTCAGGCATAGGGGGGAAAAAAAAAAATTGAGAAACATATTCTTTTAGTCCTGGACTGCTTCAATTCGTATTTTTTCTTTCAGTTAAAAATGTTAAATGCTTCTATCGATCTCATTTGCGTATGTGCCTGTGTGGTACTACTATTACAGCACCTTAAATTACACACGTGCTGGTGTGACCTACTTAATGTAGTGTATATCAAGGTCCTTCTCTGAATATTGAGCTACCACCACAGTTTTCCTGTCAACATTAGATCCCCAAAGCTTGCAGGCCATACACATAAAGAGCTGATGCCATTTGTCACTGGCGGCTATGGGAGGACATACACTCCAGCAACACAAAGAACAACTGAAAAGAAATCAAGAAATGAAGGCAAAGCCTGAAGGCTGACAGAGGATGTTTGTTACAGCAGCTGCTGCCGAGGGTAGGGGCTTGGGCGAGGCAGGTGACGGGAGGTGGCAGCACCCCATGCGGCATCGCCCGCTGCCTGCCCGGCCCTCACCCCGCCGAACAGCGGCTGTTCCTCAGGCTACTGCTGTGCCGTGTGTTTTATAACAAAAGGAGCTTCTATGCAAGTATGCTCGGTGTCCAGGAACTGCAGTTCTTTGGAGTGTCTCAGCAGAGATGCCACAGGGAGGGAGCTGCAGTGATGCCCTTGTCAGGGCAGCGTCGAGAAGGTCTAAGTGTTTGGGTGTCACTGGGTAATAGTCTGTAGCACCTGCCTAGGGCATTAGGAGAGCATAGCCAAAGGACATCCTTTCTTATGGAAGGCCTGCGTGGTATGGATGAAGGCAGATGACGCAGATACTATAGTATTATACTTCTCAAAGACCTAAACTATAAACCTTCCTGGTCACAGATGAGAGGAACAAAACTCTCCATTAAAAACCATAGAACAACTGAAGTCACCAAAAGACAGTTAATAATGACCTATAAAATGCATGCAATCTTCCAGTCAACAATATAAAA
Organism: Pelecanus crispus; assembly: GCF_030463565.1. NCBI lineage: Eukaryota > Metazoa > Chordata > Aves > Pelecaniformes > Pelecanidae > Pelecanus > Pelecanus crispus. The sequence goes on from NC_134645.1 coordinate 104,701,277, forward strand.
TTTATTTAAAATATTTAACCAAGAAAGACTACTAGAGGCAAGAGTCTCTTTTACAAGGGTGTCCTGGCAAGAGGGGCGGCATAACAGTCAATTATTACAAACAAAATCCAGGTTTCTTAATTAAAATACAAAATACTGGCTCTGCTGCGTAGCCTGTAATAAGTTATGTCTTGAGAAGACTGTAATTATGCTGGCGCCTGCTAGTGCCGCCATAGTTAAGTCTGTCACCATTTCCATTATAAACCCCATTTTTAAGCAATTTATAACGTAGCCATAAAAAATAATTTTAGATTGAAACTTGGCAAAGAAATTCTTAGACTGAAAAGTTTTGTTTCTTTTTTTTTTTTTTTTAATATAAATAATCTGTTTGGTCATCTTTATTTTTTTTAGGAGAGCACTTACACAAGCCAGAAGTTTTATGGTTTTGAAGCTTTCTGGCCATCCTGTAGTATAAACATATTTTCTTTTTTCATCTGCATCAAGAGGATCTTTCATTGCTTGGAAGAAGAAGATTTTATTTCTTTGAAGGCCAAATACAGGAAAACAAATCATGTTTCTTTGCAGAAATAGTGAAGACTGATTAACTTTGAATTACAATGAAGCAATGAGAACAAACAGAAATTAGTTAACCTTGGGCTTCGGAATAGATCATTGCAAAATGTTTCTGCCATGAGACTGCCCTTAGCTTTCCAGAGGAAGATATGGCCGGGGCTGGAGGTAACAGCTTCTCAAAGGTCTCGGGTGGAAGAACAGGCTGAGACTGAAGCTTTCCCAGCAGCCTATTGCATCTGCTGCTTCTAGCGATCGTCACAGGAGGATACGGGAAATATCTGTCTGAAAGTCATAGAAAATTCTCATCACTTTGTCCCAGTGCACATTTTATCACCAAAGGGTAATAAAGGGGAGAAAATAAGCACAGAAAATACTGGGTATCTGCTCTGAGAAACTGCCATGAGAAGGTACACCTGTGTGCTTGGGCTATGCAGAAGTAAGCTATACCTGAGGAGCAGTGTTGATATAACAACTGAGTAAACTAAAAAAGTTCCCCACGTATCATCCTAATCTAAGACATGAATGAACAAAATCCAGTTTATTTTTATGATTTAATGCTGAGTTTCTAGAGAGGCAGATACATTTTTTGATGAGTAGCACTGAACAACAAATAGTGGAATCTATGAAAATATCATTGTGAATCCACTTCCTAAAGGAAAAGACTGCTCTGCAGTCCCAGTCTGCATCTGTAACTGTCCTATAATTTACATGGCTTAACTAGAATTCCTCCAGGAAATACCATTTGTTCCAAATTAAAGGTCTGAATACTAAGGAAGGAACACTGATGGTAGTAAAGTTAAAGAAGCGAAATGAAGGACTGCTCTTGTGTCTCTACCATGTTTAGATTACAGTGCAGTTTTGGATGCAAAGGTTGCGATGTAAATCATGCTCCTCTTGCCTAAGCTTGGTTCACAAGGGATATGGATTACTCTATTTAACATCATGCAGATCCTGTTTTCCGACCTCTGGCTACATAAAGGAAAGTTGAGCAGCTAAAGTGATCTTTCAACTTCAATGTACAGATTTTAGTGTATATACCTTCTCCAATATTTCAGTTTTTCTCAACCACGGTAACAAAGTTGAGGGAAACAAATGGGTTTTCTAGACCAGCAGCATAAGCTGGCTTTTCGCTTTACTCCCTTGCTTTGCCAGCTTAACAAATTCTGGCTTGAACAGACTATTGTAGCAAATTTTGGCAATGATTACCCGTTGTTGATTAAACAAATTCCATCAGCTGTGGCCAATTGTAATAATTTTGCAAGATAAAGGCATTGCATGTTAGAATGGAGTACGGTCTAATGAGAGAAATTCAGGAAACCAATATTTTATCTTAAAGACTTTTCTTGACTTGTGTTATGGCCATTGCCACCACACTGCTACTGCATGTTGGCTAATTGAATAGACCCAACTCTGGAGAGTTTAAATGGTTTCCATGATGTGTTCACACACTTGCCTGTCCCAGTGCAGCTTGGTTGCTACTTTGTTTCAACTTCTTATGATGATAATTCAGTACAAACACACAGGATACAAATAATGTCTTTTCTGATTGAGCTAGTATGGAAACAGTGCCAGCAGAACACCATTTGCTAATATTACTGGACAAGTCACAAAATCCCTGGTATCGTACTGCTGCTTCTTAGCTGACTCTGATATTGTCTATTTTTCCCAAAAAAGCTGTTGTGGCGAAGACCTTACAGCATTTTGTAGCTGGGTCGCCGCCAGTTCCTCAGCTGGCTCTGGGCTGCCTCCCTGATGGATCACCACGCCTGAAACAGTCCATGCAGAAAGATCAGTCAGCACACACCAAAGATTTTAGGGTGCGCATAGTCTAGCAATGGTCCCAAGCACATCTTTTTCTTTCGCAATCCTCCTCCAACAGCAAGAGATGACTGGTCTCTCAAGGACTGCGTGATTCATGGTAGTGCTTGCTTAATTGAAAGTACTGGAGCAGCAGCTCCTCTTTTACTGCCTGAGAGGCCAGATGATCTCTTACAAAAGGGGAAACATTGCTAAACAAAGGAAGTCATTTTAAAAGAAGAAAATAACATCTGTCTACAGATATGTGGGGAGGGAAAGAAAAAAATCTGAAAATGGAGATGGTGGGGGAAAAAGGCTTAAAGTTTGAAAAGCTGAAAAATAAAGGCCATGTGGGATCAGAGACAGCACATCCAAATGGTGGACCAAACATAGAGAGACATAATGGGAGGAAGTATAGGAAAGAGAGCAAGAGTGCATATAAAACAAAGCACAGAAAAATGGTATAAACCCCCTAAAACTAATTTCCAGAGATTGAGAGGCTGCTGCATCATCCAATTGCCAGTAGAGGTGCTAAAGCCACAGCTATAGAACTTAGTAGCAAAACGTTCAAGGGAAGAAATAAATCCTATATTTAGATAGGTAGAGTATTTCATGACATGAACAATAGTGCAATGCAGCTACCTAGAAGGCATCTGTTTAGGAATGAATTTCTATATGTGTCTATAGTTGAGAACAGAAAGAGAGTCAGCAACAGGCAGAAGAGGTTCCCTGAAAAAGCGCTGGGGCCAGCCTGGGAACACCACAAAATGCTTACGGCCGTGCTGCAGCCAGAGAACGATGAGACCAGCAGATACCAGTCTGCACCTGGGGCATAATAAAACCCTTCTACAAGTTGAGCCAAGAATAATCTTCTTAAAAAGTGCTATGCTTTGCTACTTACAAATGTTCCTCTTGTCTTAGTGTTTTGTATTTGCCTCAGTGCAGTTCTTTTTTTCCTTTTTTCTTTTCTTTTTTTTTTTTTTTTTAAACTAATTAGAGGTTTATTGTAAACCAAAGGGGATTTCTGGGAGCTCTTTGGGTTTGTAAATTATGCAAATGACAGCGCTCTGATGTTGGATCATATTATTAATAATATATTTTGCGGTTCATGTATTCTGAAGATTATGTGTGAAACAAGTTTTTCTTTTTTTTTCCAGTTCTTGAGCACAATAAGTTTTAAAAAAAGTCTTCAGGAGGATTACAAAATTATTTTTCTCCATTTTCTTAACATTAAAGAAGAGTGTATTTTTAATGTTACAGACTATTCTGTGCTGATAGCTTTACAACATTGTGCATGTACTATGAATAGAACAAACTTCACAGATGATTATACTTAAAGCTGGAGGTCTTTCTATAAATTTTAAACAAAGTGTTCTATTAAATGCCATCTATAAAATGCTTGATGACTTACCTCCTAGGCTGATTTGTGATTTTGCCTGAGCTTTTGAAATCCTGGATGAAAAACTCTTTTGCTGCAGGAAACTGGTTGGTAACTGAATAAATAGCACTATAATCTGTATTGAACACTTCCACATAGCAAGTATTATTTTGCAATGCATTCCTCTGCCTGCAGTATGAAGTGGGAGTACTCTGCTATATAATGCTTAAGAGTCCTCAGGAATACGTGTAAAGCATATAGATGTTGGGTAAAACCCCAGTGGTTATCCTAAAATTCCCCCGTGGTTGAGGAGAACAGCTATCTTTGTGGTTCAGGACAGCTATCTTTCTGTCCTGATATGAAGTTAAATAAAGTAATAACACTGAACAAATTTTCTGTTCCAAAGATAGTAGTGTTTCTGCATCTGAAATGATTCCTGACTATGAATTACCAAACGCTGTGAGATTATTAAGAATAAAAGGGGTTTATATCGATGTGCAACATTTACAAATATCATACTCAATTTATGTCTCAACTGCCAATTTCTGCTGGTAATTCTACCAATTTTCACACTGTGTCCATTACAAATGGAATTCTCTTTGCATTAGGAGACATATTTTTCATTGATACAGAAAAATCTTTTTGTGTTTCATTCTTATGTTTGCAGGGTAGGAATACAACTGTCATACGACATCTAACTCAATAAAATAATAAAAAAAAAAAACCTGAGAGAAAGATGTCATACATGTTTTGTTGATTGGACATTTGGAACATATGAACATATGCACACTTATGTCCAAAGGCTCATACGCACACCTCATGCAGTGCACACTATTGTAAATCCAACTTGGATACAGGTAGTATACAGGTATGCCTAACTATGGTGTCTGCGTAATGGTTCTGTCCCAGGAAGAGTCCAGGTGACTTGCTTTCTTTTTGCTGTGGAATCTGTAGTTTTCACCTCTAATGATTTTCCTACTTTCATGAAACCTTTCCATAAAAGTCTTTCCCCACGTACCTTTTGCAGCGATAGCCTTGCACAGAGATAACAAGGACATGCTTACACATTTTTAATGCTGGATCAATCATTTATGCATAATATTGATCTGAATGCCAAATTTAGCTGGTCATTAAGAGGGAAAGAGCCAGCAGAGTCATTCAGCAGGCATGCATAGGTTTCAGATTTAGACTGCAAGTGTCTTGGAGAGGGTCTTCATTTTAGTCTATTTTGTCAGAGAGTTACAGAGAACCATCGCTGTGGGAAATCACTCCCAGTTGATGTGATATTGAGAACCCAGGGGGATTCTGCATTCAGTAACCATCCACTGATTTTATATATTTTTGAGTAGTGGTCATTGCTCATAAAAACAATTGCACCCTCAATGATTGCAGTGACCTGCTGGGTGGTTACAATTTTTTTCACCGTTGCACTGCTATGATCCATTGGAATCCAAAATTGGCGAGAGCTGGATTCCTGGGTTTCATTACTTCACTTATGACACTTGCTGTAATGTTGTTTAGGTTAGTACAAACGTAATGAGCTCTGAATTCACTCATTATGTACATATATGCCACATTGTTTAAGAAATTAATGCAACTGCTTTCTATCTCAGGCTGCCAAGGGTGCCTGCCTGCATGGTGCCCTGCTGCTCTCCAGCCTCTGAGACCCTGCTCTCCAGGTGCTCCGCTGGTTACAACCTCCTCTATCAGATATCTATCCCTAATGGGAGTCCCTTCTGGAGTAGTTTTAGTTTTCTTTTTTTTTTTTTTTAAAGGACTGGATAAGGGCTGCTCAGGGGATTTCTTACGTTGCTTCCAGGTTGAGCATCTGGGGAAGAAAGAAGGTCTATCTGTGTGCAGGTTTTGTATTTCAAAATTTCAGTTTTAGATGCAGGGTAAGACTGGAATCCCTGGGGCATTGTGTTCAAATCCCTGGTTTTGATTTTGGGTCAATACTTTACACTGACCTCAACTGTTATTCAGATTTGAGTGCATCTAAAAACGGCGTGAACATGGCATTTCTTTTAAGTTTCAGTATTATGCAAACAGCTCGGAATAATTTTTTGTTGTAAAACTTGAAACCTAGATCAAAGGTGACTTTGAAACTGAACCCTATCCTAAACTACATCCAGATATCTGTGCCAATCTATTTTTATATAAATCAAATAAAATATCTTGACATGCTGAAATTGTATGTAATATTTTTTTCTTTAGAAGTAAATTGATTCATATTGGAAATACGAAATGGGACCTATCAACTATTACAGATTCCTTTCTTTTCTTTAGCAAAGGTTTTCATTTTTAGAGCTGGCTGTATCTCCCATATATGAGATATCCATGTTAACAATGATTGTTTATGGGCTACAGGTTTATTACAAAAAGACATTGTGTTTATATTAATAAAAACTATTTTTATTTTTATTTTCATGTTCTAGTCAAGGACAGTTGGTGCCTCAGTGTAGGGTAGGTTACTGTAAAATAAATCCTTTGTATTTAGGTTACATATTTGGTTGTGGTTCCGTCTGAAAATAACAGAAGCTGTTTTCACCAAACATATGATTACTAGTTTATATGTTTTCTTACTCAGTTTCTGTCTGGAAAAATGTTTACAACATAAAAGCATCCTCAAACTTGAGGGCATTTTTGGCTTTATAAGTGGGAAAAGACTCCAGACACTCTAGTGGGATAATATAGGAAGTTTCTTTTGCTGGACATACTGATAGGCTGAGGACTTAAATCCTCTGAGCAATCAATCCACTGGCTTTTATGAATGCTTAGGGAAAAAAAGGAAATATATTGCTGGAAAAGAGAAATAAACCTTGTTGCAGGATATGTGATGGCCAAATTCAGAAAAGATATATGTATGGTAAAGTCTCATGTATCATTACAACCGTCTGAGAGGGACAAGCGAAAGCAAAACAAAACCAGGAAATAATACTTTTCTTATAACAAATGGATTTTCAGGGAAAACCTCAATAAGGAAAGAAAGCATATTCTGATTCTGACTGCCCTTCTGCTGGGAACAGGACTTTTGCTAAATAGCTTCATAATTAAGTCTAGTGTTAATTCGGCAGGTCTAGTATGAGATAAATCCTTCCTTTGTAGAAGCATTTTCTATTACGTGTGCTGATTTATGAGAGAGAATCAGCTATATTTTAATGACAGCTGGACTAGACTGTAAATATATAGACTAGGACTCACAATATATGAGAAAAGCTTGTTTGTGCTTAATATACTAGATAAATTGTTCCTGGCTTCTTAGGGTGTGACTATACTTGCTGTCACACTCCCAAGTTTACTCAAGAACTCTGTGATTTGCTGAGTAGGTGCTAGTCATGTAAGGGAAAACCCGATGGGATGCATTTTATATACCTATTTTTTGCCTCAGTGTCATGTATTAACGTTTTTTGTCTTTTTGCTCCCCTTCATCAAAGGAAAGTCTCCTCAAGACCGAAGGCAAATTATAGGAGTGAGAAAAATGACCACCAATAACCTGAGCAATATGAAATTTAACACTGCGATTTTGTCTTAGTGAGAGGAAAACACCAGTTGCTGGCTGTCATACAATTCTAAGCTGAACTTTACCTTCATGGGCTGCAGCTTTAAAATCTGTTTAATATTTCTACTTTCTTCAGTTAAGCTGTTTCTTTCTCCAGTTAATAATAGGTTGTGGGATTAAATCTTAGCTTTTGATATTTACTGGGAAATGTAGTATAGCAATTTATGAGTCAAAATGTACTTTGAATAAATTATCATTGCAAATTACAGTTTATGAAAGTTGTGACTATAACCATAATTACACCATTGGCTATGCACAACTTGAAATCTCGCTTGCTGAATAGATTTGTTTTCATTCAGATTGCATTCCCGACATTTTTAGAAAAGAGTGAATCAAGCCTCACAGACAAAATCTCCTACAGAGTTTATTAAAAAGGTCACCTTTGTTTGCTAAACTTACCTAAAATATAAACATTTCTTGAATTAATGAGATGCTATTTTAGTCTGTTATGAGTGTTTCCTATTCAAGCTTACTAGACTAGAGACTCATAAGGAGACTCACAAGAGCTTCCACATTACGCCATGCCTTCAGCTATCTATATATCCTAAAATTGTTAAAGTTAAAATCGATTCTGCAAGCTGTTAGGAAAAAAACAGCCGATAGCCAAAATTAGGTATATTACTGTAAATTGGGGGGGAGGGGGGGGGAGAGGTTTAACGCTCTGTCTGGCAAGAGAAGGGTTAAGGACTTTTTTGCTATACCCGTTTCAAATTACAATGAGAAGCCTCTTCTTTCCCAGCAGGGTTGTGCTTACATTAGTCTTTAGATCTCTCTTGAAGAGAGCTGTTATATTTGTGCCTGCTAGAGTTGGAAATAACAGTTCAGAAGCTGAAAAGGGTTGAATGGATTTACAGAAGGTTTTTTTTGCGAGTAAATTCATGGCAATACATTAATTCGATTAGTACATGCTTTAGAATTACTTTACACTCAAGCGATTCAAAAGATGTTAAAGTTATCACCAGGCTGCTGGACAAATATGTGTTACACCACCAAGGTACAGATCAAGACAAATCTGTGACTCAGGATTTTATCTTGGGAAGAGCGCAAGGTGTACGAAGAACTCAGAATAACAAGGGAAGATAACTCTGGGAACTACAATGTGTCAGAAGAACAGCTCTTGCTAATACAGCTCCCCACCAAAGACCTGGTTATCTAAGGTTTATATAGGAATGCCTAGGTCAGCTGACAAAATACTGGTCTTCTGCTCCATAAATGCAGAAAAAACGATAACAACAGTGGAAAATTGGAAGTCTGAATTTCAGCTTTCTTAGAAATAACTGCAACCTGACACATTCCATAATATTTAAACAGGGTGGGGGGAGAGAAATCACCAAAGATGTTACGTTTAGAGATGACATTGACATGAAGAATAGGTAAATTTTGTTTTTCAGCCACTGGGAAAGCAGACCTCATAGGAACTCAGAACAAGTAGGAGAAAAGATTTTTTTTTTTTCCTTGTTCTTTTTCTTTTCAAAGATGAACCTAACTGCGCTCAAAGCTTTCGTGGGCTTGCTCTGGAATTGCTGGGTTCTGGTGGGTCACGCACAGGGAGGTTTAGGAGGCAATCATGTCCATTCGAGTTTTATTTACAGGAGGCTGCGGAACCATGAGAGAAGGGAGATTCAGAGAGAGATTCTCTCTATTCTGGGTTTACCTCACAGACCCAGACCATTTTCACCAGGAAAGCAGGCTTCTTCTGCACCCCTCTTCATGCTGGACCTGTATAATGCCATGACAAATGAAGAGGATACTGAGGAGCTGGAGTATTCACTAAAGGGATCAATGGCAGGGGAGAGCAGAGGGATACGGAAAGGATACCCTGCCTCTCCAAATGGATATTCGCGGAGAATACAATTATCTCGCATGACCCCCCTGGCCACACAGAATCCTCCCTTAGCCAGCCTGCACGACACCAACTTTCTGAATGATGCTGACATGGTCATGAGCTTTGTCAATTTAGGTACGTGGAAAAATTTTTTGTTTCTGCTCTCTTTGACAAACTGTTAGCATGATCTTGCGAGGGGCAAACCTCTCAGCCGGACCGTAACCTGTCCTAAAATGGCAGGATTGGGCCCAGGCTGCTGTGCCACTGGTAAAAGAAAAGTTGTACTGATGGTAAAGTAGCTACATTGTAGGTGGCCATGGAAAAAGATTTTTCTCACTGTTTATATAAAGTCAGTTTCTATAACTCCCCTCTGCTGGCTTCTGTTTTCTTTCTTTCATTGATGTAATGAAAATTCTAGCCTTAGGCCAACTAACTCCTTTTTTTAAAAAAAACTCAAAAAATCAAACACTTATGCCTATTGCTCGGTTATTTCCCTCACTGTTTTGCTTAAAGCTCAGACATGAACAAACATCAGTTGTTAATATTTTAAAGCCTAGAATGCTATGAAAAGGGGAAAGTTAAGTCATTTCCAAAAAAAAAAAAAAAAAAAAGATTTCTTAAGTTGTTTAGGGTTTTCTTTCTGTTGGTAAGAGTCAGAGTTTTATTATCTTTTCAGCTGGATGGCTGGATTTTAAATAATCTGTTGCTGTTTCTTTGTTATTTCTATTTAATAACCACAGACTGTGTTTTATTATACTGCCATGGTGCTCAGAGTCTGCAATGGTTCTTATTTTCTGTGTCATAAATAAATTAAATAACAAGTAGAGTATTAAACACCAGAAACATGCAAGCAAAGAATGCTTTTGAAAATTATATCAATTCAGGCACAAAAACTGATAAAACTAAGTTATATTGGTTTCTGAGTATAATAAGCATGCTTACCAGTTACATTGTTGTTGAAAAAGCAGTTACAGATTTCTTTAATAGAAGGCAACTTAAATCTCATTAAGAAAGCTGCAAATAATTCATAAAATGTATTTACTATTTTTATAAGTATTCTAAATGCTGCAGGACTCATAAAGCTAGCTGAAAAAAACCCCTTCTCATTTGATCTGAATAGCAAGAGATTTAATTGAAAACTTGGTTTCTCAATAAGCTGGTAAAAAATCTGATGAACTCTTGCTTTCCAGGATAATACTTTCTGCGGAAACTTTTTAAACAATGGCACATGTTCTGAAATATCTTCAGATTATCACACACATTCTGTATCTTTCATGTCTACCAGCTCGTTAATACTTGCTGCAGGATTGAAAATGTTTCCAAACACTAAAATCATCAACAACTTGAATTTCTAGGAAAATGATACCCTAGAGCTTAGTTGTCATAATAATAAAATTACTTTTAATTAATTTGGCAGATCAGGAGGTGTTCAGTTCTGAGATCTTTTTCCTTAAGAATAACATATGTCCACAACTCTAAATACATTTGCTTGTTGCCCTTGCTCCTGAAATAGCAGACTAGAAAAAACATGAAAACTCTGGTTTTTGAAAATGTGTTCCTCATCCTCAAGAAAGAGTTACATATTATCCATGTATTACTTTTAAGTTATCATTCTATGCCTCGATTTACCCAGAGTATGTGGAGTCAGCTGAATTTAAAATGCCAGTGTTATAAAGGAAAATAGGAAATGCTCTGATCTCCTGAGCATTAGTCAAGGCCCTGATCCTGCAAAAATTTTCCTCATGTGTCCTGAGAAATACCCTCAATAAATATGTTGCAGACCATTTCATCAATGGCCCTGAGGACTATTTACATGGGACCTAGCCTTTGATTTCGTGAAACGTCTTTGATTTCTAGAGGACTTCTTGCAGTGCACGAGTAGAAGTCTTTGAAGGCTCAGTGTCAGATATGTCCTAGCCTGATCCTGCTGCGCTTCCCCAGACAAAAACCCTCTCTGGAAGAGCGCAAGTTTCCACTGAGTGTCTTACCTTGACTGGAAATTTTCTAATGTTTGTCTCATTTTGTTGGGAAGCCAGAGTTGCCTTAAGAAAGTCATTTTGAGAAGCTAAAGCATATCTTACAATTCTAAACTGTGAAAACTGGGAGTGAGATGCTTTATTTTTCTAGTGATTATGATTAATAGACACCATTAACTCATAAAAAACCACTGTGTAAATACCAAATTTTGTTTGGCCTCTGTAAAATTAAAATGTGTCTTAGCTCTAAGTGAGTCTAAATCCTAATTCACTTTAAATGCCCTTCCATACATGTTGGATATTGTGGTTTATCACACATTCCACTGTGCAACATACGTAAGGAATATTGATGACCAATATAGATTAGCTTCAACATTTTTATTAAACAATCCTATGTTTCAGTATAATTAACATAAAAATGAAATAAATCATGGAAACAGGTAACCATTTTATATGATTTATGCGGTATAAGATCGTGACAGATGAGGGCAAGCTTTTTTAATGTACAATGGGGAAAAATATGCAGTGATAAGTGAATGCTAACACTGTACCTTAAAATCAATAAATGCTGATGCAGCACAGTAATAACTCAACTGGTTTGAGACTTGAAGCCTCAGTCAACTTGCATCAAATTAATCTGCTCTGGAAATAGTATTCACCATGTTCATACTTGCACACCATTAATTACATAAGGTGTAATTATAAAGCTTTATTAATCATCGTGATATTTTAAATTGAAACTTTTGTATATAGTTGTAGCCAGTTATAATAATTTAAGACATATATATTAAAACAAGAAATATGTAGCTGAGATGTTGGATAGGAATTATTAAGTATAAGGTTGAAAAGGCTGAATAAGATTAAAAAGTAAAGTAAAAAAATAGACAAGGACAAATAATTTTATATTAAAGAATACAAATTGAAACTTATATGCGAATTTTGATAAAAATCAACCTGTCAGAGTTGCAAATACCTCACTTTCAAAAACAAATTTAGAAGATAGTCATCAAGAGAACTGCAATTATAATTCTGTCAAGCAACCAGGGAGAAAAACAAGACTGCATTTACTTCTGAAGCTAAAATTGTAAACACCTGCTCTTTATACTGGAATTTATACCAGAATTTCCAGCTCCGTCTTTCTTGAAAGATACAACAAGACAGAGACTATGTCTTGTGCTGTATTTTGTATAAGACTGTGTGCGTTGGCAGCTCTCCATAAATATTGATGAGTGTAACAGAAGAGTTAACTGGGGTTGGTCCAGCAGTCAAAGAATAAATCCTCCACTAAATACACTGCGGTTTTTAAAGATCTGATTATATCACCTACAAGTTTGGGACTTTGTTTTCCTCACGGGGTTTTTTTTTTTATCTTGTTGTTATATTTTATTATATTGTTGCAAAGCCCTGACTGTTTAGAGTTCTGGCATATTCTTTTTGGCTGGTCTCCAAAATGACATATATAGGATACCCTGTTCCTCAGAGAACAGACAAATAATACTCATGTAGTCCTACTCACTTTTCTGCTCACTCAAAAGTTAGTTAGGGAAGGACTTTGTAAGATAAATGTTAGTGTTCCCACTCTTCACCTCTCACCAAAGGAGGGGGATTGAATAAAAAAATATGTACATGACTGAGGCTTGGAGAAACAGCAGCACTTTTATGAACTACATTTAAACATTTCAAGGACTGAATTTTCCATCAGCATCAAAGCGATCATTAAAACCACTGTACTTAAGTGTTCCTTCTCATGCAATTCAAATGGTCTGTATTTTCATTTGTTTACAACACATCTGTAAATTTTTCTCTAAACAGATTGCATTTGCTAAGCAACTCTGTTTCTTTCTCCGTATTTTCCTATGAATTGATATGAACTTTCTATAAGGTAGGGGATAAATATATACAAGTTGTGTGGTTTTCTGTTGTGTTTTCTTTCTTGGCATATAAAATTAATTTCAAAAACTCAAATGTGAAGATCACTATAAAATTTGTGACCCTGACCTGCACATGCTAACTTAAAGAAGGATACAATATTATGGAGATTTTTAAAGTAGCAGATACAACCCAGAAAGACAACTTTTCTTCTTCACACATGATGTGATTCCGCAATCTTAATTATAATAATCCTCAAACCACACGTGCTGTGATCAGTTCTTAAATCAAACACTGAAATCAAAGGAAATTTTGCCTGTTTGAGGCACAGGGGACTGTTCATATTTCCCCAGCTTCTCTACCCCAAGTTTGTACACTGTATTGAAGATTATGTTCTTCTTTAAGACCTGAATCACTAAATAAATACATAAATTCACAAGATTTACAGCCCATTGTGTTCATCGGAGAATGCTAACACAGCAGAGAACAACTTTTATACAACTATTTTCAGAAACCTACAGTACATGAATCCACACCCAATACCTGTACAAATATATTTTCATTACACACGAGAAAGAAAGGATTCCTAACTGCAGTCAGACCTTGAGCATATATAGTAGCTAGTTTCTTAAATTAAACTAATTCAGTTTCTACAACCTTCCACTCACAGCTAACATATCATCAGGGAGGGACATGGAGTGCTAAGCTATAAAATGCCAGGAGCTGTGGAAGGGGAGCTGGGCTTGAAGGATACACGCAAAAAAGGCCTCAGGATCATTAACTTCTCTCCTCAAAGCTTAGGAATGAGCAGACTTTCTTTCTTTCTTTTCCACTGGATTTCAGAGGTTGCTGTCTTAATTTTAACCTTACACGAATTTCCTTGGCTGTGGTACAGTTTTAGTCCGTAAAATGCAGGCTTCTAATGAAAATATTGACACAGGCTTAACTGAAGTGACGGAAATAGTGCTATTATCTTGCCTTGAACAGAGGGATGCTATTACAGAGATAAAACTTGTTAAATAACAAATAGACCCCATGTCTTTAATTGTGGAATTGGATCAATACTGAAAAAAAAAGAGAAAACATTTGTGAAGGTTTTTTGAATGGCAACCCAGAGTCAATAAGATGGCATTTTTCACTCTTTTACATAAAATTTAAAGCAAATTAGATCAAGCGGGTCTCATTTAATCTTCCCCCAAAGCAGACCTCACTTGGCATCTTGAAACCCTAAGATTTTTTTCCCCTTAATAAAATTTTTATCACCCAATCAGTGAGCTGAACTAATTTGTTGTGACCTAGGTACGCAATCAGGCATTAGAAATAACTATTAATAATAGAATAATTTTCTGCAATCAAATTAAATAATAAGACAGCTTTTTGCAAAACAGATTTGTTTATTTCTAGAACAAAAGGACTTTACCCACAGGATGACATTCCCTAAAAATCCTCACCCAATCTTTAGAATTCATTAGGCGGTTTTAACCAATTTTTGTGCAATGACAGAGCAGGTTGTTAGGGATAGTTTTTGATTTTGAGCAAGAAATATTCTCCATATTCCTTTTTCGAATTACACTACATTTGTTGTTTTATATTGAAATATTTTATATTTCCTTTGAAATCTCTCATGTTACATGAACCTTATGAACTATATAGCTCTACCTGAAAATAGGTTTGTGTGTGATCCATAAATATCATCTAACAAAATAATGTTTTTATAACTGTCAATTAATTTTTTTGCCAAAGTTAACACTTTAAATCCAAGTAAATTATTGTATCTACCGAGCCAAAAAAATGTCAAGCTCTCCATTAACTGGGGTATAAAACTGTCTGACTTTCATTGCCGACAGATTTGAAAGAAATTGCAGATAACTGAAGAGAAACTGATTTAGCAGATGGTTAGACGTGCATGGTGAAAAGCTATATATATATGTATGGATATATAAAAATATATATTATTAATAATATTTTTCCCATTGGGAAGAATGGCTGACCCAGTTCCGCTTCTTCTTTAGAAAGTGCTCCTTTCCAGACTAAACACAGACTTTGGGTGGGGTTGTGAGGATTGTGTGTATTGTACAGTACATATTTTCCCAGGAAAACACAATCTTAGAGTGACTCTGGCTAGCCGTGAAAGAGAAAGGGGGAGGCTTGTGGAGATGCCTCTGTGTGGAGAGTATTAGGGGAGGAGTCCGCCTGCCATGGAGTGGATGGAGAGCCTCTTGGTTCTCTTCCTAAACCCAGGTTTGTTTACTTAGATAACAGGACAACTTTGGTACATATGTGATGTCCCACACTTATTGCTCCTGTTATTACTTTCTCTGAATCTTAAATTATGCAAAGAATTTTACCATGGCTACCTGCCTACTTACTGCCTGAGTTATGGAGGTAATTACGACACGGGCAGTTCCTTTTTCTTCTCTTTTTAGTCATGGCAGTTCCTTTCAGCTTGCTTTCATAGGCCCACAAACTAATATAGTTTTGCAGAAAATTGATTGATTACTGTCTGATCATTCTAGGTGTCGCCTGGTGTTTCCACATAGCTGAGAATGAACAGTTTATGAAGTGCCAATTGCAGCCTCCAGCTAAAGAAAGGCTCCCCAGGGCTTCAGGAGAGCTCTGGCTGCTACCAGAATTTATAATTATTTCCCACACTTTTCCCCATCCTCTCCTACTTGTCCTTTCCCTTGTCTCTAACCCCCGCTGTCTAGGCAGGGTCACTGAACTTTAATTTTATGTCGATGGCATTTGGCTGCAGAAGGGATTAAAGTCCGAGAAGTGGTGAGACGAGGTAATAGCGTGGGAGATGGAGAGGGAAGGAATGAGAGTGGGCATGAGAGAAAAATGGCAAAGCACAGGCCAGTCTTTACAGGGAGGACAGCCCTCTTCTCAGTAGGCAACAGCCAACATGCAGGGCTGGACACAGACCTGCTGGGCATGGGAAAGGTTCGCAACAGAGGAAGAGCCTCTGCAGGAACTGGTATTACTGGGAGAGTTAGTCCTACTCCTCTGTGCCTCACATGGAGCGTGATGTAGCACTGAGAGCACTTGCCACGCCAGTAGAGTTACAAAAGTGGAGGGAAGTTCATCATGGTAGGGAGAAGAAGGTGCATGCAGACAGAGAAAGGGCAAAGAACACAATAAAGATAGATAATGTGCAAATGAAAGAGAAAATGAGTCCAGGTATGGGTTTCTTCTCCTAATAAGCCTTGCAGGTGAAGGGAGAAATTTTCTTCGCAATTCCTCATGGCAGAGCAACTACCTCAACCTCCCCAGGCACTTGGCTCCCCAGGCAAAACTTTTCATCCTTGCAAAATAAAACGTAGCTCCCCCCACCCTTCAGTATGTGTGTGCAGGGAGTACACAGACGGGCTACTAACATTTGCAGCCATAAATAACATAGAAGCTAGCTTTTAAAAACCGCAGGTTAAAGGATGAGGGCTGCCATGACGCACACAGAGAGGTTGAGATCAGAGGAGCAGCTAAAAGGGGTTGGGAGAAACAATGAATCCCCTTGTTCTGAGTCATATTTATGAGTGCTCCATTGCACCTAAAGTTCATATTTTATTGGCTAGGCCATGGGGTTTCCCCATTTGCTCATCTCTTAAAATAACACCCCTGGTTAAAATTTCCTATAAAACACAGAAATGCTACAGCAGGCAGAACTTGTCAACCCTGACAACTATATTATTTAAGTTTGTGGGTGGGGTACACCAAGCAGGAGCTGGTTTGTGTTTTGTACTGAATAATGAATTTGTTTCTATACAAAAAGACAACTGTAAAACAAGTACAAAAGGACAGGTTTTACAGCTCAGCTCTCCACTCAGAAACTTCCCACTATTATTGAGAGATGCTCCAAAAGGTGAATCTAAATGTTCAACTTCTCTTGCGCAATAGATCAAGAACTTGGCTTTATCCACCACTATTATACAACTCAAAGGCATGTGTGGTACCTTGCCAGATCGTGGCTTTACTTTTTTTCTCATTGTAATTTGGGGCAAACTGAGACAAAGATTATTAATGAGTCAGAGTCTAGAAAACTAATCAGGACAGCTAGTGCTGGTACATGATATATAACCATAGCTGACAAACAGTGGCTTTGTAGAAGCAAAATTACACCTAACTCTCTTTTTGGAGGAGAATCAGGAGGAGGTAGGAATTTGAATAGCTGAAATTTCTCTTAGGTTTTTCTTTATCTGACTTAGCAATATTACCCATTCAGACCCCATGAGAACCTAAGGGTCTTTTCCAACCTCCATGATTCTGTGATTCTAGCCCTTTGTAGATTGTGTCTATTAAATGAAATTATTGTTATTTTCATGTATTTGACTGTAGTCAAATTAATGAAGCTATGTTCGTATAATCTGGAAAAGCCATACCCATAATCCAGAGTAGTTACTATAAATTAATAACAGTCTTTCTAGGCACATCCATTTAAAACATCCCTTTTTTAAAAGTCCGGGGGAAATGTAGGTGGGATATTCAACTGTAAGGTACTGCAAAATAATTTCAAAAAGATACTGTGTTGGACTTTTACGATACGGATGGCATCAGTTTTGGAGGTAGAGGTGTTAATTTCTGTCCTGGCAAACCCAGACTACAGAAGAGGAAAGACCAGTGACACTGAATGGTTTGTGAGTCTGATTTTGGAGCAGCGGGTGGATGGCACCTGATGGCAGCTGGTGCCTGGGGCCATGGGATTCTAGTGGTATGGTTTGCAAAAATGTTAGCTGAGAAATCAAAAGAGTGGATGAACAGTAGTGTGGATGATAAAGCCATGGGAGCAAGAGCAAGCAGCGTAGAACCCCATGACAGCTGTAGTCTTTGTGGTGATTTATGATGGCTGAGATCCATCAGGAACATAGCTTTGAGAAGGTTGTTCCCAAGGTTACCTCAGCTGGGGTATCTGTCAATAACTACAAGTCATAACATGCTAGTGATCCCGAAGGTTAATCTGCTACTCCTGACCAGGTTACCTTGCTGCCTTGTACATAAAATATGTGCAAATGTTTTTCAGTGGGTCTGTTCCAGGCCCAGGAAGGGCTAAACCTGGAAGTCGGAGAGTGAAATGTCTGAGCAGCCAAATAGGAAAAACCTGAAGAGACTCAGATAGAGAATGAAAACAGTGCGCCTCTGTTTTCCAATCCATAAAATGAGGATGGGCACATACTTCTGTGTTCGTTTTCATTTCTGTGCACTTTTGTTCTTTGACCTTGCAGAGTACTGGAATAGCTTTCTTCTTGTGAAGCCTCTTTTTACTCTTCTTTTTACAGGCTGCGAGCTCTGTAAAATACCTCACTCCTAAGAGCCTTGCAACACCTTGTGTTTCTTCATGGTGATCTCAAGTGTTATTTTAGAAAGGGCTAAAAAAAGCCCTTCTATAAGGACAACAAGTCTATTTACAGTTCTTAGATAGTTTTACAAAATAATGAAAAAGAAAAAGAAACACCGGAATTAAAGCACCAAAACTGAGATTCAAGATCTGGTGCAATGGAGAGGGGACGTGTGGCTAGTTTAGGTCTTGTTCTCAGAATATAGATTTGTGCTTCTCTGAGGCATGTGTGCATGCGTATTGGTCTGTGTGCATGGCTTTGTGTATTTAATATAGAAAGCATGTAAATCTCTTCAGTTTTAGTCATTGGGATTTTTTCCCCCTTAAATCATAATATTCTTTCCCATCAATACTATGTGGCTTTAGCAGCCCTGACCTTTCAAGCTGCCTGTTTGGGCCAGTGTTTATCAGATGACCGTTTGACCTCCTTGTTAATTGTACTTAATTACATCCTGTTGTAACATTTTGAAATAAGGAGGCGAGTTTATGGATCTGCTCCAAAGAGCTGAAGACTAAAACGGCAGCAGAGTTCAGTGGTATGAGGTGCTGAGTAATCTTGTAGTTAGGTCAGTAAGAGCTGTGCCTTGTCCAGTTGATTACAAAATTGTATCCTTAAACCATTCCTTTTCCATTTAGGATCCTTGGTACTTCTGAGAATAAAATCACACAATTTTATTTGTTCTGAGAAGGGCTTCTCCTCTCTGATTCTCAGCTTGGAGCTTTCTCCAAAGAGATCAAGGAAGGATTGAGAGGCCTATCAACAGTACTGAAAGGGCTGAAGTTCACTGAAGATGATATAAAAGACACGAGCCTCTGTTGCAACAAGTGATCTCTCTGTGGTTTTCCAAAACTTCAAAGTTCCTTATGCTTCCCTAGCATTGACAGTTCCCATGAGCTTTTTGAGACTTGTATAATATTTACTGTGAGATTTTCTGTGCATTGATGATTTATGGGCACATCTAAGGTTTCATTAAAGAGCAGCAATTATCCCCTGTAGTTGCAGAAAAACAAAAATTAAAACAAATCAACATCCAGAAACAGATGCAGTTCTTGAAAATGGGCACTCTAAAGGCTCAGAAAGCAACTTCAAACACTTCTTATTTTATAATGCTTTTCATATAGCTAATGGCTTTTGAAACACATGGGGTTGACCATATTGTTTCTCTTCTCACTAGAGATGAGATAGATATATATATGCTTCCTCTACCGTTGTTGTTCCATAGCTCACTTTCGACAAACTTGATTTATAAGATTACAGTAAACCAAATTTCCTAAACTGAATGATGACAAAAAGGAATAGAAGTAATAAAACAATTAATACCAAGTGAAAATGTAGTCCCAAGCCTTTAAGAGTCACAAGGCAAAAGAATACACCTTCAATTTTATTTTATTAAACCACTGATAATTAGACTTACTGGAGAATGAAGTGCCATGAAGAATTAATTGTTTGTAGTTGTAAACTACACATAATTATGGCATTATTGTAAATGGCTTATCATGTGGCATGAATCATATTCTAGATGAAAAAGACAAGTTACTTAGTGCTGTGCTGTGAGACTCTAGGCTGACAAGGTACTGCCCATGATTATTACCGTGAACTGCACAATATTGTTGTGAAAGCTAAAAGTCTGTACTAGGTCTTGCAAGTAGCAAAGGTTAAACCTACAGTTCAACTACACACAATTGCATTTACATAGTTAAATGTTTTTTACATGTTGATTTAAGTTACAAGCTTATATGATTAAAAATAAAACACAGAATTTGCTGAATATCATACTAAGGTATTCAAAAGATCATAATGTTTAAATCCTCTTGGGGGTTAAGCAATAGTATAACTGAAATCATACAATTAAATATGATGACTTTCAGGGAGGGCTGGTTTATTTTTCAGAATTTTGAGACGTACATGTAATATGACACAGTATTGTCTTGTTTATCCAAGTAGTTTAAAATTAGGTATTATTTCAGAATAAAGTTCTTTCTTTTCTTTGATTCTCGGTGTGATCCTTTATTAATGTCATCTTATAGCAATCAAATATGGGTCTTCAAAAAGTATTTTTTTTTATCACTTCTTAAACTATTGAATTAATAATCATGTTTACTGAGGCTGTATATCATAATGAAATTACATTTACAAGGAGATGAATTTATATATATAAAAATATTTAATATAAGTAGGTATATTTTAAATAATATTTTATAAAATGTATGTATGTATATATATATATAGTAATGGAAAATCCAGAGACAGTTTATGCTATGGAGTGAATACTCCAAGCAGATGGAGTTCATGTTGCAATTCACTGGGTCAGAATGGAAGGATTAATGTCATTAAGATTAACAATATATGGCCACCATTTTGGTTTCCCAGCAGTTGTGTTTTGCTTTCTCCACATTAGTACATGTTCCTTAGAAATTGAAAAATGCAACGGATGTGCTTACTAGCATGTGTGTGTGTACAGGAGAGACCTAATGTAAAAGGACACACAGGACTTGAATCAATGAAACAGGCACACACATGAATTGAAAACCTGGCTCCATGGGCACAGCTCCAGAATAAGTTATGACCTGTTCATCCTGTGTTTACATTACCATCTGCTGCTGTACAGGAATGAAGCTTCTTTTATTAACATTATATCACCTTGGGTCAATGAGATTTACTGTGGACTCCATTAAACCCTGCTGCTTCAGCTTGTCTGCAGGTAGGGCGTGTGTTCTCATCAAAATGGTAATGAAAGCAAGCCCCCAAAAGAAGAGACTGTGATGCTTCTAGATTTGGGGATGGGCAACAGATGGGTCCACATTACTTGAAAAAGAAGTAATCAGGCCTATCACCAAAGATTAGGGCAGTAGTCACTTCTAGCCCCAGTAGAAACAAAGGTTTAGTGCAAACATATGCAAAGGCAAAGGCTGATCAGATGCTGTAAAATGCATGCCAAATATTCTTAATGGTATTATTAATTAATTAATTAATTAAAATTAAACCAAAAAGATTGCATTTGAAATAAAAGCACTATGTTACTGGTCAGGTTCCCACTCATTGCTCATTTTTACCCTCTGCTCAGAAGGACACCCAAATTTTGTCTGAGAAACATCAGCTCAACTATTAGGAGTGGAGAGAAGCCAGTATTATAACATTTAATACGAGCTTCAGGAGATCATCTTTGCTGTTCCAGAGATGTGTTACACCTATAGATGCCTCTACAGTCAGCCTGGGTACTGTGTTTGTAAGTAACGTGGTGAGGAACATAAGAAATGCAGTCCCAGGTGGAGTAACAGTGAAAAATGCAGGAATGATACAAGAATGTCCACAGGCCTGGGCAACCAGCTCCAGGTGGCCCTGCCTGAGCAGGGGCATTGGAGCAGATGACCTCCGGAGGTCCCTTCCAACCTCAGCCATTATGTGACTCTGTGATAGAGTGGTCACACAGAAGGGAGACCTTACTCTTGTCTTATACATTGACATCAATCATTCCTAACTTTTTTCTGGAGTGGAGTGATGATCTTGTGCAGACAGTTGTTGGATGAACAGTTCTGTGTGCTCAAAGTGTCATGCTTTTTCTTTCTACTTTGGAAATTATTTTCTTGGGTTTTATGTCATTTTGAGACTCCTGGTCTCTCTCCCCAAGTCTGTCCAAAGTAATCTACTGTGAGGGATCACCACCTATTGTCATGTTACCTGGAGTTAACCTGAGCTCTTTCATGGCACAAATATTTTTTGTGAAGGCTGCTTTTCCTTTCCTCTGGCAGTGCAGGTGTAATGCTGGGTGGTCAACCCCGAGATCTTTTAATTCACTAACAGTTAGTGAGTTTCTGCCATGAAAGAGGGTGGAAATGTTCATTGACTTGGTAAGATTTAAGTTTCTTTCAGGAAAAAAAAAGTCCAGGAGTTTCTTCCTTCTTGTTGAGGGGGCTTATTCCATATGGGGGTTATATGCGGGTGAAATAATCTCTGTTTGTGAGAATAAATCATGATCAGATTAGGCTACCAGAGCTGCAGAGGAGACG
Source organism: Pelecanus crispus (assembly GCF_030463565.1). Classification (NCBI taxonomy): domain Eukaryota; kingdom Metazoa; phylum Chordata; class Aves; order Pelecaniformes; family Pelecanidae; genus Pelecanus; species Pelecanus crispus. Next base: position 104,723,570 of record NC_134645.1, read on the forward strand.
GTGCAGTCTGAGTCAGTATAACAAGCTGTTAAAATCACAGCCAGCTCCCAAACTGGCTGTTAAAACTTGCTGTCTGGAAGTGCCACTCCTCACCACCGCTGCACCGCTCCTAGCTGCTCTTCCTCCTCATCTTCCTCCTCTTTGCCCCCAGGTGTAATGTCTGGGAGAGCCTGTCCCTGCTGTGCTTCTAGCCCCATAACTCTGTTTCTCAGCTCCACTGGTTAGGCTTTCCTCAGTGGGTCCCTGGTGTTGGCCAATAGCAAGCATGCACAGGGCAAACCTTCAAAATCAGGGCTAACAATTTATATAAGATGAAATTCCAATCTCTTTACATTTTTAATTTTTAAGATGATGGCTCAGTTAGTACAGCAATTAGCCCAGCACACACTTGGGCACACAAAATATAAATCTGAGGAACTCTGAATTCATTTGAGCCATGCTGAGATACTAGCTAAGCACATGGCCTGTCATCAGCTATTTTTTGCAAATATATTTAATATCCTATCTATAATATAGCATATGAAAATGATTTTTTATTTATTATATGTAATAAAGCGCTTTTCTACTCTTTAAATGGGATGTTCTTGAGGGTTGCCTCCCTCATCGTTGTTACAGCTGGACTGTTTTTTATGGAATATTTGGCCAGTGTTAATGGGTATGGGTAATATTAAAATACTCAGACGTGAGCACAGGGTAAGCAGAAAATAGTGCCTCTTCAGGTGTACCTAGTTTGGCATGCAGACACAACTTCCATGGAAGCTTTTCCAACAAATTCCACAGTGGGAAATGGATGGAGTTTATTAGATGACATGTACAAATGGTAAATGGCGGAGTGACTTGCCACCTCTGGGTGGAAGTGAGTAGAGGGTTAACGTGAGCAGGAACTAAGGAGATGTGGGAAGATAGAATGGGCTTTAATGTTTAGCTTTTACTCCCCTGCCAGTTGCCCTATGATGATATACGCCCTTTCACCCTTCTCAGAAGTTATGTTCCATCTGTATACTTTTACAGTGTCAAAACAGTTATAACTTACACCTATTTTCTGACCATTGGATCCCAGAGGTATAACTTTTGTTCCTATTCAGTTGCAGCTGAACCCAAGAGGGATCTTTTTTTCTGTCATTTGTTAACCTTGAGGTTGTGTTGATCTGACATCCTGACTTTCACACACAGTCAGAAACCTGGGAATAATTGTTAGTTTTCTTTGTGATGATCTGTGATTAGAGAAAAACAAAATTATATATGAGAAAAAATGGAAGTCTATTGATAAAACGTATAAAAAGGTACTGACTTTGCCAAAGTCCAGGCAAAATAGACATAATTGAAAATGCAGACACAATTAACAGCCTCAGGCATGGTGGTGTAAGGATTAGCTAATTTATCTATGTATTAGCTCAGAACTACACAATACAGTGATCTTGTCTCTGACCTGTTTTACTCTTTCAAGTAAAGATTTATTTATCACTGGTGAGAAAGAACACAACCATTTTTAAAACAGGTATTTGTGATTGGAGTGCTTTTGTAATATCGTGTGACTTAAAACAATGAAGAAATCAGAGTGTCCGTACTTGCTACATTCAAAATAGGAAACTGCATGTGATTTTTTCTTCAGTGCCTCCTCTCAGACCCTTGGTTGAGAGGCTTCTCTCTTTTGGCACACATTACTACTGACAGCACAAAACAGGTCCAAATACAACCTGTTGCTGTTACTCCTAGAAGATGTGACCAGCTGGACTTTCAACTTTAAAATTTATGGAAGAAGATTTAGCTGAGATTCATTCTACCACTGTCAGTAGAATTAAAAAGCACATATATTCAGTGTATCTTTTGCTGTGCTTTGTGCTACAGCTGAACAACTGGAGTGAAAGTTTTGCATTTGGGAGGTTGAAGGATACAGTACATTACATTGTCGAAACTGGAAGAAAAATTAGATTTTGAGGAACCACTTTTATATTAGGATCATGATAATACCCAAACTTAGACTCTCATAATTCTCTCCACTTCCAAAATGCAATCTCTTTATTCTGGTTACTTATTCCTACTGTTGCATTGGCCAGCATCAAACCAGCATAAAAAAAGCATGGTGTTGCTTTTCCACTTATTCTGCATCAACAACTGAAAGCCTTCCAACATTTAATTATTATTGGACCAGCTGCAGCATAGCACTTGTTTTGACTTGTTGAGCAAGTGCGTTTGACTTGGAGGGTACAGAGAAGAGTAAATTAAATGAATAACACATGTTTACCAACAAATTTTTCAACAAAACATTGGCTATTGAATAAAGACCAGCAATTTCATTAAAACATCTATTTTATCCCATATTGCAGTGTGAAGTAATAAGAAGGCATCATGGGTAATCTCACAGTGTACAGAACACCTGGGAGATTATGCGTGAGAAAGCTGAGCTCAGTTATGTCTCTTTGGTCAAGGCATTTCTTTAGGTCTGTGCTTATAAATGTTGCTGGCAGGCACTGTTATACGGTTCCTGGGAACTCTTTCCTGCTCAGGGTGAATGCTGAAAGCTTTTATTTACTAACTGAGCTCTAATTATTAAAATAATTCATTGAAAAAATGAAATTTATCCTTTTACATATTCACTTATATTCTACCGTGGTTTTGTAACTTCCATTATTTGCCTAGTTGCTGCCTACCACTTACTACAGTTGAATACATTGCATGTAAGTTTTGAGAGGATTAGAAAGTAGGAATCACATAATTTCAAAGTCCACCTTAATAATAATTTAGAGTTTCAAACTGTTTTGACTTTTTCAAATGTGTATTTTGTTAATTGGTAAAAATCTACCAGATCTTATTGACTACAACAACAAAATTAAAAACTTAAAATTTTAATAATGGAACAGTGCTTTCCCGGTCATTCTCAGAAGATGTAATACTAAATGCTTGGGTAAGATACATGAATATTCTGACTTATGCTTTTATAAAGTATGGGATATTGAAATACATTTCTTCTATGAGGGATAAAGAAAGAAAACCAATATGTGCTTGAAAAAAGTCCAGGCAATGTTAGTTTGTTTTGTTTTGTTTTGTTTTTTTTTTTAAATTACGGTTTTCCTTTTCATTCTTGCTCTAGATTCTGTTGCAGTCACTGAAGGTTTTCTCATTGACTTTCTCTTGACTTGAGTTACTTTGCAATTCATACAGTTCAGTAATTCTGTGCAATTATGGAAGAGATATTCTACCATTAAAAGTCTGGATTCAATAAAGAATAGATGATTTTTCATTTATTGAAACTGCCACTAACTGCACAGTATTTCATCAAACAATTTCAAACTGTCCCTAATTTAGTTAAGCAAAATAGCCAAATGTTGCTCATCGATGTCAGTAACTGACTGAAAATAAAGAATTTAGTGAAATAACTCTAAATTTACAGCAGTGTAACTTGCTTCAGAATGTGACCTATCAAGCTTTCTGCTTTGTGTTTTAATAAAAAAGTATATTTTATGTAAAAGCAATTTACATCATTCTTTCAAAACCACATCTGTAAATCTATAATTACTTTAAATACAACCAGTCTAATAATAATAAATACAGAGAAACTCAAATATACAGTACTGCACTAAAGCAGTTCTTAAGAAACAGAACTGTTGCAATGAAAAAAAAGAGTAAAGTTTCTGCAGACTTACCCTCCCTAATTAAGCAAAATTCTCACTGATTACGGAAATAGTTTTACCTCAGTCGGAAGGGGAACAGAATTTGGATTAAGATTCTGACAATGAGTTTCGTGTTTAAGATAGGATATGTGTGGAATATAATTTTGGGGACACCTATTTTCAACCTCTGCCTACATTTTTTACTTAAGGGATCCTTATATGCCTGCTCTTGGGCTTTGAGTATGAGCTGATCCATTTTGATGGGAGACGAGTTTCCAAAAGATCTCAGTTCAGAAGGTAAATACTGAACATCCCCAAGACACACGGTCAGACATGACTGGAGCCTGTGCAGCCTGGGGAAGGAGATGAGGAGGGAAATGAAGGGTTATTAAGCCTAAATCACCCACTTTCCTGTACTACTGGCTACACAGTAGTAGCCAGGGGGGCACCAGCCCTCCCTCACTCTGCTGATGAAAATGCGTAAAAAGAAATGCAGAAGACTTGGTACTAAAAGGAGAACAAGCAAGTGGGTGTATCACTCTGAAGCTTTGTAGTTAAAACAGTCAGCTGAATGATTATCCAGTAAATGCCTAATATCAAATGAATTTAAAAAATCAGATGTGGGGACAAAAACCTTTGTTCCCATTTTGACCCCCAGCCCCTGCATTTCTTCTGTGCAGTGGCCCAGAATGTCCCACTGCCAGGTTACTCAGCATCCTAGCAGTTAGGATACGGTCATCAAAAGCAGCTGATAGGGATTGAAATGCCCTTTACCTGAGCAAGGGCTATCTCTTAGTCCGATTCTCTGGAGCTGCAGATGACTAAAGGGGAAATGGAGATAAACTCCTCTGTTCTTCTTACTGGTTGGTGCAAGACAGTTGACCTTTAACAAACAGAAGTGTCCCTCCACTGACTGTATCAGGCAGCCGTCTCTGGTGTCCAAAACAATCCTTTAAGGACAGGTGACTATTTTTATCGATTTCTGTGTCTAACTCAAAATAGATTTCCTGAGTCTGGATCAGGATTCTTACCATTCTATAAAACAGATTAAACCTATTAAAGCGGTTGTGCTTAGAGAATTTATACCATTTACATTGTCTGGCATTTTTTTTTGTTTTTAATAATCACTTTAGGAAAGCTTAATCTAAGTTTCTAAAGTTAATGTTCATTTTCTACAGTGTACAAGCCCAAACAAAGTCACGAATTTTTAAAATATAGTTTTTAAAATCTGTTATCCGGTCTCCTTAACTGAGAATGTTGTTCTGATGAATGTGCTGCTTAACTCCTCTCTGATGCACTTCATTAAAATATTTACACTTGGCATAACTGGTTTGTTTTTTTTTTTTTTAAATCATTCTGCTCTAGGATCACATCTTTTCTGCTATACACAAGCCCTACAAAACATTTGTTGCCTATTATGTAAAAAGTGAGTCGGTTTAAATAGTCTAATCATGGAAGACAGAATGTGTTTCTAGAATTTGAATGTTGGAGAGAAGAGCAAGAATGAGGTAAACAGCTATTTGATGTCTGTCTTTTCACAGTAGCACAATAGCTAATTCCTAGGGCCTCTGACCTTTTAGTGTCCTGTAACAGAGTACTTGCATTAATCTGTTGCTTATCTGTCACCTACCACATTTGATATTTCCAGCCTCTGCTTTCAATTATCAGTCATTTGAGGCAGCACTGAGTAATTTCAGGAGAAAATGCCTGGAACCTTTGACCTGTTTTTGTCAGATAACCACAAGTGTTCACTGTAGATAAACTATCATTTCATTATATTCAAGATGTAAACGAGTGTCGTTTGTAGTGTATCAGCTTACTGTAACCTTTATCACCTTGAAGTGATTAAAACTGACTGGTTTACTTAGTGCTTATACAAAGAATTCAGAGTCAAACAGTGAAAATCAGTGAGATTAGTGTAAATGGCCCCTTATAGTTACTGGGTCTGTAAGACCCTCCGTTTTGCCTTGGCCTGTATATTTAGTAGTTAAACAGTGACATTAAGTTGATTAGTGAGGCTTCACCACTTGTGAATCCAGTTGGGATCCTGGGATCTTACATTGTAAAAGCAGCTTATTACAACATATCTTTGGTTTGGTCCCCATTTGCCAAAGCAGCTTTCACTTTCCCTGCGTGTCACCACATGCCAACCCCTTCAGGAAAAGCAGAGCACGTGTCAGTGGGGAGTTAATCACTAATGAAAGAGCATGTCTAATAGCCCCTCATGCACTATGACCTAAACTCATTGCTAGCACTTTTTACATTTTTTAAGCTCAGTGAACAGTTAATCAGACATTTATAGTGGAATTGGTAAAATACCCGTTACTTATTATACTGTCCATCCATATATGTGCTTTGCATTTTTTTTTTCCAGAAGACAAATACTTGCGTTAATGTAAATTAATGCATGATATTTTCTTTTGCTGTAAAAGATGACCCCTTTTCCGAAATATCTTTTTTGGTGTGAATTTGCCTTCATTCTCCTTACAGTTGGGCTTAGTATTAATACAGTATGAATATTTCATCAGTTTGCCACATGGGTGGAAAATATCATTCTTTCCCATCTTACACACAGGTGTTTGTGATATTCCCCTGAGCCATGATTTGTCTGATGTAACCATAGTTCTGAATATATTAGTTTCAGGTGGTATAAAAATAACATTTTAAAAAGTTGATGCTAAGAATCCTGATCAATGAGAGCAAATGAAGAATTTTGTTGTAATCGGCATTGACCATAATATTGCAGTTATTTTTACTTAGAAAAATGATATTCCTCCAATGGTTAAAAAAGGACTTCCTGATTTTCTGGTCAACCGGTTTTTAGATGCTGTGATTGGTCCCACAGAGATGCATTTTGGCAGATGAACTAAGCAGAGCTGGAATGACATGAGAACTCTCTGGAAGAACTGAACACTTAAAAATCTTAACCTGTATTTTTTGGGCTGCCAGTGTTGAAAAGCTCTTGCATGTGAAATAAAAATGTTTGAGACATGGTGCCTCCCCTGCACTTCATGCCATTTCAGCAGGATAAAGGACCTGAGAGATATCCTATTGAGCATTCACAGTCTTCCCCAAGGCATTTATTAGATGCAGAAGGGATCAAGACTCATGTATTATTTTTGGTATTAAACTACTCAGTATCATTAAATAACTTTTTGCTTTTATAACTTGGCTATTATTCTAGTCATTAGGCAATACTGCAACCTCACAGCCACTGCTTTTTTTTCAGTCTACTATGTAATGCAAGATCTTGTCTAAATTTGTAAAAATTTTTTTTTATATTTTGTACATTGGCTGAGGGAAATTTGCAGTTTGAGATTCTGGCTTCATTGTGGAGAGCAGGACCTCCCTGGGTTTTCCACAGTGTTCAGTGCCTGTTTCCTACAGCCCTTCGTCTCTGCAGGCTGTCGCTGCTCCCAAGTCCTGGCCTGCCTGCAAATGCTGTCTTGACCCAAGGAAATTTTGAACTTGTGTCCCTTTCAGATGGTAGTGCTGTTTCTTCCCTGGGTATACATGGAAATACTGATAAGAACTATCTGTGTGAGCTGCAATAATTAATTTTGGGCTCATCAGGAAGTGGCTATCACTATTCTTTCAGCAGTTGTGAGTGGTCCTGAGAGAACCCCACCAATGCTATGGCAGGGTATTGTAGAGGTTTCTGTCCAAACCATAACATATAGGGAGAGAACTGCTGTTTCCAAACTAACGTTACTAATTAGAAGGTACTTGTAAGAAACTAGACAAAAGGAAACTTCAAACCCAAATAAAAACGAAACAGGCCAGGAGTACTGGCACTTAAACCTTTTATTCAGCGTCTAATTCTCCAATGCTTACTCATAGTGAGCAGTGCTTAGTTACCCACACATGCTGGTAAATACTTGTTGAATAAATACTAACTGGAGATATCAGAAAGGGTTGCTACATTAAGTCTGCCTTTAATACTTTTTTCATTTAAAGCTTATTGACAAATCTGTTCGACGTTAGTTTTGAAATGCTCCATTATAACCTTAGGAACTTGCAGCAAACTCTTTGCACTAGAAAAATCCTCCCCGGTTCAGTGCATTTGCATATGCTAATCTCTGCCAAGTTCTCTCCAAAATGAAAGGCTTTAAATTGACATTAAAAAAAAAAAAAAAAAAAAAGGCAAACAAACCCAAAACCTCAAGTCAGATCTCTGTATATATCTCACAGTTTAGAACCGGGCAGTGGAGCTGCTAAATAGCCTGTATCCTGTTTCTCTTCAGTAGCAGCCCATTCATCTTCAGGTACAGAGCAGCCAGTTTACATGCTTCTGCCTCTTTTCTGCTTTACTTTTTCTACATAGTGTACGATGGCAAACCCATGTAAGCTAAATACGCACTTGAGCCAAGGAAACCTTACAGTTAGCAGACAATTTTCCTTTTGTCAGCCAGGAGAAAGTTCATTTTCACTGAAGATAAAGTGTTCTTATAGCCTATATATTTTATTTTTGGTGGTTCTTAAGGCAACATAGATTTGTACATTTCAAAAAAAAAATGCTAATGAAACAAGGATAGTTTACATTTTTGAAAGGGTGAAAGGGAAGTGTACTGTAAGGGACTAGCTACATGGCCACAGGTGACTTAACTAGTAACTACTGCTCTGAAAATAATGTAAATACTTTTCCTTCAATAGCTCTCACTTTAATATGTCCATAACTGTACCCTTATATGGCAAGCCCAAAATGTTTTTTTTTTCTTTTAGTGCATTTCTATTTTGTAATACCACATATGCGTTATACTAATACACATATGCAGGTTTATATATAAATATATATATATTTAGACACACATACAAACACATATGAATTGTGTATGTAGACAAAATTGTGTGCATATACACATGTACACAAGCATATAAGTATAAATATACATATATATTGTAATAATATACACATTTGATTATTTATACATGTAACAGTAATCTAAACGTGTGCTTTTTCAGAACGGACATTGTTCCTTCTTCAGATCCGAGGACTGTTAATATTAAAACACTATGAAAGAGGAGGGTTTATAGGAGGGAGCATTTAGTGGAGCTGGGTGCAGTCATGCACATTTAGCTGCTTATCCAAACCGAATCCCAGCTCCGAGTGTTTTAGGCTTTGTGCGCCATCAGGAACGCAAAGCACCTATCTCACGAGGCAGGTGGAACTTCTTCAGAAGTGAGAACTTCTCTCTTCTCACAGAGCACAGCTGCTTCACAGGTCAAGGATACATTGCACTCTGTGGCAGTGGAAACCATGGATTGTTTTTCTTTCCACATCTGTAAAATCTGAAGTATTAATCCCATAAGATGGTCATCAGCCAGTACTGTGGCCTGTAGGTTCCCTTGCTGCATCAAAACATGTATTCCGTTGCAAAAGGCGCTCCTAACTCAGGGTCAGAACTGCAGCAGGCAGTGGAGTTAGGCCCAAATCAGCTGTAAACTCAAATGAACTAAAATCCTCTGTTTACTTCCCCTTAAAATTCTGGGCAATCCCAAATTAAGCAATGATGAGGTTAACTTTTTTATTTTAAATATTGGCAGTGTCAGAAGCAGTGGGAGCTGCACCTGCCCACCTACAGCGCATTTGAGGGGACTTCTCCCGCCAGGAGTAGCGTTGCCTTTGCCGCTGGGGTGCCAGAACCACTCAGCCCTGATTCATGGCTCCTTCTTCTGACCACTGGCAAGATGACGCTTATGCCATTAGAGTACAACATGTTTTAATTTATATGATGTAATTGCTTCTTAAATATATAGTTGTCGCAGTGCACTTTAGTACCACTTCAGAATTTATTACGTTAAGTGGAAAAGAGCAGCATTCCTCTCATGTGCCTGGTTATTAGCGGCAATTAGTGTTTTCCAAAGTCATCTGTGGCTCTGACGTTACTACTGCTGTGCTTATGACTACACTGAAGTCCTAAATCCTTTCACAGCTTTTAGTTTGTCCCTATTTCTAGTTACTTTACAACATGCCCTCTTTCAGCTTTTTTTTATATTCTTTCCACTCCAGCTTCTGGAATTTGTATAAAAGCCACTGAGGTTTTTTTTTCTTTTGAACTGAAGACACTGAGCTGGTGGAATTTCCTTTAACTGGAAGTACGTCTGGGTTTGTGGTTTTATTATTTGCACAGTTTTATATTGTCCTGTTTGTTTACTCCCAAGTACAGGGAACGCTCCATTAATCATGGGAAATGGGCATTCATTTCACCTCTTTAATTTACATTCAACTCTTTTTCTCACAGTTGAAAGGGACAAGGACTTCTCCCACCAGCGAAGGCACTACAAAGAATTTCGCTTTGACCTTACTCAAATCCCGCATGGAGAGGCAGTGACAGCAGCCGAATTCCGGATATACAAAGACCGAAGCAACAGCCGCTTTGAGAATGAAACAATTCAGATTAGTATATATCAGATCATCAAGGAGTACCCAAACAGGTACCCAGTTGGCATGAACGTATTACGTGTTGAATAATGTCTCCTGTTGCTATCTTACGTAGGGAGACAATAGCTGATCATACGCATACCCTCGGCAAGGCATCATTGCTATCACCGTGGCTTGTGCCCTATTAATTCCTAGGCAACGACAACAAATACTGAGCAAGGATAAAAGTTATCTTCAATGTAATTTATTCCAGGTTTACGGAGAGTTACACATCCAATCTCACCAAATAATCTGACCATGCACAGAGGGGGGCAGGGTTCTTGTTCTCAGTGAGCAAATGGTGGAGTCATGTGCACAGTCTAAGTGCCTGGATTTGGGAAATGCACCATGTGCTGACACTGAGGTACTACCAGCCAAGATTCATTTAGCTCCTTAAAGGCAGATAGATTGTTTAACTTTGTTTATGTTTGAAGGAGCATGGTTTTTTGCATGTGTTTTAATATCCTGCTGAAGGTAATTAAAAGATAAAGTCATGTACTGACTTTAAGATGACATATGCACACTTAACACATGCAGCTCACCATAACTGAAAATTAAAACCAATAGGACATTACACATGAGCAAACCTCTGAATCTGAGTTTGCAGAGCTCTGTGTGTGACATATTTCCAAGACTCTGCAAGACCTGAGGAAATGACCAGTTTCACCAGGCAAAGTAGCTAAATACCTGAAAATCCCTATTAAAAACTAGTAGCAATTCCAAAATGCTTCTGAAAAAAGCTACATACACCCAAAATTTGGGTTTTGAAATTAAATTAGTATATGTCTTTTCTCAGAAAAGTGGAAAAAAAAAGTTTTGTTTTGAGATAAATAAAAACTCTGCCTCATCTTGGAACAGATAAAATAGTTCTATCCTGGGCATGTTTAGCAAAAGCAAAGAAAATGGCAACCTAAACTTGCAGAGTACTCTGGAGGAAAAAAATGCCCCATCACCAGTTAGCTTGAAGGCTGGGCCAGAGTCAAACCTCTTTTCTGCTCACAAGAAAGCTTGAGCTTGTACCTTCCAGGAGAGAGCTCTGAACATCAAGTTATACATTTTTTATGGCTATAAACAGGGAGTCATTTTATATCAATGGAGCAGAACCAACAGGAGGGAAAGCACTCATCCTTCTAGAGTATCTTCTGCTTTCTTAGTAAATTTGGGCAGGAACAAAACAGTGAGGGTTTTTTTTTCTTTTACGTCTGTCTTCAGCTTGCAGAAATTCTTTTGACATAGGTTCTAAAAGAAACTTCTTGGAGGAAGGAATGACATGGGAATGAATAAAACATATCTTTTAAAAAAGCATGGGTCAAGGCTAGGGTGATGAAAGCTCTTCACCTGCAAACTCAACAGATTTTTTTTAAGAACTAATGGGAAAAGTTAGTTTTTCTAATCCATTTGATGTTTTCTTTTTTGGGTTTTGGGTTTTTTAAAATGTTTTCCAAGTAAGTGATTTCTATTCTATTTTAGAGAAAGCAAAACTGCTTACTAATCTGAAGCAAGATCACACTTTAATATTATCTGACTTGTTAAAATGACAACTGTCTCTGTGAAACCATTAAAGAATGCTCTTGATTTCTTTCAACACATAAACATAAATTTATAAACGTTTTATATTGCCATTTATAAACATAAAAGCCACATGTCCTCTAATGGAAGCATGGTGCTGGAAAGGGGGACATACAACAATATACCACCCATTTGATTTCACCAGTATAACTACAGAAACTTCAGATGTAGACTAAGTGTTTCCCTCCTATTGTTGATTTTGGCAGTCTCTACTCATATATGGAGTATATAGAGACAAATGCCTCAGTGGGACAGGATAGGAGAAGACCACAAGACCTCCACTGTTCAAATTAGAAACAAGGAACTTTTCCCACCTGCTTCTTGATACCTCCAGACATAAGAGCTCCCAAGAATAATTTGTCTAGTGTTTTTTGCAATAAAGACACAGCTTTTGCTTTGGGGCCCAGACTTCATTAGTGTTATTCTTGCCTTTGTCACCTCAGGTTTGTCCTCCATATGTACATGAGATTTTAGGTGCAAAATTTTCAGAAGCTGCAACTGCAGAATATGAGGGTGAGAGAACTGTGAGGGTGGTGAGACACTGCAACAGGTTGCCCAGAGAAGTTGTGGGTGCCCCATCCCTGGAAGCGTTCAAGGCCAGGTTGGATGAGGCTTTGAGCAACCTGGTCTAGTGGAAGGTGTCCCTGTCCATGACAGGGGGGTTGGAACTTGATGGTCTTTAAGGTCCCTTCCAACACAAACCTTTCTATGATTGCATGATTCTATAAGGTCCCACGCTCCTTACTAGTGCCATACCACAGCAAAACTGCTGGGTTTGACCCTGCTCCTCCACCCTTCTTTGCTCTGAACAGGAAACGTGGGTGTCTGACAGGGCTCTGCAATCCCAAACGCAGCCCTGCCATGCTTTCAGGCATGGAGTGGTCAGGCTTTAGAATTTCTGAGTTGCAGATTAAGGATTATGTTGTAGTCCTGGACACTTTTTGTCTCTGTGGCAGCATGGCCACTGAAGTGTGTGTGTATTGAATTTGCTCAGTTTGCTGAAATGACAGTCTTTGGGATTGCAGTTTTCTATTTGTTCTAAGTAAGCGTGCAAGGCTCAGCCCATGGCAAGGCAAACTTTCCTACATAGCCCTGCCAATGTACTCCTACCCAGATCTTTTCTCATGACAAAAATAATATACTCCAACAGGCCAAATCCTTGTTCATGATCTGGTGGCAGCTAGCCACTAATTTAACTAAACCCCAAGGATTCTTCCCGCATTAGGGAATCCTCAAGTGGCATTAAGATACTAAAACAGCTTTCTGGAATGAGGCGAGAGGTGAAGCAGCATTATGGGGATGGCCTATTACATAGTAATAGTGATTTGATCTGGTTGAAAACTCTGCTGGGTTTCAAGGAACATATAGATGGTTTATTCCACCTTTACTTCCTTAAGTGACCCAGGAGATCTGGAGCTTCTTAGACATTCTGCCCACAGCCTTTTTGCTGAAATTCTTGACTGTGGTAGCATTTCTGCTGTAGACAACTGGTCGTTTGGGACCAGACTGAGATCACTAAACTTAAACAGCCTCCATAAAGGTAAAGCCAATCAGCTGTATTCTGCCTGAATGTGTTCACTGTTGCATTTCAGGCTATTTACGACATAATGCTGTACTTTTTTATTATGTGTTGTGGGCTATTTTTTAAATAGAAATATTTTTTAAAATTAGAGCCAATATTTGCAGCTGTTTTTCATTTGAAGTGTGGTCATTTTTTTCTTTTTGCAGAATAAAAGGGAATTTTAAAATTAAAAATGTCACAAAATGTGATGAGAAGTTTGAGTGAATGACAGCAGCTAATGGGGGAATCCTGATCCCACAACTCTCACTGCCTTCTCAGGGGCCAGGTTTTCACCTTATGTTTGTATCAATTGTGAAAAAGGTTGGGTTTTTTCCTGACAAATACTTTGAATTTCTGTAGTAAAGCTGTTATGTGGGCTAAATTATTGTCATTAGTCTGGAGACATTTTCTCTATTCTACTATATGTTCTTGAGAATCAGTTCTAGTTTTCTTTAGGTACCCACAACTAATTTTTGGTTCATTTGCTGAGTTAATGGGTAAGAACAATCTGCCTCTTTGAGTCCATTACCTTAGCCAGATCATTACGCTTGTAGGAAGGCAGACAAGAAGATTGACATATCAATGCCAAAGACACTTTGGTGTGAGTTTCTGCTGCAGTACAAAATAATAAAGTCACATTGAGGACAGGTCACAGGGGAAATTTGTCCTTTATAAGGATTTCTGGACTGTACTGTTAGTAGTGCCCTATTCTGTTTTGGCATATGAGACCTTGCACATCCTGACTTTTGAGAACATTTCATATCAGTCCCAGCAAAGTTTGGAGCTGAAAGAATCTATATGGGAAAACAATTATGTGTTCTAGGAGGAGACAAGATGAATGTGAAATTATAGCACTGTGAGATCATAATATGTTATATTCCAAACAATTTTACAGTTTTCTATTAAATATAGTGTATGATATAAGAAATATTTATTTAAAAAATCTTAAAAACTGTCACATTCAGAATTAAACTTTTCAGTTTTAAAATTCTGATAAAACTGCTTATTAGAGAAAAAAAAATGGCATTCAAGTCTCCAGAGAGCACTATTTATGAGCTTGTGGTACGTTGTTAATTTGTTCAGTGCTAGCATAGCAGGTCAGGCTCTTTTGAATTGTAAGACTGTTTTCATGTTAGGTCCGGAGGGAGAGTGTATGTTTTCTCCTTGTGAGGTCATTAGCACAGTTCTACTAGAATGGAAGTGATAAGAGCCCAGCAAAAGATTATCCTTTAACAGAAGAAAAAAAGGTTACTTGAAAGAAAGCCCTTTCAATTTCCTTTTCTTTTTTTAAAAAAAACCCCAAACCGCTTTATCATTTCTGAGCTCTTTAACCTGATTCTGCAGATATTTCTCGCATGTAACTAAACATATGCTTGTCATAGCTCATTTGGTCTTATTTTCCTGAGTGTTGAACAACCACAATTTCAAGAGCTATACAAGACATTTTTCAGTATCAGACCTTCTAGGTGCATTTACAGTGCTTAGTCTAGATAAGATAGCAACTTCCTACAATGTTGTTACGTTAAAGCAACATAAGGATACAGTGACAGGACCATTGTAACTTTAAATCCACTTTTTATACACAAAGCCTATTATTTCTATCTGTTTTACCTCTTTAAGCATATGTTCACGCTGTCTGTAAGGTAACTATGATTCTAAGGACTGTGTAAGCCAAGTCTGTCTTTAGTTGAGTTGGACAGTCAAAATTTAGAATAAAATATTTTTTCTTGTATATTATTGTTTTGATTACTATTTATGGCAGAAAAGAAATATGTTTCCATAACTATAGATTTAGGTTTAAAAGGCTAAATGGTGAAAACAGTTTTTAATAATGTGTGTTGCTTTGTAGAAGCATGTAAAACAAAACTGATGAGAGTTAAATATATTGGGTTTAGTGTGGTCATTGTAGTAAATTATTTGTAATACAGATGTGGTTCTGGAACCAATTGTGTCAGGAGATATGTGAAAACAGAACAAATAAACGATCCATGCTAAGCATTTAGTAACACAATTATACTAACTCCCCTGAGCAGCCCTTTTGAATTACTGGAAGATTTCATGGGAACAAATTTGAGAATATACCAGAGAACTGAGGGTTAAAATGTAATAATTACATTATTGAAAAGATATATAATTTCTACTTTGATATAGAGACTTATTTTCTAAACATCTGTACTAATATGAAACCGTCTGAACTGTCATCTATTCATGTTTTGTCATATGATATAGCCGCTGTCATATGTTATTAATAACAGATTTCTTTAGCAAAACTATGCCTTCGAATTTTAGTTGAAATTGTAACGTGATTTTGACTTTTTTTGTCTTTTACACTGAACGGTTTATAAAAGGTAATCTTCCTGAGACATTCTAGTGCTGAAAGATGAATCCTTTATACACAGCCTCAATTATATATTTTGCATATTTATATCAGGAAGCTGGATTTTTCAGATTTTCCAGACCTGTAGTTTTCACATGCTGAGACTCATTTCAGAAAGGCCTCTCAGGGGAAATACCTGTATTATATGTAACAATTACATGTTAGCTACAGCACATGCTGTACTGTGTTGTGATGAGGATATGTCAAAGGATTATTCGTTTGGACTCCAGGAAGTTACTGTCAGCAAGGAAATTAAGGACATTAAAAAAAAAAAAAAAAAAAAAAGAAATTTGAATGCCTTAACTCTCTATTTTCTTTAACTTAGGGATGCAGACTTGTTCCTGTTAGACACAAGAAAGGCTCAAGCTTCTGATGTGGGCTGGTTTGTGTTTGACATTACTGTGACCAGCAATCACTGGGTGATTAACCCACAGAACAATCTGGGCCTGCAACTCTGCGCTGAAACCGGGGACGGTAAGATCATAACTGTAGATCATGACTCCATATATGCTCTTGTCATGTCTTGCTAGGAATCTTTTCTGGCTGGGTGTTTTTTAACTTGACTGGGTGACAATTCACTGAGAGTTTATAAGCAAAGAACATGAGCCTTATCCTGCTGTAGATATAGTCTGCAAGCTTTCTATTATTCTTAATTCTGTACAATATGGCAATTATAAAGCTATACTGAACCAAGTTAAATTAAATGAAGTTTTGGATAAAAGCTCCTACATAGAAAATGACGTTCCATTTTAATGTTCTTCCACTGATGATTGCATTCAGGAAACTCAAGCAGATTTGTGGAATTTTTGTTTTAGAAAGTTTCTAAATATCTTTCTGGGCTGAAGCACAGAGAAAGGTATAAAAAAACCTTGGGACATTTCAGAGGGGACCTCATAGCTGCTGGTACTGATGTTGGAGAAAGGTAAACAATAGGGTAATGTGGGAATTGGTTTTCTATCATTTTAAAAAGAATTAATTTCAAAACATTTTTATCTTGAAACGGGTTAAAAATTTGAAATCTTGAAAAATTTTATTAGCTGAAAATTAGAAAGAACACTATCAAAATTGAAGTCAGAGCTGTGGGGGTTTTCAGTACAAATTTACTAGGCTACAAATTTACTAGGCTTCATTATTCACAGTTATGCTCTTCATTAAAAAGTGAAAATGCATTTCAATGCAAAATAATATTAGAAGAAATGATCTTTACTTAAACTTCTTTAGAAACTAATAAAAAGAGACTTATATACTGTTTTTTCTGTGATGGTTCACTTAATCCATACTACTTTACAAGCAGACTTTCAGATTTAGCTCTTTCTTGTCAAAAAGCTTTTTATGGCAGAGGTCAAGGGACCTATGATGCCAGTTAATCTAAACCTTAGCTGACATAATGTTAATGAGTAGCAGAAGAAACCCTGGTGTAAGGATTAATATTTTTTTCTTCTTTCTTTGTTCTGGCTACATTTTCTCATTGTTTTTGATCTGAATTCTCCCTCAGGCTCAGCTGGGCTGTGAACAAAGCCTCTCATACTTTTTCAGCAAGTGCTCCGGCTGCTGGCAGTTATGCAAAAACTGTCCTCCTTTAGGCATGATGCTTAAAAAGGGTGTTGGCAGGCTTGAACCAGAGCAGAGGATCATTTCACCTAATGTTGCCTATATGGTCAGACTACAGTCAGTGGAAAAGGGAGGCAGCAATGCACAGTAGACCATGTTGCTGTTGCGTTCAGCCATCCTTCAAAAGCACCACACCTGAGCCCGCACTGTACAGGGAGTGGCTCTGTTAGGCAGCCTGTTTTTGTGATGCCATTTTTAAGCCCTTAAAATTCTGGAGAGGTGACACCTCCGTCAGGCATCCAAATTAGGTGGACTGGCTTCTGGCCAGCTTTCCTGCTCCAGAATAAACTCCATCCTTGACTTTTTTTCCAAGAGATTCAAATACAGAAACTCTTGAAAATTAAATATCCATGAAAGACATTCATTAAGAAACCCTGGAATCAGCAATTTGTTGGTTCTAGCCTAAAAATTATATCCGTTCAGTAAACAGCAGGAAAGTTTGTATGGGTAAAAGCAAACCTTTAGATACACTGAAGGAATTGTAAAAGAACAGTTTATGTAAATATTTCCCCTGTCCTACTCCCAAGATCAGAAAGGTGATAGATAAATTTTCTATTTTTAATTCCAAACCCACTGGCAGCTTTACCTTCTGCACCTCACTTATTTGAATTTCTTAACACAGCTGTTTGAATGAGGAGGGAATTCCCTTCTTCCCTCACTTTCTGTTCCCCTTTCAGTTTATTCATGCAAGAAGAGCGCTCTTCCACGGACTAAAGTTTTCAAAACTATAGGGAAGACCTGTGCTACACCACTTCAGCTTAGCACAGTGAAAATCATCCTTTCATGCTCTTACAATTTTGCTCTTAAGGCTTTGATTATTTTTATTGGGTTGCTGTTACTTCTGGAAGCTATTAGAAACACCAGCAGTTGAATGACATGTTTGTGTAGAGACGGGACACGAATTTTTGTACACGACTCAGTATGTAGTGGACTCTGTAACCCAGAGAACCGCACCCACCTTCCCTCCGACCAGTTTTCTATGAAAGCTCAGAGACTGGTTCATATCAACCAAAAAACCTTCCCTTGGCTCAAGTGGACTTTAGGCTGTGCAGGTCTGAAGCACGTTTCTTCATGCCTCCAGCTGTCCATTGAGTTTATGGGAGGTAGAGGAGTTCTGCCCCCACAACTGGAAAGACATTTATGATAAGACCTGATCCATTAACCTTTCTATTTGAACAGACTATTAAACTAAATGGGATTCTGTTAAGTCAGAGGATCCCTGTTTGAGGTATTCAGGTGCTGCACTGGGGCCCTGGATAATGAAATCTGTAAATGCGTACTAATTTTTAGATTTATTCATTCAGCACCTTTAAAATGGGGTGCCAATAATTACTGAGACTCTGGGGTGCTACTATATTGTTATCATTACCATTAACAGCAATCTTTCTTACAGTTATCTTTCAGTGACTTTTTAGGCAATTACTTGTGTAGATATATTTCTTCGGTGATCCCTGAAGATGGTGCATAAATAATAATAATGTCTACATGAGGAATAAAAAAATTTGTAACTGTTTAATAGAGCAGTGTGATAAAAACAACTTTGGAAGAATGTCTGGTTGTTGTAATTCATATTTTTCCCCCTTTGAAAATGCTGAAAAAGTACAAAAAGCCACATGACATTGGAATGTGTTTTCTTTTTTCTTTAAGACAGTATTTGGTATCATACGTCTCATTTTAGCATGAAATGTAGACTTTTTCTCTTAATGGGACGTTTTATTTTGAACAGTAAGAATAAAGGTTTGCATGACACATATGGAAGCTGTCAACATATAATGCACTGTTTCCCTGGGGCTGTGGTAAATTAAGGATCAGGTTTTTTTGATTCTCTTTTTTAATGTCTCCTCAACATTCTGCAGCATCCCCTTTTGGCCGATTCCCTCCTTTTGACACCAAAACTCTCCGTGGTGTTTAAAATGAGAGGTGATCATTTTCACACTGGAAGTGCGGGTGTTAGATAAATTGCAGCATAAAATCAATGCAGATGCAGAAACAATTCGAAAAGCTCCATGTGACACTTTTCATGTATATACACCATATGTCTCTTATGACTTAAAACATGTTCCAGTGAATCAGCACCTTTGTATTAACATTTAACATTTTTATAATTGGGAGTTAGCAACAGTTTGAACATCGCTTTTACTGGAGGAGTATAAATAGCTGTAAGAGTATTGCTTTTGCTGTTTATATCATCACTGAAGAGAACCTAGTGTTGTCTACAGAAAATGGGAGAGGGAGATAACATGTGACGATGACTATTGATGATCCACAGGACAAAACAGGTTCCAAACACACAGCTCTCAATACAACATCCTGGGTAGCCCCCACAGCCATGTGGTTCTGTGCCTTTCCTTAGATTACTGCATCTCTCAGTTATTTTCCATCCACCTGCACATCAGAGGGGAAGAAACTGGTGGTAACTTTGAAAAGCCCACGCTGATTAAGGTGACTTCTGTTACCACATAGTCCTATGGAAGGTTTCCTTGGGCTTTCTTGCTGTCTGAGGTGGGCAGGCAGCAGGAATCCTCAGCTCCCTGAGTCTGACTTTTACTTCAGTTTTTTTTTTTTTTTTTCTTCAGAGCATAGGGAAACTTGAAAGAAATAGGTTCCCTGATCCAAGTGAAGCCTGGGGAAGGCCAATTCTCTCTCCAGCACGTATTTGGGTACACTCTGACGTGTGTCCCCTGGAAGGGGGTTTGGCTCCTAACCCTACATGCTGCAGGAAGGATTGGTGAGGTCCTTCTCCAGCGATGGTGGGGGAGACATTAAGAGACACACTTGCTCTTTTTTAGCCTCTCTTCCTTTCAGCCTGGGCCTTCCAAGGTCTCTTTCTCCTATGAAGCCTTCAGAAAGGCAGCATGGCCACATTCTCTGTGTCACAGAGGGTGGCTGGCTCGCTTTCAAGCCACAGCAACCTGTGGAAGCACCCTGGCTTCTTCAGGTAGTTGGCTGCATACTTTACATGGCCTTGGCCTCACCTTTACAACACTAAATCTCCTCCCAAGGTTGCCCCCAGTCAACCTTGGCACCTGACTTACATGACCATGGTAGCTGTCAGGTACTCTGGAGGATGCTGCTGGGTTGTTACATTTAAGTCTCTTGGTGGATCTGGTATTTACAAGGCAAAGTATCAGGAGTGAGTTCACCTTCATTAGTGTCCTTACAGTGGGGGAATTTAGGATATATATATTTATATTGATATATATATGGGCTTTGGCAGGCAATAGCTCTGCCTAAATTCTGAGCCATCTGGAAGCCATATAGCCATGTTAGCACAGCACTGAACCCGAGCTAATATATCCTGCCCCTCAGCAGGTTTTATTAGCTTGGGCTCAAGCACTGCCTAAGTACAGCTACATGAGTTCTGGTTCAGAGCTGACTTTGGCCAAAGTTACACTAGTAAATTAAACATGCTCAGGAATACTGTATGTGAAACAAGCCGGAGGGATCACTCTCTCAGTCTCCAAAACAGGGTGACCCCATGGCAGCTTCTGTCCTGGGAGAGGTCCCTGCAGCACTGCCTTGGGGTGCTGGGGACTCTGCGGTGGAGCTGGCATAGGACGCAAGTGCACCAGGAGCACCCTCCCACCCTGAGCAGGATGATCTGGCTCCAGCATGTGGGAGTGCTCCTGGGCACTCTTTAATTTACTTAAATAGGTGTAACCCCTGTTTCCAGCTGGGTCAGAAATACAGACAGCATTTTCTTGTGTCTGCTTGTAGCAAGCAATACGAACATACCCTTTGTTAGTTAAGGGCACGCTTACTTTAAGCAGGAGTGGCAGGGAGGTGAGATGGCCTCCTGCCCCTTCTCCTGCCACCACGCCATACTGGTGCATACTGGTCCTGCCTGTACAGCTGTACCACTCCCCCTCCACCCTGCTCCCCAGATGAAGATGAAGGATACATCTGCGTCTCAGCACCAGTATTTTAGAGATAATGGCATTTGTGTTTTGTTTCATTCAGAAGGCTTTTATCCATTTTATTCTTTGGTGGATGACCAATTAATCTAATCTCTCCTTCTTTTATTGTCTTCCTGAACACATTTTTAACTGTGCAGAAAAGTCCTAGGACTCCCACAAGCCATTCACAGTTTAAGTACATTAAAGTGAAAGGATAAATCAAGTACTTAGTGAGCGTATTTGTGTATGATTACATGTGATTTTTTTGTGTAAGCATACATGCTACTGCCACATTATACAGCATATACCATCGTTCCTAACACATTCCCAAGTGCTTTCTTAAGAGCTTTATGAATACCAGAATCACCACAAAAAGATAGGCAAAATTCCTTCAACTGAACTGAATAAAATGAACAAAATGTAAGATTTTAAAACCAAAAGCTGAATCATTAGTTTTGACCAAAGCTGTGAAACCTAGGAAGAACAGAGCAGACCATCCAAGACCACCCATTTTTCAGAATTCCTTAAAGCCTCCAGGGAGCAGAAGAGTTAATAAAACACATGAAGCTTGTTTCAAAAGCATATTTTATGTTGATAAAGATAAATGTGTCCACCAAAGGAAAAGTTTGCATAACAGTTTATGTAGATGATACAATAGAGACACTACAAAATACTTCAGAGTTGGAGTGTTGAGAATGTCTTATATATGGACCATCACATTTGTGTTGTCAAGTTTTCTTTTCTCCTTTTTTTCATAAGCCTTCATTTAAGCTTTGGTAGGCAAACTCTACCTCAATGCTTTTGTGAAGTTCCATTGCTCTCAAGAGCACTGTTCAGGCATGAGAAACCACACAAGTTTCTACCTAATTTTGAAAACTACTATGCAAGCTTTCAGACTCAGGGCCTCAGGACAATTTTTGCTCAAATATTAGACATTATTGGACATTGTATACTCAGGGTCTTTCTCCAAAAGGCCTTTCCCAAACCTCATTTCAGATATCACTCCCCATGAGGAGGAAACCATAGGTGTGGCATTGGAAATTCTCAAGCATCACTGAAGTTTTCATTTCTATCTACAAATATATGAAATTATTACGAAAACAACTACTGTGACCTAGCAATAGTGGTTAATCTGTAAAATGTGTTTTGTGGCTTGTTGAACACTTCTGGAAGTAAATAAGTGCTTGTTTTTCATAACAAAATGAGTGGTTTGCTACAGTTTGATGACTCAGGACAAAATAATGGATCTTGGAATCACTCATTGTCCTGTGTTGCCAGTGTAAATCTGGCCAAGATGCATAATGGCTGAAAGCTCTTGCAAAATTAGTGTCTGCTCAATGCCTTATATAAAATATATACTGCCTGAGGAGAGACAGCCAAGTCACAAATCTTACCACTGTCATTGGCATCCACACTGGTGATCTCAGAAGTCAGCTTTCTGAATGTCATGAAAAGTGAGGTGATGTCTCCAGGTCAGGACTGTGAGACAGATTATTATTGAAAGCTTGAAGGGCTCTTGCATTTCCATTTGGAGCAGCTGGGGGGGGAAATGAACTTTTAAGATGGAACTTGATCAGTTCATGAAAAGAATTGTATGATACGACTGCATGTCACAGGAGAAAAATGGACATAGTGACACAGCAAATAGCTCTGCAGTTATGATCCTGAGTGCTATTTCTATTCTGTGGGTAAAAAAAAAGGAACAAAAGCATCAGGATTGTTGAGTTAGAACCTTTTTATAAGCTGAACTTCACAGTTATTTTTGCAGCAGCATTTCCTTTATTATAAGGGGACAGAATGTGAAAAGACAAATAATATTCATTCAGTTCAGTCAGTCAAACCGGCACTTCCATGCAACCTTTTATGCAAACTGCTAAGGGCACTTTGCTATCAAATAGAATAAAAGCCGAAAATAAGTTTAAATGCCAAGTCAAACAAATACATCTTGCCAAAGACTCAAAATGATATGAATAAGGACTAAGGAGTTCAGCAGATTTGAAACGTAATGCTTTAAATAAGTCTTAGTCTCCAAATATACCTGTCAATATAGAGAAGAGATAATAAATTATCATAGCAGGATTGAGAAGAGCATGCCAGATTGTGAGGAATACAAAGGCTCTGGACTATCCTTGCACAGAGTAAGTCCATCTGTTATGCTTATTTGTTTTTTCTAGGTGTAGGGGCAATTGCACTGATCAGGTTCAGTGGAGCAGGCACTAGCTGAATGCCGGTTTCTTGCAGTTTCTTTTTCTTTTCTTCTAAAGTCTGAAGAAAAGTCTTTGAAATCCTCCGAATTAAAGATATGGTGGAAGTATAAAACCAAACACATTTTTCAGAATGCCTGACCAAATTCAGTTCTTGTTCAGAGATGCTCAAGATAAGCAGAGAGACACACCTTGCTGTTTTGGTTCTACCAGTTTCATGTGGGTGAAGCTCCAAGGGAAGGTGTAGTTAAAGCAGGTCAGCCTGAGTCATTCAGCTGATTTTAGAAAATATTGCCCTAATACCACAGTATGGAACAACTGTGTGCTGGATAGACCTGGATTTTCAGTTGTCATCGAAGCCAAGAGTTTTCTAAATGCTTACAAGAAATGATAGACTAAAACTGCTTACTAAAAATGAAGCCCATGAATGCTTCTTGCTACAAAGGCCAGTTCAGGGTAGTGTAAGATTTTTCTTACTGTATTCTGAAATCCACACTATGGACAAAGGTGAGGGCTACCTAACAGGACTATAGCGCACAGATGCAGCTACTGCTGTGGCAGAAAGCTTGATGCATTTCAGAGGCAGGATACTTTGAAATATCTCCTGTTCAGGAAGGGGCAAAACTTTGCGGTCTTAGACTGAAGGACATCTCCCACACACACACTTTTTTTTTTTCTTTTTTAAATGAAGGATAATAGCAGTTCTGTAAGTGCAAACTTTCTTTTGCACAGAAGCAACCTAAAATGGAGACAACATATGTGGTTTGAATTTCCAAACCAAACAGTTCAGAGATCCTCCTCGGAAGAAATATAGCGTCTCAGGGGCAGTGTATATTTTGATTGCTTCATCTTCTGAAAGTTGCAGTTAAGCTAAGGTATATGATAAACAGAGAGAGAAAAGTTTAATGATGAACCCACAGAAGTCAATAAAAGTTTTTCTGTTGACTGCACTAGAAGCAGATTCAGTGCATATACCATTCATGAAATGAACAAATGGGTCCTAAAAACTCAGGCTGGCTGCTGAAAAGATCAAGCAAATGAAGGAATAAAGTCACATAAGCTGTTTCTGTGTGTAAAAAGGCTGTGGGTTACAGGATTAATTTTTTATAGTATATCTCTATACCCTGAATAACCAAGTAAGCCTTAACTTGTGGAATCTTAATAGCCATCTCATTGCTGAAGCCTAAAGGAAACCCAGAGGAAACTTAATAATATTAAAAGTTATTTTAAAGGGAGTTCACGTTGGTTTGAAGGACATTTTGCTTCACACACAATATCCACCATTGTAAATTCAGAGAACTTAAGATTTAAATTCAGAAAACCTCCACACATCTTTACAGCCCTCAGTATATAAATCTAATAGTATTCTTAAAATGTCCACCAGTAAGGTATTAATCTTTTACAGATAAAATTAAAATTCTGAAAGTCATTGGAACAAAAAATAAAGAAAAATAGTAAAAATATTCCCTCTAGAAATGAGGGGAAACTTGGAACTTTGTGGTAAGAGGCTAGTTTGTCCATGTTGCAATGAATAGAGAATAGTCTCTACAGTTTTTCATATCTGACTTGCAACAGAAGATTGGAACATATAGAAATTAATGTTACTGAATTATTTAATAGTAACTCAAACACATGAAAAGAAGAATTAAAGAAACACAAGACTAAAAAGCCATTTAAAATGAAATCAGAAGCTTCAGCAAATATATTTTTCCCTTGCAGTCAAAAAAGTAATTATCAAAATTGTTCAGAATATGTTGCCAATTACTCTGCTCCATAACTGCTAACTTTCTCAGTTCTTCTCTTGCCTTTGCTGGGCGCTCTGTCACTGGAAACATCTTAAACCAATTTAAAGTGCTACACCTGAATAAACATGTTGTAAAAGTGTTTATGTATTGAAGTGGGTCAGTTCAAGGTATGGTATTTGGCTGGAACTTCTAATTTCTCTTTTTACTGCAAAAGGGCTGCCAGAAGGAGGAAGTCTGAGCTGAATTAATACATTTGTTACAGTGGAAGTAGAATGGAAACTACTTTAACCACAAATCAAACTGCCTCTTTCATTTACGCCAGTGATAGAGTTTTTCTAAGAAATATAGACTCTGGCACACAGCCACTGTAAGTTTGTGTTTGAAAAGGAAACCTATATGCTTATTTCTATAAGGTTTACTCCTATGCTTATTTGCAAGTTCTTTTTCAGGATGATTGAGTTAACAGCATTACATGTTTGTGAGGCAGATGCTCCTTCCTTGCCCGCGTAGCAAACTTTTCCAGTCAGTTTAGAAGAATCCCCAGGCGCCCCGATGCTGCACAGCGCACGCCGTGCCTGTGCCCGTACCTTCCCGTTTAAAGGACCTCTGTGTCCCCCACCCAGCACAGCTGCACAGCTTCACATGACACTGTCTCATTTTCTGACGGTTGAAGGGCTCTGCATAATACACGTACGCACAAAAGTGTTTATGCTGCCAAAATAAATTCTGTTAAGAGCAAGGGTTTATTTGCTAAAATGTCACTGATGCAGTTTCAGTGACTTGCTTTGCTTTCTTTTCTTTTACTGAGGTTTAGATCCTATAATATAGTGAGGTTACCACACAGTCCTGACTGAACAAATATTTTAAAGAAATATGCACATCCCCTGGGAATGGGACCAGAGTCAATAATGTACATATTTCAAACTCTGTTCTCTTGAACAACTGAATGCCTTCCTACCTTTACTAGTGTATGAACATTAGTTCGAGTAACACTCCACAATATCTATTTTTAAAGCAGAATTATATTTATTTATCTACGGTTCTTTTTGCTACTGATTTGCTTTGGGGATATAAGGTTCCACATTTCACACTCAAGTGATGCAAAAATTAGAGGACTGCATTACATTATCCTTTCAATAGCCTATAGACTTTAATGGGGCTCATTTGTTTTTCAGTTCTATACGTGTACATGAGACCGAATTATAATATCTGAGTAATGAATAAGATATATAGTGCACAGAGACTGCAATTTTATGCAATGACAAACTACCTGTAAAGCTGTTGAAACTTTTGTAAATTGTTGAATTTTTTGTCTTTTAAGTTCTGTTCAGCAAAATGTGGTTAGGATTCTTAATCACGTAATTTCCAGATTATGGGCAAAATCCTTGCCATGCTTCAGTCAGTAGTTAAACTCCCACTGTGGCTTCAGGAGGGGCAGAAATTCACCTTTTAACTTACAATTTCCCTTACTTTATAGGTCGAAGTATCAATGTTAAATCTGCTGGCCTGATTGGAAGACATGGGCCTCAGTCAAAGCAACCATTCATGGTTGCATTCTTCAAGGCAAGTGAAGTGCTTTTCCGTTCTGTCCGAGCAGCCAACAATAAAAGGAAAAATCAGAACCGCAACAAATCCAGTAGTCATCAGGAGTCTTCCAGGATGCCAAGTGTTGGGGGTAAGATGAAGCTATGATTTACTACTCTGTTTAGAGGAGTTATGAGCACCTGCTCAAATACAGTGGAGTCACAGCAGCTTAACAAGACACTGCTCATTGGCTGAACTGTCACAAACCGTGTTCCCACTCCATTTCTACCTGCTCCCCTAGTTTTGCTTGAACCTCTTTTGTTATGTTGGCCCCGAGCATGATCTGCCTTCTGTAAGTCAGGTCACTTAACATGTTTCATGGGCTCCTGGATGGTGAAATGCCCAAGTAGTTTGGGAAAGGCTGCACCTGAGCTTGAAACTAGTTCTGGGTAGTAGGCAACTGGATGTGATCTTTGCTATGCATCACCAAAAGGTAGAGAGACTAGAGACAAGGGTTGCACCCCAGCTGTTTGTCAAGGAAGCCTCAGCAAAAGACTGTGTTTGGTCTCTTCTTTAGCTACCTCTCAGCTGAAGAAGCCAAGATGTAACACAAAAATCTGAATACTGGAAATGAGGATGCTTAACCAATCTGACACATACTGATGCAAATACACAGCGTATCCCTGAATGGGAGAGAATTCGATCCCTTGTTTACCTGAAGGTACTGACAATAATGCACATGAAAACATTATTAGTCCCATCACAGCCTGGAGTAAGTTTTGCTCCAAGTCTTTCCTGAAAAGCTCCTTCAGCTGGAGGCACAAAGTCACTTTCTAAATATTCTCATTTTTGAACAAACATTTCTACTTTTGGGGGACAGGATGTGAAAATGTATCTTTCTAGAAGCACGGCAGATCATAGAATCATAGAATCATAGAAAACCATGTTTGAAGGGACCTCAAGGATCATCTGCTCCAATCTTTCTTGGAAAAAGCATGCTCTAGACAAGATGGCCCAGCACCCTGTCCAGCCGAATCTTAAAAGTGTCCAATGTTGGGGAATCCATCGCTTCCCTGGGAAGATTATTCCAATGGTTGATTGTTCTCATTGTGAAAAATTTTGCTTTTGTGTCCAGCCAGAATCTCCCCAGAAGTAACTTGTACTGCCTTGTCTTTTCCATGTGACTTCTTGTGAGAAGGGAGTCTCCATCGTCTTTGTAGCCACCCTTTAAATATTGGAACATGGTGATAAGGTCTCCCCTAAGCCTTCTTCTCTCAGGGCTGAAAAAACCCAGTTCTTCCAGCCTTTCCTCATGTGGCAGGCTTCCCAGTCCTTTGATCATCTTTGTGGCCCTTTCTGGACCCTCTCCAGCCTGTCCAAATCTTTTTTGTGTAGTGGGGACCAAAACTGAACACAGTATTCCAAGTGTGGCCTGACAAGCACTGAGTGGAGTGGGATAATGACTTCTTTATCTCTGCTGGTGATGCCCTTGTTCATGCAAACCAGTGTCCTGTTGGCTTTCTTTGCCACAGCAGCATACTGTTCACTCATATTGAGCTTGTTGTCCACCAGGACCCCCAGGTCCCTTTCCACAGAGCTGCTCCCCAGCTGGGTAGATCCCAGCCTGTGCTGCACTCTTGGATTATGTTTTCCTGGGTGCAAGACCGTGTCCTTGTTGAACTTCATAAGGTTCTCGTAGCCCACTCTTCCAGCCTATCCAGGTCTTCCTGCAGGGTGGCTCTCCCTTCCCGAAGTGTCCACTTCCCCACTCAGTTTGTTATCCTCAGCAAACTTCATCAGGGTACACTGGATTCCATCATCCTAATCACTTATGAAGATACTAAACAGTGTTGGGCCCAATATCGGTCCCTGGGGGACCCCACTTGTGACAGGTTGCCAGTTTGAAAAGGAGCTATTTACCACCACCCTCTGGGTGCGGCCTGTCAGCCAGTTCCCCACCCACCACACAGACTACTTCTCTAGACTGTAATGCATCAGTTTCTCTAGGGGGAGGCTGTGGGAAACCATACAGAAAGCCTTGGAGAAATCCAGGTAGACAATGTCCACCGCTCACCCCACATCAACTGAGCAGGTTACTTTGACGTAGAAGGTGGTCAGGTTTGTCAAGCACGATTTGGCCTTGGTGAATTCATGCTGGCTTTTCCCAATCATGCGTTTCATTTGATCTGTGATAGCCCCTAGGAGGATTCATTCATAACTTTCCCAGGGACTGAAATAAGACTGATGGGCCTGTAATTTCCTGGATCCTCCTTGAAGCCCTTCTTACAGATGGGGGTGACATTAGCCTTCTTCCAGTCTTCTGGGATGTCCCCCGATCTCCATGACTTCTCTATGATTATGGAGAGCAGCCTCTCAACAACCTCAGCTAGCTCTCTTAACACCCTTGGGTGGATATTGTCAGGGCCCATCAATTTGTAGGGGTCAAGCTCCTGTAATAGTTCACATACCAACTTCTCCTTCACTGATAGATCTGGTACCAGCATACCAAAACCTCAATATAGATGCTATTCTTAAGCCCTGTGGATGTCTACAAGTAAGCAAATTAGTATTTAGTGGAAAGAATTCAGCCCTGGAGTGGAACACATCTATTTGAGGAGAATCATTATGAGCATTATGCATTACTTACATCTATCTCAGAACCTCTAAAGTGTCAGACTAGAGACTCCTCTAATATAATGCATAAACCTTTCCTTGATCTTCTGCACAAGGATGAATTTTGCCTTAACAACCACAAATTGGTACTGAGCTGCTGAAGAAGTCATAGAAATTATTAACATTCTCTCTTCATTAACTGCTTAAACTTCCTGATTTTTTGAAACAATGCACGTTAAAAATTGACTGAGCAGCTTGTAATTCAGATGTGGTTTAAGCACGCACATCAGTTAAGGTTGCTAGCTGATGCTCACTCTAAATTCATTCACTTCAGTAGGGGAACTGAATCTGTATTTTTTTCTGCACAAACTGTTCCTTCTATTTTACTGCTATCGTATGATGCACTTTCCTATTTTCATAAAAGGGCTTTGGACTTAATGATACAACATGACGGTGGGGTTTGGGGGGGGTTGTTTGTTTGTTTGTTTTTAAATACAGTCAAACATGATCTGTGCAACTGCATTAACTCCAAAATACAGTATCTTACCTCAATGGTAAGTAATATTCTCTCTGCACAAAAAATATTAAGAAAAGGTTTTTCGTATTTCCTGGAAAATGTCTACTTATTTTAAGAATTACATTATTTTGAGGGAGGGGAAATCATAGTAGTACATGGTATATACAAGATGCCTAAATAAAAGTATAATACTTCCACATTGTATCCCATCTTTCTAGTCCATGAGGAAATGAGAATTGAACAGATTTGTCAAGCCTCCTTGATTATACTAGGAAAGCTGAACACAAGCTCCCTGCTGGTTTAACCTGGGAAAAACTCAACCATAACACATGCCAGCAAGTTGCATTGGCATGAGAATTATCTCTGGAAGAACTGTCTGCATGTCTCAAAACACCGGCCAGCCTCATCTGTGCATCCAGTTGTGCTCCAGAGCTGTTGTAAAACAAGAAAAACAGAACATCTCTAGTGAAATGAGCATTATGAAACAAATTTTCTCCTAACCTCTTTAGGCCACCAGTCTGCATAAGCGTAGAGGTGCATCACTATATATGTTGATCCATGTCAGATCTCTGTCAAAAAAGGCTGCAGTCCAAGAAAACCATACTGTTAAAACAAAACTAGGTTAAGAAGCAATTGCATGTGCAGTTGCATCAAAGGCAGGGGCAGCAACCTCTGACTGGAGATGAAGGCAGTAAGATGTGGGCAGGCTGGAATAGGTGGCAAAGCTGAAGGCAGATAAGTAACCACAGCCTCACACAGCAATGTTCTACATAGCAAAAATGCTTGGAGGAGTAGCTCCTGCACCATGGCAAATTAGCTTCCTTGCAGTTTGCTTCAACAGTCCCTATATCACAAAAATCTTCTTTTATTTGCGTGCCATTAATGATCAGTGATGGGACTTTTAATGCTATAAGTGATTCAAAACACTTCTTCTTTTAATAACTGTTGCAACAATACTCATTAAAATCTGCAGATGAGCACACTGATGGCTACAAAGGCAATGCACAGATTCTATCCAGATGCTCCACTGTGCAAAAAAGACGCGAAGGAGAGAACACATTCTTATTCCCAGATCTTCACGTCTTCACAGAATACAGGCAGAGTCCTTCCATGGGGACAGCCTGTTATCAGGGAAAAGCTATGCCCTTTTCCTCCTATTCACCAGCCCCAGGAACTGTACAAGTGCAGTGGATATGCTGGATCCTTGCGGGCTTGTGGGAGAAGGCTGATTAGTACAATTCATCTCTTCATATTTAAACCAAAGAAAACCCAAAGAATTCTATCCATCATCTTCCTCATGGCAGCCTGTCAATAGACCATATTCAATTCTCATCTACCCCCTGATGCAAGACACTGTTGATGCAAATGACACAATGATGGGCAAACATCATTGTCTGATGTAGACTGTTGTTTCTCAGCTTGTTCCATAATCTTTTTGCTACAGTATCATCTGCATAGCCAGAGGTTATGTAGCCAGACCCAGATAGGTATGCTGTCATTTATATGTCATAGGATTTGGTTATACTTTTCTCTGCAGATCAATACCAACTTTACTAGTCATGCCTGCTTTTTCTCTTTTTTTTTTTTGTTCTTCCTCTTCTGTTTCTTCACACACACACCCACCCTTTTTTTTCCTCTTTCTCCTTCTCTTTGCCCTTGGCTTTTGTTTTGTTCCTTTTGCCTCTTGGCTTTTTTCTTTTGCCTTCTTCCTTTTGCTTTCTTTTTTTTTTATGTTCTTGGACCTCAGCGATTAGCTTTACTGCATTCTCAGTACATCAAAAAGGAAAGCCCCACTGGGCAACTCAGTTCTTCCCTTCCACTGGAAAACACATTTTTTGAGTTATTAATGAAGATATACACAAACAGAACATGAAGAAAATAAAATCTATATGTGTCATTTATTATAACAGCTGGGCAAATGCTGACAGATTTGGGGTCAGCATCCCTGTGTTGTTAAGAATTTCAGGAGAAGATGACCTCAATACAGTGCAAAGACAGAGGGAATTAAACTTAGCATATAGACTCCACCTGCCTCCCATGCACAGAGGGTTGAACTGTGTATTACTTACCCAGTTTTATTTTGGTCAACATGTAGGTAAAAGGAAAAATAATTAAAACAAATCAAAGCAAGACAACTTTTTCCCGAAGTATACCATATAACCCTTTCTTAAAACAAAGGCTGGCTTTCTTTTTTTTTTCCGTTTGAACATCATCTAAAAAGAATTGCAGTGTAATTGGGCACTAGAGGATATCCATATCTAAATACTGTACAGTGACTTATACCAGGAAATTCAAAATGAAAGCTACATAATTTTTGGTCATAATGCAGTGAGATAAAAACAGAAAACAATACTTAACTGTGGATTTCCTGTATTTTATTGGTTGAGGTCAAACTAATTAATTAAGAACATGGTGCTTTGTGATAGTATACATAAACATGTCTACATCTCTTTATTTCCCTTGCCAAAAAAAAAAAAAAAATCCTTGTTAAATTTCTTATAAATGTATTTTCTTGCCCTTCTTCCACAGCTCTTTCTGCTACATAGGGGTTTGGACCCCAAATGCAGCCCTGAATAGCTGAAGAGAAATGTTGTCTTAGTCACAGTAGCCTACGGTTTTGATTCTTGACAGAATAAGCATATGGGCCTTGAAGCTACAGTATATGAAATTGGATCCTTGGCACCAGATCTTATTATAAATGTCACATTTGATATGTACATGAAATGTTACATTACACACAACATTTGTCTTATATGAAAGATAGAATTCAAGGAAGGAATCCGTATTCCTTTTTGCCTGAGTCTCACTTTCTTCATAGGTGTGTGAGTTAGACGGTTTGCAGATACATGTCTGCATATGAAACACAGACCATCATATCAGGTATTCTGGTGTGACTGCTCAT
Source organism: Pelecanus crispus (assembly GCF_030463565.1). Classification (NCBI taxonomy): domain Eukaryota; kingdom Metazoa; phylum Chordata; class Aves; order Pelecaniformes; family Pelecanidae; genus Pelecanus; species Pelecanus crispus. The sequence continues at coordinate 104,756,121 of NC_134645.1, forward strand.
CCACCCCTGGTTAACATATACTTATATAATTCAGAGTGTCGAGACAGTGAAGACATCTATGCAATGACTTATGTATTTATTATTTAGCCTTTCTCCTTTAACTGTAGGGACTTCTGCTACATTCTGGTGCTAAAACTTCTGTACATATTCTTAAATATGAAAATGTCATGACTGAGAGAAAACTGTCAAAAACACAGTCTTCAGCTTTCATTTGTTTGCCTGCTTGTGTGCAAGCTAAAACCAGATTGTGACTTTCTTGACTTTCTCATATGCATACATTTCCCACATTTTTCAGTCACCTTTTTTTTACAAAGTGACTTGCATTCTCTATGATTTAATTTTAAATTCCTATTAATAGCTGAAATAGAAAAGCTCAATATTTACCTCCTATGAGCACTGATAGTACTCAAAATCATTATACAGATCCTTGTAGAGTGATCAGTAAAACACAGTTCAATTTTTTTTAGGTTAAAGTTCCTTTACTCTACACTACCTTCACCTTACTTCTAATGTGTGTGCAGAACATAACAGATTATCACAGACAACTCAGCACAAAGGATGACTAAGAGCTCTTGGTTATATTAAAGGCATATGGATTTTTGAAAACTTGCGGTGTCCTAGGGTATCCTGCCTTGCTTCCAGTGGCTACTCCAGAAAGACACAGGACTCCCATAGGATGTGGGTATATATTTTGACCCTACATGCCCGGGGGCAACTGAGGGTATCTGAGATGGCAGTAGGTAGCTAACTACCTGTGGAGAACCTTTAATGAATGTCACTGAGAATCAGCCCATGAAGGACTAGGAAAATACCATAGGAAAGAAGGTACTATTCATCTTTAAAAAGAAATGAGGATTTGGGGTGTTAGAGCTTAGAAAGCCTAGGTTAATATCCCTGGTGGTACTACAAAAATTATTTAGTACTACAATTGGCTATATCTTGACGTGTGCACAGCTTTTGACAGTTTCAGGAGATATATCTGGGCTCAGGTATATTCAACAGAAAGTGGGTACATAGCCTGTTCAAAAAAAAGAAAGAGCATATTCAAAGAACATGTTACCAATAAAAGTAAAATTTGGGTGGGTATTTTGAATGACATCTCATTAAGCCTTTTCTGGATCTGATTCAGTCCAACACTTTATTAGTAGTTTGGATGATTGGTCACTACTCCCAGATCTGGTACCCTCTGTGAAGTTGCAGAGAACACACTCTGCGCTATTGTTCAGGTTACTAACAAAGTCATTAATCAGTATTGGCACCAGTACTGATCCTTTAGGGACATCCCTAGTAACCAGCTGCCAGCTGGACTTTGACCACTGATCAAGACCCTTTCAGCTCAGCAGCCCAGCCAAGTTTCCATCCATTATATTCTTTACCTATCCAAACTGTATCTGACCAATTTGGCTATACAAAAACAATGGGAGACTGTATCAAAAACCTTCCTAAAAGCAAAGTGAACAACACCCAGTGCTCTTTACAAGCCCACAAAGCTAGTCAGCTCATCACAGGAAACAATCAGGTTGGTTAGGCACAGTTTGGCCTAGTAAATCCATGCTGACTGTTTCCAAACACCTTCTTGTGCTTCATGTGCCTAGATACAGCTTCCAGGATGATTTACTCCACAGACTTCCCAGAAACTGAGGTTAAGCTGATTGCCCTTCTTGAAGACAGGCAAGACATTTTCCATTTTTTGAATCACCAGAAATATCCTCCAGCCACTATGAACACTCAAAAATGGCAGGGGGTGACTTTGCATTAATGTTGGTCAGCTCATTCCCCACCCTGAAATTCATCCCTTCTGCTCACATTGACTTGTGTATCTTCAATTTGTTTAAGTGGTTCCTAACCCTATTTCCTTTACTGTGGGTAGAGCTTCAGTCACTAGGCTGAGGGACTTGGGAGTCCTGAGAGTAAATCTTGCCAGCAAAAAACAAGACAAAGAAGTCATTGAGTACCTTAACCTGTTGTGAGTCCTTGTCACTAGGTCCTCTGTCCTACTGAACAATGAATCTGTATTTTTCTTAGTTTTTCTTTTTGCTATGAATGTACCTATAGAAGTCCTTCTTGTTGACCTTCACATCCTTTATAATTTTCAACTCCAGCTATGCTTGGGCTTTCCTAACATCCATCCCTGCACACTTAGGTAATGTGTTTATATTATTTCTGTGTAGCTCACCCCAATTCCACATTACTTTTACTTCTTATTTGAATTTGAGCTCAGTGAAGAGTTTCCTATTCAACCACAGTGGCTTTGTGCCATACTTGCCTGACCTGCACATAAGAGTGGACTTACCTTGTGCTTCTCTCAGAGGTTGTCCTGGGAGATCAGCCAGCTTTCCTGGTCTCCTTTGACCTCCAGGCCAGTCTCCCATGAGATCATGTGAAGAAGATCTCTGAACAAGCTAAAATCTGTTCTCCTGAAGTCCAGAGTTGCAATGCTTTTGTTGATTTTCATCATATCTTTGTAAACTCTTCAAAAGGAATAGGCAAGGAAGGAGAGGTCCTGGGGTAACCGTGTACGTTAGTGAGTGTTTTGACTGTCTAGAGCGTAATGATGGTAATGTTAGGCTTGAGCGTTCATGGGTAAGAATCAGGGGGAAGGCCAGCAAGGCAGATATCATGGTGGGAGTCTGTTATAGACCATCCAACTAGGATGAAGAGGCAGACGAAATATTCTATAAGCAGCTGGGAGAAGTCTCACAATTGCTAGTCCTTGTTCTTGTGGGGGATTTCAACTTACCAGATGTCTGCTAGAAATACAATACAGCAGAGAGGAGACAGTCTAGAAGGTTTCTGGAGTCTGTGGAAGATAATTTCCTGACACAGCTGGTGAGTGAGCCAACTAGGGAAGGTGCCCCGCTAGACCTGTTGTTTGCAAACAGAGAAGGACTTGTGGGTGAGGTAATGGTTGGAGGCCATCTTGGACATAGCACTGACAAAATGATAGAATTTTGGTTCTTGGAGAAGTAAGGAGGAGGGTCAGCAGAACTGCCACCTTGGACTTCCGGAGGGCAGACTTTGGCCTGTTTAGAAGACTGTCTGACAATCCCTTGGGAGGCAGTCCTGAAGGACAAAGGAGTCCAGGAAGGCTGGACATTCTTCAAGAAGGAAGCCTTAAAGGCACAGGAGCAGGCTGTCCCCATGTGCCAAAAGATGAGCCAGTGGAGAAGACGACTGGCCTGGCTGAACACAGAGCTTTGACTGGAACTCAGGAATAACAGGAGACTTTATGACCTTTGGAAGAAGGGGCAGGCAAGTCAGAATGACTACAAGGATGTTGTGAAGTTACACAGGGAGAAAATTAGAAGGGCCAAAGCCCAGCTAAACCTTAATCTGCCTACTGCCATAAAAGACAATAAAAAATGTTTCTCTAAATACATTAGCCACAAAAGGAGGGCTAAGGAGAATCTCCATTCCTTACTGGATGTGGGGGCAAACAGAGGCATCTGGATAGGCTGGACTGATGGGCCGAGGCCAACTGTATGAGGTTCAACAAGGCCAAGTGCCAGGTCCTGCACTTGGGTCACAACAACCCCATGCAACGCTACAGGCTTGGGGAAGAGTGGCTGGAAAGCTGCCTGGCAGAAAAGGACCTGGGGGTGTTGGTAGACAGCTGGCTGAACATGAGCCAGCAGTGTGCCCAGGTGGCCAAGAAGGCCAACAGCATCCTGGCCTGTATCAGAAATAGAGTGGCCAGCAGGAGCAGGGAGGTGATTGTCCCGCTGTACTCGGCACTGGTGAGGCCACACCTGGAATACTGTGTCCAGTTTTGGGCCCCTCAGTACAAGAGGGACATCGAGGTGCTGGAGCATTTCCAGAGAAGGGCAACGAAGCTGGTGAAGGATGTGGAACACAAGTCTTATGAGGAGTGGCTGAGGGAACTGGGGTTGCTTAGCTTAGAGAAAAGGAGGCTGAGGGGAGACCTTATCGCTCTCTAGAACTACCTGAAAGGAGGTTGCAGCAAGGTGGGTGTTGGTCTCTTCTGCCAAGTAACAAGTGATAGGACAAGAGCAAATGGCTTCAAGCTGTGCCAGGGGAGGTTTAGATTGGATATTAGGAAATATTTCTTCACTGAAAGGGTTATTGAGCATTGGAACAGGCTGCCCAGGGATGTCGTTGAGTCCCCATCCCTGGAGGTATTTAAAAGATGTGTAGATGTGGTGCTTAGGGACATGGTTTAGTGGCAGACTTGGCAGTGTTAGGTTAACAGAGTTGATGATCTTAAAAGTGTTTTCTAACCTAAATGATTCTATGATTCTCTCAGAACCTTTTAATTCCACCTTATCATGGTTGCTGCAGTCCCATCATGCTGCAGTTCTCATCAACATCCTCACCCCCAACCTATTCTTTATTCATTGATTTGCATAAATACAACATAATCCTAAGGTGACTAGGCAGGAGTATATAAAGAAAGGATCTGAAGCTGATCATTTGACAGTGTGGTTTTCCTGCAAAATTCCTGGTCTGGGATATACTGCTAGAAAATAACCTGGAAATCGTAAGAAATAATTATTTTACTTTTTTTGGCACTGTGTTCAGTTTCGTCATCACATCTTCAGAAAGACACAGAGGAACAGAAGAGAACCCAGAGAAGCAATGGTAGTCCAGATCAGGACAGCTGACAAGAAGCAGTTGGTAAATTTGCAAAAAAGCTCCTTTAGGTCAGCTATTTGGAAGAGTTTTCTGCAACGATAATGAAGCACTACACTGGGTTATCTCACAGACCGTAGAACTCCCTTCCTTTCATTTTATGTGAAAAAGGCCTCTCTAAATTTTCCAGAAATTTTCCAATGGACACCCTCCCATCCGAGCCTTAAGTCTTTTAATGTTAAAAAACTGTTCCTTAAAAAAATTTCTATTCCTGAAAATGAAGATTTTGTTTCTTTTTCAGTATCTTCCTTGTTTGGTTTTTGTTGTTGTTCTTGTGAATTTCAGCTAACTTATTTTTTCCTGCCAGAATGGTTATTTTGGTCCAAAAAAGCCACTTTAAGCATTCTTGAAATGGAACCAGAGGAGACAGCCTGTCCTCCCCTCTCCATTGCACGCCTCACTGATGGCATCACTTGAATTGCACTATAAACCAGCTCTGGGCTGCTAATGTGGTGAACGAGTGACCCTATTCCCTTCCTTTCCTGTTACTCAGGGGCAGTAAGGAACAAGTACTAGATTTTCTCCAGGATTAAGGTTGTCATGGAGAAGCGTGTATGGAAGGTTCTCTGTGTCCTTCTATCCTGACACATCTCTGACAGTGCAGAAACATTCAGACCTTTAAAGAGCATCTGTTAGTCTACTTGTTTACATTAGTATTACCAACAAAAGATTATCAAGTGGTGAATATTTCTAGAAAATATGGTAAAAAATGAAGGACTACAAAATGTGCTAATGTTTAAATAACAGATTTTTGGAAATTCTGTTGTTTCAGGACAATTTTTATCATTGTTAATTTATATTTTGAATTGGGCTACTTTCTTTACCCTGCAATTAAACCTGTGCCAACATACAGATGACTTTCCCATATCTTGGATCAGGCTCTCACTTGTCCTCCTTTGACTACCTGTGTGTATATTATCAGAGTTGTTACCCATCTAGCCAGCAGACATCTTGTGAACCTGTTTCCTCTAATGCTGAATGCATCGTTTTGTCTGTGTACACAAACTGTATCAGGCTGACACTGCTGATTCTGCATTTCCAAGTTTACACTGCCTTTACAACCAACCCTAGGAATATAAATGACAGTATGCTTGTTCCTTTCCTTTGTACAGTTTGGTCAGGAGCTTAAAAATAGATAGATTTTGTTGGTTCTAGCAATGCTTCTAAACAATTTATTATTATTATTTTCTTCCTGTAGATTATAACACAAGCGAGCAAAAGCAAGCATGTAAGAAACATGAACTTTACGTGAGTTTCCGAGACTTAGGATGGCAGGTATGATTATAAATGCTGTTTCCTATCAGTTCAAATTGGGACAATCTATTTTACAGTCCCCCATTATTTACAGTCTGTTTTCTTCATGGTAATTGGTATTTCATTAATGAGACACAAATTCTTTAAATGCATTTTGTAATGAATCCCTATCATCGCTTTTTTCCTTTTTTGGCTGCTGTTCTTTCAAAGATTTTGCATACATTAATGGCTTTATGATCTGGATTCATTCACATAAAGATAAATCTAAACCATTACTCAAGATATGAATAGATCTGCAGTAAATGAAACCAAAATCCCCACACTAAGCAATGGAACTTCTGAAATTTGCACTTGAATTCTCCCTGGTTCAGTGCTGTCTACTGCAGGTCACAGAGATTTCACTGGGGTACGGTCTGTAGGGAACTAGAGCTTGGATCACTGTTCAGTGGTCTTTATAACACTATAGCTAAGTTTATATAATTTCTGGGAAAAACTCATCCTGCCATACAGTAACAAAATGTTGTGGTTTAGCCCCAGCCAGCAACTAGGCACCATGCAGCCGCTCGCTCACTCCCCCTACCCCGATGGGATGGGGGAGAGGATCGGAAGAGTAAGAGTGAGAAACACCCCTGGGCTGAGATAAGAACAGTTAATAATTGGAATAAAGTAAAGTAGTAATGATAATAATAATAATATAATAATGATAATAATAATAACAATATACAAAGCAAGTGATGCACAATGCAATTGCTCACCACCCACTGACCAATACCCAGACAGTTCCCAAGCAGCAATCGCTGGTCCCCGGCCAACCCCCCCAAGTTTATATACTGAGCATGACGTCACATGGTATGGAATAGCCCTTTGGGCAGTTTGGATCAACTATTCTGGCTGTGCCCCCTCCCAGTTTCTTGTGCGCCTGGCAGAGCATGGGAAGCTGAAAAGTCCTTGACTAGCATAAGCAGTACTCAGCAACAACTAAACCATCAGTGTGTTATCAACATTCTTTTCCTACTAAATCCAAAACACAGCACTATGCCTGCTACTAGGAAGAAAATTAACTCTATCCCAGCTGAAGCCGGAACGCAGAAAAAGAAGGTACTTGTAGTAAAAGGTCACAAAGACAGAGGCAGGGCATTATGAGAAAAAAAAAAAAATAGAGATCAATCTAGGTTTTTTTTCCAGAAAGCAAGGAGCTCTCTAGAAAGAAAGAACACGAAGTCCATCAGCAACCCATAACCTAGACATATTGCATATGTAGGTAAGAACTCAGAGATGGCTGTCTGTGCATTTCACATTTCTCTGAATTATTTTAGAACAATTATCCATAAGCAGAACAAGTCTATGAGGAGAAAAAGTGTGCTTAGTGACAGCTCATCCTTTACATACCTAGCTCAGATTCTCATACGGCCTCATTACTCCGCCTGACTTTTTTGTAGTATGTTTATCCTCACAGCGGCCTGAAGAAGTAGGCAGAGACTGTTTTCCCAAGTCTGCAGAGCATAATCACCCTGTCCACGGCCACAGAGCAGGCTTGTGGTATTGACTTGAACTCAGGTTATTGAACAAGTGAGCTGTTGTCTCTCTGTAGATCACAGACTTTTCAAAGTATTAAGAGTTTTTTCATTTTTTGAAACAGTAAATTCTGATATGCCCCAAGATGTCCAAGGCTCTCGATCAGTCATTCAATGTGGCCATAGAGAAAAGAAAATCTATTTTTTTCCCCCAAAAATACTTGAAGAATTCAAAGTTTCAGTTGGAAGGGCAAAGCTACACTGTGCAATATTTGATCAGTGAAACTCAGGTTGAAATGAGACAAAAAGAAACAAAATCCAAGAAGTAGGTACTTGATCCTCTCTGCCCTTCCCACAGCACCTCCATTACCTTTGCCTGGCAAAGGAGGAATTCAGCAAACTAAACACACAGCCTTCATTAACATTTTAAAATGTTTTCCCTCTTGTGGTCTTTTCCCCATGCTGTGTTGCTAGAAGTACTCAAAATGCATGATTCAGTGACATTCTGACAGGTAATCTCTAGCAACCCTCAATCTCAGGCAATAATACAATTAATGGTATCGAGTACACTGAAGAAAGAGGATACATTTTAATTACTTTCATTGCACCAAGAAGTGCTCAAGATTTTCAGTCTGGGAAGAAAAGTATTCTGACAAACATATTTGGACCTCTAATTCTCCTTATAGCCTCATTAGTTGGTATTCAGTACAGATTTCTAAATTTAATTTAATTTTCATCTGAGTTTTGCATGAACAAAGCAAATACTTTTATTTTGGCAAAAAAAGTTATTTAACATGCCACATTCTGAAGTTCATTTTGTCCTTGGACAAGTCTTAGTTAGTTTGATATAGTTTTAAATATTCTGAGTGAGAAAAAAAAGTTGAGTGGGTTTATTTGTTCTTGTTTTAGGATTGGATTATTGCACCAGAGGGCTACGCTGCGTTTTACTGTGATGGAGAGTGTTCTTTTCCCCTCAATGCCCATATGAACGCAACAAACCACGCCATTGTTCAGACTCTGGTATGCCTCTGCCTATGTTGTAGTTGCCTATTTTGCAGTTGTAAGTGTCTTGGTGCAGGGGCTGTCGCCTCCTCTCTGTTTACTAGTACTGGATTTTGATCATTTCTGGGTAAATGATAATGCATTTCAAAGACATGCTTTGATGATTATGCTGGTTAGAGGATGAACTGTTGGGAGCGGCCTGTGTGGTAGGTTTCCCTTCTATTTAAAATGCAATAACACATGAGAAGACTTTGGCATATTACTGGAGAACTGTGTAGACAGAAATCAAAGGGGCCCCCGGTCCCACTTCCAAGAGTTTTTTGCAGCTTATTGAAGCTCCATATTAACATCTACATGCTATACCTCTCAGAAATGTTGACACTTGGCCACTCTGTGGACCTCTGTTGTCAACCATTGGCAGCGATGCCTAAACTGTAATGTAATGTGAAGCTTCGCAAGCAGATGCATTTGCATGTAAGAAGTTGTGTTCAGTCATGCCTGGCTAACAAATGCAATTTATAAGTAAATGCATTTGGATCTGTTGCTCTGCCTGGTACTTGTAAAAGGGGATTTACAGCCAGCTTTCTACCTCTGCTAGTTCTTATGTTAGTCCTGTGCATCAACGGGAGCAGCCAAAAAGAGAATCTTAGATGAAGCAGCTGGCTAGGCCTCCTTTAACCCAGCAGCATTCAACTACAGTTCAGAAAACACACCACCTACAGAAATCAAGGCCTTTAAACTATGCCTAAATGTAATGTTGTGAGTCCAGTGTCTGGTCATGATTTCACCTGTGCCAGCCAGCTGAAGAACTGGCTCTGAACAGCATCAGTATTAGCAGAATGATTAAGAAGCAGAGGAATGAGGGAGTAGGAGTATGAAATCAGAACAGGAAAGCGTTGCCATCCCTAATTAGTTTCTGGAAAGGTCAAGATACTCAACTGCAATTAGAGAAACGTGGGTTTAAGGCTTCCTCTGATTTAAACTGATGATAGGAAAGTGTCCTGACCATCAGACTATGCTGATGAGTCTGTCCATGGATGGTGTTTCTTTCTTTGATTTTGACATAAAAAATCTGTGCCTGAAAAACCTTTCCCCCTTCAGAAATGAGTGCAACTATTACCCTCCTGGAGAAAACAAAACCAAAACCAAAACCCCATGCCAAAAAAACCCAGAAACAAACAAGGAAACAAACAAAGTTTGATTCCTTTCTGATAGAAAACAAATTCTGCTTGTGAAAATTGCCAATTATTTCTACACAAGAGGGACATTTTTAAAACCTCAGCATGTGCTGAGACCTTTTCCTTTCCATTCAACTTTTCATTTATGCACCTTCTCCAAGTCCAGTCACCAATGCAACATTATTCTTCTATACCAGAATTCAAGTCAGCAAGGTCTACAAAAAGAAGGGAAAATGTCAGAGGCTGGAAATAAATAGAAGTAAGGGGTTCAGGTGAAAGGGAATAGCAAATGCCGGTTGGCAAGGAATAAAGGAATGCAGCATATATGCAGTCCTGAGCTAGAAAGAAATAGGTCAGCAAAGAAATAGTTTAGCATTATGCATACATTGTCCAGAAAAGTTGCCAATATCAGTGAGATGCCCAGGTTAGAGTTCTCCCCTACAATTATGGACTATTAAATAAGAAGTGGCTCAGTGCTACTTTCTGTTGTGTGTCTACCCTTTCCAAAAATGGTTAATTTCCCATTGTTGAGAATTTTGTGTAGTTTGTCCTATTTTTTAAATTGGATACTTAAATTTTCCCTCCATTTTATGGCCTTTTTGGAATTGTGTGTCTCCCTCTGCATGTACTGTGCATGCATTCAGTTGTGCAGCCAAAAAATCATGAGGCTAATTAAATTTTAACTGCACATAAATTAGATGAGATAACAGTAGTTGAATGCTTTCTGGTTTAAATTATACAAAATTCAGATTTACACAAGGTGTGCACATGGGGATGGCTTGGGAAACAATTATTCATACACCCCACCCTAATCCAAATGTAATCATCTCCCAGCCATACTGATTACACCATTCTAAAAAAAGTCCACTCTTTGGGTTGGGAAGTGATTGTTCCTTGGTACCCCTCCAAACTTTACTGACTTTTTTTGTTTTTCTTTTGTAACAAGAATAGGAGAAATGCTGTGCCAGTACCTCTCTCTCTCTTCTTTTTCTGAGACTGAACTTAGGCAGACAGATGATACAGATGCATATAAATAGAAGACAGACTGCATTTAATGAATTATATAAGCTTTCTTCTACTCTCTTGCTTCCCATCACCCCCAGAACAGGCGTTGGGGTAGTGTTGGCCTCCTGGTCATGTGAGTCATTGGATCAGCAGGTTGACTCTCACTGACTTCCAGGCTCACTCTTGAAAAGGCAGTGAGCATCGCTGACATGCAGGGCTAGCAGGGCCCTGGAGCTCCCAGCTGGGGCTGCTGGGACCAGGAGTTACAGCACGGTAAACATCTGCCTAGACGAGGCACATGCATTCTTTTCTCCAGTGCTTTGCTATTCATTTGTTAAACTGTTTTTAATTGTGTGTCTAAACTCTTACCAAACTGCTACTTCAGGATTTATTATTGCTCATTTCAAAAGACCTTCTCATGGTAACAGTTATGTAAAAATCGTTTCCTGATAGACTGTTCTCTGTTGTCTGGCAAAGGCTCTGGGCTTATATCACTGCAAGACAGATGGCTCTAACAGATTTACAAAGACTTAACATACAAATGAAACCTATTACTGCTGAAGTCTTCATCCATGCCTTAATAATCTCTTGCCCTCTCTATTACAACTCCCTTTTTTCTGGCCTCCCCAGTTTCCAAGTCTTCAGCATGTGTAGAATATTACATCCAACCTTCTTTCAAGTACAAAGAACTCGTATTTCCCCCATTTTCAGATATTTCCACTAGATCTTGTTCATTCTGGGATGCTGTTCAAAACTCTTTTCCTTCGCTTTAACCTCTCATTGATATATTTCAGCCTAGTGAACATAAAGCCTTCTCTGCCTCAGCCCTTTCCCCAGACCTTCTGTCCAGCTGGCACCCACCTTGTGAATTGATTTTGACTTCAGTGGAAGTAGAATTGGATTCACGGATACCTAGATAAGGCCTTAAAATGCACTCATGCTGTCTGAGAACTCACATCTTACCATTTCACAGGCTGAAAAGAGTTTCAGTATGAGACTTTGCCTGCACAGCCTTTGCTGTCTGCAACAGGCTTTCCTCTACGCCGAGACCCTGACACGGGAAAGCATTTTAGCACATGCTGGGGTCCTGGTGAGACCCGGGACTTAAGCCTGTGCTTCAAGTTAAGCACTGTCCTCAGCAGAGATGGCACTGACAATACATTTAAGTGTTTTCCTGAGCAGCCACCTAACTCCAATTCTTTTCTAAATTTCATCTGAAAACCAACTTTCTGTCTTGGCTGGTCCTCCTCATTTATCTCTCCATCTGCTATTACTGTATAACTCTGCCTGTGCGACTGAAATCAGAGCAATGTTCTGGAGGTAAGCTCTCCTTTAAAGCTGCTAACTGAGGAAAATCTGTGACCACAGCACTCTCTGAATTGCAAAGACATGTTTTGCACTGACGTTGTCCTTGTACCTCTCTGTTTGATATATGAGCTATGTATTTATCTGTCTTTCAGGTTCATTTGATGTTCCCTGATCATGTACCAAAGCCATGCTGTGCACCAACAAAACTGAATGCAATCTCCGTGCTCTACTTTGATGACAGTTCCAATGTTATTTTAAAAAAATACAGGAATATGGTGGTGCGTTCATGTGGCTGCCACTAGAATAAAAAAAAATAATCTAAAGCAGAGGGTTTTATTCAGAATTGTAATAAAGTCAAGATATGAGCCTTGCTGATGAAAAGGCAGTCCTAAATTTATTCCATTTCATGTCATCTCTCATTTAAATGTACAGTATAATGTATATAGTAGCTTTTATTTATTTAAAAGTATATAGTTTCTTTTGTATGAGCAAAATTTCAAAACCATTTATTTTATGGGTCACCTTACTATGCGGTAGAACTTCACAAACTAATTTTTCAGTTGACCATACTGGAATCTATTTCATTCCATTTCGATATTTTAAAATAAAGGCTTTGTATAGATTTTTTGAAAGCTAGAAACTCCAGAACTTCTGTAACTGCTTCATATTGTTAAAGGAACTAAAATATGTTTGGTCATGTTGTGCCAATGAAAACTGTGGTGGGGTATTTATTTAGAAAAAGGCACAGAAAAAAACCTAAACAAAACTGCTTAACTAAACATATTTTTTCTTTTAGAAGTTCTGCTCCATTAGAAAAAGTGAAATGTTGAACAGTGTTTAAGTAAATAAACAGTAGATAGAAAATAGAATTGAAAAGATTGCACATAATTGTTATAAGTATTTTCTTTAACAAGATGAGTGTAACTGGAGGAGTATGTTACTTCTTGGCTTGTGGGCTGCAGAGTTTGCAAAAGGCTCAAAGCTCTGGGAATTCTGTGGAGACAGACTCTCACCTCCATTTATGACTTTCCAAGTTAACACTAAAAATTGAACTACAACATTCTTACCTCAAATTGCATCAGTCTATTATCTATTACACTGCTCCAGCAAATATTTTTATAATTACAGCACAAGGTAAAATCAAACAAAAAAACCACACAAGCCTTCCCATTATATACACAAGTTAATACATACACAAACTATATAGAAGACAGGGTATAGAAGGGCTTTGCTCTATTTAGCTCCCACTTTTGGATGTGTTTTCTGATTGTGTGAGGAAAGGCACAGGGGATGCAGCAGTTGTAACCTGTTTAATCCAAAATCTTGTCCCTGATGGTGGCTGTTTTCAGGCAAAGATGAAAAACACCTTTCATAACGAGCCATTGGGTAATTTGCAGCCTACTTTCTGTCCCATCTGATTTTCTATCAGGTGGAAATTGGTTTAAATCATGAGATGTAAGATGGGATATCTTTCCTTTTTTTTTAGCATTAACTATTATAACTTTGAAAATTCTTAAATCCATATGAATAGTTTTTAATCTCTCTAAATTTTTGGCCTCAAATGAAATCCTGTGGTTGTGAATTGCACAACTCATTACAGATTATCATTCTCACCACCACTACCCATATACTTATTTTTAATTTACCACATTTAATGTCTTTGGACACCCCTTTGTTTTAGTGTTAAGGAAATGAGAAATAGAAACTCTGTTTTCTCTTTACTACATGACTAATTATAATATATGCTTTTATAATCAATTGCCTTGATTAAAAATGCTTCATTTAAACAGTTCTCAGAGTGTTGTTAAAAAATGAATAGGACATATCGGTTTCTCCTTAGACAGTCTATTCCTGTAAACTCTGATTCCTCCGGTTATTTAAATCATATTTCAGAAAACTCAGATTATTACAGACTGATAAAATCAATGTGTGTGTGTGACTGTGTGTATGCATGTGAATGTGAAACTGTCTTTTTGCAGAAACTAATTTATTTTGTCTTGCTATTGGAGTAATACATAAATCCTTTTTATGCAAACACTCAGTTTTTTGGAAAAATTAACAGTTCTGATTTCAGTCTTGGGAACTCTTTCCCCTTAATACAACAGTTCCATTTTACACTTCCAACTCTATTTTATACCGACATTACCTACATATCTACGTTTAGTTGCAGTTCATGCACATGGGTGTATAGCAAAATATAATGTCTCCAACTGAATTACCATTTTGGAACAGTTAAATTCCTGGTTTGTCTTCAAAAAAATTACTGGTTTCTGTATAAATTGGATATGTTTTTTTGAACTCAATTTATTCTAAATGGAATTTGATGGAAACTAAATTTTGGGTACATTAAGTAATATATTTTTAAATAATGGTGTACCATTTTGAGACTAAGAAACTGAAGATTATTGTTATATTATTCTTTAAAATATGCTGTTGGAATATATTTCTATATTTTGAGACATAATAAACCTGTAATACTATTTTCTTCTCCTGTGATTTTGCTTCCGAGACACATGACAAAATGACACTGGCCTCATATACTCTTTTAAAGGTAAAAGCAAGAGATCACCAATAGTTATGGATAGGTTTTGTTGCAGCCAAATTTTTAATATAGACATTTTGTAAAATTACTTTTATTTTATTACTACTTAAGTTGCAGCTGGTGAGCCGTCTACAATATTAATAAAAATCATACCTCCAAATGTTAATACTCCACTCAAAATATACTAGAAAGTAGAAATAGTTTTAAAAAATCTCCATCAACCTCTAACTGTCCTCTGTTTGAAAGGAAGGATAGTGGCACCACACCCTCCGCATGCTCTGGATAAGTGTATATATGTGTGTTTTCGTGTAAAATTGTTCAGGTAAGCCTTTCTCCAGTAGTACTTAATACAGGGCTTTTTGTTCTTTTGCTAGGTCCTATCAAATACCTGTTATTTTTTATATATTTATACATAATATATACACACACATATATAAAAAATATAATGTGGATGTAATTATATTAAATATATACCCATGTATATAGCTATACCTATTTCTATAGTTATGAAGACCATTCCATTATTGTTTAGGACATGAGAGCTCTGTCCTTTTTAAAGTTGTTTAAACTTTCTGCATCCTTAACAACTGGAAAGTTTAAAGGGCTAAAAACCAGAAAAACAGAAGCAGGTCTGTACGGAATTAATGTAACATTAGGGGTCAGAGCTTCTTCGTCTTTAACTTACTCATAATGTTAACACTATTGCTACACATTCTGGGCCAAAAGCAAATGTTTGCAGGCTGTTACTAGTGACCGCTTCTGTGGCTTAGGAGTATTCACCCCGTGGAATTCAGAGTTAAGAGGTGAATAATATTGCAGCAGTGATTTCATCTCCCTTTAAAAGCGTGTGATTTTGATGTCCAAGACAAGGTGAACTCTGACTGACTGCAGTGTGGAGCATTTCTAAGTTCTCTGATATGCTAAGCTGTGAACCCACATAACAGTCTTCCTTCAGTTAGACCCCCTGATGGGCATCTCTCCTTTATCTGGATGCCCATTTCCACAAAATATTTACAGGGTCAAGTTTTTTCTGATTTTTGCCAAAGGTTTCAAATTCATTAGTTAGGGAGCAGGGGTGGGAGACATTTGCTCATAGTCAAAAACATGCTTGTTCAGATTGCATTAGCTCTTTTTTTTTTTTTTTGGATATGAGATCAAGCTGAAAATTAACTTCATATAAAGCTGGCTGGCTGCTGACAACATAGCAATACATCCTACCAGTACAAAACTCAGCTGGAGATATCTCACGTAAACATTGGCATGGATGTCTTCAACCAAAAAGGTTGATCATTCCTTGTTCTGTTGTGTATCCATCTGAAGGGTGTCTGAAGGGACATCTGACTGACACGTTTTTTACAACCCCATGACTCTTCCGTCGGTGGTGGCCTGTTTAGGCTTTTAGGTAAATACACATTTGTGTTGAGTCATTGGGTAGGTAACATGAATGGAGCCATATGAGGAGGTCAGGTATCTTCAGGAATAAGAAACCAGTCCTTTATAGCTGCACAGCACTGCGCAGCATGTAGGCACCTATACAACTATAAAACAGTATTTAGTCTTTACATTATGACAGGAGTCAAATGTCAGACAATTTGGGGCCTCATTTTATTGAATGCTATATACATGAGTGCCGTGAGTTACATCTATACTGTAGGCACTGGAACTGAGACTTTCGTTAGGGACAACACAGAGAAATTGTACTTTTGGACTGCAATTCACCTATTTCTCTCCAAAAACTAGGAAGTGGGTTAGGACAACAGCTCTGCTATAGACCTTGTCTGAGCAACTGTAGTAAATTACATCCCTGATACCTTGAGAATAATGTTACGTTGTTGAAAAAGTTTAACTGGGATGTTTAACTGGGATGCAGAGCATTGAGAAATCTTTTGTTATCATGATGGGATGTCAGAAAATTCCATTTTGAAACATAATTTTCTCTACCATTTACTTGGAAAATTTTGTATTGCTGACTGCATATTCCTTCTGTTCTGTGGGTTTTTTTTTTTTTTCTTTTTTCTTTTTGTCAGCTCCTCTTTTGAAACAGTTTCATAGTAAATTGACTTTGACTCAAAGATGGTTAAAAAAAGGGTTTAGGCTTGTACTCAAAAGATTCTGCATTGTTTCAGCAATAACCATAGGATTTTAATCACCAGGACTTTAAAATTATGTTCTTTGCAATCTCAACCAACTTTTCTGCTCACACATTCAGCTGTGCGTAGGGAGAATCTGACATGTGGTGCCTGAATGACGAACAAGCCACATGTGAATTATACAACATTATCTTTTACTATCTCATCTGCAGTCACAGAACTTGCAAACTGTGATTTACAATGTGTTACTGAATTCTTACTCACATGGCTTGAGCAAGAGCTTGATTAAAAACAAAAGAAAACTAAACTAAAAATCCAACAAAAAACAGCAAGAGGAGGTTTTCTTGCCATCTTAATTCAAATAAATCAGCACCAAACGTGGTACATGAGGGATCGAGAATCTCATGTGAATTAAATGGGCCTTTTGTATTCCATTTTCCATATTTACAACACATGACACAGACACTTCTCCTGACTGCTATATTTCCAGCTAAATACTTTCTGTTCTGTTCCTGCACTTTTTTTGCTTCCAGATGGGCGCCATCAATTATTATTATTAATATGAATGAAGATATTTTCATTGCTTTAGCAGATGTTAATGCTTTACAAAAGAAGTATGTGTTATTAGTATTGCTACTTTGCAGGTACAGAAAGGTGGAGAGACTTGCCTAAGATAAGAGCAGATGAGAGGCAGTACAGACAACCAGATCTCCAGTGTCCCAGTGCTCTAACCCCTGTCACACACTCTTGGTGGAGTGATGCATACACTTGACGCTCCTGTCCCTGCAGCTCGTAACTTTAATGGATGATAGGCAATCTTAGGGGCTACATGGACCTATACTTTGCATTTGCCAAGTACTCTTCTAGTTTCATGATTGTGGAAATCTGGGCAGTGACTGATAAAACTGGGGCACCTGCATAGTGCAGACCACATCTTTCCTATGTGGGGGTGGTTATATTTTAAAGCTAATTCTACAGAACCAATCAAGATGTGCTTGAAGCAGATCTTGGAGCACCTTTTCAACAGCGTTGTAAATCTGGACCAGTAGAGTTGAAGGCGGTGATGCATCCCTCCCTTTTCTTCCTTACATTTTCCTCCTGCTCAGTGGAAAGTTCAGCAATGCGTTAAGACTGAGACTGTGTTAATATCTGTGTAGCAGGGGATCTCAGGGCAGATGTTGGCTGGAGATATGAGAGCAACACATTTTCTAGGGAACAGCTCTCTCAAAGAATAATATTGAAGCAGAGATTTGGGAGCAGGATCTTCTCCGTATAACTTGTCCTGGTCTCTTCTGGGTCTCCAGCTGACTTGTGAGCAGAAACATTTGTAAAAATGAGAAAGATCCTTAATTAAATTGTGATGAGAAAACTTGGAAGGGGCTCTTTCTGGCATCTCTGCCCCTCATAAGTTCTTCCACAAAGGAGAAATCCAGGCTCAAACCTGGAGCTACTCAGCTGCACAGAGACCAAAAGTTGGACAAGACATGGTGGAGAAACACAGCACATATATCAAACTCCCTAAACTGATCTAATTGGAAAACAAAGCTTTTCATGCCTGATTATTTTCTTGGTTGCTGAGCTGTCTCATATTAACTTGCCACAGGAAAGTGTGTTCCCTTTTACTCGGGCCAGTTATACATCCACCACAGGGATTCCTTTTCAGAATTAGTGTTTCTCCCTTAACCTCTGCAATGGCTCTTTTCAGCCTTCTCTTCATGTTATCTGTTTTATTATTCAAGGCTAACAGCTCCCACAGGGAATGCTCTTTCCTAGACTGTGCTGCAGGGATAGAACAAAGACAAGACCTGCCAAGTCAGTTACTTGTTTCATTGGGATGTGAATCTTTGCAAAATCCTTTTGCTGATTTTTTCTTTCTTTTTTGCGTGCATTTGGGAGTTTTTTCTTGGTATGAATTGTTGTGGATAAAGATATGTAGGTAAGTGCATAGAGTTCCACAAAACCTTCCCGTGAAAAGTATTTGTGTATTTAGCAAGAAGCAAAACATCATAATTGGTTTTCTCTTTAAAAACAGAATTGATATAGCTAGTAAAAAACTTGGATTCCCATTAAAGGAAACAATTTTTAGCAAACTACTGAGCCTGGTTACATTGCATGCTTTGAAATGTACTAATTTAGTCAAAATTCAAGAGCTGCTAATTAGCAGGTCCTACATTGCTCACCTCAGGACATATATCCAAGGACCAGATTTTTATTCTGAGATACATTGGTGTAAATACAAAATCTATCAAAATTAACAGTGCCCTTGAAATACTTGTAAAAGTATTTCTGATCCTTTCTGTTTATCCATATTGGACAGTGAGGCAATGAGAACGTTATTCATGCCAGAGTACAATTAACTGCTTAATTCTCAAATTTCTTCTTCTTATAACCAAGCCCTTATGCTTTTACTCTTTCCTCTCACCCATCTACGACAAAAAATGGCTGAAGGTCATGACTTAAAATTCTGGGGAAAAGATTTCATGCTTCAGAATTGAACTTCATGTGGAAATTCCCAAACTTGAATCAGAAGTTTTAAAAAAGATCATGAAAACAGCTTTTTAAAAGGTTTTAAAAAGATCATTGCTGATCTGCAGAGCCCAAACCAGTGCTGTGGAAGTGGCCACTGGGGCAGGGGAGACGGGGCTGTCTCCATGACTCGCAGAAGCCCCATCAGCCTGGCAGGGTCTGCGGCCGTGGGGTGCCGACGTACCCTGACAAGGAGCCAGCAGCCCCAGGGACTGTGAGTTCCCATATTTGTGGAAAGGAGCCTGGAAGCTGCAGGGTTCCCTTCTCTGAAACAGTCCAGACATGAGGGCTGTCCGGGAGCTCTGCGTCTTCGTATCCAAGGCAGGCAAACAGGAGAGGTGTCTCACAGAATGGTGCACAGTAGAGCCCACTGAAAATGCCTGCATTTAATCAGAAAAGCGTTTAAAGATATGGCTCTATTTCAACAGCAGAAAAGTATTCATTGTGAAATTCCCACACTGGCTAAAATTTCTCCTGACATTTCTGAGTGAAGCTTCACTGACATTTTCACAGAGGTTTGCTCATTTTTGGCAGGAAAGAATTTGACCCTTCTCTTCAATCATGTTACACCCCATTTCCACTAACTGTCTCTAAGTCTTTTACCATTCTCTTAGTTTTTCCCATGATGTAAATACACACTGCAGTAGAAGCAGTAGTGTTCCTCTGGATTTACTCTAGAATAACTAAGTAGCATTGCAAAATGTTTCCTACAATGTTTTCCTCCCACTCCTCTGAATCTTTCCCCTTAACTGACCTCTGCTGTTGAAAAGCTCTAAGAAATGAGCCAAATAATAATTGTCAAGGCAGGAATCAGGTAACACACATGTATTTACATTTTTTTAATTAGTTAACTAAATGTAATACACAGCTATTATATCGCTCTCCTTTCAGTCATTAGTTACAAGGCACTACCCTGACTCAAAGCACTACAGCCCATCAGCCTTCCAGGGGATTGGTCTGCATGAGTGTTCAAGCAATGTCAGGCTAGTCAAGCTGTTTCAGCTCACAAATGTGATTTTTGCATTTTTTTAAAACAGACTGCTCCGCTAAAAGTTTACTCAATACAGTAACGTCCCTCAGAAGGGTATTGAAGTGCAGCCAGGAATGGCAACCTCTTCCATTAACATACCTGGACCATGATGAGGACACCTGCTCCCAGTTTCATTATGTAAACGCACATTCTGTATATTCTAGGTATTAAAAATGACACTATGGCTTTCCTACCAAGGAAGAGAATTCTGTCAGACAGTAAAGCCCATCTGTGGTGTTTTCTGCTTCAAGGTTCTGCCTTTTACTCTATAATCTAGTTTCCATGATTGCCCAAACCCTGCAGAATCCATCTCACTCATCATATCAATTACTGCAATTAGCTTTCCTGTGGACTACTCTAATTTCATGCATTTCTAACCACCCATTTGCTATGTGGGTAATTACCGCACTCATTTACATGCAAGCAGATGTTTTGGTAATTATATTCTTGTTTTCCCCACCAACATCAGCTTTTTCTCCTTCACAGACACACTTTAATCTTTTTACATTGCAGAAAATTTAGTATTCTGTTTACGAAAAGTTGGGCAACCTCCATTTTTTTCCCTTAGGAAGAAAAAAGGAAGTGTTTCTAAGGCTACTTCTGTGACACAGAACAGCAGTTCTATGTTGATATTTGAGCTAATCCTGCTCCAGAGGCAGAGCAATTGTATTACTGCATATTTCCATGTTGTCTGCAATACCAGCAACAATTCAGTCAGAACCTATATCTTGACATGGAAGTACACTATATGGTGTAGAAATACATAAAAATGTTGTTGAACATTCGAAGGTCTCTGAAGTGAGCTGGTAAGATCCAAATGAGTTTGCAAAAGTTTCTGAATGGCAGTTTAAAGTGTATGTTTTTGTGTGCATTTCCCCTTTGATGTGAACAGTGCAAGCAAGCCAAGGCATAGAATCAAAGGGTCTTTCAGTAAGTAGATTTCTGTAAGATGTGTTCAGTGAGATGTTGAGCATCAACTCACATTGAAATCAAGTGTTCTATTTACACTTGGGGTTTGCTTTCTCTTGAGCCTGTTTTTTATGCTTTGGTTTCATGTAGAGCTCCAGCTGCCTTAGAAGTTCTTTTATAATAGCACCATCTTCTGACTAACGTCCTGTCAGGAGTACTTCTGAGCACTTTTATCTTCGGTTCATTACGTCTCTGAGGGTTCATTGCGTCTCTGAGGGTCTTACTTTTGCA
Organism: Pelecanus crispus; assembly: GCF_030463565.1. Classification (NCBI taxonomy): domain Eukaryota; kingdom Metazoa; phylum Chordata; class Aves; order Pelecaniformes; family Pelecanidae; genus Pelecanus; species Pelecanus crispus. The sequence goes on from NC_134645.1 coordinate 104,777,420, forward strand.
AAAAGGTGACTGCTCCCTGGCTTCATGCATTGCTCTGAAGACACAATGAAGTGGTTAACTGTGCTAGATACTGAGCAGTACAACCATCTGTGCAGAGCTGAGAATTCCTTAACCCTGGCAGCCCGATATTGAAATGTACACACATTTCCAATGAAAATGCTGAGAGAATTAAATGAAAATAGAAAATGTTCCACTGACATTTTTGATGCTGGCTCAGTTTTGTATGAGTAAGAGCCACTGACAGCACTGTCTTCTCAACTTCTTCCAAGGTCAAGATTGTATGGTAGATATTTTCAAGAGTCTAGTACAGTATAAATACAGTCCAGCTAGCGAAGTTTTAACCTTACTCAACCTTGCTTTGTTATGCACAAAGATGTAGATCTTCAAATCAATAAAAATGGTTGGAGCTATTTTTCCTAGAGGACTCCCTCCATTTGTATAATTTTCATATCATATCTTGTTCAACTCTTGGATATGTTCTAGTATAGATGGATCTTTTCTTCCCATTTTTGTCTCGACAGTAAAGCAAAACCATTAGTGACTAGCAGCTGACTATCAAACCTATTCAGTCAACTAATTTTGGAAAGACTGTGCATTCGTATTTGAAGTCACATATCCAGTTCATTTCAAATAAATTATTAAAACTTAAGGTACAGTTTCAAGGGCATAAAACCAGAGTCGTGCGCTTCATTCTTTGCCTCTGTCTTTAATAGCCAGAACAGTTATCCCCAGGGTATTCAGCCCCCTGAGCTGGAAGACAGGGACGGGGAGCAGAATGGAGCCCCCATAATCTAGGAGGAAGCAGTTAATGACCTGCTACGCCACCTGGATGCTCACAAGTACATGGGACCGGGTGGGATCCACCCGAGAGTATTGAGGGAGCTGGCAGAGGAGCTTGCCAAGCCACTTTCCATCATCTATCAGCAGTCCTGGTTAACAGAAGAGGTCCCTGATCACTGGAGGCTTGCCAATGTAACGCCCATCTACAAGAATGGCCAGAAGGAGGATCCGGGGAACTACAGGCCTGTCAGCCTGACCTCGGTGCCGGGAAAGATTATGGAGCAGTTCATCTTGAGAGCGCTCAACAGGCATGTGCAGGTCAACGAGGGGATTGGGCCCAGCCAGCATGGGTTCATGAAAGGCAGGTCCTGCTTGATCAACCTGATCTCCTCCTATGACCTGGTGACCTGCCTGGTGGATGAAGGAAAGGCTGTGGACATCGTCTACCTGGACTTCAGTAAAGCCTTTGACACAGTCTCCCATAGCATTCTCCTTAGGAAGCTGGCAGCTCATGGCTTGGACGGGCATACTCTTCACTGGGTAAAAAACTGGCTGGGTGGCCAAGCCCAGAGAGTTGTCATGAATGGAGTCAAGTCCAGTTGGTGACCAGTCATGAGCGGTGTTCCCCAGGGCTCTATTTTGGGGCCAGTCTTGTTTAATATCTTTATCAACGATCTGGATGAGGGGATTGAGTGCGCCCTCAGTAAGTTTGCACATGACACCAAACTGGGTGGGAATGCTGATCTGCTCGAGGGTAGGATGGCCCTGAAGAAGGATCTGGACAGGCTGGACTGATGGGCCGAGGCCAACTGTATGAAGTTCAACAAGGCCAAGTGCCAGGTCCTGCACTTCGGTCACAACAACCCCATGCAACGCTATAGGCTTGGGGAAGAGCGGCTGGAAAGCTGCCTGGCGGAAAAGGTTCTGGGGGTGTTGGTCGACAGCCAGCTGAACATGAGCCAGCAGTGTTCCCAGGTGGCCAAGAAGGCCAACAGCATCCTGGCCTGTATCAGAAATAGAGTGGCCAGCAGGAGCAGGGAGGTGATTGTCCCGCTGTACTCGGCACTGGTGAGGCCGCACCTGGAATACTGTGTCCAGTTTTGGGCCCCTCACTACAAGAAAGACATTGAGGTGCTGGAGTGTGTCCAGAGAAGGGCAACAAGGCTGGTGAAGGGTCTGGAGAACAAGTCTTATGAGGAGCGGCTGAGGGAACTGGGGTTGCTTAGCTTAGAGAAAAGGAGGCTCAGGGAGACCTTATCGCTCTCTACAACTACCTGAAAGGAGGTTGCAGTAAGGTGGGTGTTGGTCTCTTCTCCCATGTAGTTAGCGATAGGACGAGAGGAAATGGGCTCAAGCTGCACCAGGGTAGGTTTAGATTGGAAATTAGGAAAAATTTCTTCATGGAAAGGGTAGTCAAGCATTGGAAGAGGCTGCCCAGAGAGGTGGTGGCGTCACCACCCCTGGAAGTCTTTAAAAAAACAGGTAGACGTGGCACTCTGGTACATGGTTTAGTGGGCATGGTGGTGTTGGGCTGATGGTTGGACTGATGATCTGAGAGATCCTTTCCAACCTTAATGATTCCTAGCTTTTATTTTCATTAAAAATAATCCAGCCACCAAGCCAGGAAACATGGAATTATTACTTTACCTTTAATTGTTTAGTAGTGGACTTGGTAATGTTAGGTTAATGGTTGGACTGGATGATCTTAAAGGTCTTTTCCAACCTAAACGATTCTATGATTCTGTGATTTGCACAAGAGAAGGAGAAGGGCTCAGAAGTTCTGGATTTTTTTTTCCCTGCTTCTGTCACTGATTAACTATGAAACTTTGGAAAACAAATATCCCATATCTACGTGTATTTGTGATGCATTTATAAAGGACATGTGAAATGAATTAGGTTTTGTGAGACGTTTTTATACGCAGATCTGTTCGGCAGAGCAGAAACAGTGCTATTTTTGGCATTAGATGTTGGTAGTTTGTTTCCTAATTCTAGTCTACTATACACTTCTTTTTGTGATAGGCCAAAATTTTCAAAGATATATTTACCTTGCTCAGTTCTCATTTGTAATACAGTAATAACAGCATTTATCAATATCACAGGAGAATTAAGAGAATAAATACCTTAGTATGAGGGACTTGGATACATCAGTGGACATTTAAGTGCATGTATGTTATTTGCATATAAATGCCATCTGATATATTTCCTCATTAGAAAATTGTACCTGTTACTCATCTGGGATCTTCTTTTCCAATTTTTATACTAATGTGTTCACTCAAATTCAAGGTAATAGTTTGTTCCATCCTAAAGAATTCCTTTAGTTATTACCAAAGGAGGTTATTTGCTCAGGCTACCCATTTTTTCTTATATTACTTCCTTTTAAGTGACTTTGTCCAGTCTGAAACACTAACATTCTTGTTCTCTGAAATTTCTACATATTGTAAAAAACTCTTAGAAACACAATGTGCAGAGCTGATGGCTCACTGGAACCGAGAGGAATTTTCTCTAACTAGTGACACACTGGGATGATTCATTGCATTGCACAACTCTTTACATAGGTATACATGTTAATGCAAGGTGCAGGGCAGTAGGGAACTGAAATAAATGCCTAAATATACATTGCAGTTGTGTTGATCTTTATGTCCCTGGTGATGTTGATCTATGAGTGAATAAGCCAGAGAGAAGTACAGGTGGTTATAGTAATATTTTTTACTGTATATCTCTGTTAAGATATTTTTTGAGTGTCACTAGAAACTGAAGGGTTTGGGGTTTATGCACACTCAGTGTTGTCTACAATTTTTCACTTTGTAAACATATCTCCAAAATCATGGTGAACTTGCTGGATCAGAATACTCACTGCTACCATTCTTCCATTTATTTTCAGACCAAAAAAAGGTAGATGTAACTATAGACATCATATCAAAGGTCATGAGCAAGAGGAGAATTATCTTACAATAGCCTGGAGCCAGAAGAGTGTGCATTCAATTGAAATACTGGTGAGGTTATATCCCCAGATGCGTTTAGTTCCTGTTTTGATTTCTAGCTATACATATTTGTTTCACCTTGTGCACAACAAATGGTAGGCTCAGAACATCCCAAGGGACCAAAAGCCCTTCAGGAAGAACAGAAATGCCCCAAGAAACTTTTTTATTATAATTTTCTTCTTAACCTTCCAGCCTCTAACCCTGTTTACACTGGTGAACTGTAATGTATATTCAACATATCTACATTAGGGATTCTATATTGCATATCCCCTGAATATCTAATCACTTGAAGTGCAACCCCATCACCACCATCAAGGTCTCTAATCTGCACCTCTGTCTGTTGCACTAGCAAGCACACATTAGGTCATTTTCTTGTTGAACTGGTGATCAAAAATCGTTACCTTCCATATTAAGGCCTGTTCGAACAGTTATTTGCCTGACCAGTCTCATTTCTTAGCACGTCTCCTCATGCTGGCTGTTAAGATGCCAGCCTTGCAGACAACCTTGTTCAACTGCCTGTTTTTCATATGAATATCTCTGTACCTTTCCTAATCACTGTCCTCCATGACCTGATCCACAAATTGGCCTCCCATTTCCTTCAAATTGCTCTTTAAGCTAAACTTTGTAGAGAGAAAAGGTAAGGCAAAACAGGTGGGTTTTGGGCAGTACAAAGTTCAAGAGAGTATGAAGTTGAGGAAACGATTATTATACAGAGTGACAATGCAGATGTCCATTTTGCTGCAATACCATCTGTTCTTTTAGATCAGTATGTTATAAAATACCACAGAATATTAATGAAAGCCTATTTCTGTATTTGTGTAACTTTAAGCCATGAGATTTGGTACATGTTCTAAATCATGATCTTTCTCCCTTTACTGATTTTACCCTTCCCAGAATCACCACCATTTGCTCTGCCCTATGCTATCTTCCATTTTTCTCTTCACATTCTATTGTTGCAAAATGGTTTTAGATATCTATTTGTCAGCATATGTTCTCCTTATTCGCATATCTGTGTGTCTTTCAATGTGATGTTTATTGTTCTCGTGCTTTATTTGCATCTATAAATAAAGAAAATGTCTCCTGTTGGGATACAGATTGGCCTTTGAAAAGTATGTCAGCCTTTTTTTCACTCAGTCTGTTTCAAATAAGCAATGCACTGTTGAGTGCAACAAATTGGTTTATAGACTCAGCATATCAATGGAAAGGCCAGAACACAACATGATGGTCCCAAGCTCTACATTTTGCTTTCAGCTTTCTGAATTCCCTGGAAGACAGGTAAAAGTCAGATGGAAAAAGCCAGGTCTCTCTGGATGATGCATCTGTGTTTGGCTGATTTGTGGCTCCTCCCAGACAGTGTGTGCAGCATAGTGTGTTTCAAGAGTACAACACGACTTCTCCCTGAAGGACTCCACACGTACCACATGGTTTAGGGCTCCTCTGACCTCCTTCAGAGAAGTTTTGCTCGTTTGTTTATTTTGGGATTGATGAACACAGGCGTTCGATCCACATGTATCAGTTCCAATTCACATTGTCAAAAGGCAGCACTGTCTTTGCATGAAAATAATAGTGCTTGGGCTGTATTTTGTTACTACCATATATTACTTTGCTTTGAGATGTCGTGCATAAGACTCAAAGCTTCGGTCCTTGGGCTAGATCTGCAGCTGGTGCATTTTGGAGCAGCTTTATTATATTTGACTGACATCACCTGGGGATTTGACACTCTCATCTCACTGCAGCAGTGAAAAATGAAGCTTTCCCATGTCATGGCATACTATGACAGTGCTGTGCACACACAGAAAGGAAACCTGGATCTGGAATTTATCCAATGGCCAGCATATATCTCAATGACAAATAATGGAAAGATGCAAAAAAGCCCAGATTTTAGTCCCATGCATTGCTCTGGCAATTGATAGGTCTTTAATTTCTATGATTTCTAAACTTACTCTTGTTGTTTGATAAAAAGCTATATATGTTATAAATTAAGAATTTTACTAGGTGATGGAAATGTTATTAGAATGCCTGTATAAACTCTTCTCCCTCTTTGGCTCCTATGTATTTTTCTGTTTTACTCCTGTTGAAATAGATGTTGAGAAGGTAGAATCCCTCCTCTAATTTTTTTTTACCAGATATTTAGAATTTTTCTCACTTCTCAAGGCTCAGACACCAGACTGTCAGGAAGTGACAGAAATCTACTCAAGATTTGGATGAAGTGCCTTATGGAGAATAAGACATTACAGATTGTTTTTTTTATAGTTTCTTTCTTCAGAAGCAGGAAACAAGATTGCATGAGAGTAAGTTAATAAAGCACCAGAATTTATATAATTAAAAAATAATTCATAGAAAGATCTTTTTCAGCTACTTCTAGCACTATGGTAATAATAGTTATCAGAAAAGACTGCTCTCAGAGAACTTGTGACAATCATAATGATAATCAGTCTTCCAAGAAAGCTCTAGCTGAGTAGTACGTAATATAGTACTTAGTACTATACTGCAGTTGGAGTCAGGAGTCACTTGTAAAACACAGAAGTTATTACAGCATTCACAGTTATCCTTGAATGGTTTGGAAGTATAATGGCTAAAATTCTCAGAGATCCAGAGGCAAATTAGGGACTTCCATCACATTTTCAGAAGTAGCTTTGATACCAGGAGTTAGAAATCTCAAATAGATCTAGGAAACCAAATGCTATTTAACTGCGTGTCCTGGTTTTGGCTGGGATAGAGTTAATTTTCTTCCTAGTAGCTGGTGCAGTGCTGTGTTTTGGATTTAGGATGAGAATAATGCTGATAACACACTCATGTTTTAGTTGTTGCTAAGTAGTGCTGACACTAGTCAAGGACTTTCCAGCTTCCCATGCTCTGCCAGGTGCACAAGAAGCTGGGAGGGGGCACAGCCAGGACAGCTGACCCAAACTGGCCAAAGGGCTATTCCATACCATATGACGTCATGCTCAGTATATAAACTGGGGGGAGTTGGCTGGGGGCAGCGATCACTGCTCAGGGATGGGCTGGGCATCGGTTGGTGCGTGGTGAGCAATTGCATTGTGCGTCACTTGTTTTGTATATTCCTTTATCATTATTATTATTATTATTTTCTCTTCCTTTGCTGTCCCATTAAACTGCCTTCATTTCAACCCGTGGGTTTTACTTTTTGGTTCCTGATTATCTCCCCCATCCCACCGGTGGGGGGAGGGTGAACGATCGGCTGTGTGGTGCTTAGTTGCCGACTGGGGTTAAACCACGACACTGCGACAAAAACAATCTTCATCCAAATGTAAATTCAGAAAAAAGTTAACTTAGGCATCATTGAATCTTAAAGTTGCCTAAAGTCTAATTTCTTCCAGTGAAGTTCCCTAAAAGTGCTTAAATACCTCCCCTTGAGAGCACTAGGACTGGCTACGCTTGCTTAGTAGCTAGACGCCTTATGCTTACAGCAAAGCCCAGGCAATCCCTACCTGTTTCCCTGGCTGGTTCAACGGGCTGGTGTGCAAGCATAACCTGACTTAACTATTGGGTGCCAAGGTCCCACCCTCTGCCAGAGTCCCAACCTCTCCCTTTCAGAGTTTGTTTAGCTGTCTCTATGCTGAGTCATTTCAGTATGAAAATCCAACAGAAAACGGATGTGAAAAAAGGCAGTTGTTTCCTCAGCATGCTGGCTGGGCTCAATGCAATGCTGGGCAAATGCTCAAGTCAGTGTAGTAGAAAGGGTGGGAGCAAAGGGTGGGCAGGACCATCAGCTGGCTCAGACTGCTGTCAAAACCCAACATCAGAGCATGCTGGATTAGACCACATGAAAAACACAGGAATGAAGATGTTTTCTCCACCCCAGTGGTTGTGTCACTTAAACTGTGGAAGATTTGCACTTTTATTTTTTTATCTGTCCCTATCTGCTCATGAGCATTTTAAGTTGGGTTCCTGTTTGGAGGCCAAATCACCTGACTGTATCACATGAGCTACCGCACATCCAGAATTGTCTCTGTGGTAGCACGTGACTCAAGAACTGAAGCAGACACTGCCAGATCTTCCTGGGACCTAGCTGAGCATCCAGCCTGGCCTACTCCATCCTATGGGAGTCTGGGCAGCCACTGTCATCTTCCACCCATGGACTATTCCTGCAGTTCCTCCTCGTCCTCTCTGCTTTCTCAGGTACATGGCATACAACCTGTCATTCTCAGCCATATATGCCTTAACTAGGTATTACAAGGTGGTTTTCAGTTCTGAAGGATATTTTGGGAAAAAGTGGTCTTAATATTGTCTGACAGAATTGTTCTTCTTTCAGTAGCATACTTAAATCTTTGTGTAGGAAAGAAAATATGCTTATGATTATGAGGGTCATTACCTTAATGGCTGAAGAACTCACGTGGGAGATGTGGGCTGTAATACACCCAAGCTGCTCTGAACCCCAAGTTACCACATCTTGGCCTCTAACACTCAACTTTTTAGGTAAAAGGGAATGCTGACATGATTACCTTTTGCCACCAATACCACTTTTTGTGCCTGCAAAAAAGACTGCAAAATATTAGTTCACAAAGGAATTTGTGGCATGAACTCAGCTACATGGGGTGTTCTTCTTCTGGCAGATCTTCCAAAACTGCTTTAGCAGTATCTGCTCATTAGCTTAGTCAGTTCTCCATTCGGCTTCTGGACCCCAGAGACAGCAAATTCATTTTTGCTGAGCACTCTCAGGGATGGTGAGATATGTAAACCACTGGGGTCGTGGTGCTTAGCTGTTGACGACCAGGGTCCTGGCTGGAAAGGGGACTTACACTTTTAAATCCCTTAGAAGCTTTTGAAAGTATCACTGCTTGCCGTATTAGCTGAAAAATGTTTTATACAGAATGTGATACTCCCCGGTTGCTTCAGGATATGTAATCTGGACTCTGAACCCTGTGGTTAACTGTGAAGCCTCCCATTCACAGACATGTTAAAGAGATGTAGACCAAGAAAGCTTACTGCATTCCTCTGGTGAATATAATGTGAGACCCTCACATAGTAGCTGATCTAATTTTCATCAGACCCAGCTCACTATTTTGGGGGATCTCATTGCAGAAAAGAAAGGAATTGCTTATACAACTGTATTTCAGCAAACAGCTTAAAAGTACAGTAGCTTTTTTGCCTTGCCTTGCATTGTTAGCTTTAGTTCTGTTCTATGACTGCCAGTTAAAATTGCATTTTTCATGTGACTGAAGGAATTTTTTTGTGACTGCAGTGCTTGAGAATTGTCTATAACTAAAAAATAGTAAGACCATGCACAACAGATATGCAAATGCTCACAAAAACTTTGTCCCTTTGCTTCATTTATACATTTGAAATATATCCCATCAAGCAGGATGGCAATTTTAGTCACTCTAACTGTGTCTGCTCTAACTTAAACAAGGACAGGTCATGGGCGCATCTTGTTTCTGTGTCCATCCTGTTGTCCATCTCCAAACTGCTGGTTAATAATTGCTAATATTCTCTCTGGACATAGTTTTGGCTCATGCTAGTTAGCACTCTCTCATGGGATGGTATGGGCTAGGGGACTGTTACCAACAGGCAATATGGGAGAGGCCATCTTGCACAGGATGACTGGAGTGGACCTAGCTCTATGGACTTGTACCATGTCAAACCATTTGTTCTTTGAGCCACAGTGTGAGCACTGGGTCATTTTATTAATTAATATGGATGTAGTTTCTACTGACAGAAGGAGATAGACCTACCTCCAGGACGAAAAAGAGCACTCAGCAAAGATGAGATCTTTGTTTCAGCGAAAGACTGGTCTGTCCAGACTTCTCAAACAGCAGAGTTTAGAAAGAGTACTCAAGTGAACATGGCCTTTTGACAATAGGCCATTTCATTTTTTTCCCTCCAGACTGTTTTCCCACTTGATTTCACTCTGATGTTTTAAGTGAAGAGAGCTGGGAGAGCTGCCACTGTCAGGTGAAAAAGGTTGTGGTGGTGAACAAAGAAGAAATGACCTAGGACTGTCCATGCTTCCTGCAGAGACCAGGGAAGACTGATGACAAAATAAATAGCTGTAAAGGAGAGGGAAAAAATCAACCTAATTAGGCAACTCTTCCCTTGTTTAGAGATGATTGACATTTTCTGATTGAATCCTACTGATTTCTGAATTAAAAAAAATATTTAAAAGATTAATTATTCAGACTGCTTAACATCATCTTCCTTTTTCATTTTGAGTTGTACATGTCATATTAGATCAAATTCATATGATGTTTGATCTCAGATTTTTTTTTAAATTTTCTTTAATATGAGTTGACTCATTAAATTGGCTTTGAAGGTTTTTATATTCCTCCTAGGATACACAGCTTTGTTTATTAGCTCAACTCTAATAAACTCTTTATCAGTAGCCATATAATTGATTGTGATAAGCTTGTGATATTGAATTTCACAAGTTAATGTTAAAAATATTTCTTTAATCTGTGTTTTTGTTCTCCTTTAAATTATTTCTCTTCATTGTATCATAAAAAAATTATTTTAAATACCTCATTTCCCTTAATCATATTGCTTATTTAATATTCTTTTTTCTAATGTAGCAGAAATGATAAAATCTTTCATATGATTAAGAAACAAAAACCCGCAATATTTAAAAGAGACATGAAGGTAAAATTAAGGGGAAATCAGAATCAAACACTAAGGCATATGCTTGACAGAAAAATATTCTTTAAATAAAAAAAGGAGAGATATTAGAAGTCCACCGTGTTCCACAACAGAGTCAGAAAATATCAGGTTTCTGAAAAAAACCTGCATGATTCCTCTGAATAGAATAACATAGTCTGGATGTCTTTGTACATACTAAAGGAAGATTTTAAATGTTTTTTCATTAGTCTGGCACCGGATTTGAAAATTGATAATGCATTCCCTGAATCAACTTTTGCTGAAGATGGCAATAATGTAACTTTTGGAGTGCATTTTCTGCTAATACAGCTACTTAAGTTTGCACAGCTGGGAGACTTCTATTTTTTCCTGCAGCCTTTTCTTTCCCCTCTCCCATTCTGATTTGTTATTGTTTGAAATTCTGAGAATGTTTTACACACATTTCCAGTGTACAACATTTGGACACTGATAAACGAATGACAAGTATGATATAAAGCCTTGTGAAAGACCCTGTAGGGTCTACCCAGGGAGAAGAACACATCTGTCTCCAGCTGTGCAGCTATTTAGGAGTGAAATGACTTGTCCTGGGTTGGGCAGAGATGGTAATTATTTTTGTTGTTGATGTGAAGATCAAAGGTTATTCTGAGGAAGTAAGGACAAGGACTGTGGTATTTAGCAGGAAAGATTTATACAGGACATAATTTAGTACATGGTTTGCACATTAACCTGGTGCTAATGCATGTAGATGACAGAGAAAATGTAAACAGTCCTGATGTAAGATAAATTATAATTGGTGAAAAGCAAATTAATCTACTGGTCATGAATCTCCCACAAGTTAGCAGAATCTTGAGCAGCTGTTACATTCCACAATCACACTTTGAAAAGAGGCTGCTTGATCTGAGGATTTCTTGCCACAGTGCAAATAACTTGTTCCTCCTGTCCCAGCATGGCTTTTTTTTTTTTTTTCCTTGCTTTTTTTTTAAAATAATGAAACCCCCTGCTTTTAACAACAGCATCCAGTCCTAGACTCACATAACTCACAGATTTCCTCCCATCAGAGTGAACCCTTTGGGTTTCATGATTTTCAAGGTGCAAACGAAGAATACGCCCACAAAATCACAGAGGTAGTAGTTTATAAATTACTTTTCATAACTGAGTATACCATGACCTTCATGGTCAATAGATGAGATGTAATGTTTGCTTCTCCACAGTTTCTTGATACCATGCCAGAAATCCATGAAAAAGCTTTCTCATGTTTCTTGTTCCTAAATTTGACTTACATATGCAAATAGTTTTTCTCTGTTAAAAGTTACTTAGTATAAAACACAAATATACAAATTGTGTGAGCAAAGAGAAAAAAAACTGAAGAAATTATGTGGGTGAAAACATTGGGATCCCTTAGAGCAAACCAAGATTTAACTAAGATTTATGCACTAAGTATTGTGACATGAAACATTTTTCAATAATATTGACATGTGCATAAAAGTTTTCTGTTCAAAAGCTATGAATTTCACTATGCATAGGACATTAGTTCCCTTTACTAAGACAGATCCTGCTCAGATTTGTACTGTTTTAAATAAGGAAAAATGCCATGAGCTAAAATGAGCTATAATGATGTGAAAACAAAATAAATGAGCTTTGAATAAGCATAAAATGCTCATCGCAGATTCCTGTGACAAACAATAGCCTGTCTGGAGAAGGTTTGGCCAAAAAAGCTGAGACAGTAAAACCATTTCATAATTGTAACTCATTCACAAATATTCATGGAAACACATTTTGCCATGTATATTAAAACCCAGGCATTTATTTCTTGAATAATTGCTAGGCTATTGAGAAACAATGAAGAGAATGAAGTTCTAGACTTTTTCCCTCCTTTGTCTGTCTTTGTTTCCATTTTCATATGTTCATGAAAGCACATCCAAGGGACCAAAATATATGTTCTTCTCAGATGGCTTTGCTATGATCCAGGCATCAGATGTCTGAGGAAAGCAGGCAGTAGTGGATTGCACAGAGTATTCCTAAGCAGGCTTTGACATGGTAGAAAAGTTTTCACCATAGGCAGATTTGGTTTTCTAATTTTGTGCAGGCCCCAGTAAATCTCTCTGCATAGAATAATCTGCTATTACAGCAAGTGCAGCCAAAAACCAGAAATTCTCCAGCTAATTCTGTCTGCAAGCCAAACCTCACTGTTTCCCCACTGTACCGCCCTCCCACAGAACAAAATCTTCCTGGATTCCCTTAAAATAGCAAATGAACTTTGAATTCATTGAGGGAAAATCAGCTCCAACCAATGAAAGACAGGGTACCAAGTCTTCCTATGGGTTACTCCTAGTGTAACGTATAAAACCTTTATATAACATATATTTTAGCATCTTTCAAGAACATAGATAAATGTAGTATTTCTATGTAGTTAAACCAGTGGGGTGGTGTGGACCAATGGGTCTACAATGTAAAGTAAGCAGAAGTATGGCTTGGAAGAGGAGACTCCATCACTGCTCTTTTTCAGGTAGAATAAGCAGAGACCAGCAGGTACAGTAAGACTCAAAGTGACAAGATTACCAGTCATTACAGGACCAAGATAATTAAAAGCTGACCTGCCAGGAACTTCAGCTACTGAAACTGTAGCTTCCTTATTTATGTCGGTGATAAAGAGCATCCACGTTGAAAGATTTGGGTGCCAGCAGTCCTTAGTGTCAAATTGCTAAGAAAGGAGCATGGTGAAATCAGTAGCAGTTGTTTGTGAGCATGCAGAGATCGTTTCTCTTAAACAAAGCAAGGTCATGTCAGGTGGAGTAACTGCTGTAGTGTCACTAGGAGAGAAATGGTTATATGTGCTTTCTGGCTTTGCTGACAGCAGTTGTGATACCATGCCAAAACTACTATAAAGGTGATAAACATTGGGAAAGGGTTATCTGTACTCCCACTGAGTAGTAGATATAGAAAAATGTTTGTCTACATAACTATCAATAATTCATTTTAAAAAAAACCTCTAATATGTCTTGTATTGCCTGTAACTGTAACACTTTTGTGTAGAAAGTTTAAAATGAAGCTCAAATCATTCCTGTTCTCTTTTTTATATCTTTTTTTTTCATTTTCAGAATGTTCTAATGCATTTTTTAATGTATTTGCTCCATTTTACACTTATTACTCAGTTAACACTATTTTTAAATTTTCCCCTGAATAACACTGAAGAAAAACTGTTTTGTGTTGATGCTTATTGCACAGAGATTTACTTCTAGGGGGAAAAAAGAGAAACTCCACACTTCCCTCCTTCAGGTGTTCCCTAATGACAAAAGAACAAAACCTTCAAAAGATATTTTGGAAAAAATTATCTAATCTTTAGCTTTCAAAAGGTCACAGAATGGACACTTGATATACAAAAGCGTGTTGAATAAATGTATGTACAGTTAACCTTTCAAGTACAAGATGGATACTTGTCATGTATGTCATGTTTTCCAGCATGAATCTATTCTCTACAATTTTACCTATGTTATATATCTTGTGGTAGAAGCTTGTAAATGTCCACAGCATTGTTAGTCACTTAATAAAGACTAATAACATTAGTTGGCCACAGCTTGGGAAAGCAACTGAAATGGTCCATGCTACTGACTAAGCCAGATTTCACAATAACTTTCAGCAAATCTGTAGAATGTGAATAAACTCCTTAGAGGACAATTTGCTGAAAAGAAAAGAAAAAGAAAAGAAAAAGAAAAGAAAAGAAAAAGAAAAGAAAAGAAAAAGAAAAGAAAAGAAAAAGAAAAGAAAAGAAAAGAAAAGAAAAGAAAAGAAAAGAAAAGAAAAGAAAAGAAAAGAAAAGAAAAGAAAAGAAAAGAAAAGAAAAGAAAAGAAAAGAAAACAAAACAAAACAAAACAAAACAAAACAAAACAAAACAAAACAAAAAAAAGAAAAGAAAGACAGTAGCAACATAGCATCCAACAGATTTTGAAAAACTTTTTTTTTTTTTTCCTACTTTTTTTCCTGCAAACCTAGTAACTTCCTGGTGTCACAGACACATAATTGTTTCATAGTGTCACTGGAGAGAGTTAATTAAACACATAGTGTTATTAAACAGAAAAAATTAGCAGCCACTGCATGCTCACATTCAGTTCACGCCCCCCCCCCCCCAAAAAAAACCAGAAAAGAAAAAAAGCCTGTGTTTCCTCCAAGCCATGCAGCTCTCATACATTTTTTTTTCTTTGCAAAGACAATGGCTGAAGAGTTGTTAATGAAGACTCCTGTTATGTAGGAACGTTTACAGTCATTAGCCTTCAGGCAAAGTTCATCAAAGGAATACAGACAATTACTTCAAAAATACCCGTGGCATTTAAAAAATACCTCAATGGCACTTAATTCATCCACTTTCAAACTCTAAACTAGTTCTACAGGTTACTGCAGAATCTGACTGCAAAGCAAGCCATCGTGTGTGCTGTAGATCAGCCCTCCAAAACCATCGGTCTGCTTCTGCCTCGCTACAAAATTCCGTGTAACACCACATTCCTCACCCTGTGAATCACAGCATGCACGTTGCAGCAGCTAGATTTGGGTGGATCACCTTGTTCAGTAGAAAGATCAACTGGCTGAAAGAATGGAGGAAAACCAGAGTGATTTCCTGGCAGCAGATGTAAAAGTGACGTATGGAAATGTTTCTTCATACCAGTCATGGTTAGCTGGTGGAACTCATTGCTGCAAGAGCTCATTGAGACAGGATCCAAGGGAAGCTGGACATCTACCAGTATATTTCTAACCCCCAAGAATTAGACTACTAAAGCCTAAATATACAGTTGAGAATGCTAGGAGACATAAAACATCATACATTTCAGGAAACAAGCCAGCTTATTATTCTAATGATGGCTTGCAGGAGAATCTTCTGATGTACTACGTATTTATTTCACCAGTGTTTGTAACTGGCTGAGAAACAGTGATCGGACCAACCATGTTAGACAACTGACAGTGTGACAATTTGACAGATGCTTACAATTTGGGGTACATTTTGGACCTTACCAAAGACTTCTGCAGCAGTTTATATTGAAAGTGAGTTGGTATTGTTATGTATATATCCCACCATTTTCGAGCCCTAACATTAGTTTTAATGTTATGGTGTTTAGCTAGCAAACAGTCCTAGCTTCCAGCTTCTGTGAACAATCAGTGTTTTATTCCTCATTGTCACAGAACCTTTGATCCTGATGATAACCTGATTTTGTCTGTTCTGCATGCCTGGAATAAGACCACTGAATGTTAGAAATGGTGGAATTCATTTGGTGAACTTATATCCTGCTTCACATTGCATTAATTAGATCCAGAAAAGTCAAAGGGATAAAAATCTCTTCCTTCAAAATGCAGTGCAGTGAGAATAATTCTTACAGAGGTATTGATCTGTGTGAAAGCAGAATCTGTCAAAAGGAATCCTTATAGTCACGATGCACTATTGAAGCTGCTTTCTGAAATCTACTGTTCCTTATAATGTTATTAGTTTATTGCATCCATAGCTGTTTGGTGTTAAAAGTAGATTAAGCAAATTTCTAATGCATCTGGCATGTAGATATTTGACATGCAATACTGAACTATTACAATGAAGCAACAGCTAAATAATTAGTAGAAGTGAAATTTGAAATCTGAAAAAAGCTTAAGATTTAGCTTCAAGATACCATATAGTCTTTGTGGCTATAACTATTCACTACACTAAAATATAACACTGGGGGTCCTTGCCTGTCTTGGTCTCATAGTCTAGTTGTTGGGAACTCTTCATAATGAGAAAAGGCAAAAGAAGCAAACTCTGCTCCAGAGCAGAGCCCTGCTTACCTGCATCCTTGAGCAGAGCGTGGCTTATATAGAAGCATAGCTAGAGTTTGTATGTTTCATTTTTTTACTCCTTTCTCTACACATACAAAGGCCTTTAATTTCTCATTTTTAAAGGATTCTGTCTCCAAATGATCAGTCTGGGTCACAGAGGTTTAAGTTAAGTTTCCAAAGATTTAAGAAAAAAAAGTATTTTCAGCCCTCTTCCAGTATAGCAGTTAAATTTTTCTTACAATACCTGAGCACGTATAATGGGGGAAAACTTATATATAATTGAAAACACAGGATCTAGCACTAGCAAGATTTTTAGGCAGCCTTATAAGTAAGCCTCTGCACAAGTTTATTGGCTGCGACTTCAATGCCATTGCAGAGTTTGTCTGGTGGTGCAGCCTTCCCTGTCACATGAGCGTGGTACCAGCAGGCAGTTGTACGGTTTCCTTTCCTGCTGCAGTGTATTTATCCCAACTTCCAGTCTCTGACTGTAAGACCCTCAGCTGTGTTGTTAGATATCATCTTTGAGTAGAAATAAATACTTATTTTCAATTTAATAATCTACTTTTTATGTTTCTTTATTTTTTGTACTTTCACCTGAGAAAAGAGGATACAAATAATTGTTTTCACATTCTGTTTTTCCCATGTTAGCTCAGTGATTGCTTGGCAACTATTTCTTTCCTAGAAGGAGAGTAGGAGAATAGCTAGACTGGGTTTACCATAAAAGTTGTTTATGGAAATGTTGCAAAATCTATATATTTGGGCCAATCTTCGACTGGTGCTGTGCAGCACAGTGGCATTATTTGGCCCACCAAGAAGCTTGTTTTAGAGCATCACTTCCACTGAGTGGTGAAAATTCTGTATTTCCCACTACCAGGGAGACTGTTCGCTGTATCCCAGTCTGAGAGCACATCATAAACGACACCACACACTCTGAACTGGGCAGCATGGTTTGGCTAAAACCACAGAAGAAGAAAAGAAAGCCTGTCTGATGTGCTAAATAGATAGAAAGGGAAATTATGTGCAAAAAATCCTTTGGAAATATTCCAAGAATAAAAGAAGCACTATAAAACCTGTCAAATGTATCTGTTCTGTAGCTAAGTGATTATTTGATTTGGTTTGTATTGTATTTTGTAAATTGTGACTCTTGTATTGCAAAAAATGCTAGCACGTTATGTTAAAAAGTATGACTGTAGACTTAATGAATACTCTAATAAGAGTTTATTTGGAGGATAAGAGTTAAATATGTGTATAATTCAGAGTGCAAATACACATTCACTTAGGTGTAGCAGAAGAAATCAAACTTTTCAAGTCTAAAATACAGTTTCTCAAGTTGCAATTTTAGAATGGTTTTCCATATATTATATGGATTCAGGTTAATCTTAATTTTAAATTTGTTAGAGACACCTTCAGTATTAATCAACAGATTCTTCCAAGTAATACATATTTTTTCTACCTTCCTTTTGAGTCCTTGAATTTAATAATGTTGGGTTTTCCTCCTCCAAATATAGATCTGCTAAAAAAATCTGAATGAACTCAAACACTTAAAAAAAGAATGAAACCCGTGAAAAATATAGCCTGATAAGATCAGGAGTCTGAATCTATAATCCCCAAAACATGACAATTTGAAATTAAATCTGAATTGACGTGTTCTTTAAATATTATTCAGAAACGTTACCTCCTTTCTTTAAAAACTGTTTCCCCAAGCCCATAACCTGAACATGAAGTTCATATAGGAAAATATTCTAGAATAAGGCTATTATTATACAAGCCCCATAACTCCCCCAGAATTTCCCTTACGAAAGGGAAATCCAGAGTGGCCAGTTGGCTTTCCCATCGTCTTTGCTGGTAGAGACATTCAGTGGGGTTATTATTGTGGATAATGCCCCATATGCTTCCTGCATTAAGAAGGTGAGGGGAGATGAACACCTGCCATGACATAACTCATAATGGAATTCACTCCACAAGGTAGAAAAGTCCTTAAAAATGAGTGGAAAAATCTCTATTTCTGAATTTGAGAGTGGAGTTGTAAAAGGCATTTTCAGCCAAAACCCAATCATATTTTGAAACAAATGATGGGGACAGTCTGTATCTTGCATTTGCAAGATTGTGGAAAAGGTTAGGAAAGGAAAAGGAAAAGGAAAACGGAAAGAGAGAAAAAGAAGAAAAATAAAGAAGAAGAAAAATAGAAAAAAAAGAAAAAGAAAAAGAAAAAGAAAAAGAAAAAGAAAAAGAAAAAGAAAAAGAAAAAGAAAAAGAAAAAGAAAAAAAAAGAAAAAGAAAAAGAAAAAGAAAAAGAAAAAGAAAAAGAAAAAGAAAAAGAAAAAGAAAAAGAAAAAGAAAAAGAAAAAGAAAAAGAAAAAGAAAAAGAAAAAGAAAAAGAAAAAGAAAAAGAGTTGCCAGATTTTTAAAACAGGCTGGTGAGTTCTAGTTTTGGATGGCAGCACTGACAGGCCTCACCTGTTCCTTGGTGCACCAGGCAAACACAAGTGTTCAAGAGTAAAAGTACGTTCTTGTGCACCCCACCACAGACAGTTTGTAGAAATGGCTGAATGAACTGACATTTAATAATATAACTGTACTTCGAAGCAGGTTTTATGATGCCAAGTACAGTATACATCTGCTAAAATGTAACTGTAAAAAAAAAAAAAAGCACAAATTACAGATCTCAATTCATTTATATGACTGACATGTGGGACAATCCTATGGCAGTAGCTGGGAGGTGTGGCAGGAGAGGGCAAGGTTATCACTTTTCCCTAAGCATCTGCTGCAACTCCTGCTGCAGGCAGGTATGGAGCTGGGTGGACCTCTGGGCTGATCCGTCCATGGCTTTTCATATTTTCAAAAATGAGCAAACAAAAAGGACATGTGAACTGAATACTCCTCTATTTTAATTTTTGTTTGTCCCGTATTTCAAATAGAGCTACATGAATGGTATTTTTGAAGAAGAAACTATACTTTTACCTCTAAACCTTTTCCAGGCTCGATTGGGTGTATTTCAGAGGGTGAAATTAAGCCAGTGTGAAAGTGCCCTAGGTGTGCAGAATGGAAACGCTGACAGGCTTTTAGCTATAGATGTGCTAGCAACCCAACTCAAATGTATTGTCATTAATTAAGCAGATAAAACAGAAAACAGAGAGAAGAATTAGCTCAAGTTCCGTGGTCACTTGTTGCAAATTTGTAAATGGGCTCTACTGTAGAGGTATGTAAAATAATGCTCCTGTTAAAAGTTATGTGGAAAATAAAGGTTCTCAGCAAGCTAATTTTACTCTCTTAACAAAAGCATGGTTTCAAGCTATTCTTGTTAACCATCCACCCACTTTCTTTTCCTTCACCACCTCAGATTTGCAGATAGGAGGTACAATTACAGTCCTTTGTTTCATCCTGAGATCTCTTTACAAAATAAAGTCTGCTTCTACCCTGTTGAAACCTATGTGCTTTCCTTCATTGTGTAAAGCTAAAGGAGCTGAGGTCTAACTTTAAAGTAATTCTTTGTGTTGCTTTTTTTCCTTCTCCCTGTCTCTTTGTTGTATGTATAGCCTAACTGTGTGCCTTCAGTTGAACTTTTCCCCTGCCAAATGACACACTTAAAGCAGGAAAAAAAGAGGCTAGGGTGAAATCCTGGCCCCACTGTGCTTAATGGACTTAAACAGGGTTAGGTTTCCACTCTAGTGGCCACTGGTCTTTGAGTAGCTCCTTTTAGTCCTGCCTAAGATGTTTTTCCCCTCTTGGAACAGAAGTACACTGGTGCAAATTTCTGATGTAGATGGGTCTGTTGCAGTGAATGGAGTGCCATGAATTTGTGCGATTTAACTGGCTTTGACACTGGCACTTGACACGGTAGTGGGGTCATGGTCTAAGAATTCAAGTAACCCACTCTTAACATACGTGCAATTCCTAATATGACTCCAAAAGAATGAAGCTAAAGAAACCATGTATTTGTACTTGTATTATTTGTATTTGTATTTGTATTTCTTCTTCTCTGCTGGCCTTTTTTTCATCTGCCAGAGCATGCCAGGCAGACTGATTTTTCCAGTGTACTTCATGGGGTGTTCTGGGCATTTGTAGCAGAAGAAGATGCTGCAAAAGATAAGAAAGGGGTGTAGAATTAAGGAAAGCCAGTCAAAAACAATTTAAAAAAAAAACCAGACAAAAATTACCAAGATAAGGTTGACAACAGTGGTGGGGATCTTGGCCACTGAGCTGGAGAGGGCAGAGAAAGGCGTTTGTCTGCCAGATCAATGTAGTGGGATTACAGGGACAGAAAAGTTGAGACATTAATGCTGGAGTGCTTCTCGTGGTAGACTCTGCTTTTGCTTTCATGCCTGCGACACAGCTGGTCTCTGAAGGAGCCACAGGAGATGGGATTGATGGCAGGCTTGTCAAAAGAGTGTGTGCCTGAAGACTAAACCCTTCCTCCTTCCTCTGCCAGTAGCTTCAGACTGTGCTGATTTCCTGGCCACCTCCTTCATTTCCATTAACTAATCCCACTGAGCTCACACTGAGCCCTCAAGGCAGCACATGCTTTGTGTTGGATCAAATCCACAGGGATGTAGAGATTAGAGTAGATATGCTCATTCAATTAATATGGGCAGCTTCACTTTTCCCTTTCTTTCCCTTCCTTCCTCAGTGAGACCCAAGATGTGCACCAGCATGTTCCTGGGAGAAACGGCTTCTTCCTTACTCAGTAGCAGCTCCTCTCTGCAACTGAGGCACCACCTTTCTGAAATCAGTGCTCTAAAAATGGTTAAACTTCTACAAGCCTTCATACTTCTTGCAATGACGTGTGCAGGGCACTCTATTCACAGAAAAGCTGCTTCATTGTCCATGGACATAGCCATAGTCTTCCTACCACCTATACTCTTCTTCAGTTTAAAAGGAAGAGTAGTTCCACTGTGATCATAGTATATTTTCTCCCTTTGTATTTGTCTTCAAATATTTTTCTTATTCTGTTCTCCTGACACACTAGGGAACTGATTTTTTCCTTCCAAATACATGAGAGGGATACTAAAAGACATTGTAGACATCTCTGGTGTTTGCATTTTGCATAGGATGCTGAGAAATTGGAGAGGCTGCCACATGATTTGAGAGCTGGAGAAAACATCTAAAACCCCTCAATCTGCTTAGGTTATCAAAAAGAAGACAAAGTGGTGACTTGATTACTGTGTTTAAGTACATCTGGTGAAACGTTTTGACATTGTAAACTCATCCAGAACAGGAGTTTCATGAGGACTGAAACAATGAGCAAACATCAATGAATTCGGAGCATAGTTTCAGCCAAAAGTGGAAAATCTTTTTGTTTTGGCGCCTTTAAAGCTAAAGATTATTCCTGCATTTGAAAAGATCTTAATTTGAAAAATTAACTAAGAGAAAAGAGGTTAAATAAAAGGGCCTACCTAATCATTTGTATTTACCCAGCCCTTTTGTTTGTTAAGGCAAATACTGGGCTGACTCATTATGTTGCTAATAACTGTTCTAGCAGTCCAGCTATCATTGTGTTAATTATTCTAGCACTAAAGAGACATCCCCTGTGGTGGGCTTTGTACTCTGAAGTTGATGTAATAAAAAAAAAAGCAACAAGACTCTGGAACCATCTGAGCATTCTTGGATATACAAATAACCATGGTCTTCTACCAATGGGAAAGTTAGAGAATGGCCTACCCACATTTTAATCTGATAGTTTGTCTCAATATCCTGAGAAGGAGAGGGAAAATTTAACCAATTATTATCATCATTGTTTTTCAGCTTTCCTATGAGAACCTTCTGATGTTAGCAGTGACCTTTAGATGGAGTATTCTCACACCCTCTAATTTTTAGCTTTTTGATTTGAAGATGCTCAGCTTTTTAAAAGTATTTGTTAAAATAATTATTCTGAAGACCCCTGCAGAATAACCAAAATATTTTAGTTAATTTAAACTCTCATGTACAAACTCGTATGAAATGCAAGAAAAATAGACATCCAGGGTGAGATTGTTGAGGCAATCAGGGAAATGGACCCCTCAGGGAGATGACCGAAACTTGTTTTCTGAATGAGGAATCTCAAGCTTGGGGTCTGGGTAAGAGAAGGAAAAATTGTGAAATGAAAAGACACATTTTCAAAATTCTGATGAAGCAAAGTCATTTTGTGTTTATGCAGCTCTTGTACCTGCACTCTGCTTTTTGGAATAAGTGGTAGTATTTTCTCTCACTCTACAGAATACCAAATTTAAAGACAATAAAGACTAACAATCTCCAGCAGCAGTACTTACGTCTGCTTCATAGGCCAGCCAGCAGCTCTGGACTCCTCTAAGCTGTTCTGAAAAAGAACGCATTTGTCTAATTGGACAAAGGTGCTTGGTGGAGCTCTAAAATAATCACTACCATCCCTCATCTTTCCCAGCCCTAAACATACATTTGAACTCTATCTTTTAATCCTTTTTTTTTTTTGGCAGAACATCTTTAATCTCCTGCCCTCCATACTAAGAAAAATTCATCTGCATGTGAGTTTAAGTAAAAGTTACTATTTATAGTAGTTTTAAGTGGTTTATATTGTCTAAATTTTTATTATACTGTCATGATAAATTTACAGGCTTTTTTCCAGTGTTTTGCTTTGAATAGAGACTCAGATGTGTGCTCTGCTTACATTGTCTAACTACTGAAGTTGGATGATTTTTTTTTCCTTCCAGTAACAAATATCC
Source organism: Pelecanus crispus (assembly GCF_030463565.1). Lineage (NCBI taxonomy): Eukaryota > Metazoa > Chordata > Aves > Pelecaniformes > Pelecanidae > Pelecanus > Pelecanus crispus. Next base: position 104,800,237 of record NC_134645.1, read on the forward strand.
TTAGCCCTTCCTATCCTTCTATGAAATACAATTTGAGGTAATTCAGAAACAGTTGCAAATTTTACTTGAATTTTCTTTAATTGTTCCCACCAAGTGAAAAATAAGGACAAATTTTGGAAATGAGAAATTTCCAAATGCTTTAAATCCTACGGTTTGGTTCACAGCAAGTGTAAGGTGCCCTTCATAACCCTGTTTTACCACTTTCAGTGCACCCATAGGTAGCACATAATGTGGTAGTTTGGATATTTGCTTAAAAGATGTCCTACTCAAGCCCTCTACTTGCTTCTTTTTTGGAGTGTTTTCAGCCTTTTCCTGTAGAACATAGTGTGATGATTCTCTCTGCCACTCTTTGTGAATTCCTGTTTAAACTCCTAAAATATCTAAGAAATAATTAATTAATGTTACTTCAATTAATGAGAGAGGAAATAAGAATTGTATTGTATATTCTGGTTCTGTGGTCATATAGAAAAAGCAATCATTTGTACAGCCTACTACCCACACACTAAATTTTTGGGTGATGATTTCCTGGATACATTATGTTGAGTTAATAAAGAAATTTGATGCTGTTTTTCAGGTAGGGGGAGGTTCTAAAAAGCTGGCTGGGTTAGTCACTGACCTAAGAACTGCTTACTTCTTAGTGACCGTTCTATAGAATAACCTGGTTTCTTAATGACTGTTTTATTTTGTTTAAATTCCATGGTTGTTGTGACAGAATGAATTATCAGAGGTAGGAAAAAGCCAAAGCATCTGGGTTCGATTAATCATTAATCCCCTCATGGTTTGCAGGGAGCTGTGGCAGGAGTGGGGAGAAGGCTTTATGGCCTCTATAAGCTGGACTCAATTCACAGTCAGGCAAGAAGTTTTCAGGAGTTTCTGAAGTATCAAGAAAGGACTGTTCTAACGCGAGATTGGCAGACTGTAGGGCACATGAAATAATCCTTCCATTCTGATCCAGCCTTGCTGTGCCCAGTTTTGGGCCTCACATTTCAGGAAAAAATGTAGTTCAAATAAAAAAGGACAGCAGAGGGAGTAATCTGAGATCTTGAAGACGTGGTTTACCTGGAAAGGATGAATGAATTGTGTTAGGCTTAAAGAAGTGTACCTGGTGGGAGGATGTGAAATAAACAGAGGAAGAAAAAGATCTTATTTCTTGGTCTGGTCAAGAAGTAATAGGCTGAAACCACATTATGGAAGCAAGTTATCAACAGGAAAACCTTTCAGTGACAAGCAGCAAAGAACATGTTCCAATATTCCTGTCAGTGACAGGAGAGGCATACCTCAAAAGAAGCTAGGATTGACCATCCAACACCAACACAGAAGTTTCACCATATGTGCTCTGAATCAGGGAAATTTAAGTTTTGGTCATCTTCCTCGAGATGAATGCTTTAAACCTTAGACCAGTGGTTTCCAAATTGGAAGATAAGGTGTGAGCACAATGAAAATGAACTACCAAGCTCAAGCTACTAAGTTCTGCAGGACAGTATCAATACTGGTCTTGGGACTGGTCTGGGGAAGGCAGGAGGCTAAGGAGCCAGACCCAGTAATGCATGGGACAGGGCTGATTTATGTTCCTGATGCTCAGTAATATAAATACTGGGTCTAGTTAACTTATTTACCCACCAGGTTTATTGTATTTGTATTTTGGTCCCTGATCTAGTGGGAATGCGTTTACATAAAATAATATAGCTTCAACAGAAGAAGCTGAGTTTGCCCACTTGCTCCCAGAATACTTTCTAACTTTCAAGTCCTTCTTTAAAGATGAGGGTTAAAGGATTTTAACCCAGAGAATTCATTAGCTACTGTCTGGATTAGTACTTTAACCCCTGAGCTACTGGATAAAAAGAGCAGAGGAAGGATCTTCACATCAGAAGTTTTGTGAAAAAATAACTTGAAGAAAACCAAATGAAACTATTGTATGAATTCAGCAGATGTATAGTTTTAGGGTGACTGAAACGGAACTTTTTTGGGGAAAAGAAAGACCTTTTTACCACTGTAAGCTGTTGCTAAGGTGGTGTTCTAGCACTTTTGATCATATTATAGTGTTAAACATATAGGCATACAAGGTTAAATTTCATGTTTGGACATGATGTCTGCAAATGTAATGTCTTCATTCTTTTCTGGAAAGATATGACCTGACAACAGCTGTTACCCTTATGAGAACAATGTCCTAAGTATTGTTTAGATGATTGCTGCTGTTTTAAATGGTTTCAGGAGACCAATGGACAATGTTTCTCTATAGTTTCTTTTACAAAGGGACCAAAAAGTTAACTGTGTCATGATCCTAGAATATAAAGAATGAAATAAAAAAAATACATCCTGTTTTATAATTAGGTCACAATACCTCTTTTCGACTCTGCCCACTGGTATTAAAATGCAGTACCAATTGCAACAGACCGAATTATTTATAACATGACAGCCCTTTTCCTTTTTTACCCATTTATCAAAGCACCAGAGTACTAGAACAGCCTCCTGTACTATATATGAATTATAAGAACAAGTTTAAAAGAATATCTCTACCCCATATATTGCTCATCTATTTGGAGAGCAACCGTGGTCTAGTCAAATGAAAGTACTAGTAAATAGATTATTGATTCCAGCATATAGAACCTATGCATTCCTCAGACAGCCCAAACAAGTCCTTATCCACTCCTTAATCCCCCACCACCCAAAGCAGAGAACGATTGTTTTCTGAGCCATGGATCTGACTATTGTCCATGGCTTTTTTTTTTTCTTTTTTTCCCCCCCATAGTAGACCTCCACTACGCAGCTATCAGTACTGAAAACCAGCATGGTGAGGAAGGTGATCGCACCACTGTAAAAAAAGAAACAATAAGCAATATAAGTGGAAGCCAGAACAACAACAACAACAAGTCTGCAAAATAGAAATAGAAGAATATTTTTGGTATTTTCTCTTTCTATGTTAGCATTTGTTGCTGTCACTCCTCATTTCAAAAAAGAAGTTTGCCCAGTTTAACTTACTTTTTTATATTAAAAGAAAACAAAACTGGCACTAGTCAAGAGCTCTATGTACAGTTTTAATGGGGAAAAAAGTTGTAAGATCCTCAAGAGCAGATGAAGGGTTGTTGAAGCCTATAGCTGTGACAATGCTTGTGGGAAAGTCTGGAACAGCAGGGAGTGAAGTGTCAGCCAAGAAACCTGAAAAATAGTCCAAACACTATCATAAAGTCCTTCTTTTAATAATGTGTTTTTAATTTTAATAATATATTACTATTTGGTTTGTTTCTAAGGGACCTGTGTTTATTATAAAGCATTCCTTAAAGCTGTCAGTCTATGGGAGCTCCCCTAAACTCCCACAACATGCATCCTTAGTGGTTTTCCTCTGTTTTGAGAGGGTGCATTAATAACCACATACTAATATAGGCATTAAATAGGCCACCCACCCTCGAAGAAGTACAGGCCACATTTCTATCCACTATTTATGGCAGCTAGCCTAATGGGTAAGATGTCAAGGGGTGCAATGAAACACTTTGTGCGTCTCTTGACTTCTATCTTAGGGAGGATCTTTTCGTGTTTGACAGCTATTCATTCAGTCAAGGAATATTACAGAGGAGCTGATTTAGTGCTGATGAGAAAGGAAGGGTGCCACCCGCCATTTCGTCACCAGCAGAACTGCTGTCCAGCCTGTGCTGTTGCCCTTTGGTCGTGTCCGCATACCTATGACCTATAAGCTGCTCTAATTACTCATAGCTCTCTAGTTTATCACTCACATATGCTGCATGACCATGACCTATGAGCAACGTCTGCAGCGGTGGAAGCCTCATTTTCTGGCTGAGTTAATGCTTGCTCTTGTAACTCTCTGTTCTTCCCATCTGTGTCTGGCCAGCTCTGCTGGGTCTGTCCAGGAGCAGACGCATGGGCACAAATGAGGTTTTTGAGGAAGTGCATGTGTATGCATATGTGTATGTGCAATTTCTTATTACAAGCAGGGCTGGCAGCTCTGTTTATTTAAAGTTGCCCGACACTTTCCACTACCAAATCTTATTTCCAGTTGCTGAAATTTAACAATTTGATCTGAAATGGTTCAAATCAATAACCCACCTCAGCCTCAAAAGATTGTAAGGGGCATGTGCTTATTTATTTGCAGTTATCAGGCAAGCCCCTTCAGTGGTTTTCTGAAAGTTAAGGACACCAATACATTCCTTTACAAGCAGTACATTTTCCACATTAAAAAACACAGTTCTCTGGTGAGAACTCATGCCTTCACAGTAGCAGGGATGACTGCCAGCTTGGCTGGCATATTGGTGGCTGCTAGTCTAGGGGAATACTCTTTCAGTGATAATGTGTCCAAATCTGGTTGAGATTTAAGCCAACACCTCAGAAATTGCAACCTGCCCTGTAACTGCAATTTCGTTTGCTGTTGCTGCAGCTGCGTGAAAGAACATGAACTGGTTGTAGGCTGCTCTCTAGTGTCTCTTGATTGACTGGGCTCCAGACTGTATTGCTGACAAAACTCATGTGCCTGACACTTATCCTACAAGAATTAGGACATGACTTACAAGGCACCATGCATTCACCAGATACACACAGTAATTGCAGATTACGCTGGTGGCCACCTTTCAATGATCTAAAAGGGCCAGGGACCATCCTCTAGCTCTGAGACCAGGTGACGTGGCTGCGTCCACACTACATAACACTTGGCCTTGGGTCCCAAAATATGTGCAGTACATGCATGCATCTAATGTAAAATGTATTGCTTGTGATATACCAAAATTACTGTAATGAGCTGGTCCTCTCTGATCTACCGAATTTGTTACACTTCCTGATCTGCTCATGCATAGTAGCCATTTTTTTTGATATTTCTCAGCATTCAATAGCCCAATCAGAGCTACATGTCTGACCAGAACAGCAGATGGATGGAGTACACAAATACCTCCAGGACAAAGATTCTGTGCAGAAGAAAAAATTAAGGGTATTTGTAGCAAAACTCAGATGTTCAGTGAACATATATTTAGTCAGATTGGTAAAGGGGCCAAAACCAAGGACCAGAAGGGGTCGATCACAGCAGGCAGGAAAGTCCTTACCACAGGCTAGTCTTCTCCAGCCAGAATCCAACACTCCTCCCTGTTATCAGGCTGCTATCAGCAAACACTAACACCACCTACCCCTTCTAGTGATAATGGACAAAGAAGAAGGTCACTCTAAGTGTGTTATCAAGTTGCTTCATTTGTTCAAGTGGAAGAATTTTTGTCTGGTGTACTGGAAGATCAAAAGGCAGTTACATAAGGTTTCTGTTCTCTTTTCTTTTCTGTTTTCTATTTTTTTAAAAAAAAATTCCTTTAAAAGAAAAACCCCAGACCTTTTTCACACATAAAAGAATTGTAATCCAACAGCATATTCAGATATTTAGAATTGAGGAAATTCCAGAATAAAAGGCATTTCCATCCTGTTAGTTTTTATATTGAAAATGTGATTTTATAAAACATACATATAGAAAATACTATATAGTTTACATTGGTATAAAATACAACCAGATTTTTTTTAACAAAAGTATTAATCATGATGTGCATTATTCTCTGTTTCCTAGTATGTAATCTTTTATTACTGTGTCCACTTTACAAAATTTTCTTGGATTTTTTTTAATTAGTTCTCTATCATTTGCCTAATATTATTTTCCAATCAACCACTAAAAAAAATCCTCAGTTTGATCCTTCCTTCTTTCTAGAATTGCCGTTCATGAATAATGAACCTAATCACTATGGTATTTTCCTACTTGACATTTTCTTTATGTAACTATCCTGAATTTTAATCCAATAAATTAAGAATTCCTTCAGTAATAAGAAATGCAATTGCACACAAGAAGAAAATTACATAATACAAAGTAATACCAGACTGAAAACCCAATTGTTTCTAATAATTTTTAGTGTTGTGAAAGAAAAAAACCCACAGTGCATGATGTTTTCAAGCAGAACAGTTTTTAGAGAGCTTTTATCAACAGCAGCTGTCACAGATGGGTTATGTTAGTTAAGAAGATTCCAAAACAGGAAAGAAAACCCCATGCTTATATAAATGAGAAGAATATCAGCTTGATTATAATACTCTTTCACTAAGAGAATATATAATGTTGGGCTCGTCTGTGTTTGCTTAGACATGAGTAAGGAAGTGTAGACCATAAAAAAATAGTTCAGAGCACTTTTTCCCATCTAAAAAGCTTGCATCTATTCACATGCTCAGTGATTAAACAGAACACAATATATCATTCTGCATATTTTCAGGACTTCGTAAGGAGCCTGGATGAAAGAAGTGCTAAGAAGATCTTGAAGCCAAACACTGAATTCTTTAGTCAAAGGATAACATTTTATTGCCAGATTCATTTGTGAACACTAGAGGTATTTTTATCTTAATGTATTACAAATTGATGTAGTTACTAATTTTTATTTGAATCTTTACAGAACTTTAATTAAACAAAACTGTTCTCCATAGAATTAGCATAGACAGTCAAAAACCAAAAAGTATTAATAATCTGAAAATGAACAGAACTTTGTCTGACATGATCTCACATTTTCTGGTTTTAGTCATGTCAATAGAATTAACTGGAGTATACTCAGCGATTCCCGTGATCTGTGTTACAACACAGCTCTTCATGGAGTGAAAATGATGATGGTTATATTTATCAAGCTCACTGCATAGTCACATGGAAGAACTAATTAGCATCAGAACACTGATTTAAGAAGTATTTCTCTAGCCAAATCCATCAGCATAATCTAATAATAAACTATCCATTTCAGTCTTTAAGATCAAGATTGTTTTCTTTATTCTATCTATGCAGTGTAAAGAATATAGATGGAAAAATGCAAGCATGTTCTTGATCTTACATACAGAGAGCTCTCAGAATCATAGAATGGTTTGGGTTGGAAGGGACCTTCAGAGATCATGTAGTCCAACCCCCCTGCCATGGGCAGGGATATCTCTCACTAGATCAGGTTGCTCAAAGCCCTGTCCAACCTGACCTTAAATACTTCTGATGATGGGGCATCCACAACTTCTCTGGGCAACCTGTTCCAGTGCCTTAACACTTTTATTGTAAGAACTAGAATTTCTTTAGGTTCCACAGTTTGTGTCCTTGACAGCCCAGTGGTGCACCTTCAGCAGGACAGTCAATAAATGGTTTCATCTTCTGGAAGAAGATAAGGATTCAAATCACCTCAGGTTAAGGTGGGACCTTGGCCACATACCCCAGGTGGCAGAATACTATGGTGGTAGTGCTACCATCACTCCTTATCTGAAGAACAGGCCAACCGTTTGTATCCAAAGAGCAAATGTGATGCTTTAGGTGCCATCAGTAGTTTCAGCATCTGAATCCATCTTACAGTGCAGGTGAAGTATATATGAGGGTCAGAAGTCTGAACATTCTCCTTTGGCTGCGTCCCTCATACTCATATAGGCTGATGTTATCCATACCCTCCTAAGGCAGCTAACATTCTCAATTAATTTTATAGGAAATACAGAGTCTTGATTCAGTGTTATGAATTCTATTTCTTCACACTGGTACCTGTAATTCAGGTGTAGTTAAGCCACATCAATGTGCTCTTCTCAGAATGTGTCCAAGCAAGAGCACATCACTCACAGTAAGTACACATTAGGCTATACTGGAGCTTGAACTGCACAAGTTTTGGGGTGCTCCACTCATCTCTGCATGCACTTAGCCATGGCTATACTACTTTTCAAACGACTTTTTTTCCTTATACCTGATATTTTGGTATCCTGAATATATTAGAAAGGTTTCTTTAACTCCCTGCTTGACATAACCATTGGCTTGCTTTGGGTGAGGAGGTGTTGGAGTAATCCTAAGAGAGTAGTTGTTGACTGTAATGTGTAGGACAGAATGTTTAAACCCAAGGGATCCCAGTTTTGATAATTACCTTGTAAACTGGTGTTTCCAGTATAAGCAAGAGAGCTGAAAAAGTGAACAAAAACCGAATGGGTTTAGATTTGTCTCTGAACTACAATCCTCTGGAGAACATGCTTCCTTAAAATGTGTCTCTTGGCTCTTTAAGAACTAAGGATCAGTTTTCGTGTTGCTGACATCCTCCTTTATTCAAATGGTCTGAGCAATATAATTAAATCAGAAGAGTTATAATCAGTCTGCACTTAGCTTGAAGTTTTCTGCCTGCATTTCAGATCAACCAAGTCCTGTGTTCCTACAAACATATCTGTTATTTCTAACACCACTGATCTAATAAATATGTATAGTGCCCCTAAAATCCTTGCCCTAATTTATTGAAAATCACAGCCTAAAGGAATCTGTAGGAGATCTATTCTTCTAAGCATGTCTGTAAGTTCTTTTTGGATATCTGCTAAGTATAGACAGTTTTCTAAACTCTTTTTAAGATAAGGCACAGGCAATCCTATGTGGGAACTGTCATATAACACATTGTAAAACTTTTTAAAGTTTAAAACGTTTCACTGTATCAAGAGGTCAGAAAGATAGGAGATTTGGGGAAAGGAATGTGTTAGTTTGCTTTTAATAAAGACAAAAGGAAGGGCCAGTAAGTAATGCATAATAAAGCTACTAAAGGATTAAAAGGTGCAAAATTATAAATAAAATTATAATAATGTTTAACAGTAACTACATCCTCAGTCCTAACGATTTTGTATATTTTATGTTTTTTGTGTTTTTTATGTGCACAACAGCAATATATTTAATACTAGAAGTAAGTTTGATAAAAACTATCTCACAAAATTATAATTTAAGAATCATTCAATATTTAGAAATAATAAAAAAGATAAGTAGCAATAGAATCTGTCCTAAAATCAACATCTAAACAAAATAACAAACTCCAGCTCAAACTGATGGTAAAATTGAACTTGTTTGAATGCAAGGTCTTGGAGTAGCCCAATGAACCAGTAAAACCGAAAGCAGCTATTGAATGCACATCAAGACATCGTCATCAGGACTCACTAGAACTAAAAGTGGAGGAGACTATCAATGAGTTCTGCTTAGGAGTGAATGATGTAAATAGCAAGAAATCCAAACAGAAATGTTATTTATTTTTCTTAATCGGTGTTAATCAAACACAGAGTAAGAATTTAAGATAGCTATTTCTCAAAATATATTCAGAATGAACTATTAGGGCAACCCAAACTTCTGCCTAACAATTTCTTTCTTTTGTTTCTTCTTTCTTGTTTGTACTGCAGGAGGATCTTAGCCTAGCTCTTAGTACTAGCCCATACTACTAGCCCAGACCACAATGCTCTTTTCCCTTTTTTTCTTAAGCTGCAATTTAAAAAGGTCTAACAGGTACATTGCCAGTCATGTAGCTTTAGTGGAAAAGGTAAGAAGAGTACATGCGAGACGGAGCAAAGACAGCAGCCTTCTTCTTCTCACTTCCGTCAAGTAAATGCCATTGTTTGGTAGACCAGAGAAGCAAATTCAGACTCTATGTAAAATTTTCACCCAATCTCCTCTTCAAAAACATTAACTTAGTTAGCAGAGTTGAAGTCGTTCTGCCAAAACACTGTGTATCTTTGGCATTCCCAGATAATCAGACACAGAATATATTCCTGTAGGTATAATTGAATTCTGAAATAAGTACTTACTGAAGTATAAAATACACTTGGGCAGCATTTTCATTACAGCACTTAATCCAGCTGAAGTCTGTATGAGTGCCTCAGAATTCCCCCAAAGAGTATCGTGTTTGCAAAAATAGATTTGACAGATGTACAATAGGTCATGAAGTATTTAACAGAGATAACACCTCCAAAACATAATTACTTCCACAATGAAATGAATAAAAGAAAGGTGTAGAGGCTTCAATAAAATAAGTCTGAAACGCTACACATTTTATTGAAGTACCTAAGAGAGACCGACCTTTCCAAGAAAAGAGCTGAACCTTATTACAAAGCGGAGGTGGAATATCTGCACTCAGGACATGGTTTCCAAAATACCAATTATTTTAATGTGACTGTAGGACTTTTAAGACATAGATTGGTAGGAGAAGTATTTTAGTTGGGTTTTAAAAGGAATTCCTAAAGTCTATGAAAATGATTCTAATGATTTATTTTCAAAAACACTGCACCTCATTACAAGACATAAAAGAAAAATTTTGAATAGGTTTTCAATTGCCAAATTGGTTTAAGAACTAAAATAAATCTGGAACTTTTGGAACTTCTACTGTCTTTCTGAGATTTCAAAATTTTGGAAAGCAGTACTTATAGAGACACTTATTTCCATTTGATCACTTCAGATGGTGTTTCTGTCTTCTTTGCCAAAGAGATTGTAAACTATGGAAAGCATATTCAGGTACAAAAAAATGTGCTAAAAAGACAGGCGCCTGATAAGTTGTCTCATTAAGTATATATATAAATTCCCTTATGTCCAAAAAGAAACATTAATAATATATGAAACAGATGTTTTCAGCATGGACAACCATAGACATTTTATACAATTACCAAAATTAAATTGTATAGTGTCCCTTTTCTGTTTACACAATATTAAAATGCTACAGTGCTAGGTGTCTGATTTGCATAACCACTTACAGCTGTTTCTTAACGATGCAGTTTGTAAATCTGTTGGCTCTTATTGCCTAATAACAGCTGCCAGGTGATCAGAAAAGATTAATCTGCATGATTATTATATATTTCTTCTTCAATAGCTATCAGCTGAATAGGCAGATCTCTGCTTAGTGTGATGCCTCCTGTCCTGAAGCTTTTCAGAAATATGAAGACCCTTGCCAGCTGCAGTTTCTCTCCTCCTCCCCTCTCTTCAACATACGCAACCACCTCCAACCCAAACCAAACCCATGGCAGAATTTCCATAAAAGAGAAAGAAAATCTCTTTTCCCCTTCAGGCCCAGCTGTGCGGCAAGTGGAGTCAATGAAAGTTTTGCCAGTGACCTCAGTAGGAGCAACACTCTCTAAACTTCCTTTCTTCTAGCAGGCCAATAAACATCTTATCTACACAATGACTGCCACATATTTGTACCACATATTTTTGCCTGCAGTTAGACTAACTTAACACTGGGAAAAGTTACATAGTCATAAATTTTGAAAGCATTTAATAGGGCTTTTAGACATATAACCCCCTGCAAATCAGCAAAAGTTAGGCAGCTGAAACCTGACGTTCACTCTGGAAGTGCTATTGAGGTACCATTTTCTTGTACATGGTATGACTGTTAGTAGACATATGGGGTTTTATATCAGAATAATGAATGAAAACTGGACATTGTTTATTTGTAACATATCCTATTGAGCATCTGAATTAATGAGATGGAATTTGTGGATGGATGGCATGTTCAGGGAAGTAGAAAAACATTACTGCTTATAATTCAACCTCTGACATTTGTATTTAGGAGTGGCTGAAGTGGAAGTTTGACATGTTTCTGGTTTTGTTGTCTCTTGTTTCAGTAATAATTTCAACTTTGGAGGAGGGAGAGCAAATATCCATGTTATGTGTATAATTACAATGTAGACAAATTTAGGCAAAGCTGCTTTCCAAATGTCGGCCTACCTCAGTGCGGACAGGAAAGGGCATTGTAGACTGAGATTCCAGTCAGATGCAGACTTTTCTTACTGGAGGAATCAAAAAAGGCAACTGTGATGGAGTTCTGGGATGATCATATGTGCCCATTAGGGGCTGGGCATCTATCTCTCTTTACACAGAGCTATGGAGCAGCCATCATTTACATTAAAACTCTCAGTCCATTACCAACAGTTGACCTTGCGACCTTAGTTTAAATGCTTCACATCCCATTACTTCCCTCCTGAGTCATCTACTTTCCTAATATTTTACAATAATGCACTTCAGCATTGTCACACGTTTCTGGCTTCAATTCTGGAAAACGTTTCTGTTCAAGACAACACTCCACTGTGTGCTTTATTTTACTTATCTCCTGAAATTAAAATGAAGCATGTTGTTACCGTTTGCTCTCCATAGAGATAGACTGAAAACACACTTATGTGCCTCTCTGTCCTGGGCTCTGAATGATGGCAGTTATTTTTTCCAGTCTGTTTCAAACAGAAGAACTAATGTAATCGTAAATGCACTGAAATTAAATCCTAATAAAGCGTCTTCAGAAGAACGCATATATTCATGTTCCCACTTAAAAAAAAGGTTTATTATACTTGAAAAAGATATTTGAAGCATTCCAACTTTCTAAAGCATTGCAGTATACTTTTGCAATAGCTTGTTACCCATTACTGAATAGATTTAATTATACTTTCTCTGTAGTAGAATTACAGTTACAGATGTTTTTTTGCTACTGATTGGAACGTCAGTAATAATTTAATTAGATATTATGACAGTTTCCATGGCTTATACGTTAACACAGTTAAATTCTCTCTGTAAACTAATTTTGAGAACAAATGTTTCTGTTCAAAACCTTTTACAGTGGAAATGTTTCAAAGGTAGAAAAAGTTAATTATAAGGCTTTTTTCCCCTTCTAAATCCTCTGAAGGAGCAAGAACATTTTCCATGGAAATATGGTCAGTCACTGAAATGTCAAAGAGGCTCTAACTGTGGAACACTGAACGGTATATGGAAAGTATATGAAATTTAAACTACCTTACAATCTAAGTTAAACGGTACTATTTATTTATATAACTATAGTGACCCTCAGTGTGCAGAAGATATGCTTTTTACTGTGTGGTTTTCTTGTATGCGAGAACATTGAATGGCTGTATTATATTTAATTAAAAGCAATAGTGGGCCTACCCAGATGTTAAAAGGGCTTGATCTGAACAGTGTGTTGACATCAGATGAATAGGAGAGGCCACCTGCTAGCTCCACTTTTGGCTTTGTGGATGATTTGCATTCCTGTGGCCTGTTGCTCTGCATGATTGCTCTCAGCACTTCACAGCCCCATGAACTGTTTAATATCATGGATACCTTCCAGCCATGCAGGCTATCTCCTTTTGTAACATCAGTGCAAAAGAAAGAATGACCACTTGCATGATTCTGATGGGTAGAGCATGATGTTTTCACTTAGCATATACCACATCAAAGAGGAGGAAATGCTTTTCTATAAACTGGATTAAGATAAAAATTAATCCATTCTTGCCTAAGAGTGCTAACAGACCTTTTTTTTTTCTCTTTCTGAAAGATAATGCTCATCATTTGAATCTGAGTACGATACAGCTCAGACTGTAAGTGGTATCCTCGTCTTTTCACTTGAGCACAGAATGTTTCTAGTGTAAATATGTAAAATTTAAATAATTTACTAAATATGTGTACTGTTTGAACACTGAGAATCCCTTCAGTAGCATAAATGTATTCATGAACACAAATGCAACTATTAGACTGCCAGTGCAGTCCCGATTTCTGTCATCTTTCTAAAAAAATATAAATATTTTAAAGTGAGAGGCAAGAAAAAAGGAATCAAAAGGGAAAAGAAATCATTACATCATTTTCCAGTAGGTAATATTAAAAGACAAAAGAAAAATTTCAGATCCATGTTTCCGTATATTGTCTTCTCTTGGCATTTCCTTGTATTTTTATACTTCACTATCAAATAATGTATTTAGCAGACCAAAAAAAAGCATCCTGTTATGGTGTTATAAAAGATACATTCATTTATTTAAGTTCTAGAAGCAAAAGCTAACAGTTACTTTAGGTTTTAGTAGACTGCTGAAAAATACTCTTGCTTTTGTGTTTGATGTATCTTTTTCATTATGCAGTATGATGACTTAAGGTACAAGACAGAAAAATAAAATATTAATGCACAGCAGTTTTATATACAATGTGTGTGATAATTCAGTTCTAACTTGATGTTAAAAGATTTTTAAAACTTTGAACATTTTAAGTCAAATTTTTGCTATAACCAGACAACAACCTTCTTGCCAAATTATTTAGTTACTTAAGAGCTGGGATAACTGAGACTAAAGCAGAATTTATATACCTAAATGTCTCTTTAGAAGCCTAACTCTAAAGCACAGATTTTCTGACTCCTAACTCGGCTAACAGCAGTATATAAATTCCTACGTATTTAAGATTATGATTTCAAAGTTGCTCATGTATCAAAAATTTTATTTCTCAGCATATCCACAGATGTCTCAGTCTTAATGCTTAGAGAGAGCAGAGATTTAATTTTGAATTCCAGAAGATAACGCGCACCTAGCACTGATGAGAAATGTGGTTTCAGTTCCATCCTTTGAATCTAACAGTGTTTCTCAACTACCAGACTTCAGAGGTTTCAGGGAATAGGAGCTGTAAGTTTCTTCTGGTTAATTAAGGTTTTTCATTGCCTAATTAAATGTTTTCTAGTCAGTGGCTGTGATGAAGAAAGTCAGTAACTCCATGGCCTGCTGATTGGTATTACCCCTGGAAAAATTATAATGATGGCTAGGGAACTTCTGCAGTTAAATACATGGGCTCAGCTCTGCTCAGGCACTCATTGGACTGTTAGCTAAACAGAAGGTACTTGGTTGTTTTGGTTTTCTTGAAAGAAAAAAATTGCCCTCCATTTCAAAATTGTGAAACACCATCAGAGAGAAGTATCTCTTTAATCTATAATGAAGCATCCAAAACTTTAAAAGGGATGAAGCTGAAGATAATCTCCCACCTACAGAATTTTAATTTGAGGTGCTCGGGGGTGTGTAAGACATCTGTAGCAGATCTGACAGATGTCACAGGGCCTGCAGGAGACCTATACTCCTCTAGACTGACAGCCAGGGGACAATGGCATCTCAAATGGCACTGGGTTTTTGTAAGCAGGCATGTTAAGCTTAGGCAACTAAATCCCAATAAGGGTGTTTAACCTCCTGTGATAGCAGTTATCTAATCAGCACAGTCTAGAGAGTGACTTAATTCACTTTGTGCCTGGAGCTGGGAACAGCTTTTCCAGCTCCATGCGCTGCATTGGCTAAGTCTTCACTGTCTAGCACACATGGAGACAACTGCATGTAGACACATAAATTCGAGTGTCTTAATCGTGCACTGAATCTTATCATTAATTGTGATATTTTCCTGTACTTTCACTGTAACCAGTAAAACTATAAGGATTTAGAGAACATATTGCTACAAATGCAAATGTTGTAAACCACCTAATTGTAAGGTGACCATGGAAGCCGGGTATTGTACACTTGGGCTTCTGCAAAAACTGCAATTATTTATTCACATCTTCTCCATAGCATCAGGGAAGTGCAGAGAGAAGGGAACATACTGATACTATTCCCCATGTGAGCTGGCTTGCAGCACTGGGTTTAACCAAGAGCTAATATAGCTCATGTCCACCACGCTTCTTCTGGAGGGGCCCTGCAGTCTTAAAAAAGCTGAAGGGCTTGAGACTGGCAGCAAATTAAAGTTTAATATGTACTGCAATTTGTATCTTTTAGAATCCTACATCACTTCCCCATCATAACTGTGTGTTAACTGCCATTACATCCAAGTATATGAAGTAATAAATAGGTCCCAAAGTGCCAAGTAAATGCTAAAAAAAATCTGAGGCATTTCTTCTCCATGTGGGAACCATCTCTAGTGAACTATACTTCTGTAAAAGGAAAGTTATTACTGTTGTTCTACAAGTGTTTTCCTTCACTAGAAAGCTGCTATGGAAAATGACAGAGTTTACTCTTTTGTTGAGTGCTCTGTAAATGCTGTATGCCTTCTCCAGATACAGCTTTGCAGATGGAAATGTTTGAGGTGAGGCTGAATGCTTTACTGAATTGTGACCTGCTATAACATGAGTTTTCTTCTCAGCTTAATTCTCTCTGCTTTGCACTACTCAGGTGCTGCAAAACAGCTGTTGGACTAGCTGATCTATGCAGCTTTAAATTCTCCTGCGTGCATGACTCCCCGTGTCATGGTAATGGAAAAGGACTGAAAAGCTGTGTACCAACTGACTTTTAGCCATGAAAGAGAAGTGGGCTTTCCCTGAGAAGGTGATAGTCCAGAGCATTCCTGCACTCCACTGATCCCTGTATCTTTGGGTCTATGCACAGATTTCATAGAATCATAGAATCGTCTAGGTTGGAAAAGACCTTTAAGATCATCCAGTCCAATCATTAACCTACACTACCAAGCCCACCTAAACCAATCAAGGGTAGACTAGACTAAACCATGTCCCAAAGTGCCACGTCTACCCGTTTTTTGAACACTTCCAGGGATGGGGACTCCACCACCTTTCTGGGCAGCCTGTTCCAATGCTTGACCACCCTTTCCGTAAAGAAATTTTTCCTAATTTCCAGTCTAAACCTCCCCTGGTGCAGCTTGAGCCCATTTCCTCTTGTCCTATCGCTAGCTACTTGGGAGAAGAGACCAACACCCACCTCGATTTGTGTAATTTTGAAGCAGAGCTAACTTCTACCACAGTCAAAATAGTTTCTGCTGAACCTCAAGAACACTAAAAGTGATGTAAAGTCACCCATACATGACAGAGGCTTATGTTTAATCACCACTAAGTCAGGAATTTAAGTAAAAGAGAATAGTATTATATAAATTTCACTTTTAAAACAAACTAGATTATCATCCCTTTGACCATATCATGGAGAGAGCTTTACGATAATATCTCTAAATATATCCAAAACACGATAAGGAATTGATAGTGAATGTTTTTGTTGTGATAGTAAATGGAGTGGTAAGGCATGACGATAACTACTGCTATGCATTGCTATTGTGTATATAATGATGGGGTTGTGGGACACCACACTCTTTAGGGCTTATCTTTGTCTATTTTTAAGCAAAGTGTTAATTGAGTGCAAATGTGTCTGATTCTGTGATGTAAAGAACTGTTCTTTGTTGACAGTCCTTAGGCTCTTGATTGCTTGTTTGGTATTGGCCAGCTGTGGCCTTGAGTGATGAAATACCTTAAAATATGAACTGTGCTTTCTTCAAAGTATGTATTTTGCCTTCAGAATGGTGAAGCAATCAAACACTTAGACTTAGCTTGCAGGAAGAGAACAACTTTGCTATAAGTACTGGGGGGCCTCAGTTCAAGGAAAGAGAGGACGCTGAGGAATGTTAAAAGCAGACCCTGTTATCGCTCCCTTTGAGTACTGAGTTCACCTTCACCTATAGTTGCTTCGGATCCTCCCTCTCCAACCTTGAAGAAGGCCTTTTACAAGTATAGCGACATAATTTAAGGAAGGTGTACCACTGGCGGAGGACAGAAAAGGGAATATTCCCATGTTCTCTTCACAGTACTTTTACAGGAAATATAGGTAACCCTCTGAATTACAAGAATGTTTTAAAAGATCTGCCTTCTTGGTAACAATTTTAAAACAAAACAAAAAACACACAAACCCCCCCTCTAATTACCTCCCTCCACCCCCAGAAAAAGGTCAGGATAGTTTCATGTAAGTTCCCGCACTTGGAAAACTAGAAAATATACTTGCAATTCTTGATTGATGTGTGTTGACAACTTCTCCCCCTGCTAACTTAGTAGAGGATCAAACCCAGTGTCACTGATATTCTGACCTGAGATGCATATCATGAATAGATTATTTTTTGAGAAAGAGCCTCTTTGTATCTTTCCACAATTCAAAATCTTAAAACTTCAGGACCTTCCTGCTTACAAAATAGATATAAAGAACTGGCCCCAACGTTGACAACACCCCCTTTCCCCCCAAACCCACACTCAGGCAGTGACAGAAAGCCCACTAAAGTTTATGGCTTCCCTGGATCTGGAATGGGGCCACTGGGGCATTAATTTCAACAGAGCTACTCAAAAGGGATGCGAATTCACAGGACTGAGTGCTACTTAGGTGCTTGTCCCATGCAGAGAAAACATCTCTCTCTCTCTCCCAGTAACAACTTGTTACTTGTATTTTCTCTTCAGTGTATTCTCTGAAGCGTTTGTGAGGAGTGCCTCACAACATTTCTTCTGCTTCCTTGAAAAATAAATGTAACAATCATATTTGTGGCTCGTGTTCAGTGGGATTCTTGCATCCTAGCTCTTCTGAAATACTAGTCACCTATCCCCAGCTCTCAGACCAGCTCTCTTGCCTTCATTTCATGCCACTGGGAGAGACCAAAGTCTTCTGTGACTCTCTCCTTCTGAGAAACATTCAGTTCCCTTAATCTCTGACTTGTATTTCTTACCTGCTGAAGGCAAGAAAGTTCTTCTTTCCTGACTTAATCATTTTACTGGTTACTCTTACTGCTGTCTTCCTTCAACAGAAAACATGGCCTCCTGCTCCCACACCTTGCTCGCTAGTGCTTTGCAGAGATTCACTGGTGTGGGCACAGTACAGATCTCAACAGCTGGAAATTGATTGTTACAGGAAGAAGTTAGGTCTAGCTCTTAATTCCCTGACCTGCAAAAGACAGGTGTTTACAAAAATTAGTCGATTATGCTTTTGAATAAAAAAGTTACTAGGCAATTGCTTTTTTATTTGCAGTGATCATGAGCTGGTAAACTTTAAGTTGGATACATTCAAGTTGCAGTCTTTCTCTTTCGCATACACGACACTCATTTACCTGCATATATGAGGCTCCATCTTGCAACTGGTAAGATGGTATCAACAATAAAGTTAGAAAAAAGTAGTATTTGATACTTTTTTCCTGGTTTTCTGCAAATCTTCAGTTACGGCAGAAGATAATTCAAGACACTGCTTACGTGGTTCACTTGAGATCAATCATCATAACAGGTTTGTTTCTGCTGTTGCTGTTGAGAACCAAGACAAAATACAGTAATTCAACAGTGGGTATAGATTGGGTAGGCCATACTCAAGTTTCTTGCAACTGGTGACTGGAAAAGGGTGAAGAAGGGAGGAAAAGGAGAAGGGGTTAGAAATGGAGCATGCTATTCCTTTTCCTTAGAAAATGAGCTCGGGAAAAACAAGACTCTGCTCTCAGGACTGTGCTCTCAACCTACAGTAAAGAGCCTGGACTGCCAAAATAAGTATCATTTTCCACCTTTAAGCCTCCTGTAATTTTTCAGTGAAACCAACACAGGAGAACACCCACTGAATAAAGCAACTAGTACTGAGTTTGAAAAAAATTAGTTTAAAATTCTGTTATCAGAAAGAAATGTTATTCCTAAACCACTTTATTGTGCTTAATTACCCAGTAGGAATACATTACCTTTGAAGATTTGATTTTTTTTTTTTCCCCTCTGCTACTTATAAGCACATTAGCAGGTATCCTGAATCTGGAATATCTCTTCCTGAAGCATGATTATGGTTATCTACAGTCCTGAAGCACTGCGCTCTTCAGAGTTAAGAAGGCAGAGCAAAGGTCAATGGAAGCTCAGCTTATGATTTTTTACAATCCAGCTTTTTCTTCAGCACACAGTCTGAGGAAGTCCAAGCTGTGGTGTTTCACTCTCATGAATGTCTTTTGGCTTTCATTTCAGCTTGTATTTAAAGCTGGATAACTGTTTTAAAGGGCACTTGAATTCAGTGTCCTTTGTAGCATACCGTTCTGCATCTGCTTAAGAGGTGTTCCATGTGCTTTTGGCAGATGATATTTCCAGCCATTCTGAAATGTTTAAAAATCTCAGTTTCCTGAACTGCCTTCTGCTGTATATGCTGTAATTCAAATTCGGGCTTTTGAAATTAAGGATAAATCCAGTATTTTAGATTTTCTTTGCTGTGAAAATAATAATCAAAATAAAATACCCCTCCAAAATACAAATAGTGGAGGAAAAAATACAAAAATAAGGGTTTAATATTTTTATGGTTTATGTTTTTATATTTGGAAGACTTCATTTTGGGTTTTTTTGACACTGCTGGGAGCCAACAAAATCAATTCTCACTGTAGCTATATGGGAGGTGTCAGTCCCAGAATATATCATTGCAAAAGAACAACATCATTAATTGTTGGGTAAACAAAAACACTGGGGATGATTCTCAGAATGAGAAGATCAAATCTTTATGCGTTTATAGATTTCAACACTCCCCCCTACCACATGGAAGACATGAGGTCAAGACAGAGGAGCTGTTTCACCTTGCAGCATCATGCAAAATATATGGCTAAATAAGTAAGATTCAGTGATATATATGGATGCCCTTTCCTTCCTTTCTGTTTTACTCATTAGAAAATAAAAACAGAAGCAGTTGTGACAGAGCATGGGACAGAGCTTAAAATTTGGAGGGCCTCGAGCTGCTTATGTTTATGTTAAACTTAAATCACTGCTACTTGTTAGGCAATTATAGCAGATGCACAGCCATTCTAGAAAGGCAGAGGTCACAGTCCCATATGTCTGCCAATGCCATACACAACATGTATGATCTCTTATTTCATATCTGCTAGCCTCATACAAATGTCTTGTTAACTACAGTGCTTAAAGATGCCAGGCATCCATGCTTATGAACCTGAATCACTGCCCAGATGAACTAATTGTGAAGAAGCCATAAGGGAAACTGTTCTTTGCAAATATTTATAAAGGGTGGTTCACTGGTTATGTCTGGTGCTGCTTTCATGAGTAAACAAGTACCCCGTATGTAATTTAGATATAGTAGATGTAGATACATCAGTGTTTAAATACTGGTAGAAATACACGTGAATGCTGTGCAAATTCATGTCTCAGTATTAATAATAAAAGATACATCTCAACATGTGTGCGTGTGTGCGTGTGTGCGCGCACGTGTGCACACGTGCAATTTTCTCCCTAGAAAAGATATTCTTGGAAATCCTAATCTAGTACGTTTTCATTATATATAGAGAGAAGGAACTATTTCTTCCAACTTAGCATACATTATTAATATGCATTACACATCTTCCTTCAACTCATACGCTTACAAAATCCAATTGGAATCAATACGTATCCTTTCTATGTAGAAACCGCTACATTTATTTAGAGTTCTAAATTTACATTAAACAAGGTAGCTAATGCTTTTTTAGTGTAACATAGCATTGTTCTATAGAACAAAATGGTTATAACACCGAACCTGCTCAGACACTGGAGGTGTCGAGGGACCTATGGACTTGGGGCTTTTAAGTTTCAATAGCTTTCATATAAAGTTGGCATAGAGGATATCGGAGTGTTCACTCAAGCACTGTTATTTTGGGTAATGAGATCTGACGACACAATGAAATGCCTTTCTTTTTGCCTTGTACAGCTCCTCATTTTAAAATATTATGTGTCTTAAGAGTGCTCAGCACCTCACAAAACAGAGTCCTTAAGCAGCACAGTCATACAGTTGCATTTCATTATGCTAACATTAAACATACACTTTTCAGACTTGGTATCAATTTTATATGTTCACATGTTGCAGTGCTTTGCTGTTTTCAGGTTTGTCGCTTTTGCTTCACAGTAAGAGGCCAGCTTACAATATTGCACAAGTGGCTGCACCTTGGTAAAAAGAAATATGTTGCAGACATGTGCTAAGCAACCAACCCAGTATTGCTTTCCCATTGCACTTTGTTTCTGATCTGCCATACCAGGGTTATTACAGGCCTGAGCCTCTCCGGAGCAAAGCCTGCCAAATGTGCTGAGCTCTGTCAAACTTGTGCGGCGAGTCTCTGAAGTACCCATCCGATGTGAGGGAATTTTCATCCATATGGAGGCTTTCACCTAAACAAAATGGATCAAATTGAAAGCAGTTGTAATTTGGAGCATAAATTGTACATCAAATAACAGAATTGTAGTTTGCCTGTCATTTTTTCACAAGGAAAATATGCATAAGTGGTATTTTGCTGAGAAATACATAAGTAGAGTTTAACTATAAAAAGAATGCTTGCTTTAAAGGAAGACTTGTGCTTTATTTGAGAAAATATACTTTATCATTAAGATTAATATAGGTATCCAAAACAGTATGTGTCTGCAAAATTCCAGAACTATTTAAAATAGATTCCAGTTGGAGAGCAAGGCCCACCTCAGACCCGTTTCCACACTCTGCAATTTGCAGATCAGGGTCTAAAAAGTTTACGTCTCAGTGGGAAGCATCCTTTATCTCCTTTCACAGCAGATGAGTCTGTCAAAGGTGAAGAATGATACCAAGAAGACTCCTCCCAGCCCCCAGCCCGCTTTATCTTTCAGTCTTGTTTTGCTTTATTAAATTTTTTAAACAGTTCATCAGGTTAGTCACCAAGCTTTATTCTCTCTTATTGCACTAATTTTAAAATGATACTATTTTGTCTGCAGGAATAATGAGAAAAAGTCACTAGGGATCAGCTGTGGATATATGGCCCCTCCTTTACTCATGCTCTCGTGGGGTGGATTAGTCATCTGTTGGTTTAACACATCCCTACAGGCAATGTCTTATTGCTTAAGGTTCAGAAATATGAATAATAAAACTAGACCATAAGCTATTTAGCTTGCTAGAAATTAAATTTAACAGCTTCAGCTCATGAATCCAGCTGTAAAAGTACATATAAGGCATTAAATTAACAGGAACACATGGAAATCTACAGGATCATATTCTAGAGGAACCAAGTTTTGTGTTTGTCTTCCCAGATAACCTGGTAAGACTAGACAAAACAGATTTCTTTTTTTTTTTAACATTAAACTTCTCATTCCACTACCTAAATCCGTCTTTGAAGAAACTTTACTGCTGCAGAACAATATTCATAACTCTGACTTGTCCTTCTCTCATAAAAAGACAAAATCTCTCAACTAGTCCACGTCCTTGTCCCTGTAGCAAAAAATTGGTATACTTAGGAAGGATTAATGTGCCCAAGGGATTATCTGTTTTTTTTTCAAATGTACTGATTAATCCCACTAAAGATATTGCAGCTGCCTACAATCTTCTTGTGCATATCCTTAGACCATCACAGTCACAGCAGTGCTTCTAGTGTTAGTATTTGAGAATATATACATATAAACAAAAACTAATGACTAAGACTTTGCATCTCAAGAACAAACTCCAGTCCAAAGGGAGTTTATTTTTTTCCAAAGTAGAGACATTGCTGTTGTTAGATTCTATATAGAAAGCATTCAAACACTGCAGTAATAGGCAGCAGTATAAAATCCCAGAGTAGATATGGGGAGGTGGGTTCACTGATATCGTTGTAAGATATACTTGAGCCTTCTGTGGCAGAAGTTGCATGGAGGAAATTCCTGTGTTAAATGCTATGACTGCTCTTAAGACAGTGATAAGTGAGGAAGTATGGGTAACAGTGTAGTGGGCTTCATAGAAAGGTGAGTTTTGCATCTATTAGGAATATAGCAGTACGGACATATTGGGGTAGGCCATGCTAAGAGCAAAAGTGAACATCTGGCAACTTGTCTTCCTCCAGACCCTACATGCAACACCTGCACAAAGGCCAAATACTTTGTCATTACATGGGATTTCAGGATTTCTTATTGTATGAGGAAAATAAAGTGCTTTTTCTCCCTTGGGGCAAATCCTAATTCTGCTTCTGAGGCCAAGATGACTCCTTCTGCATTGCAATTGTGTTTTGGCAGCACAAGTCAGGACAACAGACTTTGATGGTACATCTCTGTACACACCAGTGCACCAGTAATGGCTAAGAATGGGAGTCAGGCCAATGACCAGCTCCTAGCCAGCTCTCTTCCTTCTGCAGAGTACTGAGTGACCCCAGGAATAGGATGTTCTCCTTACGTATCCCACAGCCCCCCGCCCCAAAAGATGAACTGGTCTCAAAGTCTTGGGTCATATCTTGTATAAAGTTGGTTGTCCCTTGTTGCCCAGATATTCTTTATATAATTAGTGCTAGGCAGCCTTTTCAGGAGAAAGTTAATTTAATCACAGCCAAACATCCATCAAATTTATTGTCTTCTGACATCATCCCTCATGCCCCTATACTGCTGTTGCTCGGTGACATGCTACCTATTGTGAAATCACAGCTGAGTAAGTGTTGTTCAAGTTATCATGGTTACTGTTTTTTCAGCTATTGTATATGGCCTTATCTTTTGTAGCAGTAGAGATGGAAGGGCTTAGTAATGGCACTACAAAAGGGAGCAATTAAGTCTTCCTTTAAAATTATGACTTGATTAGTATTCATATTAAAAACATAACATTGCATATTGGTGCACATAATGCATTTTGTTTACATTGGAGGTATGTATTAAGGTACTTCTTTATGTACATATTAAGATACAACTACACCAGATGTAAGGTCTAGCTAGTAAGTAACCTGTCTCAGGATCTGCAATCCATTGGTTATTATAAGAAATCAGACAGTGACAAATAATTATATCTGCTTCTAAGTAAAACTCTCTAATTCCATCTAGCATCAACTGGGTAAATACTTGTTATATTTTTAACCTTTCTTTTATAGCTATCTTTTCATGCATACAGACACTGATCCTTCTTAGAGTTCTTCTAAGCTCTTAGCTTCCACGATATCTTATGCAAAGATAATAATCCCCACTAGTTAAAAATTGCCTAAATATGTACTGAAATAAGAATATTTTTATCAGTTTGAAATGTTCCGCCTGCCATGAAATTCATCCTTGTTTTTATGCTATAAGCGAAAAATTTGACATACTCAATTTTAACCTTGGTTAAAAAGTCATACTTTTCTGATTTGTCATGATGACATGTGTTAAGAATCAAAGGAATCATTTGCTTTCTTAATGGTATGGGAATATAATTTGCAGTTTGTTTTTAAAAGCTGAATCACTGTTTTCAGATATCATTCCTCAGGAAATATGTTTTCAATTATACCCCCCTCCCCTTTTTCTCGCAGACTAGCTACACAATCTATTTAAGCAAGATATAATAATTTTTTTTCATAAAGATATCTCTCAAACACCTTCTTTTCTAAGTCTTCATTTTTGTTGCTTATGTAATATGTAGAATAATAGGCCACTTATTTTAATGATGCCCACTTAACCCTGAATGTGCATCTCATTGATTGTTGACTTCATTCACTCTCATTCTGATTTGTGCTTTGAAAAGACCAAATCGTTGGTGTTATTCATGAAGACTCTTAAGACTCATTGGCAGTAAAAAATTTATATTACTTTAATGCTTTAATTAATTCTTGTATTCCATGTCTGTATACAGTACCAGCTGCACAATAATTCATGACAGTACATTCCAGATAAACCACATTTTGAATATAATACAATAATTACCACCCTTAACAGACCATTTATACTTCTACAGAAGGATCCCAACTCTGCCTGAGCAGACTAGAGGATTAATAAGAATAAGGGTGGTGAATTATTCATCATGCAGTGAATCTGCTCCTTAATTTAGCTGATTGCTTCACATTTTCCAGCAGAAAATATGCTTCAACTTTTTTGCCTTTTCTATACAACTCTTTCCTGGGTGGAGCCTTCGTCAGCGTTAAAATTTTGTTCCTTCTGGTTAGAATTTTACCTCCAACTTTGGAGACCCCACCTATTTCTCTGCTCCTAGAGCCTGACTTTGACCTCCCTTCCATTTAAGAAGGGCTCATCTTATTCCCTTTGTACTGTATCACGGTTCAAATGCCATAGCAATTATTTGCTCAGATATCTAACCATGACAAACAAAGATTATTTCTTGGTTTTCTTAAAAGGTTTTCAGCAATGCATCTGCTTCTTCATAGTTAATATGCTAATTCATAAAATCTAGTCACGACACAGATAAACAGAGAACAGCAAGAGATCCTATACTCTGCCTACAGCATTTTTCTAGCTGTTTCTGCCTAAAAGAAACAAGGCTGGCTATTTTGTATCATTTTTGTCAATAAAAGGCTTTTAAATCTGCTTATTTTCTGATTACTTTTCCCTTCTGATATTTCTGGTCTTTCTTGTAATTTTGATAAATTTGGATAGGAACCATGTTTTATTTTCCATCTGGATACAGTCAAGCTCTAGACAAACATGCAAGTATCATTATATTTTCGTATGTTCATAATTAGCATCTTACATGCGTTAGCTGAATGATCTCTTGCTGGAAATCATTGTTTTAGTAGAAACAAAATAGTCCACAGGTACAACTGAATTCTTTTAGAACTAGCACTCTGTGAATTAGCATTCTGCGAATTAGCATTCTGCGAACTTTCTATCCATACTATAAAAAACCATATGAATCAGATGTGTAATCTGAAGCGCAGCATCCTGTCCGTGATGGTAGCCAGGACCAGATGTTTTACACAAAGGTGCAAAAAACCCTTACAGTAGGCAGATGTTGGATTACTTCTCTATTAAGGAGGTCTCATCCTAAGCCCTAATACTTAGAGATTGTCTGAAGCCCTAAAGGATGAAGTTTTATTTTCATTCCAGAACTCTTCTTTAGTGTCTCACTAAGTTTTGCTCTTTGAGAGTGTTTGTTGTGGAGCAGTGGCAGGAATTGAGCTGTGTGGGCTCCAGATGTAGGTTCAGTGTTGTTTTCCATGCTGGAGCAACATGCAAGAGCAAAATCTACTCAGAGCAACTGGAATATTAAACTGCTTAGCTGTTAGCCCCTGGCAAACATAAAGGAGCAAAACATAGCTAGAGAATTACATTTCTCAACATTTTAGAAATTAAATTGACATTCACCGGGACGACAGAGGACATGTTCCTGACTCCAGGCTATCCTGCTGCTAAGCTCCAAATTCTTGCTACAAGACATGGATATGTCTGTGCTTTTGGAAATAGTTGGACATACTTTTGTAATGGAAAAGCTTTGGCAACTTGAATATAATGGTCACTATTTCAGGCACATATGTACCATGGGTAAATGCCACTGTGTTTGCAATGGGAACACCAGTTCATTGTCTCATGAACATGTGTGGTGACAACACTAAGGCAAGGAGCAGGAAATGGATGTTAATGAGGCTGAAGAGCCAAAGTCTCTCTGGGACCAATTGCAAAAGAAAGTTAAAGCTTCTCTTCCTGGCTGTCAGGTACTGGAGCAGTCCTGCTGCCTCTGCGGCTACAATGCTGCAACTGCTGTCCGTGTTGGGTCATCTGGTGCTCCATGGCGACCTGTCCCCTTTCTCTTCTGTTCCTCAAAAGGCCCACTAAAAGAGGAGTATAAGAACTCAAACTACCTCCATTAACACTACGGTACCTCACATCTTTGATAGCGCTGTCCTTGAGCTCTGAATTACAAATCTGATTTATAATAGCTGAAGCATTGGGCCAAATTATGTTCCTTAACATGGTATGAAACACCTCAAAAATCTTAATGGAAGTTCTGTTATGTGCAGGAGGGGAAAAAAGCTTTTTTCAAAAATAATAAAAGCCAGTTCTAAGTCCAAAAGCCTATTTACCTGTTGTCCTCAAGGGAAACTATAGATCTTTAAGCATCTCTCTGCACTAGGACCGGCAATACTTAAAGGTCAAAGAAAAGTCAGAACTGTAACACTAATGTATTACTATAGAACTTAAAGAAATATTCTATGCATTGTTTTTAATTCCTTATTACTCAAATTCCTGGCTGTACAGTGATCCAGTGTCAACATTTGGTTTGGCATTTAGGATTCTCTCCTAGGAAATGGGAAGTGTGGGTTTAATACTCTGAAGGCTTCTCAAACTCTGAGCCAGGAACTTTGTGGCTATTCCTCTGTGCTTGATGTTTCCTACTGGCCAGACTTCAGGGGCTACCTGTTCAACATGTGGGCATACTGCACTGCCTAGAAGAGACACCTAAGCTTCCTCCATTGCAGTGGAGAAGAGTCTGTACCTAAGCTGCTCCAGATAACTCCCTGAGGATGATGCGGACACCTAGCTCTCAGCACTGACTCTGCAGAAAAATGCAGCATAGGCAGCCTAAATCTCTCTAAAGGCTCATAAATGCTGCAATGCCTAATTTAAATGCCTAAAGTAGGAGGTTTGACTAATGCTGTCCATACCTGTTTTAACTCTTTGCAGTCTCATGCAGAGGGACTGTTGTATCTGTTTGCTGTGGGTTAACCCTGGTAGGCAGCTCAGCCCCACCCAGCTGCTCGCTCACTCCCGCCCAGTGGGATGGGGGAGACAATCACAAGGGTAAAAGTGAGAAAACTTGTGGGTTGAGATAAAGACAGTTTAATAAGTAAAGCCAAGCTGTGCCTGCAAGCAAGGCAAAATAAGGAATTCCCTACTTCCCACTGGCAGGTAGGTGTTCAGCCATCTCCAGGAAAGCAGGGCTCCATCACGCGTAATGGTTCCTTGGGAAGATAAACGCCATGACCCTGAATGCCCCCCTCCTTTCCTCCTTCCTTCCCCCAGCTTTTATTGCTGAGCATGACGCCACATGGCATGGGATGTCCCTTTGGTCAGTTGGGGTCAGCTGTCCCAGCTGTGTCCCCTCCCAACTTCTTGCCCACCCCCAGCCTACGCTGGGAGGAGAGGGTGAGAAACAGAGGCGGCCTTGATGCTGTTCAGCAACAGCTAAAACATGAGTGTGATATCAACACTGTTTTCATCACAAATCCAAAACATAGCACCATACCAGTTGCTATGAAAAAAATTAACCCCATCCCAGCCAAAACCGGTACCCTGTTGTGCTAGGCCCACACTGTCACATTTCAAAGCCATTCTTTGCAATCAGAAAGGTGAGAAAATTGCTGATTTTCTTAAGAAAATTGCTAATTCTTGTGTTGTCCCATTATTCTATGAGCTGACAGATAGACTTTAAAACCCTCTGATCTACTACGTGAAACAAATCCCTTCTTGGCCTTGTATATAAACATCTGCTTTGGAGGTGAATTGTGCTTTAAATTGACAAAAGAAATCATTAAGGGTAGAGTGGAATACTGCAAATGACATTCTTGTTATGAAAAAGAATAATATTGATCTCTTTCACAGGATTTTGCTTAGGCAACACTGTGGGTCCCTAAAGGTAACAACAATAACATGTGTTCTGCTTCACAATATGGCAACAGTATTTTCCTTTAAAGGTATTATTGGGTTTTTTCCCCCCAGATGAAACTTATAGATATATTTTTGTTTGAGATGCTGTGGACTCAAGAAAGTGTTTGTTATTGCAACTGTAACCTGAAGTAGTGCACATTAACTATTATGTGATTACATCTTGTATTAGTGATGAAGATAGAGAAAGTAGATGTAAAAAACTTGCAATTTTTTCCCAGTGTTTTACTTTATCGTAGTATTGCTACCATTACGCTGAAAAGGGAATCTCTGAATGTCAGTACCATCCTGGTATTTCCTATGTCAGCCTTTCCTCTAGAGTTACAGCATTCATTTGTTTGGTTCAGTCTTTGCTATTGAAGCCAAAAAACACAGTCCTTTGTCCTAATTTATGCATGCTACCAAAGAGGATTGTGATCATAGGACACAGCTGAAAACTGCAATCTGACTCTGAATTAAACTCTGAATGAGTTAAATGCAAACAGAAATGGAAGAAATAAATGATGCACACATTTACTCGATGATCTCAGATTACTTCGTATTATGGTGCATGTGATATTTGTTTTTATCCCACATTACACACTATTCCAATTTATTTTTCATTATTTAGTAGTATTTTGTCCAAAAGTTTTTGCTTGTTGATAATTTAACAACTGCATTCAGTTATTGTGGATATGCATTTTAATTATGCATTGTTTAGGCAAAATTATATGACCTAAACTGCAAAACATCAAACTGCCATATTAAACACGAGCAGACTACCTTGGCAAGCACATCCTTTATATGCAAATATAAACTTTGCTTTGTCTGTTCGGTAATACCTCTGCCTTTTTTAGTGTTTGGGTCCCAAGTTAGGCAAGTTTATACTGCGCCAGAGACGACTTCTCCATTTATTTTTGGTCCTAGGTTGAGTAATATTGGTGACAGAAGAAATAGAAAAATTATAGTGACAGACAGGTCACTATGCGAGAAATTAAACCATTACTGTTGCTCCAGAACAATTTAATGCCAGAACCACAGCAAATGAGTACCCCAAGTCATTTTTAAAGGACAATTATATTGCAAGTGCTTAAAAACATTTCAAACACTTATTCCTGGTATACTCACAAAATACTTTTTGTACATTAACTTAGAAGAATAAAACCAAAAAGAGCAGAGAAATCTAACTTTTGGATTCATATCATCTACATATATTTGTACTTTATTAGATAATGCCTAATTAATTTTCACTTGCTGGAAAAGTTTGAAAAAGAGAAATTGCATATTAGATATTAGTATATTAGATATTAGTATATTAGACATTACTATATTAGATCCTAGGGTTTGTAATAAAATCACCAACGAGCAAGATAGCAACTAACCAGTCTCTATTTTTCTTGAGATTTCATTGCCTAAATACACAGTTCCTTGGACTATCTGGGCTTCCCAGAAAAACTCCAGTTCTACTCAATCTTCTTCCCTCCCCTTAATGCTGGAACTGTATCCTCCTCTGCCAGAGGGACACAACTGCCTCAAGGCTATTACCATGTAACCTTTAACAGATAAACATTTTCTGCAATATATAATAAGATCATATATTGATATTTGTAGATTTCATTTCATTTGTACCTTCCCTTTCAGTCTGCTTCTAGCTTCCTAGGTGACCCCTTCTCTGAAGCCAGCAACAAGTTTGCTGAGTATACTGGTGTAAGACTTTCCTTGTCTGCATAAGTAGAAATCAGGTATAGAGTCAAATGAAGTCACAATGTAAAGGACTTAATAATGTTAGCTGGAGTGGCACTCATTAGAGTAAATGTAGCTAATGCAGCTATCTACATCTGAGTAGTTACCCTAGGCTCTATATAGTCAGCGGGGAGACAAAGGAATACACTAGAATATGGTTCATTGGATCCTAAAATGCATGTTTAAAATAAATCAGAAGTATTGCTCCTAAGAGAACACAGAAAAGGTGCAGGTCTTTAACTCTTTTTTCTGGTTTGGAAAGCACTATCCCCAGAATGCAGTGCAGGTACACTTGCCAGGTGGTAATTTTGTGCTCTTTTTGCTAAACTCTGATAAATGCTCTGTACTTGTGAGGAAACGGATATAGCATAAAAGTTGTCCCAGCATCTCCTTATTCAGTAAATATCTCCTAAGGATGATTTATAGTTTCTTTTCGTACTAAGTGATGTAAATGGGTCGCTTGCTGGAAGAGCAAGACAACTGGCCCCACTGACAATCAGTACTGTTTTGTTGGCTCTTAGTAACATAAAGGGAGGAAGGAAATCAGAGGTTACTGCATATTGCACCTTATAATCCATGTAAGAAATCACATCAGTATTTATTGGCAGAAAAGACAGGGTGGAAAGGAGAGGGAGATACTAACTGCATTTATGTGAAAAACAGAGATGGCAACGTAGTCCATGTAATGGTAGGCAAAATACTTACTCCTAAAAGGAAATGCTTTCTTAAATATTATAATAGCACCTTGAAAATCCATTCAGGAATTGGCTCATTGTTTCTCCTGATAATGCCAAGTGGTAGGTCAGGTCACTGAGACGAAAAACTTACAGTCTAAACGATGGAGTCAGGCAAGGGACACATTTGGTTCATCAGCATTTCTGTCAGTTATGGAAATACCTCAGATGGAAAATGTTATCCATAAATAAGCACTTTCTGCTACAATTCGCTGCTGTCTTTCATATGCCTCATAACAATTATACGCCAGCTGTGTAGTGCTAGCACTTTAGAGATCACCCAAAGGGCTGCAGAGAACCATTCTTACCCGTGTAAAAGGCAATGCCTTTTATAAATATAAAATAACACAGCTTATGGTACATCAACTCTGTTTATAGGTGTATAACAGTTGTGATTATGAAACTAGGTCTAAGCTCACAGAATTGCCTTCTTTTCCTATTTAATACTGTCTAGAAATATGAGAATAAAATGAAAATGTTTCAGGATTTTTGTTGGTGTGTTTTACATTGTGATCTAGTTGGCAAAAAACATGCCATCTGACTGAATTAGTGAAAGAATAGAAAAGAACAGGATCCAACATCTGGCAAAGATGTAACTTGAACTTTCTTCTTGATTGTGTCCATTTCAAATGCCAGGTGTCTATCACCTGGCATGTAGTCTTACTTTGGCAAGGTAAATCTATTACTAATTCTCTGAAGAATGCCGCCTGAACAATGCTGCTGCTAATGGAACACTGATTTACTGCCACAACTGTAAAGAATCTTTTTTAACATTGTGTTACACTTCCCGCCAATTTAGATCAACCAGACCTACCATATGTGAGAAGTTATCTGCATTTTTCTCCAATAAAACTGAAATGATGAAAGCTTTGCCTTCCCTGAGGTATGATCCGCTATTGGTAGCCCCATTGTTTTTTCTTTAGCCCTCATCTTCTTTGTCAGGGCTGGAGCATATTATTCCTGCAGTGCTTGCCAGAATTCTATGGCTTATTTGTTGTTTGAGACTCACCATATGTGTCTTTGACCCCTGCCTAGTAGGCACCTTGGCTGCTTGCCAGTTTGGCACTTACAATTATCAGCAGTATGAATAGCTCCCTTGCTTCTGATTCTGTCCTTCTTGCTGTCATCAAATCACTCTCTAAACAACTTTTTTATTTTCTTTTAGATGCTTATAAATGATAAACCTATTTTTACCATGCCTTTCTTGGCCAAGGTTTTGTGTCACACTGCAGGAAATCCAACAGCTTGGCGTTTCCACTCCTGATGATCTGACTGCCAACTACCTGTGTAATTGCATGGGGACAATAAGGAGTACAGAAACATCTCTTATGGTAGTATTTGAAGTTTCTCTGAGTATTACATAAATTCGACTGTTCTCCCCATCTGGTAGGCTTGGTGGCATGACTTTTATGAGAGATTATTTATTTTAGTGAAAAGCATTCCTTCTGATAAACATTTTAAAACCTTTGACCAGAATACAGCGTGAGCCAATGACAATGATAGATTCAGAGGAGTATCAGAATGATAAATAATTTTAAGAGACAGATGGAAAGTCCAAAGCCAGTTATGTGCAATTTCTATTCACTATCCTGATGTAGCACTAAACATATCTGAGTCCTTCCATGTGTTCTAGTAAACTGAAGTTGTTCCAAAATGCCATTGCTGAACAAAAAAACATGCAGAATCAAAATAAGGAACAGCACAGGGCACACAAAGGTCCAGACCATGAGAGGCCCATGTGTTGTTACAGAAAGATCTGCCAGAAGTCTCCATTATTCTTTACATGATTTTGCAAACATTTCAATCATTAATTTTAGCCCCTGCAAGCAAAATACAGTATCAGCATGATTATGCCTGCCTAAGACACACTCTTCTGGGAGCTACTTTCACACTGTGCTGTCCCACATAACTGTTCAGGAATAACAGTTTGATTTAGCTCTAAAGCTTTTAGCACACAGTGCTTTTTCGATAGGTAACTTATCATGTCCTTCTCCCAAGAAGCATGGGAGTTTCAGATGAATGTGTTTTATTTATGTCTCTTGATTTTGAAGCAACTGCTTACATAGAGTTAGAAGCACCAGTTGAAAAATTCAGTGCTAAATTGGCAAAGGTGAAAAACAAATTCTGATTTCAGGGAGAATGAGAGGCACAACAGAAAAAACAATGAGAAACTGTTGCATGAGAACTTGGTTTATTTGGGATTATTTTATAATGTATCACTGATATATTTTCCTTCTCTGCCCAACAACACTGGGATTTTCAGATAAAGATGCTCCTTCCTAGCATATTTTGGTGGCACTCTGAGTCTTAAAGCAGATTTGTGTCAGAAAATGTTCACACCGGGCTTTAGCCTGGAAGAGCACATTGAAGCTTAAAGCCTTACAAAAATGGAATTCAATTCTGGCATTATGTTTTTATGGTGATGTTTATAACAACAGTGACAGACAAAGAAACAATGCGATCAGAAGGGATTTGAGGTGGAGAAGAGAGCAGTTTGACAGCTAAGCTACCTGCAGAGGGTTATAGTGAACCTAATTGAAGAGGTATTTGTAAGAAAGGTGATTAAAGGCAATATGAAGTTCGACTTCAGTACTGGAGTAACTTGAGAACAGGCCAGGTAGGTAGGAGAGGTATACTTTATGACAGACATACTCTAACTTCCTCATGATTGCATTTTTCACCCTATTTCCAACTTGCTATGAAATGTATAAACAGTGCAAAATGAAATTATTTACCTCAAAAAAGTGCTTTTCTCTTCACAGGTACCAAATCATAGATAACCTGTCTCTCAATGGGAGACAAAAGAGAAAGGCTTGATTTTATGGCCATTCTTTGTATATTTTATCCTTAACTTTACAGGTAACAAGACAAAGCAAGTATCCAGAGTCAGCATTTGATGGAAACAGTGGAATTTTGAACTGTGAAAATATAAGAATTCTGAATTCACAAATATTTTACTGGAAGAAGGCAGAAAAGATACTAACTGCCTCAGATCACAGTCAGTACAGAAACCCCTTGGCGCTTTTCTGTGGCCAAACTTGAAATTGCAGAGATGCCTACCAATGATATTTTAAAATAAATTTTAAAATTGTATTTAAAATATTTTATTTCTGAAAAGCAGTCATTATCCTTGAAAAACAAAAAATTCCCAGCCAATCAATCAGCATCCAGTTTTGGTTTACAATGGTGATCAGAAACAGGGAGGGTTTTGGATGCACAGAACAGCAAGCTTGAAATGCAAAACAGCAAAAGAAAAAGGCAGTGCTTTGACAGCATCATGTCCATCCATGAACGACTGAAACAGAGACTTGGCTGTAAACCTGATAATCTTTTGCAGAAAATGACCAAGGGAAAGGTTAGTGAATTTAACAAAAAATCCCCGATACCCCAGAAAAGGAATGATCCAGAAACAATTTCCAATGCATACGGTATTTCGCTTGTGAGTAGTTTGGAAAGTTGGCTGACACGCTGCGTGCTGAAGGAGATGACGAAGTATAACCTGCTGCTTCTGAGAGAGCTGGTAAAACCTGAAAAGTATTCCATTTGCTATGTCCTACATTTCTGCTACCCAAATGGAAAGCATAAATGCAAGCATGCGCATTAACACCTCGTGTCGAAGACCTGCTGCCACCTGAACGGCCGAGGGAGCGTGACAGGTTTTATTCTGCATCGTTTGCGCAGCCCGTGGGTCCCCAACTGGGCAAGGGGGCTCGGCCCCTGGCTCTTCTCCTTGCTCCCCTCTTTCCCCTCAGGGCTTCTGCCAAAAGCATTCAAAGGCCGGGCTGCGCCCCGTTCCCCCCGGGTGCGCGGGGCGCCAGGAGGGATGCGGGGCAGGACGGCGGGCTCTCCCCGTGCTCCTGCCCCCCACCCCGAGCTCTGGGCCCGCCGGGGCCCCCAGTCTCCTCAGAGGTTTCTCCCCTGCCCTGCGGCGCTGGCCCCAAAGGCGGGCAGCCACGGCCGGGACTCCTCTGCCGGCCGCCCTCCGGTGAGGAGGGGCAGGTGAGGGGAGGTGGCAGCCCCGCAGCCGTCCCCGGCTGGGCCGAGGTCGGCGGGGCCGAGGTGGGGCTGAGGGGGTCGGTGGGCCCGAGGGAAGTCGGCGGGCCGAGGCGGGTCGGCGGGGCCGAGGGGGTCGGCGGGCCGAGGCGGGTCGGCGGGGCCGAGGCGGCGGCTGCCGCAGCAGCCGCGGGAGGGGGCGCGGCGGGGATGCCGGCGCGGCGGGCTCCCGCGCTCCGCCAATCACAGGCGCTGCTCGGGGCCGGGCCGCAGGCAGCGGCTGCGGCGGGCGCGGGGCTCCCGCTGGCCGAGAGGCTGCGGCGACCTTGCGGCTGGCTGCCGTGCGCCCGGCCCGCCGCCGCGCCATGGGCACGGTGCCGTCGGCGCTGAAGCACTGCCTCAGCTACCAGCACCTCCTCAAGGAGCAGCTGTGGATCGGGGAGCCGGCCGCGCCGCCGGCCGCGGCTCCGCACCCCGGGCAGGTATCGCCGGGAGGAGGGGGTGAAGGGATGGGATGGTGCCGGCCCTGCGAGGCGCGGCCGCCGCCAGGGGGAGGCCGGGGCCCGCCGGGCGCGGGGGCCTCCGCCGCCGCCCCTCGCCCCCTCGCCGCCGCCCCTCGCCCCCTCCCCTCGCCCCTCAGGCACGTCCCCTGCGTCCCTGCTGCCTGCGCCCGGCCCTCGGCCCTCGCCCCCCGCCCCGCCGAGTGGCGAGGGCGGGCGCGGAGGCGCGGGGCCCTGTCTCATCCCCGCACGCCGCTGGGCCTTGCCTGGGCGGTGTGTCAGAACAGGGGTGGCTTAAAGCCACCTGAGCGGTAGTGCACACGCAGGTGGGCGTCTCGAGCGGCGCTGTGGGCGGGGGTGAGGCAGTGTGACAGAGATCCGCTCATCTGTGGTTCCCCCCCACCTGTTATAATCCACTGTGTGAAAAGTCATAAAATTGTAGGGTGACACATACTTTGGCGAGGCCACAGTATCGCCCTTGCTCCCCGGAGTTTGTATTTCTCAGAGGAGCGTGGTGGGCCCATCTGCTGTCGGGTGGAGAGGCACTGCAGCCGTAAGGGCGGGGAGGCGGAGCCGTCAACTCCTCTGGAGCAGCTGAACCCTCCTTTTGGCCTGGGGGATTGTCATGGAGGGACGAGCGAAGGTGGTTGCTCAGCCTCCTGTCTGTCTGCTGTGAGCAGCTGGGGAGAGTGGCTGGAGGGAGCGGGGAGTGGGAGGGGAGCTTAGATGAGGAGGCAGGTGGGCAGGCGGCCAAATGAAGACCATAGGCCACAACTGTCCTGAGGAGCGGCTGAGGGAACTGGGGTTGCTTAGCCTGGAGAAGAGGAGGCTGAGGGGAGACCTTATCGCTCTCTACAACTCCCTGAAAGGAGGTTGTAGTGAGGTGGGTGTTGGTCTCTTCTCCCATGTAGTTAGCGATAGGACGAGAGGAAATGGGCTTAAGCTGCGCCAGGGGAGGTTTAGGTTGGAAATTAGGAAAAATTTCTTTATGGAAAGGGTAGTCAAGAATGGGAACAGGCTGCCCAGAGAGGTGGTGGAGTCCCCATCCCTGGAAGTGTTCAAAAAACGGGTAGATGTGGCACTTTGGGACATGGTTTAGTCTAGTCTACCCTTGATTTGCTTAGAGTAGACTTGGTAGTGTAGGTTAATGATTGGACTGGATGATCTTAAAGGTATTTTCCAGCCTAAACGATTGTATGATTCTATGGCTTTGGAAGGAAAGAAGTGCAAGGGAAAGCTATCAGTGGCTTTTAGGGAGAGGCTGCATAATTCTGGAGGGACGTTGGAGGAAGATGTCAATATGAAGTACTCAAAGAAGGAAATAATTCTGAGCATGACATTGCCTTTACTATAATGCACTTATTGTTGGGGCATGTTGTGTCTGAACTGTCATTCATTCCAAGTCTAACTCCAGTAATCATTCAGTTCTTCAAACAGTAAAAAACATGAGCCAAGCCTAGAACAAAATTGGTTTCAAAATCATGTCTTAAAAAAAATGCACTTCGTGTTCTTTGCATCTTTATTCTGTTTTCTACACCTTTCAAATATACCAGGGGTACATCTTCCATTTTTCTCCACCATCTGGAAGTGAAATTTAAGTATTAGGTAGCAATGTAACTTCAGAGATGGGGAGATCATGAACAATACAATGTTCTGGGTGCCATGAAAGCTGGCAGCATTGCAATTTTGCTTCAGATGATCTGGGCTTGATATCTCAAAAGCTACATATATGGAATAGCCAAAGCAATACTGTTGTGAGCACAGAGCTTTGTACAGGTAAGCCCCGTACAGCTTCCAGCTATCACAATTCTCTGTGACAATAGTGTCTATCCAGCATTGAATTTGGGGGAAAAATAAAACATAATTCCTTCAGCTGTTTCTGTAAAAGTGGAAAAATGTTTTCTTATTGTACAAAGAAATAGAATGAAAGGACTTTTATGTATTAGGCATGAAGCAAAGCACTATAATCCTCTTCATGTGCCCTTGCTACTTTTTGTTGCATCATTTTCTTTCAAAAAATGTGAACATTTTGTTTTAAAATGCCTTCAAAATACCTTGATATGCCACTTGATTGCATCAGTCTCTGCCCAGTATCAGACAAAGCATGTGAAAGGGCTTTTGCAACAGCGAGGGTTTGAAGTCAAAGACAAGAAATGATATCTTCCCAGAAAATCGTAGATCAAAAAAAAAAAAAAAAGGTTTCTGTACTGTAATGGATGCCTGTAACTTTTGCTTCATTTTTGCAGTGCTCTTCTTTCATTTTCATCACCATTTTTCTTCCTCCAAGGATGCAGAAAGATGTCTTCCTCAGTAAACAGCAAACATGAGAATTTGCTGCTTATCCTCCCTGTGCATGTTGATGTGATTGTAAGCTGCACAGTCTGCTGAGCCCATTGACATTAATTAAGTCTGGAGTTGGTCACTGTTATGTTTTAACATTTGCTTCTGCATTGCCTCGCTGTGATTTTTATTAGATGATTTTAATAATTTTCTTTACTTTACATGAATCTGTTCAAATTTCCATTTTTCTTTCGTGAATGCTTAAACAACCCATAAAGGCTTTCCTTATGCTTGAGTGCATTCTGTACCAATCCTGTTCAAGAAACGTGTTCCTCTTTATGTGATCTAGAAACCATACTAGCTCAAGTGATGACTGTAAAAAGTGGGGTTTTTTGTTTTGACCAGTGCATGCAAGACACTTACGGGGGCACCACTGTAATCACATTTATGTGGGTACACCAAGGAATAAAACAGGGGAAGGGGTTTAACATGCAGGAACAGTTTCCCAGAAATAATTTAGTGCTTTCATGGCTGATGAAAATAAGGAGTTGATTTTCTTGCTGAAATCTTTTCAGGAGTTTTTCAGGAGTTTTCTTTAAACACAAAGTAAAATGTAGGTGTTACTAGAGTGTTACTACCAGGGCTCTTGTAAAATTAAAATAATTCAATTTTGTCTAAAAAATCCCAAATATATAAACATTTGGTTATATACTGTACTGACTAATTTGTAAAGTCCAGGTTTAACCACTTTGTGCTGTATCGGAGGCGAAATAATAGGTCCTGCAGTGTGTAGTGGGATGTCTTAATCTTTGTTTTCCCTTAATTTTCCTGTTTCATTTAGCCAACGATTTTGTACAATTTTTACAACTGTGTTTGACTTTAAAACACAGGTTTGCTCGAGGAGCAGAGTTATTGAAAAGGAGAGGTGAAAAGCAAAAGGTAATTGGGCTAATGGCTAGAGAGAAAGTAAATGGAATTTTCTACCATTTGTTAGTAGAAGTTACTAATATCTATTTCACTCTTATTTAGATTAGTCTGTATTACGTGAAAAAATTATTGAACATCTGACTTGTCAGTGGGACACCACATTCCTCTTGCAGTATCTTCATCTTATTCCGTTTTCTTAATTTCTTAATCTTGTTTGCTTCAGAAATACTGTCTTATGTTTCATACAAGGGATTCTAGCTCTGCTTCATTCTCTTAGCATTACCCCATTGTATACTGTTTTTATTAATAGCTGTGATTAATTTAATAATAAAGGTCTGATTAATTTCACTAAGCAGGAGCAGTAGCTACATGAGAATTTGTTAAAGACATAGATTTATATCAGAACTGTAAAAAGTGCTAGGATCTACCTAGAAAGGAGGTGGCAGTAGATATTGCAGTATTAGGGAGGTTTCTGCAGTGATTGAGATTGCTACTGACGGTGACTCATAGCACACTGGATTTTGTAACGTACTTTGTGTTCTGTTTTGTAAAAAGCTCTGGCTGAACAGGAGGGAGGAAGGCTGGCTGTTCATCCGCTGCTGATGGTTGTCCGCTGGCTTAGCAGAAACCTTCTGGCTGGAAGGAGAGATGGTCTGAGAGAAACTGACATTGGTCTCATCCTATACACTTTATATTATGTTTTCATGTAGGTTAAAATGGAATTTTAATGCATTAGGAATATGCTAAGGACACAGCAGGAAAGAGCTGGATGGCTAAAGAAGTAGTGTAAAAGACTGGGATGAAATTCAAGGTTACAGAATGATTATGTACTTTGAGACTAATAACCCAAACTAGAAACTGTGACATTATCAGTTAGAAGCAACTGAAGAACAACCTTGGAATACTCACAAATCATAGGAGGACTATGAGCTGCCAATATAGTACAGCTGTTAAAAAAATCAAATTAAGTCCTCAGATATATCAGATCAAGTATTTCCAGTCAAACAGGGAAATGTTAGTGCCATTGCAAAAGACTGTACCTGAGGCTTGTTCAGTTTGGGTTAGTCATGTTCAAGAAATTGAATTCCAGCTGAGACAAGTTAGATCTTGTACCACTGGAATGGTCAGGAAGATGGAGATGAAATGTAAAATGACTTTGGTTTGTTTGATATCTAGTGTTAAGACCTGGAGGATGGGCAGGTAAGGAGGGAAAAAGAGGGAAGAGCTGCTTAAAATAAAGGAGTATGTTACCACACACAAACAAATGCTTATAATCTGTTTATATATTAAATACAGAGTAAGAAATTTAGAAGGAAAGTATCAAGTGGTGACATTCTTTAATTGCTTTCTAATCAAAGTAATGAAGGCGAATAACCTATATGATTTAGGTTTAGAAAAAGGATTATATGATGTGGTTTCCATAATAGTGAAAATGATTGGATTCTTAAGAGTTTTTAAAGTTTCTATAATAAGGAACAGAGGACTAGGTATTTAAATGATGTGAAATAAAGACAATTCCAAATCCAGTTTTTAATTACATTGCATGGTTTACAATACTTTGGAAAAAACAGAGTTAGTTAAGGTCAGAGTGTTACCTTCAGTGTGAATATTCATGTTCTGCCACTTTAAATTAGTGCATCCTGCTCTACTCTACAAGAGGGTAGTGGCTAAACATAGCTAAGTAATAAGCATCTTTCTGTTAGACCCTTGTGTTCTAATGTACCACTAGCTGCCTGTACTAAGAGGTACAGTACATGAGGAGTGTATTAGGAGTTATATGGTTTGGTGAGGGCTGCCTACATCTACCACAAGCAATGCAAAATAAAATTCTAGTCTCTTGGTCTGCTGGATGTGGTTGTGATTCTAGGAGGTGTAAATCTGTCTAAATAATGCTAATGTGTGCTATGTTATCTTGTAGGATTTCTGTCACAGATTTAGGCTGTCATATGGGATGGAATACCCAGAATTATTAACAGTTGTTCAGTATATTATCATTGGAAAGCACAGTGTACATTATTGTCAGTGTTATAACTGGAGAGGAACACAAATTCTACTTGCTAAATATGTA
Source organism: Pelecanus crispus (assembly GCF_030463565.1). NCBI lineage: Eukaryota > Metazoa > Chordata > Aves > Pelecaniformes > Pelecanidae > Pelecanus > Pelecanus crispus. Next base: position 104,841,035 of record NC_134645.1, read on the forward strand.
TAATAATGAACAAGAGCTTGGGTCCTCTAATTTAGACAGCTAACTTCTGTTGCAGTGCCTAGGTTGCAATGATTTATATGTTACATGCCTAAATATCCAGACCTAAAACACACAGCCTAAGATTCCCTCATCTCCTCACTGCATGACACTCTTGGATCAAGAGATGGACACAAGTGTCTTACTTTGCAGTTTTAATTTGCTAGTTTAGATTTTGCAATATGCTATCATGTTTTAAACATATACTAGAAACCTCTCAAATTTATTTTTAAAGTAACTCAGGAATAACAATGAAAACCACAGTCCATATGACAGTTATGTATATTTATCTTAACTACTTCTTGTATTTGATGGTTGATTCTTGATTCAAACAGTGTAAAAAATGAGGCATATGGTATTATGCTACCTGGGAGGAGAAGGCCTGTCTGTTTTATTTGAATCTTTTAGCTACACCTCAGAGCAACTGACTTGAGACATACTGTATTTCATGTTCTTTTTATCTCCATGTAATTATATATTCCAGGAACAAATTCACATTTGCAGGCTCTCCTTAAATAACTGTTTAGGCTATTTTCATTCTTTACTTAATTTATTTAGTTTAAGATGTACTATAAAAAATTTGCTGTCAACAATATTGCAAATGTATTAATTTATTATGACAATTACAATATGCAAGAAATACATCATAATTTACATTCAGGATTTTTTTTGATCTGCTGAATATTGCACATAAAGTGTATTTTTAATAGAGAAAAAAGAAGCTAGATGTCCTGAACTTTATATTGCAGAGTTCTCATTTCTTGACTTTTTAAAAGGATGACATTATTTAAAGATACTTAATGAAATGAGTATAGAGAAAGGATATTAATTGCATGGGGCAAAGATCTTGTATCCTTCTTTTTTTTCTCTCTCCTTTACCCACCATTCTTACCTCATTCTGTGTTTTCATCCTGAACTTCCAAAGTATTTAGATTTTGCGCTGTCTTTCATGTAATTTAAGACTAAGTTACTGATCACTGAGAGACTTTGAAATTCTTGATTTCCAGCCCTTCATATTCCTCTACGTGTAGAGGCCTTGTCAATGCAGCACTCAGTAGATGGCTCTTTTTCTTGACAAATACGTCACAAGAATGAGACTTTTTTTGTTTTGTTGCAGATTCCCAAGCAACATTTATTTTCTTAATGTTTGTAAGATGTAAAGCATACAAAGTTATTAAAAAAATAAATAGAAGAATATAGTAGAAAGGATTACTATAACTATAATTTAGAATTAAATTATAAATTGTTACATTTGTATCAGCATGCTGTATCTTTTTTTTATGACTTTGGAGATGATAAATGACATTTGATACATGGTGACACTGAAGGTAGTAAATATAACACAAAAACATACTCCCACTGAATTTAACTGGAGTAGAGAGAGTTCAATGCTAAGCTCTTTTCAAAATTTTCTTTGAAGTCAAGAGGAGTTTCCCCTTTAGAAGATGCACTCAGTAGACTCAGCCAGGTATTCTTTATGCTGCAGAATAAGAGCTCAGGAACATTGGTGGATAAGATGTCAAAGAGAGGAAGTCCGAAAAGGCTAAGTAGTTGGTTTGCTGAAGGTGCCAAACAGGATGTTAGAAGTTAAGAGGCTGATAATAAAGTGTAAGTTTGACCTAAATGGAGTCACTGACTTCTAGTTCTTTTGTGCCATTGGATTGTAAATAGTGGAAAGATAACAGCAGCTTTTTAGCTGATACAGGTTTATGCTATGTTGGGATTATTATGCGGGTTTAGAACTTTATAATACAGCTGGAAATGTTGTAAAGGATTTTACAGATCTTGCTCTGCAAATTTGGGAATTAAAAAAATGCACAGGAAATTTCTACTCAGAGCCAACATCTGGTTTTTGGTGAGATCCCGTTTTTGACTTGTCCCACCTTCACCTCCTTCAAAGCCTACATATGGGCACAGTGATGTTCATTTCCTCTCTTGCCAGCTCAAGGAAAAAGATTAATTTCAGACACCCCATGTGTCAAATCATCATTTTAAAATTCATACATCTTGAGATCATTCTTCTTAATTCATCCTGTCATTGCCTTGGCTGAGAGTGAAGATAAGTGACTTGCCTAAGATCAACTAGATCCAAATTTAATTCCTACTGAAATAAATGGGAATATTATCTTTGTCTCAGGTTTTAATAAGGATTTTATTTACAATTTGTGGATCTTCTAGTTTCTAGTTGGGTAAGGAAATCTCACAAGTGCCTTATAAGACTACTGTAAGACTTACCAGTTGGTCAGACATACAAGTTTTCATAAAGAAAAATACTTATTGCTCCTAACTAATGAAATTTTGTATCTTTGAACTGTATGAGGTGACTAATAAATAGTAGTAACAGTTGTCTCTATAGTGGCTTGGATCACAAGTTAGGTTTTTTTCACTTAGACTTGGCTTAAAGGTGGAATGCTGGGTACCTAGAATGAAGTTACTCACTTTCTCTCAGTTTTAATGATAGGACCTTTTCTTGGTGTTTCAGAGGAAAAAGGTAGCTCCAATTCTTGCAGCATCTGGGTTGGAAGATTCACTTGTTTATGAAAGCATGTGTTTGAATTTCAGTTTCTGTGTGAGTATCACTCAATGAGAAGCTGGTGCAGTCTAGGTACAGTCCAGAGATAAAGCTGAAATGAGTTCTTGTCACCCTCTGCTCTTTCACAACATAAATATTTGAGGTGCTTAACCAAGGTGATGATTCTCTGAAATTTTTGGAATTGAAGGTTATTGAGATCCTTTGATGTGTCAAATGTGGAAGGAGTAGTGTTTAAAGAAACTGTGGGGAACTTCCAAAAAGTAGTTATTTAGTACTTCAGGCTGTGTTGAATTCTCTTCTATTGTTTAGCTCTCTTACTCATTTACCAAAGGTGAAATATTTTCTTTAGCATTCTTCTTTTCCCCCAAATGTATATTTAAAAAGATAGATGAAGTATGAAAGAGAAATGTGTATTAAAGATGGTGTGTGGTATTGTGAACTTGCTGGGGAATGTGTACCAACTTACAGTGTGTGCCAATGCACATCATAATGCATATGTGGATCTTGACATACAGTGTAATGAAGTACCGTGCACTCAGTAAGGCTCATCAATTAACTGAACCTCAGAAAATCCTGGAACAGAAGAATATTAATTTTAAGAATGGGAATAAAAAGCTATCGGGCACAAATTTATAGGAAAAGGTTCTCTCTGGCTATCTAATCCATCCATCTTTTGACACACAGAAAAAATCATCAGGATATTGAAACTCTGAGAAAAGTTGCTTTATTGGCTGATCTGGAATTTCTGAGATAAGAGCATGTAATATGAGGCCTGTAGCTCCATGATCAAAATCAGGCTTTCATACTGTGCTAAATACCAGTAAAGCTAATTCAGCATTTTTGCTTTTCAGCAAAAGGGAAATATTTTATTACTGCTGTATTAATGTACACTTGTATAGCCCTTTTGGGGCAGAAATGTCAAAATGGTGCACACACTTTAAAACTAAGTAGTGTAGTGGAGATAAAAGTTTTTTCTATTTTGTAATATGTTCATAGTGACACAAGTTGTAATGAATAATAAAGAGTTTATTAAATATGTGGTTATGAATCAGATACTGACTTCAGTTTTCTGACTATCTGGTCTTTTAATCAATCTCTCACTCCAGAGGAATCAGAAAACTGATAAATGCATGATTTACATATCAGGAAAATACTTTCAGGGAAGTTTTAAGGGTTGCTTTTCAATCTTAAGGTATTAGAGTTGGAAGTAATCAGCTCATGATTTTTCAGACTTTTACTGGGTTAGACATAATAATTGTTGGCGAAGATTTTGATCATAGTTTGGGACAAAATTCTGATGTTGCAAAAGATGAAAAAGATGCTGCAAGTGATAAGAAGGAAATTATACTTACTGTCAGAATGTTGTTGTAGCTGATATTTTTAGATAATTCCCTTATTAAATGGAGATTTATTTTATGGTTTGGTGTAAATGAATGAAAGTTACTCCAATTGTTAATATTACATTTGAATTTTTTATTTCGATTAAATACACTTATGAGAGTGATTCTCAACAGCTCTTGTGACAAAAAACCAGATTTATTACACACGCAAACTGCTAAAAAGTGCATTGGTAAAAAACTGTGCTGGGTAGACATTTCTTCTTTGTTTGGCTGTTTTTTTGTCCACAGATGTTAGCTGTTTTGTATGGGAATAAAGGTGTTAGTTTATGAGTTTCTTGGAAAAAAAAGTTTAAAGGCTTTGAATGCATGAGATGTGTGGACTGAAGCGCCAGAGGACATTGGTGGAATGTTAGGTGAAACCCACAGGGAAATAATTCAACAGCAGCATCTGGAAAGGAACTGTATGTGGCTTTAGGGTTTACTTTTAATGCAAGTAGTTAAGATGAGATTAAATAGAGGTGTTAGTATGTGAGAAATGGGGGAACAAGGTAAGTGATGAAGGGAAATCATGTGGAATACTGGGATTAGGAAAAAGATTTAACAGAATCCACAGCTGATCACAGCTGAATTTTTAAAAACCTGGAAACATAACTTGAATTGAACTGTATGTTGGCTTCATATAAAGCAAAACAGCTTACATGAAGAATTTATTGGGGAAAGAGAAGAGAGACGATAGGCAAGTTCGTTGGCCCTGCCGTGTCTCACTTTTGCCTGAATGGTATGAAGAAGACAGAAAGTTAAGCTACTAAGCCAGCTGGCTGTTGGCTGTATAGAAAGGAATCAGCTGGTGATTGAGGATTTTCTCTTGTGTCCCTGCTGGTTTTTGATATTTAGGACTTGATTCAATTGCCTAAGCACAGTTGTCTGGTGCCATGTGAGATGCCCTAAGGTAGCTGAGATGGCTTGTAGGGTTGGCAGATCGCAAACAGGATTTATGGGAGACCTGTGCCCTCTAGCACAATAGCTGGAAGTCAAGTTGGATGCACCTTAAATGCACTAGGTGCCTGTAATTAGCCGTCTGACTTGTGCCCTTACTACTCGGCTGAGTTGTTTCATATGCTTTTGGCCATTGATGACAGTGCTGAGAAGTGGCTTGATTCAGCCAGCCACGCTTCATTGCTGATGCCGTTTAAGATGCCCTATAATATCCTACTTTACCTCCAGCTGCCAAAAAAGGCATAGGTCCTGTGTCCTGCGTGCTGTGTTTAGGGAACCTTAAGACATTACATATGAATATATACATTGATTGCACTGGGATACCTTGCGCATCCGTACACATAAATGTGTAGATAGCTAAGTTCAGATGTCTTAAAGTCCAGTTGAATCCTGCCATTAAGAACATTTCAGGACATTTTGAGCTTAGTGAGTGCTATGGCTGGATTGCCATTTAGTCCCTAAGTATTATTATCTATCATCAGAGTTCAGAACAATCCTTTGGTCAAGATTATGTGTCACAGTAAAATGGAAGTACAGCTAATGGTAATACTATTAGATATTTTTTAGTTATTTTGTGCTTAGTTATCACTGACCCACTGGTCTTATTACCAGTTTTACAACAACGCACATTTCTTTCTCATCTGTTGTACAATTTATTATCCAGAATATGGAGGCTGAAAAAAAATCTTCCTAAATGTGCGAAGTCTAGAAGTGGAAGCAATAAAAAATTAGGAAATCTCATGATTCATTTTGCCATGACAACCCTTAATCTTCTCAAATAGTCTGAACTGATATGATCCCATTTTGGTTTCGTCTTTGTCATAGTTTCTCCAGTAACAGTCCAGTTTTCTTCTGCTCGTTCCACTCCACTGTTTTCAGGTTTGCATGATTAGAACATGTTAAAAATCTTATTACATTACTATTTAATGTAATAAATTGGAAATTTAACCAGTACAGCAGAAACTGTGACATATCATTTTAATAAGAGTACTTTTTAATAAGCTTATAAAAACTGATAACATTTATTAAATGTTTATTTTAAAAATAAGGCATTATATCTGCCTTTTTTCTAAATTTCACATAAGGAAAATTTTCAATAGCTTTACTTATCAGTTAAATGGGCAGAAAATTATATTCTTTAATATGCTCACATTTGACTGATTCGACTGTGAAAATGGAACATTGTTATAACATCAAGAATGGTGTAGCATTCAAGATACCATAATTTCCTTCCTACTATTGGGAAATTATTATGGTAACACTATGCAGATGTTATTTTTCTAAAGAGCTTTATAAATTTTAAGTTCTCCTGAAGGATGAGTTGCCAACAGTGGCTAAATAAATAACCATTAAACTACTGTCATTTTTATCAGTGTCTTTTGGGAAGAGAGCTATGGAAAACATAGTGGTGGGCCAGCTGTACTTGAATTAAAGATTTCCTTGATCTTTTAGGCACTGCCTTTGGACACAGAAGGTGATTTTGATGACAATAATAATTGAGAATAGTTGATTTAGTTCCAACTTTTTACTTGCGTTCTTAAAGATCTATGCATAACTCATTTTTATTGACAATGAGGTATTTAAAGAGACTTATCTGATAGGGTGGATGGGCTGGCTTGTCAATGTATTCATTCCCCCCCATTGATATCCCAAAGCATTATAAAGGGCAAATTACTTTCACATGTTGGTCTTGTAAGGATGATCATGCCTCTGCTTTTTCAGTGTGTGTGGAAAAACACCACTCTTTCTGCCTTCTAGAATTCTGTCTTCAGTCTTGCCTGTAAAGCGCCATACACACCATAATACTGTTACCATAAATAATAGTAAAGGAAAGTGTGGGAGGTTTTGGCTCCAGTGTCATCAGTATGCTGTTGATCTCAGTTCTCTGTATCCTTTTCATCCAGCCCAGATGGCAGAGTATAATTGCTTTTCCAGGCTTTGACCAAGATAGGGATATGGATGAAAGTGAGTTGGCTGCAAATCAGCTTGGTTAATGGAGAAATGCTGCTTGTTAGCCAAGGGAAGCATTTAGGGAAATAGAAAAAGGTAATGTATACACCATGTCCTGAAAATACATTTTTAATTTTTGCTAAAGTGACTGGCTGTATTGGCCTCTTACTAACAACAGAGGCCTCTAGTACCATTTATTAATGATTCCATTGTAACACAAATCTAACTGTGGTTGTCTTTGCCTCTGCTACCTCCTGACTCTAGTAATACATTCCCTTCATCATTTTTTTGCAAGTTATCCAAAATTATCTGTCTACAGCACATCTGTCTGCTTTTAGGTTGCATGAACTGTTAGCTGTAATTGACACTTGTATTCAAACCTCTGCCACTCCACATGCTCTACATTTGTTGAAAATAGCAACAACTGTTTTTTAGAAGATGGCAAGTCAAGTTGTCACTGATAATTCAGAAAGTTCAGAATCATCCAGGAGACTGCTGTTTGACAGATTTGGTCTATTTTTTTGTTCTGTCAGGTTATGAATGATTTTACATAAAATACAGACATGAATATTAAAGGGATTTCTTTGTTTTCAAAGATAGCGAACAGTCTTCGGGCTTGATTTTATCCTTCTGAGTATTTGTCCTGTAGTGCTACTACTTTTTTTCAGAGCATCCGACATCATGGCAGAGAACTGGATGTGGTTTGCAGTCGCTTTTAGAACTAGCTGCTCCTTCTGTTAGACATTCAGTCCCCAGTTCCTGAAATTTCCTTTCTGAAGAGCTGTCAGAACAGCAGTTTCAGTAGCCTGCATTTGCCTGTGGAATTTTCTGGTCCACTGGAGTTCGCATTTGGCAAATTTTAAGCCATGACTACCAGAAACGTTTGCATGACTCTCTACTGACCTGTAATAAGTTGTTGTCCTTGACAGTATAGTTAGAATGTAGCATGAACTGTCATGATTTTGATGATCACAATTGAAAATTAGTAACTTTATGCAATTCAAGTGTCCACATTTCCTACCTTTGCTTACTAAAAGGAAAGGCTTCTACAGGTCTGTAAATATCTTTATGTCATGGTAATTTTTATACATATTTTCCGGTACACTTTCACTGGCTTTGTTTAAATTGAGATACCAAAATATTTGAAGAACAATAAGATTCAAAAACAATAAAATATGTAAATTAATAATAAATCTAGAACGTTGATATTTATATGCCTGTATTTCCCCTAAATATTTATTTCTAATATTTGAAATAATACTAGTAATTGTATTTTATGTAATAATGAAATTATGTATGTTTCTTCATGAATGTTTATATTTTGAATAGGTGGGCTTAATAGATTTTGCTTTTTACCATTATGTAAGGTGGGAAATACAGCTTTTATTCATTTTATATCCAGCATAGCCATCACATACCTGAGATATAACCACTGGCTAAGTTGTGTTCTATCATTTCACTGTATCTGTGCTTTGCACAGTTTTGAGTGTTGAAGGCAATATATGAAAAGTTACGAAGCAAGGACTTAATCAGAACTGAAGCTAAAGAATACAGGGTAGTAATTCATGGGTTTATGTACTGCTACTGGGAAAAACACGTGCCAGGTGTAGTAGTTCAGTGTGGCTCTTCAGTCTTGGAGGAAATACTGTTACATTTTGTGTTCTCTTCAAATAATGGAGAGATCAAGAAGGAAATCTAGTTTATGAAGAAACTGAGAAGGTCATAAAGAAATACAGGATAATATTGTTGCTAGATCAGTATGGTAACCCATGTAATTTGTTTGACTAAGAGTTGTAGGTTCAGAATGCATTCCAAACCCAAAACACAATAAAAAACCAATGAGGAATCTTTAAGCCTGTTTATTACTTCTGAATTCAGCACTTCCTCACGAAAGGGGAAAATGAGGAATAGTCTGAGAAGGAAAGTCAGTTTAGTCTTTGATGTGATATGAAAAGTACAACATAAAACAACTTTCACCTTCTCATGTATTTAAAAATGTATTAAAAAATTATTAGAGCTTACTCTTATGCTTTTAAAATAAAAGTGAAAGTAGACACCTCCAAACAGTATTCAAGTATATGACTACCCTTTCAATTAAGCAAAATGGAAGGAGCCAGTTCAGTTTATGAACTATGAATACACATTCATAGTTAAAGCCGAGTTCACTTCAGTTGGTTATACAAGGCAAATTATATGTTGGAGGCAGCCATGGGTTTTGTTTTCATCTCTGAGTGGCTAAGCACATCCACTGTAAGCATAAGGGTAAACTGCAAATCACAGAAAACAATATTCAGCAGGTGTTTCACACAAAGTATGTGAGAGTTGACCTCTTCTGATCTAGTATAAAGGAAAATAGTCTGACAACTGGAGAATTCCTTCTCTTATTCCCTCTGATAGACTCCTGCAGACAGAGATTATATTGATTTATTAACTCTGTAGCTCTTTTGGAAAATGTGCTATTTTGTGTTTGGCCTGAAAGAAATGTCCTTTCATATAGAAAGGATTTGCTTATTTGATTTGCTACATCTTATTATGTTTTGCTAAGACCTGGGAGATACTGTGCTGTGAAATCAGTTTGCACACTTAGTACCCCTCTGGTGATTCTCTGTGCAGTAAGTGATTTAGCACAACTGCATATCATGCCTGAGTTTTCTCTTTTATGAGTGGAGTTGTATTTGTGTATCAGACAGAGGTCTTTTATTGTTAGTTGGACTTTGGTGTATTTTTTCATGTCAAACCCTTGTTTGTTGCTTGAACAAGCCATTATCCTTTGGGATTACTCTCATAGCATCTGATAACTTTAGCCTACCCTGGGTAAGGAGATGTGCAGCAGGATCAGAGAGAGTTAATGTGCAAAGCATTAACTTTCAGACGTAGCTTATGACTGCTGCTGCTCTAATCTGGAACATGTGATATTACAACAAAGCTTCTACTTACAGTGCTAGCCATTAACAACTGCTGCACTTTCTTTTTAGGTACAACTGATAGAAAGGGGCAAAGAAAGGGAAAAATAGGCTGCATTCTACTCCCAGCATGTATGACCTGGGGTAAAGAAATGCTCAAGGAGTATATATCTGAACTGGACGTCAGGGAACAAGGATCAGATATTGCAATGAACTCTAGAATAAGAAATTGCTCAGTTTGATTGTCAGGGAGCAGCGAGGGCCAGCGGCTCCTTAAGGGAGGTAAGCTGAGGATGGCAACAGGGCTGGCAGGTCACCAGCCAGGGCCCAGTCCCACAGTAGCCAAGTAAGGTGAGCAGGATAGGCCTAGAGATGGTAGCCAGGTTCAAGCAAGAGTCCAGTTCATCGGGCAAGTTTGTGGTGGTAAGGGTGGTCCAATGTCAGAGCTGGGAGTGCAGGTCAGTGAGTCAGGGTCAGGATTCGGTCCAGTGGTGGTAATCGGGGTTGGCCACGCAGCCCAGTGACCATCAGGCAGGTCCATAGTGATGAGAGAGGTCCAAGGTAAAACTGGAAAGTCAGTCCATGGGTCAAAGTCTGGATCAACGTGAATGCGTTGTTTACAGAGGAGATACGGGAAAACAAGGAGGCAAGAATTCAGTTGATCTGAATTGCTTCTAATGCATAGCTTAGGCAGAAGAATAAAAGTCATAGAGTTGCTCCAAAGAGGTGCTCTGAAACAGGAATTAGAATCCTCTAATGCTGCTTAAATATCCATGTGCTACATGTTGCCTTTCATATACCTGGAAAATTGTTGATGTGTAGGGTATCAGTTGCTGGGGGTATATTTTGGATTGAAATAATCTGCTACAAGGAGTAATGTTACTTCCTCTCTCCTATGTTTTTGTCTGTATTCCAGTTTTTCAGTGAGGAAGAGCTTAGAGGCAAAGATGAAATGCAGCAGCAGGATGGATTGCGAATCATGTCAACAAGGAAGAGTGAAAACTTAATTTACAATGACGAAAAGAATACATCGCCTACTGAGCTCTTAGAGGAACTCAAAAGAAGTTCCTCCTATTTCTCTTGATAACTCGTTAGATGATAAATAGTTCATTTGAGGCAAATGTCTGCTTGGGATTAAGACATCTGAATTAAGGCATAAGTAGGTGTCTACAGCAGCTGAAGTTCCTCTGATAGCCAGTGCAGACCTAGGACAGGACTCAGTTGCCTAAACATAGGTGCCTACTGCCATTTGAAACACTGAGGATATATGAGACATCCTTAAGAAGCAGGCATATCCCGTACATTGTAAAATGTACAAGAGACCTATTTCCTTCTGGAGTGGCATTCAGTCCCCAAGCAGTTATACAAACCTGGTGATTGAGATCATCAGCCACTAGGTGTGAACCTTAGGATGACCTGAGTTATTCTTTATCTCCATCAGCCATGTTAAATAAAGCTCCTTCAGCTGCAATGGGAATTTAGACATCTAGCATGCCTTTAGACACCTGCATGGGGGGAATCATTTAGAAGCTCAGTTTGGTTGTCTAACAGATGAGTCTAGTGCCGTCTGAGCTGCCCTGCAGTGTATAGACATCTTGATAGGTTTGAAATGAAACCTAGAGTAAATGGGCAAAGTGGGACCCATGCCCTTCCTGAGCAGCACTTGGAGGCCAGAACTCTTAAGTCATCCAGAATGACTCCAGGTACATATGTTTAGACAGCAGGAATGAGCTGAGGTTTCTTAACTTCGAGCTGAATACCATTCTTAAACCTCATCTTCTGTAGCTCTGGAACACCTATTCTAAAGGAGTTCCAAAAGGAACAGTAATATGTAGATGGTATTTTGCTTTTTTAAATTTGTAACTGTATGTCCATGAGTAGTGTAGTTAAGAGTGTGACTTGAATTTTCTAGTTTTGTGTAAGAATATTATTCTTAACACAGCAACATTTTTTTTTACTGTCTCTGGAGCATTCCCTATTAATGTCATTTGTTACCTTCTGAACTGTCAGTTCATCAGAATTCTGCTCACTTGATAGAATTCTTTTTACAAAATATTAATTTCTAATTTCTAAATAAAAGTCATAGTTTTTTCTTATTGTTAGTTAATAGTATTTGCACTTTATGACTTTTGTCTTTATCATTAAAGTCCTCTTTGTAAACAGATTAGATCAAACAACTGGCCACTCCAGCAGCATAAGCATTTACAGTTTAGTTGAATACCCCTGTGTTTAAAATCATATTTCTTCTGTTTTCATATGAATGACTTGTATTTTATTGTAAACAGCCCTGCAACAATTTAATAAGTGTACTAGCAGATTATATTAGAATTTAATAATTAATGGAAACAACAGTAGAAATGTTAGAGCTATTACTTTACAATAGAAATCCCTACAGTAAATTGTCAGGCAGTTCAGATAATCACCTGATATATGTAAGTCACTACTCTCTCATGAGCTCACACAGCTCCCTAATAAAAGTTGTAAGCACATTCAAATTAAATTTGAAGAGGTAGACTAAAGCAATACCTGTAGGTTTAATCCCCAGTATAAGAGTGATGTAGACATACTGGACCAGATCCAGCAAAGGGCCATGAAGATGATTAATGGATTGGAGCCTCTGTCATATGTGGAGAGGCTGAAAGAGCTGAGAGTGTTTAGCCTGGAGAAAAGGAGGCTCAGGGGATCTTATCAATGTGTACAAATACCTAGCGGCAGGGATAAAGAAGACAAAATCATTGACAGGACAAGAGGCAATGGGCACAAACTGAAGTACAATAAATTCCATGTAAAGATCAGAAAAGTTTTTTTACTGTGAGGGTGGACAACACTGGACCAGGTTGCCCAGGAGTCTCCATTCTTGGAGATACTCAAGACCCAACTGAACATGGTTCTGGGCAACCTGCTTTAGTTGACCCTGCTCTGAGTGGGGATGGTTGAACTAGAAGATCTGAGGTCCCTTCTGACCTCAACGATTATTTGGTTTACTCCACATACGTTAACTCTGCATTTAACTCATTTCATTCTGTAATGATTTACTTGCATTTTATATTTTGCCCTCCTGCGGATGATCTCCAATTGATTGAATTCTTTTTTGAAGTAGGAAGTCCAAAACTAGACACAGTAATTCTACTCATTAAGTGGCAGGCTACTGTTATATCTATGACATCCCTGTTTATAGCCTAAGATTAGATTTGCCATTTCATTTTCTTCTTTTTTCTTTCTTATTGACTCATATTCAGTTTGTTATTTGTTTTACTATCCCAGTCCTTTTCTATAGAACTGTTTAGTCAGGTAATCTCTGTCTTTTATTTTACAAAAGTCTTTTTTTTGGGGGTCAAAATTATTAAAATGGAGCATGATAGAATTTGTAAAGGACAACATGCAAAAATTCTTTTAGTCAGTCAGCATCAGATACAATAAGGATCGTCCTAAGTGGTGTGTATTGCTTTTTTTGAAATGCATCATATTTATTTCTCTAGTATGTCAATGGAATTTTGAATTCCAGGCCTGTTGTGTAAAGCACTTGCAACTGCTTTGTTTGTGGTATTTCTATGTTATCATTCAGGTCATGAATATGCAATGATATCATAAGAAAAAATTACTTAATGAAAGCTTCTCAAGGGCTGATGAGTTTTTTTGCTAGTCGTGGCCTGGCTACTGTTCTCCCAGTGGTCATTTCAGTAGCATATGGCAGAAGCTCTAGGATGAATACTCAGTTTATCTTTACTGAGCCATATTTACCAGGTGTGTCCCACTGTTTTCTGAATATCTGTATATATTATTTATATCTCACGGGCAAATCTCCATTTTCCCCCTCGTTAACTTGGGAATGAATACATTTTATACTGGCCTTCCAGTAGTGTGAACTATATAAACGAGTCTCTGCAATACCACTTCAATCATTATTTGATTATGTACTGAGTTTTTAATTTCTTCCTGTTTATTTCCTCTGTGTCTTGTAAAGTTTAGAGACATCTATATGTTCAGAAGGTTGACCACTGTTTTCTTTGTTCTACTTCCAGCAATCATATTATTTATGTCAGAGCCTTCTCCTAGTTTTTGGGCATTTGTCCATGTCACTGCACATGTACATATGTAGTTACAATGCCACCTCCCTGCTGATTATTGTTTAAAACTCCTCTCCTGAATAATTCTTCCTTGTACAAGATGGACCTACCTTTGTTCAGCTGTCCTCTGTGCCAGAACACCACCTTGTGGAAAAGGAAAGCAGAGCTTCGTCTTTGCTTGGTTAGAAAGATTGAAAAGACCTGAACCTCCAGATTCTTCTCCCTTACTTTTGGGTCCTTTCAGTTGTTTTTGAGCAGCTCTGGGTAATACTTGCCAATGCTATTAGTGTCCAAATGAATGGGCTGTGTGGACTAAAAATCATAAGGCTGAATGAACCTCAGCAACCTTTACTAGACGTACTGAAGCAGTGACAGAACTTTAAAAAGTATGTTTATTTAATTTGATTACATTTATGGTTATACGAAGAAGATTATACTGCTCTAATTAAGGGTTACTAGGATTTTCTATAATAAACTTGAATTTTCAGCTATTTATAACTCAGGGAAAATGTTTCCGTACAGAAATTTGGCATTCAGTGTCTCAAGCTGAATGGTATGGTTTTCCTTTTTCTGTTTTTTTACAAAAGATTCTTTGGCTGCATTCTGTTTTGAGGGAGGCAATTTTTTGTGGTTTTATATGCTTTTTGTTCTCCCTTGGCAAGGCTTGATACATGGAAAAAACAAATTTTCCAGGCTCTTAGTCTTTTATGTCAACTGTTTCCTTTTTGATATTTCAAACCCTGTACTTTGGTAGTCATTACTTTTTAACAGAGCCACTATATAATTCAATAAGCAGTCACCTCTCAATGTCTACCATAACTACTTTTTATGCTTCGTTACATGAAATACTTCATACAATACAATTCAGTAAATATTTTTTCTGAAACAAAATTCTTTACCTGACATGTTTAGTGTTTAATGTAAGTACTTGTGTATTTATGTAAGGTTCACCTTTTTTAGATTCTCTTAAAATATAAAAACTATTTTTCATTTTTCTATTTATTTCTATTTATATTTTCTATTTATTATCTGTAGACTATTTAATGCTGTACTTGAAGGTGTTGAAATTCTCTAAGTTTGTCTCATTGTTGGTTCTGAAAATCCTTGCTTTTACCCAAGGGGATGATGCAGATTTGGAATCCTCCAGTTAGAGTTCGGGGAACTCGGTCCCTCAATTGAGGAAGCCCGAGTCCTGGTTAAGGTCTAATGCTGTCCAGATAGTAAACAGAGAAGTGTTAAACTCTGCATAAGTTCCTAAAGACTTCAGTCTGTTCTGTGGATTTGAAGCTTGCCTAGTGAATGCAGATGGCATTGAGTCTGGCACAGAATGTGACTGGTGGCTCAGGTGACTTCTTCATCTGTGTTTCAAGTGATGTCCAAATATTCTGCAAGTGTGACGCTGTGGTCAGAAGACTTCCCAAGAAAGCAGGAAGTCTCTTTTTTCTTCCCAACCACATTATCAAGTATGTATCTCCAACTTCTTGGAAGAATATCCTAACAGCTAGTTATTGAGTATTTGTTCATAGGACAGGTGAGATTAAGGTGAAGAGGTATTCCTTTTCTCCTCTGGTTCAGCTTGGGCCACAGAATGGAAAAATGCTGGAGTCATCTTAGCAGAAGATGGTACATGTACTCATACAGTTTCTGATTTGTTTCTCAGTTTTATCCAGTGATTATGCACTGTAAAATGCATAAATAGTACACAGGGGCCTGAACCTAAGTATTCTGCCTCCCTTTTACTTGCTGGTTATCTGAGCTTCATCAATGCAGTATGAGAGAAATTATTAGTGAAGTTGGGGAGAAGGATGATCAGATCAGGATTTGCGAGATGCATAAGAAGCTGGCTGAGGAGGAAATAAGAGATAATGTTGAAAGCAGATTTATTAGACCAAAGAGGCATTGCTGGTGGAGTTCCTCATGTCTTTTATGAAGATGTGTTTATTCTATAGCACTAACCCCTATTTTTTGAGATAATATGTGTTTGTGGTAAAATGTTAGTCCAGATGTTTTCACCAGGAAATAGCAAGTTGGTAGGATCTGCTGATTACAGAAAGACAGGAGACATTATCAGTACCGCACTGGATACCACACAGGAGGAACTGAGTGACCTTGAAGACAGGAGCAATCAAGTACTATAGATGAAACTAGATGAAATTCAATGCAAAGCAAGACTCTTCTGGACTAAGAATGAAGATCTTTACTCAAAGCTATTAGTTGATCAGCTCGAAGAATGTAAGGATTTGTCTGTAGTACTGCCTTGAATTTCCACTGCATGGCCCGTGTGAGAATTATCCTGTACACGGTTCTCAGTGTCGTGTTCAAGAACAGTGAACTGGAGTTGAAACTGACTAGTGGACAGGAAGCCTGCAGAGAAAATCAGGGGATGAGAGGCCCTGGAGTATGGCTCAAAGAGATTATATGCCTATAATATCACAGATGGAGAATGAAAATCAATATTTGAACACCTTTTGCAAAGTCCATTCCAAACTTCTGTCCCCTATGAAATCCAAGGGCTGCAGACATCCCCTGAATGGATGTGTCAATGGCTACTGCACGTGCTGTAGCTGTGTGAACTCTTTGGTAAAGACAGGTACAGCTCCTTGATTTCAGCAAAAGTTTTACCACAGTAAGAACTGAATAGGATTTACAGGCTTTGGCCTAGAAATTGAACATTTTTGCCACCGAAGTTTTATGGACATTTTTCATGCTCTAAATTAAGTTTTGGTTCACATAATCTATTTTACCTCTTTTTTTTTTTTTTTTTTTTTCCCCATCACAGCTTTACTCGTAGCGCAGCTGTGGCATTTGTCTTGTAACAAGAAGGATCTGATAATCATGAAATAACCCAGATTTATACCCGTAGTGCTGAAGCAGTGCCATATTTGTGAAAATAACTTAAAAAAAGAGAAACAATATGCAGCAGATGTGAAGGTAAAACCTTCACATTTAAGTAGGTTTATACTGTCAGCGAGTGTGGGCTTAGCACAGCCTGACAGAGTTTTAACTTACCAGATGTTCCACGTGATCAAATAGATATTATACAGCTGTTTCCCATTCTTTTTACTGGGCTCAGATAAATACACAGTAAATGCTCTGAAATATGTTTATTGTATTTTGGCTAGTGTTGTGGCTGTTGCTGCAGAGAGCTGACTTTTATCCACGTGAGGATAAAAGAACGTGGGGAGAAACCAAAGGTGCTGTAGGAGTGCTCATTTTCCCTTACCATGAGGAGAAATTAGCATCCATTTGGTTGAAACGACCCTGATGGTACTAGCCCGGGAGGAATGAAAACGGGGGTTTTCATCTGTTTGTGGATGATGTGAGATTAGTGGCCGTACTTAAGCACTGCAGAAGCCATTTCTGGTCTGTGGGCGAGCTGCGACTCCCATGGGCAGGAGCCATCCCCCTGGGCTGGCAGTGTCATCCTTCCCATGGAATTTAACTCTCAGGGGAGATGGTGGGTGTAGCGGGAGCAGCTGTCTTATCCCAGCACGGGCTTTCGCCACCTGAACGAAGGCACCAGGTCGGATTCTGTATTCGGCGCAATACAAAAAACAGGGCATCTCCGGAGCTCCTGATGGGGCTGCCGGCGTCCCTCCTGCCTGCTTGTACAGGTGCTGGCAGCGTGCCCCAAGTTGGCCATTTGATTTGTTTTTTAAAGACACACAGCTTTTTTGGGGGTCAGTCTGAGCTCTGAACTGTTTCAGGACTTAAAGGCCCAGGTTATGTTAACTGCCACACCTGTCAACTTGATTCAATAACAGGGCAGCTAAATAATAAAAAAGGAAGTTTCATTTCCCTTCACCTGCTTTTCTGCTCTTGTTTCTCCTTCCTCCCCCTCCAACTCCCTGTGCTCTCCTTAGGCCTTTGACCTTACTGCTGCCTTCCTTCCCTCCTTTCGCTTTCAGCCTCCTGCCTTTCCAGATCTTCCTTTACACCTGGAAAATTCTTCTTGTTTACCAGGGGCCTTCCTTGTTCTCCTTTAAATCCTTCTTTAAAACCTTCATCTTCAGGCAGAGGAATTACTTTCATCTTTCATTAATAATCTCTTCAACATTTCTTGACTGCTCTGTTCTTTTCAGATTTATAGCCCGGTCTTGCAAACATTTACAGAGAAGTAACTGTTCAGTTAAATTGAGAACATTCAGTTAGAAGTTTGGGGAACGGGATTGTTCGTTGGGGAGCTTTTCGAAATGGGAATATTTCTCACTCTGTAAAACCCAATGTTCATTTATGGTTTTATGTACATTTTTATGATAAACATTTGTGGCCTCAGAGGAGCAGTGGAACATGCGTGCAGGTAACTTCTGCTTTTAACTTTTATTCCCTGACTCAAGGTGTGGAACATATTCTCACAGATTTTCAAAGGCTGTGAGCAAAGTTACTGTTGACAATATGACTTTATACCCAGAATCATATGAGAAGACAAGTACAAGGTATACCTTTGATCTTAGTGACCTTCACTGTTTTGTTTTAATATTGATTTGTATTTCAGGAATCTCAAGCATCTGGACTGCCTGAGTACATAAAGATTGTAGAAGTTGGGCCAAGAGATGGATTACAAAATGAAAAGGTAATTTTTCTCTTTTTTGGGGGTGTGTTTTGACATGGATATCAGCATTATTTTCATTGTCTAAAATACATATATCCTGCTAATTGTGTTTCTTCCATTTTGTACTATAAATATATTTATTGATTTATGTGTTAATAACTGTCTTGTATATTAGAACAAAGGTATATTACTATTTAGCCAGATGTTAAATCATATAATTTCTTGCTATACTTGGTTAACTAGCCTTTCTGTTACTCTACTGCCATTTTTCTCTCTGGTATTTGTCTTGTCAGTCAATCACATTCTGTCATGACATAACTGGTAAATGCCATGAAACACTGGCTATCTTCATAATGTGTGTTTATGCTACATGTGCTACTATAATAGAAACAGTACAATAAGTTTTGACATGCTTCCTGCTGAACAGGCGTGGAAAGAAAAAGAAATGACTCTTTTGATAATACTTGCCTGAAGAGTTGGTAGGGAAGCACAGAAGAAGATTGAAAGAGACTATGTAAAATAGGGTACATGTATCAAAACAATCATCTCTTTCCACAAACAGGAGGATAAGCTTACATATATCGTTGTTACTGATATCAAAGGTATTAATAGTATAAACAGAACAGGAGAATTACTCTGCCTCAGCTGTGGAGCTTTTTTTCATTTTTCTCTGGTTGGACTATTCTGTGTTACTATTTCCTTTGTCGCTGCTTTGCTAGGTTGGTGTTTGGTTACTAACAATTAGTGAGGCTAGACCTATAACAAATTACATGGAAGTGCTTCCTCATTCTTTTGTGGTGGACAAACAATGGAGTAGGATCATGTATACTGCCTAGTGCTTTCCTTGTGCAGTAGCTTCCTACTGTCATGAAACAGTATATTTAGGGTATAATGTATGAGTATAGTTCATTATTTAAAAAAAAAAAGTATTGATTATGTGCTAAGAGCATTTCACTTACAAAAGTTTCTTACTGCGTGAAATACTTTATTATAGTATATCTCCATGTCTGTAGGTAATAGTCCCAACTGATATCAAAATTGAGTTAATCAACCGGCTTTCCAGAACAGGCCTGCCTGCAATAGAGGTGACCAGTTTTGTTTCATCCAAATGGGTGCCTCAGGTATGTAAAATCATCACCATTCAGAACTCTTTCAATTTAAATGCCATTCCATGCAGTGGAGTTTTCCAGTAGTATAGCCTGTATAATTATACAAGAAAATGGCACAGAAATAATACATTTTTAATTTGTAAAACTGGATGCTGTTGTCAGACACCATTTACGCAGTTTTCAAGTTTTATGCTTTTATTCAGGTCAGCTGAAGTTGGGCTAATTATTAAAAAGCAGTCAAAATTGAAGAAAAGCCAGCAAGCTGTGCAGAAAGTTGGTTACATCCCTAACTCTGCAGAGTTAGGGAGCAGGTTGCTCCAGAAGGGAAGGGGAACTGGAAGCCAAGCACCAGTAACAAGGGGAGCAGAGATTGTAGCCTTGTTGACCAAAGGGCATTCCAAGAGTCCGTGAGAGCAGAGCAAGTCTGGTGAGGGTAACCAGGGCAGCCAAGAGTACACATACTCAGGTGAGTCCCCAGTGATGCAGCAGGTCCAGGGTCAAGCCGGGAAGTCAACTCTGTGAAACAGTCAGGATCCAATCAGTAAGGTACATGGCCAAGCACGGGCTTGGCTGCTGCTGTGCAGCTGCACTGTTTCTCAGGCAGAGAGGAGGCATAAGAATGTCTCGGCTTAAAAGTTTCTTCTGAGTGAAAAGGGAGGGTAGGCCACATTAAGACTTCCTAACAGAACTGTTTGGGGGAGCCTCTGCTGATCCACTTTCCAGCTGTTATTGATGAGCTCCAAGGCTGATTGAGGCTTCTCAAGTTGCTGTCTTCTTGTCAATGAGCTGGCCTTGAGTGCAGGCAGCTAAACTCTAAGCAGCTAAACTCTAAACTCTGGGCCCTGATCAGCAGAAATGCCAGGAGTACAGTTTGCCATGGTTACTACGTAGGGTGTGAGAAATCTTAAATATTGTCATCACTCTCCAAACATACATGATTTAGCAGGTGATTCCCTATTTCCCCCTTGGAGCATGAGGGTAGGAACTTGTGTGAGTATGTATGTGCAAGGGACAGCAGTAAATGGGGAGTGAGAGAATTGGGTCACAGGATGCTGAGTGGGCGTAAGGTATGTGGGGACGATGTATCAACCCTCTGAGTAAAGGGCAGCTAGGATATAGGATGCTGAGTGTAGACACAGTGATAAAGATGAGAGAATATGAAGCTGTCAGGGTGCAGAGTACTGAGTTCGAGTATCCAGATGAACAGCAATGGGGCTCATCTCTGGGGAACAGTCGTGGTGGAGGGGACTTCCTGTGGAAGCAACATCAGTTCAGAGACCTAGAATCAGAGAAAGAAACCAAGGTGCACAGGGCTTGTACAAACTGGGGAAACTTCTCTACAGAGCTCCCTAGCCCCAAACCAGGGGAGTAGACTCCCCAGGCCTAGGGGTTGTGTGGATTGTCATGGAAACTTGACTCTTCCCTGAAGCCAAACACCATTTTTTATCTGCTGCACTTGGTATATTTCCGTGTATTTTCCAAACGCTAACATTATAAGCATACACACACATACAAACACACATGCACTTATGTGTTAAGGATTCTAGTTAAGGAGATATGTTGCAGATTCTATCCTGATTTTGAATTTCCTCACCAAGGGGCAGTGACTTTATGCAGTTAATAATACAGACAAAATTCTTTATAACATTAACGTTTTACTATGGAATGGTAACAAAGAAGGTACTTGTGCATTTTATTTTGCTCTTACTAAGTTGTAACTAAAGAATTGGGATGGTGACACATTATTAATATAATCTAATGTTGTTCCTACGTCTTTTCTACTCTTCTGAGAACTAATAGTCATTGATGTGAAAAAGAAAGGTAGCATACTTTTTTTTTCTTTTTCCCTAAATGAACTTTCATTTTCTACATTTGGAAGTGCGTTTGGAAGATCTAAATTCAGGACTTTTGTGTATGTAGTAGTAGTTATGCACATTACTTATTTTGCAGATCTAGCACTCCATCAGCAGCCATACTGAGTTTTGATGAATTGTAATAATTTGCTTATTATTTTCCCAAAATTAATTTTTACATTTGGTATAATTCAGCAGAAATCCCAGCCTTTCTGAACTCAGCAGTAAAACTACATTGGCATTAGGAGTGCCAGGTTTTCATTTGAGATTTAACACTGCAAATTCAGGCTTAGTCCTGTGTTGTGCAAACTTAATCATTCCCTGCAAGTAAGGAAATAAATCAATACTTGTCTATATCATTTCAACTAATTTTCAAGAAATCATGCACTTGTTTGCACTGAAGCATTTTAGTACTTAGATGTTTAGTAAGGACCACGCAAGTTATTTATAAAGTAAAACATGAAATTAATTCATTGGAGAAAATACTTCAATTTTTAACATTGTTTGTTGCACATCTTCTGTCAAAATGTATATAAAGTTTGTCCTTTTTAAACCGGGAATGCATCCTGGGCCTGGACTGTATTCCAGGCTTTCCTCTGAGAAAAACATGGTATGATCACACCTTTTCTTATTCATGAGTTAGCAGAGCAAACTGGCTGTATAGCACTCTCTAACAGACTCTGATTTATTTCACTGTTCCCAGGATCACCAGGGAAGGGCCTAAAGGAAGGATAATAGGAAAAGGGAAAGGAACAGGGACAACACAGAATTTCTTTGGTGTCAATGCAGGGGCAATGAGTTTTCAGATTGTGTCTGTTAAAAGCGACTAGGCTAAGTTGTTCCAAGTGCCATCAAACTTTGGCAGTTACAGCAACAGAGAATAATGTAGGAGTTTTTAAATGTTAGCAGGAAAAGTCTAAAGCAACGGTGTATTTCTTCCTTTCTTGTTTAATTATTTCCTTTCCCCGTGAGCCATTAGGAGTACCAAATTTAGCACAGGTTTGTCAGTTTAGAAAAAATGAACAATCCCCTCTTATCTTCATGTCTGAATATTTTCATAGCTTAATTTGTATTTAAAATGTTTTTTATTTAAAAGATAAGATTGTGTTGCTTTGATAAGGAGTGCAGCCTTGACTGTCTTTTCTTTGCTCCTTTCTTTTTTCTTTTCATAGGTCATGGGAATAGAATTCACGGTTACGTTTAGATCACTCATTCACTTATTTCTTTTTTTAGCATTTTAAAGCTCTTTTATGGTTTCCCATCCACTGTTTTTTTTGGCAGAGATTTTTTTACTGAAAAAGGCTAAAAGAAAAAGTTCCACAGTAGCGAGGTGCCATATAAAACAGGATCCCACACCTATAACCTAAACGGCCAAAAATTATAAATACCTACCATTAGAAAGCTTATTTTTAAAGAAATTTGGAAAAGAAATATTTTATTACAATTTAAAATCTTATAACATGCTATATGTGTTAAAATGGTATTTTACTTACAGGAAAAATAGTAAGGGGCAAATGTAATACATATAATATTATTTGGACCTGGCAGCTTTATATTGGTTGAAAAAGTGTCATTTCGGTTTTCTAGTATATTTTAAGTCAGGCTATAATTTTAAAGTGTGGAATTAGTTCCAGCATTTGCCATTTAATTAATCATTTGGTTTCAAACATTCTTCCTTGCCCTGAGAAATGTAGATGCTATTTATATTAAATTAAGGAATGAAAAATTGTTCTTAAAAACTAAGGCATTACCAAATGGTTTTTTGTGAGGTTATCAGATATGTTAGGTGGTCACACTGATTTAGTTCACGTAGAGGCAATTACAAAAGTTGCTTTGTGCCATCACTTGTTTCCTGATGAGAAATTAGTTGTATCTGGCTATAAGACACTTTTCATACCATATATCCACTTCCTTATAGATACGTGTTGGGCTTACATTTGAGGAGGCATACATGCCTTTTTCTGATGTTTTTAATCCTTTCATTTTCGTAGTAGGAAACTAGTGACAGGAAGATACCGGGTTGCCAGTAGTATTGTCGCTTAATAATCTTGTATAATTTAATATCAGATATTTAGAATTGTGGTACAGCAAAGCTATCAATACAGTATCCACTGAAAATGAAGAGTAACAAAAGCTTTGTAGTTCATATATCTTTTCATATGGTACTCCTCAAATGACTTTTCATCAGTGTGGAAAGAATCAGAAATCCAATTCAATATTGTTTGTTTGGAAGATTTGCTTTTAAGAGATCTGATTTAAAAAGCATTTAAAATACACTATTCATTTTTTAAAACTCAAAATCTAAGACATTAAGTATGAGGGATATGTTTTATTAACTGTATTGTTTTCAGGCATGCACACCATTAAAAAATAAACTAATTTTTCCTCCACTTCTTTCAAGAAAATATGCTTGTCTAAATAATCTACAGTTTATTACATGAATAAGTCTTTGATTCATCTTCTTGATTAGTACATGGAGTATATTTAATCTTGAATGAGAAAGTGTAACGATATCTTAAAAAAGCAGTTTCTTTTGTGATAGGAGACTAAGGAAAACAAATGCTTGAATGAAGTAATGGTCTTTGACCTTTGCTATAATAAAGAAGTATTTTCTTCTTTTGAAAGAAAATTCTAAATATATTAAAATGTTACACTATGCAGAGAACTGGATTTTGCTATATTTTTAAGGATAGACTTGTGATTAGTCTTTTCAAATATGCTGATTACAGTGTTGAGTAATTCAGGTTCACTTACGCTTAAGATTGTGAAGTTGCAGTTATCAGAGTGCTGAAGTTTTCAAGATTTGGATGGTTTTAAAATGTCAGTTACTCTGTTAATTCCACCTATTGAGTCCATTGAGGTACATTTAAAGTTGCAATAACCGTTGATGATCAGCATGATCACAAGTCTATCAATTTATGATGCAAATTATGTTTTTACAGATACACACAAAAAGAAACACCATAGAAATCTTAGCCTCAATTCTATATTCATATAGAACTGGAAAGCTTGCAATTCAAAAATTCAAAAGTTAAGAAATCCAAAAAAGAGTCCTTGTACAATATCAGTTTAACCCCTTTGTTACACTTTTTGTATGAACTGTATACCTCATGAAGGCAAAACCACAGTCTAAGCCAATTTCTGCTTGGCTATATAAGATCAGAAAATAGCTGATGGTCAATACAAATTTTTTATATATTTTAGATGGCAGATCACAAAGAAGTAATGAGAGGCATTGAGCGGCATCCTGGAGTCCAATATCCTGTTCTCACGCCTAATCTTCAAGGTTTTCATTCTGCTGTAAGTGCCTTCATAGAAGATGTCCACAATTACTTCTTTCATGTTTCAGATACTTTCAGTTCAGTACCATAAACTAGCTGTTTAATGTCATATAGCCTGTCCCGTTAGAACTAAGCTTTAGTTTTTTTAACTAAAAATTCTCAGGTTTCATTGTGAACAATGGGCAAATTCATAGAGTGATGTTAAGCTTTATATATTCATATTTTAATGGAAGTATTGATCAAACAGTCTCTGCAAGTTCCTATAAATGATGCTTGTGCATAAAGACAAAGACAGTTCCTTCTCCTTCTTTGACTTGTTGGCCCTAGAAAAGTTTCTGAAGAATGTCTTCTTATTGGAAAGTAGTGAAGAAGAATAAGGAAAGAGTCAATTAAATTAAAATGCTTTATAGGAATGTATTAGATTTCTTAAATTCTGGATTTCATTTTGGTAGGGTGTGAAAATTTAAATTGTTTCAGTTTATACAAAATAAATATTCAAAATTATAGACTCAAAGTGTTTGGAACTGCGAAAACGGAGCAGTTCAGTCTTCTTAAAAGATACACATTGATAGTCAAATCTTTACACTTTTTTGTTTTCTGAAATTTTTTCATGCTTCTATGCTTTTGTCTGGATATAGGACAAGCCGTATTTGGAAAGCATACTGCTTGATGGACTTTTGTGGTGTAGTCTGCCATTCCATTTCTATACTGCATATGAAATCCCTGAAAACACAATCCTGTACATAGGCGAGTTAACTATCAATAGGCATATTTATAGTGCCACAACTTTGTCTGCAATAGTAGCTTGTACGAGTTGAATTAAATCTGCTATATCTCTATACTGTGATATAATGAAAGGAAAAAAATTCAAAAATAGTTGTAGGTTATTGCTGAGTTCTTTCTTGCTGCTATTTTTTTTCTTCCCTCTGTTTGAAATGATACTTGTTCCCGTAAGGGTTGCTGAAGCTTAGACATTATCCTGCAGAAGCAGAGAGAAAAGGGAAAAACTTCATTCTTTTTCATAGAACAAGAGTATTATTCTCACTGGAGAGTGAGAATTAGTTAATTATTCTCCTAAGCTTAAATGTTTTCTTCTCCTATCATTTGGCTTTCAGCATTCTAGTTTGCCTCATGTTAGTTGATTTACTGAGTGAGTACTGAGGTACTGAGTACAAGCTCAGGCTAATTGCTGCTTCAGTGAAGTCACCACATTTACACATTTTCTAGACTGGTATTTGCTCTGAGACTTTTCTCAGCAGACTCTCACATACATGCTTTCCATATTATCCATATCGAATATGACACCAAGACCGATGGAGTCCTTGATCCTAGAGTTGGCTCTAACAAGGAAATCCCTGTTGGTTATTGTTGCTGCTCCAGGCACATGCAGGCACAGAGCTTTCCTAAGCATGAGAACGACTTCCTGGCATTCATGAGGAATAGGCTTTGTACAGAGGATGGATATTTCAGAGTTGTTATATGATCTTTTCCTTTTCTGAAAAATGAATATAAGTATCAATCATTGTTATTTTCATAGTTGGTTTGTATGATTTCCTACATCTTAATACCTTTATCATTTATCACTTTAAAAATATGTTTACCTAATTGCTAAGAGGAGGAAGGAAATACGCCATAGTGAATTAACTCAAAGTTTGATTCAATCTGTTTTTATGCAATAGATTTAAAAAAAATTGGAATGAAACTTATATTTTAGATATGGATGATGTACTTGTACTTCAAAATTCTAGAATGTCATACAGAAGTAAATGCTTAATCTAATCTTTTATTATAGTGTTATGATTCTGTTTTATTGAAATGTATTTTTCAGATTGCAGCAGGAGCTACAGAAGTCTCAGTATTTGGTGCAGCATCTGAATCTTTTAGCAAAATGAATATTAATTGTTCAATTGAAGAAAGCATAGAAAAATTTGAAGAAGTTGCTAAATCTGCAAGGAATATGAATATTCCAGTGCGTGGGTAAATACAAAGATTCTTAAGTCATACAGAGTTATTGGAGTTGCTGTTACAGGGGTTTTTTTGTACCAGTAGAAAAGTATACTACCAAATTTTTACATCTTACATGAACTGAAATAATAGTCTTTATTGTGACTTTTTTTTTACAAGATTGAATATATTTAGTAATTTTGCTCTCTGTTTTGTATCTGCTAATGGTGACTAGTTTTCTCTGGAAACTGAAAAAAAATAAGCTGTGTATATAAACATACCCTTTTTATTACACAAATTTATTTTTATCATCACAGATGAGAGAATAAAATTTATTTTGTGCTGCTGAGAACTCATAAGACTGTTGGTTGCCTCTTAAAAAATACCCTGCATACTTTTATTTTGTTATAGTATTGATAATATATCACTTCATACACTGTAGAATCAAGGCATAAAAGTGATAGTACAAAATTTACTCTGAAGAAAAAAAACATACTCAATATAAGTTGGTCTGACAACTCCAGGCATTGAAGTGTTTGGAGTCTCTAGTGCATGAAACTCTGGAATTGTCCAGTATTTATCTTTCTCTAGAGTACCTTCTTTTAAACTTGAAATAATCCTGAATGGTACTCGCCCTTGAACAGTCTTTCTTTTTGATTTCCATTTTCTCTTGCTTTACACAGAGCTACTTACCTAAGATTATTTGTGAAAGTCCTTGTGAATGCGAAAAGGCTCATAGGTTCAAGGAGAAACTCAACAGTGAGATTCATTGAGGATTACTAGTAATACAAACTACATCATGCTCAGAAAATACCTGGACTTGAAAATAGATAGAGGTAAATACCTCAGAGACTAAGTGCTTGAAAACCTGTCTGGGAATAAATACCGGGGTCTCTCTTTCCTCCAGAAGTAGTGATGGGGTAATGCTACTGCTCACTTTTTCATAGAATCATAGAATCGTTTAGGTTGGAAAAGACCTCCAAGATCATCCAGTCCAACCATTAACCTACACTACCAAGTCCACATTAAACCAATCAAGGGTAGACTGGACTAAACCATGTCCCAAAGTGCCACATCTACCCGTTTTTTGAACACTTCCAGGGATGGGGACTCCACCACCTCTCTGGGCAGCCTGTTCCAATTCTTGACCACCCTTTCCATAAAGAAATTTTTCCTAATTTCCAACCTAAACCTCCCCTGGCGCAGCTTGAGCCCATTTCCTCTCGTCCTATCGCTAACTACATGGGAGAAGAGACCAACACCCACCTCAGTACAACCTCCTTTCAGGTAGCTGTAGAGAGCGATAAGGTCTCCCCTCAGCCTCCTCTTCTCTAGGCTAAACAACCCCAGTTCCCTCAGCCGCTCCTCATAAGACCTGTTCTCTAGACCCTTCACAATAGTGTGGTAGTTTGAGCATCTGCCTTGAGAAGGGGAGATCTGACTTCTAGTTATACCTCGGCCTCAGAGGATCACAGAATAACAGAATGGTTTAGCTTGAGAGGGACCTCTGCAGGTCATCTTGTCCAGCCCAAGGATTTTAACACACACATCCAACCCAGGATAGCTCATAAATGCTTGGGTCCTTATTCCCTAGCCTGATTATATGTTTCAGATGGAAAATCACTGAATAGAGAAGTAAGAGCTTTCAGTGTGTTAAGAAACAGTAACTTGTAACAGAGTTTAAATACTCTACCTAGCCGCTAATCTGTCAGGTAGAGTCAGGGTTTGCCTTCCTGAGCAACTTCTCTTGTTAAGAGGTCTGTTTGTTTAAAAGGTCTCTACTACCACTGTTTGCCCCATTTTTCTGGAACGAAATTCTGAGCTGAGAACATAACTAGCAATTTGAGCTCTCCAGGAGGATTAAGCTCAGGGATGCCTGAATTTTAGGTCCCAGATAGGTGTGGATAAGGGAATAGGCAGTCAGTTCAAAAAAGACAGCATGTGTATGGCAACAAACCTTGGGCACTGGTGAACATTTTTACACTAAACTTCTGTTTTCTGTTTTTCTCAGATGTCTAAGCATATCGGGCACTATTTTCTGTTTCATATTCGTGAATTTCACTAACAAAATTAAACGAAATGGCACAACAGAGGCAACCAACCGTCAAGGGAATCCTGAAAGCTTATGCATTGTGTATGTTTTTGGATAGCTATGGGTGTCAACAAATGGACTTTGCAGCTGGTCTAGAAGATGTAAACTGCAGGTGATGAAAAAGCCCCTGTGGTGTACTCTAGATTGATGTTGGAGCTTAAAATGTTAACTTATCTTCCATGCACTAGTTTTCACATGTTTAAGAAAGTGGCAACCTGCTGCCTTTTTTTGTCCACAGATTGTATGTCTAAGGCATTTTTAATACACCAGTAGCAGTTATTCTGGCACTGATACAGTGATGTGATGGAAATGACTGTTCCCATGATAGGATTCTACAACATTCCCATACATTTATTGTCTACTATCTGATGAATTGTGTGTGGCAGGTTTTTTTCTGCACACAGCAGAAAAAAATGAGAAAGCAGCAGGATGGGAAGGCACGTACAGAGACGAAGTAGTAAGAGGCAGAAAACGGTCAAACAGAAGCAGAGCACAAAAAAAAAAAAGAATATTAAAATAATTAAGCAAAAAAAGAAGGAAAAGAAAGCAAGGAGATACAAAGAGAGGGGTATCAAGAACCAGGTAATGAAGCAAACAGAAAAAACAGCAGTACAGAGATGAAGAGAAACGAGATAATTGAGCTCAGAGAAAATACAATCAGATTATGTTTTAAAAGTGCTTACTTTGTGCATCCAGTACAAAGATCTGTAATTTCAATTCACTAGGCAAACTTCACACAGTACATGCAGGACAATTTTATTGAGTCTGTCATGCCAGGTGCAGTATGTTACACAGCACTTTAACAGTGGACTGCTTAATATCAGACATGCCACAAAGTGAATGAAAATGATGTAAGTTCACGCCAGCTATAGCTTTCTTCCTTAGGCTTACAGGTCTAAGAAAAGTGAATCATTCAGAAGTAGGAAGCCATTGACAGGATCATTTGATTTGTGGGATTATAACTGAGTAAAGAATCCAATTAGAGAGGATAAGTGTATTGAAGAGAAATGACATTTATGTTTATGTTACAGCTATCTTCATCATGGGATATTAGCTTGGGGACTAATTTATCCAGTGAAAATTAGAGGTTGAGGCAGCAGGAGATAAGATGCTGGACTAACGTTACACTTCAACAAAAAATTTTAGGAGAGGACTGTCTGGTATTTGTCCAGGGGGATCTAATATAACTCAATAATAAAGTAGCTAATCTGCTAAAAATCTGCTGAGAATCTAAATTGCAGAATGTGGAGCCTTATTTCATAACAGCAAAAACCTAACTGAGGTAATAATTCTGAGTATCTAAAACGTCCATTGAACATGGATTTCAGTATATGAAAATATTGAAAAGAAAGTTTTGAGCATGCTAATAAGTTAGAAGATAAAAGAGAACTGGTTAACACAATCCGTTTGGACTTTGAGTGTACTTTTAAAAAATCCCTCCCAGGGAGATTTTTGAGGAGGCAAAATAGTAATTACGGAGAAATAAAATGTTGCTATGGATCAGAGTCTAGATATGTTTTCAAGAGAATAATTACCAAGTATTGTGATACACTGAGTCTTGTTCCTGCATGTTTAGCTCAGTTGGTTAGAACACGGCGCTAATAACGCCAAGTTCACAGGTTCAATCCCTGCTTACTGCAGGGGGGTTGGGCTCGATGATCTCTCAAGGTCCCTTCCAACTCAAAGCATTCTATGATTCTAAGTCTATGTTCAAACTCATTCAGATGCACTCCACATGGGTTGCAGAGTTAGAGGAATCTGTAGGAAGCATTGAGAGGGAATGATTGCTCAGAAATAATAAAAAAAAGAAAAGATTGTTTAGAGTCCATCTACCTCAGAACTTTCTTTTAAGCTCCAGTGTACTGTGTTTTGTTGAGTAGAATTCTGAAGACCAGAAAAATAATAGCAGGAGCATGAACATGGAAATGCAGAATTCAGAAGGACTTTTTTTTTTAATGGTAGGTCTTCTAGCAGTTGAACAAAGCTCTAGAAGGTGGACTTAAAACTTTTAATTAGTTAAAAAATTAAAAAAAAAAAGCACTCATAAAGAAGAAGCATCTGTTTTGAATGCCAAATCCAGGAAGTAAATAAATCTGTTTACAACATTTCAGCTGCTTGTGAGGGGGAAGATTATGGAAGCAGACCATAATTTCCAACTTAATTCTAGAAGACTAAACCATAATTTTCTCTGGTACTAACACCCAACAAAAGCCTGCAGTACTACAGGGAATTCATTAGGATTTGAGTGGAAGTAGTTCATTAGTTCCCAAATATTTTAGTACATTTAGAAGACTTGTGGAGTTTTACATTGCATTTAACGATATAAAACTCAGGCCTTCTCTTCCTTGATGAAAAAAGGTGTGGAAAAGATAATCAGAAAGTAAAACTTAAACAGAGATTTCATAGAAATATTCAGTGCAATCAAGGTGACTCTTTCCTGGAGATAAAACAATCAAAAAAGAATTAGCTATCAAAGCCTGTGATTTATGTTCTTGATTTATGACCATATTTAGCTGCTACTAAAGAAGCTGCTTTTAGTGACAGATAAAGTAAATGGCATTTTTGTATCCCAGTTCCATGCAAAATTCTCTAAATGCTGAGACAGTCAAGGCTTTGTGGAAAGTTGTTCTTTATGCCATGTTCTTTATGCTTTATATCCTGATCTGTAAGTATCACATAGACAAGTCAAGCAGGGGCAGAAACTGACAGTTTCAGAAATTGAAATGCAGGAGTTTCTGTTGAATGACCTCAAACCCAGCATTTTGGAAACAGAAGGATGGGATGTTACATAATTCATCAGTTGACATTTAGTATTTAGAACTGGTGCTCATGGTTTGACTGGTTGTTACTGAATTTCAAGGAGAAGATTAGATTCAGGTTTTGTTTTGTTGTGTGGCTTCTATTTACTGAAAATAATTATATATTGTTTACAGCTATTGTTGTAACATGAGGCAAATCTGAGCATGACCACACAAGTCTGAGCTTGTTGTCCTAAATCTGCTCGTAGTTACTAGCGGGAAATAGGCAGCCTTCAGGCTATGATTTATTGTATGCGCTTTTTAAAGTATCTGCCTTAGGATAACATGAACCACTCTCTGGATTATCCATCCTTTTGGCTGCAAAGGAGCTTGGGTCCTATCCTATGTTAGTCATCCTATCGATGGCCTATCTAAGGCGTAGGCTGCAGATGACTATCTTTGATATCAGAAGTTAGAACAGATGAATCCCATCCCACCTGTGCATAGGCTAAGGATTAGCACCTTGTAATTTTTGTAAATTACAATTGATATAAGAAATGTATTAATAGGCTTTGTGCTGCAATGACACACAAAATGAAGCTGTAGACGATATGGACAAAGATTTGTACTCTGTGCACTGAGGATCAGTGGTTTGTTTTTAATCGCCCTTTTAGAGATGGCTACTTCTAAAGAACGGTGGCCAAAACCTGCAGCCCTTGCTCAAGCCAGTTCCCAGAACTACACATTTTGGCTTCTAATACAAATTTTGTAGGCTAAATATTTTGCTTGAATTACTTAGGTAATAAAAATATTAATATGCAGAAATTGTATTTATATTAATTTCAATACAGAGATTGTTTCCTTTCTAAAGCACTATTATTGTTTAAAGTGTTATTTATTTGCAGGAAATGGATAATTTAGTGCCTTGCCCTAACTCCTTATTTGTGCAGTTGAAAAATACTTCCAAAAATAATTTTAAGGGGTTCAAATTTTATTTCCTATTTTTACTGGCAATTTAGAATTTATGTAGTGAGCGTAAATCATTGGCAATCCTTGAATCTTATGAAAAATGCACTCAAACACTTGAAACTAAACTTTAAGCTTTTGCATGTCTTACTGTTGCTACAGCTGCACTAACATTGACTCGATCATCATCCAGAAAATTTATGTTGTCAGCTGTCACATTTAAAATCTGTAGCACAGTACACAGTTTTCTAAATGTTTACTAAATTAGTTCAAATATTTATGAAGAATTGAAATCTTGCGTATGGTCTTAGAAGTTAGACTACTTATTAGCGTCATAAAGGGGTTTTTATTTTTATTTTCTTGTACATGCATAAAAACTTCCAATAACATCTGGGACACATTCTGTGAAGACACTGAGCCAAATCAGTTATAAACTGTGTGGTCAGCTAATTACTACTATGCATATTTTGCATGTGAAATGACACTAAATACTGCTGGTTTCAGAATTGTATCTTCTAATGCATAATTCAGGTATTATTAAAAATACCACATATTTTTCAGTGATTAAAACTGAAGCCTAACAGCCAGGATTGATAAAACCTGTGGCAAATGGTAATTGCAAGTAGTCACTTGGATTGTGTTTTAATTTAAATGGACTTTTAATGTACATATGAAGAAAATGTTAAGTAAATTCTGATTAAGCTAGATTCTTCCACGTTAATCTATTCCAAAATTTAAAAAGACACAGAAATAAATTGCAATTAGTACAATAGAACAGTAAGGAAGGACTTGCGTTTCCCCCTTTTCCACAAATGGTACTTCTCTACCTATTTTGTGTCCTGTAACAGTGAAATAAAGTCAGACTATCTCTCTCTGAAACATTCAGTTCTGTATAGGACTGTCTTAGTCGTAATAAAAATGAACTGGGAATATAAGAGCTGAAAGGTGGTAATTTTTTTTTTTTCTACTAATAAATGCTTCTCCATGACCAGCAATTAAAAGCTGTATTTATGTCCCAGTCCTGAAAAATTTTCATGTGAATAGCCCTTTTGAGGCCATTTGGACTATTTGCATGTGCCAATGTGAATGTGTATGCAAATATTTAGAGGTTCAGTGTTAGAAAAACAGATGCAAATGTTTGCTGTAAAATAGCTCTAGAAGCATTTCCTTACAAAGCTGCTGCTTCATAAATTAAAGCATATGTAATCACACATTAATTCTAAACTGGTGTATGTAATTCCTTTGTTTATAGTCCTATGTCTGTTAAGAATGAGCAGTATGGTGAAGTTCACAAAACATAAAAGCATATTGAAATCTATCAGTATTTGGTTTACATCTGTGTTTGTATGGAATTCAAATACTGGTTGATATACTTGAAATATAGCAATATTTTTTCCTATGACAAATAGATACCAAACAAATGATTGTATGTGATATTATTACCTTTTATATTATGTTATAATAAAGATTACAGGTTACAACATACATAATTCCTTGTTGATTACAGGAAATAATTATAGTTTTACTTTGATGCTAATACACAAGGTAAGACACAAAATAGTGGAAACTTTAAGAGAAAGAATTGATCTTAGTTGTCTTTATCTTGTGCTAGTGATATTTGGATTTATTTTGAAAAAAAAAAGTGGAAGAATACATGAGTTTTATTTTAATATACTTTATAACAAGTAATTCCACAACCTAATACTGAAGTCCGTTTTGTTTATAAACATCCTGATTATCTGAAACTTCTGATTATCAAGACAATCTGATCTTTATAATTCACTTCAATAATGCTCTCTTTATTACAGTTCATCTTAAATACCTTAATTCAAGATATATGGATGGCCTTACAATACTGTATTTTATATACCTAATTGGAAGTTCCATGAGATAAGCTTCAACAATTCAGTTTTGCACAAATCAGTACAGTTTAAGGCTGTGTATGTTTTACAAATACAGACAGAAACTTTGAACTCATATTTTCTGTTATTCTGGAGTACTTAGGGCTGGAGTACACATTTTTTTTCGCATTGCTTTAAGCCCTCATTTTTAGACTACACTGTGTACTTTAGCATATAGTCACAATTATGTTGATAGTAGGGTGATTTATACCATTATCACTTCTTTAGGTAGTAAAACCAATTTAACACCTTCATGTCACTATAAGTGAGCCTATATTGAGATTATGGGAACAACAAAATGTAGATGAACATTTAATAGACTTGGAAGCAACACATTTTAGTATGCGAATGGTAAACAAATCTACAGGGTTACACAGTATTAAGCCAGCTGGTCACAGTCCCCTGGAGAAGTTTGAGAAGCCGGAGATTGCTGGGATGTGGGGACTTGATGCATTTCGCTGGACTGGGGACAGGTTAAGAAAAGGATGTAGGAGCCATTGTACTAACTCTATCATACTGGATGATGGCACTATGTAAGAGGAGACATTTTCCTTAGCAATAGCTTTATACCAACTTTTACCCATTTTTTTTTTTTGCCTGCAGTTAGAAAATATTATTAGTACGCCAGAAGAGCTGCTTTTTTTTTTAAAAAAAAAGAGGGATGCCTGTGGGAAGTAAAAAATGATCCCTGTTTCTTCTTAAAGGGTAGTGTAAAATCAGACTTGAAATGTTAGTATGAAATTATAAGGTAACAATACAATGTGTTTGCTAGTATGTTACTGATTGTTCCATGGGTAATTCGATATAGTTATTAAAAGTTAAGTGGTTAAGTGGCCCTTCATTATAGTTAACAGTTTTCCTCTGTTTTTAGAGAAGAGTTTATTTTCTAGAACATAGTTCACAATTTAGGAGTGTTTTCTGGGCATTCTAAGAATAGTAACAAATATTATTACTATAGGATTCACTTTGAGTAGCATATATATTACTTGCAAATGGGCACTAAATACATGGAGAGACTGTTTCTTTTTTTTTTTTTTTTTTAAATCAAATGTGGAAAAAAAATCCTGGACTTTTATTTACACATTTTGGGCTTGGCTTGGAGATTCTGTTTCTGGAAGAATCTCCTTTCCCTCTTCTCTTCTTTGTATTTCCCCTCTCCTTACAGTAAAAATTGCCTGGTTTTAACAAATGGCTTCCTTTGCAAAGAGACAGAATATATCAACCTTAATATTATGAATTCATCAAATGATAGGCATATACATTTTAGCACGAACATCCAATAAAAATAAATACATCTGCAGTGAACATGGTAAATTATATGCGAACTTACACTATAATAATAAACAGGAAACAGCAGCATCTGAGTCTGCAACTGGCTTCTCAGGAGGCTCCGTGCTTCCAGCTGTGGTAGCAGCTGTGGATCCGGCTCTGGAACTCTTGCTGAAACAAGCTGACAAAGGGCTGATTACAACATGGAGTTCAGTTTCTGCCTGGATTCATTTTCCTTTTAACACACTTTGGTTATGAAAAGTTTGCTCATTTACCCTGTTTGTGGTTTTATATCCTGCACTTCACAGTCATTGGGCTGGTGTGGTGATTATCACCATTCCTAGTGACCTTGATCGTGGGGACCTTATACTGTCTATACCATTAGCGGAACATTGCAATTTGGTTTTGGCTTACTAGAAGAAACTGAAAACTCTCTTCCTCTTCCTTCTCCCTCCCTATCCCCAGAGGCTGTTCAGCATTTTTATCCAAAATATTACACAGTAAACTTGTTGGGGTTTATTTTTTAAATTGTTTTTATATGCATAGAAAACAATTCAGGATAAGACAAAATGATACTCACCTGCAGTGAAATCTGTAGAACAGGAAAGAGACTGGGTAAACCAAGTAGAGAACTTTTTATTGCTTTTTATTCAAGGGAGGAATTGTGATTTCACAGAACCTGAGTGAGCAAAACAGCATTTACCCATGTGTTCCTAAAGCAGCTCTATAGATACATACACTTATTGCAGGTCCTTCTTTCCACCTCTGATTGCATGGGCAAAATCTTTTCTTGATTGCATGCTAAAGACATTGTTAAGCTACTAAAATGTCTGGCCTTGATTCAGCAAAGATTTAAGCACATACTTAGAATTAAACACTTCCATTGCAGAGTCTGCTTTGTGAACTCGATATTTGCTTCTGCTCTCATACTGTGGAGTGTCTCTGGTGAATATCCTGAGACCAAGACAGTTTTTTCATTACAAAGTCTTTTTTTCTTTCAGTCCTGCCATCTTTTTAGAAAACAGCTGTATTCTCCAACTTAATTGAATCCCCAAATTAAATCCCAGTTGCCTCTGTAACTCATTGCTCAGACTCGTCCCTCTTTTTCCCCTCTACTGCTTTTCTTCACATAGAATCTTGCTTTTTCTCCTAAGGAAAAATAGTTACAGTATGCTCTTCCTTCTGTCACCCTCTTCTCCCTCCCCTCCTGTAATCCTTTCTCTTTCTCCTCCACTGTCAGAGCAGCAGGAGTTTCTTGTCTACTTTCCATCTGTACCCCTTCCACTTGCCCCAGTGACCCCATGTTCTGTTCTTCTTCTTCTTTCTCCCCTCCTTTGTTCTCTTTCTTAACCTCTCACTGTCCTCTGGCTCTTTTCCACTGCAATATAAGCAAGCATTTGCCTCTTAAAAATTGCACCTTTGACCCTACTTGGTTCTTCATATCATATCTCATCGCCTATCTCTTCTTCATTCCTAAGTGCATTGAAGGCGCTGTTTATAATTACTGTCGGGAGACCCTCTTCTGTGATTCCCTCCTAGAACTCCTACACTTTGGCTTCTGTTTGTTGCTTGCAACTGCAACAGCTCTCACCAAACTCCCTGATGACAAGATCTCAGAAACAGTAGTCTATCCTCATTCTTCTTGACTTGTCAGTAGTGTTTGCTGCAGTTGACCAGACTGTTCCTTAAACTTGTGTCTTTTGTTGCTTTGTGTGGCTCTGTCTTGTTAATTTTCTTCTTTCTAAGCAGTTTTTCAGCATGTTCTTCAAAGTTGTCTCCCTTTTTGGAGGGGTGTGGGTGGAGGTCTTGGGGCTCTGCTTTGGCTGGATTCTCTTGTGCTTTTAAAGCCTTATGGGTTATTTCATATACAAAAACGAAAATGTAACAGCTAAATGTATCTGTAGATAACAGATCTACCTTCCTATTGAAACCTGTTTCCTCTAACTTAAGCTTATGAATTTGGAACCACACAAATGCAATTACAAAGCATCCCACCCAGTGCTACCTTAAGTCTAGATGTCTTGGCAAATGCTCAGACCAGACACGTGATTATCTTCCCTCTTTCACGTAGACATGCATATTTTCTCCTTTCATATGCTAGGCTGGCTGTACCCCTGCTAGCTGTACTCGGCCCTTGCCTGCATCTGTTCCAGCTTGCATTACTTTTTCTACAGATGACTCAAATGGTATCTCTTATTTCCAATAAGAACATAGCAAGACCTTGTCAAAAGGAATTCATATTTTATGTCCTGTATTGAAAATGCTTATCCTGATGTATGTTTGGAGTGCATTTTACTCTTTTACAGCCTCATTTTAAGCTTTTCACTTTCTTTGTCATTGCCATCAACTGAGTCCCATTTCTGTTGTTCCTGTCCTTTCTCCATGGAATCCCAGTGCTTTTTTTTGTATTGACAGTACCAAGAAATTTAATGTTCTCACCACATCTCTACTTTTTATGCCAATTCATTAAATGAAAATATGAGATAAAATTCTGCCAAGCTCATCCTTGATAAACTCCACTGAAAAACAGTTCTTTCATTCTCCACAGGACTTTGTTCTCTCTCTGGTAAGAAGTTCTGTACCTGTCAAATTCTTTCAGTAATCCTTATTTTCTCCAGCTTAATATGGAATATCAGATGCCCAAATAGATTATATCTATCATATTTTCCTTGTTTAAAATGTCAGTCTAGTCGCAATGGTGTAAGCATGCAGAGAGTTCATAATCTCAAACAGATTTGTACATTGTAGTAGGCAGATTCCTCAGGTCACCACGTACTTTCATACCCCGGCAGGCCCAGCTGAATTATGTGAGCTCAGGCGAGTTTCTGCTCGCTGGTGTGAACCACAGGGAGTATTCCCTTGTTCTCTAGATACCTTTTGGCCTGCTTTTACTTTTGTTTGCCCTACTCCATTCCAGATGTCATTCATGCCACATTATCACTACCAAATGCATGTCTGCTTGATCTAACATATGTAGCCGTTAGGAACATGTAAAGATATGTGTAATTAAAGGGAACGTGCACATATGTACTGTATGTTTTGCATTTACTTTGTATTTAGTCCTGTTCTTGCTCACTTCATAATAAGTGCTGTGGCTGATGTTGCAAAATAATTTCAGTAAAAGTCTGTGTATTCACTAGCTCCAGGCACTGAAGTATTATGTAAAAAGCAATCCTTTGGGTCTGAAATTTTTCATGCTTGGTTTCATTTGAAAAACTGTGTATGCATAAAAAAAATTAAGGAAATTATCCTGAATTGGTTTTGAGTTATGTGTCACTGAAAAGCAGGGCAGTGTTTAACTGTTAACAGTAGCTACTTTTTTTATCTTTAATGTAGATAAGAAAATTTAGAATTTTGAAATTTAAACAGTGACATCTAAATTGGGGGTGATATTTAATGAAGTCTATGGCCAAGTTTCAAAAACCTGGTTTTCATAATGACATACAGATAATTGAAATCATGCCTACTAGGCATCTGGACTAAAATTATGAGCAGGACGTAATGGACCCAACCACTTTTGTGGAAACAGAATCCATTTCCATTTCTTTGTCAGGGCTAATCAAGTTCTTTTTAGGTTCAAGGTTTGTTTCATTCTTACTGCTACTTCCAGTGTGCCAACACTGTACCTTCATAAAAGGGATGGAATATGTTCTACACATTAAAATGTTGACATTTTTTTCACAATTTGGTTTTGCCTGTTACTCATCCTCACTTCACATTCTATCAATCAGTTTCTCCTTCAGCTGCAAAGAAACAATACATCCTTTACCCTATGGACCTTGACAACCTACGAACTGGCATCTGTTCAATCCTGTTTGCATTATACAGTGTATAATTTTACATTATATCCTTCAGTGTTGAGGGAAGGGGAATGATGGGGATCGATAAAGGCTCTTGTTCTTCTATTAAGCAGTTGAGCAACCTCCCACTGGGACTGGAGGTCTGCCTACTTCTGAATCTGTTGTAAATCCCTCTACAGTGACACTTATTTTGATTTTGAATGGCTGTTTCTGGTTAGTTTAATCCTATTCCTAATCAATTTAAGATAAACAATTAGAAGTTTAATTGGAATTTCATGGCTCTTAATTGTCATTAAAAAAAGAAATTTAAGCGAAATTCTACGCTAACACAGCATTAAGACTGAACAATGGAGGCTTGGTTGTGGCTTTCAATTTTTGTGCTTTGTGGAGCAGATAGCTGCTGAGAGACTCAGTCTGTCTTCTCAGTTTCTTCTTGCCCCAAGGCATACCTAAACTACAGCTTGCAATGCAGCTATAATTCTTCTGGGCCACTGGGACAGAAATGCCAGTACAGAGATAGAGGGCGAAAGCTACCCCATTCACCACAATTCTAATGACTTACGAGATGGTGGGGTTGTTAGAAGTTGCTTGTGTCCATGTGTTGCTCTCTATGATCTGCATAGCTGGCACAAGGAAGAAAATGATACCTTGCTCTGAATACCTTGTGTGGGCCAGGCAAGCAAAAGTTGAGCTGGCTCTTACAACTTCAGAAGGAAATACTGAGAAAAATTGAAGTCTCCTGCAGCAGTGTTGGCTTGGCTGCATTGCCAGTCCTTTACAACTCTTGACATACATTGAGCATAAATAAAGCTATAAATCTCTGTTCTGTGATTTAAAAAGAAAATTGATAAACCTGCTATTTTCATCTGATGTAACTTTAACTTTTCATTCAAATATTTATTCTACATTGACTGGCTTAAATATTCAAAATTGTATTTAACCTTTTTTTACGTAACATGGATGGATACGGATACACATATATTACACAGAAGTATGTTTGTGTATTCTTTTTATTGTAGGTATGTGTCGTGTGCATTGGGATGCCCATATGAAGGAAACATCATACCAGCTAAAGTGGCAGAAGTAAGAGTGAACTTCTGGCTTGCCTTTTTGATGAAACAGAATGTCTATAACTAATGTTCTCTACTTAATCCCAGAAAGATCTTCAATGGATAAAATTTAAGGAAAACCAAACACAAAACATAGCTAATACTAAAACTGGGTGCAGAACCTCACTCAACCATATGCAGTCAAATCTAAGGAAAAACAGTATGTTTTGATTGCTATCAGTCAGGAAAAATATTATGTGCTATTTCCTCCAACAAGAAGGTAAGGAAGTGCTTAAGGAAATAGACTCAAGCACATATG
This sequence comes from Pelecanus crispus, assembly GCF_030463565.1. Lineage (NCBI taxonomy): Eukaryota > Metazoa > Chordata > Aves > Pelecaniformes > Pelecanidae > Pelecanus > Pelecanus crispus. The sequence continues at coordinate 104,881,733 of NC_134645.1, forward strand.
CCAATGGACCATGTTGTACGAGGTGATTTCCAGCACAACCTCTTGCAAAGGGTATCTGCTTTTAAATCCATTTTGTGCTGGCATAAGTGTACTGTGCTGTCAGCCGCTAGAGCCACTGCTTCTGCCAAGTGTCATGTGATTGACACATGAACCAAAACTCATCCCCAACATGATTTCCTACTACTTAACTTGCTCTACTGCTCTGGTGGAATAAGCTGCACCTTCCCTCCCCACCCCCTTTTCCCATTTGGGATAAAGGATGTCTTAGTCCAGCCTTTTTTTTGGGCAGAGAAAGAGATTAGTGGAACACAAGTGTTAAATTTTGCAGGAAGGCAAAGAGGGCATGAAAGCTGAAATGGACAGTAGAGGACAAAGTGGAGAGAATTCAAGAGGCACAAGGCAGATCACACTGGCCTTCCTCCTGGAGAAAGACTTGTCTTCTCTGTTACACTTAATCAGCTACTTTTGGTGATCTAGCAGAATCTCCAAACCACTTTTTTTTTTTTTCTTTGTAGCGCTAGCAGCTAGTCAACATTTGTCTGATATATTTTGTTCTGCATGTGTGGCTTTCAGGTCCTGTTCTCCTGCATCTTCTTCTAGTATACATTCCAGATGGAACTTGTGATAATACTTCTCCCACAGCAGCCACATATACTCACACTGTTTGAAAAAAAATAGCTGAATTGGAAGGTACTCAGTATTTCTAAGTTAATTGGGCTTAATATGAAGTGAAAGTTAGAAGTGACACAGCTTTAGAGTGGTGATGACAGATTTAGCTGTGCTGTTGGTAAATTGCTTACTGCAATATCATGTTCCCCAACAGGCTTCTTTCCACGTGTTGCTTGTTTTTTAACTACTCTCCTTGCACAGAAGAGCTCCTTTTCAGTTTGCCAGTGGAAGTGCTACTTAATGTTCCAAACCTGCAAACTTTGACTCACACAGATATTTTATTTTCTGTCTTCATCCTACTGTCTTCTTGTGTACCTGTACACGATTGTGTATGTGTTTAAGAATAAAAGCTGCCTCATTAAAGTTATTGAGGCCCTGATTCAGCAAGCACTGATGTTTATGTAGAAGCATCTGATTAGCTGTTAATGGATTTTACATAAACACATGCACTCATCCTTTGCTGAATCAGAATTATCAAAACTACTGGCTGTGTTGCTAAACCCTTTCAGAGAGCTGCCTCTCTGGTCATCATCTTTCTTGGGATGGGACTGTGTGACTCCCTTGATTGTGCATTGCAATCAGCAGCTATGATTGAAAGGTTTAGACTGTTTCTTCTGCAGTCAATGACAGTGAATGACAGTGACTTTTTTTTTTTTTAAGCAAAATATTTTTTTAACTGAAACAAAACGAATTAGGAGAGCTGGTTCATTAACCAGACTACATGCATTTCTGGATTACTAGGTACATAACTGTTTCACACATCGTTATCTAGTGAGTACCAACTTCAGATGCCTTCAGACTTCTAGAATCCATCTGGTACATCCACATGATTCTTCATTTAAAAAACAAGACAAACCACATTTCTCATCTATTAAACTGCATAGTCCTTTTTTATCACTCTGCTTTTTCTTGAAATGGAGTCACTGTTTATCATCCTGTGGTTTGTGAATTTCAGCCTTAGGCAAATAAGGCTTGAAAGTTGTTGGAAGCACCGTATAATATCCTTGAAGCCAGTTGTGCTGTCCATTGTCTTCCAGTGATATACCTGGTTTTATCTTTCTGCCTGCTTCTCTCCTTAGCTTCCTTTTAACCTAGAGCAGTGAATTCATGTATTATCCAGCATACAGGCTGATCAGGCGACAGTAAATGTGCCTATTCTTATTTGAATGCGGTTGGATTATTACAAAGTTTCCCTTACCATACAAGGACTGCAGTGTGTTTTTATGTTGTTGTTTGCTTAAAATCACCTGTAACTCGATTAGGACATTTTGTACTCAGTTTAAGAGTAGAGTTTTAGATATTTCCAGCAGTAGGATTGTTCACATGCCTAAGGGGTTGCAGTGCTGGGTCACCAACTCCCATTTTGATCAATGCTTGGTGTCAGGGCAGTGCTCCCAAGGGGAGTAGCACAAGACTCGTGCATAGTAAAACTGCTTAGTGGTGCAGAACACAACCCTGTTCAATCAACAAAGCTGCAAGCTCATAATCACATTCTGATTACACTGACAAAACAGTGTGTTCTCTTCTCCCCCACCCTCCTCCCAAAAATCCACACTGAAAACTTACAAAACTGTAATTAATGGGCTGCCTCCTGCTATGGTAGGATAGAAAATCCAATATGAGAAACTCCCATTCAGCTTCCAAGCATGCACATTCTTCTTGAAATTAAATATGGATCTCCTCTTAAGGGTCACTTTAAGGATAGATCATGACAAGTCAGTGATGATGCTCAGCTTGTTAGCAGAGTTTCCCTCTCCTTTCACCTTTCAGAACTTTATTTTCAGAAGCTGGAAGACCTAAGGACTGAGCATGGGAAAGAAATGAATGCGACATCATTTCTAGCAGTTTATATAGTCTCTTTGGCATCACTAAAATGATCATCTAGAAAAACTCTGAACCATGAATGAAAAACATGAGGAAAAAAATGCAGTCTGTTTCTTTTACCCTGATCTTAAACAAAAACTGAAGTTTGGGGATTAACTAGAGGTAATCTACCACTAACTGCAGATGATTTTTTTTTCTCCTTACAACAGTAGTCCAGTTAAAACACCTGCCCTGTGTTGATAATATAACAATATGCTGCAAGATAGAATGTTCTTTGCAATCTGGTGAATGTCCCTTTCGTAAAGCGTATATTGAATTTATGTTGATGCGAACCAGGGGCTCTTTGACTTTAAAGCACAAAAAGTTTTACTACCTTTGCAATAGTCATAGCACTTCCAAGCTTCAAGCAGAATGATTCAGACTACTTGAAGTTCTTTTTCAGCTGTTCTTTGAATTAAGTGAACAGCAATATTAATCCAGCACTTCCGAGACTGCTGGTGCAGCACTTTGTCAGCTTCCTCAGACATATTCACAGCAATCCCACTGATGAAGTCCTGGAATTGCTTTAACAGCAGAGTGCAGTGCAACTGAAGATGTCTTGGAAAATAGTCATATTTTTTCATTTCTAAACAGTTAATTTCCAGATTGGGATTCCATTCCAGTGGACTGGCCTTTTGGGATTGCTGATACACAGTGGGGAATGCTAAAAGGGGACAAACATACTCAGCAACTGAAAATAAGGTGAAACCCTTTCCAAATAAATTCAACAAAACTAAGATGGAAAGATCCTACATTCTAAAGCAATATTTTCAGTGCAAACATGATTTTGTGCTTCCGAGTGTATGTCTGTCTCCATACAAACATTATGAAGCCAGCCCCCCAATCTCTTACTCATACATAGAACTCCTCAGAGACGTAATTCCAGAAACATTGAGGGCTCTACTTACATAAGTAAGAACTATTTGTATGTGGGTTTGTTTGGTATTAAGAAAAATTTTAAAACTTAAGGACTAGAATGTTAATTAAGTTACAGGTTTTTTGTTAGCATTTTAATGTTTGATTTCATTAAAAGCAAGCAAAATTAACTACAACATGTTAAAACTTCAGTTTTCATTGATGTTTTCAGTGCCAAGAGAAAGCAAAATCAGGCTTCTTGTTAATTATTTATTGTCTTAGTTCAGCCATGTGCTTGGCTCTGTGTAATAAGCAAACAAAAGGGCAGGTCTTTACCCTGCACAACTTGTAAGCTGGAAAGTACACAGAGAAAACCAAACAGCTGGGAAATCCCCAGAGAGAGGAAAATGTTGGGAAAGGGCTTGACAGAAACTTAATTCATAGTGTAAAATCTTGTTTATTTGGATTCTGTGGGAGAGTCAAAACCCAAGTTGTTGATGGATTTGGCTTGGTTGGTTATTCCATGTACAGAAGCAGAACTATAAATTTAAAATAAGAGGGTCTATGGGACGTGCTTCGGTGACAATTTTCAAGAATGAATAGAGAGTTTCTGATACATATGTCCGCCTTGGTGGGTCAAAACCTGAAACCTGAACAGAAGTGTGTGCTTTTTAATGTATGTTCTTGACCCTATTTTATATTCTTTCATCTTGACCTTTTCATGTTTCTCTGTTTCTAATCAGGTATCTAAGCGGCTGTACAGTATGGGCTGTTATGAAATCTCTCTGGGGGACACAATTGGTGTGGGGACTCCTGGAAGTATGAAAAGAATGCTGGAAGCTGTTATGAAAGAAATTCCTCTGGGTGCTCTTGCTGTTCACTGTCATGACACGTATGGCCAGGCATTAGCCAATATCCTCACAGCCATACAGGTAACTCAGGTTCTCATTTTATAAATATGATAGTAGTAGTCTTAGTTTAATTCAAATTCATGATTTCAAAAAATTCCAGCCTTAAAGAAATTGCTAGAAAAGGAAAGGGGCGCTCACTAAACTTTCAGAAGGTATTGCTGACACATCGGGTTGTCTACAAGTATTACTGCTGTTGCTTTTGCAAGAAAATTTCAATTCTTATCTACTTATTACCTTCAATTCCATTCAAAATCACTAAGAAACAGTGGTGATTATTATACTGCATTGATTTTGGATGAATGAGGGAGATAAAATATAATTTTTTTCTGATGTCTCAGATTCCACTTTTTGTAGGAACATCTGTATGTTGATTGTTCACTAAACTAAAATTTCTATTTTACAGAGATGTCTAAATGTAAAATAGAATAATGCATAATTACATCTTGATTTCAGATGGATAAATCTAAATTATTGGTAATTATGTACACAGAGTGGTCTAGATAATTTTATCACTGTTCAACATGCCTTCAGTATGCTTTTTTGGTTATCAGTTATACCTTCTGAATAAGATAAGCAACAACTTTATATCCTATTTAATCTTCTTTCAAATCTGTGGCTAGATACTCAGAAATAGTTAAATTCCACAAGAGATATTTTTCCCTTTGTGTTTATGTAGTTCTAAGAATAGGACACAATACAAGAAACAGACTACAAGTTCTAGTGTAGTTTTTGTAAAGATACAATCTTGAAAAGTATCTTAATGTTGTACATGCATTCCTAAGGAGACCTATTTTTACTACATGTTACAGAATCAAATGCTGTGTACAAATCATAGGCCTTTATTGTTCTATTTTATACTTAATGACATCTTCTGCTTCCTTGCAATTCAGGCAGCCTTTTTTAAGGTCAACTTTCCTTTGTCCTGACTTGTTATTTTGGCAGAGCTCATATTATGTTGTTTAGAAATAACAGCAGTGTGTTAGCAGTATTAGTGATATAAGCAACATGAAGGAACAGGGAAGTGTTTGAATACGGGAATCTCTGCAAGTATTTGATTAAATACTGAATGACAAAAACTGGTAAAAAATGTTCTAACTTTTACTCACAGTGTTCACCATTGACCCTTACTCACTTTCACTGTTGCAAATGTGTGTGTATGTACCATGGGATAAATAAATTGCTAATTTCACAGTTAGCTTCAGTTGCAGATGTAATAGCTAAAAGCATGAAAACCCCTGAGCATGGGAGGAGTTCGCCATAAAAATACTTGAAGCATTGTTTTTCAAATCCTTCCTGAAAATAATTGCTGTCATGGTGCCTACTAAACACTGAACGATGGCTATGCTTTGTTAACCCCAGTATTTGTTGTAAGTGATTCCTGTTTCAGGTTTGCCTCCTGCTCGTATCTTTTTATTTACTTCTTAAATCAACTGTGTAAGAGTTACAGGGGAAAAAAAGCTCTTAGGTACCTAATGTGCAGTTCAGGCTAATTAGCATGTAAATTCAAGAGAGCAATAGAGCTGAAAACAAATCTCTATGCCTCTATGCAGTCTTCTCAGATTTCTGGGAACCCAAGGGTGCCTGAAACCCACCAGAAAACTTCCCTGTGTGCTCAAGTTCTGCTACAGTGCACGTCTAAAGGTGTGGTGTTTTTGGCTGCGCTGAACTTGTCATAGATTTTGCCAAAAGCCCTTGATGAAGCAGGCATTACACAGTCTCTCTGACTGGCTTTGTGCAAGCAGCGCCTTGGCTCGCTCTAAAGGTAGGTCCCCAGGCTCTTGGATCCTCAGATGGGGCTGGTACATCACAACATCCTCGCCTGTCTCTGGTCAAAGAAATGAGGCAGCTAGTGGTGCATTATAGATAAACAATACTATTTCTAAAACAAGGCAACTTTTACAGGTCAGCCGGATGGTAAAGTGCCAAAGCCAGTGGGTCAGAATGCCCAGGTCACTTCTAGCCCCTGCTGTCAGGCTTGCCTGTGCTTTCCTCTCTGCCAAAGAAACATAAATGGCAAAGTACTGGAGTAAAACCCCTTGTCTTCAGCTCAGCAGTTCATTTCATAAACCAGACTCTCCACAGACACAATTCCTTACCCTTCTTCCCGTATGGGTCTGTGTGACCGACACAATACTTCATCAGGAGTGAAATGTGTTTGAGGGGTTATAGAAAAAAATCAGAGGCTACAGTTATTGTTTTAAAACAATTTTAAAGAATATTCAGCAGGCAGGTTATACTCTTCCTAAGACATTGCAGACTACAACCTCAGGCTGAGTACTATTGTATTGTATATTGTATTTCCTAAGAATTAATGAATGACAGCTGGAAAGCCACAAATCACTCTACACTAATTCAGGCATTGCTTCGATGGGAGATCTCCTAGGAGTGGAAAGAGGTGCTGGTGATTCAGTAAGTGATTTTTTATACAGATCGCATTGTTCCATGCAGGATTATACTACCCAGAATATTTTCTTTTGTTTGGGGCTGATCCAAAGTCATCTAGAACTGACAGGCCGTATCTGTATAAGAAATTAGCAGGGAAGTAGTCTTGTAATTTTAGTATTCAGTTTTATGTGTGTTGTTTTAGCAAAAGGATAGGTAGTGAAAGATGGGAGAGAGATTAGCCAACTTTTAAAGGATAAGTAATTTTTTAACTTGTTGAAGTGAATGATATAGATAGAAAGCATTGCCTAGAGAAAGGAAATTCACTTTATGAAGAGAATCTGTGTAAAAATGTGAGGAACATGAAGTGATGCTTCAGAACAAAATGATAAACATTTAAAGTAGAAACATGACTGGCTCTTGGTTAAATGGTTTAATATTAAAATATCAGAGTATACAATTTACCAAAGAGACAAATTCAGAAGATTGGAAGTGATGTAGCAATCTAGTTAGAGGTTGTGGTATTTTGAGTAAAATTACATATGTGGGTTAGCTAATGTGACAAACACAAAATGTAGCTAAAAGTAGTAGTAAAACATTTATAGGAAATTGTTACAGACCTCCAAGGAAGGGTAAAAAGATGGGTCAGGAAACTTCTGTGCTGGAGAGGCCCCAATAAGGGAGACCATTGATCTGGGGAGATTGGAGTTACCTTGACAATTGACTCCTGTAGCGTGTACGGAACGGGTAAGAAAGGGGAAGTTTTTTAATGGAAGTGATACAGAACTCTTTTCTTGCATAGCTTGTGTAGTTGCCAGAAATAGCTTTGTCTGTTTTCATAGCGCATATCTGAACATGAGAAAGAATATGTGAAGAGGCAAAGAGGAGTTTTGGCTGGCAGTGATACCTCAATGAATGAAACAATCAAATAGTAACCCCACAGAACTTTATCAAATTCAAATCACTATTGTAATTCATTAATAGAAACTGATCCCTACACTACTGGGATCAAATCCTAACTTAGAGAAAACAAGAATAAAACTCTAATGACTTACAGGGAGCAAGAATTTTCACCACCTTGTGTAATCATTTCCACCTTACTGGACACAATGAGATGAATGAGATTTATGACTTGCCAGATTAAATTACTTTTTATTAGTGCTTTCTTTTCCCAGAAAAGAGGATTTTTTGAATAAAACCCATGCTTTACTACCAGAAACATAATTTAGCAAGCCTATAATTAAACTTTCAAGGTTCAGACTGCAAAATCCAAATTTGTGAATACAGGTTTTCATTACAAGCATTATAATATATCCCCTTACAGAGAGTTTAAAATATTTAATAATATTTCATTAGTGTCTTTAAGATCCTTGAATTTTAAAGATTAAATAAACCTTTTTTTTTTTTTTTAATCCAAATAGAAATGGCTGGCTGCTGAACTCTTCCCTTCATCACTTAACTGGATTGATTCTAGCCCCTTTGGTGCATGCTGGAGAGTCTAACCAACTTGCATATTTTTGTGGCTCCAGTTTACTTATGTAGTAAGGACTAGATTCACACAAAGGCAGTCAGTGTTGATATGGCTAAGTTTTAAGTGCCAGAACCAGGAGAGGAATCTGAACATAGATGCTGAAGTTCCTGGTTTATTAGTTCACAAGGATCACTGTGTTACAGGAACTGAGTTCACAACAGCCAGCAAGCTGAAATGGTAGAGCCTAAGTTAAGCAACTGAGAAAAGTTTGTGTTTAAAATTCCCCTTTTCCATGTTTCTTATGAGCTTACATGTGGAACCTTAGGTTCAGAGATGAATTTTCCACCCAAAACCATCTGCTAGATGTAAGTACCTAGCTTGTCTTATTTTTTTTCGGACACAGGATTTGCTGTTTGTGGCTGTTGAGCTTGCCTGCAGTAACAGGCTGTCAAGACCCCTTTCAGCTGGTGGTTAGAGGCCAGCTAAGACGTCTTGTCCAGGAGTTGCTTGCTGCTAAGGAGCTGCCAAGGGCTCCCCCTCCTTCACTTGGGGGTGGCTTTAAACCTGAAACTCTTGTGCTTGGCCCCTGCCTGAGCTACCCTGCAGCAGTGTTGCAATTGCACTTGCTCCCAGTCTTGCACCTCCCTGATTCTCACCCTCATCCTCGCCTGCTGGGTTGACTTACTGGGTTAACCTCAGACCTGGCTCATCACTAGAGACCTGCTGGATGATTGCTGGACTGTGACCAATCTTGTTACTGTCTCCAGACCTGATCCTGACTTTGAATTGCTGACTTGACTTCCTGGCTCATTTTTGGTGAGGTTGCTGCCACTGCCTGCCTAGCTGTGACTCTTGGCTCCTCGCTTGCCTTCCTTATGTCTGCCTGAGACGGTCAAGCATTTAGAGGGTCTAGCAACCAATGTCTTGAGCTTTAAGGATGGCTGTGAATGGCAGGTAGTGGAGTTGGTGCTGAGCTGGGAAATACAGCAGTTGTGAGTTAGCAGGTCTTATGTGCTTTGATCTTGGAGCTCAGCTGGAGGCTTTGTCTTGCAGAGAGGCAAGATATTGCCATTCAGTTAAATTCGGAAAGCATTTACTGGTGCCTGGGTGTACATAAAGCCCTAACAGTTCTGCACTGGGGAACTCTGCTGGGGACAAAAAGAAGAGTCCAAAAAGTCAGCCTGAGGAATTGGTGTCTGTGTCTGAGGGGTATCATGAACTTCAACATCTCTTCTAGGTGCCAGACTACTTTCTTTGCGATTCTCCTCTTAAGTTTTTAGACCTGTATTTCTGGGACTAACTGACCTAAAAGAATATACCCATAATGATGCATTTCCAAATAAGTACAGAATCTGTAAGAACAGAAAATTCACTTAGCATTTGTATCCTGCAATCAGTTCTTTCACCTTTGATGTGTCCAACTTCGGTAGATATCTGCAAGGATGCAGGGCTCATGCTAGCTTATCCCAGTGGATGACTCCTATGCACAGCTAGAAGCCATGCAAATTAGAGTAGCTGAATAGACAGAATAGTGATAAAAAAGAATAATGGTAAAATGTCATGGAGGTGTGGATAACAATGGTGGGAGGTCAGATGGGAAGGCGGCAAATACATGTGTATACTAGTTACATATAAATTGCTCTAGGGTTTCTGATGGTGATTTGTTACCTTTTTGCTGAGTTGTGCATATAAGCATGCATACAATCACAGTTTAATCTCTTGATTTAAAATGAAGCAACTGGATAATTTTTTTAAGTACAAATTTTACAAAACAGCATTGTAAAAACTCATAAACACATTTTCCTTTGGTTTAGTTTTCATGAGCTTTATGTCCTGATTTCTTCTTTAGATTTAATTTCCAAACAGATACAAAGTTAAAACCAGTGGGTTTCTCCTGGATTTGTGTTGAAATTCCCCCTTTTTCATAATTTTAATGCAAAGCCATAGCTGGGCTGTCATCTTTTGGATGGTTGCTTGGACAGGGTCACAAAACTAAGAGATGTTAAAACTAGATGAGCTTTGTTGCAAAATGCTGTATTAGAGAGAACAATGAGGACATGATATAAGTAAAAATTAAAACAGTAAACCAAAAAACTCTTGGTTCCCAGATTTTCTAAGCATGAAACAGCAATCAAAAAAATCCACAGCATGCTGGGTAACAAAACAAAGAGTTTAAAAGCAAACAAAGAAAGCAGGATTAAATTAAAGTGTCATTAATTCAGGTATGCACATTTATTTATGTGCTGATATAAATGGTCCATTTTGGAGGGTCAGAATTTAGGACTGCTTTTTATCTGCCTACAGTCTAGGTTTAACCAGCATCTGAATTCCTTCACTTTCTTCCTGTAAAACAGAGAACAAAATGTATGCACAAGACTTGAATAAAGAGTTAAAATCTTCTATCCTGTCTCCCAGCTTTATCTACCATTGACTCCTATGCACTATGTTCGTCACTGGTAGTTAACTTCTTGCTAATGACCATTGATAACAGTCGTGGTAAGATTGTAAATTTGTTTATATATCTACATCTCTCAACTCCTGTCTAACTCATTAGCAACCTAAAATTGGACATTCAAGATGGTATCAGGAAATAAGGAAAAAAAACCCCATGTAATAATTCTTTATTTGTAAGAAATGCTCTCTTTTCAATTCCCTGCACAATCATTCAGAGCTGTAGTGTAGTAGAATAAATTGACGTCTGTTATAGGGTAGGGAAGATAGATAAGCAACCATGAAAAAGTGTGAAGCTTTGCATGTAGTCATCGTGCTAGACTTGAGCTAGGAATTTCTCATGGAACAGTAATTATGAACTTCCTAGCTGAGGAAGGCAGTCTAGTCACATTTGTCTGTTGCTACGCAAATCAAAAAATACTGGTTTTGGGGAGTTATGTAGTAATTGAGGAAATTAACTTGTATGTAGTGGATTGCCAAAGTTCTTGCTTGAATAATGCATTAAATACCACTAGGACTTTGTTTTATTATCAGCAGTGTGCTGGGGTACCCACTGCCTGGCAATGAAATTATTTACATCTAAACTAATTTTTAACAGCAAAACCAGTTATGATAGTTTAGTTAAAATGTTGACACTGTACTAAAGACAGGGTTTTTTTTAAGCCAATAGGGAGGTTTTGTATGGAATTAATGAGGTACAGGAGGCAGGAAACATAACATTTTGGATTGCCTTTTCCTGATTCAGCATGTGTGTGCATATCCCTCTTCTTCAATTTTTCATTTGTAAAACAGCAATAAGGCTCATCTCTTTTAGTTTGTGAACTGCTAAAAAAATCTACAGAGGAAGAGCATCGGACAACTACAAATTATTTTTATGAAGTCTAGATTTAAAATTTATTTTTGAAATTGAAGTTTAGAAATGGAATAGATTGTAGGTTTGGTATCGAATGTAACTTTGAGATTAAAAAAGTTGAGGTATATGAGTGGGCAAGTGATCAAAATACATACAAGCCCAATCAAATTATCTGAGTTCTGTAACACTCCATTTCCTTTCCCCTGCACAGCCTAGCACTCTGAAGAATTTATGTAGCACAATGTGAGGGTAGGAAAGACTTGCTGTATGAAACATGCACATATTTTGGGATCTTGAAAAATTGTTAATATTTTTGCATTTCTATTTTGAGAAATGCATGGAAATGGAAAGGTTTCAACAGACCTCACAAGTTTACTTTCCTCTGCTGTTTACAAAGGTATGCTAGGAAACTGCAGAAGACTTAACAGAGATCTCCAGAAACTAATTTCAAGGTTCAGATAGGGAAACATTAGAAAACACAGCTTGACTGAGAATAGCTGTATGGGATTCAGGAAGGGCTGGTCATGCTTCAGTATTTCACTGGAATTCTTTGAGGCAGTCACTGCCAAAGAAGACAAAGGATATACAGTGGCCATCATATGCTTTGATTTTTCAGAAAATAATTTACAGTGTTCTGCACTGGAAGTTAATATTAAGGCGTGGAGGCATGTAATAAGTGGAAAGTTGGCTAAATGGCAGGAAACAAATGGAGTTATGAAACGGAATTTCTTCAAGCTGGAAAGCACCCATCAGCAGGGTGGTGGAAGTATTGGCCTGTAGGTCCCAGGTTTTCCTGCTTAAATGAGTAATTTGTAATACCATAATGCTCACGTTAAGGGCAGTTGTTCCAACTTGGAGAAATTAAACTTTTCAAATTCTAGATTTCCATTGTGAGAAACAGGATAGCTAGCACAATTTGTAAGTGCAAATCTGTGTAGTATTCTAAAACATGCAAAAGAAGAAGTTTGGGATCAAAAGTAAGAGTATAGGAATACACATGATTTTAGGTAAAGAAAGAGATTATTTATGAGAACATGCCTGTCCTTTTAAATAAGGGTCTTCCTGGAGCTTTCTACTTTTAGATTTCTCTAGGAACTAATTTATCCTAGGCACTTACCAGGTATTTTCTGGGTTTAAAAGTGTAAACAATACTTTTGAATTATTTGTCAGCAAACTAAAAGAGCTGTTAGCAATAACACAAAATTTTTTAGAAAACATCAGTTTGCTTTTTTTGTTTCTGTTTCCTTTTATTCCCTTTTCCTCATAGAAACAACATAGCACTTAGGTAAAGCTAGCAATTAAAAAAAATCAAAAAAATCAGGTGTTTGAGCTGAAGGAGTATGTGATATTAGGAAAGAAAAGAGTAAGTAGAATTGTTTAAGATAGAAAGCTAGCAAGACAGAGTTGAATAAGACTGTGTATCTGAAAGCAGGTAAGTTAGGGGGAAAATGGCAGGTGAATTGTGAAAAGTTACCAGACTGCAAGGTTTCTGTGAAGGAAACTTAAAAAGAGGGTGTGTGCTTTAGGAAAGTAGAAAAACACTTGCATTTTATCAAATAATATTGCTACTATGAGCAGTCAGCTAGTTACTTTTGTAAGTGAAAAAACATACTGTACAAATGAATAAATCAGACCTACATATGGGAAGAAAATGAAAACATAGGCATTCCTACTGAAAATCTGAGAGATGTTTTCCAGTATTTTCTCTGGTTATTTTTTTGGCCTTTTTATACATACTGGTTTTACATTGTTGCATGTAATTTCAGCAAAATAAGAAAGCAAGCAAATGAACAGGCAGTACCACTCTGGCTCTTTTCTCAGATCAGTATAAAAGAAGTAGCAACCCTGTTTTTTTTGCTTTCTGCTGCTTTTTGCAGGTTGCGCATAGCATGCAATTTCTGAGGAGCTGAAATTTTTTGACCTTTCTCCCTTCAGAAAAACTTGGTAGCCTGATAGTTCACAAATAAATTCCTCATTGCTATTATTACAACTGTTACACTATTACTAGAAAAAAAAGTTTAAACAGTAGACTTTGTTTCAAGAATTTTATTTTTTGAACTTTTTAGGGTAGGAAAGGTAATATAGTTGTTATCATATACTGAAATAGCAGCCAGAGTTCCTAAGGCAAAGGTGTATTTTACATGCATATACCAAGAGGTAGCCTGTACTTTTTTGTGGGTTTTGTTTTTTATTTTAAATGAAACTTAGTATATTGTAAATGTTTAACAAATAATAGAAATCTATATTGTTCTAGCTGCCTCTAATATGATGATTGAATTTCAGAAGCTTTCAACCCTAGTTACTGAACCAACAAACCTCAAGTCTAAGTCTGTTTCAGGATACTAATCAGACCAAAAGATCCTTCATCAGTTATAGATTATTCTCATCTGCAAATTCCCACACTGGAGCTGGCTTGGAGTAGTAGACACAACTTCCCTTTGGCTTAGAATCAAACCTCAGCTGTCTTTTAAAACATTTTTAGACCTTGAATTTCTCATGTAAATCTACGCATCTTTCTTTGTATCTCTGCAAGTTCATATAGATTTATCACCCTAGGTCTAAATGGAGTATGAATGGAGAAATCACTGCAGCAACTAGAGAAATAAAATCTGAAGTGGTTTTAGTTTTCTATCTTAAAGCCAAAGATAATTTCTGTACTAATAGCATTGAAGCTGTGGATTTATAGAAAGAATGAATTTGGCCCAAATAAGTCTGTTCTCTTTTCTCTTTTTGTGTGCTTGCCTACTTCTACTTGTTTCTTGGAATGATGTTTTATTGTAGCTTCCTAATCACATCTTAAATGCTTTCATTTCTGAGTTTCCCATCCTCTAAGTGACATTCATTTGCACATTTCATTCTTCAATGTTAGTGGTATGTTCCAATTTCAGCTTCACTGATCATTTTCGGATTCATTAAATCTAGAAGCATTAAGGTCATACTGATTTGGTTGGCCAGTACCTGAAAGGCATTCTAGCATTGCTTCCATTATTGTGCATCTTTCTCCTCTTGTGAATGAACTTTTTCCCATGCAAAAATAAACAGATTCAGAGAATTTACTTGAAATGATTCTTAGGTCTTCATCAGATTCTGTTCTGCTGCATCATTCTTTACTTGTCATATCTAGAACAATAGTTTGTAAAAGGGAAAGAATTAGTATTAATAGAATATGAGAAGACAATTTTGTCTTATTTCACCTTTTTCCGGCTAATAAGAGGCTTGCAAAGTTGTGCTTGCAAACAAGTCTCACACAAAATAGCACAGAATATAACTAAATACAAACCAAACAGATTATAGGCCCATTTGAGGATAATACTCTGTACAGACTGTTAGTGTCTACTTCCCCTCTCCTTTGTTCTCCTTTGTAATGCCTTTTTTGCTATTCTTTGCCTCCATCAATGCTTAAGCGAAGTAAATATGCTGCTGGCAGCTCGCTGGCGAGAAGGGAGAATGATATGAACAGATACCGTGCTCCTGCATTCACCCACGCCTAATATTTTCCCTGGCACTTATGTTAATTTTTTCCTCCTCTTTCACTATTTTCCTAGTCATTGTTTGATACTTGTAAGTCTGCATGGCCAGAGCAATAGTCTTTTTACAGACCTCCTTTTATCATCCCAACTGTGTCTTGTTTAACTTGACTATTTAAATGTCTAAGAGTCAGCATCATCCAGTTCTGAAGTGGACTGGGCAGTAATCCAGCTCTTTCTGTTAGAGACAGACATTCATTATTTTGGACTAGAAACAAATTACTTCCAAATGCTGGAAATGTAAGAAGGCTTTTCAAAAAAGGTTTTCAGGTGTTTATAGAACAAATTAGTATAAAATAGTTTTCAAAATGCTAAGCCCAATTTAAAATAAATATTTAGTACTTTTAGGAGTTGTGAAAATATAGCACTAGAAAACTGAAGTCACTGATCTGTAGCATGCATAAAAAATCTGGTGAGGGCACACTGATGTCAAATTCCCCATGCATTTTTCTATTGTGCCTCAACTGGATTGCATGCATAAAAAAGGTAGTATTCTGGGTTTTTTTTTAACATGAGACTACATGGCTGGCTCTAGGTTTGATGAGATGACTGCCTGTAACAATCAGAAATTGAACTGATAACTGTTATTTTACAACAGTTTTCGATTCAATTTCTGAAAATCAGAGTTTAGATTATCAAGGTGACTGATAAATGAAGAGTTTTCATTGGTCTGAGTGTTGGTTTTTGTGCCTCATTCAGTATCACATAAGCACTCCCTCATTCACAGAAAGACACGCTACTTCTTCACAGCTGTTACCTGTTCCTTTTGGTTTTATGGTGTCTTGCTGGTCTGTCACACGCCTTCCAACTTTCACAGCAGATGAAATGGGATTTCCACAGATAAGTGGCCTACACAACTGGCTCATCTCAGAACTGCTCCATCCTTGCAAGCCCATCCCATTCTCCCTTTTCAGCACCCTTCCCACGGCTTAAATTTCTTCATCGATTTCTATCTCATCAGCTGTCACATTAATTTTAGGTACAAGACTGCAAGTCTGAATAGACTTTGCACTCCTGCAGTTGCTATATCACTCCTTGATATGAAAAGCTTGCATCCATAAAATCAAATTCTTACCCTCCAAAACAAGGTCAGTACTTCAGACTGCCAACTGTGAATGATCCCTAAATGGTGCTAGCTCCCAGACGGTGGAGCGCTACCTGGCCCAGGCCAAAGCTGTGCTGCGGACAGTGGCAAGAGTTACACACAGTGGATGATTGAATTCTAGTCCTGACGCCATTTAGTTTACTGGTCTCATATATATATAGCCACAAAAGAGCACAAGTTCCTGTGTATTAACAGCACAAAAGAGAGACTTGTGTTGTCATTCCTAGTGGCCATTTGAGGATGTCTCAGAGCTGAGATTTCAGAGGTTCTGGTCAGCTCAGAGTGTGCTCCGTGCTGCTGGTGTCCCTGGGGACTCCACTGCAGAGCTATTGCTGGTCTTCCTTAAACATCTGTACACTGCATCCATCTCTACAGCATACATCTCTAATGGGGCTCTGCACATTACACATCTTTGATTCAAGGCATGGGGGCATGAGAACTTGAGGAATCTGTCACTATTTACTAGCAAGACGCATTCATGTGTGCATGTAAGTTGTTCTGAAAAGCTGAACTGTTTCGGCTCTTCCAGAGCAGTGTAGTTCAGGGCAGATATCTGCCCCACGGGATATCAGCTTGATTACTAAAAGATTGGCAAAGCTCTAAGCAGCTTACCATAGGATATGAATATGGAAAATATTGGCCAGTCTTTGTAACTGATGTAGCTAACATGCCGATTTAAATTAAATTTCTAATTTAAATACACCACAAAAATCAATGTCTATATTTTAAAAATAGTAATCTAAAACATGCTCTAGATTAATACTAGGTTTATATTCATTAGACCACCTATTTGTTCCTGCGATTAAGATATACTTATGACGATGATTCTAGGATATATAGTTTTAGATACTTTTAATCTAAAACATGCTCTAGATTAATACTAGGTTTATGTTCATTAGACCACCTATTTGTTCCTGCGATTAAGATATACTTATGACGATGATTCTAGAATATATAGTTTTAGATACTTTCTGACCTAGAACATACGAGTATGCCAGTAGTTGTGTATCTGGCTTTGTGTTTTCAGCTAGTCTCCTTCTTGACTGACTGAGGTACAATCCTTTTGCTTTCTCTTTGTTTGGAGCTTACATGCTGCACACTGAAAAGGTATGTGGTGCAGTGGCAGAAATAACATACAGTATTTCAACATATTTTTAAAAACAATTGTGAAAGAAAAAATTCAAAAGTTTGGTGAGGATACAATTATTTTATGTACCTCTAAAAACAGGTTTTTATTCAGGATTCCTCATTCAATTTTCATGGTATTTTGAAAAGAAATTATTTCTATAAGAGCTGCTTGACTTTTGTTAGAAATTCTCACTATAATCATATTGCACTTTAATCAGGCTGTGACTCTGTATATATCAGCTAGAAGAAGATAAATGGCTTTTAGACGTGTATTTTTCTACTCAGTGGAAATGACTTCCCCTCCCTTTTTACCTTGAAGTATTTTTTCTTGAAGTTTAGCAACAAATGTAAAATAAGGACAGAGTCACTACAGTGCTTCCCACTTGGAAATTATTGTTTCTTTTCTTTAACTTTTGTTATTTGTGAGTGTGTTTATTCTACTTTCTGCCTGAAAATGAGGGTATTGCATGGAACCTGACTTTCAGACCCAAGCAAGGTCAGAGGAGTTTGCCATGGCAGGAACAGTTCTGGGAAATCACAAATCCCAGTGTCTCCAGTAGGGAAGTGCAGTGTTTACAAGATGATGCTTCCTTCCTTTTTGGGCAGCTCTACAGACAGCTGTGCTGAGGGGGTGGAACTAAACCTCTGGCCATGCTCGCATATTTATGGCTCTTCGGAACCGATTTTGTTATCATCCAGCAAACAATGAAGGAGGGTTACTTCCTCTTGCTGAGATACATCAGGTGGCTTTAAACAAGTTCTCAGGGTGTTTCCTAAGGTAAATTAAACTGCAGAAAACCCGGAGATGCTCTCATCAGACAGACTGAAGTTCCTGAACTCGCTCTAAATGAGTGTGTTGGGTGGATCTTTGTAGCCGTCTGAGAACAAGTGACCATTTGCATAAGTGGAATAAGTCGAAGATGACTCTTCAGTTAAGACAGCAACCAAAGCTGATGCAGTACTTAAAGTATGACAATCGTCTTTTTTCTCTGTGCTGTGCAGAAGCAACACTGAACCAGTCACCTGAGTCAATTCATTTGTCATTTATCTTTTTTTTTTTCCTTTTGAAATATTACAGTACAAATTGAAACAGCCAGGCTTTCAGAAATAAAAACTTTTTGATCATTTTTAAAGGTAAATGAATGATAGTTTTATACACTCCATAATTGTTGCCAGCTTGCATATTTTCCTATTTATTTAATTTTTTTCTCTTTGCTGCTTAGTGCAAGTGCTATATGGTGACAGACTGTCAGAGGCAAATGATGTGATGTGCTTAACACAGAGTCCTTTCAAATGCATAAAATAAACAATTATAGAAAGAAAGATCTTTCTCTGATCTATGTTCATAACAGTAAGATTTTGCTTGCACTAGGAGTTGCAACAATAGGTAAGAATTTTTAATTTGATGTAGTATCTTTTCCTCTAAAGAATAAACTGAGCAAACAGAATAAAAGTAAACTTAGCAAGGCAATATAATGTGCATCTATAGCAAAAGATAAGATGCTGTTGAATGCCTTTTTAAACAAAAGAAATGTTCTGGCTTTACTGTTGGCAGATATATTGGATGAGCAATTTGCAACTGTCTTTTAAAAAAGGAATGCCTTTATTCAGAATAAGGGAAAAACATTTACAAGACAGATTAAATTTTGTGCCTCCTCACCTTCATGCTACCACTTAATTAGTCAATGTACTGGAAGGGAAGATTCTTTTAGAGGTATTGTAATGTGATAAGGAATATTACAAAATTGATCCAGTTATAACAGAATGGTAGAAGCTGAGAAACGGTCACACTTCTTTTTAAAGTTTCCTGCCTTATGATGAAAATGATGGTGAAAACTTTATTTGCAATAGAGATTCACTCTGCCTATGGTGTCCAAAAAGATGCCCTATTTGATTGCATCTTCTTTGGTCACGTTACTGTAATTATTAACTGTTTAATCCCATCCTGGAATTCTACTCAGGACATTATATTTCAGCACAAAATGGAAAGTTCTACTTCCTTGAAGTTATATAGATGAATGACTAAAACATATATTCCACAGCTCTTAAAGGGAGGTTGCTCCTTGGTTCTGGATCTTTGCAGTAGATGCTATATTTTCCAACAAGACCTTAGCGGTCCCATTTGTTAAATACATTTGTCTGAGTCTTGAATCAAATTAAGCATGTGCATAGCTGTTTGCAAGTTCAGGGACTATTTAGGGAGAATGAATTTTAAGAAAAAAAGTACTGATAGAAATAATATACTATTTTTTTGTTACAAAACATGTAAAAGGGAATAATCAAATAGAAATAAACCAGAAATATCTAATACTTTATTACACCATAATGTCTACTGCAATACTGCCGTAATTTTTGCCTAATTGGGAACCCAGTCTTTAGTTCCTCTAGAGAATGAGGTGTACAAGAATGAATACATTTGGTTTTGTTGTTGGATTTTGTTTTATGGTTTTTGAAGTTGTATTTTTTTCCCTTGCAATGATTTTCGGAACACAGATACCAGGGAAGAAAAAAAGAAGCAGTATAACTACTGTAAATATTTTATAAAATGTCCATCTGAAGCTCCTCAACCTCTGGTAATTAGAGGCCATACTGTGGAGATTGACAGGGTAAATTACCAGTTAATGTTTACACAACAAAACATATGCCCAGTACAATATCCTACACTGATGTTACTGAAAC
The DNA here is from genome assembly GCF_030463565.1 of Pelecanus crispus. Taxonomy (NCBI): domain Eukaryota; kingdom Metazoa; phylum Chordata; class Aves; order Pelecaniformes; family Pelecanidae; genus Pelecanus; species Pelecanus crispus. The sequence continues at coordinate 104,901,627 of NC_134645.1, forward strand.
CAGAGTCCGGAAATGTACAGTGGAAACAAGACGTGGTACTTTTCTTGGGCCAACACAAACAGCAATTACAGCACAGTGTGAGAGAAGTCATAAGAAATACTACTGCATATCAGTAGTTCAACAAAGTCAGCACTTTTGTGTAATTGCAGGGGAAAAGGGCTGAAAAACATTACAGATCTCAGCAAGAAATGGCCCTTTATACTTTTAAACTGATCCTTGATAAAACAATGCCGGGGTCATGAGAAGGCTACTCTGCCAATTTTGCTTCACTGTGGGATCCATTGACATCTGGCTGAGCTGCGGAAGCTGGAAAACTTCTTTAATATTCTCTTGACAGTAAAATGGACATGTGGAAAACATTCTAATCTGTTAATCTTTGGTGCTCCTGAAGAAAAAGGACATTTGGCTTTATACTTTGTGATGATAAATATTAAGTCTCCAGATCTAGCTGTAAATAAGTTAAAAGCATTTGAACGGAGAATGCAGTTCTTATTTTCCAAATACGGGAGAAGATGGATATGCACCTGTGAAATCCAGATGATGTAATAAATGCCAGGAGTTTTTTTCTACGGGTAGTTTACCGTGCGTCTTGGCAATCTGCTTTTCTTTATGCTGAGTGTGTTTTGTCAATGAATATTAGGGAGGAGAATCTCTGAACTTCCTTACATCCTACGTACTAAAATAGAATAAAGTATTGTTTCACTCAGGGGATTATGAAAATAGAATTAAGAGAGATTCAAAGTAGTAGTTATGCCTGAATAAAAAGTGCAGGTTTTATTTAACAGCATTAACTGTAGAAATTATTTTTGGCCTAGACTTTAAATCTAATGTGGAGTGAAAGTGAATGATGGAGATAGATACACATCTATTCAGCTTGAGATAGGATGCACAATTCTTCATTTCTGTTGTGAGATACATCTCCAGAAACGAGGATTCTCTTACATTAGAAAATAATGCTATGAGCATATACTATGTATTTTAAGTATGAAGCAAATATCATGTAAATTAATATAAAATGCAAAAGACACAATGGATTATAGAAAAACTAAACTATAATTCAAAATTCTGCACATCCTTGTAGTACATTTTAAATTCATCTGAACGACTAAAACAACGCATAAAGATAATGCTTTTATACACTTGATGAAAGTTAAGGTGATTTCCCACTTCTAAGTAGCAAAATAATATCATTATAACACACGCACCCTCTTGGAAATGTGTGACTTTCTCTCTTGCAAAATAAGTAGCCTTGGGAATTGATAGAGCTGTTGCTTTTTTTCCCTCCGCCAAAATATGAAAACCGTAACAACAGTAAAAAAGATGAAAACAGACTTTTGTTCTCTGATATGATCAGGTCCTTTTCTTTCTCCTTGCTTATTAATAAATTCTGATATTTCATTGATTGTTATTGAGATCTGCAAGAGAGGTCAAATCTATGAACTCTAACTACAGGTTAGAACTACTACTGCTACTACTAATGATACAGTCTTGAAGTCCATGCCCTTGCTCAAGCAAGCTCCCAGTGAATAATGATTTCAGTAAAGTAAGAATTAGTCCAATCCACTTTTATACAGTTGAGGAGTTTCAAGAGATCTGCGTCTGTATAAAATACCAGACTTCTCTAAGAAGTCGAACTTTGCTGCTAGAGCTTTAAATCTTGCGGTTGCATAAGAAGATTGAAAGTGCAGCAAAATCTGATTGAAAAGTGGAGGGGCAAAGATGAAGTTAGGGAGTGGCTAGGTTTCTCAGGGACATGTGCAGAACCCACCACCATCCTCGTGTTTCGGAAGTAGCTGAAACTTAAGCTTCAGCAGGATCTTCCTTTTAGATGTTGCCATGTGTTTGTGAAGCACAGGGCAGTTTGTTTCTCACATGAGAAAAAGCCATAGGCAGGAGGTTTTTGGTTCACTGTCTGGGTGTCCCACATTACCCAATAGTTAGGACACTTATTTAGAAGGAAGGTGAAGAAAAAATCTGAGCTCCAGGTAGGATAGTGTCACTGCTAGACTATTGGATGTATTTGTGTTTGGATGTGTGTGGCGGGGGGTTTAGTTCCACTGCTGAATCTGCTCCATTTCTAAGTCAGCTAAATCTTTCTGGGATGGTTACTGGGGGTGGGGTGGTGGAAAAGTTTCACTCTAGGTTAGCTTGATTCCTATTAAATAGGTGAATTGGGAAAGAAGATGTTATAATAGTTACAACAGTAACCTGAGCAACTTTCTGGAAAGCATAGGTACTGACATCAGAGGAAAAGCCTTGGAAGCATGAGATAGGAGTAGTCATCTACTTTAAATTGTAATGTGCAACAGATAATTTACTATGTTGTTACTGCCATCATGTTTGGGATAGTAGCCAAAACCTTCAGCAGGCATTCTGGTATGTGGCAGAGAAAAGGGAGACTTGGATTGAAGGATATTTACCAACCGCTCCCTCACTTTCTGTATCACCACACCCAGGAGAAACAAGTGAGGGTCTAGTTGTCAAGGTGTGAGTGGGAACAATACTAGAAGTCACTAATATCTGAAAAGGTCTTTTCACTCTAAATGTGGAAGCTTGTTATGCAGTTGAGATAGGAAGCACTGGGTGAAGCTGAATTAGTTGTGGAAGAAAATGTCCTTGTACTAGAGGTAACAGGCATCAATCTTAGCTACACAAAGGAAGACAGAGAAGAGGCTGACCTTAGATACATTTTCAGACCCCTGAAGAACCCATTAGAATTCCTGATGTCATGTTGGGGTCCCCTCCACCCAAGTTGGTCCATTGAGCTTCCACAGCTTCCACGCCAAGGAGCCAGTGGTTGTTTTCAGGCTGTGAAGACCACACACGTTGTATGGGTGATCAGCCCCAGACAAGGAGCTGATAGGACTTCTGTAGGACTCCACAGCACATCTGGAGATGAGCCCCAGGGACGTGTGGGAGGTCCCCACTTTTGCTGACTGGGTGGCAGGTGGATGTGATTTCAGAGATAATACAGGGAATGAAAGTCTAAACAAAGTGGGTTTTGTGGGTGGGTGATGTTCCTGGCTCTAGGGGAGTCAGGTGCTGCTGTGTGAGGGCTCTGGCTGAATTGAAGTCAGATGGGATTTTAAATGCTGTTACAATTTTGTTCCTTTAGATACCCTGATGCTGACATACCATACTACTACCATGGAATGAAATAGTTCTGCTTTGCTTTCCCAGCTTTCTAAAAAATACCATAATTGCAACAAATTTATTTTAGAAAAATAGATGTTTTCTGCCACCCACTTATGTTGTTTGCTCACATTGGTACGTGTCCTCTGCCACTTGGTGCATCATGCTGAAAGTGTTCTGTTTATACAAAGTGAGGGAAATCAGACCTCCAGGAACAGTTTTGGCCACCCAGCTTAAGCCACAGAGTGAATCAACAGAAATTGGTCTTCTAGTAGCTAAAAGGTTTCGGAGTTGGCAGAAGCTAACCAGGACTGAACAACAAGATCAAAAGAATTTGTAGTTTCTTTATAAGGTATAGATACCAATAAAAGGGGTGCCTAAGAGAGATGAACTAGGTTATATGTTCCCTGAATGTCAGAAAAAGTAGCTCAGGTCAGATTTGCCATTTTCATTCATGAATTCACAAGTTCCACCCTTGCCATGTGCACTTCAAATACTAGATCAGTGCCTTTCCCTGATTGTCCATAGTAGCACTCTGTCCTTTTTCAGTATTGCAACTCACAGTGAAGTACACTCCCTTGCAGTCTGCATCTCAAACACTGATCTTCACCTGTGGTTCCATCCTTCATTCAACCTGTTCTCAGCTGATGTCCCATAATTCAGCCTTTATGATAATTCAGCCATTTTATTTTAGTGGGTACATCTCTACTCAGCTTATCCTCTGTGAGCTATCCCTTGCAAAGTGAATGGATTTTGTTTCTTCATTGGACCTCCAGCGTCAGCAGTTCCAAACATGGTTTCTCCAGTCCCAGCACAATTTTCCTCTCCCAGAGCAACCCTCAGTATCTTTACCATCAAGATAAGTAATCTTTTTGCTTTCCCTGTCCATTCAAAGCCCTCAGTTTGCTTTCAGGTTTATTTTTACTCATTTACACTGGCATGTAGCATGCGAGAAAAAAATGGTTGTCACCTGGACACATGTAGGGCACAGACAGCCTGGTGCAGTTGTTGCACCTCTGGACCAGATGGTTCCCTCCCTGCCTGCCCCGAAGCTGCCTGTTGCCTTTCTGGCAACTTTCTCTCTGGTTCCCCTTTTCCTCCACATCCCAAGATTATTATCTTCTCTGCTCTACCTGTTTAACTGGTCTTCTGACTGTGTCCAGACTTAAATCTATAAAATAAATATCCTGCATTTTTACACCAGATTATTTCACAACACATAGTGAGCAGACAAACTGTTAAACCACCAGAGGTTTACATGAGAGCAGCAACTTCTGCTGAAGGGCATCTGGGGCAGTAAGTACTTACTTCAAATCATTAGCGGCTGAACTGGGAAATCTGGCAATACCATGGGTTGCATGGGGAGGAAAGGAAGAGAGACTGGAAAGTCACTCAGTGCTCTGATGATCATCGCGTCTTCATGGGTTTCAAGACCTTGACATGTGTCTCCTGCTCCCCCTGCAGGTTTTGTGATCCTTAGCAAGGGAGCAGCTCGAATTGTGTACAACCCCAAATTAGCAAACTCCTATTGTCTTGTAAATAAAAATGAGTGCACATATTCAAAAAGGGAGCAAAATATGCTAATACTAAAAGTGATTTGTGAACATCTACTTCCCACTATTAATTTTGTTATGGCGTAGGATTTTGATTAGGACTTTCTAAGCTTTTCAAAATCTCAAAACCAGTCTCTCACATTTAATGGCAACATTTCCCCCTAAACATCCATGGACATTCTCTGAAAAACTGCATCCGCAACACAGAGCTCAGCTGCTCGAGCCTGCCAGTGAGAGGTTTTTTGTGCAGGTGATGCGCTGTCAGCCAGAGACGCAGAATTTCCAACTCAGTTTCAGAGAAATTACTTCACAGTTCTTTGTTGAGGTTGAGGGAAAGAGCATGGCCAGCTGCTGCTCTCTTGACCCTCGGGCATTTTAGCTACCAGACTGACCCGTCCCTGACAGTGAGGTGGAACTTTCCTAAGCTTGTAACTAAGTCCAGACAGCGAAATCTCTTAAAATCAGTATTCCTCCTGTGCCAAATTTGAGAGTGCAAAGCTACAAGAATATCTCCAAGAAGCTCATGTTAGAATTATTGAATCTTAGCATAACAAAGCATTTTTCTTCCCCAAAACTTGTTCTCGGAAGTGGCCAACCCCATTTTTCACTAAAACTTTCCAAAACAATCCAGCCCGAGGCAGAGACAAGGCATGGAAAATATAAGCTCCAGCAGTTAAAGGCTGACAAAGTAATAAACAACTGAAAGTAGGGCCTTATGATGGAAAGTGTTAGGGAACTTTAACTCTAGATGTCATTGCCAGCTTTGCTTATAATAAATGTGTCAGTAGCAATATGAAAAGTTGTGTGCAATAAGTTAAAGGAATGCTGTATTAACCTATTTTATGCAGCACGTCTGCCCTCAAATTGCTTGCATCTCAATACATTTCAGGAGAAAAGGCTTTATTTTTTTTTCTGAATGTATTAATTTTCTAACTAAATGAACTGGAAAATTATAGACTTTAATGTAACAGTGACACCCTGTGGTCAGTAGTGATGGAGTTTACTCTGAAAAGTAGTGTTTTCTTTTGTGATGCATTAATCTTTAGCAAGACTGAAGAGAGAGAAAAAAAAAAAAAAACCAAGAAGGAAATGTAGTTAACTTTCAGAGTTTTCCAGAGAGAGATGTTGTCCCATTTTATTATCTTATATGTAGAAATATATGCTTCTAATTGCTCAAATGCTAAAATAATATTTATTTATATACAGTTGTCTTATTGAAATAAAGGGGAGTGGCAAGCCTTAATTTTAGACAACTTGATAATGTAACTCACAGAAGGGTCTCTATGGGCACAGCCACTTTACAAAATGTTGCTGGCAGTTATTTACATTTCTATGGTTATCTGTATCTCTACAGGAGAAGTAGTTTTCCCTGATGGCATACCAAGCAGTGGTGCGTAGCAGACTGGTGCTACAGAGACACAGTAATAGGACAGTACCACACCATGCCAAGAATGCCAGCTAGTCACTGACGGGGCTGCAGGATTAAATATTTGGAAGTAGTAGTCTTGTGCTGCTTTCTGTGTGGACAGTCTTTGACCTAACACATGTAGGTCCTCCTTTTACTTCTTCCTCCCTTCCTTCTCTCTTCCTTGAACAAATGCTGAACTAATATACTGACATTTTGTCATATCTATGTGCGCCCATCTTTAAGGCACTGTGGTACTGAATTTTACAGTGCTGTCACCCCGAAACTTTCTGGGACAACAAATCTTTTCCTATTTAATACCTATTTTATGCATACCTGGAATCCCCAATATTATGGTTTCAAAATCTCATGGTTTAAAAAAATCATAATTTATGAGAGACCTGGTTTACAGTTTCTGGTTTATACCTCATGCATCCCTGGAGTTACTGATGCTGATCTGGCCATTTTTAAGAGAGGGACAAAGTTAATTTTCTGTCGGACGAAGCCAGGTTTAAAGATCAGTAAGGAAGGAGACTGACTGTCCCAACAGGAAGTTATGGGGAGGTAGTAAAGCAAACTGAGAAACATGAAGCTTTTATTATTCACTGGCAATAATGGTTTCCTGTTAAAACTGGCTGTTTGACAAAGGTGATGAATTTAATTCCTTGCTCTCTCATTTGGGAATTGGGAAGTTAGCATGGGACAGAAGCAAAAAGTCTTCTGCCTTCTCTAGAGAGTAAGCTAAAGCTAGCCAAATCTAAAGTTTGGAAGGTGTTCAGGAACCACTGTCAGGAATTTAGCGATTATCAAAACTCTGCAAGTGTCAAAAAGGATTGGAGCACTGAAGTTGTGGAAGCCAAGCCATTGTTCACCCCCACACACATCCATACGTAAGCAGCTCAGTGAGTGCTTGTCTAGGACATATAGAATCATAGAATCATAGAATGGTTTGGGTTGGAAGGGACCTTAAAGATCATCTAGTTCCAACCCCAGTGCCAGGGGCAGGGACACCTTCCACTAGACAGGTTGCTCAAAGCCCCATCCAACCTGGCCTTGAACACTTCCAGGGATGGGGCATCCACAACATCTCTGGGCAACCTGTTCCAGTGCCTCGCCACCCTCATAGTGAAGAATTTCTTCCTAGTGCCTAATCTAAATCTACCCTCTTTTAATTTAAAACCATTACCCCTTGTCCTATTGCAACAGGCCCTACTAAAAAGTTTGTCCCCATCTTTCTTATAAGCCCCCTTTAAGTACTGAAAGGTCTCCCCGGAGCCTTCTCTTCTCCAGACTGAACAACCCCAACTCCCTCAGCCTTTCTTCATAGGAGAGGTGCTCCAGCCCTCTGATCGTCTTTGTGGCCCTCCTCTGGACTCGTTCCAACAGGTTCATGTCCTTCTTATGTTGGGGGCCCCAGAGCTGAACGCAGTACTCCAGGTGGGGTCTCACAATAGTGGAGTAGAGGGGGAGAATCAGCTCTCTTGACCTGCTGGTCACGATTCTTTTGATACAGCCCAGGATATGGTTGGCTTTCTGGGCTGCCAGTGCACATTGCCAGGTCACATTGAGCTTCTCATCAACCAACACCGCCAAGTCCTTCTCCTCAGGGCTGCTCTCAATCCATTCTCTGCCCAGCGTCTGTTTGTGCTTGGGATTGTGCTTGAGGGTGGTGAAACACTGGGACAGGTTGCCCAGAGAGGTAGTGGAGATTCTTCTTAGAGAGTCTCATTGTGTGAGCAATATTAAACAGTACCATCTTGCCTGTCACCGTTATGCACCTCGGCTCCTTTGAGGTCTTTATTACAGGCTTTGAGCAGCTACCTAGCTCAACGTAATGTTCCCTAGAAACATTCAAGGTCAGGTTGGATGGGGCTCTGAGCAACCTGATCCAGTTAAAGCTGTCCCTGCTCACTGCAGGGGGGTTGGGCTAGATGATTTCTAAAGGTCCCTTCCAACCCAAGGCATTCTATGGGTCTATGATTCTATGGTTTCCCCAACCCATTTGCAGGACCTTGCCGTTGGCCTTGTGGAACTTCATGAGGTTTGCATGGGCCCACCTCTCGAGCCTGTTAAGGTCCCTCTGGATGGCATCCCTTCCCTCCAGTGTGTCAACGGCACCACACAGCTTGGTGTTGTCTGAAAACTTGCTGAGGGTGCACTCAATCCCACTGTCCATGTTGCCAACAAAGATGTTAAACAGTGCCAGTCCCAATAACGACCCCTGAGGAACACCATTCCAATAACAGGTCTGCACTTGGACATCAAGCCGTTGACCTTAACATATCCTATGAAGTAGCTGCAGTGCAACTTCTCATGAATCTCAGTACAATTTAGTGCCTGTCAGGAAGTGACAACAAGACTGTGGGCTTTTTAAAGATCTCATATTGACAGTGAATGTTTTGCAGGCTCAGATTGTTCAAAGGCTTGAAACTCATTATCTCCTTAAAAAACCTGACAAATATTGGACATATGATGAAGGAAGAGGCCTTGTTTTACACATTATGTCAATTTTTATCTTTTCTTTTAGAGCCCCTTATGCTTTTAATGGCTGTAAAAGCAAAACAGCTTCATAGCCGCTCAAACTTGCAGAGAAGTTATTTATTAGGTGCTATTTCAGACTCTACTTGGACAGGCTGGGCTGTAATATTAACCTCCAAATTAGTTAGTAGTGCTGCTGAAGGATGTTTTCCAACAGCTTTTTTTAGCACTGCTAGAATAGGAGCTTGGAGTATGGATTAAAGACTTTTTTAATGGGGCCACACTGGAGATGAACTGCAGTGATTCTGCACACAAATCAGAAGACACATCATATTTGCCTGTACCACATGCAAGAGCAGGCAGATGCAGCTGAGCCTGCTGCTGAAATAGCAGTATGTTGCAGTAGACATCTTATCAGAAGTGTTGTGAAGAGAACTTTAAAGGACAGTATCTTAAAAGCAGAGACACCCACTCATTGCATATTAAGAGCACTGATTTGAAGACATGTCAAGATTTGGAGGTCAGTCAGAGCTGCTGTATTATATACATCATGTCAAGACCTTGTCTACAACTGGCTGAATGGTAAAATGGCAAATCCATCCTGATGCAGATACCATTATAAAGACATAAATATGTTTATACAGTTTCTGGGAAGTAATGGTTTAAGTGTCCTGTACTAGGATGAAAGCCGCTATACCGAGGATGTTACCAATGTAAAGCTGTGACTAGATTTTCTCCTTTTTCTTTTTAGCCAGAATAGTTGATGGTTTAAAAGACAGAGCAATTATTGCTGTCCATCATCTGGAAGTTACTGCTCTCACTGCTCACCCACCAGACGATACAATTTTTTATGCTCTTGCAAGTACGATGGAGTAAAATGACTGAGCTCACTCCACCTTCCAGTGGAGGTAGTTTGAATTAACTCAGATGAGGCTGCCTGAGAATACTAGGATGTGCTTAGACAAAGATGTGTATTTCATGTTACCTTTATGTTGCTGTGGTATCCCATACCCCTCCATGTATTCACAAACACTTTCAACAAACGTTAATAAGCAACATGTACTCCAGTGTTGCGAGACTTGCACTGCAAATGCAGAACTGCGGTGACATCACAAGTGTTTTTACAAGCATCTCAAGAAATTAATACATATATATATCCAAGGCCTTTAGAAGACACACTCTTTTAATGCTGGCAGTATATTGTTTCTTGTTTTTTCTCACAGTGAGAGCCCTGTGAAGGACTGGACCAGGCTACTGATAGTAATAAAGGTGACACCCCACAGGAGGAGGTTCTCCCCAGCTTTGAACTGGCAAACTTTTCTGGCTGTTTTCAGATGCCACTTTAATTGTCACCAGTACAATTTAGCTGATATTTTTCCCATTTTTGCACAAGGACAAGTGTTACATGAGATAATTTACTGGGGTTAGAAAGGGACTGCTTGTATGCTACTAAAGTTTTTTCTGAGCCTGTTGATCTTCCTTTGCCAGTTTAACAGCTGTGATGTACCTCAACACATTATTTGCCTATAGCTTTTATCCCCATGTAAAAGTTACTGAAAATAAGTACATACAGAAGAATGGTCTAGCAGTTATGACATAACCTGACAGCCGGGGGAAACTCCATGAAGGACACTTTCTTCTACCTTTTCATCCCTGAAACAGTAATTTCTGAAGGAAATCTTAAAATCAGTGTGAAAGAGCAGGCACAGTAGTGGGATGCATGCTTGTATCATACCAGCACTTCTACACGCTAGTCTCCCTTTTCTCTTCCCCAGACCTTCACCGTTCCCTAAGTCTTTCCATTAAGAGGCCTTAGGTGTGTTTCTGCAGCCCGACAGCTGCCACTGTGGAGCTTGAAGCAATGACTTCCAGAGTAAATGTATGAATCTTAGCAGCTAGTGTGAAAAGAGACAGAATTTCCAGTTGAATGCTATCATAAACGCATATCCTCTGTGTATTGGACACAGATGTGTTGTATAACACATTTTCTGACCGGTGGGTTACACAAACAAAGTGTGTGACAAGTGACTGAAATGTGAAACATGTACTTTTGTGATTCACTCCATAATTCACAGATTAGTGTACTTTAAAGTACAATATCCCTTCTTAGAGAGTCTCATTGTGTGAGCAATATTAAACAGTACCGTCTTGCCTGTCACCGTTATGCGCCTCGGCTCCTTTGAGGTCTTTATTACAGGCTTTGAGCAGCTACCTAGCTCAACGTAATGTTCCCTGCCTGAGAATAAGACCAGGGACAAAGCTTCATTGGATTACTCTTTATTATTGCCCTCCAGAAATGTTGGAACTTCAAAGAGCCTGCAAGGCCAACAATAAAACAATGGAAAGCACTGTTAAAACTAGAAGAAAATACAACAAAACATTGGGGAAGTTTATTTCAGAACTAAAAAACCCCACTGACGGGTATATTTGGAAAGGGGACTTAGCAACTGCAACATGTAGGACATCATCTTTTGCCTACCTTGCCAGCTAGTTATGTGCATGGCTGTGGAGGAGAAGCTTAGGCTCCCAGCTTAGTCTGCAGAGACAGGTAGGTCCCTCAGAAGGAGAGCAACAGAAATCAGCTTGCTGTGCAGTCAGGCCTCTAAGCTGATGTTACTTGCAAATGTGAGTAACAGGCATGGATTAACCTCTGAATCTCTCAGCACGCAAAGTCATAGTTTGAGTATTGAAAACTTATCTCTGCACAGGAACTCCTGTCCTGAATTTGAGCTGTGATTGCACCCTGATTCAGTCTGCCTGACGACTTCTAAACTTCTGATGTATGTCTGCCTAAATTAGCTCTAGGGGGAGGAGAACCCTCTAGTGTGCTTAAGGTAGAGAGAAGCTGGTGTCTTTGAAGATCTGATGACCTCTCTGCCTAATATCGTTGCCGGCCTCTGATTATCTCTAGAGCCTGAATGCCTCCAAAGGCATCTAATCTTCTTCAAGGGGAAGTATGAAGAGCTTTCTCTAACAAGGGAGACCCAGTGTCCCGGATCACATACCAAACATGTTAAAACAGAAAAAAACCCTTCCCAATTTCAGCTTTATTTTAAAATCTAATTACAGAAAGAAGAGGGTGCAAGAGTTCACTAAACAAGTCAGTGGAAATCACAGGCTTGGTTCCTTTCCCTCCCTGAACAATCTCCCAGGGAAGGCTTTATCCCATAGGAAATGTAATATTATCTGTTGGGCAGAGTTGGTAACTGGTTTACTATTCTTTAGCATGAATATATCAGGAGAGAGAAAGAGCCAGGATGCAGTAGGAAGAAAATAAAAATCAGAGAATTATGAATTTATGACAGCTGGCTGTTTTTTCAAGTCTTAATATAAATGAGAATTTAAATGAGCTTAACACTGTGCATCAAATACTCCCTTAAAAACATTCAAAGATCAGAACCTATATCTATGGATAACTTCAATGATATCCAAGCTATCCAGTTATTCCAAGCGTCTTAAAAACTAGGCTTTTGAATTCTGCTCCAGGACTGTGTTAGGGTGTGAAATTTGCTATTTTGGGGGTTGTGTTCTAGACTGCTGAATATGATAAACAATGGGTCAGACTCACCAGGATAAACTTCTTTAAAATTTTATTTCCAATTGATTTAAACTCATGAACTCTTTAACAGATCTGCCAAAATTTAATTCTTCCTTACAATTTGGGTGAAAATACCTTGTAGTTTTCCTCTAAAACAAGAACAAAAAGATTATTTACATGGTGGTTTCATGATCTCTAATAAAGAGGAAAGAAAAGAAAATGAGAAGAGGGAAAGTGCTAGGAGGGAAGTTCTTTGTGGAAGAATAGCATTAATATAAAACACATTTTAGAGTGTAGATGTCCCAAAATCTTTTGGATGACACATAAATTAGATGCTAATATTAAGACTTTGAAATTGCAAAGACTTATACATAAGCTTAAAATTACACATTTGAATAAACGCATTAATTGTATTTGGTTGCATCTAAGCCTTTGCAGGAATAGATGCAGGCTACTTAAAAACAACATGTAGAAAGAAGAAGAGAGGAAAGACATAAAACTCTGTTTGGCTCTAAAACAGCAATCATCTTATCTGCCAAAATCACACATAATGGACCGTTAGTTCTCTGTTTCACATCCTGTGTTTGAAGAGTCTTACCTTATAAAGATGTCAGGACTAATGCCGTTATAAGGAATTTCCTCCAAGAAACATATCCATTTGTGGAGAAATGTGTATTTTATCCATGGTAACTAATATGTATAGTCTGCTCTTTATGAATAATTATAAATAATACTCTGTGCTGATGTTGCATTTTTGTGTTGTTATCTTCCAGATGGGAGTTGCTGTAGTGGATTCATCGGTTGCAGGACTGGGTGGTTGTCCCTATGCAAAAGGTGCTACTGGAAATGTAGCCACAGAGGATGTGATATACATGCTTAATGGTCTGGGGATCAATACAGTAAGATATTTTTACTTTCTACTTAAGACTGTAAGGAGAACAAAAATATTTTTCTAGGAAACATATGATACATACCTGACAGTTACTTGTGCTGTACAGTAAAATATTGGGAGCAAAGAGTAGTTTTTGCAAACCCAGTCCTTTAACATGGCTTGACACATAACATGAATGATATTGTCTTCACTAGCAATTTAGAGTAGAACTGGTTTGTGTATTTGACAGGAATTTGAATAACGTTCCCCTTCCTACCTGGAGCTCTGAGGAGCTCAGTAGCAACTGCTTTGAGTCATTGCTCTGCTTCAGTAACCACAAAAAAATCACTACTGTAGACATTGCCCCAGACGGGTGATCAGCTCTACAGTGGAAAGTCTGAGCGGATCTCAGCTTTTTCCACAGACTTTAGGATTTGGTTCATAGTGCTTATTAATTTGTTGTCAATTTTTCTGGTTTCCAAGTAGAAAAAAACTGTGGTGTTTGGAGCCCAAGCACAGGACATTGCTGTTTCTCAGGTATCCACTTAATATATTTCAAAATTGTACAAAATCTGTTACTGGCTAGCAGGCTTCAGAGTCATCTTTATTTCCAGCCCTGTTCTTCGAGCAGAGGGCAGCTTATCTGCGCTGAGCTGTACTTCAGTAAACCTTACCAGTGAGCACCCACAGTTGAAGAGCACACATTTAGTATCCCTGACTTGGTTGACATGTTAATTATTCTGTATTCCTGGGAATCAAGTAATGCTGCCTTCTTCAAAGAATGTGCTCTTTGGTCTTCCTGTTGATCATCACTGTTCTGGAAATGCGGCATACTGAGTTTGTTCTAACTCAAGCAATACAATGACTTCACCTTTAACTTATACATAGACTTTGAGAGTCAAGCTCAAAGAACGTAAGAAGAGCTGCCAAAACTGCAGCGTGTGTAGTTTGTATTTAAATTACTACAGAAAGACATTGAAAAGCCTGATGTCTGAAATACAATGATCTGAATTGTTGGGGAGCTTATTACTTGTCTGTCAGTTGCAGTTAAGTATGGCACACATGCCAAAGGAGTTCCTTGACGTAAAAGGATCATGGAACTTGTTTCTAAATTGTACATCCCCTGAGCACTGTTACATCATATTCAGTACCTGACAGTGTTCACTGTAATGTTTATCTGCTTTCATGCACTGCTTAGGGAGTGCTGGGTAGATGTCAGATACCTGTTTAGAAAAGGTTTAATCACAAGTGTCCATTGTACAAGTGGACTCTGTTTTGAACAGTTCATATGTGCTTTGGGGTAGCTTTTTTCATGAAGAAGGTGTTTTATTCTTTTGAAACAACACAGTGCTTTGAAATAAGGAGGAGAAATTATGCATTTCACTTTACATTGCTGTGTACCTTGGACTTAGGCTTTCAGTATAGTTTTTCCTTGGGCAAAATACCCATTGACTTTTCCAACTGACTTGTAGCAAAAGGAATCAATTAAATAAAAATAGCCTGATTAAATGAAATATACCTTGTTCCGGGGATCTTGATAAGATTTATTAATCTGTTAATGATCTGTTGTCCAAGCAGGAATCTAGCTTGTCCTAAAGGTTGTTACCAAATCCCATGGAGATAACACTCTCACCATCAAATATTTAGTTCTTCCTTTTTAAAAAAAGTTTAGATTATGCAATAGCAAAACACAAGGTTTTGCTCCTTGACCCTTTTCTGGTCCATTAAGAAAAGAGTGGTTTACTGGATGAGAGACACAGAGCCTCAAAATTATTACCTTAATATATGAGCTTTGGTCTTTGCAGTGCTGGTTGGTTTTGGTACCATGGCCAATTCTGTAAAATCATTATCACAAAAATCTATTAATATGTCCCTTTTTGTACAATGGCACCAAATGAAATCATAATTACTAATGCTGTCCATTTGCGAGGAGCGCTTTCTCATGTTCCTCTTAGCTATGCACTAAAGCTTTCATTTTGTTGACTGAAGTCACTTCAAGTGTCAGCCAAAGGATGGATGGTATTTAAATGTACATTATTGAGTTCAGATTGACTAGATACATCAAAATAATAATTGATGCCTGTTCTATACTGCTTTTCAGAACAGATAACCAAGAAGTGACGCGTGAAATTAATCTCTAGCAGGCTAAATGTGAAATCATTTTTTAGCGGACACCATCTACAAAGAGATCTATTGGTTGTACCATGGTAATGGATAGATAATTATGTCATAGATCATTAATGGTTATGAAAATTTATAGGGAAATATGTACTTTCTATAAAAACAGTTTCTATATGATTCCTATGCAATCACAGTAATAGTACTTGTGCTTATGATGCCTTCAAAGTGCTTGGCAAACAATAAGCCTTTCTGAGAAGCAACTAAGTACTATTAGCCTTACATTACTAACACCAAAACTGAAGTACAGAGAGGTAATAGACTTGATATTTACGAATGCTGAATGAGAACTGATTTATTGAAGTCAATGGGAGTTAGACTTTGCCTTCTGGCAGAAGCTTTTCTGACTTAAGGCACTTATCCAAGTTCATAGATACTATTTGAGGTACTTGTCTCTGTGTTTCATGGTTTCATTCCTTGGTGTCAAGGAATAATTCTGGATATATGGAGTGGTTACCAAGTACACTTCAGTACATTCTGAGTATCAGAAGACATATTATTTTGACTCAACAACCTTACAAACACCTGTCACTACTCTTTTCCCATCCCCATCTGTGAGTCATGCTTGTGAATGCTGGGGTTTGTGCCCTCGTGGTAATCCTCTTTGGTTCACAACACTTACATAAGAAAGACAATGTAAAAGGAGAGATGCTTATATTCCATTTAATGAATGTGAACGGTGAACGTATGTTTCTTATCAACGCATATCACGTTATACAGTGTTAGAGTGCTGAAAATGTGAATTTTGTATAGTTTGGGGCTTTTATTTTGCTGTCTTCCATAATCTAACTACCAAGTATGTTTCTCATTTCTTCCTAGTAAAAAAGCACAGATGCTCTAAGAATTTTTTAGGTTTCATTATGTGCAATAACACTCTACAAACTAGGTTTAAGTAATGACAAAGAAAGGATAAATATAATGAGCTGCAATCACCCTTGTTATAACTGTATTAAAATGAGACAGTTATAAAAGGGTGTCTTTGAACAATATATTTTAGATGGTGCTATATACTAGAGCTGATTGGAAACTTTGAAGCATTTTTTTTTCAAATTAAAAATGGTTTTGTTTAAATTTCTGTGAAGTAATTTCTATTCTCATTAACATTTTTAGCCAATTCCCAGAATTAAAAAGGCAAAGTTTAGTGTAGAACATGGAAATAAGTGCTAGAACCAATTAAAGGATCAAGCATCTAAATCAGGTCTTGGTCTGAACTTTAGTGCATAAATCCATAAGTGTTATGAAAGTGTATTTTTGGTGCAATACATCTTGTACTCTTTAATGTTGAGTGAGACATTTCTCCCAGTTTTATGTGACTGCTCAGTGTATTGGTAGTTCAAAGTCCCCTTTCGCATCCCTTCTACAGGAACTTCACTGGCTTCTAAATTCCAATCTTTGGAGCAAGTACTTACATCACTTACATGATCTAACTCTAAAACTTTTAGTGTACATAAGTAATGCAGGAGACTAATGATGCAGTATTTTTCCCTCTTTGGTAGGTGATCTGATTCCTTTTCAGCAATCAAGCAGCACTGAAATGTATCTTATGTTAGTTAAAAACCAGTTGATTTCTCAAGGAACATTTTTTTTTAGCACGGGCAGATCAAGCAGCTGCAATTTTTTGCTCAGTTGTGCTAGCAATGTAAATTTTAATTTTGTATTGAGAGGAACTTCTTCAAGAAGGAGATTATATTTATTTAAGAGCATGCAGGATCCCATTTCTCACTGAACTCAATTCCTAATACAAGTGTGTTTCCCCCTTTTTCCTGAGCTGCAAATAGGATGCTTACAAGCATGAAGTTTCTTAACGCTGGGTGATAGATAAGTACAGCACATATGCAGACACTATATTTTTCTTCCAACTCCTTCAAGCTGTTATACCAGTTCTTTATCCCAGATTCTTTTGAGTTTGAAAGATATTAGTAGAGTATTCATTTGGTCCACTGCTGTTAGGATAAGAAATCACGCTCAAAGTGGTAGAACCTTCCAAACAACTTGAAGCTGTGACTATTGTGTAAATCACTGTAACTCTACTGATCTCCATTACTGACCTATGGCATGAATCAGGCCCTTTGTTTGCAAAAATTAGACCCTGAGCAAAAAAAATCAGAATTTGAGTATTTTCAACATATGCATTTATTATTCTTAACATTTTTCACCTCTTTTTTAGGGAGTAAATCTTTATACAGTGATGGAAGCTGGAAACTTCATCTGTACAGCTTTGAACAAGAAAACAAACTCAAAGGTTGCACAAGCTTCCTTCAATACTGGAACTATCAATTAAATGGATTTTTTTTTTGCAGCTTAATTACATTTGTCATCTGCCTTGACCAAGGACATTTATGTCAAGAAAACAAATATAAGAAAATCATTTCAGCAAAGAACCAAAATAGAACCCATATATAACTTTTTATTATGAGAAGAGTTACTGTACTGTACTGTCTTGTCAAGAATTGTAAGTAAGAAATAAATGACTGTACTACAGAACCCTGTTCTTGGTACTTCTACAGACGAGAAAAATGTATAAACACCAGGACATTTTACCATGTTTTAAATTAAATTTAATTCTTTTCAGGAAAACTGAATAGAAGCAGCAAATACATAGTTAATTTTTAATCAAGATGACTTTTAGAACAGTACAAATATTTGCTGTAGTTTATGAGATCCCACACTGTGTGTGGCCATTCTATTATGTATTTTATTTATCTGAATCTTTACTTTTCATTTGTCAAGTCAGTTGTGTTATGAACATGAAGCCAAATCTGAATTCACCATAAGAATTTTTTAGCAATAGCACTTTTTTATTTTTGTTTTGTTTAACATCTGTTAAGTATATGGATGACTTTATCTTGTTCCAAGACTTTGTGGTGAATGGCAGTCTGCCAGATCCTCCAAATCTAATGCAAATTTCCTTATTTGTTACATATGTTAAATTTGTTGTAGTTGCTTTTTTTCGTCAACTGTATTAAAACCTACTTACATGAAACAATTAAAAATTAGAAAGGTTTTCAACCATCATTCAGGGTAGTAGTAGTGTAGAAAGGGCTAAATTTTTGTCCAAAGTCTCATAGAACAGTTTGGTTTTTTATTCTGTAGTCTACGAATCGACATTCTCACAAGTCACAAATTTTTGAGGATAATTATATTCTGCTGGACAAGCTTACAAAAAGGGAACCACTTACGATTATTCTTTGTGCTCTGCTGATAGTGATACTGTACTTTTCAATGTCTTAGTTCCGCAAGATGCCAGTGAACTGCATTGTCATTTTTCGATCAATAATGGACAAATTCAAAGAGCCTTATCCTATCTATAAACTGTTCAAATGCTCCATGAAAATACTGTCATTTTTTCAGTCTGAAACATCAGTACTGTTACTGGTTTTTTGTGTAGAATCCTTCTGTAATTCTTTGTGTACTTCACCTTGATTTTTTCTGAAAATAGCCTGTTATGATGAAAGTCCAAAGCCCTGGACTATGATCTTTTTCCATATTCTCCGTTTCCTCCAAAATATGAAAGGTTGGAAAAAGGTAAGATGAAAGAAAGTGAAAGATAACATGTAAAGAAGGAAAAGGCTGAATCATTTTTGTCTGGAACTCAACTCTGCCAAGTTACAGCTGAGTCTCAGCTTGCCTTTGAAATTCCAGAGTAAATCTTTTCTGAGATCTTTTAGCCAGTACTGTACTTTAGAATTGGCACAGCTTAAGGAAGGCAAACTTTGCATGCCAGGTAACTCAACGCTAGAAACTTGATATAAAACCTCTATCCTCTTTATGCTCTAATGGTAGTCAAACCCAATATAAACTACATTGTTTCACTCTTCTCATGGTAAGAGTCAAAGAATAAGCAAAGAAATGTGTTTAGGTGAGGCAGGAAATATCTTGCCTATCAATCCAAAACACTATATTGTATCTCTTCCTGCGGTATCTAGTGAGAAGATTTTCAAGTACTCTTAGAGACATGAACACCCTGATTTGCTTGGCCTGCTCTGGATGGATAGGAGGATCAACACAGAAAACGCTCTGTCCTCATTTTCCTGTGTTTTATCTGGGGCTTTGTTACTTCACAGCCACTGCGGCTCATATATCAAAACGCAACCTTTAATAAAACCAGGTCTTGAACCATTCACAGATTTAGAAATTCTGTAATGGATTAGATCCAATGAAGAAGTGAAGAATCTGCAGGAGTACTTAGGTTGTACGTAGTCTAATAATTAGTAGTTAAGCTTAAATGGGGTGCCAGAATTGACATCCTAAAGACTCCCTAATTCAGATGCCATTTACCCCTGAAGGTGACTAACCACACTATAATACTTCCCTGTTTAACAGTAACGTTTCCTCTTTAGTTTGCTTCTGTGTAGGCACAGAATTAGCTCATTTTGAGCTGAAGTGTGCAGTTCTCATGCAGGGTCTGATGAGTGTTCTTCCATCCAAGATCCTGTGAGCATGTTTAACTGACATGAGCAAGATTGAGCTTCTCACAGAATGAAAGTGAAGTCACCACTTTGAAAAAAAATAGTTGCGATGCAAACCACTGTTTAAATACTAGCCTGGATGTTGGGCTAAACAACTGATCTGAGATTAGCTTGCTACTCAGCCTGAGGAGGTTCAAACACACATATTTTGGTTTCCTAATTAATGGGTCTAACCACCAGGCTATATACAGAACTGAAAAAGAACGCACTTTCTAGTAAATCTGGATGAAATTGTGCCACTGGGTAGAATGGAATTCAAAATTCCTGAGACCAGAAAGATCATAAGAAAAAAATGTCCCTGCAACAGATAAGGTTTTTTTTTTCCTTGAAGATGGTTGGTGAGGGCTTCAACTATAGGCCAAGCTAGGAACTGAACTGATACTGTCCACTTTTTTGGTAAATATACTAATTACAACATCTTAGATAAAAGCGAGCGGTTTCACTACTACCACAACTTTTGCATTAAATAAAATACCTATGTAGAACACAGACTATAAAATAAAAAAGCTAGCTCTGCTGAGTTCTTTGAGATTTCTAGAAGTCTATGTTCCTAACTACTGCTAACTTTGGCACTAGGAGACCCTTACACTCTGGAGTATTTTTCAGATATGCCTCTGTGCGTAGTGCATCTTAGGTTTCTCAGCATCTGGGCTGTCTAGTTTGCAATTCTGAGGCTCTTAAGAGTCTCTATGCACTGAAACAGGGTACCTATTAAATCACATGGATGAACAACCTAAAATGCTTTGCTTCTTTCTTGGGTCTGTTTTAGAAACTACTTGGGAGCTTGTGGAGAGCCTTAAATGCAGGTCTGTTATTCTATAATGATGTGAGCATTGGAAAAGATGAGCAGTCACATCTGGATCCCTTGCTTTACCCGCACGTTCAGCTTCAACCACATAGTGAGTTATAGTAATCCAGTGTGGAGGTCACAAGCAAATGGATTGTTTGTCAGGATTGTTACAAGGGAGGAAGAAATATAGAGCCAGATTTAAAAAACCCCAACATTTATGTGCCAAAAATGCCACCTGGGATGAATTTAGACCTGTAGGTCTAGGTGAGCAATCGCCACAAAATCCTTCTTTCCTTGTAGTGTGACTGAGAATCCTGAGATGACTCATGTTCTTGCTACTAAAATTTGTTATACACGTAAAGTGCTGCTCCTCTGCTTTCCTGGCCTGGCATTGTTTTGACTGTGTGGAGCATTTTAACGCCTAATCTTTGGCTTCACAAAATAGGCATATATTGCCCTTACGATCAAGGGCTAATCCAGTAGCTATGCCATGAGCATGCATCACTCACATAGGCAGCTTTGAGTTCACTACATAATAAAGCAGTTGGGACTACATCCCTTCAAAAACATGGCGAGATCTCTAAGTCATGGCATGGTGCTACTGCTCTCCAGTGCTTCTGACTTTCTAAATCTTTATGCTTCTATTCAGAGTGACCTGTTGCTAATGGTGCCTGCTCTTTTAGACCCTTTTGGTGTCCCCCCCGAGTACATTGCTGTCACTTCACCCTGAAGTAACCCTCTGGCTGTGGAAGGCTTGCATCCAGGTGTTTGGCTTCCATGAGCAGGTGTTCTTATTACTATGTCATTATGAATGTTATATATATATATTTGTTGAAAGGTATCCAGAAAAAGCAACAGAGGGCTGAATATCATGATCACACTGTTGGAATGTGGGGACATGCTGTTTCCCTGTCTGTTTTGCTGATGGTCCTCTGTAAATGCTGAAAAGGGGATAGCATAAACTGAGAGCATGCAGGGGAGAAGTAGTTATTGACTGCCCTCTCCGAGTCTTATTGGAGACAAATTAGATGGACCAAGATATTTACTTCTGTGCTTTGGAAACTTTCTTCTGTAGCTCACTGTATCAAAGTCACTGCAGAGATCTCACAGAACAACATGGAGATCATCTTACTTGTGCCAGGGCCATGGAGTATGTAAACTGGAGTTCCCAGGGCAGTCTTTGGTCCGTGTCCTGGTCTGAACTTGTAAAGGTTCAAAAACTGACCAAAGTCGCTGGAATTTTCTTTAAAACTTTCATAGTTAGTTTTTCCCATGTTGTTGGCAAGGGGAAGTCAAAGACCAGCTTGTTTGGCTGCTCAAGATACTACATTGTTCTAAAGGCATGGCTGGTGTGCTTTTTTCGCAGAAGTTGATCAGTTCCATTAGTTATGGGCATAATTCTTCTTCAGTGCCTTTCACAAGACAGCAATGACATGGATCCTGTACATGGATAGTGCTAATGTCTTCCAGCAGCAGCTTGCTTTGTAGTTTAAACTTTTATGTTTTAGGGCAACTTGGCCCTGGACCAGAACTTTAATGTTTCATTTTCATGTATAACTAGAGTTTATAGAAATAAGAAGTGAATATTCTGGTCTTGTGAATAAGTCCAGAGAGGCTTTGCCTAATTTTCCTTTCTTAATAGCGTCATTTCAGTTCATAAAACTTTTATTATTGTAATAAGGAGTCACAAAATGAAGACTGCAAGTCTGTGAGGTAAAATTCCTATGTTTGGGATCAGTGCTGTTGAAACGAAATAATACTTTTCCAAAGAGTTAGTGTGAATGCATAAGATCTGCCTATTTTTTCACAGAGTTGTTTTTAAGGGATAGAAATATTGTTTAGTTACTGTGATACCTGAAAATGAGGATTCTCTGCCACTGAACTTATGTATGATTTCTCAGACTGCCTTAAGTCTTCTTTATTGATTGTGAAATGTCTAGAGAACTGACTAAACAGAAGAATCGGTCTGGAGAACTGAATGAAAGACACTTGCTTTCCAGTTCTTGACTTGCTGATCAATGCTTTTCTTTTGTTACGTTATATTTTTGAAGATTATTTTTCTCTACAGTCCTGCTGTAACATAGTGTTGATTTTCATTGCTGCAATAACACAGCAGGCAGACGGACTACAGCCAAAGTCAACTTAGTCCTTTGAAACTGTCAAAGAGATGATATGTTTGTTAAGGAATTGTCATGTACCCTCTTGGTTAAATGCATTTGTGATTTTGCAATATGTGCTGTTAAAGCTGAAATAAATCTATCTCATTGTTTATTGAAACTGATATGCTCATGTATTACACCAGATTCAGCAGCTCTGACTAACCAGCTCACACATACAGCATTAGTAAATACAAGCTGTCACTGGGACATGTACGCCTGTGTTGACTTTGTTAACTTGTCATCCATTTGGAGTGCATTTTCTTAGGACTACCTTTTTATCAGTTTTCCTGTGTGCTTTTATAGCTGACAAATCTCTTCTAAGTTACTAGGGAAACATTTGTTCCCTCCATTAACTAAACATTAAAGCTACAGCTGGGAATGGAGGTAGGAGTCGAAAAATTTCAATGAGGCATTATCTAACTTCAGATGTTCCACTGCATAGTAGAAATCTGTGCTCTCTAAGTGATGTCTAAGACCCCCTACACACTTCATGGGAGACTGAATGACTTCAGCCTGTGGTCTGAAACATCAGCATGTCGATCAGGGAACTTTCTTGGAAAAGTCAACAGTAAAATTCCCTACCCCATGCTACCGTTGAAGTGCCTCAACATGAGGCACAGACAGTTATCTTCACCAGCTTGAATCCAAGTATTTTCCCTGGTGGAAAGACACCCACAGTAATTTTTTTGAAAGAACTGAATGGTGTTCACTCTTTTAAGGCCCCATTTTGGGGATGGTGTTGGTACTGCTTCCGTCCATCTTCTGTGTTACTAGCTTGATCTGACATCTAGCTCAGAGTACCAGGATGTAATTCCCACAACAGCCTGGAAAGGCTGAGTCCACGCCTGTCTCTCCAAGCAGCCCATTCTCTCACCTCACAAACAGGTGAGACGGCTGAGGAAAATCTTCCTCTTGAAGAATTCAAGACTCACTGTGGCAAGACAGAAGTGGAGACTTGGACTTTACAGCTTTGTAGCTTCAATACTGCATAAGGGACAGCTAGTCCTGCATATTTGTCTCAAAAACTCTTTACACATTTAATTCAAAACAATCTTTAGATGAACTGCATAAACAATCTTGAAAGAAAAAAATGGAACCCAGTATGCTCCCTTTCAGATGAGAGTGTTATAAGGCTAACATTTATGCTTTCTCCCTCTAGCCCAATCAATCTTCATTTCTTCACTCTGCAATGTCCTGCCTCCAATGGAAGAGGGAAGAACACCATGTCCTTACCCAAAATTACCTATGTCCTGGGAATCCCAAGTCATCAGTGAGACTTAGTTTTCCTCAGCTGGGAATTAGGTGCAGATGTCTCACTTCAGAGGAAAAGATTTTAATGATGAGGCTGTTACAAAGATAATACATCTTCCATCACTAAACTGTTCATGAAGCAGTTAGACTCTAATCATCTGAATGCAGATAATCCCAATAGAAAATCCTTTATTTAATTATTAATGCCTAGATACAATTGACAAAAGCCAGTGTCACTAGGAGATAGAAATCAAAAGAATACATTTTACATGTATACTGGAGGAAATGTACTTTTCCATTAAGCGTTAAAGTCAGCCCTAATGAAGAGAGCCTGTAAAATTACTGAAGCAACACAGTAGCTGCTAAATATCTTGCTCTCTTTCAGAGTAACTCACATACTTACCTTCCACTTCAAATACATTTTACATTCTTTTGTGTGTGTATGTGTGTCCAAGCACATATATGAGCAGAGTTTCTAGCATCTAAATATAAGGTTATAAGAAAACAAAAAGTTTACAATTTACAGAAAGTTACAAGAGATGTTTTTATGACTGTTTAGTTAAATCAGAATATAAATGGATTTCTTCAATTTTTGTGACACAGAGGGTTCAGCATTGCATCATTGTTTTTTGAAGTCAGACTGAAAACCAACACAGGGTTCACTTCATAAGTATATTTCCTATATAAAGAAATGTTTTTATCCAACGCTAATGAGAACATATTCTCAGCAGTATTTTCAGTTTGAACTTTTTCCCATTTATGGTTTTAAGATGAAGAATATTAATACACTACTTTCAAAATATCTACATGATGGGAGGTAAACTAAATGCTGCAAATTGCTGGACTGATTAAGGAGATTGTTTAGATTAACAGACTAACCAACTTTCCACTTTTCTGTTGTATTTTTGTCCAAAAGCTAATTTAGTAATGAGATAGTATTTGATTGCAGAACAAGAATGAATTTTTGGTTTTATGCAGAGGAAATGCATGTTGTAGTAATTGTTGAAAAGCTCTAATCTCTCCCCAATAGAATTGCACACCTCAGATTTTGCTCGCACACTGAATCATTTTACAAGCACCAAAGCCAGAAGCAAAAGTCACATCAAAGAGCAGAGATTCCTACTTTTCTGACTACACCATAAATTTCTAACCCTAGATCTGAATCAGTCATGGTCAAAACTGAAACTGAATTCAGTGGAACCAGTATTTCGTTCCTGATGCTGTTTGTTGTGTGAGTTATGTTTAGTGGGAATTCAGGCAAAATTCACATTAATCATATTAAAAATAAAATTAATTCATCAGATGCTATCGTAACAAGACAATACATACGGTACTTGTGGTAACAGTTGTATAAGAAATGCCAGTCCAGTATCCTGTGCTGACCAGAACCAGTTTGTTACAAAGATATAGCAAAGACAACCAATTGCTAGTAAATAGAAGCTTATATCTAGCAAAACAACTCAGCTATGGGGAGAAATCCAGAACTCATAGCCAGTAAGTGGGATCCAGAGTGGTGTGTTAGGGACCATGACTCCCAGTACAGTGCACGGGGAGAATTAGGCACTTCAGGTATTGCCTAGAGACAACAAATAGGAAATACAGATAATGAGATGGGTCGTAACTTCTCTCTCGAGAAGTAGGCACTTCACTTCAGCCCCAAGCAAGTGGCTCTCTCCACGGGGCATTCAGACCACAAAATGCTTTCTAAAATTACTGTATTCAGACTGGAAAGGCTCACTCATTTCTTCTGGAAGGAGGAGAAAGAATAAACAGTTTCAGCAACAACATACTGAGTCAAAGCATTAGCTCAGATGGTCAGTTTAATTAATTTTCATACTGAAAATGGTTATAATCCTGATCTCCTCCTACCCCACCAAGTGCTCCACCATCAAACTACAGGCAGCCTACCTGTGAGTGCTGCCTTACAAATATGGCATTAGGTACTTGGGAACCTAGCATACAAAACTACCACAGTAAAAATGTACTTTTTAACAGCTTTCTAAAATGTTTCTGAGTGGATTTTTTTTCCTTTCTGCCAGATGAATTCAGATCAGAAAGGTGGATTTCAAAGATTGCCACTGCTAGGCAGATTCGTGCTAATACAGCATTTATACCATTGTCGTGTGCATCTAAAGAAGTAGGAAATGTGCAGCTCAGGACAGATCTGTGAATCTACGCAAATGAGAGAAAGTACAGTTCTACTTATTTTTAGCTTGTGAAAGTTTTAATACGTGTTAATAAATATAAAAATCTTTTGTATGCTCAACTACAAAATTCCATGATTTATAGTAGTTTTTCTAATATATATTTTATTATAGCATATGTACAACAGGCTGGCTTTCAAGAATAGCCTTAAAAAGCATAAGCAACAGAGTAGTTTATCTGTGACTTTTATAATGGACCATAAATGTTTCAGAAGAATGGTCTGGCGAGGGACTTCTTGACTCATGTTTTGTTCTGCAGGCTCTGAAAACAAAGAATGTGCATGTATTTAACAATAAACTATACAGCTTTTGGTTTGAACTTTGGCTTAATTGAAATCAGTGGCAAAATTCCCCTCTTTTTATGATGAACACTGTGGTATAAAATAATTCCCTTCACCATTATTAATGTACTGTTCTTTCTTCCATCCCCTGTATTCTTTAAATCTGAGTTTTATTTATATGCTGATATTCCTGTAACTGCAAACCTAAAGAGAAAGCCTCTGTTCCCATATATCCTTGACTTGCCTTTTGCATTTTTCTGCATGATTCCTCTTTGATCTGCCTCTGAATTTAATAATGAAATTTGACTCAATATCCCTCCCACTATATATAGCTCCTGCTACATCATGTTCTGTTACCTATCATCTGGCAGTGTAATTCTTGAAATCTGGCCATTTAATTTGGTCCAAGAAAATGTATCATTTAAGAAAAGGCCATGTTCATTTGACTAAGTGAATGCACATTTCTGTTTTCTTACCAAGCATTGGTGTATGGGCAGTTTCTCATACTGTGTGTGGGGGAATGTTTACAGAATCCTATCAGCAAAAATGGCATTTGGCAAGAATATTAACTACAATAGCAGCATTCACGGTTCAATTTCTAAATATGTTATAATGCTGAATATTCTCATTTCCTTTCTGCATTACCTCTGCCTGCTACAGGACTAGGAAGGTAGTCTCACAGAATTTTTGAATTCAGATTTCACCTTCCCCTGCCATGGGACAGGAAATGAAACCTCCTGAAGCCTGGGATCTCTGCATGAATGGAGGGCATTGTAGATATGCATCATATTTCACTCCTCCCTGCTGACACCCGCAATGTCAGTTCTTTCCATCACTGGGGCATGCTGGACTGTTTTTAAAGACAATCACAGTGCCAACCTCTTAACTAAGTCAAAACATTTTATTTTCTGCTTTTCCAATTTCCTAGAACCATGATTAATATCCCTATCAAATTACCTGATCTTTAGGAGAGTCAACAGGACTATTCCTAGGATGAGAACTATGCAGGAGGAATAGGCAATAATGTAGACTGTTTCACCTATAAGTAAAAAACAGAAAGCAGACATGAAACATTTACTTCTTCAGTAATAAGAATCAGATTTGAGATCTGAATTGGAATGCATACATATGTAAGCCAAATTAGCTATCAATTCTGACATAACTAATTAGAAGGAGGAAAAAGACCTAGATGGTATCCCAATGGTAGGAATAACTCATCCCTCACCAACTGGTGCAAAATAATTTTCAGATTCCTCTTAGTAAATACCAGCTCCAATAGCACTTCATATGTGTAGCACTACCTTTTACTGTACTCCAGCGGAACAGCTTGTTACTCTGATTTGTGTTTTGGAGTATTCTCCCCACTGATTTTAAGGTGTTAATTTTATTCTGTGTATCAGAGACCTGGCTCCTACTTACCTGAGAGACCTCTTTTCCTTTTTTGCATATTACCATAATTGCAGCGTGCAGCAATACTTGATCTAGAATCAAATTAATGTAAAATGGGTTCTAACACTGTGTTTCTGGGCCCCGTGCCCATGGAGTTTCCTCTTTCTCTTAGGCTTCTCACCAAAAAGTCACTTAGGCAGCTTACGTGCTAAAAATTCCACTATTGAAAAACTGGGAGTTGTTTCAAGTTTTGTTTTCCCAATGCGGAGAAACTTATTTTTCCTGGAGGAATGAATCCATCAGTTTTGATCAGATATTCTGAAGGAAAAGTTTCAATTGAGAATGTAACGTAAGCCCTGAACCTGGTTAGATTACTTGACAAGAGGACGCAAACGCAGAACCGCAAGCACAAAACATGAGACCTTTCTGTTACTTTCCTGTTGCACTTACTCTGTTGTGTTTATACAATTAAATAAGTTTTGTTTATATAGGAACTCAAATGCAGAGGGCCTTAGCTGTTCCCAAGCTGCTCCACCTTACACAGTCAGTGAAACATCCACCGAGGAAGAGATGGGGTCCCAGCCCCATCACTGGGCCACTTATCTGGGCTGTGAGAAGGCCAAATTCTGGTCTCTGAATCAGTTATCAGTTATTAGATGTTCTGTGTGTTTATGTGTTTGTGTATATGCCCGCACAGACCCTAAATGAGATATTTCTGTATACACTACATATATGCAACAGATGTAGCGTATAGTGTAATACAAACACAGGCGGTATCGATACTGGAGTAGCCCCAGTAACAGAAAGTGTGTATATATGTATTCTACAATGAGGCAAGCAATGGGAAAGAGCTGAGCAGGCGGTTGGACCTGCCTGGTTTTTATTGCAGGATGATGCTCACTTTCTCTCAAAAAGCTGTCCAGAAGTCAGGTTTTCCAATAAAAGAAAAATTAAAGCAATGATTGAACCATCGCAAGTTGCACAAATGCAAATGAAATCAAAATCTTATAAAAATCTTATAAAATGCTTTGGGTTTGGTGAAGTAATTGCTGGTAAAAGAGATGTGGATTATAACATTTTCAGTTCTATGGGGAACACAAGAAAGATGTTAATGATGAGATCATGGTAGAAGCTATATATTTTCTCCTACCTTCTGAGAAATGAGGGAATTTGTAAGGCTAGAAGAGGGCACAGTTTTGTGGCTGAAGAGCTAGTTCTTCATTATATATCTTCTTTGTGGTTTAACTACTTGAATGTGCTTATTCATCTTCCCTTAAAAATGTTGCTGGGGTGTGCGTTTCTTCATAGGCACTCTGTTCTGTAAAAATTTTCACTATCCAGTTTTCACTATTAATCTATGTCCAATCAGTTCTTGAAATGTGAAATAGTGCTGGGGAAGTTAAGAAACATAGATACGAAATTTTGGCTCTGTTCATCCCAAATCTTGTCCGTGAAAACTACCAGAATCCACATTTCAATTCCTGTATGACATAACAGGCTGTATTATCCCATTTTGATTCCTGTGCACATGGTATTGATCATCTGAACATGATCTAACTAACAAGTTAAGGCTTAAAAACCAGTGCCTTAAATGAACAATAAAAACACTGGCTGAAATTAGGCACATTTGTAATTATGGATCAGTAAACAACCTTAGCTCTCATGCTGTGTGGCCATTCATAGTTCACTGGAATCATAGAATCATTTAGGTTGGAAAAGGCCTTTAAGATCATTGAGTCCAACTGTCCAACCTGCTCTGGAGAGCAGATAGATCCATCAAGAGCATTAAAAATGTGATTAATTAGCAGAAATGATAAAAAATGTAGTGTACATAATGTGCCTATGTCATTACTCTTCTAAGAAACAGCTGTTGCTATTTCAGTACATCTCTTCAACTGAGGTGCAGAGGAGCAAACCTGGTTTGGGTTCTCTCACTAGATGGAAAAAGGGATACAAATATCTGCATGTACCACGCAGAAAGGCAGGCACACACAGTGTCTAAAGACTTATACTAGGAGGTGGCTAAAATATGACATGTTTCCAGCTCTGTCCTGCAGAGAGTGAATCGACACAAGTGGCTACCAGTCATTTCCATTGCAAGGGGAGGGGCTGCGAGGTGCTGGAAGGGCTGCTCTGTCCCGTGGAGGTGGTCTTTAGTCATGAGAAGCTTGTGGGCCTTCTCACCTCGGGGCAGGTCTATAGCAAGGCCACCACAGCTGTGTGATGCATGTCTTGCCCTTCCTAGGATGGGCTGCAAACCTCAGGGACACAACCACTGAAGCTCTAGCTGGAGCTGCCTACATAGACACATGGACATTTCCAGTGATGAAGTTCAGTAGAGGATAGCTGTGGGCTCAGCAGCTAGAACAATTAGTGGGATTACACTCTTGTGTAAATCTACCTGCTTATGTCAACAACTGCTTGCTTACAACTACCTGAAAGGAGGTTGTACTACAACTACCTGAAAGGAGGTTGTACTGAGGTGGGTGTTGGTCTCTTCTCCCACGTAGTTAGCGATAGGACGAGAGGAAATGGGCTTAAGCTGCGCCAGGGGAGGTTTAGGTTGGAAATTAGGAAAAATTTCTTTACGGAAAGGGTAGTCAAGCATTGGAACAGGCTGCCCAGAGAGGTGGTGGAGTCACCATCCCTGGAAGTGTTTAAAAAACGGGTAGATGTGGTACTTGGGGACATGGTTTAGTCTAGTCTACCCTTGATTGGTTTAGAGTAGACTTGGTAGTGTGGGTTAATGGTTGGACTGGATGATCTTAAAGGTCTTTTCCAACCTAAACGATTCTATGATTCTATGTCTACATAGTGAAATGGCTGTGAATATTCATTGGACAGATGAATTCCAGCTGGTGCTCAGAGGTTTCTTGGCTACCTGCAGCTTGTCACAGGCTTTTTTCTACATTTATAAAACAATCTGATTGACAATGTTTCATACCTTACAAACTAAAGTCACTGGAGCTGAACTAATCTCAGTTCCCACAGCAGCTGGTATAATTATAGATAAACCCTGCCAATTACTTGTTTATCTAGATTCTCAGCATGGCAAAACTCTTCAGTAGGAAATATATGATAACTCTATAATTTAAGAAGAAATTAGATTAATTTCAACAGTTTTGAGTCAAGCCCAATTTTATTGTATCTCACAAGAACAGGATAAAAGTTCTGTATTTCTAGCTTTCTCTTTTAGCCAAAAAATACTTTAGCTCCGAAGCTCTATGCTGATGAAAGTAAATGCTTATCTTCACACATGAATCATTTTTCAATTAAAGTGTAGGAAGCAATCTTTTAAATTATGTGGAACTGTAAAATCATGAAGCTAATTTGCATAGGATAAAGTCCAAACCAAGCTGAAAGTGCCTAACTAGGTAGGCAGTAACAACATTTTTGAAGTTTGGAGATTTTTTGTTTGATTTATCACTTTTCAATGTTGTTTCCAAAATGACATAAAATTCTGGCCCCATCTAAGCTTACAGCAAAAGTCTCGTTAACCTTTATATGGTTAGGACTCTGCCCAGATCACAGCTTGTTAACAGGGTTGTATCAGCCCACAGATGACTGGGTTGGCCCGTATGTGAATGAGTGTAAATCCAGTCAAGATATTTACACAATCCTGTTATCATATGGTTAGACCAAAAACTGGAATAATATTCTTCCAGCTGAACAGGGTTATATTTATTTGCAAATATGTATGAATATATGTTTAGATTTTTTTATTTATTATGAAATACTCCTTTTATTAAAACCAGTCTTATCCAGTGGCATGATTTGCAATGCCACTGAATAGAATGGAGAAATCTTATTCTTTTTTGAACAGTAAGTGGGTTTTTTAATTATAAAATTAAGAAAAAGTTGAAGAAATACTGAGTTTCTTCTGAGCATGTTCATCCGTAGATGGTCATTAGTTTGAATTGGTGAAAGACATCCTTATATCTTTCAATGACAAGCTAACTAAAGGATTGTTCTGAGATTTTGATGTAGGGACAAGACATCAGCGAATTGTATCTCCTGCTTTCCAGGCAGAAAATAGCCAAGAAGCAAATATCTTCACACAAAGGCATATTTGACAACTTAACTGTTTTGCCTCTGCACCCTGGGATTCTTCTTGGGATTTGATTTCAGTAAAGATAAATATTTTGTAAAGATGATAACTCCCTTTGCAGCCTGAATAATGCTCATTTACTAGCATATGAATCTAGGATACTGGGTTAGATTTTTGGCAGTGGGATTTATGAAACAATTTGCAATATGGTTTTTATCATCAGGTAGATAGCCTGAATCAGATTCTGCTCCTTGACCTGGCTTCTTATGAGAAATTTATAGGTTAGAGAATTCCCATCTAGTGTACATGACAGCTCCAATAGAAGGAATATTTTATTGTATGGTTTAGGCTGGTCAGCATTCTTTTTATTTTTCTAAGGCCATCCAAAATTCTGTTAAGAGTTCAAGGACAGGTTTTTGGAAAGTATTCAGACTTCAGTGGGAACAGAATTAACTGGGTGCAGGCTGCTTTTTGCAAACATTTATCTGAATCTCTGAGGGAAATGTATAATACATTTTACCCACTGAAAGGGTCTGCAGTTAGAACTAGTCACAGGGGTGAAATAGCTCACATTATACATTTTCTCACTTAGAGCAGGATTTCTTGCATTATGACTTGCATTATCTAACCACTAGAGTCTTGTTCCAGCTAGAGATTCAGGCTCCCTCTGTAGCTGGCAAAGAGAAACCAACATTTCCAGCAAAGGTAGTCTGAAAACTTTTCTCTGGGGCTCCCTGACTTTCTTTTCTGGCTACACAGAGCACTTGGATGACATACATGATTCTTGAGTAATTATAATGCTAAAATTACAGCTGAATGCTTAATTATTCACATACAGGTCTCAGGAATCCCATTCCCATTAATCTATTTTTATACTGCCCAGGTTGCCCACTTCAGCAATAGTTGAAAGATGGAAATGATAGAAGTCCCTTCACTTTGAACTGCATGCACAGCTTGAATTAAAGGTGTTCAGTATGAACAGTTCTGGGAACTAATTCATAGTAATGTCTGGAGTATTGTAATCTGCTCCACACAAGGTAGGACAGGTCATTCTCGTTAGAGTAGATATTTGTACATTATGCTCTTTAGTGTTCTCACTCTGTAATTGGGTCCTTCAAAAGGAAATATAAAATTAATATTATTTCAACCATGAGAAAATTTCTATATTAATTCAATATCCTTTAACGTTATGTCACTTAATTGCTTACAGTAAATGCATGGAAATAAAAGCAGATGCAGCTCTTCAGCCCATGGGATATCATGATCCGCAATTGTGTGCCCTTCTGTTGCATGAGAAGGTAACGTCTGATGGAGTGTAACACAAGCCCCTTCTCAGACCACTTACTGTGGCTTCCTAATTTCATTGTTATAACTACTATGGCACAAAAAGTCAAGAGAGATAGGAGAGAAGTAGGCGTGACATCAAAGCTAATAATTTGTATTACACATTATGACTACTACTCTCTAATGCCTGTATGGAGAGTCAGGCTCTGGCAGGCTTAATAGCTTAATTTTCCCCAATTATAATATAGTGACTGTGAGACATCTATTCCAAAACCACTTACCAAAGAAATTGGTTCAGTCTCATTATCTTTATTTTGTGGTTATATAAGCTAAGCCAAACAGGTAGCGAGATCTTTCCACATTATGTTGAACGGGGGGAGCAACAGGTAGAGCTCACTTGCCTGAACCCACACAAGGGACCCAGCCTTTAGTCTTCCCTGTCATACATGAGGGAAATTTCAAGAATACTTCTATTAAAATGGAGCGGTTTGCCCAAACTCACCATTAATTGAAGAAGAATGGAGCTGTGCTCTGGAAAGCTTTTCTCCTGGCATTTCTGTATTTACCCAAAGAAAACCTTTCTTCTTAATGGAAATCTGACCTGAATATTGGAAGGAAAATATCCATTCAAAATATTACTTTAAAGAATAATTTCAATGAATATTGCTGTTTGGTGTTTTGATAAGAGTCACAGAATTTATAAAGGTAGCTATTTAAGATATTGTTTACTGATACTCGATGAACAAAGTGAATGACAGTTCTTCCTTTGACATCTCAGTTAAACCTCCGCTGTAGTTTGTCTTATGGGGGACAAGTGCGCTTTAAAAATATTCTCTGCCTCGAAACAGCTTAAATTCTTTTTTCACATAAACTATTTTAGAAATAGGCCCACCAAACCAATATCAAAGTGATGAGAAATGGGTAGTAGTTTGAAGTAATTTCCAAAAGGCAGAGCTTATTCTCCAAATGAATTGCTGGACCTCAATCAGCTTTCACAAAGGCCTGTCCTCCTAGTGGGCATAATTTTGTGAATATATTTGAAAACAGATATCTTCTGTTGAAATGAAAAATAAAAGGTTTACCTGAGTAGAGTAGTTTACAGAGCAAGAGGCTAAACCATACAAGACTATGCATGGTCACTCACATGAACTGTAAGCTGAGAAATTTTTATTCCCTAGAGGAATGAAAACAATATGAAAAAGGCTCATGTTTGCAGCCTGGAACATTGTCTAAATAGCTATGGACTAAATCTCCTTGTAATGTGAGATCCAAAAGTACAAGCCAGAGCTAAAATATTTTGGAAACTTCACTTTTTACTTTCTGTCACTGGCATTTTTGCTTATTCCCGTTGTGACACTGATCCTGCATTGGCACTGATCTGCGTTGTACTTCTGTCTCATATAGCAGCCGGTTACTTACAGTTCTTGCCTTATACTGAGTCTGCAGCAAGCTTTAGTCCTGTAAGCGCAGCTCCAAGAGCAAACACTTGTAGCAAGGCAGTGCCATACAAGAGTAGGAAGATGTGATGGTGTAAACACCACTTGTGGGTCTGTTCACACCAGTTCTAGAGGCAAAGATTTCTTTTGCTAGCCCTGGGTATTTGCCTATTCAGAAAGGCTTCAATGTTAAAAATCATCACCAGTGTAAGAGTGAAAGTTATCCAAAATTCACACCCAGGCCAGATGAATGATTTAGCAGAAGGGGTTGGGTGAGGTCTTCAACAGAGTGCTCACTCCACATCTCTGAATTGCCATGCAGATAATGGCATTTACCACTGTGCCTTACAATCAAACCCCTAATCATCTCTCTCTTCAGTTTAGCTGCCTTACAATTAGACATCTAGAAGAAACAAAAGTGACAGATTCACAAGACTCTGCAAATGTTCTTTACTCAGCCAAAGGCCCTGGGTCCCCAAACTTTTTTTGTTTAACTAGCAGGAATTCATTGCACCACAGGAGCAAGCAAGCTTCTGTTCTTCAGTCCTAATTAGGTTAGGGAAGTTTCCATCACACACACAAAAAAAACATTTTAGCCTGAGACTGCTTCAGGGAATGGCAAAAGCTCACGAGCAATTATTTGATTATTATGACATGAGGGTCATCTTTTTGCTTTGTAGGTAAAGAATAACTAACACAATGATGTGATCACTCATTTGGACCATTAAATGCTGCCATAAAACAAGCAAACAAATGAATAATATTCATCAGCAAAATCACCGCCAGTAGTCTCAAATCTAAGTGTGTTAAGGTATCACTTTTCCAGGGGAGTTTCTATATGATTTTTAATCTTTTCTCAGAGTCTGAATTTTAGTAGTGATTAACTGAGCTTAAGGGCAGTGTTTCAGCAACTTGATTTTAATTTCTGGGTAGACTTTGAATGACAAGAAAAACGTTACATCCTTATCAGTGGTAACATTTTGGCCGCTAAAACTAAAAAATTAGCTAATTCATCCAGTGAAATGTGTGCATGTAATTAATACATGTTTTTAAAAGACAGTCCATCGGACGAAACTATGAAATAGTCATTGCTTTTCATTGAAATCTTTAGTTACCTTTCCCAAGCTAGGTTGAGAATATATATGGTTACATATAGAAGATGACTGGCATAGGGTATGATGCACTAGCAAGTAGTATATTGTAGGAGGATTTATATAGCAAAAGAGCTGGTGTGACAGATCAGAGATTTGGGGAGAAGAGGGTGCTCTGGTCTTTAATCTGGTCAACGGACCAGATGCCTGGATGTAGCTGGAGCATTGCAGAGGCGGCTGGTGAGCCTACAGGTTCAGTTCAGAGGCTGCAGGAGTCCAGGAACCACCCTGTGATGTGGAACCAGCCTGTGATGTGACCCACAGCACAATAAGTAGGACAAACAGGAGATTTGCTTCAAAGGCACACTCCTGATTCAGAGCAAAACATCAATATTTGCTCCCATATTGCCATTCACTGCACTAACAATTCTCTCTTAAACAAAGACTTGGCAAGATTTTTATATTTAACAAAAATAAGTAGCTGATTTAGCACATGAAAGGCTTTACTGGTTCTGAGAAAGTACATACATTTCATCTGAGCTAATCCCAGTGTTTTTAATGAAGGCCAAATCCTGAAGCCTCCGTTCACAGCAGCTTTTTTTTTGAGAGGTCCTATTTAAATCATTGAAGTTATTTTCTGTGGAATGAAATCTGTTGCTAAATGTGTGTAAGCTATACTAACATTTAGACTCCAAGAAGAAAAGAAAGAAATAACAACATAATATGTCATAATATTTGTAAAAACTGTGTACCGAAGTACAACATTAAACCAATGAAAGGAGGGCTTTGGACTTTTCTAATCTGCATAATAGTATAGACCCCAGAAACTACTCTTTTATTGTTATTCCAGAAAATGCATGTAATGAGATGTAGTCAATTTTATTGATTTACTACTAGTATAAATATTTCCCCAAACCAGAGGAAAAAAACTGTACGTGCAATTTGTATTTTGATTTGGATTAAAAAACCCTCAGATATAAATCTTGCTGAAATCAGTGGTAGCAAAGATATAGCAAAAATTTGGTGTAAGTCAGCATTTTAATACTCTTTAAAACTAATTATTCCTTAAAATTTTATGTGTAACTCACGTAACTCACTGAAGCAGGATTTACTGTGAAGCATGTGATGGAAGAATTCGCACAAAGACTGCTCTGCGGGCGGCAAATTCTGGCAGGTACACTCCACGCGCAGCATCGTGCCCCAGTTGCTAATGTAGGCTGCTTTGCAATCAGCGTTTGCAGAACAGGGCATGTCATCCTTGATTAAAGTTTCAAGACAAGCTTCATCATCGTAGCATTTTTTTGTCACGTGTCTCCAACACTTAGACCGAAAAGCTGTGTATTTTTTCCTGGTGGAAAAAAAAATAAGTATACAAGACAGTTTAAAAACTCTGTGATTTCACAAAAAGTCATTTAAGGATCATCACAGAAAGAGAGTGTATTCCCAAAGTACCACTTAAGCTTTAAAAATCACAATATTCAGTGACAGCTGGCCTAAATTTTGCTCTGATTTGCACCTAATTGGTTTGAGTGAAATCTGCAAAAATGTAATTTGAAGAAAAACTTGGTTTTACTGAAAAAGCTTTTGAGAACAAGCAACTGCACTTCTAATCAGCACCTGTGAAGATTTTCCTAGGGTCCAGCAAAAATCGGTGTGAATACCAACAGTCTCGGGTCCTCAGAGAAGAAATTCAGATAGAGGAATTAGACCAGTCATCACAATGAAACCACACAGGTGCTGTTTTAGTGGATCAGCTTGTTTGGCAGTGTGAAGGAAGAATGAATATTCAACTTATTTTACATAAAATAACCTATATCCAATGCCAACCCCTCTTCCCCCCGAATGCTAACAAAATAAAAAATGTCCAAGGATCAGGAAAATTAGAAGTAATTCAGTTGACTTTAAAGATTAGTTTATATTGGAGATAAGCTACAAGAAGAATTAACTTGTTTCCCAGCTCAAAAATCTCAAATTATTTCAGTTTATTTGCTCTTAGGATAGAATAAAATTGGCTTTTAATGCACTATGTATGACAATAGAAAACAACTATTAAAAGTTAAATAAGAAATCTGTAGGTATTAATTAGAAACCAATTTATCACTGTCGTGGTTTAGCCCCAGCCAGCAACTAAGCACCACGCAGCCGCTCGCTCACTCCCCCTGCCCTGGTGGGATGGGGGAGAGAATCGGAGGAGTAAGAGTGAGAAACACTCCTGGGTTGAGATAATCACAGTTTAATAATTGAAATAAAGTAAAATAGTAATGATAATAATAACAACAACAACAACAACAACATAATAATAATAACAACAACAACAACAACAACAACAACATACAAAGCAAGTGATGCACAATGCAATTGCTCACCACCCGCCAACCAATACTCAGGCAGTTCCTGATCAGCAATCGCTGCTCCCCAGCCAACCCCCCCCAGTTTATATACTGAGCATGACGCCATATGGTATGGAATAGCCCTTTGGCCAGTTTGGATCAACTCTTCTGGCTGTGCCCCCTCCCAGCTTCTTGTGTACCTGGCAGAGCATGGGAAGCTGAAAAGTCCTTGACTAGCATAAGCAGTACTCAGCAACAACTAAAACATCAGTGTGTTATCAACATTCTTCTCCTAGTAAATCCAGAACACAGCACTATGCCTGCTACTAGGAAGAAAATTAACTCTATTCCAGCCGAAACCAGGACAATCACTTACATTAAATGTTAGGGGATGATAAAGGTAAACTGTTGTATATTGTACATCAATATATTAAAATATTTTTACCTTAATCATAAAATGAGGTTTAATTTAGGTTAAAATTAGGTTTTAAATTAATTTACTGTTGGTATTGTGTATCTGTTACAAGCAACTCACATGGAAAAGCATGCACTGTTACAATACCACCTAGGAATTGTAAATATTTTCATTACACATGCAAAGGTTTCAAAGCAGGTGCCACCTCTGTGCTAATGGAATTATTTTTATTCACCTCCTGATTTATAGATATGCCTAGCCATAGTACACAGACTAATTTTGCTAATTATATCCACTTATTGAAGTGCCAGGAAACATTAATGTTCCCAAAATAATGGGTAATTCAGCAAGTCTCCATTATGATATTACATGTGTACATATGCACAGACAGACATTTGTAGCCCAATTCTTCTTGACATCAAAAGGGGCAATTCCCACTGACGTCAATCTGAATAGCCTGCACAGAACTGAAAGCGTCTCTTGGCCTCCTGGGTTGTTGACTGAAGGTTAATTTGAGCACAGAGCTGAGGTAAAATTCAAGTCTAATCCACAAGGGAACTGGTGACTACACTGAAAACCAAATTGGGCCAATTGACCATCCACAAATGGTGGCAATTAAGTAGAACTATGAATATGGGCTAATCCTGTTGTGTGTTCTCTAAAAATTAAATCAAATCTGAAAGCTGCATTATTCTTCATGAGTTTGGTGGTCTGTGCATGTTTCAGGGCAGCTTTTTTCAAGTGTCAGTATGCTTGAGATGAAAAGAATAAGATGAAAGTTTTCTGAAGAGGCCAAGTTGGTTGTATGGCTGTTGGGTACAAAGGGTGAGACTCTGTGGTGAAAGAGGTAATTACTTTAACCAAACAAACTTTGTCTGTTCTGCTGCACAATTTGTGCAAACTGCTACAGGGCAAAGGTGCAGACTGGCAGGCATTATCTGAAGAACGTGGTAATGAAAATACACAACGGCATAGTTTGTCCAGCAGAAATGGTGTTAAGAGTCATGAAAGAGGCAGAAGCAAAGCCCACACTAGATTCCAGACTTTTCTGCAAATCAGCCTTTTCAGTTTACTTGTGGAATTACTTGTGGAATTACCACAGCTGATGCAGACACCTGTGAAGATGTCAAACACAAGTGATAATATACAATAGATACAATGCAGAAAAAAAATTTTGCTATAGATGAGATATACGGCATATATATAAAAGTTATTTGATCAAATCCTTATTCATAGGCACATTACTAGGCAAAAATCTTTCTTCTACTTACCTGCACAATTCATTCTCTTCACACATGTGGATTACATTCAGACATGATGGGGGTGGAGCTGCAGTAACTGCACAGGGCTTGCCATGGAGAAGTTCTTTGGCTCTGTGGCAAGATTCATCAGGCTGGATGCAATCACAAAATGTCATCATTTGGGCAACTTCAAAAGGCATGTTTTGATAGAAGAACCTTATGGCTGCTTGACATTCTTCCATGTTGCACTTCTTATTTACTGAGCAAACCTTAAGGTACAGGGACAACTGTTTGTTACATACTTCATCTTCAACACACTCCTTGTTCACATCCAAACAGGTTCTGTTTGCTGCGTATGCTAAAAAGAGTAACAGTTTTTAAAATGAAATCACAAGAAAACCTTTCTCAAGTGGTGATTGGTAGTCATTCTGCCTGCAACATTCCCATTAAAAACAGGTTTGAATCCCCAAAACTCTGATCCAGCGCTTCCAGCATTGCCTCTTTTAAGCCCATTGTGTAATCTTCATACTTCTCCCTTCCACTGCTTGGCCCTCATGAGCAATCCTCCTGCAAGTTTCTGCCCCTGCCAGCTAAATAAGGGAGAAGAAAGTGAAAACTGTCAAGATGGAAGTTTCTTCATGGTATGTAACAATGTCTGGAAGCTAGTGGCTAGTGGATACCTGAAACTCATGAAATCTCCATCATGCAGTCTTATGCTAGGCTACGTAATAAGTAATGGAGAAGAGCATATAAATGGCATTTCTGTGCTTTTAAAGCTAGTTTAGGTATTTCTAGCCTATGCTATAAACCTTCCAAAAAGATCTAGATAATTCTGACTCTAAAATGTTTATGGGATAAGATTTATCCCTGTAAATTTAACAGGATCAGGATTGTTTACCTGACATTTTTGGATTCTTATCCACCCAGTAGCTTAACTGAAAATATGTTGGATTTATTGACTCCTCAGTCTTCAGTAATTTGAATGAAAAGTATGCATATTAATCTCGAGATACATTGTACACCATTTGGAAACAGAGCTAAAACAAGTTATTAGGGTTCATAAGTAAATTCAGACTTACCTTGTTTGGAGAGAGCAGATAAACTCCACTGTAATTTTGTTTCCATGCTAATATTGTCTGGAACAAAAAGATAGAGATACAGGCATAAGTGATAACCCACATCTTAGCTTAGTTTTTAACTTTAAAGTATTGGCTGTGTTGCTGGCATACTGCCAGCAGTAAAAATAAACAAGAATAAAACAAATTAGCTTGACCGAATAGGACCTGCCAGCTTGTTAAAAAGCTCTAAAATCACTGCTACATATATTCATAAGTTTTGGGGTGAAAGCACAGTTTATTAATGGCTGCTGATAATATTCTCTACATAATTATAGATCCTGTGAGCTCAAGAAGAGTTTTTAGAGCGGCTCAGCGCAGTATAAAGTCATATTTCTTGTGAGTAAATACAGGCCAGAGGCCTTAATGTGTTCATCAGTGCACCCAGTTTTCAAGCTCAACTAACTGCTTGTCATGATCTAAAGTCAAGACAGGCAGACAATTAGAAAACTATTAGAAAATTATTGTTATTGGTCTTATATGTGCCAAAAAATGAGCCAGTCGGGAAGAAGACCAGCCTGGCTGAACAGAGAGCTTTGGCTGGAACTCAGGAAAAAAAGGAGAGTTTATGACCTCTGGAAGAAGGGGCAGGCAACTCGGGACAACTATAAGGATGTCATGAGGTTACGCAGGGAGAAAATTAGACGGGCCAAAGCCCAACTAGAATTTAATCTGGCTATGGCTGTAAAAGACAATAAAAAATGTTTCTCTAAATACATTAGCAACAAAAGGAGGGCTAAGGAATCTCCAACCTTTATTGGATGCAGGGGGAAACATAGTGACAAAGGATGAGGAAAAGGCTGAGTCACTTAATGCTTTCTTTGCCTCGGTCTTTAACAGTAAGACCAATTGTTCTCTGGGTACCCAGCCCCCTGAGCTGGAAGACAGGGACAGGGAGCAGAATGAAGCCCCCATAATCCAAGGTGAAATGTTTAGCGACCTGTTACTCCACTTAGACACACACAAGTCTATGGCGCCAGATGGGATCCACCCAAGGGTACTGAGGGAGCTGTCAGAAGTGCTCACCAAACCACTTTCCATCATTTATCAGCAGGCTAACCAGGGAGGTCCCAGTTGACTGGAGGTTAGCAAATGTGATGCCCACCTACAGGAAGGGCTGGAAGGAGAATCCAGGGAGCTACAGGCCTGTCAGTCTGACCTCAGTGCCAGGGAAATGTTATGGAGCAGATCAGCTTGAGTGCCATCACGTGACACATACAGGACAACCAAGTGATCAGGCCCAGTCAGCATGCATTTATGAAAGGCAGCTCCTGCTTGACTAACCTGACCTCCTTCTATGACAAGGTGACCCACTTAGTGGATGAGGGGAAGGCTGTGGATGTTGTCTACCTAGACTTTAGTAAAGCCTTTGACACTGTTTCCCACAGCATTCTCCTGGAGAAACTGGCTGCTCATGGCTTAGACAGGCATACTCTTTGCTGGGTAAAAAACTGGCTGGATGGCCAGGCCCAAAGAGTGGTGGTGAATGGAGTTAAATCCAGTTGGCAGTCGGTCACAGGTGGTATTCTCCAGGGCTCAGTATTGGGTCCAGTTCTGTTTAATATCTTTATCAATGATCTGGATGAGGGGACTGAGTGCACCCTTGGTAAGTTTGCAGATGACACCGAGTTGGGTGGGAGTGTCGATCTGCTTGAGGGTAGGATGGCCCTGCAGAGGGACCTGGACAGGCTGGACCGATGGGCCGAGGCCAGCTGTATGAGGTTCAACAAGGCCAAGTGCTGGGTCCTGCACTTGGGTCTCAACAACCCCATGCAACACTACAGGCTTGGGGAAGAGTGGCTGGAAAGCTGCCCGGAAGGACCAGGGGGTGTGGGTCAACATGAGCCAGCAGTGTGCCCAGGTGGCCAAGAAGGCCAATAGCATCCTGGCTTGTATCAGGAATAGTGTGGCCAGCAGGAGCAGGGAGGTGATTGTTCCCCTGTACTCGGCACTGGTGAGGCTGCACCTCAAATACTGTGTCCAGTTTTGGGCCCCTCAATACAAGAAAGACATTGAGGTGCTGGAGCATTGTCCAAAGAAGGGTAATGAAGGTGGTGAAGGGTCTAAAGCACAAGTCTTATAAGGAGTGGCTGAGGGAACTGGGGTTGTTTAGCCTGGAGAAGAGGAGGCTGAGGGGAGACCTTATCCCTCTCTACAGCTACCTGAAAGGAGGTTGCAGCGAGCTGGGTGTCAGTCTCTTCTGCCAAGTAACAAGTGACAGGACAAGAGGAAATGGCCTCAAGTTGCACCAGGGGAGGTTTAGATTGGATATTAGAAAAAATTGCTTCACCAAAAGGGTTGTTGAGCATTGGAACAGGCTGCTCAGGGAAGTGGCTGAGTCCCCATCCCTGGAGGTATTTAAAAGACGTGTAGATGTGGTGCTTAGGGACGTGGTTTAGTGGTGGACTTGGCAGTGATAGGTTCATGGTTGAACTTGTTGATCTGACAGGTCTTTTCCAACCTAAACAATTCTGTGATTCCATGATTACATTGTTTCTAGTTATAGTGTAATACTAAAAGGGACTGATTTGAATCAGGTTGTATCAAATTAACGCATTGAAGGACAATAGTATTTGCACTCAGCCTACCATTTGCTGTCAGATTATTCATTTGCATCTAAATAAGCCTCTTAAAACTATCCTTTTTCCAGTGTTAAACTGCAAATGATTACTAAAACCTTTTTCACAGACTTGTGCACACTACTGTTATGTATGAAAGCATTCAGACTGCTGGAATACCACTAACCTGTGTCAGTGTCCTGATTTTCCTCAACATCAACATCATCATCATCATCATCATCATCATTT
This sequence comes from Pelecanus crispus, assembly GCF_030463565.1. Taxonomy (NCBI): domain Eukaryota; kingdom Metazoa; phylum Chordata; class Aves; order Pelecaniformes; family Pelecanidae; genus Pelecanus; species Pelecanus crispus. Next base: position 104,945,092 of record NC_134645.1, read on the forward strand.
TCTGCTGAAGCTTGGCTCTCTTGAGAGTATTGTAAACAAGGGTTGTTAAATATTCCCTTCCATATTTTAACGCATCTCATCTGAAGTGGTTCTGAGCACTTGCACTCTCCCAGCACTGTTTTCCTCAGTTCTTTCCATGCTGACAAACACTCCTGGTTGACCATCGGGTGCCTGCATTTTGCTGCGTCCACCTGGCATGCTCGCTGGAAGCTCTTATACACTAAAAAGCAGTAAGGGTCCTCTCGACAGCGCTGTTTTGCAATACTGCAGTCGTTCGCTAATTCTTCTGGGTGTCTTTGGTCTTTGGGGTTTCTGTGTCGCCTAAAACCCAGTTCAGTATCTGATCTTGAGGAAGTTTCCAAATATTCTGTACAAATAGGTACAAACAGAGATACAAGTAAAATGAAAGATGGAGCATCAGCACTGGTCAGCTCAAAACAAACTCAGGAAAAGGATAATTGTCTTAATGCAATAAAATGAATGAAACAGCCCTAGTTTAATTCTGAGCCGTGTGTAAATACATCATAATTTCAGAGTCTTGCAGACTAATGACTCTTCCTCAAGCTTACTGTGTCCTGGTAGCTGTATAATACAGTCTATTTCAACAATTCAGCTGCTAACAGTAATATGAGAAACCTTCATTAAAATTGCTGTATAAAGGGATTAATTGCATAATTTTAACCACCCACAGATTGGACATATCATGGATTATCATCTTAATTCAATGCATCATTTGTAAAGAGAGAATGGCAATTCCAGAAGATGGTTCATTCATTACCTAAAACAGTCATTTGAGGCAGACAGGGCGAATTACTCCTGAAAGTATCTACCAACACCATAAGATAACATCTGTAGGTAAAACCAATACTGGTGTAAATCCATCCAAACTTTTTGCTATACTGGTGAAAAATGTAATCTCAATCAGCAAAAAATATAAAATTACTTCATTTTGCTAGAATCAAAAGCAACTGTTTCAATGACATCCACAACAGGTTTTAGATACCCACGTTTCTTGTTTGGGGCAAGGAGTAATGGGTCAGGATGCTATTATTTCCTCTGCAATAAAGCCATATATTCTACTACTATATGATGTAAGCTGATTGATGCCAGCAGAGAGTGGGATCAGAGCTGGGAATCAACCTTGGGGCTCACTTTCCAGACTCATTCACTGGCTGCTTTTACCTCCTTTATGTCAGCTTTGCTAAACATTACTCCAGGAGACATTGGATCAGAAACTGCAAGGCCTTCATGCACCAAGTAATTCTCAATTATACAAATAGGTTTTCTGAATGGAAAAGAGTTCTCAAGATAATAAAAAATAAATTTAAAGGAGCTTTTCCTATTGATTACCATGGAATTTTAAAAAGATACACTTGATATATTAAGTACAGCTTTATGAAGGCAGTAACTGTGTTTCCCACATCCAATAACCTCTCCTAGATGCAGTGAAGATGCTCCTGTAACACAACTGCATGGCTGTGCATCCCCATTCACCGACACTGCCATTCACGAGGTGGCTGGATGTGGTTCTCTATACATAACATAGACCCAGTAGTGCTCAAGCCCTCAACACACATAGTATTTTCCCTTTTGCTTTCCACTGGATCAAGCAAGACCTTTAAAAACCATTTGAATTTCTCACATGCCTTTTATTGGTTTTGTTTATTTTAAAGTTGATATGGCATTGCTTTCATATGCATGTTGGTGTGTGAGCATCACAGAAAAGACAAAACTACTTTTTTAGGGGAATTACCAGATTTGAGAAATATGCAAAGAAACGTATATCCAGTTAAAATGAGGGTTACAAAATTATATATTTCTTTTTGTTCTGTAGTTACCTTTATCAATGCTGCACCATTTCCCAAGCAAAGTCGTGATGCTACAGAGATCATCTGTAGTGCAGACACAGTTTTTAAATTCCGGGTATTCATCAGCCAGGACCTGGATGATTCTATTACATCCAATAGCATCTTCTGCCTTGCATCTATTACCTAGAAATTACCATTAAAATTGTAATGTTGTTAATGTTTATGAACGCTTAAGGGATATGGTTACATAAAACAATCCAATTGAAGCACAAAAATAATATGTTTTGCCAAGAGAAGATGGTTTGAACTTAGTTTTGTTTGAAAACCTGTCATAATTTACAAATTTTAAATATTCAGAGTGATGTAATAAATTTGTGGGTATGATACTGCCTTCTTTTATTCAATCTGACCCATTGCCAGAACACCTGTTTCTGTTCTCATTTCCAAAGTACATAAAACCTTAAAATCATACCTTTTATTCTAGGTAGATGAAGTACAGAGACCAAACTAAAAATGTGCACAGGAGTCGAGGGGCACATCCTGAACTGAGGCACTGAAACACTCAACTTGGTCCTGTGTAGAAATGGGGAGCCTGGTATAGGGGTGGGAATTCACAGTGCCAGGCTAAGGTACTGCCATGTAATGGAGTAAGAGAGGGGATGTAAGAGGGCAGGCATAGTCCTGTGGTAACGATGATGCTAACCTCATGCTGAGGGATGTAATTTCTGGTTCAGATTCCTCACTCACATGAGGGTGGTATGAGCCTACAAATGCCTGGCCTTTTGGATATGCCCTTGGACTGCTACCCTATAGAACAGCTTCACTACCTAAGTTTGGCAATGACAACAAATTTAAAGTAGTCCAAGTATATTCTGATTTTTAATCTTTTTATAAGAAAAATATGAGGGAAGTTAACATAAAAAAATGCAGAAACCTTAGTTTGTCAATCCATTTTCAAGCTCATTGTTTGTGTGTGCACTTGGACTCTGACAAAGATACTCACACAGGCTGTCAGATCATATTTTCCTTGTATATGTAGCAAAAATAAAGAGCATGTACTAGTCTGTGGTACAAAGATAAATCAATCAACCCTCTACTTTATGGACTAATGGTTTTAAAAGTATTTCATTACTTATTATTGCTTAAGAAAGTTACAAGTTACTTAAGAAAGTTACATAAGAAGCAGTTTAATACCATTTAAGAAAGTTTTATTTTGTGAACACCATGGTATACCTTGTCAAAACAGGTATGCAGGTCATCAAACCAGCACTTTTCCTCTCTTTGCTTCGTGGATGTTAAGTATCCTGCAATATGTAGCATAAGGAGTATGTGGCTCACAAGATCCAGGCTGGTCCCGGGGCAGCATGAGGATCGGTTTTAATCTGCTGAACACATATGCTATTGTCTCTGCCTTGTCAATGGTGATGTCTGACTTCCTGCCTTGATGCTTCCCTGGTGACTAGCGTGGAATAGCAGAGACCGTGCGCTCTAGTAAAACTGCAAAGCTAGCAGCCATGTGTCACCGCTGCCATGGACAAGCTTTAATGTGATTAGCGTTTTAATGTCATTTATATGTTGACACAAATAGCAGCGGAAGGCAGGCTAGGTGAAGGCCTGCACGAGGAAACTGCGTTTTGCCTGTGCCTGAAGGAATGACTATCAGCTATTCCAGAGCGCTCATCCCCATCCTGCCACCCCAAAATCCTTTTTCAAACAGTGTCTGCATTGCCCCTTCTCCAGCTGCTGTTGCTGACTAAGGAGGTTTTGGGAATGTATTAAAATGTGCACTGCTACAGGGGGATGTTGCAGTCCAGCAAGAGCTACAGTTCCCAGCCTCTGCTCCCACTTCACCTCTTGTATCAGCAAAGGAGGAGGTAATGGTGCCCAGGCTTGTCTGTATCTCTCCAATCCCATTTCCAGCTTGCTTTCTGCATTTTTAGAAGTAGAGCATGACCCTGACCCTTAGCACTCACATTTCTTTATTTTTCCAGTAGCCAAGGAGCTCAGGAGATCTACTGAAGGTCATAGACATAGGACACTACCTGACCGTAAAGATAGGGTGGAAAGTATGTGGTGACATGGGAACTATGGAGGCCCATGGAGATGGGTGGGTGGATATTCTACTCTATATTTTATCAAGTAAGGGAAAATAAAAGAATTTCAGGAGGACAAATCCCAGGGGTAGAAAAAGAGCAACAAATATCAGGAGGAGCTTGTGTAAAAATTAGCTAATTTACAAAATTTACAACTGTCTTCTTCAAGGTCCTGAGGACACTTCAAGGGTGGAGGTGAGTAGAGGTAGGAGAATAAGAAACACAAATTGCAGTATATTTTATGCAGCACCCCAGCCTCACTTAGCTCATCTGTCTTCATGACACTAACAAGTTGTGGTTAGGAGGCAGGTACAGGGGCTGTGTTCAGAGTGGCCCCGTGAGCGGTGAACACACTGCGCTGAATCACAGCAGTTGACAACCAGGGGGTGAGAGGTAGGTTATGGGGCTAGGAACATACAAAGGGCATAGACAGAATCAGGAAGCACATCAGATTTATGGGGTTCCCTTGCCTGTCCTCTTGAAAGCTGTGTAGAAATAACCTATTATCAGTATTAGTCTGTTTGTACACTGTGTTGATTCAGCTGTGATGAACAGCAGAAAATATTTTATTGCTGGTTTTCAATTATTGTTGCTTTACCATTGATTAGTTCTAGGCAATATATTTTAGTTTATACATATGCTTCCAAGGCATTTACAAAAAATGCTCTCTGACCTAATGCTTGGCAGCCATTATTCATAATTCAATTTATTTATATGTACATAAGTGATGTACATGAGACCACAGACAGAAGCATGGCAGAGTAGAACCTAACACTTCCAGGGTGATAATCTCTCTTCTTGTACAGTCAGCTCTTCAGTCATCTCAGTGGGAATTCTATCTGAACACTGCAGAGGAAAGTTTTTCCTGGGTTTTTCCCTCTAGCACTGGTGAGACCACATCTGGAGTGCTGTGTCCAGTGCTGGGCTCCTGAGGACAAGAGGGACATGGGCATACTGGAGTGGCTCCTGCAAAGTGCCACAAATATGATTAATGGACTGGAGCATCTGTCCTACAAGGAAAGGCTGAGAGAGCTGGGATTGCTTAGCCTGGAGGAGAGAAGGCTCAGGGGTGTACCAATACACATATCCATCTGTATAAACACCTGATGGGAGGTGGGTGAATAAGGCAGGGACAGACTCCTCAGTGGCATCCAGTGACAGGACAATAGGTACAAACTGAAGTAAAGAAATTCCATTTAAAGGTCAGATTTTTTTTTTTTTAATATGAGGGTGGTCTAACAGTTCATGAGGTTGCCCAGAGGGGTTTTGGTGCCTCCATCATCTTCCAGGACACAGTCCTGGAAGACAGCCTGCAGTTGACTCTGCCTGGGCAGGGGGGTTGGACTAGATCTCCAGAGATCACTTCCAACCTCAGTGATCTTGTTTCTCTAAGAAAAATAAACTTTTACTTGCAAATCTAATTCAAAACGTGATTCCTTAATACTTGAGCAATCTGAGATTTTTTTTTTCTTTTGAACCCAGATATTTCCAGTTCTGAAAAATTAAGAAAATGTATACTCATGGTTAAATCAGAGCTGAGAAATTTCTGGTTTTTTAGCAGTGAACTAGAAGAAGAAAAAAACCTGCAAAATACAAACCTTAAAATCTTCATTCTGCAGTGCTGAAATATTTCTGACATTTTCAAAGTGAAAACTTTTGATTCCGTCAAAGTTAAATATTTCAGTCTTTTCCATCCTGATCTGGAAGGTGACTCAGACATGTTCACACCCCCCTTTTTTTTCAATGTATCTTGGCACAGAAAAGTAAGGGAAAGAAGGATTGGACTCCGAGGACTATAAACTGAGACTCTGAAAATGCTGCTGTACTGGTAGGGGAGCAGTGATGGATTTTGACAGAGAAAGGAGTGACTTAGGCAGTCATCTGGAGAGCACCCCCAGATCTGCTCTGAAGAACAAAAGATGGAGGTCCTGATAATGCACACATTTAACTTGGAGGTTACAGCCTGAGGGACTGAATTATTGAACTCATACCACAGAGTAGGAGTATAATTATCATTTGTAGTTAGGTTTATAATTCGTAGTTAGGTTTTTCATAAAGAAACTAGCAAAAGGATTATTTGCCCCATTGCCTGTTGGCTCCAACTAATATGCTCCTGCTCAGCACTGAAGGGCCTTTTCCATTCATACAGATTATCCATGAAGTTTTTAGTCTTGCACATGCAGAGTACTTTCGACAGATAGTTTAATGTTATTCTTACTAATAATGCTGCTGGTGGATTTTCTGTCACTGTTTCTGTGGGCTCGCTGAAAGGTACCATCAGCTATCTGACTGTGGGTTTACACCCTCTGGGGTCATGGCAACTAATAACCACATTTATGATAATTTGTTCTAGACCCAACGCAATATCTGAGTGCCCTGCAATACTGGAGAGTCCTTGCTAAAGGCTATTATCCTAAGGAAATAGACAGATGCAAAACCAAACAAGCAATCACAAGAAGAGTTTATTTACAGAAGGTTTTTCTGACCCAGTTACAAATACCATTAATATCAGTGAATAAGCACATAGGACAATAAGTGGGGGAAATGGCATATTATGGGACAATGCAACAAATCCAAAGGGAAGACCACAGAAGTCATCATGCTGGCCCACTTGATCTGGTTGCAGGGTATGATGAAGAATAGGCTATAGTACTACAAATCCTGATCTTTATGTCAAGTAGTCTTGGAGCTAACACCTTTATGAATGATGTGAGAGAAGCAAATTCAACAATTTCTGATGCAGGGAAGAGGTTTAATTCTAGAGACCTCATCTTTAGGTCACTATCTTGAGCCTGAAAGTACTGCATATTCCAATACTTTTTTTCAAACAGCAGCCATATCTTTTGAAATCGTTCCACTTCACATAAAATATTTAAAAACTCAGTAGAACATGAGCTGAAACACAGTTCCTTTGGGGACTGTTGTAACCATTAGGTTATCATGTATTTTTCATTTACTCTGTTCTTAAAAGTATTTTGCCATTCTATGCAAAGCAGATACATATCTGGGACAGGACACACTAAGAAGGACCCCTCAGAGAATTTTCTGCTCTGATTGTTTTGAATACTGCCTTGTGACTTGGGACACTTGGGTTCAAATCTCTGCAACAGGTCAGACAGACAGAGGCATTAAGGTAGCTCACACTGCAGGTGAATGTTCTAGCAATGGGCTATTGACCATGAAGTCAGGCAGCATCTTCTGCTGCCTGGCTTCCCACACAGGCCAAATGTGAGACTGGGTCCTGATATCGAGACAGACAGAGGGGCATTCACTTTATCACCTCTGCTGCAGCTGAGGCTCAGAACAGATGATGGCATCAGGACATGGCTGGTTTTGTTCAAATAATGTCAATATAAAGAGAAGGGAGGTTTCCATGGAGATATAGATACCTCTGATTCCCAGTAAAGGAGAACCTGCCTTATGGAATTAATTTGCTATAAATGGCAGTTATGTACCTAGATACCCTTGGCTGCATTTATGAACAGGACCAAGGCATGGGCTGGGCTAATAGCAAGTGACTGTGTCCATACTGCTGCACTTTTGCATGATACTCGGTCCGGACCAAGCCAGCTAGTCTGTGAAGATAGCGTGGGGCCGGAGTCATTCCCAAAAGGCAGTTTTGTGCCACCAGCATGGGCATAAGACAGTTTAGTTGTATGGATATATGCTGCCCCATGACAGTTGAACTCAGGGACTCAGGGACTGTTCTCTGGCCCATTTTATTTGCTAGTACTGATGTAGCCTTGGCAGACCAAGGCCCTTGACATTTATCAGTCAACAGAGGTGTCATTACTAAGTTGGTCTAATGACACTACCACACTGTACTGCCACTCTTCTTCTCCCTTTCATATTCACAGCACCTGGCAAGCGAATAGTCAACATTTAACATTTAAGGTCTTGAAGGGTTTTAAAGAAAGAGAGAGATGGTGACTGATACCCAAGATTTGTTCAAGAAGATAATAGGCCTTTGGAGAAAGGAACGTTTTCACCTGAATGACCACTGAGATTAGGATGAGATTTAGGTCAAACTTATAGCACCTGGTCTTCCCCTACTTAAAACGTACTTTACTTGGAAATGATGCAATAAGCATTGGAAGTGCAATAAACAGAGTCTGATTTTCTGCTTTCATTTATGTGAGAATCTGTTTAAACAATTCAAGGAGGCTTAGTCACATCGTAACCTGCACTTTATTGTACCATCACTCCCTGCAAGTGAATCACTGACATGTAGGTACTATTCACTGAATAAATACGATGTGCCTCCCTACAACACAACTTTCTTTGAGGCATGCTTTATTTGATTTTTTTCCTATTCTAATACAGTATTTGAAATTTACTCTAAGTAACTACTATGTTGTTTTGGGTGTCATGCAAGATCATAGATCACAGAATCATAGAACAGTTTGGGTTGGAAGCGACCTTAAAGATCATCTAGTTCCAACCCCCCTGTCACTAGATCAGGTTGCTCAAAGCCTCATCCAACCTGGCCTTGAACACCTCCAGGGAGGGGGCAGATCAACTACTCCAAATTATGGAAAGCAAGGTTGGAACATTTTTCCAGCTGCATGCTGACTTTAACAGGATCCCACAAGAGCATAATTTCTCCTGAATTCAGACTGCCTGAGTTGGTTCAGAGTCTGACTTTGTAGTCCAGAAATTTCATTTATCACCTTATTGAAGTGACAGTGTGACTGTTACTGAAAATAGTATTGGCTACTGTCAAGGATTTCAGAAGTTGACTGTCTTCTGCCATCATTTTCTCTTTGAAATCTCACTGACTTCATTCAGTTACCAAAGCAATATTATGATAAATTATGAATATGCAACCATTCAGCAATTCAAAATAAAGCTGTTTACACCATAAAGAATTACCTGAAATATTGCAGACTTCTTCAACAACATTCCAGACACTATCACATCCATTTGCAGCATTTATACATTGCTCCCTCAAGTGCAAACAGTCAGTAGTCTGGGCAGTAGATATACTTGTGAAGTACATGAACAACACTGTAAAAACAGCATATAATGACTATTTAATACAACAGATATTGTACTGAGCTTTTTCATTTACACTTAGATTATAACAATATCATTTACTGTAGTTTATCTATAGATTCAGATTTTCTACCAAGTTACTTTTTAACAAAATAAACCTCTTCCTCAGTTTCACAACTGGAAAATCAACTTTAAAATTTAAATTTTCAAAGTTGCAGTGTGGCATATTTTGTATTTTTTTTACCCCAGCATTATAACTTCATCCATAGCTATATATGACATCAGTCCATAGATATGTAGAAATGACTACAGTTCTGAGATCCATAATAAATTATGGAAAGAAAGACAGTATAAAATTCAGAGGAAACAGTATTTTATTTGGACTGCGATTTCATCAAACTAGAGACTACACAGGAAGTCCTATGAATAGACCACGTGAAAGAGATCTGACAGCTACACAGCTGTTAGATAATAAATGAGATTTTATTTCATAACACAGTACTCTCTACTCTTTGTTTTACTTCACAGATGCATTGTTTCTTGAAACCAACCCCAACATTTATGTCTTTATCTGCTTCCCTGAGTGCAGTGAACCTAAAGACCATGTTAATTGCACAAAAAATTTCTGAAACGGAAGACTGATAGGGAGGTTTCAAGGTAAAGAATTTTAAATCAGCACCACCTCTGGCTTATCAGTAGAAAATTAAATTGCCTTGCTAAGAAAAGACAAATCACTTGGGGTTTAGCTCTTTCATCAACATTCCCATGGTAACACAGCCTCTAATTTGTAACCATGTGTCTTAATTTTCTATAAAATTAAGTTGCAGACATGGATTTCAGGCCTTAACAACCAGCTGCTGAACACCTGATGGGAGTGTTTTCCTCAGGTACTGAAGGACACAGCATCTCCCAGGCCAAGTCTCCTTTTTTTCCTTATGCTCAGGCAAGTTCATATGGGATTTGAGGAATTTCCAGCACTGTTTAAATCCTTAAAGATCATCTGCAAGAGGCATGAAATATTCCCTCAGGACTTGTCCAGACCCTATCCAGAGAAATGAAATGTTTCCAGTGAAACATTTGAGAACTAAGAAATGAAGTAACAAATATCGCTCAATCTTAAATAATCTGAAGAGCTGCAACTGTTCAGAAGTGATGCCATCCCTTCTGGAAATGATGTGTACCTGTGATATAACAGTGCTGCTGTAGGGAACGCTTTCTGGATGCATGTTGATAAACATGAAGCAACATTTAACACTTTATAACTGACAGGTGCAATAGCATCTAGCGTGCCTCAGAGACACAGAAGAGGCCACACATGCTTACCATAGGAAGGTGAAAGAAGCTGGTGCTAATCCTTTCCCAGTTGTGCATATTCCTGCCAGTTCTCAGATCTATGCAGGGTTGGCTGTGAGATCAGGGATTTCCAGCCTGAAACACTCTTTTAGGCTGCTTCTGTCAGTCAGCCTGGGAGACTGATCAATAGAAACGGCTCCTGCCCCTTGACACTGAGGAATGTGCAGCTGGCCCATCCAAAGGGACAATTTTGGCTCACTATGACAACATTTTAGTCCTGGGACTGTCTCCAAAAGTTCTTTCTGGTTGTGAAATTACTCACTATTTATTCAGATGACAGAGAAAGAAAGGTTGCCATATACCTTACAGGTGAAAATGACTGTATATATAAAATAATGCAAAATTACAAACCCAGGAACTTTTTAAGAAAGGGTTTTTGCTGGATGACCATTTACCTGTTTTGTAGGTACTAACACAGTGGAAGATTTATGCATCTGATTAGGATCCACAGCACAAAGAGTCTGTGCTGTCTCCCTCCTGTTAAGACAGCTTTTCTGAACCAGTGGCTGAAAATGAATAGTCAAAGCAGGACTGATTAAACAGCCAATTAGCAGCTCCTGCTCCTTTGTAAGGATTATTTCAGAGTGTGTTTATTTCAAACCCACCTGCAAACTGTGCCTACAAAACGGAGGAGATGCTTTTGCAAAATAAAGAGCCGAGTAGCATAATCTGTGATTGAAGCTAATTCAGTCTAAGAAAGGGCTTCTCCAGATCTAATGACATACTATGGATGGGTCTTCTGTTTCCTCAGCAGTACACAGGGGCATACATACGGTGGCAAGCCTACACGAAACAAACTGACATATATGATTTAGAATCCAGTGCACTGTAGCTTATGCGATTGCTTAAATTGGCAGCTATTACTTTAGTCATTCACTTCAGTTATTTACTCTAGTGTTTGGAGTACTCATTCTACTTAGAAGAGTTCAGGGCATCTAAGAGTTAGTTTGTAGCTAAAACTTTTAGAGGGATCCATTTTGATATGAAGGTACATAAATTTAGATTTCTACAGGCATCTATTCTTGTACAGGTGTCTATTGATTCACTGTGTAGGTGTAAAATTCTCTGTTCTGAAGAATTTGGTGTCTAAAGTGAAAAGGGGAAAAAAAAAGACATTAGCACCTTCATTTTGCAGACTGGGAACTGAGGAATGGAGGAATTACAGTGTCTCTCCCAGGACTGAAGAGTTATTATCTGGCAGATAATAATGAGTAATGAGAAACAAAGCTGTGGTTTCTATGCAACTGCAAGAGCAGCAAGATAACTAGCTCCAAAGGAGAAAGGCAAACTATAGTTGAATATAGTTTGAATATAGTTGAAAAGTGATAAAGGACAACTTCATTCTAACAAAACCTGGGGCAGAACTACCTACAGAATGTTTTTAACAGTGGAATATGAGTTTAGAGTAGTGCGACGTCAAAGAGAGAAGCAGCATCTATACCATATGTAGAGAGGGGAAAAGGAGAATAAAAGAAATTAAAATACACTTGTCTCAATTTATTCTCTTCTACCAATTCCTGCTGTACCAGCTTTGTAAATTTTCCCTTCTCCTCCGTTCAGACCCAAAGGGAAATGTCAGTAGCCCTCTGTGCAGCACTGCCAGCGCTAAACACTTTCCACTCGGCAACCAAGTGGCTGTTCATGTAGACGAGGCGTCCCATTTGTGGCTCTCCTCGCCCGTTCAACTTCTTACCAGCGCTGCCGCTGCCACCCTGCCTCACCGCCCGCTGCAGCCGCGCTGCCCGGAGCCGGGCGGAGGACGTGTGCGCCCAGCCGCAGGGCCTGCACGTCGCAGGCCGGTGCGAACCCCCGGCAGGTGCCCCCTCGCCCCTCGCCTTGAGGCTCCCCGGGAGAAGGAGCCCGGGAGGGAGCCGTGAGGGGAACCGGCGGAGAGGAGAGGCCGGGAGGCGCAGGGCGAAGCGAGGGTCCTGGCCCGGCTGGGGGCTGCCTCCCTCCCGGCCTCCCGCGGCACTTACCGAGGCCGAGGAGCGCGGCCATGGCCGGCCGCTGGCGGCTGCAGCTCCGCGCCGAGCGGGTCGAGGCGGGCGGCGGGTGCCGGGGCGGCGCCGCCCCTTCAGCACCGCCGCGGGGACAGCGCCCCGCCCGGGCCCCGCCCGGCCCCCGCCCCTCCGGGCCCCGCCAGGCCCTTGCCCGGTTCCCGCCCGGCCCCCGCCCGGCCCCCGCCCCTCCGGGCCCCTGTCAGGACCCTGCCCGGCCCCCGCCAGGCCCCCGCCCCTCCGGGCCCCGTCAGGCCCTTGCCTGGTCCCTGCCCGGCCCCCGCCAGGCCCCCGCCCCTCCGGGCCCCGTCAGGCCCTTGCCTGGTCCCTGCCCGGCCCCCGCCAGGCCCCCGCCCCTCCGGGCCCCGTCAGGCCCTTGCCTGGTCCCTGCCCGGCCCCCGCCAGGCCCCCGCCCCTCCGGGCCCCGTCAGGCCCCCTGCCCGGCTCCCGCCCGGCCCCCGGCCCCCGGCCCTCCGGGCCCCCTCCGGGCCCCCGCCCGGCCCCCCCGGCCCCGCAGCGCTGGCGGCCCGGGGCGGGCCGTGGCTGGCGGTCGTGCCGACAAGGCCGCGGCAAAGGGCGGGAGGGGGGGGGCCGGTCCGTCACCCTCCGGTGTGGATACCGTGTCTTCCTCTGCCCACCTCCTTCGGTCAGGAGCAGTTGATGAAACTTCCCGCCCCCGCCGCGAGCTTCCTTTGCTGCCGCAGTTACACCCCTTGCTCACATTTCTCTTCTTTTTTTCCCCCCATAATCGTTAAGCTGGACTGCGTCTGGAGGAGACGTGGCTCTTGGGCACTTTTCAGGGGATCTGGCACCCCCTCTGCATTCAGTCCCCACGTGATTTCTGGAGAAACTCAGAGCAAGTCTTGGGCTGCTGCCTGTAATGTCCGTGGAAAATGCCTGTTGCTATGCCTGATCGTCTTCTGTAAGCACTTCTCAATGCATTTTAGAAGGGAATTTGTTTTCATCTCAGATGTGGAATAGGTTCATGATCTATTAGGGAGAGAGGAGCTATGGAGAACGTTGGACAGCGGTCCAGAGGAACAAATAACTAGTCTACACTCTACACACATACAGGACCATGGGTCTAACTTCAGGAGTTTCTCTAAAATACATCAAAAACCAGTTTGCCATACAAAAGTCAGCAGCTGGCTTGGGTACTTAACAAAAAAATAAATAAACTGTAAATCATACAAGCATACACCTGCTGACTTCACTGGATGTCCTTCGCTTTTGCACTGGAAGCAGGAGTAAACAACAGAACCCTATTGATTTCTCCATGCTACTCATGAGTCTTGTTTTCGCAAGTTGCTTATCCCATACAGAACATTTTTAATTGGATTTGGTCCTTGAATGCTTTAAATGAAAAGACATCATAAAACTTCCAACATAGCTAGCAGAGATAGTGATATAGTGGGTGAAATCCTGTCCCTATTGGCAAAGCAAAACTTAAGCCAAGTCCAGATTTTGCTTATTTTTTGTTTAGCTCAGGAAAATTCAACCTTACATATAATTCCTTATTTTTTTTAACTCAGATTTTAGCTTAGTTAATTTATTACATACTTTATTTAAACTCTTAATGACAACATTGCTAAATACTTGTGGGTTTTTTTAAAAGTGTATTCAATAAAATAAAATAATATTTTATGCAATATATCTAACAGCCAAAAAAAAAAAATATTGTCAGGTAAAAGGAATAGCCTGAGAGTTGAATATAATTTTAGCTGTGAGACAGATTTTGGGTTGGAAGGCTAAATTTGCCTTAGCCTTAATCCATTGTAACACGCAGAAGGCTGTGATGCATCTTACAGCGAGGGCTGAGTTAAGCTAATGTTTAGGGTACTCTCCTTCCTGTAATGCACTCTCCAGGTTAATGACATGCATCCATTTTGCTAATATCAGAGAATGAGGTGGGGCCTTCTATGCAGTCCAGAAGAAAAGGGGAAAAAAGTGGAGGTGAAAAAAATTTTGGAGGTGAAGTGGGGGAGAAATTACCCTGCAGTCACTGTGACTGCAGGGCACAAGCTTATCACTAACGACGGGAAAGGAGAAGGAGGTCAGGATATCAGACCTCCAAGACTGAAATACGTTGAGAGGCAAAGTACCAGAGTGATGGTGGCACAACAGTTTATGTATGCAGGAACAAATATGTTGTGATTTAAACTCTGTCTAATGATGCTATGACCAAGCAGAAACAATGGCATGAGAACCTCATTTCTAGGCTCCTGAGTTGCCAGTGGACGTACTAGGGTACCAAAGCAGCCAGAGGTAACAAAACCCAATTAAAGCTCAGCTTTCTGCTCATTTTCAATATTTATAGACTGGATAAGAAATGCTCATTCCTCACCTGACCTTTTTTGATGGATAAGAAGCCCAGAAGCTTCTTTAAGATGCTTCAATTTCTGTCACATGCAAAAGGCATTAAATTCCATATTGCTCTTAAAATCTTACCCTGTCTTCTCACAGCTATTTCTATTTCCATTAATATCCACTGCTCACTGTTGGGTTTATCTTTACTGAAAACTCCCAGTGATTATTTTCTTTCACAAATAAATCCAGCTGGATAATATTTTGAATGTATCCAAATATTTGGATCATTCTGGAGTAAAAGGTCCTAGAACTGGCAAAAAAACCCTTCACTACTTTACACAGCTGAAGAACAGATTTTTAAATGCCTATGAAGTTTTTCTGATGGAATGGTGCCTGAAAACAGATCTGAGCTAAAGAAGAAAATGTCTAGGTATTTATCAAATTTTGTAAAACTAAAGAAATAAATACATATGAATATTTTCATTAAAAATGTTTCTTTCAAAAAACCAGAAAATTTTGAATGAAAAATCTTTTCATCAAAATAACCAAATCTTTAGCTTGATAACCATGTTCGCTGGCAAGAATTAGTTAACTCTTTCTACCTAGCCTTAGAATTTCAAATCTTAGATAAACTCTGATTGTATCACTTGTGTCTCAAAGATACGCTCTTTACTCAACAAAAATCTGGCCAGAGAAAAACCCAGAATCATTTGTCAGTGAATGTCTCGTCTTTTATTTATATTCTCCACACAGAAAATACTGTTAAGTTAAAGTTATGGCTAAAAGAAAATCCTAGGAATGTTGGAATATTTTAATTGCGGGGATCTAAGTGAAAATAAGAAAAGAGAAAAAAGAGAACAAAAGAGAAATTTTTCTCTTACAGAAGAGAAAATTAAGGCCAGCACTTCCATTTCTAACATGTCACAGCAGACCTGCAGGAGCCAAAAACTGCCAATGACCTTTAGTGGTGTTCTTACCTCAGATTAACTAACACAATTTATCCCACTGGCATTAAGGTAGCAGCAAAAAGAAGACAATTTGTGTTGGCAGGTGGTATTCAACCCCCCTTTAGAAAGATGCTACCTAAGTTTTTTCCATGAGCATCACTAACTTCTCTATTTTGGTTCTTTGTTAGCTGGCCCAAGTTAGGAATACTGTACCCTTTCCCTCCCTGTTCATCTCACAGGGGTCTGGACAAAACACCTGACAAGGCATGAGAATTTTGCTGGTCTTCCATAGTCACCCATGACCTTTTATGTTTGAAAAGTAAACATACTCCCCTTTTATATCAACACAGTTTTCTTAGATACCCATTTGCTTTCTACATTCTCACGCTCTCTTCAAGGAAAAGCTAAAAATACGTTTTCTGAGATAAAAGTATAGGTTTGCAAAATTTTGACATAATTGACATTTGTCAGCAGTGGGTTGAGGCAACATCTTATGGCACAATTAAAGGATTACTGATAATTATTTTACAGCAACATTACTATACTAGTTTCTAACTTTTTGACTTTTTACTTACTTATACCAATACAAAAGAAAAAAGTAGAAGACTTTTCAAATTCCATTCTCCCATTTCTGTAATGTTTTAATTCACAGCTGTTTGTCCAATCATTTCAAATGATATAGAAAAATTACATCTTGTTCCACACAGTTTAAGAATACTACATTTTCTGTGGCTGAGGAATTGCAACAGCTATGAAATCAAATCCTGCTGTACTTTCCACAATTACTTGATTTTTTTTTTCTTAGAAGAGACAAAGTAAAATAATTTCTTGAAATAACAATGACATAATAGCTATACTCAACAATTAAGCTTACACATAGGAATATAGAAATTCCTATGATTTTATCTGATGTTTAAACATTCTTTCCATTTAGGTATTTCCCCTTATTCTTTTTTAATAGAAAAAGAATATTATCCTTTTCTTTTTTAATAGAAAAAGAAAACTTTAATATACAAACAAAAGAATTTTTTTTTCTCTCATTTTATACCATTGTAAACTAGGAGTAATTGCAACAATGTCAAGTAAAACAGCTGTCGGGGAAGGCTAAAGCATAAAGTGTTTAAGCACTTCATAAAACTATAGCTGTCATGATAGACAGTACATCGCATGGCATTTGGTCAAAGTAAAACCTAGAAAAAATATTTACATAAGTTAATCAAATAACGCCTTGTCTATGAATAATTGGCTTTTCAGAAACACTTGAACATGTGAGAATGCCTGCTTTCTATGACAAATGCTTTTTACTGAAAAACAAGTCCTCCCTCCCATTTTACCCTTCCTTCTGAAAAACCTTAACTGAAATGCAAGAATAGTGCCACAGGGAGATTGTAGCTCAGGTTCTTATAGACTAGCCTCTTTCTAACCAATAGCCCATGTTCCCCTAGTAGACTGTCTGCAGTCATGCACCATCTTTGTTCCTTAAGAAGAAAATCCACAATGCATGGTAGGAAGCCCCAGGCCAAGGAGCTTATCCCATAAATGGAAAATGGATGAGTACTTGATCTACCAGTCCAATGAGATATCACCTCTATAATTTCCAGAGAGAAACATTTTATTTTAATTGTTGAAAAGTCAACATTTTCTTGGCATATAAATCTGTTAATTGTTTGTATCATTAGTATTAAATGGCAGCTGAGAGAAAAATTGTGAAAACACGCAAGATAACCAATGTTTTCTATTTTGAAGATCCTCAGGGATCTTCTGGAGCAAGAGTTACAGACATTATGGACTAAAATGAGCTACCAAAGTTAAAATTTCCTGTCCTTCAGGGGTGCTGACACGTATTCCTATTGGCCTGAGTAGGAATTTCGAGCTTATAGCACCTTTGAGCATCACATAAGTTTTATTTAAGTAGTTAGTCTTTTTAGGCACTCAAGTCTGAAGAAATAAAATAATTTCTATTTAGTGTAATCTTATGAAAACATGTGTGACTTGCAGCACTTTGGGTTCACGTATTAGAAGCATTTCTGTGCTTAGAAAAGTAGCCTGGAGTCTCCCCAAATCAATCTGAAGTGAAAGTTCCATAATGAACGTAAAATTTACTACAAATGAATTAGCCAAAAAAGAAGTGCGAAGTAATTCCAGAATATCACTAGTGCATAAGTAAGCATTCCTTGTAAATAAGTCACTCATTTATAGAAACAGGATATAAATAAATGCTGCTTGAGGCTTCTTTCAAATACTTAGAGTTCTTTATATGATACATTTTAGAACATCCCACAGCATCTAAAATATAGAAAAATAAATATCTACAGTATTTACAAAGTATGATACAATCCAATCTTTAAAAAGACTTGTAAAGACATGTTCTTTAGCTCATACTGAGGTAAGTAGGTTTCTGTAAGACTGAGAAGAAATAGGAGAGGCAGTCGTTTTGAAGGAATCCCTTTGTCCAGTTGTAGTCTGTAACACAGCTAAAAGCGTGTGCCATTCTCTCGTGGTCTTACATGTATTGAACCAAAGTCATCCATGCTGTAACTCCATCGAGGTGAGTTTAGTTACGCTAGGGACAAATTTGTCCCACTCTACATTCTCTGTGTTGACAGTGTCTTCTGCAGAAACCCTCACAGCTTCATCTAAATTTGAAGTCATGTTCATCCCTGGTATGTGGAGATGCAGTTCCACTGATTTCAATGGGCTGAGTGTAGCTGGGATACCTGTAAGATAAAATAAAGATTTAAAGATTATTTTACTGTTTGCATCAGGTAGCTGACTGGCTCACCCTGTGATTGTCACTCTGAACACTATGCAGATGATGATCTATTAACAAAATGGTCTGCCAGAAAATGTTCCAAATCGCACTTGCAAATTTTAAGCAAAGACTTCTTGACTGAAGTCTAAGGGGATTTCTGATGCATAAACCTTGATTTTCTTACTTTTAAACATTTTAATGTGTTCTGCTACTTACTTAATGTGCATTATTTGGTAAATTGCCCTGTGGTTCCTTATCAGATGCCACTGTGTCCAGCAGAGCACTACAGATTCCTGTGTACAAGTCAATCATAGAACGGTTTGGGTCGGAAGAGACCTTTAAAGATCTTCCAGTCCAACCCCCCTGCCATGAGCACAGGACAGGCAGGGAGAAGAGAATTATGACAAATAATTGATGTAGAGTAAAACATCATCTACAGCCACACTGTCATCTGGGTTTCATGGCTGTAACCTCACTTGTGCCTTACATATAGGAATGGCAACACCACTGGAGAAGAGCAAGCTGAATTCAGGAAAAAAACCCATTCCTTCTATAGTAAGTGAACAGACTTCTTCAGAGGTAATTTATTTAATTCTTTTTAGATATGTATTTTAGGAACAGATTAGCTGTCCTTGGAGATACCACCTTCTCTGTTACCAACACGTAGCTTAAATAGTCCTAGCCTATAGTGTCTGGGATAATTTCTAGACAGCAAATGTTCACATTCCTAGGAGGGGAGGGATGAATCCTGTACTTGCAGTCCCTTGCAAAGTCCTTCTGGGATATAACACATAATGTAATGAGAAATATCAAATAATAAATTATATGCCATTTTCCATCTATTCACAAAGCTAGGGAATTGCACAATCATTTCAGTGTTTACCCAGATTTGGGAAAGCTTGAACAACTTCTGCCTTTCATTTCAGACTGTGTTCATTAGTTTATCAACCTGTACTGGAGAAAAATCAAAAGTGGCTTCCCAGCTGTTCCTGAATACACACAATAACCCACCCAACAGGAAAAAGAACAGAAAATGTGAGAAAACAAATTAATGTGGATTTCTTATTTGATCAGCCCAATGCACACCAGAATGCATGGTAAGCAGGTCATTTGAAATAGTCAAGGACATTCAGGTAGTTCAATCTGTACACCCTATTTTTGGTTATAATATTTTTTATAAAATAGACACAACTTCAGAGTATTAGCTCTCAGTAGAATATAGCTGTTTATAAACACATTGCAATTCCAGGGAAAATTATTTTCATACTGTCAGGTACTTGTTCTTTATTTACTTAGGAGTCTAAAGGAACTAGGGATCCAAAGAAAATATTTATATAAAATATGATTACCTTACCCTCTCCCCAATTGCAACTCAACTTTTGAAATAAACGAGATGACATTTTTTCATCAATTTATAACAAAAGTTCTATAAAATATTTCTTGTAAGTTACTTTTCTTACAGTCAGTTCCTAATTGTAAACACCCTTCTCATTGCATTGTGCTCAGATTCAAATATTGTTGTATGCACAATTAAATTTTACTTCCACAGCATCAAAAGACATAGGGACAAGTATACTACCAGTGGGTAATAGGTGCAGTACCATTTGCTGGAATTGTGTTTATGTTGGTCAATACAACATGTTCTGAAAGTTTTGAAACATTATCAAAATTGCTGATCTGGGTGGTCAAGGATTTCCGACTCTCTGTACTGGCACGACCTCTGGTGAGCCGTTCATCATGGTGACTGCGAATGCCAAAGATGCAACAAGAAAATGCTGCTTTAAATTCTTCTCTAAATTTCCCTGTCAACCACAAAAAAGACTCATGAAAAAAAACTGTACTACAAACCATGTTTTAATAAACTTTATAGATTAGAATAAAGCAGCTATCTAAAGCAAAATGAACCCAACACCTCCAGATGTTCTCCTAATGCTGAAGTAGGAAATCACAATTTCAACATCTTGGAGAAAGACAGAAAAAATATAACCTTTGTAAGAAGATATGTGAGGTATGGTATGAAACCTAAATTATTCTTGGCTAGACAGAATGGACAAACTAGAATGATTTATGAAATCATGTCATGGATAGTCTGTTGATTAATAACATATCTAACAAAAACAAGTAATTGAGCATTCGTAGTCTTAAATGACTGAATCATTACTTGACATGTGAAACGAGACAGCATGACTAATTTGTATTTCATCTTGAATACATTTTAGAAGAAGACTCGAAGTGTTCAATAGCCCATTAATCTGCTTTTGGGGCTCAGAGTAAATTGTTCAAACCATCCTCACACTACACACCACAAAAAACCTACAGTGCGGAAATGTGTGGCGAGAATCAACAGACTTTTTCCTCCCTGTATTTAGCTGTAATACCACCAGTTTACGTCCCACTTCTGCTGTCCATAGCCAAAGAAGACAAATACAAATTAACAAAAATCTATACTAGTAAGTAAGCAGCATCCTGGCTGGTTCTTTGGCCTTGAACCTAGTTGGCACAGTCCAGTCATGCAAGTACTATTAAAGACTCACAACCTCCAAACCCCAATACCAGCATATAAAATGCCAACTGCCCCTGGGCTGTGCTACCTCCTGGACAGTATCAGGGGAGTGTTTAGGGGAATGGTAATTGCTTCAGACCAAAGTCATGCCAGTGACTTTTCTACCAAAATAATGGCATAGACAGTCAAATTCAGGCACTTGAACTGAGGCCCTGACACTATTTAATTTAGTTATATGTAGATAGCCTGAAGGTAATGGGATACTTAAGGCAACTTCTTCCAAGAAGAGGATCTAGCTCCCATCGGAGGAGCTGGGCTGATGTTACACAGTCATTAATCTTATTTGCTATGGCTCATTACATTCAAACTATACATGAAACTTGAATTCTAGGTAACTGTAACTTACCACTGAGGAAGTTATAAATAATAGGATTGGCTGCACTGTTTGCATATACAAGCCAGTGTGAGAATGTGAACCAGGCGTATACAGTTTCTCTGTCATCAGCATGATTAAACATCCCAAAAACCCTACAGAAAAACAAAAGTAAACCTGAAAGATGGCAAAATTAGAAATCATATAAAAGGATTCGGCAACTTCTAGCTTAATTTTATCTCTGATGACCTATTTGCAGTATCACAGAAAAGCTGATTCAACAGTGCTCACTTTCTTGAGAGCATAAAGCCCTCTCTCCATCCCTCAGCCTCCTGTCTTGGTGGTTTAGCACAACAGAGACCATCAGTACGTTACTTTGCAGTGGTGCAGATGTGTGACTTTTCTGCTAAGTAACCAAAGTCAGCTGGTGTCAAGAAGTCAAGAAAAGATGGGAAAAGTTACTCTCAACCTACTCATGTCATTGAGGTTCCTGGCTCTCGGTCCACTCTCCAATAAACAGGGGCTCTGAAATTGGAAAGGCACTGAACTGGCCCCAAAACTGAGGCCACAGTACCAGCTTCTGTCCTCCAGAGAAAACTGCTTTGCCCAGATTCCTTACACCTAACTTTTGCCATTGAAGTGAAAATCTAACTATGGGCCTACTCTGCTATTGCAGTCAAGGCAGCCTGTGTAGTTCCTCTGTGGTTCAGATCATAGGTGGCCTGAACTGCCTTCTGGAAATACTTTCTCTCCACATTGCCTACCAAGGGGCCTGAGGATGAAAAGTACTTAAATTAGGCCTCAGGGAAGTGCCGCAATTGAGTAGGATGTATTTAAGCCTTCATATCCAACTTGAAACTATTCCTTAAAAACTAAAATGTTCCTCAAGCACCAATAAAAGGCTGGTTACTTTTTAGGGTACTCAAAACTTCTGCTATATGTCATTATTTATCAGTATTCCAGAGGTCTCATGCAATATACCTATATCAAAGCCTTAGCCTGTCAGGCACTGTACAAAAATCAGAGTGTAAATAATTATCTCAAATGAACAGGAGAGAAAAAGGTAAATAAGTAAAACAAGGCTTCACAGGCAAACTAAGGGGTTAGCCTAAGGTCTCAAAACTGTACATGATAGGACTTGGGTTTGAACCCAGCATTTCACAGTCCCTGGGGCCAAGCCACAACACAACGCTTTCCTGCTAACTTGCAGCTGCTGCTTTAGGTAAATGCACTTCCACAGGTGCATTTACAGCAAACAAGCTGTAATCCCATGTAAATGACAGGTTGTAATGAGGAGATAGTTTAGATCATTTTCATGAGGGAGAGCTTGCTAGTAAGGGTTCCACAATCTGGCCTTTAGTTTAAATACTACGGATAGGTTAGATTTTTTTTTTCTTGCAAGGGTATGATTATTTTCAATTTCTTTGTCATAAGTAAGCTTCTCCTCCAAAAGTATCTGCCAGAATAAGAGGAATTTAGTAACAGAAGATTGTTTTTGGACAGAAAGCTTTACCAAGTGTTTATATTTTGGGATAAACTTTACCTTTTCAAGACATTGAGGATGCTAATTGGTAGATAGCAAAGTGCAAAAACCAGGAGGACAACCATTAGCATACGTGCTGTTTTCCTTCTTGCACGAATCTGTTTTATTTCAGCTGCCACAGCACTAATCTTTGACTTTGCTGATTGTCCCAGCCCTCGGGGCTGTGCTGAGGACTGCAGAGGCTTCCATTTTTTCTGAACAACGGAAGAAGTTCCTGGGATCTAAAAAAGACAAAATAAGGGGCATGTTGAAAAACTAGCACTGTGGGTAGCTGTAGAGAGACAGAAATAGACATGTTGACGTACACAATGTAAGCTTGCTGGGAGAAGTATTCTTTTTCATTAAATTAAATGATGTAGCTGGGAGAAACAAACCAGATTTCAGAAACATTTGAAAGTCTGCATAAAAATTCATTTTTTGTCCAGATATATCAACTGATGTATTAAAATTGTCTTTACTTCCCAAATACCTCGCCTTGCTTGTCTCTTCAGACTATCACACTTACCAACCCTACTACTGCAATTACATTGCTATGAAGTTCTGCATTAAATGTTTTCTTGTACAGCAGAGTAGTTTATCCCATTAATATGCTGCTAATTTAAGATACTAAACAGCTTTTCAGAATTGTAAAACAAGGATTTAAAGCCTACATAGTCTTAAGAGCCATAAAACTTCCAAATATGCAATCTAGATGACAATGAAGCAGCTAAAGAAATCACAGCTGAAGTGTGGATCTCCCTGCAAAGCTCTTCAAAACTGAACATATACACAGTGATGAATAGAGGGGAATCATAGAAGAGTGCCAAGACATAGGAAGAATTAGGTTAGCCAAAGACACCTTGCAAATGGGTAGATGTAGCACCATGCTATTAAAAAAAAAAAAAAAATCTCATTTTTTGTTTTCTGTGCCCTCACATAAGCCAAGCAATTTTGCTTCAGTTCTTCAAAATTATTTCCTGCCTGCAGCCAAATGTGAAAGACTACAGATGGCAAGGACTGTCTCAGAGAACTCTATTACAGTAACATTGATAAAGCTTTCAATGTTATACATTGTGCAAATCTTTTGGGTAGAAATATAGTTTTATTCATGCATAGTGCAATTGTCTGCAGGGTGACTGGTCTCATGAGTGTAAAATAATTCTTGTTTAAAAGTATCTGCAAAGTTCAAATTGTCTATTGTAACATTTTAAAAATTAGGGCTTTATCCACACAAACTGACCAGAAAAGAATGAAATTTTTGATATTTATTTCAGAAAAAAAAGTAAGCTAAAAAGGGAATACTTGTTCTAAAATAAAAGCATGCACATTCAGAATTGTTCTAGAATAGCTATTATGTTGGTTTTGGGGTTTTTGGTTTTTGGGGTTTTTTTGGTGGTTTTGTTTGTTTTGTTTTGGTTTGTTTTTTTTGTGAATAGCTTCCTTGCACAGACAAGCTCTTAATTTAGCATTTATGTGCACCATCAAACCTGATTTACAACTATTGGAACATTTTGGCAAAGTTGTGTTGCAATGAACAGGAAATCAATGAAGCAGAACGGGGGATACATTATAACATTTATTTTTTACTATGTCTCTATGGACATAAAGCAAAAAACACCCTTGCACTCACTTCTATTGCGGGTTCCCACTCATTCAGCTGAAATCAGCAGTGTCGGTTTCATACCTGGACATGTCTGTCCTGTTGCAAGGGATTTACCCTACTTAGCTGTGGGGTGTGGTACTGCAACATGTCTTTGCCATGCACTACTGAGATAATACACTGCCTGAGATTCTGATTCTGGCTTATCAGGGGGTTCAATATTCTGTTCTAACTTTGAAGAAGAAGCTTTTCCTTCCTTTTCAGTCATACTGAGTTACCATATTGTAGCAAGAACTGGAGATGGAAACAGAGAAATTCAGTCAAATCTCTCCCTCCTGATTATGCCAAAGGTCCACTTGAAGAAATCAGTGACCAGATTTCATGGTAGCTAGATGCAATTTAGATGAAGAGAAACATTATTGTGACTCAAAATTTTGAATGGCTATTTCTACAGAAATGTTAGACATGATTGTGTACATTGTTTGTACCTGTGCGTGCAAGTAGAAGGGGCCTTTCTGGTATTTAAGCAGTCTTTAATAGCAAGAGGTGATCAAAGTTAGGACTGTATGCAACATACAGTCTCACAGCACTATATATTAAATTGCTAAGTCTTCAGGAGTTTGTTCTTTCTAAAGAGCCCTATTTTCCTCAGTCTTTACCTGCCATACACCTGGACTTCGCTACTGTTACACCAATAGGCAATGATACAGCAAGAATTGTATCGGGGAAAAAAAAAAAAAGAGCTATATACCCACAGATGCATAGCTGAACCAGTACCATCTAAGGAGATGCCTTAACACTTCAGAAGTGTGTGTGTGTGTATGTATATAGAAACATTTACAAATATGCATTTATGTAAGCACACATACATGTATTACAAGTGATAAGACAAGAGCAAATGGCCTCAATTTGTGCCAGGGGAGGTTTAGATTGGATATTAAGAAAAATTTCGTCACCAAAAGGGTATCAAGCGCTGGAACAGGCTGCCCAGGGAAGTGGTTGAGTCCCCATCCCTGGAGGCATTTAAAAGACGTGTAGATGTGGTGCTTAGGGACGTGGTTTAGTGGTAGACTTGGCAGTGTTAGGTTTACGGTTGATGATCTTAAGGGTCTTTTCCAACCTTAATGATTCTGTGATGCTATGATTATGCATGTACAAGTACACACATGCCAGCATAATGCATATATTTGATTTTCACTAACAAATCAGCTATAGAGATAATTGTGGACAACTTGTGTAATTCCAATGATTCACTAAAAGCCCACTAGCTGTGTCCAAACAGGTACTAAAAGTTGCAGTTATTTTCTTATGCACCTTTCCACTATCCCCTCAAATTATTATCAAGGGGTTTATAAATAGAGGAAATATCTCCAAATGTAATAATGACTTGCAAAGATTGGAAGGGTATATTTCAGCTGCCAAAATGAAAATGGGTAGGGTTCCTAGTTATTAATATGAGTAGGCTTTAGTGTCAATGTATTTGGACATCACTAAATTGACGCATACAGTATGGAACTTGATAATACAAATTGTGTATCAACACTTTCATCATACGTCCATTCAGTCCTATTTATTTGTTCAGAAGTTACTTTTAATCTACTTAAAATCTGCAGGAGAACATAGCCGCCTAAGTCACTACTTCCTTGCTAACAATTAAAATAAATTACTCAAAATCCCTGGTATTTGTGGCATGACTGTTCTTGTCTTTACAAAGATGAATCATTAATTCAAAGATTGTAAAGCTCATATTCAAAGATCTGCTTGAAAGACCCAATCAGTAATTTCAAGAGCTATTGCACAAAGCACGGTAAGGATAGCTTGTAAACCTATCTTACCTTTAGTCATCTGAAAATTTGCATGCACAACACACTCCATTTTAAAAAATAACCTTTAGAAAAAGTGTAAGGCATAGAAAGCATCTACTGTTTGCTGTTTTTTTTCTATCATGTACATCTGGAAGGCTTATTGTACCTTGCAACAGGATCACTATATTTAACTGAAGTTCTGGTAAACAGCATGATTTCTTAATTGAAAGTATTATCAAATAATACACTTAAAGCACTGCATTCATCCACTCTACATGACTGATTATGGCACACCTGTTGCACTTAGAAAAATGCCTGATGTCTGCAGCCAAGTCACAGCTGATAATAGATGTGCAGTGGTTTTAATTTCACTTAGTGCGGCCTCTTATACGTAGTACTATCATCTATGCTAGGAAAAGACATCTGTAATTTTGCATTGATAGCACTAAGCCTGTAGCAGTATTTGTCTTTTTGCCACTGAAAAAAAAAAGGATCATCCTAACCTTGCCAGCATGTAAGATGTATAGGGAGAATAAATATTGTGAAGAAGAAATGGGCCAGCTAATAAAGTTGTGGGGAAAAAAACCCAACAAAACAGGTTGGTTTCCAGTCATTCAACTTCTGCTCTGAATCTGAACCAGCATTTTCAAGCTATGTGCAGGTTAAGAACAATTCCTTTGCATTAACTTAATTAATGCACAGTTTGAGAGAATAGGTAGATTGTAAAGTAGTACAGAAAAGAAGGTTAAGAAGGAATATGGTGATAAGGTCATTGGGTGCTACAGGACAGATGACTATTCAGTGATGCAGAGCATCTTAGAGCTATGTTAGACCGAACTTAATTTCAAAACTAACTGAGCAAAGCCTCTGTTCTGGTGAAGAGTCCCCTCAAATTGCAAAGGTTAAATTTTACCTTCAAACTATCTTGTTATTTAATCTTATAAATGTAAGAAATTAAAAGTGAAAATAATAATTTAACAATAAAGAGCAAGATAAACAGCAACTCTGGTTTAACCTAAACCGATTAGAAGTGAGAATAATTGCTATTATGATGTATGGTTGATAACAAAATGCCTTTAAGCAGATTTCATTTTTTCTATATTTTAGTTATTTGCAAGAGATATGTTTTGTCAGTGTAAGATTTGATTTTTACTTTTAACATATGTATATTTAGAAATCTAAAGTCTACTTGTGCTTTCTCTGATGGATCAATTTGAGCTGCATGAAGAATGCTCCTGATATGGCAGATGTTATGCCCTAGCCAGGACAGCCTCAAATTTGGATGGTATCAGACATAATGGTGAGAGAGAAATGGTTCATGCCCATATCTTGATGGAAATGTCAGCCACTGTTAGAACCATTTGAAAGGACAGGAGCATCATGTCTGCAATGGGATGAGTTTACTGTTCTTTACAGAATGACAGGGCAGGGGGTGGCAGAGGACTACAGCTATAGATAAATCCTGGACAAAGCAGAAGACAGCAGAGAGAACCATAGACTGATGCATGACAGATTACAGTTCACACCCAGAAAATTATTCTCAAGCTGACACCACTTCGAATTGTTGGAGGGGGAAAAACATTCCTGAAAAAAATCACATCATTTTTGCCACTTCAATTCAAATGTTCTTTGTGTGCTCGCTTGCTTGGGGTTTTTTGTTTAGTATTTCTATTTTCTTTCCTGTATTTTTAATTTGAAGCTTGAAAACACAGATGTTCACATTAGAAATCATGCCAATTATTTTTCAGTAATTCACATGAGTGTTACTGATAACAGCCAGCTTCACATCAGGCAATTCCAGTCTCACAGTTCTGACAGTTGGACTTTCTAGTCTAACTTTTGTTCAGATTGGACCTGCTATGAAACTGAGACTTTGTAGAATGAAAAATAAAAATAAAAACTTGTACAGACTACTAACAAAATGAGAAGGTCAATCCTAACTTTTGACTGCTACAGGAGATTTTAGCAGTAAAAATAAGGTCATGTAAGGTATTTTGGTAAGCGTTTCAGATACAATGGGAAGGAGCTTTCTTCTGCCTATAATCAATCTTTCCATTGCCTTTTTCTCTCTTTCTCTCCTTCTAAGCCCTTCATAGACATAAGCAAGAAGAGGCTTACACTCAGCCTGACTGCTTTCATGTTTTAATGCATCTCAGTGCCTATCCAAAGTGGCTGTAAGCCAGCAGTGTCACTGAACCTGGTAACAGTGCTGGATGTAAAAATTCAAGTCCTACGTGACAACATGGAGCATAGAGAGAAGAAAGTTGTACATAGGAATCTGCACACAGTCACAACAGCAAGGAAATAGAGCTAGTGTTAAGTGACTTACCTGGCGACACCACAGCTTTCGAAATATTTGCAAATAGGCCAACACCATAAGACACAGTGGTGCCATGTATGTCACCAGAAAAAAGCATGTGTGATACATTTTGGGGTAAACCTCAGCTGGAAAGAGAATTCAAATAGGAAAAGTGCATTTAAATATATATACATTTCAAAATCACTTTAAGCCAAATTATTCATATAGATATACATGTGTTTTTCAAACATCATAAGTTATAATAGAAGATGTATCCAATAATATTATGGTCAGTATTGATTTTTAATCACTTCTATATATATTCTTTCTCTATTATAAACATTATTTTATCTCAAGCATCTCATATCACATTATTGCTTTCATATCACATTATTACTCTAGGTATGAAGTCTTAAGAAGTTTTGCTTTTTATTAAATCAGTGAAAGATAGAAAATTTCATTATCTAACAATAGCTAACTAATTATCCAACCTACCTCATCTCTGATGTATTTAACAAGTTGTGTAACTGTCTTTAGTTTTAATTCTGCAAAGGCTACTATGTATCCCTGAGTAAATTGCACAGTCCCTCACCTATACACAGAGAATGTAGACTACAGCACACATGATGCTGATGGGAAAAGAGACAGGCATTTCTTAAATCACTTTCTGGTGGCAGAACAAATGTGATTACGACTCAGTGATTTATTATTATGATTACATTTAAAAAAATAGAATTTATTCAATCAAGTGCTCTAAACTTAGGAAATTTACAAGATTATTTTTGACTCAGCTTGAACAATAATGAGTTTGCTACCATTGTGTTCTAGTTTCCTGTGTATCTCTTTTCAAAAGACAACTTATGAATGTTATTTGCTTAGAGACAAATGTCTTACAAATGTTGTGAGTGTATTGTGTTTTAAGAATGTTGTATCATAAGCTTCATCATTAGATTATAGCAGAGTGTGCAGTGGGTGCCTGGAAAACTTGCTTTCACTTTTGTAGCATCAAATGTAGTTTGGTATTACCAAATGTTGATATCAATCACAACTTGACATTTATGGATGGCCTCAGAAAAAGAATGTGACAATACGTAGCAGAAGAGAAACTGTGCACTCCATGAGCAGTTAGACTGCATGGTAATCCTAAGCATTGCATTTTGGCTAGAGTAAAGAAGGAATGTTTATGTTAATTTCCAGGATTTCCGAATGTTTCAGGATGATAAGATCTGCAACTGAAACTCTGTATTGATTATAGTTTTAATAAAAAAAAAAGAAAGAAAAAAAGGGTAGGATGAGATCAAAGCATTGGTGAGTCAAACTTATTTTCTGCCTCTTAAAGTGACTGAGATTGTGGCCCCTATCAAAAAAGAGGTCCCTCTGCGTACCAGAAGAATCCCTGAGAGTTTGATTAATCAAGGACATACAAAGACTTGGCCCATAACTCTCACAGCAGGGAGGAGTACATCATTATGTTAACTCCAGGCTCACCCTCAAACCCAACCTCGAGTAATGTCACACTCAGTGTTGTACCTGAAAGAGCCAGTTGGTTCACCAGTCAGAAAAACTTCAGTATCAGGGAAATAGAAACTTGCTATAGCAAAATCCAGCCCGTGTTCATTGCTAGCAAAGGTAATAGAGACATTGCCATTGACATTTGACAGCTTTGATAGATCAGGGTTCAAAAAATTCAGATGAGCGGCATTTGCCTCCTTACTTGTTCTAAGACCCTGTAGCAAATCAACTTACCAACTCTAAACTAGCAGCTGCAGCTGCTAGCTCTTGTCAATGTCCCTGAGGGAGGCAGACCATTTGGGGAGTTTTTTAAAAATTGACAATAACCTGGTTTTGTTTATTGACTGATGATGTCAAACTTGGTTTTGCATTCCAGAAAATGCAGCCTCACAGCAGTCCTGTCAGCCAGGGAAACACCAGCATGCATGCTTCACAGGTGGAGAGATTAAGGAGAAACTGGAGTAACGTGACTTACTGGGATCACAGGAGGTCAGAGCTGAAAGTACATTCTTTCTGCTCAGAAGGAGGTGCCACCTGCCTCATCAATGCTCTGCAGGCAGCCAGGCCTCTTTCAGGTAGAAGGACGGTACATATTTAAAAGGCCATCTGGAGTTTATGGCTTCCAATTTAGCATTCCAAGTAAAGCGAAACGTTAAATGAGCCTAGCTATCTACAAAGAACTGACGGACCAGGTTGGAGGAAGATCCTAACACTTGCCTTTGAAGTTTAGCC
Organism: Pelecanus crispus; assembly: GCF_030463565.1. NCBI lineage: Eukaryota > Metazoa > Chordata > Aves > Pelecaniformes > Pelecanidae > Pelecanus > Pelecanus crispus. Next base: position 104,975,690 of record NC_134645.1, read on the forward strand.
ACCTGGAAAGTGCCAGCTGCTAAACATCAAAGGAAACTTGTCCCTCCTCCACCCAGGGCAAAGCCCTTTGTAGAACTTTTCCTTAAGAAGCATGACTCTGTTTAGCTTCTCAAACTGAAGAAAAGCTTTAAAGCTGTTTGACAATCACAGCAGCAAGAAGGAGGAAGGGCTGGTTTGGGATACCATTCATTTATCAAGTGAGTGAGTTCCAGGCTCTTTGAATGAGAACATCAATCAGTCTATGGTCCTGGTGATAGATCAGCTGCCTGACTGGGACTGCTGAACCTCTTACTGCCAAGCAGAAGAGGAGAAAAGTGTCTTTGCCTTCCCTGGTCACTTAATGGGCTTCAGGACAGGGGAAGATCCTTCTTAGCTGGACTAACTGACTCTTTAAGAAGAAATTAATGATTCTCACATCACTGGCTGCTATTTTACTGGAAAGAGAGAAGGGGACAAAAAGCAAACAGGTGGTCACAGGGATTGGACTGGGGTGAGATCGGCATTCCTCCTCAGCACCAGTCATACAGTATGATTACTCCACCTGATAAAGGATCAATATGCTAAAACAAGCCGCCTTCTGTCTGCTGCAGGGGTTATTAAACAAATTTTAAACTTTTCCAAAGCTTCCTTCTCAGCACTGTGTTCCGGTCCCAGACTGTTGTTCAATGAAGCAAGGAGGTAGAAGATTGAAACTACAGCTTCTGGATTTTTGCCAGAATTTTACTATGTTTGTGTAAATACATATACATAGACATGTATACATATACATAAGTATACAAGCTGAAAACAACACAGACTCAAAAGGTTTGGATATGTTTAGCAAATGAAATATTCCCTTAAGCCATAGGTGCATAATGAAATTGGTACTCTTGACAGCTTCACTAAGAACAGGGAAAAACAACAAGACTATCAAGTTTGTTGAGCATCAGTAGAGAGTTCCCAGGTTCCCTAGTCTCAGGAAGATACCTGTGAGGTTTTGGAGTTACCAATATGAAGAAGCGATGCAGCTAAAAGAGTATACTTTTAGAATAAAGCTTAATAAACAGGGATGTTAGGACGTGGATGCCCATAGTAAAGAAAATTCAACCACACCACAACACAGTCCTTTCCAAATTATGTTCCTATGTCAGAGTACTTACAGTTAGCTAATACTAAAATTACATTTTCAAACCTCATATATTATGCTTGAGTTATTGGTTCATGATAACACCAAGCATAATTTTAGTATTAGAAATATTCTGACTTCTTTCTGCATTAAAATGTCCCACAAGTTTTTCCTTAAATTCTAAACACTTCGATAAACAGGATGTATAAACTTTCATGTAATAATGCAATTTCCAGCTATTAGTTTTCTCAAACTAAGACAATATGTTTTCATACTATTTTATGAGTAGTCTAAGAGGAAATGGAACACAAACTCTTCCCTTTGTTTCCGTTCAACCATGTAGTTTTGGGAAAGGATTATCTCCATATTCTTTTTATCATTTGCAAAGAGGTTGGCTAATGCACTTTGGCTAACGCTCTTTGAGTGAACAGCTCTAAGAGAATGTATTTAGCTGACTTGGACACATGGTGAACTCATTTTAATATACGTTTCTTTTATTTTGGCACTTTATCATCAAATTCAGCACATAGCAATTACAGACTATTATAGAACTATGGCCAACATTGGCTCCTTAAGTAAGCCTGCATAGGTCACATGTTGGATCCTTCTGCATTCCCAAATAAAATATTGTTATTAGACAGTACTCAAAATGAAAAACCCTCAGCCTAGAATTGGCAATGAATTTTATATTCAGGAATGCCAGAAGCAATTAAAAAGAAATTGAGCCCTGTTTTAGGCTGAACTATTGCTCCATTTGCAGTCACTGGCAGCTCTCCAACAGCATGCTTGAAATCTTATTAGTCAGGGTGGCCACTATTTGTTCACCGTTAAGAAGCCCAAGTGTCACAGTGCTGATCAGACCTTCCTTCCAGATGCTCATCAGACTTCTATGGATTTCAGCAGCTGGACCTAAGTCTGGGTAGGGTACAGTGCTGTCTCCTGCTTTGGCATCTCTGACATTTTCCTGGACATGGCTTCCCGTTAGTCCTCCATAGCACCTCATGTTTAAGTGGCCCTGAGTTCCCAGAATTACAGTAGACTTCCAAAATGCTTTCCAAAGTGTTATTAAGCACCCCCTTTTGCAGTCCCAACCTTGACAATTCACAGTTTAACATCTGTGGGACATACGGTGTACATGACGCTCTGCAAAGATTTCATCAGACATACCCTAATTTTAGACAGCATAAATTATATGCCATTCTAAACAAAGCATATATATAATCCCTTTCCTCTAAATTGACTCTCCTTTAGGATTTGCTCAGGGTCTCTTCAGTGTGTGCAGTATCTAAATCTCCACTTTCTCTTTGCAAATACAGCTTATTCGTAGAAAGACGAATTTCTTTCTCCTTCAACCTCCTCCTAGTTAGCTTTCTTTGACCCTCAATATTCCCATAGTCAAAAAAGGCAAAACAAAATCCAACAAAAATGCAACTATTTTCTTTGAAAATATTAGTTCTTTATTCCTTCTGGCCTCAGGGCTCACCAGTCTTTCCAAACTGCTGCCCTGTTATCCATGTTCTTTTGTTCTTCTGTTTGGGGGCCTTCGTGATTTCAAACCCTGGTTTTCAGTAGAAAAACTGCATCTTCTGTGGCCCAACTCAGTGTCCTTAGACATTTTCAGTTGAATGGAAATTATTTGTAGCTAATGATACTCTATTCTCCACAGTCTGAAAGGGGTGTTAAGGTATATATATTATATTTTATCCTCATTGGTAATATATGGTTAACTCCACATTTACTAAGTAATTCCATGATTTGAGCAACCTACTTGTAACTTAATGCACAGAAAGGTTCTTCTCTCGAGTTACTATGATAAGCTATTATTAGAAAGTAGAGAGGATTATTTTTTATGGATAGCTGAAATGTACCAGCGGAATAACTAGTCATGATGGTGCATTATGATTAGAAGAATAATTCCTTAAAAAGGCAGCAGGATAAAAATAGGATTGTTATCTTTCAGTGGAATGAAAAGTTTCCAATTTCAGAAAACATTAATGTATTTTTAATGTAAAATTATTTTCATTTCATGCTCAATATAAATTTAAAAAAAAACCAAAATAATTTTGGAGTATTTGCACTTCATTGCTGAAGCCACACACAAAAAGGACTTAATTCTATGCACAAGTATTTGCCTTTGTCTTACCCATTTCTACCTCTCCAAACATCCAAGTGAAGGCTCACGGTATGAAGAGGCACTCTTTAACATAGTTCCAAGGCTACTATGGACCCTGTAGTTCAAAAGCAAGTCTTTCCTGTTGGGAATCAAAGAGTGGCGAATGCAGATCTGGAAATTTTGAGATTGTGTTCCCTGATGAAATGCTCTCCTGACTCCCTAATTAATTAACAACATCATTTTTGTTTCCTAGATTAAAAGAATCTTCACTGCAGATCTGACCTTAAGGTGATGAAGGCATGGATAATTACCCCTGCAGCCAAAATCAGTGGACACAAATTGTACTTGGAGTGAACACTGTGAAGGAAAATAGTCACATAAATACTGCAGCATCCAGCAGCAGGATGGGATACAAAATTGTTCACAGATGAAGAAAGAATACTAGAAGTAAAGAGCAGATGTGTCCTCTCCAATGAAACAGCAAGTACAATACTCATAGCTTAGCAGAGGCTTCCTCTAACCTACAAACTTCCAGCACATCTTTGTCTGCAAGTGCCAGCTAGCTAATGGCCATCTCTGCCCCCTTGCCTTGTCCCAGAGGACTAACTGGGATGAAGGAGATAAAGAACAGGGAATGTGATAGCCAATGTCTTGTCATTAATCCTCCAGTGGCCCTGAGGAGGCCGTTAGCAGGGGAGGAACTTCCAAAACAGCACATGGAAAAGCCCTCAGCAGTTCAAGCTGCTTAAGCTAATTTATCATGATAATTAAGTACAGGTGATCCAGTTGTATTTTATCTTAATTGTTCACAGGACTGGAATCTTCTTCTACAGAGGCAGCTCTGGGAGGGAATCTGATTGTGTTTTAGTCTGACTTGAGGCTATTAAACAGGCACCTTTTAGTTATATGTTTTGGCAAACTTGGCTTTATTTTCCTGTGTGTGAATAATGGTATTACTGACGGTCATTATATCCAGTGTCAGAGTCACAGCATGTAACTCATACGCTCTATTAGTGTTGGAGTTATGCCAAGGCCCACCAGAGTTGAGTCTTAACCATTCGGGTGGGTGGCTAACACCACTTGCTGTGAATGGAGACAAAATAGAAGTAGTTACTCCCTGGCAACCCTTACAGCTTCTTACAGCTGAATTCAAATACAGAACAAGTTAGATTCAAAGTTATTCTGGAAAGGCAGAATTACACTTCTCGGACAGAATCATTTGTAACTGATTACATTTACAAAGTTATTAAAATGATCTTGTCCATGACAAATTTCAAATTGTAGACTAACTAGCTACCCCATATTGATGACATCTCTGTGAATTCTGTAATGATATGCAATTCGCATTGAAGTCCCAGGAGACATCTATAAAGACTAGTCAAATATCAGCAATTAACAAAAGCAATATATCAGGTAAACAGAAATTCTGTTCTCATGTAGTTATTTCTTAAGGCTAAATACTGAAGTCTTTGTAAACCTGCAATGTCCATCGATCACAGAATTATATAAGCATAAGCATTTAAGGGTGGGAACATTTCTACCTTCTGGGAAACATTAACACGGTCAAGACACAAGCCAGCCTCATTCATTTAAACTTGGTTTCAAATGTACTTTAAGTCTTAGCGATACAAAAGAAAATAGGATTTCACAGCATTTGAAAAACAGTAGTTCTAGGAAAACTGATATAATTAAGAACATTTTGTGATATGTTTATACAACTTGACTGCATATTAATATGTCCTGATATTTTTATTACTTAACAGCAGTACAGATTCAGTCCTCATGGTCAATGACACACTCACCTCCCCAGTGCTCATCACACACTGTGAACAAGGTGGTTTTGTTGGCTAATCCTGGGAACACACTGCTGCACTCCATAACAATAGCCTGAGGAATCATTATGATGCAGGACACAATCCAGATAATTATAATGCTGTTCCTTGCTCGCTTGGCTGTGCTTTTAAACATCAAAGGGTGACAAATTGCATACCATCGATCCAGAGCAATGCAGCTGAGTGTTAGTACAGACACAGAGACTGAAACTGTCTAAAGAAAAGGAAATATTATGTAAATGTAAATGTAATTTTTTCAGAGCTTTAAAAATTATTTATTGTATTTTTTTCCCAGAGTTTTAAAAAATATTTCTATTTTCAACAGTTAGATCTTTATCTGCAATTATTAAATAGAAAGTATTCCCAGAAGAAGACTCCTTTTAAAATCACTTCTTACAGAATTACAGCAGATATCCTCATCTGCTCTAGTCCCACTAGAATCAACAGGACAATTCACAGACTAGGGTGCTACCCAAACTGAGTAGGTGTAGCAGGGTCGGATTCTGAAAGAGCAAATTCATGCAATTTAGAATTTTATCTGAAAAACTACTTCTAAAACATTAGATAACTAATTAGATTTTTTTTTCTTTGTAGAACAATTTTGTTTGTTTTCTATATTATATTTAGATACCAGTACCATCATTTTGCCTTTTCAGTTTTCACAGGAACAATGGAAATTCAGGGTCTCATGAAAAAAAACCAACAACAATCAGCTTAAGGCAGACTAAGTAATTTTACTTTCTATTCAGTATAGGAAATAATCTATCACTTTGGGTTTACTCTTTCACTCTGTGCACTAGGTGATCATTTCAGTTTCTCTGCAGATTTTCTTCCATTAGAATGGAGGCTTTGAAAAAAAATTTGGGATATTGATTGTATCGAGTAGAGAACATACCTGCTGGAGAACTGTTGCCCTTGACAATGTGGCTCTTCAGCCATACAGGTATCTCCTGAAAATATAAATTGTGCTGGAGGCACAGAGCTGATCACCTGCATACATTCAGAGTTCTGCTTAATTATTTTGATTTATAATGACTGAAAGGCCAATCACTTGTCATTTTAGTATGCCCAGTCAGTTCATCTAACTAGCTGTTCTTAGAAAAGGTATTTGTCAATCATTTTGAGGCAAATGATCTCATAACTAATTAAGTCCACTGGTAAATGAGTGGTGGCAATTATTGCTTAAGGCAGACAATCTGATCAGCTCCCAGTCAACCTGGATACTTTAATTATTTCTAAAGAATGCAAAGTCACTAAACACATACGAAAGCCCAGACTCTCTTCAGAAGTTTGGATTCTCTGTCCTGGACACATGTGTAGCTGGTTAGGTCCACACACACAGAATAAAACTGACTGTAATTCTATTTACAGTAATTTTTATTGCTTTATGTCCTTTCTGAATTATTAAAAAAGATCACAAAAAGTGAAAAGCATCAGACAAACATTCCATAAAGTGTATTGCCCAAGTCTAACAATCAGATGGACCAAGAACAATATCTATTAAGCATAAAAATATTCACAACTGGAACAGTCCTTTAATCCTCAGCATGTACCCTGAGATACCGACTTCAGTAGCAGGGATAGACTTCCATCACATTATCACTATTAGGAAGATGCTATTGTTCTTTCTCTTTTTCGTAACATGAGTAATGTGTACACAAACATAGTAAAATAATACCTGTAAGTAGGGAATCACTTTGCAGAGGGGCTGCCCAAAGAACCACGTTTCTGTGATGTCCACTACCAAAGTTGCTGGAAGACAAGTAATTGTGACCAGAATGTCAGCCAGAGAAAGATTCACTATGAAATAGTTGGTAACTGTCCGCATGTGATGATTCTTCCACACTGCAGTGCAAACTGAATTTGAAAACACAAGTTAGTGAGATGGAAGTGACTTAGGGAATGCTTCAACAGGAAAACACTTGGTTTTGCAGGATTAAGGAAATGTTTGTGTCCTTCATTTAACACAGAATATTTGAAAATGTAGTTCAATGTAAGAACCATGTGTTTTCTTCTAGAGTGGAAACAAGAGGGTACATATAGAGAGAATCTTAGTACATAAAGAATAGTTTTCCACAGACCACAGCATACAAAATAATCTGACATATAAAGCAGCTTATTTTCCTGCTAGTTTATCTTCACTAACTATTCACACAACATTCTTCATGTCCTTTTTAATCCATTGGCTCTAGTCTATGGCAATACACATCTACATTTGTAAAAGTTTATCTTTTTCTTACGATAGCATGATGCTTATTTGAAATTGCTACCACACGGAATCTTGTAAACTGTACCAAGATAACAATAATTTTATAAAATAGTTTGCTGGGCATAATATATCTATTGCATCTGCAGAGAATCTGTAATAGTTGTTTGAGTAACTGTGATTTGAGGTAAGTAAATAGAGGGAATTTTTGCAGTATTAAGTGCTACTCATTTTAAATGTGATATATTTTTGATGGTAATTACTGTGATCAAAAGCAGCATGTAGCAGACACTTTACAAGATGTGCCTTTAAAGCTTGTTTTATATCTTTTATTTTCCCTCTTTTTTAATTTGAAAGGCTTTTAGAAATGAAGCAAATCAGTCCTTTAACATGGTTGCACTAAATTCATAAGCTAATACATTAAAAATACCAAAATTGAGTCTGAAAAACCAGCCTAAAAATAAAGTTTTTAATAACTTTGGAAGTAAAACCCTGAGAGATTGTAGCAATCAAAATCTTTTGAATTTTTTTAGAGTCAGTCACCAAAAGCTCTTTAAAAACTGATGCACAAAATTTTCCAGAAACACCACAATACTTCTTGTATGAAAACAGTACAACTCACTGTACATCAAAGGTTCTTCTCCTGTAAACAATAATTCATCCATCATGCAAATCCAGACGAAGATTCAAAGTCTCCTTAATCTGTCACGATATAGCACTATGCTTAATTTAGATATATTAAACAGATCACAGAATGCTAAAGAATAGTGTTAGGAGGGTCCTCAAGAGGTTGTCCAAATCCAAAATGGAATCAGCTAGAGTTAAGCCATTCTTTTATTGAACTAGGTAAAACAGCTAGAAAAAAATACACAGACTTTGAGGCACATAAGCTCTTGAGATCAGATGTTTCTTTAGATCATTTAGAAAGAAATTTTTTACAATGAGGGTGGTCAAGCCCTGGAACAGGTTGCCCAGAGAGGTGGTAGAGTCCCCATCCCTAGCAACAGTCAAGGTCAGGTTGGCTGGGGCTCTGAGCAACCTGATCCAGTTAAAGCTGTCCCTGCTCACTGCAGGGGGGTTGGGCTAGATGACCTCTAAAGGTCCCTTCCAACCCAAAGCATTCTATGGTTTTATGATTCTACCCTAAGAAGGATGGTGTGCCTGAAAGCTTGTGTCCATCTTCCAGCTGCATCAGTTGATCTAATAAAATATATTACTTCATTCCATAAATCTTGTCTTGCCAAAGTCTCTAGGCCAGCACAAGTACAGCAAGACTACCACTAAGCCATTGTTGCCAAGTTTACATTTTAAAATCTGTTATATTTGAAGATATCATGCCTCTCCTAAATGTATTGCAGTGTTTAGCTATTTCCCTATTAAAAAAAAAAAAACTTCTAATGTCTAACCTACCTTTCTTTTGCTGCTATTTATATCACCTTTTTCCCTGTACACAGGCAGCAACAAAGAAGAGTTTTTCCCTGCAGCAATGCTTCACATATGTAAAGATGATTATTACCTTTCCTCAGTTTTCTTTTCAGACTGTACAACTCCAGAACTCTTTATCTTTTACTGCTGGTCATTTTTAGAACTTCTGCAACCATCCTTGTTGCTGCTCTCTGGACACTCTTCAGACTGGATTGCACCTTTGTTGTCAGAGTGCAGTGACCAAAATTGGTGGAATAGTCATTCAAGACCTTACTAGAGATTTAGCAGGAGCTGAGATTGGAGCACTTCTTCATAAGTGTTTAGACATTTAAGGGTAATTTAGGGCAAAGAGAGAGGGAGAGGCTAGGTGACCTTCAGTTTCTCTAAAGGAGGGTGATTTTATTAACTACCTTTTTAGGATATAGGCTTCCAAATTTAATCTAAAACCCCTGTCGTGCCACAATAGATGTTCTTCATCTCTTTTAACATGTTGCAGACATGGTTACAAATTCTACAGCTTGTATAAATTTAATCTTTGCTATACATCTATCACACTCTTGTAAATGCAAGTCAAAACCCCTCTGCAAAGCTCTTCACTGTTCTTGGACTGTGTTTGGAGAAAATGTCCCACAGTATCCATTTCTTCTATTGTTTTCTTCCTGAATATAGAATTACAGGTTCTCTTAACTGTGGCCTCAGATATCTGAAAGGCAAGGCTTATAAATCAAAACCTTAAAGGAAACATCAAATTAATTGTATGTACTTCCCATTTGAGTGATTTAAATTACCTACTAAAGTAATTATTTCTATAGCATTGCATGATAATTACAACATAACTACCCAGAGCTTTATCATTGTCACTTGGAGCATGGGATTACTACAGTTATAACTTGCATTCTGATAATGCAGAGGCAGCACCTAACAGGGAAAATAATACATTGCTGTCCCTCTGGAATGTTGTTCACAGTTGGAAATGCAATGATGGGGAAAAAAATTGCAAACACCATTTCACTTTCAATTTTAACACTTTGGCCTTTTACTTATGGCTTGTTCTTTGTCTTGAGTGCGATTCATATTGAAAGTATGGTCCTGTCTTGTACTTAGGCAAAAGTTAATATTAAGTGGCAATGTTTTCCTCTACTTTTTATTTTTTTTATCAATACGCAAAAGGTAAATGAAATGTTTTAAAAGTTCAGCAGTTGGCTACTTTGTTCTCATGCTATGGTTTCAACAGTCCTATGTTCTACCTGATTCAGACAAGTGCATCATTTTCAGCAAAGGATGTCAGTGCCTAAAGGTGCCAGACAGAAGCAGTTATGTATACTCTTTGACAAGGCCTATTCTCATTCCTATGCTGACCTGTTTGGGAAAACACCTGAACATAAACATTATTTCTGGTAAAACAAATCCATTAAGTTAATAAATGTGAGGTCAATCTCATTGGGAGCAAACTGTGTCAGAAATCAATTCATAGCATTTTGCATGTTGTGTTCAAAGCTTTCTACTAGTATGAGCAAATGAAACCTTATGATACCCCAGAGAGCTAAGAAAATATTATCATTTTCATCACTGATGCAAGGAAAGTGAAATGCAGAACAGAAGTTGCTAAAGGCCATACAGTAAATCAGACACAGCATAAGAAACTTGGACTCCTAATTCCCAGCTCTGTACTAAGCCTTCCAGATCACACTGGCTCAACATGGATGGAATTCAGATGAACTCCAGTACCTGCTATTCCTCAGAGAAATATACAGGACTATGCCCCTTGCTACTGAGGGAGCAGCAGTATGCAGGAAAGCCAATGTACAGAAAGTAGCTCTAAATTCCTTTGAATTCTAATCTACAGGGGCAAGAGGCACCTGAATGGTGGAAAAAAACCAATAATTTACAAGCATAGAAATGCAGTATAATTTGTTACTTTGGATTCCCTGTTTATGCTTGTGTGTTTCCCCTTTTGACCTCATTTGTTCTTCGCAGCATGGACCGTTTTCTACTCTTTGTACAGCACATAGCACAAAAGCATCTTAATTAGCATGTTTACATACTACCATAAAAATTAATTATCCCAGAAACTTATTCCTTGAATGTACACTGTCGTGGTTTAGCCCCAGCCAGCAACTAAGCACCACGCAGCCGCTCGCTCACTCCCCCTACCCCGATGGGATGGGGGAGAGAATCGGAGGAGTAAGAGTGAGAAACACTCCTGGGTGGAGATAATCACAGTTTAATAACTGAATTAAAGTAAAATAGTAATTATAATAACAACAATATAATAACAACAACAACAACAACAACAACAACAATAATAATAATGATATACAAAGCAAGTGATGCACAATGCAATTGCTCACCACCCGACGACCGATACCCAGACAGTTCCCGAGCAGCGATCGCTGCTCCCCGGCCACCCTCCCCCCTCCAATTTATATACTGAGCATGACGTTATGTGGTATGGAATAGCCCTTTGGCCAGTTTGGATCAACTATTCTGGCTGTGCCCCCTCCCAGTTTCTTGTGCACCTGGCAGAGCATGGGAAGCTGAAAAGTCCTTGACTAGCATAAGCAGTACATAGCAACAACTAAAAACATCAGTGTGTTATCAACATTCTTCTCCTACTAAATCCAAAACACAGCACTATGCCTGCTACTAGGAACAAAATTAACTCTATCCCAGCTGAAACCAGGACAACACAAAAAATGAGTTTGTGTAAAAAAGCCTCTGAAGAGAAAGTATTGTAAAAACACGCCAGCTTTTTTGCCTACTCGTTGCCCTCTGCTGGTTGCAGTACTGTCTTCAACCTGCACAAGCGTTGGCAATGTTTTCTTTCAGTGCAGAGCTAAACTGAGCTGTGAGGATTTGCTACGAGTTAGTTAAATAGGACAGAACGGTATAAATGACAGAAAGTTAGTTCAGTATATTCCTTCCAGACTGGAGGTCTTTTGGAGTCTACTACGGTACAAGGGTATTCAGTAGTCTTGGACAACAGCTGCATTGATATACCAGCGATCTAGCAGATCATTGAGAAAGACGCTCTAGCCTGTGTTCAAAAACTATTATTTTATAGGCATGCAAAATATTTTGACTATGCCACTGAATATATTACAACTAGTTAGGTTTCAGAACAAAAGAATTTTGTAGACTCTCCACTCTCACTCCTTTAAATATGCATTTTCATCTCAGGTGGTTCTACAGAGAAGTGCAGGCACTCAGCTCCCATATAAACCCTAAAGAAACATGCTAGAGAAAGGAAGCTCCATGGAGTGGGAAATGCCATCTGCCTACCCAGAGCAGAACAACAGACCTGTGGCTTTCCACTCAGCTTGGAGAAGAGAAGCAAGGATGAGAAAGGTAGTAAAGATTCTCAACTGGGTGTGCATTTTACCAAAAAGTACTCCAAAATCATAGAATAGGAGATGAGGCCAGTCTTCCTAAAAAACTTGGGAGACACCACAGAGTTAACAGGATGCTTGTTTAGTTAGGGCCCAATGTAGTGCCCCGAACTGAGCTCTTCAGTCTGCCACTGAAAATCTATGAAATAGTAAAAATAGCTCTAAATAAGAGCTTGATTTAACATTATATGCAAATCTTTAATGCTACCTTTGATGTTCCCAGCTATAAATGGGAGTGAGGAAGAAAGTGGAAAAAACAGTATTAGCACAGACATTGAAGAAAAGAGGATCAGAATTTAAAAAGAAGAAAAAAAAAAAGTGGGAGAGAAATGTGAGAGAAATGTAACACAGAAGCATGCTCCTATTGTGCATGGTTTTCCCGACTGCTAGAACTCTGCTGGAACCTAATTGCCTGCCCATTGTATTTTGTTATTTTCTGTATTTTTGCTTTTATTTTATAAAAACACTCAAAGTTACAGTTAATAACTGCAAATGAAAACATGCAGGCCAGCTTTCACAAAGAGCAGCTATTTTTCTAACGGTTATTAAGTAATCTGACTCTCATAACCCCTTCGTCTCACCGCTGATGCTTTCATTTTCTTCCGCCAGAATCAAGAGTTTTAAGCAAAACCGTTGCTATTCCTACCTCTGCCACACAGTGTCAGTGAAGGCTCGGAAACTAGTTTGAGTTGCCAGGCTGACAGTGTTCCGAAAAACTTGTGGAGGCTTTCCCCAAGCGAGGACAGTTCTGCGATAATGAAGCTTGTTCCAGAACCCATCCTCCAAACCTTCACGCTCTCCCGCCCCCAAAAGTCTCACAGGAAGGAAGGACTAAGCATAACAAATTCAAATCAAAGTTAAAATTTAAGACAGATGCTATTAGAAGCCCATCAAGGAAGCTTCATATACCTCATTATATTCCTGACGAGAAAAACCCTCTGAAATATGACAGTACGGTGAGATTGGTATTTTTCATGCACAGATTTAATCCCCGTTGGTTTAGTGTCCTGCTGCATTTTAATCAGAGGCTGTAATGCCATCTATTCAATTAGCATAGCTCATTGTATCTCAAGCTGAATATGAAAACAATACAAAGGCTCCAGCTGGTATAAAATGCAGCTGCTTGCCTCCTGGAAGATTTACACTGTCTTGAGCACATTAAATGTTGTGCTGCAGTCCTTCTGCTGATGGACTGCTGGTTCAGCTGTCAATTTGGTTTTCACACGTCAACCCTAAATCATTTCCGTAACACTCCAGAAGTCTTGTCAACCTCTTATTTAATGGGTCATCTTCCAGTGTGACTTCTAGGCCAAAATAGAAACATAATTTCCATAACCAGCAATACCTGATATTTCTTTACATAAATGAATGACACAACCTCTTATCTCATTTTTGGTGAATAAGAAATCCCAGAGGGATGTGAACAAAGAATTATAATTTTCTTTCCCATTATGCTAAACTTCAATGATTTTATTTTGCTTTGGTAATTCAGTATCACAATTGTTTGGCTAAAATATCATCATATGGCCATCTAGCAGTCATTTGGAAGTAATGCTGTGATTATAAGCACTGGTCATCAACGTCTTCAAATGCATGAGGCAGAAAGCTTCTAAAGAGCTTTACTCCTTGATAATATTTTACAATCAAACAGTGATAAAAAAATTTTTAAATAGATTTGAGTTACACATGATTTATTCTCTACATCCTACCCCCACAAAGAACTTTTTTCTACCTGGCAATGAATTGGTTCTTCATATGGCGTTCTCCCCCTTGGGTTTTTTTGGTGATGCCATTACCTACTGCGAATCAAGGTCTGGGTGGTGGGGTGTCGAGCAACAAAATCATGTTGAAAGGAAGGCTGAGTAGATAGGCTACCAAGTGGGATTCTGGAGAGCTAGAGCCCCAGTAGAAACACTGAATCAATGCATACTGCTGGAAGGAAAAACACTGTCATTTGAAACTACTTTAATTATGAACAATTCCTGATTGAGGATTCTTCTGCTTTAACCTATGAGTCTAAAAATTAGGTGCCTAAGACTAAGCTTATTTTATTTGTTTTAGGAAGGTTTTCCATTAGTCTTTCAATAACTTTATTGATGATCTTGATTAAGGGGTGAGAAGCACTTTAAATTGCAGAGTATATTTAATTAGGCGTTTTTGAAACCAGCAGTGAGAACAAAAGATCTAAAACAAAGTGATCTCTTCTGTGAATAGGAAGATGATATCTACTTTTTAGGTTGTCCATCTCTTATCCACTACTAAGCTCTAAACCCACACATTACTTCATTCTTTACATAACTAATCTTATCTGAAAAAAAGGAGCCCAACAGAAACCCAGGTTTATGTTGAAAAAGTAATAGAAAGAATGACACAATGAAAAGACACTTTTTCTACAGTATTTATTATAAAGCAAATATTGAAAAAATTCCTACAGCTGGTAATAATGCCCAGCAGATAAGAACTGTCCTTGAATATGTGATGTGACAGCTGAAAAGATGGACAATATTCTGGGCTGCACGCACAAAGGAATTACATAGCCTGCCAGTGAGGTGATATCTCCTCATCAACAGGACACACTAGATGTGTCAACAAATTTGAACAAAGTCATGGAAGCGTGACAAAAGCAGTAGGTGGTTAGGTCATGCTCCCTATGTATCACACATAAACAAGCACATATGTGTAGGTTCCATCACTTTTTCCTAGTAAAACTCTAGGAAAAATACTGAAACTGGAAGAAATATAGCTGCATAACATTGAACATATGAAATCTTAAAGTATTTTGTTGAATATCAGCTTCACTGAAATGTACTAATAGGGAACTGTCTCCCACACAAGACAGTGAGAGTCTACATATGTAAGACATATACAGCAAGTAGTTTGCTTGCAGCAATGTATTTTCTCAGATGTTTTCTAGCTATCAAGTGCTTTATTGTACTCAGGCTTTTAAAGGGACTTCGGAGTTGAGGGCTGTGGGTTACTCATGTTCTCCAACCCACTTCTATATTTTTTGTACTGCCTCATTATTATGGCACTAGAGAAGAATACAAGAAGTAAATTCTGCTTGCTGGAAGCTTATCTCTACAGATTACAATTGGGTGTAATAGCACAACCATCTAATTGGCACAGGATTCTTTTTCTACCTCAGTCACATTACATAACCTTTGACAATTAACAATCTTATGGAAATGGGAGTTATTACCAGTAGATCAGTTATGCTATAAAAACAGCCTGCCAAAAATGCCAGGTTTGGTCTGCTGTGAAGGAAGTGAGTTTCCTGAGCTAACTGTACTGATTAACATAGACAGATTGATTTTAAGTTGTCCCACCACATGCACACACACATTCACACACAAATCATTACAAATATTAATTGGCAACCCCAGTCATCTCTGCAAAGCTGGCTATACTGAATGACCAGTTATTTCACAATCCCATTTGATATACTTATTTTTCTATCCATAGCAACAATAAAAAGCCTACAAAATCCTTACACACACTTCATGTTAGAGATGGAAGGACCATAAATATAGCTGTCATACTGCACATGACACTACAATGAAAAGATTTCACACTTCACTGTGATTCAATTTAAACCTGCATGACTCATTAAAATCAAGGTATGCTCCACAGCTGAAATGCTGTGCAACTTTGAAACCATATGCTTCAAAATGCATCTGTCAGTCAGTATAAAATGGAGTTACACTAGGAAAAACCCTTCCATGTCCATGTCTGTTTCTAATGTAGGTGTAAGAATGCCTTTTCTTTAGACTACACAAAGAAAATACAGTTCATTATGCTAGTGAAATGCCACAGCAAATATCTTGCATAGCATACAGCTTCTGAATCTATATCATGAATCCACATTGCCAATACAATATTCATAGGATCATAGAATCACAGAATCACAAAATGCTTTGGGTTGGAAGGGACCTTTAGAGGTCATCTAGCCCAACCCCCTGCAGTGAGCAGGGACAGCTTTAACCAGATCAGGTTGCTCAGAGCCCCAGCCAACCTGACCCTGAATGTTGCCAGGGATGGGGCCTCTACCACCTCTCTGGGCAACCTGTTCCAGTGCTTCACCACCCTCATTGTAAAAAATTTCTTCCTTATGTCTCGTCTAAATCTATTCTTCTTTAGTTTAAATCCATTATTCCTTGTCCTGTCACAACATACCTTCCTAAAAAGATTCTCCCCATCTTTCCTACAGGCCCCCTTTAACTACTGAAAGGCCGCACTAAGGTCTCCTCGCAGCCTTCTCTTCTCCAGGCTGAACAACCCCAACTCTCTCAGCCTGGCCTCATAGGAGAGGTGCTCCAGCCCTCGGATCATTTTGGTGGCCCTCCTCTGGACCCGCTCCAGCAGGTCCATGTCCTTCTTGTGCTGAGGGCCCCAGAGCTGGACGCAGTACTCCAGGTGAGGTCTCACCAGAGCAGAGCAGAGGGGCAGAATCACCTCCCTCGACGTGCTGGCCACGCTTCTTTTGATGCAGCCCAGGATACAGTTGGCTTTCTGGAATGCAAGTGCACATATTCCCTAAACTGGGCTAAAATGCTTGCAGTCTTACTGCGCTGAGAACCAGGAGACAGAGCACAGTTCTGTTGGGGCTGAGTGCACACCCAGGCTCTGCAACCTCTGGCCCCTGCCTAGGGGTTAACTGCCTGCGCCGGAGGCCAGCTCTGGAATGGGGCAGCATGTAAGCTGTGTTCACGCTGCTGGTAACAGAGTTTTCAGAGAAAGATGAGACAGACGTCTTCTGGGGGTCACCTTGTTGCCTGCATTGAAGCTCAGGTTCTCACACTTAGCTCAGGCAAAGACCACGTTGCAAGCCATGTATGTGCCTTGCTGATTTTGATTGTAATCCTCACCCACTGACTTGACTTTCTGGCTTAACCTCAGACCTGCTTCACCAGTATGGATTTGTCTGCTGATTGCTGGGAGGTGACTGAACCCTGGTAAACATCACCAGACCTACCACGCTCTCAGGCACCGTGGGACTACATTGGTGAGCACACTGCCCTGTCAATCTTGCTGCTGCCCTCAGCTCCTGGCTCTCCTTCCCCTGGGGAAGTCCATTCTAGTTCTTCTCTGACAAATTCCATTTGTGAGATGTACAATAAGTAAATCAGCTGCTAATGACCGAAACAAAAAAGGTTTCACTTGACTTGCAACACAGAAAGTAAACAATGCTTTAAAAACAAAGAAGCATTCCAAAATCTTCCACTTTTTTTGAAAGTGAGTTAAAGCAGGAAGTGGCAACAGCTTTCATTTTATTTGGTAATGCCCCAAAGACACTTCTGTCTGAAGAGTACTTCACTGACCTAAGGGAAAGCTGTGTTAGTCTGTTCAGCTCCTGGCAGACAGGGCTTTACTGTGTTCAGTGGTCTTGGAGTTGTGAAGATGCTGAATATCTCTGCTGAGTTACTTTCCTTCTTCCATAGATAGATGATTCTTTCCAAACATCACTCACAATATAAAATTAATACTGGGCAGCATATCCTGCCACCATCAAGGCTGCACCTGTTTTGGGTCTAAACAGCAGAGCTGGTCTTCAGAATTATCACTCCAACAGCTTTGAGAATGTATAAAATTAAATGGGATAAGTTCTTTAAAAATTTCACATGTTTATCAAGAGTACATCTTGAAAGTAAAATGAAACAAACCCAAAACCTTTCAAGACTTCAAGCATTTCTTGCAGCTCACCTTCCTTCAGTCTTGGACATTGCCTTTCTTCAGAGTTTGGTTCAATAGGACTACACTATTCACAGTAGGCAGAGTTGCCTTTCAACATAAAGAATGGTAAAGTAGAGCAGTCCCTACACTCCCCACTCTGGACTCTCAGGTCAGAAAGCATATAGAGTGGAACTAGTTACATGTCTGGATATAAGAATCTAGAAAGAAAATGGCATAATTTAAGATCAGCTTCATCCTTTAATGCTTTTCTACTTTCTGTGTATCTCACAAGGATGTGCATGACTCTTTCTTGCCAGTAATCTGTGTATTATGCGAACACCAATGTACTTCGGTCAATACTCGAACTTTTACATAAATAGAGCTTATACATTCTATATTTTAGGTACATGAAATGTATAAATATCTATCATTTCCTATGTGGTATCTTTTTAAAAATGATAAAGTGACTCTAGTTATTATTCATCCAACAGATAAAGGTGACTCATGCTGATATTACAAAAGTAAAGCCCTTTCAGTGCCAGATTCCCCAAGTAATCTGGACAAAATTAAATGTAATAACTTAAAACATGATTAAATGAAATATGGCTTATCTACAGCAATCAAATAGGATTCATGAAGATCATGGCACCATTTAAGAGAATACATGACTCATCCAATTCTACCAACAAATGCATGTATGCATAGAGCTCGGTATTCACCAGATAGCTTTAAAATGGCAACAGAGCACCATTTAAGACAGTTGCCTATTGATGGGCATTGACTAGGACTCTCGTGTTAGAACTATACACAAACCTTTTCTTCTCCAGCCCTAAAAAAAACCGAACTACAATGAGTACAAATCAAATGAATGCTGTTGAGCTCTACGAGTCAGACTATGAACTTGAGGAAAGGACCACAGTTGGGTTCTGTACAGATCTCAGCATAACTAACAGTTACTGTAAAATATATAACAAATAATTGAGCTATCCAAAGAAGAGTAATTCTCTGTCAGTTAAGTTTGGTTTCATTCTGAGTTGGAAAGAAAAACAAGCATCACCAAATTGAGCGAGTGAAGAAAGTTTCTGAAATCTCTCACTGATGTCCTGCGTGGTCTCTTAGCCTTGGAAGCCAGCAGCGCTGATGACCTTCAAGCTGGGTGCTGGCAAAGTTGTGTGTGCTCAGGATCTCAGCTCCTGCCAGCTCTGGAGTGGGCTGCCAAGAGGCCCAGCAGCCCAGCTGGTGGGACACCAGAAGGCTGCTTGTTCTGCGTTCAGTCTTTGATCAAACCAAGTGATCTCTGCCATACATTTTGATTTCGATAATGCACGTTCCCTGAGGGAAACCATTTCATTAGAAGAGTTCTGACCCATGCGAATGAATAATTTACATGAGAATCATTCCCATTTTTACCTGTAAAAAAGGAGTTAAACATATGGAGTTGTACATTACTTATTAATCCCTTGTTGTCTTATTCCAGTTATTAACTGCTGCAACAGTTTAGTGTGGAATGATCATGTCAGTAACCAGAGACCTCTGTACATCCTAAAAATCTCTTTCCTTCTTTAATTATCTAGTTTCCTATTTTTAAGCAGTGTTTTTAATGCAACATTTTCAAATAAAGAAGAAACAAGTATTTACAGTCAACATACATACTCTAAGAAGTCCTGTGTTTTGCACTAGCTGTGCAAAGAAGCTGCAAGAGTTTCATTGATGTGCAGTGGTAAAGAATTCTTTTAGTCTTGTTTGCAAAACAGAAAGTCCTTATCCTCGACACCTATTCTGCTTCCAGTGATAAACAGTGACCAAGTGAAGAAGAAAATAGAAAAGCATACTGATGTTACCATCTGGATTTCAGATTCCCTGAGTGTTCATGTAAATATGTCCTAAAAACATCTTCTGTTGCTTCTCAGTGGCTTGCACTGAAATCTCTGGTGAGCAGCCAGTGTGGGCACACATGAGAATCATTGACACGAAGCACTCGAATGCAATAATGAAACTTGCATTCAAATGCAGAGACTTGCTAACAGTTTTAATTTTAGCCTGTTTGTGCAGCAGCTTGGATGGTGTATGTCAATTCTCCTAATTAAATTGAAAGCTAAATAGCAATGCAGACCTTGTTACATGCTACTATAAGAAGAATTCCTGCAGTGCAGCTCACTCAAGAGCCCAGTAGATGTCAATCAAAGTTCAAGCTTCTGATTCTACCCTTGGTTGCTAATTAACTGTCAGAATGCTTCAATCTAGTTTATTACTGATATCTGAGGTATGTGCTGTGCCTTCCACTTGCACAGATGTTATTGCTGGGACACAATGAGCCTCTTCATCCCATGTGAATGCACAAATCAAAATAAGAGGCAGAAATACAATTTTCAGTACCACATAGGGAAGGGAAGGGTCTTTCCCGGTTACTTAAGTGCTATTTGAATAGGACATGGACAAAATACAATCAAAACATTGACTTCACATGCCACACTAGTCCAGCAGCATTGGTCAAACATAAGCAGAGGAACACAGTGTATCATTAAGGATGATAACACAAAGCACTATTGGCCACTAAAACTCTCTTTAGAACCACTTCTGCTCTGCTTCTAGAAGGTCCATGACTAAATCCCAGCTTAACCTTAATTACGGATTTTTCAAGCAGGAAAAATTAGCTTCTCAGAGACTTCAAAATGTGTACTGTTCTGTATCAGATTTTCAGTGGTAGCTAAATACAGTTTCACAAAAATGTCTTTGGAAAGAGCATTAGACCACATCCGTTTCTGTCCTCAAAATCACACGAGCCTGCAATCAGTGCAGTACGAGCTTTCTTGCATAAAGATGAGACAATGTTCAGCTAACGAGCACCTGCACCTGCAGACCCTACAAACAACTTGCCCGTAAACAGAAGCAGCAGCTTGGGTGGGGGAGGTCCGTGTAATGCACAAAGGCAGCTTAAAGAGCAACCGGCTCGGGCAGCAGCAGTTCAGGAAGAGGAAAAGTGGGTGGACAGCCAAATGCCAGCTTCCATCCCAAGCAAAAAGATAACGTACACAAATGTCAGGGAGGAGCGGCTCTGCATTAGCACCGGTATCGTCTCTAATTTGCAAGTGCACAAAGAGGAAAGCTTTCCTCCTCGTGGCTCCAGGGGAAAAAAGTGTAAACGGGCTGAGAACTACAGCTGAAGATGTGACCTTGAATCTTTAAAGGCGAGAGGACAGCCTGTTTGCAGAACGGGTGGAGGCAAATAGGTAAACACAGGTCTTTCTCCTAAACCCGTCTTTGCTCGAGATCGGAACGAAGGGTATTTTTCTTCCTAGCTTAAGCTACAGCCTCTTTGCGAGGGCTGTTATCTTCACACTGCCTGTCAAGCTGGCTGCCAAGCAATGGACCGAGCAAACACGCTCAGGCTTCTGAATAGCTCTAACGTAACCTCTTCGGCTGAAAAATCACTGGTTTCGCCAACGTGCACACTGGATGTTTACAGGCAGTTAGCGCACCATTTCAGAAAAAAAGAGGAAAAAAAAAAAAAGCGCATCACCAGTCCATTGAAAGAAAAAAAAAAAGCGTTGCAAAATTTTGCCTTTGGCTGCAGTCTTATTTGCATCCTGCCTCGGGAAGCCTGGAGAGCTTGGGGACGACAGCCCTGACACGCATAAATCCTTCTGAAAAAACATGAATGGAAGACCCGTATGGCAGGGCTGGGCGCGCTGGCGCGCCGCTCCGTTCATGAAAATGTCACTGATGTAAATAAAGAATGCAAATGGCCCTGACTCCAGCTCAGTGGGTTCTGACGGCGTAACCGGCTCCCCGGCGGTCACACCGCATTCGTGCTCATTCATAAAAGCCGAGGTGACGAAGACCAACGTCTTCTCCGCTCAGCCGGCTACCCGCAACCTGCGAGGGCAGGGCCGCGGGAAGGAGCGGCGCTCGGGGGGGGCACGGCCGCCCCGGCCGGGTGCTTCTGCACACGCGTGTCCGCCCCCCCGCAAGCCAGCGGCCGGGGGGGGCCGGGCGCTCCCCTGCGGCGGCACAAGCGCCTTTTCCGGCAGCCCGGCGACGCTCCCCGGAGCGGAGCGGGGCCGGCTGCGGCAGCCAGCGCGG
Organism: Pelecanus crispus; assembly: GCF_030463565.1. NCBI lineage: Eukaryota > Metazoa > Chordata > Aves > Pelecaniformes > Pelecanidae > Pelecanus > Pelecanus crispus. The sequence goes on from NC_134645.1 coordinate 104,997,513, forward strand.
GGGAGCAGCTCCGCTCTAGGCGAGGGGGTCCCGGCGGCCAGACCCCGCTCGCCGCTCCCCCACACCGCCCCCGCCTCTTCCCGTAAGCGCTCCCGCGGCCGCCCTCGGCTCGCCCCCGCCCGCCGCCTCCTTCACGGGTGAATGGGAGCGGGGCGGAGCGGGCGCCAGGCCCCGCCCCGCCTCGCTTCCCTCAATGAGCGCCCGGGAGGGCGCCGCCCCGCTCCCCCCCCCCCCGCCGCGTCCCCGCGCCGCGCAGCTCGCGAGCGCGGCCGTTGCGCCGCCGAGGCGGGAGCCGCGCGCCTTCCGCCCGCCCGCTGCTGAGGGGAGCGGCGGCCGCTGCCCCGCTGCCCCCCTGCCCCGCCGCCCCTACCCGCACCCCCTGGCTCTGTCCTTCGGGAAGCACCGCGCGTTTGTTATTGCCGCCGGGCTTCGCCGAGCGAGCCGGGGCTGCGGGAGGGAGCAGCAGCCTCCCGGGCGGGCTGAGAGGCGGAGCCGCCGGGCAGGGCGGGTGGCGAGGCGGGGGGGGGGGGGGGGGGGGGTTCAGCACCTCGGCCCGGCGGACAGGGACGGGAGCCGGCCCCGGTTCTCCCCCACCGGCTGCCTCCGGTGAGTTCCGCCGGCCCCTCTCCGCCTGCCCAGCCCCGGCAGCGAGCGGCTGCCGCCGCAGCCCCTCGCAAGCGCAGGGGGAAGCGGTTTTCACGGCGTCCCGCAGCAAAGGCCCCTTCCACCCAGCCTTAACTTTCCCCCGCGGCTGGGGGAACCCGCGTTTCCAGAGGGGAAGCGAAACCCACCCCCGGTTTCCAGCCACCTTCCGTACAAACGCCACCTCGGCAAGGGGGAACGGGAACTTTGGGGGAGCGCGGCTCACCCAGGACGTTGCCGACGAGCGCCACGATGAAGACGACGATGTAGCCGGCGATCAGCGCCCATTCGTACTCCTTGGGATGCAAATACTCCTTCCAGAGGTATCGCAGGAACTCTTCGTCGTCGTAGTCGGAGGAAGGGATTAAAAGAGCCTCCCGCGTTTCGTTTAGCTCCGACCCGCCTGTCCAATTCCTGCACGGAGGGGAACCATCCTCGTGTTGAATCCCGGACATCCCTGGTGCTCGGTCAGGGGGCTGGGTTAAAAAAAAAAAAAAAAAAAAAAAGCAAAACCAAAAAACCAGACCCTCTCAGAGCATCCGAGCTTTCTCCCGCCCGTCCATCGAGGCTTGTGGTTGCCAGTGCGAAAAGCGGGGTGTGGGGAGAAAAATGACGCGGGAACTTACGGGAGCCAATGCGGGAACAGGCTGGGGATCCGCGTCGGTCCCCAACCCGCCCTGGCCAGCCTTTTCCCCGGCCGGGCAGGGGGCACAGCCCCCTGCCCGGCCGGGGAAAAGGCTGGCCAGGGTGGGTTGCATGCTTCGGGTGCCGGACTACACCTGCCCCCGCTAGAAAAGTCAGGTCCGTTTCGGACGACGCCAATTTTCCTTCCCCAAACCATGCATATGCACCCCCCACACCCCCTCCCCGCACCTCTGCACCCCCCCCCCCACCTCCCCCCCCCAGTCCCCAGCCCCGCATCTCTCCCCCCGACCCTCCTCCCGGCTCATCCATCCTTCCTCCCACTCCGGTTCCCCACCCTCTCTCTCACAGGCACTTCTCTACATTAAATACCACATATATTCAAGATATTTGTAGATCAAAGGCAGTGGAAGGCTGCTGTGGGAGGAAGCACAGGGTGAAAGGAGCCATTTAAAAACGAGTGGCTGATGAGGCTGTCTCCTTTCAGTGCCCCTTTTAAAGTTGGACTGGATACAGGGCTAAAACAGAGGAATTAACCCCCATGGGAAAATCCTTAAGAGCATTGATCAGACAAGTGCAGGGATTCATCGGATTTGAAGATCACCGAGAGCTCACTGTAGGCTTGAGTCTAGCGTGCAGACTCCCTCTGCAGAGGTGGTTTCAAATGTCCAGCTTGGGATCTCAAGACAACACCTTACCCTTCGCTGTTCTGAATTGACCTGAGCTGGCAGAAAGCAATTCCAGAGAGCCCAGAAGTGCTCGTTAAGCAGCGTGATTGGATTGCTGGCTTTTGGTCATTGCTTCGTGAATTATTTTCATGCTTTGCCCAGTGTGCAGTTCCCAAAACAGAAGCGATAGGTCTGGACTTGTCCCTCCCTGACTGAAAATATCCCCCTTATTCATATAATCTGTTCAATTCCTAGCTGAATAATTTAATGAGTCTGACATAAGCACCACTTCCATTGTGACATGACACTCCTCGCTCTGTTAGGCATTTCAGTGCAGAGTCTGCACCTCCGTAAGAATGGAGGAACTATTATGGTGGGACTCTACTTCCAACACATAAGCGTAATAGAGGCATGTATTCATAGAATGATAGAACCATAGAGTGCTTTGGGTTGGAAGGGACCTTTAGAGGCCATCTAGCCCAACCCCCCTGCAGTGAGCAGGGACAGCTTTAACTGGATCAGGTTGCTCAGAGCCCCAGCCAACCTGGCCTTGAATGTTTCCAGGGATGGGGCCTCTACCACCTCTCTGGGCAACCTGTTCCAGTGCTTCACCACCCTCATTGTAAAAAATTTCTTCCTTATGTCTAGTCTAAATCTATTCTTCTTTAGTTTAAATCCATTATTCCTTGTTCTGTCACAACAGGCCTTGCTAGAAAGATTGTCCCCATCCTTCCCATAGGCCCCCTTTAAGTACTGAAAGGCTGCAATAAGGTCTCCTCGCAGCCTTCTCTTCTCCAGGCTGAACAACCCCAACTCTCTCAGCCCGGCCTCGTAGGAGAGGTGCTCCAGCCCTCGGATCATTTTGGTGGCCCTCCTCTGGACCCACTCCAACAGGTCCATGTCCTTCTTGTGCTGAGGGCTCCAGAGCTGGACGCAGTACTGCAGGTGAGGTCTCACCAGAGCAGAGTAGAGGGGCAGAATCACCTCCCTCGACCTGCTGGCCACGCTTCTTTTGATGCAGCCCAGGATACAGTTGGCTTTCTGGGCTGTGAGTGCACATTGCCAGCTCATGTCCAGCTTTTCATCTACCAGTACCCCCAAGTCCTTGTCCGCATGGCTGCTCCCAATCCCTTCATTCCCCAGCCTGTATTGATACTGGGGGTTGTCCTGAGCTCTAGACAGTATTTTAGCTTCCTGAATTGTTCTTTATAGGTATGCAGCCTCCTCTATTGCCTTCAAAATCCAATACAGCAAACCTACACCCACTGGTGCCTTTGGACACCTATTTCAATAGACCTACTCTCTTCGCTTTACTTCCCTCTAAAATAAGGAAAAAAATCCCTTTCCTGTTACACAGGGAAGTTGAGTGGACTGTTTAAGGTAAATACGTTAAAGACTGAGATATACTCAGGTATATAAAGGTAGGATCAGCACCTGTCTTACATAAATTAGAAAGGCAGACTTTGCAAACATCGTAAGTAAAGATTAGACACTCTGCAAGTAATGAAAACATCTAAAGTTATATTAGTTAAGGTATGAGTTTTGGGAAGTGATTTAAACTTTCCTGGCTACTTGGTGTGCAGAAAGAGACGTATTTAAGGAGCTTGTCACGGTCTTCACTAGCGGTGAAAAGACACAGAGCGTGACTATTTGGTGGTCAGTAACAGATGACCACACTCATGCTCCGCCTTGTTTCATATGTTAAAATGTTGGTCCATAATTCCAATGTTTGCTTCCAAGTTGCCATAAAGTCTGAAACAGGTAATGCCTTTTTGACATAGAATGCTTTCTTCTTCCTCCCTCACCAAGAGTAAGGAATTGGATTAAACAGGTATAAATATTAAGAAACAACATGGGTTTATGAAATATACATCCTAGAGCTCATAATTTTTTCAACAAGATTACAAGTTTGATTGATAAAGACATACATAATTGATTATGCAGATTGATAAACTGCATAGATTTGGTATTCCTAGAGTACTCTAAGACATTTGCTCTGATTGATGCAGCACATTCTGATTAGGAAGACAGGATAGTAAAAAATCAATATGGCACACATTATAAAGATTAAAAATGGGCCAACTAACAGATCGCAGAATGAAATGGTAGACAAAGAATCATCACTGAGCCTACGCATTTGTACTGTCAGTTCTTGGTTCTGTTACACTCATTGTTCAATGACCTTGAAGAAGTTGTCAGGTGATCCAAAGACCAGGGGTAATCAGCTAGACACACACTGTCATCATAAGTCTGTAAGCAGAAAACTTCATGTGATCCTTGAAGGTATAAATAAGTATACCTGTGAAAACAGATTAAGGTATACAGAAGTATGAGTGAAACTCAACTAAGCAAAAATATTCGCCATGTGCAAAACTCTGCTACTGTGGAAATACTTTTCAAATTGAGTCATTTTAGTGGTACATTTTAAAATCAAGGTCGAATGTCTTTCTAAAAGATAAGTGCTAGCTGAAATGGGAATTAATTCGGAAAAGTTGCTTGACCTGTAGTATGCAAGAGGTCAGACTAGATGATTACAGTAGTCCCCTCTGGCTTTCTAATTTGTGAAAGTGCGTTAGCAAAACAGATTCACCTGATGAATTTTAGTGCTGATTTATCTTTTAATTATACTATTTGCATCAAGACTAGTGCAACAGTTTAAATTTGTTACTTTTATATGCAAGTGAAGAGCAAATGCTCAAAAGTACGTAATTCTTGTTTTAACTGTTTTGTTTTTTTTTTTTTTTCCAAAGCCTGTTTAACATGTGGTTTTACAAAATTCTACAAACAAAGAATATACCAGTTACCCAGCACTTAAAAGAAACATAAATTCAAGGTTATATCTATTAACCTTCTTATCTCAGGAGAGTACTGTCTGGTACTTTATTTAGCTAAAAGGTTCACATACATTGATATCTCTTCTAATCCATAACTTGCCATCACTAATCCAAAAATACTGAAATGGAATTACCAGCCCTAGAAGATATGCCTGGTGGCTTTCAGTGCCACTTATTATACGATATTAGACCATGTGAATATAAATCAAACACAATTTTATGCTTTATTGCATCTGATAGCTCACAGGAACTGACATTCATAGAGAACAAACCAACCCTACTTCAGCATCCAAGTTTATTGCTTTGTCAAACACATTTCCTCCCTCCATCATAATAATTCTATATCAGACTTGCATTTTTATTAATCATGCAAATAGGCGGCATTTTTTCATATCTTAGAGACTAGCCCTTTCATTTTAAAATCTATTTGATTCAGAGGGTTAGCTCCATACTAGTCTAATAGCATATTAAATTAGGAGCCTTTTATCAAAACAGAATGAATTTTAAAGTTTTTGCAAACTGGGGTTAAGAGGCAGCTGAGCTGGAGGGTCTCCGTTCAGCCTTTGCTGAACATTTTAACAGGTGCTTTCATTCTTGGGAAGCAAACCGCATAAGCCTGGCTGCTGAAGAGAAATTGACTGCTGTATTGGCAGTAGAGACAAGCTGTGTATGTCCTTCCTTCCCATCTTCCTTTCACCGTCCTCATTTAACAGCTTTTCTCTGTCCCCTTTGTCTCTTTTAAGGAATATGCCACATGACAGTTCAGTAGAAAACCACCAGCTTTACTGTTTATTTACTTGAGCAAACCTGCTCAGTCACGTTCTAGATTTTGTCTGTGAAACCCCTCTTGTATCTTTCCTCCTATAATGGTGTTTCAAGGTGGAAGTGCTGCTTCCCTGGCAGCAGCACTAAGTAGTTCCTGAGAAGCAGATGGGCTATTGTCAGCTAAAGAGTGAAGAAGGGAAGATGGTAAATGAGCAAGTAGAGAGAAAGAGAGGAAGACTGATAGAAAAAGCCAGGTTTGGAAATCTATACAGCCATAAAATTCAGTGGGGTAATAAGGGTAGTGACTACCAGGCAGTAAGGCATAAAGAGCCATGAAAGAAAAATGAATACTGTATTTTTTGTGAAAACAATGAATTAATCAGCAAATCTTATAAATGTACATGACGATGCTCCATCACACAGTGCATTTGCAGCACCACATTCCCTTTAGGCCCCTTCTTGTCTTAGCATTAATTCAGTAATGAATTGTAGATTAAAGTGGCAAAACTAATTTTAACATAAGAGATATTATTCAAACCTGCCGTTGAATTTTTGGAACCACTGGTGATATATGAAGCATCCAGCAATTAACCTTGTTTAGCCAACCTCAGGCATTTTTCTCTGTGTGTAGAAAGCGGGATCCTGCTCAGCAGGATCCTGTTTTAAACAATCCAAGAGCTTGCTAAGATACCGTTACCCAAATGTAGCAAGAGTATCAGCTATGCTCGATTAATTTATTAGCTCACTAGCACCATTAAAATGAGGCAAAGGTCAGAGAACTGTTTCTAGCAGTGATCAGATAATATCAGCAGTTGGTTAGATCATGCCACCTTCATTATTAATATTCACCAGTGCAGAACATATTTGAAGTGAAAAAGTCTGATTCTAGTCTTATTCACACTACTGTAAATTAGAAGTAACTTCATTCATGTCAGTAGAATTATGCTGCTGTAACACAAATTAAAATAATACACTGCATAGGTCTGCAAATTCAGATGAAGTGAAAGCAATATGACAATCCGAGTCTTGGCGAAAATTCTGTTGTGCGACCTGCAGCAGAGTTGCCTAGCATCATTCCTGTATGTTACAGGGATAGCTTCCAAGGCAGTACAATTCATATATATATAAAAAAAAAAAGGTACACTGCTCCTCCCTGCTTTTCTTGGGCCATTTGCTTTTTAACAACCAAGTCCTAAAAGGAGTTCAGAAAAAAAATTGGTTTTGATATATGAAAATGAATGTGTTCCACCTGCAGTATTCACTTCTCCACCAAGTCTACAAATACTTAAAAGCAAACATATTTAATGATCAGGGCACAGATCCAACCTTGATAGAACAAATTACAATACACCTTTCTGGAAGAGGTCTCTGAACTGTGTATGGAAGGCAAGGGATGCCTGTTTACTCTTTTTTTCTTTATGAGACAAGGCACACCCAATGATAATTTCAGTCAGCAAGTTTAAATAAGTAAAAAAGAAAAAGCTCTTCTTAACTTCATGTTTATGTGAATACTGGAACTCATTGTTGTAGAAGCCAAGGCAAATTTATTACAAGTCCATCAAAACTGTTAAATGAAGCAGTTTGGATGCAGCATTGCACTCAAGAACTCTGAAGCCAGAGAAAATATAACTCCAAATATAAACTGTTTCTTAAAATTAATTTCCCTAGCATCTGCTCCTGACCCATTTGGAAACAGCACAGGATCTTTGGTGTGATCTGAGACAAGATGGATGCTTTCATATTAAGTATTTTGAGGAATAAGAAAGAAGAGTCACAAAGCTTTTTTTATTATAAAGAATTTGGTTATTTTTTCAGATGAATTTATCACAAACATCCAGTGCGCTAGGAAACATCGTATTATTTATGGTAAAGTTTTTCATGGTGATTAGAGCTCTGGGTATACCCTTTACAACATGCAGCAAGGAACAAGCTCTGTTCTGTAGAATGTACATTTTAAGTAGAGAAGATAGATTAAGAGTGGGAAGCAAAACAGTGACAAAGATGGTTTTAAGTGACGTATCATGTTCGGTATATGAAAGCTAAATGACACCGACATGTATTAGAGGCTATGACCTGTATTTTCTGTATTCAGGTTCACTGACTTACTGACATAAGATCAGACCAAAAGTACTATATTGTCCTATTGTTTTATTCAGACTGTTTCTTACTTTGTTCTCTAGTCCCTCAGAAAAGCAGGTCATATTGCATGAGGTCAATCAGTGTTAACATCTCTGACAGTGGACAGGTATAGATGCGTAGAGGAGAACATAAGGGTAAGGCAAGTTTGTAGTCATACTTCCCATCATTACAGCTTCCCATCTTTCAACATTCTGCGAGTTAGCAGCTTCCTGAGGCAAATCATTATGTCTGGTTAATAAATAGGCCTTTACTTTTTTTCCCCAACAATTTTGCTTAATTGTTTTCTGCACCCATCTAAACCTCTGGCTTCCACTGTAACTAGAAGCAATGGTTTCCAAGGTTTGTTACAGTTTTCTTCCTTTGCTACCTTTAAAACTCTTGCTGGATAATTTTATTTGGTTTGTTGTTCATACATTGTAAAAAATAGAATATTTCCCTTTCCACTTTTTCCATACCACTTGTGATGCTCTTTTTTATTCAGTCAAGTCCTTCTTGAAAGGGTCTCCATTTCAGCAATCATTTTATTTTTGTTACTCCACTTAGCATCATCAGAAAACTTTGCAACCTTTCCTAAGGTAACATGTCATGCCCTTTCCTAAATCATCCATGAATATGGTGACTAACACAAGTCCAGTATAGGTCCCTGGGTCTAGTAGTAGAATTCTACTAGCAACTTTTTCCATTTTCATAAATTATTTATTTCTACTGTTTTTCTTCTCCCTTTGAACCTATTATTAACTACAAGAGGACCTATAAGATGATAATTTAGCTCATAAAGTTTATTTCAAAGACTCTGAAAGTAGAAAACATTTTGAAAACACAAGTATACTTCATGAAATATGACAAATGTAATAGATATGTGATGTGTACTTTCCCTCGTCAAAAAAACATGATGATTCTTTTCTGTTATGTGTATTCGTGTCTACTACCTCTAATACATCAAATTGTGAAGTGTACAAAGTGGACTTACCAGTCCAATGTTTTGAAGACGTCTGTAGGCCCTATAACAGTCTGGCTACCTATTTGACACCTTTCTTGTCTCTTGTATTGTTTTCATCTGGACGTTACATATTTTAGTTACTGCGCTAACAGTTTAGTATTTGAATTCCTTTAGTACACGTTGTGAGCATCACCAGGTCTTGCAAAACTTTTGGGAATATTTTCTCTAAATGGCAAATACTGGTGTACTCATTCTTGTATCATTTGTACTCAGGAACTACTTGATACAAGATAATCTAGGTATGACCTGGTTTAAGTCCACGGTTTTAACACTTTTTCTTCCTCTCTCCAGAATATCATGGTCATGGGCTGGCTGCTAAAGTGGTCTCCAGCTTTTGCAAGCCCCTGAACTCTTCCAGGGAACTGTCTGAAAGAGAGTTGGAGCCTGTGACAGTGTCCCGTATAACATAGGCATAACTTCTACATCCTGCTGAGTATCTTCCTTCTTTTTGAAAGCCTGCCTGCCAATATCATCATTTAAAACAACCATTCCAGGCTATCTATCTTCTATTTCAGGTTTCGTGCCTTTGCATAGAACTATTCACACGTATGATCTTGTTTTGGTGGGGCTTTTTGGTGACCTGTTTAAATGAGACCCTATTCATTCATTCATTCTTTTTTTGCTGTCACTTGTTTGAATTTTGTTTGGTTTGCCCTATTGCTATACTTCATTTGAGTGCAGCATTCTGTAATTTCACTACCAGATGAATCATCTCAAATGGTGTACTTTTCCGCATATTGGCATTCATATCATTAGTTTAAAAACTTCCCCATAACTATTTTTATTTTAAGTTTCATCAACTGATTTAATTTTCCTTCGATGGACTGCCTCTCTCATGTCAGTTCTGTTTTTTCTTACAGTTTTGCCCGTTCCTAATTAATTGACTCTGCTCTTCTTTATGCCACTTCTCACACACATATTGACACTCTGCACTCTCTGGCCCTGTGTATGGTACTGAGAACATTTCTCAGTACATCTTTTCTCAGAGATTTTATATCATCTGTTGCTACTATTCTACAATATGACCTCTTGAGATTTCCATTTTTACACTGTCATCAGAAAAGAAGACAGAAGTACTTTGTTATGAGAGTAGTTCAACCATGTCTTTGTCCACTCTTTGCTATTTTGTTTCTTAAGGTGTGATTTCATATTCTGTTTATGCACTTATATTTTCACGTGGCATTTAAAAACTTTACTGCTGCCTAGATAGTTTATTCCATACCTATGTTATATTTTTTCTAGCTTAATAAAATATTTCATTTAGGTAACAGGGAAGATCTTATTTTTGTCCTGTTTTTAATGAACTGCTGCATGAATATTTATCTTAACTATACAAGGAAATGCTAATGAGCTTTTAAGTGGCTATACACTACTTTGTGCTGCAACATGCAAAACTTTGCAGTAATTTACCTAGTTGTTCTAAGGCTTTTTGTGATACAAAAACGTGTTTTCTGCATCAGAAATTGAAGATTTAGTGGCATACAATTTCTGAAGAAAACAAATAATTTTTTACAGATTTTGATCTGACCCCTCTTGAACAGGATTCTAATCTTTCAGTCTACGGGATGAAAGTGCACTGGTGTGCCAGCATAAACTGCACTGACTAGTTTTTATTCTGCAGTTTGCTACTGCATCTATAAAATGTATATTTACTACGAAGATTATTAGCAAGAAGTCTGAAACTGAATGCCAAATCAGTGAATAGCTTGATTGTTCTGGCTCTAAGATGATGCTGGGCCAAAAATAAATAAAAACAGACTTTGTCTCTTCTACAGAATCCCTAAAGCTAGAACCTTTAGTGGTCTTCTCCAGCTCCTCAAGTATTGAATATTACATTCTGTATTCATCTCTTACTGTCAGTTGTATATCTCAGTAAGCCTTAGCTTGCTTGGCTGTGCATCAAAGAATACTGTCAGTACTATTCATTATCCAGCGTCCTATTAGACAGTGACTGGCTCAGATATTTACTCTGTTAAACACTGTGAACCAATAATTCAACTTGCAAAAAGAAGAAAAGATAACAAAATGAAAAAAAAAACCAAAAAAAAAATGCCAAAAACCACCAAAAAGGAAAAGAAATGTTAAAAAGCCTGGATACAGATCAACATTGTACTGCAGAAATTAGCCTAGCCTGAATATCAAATAAGTCTTTTAGTGAATTAAACACATGTTTTTGTATCTCTGTCAAGTCACCTTGCATTTTATGAGAGAAATCTAGCTTCAGTTCTCATGCCTGAGAATACTAGTCCTTATGATTAAGGACAGATTTTTCTCTCCCCTTTGCTACTTGACAGATTTTGAACCTCAGATAATTATATTTCTGTCTGCTATTAAAATCTTTTTGCATCTATGATGTAAAATAAAGATGTGTGTGTACTTTGCAGGGTGATCCTATTACCTGTGGAGGGGAAGAGGAAGAAGTCATTTAAGGACTGTCTCTGCTACTGGTAAAGGCAATTGTGAAAGGATCAGTCCTGTGCATATGCAAAGGCATATGCAAACTTACCCACCTATTGTGCAGCACCCCAGTGGACCCTGAATGAGCTCAGCCATGTGCCAGTGCAGACATGACTTGGTTCGGACCAACGGACTGGAAACCCATCAGCACAGGGACCTTCCTTGCCTTTTCCTGTGTTTATGAGCAAGCTGCAAGCTGTCAGAGTCATATGTGTAAACAAATTATTATAATCTCTCACATTACTGTTACATTTTGGGGCACCAGCGCTATAAAGGACAAACACTTGTTCTTCTGTGAAGTTGAAAGTGTGAGGCAGTGCTTAATATGCATTGAGTGATGAGGATGAACCTGGAGATCACAGCAGACCTGCAACCTTAGGACTCCTTCAGTAACACTTTTGAGGGGATGTCTGTGTCAGTGCAATTCTTCCAGTGATTTGTGAAGATAAATAATCCTTTTTTTTTGAGAATCTCAGGCTATAAACCAGGCTTTCACTTTGTGATACTGTTAATTCTTTCCTCTTCTAAATTGTAGTTATACTGGCTGCACATTTTTCATTTACAGTTATAGAATAGCTTGCAAACAAGGCAGCCTTGTCTCAGTTTAAGTTCAGCTGGATCATGATTAGCCAAGATCTTCAACGAAAGATCTGAAAATCTCATGGTAAAGCATAAGCAGATCTTGGGAAAGTATTATTTGAAGAAGCATTATTCATTTCTTTCCTTCCAAGTGCCCGGCCTCTTTAAATGTTTAAGCCTCCTCAGATGTTCCTCACTGTTTCTTCAGTGGCTTTTTCTTCTGGATTTCAAAATTCCAGGTGTAAAAGCCATTTCTTGTGAAGCACAGCTGAGCTCTTAGCATTTTCACTGCAAGCGGGATTATATTTAATGAACTTCATGAGGATTCTGTGTGCTTATACAAAACATAGTAAGTTGCTTGCAGCCACTTATAGAAAACTCTGCCATCACTTAACCCCAGCTTCTAGTTATTCATCTGCAGACTGAGTTCACAGAACTTCCTTACAAGGAATGTCTGTAAAAACATAAATTTAAGGTGCTGTAAGTGAAGGATGACAAGTTGAGCACCTAAATTTATGAGAGTTGCATAAATCCTGGCACCAGTGCACTGACTGAAGTCCAGACTAAGTCGACTAAGTCCAAACTAAACATCAGAACTTAAAAGATCTGTCCCTTCCTTTAGCTGTTTTGTCTCCTTTCTGTCAATTTGCTTAATCATTCATTTTGTATAAAAATAACCACAAATTATTCTGGCTTCAGAATATCTACTCACATCTACAAATACCTAAATAGAGTTGGTTTACAACCTGCGTAGATATATATGCATTTTGTTATAGGACATGTAAACGGCTTCTTCATTTCCCATTCTCCTTGCCAGAGAATAAGAGTAAGCTGGACCGTGAGCTGGAGAATCTACACTGAATAAAGAGCTATTATAAATGCACCCCAAATTATTAGCTACATTGTTGTTCAAGTTCATTGAAGGTGTCTAATTAATATATATGTGTGGGGAGAAAGGACAGTTTGGAGAATTATACAAGAATATAGTATCATTAAATAGATCAGTGGTGGTGTCTCATCAGTAATACTGTTGGATGTGCTAGTCAACCTGTTATTCAAAGACCATGTGGCAGGTTTTGAAGATCTTTGTAAAAGGGTGGTGAGAATGATAAAGACAATGAGAACATCTTCGAAAAGAAGTTGAAAAAAGGGGATGTTTTACCACAGGAAACAAATCAGAAAAGCTCTCAGTAAAAGTGTGCCAAAAAATGAACAGCAAGAGGAAAGCAAACTACATATTTCTGTTCTCTCTAACTCATGGCACAAGGAGGAATCACCAAATGGAATTTGTAGTGGGAAATACAGAATAGATCCAACAGCTTTTCTTCCAACAAGGTAAAAAAAGACTGCAGAACCCATTAAGGTAAAAAATTTAGCTACCTGTTAGAAGGTCTCATAATTTGTACAGATAACAAGAATATCCAGGCTTGTCACTGTTAATTATAACAAAAGGTTTGGCTTAGCTTTCCTGTGTTAAAAATTGGGTGAGATTTTTGAAGTTTGCCATGGAAAATGAAACTACCTTGTATCCTATTGCTCATAGGTTAATGACTGTGAAATCTGTTCAATACATGTAATAAGCTGTACCTTAAACCCAGTTAAACTTCTTTTCTCTGCAAATTCAGCTTATTGCAAGTAAACAAATTGTCCCCAGATAAACTATACATCCACTGTTGTCACAAAATAACAGCAAAGGTGGGTGATTACAGTTGTACTGAATGTTTTCCAGGTTACATTATCAGTAGCAAATAAAAAAAAAGTTTAGAAGACAACAATTTAAGAAAAGTATATTCCTTCTTGAATATAACATTGCAACCTCCCCTGTGGATAATTAAGAAAACAGGTTTCACCTTCTGTTGAAGAATCAGTGCAAAAGCTGCATAAATGTACACCTCAGAACATAGAAATTCCAACTCAGATATGCAGATTAACACCCCCACGCCCCTGCAATTGTGCCTGTGTGGTGTATGCAAGCAAGATAACCTCACAGACTTCTAGTAACACATACATTCTTAAAGTCTGTACTTGGGTCTTACTCAACTCTCCTTCTACAGAGAATATCAAAGGCTAGCATAAGTAACCTGGAAACTGTCCTAAATTACTCTTCAGTAATTCAAGACATTTACACAGAAAACAGGCTTCCTATTCCCAGATCCATTAACAGAGCTTAATATTGTAGGTTGAGAGCACACTTGATAGCAAGCAATGCTCCGGAGAGGAGGACTGACACTGCCTCCTGTGCATCAATCTGTCTCCTAGGAAACTAGTATTTAATTCATGATCCAAAAACTATTCCCTCACTTTACTAGAGATAGGTTAGTCAGATCATATTTTTCCACTCTGTGAGGAGGAATATAGTTAAGAGGGAATAAACTTTACCTAGCAGCCAAATGTCTTCTCTTGCTATTAATACCATTACAAGCAGCATTACAGTGTAGTGTTGATAATATGCTGGATTGTGTTGTACTGTATTGCTGTAATACTGTACTGTATTATCTTGTGGTTTTCAATACTTTTTCTTTCAGCCTGAAGTGCAAGATGTGCATTTCCTATATAAATGGTATGTAAATCTTTTATTTTCTTCAAATATTGCCATTCCCCATGCCCAAAGAAACACAGCTTTGCTGTTCTATAAGCTGTAGCATTTTGTGTTGTTATATACTGAATTATTACTTTAAGAGTCTCCTAGTGACCAGTTTTTGAACCTAGATTTTAGATTTGCTCTGTGTATTTTGCTGGACATTCATTCATAGGCAGTTTGTTTGTTTGTTTTAAAGAATAATGAAATTATTCACATTTAAGAAACAATACTGAACTTGAATACTGAGGAAGTTTCACCTTGTACCAGAATTTGTACAATTTTTGGAAGCTTACAATTATCTCTATTGAATTCTGTATGTATTTTTATTGTAAAACAAAAATGTATTAAATAACAGTAATAAATAAAACAAATAAACAGTTCAAACCAGTTATTAAAGATGGATAATCTTAAAGGTCTTTTCCAACCTAAACGATTCTATGATTTTATGACTAATAAAATAGTCAAATCTGCAGTACTCAGATAAAATAATTTTATTTTTAGAATAAATTGCTGTCATCTGGAAAGGCTTCTGGAAAGTATATCACACATATAGGGATGTACCACAGAGCAACGGGTTTCAGAAAAGTTCTGATGTTTAGAGTGAATGTTGACTTCAGATGAGCAAAACATTTACCATCTGCTTGTCTATGTGCTTGTCCCCAGAGTGCCTTTGTGTGTGTTTAACTGATAAGTGCAGTAATGAATACATCTGTAATTTTAACTAAACAGGGCCAGGGCCTGTTCTCTAGTCCTGAGATAACGTGTCACTGGCTAGCTACATCAACCCTACTTTGCGCTTGGCTTTGGGTCTCTGTGCTGGTTTTGACTGGGCTAGAGTTAAGTTTCTTCATAGTAGCTAGTATGAGGCTATCTTTTGGATTTGTGCTGAAAACAGTGTTGATAACATAGGGATGTTTTAGTTATTGCTGAGCAGTGCTTACACAGAGTCAAGGCCTTTTCTGCTTCTCACCCCACCCCACCAGCGAGTAGGCTGGGGGTGCACAAGAATTTGGGAGGGGACACAGCCAAGACAGCTGACACCCACTGACCAAAAGGATATCCCATACCATATGATGTTATGCTCAGCATATAAAGCTGGGGGAATAAGAAGGAAGCGGGGGACATTTGGAGTTATGGGATTTGTCTTCCCAAGTAACCATTATGCGTGATGGAGCCCTGCTTTCCTGGGGATGGCTGAACACCTGCCTGCTGATTGGAAGCAGTGAATGAATTCCTTGTTTTGCTCTGCTTGTGCGCACAGCTATTGCTTTACCTATTAAGCTGTCTTTATCTCAATCACGAGTTTTCTCACTTTTGCTCTTCCGATTCTCTCCCCCATCCCACTGGGGGGAGTGAGTGAGCAGCTGGGTGGGGCTTACTTGCCAGCTGGGGTTAAACCAAAACAGTCTCCTTGACTACATCTGTACCGGTACTGGCTATATCTATACAGTAAACAAAATAAAACCTAAGCAATGCCTGAATATGGTTTGGAGGTTAGAATAGGGCGGGAACCATTTCAAACACACAGTGTTCAGGACACCACCCATTTTCCAAGAAAAGAGTTAATCTGTGCTGACATGAGCCATGCCATGTCAACTGGTGTCATCAGAGGAAGGTTTCTGGCTTCTTTGTTTGAGCCTGGATCTTCCTTCTTGCCCTTCTTGAAGATGGATGTGATTTTCATTTTTGCAGTCAGCAGAAATCTTCCCTGATTGTCATGACTTTTTAAAGGTGACAGAGAAAGGCCTCTCAATGAAATGAGCCAGTTCCTTCTGCATCACTGAATTCTTCCTACCCCATGCAGCTGAATTTGCTTAAGAGTTCCTTAACTGTATCTTGTTCTGCTATAAGTAGTGTTCATTCTCACACCCTCTGCTACTAGACCAAAGAGGCCTGAGAGCAGACCTTACCAGTAAAGACTAAGAGAAAAATGTTACTGAATTCTTTTGCCTTTTCTGTGTCCTTTGCCGCTAGGTGAGCACATCGAGCAGTAAGTTTACATTTTCCTTAGTTTTCCTTCTGCTGCTGCTGTACATTAAGGAACATTCATTTTTGTTCACAGACCTTACTAGTTTCAGCTCCAGCTAGCCTCTGGCTTTCCTAACTCCACCTCTACATGCTTAGTCAATATCTCTGTAGTCCCCCAAGCAGCCCATCCCCATTTCCACCTTCTCTGTATTTCCTTCTCATTTGGCTCAACATGATGGCAACTCTGCTTTCAGGACTGGGCAAGATAAAAATGATCATAGTCACCTGATGTGAAAGTCTTAACCAGTACGAACACTGCTAGTACAAAGGTGTTCATAATTTTTTGAAGAGTTTTTAAGGTCAGGAATGATGGTGGAGTGACTACATCAGTGGACAAGGGAAGAGCTATGGATGTCATCTATGTGGACTTCTGTAAGGCCTTTAACATGGTCCGCCACAACATCCTTCTCTCTAAATTGGGGAGATATGGATTTGATGGGTGGACTGTTCAGTGGATGAGGAATTGGTTGGATGGTCACATCCAGAGGGTCGTGGTCAACGGCTCGATGTCCAAATGGAGACCAGTGATAAGTGGTGTCCCTCAGGGGTCTGTCCTGGGACCAGTGCTGTTTAACATCTTCATCAATGACATAGTGGGATTGAGTGCACCCGCAGCAAGTTTGCAGATGACACCAAGCTGAGTGATGTGGTTGACACGCCTGAGGGATGGGATGCCATCCAGAGGGACCTGGACAAGCTCGAGAAGTGAGCCCATGTGAACCTCATGAGATTCAACATGGCCAAATGCAGTGTCCTGCACATGGGTCACGGCAACCCCTGGTATCAATACAGGCTGGGGAATGAAGGGATTGGGAGCAGCCCTGTGGAGAAGGACTTGGGGATACTGGTGGATGAAAAGCTGGACATGAGCCAACAATGTGCGCTTGCAGCCCAGAAAGCCAACCGTATCCTGGGCTGCATCAAAAGAAGCGTGGCCAGCAGGTCAAGGGAGGTGATTCTGCCCCTCTACTCTGCTCTGGTGAGACCTCACCTGGAGTACTGCATCCAGCTCTGGGGCCCTCAGCACAAGAAGGACATGGACCTGCTGGAGCGGGTCCAGAGGAGGGCCACCAAAATGATCCGAGGGCTGGAGCACCTCTCCTATGAGGCCAGGCTGAGAGAGTTGGGGTTGTTCAGCCTGGAGAAGGGAAGGCTGCGAGGAGACCTTATTGCCACATTTCAGTACTTAAAGGGGGCTTGTAAGAAAGATGAGGACAGACTTTTTAGCAGGGCCTGTTGCGACAGGGCAAAGAGTAGTGTTTTTAAACTAAAAGAGGGTAGATTTAAACTGGATATAAGGAAGAAATTTTTTACAATGAAGGTGGTGAAACACTGGAACAGGTTGCCCAGAGAGGTGGTAGATGCCCCACCCCTGGAAATATTTAAGGTCAGGTTGGACGGGGCTCTGAGCAACCTGATCTAGTTGAAGATGTCCCTGCTCTTTGTAGGGTCATTGTAGGACTGATCTTTAAAGGTCCCTTCCAACCCCAACTATTCTATGATTCTATGATTCTATGATTCTATGATTCTATGATTCTATGATTCTATGATTCTATGAATCACCTATTCTTCACAGCTAGCATAAAACTTTAACAAATAGCCCATTATATGTTCTCTTTGAATCATCAGAAGTACATTCATGTCCTTATTTTTTATCTGGGTGAAGCTGGTGCTGCTAAGTGAACCAGTTGCACCCAGACTTTGAGTTGATGATGGTTGAACTGTGGCCTACATCTTGCTGATGGAGCTGAAAAGGAAGCAGGGAGCTGTTGGTTACCTCTCCTGTGGATTCCAGCTGCAGGTCCTGCAGCCCATACCAGAGTGTTCAATATTTAATTCCTGTTGGAACACACTTTGTTTACTTACTTAGGATGGATTTTCCTAGGAAAAGAAGTGCCTTTGATGTTTTCTGTGACAAGTGCTATATGCATTATGTTTGGACTGAGTTTTTAGTTAAATGAAATCAGGCAGTGCAGGTAATAAATCATAGCAGTTATAAATCAATAAAAGCCCGTGAAAGTTAGAACAAACTGCCTTGTTCTTTTTCCAAAATGCGGAGTTTGAAAGAAAACCACAGTAACCTAGAAAACATAAAGAAACAGAGTTAAAAAAACTGGTCATCTTTGAAGAGCTTATTGTGGGAACAGACAAGAAAGAAAAATGTGGGAGGCCAAACAGGAAAATAGAGATGTGCAGACCTTTCTAATGACCCAAAGAAAATCATTCACGCTGCTGGAAATCAAACTCATGTCTCCTGATTCCAAACCTTGTATCTTACACATGAGACCTTTGCACCTTGGCACTCCCGGACTGTGACCAGTGTGGCAATGTGGCCCAGTAAAAAAAGAGGCATTGAGAAGCCCAAGCATTTTCATATATTCTTTACACCCGAGATTATATTCTTCCCTTGAAACAGTGGATCACAGCAGAGCTATGACTGTGTGCCCTGTTATTTCAGCTGTTAATCAAAGCCTCCATTGCCTGTACTGGATAGGTATTGAGGGTTACACACAAGCTTGAACAGACGCTGCTCTTAATCAGCACCTATTAAGGCTTCTCCCAAGCTCAATTTGGCTCCCTGGAACATGGGGGAGTCACTTAGCTATGTCTAGGTCAGGTGTTTGCAGGGTTGATGTTTAAATGTGACATGCCATAAGTGCTGGTACAGAAACCCACTGTGCGTCAAGGCAGGCAGCCAACTACCATTGCCAACAGCTCACAGCCCCTCGTGGGAGCTTCCATCTGAGTAAATAAGTGGTATTTATCATGGAAGTGAGGCTATGTCTATACCAATAAATTAGTATTCCAGACACAATCTTCTAGCAATTGCATCAATACTACTTAACTCTTTCACTCTTCAAATCAGGGCACCCATGTCCAAGCTGTATTTTGATTCACTAGTATAAACCTAGGCATAGTCTGAATGTGTAAAACTCCTGTCAGTTAGCGGTCCCTGGAAATTTGATGTCATTCTCAGTGAAACCCAAAGAGTTATTTATGTTTGAAGAAAGGCAAGTGGTGTAGCATCACATGAATATTTCCTTGGATACATGAGCATGAGTAGACAGATCGACTACTGTAACTCAAGGATTTCTGTTATGGAGTAGTCCAACGATGTTCTTAGAGCAGGAGATAGCTTAGGGCCATTCTAAATTACTCTACTTGGTCACAGCCTCAAGGCTTATTCAAAGCCAGAAACCAGGTTTGCAGAAATGTGCCAGTGGGTCTAGTTAAGTACAAGGAATTGCCTTTTCTCCCAGCAGTGCCTACAAAATGCTTCTTAAAAAATCAGGAAACCTTCTAAATGTCTTGACTTAAAGCCACTTGGGTTTGAATCCTATCCAAGCACTGCAGAAATTTTTCTTAGGAGACACAAGAGATGGCAAGAATTTTCTAGGGAGCTACTTGAAAAAATAAGTTTGGCAGTAGTTTCAACTATAAGGAAGGAGTACTATAACCTGTGCTAAACCCCACATATTTATTGCATTTAAATTGCTCCCAGGAAATAAAGGACTTTTATCTAATTAGTTAAAGGATTCTAGTTTACCTTTTACAAAGGTGTGAGTTAAATAAACCAGCCATGGGAGGTCTCACCTTATCAAGCACTGGCACAGATGGAGGTGGTGCTGATTCCAGTCATTTGCTTACTTCTGGGCTATAAAACTTTAGATGATAAAATCACTAAGGAATATCTTAAGGGGGGGGGGGGGGGGAGAAAGAAAAAGAAGAAAGAAAGAAGAAAGAAAGAAAGAAAGAAAGAAAGAAAGAAAGAAAGAAAGAAAGAAAGAAAGAAAGAAAGAAAGAAAGAAAGAAAGAAAGAAAGAAAGAAAGAAAGAAAGAAAGAGTTTTTTAAACCACTTAAAAAAGATTTCCCCCCCCCCCCCCAATTCTTCATTTCCAGAAAGACACCAGAGTTCTGTTAACAGTCACATCTTTCACATAAAACTGATGGCTCCAGGCACTAGAAGAGTATAGACACTACATTTAGCACATTGAGATTTACTCCCCCTCACTTCACCTTCCCTAAAACCACAGCCTACAGAGCCTGAAAAATGAGCATACTTGCATGGGTGCAAGTAACAGGCTTACATTATGTGGAATGAATAAGAAAATAACCCCCCTATTTTTCTTTTTATTTTATGAATGATTATCTATAAAATAGACAACAGAGGTTAAAAAAAAAAAAAAAAGCCAGGAAAGGAACCCAAAGTGATTATATTTTAGGCTGACAGCAAAAATTCACAACCCACAGTGTTACTGTGTTAGACAATAACATCTCTCCCTGGATTATAGATGCTTAGACGGAGTACAGACAAAGATTTAAGAAAGTACCATCAACTCATAGGAAGCTTACAAAGTGTTTCTATTTGAGAAGAATTTGAAAGGTTTCCAACATGCTGATGGCAGGCACATTTCAGACACAGCACTAGTCCATTTAATTTGAAAATCAAAACTATTCCATATGTTAGGATACAGGCCCAAACCAGCAGACTATTGGTTAAAAATCAAAGAAAGATCTTACCTAAAGTCTCCATGACAAAAACTATTCAAACTGTTATTAGTGCCAATGCATGAATCCAGGTGCTGGAACTTGAGTATCCGCAATACAAAGTTGTGCAAATAGTTGTTGACCTGGTTTTCAACCATACTAAATAATTCCTCTGACAAACAGTTCCTGGGAATAGTTCAGGAGGTAGCGTAGACAAGGGAATATTCCCAGAAGAGTCTATGAATAATGAAACCTCCTGTCTTGGAGACAGTTTAGTAATACGGACGTAACCAAAACTGTGCCAGTTCTCCTCAGGACTGGAAAATGAACCTGGACATTGTTACTTTGCTAACACAGATGTAACCTGACAACATTTAAAGCATATCACAAATGTAGATTTATTTTTAAGTATTCTGTCTAGAAACTGGCCTTATCTTCCATTTGTACTGACATACAGAAAAATTAGCTTTCAGATCCCCTGTGAATATGTAAGCAGCATCTGAGAATAGTAGTTAAGGTAGCTGATAGTTAAGAAGTTAGTGTTGGAGGAAAAAAGATCTCCTGATCTCAGGGGATCTTACTTCATCATTAAGCTAATGTCATTTAAGTAGGATAAAAAACAACCCTTGTAATTCTCCCACCTGAAGCAGAATTGTATTTCAAAAAGAAGAATCAAGCAGTAGCACATCTGCTAGTATGTGCTAAATAATTTGGGTTTTCCACTGACTGTCAATCACATATTTTTACAGAAATGATTTCCTAGACAGCCTAGTGAGAGTTCTGTGATTTCCATTATTCATTACTTTTTTGAGCTGTTAGTCAGTAGACAGGAACTCCCATGACTCTCTCAATTTTGAGAAGAAATGAATGACAAAGATTAGATGATTCTTCATCCTACACATAAAGCCTGTTTTCCCTGAGCACAAGAGGAACAGGACCTTGCTTTTTGTTTCCTTTGGTCATCCTCTCAGTCAGTTTTTCACCCACAGAGCTCCCTTCTTAGAACCAGGTGGACGACTGCTTTTCATCCTGTCTTTTTCTCGTCATGAGTATACATTGTTCCAAAGTCTGCATGTCTCTTCAGCTGGAACCAGTCAAAGAGTAACCTCTCACAAAATGTGAATCATCTGTGCCCTGGCTCTGATATTTGGCCAAGTTCTTTAGGAGCTGTTGTCTTAATTTTTATAGCTGTCAATCTGTAAAGGAGTTTTACTTGTTGCATGTATTTAAGATAGAAGAAGGCTGAACTAGACATTATTTTGTTTAAAATGAGTTTATTATTGTTTGTTGATCAAAGACCTGTTCACAGGAACCAATAACACCTTCTAGTTCAAGAAATATCTATGTGCCACTCATTATTTCCTGTGATCAGTCATGATGGAAGAAAACCATTGCAAGTTTGATGATAGTTAAATTCAATCAGTTTTTCACTGTTTGATCATTAGAAATTCTTCTGAGGAGCGATGTTTTTCTGATGGATCAGCAATTAGCACTTTTAAAGGACCTGATGATGACCCAATTCTAGACAGCTTGAATTATACCCTCAGTAACTCAACAAGAGTTGAACCCACAAGTGACATCAACTAAAAAATCATCCACTAAATTTGACTTCTCCCGAGGAGCCTAAGCCATGAAGAGCATGTCTAATTGTTTCATTCACATGGTAGCCACATGAACCAGCTTCACAAGCTGTCAGCAGACAAACTCTGGGAATCCTATCTGACCCTGAAGGTCATGTAGGCATCTGCCAGTGGGAGAGTAAGAATAAGAACAATGTCTGGAGCATGCATGGGGACTAGGAAGAGTTCACTATCATGAAAGTCTCCTGACTTGTGTCTGTCTTAAAAGTTAATAATACCAGCATTCCCAGTAATCAGAAATTGAATGCAATACAAAAAGTGGCTTATTGCTTACATGGTCCCAACTTTGTAAGGATTATCAAGAGATCCTCTGGGCAAGTAAGTCAGCAAGTCCTTTGGCTCCATGCCAAATGCAGGATACCCGCAGAATGGTGTTGGATGTATGGCAGAATTATTTAACCTATATGACTCTAAACACAGAACACAGATGCTAGATCTTATTTAATAGATGGTCTCCTCTTGGCATATGCTTTATTATCTATGGCATAATGGTCACATTTATCCAAAATAATTTAGATGCTGAACTGAGACATCCAAGTCAGCATCGTCATCCTTGTAGAGTCAGAGTGGAGAGAGAGAGCAAGGCAGAAAATCCTCCAGAGAACTGAAATCCAGACAGGCTTGTCTGGAAGCCTTCCCTGACCACAGAAGGAACTTGAAGAACCTGTGTTTTGAACTTAAGTGTCTTTGTGAATTGCTTAAAGATAGGCAGAAAGAAGGTTTTACTCCAGTATGAGGCTTGAATGGGTGCCTAGTAAGCGTAAAGGGTTGTTGTGTGCCTGGTATATTGAACTTCGTGAACTGTAATCAGTAGATCCCAGCCTGGACTAGACACACATAACTCAGATACTTCTCAAAAATAAAGGTGGAACTTTCTAGTGTTACAAGACATTTCTTTGTTAAGGGAAGTTTGCTAATAGATTTCCTAAGTACAGAAGAGAGTGTACCTCTGAATCCACTTTAGACATTTCTGTTTTCCCATCCTGTGCCTGAGAGCTGTATTCTCTTCAGTTTAATCCACAGATACCAGTGTAAGATTTTCCTTTTTCTTCTGTTAACTCTTTATAGCTATGTTTAAAACATTTACCAGTTATGTAAGTCTGGTTTTACATCTTGTGAGATTTGGATCTTTGAGTTAAAGAGCTACAAGCTGCACCTTAAATATAATTGAACACAAATCTCATCTTTGAAATTAGGTCTAATTTTACTTTTATATTTTTAAACTGAGATTCTAAACTACTATAGGCAAATATCTTTTTCTCCTAACTTTTTCATTCTACTACTACTCACATTTTGAAATTGGCCAGTTACAGCTGACAATTTAGCATTAGACATAGTTGTTTATTGCAAGCATATTCTGTTTTTTAAATGTGGGTGAAGTCTACTACTTCAGACAATTTTAATTAGTATATAAGTCAAAATACTATACAAGATAAATTTATGTCTTATCATTAATAAACTGACTTAATAGACTGTGATTATTTTATATTTATTAATTCTTTAAAATGTAAAATAATGTATACAGCATACTCCTAGCTGGTAACTTGTTCCTCGACTTTATGTTGCTAAGACATGGAGGCTAAAAATTGTTTTGGTAGATTATAAGATGTTTCACGTTCTTACTTCCTGATTAGTTTACTGCTATTTTTAATATTGAGATAAGAATTTGTAATCTGTTCTTCTCAATATTTTGTCTAGGTTTTATTTTGAAAATATTTCCAACTACAAATTTAATTGCTAGAAAAGAAATGGCAGCTGAGCAAAACTAAGTGCAGAGTTACTGAGAACAAATACATAAGAGAACAGAAGTGGGTATCCACATGTCTGGGAGGTTTTCATCATTCTTTTTGCTGACTATAGTCAACTTGTACTACTCCTGAATCATGAAATCATTTTTACCATAAGCAGGTGGAGAAAACAGTCAATAATTTGAATGCTCTGCACAATTTTAAACATATCCATGGCTGATAATTCATTTGAAAGGATCTGAGATCTGCCAGTTCCCCGAAGGTAAAGCACTACCTACAATGAAAAACTCTTTCTTTAAAAAAAATGAAGTGCAAGGAAGAAAAAAATAAAATAGGTGCAAAATGAATAGCTGGGAAAATATTAGAAATATGTCCAATATACCTGCAAACCTTTGATTATTTTTATTCTTTAGATTCCTGCTTGGCTTATTAGCAGAGGCAATGCTTTGTGTTTAGCCATGTAAATTTTCATATCAAGAAACAGCTGCTGTTCAGGTGAAGTAGTGGAGGAAAAATAATCCGCTCTGTGCCAACTGCAATGTTTGTTTCAGAGCATACTTCCCAAAAGTATGTCATTAGCACAGTGAGTTAAAGGTGACACTGAGAGGTAGCTGGCAGGGAATTCTGCCCATAATGTTAAAAAAAAAAAAAAAAAAGAAAAAAGAAAAAAAGAAACCCCCTCAATATCAACAATATATATATATTTCCCTCCTTTGATGTTTTCAGAAGCATGGTATATAAGATAAAGTTAGGCAATACCTGACCTTTACTGAGAACTAACCAATGTTTTCTGACATGTATTGTGCTGTTTGAATCTTTTAAATTGGCAAACTGGCTAAATGTAGGCTTAATGACACCAAAAGAGAAAGGTTATCATTCTCTTTCAGTTTTCCTGGCCTTTTTTCATATTTAAAATGTATTTTTATGTAAATGCTTCTATTTTATTCATCTGTAGCTTGGCGAGTCTTGCCCATGTTAGTAATACATCAGCCCTCCTTAGGGTACAATCTATTTCTGTGGTTTCAGATAGTTCTCTTGTGTGTGGAACTTGGACCTTGTGCTTGTCTTTTATGGTGTAATATCTTAAAGAGCACAGATGTGGAGCCTGACTCACAAAATGAAAGCAGGAGTCAAATTCTGTTTTCTTTTACATCTAGACATCCCAGGAAAGCCAACAGAATTAATTACATGAGTGAAAGCAAATTTTATCAGTAGCAAATTGTTTTAGGATGGCATTCTGACCTTGCTGGTTTATAGCTGATCCCTCCTCAGATACAGCTAACACTGATGGATCATCTAACTTGATCAACAGAGGCTCATGTATTTTGTGAAGCTCTGGAGCTGATCCCTGCAGCTAGCGTACTACTGGCTTGCCTGTAGTAAAGTGGGAAGACACGAATGGCAATAAATGATACTATACAAGTTACAGCCCATTACCACAGCAAGATGCACACACCCCAGTCTCTAGGAAGGAGGTTTTGCTCTAGCTGTACATAACTAAACATACACGCAACATACTACAAGCTTTCTTGTACGATTTGAACATAGCTACCAACAGGCATTGTTATGTATCCACTGTCACATGAGCACAGGTATGTATGGCCACCATTAGTAAGTGTTCTTGCTTTGGACAGTGATTTCAACAGTCAGTTGCTTATATCACATATCATTACATTATGTATGTGTGGCTAAATGCCACACCTAGGGTCTATACAGTACAATGGAAGCAAAACAGCAATGCTGAGGCAAACTAAAGGTCCGTCAGATATGGTATTCTTCCTCAGTTGCTGGCAGCAGATGCCCAGGAAGAACATAAGAATACAAGCATGTAATGATACTTCCTACAAATAACCTCCCAGCTTCCAGCGATCCTTGAGCTAGAATATTTGTATTCAGTAACATGTTGGGTTTTGTCCCATAATTTTGTTGTTTAAGCCTATCCATATTTTCAACATGCACAGCCTGCTCTGAGAAGAATTTCCAAAATTTGACTACTTATTTTGTGAAATTATATTATCTTTTTTTGGTTTAGGTTTGTCATGAAGACAGTTAATGAACAAAACACTGGTTTTAATTCAGCAATTGCCACTTGGCGAAGATAATAACCTGAAAGAGAAAATTTATGCCTTGTGGCTCAGTGAGTAATGACATCATGACATGACTGTGTGTGTGTTTGTGTGACTGTCCTGGTTTCGGCTGGAATAGAGTTAGTTTTCTTCCTAGTAGCAGGCATAGTGCTGTGTTCTGGATTTAGTAGGAGAAGAATGTTGATAACACGCTGATGTTTTAGTTGTTGCTGAGTACTGCTTATGCCAGTCAAGGACTTTTCAGCTTCCCATGCTCTGCCAGGTGCACAAGAAGCTGGGAGGGGGCACAGCCAGAACAGTTGATCCAAACTGGCCAAAGGGCTATTCCATACCATATGACGTCATGTTCAGTATATAAACTGGGGGGAGTTGGCCGGGGAGCAGCGATCGCTGCTTGGGAACTGTCTGGGTATCGGTTGGCGGGTGATGAGCAATTGCATTGTGCATCACTTACTTTGTATATTATTATTATATTGTTATTATTATCATTACTATTTTACTTTATTTCAATTATTAAACTGTTGTTATCTCAACCCAGGAGTGTTTCTCACTCTTACTCCTCCGATCCTCTCCCCCATCCCATTGGGGTAGGGGGAGTGAGTGAGCGGCTGCATGGTGCTTAGTTGCTGGCTGGGGCTAAACCACGACAGTGACTTATTAATACTTATAAAAATAAATTAAGTTGATTTCAGCTGTTATAGTATTTAGTATAAAAAATGGAATACATTTCTAACCAGAAGAGTTCTTCCAGACTAGCAAAATAGATTACATTTAGTGGTATTCCTTAGTCACTAAAAGGTTCAAATGAACCTGAATTACAAAACTAGGAAGAATGAGTATTCTAGCCAAAAGACCATCTTGATTTAACAAGACATATATCCAAACCATACAAACTTAACACTGTAAAAAGAGAGCAATCCCTTTGACTGGGAAATCATGCTCTACCTCTGTGAGGGGAATGGTAGACTGATATCCTTCCATATAACTACAAAAATTTTGAAGCTACTCTAAGAACAGTTGTGTGTAAATGTCCTCTTTATGTCCCGTTTACATCTGTCAGACACAGTGCTGGTTTTGGCTGGGCTAGAGTTAAGTTTCTTCATAGTAGCTAGTATGAGGCTATCTTTTGGATTTGTGCTGAAAACAGTGTTGATAACATAGGGATGTTTTAGTTATTGCTGAGCAGTGCTTACACAGAGTCAAGGCCTTTTCTGCTTCTCACCCCACCCCACCAGCGAGTAGGCTGGGGGTGCACAAGAATTTGGGAGGGGACACAGCCAAGACAGCTGACACCCACTGACCAAAAGGATATCCCATACCATATGATGTTATGCTCAGCATATAAAGCTGGGGGAATAAGAAGGAAGCGGGGGACATTTGGAGTTATGGGATTTGTCTTCCCAAGTAACCATTATGCGTGATGGAGCCCTGCTTTCCTGGGGATGGCTGAACACCTGCCTGCTGATTGGAAGCAGTGAATGAATTCCTTGTTTTGCTCTGCTTGTGCGCACAGCTATTGCTTTACCTATTAAGCTGTCTTTATCTCAATCACGAGTTTTCTCACTTTTGCTCTTCCGATTCTCTCCCCCATCCCACTGGGGGGAGTGAGTGAGCAGCTGGGTGGTGCTTAGTTGGCCACCGGGGTTAAACCACGACAGATATCCACATGTGTGTACACAAAGAAATACAGTATGGCTGCCAAAGATATTACAGTGTCTCTGTCAGTAATAGCTATTACTAAAGGATGATGTTGAATAAACATTGAGAATATGTGGAAAAATATTATCTTGATAATTTTCAACTCATTTCTTTAATACTTGTCTCATATCTTAATGGAATAAATTACTGTGGTTAACATCATAAAAACAGGAATGAGAAACAGCAAAGAAATAGTCCTTACATTAAATAGTGATCTGCAATATATGAAAATAGGATGTTTGTAAATAATACTTTTTCCTAAAGAAACGGAAAAGCTGACGTGTGGTATTGAGTATACTAGCCTTTAGTTTTAAAAAGACCCTCTTATTTTAGACAATAAAGGAATGGAATATCAGCATAAGGCATATGCAGGAGATAAAAATAGAAATTTGACTAGCAAATAATTTCATAGAACAACTCTTAACTTTGTTTAAACTAGACTACTTTATAGCAGGCTTTTTCCCTACATTAACAAGAAAACAGGGCTAGAGAGGAAGAGCAGTTAGGGGTCCACTGAATCTTGACTATTCAATGCTGGCACAATATTAGATACAAATCATTACAGTTTAGCACATCCTTAAACTGTCATTATTGCTAGGGACCTGCTTTGAATTATGCTGGGAAACACATAATATGGCCATCTATTATTAGATAAAAAGAAGCTGATATAGTAACAGCTTCAGACTCCCTTTCAGACATCTAAGGGTTGCCAAACTAGGCTAAAATGAATGGTCTGAGGGATTATAGGAGTTCCTGGGGAGTTTAAATTTTGAATAAAGAGACAGAAATGTATTCAATGTCTGAAGACATTGATACGTTTTGCTTATCTCAATATACTTGCTAGTTCTGAGTTTTTTGCTACATATCCTGATCAGCTCACAGTGAGCATTTGATGCTTGCTATTTTAAAACCAAACTATGTTTAACACTACAAATGATGTTTTATATCCTTCGTGTGTAACTTTAATGTAGAGTGTAGAAGTTTATATCCAAAAAAGCAAGCTAGAAATCTCGTGGTTCAGAGCTTCCCAGCCCCAAGTCAGTAGGCATGTTCCCAGTCAGTTAGAGAGTTTTCTACAGGAGCCAAATCAGGCACTGTGTGTGCTCAGAAGTACAGTGGTATGGAGAGCTCATTATTTATCTCATCTTTAACGTCTTCTGTGACATAGTTGAAGAGTGTTCAGAAAAAAGCTTAATAGATCTAGGAACCTCACATAAACTCTAAAATATTAAAAAACTAACAAACAGACATGAACAAACCCCCTAAAACATTTTAGAAGCTGGTTTATCTCTAAAGGTCTCTTCCAACCCAAAGCGTTCTATGATTCTATGACTTCAAACAAATACCAGATAATGGGCTCTAAACAGTTGTCCCAGAGGACACTAATCATAGCCAACACACTTTTAAGCTTTGAAATATTGTTTAGCTGTGCCCATTTAAAAGGTTCTTTTTTACATCTCTGTTCCTAAGATTGCTTCTATCTTCACTGTAGTCACACTCCCTACTTTCTGTACTAAGCAGTTTTTGGTTTGTGAGCATTTTATGCTTATTGATTTATTGCTTCATACTTCTTAATTAGCCACACTGGCCTTACTTGCCCCCTTCCTTCTTCAACACTTGTTGAGATCAATTTCAATTAAAGATGGGCTCGTGACATAGAATTCTGATCACGATTTTGATTAGGCAAAGTTTAGACTCTTTGTGTTCAGGTTTCTGGCTTAGGGACTTGCTTAACTCTAATCATATCCACTGAAGCCTGTCTTCCCCTTAAATCTTGACATTAGATGAATGGGCATTATACTATGGTCATGCAGCATAAATCCCAGATTGAGGGATTTATTAAAAATCATAACTATCAGAGTACTAATTCACCTGCTACTTCATTCAGGGTTGAGAGATTACAGGATGCAGTATTCTTGTGTGTGTTCCTTAAATTCAGTATTTCTTTTTCTGTAGCCTTATTCCCAGTAACAGTCCAATACTTTAAAAAAACAGTGTTGCTGAAAACAAAGACACAATATTCCTTTGTTTGGGTATCACACATAGATTTTCTTCCTCATTCTTGGTGTAGGACCAGTTCTACTTTCCTATTTAGTTTGGTTTTTATGGCTTTTGAATCAGCATTTTGTAGTTCATTGCAGTTTGCAAGATGTAGCTCAGCTTTCTTCAGTACACTATATTTTCTCCTTAGTTCTTTTAGTCTCTTATTTCTAATATTCTGTATGAAATAGCTTTTCATTTGTGGAGACATGGAGCCTCAACGTGTTTTCATCTTGATGCAAGCTGCAAGCATCACAAAATTTCATATTCAGCTTAAATTCTGTATGCCACATTACAGCCAAGTCTCTGAGCAACCTGACCCCCGCTGACTTCAGCGAGTCTTCTAACAACAAGAAAATGATAATTTTTTTTCCTAATCATGTCATTTTATAGGTCCAGTTTAGAGCAAAGTAAATTACCAGCTTAAAAGGCACAAGTAATGGTATCTCCAACTTGTATGAAGAGATGAAGAGGCAAGGGATAGGAATCTGTGACTGATGGCAGGCAAAGAAAGGATGGAACTTAAAGCACTTTGTCAGTTCTTAAAGTCAAACCCTTAGCTACAGACTCCTTCTTGGAAAAAATAAAGCTTTAGCTTTAGCATTCTGTTTGTTTATTTTCCATTCAATTGAATCACTTGTGATTACTCAATTTAAGTTTAGTGTCTATCATCAGATCTTCACTGAAGCTCTCACTATTTTCTAGAGCTAAGTCTGAAAGAGGATCCATTCTCATGAGTACCTGGTCACATCATGAATAAATGATGTTCTCTATATTCTTCAAAGCAGAAAATCCTATAAAGAGTACAAGTACTACAGGTATTTTCTCTTTTACAAGACTGTAGAGGTTCCTATTTTCACTTGAAACTGATCATATAATAGAGTCCAAGCATTTCCCTGTAAAATGTGCTTTTCTTTTCCAGACTGATTTTGATTGGAACAGATTCTACTTTCTACATTTCATTATTTTTATTCCTTTACAGTTTATCACATTACTAATGCAAAGTTTTACACTATCTTCTTTGCTTTTATTTCTGTTTTTCCCGAATGGTACTTTGCAAAACATTTCATCAATATATGAGTATGGTAACATGAGACTTTACTGCTGTAGTGTTGGATTGCTTCAGGGTAATCTTAACATGTATTTACAGTCCTTGCTAGCATTTTAATCCCTCCAGCATTTCCCTGTGACAAACTGCAAAGAGCAAAGGAGGTTTTGAGCTGGTTAGTAGTTTGGTTTCCCTTATCCCATATTTGATCCATCTTTGACTTAGGGGAAATGCTGCAGGAAATAATGAAGCAAGACTAAAGCTGGATGTTGAGGTTTTGAGGGCTAACTTAAATTCCAGGACTGTGACTTTCAGCACTATGTAAGCCTCCTCTGATTCAGGCACCTCGGTGGCTAATACTGCTTTATTGCTGCTGAGTCACTTCACCAATTTAAAGTTTTTAAACTGCTTTTTATTTGAAAGAGGATGATATATAGCTGAATTTTATTTGATGATGATGTGCAATGAATTTATGTATGTGCAGATTCACAAGGCACATATCCAGCCTTGCCCTTCCTTAATGCCTGAGAGTATCCCCAGGACAGATTCACAGACCTACAGCTCCTGTACGTTGCAGTGGAAGTCCCGTGAAGTGTAATGTGTCTAGCAGTCAGATTCACAAAAGAACACAAGCTGAGCAGAGGTAACACATAAGTTACACAATAAAAAATGTTGAGATGTGCTTCTGAAATTTGTTTACCCTTGGGGTTAATTACCTCCCTGGAGATACATGTTTAAGTGAAACAGAAGTTTACAGATCAAGTCTTCTCCTGATTCCAGGTGCCTTTAAATAAAGAAAAACTGATTCTTTGAAAAAGAGGTGAGAGTACAGTCAACCTTATTAAATAAAGGTCTCAGCCATTATTTAATGGGAAACTTGCACTGTAGGCCTCCCTCTGAAGAGGTTTCCATTGGTATTTCTTAACTCCCAGGAGAGACACATGATCAGTAAGCTAAAAGCTTGACAGATTAGGAGATTATCCCTGTTGACATTTCTGTCCTGTGGGGCTAAAGGGAGAAAGCAAGATTCTTCAGATGGAGGAAGCAAAGAAGAAACCTGTCATCCCAATCCTTGCTGCCAGGATCGTTTCTGTGTTTTATATTGAAGAATCTCTTGAAAAATTACTGTAACAGGACTAGACCTCAGATTCCTACATACCTCTAACCAGCTAACCGCTGGGCTACATGGTCAGGTTCCTTCTTTTGGTACCCATTCTAGTATTAATGTTCTTGGCTGCTTGTTAAGCCAATTTCAATAGGGTGTAGCCAGCAGATTATTTAGGAATGCCCTGGGACTGGATTTGTGTTCAAATATGTGGATTTGAACTTCCTTGGGACACAGAAAAACTGGAAGCAAGTTTCTCACTTCAGAGGTATTTCAGTCATCAAACTTAACTGGATCAGTGGGATCTACCTCTGCTCTTCAGCTACCTTACAAAAAAGTGAGCGCTGCTCAGTGGGCAAGCACCTTCAGCTAAAGAATTAGTGTTCTGATCCTCATTTATCTCTTTCCATTGCCTTTATGGAGATCCAAAATGTTAAAGTTAGAAGCTTTGAATCATCCTGCTGGGGAATCTGGAAAAGATATTCTGAACATTGTCCTAAGCCCTCTATTTGCACTGCGTTGGTCTAAGAGCTACACCACCTTAACTGTGTTTTGCATGCTTTTAAATGGACTTAAAAGGATAAAGCATCAAATATTGTATGAAAAACACTGGGAAAATAGTTTTGCATCACACCTGACAGTTTAGTCTTTTGAAAAGACTTATTTATTGATTTAGTCAATCTTCCTTGATTTTCCTAGATAATAGTTCATTGATAATATCAAGAATGCAGACTTGCATTCCTTTTACAAAAAAAAAAAAAAAAACAAAAAAACCAAACACAACTGTGAAAGAATAATTAGGTAAAACTCAGTTTAACAGTTACTGATTATAATTTGTGGCCAATAGTTACATACAACTGGCACACTTGCCTCCAGTGGAGAACTTGCGTTTTGCTTAAGCATTTTACACACCCTGAACAATAACTGTACTGTCCCAAATGTTCACATTTCACATCCAGGTGCAATCTGTTTTTCAAACTGTGGACTACCAAATCACTTACTGAAATAATCCCAGCTCTAGAAACTCTGGAGGAGTATCAGGGATGGGCAGAAAATAATTAAAATCATGAAAACATTAATATTTATTCTTGCATGTGTATTCCTCAAGCAGCTTATGTGTCCATTTGAGCAAGTGTTTCTTGTAGCAGCATGTTCTTATGTACAATGTTTAGCCATATGTCTGCTGGGCTACCACCTCACCTCCAAGCCCTGCTTTCAGATTCCAGCAGCACAGGAAATTACCCATCCCACAATCTGTTTTACAGCTGGTTGAACCCTCATTGCCACTATCGTCAGCTGTCATCAGAGCTGGATAAATACTTCAAATTTATGTCTACTAAAACAAAAGCCCTTTTCCAACATAAATAGCCCAAATATACAAAACAAGTACAATGGAACCTGTTACATATGTATGTGAGATATGATTTTAAAAATTACCTAAATTTATTGTATTCTCTGAAAGTTTGGCATATATAGTTACAGATTGCCTTTAAAAAACAACATTTTTGTGATCTGTGGCTGGTTCATATACACAGCAGAGCTCATGGTCATGTAGGTGAATTGTAAAATCTTCCATTTGAACACAGCTGAAAAATATTCATGCCTTTTTAATTATATATTTGTTCTTAATATTATAGCTATTCTTTAGGATAGCTAACACTACTGATTTTTGAACCTATTAAATTTATAGTCTTACCATCTGTACTTGAAACAGAAAGGTTTCCTAAATAAATAGTTTAATAGATGAGGTCTATTTGTTTGTTGATTTCAACGTCTACTAGTTAAAATACTACATTAGGCTCATTCATGTGATGCAACTGTAAGCTATGTTTATTCTAACAGTTTTCAGTCAAATGGTGAACTTCCAAAACTTTTCCAGGGAGATGGAGATTGTCCAGCATAGACAATTTTAGCCTGTAATTGTTGCCTACAGACTGTTTGGGAGTAAACCGTGAGTCCCTACAAACCTGTGGAAGTCAGTGTTGTAGGTCATGTCAAGCTGGAATAGATTCAGGTGCTTTGATGAAGAGGATCAAAATTCAAAATAATCTCAAAAAAATAAAGAAATAATCCAAAATAAACAGGATGCAATTCAGTGAAACCAAATCACTTAGAAAGGAATAATAAACAGCATATTGACCAGGCCTCATTTCTTCAAAAAAGGGCCTGGAATTTGCGAACAAATAAACAAATAAAAGAATGTCTCGTTCTTACTGTGAGAAAAGGCAAAATTTTAGCCTAGTTTCACAAACACAAGTGACATGCAGAATAATCCACCTGTTCCACTCATTATTGGCAAGATGCCAGCCGGAGAAGTGTACCCAGTCCTTGTGCATCACTGTTTAAGAAACCATGGATCAATTTGGGAAGAGTCAAAGAAGAACGACAAAATAATTAAAAGGTCTAGAAAAAGTGGCCTCTGAAGGAAGACTGAATAAGTTGTTTTTTGGCTGAAGAAAAGCAGATTAGAGACTTTATAACAGCATTCAAGTACACAAAAAGTTACTGCAAAGAAAAGAAGAGACATTTCTATTCTTCCTGCTCTTTCTTACTCAGTATAGAACAAGAAACAATGGGTTTAAGCTATAGCAAGGAAGATTTACATATTAGGGAAAGTGTTCTTAAAGTAAGGCTAGAGAAGTATTGGAATAGGTATTTTAATAGGTTATGAAATCTTCATCTCAGAATGCTTATAAAACCAGATTAGATTAATAACCTTATCTGAGCAGGGTGAGGGATAACTGATCATGGGTGGTACTGGACTAGACAACCTCTCAAGATCCCTTACAGCCCTATTTTATGTTCTTTTCTGTACACAAAATTTTATCAATCAGAAGTAAGTAATTAAAACCTGAACAATAAAACATCCCATCAGATAACAAAACTTATTCAATGGAGGGACACTTGCATAGTGTTCGATTGTGCTCCCATTTACATACTGCAATTCTAAATCCACACTAGTTCAGGTCACACTTGGGATCACAGTCCATGTAAATGTCATTCTGAGAGACCTTGTTTAATTTGGCGAAACAAAAATCAATTCCCTCTCATCCAGTGACATAATCAAAAATATGAGGGAATGACAAAGAAAATAAGTGCAACGTAGCATTTTCACTAACTTTTGGCTGACCAACAATAAGATGTGCACTTCCATTTCATGAAGTTAAGTTCAAAAATCCAATGTAATGTAACTGACAAAACTGCAGAGAAAGTACATGACTTTCTTCCATGTACCTTTCTTTTTCCTTCCTCTTGTGACAAGGTTATCTTCTTTTTAAGAACAGCTTTAGATCTGATATTTCAACAAAGTCATGTTCATATTTATATTTTCTAGGTACTGTACTTATTCAAGACTTGCCTAGAATAATAAAGACCCATATTACTCCTTGACATGAAAACCATATTTTCTCTTTGTAGGTAAGCAGACGGTTTGACAGATTGATGTGAAAAGACACTGAAGAAAATGTATATTGTAGAGGAGTAAACATGCATCCTTGTGATAGACTGGAGGAGTAAATGTATATCCTTGTGATAGACACCCTGAACATTGGCCGTATTGCCTAATACTCTACAGTACAGGAAGGGTGTTTGTGGATGCTGTATTTGGGAAGCCTTTGGGTTCCTTGCTACCTTTCAGAATGTCTTCTACCTCCCACTCCCCACGCCTCAAGCTCGTCAAGGAAGGACTATGATAGAGGTGGTGGTAGTTGGAGAAGTGTGTCAAAAAATCAAATGCACTTGGAAAGGAATAATCCCATGGACGCGTACAGGCTTGCAGCTGACCAGATGGAAAGCAGTTTGTCAGAAAAATACCCTGTGGCTCCTGGCAGACAGCAAAGTGACCATGAGGCAGCTGACTATGAGGCTTTCTTGTGGAAAAGAAAGCCAATGGCATCCTGAGCTACATTAGGAAGAACATTGCCGTTAGGTCTAGGGAGATGATCCTTCCCCTCTGCTCAGCTCTGGTGAGACACATCTGGAGTGCTGTGTCCAGTCCTAGGCTCCCCAGTACAGGAGTACCTGGATATACTGTTGTGGGTCCAGTGAGAGCCACAGAGATGACTGGAGCATCTGTTATCCAAGGAAAGGCTGAGAGAGCTGGGACTGTTCAGCCTGCAGAAGATTTATACACATATATCAATGTGTAGGTCAGGGGTAATAAGAAGATGGAGCCAGACACTTCTTAGTGGTATCAAGGTAAAGAACAAGAGGCAATGTGCATAAATTTGAGTACAGGAAACTCCACTCAAACATAGAAAAAACCCTTTTTTACTTTGAGAGTCATCAAACACTGGAACAGGTTGCCCAGAGAGGTTTTGGAGTCTCCATCCTTGGAGACATTCAAAACCTGATTGGACACAGTCCTGGGTGACCTGTTCTAGCTGACCCTGCTTTGAGCAGAGGGTAGGACTAGATGTACTCCAGAGGTCCCTTCCAACCTCAGCAATAGTGTGATTCTGTGCTTCTGTGAATTGCACTCTGCCCCAAGGGTAATGGCTGTATCTTATGTCTTCATTGTCCAGAATTGTCTTTGTAGTTACGCCAATGTGGCAGGCTGCCAGTACAAATTTTCCTGTATTTCTTTGGCTACACGATGTAAAATGTGATGATTCTTCAGTGAAAAAAAAAAAGAGAATCAAGGATTGGTTTCACATGGAGCTTAACATCTGTGAAAGATCTACTTCAATTCTCATGACTGCAAGGCATCAATGGCTGATCTTCTTGCGCAACTTCCATCCAAGACATTCTGACTTTTAAGTGGTTTGTCTGAGTATGGACTGCTATTAAACTGGGAGAATGTGACCCTTCACATTTTACTTTGTGCAGTACTTTCTTTTATTTTAGCTCTTACCCTTGAGCAGGAAGTAAAATAAACAAGAAGTAGCTGAGCTGAAATGATTTAGTTCTGGCCCAGTGGAATCACTTTTGCAGTCTGTCCTTGCCAAAGGCAAATTACAAGAGGCACTATTATTAGTGATATTTGTTCTAAATCCTGCAGGCAGGGAGTTGGTTTCATTGTTTTAGGTGACTTTGTGATTTGCTGAGCCTCTATCCACGTGGTTCCTAAATCTCAGTAAATTCACTGGGAAAAGGTTTCTTGGCAGACCTGAAAAAGGTACTTAATTGTAGAACTTACAGGCAATATCAGATTGTATAGTTTAGACTTTGCTCGAGTCTTTCAACTACTGTTGAACTAGATATATTTTATCAGACCTTTAAAATCTCAAAATTTAGTTTAACTGCACGATATTTGTCTTCTTTAATAATTGCACCTTTTCATACACCACTTTAAATAGATTAATAGTATGATTTTTTTAAAAAA
Source organism: Pelecanus crispus (assembly GCF_030463565.1). Taxonomy (NCBI): domain Eukaryota; kingdom Metazoa; phylum Chordata; class Aves; order Pelecaniformes; family Pelecanidae; genus Pelecanus; species Pelecanus crispus. Next base: position 105,035,026 of record NC_134645.1, read on the forward strand.
ATTATGTTCTTAGGATTATCTGTCATTATGGTGTTCGAATAGTTTTCTTCCATTGCTGTGGGCTAATACTCTGTGTCTTTTTCTTTCATCATAGAAATTATAGCTATTTTTAAGTTACCATTATGGGCTAATAGTTTAGAGAGTAGCTGTTGCATACTAATGAATAGGTGATACACAGTTTTTCTACAAAAAATAATTGTTGCTTTTGTACAAATTGTAGGAGAGTTGTGTTAATTTGTGGAAATTCCATTAGCAACATACAGTGCTTTTCCCATTTTGTATCTACGTTATAGAACTGTGTCTGTTCAGATTTTAATGCTGGTTAATCAAACATATTTGTCATTTAAAATATTGGATTATTCAGATTTTTCAGATTACTGGGTAGATTAATGAATTCAGAGACTGAAACTCAGACCTCAGTTTAAAACTGTGGATGTGCATAGATACAAATGACAGCATAATTTTGCATAGTAGAAAACAACTACCACATCCTTACATGTTAACAAACTTAGCAAATTCTGAAAAATACTCTGATTTAGTATAAAGATAATTTAATTTAGTATAAAGATAAATGAAAAATATATAATACTCTTCAAATATATTGTATTAGATTTACTGCTGCAATTTATATAAAGGAAAATGAAAAAAATCAATATTAAAAATTACAAATCTGAGGAAAACTTAAACAAGTATTTATATTTTTTAAAGTTTAAATAATCTGTAAGTCAGAAAAGTTGAGTAATACAGACTGGAGGTATATTTAGCCAAAGCAACCTTGAAAGAGTGAGTTCCTAAGGGCTGAGGATCCACCTACTCTTCGCAGGTAGAGTTTGAAACATCAGCAAGAATGATCTGATAGTTAATAGTGGCTTAAAGGAGGCTGCAGAACTCAGAAATATTCACTGCTAAATTCTGCAAGTCTCCTTCCAGCCCATGTCTGCTTCCTGTTTGAATAGGAAAAATACATTCCATTACAGCTACCAAACCTTGAAAACTGTTGGTTAAATCTGACTTTTTTGATATTAATTTTACAAAAGTGCATATCCAGCATAATTCCAAAGTTCTACATGCATTAAGAAGACTACAGTCTACACGAGATTGGACTTTGTGTCTGTAGTGGTAAAATGACATTATGTTTTAGATGCTTGGTGATTAAATAAACTACTGTGCAGCATGGGTAGGTGATGCACCATAAACAGATTTGTTTTATATATATTAATACACACACACACACACACACACACACTCATATAGATATAGACACAGGCATAGGCATAGATAGATATAGCTAGGGGGAGATTTCCTGGTGATAGAAATTTATAATTAAAATAGAGAAGGAACACATGCAAAGAAAGAAAGAATTTACTTCCTTGAAAGAGTATACTTAAGGGGACAATACTTATTTTATGTCGGTTTATTAATTCTTATTTCATGACATTTTATTAATCCAATGTATTAGCAGATAGGAGAGGAAAGCAGTAATTTCATTTGTGAGTTTTACAGATTAGATTTATGTAAAAAAAAGAGAATATAATCTTACCATTTAAAAGATAACATCTAAATTTTAACTCAAAATTGACCCATTACTAATGAATGGACATCAACATAGAAAATTTGTGTGCTTTTGCCATAAATATTTAATCAATATAAATAGAAATCTATGCTAAATTACGAATATTTAGGAATTAGACTTACTGAAATCATCCTGCATTAACAGAATGGGATTGGGAAAATTAAAGAAATGGACATTTTGGTCATTGCTTTTGGTTTAAAGTCAAAATAAATACAAGGGAGGATCATATCAGGAGCACACCTTCCAGTTCGGTTCCGCCCAAAATAAATTCAGTTTGCATGTGCATGATGTGAATCAAAGCACAGTCAATGAGGAAGCTTCAGAGATTCTCTTGCAAAGTACATTCTCAGTATGAGCGAAAGCACCAATATAGATTTATCCTTCGTCCACTGAGGAGCCACAGAGTCTAGACTCTTCTCTTCAGACTACTTGTCTACATTCTTAAAAAGACCTGCACAGATGGTGATGACAGTGCCTGCTATCAGAGTAAAGGGCACGGTTTCCATTCCTTACATGACCTGAAGCAGTAGGCTACGTGATCGTGCTCCTCTGTTCATCTCATCTGCTCATCTGCTTTCTGATACACTCAGGTATGAGTTGTTTTGCCACAGTGGCCCAGCTTTACTGAGGGGCAGCAAAACCCTTCTCTAAGACAATATCCTGGCAGAGAGAAGCACAGAGTTAAAAGCTGTCATGCTAAGGAGGGCAAGACCTCCCCATTTTTTGGTGAGTAAAAACAATTCTTCAGTCCCAGCTTAAGAGAAAGAGTCAGGAAATTTATTATTTGAGGAGCCAGATCCTGCAGACATATGTTAAGGAGTGTTCTTTAACTGCCTGCCATATGGGATCCCTCACTGCATATTAGCTTTCATTCACTGTTTTTCTGGATAGATTCTCATGGAAAGATGGTACTGAGAGTCTAAGACTGAAAAAACAGACATCATGCCCCAAACCAAACAAACCGGACACTGAAAATTTCATAGACAAAGTGACAGGGGCTCCCAGTAAGTTCAGGCACTATCAGGTTTGGGTACTCCAAGCAATGTTTTGGACTCTAATTTTGACTGTATATACATGTATTTAAATGCTGCTTCTGAAAAAGGTGTGTACTTTGAATGTATAACAGTTATCCCTTGTGAGAATGAATGACTAGTATGAAAAATGAAGCATTAATTTATAACAAGCAATTTTCTTTGCTTGATATTAGAACTTATATTGCCAAATGTAGCAGGGAGGTACAATTGATTTTCTCACTAAGATTTCTTAACAGCAACAGATGTATTCAAGTATGCCTTCTGTAGCTCAACTAGCAGTTCACTTTAACCTGTGGTTTAATCCAAGAAATATCATCAGAGGTGTGAATTATTTCAAGACTCCAGGGCTGACTGTGAGAAAATACTGCAGAATCATCAGTATGTTGAATATGAACATATAATCACAACACATCATCTGCTTCAAAAGGTGTCAAATAGAAAATGTATCTTTAATTAGGCAATGAAGGGCAACTTCCATGCTGCCTGACCGTGGTTTAGGAAACTACATTAGGAGATTAGTCACATTAATTTCCCACCTAGTAAAGAGGGATGTTCCTTCTGAGATTGAGTCAGGGTATGCGTAAATGGGGAGGCCTGGGATTACTTTAAAGTTGTGTCTCTGCTGATCAGAACTGAAACATGCACCAACGTGCTCTAATCCTGCTTCCCTCAGGAGAGAAACCAGGCCATGGACACTGACAGATTTGGAAGTATCTGCTGATGAAGGCTCTAGGTAGGGCTATGCGATGATGCACATTTGAAGATCAGTCTACACAGGCCCTTCCAGCACCTAGATTAGGTCCCTGGTACTGTTTAGTTCTATTTTTTGATACTTTTAATACTGGGCATAGTCTCTCTCACTTCCGTTTAATTTTCTTTCTCTTCTCACAATTTTCCTCTTTCTCACCTTCTTTGTGGTATGTTGTTTGGGCTTTCATATCCAGACCTGCAGCCCTCCTCTCAGGGTATGGCATGGCAAATGTGGGATGGCATACAAATGGAGAGCATGGAGGAAGAATAAGCAGAGCATTTTTTTGCCACAGTTGACTGACGCTGGGCTGGTAGTGTTGACAATGTCTCTTACAAAGTTAGTTTTACAAGACTGCTTCTCCAGAAAGAGAAAGGATTTCCTCTAGGGGAGTTAAGAGTAAGTCTGAATAGCCTTTTGGAGACGCTTCTTCATTCACTGAGGATAGCATGTCTCTAGAAAGATTAACCCAAATTCCATGAAGTGAGCCTTTTTTCTAATTACCTTCTATTTAAATATGGTAAGCTCTTCAACTCAGGGGCTTGCTTTCATGTCTGGAAGCACCAAAAATACTTGGCAGTAATAGATTAAATACATATTTAGCTTTTATAATTAATATCATACCTCGTGGCAGAGTTAAACTATGACTCAATATTCTGGACTCTTTCCTTCTGAAGCCTACAAGGAATAGACATGTGATCCAGCCAACTCCAAGGGTGTGCGGAAGAAGAGAGCATCTGCTCCTTTAAGGGTGTATGGTCAAGGACCTTTTCAATGCAAAAAGGGGATAATTAGAAAAGAAAGAAGCCATAAAAGAGAACATACAGAGACACAAACCTGACAGACAAACCTAACGGAGACAAAGACAAGAAACAAACCCAGTCAGTCGGTGGGCTATCAAGAGGCTGCAAGCAAACCCAGACTTTGCAAACCTGAGGGTGGAGGGTGATGAAGGGGCGTCGGTGGAGCTGTGCACACAGATGAGGGAATGTGCAGGGGAAGGGGGAGCAGGGAGGAACAAAGGGGGGAACTAACAGAAAGGGGTGCAAAAGGGGCTGCTTGCATGTAAAACGGGGTCACTCCACATGCTTGTCTGATGGAGCTCTGCATCTGATCACCGCAGTCTGTCCTGTCTTCTTTAGGACGAGAGGAAATGGGCTTAAGCTGCGTCAGGGGAAGTTTAGGTTGGATATTAGGAACAATTTCTTCACGGAAAGGGTAGTCAAGCATTGGAACAGGCTGCCCAGAGAGGTGGTGGAGTCACCATCCCTGGAAGTGTTCAAAAAACGGGTAGATGTGGCACTTGGGGACACGGTTTAGTCTAGTCTACCCTTGATTGGTTTAGTGTGGACTTGGTAGTGTAGGTTAATGGTTGGACTGGATGATCTTAAAAGTCTTTTCCAACCTAAACGATTCTATGATTCTTATTACATCATTTCTTAACTAGCTCTCTGCATAATCTCACCCTCTGTCCCATGTACTGCAAGGACTGAGTGCCAGCTACTGGGGGGCTGGTGTGAGGTGAGCGTGTGGCTCAGCACAGCACCGGTGGCTGGAGCAGGACTGCTGTTCACAGCCCATGTGCCTGGTGCTGGTTGCGGGGGGGGGCAAGTGTCTGTATCACCCCCAAACCATGTGTGTGTGGGGAGCGCATCTGTCATCCAACAGCAAACTCCAAGCTGGACTCACCAGCACATAGGAGGCCCCAGGTTGGAGCAAGAATATCAGGTGGGTAGAGGGTCCGTGGGGACAGGTGAGTGTGGGGTGCCTGTGCAACGAGCATGTGAGTGCGTATGTCTCTTTGCAGCAAGCACTGAGCCAGACCAGCTGGCAAATCGGGGACCCATGGGGTGGGTAAGAGGGTCTGGGGTCCTGGCAGGGGTGTCAAATGGACAGAGGGGCCACGCTGGTAATTGGGGGTTCTGCAACTGTGCATGTGCTTGTGAGCCTGGAGTGTTGTGTGCGTGCCCGCACTAGGGACCTTCAGTCTCTGCCAGCCCAAGGGGAGGAGGGGATGGGGCTCCCTGTGCTCATCTCTGATGTGAGTCCTACATGTAGGTGCTGTAGAAGGCAGCGTCCTCTCTGTGTAGCCCGCCATGTCCATGTCTTGTGTGTGTCCTGTGCATCTGGGACACCTACTCGGTTTCCCTACTGGATGAACCTGCAAAAGAGAAAGGGGCAGCTGCATCCCTCAGCCTGGGCAGAGACTCCCGGTCTCTGGGGCACCAGGCTGGGCTCCAGTGGCCGGGCAGGAGGAAGTCCTCGGCCAGGGCTGCTGGAGGTGGTGGCCACTGCTAACAGCCCTTAACAATAACAACAGTCAATTTTGTAAGACAAATTTTTGACCATTAAGTCTTCTGTTACTCTGTGTGAAATAATTACCCTGCCTTTTGGAAGTAGTTTGAGAAATAAGTATCAATATTAAGGTACTCTATAAATTATGTGTAGTCAAAATTACTTTTGGAATAAAGTCCCTAACCTTTCCAAGAAACATTAGTCCACATAATTTTTATATTTAGAAATAATTATACAGTTTCATATATGTAAGTAAAAAGAAAAAGTAATTATTTCTACAACAGATCTAATTACAAAAAGGTTTTATGGAAAATGGAAATGTCAACCTTTAATTAAAATCATGTTGGACTCAAATTCCAAAATGCCTGTTTAATCAAAAATAAATACTCCCTCAATGCAGTGTATACTGAGGAATTATAGCAAGAAATTATCACCAAAACAGGATAGGAAAAGGAAAGTTCCTACATTTTATAAGTCATTTACTGTTGTTTCTGGTTTTATTAATATTTTGCTGCAATAAATTCTTACGTATATTAAATGATCACATAGAAACATACTTTGTTGTTGTTGTTCTCTTCTATTTTAATTTCAGAGAACTGAATTTCAGGGAATTATCCAGTTGTCCAGACACAACAGACCAGAAAAAAAAAAAAAATCCAGGTGTCAGAATGGCTACCTTTCTTAGTGTCCTGGGCCACCTAATGCTATAGTACTTAAAAAATGGAAGAGAAAGTCCCACATTCATCCTACCAAACACTGAGCATCTCGTTTAGGAACACATTCTAGATTTTCTCTATAGCTACCTAATCCTCAATTAAAATCCAGGTGAGAGGAGATGTACAGAATACAGCAATCACCTCCAACCTGTATTCTTTTGTGAATGCAGCTTACTGATGTGGGATGAACTGGTGGACCAAGCCTTCAAGAGCTGACCTTGGAACAAATATATTAATCTTGTTTGCATTTTTGTTACTTCTTTCTTTATAAAAATCTACAATTTGCCAGTAATTACAGATGCACAGGTGCAGAGAACACCTTTTTGCTATGCAAGGTCTGTTACATGAAAAGTAAAGCAGGGATGTGTGTTTGTAAAGGTGTTCTCTGATGGTTGGTGTTCATCAGCACAGCTATTTAGCACTTCAGGATGAGGTGCAAAGCACCATGGTCCTGGAAGCATATGAGACATTGTTTAATTGAGAACAGTAGGCAGGAATATTAATACTTTCAGGAAAGATTACTGAATTTTAGATGCCAACCTGCAGAGTGAGAAAACGAAGTATCCAAACTTTAGTTTAAAACTTCTGGAGCTGCCAGTTCTTAGCGCTTTAGAAAACCAGGCTGAAACTGGCTCGCTGAATCTGAGCAGTACTACTGAATGCATCAACCTCTACTGGTAAAATCAGACTTCAAGAACCCCAGGGAATCCCACGCCCCTAAGACCAGTGGGGAAATCTGAAGCAAGGAAGACTTACCCTTGGAGAAGGAGGACCAGGTTAGGGAATATTTAAACAAACTGGGCAGACACAAGTCTGTTGGGCCTGATGTGATGCACTCGTGAGTGCTTGGAAGCTGGCCAGTGTTATTGTAAGACCACTCTCAACTGCCTTTGAAAGGCAGATCCTGAGGACTGGAAGGGAGCAAATGTCACTCCTATCTTCAAAAAGGACAAGAAGTAAGATCTGGGGAACTACAGGCTAGGCAGCCTCACCTCAATTCCTTGGGAAGGTGACAGAGCAGGCATTTTAAAACGTACGAAGGACAAGAAGCTAATTAAGTCTAGTCAGGATGGATTTACAAAGGAGACATCATGCCTGACAAACCTGATAGCCTTCTGCAATGAAATGACTAGCTCAGTAACTGAGGGAAGAGCAGTGGTTGTTGTTCATCTTGTTTTTAAGAAGATTTTCAACACTGTCTCCCAAAACATCCTCCTCAACAAACTGGTGAGGTTTGGGCTACATAAATGAGGTGAACTGTTGGGCTCAAAGGGTTGTGATCAGCAGCATGATGTCTAGCTGGAGGCCAATCACCGGTGGTGTACCCCGGGGGTGAATACCAGGGCCAGTATTGTTCAATGCTGTTATTAATGAATGACCTGGATGATGGGACAGAGTGCTTCCTCATCAAGTTTGCAAATGACACAAAACTGGGAGGAGTGGCTGATACACTGGAGAGTCATGCTGCAATTCAAAAGGACCTGGTCAGGCTGGATAAATGGGCTGACAGAAACCTCATGAAGTTCAACAAGGGGAAGTGTTGAATCCTGCCCTTGGGGAACGTACTGAACATAATTGGCAGGGGTTTGGTGTGGAGGGAGGGGCTTCAGGGGTGACCTGTGCAGGACGAGGTCAAGGACTGCCTTGTGCTGGTCAGCTGGTTCCAGCCAGCTCAGCAACAGAAAAAGCAGACCCACTCTGTGCCAAAACTAGAACCAATCAGATGAGTTTATGGTACCTCTGCAAAAACATATTTAAGAAAGGGCAGTGACGACTAAACACAAGAGAAATGCCAGGGCAGGAGGTTTGCCAGAGCAGGAGAGATGCCAAAGGAAAAGAGAATACACAGGAGCAGAGGCAGGAGAGACCTGCAAGCTGGAGAAATGCCAGGGCTAGAGTCCAACTATCTGGAAAGTAGCTTTGCAGAGAAGGCCATCGGGATCCTGGGGGACAACAAATTGACCACGAGTTGACAATGTGCCCTTGTGTCAAAGAAGGCCAATAGCATTCTGGGCTGCACTGGGAAAAGCATTGCTAGCAGGCTGAGGGAGGGCATCCTTCCCCTCTGCTCAGCTCTGGTGAGGCCACATCTGGAGCACTGTGTGCAGTGCTGGACTCGCTAGTAGAAGAGAGACATGGATATACTAGAACAGGTCCAGTTCAGGACCATGAAGATGGTTAAGGGACAGGAACAGCTGACATACAAGGAGAGGCTGAGAGAGCTGGGATTGTTTAGCTTGGAGAAGAGAAGGCTGGGGGAGAAGGGGAATCTCATCATGTAATGGGATATATAAAAACCTGATGGGAGGGTGTAAAGAAGAGGGAGCCAAGCTCTTTTCAGTAGTATTCAGTGAAAGGACAAGAAACAATGAGCACAAAATGACATATAGGAAATTCCACTTAAACATAGAAAAAACATTTTTTGCTGCAAAGGTGGTGAAACACTGGAACAGGTTGCCCAAAGAGGTAACTCAAAACCTGACTGGACACAGTACTGATGACCTGCTCTAGCTGACCCTGCTTAGAGCTGGACTAGATGATCTCCAAAGTTTCTTCCCAGCTCAGTGATTCTGTAATTCTACAGTTAAAGTTACTAAAAAGTTTGTTTCAGAAATTCTGAAAGTGTTTATAAATTTGAGTTGAATGTGCTATATGTGGTTCTTGTTTCTAGATATAAAAACCAAAATCATCAGAGGATGAGGTAGTAAGGTCTTCTTTAATGCAGCAGCTCAGTGTTTGGAACACTCTTCCATGAGGTGGAAGACCTCTGTTCAGTTTCCTTCTCTGCTTAAGTCTATTTGAACCTACCATAACCTACCTCCCAAGGAATTCCTGTGGAAGTATCCTGAAGCTTGATTCTGGGATGCATCACTGTCATTCTCTTTGCTGGAAGACTTTCATTTTCAGGTTGTGCTGAAAACTAAGCATTATTGAAATGACTTTTTCAGGCAGTCATTAGGACATTTTTAAGAAAGGAGTTCCACAAATGAGTTTCATTCCCCCCACTGCTCTATTATCACCATCACTGTGGATTTAACTTTTTGTTTGTTTGTTTTTCTGGAAAATGCCTGCAGGGGACTGGGACACTGAAAGCAGGTCAGGGACTGGACCACTTTTATTGTCCTTGGCAAGGAGGGAGGTATTGTTTTGGCAAGAAAGGATGAAAACAAGTTTGACGACCTTATTTTAAACTTGTTTTTATACACTTGAGTGCTGAGTCAAAGAGTCAGCTGTGAAGGTAACTATAACCTGAGGCTCCTACTTCACAAATTGTGTTGAATTCACAGAGAATGGAAAAAAAAAAAACCAAACCCAAAACCCAAACCATAGACCTGTGATTTTCACTCAAGGTTTGTTGAGTGCTGTGGTCAACTGAAATGCTATTTTCCTTTTATGAACAATGTTACAACATATGACTGCCATAGCACTTAAAATTATGTTGGCCTTGTTTGGAAGCACTGATGGCAATTCCACTTCCATTGACTGGAAATTAATCAGCACAGAAATTGCTGTTCTTTTTTCCTTCATCAAACTAATTTGGAGAGATACTAACAACAGAACATTATGTACTTTTTGCCATTCCTTTTCTCTTCCCATGTGATGGCATTTACTCACAAACACACATAAACTGATTTTCTATCAGGTCCTGCTAAATACATCAGCTACAAAATACACTAAGATAGCCATGAAAATCTTAAAGTGAATACAAAGATGGAAAATGTATGACAACAGAATATGTTTTTAAATGTATATGGGCCTTCAGCAATAAAGAAAAGAAACATCATGGCTGGAGTTGCTGATACTTGGCAAGTAGGTCACTCAGGTAGAATGACAAAAGCACTGGTTGTAACCAGAGACAGAATTAGAATATTTTGGTGGAAGAGATTATATTTGATATCACAAATACCACTGCTACATTCAGAAGGGTATTGGAAAGCAGTCTTAATTTTTCTATTACTTTTACCATGCCCTCTTTTAGTTTAAAACCATTATCCCTTGCCCTATCACAATAGGCCTTGCTGGGCAACCTGTTCCAGTGTTTCACCACCTTAATTGTAAAAAATTTCTTCCTTATATCCAGTCTAAATCTACCCTCTTTTAGCTTAAAAACACTACTCTTTGCCCTGTCGCAACAGGCCCTGCTAAAAAGTCTGTCCTCATCTTTCTTACAAGCCCCCTTTAAGTACTGAAGGGTGGCAATAAGGTCTCCTCGCAGCCTTCTCTTCTCCAGGCTGAACAACCCCAACTCTCTCAGCCTGGCCTCGTAGGAGAGGTGCTCCAGCCCTCGGATCATTTTGGTGGCCCTCCTATGGACCCACTCCAACAGGTCCATGTCCTTCTTGTGCTGAGGGCCCCAGAGCTGGATGCAGTACTCCAGGTGAGGTCTCACCAGAGCAGAGTAGAGGGGCAGAATCACCTCCCTCGACCTGCTGGCCACGCTTCTTTTGATGCAGCCCAGGATACGGTTGGCTTTCTGGGCTGTGAGTGCACATTGTTGGCTCATGTCCAGCTTTTCATCCACCAGTATCCCCAAGTCCTTCTCCACAGGGCTGCTCCCAATCCCTTCATTCCCCAGCCTGTATTGATAGCAGGGGTTGCCCTGTCCCATGTGCAGGACCTTGCACTTGGCCTTGTTGAACTTCATGAGGTTCACACAGGCCCACTTCTCGAGTTTGTCTGGATCCCTCTGGATGGCATCCCATCCCTCAGGCGTGTCAACCACATCACTCAGCTTGGTGTTGTCTTCAAACTTGCTGAGATAGAGAGGGGCAACTAGTAGTGGGGCAGAAACAGATTAGGGGATACTTAGAGAAGGTGGTAGTAGTGAGATCCATGGGGCTGTTTGAGATTCATTCAAGGGTATTGAAATAGCCTGCTATTGTGAGGAGGTTGACTATCATCTACAGAAAGTAAATGATAACTGGAAGGATTCCCTGCCAGCTGCAAAAAGTGTAATGTTATGCTTATCTTCATGAGAAGTAGGAAGCACCTTGGGAACAATAGGCTGATCAGCCTCACCTCAGTCCCTGGAAAGGTCTTGGAGCACGTCTCCTTGCAACACATTTCTAGTTACTTGAAAGAGAAGAAGGTAATAAGGAACAGGCAGCCTGAATTTACCAGCTGCAAACCCTGCTTGATCAACATGATTGTGAGTAGGTTAGCAGGTGATGATAAATTACGTGTCTTGGGTGGAGAGCTGAACTGTAGGGCTTTAATCCAGAAGGAAGTTAAGAGGCTTGAGGACTGAGCCAAGAGAAACCTCACAAAGTTCAGCAAAAAGAAGTGCAAAGTTCCGCTCCTGGGGCGGAATAACCCCATAATAGTAACAACAGATTGGGAAAGAGCTGGAAGTGTAGCATCCTGCTGAAAAGGACCTGGAGGTTACAGCGGATGTGGGTTGTGTTACAGTCATACTACATATATACTAAGATTAAAATTAGTCTTTCATCTCTCTTCATGAAGTATAGAAGGGACCTGATCGTGGCATGGTTATCTCAATGTGAAAGACACTTATTTGATATCTTGCATTTTTTCATTTCCTGTGAAATTTTGCTGTCATTGGACTGGTCAGTAATATTTGTATTAACTTTAAAAGTTAAGTTCTTACCAAAATAGTCATCACTTCTAAGTTTGCATTTAATACCCACATTAAAAAAATGGGAAATTATTTTAATTGATGTATTGAAACATACTTCTAAGCTAGCAAATGAAACAGTTTTGAGATTCAAAAGCCAACAGATGTATGCTATTTATTAAAAGTCTTAGGCCTCTGAAGAGGAGGTCTGGACTTGGCTAAATCCCCAACTGTGCTCATGAAGTGTTTGGGGCAGTATTGACTGGTCAAGGCTGCCAGGTACGGTTATAACAAGGAAATAGTTTAGACAGTTGAGTTGCCATGCCTGTTCCTTTTACCATGCTACTTAATTTACTAGTATAGAAATAGCAAAAAGGGAAGAAGGCCCAGCAAAGCAACTAAATCCCAGTAGGCAACACAGCAAAAGGAAGCTTTTTAAAAAAATAGGAAAAAGAAAGTCTGTAGCCCAGTGCTGCATCCGAAGTATAAAATACTTTACATTTATATGTAGACAAGAAATTTTTATTTATTTATGTTTTACAAACAGCAAAAGTGATCTGGCAGGATTAAATAGTTTCAGGTCATGACATCATGTGACCCAGACAAATTACACCTAATGGTCTTAAAGAAAGTAGCCAGAAAGCTCTGTGAACTTCGTGTAGTTTAATGAATGATACATTAGGAATTAATCTTTGGAAATGGCAACAAAATCTGGAAGATGACTGTTCACATATTTCTAACATTTAGATCAGTAAAAAGGGTGAAACAGAGCATCACTTCTAAGCACCACAATAGCTAATTCAGGGCCAGCAACAAAGACTTAGCACATATCTGACCAGCATAGAGTGACCGACTATGTACTCACGCTTCAACCCTTGCAAGAGGTTCGGGCAGTCTTAAAAGAGGGCAGATTCAGAAAAAAGGGAGCCTTGTGATATAAAGCTGGAAAAGCACACTCCATCCAGCTAGTCAGAGAGAAGCTATGGAGGTCATCTGTCCATAGCAAGTAATGGGTACTTATCCAGTGTGGAAAACAGAGAATTTTTTCTGTCCCGCAGACAAGAGCATGAGATAGCACAGCTGCTGGAAGTTGAAGCCAGGCCACTTCCCTGAGGATGAAAATTAAACGTTGGAACAGTTCATCAAAAGAGGTGGGGGAATGTTAAGCTCACGCAGAGATATTGGATTTCATTTTAAAAGCCAGCCATTGATCCATCTCCTGGGAGCAATCCTGTAGTCAGTGTTCAGAGTGAGCCTGTGCAGATCACCATGAGTCCCATGGCAACACTTGAGTTTGTGCTTAGCTACCCCAGTATAATGGCATGACACATCAAACAGGGTCAGAGTCCTTGGTGAGTGTCCTGTCATGCCCTATGGCCAGATCTTGGCCAGGAACTCAATACAGGCCAGTCTCTCTGGAGCTACCAGAGCAAGACAAGTCCCATCTTGGAGCTATAGGCACTGCTAGAGAACTGCAGGGGGCTAATTCTAGCCTGTTTCAAACAGTCTTGGTTTTGGGGCATTATAGACTTGTTTTGAATTTCCTCCTATCACTGTCATTTGTATTAGTCTTTGGACAAAAGGACTTCTCAGCTTGAGAAGTTCCCCCTTATCTCCCACTGCATACATGTCCAAAAGATAACTGCTCAGGTTGTATGTTAAAAACAAGCAATCCCTCTTCCCCAACACCAACTGATTGCTTTTACAGAGTTTTTCATGACTAACGGTTGGCAGGCAACTGAAAATACCCCTACTATGGCTGTGAAAAGGAGAGTTAGAATTAACACTTTAATGATTGCTAAGAAGACCTGACAGCAATAAAAGGGGATAATTAGCAATAATTTAAAGAGCAGACTGTTGCTACAAAAATGTAATTCCAAAATCCAGTTCTCTCTCCTCTCTTCTGAACTAAGAAATGTTTTCTGGTTGTCTAGGCCTAAGCCTCCCACCAGACCTCAACACATTGTGGCTGTGCTAGGACATTATTAACACCACTAGGAATCTGTTAGTCAAGGTTCCTAGTGAAAGGGTTTTGGCAAACCCAGAGGTTTTGCCTGTCATAGTAACTAACATGGATTGACTGACATTGCATAAACTGAAGGCTAGCTGACACACAGAGTTCAGTTCTCATCTCCACAAAACCAGGTGGTGGACACTTCTGAACTACACTGGAAGTGATCTACAGCATGTGCTAACTCCTGAGCTGGGCCTGGGACACTGCTATGATGGCCAGCTATGCCAGGGCCAATGCTAAGAAATTAATGGTGAGGAAAATAGTGCCTGGGTGCTTGGGTCTGTGCACTAGCCCATTTAAAGAACTAAATGTACACACAGAGGTAGGCAGGGTATCTCAATAACACAACACTAACAGCGTGTCTGGAAAATGTGAGCAAAACATGCCTGCCCAGAAATACAAGCATCAGAATCCCTTGGGGCATTTGGATGCATGGCTAGTAACAAAGTTAGACAAGCATCTTACCCCAGAGATTATCAAAAGAAGTAATGGTTACATCATTTCCACTTATTATTTGACAATTTTCTCTAATGAAATGAAAGAAGTTACCAAAGATGTCGAATTCAAATGTATTCAAATTCAAGGCTATTTTTCATCTGTGCAACCCCCCTCCCTCCAAACAAATATCGTCCTTGAATGCAGAGGAGATGCAATGGAAGGGATCTGACAGCTGTAACTAGCTTAAACTCTCACTAGAGAAAGAGTGGACCTCATTGTTTGACTCCAGACCACTGCTGAAGTGCAGAAATTTCCTGCTAAGTTGGCAAGGAAACAAAAGGAATTCAAATGTATATCAGTGTAAACACATTTTCTCAGTATCCCCCAACTTCCCAGCTTTTAAATTCCCTTTTAATCCTTCTAAACTCATTACAGGAAACAAATTTCCCATGGATCAGAAATCACAAAATAAAACCAGAACATATTAACATGTCTCTGCGGTTATTACTGTCTACCTTCCCCAAAGACTAATCAGCCTATGAATACTACATATGTTCATCCCAAACAAAGATATACTTCACCAACTATGATAAAGATGAAATTCAGTTTGAGATGAAGTTGTCTATGCAGGGATTCAGTCTGAGATGCAGATATCTAAATTAATAGGTGTCTATAGGCACATTGTGTCTCATTTCTCATTACAGTCAGTAGAGGTATTGCCATTGATGCAGGAAAGCAATTCAGCTCATCCTTCAGAAGGGACCTACGATGAAATTCAGCTGCCTAGACATTGATGTCAAGTATCATTTCAGGTGATGTGCATATATTCTGTGTCCCTTAGCAGGTATCTTGCACATCCCAGTGTGTCTGAACTGGCACTAGGGGACTGCGTAGAGGCAACTGAATCCTGCCTGTAATGCTTGGTCAACTAACTCACTCCATTGGCTGTAATGGAAACTTCAACAAATACAGCACACCTAGATACCTAAATGGGAGTCTTGAACTGAATCCTGCTTCCAAAATCTGTTATGGAAACTCTGTAGGTGATAAGAAGCACATGCTGTACACCGGACTATTTGCTATTAACTGACATGAGTAGATGAGTATACAGTTACATGATTTCAGCAGAAAAATTTAGACAAAGTGAGGTGCGATTATATAAATAAATGTCTTAGTTGGGGTATATCCTATGTTTTATTTTAGGTGTTAGAGGGCTTCAGAAGCTTATAGAATGAATAGAGTTGATGGAATAGAACAAAGTAGAGTAACTACTGGAGAGATCTCAGGAGTCTATAGTCCCATCTCCTGCACAGTCAGCTGTGAGGTCTGACCAGGTTTGTCAAGGCCTTATTCCAGTCAGGTCTTGAAAACCTCCAGGGACAGAGACTGCATGACCTCTTTGGGCAATCCGTTCCAAATGAAACAGAACTCCAAATAGAACTCACATACTTTGTGTGCACCTTTGAGAATGTTACTTAGAGCTTAATTTTCAGGAACATGTAGGCATTGCATGCAGTCCTGAATAGGCTGAATAGGAGGAAGGAAAGGATTTAATCAGATGTCCACAGACAATGGCAAATTGCGAGGAGTTTTGCGATAAGTGTTATTAATAAGATCAGTCTGGATACTATGTTCCTGTTTCAGGACAAGAGATGAGAACAACCTCATAACAGATCAAGTTATGTACAGCAAGCAGTACACGCGGCCTGACTCCATCTTTGCCCCACAGTTAAGACTGCATGGTGCCCCATTCAGCTTCTCTCAAGAAATTAGATGGCAGATATGGAAAAATAATGTGGGATTAGAAGAGTAAGAGAAAGAGGAAACTAAAAACAAAGCAAAAGCTGTTACCAACAATATTTAAAACAAACTGAACTTGGTCTCTCTCTAGAGCCAACTAAAACAATTAATTTAGCAAAGAAGGAACTATACCATAATTGGGGAACATATGTGGGCTTACAGTGATGTCCTCTATAATGGGAATGTTTATTCTGGCATTACGATATAATATAGCCACTTCTATTCTCATTCAAGGAAAAGAACCTGCAATTGTAGAAAGAAAAACTACTGAGAACCCCAGAACTCCAGATTTATATCTTTTATTTGTCTAGCAATACTTTCATGAAGAATACTTAGTCATCTGCAGGGGTATTAGATCTTCTTTATTCACAGTAGGTTTTATTAGAGATGTTTGAGATGTGTTTTCAACAAGGACAGTGGCACTTAACCACTACCGAAAGGCTTTCTGATAGAGGAACAGGTAGTTCGTATCTCATCATATAAGTGTTGTTTAAATTTGCTCATTTATAAGGTCAGAGAAGTATACAGAAAAAAAATCCTAGTACCAAGAAGTTATAGTCAGGTACTTCAGAGGAAACAGTATATCCAGATAATGAATTGTGGAGACGGGTTCATGACCAAATAACCAGGAACTTGAGAAGTAACTCAGTCCATTTGAGGAACAAATTGTTTTTGGCACTTTACACCATTATGTAATGGAAAATCTAATTAAAAATTAAGAAAGTTGTCCAACCTTTGTATTTCCTGGCCCTAAGTTAGCTAAGTCTGTTATAAAACCTTGCCTTTATGAGGGCAAATTACATTCTGTCTGTGAACTATGGAAACTTTTCATTCCCACTTCAGCTGTGGTCACCGTCACCTCTGCTTCACTAATGGCTGTGTGCCAAAAGAACATGAAAAACATAAAAACCTGTAAGCCACGTTCTTTTCTCCTCTGTTATAACACCTTAAAAAATAAAGGAATTCTTTATTTGAAAAGGTGGGGAAACTTTTGCATAGACCGTGGAAAATGTCAGCATTCATAAGAAATGCATTTTTTCTTAGACCCTTAAAATCATTCACAAGATTTTTCAATTCATTAAATCTGATGTTACCTCTTGCAAAGTAAGCAACATATGTTCAGATCAGTGTGGAATCAGCAGCTATTAGTTCTTAGAGTAATTAACATTCATACTAGAATTCCCACCAGGAAGAATATTGTTGCTGTTTACCATTTGGGACCAGTGGATTTTAAGTTAATTTTTACATGAAGTGATACAGTACTTTGCTGCAGGCAATACTGATTCAGTACACTGGAGTTTCTTTAAAACTGTCAATTTTCAGAGCACAGAAAACATGCAGCTAATTGAGACACAAGCAAGCATTGAGATTAGTTCTTGACTTCATTGCTTGTTAGCTGAAGTAAATGAGGAAGAGTAAAAAGAAAAGTGTTATAAGAGCGAGGGATATTAATAATATAATAAGTAACATCTTTTAAAGTTAAGTTGACTGTTATTATATAAAAACAGCAGTTGGCAAATACAATCAGCCCACAACACAGAATGAGTGTGGAACGGGAAACTTCCTCCAAAAGGCTCAGCATCTGTTTTCTTATCATCTGTCCTCAACTACCAGCTGGAGCAGAGAGGTGTTGCAGCTTGTTTCCTATCCCTTTAACTCTTCTGGTACTATAAAGGTCTGGGTACTCCTACATCTCCAGCAATGAGTACCTCCTTATTGCTGCTGCGCTTGCTTTTGTCTCCTCCAGGCTGCTTTTGAGCTCACCCAGACCAGGCCTTAGGAGCCCACAGAGATGACTGGGAGAAAGGGGGATTAGATGGAAGAACCTGACTCATATTAGAGATTAAAAAAATAATAATTGCTCACCATGCCTTCTAACAAAAGAATATGGGCTATTGGAGTAAAACTAGAGGGTGGCTGGGTCAAAAAGAAAAAAAAAAAGGTAGTTCTTACCAGCACAGCTGTAAGCTGGGAAAGTGCCTGTGTGAAAGTCATGAAAAGATGCAAATACTCATTTTCATATAGCTCAAAAAATGTTCTTAGATATGTCCAAGGAAGAAAGATTCAGTGAAGGTTTATTAAATACAAATCCACCTCGTGATAAAGAAATCTTGATCTGCAGAGTGCTGAAAGTTCGAAGAGCATCCTGATGCCCTCGTACCCTGGGCATCTCCCTATGGCCATTGGGTTTGACATGATGCAGAGCCAGATGGGCTGGTGCAGTCACCCTTTCTGTTCTGTCTGCATTCCCCTTATGTTAAAAATTGCTAACAGGCTTCAGACTCCCTCTTTAATGCTCAGATATCTGATCCCTAATAAGTAGCAGAAGATGAAGAGCAAATACACCTCCTGCTTCTAATTTTCCACTGTAGCTGCTGCAGAGGATACAGAATATGGCCCAGCATTTCTCCAGTGAGAATAAGAAAAAGGAAATGAACACTTTGACCAGATATGTTCTCCTGAAAGCAGCCCACTTCAATGCTTGCATGAATACTGATGAACACTGAAATGAGTTTCAGCTGCCTTTTCCTGTGGAAAATATCCTGGGATCTTGTATGGGAATGAGAACAAAGAGATCATGGAAATCATGACTGCATGCAACTAAGTGAAAAACATTGAATTTTGGGAAAGATTAGCTATTTAAACATCTGCATAACACCCTCAAAATCTCTTTGAATGGAATCTGTTTCATCAAATATTTTGCTGAATATGTTCAATAAAGATTTAAGAGTCATATGATGGAGACAGCTAAACCTTAGCACACACTGTATCAAACAGTGATTGAAATGTATCTTGTAAAGCCATTCAAGTCTAACAAATGCAAAAAAATCCCAGATGGAAAAATATATATTTATGCAAGTTCCCAATAAGGTGATTTTGCATAAATATTACAGATATAACTATGGTTTTAAAATTACTTTAGCCCACTGAAGAAATCTTTGTACTTTGTAATTCTGTTCCAGTAAACTGGATCATTTTGAGCATATAGGTAGTTAGATGTGAGATTCTACTGCATGAATTTAAAGGTCATGACATCATTGGAAAAGAGTTTTCCCAGCAACGTGTCCTGTGCCCTTGACTTTATTATGATTTGTCCATTCTTAATGTTTCTGTTTATCAGTTTGGTATCCTTGCTGGCTACATCATGCATTTTTAGAGCAAAGTGGGGGTTGGAGTAGCCGCAGGGCCTGTAGTGGGGGTTTGAGTAGCCACAGTGCTTGTTGTTTTGTCATCAGATCCAGAGACCTTCTCTTTCTTTTGAGGGTACTGATTAGTGTTGACCACAGCTCGATAGGCATGGGCCAGTCCCCAGCATGTTGCAATGATTTGTGTCTCTCTGGAGCTACCAGGGTGACAACATACTTCTTCCAAATACTTTACTAATTCTTCAGGATTCTGCACTTGTTCAGGGGTGAAGTTCCAAAACACTGCAGGTCCCCACTGCCCTAGGTACTTGCGCATACAATCCCACACACCCTGCCACTCATAACTATCCAGCCTTGGGGTAGATCTCTGGATGGTATTTTTAAACTGCTTACTGACCTTTATCAAAACGGAAACAACATTCCCAAGAAGTATCAATAGAAGTATCTTAACTGCCCAGGGGTGTTCAAGATACAGGAAAGTTGTTGTAATGAAGGAGGAAACATCATAGAAGAAAGCAGCAAAGGTGCCATTCTGTATTTCCTCCACAACAAGCCTCTCAGAGAAAGAAGTATAATTGCTAACTCTCTCTATGAGGTAGTACCCGAAGTACAGTAGTGACTTCTGTATGAAACCCAAATACCAAAGAATGCTCAAGGTCAGGGTTTTGATAAGGAGCCTCCCAAGCAAAAGATCATGAATCACTGCAGAGCATAGCACACTACACAAACTGACAACAAGCTTTAACGCATGCTGCAAAAAAAAGAACATGGTGCAGACCAGATGAACTAATATCGTGACCGGCAACTGTTAACAGACTCCTTAATACACTCTGGTTAATCTGTTGTTATCTCAAACCCTTCGAGCCCCACGTTGGGCGCCAAAAAGTACTGTCATGGTTTAGCCCCAGCCAGCAACTAAGCACCATGCAGCCGCTCGCTCACTCCCCCTACCCCGATGGGATGGGGGAGAGAATTGGAGGAGTAAGAGTGAGAAACACTCCTGGGTTGAGATAACAACAGTTTAATAATTGAAATAAAATAAAGTAAAATAATAATAATAACTATATAATAATAGTAGTAATAATAATATACAAAGCAAGTGATGCACAATGCAATTGCTCACCACCCGCCGACCGATACCCAGGCAGTTCCCGAGCAGCGATCGCTGCTTCCTGCCCCCCCCCCCCCCCCAGTTTATATACTGAACATGACGTCATATGGTATGGAATAGCCCTTTGGTCAGTTTGGATCAACTCTTCTGGCTGTGCCCCCTCCCAGTTTCTTGTGCGCCTGGCAGAGCATGGGAAGCTGAAAAAGTCCTTGACTAGCATAAGCAGTACTCAGCAACAACTAAAAACATCAGCGTGATATCAACATTCTTCTCCTACTAAATCCAAGACACAGGACTATGCCTGCTGCTAGGAAGAAAATTAACTCTATCCCAGCCAAAACCAGGACACATTACAAATCAAAGGATGATTCTTTGGAAATGAAAATCTGTAATTTGAAAGATTTCCTGCCTGACTAAGAAAAAAAGTCACTAAATATCAATTAAAAGTTATCTGGCTTTTACTATTTAAATGTGTCTGTGCATGTTTAACTGTAGGATTAATCTGACTAGAATATTTCATTGGCCTCAACTAATTTTCCATAGCTCGGTCTCCTTCATAGAAAAGTATAAGAGCTGTATTGGTATAGATAGTTCTAATCTCCTGAACAAACAAGTAAAATGGCAGTTCTGAGGAGGAAAAAAAGGTGGGTATTTACTCAAAATATAAGAGCATCTTAGTCTCTTGTGTATCTGTATTTTTAAGGATACTGATATTAAAAGTGCATAATGTAACTTGTAAAAATGTCAACCTCTGTAACATGTAAGTCAAAAACCAACAAAAATTTATTATATTTTTGCCAGTCTTGGAGAGAAAAGCAAATGAGGGAAGGCAACAAAGTTGTACAGTCACATTTTTAATAACAAGCCATTTTTATTCTCCAGATACTGGTAGGCTGAAAATTTTAAAGCAAGGCCCCTGCTTACTCTTGTTTGTGAAGAAATCAAATATTTGCTATGTAAACCAAGAAAGCTAGTTAAATCTCTCCTACTCCTTTTCTAATTGCATATTTTGTAATAAATAGTGTACCAGAGCAGTACTTCCAATTTTTGTTATAAATTGCTGTGAAGAGGTCTTATTGTGCAAACACTGATATAAACGTTAATGGTTACAGTGAGAAGACATTTAATTATGTGTTTATATGGTGTTGTCTGCACGTTTGTGATTGAAAACAAAGCTTAACTGTGGATTTTAGCTGGGTGTTTTCATTCTGCAAAGGTGTAGGGTTCTTGTTAAAAAAATAGTGGTAATAAAATGCATTTGTATATGTTTTATAATGAAGAGTTTAACCTGCAGACAGCAAATAGATTGAATAAATCACATACAGAGGGTTTAAAACAGAGGTTCGATCTAAGCCCCACAGGATCTTTAAACTTTCATACTCCAAATAAATGAAGTGATTAGAGTCCTCTGAAATGTTTCTAAACACACTCACTTTGGCCGCTGCAAAGAACAGTGCCGAGGCTGGAGGAATCCATGTGAATTTTATTTAGGCAGTGTATAGGCACTATCAGCCATGTCCTATATATGTTGCATTCAAAGCAACCACAGTGTCTACAATATAAACTTCTATATTTACAATCATTGTTCCTAGATGCACACTGTTTAATTTTATTTTGTCTTCTGAAGAATGATATTAAAGGTCCATTATCCAATGTACTTTTGCTCCCCCAGTGGTATTTATGCTTGTACTGTTATCTCAGCTGTGTCACTGTAAAATTTGGAAGAGCTTCAAGGAAATCAGTGCAATTACTCCAGATTAATGTTATCACTTATATCCAAATGTTGCTTTTAGTCATGTAAGACATTTAACTTTCTTGAATGTTCTCATTTCTATGTAGTGATGAAAAGAAGCCATTATCAAAATAAACTAATGCTGCGGAGCCTTGGAACGGTCATGAGACAGAGAAGAGATCAGAAATTGAGAGATAATTCTGGTGACCCTGACGTCTTTGCTAGTCATAAGTAGTTCCATCAAATTCAGTGAACTTGTAGCAGAGTAAAGCTATTGAGTGAGAGTACTCAGGTGTAGTGGCAGTACTCTGTGGTTGCATGATCTAACAAACCAAAATTCAGCAAAGTTTCTTCAGAGCTTCCAAAACATTGTGGCTCAAGGGTGACAGAATATAACTGTAAGCATAAGAAAAGGAAAAGCAAGGAGACCATACCAATTCTTAAAATTAGACAGGTCCTTAAATCCCGGTTTAATTTGGGAATTACATTTTGACTGCATGTGTGTATATAGAAGGAATGAAATGAAAAATTATAACAAATTAGACAGGCTTAATTAAACTGCTATACAACATGCACTAGGCAGCAGGTGGTAACATTCCTATTTCTGCCTCTGTCTGAGTTTGATGTCAGAAGTCGTGTATTACATTTTATTAAGACAACAGAAAACTGCAGACATGCTCCCAGGCTTACCGAAAAACATTCCATAATTTGGATTAGATCACTGATATATGAAAGGAACTGGAGATGGTCTGTGGTCTTTTTAAAAGCTCAGAAAAAACGTGCAAAATGAAGGCTTTGCCAAGCAGAAAAAAAAGGATGGAAGATGAACAATCAGTTAGTTGTATAAGGAACAGACCATTTTTGTAGGTAGAAACTGCATATGAAGAAGTGAGCAGGAAGACTACCATAGAAGTGGGAGATCAACATCAAGACTTCATGATACACTGACTAGATTGATAAACTCTCTTGCAAAGTATGAAAACAGGATGTTGAAGGCCAGAAGACATTTATGTTCCAACGTTACTACAACAGACAGGTAAAAACCTACCATTCCTTTGTGCAATAGCAATTCAGCTTCAGTCTGGCACAAATGTCAGAATAGAAGTGTATTGAGCTCTGTGTGTGTGTGTGTGTTGGGTTCTTGACACTACAGAGCTAAAATAAACTTAATAAAAATGGAAAATATAATATCTTTGTAGGATAGAATTTGCTCTACGTTTCTTTTCATCCCAGCCTTCAGTATGACAGACTCCTATTAACTGGGAAGGAGTGGATTGCCTGCTGGGTAAAGTAGGAGAAGGTATTTCAGGGGCTGACTGTATCTCTATACCTGACTTTCCATGTGACCTTGAATGAGCCATTCAGGTCCAAATTTACTTCTTATGCTTTACTCACAGTTTCCATTGAAATGGGTCTTTCCCTTTCAATAATGTAATTAGAATTAATTTCCCCCTTTTCAGGGATGAATTCATTTGGTCTAAATAATGTTTCATTTTCTATTAGCTCCATGCATCTTAACTGAGCTATTTACAGTGTAAACTTAGCTGCTGCTATACTGGGCAAAATCAGGCTCTCTGCATTGCAGAATTTCGTCCACAAAAATGATGGTAGAAATGGCAATCTGAGTCAGGGAGATACAGCAAGACTAATTCATTAGAGCCATTAAAATGCAGTTTATAGATGAGAAAAAGCTCTGTGGAGCCTGGTTTTATGTAGATGCAGTAATAGCCTTTTTGCCTCCTAGATGGAGCTAAAGCACTTGTCTGCTGTACCTTGGCTTCTGGGATGGAGGAAAGCAAGTAACATGACAAACATCATTGCCTGCTCTTGCATGTCATGATTAGTATTACCTGCAATTTTATACATTCCTAAGAGCATATTTTACAGAATAATAATAAAAAAAGTTTGATCTCCATTCTGCAAGGACAATCTTTCTTAAGTGTAAATCAGTCTAAAATTTCCAGAGCCTTTTTTTACTTCTCTGCAGCCAGGCAGTGCTTCTTACTGGATATATGCTTCAGCAAGCACTGCCAGGTATCCAGTTCGGCTTCCTGGAAGATTGATGTTCAGTCTTCTTCCCCCTAGTCCTCACAAAGGATAGATAAAGGACTTCTGGCCCCAGGATAGAGACTGAACATACAGTCTAGATGAGATATCTTCAGTGTTAATAAAGGAAGAGATGCCACAATGTTGAAAACAAGGAATCTGAAAATGAAGCCAACAAAACAAGAGTCCATCCTGAGCTGAGCGTAGACACAACCAGAAAACAAACCTTGCAGCTTTATTTACTTGCAAACAAACACAACCTAACAAAACATAGCAAAAAACCTGCAAGAACAAATGCAACAGTGCCATTCACATATATATTCTGTTTCTGGGAAGGTCATACAATGTTAGGAAAAGGGTGTTCCTCTTTCAGAAGTGAAACTTCAATTAAGCCATAAACACATATATAAGTCTGTATATGTCTATGCAATTCAGTACCAATCAGTATACTAATTCATTTAATTTTCACAACTTTCTTTGTGGTGAACATCAGTATTCAGTGCACTCCACATGCTCACGGTTTGGGGTGAATAGACTGAACAAAGAAATGGAGGAAGCCTATCAAAAAACAAACACAGGGTGAAAGTGGAAAGGGAAGAGCCAAAAGCTCTTCATACTGTACAGAAAGACAAAAGACTTACAACAGATGTGACCAGAGTCTAAAAACATTAAAAAACAATAACACCATACCTAAAGAAGAATTTTTCACAGTCTAAGAAGTGAAAGAGGATCAAGGATCAAGAGATAGCTGGTGGCCAGTGCACCAGCTGCAGACTAGGGTCAATTAGCATCTGGGAAAAAGATCCTGGCATATCTGGAAGATAAAGTAGTAAGTGAAACTGCTACAGCAAATCAGCAAAGCAGAGTCACTACAGAAGGGAAGGTCAGATCCTTTCTTCTGGGTTATTGGGCTTCTGTCTATGCTTTTGTACTCATGGAACAAACAGATCTGAACTACAGCCAAATAGATGCTGCTGGATCTTTATATCTAGCATCTGGCCTGTCTGCATTGCTTGTGATTTTAATGGCATTAATTTATTGTAATATCTTACAATGGTTTTTAATTATTTAATTTGCTGCTTAGGATTATTTTTAATTATTTAATTCATGTTTGTTCCCTTATGCTGCTGCATGTAATAATCTATGGCACTGATCCTACAATGACTTCCTTATTGGTGTGCCTCTTTTCCACTGTGGATCAGCATAAAGGTCCTATGCATATGATGTGGACTTTCCTCACTTTGAATTAAGCAATAATTCTCTATAAAAATTATGCACTGGAATATATTTTAATTCAAGTCTGTAGGGACTTTTAACTCTCTGATAGGAATAACCTGCAATACACTTGAACTAATCTATGGAGATCAGTTTAATGCAGCAGAACAGAGTTGGAATTTATTAACGTGAATGTGCAAATGTGGTATATTCGCTTGGTAATGAGTAGACCATGTAGGACAAGTCATCTATAAATTAATATGTAGACAAATCTGTGTCGACAGAAGTTCTACCTCCTTGTGGGATTGCAAAAGCAATCTTTTTTTAATTATATTTAAAACCAAGGGTCTTTGTTTATGCCATCCTTCTTCCCCGCTGGGGTTTTCCCCTCTTATCTATAACAGAATCAATATGCCTTAGAGGAACTACAACTTTTAAATTGCTACTTGATAAAGAAAATCAGGTATTTATGTTGTGATGCCAATCATACATTATGGAAGCTGAAGTATTTGGGAATCAAGCTCCAGCTTTAAAAATGGACATACATGATGATGTTGTTACTATATACAGGCTTATTCCAAGTTTTCACAAGACAAAATCTTCTGAACAGGTTTGAAATTCTAAAATTCTGGACTGCATCTGTGGTTATTCTGCATCATACTCTGAATCTGGAAACCAATGAAAAACAGGCTATTTTAATGGGTTTTGAGCCCTGTCATTAGAATCTGGCCCACACCTTCGTATAGGTATTAAAATGAGATTTTTTAGCCCAGGGCATTATCCCTCCTTGAAGTTCCTTGTGTGAAGTTGGAGCGACTGTGTGACACTTTGTTTTGATATGGTACAGCTTGTTCTATAGGCATGTATGTCCTGACCCTGCTCATTCAGAGCAATGTACTCTAAACAGTGTGTTTCATATGTTAATATATATGTTTTAAATCCAGACCATGTCGTTATCTGGAACCTGGGGCCACAAAGCATAGAATTTCTCTGTAAGAGTCATACCTCAACTCCAGATCATCTAGTTGAGTGATATTATGTCACAAAACAGGATCGCGTGAAATTCAGGCTCCGTCTCACTATTTCAATGTATTTCCTCCTCCAGGCATGCCTAAGTATTGCAAGTACACAATGCTGATTAACAGCCAAATTCCACAACAACTCTAGTTTATACACTGTGGAGTCCTCTGAAAAGTTACTCATCAAAGATGGAAATATCCCATGCCCTATAAAACATGTAAGTGTTTTGTAACTGTTTAGTCTATGTTTTGGCATGGGACAAGTATAAAGCAGACTAAAATAAGAAGCATTACATAATCCTTTAAAGAATATCTACATAGGCCATATCTTGTCATCTTCCTCTGGCAAAATCACTACTGAAGTCTTGGCCAGATTCTCAAACACAGCAAATGAGTTCATACCATCTGGTAGACCTCATGACACAACAGAGAAAAACTCTGTACGCTAATGTTTACGTCACTTGTCCTTCAAAAAAATCTATACTTACATATGCCCAGATGTTTTCTTTGTTATTTTAATTTAAATTTAATTTAAATATGTTCTCAGAAAAACATGTGCCCAAAGGATTAGAATCACATTAGTGCATTGCATTCACTAGAATTCAGACAATTTACATAAAGAGAGAATTTGTCCCTGTGCTTTGACAGAGCTGCCATGGAACCAGTTTGCACTCGGAAGAGGGAGTGTCAAGGCAGGCTGAAGGCTTAGCTAAGAAACCAAGCCCATAGCCTAACCTATACCTGAGCACAGCTGAAAATGAATGTTAATTACTTCTGTAATTACTTTATGACAAGATTTGAATGTCAGTTGATGATAGAAGGAAACAAACATGGAACTGATGTCCAGGATCACTGTACTATCCCGCCATAATGGCCCAAGGATACAGAGCCGACAGGCTTTGGGACTTAGTGCACCCTCTGTGAACTTGAATGCCACAGCAATTCCTAATGGAAGAAAAGGTAAGAAGAAGGTATTCAGAGGCTTTTCTTCATGACTGTTACTTGAACTGAAGCTGTAACAAATTGACATTGAAATAAAACACCTGTTTTCATAGGAAAAGGGATTCCTCCTGTGCTATCGACTAACTGTTAGGCACCACTCAGTTTAGCAAGACCCGCAAAGAAGAAAGAAAGTGTGATCCATGGGGAAGCCAGACAAGTATGAGAAGCAGAGCAAATAGACAGTATGCAGGGACTGAGACCACTGGGAACGCTGGTGTTGCAGGTTAAAATGCTGCACAATTTTACGAGCTGGAAATCACTTTTGAACACAGATATGTCCATGGAGGATAGAGATCAGAAAATTAGGTTTTAAACCAGTAAATAATAGCTTTGCAGTCTTAAGAATGATGCTCAGAACATGGTAACAGTGCTAAAAATGTTTGATGAGAGAGACTGCAGAGAGGTAACTGGGTGGCTGTTTTGCATTATCTTTTAAAACTAAAACCAAGAATGAGGAGAGACAGTAGATATGCTGCATTGGGCATTCTGGCATCCACATTAAAAATCAAGGATAAAGACTTGATAATAAGGGTCTTGGTCATTTGTGAGGTATATTAGTCCACTTTCTAGGAGAGGCTGTGGAAAGAAAGTGAGCCTTGCCTCCAAACATCAAAGGGAATTGGCTGGGAAAGATCAAAACAATGGTCAAAACTATGATGCTGATAAGTTCAGAAGGTCAAAAGTGAAAAAAATCCAGGACTAGGAGGCAAGAAAGCTATATTGTATCTAATGAAAAAAAAAAAAGTTTTAGGTCCACCTGAAAATATTTTTTGAATTTTTTTGTCTCCTCCTTTTTTTTTTTTTTTAATTAAAGAGGGATTTTCTAACTGTGACAGGCACAGAGCAGAGATATTCTCTGTCAGAAGTGCTCACACCTTTTGGAATGGGACAGTTCCACCAGTTCACAAGGAAGACAGACAACTTCATCACAAACTGCTAAAGGAGAAACGAAGAAATCTTAAATAACCTTTGCTGAATACAAGGGTGAATATAATGCCTACCTCAGTACACTATGGGACACTGTGAAAGACATTAATTAATACACTGAATTATATTTTCATCTCTGATGAGCAGTTCCAGCAACCCGATAAAGATGGTGTACCCAAACAATCATAGTTCAAACTCCTCTGTTGGCCAGAACCTAAGATAGAGTATCACATAAAGTTACTTTCTTCTACCAGCAAAGGGGTGCACTGTGGGTGGAAGAAGACATGTTTAAGAGGATCCAGACAGTAATATGAGCAGATTTAAGAGCTGAGATTTAATGGATGCATATTTCATGACTAGAGACATCATTATGCCTGAAAGGAAACAGACAGCCATCTTGTATTTTGACATGAACACCCATATAGGGAAAAGACCAAGGTGTGTGAAGAACACTTTGATCACCTATAGAAGGAAACTTTTCAGACTTGAGAAATCACAACCTATTTTTCAGAAAAGGTTGGGACAGACCTCTACAGTTGTAAGATCAAGAACTACATGGTCACAATTACCAGCCTCTGAGAGCTAAATCTCACCAGCAAGAACTGTGATAAGGTATTGATGACATTTTACAAGGTGTAGTATGCTAAAGTTTGGCATATGAACTATTAGGTCACAGTACATGTTAGTATATCTAAATAGATTTAGTACCAAACAGGAATCACAAAACAACTTATGACGCCCCTGGGCTCCCTAGCAGCATCAGTAGCCCAAGCCATGCTGTAGATCAGCCTACTGAAAGGTACATGAAGCTCACTGGCTTCCTGCAAGTTCTCATAGTACAATTAATTCTAGTTAGGTTTGACACCAGGAAATAAGAAAACAATACAGACTGCAATCAAATAAAGGAAGGATGTAGAAAGACTGGATCCTGGAGGGAGGTACAGAGATTGCAGGAAGGAAGCGGCTGGAAGTGCCACTGTGACACCAATTTGTGTACACAGGGCTGATGGAAACCTGCTCGCAGCTGCACCACCTTACTTAATTTAGTTTTACAAGCACTGATTCCTCTGATGTTATTATTCCCTATGCAGCACACAAAACAGGAACATGCTGCCCACATACAGACAGAGGAAAACCACAAGGAAGTCCAAATAGGATACAAAGATCTGAAACCTGATCCTCATATGAGAAAAGAACTGAATGTGGACAAAAGCTCATCTTCTTCATTGTGATGGAAGACAATGGTTTCAGAGGTACAGATATGAGATAAGCCAATGGCTACACAATAAGGTGGGGATCCAGCTCAAATGCTAACATTTTCGTAAGTGCCTAAGTGAATATAATATATAAAAAATCCCAGATATCCTTGTTTGCTATATCAATACTATGCATGTAGGGCAGCAGAAATGTACCAATTCTATCTCAGAACTACTATAGCTGCATTTGCTCCACACTACACCCCAGCTAGTAAATATTTTTTCAGTAAGGCTGGTGCATATTGCCTTCATGCACTTCCAGTCCTGGAGCTGGCTCAGTCATTGCTAGCTTGAACATTCCAGTGTACTGCACAAGCAGACATCTAACTTGCTCTCAGGACAAAATTTGCATTTTCAAAATGGTTCAATTTTTTTTTAAAGAGTTACTGGGACAGACTTTCTCATATCTGTGTCACATAGGAAAGTGCAAAAAAATGGTGTCTGAGTGAACTAGCAAATGTATCTTTTTTCACAAGAAAAATTATAGTCTGTTATCATGAAAGATGATACGTCATTCTTCTCTGTTGACCCATTATTAAGAAAGAATCTTATTCCTATGTATTGCCCAATATAGCCACTAGATTCTGGAACATATTTAATGGAAAATATAATGGTAGACTACAGTGATCACAATGATTACAATCTTAGAAAAGGATTTGCAGACTATCTCAAATCTCTACACCACAAAACACCAACCTAATATAAGATTAATTGAGCAAAACCTTCAGGAGTCAACAACAACGTCAAAAGCCCTTCGTTGCTAGGCAATTTGTAGGACAGGGCAGTGTTACACCATAGAAATAGTACTCTATATGCACATTCCAACAACAGACATAAATGGCATATGTTGTAACCAAACGCTGATTGTGAAGTAAGATACAATAAGACAGATAACAAGAAGTAGTCACATGCTAGGTGGATTGAACACCTTGATACTTTTAAAGAGAGATTATTTTTTATTCTGTCCTACAATTTTCCTCTGGTATAGCAGAGGAATTAACACAATTTTTGATGAATTTCACTGATGTGTATTGACTTAAAGGACCGTTCTCATCACTGCATTGGTGGTGAGAGAAAATAGGTAGGCAATTTAAGTAAAAGCCACTCGCCATACTGGGACGTGTCTTTTCTGCATCAGTGAGCATCTGACTTTGCAAAATGCAGATCTTCAGACTCTTCAGTCTTTGTGGAAACTGCTACATGAATCCAAATTACTAGTTTGAAGAGAGTTCAGATAGCTTTTCATTTGTGGCAATGAAGTTGGTGTAAGGAAGGCATGAAATGTCCTTCAAGCCCATCAGGCGACTATTAGATACTTCTGCATTGTTCTGATTCTGAAAATGGATTTCCAGACTAGAGTAAAAGAGGACTTGTTATTTCAATGCATCTTCTACTTTTTTCTTAAGTTTCTGTTAAGAACCAGTGTTTCCTTTCTTTCTGCTCACTCTACACGTACAAGCATATATATATACTTACATATATATGCCTATGTATATACATTTGCTTTAACTTTGGAAAACAAAGGTTCACAATCAAAACACCTACAGGGCATCTCAAGTAATTTATTTTCATCTACCTGAAAAAGCCATATATTATAATCTACAGTGATGTCTAGAGTTGTCATATGGCAGGAGATTTTCCTTAGGAAAATTATGTCAAAATGGAAATAATTAAAATTAAGTCATTAGTACTTCATATCTGAAAAGTTCTAATTGATTTTTTCTCTCCTTTTCTGTATGATTAGTTGTAGCTTGTAATTACTGCTTTTAGAATAGGAGAATAATAGTTTAGGAACTGTTAATGCTGTTGCTATGAGCAAAGATTTGGCTCCTGAGGATATTGATCTGGGACTCTAAACACTGACTTGAGATCCAGGATTATGAACTTTACAGTACAAATGGTACAATCTCTAGATGCTTGTTAAGTTGTATTTTTTTATTTTTCCTAAAATGTTCTTCAGGAGGAGGAAAAGGGAATTATTTCTGATGTTTCTGAAAGTACTGCTTGTGCAAAGGCATGGTCTTAAGGGTACTGAAGGACACAAGTCCAGATAAAGGCATATGTTTGATACATGTTACCTGCTCAGGGCTTTGAGCAACCTGATCTACTGAAAGATATCCCTGCCCATGGCAGGGAGGTTGAACTAGATGATCTTCAAAAGGACCCTTCCAACCCAAACTATTCTATGGTTCTATGATTCAATGACTTGTGAGAAAAGATCTTTCCAATGCTGCAGGAGTTCATTTCCCAAATTTACCTTGGCCTCTGAATCCATGTTAAGCTTGAATTTGCACTCAGTTCCTTCAGTTGTTGTATTTTAGGATGACAAGCACATCCTTTTTCAAAGTAGTCTTTCCAGTTTACCATTTTGCTTATGATATGCTATGCGAAAAGGTGCACTCGCTCTTCATTAAGTACCTACCCTAAGCTGAGAATTGGTTTCTGTCTCAAAGTATCCCTCCTAGGACTAGCAACTTCTTTATTCTATCTACAAAAATCTAAACAATCTAATACAAACAGCTATTAAAAGCATCTCTTGCTTTTACCTAGAACTTTCCTAAGGTTGATGGCATGCTATTTGAATGCATCAGTTAGCATATTATATTATAGAAAGGACCTTGTTTGACGTGGTAATCAAATTAAATTCTAGCTATTTTCTATTGAAAGGGCATTTTGATTCATCTTCTAGCTATCTTTCTGGAAGAAAGGAAGTATTCATAATGGGCAAAGAAGGAACTTATCTGAGACAAGTATAATATAACAAAACAAGTAAAGGAGTTTAGGACTGTAGTCTGCTGTAAAAGACTTCAGTTATCTCTTTTGACTGTGGTAGTATCTGGGTAGTCAGAGTTAGACTGTAGACAAAGAGACACACACACGGATAAAGGATATGCCTAACACCCAGATAAGCCAGGATTCAACCATTTTCCATTAATATCTCCTGAGCTTCCACAGTTTTTTTGCACACAAATTCATAGGTAGGTACAGAGATTGACTCAAATCCAGAGGTCTCTGGAAAGTGAGAAACTAAGAACATTTGGCAACCCATCACATATTTAATATTCCCCTTTGTAAATAGATGGATCAAGCACAGGCGAGGTCAGCAGCTTTTCTGCCAGCAGCTGCTCAAAATCAGCTCTTCACAGACATAATGCTGGTTCTCTAGCACAAGAAGAGCAGAGTCAGTGTTTGCATTCAAAGACTAAGATGGATAAAGAGGGAGAAGATATATGAAGCTGAAAACACATGCTCACATATGAGTGGCAGGACTGTTATTACATGGTGCACATCTCTTCCCACCCCTCCCTTGTTGACCCCCACAACTTCTATATCTGGACAAAGTGAATTTTCTTACAGGAAAATAATATATTAAGATATTTTTTCATCTTAGCTTGCTCATTGTTTAAATTACATTGTTTAAATTATCTGACAAATGGCTTAACAAACATGTTGTATAATGGTAAGTAGTCTTCATTATCCTACAGCTTTCACCATTTCAGAGATTTTACTTTAAATGTCACATTTGATTCAGTTATCAGTAAGATAAGAAATGCTATGGCTGCTCTCTTTGTGTTACCCTCATGACACACCTTGGCTCGAGTTTTATGGGCTTAAGCCAATAAATAAAAATGAAGAACTGTTCAGCATCTATCTGTGTTGTTTCAGAAGTCTTGTTGTTGTATGGTCTCTATCTTTCCTTTCTATTGGCAGAGCTGGAGTGAGCTATCATAGGAGATAGGGCAAACCTGTCTCAGATTTTGTTTACGACTTAGAGTACAACTTGCGTGAATAATACAGTTTGGGAACTATTTAATTCTAATTAAGGATAATATTTATACATTCCTTTCTGAGGTAGAACTCAGGATGAACCCACTCAAGAAAACAGAGTCTGCTAAGTTTAAGACAACCTTTAGTAGGAACTAAAGCTTTTAGTATTCATGAAGGAATATGTGTTTTCCTGTGACGTCAGAAAATAAACTCCCTTCTTTAGCAGAGCAGGCCTGCAGGTAGGGGAAGATACACATATGCCGATGACTTACACTTCCTTCATCTGCAGTAGTAAACATGCCTGAGAAGTATTGCAAAGAGGTAACTTAGGTCAGATTTCATACCTCATGACTTAATTTAAGGCCTGTTCTTCATTCTACCCTAATCTTACACCTATTTCCATGGAGATGCAGGTTTCGAATGCATTCATCCCTGAATGACTTCCACTCCTTTGTTATTAGGCAGGTGTGCAGCATGAAAGACAACCACCCCAGAGAAATTCTGCATGCTTGCATTGCTCAAATGAATATGAGCCTTTCTTGATATTTTGTAAGCTGCACTTTCAGCTGAGTCAACAGGGAGTATCCTTAAATGGATAGCCATGCCTATAAACAAGAGCCTTGACTTACAGACTTCATAGTCCCTATGGGGTGTGCCAACTCTGAGGACAGTCTAAGAAAGTTCAGAGTAGATATATAAAACAATGCAACTTAGTGAAAACCCTTTTTAATGATTTTTTTTGTTCTGCAGGCAAACCTTCCTTGCAACTGTGTCAGTGTCATTACTATGGACTTGGTCTTCATTTTTCCCCTCCATAGACCTAAATATTTTGCTCTAAGGAGAGCTCCAGCTCCTGCTTTCTGACATCAAAATGGAAATCTCCTGTTATTTCAGGGTAGATTCAGAGAAGAAATTTTAGAGAAGAATTGATCAATTCCACTTCGATATAGTTCGCATTCCCTTAACAGTTTATCTTGCAGATTAATTATTTATTAGACTTTACTGACAATTGTAGTTGAGATCTGAACCAGGTGTTTTTAAGAGCAATACAGTGATTCAATATAAATCAATGCAGCACTTTATAAAAAAGGTCAAAGCTGAAAATTCAACTGCATGTACTGAATCTGCATTCAGAAACATGAACGTGCCATTACAGAGCATGCAAAATTTCCCAAACAGAAGTGATAAAATGAAAACTCCCAAGCCTACAAGTTACATTTTCTCTAGGGTTGAGATATTCACAACTGAGAAGAAAGCAAGAGGGTAACTAATTTAACTGTAACTCAAAGAGGAGCGTATGAACTAAAAGCTAGATCAGTGGAGCTCTGGCCTCTTCGCCCTCCCCAGACATCCATAGTGGAAGGTGATCAAATTGAAACAGAAGCAGGTATGGCTGCAAGTGGAAAGAATGCTGAGGGAATCCTCACTTGGCCATTGGTAGCCAATTACGTGGGACAAAACAGATTTCTAAGGCCTAAAATCTGCCCATTGGGCCTGTGGAGTCCCTCGAGGTATTGGTCAGACTCACCAGTTGGTAGCTCTAAAGCTTCTCAGCTTTAGTCCTATAAAACTAACTCACTACTACGCATTTGACAGCTATACCTAGAAAATACTGAGTAGGATTTTAATGATGGATATGAAATGATTACATGTCTAACTTCACACAAAATAACAACATTAACAGCAATAAAAGAATATTTATGGATTATGGCTGTGAGTAATGACTTCAGTGCAGGTGATCCTGACTTACATAATGGTACAGCAAATCTTCTGCAAGGGACAAACACACATGAGATTTCTGTCTAATCTCACGTCACTGAAATGCAAGAATATCACTGTGAAGGCCAGTGGATTTGTTCAGATGTAAAACTAGTGAAAGAAGAAGCGATTTCCTCCAGATAAGGTGATCATCATTAATTTGCATTATTACTAAACACTTAATGCCTTTATACGATAGCTGCACGTTTAAATATAATAAAATACTTTGTGTTCACTACTTGTCTTCTTTCCTGCATGCTGTTTGTAAGGGGTTATGAAGGGTTAACTACATAGTTAGGAGGCAAGGAGGTGCAGAGAAATGTAGCCAGCTGTTGAATGAAGCATTGAGATTTGAGCAGGACCATTACTTGAGGCAGTTCCCCTGCCCAGAACAACAGGAAGCATCATCTACTGGATATTCATTCTTAACAGCAGACCTTTGAAGTGACTTCAGAGACATCAGGTGATCAAAACAGACAGATGAAGCAAAGGGAGAGGCTGGGACCCAGAGAGGGATGGGCTGGGGGTTACAGACAGGATCCTGGCCTGCCAACTCGCTCTCCAACTAACACCATGGGCTAACACAACAGCCTCCGTCAAGGACTGTGCTATCAACTACTTTCAGGAAATCAGTACATGCTGGTTTGTTTCACAGAAAAAAATGTTCTTACCTGCTGACGGTCTCCACCTCGTGAGAGTGGCACCCCCTGACTTGCCCTTCTCTGAGGCCATGGGGTGAAGGAAGGATCCCGAGGCTCTCAGGAGTAGTAGCAGAATAAACCAGGCTTAGGAGAGGTTGCTAATCTACAGGAACTGCATCTGGAGCTAACCGAGAGTTTTCCATGAGAGTATATTGATAAAACTCTAGCTGAGAGCAAAAATATTCTTTGGGGTAAGTCCACAACATATCCTTCACATCCCCTAAAACTTACTCTAAGACATCTTTCCACAGAATATTCTTAACACGGAGTGGAAAGCAAGCAATCATTTCCTTCTATTTCAGAAAACAAAATTTAATGCAGCTACAGTATTGCAGTTGGCAATTACAGAAACATTAGAGATACAATTAAAGGAATTTTCTGAAGGTTTTATCCATTATGTCATAAACTCCTGAAAAATCTTGTTATTAGCACAGTTGGCATTAGCAAGCTACACTTTTGAAAAAAGCAATGCTTAGAAATTTTAACTGCCCAAATTGGTACTCTGTTGTGGCTGGAATATCAATAAGGTACAAAAAGCCTTTCGGAGCACCTAAAACTAAATCTAAATTAATTTCATTTAACTGACATGTCAACTAACTTATTTAATTAAAGGACCATCTATTATTTGGAGAGAAAAAGAAAGGACTATCTCATGCTGTTCAAGCACAATGCTATACATTTCCATCCCAGAACAGCAGTGTGAACTTTAAGTACTCATTTATTATTTGATTTTCCTAATTTTGCTTCATTTTGTGCTTGACTGCATGAGAGGGGGGCTGAGGGGGGCATGAGGGGTATCTGCAATCATTTTGTGGAACATCTTTGTTGTTCTGTGGAGCAACAGCAGTTCACAGATCACAGGCTGAATAATGCTAAACTAAACCAGGAAACATTAAATCTGTCAAAATAAGACCCGAGCAAACTTTGTACCCACAGAAATGGCTTACATAGACATATTCTGCAGAAGATAAAACAAAGTTATAAAATGCACAGTGCAGCTTGCACATTAAACCCAAAGGTTACCATAAATAAATACTGTGCATTCCTTGAGGATACTCTCTCAAGGAAGACATTGCCACATGAGAAGAATAGCAACAGCACCATGTGCAGCAGCAACAGAAGCTTCAGGTTTCATGCAGGAAGGGGAGAACTGAGATTTCCCTCTCTTCCCCTTGCATAATGCCTTTCTGCCTCCTGTGTCACATGCTGGGAACATGCCCAAAGTTGGGGGTTGCAGGCAGGAGTGGGAATGGGACACACCACACTGGGCTGCTGTACAAAAGTGCAACTCCTTGAGCTTCAGCAGAGCCACAGGGATGCTGGAGGGCCATGCAGCAGCCAGCTGTTTGCAAGTGCCCAAAATCACAGTGCAATAGAAGAGAGATGGGATCGTAGGAGACAGGCCTAAGTGCTGGTAGGCAGGTGGAAAGGAAGCTCCTTTAGCCTTCCTCATGAACTAGGATCACAGGATAATTCAGGCTGGAAGGGACCTAAGGAGGTCCCCAGTCCAACCTCCTGCCCAAAGCAGGGCCAGCTGTGGTGTCAGACCAGGTTGCTGAAGTCTTTATCCAGTTGGATCTTGAAAAACCCCAAGGATGTAGATGGCACAACCTCTCTGGGCAACCTGCTCTGCAGCTGGGCTGTCCTCCTGGAGGAAAAGTTTCTCTTTAGGTCTAGTCTGAACATCTCTTGTTTCAGCTTATATCCTTTGTCCCTTGTCCTCCTTAGTTCACACATGTTGCTGTGGATCTACTAACCAGCAGGGACACCATTCTCCTTTGTAAAGCAAAACGAGGAAGATTTGATAGTAACTCTCACACTAAATCTTGCTTCATTAATCTGCATGGTTAATAACTACTTTGTGTCTTTAACCTGTTCCACAGAGCAACGATACCAGAGCTGGGAAAGAAACCTGTTTTCTATCTCTGACTATTTTGCTGAGATTTAGAGAGTAGATTCCAGTCCAAAACCAAACACAAAAAGTGAAATCTTTCTAGTAAAATAAGTTTCAAAATGATATTTAAAAAGTCATTCCAGTCAATCATGTTTGGCTGTTGTTTATGTTTACACTTTTGTACGTGCACTCTTATTTGAAAGCCAGTGTTCATTTTGAACTGGATGGGCTGGAATTTCCACTTCCAGAACGACTGAATGCAGTGGTCAAGCTGCCTTGGAACATTTTTCTAAATCTTTTCAAGTTGAAAAATTCACAGAAATAGCTCACCCTGGAGGGGCAAAATGAAAATGAGAAATTAAATGAAAAACTTTCATTTCAGGGCATTGGTATCTCCTTCAAAAAAAATTTCAGCTAAAAATCCCTGATTAGCTATAGTCTGTGCAGTTCATATTCAGTCCAGTTATGATCTTCTTTTTCTTTAAGGAGTGATTAGAACATTATTTTTTTAAATTACCAGGGTGCAAGTTAAGAAGATTCACTTATGCAGTGATGTATTGATAAAGATATAGGTGCATGGGAGAAGTTTAATCGCATGGTAAACAACGAAAACAGGAAAATAGTAAAACTGATAAATAAAAGTCAAAACAAGTTTGATTTTGAGTATTTCTGGTCCCGTATAGCTACTGAGTTCAAAGTGCTTTAAAGAGTGTTATAATCAGAGAGGTGCTTAGCACTTTATAAAAATTTGTCTCTTCCAGAGGGTTTCTTACTGGTTGTCTTAAAATGCGTCCCCAGACTTTCGCTGCTTCAGTGAACCCTGGGTACAATATGCAGATCTACAACTGAAAGAAATTTGTTACAGAGAAGAAAAAAGAAAG
This sequence comes from Pelecanus crispus, assembly GCF_030463565.1. NCBI lineage: Eukaryota > Metazoa > Chordata > Aves > Pelecaniformes > Pelecanidae > Pelecanus > Pelecanus crispus. Next base: position 105,073,675 of record NC_134645.1, read on the forward strand.
AAAAGTTTCTGATTTTGAAATAAGCTCCAGACTGATGGTCACGTTTATCAGTGCTAGCCCAGCTCTTCACGAGGGTGTGTAGCACGTCCTTGCATGTCGTTGTGTAGTCAAGCTTAGCCTCTGGCTTACAGCAGGTATTTCAATTGCTTGTTTAATTACTGTGGCCACTCCCTCAGCACAGCTCAACAAAAACCTCCTTAAAACCTTGGGAGCAACTGGCAGAGGCTTGGTGATTAATTTCACGTCTTTTGTGCAACCATCAGCGAGGAGACAAGCTGTGGCTTCCAGGGGCTGGAGGTGCTGGGGTCCCCAGGGAGGGTTACTAACCCTAGCCCCCATGCCGTGTCTCCCAGTGAGACAGCTGCATCCAGGTGCAGCTCACCCTCCTCACCGCTCAAGTCTCAGTCTCTTCACCCGTTTTTCACAAGGGTACCTTGTATATGGCCCACCTGGGAGTCATTCCACAGAGGAATCTACCTCTGTCTGTGGCCAGCAAGAGAACACGTGGCTGATGAAGGAGTACTGTGAAACCCTTCCTGACTCTGCAGAAGGTGTGTATATCTTCCACCATCCTTTCTGGGTGGTTTGTCCAGGAGCCCCCGTCATCCCACTCACTTCCACGGGAAGCACCAGCAGCCTGCCTCCCCCCTACAGCACGGCATTTGCTTTGCTCTCAGTGCTGTGAGAAGTAGGCACATGGACCCCTGGCATTTTTCAGCCCATTTTCCCATCTTGGCAGAAAACTGTGAGGAAAAAAAAAAATCAAATAGCAGAGTGGAATTAATCCTACAAATGTTAAGCAACGTTGCTTAAAAAAGAAACATACAAAGAATTACCCTTTTATTGCCACAGTAGATTTCTTAAAGCAAAATCAAACACGCTAATTTAAGAGCACCACTGAAACTAATACAATGATTGCGGAACAAGTCACGTACAAACCTTCTTAGTTAAAAATTCAAAAAGCCAAAGATATTTATTCAGAGCTGTAGTGCTGCAAGTGCTGTAAATTACAATGACTAATGTTGAAAGAGATTTACACAGCACAGTTGTTCCCGTCTTTTTCACAAGCCTATAAAGTTAGACCCAGCCTATTCAAATAAACCTAGTTGTAAGTTATAGAAGTAGTTCAGCCAAATGATGAAACAGAAGAAACTTATTCAGCACTCTGTCCTGAAGGTTATAATGCATATAATGAAGAAAATTAAAAAATGGATACATTAAGTGGCAATTTAGGATCTCTTACCGGCTAGACGGAAAGGAAATGAGACTGCAGCAGTGAGCTGTACAATGTGCACAGGAGGCGTATGCTGACTTGTCCCTGGCAAGATGCAGACAGGAATGGAAGTGGTTTTTTTTTTTTTTTTTTTTTTTTTTTTGCAGTGGGGTTACTATGTACTGGGAAGAGCAAAAATGGACCAGAAACCACATCAGCAAAAGTACCACCAGCACAACACCCCTTTTTATTCATGCTGATCCAAACTTTTAAGCCTCAAAAGCCAGCCTGGTTTCTGTCTGACTGGGAAGTCACTGGAGCCCAGTCAGCTGTCAGTATTACAGTTTTCTGATCATTTAAGTTTTGCTTTTAGTCACCGCTAAGGGGCCTGGATCTTGCTGGCAGAGAAAGAATCATCCTCTCTCTCACATCTATGCCTTTAAAGTTTCTAAGTTAAGCTTTCCTCCATTTATTGCACCCAAGGTACCTGGTCCATCTATGCCTGGTCTGTGTGTGTCCATGAAGGATGCAGAAGGTTCACACAAAGCTGAGGGGGAACCAGTAGGTCCTCAAAATTACCCCTGTAGGAGCACCACTGTTGAAGCCGAGCCATCAGGTAGCAAAACAGATAAGGACAAAAAAGAGGTGCCTGTTGATTGAGGCGTTTATTCAGGGAAAGAATGAATCCTGCCTTTTGGTCGTTGCATCCAGCTCTGCTGCTTTATTTAGCTTACAGGACAAATGGAAGATACAAAAATGCAGTTGCATGGCTTATTTAGAAATCAAGCCTTAGCTGGCTACATAAGAAACCTGTGGAAGACCTGCTGAATCTTAATCTCCCAAGTGCTAGTCCAGTCCTTCATTTAAAAATATTGCCCATCTGGAAAATCAGGACTTGGAACTGCCCTCTCTTGGGTGTAAATCAGCATGGAAATTGCCTCAGTGTTATTTAGATGTAGCAGCTGTAGGCTCTAGTATTAGCTGGAAGTAATGAATACATTATTAACTATGTTTTACAGCAAGCAGAACCCATTCATTCACACTACTTTTATTTTGTGATTCATCTGTAGTTTTTCATCTATACAGGGAATATGCACCATTTGCATGAAAAAAAACCCCAAAAAGATATTTGAAAAAGTCTGTCATCAGGTTCCTCTTTTCTATACCCTTTCTTCTGATGATCATCCTTTTATGCCTGCATCATCATCATACTGAAAGCAAATTAATTATATGTTTCCCAAGTATCATTTCATATAATTGATTAGTAGCTGAAGTAAACCTCAAAGAACGCTCCATTCTTAATTTTGGAGGTCAGTAAGGAACCATCTGCAAAAACAGGGCTGTTCATTAATAAGCCCTTTGTTCTGAGGCATTTTAGTACTTTGTTAGGTCAAATACATAATTTTTTTTTTAAATTTAATGCTATAAATATTATATATACACAAATAACACGGGATATAATCAGTTATCATATGAAGACTGCTATCAAACCAATACACTGGTATCAAACCTCAGAAACTGTCAATGGCTTAAATGCCAGTTTTGTCATCTCTTCTATGGTTGTGTCTATACTCTTGCCAACAGAAAAGAATGGAGATATCTGAGCAGGCTTTGAACTATGGCACTTCAGGCACTTCAGCAATCTCATAACTCAAAATTGGCTGTTGCTTGAACATTTCTTTGGAGTATCATTATGTAGTGACACTGTTGCTATGCTGTACCCATAAATGCATGGGTAGCAGTGTGGGAAGGAAAGTAGTTTGTTTTGGGAAATCAGGAAAAAACTGAAGACCAAGTCTATTATCATCATTGCATGCGTGAAATTTTCATCAGATGAGGAACGCCACGGACCAGACTTACTTGAGACTTCTCAGAAGTGCTTACAGGAGTACAGCTATTAACTCACCATACTGATAAGGTCAGGTTTCTGTTTCTTAGGGTTTTATGTCATTTTGTGTTTTCCACTGGAGAAGTGACAAATCACACCACTGGTCCCTTCTTCTGCCTCCTCAGCGCTTCTGCCTGCCACAACAGTCTGCTCCCACCTGAAAAGGGACTTCAGAAATATCAGTGGGGGGAGACTTCTTTGCTTTTTCCCTTTCTGTGATATTCAGGAAGATGTTTCAGTTTCTCAAACTGCCCACCTGCCAGTAACAGAAATCTCACTGAGACCTGGCGTGGTCATTCATCAACATCAAGAGAAAAGATTTTGGGACTGGATTTTCTAACTATTTAACCTGACAGTGCATGAGCCAGAATAGGATGCAGGTCTTCTACCTCTAGATTTGAGCTCCACCTTGAAATAAATGAATAGAAACAATCATAGGGAGGATGGGGATACGTACAGAGTGTTTGGACAGGACTTCATCCAGTTGCTGGGAAGCATTAAAAACACCAGGTGAAGTTCCCCCTCCACTGCGCACTGAGCGCGCTGAGCACCGTGCCGGCACAGCCTCTGCCTCACCTCGGTGGTGCTCGGCATAGGCAAACTCAGCTCTCTGTTCACATAAATAACAGAGGGTTGCAGCTTTCGTAATTTTCTGAGATTCGCGTTTTGTAATTTCCTGTTTTGCAGATTTGTGTTTTGTAATTGTCTGAGATTTGACTAAAGACACAGGTAGGCATGGTGCTCTGTGTGAAATGCTAGCCTGGGCTTTATAATATTTTTAGTTGTCACCTTATTTTGTTTGTCACTTCAAAGTGCTGCAAATTTGGATTGCTGCTGGCAGGGAATTAAAATATGCCAATGTACGTTTTGGATGCCTTGGGCAGATGGAGGGACTAATATCTCTTTTCTCTTCTCTGATTCTTTTTCCTGTTTAATTAAGAGATTTATAGGCATGTATTCAAGTATTATGATATAAATGCTTTGACCCACGTTTCCTCTCACATTAACAAAATTTCTAAAGAGTTTAAGGGCTTAATGGCTCTTGCTTCTCAAGTAAGAGGAAAAAAGTATTCAACTACTTGTGAAAGAACACACTAAAATATGCTTCATGGTGTACTTCTTGAAACTTGAGGTAGCTAAAGTTTGCAAGGTCATGTCTTTTGTGTTTCCTATAATTTTGGAACCCAAGGCAGTTGTGGTAATGGAGTTATTTAAAATTCAAAGAAGAGGATTTGTTAATTAATAAAAGGTGTTTGATCTTGGGGAAGGAAAAATTAAGATTTATTTAGAAAAAGTGAAACCAATACATTATTCCTGCTCTAACTTATGTATTTATTTTTTATTTAATTTATTTGTTATTCAGACTTTCTAGGACTTGCCATCTAAAGGTGCCTATACATTCCTGACATTCTTCTGAAAATAAGCTCTCCAAGTTGTCCATGCGACCAAAATTCAGTATGTTATTCCCTAGAAAGATGCCCCCTCTGAAGTGTAGACTCAGATGTGTACCCAGGGCCTCTCATTGTGTGATTGAAGGTGTCATTTCCAAAATCACATATGTAATTTGCAGGCTTTACAGATTTGAAAAGTATTTATCTCTCTCCCTTAAAAATCAGTAAGAGCTGAGCATAATGAGTCTTTTCAAGATATGTTTGCAAATTATAAGGAGTAAGTCCAGATACAGTGCTTAACCCCTCACCCCCTCACCCCCCCCCCCCCCCCCCCCCGCACCTGCCCCCAAACCAGAGAACTATCATCTCGGTGATTTTGAAAATGGGACTTCAATTTCCAAATCCCTGCCATGATTTTTAACATTTTGCTTCAAAACTGAGCATGAGAGATTTAGAATATCTGCTGCTGTTTCTTTCTTTCTGTTGGTACTAGGTCAGTAAAAGCAGGTGTGTGTCAGACCTTATGCAAGTGTATATCCAAGTGTAATTCTCACTCTTTTTGATGAGATTTAATAGTGCTTGCTCAAGGAAATGCAAATTAAGTAAATGTTGATTGAATTCAGGCTGTCAACTGTCAACTTCATTTACTATTAATCTCTCAAGGTCATGAGATTAACATTGTTATAAATAATTGATCTGAAAATAATTCAAACAAATTATTGGCTTGTGAACTGAATAAAATATTGCCTGTTAACCTAAAGATTATAGACTGTAAATTTTCATCTACTGAGAAAGTAATCTCCTTTGAATTGTAGATCATTGTTGAATATATTTGATATCTTTAGAGCTGATCAAGCTGGAAAATAAGCGTGTGTGTGTATGCATATATGTGTGTGTATATATATATAACCTTCAAAATAATAGCTCTTTAACAGGTGACACTCCTCAGGAAAAATTTATTCCAGTATAGATCACATTTTAAAAATCCTGCAGAGGGGTGAATGAAATAATGCAATAAACGGGGGGTTAAACACAAGTCTGTGAAAAGTGGGTTTGAAGACCAGCATAAGAGGTGCAACTTGAGCCCACAGGTTTTCAGTGGAGAGCTAAAAACAATATGTAGTGCAAAAACCCCGGTAGAAGAAAAAGTATGAACACATATGAGACACAAAGGTGCTCTCTGGTTTACTCTCATTTTCATTGCTTTTTGCTCTCTGGCCACGTCTGTGGGGTGGGTGGGAAAAAAGGGCAAAAATGCTCCAGGCAAAACTTTCATTCTGTTTATAATCTCCTAAAGGTTCAATACTTTATTGTTTGGGCAGTTTTATTGCTTTAAGTCTGCACACTGTGTACGACAAAACCATAAGGAAATTAAGTTTAAAAAAAGCTAGTTTGTGGAACATCCATTCTTGAAATCTGCAGAGGGAGGCACACCTCTCTCTTGCAGTTTATGTCTTCCCAGCAAGTGAGAAGGACACTCTTTTAGATCTGTGATTTGTGATCCTGTCTCTGCCCGGTCATTTGAAGCATCAAAGAACGATGCCATGGTCCCTTGGCCAACAGCAGAGATGCTCCCCTGTGAGTTACTTGGCTGAAAAGAGATTGTGTACAGTGACATTCCTCCAGAGTATTCCCCCCCACCACTAAGAATTTGCAGTGCAGGGACCATCTGAGCCAGAGATGGGTGTAAGTGAATGAACTAAAACCCAGCAATATACTTATTTGTCAAGTAACCAGTGACAGATGCTGTCCTCCTAAAGGCTTCTTATGTGGGGTGTAAGAATAAAATCTGCTGACAAACAGGTTTCTGATCTCCCCAAATCTTTTTTTCCTCTAGCTCCTTGTGTGTTCTTCCCGAAGACCTTGTCCTGCTCAGAAGAGGAGGAACAGAGGATATGAATCTTGAGGTGTTCATAACACCTTTACAGCACTTCTCTGGCTGACAGGCTTATCAGTGTGAGAATAAGTATATGGCAACCACCTGCTTCCCTATCACTTATATTGATCTCTGTAATGCTTTTAATTAGAGAAAACATGATGAGGAGTTTCTGACAGCACCCTGACCCTTAGCCCTGGCCATCTCAGTGACTTGTCCACTTAAAGACCGAGTCCTCAGCTTCACTTGGATGCAGGCATCCATGGACTTCAACAAAGCTGTACCAAACTGTAAGAGCTGACTGTCTGTCCCACCTTGGAAAGCACTGAGATATTTTTATTTGGAGGAGCAAGTTGAACAGAACGATTGAGAAGACCGTGGCTGATGGGTTTGAAACTGGCCATTGCACACAAAGAGTAATGGTTAATCTTTTTTGTTATTTAAGTGTTAACTACATACTGACATTTATCACTATATAGTGCCCCAAGTACCACTAGCCACTACTTTGAGATAAAAAATAGCTGGGTGTCTCAAATACAGTGTGAAAGTTGGTAATTTTTGAGATACATAGGGAAAAGCTGTTTATTATATACAAAGATCTGCAACATCAAAAGTGACAATTGTACAGACACTTAATAGAAGCGAGATTTTTGGTTCATATGTGCTTGTACTAAACAAGACCCAGTTTACACACCTGGAAATAGACTCTCCAAGTCACTCATATTATTGGTAAATTCAATGCAGGTGAATTGGATGGAGGTAAAATGAGGAGACACCCGTGTCTGCACCCACAGCTGCTCTGGCGTGAGAGCAGTGCAGCTCCCTAGCCGCTGAAAGGGGACGACAGCTCTAACTCAGCTATGAGGAATTCTTTGAGATTCAACTATTTCTGCCATAATTCACTCTAATTATTCTAGTTTTCAACAATGTTTTGTCAAAATTTGGCACATTTTAACTTTCAGTAATGAATGGCATACAACTACTTTCCTGTCAGAAATCCCCAACTCAAACAGCCATCAGTCTGGTCTTCATCTGGCTATAGGCATAGCTCCCTACTCAGTCCAACTGTTACGTCCACAAAATTTCCCTGCTCATTGCAGGGGGCTTGGTCTAGATGACTTTTAAAGGTCCCTTCCAACCCAAACTATTCTATGATTCAATTAAAATTGAAGGGTTTGGATTTTTTTTTAATGTTTACCTAGTGATGCTAAAATGCTGCAGACAGAGTTGCTGGCAGGATAAGTTTAGGTTGGACCTAAGTGAGGAAAACAGGAAGGGAAGAAGAAGAGATTGGAATTACAATAACTTCTTGTGTGTGGGTACTGAGATAAGGCTTGAGCTCAATTAACCAAGATGAATTTTACTTATATTACTATGTAAGTAGAAGTTCCTGTACAAGTAGGAGCTTTGGTATTATGCATACAGGTACATGCATGTGTGCCTGCATAGATACCACCACAACCCCAGCCATCAGAGATTTCATATGTGGTAACTGAACGACCACCTCACTGTTCTGTAACCTCTTTTAACTTTTCACTTCCTCTCTTCCTCTTCATTTCCTTCCTCCATTAAGTCTAAATAGAGACCGTAAGCTGTTCAGAAAAGCTACTATGTTTCCTACTGTTTTTTCAAAGGCACTGAGCAAATTTTCAGGATTCAAAATTAATTTCTCATTAGCCATTCAGTAGTAGCATGCCCTCATGCGTGGAGCTGTCTGAAGCCAATTATCCCAAGCAATGTGATGGAAGTGAGTTTTTCCAATAGCATTTACAAGGCAAGAGGTAGGCAAACAGATATCTGAAGGATGCTTCAGGTAAATAGGAAAGAGGAAATTAAGGTGGAGATGGAAGGAGGACACAGAAAAGATTATTGAACCTGATATGGCTAGCAAGGCAGAATTAACAGGAAGGCAAACAAATCCGAAATGTCAGAGCAAGGAAGTGATGCAAGGCTCTGAAAGTAAACATGGGACACTAACATAGTTGACATTACCCTGTTTAATTTTTGATCCAGATAATTGCTACCTATATTTTATTCCAGAAATTTTACACTAATGTGATGTCAACTTCGGTCTTTTCTCTGTTGTTTGGGTGGACTCTTGGCCCTGTAGAAGGTGCAGCAGTTCTGCAAACAGTAATGCTGCCACAAAGCAGCTTTGAGACCTCAATTTACAACATTTCACTCCACATTTCTGATGTGTTTTTTAAAATGATGTTCTAAATTTTGAAATAAAAAATGTTAATAACAGTAATAGCCAGTGAAAACAAGAACACAGGAATGAGCTGAGCTTTAAAAGAAACATTTTATTTGGTAAAAAATAAAAGTAATAAATTATTTCAAGACAATTTTTGGTTTGTATCTGTACATATACAGTATATTCATAACATAGCTGCTATGTAATCCAGGAATTCCATCTGAGAAAAAGGATTTACATATCAAGTAACAATTTTAAATGAAACCAGCACAGTGTTCTACATCTGTCAGTATTGAAACCAACTTGATGGAATTCCTTTTTTTTTCGCCCCAGAAATTACCCAGTAATATCTATTCTGGGTCTTGAGTGTTTGTAGCACCCCTCATGCTTGTTTTGCATCATCTAGATGAGCATTTCTCAGCTTTTTATAATCAAAGAACACCTGATTTTTTTTTTTCCCTGCAGCATTGGTGTACCAGCTTTCATTTTCAACTGGTAAAAAGTACATTATGAATGTTCACTTACTACTTTATCTTCTGATTTCACTTGCTTCCTTTGCTGTATCTGGAAATATGTGCAAATGCTTTTCTGTTTCGTCTGGTTGCGTTTTTTCAGTCACCTGAATTCACTTCCATGTCAGCTTTTGAAATCTCATGGATCACCAGGGATCCACAGACCCTGAACTAAGGAGGGTTGATCTAAACCCTGAAACCAGAACGATGATATTTTAACACCAGCATACGTGACATTTGGAAGAAATGTGCCAGACATGATATCGAAACGTGGTGTGGCCATATGTCAAAATTAGACATGGCCGAAAGAAAAGATGAAACCATATATTGAACTGTCTTCCAAAATACATCAGCTAGGACTACACTGAGATTTTTTACACTAAAATCTAACAAACAGGTATGCCTGGTGTTATGCTTTATCCTGGGACTGCCTAGTTTAAAAAGCTAAGCTTGTGTTTAATGCCTCGTTGGATCGTTTCTTCAGAGTATTATTCAAGGGCTTGGGAAGTTGTAGACAATCAGTCTGAATTTTGAGCACGTTGATTGCTAAATGAGGCAAGAACGAACAATGTACAACAGTCATGTAAGAGTCCTGTGTTTGAATGCTAATAAATGAGTTGCATTCATTTCTCAAACACAATAAAATATTGCCACTGGTGCATAGTCTTTAAAATATTTCTACTTCAGCTGTCATAAATTTTGTCTGCTTTGGAGAGAAAAGAAGCAATTTTTTCTCCCAGGTGTATTTACATATGGAGCAACACTATCAAAACAAACATGTTTCACGGGCCTCTTAGCAGAAGTGAGTATTTTTCTCCCCAACTATCTTTTGCACTTATCCATGGAATTTTTAATTAGTGTAACACATGTGGCGGGAGAAAGATGCACAGTCTTCACAGCAGCTTCTTCTGAAGAGATGTCCAGTCATTTTTAGTAAACCAGATTCTCTTCCAGATATATGCAGATATTTTCAAGATACACAACGACTGATTTGGGAATCTAACACCCTATATCTCCCTCGCTTGTCAGAAATAGGACTTGACCACTTTTTAAAGTGTTACGTATATGAAAGTTGCTTTTAAATACTGACCTGGGGGGGACCATTCCAAGTAAGAAGGTGGTTAACAGGATTAAAACTTAACTAGTCAACATCACTAAAGTAGAAATCCATACTACTAGCTTAGCTTAACAGCAAAGTAGCTCTGTTCTGAGCTGTCGGAGCTGTTGAAGAGCAAATGTTTTCTTCCATCTTGTTTCTCAATACAGAAAACCATTCTCAGAATATGCCACGTCTTTGGCATCATGTCAAAATGAGAAAAATGGAGACCTAACTGTAACTCTTAGTTTTGAGCTGAAAATGATGAAAAATTTCAGACTCCATAGAAAGGTACCAAGACATCTGAAAGCACCTGTACCAAATAAAGAATGAAATGGCAAGACAGCCTTTTGAGCATTGCAGTCTCCTCTCTTGTCAGCAGGGTGCTAATGGAATATGTACTCATGTAAGTGAAGACAAAACTGGAGTAACATGCCTCAATTACCTGTGAACTACCGCAGCTTTATGTTGCTCTAACTCTCCCGACTTAAATGAAAACAAAGTAAAAAAACCCCAAATACTGCACTGTGCGGTACAATATTGATATAGGCAATAAATTACAATAAGTACCACAGTAACCTTACTGATTTCTCTGCATTACACAGTTGCAAAGCTACTTGTTGGTTGTACAGCTTATTCCACGTAATGCTACAAATGAAAAAAATATATATTTATCGCACAGCTTAGTGGAGCCATTTAAAATTTTATTTTTACATTGTCTTGCAACAGATTTTGGTATTATATTTCTTATGACTTCTTTTATAAACCACAACATTTCCTAATACATTTCAGAAACCTGAAAAATGATCAAACAGTTTTTTCTCTGAATAGTAATTTTTCACCTATCAATGCACAAACATCTATTGCCGCATAAGCTTTTTGTTTCTCTCAAGGGTTGTAACAAATACTACTATCCTCATGTATTAGACAGCTGGAAATTTATTTTTTCTTATTTTTAACCTTTCTTTACATCTAATTCATGTTTGTTAGCATGAATAAAGAGTGCAGTGCAAACCCATTAATAAGAGAACCAACGTTTTGCAATCTGAGAGGCAGTAAAAACTGTTTATTACAAGGCTGAAGAAATTAATTTATTCACTGGGTATTATGACCGTATGTAGGGGTGGTTTATGGTTTATTTATGATATGAATTGAATGGGCACCATATGAGGAGCCTGTATCTCCTGGCCACACTGCCCTCCGCTGCCGACGATGCTCTCAAGGGCCACGCTCAGCATTGCATAACTCTCATCAGCTTTCGCACAGCCACCCTCCTAGATCTATTATGGTGCTAATGGTATTTTATTTAATGTGGAAATGACACATAATTTTTTATGGGTTTCACAATTCCCAAGCCATTTGGCCAGATGACCATCATGCATGGCAACAGCTATTACTTCACAGCCTTACAAAACTGGGAGTGCATTGGGTGTGTGTGGGGTGTAACAAACTTGCAATGTGCAGAGCACATTTAGGACACATTAAATTACATGCATCTCCTTGGAAAAGCAGAAACATCAAGACAAGCTTTGGGAAAAAGGAAGTTAAAAAATATAAACTCTATTTTTCCCTCAAAAAATGTGCATATCCCTTTTCTTTGCTGATGCAAAGAGCAGGTATCTTTTTTTTTCATATTTGTCCCTTCTGTTTTGTGAAACAGCTAGGTTCCCACACAGACACCAGGCAGATCAGACAGGACTGGGTGACCATTGTTTTCCCACCTTTAACACCTAATTCTGGAAGGAACAAAAGAACAGTTGATCCTCGCACCACCTCCCCAGTGTGCTCCCCCACCTTCAAAGCCCTAGCTGCATGCAGGGCATGGGGCTGGTGTTCCCATGGCGTCAGAGCCTCGTGCTCCCCAGGGAGCTCTCGGTCTTGTAACATTTCTAAAACAGTGGTGTCAGTACATTAAGCATCTGATCCTACTTCCACTGAAGTCTGTGGCGATCTTTTGCATTCATTTCAATTAATCTCGGATCAGGCCTTAATGTTGCACCACTCCTATGCAGGGTCTCTAAGGAGAGATCTGAAAATGAAAAAACCACTAGTTCTACCGTGATTTTTTTTTTTTTTTTTGCATTATTACGTCTATGAGCAGGCTCTTCACTGAAGGCTCTTAATCTTCTGTGTAGGTACAAAATAGTAGTATATATCTATAAACATAGATGACTTGGTAAATTAAAATATCTGTCTTCTCAGGACTCTCTAATTAGCAATCTACTTTGAAAAATACAGTAAAATATTTCCAAACTGTATCAAAATAGATTTCCCAAAATTTACTACAAAATGGAAAGCACTGTCGCCTCAAAGCTTGTCCCAAGACCCTTGTTCTCCCTCTCTCATTTCCTTCCCAAATATAGTACTGCCTACAAGTGTATGTCGGAGCTCATAAGAGTACAAGGGAAAACTAAGGATCCTCCTAAAAACTACCCACACCCTTTTTAGCACCACCTGCATCTTGGTTAAGTTCCTTTGCTGTACTGTTAATTTAGGCACCATTGTGAATAACTGTCTGCCCTGCTAAAAATGTTAAGAGTTATAAAAAGTACAGTATTGCATTGCTGTTGGCTGCGTAACTGTGGAAGTATGTTGTGCCTATATTGAAAATATGCCTAGAGCACTAGAGAGAGACTGCGTGTCTTGGGTCTGAAAATGCTACCTCTGTCAAGACAGAGTATTTAAATATAAATGTTCATTTGGGAAAAATACCAACTATGGCATTTCAGCAAGGAGTGAACAAAGTGACCAGTGTTCATCAAGAAATTCCTAAAATCTCTTCCATGGTCACAGGTAAAGGGGAAACCTAAATTTTCAGCAAAGGACTGAGATGCAAGACTTTGCCACTCATAAATAAATACCATCCCCACAGTAAAACAGTTATTGCTATGATGCATCAACCTAATAAAGTTGCCTGAGAAACAGTTTGAACAAAAAGCTGATACTGCTTCACTGAAATCACTGACAATAACTATGGTGAGTTCACAGGAGCTACAGCAGATTCTCGGTGAGAAGTAGATTTCCATAAGAAATCTCTTCCCAGGGCCACAGGTAGAAGAGACAAATGAACTCAATCTAGCTGGTGCATGAAATGCCTTTTTGGTGTTTCTTTCTAAAGAATAAAACAAAGACCTTCCTAGTAGGACTCCTCCATAGAATGCTGTAGGACCTTTAAGATCTAAGAGTGAAGTGGTCTCCTAAAACATGCTCCTGAAACATGAAAAGCCTGTATAAGGATTAAGCTTTCAGCAATGAGTTTTCCCAAATTTCTGAATTTGGAACAAATCTGTTGCACAGCACATTGCAGCTAAATGGTTATGGCATTCTCCTAAGAGACAAACTCCATATCCAGGAGGGCGTGAGCCAGCTGGATGTTCTGGCTGTGCATTGCAGATGAGAAGTGGATGCCATGCTGCTGCCCAAACACCCTGCCTGTGTTTTTTGTAAGCACTAACCTGGCATAGGAACTTAATATCAGGAAATTTTTTATGACTGAGAGGCTTGGATGAACAAAAATGTGTCCCTTAGACTGCAGTTAGGTGCCTAAACACCTTCACTAAGGTTAAATGCTTGCTACTACCACCCTTGACTGATACCTTCTTTGGCTTAGGAGAGGTGCCTTACTGTTTGATGCAGTGAGTTACAAATCTCATTTTTAGATGCCTAATTGCTCCCAGCCTGTAATATTCACCTTGACATAAGGCAGCGTTGCAGGGTTGAGCTTGCAATCTCCCTCATACGCCTAGTCTAAGCACTTGCAACCTTATTTAAAAAAAACTAGGTTATTAAAGCCAGAGTTGCAAATACATCTGGCAACATTTAAAACAGACTGTCACATGTGAAACTCAAAAACTTACCTGAGAAATGGAAGGCCATGGACAAGTTTTTTTTTTTAAACACCAAATAGAAAAATGTAACAAAAAGCTATTTTTAGAATACATTACAGAATACTGGCTTATATATATATAGTTATACAAATGTAACTAACCCATTGAAATTTAAACTAGTTGTAAGTTATTTTCAAGGCACCTTATTTTATAAATAGCTTTTTTAATGTTCATCCTACATTCACACTAGTTTAACCATGTAAACAAGTCTGTGAAAGCTCAGATAAGGTCACTTTAAGATCTGTGTGCCAAATACTTCAGAAAAATATTGTATTACATGGAAAATTCAATAAAGTAAGATAGATCTATCTGCTGCCCAAACAGTTCAATAGATGCTATGGGGTAAATTATTAACAAGATGAAGCCTAAAAGAGGTTTTCAAAAATTAGTTTAAAGATAAGTAACATGCAATGCATTAACACTTGTGTTTATAATTTGAAAGTGTACATAAATGCTGAAAAAAATGCAAGCCACTATTCCTAGTGCTATCCTATTTTTAAAGGGCAAATCTTTGGAATCAGTATTATTTGAAGTTTAAAAACATCCTCCATCTTTTTTCCCCCACACTTAATCTTACAATATGCTAGTACGTACTTTCTTCACAAGGAAAATGTATAAAATCAATCTTACAATATAAACATTATCAACAACCCTTGAGACGTCTTCTGGACACAGAATTTCTGCAAAGACTTAAGTCTAACAATTCTAGGATTATTACGTAAAAATATGTACATTCATTCCAATGTCCTAGACCCAAGAAGAAACCCAAGTAATCTCTACAAAAGTTGCCTGTCAAGTCTTGTCCAGTTGAGATTATGTCCAGCTTTGTTACTCTTGCTGTATTTCAACATAATCAACAAAAGTTTTACTTGTTTTTGTGTAGGAAGCTCCCAAACTTTTGCATAAATCCTCTCAGCTTGTTATCATTAGGCTGCAATGGATGGTAAGCAGTTGAGTTGTAGCTGACCATGTGATTACTCCTGCCGTAATTATTCCCTAAGGTCTTGCTTTTGATATCTGTGAGATGTGAACTGCTGTTGGGTGCATTTCCTGCATGTTGGCTAGCATTTTCCATCTTGCAGAATGGCTCAAAGCGGCTATAAACACGCCTTTCACTCAAACGAGATCTTAGCTCCTCTTGGTGTTTTGAACTTGCCAGCTGTGGTGTCATTGAACTTGCTCTTTGAAGAGCAGAAACAGGGGCACTTTCGGGAGTGGTATTTGTAGTGACTTCCTTTACATCTTGATACTGAATCTGTTCTGTATTAAATCTTGGGGTAGATGCATCTCCTGCAGTTTCTATGAACTTACTTTCAAGGGAGCATAAGAGGGGACACTTTTTATTGCTTTCATCAGATGGAGGTTTTTGAGGTTTTGGTGACTTCGGAGACTTTGGAGACTTTCTTGGGCTCCCGGTGACATCTTCTTTACTTCTGTTCAAGCTTCCTTGAGAATTTGATGATGTGTTTCTCTTTCTCCTTGGGGAAGAATCTGTTTTATTCTCAGAAATCTTTGGTTTTTGATTCTCTTCTTCAGAAACCAATGTGTCAGAACTACTACACATTCTGTAAAAGGCAGGACCTTTGTTTTTTGACAAGTTCTCCTTTTTGTCTGGTGTGAGATTAAGAAGTGACCGCAATTTCTGGGATCCTTTCTTTAGAAAACTTGGGGAATTCTTACTTTCTTTCTTTGATGTGCAATCCTTACAAGACTCCTCTTTGCTAGCTTCAGTGAGAGCAGCCATAGAGATCGCCTTGCTAGCAGTCGGGCTCTTTAGCTCTCCTTTGAGGTTCTTTTCCTCCTGTGGCAGGTGGTTGGTCACACTGTGCAAACTTTTAGAGCTCTTCAGCGTGTCTTCTGGAAGTTTTGGACTAACTGGCTGCTTAAGTCTGTGCCTAGTCAATGTGCTGTAAACATAACTGGATGCATTTTTGTTGGCACCAGGGTCTAATATGGATTTTGAATTAAACATGGGAAAACTTCTCCTTTTTAGCATATTTTCATTTTGAAGGTTTTTCAGATTTTCTGTATGTTTGTCTGCACACAATGTTGTGTACAAGTAGAGAGATGAGTCGCCCGTTGCATTTGAATTTACACCAGGTTTTGTGTTGTCCGCAGTATGAATTCTGTGGTTTTTTCGTGCATCTGATTTAAGTGGGACGTTTGTGCTACGCTCTTCTAAAGTATTTTCTGTTCCATTTTCCACACTTGGAGCATGATTAGATGTCCCTTTAGGTGTTGCACTTCCCTCTGACCCAATTATAGTTGAATTTGAAGAACTTGCACAGCTGCTTACTTCCTGCTGTTCAGGTAAAGTTGGCTGAAACACCAATGATGATCGTAAGCGAGAATGAGAATATAGCGCATGAGCTTTAATATTTTCAGCTGTGTCATAGCTATCATATCTGTCACCCAAGGCTGACCCATTAGACTCTACTGGATAATCTGACTGATCATTCAAATATGACTTAATTCGCCAGTTACGTAGAAATGATTTCGTTGTGTGTTCGAGGGTTGGCATCCTTTGCTGCAGATGGCGGATATGATTATCTGTCCCATTAAAAGACCTCCGTACAATTGAATTTCTTTCTGCAAGATTTACCTTTGGTCGTGAAAACTGATCGGCAAAACTTTGCTGGGGTGTATTGTAGTTATTTGCATACCCTCCTCGTAATGAAGAAACAATACTAAGGCTATCAGATGGCATTTTCCAAGTATTTGATGGATTGTTGGCTCTATTAATAGCTCTGTTGAGCAATAGGTAAGGTGTCCTTTCTGGCTTCTCCCCAGCATAACTATGTCTCTTCCAGTGCTCATTTTTTTCACTAGGTTGATACTGCTGTATTGGATTTTGCATATTAAAACCTGGATGAAATGGTTGTTTATTATAGGTTTGATTTCTCAAGCCATATTTATCTATTTCATTTACAGCATATCTTCCACGAGTTTTCCAACAAACAGGATCTATCTTATGAACATTGTCTTGCCTACCAAAAAGGTTTCTTTGGCTAGAAACGGAAGCCAAGGAACACACAGACTGCTGGTATGTATCATTATCCCAGAGTGTCCTGCGACTGTTTACCCGCACTAATTCTGGGGCAAATGAACTAGGAACAGAAGAACGGGCATACAGTGTCCTGAACTCTTCATCAAAAGATTCAACCAGCTGTCCTGTGATAACTTGAACCATACTAAGGTTGGTTTTTTCAAATGACCACATAAAGCTGAAAAAAGAACAAATGACCATTAGAAACAGTTCTTTTGAACTGAAGTATTACACTGGTCCTTCTTGATATGAAAGCTTTCACACAAACCTGGGTTTTGCACAAATACTTTCTAAATAAATAAATAATTTGGGGGCATGATTCATGGAGTTTGGATTTGGAAGGTCTAATCTAATACCAGTCGAACTCAGCTGGAGACTTTCCACTGCTTTCAGTGGGAGCAGGAATGAGTCTATAACTACTTAATTGCTCTTATAAAAAGTGGATATTGCAAAAAAGTATTCACAAATGCAGAACAGTGGAGTACAAATACCTAATGGAGGAAAATTACCTCTACAAAGACAGCCGGAATTGACTAGACCCACTGTATTTACTCCTGCGTCAGAGAATGTTAATGTGCGGTTATGTCGTGAAAAAAATACATTTGAAATAATATGCAGAACTGCTTCAACGGTTCTGAATGTACTTCACTCTAAACACATTTTCAAAAAGATGCACCTCAGAGTTGTTAAAAAGTTTACTTTTCTACTATGCACACCAGATGGATATGAACATTTCTTTTAATTGCAATGATGATATACTGATTAAGGAAATTTTCCTCTTTTCTATTGTACTTAGAAAGGCTGAACACATTCTCAAAACTAAGGAGCTATAGCTACTTTACAGCCACAACATGAGATAAAATACATTAACATGTACATTAAGGATGTTTCAACAAGCCTAATATCATGGTGTCGAAAGCATGCAATTTGTAGATTACAACGAAGAAAAAATCTGGTTTGCAATCCTATTTTCATGGAAAAAAAGTGAAAAAATTAAATTAAATCAATGAACTTGTTTTATTTGCATTTGTCTTCTGGATGTTAGAAATAGGTTTGTTGTATTCACGTAAATAGCTTGCTGATTTCGTTTTACTTGTTTTGTTAGTTTTGTATTTTTCAGGAAATAATAGTGTGCTGAGATTAAATAAAATCATGCTGCATAAGTTTTTTCTATTAATTTTCACAATTAGGAATAATATATTTTGTAATATTTGGAAAAAAGCTAAACTTTAAATTGAGTTCAGAGAACAAGAATTCAGAAAGACTAATCTTTCCTTTTATAAATCACTAGATTCTTACACAAAGCAAGCTTAATTTCTACAGAAATTGATGATTCCAGCCCCTGTGATGCTAGGTCTTAAAGCAGTGTTATTTTTCAAAATGAAATGAGAAAAACTGTCACATTCTCACAGACACTAACACTGTGTGTACGTGTCACAGCAGACAGACTCTCCCTGGACTGTCTTACACTGGCTCATTTATGAACTTTTCACTTACCTCACTACCATTTATATACATCAGTCTGAATCTGGGGCTGGACAAGTCTCAGAGGAAACAAAAAGCCAGATTTTCGAAAGCTAATAGTGGTGGAAATCTATGAAAGTCAATGGCTGTGGATCTGGCACCCAGGCACTAATGCTGGCAGAAACTAATTCAGTAGGCCAAAGGAGAGGAGTGTAGCATGAAAAGAAGGAAAATATTTAATAATGCGTGAGATAAAACTGTCCCTGCTTTAACTTAGTTTTTTTCCAGCTCTGCAAAGCTATAAATTCTTCCAGCCTATGCTTTGCACACAGACACTGGAAATAAAATGGAAAGTAGAATAAAGAAACTTAGCCAAATATAAAGAGAGACTATGTCAACTTAACTTGGGCAATTCTGAATATGACCATGATACACTACAGAGTGCCATAGAATAGGTCTATAATGTTAGCTTTAGAAGATTATTACGAGGAGGAAGTATCCAAGAGAGCTTATAATTTTGGCAGCCTTTTCTGGAGTGAATGTTAAACAAGAATAATTCAGACAATATAAGACAAATCTGGATTTTTCTCTCTTTTTAGAAAGTCTCCAGCTGTAGCAAAAGCTATATCCTTTATTTCTTATTTGTGAAAAACTAACAGAGGATGAAAACTTGGCTCCGTGGTAGGCTATTTAGCAATAAGTATCTATGATAACTTGTTAAATTACAGAAAAGATAATCAAATTTGCCCATGGAGTTCCCTAGAAGAATTTTCAGAAATAGAAAAAAAGTAACCTGCAATAGGAGAGGTACTGAGATGACAGGTTTTCTATGGACACCTCAGTGACTGATCTTACCTGTAAGAACCATATATGACTTTCTTACAGTCAACAAGAATGAATTTTTGTTCCATTTTTCCATGGAATTTTGCTCCTGTTTTAGAATAGTAATCTTGTCCTTTTACTGTCCGCACCCTCATGTTCTGAAAAAGACAATTGAAATACTTCAGTTGGTATACTATATTCCATATTTAGCATCCAGGGGTTTAAAAGTCAGAGGTACAGTACAAGAGTGATATTATTAAATATTAATAAACTCTGCAGGGAAGCAAACTCTGATCAAACTTGCCCCTTAGGGACCCAAAATGGCAAGTTATTGCTTTGTCTTCAAGACTGATGAGATTCCCTAGGCCACAGAAAATGAAATTCTGCCTTTCCGCAGCCACCACTCCCAGAAATGAGGTTCTACAACAAGAAGTCTTTGACAAGACAGAGAGGTTTTGTACTGAAAAAAAAAAATTCTTTTCATCATCTGATGTACAATATTTAGAAGATTTCCAAGCATCTCAGCTAATCAGAGAAAACTTCTAAACAGCCAGGATCACTTTTCTTTTAATTGAACAAGACTGATGTAGCTACAAAGACAGATACCCCACTCTGAGATGATCTATTGAATGATACCAGCTGGCACCAGAATCCCTTGCAGTTTTACCACCAGTAAGATTTCTCACTCAGCTTTGCACCATGGGATCAATCACATTTCTAAATTCAGAGATGCTATCACAACATGCATAGGTAGCACAAACTGCGCAGCAGTTAAGTTTGAATTCTATTAAGAAGCTTTATGTTTTACTCATGCAAACTCAGTAAATTGCACTTGGGAAATTTTCCATGTTGGATCTCAAAAATGTGGTCAATTTTTCTCCCAGACTGTGGATGAAACTGATTCAGCTAAGACAGTGTCTTTTTTTTCTTTCCTCTCTACTGTCACTTGTTTCTTTAAGCTCTTAGAAATAAAAAATTAAAAAGTGTTACAACACCTTCTGGACTGTACTAATAATAATTTTCTAAAACTTCTTACATAGGCATAGAAAAAAAAAGAGAGCATTTATCAGAAACTGTTACAGAAAGGTGCTTATTTATAGAAAAAATAAAATTTATATTCAATGCAAACCAACCTACAGCATCTACCTCATGTGGCTGTTAGATACAAAATGCTTCACAAGACATAAAAATAGCTTGGAACATAGCTGTGAATGATCAGAATATTTACTGTAGTTTCTGGCCATGCAATATTTGTTCTAGCAATGCTAATTTGTGGTAATTTACAAGTATTCCAGTGGGAGTGAAATCCGTAGTTTAGCATTGGCAGTAAGAAAACAGAATCTATATGGTTATTATATAGACCATATACATGGAAATAGTGGAATATAAGACTTGTGAATACAGAGGAATGTCTTGCTGCACAGGACTGCTACAAGGACAGGTTGAAAATCACAGCAGATGTGCTCTGTGAAGGCCAGGTACAGACGGATTAAGGCTGTTCATGAAGCAAAATGGATAAGCTTGTGTACAGAGTAAATTGAGCAAAATCAGGGGGATAAAATAAATTAGATTAGATTAGATTAGATTAGATTAGATTAGATTAGAATAGAATAGAATAGAATAGAATAGAATAGAATAGAATAGAATAGAATAGAATGCAATACAGTACAATACAATATTTCATTTGGAAGGGACCTACATTGATCATCCAGTCCAACTGCTGACCAGGGCTGACGAAAAGTTAAAGCACGTTATTAAGGGCATTGTCCAAATGCCTCTTAAACACTGACAGGCTTGGGGCATCAAACACCTCTCTAGGAAGCCTGTTCCAGTGTGTGACCACCCTCTTGGTAAAGAAATGCTTCCTGATGTCCAGTCTAAACCTCCCCTGGCGCAGCTTTGAACCATTCCCATGCATCCTGTCACTGGATACCAGGGAGAAGAGCTCAGCACCTCCCTCCCCACTTCTCCTCCTCAGGAAGCTGTAGAGATGTTTAAACTTACAAAAGTATTTAAGACTCCAGTCTATAAAGTATGACTGAGTTTGCAATACAGTTACATAAACCTTTATTGTCTATGGGAGCACTTACACATTTACCTAAAACATACAAAGTTCTAATAGAGGTTGTAAGAGTTTTAATGATAGAGTCTACTACAGTCCAATGAACTTTATCTTTACAAACAGAAAATTAAAAAAATTAGGAGAAAATCTCCATGAAATGAAAGCACATTTCCAAATGACGTCTTCTAAATCAGTATATTTTTCACTGTTGGTATCTTAGAACTTTTATCAAAAGAAAAATCAAATCAAAGAAGCAAGAGTTACACTTAAAAGCTGCTGAGTTGGCAAATTATGGTTTAACTCAAGCTATCGAAGTTCTTTAAATTTTATTTATTTATTAGGTGAGTTTTTACTTAGCATTTTTGTCAATTGTTTGAACAAAAATGCACCTCAGTTAAAATGTAGAAAGACAGCATTTAAAAATTACTGTTGTTTGTGACCTAAATGTCTTGCAATGTGCTAGAAACATAAAACATAATGTTCGCCTCTTAACCAGATAAATAAAAGAAGTATTATCTAGAAGTGCTGTAAAATTTTAAAAGGTAAAAATTTTAAAAGTGAAAATACAGGTGGATGCTTAGGTCTATTTTCAGAAACAGCTGAAAAAGAATCAATAACAACCCAACTTGCATTATTAAATGGGACATTAACATCATTTTGCATCTCTACCTGCTTATCACTTTTGATAATCTAGCATTGTGTCTTTCAAGTTTTCTACACTCCGATTAAAAGTCTTCTTGTCAATGAAAGTCAATTTTCCCGCTTTTCCAGTGTGGTTTTTGTTGAACTTTGAACAAGCCAAACCCTCTGAAGAAAATTATTCTTTCTCCAGCAGCTACTCAAGCTTTAAGTAAAAGTAATTAAATAAAAAGCTTTTATTTGAAAGTGAAATAGTGTGGAAAAAGTAATTCCTGAAAAAGAAAAAAATAAAATACAGGAATTTACCCATCCTAAAGACCATCACAATAGTAAACCCTTATTTACTATAAAATTTTGTGAATTAGTCATGAAATTTGCATTTACTTCAATGACTGTTTTACCCAATTCTATATACCATGTAATTATATTTGTATGTCAGGTTTATATTTAACTATATTAAATTATATTTATGTCATTATAATTTGAAACATGCAACTTGAGAGGCAGCTTATACTTTTTCAAATAACCATAAAAAGTAATGCTGGCCTAAAGACATGCCAGTTGAACACATCAAATCTTATTGAGTTAAGGCCTGATCGGTATTGGACAGGATATCACTTGGGAATCTGGAATGCTGGAGGCACAAGCAAGGCTAATGGCTTGCAGATTACCATACTATATTAAAAAAAGCTTTGCCTTAGGTACTCATACGCTGAAATATACCTTCAAGTAGGCATATCTAAAAAAGGAATAAAATTTACATTGAAACGCTGTTTTAAAAAAAAAAAAACATAGTCACTGCTTCCTCTGTTGTCCTTTCTCTTCTCTTCAGTATTATTCCTCCTGCAGCTTTTCTATCCTGCTTCCTTAATCGTGCCAACCCTTCCCCTGCCTTGGTAGGTCATAGAATCATAGAATCATTTAGGTTGGAAAAGACCTTTAAGATCATCCAGTCCAACCATTAACCTACACTACCAAGTCTACTCTAAGCCAATCAAGGGTAGACTAGACTAAACCATGTCCCGAAGTGCCACATCTACCCGTTTTTTCTCCCATAACACTTCCTTTTCCTCCAAAGTTCATCTGGCATTCTTCACCTACTTCAAACACTCTGTTTAGATGCCAAAGATGCATACTTTGAATAATTGCCCAAAATACAGACAATATTTGAGGATACATAATAACAATGTGTTCCACTTAGGATTAGAAGCAGTAAATATATATGTACTGAATTACAAGCCCCATTTAGTATGAAATGCTGGGCTTCACCTGCCTACTTGGTTTCACCCTCAGGCTACAGGACTCCCTTGCTAACAGCGCTAACAGCAGTGTGTCACTGATCACTGCAGAAGTGTTATGCATCATCGTGGGTAAAGCAATAATTCCTTTATGAATCCTGAGAGGAAAATCACGGGCAAACCGTAAAGCACACATCATGAAGGATGCCAGCTAGCCCGATGGGGCACACAAAAGTATGTAAATTAGCCATAGCGAGTCAAATGGAAAGTCTGTCTGGTCCTGTAACCTGTGTCAGTGACTGCTAGTGGATGCATATGGAAGAATAATTTAATCAAGGACTTGATGTTTTAGGAGGTTTTTGAAGCCAGACACAGGATCTTCTACCTCCTGCAAGAGCAGGGTGTAGGACACTCAGGGACATTTAAAACATCCAGTGGCTGCAGTTTAAGGATGGCCATCAGGGCTATCCGGTTAAATGACACCCAAATGATGAACAGGAAACAAGCTCTAACCTCTTTTTATGTACGACTGCACCACTATCTTCCCAGAAAGAGCCACATAAGCATGATTTAAAATTTTGAAGTATAATTCAACATTACACATTTATTTTCATCAGTAAAAACCCTCCAATGTGATAGATAAGTACAATGAAAATACTGGTCTCAAACACTTGATTTCAGCACTTTTTATTCGTAGAGTCTGTTTTTATCAGTGCACAATTAATCACCCTGTACTTGCTGTCAAGAAAATGCACAAAGAAGAAAATGGATGTCTACCTAATACTTAGCCTAACAGTTTTAAAGGAAAAAAAGTTACATTTGTCATATTATTCATCATTACCAGTCTTATTTATTATCCCGGGCCTCTCTTCTTACTAAGAGATAATAGTTGGTGTACAAATGCTAAGCAGTTTTCAGCTTTGCTTCTATTCTGACCTTGAATCCGATTCAATGACCACTGAAGACAAAATCTCAATGACTTCACTGGAGTCTGCAGTCCCTTAGCACAGAAGTTTGCTCACAGATACAACATTGTGCTGTGCCCGTCTATTTAATAACCAAGTTTGACTTAGACTTGGAAGTACTGGAAAACTTCTGATGATTTTGATAACACTGGTGAGAAATAACAGGCAGCAATCAGGTCTCAGGAGCAGCTCCTACTATGCATTTAAACATGCATATCTGGGAGTAGACTTCACAAAAGGAAAGTAAAATCAATTCATTAGTGGTTCTATTTTCTCATTCCTGCAATTCATTAAAAATACTGCGAGGAGTATCAGGCTATAAACAGCTCCTGTCAGATTGCTTTCAATATCCTCCTGTAGCAACATGATTGTTCATTATTGCCAGAGAAGTAAAAATAGGTTTCTGCAGAGCATGGAGCCTCTCCACATGCCTCACCTCATATCACACAAAACACAAAGATCTCGCATCAGCTAAGGACCTTGATTGACTTCTTAGGCATTAAACAACATTGCCTACACTGGTTCATTGTTTCCAATCCAAAATTAAGTTACTGCATTGAGCATTTTGGTGGTTCTAAGGATTGTTGTCTTGGTGCTGTATTACACAGTACAAATCTATTTCATAGTTTGCTGCAGCACGTGTCATAGCAGAAAGAAAGTACCTCTCAAAAAATCTAGCTATTAGCTTTTGAAAAATCACCGGAAAAAAGTCAGAATCTGTAACGACTCTTCATCTTTCTATGCAAAGGAATTGCTGAGTGAACAACAGGTCAGACTGGAGAAAAAGTTAATCTAAAGAAGCTTGGATAGAGACACAAAAAAAAAGAGAAACACATTAATTAATGGGGAAAAATACAGGACAGTCAGGAAACAGATGAATGAAAGTATGGAAAGAGAAATGGGAAAGTATAAAAAAGGAATTGTTTATTTGAGTTGAGTTCCACTGGGGATGTTAAGGTGAACATTAAGTAAAAACCAACCCACAAGAAGAAATGCTGTAGGAAAGACTGAAAAAGCTCTTAGTAAATCTCTGATTTCATATTCTCCTTTACAGAATCCACATAATTATTAGAGTATATAGTCACTCCATTTTTTCAGTTACATCTTTCAATAAAGAGGGAAACATGTCCTGATACGCAGTCAGACTACAGACGAGAAAAACTGTCTGCACAGACATTTAATGTAGATTTATGACTAAAATCCTCTTTTATTCCATACAGATTACTGAATTATAAATCTCAATTAAAAAATATGGTCTCAATCATCACTGCATCTCATTTTTTACTGATCCAAAGGATCCAAAGGAAGAGAAAAAGAACCAGAGAAGGCATTGAGTCAGAAAAGTTTTACAGAATCTCATCATCCTCGTCTGCCATACTCCTGCAAGACTGAACCAAATCATATGAGAATAACAAGACCAGTGCTGCTGGTGCTACATCCTGGGGAAAAGAAACAGATCCATACATCTGTGTCCTCTTCCTGCTTTCACTGAACAGAAGGGGAGGACCAAAAGCCAAGAGCACAAAAAGTTAAAGATGGTTTGTTTTTTGTGAACTTTGAGGTGATGGGAAAAAGAGAAAGGGAGAAAACTTCTGCAAAGTACTGACTGTTCTTTCATAGTCACCAGCAGTTTCTCTTCATCCTCAAGAAAGGCACAGGAGAATTACTGTGGGAGTAGTAAGCTTCTATTCCCAGAGCAACAGTCACTGGGAGTAGCACTTGGATGAGAAGGCCATTAATTTGAACAATTTTATTACAAGCTAAACTGGAAACCCAGCACACAACTCTCTATGGCATATATTTCTAATTTTCTGATAAACCTTGAAGGATTCTAAGTAAACCTTGCAGAGTAAAGATATATTTTATTTCTTCCATCATTACGAAACAGAAATATATAATACATAATGTCACCGAAGAGGCCAAGTCCAAACCTCTCCAATCCACACTAATCCATACAAAATCCACTCTAATGTATGTACATTAATTCTTTCAACTACAGTATAAATTCCTGCAGGTCTATAAAATCATATTAAAAAGACAACCTCAAACCCACCCAAAAGAAGTTAAGATTTCAAAACAGCTGTAGATACACATTGCACAGAATTAATTTGAAAAGGCATACTCTGGCATTTTTTGAGATATCATTTGAAATGCACGATCCTAATTTATTTTGGGAGGATAAAACTCATGCCATAAAAAGTCATACACCATTTTTGGCAACCTCTACAGCATAGTTTACCCAAGTAATCAGCAAATAGTGGCAGCTCAAGTTCCAGAGTATGGGAATGTTGCCAAATACTGACTTCATGAGGGCAATCACCACCAGTGTTTACAGACCCACAACATATTTTTAATGTTTTCTTTCCAAAAGTTCCCATAGCTCTGTGTATTATGCCACCAGAGGGCAATCCCACACACTCATACACAAGAAACAAGCATGGAGAGTCGTGTGGGAATACTTTTAAGGACGTAAGTCAACACTCCAGTGCAAAAACTGTTATAAAATACAAGTTTGCTCCAAAATTCTAACAAAAAGCCTTCTTCATCCTCACAAATACACCACGCCTCTATCTGATTTTCAGACTGGGTTCTTAAAATGCATGCTGCTAAGAAGAGCTTTCATGATATTTTTGCCAGGAGCAAATGTAGCCTAACTAGTTACAGAAATAAGGATTTGCAAATGGAATTATATGGAAGTTCAGCCAAGGCAGTGCTCAGAGCTTTGCAAATAAACTCTGGCAACATCCTCGGAACTTCTTCAGTGCTATCTACAGTACAGTAAATCTAGAAGTATTTATGAAATATTTATGTCAGGTCAGTGCAGCTCATGGCTTGTATTCTAATCCCTGTTAAATATTAGGGTGGCACAAGACATCTTGTGAAAAATGTAAATGTTAGTCGCCTTGTTACCTTTCTTAGAGGATAAAATTACATATTTCATGTACAAAAGTAACAGTCTCTTAAGACATGATGCAGACAGACGTGCTAATATAGCTTTCAGGAAAACAGTAATAAAAAAGAAACTTGCGCCTTTAAAAGTATTTTAATAGATAATAACTTTAAAGAAAAAGATCATAAAATGAAGGATGCAATTTATTAATTTACATAAGCTTTATGACTCTATTTGCAGGTTACTTTAAGAGAAAGCAAAAAGAAGTTAAGTTTTTCAAACATGTAGTATTGCTAAATACATAATAATGGAAAATTATTTTATAAATAATGTATGAAAATTATGTCATTCTATAAAATACTCTTGTTTTGACAAATGAAAAAGATAACAAACTTGCTAAAGAGAAAAACATTTGTAGAGAAGATTCTGCTGGGAGCTTACCTACTTATACCTCGTAGTTAATCTGAAAAAGCAGTATTTGATAATCACTTTTTGAATAATAGTCCCTTTTCAGTAGGTTGTGGAGGAATGAGTAGTGAATGTTCATGCACAGGAACACAGGAAGCCTTACCCTGAGCCTCTGAACTTGACAGCCTTGTTTCTCCGTCATTTTCAGAAAGTGACTGAAGTTTGACTCATCAAGCAGGAGATACACTGCAATTCCTCTAGCAGATGCCTCCACAATTTCTCTAAAGATATCCACATCTGTAAACATATCCATAACGATGGCAATGACCTGAATAAAACAGAAAAGACACAAATTGTTGTCTTGTATTAAACATATATACAAAACTCTTCACTGAAGCTTACACTGGGCAGCTAACATAGTAATATTTTTTACACATCAAAAAGTTCTAATATTTTCCACATGGTACCACTTAACCTGGAAGGCTTTTCAAGACCGCTGGATCTTCTTTTTGAGAAGTCAGGTGATTGCTTGTGTGACATTTGTCACAAGTACCACAAGTACTTGTCACAAGTCTGGCAAAAAGCTGTGTTGTGGGTGTGTGTAGTGATTGGTTTATACGAGGAAAAGGAAAACCAGTGGAAGAGAGAGGAAGAGGAAACAGCAATATAAATATGGTGGGAAAAATTAGGCCATCAAAATATAACTGCAGTGTGCATAAAAAAAATTTCAGATAAAATTTCTGTACAAGGGGCTGCTTCATCTTTTATCATCTTCTCTAAAGCTAATAGTTCAAGAGCTTGAAGGAATCAATAAGCAGATGTTGAAGAGCTGGAGGAGTTGAGGACTTCAGGAACCATACTGATTCAGCACTCTTACTGGGATGAAACTTCTTCAGCTGGTGAGAGCTTGATTCAAGAAGATTAGAGTGCTGAACACCAGCTACTGATGTCCTTCAACCTATGGGGATAAAGTAAGTATTTCTGATTGGGAAAAGCAATGTCCCACTAATGGTATTTTGGAGATGATATACTATTGACATATCATTAGCAATTTGGGAAGAACTAGTATTGAAGTGTTAGAGGAAATAACAGAGGGAGAAGAGTTATCTGTGTAACTTTTAAAGATACTATTCTTATCCACTACAGTCTTCATAAAAAGTTCCAATGAGATGTCTCAGGTGCAAATTCAAATCAAATAAAGCCTCTCACAGGTATCAGAGCAGGCTTGATAGTGAGCATGCTTTACCATTTTCACTAATCTTTAAACTATCTGTACCTCAACTTTAATGGTGTAATTGTTAAGTTACAATCACTCATCTTACTTGGGAACTGAAACATTTAGCTCACTCACAAAATTTGGTAAATGCTGTTGCACACACTCAGGTAAAAGTTATGTCTCCAGTCAGTCATCTGAATTACTTTTTGAATCCTACCCACTTAGAACTAAAAGACTCACTTATGCCAAATAGGTACTTAACCTAAATGTGATTTTTAACAGTACAAATTATATTTCTTTACCTAAATTTGAAAGGAAAGGCTGAAAACCACAGAAGTTTATCTTGACTCTACGGACCTCATCACTTTCAGACTGCACCTTCTGCTTGATCTTGTTTCTGAGATACAAAATGTTAACTGAACATGGCAACCCTATTTATTCATATGTCTTGTTTCACTTACAGACCTTATTGCTCTCTACAACTACCTGAAAGGAGGTTGTAGTGAGGTGGATGTTTGTCTCTTCTCCCACGTAGTTAGCGATAGAACGAGAGGAAATGGGCTTAAGCTGCGCCAGGGGAGGTTTAGGTTGGAAATTAGGAAAAATTTCTTTACGGAAAGGGTGGTCAAGCATTGGAACAGGCTGCCCAGAGAGGTGGTGGAGTCACCATCCCTGGAAGTGTTTAAAAAACGGGTAGATGTGGCACTTTGGGACATGGTTTAGTCTAGTCTACCCTTAACTGGCTTAGAGTCGACTTGGTAGTGTGGGTTAATGGTTGGACTGGATGATCTTAAAGGTCTTTTCCAACCTAAACGATTCTATGATTCTATCTGAGCAGAAATTTGCCAAGACAGATCAAGTGTGTTAGGTAAAAAGACAGAAGAAGAAAGTCTGTTCCCAAATAGTTCTGTTGCTTTACCTGTGTCCCCCTCCCTCTGAACTCCCTAATCTCTTCTTAACCTTTCCATTTCTTCAGATCTGTTAGAAATAGGTGCTCGTTACATTCAAGGATCTATTTAAATGTAAGAGAGAAATCCTGAATGGATTCATTAGTGTACACTGACACAAATACATGAAATACTCAAAATCAACAGTACAGCCTTCAAAAATCATTCTAACATTTTCCTATGGCAGATATATAAGATTCTAATTTTTCTGCAGCATCTGTGGTTGCAAAGGCTGATATATGGGAAATATACAGAAAAGAAAAAACAAGAATGAATAATGCAAAGTAAAACCCAGGGCTGACTAGAATGGGCATATCTACCTTTATGAAGAGGGGAGGAGAGAAATAAATACCTAAGCAACCAGGCCAGTAAGCTGGTGGCATGAGACGGATGCATGTGCACTACTATGCAAGTACACCATAACTTGGGAATGAACAGGGAAACCCTCTTTGTCTTCACTAGTAGGATTGTTCTTAAACCATTTATCTTATTAATTTTGGAATTAATTCTGCAAAGCATCAAAGTATTCTTGCAAGAAAAAGTAGCTTTCACTTCCAGAGCTGGCATACAGATTACATTTTGAAACCTAAAGCTTGTGCTAGCTGAAAAATCCTCAACAGATTTAAGGACATATTTGCAAAGCCACAGTCATGATCAGACAACCAACTGGACATCCATTTCTGCATTTCCTGGAAACCAAAGATGACTCTGGCTGTTTGTCCTCGTTAGCCTGCCCATTCACTCTTAGCAACACTCAATCGAGTCAACACAAACATAATTAGGCTCAACTGCTGGAGGAAGAAGAGCGCCAAATTTGAACAATGCATATGATATACAGTCCTAAGTAAAAAGTCATTTACAGTTAGAAGGCCATTTCTGTATACTGATTTCTATCAATCAGACTAGTTGTTTGATCATAAACTATAAATTTTGATGCATAAAGAGCAGATCCCATAAATGTCATAGAATATTCAGGCTTTGAAATGTATTAAACTTCCTTTTTTTTTTTTGGGGGGGGGTACATTTCCCCATACATTTGCCTACTTTGCAGCAGAAGGCATTATTGACCTTGGGGAAAGAAAAAGCCAATACAGTATTCAGGGTCCCAAGTTTTGATTAATTAAGGAGACCAAGAGTAGGCAGTTACTTCAAAAGAGGTAGTCTATAATGTGTATCTACCTTTAATTAAAGCTGTAATAACAGCTGCAGGATTAGTTAATTGCTGCATCACTTTGGAAAAAAAGATTTCACTACTGTGGTTTTTCATTTGTTTTTGCAATTGCAGAGCTAATTCCCACCCTGATACTTATAAGAAGAAGGCACATAACAGTGAAATCCAGCAAGGAAGAAGAAACTGATAGAATTCAAATTACAGAAAATAGGTCAGAAAATTGCCTATTCCATAAATTCTGTTTCTTTTGGGCATAACACCACTATCCTGTGTCGAGAAAATCCCCCAAGGCAGAACGCTCCAGTTTCATACAGTAGACTTCCTTACAAACTGCCATTTTCTTTCCAAAGTATATTTGTTTTCCAAAATGCAGAGGTCTTTTCAAAAGCAAGCACCAATGCTGTTATAGGAAATACAAAGGCCATTCAACCATGCAGGGGACACTGGATGGGTGCAGCAGTTTTCTCCTGAAAGCACCAGAATCCTGGAGAACTTTCCAAACCTTGAGAAACTGATTATCACCCTGATCAAAATGACCCTCAGCTGGGAATAATTAAGCATTTTACACTTTCAGGGAGGACAAAATAGTTGGCGGAGCAGATACTTGCTGTGCATAATATCAGATAACACTGATATGCGCAGCAAGAGTGAACTACCACCACCTGATTCGGTATTAGATAGAAGAGCACATTTCAGTGATCAACTAAAAGTGAAGACACTGCAGACACCGATTTTTACACTAGTCTTCTCCCCCCCAAAATTAAATTTAAATAATCTTAGATTGTCACTACTAATCTTTTCATCTTATCTGCCAATTCTTTTTTTAAAGTGGTGAATGTTTTTTAAGGTTAAAATTTGGTTTCAATGGCATCTTTAAAGAAGAAGAACATCTGCTGAAGTCAATAAGCACAAAATTACTCCTAATAAAATCAATAGTTTTATCAATTTAAATGAAGGCACCAGTACAGCCATATTCCATTATTCCTACTACTATCTTATCTTGACACTAAGACTAGCAGTAGAAAAGTAAAGCTTCACACATTACTTTAACATTTTAGAAATATTTAAGTATAGGCAGAAAAGTATAATTTTGTTGACTAGCACAATTTTTATGCAAATATTTTAAAACACTTATTTTTTTGGTAAGCTGGTATTTAATTCACACAGTACTGAGTAAATTAACATTTTAAAACTCATTATCTCTTATCTATCAGATCATTTTAACATAAAGTTCTTTTCATTCTTTAAAAGTTTTTAATAATTTCCAAGTTCAGGAAATGAATCACTCCTACATAAAATACTAGTGACAAGATTCATGAGAGACAGACACACACATATTTTGAAGATTAAAATAAACAGCTATAGCTGAAATTTCCTGCAAAATTATGCAGATTCTTGCAAAACAGGAGCTTAAGTACATGGTAACATGACACTACACTGGATATTATGAGCCAGTAAATGGAGGCTGGTGCTCAATTCTGTTGATCTATCATGTTAGAGGGCCAGTTGTTGCTCCTAGGAGTCACTAGTTCAGGCCCGTTCACAGGCATTACATTTTCTTAAATAGTTCTCACCTTCAGAAACTAACTCTATTCAAAGGCTTATATAGAAAGAAGTTGCCAATCCCAACAGTACAAATACATCTATCACTAAAGATCTCCTGAGCATGTCCAGGGAAGGGCTACCAAGATGTTTCAGGGCTGGAGCATTTGCCCTGTGAAGAGTACGTGAAGAAGCTGGCTTTGTTCAGTCCAGAGCAAAGTTGGCTTCAGGGAATCTTACAGCAGTGCCCAGTGCCTTACAGGGAAGGTCTCGAGGAGATGAAGCCAGGTTCTTCACAGTGGTGGCAGGACAAGAGCCAATGGTGAAACTGAAACAAGAGCAGTTCTGACTGGATATAGGGAAAAACCCTTATTCCCACAAGGACCGCCCAGCAGTAGAGCTGGTTGCCCAGAAAGGTTGTCCAGTCACCATCCTTGGAAGTTTTCAGACCCAACTGGATAAAGCCCTAAGCAACCTGGTCAGATCCTATCACTAGCCCTGCTTTAAGCAGGAGGTTGGACTGGAGACCTCCTGAGGTCCCTTCCAACTGACCACGTCTGCAATTCAATGATTCAGAGATCTCCACTGCCATCATTGTCAAAATCCAAGCAAATTTTGCCATGTTTGGCAGTTATCATAAACATTGTGTGAGGCTTAGAGAAAATAAACAGAGACTATAAAGACTACTGAGAAGTAAAGGAGTTTTTGTGCTTTACTTCTCCCATTTTTTGGTAAAAATTTGGTAAGAAAAATCAATGGCTTTTAATCTTCATCACTCAGTTTTAGGACATCAATATCAACCCTTTTGATGGGTGTGTACTGAAATTAAGGCACAGATGTAATGAAAGGCCTTTACTGCTAGTGCTCTGTAAGTCTGTTTTGTGAAGTACTGAGAGTTTCATTATCCCACTATCTTCACTCCTTTCACAAGCACTAATTATAATTCTTTAAGGGATATCTTGCAGAGTGTGTCATTTAACACCTCCTTTGCTATAAACAGTAAAAAAGAGGAATACTCCAATGCAACTGCTTCCTTAGGTCAGGCTTTACTAAAGAGACACCTACTGTTACATCAATAACCTAGTAGGGAATAATGCTAAAGACCTATCCTACACTGCAAGAGTATTGATTTCTTGTAACTTATGTGAGGCTTACTTTGGGCATGCTATGACAAAAATCCATATTGCTGTGGAGTGCTTTCGAATGCCACCACCCTTCCTCACCCCAAGACCAAAGAACAGATAGAAATGTTAACTCTATTTTCGTTGACCTCTTCCCTGGTACTCCAGTCAAATTCCTTTTCACAGATCTCTGTTTTGGAGAGAATCTCCTTGTAGCACGGGCTGAATCTGGCCTTTCTCAGAGAGCAGGCAGGCCACAATGCTTGCAACAGTGCAGGAAGAAGGTATGGTACTGCATACCTTGCTGTTAGTAACAGGAAGCAGACAGCAAACTGACTGGGTGGGTTGCAGGCACCATAAAAGACAGACAGACATATTTGGTTATCAATGCAGACAGCCTTCCCACTAGTAAGCTATATAATATGTCCCACAAATTACTGTTTTTATTAATTATGTTATGCTGTCATTTATGGTTGAGGGTCTAGATCCAGTTTCTGCTTGCTGCAATTTGTATTAGCAGCACTCTAATAAATCGTGATATCATTACTTTCTGGCACTGTTGCTAACACCAGAGTGCTTCTAAGATGATAGTTCATTAACTTCACATTAATTTTCAAAATTGAACACAGCCCTGAAATGCTTTGCACAACACATCCTTCCATTGCAAAACATACTTTGAAGCCACTGCGAGTTGCACCTGAATATCTCAGGTCACCTTTGGCCTGGCTGAATTGCTGAGGTCTCAGGTGGCAAATGTAGCAGATCAGATGTCTTGAAATAAAGTGCCAAAGAGCAGTATAATGGGGGGAGCCCTCCTCTGTAAATAGAGCCTAGATACAGTAACACAAATAGTAATCAAACTTCTGAGTATGATCCATTCTCCTACAATTTCTGTGGCACTGTAACAGAACAAATCCTCAGATGATTTACACTTATGCAACTTCCATGAAGTTAATGTCACTACTTGTAGTATATTATCACCAAAATTGGCTCCCTGAGATCATATTTAATTTATTTAACTTGGCTCTGCATTCAGAGAGCAATAGACCATAACCATACAGTGTACTTCAAAACATTCTTCCATTATTGCATTCTTTAAAAGCAATTTAATTAACTACAGGGTAAAGTCTGGCACTTCACTATAACAGGCAGCTACACTACCTCAGAGGAAGCTCTCCTAAACCTCCCTATCCTCTTTTTCTCCTCCTGCTCCAAAAGAACATTTCCACCATCAATTCTGAGAACACACAAAGTGTACAGCTCAGAACCAAATATGTCTTCTGTTCTGATCACCAAGCTTCAGTTTATCATGTCGCATACCACCTACACAACGTAAGCATTTTAAGGTGAAAACTAAGTTTAAATGGAATAAAAATTGATTTCAACATGTACATTAGCAGTCCTCAACAACCTCAACAGCCTCTCTTCGTAACAGGATGTTAGACATGCTCAACACCGAAGAAAATTTGTTAAAAAGTCACTGTCCAGAAAACAAAAGGTAAACTAAAATTCTAGAAATCTGCAAATCAATATGGAAAACCAAGGCAAAAGATTCTCAGAAAATTATGAATGCAGGCAGCCACATAAAGCACTATATAAGCAACCTGAGCAACCTGATCTAGTTAAAGCTGTCCCTGCTCACTGCAGGGGGGTTGGGCTAGATGACCTCTAAAGGTCCCTTCCAACCCAAAGCATTCTATGATTCTATGATTCTATGATAAATAGTTTAACTGTGTTTAACTGTGTAGCCCACATAGCGAAGCCACATCTGTTCTGTCCAAGACATGCAAGAAAGATGTGTGGTAGAGGAACTTTCTAGCTATCCGTAATGGGGAAAAACGTTCTGATTCTGCCAGCAAAGAATGATATGGCAGTGAAAACAGCAGCTCTGAAGAAGGATGTGATTTAACTTTGAAAATCACTGGGAAAATCAAGTTTTTACAATGTACCATCTTCTAATAACTACATGACAATTCTGCCTTTTGCTCAATTTGGCAACTTTTGTGCAGCTTACCATGTGTCTAAAAAAGCAGAGGAGTAGATCAGGATTAGCTCTTCTACAAATGAAACTAAAGTAAACACAAAAGAGAAGTTCTCTGAAGTGCGGATAAGATTGTTTTCTCTGCAAAGTGAATGTACAGTAGCCTTCTGCATTACCTTTCAGAAAGCTATTGCAGCTGAACTAGCAAGTCATATACGTACCATCTTAAAATGACCCCTTCTGTGTTACCTCTTCAAATTCACACATCTGGGAATTCTACAGGTAAGTATCTTGCAAAATGTATGGGAGTGAGCTACATTAATTCTACGCATGTGATCTGTATCTATGGGTTTGGTAGTTGTTATTCTGGCTGAAGGATTAGTAAGAACTCAGCTTGAGCTGACTGAATTACAGGAGACACCACCTCTCTGTGGCCAGCTGCAGAGGCAATAATTCGTCTGAAGCTTTACTTCCGCACATGCAGAATCGAGTTTCAGCAAGTCATGGAAACGAAAGGAGGCAAGGGGATATTCTGGGGATTCTTTGAGGGGACTTTCCGAGAAGCATTTCTAAACCTAACCCTTGGAAGAAAGGATCTGCAAAGACATGGCTGCTGCCCGGTGACTGGTGCACCATAGACAAGAAAAGATTTATCTAAATCTGCAAAGACCTGTCATGCATGATTAAAGCAACAAGCATTCACAATGTTCAATTTTAACACTTTCCTTTCTGCTTGCAATGCTCCCATCAATAACTAAACCACTTTTGGTATTTAACAAACAAGCTGTGTTCTGTCACTGCAAACAGAAGCGGGCAGAGGTCCTACAGAGAAGCTCATAAGGCAGCACAGAAAATCCTCGGGATGAGGGAGGGAACGTGTTTGGGAGCTTACTCTGCCCTTTCTTCTCTTGCCATTGATGTCGTTGCTCTATTCTCAGTGCCATGTGGGCTGCAGCTGGTTGGGTAGCAGCATTTTAGTATTTGTATTTAGATCTTCAGAATGTTCTTATTCAGTTGACATTTTGGGAAGCTGCCAAGCTTTTCCTGAGGAAAGCAAACAGAAAGGAAATGCCAGGAGTTCTGACAGCCACAGCTATACCAGAATGGAAATTCATGACAAAAATAAAAGGTACTTCTCTAGCCTCTGGCTTTCTCTATGATGAATTTCAAAGACTTGCTGCTTCGGAAATAATTTTTTATTTAAAAGACTATTAACAGCTTTAATATGTGGGTTCTCACCAGATCCCTTAGTATTTAGGGAATGTTCAAGCTACTTGAATTAATATTATAATGTTATACTTCTTATTTTAAATTTGTTTGTAAGTAGAAGTACTCATTTATTCATGTGTGCATTACTTAGTGCCTGCCCAAAAACAAACAATGCACAACCATGTGATAAGCCTTAATTATTTGTTTTGAAAGTGCCAATAGTAATTAGAACTAAACTCTTAATAAATTTTACTTTTTGAACTGCTGTGCGGGATTGAAAACCTCATACAACAACCCTAGAGACCAGTCTCAGTTTTGAGACTTCCACCAAATAATTGGAGTACTAGTAAGAGCGGCAGATGCTCCTGGCTAGCTTTTACCTGGCCAAGGGAAGTATAAGTTGACTACCATATGGTTAAGAACTCTTTTGGTATTATGGTGAATGGTGGCCATAAATTGCCATACACAGCTAAGAACGTGGGAAAAGGCCACCTCAAACTCGGGGCGGGGGGAATGCAAAGGGTCAAAACCACATTTAAACATGTACCAAAATTGTCCATTCAAATTGCTCCTGCTTACAAATATTCTTCATGCCAAGGTAAACTAGACTGGATGCCAACACTTCTAAGGGCTCTTTCTGAGAATTCCTTCAAGAAATCTTAAAATAATTTGCTGCTTATCAAAGAGTCAGAGTAAATGTCTGAGATTTCAGCTAATCTGGACAACAATTCCTGAAAAGACTTTGGGTTTTTGCCACCTTTAAGAGTATATTTTGGTGGTGTTTCTCAGACTGGGAATGTAATGAAGTTCTCAGTCAGTCTGCCTTCCCACTGCTCCACTCCAGTTTCCTCAAGAATCCTGTATAAACACATTGTCAACACTGAACCCCACTTCCTGAGAGTTTACATATTTAAAAGCACTAGACAATGTACAGAAAACCACAATATTAATGAACACTTACAGGCTGTAGACTTTAAACTATCAAAACAAGCAACATTTCTTTAAAGTAGACAACTTTGTTGGCATTTGTTAATTAGACACTTGGAAACAATGAAAGATTCTCTTAGTCAAAGACAGATTTATAGGAAGAAGAAATGATTCAGACCCACTTTTCTAGACTGGGAAGAATAATTTTGCTTTTAAGTTTGCTTAAGCAAGAGCTGTGCGCTGTTTGTCATCTTTGAGACCTTAATAGTAAACACACGTTTCTGAAATGAAATGAAATGGGAAGAGCTGAATATCTAATATTCATGTTTTATAAATAAACAAATATTTAAAATATCCTGCACAGGGTTCAATGCTGCTGCTAGTATATATATTTCAGACAAAATAATTCCAATAAAACATAACTATATTGTTCAATTGTATAATACTGCCTGAAATCCCTTGTTGTTACTTACAGGAATGAATATGTACTACAGGTGCATTTAACACAAAATAAAATAATCAAAAAAGAAAGGCAGGGACTTAAGACAGAGGTGGAAACAAGTGCTTCTATAGCAGACCTTGGAAAATAATGGAGGTAGATGAAAATGTTTCTAAAGCAGGATATGCTTATTTTCTATGTTTCTAAGCACAGGAAGATTTTTGGTGGATCCAAGTCAGCACACAAACCTGATGTGTTTCAGAGTTGCTTAGGATTCAGAAAGACAGACTTTGGAATGCCTGTATGCAGTATGTTAACCACAGTCCACAAGGATGGCCTATCAAACATTTTTAGTATGCGGAAAAATAAAAACATACAGTCGCGGAGGACTTGTAAGCCATGTACTGGTAAGTCCATGAGCCTTATACCAGGGTGACCTTGCAGCAAATAACAGAACTTCATTAGAAGATTATTATTTTCTAACATAGAAGACATTGCATCCAAGAGAAAATAAATCTATTTTGGATGGCAGTGCCCAATTAACAAAAAAAAATCCAATCGCTAGATTTCAAATTAGTGGAAGCCTACAGACCAATGAGCATGACCTGATTATACTTAAGGCTGAGAAACAAGCCCTACTTATATCATTAGTTGTTGGAGATTAGTCCCCTATAGATACTCAAAACTTCTTCCAAAAGGTAGATTTCATAATCCTACGGAACACTGCTAGTGAAAGTGTCTCAGAGATAGAAGAAAGAAGGTAGAAGGAAAAGAGGAATAAAAAATTGGAATTCCTTGCAGAAGACATTGTTAGATGTCCACAAAACCCTAACTGAGACTAGAACCAATTCCGGTTAAAAACCTCCCCTAGTTCATGGTATAGTGAAGGCAATACCAAAGTGGAGAAAGTAGTCTCAACAGAGGCTTCCTGTTAGTCTTTGGAAAGAAGTGGGATAATCTCTTTGTCTTATAAGGTTAAGAAGGAACATTACAGTCCATTGCAATGGAGTAATATTTTTTACAACCGCCATTAGTAGACCTGGATAGTTTACATGCAAGACCGTGAATGAATTCCCTGCTCTGCTGTTGGTCACTTTTAATTAAACTTTTGAGTATCAGGGAAATAACACTTATGCCCAATATTCAAAAAACAGCTTGATGACCAAGTTGGTTGCTCAGCCTGACTTCTGAAAGGAAAACCAACACAAGAGTCAATGAATACAGCAATAAAGGCTAATCATATATTTAGGGAAGGGTAAGTGGGAAAAAAGCATCTATTCAAATATTGCTTATTTCATCCTTTTTCAAGATTACAGCTTTTGTATTCAGCTTCATACATGTGATTAAGAGTCAGTAATAGACACATGAGGTATACACACTTAAGGACTGGTTAATGGCCAGATGTTTAAAGCAGTTATCCTGTGAAAACATTTTGATTGCATATGAGTATTTCTAGCACCTTGTAGGACTCAATGATATCAAAGACTTTCATATTGCTGTCACAAAAAGTGCAAGCAAAACCATTAAAATTTACAGATTATTATGGCCTACTTCTGTTACCCTCCTCCCTCCCTCCCTTCTCTCATTGCCTTCCTCTTCCTTCCTCCTTCCCTCTCCCCTCCCTGTCCCCGCCCCCAACTCCCTTAATTATTTCTACCTACCTACCTGGCCTTCCCTCCCTCTTTCAAGAATGTCAAACTCTGTTAAATTTGAGATTGAAAAAAAAATCTGATATTGGATACTGAATGTGGGCTTAAAATGGGTTCCTACGCATTTTTTGCAAACTTTACAATATATCACTTTTTTATTGCACATTTTATGACCATATTGTTATGATATTCACAATAAAGCTTTTGCTTCCTGCTACGGTTGCTGTTTACTTCACTGCCACTAATTTCAAACCCTATAGATGTACCTAATCCAGTTTAAGGAGCTCAATTCAAGCAGTAACATGGTTAGGGTAAACCAGAAAAATACAGAATCCAGGCTGTTTAAAATTACTGGTCACAGGTCAGTGATGGGTCAGTATGAAGGAAAGCCAGCGATCCTCCTGTATAAATAGAAGAGGATGAATAATGAGAAATTTCCTCAGGGTTTAACTCTGACAAATTCTCTGTTCACCTTATAGATATCTTTAAAATTTTTCCAGTTCAGCTACATGACATAGTAAAATGCATTTATAAGTAAAAATACCATGCCTGGACAAATACTTGTAGTGATATTCATGTTGCTAAAAAAAGCAATAGCAATGATGTCAGATAGCTATTCTGCAATATATATATTACAGACATAATCTATGCAGATATAATGTATACAGACATTAGAAGGTGAGGTAAACAACCCAGCCAGATGATTTCAAATATTTATTTTTTTAAACATGGTGCCACTTGAGCAGGAACCTTCCCTGGTACTTGGGAGAAGTGGATTACACCACCTGCTTATAGACCAGCTACAGTTAATGGTGCAACATGTTGCTAATTACTGTGTGTTGGCAGGCTGCATTTCAATTTCACCTATTTTAAAGACAGGTTGTGAAACTAATTAATTAATTATTGTCTGCAAATCATGTTGAGATCCTCAGGTGAAATCCATTACCCTGGCATGCTAGGTTATTTATTACAGATTAGATGAAAAAGGAAAAAATAATTGTGGACTAGCCTGAAAGCATCAGCAGAGTGTCCTAAAGATAAGAAAAGATTAATCTAGTTAATAACTAATTATGTGCAGCTTTTCAGGAAGAAAACAATTTCAAAATTTTATGCACATTACCATATGGAGCAAGGTGTCTGAAAAAGTAGGGAAGCAATTAAAGAAACCCTGCTCAAACCTCCTGTGAAGCAACCTGAAATGAAGCAGATAAGTAATTCTACAATTCTCATAGACCCCAGTGGAGTGGATAGTGAATTGGAACTAAATAAGGTAGTAAACAAAATTTAATTCCTGGATCAAGTGCAGCACTTAAAAAAATAAAACAAGAGAGGAATTACAAGCAAAATTATTACTAGTTGAAAGAGTTATCATTTCAGTAGCAATAGTACGCTTTAAAATACCGTATTTTAAAAAAAAAATTTCAATTTTGAACCGTCTAAAAGCTTTTTAAAAGAAACTTGAAAGTTCTTTTTCAAAGGTGAATCTTCCAGACAGTGAGGCATTTGAGGGAGTAGCAAGTCAATGGATAAGAAAGGAAATTAATAGAAACAAGCTTAAAAAATTAAAAGAAACATTTCTTTCTTATTTCTTTCTGCCAGGTTTCTGCTAAATTGATCTTTTAGTCTCTATGTGAGCTGAATTTTGAATAACCATCTTGGTCAGACAATAAGACATACAGCTTAAGAATGATCTTGGTGACGCTTTATTTTTTTGTACATGCACTTAGCACCAGCTTTCACTGATCTGCATACAGC
This sequence comes from Pelecanus crispus, assembly GCF_030463565.1. Taxonomy (NCBI): domain Eukaryota; kingdom Metazoa; phylum Chordata; class Aves; order Pelecaniformes; family Pelecanidae; genus Pelecanus; species Pelecanus crispus. The sequence goes on from NC_134645.1 coordinate 105,115,223, forward strand.
TCCTCAACAAGGCCACAGGAGAAGTTTTAATTCATCATTTGCAATTTGATACTGCAATTATGCAAAATCACAGGAAAGGTTATTTAGTCTTTGCGATAAAGTCAGATCAGATAATCATAATGCTCCATCTTCGATATCTACTAGTCTTTCCATTTAAATGTAAAAGTTTATTTTTAATGTGTAAAAGTTTATTCAGTGTATTCATAATATTTTCTTAAATCAGAGACCCAGGCCACTTCCAGGATGTGCCTGGGGAGAAGCAGACACATGGTCGGGCTGCAGAACAGAGTTCTGCAATCCAGACTCCACTGCCTCAGCCACAGATGGGCACTGTCATCCTACACTCATGGTCTGCTCCTCTCATTTTTCTCATCCTCACAAGAATAACGTGACGCACTTATTCATGAATGAACAAAATGAACAGTTATTCAAATAAATGAGTTATCAGTGCACAAGTAACTCAACCCTTTATAGTCACTTGAGCTAGTGACCAATATGGCAAGTTAACAGGGTTTTATTAATGGGTAGAAGAGAAACACGTTATCACAAGTCTTCCATTGTACAACTTCATATATGTGAGATCATTTCCCCTTCTACAAAATACTCCTCCTGATGTGCACTGCATGCTGGTTCACACACACACACATTTGGGTAATGATAATCAGAGATCTAATCATGAAGTGTGCTGAACACCTGCAAGAAATGCAAAGCTCCTGCTAGGGCAAGGGGGTTTCCTCCAAAACATCACAGCAGGCACCTGGATTTTACAATGGCGGGAGAAGAAAATCAGTCTCAGGGGCACCTACTGCAGCTCTTCAGTAGCTTTCTTTGAGAGATTCACTGCCTACTTGTGCCAGTGAGGCCCTTGTAGCCACAAAACATTCCTGTGCTGAACAGATGTACACCTCAGGTGTATATATACTAGCAAACATGAGGGATAGAGAGGAAAATTCACTTGTTTTGCCATCAAAAACAGAACTTGTCTAATCGTAAGGAACAAAAGGCAGAAACACCACTGACCAAACCACCCATGGACTTATATTAAGCCACATTCTGTTGGAAAATTTGCTCTTGAAAAACATGCCAAGCATGCTAATAGCTTAATATACTAGATGACTTGAGTTGCTTGAAATAAGGATGGAGATGAGAACCTGCAATACCTCTGTGGAGGGGAGGTGAACATTTTATTCCAAGAACACTTTGGAAAATAACTGCTTTTTAATGCAAACTAGTGCCTTTCAAATAAACATTTGTTCTTATGAAGTACCTGCCTGATCTGAGGAAAGATCTTCCCTTTAACCTGCCCAATCCAAATTCATGCCAATGAGGCTCTCCATACCAGACTGCTACACATCCTGTGCACGTGTGCATACCTAGAAACCATGCTTTCTGTAGCACAGTGTGTACACGTGCATGTACAGGATTGCACGCACATGCACGCACACTGACTGAAAAAGAAATATTCTAATATATGCTTCTTTCCTTTAGATAAAATTTTCAAGCCAGCATTGTATTGACAAGTGTGGAAAAAACAGCACTTGGTCCCGATGTAATAACAGGACAGCTTTTATCCTTTTTTCTTGCTCACTTAAAAATGCATACATCTTTTGCTGTTCTTCAGAGTCTTTCCTTGTAATTCTGAACCTGCTCTCAGATGTCAGTGTAGTCCGCGCTCACTAGAGAGATGAGGTGAAGCTGTCAGGAAGGAATTTTTCATGGAGTTCATCATTTTTGGTTAACCGTGACCAGTAGTTGGTAATTAAAAGATACTCCAGTTTCTTATCAGTCATAAAAAATACAATATACCTAATCTTAATTGACACGGGAACAATTTTTTGCAATGAAACAAGAGTCAGATATGCAACAGATAAGACTTTCACGACATTTATGTGGGTGACTGAGCATTCACTGAAATGCAACCTAGATCAGATACACTACTTCAAGTGGACAACAGCAAAGATATTTTCTTATTTCTTACAGCTGCATAGAGGAATACTGTGACAAAAAAGTAACAGCAGAACATGGTTAGATAATGGGGAAGCAAACAGCTCTCTGCTTCCTATTTGGAGATGACTGAAATATTTCTGCTTGAATGCTCTAAAGCAAACAAACAAGCTCATGGACAAGAACAAACACACAAAAGGTTGGTGCAAAATATAAAGTTGTAAACCATTAGAAGCACTTGAGAACATTGATTCCTGTTTAAGCTCTTGAAACTGTGTTCACTACCCCGAGTACATGAGTACCCCGAACTATGTATATGCCTTCACAAATCACTCTGAGCTAATATTCACATTTATAGATACGGACTCTACGTTCTACGAGGAATTTGTGTACAAGTCTTCCAAGTCCTAGACCAATGCTTTTAATGCCAAGATTTTTACATTCAGCAAAAATAAAAGGATACAAAGAATAACATCTTTTTAAAGTTGTAAACGGTCTTTGAATTGATACAAATGCATGGGACTAGAAAAGCAGGTGAATCACCCCAAAAAAGCATTTTAGCTAGAACATACTAGCATAGAAATATGTTTATAATAGACTCATGTTATTTATGGCCTTTGAAATCATGCATGGCATAACAGAAAAATTAAAACTTACTTAAGTCTGCTACTTCTCTGTCATAAAAGACTCAGAAAAATTACCAGAAAAAATAAGCAGCCTTTTGCATTCCTCTTAAATTACTAACAATAACACTTAAGTGCATACAGAAAGCTTTTCATATGTAAAGCACAAACCATTTCGTAAATGTAGGAATACCATTATTGCATCTATTTTTATCTGGGAAACTGAAAACATACAGGGCGTGTGTGTGTGCGTGTCACACGGCTGTCCTGTGTAGGGACATCTGAGTCAGCCCATCACTAATTAGTTTTGTTACTGGGAACAGTCTAGTCACGCTAACGTGATGCTCTAGGAAGGTGAAAATGCGCTGGTCCTTGTGAATCTCCTTGCTGCACTTTACCGTGCCATGCGAACAGATCCTCAGAGGCTAATGGCCTGTATTTAGAGATGCTGAGCATCCCAAAGTCCCTCTGAAAGCAATCCCTGCAGCTACGCAGCAGCCCGAGCCTCACCTTGCCCTCCAGTCCTGCATTTAAAATTCTCTGTACCTTCTCTTTTGTCTGACTGTCATGTTGAGCGATGAGATACACAAGCACAAAACTCGGGTAGGCTTGGTCTGGGCTTGCAAAATGGGTTTCTTCAAGCAAATTCCATTATTTAGAGAAAAGTGATTGTACAAAAAAAATCTGATCTCCTGAGCAGTTACGAGTTAGTTACCCAGAAGTGCTGACTGTAAGACTAGTATCCAAGTGTTTTAAGGTCAGATTTATTCTTAGTATGAGCTCTTTGAAGATGCAACATTGTCAGGCTTGTGCTGTGCAGGGAGTCAGATTTCATTGTCATAATGGTCCCTTCTGGCATCAAAATCTGTCGATCTCTCAGCTTTATCAGCCTCTGCTGATTTTGCATTCTGGAAATGGCTGCAAAGATGAATAGGGAGGACCCCAAAAACTGGTAAAAAACTATGAGTTTTTAAAGGATACAAACATTTATTACAGGCTCATGTTTACCCAGCTCTTTTTCAAAACAACTTCCAGTAAAATCAATTAGAAAATCTTATCTGAAAAGGAAAGCAATGACAGGGCCCATGGAGAGGACTCATGAACACAGTACAAGCAGCAGCATATAATCAAGAAGTAAAGAATACAAAAAATCGTATTCATTAAAATATCGGAATCACTACTAGTCTTGGGGGGCAATCGTGTCTCTATGCATGAGCTCAAAACTAAAGCCTTGCTGCTGGGATTTTGAGGGGAATGAACCTGGAGCACAGGAAGTCTCACTGGATGCAGTGCAGAAGACTCATTCCCTTGAAAATCCTAGGCACAAAGCACCCAAAAGCATGCCTGAAACAACCAAGCAAGCAAAAACTGCGGATAAATGATTCTGTGAAACACTGAGGAATATTTGGCAACTTGAAAACAAATTAAACATTTCATTTGAGATTTTCTTGGCTTGGTGGTTTTGAGCAAATCTGAGAAAGGAAGGAAAAAGAGGGTATAGTTTATTAACATTAAAATCCTTCACAGACAACCTGCTGACCTTCAAGAGCCTACCATGACTTTAAAATGAATTAAAATGTCCTAAGTGAAATGCCATTCTCAATTTTCATAATGTGTTAATTTAGTTAAATATATTAATAATTACCATGAAAGATTTTTCGCATACATCATATTCAGAGGTGTTCTGCATTTCAGCCTCTATGGTGCAATATGTACTGTGGCAGCTGCTGACAGCAAGCTTTTCAATGAAATTCCAGAGCGTGTGTGTGCATATTTATTTATATAAGTATTATGTAACATGTATAAACCTATGTTTATACAGATCATTTGAAAATTATTTAATGTCACTTTTTCCTTTTTTATAGGTAAAAAGATTTCCTCTATTGGGTTTATACAGTTTATAGTCATAAGATTGACCAAGCAGGATGCTTTACATTTTACTGTTTCAGGCTAAAATCCCATCAAGAGGCACAGATAAGCAACTTAAAAACAAAACCAGAACAGATCAACACTTGTTAGCTACATTGTAATTGCTATGGACTTTATTCATAGCTGTTGAAAAATAGATATACTATGATGTGAAAATATAATTCTGTCTACTTTTACTGTAACTTAGCACTATAGGATTTAGAGTCAATGGAAGACAATAATTCAGAAAAAAAAAATAGTACTGGATGATTTTTCATTTGTATGGTACAATGTTTTCCCATATTTCCAAAATTCTCCTCGCTAGAGAAATAACTTAAAGCCTGGTCAAAGCGATTTCTTGCATAATTTCCAAATTTCCAAACAGAAGAATATTTAGTATAATTATCAGTAACATCTCCACTACTAGGACAGCAATGCCTACAACAGGCATCAACAAGAAGATTTTGTACTTCTGTGCCATATCAGGGATTTGTTTCCTAAACTTTGTGACACACATTCAGCCAAGGCTGATCAAAGAGTCTGCCCAGATTTGGATTTACTGAGCAACCATGCTTAAATCTATGTCCATTTCTTTTTGCATACATTATAGTATGGATTCCCATACAAACTGTATGGAAAAAAGCAGCTTTGAGTTCCATTTGGGTTTTTAAAACTAGAAACTCTATGTGAACATCAGGGTGAACTGAAATGCAGCCAACAATGTTATCATTAATTCCTTAAAACAAGACAGAGAGATTTCTATATTTGGAATTAAAATGCCACAACGTCTTGTTTCTCATTCAGTATAGTATTTCCACAACAGCTTGTCCTGGTTTTGGCTGGGATAGAGTTAATTTTCTTCCTAGTAGCTGGTGCAGTGCTGTGTTTTGGATTTAGGATGAGAATAATGCTGATAACACACTCATGTTTTAGTTGTTGCTAAGTAGTGCTGACACTAGTCAAGGACTTTCCAGCTTCCCATGCTCTGCCAGGTGCACAAGAAGCTGGGAGGGGGCACAGCCAGGACAGCTGACCCAAACTGACCAAAGGGCTATTCCATACCATATGGCGTCATGCTCAGTATATAAACTGGGGGGGGTTGGCCGGGGGCAGTAATCGCTGCTCGGAGACTGGCTGGGTTACAGTCGGCGGGTGGTGAGCAATTGCATTGTGCATCACTTGCTTTGTATATTCTTTTATCATTAGTGTTATTATTGTTACTTTCTCTTCCTTTGCTGTCCTATTAAAATGTCTTTATCTCAACCCACGGGTTTTACCTTTTTTTCCCGATTCTCTCCCCCATCCCACCGGGGCCAGGCGGGAGGGTGAGCGAGTGGCTGCGTGGTGCTAAGTTGCCGACTGGGGTTAAACCACGACACAGATAATGCTATATAACTGTGCTGCTAGAACGTTTCAGTCAATGTACTTTGCTGGAAATCCCCATAAATCTTTAAACACCTAGCTTTTTGTGTTCTTTTTAAACTAATTACATTCTATGGAAAAAAGTATGTCAAAGATAATCTTCTAATGCTGATTTCAGATACAGTACTCAGCTCGGTAACTTCAATGCCTGCACTTAAGTACTATTATTACATATTTCAGAAATTAGATCTTTTCCCTTTTCTAAATATCTGTATTTTTACCACATGTAGTCTACTACCTTAAAAATAGACAGCTTGGTTATGAACTAGGGAGTAACATATTAAACTGAAATGCTTTCTTCTTTTACTTTATATCTCAAGAGGGACTACTTTGTATAATTAAATGTAGTGAGTCACATAAGCAATGTATCTCTATAGAATTTAGCAGGTTATGAAATTCTGATCCCTAGGATCTTTTGAAACACCACTAACAAATTAAAAAATAAGCATGTATATCTGTGTACACACAATTTTGTGTCAGCAGAGTGTCATAACTGTCCATGAAACTATTTCTCAAGGTGGTTCTTTTTTTAAATTTAAGAATATGTAGCATTTACAAAACAAAATCCATAAACTATTTCAGACAGTTCTACCGTAATAACTAAATTCCAGATGGTCACTTCTTACTGTTTTTTCTTTCCTTTTGCTTGCATGCCAGCATGCATGAAAAAGTGCACGTGTGCTTTTAATATGTATTTTGCAATCATTTCAAAAGCCTTAGAGTACAAATTGAGAAACTTCTTTATGGAATATTCCTTGCGCTGTATATGAGCTCAGTAAGCATGTGTAATATGGCAGAAGATAATGAAGCCTCTATCCGCAGTGCAAACTCTTAAGGTTTGCTAGCAGAGGACTCAGTCATCTTGGTTGAGGCCATTTCTACAAAATCAGAAGAAAAAATGATCTTTGATAAGACATTCTATACTGGCAAAAACTATTCTTGCTCTTTATGCATCAACAGGATAAATTAGTCTTGCTCTTGAACTTCTTTTTAAGAGACCAGCCTATCCTCTGTAACATTCATATGTGCGTCCATTCTTTTGGGTTACACTTCTGTGGGACCTGGGCCTGCACACGCGTGCTGGGATCAGTAAAGGAGACCTGAGTGGTGGAATAGTATGTGGGGAAGGGAAAACCTTCCACCAGTTTCAATGCCTTGCTTGGGTTTCAGATATTCAGTTATTCAACACAGTTTTTATTTAGAACAAAGGAATTACAGCAGTCTGCTTGGACACACATTATTCTTTTTTTAGTTGCTCACAGTGGATGCAATCAACTGAAGATATATGCTCATTTTGTACTACAAGCGTACTCTGGCAGGATTTAAGAGAAAGAGATTAATTAAATATTTAAAATCAGATTGTTAATGATACATGGTCATATCCCTAGGCATCAATCCTGCAAACACATGTGCATGTTAAGTTAATGGAACTTCTCACATACACAAAGTATTTAAACCCTCTCAGGATTAGGGATCTAATTTTGTTTGAAGAAGAAAAAAAGTATCTTCTTTGAGCAGGTATTATATTTTTCTCTCTCTGACCTTTATTAAATACCTAAAAAAATTCAGTTTTTATTAGACGTATTGTTTGGCAAAATGAGATGGAAATCAATTGTGTATAAAAGTAATTTTTGTAATTAAATAACCTATTGTAATTTCTGATACACAAATGTTCTATCTCTAAACTACTTCATCCTCGTTGCCAAGATCTTCAATTTATTGCAAAATAAAACAGAGGGCATGTAAGACAACCCTATTCAGAAAATATAACTCCCCTAATATTTAATCTATTAGATCTACAATTGATAATAAATATCAGAAACCTGCCAATGAAATTGAGTGGTTTGACTAGCAATTCAAAAGCATTGCTGTGTTTCTAACATCATGATGGTGTTTTACCACTTCTTACTGGGAGAGACAGAGGAGGAAAAGACTCAAACCCCATACTGCAAGCACTTGCTTCTGGTGTGCTGACTGCTATCCTCCAAGGCACCCACATTTCTTTATTGATCTGAGGGGGAGCTCACATTCCCAGATGTCACGCCTGGAACTGCATCGAGGAATGATGCCAAAAGTACCTAGAGCAGGCAGTAAACGCTCACCTCTGGCTGAGGTGCACGATGAAAGGAGAAAAAGAAGAGGAAAAAGGTCTGTCCAAGGGGAAGGGCTGGAGTGGGCGGTAAAGAGGGAGGGGAAGGAAAAAGGAACTACAACCGAAAATGTATAGGTTTCCTATCGTACTGTAAGTATGCTCACTTCAGGGGGTGAGAGCAGAAATGCCTTTATATCGCAGACACTACACACGACTTTCATGCCTTACTTCCACCCATTTGATAGTGATTCTCATGGAGTTACTTCTGATCTTCTGATGGGCTGAAGCTGCGCCAGGGGAGGTTTAGGTTGGATATTAGGAAAAATTTCTTCACGGAAAGGGTGGTCAAGCATTGGAACAGGCTGCCCAGAGAGGTGATGGAGTCACCATCCCTGGAAGTGTTAAAAAAATGGGTAGATGTGGCACTTTGGGCCATGGTTTAGTCTAGTCTACCCTTGACTGGTTTAGTGTGGACTTGGTAGTGTAGGTTAATGGTTGGACTGGATGATCTCAAAGGTCTTTTCCAACCTAAACAATTCTATGATTCTATGATCGATGCACAACAGCATGGAGTAGAGCCTGGCTGAATTGAACACTGGTTCGTCTGCGTTTGTCTCAAGGTGTCCCCTTCCACATGACGCTGTAAGTCTTAAGTAATCCAAAGCTGCCAGCATTGTCACCCTGGGTGCAGGCTCCAGAGAATTATGGTCCCTCAAGAGATCTAAACATTGTTGTGCTGGTGTCTAATAGGAAGCCTTCCAGCAACAGAAAGGACTAGCAGAGATCCCTGCTCCTCTGACATGCCTCTTTCCCGACTCCCGAGAACAGCATGTCTTTTCCTTCCTTTTTATTCCTCCAAGAAGCACTTGGAGCCCTGGCTTTGCAAGGATCTAACGTTTACAAAGAAGAGCTTCCTGGCCTCCCAAGCGCTCATTGCAAAAACACTGTTTAACTCTTCTGAACTTCAAGTCAAAGTACCCAGCCTTTACTCAGGACAGAAATCCTGTAACAGGAGATTGCAAACCTGTATCACAGCACTTCAGATCTGGACTGCATTTCCATCATTAAATTTAAGTTATGCATAAGAAATCAAATCATCTGACTAATCAGATTTCTGGCACAAGTGGCTTACTGTCATTCAAGAAGCCTAGAATTCATGAACAAAATAAATGACGATATTACTGCAATCATATAGTGCATCATAAGAATCTATCATAAAGTATAATGACATTACTGGTGATCATATAGTGCTAAAACATGAAATGAGGTGATAGCAAATAAATAAACAAATAGAAGAATCAGTCATAATTCCCAGTTCCATCTCTATGTTTAGTTTTCTCACTTCAAAAGTATCTCCTTTGAGCAAAATAATAGTTTTTGTCACATTTTAAAGCAGCTTTCTGTAGACTTGTAACAGTACATACAGTAAGAGTTGCATCCATTGATAGTTGATATTTTTAGGCTCATCCTCAGCAAAGACAGGTCCAGATCTCTATCAAACAGATACCTGTGCAGCCACATATACCTGCCTATTATTTAAAAGAAACCCACACCCTTGACAGTGACTTTTCAGGCAATTATTGCACGCCTGTGCTAATCTACTATTAAGCAGTGCCAAGAAATTATCAGAACAGCAGGTAGCTTCAGATACTGTTGTGCTCTGTCATGCTGGATGGAGACCTGGCTGCTTTGACAGGCAGTATCCCCCTGGCATTTGAGGGAAATCAGATTTGCTGGCTGACACTGTCATTTCTGTTTGCTGCCTCTGATGTCTCTGATGAGGAGGTACCGCTCACTAGCAGTGAATTCTGCACTGCTTGAAAAAGGCTGTCCCTTGGTGGGCATTTCTTCAGAAAGGTCTCACAGAGAATCAGCAGGCACTTGCTCTTCTTCTGTGCTGGTTATTTCATCTCATCCTCATTATTATTTTGGGCTTATTGAGCATCAAAAGCCTAGCAGGAAAATACTAACTACAATACCTTCTGTGGGCTGATGCCACTCAGATTCACCTGAATTAGAAGGTGATGTCTAGTGCTTTACCTAGTGCTTAAGCCATAAAGGGAGTTTATTGAGCTGAAGTGCAGCCTGCTTGGCAAAGAGTGCCTGCAGCTCCAGGAAACAGCATGAAAATAAGGATGAGATGTTATATCTGTTGTTTGAACTGAAGGCACACCCATTTGGCTACCTGAACACACAATCCTGTGCTACTGTTCGAGCCTGACTGCTAGTGGATGAAGCAGATATCAAAGTTTTCTTTTCATCTCTAAGAGATATGGTGCATAACTTCTCATATTATCCTATCGCCCAGCTTCATCTCTTACAGCAGGATCGTTTGCAGAAGTGAAAAGGCCTGAGGAGATCTAGTGCTGCAGTTAGCAAAAAGCCCTGGATAAAAGACGCACCACAGAAGGTTTCTGAAGGCAGCTTCATGCCCACACGCCTTGCTGGGGAGAGCAGGGCTCACCATAGACCCTGTTTTTGAGGAATCTGTTCTGGTTCCCTTACATCTTACATCTTCTGGACAGTCAGTGCAAGCACTCCAGACCAAGAGACAGAACTGGTTAAGATAATCCGCTCTTAGCTAAGGTATGAGAACACCCTGTGTATGTCTTGAAGATACACCCTCTTTATCTGAAGATAAGAAAGGACTTTATGCTTTTACAAATATTTTTGAAAAGTAAGCACTACAAAGCTACAGTTATATACTAATGCAAACCTTTTTTGAGAAGTACTGATGTTCCTCAGAAATCAGTTTTCATAACTATAACACTAAATGCATGACCATGATTTTTTTATCAACTAAAACCACAGAGACAAGAAAATAAAAACTTGTTATCTGTCCCCTACTTGCTCTGAGAACTGTTTGCTAACATGTAATACTCTCAGGCTTTTGGTTTATAATTGTCTCTCTTTTTGAATTGTGATATATATTAATTTAATGCTTTTGTGGCTCAGTATTCTCATCTACAAAACTGCACACACTTTGGTCATGTTCTTTGATGGCTAAGGATAAAGGAGATCATATAAATTCTGAATCTACTGTTTATACTGCAGTAGTGGTATGTCGGCACTGCCTGGCACCAATCAGGAAGTAAGATGCCAGTAAACTATATGATACACAGACATGCAGTGAAACAACTTCTATATTTATAATGCAAATAACACTACTATAAATTCAACTGGTTTACTGATCAGTGGACTGTATACTGACAACTTACTAACTTTGTTGACCAAGCAAGCCATAGCCAGATCTTGCAATTATTTAATCTGAACAGCTATATTGAGGTAAGTCATTTTATGGATGTCTGCAGATCCTACTATAAGGTAGCAAGCTCAGCGCCAGTTATACCTCATTACTGTTGTGACGGCCATTGCTTCTTTCCTCCCAAAGGTAAATTACAGTAGGATTTTAAAGAGTAAAAGACCTCTGAGGTCTCAGGCTTGCTGACAGCATTTTTGAAAATGTGGACTTTTAACTTTTATTGTACAGAATAGCCCTTCTTTATTAGAACATGGTTATAGACATACTTTATCAACAGGCTAAAACGAAAGGCGTGATTGCACTGCTATCAACGGCAAGGTCTGCGCTTCTTCTAGAGCGGTAAATACTAAAGTGTACTTTGCCTCCTCTATCACCCACGCTGGAATTCTTGCAGTACTCCTCAGGGAAAATCACACAGTATTAACCTAATTGATCTGAAATAATTACAAGTGAAGTAGATACGTGTAGTCAGGTCTGATACACAAGGAAACTTAATACACATAACTCGGTGGCATTCAGTCCCGCTCCTCCTAAACAGGAGAATGGGAAATTCTGAACTGGCAGCTGTACTTGGATTTTTGTGCTTTTTGTTTTGCTCATGTCAGCAGTTCTCCACTTTCCATGTAGTATTTGTATTACACAAATACTGCTGCAGTATTGCAGGTTTCTGTATACCAAGTTATGCTCATTTAAAATTCTATCACAGATGGTATAACATTTTAGTTTCCAAATTCTGACACATAACAAACAAATTTAAAGTTTAAAATCACACAAAATGTGTCCCCCATCCCTCAGAGCATCTCTGGTTATGTTGGAAAGCTATCAGAGATCAAAAGGTATGCTAAAAGTGCAAGAGATCAAAAAACGCCTATGGCAATATGAATGTGAAGTGATTAAGCCTATAGTTCTTCAGGCAAGATTGTTCCCTGGCTGAAAAACATTAGAAAGACTCAGATCTCTGGAGGATAGGAATTCAGAAGAACAAAAACAGAACTTCAACGTTATCAGGTTTTTTTGACAAGCAAGAAAAGGAGAGGGACAAAACTCAAATACACTGGACTGGGCACTGAAAGAAGCATTCTGCCTGGGCAACACTTTTAAATCAACAGTTTTGTATTTATAGGATATTTTGACCTATAATTGCTTCAGCATATTGTAGTACATAGTTATTCTTAAATACACTGGACTGGGCACTGAAGGAAGTATTCTGCTCGGGCAACATTATTTTAAATCAACAGTTTTGTATTTGTGGCATATTTTGACCTATAATTGCTTCAACATATTGTAGTACAAAGTTATTCTTGAATATGATAAAGAACATTTTAATCTACTGAATGTGCAAAAAGCATGAATGACTTTTTAATAGCACTTTTGTTTTGACTGACAAAGATTTATGTCAATGAGAGAAAAGGTTTTAATGAAAAAATACTGCTACAAAGCATATGTGTATACTTACTTCTTATATGTATGTGAAAGAGACAGACATTAATAAAGAAATACAGCTGCTTGTAAGATCTGGCCTTTAACTTTCCCTATTCCATTTTTAAATCCATCACGGAGGTATGATATTTTGATAACACATTAGCACAGTTGTGACGTAAAAATGGCAATGCCTATAAATTAATTACATCTTTTACTATAAAATACAAGTATCGAATATGTCAAAACAGTCTTGCAAACCTTTGACCTGATAGAAACCTGTAAGTAAAATACCACCACAACTGATTAAACATTATTTGATCAGACTCCCACTCCCCAGGCTAGTCCTAGCGTCTGCTTGCTTTTCAGTTTTGGATCCTTCCCACCTAACGCAAGGGCTACCAGGAAAAATGTGGATTTCATGTTTAGAGCAGCTGTGTGCAAGACATGCATTTCACAGAAGTCCCAGGCTTTCCAGATTATAAAACTGCTTGCAGATGTGTCCCATTGATGGCAGTTCTCTCTGTATGCATTACAAGGGCACTGCTGTGACTGCTCTGGGACTACCCTTACTCAGAGGGAGTGGGATGGCAGGGGGAGAAGGGGACAGACAAGTAAAATAGTGTGAAGACTCCAAAGGCAAATCCAAGCAGATAAAATACCTGAGATAATTACTTGTTGTGAGCAGATGACAAAAAACTGATACCGGGTCACACAATAATAGCACCAAGAGCAGGACACGTGTCCTCTTCCAATGCATGGCACGCGCCCTGTGTGATTAGAAAAGCTGGGACATGGCCTCACTCTCTAATAAATCTATCAAAAGCTAAAAATCATGTTTCACCTGGAAACCATACGCATGACTGCCATGCTGGTTTTCAGGAAGTCATTTCTGATGACTTCAGGAAGTCATAAATGACAGGAAGTCATTTAACAGAAGGTGACTGGAAGTGAATGATGAATGCACCCTTCAGTGTAGCAGCTGAACCAAAAAGCACCTGCTGAAATTCTTGTGGGGTAGAATATTTTAGCCGGGAAAATATTGCCTATATGTCTTCAGCCGGAAACTGAGTCTTTCTATGTGTTACTCTCAGCTTAAAAAAGATATCCACTGTTTATCAGACACTCTACAGATAATATAGAAAACTTCTGAGTGGGATGATTACTAAATTTATCTACTCCCTCTCCCTGAATTCAGCAGATTGCTCTAGCTTTTATGAACAAAAAAATGCAGCCCCTCTCTCTCATCTGCTTGGACTGCTGTAATTAATGAGCTAAGACAAGCATTGCCACAAGCACAATTCATTATCATTGTTCCAGTCTGTGTTCAAGTTATCTTTAAAATAGTTGGCAAAGAGTATTGTTGAGAGAGGAAAAAAAGATTGCTCAACACACCCATATTCTACAAGTTTCTTTCTGTATAGAAACATCACTCTTCATATAGGCATGGAAAGAATTTAATTTTCTTTCATACTAGACTGCAGCCAATACTAGGTTATTATTATTGTATTATACACACGACCAAACGAGATCAATAGTGAATAATCATTTTTTCTGCAATACACATCTCACTCTTGCCTGAACCAAAACAAAACAAAATGGAAAAAAACCCAACCAAACAAACCCAAACTATAAGAAAATATTTTCCTTTTTATATGATTGTAAAAGGAGTCAACTGATTTTGTTTATTTGATTAGGTCCACTGCTCTAGAATGCAACACAGGCATCAGATTTTGTACATAAATCTCTCACAAGAATTCAAAGAAAGTCCTTTTTGACTTACTAAGGGCCCACCTACTGTGGGTCCAGCAAGGCTTAAGAAGTTGCGCTTGTTGACAATGTAACTTAATTCCTTTCCAAGGGTCCAAGTTTTGCAACCCTTTCTCACATTAAAAAGCCCAATCATGAGTAATTCAGCAAAAACAACTGCCTTTTTTGATTTTCTGAAATTATAACACACTAATCATCTAAATTTCTATTTAAGCTTCTAAACAATTAACTTTTTAAAAAAGTCCTACAACTATCACTGCTTTTATGAAGCCAGGCTTAAGACTGCTACTCTATTTGAATAAAATAAAATCAGTGAAAAGTATTGCATATTTATCAAATAGCGTGCAACTTCACACATTCCATCAGAAATCCCAAAAGTATGTCAGGGAAGTTTTTCAGTGTTTTCTGGCTTGTGCTGCAAACCAGCAATCCTTGGGTTTTCTAAACAACACGGTTCTTTAAAAAACAGGTTTGAATTCTCTCCAGGAAGAGTTGATCCTTACTTGGATATCAATCTAAAAGACTCAGAGCTATGCATTCTCTCTAAAACTGTGTAGGAATGTCTCAGTGGTGGAGAGGAATCCAGTTAATGAAGTAAGAGAAAAACACACTGCCAAAAGGACCCTTCGGTGCTCTGTCCTGTCCTTTCACTGTTGCCTCACCCTGCCAATTATGCCTGAGAAGATAGTACAAGCTGTTTCTTGCACACATGTACAAGCCTCATAACTGACAGTTTTGAGGCAACTCTCATGAGAAGTCATATAGGGGGAGGACACTTCATTATTGAAGTCACTGTGTTACTTTATAGTAAGAGAAGGAAGTTTCATGTTAACCTGACACAGATGAGTAATCATCTTGATACCATTTCCCAGATGAATAATCTTCGCCGGAAAAAACTGCTAATCATTATCAGTTGCAGTTCAGACAGCCCAGCCGGGATGAGTCAGGCTGTAGGAGCACCTCAAGCTTCAGGGAAGCCAGAAACCTGCCAATGATTAAAGGTAGAAGTCTCCAAAACACATGAGAAACAAGGCTACTGGCTTGTTTGCAAAAGTCCATCCATCATTAAGGTCAGACAGACCTTGCAGTGCTTTTTCCCCACATGGTTATATCAACATCTGAAAAAGACTCATGTCTCCCCAGCTGACACAGTCACGCCAAACAGCCTCCTTGTATGATCACAGGTTATGTTGACAGAGGAGGGTGGATGGCAAGCTGTATCATTTGGAGATGAGGTCTAGTTACACCAACAGTAAACCCATTTTGTTGACATGTTACGTTTGGCCTAAGGCACTCTGCTAACATCACACTTATTCTGCATAAGTGCTGTAGTATAGACTGCAATGTAATGCCATCCTATGTACAACACAGTTCCCCTGCTCTAATACAAGTTCAGAAACATGTATCACAAGCATGGGTTCATCTCCTTAAAATGGTTAGCTCATTTTTCTAGGATTTAATAATATTGATCCTTTTCTGTAGGACGAACTCAATTATTGTATTGCCTGTACTTAAGATGAAGGTGATGTGCATAATTTTTATGCAGATTATGCATTTAAGAAACATGTACATGACAAGATTTTCTTATGACACTTTTTCATAGTCACTGTTTTTAGTCTAGTGTAGCATATTCTTACAAATTATTTTCCTCTTTTGTCAGGAAAAGTCACTGTCAGCAAGCAAGTTGCTTAATGTTGTTTACAACATGTCTTCTTAAGGTCAAAATTAACATAGGTAATGATCATTTTAAGGAGTGACACTGTGATGCATCAAGCATGAAAGAGGTCAAGAGTAAGTCCACTAATAATGTCATCTTATCCTTATATATCTCCAAAAATTCACAAGAATCTAGGTTTCAACTGGCTCAGTCTCCTTCATGAATTTTTGGGCTAGTATATGCATAAAAATATATATTGAATGGGTTCTCATGGGGTGAATCAGTGCAGAAACATTCTCTGCTTTGCCCTTGTAGGAACTGGTTTCCTACTGCATCGAGTGTTCATGTAGCCCAGGGAAATCAGTGCCTGAACTCAAGCACTCAGATTTGGTGCTTAAAGTTAGGTGGTATGAATACGCGTGCCTCCAACAGTCTGTTTATTTTCCCACAGAATTTTGCCAAAATTCCCATAGATTTTGCTTAGAGCTGTATAGGTTTAATGTGATTTGCTGAAGAACTTGTTTATTCTTTACAGGGTTCTGTTTTTCATACGTAACCTTTCCCTATTTCCTTTGAATATTCTCATAAGACTACACATCTCCACTACTACATAACAAAGAACCCTTTTTAATATAACTACATTTTTATAAGTAACTTAGGAGAAGTGGGTTAGCCTGTTTACAAAGTGTTTGCCTGCTGTAAGCATGTTTTAAATACCTTACTTTACCTTACTTAGAAATCCTTTAAACTTTTCTATGCATCTGCAGACAGAAGAGGCTGAACAACACTAATTGCTGCTTCCTGAAGCAACCAACCCATATCACTGTATCAAAAGTGTCATGGTTGTTGCTGTTGAGGTTGCGCTGATCAACTAAACAAACCTTTCAGCTGTCAGATTTGACAGTGACACATACATAACATCCTCTTGATAAAGTGGAAGCGCCACAAGCACATCGGTGAGCCAATATACTATGCACTCAACCTTTTTCCAAAGAGGGGTAAGAATCACACCTAATTTTTCTCCATAGCTGCATTCAAAGGAGGCGTTTTACTCCTTAAAATGGCGCTTTACAAGGCAGCACCACCAGCTAAGAGAGCCATTGGAAAGGGACTGGACTGCACGCAGGCAGGCTACTAGGCACAAAAAGCATGGCAGCTAATGGGACACAGCCTTTCTTCATGGCATTTCAAGACCTTGTAGCAAAACTGAACTACTCTTGGCAACAGAGTTGACTGTGTTTTTGTGGTTTCCCTTACAGTGGATACATTGATAGCTCAAGAGCTGCATTTTAAAAAGATTATGGAGTATCTTGGGCAAGTCACAGTCAATCCTCGCTACATACAAAAGCAGAAAACACCTCTCTCTCACTCTGAAAGGTACAAAGAGGGAGAAAAGCAATTAATTTTTCTCTTCCTTGAGCGTACAGTCATTCTAGACTGTAAACTGCAGGATAAAAGGCCTCGTGATAACTCTATTATGGCAACAAATTATATGCCTTATCTAAATAGAGGAGAGACATCGTAAAAAGATGCTGTCCTTCCCTTCCCCGCCCTTTTCAGTCCACTTCTATTGCACACGTTTACATGCACGTTTCAGCCACTGAAGTGTTTACTCGAGCACTCAAGCTCAAGCCCGTCCTACTGATTTAAAGTCCACAGAGTCATGCAGAACCCAATTTATTTTGCGAGTTAAAAAGGGGAACGTGACATACTTGTTAGGAATACTTCTGAAACTTTGTCACATCTGTTCAAAGAGGTAACGTGGCCCAGGGTCAAACAGATCTGCATGCTAATACATTTTTTTTGGTGTTTTTTTTAAATTGACACTGGAAAGCAAAAGGTGGTTTGTACATACAGCACCCTGTCACTGAGGTGTAAGCCAGGTGTGCCTTAGGAAACTCAAGATGCAAAAGCCCCTAAGTGGAGACAAGTGCATTTAGTGAAGAGTCCACATTTCTTATAAATTAATCATTAGTCAGAAATGAAGGTAAGGTACCCAACTAAAATCTACTTCCTTGTTGCCTAAACCTCATTTTTTTTTCTTCTGAGCTCTCTTTAACACTTGGTGACTAATTTCTGCAAGGACAGTTGGCATGCAAAATCATAAAACCTGAGACTCTCAAGGTACGCAAGTCAGATGTACACCAAGGTGTTATTTTCTTGTAACAACTGGCTACCAAACCGATGCATGCTCCCATTGATGCAAGAGAAAAACCTCAGAATATATCCTGAAGTTAGACAGAATGGTATCACTTGAGGTATATTCAACTGAGGCCAAAGAAAAGGTGTGCTGATTATCTACAAATTTCTCTTGGACTGGTCAGCATTACAGTAAAATGGTAATTATGCTTCATTAATCCTTCCAATTAATCCCTGATCCCTTGTAAATAAGGTTAATAACATTGGTGCCTGTGATACCAAGGGACCGATCTCAGTCTGAGAAAACCTTTCCGTTTGAACTGTTAGCAGCCAGACTGTTTTTTCCTGCCAGAAGGAAAAAAAAAAAGCCTCTAGTAAAACACCAGCTAGAATATTATTGTCACATTTTTTTTTTCAGTAACATTTTTCATGTTTACCTTTCTTGCATCTCGTATCATCTTCCGAATAGTTTCCTTTATGGTGTAAGGCTGTGCTCGTGGTGGATGAAAAAGCAAATCAATATTCGTGCCACCAGAAATTCCAGGCATCAGGTAGGGCCAACCTAAGTCAAGATTTGGAGCTTCCACATCTGATTCAATGGGCCAGTAGGTCCCCGAGGAAGAGGTGTCATCAATGGCATGGTTAGAGGAATAAACTGTGTTTTGGGGAAGTTTGTGAACATTGTTCAAAATATAATCAATTTCCTCATCTGCTAGGAACTCTGAGCATCTCTCTTTGCAAAGAAATTCTTTGTAGGCTTCTAAACCTCCTTCAATTAGAGCATCAATAGCTACACGGTACCATTCCTTGTAATGAGGTTCAATATAGTTGTCTGATCTGCATTCATCATGTAAGGATGATAGCAAAGATGAAGTTTCCATTTTCACATATATTTTGTGTAAAGTATCTTAAACTTCCATTCGTGAGCTGATGAAATGTATCTGTACAGAGAGAAAAGTAAGAAAACAATCAGAATATTTCTAGAGACCTATGACACGCACACAGACAGTATTCAAAATACTTTTCTGGTAATGTTGCTCTAAGTTTTTCTAGCACCTTCCAAGAATTTAAAAATGTTTTGAAAAGGCTCAGGGATTAATATTGCCAAATGAATATTAAAGAGCTAGATAAAGAGCTGCTTCTACATAAGGCAAAACTAAACACATAATTAAGTGATTTGATGAAGTTCTTATATTAAAAGCTACAGCAGAGCTCATAATACAGTGAAGATCTGTACCAGTAACACCAATACATACCCAATGCATGTTCCAATACGCTACCGTAGGTTGGATTTCAAAACTCTATAACAACTGACAGAGTAGTGTTCAGAGAAATACTTCAGAAACCAATTGTATTTCCTACTTTTTGCTGCATTAATCTTTCTTTGCAACACATTCCTTTTCTCTGGCTTCTCTGAAACAACAGTCATTCAGGTCCTTCTCCTTAGCTATCTCTTCTCCCATGCTGATCTAATCCATTTGTTGCTCCCAAGCAGGACCAGCCTACCTCATTTCAGTGAGTTATGAGGAACTCCAGAAAGATTTCTCCTCCCACATCTGGGATCAAACTCTGAATCAGCAATCTGATGTCTAGTTTCCACCCTGCTCATTCCTTGTGCCAAAAGGAGCGGCTGCTTTAATCTTATCTTTTTTTTTTCCCAAAAAAACCCCATTAATAATAAGTTGTTTACTGATGATGATTTATAAATTCATTCTTACCATCTTTTTATTTCATTTAACAAGGGCTGAGAGGGTTGGTTCCTGCTGTGACAATTTGGGATTTAATGTAGAGAGAGGACAAATGGCCAATGTTTCTTCCTTCACATTTGTGCAACCCTATGGGACTCCAGCAACTCCACTGTTCGCCTAAAGCCTAAATTGCAATGAACTTCTGCACTGGGCACATAAGCCACAAAAAAAAAAAAAAAAAAAAAAAAAAAAAAAAAAAAAAAAAAAAAAAAAAGGCAGGGGGGAATTTTCATGAGAGTGGCATAAAGGCAGGGGGGAATTTTCATGAGAGTGGCATAAGCATGTAAAATAGAAAGATAATAATACATGGTAGCACTGTTTCACTTTTCAGGTCTAGGGCATGAAGCTTAAGAGAAAGACAGCAGAAGTAGGAAGGGCATCCAACGAAGGCAGAATAGTTACAAAAAGCATATACAAAGTATAGCTTGAAAGTTAACACTGGGTTTCCCTACAAGCCTAATTAATAGTATAGCAGTATAATAGCAAGGAATAGTCATACAGAGTTCTGATTGCATTTACTGTCATATAAACGTGACACAATTCTCTCTTCACATCAAGACCTTTCAGATATTTTTGCAAACACTGCATTTGCTTTCCACTGTCTGCTGGGAACAGTTTAAATCTTCTTGAAAGGAAATGAAATTAGCGCCATTAACCTAAAGGAATGAAAATGAAAATCTCCATACACTACTGATTCTCCAAAGCCCAATTAAATGTTCAATTAAACCAAGATTTCTGAGGAAGTTGGGAAGTCTGAGGTTAAAAAAAGACCAAGAAAGAAAAATCCAGATCTGAGGCTGGCATCAGCATGTCATATGAAATAATTCCATTTGAATCCTGTCTCTCAGCCAAGTAGCAGGGCAGATCTTCCCAGATAGGATTGCTTTCGAGCCTGGGGGAAAGGAGTGTTTCTGGCTGCTTCCAGAGTAGCTCTTTGTGGTGAACTGGAAAGCAGCAAGTGAAAGGGATCCAATTGCTCCCCCCATCAAGAATCACATGTATTCCTGTGACAGATATTCAGGACTTCACTCTGCATTGCTCTCACAGGTAGAAATAAAATGTTATAAAATAGGAGTGACACCATTTCACTTTGCCCAGGTGATGACACAGCCTGTGGTGTAAGGTGACAAGGAACTGAGCACTCAGTATAGATAAGACAGACCAATTCAAAGGTCAAACTCTTACAATATTGTAAAAGTAAAACTTTCACATCAGTGTCCCATGGAAGCCAATCATCTGGAACAGGTTTCCAAGCCACTTTAGATCAAGAACGAAAAACTACTGAGAGTACAAAATGCAAAGTTACTCAGCTGAGTTGTTCTCAAGAGTCTGAACATTAATACAGATGACTGTAGTGAGAATCTAACACATAGCTCTCGTAGGGCCCTCCAGGACAAGTAACTCTCTAAACAGTTCAGTAAAGGAGTCAGTCTTATTATGACATTTAAGGCTAAATCTGATTTTACACAGGCACATGAAAGATATTTCTAAAATTCTTACTATTTCTAATATAGGAATTTTGCCACTGATTTCATATATACAATTGAGAAAGATGTGTTTATTTCAAAAGCTTGTCTAAATTCTTTTTTTCTTCTTCTCACTCTTTCCTTTGAAAATAATATAAGGCAACAGGACTACACTTAATACATGAAGTTGTGCAATATAAAATATTGAATGTTATGAACAAATAAAAGGCAAAAAATTACTGCATGTGTGTGCTGGCTCACATGCATTTTTTGTTTTGTTCGGTTCTTTCGATCTGTTTTTTGTAATAGTATAGTATATTGTTTGACTTCATTGAAAAAAATGAATTAATCAATTGTGGCATAGGTCAAATGCAGTAACTGATGCTCAAGACTTATGCTGCAAGGATATAAATATACCATATTCTTGGAAAGGTGAGACTTCTAGTGCAGTGTCTTCCAAACAAGAATAGTTATTTTACAGTGAACGTCTTTGATGTTGATCTTTGATTTGCAAGTGCTGTTTTATAAAAGAAGCTTAAAGCAGTGTACATTTATTTAAGACAGTAAATGTAAAATCTGTCATCATGGAAATAAATCACAGAATAGATGAGAAAAATGAAAAAAATCTAATTCTGTTTTTTGGAATTAAGGACATAAGCATACAGTACCTTCATTAGAAGAAACAAAAGAAAACTCCCAAATTAAAACAATAGCTTCAGGTATATTTGACAAAAGCTCTAGATGTCTTGACACAGGTTGCTCCTTACAAGCTAAGAGCTATTTTGTAGGAAATGTACCTATGAAACCAATATAATTTTGGATAGAGAGGCAGAGGTTTAGACAAAATTCTAAAATAAACTTTTTGGTGTCTTCTTCAACCTGTATAATGACTTCTGCATAATCAACTTGATTCTTCAAAGATCCTCCTCAGGTTAACAAATCTATTAGCAAGGTTGTGCAGAATGAGGCCCATCTCCGGAGGCTTCCAGAGCTTTATCAGACTTCATGTACACGGTTACAAATTTTACCAGCACCAGGAAAGCTGTTGTTCATCCTGTGAGAAATATCCTTGGCTTTCAATCCCAGCCCAGTTTATCAGCCATCTTCTCTGCTTGGACACAGGGATCACTTAAACTTTTTTTATCAAGTACCGTTAATGGGCTTAAATTGAATTTAAACTCCAGTGCAGTGCTAAAACTGAACCTTTTGCTGAAGAACACAAATTCTGAATCCTGCACTGATGTGATCAACTTGTCCTTCTATTAACAACAAGCTCGGACCTTTCCAGTGCCATTGTCAGGAACCCAGCAAGAAGGGAGCTTTTTCTTTGAAACAAAAGTTAACGTGCCTTTTTGCAGAAATATACACAGAGTGTCCCAGCTTCCACAAAAGCAGCAGATGACAAATGCCCACTGGAGAAAAGGATGCAACACTCTGCAGTGGTTCCAGGAGCACAGTCCCCCAGGCTAGAGCTAGAGACAAGCAACTTCCCTGCCTTACTAATATTCTCAGGATTTGAAAAATTTCCTATCCAGCAACTTTGGGGAGCAGCTCTAACCTCAGGCTCCAACAGCCGGCCCTTGGCAAGGCCCTGGCCATGGTGCTCTCCTCGGGAGGTCCTTATGTCTTTTCCAAAGGAAATGTGATTGCTTTGACAGTTTCTGCATGAAGTTTCAACCTTGCCAGTTAAAGGAAATTTAAAACACGGGAACATCTGGTCGCTGGGATGGTTTTGGGGGCATCCACCTGAGCACCTCTAACCCGTGGCTCTTCCGAGGAGCTTCCCCACCGCTTAAGGGCCTGGTGTGACCAGCCTTTAACAGAATAAACAGGCGTTTTACGACAGCTGCCTTGCACCAACCTTTGCATTAAGGAATTGTATCAAGAATAAATAGTAATTACCTACATTAAGCAGTGACAGGCAATTATTTCATTATTAATGAAATTACAGTATTTTCCGTGGACGCAAAGGGCATCAAATTCAAGTGAAAAACAACACCGCAAGCGTTCCTGCTTCTTTCTTTCCTCTTTTCTTTTTTTTTTTTTTCCTTTTTACCAGAAAGTTAACTTTTCAGGCCAAACGGCGGCAGCCGGCCCTCCGCGGGCACCGCCACGTGCTCGGGCACGCCTCAGCCTTGAGGACGGCGCACGTGCGGGCCGCAACGCCCCGCGCCCGCGCCGGACCCCGGACCCCCGGAGGGGGGGAAGGGGGGGGGCGGCGCACGGCGGCCCCGCCACGCAGCGCGGCGTGGGAGCCCGGCCCCGCCGGCCGCCGCTCCCGCCCGGCCCTTCTCCCGCCGCCGCTCCCCCGCCGCTCGGCGCCGGCTCCTCTCAGGTGCCCGCGGCCGCCGCCGCCGCCTCCATTTCGCGCTCGCCGCACCCCCCGCTTCCAAACGCCCCGCGGCTCCGCACCGAGCCGGCCGCTGGCGGGGCGGGGGGCGGCCGCCCCACCCGCCCGCCCGCAGCGCGGCGCCGGCGGGGGCAGACCCTGTCCCCGCCGCTGTCCCTGCCCGTTTCGTGAGAGGCAGAAGGGGGACCCACTTACGGCGCCGGTGCCCCGCGGTGGGGTCTCGCCTCCGGAGCGGCGGGGCGGCTCGACCCGGCTGCTGCGATCGCGGCGGCGGCGGCGAGTCCAGGCGGCGCAGGGCCGATGGCAGGTACTTCCCGTCGCTCTCAGGCGCGGTGGGTGTGGAAACCAGTTACAACATGTCAGGACGGTGTCGCACCAAACCCGCCGCCGCCGCCGCGGGAGCGGGGCAAGGACTTGTCTGAACTGGGGAAGCCCGGCCCTCTTCGCGGAGCGAAGGGCAGCGCCTTCCCAGGGGCGCGGCGGGGGCCCCCCCCGCCCCATCGCGGCCCGCCCTGCCCTGCCCTGCCCTGCCCTGCCCGCCGGGCGGGCCGGCAGCCGCGGGCTCCCGCGGTCCCGCGGGGCAGGGGCCGGGCCGGGCCGCGCACACCGGCAGCCCCGCGGGGGGCCCCTGGCAGCGGGGTGTGCGTGTGCGTGGGAGATAAAACTCAAAGCAAACGTTGGCTTGAATTAAAAATAAACCCGCCAGCCTCGAGACACGGTTTCCAGGTTGACTCCAGGGGAGCAAGTCACGGCAAGGGAGCGATACCCGTTTGAGACCTTTAAATTCGGTTACGCGGATGACCCCACTCTCCATAGCCCAGTTGCTGTAAAAATGCTCTTCTTTTGCTCGTCGTGTCTCGGGGTTAGAGAGACTGACCTGAAGGCAGAGCCCCCCATCCTGGCTGCGGTGCCGGCCAGGCCTTCCTGAATCCGGCATCGTCCTCCTTGCCTGCCCGCCGGCTGGGCACGCCAACGTGGCAATGCCACGTTTGGAAACGTTTGAGAGCCCTCTCTGAAAGGCTCTTCCAAAACACGATCGTCTTTTTAGTAGGATCGTGCAACTGCCAACAGATCGGCGCATCACATGTGTGCATGACCAGCACGCAGAGGCTTAAGCACACCGAGTCGTCTTTGTCATTTTAAATTAATGGCAATAGATAGAAAACTTGTTATAGGCTTCGTCCATATCGTGCTCTGTGGTGCATAACCGCAGGCAGCTTTTTCATGAGCCATTTAAGACAATGCCATGTAACCCTGACAATGATGCTTTATCAGCAGTAATTCATCCAGTCTGGCTTTAAGCACAAAACTTTTTTTCTAACCTTTACTGCCCAGTAGTAAGTGCAGGGTATATCCTATTTCTGAAGCTAAGGATGGTTCCACTATGACTTTTTGATAACAGTTCTCTGAGAGGAAAAGAAAAAAAAAGTAAAAATATGCAATAGCTATACAATATATTTATATAAATGTATGTCTGGTGCCACCAGGCAGTGACTTTTTCTGTACAGTTAATTCAGGTAATGGAATGCACAAGAGGAAGTAGTTGGTGTCAATATACTCATGGACTACCCTTCACAGACAGAGGATCACCTGGATTAAATTATCAGACTCTTCTCATACCCAAAAAATAATTTCCCTTGTTTTGATGAAAAATAAAGGGGAAAAACTGCTGTAAAAACAAACAAACTAACTTTTAAAATGGACTTAGTACTTTACAGTTAGTTAGTACACAGTGCTTTTTGTCCCATGAAAATGTGTGGTCAGGAAGGAGAATGTGTTTCTGTGGAAACTTGTCCGTAAAGAGGTGGAGCCATGTAAATTTTTAAAAGAGCAGATCTATTTTCTAAAATTATTTTTGAAAGGGTAGGAAAGTAGATGGATAGTCACAAAAGCACTTTTGACCTTGACTGAGTTGGTTGGACTTTTATTACATAAAATTTACAAGTATTACTGTGTGTTTCTTTTAGAGAAGTCAGTGGTTGAGTATTGGCTTAGCGTAAACAAAAAGCTGTAATGAGACCAGTAATGGCTTTCTAAATAAGGAAATCTGCATGAAAAAAGGACCTAGGTTTTTTTGCTACATTAGTATCTGTACAAGAAAAGTTTTTTTCTGTGCCTTTACAGTGCCCGGCTCAGGGGCAAACCGATCTAATACTGAGATATTAAGCAACATGCATGCACACATGCAATACAAATGAACAATACAGTATAAAACAGCAACAATAATATCAGTAATAATAAGGCATTATTATTGCTGTTGTTACTAAGGAGAACGATGCGCTCTCTAAATAGTCAGTACATCATGTCATCTTTAAAATTAATGGGTAAACAGAGTGATGAGAAGAGATGAAAAAAACTTAAACAGATCTTTTTAAATACTGAGAAAGCCCTTGCACAGAAGATGGAAAAAGGGGATGGCAAATGCTGTTGGCGATTCGTGGACGCAGGTGGGGGCTGCCTGAGTTTATCAACTGAAGCCTTCCAGTAGCTGTACCAGACCAGACATTTCATAAAACTTAGCTTGGATAACGTGTTTTGGAAACCAGCTAACCACAGCCAACTCTAAAATAAAGAACTTTTTTACTCTGCAGGTAGTAAACTTCTGGGTCTTGCAGCCACAGGAGGCAGTGGAGGCAGACAGTATGAGCAAGCTCAATAAGCAGTAAGACAAATTCTTAGACAATAGCTATAAAACTGGATTCTAAAAGGATGAGGCAGGGATATGCCCTTCAGCATCCTTACCCCTAGAGTTGTGGAGCTTCAGCATTTTGAGGGGAATGGACTGCAGAAACTGGCCAGGCTCTCATTTGCCGATACAGCCTTTCCTTTTGCCATTGGAAACGTAACATTGGAAAGACCAGTTGAAGCATCCTATTGATTGAAATAATTTTACTGGAATTCCACTGATTTATGAAGCCTCAAAACTACCAAAAAAGTTCTTATTGTAGACATAGCTTGCTCATGGGAAAAAAGAATCAACTCCATATATTTGATACCACCATCTTGAGAATGTAATCAGAAAGAACACTGATCGTCTTAAGTGACCTGGATACTCAGATGATAGTGCTGGTGGATGATCATCTCTGTGACTTCCATCAGTTTCCAGTTTCAGTTCTGAGACTTTTTTTTGTATTGACAGATCATCTTGCCATGTACAGGTCTAGCTGAATGCCAGCTGAAGATAAAAGATTCTTACCGCATGTACAATGACACCAGTTCATAAGTTTATGATATGAATAATTATTAAGGATAAATATTTATATGAATGATACTTATATTCCTACTGCATGCTTACTAAGATTTAATTTAGATTTACTGAAGGGGACATTAATTTGGAAGGAGTGGATGTTTATACAATTCATGACATCTACGAGTTGAGCTTTATTAGATTTTAAACAGATGAAGAAAGAGTACAGTCCTGAAGATTCATGCTATTTACAAATCAAAGGCTGTCTCATCTAAAGCACAAACACAGAGACTTCACACACACCAATCTTAAAATTAAAGGAAATGTCCTATTACAGATGTGGATATAAAAGGAGCTGCACTACATTTATACAAAGCTTGATGAGTACTGATACAAACCTCCCACCTTTCATAAAGTAGCAGAAAGAAAAATGACACAAAAAAGTACAAATTAATATGGAAAAGCAGGTGTTCTACTCTCAGTACATGCTTTTTCAAATTAAATAATCATAACCTACTCTATTTGGTATCAATTGATCGTAGTGACATAATGGAAATACCTGGCAATGTCCAAACACCGATTAGTTTACCAATTACCCCCACAGCTTCAATCAAGAAATGGCCAGTGATTGAAATACAAAGAATTAAAGTCAAAATCTTTTACTGAGACGGGGTTCCTAACCCATATGTGGTGGCCTGGGTATATGTGCTATATACTGTATGATAGATTTTTGTCCTGTGTCAAAGCCTTGTGCAAACCTACTGAAATGACTTCAGGAAGTTCAATTGTGAAGAGAACCTGAGGGTTTCCTTTAAGGAATTTATGGTAAAAGTTGAATAAAATTGTGCAAAACATGTTATTTTTGAGACACAAGTAAATCAATAAATATCCACCAGTTTATTTTCTGCCTCTAATACGTATAGCTGAGAGACAGGGTAAAAGAGCAGCGTGAGAGGGATGATCAAAGGTGGAGAACAGCTGCCATCTGAGGAAGAACCACACAGACTGGGACTCTTCGGGTTGGGAATGAAGTTGGTGACTGAGGCTTCCTGATGTGGTTCATCACATAACGTGTAGCTCCGCAGTAAAACAGGGCTGAATACAGAGAAGGAAACTCCTCTGAGGTCTGCTTTAATATGAAGACAATACCTCTGGCTCAGGAGGCTCTGAGACCAGAAGTTCCAAATTGCTGGAGGATGACAAAGTGTTCTCCACCCCTGTGCTTATTTCTTCTCCTTTTCCTCTTTCCCGCATGTCTGCATGCGCAGCTAGTCATGGAAGGGCAGATACAGGGCTACATAGACCTTTGCTCTGACTTCATATAGCTGTTCTTGTATTCCTTCAGAACATGCTAAGGCCAGTGTATAAAAAAGAGGGAGGAGTACAGTTTCCTTACTTCAGATTAACTTCCTTCTCTATGGGTCAGAGAGGTAGCTCCCCTTGATCTTACAGGCTCCTAGACCTCTGTGTGTGCCCTTAGATATGGTTCTACTCCTGCCCCTGCGGAAGGATGGCTGCACAGCTAGCAGCAGTTAGCCCAGTTTCTCTGTTTTCTTCATGGCTTGTCAAGTTTTTAGTTACACAGTTAGGTATCTTCAAGCTTACCTAAAGCTTCGTATTTTCTGAGGTCTTCTGAGATTTTATGTGTCCTTGTGATTCAGGGTCGATGTTAGAAGTCTTTTTGCCCAGGTGGTATCCATGTGGTGGTTATAACTTCCAAAATATATACTCAGGCTGACTCTTGTCATTATTTTTTCTTTTCTCACTTGCCCTTACTTTAACAACCACCTTTGCCTTACTTTGGAAATAGTACTCATTGTACTATTACTACTACAAGCAGGCAGTGATACCAAAATGGCCAGAAAATAAAGCAAAAATATAAATACATCCATTTTTCCAGTTGGTTGGAAACTTCTCTTATATCTTGCTTTCCACTTGCTCACTTTCCCAGGAAACTAAACTTTCTGGAGTATCTTCCTTACTGGGCTTAGCCTGGCCTTCTCATAGCATCTTCCCAAGGGCTGATGCACTGCTGAGTTTGAATGACAAAATCTTAACCAAGTATTTGATGATCCAGATTTAGAGTTTAAGGCTTTAGAGATTAGGGATGAATATGCTTGTCCCTTGAAGCCAGGCATACTTTGACGTAATGCAGAGATCAATAATGAAAATTTTTTACTAATTTAGTAAAAGGTAAACCTACAGAGAATTTTTTATAGTATACATTTTTTAGTATTATAGAAACTATTATATACAACTTCACATTGTGTATAAGTAAGAATCAAATTATTAAAGGCTAGCCTTAGACCCGAGATACACCAGTTGGACCAAGATTTTGAGTACCTCAAAGTCCGGTTTGCTGTTGATACATTAGTAATGGAAAATATCTCTTCCTGTTTAAGCTGTTTCTCCTCAGTACAGGTTCCATGAGTGTTCAGCTCCCTATAGGAAGGGAGAATAATTCCCTTATGGAATGGCAAGCTGTCTCCTGTTGTTTGGTCTTAATGTTTTAATGAACTGCAGATCCAAATCCTGCATTAGGCCATGGCCAGGAACCCGGAACAAGTACACTGGGTTCGTGTAGACTCTTGCTACATAGCCGTAAGGATCTTCAGTCAAAAGGAGAATTCACAGCTCCTAGGTTGCTTCTGACTGAGAAAAAAGGTGAGTCCTGAAAATAAATGCATAGAAAGAGAAAAATGAAATAGGGCTAAAGGGAACAAATTGTTGCTCAATTTTCACATGGTTTATTTTCAAAGCTTGGTTTGTTTATTTTGCATGGTTTATTTTCTTCCTCAACGGGAGACCATGGCAACAAAGAGAACCTGGTAGTTGGTGTCTACTACAGGCTTCCTGATCAAGGGTCGCCTATTAATGAAGCCTTCTTACTCCAGCTACAGGAAGCATCACACTTGCAGGCTCTCATCCTGCTGGGGGACTTGAACCACCCCTACATCTGCTAGAAAACTACAGCACGGTGAGCTGTAGGCAATCCAGGAGACTCCTGGAATGCATTGAGGATAACTTCTTAAGCCAGGTAATAGACAGCCCTACCAGAGGGGATGCGATATTGGACCTGTTGGTCACCAATGCAAGTGAGCTAGTCGGTGACGTCAAGATTGGAGGCAGCTTGGGCTGCAGTGATCATGCACTGGTGGAATTCGCAGTCCTGAGGGATATGGGTCAGGTGAAGAGTAAAGTCAGGACCCTGAATTTTAGGAAAGCAAACTTCCAGCTCTTCAACAAGTTAGTCAACAGGACCCCCTGGGAAACTGCCCTCAGGGACAAGGGAGCAGAACAGAGCTGGCAGATCTTTAAGGACGTTTTCCATAGAGCTCAAGATCTCTTGATACCCAGGTGTAAGAAATCAGGCAGGGAAAGCAAGAGACCGCATGGATGAGCTGAGACCTGCTGGTCAAACTAAAGGGTAAGAAGGAAATGCACAGGCAATGGAAGCAGGGACAAGTATTCTGGGAAGAGTATAGGGCGCTGCCCAGTTATGTAGGGGTGGGGTCAGGAAGGACAATGCACAGCTGGAGCTGAACTTGGCAAGGGATACAAAGAATAATAAGAAGGGCTTTCATAGATATGTCAGCCAGAAAAGAAAGGTCAAAGAGAGAATACCCTCCCCCTGATGAGCAAGACTGGCAAACCAGTAACAACAGACAAGGAGAAGGCTGAGGTACTCAGCAACTTCTTTGCCTCAGTCTTCACCAACAACCTCTCCTCACCGCTCCCGATTTGATGGACCACAAAATGGGGACTGGGGGAGTGAAGTCCCTTCCACTGTAAGAGAAGATCAGGTTTGTGACCACCTGAGGAACCTGAACATATATAAGTCTATGGGATCTGACGAGATGCATTCCAGAGTCCTGAGAGAATTGGCTGATGCAGTTGCCAAGCCACTCTCCATGGTATTTGAAAAGCCATGGCAGTCAGGTGAAGTCCCTGGTGATGGGAAAAAGGGAAACATTGCACCCATTTTTAAAAAGGGAAGAAAGGAGGACACTGAGAACTACTGACTTGTCAGCCTCACCTCGGTGCCTGAGAACATCATGGAACAGATCCTCCTAGAAGTTACGCTAAGGCACATGGAAGACAGGGAGGTGATTTGAGACAGCCAGCACAGATTAACCAAGGGCAAGTCCTGCCTGACCAACCTAGTGGCTTTCTATGAAGGAGTGATTGCATCAGTAGACAAGGGAAAAGCAATGGATGTCATCTATTTGGACTTCTGTAAAGCCTTCGACACAGTCCCCCACAACATCCTTCTCTCTAAATTGGGGAGATATGGATTTGATGGGTGGACTGTTCAGTGGATGAGGAATTGGCTGGATGGTCACATCCAGAGGGTGGTGGTCAATGTCTCAATGTCCAATTGGAGACCAGTGACAAGCGGTGTCTGTCCCTCAGGGGTCTGTCCTGGGACCAGCGCTGTTTAATATTTTCATCAATGACATAGTGGGATTGAGTGCACCCTCAGCAAGCTTGCAGATGACACAAAGCTGAGTGGTGCAGCTGACATGCCTGAGGGACGGGATGCCATCCAAAGGGACCTGGACAAGCTCAAGAAGTTGGCACGTGTGAACCTCATGAGGCTCAACAAGGCCAAGTGCAAGGTCCTGCACATGGGTCGGGGCAACCCTTGGTATCAGTACAGGCTGGGGAATGAAGGGATTGGGAGCAGCCATGCAGACAAGGACTTGGGGGTACTGGTGGATGAAAAGCTGGACATGAGCCAGCAGCGTGCACTTGCAGCCCAGAAGACCAACCATATGCTCGGCTCCATCAAAAAAAGCGTGGCCAGCAAGTCGAGGTAGGTGGTTCTGCCCCTCTACTCTGCCCTGGTGAGACCCCACCTGGAGTACTGCATCCAGCTCTGGGGCCCTCAGCACAAGAAGGACATGGACCTGCTGGAGCGGGTCCAGAGGAGGGCCACCAAAATGATCCGAGGGCTGGAGCACCTCTCCTATGAGGCCAGGCTGAGAGAGTTGGGGTTGTTCAGCCTGGAGAAGAGAAGGCTGCGAGGAGACCTTATTGCAGCCTCTCAGTACTTAAAGGGGGCTTATAAGAAAGATGGGGACGGACTTTTTAGTAGGGCGTGTTGTGATAGGGCAAGGGGTAATGGTTTTAACCTGAAGGAGGAGAGATTTAGACTGGATATAAGGAAGAAATTTTTTACTGTGAAGGTGGTGAAGCACTGGAACAGGTTTCCCAGAGAGGTAGTGGAGGCCCCATCCCTGGCAACATCCAAGGTCAGGTTGGCTGGGGCTCTGAGCAACCTGATCTAGTTGAAGCTGTCCCTGCTCACTGCAGGGAGTTTGGACTAGATGACCTCTAAAGGTTCCTTCCAACCCAAAACATTCTATGATTCTATGATTCTATAACCACTTAGACAGGCCTGTGTTTGCACTTATAAGTACCTGCTTTTGGCCTAGTATTCACCTTTCTGCTTGGAGGTGAGGTTGGCAGAAGAATGAAAGGTCTATGTTTCCTTCCAATGCCAGAAGTGCCTGAAGCTAGTTTTCTTCCCAGTGCTGATTACAGTGGATGTTTAGAACCTTCAGTGTTACCCTTGTATTTGCTTGGGTGCTTGTGGTCCTAACGAGCTTTGTAAACCCAAACCCATCTTTCTTGTGACCGTTTTCTAATGCTAAAATTCAGGAAGGATTAAAGGTCTCAATGTCTTTAGGAGGTCTCTGGCCATCAATAGTAATACTGGCAGAAGTAGAAGGGAAAAATAAACCAGGGAATAGAGAAGCCTATATCAAATAATAAAATCACATAAAAGTCTCAACAGCATAGAAAGTTATGTTAATGTTCCAAACATCATAAGACTGAATGCAGCTGCTAGAAATGGCAGGCTTATTCTTTTCTGTGTAGATTCACAAACTGCCAATGAAGTTATAGCCAAGGAAGTTATTATCAATGGTATAAGCGGTAAACAAGTTCCAAAAATATTCCATCCTCAAAGACAAAGTTTTGTTAACTGTCCACATACCTGTCCAGAAAACACAAATGGCCTATGACTGGGGACTGTTTATTGGCTGAATGATACAAAGCAAATGCTGGAGTTCACACATGAGCTCTGCAGGTGCTTTCCCATGAATGTGGTACTTTACAATCACTGTGAAGTTGTTAACTTATATGTACAATTAATGAAACAAACATCATTTACTCTGCATTTATCAAGCTGTCTTCAGAGTTAATGTGGAAGTAGCGTTACTGTGACCTTGATAAACTAAGGATATTGATGATACAGATTTTTAAGTAGAGGTAATGTCTTTCATCAAATCGGCTAATACTGTTGTGAAAAGTAGACAAGCTTATGGACGCTGAAACTTCTCCAAGTCTGAAACAGACACAGAAAACTTCAAATCCAAGTACAAATTGTGAACAATTGCTCTTTGAATTAGAGATGTTTCAAGTACGGAAGAGAAAGAACATACAAATACAAGAGTAGCTATACTAGGTCCATCTAATTCAACATCATGTCCCTGACGGTAAGTGGTTAGAACAAAATATTTGGGCAAGTTTGTAGTCTCCCATCTTCACCTGCCAGCTCTTTCAGAGGCATATGTGAGTTGGGGGTGACAGATAAAGTGCGCTGAAAACCCAAACATAACTGAAATCCCAAGTAGAGAAAATACAGTCACTTGTGTCAATCTGTTTTTAGAAACTCTTGCTGTGAGGTTGTGGGAAGAAGGAAATGCATTGTGATGGCACTTAGGCAGTGCTCTCCATGACAATGAGACAACAAGATGCAACAGTCACAAGTTGCAGCAAGAGAAATTTTAATTGGGCATCAGAAGAATTCTTCTCTGTGAGGGTGGCTAAGCACTGAGATGTGCTTCCCGGACAGCCTGTGGGATCCGCCTCCATGGAGATTTTCAAAACATGACTGGACAAGGCCTTGGCCATCCTCTTAATTTTTCAGTTAGACTGTCATGAAGCAGGAGATTGGACTAGATGACTTCCAGAAGCCCTTTCCAACCTCATTTTTCTGTGATACTGTGATTCTATACTTATTCTCCTTCCTGTGACAGCTGTAATTCTGCCAGAGTTTACTCCGTCCCTAGAATGGTAAAGTCCTCACCAGAGTTTTGCTAAAAGGCAATTTTTCCTTTATGCTTCTCTGTTGTGTGTTATAGTCCCCAGTCTTTAACTGGAATTACCTGGTAATAATCAAAATTTTGGTTTTAAAGCTTAAGAGTTTTATATTATCAGCACATAAGAGCACTGCAGAAGTTACCTCTAGGAAATTGAGGGTTTACCAGTTCATAAGAGAAGCAAATGAGAAATAGTAAGCAGTAATAGCTTGAGATTATGAAATAATGTTATTACCTGATTGCATCTACTAATATTATCAGAAATGGAATGGCTAATTTCTCTGATACTTAAGTTGGCTTTGGAGTTAAAACAGCAAGAGTAATGGAGACCATTCACTCCCAACACTGGAGTCTTCAGTTAGCTGTTAATGTCCTTAAGGTCCGTCTTGAAATCCTGAAGCCCAGGAATACGTATTATTTTTAAACACAAGCTTAGATCTGAAACCATAATTCTGTGATGCTATGTGGATTCCTGACGTACAGAGTATACAGAATTATCACTTATGAAACTGCAAGTCAAGCAAAACAAATACTGTGAGATTTTACTGTTTTTTATTGGACCATCTCATTTCAGAGAGAAATTTTATGTCAAATGTTTACAAACAAACAAACTGAAAAGTTTCTATACTTTATCAATAACATTGATATGGCTGCAAGAGATTGTGTTGTGCATCAAACCTTGAAACAATTCAACACTTTAAGTCCTGTATGATATTTGATGGTTAATCTGAAATAGTCAAGTTCCTGAGCAGTATCTCGGGCAAAATATACTCATAAATTCAAACGTTTGTGGATTCTCTCCATTCCCTTCAGCTATCTGAAATGGAAAATTGTTAACCTGTGTGATAAAGAACCAGAGGTGGATTTGAGTTATCATCTTATGTTTACCAATTATGAGACGTCATGTGCTTGCAATTCATTTTGATCAAAGAAATACATTAACATTTAAGTGGCAATCCTCATCTGACTCGTGCTTAATTAGTAAATGAATAGGGGTAGTTCAACTCAGGACAAAAAGTACATAGACTAAGGAGTAATTCAGTAAAAATGGCTGGGTTGTGAACATGGAAATTGGCAGTTGCCCTTGCCAAGAATTAAACTTGTTTTAAAATGGAATCATTTATACAGGGAAAAAAAATAAGTGTTTCAAAGCTAGAAAACATCTAAAGTTCAGTCATGCTGAACTATAAATGTATGGTAAGCTAGAATGAGGCAGACTATCATAAAAATGTAAGGCAGCATAAAAACCTTCTCCAAATGAAGTAAATGCTATCCTTTCATTTTTTATCAAAGCCTAAGCAACTTCTGAATGAAGTAGCCAAAATTATTTCAACTCTAACAAGGGACTTTGATGACTAACACAGGACCTCAGGCACCTGTGTTGAAAATTGCTCATCAAATAAGTCCTTCTCAACTGTTATTTAAACTGATTCCACAGGGTCTTAGTTTTCCATTTTAAAGCTCCAGGGTGCCTGTTGCTCTGTGCCTGTGTATACACAGATCTTGGCCCCTCTGGGCACCTTCACACGTAACTCATAAGCCTGATCAACATCCAGAAGCTTTGAATTCCTCCTCTTGCATCCCACATGATGCTCAGATCAAAAGGGTTTTAGGTACTTAGGTTGTCTGTTAGGTCTAGTCCTCTCAGCTATATTTCAGTCTTCGTTTACTGTGATTTGCAGTGAAATGGAAAAAAAAATGCTCCCATTTTAATTTCCTTCAATCAGCTTTAGTTCAGGCCCTTAATAAACAGGGCAAATCTCAGTGGAGACATGAGCAGAGCGCGTCAGAGAAGACTGGTACACAGACAGCAGTGAGTAAGGAAGGCTTCCTGTGACCTCAGAAACGTGCAGTGCTTGTGACCTTCTACATCATGAACCAGTATGCAACACGTCCACACCCACAGGAAGAACAACAAATACAATGTTACGTCCAGTTGTTATTATGCATATCTTAGTAGTAGGAAGCAATAAAAGAATAGGGGAGTTGGAAGGCAAGTAAACAACAACACTTAGATTTTGATCAATAACATCCAAACTGGCAGTAACTTTAGGCATTTAATTGTGATATTATTAATAGCAGAAATAGTTTTTTGGTGAAGGAGGTTCATAACGAATGATGGTCTGAATTTGGGAAACTACTGCTGATGTCAAAAGTAACTTGGAGCAAGAGACAAAAGGATGACTGAGAAATACCAATACAAGTAATTGCAGATGTGATAAGAACAAAAGTGTTCCTTGAGGGCTATTTTATAGGCAAATGACTTAATAGCCTCCTGTGTAATCTCCCTTATCCCCTTACCTGAATGTGCACATACATACTGTTGTAACATACGTTCTTAGCAATGTAGTTTTCACAGTCAGAATTTTGCTCTTTTCCTTGTCACCATTCAGTTTCCTGATAAAGCCTGCTGTTCCTGAAAAAACTAAATTTTCATTCTCCTTTCCCCTGTGGGTTTGTCCACTATTGTTGCAAGGCATTCCTCCATAGCCTAATAAAGTGCAAAAATGCATGTAGCACTGAGGCTCCATACCTTGTCTATAAATTTTGATTTTATTTAATTTTAGATTGGGCATTGCAGAAAGCCAGGTACAACAAACGTCAATAATATTTATGGTAAGAAGTGCTTGAGTGACTATGTGTTTGACTGAATTCTTCTTACTCCATTGCCAGATAGTAAATAGCACAGTGGAGATCATCACGATGTCAACTGACACACAGAGTCACACTGTCCCTAGAAGAAACCTTGAGAGATTTCTGAAAACGCCTGGCTGTAAGGGTGATCTTGGCCTTCGAGACTAGAAATACTAAGATAGGGAGAAAAGAGATTCATCCAAGTTTTAATTCTGTGTAGTGTAAAATTAAAGCTCTAATTCAGTGTTTATAATTCACTGGAATCTATTTTGTTAGCAAGTACATTCTAGACATGCGTTAACCAGAATGCTTAGAAATGCATAGGAGCGACTGGCAACTGTGAGGAGAGCTGTCACAGTGGAACTGAGGAGATTACTCCAATGAATTGCTGGCATCATAGTAAATGAAAATACAGCTGAAAATACAAATAATCCATATGGAGCTTAAAATATTCAGGGTGGAGCTTAAAAATATTCAGATCAGCAAATTTAACACAAAAATGAGGCACATAACACATGTATTGAAAAGGAAGGAAAAAAAAGGAAAGCATATGGTTTATTTCATAAGAAAAACTAATTAATTTATTCATAGAACTAAATGAACACATTTGTCCAGAATATGCTGGTGCTCATACTTGGAATATAGTTCTTCTTCAAATTAACATTAGTTATTAAGAGGAGAAACAAAGATTGTAAGGCAGGAAAGTTTATAATGAATTAAGGTCAGTATTTTTGTGTATTTGCTTACACTGGGCAGCTTTATATTTCAGATATTCTACCCTGACTGTAATGGAATTTCTGTGATATTAAATGACATTTAGTGCTAGTAAATGTATTTAAGTCTGAATGCATATGTACTACAGTCTGCATTAAATGCTCTTAAATACAGTGAAAACCATATTCTAACCAATACAGATCTTATTTCTTATCCTTCACCATTTTATCCATCATCCCCCAAGTTTTGGCTAAGCCTTGCCAATTGTATATGAAACAGCAGATACAGTTTACTCTGTTCCTTTTCCCTTGGAAGGGAAGTTGTTTATATTTTATACTGCTTGGTTTTGGAGGATTTTTCCCAGGAAGAGTTGGGGGATTTAAAAAAAAAAAAACAAATAAAGCAAACAAACAAAGAACTGGTATGTTTTTACTAGAAAATTTAAGACTGAAGAGACATGCTTTGCATCTGAAATGCAAATTGCTAAACATTCAATGGTTATTATTTTCTGTCCAAAATAATTTTACACTTCTTGGAATGACCTACAAAAAATTCCTTCTCTTGGAGACTCACTTTACCCTTAGGCAGAAAGTTGGACTGTTGTGCACATAAATTCATAAGAGCATATTGAACAACAAATCTCATTTACAACTTTTTGATACCGGTTGGATCTTTTTTGAATGAAAGGTGTTATTTTAATAAAATGTCAGAAGTCTATTTTTCCATTAATTTAATTGATTCCACCTACTTCATGCATTATGTAATTTAATGAACTGCTAAACTTTCTGATAAGATTTCAGTAACAATAATGAAAAGAATAAATTATTTTATCATAATATAAAAATACTTACAAAGGAATCAGAAATACATAGTAAAGATAAAAAGGACAATCAGAATAATTTTAATGACATTGTGTATGAAAACCAGAACTTTCAAACTTTTAAACTGCTTAACTAGTTTATGCAATAAACTCTTTACGTAATTAAACTAGAGTTGCCTACAGGGAGAAACCATACCAAAACAGTGATGAGAATTGCAAAGTCAGGTGCTTAAAATGTGAGTAATGTAAAAATAAAGGCTTCCTGTGCAAATTTCATCCTGCCCTTTTTGTGTATACACATTATCAGACAGCTTTTAATTACATGATTTTATAAGTATTGGTTTTTTCCTCTTTGGGAAATCCTGCCTTATTCAATAAAGGCCTAGTTACTCCATATTTCATCTTCCTTCAATATTTGATATCAGATCTTACTCAACATCCAACAGGCAGATCCTGCATCAAATGTAAAATTATCTAATATCTTCATGGATGATTGTGCTGTGCTCTCACCATAGCATGTAAGTGCTTCATCAAATTAGCTAATCTAT
This sequence comes from Pelecanus crispus, assembly GCF_030463565.1. Taxonomy (NCBI): domain Eukaryota; kingdom Metazoa; phylum Chordata; class Aves; order Pelecaniformes; family Pelecanidae; genus Pelecanus; species Pelecanus crispus. The sequence continues at coordinate 105,154,035 of NC_134645.1, forward strand.
GGTTCCCTACACAATGAAGTGTCACTATTATCCTCATTTTATAACTGCAGAACTGAGACACACAAAGATTAAGGTCAGAATTGTCAAATCATCCCCTAATTTTGGATGCCCAACATGAGATGTCTCATGCTTCATTTTCAAAGCGCGTAATACTTTTATCACAATTTTTATCTTCAAAGCGCAGCTTTTATCAACTTGATCGACTTCAAGGACAGTATTGTAGCTGTGTTTCAGCCTGGAGAGACCAAGATTGGATGTTTAGCAAATGGATTTATAGCTCTGTGTCTGAGAGATGAGGTACACTGAGTGTCATAAATACGCCTTGCCAGAAGAGCAAAACGGTGCTTCGGCTCTGATCTAGGCTTTGGAAGGGAGTGTGCTCTGATAGTTTTGGGCATGCATTTGTTTGTATGGAGTGGATTATAGAGATGCTAAGCTAGTGCCACTTGAGCTGAAATGTCCACATGATGCTATACATATTAGGAAATACAAGCGTAGATCCGGTGCTATCAGATAAGTGGTATCTTTATATCAGCATGGTGACACACCTCTAGTTAAACAAGCCCCAATTTTCATATGGACGAATTAGCTCACATAGAGTAACTTAATGGCAATAGTTACCTTGTCTTAGAGCCAGCTCACTTGTCCTTCTCCGCTAACAGGGTAGGCTGCCGGTAGAAATGTCTGTGCCTGCTTTCCCTAATCATGACTGATGCCACTGCATTGGTCCTGTTTTGTCCCAGCAGTGTGTCTGTAGTCCTGCCTTCCAGTTTTCCATCAGTCCCAGAAGTCATGCCCCTCTCTACCATTTCAGGTGATCAGAGCCCTGTCAGGTTTATCTTCTCTCAGTGTGTGTTATTCTGTTTCTGGTCTCAGTTTTCCACTAATGCTCAGTGGCTTCTTGCTCCAGTCATGTGGAGCAACCAAGTCCAGCCCCTGAGCTCCCTCCACCTTTTCCCTCTTTCACCCCTTCCTGCCCATTCCTTCTGTCTCTAACACCAATTCCTTCCCACTGCCATTCTGAAAGAGCCCACATGCTTCTACTCACAACTTTTTCTGCTTGACCTTCCAGCTGGCCAGCTGGCATGTGAGTTTGGTTTCATCCTTTAGCTGCAGCCTCCTCAGAGCTACTGAGGCAAGATCAGCATGTGCTTCTGACTGACTGGCCAGGCTGCTCAGGCAGGGAAATGGAGCACACAGGAGGCTTTTGCTCAGGAAGAGCATTAATCTGGGTTCCTTTTCCCTCCCCAGAAATCAATTTTAATGAAATCCACAGCAATTTAATAGGGTGTTACCTGCAGGTTTTGTGTGTAGTTGGCCAATGGATTAATAGTATTGTAGGGGTGGAGTGGGGACGAGGGCACCAGATGGACTAACAGACAGAAAAATTACAGACAGACCAGTCCTTAAGTAAAATAGGCTCAATAGATACTTTGGATTAAAACTGGATCACTAAAGGAAATAAACAAAAGCTTTTAATGAAATTAGTTTTTCAATTATTATGACTAAGTTACCAACCTTTGAGGAAATATTGCCCAAAGTCTAGGATTTGTGGAAGGTATTTTCTGGCACCTGTGTTTACAGTAGTAAGATGTAGTCACACTAAGGTATGAAAAATTTTCTAATGAAAGGGGAAAAAAGCCAAGAAGATGTCTCAATCCTTTTTTTGACTTGAAGCAGTGTATCAGGAAATTCCTGCTAAGGAAATAGGTAGGTAAATGGAGAATCCTTTCTGAATAAATTAGTATGGAGCTTAATAACAATGCCAACATTCTAATGCTTTTGTGGCCTTTAATGGAAACCAAAATAACTGATCTGAAAGAAGATGATCTGTGATAACTACTGTCCCAACTTGCATCTAGTCTAAACTTAAATTGAGACAGACATCCTTAATTAGGTTAGCACCTGAACAGTCTCAATTATTTTGAGATGTGAACACCTTACTTCTATGAAAGACACTCATATCTTTGCAGCTTTTATGATTTGCCTGGAAGCAATCTTCTGTTTGGCAGATTTATTCACAGAAAAGATGTTACTACAAGGAAAAGTGATAGAAACATATTCTTGTAACTGAAAACACCACCAAGGGAAAACTTCTTCTCCTTTGAATGAAGGAGTGAATGCAGGCTTGAGTTAAAGTATTTTCACTCAGTTATAAGTTTCTTTATTTCCTCTCAAGAGCAAGAGTTTCTGTATAAAGCCCTGTGCCTTCTCACTATGATGCTTTAAAAAAAATTCATTTATCATCTTCAGATGTTACCAGTTTTACTTTCCTTTATTTTCCTTACATTTCTTTTGTTTTGAGTTCTGTACTTTCCTGCACTAGTAACCATATTAAACGTGTGTCTGCCATTCTTATGTCTTACCATTCCATATATTTTATGTACATGTTTAAAGCTCTCTTAGGTGGATAAACATGTATTTTATATCATTCTTTCTCATTTTTATTTCACTTACATGCATTTTCCATCAAATTTTATAGATATTTAGCATGTCTACCTTTGACATATACTTTTCCTACAATTTCTCATTATTTCTATACTTGAAACACAACATTATGTTGCTATATAAAATAATCCTCCTTTTATTTGTTCCTTCTCCAAAATACCATTGACTACATGGTGCTGTTGGCAGCTCTCCAGGACAGGGACTATACTGAAGCATACCACCTCAGGAAAAGTGGTAGGAAGGACTTTGTTGCCTGCTTTCAAGGATTGCTCTTCTCTGAACCCATCACTACATCCTTTTTTTGAGTACGGTGTGGTTTTCCTTGTGCAAAAAGCTATCATAGAATCATAGAATGCTTTGGGTTGGAAGGAACCTTTAGAGGTCATCTAGCCCAACACCCCTGCAGTGAGCAGGGACAGCTTCAACTAGATCAGGTTGCTCAGAGCCCCAGCCAACCTGACCTTGAATGTTGCCAGGGATGGGGCCTCCAGTACCTCCCTGGGCAACCTCTTCCAGTGTTTCACCACCCTCATTGTAAAAAATTTCTTCCTTATACCCAGTCTAAATCTATTCTTCTTTAGTTTAAATCCGTTATTCCTTGTCCTGTCACAACAGGCCTTGCTAAAAAGACTCTCCCCATCTTTCCTGTAGGCCCCCTTTAAGTATTGGAAGGTTGCAATAAGGTCTCCTCGCAGCCTTCTCTTCTCCAGGCTGAACAACCCCAACTCTCTCAGCCTGTCCTCATAGGAGAGGTGCTCCAGCCCTTGGATCATTTTTGTGGCCCTCCTCTGGACCCGCTCCAGCAGGTCCATGTCCTTCTTGTGCTGAGGGCCCCAGAGCTGGACGCAGTACTCCAGGTGGGGTCTCACCAGAGCAGAGTAGAGGGGCAGAATCACCTCCCTCGACCTGCTGGCCACGCTTCTTTTGATGCAGCCCAGGATATGGTTGGCTTTCTGGGCTGCAAGTGCACATTGCCGGCTCATGTCCAGCTTTTCATCTACCAGTACCCCCAAGTCCTTGTCCGCAGGGCTGCTCCCAATCCCTTCATTCCCCCAGCCTGTATTGATATTGGGGGTTCCCCTGTCCCAGGTGCAAGACCTTGCACTTGGCCTTGTTGAGCCTCATGAGGTTCACACAGGCCCACCTCTCCAGCTTGTCCAGGTCCCTCTGGATAACATCTCGTCCTTCTGGTGTGTCAATCGCACCACTCAGCTTGGTGTCATCTGCCAACTTGCTGAGGGTGCACTCGATCCCACTGTCTATGTAACTGATGAAGATGTTAAACAGCACCAGTCCCAGTACAGAACCCTGAGGGACACCACTTGTCACCGGTCTCCATGTGGATATCGAGCCGTTGACCAGGATCCTCTGGATGCGACCATCCAGCCAATTCCTTTATCCACCGAACAGTCTACCCATCAAATCCATATCTCCCCAATTTAGAGAGAAGGATGTTGTGGGGGACCGTGTCGAAGGCTTTACAGAAGTCCAAATAGATGACATCCATTGCTTTTCCCTTGTCTACTGATGCAATCACTCCTTCATAGAAAGCCACTAGGTTGGTCAGGCAGGACTTGCCCTTGGTTAATCTGTGCTGGCTGTCTCGAATCACCTCCCTGTCTTCCATGTGCTTGAGCATATCTTCTAGGAGGATCCGTTCCATGATGTTCCCAGGCACCGAGGTGAGGCTGACAAGTCAGTGGTTCCCAGGGTCCTCCTTTCTTCCCTTTTTAAAAATGGGCACAACATTCCCCTTTTTCCCATCACCAGGGACTTCACCTGAATGCCATGACTTTTCAAATATCACTGTTGCACGATGTTTGGGAAAGATTAAACCAAGTCCTTCTTTACCTCTTTCTTCATCTCAATTTAAGATCCATGCTCCTAAATTGGATTAATAATAGAGTTATTATGCCCTGAAGTTAACTGCTGTGTTTGTTTGACCTAATGTAGGCCATGCAAGCTTGGTTCCTGTCCCCAGCTCCCTGTGCTCCTTCATGCAGATGTGCACAAGGGAAGGGAGGACAATCCGTAAAGAAGCTAGGAGTGGTACTTTTTCCACAATCATCCTGTGGTATCCTTCCTTTTGTACATTTCTAAATAATGTGTCACTAAGCCTGTGTGGTGATACGCAATCAGCCTTTAGTGCACTCCTCTGTAGAGTTTTATGGGATCGCTTTTATCATTGCTATTATTCAGCATGAAGGTAAACCCACTCTTAGGACTGATAAGAAACAGTGATATTATTAGCATACTAATGCTCATATCTGAGCTGTTGCACAATAGGGGGGTGGGTTTTTTTCTCTGCCACTGCTAAGGATTTGGCCAAACTTGGTCCGAGCTCTAGTTCAGTGTCCAGTGCAGGAAGGATTAAAAAAAGGAAATGTCATACTACATACTACAGAGATATTTCTTGGATCTTGTTTAAAATACCTGAAGAATTTTGTGTGTTTAGTGACTGCTCCCTATTGAATCTTTTACAACCATCAGAGATACCTTGATACCTCACCAGGGTCAGAAACACAAATTGTTTCCAGAGTGTTGACAGAGATGATGGAAATTGGAGTTCATTTGTGGAATACCAGGTTGTTGGAAATTAGCATGGGTCTGTTCTTAATTTTGCCCAAGAATGGTGATTTATAAACAAGGCAGAACTTGGAAAAATATTTAGAGCCAGTAGAGCCACCTCTGTGCTGTGGATTGTTCTCAACCCTGGAGATCTGGGCTGATTATCGCGATGCAAGCCTTTTGACAGGGCTTTAGTAAAATGATGAGAATTTAATTTCCATGTGAATGATTCCCTCTCTATGTCAGCTACTTTAAATTCCTACACTTGGGTCTGGTCTCTGAGATATACTGTGTCACAGATTTATATAATTAAAATAAGCCTTTACAGATCTATGGATGTACAATTCCATTTCATTCTTAATGTGGTGGCAGAAAGCTTATTTTACCTCCAACTGCTAAGCATGGGGTTGTAAAAGCATTTTGTGTTGCCAACAGGTTGTATTGTTCAGTGCTGCTATTCCAGCTTTCTGCCTGGCTGCTTCAAATAACATAATTCATTAGCAGCAACCGATGATGTCCATCAATGAGTAAACAATTCTGAGCCTGTATGTAAGTGTCAGCAGATAAAAGGTGGTACTATATTCAGTCACTAAAGCTTTGCCCATTATCTGTGTAGCCTTTTTCCTATTGTCAAATGAACTCTTCAGGAATTCACGAGTTGTAGAAAATGGTTGAAATTCTCAGTGTACATAAAAAGAAGAGTGACCTTTTATCCCATTTCAGGCAGACACTTTGATTTACACCAGAACTGGTAAAAGCTAAAATAGGGCTGCTATTAAAAGGAACTTCAAATATCATAGAAATGTTTTACATTTATTCAAAGACCTGTTTGTGATGATTTTGCAGTGTTGAAATGCTGATTAGTTGTTATTTTGAAAATATAAAATTTTGAGATCAGCTGATTGCTGTGTCCTTTTTGTTTTCTCAGTTCTTACAAGGTCACAAGGAAATAAAGACAATATTACTAGCCTGAGCAAGATGAACGTTCTATTAACTTAAAATAAAGTCAACACAAAATAAAGGCTGTTAAGAAAATTTTGTTCTAATTGACTATGATGGCATAGTAATGAACAGACACTAGTATTTGATAAATAGACCAAATGCTGTATGGAATTTAATGTAGATATTCATCATATGTTATTGTCTGTCTTCCTGTAGCTGGCATCAAGCCGAAATAAAAAACATTAATCTGACCAAATCAGTGCATCATGTCTTGTGGCTGCCTGCCCATTTATCCTCTGCAGTCTGATTGTGTACCCCTGTGTGACCCAGGACGAGTCTGGCTTGTTCAGGGATGTGGTAATGAACGTCTGGTATTAAGAATGGTGAAATCACAGCCTCAGTTGTTCCCCAGTTTGTACTCTCTCGTGTAAATACTGAGTAGGCTTAAATTCTCCTTTTGCCCAATATTGCAACCTAAGAAACAAAGCTTAAATTAAACTTGAAGAAACATCTCCAAAGTAGCAGCATGTCTAAGCTCAAGGATATTAATCAAAGCTTAAAGTATTTGAAGGGCAAATTGTACAAAGGCATTAGATGTTTTTTGGAGTTTAGAACCATTTTTATAAGTGCTGATAAAAGTGATAAAAAGTACAGTTTGCTGACACTTTGATATGATCTGAGAAGTCATACTGTTTTAGATATAATAGATGAGTGAGATTTTGTGTATCTACAAAGGCTGATAGGTGACCTATCCAATGACAGTGAGAGGGTAAAGGACAGTGTTTCAGTTTTGGATTGGCAGTAACTCACATGGCTTTCACTGCTTGTATTAGGCTGAAATAGTGTTTGTGTGTTGCTAATCCATTAAGAAATAAGTTTATTCTGCAAGTTAATTTTGTATGAAGTAAAGAACAGAGAAAGAATACTTCTGGCAGACAGAGTGTTTCCCAGTTTACACTGTTGTTTCACAGAATTATGTAAAGTTGGCACAGGCAACTATTGGCATAGGTTTTCTCTGAAATCAGAAAACAACTAGCTACCATTTTCCTTGGGCTCTGAAATGACTATTCATACTTTCTAAGCTTTGTGCTTTCAGTAGTGTGAAATAAGCCAGAAGAAAAATCTGTATTAAATATTTTTTAGACAAAGAATGTAATTCACCATGCACCCATAATTTTTAATATTAAAGGTCAAGGAGGAGGGTCTGTGCTTGTCGAAGTCACAGAGATACATGGCCGTATGTCATAAGGTTCCTATAAACCATGATGGCAAAAGACCGGCCATGTAAATGGAATATGATTATTCAGAATTGTGTAATTTAATCCACTGGTCAAACTAAGGTAATAACTGACGTGGAGTACTAGCTGTGGCCTATCAAGAACTACTGGTCTGGGCATCAATGTCAGATCAATCCCATTGCAGTTAGGGAATCATATAATATAAATTATTGTTTTGATTTGTTTCCCAGTAAGTAGGGACTTGCAATTTCAGTCTAGCACCTATGAAATGGCTTAGTGCCATCTCTGCTTCTTATTTTTCCATGAAGCTTAACTGCTGTTTATGAGGCTGCAGTCTCAGGAGTGCACGTCACTGTTGCGCTGAGAACATCACTGGTTACTTCACCAAGCTCATGGGCATGTTAGTTCCCGAATCATTTTTAGTTTCCTGTAAAGGTAGACCTGAACTGCACTATCTGAAGGCTGTCTGCAGTCTCAAAAGACATATCTAAGCTAGTTTTAAATGGAGGAGGTGGGTATTGGCACTCAGGTGGCAGCAGTGTAGTGCAGCAATGTGAAGTGGTGTGTGTTGGTTGACATCTAAACTATTTATTCGACTTTCCTGGTGGATTTTGCAGCCTCACTCATGTATGTTGGCACCATCTGCAGTCACAGCAAAACCAGCAGAGTAAATATATCCCTAACCTGAAATTATCTCCCACAGCCACTGACATCAGGGAGACAACAGGGTAACAACTCAAATATGAACAACAGGGCCTTTAACTCAGGTAACATTGCAAAAAATAAAGAAGTATTCCTAGAGAGAAAAATTGTGTTTCCATCTATTTAGCATGTGGATAACACTGATATAAGACCCTCTCAGGAGCTGGGACAAAATGGGCATTGGTGGTGGTAGAGAGAAGAGTCAGTCACTAATTGCAATTAAAAATTATTAAAAGAGAAAGAAAGGAAATGTTTTGGGTCATGGGACTTTAACACTGAAAAATGAAGAAATTCAGATAAGCTTTACACATTATCTTCTGGTGAGCAGATCATTTCCGTTAAAAACGTCCATTAGTCAAGTAAACACTAACAATTTCATAGCAAGGGCTTCCGGTACATATTACACTTTTTATGAGACATTGTGTAAGATATTGTGCTCAGGAAAATAATTCAACTTAAAACAAATACACACATTAGAATATTTTAGAGCAGCTAAATAGACAAATATAGACAGTAATAAAGATTTAAAATGCCTTCACCGATGCTTTGAAGACCTCACTACCTCCAGAAACAGGGAATTCTGCTTTGTCTTAAAATGTACAAAAGTTTTGGAGGAAAGTTAAATTCACTGATAATAGATTTAAGCTGAAAATTACTATGTTGAAATTGTCATCTGTTGACTTAGCTATAATGTCATCTATTTTAATACTTTTTCAAATAGTAAATTGTCAAATACCTACAGTTATAACAATTGCTCTGGGTTTGAAAGAGGAGACATGAGATTCTCTTATGTTGTTAACATAGAACCCGGCTTAAATAGAAATTGCATATACCAAGTGAACGTATGTTTTCTGTCAAGTTCTCTCTTACTTTAAATCCTCTGTATATACAATTTCTCCCCTGCCAATTGTATTATACAGTCCTGCTTAATATACCTATAACTGTCCTTAAAAAGTAAAAGCCATAAAAAGATGCTTTCTTCAGCAAAGATCAACTGGCAATAACCTTAAGAAGTGCAGAACTGTATGTTAGTTACAAAAAAATAAACTAGACCTTGACTCTGTCATACCAATAAGTCTTATTGAACTTTTGATTAATAAACAAAGGTACACAAAGTAAAAATTACAGAATTCCAACAGGAGGGGACCTCCACTGAAATCATGGGTTTCATGATGTTGCCACATAAACAAGAATATTTTAACTGCATGTAAAAGTGAACATTGTTTAGCTATGGACAATGTAGTTTTATTTATTAGACTTTTCTGCTACTTTTAATCCACTTGCTAATCCAGATATTAACCCAGCAACATGATACTACTTGAGCAAGATGATGCAATATTAGCCAAATATTCTGACAGAGCACAGAGAGGCAATGGGTAATAGACAGACAAAACACTACTTAAAGAAACCTGTAAACTTCCCTCCTTGAGCATTTACATGAAACCTGTTGGACATGCAGGATGACAGTGCAGGCTGCAGTGCCAATGGTTTTCAGATGTATTTGTCATTTTTAGTGGTGTAACCACTACCACTAAAAAGATACCACAAAGCCTTCAAGAAATTATTTCCTTGAAGAGGAGCAGCTGCCAGAATCTTAAATTGTCCAGGCTCACTTTTGAACTTATAATAAGGAAATTTTTATGGATGTTATGATAGAAGCACTCACTTCCTACCTTCTAGTACCAAGCTCTTCACTGTGGTCAGTCGTTAGACCAATTTTTTTTATTTCTGGAACAGACCTCTCATGGTTCTGCATCTCTTACTTGGTTGGAGATAAGGTTATCTGCCACATCTTTCTTCTTGATTTCCAAATAGATATTCTGGACATATTCAAAACTTTCAAACGAGCAGTGAGGCTGTCCACAGGAGCCAATATCTAACACACATTAAAATAAGTGCCCTTTTGCTCCCGCAGTCATCCCTCCTAATGCGTACTGCTGTAGTTCATACTCAGGCCTGTTAAACTGAACTTACCCCCCATCACTTCTAAGCATGCCAAACTGCTTGTAAAAATCTGGGATGTGGTGACAGGAGAGAGAACAAGTGTGTGATGTTATCTCCTTTGCCACTGGTGTTGGGATAACAGAGTTGACGCACATAATGAAGGGAAGTGGCAAACTTGACAGTGCCTGTAATTAAAGTGATAGGCACCTCACTATAATTGCTAGAAAAGCCCTAAAGCTGGGGAAGACGTGGCAATAGTACATAACACGGGCACCTTTAATGTGCTTGTTTTCAGTGCATGAAAGATATACACCAGATTGGTGACATTTTAAGCCTTCTCTGTGGCAAAAAATCAGGAAAGGAGCCAAAGGTGAGTAAGGCTGGAAAGGACTAACCATCTACCCTCACCTGCTCTGTGCAGAGGAGGACCGCAGCCCTCAGGGGCACTTGCCTGCAAGGCATTCCTGATGTAAGCCTTTTCCCAGCACTGCTTTTTCTCCTTTCCTTCTTCCCCACAGCACAGGCAAGCAGTGCTGCCAGCCATCGTAACCAGGCTGTGGCAAGGGCCCAGCAAATGTTCATCAAACATTCAGGGCTTCAGCCAACAGGCAGGAGTTGCCATACTGAAGGCAGGAGAGACTGCCCCTGTGTTCTCCTCTTCACCGTAAGTGTTCTCTTCTTCCTCATCAGCTACAGAGCTGACCCACTGGTCCAAGGGTCAGACTCATCCAGCAGAGCAATTTTATTTGGTAGTGAGTCAGCAGGCTGGTGACATTGAGGATACTGCTGTATTTGTATGGCTAGGAGAGAAGTGCAAACCCAGGTCAAGTGTGACAGGATTTATTAGATTAATTAAGCATAGTATGTATTGATCAGACCCTTGAAAAATGAGTGGCTCTGAGAAGCTGACCATCTCTATTTATACTTTATTTTCCTTATTCTGAGAGCCAGAAAATAGATATTCCAAATGAGACAGGAATCTTTTGGGAGTGATATTACCTCTTCCTACAGTCACATCCTGTATTAGACTGCATAGATACAGTACATCAGGATAAACTTTTTCAGTGCAAGATCACCCTGCTGCAAACACCACATGCACTAACAGTAAAAATGGAGGTAAGCATCTGATGAAATGTTCCTAGGATTAAAATGTGTAGGCGCTTGGTTATGGCTATCACTCCCTCTTTTAACTCTTACATCTACTTGTATGTTTGTCTCTCTGCATAGAAGACTGTGTACACCCACATGAACGTGTGTCTGGGTTAACATTCACCATACTCATTTATATAAGCTTTCAAATCCCTTCTCAGATTTTAGTGCACATCCACACAGACAGAATGATGGGTTCTTGCTCGAGGCATCTTCTAATACTTGACTTTCCCCACACTCCAGCTCTGAAACCATTTGTTATGTTACATCTCAATGATGATCGCAAAGCCCACTGTTGTAATTTCTTTCCCATTGGTATCCTGCCACCAGCTGGCCCTTGGAGCAAGATGGGTTTTACCACCAAACCAAATGAAACAAGAAGAAAACCTTCACCCAAACATTAACATCTGCAGCCTTGAGTATACACAAAAGCAGTGCCTCCCAGACACTGCTCCCTGACTTTATCACTGCACTTCTTTCACCACCCAAAGATCTCACAGGATGACACTTCCATGTGCTGTGTCACACTGGGTACCATCAGTGCGCTTTTTTGGTTTTTAATGGTAACTAGGTTCTTAGTTACAGGCATAGCACTGGCCTGGAAATAAAGTGGGAAGCATACACATAGAGGTCTCAACCTGTATCTACTTACATATCAAGCTTCAGGATGGTGTATAGACCTACTAATAATCAATGTGATGTCTCATGGTAGTAAGTTCAATGTGCATATAAATCACTGCTCAGCTGAAGGTTATATCTGATTTAGACTGGAAGTTAATTGGACATGGATTTTATATGCATTTGTATTTGTGAAATGGAGTGCATATCTATGGGACTATCAGTTAGCACAAGAGTGATCTGTGCGTGAAAAGAAGGTGTGGGTAAGTTTTGTACACACCAGGGTGTGTTTTTAATTTTATAAGTGTCTGTGTAGAATTTTGCATATCTCATCACCTCACCCCTGCTTTTATCTTCCTTCTCTTGTTCTTTTTGTTCTTCCCAAACCTTTAATTTTCCTGCTCCTTTTATCTGCTTTGCTTCCTTCCTTCTATCCTACTAGAATACCTTTTCTGCTTTCATCTGTCAGACCCTCTTCTCACCCACTCTGCAGTCTTCCCCCAAACATGTATCTCCAAGCTAACTCACTTCTTTATAATCCACAGTAATAAGCTCACACCCTTACTTATTTTGGCCTTTAATCCTAAGTTTTGGAATGCTACTTTAACGCTGTAAGTTCTTTGGGACAGGGAAAACACCTTACCTGTTAGTGCAGCACTGTACATGGTTCCCTACAAATACTTTGGAAAAACTACAACAAAGTGTAAATTGATCTTGCACATTTTTTTTTGTTTGTTTGTTTTAATCTGGTACTTGTCTGTTCTGTTTCATAACATCATATGCCCTGAACTCAGGTAATTATTTTTAAAACCAACTGTTACTCAAGAAACTTCTCAGACTTTAGCTGCTGAGGTAGACAGCTCTTTCTAATACTGGACAAAAATACTGTATTCTTGTTAAAAATAATTATAAGTTTCCTTCTTTCTTCCTGAAATCATCTCCTAATGGCATCGTTCATAGAGAAAAAAAGAGTGTGCTCGTCATGAGCAGAGTGTATCAATCTCACATGTGGGAGGTAATCAGAGACAGTTTATCCAGACTTTTGTGATTAGGTTGTGCCTTGTATGGCAAGAGTGACACAAAACAAATGGTTGGAAAACTATCATCTTTTCTTCATGTTGATTTGGCAGCCTCTGGGCTATAATCATCTTCAAAATGTTATAATAAGTAAACATTCAGAGATGCTTTTTACTTTTTTAATCCTTTTTAATACGCTTGACAAGTAAACCAGTTGGCATATTTTAGCAACATTTCAGATAGGTTATGCCTATCAAGTTGAATATTAGTCAGAAATTATTTCAACTAATTTTCTGACTAGTTCTGAAAGCTAGGATGATTTTTCTGAACATATATGCCTTACTGTCTTAACTTTATGCTTTATATCCTTCTCAGTTTAAAAATAGAGGAGAAATAGGAAGTTACAGAACTCCTCCAGAAGTCTAAATCTTTACTTACATTACAGAACATACAAAATGATTTATACATGAAGATATTGCAAGTTCTGATCAATAATAGCCCTCTCTCCTCCAGAAAAAGAAAATAAAATCCTGACATTTACTGTAGACCTACTTGAAAGACTTCAGTTGAATTTTGAACATTTTTTTTCAAAAAAGACATATTATGTGCAAGAATGTCAATATTTCAATGTTTTACTCAGAACATGAAAATATTTTCAGATCTTAGGAGCTGAAATCTGACTATTCTCACCTCTCCCTCCCTTCCAACTTGGGGCTTTAATCTTTCAGCAGAAGCAAATTCCTGAAACAAAATTCCAACAAAATGTTTTTCCAATTTTTGTATAATTTTTTTAACTTTTTTTTTTTTTCCCCAGCTGTGCTGAACAGAAACAGAGAGGAGGAAGGATGTCAGGAAAATCATGATACTATACAGGCAGGTGACATAATAGTGGATATAATTGCTGTCAGCTCAATGTGTTCTTGAAGTTTCTTTCCTGAACAGACATCCCTGGTATCTCTGAGATCAGACTCAGCTGGTAAATGAAGCTTCCTTATGTCCTTTGCCAACGTGAAAATAAACCCAAATTCTCCTACTTTCTAATATATGATCTCTTTGACAGATGATGTGTCCTTTTCTGGGAAAGACTGCAGTGGCACTAAACCCATATATCCTTTTAGACTACGAAGAGGTCCTTTTCAGTCAGTAGCCACACACTGGTTTTGCATATTCTACCCATCTTCTTTTACTCAAACAGGAGGAAGTTGCACCATAGGTTAGCCACTTCTCAATCCCCAGGTTTGAGTGTGGAATTCATATCTTCTTTCTCACTTCTGGCCTCAAGTAGGAAGTCTCCAGAGACCACAGAAATACTTAAAATGGCTGAAGAATCCTCATCATCTGAGGAAATCCCCAGGCAATTGGTGTATTTGAGGTAGGAATGCAAATGCGGAAGAAACCAAGCACGAGGAAAAAAATGTTTCGACTTGCCATGTGTTATAACGTAGCATGCCACAAAACTTTGGGCAGGCTATACTATTTAATGAGAACCCATCTTTCATTTGTGCTGTATATACAATATTATTATATTCATTTAAGACAATTTAATGTAAATACTGGTGTTTTCTTAGCATACATAGGAAGAACATGAAATTATCTCTATTTCGGAGACTGAAAAACAATCAGGAAAAATCTGCATGACACAGATTTATTTGTTTGCCACCAGCCATGGCTGCTGCTGAAAGAACAGACTCTTGCTAAAAACAAGAACTGAAAAATGGTCCACTAGCTCTGACTCCCGTTGGCCATTCATCTGAGGTTGTCTGATTCATACACTCCTCCACTGCCCCTTCAAACAACCATTTGCAGCAGACTGAGCTTTATTAGGGCAGATTACACCTGTCACTTGCACAGTACCCTTAGGGATAAGAAGTCGCCTGAAGATAGTGGAATATGAGGACAGTCAAAGTTATTATTTTCTTTCCCTTTGCCACATTTTTACTTGATTCTTGAAGACTCAGGGACCTGGTTCATACAGGGTATAGAAACACACGTGAAGCTGAGTTTCCTAGACATTTACCAACAGCATTAACTTTTTTTTTTTATTTTATGTGTGGTGAATGTCTAGTTTTGATGTAGTGATATGAGCTACATACTCTTAGCAGCCATTGTAGCTTTTAACAAGAAATGCCTTCTGTCCAGAAAAGAAGCAATTGGAAAAATCACACACATACCTCCATATTAGCCATTGCTAATATCACAGGGTCAGGTTGCTCAGCTCTGCTCTCACTGCAGTCTCAGAATGAGCAATAGATTTTGCTGATGTGCAAAACTGGTGCGAAATAGCACAGATTAGTGCCAAAGAATGTGCAAGTGGAAAGAAATTACTAGGTCATTTTATCACCTTCCAGCAGTGTAGGGCTGCTTTTTACAAGTGGTTTTATCAGTTAAACCAGCATGGCTGATTTTAAACCTGTCAAGCTGTTCTGGTTTTGGTTGGGATAGAGTTAATTTTCTTCCTAGTAGCTGGCATAGTGCTGTGTTTTGGATTTAGTGTGAGAATAATGCTGATAACACACTGATGTGTTAGGTGGTGTTAAGTAGTGCTGACACTAGTCAAGGACTTTTCAGCTTCCCATGCTCTGCCAGGTGCACAAGAAGCTGGGAGGGGGCACAGCCAGAATAGTTGATCCAAACTGGCCAAAGGGCTATTCCATACCATATGACATCATGCTCAGTATATAAGCTGTGGGAAGTGGGCCAGGAGGCAGAGATCGCTGCTCGGGGACTGGCTGGGTGTCAGTCAGCAAGTGATGAGCTCTTGCATCACTTGTTTTTCCTGGGTTTTGTTCCTCTTTTTGTTGTTTTCCTTTTCACTATTTTATTATTGCTATTGTTATTATTTTTACTTTTTATTTTATTTTATTTCAATTATTAAACTGTTCTTATCTTTCTATATTTACTTTTGCCTGGATTCTTGTGTCAGAATGTCTCAATTTCCTTTTCCACTATTTTTCCCCCATTTTTCTAGGAAAAGTTGAATATGTTTCTCCATTTTACTTTTGGTTGTGCATGCAATTCATCTGTGGACAGTGAGGCTGATGCCATCTTCCTTACACACACCTGGCCTACATCTCCCAGGTGGCTCGTGCAGATTGAAACTGGAGCACAGCACTGCATGGAGGGGGGCAGAGAGACATTTTCACACAGTAACTGTATAAAGACAGAGCTGCTTGGCTAAGGTGCAGCTTCTCTTTGCCCTCAGTGCTGCCAGCATGTCAGCAGGGAAATAGGAAGCAAGAGCTTAGGAGACCTGGTCTCTTGGGAAATCTGACACCATACTGATAAATATATTCTCTATTTATAACTTCTGAGTTTTTGCAGGCTTTTGTGTCCTTTACTCTTTCTCTATACCTTGTTCTTTGTCAGTAAAAATAAGCCCCCTGCCTTTTCTCTGAACTGTTTCTCGCTAAGGAATCTCTTTCTCAAGAGGATGTGAACTTCAGGTGGGCATAACGTTACTGTTGTCACATCCATTGCAAACACAATTACTAGACTTCACTAAGCCAGGCATCATTCTCTGACACTCCCAGTCCCCAAGAAGCTCAGATGGTGCTAACAGGACTATTCACATGACCAATGCATTTGTGCAGGCTTCAAGTGATTTACATGTACAAATTTTACATGTCATCTGCAGCATAGCTGACTGTTTACACAAAATGAAATGTTGGTGATGTTTCAGCAGCCTGTGGAAAGTTCCCATGTAAGTATGCTTCACTGTGGGGGGTTTATGTTTCTCTTGGCAAAAAGTATTAGCTTTTAGAAATCTAAGGAACCACTGGTAGACTGCTGCTTTGAACAAAGTCACAACAGGTATCTAAATAGCAAAGGGGAAATTATTTTTTTATTCCTTTTTGTCCCTGTTTCATCATTCACCTCTGTTTTATCTCTCCAGACTCATTTCCCAAGGGGGTTTCCCATTCTAGCAATGTCTCTGGTGAAGGTTGTGTGACACCAGAAAAGAAAGTTTCCTTTGATACACACCTCATGGCTTTGATGAAGACCTCTAATGAAATATGCACATAGCTAGTATTAATACTTAATAAAAAAACCCACCTTGCCACTCAACTCTCAAAAAATTTGTATGAACAGAACACAAAGACCTGTATCTCAGTGCATCTAAGGCCAAAATCTGGTTCAAGTTATTAAAAACCATACAAACTTAAGACTTTGTGTATTCTGATCAAAATAATGGCTTACAGTGGTTTACAATGGTTGGCAATGGCTTCTGAGAATCCCTCTGCACAGTCTTATGTTCATAGACACTTTGCCATCCCTCCCAAGATTACTTCACTGAACACAAATAAAAAGCTGTAAGCTATCAATGCTCCTTCTGATCTTTAGCTGGCATGGAAATCTCCCCAAGAACAGTGAAAATGAAACTTTCTTGCTGTTGTCACTTAAGGGGTTTCAGTATCTACAAATGTGTACCCTGTTCCCTAATATACAGGGCTTGTCTCCCACAAGTTAAAATTACACCGTTCCCCTCCATGTGTATTCTGATACACTGCAATCTGCATCAGGTGTTTAAAAAAGCATGTGTAAAGAGTCATGGCCATACAGCTTAGGCATAGGTTTGGCCATTTAACACTATTGTATTTTGGTGGTTTGGATTATAGATACCTAAAAAATCTGTCCCTTATTAATTAACCAACACTTACATAGTATATGTTTTACCTCTAACTGTAGAATATTTGGTTACCAGGAGGAGAATGTTAAGCAACACAGTTGCAGCTGGTTTTATTACCAAATGCAAAGTTTGATGTGTGCCATTAGGCTACCAGGACTCCTGGCACATCCTAAAGTTCCCATCAACACTGTTGTGTCCAGGCAGTGTTGGCAGGAAGGCAGGCTGAAGTAGAGTGCTAGGTTGTCACGCCACAGAGGAACTCAGAAGGGTTTTGATTATCACGCATGTCTTGATATCAACACCCCATCACTCCCTGGATAAACACCATGCTCTAAGTTTGAAGGAGCCACAGATAAGAGGGATGACAAGGAATAGAAACAACAGTAAGGACAGCAACTTAAAGCAAGTACATATACTTTGACAGCCAGAGCCAATAAACATATCAGATGTGAGGCATGTCTTTCTTGGAGTAAAACATAAAAATATTCTTATACCCCTGAGACACTATGTCACACAGTTTTATTCAAAGATAATTTGTTATTTTTCTTCTCTTTTACTGCTCAGGAGAAATCTCTACATTAGAGCATCCGGTGCTTGTCAGTAGTCAGGGTGGGAAGTAGATAAAAACTGGTGGTGTTTTAGCTTTTAGATGCAGCATTTGGCCGTCTGGATCCAGGAACAGGAGCAAGATCTGTCTGCAGAGATGATGTATCCTATGGCACTCTGCCAGTCATCACTATCAGGGGTAGTATGGAGACTTCTTGTCGTGGGGTTTGTCTATAAACTGTGGCCATGTCCTTGCTTTGAGGTTCAGAGAATCCCCTTGTTCATACAGCTTTGTTCACGTTTAGATGAATTTGTCATTATGCTAGTTTACACATAACAGAGTTAAATTTAGACATATTTCAAGCAAATGTACTAATTTATAAATTTATTTCCAGAAATTTGGAGTTGAAATTACATTGGAATTATTGGGAAGGCAACTAAAAAAGAAGAATGAATTGTTGAGCAAACATCAGGTTGATTCTCAGGTGAATCACTTGAAATAATATCAATTTTAAGACTTGGCCTTTTCATTTTTAGGTTCCCTGAGTTTGAAATCCCCTCTAATTAATTAAAGGATTTTGGAAACAGGTTAGTTTTAAAGCTATCCTTAGCCAAAATTATATATTCACCACTGATACTCTTGATTTAGCTGACTGAACAGCAGCAAAAGCAGATAGACGTTGGCACCGGAGTCAGCTCAGAATAGATAAAGGTTTAAGCAGTAGAGTATGCAATGGCCTGATACAAGAAATACATAGGAGCAACAAGTGAAAAAACAGAAGCCCTAGCTTAAAAGCAGCCTTGTATTTCAGTCACTACTATTGTCAATTAATTCCTATTTATACCAGTATTAATAACTTTCTGGAACACCTACAAAAAGAAAAAAGAAAGACAGTGAGGTAATCACCTGAAGATGTTTAGTTTTTCATTTAAGCTGTTGTGTCTTAGCTTACATATAAATGTATTTGGAACCAACAACTTTTTGTCAGTCCTTACCAGAATTGCATAGGATTACACTGTGATCTGATTAGATTGAAAGCCACACAGTTACGCTGAGCAGACATGTGAGAAGATACCTGCTAAATTCTAGATTTAGTAGTAAGCCACTCTTTTAATCATGGCTTGTAGCAAAGGGTTTCATTGTGTCGCTGTATTGGGTTTGCATGGCCAGGTTTAGGCAGCATGGGGGTTACAGGGGTGCCTTCTGTGAGAAGCTGCTAGAAGCTTCCCCCATGTCCAATAGAGCCAATGCCAGCTGGCTCCAAGACGGACCCACCACTGGCCTAGGCTGAGCCCATCAGTGACGGTGGTAGCACCTCTAGGATAACATATTTAAGAAGGGGGGAAAAAAAATGTGCGCAACTGCAGCCAGAGAGAGGAGTGAGAACATGTGAGAGGAACAACCCTGCAGACACCCAGGTCAGTGACACCAAGGAGGAGCAGGAGGTGCTGCAGGCACCAGAGCAGAGATTCCCCTGCAGCCCCTGGTGCAGCCCATGGTGAGGCAGCTGTGCCCCTGCAGCCCAGGGAGGTCCATGGTGGAGCAGATATCCACCTGCAGCCCGGGGAGGACCCCACGCCGGAGCAGGTGGATGTGCCCAATGAGGCTGTGACCCCATGGGAAGCCTGCACTGGAGCGGGCTCCTGGCAGGAGCTGTGGACCCATGGAGGGAGAGGAGCCCACGCTGGAGCAGGTTTGCTGGCAGCACTTGTGACCCCGTGGGGGACCCACGCTGGAGCAGTCTGCTCCTGAAGGACTGCACCCCGTGGAAGGGACCCACGCTGGAGCAGTTTGTGAAGAACTGCAGCCCATGGGAAGGACTCACATTGGGGAAGATAGTAGAGGACTGTCTCCTGTGGGAGGGACCCCATGCTGGAGCAGGGGAAGAGTGTGAGGAGTCCTCCCCTGAGGAGGAAGGAGACACAGAGACAACGTGTGTTGAGCTGACCACAACCCCCATTCCCCATCCCCCTGTGCTGCTCGGGGGGAGGAGGTAGAGAAATTTAGGAGTGAAGTTGATCCTGGGAAGAAGGGAGGGGTGAGGGGAAGGTGTTTCTCATTACAGTACTCTGATTTGATTGATAATAAATTATGTTCCTTGGGTTGTGTCTGTTTTGCCCATGACAATAATTGGTGAGTGATCTCTCCCTGTCCTTCTCTCGACCCATGAGCCTTTCGTTATATTTTCTCTCCCTTGTCCAGTTGAGGAGGGCAGTGACAGAGCGGCTTTGGTGGGCACCTGGTGTCCAGCCAGGGTCAACCCACCGCAGTCACAAAAATCTTGGAAGTACACCATTTGTGGATCAGCTGCGTCTGAATCAGACATCTAGCAGATTTGAGCCAGTAGAGTTCACCTTTGCTTATGCATGGCATCATGGGCTGTATCTTTGAAGAGGACTGCAATGGTGGGGTTTTGGAACTAGAAACCTGAGCAATAAGAATTTAGTACTAACAGAAATGCAGATTCAAGCCCTTTTCTGCCAGCTACAGACTTCTGTAGGTATTCTCTCTGATAATGGACCTCAGTGTTAGTTCAGAGCAGCTTTGGCCTGAGAATGAAGCTCATTTCTGTCAAAAAAATTCCATGTTATCCTTGAAGCATCAGTTCAGACTGTCCATGAGGATTTTGCCATCCCTTTTAACGTGTTGTACGTGTTGCTTCAATTAAAAAAAATGACAACAACAAAATTATTAGAAATAGTGTGTCCTCACAAACAATGCCAACATAGTTGAGCATTTATAGAAATGTATATTACTAATACTGCACCCACAATTATGTGGAGCAATCCCCAGTGTATTTTGTAACTGGATGTTACTGAACTCTGCCAACACAGTCAGTAAGCTTGTTTTTTACTGTGGTTTCAACAAAGTGTTGTTTTTCTAAAGCAGAAACCCAACAGCTGTACCAAGTGACATGCCCCTAAAATGTCACTGATGGAATGATTTAAGTTATTGCTTATTAGGAACATTAGCTTAATGTTAATTATGCATTTTTATAATACTAACTATTGGAAAACATTCATTTTCTTGAACAATATTTACAGATACTAATTCATATTTTTAAGCTTGTATTTTCACTTCAATTAGTCTAAAAGTGTGAAAACCCATTCAAGAATACTGTACAAAACATGGATGTTGAACGTTATGAGTTGACTTCTAGTGCTATTGCCAGTACAAAATGTTCACATAAGGTATAAATAGTCACAGTCAGTGTAATAGGATCACAGGATAATTCAGGGGTGAAAGGACCTCAGGGGGTCTCTAGTTAGGCCTCCTGCTCGAACCAGGGTCAGCTCTGGGGTCAGAACAGGTTGCTCAGGGCTTTACCCAGGTAAGTCTGAAAACCTCCTAGGAAGGAGACTGCACAGTCTCTCTTTGGGCAACCTGCTCTACTGCCAGGCTATCCTTATGGTGACAAAATTTCTCCTTGTGTCCACTCCAAACCTCCCATTTCAGCTTCCACTTTGCTCTCATACTCCTGTGATACATCACTGTGAAGATCCTGACTCTGTCTCCTCAATAACCTCCCCCTAGGTCTCCCCTGGAGCTGTGTCATCTCAAGGCTGAAGAAGCCCAGCATCCTTGGCCTCTCCTCACAGGGCAAGTGCTCCAGCCCTGACCATCTTGGTGGCCTCTTCTGAAATCACTCCGGTTTATCAATGTTTGTCTTTTTTTGGTGGGGGGCACAATACCGGATGCCATGTTGTAGATGCGGTCTAATGAGTGCTAAACAAAGGGGAATAAACATTCTGCTGATCCGCTGGCCATGCTTCTGTTAATACAGCCCCCGATGCTGTTGGCCGTGCCTGCTGCCAGGGCTCACTGCTGGCTCAGGCTCACCTCGCTGTCCACCAGGACCTCCCAGGCTTCTTCAGCAGAACTCCCCCTCAGGCAGCCAGGCCCCAGCTGCATAACTGACAGGGGTTATTTGCCTTTGTTTGCCCTTGTTGAATTTCGTAATTTGTCCTCAAGGTGTAAGTTAAAGGACTCGTCCTCTGCAGTACTGTTCCAAGCCGTACACATGACTGTGAATCAGACAAACTCACCTGAACCAGGAGACCAGGAACCATTCGCCTTTCTGCTTTTTGGTCATTCATCGCCCTTGGGCAAATCATGTCACCTCTCTCTGTTTTGATTTTGTCATCTGCAAAGGCATTTGTTGGTATATTTATTTCCTTTTGCAGAGCACTCCTGGCCAGGTTTGTCAGCAATATTTGATTTCTTTCTCTTGAAACCAAGAGGATGAGGACAGTCAGAGATGGAACCCAGGTTTTCACCTGCAGAGTCATTTATGAACAGCTGTTCAACAAATAGACAAACTCAGGATATAAATAAATACGAATACAAATATAAATATAAATAATATAAATATGTCAGGCAGTGAATCAAAAAATAATTTTGCTTGAAACCTATTTCTCAAAATATCTAAATTTGAACAATAACACAAGCTCAATTTTCATCAGAAGCATCCCCGCAGATCTCTAAGTATAGTGCTTACAGGCTAACTCTAGAGTGGCTAAAATGGGATTCTGTGTGATTTATAATTAATTTTGTCTTTGCCATTTTTTATGTTTAATGTTTTATCTTTTAGCTCATTTCTCCATCCTCTGCTGTAGATGATAAGTCATCCGTCGATACTCTTCCCTTGATAGAGTGCTTAATAGGCACTTCATGATGTTGCAAAGTTTCTGTTGGGATTTACTGATTGGAAGAGTAACATCCCAAAGGCAATGGTTCCTGTTAAGCTCAACATTACAGAAACAAGGAAATATCCTTCCTGGGTTGTTCCCAAGTAAAGTTTGCACATACTTCTTTCAACTACTGTGGGATATCTGCACTCTGCAAAAAACCAGGCCAAACTTTCAAACTGTGTTTCCATCTCTGATTCATGCTGTAAACTCCATGCAGCAGGGTGTGACTCTACTTGTTGTGAACATGTTCATACAGATCCTCACTGAATACTTTTAAAACACAGCGCTTATTTCTGACAGAGGAACAAACTTGCTCAGTAAGTAAAAATGCTCCTTAGCTGTCACAGTTTTCATGCTATGTTTTTTGTTTTAAAAGCTCCGGCACTCACAGACACTTGCAGACAATACTTTGAAGGTGTCCATTGAAGACCAGGTGTTCTTTTTATGAGAAATACAGCAGGAAGTATTGATTCCTTTCACCATTTCATCTGTCAGGCTGTTAGTAGTAAGAAGCTGCAGAAGGTTATCTGAAGTGACGTAGCTCTTTGACCTGATCTCTTGGCAGTCTGTTATTCCACAAAACAGACCATGCCACAAGAGCACTACTAGAACTTTTTGTCTGTAGACTTAGAAGACACAATGTCTCTTCTTTATGTAATGTTCCCTTTTGACTTTAGTGGGATCTCTCACCAAGACCACATTCCCTCCTGAAAGCTGTAGTGTCTAAGAAAGACGAGTCAAATGCAGTAGTGAGGCCCAGATACCCACCCAGGTTTTCCCTGTGGACAATAAAAGGCATCTAGATGCAAGCAGTTCCAACTCTATCTTGTCCACAAACACCATAACTTCTTTCATATATTTAAATATGTAAAGAAAGAAGGACTTGGAATCCTTCCACAAAATTCCTCTGGAGGAGTTGTACACAGCAGCTGGTTTGTAAATGTCATTAGCATGATAATTCTGATTTGGAAAAAAAAAAAAAAGAGCATTCAAACTCAGTGAAAACATACAGCAGACATAAACCCTGGAAAAGAAGAGCTCTTAAAGGAAACATTGCTTGGCTGTATTTTTCTCTCCCACACCAAGATGTGCTGTACTGACATTTTATAAATGCTGTAGGTGTGGTCAACAGTAAATCATGACTCCTCTGGGAAGTTCGCTCCTCTGCACCTTCAGCTGTACTATGCCTCGAGGGCGGCTGTCTCACAGCGTACTCACGCGTAACTCAGTACTTAGGTAAAGAATCTTCAAATTCATGTTACAACATGGAAAAAATATTTCTGTAACATCGGTACTTTTCCAATTGAATTTTCTCATACCTGGTGATCATCCTTATACTTAAGGGCTCTTGAAAAGAAATGTCTTGGCTGTGTACAGAACTAGAGCCTATAGGGTTTTGGCATTTCTCAGGAAAATGACATTTACTGTTTTGACAGAGTGCCAAGGATTAAAAAAAATGCTTCCTGCAGTATTACAGTTAAAGAAGGCAAGTTTAAGGCGGGGAGGGAGGGAGCGGGAATCAAAGCCAAAACCACAGCCCCCCCTTATCCATTATCACAGTTTGCAAGCTTGGAAGAAGATATGAGACAGCAAATTGCCAAAATAAAAGCTGACAAGTTATGCATTTTGGTGTTTCAGCTGACAGAAAGAAGTATTTGGGTACCTAATCTCAGTGGTATCTGTATGATACTATAGCTGTTAGGTCTGACCCAACAAAACATCTAGTCATTATTGAAATGTAATTGTATGACTAATGCAGCTGAAGTTGGTTTCATTCTTTTTAATGTGCCTTGCTTTGTTAAAGATTAGTGCTTTCTGATTGCCTGTTGTTGACTAGAATAACACATTCTGCATCATGCAGCATTGAGCTTAGTTTTAGGAATATAGATTTGAAAGTTGGCTATATTGCATTGATACACACAGAAAGTCTCAGGAATTCAGCCAGTAATGAAAATGTAATAGGCCATAATGGCTATTCATCCAGAAACTATAAGGAATAAAACTATATTAAACATTTGTGTTGAAGATACAGCTCTACCTTTGGTGCTTTTGACTATTAATCAACATTTTTTAAAAGCTGATTAACCCTTTCCCATCTGCTAATAACATTTTATACATTTAAAATCAAAACCACAAACCAAATGGAGCAGTACTGTTATATAAGCTTTTGTTGTTGTTTTCATACTCTGCATATTGTAGTGTTTTAACCATTCTTTGCAATTCTTTTTCAACAGCAAAGTGAGAATGAAGCAATTTTACAAAAAAAAAAAGTGATAGTTAGAATATCCATGACAAACCTCTTTTTTACACTGTTTAAATCAAACCAAACCCATTCCTTCATCCGTTGAGTAAAGATTGAAAGATTTTGGTGTCATCAAGTCAATAAAATCCAACTAATTCAGGAGTTAATTTTTAATATTTACAATTTTTTTAAGATACACAGTAAATTTAATTTCCAAATTATTAGAAAAATGTGAGATTATCATGTGATTAGGATATGATTTTAATGTACAATTACCAGTAATGGAATGGGATATTTATAATTTCTGTAATTTTTAGTTAGGGTTAGTCTGTATTTCATCAAAATCAAGTATATGGCTATTTTTTATTATTCTCCTTCTGATCCTTTTTTTTTTTTCAAGAAACAAGTAAAAAAGGAGTGAGAACTGCTTGCTATACAAAGTCTCGTGTTTGTTCCAGATCTAGGCTGACGGTTTTGAAGTTATGCAGGTTTCTGCAGAACTCTCCTGCATTAGCTGGTGGTTCTTGTTTGCTCCTTGCTCATTTTCTTTTTGGCTTATATACCATGAAAACTCCAAGAGCTTCACAGCAGGCTAGTAAATCCTATAACCAAGCTCAAGTGTAATCCTGCAGTTCTGTGACAAAAAAAAAAAGAGAAAACTTGAAAAACTAACCTCTCAAAGTCACGTTTTCTCCCCTCCGCTTTCTGTTTCCAGTGAGGTAGGGGAAAAAAGTGAGAGACATGCCACCTCCCAGGATTTGCCTTGATGTGATGAGAAAGAAAAATTACTTCAAAGCCATCTATGGAATATAAAATTTGAAAGTGCTCAGGTTCTTCCAAAGTGTTTCTTAGAAGGACCAGGATCCTGACTTTGCAATATTTATTATATGCAATCCTTCACATCTGTCTGACTGAATTTGAAAACAAAAAAAAAGTTCTTGTGATGAGGCTATGAGGAAAAAAGTTGGTTGTAATTATTCTCCCTTAGAGTTATCCTTTTGCAGATGAGGGAATCTGTTTTCTCAAATTTATGCAGTACCTAGCTCAGTAGTATAATCATGATGGAGATTTTTTAGTACTGTTATGACAGAAATTGTAAATAATTGAATCCAAGAAAAACAGGGTTTTCCTTTGTAGGTTCGGGGGGTGGTGGTGGTGGTGTGTTAATTAATTTAAACCTTTGTGCCAGCAAAATGGGAATCAATATTTTGCATTTAATGTTGCAAAATATATTGACAACTTAGTCTGCACAAGAATGAGATTTCACCTTAGATCAGAACACTTTTATTCAGCCAGAGTTGTAGCACCCTGAATGTTCAACAAAGGTTAATACTCTGTCATTATTTTCAAGTTACGGATGGACTAGTCCTAATATGGTGGACACAACACCTAATATAAATCACATTGACTCTCATTAGGACCCTGATAACTTCAGATTTCATGCACTATTCATAAGGAAACCAAGAATGGACCTCTTTTAGACTTCTAAAGGTTGTGTAAGACAATCACCACAAATTCTCTTCCGTACAGTTAATGGAAAAAAAGTCACACTCCCCATGGGCTATACAACTTATCCTAATGTACGTGTTTAGGACAGGTGAAATGGACTGTTCTGTAGAATCTCCCACTGACCAAAAGCAGAGCCAAGGGTGGCTGTCTTTCACTTAGATGAGTAACTTCCAAATGTATTGTATAGTATTGCATTATATTACAAGAAATGGTAAACAATTATTTCCTAGTCATCCTGTATAGGGTACTCATGCCAGTTTTCTCAGAAGACATCTATGCAGTAGCCAACCTTATTATCATCGTTAGGAAATCCTGTTGGATCAAAGGGACAGACATTTTTGTGTCTGTTTTTTTTTTTTTTTTTTGACAATACATGGCATCTTTTTTCTTCTCTCTGCATTTTGTGGTACCATTTAAGAATCTTAATCAAGGTATATAAAGTTAATGTCTTCCTGGAAATGCATGACAAGGCATCTGTGAAATTGTTCCAGGAGTGGCTCAGCTGCCTGGCTGGTGCAGACCCAGGACAGTTTGACATAGAAGGCAGAGGGAGAAAAGAGAAAGCATTGCTCTGCCCACCCACTAGCACTACCTGATATGGGGAACTTCCCATTATATAGGTGTGGGAGGTTATGTTACCATGCAGCCCTCTCCTTACTTTCATCATCAACCTCATTTGAGCTTCAGCTTCAATCTACATTGGCAATGAATATCTGAATCGTTGCTTCCCACTAAAGGCTCCAGGAGCATTTCTCTTGACTCCGGATGGTTTTATTGGGCTCTAATTTGAATCTTTTATGTTACCAGGAGAAAGATTTCATAAATTTCCAATAGGAGAATTAAGTATTTCAACAATGGTGGAACTGCTTTGTTTTGTTTTGTTTCTAGAGAAATCTAAAAACCCAACAAAATATAGCTTATATTTCTTGCATTTCTATTTAAGCATTTACCACTTGGAGCAAAAAGCTAAACTGTAGCACAGCAAAATAAACTGGACTTACATTCTAATGCTTCCTGTATTAAAAAGACTGTTCCATTGCTCCTTCAACCTTTAATAAGGGAAAAAACTCATATCCTTCTGTTTGCTTTTCACTAGAAACATCAGTCTCTCTTTGATAAAGAGTTACAGGTAGATCACCATACAATTCACCTGAGATATCATGTTGCAGCTGTCATCTCTCAAAGAGATGAGTGTAAGGAATGACACAGGTGAAATAATACTGATTCTTATGCTGCAATTCTGGTATCCCAAATGTAAAAAAAAAAATGGTGAAAAGGACAATAAATTTTATTGAAGTTTCTGGTTATTTTTTTATCATTCACTATGAAGTAATAAGCAGCGGGGTAAAAAAATTGTTCTTGCTTGGCAGTTAAACCTTCCAAATATCCTTTGTTATTAGATGTAGGGAGTGACTGATGGTCACTCCCTATAGAAATAGAAATTTTCCCTATTTTTCTTAGGAATTGAAGACCAAAAACTAAATTATAAAAGGATACCTGTTTACATGTCTAAAATACCTTCCTCAAAACTCAAGTTCTATACATCCTGAAAGAGTCATACTGGAGACCGATAAGAGAAAGATAGTGTTGGAGGTAGGTAATAATTTCATTCAGGGAGAAAACACTATTTCAAAAAGAGAGGATAGGGGACTTTGTACTCTTCAGATCCTGGTGGAGTTGGAACAGTAAATAACAAGGAGATCTCCATGGCACAGTGCCTTTTCTGGAAGAAGTCAAATAAAAATGAATGCAGTAAGCTGAACTTCAGTGTTGTTCTTTACCTAAAGTCATCCTCAATGGAAAAAGAAAGCTGAGCTCTTTCAGTCATCTTCCTCTGTTACAGGTTGTAATCAGCCTGTAGGATCATCTGGGCAAGAGTGTTATTTTCCTATCTGACCACAGTGTGTCTGTTACCTGCATGTGGCTCGGGCACAGGTGTACTGAAAGCAAAAGCACTTTAACTTTCCCTTCTTTCAGCCAGCATCAGCCAGAGGGTCACTCCATAGTCTCATAGCCCGGCAGTGGGGACATGACTGCAAAGCCCTCCTGCCCCCATCCTTTCTCAGAGACAGACCCAGCAGGTCTCCCTGGGCAGGTATCTTTCTCACAGTTTATTCTGATTAACCTTTCTAAAGGCACATTTTGGGGTGTACTGTGGACTAAAGGGGTTCTTCCCAAAGTGTAGGAAGCTATGTATTTCTTTTCTTCAAAAGTCCTACCTCACCTGGTTCATATCAGTCATATTTTTTGCTAGAGGTCTCAGCTGAAGCAAGTCATGCTGTTAACTACCACAGAAATGGATTGTAATTTACTCCAATGAAATCTGAAATCTCTGCAGAAGCTACAGCTTCTTATTGCCATTCAGTGACCCAGCTGCTACCATGGGTGGAAGAAAATAGGCTGTATCATTATTTGCTGTAAAGTGGCTACTTATGCAACACTGGATTCAGTGCAATACCCTAAAATGCCTGTTTGCCTATATAGCCTTCCTGTTCAGCTTCGTCAGCTTGCTCCCTTATATTAGCTTCCTCCTGCAGCTATTGCATTTGATGGTGACACTGGAATTCGTGAAAACTTCAACTCTGGCGGGGTGAAGTCAGTATTTTCGGTGAAGGGTTTCTCCCTGTGGAGCATGCTGCTGCCAGAGATAAGCTTGTCCTCAAATCTAAAGGAGCATTCTAAACCAGACCACTTTCTGCAGGTGCCTGACTAATGGCAGAGTGGTTCCTGGGAGCATGCTGTGGGATACACTGTGCTGTGGATTATTTCCTCTTGAGGAAGAGATGAAAACAAGCAAGTTCCTCTGTAATGAAGGATTTGCTGTTTGTACTTCATGTGGTGTTGCCTAGATACTGTAATGATTGATGTCTTTAAAACATAAATAATCTTACACACAAAAGAACATTATTAAGGTTGCAGAGTCAAGTACTTGAAAGATAAGAAATGCCAGAATTAAGATTGCCTGGGAAACCTTAATTCAGCCCTCTTTGGCTGAATATACTATGACACTGTAATTACATGGGACCCCTGCTTCATTAAGCACAAAGAATAGACAGTACTCCAACAGTGAGCAGTTGTATATTATATTTGCCTCTCACTGTTCACTGTAAACCCCATGGCCTTACTTGCCTCACAATTATTCAAACACTGCTGTAAGGCAGAATTATTCATTTCCTCTAGGGTGTCAGAGTGGTTCACAAACATTAATTCATTCAGTCTCACAAAACTCAAATTAATTTTTTTTTTTTCAGTAAGAAAACTAGTACAGAAGTTGTTTAAGGTCAAAGGTTTCCAGCAGTTTGGGGTGTCAGTCTGGGTGATCTAAACCAGGAGCTTTCAGAGTACTTCAAACTACATGTTCAGGGACAGTGTCTGTTGACTATAACTGCAACTTTTACTTACTTTATATGTAATAAAAGTTTGTCTCTTAATACATAGAGTTTGCACATACATATAAATATAATGTACCTAACTCTTGACATTATAACAATGTATGCCTGGTCTATTGTATTCTGAAAGATATTTTGAGCTCATATTTTCTGAGTGAGTGTTCATTATGCGCATTTGTCATTGGAGACTGCAGACGGGCATCATCGATGCCAGAGATGCCTTCAAAATGCCTTGAAGACTGTCTATAATGCAATATTCTGAAGCAGTGGATTTAGCATAGGGATTTCTCATAAGATACTACCTTTGGATACTGAGTTTAATTGTGGTTATCTATTTATTTATTTATTTTTAGAAATTAAGGTCTAAAGGTAAAAAGATATTTTTTTTTAATTGCTAGCCACCTTGACAAAAGGGTATGTTCCTCAAGTTGTCATGAGGAGACAATTCTGATAGTTACACATTTATTAAATACAGGATGTGCAAAGGAACCTGTGGAAGGGGCTTCCCTACCAGATTACATTTTAACCCTTTAAAATGCCTTGAAAATCATGCTGGTTTTTTCTTCTTGCTGAATACCTTCACCATGGCATTATTCATTATCTAAATGAAGTGGGTTTAATCTTTTCTGAACCTCCATTTAAATTAAATGTTCATTAAATACATGTACAGCAATTGAATTGTTTCTATGGAAAAATATATTTTTATGCTCTCTGTATTTTAAGAAAATTGTATCCCCTGTCTACACTGATAGAGCATTAGCTGCCTTATTACGTCATATCTCCTATTCTGCATATGAAGTTCTGCTCTAAATTTTAGGATGAGAGGAGTTTCCTAGCACTTATAAAACCCACTCTAACATGTATTTGTCTGTTCCCATGATAATCTTATAGTTTGGGAGGTTTTGGCTCTGCTTTTTCCATAATATATTCCAGCAAATCTGTGCCCGTGTCAGAAAATTTAAAGAAAACAAGAGGAGACTGCAAAGCTACCTTTACACAACTGCACGTCACAGTATCCTGCCGTAAAAATATCTTTGCTTTTCAAAGACATGGTAAAAGGTCTTTAGATGCTTGCTGAGCAATACAACAGTCTAACCATAGTTGTGACAGGCCTGCTGTTAAAAACAAAGATATTTCACAACAAAGAGCTCTGAAGTACTCATGCTAATAACAAAGTTTTATATTTGGATCAGACACTAAACTGAGAGCTGGACAGTTGAGAAAGGATCCTAACAGGACTTATTATATGTTGAAACTGTTTTGGTTTGGGGTTTTGGGGTTTTTTTTGATGAATGACCTATTGAAATAACTGTGTGGAAATATCTTCAGGATGAAGTTGCTTCTTTAACAAGAAAAGAAAAGCCCTCGGAGTCACATGAGAACATAAAAGTAAAGCTTGGTTCTTTCCAGTTTGCATATTGGAGATGTTACTTGAAAAATTGGTAAGTGAAATGTAGGGACTTAATTTGAATTCCTTTTTGATTTGAATGGAAATTGGGTCAGGCACTTAGTTAATAAATCTACCAGTGATGTATAAACTAGTATAGTTTTATTTGCTGCATATCAGTAAAAACTTTCTCTTGGGTTTCTTTGCTCAGTTATGAACACGTGAATTTGAATACACCCATTAAGATGTATGTGGCTGGATTCAAAACTCCCTGATACCATCACATTTTTGACTATGACTTAGCTTTCTGAAATACTATTCCAGTAATTTTTAGTTTTATCAGTTACTATATCTTTTTCATAATTTCCAGATTTTATTTCGGTCATTTTAGATGTATTGTATCATTCAGAGTTCATTTCCTGCAACTTTTCTAAGCAATCCACGTAATGATGCTTTGTCTGATATAACCTTTGCATAACTAGCCTTTGTTTGGTATATCCTTTCTGATTCATGCTCTTTTAACAGCCACTTTTTAAAGTGGAAAATGTGTGCTTACTTCTACAATTCAGCTCAGTGTCGGGACCAGGCACTGTGAATCCAAGTCAATGACAACTGTTGTGCACTTGGAGGAGACTCTGTCCACTTACAAGTTGCATAACGGTGGCCAACAAGTGATACATACAATGAAACCGTCATGTTTTCATTTCCATTAGCTGGACCCCCCTAGTCATTTCTGTGCTGATGCGACTGCTGGGGTATTAAACTCATCAGCAGGTGATTAAATAATATTTATTTGTTGCAAAGTCTTTGTGTCTGGAATTTTACAAGAGGGTGGCCCAAATTCTTTATGATCCTGATGATCCTCAAATAGCAACATCTTCACATTTGGTATTATTTCTGTTCATCAGGTAAGAAACCTAGAGCAGCATAAGAGTATGCTAGCAGAGCAGTTACAGGTGGTCTGCTAAAGACAAGCATTTACCTGTTCTTTAATTCTGATGATCTAAATCTGCACCTAAGAATGAGGCTGTTTCTTTCTTAACTTTGCAGGGATTTTGTTAGGGCTGAGAGGGATGATTTAGCCAAACTGGAGGTGTGAATTACTCCCATAGCATCGCCAGCACTTGATTCACTCAGAATGAGAAAACTGTGAATGTCGCTTAAAGATACTTGTTCCCTGTTCTCCAGAGGTAGTTACAAATTCAATACCACTTCAGTCATGTGGACATGTGAGGAGGGAGAGACAGAGGAGGTGGGAATAGAAGAGGTAGTCATTGAAAAATAGTGAATTACGAGATGATTGCAGAATAAATATTTTCACCCTGCACCTTCAGGGTAAAATATTGCAGTTTGGTAGGACTGTCCACTGGTGTATTCTCCAGGGCTATGTCAAATATGTTTACTGCAAAAATTTTTAATTGTCCTTGTATTGTATTTGATGAAAGCAATGAAATGAAATGTCAGTCAAGGCCCTAGCTAGAGAAGTCTGAAAAGAAAATTGAAAGGGATGTTTGCACTTCCAAGATTTAATTCCAAAGAATATTATCATGCTCAAGAATTTTATTTTCCCTGTATGACTTGTTTTTATCTCTAGAGAAAACTATCTTTAATATAAAATAGAATATTTCATTGCTTAGGACAAGAGTGGTTCATTCTTCATTTCTGTCTTCATTGTATGCTTCTTTTGAAATAATTGACCATCATTTTACATCACTTCTTTTAAAAGGTGCTGGATATTGTTTCTGTTTGAGTATTCAGGTTTTATTCTTTTTTTCCCCACAGTATTTTTAATCTCTCCAATCCAATTCTTTGAAAGTTGTTTTTGAAAACTTTGCCAGTGTTTATTTTTCTGAGTTTTATATCCTCCAGTTATGTTTTGGGCTCTCAAGCTATATTGCGGTAAATAGTCTTCTTATTTTTATCATGGATAATGCATTTTGTCAAAATACGCTTTCAAATAAGTCCTACACTGTACAATGCCTAATTTACTTTGTTAGAATAGGTATCAGATTTCAGTACACAACAGACAACTTGTCTTCACAAACTGGTACTCAGAGGAGCTTATATTATTTGAATTTAAAGCTTTTAAAGTCCAGTTCCCTTCTCTTAAGCTTGAGTTGGATTTATTGATTGATGAAGTAAGAACTGAACAAAAAAACCCACCAGGCCTTGACACTTGACATATTTCAGCCTTGAGAAAATATAGCTATAAAAAGGACAACAGCACCATCTAAGAAAAGGTCCACACAGCTGTCAGCTCTAAAATGAGCTGTAGAAAATCCACTTGAATTTCTAAGGCAGGTGCTTTCAGCTAAGCTGAGAGAATGTCCAGACATTTGATTGTGCTTTGAAGAATATGGCTCTTTAGTGCCATCATTCTGTGTTTTTACTTAGCTTAGGGCACTCTTTACTGTCCAGCACAAGGATTTATTAAAAAAAAGAAAGCAAAAACAGGCACAATAAATTTTGCAACAGCCCTGAACTTCCTCTTAGTCTGTTGACTTACACAGATTTAAATACACAAACCTAAGTTAGTTAGTTCTGAAGCTCCATCCCCTCAAATAGGTAGCCAAAATGTAATCTAAAAGTGCTTATGAAGTTTGTCAGGAGAATTAGATCTACTGAAGACCTCCATTGTTAGTCAGTGTGAATAAATTCACCAGGTTTTGATTGTGTGGTAGATGTGGTGGAATTTTGGGAGAGACAGTCATTTTCAAAACAGACACAAGTTTGAAAGACTGTGTGGTTCGTAGGGACAAGGACAGCATTGTATCTACAAAAATCAGTATAAAAGGAAAAACTGCCACATTTCACCTCCGCAGGGTTTCACATTCAATTTGTAACATATTCAGTGGAGCTAGTACGGCAGAGGGAGATAGCTGTGATTTTTGTCAGCATCTGCCAATGTTGGTGGTAATGCAGAGATCATTCTTTTGGCTGCTTGGTGGGGCAAAAATTGCACAGAACCCTTAGATTGTGGAGATGTTGCTTGAAAGTGACTTCTAGTCCAACCACGTGCTCAGAGTGGGACTGTCACTAACACTACATTCATTCAGCTATGGTTTTGTCCGAGTTTTGAAAACCTCCAGGAATGGGATAACCTGTTTCAGTGTTACATTTTTTTCCTGGTGATTTTTTTGTATGTGTCCTGATTTCCAACCTGAACCTCTCAATGTTCAATGTCTCCTTTGGCTTTCTTGTCATACTGATTGCCACTACCAAGAAGACTTTGGCTCTGTCATCTTTGTAGCTACCCTTCAAGTAGTTGCCACCTGCCATTAGAACTTCCTTAGCCTTCACTCTGCTATGCTAAACAAGCTCAGCTACCTCAGCTTCTTCAGTTAGGCAAGGGTTTGTAAAGTAACAAAGAATTACGAAAAAGACCATTCATTTCAAACCACATATAGCTGATGAACAACCAACCCTGAAATGTCTGAGAAAACCATTAACTGAATTACTATAAATATACAGTAATCTAAAAAAAAAATATTATTACTAATACTATAGTGTCTAAAAGATTCTATTAGTATCGGATACCTGTTGCTTTAAGCACTATGAAAACTCAAAGTATAAGAATTCCTGAAGCAACAGTTTATCAGTCAGTCTATTTAACAACAGCTGTAGTGGTCATTTCCAAATTAAAATTTTACAGAAGTTATAGAAAAAGATATCGAGTCATCTCCTGTTCAGGCCTACAGAGACAACAGATTTCAGAGTTAAGAGGCTCAGAAAAGTCATGATGCAAAGGGGCTAAACTTCTTTAATCCTTTGTTCATTTTGTTAATTCCTCTCCTTTGGTCCCTTTTCAACTGAGTAAAACCGTAGCGTGTTGTATCAAGTCCATAGCAAACACCATAATACTATAAGTTAAGGTGTTATTCTGATGAAAAGCACATGTTAAAATCATCTTCCTATTTTTTTTTTCTGTTTCAACTGAAATATTTCCAGGGAATTAGGTGAAGTAGGAAAGGTGTTCTGCCCTGATAAAGATAATTCGAAGTGCATTTTCTACATGAAAAGGTATGCAGCTGTAACTGAAAAGTGGCTTCTGTGACTAAGCTACCCTTTCAAAGTCATTTTACATTTGAGAAGTAGATGCCCCAGATTTTTTGTCTTTTAACTAAAGTAAGATAGGGTTTTGTGCAGTAAAACTTATCTCTTCAAAGCTGAAAGCTGATTAAATGCGAGGTTTTTAAATGTTAAGAATATCTAACATGTAATGAAAGTCTCTGTTCCTGGAAGAAATGCCAGAACCTGAAACATGCCTTAAAATGTGATAAATGTGATAAATAAACATCAAGGATAGGAATAGATGGTTAAAATGCAATTTTCCCCCCTTTATTGTTGAAAAAAATGAGGAAGAAACAGTATTATCCATTCCCATACAACGTATTGTCAGCAGGTGCAAACACTACTGTCCTTCCTGAATATTTTATTTTTTTCTAAGAGAGTAGAGCTGAGATTTATTTCTAGTAAGTGTAGCTGAAAAAAAATGGAAGGACAGGAATGTCAGGACAAGCAATCATTCTGTGTTATGGCTGGAAGAAAAATACAAGCTCTTCATAGTTACACTGGTAACCCTCACAATTCAGTGAGAGAGATGGGCAGATAGCAATATGGCAGAGTAATAGAGAAATAAATGACGGCAGTAAGAATTGGGACAGGACTGCACAGTCGAATGAAAGACCTCTATCAAGAAGACTTAAAGTTCAGACTTGAAAAGTAAGTCAAATCTCTCAATAAGAAATGCTGTAAGAGCATGGTTGAAGTGGTAGTCTTTTAAATGGAAATTTCCATTAGGCAGGTAGGTAACATACTTAAACACAAATGCTCTCAAACACATTGTGTAAAATTTGTGTAAAAAAGGGGAAATTGGGTGAGAACTATTTTCCAGAAATATAGAGATAATGGATCATATGTGCCCTTTAAGTTATGTGTTATGCATAAATTTATCTTGTATTGCATATCAGGTATTATGGCAACTTTGAGTCAGAGTGCACAAGTTGCCATAAAATTTGGAGAAAAAGACATCTTTTGAGTAAATTTTGCATTTGGCATGGTGGTTTTTGTCTCATCACAAAGTCTTTCGTCTCCTCCAACAGCGTCAGTCTTGGATGAAGAAGAGAAACTGGTAAATACACACTGATTGACAGCTTTTGCACTTTTCAACTTTGACTAGTGAAATCCCCAGGATGCCTGAGCACGCACAGCAGTCTTGCTGATTTTCTCACAAATAACCTAGCAAATTCTCTGTAGCGGTCTGGGGAAAGAGGCTGTGAGCAGCTGCATGCTCTGTCCTCAGCAGAAGATGCTGCAAAAAGAGACAAATAGGTGAATAATGGAATGGTTGTTTCACAACCCGCCACGCTTGGGTATTTTTGTTATACATATAAAGCTATGTCATAGGTAAATTGGGATCTGGCGTTTTGGGATAATATGAAAGAACTGACTCAGCTGTCAGCAAACTTTTCTCTTTTTGACCAAAGGTTTCTTCATCAAGGGAACTAATTGGGTTGCTGTAAGCTGGACCTTGGGAGTGAACTAAAATGCATACTGTGTAAAATGGTCATTTGACTTGGCCCTGGAGCAAACAAGAAAGCAAACCAACCTGGCAGTATAGCTGTATTCAAGAGTGACAAAAGGTCACTTACATTTACTTAAAACTGATTTTTCCTTCAACAGATGACCCATCACTATCTCTAATAGTGAAAAATGGTTTCTATTTATTGAATGTATGTTATAAAAACCATACTTCTCTGATATGCCACATTAAAAACATAAAGTTCATGTCATGAGGATAAAAGCATAAAGTTCATGTCTTGAGGACTATTTGTGGCACTGAGGGCACCAGCTATCCAGCTTAGGCCATGGTAAAAAATACATTTCTAACATATATAATGTATGTAATAAATTTTAAAGTCATCTTCTCCTCTGCATGGCCCAGCAGAGAGGGCAGTGGTCTGGAAACTGTTGGATGCAGGTCCTGTTCCTACCTTTGCCAATTATCAGCTGTTAGAGACATAACTCAAATTCTATGGTTAAAGATGATACATTTTGATAACACAAGTCCTATTGCCATAGGAAGATGACAAATGTTAGAAATTCATCCAATTTATGCACCAACTCTGTAACTTCTGGTTGAAATGGAGAATACCTTTCTTCTGAAAATAAATAGAAATATTTTATTTTCTAACTTCATATTAAAAAAAATAATTACATCATTTCTGTTAAAAAATTTTCTAGTTTACATTGACACAAATATCTCATTCACTCCATTACTCACTTTCTGTGTTTCATCATGTAGAGAGGGGAAAACAGATTACTTGAAGTTTTTTGGATGAAAAATCTATGCTAATGTCATTGGACGTGCTTTAAAAATAACTTTTAATCTTTGATGAAATTTATTCCAAACAGAATTTTAACAAAATGTATTTATCAGCACTTTTCTAATTTGTTGAATTTGTAGCCTCAGAAGTTACAATGCTCTTCCCATTTAACAATAATACTTTATATTTATTTTATTTTATTTATTTTATGGGATTGTGGGTAGGCAAATTCAGATCTCTCTGTCTTTTTCTCTCCTGAAACATCTAGTTGCAGAATGGATCATGTCCTAAGCAAGAGCCTGAAGCTAGGAGTTATGTCCTCTATGTACTTTGAGTACATCGTAAAATGTACTAGCGAAGGTTGAGGTCTGGTGACACAACATGCAATATGTCACTGTTTGCAGAAAAGCAGATCAAACTGACCAAAATAAATGGAGCACTGGATTAGGGGTTGGGAAGAGTCACAGTGTGGTAATGCAAGTTAAGTAAAGCATATGTTTGGCTGAAGGACAGAACAAGACAGGCTCCAACAACCCTAATTTAAACAGTTGGTACTTGGCAGGTTGGTGAAGCCCAGATCAGAATCAGTGGCACCAAAATGAAAGAAGCTATCATGTTTTTCATGAGGGTCATCTCTGGGTCCCAAATTTTCACGCATATTACTCAGATGACTGTTAATGAACTGATTAAAGTTTTCTCAGAGAATGAGCAACATCCTTCCTAAATGCATCTTCAGACCGGGTGACACAATCCTGAATCTGATTGCTCCATAAACATTATAATCAAGATTATATTCACCAAATATTTGCAGTAAAAGCTATTACCACTATTATCATGACAATCTTTCCCCCCCACACCTTTAAATCTGAAAACTCTAAGTAGCATGAAACAGGAAATTTCACAATGCATTGTTCAGGTAGGTGAGATCTATTCAGGGAGGAGTCCACACCACACTAATTTGTGGCTACCTTTACCATAACTCACAAGTATCTCACCTGGTTTAATAAAATGTGTTTCTTCTTCCTTGCCTCATTCAAGAGCACAGCAACTAAT
Organism: Pelecanus crispus; assembly: GCF_030463565.1. NCBI lineage: Eukaryota > Metazoa > Chordata > Aves > Pelecaniformes > Pelecanidae > Pelecanus > Pelecanus crispus. The sequence continues at coordinate 105,192,432 of NC_134645.1, forward strand.
CGCAACTGTATAAGAAAACACAACAACATAGGACACAACAGCCAGTTAAAATTAGACCCATAGAACCTAATTACCTGTATTTGAGATGGCTGACAAGTATAGCAGAAGAGAAGTACTGAGCTAGGTAGTATAGCAGGATGAAAAAATCCAAATTTCATAAACTGGCCCCACTATTGTCATATTGCAGAGCTCCAGAAAAAAAATTTTGTGAGCTAATAGTGAGCAGGATATTCAACAAATACACAAAGTAAAAATTTGCATTTCCATAATGAGAAAGTTTGAATGTGAAGCCATGGTTACTGGAATATAGCGGAAAAGGCCTGTCCAAAGAGAAATTATGTTTGCAAATGAATGACATGATACAGCATAACTGTTGAAGCCATAAAGGCAAAATGGCAATTTATATCTAGTTGCTGTTTTGTTTTCTGAGTTGCTTTTTTTTAAATGTCTCAAAAGTGGTAAATACTCCTGGATTCAAACTAGTCTTGCCATTCCATTCCCACCTGTCTACAGGTGATAGTATGATAGTATGATCATATTGATTCACATGGGGAAAAAATAGTGAGAAAACACCATTTTGCTACAGGGCTTTCTTAGTTTCAGCTTAACAGAAGAGAAAAGAATAAGGGCATGAACATACCCAGTTGCTTCCAACACAGGTCATCTCCCCAGAAAGACTGTACCCCACTTTGTTCTCACATGTCCTACAAGGCTCATCTTAGCTAGCTAGTGTGCCTTCCCCAGGAACTCCAGGCCCTCCTCAAGGAGCTCTCTTGGTCCTCCTCTGCTTTCATGCCACAGCTTTAGTGTACTTTTATTTCCATCCAAGCTCTGCCCAGGTCCTGCTAAATGGAAGCAGGAGACAGGAGGTGTGCATTTGGAGTCCTTCACACAGAGGAGAAACCTGAGACCAGACTTAGAAGCATAGAATCCTGGAATAGTTTGAGTTGGAAGGGACCTTTAAAGGTCATCTAGTCCACCCCCCCTGCAATGAGCAGGGACATCTTCAACTCCATCAGGTTGCTCAGAGCCCCATCCAGCCTGACCTTGAATGTTTCCAGGAATGGGGCATCTACTGCCTCTCCGGGCAACCTGTTCCAGTGTTTCACCACCTTCATTGTAAAAAATTTCTTCCTTATACCCAGTCTAAATCTACCCTCTTTTAGTTAAAAACCATTACCCCTTCTCCTATTGCAACAGGCCTTGCTAAAAATTCTGTCCCCATCTTTCTTATGAGCCCTCTTTAAGTACTGAAAGGCCGCAATAAGGTCTCTCTCCAGAGCCTTCTCTTCTCCAGGCTGAACAACCCCAACTCTCTCAGCCTGGCCTCATAGGTGAGGGGTTCCAGCCCTCGGATCATTTTGGTGGCCCCCCTCTGGACCCACTCCAACAGGTCCATGTCCTTCTTGTGCTGAGGGCCCCAGAGCTGGACGCAGAGCTCCAGGTGAGGTCTCACCAGAGCAGAGCAGAGGGGCAGAATCACCTCCCTCGACCTGCTGGCCACGCTTCTTTTGATGCAGCCCAGGATACGTTTGGGTCTGGATGAACTGGATGAGCAGTTCAGTTGCCCAGCACCCAGCAAGGGGCAACTCTGTGAAGGAGGACCAGCATAGTTAATCAACTGCAAGAGGGGGAAAGGTGCTGTATCCTGAATGTGGCAAAACGCCTTTCTGCAACCAAGGATTGGTTGCACCTCCAGATCCTTGAGAAAGGTGAGAATTACCTGGGTGTCTGTTTAACTTTGATAAAGGGAAGTCTGGAGAGCTCTGGACTGGGCACTTTTTTCTGGTTATGAGCCTTGATAATTCTGCTGTCCCAGAGCCATCTTCTCTCTCTCCCTGTCTTCAGGGATCATTCCCCCATTGCAGTTAGACAATGCACATCAGTCCCAAAACTCTGTTCACCCTGTGTTGGTGTGCAAAGGCTGGCACTGTCAGAGCTGTGGCCAGGATGTGTCCCTTCACAATTGTCTCCTGGCTGTGGGCTGCAGGCAGCCAGAGAGCCAGCCAAACACTGCTGGCCCCGCAGCAAAGTGGTGTCAGCCCCACTGAAACCACCCAAAACTGAGCATCCACAGGTTTTTAATAAACTTGTTGGTACTGTAATCAAGACATCTGGCAAACACCCAGAAATCAAGACTTCCCAGGCCAGACCCAGGCATCTAGTAAGGGTAGCACTGGAGTGGTAGAAAGCACGTATGCTTGCCTCATTCCGTCAGATTTGCAGCCTGGCTTTCTAGCTTAAACTGCCAGTAGAGGTGGATGTGAGCTAAAATATCAAAGATTTTTTCTGCTAACATTGGCAGAAGCTTTGCACAGAGAGGCAAACACTGGGCTGTGGATTCCAGCAGACGGGAATGCACCACAGGCTTGGACACTGCCCAGCTCCTCTGCACATACCTCCCCCATACACCAGGTATTTATGATGCAGGCTTTTGCGGTTGTGTTGTGTGCGCCAGGCAGAGCAAAAATAACGGAATTTCTACCAGGCATCAGTAAAACCTGGCAAAAGTTGACGTCAGTAATTGAACTGTTTGCAGACTGAAGAGGAAAGGGAGAAAGTCCTGATAGGATAAAGCGTGATCAGAATAACAACTCCCTGCTAAGCAGCTAAAACACAGGCAATGACTCCTGGGAAGTGAGAGAGAAGATGAAAATACAGCAATTAAGACCTTTATTTAGCAGTTAACAGGCAAGAACATGCAATACCATGTGCCTTTGCACAATCAAGTTCTAACAAGTTAAGAGATGTCCTTCAAAAAAGCACTGCCATACATTACTCATTGGGATGCACGATAGGAACGTGTTGGTTGTTCCTGTTTTTGAATAAAGGCCGATGGAACTGGATCTGTGTAATGGGATGTGGCATGAAAGAAAATAGCACTCAGTTGAAGGAATGTTTTATAGTGGCATCTAAAAAGCAGTCTCTTGCAAGCACAGCATTGCTTTTCATTGCATTTTTAAATTTAATCACTGGTATGGCTGCAGATGTTCGTGAAAGAGTGAATCACAGAAGTTACACAAATGTCTAGTTTTTCATGCTTATTCACTTCACACTTGTCAGAACAGAGGGAGGGCTGAGTATTTGCCTGCAATGCTTTCCAGCAGCTATATTGCTGTTGCAGTGCCCATCCTTTCAAAGGAGCAGTTTGGCCCATCCCATTGTCACTTTTCTTGTTTTAGGAACCCAAGGACAAGGAGAACTTATAGGTTGCTGGCCCTGTCTTCTTTCGACACAATGGGAAGACATAATTGAAAGAATCTCAGCTAATTTCATGTCGTGAAACTTTCTGGCTTTGCTAATCTCTTTCTGTGACAACAGGGAATGGAGAAACATTAGCACCCTAAATTAGGTACTGGATGAGTTAAAAACTCCTCAATGTCAAAAGCAAACAAACAAAATGTAGCGACTATAAATGAAAGCAAGAAATCCAACAAAACTGTATAACAGCTGTTGATGTGGTTAGAAAAAACTATTATTCTATGAGAAACAATTAAATCGAACAATTAAGCAGGAGGTTGGCATAAGGCAGCTAGGTGAAGCCTAGGAGTATGGGAAAGCAAACAGGTTAAGCAGGTTTTGCTGCTGTCTCAATCCCTGAGGTACCTATGGATAATACTAGGCTTGCTTTGCTCAAGTTTCATTGGAGTTACATCAGAGATGCCAAAAACTGGCGTTGTACTTCACCCCCCCCCCCCCCCAAACTTCTGTTATTGACGATTACAAAGACAGGGAAGCCTTTAATAAAGGTTTTCTTGCTCAGATTACATAAATGAGCAACTGCCAAAGAGAATTCAGTGGGAAGGTTGATCTGAGGTTCCCCTCCCACATCTGGGAGACAATCCTGACAACTAGCTAATGTCTATTCACTTACTCATTTCGTTCAAGATTTTCATCACTGCTACAATGATTGTTACTTCATATTTTTCAGAGGGCAAGGTAACCATACATAGGTCAAAACTGTTTTGCCAGAGTGTAATTTGGATTAGCTAACATTGTTTAATATGTATGCATTTGTGAAAAAAGCAACAATTCTTGTGCTCATTTTAAAAGAGAAAAGGCCAATCAAGAAGTTTTAAATAAATATAGATATCTAATAAGAGGAATAAAAGAAACAAGATAGTTTCAAAGTAATATTTGCATACTGAAGCTGTATAGAGATTAAAAATATTCACTGTGTACAGGGGAAGATATGCCTTCTGATTAACTCTACAAAGTGTTAGGTAATCTAAGCATCCACCTCCATTCCTTATTACATGAGAGCAATTTCCTGATTTATTCTATATTTACAAACCGTCCTTGACTCCAGCATGATGTAGGATAAAGCATGTAATGTTTTTATGGGGTCTTCTATTCCATTCCCAGTTAATATTTTCCTAATTATTTTAAATGTTTCTGTTATAATTTTACAGGCCTCATTCAGTGTTTAATTCATATAAACTAGAGAGTTATTTTACATTTACTTCCCATAGACATTTAAAAAAACAGAGCTGTAAAGGCAAAATAGGGAAAATATGCAAAATATGGAATGGAAATGAAAACAAAATATACAAGTTCTAACTAGTGTCCATGTCCTGTAATTTGCCTACAGTTTTTCTGCTGTAAAATTAGTTGTTTATGCCATTTTATTAGGGTTCCGTTCACAAACAGGAGGCAGGCACATCAAGCAAAATTGTTGATCACAATGTCTTTGCAATACTGTGGAAGACACAGGTGTAGATTACTGATCCAATGGTTTTGCTTCATACAGTCATTAATTGTGGACATGCAGAGTCTGGAAAGCTTTAGCAAGGCAGGACTTGGGACAGAGTCCCCGCATAAATCCCTGTGTGAACTGGCAGGCATTTCAGCTTTTTTCTTTAAGTGACTCTCACTTTCCTAGTGTTTGGTAATTTGCTTTTATGTTAACCAGCTGTTTTTCACTTTTTGAACTGCCTAGGTGAAAACTGCCAGGTGACCATCCAATCCAAATGTAACCAGCATCCAAGAGCCAGCTGGAGAAAGAAAAGATAACTGCAATGTCCCTTTCCTGAAAACAGCATCCCTACCCTCCACTGTTTCTCCAGGTTAGAGGTGTTCACATAAGGAGATGCTACCCTTTAAATCATATTTTAAAATTAAAATGTTATGAAACAGAATAAGGAGGATAATGTAATTCTAGGTAGCAATGGAAATGGCACAGCAGAGTCCATATACATAACCTTTAGTTATAACCCCCTGATTGTCTGCTCTTCGTCTCCAGGTTGCTTCAGACTGTATCACTGGGTATATAGGGCCCCCTCAATAGAAACCTCATGCTCCACCCATAACTCATTTTGCCTTTAAACATGCATGTATTTTGCACTCAACAACCCCCTTTACACTAAAAGTTGTAGGAAGAGACAAATAAAATGTCTTTCTGAGATGTATTTTTGAGACTCTTCTTGCTTCCTAATAGGGTGAGGAAAATTTCTTCTGCTTCAGGGACACAAGGACACATTAACAACTCAACCACAACTTCCTCCATAATTTTGGTGTTCTAGTTGTGTTGTACACCAATTTCCCCATGTTTACAGCTGAGGTAATGCTTGCTACAAGACAGCATTCTAAAGATAACAAGTTAATGCTTATAAAGCACCAAAATTTTCCAGAAAGATTACACGTAGCAAACACTTGAGATATGCCAAGTTTCTTGTGACATTGTAGTTGGTTGAACACTGTATTTTAGAATGAATTATATTTTTCTGTCAAAGTAATAATGAATTTTAAGATAATGTTTTCTGTGATTTGAATTCCTAGGATGAAACTTTGTACATTTTTCAAGTTTCAAATGTCCTCTTAAAAAAAACCACAACCAAAAAAAAGAACCACTTCAGCAAAATATTTAAAATATTTCTTTGATCTTTGGAGAATGAACAGCCTAATTTTAATCTACACTCCTCACATATTATACTTCAACTTGTAGCTCAAGGTAAGTTTCTGATACCATTAGCCCAAGGTTGCTTATACTTAAAAAAAAAAAAAATCATGAAAAGGTAGAATTGCATAGTCCCTAAACACATTATCTGATATACACCTTTGTTCTGAGACTAGGACTATAGATGCCTAGACTATTCCTGACAAGTTCTTGCCTAATCTTTTCTTAAAACTTTCCATTTTGGTTCACTTACTCTTCAAAACTGCCAGAAATTATGATCCCAAATTTGGAAAACTTATTTAAATCATTTAATTTGATAATTTAAAAGAATGGCCTAAGGGTTTGGAGGTGTGTGTGTGGGAAATCCAAGCAAATAAAATATATTAGAAAGTTGATAAGAAAGTTGATAATATTTTAGATCTGAAAGCCCATTTAAAAATCGGCTTATCAAAAATCCTAGAAACTGCATCGTATAATAACAAAAGCCTGTTATATAAACCTTTAACAAACACAGAAAAAGAAATATCATTTAGATATTATTCTGAAAATATTATAGAATTTAAAAAACTGTTGGAATCTTAATTTACGTTTTAAGTAAGCTCTTAAATGTAGTGAAATAATTATTAGATACACAGTTTTATAAAATAGTTATCTTTCTCTATTAAGTTCTTTATTTTAGAAAGAAAACTTTAATTTGAGGTCAGAATCAGAAGATAGAGATGAGATTTAAATAAAGAATGTTGTTTCCTTCTTGCATTAACCTTCTATTCCATGTTTACAAACCCAGAAATGATATTATGGTAGATCCCAGGAAGAGCTGAAATACTGGTATGATTTTTCTACAAACACCGGTTAAGTTGCATCATTTGCTAAAGGTCTGTGCAGAAATGCTAAGTGAGAGATAATTCACACCCCTCATAAATTATATAGTTTACTCTCAACAACTGTTAATCTGAGATGAAGCTTGCCGGTAGGGGTGGAATGTGCAAGCTGTAATGTCTCTCCCAGCATCAAGTATGTAGGAGGTGTTTAAGAAAAAGCCAGCTCTAGCAATGTTGGCACAGGGTGCCTTGTTCTATCTACTTTTTCTTAATGATACTCTTCAAATTACTTGGAAGTTCATCCCACACATGATTAACCAACATGTTCAGGACAATTAGGTGAAGAGTAGGCTGTATTACAGTGCCTTACCCAAAACTGTATTTCTGAATTATAACACTTTCCTCTTGAGCAGGACTTTGACCTTCCAGATATATCTACACTGTCCTCAACATACTGTAAACTTATGTCATGCATATTAATATGTGAAAGGCACGTTGCTCGCCTACTAGTCTCTCATGCCACTCAAGGTGTGTCTTGCTAGTTCTAGCTTGCAGAAGAGAAAAGAGTTTTCATTGATATGCTACGGGGTGTTCAACCAGTTCTCACTGTATCTGCAAATAAACAAGCATGAGTACAGATATAGATACGTATTTTATCCAAGTGGAAGCTATCATATGAGAATGCTATTCCTCAGAAGTGACAGTCACAACTTCTCTCTATGCTTTGTTTTTAGAAGGATATCCACATACCTCTTTGTATATAGAATAGGAACATCAGCTTTCATTTCACAATCAAAATGTGACATAGCACCTTCCCAAACCTTTACAGCAACAGAAAATGTGGACCCTGAGAATTAGTAACTACTCAGTGAAAATGCCTCAGGAAAGTTATCATTAGCTCTCTCTATTGTCTTTCAGAGAAAAAGCCATTAACTGGCTCTGTTCTGGCCAGCACAGTGACATTGTAGAGAAGTACACAAATGCACTAGTGACAATCTGAACCCAAATCTGAGATGAACCATGGTCCTAAATTCTCTTTCTAAGTCAGGCAACATAATTGGATTATCTTCCAAAAAGGTTCACAATGCTTGTGCTCTCTAGGAATGCTGAGAGGAAAAATGTTGTTTGGTGTGGATTCCCAGAGTTCCACTATGATACAGAGTTAAAGACCAGAGAGGATCACTACCATGAGATGTTTGCCTGTGTAATGCAAGGTGTTGAACTTCCATGGATCCTCTTCAGCTCAAGGTCCAACACCTATAAACAAAAATACAGCTTCAGAATCAATATCCAATATCTCTGGTCCTTGTGTTCTTCCTTTAGTACTGGTCCTGCTATTTCTGATATAACAGGCATGTACATATGCCCAGTTTAAAACTAATACACACCACTTGATTTCATAGCAACTAGTTTCTTCTTTGCTTGCAACTACCTCTCCCATGAGTAATTCCTGGGAGCCAACAGTGCTGTCATCCTCCTTGACCATGAGGCACATGGTACTTCAGATATCTCTCCACCTGATGCGCGTGGTTGGAGTGGTCGCATTTGGATGATGTTTTGGACAGAACATGGTGCTCTAGTTCTTCATAGGGAACTCAGATTTTGAATTATTCATGACTTCCAACTGCTTCTGACCACAGTAGTTTTGGCTCTCAGTGTTGGTCTTGTGTCAAAGAGCTTCAGTCAAGACTGGTCCATTTTCTTTCTCAATACATTCTAACTCCTTGCCTAAGTGTTAACTCTGGGTTTCTTCAACGTATCTATGAGCTTTGGCCTGTATCCCAGTTATGATTTAGCCTGTTATCACAGACTCTATTAACCTCCAAAACTTGTAAGACTGGATCTACTGCCTTAGAGTGGAGATGAACTGCTTTATGGGTGCATTTTTCTGGGTGTCATCTTTTTCAGAAAAATCTCTGTATTTTACACAGGATGTTGTACTCCCTGAACATTTCTAATTTCCAGCTTCATTGTTAACTCAGGTATAGGTGACTGACTATGCCTAATTAAGAGCGAGGCCATCTGTTGCCAGAAATAAGACCATCTTCTGACCAGCTAGCACTCATCATTTTTACAGTTATGACATGGATTGTTATTTAAGAGTCCACCAGTCCTACATGTTTCCAGAGAGTGTCAATGATCCTGTTAACTGATCCACTAAAGATGATTTTTAGATGCCTTTGATTACATTAATGTGCTTTGCTTAGTCAACATCCAGAGCCAAGAGCATTAGACAGACCTGAGCATGAGCTCAAGCACTGGTGTGCAATTGTCCATACTGCTCAATTGCTAGTGTATTCCCTGCCGCGTGCACAAACTGGCTGCTCGTGAGGAAGAGTGCTTAGCTGTAAGGACACGAGCCATGAGGTACTGTTTGCTCGAAGGACCAGAGAACAGCTTCTTGCATATTATATTTAGCAGTACATACATAGCCAAAGAGTCTGACAGTGATCTGCTCCCTTCAGCCATTAAGTTTAACTGATCACTAACACAAGCCACTGAAGAAGACAGCTAGTTCCAACCAATGTGGTCTGTAGCAGTTCAGTTCCCAACATCCACAGCCTATTCCCTTAAAATTAAAAGTGCTTAGTTTATTTTTTGTCATTAAAATGGTGCCAGTGCTAGGGGAGAAGAGGGAGACAGGAGCTCAGAAAGAGGTTGAGGACCAACACAGGGACTACCAGGGAAGCCCCTGTGGCCAGGACTGAGCCGTCTCTGATCTCCTTGCAGTTTGCACTTGCAGGTGGGGGAATTCAGGCTCCTCTTCCCCCCACACTCGCCCTGGCTCCCCAGAGACATGTTCTTTTTATTAGTTAATAAATATTAGGTCACACACTAGTTATCACAGTTTAATAGTCAAACAATACAAAGAGATTACATCTGATAAGGGTATATTGAATAAAAGATACTGGCCATGAGTCTGGTTATACAGAGACAGTGAACTGACAGTGTTCATGCTCAGGTCGCTGGTAAAAATATTCATTAATCTTTAGCCAAGAAATAATTCTTGGAATACGCTGTAGAAACATAATGAAGACTTTTCCCTTAAATTTAAAATTTAAACATACAAAATATCTAATCAACACATATCCTGTCAGCTTCAAATTGTTTTAGCCAGTTCATCAAAAAGTCGTGCAATGAAATAAAGTTTTTTATTGAAGTCCAAGTAAACTAAACCAACATTATTGCACTAATATTCAGTTATTTGACAGGACATGCTTTAAATAGATAGTTCTTTAGTATTAGGTGATTTGTATTAGTTTTGTTTTTGTCATGGTTTAACCCCAGCTGGCAACTAAGCACCACACAGCTGCTTGCTAACCCTCCCTGCCCTGGTGGGATGCGGGAGACAATCAGAAAAAAAAAGTAAAACCCGTGGGCTGAGATAAAGGTGGTTTAATAGGACAGCAGAGGAAGAGAAAGTAATAAAAATGATGATAAAAGAACATACAAAACAAGTGATGCACAATGCAATTGTTCACCACCCACCGACCAATGCCCATCCCATCCCCGAGCAGCGATCGCTGCCCCCCGGCCAGCTCCCCCCAGTTTATATACTGAGCATGACACCATATGGTATGGAATAGCCCTTTGGCCAGTTTGGGTCGGCTGTCCTGGCTGTGCCCCCTCCCAGCTTCTTGTGCACCTGGCAGAGCATGGGAAGCTGGAAAGTCCTTGACTAGTGTCAGCACTACTTAACACCACCTAACACATCAGTGTGTTATCAGCATTATTCTCACACTAAATACAAAATGCAGCACTATACCAGCTACTAGGAAGAAAATTAACTCTATCCCAGCTGAAACCAGGACAATTGTCATCCTCTAGCTTCAGATAGAAGATAGATATAATAAAGCTTCAGATCAGCTTTTATGCCATTTTGCTCACAATTAATAACTAATTTTCAGGCCTGTCATTCTCTGGTGACATAATTCAGTCTTTCAAATACTGTAGAGCATTATTTTGCTTTGATTTCTATGCTCCTTTGATCAATAGCTAAATTTTGAGTTTGATATAAAAAAAAGTCAATAAAATCCCTTGCTCCCATGTTACATTGTCTCCTACTGAAGATTATGACACAAAATAAAAGCTTCATCATCTAAATAACTACTCAGTAAACATTTATTTTTACTTGTATGATTATCAAAACCTTGCCATGCAAACCCAATACAATAATTGTGATAAAAATATACCATTTTTGCTATCAAGTCAGCAGTGAGCAATATCAGTGCAGATTTGCTAATGAGACTTCTTTGGTTTATTTTTCTCTTCCTTTTAACAGTGTGTAAGAGGTTAGTTGCAAATCAGACTTCATTTGCACATAGGTGATTTTTTTTTCAGCAAAAGATATATGAACAAGCAGTTAAAAATCATCCAGTTTTCTGGTTTAGGTGGGGCTTCATCCCACAAGTTCTGATTAAAATAAATGCTGCAGAAATATGAGTTGTGCTGTGTGTTTTGAAAGTGTGTACACAGCAGGAGCCTGAACATGAACTGCTCAAATACCAGGAAATCACCTAGTAAGAGTACAATGGCAAATGAAGTTTGAAGTTTAGTTTTGTTATTTTCATCCATTTTTTCTGATATTTCCGTGAGGCCAGAACTATGTGAAGCCATTTCAGAGAACTATGCTCTGAAAGTTATGGTGAATTCAAGCTACCTGGTATTTTTGTGTCATTTCTGCAACTAGACTACTGCTCTCAAGGATACTAAATGCTAGATTCATCTGTTTCTGAAAGTGGGAACAGGGTATTTCTAACTTATTACCTGCTTTCATAATAGAAAAAAAAATAGTACTTTACTCGTCTGACAGAACCAGAGGATTTAGTTCTTCTCTCTCACAGAGCAAAGTCCCAGCCCATTGAAGGGAGCAGGAGTTATGGCACCAACTTCATCGAAGCTAGGAATGTATCCTAAGCTGCAAGAACACCATCAGAGTGAGACCACAGTTCAAGCCTTTATGCTTAGTTAATTTTTTTCAGAGGCCAAGGTAATTAAATTAATTTTAGAAAGATTTTTTAAAATTTTATTCTTTCAACAGAAAAAGACTGTTTAAATTCAATATACAATATTTTCTGTTTATATTTACTCTGGTTTTGTTGCTTGACAACTCCTAACATACCTCCCAAGCTTCAAACGTACTTTACTGCTGCTGCTGTGAAAACTCAGTTGTAAAATCCATACAGTCATTTCAGATCATTTTGCATTTGGGGCTTGCTTTCAAGTGTTCAGTGACCTGAATTTTTCAAAGGACCCAGGACTGTAAGGTAGGACACTGTGGCATCTGAAGGAGAACTCATTGGCCAGGTGGCTCCCGAGTGTTCTCACAACTGTGTTACAGAATAGGTTGTGTAATTGCAGTTTGCACAGCAGCCTGGTGTTAAAAAGCCAGATTTTTATTGATCAATAGACAAGTAAAACAGAAAATAACTCAAGTGATAACTAAACAGCACTATATGCAAAAAGACAGCAAGATGTCTAAATACAATTAGCTGAACATGGTCACATAGGTGAATGGACTAGCATGATCCACCTGTCTCTTATAAGTTAACCTGATAAAGCTGTACAAATAGATAACATTAATTTGCCTAACAGCACCCGGTGTCATTATTAGAGTTGAAAGTCAACAAGTTTTCCATGTGGAAAGAGGTACCAAATATAACATAATTCATACAACCAGCTTAACTGGTTTTTATGTAGGAAGTTTCAGAGAGTGGTTATTTTCCATTTCCATAGAAACTGTTCCCTTGTTTAACAAGTGCCTTTCTCCACTCCTGGGGATCCTTCAGGAATGCACAGTTAATTAGAGAGGGCTCTGCGGGGGCTTTTACCACATTTTGTGATTTTTCCCTGTTCATTTTGCACCTCACAAGGCAGAATTCCATAGGTAACTTTAAAAATCAATGGGTTCTGAGTCTTTTAGGAAAAAAATGTCTGTTTTATAAAATGCCAAAGAGAAGGAAATAGAGAAGAAAGAAAAAAATAGCTACAGTCCACTGATGCATGCTATTATTCTATTGACAACTGCATCACATAGGAAATTCAATTAGAATTAGTTTAAACTGACTTTGAGGTTCATTACTGGTTCAACATACACACAAAAATATAACACTAAGGTTTTCACCTATAAGAGTGTTTCTTTGCACTTATTTCTCAATTAATATCACATTTTTGTCTTCTTTTTTAGTCACTTTACATTTTTTTGAGGCTTTTTCTGAATGGAGTACAAAATAATAAGCCTATACCAGGATTTATAAAAAACCCCTAAAACTTGAATACTGTTTAAAAATTGTTTGTAAATCATATGAAGGATGGTTAAAGTTAAAAGTGCTGCATATATATCTTTCCTAGTGACTTCCTAGTTTGAAACTGCCTAAATCTACAATTGTTATTAATTTATTTTGAGAAGATAACAGGACTGGAGGAAGGAGGGGCACTGGAAGGAGCATATTTGTACGAGGTCTGAGGGAGCTAGGTGATGTTTTGAGCAGTTTTGGGTGAGGAGGGGGAGAACTGGCAGAGCAGATGGCTCTCTTAAAAGCAGGATGGCAGAGAAGGCCTGCGTGAGATGCTGAAGAAGAGGCAGGAGTCAGAAGGGTCCAGGCATCTCCAGAGGTCTGGGTAGGAGGGAGGAGTCCGGATAGTTTTAGAGAGAGATTTCTGTAGCAGATTATGGATTGGGGGAGAGATGAAAGCAAGAGATGCTCTTTCTTCCCTTCTTTACTTCTCAACTTTCTCCATTTGTGCTCTTCCAGGGTGTGAGAACAGCGCTTCCCCTTCTTCTTCTAGCAGTCCTTTTCCTCCAGGAACAAGCTCAAACCATCTTCTTGGGCCTTTGGGACCTCTTGGCAAGGGCAGGGCTATTTCCTTTGGGGGGAAAGCAGCAGGATGTCACAGGGTGGTTCTGCCACTGCAGGTGTGTCAGGGTGAGAGGTGCAGTGGGGCCGGTGGACCTGGGTGGGACCAGGGGCTGCGTGGGCAGACGGCAGGGCATCTTCTCAGGCAGGGCTGCAGCAGATGCCCTTCCCTGCACCCTGAGCCACTGCTAGCCTCACCTCTCCTCAAGTGCATGCCAAACCTGTTTGCCAGCAAAAATGGCTGGGACGCAAATGTCCTCCCTGTAAACTGACTCCCTGGCTTCCAAATCCTTTCTGTAGTGCTAGCCCTTCCCCACGGATCCTGGGTCCATGCAGGGAGAAGTGGCAGGGCTTCAGCAGCAAACTCCGTCCCCTGCAATTGGCTGCTTTCCCCACAGCAACAGCTGTAACTGGAAAGTGGAAAACGTGGGCTTGGATACTTTTGGGCCAAGGAGAGAAATCTTCTCACTTCTGGATGATGGTTTTAAATACCAGGCCACTTACATATTCCTAGGGAAAAGGGTAACTCTTCTGATATATTTTGGAAAAAAAAAACCCAACAAGTTTTAGATTGTTATGAAAGACAAGATATTTTCAGCACTATAAATCCAGAGTGCAGAAGGCACTTTCTGTCAGCAGGTGACTGGTCAATAAATGTCCCAGACAGACTGTCCTTGAAATTTCCTGTCTTGGCTAATTCCACCTTTCTCCGCACGCCGTCTTCTGAACTCTGCTCCTGCGACAGGCTGGAGACACACAGGGACGGCTCGATCCTGCTATAACAACGAGATAAATAAGTCACTTTGGGGAACTTGGGCTGAGGCAAAGTTGAAATTAGTATAATTTAATCTTTCTGTTAGGACATATCTTAAAAGTTTTTAGAAAACTGATTCCTTCATTTTATCTACATAGTTTCATTGCCTATGAAAATTAAATTTTATTAAAGGAAATACAGTGTGCTGGTCTCAGTAGCACTTAGGTACTGAGAAATCAACTGCATGAACTTCATCAATGTAGATGGCATTTAGCCAAAAAGAGATAGATCAATAGGGGGCCAGCCTAGCAAAAAAACCCCACATGATTCCCAAGTTACTCCAGTCTCACAGTCACAAATGCTTCCAAGCAAGCTAAGGCCAGTCTCCAGCAGACAGCTATTGTCAAGGAGAGTTAAATGGGAACACTTGATTTGAAGAGGTAGTCTAGCAGAAGGGGCTCCACTTAACTATGACTCTTAGAGCTACTGCTGCTCACAGCTCCCTGTTTGCTTTTTGTCTCTCTTCCTTCCTAAAAAGCATGGGCAGGACAACAGTGCTTTGCTCATTATCCCTTTTTGTAGCAGGACCTGTTTGTACTGGGAAAGGTAAAGTGACCTCTATTAATTCATAACTCAAATGAGTGGTTACTTCATCTGAGTTTTGAAAAGACTGGCATTAGAAAAGCCTTTGCATCTCTCAAGGGGGTCTGTTGTGTGAGCAGAGAAGGCCTGAGGTAGACCCTTCAAAAGCTCTACAGCTGCCTGGCTCAAAGTAAGTAAATCTTCATCTTTATTATGATATGGACAGAAATTATACTTCTGACAACTTTGGCATGACCTAGACTATATCCTTTTAGTTTCTCCAAAACAAACTCCCTATCTTTCTAGCCATACAGGATGTAAGTCCTGGAATTTAAAACCAAAGTTTTAATACAGTCAGATCAGGTTTGATTAAGCATCAGCATGTTTGGGTTTATGTGCAATATCTGTCTTTACAATTTAGTTCTTTCAAGCCTACTCTCATCTGAACCATTACAGTATGTAAATCAAGCTATACTGGCATGCTGTACCTGCAGGAGGTTGTGAGTACAGCATTCTGCTCATGGGAGTGCTAAAAGTTAAGGAACTGAACTGCAAACATTTAAATTTATCACAAATTCATAATTATCAATTGTGCCACATACCATATACACCTCAACAGCGTTTATTAAAATGAAGAAAATATGCAGGTAGGTTTAAGAATAATTGTTACTAAAATATATCCTACTAAATAGAATGCAAAGGGTAATTTCTCTCCATTGGATATTATATAGTTCTTTGTAACCATGGGAGAGGAAAAGAAAACCACCCAAAAGGCTTGCCTGAGGAATTTCTTTCCTCTACATCTATTGTGAAATTTTTTCAGCTCTTGGCAGGAAGTCTGACATTTGCATACAAAACCAAAGAAAATAGTTACAATTTTGTATATTAAAATAAGAAAGAAAGAGATGGGAATATTTTAAAAAAAAAAAAAAAGGAAATTTAGCACATACTAAGTTTTGGTCAATAATATGTGATGGACTGACATTACAAGAAAATACATGCAGTTCAGTTTCAAAACCATTTGAATGGTCCACTTGAGGATCCTAAAAGACAGCAAAGAAAAATAATTAAACCATCTCTAACAATGCTCAAATATTGTTTCCCAGAATTGTGAAACCTAGGGAGTGAAATCTGAATTTTGTTGTTAACTAAGTAGAGTCCTTCAGGACATGCTGTGAGTATTTCTCAAAGCACTACAATAAATGCAACCTCACCCTGAAGCACCAAAAAATATCATTCTCAGCTTTCAGCTGGGAGAAGCATCTGAGTGAGTGATGACTAAAGATCCCAGTAGAACTGAAAAACAAAAGAAAACAAAGTAGAACATTGTTTCATAACTCCCATGTACAAAAATGCAGAACAGAAATAATCAGAATGTGATTGTGTTCTAGAAAATGAGTGGAGGAAGGTCAAATCCTCAATAAACATGAAAACCAGGTAAGCTGGTTTTTAGAGCTATTAAGAACTGAGGAAAACCCAGAAATTTCATTATTTTCTGCCAGTTTGTGACAGGTCACACACATCTTAAAGACTCAGTAGAATCCTGACCATCTATGTCAACAAAATAAAGCAAAAGGGTAACAATAATGTCCGAAGATGTGAGAGCGCTAAAACTCATTGGCTAAAGGTGACAAGAAGTTTATGATGAAGTTCTGGAAAATCACAAACAGCAAAAATTTGGAGGAAGTGAGCAGGGATGGGTAGTTCACTATTTGTCAGAATAGCTTGGGGACAACTAATGAGATGATGAGCTAGCAGATTTATAGCTAAAAAGAATTACTTTTTTTCCTGCACGATGTATAATAAAACACAGAACTCATTGATGGGACATATTAGAGAGGACAGATTACAATGAAATTCAAGGAAGGAAATAAATAGATGATAGATCCATTGCTGAGCATTAAAACCATTGCTATTTCGAACATAAAATATCCTTGAATAACTGAAGAAGCTGGAAGTATTTTCTAGAAAAAAGGATCCCTTTACCCATGCATAGTACTTCAACAATTTTTCTAATCATGCATCTCTGACCAATGGATCAAAGACCACTATGAAATAAAAAATCTCTTGGTTTGTGAAGAGCAACAGGACTAAACTACATGACTTATGGGACAACAAATAATAAGAAGAAAAAGAGAAAATTAGAGGTTTAAAATAGTAAAATCAGAGACGCATCTGCTCTGCACATATCCTTTTACAAAGGCATCGAAGCAGCTAATATTATGGGCTAGCCTGGAGGCAAAACAGACCAAAGGACATGCGGGAGGCCCAAAGGCATGTAGAAACTGCTAAAATAACAGGGCCAGGACACGAGCTCTGCACTGTTCCTATCATCCACATCATTTCATTCCTAGCAGGCTTCCAGGCATGGCAGGGCTAGTTTTAGGGCTGTGGCAACTATCAGACAATGCCCAGGAAAGGTCTGAGGAACAGCATGGGCCCAAGATTTTTTCCAGTATGCTGTCTGGACAGAGCTGGGCTGTTTGGAGCCGGAAAAGGAGTTTAGCTACACGAAGCTAACCCACCCAAGCTACACCACTTGCCCTTCAGGGCCACATAACAGGCCCTGTTTTCTGGTATGGATATATGTGATCACAGGGATTCCTGTTAAGCTTTTTGGTACAGTGGATGGGCTGTTTGCTCTTCACCAACTTGGAAAAGGCTGGACAAGGAATTCCCAAGAGTACAAAATCGTTAAGGATATAAGATGAAATGCTGAGAAGAATATAGCCAGGATCTCAGTATAATGTTATAATGGGGCTGAAAAAGAGGTTGCACTATAACATGCTTCCTTGTAGCTGTGTGCAAGTGTCTTCTTGTCACCACAGAAAACAGAACTAGAGGATAGAGGGGTTCATCAGTATTGTTTGAGGCTCAGTGGAAATAAAACCCACACCAATGTTCTTGGGGCAGGAGCAAGGAGGATGGGCATGAATAGAAAAAAAACGTGTTTTCATGGCTGATGGTAACTGGCAAGTAGGTTATTCTGTCTCTTCAAAAAACAAGGTTGTGGGGTTTGGGATTTTTTTTCTATCTTAGGCTGCACTGGATCCTGCAGGTGTCCTAAACATCCCCCTAGGAGAGGAAGTAAAAGGCCTGGGCTGCTTCCACACATTCTACCCTCCTCTTTAAGACCATACAAAGACATAATTCTTACTAGAGACTATACAGAGCATGTGCCTATTTACCTCCTTTATCTCGGCATTGCCCTTACGCTGGCTGAATATCAGGCAGTTGCCCCACCTCCAGCTGTAACGTCTATAAGCATTTCTTAAATCCAAGGTGCAGACAGGATGATGGATCTTTTAGAGAATATATACATTCCTATATGTATGAAAAAGATTCCTATAAACAATCATTTCTGCGTCAATGTTGTGTTCCTATTTAAAATTCACAGCAACAAGCAAGGCAAATACAAGCCTCTCTTTGAGCCTCCACCCACAAATTGATGACTCTCTACAGATCAACAGAAGAAAATCCTGTTTGTAATGAATGTATAACAGTGGTGTAGCAACTTTGACACAGATCTTGGTGTAAAAGAACAAACTGTTTCTATGCAGCCTGACAACCACCAAAGCTTGTCCTTGCCTTCTTCATCTTTCCATCTTGGGCCAAAACCACACACTTGACAGTCAGGCCACTGCAAAGAGGGTTTACTGGGCCTATGGGCTCTGTTTTTCATTTAATTTCTTTTTGAAGAGGAAAAGTAATAGCATCTCCCAAGCATATTCCATTTTTGACATCAGGATAAGGTCACTAAGTCAATCATGTCAATCTTTGACATGATTTCTTCTTCCTAGTTCAAAGGGCAAAATGTTTAACTGCTGTCAACTTTTAAATAGTTAACACTACTCACCAAGAGGAATGGGTTGATGTGAAGGACGAAGAGCTGTTGCACAGTGTGCACGCCAGGGTTGTCTCTGTATCCCCACACTCACATAAGAACAGAATTTTATTGTCATCAGAATAGCTACAGCTGAATAAAACAGAATTAAATCTGAGGTTGTGGAAAATCAAGCAACAGCATTAGAACTACATGTATGGCCAGCAGGCATCAGCCAGCCATTTCCAGCAGAGATGAGCACAATGAGAAAAGATGCCATTTATGTATGTAACTCACAGGATTTTTTTAACCAAGATATCTATTGCCCTCCTTGTGGGTATGATGGTAGAAATGGACAGTAACAATTTAAGTGGCTAACCTGGTCACAACCTTGCAATATTGTTAGAGACAGTAATCTGAACTTATGAAGAGCTCCTTTGACCTGCTCATTCAGCTTTCTTAGTTCCAAGATCCATATAAAGGGGGAAAGAAAGTTCCATTTTCAATTACATGTACTTGAAGTGGATGAATATTGATGGATTTTTATTTAATTTATTTGGGATATTAGAGACATGCAGAGGTCAGATAGTGTACCCCAAAGGTGGAGGAGGTCTTTCTCATAGGCCCGCTAATGTCAGTAGGTTTTCTCTCTGAAAAAGGACCTACAATCCTGAGAAATAATTGACTGAACTAGCTCAAATTGCATCATTTTGACTGCTTTGGGCAGCTAAAAAAAGGAAGAAGCAGCTCCTTTTCAGTATGTTTAATGTTCATTTCTACCAATAGGTGTGGGGGAAGCCATCCTCTGAGTACTTTTTATTCTGTGGTGACACAAAATAGCCAGTGCCAAATAACAAGCATACAAACCTGCTCATGAAAGAAGTCAGCAGAGTCCCATTTTATTGAAGGAGAAGAGGTATTAATTACAGACCTCATGGTAACTGAGCTGCCAAGAACTAATAAGTATAATATTCAAATTCAAATGGTACATTATTTCCTGATTCTTACACGTTCATATATTTAGACTAAGGTCAAGGTGGGCAATATTTTTCTTTTCATTTTAAAAAATGTTTTCTTACGACTCATGTTAAAGTCTGTTTTATCTGCAAATACAGGGGAAAACATAAGACAGTAAAAAAGGCAATTCAGTCTTATCAGAGTTAAAACTATTAAAATATCCACAGACCTAAAGACAAAAGAAAGCTTGAAGCAGACATGTTACATCAAGAGAAACCAATGCAGTTCCAATCAGTAGTATCAATTTTTCATTAGTGTGCAGCAGCAAGCCCAGCTCTGGTTCAGGTGGAAAGTGCTGGTCCCAGTGGTCAGCTGTTGCCTCAGGGATCTAAGGCCCAGGTTAGGTGTCTGTTCTGCATTGGCAGGATTTAGGTGTCAGTCTTCCTTCACTGGTTTGGAGAAAAGCCACTTCATTGCCACAGAGGTTGCAGGTGCCTATGTTCCTGATGTGTTTGGGTCCCTCGGCACTGCTAGCGAATATGTTCAGGTGTGCTTCCCTGTTGGCTGCACTTTGCCACAGGTAAAGGCTTACTCTACCCAAGCCTGTTTGGCATTCAGGTGAGGCACCCCTGTGCCCAAGTCTTTTTGAGACCTCAGTCCGGCCTTCAAATGCCTTTGATGCTAATAATGATATAACAGCCATATGAAGTTTAGTCTATATTTGAGTAGACTAAGACAAAGTCTTGTCACTGAAACCCCTTGGGATTTCCTGTACACAGCCTGTTTAGTGAGTGTGGGATTCATTTCAACTCATTGCAGCCATCTAAAAGTTAAACTGCTAATCTAAGCTACATCACCTCAAAGACACCTCCAGAAGATGATTCATTTCACGTACCATGAACACCTCTCAGATGTTCTTTTCTCTCTGTTGATCAGAGAAGGAGCTGAGGTGCCTCACTTAAGCTATGCTCAAGTAAAAAAGGAAGAATTTAATGCTAGGGCTATTTGATCTTACACTTTGGTTTCTTGTAATTTATTATGTTTTGTGTATAAATTAGGTTCTGAATGGGAAGCGTTCGTTGTTTTGTTACCAGTGGTCATTAATATAGGTTGACAAGTAATGTGCTGTCATAACCTCACTACTAAGAAAAGCACGTTCACATATGGAAACTTAAACCTGCAGTGTCTTACTTACAGCTGGCTAGAATTAGACTATTTTAAAGCACAATTTTCAAAAAGAGCAGGGGAAAGCAGCAGGTCAAACCACATGAGAGAGTACAGTGAGGGGGAAGGATGCAGCGTTGTGTTGATGATAATTTTATTCCTTCAGACTCAAGTGACTTGCATTATCCTTTCTGCAGCTAAAGTTCCATTGTGTTTATGTTAGTTAATCAAAAAATACAAGTCGGTTATTTTCCCCATAGGCAAAGGATTTTTCATGAAGGTATTTAAGCTATATAGTAAAATTTATATGCATTGAGTTAGCTGTTGATTTCCCTTGAATATCTAAGCACACACACAAATTAGCTCGGACCCTTTTCTGTTAGACAATGGTCACATAAAGTAATTAAAAATTAGTTATCAGAGCTTCATTTTGTCAGTAATTTATTCTGTAATTCTTAATAATGACACAGTGGAAGAAGTTTATTAGTACATTACATTTATTAAATAAATATTGCATAAGTCATACAACTGAAGTTTGGGCTTAGTTCAGATTTGCAGAGGTACTTCAATTCTATTTTTGCTACCATTTCTTCTGTCCTTACACTGTTCTTCAGAGTAAGGTTTTAACATACTATTATGGACACACAAAAAAGTAAAGATTCAAAATACACAGATAGAAAGGAAGAGCATGATTCCCACTGATTTTTAATAAATTTGATACCTAACTGCTATTTATGTCTTTAAAGTATTTCCTGAAGTGATTTAAATCAAAGAGAAAACACAACGTTAAAACCCTAGTGAGTACAAGCAAACTTTGTGCATGCAGATGAGGGTTTTAAACTTGCATGCTATTTTGGTACTTACATGGCTGCTTATGCATCATATCCAAGCATTTAATAATAGCTATGCCCTTCTGTCCTCATGAAGCAAAAAACCATGGGTTAGTTATTTTTGGTTTTCCTGCCACAAATCCAAAGTGCATGGGAGAACTCATGCTGAGTTTTTGGTTATCCTTATTTCACAGCTAGTACCTAGCACCAGTGAGGGCTGCGCTCTACTGCTTTGTAAAACTACTGTTCAGGACTTCCCCTGTTGAGCAAGGGCTGGGTGTTGAACATGTTGAACAGTGATGACTAGCAGTGGAGATTCACAGGCAGCCAAGGCCAGTTTCTGTAGCAAATTTGATACAAGACCGCATTCAGGAGAAAGAAAACTTGTGCTAACAGCCACATCTTACCCAGTGCTTTGGCAAGGTCAGTGAGCTGCTGCTTTTTTCTAAGAACTGGAGCAGACACCCGTATCTCTCTGTCACAATATCAGAAGCATTACTGTAGTCCAGTTTGACCTCACACATACATGAGTCTCTCTGGCTAGATTTGTGCTGTCAGGTGTGGGTTTGGGGATGCATGGATGCAATGCATTACTGAGGAGAGCTCAAGGACATCAGGGCTGCAGACTAAGAAAATGCAGAGTCAGGTGCCGTTGTTTGTGGAATATGAAAGCAAAAGGTTCACACCTTGTTAATTTTTTTGTTACTAGTATCTCCTTCAATCTAGCTGACATATGGCTTGAGGCATCTATTCTTTCTCCAGATGTCATTCCATGCTGATGTGTCATGAGAGTTTGGTGGTTATGATTTAAGTGCACTTAATCTCAGAGGTCCACTTCTGTCCTGCTAAATCTGGATAAATCACACCTGAACTCCCAAAAATCTTCTGAGAGGGCTCAAATACAAGAAAGACATTGAGGTGCTGGAGCATGTTCAGAGAAGGGCAACAAAGCTGGTGAAGGGTCTAGAGCACAGGCCTTATGAGGAGCGGCTGAGGGAACCGGGATTGTTTAGCCTGGAGAAGAGGAGGCTGAGGGGAGACCTTATCGCTCTCTACAGCTACCTGAAAGGAGGTTGTAGTGAGGTGGGTGTTGGTCTCTTCTCCCATGTAGTTAGCGATAGGATGAGAGGAAATGGGCTCAAGCTGCACCAGGGGAGGTTTAGATTGGATATTAGGAAAAATTTCTTCACGGAAAGAGTAGTCAAGCATTGGAACAGGCTGCCCAGAGAGGTGGTGGAGTCACCATCCCTGGAAGTGTTTAAAAAACGGGTAGATGTGGCACTTTGGGACATGGCTTAGTCTAGTCTACCCTTGACTGGTTTAGTGTGGACTTGGTAGTGTAGGTTAATGGTTGGACTGGATGATCTTAAAGGTCTTTTCCAACCTAAACGATTCTATGATTCTATGAAATATTATGGGAGATGTAACTTATTTTTGTAGTACTTTGTGGGGGAGGTTTTGGAAACCAGAGTAACTTCAGCCCCTAACAGCCTAGATTTTATCCTGAAAGAAAATACTTGAGAGAGCTCCCGTTTGCCTCAACAGTCAGATAGAATACTGGTTATGAGCAGATACTCAACAGAATATGCCCATGGTCTCCCTCCTAGTCTTTTCTGTGGTGTCACATTTTGGACAGAAGAATTTAGGATGCAAGCAGGTGGCAGAGGCAAAAGATTTTTTTTGAGGAATTATGTATAATTGTGTATAATTTTGAGGAATTATGTATAATTATAATATATGTATAATTATAATATAATGTATATACACTAATACATTGATTATTTGCATTCCTTAGGATTCATTGTAAAGTTTTCCATCCAAACGGAAGTTGATAGATCTGAACCAGCAATGTCTCCTGTTTCCTGTATCTTATATTTTACTAACTAGTAAAACCTAGTTACCTAGTTAGTGTTAGTCTACTGGTAATTTTAAGTGTAAAATCAACCCTCTCTGTGGTCAAGACATCTGAAATGGCATGAGAAAAGGAAGCTAAAAAGGATGTGATGAAGAAGAATGGGTTTCTACAGCCTTCAGCTCCCATGGCAACAAAAGGATTTGTACCAAAAATTCACAGAGTAGGTTTCAGGAGAGAATATGGAACATCATGCCACATTTCAAAGAAAGTTTGAGATGTCAGAAATGCATTAGCAGGAGAAACATGATAAGGGTTGATCAATAGATCATTTTTATTTCTGGTGTTCTTGATCTGATTTGAGACATTTCTAACAGAAAGTGAGATATTTTATTCTGTATAACCACATTTCCCTAGCAAGAGTTTTAGACCCACTGATGTCCAAGTGGGCATTCAGAGCCCTCCTCTCCTTTAGACCTGAGTCATTGTTGAGTTTCCCACTGTGATATGTAACAAATTCTTTATTTCTTTGTTAGCTGTCTTGCAGACACTGCTTTCTCACTAGCTATTTAGCATGAACTAGTTTCCTGGTTTATGTGATTTACTTTATGAAAATTATTTATTTCCTATTAAATCCTTTCTACCAAAAAACTTAAGCCAATCATCATACCATTAATTTTATCCAAAGCCTGTGGTTTTGATTACACAGTGTTTAATCAAATAAAGAATGATATTTCATAAGTAGCATTATTTGAAATTAGCCTGATGAGCAGAGCAACTGTAGGAGCCAGAAAACGGAGCGATAAACAGGAAAGGGTGTTGTGAGAATTAACACAAGGAAGTAAAGGCTATGATGGAAACTGAGGCAGCAGTGGAAGCAACCCAAAAGTTTAAAGATGTGTGTTATCCTTGAGTAGATTTAAGCTTGTCAAACAAAAGAATTATCACCTAACACGTCTTCAGTTTCCATGTGTTCTGAAAAATAGGGATAGAGCTGAAGAAGAATGGGTATTTGAAGGAACAGCAGAGAAAAGTAGTTTCAGGGACAACTGAGCCCTTGCAGATACCTGCTGAAAAACAATGCCTGGAAAACCGATATGTGTTGAAGAACAAAAGATTTATGAGCAAGGCCAAGGGCTGTGGTAGCTGGTGGAGAAAACAAAGAGAGCTGTTGACTGTCAGATTAATAAGAGGATTAATCCATGTTATTTCTGCTTTGACACAATCACAATGAATCACAGAAAGCCACCAACTTCAGCAACAATCAAGACAGTATTAACATTTTTAATGCCAAAACTAAGCATTCTGAAACACAACAATCTTTGTGCTAGCCAATTGTTCTACCATACCTAAGAGGATAGATAAAGAGGGAAATATACTGCATGAATATGCATGAAACTGCCCCTTAAGCATACTCTTATTTTATTTTATGTGTATTTTACACTCCTATGTGTATATCCCCAATACATTTGAGGCACTTTATTTTTCTGGCTAAACTTCATTCATTGCCTTTAAATCCATTCTATATTTGAAACGACAGCAGGATTTCTGTGTTCCTTATAAAAATTACCTAGGCATCACAAAGTATCCTGTCAAAATACTTGTCATCAAGGCATCCCAGTCTCATAAGTATTTTGTAAGAATACCATAATTACCTTTTACAAGATAGATATCTTGTGTCAAAAACAAGTAATTTCTTTCCATTAACTATCTACTAAACTTCACAGTTACATCTATCAAGAGATCAGGGTTTTTCTACTTCCAAAGCAACTAACAGCACAAAAGAGAAGAGAAAATAATAGAGAAAGTCAGAGGGTAGCATAGGTTTCAGATCAGAAGTGAGGGTGCTTCTCTGGAAGGTCTTCAGGGAAAAAGAAAACTTGAAGGGGGGGAATAAGTTTTGCACAATAGTATGGCATTTGAAACCAATTTGAGTCAACAGAATTCAACAGAAGCTTCAAAGGCTGATTTCAATGATGACCCACTGTCCTGTGAAATAATAATACAGTCACCTGGCTAGTTTTGCAGGAGCTATTAGTGGAATTCTTCTTGAAAGAAACTAGGACTTTTCAGTCAAAATGTATTTACTGGTTACTGACTCACTGGCTGATGACAAAGAAGTGATGCACACACCAAACCCATCAACAGACAATCTGGTTTCTTTATGAAACAGGAACATAAATACCAGAGAAATAATAGAAAAATCAGAGAAGTTTCCTACTTTCTTTACAATGAAAGAAAGGAAGCAAATGTTGTTTCTGAATAAAATTGCATTGGCTCTGGTATTCAAGAAATAAGAGTTTTCCACATGCACTTTTGAACTCCACTGCCCAAAAGCCTTGGAGGACATCCAAATTAGCTGGGTAAAAGTGTTGGTAATATGTAGCCTTTTTACACAAACACTCATGTTTTAACTTGCAATAAAACTGCAGATACATAAGTGACTTTAAAAGTTTGCTTAATAGCCCATTTTTTGGCTATGACCATAAACGTACTATGAATTTCTTCCACTGGACCCTTTTTGCATAATACATTATGTTCGATTGTGTCATTATTATCCATAACTGCCATTCCTTATCTACTTAGAACATCACCATGGACATTCCCTGAACTTCCCCCTTCCCTCTTTGTATGAGCTTCTTACCTTCTTCTATATATCCTGAGATGATTTCTTTGCTTATATATGGATTTTGGTTCATTATCTGTCAAAAAACATGTATTTCTTTGTCCTAAACCATCTCCTCTGCCATGAGGTATTCTGTCACTGTTTTTAAAATAACACCCCTACCGCTATTTGAAACAATGCCCATAATGCTTAATATTGGCAAATTTCCCATTGACCACTGCATTCCCAGAGGTTTTCTGTGCAGTTTTCAAGTGAAAGCAAGAGTCTCAATTTCAGGAATATGCATCATGGGAATAAAATATCAAACTAAGGTGGTCTCAAAGACGCAGCTGCAATGCCAGCTTGATTTCTTCAAAAGAAGCAAAATATTTGTGTTTCTATTGCTGTTGTGTTCAAAGCCTCATTTTTAAAAAATGTTGTTGTAATTAAGTTTGGAGAGAGATATGACATACAGGGTTTTTTACATGTTAACATTAAAACTCGGTGCATGCTGCAATGCAGACTTTGGCTTCTGTGGAGAATTTTGCCCAGCTGAGAGTTAGAATTCCATTTCTTAACCCAAGTTTCCTAATGATCTCCTCTATTTCCAGTTTTCAAAGTTCTTCTGCATCCGTCCCTGACTAATGCTAATTAGGGTGCTCACTTTAAACTCTCATCTGCTCCACCAAGTGTTTTAAAAGTTGCCAAGCACACCATCCAAATTTTATGTGCTGCTTCTGCCATCTCCTGTATATCTTTTTATTCTCTGAAAGGTTTGCAAAAAGCAGGAGAGGAGGAATAGTTTAATATTAAAAAACGGGTAGACGTAGCACTTTGGGACATGGCTTAGTCTAGTCTACCCTTAATTGGTTTAGTGTGGACTTGGTAATGTTAGGTTAATGGTTGGACTGGATGATCTTAAAGGTCTTTTCCAACCTGAACGATTCTATGATTCTATTCTATGATTTATCAGCAAAGCCAGTTTGAGACTAGCAACAATGCAACCTATCAATTCTTTCTCCAGGGGAAAAAAAAAAACCAAAAACCCACAAAACTCCTGCCCATCATAAACTAATTGTATAGATTAGATAGATATTTAGATGAAGAAAAAGCTTTTCATCTTATACTATGACATTTTTACAGTATTTAACAAAAAATGCCAGATGGGAAATATTTGAAGGATGTCCTGGTTTGGGAGGTCAGCATTTTATTTACTTGGCATTATGGAAGAGAGATTTCATAAAATTAAATGTACAATGACAAATTTGCTGGTTGCACACTGTTTGAAATGAGCATTTACAGTTGCTGCAGAGATCTTCCTAAAATTTAGTTGTGATTGGGTTTATGAGACCTTTCTGGTTCTATTAAATGAGCTAAATACAGACCAAGGACTAACCTAATGCCCACTGAAGTTATTATAAGTTATTTATCTACTGAGGCAAGAAATCCAACCTCTCTTTACTGTGCAGGTTTCAGGTCACCTACAATTGAGCTTTTTCTTCCTCATTTACTATAGTTCTCCTGAGCTTACCTAGCAAAAGGCTTCACTTTCAGAGAAGACAATCTTCCCTCCCACTAATCAGCTTCTTTCTGTGCTGGGGGGAAGCTTGTGTACAGGTTCCTTCTGAGAGCCCCAGAGAGAGAAGAAAAAAAAGGAAAGGGAGGAGGAGGAATTTGCAGATGCATGGAAGACCAATGAACAAGTGCAAAACTTCAGTCTCCTCTTCTGCTGCTGCTTCCTGAGGACAGGCCACATTGATTGGCACTAGACTGCAGATTGTCCTGCTGTTCAGAGAAAACCAGGGAATAACACTAAGCATCTAAACAGTAATTCAAGAAAAAATGGTCAATTGAAGAAGATGCCACTATTTTTAGAAAATAAAAATGACAGTCTCAAATGGTTCAGAAGGGTTATATGATTGCTGATGTTGTACGTGCTCCAAGGATACCAAAGGAAATCAAATTTTCCTACACGAGACCCAAAATTTGCAGGAAGTTCATCTTTTAAAAAACAGCTTTCTCAAAAAAGCTATACACAGAAGTGTGACTCACCACCACCTAAGTAGTTTAAGAGAAGAAGTTTACAGAAAAAAGCAAATAAACAAACCCAAGCCTAGTGTCTTGCTGTCTCTCCCCCCACCTCTCTGCCTTTCTTCCCCTCTTCCCAGGAAAGATTCAGAAGAGTTTATAATGATGAAGAAGTATAGCCTTATAAAACTTTAAAGAGGACAACAGAAAAAGCTGCTTTGAATGTCTGCATAGCCCCCTTACGGTCTTAATTGCTAGTCACATTAAAAGCTCTCTGTACAGACTCTAATTGAAAATGAAGTGTAGGAAAAGTGAAATGGAGCCTTATTTAAGTCAATGGGAGTCTTATCATCAACACTGACAGCAGGAGAATTTCACGCAGGATATTTACTGCTGCCATCCTGGTAAATAGCTCAGCACCTTTTTTAACACTCAGCTGGAAACTTTCTAGCAGCACAGTACAACCAAATCTGACACCAAACAAGTCTGATCCTTGCTGTGTCATATAAGTCACAGTGAATATGAGCAAATCTATATAGACAGAGGCGATAGTTGCACATTTGTAAGATTGCTTGGACTTTTACAAATGGGAAGTGTTAAGTGACTAATATGAGCATTATTACATAGTGCCTTGCATATAGATGACCCCTAAATTCTTTGCAGACTTCATTTCTATGAGAATTTAAAATTATGTTTTGTGCTGTTCATTTTTTACAGCCATCATCCTTGCAACTACGGAAGGGTCTCTTTCAAGTTTGAAACACAATGGAGATAATTTTGCACTTCTCTTGCTGCTTGTTTCTGTCTGCTTACTGTAATTCCTATTCAAATAATATTGAACTAAAACAAACAACCTAACTTTAATTGTCAGTTTGAATGTTTGCGGCTTTCAAAAAAGCAAAAAGTTGCAAATGACTAAGACTCAAGAGCACAAAGAAATTGTGACAAAACATTTGGATCAGAAAGCAGATACTGTGAGGTATAAAAATTAGACACCTGTTTATTAAATAGAAAATATGCTATCTGAACAAAAATGCACTATTTTCCTTTCCTATACAGCTATGTGTGAATACGCTTAACATCTCTCCCCCAAAAACAAGACTAGGAAGGAGCAGTTATGGTATCAGAACCAATGTTCAATGGAAGCACAGCAATACTGGAGAACTTAAGCATCACAAGGGTATTATTTATATATTTTTGTGCCATTTAAAATGCGCAAAACCTGGAGCACAGACAGCAACTTCATGTTTTTGATTAAGATTGTCGGGTTTTTTTTTTTTTGTTATTGCCATAACCCATACTTTTTATTCACTAAACAGAAGTTACGTCAATACTTACCTTTTAGCCCAGCTAGTGGTTTTTTTCTAGAGTGACTTGAGAAGGCCATTCTTGCAACAGGAATGTACTCTGTATTTGATATAGAAAAACAAAGAGCAAGCCAAGCATGAGGGAATTCTCTATCTTCATCTGTTCTGCAGACCGTGTTTCCCCCCACCTCCCCGTTTTCTCTTCCTATTCTGTTTCCCCAATTAATTTCTTCATGCTCCTTTCCAGACCCCTACCAAATCTTTACTGAATAGAAGATGAACTGTACCATCCAGATTCTCACCATTTGGCAACAGCAGAGACATCCTTGCCCATCTGAGGGTAGTAAATAAAAGGCATCAGTTCATTTCAGAATGAGTCATGATTCAATGTATTAATTCAATTAAAATGGCACTGTGTTTGACTACGGGTTTTATAGTTTTGTTTTTCCTTCTCAGTTATGATAAATCTTTTCAGCTTTTGTAGCATTATCTTCTTTAATAAGATTTGTTAAAACATACGTAAATCTAAGTGACATTTTCTTCAAAACAAAACCTAACTGGTTTCTCATTACTGACTGTATCAAGTGTTAGGAATGAGGTTCTTTGAATCTCAGTTTCTCAATTGCCTTGAAAGCAGATACTGCTGATATACTTAAAGGTATTCTATTTTCTGTGAAAACAGATCCTGACATTATCAGAAAAAACAAACAAACAAACAAAAAAACCCCAAAACCACCCAAAAAACAAACAGCAGAGGGGTTAATCTATTTCTATTTATTAAATGATAAGTCTAACAGATTTAAGGAACAAAGGAGTCTGAACTGTGTGTGTATGGAGGACACTAAATTGTGTTTTATCATGCTTATACTGTTTGAACAAACAACTCACCCAGGGTGAATTAATTTAGTCTACTGGGCTCAGTATTTATCTATAGAATGAAAAAAAAAAATGCTGTATAAAATAAAACTTAAAGGAAAATGGTATTTTCACTTTAATTAAGGTTCTTCCTGTGCAGGCTTGAAATGTATTTACTATATAGAATACAGCATTTTATTGTGGCAAGGCTTCTGTAAATGAGGATAAACGAAATAAACATCAGTTTCCTGAAAGGCAATTTACAAATAAATATACAATTTCTTAATGGACTTTATATTA
This sequence comes from Pelecanus crispus, assembly GCF_030463565.1. NCBI lineage: Eukaryota > Metazoa > Chordata > Aves > Pelecaniformes > Pelecanidae > Pelecanus > Pelecanus crispus. The sequence goes on from NC_134645.1 coordinate 105,223,063, forward strand.
ATGTATCTTTATATATATAACCCATGATCATATGTTACCCATTTATTTATTACTCTAAGGTAACAACGATTATAAACTAGAATGCAGGCCCAGGTAAACTAATATTTAGCTACTTGTTTATCTTATAGTAAGATCCAAAGCATGCTTCAGGGTACAATGTTGGTATCCTGAAAGGGACCATCACTAAGATGGACAAGGAGTGCACAAGGACACTCTAGAGCAGTCATTGTCTTTGAAAGATCTGGGTTTGTGACAAATTGCTACAACAGATCAGCAGGAGGAGACAATTCTGCAAGCAATTTTTGTGTTGTATAATTATGTAGGCTCAGCTTGTCCCATTGTATTTTTATTTCGTAATAGAATATAAAATCAGATGCTCCTTGAAATCTTCTCACATTGATTTGGGAATTTATACAAAGTAGCCTATCTTTGGTTCAATTTTCTTAATTTTATGGGACAACAGAATTGTGAATACAGATATAATCTTCCAGTAAGTCTCTACATTACTGGGTCAAAGCAATGAAGGGAAGCAAATTTAGATACTTCCTCACTCCCTTATTGACAAACGTTAAAACACAACACATCCCTGATTGAGCTGTCTTGCTGCGTTAAAGTCAACACACAGGTAAGAAAAACGGGGAGTAATTTAGTTAAATAAAACAGAACCACAGGAAGCAAGGAATTTTATCATAGTGCTAGTCAGCAAAGCTAATAATATGCAAATGACAACCTTTCTAACTACATATGAGGGAGTTAAACTGATGAAATGTTGAAAGTTTCTCTCATTTTTAAAACCCAGCATCATTTTGGGACTTCCTGAATTTTGTACATCTCATAGAAGTCCACCTCCCCTCACCCTCCCCTTTACCTATACCATTGCCTTCAAACAGAAAAACTTCTTGGGAAAAGTGAGGACCTCTAAGTTTCTCTGTGCACTTGCTGGAGAAAACAATAAAATATAGCAATGACAATTATATTCATTTCCAAATCTGCCAGTCAACCTATTAGTTGATAATTTACTATAGTTATCCATAATTAGATTTATTCATGAAACCTATACTTTCCGACTAATTTGCTTTTTCTGGGTCTATAGAACATTTTAACATTGGTCTTGAGACCAAATCCACAGCGTATTATTTATTCAACAAATATGATGAGTGCTACAGCAGAAGAGACAGATAGATGCAAAATATGGAAACTCTGAATTCTTTCTAGCTGAATATCATATATAAGTTTTATCAATTCTATATACCTACAAGAGAAAAGGAATTTCAGGCTCAATGGCTGCAGTATTGCAGAAGGATCTCTTTATTGATTCCTGTAGGAATAAACAGACAAGTTTCCAGGTACTGTTGGTGGAGAACTGGCCACTTAGAGATAGAAAAGCAGCAAGAGCTACAGATCTGTCATCTTCTTGAAGGCACAAGAAGTCAAGCTTAGTGACAGAAAATAAGGAAAAGGAGAACCCATGTTTTAAAGGCTTACCCAAATCCCAGCTCAGAAGCAGTTAAGTCACCTAACTCTGCTTTTCTTACCTGCATTTTCTCCCTTTGAGAGATTAGAGCTGTCAACAGATAATGCAGCAGATGGACCATCTCCCTAAAGCACAGCAGAAAAGCTGATAGTGATTACAGCAAGCAAAGGGAAATCGCTGAAAACCATCACTTGTGACACAAGCACCCACTTTACTAGTCCACAAATGGCATGATTGTGCCTGCTGGGCCAAAGTATTTCCCTGCTGCTCTTTCTGCTGTGATTGACCGCAAGTGCTGTTCTAATTCAGGAAGTTGTCAAGGGATACAAACTGTTATTTATACACACACCTGTGCTGCTGGAACAAAGCAGGCATCAAGGAGAAATGAGTCAAGGCAGTATAACTCAATTTCAAAACCTTTTTAAATGTCACCCAAGAAAGACTGATGTTGGAAACCAGCTGCACATGTGTGCACATAACCTCCTTTCTGTTTCAGTCACATGTGTGAGGGGAGTTTGGGAAGTGAAATATGAAAACTGGGAGTTCAGTAAAGGAACCGCCACACTTGCTTTTGGCAAACCAGAAAGTACTCTGTGGGTTTCCTTGCAGAAGATTAAGCACAGATGTGTTTATTCCCCATGGCTTCCCACATGAAAACAACTTGGAAACAGGAAGGTAACTTTGCTTTGTGCTGGTTCCTATCCTCATGAAAACAAAGCTAGAGAGTTAAGCACTGTCTCTCCTCTGGTTTCCTCACTTGTATTTTGTGTACGAATAGGCGGCTTCATATCCCAATTTGACTCTTATGGGAAACCATAGCATGGACCAGTAGGCATAGCAGGGGACCAGTCATAGTTTTATATTCTTTTGCGAACAAACTGCTGCTCCCACTGCCCCTGCCTTAAAGCCCTTTAACCATTAATACACTATATGTATATATGCGAGTGTGTGTATATATATGCATATATGTGTGTATATATGTGTATTGTGTGTATGTATATATATGTATATATGGAGGTTAACAAATGTGACACCAATCTACAAGAAGGGCTGGAAGGAGGATCTGGGGAGCTACAGGCCTGTCAGTCTGACCTCAGTGCCAGGGAAACGTTATGGAGCAGATCAGCTTGAGTGCCATCACGTGACACATACAGGACAACCAAGTGATCAGGCCCAGTCAGCATGCATTTATGAAAGGCAGCTCCTGCTTGACTAACCTGACCTCCTTCTATGACAAGGTGACCCACTTAGTGGATGAGGGAAAGGCTGTGGATGTTGTCTACCTAGACTTTAGTAAAGCCTTTGACACCGTTTCCCACAGCGTTTTCCTGGAGAAACTGGCTGCTCATGGTGTGGACAGGTGTACTCTTCGCTGGGTAAAAAACTGGCTGGATGGCCAGGCCCAAAGAGTGGTGGTGAATGGAGTTAAATCCAGTTGGCAGCCAGTCACAAGTGTTGTTCCCCAGGGCTCAGTTATTGGGTCCAGTTCTGTTTAATATCTTTATCAATAACCTGTATGAGGGGATCAAATGCACGCTCAGTAAGTTTGCAGACGACACCAAGTTGGGCAGGAACATTTATCTGTGTCACGGAGGTACACTAAGACTAACTCAAATGAAGGACAAATTCGAACAACTTTATTTCACAGAACAGCCAAAACCACACAACAGAAACCAATGAGAAACAGGGGTAAATCAAAATCAACCAACACTCTGATAACATTTAACACATAATAGGTTCAAGGTGTCAGTTGGGGTATTGTTACTAGACGCCAATACACACAAGAATGATGATCCAACGTGCACGCACACGCTCACTCACAAGGGGGAAACTCTCTTTCATGGGTACCTAGAAGATGTAATCGCTTACCTGGTTGGGAGGGCTCACTCAAAGATATATCCAGAAGAAATCACTCACCAAAGGAGGTGAGGGCACTCAAACCCAGGAAGTTTCCTCAGGTGACATCCCAACCCACAGGGAGAGGTTTCAAACACAGACCCACTGCTCTGAGAAGACCACTCAAAGGGGATCTCTGGTGGCAGAGATCCTGGGTTGGGTCTGAGCTGTGGTCATAATTGGTCATGATCTAGAAGCTTCTCTGAGCCAAGGCACCTCATTGGCTATGGACTCTATCTGCTGATGGAGGGGCGCCACCTGTCCTGCTCCCCCTACTGAGGGGTGTACATGCCTGAGGGCACGGTGGAGCACAAAAGATGTGAAAATGAGGTGCAAAAAGCTAGTGATTGCCATGTTGACGAGCCCCAATCTTCATGGGGGAGCGGAGTGTACCTGTCACAATCAACTCAAGGGCAGGAAGGCTCTACAGAGGGATCTGGACAGGCTGGACTGATGGGCCGAGGCCAACTGTATGAGATTCAACAAGGCCAAGTGCCGGGTCCTGCACTTCGGTCACAACAACTCCATGCAACGCTACAGGCTTGGGGAAGGGTGGCTGGAAAGCTCCTTGGCAAAAAAGAACCTGGGGGTGTTGGTAGACAGCTGGCTGAATATGAGCCAGCAGTGTGCCCAGGTGGCCAAGAAGGCCAACAGCATCCTGGCTTGTATCAGAAATAGAGTGGCCAGCAGGACTAGGGAGGTGATTGTCCTCCTGTACTTGGCACTGGTGAGGCCGCACCTGGAATACTGTGTCCAGTTTTGGGCCCCTCACTACAAGAAGGACATGGAGTTCCTGGAGCGTGTCCAGAGAAGGGTAATGAAGCTGGTGAAGGGTCTGGAGCACAGGCCTTATGAGGAGTGGCTGAGGGAACTGGGGTTGTTTAGTCTAGAGAAGAGGAGGCTGAGGGGAGACCTTATCCCTCTCTACAACTACCTGAAAGGAGGTTGTAGTGAGGTAGGTGTTGGTCTCTTCTGCCAAGTAACAAGTGATAGGACAAGAGGAAATGGCTTCAAGTTGTGCCAGGGGAGGTTTAGATTGGATATTAAGAAAAATTTGTTCACGGAAAGGGTTGTCAAGCACTGGAACAGGCTGCCCAGGGAAGTGGTTGAGTCCCCATCCCTGGAGGTATTTAAAAGACATGTAGATGTGGTGCTTAGGGACATGGTTTGGTGGTGGACTTGGCAGTGCTAGGTTAACCATTGGACTTGTTGATCTTAAAGGTCTTTTCCAACATAAATGATTTTATGATTCTATGTGTGTATGTGTGTGTATATGTATACACACACTATTCTATTCTATTCTATTCTATTCTATTCTATTCTATTCTATTCCATTCTGAAGGAAAGACCTCTATACAGATAGTCCCAGGGCATGCGCAGAAGGCAGGGAAAGGATGTTGAATGAGGAAGGTGTGGTGGCTTCAGGCGTGGAGCTCCCAGCCCCAGTGTCAGGAGTGCTTGGGGTGGCTGGAGCCAGCACAGGAGCCAGGAAGGCCCTGGGGACCAGGGGAGAGCACCAGGAGGCACACCATGCCTGTGGCAGAGGGCATACCAGGGCAGGAAGGCAGCAGTTTGTCACCCAGCTGCAGGAGCAGTGCAGCACAAGGCTGAACATGGGGCCAGTATAGGCAAAGATGAAAGTTCCGTAGTTTCCAGAGAGGAGTGTAGGGGGATGACATTCTGCAGACATGATGGGTCTGGCCACAGCACCCTGGCAGAGCCTAAGCTACTCAATGACATGATGGGAAAGAGTAACACCAGCAAAGAGAGGCAGGCCCAAAATCTACCTAAGGGGCACCACTGGGCTGTGTGCCTGTTCTCATGTGAATGAGATGCACTGAAACCCTAACCATACACACACAGTCCCATGCCACTTTATCCTTTTCTTCAGGTCCTTTCCATCTGCCATGCAGAGCTGAGATCTGTGTTTGACAAGGAACTTGCCTTTCCAAAACCTCTGCAGAGCTTGTTCACCCAAGATTTGATGCATGAAACATGGGCAAGATCCATGCAGGTTCCCTCAGCTTTCATCTCCCCTCACAATACAGCAGCTATACCCAAAGACTTTGGAGATAGGGCATGGATCTGAAGCCTTTTCCCTGACAGGGTTGCTACTGATCAGTAATCATATTGCTATCAAGCCCCCCAAAAGGGAGTTGTGCTCTAACCAGCAGTTCTAATCAAGACTTCATTATCATTTCAAGTATGTTTGCTTGCTTATTCCCTTCTACTTCTATAAAAAGGGAGAGAAAAAATGTCTAGATGAGTTAGGTTCCACAAACTGCATTAAGGAGTTTTCTCTTCACTGTATTAATGAGATAAATGTAGTACTAATCTTCATACTACTATTAAAGCTTAAGCTGCTGCCAATATCAATTCTTCCATTCACTCTATAATATATGTTGAAAGGACTGTTATCCATCAAGTTAGAGGAATGCAAAATGGTGAGGTATGTGGGAAAAAATCCAACAATACCCTGTCTAATGAACTGAAAATAAACAAGGAGAAGCTTTATTAATACATAATTTAGTTCAAATCCTCGTAGCCTGTTTTGGGTTTGGTTTTTTTTTTTCCAACGGTAGCTAGGACAGAATTTTGTCAAGGTACTTATTTTGCAGTGGCGTAAGCCACTATCAGTGCCTAAGACGGTTTCAACACTCTCTCCAAAAGCTTAAAACAAAGTTGCTCAGGTTATCTTGTGGCCACATCTCATAGAGTACAAATAGTTACCTGAATTCAGTTCACATATTCTCCTGCCAACTGATTCACTTATCTGATCTACAGTATTGATAATAGACTTCAGTCAAACACAAGTGAAATCTATTACTATTTTCCTAGGCATTACCTGCCTTCCATCTGTACCAAGCAAAGGCAGAACTAATATTATAGCCAAATTATTTTAAATATATATATACAGTCTTTTTTCATGGTATAAAATATAGTCCACACCAGGCACTGCTGAAGCTCAGAAGTCTCTCACCAACTTCTCTTTGAACCCTGACATGAATGCTTGAACAGTTATTTGTATCTGCACAAGCTTTTAAAATGCCTCCCCTTAGATCCTGTTTTGTGAACAGTAATACCAACAAATCTGTTCTCAGGATCTCAGTCAGTTGGTAGTATTTGATAACGTGGAATTAATCACAGAGACAGTTTTCCATTACATGCCTACCTGATGACTTTGTACAATATTGTCATACTTTACTTAGGTTGCTGCTAGTAGCTGATATTAGATGTGGTCCATAGTGATTAAAAGCTTTTAAAATGCATATTTTCTAATGAGGTTTGTTCAGTTTGCCACATTTAAGTTAGCTTCTAACCTACTGCTCTTGAATGATCTCACACTTTTTTTCTCTCTCTCCTTTATACGTTCACATAATGGAAATTAAGTATCTGAGTGGTAATACTAGTGTTTTTCTCAAAAATTACATGAGATTTCCAAGGCAATTTGGTTATAAGTAATTATGCCCTGGAGTTTTCTTATTCATCATTAAGCTAATTTACATGGATTCTTCACAAGTCTTTAACTGTGTAGTATGGATCAGTTCTCCTTCATACATTTTTGAGGACTCAGTAATTCTTTTTTATTATTATTTTCTTGTCCTTCTATTGACACTTATTTGCTGTTTGACCAGATGAACAAGTTTAATGGCCACTTAACAAGTTTAAAACATTAGGTCATTGTTTTTAAGTACTCTTCTCTTTTTCTAATAGTTTACATCATTACATATAAGATAACAGAGCCCATTTATTTAGCACGTAGAAGGCTAGGAAGGCAGAAAGAGCAATGGAGAGTAACTGTAATGAGAATAATTTAAGCCAAAGGACAATGCTGGAAGAAGAATAGATAAATATAAATTATCCATGAATAAGATTAAACTAAATATTAAAAAGTTTCTAATCTCTTAATTGCTGTCTATTATTATCCCCACTGGACCCCTTAGCTTCTGCAGATGTTTGTTAGTTGTACCCCTAAGAAAGCTGGGATCTGAAAGCACCAGCTTTCACACCTGGATGTTTTTTGACAGTTATTTCTTGTCTCTCTTGGCATTTAACAAGCTTAATAGTTAAACAGAGAATTGTTTACTTGAGGTAACTCTTTTAGCAGCAACATGTGCAAGGAAAATATTAAAATTAAGAAATGTAAGGAGCTCACAGGAATCTTCTCTGGCTGCTTTGGTACCTCTGTCTTAGATATCCTTCGATATCTCAAAGCATCTACTGGATATGCAGGGTTCCTAGAGACATTCTGCTTCCCCAGCAGCTCCCCATTTCTGCTTACTCCTAATGTGTTTTCCTTTAACATTAGATTTTGGACACCAATAGAAGCTTTCTTGACTGGAAGCAGGTTATACAGATGCTTAAGTGTGGTTTCTCAAAACTGACTAGCAAGCAGATATATGAATTCTACAAACACCATGAAATGGTTCTTCCTGGAATGGGGAATTTCAGATGTTTAAGGACTTTTCCATATGCTTCTGAATAACCCTACCTGCCAGTTCTCCCCACCCAATCTGAACTATTCACTTATCTCACAGGCATACTTGGCATGAGTAATATACTCATAATACTTATTAGCAAGATACTAAATCTATACATGTTCAGTTAATCTTATAATCCCTAGTTCCAACATAAGCTTTCTATAGAGTGTCTTGTCCTATGTCCCTGTCCAATAACCAATAGCTAAAATAAAACTATGTAGTGCCATCAGGCACGTAAAAAGAAAAAACAATCAGTGCTTTCCATATTTCTAATCAGCAGAGCTAAGCTTCTGTTCAGCACCTGTTAAAGCCATCATCTGCATCACTATGCTTGTTCATATAATAATTGTAGATGCACAATTAGTCTGAGTCATTCAATGCATTCTGTTGGTGAAAAAGTAGTTTTCGTCTGTATTCCAGCAGAACTAACAAAGTTGCTTCACACAGAGGTCAAGAATGCAGCTTCAAAGTCCATGTACAACTATTTTCAGAGTTTAAGATTTCTATAACATGGAACAAAGAAAAACATATTTGTTATTAAGTATCACAACTATGTTAAGGAATAAGCAGTAGTTCTGTGAGACTATGCTATTCTCATAGACTCATAGACTCATAGACTGAGTTTAAAAAAAAAATTGAACCTGTTGAGATTGGTGATACTGGTACACACATCTGAAGTTTTTTAAGCAAGAGTTCTTGCTTACATCTGAACAAAGCCTAATGAAGCATGCACAGTATTCATTACCCCTGTATCTGCAATTCTTTGTAAAGTGAACAAATACATCTTTACATAAAATTTAACTTTGGTTTTAGCTCACTTTTGTATTTAAAAATAAATTTTTAATACCTTTGAAAGCAAGAAACTGATACTTTAGTTGTAATTTTAAGATTCTTCTGAAAGCAATAAAAAAACCAAAAAACACAGAAAATGAGTTGAATGAAAAGAAAGAGAAAAAAAAGAAGAGGTTTTGCAGACCTGGATTATAATTAATTCACAGTTCTAAAATGCCTATCAGCTAAGTTTCTGGGCCGCTGTAGTAAAGAATAATGGTCCCTGAAAAAGAAAACATACGGACAAGAAAATGTAGTAAAACAAAATGGTGCTGGCAAAATGATGGGAAAAAATATTCAAGACAGTGCTATACTTCACACAAAACTGTGAATCTGTGTAACCCATGCTTATACAAGGAAAACAAACTTAGATCAATAGTATTTTAAGTTCACACATAAACAAAATTAACTGAATGCTCCTATGATTTCACATAGCAATTTCAGAATGACTAAAATTGCATTCTTTGGAAAACATACTGTTTGTCACAATAATGACTACCACCCCATGTGAGGGTCATGCAGGCAGGAATAGATGCAATAGAGCTGTTCTCCCAAATAAAAAAGCAATTTTGTCATAGACTTGCAGATTGTTTGCTTTCTTCTGATAAATTTTAACCTCTTGCTTTCTTTATATTTGAAGACAATGACTATGCTTTTGTGTAGGTTTATGCTTCTGCTCCTCGTGGGAATTTTGAATTTTTGGATATGACTGTCACAAAATTAATCATCCAGTTGACTTACTCTTCTAGGAGGTTAGCCATCAGGGCCACATGTTTGTGTGGTATGTGCTCGTCTTTTCTCAGGATGGTGGTCATCTTTAGACTTTCTAGTGATTTACCAAAAGTATTTTCCACAAGTACTTTCCACACTGTTACATTACGTAGCAAGGTGTAGAAAACACTGTGGTGACTCTGACACTTCTACTGCTCATTCCCAATGACCTCAACTTCCTGACTGTAGACATCAGCCACTCTGTCACATACAGCCAGGAAAACCATGCTATCCTGTCAAATCACAACTTTTTCTGGTAGAAGAGATTCAAATGAGGCGGCTAGTGTCTGAGCCACTTTCTTCATCATCCCTTTATTGCTACTTACTGTCCTTCCCTCCTTGTTCCCTCATGACTATTTAACTTTTTCTCATGCAGGACTTTCTCATTTTGTTACACTAGTTTCCAACTACTGATTTTTAAGACTAAATCATTTTCATTCAAACAGCAGCCTGAATGATCATAGAATCATAGAATGCTTTGAGTTGGAAGGGACCTTTAGAGGTCATCTAGCCCAAACCCCCTACAGTGAGCAGGGACAACTTCAACTAGATCAGGTTGCTCAGAGCCCCAGCCAGCCTGTCATTGATGAAGATATTAAACAGCACTGGTCCCAGAACAGACCCCTGAGGGACTCCACTTGTCACTGGTCTCCATTTGGACATCGAGCCATTGACCAGAACCCTCTGGATGTGACCATCCAGCCAATTCCTTATCCAGTGAACAGTCCACCCATCAAATCCATATCTCCCCAATTTAGAGAGAAGCATGTTGTGGGGGACCATGTCGAAGGCTTTACAGAAGTCCAGATAGATGACATTCATTGCTTTTCCCTTGTCCACTGATGCAGTCACTCCTTCATAGAAAGCCACTAGGTTAGTCAGGCAGGACTTGCCCTTGGTTAATCTGTGCTGGCTGTCTCGAATCACCTCCCTGTCCTCTATGTGTCTTAGCATAGCTTCTAGGAGGACTTATCTGCTCCATGATCTTCCCAGGCACAGAGGTGAGGCTGACAGGTTGGTAGTTCTCAGTGTCCTCCTTTCTTCCCTTTTTAAAAATGGGCACAATATTCCCCTTTTTCCAGTCAGCAGGGACTTCACCTGACTGCCATGACTTTTCAAATATTATGGAGAGTGACTTTGCAACTACATCAGCCAATTCCATCAGGACTCTGGGATGCATCTGGTCAGGTCCCATAGACTTGTGTACATTCAGGTTCCTCAGGTGGTCACAAACCTGATCTTCCCTTACAGTGGGAGGGGCTTTATCCCCCTGTTCCCCATCTTGTGGTCCATCGACTCGGGAGGGATGAGGAGAGAAGTTGCCGGTGAAGACTGAGGCAAAGAAGTTGCTGAGTACATCAGCCTTCTCCTCGTCTGTTGATACTTGGTCGCCATAGTACAACACAAACATAGATAGTTTGTGTTGTTTGCTTGCCTTCCTCTCCTGCTGTATATGTACAGGTTTTGCATTTGTTTTGACCTGAAAAAACACGTATCTTTCTGAAGCTCTCATGCCTGTCTTCCCTCCTCTCCTTCTCAGTGAAAATCTTAGTCTGCTAAGTAAAACTGGTTTTTAGTGAACCAGCCCTTTCTATTCCCCAGACTTTCCCTTGAAGCATAATGATTATCTGCCACTACTTTTAACATTTTGCCTTGTACTATTACAAATCAGAATGTTATCGGGAAACGGAAGTTTCCTTCTATTCCCCTACTGCAAAGGCTAACGTAAGAATTAAAGTTACTCCTAGAAGTTGATGGGTTTGGGGGTTGTTTTTTTTTTTTTTTCTTTTTGCATCAAAAAGCATAAAGTTGCTGAAGTTTGAGGTAGAATATGCACTGAGATTTTTGGACTTTTTAAACTGTTCATTTGGCTTTAAATATCTTTTTTGATTAATGCATGTTCTATGAGGAAGTATGCTGTATCTTACTAAAGAGGAATGAAATTTAACAATGGCCTTTATTTATATACTACAGAAGAGTAAGCATGAATTTTCTTCTTTTTGGTATGATGGGTTGATTCAATCACTAAAATCTAAGATTACTTATGGACTATCAAGACCACTTGTATTCAATACACTGGAAGTTTATTTTCATGTTTTAAAGAAGTAGCCAGTCTGTGTTTGTCCACTGGCAGCGCAGAGTGAAAAAACTGTGGGATATCAGCAAAAGATGAAGCATCCACAAGCTTAAGCAGCCACTCAGGGAAGACACTCTGAACTGTGGTTTTGGTACTAAAATGGATGAGTATGTTTACACTCCCTCTTATTCCTTTCAGCTCTGGACTTAATTGACCACAAAAGTAATACTGTAAAACACACAATAAGAAATATCTACCTCCAGTTTTATTATTAAAGTGATAGAAGTCAATGAAACAGAAACAATTGGATGGGGATTCAGATATTTCACATGGTTGCTAATAGAGCAAAAGCAGCATTGAGACCTCACACAGTGTCTGAGCCCTGCAGTTGAGTTCATGATAATCTCACCTGATTAAGGAATATGGAAGTGCAACCTAAGGCTGAAACATCTCTGCTTACAGTCTAGGGGTTTTTTTGCATAACCCAGTTAACTTCATGATACCTGAGTTCATCACATTCAGGGCATGACACAAATTGCATGAGCTTTATGGGAATGGTGGGATGACGTCTGAGGGTCTGCCATCAAAATTGTTTTTACAAGGCAGGTTTCATTAACATAAATGGTATGTATCATTATATGACAACTTGAAAACTAAATGCCTAAATGCCTAAACACAGCTAATTGCTTTCATTTGAATGCAAGACCATGACAGGCTCCCAGCTAACACAAACTGTTGGAAGTTGCTTATGAGATGTTCGCTATGATTATGAGAATTGATACAGACATTGATTCTGTTATGATGTTTACTAAAATCCCATTTCATTTAGCACTATGATGCTCCACCTAGAACATAAATCAGACATCAGATGCTTCAGAGGTAAAGATGATAATGAGGCAGATGTGACAGGACCACTTCTGTTGTTTCTCTTTGAATGCATATTCTGTTCCACCCACCCACTCGCCTGCTTCACTCCAAGGATTATCTATCATCAGCAGGTAAAAGCAGGAAAAAAATAATAAAAAAACCCTCTGAAAAGTTTCTGAAGTCATTCTGTACCCGAGAAAATCTGGCTGCATTCTTTTTGAATCATAACCTCCAGGAAAACTTTATTCCAGTAATTTCCTATGGTAATGCAGTGAGAAGTAGTGAGTCAGTAAAAGCTCCTAGTGCTTAGTGCATTTCTCAGAAAGCTCATGTCTTGTAGTACAAATATCACCACTTTTCAGCTCACAACTATAGATGAGCATGAACACAATCATTGCTCTGCATACATTTTGGTAGAGATATAAATTTGAAAACTTATTGCTGCCTTTAAAAGTATAAATGCCTGTCAACTTAAAAGGACAGAACAATAAAAAAAATCTGAATACAGAAATGGAATAGAATACTTTCCCTCATCTTTTATGAAGGCCTTTCTTTTAATTCCCCAAATCACTTTTAAAAAGGTTAATTAATCAGCTATGACTGCTCAGTTTTCAGCTGAAAGGACTTCACAAACCCGCATCTGCATCCACTTTCCAATTTCCTTTTCTTCTTAGACTGGATTTCTTTTCACAGACATTGCTACGAGGTGAAGAGACAGGGTGTCAGTGGTTCTATATACTTGCTATATTGCAGGTCATGAGTGATTTGAAGAAACTGAAGGCATGATGCAAATAACACTGTGTGTGTGGAGAAAGACATCTTTCTACATTTTGTATCTTAGTACTGCATTGCTTCCAGCTGCTCTCAATTTCAGAAGTGTTTTCTGTAGGCTGTAATTGTCAAGGTCAGCTTCTACCTTGTTTTGGAGAGAGAAACAAGAAAACGCTATTCTTTATCTTGAAAAAAAATCTTCCAAATTATGTCACATGGATTTTAGCTTTTGATTTAATGTTTCTGTAAAGTCACCTTTAAGATAATTTTGTGCAAGGTGGTATGTTCACTGAGCAATGCTGAAAGGAATGAGAGAGGTGAAAAATCTACAGAAAGGGTTTTTTCCACAATACAAAATCAAGAAAATACATGACATTTCATGCTAATTGACCCAGCTTAAGCTCCTTATTTTGTATCTAAATAATTAAATCTTCAATGTGGGCTTTCAATGACCTAGTAGCACAATAAATTCTGGTAGAAAATGGGGGTTTGCTTGGTTTTGCTCTTTGTTTGCTTGTTTGTTTAATCTGACCCATTGCAGTTGCGATTTAATGGTGGGGACTTGGCAGTGAACCAGCTATTTCTCAACCTGAGAGACAGGATCTGTAACACATGAGGTTATTCTATTCTTACTAAGTGGGTCTGTCCCTGCCAGCTGAGTTTAAAACCACTCTGTCATGTTAAATTGTTAAGTTAAAACTAAAAGTTACATCAGCTACAGGGACAACAAAACCCAATGCATTACAATTTTTGTCATCAGTGAGACGGATGTGGAGCTTCAGCATTAGCTTCAGCAGGACTGCCCAGTATATAGTGGCTCCAGTACATATATCACAATATAGTATGTAGCCTACTTATCTAAATTTCAAGTCAACACCTATTGATAGCTCTTTAAATGATATGGCCATAAGTTCATGCAAAATATGATAAATATGAAATTCACCCCAACTTTTCTGTATGGCCACAAGACCTCATTTTCCTGACACAATGGAGGGAAAGAAGATGCTGTACCACTACTGTGGTTTGAAATATTCTGTTTGGAAGCCCACTGGTTTGCACTCATTTTTTCCACTTCTAGTTAAGTTCTAGGAAATTATTTGGTTTTTTAAAAGTACTGCTCTAGCATTTTAACTAGAAAAGCTTTACCCTTGTTCAAACATACCCAGGTGTGAGATCACTTGTCCAAGTCCCTTCCTCTCATACTGACATTACTGTAGCTAGTCCTAGGAAATGCTCATCAGTGGTGTACCTGAGCTGTCACCCAGTTCTGGAGCTCAGTCAAGGACTGAAGTGTTCTCTGCATAAAATCCACATGAATTTGAGCTCTAGAATCCCTAAGACAGTCAAAACTATAAATATCAGCAACAATTCTTTGAAAGAACTAGTCAGAGGTGCTCCATTTTCAGATTAGTCTATGTAATTATCTGGAAGGAAGGGGAAGCACAGGTCCTTCAGCTTGTTCTGCTTTGGTCAGATCCCACCTTCTTCAGCAAATGCCCCACAGGTGCAAGAGGCAGACAGTCCCTGGCTGGGAGCCTTACCCCTCTCTTGCCAAAGGTGCACCATTATGCTGTGCTGAGAGCAGGACTGGCTGTACTGAGAGGGAAGAGTGGTGATTCTGAGTGTGCTGGATTAATTTGGTCCCTTGGGAATTTACGTCCAGTGCCATTAAGTTTATAGAGTCTAATGAGACTGAATTCTTAAGCCAGACTTGATCTGGGCATGTATACAACTATGAATGCCTGAAAATTTCATTCACTTTGGTGTAAAAGACCAAGTTCTAAGTTAAGCAGCTCATGAGTTATTATTCTGAAGCACAATTTCAAACATGGATTCCTACAATATTTGTAAGTTCTCTTTTAATCACTGAAAGTCTTTCTTTGGTTTTGGCCCTTTGTTTCTTTAAAGTACTCAGCTTTGTTGGTAAAAAGGCACGTGGTTTCTCTATCCCAAAGGAATGTGGTAGGGATAGGCACATAGCCATGATGAGATGATCAGCTCTGATGCGGCCATAGAAACGTCTAAATGGCTAGACATACTTGCCTAAAAGATTTTTCCAATAAAATTATTAAAGTCTCTAAAGTTTCCAGAAAGGACTTGTGACGTATTAAGGTAACATTATCTCAGTAGGAAATAAACCTTGAAAAAAAATTTTAATCAATGTTCTGATCATCAGTATTCAAGACTTCTATGCTTATTGTATATTCAAATATTGACTGAAACACTTTATCACATGAAAGGACCTGCTTTCAATGTAACACTACAAATAAGTTTTGCTAAAAGATTCTGATCTGTATTCTGACCACCATATTTAATATGTATCTATTATTCATAGTGAAGTCTGGTGGTTAATTGATTGTTTTGAAGACAAGAGGCAGACTGTGTCCTGATTAATTTCAGATTTTGAAAGCAGTCTCGCATATGTATTTTTTTGTATCTTCAGATCAAAATGATCTGATCAGTTGTACTCCCCCCAAAAAGGTGAAATTTGGACATTTATTACCTTTTATATTCAAAGATTTTTTAATTACTGACTTTTAATATATTAAGTTTATTGTTAAAAAAAGACATTATAAACATATATCTTTTTTCATTTAAGTGAATATAAAGAAATATTAGAACTACAGAAGAGATTGGTATACCTCAAGAATTTGGTTCAGTGGGACACTGTCATTTAAATGCCTTATGCTGCCCCAAAACACAATCTACTATTTATCTTTAAGTCTAGCTTTTCAGTTTTCTAGATGACTGGGATGTTGTAGATGAGACAAGATTATGCATGCATCTTGATATATAGCTGTCAAGTAATTGTACAAAAATGAAATACCAGGCAAAGACAAACTAGCTGTTGCTTTGTGTTTTTGTTAAAAATAGGACAGCAAACTCTATCTCGCAGAAATACAAAGCAATATTCAACTGGTCTTTTATCCTGTAGAGAGATTTTTAGCTTTGGAAGGACATTAAAAAATGATTGCATGGGTAGCATATGAAACTAAATTGGGTAAGCCTTCAGTTAGATTTGAACTGTCTCTATAGTGTTTGTATGCACATTGTCTACTTGAAGAATGAAGGAAATTGCCTACTGTGATTCATACCAGTCTGGTCTCTTTTCAAATGGGCATTTTACCATGTAAGCAGCTGCCATTTTCCAGCTAGATGACACAGCAGGCAACGTGTGAAATATGATGTGCTGTCCTTTTCCATGAGGTGTAAACCCATAATCTATTCCCTTATAAACCTCACTGTCTTGGCTGGATGATCAGGTCTGCAGAAATTGCTGAGCAGACTTGGCGTCAGCCTGGCTGAGGACTGTTTTATGTCTCTGCTACGGCTTCCCCAGTCCCTCTCACTGCAGGCTCTAGACACTCCTGACCACAGACACTTCAAAAAGGAAGGCAAATACGTGCCAAAGCCCCCATCTTTTACTTTTCTCTACTGCCTCTGTCCTGTTGATCTTAATTATGCTCAGTACACCCCAACTTCTACAGCTTTCCGGCAGAGCTCTGCCTCCTTCCTTCCTCCTCCTGACAATTCTCTGTTATAACAATGTGATTATTTAATACTTGCAAATGGGAAAACCTAACTATTCACACTCAGAAACACTCTGTCATGCTTTAGTGAACAAAGTCCATCTTTATCTGCATTCCTGAAATTGTTCCTGCCTCTTCTGTAGTTTTCTCTTCCCCTTCATGTTATTTTAATATGTATGACAGGGAGGTGAGTAGAAAGACGCACACAGAAGACAAATGGAAAAAGGTCTCACGGTGCACAAGTAGGAAACAGTTTAAGAACAGATATGGTAGCCAACACCAATACTGGTCATTGGAGTTCATGTAATGTCTAGAGCAGAAATGGCAGCTTGAGTACCCGTGTTCTTAGTTATTTAATCCCAGTTTGGGGATATCATTGATGTTTATACACTTATATAACACATTTAACTCTTGATGCATTTAGAATTCTTCAACGTGTAAGGTTCTGCAGATAAAATGCAGTCTGTGTAAACATAGTCATTCCTCCAGAAGATGTTGCAATGCCAAAAAACTGTTAAGACCCATGGGGAATAAAAAAAAAATTCCCTGTTTTCCTCATTTTTAGAACCTTTATGATCTCTGAAAACATGGACTTTGCAGAAGGCAGTGATTTAGAAGGATCATAAAGGGATATGTGTTCCTCTGATCACTTGCTGATTCCTTTGTCTCAAGAAGAGATTGCTTGATTACGCTATTGAAATTAAATTGTTGTGTAATGTAAGATTAGCTGTGATTGTTCCATTCATTAACACTTCTTAACATTATAAATGAAGGAAGCTTTGAATTGTGCTAATAGAAATTAAACAGAAAATATTTGGGCATTACAGGTTATCCATAGACATATAGGAGTCTAGTCTGAGCTTTGTAGAAAGGACTCTGGTTAAAGCTAAAATTGTAAAACATCTGTTTAAATCAGGCATCTTTTGAAAAGCAGTATTTCTACAATTGCCTTAAGTTTTATCTTTAAGATCTGAAATTTTAAACATGGTTTATATGGTAATATAATATTCTGTGGATTTCTTTTTTGCAATATGCCATACTGCAAAAGCAATACTAGTGTTCAGTATGATTTTTTCAACATGGCTAACAATACTGAGCATGGAAGAAAAATGGAGCTATTAAAATTACATTATATTTCGCTCTGCTGCATATGATAGCTGTTAGTCACACACTTCTGTGTAGAGGAAAAAGCCTAACTGCTGTCTTCTTAGCTTCCTCTATGAACTCCTCAAAATCCTCCTTTAATGCACATGCTTGTATGTCCTGCCAGAAACTTATATTACCACTGGTGCCTCTTATCACCTTCAAAGTCTTTGCTGCACCCTGTCTGCCTCACAGTCTGAGAGGAGCTGTTTTCCTGAGGGTTTTGCATTGCAGGCTTCAGTCCTGCAAGAGGGTTTGCACAGAGTCCTGGCAAGGGAAGCTGCCCCCTCTCAGGTGTTAAGGGGTCATCTAAAATATGAGATATGCACCGGCAAGCAAAAATGGCCAGCAGTGAAGGGGAAAAAACACAAGAAAAACTGAGATGAGTCACAATGCACCTCTGCTTTGTGCAGCTTTTGCAAATGGAGCATCTGCAGACATGAAGAAAAGGAGGACGCTTGATAGCTAAGAAGACAACTACAACTGCTTGAGCTTTAGTAAATTCTGTGGAAAAATGTAATCCTGAACACAGGAAAATGAAGAGACACTTGGAAGATAAAAATAGGATCAATGATTTTTGAATGAGAGGCACTGAAAAGTAGAGAGTATACCCAATTACTAACATTTTACTAGTGCTTAGAGACTCCCGTCACACTTAAGTTCTGTTGAGCTATGTGTCATGTGGTCTGGCTGTAAGAAATATTTCCTTTCCCTCCCCCCAAAAATGTGCAAAGTGTCTAAGAGGTGATCTGGCAGGCAGCTGAGATAAGGAAAGATAGTGGGACAGAGCTGTGGGGAAGAAGATGTGGTGCAAACAGTAATAACAAGTATCTTTTAAAACATGATGATAGATGCTGAATTACTAAGTTTGCATCCACACCACTCATTTTCTTTGAAGACTGGCTTTTCGCAGTAGCCTTTGGTATTCAAAATAACATGTGGTTGTTCTGGGTTTAGTTTTTCAGTGTTTCTTTACATAGCTGATAGCTTGAAGATACAGTTCTAATATAGTTTCCAGATCAGGAAATTTCACCCATCTCCTTCCTGTCTTGTGGCTGCCCAGGAACAGTCTGGTGTATCCAAAATGCCCTGTCTTGGGGCAGCCTTTCAAAGGTACAATGAATATTACTGTGTTCTAAGTACATAATTGATTCTTATATTTGAAGACTATCTCTAGTACTTTTGAAATGCATATCAATTATTGAATATTATATATGAGGCTTTAGCTAGTAAGCTTTCCATATGATCAGCTACAGCAGAGCAAATCACTGCCCTGTAAGGTAAACCATAAAAATGGAGGTGAAGTGCAGCTTCCACTGAACTAGAGAGCCAGTATCAAGCAAGATTTGAAAATGAGAAAAGTTATTACTCTAGCTGACTTTCTGAAGAAAAGTGTTGCGTATCCTGGAAGATGGAAATCTCAAAAGATTTTTTTTTTTTAAGTTCCCATAATTATAGTAGCTGTTGCTGCACGATCACTTGTCCCACCATGCTGTTCAATTTAATTTCTGCAGTGCACATGCCTTTCAGAACAAGAAAACAATCTAATATTACAAAAGTATTTAGGACCAGATTGTGTCTTTAGGTATAGCAAAGCTATTTCAGTTAGATATCAGTATATTTATATCGCATCCTTTAACCCTGAGAGTTTTTGATGGGAGTAATTTCCAGTCAAAATTGTGGACACCTAACCTGAATGATATTAAAATGAACTACTGTTGGAACAGCTAGATTTCTAAGAAGTCACCTTCACCAGGAAACTCCTGGACTGTTGTCAGCTGCTTCTTTCCTCTTCCCACCAGGGATGGGGCATTATTTGCTCTGTGCTTTAAAGGAGTGTTCATAACCAAGGTGTGAGCTGGTTTGCCATCCTCTCTCTGACAACTCACGCTAATGTTTGTATTGGCACATCGAATCAGTAGCCTAAAACAAGATCTGGATGAGCAGAACCACACACTCAAAAGTATATAAAAAAATTAAAAATTAAATTAATGCTTATTGAAACAGGTAACTTAGTGACTATTTGTACTCTTAAAGAGGATGAGTGGCCTTTGCCTGGCAAAGCATTGTCAACGATCTCCTATGTCTAGCAGTGCAGCTGAATGTGTATTGTGCCAGTGAAGCATCAAAAGCCATAAAACACCTTAAGATCAGGGATTTATGGTGCCGAAGGGATTTTAAATAACTGTGACAGCCAATCTGAGTCTGGAGAATATATTTTCTGACCAGCAGTATCAGGTGTTTAACTATGTTGCTCTTAAACAGCAACAAAAAATTAGTCTACTCCAGGACCCCACTGCACTGTCCTTATAAAATGTCTCCTAGCATTTAACTGATGTTATGCCAAAGAGGAATATTTTAGTCTGAGTCCTGCTTGAGCTATCATAGAATCATAGAATCGTTTAGGTTGGAAAAGACCTTTAAGATCATCCAGTCCAACCATTAACCTACACTACCAAGTCTACTCTAAGCCAATCAAGGGTAGACTGGACTAAACCACGTCCCAAAGTGCCACATCTACCCGTTTTTTGAACACTTCCAGGGATGGTGACTCCACCACCTCTCTGGGCAGCCTGTTCCAATGCTTGACCACCCTTTCTGTGAAGAAATTTTTCCAAATTTCCAACCTAAACCTCCCCTGGCGCAGCTTGAGCCCATTTCCTCTCATCCTATTGCTAACTACATGGGAGAAGAGACCAACACGCACCTCACTACAACCTCCTTTCAGGTAGTTGTAGAGAGCGATAAGGTCTCCCCTCAGCCTCCTCTTCTCCAGACTAAACAACCCCAGTTCCCTCAGCCGCTCCTCATAAGGCCTGTGCTCCAGACCCTTCACCAGCTTCCTTGCCCTTCTCTGAACACGCTCCAGCACCTCAATGTCTTTCTTGTACTGAGGGGCCCAAAACTGGACACATGACTGGACATCATGTCCTTTTTAATATCATTGCTATATATGGAAAATTCTGAAATCTTGCTCAAATTTTTCAATCTTCTGACACTATTAAGCTCACAAAATCTGTTTTTATTGTGTATTCAGTGCGGGTGCCCAGGCGCTGGCAGGGGGCTGCGGGGCGGCCGCTGTGAGGGGAGGCCGGGGCTGCCCTGTGCCGGACACAGACGGTTCCAGCCAGTTCCAGCCGGTTCCAGCCAGTTCCAGGAGGCTCCAACCGGCCCAGCGCAGGGCACGGCTGAGGGGAAAGGTGTTTTAATGTTTGTCTTCTTGTTTCTCACTGCCTGAATCTACTTAAACTGGTAATACATTAAATTAATTTTCACCAAGCAGAGTCTCTTTTAGGTGTGACAATAACTGGCAAGCAATCTCCCTGTCTTTTAGTCTAGTCTACCCTTGACTGGTTTAGTGTGGACTTGGTAGTGTAGGTTAATGGTTGGACTGGATGATCTTAAAGGTCTTTTCCAACCTAAACGATTCTATGATTCTATGATTCTATGATTCTATCTCAGCCCACGAGCTTTCTCATCCTATTTCATCCCCTGTCCTGTCGAGGAGGGGGAGTGAGAGAGCAGCTGGGTGGGCGTTTGGCTATTAGCCAAGGCTAACCCACCAAAAAAATTTTTCACAAAGAAGAGTTTCAGAAGATACTTCATTTCAGGGGAAAACCAGAAATTCTGCAACAGAAGAATATACAATTTTTCAAATGTATTTCTCACCTTTATATTAATTATTATTGCAATATTTTGTGGCATGTAAGCATTATTGCCGTATAATGTGACATCTTGTGTCACATTAAACTTCATCACGTTGTGACACATTGTACCAGCAGCAATGTAACTCAATATATCATTGTATATGCTATACTATACTATGGAATAGTATAATTATTCATAATATATTTTTTTTTAATTATTTTGGCTAGGTATTTTTAAATGCTGCCTAAAGATAGTGACTATTTACACTGCCTACATTAAGCATTTCAGTTTAGGTCCCTAAATTGGCAGTCTGTTTGTCCTAAGATCTCTTTTCAGTGAGTAGTGAGCTAGGAGCATTTTAGAGAGTTTCAAGCGTCTGCTCTTACTGACTCTCTGAAGTTATGCTTCTCTGTCCATAAACTATATACTCAGTCAGAGTTTTAATGCCACATGGCATAAGTACTCCAGTTATCCTGAAGGAAGTGAGATAAATGCTGAACAGTTTTCACTGTAAAAATAAAATATCCTCCCAACAAATGTACTGAAAGTTACTGTGCACATAATTAGTATATTTTGGCTTTTGTGTTCTTTTGTGTTTGAAGGGCCAAAGTGTTTTATTACAGTAAACACAGGAGACATTCACTTCTAGAAAATCAGTAGTTTCGTTCAGTAGTAACAGCTGCCTTTTAAAGCTTGAGACATGTAATAATGTCCAGCAATATTTTTATATTATTGTAAATTTCTACTGATTGCTGCAGTATTCCATACTGTCATGAGAAAACAGAAAAATAAAATAACAGAACAGAAAAAAATAAAGTTATTTTGAAAGGATAATCCGACTTAAAAATGGCATTCTTTAAAATAAAACAATAAACATCTTTCTGTCAAAGCATTCCTCTAAGAACAAT
This sequence comes from Pelecanus crispus, assembly GCF_030463565.1. Taxonomy (NCBI): domain Eukaryota; kingdom Metazoa; phylum Chordata; class Aves; order Pelecaniformes; family Pelecanidae; genus Pelecanus; species Pelecanus crispus. The sequence continues at coordinate 105,245,460 of NC_134645.1, forward strand.
TTAATTTATAAAAGAAGAATGAAATCAATATAACTTTTTGAAGAATGATTGAATTGATGATAAAAGGTTTAATGAAAATTGTACTACACGGTTTTGTACAGATCATCAGTCAGGTTGACATCTCAAATAAATTATCTGGTTATTTTTAAGAATGTGAAATCCAAGTCTTTGCAATGACCTACAGGTTTTTTTCTAATATAATAACATTAGAAGTATGATATGCTTTTTATGCTTGTATTCAATTTATTTTTATTTTCTTTTCTTGATTATCAGAATGTTAATTCTGTGCAAATTTGGTTTTGCATATCATTTCACCCTCTAAAAAAATTACTCTTTATCTTTCCATGCTTGTCGGGTTTTATAAATAAACTAACTGGAAAAATAATCAACTCACATGCCTGCTTTAGTTTGACATATGGCTTTCTATGGAGTGACCTGATACACTTAAGGATCTGGGTTTTCTTTTATATATTGCTGTAAAATACTGTGGCTTATTGCAGACCCAGGAGTATGAAGGGGAGCAATATACAGAAGCTGCATTAGGACACAGATATTGGCTTTCCAGTACCGTGCGACTGAACCAATGCAGATAAAATAAGCTGTAGGATTTCCAGGTTACCAGTCATCAAAGAATAATCAATAGGTCCTGGGCTATTTAAGAATCTGATATAACTGTTTTTTCTGCTTGTAATCTCATTCATTTTTTTGTTACCTATCTCCAACAGAATGTGCTTATTGTATGAGACCATTCTATAACCCTTCTTGGTTACCTTGATCTAATCTTCTTTTTTTTTTTTTTCACATCCAGGCTGTTTCCTGATTTTTAAAAAGTATGAGATGTGAAACAAATCTCACTTCTCTTATAACACTTAATATTTTTTGATTGCTCCAGAAACTACAGCGTCTTTTATTCTTCTTGGCTTTTCTTTTCTTCTCTGCTTCTACTTTTGTCCTTTTCCCTTCCTGTCTTTTGCTGATATATAAAGGAAAATAGAAATCCCAAGCATTTGCACACAATTAGTAAATCATAGCACGGGGCTGGGCTAGATGACCTCTATAGGTCCCTTCCAACCCAAAGCATTCTATGATTCTGTGACTTAGACCATAAATCATGTTCTTTGATTCTGTACAAGTACTTACCAAGCACATCTTATAAAGCCACATAATATTATTCTTCTTTTTAGGAAAAGCTTACAGCTATGAAATCAGACTTACAAGGTAGCATTTGTTTCCCTGAAAAACTGAAATATCTTTGTTTCTCATGTATTCGTTATTAGCTTACCCTTTTGAGACATACCTCTTCTCCAGGGTTACCAAAGAGGGTACAAAGCTACTGGTTCTAATATCAAGATACTTGATGGCAGATACATGTTTGGTGGAAATCTGGAAGTTTGTCATTATAATACAATGCTTAAAACGTGTCGTATAGACATACAGTACTAAAATGTAGACTAATTAGCTTTAATTTTAATCAATTTTAGTCATATAGAAAATCTTGGATTTGTAAAAAATTGAAGTAAATATATAGAAAGGGCATATCATTGAGAACAGTGAAGAAAGTTTAAAAAGTGGTCATTGCACCCTTGTTTGTGCATTAACACTAAAATGTTCAAATACTAACTCTTAATGAGACACCACACTTGGCTAAGGAGCAAAATGCATGTAAGAATGACTTTAGGCACATGGTGGCTGCTTCATTTTGTCTAGAAATTGTAAGAAAGGTTTTCAAAAAACAAGTAAGTTATTTCAGAGAAAACCATACAGATTTCCCAAACGTATATTATTTTGATAGCCCTTGCTGTTAGGCATAAGAACACAAAGACATTTCAATCCTTAAAGTTCTCACTGAGTTGAAAATGCATCCTGTTTGCAAAGTACAGGCAATGCAACCTGCAATCACTGCCGAGTGTGCTATTCAGGAGCATTTTCACACTCCCGCATGCACCCTCCCATCTCTCCTTCATGTGCTGTGCACACCGATTGGATGGGTCTGGCAGGTGTGAATAATTCCCACCAGCTCTCCGACCATGCCCAGCTTTGTTCCAAATGGATAGCCAGCACTCACAATCCTTTTTTTTCTGCTCAATCCCCTGTTTGGTGTTTTGATTTTTCATTAAGCTTCCCCATCTGCCATGGGAATTTTGGAAAATATCTCATCTTGCAGCCTTCAGACCACTGAAAACAAACAACAGAAGTTAAAAACATAGATTACTTTGACCTTTTTTCTGCTTCTGCAGCTGGAAAGGTGGATTTTTATGCTGCAGTATAATCTTCTTTCAGGATAGGTTGCCTCTCCTTCCTGCAGTTCTCTGCTCTGTGGCAGAGACATGGTGTCAGTCGGCACTGCTGCCTTTCAGCTGAATGCTCCCTGATGGGTGAAACAAATGCCAGTGGCAAATTGTCTACACATTGTAATGATTTTGTTTTAAATGCAAGGTTTTGCCTTAAAATAGAGGCTTTTTGTCATCATTCTTTAGTGAGTCAGGTAAACAGCTGTAAATGTGTCATACTGTATAATCTCACGACCAGGGCTGTACCAGCTGTGTACTGAGGCACAATTTGGCTTTAAAATGTATAAACATCTGAAATGCAATGTACATGAGAAAAAGGGCAACTGTAAGGCAAAGAGAGAGCAGATTCATTTTGTTAAGGCAGCAATGACTGGCAGATCGCTGGGAATCAGTAATTTACCTATGCTCATTGCATTGCTTAAATCTCTACCAGATTACACTTGAATGTACTTACTGAGAAGGATGGGGAGCCTTGGAAGTCCAGTTAAGAAAGGGATTTTTATAGAACTGGGCTTGATTTCCACATATAACTAAATAGAAGAGATGCAATAAAACAGAGTCTTGAAAAGAAGGAATATAGAAGAGAAAAAGAAAACAGAGAAGTTGGATCAGTAGTAGCCAACCCCAAAAATTCATGTTTCTGATGAGGCAAATATTTACATTTTGGATATTTATTCAAACCTTGGACACTTTGTATGAGCCTGTGAAATCCGCAGAACATCATGCTCAGATTTCACATGCAATATATAGTTTATAGATATCTGATGTAGCTTATTTAGAGAGCAAGCTTCAATTCTTGTATGAACTGGTTCCTAAGGGTTAAAAGATGAAATCCCTAAGATCCAATATATTCTACCTCGAGATCCTAGCTGGCAGAAAGATACAGGAAAACAGGAGTCTGAAAATTAAGCTTCCAGCTGTTTCCAGAGCCTGAAGCAATATTTGATTCAGTTCTACTGTTCAACATGTATAAAAGTTGAAGACGGTATTTATAACTTTAGACACATTCAGCCAGCGTACGAAGGCTTTGATATTAGTAACTTTTCACCTCAAATGTGAAAACAGCAACTCCCATGAAAAATTCATCCAATGATTATATCAGAGAAAAAAATGAAGCTGAGAGTGTTATATGTTTAATGGCATCAGTTACAGTATGAATACCAGCATGTCATAAACATTAAAAAAGTACTGTGCTACCATTTTAACCTAGAAAAAACAAAAGGTAACCAGCGCTCTGCCCAAGCTTCAAGGATATTTGAGCCCCCTCAGTGAGTGACCATTGTCTCCACATTTAGATATTACATTTATGTGAAAACAAAACAAGCCCCTAATATTTGCCCAAATTGTGGGTCACTTTTTCCTGTGAAAATGGCTAAAATAGCAAACAAACAAACAAAAACCCCAGAACAACATCAAAAAAGTTTTGTATCAGTTCAGAGGGTACAGCCACTTGGAGGGCAAAGTACCATTCTTTGCCGAAGAGGATAAAAGAATAGGTCATTAGAAAAAAAAGGATTAAGTGATACGATAAAATTAAGATTAATGGTTTCATTCAGAGGCCATGAAGCCTACAAAGTTTTCCATTCATTTTAGGCCCTGTGATGATACATTCTAATCTTATAGAAATTTGATCTTTATACTTACATATTAGATAAATAATATAATAACTTTTTTTAAAAGTATATACCAAATGAATGCAATTATATCAGAAATGTGTTCAATGGTCATAGTTCTAGCTGATGACAGTATCTCACCTTGTTTAGTGCTGCAAAATTAAAAGGAAATGAATGAAGAGCTATAAAAAGTCATCAAAGCAAGACAGAAGTGATGAGGTTTCAGTGAAACTAATACATAGAAAAAGGATTAAAAGCAAATAATTAAAATCATAAAAAAGAAAGCAGAGCATAATACATTTGAGAGGAATACACATGACCTGACTGTGCCTTAAGAAGTGATGCAATAATTATTATCAAAAGTTTGAAAGCACCAGTAGAGAAAGACAATTAAAAAAGATAGCTCTGTGTGAGTAATCCTATAAGATAATTCTGGTGTATGTAGCTGAAAATTCATTAAACTTTAAAAACTGGATACTGAATAAAACAGAGTACAGCCACCATCTGACTTAGATTCTTATTTATTGCTATATTGGGGGCCCTTCCATTTCCTATTAGAAAGCATGAGTAGAAAACAGGTGGTTACAGTGGAAGGAAAGAAAGGTTAATAGAAACACTGAAGGATGTGTGTCTGTTTTCTCATTTTATATCATATGCGACAAAGCATTCAAGTAGAGAGAAATTAAGTCCTCATGCATGCTCAGCTTCTTTCCATGTCAAATGATGTCTGGTCACAACAGGGGTGAAGGCCAAGGAGGCTTGGAACACGGACAGGCGCTGCACAGGTTCCCTACAAATTGGTTATACAACTTTGAAAAGATCAGTTTCTTGGTTTTGCAAACCTACTGCTGCATGAATGTCAAAGACCTTTTAATATCTCAGTTAAAAACTGCTGACTGTCTTGTTGGTAATGTTATTAATATCTTTAGATAACACCATGATAAATGATCTAGAAGACCTCAAATTAAGGAAATAATTTCAAGGTATCCTTTCTCTCCAAAAAGAAATATGCCTTCTGTACCTTAGACACAAATAGGAGAGACAATTGGCATTTGTGTGCCTGTTGAACACATATGTAACTTCTGAATGCAAAAATGAACTTTGCATGTGATTCCAGATGAAGACCTAGGAAAAATGGTGAAGAGAATGTTTAGTTTTGCTCTATTTGTCTTAACTACTTGTAGGGTTTTTTTTTTTCTCTCTTTCATTCAGTGAATTTACGACTTTGATATCTCTGTTGAAATAAATTTAAAATTAAATCTTGTAACTGATTTCACTTTGCAATTGATATTGCAGAAACCTATTGTGTGCAATGATATAGTCATGGACTAATGAACTGAGGCAGTTACTAACAGTCTTTTCCCCTAGAATACTTCTTTCATCAACCTGTTGGAGCAGGTGCAGAGGAGGGCCACCAAAATGATCAGAGGGCTGGAACACCTCTCCTGTGAAGAAAGTCTGAGAGAGTTGAGGTTGTTCAGCCTGGAGAAGGGAAGGCTGCGGGGAGACCTTATTGCCACCTTTCAGTACTTAAAGGGGGCCTATAGGAAAGATGAGGAGAATCTTTTTAGCAAGGCCTGTTGTGACAGGACAAGGAGTAATGGTTTTAAACTAAAGGAGGGTAGATTTAGACTGGATATAAGGAAGAAATTTTTTACAATGAAGGTGGTGAAGCACTGGAACGGGTTGCCCATAGAGGTGTAGATGCCCCACCCCTAAAAACATTCAAGGTCAGGTTGACTGGGGCTCTGAGCAACCTGATCTAGTCGAAGATTTCCCTGCTCATTGCAGGGAGTTGGACTAGATGATGTTTAAAGGTCCCTTCCAACCCAAACTATTCTATGATTCTATGATCTTGGCTCTCTTTTTGCTTTTTAAGTATTTGCTTAAAACTTGCATACACTGAGCTTGATACATTTCAAGCACAGTAGAAAAATAATTAAAAAAGGTGGGAGATAGCACAGAGAGTTTTGTTTCAGCTGGTTCAGGCCTTGTCTGAGAGTGCATGAGGTGAGGAAAGGGAGCTCTGTCCTTGCTACATCAGGCATTAGGGGTATGAGTGCCAGACCTTTAATTCCCAAAAGACCGTTTCCACCTCTTGTTTATCAGAAGAGCGATTCCACATTAAATTAGCACCTGAATTAGACAGTTGCTACCAGCAAAGTAATTATAAATGGCTATTTTTATAAAATGTTAATATTTGTTCTTATAACATTAGGTTATTATAATTAGCCTGCTCCTTTACCAAACTTCAGACGGCATTTATTGCTGTTTGTACCTATGATGCTAAGTAGTATTCTGGGAGAGAACAGCTGGTGCTGATATTACTGGGATTTTATTTATTTATTTTATGACATTACCTGGGTCAATTATATTGTCTGGCTTATGATATCTCTTACTCCCATTTTAAGTTTCAAAGGAGTTAACATTCTTGGCCATAAGTAATCACAAATGCATTTTTAAAGACTCAGGAAAGCAGGTTTTGTAGTTCTCACTTTGCCCTAACTTTTCTCTTCTGTTTTAGAGCATTTAGCGTATTATTCAGATGAGTATGTGTCGTGGTTTAGCCCCAGCCAGCAACTAAGCACCACTCAGCCGCTCACTCACTCCCCCTACCCCGATGGGATGGGGGAGAGAATCGGAGGAGTAAGAGTGAGAAACACTCCTGGGTTGAGATAAGAACAGTTTAACAATTGAAATAAAATAAAGGAATAATAATAACAACATAATAATGATAATAACAATAATAATATACAAAGCAAGTGATGCACAATGCAATTGCTCACCACCCGCCGACCGATACCCAGACAGTTCCCGAGCAGCGATCGCTGCTCCCCGGCCAACCCCCCCAGTTTATATACTGAACATGACGTCATATGGTATGGAATAGCCCTTTGGTCAGCATGGATCAACTATTCTGGCTGTGCCCCCTCCCAGCTTCTTGTGCACCTGGCAGAGCATGGGAAGCTGAAAAGTCCTTGACTAGCATAAGCAGTACTTAGCAACAACTAAAAACATCAGTGTGTTATTGACATTATTCTCATACTAAATCCAAATCACAGCACTATGCCTGCTACTAGGAAGAAAATTAACTCTATCCCAGCTAAAACCAGGACAATGTCACTCCAAATTGCAGTGCATTGCAAATGGTTGCTTGTACAGTTAGGGACTATTTTATCAGTTGTCAAACAAACAGCAAGGACATCTCCCAAGACACCAAGGCAATCCCACACTGGACATATGTGAGATATCTAGCTCAAGAGATGGTGATGAGATAAAGTTATAAAGCTCTGCCAAATGATGAATTTGGTTTCTTTTTTTTTTTTTCTTATAGTGATGTTAATGACTTATTCAGGGTTTTTGGGTTGTTTTGGTTTGGTTTGGTTTTTTGTGAGGGTAGAAGATGCCAAAATGATGCATTTTGGTCATGTCTTAAGTGATAACAAGTAAGATTTATAAAAACCATGGCTCATCTGACATTATTTTACAGCTCCAGAATATTCTGGAATAAAAATAGCCTTATCAATTATGGCTTAAGGTGCTAAATCACACTTTCTTTGAACAACTTATTTTAGAAAAGGATGCACGAACTGATTTCCAGTACTGTAAAAGTTAGGAATTTATCAGATTTTAATTTCTTGATATGAATGGCTTGCCTATTCCTGAACAATCTCAATAATGGAGTTTTGTAAATAATGGCTTTTTAATACTTATTTTGATGTCATAGGTTCAGGTGAGATCAGTATACTTCTCCCCTTTACAAATTCTCTTAAATCATCCATAAATATTCTAAGCAGAATTTCGCAAACCTTACATGAAATTATACAGCCCAAATTTCCCTGCCTATAATACAGTGACGTAACACTCACCATTAATTTATGAAATAAGTTATTTTAATCCTATTTCAGAAGGGAGCCATCCTAAAGGAATATTCTGCATCAAAGTTCTTAAAGCAGAAGTACCAAAATGAGACTGTAGCCAAATGACCCATATTTATTATCTGCTCTTTTGGTTTGCATCTTCGTTAACATTTCCTTTCTTAAACAGTAAAGTAACCATGGTTGGTAGCTTTGATTACTGGTTTTACCTGCAGTGGAGGTGTTATCTATAATTTGATAAGGTGATCCCAGGGTTGAAAGAGGGGGACCTCCTTTAGCAAGTGGATTATATCAATTCACATTTGCAAGGTTAATTTCACATGGAAAAGATCCCAAAAAGGACTCTGTTAACTAAGTCTTCAGGTGAGCCACAATGATTCTTTTCCCTTCCCTCCTGGCTTATGGATTTCTGTACAATTAAAAGCCAGACACTCTGAACTAGATGAAAGCTGAATCAGTTATATAATAGACCTGCTATTACAGACTCAGTGGGCTCCAGGATCTGGTTCAAGGTCCTTAGGTAAAATCCCAGTGCTGGTGCTTTCTTTGTAGAATGATACATGGCAGGAACAAACATTAGAGCATCCAATGTGGCCAATCATCTCAGTTGCTAAATGCAAGTAAAACAAAGATAAAAAGTCATCACCTTTTTTTCTTTCTCTGACAGAATGAAACAAATCCAGCAAGAATGGAAAGAGGAAATTGTTTGTAAGTTGTTATTCAGTAGCTGCGATCACTGATTAAGGTGACTGACACATTACCGTGTGGCCTCAGCAATCTTTTCTGAATTAGAGTGCTTGAAAAATGATGGCATTTTCAAGTTTTTAAAAAATGTGTAATGTTCAATGAAAAAGATTTCATTCCCCCCCCCCCCCCCTTTTTTTTTTTTTGTCCAGCTTGCTCTGGCTTTTAACAGGGTGTCTAAGCCCTTCAATCAGATGTGAAGATTTTTCCACAGTGTTCCAGAAGTAACTATGCAGGGGATAGAAACAGTTCCCTTTTATCAGCTTTAGATTTGCAACTCTCAGTTTCCCAGGACGACTCTGTTTCTCATATTACAAAAGCCCAGCTCATACAGTGCATGATTCATATTCTTTGATTTGTGATTGCTTTATATACCCATATCCCATGTCCTCTTATTCATCAGCTTTACAAAACCAGGCAGCGAAATCCTGACCTGATTGAACTCGGTGGGAGTTTTGACATCGCCTTCAATAATGCTGGGATTTCACCTAAAATCTTTGTAGCCTTTGAATGAAAGAGCCTTTCGTCTTTTCTTTTTGGAGGGGGAGGAAGAGCACCAACATGCAGGGTGATGGTATTTACGTTTTCATTAGATGTCTCTCTACCATTTGAGAGATATAACAGTCAGTAAGATCAGAGAGGTTATGAAGGTGAAGTAATCAGAATTTGCCAGCATGGGAATAGGTTGGCTGAAATCTGCATAAGCATTTCTTTTGTTAGTATGTGTAAAGACCTGGACTTAAGAGACCACATCGACTCATTTGGCTTGCCAAAAATAAGCATAAATAAGTTAGAAAGAAAATGTAATTCTGGTCTCTATTAAAGAAAAGCCAGGCCCAGTTAATCAAAGTTTTAAATGAATCAGCGTTCAAAAAAAATTATCCAGCAGTTAAATTTTGGCTTGAAATGAATGTAATTGCCATTCCCCATTCTTTCCTTTATGTCCCATGACTGATGGATCACTTTATTCCCTCCCAGTGAGTGTGAACACAAGGAGTGGGAGTCCCTTTCATGCTGGGTTGCTGTTAGAGAGCTTTCTAATATCCTTTCCAGGATCCTTTGTGCACTGGACTCCACTGCAGAGGCAGTGAAATGTATATAGCATTTCAGAGATAGAAAAAAATGTACAGCTTTATACTTCAAATGTAGGAAGTGCAAGCCTAATGGGAGACAGCAGTGTTGGCTGCATGCTCAGCACATGAGACTTGGCCAGTGCAACCATATTCCTAAAATTGATGTCGTCACTGGGATCACACTCTAAAATGCCCTGCTGGAACGTGCTAACAAGGGGGACCATTACTGCTGCATTGCCTGTTTGCTGACAGAAATTGCTGCTTGGCCAGTCCTATGACTGATTCCCTATTTCCACTCTCTTTTGCAATTTCACTTTCCGGTTTGTAAGCCTGTCAAGGAGTATATTGAGCCTGAATAACACTGCTCTATTGTTGAGCTGATACATAAAAGCCGCATATGACAGTAGTAAAAAGGTGTCAAAACTGAGCCTTGGAATTAATCTAGAGAAATATTTTTCAATATTTCTTCCCTCAATTCCCCAAACACAGTCTGGGGAGTTATATCTTGACTGATTAAGCAATGACCAGCATTCAGCATGAGGTAAGCAAGCTGCCAGCTGCTCCCTGTGCTGAGCAGGCTGGTCTGTATTTCTCCATCTATTTTGTTAAATTACATTTCTCTGTGGCTCTGTCTCTCATCCCATGCTTTCACCCCACTCTATTCCATTCCACTCACATTACTTTTGACAGTTATAGCCTCTTGAACCACAGACGTATGTATATAAACACCTCACCAGCTTTATTTAACTTAGCTACCTACTATGCCTCTGAAATATGAAGGTTTTCCTTATATTATAGAAAGTAATGGAAGTTCACAGGTATCAGACAGATTTTGCCAGGCTCCCTTGGCTGGCAATGTGCTTCACAAAACATCCTCTCATTGTGCCTTGCAGAACACAGGAAATCCTGAAGAGGCAACAAGGCTGCTCCTCCTCTCTCAGACCTGGTGCCAGCAAAGGTTCAGCAGGACTTTTTGCTCTGCCTTCAACAGAGAACAACATGGAAAGAACAACCCTTGAAAATGCCTGTCCTCCAGCTTTCTGCAATCGTGTCAAAACAGAATTGTTCCTGCTTTACAGAGGAAAAGTTATACATGTAAGATTTCGAACATCTTTTGAAGGTCACACAGCTGCCTATTGAATACCATCCAGGTCTCTAGACTTCTGTAATTCTGGCAATAGGTCATCAGATAATGGTTTTTTTTGTGCTATCATTTACTGCTTAGATGCCAACATGAGAGACACATCTTGGGACATAAAATTGAGCAATTATTTTTCAGTGCAATATAATCTCCCCAGACTTCTTAGACAATAAATTGCCATTAAGGATGCAATAAAAAATAGAAAACTGTTTATCAGAAAGGGCTGAGAGTTTGGGTTTTTTGGACAACAAAAATATCAATCAGATAATCAACTCCTCTTAGCAATTTAGAAGTATTTTCTGCCTGGTCCTAAAAATGACAAATGTTTTTGAATTACTCTTTAGGTGTTCAGTATAGAATGCTAAACTAGGACATAAGCTCTCTATTCAGTGAATGGGAAATGAAAGATACCTCCAGACAGAAGATAAACTGAATGAAAAAAAAGAAAGTAAAAGCTAAAAAGAAATACTGAAAACAGTTAAGTCTGATAAGGAAGACATTTTCCTTCACTCAAGTGCAGAATTCTCATGCTAAGATAAATGTCTCTCTCAAAAAACTAAAAAAGAGGGGAAAAAGGAGGTATCAGCTCTAACACACTTAGACTGTATATGCTTAGAACTTATGAAGGATGCAGGAAACTTATAATCTACATACTAAAAAGGAAACTAGCCACTATTTGCCATTTCTTTTGTCATCAGGCATTAGCAGAAGATGGGTGCTATACTCCTCTGCTCCTCTTGAAACTATCCCACTGGCCAGTGATGGACATGGTCACCAGATAAGATATGTAAAGTTGTGGGAATGGGGACTGGGTTTTGCGGCTGCTTGTTTCTTGAATGACTGTCCAAACTGTTAAGACACAAAGTCATACCAGGCCAGCTTTTCCTCCCCAGGTGGAGATACCACTCAATTGCATGTGAATGCCAGTCCTATGCATGTGTGCAACAGGGTAGGCTCTGGCAGCAGCTCAGAGACTGGTGACCTGGTGGGCCATGGCAGAGAACCCCTTCTCTACAGCTCCAGAGCAGGATGAGGCACGGGATCTGGGCACCTGACCCCTCAGTCCTGTCAGCAAAGGCTGATACCACAAGTGACCAAAACCAGACCTTCCAGTGGTTGGTTAGAGAATTAGGCAGTTTGGTTTGACTGTTGAAGTCAAGGCACCTGTCTTATCTAGGTACCTTCAGTGTCCAGTAGCAGCTGAAAAAGACATTTTCAGGATTGGTTTTGGAGCCTAACTCCAAATTCAACTGAAATCCTGTATTGTCCTTGGTCTCTTGTGTATGTTACTGCTTGCTTCCTTTATTCTTCTCCGTGACAAGTGAGAAAAGTCCTCGCTGTGGTGCCTCTGCATTTTGGGAAGACACCAAGTATTTGCCACAGCTTGTAATCATTGTAAGGGCTTGTGTTAAATCCCTACAGTTAATTAGAGGACTTTTTACTGATTTCAGGAAAACAAATTCAATTGCTTATCCTTCAGTGATTTTTAATAACAATTCAGCCCTTTCATCTCTGCTCCCAACTGCAGATCCAGTCCTGGAGAGCTTTCAGTTAAAAGTAGGTGACAATGATACCAGGGAGAGGGAGCAGGGAGAAAGGAGCCCTTATCCTCTCCCTGGGGTACATTTCACATTAGCAGTGGATGAGAACCAAGAACCAGTAATAACTATGGGAGCTTGACCTGTGTGCAAGACTCAACCTTACCATCTAAGAGCTCTAACTACTAATTCACTGATTCATATTCCTTGCTTGTTTTGTCCTCTAAGTCCTAAGTACACTTTTGATTCTGGCTCTTAGATATCTAAGACATAGTTAGTAACACAACAACTATCTGAGGGGCTCAAAATGATAATTGTTTTGACCTATATCCCAGTGATGGCAGGAGTTATTCGGAAACAACTGCAGTAAGTGGCTGCAGTAATTTGTAGTTTTGATGTATGCCTGCTGTGCATAGCACTTATCTTTGACCTTGGCATCAATGAAAGCATGACAGATCCCAGAGGTTTTCAGGCATATGTTAGCTTGTTTGAAATTATTACTGCAGTGACTTCTATTTCCCATAATGAAGCATATTTTCTGCATGCTATAATATCAATGTATTTTTTACATTGTGTTCTTCGTCAGTTACAACTAGCTCTTGTTAATTCTACTATGCATTTTCCTTGGCTGTATTCTCTTCAATCAGTTACTACAGAAAAAATGGCAACCAGACCTGCCATGTATATTGTGCTCTTATTTTACAATGAGGAGTTGAATATGCCCAGACCACAGGTTCTGTTACCTTTTGTTTTCATTGTTTTGTTCTCAAAACCAAAATTTACTTTGCTTACTTTAATGCAGTAATCTGTACTGTTGTAATAATGAAACATTTATCAGCCCTCCAATATGAAATGTATTGTTTGTATTATTTAAAATTACAGAGAAGTCCTAAAGGTATTTACCATAAGTTTAGAGACTAAAACACCCTTCAGAAAACAAAATTAAAATAAATTGTATTTCTTTATAGATATTCTCTTTGGGGGAGTTTTAATACAAATTAACTCAGTAAGGCTTTTTATAGGTGGAAAACAAAACCAAGTAATGATATTTTCTGTAAAGAGATGTTCTTTCTTATGCTGTGAAGTTATAACTGATAAGGAAGATTAGTTTTCTGTCTGATAGTAAATCATGGCTAACGGCTGTCTCTTGCAGTTATTAACTGTTTGTTGGTTATTCTCATCATTTGAATATTACATATTTCCAGAAATTAATTCTTATGCTTTTGGATTTGAACTGTTTTCTATATCAGTGTTTCCCACACTATTTGGTCTAAAAATATAATTTAACCACATCAATGGATCTGGATTCATAGTTTCCTGAGGAAAAAAAGATTCTCTCCCTCCCAGCCCCATGTGCTATACAGTCTTTGACCATAACACATTACAGTGTGGCTCATGATGTTACACATTTCTGTCTGAATGCTAATCCAGGCTGTCCTCAATTCCTTTTCAGTAGTTGCGAGAACATGCATTTAATTTTTTCCATGTACTGATCCTGCAACAATAACATTTAAAGCAAACCTTCAAGTTTGCAAAGACTCGAGGAGGAAGAAGCAAATTGGCTAGGTACTACTATATTGTCAAAATACCTTCTGTCTGACAGAGCGAAAATCCTCAGACTGTATCCTGGTCCAGGTTTCCCCACAATGTGTCTTCCACTTTCCTGCCAAGAAAAACTGTCAGGAAGATCACCTGGTGTGTGAGGTGTCTCCTGTCAGACTAATCAAGTGGGAGAGTTTGTATGATTGAATTAGGTTAATGAGCGTCAAGGAAGACCAGGAGCTTATCAAAATAATGAACATACAAAACTCTTGTGGAGGGGGAAATGGTTAGGTAGGAAGAGATGCAGCAGTATCTGGAAAATCAACCTGCTATCCAACAGGTCACTTGCTTCCCATCCAGCATCCACAGCGCACCACCAAACAAGAGTTACTTACAATGATGGACAAGGAGAAAAAAGTCTTTTGCCCCTGAAGAGATTTATGACTACTGTGCAAAGTGGAAGTAAAATAATGATAATGGTTGGCTAGTCTCCCTTTAAATGGATGGATGCGTCAAGGTGCTCCCTGCCAGGAGCTCATACCCGTGACAGTATGAAGAATTACCAAGGCTCAGCAAGGCTCATTCCAACTGCCATGTTGTGGCATGGATGACACCTGAGCAGAGGTGACAACAGGCTCTGAGTCTGCAGGAAAGAGAATCAAGGATCTGGGTGTGACAAAGATCTTCCAGCCCTCTAGCCCAGCACAACAGGCATATAGGGACAGAGGCATAAAAACATGGCTGCAGAGGTAGTGGCTGCTTGGGAAGGTTTATTTTTTTTCTTTCACCATATGCCAGTGTCCCAAGAAGGAAACGGTTCAGTAGGAATTAAGTCTTTCTCACACAGAAGGGAGAAGAAAAGATCTCAGGCCTGGATTTTCTCACCAGATGAGGAGAGCTAGAATGAGGACTGATGTCAGCTCATGTCAAATTCAGAGGTAGGTAGCCTGGATAAAACCCTGAAAAACTGATGAAGTACGGTAAGGGGATCAAACAGGTCAATCAATCTATTGAACGTTTTAGATGTACCTACACTGCAAAAAGAACTATGGCAAACAAACAAGAAGAAACAAAAATGCATATATGTAATCAACATTATTGCTGCACCAAAGCTATCACTCAGTTCATCATTTCTATAACATGAATGCTCATGAAGTATAATTCCACCTATTAAGGAATAGAAACAAGAGATAGAACTTCATATATCCAGGGCATATGCACTTTCCCTGAGTCCAAACTATAATGATAATTAGACTCATTAGACCTCTGCACACTGACAGAAGGAAAAAACCCGGTAGCATTGCTGTCAGGTATGGTCTATTGCTGGCCTCTAAAATAGTAAGATCAAGTGGAAGAAGCCTTTAGAAAAGAACAAAAAGAAAAAAGCATTAGCACAATCATCTGACAGGTAGGCTTTGATGTTCATGGCAGGTTTCTAACTCCTGATCCACTGAAGAAAGAGAACAAGACTGTACAACAGGCATGCGGGACATGGCTAAACATCTTCAGGTCCAGGAAGTTAAGACAGCACCTGAAGAATAGCTGCTTCTTCAGTTCTGAACTTTCAAAAACTGGGAGTATGTGAGACAGTCATGATAACATCACGCAGTGTTTCATTCCTAGAGAAAAAACAGACCAAACAATAGAATAGGCCTAAAAGCTACTGAAATCAATGTAACTTCAATTCTCAAAGAAATATTAGAGAAAAAAACCTGAAAAAGTCTACTTATCATCTAGAAGATACCAAAATGATAAGCAATAGTCAGTATGGGTTTGTCAAAAAGAAATCCTGTTGAACCAGTTCTATTTCTACGACATGACAACAAACCTGGTAGTTAAGTGAAAGCAGATATTTTGAATTGAATAGAACTTTTGATGCTGTCCAACAGGATACTCACTTGACTTCCTCCAAAAGTACACTAATGATTAGCTGTCCTGGTTTCTACAAAATGGATAGGCAATTGGAGAAAAATTTTTGAAGAGGTCAGAAGTTAAAGGTTGAATTAAGTATTATGGGAGGATTTTGTGGGTTCCATAATCTTAAATATTTTCCTTATGGACCTGAACAAAAGACTGCATTAAATCTGCAAGAAGCAGTTGGAGGGCTGTAAGCTTACTGTAAGAGGAAGATGAGAATGAAACATCTTGATAAATGGGAGAAACTGTCAGAAAAACAAAAAAAGAAGAAATACCAGTCCTAGACAGGAAATAGTGACAATCAAAAATGAGTTACACATAGCAATCAATGGCACATAGTATCAGAGCAAATAAGAATTTGGGTAATGATTGTTTACAAGCCAATCATAATTAAATAGTGCTACTGAAACACTGAAATACTGAAAGATAAAAACTGAATTGTTTAAAGTGAATCACAGGAAGTAACCATTCTGCTCTACTCAGCACTAATACGGCCTCCCCAGGACTACTGTTTCCAATTGTGAATGTTGCATATCAAAAAGATGATCCCATAGGAATTATCAGAGAGACAGTAAATGTGGAAACATGAAAATGTGATTTGGTTTGTCAAGAGAAAAGGAAACTGTGGGGAAACATGATGACAAGCATGAAAAGCTGCTGAAAAAAAAAGGAAAGGAATAAACTTTTTTTCATGTCTACTGTGAATGAGACAAGTACTATGGACTAGAATTGCAGCAATGGAGGTGTACATCAGGCAGGTGGAAAAGCCTCTAATGGGAAAGACAGGTAAGTACCGGAGTAGATTGCTTAGGGATAATGTGCGACGTCTTCCTCTGCAGGTTTTAAGAACTGACCAGGGATCTGTCAGGAATAGTTTAGATACAGCCAGTCTGGCCTCAATGGGTGGAGGAAAAATGAGATGAACTTTCTGATTCCCAGCTTATTTTCTGTGATTCTGAGCAAAATTCTATTTTTTTAAAAAAGAGAGAGAGAGAGAGAGAGAGAGAGAAAAGAGTGCACAGGTTAATACCAGTAGGCTACATTGGATAACTAGTGTCATTATAGGAAATACTCATTTCCTGCATTGCTTTTCCGCTAAGATTTGTGCACTTTACAGGTGTCTTATGCATAGTTTCAAATCCAGCATTTATTTCTGGGCTCTCCAGAACATATTCCCAGCTGCTCAGTTCTGTCTTTTTAGCTCAGACCAATTTGTGGTTCTGAAAGCTTGATAACATTTCTCATGCAGTACAGCGTAGTCCTTGTACAGTGTAACTAATGAATCATACTGCCATCCCAAATGTTCTCAAACAGACTGATTCTTGAATTAAACTTCCTTAAGGTCTAAAGCAATATTCTCTACTACTGTCAGTCCCATCTGAGTTTGTTCCTCTGCTGGGCTAAGGCCATCTGTGACTCCCCAGTTTTGACATCATGTTTTGGTTTTTCCACTGGAATTACATGTAGGCCGGAATGAGCTGTAAGTTTTGCTTGCCTAATGGACCACAAGGAAGTATGATCACTCAGCGGGAAACATATTGTTTCCTTATCTTTATAGCATGCAGGCAGCTACTGCTTTTTGAATGTGAATTGTGTTTCTGTACCTCTAATGTGTTTGTCCTGATGCCAATTTCATTACAGAAACAAAGAGCTTCATGCATTTTTTTTAAATTAGGAAGAAAAATGTTCCACATTTGTTCAAAACTTTTATACTATTGTTCACTGACATAATTTGACTTGTGTTTCATTCTGCAGAAAACAGCATAATCCGAGCCAATGAAGTTTTCCCACTTACATTTTATTCAGAAGAATAATGGAGCTTTAATACATATAAAAAGAAAACTGTGCTTAGGGTGAATGCATGTGTTTCTCTTAGCCACAGGAAATGCATAATGGAAGATCACTTAACTATCCCATATGATTTTTTTTTTAATGTTCTTAATGGACCCAGCAGATTGCCTAGTACAGCATCTTGTCTCTGGCAAGAATTAGCACAGGTGCGCTAGGAAGAATCATAAGAAACAGAGTATATACAGAATGATCCCCCCTTAGTGTATTTTCCTCTCTTATTAATTTTATGAGTTATAGTTATATTTAGAAATGCTTATTTTAAAAATCGCTTGTCAAATACATCCTTTCTAAAGAAATAATGTAATTGTTACTATACAGCAGGGGGAGCGGAAAAGATGCCCCCAGGAAAACATTTATCTTTTATATTACTCATTACTGGAAAGGGGAGGAATATCATCTGCATCAAAGCCGTATTCCCCAGTGTAAGAAAAGAGATAGCAAAAGTTTCTTTTTGTTGTGCTTTTAATACAGTTAGGGGTGTTCAACCCCTAGCCCTCTGGTCAAATCCCTAAGAGGGCAGCATTTAATTGTGTTACTGGCTGGCTGGGCACCTCTCAGAGGACAACTCTTTGCCCTTTCTGGAGGTGGGCAGAGCAGGGCTGCCCAGCCTGGCTGGGCATAGGCAGCAAGCCTTCCGAGCATACAGCAGCCCACCTTCTGCCTGCCCCAGGAACAGGAGCCCCCACCTGAGCGGAGGAAAGGAGTGCTGCCATCTTCCACGCACTCCTAGCAGCTGCTTGTATTTAATTTTTGCAACTACATCCTTTATACTTGCCATAAACTGGCTTGCAGGACACTGGTTTTGAGATAATCAAAAGGGAAAGGTTCTCATATTACCCAGAAGTACTCTTCAGGGTAGGCAAGGTGTGCCAGGATGCTCAGGTTAGCTTAGGAGCTATTTGCAACAGGGTGCTATGTAAAAGAAGAGTCTTCTGCTCACTGTCACTGGCTTGGAGAGTTGCTTTGCACACAGCAAGAGAGGGATGGAGACTTGAATATTTGGGTTCCCTAGGGAGTTTGCAAACAGATGCAACAGCACAAGTCAGACTTCAGTGAACAAGAAAGAGGGAAATGCAGTGACTAGAAATGTCACTTGGTCGTGTCTGTGAGAAAAAACAAACATGTTTGAAACACCCTCAAAGCCTCTTCCAGATATAGACTGGAAGAGAGACACCTGTACTTTTGCACTTACGTGGTATAGCTCTAACTGCTGTTCAGATGCCAGAAAAAATGCAAAGAACTAAATGCAAATAATCTTCACAGGCCTGGGACAACTGTTTAGGAAGAAGCAGCAGCACTGCTGATGCACGCTAGTAAGTGCACCAGCCACATTGACTGGTGACCACATAGAAACACAATTTGGAAAACTCACACCTACACACCTGAATGGTCTTTATCAACACTTCCTCTTAGAAGAAAGGTGGGTAAACAACTCAGCATGAGCAGTACGTGATGTTACTCACCTAGAAAATGACTCAATTAATAATTGTAACACAGGAATGAACTTTAATAAATACTACTGCTCACAGTGCAATCAGCAGTTCAATTCAGTGGTGCACTTTTTTACTGCACAATTGGACTTTCTTAGCAGAGAGCAATCGGCAGCCACATGGAGAATTTTGAACTAAGGAAGGCTGGGGAAAAAACCCAGCAAGAAGAGTAACTATATGGAAATGGATTAACAGAGCTTTCAAAAGGGACACCATGACTGAAGCTGTGCATGGTTTGAAAAAGCAAATGACATCTGAGAGAAGTCTACTGAACATAACTTTGCTCAGGTTACTGAAACAGCTCTGGGATTTTTCTGCAAATGCCTGGCTGGTAGGATGAGAAGTGATTGAAACAGTATAATGAAAAGGAACAAAGCAGCTGATTAGGCTTAACCCAGCAATAGGCTTCTGTCCACAGAATTACTACACTGTGATTTATTATTTAAATGCAAATGCTAGCATGCCAGGTAGCACCTCAGTGAGCAGTGTCTTAACCACATGCTCTTTCTTCAGAAACTCACAAAAATATCTGTGCAGGTGGACTGGGTGTGAACAATTCAATCAAGGACATTTAATTTCTTTGGATTCTTTTTTTTTTTTTTTTTGGCTTAAATTCCTTGCTCTTAAAGTATGTGTGAGTTCCAGCAAATGCTCAGTGAAAGACCTTGAGGCATTTTCAATAGTTTCCCCCCAGTGTGGCTTATCCATTGTGCAATAAGGGGTGCTTCAACCCTAGCAAGGAGACAAATAAGGTCTGCCTACGTCTTCATCTCTGGATTAAGTTCCTACGTATTTCATGAAAATATCTGT
The DNA here is from genome assembly GCF_030463565.1 of Pelecanus crispus. Lineage (NCBI taxonomy): Eukaryota > Metazoa > Chordata > Aves > Pelecaniformes > Pelecanidae > Pelecanus > Pelecanus crispus. The sequence continues at coordinate 105,265,348 of NC_134645.1, forward strand.
GAGTTTTCTATCATTGAATTAGGCTGAAGCTGGCAAGAAGTTATTAAGGAAAGAGTCAAACTCACTTTTTGTGAAACCAGGGTAAAAATCAGCAACCAGAGAACAGCATTTTACTGAAGTAAGACCTATTTAAGAAAACACAACTAATAATGGTAAAGCTCAAAGATCCGTGATAAGGTCTGACTAGAATTCAATCTGGCCACTGTGGTAAGAGATGATTTTACAAATACATTAACAACAAAAAGAGAGCCAAGGAGAATCTCCATCCTTTGCTGGATGTGGGGGGGGAACATTGTCACCAAGGATGAAGAAAAGGCTGAGGTATTAATGCCTTTGCCTCTGTCTTTAATAGCCAGAACAGTTATCCCCAGGGTATTCAGCCCCCTGAGCTGGAAGACAGGGATGGAGAGGACAATAAACCCCCCATAATCCAGGAGGAAGCAGTTAATGACCTGCTACACCATCTGGACGCTCACAAGTCTATGGAGCTGCATGGAATCCACCCGAGAGTACTGAGGGAGCTGTCAGAGGAGCTTGCCAAGCCACTTTCCATCATCTATCAGCAGTCCTGGTTAACAGGGGAGGTCCCTGATGACTGGAGGCTTGCCAATGTGATGCCCATCTACAAGAAGGGCTGGAAGGAGGATCTGGGGAACTACAAGTCTATCAGCCTGACCTCGGTGCCGGGAAAGATTATGGAGCGGTTCGTCCTGCATATGCTCAACAGGCATGTGCAGGTCAACCAGGGAACCAGGCCCAGCCAGCATGGGTTCATGAAAGGCAGGTCCTGCTTGACCAACCTGATCTCCTTCTATGACCTGGTGACCCTCCTGGTGGATGAAGGAAAGGCTGTGGATGTCATCTACGTGGACTTCAGTAAAGCCTTTGACACCATCTCCCACAGCATTCTCCTAAAACATATATATATACCTAAAAAATATATGTATCACTATATATGCCTCCCAGGCACATAATATTGCCATTATTAGACACAAAATCCTTCTGACCCTGTACAGCTGTTCTCATGAAACATGTTCTTATGTTTCAGGACTTTCAATTTATGTTCCTAACTGAGAATTCTGGAAGTTAAAGGATATACATCTTAATGAGCCACTTAGTGGCTTTTGGCAATCCCCTGTTTCATTAATTCTGTTGAATATTTCAAAAGTATAAATTGTAAGAGCTTAACGTAAGATAAAAGTCAAGTTTCAAGTGTTTTATACAAAAATATATATTAAACAAGAAACAACTCTCTTTACTAGATGTCAGAGCTGCTGGAGTTATACAAGTTACCATATTTTTTCTACTTGGTTCAAAGTGAGACTAGTGAGAAAAATTATGTTCAGTTGGATGGCAGCAGAATCATTCAGATCTGTATTACCAATATCAGATAAGCCAGGACTGTTCTTATGAGCAAGGATTACAACTTGGATGTATTTGTGCACTGTTACATAGAAGAATAACAGTTTCTTTCTATACATGGGAAAACAAAGTGCAGAAAAATACAGAAACTTCCTCAGGGTGACACAAACAACACTGACAGAGACGAAGTCCCAGATTTTCAGGTTGATAACTGGACTATATATTTAGCTTCTAAAATGAAATATAACTCAGCTTGCCATCTAATGCCAGCTGTCACAGGATAATTTTATTACAATGACATGGGAATGAAATTTCCAACTCTAAGTGATTATTATATTTTTATAGGAAAGTGTGAACCAGATATGATCATGGTGATTAAAAAAGTCCTTTTCTTGTCCAGTAAGAAGTCTTCTACTAAGTACAAGCTTATAAGAACTCCTAATAGCAGTGTGTCACCTTGGAGAAAGGGTGATGTGACACCACTCAAAATAGGGAAGCACATAAAAAATAAATTCCTGTTTATTCAATCTTTTAATACTAGAACAAGTGGAAATGTCAATCACTATTGACAACAGTCAACTTAATATTGCCACAGCATACTACAATATTTCCTAACAAACATGCCAAATCCACTACCATTCAGAATACTATCTGTACTGAATCTAAGGAATAAATATGTGTATAATAAATGCACACATCTTTATTAGATACAGAGTGATATATTTTTTAAGATTTTAAATTTCCCATCCTGGAGACTGAGCAAGTATTTTATGTTCATGATGTCAAGTGAACATGGGAGTTTCGGATTAATTTTACCATTTTTAAAGGGATTGCAAAGCTCACATAGCTACAGAGAAAGGGTTTGAAGTATGTGGTCTGTATGTAAACCAAAAGTCCTTGAAACTGACAAAAAAAAACCCTTTTTAAATTTATTTATGATTTACATCAATCTCTTGATTCTTTGAGGTCTGACTTACAATTATTCAACTGTAGGATTTAGCAAGACACTTCTGCTAAAGAATGCAATGGGTGAATGCTGCTTTTGCTTTGAAACATGGCATTGATTATTGTCTTCCCATTACAACTAGATTGAGTGCAAGCTACAGTCAGGGTAAATAAAGCCCAGCAAACCAGTGACATTTTAAATGATGCACATCTAAAGAAACTAATGAATGAGATGACTTCATTCCTTCAGTTCCATTCAGCTCAGACAGAATTACAGCCAGCCTGGAGAAACTGTTAATGAAACTTACTGCCTTTCTAAAAATAGAAATCCCAGCTTGAAATCTAATGCCTGTGCTTCTGTGGAATCTAAAGAAAATGGAAATGGAGCTGTAAGAAATTTTTGGAAAGACATCACTACATTACAATGTTTGCTGATATTCAATAAGCCTATATTAGCCCTTTTGAAGGACTGTCCATACATCTCTATGATAAGGAGCTTTAGCTGTTGAAAAAGGGAAGTTAAATGCCTGTATCTTGTTTCCATTGTGGGAATTGCATGTGTGGGATTTAACATAAGAAACTGCAAAGGGAACAAAGGGCTACGCTAGGGTCAGAAAACATTACTCTTTTTTTTAACTTATGACATACAATTAATTTTGTGGAAGTTTAATTTCACCTGAAAAAGGAAACTCTGCATGAAAAAAAGGTTTTCTGAATGGTTATAATCTTAAACAATTTATTTTTGCTTCAGGCTCCTATAATGAATAATTCCAATTTCTTAGATCTCCATCAGGACGTTATGAATTGCTATGGATTCTGCACACATGTTCATCTTCTCTCCCAGCCTCAGTCAGCTTAGATGAATATACACTACATGTGTGTCAAAATCAGTCTGAGTCCTTCTGAGGACAAGAATTTGTAAAAGTAAGCATGATCATAATTTCAAGAAGTACACATCTGGCAAGCAAAGAGAACTACTAAAGAGGTGGAAGAATCTAAGACATACTGATTTACTATGCCTAGCAAAGTCAAAGTAGGAATAAAGAGAAAGTGGGTGCTCTGTATGCAGCTGGTAAACAGGGACAATACATAATCCACAAGGGGTTGTATAAATGCCTCCATGTATTTCAGTGCACAATTCTGTTCAAAGCATTGGTCCCATTTCTTGTACTATCCCTCATTTTAACCAGTCCTACATACACGTTTGCATCTGAATACAAAACACATGGTTACCCACCATCTTCTGCAGAAGACGACACTTGTTCTGGTGGATCACACGAGATCTGAGAGGTGAACTCACCTAGCTGACCTTGGAGCAACCCTATGTAAGTTTCCACCATAAATACAAGAACATGTACGTGAATTCATACACAAAATTGTGTACCTCTAAGTTTAAATCAGGTGCTTAATTATGAGCTGGAAATCATGTATCAATTTGTTCATATTGAAAGAAAGCACAATGTAAAGTGCAAAATAAAGAAAATGAGTGGTTTCATGTGGTAATTTTAGTGAATGAAGGATTGCATGACCTTGTCAGGCAGAATCTCTTATTTCCTTATTCTAGGCATTATTTTTTATGCCTTTTAGAAAGCAAAGGATCTATTTAAGAGAAATGAAATACGGGTTTAGGTTCTAGCTTGACTCCACTAAGATGCTGGTTTAAGTCACATTGTGTCTATAAAGAGTGGAGTTTTGTGAACATAAATCAGTTTTCTAATACCCATAAGTGGGCTTTTCATAAGCACACAGAAGTTTTTCCCCCAGCTTCTCTGTCCATCAATAGAACTTGACTTGCAGCTTTCTTAAGCACTTTCAAAAAACCTTACCTGCAGGTATGGTATTGAGTGTATCAATAATGACTAAGTTATACTATAAACAGCCCATTTGTTTCTGAATACAGCAGCAATAGAAAAAACATTGTGAAAAAAACACAATCGATAACTCACAGAGCATTTCTCTGTGTGTAGAAAGCAGATGATTTGAAAGTATATTTGCATAAAGAAAGAACTTCTGACCAATGTGATACATGGTTTGGGATGCCTCTGGGTCTGTCTCTGTCTACACCTCCAGACGCACCAACCCTCAAACTCCAAAAGGTGCTTTAACACCACAGACCTGGAGCCTACATTGGTGCAAAACATGTGAAATGGGGGGCCAGCATTTACACCTCAAAGGGGCACTCCAGCCAGGACCAGGTCATCCTGGCTCGGGCCCTGAGCAAAGGCAATGCTTCATCCTACTCTGGGTGAACGTCAGCCCTGGAAATTATATTAACAGAAAGAAACTGCTGACTCCTTGCTTGCTTCACTCTTTGAATGGTCCAGAGTTTTACTGCATCTCTGGCAATTCTGCCCAGTTATAATCCTGGGGCGGGGGGAGTGGATTGCAGGTGGCCATGTCAGCCCAAGGTTGGCAGACCAATACCCAGAGAAGCCTACTTCCCTTAAAGAAGGGGAAAAAACCACATGGACTGTGGTGGGACAGAATTTATTTAGGAAGGGAGGACTTCTTTAAAAGTAATTTAACAGAGAATATACCTGGGTCTTCAGAGTTTTGCCATGGGCAAAAGTAGTACTCTTTACAATATTTTTTACCTGCTACCAGTAAGAAACACATTCAATAATGACCTTATGCAAAAATCAGAGATTTCTTACATACAAATAACCACTGATCAGCAAAACTGAAAGGTTAAGCAGATATGAAAGGACATTTGTTCAATGAAGAGTCAGGAACAGTTTTATTTCTCAGCAGTTACAAGTTGACATTACCTGTGCCATACTGTTATAGTGGTACTGTGTTTTCTTAGGAGTTGCATCATAAGTGAAAAATACTACATGCTTATGGAAATTTGCTATATTCTGTTCTATTGCAAATAAAATATAAAGGCAAAGAAATTATTCTTTTTCCCCAAAAGAGCCATAAAGAAAGGCATTAACTTCCTTGATCGTGTAAACACACACATCTTTACAGCATTCCCTTGGAGATAGCTTTCACATGTGTAGATGTACACAGGCCTACAGAGATGGAAACGCATGGTCCTGATACAGAGTTTGACCCATCGGAATAAAGACAACTACTATCACCCAGACTTGCACTGCACTAAGGCCATAACTTGACAGCATCCTGAATGCTTCTAAGGGCAATACAACTGAATCCCTTCAGAACAACGTGAGCACTGAGCAGCACTGAGCAAAAGTGTTTCAAGGTCTTGAAGAAAGAGAGAGACTTTCAAAATAAATAAAAAGAAATTTTTAATTTTATTTTTTATTTTATATTTTTTAATATATTTTATTTTTTTGTTTTTTATGCTATTTAACATCTTCATCAATGACATAGACAGTGAGATCGAGTGCACCCTCAGCAAGTTTGAAGACGACACCAAGCTGAGTGGTACGGTTGACACACCAGAAGGATGAGATGTCATCCAAAGGGACCTGGACAAGCTGGAGAGGTGGGCCTGCATGAACATCATGAGGTTCAACAAGGCCAAGTGCAGTGTCCTGCACATGGGACGGGGCAACCCCTGATATCAATACAGGCTGGGAGATGAAGGGATTGAGAGCAGCCCTGTGGAGAAAGACTACCAGGGGTTCTGGTAGATGAAAAGCTGGACATGAGCTGGCAATATGTGCTTGCAGCCCAGAAAGCCAACCAAATATTTTGCAATGAGAGTGGTGAAGCACTGGAACAGGTTGCCCAGAGAGGTGGTAGAGGCCCCATCCCTGGCAACATTCAAGGTCAGGTTGGCTGGGGCTCTGAGCAACCTGATCCAGTTAAAGCTGTCCCTGCTCACTGCAGGGGGTTTGGGCTAGATGACCTCTAAAAGGTCCCTTTCAACCCAAAGCATTCTATGATTCTATGATTCTATGAAAAAGCAATGTTTTTTGCCAGTTCAGCTGAGTTTGCAGTCAGGCCACCAGCCTCACTAAAACCTAGGCAGAGAATAATCTTTGTGCACACTCAGTATACCAACACTGCTCCTCTGGGTTTCTGCATGCATTTGCAGAGGGGGAAGGAAGCTGGTGAATAAAAGAAACCAGTGCAAATCTCTCTCATTATGACACCACAAAAGTTCAGACCTTTGTATTCAAGAACACATGTGAACAATGAGTATTCATGTGATTTCTTTCCCCTTTCCCTCTTATTCTCCTCCTGTGTGAAGGAGAGCATCACCACTGATTCTGAAGGGTGTGATACTTTTGCAGAGCTGTCCCCATGGTAAGAAAAGGTCGAGTTCTTGACCTCTGGCTACAGTTTAATTCATGTATAATAAGTCTTTTTTTTAAAAAAAAGATATTACAGGAAGAAGTGTTTATACAGTCCTACAGTCTAGTGAGTGTTTTCAGCAAAGCAAATTCACCTGTTCTCTACAGATACCTTCATGATCTTTAGACTAACTGAGCAACCTGCCCTTAGAATGAAAATTTTATTCTCTTCTCTGAGATTTATCCAGTTCTGAACATCCTGACTACCTGAATTGCCTGTCACTGGTATTTAGCTTCCCTTGAGAACAGCTCTAGACCCAAGACAGTGGGTCTCCGTAGCACTCTGTGGAGAAAAAATTCTCACTGTGTTTACCCAGACACACAGGTTCATGCATCCACAGATGCACACATGTACTGTAGCTATTGTCATGCCAGTTAGTGTGATCCCTGTTTTTTCTCTGCAGTACACACATCCCAAATAGCCTTTAGTTCTTCCTGTAGCTGCACTTCCGCATGTGAAAACTCAAGGTATCTCAGGCAGAAGAAATTGTAAGTAGCCTTAAAAGCTACACATGCACAACAGTGTCCTGGGGCATCAACCTGAACTGTTCAAGCATCTTGCTTTCCCAACATCAGCATGGACTTTCAGGCTTAAACTGCAGGCTTTTATTAATATCTTTACCTAAGTGTGCCTAGTTTCTCAAGATTTTATCTTCTAGTGACTAATAGTTTACCTCTTTTTTAGGGTGAGTCCCTGCCAGAAAAAAGCCTCTGCCGCTGGAGCTATATATTGAGTGAGCAGAGTACCCCAGCGAGGACTGAGCATACATTGCCATGTGTAGAAGGGAAGCTGGCAGAGACTCAGGCTGAAAGAAGAGCGGAACAGAATCAGATTGATAGGTGATATCAAAACTGCTGTTATGCCCATTTATATTCTTTCCCTCTCTGCTATTGCCACTTGGGTGGTCTGTCCATTGACAAAATTCAGTATCCAGGAATTATATTAAATTTCTTGTTCTTCTGCTCTTCTGAAGTAAATTCCAGTAGCCTTTCTGAAACACTGTGGAAACTTATGGGAGCACAATATTTCAAGCATACACAGATGGCATGCCTGCAACCTTATTTAAATATCAGCCTCACTGTCCCAAACATGAGCATGTCACTAATGACAAAGGTAATACAGAAATGTAAATTCATTAAGAGGCAACATACCATGAGGAGGCAGAGAAGCACCAGAACAGTGAATGAAAATCCACGTTAAAACTAGCCAATTAGTGAAATGCCATCTGTTCATCCAAACTTGATCAAATGGAGGAAGTTTTCGTGTTTAATGGAATAATTAATTCTTCAGGGTTTGGAAAAATGAGTGATTAGTTGTAATTTTTTCCCCTCTATCTGGCCTTTTTTATTGGATGAATCATTATGCGATTATTTACCTTGAAAATGCCACTAGGGCAGCTTCCCCCATGGTGCCTTAGTATTTTTGGCTGTAGCAGTGTTGTATGAAACTTGGCAGGATCTATTCACTGGACATCAAACACACTTTTTTTAAAAAAATTCCTGATGCCCTCCTTCAGTGCAGCTGTGTTAATCTGTCACTGTTCATTTTGGTTTTGGACAGTCAAGGAAATCAGAGTGTAATAGGGGTGAGTTCCAAGCCAGGGTGGGTGGAATAGAAACATTACAGGATAATGTGTGATACAGCTTCCAGTAGAAACATAATCTTGCTTTGGGCTTTCTCAAAGCTTGGCCCAGACTTGCTGAAAAATGTGTAAGTGTGGCCATAATTTTTGTTTTAGAGTGAGCTGAAACCCAGCAAAACTTGCTGAGTTTCCAAGAGAAAAGTACAAATAGTTTTTGCTTCCAGACTAGGTGGAAAATGGAAAGAATTATAAACCACTTCTCCCCTTCCCTCTCCTTCTACCCTTTTTGAATTTCTCCTAATGTCAAGACTTTCACAAACTTCAGCAAGTTGGCTTCTATTGAGGTTGTACACTTTTAATACAGCTTTCCACAGGCTGTGGATCATGCCGGCTAGGGATCATAGAATCATAGAATCATAGAATAGTTTAGGTTGGAAAAGATGTTTAAGGTCATCCAGTCCAACCATTAACCTAACACTACCAAGTCCACCACTAAACCAATTAATGGCAGAGTAGCAAATTCACATTTCCTGGCTTGGTGGCTGGAATATTTTTAATGAAAGTAAAAACTAGGAACCATTAAGATTGGAAAGGATCTCTAAGATCATCAGTCCAACCATCAACCCAACACCACCATGCCTACTAAACCATGTCCCCAAGTGCCACGTCTGCCCATTTTTTGAACACTTCCAGGGATGGTGACTCCACTGCCTCTCTGGGCAGCCTCTTCCAATGCTTGACTACCCTTTCTGTGAAGAAATTTTTCCTAATAGCCAATCTAAACCTCCCCTGGCACAGCTTGGCCCATTTCCTCTCGTCCTATCGCTAACTACATGAGAGAAGAGACCAACACCCACCTCACTACAACCTCCTTTCAGGTAGTTGTAAGGAGCGATAAGGTCTCCCCTCAGCCTTCTCTTCTCTAAGCTAAACAATCCCAGTACCCTCAGCCACTCCTCATAAGGCCTGTGCTCCAGACTCTTCACCAGCTTCCTTGCCCTTCTCTGAACACGCTCCAGCACCTCAATGTCCTTCTTGTACCGAGGGGCCCAAAACTGGACACAGTATTCCAGGTGCTACCTCACCAGTGCCAAGTACAGGAGGACAATCACCTCCCTGCTCCTGCTGGCCACACTATTCCTGAGACAAGCCAGGATGCTGTTGGCCTTCTTGGCCACCTGGGCACACTGCTGGCTCATGTTCAGCTGGCTGTCTACCAACACCCCCAGGTCCTTTTCAGCCATGCAGCTTTCCAGTCACTCTTCCCCAAGCCTGTAGCGTTGCATGGGGTTGTTGTGACCCAAGTGCAGGACTTGGCACTTGGCCTTGTTGAACCTCATACAGTTGGCCTCGGCCCATCAGTCCAGCCTGTCCAGATCCCTCTGCAGGGCCATCCTATCTTTGAGCAGATCGACACTCCCACCCAGTTTGGTGTCATCTGCAAACTTACTGAGGGTGCACTCCATCCCCTCATCCAGATCGTTGATAAAGATATTAAACAAGACTGACCCCAAAACAAAGCCCTGGGGAACACTGCTCATGACTGGTCACCAACTGGACTTGACTCCATTCATGACAACTCTCTGGGCTTGGCCACCCAGCCAGTTTTTTACCCAGTGAAGTGTACACCTGCCTAGGCCATGATCCGCCAGCTTCTCTAGGAGAATGCTGTGGGAGATGGTGTCAAAGGCTTTACTGAAGTCCACGTAGATGACATCCACAGCCTTTCCTTCATCCACCAGGAGGGTCACCAGGTCATAGAAGGAGATCAGGTTGGTCAAGCAGGACCTGCCTTTCATGAACCCATGCTGGCTGGGCCTGGTTCCCTGGTTGACCTGCACATGCCTGTTGAGCATATGCAGGACGAACCGCTCCATAATCTTTCCCGGCACCGAGGTCAGGCTGATAGACTTGTAGTTCCCCAGATCCTCCTTCCAGCCCTTCTTGTAGATGGGCATCACATTGGCAAGCCTCCAGTCATCAGGGACCTCCCCTGTTAACCAGGACTGCTGATAGATGATGGAAAGTGGCTTGGCAAGCTCCTCTGACAGCTCCCTCAGTACTCTTGGGTGGATTCCATGCAGCTCCATAGACTTGTGAGCGTCCAGATGGTATAGCAGGTCATTAACTGCTTCCTCCTGGATTATGGGGGGTTTATTGTCCTCTCCATCCCTGTCTTCCAGCTCAGGGGGCTGAATACCCTGGGGATAACTGTTCTGGCTATTAAAGACAGAGGCAAAGAAGGCCTCAGCCTTTTCTTCATCCTTGGTGACAATGTTCCCCCCCCACATCCAGCAAAGGATGGAGATTCTCCTTGGCTCTCTTTTTGTTGTTGATGTACTTGTAAAAACATTTTTTATTATCTTTTACAATGGTGGCCAGATTGAGTTCTAGTTGGGCTTTTTTCTTTTCAAATTTCCTGTCTGCATGACCCAACAAGATCCCTGTACTCTTCCTGAATTGCCTGCCCCTTCTTCCAAAGTTGATAGACTCTCCTTTTTCCCTTGAGTGCCAGCAAAAGCTCCCTGTTCAGCCAGGCCGGTCATCTTCCCCGATGGTTTGTCTTACGGCATATGGGGACAACCCACTCCTGCTCCCTTAAGACTTCCTTCTTGAAGAAAGCCCAGCCTTCCTGGACCTCTTTGCCCTTCAGGACTGCCTCCCAAGGGACTTTCCCAACCAGGGTCCTGAAGAGGCCAAAGTCTGCCCTCCGGAAGTCCATGGTAACAGTTTTGCTGCCCCTCCTCCTCAAGTCACCAAGAATGGAAAACTCTGTCATATCATGGTTGCTAAGCCCAAGATGGCCTCTGACCACAACATCTCCCACAAGTCCTTCTCTATTTGCAAACAGCAGGTCAAGTGAAGCACCTCCTCTGGTAGGCTCACTTACCAGCTGCGTTAGGAAGTTATCTTCCACACACTCTAGGAACTTCCTAGACTGTTTCCTCTCTGCTGTGTTGTATTTCCAGCAGATGTCCGGCAAGTTGAAGACCCCCACAAGAACAAGGGCTAGCGATTGCGAGACTTCCACCAGCCACTTATAGAATGCTTCATCTATCTCTACATCCTGGTTGGGTGGTCTATAGCAGACTCCCAACAGGACATCTGCCTTGTTGGCCTTCTTCCTCATCTTTACCCATAAGCACTCAACCTTGTCATCACCACTGTCGAGCTCTGTACAGTCAAAACACTCCCTAACATACAGAGCCACCCCACCACCTCTCCTTCCCTGCCTATCCCTTCTGAAGAGCTTATAGCCCTCCAGTGCAGCACTCCAGTCATGAGAGTCATCCCACCATGTTTCTGTGATGGTGACTATGTCATAGCTATCCTGCTGCACAAGGGCTTCCAGCTCCTCCTGTTTGTTGCCCATGCTATGTGTATTGGTGTAGATGCACTTGCGGTGGGCTATCGATTTCACCTCCAATGTTGCCATCCCACCCCTGGGCTCCTCTCTAGTGAGCCTGGTTATATCCCCTTCCCCCTTCAAACCTAGTTTAAAGCTCTCTCAATGAGTCCTGCCAACTCATGAGCAAGTACAGAGTACTTTTTAAAAACTGCTTATGTAGAGTAAAAAAGAAGACATATGTGGGTTCTAAAACCTTGATTGTCCAGTTTCCCTGCTTGCAATTTTCAGGATTAACAGAAGCTAATTTATTGTTAATTTATGGCATCTCAGTGAGAACAGTATTACTGTTACATTCAATAGCAATATTGCCAATAAATTTGGACCATCAGCTAAGTCCTTCACACTATGACAGTATAGGACACTAGGGCTAAATATCTGTCTTTCACACATAAGTTTTCTAGAAATTTTTCTTTGATAAAACATTGTGCTGTGTATCATGATTTGACAGATGTAATGCACTAAATCGGTGGTTTTATGCTGGTTTTGCTGCAGAGAAAAAGAAAAGAGGATAGTCTTCAGAGTTTTGCAATGGAAATGCGGTTATGCTTAGATTAAGGCAGTAGTTTAAATTCATGAGTTCCTATCTATGTGTTTATGTGGCTGTCACTGTTGGCATAACCGAGTGAAACCTCCAGATAACCCTAAACAGTTTTACACACAGCCTGAGGCAGTTCATGGTTTCAAGTGCCCCCAAAAACTTTAAAGCACTGAGGATTTCAGTGGTGAGCAGAGTCTGACCTCCTGCCTCCAGCTTCTCCCTCAGCTGCCTTCTCCAGGAACAGCTTTGCATGGTGCTGCTCCATGATCAAGATTTCCAAACACAGCAATAAAGTGTTATAGATGAAGTAATAACGTTCATTGATTTAAGTAATACGGTATGCATATTTGACAACTACACTGTTATAAAGAAAAGTGAAAAGCGATTACTTTCATTGCATTCGTTCTGCCTTTAATATGCCCTAACAACAAGTTACTGCTATACAAAGCAGAGTTTCCCACTATACAGCCCTCACTCACTGACCTCTGCCAATCTCCTTGGCTCTGAGTGACTGCTGAACAACACATGGGACCAGCAGTTAAAGACCAAGAAAATTTCAGCAGCTGCGAGTCCCCACATTGAATCTGGCTGGAAATAAACATGGTAACTGGGTACTGCTATATCTTGGCTGAAGGGATGTAGGAGTGCTTCAGTATAAAACAATGTTACTCACAATTTGCTGTTAACTCAGGCAAAGACACAGTCTCCATCCTGCTAACGGCTTAATCCTTGTAGTGAGGAATGGGTGCAAAGATGTAAACCAGTTGTTCATATAGGAAACAGTTACCAGATGGTAGGTGCAGCATTAAGTGCCCAGGTGCAAGCTCCTGTCATGTCTCTAGTAAAACATTTAGCTGAAAAGATTTACAAGGAAGTGTCCCTCTATCTCTGGTTCCTAGAAGAAGTGTAGCTTATTTTCTTCAGGCTTGCTCTCAGTCTAGCAACTTTCCTTGATCCCTGGAACTACAGGAAAATAGCTCCCTTGTCATTTCTCTCAGGGCTTGTCTAGTCCCTGCTCCAGATGCAAGTTTCTTATGTCCCTTGGATTTCCCTTTCTGCTTGCTTTCGGTTGCGTTCCCCCACATCATTTATTGTACTAAGCTACACATAAAGCTGTGCAGGTTTGAGTCCCAGTGCTGGCTGCCAGCTTGAAGCCCATAGGCCTCCCTAAGCTCAGCATGCCCAGGGGAAGCTCTCCTAGAAGGACCTCACTCCGGGCATCCAGGACAAAGCAACCACCCTAAAAAAAACCTTCTTTTTTTGCCTAACCATAGCCTCCTAAGGGAAAGGTACAGGCAGTAAAGAGCAGACGGGCAAAATCCAAGCCACATATTACATCCCACAGCTAAAGGCAGGGTAGCATCAACACAATGCTGGTACAAGGGCTTTTCAGTTCTCTGAAGATGGCATTCAGGAGGATGTCCATATGCCCTACTTCTCCCATAATTTAAAGTGTTTAAATATCACACTGGCAAAACCTTTCCCTCTGCTCCAACCTCATTTTGCAGCCTGCCTGCCTTCAGCTTTTTGTTCTCAAGCAATTCTGCTCATTAGGTGAGATGTTCAAATGCTTCTCTTTTCCCAATTAATTTTAGCTGGATTATGCGCATACTGTGCTTTAATGCTATTGTATGGCTGTGTAAAAGCATTTTCATCATGCATGATTCTGAAACAGTAACATGAAATGAAAATTCCTATTATGGCAAGTATAATCAATTTTTCAGACTTCTTAATGATGATGAGCAAAATCCAGAACTAGGGAAACCTGGTCTTGCCAACTTGTGTGCAGTGATTGCTAGTGAGGTAGGAAAGGAGCTTTCTGTGCCTCTCAGCCCCACCAAAATCTCTGACTGGAGCCAGGTGCAGAGGCAGCTCCCTGTGACTCATGTGACTGTGCCTGACTCGGACCCCTCAGCAGAGCAACTGCCTTCAGGAATTCAGTGCTTGCCTGGCACCCCTATGAAAACAAAATGTTTCATTCATAGAATATTACCAGGCTTGATAGTGCTTTCCATGGAATAGGAAACCAGTCTTCAGGGAGTGATTTGCTATCATTTAGCAGATGGGCTATGTTTCTATAGCAATAGGATGGAAAAAAGGGTAACAATAGTGTGAAAATAACTGGGTTCCTTTATTGGCTTGTTAGCCATTTTAATTTTGAAATGGATTTCCACTTAAAGCCATCTCAAAGGGCATTACCAGTGTTCATCTAATAGATACTGTCAGTAACATTTAGGGTCTGATTGTGGGAAAGCCCTGAAGGATGATTCATATAAATTACAACAGGAGCCTGTTCTGCTCAGTTAGTATTGGGAAGATTCAAACTGTCCCAAAGTTCATAGGTATTTCTGTTCAGAGTTCTGTCTGAAACTGTTTCTACATATATAGGAATTTAGACAGGGAGTTTTCCATTAGTTATGAATACTGTCAGGTACCAGGTCCCAAGACATATTTTCTTCTATTTCTATACCCAGTTTTAAAGTTTCACAGTTAGACTGACAGCTAATCAAAACTTTGTATAGCATGTTATTAACAAGAAATATGGTAATGTGGGGATTTTTTTGTTTGTTTGTTTGCCATAAAAATGTTACTTTCCTGTTTTTATGGAAAAGGAATTTTACACTGTGTCACAAGCACAAAGGCTATTCCTGCATTGCCTTCCCTTCCTGGTTCCACCCCTTTCTGCAGTTCCCACAGACCATTAGTGATACTAGTAATTTAAAGCTGATGAGCTCTCTACTGAATTAACCTAATCCACATATTGTTCATAAAGTAAAAAACGCCAGGGTAGGTGACACTTTTAGTCCAAGCTAGCAGGTATAGCTGAGCATTAGTGATGGAGAGGCCAGGAAAAAAAGGAGAAAAATGAGAGAGGTGGCATCTTAAGGAAGAGCAAGTTTCCTCATACTCCCACCAGATAGTGGACTACAAGAGCTCAAAGCCCTTCTGAAATTTAAAATCTGTCTCCAGGTAGTCTGCATGAGGCAGAGCTACTGGTAGCTCCCCGGCCCCACTGCCTCTTGATCACTGTGAGTGAGAAGACCTGCACTGGCAGGCGACCCTTTACTTGTGCTCTGAATAGCAGCAGAATAGCTGCCTTAGCATCAAGGTTGTTTTCAAAGAGCAAATTGTTTCCAGCTGCAGATACATTTTCCTGCCTGTTAAATTCTGGGTACTGTGGCATTTCCACAGACAGCATCTTTATGATACTGAGGGAGTATGGAGAGGGTGTGGAGCACATACATCACTCAGAGCACCAAAGGTTAACCCCAGAAGGTGGGTAGAGCAGTGTCACTTTGCAAAACATTAAATTGCTTTGACATGGTTGGATTTGTTTCACTTGCATATGGTGTTTTGTTCAAGCCAAGATGACCATTTGATCAGGTAAAGATCTAGGGAGAGTAGTTTTGAGCTTTCTCATCACCGAAGAAACTTAACATGACAGCCCAGGTCCTAGAAAGATCTCGCAAGCAAATCAGGAGTAGCGACAACCACTGACAAGAGTAAGAGCTACAGCAGTGCAAACCAACTTGGAGTCGAATGAAACAAAAAAATCCAGAGTTGACTGGATTTTTTTTTTTTTACAGTATCATTCACTTCAGAGCTAAATTCCACTCTTTTGAAATCTTGCCATTTATGGAATCAATAGATACCAAGAGGTTAGGAAGTAGCTGTGTAGATGGCTCGGTACACTTTCCTCTCAAGTACTGGTTTACCTCACTGAACTAGTAAGGTTCCTCCTTCTCTCACAGCACTTAGCTCTTCTAAAATTGCTTGTGTTATAATTTGCTATAAATTTCAACTGATAAAGGTTTTTGTGTCTAAATTCAGTTTATTGTATGACACTAGAGGCCACAGAAGAGCTTGTTGTGCAGCAGTATGTTATTAACATTTTAATAATAGCTATTTCAGTAGTGATGTAACATAAATTGTGACCCAAGTTTAGTTTAAGAGACATTATTTCAGTGACAAAAACATCTGTTGTATACCACCGCTGTGAAAAGTTCTTGAAGGAAAAGCTGTTACTCTTTTGTTGATGACATTAGAAGTAAAGTTCTTAATTTTTTAGAAAGAACAAACCATAGTCTATTAAAGACATTGAAGGTGTGACTGAAAATTCTTTGTTCACTGGAATTTCATGGCAGCTTTTTTCCCCTGCCTATTTAACATGTGAGTGCTGTTTCTTTCATAGATAATTTTATGACTGATGATTCCTGTCAGCATCTGACCTTTGGCTTAATTGAAACTAAAAGGGGTAGAAAGTGGTTAATTTCTTCTTATATCAATAGTTTCAATATCTGTATTTTAATTAACAAATAAGCAAAACAGTCTTCAATCCTGTCAAGATTTGTAGCAATGCTGATAGGAGGGGATGCATGCCATGGTTTTTCTTCAGACAGAAGCAGCTACAGGAGTGTTATGAGTGAAATTGGCTCTGGGTGTCTTGTCTGCACTAATGATCCTGCTGGCCAACACCAGGAACTGTGCCTGGACTACAGATATGTCAGTGAAGACAAACAACAGAATGTCTTTTCCATCTTTATCCATTGGAAACAGGCTTTTGGGAATGGTGGCTGTCGTGGTTTAGCCCCAGCCAGCAACTAAGCACCACGCAGCCGCTCGCTCACTCCCCCTACCCCGATGGGATGGGGGAGAGAATTGGAGGAGTAAGAGTGAGAAACACTCCTGGGCTGAGATAAGAACAGTTTAATAATTGAAATAAAGTAAAATAGTAATGCTAATAGTAACAGTATAATAATGATAATAATAATAATGATACACGAAGCAAGTGATGCACAATGCAATTGCTCACCACCCGCCGACCGATACCTAGACAGTTCCCGAGCAGCGATCACTGCTCCCCGGCCAACCCCCCCCAGTTTATATACTGAGCATGACGTCATATGGTATGGAATAGCCCTTTGGTCAGTTTGGATCAACTATTCTGGCTGTGCCCCCTCCCAGTTTCTTGTGCGCCTGGCAGAGCATGGGAAGCTGAAAAAGTCCTTGACTAGCATAAGCAGTACTCAGCAACAACCACAAACATCAGCCTGTTATCAACATTCTTCTCCTACTAAATCCAAAACACAGCACTATGCCTGCTGTTAGGAAGAAAATTAACTCTATCCCAGCCGAAACCAGGACAGTATCCACCCCTTATTCTATACCATCTACGTCATGCACAGGCCCTCCCCTTTCCAATGTGTTCCAATTAATCACCACCCCTTTCCCTATCTTGATATACACACAGATATCATTCCCTTCGTCTATGGCCCATCCCTCTAAAATGTCCATTGAGTTCATTTAGCCCATGACTTTGGGTTCCATCTGTCATCACAGTCTTTCAGAGCAGGACAGGTGGTGTGCAGTGTTGGACTGTTGCATGCTGAAGTCAGTTCTCATTCCAACATGGTTTCATCAAAGTTCATTTTCCTTAGGCTGGGCAATTCTTACTGCAATACCATTGATGCGGCATATAGCAATCATAATATATAGCATTATATACTTAATATTAACCTACTATATTATTATATTAACATGCAGTTAAGAGATAACATACAGTATTATAAAGCAATTAATATTATACAATTCAGTTCATTGGCTATTTTCACCCAAAATCAAATTCCCTTGAGGTACACATTGGGCTTCCCCATCCTTTCGCATCACCCACCAAGTGCACCCAGGTCCTTGAGCAAAAGCAATCCCACGAATGGGTTTGCCTTTGCCAGAGGGGGAAGTAACCCAGACTGTCTTCCCCAGCATATTTTTCATGTGCACTACAGGAACTTTATCTCCTTCTACAGTACGTAAAAGTTTTGATTGGGCAGGGCCAGCTCGATTGGCAGATCCCCTGGTGTTGACTAACCAGGTGGCTTTTGCTAAATGCGTATCCCAATGTTTAAACGTCCCACCACCCATTGCTCTCAGGGTAGTCTTTAACAATCCATTGTATCGCTCAATTTTCCCGGAGGCTGGTGCATGGTAAGGGATGTGATATACCCACTCAATGCCGTGCTCTTTGGCCCAGGTGTCTATGAGGTTGTTTCGGAAATGAGTCCCGTTGTCTGACTCAATTCTTTCTGGGGTGCCATGTCGCCACAGGACTTGCTTTTCAAGGCCCAGGATGGTGTTCCGGGCGGTGGCATGGGGCACGGGATATGTTTCCAGCCATCCAGTGGTTGCTTCCACCATGGTGAGCACATAGCGCTTGCCCTGGCGGGTCTGTGGGAGCGTGATGTAATCAATCTGCCAGGCCTCCCCATATTTATATTTTAGCCATCGTTCACTATACCCAAGGGGCTTGAACTGCTTGGCTTGCTTGATTGCAGCGCATGTTTCACACTCATGAATAACCTGTGCAATACTGTCCATAGTTAAGTCCACCCCTCGATCACGAGCCCATTTATACGTTGCATCCCTTCCTTGATGGCCTGAGGCGTCATGGGCCCACCGAGCTATAAATAATTCACCCTTATGTTGCCAGTCCAAATCCACCTGAGCCACTTCAATCTTAGCAGCCTGATCTACTTGCTGGTTGTTTTGATGTTCTTCAGTGGCCCGACTCTTAGGTACATGAGCATCTACATGACGAACTTTTACAACCAGGTTCTCTACCCGGGCAGCAATATCTTGCCACAATGCGGCAGCCCAGATTGGTTTGCCTCTGCGCTGCCAGTTGCTCTGCTTCCATTGCTGCAGCCACCCCCACAGGGCATTTGCCACCATCCATGAGTCAGTATAGAGATAAAGGACTGGCCACTTTTCTCTTTCAGCAATATCTAAAGCCAGCTGGATGGCTTTCACCTCTGCAAACTGACTCGACTCCCCTTCTCCTTCAGCAGTTTCTGCGACTTGTCGTATAGGACTCCATACAGCAGCTTTCCACCTCCGATGCTTTCCCACAAGACGACAGGACCCATCAGTGAACAGGGCATATTGCTTTTCATTTTCTGGCAATTTATTATACAGTGGGGCCTCTTCAGCACGTGTCACCTCCTCCTCTGGTGATATTCTAAGGTTTTTTCCTTCTGGCCAGTCCATGATCACTTCCAAGATTCCTGGGCGACTGGGGTTTCCTATTCGAGCCCGTTGTGTGATCAATGCAACCCACTTACTCCATGTAGCATCAGTTGCATGATGTGTAGAGGGGACCCTCCCTTTGAACATCCAGCCCAACACCGGCAGTCGGGGTGCCAGCAGGAGCTGTGCTTCAGTACCAACCACTTCTGAAGCAGCTCGAACCCCTTCATATGCTGCCAGTATCTCCTTCTCAGTTGGAGTATAGCGGGCTTCGGATCCTCTGTATCCCCGACTCCAAAACCCTAGGGGTCGACCTCGAGTCTCCCCTGATGCTTCCTGCCAGAGGCTCCAGGTAGGGCCATTCTCCCCGGCTGCGGTGTAGAGCACATTTTTAATATCCTGCCCTGCCCGGACTGGCCCAAGGGCTACTGCATGAACTATCTCACGTTTAATTTGTTCAAAGGCTTGTTGTTGCTCAGGGCCCCATTTGAATTCATTCTTCTTCCGGGTCACTTGATAGAGAGGGCTTACGATCTGGCTGTAATTTGGAATATGCATTCTCCAAAACCCCACAACGCCTAAGAAAGCTTGTGTTTCCTTTTTGCTAGTTGGTGGGGACATAGCTGTTATTTTGTTGATCACATCCATTGGGATCTGACGACGTCCATCTTGCCATTTTATTCCTAAAAACTGGATCTCCTGTGCAGGTCCCTTGACCTTACTCTGTTTTATGGCAAAACCAGCCTTCAGAAGGATTTGGACTATTTTCTTTCCCTTCTCAAAAACGTCTTCTGCTGTGTTGCCCCACACAATGATGTCATCAATGTACTGCAGATGTTCTGGAGCTTCACCCTGTTCCAGTGCTGTCTGGATCAGTCCATGGCAAATGGTGGGGCTGTGCTTCCACCCCTGGGGCAGTCGGTTCGAGGTGTACTGAACACCCCTCCAGGTAAAAGCAAACTGGGGTCTGCACTCTGCTGCCAAAGGGATGGAGAAAAATGCATTAGCAATATCAATTGTGGCATACCACTTAGCTGCCTTTGACTCCAGTTCATATTGAAGTTCTAGCATGTCTGGCACGGCAGCACTCAGCGGCGGTGTAACTTCGTTCAGGCCACGATAGTCCACTGTTAGTCTCCACTCCCCATTAGACTTTCGCACTGGCCATATGGGACTGTTAAAGGGTGAGCGAGTCTTGCTGATCACTCCCTGGCTCTCCAGTCGACGAATCAGTTTATGGATGGGAATCAGGGAGTCTCGGTTGGTGCGATATTGCCGCCTGTGCACAGTTGTGGTAGCAATCGGCACCTGTTGTTCCTCAACCTTCAGCAACCCTACAATTGAAGGGTCCTCTGAGAGACCGGGCAAGGTGGACAACTGTTTAATTTCCTCTGTCTCCAAAGCAGCTATACCAAAAGCCCACCGGTACCCTTTTGGGTCCTTGAAATACCCTCTCCTGAGGTAGTCTATGCCAAGGATGCACGGAGCATCTGGGCCAGTCACAATGGGGTGCTTTTGCCACTCATTCCCAGTTAGGCTCACTTCAGCTTCCAGTACAGTTAGCTGTTGGGATCCCCCTGTCACTCCAGAAATACAAATGGGTTCTGCCCCTCTATAGTTTGATGGCATTAGCGTGCGCTGTGCACCAGTGTCCACTAGAGCCTTATACTCCTGTGGGTCTGACGTTCCAGGCCATCGAATCCACACAGTCCAGTAAACCCGGTTGTCCCTTTCCTCCACCTGGCTGGAGGCAGGGCCCCTCTAACACTGGTCACAGTATTCGTTGTTCACTTCCTGTAAATGTGAATCAAAAGTTCCCTGATCAAGGTCGGAAGTAAAATTAGCCCTCTTACTCTGTCTCGGGAACTGCTCACTGGAAACTGGAGCTGCAATTTTCCTGGGAGAACCGCCTTTTCTAATAGTTTTTCCTTGCAATTCACGCACCCGTGCCTCTAAGGTTGAGGTGGGTTTTCCATCCCACTTTCTCATGTCCTCTCCATAATCACGCAGGTAAAACCACAGGGTGCCCCGTGGTGTGTATCCTCTATATCCTCTCTCTTGAGCATAGGGACGTTGACTCCTAATGGCTGAGACACTGGTCCGTGCAGGTGGGGAGTAGGACAGATCCTCTCTGAGTTGTTGGAACTCTTGGCATATTTTTTCAGACAGTTTTTCCACAGCCGAGACACAGGCCCGTAGGGAGGAAGAGAGCTTTTCTTCGTAGTCCCGGAGTTGTCTAGCCACTTCATCCACCGTTGGTGCCTCGTCGTCTTTCCAGGCTAGTATTGCCAACGAGTTGGAATACGATGCTGGTGCGCTCCGTACCACCTTCCGCCACATGGATTGTGTGCACCTGACTTCATCTGGGTCTTTGGTTAACCGCTCATCATTCAGGTCACTGTAAATCACCTCCAGCACGCCTAATTCCCTCAGGTACTGGATACCTTTCTCTACGGTGGTCCATTTGCTTGGGCGGTATAAAACATCCTCCTTGAAGGGATACCTTTCCTTCACGCTTGACAGAAGTCGCCTCCAGAGGCTGAGCGGTTTTGCCCCTTTTCCAATTGCTTTGTCAATGCCCCCTTCCCTGGAAAGGGATCCCAGCTGCTTGGCTTCCCTACCCTCTAAATCCAGGCTACTGGCCCCGTTATCCCAGCATCGGAGCAGCCAGGTGATGATGTGCTCGCCTGGATGACGACCAAAATCTGTTCGCATATCTCGCAGCTCACTCAGGGATAGGGATCGGGTGGTCACCATCTCATTTATGGGTTCTTCCTCCTCTGGTTCTCGTGATGGCCCTGGTTCATCTTCATCCCTTACTAAACGAACTGATTTCCTCGTGTATTTTTTCTTCTGTATAGGGGCAACTGATACCGGCGCAGGTTGGTTCTCTGGTTTAGCCACAGTGTCTGTCACTGGGGTTTGAGTAGCCGCAGTGCTCATGGCTGTGGCTGGAGTAGCCACAGTGCCTGGGGCAGGGGTTTGAGTAGCTGCAAGGCCTGTAGTGGGGGTTGGAGTAGCCGCAGGGCCTGTAGTGGGGGTTTGAGTAGCCACAGTGCTTGTTGTTTTGTCATCAGATCCAGAGACCTTCTCTTTCTTTTGAGGGTACTGATTAGCGTTGACCACGGCTCGATAGGCATGGGCCAGTCCCCAGCATGTTGCAATGATTTGTGTCTCTCTGGAGCTACCAGGGTGACAACATACTTCTTCCAAATACTTTACTAATTCTTCAGGATTCTGCACTTGTTCAGGGGTGAAGTTCCAAAACACTGGAGGTCCCCACTGCCCTAGGTACTTGCGCATACGATCCCACACACCCTGCCACTCATAACTATCCAGCCTTGGGGTAGATCTCTGGATGGTATTTTTAAACTGCTTACTGACCTTTATCAAAATGGAAACAACATTCCCAAGAATTATCAATAGAAGTATCTTAACTGCCCAGGGGTGTTCAAGATACAGGAAAGTTGTTGTAATGAAGGAGGAAACATCATAGAAGAAAGCAGCAAAGGTGCCATTCTGTATTTCCTCCACAACAAGCCTCTCAGAGTAAGAAGTATAATTGCTAACTCTCTCTATGAGGTAGTACCCGAAGTACAGTAGTGACTTCTGTATGAAACCCAAATACCAAAGAATGCTCAAGGTCAGGGTTTTGATAAGGAGCCTCCCAAGCAAAAGATCATGAATCACTGCAGAGCATAGCACACTACACAAACTGACAGCAAGCTTTAACGCGTGCTGCAAAAAAAAGAACATGGTGCAGATCAGAAGAACTAATATCGTGACCGGCAACTGTTAACAGACTCCTTAATACACTCTGATTAATCTGTTGTTATCTCAAGTCCCTGTTCGGGCGCCAAAAAGGACTGTCGTGGTTTAGCCCCAGCCAGCAACTAAGCACCACGCAGCCGCTCGCTCACTCCCCCTACCCCGATGGGATGGGGGAGAGAATTGGAGGAGTAAGAGTGAGAAACACTCCTGGGCTGAGATAAGAACAGTTTAATAATTGAAATAAAGTAAAATAGTAATGCTAATAGTAACAGTATAATAATGATAATAATAATAATGATACACGAAGCAAGTGATGCACAATGCAATTGCTCACCACCCGCCGACCGATACCCAGACAGTTCCCGAGCAGCGATCACTGCTCCCCGGCCAACCCCCCCCAGTTTATATACTGAGCATGACGTCATATGGTATGGAATAGCCCTTTGGTCAGTTTGGATCAACTATTCTGGCTGTGCCCCCTCCCAGTTTCTTGTGCGCCTGGCAGAGCATGGGAAGCTGGAAAAGTCCTTGACTAGCATAAGCAGTACTCAGCAACAACCACAAACATCAGCCTGTTATCAACATTCTTCTCCTACTAAATCCAAAACACAGCACTATGCCTGCTGTTAGGAAGAAAATTAACTCTATCCCAGCCGAAACCAGGACAGTGGCACATGCCTGTTCCCAGGTTAAACAGTGAGTGGAATGCAAGCAGTTCAGGAATTAGTCTTGTCTAGACTTAATTGAGGAGAAATTACATTTTCTCCTTTATTTTCCTTTAATTAAACAAATTATTAAAATTGTACATTTTTAATTGTGATTGTGGGAATGTGCTTTTTCACTGCAAGTAATTTTTGTATTACTCTAAATGTATCAACTTTGTGGGATCTTCCTGTAAAAAATTAATTTCCTGGAAGAGATAATGATACATAGATACAACTTATCTAAGCTAGGATATGAAAAAATATTCTGCAACAGGATCAGAACTCTTTGTTTGGAATTTTTTATCCGGTTTGACCATGAGTTGTCTAAGCCAATTCTGTGTGGAAGAGCACATAATATTTCTGACGTGATTTGTGACCAGAGTATGTATTGTAAAGAGATTGATAGGAACAATGTAACTCCATTTGTTTCAGGAACTGTTGAATCAACCATTAATAATGTAACAAAACAGTGGTGAGATGTAAACAACAGAGGAGGGAACTTCCTTCTCTGTGAGACACCAAGGTTTTCAGTAGTCCTGGATACAACTTGCCATTAGTATAAAGGAGTGTTTGTACCGGGTGAGATCTGAGAGTATTGTGATGAATGCGGTGTGTTCAAGTCAGGAAGCCTTAATGAGTTATAATAGAAAGAAAGGTAATTTACAGAGAAGACATTTTTATTTCTCTAGAAAGACTCAATATGCAACAATGGAAAGCACAGATACATAAAGCAGAGTACGGTACAATACAATTACAGTAGAAGACTATGGCTCTCCTGAAGTAGCTAAAATCAGCTTCTCAATATCACACTCATTTTGTCCACGTAGAATCCTAAAATAACCATTTTCTCCCCAAGATTTTCCCCAGGAATTTGCAGCAATCTAAAGAAAAATAAAGGGGGGGGGGGGGGGTGTAAATTATAATTTTAAAGTAGTATTTAAGAATACAAGGTGTAAAATGCAAAATGAAGGTGTAAAATGCAAAATTAATCTTTTGTGTTAGTTTCCTTTTTAAGAAAGCGAATTTCTCAGATTTGGTGCACTGAGAATCAGAATGCATCTTTTCCTGATTTCCAATCATTTTTTCCTTTTTGTTCCAAACTTCAGTTCCAAAATGAGGGTTAATAAAAATGAAATACTATTTCTACAAGGCAGTTTGATAAATAGAAGCAGAAATCATTAGATAATCCAACTATTGGCTGGAGAAAGTGGTCATTGAAACAACAATAGTCAAAATTCCAATTACAATTACTCTGTTAAAGAGAGACCCAAGATATGAAAAGCTGACTTTTAATAAATAAGGTTTCATTCAGGTAGCTATTGACATATTGAGCAATTTTGTTTCTAATGAAGTCAGCAGAAGTTTTGCCATAGATGTCAGTGAAACTACCTACCACAAGCCCTGCTATCAGCTATGTAAACTCTAAATTACCTTCTGCTGAACACAGGAATAATGAGATGAGCTGTTAATCATGATCAAAGCGATAAAATGTGACTTACTGTAAATGGCTGAAAGCCAATGTTTACTTTTTTTTTTTCTGATAGCTGCATAGCATTTGCCAATGCTGTTTAAATAGATAGCTTGTCTTTTCCAAATGTTTTAACAAATAATATTGATTACTTTTATTGAGTCTCATTTACAGGCATCAAAAAGAACTGAGTTTTCATGGGAAATCTGAATAACATTTAAGAATTTGGATAAGATTTGAGACAATGTAGGAAAAAACACAGATATAGGTAGGAGATCAGATGAAACAGGCTTTGAAATTGAGGTAGATGAAGCTATAGTTCAAGGGTTAGCCTGATAAAAGTTGCCAGAAAGGGAATACAATTATGCAGGAGACTTTAATGTGAAGGAAAAAAATAGACACAGATGGAGTGAATGAAAGAAAGAAGCTGGTTTTAGATAATCTGTGTTGTAGAAATTTTTTTTTTTCTTCTGCCTCAAAACACAGTGCTAAGGGTTCACTTACCCAGAACTTCTGTTTCTGTCCATTTTTGTCAGCTAGTGTTCCCCACCTGTTACAAGACATGGTACTATGAGACCTTTGATGCATATGTTCACATTTTGCAGTTTTAAACAAGCAAAGAAAAAGAAAACAAGAGAAGAAAAGCTTGTCTTAGTTGTCCTAATAACAGTATCAGAACAAAGCATGACTGATAGATGTCTCCATGTTTAAGTAACAAACTCTGCTGATGATGCAAATGAAGACAAGTATCCTGCCAGCCACAAGCCAAATTGCCATTAGGGACTACAAAAAATTAACACAAGTGTAGGTTTAGTTTGTGATTGCAAAAACCTGTTTTTGTTGACAGAATCTCTCTGGAGAGCTTTCCAGATAAACTGAACTGAACTGAACCATGTCGAGTATTGAAATTAATGTGAGCACATTTCTTCAGTTCAACTGAAGATCCCTAGGAACACTTTTGTTAAAGATCTCATCCAGCACCTTTACAAAAATAGATAGTAAGTTGGGACTGAAAATGTTCCCAGCTTTTCTCAGCCCAAATTAAATTGCTGACAACCTAATCTGTTTTATTGCACAATGTGGGGGATGACCTGTAAACTTAATGTTTCTTTGACATCATTGAGGACATGCTAAATGTTGTGGCAGTATCCATGAAACCACACAAGAGATTGTCCCTACCTGCCAGGTGATAGGACTTTCATAATTGGATATTTGTAGCTGAACTGCACAGTGCTCTGAGTTGTTAAGCCTCACTTTGTATATATATGGGACAGAAGAAGTTGCAAAGCCATTGTCTGGATGCAGTTCAATGAGCAAAAGCTGTCCTATACACCTTAGGTAGCTAGGTATATATGGTATGTCTACTGATTGCATGAAGAGCTCTGTCTTGTTTTGCATTTATATAATGAACACTTGTCTAGTTACTATTCACAGGTTGTAGAATCATAGAATGCTTTGGGTTGGAAGAGACCTTTAAAGGTCATCTAGTCCAAACCCCCTGCAATGAGCAGGGACAGCTTCAACTGGATCAGGTTGCTCAGAGCCCCATCCAGCCTGACCTTGAATGTTGCCAGGGATGGGGCCTCCACTACCTCTCTGGGCAACCTGTTCCAGTGTTTCACCACTCTCATTGTAAAAAATTTCTTTCATGATGCCTGTAAAAGGGCATAAATAAACAGAAAACCAAAGACGTGAACTTTTAAAGGTTTTTCCACAGTATAAAGTTAATCCTAGAATATGCAGAATGCCATTGACAGGGTGTTTATTGGTGTATAACCCACCAATGCCACGTGTTTGAGCTGTATTTGCAGTGCTCCATTCACTTTGAAAGGCAAGCAGCAAAAATATAAGAAATCCCACACTGTGAATGGGGAAATTAGGATTGTTGTGTCATCTTTGTAAAAAAATTTGAACAGTCACAGTGGCATCAGCTCTCCTTGGTTAACAGTGAATCCTAATGTATGTGGAATACCTGCACTTCCAGCCAAAGGGAGAAAACCAAGACAAATTGGTGACTAGCAGAGAGGTGAAGTCTGGATTACAGTTGCAAGCACAAATTGTAGCTACTGCTCATTAAATACAAGGAATCATAAACCCAAAGTTGGTCATAGAGACCATTGAATGTAATTGTTTTTTAAAAAAGACTCATGATGTTTTTTCTTTGAATTACCACATGAAAGTTCAGGGATTATTAATAATCTTTGCCATTTCTTTGCCAAATATATTTCAGATACAATCTGTCATGATCATAATTTAAAAAAAAAAAAGATATAATAGGCTATCTGATTTGCTATCAGATTCAGATTTACTTCTTTCCTCATAACCATTTTACTAAAAAAAATTACATTAGCTGCAGTGTGAAAGTCCAATATTTACATCAGTCTTAAAGAAAGAGGAAAATTGCCTTGAATTTATATTCATGTGTTCCTGCATTCAGTACTACATGTTATCTCTCCCACTTGTTTGAGTAGGATGATGACCAGTTCCTGCAGACTCACAGTTCTGAGGTTAAGGGGTTTTTTTTTTTAACATTTGTTATTTTATAAAAAGAAAGTCAACCTCTAGTTTCATGCACTGACAGGAATTTATTGATTCTCAGAAATGTTTCTAAATGGAAGAAAACTTAGAAACCAAAATGGAAAAGGAACTTTTTTTTTTATCCTTGACTGTAACATATTCATTAATTTAATTCCTAGGTTTTTTTCCATCATAGTCAGAAACAAACAGGGGTACTTGACATATGCATTTTGTCTTACAGTTTAGAAAGAAGAGCTGCTTACTCAGTAATCGATGCCCATGGGCATTCATCCAAATACTCTAAATTAAAATACCTTAAATTAAAGTACACAAGAACACAGCTAACGGGTCAAGAAAAGTGTCTAATTCCCTTTATTCAGGACCTGCCATTCTGCGTTTGGAGCACTGTGCCCAGTTTTGGGCTTCCCAATACAGGAAAGACATTAACAGGCTGGAAGAAGACCAGCAGGAATCTGCTGAGATGTTTGGGATCTGGAGCACATGATGTACAAGGAGAGGCTGAGGGAGTTGGCTTTCTTCAGCCCTCAGGACAGGTGACTCAGGGGAGATCTATTTTCTGCTTTATAAAGGGTAGGCATAGAGAAAATAGAGCAGACTCTCCAGATACAGGCACAGCCAATGGTCAGAAGATGACAGTCACAGTTTTCAGCAAGGGAAATTGCAGTTGGACATAAAGAAAACAAGCATTTCACAGGAGTGGTTAGGCACTACTGCAGTGAGAGGTTGTAGAATATTTGTCCTCAGAAATATGCAAAACTCACCCAACCTGAGAAGCCCCATGAACCTTAACTCTGAAGGTGGCTCTGCTTTGAGCTGGGGGATTAAACTAGATAACCTTCAGAGATCCCTTCTACTCTAAAGTATTCAATGATCTAAGCAACTTGATCTAAGATGGCCCTGCCAATTTAGGGCACAGAGAGTTGGACCAAACAACTTCCAGCCTCAGTTAGTCTGCAGTTCTATGAATTATTAAATTTTGTATTCAATGTATAGATTTTGTGTAACCAAAAAAAAAAGTTCTAGACCTGCTTACCAAACTTTTCCTAGAACTTGGCACGGTTTGTTCAGGTTCGTTCCAAAGACTGGCTGAGATTCACCAATCCTCATTTCTCCCAGGCTAACGTGCTTCTTTCAGTCTGAAAAGGCACTCAGCTGTGATGGAAACAGCTGTTTTGTGAACCACACTCTCTATATATTGTTCAACTATGCAGTGTTTGTAGCCACATGCCAGTTTGATTTGACATCTTGCCTCTGGGAAATGAATGCCAGCTCCATCAAGAGCATTTCTGGCTTTTTCTTGTCTCATTCATACTAATATACCTTCTAAGGAGGAAGCAATTCTTTCAAAAAACTGCTAAGTGGAAAGTGTTTCTGCAGTAGTATCTGTAGGAAAGGAGGACATATTTTCTAAAATAGATTTCTCAATTTTCTAAAACAGATTTCTCAGCCTAAGTATTGCATTTGATCTTTGCAACTTCTCTTTTTCCCTTTTCCTGTCTCCAATGCTATACTTGAGTAGTTTTCATGATTTCAGCCTTACTGATGGAATAAATTCATTCTGCATTGTATCCCTTAGTTGCACCTATCAAACACGTTATGGCATCCGAGCACAGCTTTCACTTTAAGCTTAATTTAAGTTTAGATTCCTCAGAGAAAACAAATCTCTAGATATCCTTTCTGTTGCCAGGCATCTCAGAGTGAATTTTCTGAGTTATAAAGAAATACATGATATAAATGACAACTATTAAATTCAGCTTGAATTTTAACTGTTGTTTTACTTGCTGCTGTAAGTACTACTCCTTGAAATATGAACAAAGACTGACTGAGAGGAATTTGTTAAAATCATCAGATAATACTTAGTAATCTGAAAATATATTCAGAGGAAATGTTAACCTTCTAAAACTCTTAGCCATCCACTAGGCTGAATGGAAACTGGATGGCATCTTATTTCAACAATTCGGAAAATGGTCATTTTTCAATGGAGTTCGCGTCCTGTATGTTTTCCTACATAGATGGGACTCTGTGCAAATATCTTTTCCTGAATCTGGGTAATCTTTGACATTAGTTGCAAAAGTTTAATCATTAATAAATTAAAAAGAAGCACTCATGGAAGAGACTATGGGAGTAAAAAGTAACCTGGTATATTATTGATAGCAACTGTGGAAAGTGATAGCATTCCAGATCATTTTCCCCGGAAAGTAGCAGCTCAGAGAAAGTGTTGATTGGTCCCTCAAAACCTTCAGAACCAATTTTTTTTTTAAAATTGAGTAACTAGAAGTATAATCCTGAAGGACCTAAATAAGCCATTGGGGTTTAAAAGTGAAACCCATACCACCCACTTTTCATCCCAACAAAATGAAAGATCTGTACTGATTATGAAAGGCACCAGTAGTACAAGGATATTATTAATCAATGCAAATTTTTGCTTTGGGTATACTGTGGAAAAATAGAATACATAATAGTTCCTTTACAATATTTTAAAAAATGTAGTTAATACAGTGTACTATTGTTTTACTGGTCTCTTCTGTGATTTAAGCAGTAGATAGGCATTATTATCCTCAAAGTAGATGTTAATGTCAGAACTAGAATTAGAATTTGCCTTTTTCTGACAGTAAAACACTGTGGGATTTAGTTCATGATTAAGATGTCTAAATGTACGTGTCCCACAGTAGCAAACAGAGTATGTTGGGATCCATTCACTTGCCTAAATGCAGGTGTCCAGGGCTATTTGAGATGCATTAGGGTGCCTGAGTCATCCACAAGTTTCTAGCAGAAGTGACAGAGGACCTATGAGACATCCATGTCCTTTTGGAGACACAGCCAAATGGGAAGCTCCTCCTACTTCTGGTAGCTCCAAATATGTGTGTAGGTGTAACTAATGGATCCACAAGCAGTTGCACCTGAGTTGCTCTCCAGTCTCCACTGAATTTGTTGACTAGATCACCATCTTTGTGATGACAATTCGGATATCTAGCACATCACACTTGCCTGGATCTCAAATTGAATCCTGACATACTTAATTGCCTACTGAAACGTGACATAAGCAAAGGAGAAGACTGGAAATTATTAGGAAATATATCGTGAATAAAGTGTTAGAATGGGAATCAGCAGATAACAGAATGTGTCAGCTTCCAGAACTACACAACTGTAACACATGATTTCAGGATAAATGATGATGAGAATTAAGACATTACAGACTGAAGGACTTGGATTCTGCCCATCTTAAACCATCAGGGATAAAATCAAAGAATTTCAAGAAGAGGGTAAAATTATCGTAATAAACATGGAAATTACAGTTCTGATCTGTATAGGCTTTTCACAATATGACACAAAATCATAGATGCTACAGTTTGGTTGAAAAAATTAAACCAGGAATGTATTGTACTAAAAAGGTTGTTAAACTAATCTGGGATGCATTTTATGTTCCCTTGTGGCTTGGAGCAAGAGCTGGTTTAGGGACCAACAGTTTGGAAGGGAAAATGACACTTCAGTTAGCATTTCCTGTAAAAAACCTGTGCCTTGGAGTCTTAATCATGGAACAGAACACCTTTGTACTGGGCATCATAAGTGAAAATGATTTAGTAGAAAAGGAAATCCTGTTGCCATTATCTGCTTTCAGAAAGTAATCTTTAAAGAAAAGCAAGGGAAATCTATTCATGAATCTGAGAGGTATCAATATTTTGACTATAAGATAAAATCAATAGGAATTAATAAATGATTGTCACTACTTCATAAAAACTATGACATTTTCAGAGTTGTTAGCTGAAATAATTTGTTTAATACAGTCAATATTGGATCTCCTCCTACAGTTTGTTCTTTCTCTGACAGTTCTTGTCCCTGAGATCCTGTTGTTCATGTAGCCAATGTAGTCATTGCCAATTTTTCCTAAAGTAGACCTATTCAAACTATGTGTTCCTAACTAATGACATCCTGACTTTGTTGAAGGTAATCAGAGATTTCCAGTGTCTCCAGGGAAGCCAAGGCCTTGGGAGCTAATAGATGTGACAGTGAGCAGCAAATTAGACATGGAGTCTGCTTTAGGTATGTTAACAACATTAGAAAGAAAACCTAAGAAGCTGGGATTAAAAATAGGCAAGATCATGCATGTCTTGAGTAAAGAATTATATAGTCTATGACTGGAGCGCTACACTAAATAAGATAAGTCACTGTTAGGAATAAAAAGAGCAACAGCATTTGTGTGACAAATTGAGAAAAGAAAAAGTAAAAATATACAGACACTAACAACCTAGATGTGTGTCAGGCTCAAATGCCAAGCAGAAAGAGAAAATTAAATATCATATATTAGTCTACAGATAGAATAGGGGAAAGAAGTCCAGGAAAGAAAATATCAACAAACAATATTCCAACAATGAAGTAATTTAACTCCCAGTGGAATGAGTTCCCAAGTGGAAATGACAGACACTTAAAGTGAGTTGACACATTCTTGGACAACATCCATTAGAAAACAATATTGCATTTTCTGATAAATGACCAAAATAATCTAATAGCACTTTTTTGTCTCTTGCTTTTGTGATCATTCCAGCTTGATATTTACTCCAAATGAATGACATTTCGAAAGCAAACAGATGCTGGACCTCATTACTCACAGAGACAGGGAATATATTAGGATTATTTTTACAAAGCTTTAGACCACTAATGTCCCCACCTTTGGTATTTTTGGGAAAAGCTTTCAACCTTCCCCCCTGCAAAATTTCCATTTTTATTAAGAAGAAAAAAAAAGAGATTTTAAGGAATCATTAAGGAGAAGGTCTGCCTATCAATTATCAAAAATTACTTTAAAAAGGAATTTTCTTCTGTATGACAAAAATATTCTGTAAGAAATACATCACTTAGCTTTTCCAAAAGAAACCGTCATGATCTTCAATCAAAAATAACCTTGAATGAAAAGAAGCAATTTAATCAAACTGCATTCAGTCCCCTTCAGGAGAAAAAATAAGCAAGGTATTTCCATTTAGTCAAGGGAAACCAGCTCCAACTGACTCTGTAAAGAGAATTCTGGCACTTTTTCAGATAAAAGGATGAGTAGTTGTGTGCTTCCATAAAATGATTTTCATAATTTTGTGTCCAGTTTTATATAGTAGAGGCATCTTAGCTGTCCTTTCAGTAATAACTCTGTAGGAGTAGGCCCTGAACGCACAGCACTGCCTGACAGTTAAAAAACTAGAATACAGAGACTGTTTCAGTATTCTTCCACAGAATGGAAATTGGGTTTGTTTTGAACATTTCCTAGTTTCTGTTTCAAGAAACTGTATCACTACAATGAAGGTGGACTTCACAAGAGAAGTATAAAGAAAATTTTCAGGAAAAAACATAGCAGTTGATAATTAAATATCATTAAATAAAATGGTAGAAAAGCTAGAAATACAGCCTTATGTAACAAAAAGGGTTGTCAGCAGTGGCTTCAAAACTGAGGTGTTTTGTAGGAGAACAGAAACTAGATTCTAACATGCTCGCATTCAGCTTTGTAGGGAAAATGCTGTTAACAAATGCAGCAAAGACATCTAAAGAGTGTGCTAAATAATATTATACAAACTGACTCCCTAAGACTGAAGAAGTCAACTAAAAAGAAATAGGGCCTTAAGAGTAAAGAAGAAAGACAGGTCTCAGATCTCAAGCTATTAACTCCTGCAGATCTGTCAGTGTTAGTGGAAGTCAGTGCTTTGCGTTAACCAAGGAGTTAAACTCTTTACTGAACACCAGTGCTCTAGGAATGAACATTCTGCATCACCTTTCTAACTTCTGCCATTCAAAAATTTATATCTAGAACAGACTCTTCTCACATACTGACAGTCCCCATCTACCAATCAAAAATACACAAACAGCAAAATATAATTTTAAATCACTCCTGTAATTATTTTCAACCACTTCAACTCACAGTTGCTGTTTCCAAGTTATACAGTTTGTAGGTTGAATGTTGGATTCACTGATGTCACTGGCAAAACTCCCAGATTTACAAGAATAAAGCTAAGATTTGTCTCTGGTTTGTATGTTTGTTTGTTTGCAATGGGTCCTCCTTGTCTTTCTAGAGTGGGGTTGCATTGAAGATAGGGTTGTGTCACATCCTATCTTCACAGAAAGAAACAATGAATTTGTTAAAAAACAGCATACATAGAGGTTGTATAGAGGAAATGTATGTATTCTGTTTTTCAGGTTATGGTCTTTACTCATCTTTTGCTTTGTCAGTATTTCCCTAATTTTCTTGGGTTTTTTCAAATATTTTCATTTCTGTTAACTCCTGCATTCACAAGGATCTTCAGGTCAAATAAGACAACTAGAAAACCTTATATAACCTCCAATACAACCACAACATAAACCTAGAATAGAATATTTCAGTTGGAAGGGACCTACAATGATCATCTAGTCTAACTGCCTGACCACTTCAGGGCTGACCAAAAGCTAAAGCATGTTGTTGAGGGCATTGTCCAAATGCCTCTTAAGCACTGACGGGCTTGGGGCATCGACCACCTCTTTAGGAAGCCTGTTCCAGTGTCTGACCACCCTCTCAGTAAGGAGGCACTTGGCTGCCAGGGCACATAAACCATGGGATTTCCACAGTTATATTTAATGAGATATTTCTGACCCTTTCCATCTTTGGAAAAAAAAAAAAAAATGCTGGTGATTATACAAGACTTGGTGAAGTCTTCCAAATTCATCCAATTCAACTTTAGGGAACTGAGGCATTTGGATTAGGAAGAGAACCACTGTCTGCTATCAAGAGAAAGAGATACCTTCTGAAGATAATTCATCCCACCTAAGTGCTCACCACAATCAGTGCTAACAAATTGGACTCATTTGTCTCTCTAATACAATGTTTTCTGTGTAGGCATTGCAAATTTGCTGTCACCACACTAGCCAAACAAACGATGAAATCTCTCAGGCAAAAATACTGTCTTCCCATAGACTATATATACACAGAAACAGGTTACAAAGATTACTTGGTCCCTCTTATCTTGACCTGGTTTATTTTAATACCAAAGTTCTGCTTTTGTAAAAGGCTCACAGTACCTCCTTCTTCAGACAAAAAGAGAGTGGGACAGAAATACATGTGGTCTGAAATTTTTCATCTCACTTTCTTCCCTGGACTTGGTCATATAACTGTCATAATGCTACCAGATAAAAAAAGGTATAACTATTGCAGGTTATGTCCTATTCTTAGTGCTGTAACACAAAATCCTAGTAACTTTCAAAGACTAGGATTTTCATCTACTCACTTAGACAAAAGTTTAGTTCTTAATCTTTTATTAATAAGAAGAAGGTTAGGGTCACTGACTAGTGTTCTCCATGAGACAAAACTTCTTAGAAAATCATTGCTGGAATTTTAAACTAGTTTTGCCTGGACTTTTCAGCATGAGAGGTGAGTCAAATTATCAGTGAGTCAATAGTTAAATCATTCCCACAAATCTACAGTAATGAATTATATGGGAGACAGTCTCATGGATTTAACTGCATGAATCATCAGACACTGTGTATCTTTTCTCCCTGATCTTCTAATGTATTTCACTTTGCTGTAAAATATTTTTGGGTGTTGCTGTTTAATTTTTAAACTATCATCTCTGATGTTCATTGTCTGACAATAATAAAGGTGATGGTTTTCCCCAATGAAAGAAAAAGGGAACTCAACCCAAGGTTTCTTGAGTCAAGAAGAAAATAATTGGGGTCATAACTTTTGGTGGTTTAAGATGTTGCTTGTTTGTTGTTATTCTGAGTCTAAGCTCGAGTGAGGACAAGTGAAGGGGAAAATGAAGAGAAAAGAGTGTCTTCAAAGCCAAAACCTGAGATGTCACTAACAGTTGTCACTGGTATCTTTTTTAAGCCTTTGGACTTTGCACAGGTGAGTCATTTCATTCTGTTTCAAACCTTAGAGTGTTGTTGCTCTGTCTGGCTATCCCCTCAACACTAAAACACAAGCTTTTGCTTCACATGTCAATTTTATCTCCATTAGTATGGCTTTTTGTGTTAAGAAATGTTCAACCAATGTTTTTTCAGGGCATAGATGTTTCAATGCCATTTAATCTGCTACACTATTAAATTTAAAGCTTCCAGTGAATCATTGATAAAAATAGAGCGGAAATGTGTTTCCAGTTAATGTACAGTTCTCAATGTCCTCTTATGAAAGTCCTTCATCATTCTGAGCACCTTCCAAACATTTGAAAATCTATCTTGTTCATGAAACAGTATCTAAGGCTTTTAATAAAATTATTCTTGTCCCTTCCAAGCCTTAAGGTGACAGTTCATAGATTTGATTGTAGTCAAAGACCTGGGCTTTTGGGGCCTGTCTGAATCTTTCGGAGTCAGATACAGCTTTTTGAGTGAAGATATGGATCAGGTATTGTAGCTTGGCACTGATAACTGAAGTGATGCAGAGGAATGAGTCTCAGAGAAGACTTGTCTGAACAGGCTGCAAACGTTAATAATGGATACTTTACTTCACTATGCCTAATTTTGAAAAGAGATGTGTTTGAACTAGAACCATAGCTATTTAAGCCAATGTACTTCCTCTGTGCTGAATAGACTTTGGCATCTTTACACCATCAACAAATCTGCCTCATGTTTTCTTTCCCTATGGACACTACATTTCTCTTTTATTTTTTTTCCTAGGTGGAACTAAGAAAGCCAGAGGAGTGGAAGGAAAAGACAATTAAAAAAAAAAGATGCACCAATTTTACAAAGAATCTGCTATAGAATAGACTTGACAGGTTTGTTCAGCAACTCTAGCTGAAATGTATAGATCTGAGAGATAAATCTGCTACCAAGTTCATCTTTGATGTGAATTCAGTCTACTTTTAAGAGATCTTTAAAGATGACAGTTTCACATGTCATTTTTCAGTCATTAGTCCTCTTAAAATAACACAGTGCAGCTGAAAAAGTGAAAATGACCAAGCTTTGACCAATTTTTCTTCCTTAATCCCACTTACTATTTGCAGCTTCATTGTGCCTCTTTCTTGCTTTCATTCTGCTGTTGTCAAGAGCTGTAATTGTATGTGTATATACACATAGATCCATGTATGTGCGTGTACGTATACACAAACATACATATGCAAGACATTCTGAAGATACTAGCTTACTATAAATACTATGTACCAGTCAGTCATTTTGTTTTTAAGCTACTTTATGATGCCATTACAAGTGGGTTTCCTCTAGTCTAACCTCGACATTTTAATGTTAGCTGATGTAAGTCTGATGTTACCCCACAGGTTCTTTTATAGTCAACAAAGAGAAATACGATCCAACAAAGCAATTCAACTCACCTTAAGATAGGTACCTAGGATAGAGCAGATGAATAGCCATGGCAGATAAAGGGAAAAATGGCTGCCTAGCAGAGACGTAGGAATCTAACTTTTACACATCAAAACTTAGCTGTTACGAATCCTAGTCTCCATTACTCACTTTTTCTGCTTACCTCCCTGTCTCTGGAATACAGACACAGAAACTGCTTGAGAGATCCTACTCTCATTGAATGTCAGTGGGGTCAGTCCATCCTGCCTTCAGATTGCTGAAACCCCTATTTCACTGTCCACAGAGACTGTGACCAAACCCAAATGGTCTGCTACCCGCAACGCCCTCTGCCTGCCTGTTCCACATTTTCCTCTCCTGCTTCCATGTTTTTCTTTCTTTTCCAGTCTCTCCCTGAGCCTGAGGTCACACAGTACTTCACTGGAGACAGACTTATACTCCTATCAGAGCTGATTTTATAAATAAGAAGCCTTCAAATGGTAGAAAATAACTAGCAATTTCAAGTTGCAGAGCAAGGGAAGCCAGTCAATGCATTTACAATCCTGATGATCCGGTGATCAATTAGGCAGTTTATATGTGCATTTCTGGTTTTCGACAAATAGCTCTTGCAAGCTTCACCAAAATTTATTTCCATTTTATGACTTCATCACCTTATACGTTATACAATTCATGGGCGGTTTAAGGCATTCTCAAAAATGTTTCTGAGAGATTACAAATATCAATTCAATATGCTCATTCATTATTATGGCTGCCTTTTACAAATATTGAGTCTCTTTTACAGAAGGGTTTATAAATAAAAAATCAGACTACAATAAACTTCAGCCCACACAAAACTGCATTTTTTACCCTGCGTGTCAACATGTCCCCACTCCTTTTTCTCTCTCCAGGAGCCATCTCAGCTAAGCAGAATGCAAATAATTATCAATATTTTTATTTGAAGTCCAACTTTAAAGAGATTCTCATTAATTTTTTATTTAGGTCAAGGAGTTTGCATTACTCTTTGCTCAAAAAAACCCCACCCAAGCTATATGTGAGTGGTAAAGAACTTATGCTGTGGCCACGTATTTTACATTCAAATTAATTCAAACTAATGAATGATATGAAAAAGTGATAGCTTAATCCTGAAGACATTAAAATCTATACAAAAGAATGTTTTAGACTTCATGGTGCAGAATCACATTTTATGACTGGGTTTATCATTGCTAGAAACTCAAGTGCACCTAGCCTTGGGCTCAAACAGCCTCCAACTTGTCAAACCTTAATACAGTTTTTACAGTTAGACACCTCTGCAAATATTTTTATATGGCATAATCTCAGAGGTCAGAACACTTATGCATTAGACAATGAAAGGATGGCAATCCTTTATATTGTTGGATCCACTGGATACTTCAGCAACGGTCAATGAAATTTAGTAAGTAAATGTATTTCCCACATATTAAACTCCGAACCGGGCTGAGGTTTCTTAAATATCATTGCCTTCAGTTTTCTTCTTTTTCCTTCACTTCTCATGTCCTTCTTCAGTATACCAGACCACTTGGCTTTCCTCCTACTCAGTGTTTTACACCGACCATTCAACACAATCCTCTGCAGGGAGCTGCCAGGCTCAGTCAAGGCGCTCAGTTTTTTGTGCATGAGTGGCTCCTTGCCTAAGGGCTGCTCTCTTTTCCTTGCACAGCCTATCAGTTCCCATTTAAATCAGCATGCACTTCAGCACATTAATAGCCCTCCTCCTCTCTCCCTCCTCAGCCATCGCTTTGTCCCGCTGTGCCATTCTCACTTAATCACTCACCTCAGTAGGTTATCCAAGCATATATTTGGGGCAGCATGTCTGAGGCACTAGCTGTCATCACCCTACACTTGCACCAAGCATGCTTCATAGCCCTCCCAACACCTGCACTCACAGCCTCACAGCAGCTCATCCCTGAACTGAGGTATTCAAATTGCATTGCAGATTTACTGTCTAATTTTATTGGTTTCTCATGGCCCTTCAGACATACCTTAAATATATACATATAAATGGATACATAGGAGCTGTCCTTCATAAACAACTTTTCCTAATTCAGTCCTCCATTTTTCTATGCTAAATTGCATTTTCTCTCTTTCATTGCTTCACAACATTCTTTATAAGCATACTTCAGGAGCTTTTCCACTACTAGTCTGAGTCAATACTTTTTGCAACCGTTTAGGGTCAAGGATGATCTTGCATAAGCCTGCTGCTTCTCTTTGCTGCTGTGCCACTATCTTATGCCACACTCTTGTAATTCATAGCCAGCAGTTTCCACAACCATAGGCATTTCTGTGTCCTTTACAAGGATATCTTCACTAAGATCACAAACACAAAATGCACTTTATTTCACCACTTTATTTTTTTGAACTACATGTTGAAGATACTCTCAGTAATCTTCCTAGCACAAGCCTGAATCATTATTTATTTGATGTTCTAGATCACCTATAAAATATTTGTGTGAGACTCTCCAGTAGTTTCTCTGTGTAACTACTCACTCAGTGATTTAATAAATTCATCCTTGCATACTCCCTCCATGTCAAAGGATAAAGCCCCGTGATGTGTTCTGTAATTCGAGTGTATGCATTATTAGATACTTGTCATCTTAATATAGTGGCACTGGTCTACATTTGAGGGGAAATCCACTGGTGTATTATACATGCTATTCTGCAGTAGTTTCAGTCCTGAGTGTGTATTCTGTCTGCATCCCAAATAAAATCAGCAGCATCCCAGCAGCAGCTGATATGCTGGAGCATATAGAGCATATAGAGCCCAGACTTCTGTGTCAGTAAGCTGTGCTTGTTAATTAGGAGGACACTGGCAATTTTTATGTTTCCATTTGCATTCTACTTGGTGGCATGTTTGGAGGAATTTGTGTCAGTTTTTTTCACAACTTGATGTGTACATGGAATAGTTGTGAACACTCAGCAAAACATTTTATTCTATAAACCAGTATATATGAAATTTTAGAGCAAATGTTAGAGTACATTAAAAGATGGGTCTGTACCTCTTTCCAATACTCTCTAAAATTCTCAGATATATGAAAATGAAACAACAGTCTTACGTTGGGAGCTAACAGTGCTCCACCGCTGACAGTGAAACCTCTGGGTTCCAAACTCGTCATTGACATTTTACTATATTCATGACTGGCAGAGGAAAAGGGTAAAAGAATATGCTTTACTCACCCAAGGAGTTTGACTGAATGAGTTTTCCATTTAGATCCTGCTTTCTGGAAGTGTTTATAGATTCCCTCTTTGTAAAGGAAAAAGTCTTCATACACTTTCATTATAGCTAGAAAACAATAGGAAAAATCAGCACAGTCAGCAAATATTGCTTCTATACTTGTTTGCTCCTTGCATTTTACCAGTGAGGTATTTGTTGTGTGTTGGCCTGCATAAGTGTACTTTGTAATTCCACTAAACTCACTAATTGCTCAGAAGTTCCCTGCTGTGGGTGAACTGAGGGAAATATTCCAACAGAGTTCTCTCAAAGGTCTCTTGTCAAGTTAATTGGGTTTCCCTGTCATGGAAACTCCCTATCATGGACTTCTTCCAATACAGTAAGAAGAAATACTGCCTCATGTAGGCTTACATAAGTTTTCTCAATTCCAGCGAAATCCAATTCAGTAAAACAAATCTCCTCAAGATTCATGTATAAAATCCTCGGTTCTGACAAGCACCTGCAAACTCAGGAAAAAATATTTAATAGACAATGTATATCCTGTGAAATATGGTGGAGTGATATATTTGCCTTTTTCTGAAACTCAGATAAAGTTTGTTAAGTACACAGCAATCTCCTTATGGAAAACTAGATTGTCTGTATGTATGTTCATCCTGACTTTCAGCTAAAAGTGTGGGAAACCTGCCCCCCAACTTTGTGTCCATAAAAATGTAAGGCCAAAGAGCTGATGAACTGGAAATTTTGTGCAAAGGAATGAAGAATACAATTTGCATTGTATGTCTATTCATTATTTCCTAGGAATATCAGTCACTCATTTTTTAAGAAAAATGTTTTGGGATCCTTTTCCACATTTGTTCTGCCACCTTAGTACCACTTGCTTAGCTATATGGTCGGCTACCAGATCCAGAGAAATGAAAATATTTTCCAGGTCTACATTACCTTTAGATTCCAATGAATCAGAAGCATTAAATACAAGCTTAACTCCAACTTACTTTTAGCTTATGATTTTAACAGTCTTAGAGTGCCACACAGCTTGGAACACGAGAATTAGTGAAATCCAGTTTCCTAAAGTCTTGCACCTTGGGAGTCCCATAAAGTACTAGTTTCACTGACCATTTTTATGTGGTTGGAGCATTTATAACATATGTGCCTAGTATAGATCTGGGGTATCCAGTAAGGTGAGCTCATGCTGCAGTTTTTTCTGTCTGGCACACTTTCAAATTTCTTTTTCCTACCTGAACACTTTCATAAACTTAAAGGAAATTAACTATCTTTACAACCTCTTGGCCTCTATCATACTTGGCTTGAAAACCTTCACAGATTTTAGGGGATGAAAGAGAACAGCTCAAAACATGGTCAAATGAGCCCATTTGCCCAGGAAACCTGGCTAAAAATATACTTTGCTAATGAGGTCACTCACATTAA
Organism: Pelecanus crispus; assembly: GCF_030463565.1. Taxonomy (NCBI): domain Eukaryota; kingdom Metazoa; phylum Chordata; class Aves; order Pelecaniformes; family Pelecanidae; genus Pelecanus; species Pelecanus crispus. Next base: position 105,306,815 of record NC_134645.1, read on the forward strand.
AAATGTATGCTGATAGCAACACATAGGGAATAAGCAGTCACAATGCTACCTAGGTGACAAGTCTGGGGAAGAGCTATATCAGTTAAATCAGAAAAAATGTTAAACGGTTATGATGAATAATGTTACAGCTTCTGCCAATCTTCCTGCAGAACCAGAGCTCACACGTATTTACAGCAACAGACCAAGTGGGAAATAGCACAAACTTTATTCTTGGTTTCTAGCTGCAGGCTCAGGACTCCATTAAAGCTCTCTGCAAAGGTTTCTCCCCTCCCTCTGCCCCCAGGCTCACCAGTGTATAGAGCTAGGAGTTTAGCTCCTGCAGATGTCCTTGTACCACTATGTAAAATACCAGCTGTTGAGGTTTCTGAGCTGCAGAGGAGCCCGTGGAGGGAGAGCTTTAAAGCAGTACAAAAAACAGAAAGGGGGAAGAAGACTCCCACTGGCCTTAGTCCAGGTGAGGGTGTCAGAGGAGAAGTGAAGGGGATGAATCATTCAAAAAATTACTGTAGAGGCTTCCCTGGATCTTGTTTTGATACCTTGGCCAAAGGGAGGCAAAGAAACAGGGGTGAGTGCAAGGACTGCAAAATTCACTTTTCCCACGGGAGGTCTGCGGTTGGAAGATCTCATCTATTGTCAGGCTGAGACAGGAGAAGGTAGTGTCATTTCTAAATCACATTGCTCTTGGAAATCAAGGTCCATATGTTCAGTTTCAGAAAACAATTAATTCTTTATCAGCAACTCTAAATCAAACACATGTTCTTGGCTCTGTGCAGAAACATCATACCTAAATTTCCACTGAAATGAAAAAGAAAGTTTTGAAATGTGTTTCTGGAATAACTTTAGTCTACATGAGAGAATTTTATCCATGATTACATATTATATTTACATTTAGTGTGTGTATACATATGTATGCATATATTTGTATATATATGTAAATATATATACTTATGTGTATGTATATCTATATGTATAAACCCTGCAATCAGGAGCTAAATAATGGTACAGTCTTTGGAGTTAAGTGGGCTGGGTACATGAAGTATAGGGTGGACAGACAGATGATAATTCAAAATCAAGCACTAAGATATTTTAATTTATTCAGTGACTTTGTCCTGATATGGACTGTGACTTGGACAGGATGAGATGATCACAGTCCACCAGCCAACTCTGTTACCTCGCATGTAGAAGAGACCTTGTGTTTTCCAAAATGAATGGATTAATTATTAATGAATCAGAAGAGGTAACAATTTTCATAAGGTTGACCGTAGTTCATGCATAAGCTACCTCAGTCATGCTAATCTGTGCATATAAATGCAGCAGATTATAAGATTCATTGCACTACGGATTCCCCTGCAAAAAATTCTTAAATAAGAATTTGTGTCTCTAAGACATACAAAGACAGAAAAAAACTAAAAGTTGTTGCTACAAAAGGAACTAAAGTGTAGCACTGTACATTAATGTAGCCTAGTGCTTTCTCCAGATCTTTTTCTTGTGTCAGCAAATTAAATATTCCTTTTTTTCCAAGATCATGATAGCTGAAATTATAAGTTTTGTAGGGTCAAAACTTTGATGCATTGCCAAGAATATGTTAGCTTTTCTTTTGATTGAGACTGGCCAATGTGACAGAAAGGATTATTTTCCTATGACAGCACTATAACTATCAGAGAATTTGCTAAAGTTCCAATAAAAATAAAAAAAGATGAATGGGCAATATTAGATTGTGCATTTGAATGTTTCAAAACGTAAATGAAACTTCACTATGTTTATTTGAAAATTGAGTTTTTAAAACCTTGTGTTTCATCATTTGCATCTGAAAGTGCTAATTGCTCAGTTCCTGTACCATATAAAGCAAGTATGTATGTCAGAGAGAAATTGTCATTCAGACTTGAAAGCTGTATAACAGAAAGTTTTCAGTTACATTCCTACACCTACTGTTTCACAACTGTTAAAAAATATTTTTTTCTCAACTTTGAATATGCCCAAAATTCCATCCATCATCAAATAGGATGACTTTCTACATCATGATCTTGAAAGGATCTTGAATGTTTTCCAGCTATTAAACATTACCTAGAACACTAGATAAGACTGGCCATAAGCACTTCATAAGTTCTTGAGGAATGACACGTGAATGAACAATGGAAAAATCTCTTTCAGTAGCTGAAGGATTTGCAGGACGTTTTGAAAAAAAAAGTATGATATGGTTCTAAAATTAGAATTATGCCCTGATTGCATTTGTAGTACAGGAAGACAGAAGAGAGAATCTGTGACAAATTATTGGCTCATAACTGGGACTCATTTAAAAATCTCATCATAGCAAAAAGAAAAAATGGAAAGTGATTTAAAATCAGTGATATACACTCTCGGTGATATACTCTTCTTTAGATCTTGATTTTTCCACATACAGCACTACCTTAACCCGATACAGACATTTTCTCTGAAAAAGCATTGACATTTCAAAAAGCTGTATGAAATAGTGAGTGGTTAAAACCTAACAAATGGCTGGATATAGATTATTTTATGTGGATGATTTAGTACTGACAGATTAATCCAGCAAACTGTGTATACATGGACTACAAATGCAATATTAGAGAGAGGTCTGAAATTTTATCTTGATCCTAAGTTTTTCATTTTCTTAAAATCAGTGGAAATTACTGTGTTCACTTCTAGATCAAATACAGCATGGGAAAGAATATTTTCATTGAGCAAACAAAATTGGGCAGAACAAGAAAGATTGATAATATTGATCTTGTTAAGTCTGAGCTTCAGATTAGTTGCAACTGCCCACATAAAGACCTTTAAGAAGTAATTTCAACTCCATGATGCACTAGAGTGAATTAAATGTAATAATCAAGACCATTTCAATAAGAAAATTGAGGTTATGATAATTCATTATATAACTGAGGGTAGTAAAAATGCAGAAGTCCCCTGAAGTAAAATGCTTTGGTTTTGCACCAGCCATCCATCCAAGAGGAGTGGACAACCTGCATTATGACCTTTTCCTATCACCCCAAATCCCACACATCTCAACCTCTCCAGTTACAGTGGCCTGGGGTATGAGCAGGAACCTGCATTTTCAGGTGCTGCCAGCACCATCCATGACTGCAAATGGACAGTATTCAGGCTAAACCACTCTTCTGCAGTCCCTCACTCCCTGCGGAAATCTCTTTCATAGAATCATAGAATGCTTTGAGTTGGAAGGGACCTTTAGAAGTCATCTAGCCCAAACCCCCTGCAGTGAGCAGGGACAGCTTTAACCAGATCAGGTTGCTCAGAGCCCCAGCCAACCTGACCTTGAATGTTGCCAGGGATGGGGCTTCCACTACCTCTCTGGGCAACCCGTTCCAGTGCTTGACCACCCTCACTGTAAAAAATTTCTTTCTTATGTCTAGTCTAAATCTATTCTTCTTTAGTTTAAATCCATTATTCTTTGTTCTGTCACAACAGGCCTTGATAAAAAGATTGCCCCATCCTTCCTGTAGGCCCCCTTTAACTACTGGAAGGTCACAATAAGGTCTCCTTGCAGCCTTCTCTTCTCTAGGCTGAGCAATCCCAACTCTCCCAACCTGGCCTCATAGGAGAGGTGCTCCAGCCCTCGGATCATTTTGGTGGCCCTCTTCTGGACCCACTCCAGCAGGTCCATGTCCTTCTTGTGCTGAGGGCCCCAGAGCTGGACGCAGTACTCCAGGTGAGGTCTCACCAGAGCAGAGTAGAGAGGCAGAATCACCTCCCTCGACCTGCTGGCCACGCTTCTTTTGATGCAGCCCAGGATATGGTTGGCTTTCTGGGCTGCAAGCACACATTGCTGGCTCATGTCCAGCTTTTCATCCACCAGTACCCCCAAGTCCTTGTCCGCAGGGCTGCTCTCAATCTCTTCATCCCCCAGCCTGTATTGATATCGGGGGTTGCCGTGACCCATGTGCAGGACCTTGCACTTGGCCTTGTTGAACCTCATGAGGTTCACACACAGGCCCACCTCTCCAGCTTGTCCAGGTCCCTCTGGATAACATCTCGTCCTCCTGGCCTGTCAACCACACCACTCAGCTTGGTGTCGTCTTCAAACTTGCTGAGGGTGCAGTCGATCCCACCGTCTATGTCATTGATGAAGATGTTAAATAGCACCAGTCCCAGTACGGACCCCTGAGGGACTCCACTTGTCACCGGTCTCCATGTGGACATCGAGCCATTGACCATGACCCTCTGGATGTGACCATCCAGCCAATTCCTTATCCATCGAACAGTGCACCCATCAAACCCATATCTCTCCAATTTAGAGAGAAGGATGTTGTGGGGGACTGTGTCGAACGCTTTACAGAAATCCAAGTAGATGACATCCATTGCTTTTCCCTTGTCCACTGTTCTGGTTTCAGCTGGGATAGAGTTAATTTTCTTCCTAGTAGCAGGCATAGTGCTGTGGTTTGGATTTAGTAGGAGAAGAATGTTGATAACACACTGATCTTTTAGTTGTTGCTGAATACTGCTTATGCTAGTCAAGGACTTTTCAGCTTCCCATGCTCTGCCAGGTACACAAGAAACTGGGAGGGGGCACAGCCAGAAGAGTTGATCCAAACTGGCCAAAGGGCTCTTCCATACCATATGACGTCATGCTCAGTATATAAACTGGGGGGGTTGGCCGGGGAGCAGCAATCGCTGATTGGGAACTGCCTGGGTATCGGTCGGCAGGTAGTGAGCAATTGCATTGTGCATCACTTGCTTCGTATATTATTATTATTATTATTATTTTATTGTTACTATTATCATTACTATTTTACTTTATTTCAATTATTAAACTGTTCTTATCTCCACCCAGGAGTGTTTCTCACTCTTACTCCTCCGATTCTCTCCCCCATCCCATCGGGGTAGGGGAGTGAGCGAGCGGCTGCGTGGTGCTTAGTCACTGGCTGGGGCTAAACCACAACATCCACTGATGCAGTCACTCCTTCATAGAAAGCCACTAGGCTGGTCAGGCAGGACTTGCCCTTGGTGAAGCCGTGCTGGCTGTCTCGAATCACCTCCCTGTCCTCCATGTGCTTTAGCATAGCTTCTAGGAGGATCTGTTCCATGATCTTCCCAGGCACAGAGATGAGGCTGACAGGTCGATAGTTCCCAGGGTCCTCCTTTCTTCCCTTTTTAAAAATGGGCACAACATTTCCCTTTTTCCAGTCAGCAGGGACTTCACCTGACTGCCATGACTTTTCAAATATCATGGAGAGTGGCTTGGCAACTACATCAGCCAATTCCCTCAGGACTCTGGGATGCATCTCATCAGGTCCCATAGACTTGTGTACATTGAGGTTCTTCAGGTGGTCTCGAACCTGATCTTCCCTTACAGTGGGAAGGGATTTACCCCTCTGGTCCCCATCTTGTGGTCCATTGATTCAGGAGGGATAAGGAGAGAAGTTGCCGGTGAAGACTGAGGCAAAGAAGTTGTTGAGTACCTCAGCCTTCTCCTCGTCTGTTGATACAAGTTCACCTTTCTTGTTCATCGGCAGGGGGGGGGTACACTTTCTTTAACCTTCCTTTTCTGGTTGTAGAAGCCCTTCTTGTTATTCTTTACATCCCTTGCCAAATTCAGCTCCATCCTCGCCTTGGCCTTCCTGACCTCCTCCTTACACAACTGGGCCGTTTCCCTGTATTCCCCCCAGGACACCTGTCCCTGCTTCCACTGCCTGTGCAGTTCCCTCTTACTCTTTAGTTTGTCCAGCAGGTCTCGACTCAGCCATGCTGGTCTCTTCCATTCCTTGCGTGATTTTTTACACTTGGGGACTGAGAGCTCTTGTGCTCCATGGAAGGTGTCCTTAAAGATCTGCCAACTCTGTTCCCCTGTCCCTGAGGACCGTCTCCCAGGGGGTCCTTCTGACTAACTCCTTGAATAGCTGGAAGTTTGCTTTTCTAAAATTTAGGGTCCTGACTGTACTCCTCACTTTTTCCATGTCCCTCAGGAGCATGAACTACACAAATGCGTGATCACTGCAGCCCAAGCTGCCTCCACTCTTGACGTCACCGATGAACTCACTTGCAATGGTGACCATGAGATCCAGTATCATGTCCCCTCGGGTAGGACCTGGCTTAGGAAGTTGTCTATGCATTCTAGGAATCTCCTGGATTGGCTACAGCTCATCGTGTTGCTTTTCCAGCAAATATCGGGGTGGTTGAAGTCCCCCAGCAGGACAAGAGGCTGCAAGCGCGAAGCCTCCTGTAGCTGGAGGAAGAAGGCTTCGTCAGCAGGCTCCCCTTGATCAGGCGGCCTGTTGTAGACACCAACCACAAGGTTCCCTTTGTTGCCTCTGTCTCTGATTCTTACTTTCGACCTGCTCGTGGCTATTCTTCAGGGACAGCTCTTCACACTGTATTGATTTCTTTACGTAGAGGGCAACGCCGCCGCCCCTCCTTCCTCGCCTGTCCCTTCTGAACAGCCTGTAGCCATCGATAGCCACATCACAGTCATGGGATTCGTCCCACCAGGTTTCGGTTATGGCAATCAGGTTGTAGCTTTCTAGTAGCACAGCAGCTTCCAACTCCTCCTGTTTGTTCCCCATGCTGTGTGCATTCATGTAGAGGCATTTCATCTGGGCTGTTGGCCGTGTCCCCTTCTTAGTGGAACATCCTTTGTTTCCCTTGGAGTGTTCCACGAAGGTTTCCTCGTGAGCTCTAACTATCTCAGGAGCCCCCGGCTCATCTCTGCAAGACTTCAGCTGTGCTGCAGCGTCCCCATCATGCCTCTGGGCAACAGGTTGAGGGCTCACAGCAGCACCCCGTCCCTCTAACCATTGCATACTGTCCCACAGCTTGTCACAGGCAAGCCTGATATATTCCTCCTCCCCCTTCACATCTAGTTTAAAGCCCTGTCTATGAGCCCCACAAGCTCCTGTGCAAAGACCCTCTTCCCTCTTTGAGAAAGGTGGCTCCCATTTGTCGCGAACAAGCCTGGTGCCATGTAGGCCGTCCCATTGTCAAAGAACCCAAAGCTGTGATGGTGGCACCAGCCACGGAGCCATGTGTTAAGAGATTGGATCTGCCTGTTCCTACCAATGTCACCTCCCACAACTGGAAGGAGGGAGGAAAAGAAAACCTGTGCCCCTGATTCCCTGACTAACCGTCCCAAGGCCCTGAAGTCTCTTTTAATCACCCTAGTCTCTCTATTCCTCTAAGAGGTCAGGGATCTTTGTCACAGGGTGCAGCAGAAAAATTCAAAACTGAGAGCCCTCTATGACTAACAAGAGCATTTGGGCTCTGAAAAAGGAAATTCTGGGAGTATTCCAGCACTGAATGATTTGCTGGAGGTCCCATATACTGCAGCATTGCCTTCAGAGGAGAGCCAGCTTGGGGGGTTGGCCTCAGCCAGTGTGGGAATTGATCCCAGCCCTAGAGAGCAGAGTTTGCTAACATTTAACTCCTCCTGCACAGCCCCAAATTGCTATTTCATCAATGAGCAAAGAACTGTCATGGGGAAAAAGCACATTTCCAGCACACAGATTTTGCACAAATTTTCAACAAATCTATCTCAAAGTCATTTTACCCATTATGGACTCTGATGCAGTACAACTGCCTTTAGAGGCACTACTTGCTCACCAAACGTCCATGGATGAACTACAGTGGATATGACTTTTATTCACTGTGGAATGCAATTTGTGTTTTCTAATATTTTGATACAAGGACATTGCACACTTGAATTATTTCAATAATAATATTATCATCTTCCAAACTTACCATACCTTGCACTGGTCCTTTGTCCATGATTTCTTTCATTATATCGGTTTCCTGAGGGGAGGTGAGAGCAACAGCAGAGAGGGCAAGGGAAGATAATACATTCTATTAAATAAAATTAAGACTCATACTAATTTATTGTTGTGTACATATATACCTATATATGGCATATATGTACCATTGTACTTGTATTTCTGCTAGAGAATATTTCGTTCACCAAATGAACAAAATCCTCAGAAATATGTTTAAGAAGCACTAATGCACAGTTATGACTGCATACTTTCTGGTTTTGTCTCTAATTTCTATATGACCACAAAGCAGAAGTCTTAAAGAGATGATGTAAAACTGAGAAACTATGAAGAATTTAAACTCTTCTGCAAATGCAAAGGCAATATAATGGAAGACTCATAGCTCTAGTCTTTAAGTGAAGTGAACGTTATTTCCATATGCTAGATAATTATCAAGCCCCAAAGGAGAAAAATGGGTGAGATGATGGGTGAACAGCATGAACTTACATTTGAGGAGACCCTGTAGTGAGAGGCACACCGGTATAACCGATTGGATTCTTCTAAAGCATTAGGACATGGCCCGTTTGTATAGTTTTTTCCATATTCACTTGACACATAACAGTGATTTTCACCTGTTGGCTCCAGTTGATTGTTCCAAAATGATGGATAACAAGCATAGGATACAACCCTGTTCAGATATTAGTGGAAGAAAAAAAACACCAAACAACTTGATAAGAAGCTTGCTTAAACATTTTTTGCAGTGTTATTTCAAGATTTTAACTATTTTACAACTGTTGTATTTCAAGTAAATTTACAGAGTCCCTCATTCTTCAAAAGTGTGAATGTCTCATATCTTCAACTGGAAAACATTTTCTTCAATTCATATGCATGATGTTTCTGATTAAGTTTCCGTTGCAGTAGTCCTCTACACACCCTTCTCCAAAGAGAGGTAGAGTAGAAAACGTGTTTCAGCCCTTGTCACCTAGTACATCCATCTCGTTAATGATGCATGAAAGTTCACACTGGATAAGATCAATAAATTACCAATGTTGTCAACAGGATCCATTTAGCAAAAATGACTTGTGACATGGCCATATTTACAGCAGAAATTTTTTAAGGGAAATGAACCGTTTTCTAGTTTTACCTACATTTTCTGTAGGAATGCTGGTGAAAAGCTGACAGGTCTCTGACCTTCCATTTTTCTGACAATATAAAGGGAACATTTGCTCACATTTTTGTGAATATTTGTTGAGATAAAAGGTCCTATATTACTTTTCTACAGGTTTGGGCACAAATAATTGGTGTTTGGTTGGCATATGAGTAAATGTGGTGTAAAAGTATTTAGGCCAAATATACACGGGTTGTTATTACTCATTCTAAAATTTATTATGCTTTGTTTCTGTTGCTGGGTAGAAGGAAACCTTTGGTTTATATATGTATACATATATAGTGTTTATAAAATGTATCTATCTCTATATACATAACCTTTCTAGTCACCACCAACCACAGGTTTCCAAAAGAAATAAGGGATTGCTGCTGAGTGCAATCAGGCCTGCAAGGCAGGTAAGGTGAGCAAATACAGCCCTCAGAGCATGTTCTAGGATAAGCAGCTCAGGAGTAGGCGATTGCAACCCAGTGTAAGGAATGGTATGACAACTGTTCCTCAGGTGTGCTTAGAAACACCTCAGAGGGAGGCAACAGAGCAGAAACCCATTCCTGGGGCAGGGATATTTTTCCCCGCCTTTCAGTTGGATTGTCCCGCTGGCATTATCACAGGTTCTGCATGGACGGGTCTCACTGAAGCGCCAAATGACGCACTGGCACACTGGAGCTGTGTGGTAATCCAGATATGATGACTCATTCTGAACTAACAGTCACTTTTGAATCTTTTCACTAACCATCATTTCTGCAGTCACGATTAACATAATTAAACAGCTCTGCTGAAACACGAGTTTGTACATGCTGAAGCGCCAGCACAACAGTAAACATTAAAAACATTTCAAGGAGAAGACCTTGCTAGAAGAGTCATAGAAGTAAAACAGAAATAAAAGTGAATGTGTTTGTGTGCACAAATACACACGCATATACAAAAATACTACTAGGAGCAAGCTCAGCCAGGAAGAAGCAGCTAAAGTCTGCTGTGTATTCATACATTCTTGGCAGAATTCATCTGAAGTCATGTTTATGTGTTCACTCTAATGAAAATTTTTGTGGTTTTATTGAATTTATATGTTTGAATTATGAGATGAGAATATAATCTAAAATATTAGATTATGTTATCAGCAAGCTGGCCAAAACTAATAACAATAATTTCCTTATCATACCCTGCAACTGCCAAAAGCCCAAGGTGCAAATCAGATCAAGCCCTGATTAGAAGCAGTATTTGCATTCAAGTGTGTAACCTTTTTACTACCTGAGAATGAAATGTTTCTTCCTTATTCTTAAAGACTGTAAGCTTTTAATTTCCCTTAGCAGATAAAATCGATGTTTTCAAACCATATTGATTCCTCCCAAATTGTGGCTTGTAACTGAAATGCCTAAAAATAATAATAGTTAGAAATAGAATACAGATTTATTCTTTAATTAATTGGGGGGAGGGGGGGGAGGGGGAGAGTTAAACAGCAATTCAGCTCCATTTATAGCAGATTTCACTGTTAATTGGGTGCTCAGTGATTCTGAAAAGTCAGGTCTCAGCACTGGCCTAACCTCATTGAGCTTTATGGCAGTCTTCCATTGACTTCACTGGGGATAGTTTAGGCAAGCACTCAATTTTCCTGAAAATCTATCAAAAACTTGAGATAAACACACTTCAGAAATCAGAAAACCAGAAGCTTTAAAAGAGCATTGAACACCTGCTGTGAAAATTTACAAGCCCACACAGAAAATCAATGTGCTTTCTCCCTATTGCAGGGTATGGAGATAATGAAAAAAATGATTGCACTATACTGGCTCATAAAGTAAAAGTCACCTGAAAGTGTGAGGAAGCAAGCACTATTTATCAGGGCTCATTCAAAAGACACTTCAGACTTTTATGCCATAAATTTCCATTTTTTCATTGTCAAAGGTGAAGGGTTATGGATTATGGGGTTTCAGCTACAAAAATGATCAATTATCAGTCCAGTGAACCAAAAATGGTTGGTTTTTTTTTTTTTTATACTGTTTGCTCTTGGCCACTGTCTGAGACAAAATATTTGGCTAGATGGACCCTTGCTCAGACCCAGCGTAGCCATTGTGTTCTTCCAGTATGTGTCCTCACAGATATTTGCATATTTTCCTTAAGGTGTTTATTTGTGTCTGGAACTGCTGGAAGAGGATTTGAAATATCATTTGATCTTGAGGAAAGAAAATCATGATTTACAAATGTTGTTTATAAAAATAGGTAAGTAGAAATATTTTCATGTGTGGTACTTTGATGGCGAATCAATGATCAGGGATAAGAACGGGTAGCAGGCAAAGGTCTGTAAGAGCACAGTGATGTTGTGCATGTTGGAGCCAGCCCCATGGGGACAAGAAAGCTGGATGAATGACTAATAGTCTTGGACTGTGGAGATTTATTGGAAACCTAGATAGTCTCCAAAAATTTGTGATGGTGTCGTGGTTTAGCCCCAGCCAGCAACTAAGCACCACGCAGCTGCTCGCTCACTCCCCCTACCCCGATGGGATGGGGGAGAGAATCAGAGGAGTAAGAGTGAGAAACACTCCTGGGTTGAGATAACAACAGTTTAATAATTGAAATAAAGTAAAATAGTAATGATAATAGTAACAGTATAATAATGATAATAATAATAATAATAATATACGAAGCAAGTGATGCACAATGCAATTGCTCACCACCTGCCGACTGATACCCAGGCAGTTCCCAAGCAGCGATCGCTGCTCCCTGGCCACCCCCCCCCCCAGTTTATATACTGAGCATGACGTCACATGGTATGGAATAGCCCTTTGGTCAGTTTGGATCAACTATAATGGCTGTGCCCCCTCCCAGTTTCTTGTGCACCTGGCAGAGCATGGGAAGCTGAAAAGTCCTTGACTAGCATAAGCAGTACTCAGCAACAACTAAAAACATCAGTGTGTTATCAACATTCTTCTCCTACTAAATCCAAACCACAGCACTATGCCTGCTACTAGGAAGAAAATTAACTCTATCCCAGCCGAAACCAGGACAGATGGTTCTCACAACTGCCCTGCAGATGCTTTACTCATTGAGCTGCAAGAGGCTGGTGAATACCATGAGGCATCTCAGGTGACTGAGCAATAATGCAAGTACTTGGGACTTTGGAGGTGAAAAGACAGTTCACAGGTGTGAGGTGCCCTGTCGGTATGCTTCCAGGCTTACATCAGTCAGAAAGCCTGCTCTGCACACCACTTTCACACTGGTACTCTGTGGCCAGTCAGGGAGCAATCTTCTCACTCCTGTGTTTACACCAGCAGAAGTCCTCTGTGGGTACAGCTAGGTTGATAAGAAAGTGCCTCGTACAGCTTCAGCCTGCCTTGCTTTCCTTATAGAAATAAGCTAACTCTTGATACTTAAACTTCCTCTGCAGAACAGGCTGTGTCACTAACCAGACTGCTTCAGGTAAAAAAAATACAGCTTTCTGATATAGGAAGAATCTTATTATTATGGGCTCATGGTGGTTATGCCCATACAGGGATAACAGTCAGAGGGAACAGAAGACTAGGAGGTTTTCCTATTGCTACTTTCTTTAGGTCTTTTCCTCTAAAAATAGCTTGCTCCAACTGTTGTGGAGATAATACTCATTAAAATGGATCTCTTATCTTATCTACACCGGCAATTCTTGTGCTCCTGTCCTTAACATGATAGACAAGCAAATAGTCCAGCGAGAAAAAGTTGTAATTACTCTGTTAAGAGCATGAGGTACTGATTAAAAGGAGCCGGTTCTTCTAGTTACAGAAAAGTGTTGCTTTAAATGTTAAGGTATAATTTTCATTTCTTCATGAATGAAGCTTTTGCCTTTACCCCCATGAGGTGCTGAGGGGGCCTTTGCTGGGTGGAACCATTACTGCTCACTGTAATCACTCACCTAAAGGGTCTGCCACTCAAAACCTAGATCAAAACTAGTGTTTAAACCCTGAGACAGAAAGACAGAGGAACACTCTACGCAAACTCTCCCCATAACAATACAAAATCCTTGTCAGATCAGAAATAGTTGGTACACTTGAAGAAAGCAGAATGATCACTTCATATACTGTGTCCATGTGAATGACAGCACTTTGGTCTTCACCTGGATCCCCAGGCTGCTATGTCAGCTCTGACGTCTGATGCATCATGTCTGACATTCTTTTGCTCTTTCCATGGTTTGTTTGTTTGGTTTTTAACTAAAATTAAAAGTTGACAGACAGCACACCTAAGATTTCTCTGTCTCTCAGTACCAGGTATATTAAAGGCAGAGTAAGGGATGAGATTGTATGAAAGTGAGAGAGGAAATAGATTCTGGTATGGAACAGGAAGTACAAAAAATTTTCTGATAATGTGAGAAACAGCAGGATGTAATTATACAGTATATAAAATCTGGTTACTGCAAATTCTCCTGGAAGCTATTTACAGGCACATGAAGTTCAAGGACTTGACTGGGAACAGGGAGCGAAGATTTACCATGGCAAATTATGCCTCACCATGATGAGATGATCTGACCATGATGAAATGACTCGCTCCATGGAGAAGAAAAGCAGTGGATATAATTTACCTTGAGTTTAGCAATGTTTTCTGCATGGTCTCCCATGGTATTCTTCTAGTTTATTGGACTAGATAAGTTGCTTACACAGTTAGTAACTGGCATGCTGAAAGGCTGACAGACCAAAGTGACTGGTGTCTGTTTACTAGTGGCATTCCTCAGGAGTCAACATCACAGCAACACTGTTTTGCATCTCCATTAACAATCTGGACAGTGGGACATAAGGCACCCTCAGTAAATCTGTGCAGGATGCCAAATTGGTGGGGAGTGGTTAGTATGCAGGGCTGCTATTCAGAGCAAGGTTAACAGGCTAGAGAAATGAGCTGACAGAAACCTCATGATGTTCAACAAAGGCAGAATCCAAATCCTGCCTCTGAGCCAGAACCGCCCATGCAGCAGTACTGGCAGAGCACTGCCTGTGTAGAAAGCTATTTCACAGAGAAGGACCTGGGGTCCTGGGGAGCAGAAAGTTGAATGTGGGTCAGAAATGGGCCCTCTCAGCAAACATGGACAATCAATACTGGGTTGTGTTAACAAGAACATAGCCAAGACATTGTGAAAAGTTATTATTCCCTTCAAATTGTCACTTGCGAGGTTACATCTGGGGTACTGTATTCAGTTATGGGATCCCCAGTAAAGACACTGACAAACTGAGCAAGTCCAGTGGAAGGCATTTAGGGGGCTGAAGCACATGATATGCAAGGAGGGGCTGAGACAGCTGAAATTGTTCAGCCCAGAGAAGAGAAAGCTAAAAGGGGATCTAATTACTCTCTTCAATTACATAAGGAGAGCTCACAGAGGAGACAGAACAAGACTCTTTTTGGAGATGCACAGTGAAAAGCTGAAAGGTACCAGTCACAAGTTGTACCAAGGGAAATGTTGATTAAATATAAGAAAAAAATGTTTGACAAGAGTGGTCAAAAAAAGTGACCTGCTGCAAGAAAAGTCGTGGAACTTCCATCCTTGGAGATACACAAAATATGGCCGGGGCCATGGCCTGATCTAATTTCAGTGCTAGTCATGCTTTGAGCAGAGCATTGGACTAGGTGACCTCCAAAGGTTCATTCCAACCTAAACCATTCTGCAATTCTATAAATTATTATGTGTCATCTTAAAAACCTTCTAGCTGTTTATGTGGAGTTTGAGAGCTGTCAAGTTTCCTTAGTCTGACCTGAAGGAAGAAGGATCTAGATATACTCCTTGCTACAGTGTTGCATTCTGGCACAAGCTTGGGATGGGATGATTACAATTTGCTTTATCAAAAGACAATGTTTGATCCTTTTGAATATTCAAAATATTGTCTCATGCAACCGGCTGCTTACTGAAGGTTGTTTAACATGAAGAGCCTGTATCCCAGGAACCACAGAAGTTTTGAGTCCACTTATGGTATTGTCTTTGACACAAAAATATCCTTTCTTGTTTGTCTTCCTGTTAGGCTACCATTTTGCCCAGTTTTATTACAGTTAATGACAACATCTAGATGTTATGAGGCTTAAATGGGAGCTAGGTGGTTGCAGTTTTTTCACTGAGAGCCCTCATTTAAAATAGACTTCACTTATTTCTTTGGAAATGCTTTGTAGTTCCTGGGCTTCATGAAGATGATTTAAAGAAGGTGTAAATGGGGGAGAGTGATAGTCTTGATGAAGTAATACAGTTAATCTGACCCAGGACAGAGCTAAATGCCTCTTTTTTGAAAAGTCAGAAGTCATCATTGTAACACAAGCAACTTTGTAACTTAAGCAACGGGTTCAAGTTAAAATAATCTAAACAGTTATACAAAATATTTACCCATGTGTTTTCAGATATCTCCAAGCACCATCAATACTTCCACCATTACATCCATGTTGATTCTTGGTATCACAAGAGATCAAATTCTGAGCAGAAAGGTTGTCTGTGATCTGACCCTCAGAATGAATTGCTATTCTATCTGCTGCAACACCTGTTTTGAAATAAATTTTGTGTTATCAAAAACAAATAATTACTCACAACTTCACGCTGGTTATTGTGAAAGAGGGACTGAGATACAACCTCAGTATTTTCTGTCTGTGTAGATATCTTTACAAAACAATACAAATATAATCTATAGACTTTCAAGAGAGAGGATTGTGAAACTGCAAAGCATCATGAGCAACTTTGTTGTATTATAAATCCATAGATTTACTGGTTATCATAAAGTCCCATATTCTAAACATCAGATGAAGCATTTACATAATTTAGTCTGATAGTCTCTACTGTGTTTGTAAATGCATATTCATCTCTGGTTGACTTCAGCAGAAGATGCAAATACTTCCCCACGCTTCTGCAGCTGAATCTCCAAATCTCTTTTCTTTCTTTTCTACCTTTCCTTCCTTTATTTGAGCAAAAATAAAAGCAAAAATGAACAGTCCTATGAAGAAGAAAATTCAAGACTAAAAGTATACATACTGGTTTTACTGGAAAAAATATTTGGAAATGCTCATATTAATGTGTGAAATGTGGGATTCATTGGCCTCCTTCCCTTATCACACAAAACTATTCTTCTGCAAGACACCTTAGATGTCTGAACTCAGACAGTCATAATTCCAAGTTCTAATATATTTATGCACTGATTTAAAGGTAGACTAGGTTAACTAAGTTGTAGGTGAAATTAAGCCACTTCTTTCTTTAACAAGTGATAATGAAACAATTATTAAATCCCAATTCCAGTCATTAACTGTGCTTAAATTATATTTTCATTATTGTTAGCCCTTCATTTTTGAACCTGAAAAGAAATTTTAAAAATCCCTTGAAATCTAAAGTCCCATCAAAATCTACACTAACTTCAGTGAACTTTGGACAAGACTTCAGAAGAGTGAATCTGCTGATGGCAGCTGACGACGACTGCGTTATGTGCTTTTGTGAGGTGTCACATGATAATGAATTTATTTTCATAGGTATAAAAGCTTTTTACTGAAGAGTTTATAGGAATTACTCATGATAAGAAAAAAAATGATACAGCAGTGCTTGTCTATTCATTGGGCAACAATTAATCTTACAAAGAAGGATTGAAAATTCAGATTTAAAATGTTAGATGCACCTAAAAAACATGGGAAGGCATCTCATAATATTTAGCACTGAAAATAATTATGTGAATCAAAATCAAAAGATTCAATCATGAAAGGGAAAATTTAGACTGAATATGTGAAAAGTCTTTCCCTCAGTGAGCTCTGTTCATCTTTGCAGTAATCTGTCAGGAGAGCTGTTAGAAGCTCTCTTGGTTTTCTCTTTTAAAACTACACTGGACAAGACACATTTGTAACAGAGTGTGTTTAGTCTGCCTTTGGCAGGGAGCTGGGATTAACTGACCTAAATGCTCCTTTCCTTCTCGTACTGCTGTGATTTAAAGAAGCAGTTGCAGAAACCTGCAGTCACGAGGACCCACTGGCTGGATCAAGCCATAAAGATTGATTGCATAATTTTTTTCTCTATCTTTATATATCCCAATATGTACTGAGATTTATTGCAGCATAAGAAAAATGAACGTACTGATCACTGTAGCTTCTTTGGAGAAAGTGACACAAACAGTTGTGTCCATTTTTCATAAAACCAGAGGCTATAGCACATGAGGTTGAATTTCATTACTGACATTCCTTTGCTTACTGAATTTGAAAATAGTTTCTTCCACAAGTATCTGAGCAGTTTCAGGGGTTACTTCTTATAAAATTATTGAAAAGATTATACTTAATTTATTTGATTAGGAAGGGATGGACAATGGCAAATGCACAAATATATAAATACATATAAACAAAATAAAGCCTACCTGTTTTAAGCTTTCAAGTCAAGCATGTAGTTGTGCAAGAAAGAGCTGCAGATTTTTTAAAAGTTACTCTACTAGTTTCAATAAAGTGCACTAGTAAGTTAATTTTCTACTTTCTGTCACCAAAAAAATCTCCCTATGTTACACAAACTCATGAAAAACAAACAAAGCTCTACAGCTTAGATTGACTTTTTAAGACTTTGGGACAACTTAGAGGGAAAGCTGCAGTGTTTTTAAATGTTCCTATTTGCTGATAAAAAGTGAACAGCAAGCTGAAATTGCTTAATTACTAATCACTACAATTTTTCACCACATATCTAACATTAATGATATTTTTAAAAGGAGAAAAAAAAAAATATTACTTGCGGTTGAAAAAGCCCAGGATGCTCCACAGTTTCGTTGATCCAGAGGATCATGAATCCACTCAGGCCATGCATAAGTGGCTGCAAAAAATGCAGGAAATTTTTCTTCTGGAAGTGAGTTTCCCTAAAACAAAATGTAGGAGATCTGTATATGTTTCTATTCTTAATTTTGTCTTAAATTTTACCCTAATTTTGGTTTTAAAGTTCTTAATTTTTAAATTGAGGAAACCTAAAGCATTGGTACCTGTGGCTTCCCAAGCATCACCGTGGTGGTTACCCTGTGGCTGGAACCCCTGAGAGAAGGGGAGTTCTGGCATGCCACTAGCTGAGCTGGAAAGCTGAGCTCCACAATTGTCAACCTGAATAACCTGTCCAGTTTCTCTCTGATTTTTTATGTCACACACCAGTTCCCTATTAAACATGTTAATTATGATCCAGCTGGCATTTTTGGAAAGAAAACCTTTCTGCTACAAGTAACAGTTAAGTTAGGTACCTGTTACCATATTCTCTTTGACATTTGGCTGTAGGTAGGAAATTTTAGTTACCATGGGGGAGGCATCAGTACAGTGTATCATTGATTTGTCTTTTACACAGAGGTTTTTCAATCTCCAGCACTTATTCTCATTCCAGAATGAAAATCAGTGATTTTCCTTCTGCTTTGCAATCTGATGCTAGGTTGGTGAGAATTCATGGTCTGCTCACTAAAGCCATTTGGACAGCCATTTTTGGCATCTTCATCTCTCAGCCTTAATTTATGTCCTCCAAGCTTTACACAAATATCTGTGTATGAAAGAACCATCTGGTACAACTGTTAATAAGCTGCTCTGTGTTCAACATACCAAAACCATTGACCCATTTTTTTTTTTTTACTGTTGAACTTTATGGAATGATTGCTTATGCTGCACAGGGAAATACGAATGGCCACACAGAATTACAATATTAGTCCATTCAGTCCATCATTTTGTCTCGAACAATTGTTGATAACATCTGTTCCAGAGAAAAATATGATATAGAAAATATGATAATCTGTTCCTAAGCAAAACATTCCCTGATGCTTCTTTCTTATAAGCAGGCTCATACCCTGAAGCACAATGACTTCTATCCTGTTCAAATTCCTTTATTTTACTTCGATTTACTTAGTCTTCTAATTCTAGGTGTCCTTACTGCACCATTTTTCTAAATTGCTTTTGTAACCTATAAGACTACATGCCTTTTCCTAAGATGATTTAAACATTTGAGGCTAATTCTTCCAAACTATTTCAGGACTCTTTGGTGAACCGAACTTTACCACTTTGGCTGTATCCAGATCACTTTGGTGCATACACTGGGAAACAGCCGCACCACCATCCAGCTTGTACACCTGGACGTCCCACAGAAAACCCACAGTTTAGAAGAAAAGGGTAAGGAAAAAAGAAGCTTGTACCTCAGGTCTGTATCTGACATTAGATTGGGATACAGCCCCAACAGACGGGTTGATCTGTGCATATGCCCAAACCCAGCAATTCTCAAGTGCTTCTAGGTTCACTACATTAGATGCAGGCTGTGAGTCCTAAATACTATTAAAGTATTCTTGTGGTTTAGCCCCTGTCAGCAACCAAGTATCACAGCTGCTCACTGACCCTCCCCTCCGGTGGGATGGGGAGACAATTGGAAGGGCAAAAGTAAGAAAACTCAGGGGTTGAGATAAGAACAGTTTAATAATTGAAACAAAATAATAATAATAATAGTAATAACAATTGTAATGAAAAGGAGCACAGTGAGAGAGAGAGAAACAAAACCCAGGGAGGTGGGGGGTAAACAAGTGATGCAACTGCTCACCACCCACCGACCAATGCCCAGGCAGTTCCCGAGCAGCGATCGCTGCCCCCAGCCAACCCCCCCAGTTTATATACTGAGCATGACGTCATATGGTATGGAAGAGCCCTTTGGCCAGTTTGGGTCAGCTGTCCTGGTTGTGCCCCCTCCCAGTTTCTTGTGCACCTGGCAGAGCATGGGAAGCTGAAAAGTCCTTGACTAGCATAAGCAGTACTTAGCAACAACTAAACCATCAGTGTGTTATCTGCATTCTTCTCCTAGTAAATCCAAAACACAGCACTATGCCTGCTACCAGGAAGAAAATTAACTCTATCCCAGCTGAAACCAGGACAAGTATACTGCAAGCTGTTAAGTCACTTAAGTGCTTTTGAAAGTTTTACCTCCACCCATAACAAACCAGTAATCTTTTAAATCTTGCTAAAATATTAATCTCAATATTTCTATTAATCACTTTCACAAGTCTACTTTTTCAAAAGCTTGTTAGATACATGGGACTTGCAACCTCAAATGACACACAGAAAGCAACAGCTAATTTAAAGAATATCTTGCTAAATTATCATTATGTTCATTATTAATGAGCAAGCACAAGATTTAATTTGAAAATTAATCAGTACAGGTGAAGTCCCAGACACATAGCGTTTCTTTCACATTATAAGACTGCTCACTATCAACCAGTAAACAAGCAAAATTCCACAAAGGTTGTTTAGCACACTTATGTGGGCAATGACTGCGTAACAAAGCTACAAATGAGGCAGTTGAGAAAAGCAAAATTCTAAATAGATTTTTCGTGTGAGACAATGTGTAACTTTATGTATTCCTAAACTACTGCCAGTGTATTTAATAGCCTCATATTGTAAATCCCAGAGCAAATCCCTCATTAACCCTCAGCCTTGTCATTTAAAAATGCAGGATTTACCCTTAGCCAGAAACGTTAGCTTTTTGTCTGAGAAGTTGCTACCCTGATACTGAGAAGCACTGCTGTTCTGTGACAAATAGTAAGTCTAGACAATTGTTTCTCAATGTATGCTCCATGGACCAGCATCAGACAGCACAATGCAATCAGCAAAATAACTGGCAAACTGTTTTTAAACCTTCATATGTATTCTCTGCAGTGAAACTAGCAGTCTGGCCAAAGCAGAAGTTAAGTGGATATAAAAGACCACTCATACTTCAGCTATGACTTCTTCAGAAAAGTTAGATGGCCAATCAGAGAAAAAAGGCTGAAGATTACTGAATTTGCAAATGTGGAAATAGTTTTTCTGAGGGAAATCAATAGGTTTTTTTAATGTAAGAAAAAGGTTCTGGACATCACTTGCTTTGTGAAGACAAAATGAGTGTGCATGACCTTCAGTTTGCAAGAGGCAGATCTACAACTGCTGAGTTTTCTACTATGAAAAGCCATATATCTGAGGAACAGCTGGTGTACTTTTTACACCTTCAAATTGTCTTTGCCTGTTCTTTGATACTTAATCCAAAATGGTGCCTTATTACTAAACTATGTATGACATTTTCTTGTAAGATGGCACTTAGGTGAGCACCTTGTTGCTGGCAAGTGGAGACCCCACCATTGCTATGTACCTCTTGCCAGAACATGTACTAACAGAATAACATCAAACGTGTATCACTATGTGTTTTAAAGGCATGGCCATTATTTTTGTGCTACATAGAAATTCAAGAATGATTACACTACCTCCTGCAGTGAGTAAACTCTTTCAAAACGCCTTCTCAGAAAACATACATGACGCTATTGAGAGCTTCAGCTTTGTCAGGGTCACAACAGTTTTAGTGGTGAAACTACATAGATGGTAGTGAAACTTCATAGATGAAATGTAGCTCTATCACACCTTTTAATCTGAGGTAATGTTATGAAGCTATATTTGTAGTTGGATATGTCAGTCAAAGAAACAACGCAAAAGCCTCTACTCCACAACCAAACTTTTCAATACTGCTGAGAACTAAGACTCTGCTGTACATGTAAAGTGGTTAACACAGAAGGGCTTTACACTCTTGACTCTTCTTTTTCCATGCAATTGAATAAAGAGCACCTTCTGCACAAAAATGTTTTTCTCGAGCATCCCCAAAAGGCATTAGAAAATAATCATAACAGCTGTCCCTTAGGTACCAGAAACTGTAATTTCTTCCCTAAATAGTAGACCAGTAGCATGCTGAAGAAATGAGATTTATTTAAATGGAAAAAAAAAAAAAAGTTGTATTTAATGAATGGGTACCTATGGTTTTCTTTCTACATTAACAAAGCTACCAGGTTTTAATCCGGTCAGCACAAGATAGAGCCAAAAACTCCTGAACAATAATTGTAGCATTTTTATCAACTAAAGTTATGACTTTGGGCAAGTGACTTGCAGTTTTCTCGCTTGCAAAATGGGAAAAGCAGTAATAATCCCAGAGAATGCATGAATATTTAATTAGTGCCAATTTATCCACAGTAAGTAACTACTACCTTGGCCTGCAGATGAATTAATACTCAACAAAGTCACTTAAAGGTCAAACCATTAAGGTTTGGAGAATGTCTCTGAAAAATATTAAAAAGTCCTTATTTCTGAGTTTCATCATTCATATCTTTTTACTCTCTTCTGAGCTGTCACCTAGTTACAGGTGAAGCTTAATGGAAACACTGTCATGAAAACTCACTTGTTTTTTATCACTTAGGATTTTGTAAATGTGTTAGTATGCTTCCCAAAATATCAGTGACAGGAAATTACTCATGAAATGTGAAGCAGGGGCAAATGTCTCTGAAAATCTGGTAAGATACTTATCTTAAAAAGTGCCTGGAATTTAACTCCATGGCTGCTGTTGTTTTGCCAATTGGAAGAATCTGTCGATGTGCCCCTGGTGAGCCCAATCCATGCTATGAAATTGCTGGATCATGCAGAGATGGTAGATATGGAGCTAGCTGTGAGTGAAGAAAACCTTTTTTTTTTTTTTTGAACATTTTTGTGAAGTATTAAAAAGTGGCAGACAGGAAATTTCCCAAGGCAGAACAAGGACACTAAAGAGATTATGTTCTTCTAGAAAACTGTAGAAGAGGACAGGATCAGGGAGATTTGGAGCTTTGCAGGAAGCCTCAGAGAAAAAATATTTTTACATCAAGACTAGCTAAGACAGAAAACACTGGGGTAAGAGCAAGAAAGTTCTAATAATTCTGAAGAGAAGCCATAGGTAGGAGATGGGCTCATGGACAATTCCGAGCCATTTGTTGCAAGCCCAAAGAATTCTCCGGAAGCTGAGAAAGTCATACAGACATTATTATTTTATATTTTTAGCTTTTGTAAGTAGAGAGAAAGATTTCTTAAAATCCTGTGCAAGGCTTGTGCTTCCAGCAACATGTAGGACTTCCTGAGGGCTAAATGAATGCGTTGAAGCTCCTTGGCTGTCTGGCAGAGCCAAAGGTAATTGGGTCGTGTCTCACAGATTTTGTAAAAAGATAGCAGATAGAGAAAATATGCCTGAGAAATGTATCAGTGGAACAAAGGCCATAAGTAGTGTAGCAGTCAAAGAAGCTACAGGAAGCTTAATAACAATGATTCAATAGGCTAGACATAATGCAGGACCACTGAGCGACCAGCTACCCCAAACTGAATGGAAAAGAGGAAATATCATAAAGAATTTCTTGTAACCTTCCCTTTCTTGTTTTCTGAGGTGGGATTTGTCTCACCTAGCTAGATACCTAGTAATATAGATGTCAATCTGTGATCCAGGTACATGATATCCATTGGGCTAGATGACCTCTACCGGTCCCTTCCAACCCAAAGCATTCTATCATTCTCTGATACCCACTTTTTGCTTCTGCTTATATAAGCATCACACTGTATTCCTCAAGGAAAAAGGCAACAACAGCAACAAATCAACCCCAACTTTCTTGACCCTCAATGCAGTGCACTGGTAATTTGTGGCAGATACCTACTAATATTACACTAAACACTTTTATGCCATTGTCTTATTTTGACTTGCCATTTTCAACTGAAATGGATCCTTCTTTGGCTGAGAAGAGTAGTCTAGCAAATCATACATGGCAAAACTCCAAAGCTTAACTTCTGTCAACTTCTTGCTCTGGCAACCAAAACCCAATGCCTCGCCATGCTGGTGCAGCGAGCTGACTTTTTGTGGGACAAAGAACCAGTCTGCACCAAGAAAAAGGGTTAGAATTGTTAAAAATGTTGCAGAGGCACATGGTCCTCCCCCTCTTTCCCAAATTCCCTGTCAAATGGTAGCTCTGCACTGTTGTCCCCACAAGGCCTTCCATGATGTGGAAGCCTTCTGCCATAGACATATACAACAAGCATCAATGATTGACTTCAATTGGATAATAAAATGGCATCACTTGCCTGAACTATATAGAAGCCAAAGATAAAAACCTGTCATATTTAATGCCATTTGCAAACCTTGGATCTATCTACTTGTTCTTGCAATTTTTCTGATTTCATTATAGTGAGGTAGGTAGTTTTTTCAGTCTATGATTTCCATAATTTTGGGTCTTCTAAGAAAGAAGCTAAGTAACTGATCCAAAGCACTGGAAAAATCTACTCTGGATTCAATAACTATGCATTTCTTCTTTAATTTCTTAACCTACATACATAGCTTAAAGTATATTTGCTTTGCAGCAGAACTAATTTGAGCTTAAATATATGATAGGAAAGTTAATTTAGCTGTCATGAAAATGGCCATGGCCAAGAGGCTTAGAAAGCTGGTAGTAGAGAATCATCTCATTCTCCCATGCTTCCCATCATTTTTCTTTCCATTTGGCCAAAACCCCAGCTTCCTACTGCATCTTTACATTGCTTTATCCTATGGGCTTTCAGAGCTTCTTTCAAAGATTGGTGTTTAGTCTCAGCTGATAGCCTTAATGAACTATGCCCAGATTTTTTTTTTTTTATGGTTACAGCTATGTGTGCAATGATTAGCAAATGGAGAGGGTAGTATGGAACCATCCTAAAGAAGCAAAAATTTTGAACACCAGTGATCTACAGTGATAAGTTAATATTGGTGCACAGCTTTCCAATGCTTAGCATTTGCTTTTACTCCTCCTTGTTTGATTTCCATCAACAGGACCACACTCTGTGGCTTGGAGAACTACTCTGGGAGCTTTCTACTCAACATGGAAGCATTTAATGTTAAATCCCTGAATCATAATTTTATAATTGTCCACATCCACATTTATTTTTCCATGTGATAAACTTATTAAAAAATTTAACAATTGTACATGACACTTACTGGAACTTCTCTCATATTCAGCAAGGAATGAGATGGAGGGAAGGTGCCAAGGCGCTTTTTGAAACCTTCTTCCACTGTCATTCCCCAGAACTGACTGTAGTTGTCTGCTTTCCATCTTCCTCGCAGGCAGAAAACAAATAAAATCCAGGTTAGAGATACCACTCACCTTAATATCTTGCTCCTTTGTAAGGGCACCACTAACAATAACCTCCAGAAATAAATCTTTCAAATTGCATTTCAAAACCTTGTATTCAATATGCATGAGAAAATATTTAGTACAGGCACTTCCACTGCAAATGAGTGTAGGATGGAGAAACACAGCAGTAGATTAAAAGTGGTGATTTGAGGTCAGCATCATGTCAGCCTGCAGGAGATGAGCATGCAAAGCTTCAGAGAAGTACTGGAAAACAAGATGCTCAGTCATACCAATTACTGTTGTCTTGAAGTTATGCTTAAATTATGCTTCAGACTAGATGCCCACAGAGAACTAACAGCTTCATGTAGTGAGTTACATTGCCTTCAAGCTCTAGGTGCACCAGCAGTGAGACACTGTTGAATCCAGCAGAAAGCCCACCTGACATTTTCTGCCTGAGTTTTACACCAATAGCCAGACTGAGAGAAAGGGCTCCCCATGGCTCTTTAATTATGCCCTCCCTACTCTCTAGTGGACTAGACTCAGATTGTAGCATCTACCCTGCAAACTGTATGCACAACAGAAAAAAAAAATACCTTGCAGCCATACACATTTGGAACACACTGAAATTTATTATTACTGTAGAAGATCTGAGCCACAGGGGAGAGCATTCTCTTTACCTGTTTCTTTCTTGCTTGTGTATGAGGAACAAGGAGGTAGGATTCATACTGCCCAAATGAGAAGCCTCATTGCTCTTGGTCTGCCTGTAGTCAGTGAAGAGTGCAAGCACCTGCAGAAGTTGAGTCATATCTCAGGTGGACTTAACCACCCTGTGGCAAACTTTACTGCTTACCACTGACAGGAGAGAGGTGAAGGGCTCCAGGTGCCTAGCTTAATTGTCTATCCTAACTCAGTTGGTTTGATTGTCTCCTATGAAGTACAAAATATTTCAGCACTAAGTCACAGCTTAAAACCTGGGCAGGCTTCATTGGTGAATGTAGGACCTCAGCTCCTAGGGAAGCAACCCCTGTATCTCTGTCTGTAAATGGCCAGCAGGCTCCCAAGGCACAGCTCCCTTACTGGGGTGTCCCTAATCCCTCTGCACTACCTGGTGGAAAGGAGAACTGATAGCATGAACAACACCGAGCCCCACAAAGTTCTGATATCTTGGTCCCCATTTGGCCCATCCTCTCCTCTTCCAACACTACCTATAGTCCTGTTATGTGGCACAATGCTCTTGAGGGAGGAGAAAAAATTACTTCAAATATCTAACCCAAGTAATAAATAAAGTGAAGAATAAGGGAAGATGATCTAAATAGTGTTCTGTGAGAAGAAAAAATTGTACTAAATTTGGAAAATGTTTTAGAAAGATGTTTACAATGTCAACTCTTACCAGCATGCAACTTTCAGTATCTTTCCATTTAAAACACTATAACTGCCACAGATTTAGGAAAGTTTCACAGATGTACATTTACTGTCAAATTGCTGTAATGTGTTTGGGGAAGGAAGGGGTGGGGAGGACTGCATAACTTATAATTTGTACATACATACAATGAGCAATACAGTGGTTTACAAGAAAACCTTAAAAGTGTTCTCACCCATGATCTCCAGAATTGATGTTCTGAATTAAGTCTTGGCGAACAAGGCATACCTCTTTTGAACACTTCCAGAGACTTTGGAAGCATTTGCTGAAAGGGCAAGAATATCACTGAGCAGAAGATGAATTGTCAAAGGAAAAATATGCACTTTAACAGCAGAAGGAAGATGGAGGGAAAAAAGCAAAAACAATATTAACGTCACATAGTATTTATGAAGACACAATGCTACTTCTCGCTATTTCACTACCTAATGAATCCTAACTGGAACAAGGTAGGAAGGTTTACAGCTTGTGGGAAAGGTCGTATTTGAAAAATTTTGCTTCCATCTTTGTGAGACCAAATCAGGGAAAAAAGGCAATGTCCTGTAAATGAGATGTTTTGAGGAAGTTTCACTCTGGAAACCCAGGAAGGGACCATGTGCCCATAGACACCTTGCTCCAAGGACCCTGGGCTAAAGTCAGGGCAGTGGGGGCCCCAGCCCTGTTCGGGTGCTGTTGGAGCCCCCCGGGCTGCCCTGGGGCTGGAGGTGTAGGGCTGGTTTTCGGAGAGGCAAAGCAGGGAGGCGGCTCAGGCAGCCGACTGCCAGGGCTGGCAGCAGAGCTCCCCTGCCTGTGCTGTCTGTTCCTGTCCCAAGGCAGAGAAAGGGATGCTCAAACAGTTCATCCCTTTCCTACATAAATGTGCAGATATATATTCTTCCCGTATGAAATAATGTAAGGTCTAATCACTAATGCCAAAGAAACAGAGGAAGATGTTCGAAAATAATCCCCTAAACTTTAATGATACTTGTTTTGTCTGCATTCAGGTCAATGCCCAGGTCTAGGCTGAAACCATTTTGACTCAGGTCAGAGCCAGCAGGTTGACTGAGCTGGAACAGAATTAGGCCAGTAAAGAGGAGATTTTAATACTCTTATTTTCATATCTCAAGTAGAAACCCATTGACCTCTTGCCAGTCTTTTAAATTGGTTGTAATCTAGTTCTACAATACCTTAATACAGCACTATTCTTCCAGCCACTTTGATTTGATTACATGTTTAATACGAATTTAAGGATACTCACTACCTTAATTCCTGTTTCATGACATATGCTAAATAAAATTAAATTTGCTGTTTTCTGAAACATTACCAGGAATTGCAGTTGTCTTTAATTATTGTTCCTTCTCCGTAGTATCGGCCATCTTTATAACAACCTGCCAACATAACATATAGATGTGTGAAAAAAAATCATTTTTGAAGTGAATTAACTCAAAACTCTTGCTACGATTGAATTAATTCGTTGTATGCAGTATGCATAAATTTAGTTGAAAGTTGACAATTTCTATTTCCAGTTTCTTCCAAGTAATGAAGGCAGTTTCATGTATTTTAATTTTTTACCAGGTACATTATCATTCATAGCAAATAAAATCAGCAACAGATTGAAAACACCCACTGAAAAATTATTATCATACATGCAAATAAAAATATTTCTTCAACTAAAGTAATTTTCTGCTAATAAAATCAAAAAGAATAAATTTCTAATAAAAATCATTTTCTAATTGGCAATTAAAATAGAAATAAGTTTTTCCAGTTATAGAATTTTAAAAACTAATAACTATTCCAAACCTACTGTAATATATTCCTTTTCTCCACCAGTTTAATTCCTCTTTGAAAACCAGACAGATCTATTATGTTTCAAGGCAAATTTATGTTTCATTTACTCTCCAGAACCCAGGATAAAACCTAAATTGAGTGATGATTTTTCCAAACAAATACATGTCTTCTAATGTTTTTCTTTGATAACACTTCACTGAGAAAAGACTTTGTATGTGTTTTAAGATCTTCCACATAAACTGTTTCTTCAGTGCTCTTGATTGTCAAACCTTCAGTAAAAGAAAGATCCAGAATGCCTGCACAGGACTTCGGATCAAGTCTATAACAAACATTGCACATTCATCACAAGGATCTTTGTATTCCAGCCTGTTCTCACGGTTCCTCCACTGGTGAGCCTACAGGCAGAGATCATGTTCCTTCCCCCACTGAAAGGGTTTGGAGCCAGACCCCCAAGTTGTCCTTTCTCGTCCATTTTCAAGAATGGAAACCATTCCAATAGACACCATATTTCATATTAATATAGTGTTGACTTGCATTTCCATTACATCACGCTTTTTTCCCACCATACGGTTATCCCCCTCTCATGGCAAGGGCTGGAGTTTGTCTGCCCAGACATACAGACGTATGCCTCAGCTGCCTAGACCTCCTTTATTGGCTGGAGGGAAATACGCACTTCTAATCCATAGCTAATTTCATACCAAAGTGCAGAAGTAGACTAGAGCTGATGAATTAATTACAAGTGCTTATCTTCCCCTGTTAGTCATACAGCAGGCTACGTCAGCTAGCGCGGACGTAGGTGAGATATATCCCACCTAAGCAGTCTGAGGCCCAAAGAGTCTGCTCTAATTCAGCTTCTGCTAAGATCTGAGACATTTTTCAGAGAATACCCAAAGCAAATTACTTAAATGTCGCAGTTTGTCACAGTCTGCCACAAAGTCAGCGTCAGAGAGTAGCTGGAAGGAGGCACCAAGCAAGATATTTCAAATACATTGAGGGAAGGAAGTGTTGATGCAGCATCTGAGCGACAGCACAGAGCCTCTCTGGAGCTCTGCTGGCAGGCCTCACAGCCCGTGCCCGAGAAAAAATGCAAACCTGGACAAGTGCAGAAGAAGTTCTCTAATAATGTATGCTTAGGGGATAGAAAATTTGAACCATACAATTTCTTTAGTCTAGCCAAACTAAGACTTAGAGGGCCACGAGTGCTGCTGGAGGCATTAGTGGCAGAGAGCGGAGATATCCAAGATAAAAGATGCCGTTTGCATGAGAACACAGTGAGGTTGTCTGGCCGTGAATATATTAGGTTGGAATATTAATATATTAAGTGGGAAATTAATTAATTTGAAGATGCAGCCTGATGACCTTATGAATGGGATTATATGATGTGAAAATCATAATTGGAAGGAAGAGTATTTGACAAATGAGGACTTCCCACCCAGTCCAGCGTTCCTATGCCCTTACAGGTCTTACTTCATTTGCCCCCCAGTACAGAGGAAAGTACCTCTGTCAGTGAAATGTCTCCAGGTTTACTCACTTGTAGGCCAGATCCTGACTCTGTAGTGTAAAAGCAATTAGCAAACTCTCTGGATGTCAATTTTATACCACCACCAGGGTGAGATCCAGTGTGTTGGCTCTGACAGGGTTTTTTGTACAGTCAGAGTAATTGAAACAAAAAGAAAAAAAAATATAGTCAACAAATAAAACTGCAACAGTTCTTCTAATAACAAAAATTATAATAATAATTTAAAAAATTCCAGAATTTCTATTTGGTATCTAAGGCAGGAATGTGCGGAGTCTCTTCTGAAACTACGCAGGAAAGCCATCAAAACATACTGAATGCTGGGTTCATAAAGGCAAAGTCAAAGCAGTTCCACATAGTTAAATCAAGACTGGCCTTCAGCATGGTGCACACCCATGGAAGAAGTCATAGCGTAGCTTACTGCTGCTGTGCACCAAGTCACTGAAGAGACAGGGATCCAGAAATAAAGCGCTGAGCAGTTTTATTGTTGTTCATTCCAGCCCATGTAAAGCACTTCAGTTCATTGGTTTATTTAAAGCAATATGACTCAGGAAGCACTGAGAGCAAAACCACAGGCAACCAAAAGATCAGAATCTTCCAGGTGAAAAGTACTTTGGCGTACGTGGTCTTCTAGTGCTTAAATAATTCCCAGCCAAAGGCAGAAGTGTAGTCTCAGTTACTAAAAGTCAGCTAATATACTTATGTCATTTCTAAAAATGCTTCATAATTTGCCTAATCTTCAGACATTCAGTCTTTTCCTTTTCTCCATTTTTTCCTTCTGATTTCATTCTCTCTTCCCTGTTCCTCAGACCTTTCAGTTCTAGAAAGTTCCTTTAGAGTTATAGTTTTCTTCCTGCTGTATTTTGACTGCTTTGTTATTCTCCTTTTACCCTTTAAATTACTTGTATAACAAATCTCCAATAAATAGATTAAAAAAATGATGCAGACTTTCCTACAATGAAGCACTTCAAGGATCAGAAAAACAGGATCTTGTTTTGAGATGAGATATTAAAAAAAAAAAATATATACAAGCTCACCTATAGGACAAATAAAGGTGCTTGAATAAAGTAAATATAATTGCTTCCTCTGGCAGGCATGGTCAGTCCAGGAGTTACAAAACAGTGAACACCCATGCAAAAAATTGGATTAAGAAAGGCAGTAAAAATATTACCCCTCACCTATTCCCTTATCTAAACCTTCAGTTACACTTTTACTTTTTAGAGGTAGACCTATGGCAAGGCTCACATGGCAAACTGCTGCAGGTTTTGTAGTGATTCGTTTCCATGATACAGTTTGCCAAACTAGACCCACAGGCTGTCAGCTCTGGAGCAGAAATGCTGCTAAATGTTTATGTAGAGCTGACGACAACAACCCCCTGATCTGTTGGAAATAATATACACCACTGCACCAAATAAATATGAAACAAATGTCTTTATTTACATAAATCATAGAACATTCTTTTAGATGATTAGAAACACTTTGGAAAATCAAATTTGTTTTACAGCATTTCTGTCACTACCATTTATCAGAATTTGGCTGCATGCCTGGCTTAAGAGCACAGTCTCCCAAAGAGCTCCCAGTCTGAGTGTCGGAATGCAAGCAGCAGGGTTATTGCAAAGAAATAGTTAATTTTAAAAAGTTATGGTGGTATTTTTGTTGATTTTAGGCTTTTGAAAATTTGGTACAGTCTCCACGTTTTCAGCCAGATGTGGTCTACCAATAGCAAGAAGCTACATAGTCTTAAAATCCACTATTCTGAACTTCTCTCACCAACAGAGATTTGGCCCATGCAGGAACCAAGGGAGGACCAGCTGTTTGCAGATAATTCTCTTTGCAATCTCTAGTCCTAAAAAACTAACTAGTAAGAAACTAGAATATGCCAGAAATCCTTGTTCTAACCACATCCCTTCACCTACCCCTGCACCTGAGCTGTTGCAGGAAAAATGGTGTCCCACAAGAAAGCTATGCTGGATCAAAACCATTGCAGAATACCTCACAGCAGTACCATTCAGGATAACCCCCAATTTTCTTGGTGATTTGTTAGCCCTGATGGATACAAAAATTTAGAGGTTGCTGTTCATCTTATGTTAGTCTGTGAAGATCTATTAATACTGATGAGATTACACTCATTTTGATCCAATGAGGTTATCTCTGAGAAGTTGCAGGTAAAACAGAGGTTCCATCCAGCACAAATATGATCTAAACAATGCTAAAAGTCTGTCCCTACAGACAAAAAAATAACAGCAAGCATAATTCTTACTCCAGTTTCATACTTGGTGTCTTTATCCACTATGTCTTAATCACATTTTTAGGATGTATACACTGTGTATACTGATTAATGAGTAATTTTACTTCCAAGTATATTTTCATTGTGATGCCAACTGAGCATTTTCTCTATACGTACCCGATGCTGGAGGTGGCCAACGCTTGTCTGACCTGGTGGGCTCAACAGGGTTGTCACAGACTTCCCAGTAGTCAGCACAGCAGTCTACAGGGCCAGGAGAACCTGAGGCACAGAACTGGTCACAGTAACATATGGCTGCTTTGGAGACGATGTTAAAGCTGCAGGTATCATCTCTCCCTGTGCAGCAGCCTCGTAACCTGCAGGACTTTCCCTGATACAGACTCCTTTTTAGCCTGTTCCACTTCGCAGAACCGCCGTCTTCGACAGAGTAAAGTCCTCGGGGGAAATTTCTTCTAGAGTCAAGCTGCTTTGTCATCCAAACTTCACTTACAATGCAATATAGGAGCAAAATCTGACTTTTGAGCCACATTATTCTGCCTCTAGCAGCCTTTTTTAAGGCTCTTTGTGCTTCACTTATTGGTAAACGTCCATTTACTGTAGATGTAGTACCTTCAGTTAATATTCAGAAAGAAATCTGAACAGAAAGCTGCAGACCATGGTTTTCTAGGAAGGCTCTGTATGTGTTAATTATTAGTCAGACATGCTGTAAGCTGATTTATTTGCCCAAGATACAGAGATACTTGAAACAGAGCCACAACTATGTATTCATCATTATGAAACATTGGGTGCATTCTTTTGCAAGTGTGAAAGTTCATAGTAAAGGTTTCAGAATATACAGAATATACATGGTTCAATATTTCAGTTCTGTAGTTTTAACTTCTGAAATTAAAACAATGTGAGGAATGAGTACATGGTGTCAAAGGAAGCTCT
Source organism: Pelecanus crispus (assembly GCF_030463565.1). Taxonomy (NCBI): domain Eukaryota; kingdom Metazoa; phylum Chordata; class Aves; order Pelecaniformes; family Pelecanidae; genus Pelecanus; species Pelecanus crispus. The sequence continues at coordinate 105,339,409 of NC_134645.1, forward strand.
CTTTCTTTCAAACTTCATTTACCTGTAACTAATATGTTCTCCATATGACTGGAAACTATAGAATACTAAGATTGCATTTCATCTACATTTTCCTTTCTGATATGCACTGCAGTAAACTTACCCTGCATCCCTCATTTCAAACTTCTTTCCAGTTATCTAGCTTAGCTTTATATGCTTAATTTTGCACTGTTTTACTGTGGGTAAATTAAAAAAAAAGTCAGGTGATATGCAGTGTAAACTATTACCCAAAGATTTTCTTTTAAGGTTTGCATTTCTTTAGTCAAAATGAACTTGGTAGTCATTGTAAATAATGTAATAAATACCCACTGATGAGTATTCCTATTTAAAAAGGAAATGGCTATATTAATAAAACCAAAAAGAAAAACAGAGCAGATATCAGAAGATATGTCTAGTAGCCTTTACTACTTGGTCTATAATCTCCAGGCTTTTCAACAGCAAACCTAAAGAAATATGCATGGTAGTGTTGCCAAAACTTAAAAAATTGCAAAAAAGCAGCAGAGAACTTTGAAGTTCCTAGCAGAGGTAACACATAAGGCTAAATTGCAAACAATATCATACTTTGAAATCCAAACAGTTACAAGACTATTTAAGTCTCCAAAGCTGAACAAGCAGGAGTAAAAACCACTCATCCTTCTGTCTCCATTTTGTAATAAATGAGAGGAACCTGGAGAAGTTAAAGGCAGACTGTTTCCTAGGGAATGAAGGGAATCTTTCCCTTTGTGACTTCAACTGATCTGTTCAGTGCTGCAGGAATTCATAGCATCAAAGGGTGCTACTTTTGAAAGCACAGTTGGCAGCACAGCTGGTTTGGATGCATTGCCATGAATGGCAGAGACTTTAAGAGGGAATATGTGTGTGTGTTTATACCTGTATGGGTTTCTAATCCAAACGTTCAAGTCTTTAATACAATTTCTTGCCAGCAGTGCTTTTATTGGACCTGCCTCCCACACTGTCCCCGACACAGCTCAAGAACTGTGGATGAGCAAAAATTGCATCAGACAACACAATTTTTATTTTGCTCTGTTGCAAGCAATCTTCTGTGTAGAAGTTAATAGAAAGGCCAAGGTCAGCAACATGCAATCACAGTACATCACATAATAGGACATAAATCTTAGCCTCCAAATTTTCTCTGTGTTTTTTTGTTAAGTTTTGTTTATGAAACAAAAATCTGGACAACGTTAAGTCTGTCACTGACTGCTATAAGCCATCAAATATAACGTGAGGAAAATGAGAAACGACATGTTCATGGAAACTCAAGTGAAGTGCTCACTAGAAACGATAATCCGGTTCTTTTCCTTACGTCTGTGCAACTCCATCCGTTCCAAGAGAATGACTCCTGATTTGCACTGACATTAGACAATGTAAATCTTCTTTGTTATTAAAGATCCTTGAAAATAATTTTTAAAAGTTATCTCCTTGCTCTGGAAGCATAAGAAAGAAAAAAAAGCTACCATATCTGATAAATGTTATCAGCCAGTCAGATTAAGTGAACAGGCATATCTGTGTTTTAAGTTACAGACCTCTGGTTTCATTTGGTTTCATTTGGCTTAGTTTGGTGTTTTGTTTTGTTTTGTTTTTTTTAATTTTCAACTTAAAGACTTGTTGATGATAAACCAGAAGTAAGGGATTTGCTTGAAAATTATGTGAGCTCGTTTACACAGGAATGAAATTTCTTTTAAAGAGATATGAAAATGTAACTTCTGCTTCTAAACAGCTTTGCTTTGTGACAGAAGAAACCGTGCTGATATGTGATAAAATCCAATTCCCATTTGTTGGCATGTGTTCAAACCTTAAAAAAAACCCCACGAATCTATTCTGTTGTGGTTCAGCAAATAATTTTATTTCAGTAGTTTCCTTTGTAAGCACAAGTAGCTCTATGCTCACTGTATGAAAGCACATGTTGACTTACCTGTAACTATTTAGTAACAGTTAAACACGATCCTTTTTCTCTATTGAAGATAAAGCTATTCCAAGCACAACAGCTCTGCTAAGCTTTTCAGTTAGGGTCCCAGTCCTAGTTCTACTCTTCACAATTAAGTACAAAACTATCTGACTTGTAACTGTTTCAGCTCTACCTGATGTCTACCCTTGAGCTTCAAAAAACACCACACATTTGGCAGGAGTTAATATCACTGAACACTTGGTGGAGTAACAGATAAAAAACAGTTTAAAATGTCCAAGAATCTCTTTAAAACTGGAGCAGGATTATTCCACAGCCTTTCTTTCAAAACTCTCCCTGATTTTTCTGAATGAGTCTGTCAGACACCATAAAATCTCATTTCTAATCACCTTCAGAGTAGGGCGATAGCACTGGCCAGTGAGGCTGGGGGTGCTGAAGGTCACTCCCAGGATGGCTGGCAGAGCCCACCCCATCAGAAGACTGCAGCATCTTTCCTTCTCCTGGCTGCTGCAAGTGGGCTGGGGTCAAGCCTTGTGCCCAGACCCAGAGGGAGAACTGTGGTACTGCTACCTTGCGCCAGGCAAATGAAGTGACCCTCGGCCACTTTAGGAAGAAACCAGGACGCCAGACCCCAATTCAGTCATTTGCCAGTAGACACAATTCAGTGCATCAGAAAGCCTGTGTAATTGCTTATCTCCAGTTTAAACTCTGCAATGATACGGACCATCCCTTTCCTTGAACTTAAATAGAAACTTAACTGATTACTCCTTGCACAAAATACATCACTAATTTGTAATGTCTGCAATAGTTTATACTTACTATTCTTTATTATTAATGGCTGCAATGCAGTAAGAGTTTTTTAAGCAAACCCACTTCATCAGAAGTATTATCCCACAATGTCTTCTCTCTTCCATGTACTAAAGACAGAACAGGATTCACCCTTCCAGACTGTGAGTGACTAGCTCCTATATGTGTTTATGCAGAGAAAAGCTGTGTGTTAAAGTGATTTTCTCACTGTCACTTTGGTCTCCATATGTTTGGAGCAGGCACAGGAACGGGGGTGTTTTCATCCTTTTTGGCAACAGCTTGGCAGCTCACTGCTGTGTGTTGTTGGCATGATATCAAGCAGTGTCACTTTTAATTCAAATATTTCAGGGCTGCCTATCTCAATTCTTATGATGCTAATCCAGGTTACGTGTAACTCAGAATAGCGGTGGCTTAGGTGAAAAATTTCATCAAACATCTAAGTAGGGTCCTGCCACAGTACGACTTGCTATACAAAGCCTCTGGGACCAATGCACCCAGTTCCTCAGATATTTAAATCATAGAAACATAGAATCATAGAATGCTTTGGGTTGGAAGGGACCTTCAGAGGTCATCTAGCCCAATCCCCCTGCAGTGAGCAGGGACAGCTTTAACTGGATCAGGTTGCTCAGAGCCCCATCCAACCTGACCTTGAATGTTTCTAGGGATGCGTGGCCAGCAGGTTGAGGGAGGTGATTCTGCCCCTCTACTCTGCTCTGGTGAGACCTCACCTGCAGTACTGAGTCCAGCTCTGGGGCCCTCAGCACAAGGACATGGACCTGTTGGAGCAGGTCCAGAGGAGGGCTACAAAAATGATCCGAGGGCTGGAGCACCTCTCCTATGAAGAAAGGCTGAGAGTTGGGGTTGTTCAGCCTGGAGAAGAGAAGGCTGAAAGGAGACCTTATTGCGGCCTTTCAGTACTTAAAGGAGACCTATAGGAAAGATGGGGAGAATCTTTTTAGCAGGGCCTGTTGTGATAGGACAAGGGGTAATGGTTTTAAACTAAAGGAGGGTAGATTTAGACTGGATATAAGGAAGAAATTTTTTACAATGAGGGTGGTGAAGCAAACAGATTTAGGGTCAGAGGCAGAGGAAGAGAAACTGACCCCAATTGCTCATGCCAAAGAAATCCCATTCCTCACACAAGCAGATTCACACACACAAGTGCTCAAGCACTCAAGAGTCAAAAACCACAGGTAAAAGAACATGACTTTATAGGTATTACGTGGTACTACGTGGTTGCTACAGCCTCGTAGCTTTTCACTCTTCCCACCACAGTAATACACCATGCATGCTTCCCACCCCAGCTGCATTGCTTGGCCAACCTCAAGGCAGCAGGTACTGTCAGCCATACTCCAGCATTGCCCTGAGGTCAGCACACTCTGGGATCAGTCAAGTAAGGTTATTACACGAGAAGAATGGGGGAACCTGTGCATGAACCAGCACAGTATGCATGCAGCCTTGCAGCTGCAAGTGCCCTCCCAAACAGTGTTTCACTAGGGCTTGCAGAAGGGCTAACAGCAGTCATTGTGGCTTATATCTGATCTGGATAGGAACCTCTCAGGAGACACAACCAGGCATGGAAACCTTGGCAGTGGCCCCAAGGCCCATATCATGGGCTACAGGCCACCTTTGTTATGCTGTCAGTGCAGATTACTGTGGGCAGATTAGCCTGTGCATGGCTGTGCATAGCTTCAGAGAGGTGATACTTGCAGTGAGCTTCCTGATCCCAAACCTCACCAGTGAGTTAGAGGTGAAGGAGGAGGGGAACATACTGTATTTTGCTGTTAGTATCAGCTCTCAGAAGGTGTTATGCTGGTGTTGTATGGCAGATGTGTACGTACTGGTATTCATCTCAAATGTGTGGCCCTATCTGATCCCACCAGTGAATGTTGGCACCCCAAGTCTAAACTCTTCTCTTGACCATGAGTAGACTGACAAGGGCAGAGGCAGCCTCCTAAACCAATGCTAGAAACCTGAACAGGTTGTCCATGTGCCTACCATTAGCCTTACCACCAAGTAGGCTTAGAGGTGCTTCAGATACATATTAAGATTCGCGTTATTGCAATGTGTCACCAGTCCACTTCCAGAGAAGCCAGCTTGCAGCAGGCTCTTCCCTTAACTTGTAAGCTACTCTGTGCCATTGCTTTGGGGTGTATGACTTAGCCTAGGTGTAGATATAGCCTAGGATTTCCCTGTGTATGGCTAGATACTACTCCTTGCATAAGTGAAAACAGTCTTACATAGAAATCACCAGCCCATTTTTGTTCAGACATCTTTTACAATGTACAAAGAGATGCTGCAAGAATGATACATGCAATTTATTAATAACAAACAATTATGCCTTGGCTAATGCACACACTAGATGATAGCCACTATTAATGTGCTCATCAACCCTGGTAAGACCACCAGTGAGCCTGTGCATAACAGGCAAGCATTGGTCAGGTGAGGAAGGACTGGGATTCTTGATCTGCGTAACAGGCTGTTCCTTAATGTTGCTGAGTTGCCACTTTCTGATTCTCTGCTTTTAAGGATTTTTTATACCTTAAAATATAGATTTTTATCTTTGTATTGTATTGGGTTTGCTTGGCAAGATTTCGGTAGCGGGGGGACTACAGGGGTGGCTTCTGTGAGAAGCTGCTAGAAGCTTCCCCTATGTCCAACAGAACCAATGCCAGCTGGGTCCAAGACGGCCAAGGCTGAGCCCATCAGCAACAGTGGTAGTACCACTGGGATAACAGCTGAGGGAACTGAGGTTGTTTAATCTGGTGAAGAGGAGGCTGAGGGGAGACCTTATCACTCTCTACAACTACCCAAAATGAGGTTGTAGTGAGGTGGGTGTTGGGCTCTTCTCCCAAGTACCTAGCGATAGGACAAGACGAAATGGCCTCAAGTTGCTTCAGGGGAGGTTTAAATTGGACATTAGGAAAAATTTCTTCATGGAAAGAGTGGCCAAGCATTGGAACAGGCTGCCCAGAGAGGCGCTGGAGTCACCACCCCTGGAGGTGTTCAAAAAACATGTAGACGTGGCACTTTGGGACATGGTTTAGTAGGCATGGTGGTGGTGGGTTGATGGTTGGACTGATGATCTTAGAGATCCTTTCCAACCTTAATGATTCCTAGATTTACTCATTAAAAAATAATCCAGCCACCAAGCCAGCAAACATGAAATTCATTATTACCTTACCCTTAATTGGTTTAGTGGTGGACTTGGTAGTGTTAGGTTAATGGTTGGTCTGGATGATCTTAAAGGTCCTTCCCAACCTGAACGATTCTATGATTTTATGATTCTGTATTTAAGAAAGAAAAATAAAACACCAGGGCACAAACTGCAGCTGGAGAGAGGAGTGAGAATATGTCAGAGGAACAACTCTGCAGACACCAAGGTCAGTGAAGAAGAAGGGAGAGGAGGTGGTCCAGGCGCCGGAGCAGAGATTCCCCTGCAGCCCATGGTGAAGACCATGGTGAGGCAGGCTGTCCCCCTGCAGCCCAGGGAGGTCCACGGTGGAGCAGATATCCACCTGCATCCCAGGGAAGACTCCATGCTGGAGCAGGTGGATGTGCCCAAAGGAGTCTGTGACCCCATGGGAAGCCTGTGCTGGAGCAGGCTCCTGGCAGGACCTGTGGACCTGTGGAGAGAGGAACCCATGTTGGAGCAGGTTTACTGGCAGGACATGTGACCCCGTGGGGGACCCACGCTGGAGCAGTCTGCTCCTGAAGGACTGCACCCCATGGAAGGGACCCACGCTGGAGGAGTTCATGGAGGACTGTCTCCTGTGGGAGGGACACCATGCTGGAGCAGGGGACGAGTGTGAGGAGTCCTCCCCCTGAGGAGGAAGGAGCAGCAGAGACAATGTGTGATGAGCTGACCACAACCCCCATTCCCTGTCCCCCTGCACCGCTTGGGGGGAAGAGGTAGAGAAAAATCAGGAGTGAAGTTGATCCCGGGAAGAAGGGAGGGGTGGGGGAAGGTGTTTTAAGATCTGGTTTTATTTCTCATTACCCTACTCAGTTTTGATTGGCAATAAATTAAACTAATTTTCCCTAAGTCGAGTCTGTTTTGCCTGTGATGGTAATTGCTGAGTGATCTCTCCCTGTCCTTATCTCTACCCATGGGCCTTTTCATTATATTTTCTCTCCCCTCTTCAGCTGAGAAGGGGAGTGATAGAGCGGCTTTGGTGGGCACTTGGCATCCAGCCAGGGTCAAAACACCACAGTATACTTGAGCTGTTACTGTTACCCTTTTAACAAAATGCTTCTCTCTGTGCTTTCACTTTTATCATTTTGCATAGCTTTAGCTTGTGAACTTCCTGATGTTTAAGCAATTTTCTCATTAGAAGTGAGCCAAGACCACAGAGCTATGCCACACCAGACCAGGCTTTGGATCCCAGACAGCTGAATCCTTGGGCCAAGGGCTGCCCTTAGTCTGATGCAGCAACCCAGTTCCTCAAGTCACGAATTCTGACCCTCCTTCCCACTGCCCATTCTATGTCACTGCCCAGGTACATCCCTTGTGCTAGGCAAAACTCCCTTCTGACCCCCTGGGCCAACTTTAATAAGCCTTTTTTTGCCAGCTTGAGTTGTAGCACTTAGCAACAGCAGAAACACTAGAAGCAAGCATAGGATGGAGTGAACACTGTGTATCAGACTTAATGTTAGCCTGGAGGATGAGGGAAAAAGGGGACCATAAGCCCTCATTAAACATAGGCAGTCATTGTGATCCTGGTGGGAATGTGTATTTTACTGCAAAAATAATGAATAAAAGCAGGGTAAAGGCATCAGAACTTGGACTAAATATATTACGCTATTGAATAAGCAGTATCCATTAATTTTATAGTGCTCCTGAAAAAGCAATCAATTTATAAAGAGTTTTGCTCTTTATAATCTCTCCTTAAAGGATTTTTTCCTCTTAATACTTTTTCCATTGGTTTCTCAGGATAGACTTCCTAGACTGTAATTGCCAATACATTCTTATTTTTCATTCATAGACAGAAGGTGTTTGAACAGATAGGGAAACTGTTTTTTAAAGTATGCGCAGATGAACAAACTCACAAACCCAGAGGTCCACAAAAAGATTCCTCTTTTGCCCTTCCTATAATCCCAGTCATTCTTTCTCTTGCTTGTGTTCCTTCCACCTATGGGCTTCAGTCTATCACCTGGGCTAATTTAAAGCTAAAACATACCATGTGAATAATTGTCTTGGCTAGACATGCTAGATGGGATTTGGGATTTACAAAAATGAAATTCAAGAGGAAGAGAAAGTTGGGTTTGGAACAAATTCAGAACAAAGCAAGTGCTTTGGAAAAATGGGCAGACTTTTGAGAATCACACAGATCATACCAATTCTAAATATGAATTTTGCCTGCGTCAGTGCTTGACTGAAAACAAAAAATATTATTGGATCCTTGCTAGGTAGACCTATTACATCTTGCACAAGATTTATAACATATTTATAGCTATAGATGTGTTTATCTGTATGCATTTATATCAGGGGGTTTTTTAGTTTTCAATGAGGGAGATAGATTGAGGGAGATGGATTGGTGGAGCCGCACCCTACCGTCCCTGGGGCCAGGGCAGCAGGCGGAGGCCCCACAAGGAGCAGAGGATCCCCTGCCCTCTTGCCGGCAAGCAGAAGGAGGGGACCTAAGAGACGGGGGGCAGTGGAAACAGGTCCCTGCCCGGGGAGGCAGGCAAATCCCCTCCCGGCCTCCCTCACCTTCCCAGCTGCCCCTACACAACAGATACGGGGCTCTGGAAGTTGAGAGCCAGGCAAGCGGGGAGGGAGGTGAAGGGGAAGGTCCAGCCAGGGGGTTGCCGAGGGCCAGTCAGTCACCCCCACGGATTACGACTGCCCCTGTTAAGAAAAGAAGGAGGGTAATTGTGGTGGGTGATTCCCTCCTTCGAGGAACCGAGGGCCCGATCTGCCGCCCGGACCCATCCCACAGGGAAGTCTGCTGCCTCCCTGGGGCCCGGGTTAGGGACATTACTAGGAAACTGCCTGACCTCGTGAGGCCCTCCAATTATTACCCGTTGCTGGTTGTATAGGTGGGCAGTGATGAGATTGCACATAGAAGTCCTAAGGCAATGAAGAGGGACTTCAGGGCACTGGTGCGATTGGTCGCAGGATCGGGAGTGCAGGTAGTTTTTTCCTCAATCCCATCAGTGGCAGTTCAGAGTGCTGAAAGCAACGGGAAAACTCACCTGATTAACAGGTGGCTCAGAGGCTGGTGCCATCAGTGGAACTTTGGGTTTTTCGATCACGGGGAGGTTTACGTGGCACCAGGCCTGCTGGCAGCTGATGGAGATCGGCTGTCTCCAAAGGGGAAAAGGATCCTCGCCCATGAGTTGGCGGGGCTCATTGAGAGGGCTTTAAACTAGGTTTGCAGGGGGAAGGGGAAGGGGATATAAACGGGCCCACTAGTGAGGAGCCCAGGGGCAGCATGGCAACATTGGGGGTGAAATCGATAGCTCGGCTGAAGTGCATCTACACCAATGCACATAGCATGGGCAACGAACAGGAGGAGCTGGAAGCCCTTGTGCAGCAGGATGGCTATGACATAGTCGCCATCACAGAAACGTGGTGGGATGACTCTCATGACTGGAGTGCTGCACTGGAGGGCTATAAGCTCTTCAGAAGGGATAGGCAGGGAAGGAGAGGTGGTGGGGTGGCTCTGTATGTTAGGGAGTGTTTTGACTGTATAGAGCTCGACAGTGGTGATGACAAGGTCGAGTGCTTATGGGTAAGGATGAGGGGGAAGGCCAACAAGGCAGATGTCCTGTTGGGAGTCTGCTATAGACCACCCAACCAGGATGCAGAGGTAGATGAGGCATTCTATAAGCAGCTGGCAGAAGTCTCGCAATCGCTAGCCCTTGTTCTTGTCGGGGACTTCAACTTGCCGGACATCTGCTGGAAATACAACACAGCAGAGAGGCAACAGTCCCAAAAGTTCCTAGAGCATGTGGGGGATAACTTCCTGACGCAGCTGGTAAGTGAGCCTACCAGGGGAGGTGCCTCGCTTGACCTGCTGTTTACTAATAGAGAAGGGCTTGTGGGAAATGTCGAGGTCGGAGGCCGTCTCAGGCTTAGTGACCACGATATGATAAAGTTCTCGATTCTGGGTGATGCCAAGCGGAGGAGCAGCAAAACTGTTACCATGGACTTCCGGAGGGCAGACTTTGGCCTCTTCAGGACCCTGGTTGGGAAAGTCCCTTGGGAGGCAGTCCTGAAAGGCAAAGGGGTCCAGGAAGGCTGGGCTTTCTTCAAGAAGGAAGGCTTAAGGGCGCAGGAGCGGGCTGTCCCCGTGTGCCGTAAGACCAACCGGCGGGGAAATCGACCGGCCTGGCTGAATAGGGAGCTTTTGCGGGGACTCAGGGAAAAAAGGAGAGTCTACTGCCTTTGGAAGAAGGGGCAGGCAACTCAGGAGGAGTACAGGGATCTTGTCAGGTCCTGCAGGGAGGAAATTAGAAAGGCAAAAGCCCAGCTAGAACTTAATCTGGCCAATACTGTAAAAGATAATAAAAAATGCTTTTACCGGTACATTAGCAATAAAAGGAGAGCCAAGGAGGATCTCCATCCTTTGCTGGATGCGGTGGGGAACAATCCTGGTTAACTGGAGGCTTGCCAACGTGATGCCGGAAGGAGGACCCGGGGAACTACAGGCCTGTCAGCCTGACCTCGGTGCCGGGGAAGTGCAGGTCAACCAGGGGATCAGGCCCAGCCAGCATGGGTTCATGAAAGGCAGGTCCTGCTTGACCAACCTGATCTCCTTTTATGACCTGGTGACCCGCCTGGTAGATGATGGAAAGGCTGTGGATGTCATTTACCTGGACTTTAGCAAAGCTTTTGACACCGTCTCCCACAATATTCTCCTTGGGAAGCTGGCAGCTCATGGCTTGGACGGGAGTAGTCTTCACTGGGTAAAAAACTGGTTGGGTGGCCAAGCCCAGAGAGTAGTGGTGAATGGAGTTAAGTCCAGTTGACAGCCGGTCATGAGCGGTGTTCCCCAGGGCTCTGTTTTGGGGCCAGCCTTGTTTAATATCTTTATTGATGATCTGGATGAGGGGATTGAGTGCACCCTCAGTAAGTTTGCAGATGACACCAAACTGGGTGGGAGTGTCGATCTGCTGGAGGGTAGGATGGCCCTACAAAGGGACCTGGACAGGCTGGATCGATGGGCTGAGGCCAACTGTATGAGGTTCAACAAGGCCAAGTGCTGGGTCCTGCACTTTGGTCACAACAACCCCATGCAATGCTACAGGCTTGGGAAGAGTGGCTGGAAAGCTGCCCGGCAGAAAAAGACCTGGGGGTGTTGGTCGGCAGCCAGCTGAACATGAGCCAGCAGTGTGCCCAGGTGGCCAAGAAGGCCAACAGCATCCTGGCCTGTATCAGGAATAGTGTGGCCAGCAGGAGCAGGGAGGTGATTGTCCCCCTGTACTCGGCACTGGTGAGGCTGCACCTGAACTACTGTGTCCAGTTTTGGGCCCTTCAATACAAGAAAGATGTTGAGGTGCTGGAATGTGTTCAGAGAAGGGCAACAAGGCTGGTGAAGGGTCTGGAGCACAGGCCTTATGAGGAGCGGCTGAGGGAACTGGGGTTGTTTAGCCTGGACAAGAGGAGGCTGAGGGGAGACCTTATTGCTCTCTACAACTACCTGAAAGGAGGTTGTAGTGAAGTGGGTGTTGGGCTCTTCTCCCATGTAGTTAGCGATAGGACGAGAGGAAATGGGCTCAAGCTGCGCCAGGGGAGGTTTAGGCTGGAAATTAGGAAAAATTTCTTTACGGAAAGGGTAGTCAAGCATTGGAACAGGCTGCCCAGAGAGGTGGTGGAGTCACCATCCCTGGAAGTGTTCAAAAAACGGGTAGATGTGGCACTTTGGGACATGGTTTAGTCTAGTTTACCCTTGATTGGCTTAGAGTAGACTTGGTAGTGTAGGTTGATGGTTGGACTGGATGATCTTAAAGGTCTTTTCCAACCTAAACAATTCTATGATTCTATGATTCTATGAATAAATTGTTATATTTACCTATATGTGTCGATCTCTGTCCCCAGGAACTCTCTCTTGAACTCACTGAAATTCTTTTCTCAATAATTTTTTTTGCCATCTGGTTAATGGATATGCTGTCCACAAGATGTACACCCTTAACTTCTACTATTTTTCCATTGAGAAAAGAAACTAATACAAAAGCAAATCTTATGTATCTATCAATCTGTTCATGACATTTTGAAGGATGTGCTCCTGCAGGAAAAATGTATATTTTACCTATATAGAGAGACTCACTGATTGCTGAACTTCTCTTCTGTTTTCACAGTTCCACAGTTCAACAGTTTATATGCAGGCTGGATTGAAACTGCACTGGGTCCAACAGTGCAAGAGGCTGAGTAGCCTAAGGGCTATTCATTTAAACTGATTTTAATTTTAATGTTTTAACTGATGATAATATTTCATAAATTAGTTCATAGCATTAATTTTAATAAAAGCAGCAGCATGTCCCATTAAAATATTAATCTTAACTGCAACACATAGCAATGTGTCAGGAGGTAAAATGCTCCTGCACACCAGGAGAGGGCTGCGATGCAAAGGTCCTGGATATATATATACCTGTGGGGTGATTTGTGGTTCAAAGGATCAAGGGGTCAGGGAGAAGGCAGTTGCCTCATGCAAGCATAGACAATCAGCTTCCATAGACAATTATAATGCATCTTGAAAGCAAATTGTTTAAGATCCAGGCTTGGGCAATATTCAGTCTGTGGGAGCCGCACAGGGTCAAAAAACCAGCGGCATAAACTGGACAGGAAAGTGGTGATTCTTCCACATGCACCAGCAGTGCAGCTGTAATTCTGCCTGCACTCACCATTTGGCATGGACACTGCCTGGCCAAAAGGGCTATGAATATTGCATGGCAGGGAAGAATCACTGTGAGTGCTGATTGCTGTGGTGGCTGACACAAATGTGAATAATTCCTGGAGTATTTCACAAAACATAAGTGTCTGTGTGGTGGCAAAATGTGACCAAGGTTAAGAGCGTGGGAGCATTCCTTTCCCAACAATGCCAGCATTCGTTCTCAGCTGTTTGAAATATGTGGAGCTAGATTTACAGGAGTAAAAATAAGAATCGCAGGAAACACTTTGCAACAAAAATATGACTTTATTTAATTTCAACATTTATATTATTGCTAAAGAAAATATGCTGTGTTATTTTGGGCATCTCTTAAACCAGCAAGCACTTCAAGAAATCATATTTCAATATGGCACGTTCATGTGTGTATCTCTGGGGTTAATTATGCTAGTACATAAGATCATCTCTTGGAACAATATTTGATTGTTATTACTGCTTTGCAATTAGCATACTGGAAGCAATTTTTTTTAAATGGTGCTTTAAATAACATTTGTGCCGTGGATTCCTTCTTAGTATAGAAACAGGCCTCAAAATACTCTACAGTTTTAGCTCTTGATCCTATTTCGAGGCTGCAAAAGAAGAGTTTTCACATGAACGCAAGTAGTCAAAAACACAGATTAATAAACTATATAACATACACTCAGGTCACTTAGTTTTCCTATATTATACAACCTGGTAACCTGACTAACAAATGTAACTCATAGTTTCACAGAAAAAAAGGCTTGGAGAAATTTGTGCTATAGATGTGGGAGATGACAGCTGGCAGACCAAACCTACCTTGTGAGATGCTTGCCTATCTTTGCAGCAGCAAACTTAAGATTTCCACATAGTTGCAACCATCCAAATTCTAAACTAAAGCTCTCTTCCTGAAATTTAGGCCCATTTCTTTTTCTCCTACTCTCAGGAAGGATGGAGAAGAGCTAAAGCCTTTACAAGAGGCCATTATGAAAAGAGATAAACTGCTGTATCTCTGCTCTCTCCTTATTTCTTTTCTTCTGTGGGAAGACACTGAAACCATTACATCTTTTCTAATGCTCCCATTTGTTTTCCACATTCTGTGCAACTGATTCTTCACTAACACTGAACAGAGATGAGTAATTACCTCCATCATATCATAAGTACTGCCTTCAACATCTCCCTTTGAGTGGCGTTTTTCTTAAGAGCATCGCCTCTTCAACTCAGATTCAGTTTGTGGTCCCCTGTAATCCTCAGGTTCTCTCCTGCAGTATTCTTGTCATTCTTTTTCTGTCTGTGCTTTTCATATTTCCTCATATTTGTCTTCAATGAATTTTATCATATTGACTTCAAGCCGTTCCTCTAACACAAGTGACATTTTTTGAATTCTAATCCTGCCTTCCAAGCTGCTTGCAAGTCCTCCCAAATGGGCATTATCTGTAAATTTGGTAAGCTGACTGTCCATGTGATCTAGCAAGTAATTAATGGCAATGTTTTAGAGTGCTAGAGCTAGAAGACAGCATTGTGGAAGCCTGTGCAAGATGTTCTTCCACTTCAGCAGCAAATGATTGTTCTCAGAGTCTGGCTTTCCAATCAGTTGCACATCTACCTTATGTGAATTTAATTTAGTCCATATCTGCTTTCTTGCTTATGAATTTCATGTGGGACTGTGCTGAAGATATGCTGTATCGAGTACATCCCCTATATCTGTTTTGCTGTCAAAGAAGAAAATGAGATCAGCTTGATAGGATTTGTTTCTGACGTATCCCTGTGCAAGTCCTCTTATCTCCTTGCTATTCTCTAGATGCCTACAAATGGCTTATTGAATGCTTTCTTTAGGGCTCACTTTTCTGTAATTCTTTAGATTTTCCTTTCCTCCTTTGTTAGATATGGCGTAGTGTTTTCCTTTCTCCAGTTTTCTGGGAACTTGCTCATCCTGATAATCACTAGTGTTTGAGAAATTTCTTTGGTTAAGTATTTTAAGGGTAAGTTTCGTTAGGCTGTGCCGTCCTAAATACTCCAGTTTACCTCAGTATTCCTTCAGGTGTTCTTTTCCTATTCTCTCCATGATCCTACTCCCAAATTCTTAATAATAACTGAAATAAAATTTTAGTAGTAATTAACCTTTTTTATGAAGACTGAAACAAAAAAAAAATACATTGAACATTTCAGCCTTTTCTATATCACCTATTTGCTGACCTTCCTTGTTAAGTACTACGTTTTATCTGCTTTCAAGCAAAGCGCATTATCTGCAATATAGTATTGTTTAACTCTATCAAACCATTCATTTTAATGGCACTATGTGGTTATGCACTCAAATATAAAATAATATTCATCTTATGTCAATGCCATTATTTCACAATCTAATTCCAGACCATACCTCAATCAAACTCTTTGATTGCATCCCACTTAAAATTAATTCAGTTGTGACTTTATTCTGTGATGCTAGGAAGTGGAATTATTCTGTATTGGTATTTATTAATAGAAAATCATTCTCCAAACATAGCCAGCTTATTATCCAAACACTAAATTGTATATCTAAAGCACCTTTTTAAACAAAACCACAAAAATTTGTTAAAGCTACGCTAAAGAAATAGTTACATATTCAAAGTGTGACTGTAATCAAGTCATAAAAATAGTAATACTCACTATCATAACTAAACAGAACTCTTTCATCGGCAACCTGTGGGAAAAAGGGAAAAAAAGGTGAAAACAAAGTGTAGAGGAGAATAAAAACTGCGGTATGTTAAGCAGGCACAGTTCTACAAACTGGTGGACAACCTCATACAACACCTTGTCTTTTAAAAACATTGGTTTCCTGCACTGTTAATTTCTAACTATGCTTACTGAACTTGGGATTATTTTTCATGCATTGACGTGTTTGAGGAGGTATACTGCACATAGCAGATTTCAACAGACAAAGCATCACTTTGGCTAAATGTACATTAGAGGCCATTTCAGACTCATGTCGGGCTTCCACTTCTTTTTGGACCACATCCTGGGAGGACAGAGCATGTGGCCAGCCTTGCATTCACATGGCATGGATGTTGTTTTCCTCCACCTTTGCAAGGCTTTCAACATAGTCCCCTACAGTAACCTCGTACCCAAACCGAGGAAGGGCGTGGACTACAGAGTGGACGAATAACTGGCTGAACCACTGGTCTGAAAAGATAGTAGGGAACAGTTCAAAGTCTCTGTTCCATGTGGCATTTCAGAGGATGCTAAAGTGAATGCTATTTGACATCTCCATCAGGGACCTGGGTGGTAGGAGAGCCTACATGTCCAGGAAGTCTGTGGATGTTACTCATTTGGAGGGGAGGGAAAGACTGATATGTTGAGGGTACGGCTCCCATTCTGGAGGACATTGCCAGACATGAAGAATGGACTAGCAGTAGATTTGTGAACAAAGGCAAATACAAAATCCCCCATCTGGCAAGGGACAAGGGAGGCGGAGGAAGTGAACAATGCCATGCAACGGTACAGGCCAGCGACTGACTGGCTGGGTAGCAGCTCTGCAGAGAAAGACCTGAGGTCTGGCTGACACCAAACTGAACGTGGGTCAGACCACCCGTACTGCAATGAAGGATAACCTCATATATGGTTGCATTAATTAGATCATAGCCAGCAGGTTGAGGGAAGTTATTATTCCCCTCTGCTGGGTCCTAGTGAGGCTGCATCTGGAACATAGTTTCCATTTTTGAGCCCTCACAATAGAAAAGAGTTGTCAAGCAACCAAAAGAAATCCAATGGAGGACCAGCAGGATGGTTGTGGGGGTTCCTTGATTTCTGGAAGAGGCATATGACATATGAGGGGAAGCTACAGGGCATATTTAACCTGAAGAGTAGGCTAAGGAGTATCTATTTTCCCTCTCTGGCTATTTAAGCGGGCTTCATAGAGAGCTCAGATTTGCATGCTGAAAGGAAAGGAGTCAACAAGTGGGGAAATTTTAACTAGCCATAAGGAAAAATATTTTTATCATAAGAGTGGTCAAACACTATAACTAGTCTTTCTCTGATTCTGTGATTCTAATTACTTATGCATTATTCAAATATTGAATAATAAAAAAGCCTTCTTCAAGCTACAACTGGTCTGACTAGCTATTCAAGGCAAGCTCTTTTTGTCTAAAAATATTATATAGAACTCCTGCCATTATTTAAAGGGGACCAGATACAACAGCTGTTTCTTAAAGCCAAATAAAATTAGATTAAAATAGCAGTTTAAATGACATACTGGCATTTCCTACTTTCTCTGTATCACATATTATTACCTTTTCAGTCTTTTTAATGTAAATTTACCATATAAGTAATACATTTAGACTAATTATTTTTATAGCAATCACATTAGAAATAAATGTGTAAAATGCTTTTTACTTGTTAATGCATGGTGATCTGATATACTTTTTCATGTCAGTAGGCTATAACTGAAACTTTTTACTTAAGGAGATATCATTGCAGCTGGCAAAAAGTATTGCCCAAACACCTGTTGCAAGTATAAATTTCCTGTTGTACATATAAAGTATTAAAAATTATAAAGTTTAAAGCATTGTTGAAGTATAAAGTAAATAGAAAGTATGTCTGCTGATATTTAAAGGTTTTATTTGAGAACTTACAAATGTGCATTGTTTGGAGCTACCTTTCTATTTATAAATATCAGAAGACTGCAGTTTACTGTTCCTTTTTAGTGGCCCATCCGTTTAGGACATTAAAGAATTTGTCACAGCTAACACCTGAAATTCTTATACCTTTAGTAAAAGCAGTACTTATTCCTACTGTTAATGCTTATCTTCAGGGTCATTAAATTTTCAGTTAAATGAACTGTTGTGGTGATATGGAGAGAGCCTACTGCTGCAGTCCTTGGCTTGCTCAAAATAAACTATGGGTGGTAAGACTACCACTGCAGAGAGGTACTGTTCATTTTATTCCAAAATATTTTGGAAGATTACAGGTCAAGTCAAAACAGATCTCATTCTGGAGGTAAGTGACATCAAAGGATTTTGTAATTTGTGTCATCCAAGAGCTTTTCTTACATGTGTTGCTGTTCCTCTTTGCCTTATTATTTGCTGCCTTAATGCCTATGCTCAGTCCCAGTCTGTGCAGCATTCTTTACGAATTGCCTGATGTCCCCTAGTTCTTTAGATAATTCATAAACTTTGCAAATAGCAGTGCTGTGAAGACCACTCTGACCCTGCATCCCAGGTGTGGGAACAGAATAGATGTTGACTGTGTCACTGTAACACACATATGCTCTGCAGCCTGGCTAGTTATGTTGGTGTGTGAATGATGTTATAATCGTTCTCAGAATTGTACCATAACACCACAACTAGGGATGCTCTGCCATACAAGTGTATACCAGCTTTCCACTGTCTGGAGGATGGGGCTGTAATTTTATGCAAGACTGAAAATAAAAAGTGAATAGTGTGTCTGCAATGCGATGGGTAGGGAGCACATGTTTGTGGCTCCAAGGAAATCACAAGGAGCAACACAGACTTTTACCCCAATACGTGTGCATGCAGGGAAGAACCTGTCCCAGCATCAAATGGAAGACAAAGGTGCTTGAACAAAGGAGTTGACATTCGAGTAGGAGCAGCTGCCAATACGGTTCCCTCTGGTTTCACCTGTTATCTACCTGTCATGGTTTAGCCCCAGCCAGCAACTAAGCACCACGCAGCCGCTCACTCACTCCCCCTACCCCAATGGGATGGGGGAGAGAATCGGAGGAGTAAGAGTGAGAAACACTCCTGGGTTGAGATAAGAACAGTTTAATAATTGAAATAAAATAAAGTAAAATAATAATAATAACAATATAATAATAATAGTAATAATAATATACAAAGCAAGTGATGCACAATGCTATTGCTCACCACCCGCTGACCGATACCCAGACAGTTCCCGAGCAGCGATCGCTGCTCCCTGGCCAACCCCCCCCAGTTCATATACTGAGCATGATGCCATATGGTATGGAATAGCCCTTTGGTCAGTTTGGATCAACTCTTCTGGCTGTGCCCCCTCCCAGTTTCTTGTGCACCTGGCAGAGCATGGGAAGCTGAAAAAGTCCTTGACTAGCATAAGCAGTACTTAGCAACAACTAAAAACATCAGTGTGTTATCAACATTCTTCTCCTAGTAAATCCAAAACACAGCACTGTGCCTGCTACTAGGAAGAAAATTAACTCTATCCCAGCCGAAACCAGGACACTACCATATCCCTGTTCTTGCTTTGACAGGGATCTTCTTTACCAGTTGAAAAGGTATTGAGTGGTACACGAGACCGCGAGATCATTAGAGAATACCTGGCCTCCACCAGCAGCCTCCCCCAGGCTGTCAGGACAAGCTGGAGGAGAGGACAGCCTGAACCCTGCCCTTGTACCTTCCCACCAGAGGCAGGGAAGGGCAGACCTCCACTATGGGCACAGCCCACATCCATCCATCTCTGCTTCATAGTGATCATGATGTCAAGCAACTTGGGGGCTGGATTTTGTAAGCTCTGGGATTTTCTTTGTAAATCCAGGGTACAATGCCAGTATTTTTAACTGGAAGAACATCACTCTGCTCTGATACTGCCATTTGGGTTGGAGCTTTGGTCTAACAGAAAACCCCTTGCATAAATACTTTAGTAAAAGGACTCTTTCATAAAATGAGTGCATTTTCTGCTTATATGTAGAATCTATCAATGATTAATACTAATGTTGACCTCTGACCAGGAACACTTCTTAAGTAAATAAAGATTAAGATCAATGTATAACAGAACTTTGGACCTTATTGACATTTTCATAGAAGTTAAAATTTCAAGAACTTTTTCTATTAAAGTTGTTTAAAGTGGAGCAGGGCAGATTAATTGTTCCCCCCAGTAAAAAAAACCAAACCAAACCAAAAAAAAACCCCAACGCTTTTTGTACTAAAATTCTCAAAAATTTGCACAAAAGACAGTCAGTGAAATCCTGTCACCACTGAAGTCCATGAGGTCTTTTTATGAGTGTTGACCTTACAGATGCTATTATTATCTCAAATAATTATTGCAGAACTTTCAGGAATAGCAAACAGATAACACAGGGTAAAAGCTGCAGCAAAAGATTATATGAACTTAAGGTAATTGTATAATAGACTTGGGATTTTGCAATTCTCATATGAATAAGGGTAATGAGTACATAATTTTAGCACCTGCATGCAATGTCTTTTTGTGACATATGCCCCATGTTCTCTCTAAATATTCTGACTCAGTACAATTCTGAGAATAATTATAACATCATTCATACACCATAACCTGGGCAAACACTAGGTTTACTTTAAAGGAAGACAGTAAGTATTGGCAATTACTGGTATATCTCTTGGTTAGGTTTTACAGGAGTATGCTTCAGATCTTCTCCAACTAAAAAGCACTGGCTGTAGAGAGAGATTTCACAAGGAGGAGAATGTCCCTTATTTGTTTTCCTGCTTTCACAGGGAAGTGACAGATCTGATTTGCTTCATGCTGTTACCAAATGAAGCTAAACCTGCATGAATACTGTTGTTCTGAATACCAAGGTAACTCCTTTTTTCCCCAAGTAAATACTTAGCTTTTAGGAAAACAATATGAATTACTAAGTAGAAACTTGCAACACCTTTCTTTCTTTCCTGCTCTCACTCCTTCCTAAAGGTCAAGGAAGTGCTTATGTTTCACAGAGCACCTGCTCACCTGTTCTTTTTTAGGAATTGCATAAATCACACTGACTTTCTCTCACTGTGTTTTTAGCTCTGAGGGAGGAACATTGCAGGAGAAGAAGTTAAGTATGAGCCTATATGTAAATTTAGATAACGAAGAGCATTTTGGTGAGGGCAGAGACTATAGGACAGAGACCTAAGGTTCTTATTACAGCAGTAAGAGTAATGTTGGACTTATAACTTGACAGAATTTTTCCTAATCAGTTCAGCATCCAAACAGGACTTCACTGATAATAAAGGACATTTTAAATTGCTTGGAGATTTGTGGGTTATGTAAACTCAGGAAGTGTAAATCCAGCATAAACTGTTCCTACAGTCAAGATAGGTTCCTAAATAAGAAGGAACAATATGTGCCTGAAAGATGTTGTGATTTTAAAAATCATCAACCAA
Organism: Pelecanus crispus; assembly: GCF_030463565.1. NCBI lineage: Eukaryota > Metazoa > Chordata > Aves > Pelecaniformes > Pelecanidae > Pelecanus > Pelecanus crispus. Next base: position 105,360,072 of record NC_134645.1, read on the forward strand.
GGTCTACCATGTTTTTCTCCACTGCACTGAAAAGGGAAAGCAGCATAACACACAATTTTGAAGATCCAACCACATAAAAGAGAAAATGGTGAAAAATTCATGGTTCTTCAGGGACAGCTCAACAACAACATATCTCAAAGAAGCCATCACCCTCAGGGCAGCTAAGAAGAGTGCCCCAAATGTTCTGATCTGCTTCTGGCTCTATGTTGTTCTCCTGTCTGTCTCCAAGATAGCATAAATGTTGATCTCTTTCTAGGTATCAGTGGTGTATACTTCCATCTCCAGCAACAGATCTCAATGGAAACAGATGCCTTTTGTTCAGTCCTTCTTTACTGAGAATGAGAAAAGGGGTTCATCTCTAGATGTATTTGTGTCTTCTCTGCCACTCCCTAAACATGGAAAGACATTTCTCAGTCTCAACATGGTCAGTATGGTGTCCTCTGGTCACCTCTTCCTGCTAAACATGAGATTAAAAACTGGGGGAAAAAATTAGATAACATGCCCTGTACAAGTACTTCGAAAAGTCATTGGAGAAGACTTCCTTCGATTTGTAATAGAGAGAACAAACAATGTGTCATCTCTTGATGTTATTTCCTGACCAGCTTGCAGTGAGCCTGACACAGTTCTTCCCACTGTGTCTACATGTGGACTGGAGTCCACTTATATAGTCATAGACAGTTATGTGACAGGCCCCAGGGAACCAGCACAAATACTCAGCTTGCTCAGCTGTACCAAATGGTATCTGACACTTTTTTTCTATTTTAAAGCTGACTATTTCCCTCCAGCTAACATTACATTAAGTGGTGAATGACAGTCACCCAATAAGATGTTAACCAAGGGAAATACAAAGAGTACTGATAACAGCCCAGATAAATCCTCTTCTTTCCAACTGATTGTCTTTGCTCTTTATAAATGCAACCACAATTTCATCTTTATTCTACAGGTCATGGTACAAATCTTCTATTGGAGTATATTTAAGCTTTTTAATAAACTGGTTGATATAAATTACGTTAAAAATGTTTGTTTAAAATACAAGAGAACTTTTAGAAAACAGTGATATATATTTTATCTGCCTTGGAACAGACCACGTTGGCCTCTAACCAAGGGAATTTTGCACTTTTGCTGTCATTGTCATCAATTCAGAACATGCTACAACCTCATGTTTTCAAGGATATCTCAGTCACAGCAGTCTGACTTTACTATGTCAGTATGAGATGCTTCACTTTCTGTACTAATCTTAATAATGTATCAGTCAAATTATGTGTCTTGTTTCTTAAAAGAGTTCTCTTCAAAAAGATCTCTCTTTGCATTAGATCTGCAAAACTCTCCCTCAACATGTAAATTGTAAAGAAAAAGGACGAGGGATCGGGATCTAGTTGTTTGCCTTCCCCTATCTTATTTTCAAATACAGGAAAATCAGCTGCATCATCAGAGACTGCACATATATATATATACACACACATGCATACATGTATGTATATAAACACACTTACACATATAGACATATATGTGTATATATATACACATTTTACAGCGCCTCGATGTAGTGCAAATCTGCTTCATCTCAACAATAAATTTATCCTCAGAACAATTCAGTCTGTCTCACCACCCTCTAATGGAATACCTGCACTTCAATAATATTACAGAAACTTTACAGATGAGATGGAAAAAATCCAACCTATCTGAGAAGCTCAGCAAGGTATTTGTTGTCTAATTTCCTCTTGTGAAGGCATCTTGGGGCTTCCTTTGGATAGATCCACAGCAGAAACTGTAACAATTGCTTTCGAGAGAAGCAAGTAGTGGCTCCTCAGAGGCAGAGGAAAGGGGATTGATGGTGTAGAAACAAGCAGAAAGGTCAAAGGCAAGGAAAAAGGGAGGAGGCTGGAAGGCCATGATGAAGATTCAAACAAAAAGAGATATGAAGTAGCTTTAAGTCTCTGCCCCATGCACAAAGAGGCCAGGGATGTGCTTGAGAATAAGAGGCTATGTTCACGTCTCATATACTCCTGGTGCAGAACAGCAGTCCGTTGATCCACCCAACAAGTGAGATGTCTACCTTTATTTTATTCTTTCTTTTGTTTTTTTTAAACCTTTTTTTCAGTGGAAACCAAGATAAACTGCAAGGATATATTGACAGGTTCTGTCAACAAACTCAGAATTCAGGCAAACCCTCTGCTTCCAACATGTGAATGGCTTGACCTCAAAAATCCCTCATTATTTTTCAAAACAACAAGGAAGTTACTCATTTGGTAGCAATTATTGGCAAACATCCATATCATTTATTTAAATGCTCATTTTGCTGCTTTTAGCAAGACTAGAATCTAATTTTAAAATAATAAATTAAAAATAAACTGTGTTACAAAAATGTAATTATCATTCCTATCTATATTGTTAAACTCATCACAAAACTTGTGAAATAATTATGAGCATGCACTTGGTAATCAAAGGAGGTCTTGGCCGTAAAAATTCATTCTTGTGTCATAAATGTACTCATACTGCTATTATTGGTAGTAAGTTATGCCACCTTATGTGAATTTCTAAAATAATGTTGAAAATGTCCTTTAATTAAAGATGTTCTATTACGTTCCAAAGCCTGCAGTAAAGAATATGACAGTTAATTAAATTACATATGTTTATTTCAACACTGAGGCTATAGCTCAGCTTCACGTTCATGACCTTGTTGGAAAAAAGACTTGCCTGTGCCAGCAGAACCTTTTTAATTTTTATATGCTCTGTCTCAAGAGAAAATTAATCGTGCAGCAGATCGCTTCAGCTCTCACTGAGTGAATTATCTAGGGGGGTAACCACTACGGTCCTAGAGTTTAGATATGTAAAAGTGGTATGGAATTGGCCACTAAATTTAGACTTCAAAAAGATTTGTGTCCTTCTTCGAAGTCAAATAAAACTGGCACTGAATTTTGATACTGGGCAAATTTGCACTATATGTTATCTTATGTTTTCTTGACAGTCCTTTATGAAATTCTCAATAACTAATTATCCTAAGTGCCTCTGGTAGTTGTTGTATCTGGTATTTAAAACAGAAGCTATACCAGTGACTGCAGATTGTGGAATGTGTGATTTAATTGGGGCTAACCGCATAATTTAACAAATCGTGCTTTCTAACATCCCAACAGCATATATCAGGAACCTGCAGTGTAAATGTTAGTGTTACTCCAAATTCACATAAGCAACACAGTCTGCAAAACAACTCCGGGTTTTTTTTGTCATTAATCATTAAGAATAACTAATGCTTATCTAGTCCGTGCACTGGACAAAAGCAGATTTGGGAGCTCAGCACATTTTTGCTCATCAATTCTGCACAAGCTACATAAATAAAAGATAAAGCTAGCATGCAAATGCTTAAACCCATTAAATGTCAACTGGTTACCTCCTTAGAGCTGAGTGTTTCATTTTCTGGAATAGGCACTATGGGATGACTGGGCTGCCGAGCCAAGATGTCACAGGTTGGAGAGCATGAGGTTAAAAACAGGAAAAAGAAATGTTAGCAGGTCAATTTCTGTATAAAATATCACTAAAGTTTAATAATGAATGCCAGTACCCTCAGTCATGCAAAGGATAGCAAGGCAATGAGACCCCATTTGTGTTCAACAGGCTCCCTGTTGAACAGATGCTTTCTTACTACTCCTTGTCTGTATGAAAGTCTATTTCAAGGTATGGCCTGTTTTCTGTTATATCATATTCCCGTAATTAAAAGGGTGGGGATGGGATAAATCACCTTCCAATTTGAAAGACGCATCTCAAGTATCGCAGCAAGGGCACCTGCCTTGTAATACATTTAGTATGAGATAATGCACATAAAGTTATTTAGAACTGTAGCTGTATTTCTGTCACTTTGAATATCTGTCATCTTAAATCTCCTCCAAAAGAGCTCTCCTTAATATTAAATTTCATAGACATAAATCATAGAAACATTTAACTAAAAAATGCGGTATAACAGTAATTAGTATGTGCAGAAAGGAGTTTTAGATCTCAGTAATTTTCCAGTGTTTTGAGTATTTTATGATTTGCATCTGAGTAATGAAGTTTGATGGATGTGACTCAAGTGAAGAACCATACCAATTTCAATAAGATTTTAATCAGAATACAGGGAAATAGATAAGCTGGAGCTTATAGAGGCAATGTGAAGATCATAAGCTTGTGAGGTTTTACTATACAGTGACACAGAGACATCCTCTTTAGAGCAAAGGCTGCTTAAAGTATTGGGGTTTGGGTGGTTTAGGATTGTACAAAAATAAGGCTGGAAGAAGCCTGCTATTTTCAATCTATCAAAAGCATTACTTTGTTTTGGTATTTCGATCAAAGAGTAAATTAAAAAATAATGTGTTGCTTAAAAAAATATTGCGCTTGCCCTAAAAAATTAATTTTAAAACCATGCTTTTTGAGAAGCAAAACTGATCTGCTAAACTGGCCCTATAGTGAAAGAAGGATACTGAAGAGGAATATACTCTAATTTTCTGTAATTACGTTACGGATCTGCTATGTATTGTGCTCTCCCTTTGTAAATTTGCCCTGATTCATTTTCAGAGACACAGGAATCAACTCTAGCAACAACAGCAGCCGTTACAGAAGCTTTGAACCATTTAACTTTTTTTTTGTTTTTCAAAAAAATGAAAAGTAAATTTAGACAAGGGAATAATTTTAGGCAAAGGAAGGGTAAGGAAGGGGTAAGGAGCCTAGATCCTCTCAGCAGCAGCATCCCTCCCTCTGCTGCACACCTGGCTCATGATTTCAGCCAGCACAAATGCCGGGGCAGCCCCTAGACCTTACACCACCCCACTGCTGCAGCACAGCTCTTCACAACAGACACAGGAGGTGCTTAGCAGTCTACATGGGAGACAGAAGTCCCATTTCCCAACCCAGCATCCTGCAGCTACTGAGGGTGTGCAGTCCTTGGTGATACACAGGTGGTACACCCCTGCAGTATCTTGGCAAGCTTATTTCATTGAAATAAACCCTAGAGTTGAGTTACTTATTGCCTCACCAGAATATGGCATCTCTTTATTCCAGGCAAAGTAAGAAGGGTCGATCACAAAGAGAGAAAGTACTGATCATTTTCTGTTTACCTTCTGATGTGTGGCTAAGCTCTCTGAGAAGAATTGTCCACTGCTTGCAAGAGAGAAAAGCTCCCTAGTCAGCTAGTGACCCGAGAATGCAACAGCTCTTTTTCTCAAATTGCGCAGAGCACCAATCAATGAAAAATGCACTTTTATTGTGTTATCTCATCCTGGCCTTTCTTGCTGGTATTCATTGCCTACCGTGTTAACCTGAAATGCTTCTCTGAGTCATGATTCTGCCTTACCTTGATCCTTGAGTATGAGGTCTCAAGTCCCTCCTTAGAGCTGACAAAAGTAATGAAGTTTTTTGTCCAGGAAATGTATTTGCTTTCTTTATTTTGACAGCATCCTCTTTTCAAACTAAAGAGCCAACATGTATAACAGTCTCCATAGAGAGGGGAAATTATCTGTATTATCTGGACAGACACTCCTAACATTGATTAGGCTTAGTTGAAAGAAGACATGTGAGAGGCAAACAAGGACTTCACTGATTAATAATGGAGGAAAAAAGTTAATACAGGCTTAAGACTTGGAGAAAAACTGAACAATATACAGTTCTCTCTGTTTTCACAAAGCTTCTCTGACATAAAACCCCTGAAGTTATCATAGGAGAGTCTGTATGTTCTAATAGTCAGGTGTCTGGAGAACTGATTTTGCCATGACATGCAGTCCAGTCTTAAGGAATCCACATATGGCTATATTTATAAAGCACTTCAAGTAGTACTTTAGTGAATATGGAGCACATAAGCCAAGTGCTGCACCCTTTCTGCTGAAATAATGCTCAGTCTTGTAGGTCCCTGAAAGGAGAGCATTGGGTTTTTCCCTGGAATCATAGAGCTCTGCCTCTGCCAGCTGCAAAGGAGCTGAGTGCCGTGGCCTGGGTGACTTCATCCTAACAAGCTCTAGGCCTGTTCCCTGTATTATTTCCATCAAGTGTCAGTGTAATCCGTCAGCCTTGCTGTGGAAAAGGTCCCATGCCTGTCCTCCCAGGGTTTAACCAAGAAGCTAGACTCTTATTCTTTCCTCCCTGATTTTTCCTTACAAATACGATTTTTGTGTTCCTGAATGCACACCACGCCAGTCCCACAAGCAGGCTGGAACTTACTGTCCCACTGCACTTGCTTTCTGTGGCTCCATTGGTAAGGACTGGCCTCTTTCAGAAGAGAGAGAAGTTTGAAGCTCTGCAGGGTGAGATGAGCACTGTAACCAGGTCTCTCACTGTCTGGACAAGCACTAAAGGAGGGCATTGGCATCTCCATGTTGTCTTCTTTGCATTGTGGTCAACCCAGGGTATTTGGAGGACACAGACAGATACCCTACCTGGTTAAACTCAATCTTGTACCTGAATCATAGTATAACTTACGGCCCTAAGCACAGGGGAAAGATCCTCACAGAGTATGGTCATCTCTCGGCAAAGATAAGCTATCAACATCAGAGTACCAGACAGTCAACTTAAAAATACCAGAATGCAAAGTAGGCAGAGTGAGGTGGGATTAACCCTTCCTTATTAGACCTTGTGTGACTATGATTGCTCAGTCATATAGGAGTGTGCCCATGTCCACAAAATGTGAAGTGTGAATGCAACCTGGACTATGTACTTTTTATGGGTGTATTGTCTTAGTGAGACCTCACCAAGCTCTGTCACTGGCAGTCTTTCACCTCCAGGTCAAAGCACCTGGCAAGAAACCCTATTTGTAAATGTAAAAGGATTGCATCTGTTGATGGTGGAAGATGACAATATTGCTTTTATAACTTCTATTCTTGTTTCCTTTGCCAGTTACAAAATTCTGCATTACTCTTACAAGGTTAATTAATCATTCCTAACTTTTCCAGACATCACTCAGTTTTCTGCTAATGTGACATTTTCTTATTATTTTTAAGAACAGTGAAAAAGCAAACTAGACAAATCTGCATTTGTGGCTGCAAAAATTGTATTGAGGAGAGCAGAATATCCTGACAATATATAAGTATTCGCAGCATGTAAGTTCAAAGGGAAATTATATACCTGGCCAAAATAACCCCTTACAGACTCAGTCAAGGCTTAGAAAAGAGGTGGTTATATAACATCTTAGTTAGACATTTGTTCATTTAGCTCTGTAGAGTAATCACCAAGACATATTTGTCTTTAAAAGGTCAGTTTATTGTGCTATGAATCACAGCTGCCTCTGAACTAATATAAAGCTTTCTGAGGTGTTCTCAATGTAAGACGTTTTTCATAAATCTAAGTCACTCTCTAGAGGGTCTGCAACCTTCGCTAATTGAGACACAGGTTTAAAACTCATTGGAACCAGTGAGAGAGAATGTACATAAGAAATAAGAATGTTTCAACTATAGTAATCAGAGAACATTCACGTATATGCTATTCTTTCAAACTACTCCATTAAGTCTTTAATCCACTTTGAAAATAAATTAGGTACTCTAGACTCTTAGGAAACACAGAGTAATTCCTTCACAACAGGAAAAATTACTAATTTTTCAAAGATTAAAAACTTTTTTTTATTTATACATGCATAACAAGCAAACTTTTTTAATAAAACTATTTTATAGATAACCACTTTTTCTGAGCACAAGAACATGAACTCTAGGGTACCAATAAATGGTAAAACACCCACAGCTGCAGAGCAAGGACTACCTTCAACTAAGGGGAAAGAAAATATATAATGTAAAGGGAGAATTTATAATTATGATGTCTATAGTTTCTCTGAAATGACACAGTATAAAATCCATTTCAAAGATTCAGTCAGTTAAACACCCACTTCTTTTGCACCTTTCACCTCTCTATAAAAGGAAAGGTAAAGTAGAAATGGTGATCACAACAAAGATTTATAATGTGCCTTCAGCCACGTATGCAACAGAACATCCTGACTGACTTGCTTAATCATTATTATATACTACTGTACCTGTGAATTTTTAACCTGAAGATTTCAAAACTCTCCAGACACTGATAAGTGCCTGCCCAAGAAGGACAGCTCGCATACAGACATGACACAGCCCTGGAGGGCAACAGAGTGGGGTGAGACTGAAAGATTTGTATATGAATACCGCAGGCTGGAGGAGTTAGAGGGCTTTGCAGTAGGGATTCCTTATCTCTAAGTGAAGCTGGAGGGAGGGAGATGCATGCAAGCCCAGCAGTGCATCCATTTTCCTCGGGCTGCCTTTTCCCAAGCCACGTTCAACTTGTCATGCAGGGCTAGTCTACAATGGAATCGGCTGGGAATTTTCTGCCAAAATGATTTTTCAGTGAAAAATACTAGCAACCAAAAAAATGAAGTTTTCTGCAAAACATTTTGATGTCTCTTGCAAACTCTCACTAGTCATTTAGAAAATTAAAATTAAGTGTTTAATTGTAAGAAATACCATCCTTAACTAGAATATTGTGTTTTCTGACTTGGATGTTTCTTTTTGGATCACTTCCATAAAATATTAAAATGTATTTCACTATCAGTGCACTTTGTGCCAATCATGATAAGAGCCTCTATTTTCTGCTGTGGGCTAATCAAGCTCTGCAGTTCCTTACAGGGTTAATTTCACTACAGGTGATTATGGGAGCTGGTGGCCAGTGAGGGTACCAGGCCTGTAGCGAAGGCTTGAGGCATGAGAACCACCACCAACACACCTACAGAGTAGGGCAGTAGAGGAGACAAACATCATCTGATCACATGGATTAGAACTATCTGCTTTGAGTTAGTTCATATAACCCAAATGATGCATAGTGATTCCTGGATATTTAAATGTTTTCAAATTTTCATCTGTATTGAAAGAAAATTTCAGAATTTCCAACCACTAAACTGTTTGAAATTTCCCTCAGTATATTGACTGTGAACTATTTATGGACTCACAGAAATCGAGTCATTGCTTAGAAGAGACGATGATTCCCTGCCCCAGGAAAGGGCTCATTGCTCATTGACTGATAACAGCCAAAGAACTTTAACTGCTTTCCAGGTGAGTGTGTGAAATGAAATGGATTTAATTTCCAGAGCTGACCTTCCCAGATTACCTGTAAAACTGAATAAGCCCTGTTTTCTGAGTAACCTTCTCATGCAACAGAGATCTTTGACCTTTGCTACCTTAAATCCAAACAACAAACTTTGAATTTTCAAGAGTATACATGTGTAACTGTCATCTACTATATTAAAATTTGTATTAAGATCATATTCTGCCTATCATATAACTGCTAAAATGATAGCCACTGTTTAATAAAGAAAAGAGAAAGCTAGTACTATAATTTACAGTCTATCATATATGACCTCTTCATCAAAGTTCAGAACACTTTGTCAAAAAGAAAAATACCCACTAATGCCTTGATGTTCGTAACATCTCTGTAAGAGGTAGATACTGGCTTCTTTAATTCAAGCTCTAAGTACGTACTTGGAATTTCACCAGAAATAATTATAATTCATATATTTTTCTAACATAACTGGAAGCAGAGTTAATTAAGGCCATATTTCAGAGTACACATTATATCAATACCAGCAATAAAAGTTAAGTGAATTCTAATTGTGCCAATTTGTCCATTAAAATGTAGAGTTTCCAAAAGTTCATCAGCTCACTGTTTACTTTTCCTTGATACCTCAGAAGAGTTTTTTACAACCTGAAAAAGCAGCAGGAAATTGTCTAGAAACATCTGTGTTCACTGAGGTCTAAGATACAAATTTCTCTATAGCTCTGGGTGTTTTGGGACAGTTTCCATTAATTACAAGTTTTTTTCCTTCAGACTTTGTTTTCTCATTGTCTTCAATAAAAAGCATACAAGTATAATTTTTGTTTCTCATACAGGTTACATGCCCACCAAATCTTGTTTGATATTTTTCACGCAATAGTGTATTTCTGCTTTTGCTGTTAATAACAACCTTTACCTCTGAGTGGCTTCTGTTCTTCGTAATTTTGTCTTTTGTTTTTATTACTATATCACAAGCAAAGACATGTCCCCAGGTTTTAGTTCCCATTTGCCAAATCATTAATAGAGATTATTTTTTAACATTCCCATTTTCTATGGTTTCAAATTCCCCTAGAAATGGAGTTGTATCCAGTCCAAGTCCAGTCATAGATCAGGATCCTAGCATCAGAAGGAGCCCCTGAGCTATGGCAAGCTTGCCCCCATCGCCACAGGGCATGTCATAGAATCCCCTTCACAAACCAACATTAGCAGATACTAGGAGTGTTGTAGTATTTGGGCTGTTGTGTTTGCTTTGTTTGTTCTCCTAAGATGTGTGTTCACATATTAATCTGAAGATACAGAAGGCTAAGATAAAGACATCTCAGAAATGAGTTGTTAGCTAGGGCCAGAATTTCTATTATATTTGATACTGCTTTATGTATTTAAAATGTCTGCCTGAAATCCATTATGCAGAAGACTAGATGCAATCATCCTAGAAAACTAGGCATAAGACTGAACTCAAGTTTTATATTATGTAGAGACTTCTAAGAATGAAGACAAAGCATTTTAAAGCACTTTTTGGTGCTTGAGACTGGTTTAAGCTATCCCAGCAGAGACAGCCTGTATAAATGAGAAGGCAGAAAGCAACAGAAGTGGCTATAAGTACGTTCTAAGAGGAAACCTGGACACTTCTGGGCACAGCATTCACTGGGAAGCACATTTCGATTTCTAAATATGGGAAGTGCCTGCTGGGGTTTGATCCCACCACATTCAAGAAAACAACTTTTTGTGTGCATGTTTTCTAAATGAACAGAAGTACACCAAAGAAATACCAGGGTTCTACCATCAACAGCTTCTCCTAGTGGAGCCTACTAGGCTTTCAAAATTGCCTAACTACCCAGGCCAAAAGAATTGACACAGTAATCAATTCTTTTTTTTTACTTCCTTTGGAAGAGCTGTCTCTGTAGGAGTGGGTAGCAGAGTTCTTTCCAGGCAGTATCAGACTTAAGACGTCTGCATGTTGAAGTACATGCTGCTGTGTCTCCTGTTCAGCCTAAGCTACCTTCATGTTCTGGTCCTAATTTGATGGTTTCGAAGAAAGCAACTGATTACCAAGTTATGATCCTTCTAAAGTGTTCTAGGAGAAATGCTTTTCTTTAAAGATGAGCTGAGCAAGAACTCTAGAGGCATTTTCTGCAGGATTGTCAAACCAAGTTCAAAGTGATAGAAATGTCATCTAAGTATGATATGATTAAAATAGCTTACTAAGCCCAAGCAATGCCATAAAAGAATATACAAAGGAGACCAACAATATTAAGCATTAATATTTTCCCAACAAGGTGGTCCAATTTGTAGTACAGCACTAATGAACTGACTTGTTTGCCTCTGATTTCTTTTTCTATACTAAAGCAATTGTCCTGGATCACAGATAGTAGAAGGCTGATCAATCACAATACACCTACACAAGTACAGCATTTAAATATCAAAGTTCAAAAGAAAGAAAGAAACTCTCTTCTAGAAATAAAAGCAGCTGGGATGATGTCTGGGGGAAAAGTGCTTTTCCATGGCAACCCTGAAAGGCTGCCACGTTCACAGAATGTCAATTCCCACTGTGCTACTATTAATCAAATACAAACTCCAATGAGTAGGATATTGGATGGTGAGGTAAACACCACTGATTTAATTTAAAAAATAATAAAGATTCCCTTTAAATATTCCATTTACCTACGACTCTGCAGACCTGCAAGTGATTATGGAAGGCTGACACCTCCAACACGACAACATTCAGTGATTTCAAGAAAACTCCATTTAGGTCCAGGTAAAATATTAAATTGGCTTGAGCCCAAAGTTGGACATTAAAGAAAACCTGTCCTCTGCAAACCTGGACCTTTATTCTTATAAGTAATGTCTAATCAGGTACCAAAATGGTAATTTTTTAACATTTCTCATACCTCTTGCAAAAAGCCAGTTCCCTCCAATCCATTTTCAAGGCTGTGCTGCTAAATATTTAACTGACAGGAAGATTTTCAGAGGGATGTACATGAATCGTGCTCAGCCCTTGCTGACAGAAAGAAAAGGCAGTTTGAAAGTCAATAGGGACTGAGAGGTGATCCCCAGCTGAGGGAGCTACACCCGCTCATCCCGTGTCTTCTCTTGGGCAGGTCATTCCTTTATCCTTCCAAATGACAGCCGTTTTCCCAAAATCTAATGCTGTCTTCCCTGACAGATATTTATGTTGATTGTGCCTCCATATGAATCATAGAATCATAGAACAGCCCCGCCTGGAAGGGTCCAACCTTTTGTGGGAAAGGGAGCCTAGACGAGATTATCTAGCACCCTGTCCAAACGCATCTTGAAAACCTCCAGTGATGGGGACTCCACCACTTCCTTGTGGAGGTTGTTCCAGTGATTCATTGTTCTCACTGTAAGATAATTCCTTCATATAACAAGATGAAACCTCTGCCAGTGCAAGTTGTACCCATTGCCCCTTGTCTTCTCCATGTGTCTCCTCCTGTGAAGAGAGAGCCTCTGTCCTCTTTGTAGCCACCCTTTAAGTACTGGAATACTGTGATGAGGTCACCCCTGAGCCTTCTCCAGGGAGAAAAGATCTAACTCCTTCAGTCTTTCCTCATAAGGCAGGTTCTCCAGCCCTTTGATCATCTTTGTGGCCCTCCTTTGGACCCTCTCCAGCCTGTCTGCATCTTTTTTAATTGCGGGGACCAGAACTGGTCACAGTACTCCAGGTGCAGAGTTGTGCTCTTCCACCCTACACAGTCCTCCATTAAAGGCTGGAGGGATTCCCAGCAGAAACATGCTTTGGAGTTAACCAACCACAGAGATAAATGTCATCTCAGGCTCTCCATCACTGCAATAGTTGTGCTCAAGTCTGACTTTCTGGGCTGTTTTATTCGAATCAAAATGAAAAGGAACTTTTTTTATAATAAAAAGTTCAACTCATATAATTATTCAAGACTAAGGAGTGTAAATAAGAGTAGCAGCACCTGGTGCGTGGGGCACAGAGTGGGGCAGGAGAGGATAAGGGAGATGACAAGGCCAATGAGAACAGAATCAGCTCACTTGAATGGGCAACATTTTTATTTCAGGAGCAGCCTGCGCACAGATGAGAGGAGAGAGCCTTCTCTGCTCTTCTCCAAGCCGAAGGGCAGATGCAAGACCTCGGTTCCCGCTGCCTCCTCCTATCAAAGCTAAAACCACATGTGAAATGATTTGGGGCACAGCTTATGGATTTCATCACTCTGAACAGTTATAATTTCTAAAACCTGCCAGGTCTATCCTTCAGCTTCATCTGTGTAATTCCATCAGCTATAAAGATGCAGGTACTTGGTGGAGCTTTAAAGAAAAACAACCTGGTACTGGGTCCAGTCTGCCTAAACACCACCACAGTGCCCTTTCAGTAAAGCGTTTCAGATAGGGACAGCTGTTATTTTCTTATGCTCTGAGCCAACAAATGAAATGATGCTGGTTTTAGGAGGTCACCATATCTAGCCTCCCTAATATGAGACTCAGGTGATCACTCTGTTTTTTCCCATATCCCATTTCTCATTTCTGAGGGAACACTTGTTTAAGGTAATCTTTTAATGAAATTGCAGGTGCAGAGTAGCAACTCCATTCACTGACATATCCTGTCCGTTCTCAATAGTGTATTTACAACATATTTTAAATCGTTGTAAGAATGCATGGCAGCGAGTTTTGCCCTCTAGTGGAAGATGAAGCAAAATACAACATATAGTTACAAATGTAACATATATATATATAGATTGATTGTGTGGGCACTGACCATGTGTTGACTGGGTAGCTGGAGAGACAGCAAGCGAGTCACAGTGCATATTATCCCTTATCCCAAGGGGTGAGGAGTGGAGAAGGGGAACTCCAGGGAATTTACAGAGATGACAGCTGAGGTTTAGTAGAGAATCAAAAGAAATTCCCATGATGTCAGGATGTTTATGGAACAGTTCTAACAGTTTGCAATTTCAACACCTGATACTGTGTCTACTGTACTGTGTTTTCTGTTACTTCAATTATTGATCACAATAAATTAAATCATTTCTATTTAAAAACGTGAATAGCTCAGACTGTAGTTGGGTGGCACAGAAGACAGGGTTATTGCAAGAAACAATAGGCAAATATTGTCAGGATTTTTATCAACATATATTGACTCATGTTAAATATTGATCATGTGAATAGGATTGAAATTAATATTCCTTTGGTTATCAAAGAATGTTAATACTATAGACCAAACAAAAAATATAAAAAAAAAAAATTAAGGGTGAATATTTACTTCTTGTGTAAATAAACCTCTGTTTGTATTAACCTAGCCCAGTATTGACATCTGATTATTCTGTTTCCCAAAGTATTGGGCCACACCTACCTAGAGAGTGACATCAGTTCACAGATACAATATGTTTTACTAAAGGTATTTACTAGCACTACCAGTAATGCTTAAAAATCTTACCTACGGCTGACAACTGAGTTGTCTCATTTTATATCAGTTAAACTTATCTTCATTGGCTGAGACTTTAAAATTATTGAAAATAATTAAATAATTAAAATTATTTTAAACACTAGGAAACAATGGTAAATTGAGATATACCAAAAATTCTCCAAAGAAGTCTCAAAAAAGATATTCGTCTCAAAAATCTTTGTCATTCTCACCAATCCTGCTTCAGAAGATTTAATTATTGAATTTTTTGTACCTACCATGGTTAACATCATAGACTCCTGTGGATTTTCACTAGATCTTATGGGATGGAAGAGAGAACTTGCTACATTAACTAAATTAAGGGATGCATTTGGAGAAACACAAGCATTATCATTGCATGTGGTCTTGACCAAAGTCAGGATTTCACTTACATGATGAGAGGAATGGCAGTGGGAAGTCAACCAGAAGCCCAAATGTGTAGACTTTTTTATTTAAATTGTTGCAGCAGGTCAGTACTAGTGCCTCATCTAAAACACAACCCTCTCAATTAGCTCCCTGATGACATAACCATTCAAAATGCTGCTGTAGAAGTATTTGAAGTAAAATTAAGTGATCCTCTGAGCTTTTCTTTGATAGAAAACAGCACTCTTCAGTGACTTCTGGGCTATGGATGATGGTACTCAACCCCGGAAAGTTGCAGACTTAAATAGAGAGTCAGAGTTCAATATGGAAGTAAGAATATATAAAATATATATAATATATAAAAAATATATAAAATATAAAAATAAAATAAAAGCTGCTTACAGATGTGTGAAGCTTACAGGAAAACCATGTGAAATACCTTGTTAACAGTGGACAGTAAAAAATGACCCAGGTAAGAGAGCAAATTTATGTTATAAAGGGAAATGGAAGAATTCAAAGAGATGATGTAGCTCTCGTATTTACATTGTACAGGAAGAACCTGTTAACATCAGAGAGGTGTGGCTGCATTTATCAGTTTGTAAAGCTCACAAAGGTTGCTTGGAATGACAAAAGTTCCTTGAGATAAAAAATTGTGGATGAAGAGGCCTCATAATCATCATCATATGGGTGGAATGCAAATACACAGGCTGGGCTGTCCTATGATCTCTGCATTCAAGAGAACAGTTTTGGGCGCACAGTGCTATGGGAAATCCGAGCAGCAGCAAAATTTCCTTATTTCAGCAATTATCCAGCAAGAATATCCGTATTTGAGAAAACAGCTAACATGATATACCAAAAAGTTACACTGTCTTAATTATCTTCAGACAACTTTTCCTTGCCTTATTCACCTTCCTATTCAAATTTCTGAGTTTCTAGCAGTGTTTTCATTAGCAACAGCAAATACCCATTTTCATTATAAAAACTGGCTTTGGTGGTCATATGAACTGTTTGTTTGTTCATGTGAATGCCCTGCAATGAACCAGGAAACTTGTCAAAAAATACTTGATCATAAAATCATTGCTGCCTAAATAAACATGTCAGCCCAGTTTAGCAAAAATTGAAACAGAACAAAACCCAGTCTAACAGATGTGAAAAGGTGATTTTGTTCAGTATGCCTCAAAAACAGAATGGAAGGCTGGTTTTAGTTTTAGTTTCCAAACATTTCTTCAGAGTCTGATGGCTGAGCAACATACATTCTCTGCAGAGGTGATATGTCTCTCCAATGCAATCTTGACTCCCAATGTGCCTAAAACTAGTAATGTGTATTTCACCCCTGATGAGGAAACCATAACATAGCCTAAAGAAACAGCACCTAATGCCTGTGTTTTATAGAATCATAGAATCATAGAATCATTTAGGTTGGAAAAGACCTTTAAGATCATCCAGTCCAACCATTAACCTACACTACCAAGTCTACTCTAAGCCAATCAAGGGTAGGCTAGACTAAACCATGTCCCGAAGTGCCACATCTACCCGTTTTTTGAACATTCTTTTTTTAACATCTTGCATCCCAAATAAAGCACGCTGTACATCTCAGAGCGGGATTATCTCTCCAGGCATCAAAGTTTGAGCATTTGCAGCCAGATTCTGTGTTAGACAAAAGAGGACATGGGAAGGATACATCTGAGGGGTCCAAACAGCAGCTTCTATGGAATTCCATAACTGATGCTTTTCTAACACCAGACAGGGGCTGTCTTGAGGTATTGTAAATAACTCATGCCAGCTGTTCTTCGAAAAGACTTCAGCTAAGACATAGGGCCCAGTTTTCACCTTACAAAGCTCATAAGCCAGCCCTGTCACCCACACACCTTGGACTACAGAGATTTTGTCCGACTTCTTCACTGCTGTTTCAAAGAAGACACAAATGTCAGCAAGGGTGTGATTCCCTTTGCGTTGGCAAGAGACAACTGCTTGTCAGGATGACAGCTAAAGCCACTGATTTTCCTGAATTTCTCTCAGGTTAGTCTCCCTTCCCTCAGTGCCCAAGAAAAAAGAAATAGCCTATTACTTTAACATGGGTAAATGTCAGAAGTAATCTGACCACGAGGGATGAAATAGATTATTCCTCCTTTAGAGAACAAATAGCTTGAATGAAGAGTGGTGGGAACCCTGTCCTAGGCAATCTGGAGGAAGCAAGCCCTGACATGAGCTGTGCTGAGGGAAGGAAAAGCAGTAATGTCTCCAGGGACACTGGAGACACAAGCTCTTCTGAGACGCATCTCCCAGAGCACCTGCCAGCACTGAATCCTAATGACTCAGATGAATTCTGCCTAGAACTAAACGGATAAAAGCCTGACAAAGCTCTTGAATCACACCACACTTGAAGCTCACCTTACTGTACAAAGAGTTGTGACTGTAAGGGCTATAAGGATTCTCGTGAACATCACACGTGATAGAAGACAAGTGGCTGAAAGGTCCTGGGTTTAGACAGTCAGCAAGGGAGATGGATGGAGGACGCAAAGGGGACTTAGTTGGAGGGATCAGTTTAGTTGGATACAGAGGGCGTAGGAGAGCAGTCTCCTATGAAAAAAAAAAGAAAAGTAAACAGAAACAGATTAATGGATGCAAAAAAGAAGCTTTGGACAGAAAGCAAAGTGCTTATCTTGCACCTTTTCTACATTTCATACGGCTTGATGATTAACTAGGAGAGATACTCTACCTTCATGCCAATACAATTGCTCTACACTAAGCGCTTTCATCAGCATGAAAGTACACACAGAAAAACCTGCTGTAGATGTCCCATTAAAGCACTTATGCTTCGACTGGGGTCCAGCGCATCTCCCTTCTGCAGCTCAACTGATGCTCAAGTGTCAGAAGAGGAAAGTCCAGAAGGATCTTGTGCTAGGATAAAACGGCCAGGTTTTGGAACATTTTCCAAGAGGGTGGATTGGAAGCAAAACCAATCTGAAAACAGTGTCTGAGAGGTACAAAATAAAGTCTGCCTTATCTATGTACTAGCAGGAGCACTTCAGACTTTTTAACAAGACTCTAACAAGACTTTTCAGCCATTTAAGATTTAAACCAATGAAGGTGCACAATGTATTTCACTACTGCAAGTTGTCAGCAGTTAATAATCTTTCTGGTTAAAAAAACCCAATATGTATGTGCTTTTTCACCTAAAGGATAAAATCCTTAAAAAAAATTATCTTTAAAAGATTTGGGATAGAGTCAAGGAGGCATACTGTGGTGGTACATCTCCCCCCACCCTGTTTTTCTGTTCTGTTTTTCCCCTTTACTTCGGCTGCTTTACAATTTCAGGAATTCCAGGCCACAGCTTTTGTGTAGTGAGTT
Organism: Pelecanus crispus; assembly: GCF_030463565.1. Classification (NCBI taxonomy): domain Eukaryota; kingdom Metazoa; phylum Chordata; class Aves; order Pelecaniformes; family Pelecanidae; genus Pelecanus; species Pelecanus crispus. The sequence continues at coordinate 105,378,217 of NC_134645.1, forward strand.
GGTCAGTTAAGCGCCCCTTAATTGTACCAGAAACTCCTACATGGCTGGAGCAGAGAGCAGCTCTGTTCTTATCAAGATTCATATTGTGGCTAACGAGGGGAATGAGAACAAACAGCTACCCCGGACAGCCTTGAAACAGAGTGGTATCATCGCTGCTGGAATTCCAGCAACAAGCCGACCCGTATTGTGGCTCGGATGGAAATTTACTGGTGATTAAAGTCAATCATCTCACAATCCTATAAACGGCAGTCCTAAGTGAGGCCCTTTGAGCTCTCCTGGACTGCCGCGGGCCGCACCAGCATCTCCCTCTGATCAAAATGTCTCTCAGAGTCAGCGAAAACTAGCAGATTCCGAAAGTCTGCTGCTACCAGAACTCCATTGCAGGAGATTGACAACGGAGCCTGGGCTGCTGATATTCTTCACTCCTTGAGACTCTACTCTCGCCCATTGAGAAATGCTAAGGCATTAGATGTGAGTATTTCACTAAACTCAAGGGGAATTTTTAACAGGTATATGATTTCCATATATGCGTTTATAGTTGTAAGTGTGCATGCATGAATCAATTTAAGTACTTTTGTAGATGTATGATTTAATATTAAAAGGAGTTTTATATTGCTGTACTATTCTTATAGCATTGCTCTCCTAAACTGTTGACCAAGTCTGAGACTAAGACTGGGCCCAGCCGCACCTCGGCTCCTCTCTGAGAAGGAGTTTAGAAAGCAAGGGGGTCCATTCTGAACCTCGTGACTCAACGGGAGGGCTTCCGTATCCCCTACATATGATTTCTCTCTCTCTCTCACATAATCCAATTTCCTTTATATATTTTTCCTATGTACTAGATATACATATATGCATATATATACATTATCCTTATCCATATAAACCATTGACCAAGTCTGAGACTAAGACTAGACCTAGCTGCACCCAGGCTTCTCTCTGAGAAGGAGTTCAGAAAGCAAGGGGGTCTAGTCTAAACCTCGTGACTCAACCGGAGGGCCCCCCACACCCGCCTTGCCTTTATTCCATATATACGCAATCCTTTTATGAATCATTTTAACTCATTGTGATTTAATTCTCTTTTATGTGCTTCTATGTAGTAATAGAGTGAACCTTGCCATCTTCGAATCCGTAACTAAGTCACTGTTTTGATCAATTTTGTCTAATCACTTTATTAATCATTGATGATTGAGTGCTATTGAAAATATTATCATCAAATTCTGCAATTTGCTACAAGTAAATTCTAACTTTTACTAAATCAAACTGTGTAAAGTCACTCATTCATAGTGAATTGACATAATCAGCAGGATTCACAGACCTGCATTCGTGACACATACCCAGCTTTTGGCACAAATCTTGTGCTTAGGTTTTGCCGAAGCTGTTGACACAATACATCCTGAATTCTCACCCGCGTGGCTGGCTAAGTTGAGAGGAGAAACTCCCCTATGTGCTGTGCCTTTGAGCTCAAGACCCAGAAAATTTGTGATGAGCTGTGATTAGTTCCAGCAGAAGCTAATGCATCGCCTGCTGAAAGAGTGATCATGAGCAAACGAGCGGATCGGGGCCCAGCAGCGTTGAGAGCAGCTGGAAGGGGACCAGGCAGCAGTCACTTCACACTGACCTTGACTCCTGCCGCTCCTGCTCAGAGGCACCAGCCCTACTTCTATTAAAGATAAACTTTGGCAAACTGGCCTCACAGCTTCATGACAAGTAGAACTAAGATTTCTTTAGTTCATCCTTATCTTGCTCTTCCATTGCCCAAGGTGGTTTATTTATCTTAATGACAAAGGAGCCTATGTACATTCTTGTTAATACGTATTTGCAAGCACGTGAATTCTCTAACATTCATTATGAGTTGTTTTCATGTAAGTTGTTTTCATATTTTTCATGTAAAAAAATGCCTTATTTTTTCCCCAAAGAAGATTCTGCTTGCCCAGTTTGAAATGAAAATTTTCATGAAGCCATCAATGTCAGCACTGCTCACGAGTTACACGTACTTCCAGTACATTTTTATGGTGCTTTTTTTTAACAAATTGGAGCATACTTGCAAAATTCCTGAAACACTATTGAAATGTACTAAGCAAGAGGAAAAAATATTCTTTCTCATGATCGGGAAATTATTGTCTCCAGTAAAGGCGTCTAAAAATGTGGGAAGCTTAATACTATCAGATTGGAACCTCAGAAATACTACGCTCTGTCTGTAACAAGTGTTTGATGGGGGGATATCCGCTGAATAGCCAGTGCTACAAGTTGTATATGTCCTCAGGAAAAAAAAAAAAAAAGCAGTATAAACTAATATGAGAAAAAGCCAAAATAAAAGGGGATTTTTCCCTGGTTTATAAATTTTATTGGCACACTAGTGTCAATCTATATACAGCATACCCAGAGCACAGATAAAAAGAGCTATCCATGAGATGAGCTACATCCTTTCCAGTCGACCTTTACTAATTTAGAAATCTCTTTTTGTGTCCACCCATTACTTTGGATTATCTGCATGAGAACAGCTGCCTATTAAAGAAAAAGTTACTATTTTTTTACAAGGGAAATGGCCTTTTCCACATGGAGATGTTTCTTAATGAAGTGAAAAGCAAAAAAGCTACTCTCTGTTGTGCAAAGAACTGTGTTCAATACAGGGCGTGAAGCTGAAGGTCAGTAGTTACGGCTGGCTGCATCATTATGTCTCAGATTGAATGCCACCCACATAGTCACCAGTACTCAGTGTCACACTGGGAGGTTTGGCAGGAAGGGGAGATATTGCAGACGTCTAAGAAAAATCAAAAGACAGTAGTTAATAAAACCGATGCCATCTGGAACCTCATCTAGTCTGTGCCATCCTCGAAGTTGCAGCCTGAGAGGGTCTGTCCTTTCAAGATGGGCTGAGTGAGGGAGGGGCAGCAACATCACCTAGGGAGGGTGTCGTTGGCAATGGCATTAGAAAGAAAGCAAAAGAAAACACAGAGAGAGGGAGAGAACAGAAATGTAAGAGCTGAACCTCCCAGCAGAGCTGGGAAAATCTCCAAAGAAAACCAGGGAAAATTAGTAACAGTATGAGCAGTTTTGCCCTCAGCCGCACTGGATACCCGCTAAGCTCTTATTCGAGGACAAATGGACGAGCACTGACTCTTTCACAGAAAGCAGAAAGCCTAACTGCTCGTGTCCTAGTTTTAATCCACAGCTCTCATATCCCATGAAAGCAGCCAATTTACCTGATTTCAGGGCAATGTTGGTAGGAACACCTCCCACTCTTTAGAAGCCAGCCGCTGTGCAGCCAAAAATGCTAACTCCTGACAGGTGAAGAGGGGGAATGAGTATCCTTATAGGCTAACAACCCCGTGGTTAGAGACCACCACCGCAAGTTTCAAACTGTTGTCTGGGCATGGAGCCCAGCCAGGTTCACAGGCAGTGTTGCAGCCCTCTTGCAGGCACTAAAACCCCTCAGGAGAGTTCCAGAGAAGCTCTAAGATTGTGAACATCCTCATGTGGGCACGCAAGTCTCCACACACAAGGGACTTATCTCAGCACCATAAACCTATTCTGAGAGGCAAGGGCTGAAATGGTAAGCATGTGCTTTAGTGTTTTCCCTAGATCTGGCTATTATGGTATTATTAATTATTATATCAGATCACCACTAGAATCATGTAACTGTTTCTCACACAAACAAAACCAGTTCCTGTGAAGTCAATGAATCCATCTGAATCCAAGCCTAAGTAGTTCTTTTTTCAGAACAAAGATGTCTTAATAGAGCACTCCCCAAAATAACAAGTATTTTCCAACAACCTGAGGTATTTCTTAGGTTAGGATAAAAATGCTAATTTATCAGTACTTAAAAGTATATGCATTTGTTCTTTTAAATAACGGAAGCAAAACTGAACATATTCATTGCAAAATTAACTTTTCCATCTATCAAAGTCAGTGCACTATTTGTTAGTTAATTTTAATTCATAGCTTTTATATAAAATAAATTTGTTTTTTTGTCATAACAACCACATTTATTCATGGACTTAGGACATCCTCAGTACTTCAGTAATACGTACCATAAGTAACTTATAAGGTGTAAGTTAATTTGTTTTCACAATTAACTTTAAATGCCAGGCAGCTTTTGAGTTTGCCCGGTTTGTGTTTGCCTGAAGATACAAAGTTTAGTGATTGCATCATTCCTTCATCAGAAAAACTATAGCCAGCAGAATCAGTGCCCAGCCCTGATGAAAGGGAGGTATGAGCTGCCCCTGCCTTTGCAGCAAGGTCCTGCTGAGGTGGCCTAGACCAGAAATTCTCTGGCAGCCGCTCCCAGCCAGCTCTCCTCCTCTTTCATCCCAGCTGAATGGCAGCACAGTGCCTGGGCATCAGAAGGTTTTCAGTAAGTTAAAGCATGAAAAACTCACTATGAACTCACACATAGTCTCTGAAGTCAAATATTCACTGTCAACCTCAAAAGTTCAGAGACAAATTGTAAATAATCATTTGTATTCATTTTTTCTTATATTTTACAGAAACTCTACATTCTGTAGAAACCTGTAGAATAAGAAACCTTCTGATGCCAGCCATACATGTCGCTGGAACCCACTGATGGTACAAATAAATCTTTCTCTGTTTGTAATGCTGCAGTACTCTTGAGAAATGCCGGGAATGTCCTACAGCAAGTCAGAGCTATGGGGAGGAATGGAAAGAACTAAAATGAAAATCTTAAATAATTCAGTTATAAAAGGAAGAAGAGAGGACTGCCACTGCTAAAGTTTCCCTCTAAAGTGACTAGAGAGGCATAGAAGTAAGAGAAATTCAAATAGTAAGGTATTTTATTCACATCATGTCTGGCAAGAGGACTACTGGCTTCATTTTACTACCCTCTAGATGGAAAATTCAGAACATACTGGATACGTTAATAATAAGCTCCTACAGGGACATTCAGATTACATATTGCAGTTAAAGTTTAATTCACAATAATGCACACAAACACAAATGCACAAGAAAAGGCTGACAGAATCATTTGTCTGGGGTTTCTCTGAGATAATGCCTCATACAGGTCAGCAAAGTTCAAGATGTGTTTTTGCAAAGTGATCCTATGGCTTTATACGGAGGTTGGTGGGAGAAGACAGCACTTTTGCTGCCCCATGGGCTGCCTGTCAATGCGTCTCATGTGCAGTAGAAGAGCAGTTCCCTCAAGCTGTGGAGGGATGAGAATACAGACCTGGAGGAGCAACGCGCTGGGCAGTGACACGGAAACTCACAGGGGCTCTTCTGCAGTCTCCCTTGGAGAGGGGAGAGTGAACCTTGCCCAGTCCTTGCTGTCCTCATTTCTCTTTAGAGAGGATTTGTGTCTGGACCCCAAATGGAGGAAGCGCTTTCTGGTAGATTTGATCCAGACACCTGCTTGACAGGCAAGCGCAGGCTTTCCACTTTCTTTTGTATAGAGTTTCCTATGGACATCATTAAAAGACCCCCTCCTCAACATATGGGTTTTTAGATCACCACAAAAAATGTCCCTGTAGAAAGCCCAGATGCCCATCTCCAGCCTGGAGGCTCTCCTCCAGGAGCCAAGTGCCCCTCAGGAATCATCTAACTTTGCAAAAAAACAAGAGATCACGACAAAATAAGGATCTAAGATTATTCCTCATCTTTAAGGAAACTAACTGAAGCTACAAAATCCTTCAAAGAGTTACTTACCTGCTCAATATCTTGATCACTGATTTCTTCAAGGTACTTTTTAAAAGGATTGGGTTGATAAGGCTCCTCCTTTTGCTGTGCACTCTTTCCTTTCACCAGCACGGGACGAATGACACCAGGTTTTGTCTTGACCCATAGAACACCCAGGAGAAAAGAGACGGAAGAAAAATAAAATAAAATTCTTTAAAATTTACAGAATATCTGTTAGACAAGTCAATTCCAATGAGGCTGTAGTGACTAGATTTTTTAAAAATGTTATTAATAACATATTTCACCACCAAAATTGTTCAGGTGTCATGCTGCCTGGCCTACTTTTAGTACAAATTGCAGACAAAAATGGCAAGAGCTGTTTTTATGCACAGAAACTCATCACTGACATCTGTTTGTTACTGACACAGAAATAGATTCTGGGCTGTCAAACTATTGTTTGTGGGTTTTGCTGGACGTTTCTGCTAGCTGTTCAGCTGCTTCTTGATAAGTTCATCAAGTCACAGTTTATGCACAGCCATACGTCTGCTTTCATGCTGCAAATTCTGTTCTGGGTTCCTCAGAACAGTAACTGTGAATAAAAGGAAGGGCAACATGTGATGCTGTTAACTTACACCCAGGCAGCAACATATTAGGGGAAAGTCTTTCTGGGGAATAATACCAGTGATTGCATGCTGGATTTCGACAGTATCTTTAAGAGTTCACTTGGAAAAGTACAATTTTAGAGAATTTAGTTAGCATGGATGTGTGATACCCCTCATTTCAGACAAATCAGATTATTTAATCAAGAAAAATATTCTTGGTTAGCTACCAGCCAACCAAAAAATTGGCTATTAACTTGTCAATTTAGTACATCTTTGATTTTTGGAACTCTTACAGTAAAGTCTGTCATGATGGATTGTGGCATAAACTCTAAACGGAGGCTAGGGGATAATTTTAAAATAGACAACTTGTTCATAAGCAAAGAAAAGGAAGAAAAAAGTGTACATTCTCACTGGAATTTGGCAAGTCCTGACGTCCTGGGCGGGGGGGGGGGGGGGGGGGGGCGGGGCTGTGATTAAATTTAAACTTTTCACTAAATTCAATTATATTCCTCTCTGTTACAGCTACCCCATAGAAAATGGGTGGTCTTTGTCACAACTGATATAGACAACAACAGGACTGCTGCTGAGTTCCTTCTGTGGTTGCAGCCCAGAGGAGCAGCTTGCCCAGCTGGGACTGAGAAATAGGTACTGTCACAGCTCCCCATCCTCAGTACCCAGCAGGGTATAAAAATGCAGAGGAGAAACTTGATTCACCACTAGATTTATTTTTTAAGATTTAGACGTACGTTCAGTAACACCATCTGCCTATTTACCAGAGCAATACACCTAAGCAGTCTGTGCTGAAAAAAAGAGAAGCTTACTATGAAAGACAGTTTAAAATGATGCAGCTGAGATTGCTGAATATATCACGTAAGCTCAGTTATGGATCTGCAGGCATCCAGCAAGGACAGGGCAAGAGGGGTGCCCACCGGAGGGGGAGAGTGCAGGAGGCAGAAGATGTCCCCGCATCTTGTGCTTCTGCCTCTGCCCTGGGAAAGGACAGACCAGTGCCCAGCGGCTGAGTGGAAGGCGGCAGAGGAGGGAGGAGCACAACATGCCCGGCAGCAAAATATCTTCCCTTAGCTTTGTGTTTGATCCCCTTCTTTCCACAGGTTGGGGCCCTTTCATCTGCCTCATCAAATAAGAAGAAACATATTCAACTGAAAGCAAAAAATAAGCCATAAGATGATATCAACTTTTTTAAAAGAGTATTGACTGCCAAGTTGCATTAAAAACTTAAACATTTTCATTAAGGTCAACTTAGTGAAAGATACAGTGCTCATTTAGCGAATTTACAGTCCGTAGTTCATGACTATTTCTTTGTAGGATTGACCATAAAATAATTATTTTCCTCTCCAAGATTTCTGAGAAGAATTTGTAAAACTGAAAGACTCCTGGCTTTCAACACAAAGGTAAATATAAAAATAAAAAGGAAACTACAGTTGTTATCAAGTCATCATTACGCAGACAAAGGACCTGTGGCCTTCTAGCACCCTTCCACGCCATGTAACCATGCAATTAAAAGCCCATTGAGGTACCTGAAATCACCAAGGATAAGCTAATCTCCCTATGTAGGAAACCTCTTCCAAAAGCACACTGTAGAAATGCTTTTAAGGAAGCATTTTCTAAACAACATCGCACACTGAAGTGCCGACTGAATCATATGTTTATGTCTTACTCTGCTAACAGAATGGCAGACATCACCCAGCAACCAGAATTTAAAATACTTTATTAGCTCCCTGACAAGCTATATAAAATCTTTGATCCAAAACTAAAAACTTGAAGTCTTTCTTTGATAGGAGGTGGCACAACTGACACTGCTGAGAAACAAGCTAAGAGTTTTGCCAAGGAAAAGCGTTGGTCTTCCTACAACAGCACTGAAAAATGGTAAAGGCTGTTATGGTTGCAATGGGCTGCCATCATGTGGCTACAAGCCTATTAGCAAATCACACAGGGCCAAGACACAAGCTCCAGAGCTGACCCATAATCAGTTGTGCTGATTCAGTGCCGGGATGCTCCCTGGCATGGTGTTGGCCCAGATCAGCAAGCGCACAGTCAGAAATAGGAGGATACAGTGGGCCAGGGATTCTCTTGATAGGAAGTATGGACATGGCCACCCTTCTTCAGGGACAGAAGGTATTTTGGCTGTATGAAAATGAGCCGTGCATGATATTCGCCCCAAAAGTCAGAAGACTGAACTTCTCATCGGCAGGTGTATGGGCATGTTCACCTCTAATTTTTTCCTCTGTTACTATGGCACTGGTTCTCCCTGAGATCTTGCTGAAACTGGTGAGGAAGTTGCCTCTTAACGTTTAACAAGGAATTAGCTTTTTAATATGTTTTCAATGCACTGCTGTTTTGAAGCAGCCTGCCTCTGTGTCAACCAGACAAATGATTAACAAAAATTAGACATGATCAGAGAAAAATATATAACAAAACAGGAGAGCTAGGCTTGGGATAAAAGAGCTAGCTGCCCTCTTTCTTTCCTTTCTGCTCTGAGTCCATCAGACTTGACAAATGGCAAGCACTGAGTCCATCTACCTGCATAGCCTTGATATCCAACTTTTCTGTACAGAGTCTCTTGCAGTCTTTGAAGCCTCCTTCTTCAAATGGGATAACTAAAGAACTCCCTCATGGAGAGGAACCATTCCCAGTCCTTTCCAACAAATTCATTAGTTTTGGGGGAAGGGACCCTGAGGCAGACGGGCCAAGTATGCAATGCAGCACACCTCAGACAACGCAATCATCCTCTGTCAGAACTGAGAAGCCAAAGTCACCTGAGGAGCCTCTAAACTGTTGAGAGCACCTGCTTTCAGATATTGAGGAACTGGCTCCCTTGTCATGAAGGAGCATTGCAGTTTCCACTGTCAGCAAAAAGATGGTTTTTGCCCTAACAATACAAACTTAGACACTTTGTCTAGTTGAATGGTGAATCACCTTAAAATATCCCCCTTCTGTTTCTTTTCTGCCACAACTTAGTCTTCAAAAAGGGAAATATGTTATTGAACATACTAGTTTATTTTTATTTTCCCTTGCACTTGCAAAAATGCAATAAAACATTCCAGGCAGTGTACCAGCCTACAAGGAAGTTCTGCCTTAGCACATTTGAACGCGTGAAGGCATATAACTGTGGTTAAAAGGATTTCCTCTTCCTCTGGCTAAGCAGGAAATTATCCACATCACTTTGAAAACCCTAGGAAGGAAGGATAATTATTTTCTCCACCTCCATGCTGAAGCAGCAGCAGGTCTTGCACCAGAGCACAGAGAACACGGACAGTCACCTGTTTAACAACCTGGTTAAAACTCAGGTTGTCTTTATTTTTGTCCATACTGAAATATTTTCATTTCAAGAAACAGCTGAATTTTCAATAAGATGTCCGAGACTGTACTGTATCATGCTTTCCACTGACTACTAAACTCAGCCAAAGCTAAAATCAGTACAGGGATGAGTGTTTTTCTCAACAGCTGGAGAAAAGGGACAGAGGAACAGTCAGAGCAGTGTGAAGAAGGCGCTCACCTCTGCTGCTGTTCTGGGGAAAAGGGACAAGGCAGGTTTGCCCAGGTGCTGCTCACTGCCCAGGCTGGTGGCAAGGAGGGGGCTAAGGGCAAGCCCTTAGCTCTGACGCTGCTCTCTGCTTCCTTCTCTGCTTCCTTCCCTTTCTTTAGGAAAATCTTTTAGCACATTTAAGTTCCCTTCACCCACATTTTCTTTTGATATATCAGGAACCTCTTTCATTTCCTGCTTTGCTGTGTGATGGCTCTGTATGGACCACTCCGCAGTATAACTGACACATTTCACTTCAGCAGCGCCTGCATTTCAGTGCTTGACAAAGTATAGATGTAGACCCATGGCAAACACTGCCTTCCAGAAGTCATTCATCAGTGCTCAAAGCCCATGAAATCATTTTAGGTGGATAGATGCACCCATGACCCCTGATTTTATGCTGGAACTGACAACTATGATGTATTTGATGTCATTATGACCTGAAGTGGATCTTAAAAGTTGCTGAATTTATTACTATTTTACTTTAAAGAAATCACACCATAATTATTGAGGTGTCATATTCTCAACCATGGTTTAATTAATTTCATGGAGCTTTGGGCTCAATAGCTTTAAATGTAGGAAATACCAGAACCTCAGTAAGATGTGGGCTTCAAAATGAATGAATTGGAGAAAAAATACTTCAAGCTGCCAAGTCACATCTAAAATACCCCAGAACAAAATAAGCCATAGAAATATGTATAGATATTAATGGAAACACCCCAGCTTTAAATCCTGGACCAGACCACGAGGATTGCTATCTGTTTTTCTCTAACATTTTTCTTCCTTTCAAATCCTTGAACTCATCCTCTGTCTAGCCTCGAGTCCCTACAACTCCTATGCACAATCCTTTTCATGCAAGAAACTGCACTGTATTCTTTCTGTTACTATCATTTAAACCTGCTCACAAAATACAGAAATGCCATTCTGTATTTGATCTAAATCTATATGACTCCTTTTCTGCTATTTTTGCATATAAATGTATTTTTATAAATCCTTCCATTGCACACTCAAAACCCATGGATGACTGATGCAGCATTAAAATATCTGAACCAAAAAGACCTAGAACAATGGTACCAAGGCATGCAAGACTGGCCCTGTGTGAATTTTACCTTATTTGCATGATATATAAAGAAAAAATTTATTGTTCATGCTAATGGCAATATTGTGTTTCGTGTTGGTGTGCTGGCTATGGCTTTGCACTTTGTTATCACGAGTCATTCATAGTCATCTTTTAAAAGAGTAGAAAATGGGTTTATGAGAGTCATAGTGGCATACCCAATGCTTCACCTGTCCATTGAATAAAAGTCACATAGTTGAGAGGTATAGCTATAACATTTCTGGTCACCATAAATAATCAGACCCTGGTAGAGCTGGTCAGAGACTCCACAAGAGGAGAAGCAATTGGCTGAATCATAAATGCTGCAAAATTTCTATATAAAACTGTTACTATTGAAGAATCATCATTCATGAATAGAGATCACAATATGCTCAGAGTCAGCATTGCTGTCTGAACAAAAAAAATGCACAAGAATTCCACTGTAGTGATTGCAATTTAAAACAGGTGAAATAAAATATATAGTTAAATAATTAAAATAGCTATTAAAAAAAAAAAAAATCAAAGGAACTGCCAAAAGGATGAAATGTGACCAGAATACCACTTAAGACAGTAAAGTTTCAGAGAAGGTACGCATCGCCTTATAAGAAGAGTTTAAGAGATCAGTAAAGTCTCGGATGTTCAAAGAGCAGTGCTAAAAAAGTGAAGAAAGGAATAAGGAGGAAAAGGCTCCAAAGACAGAAAGCTGTGTTCAAATACAATCTAGAGGGGGAAAAAAAAAAGGGGGGGGGGGGGGTGTGAAAAAAAAGAAAAAGAAGAAAATCTAGCCGATAATACAAAAATGCCAGATATTAGGCCAAGAAAGACTTTGAGAAAAAAAAAAAAAATTACTACATTTACTTACAACTAAAAGTCTATGGGGCCTGTAGATATAATCAAGACATAAAAAAGATGCACAAAGAAGAGGAGACAAAGGCTGAAAATTAATTCCTGACTTCAGCTTTCCTCACAGGAAGACTTAGGGAGGTTCTCACACTGGCAAAGAAACAATTTGGAGGAACTGTCTCAAGTACAGTGTCAATAAGAGAGATTTGAGAACAAATCAATAAAATGAGCAAATAAAGTGCAAGGAATAAATAAAGTTGTAAAGCAATTCCAGTGTGAAATTGCCACACTATGAACTGTAGTGTTTCATTTCAGACAAAATCAGCACCAGAATAATGAGAAGTGGCAACTATGGGGCAGGTTTTACTACAGGATCCTGAAGAGGACCAGGAATCACAAATCACCGTGTGTGTCATTTCAAGCTGCGCAAAGCAGTAGGAGTAAACTATACTATACAACAGAATTAATATACATATGGACAAATAATAGGGAATAGCTTTTGAAAGGGCATTCATACCTGATAAATTTTTTTCAGTTATTTTAAAGAGTCAGTGCAGGACGCAAGAAAGCTGGCTGATACGGCAGATGTCGGTTATGTTTAAACTAGCAATATGAGAATCTTTCAGCATCTACAAACACACATTAGATGAAACCAAAGTGAGAATCAACAGACCATCTTATGTGAGGCTCAGTGTTTGTTTTGCTTTCCCGCCGGGTCCCTAAATGCCTGACCAGGGATAACAAAATGAGGTTGCATCACAGAGCATAAAGTCCAGTGGATGTGCATCCACACTGCACGTGGATTTCCAAAGGCTTTAGTGAAGGTCTGTCAGCAAGGTCTACTAAGGAAATGAAACTGCTACAGAGTAAAAGAGAATATTTCCTATGGACCAGTTAAAAGATTGGAAGCAAAAGGCTGGAATAAATGTTTAAATTTCACAGTGGAAAGAAGTCACAGAGCTCCTCAGAGACATGCTCTGGAATCTGAGCTTTGAATTATGGATGTACACTAGCTAGAAAAGAGTGGCTAGTAAGGTGGCAAAGTTTGCTGGTAATACCAAATCATTCAGGGGAGTAAAAAGAAAATATCAGTGCAAAGAGTTGCAGAGCGATCTTATGATACTGAGTGAATGAATGACAAAAAGGCAGCTGAAACTTAACTGAATTCAGCATTGATACATTTCACAGGGGAAAACTAAACTACCTCCTAAATTTACACATGCAGTGACAAACAAGTTAGCTCAGAAACTAGCTTTTACTACTCAGAAAATATATCTTGGGTTTATTGTATACAGTTCTATGCAAACATTGGCTTACTGCTCAATACAAATAAGATTAACTGAATAAATTACTAGGAATTGTTAAGAAAGGAATAGAAATGACAGCAAAGAACCTCATCACATCATCACGTAAATAGGAAGGAATGTGTTCAGAGCTAGACAAGAGCAGTTTATGGGTTTAGTCTCCCAATCTCAAGAACAAAAACCTGAAAAAGACATAGAAAAGGGCAACAAAGATCATCAAAGATATGGAACAGTATCCATACTTCTCAAAGAGTTGCTAAGCAATTTTGTCTCTTCTGTATGAAAAAGAGGTGACTGATAGGGTACTATGGTTAATACCTAGAAAATAACTAATATTATTTAGAAAGTGAGGAAGGAACAATTATTTGCTGTTTCAGTACAAGGACTGAGGTCAACTAGTAGTTTTTTTCCCCCTCTAGATTGTATTTGAACACAGCTTTCTGTTTAAAACAAAGAAATAAAGCACTATTTGCAATAAAGTACTATTTGCAGATGACACCAAGCTGAGTGGTGCCGTTGACACACCAGGAGGACGAGATGTCATCCAGAGGGACCTGGACAAGCTGGAGAGGTGGGCCTGTGTGAAGCTCATGAGGTTCAACAAGGCCAAGTGCAAGGTCCTGCACCTGGGACAGGGGAACCCCCGGTATTGGGGGATTGGTTGGGGTTGGGGGATGAAGGGATTGAGAGCAGCCCTGCGGACAAGGACTTGGGGGTACTGGTGGATGAAAAGCTGGACATGAGCCAGCAATGTGCGCTTGCAGCCCAGAAAGCCAACCATATCCTGGGCTGCATCAAAAGAAGCGTGGCCAGCAGGTCGAGGGAGGTGATTCTGCCCCTCTACTCTGCTCTGGTGAGACCTCACCTGGAGCACTGCGTCCAGCTCTGGAGCCCTCAGCACAAGAAGGACATGGACCTGCTGGAGCGGGTCCAGAAGAGGGCCACCAAAATGATCCGAGGGATGGAGCACCTCTTCTATGAGGCCAGGCTGAGGGAGTTGGGATTGTTCAGCCTAGAGAAGAGAAGGCTGCAGGGAGACCTTATTGCAACCTTCCAATACTTAAAGGGGGCCTACAGGAAAGATGGGGAGAATCTTTTTAATAAGGCCTGTTGTGACAGGACAAGGAATAACGGATTTAAACTAAAGAAGAATAGATTTAGACTAGATACTAGAAAGAAGTTTTTTACAATGGGGGTGGTGAAGCACTGGAACAGGTTGCCCAGAGAGGTAGTGGAAGCCCCATCCCTGGCAACATCCAAGGTCAGGTTGGATGGGGCTCTGAGCAACCTGATCTAGTTGAAGATGTCTCTGCTCATTGCAGGGGGGTTGGGCTAGATGACCTCTAAAGGTCCCTTCCAACCCAAAGCATTCTATGGTTCTATGATTCTATGATTCTATTTCACACAATGCATAATTAAAAATTAAACCCTATTGCTAGAGAATGTTGTAGAGACCAAAGTATAACAAGATTGAAAAAGTTAACTGGAAAAAATCATGAAAGAAAAAGTGGTCAAAGATTACTAAACAGAAGAAATTGATTCAGGAAGTCCCTAAAATTCCATTAGCTGAAATACAATGGGGAAAATTTCTCATCCACACCTCATTTTTTCCCTGAGCATTCATTAGTGGTCACTGTCACTTTGACAGGCCCCATGACCTCTCTTCTGACTCTTCTTCAGAAGTTTGGCTCCAACAGGACTAAATTATGATGAGAGGTAAAATGAACACCTGATGATGCATAATCTCCTGTTCTTTGCTTGATTTTACCCTTGCTTTTCACTAGTTAAGCCAGCTTGGATTTAAACCAGCATGTAAGAAGAAAATCAATGCCAGAATGTTGCTGCATATAAACAAAATTGTTGAAGTGGAATATTAAAAGAGTCCAAGAACCAGCAGTAGACTCTATAGTTGTTATATACCTCAAGATTCAGCCAGACTCTCTAGTTTGTCACTTGGTCCATGGGTTTACAAGTAGTGTCAGGATTTACAGTTACTTAAAAAAGGTGTGTATTCAGCACAGAATCATAGAATCATAGAATCATAGAATCATCTAGGTTGGAAAAGACCTTTAAGATCATCCAGTCCAACCATTAACCTACACTACCAAGCCCACTCTAGACTAATCAAGAAGAAAGCAATGTAGCTCTGTAGATGTAATGCAGCTTTGTAGGAGGATATTGACTACAGCTTCTTTCAAAGGACTAAGAAAGTAAATAGTCATTATTTTAGATTTTGTGCTTGTGCAAATTTTGAAAAACAGCGTATCACAGCTGTGCAATACATACCAGCTGACTCTCTGTTACCATAGGTGCCGATTTGCAAAGGTTGGCCTGCAAAAAAGGTAAATATATACAGTATTACATACAATAGCATAGTGATTATAGCAATGACAGAAGAAAAATCCATGGACTGCAGTATGCTTAGGTACAGAAGCTTTTACCACTGATGCAGTAACATGTGATTGGTAAGAAAAGTTAAAATACTGTCATTTCCAGTTTATTTCTAGGTATAATCAAATATGGATGCCTGTTGTTGAAATTTTAGGGATACTTTCTTCCAAATTTCACTTTTTCATCTTGATCTAATTTCAAAACGTAAATCCTGACATTCCCGAGCCTGCCGTTGTCTATTAATTTGCAGCATCAATTATATTAACACTATCAATTGTATTGGGAGCTTGGTTCAACCTTTTCATCCTTCTGACTTCACACAAGGAAAACCAGAACAATCCTACTCAAGCACTACTTTTTTCTTTCTGAGTATACATTGAACAGCAGACGCCCTATTTTCCAGATCAAGGGTAAATGTGATGAATGCAAAGTATTTGTGTGTGTATGTGAAATAGCCATGTGCCACATGCTTATTTGCCCACACAGTGGTGAGATTCAGAATGTCTGGTGCATTGATCCCTCCAACCAATTCCTTCAACCTCTGTAAGAGCTCCACTGGATACCACAGTGTTTCTGTACAGATTACATGTCCTTCCTTGATGCAGGTGTGATTTGGAGTCCTTGAGACTCCAAAATGTGAATATTCTTCAGTATGGTGGTAAAAAAGTACTAGATAAAATGGTTAGATGTTATAGCTGTAGTAGAAGACAAGTCAGCACCATTACAGCCTGCACCTTCTGCAGAAGGACCACTACAGTTGGCTTTTTATCAACTCAGCTATGTGTCCCTCTCACCTTTTCAAGCAGAAAAGCAATCCCAGCACATTTGCAGAGGGAAGAACATGCTCTTCCTTTGTTCCCCTGTGACAAAGTCCTTGCAGAGATTTGGCCACAGAACTCCAGATGTGGTCTCCCAAGTGCTAAATAGAGATGTTTAATCAATCCCTGGACCTGTTGGCTCTACTCCTGCATTGGTGGTGAGAACAGCGTCACCATGAGTCATGTTGGAGGACTATGGTCCTCACTGAGAGCACTTACCTCTCTAAACACAGCCACTGGTGGAGGAAACCTTCCCACCCACACAGGAAGAGCTGTGATATAGCACTAAATCTACAAGAAGTACATCTTTCTACCCTTGACAGAGTAAACTAGAGTTTTTACTAGTGGTTACTTACATACTAGGAACTGTCTTTCATACCATTAACGAAGTGTGATGACCAATTTCATTGTGAGCTTAAAGACATCAAAGCACTTCAGAATGATCTACAGATACAAGCAGGCTGGAATTAAATTCTCTCACTTAAATGGTGCACATTAAGAGTAAATCTCATTTCAAAGGGGTTACCTGAAATGTACATAAGCACAGCAGACCACAGGTAAAGAAAAGCACTGCTTATTTGTGCATGTGTCTGTGCATTTTTGGTTGCTTCATGTTCTCTCATTTTTTCACTTGTGTGTCATGTCTGTAACACTTAAAAAAGATTTTTTTAATGATAGAACTGTCAAGAAGAGCAAAGATGTCCATCATATTCAAAGTAATTATTGCAATTAGTTATGAGAAATTATTTTTAAAATAGTTCTAAGTGGGCTAAATGAAAAAATTATAAATTTGCTAGAACTTGAAATTAAAGAAAGCTTTCATTGGTGCCAGTATTTATATGGAAACAGAATTGCTAAGTATATATGTTAGGGCACTCAATAGCCATAAAAGTAATTTATTAAGAGAATTATTATATTATTATTACAAACCAGCAGTATTGTCCCTAAAGCCAACAGAGATGTACAATTATAAAATGGTGATTGGGATCACATCAAAGACCATACAGTTTAAAAAGCTATTCATTGACAGCTGTAGTACTTAGTTGTCAGCTGATATAGACCACTGTGATTTCACTGGTCAGACATTTTTCCATACTTTTTATACACTCCCTTGCTATTTGTACAAACATTTACATCCTTAAAAGCTTCTGAAGTGCATGAGAAGACAAAAAGTAATTGAGGCCAAGGCAAATCTATGCCATTTTAATTGTTAAATGGCAGGCTATTTCAACACATTTGTATAGTCTGCTACTCCATATAACTTATTGAAGTAATTAGTGATATTATCATGTGTGCATACATATACATTTATATGTGTGTGTGTTTATAAATAATACTTTAGCATGATGACAGATTTTCCTATCCCTGACTCATAAACAAATTAAAGCTTTTTTTTAAAAAAAAACCACTCTCAAAGCAACGTTTTGACAAGCGTCTCAATATCAGACATCATGAATACAAAAAGAATAAGAAAATTATATTGCTACATTATCATTTTAATTCTTTCTAGAAAAATTAATTCAGTTGTATGAACTAAAAGCCTACTTCTAAAAGAAAAAGGATTTGCAAAAAAAGGATGGCTGAAAATCATTAGTCTAAGACAGCTCACATAAGACACCACAGACCTCCTGGGGGAACTCACAATTTGATATTATGATAACAAGTGTCCATACAATACTCAGTTCCTGATTTCTACTGGAGACACTGTTAGATTGGCTCAAAGTAGGCACCCTGTTTCAAAACAGACATCTTGTACCTACCATGAAGAAATGTTGGCCCCTGGACTGTATCTCTTCCAGTGAACAAAAGTCAGCACACACAGAGGCTCAGGAACAGGTCCTTTCCAGTTAATGGTTAGGACACTCCCTTGCATGCTTTGGTCCACACCAGCTACCACTCTCCCAGACAGTTCTCCGTTGTGGTCTGCGTGGTAGCATTGAGCATGCTGCTCTCGGTTATCTGAAGGGATGAGGCCACCCTGGGCCTTGTGCTGGGATGACAGGCTCACTTTGAGGGGAGGGAAGTGGAAGGGGAAGAGGAGAAGACAACTCTATGGAAAACCACCCCAGTGTACCCTCACCCCTAAGAGAGAACAAGCCACCACATGGTTTATTAGCTGGGACAGAAATAGCCTTTGTATTTCCTACTAAGGAAGCAGAGTAAGAGAGGGGGAAAGAGCTGTGATGTATGAGGGCTGTTTGGGACACCTGGATCATCCCTCAGGATGCTGCAGCGTGCAGTGATGGCAGAGTCCAGGAGAGCCTGGACCCACCAAGTTCAGCCACCACAGCACAGCCTGGAGACCATGGTCTGTTTTCTAACACACAAAAAATTCAACATGCTTGTACAATTTGCAAGAAAGTTACCAATAATCCTCTGTGTTATGCCCAAACATATTTTTAAATATTGCTTTTTTTCATTTATCTAGAAAGCTCCAGGGGAGACTGGGAAGGAAGAGTTTTTAAGAGTGACTTTCTGTTGCAGCAAAGAAAACCTAAGTGTATCCCTAAGTATATAAGTTGGATGCCTGAATTTATGGTATATGTCAGCCACAGTTTTGGGACCTGAAGATCTGCACTGGAGTGGTATTAAATTGTCGCGGTTTAACCCTAGCTAGCAACTAAGCACCACACAGATGCTCGTTCACTCTCCCCAGTGAGATGGGGAAGAGAATCAGAAGACTAAAGTGAGAAAACTTGTAGGTTGAGATAAGAACTGTTTCATATTCGAAATAAAGTAAAATAGTACTAGTAGTAATAATAATAATATACAAAGCAAGTGATGCACATTGCGATTGCTCACCACCCACTGACCAATGCCCAGCCACTCCCCAAGCAGCAGTCACTGTCCTTTGGCCAACTCCCCCCAGTTTATATACTGAGCATGACGTCATATGGTACGGAATATCCCTTTGGCCAGTTTGGGTCAGCTGTCCTGGCTATGCTCCCTCCCAGCTTCTTGCGCAGATGGCAGAGTACAGGACTTAATTTAGCATAAACACTACTACAACATTATTCTCCTACTAAATCCAAAGCACAGCACTATGCGAGCAACAAGGAAGAAAATTAACTCTATCCCAGCCAAAACCAGGACATAAATATACTCTGTTCTCACAGACTACCTCTGAAACACACTCTGTTATTTCATTAAAAAGCTGTCTTCCAATATCCTTTCTAATTAGTATGAGCCAGAACAATCTGTCAAGTAAAAATCACAGTATGTAATAAAATATGCATACCGCCACATTCAAAAAGCAAAATTGAATTGATCGGCCAAGCATTGTATGCCAGGCATAAAACTGGAAGGCCTCTATTGTTTTGCCAGCACTGCTTTCATCGAATCATAGAATCATAGAATCATTTAGGTTGGAAAAGACCTTTAAGATCATCCAATCTAACCATTAACCTACACTACCAAGTCCACACTAAACCAATCAAGGGTAGACTAGACTAAACCATGTCCTGAAGTGACACATCTACCCTTTTTTTGAACGCTTCCAGGGATGGGGACTCCACCACCTCTCTGGGCAGCCTCTTCCAATGCTTGACTACCCTTTCTGTGAAGAAATTTTTCCTAATATCCAATCTAAACCTCCCCTGGCGCAGCTTGAGCCCATTTCCTCTCATCCTATCGCTAACTACATGGGAGAAGAGCCCAACACCCACTTCACTACAACCTCCTTTCAGGTAGTTGTAGAGAGCAATAAGGTCTCCCCTCAGCCTCCTCTTCTCTAGGCTAAGCAACCCCAGCTCTCTCAGCTGCTCCTCATAAGGCCTGTGCTCCAGACCCTTCACCAGCTTCGTTGCCCTTCTCTGGACATGCTCCAGCACCTCAATGTCTTTCTTGCAGTGGGGGGCCCAAAACTGGACACAGTATTCCAGGTGCGGCCTCACCAGCGTCGAGTACAGGGGGACAATCACCTCCCTGCTCCTGCTGGCCACACTATTCCTGATACAAGCCAGGATGCTGTTGGCCTTCTTGGCCACCTGGGCACACTGCTGGCTCATGTTCAGCCGCCTGTCAACCCACACCCCCAGGTCCTTTACAGCCAGGCAGCTTTCCAGCCACTCTTCCCCAAGCCTGTAGCGTTGCATGGGGTTGTTGTGACCCAAGTGCAGGACTCGGCACTTGGCCTTGTTGAACCTCATAGAGCTGGTCTCGGCCCATTGATCCAGCCTGTCCAGGTCCCTCTGCAGGGCCATCCTACCCTCCAGCAGATCGACACTCTCACCCAACTTGGTGTCATCTGCAAACTTCCTGAGGGTGCACTCAATCCCCTCATCCAGATCATTGATAAAGATATTAAACAAGGCTGGCCCCAAAACAGTCTTGGGGGACACCGCTTGTGACTGGCCGCCAACTGGACTTAAATCCATTCACCATTGATTTGAGGTTCAATAGAAATGCTGAATGATGAATAGTAAACAGATTTCTCACCACATGACTAGATGAGTTGTAAGTAAAATATGGAACCTGCAGTAACTGTATGCTAGTGAGAATTAAAATGTTAATTGGGTTTAATGTTTCAATAATTGAACAGATGACTCTATATAGAGATTTTCTTTATATGTTGGAATGTGTATATAAGTGACAAAACAGCTTCTATTCATCTAAGGATAAACTGTGGGGTTTCAGCCACCTCTATACCTTGGAAAGAAAAGTTCAGGTCAACCCCAAATTCTGATGGATAGGCAAGAACTAAAGGACTTCTACCAAAGCAAGTCCCCTACAGTGCAGGCTGAGTCCAAACAAATACACCCTTCAGCACCCATAACAGTCTGTTTGCCAAGTATCTGAGTTCTTGCCCCACGCTTGAAAGCAAACAACAACAGAGAAGTGTGTGAAGAAATTAATTTTAACATTATATTCACACAGGTAAAATTATCAATAGACACCACACTGAAGAGATTCTGGCCATGATAGATTTCCAGCAGTGGGAAGACATCTCAAGTCTCAATTGCCAGTGCTCTAACATACTCACTTCTCTTTACTGGTCAACACCTCAGGTCATGAGCAGATGCCTGTGCAGATTCACCCAGTATTGTAGCAAGAGCCGACAAATTAGACATTTCTGCATGCAAAATTGCAGAGTAATTATAAAAGTACTTACATATCTGGTTTCACGCCCAGCTGCTCTCTGCAGTGATGTTGACACCTTGAACAAAATAAATAGATATATTAAGAGCAAAGAGTTACTCTGAGGAGTAACTCAAAGAGATTTTCATCATTGTGACAAGTTATTAATTACTCAAATTCAAGAAAACTTCAGTTTTCCAGAAAGACTCATACAATACATGAGAATAAGTTATACTAAAGTTTTGCTTGGCATGTTTATTGTAGAAAATACTATTTAAATTTTACTGCTCAAAAACATTGATCCCACTCTACTGAGGATGACATTTAAATTATCTCTGAGAACTCTCACAACAAAAGGCTTATTAGTAGATAGCCATAGGTGTGGTTGCCCCATGAAATTTAAGTTGCATTTGCTCACAGAATAACCTGAAATGACACCTTTCCATGTTCTCATTTGCAAGAACTTGCTTTCATCTGACTATTCCATGCTATTTCTAAGGCATTTACTTACAACATACACTCTTTTTTCCTTCCTGTCAATGACTCTCTTTGACCCTCAGTTTAAACAGTTTGCTCTCTCGTTCTGAGGTCCTCACAACCTTTAGCTTGGTCCCTATGCTGCACCCTGTTAAACTTATTTTTTGCCCCCTTTATTTCTTTAATGATTGCTAACAGATGCCTTCCATTTGGTCAAGGCTCAATTCTCAATTGCCCAAGGAAGTAAGTTTTGGATGCTATAGCTCAAGTTAGTAGCAGCATTTTAACCACTTCGGATTCAGCGCAGGCATTGGAAAACATTCCCTCAATAACAGTCTCTGCCTGCTTCTTTGGCTACTAACATGTTTCTGACTTTCAGCTGCCTGAAGCCCAATTCACCACTGCGTGTTGGTTGATAGAAGTAATTTCAAAAATTACAATTAAATTTGAAGTGTATATTGAATATAGCCACTGAGGAATGCTGGTTCTGTGCCCTATTTTTGCATGGTGGACTGGACATTGTTCAGGATATTTTTAATGCATTAACTTTTTGATGTGTTCCTCTGCCAAAAATCCCCTTCCTCCTGTTTCCAGTTGGATTTCTACCATTTTCACTTTTCTATAGCTACCACGACCAACTTAAATTTACCCGGGGCAAACTGAGTACAGGACCCTCTTCCCTTGGTTAGTCATCCTTCTGAACCCAGAAGGCACATCAATATAACTTAATGAAACTAGAAATTTAACACCAGTATAGAAAGTCATCCCTGCTTCTCACTACCTGTTTCTAAGTTATCCAGGGTAAATGGATGTAGCAGACATACCCTTCCTGTGAGGGGCCAGAGTTAAAAGGAAATCAGCATTTAAGAGCAAGTCTACTTATTCATTTAATTATCCCATTATTTGAAAACCAATAATGAACATGAAAATAAATGTTCTGAAAGATGTTTCCAATCATTGAAGCTAGATACATTGGCTCCTCTGTAATATGGACTCATAGATGGGATGAAATCTGGGAGATGGCCAGAGATCCTACAATATGGAAGGCAAGGTATGAAGGATTTCTTCCTTGTGGATCCTAGCCTCTGAAACCTTAATAAGCAGTTTCATAATATAACTTCTTCTGACTTCAGGAAAGCATTCTGCAACAAAGACTGCACTGACTGCAGGGCTACAGTTCTGTCCTTCCATGTCTTTTAACCCACCGGACACTTCTACTGATGTTGCATCTCTCAGCTGCAGCTTTCTGTTGCCATAGGCTCTACTGTGATTTTGCATGTCTTGATATATACCTGGAAAGAGCACTCACTGTGTGGGTGGGCTTATTCACCTACCTTGCCAACATCTGACTCCGTGCTCATCTGCAGAAAGCTTGGAGAAGACTCACATCGGCGCTGGAAAATTATTTTCAACAGAGAACAGACTTATTAATGACAAGAGGCAAAAGGAAAGGAAGAGGAAAAGTCAATCCCACATACTGATGGGTTACCATAGTCAATGGGTCCTGCAGGACTTGATCAATGACAGCACACAGCTCTTCTGTTTGTTGTCTGAGCTGGGCAGGGGAGCACATCTGAAAAAGGAGGACGGATCACTCAGTTAACCTTTGCTTTTTGTTTTTAAATAGAGATTTGAAAGACATATGACAGCACTACCTCTGAATGGGTGTCCAAAGCAGTGCCTTCAGTCACGCTAGCAGTCTTGGTTGGCTCTTCTAATGCCTGCAATTCAAAAGATTTTGGTGTGATACTGAGTTCAAAATTTTAAAAACCAAGCAAACATACACTTTTTGCTATACTGTATTTCCAAAGGTGCTACTTTCTGTTTCACCGTGGAAAGACAGAAAAAGAAGAAATTACAGGCCTAGCAAGGCTCTTCAGGTTACCAACTTCTGATTCTGAATTGGAAGGGGGGTTGCCGAGAGAGAGAGTATTCAAGCTAGGTGAATTGTCTCTACTTTTAGACTTCAGAAACTACCAGCTTAAATTGTCATCTTCGACAATGCCTCCGTCCTTCACAGTAAATGTAATGCGGTGAATGTGCACCATGTGCCACAGAAGGGTCGGGGGGCTGCCTGCTGCGCAGCATCGGAGGAAAGCAACCAGCTGTAAGCAGGTGGACAAGGCAGGGATCCAAGCACGCAGGAGGCCCTGTCTTTTCCTGCAGCAGACTTTTTTAAAACTTCTTTTAAAAGTGCCTCCTGTTTAAAGAGGATGGTGATTCCACATTGCAACAAAAACAGTGGTCAACATTTTTTGATTTTAGCCTGAAATCAGGAAAGTATAAAGTGAAATATGTGCTATACATATGTGATATCACACTAAGCAGATATGCAATCCCTCCAAAACAAAACACGAGCTTCTTGTGCTTGGATATACCTCCTGCTTTCCTACAGCCATAGCTGGAGCAGGTTTGAGAGCAGTGGAACTCAGTTTGCTAATTCCTCCGCTTTACTCTCCAGTGCTCAGTTCCCTTTTAATCTTTGTCCAGAGTCTGTGAGGCACACTGTCACATCCATCACCCATTTTTGCTTTGAAGTGATTTTCAAATAGACTCTGTGCCAAGACCAAAAATTACTCTGGAAGCCTGCTGATGTGTGAAGCTGGACTACAGGGGAGGGTTTGTGGATTTTTTGTTTAACACATTATCTTCTTCTGAAGTTTCATTTTGCTAGCTAATTGAAAAAAATAAATTATAATAAGAGAAAAAAAGAGCATTCCAGTAAAACACTTTTTTATGCATGTGGGATTCTGTGGGAACGGACTGATACCAGTGAGGTGGGTATGAGGCCTGGCCAGTCATAGAAGACATACGTGGAGGTGGGAGAAAAATGGCAGAATCTTTAAAAAAAAGAAAATAAGCATACACTTAAGTAATTATTTCTGAGTTTAATTTTGCTGAGTACAATTTTGTTTTCTTTACTTGTCCAGCTACAGGCAGCCTACATCTATGTATGTGTAACTGAAAAGTTGATGACAATTTACTTTTAGTATTATTTTAATAGCATCCACAAATGATCCTGCACAGAAGTACATTTATGGAACACCATGTCTTCTATGAGAGAGTACAGTAAGAAAATTAAGAATAGTTTCTTTCCAAACAGATTTCTTCCTTCCCTTCCAGCTCTAGACAAACCTGTTGGTCTTAGAGTAGTTGTAGTTCAAAAGGAAAAACGTAAAAGAATGATTATTTTTGACATACAGAAGTTAATGTAATCTTATCCCAAGACAGAGGATGAGAAGATAAGCAGTCTTTCTCATCTCTGCTGTCTTATCACTGCTACCCAGCCAAATTCTCAGATCAACAGACAGTCCTGTAGAAAAGGAAGGCTCAGCTAAAGAGGGCTCAGCACTACAGTGGAGTACTGTGTCCCCAGTTCAGCTTCAGATGAGATTGCATCCTCTTGGTAAACAAAAAATGAAGTGATAAAATGAAGTAGAAGAGTCATTCCAGTACCTATTAGGGCCAAGATTGCCAAAGCAGCCAGCTGTAGAGAGAAGGTGAGTCTGAACAGGAGTTAGGAAAAACACCAAGTTTTAATCAGTCACAGGCTCAGAATGGAGAAATTGCTAAGCTTCTCAAAACCTCCAAGAAACCAGTAGGTCAATGAACATAATAAAGTAATTGTTAAGAAAAAATACATGTTTCTGTTTTATATTCACTTCACCAGAGCAGTGGGAGAGCATGAACACAACCAAGAGTAAGAAACAACTACCCAGAAGATACTGAGGAATCTTTCTAGACGACCTACTGCCACATCCACAAGTCTCTGTTCAGAACCAAGACTCTCGATAATTTAAGTACCAAACATCCATCAGTTTAAGTAGAAACTGGGTACCCAAATATCTTTGCATTTTGGAGCCTTCATTGACTAAAGAACTCAGGTAAGTGCAGCACCAAGGTCTGTGTGCTCCACAGTCCCCCTGAGATACGGCCATCATGCAGGAGCCATGCTAGAGAAAGCTGTAGTGTTCTTCTCCTTTTTGAGCCTTTGGGGAAGGAAAATTTTAATCTTCAAAGTGATCCATCTAATTTCTTTCACTGTTTCAACTTTTTTCTTTTTTTTTAATTTGAACAGCCTGAGTGCTGAGTGCAAAATACAACTCAATTTTTTTTCCAGCAGAACATTATTTTTTTACATTTCAGCATAGAGAAAAATGTGAGATTAAAAAAGTATGACTAGCGTTTTTAAACTCATTACTGGAGTTATCATGCAATAATGTTATGATTCATTTAAAGCATTAGTCTATCTACAGTACTGTTGATTAGTGCTATCAACAGTATTCAAGCTTCACTTCCTATGCTGATGGTCTAACAATATTAAAGTGGAACATTCCTATTTAGGCATTCAAACTTTTTTATTATATATGAAGAACAATAGTGGCACCACAATTAAAAAGAGTGCAATTTAGATAATCAAAATGTATTTGTGACAGAATTTAAACATTCAGATGAAATAACCAGTTGTTGAACCACTAATTATTCCCTTGCAAAGGGCAACTTTGTGTATGATGTATATATGCCATTGACGTCAGTGATGACTACACCAATTCCCTCCTCTTTCCTGCAAGCTATTTGATTGCTAAAGCTGTATCAGAGCTGAAAGGATACTGGTAAATGAGCCAAACAGGATCTCCAATATTTTGTTAGAAGAATGAAAGCTCCTGGCAACATACAGGAAATATAGAACATTGTTTCATCCACCAATGAACCACATCAATAGTAGGAGAAGAAACTAATATTGTAACCTGGATCTGACACAGCTTCCTTCTTACTGTATTGTGAAAACCCTGGGCTGAGCAAAAGCCAAGAAGTTTCCTCTTCTTTTATTTCTCTTGCATATTTTTCCCATGAATATCTTTTCCTAAGCCCTCAGCACATGCAAAATATCCCTCTGTATTACGGAACTTCACATACCATGAGTTCTTTTAACTTCTCCTTGAAGATCCTGGGACACGATACTGAAAAGACCTGACTACTTTTCCTCTTATAAAATAATTAATACTAAAAGCTGAAAGGCCTTTGAAAGAAAGAGGGAACTCACAGCCTGCTCCTACATTGGCACGCTTGGTTATTATTACAGACAAACTAGGCCCTTTATCACTCTACAACTGCACAAATTATTTCCTTTCTTGCTTACTACTAGGTATTTATTGCTAGCCTTGAGAAGCATTTTGACATGAACATGTAATCTGCATGCAAGAAATTCACCTAGTAAGTGCTGAAGTACTTCAGGAAAACTAAAATCTTTTTTTATCAAGATATTCTCAACAAAGTGTTGTCAGAAATGCTTTCCAGGTCCAGAAACATCCTGACATGCTTGATAATAGCCAATTATCCAAGTTCCTGCTGTATGATTTCAAGGAGCAACTCGAATCCACATTTGCCATGATCAGTCCGTATACCAATGGATGTTTGACAATACAGTTGGTAAGAGTTCCCTCAAGGCAGGAACTTAAAGCTGGATCTCCAATGCAGCAGATCACTGCCATATTTCCTCAGTTGCATTTCTTTCTTAACACCCTCTTTTTCCTTCTGCATGAGGAGGAAAATCTTTTTTTTGTTTGTTTCTTTTTTCTTTTTTTCCTCCACAAGGAGAATATACTGCACTGCTGGCATTCTGCTGTGTAGGTGATGGGATGAAATTACTAGGTCTTTGGAGTTTTCCTAGAAGTGTAACAT
Organism: Pelecanus crispus; assembly: GCF_030463565.1. Classification (NCBI taxonomy): domain Eukaryota; kingdom Metazoa; phylum Chordata; class Aves; order Pelecaniformes; family Pelecanidae; genus Pelecanus; species Pelecanus crispus. The sequence goes on from NC_134645.1 coordinate 105,405,678, forward strand.
CATATGGAAAGACTGTTTTAGACTCTCTTGAAGTTAGCCAAATTGCATTGTGACAAGAGAAAACGTGAAGAACAGTCATAAACAGACAAAATCAAAAACCTAAAATATTTATTAAGACAGAAGATTTTTCTACATTTATTTAAAATTGAAATTATAGTTCTCTGTTTGTAATTAGTTGATAAATACAAGACACATAAGTCAACAGTGCTTTCATTTGCACCTCTTCCATCCATACCCAGTTATATCTACACGCTTTTCAAAAGCCTTAATAGTAGGATAAGCCTTGACTATGAAGCCGTTGTGCTTCATGGCACACCCTATCATCCTGGTTTCACCACAGTTCAGACTGGGGGAAGTCTGAGCAGAACATCTGCAGTGCCTCTCCCCCCCAACTCTGTATGCCCAGGTTTCCTTCCCATCAAAATGATGCCCACATAAGGGAAGTTCGCCCCAATCAGCATGCAGAGGGGGTGTGTATCTGGACAAACACAGCAAACCCAAATTCCACTGCATAGGCCTTGCTGTAGACCAAAGATGACTGAATTGTTAAGAGAAGACTTTTTGGGTTACAATTCCAAGGCATCCAACAGTTTTTGGCTTATATCTCAAATTTGACATAATTCTGAAGATGAAGCAGGATCTGGTTTAAGAGATTGTCGACTTAAGGTTAAGAATGTTTCTGTGGCTCCCTGAAATAAACTCTTCATCACTGTCTATTCTGACTGAAAGATATTTTCATAAATATTTGATAAATACAATCTGTACATAATAGATGTATTACTTTTTAAATACTATCTGATTAGGAATGGAATTTTTAATTAGACTGTGATTACATCTATATTAGAAGCTATACAAAAGTGAGTGTCAGTGGAGGGGTGACTCACTGACTCAACGTTAATAAGGCCAGAAGGAATGACAGTGATCACCTGGTCTGACCTTTTTTTTAAACCACAGAACTGCATGGAATTACTGTATGAAGTGCCAGAAAAGTGTCCTGTCTTGATTTTTCAATTTCTGTGATAAAGAGTCCATTTCAGTCTCTGGAATTTTTTTCTAATGGTTAATTAATTTGTTTTGTTAAACTTTTGCCTTATGCCTACATTAAACTTGTCTGGCTTCGTCTTCTAGCCAGTGGATCCTATCATCTGCTGGGTTTAAGAGTTCATTATCATAATCTGCGGACCTGCCTCATCGCTACGAATCTGTGTGGCTATGACGGCACTGCTGACTGACCATAGTTACCACCACCTCATTATCACCATCTCTGCTCTCCTTGCTCAGGCGCTGTGGAGCTGTGCCCTTGCTGGCGAGGACACTGTCCTGCCAGCCTTGATGTCACCCTGGCTCCTGGTTCACCTTCCCTGTGGAGCAGCTTGCACTTGCTGCTCACTGACAAAGCCTGACCATGCTGAGGATAAGTTCCTTAAAAACAAGTTTTTGCTCTTCTGACTGTGATGGAAGTTGCAGCCCAATCTTCTAAGAGATATCCTGGATTGGGCTTTTTTGGAGCAGAGCACTGGTGATGTGAGGAACGTCAGGTTCATACAAACTCAAACAGCTGGAAAGCATGCTAGTTATGAGATTTGATGAGATTAAGCCACTTCTGGGGTTGCCAAAGTATACATATATACACATATATATAGTGTATATACATATATAGTATATACACATATATATAGTCAATAAGCCTTTTCTTTTCTGCTAATGAGCACAGATTTGAACAACTTGTTTTGAGTAAGAATACTGGAGAATAAGAAGAACATGTTCTAGAAAAAACATTAAGATGATTATAGCCTAATGGTTTCATAAGAAATTGAAAAATGCTGGCTGAAATTAAAGCATCTCCACACACATAAAAGTAAAAATTGACTTGAGAAAGAAAGTTAGACACAAGGAGGCAATGTAGAGGCAGACAAAGCATTGTACTTTGCATGACATATCAATGGCAGTGTTCTGGCATGGGGTCTAATACCGCATATGAATTGTCACTAGGTTCACCCACATCACAGTTCTGACTAATCTTATTTCTCATCACCACTCAAATTAAGTAATATAAATACTCACACATTGGAAAAGGCTGACTTCTGAGAATATGCATTTCCAGTTCAATTGCATAGTAAAATACTTTTTTAGCACTTTAGGCAGATGATGTATTCCTAATCACGCATACAGCTCAGTAATATCTGTGCCTTGCAGATATTACGTGCCTGCCTTCCTTGTTAAAAAAAAGCCACTTGAAAGCTTCTTCTCCATGTAACCATTATTTTAATGTTAATAAAACATCACTTATGTAGTTAAAATCTTACTGTCTTGAATCCCTCTCTTTTTAATCCAGTGCATAAAATGCATTGCATAAAATGGGAGCAACATAATTACTGTCATTGAGCTACGATGTAGCATGAGTTCCTTCCCGGTTCCCTCCCCAGTATTTTTGAGGAGAACACTTGGATATTAGGCCTTAGTACAATGAGGCCTGTATGTGCCATGTGACTCCTTCATGCTTCTTTTAAGAGTCATACTCTAAATGCAAGTCAGCTAACAGAATAGAACTAGCTTATGAGCACTGTAATTAGCTGCTGGTACAGATCAATAGGAGATTATCATCTATAATTCCCAAGATGAGAGAAAGCATGTAGTCAGGCCATGCTGAAACATACAGTTTACAAAGTACATTAATCAAGAGACTCTCCTGAAGGCAAATCCTGTAGCAGAAAACTGGTTTCTTATTAGTTTTACATGATTCTGCTTTTGCTACCAAAGGATACACCAAGGCTACCATTTTCAATAAAGCCTGTCTAAACACAGATATCTTTTGAGTAATTACTTTTTTTCTACAGATACTGGCATTACATTGTACAATTCAGTTTTATGTACTGGAGATAAGTAACACGTGGGTTGTGAGTCAATGCCGCCAGAGAGCATCAGCGAGACCATCAAAAAGAATCCCCTTTTTTCTGAAAAAATGCAATCAGATGGCTGATGTTAACACACTAGTTCACATCAGGAGTGTGCTCTTAGAGTGAATACCCTGCTCAAAGCCACCTACCTGGCTTGGTTTGCAGAGTGGTGCAGTCTTAGAGTACACAAACTGGATGCCTTTCAGACAAAGTCAACCATGAAGTGGCACTTGGGAGTCCACCAAATGCTTCTAGCCAATAACAGGCACTCTGCCCAAACAAAACCCTCCCAAAAGACATTCTATAGGGGTGTAGGATCCCCTGCATCAGTTATTTTCCTCTACAGAGCCATTTCTATTGCAGCACACTGCATGCTAAAGCAGACATAACCTTCATGAGTGCCTTCAAGGTTTAAGTAAGGAAAGGATCAGGTTTTATGCAAATGATTAAAAAAATCATTCAAGATTAAAAGAGCATTGGAAAAGAAAGGAATGTCGCTTTTTTGGGAAAAAAATCTTATTTATAGCAGCTAACTGATTAACTACAAGAACACAATCAGTAATATTTCAAGGACAAAATTATAATCTTTAAAATTTTTACACAGTTAAGTCCACCCTCTCCAACGTCTTTAGGCTCTGCAAACTTCTAGTGAAATCAACTGAGCTGTGTATGTGAATATATATTTAAATGTGTACTTAGGAATGCTTAATCTTACAGAAATTAATCAGAGGTGAAGTTCCCGGACTAGGCTCTGAATAGAACGATTTTTCTGATAAAGCTATAAACTGGATGTCAGAGTGATTAAGCATGTATTTAAACATATAAGACACTTAGCTCATTGTTCATCATAGAAAGTTTTTGTTAAACTTAGTGGGCTATTCTTTTATGCAAAACTAATTTGGAAAAAAATTTTAAAAACCAGACATTAGTGGGTACTTCCAACCCTTCATGCAAAATTTAAATTTTCAATTCACTTTCAAAGTTGCAGTATCTAAACAAGGACTATACAATCCAGCCTTTGCTGGGTGTGTCTTTGGTAGTAAATAAATGCATTAAAGACTGCTCTTTGGATCTATCATCCTACCCTAAAGAAAAGGATTGTTACGCCAAACTATGTACTGGGAATGGACCCCTGGCCCATGCTAACTGTTGAAGTGCTCAGGGAAGTTGTTTGAGAGAATGGTAGTTAACAGAGGCCACTGCAATGCCCAGGACAGTTCTCACAGTTTAACAATAAAGCTGGTCAAATCTGCATATTTAGGATGTTAAATTATATATATATATGTGTGTGTGTGTGTGTAAAATAAGCATAGCCATTGAATAATCATTAACTGACCAAGACCTACTGATTGGTAAGTTCCAGAGCATCGGTGCTCCAGACACTTCCCAGTAACAAAACAGACTCTGAGATGTTGCCACAAATGGCAATTCCTTTAGGACACTTTTTTTTTTTTTTTAACAGTAAATTAATTTGCAGAAATTCAGAATAGTGAAGGCTTTGATCTTCAGTGGAAAGTGGTTGACCCTGAAAAATGGTTGGAATTATAATCCTGAGCAGTTAGATCCCAACGCTTACATTCTGCAATATCCCCCACAGAAATGTCAGAATATGTACGTAAAGCTGAATGGTCTCAAACATACAATGCAATTCCCATGTCTTTGAGCAAACACTAACCTTCTGTTCCATAAGTAATGTGTTTGTAGGGATTGCTGCAAATGCCTTGTAGCTTGTCTTGATCTTGTACTGCTAAAAGGGTAAACCAGAAAGCAGGAAGAGAAGTAAAACGGGGTAGAAGAGGGAGAGGGAGAGAGAGGAAAGAGAGGAGAAAGGTACGACAGAATGAAAGACGATTCCAATTGTCTTGCAGACACATTGCAACAATACAATGCTTACATATTACCTAGGAAAGCTATTTCTTAAAGAAAATCTAATGTTTCTGTTCAGATTTTAAAAGACTGTAACATATGTCTTTTGGGTTTAGGAATGAAGTAGGACAAAGTGAATTCCCTGTACCAGCTTGTAACTTCCAAAGTGAAGTTGACCACTTTCTGCAGACTACTATCCTTCAATAAATATCAGGAGAGGCTGTGAGTTTTTTCCAAGTTTGCTTGTGATTTGATATGATAAGGCACAGCTACTTCTGCCAGTACATACACCTCAACAACTGCTGCTGTGTGGTGTGATCCTGGGCCACTGAGCCAGAGGGATTTCTGTGATTGGCTTTAATGAGACTGATTAGGATCCTTAAATGCTTAATTACTTCTATGAGTGGATAGATCATTTAAATCATGTCACAGCTTTTCAGCTCCTGAATAAGTCTCTGTCACTCAAATATTTCAGAACAAGTATAGGAACTTTCACACTCCAACCAGACATACAGAACTGACAATCTAAACCATACAAAATGCATGGGTTTGAGTACAAAAATTCTAAGATCAGCCTTAAAAATTACTCTTTTAAACCAATTTATATTTTAGACTATATTAGCTTGCACAGTTATTTTTAACTCTTTAGAAACCATACTTTCTACATTTTCTTTGCAATTATGGAGGTTGAATTCAGTAATTTTTAAATGATTGATGAGATCATTCCATACTTGCATGAGTTCAAGAGCTGGGATTCTTAATCACATGACTGCTGGAATTTTTTTTTTTTTTTAAATTAAATAGGAATTCGCTACATAGTTCCCTTTTCAGCAGCATTCTAATAAAAAATCATAAATTCACACAATAATAGAGTTTTAAGGTATTGATTGATTATTTCTGTGATAGTCACCCAGAAATGAAATTACTTGTCAATTAGTTCAGGTTTTTTAATGTACTGCTCTCTGCAACAGTGAATACTGGTGATTATGAAATAACAGGCTGAGCAGTATGCTGTACTTTGGGTCATTCTTTTGTCACTTTTTTCTTTTCTTTCTATCTAATAAAATGTTTGATGGCAGCAGAGGGGCCAAAATTTTAATTCAGATAAGAGAAACTTATATCATCCTTGCACCTCTCTTGAAATATTGTGGGATACCAGCTTTTAATTCTTTCTATACATAATACTATGGGTTTTTTTTTTTTTACTTTATTTATATTTCTTAGTCAGAGTTGGACACTGACAGGCATTCAAGAAGTCAATAATCACAATAATCATATTGAATGAATAGTCTGACAGAGCAGATGAATGCAAATGCTGGAAATGCACTTCTTTTTTGGGGGGAGGGGCGGGGGGCGGGGGAGTGTTAGTAATTTATATGAGATTTAGTGATTCTAACTTGGATGTCTACCAGTTAGGCGATTCAATCAAAACTAATGCCTTTTATAGTCATAGGCATTTCTATAGGATAATTCATCTCATCCCAAAATAGGCACCTAGAAAGGTAAAATAAAATCATCATGTAAATACACCATATTCTCTTCATTAGCTGTAATAGAATTTCCCAAGTTGTGCTTGGATATCTAACTTTCAAATGTCAAAAGTCACGTGAGTTGAATCCTGCCCTTTGAACATTTAGACAGCTACACTCCACTATAAACATGTGTAGGTTCATATATATATTTATGTATATACAAAATCCATATTCAGATAAGACATAAAATCCTGTGCACTGAAGATGGAAGACCAAAATTCCAAATATTAAAATTGGCATATTCACAAAAATGTATCTTTGTTTGCTTATAACTGATACTCAATCAAGCAAATTATATAATTGAACATGTAAATGAAATGCAATGTCTTCACTAGCCTATGGGCTTTTACATATGATGAGCTGGGCATCTTATATGATGAGAATACTGTGACCACTTTGAAGTTAGTTGTACTGTTATATGAACTAAACTAAACAAATACATATCAGACTGTTAAAATGTAGAAGTTTCTATACTGCTTTAATGTGTTTTATCACTTCCAGATACTGTAGAACCTGTGAGCAATGTGCTATTGTCACAGTGTCTGAGTGGAAAGTCTTTAATTCAGTTTCTCGTCTATATGAATATGTTTCTTGGCACATTAGTTCACATTACTTAAAGTTATTCTTCAATGCCTAAATACATTTAATAATCTGGTTCATAGGAATCTAGCAGTATTTTTAAAGAGCCATGGACAGTTAGCTCTGCTGGCCTGCACCATGGTCCAGTCAGAAGTAAACCAACTCCAATATCAAAGCTCAGCCAAATATCAGCCTGGGGAGTTTTGGGGAAAATGTTCTACTTTTTTTGCTGAAATGATCACCTAGGACACCCACAGGGCATTGCAAAGTGTGCTAGACACATACCTATAAAGGGGATTAAAATCAGCGACTAACCACGAGAGTGTAGACCTCCTCATGAGTAATCTTTTCTGCTTTGTGGTAGGTTTTGCAGGTGTGCTGAGCTCCGTGTTGCTACAGTTAGGTTGTTCCCCAGCTGTTTTGGGTAGATTTACATGCATTCCTGTGCTACATTCAAATAGGAAAAATCAAAGCATATGTAGGAATGGTGCCCCATGAAACAACTGGAAAGAGTTTTCAAACAACAGCCAAAAGTTTTTATTCTAATCTGTTCCTGCAGAATCAGCAATTTTATCTGTCTCCGCTCCACCCTACTGTTCATTTTGCTATATTAGGTCCATGAGGACACTATTAAAGTGTCTGCAAAATCCAGGGAGAGGGTTTTTATTTCCTGTGGTCACACACAGTTCACACTGATCTGTGGATTCATGCTTATATCCACTTTGCAAAACAGTCATATTTTTAAATTGCTCGTGAACATAAAGATAAATATATAAAGCATGGGAAAGCACATGTGTTTATATATACAAATGCAAACAGTTAAGTAAGTTCATAGGTTATTCTTTGATTTGCATGAATTGGTGCATGCATAGGCATAGACATATAGAAGCTCTCCATTAAAGAATCCTTTTTGTATAATTGCTTTGATATCATGCTAATGAAACAGTTTGATGTGAATACTGAAAAAGCACATCTAATGTCAAAATTCTGGTTTAATAGGTGTTGGTTTAATACGTGTCTTAACATTGCTTCAGCTGCTGTTGAAGCAACATTAAATTTGCAAAATTACACATGCCAAAGTCAAGCACTTCTAGATGCTGTGCTTTTCCCTTGATATTCACCTAGCATGCAAAAATTTCGTCATGCATCAACAGCCATCAGATGGAGCAACCTGCTTTTTGTCTAGTTCTAAAGTTGAGCTGATTGGTACTAAAGAGACCTAAATGCTGCTTAGGATGCTAATGTTGCCTCTCCTCAATCTTTTCCTTTTTTCTCTGCAAGTATACTGAGATTTGAGGTTGGAGTGTTATCAGAGAGCCTGGTACCATTAACACATCAGCAAAGTTTATTGAGCTATGCCATAAACTAGGTATGGAAGTAAATGAGAGCAGGAGGAAACGGGGGTGTTGAATGCACACTATTATTAACTGTAAATGAAGTCTCAGCCTCACATTTTAAAGCCATAAAAGAACTTTCCTGCACTGAACACCCATCTGCATTTGATTTAGAGATTTCAGATCTTCCACGTCCCCAGTGGAGCCAGCTTTGTATACATGATTAAAAATTGCACCAGACTAACGGTCCGAGTCTGTTAAGCTGGTAAACACTCTCCTAGCTTCAATGGGGTGGTGGGGCAGTTTCAAAAGTGCCACCATATTGCATGGTAAAGCAGAATTAGCAGGAAAAGGGACAGCAGGGAGGACAGAAAGGGTGTAATAACCTCTGCAAATACAAACCCAGGCAATAGGTCTGTGTCACAAGCAGAGAATTTCCTTACCGCCAGAGACTCTCACAGTACTTACTGCACTGACTAGCAGAAACTGCAACTGCTTTGCAATCTGCAGGTTCAGTCATGCCTTCCAGATTTGTCTCAGGGGCTTTTTTCTTGGATTTGCTACAATTTCATTTCTCTTTTTGTTTCATTAAGTAATACTCACAGAGTGTAGCCACACTGTACAGCTGTGCTTGACGCAATGGTTCTTCTTGCGTTGTTTGGTTTTTAAAAGAACCATTCATGACAATTGCTCCTTTGTGCTGATTTAAACCTCTCATTTTCAATTAACATTTTCCAAGCAGTTCAAGTCAACCCTGCCATGGCCAAGCTGTTAGGAACACATCTCACACAACTTGATCTGGCAGACCAGGCTGTAATTTTGTGCTGTGAACAAATAAATCAATTAACTATGATAGCCTTTCTGTGATGGGCAGAGCTCAGATTTCAGCAAGAGGACGCGCAAAGGAAACACAGAGTGCAAAGGTAAGATAAAAGAGGCTGGAAAGCCTTCTGCAGCTCTGATGTCTTCTGCCACCAGCTCTTCCTCTTTGCATAGCATTTCTTTTTGTTTTCACCTACCTGCTGCATGGTTTTTGATCGGCTTTCCTTTCCCTCCCCTTCCCATTCTTGAGATTTATCTTTAGGTTTAAAGTGTGACTGGTTCCCAAGCCCTCCTGCAGCAATAGCCATCATTGCTTATTCTCACTCTGCTGGGACTCTCCCACCTTTGGGTGGATGAAAAACAACAGGAGCATGGCTGCTCCATCGAGTGTGAGACTTTCATATTTGCAGTAGCCCACGTTGTAGGAAGCTTGGCTTTTTTTTCCCTTGCCCTCTGTCTAGCACAACAAGATGAGAGAAGTACCAAAGAAAGGGAAGAAGCCTGTCCTTGTCTTCCCTCTCTGGCTCTTGGCCCCATAGTCCTTGCTCAGGCTGAGCTCAGCTGTGCCTCTTGGCTGATCTCAGAGAGGCAGAGAATGGCTGGGGTGAGTACAGCCTCCTGGGGAGCAGGGAGGACAGGTGGGATGGGTGCTTGGGAAACAGTTGTCATTGCAACAGCCAGGTCACATCAACCAGATTAAGCTGCTTCTAGCTCAGCCGTGCACCTAAGATCACCATACTTCTATTACTTTCAGTGGGAATATATGTGGATTTACGTTAGCATGGGGTGTATAGAACATGTTTTGTGGTTTATTTTTAACATATCAGTGTTTTAAGCGAGCTTCAAAAATAAGTGCACCAAATGTATATCAGAGCCACTGGACACAAACCCATCTTCAGTAGTATCTCCTCCCACTCATGAATAAAGTATTTCATTTTTATGCTAAAGGATTCCTACAGCATCTTCCCCTATAATACAGAACATATTGCTTGCAATTTGATATGGTAAGATTTAGTCTTTGCTATCTTCACTATCAATACAAAACAGTTCCTTTTTAAACTTCTTTTCCACAGCTCATTTATTTTACTAGTATTGTGCAACACAGATGTGATTTTTCCTACAGGGACAAAGAACTATTAGAAAATAAGCATGCACCAAGAGTACCTGGGGTTTGATGTTTTCATGGTCAGGAGGCAGGGAAAAAGATTGTGGTGAAGTCAGCTCTCTGGGTGTTGATGGCAGTGTGCCTGGTGACTTGTCTGAGACAGGAGATCCGCACTGTAACACCAGTGAGGTGGCAGATTGCTCAGGTCTTGGAGAGGAGGAATTAGACCTATAATTTGTGTGCACCAATGAAGAATTAAGCTGCAGTGGATGGGAATTAATAGTACCAGTTTGTGGAAACGGTGGAGTAGAATAAGGCCATGAGAGAGACCACTGCTTTGAGACACTTGAAGGGGTAGGAGAGGAGACACTCATCTGCTGAACAGGTGTTTGCGATGAATCTGATTTAGACCTAGAAGCTGAATGCAAAAGACTTGGGGAAGGAGATGAGTGTTTTTCTAGGGTGGGGGAGAATATGCCACTAGGACTGGTAGAAGAAAGCAAAGGATATGACCGGCAGGTAAAGATGGGTGAGTAAGTGTGTACTCTCTGAGACTTTTGAGGTGCCCAGGACCTGGAGGCAGCATACCGCAGCTCTTCTGGAGAAGGAGAGGTAGGATGTGCAAGGCAAGAGGGTGCTGGGGCACAAGGAGGCCGTGTAGACTGCAAACCTGGAGAGGCAACTGACTTTCTATGGGAGGAGATGGGGGATGACAGAGGACTTCGGGAGTCTGGAGAAAGTGTTCCGACTGGAAGGTGCTTTTTAGGAGAAAGGGACCTCACCCTAGGGGTGGGATGAGGCTTGGAGGGTAAAGGCAGATGCCGAGCACATCCTGAAAGCCAAGATTCCTCTCTGCTGGGAGAATCTGGACTTACAGGAAGGCTTGAAACAGATTTCTTTGGAGTTGGGGGAGTTGTTTTGGACTTTTGATCTATTGCAAGTGTTGAGGAACCAAGGGAGCTAGGAGAAAATGTAGGACAAGAAGCGGGGGAAAGCGGTCTCCGCTGAGAAGAGCCTGATCTCAAAATAGCTGTTAAGAGCGTCAGTCTGGTTGGCAGAGGGGATCTGACTCCTGACTTTGCTAAATTTCCTCTAGATGACATTTGCATGCAAGGCTCATTTATACTATATATGGTTGAAGAGGAGCCGTAAAGAGAGGGTGGAGACAAAGGTTTAGGGCTAGGAGACAATGGATGTGTTATTATATGTACAGGGACAGGAGATAAAGCATTTGATCTTTTGGAAGAACTGGGGGATAAAGGCTGAGCTGAAGATCCTTGAATTTCAGCTGAACGTGGAGGATCAGGGTACAGGCTTGGGCTCTTTGCTGGAACAGAGGATGTGGTAAAGTCTCCCATTTTGCAAACACAGACAGGGGTATAGAGACTTGGTGTTTGTAGGTTCTCATACAATCGAGGAGTGGAGTAACAACTATTTGATGCAGAAGAAGATATTTTAGACATGGAGCGGGGTGAACTATGGGAAGCAGACTGAAAGTAGAGAGATGAATCTTGCTTAGAAAACCCGGTTGCTGACTGCCAGTTGTTACGGGAGTCTTCCAGCGAAGAGGCTTGATTCAGGTTAACCATGGCACCACACACTACTTTCTGATTAGTTGGAGAAATTAAGTGGACAGCAGGTGGTTTAGAGGAAAGATGATCAGAGGTGGAAAGAGTAGAAATTAACTGGAGAAAAAAGAAAAACAGAAATGTTACTATAGGTGGAAACTGTGGAACTGATAAGCACCCTGCTTTTCAGTCCTGTAGTCATGCATACAGTGTTCCCATTAGTACTGCTCTGTGGGTTAAAAGCACAGGGCTGTCTTAAACTCAGGGATACAGCCTGATGGATATGGCTCTCAAGGGACGTGACTGAGTACAGACAAGTTATGTGTTACTTTATTTTTATGAGACCTCAGTTGTGTTGACATAAACAAGGCTCAAGGCTACTGTATTTTTCGTTTTAGGTAAAACCCAAGACAGTCGTGCCATCAGTGTCCAGGATCATGTGATGTCATTCACATTGTGCAAACACAATGGAAAGTGAGAAAATTGCAATATTGTCCTATCTCACTTTGCCAGTTCAGGGGAAAGTAGCGTTTCCATAAATGAGATTCAAGTCAAGTATTCATTTCATATTCAGTAAACAACACCTTCTGCAGCACTGTGATATCAGAACAAGAAATTTGCTCACAAGTACTTAAATCAGACATCCAGTTTGTTTTTCACTTTTCTTGTCATTCACAGAGCAGTGCATTTGACAGTTTGCAGGCATATAAGAGTCCTTATCCCCTTCTCCACAGTCTTACAATACACTAATAAAACAGTAATGAGCTCTTTCATGAGTGCTTTTTCACTTATGTCTGTTCTAATTAGGATTTGTCAAAACTAATTAGAGCATACAAGTATATTATCAACACTTTATACAGTTTTATGCTTCTAAAGAAAGAAATTCTCTCAAAATCTTCCAAGTTATGATAATGCTGAAATTAAAAACTGGGGTATACACAATATAAATAAAACATATCAGTACGAAATAGTGAGCTAAGTCAACTGTAAAATGAAAAGGCTACAAACTATCACCTAACTTTTGACTGAGCAATTTGAAAGCAGGGAAATTGACTCTAATACCTACAAACTTCATATAAATATAAGAACACCTATTTATCGATTATCTGATACCCTGAAGAAATTAAGCAATTCTATAAAAGACAATTATAACATGCAGTTTCTACATACACGATTTGCGTGTGGCTTTGGCTCAGTTCATGAATTCTATTTTTTAATACAAATATCTTCTCCATAAGAGAGAGGAATTATTATTATTATACCATATAGTACTGATACATCATAAAACAAAAATAAGTACAAAACATGTAATTTTCAAGTGAGATCATGTGCTGCAAGAAGCTGTGACAGGAGAGCAAGACCTGTAGGCTTTAAAAGGCTAAACTATACCTAAAATGCTAAACATGGGCTAAATATGCACAGCAGAACCCTATTAGCCCATATAACTTAAAACAAGTGAGCTTTTCCTGCTAAATGATACCAAACAAATTGCAAGAGGAAGTATACAGTGCAAATATTAGAATATAAAAATGAATGTCCATGATACCATTCTACCATATATTCTACTGATTAAGAAATTATGACTCTTGTCAAAAAAGCTGCTAATTAAGAATAAGAAAAAATACTGGAAATTGAGAATAATTTACCAATATTTAAGCATTATGAAAAATTGTTATTAAATATGTGATGAAACAGAAAATTATTGAACAATTTAAAAAGCATCATGGTAATACATCTGATAATTTTGAGCAGCCTGATGAATTTAATAATGAGTTGATCAACTACCAAAACAAAACTGGGGAACGAAATCTCCATATTTCAAAATAGAATAGATAAATTTCCCTTACAAAGACAACAGATCAAAAGAAAACAAGGAACGAATATGGAATTCCATAATGAAAGAGCAGAATGTGCAATGACTTCTAATTAGTTAAAACTTAATAAGAAAGATTTATAAGCAGCTAGGAAAACATTCATGGTAACAGATGATAAATATGCTCCTGCAAGTATGATAAAGACATTTTGCTGTAGTCTTCTTCCAGTTTGAACACCATTGAACATTTGCGTGCTGAGCTAATTGAGCCATTATTCAAGTCTTCTGAAAAGATTTTGCTACTTAACACTACAGTGTTAACTACATCTATACATTATCACCCTCTTATTTACAGGATCAGAAAATCAGATCAAAATTGGCTGGAAGTGACTCCTCGAGGTCATCTAGTCCAGCCTGCTACTCGAAGCAGAGCTCTCGCTGACACCAGCAGGTCAGGTCAGCTGTGGCTATGTCTCACCAAGTCTCTAAAGCCCATAACAGAGGTTGCTCCAGCACCCCCTGGGCAGCCCCACCTCCCAGGGAGGAAGCTTCTCCAGATGTCCAGTGGGGACCTCCCATGCTTCAATCTGCAGCTCTTGCTGTCTCATCTGCCACTGCAGGGAAGAGTTTGGCTCTGTCATCTCTGTAACTGCCCTTCAAGTAGTTGTGGGTTGTTCCTAGATACCTTCTTGACCACCTCTTGGTGGCAATCAACAAAGCCAGTTCCCTCAGCCTCAGCTCACGTGTGCCCCAGCCACCTTTATAGCTTTGTATATACCATATACACCTTTACGGCTCAAAGAACAATAGAAGATTCAAATTTTTCAATGCTTTTCTTTTTTTTTTTTTTTTTTTTTTCCCTTTCATTTAAACAAAGTCAGAAAAGAATGAAGCTGTAGAAGCCCTCTGGTTCAACACAATAGTCCCCAATGCTGGTTCTTGTTTTTCTCATCTCTGACAGGAAACCTATAGTCTAATTATGCTTTTAAATGAACATAATGTTATATGTAATAACTCTTAAGTGGGACATGGTACTGCCATTATAATCCTACAATTGACAAGGTAGCCCCTATATGGAATCGTGTGTACACAGGAAATCTACCAACAGATAAATGCATCTATTTAACCATTTTGTAATTTTCCTTCATTTCTGATGATACTTCATTAGATAGGAAGCTGGAAAGAGTGATGCCCAAGGAAACATCAAAGAAGAACCAGAACATCAGTGAAAAGCAACTTAGCAAAAGTCAGCTGCTTCTTATGAAGAGACAGAGACACCTAGAGACATTTAGAAAATGAAGACTAAGGAAGTACTCACAGTCTTGAAAAACCATGACTTAAGAATAATGATGAGATAAGCATTACCCATACTACACACTATCTCTCCTCACATTCAGGTGAATAACTAGTAAAGTTAGGCTTTCATTCCTTGTTCTGTGCAATCTGTATTTTCTGTTACTTTACCAGGTAAATCTCTGTTTACTTCTCAAGTCATCAAAAGATTAGGAAAGCTACAGCATATTAATTTTTCTGAATAGTCTTACAAAAAATCCACCCAATTTTTGTAATAGCTTTTAAAGAAACCACGCAAGTAAGCCTGGCAGAACCGGCATACTAAACATTCCTGAAGGAAATTTGTATTTTCCTAGGACAATTATTCTTTTACAAACTGCTTCCACTACATAAATATATCTATGCCTTTACACCTTCCTCAGGTAAAATTCTCACTGACTTCACCGGGAGTTTCTCAAAAGAAATGAATATTTCATAATGCTGTAAATCCCAACCCAGATTGGATTTCTTATTCACAATCAAAAATTGACACTGATTTTGATAAAAAATTGAGTAGCACAAGTATTTCAGCACAAGTATTTCAACACAAGATAGGAAGTCCTAATCATTTTCAGAGACAAAGTAGCCATGCTCAACTTTTTTTTATATTATCAATGAAGAATGGCATTTTCAGCCAATGGAAACCCTGTTGAGGGCAAAGGAAATGTCTGAATTTATTCCATGTGAGAAGGACGTTGCTATTTTACCAAAGGTAGAGTTTTCCACTGCATATACGTTCTTGAAAACTATCAGTGCTCTTCCCAAGATGAGAGATATTAACTTTTCATGCATTAAATTGGTTTGACGCATTTTGAAAAGGAAACGTTTCAAAGACCCTTTTTTTCAATTCTCTCATTGGCAATTTAAAATTTCAATAAATCAAGAAATGTGACCTATAAAGATCAACATAAAATTGACCTTTCACCTTCATTAGTTCATTACACCTGTGCAAAGTCAGTGCTGACTATCAATCAGAATAATAGGATTTTTACAGCTTCTTTCTCTAGCATAAAGGGCTGCAGGGATACTGAGACAAAAATAGGCCTGGGAAGTCTGATGCTAGTAATTCAAATGATCTACAGGCTCAATTGATTTCAAAGACCTTAGACAATTTAGACTAGCTAGGAATCTAACACCTTCTGATTAACTTGCTGTCATAATGACCTGCTCTTGAAGGAAAGAACAGTAGATCTCCATTACCTGCTCCATTTCTACTCCAGAGCCATAGGGAGAGGCAGTAAGTCAGAAGGGTTGGGACAAGTCCTTAGAGTCCAAACGTCACAGGAATGGCCAACAAAAATGCTAATTAAAGAACAAATTGGCCAAGCAGCTTTACAAACTGACTCAGTGTCCATGTCCTGAAAGCTTTAGAAAGCGAAGGTTAGCTCTAGAGTTTAAAGAGCAGGTTACCTGATGTTTTTGCGGATCAGCACTGCTGTGGGAAAGGGCAGCACCTGGAACGTGCCCATCGCCAGGAGATTTCCCTGCCCCGGTGCCAGGGGAAACATGGGAGGTGGCCAGCAGCTGAGCGCTGATGGGACCGTAGCCATTGGAAGGCAGATGAATGTTGTTTGAGGCAGCAGCTACTTCATCTTCATCACCCGAGTCCGTAATCAGGATAAACTCAGCCTTAAAAAGGTCATTCTCCTGCATTTCTCCTTTGCTCGAGTTACACCCCGGGGTCGGGAAAGTTGTTCGGGTGCTGTCTGTATGGACGGCAGGCACACACTCTTGTCTGGCCCTGCTCTTTAAGGCCAGCTCATCAGAGACTGCGCTAGACTGCAAAAGATAGAAGGAAAAAGATCCCAATTAGCTGCATTTTATTTGTGTTCCCCAAAATGCAAAGTAATTTTGGCTTGCAGCAGTGGCTGGCACCGTGCTACCAAAAGTGCAGAGAGCAAATGAAGAATTTGGGCATGAGCACTTAGCAGAAACCAGCTCCCAGGGAGCCCCCCGCTTCCAGCCCCTCCAGCCGATGCGGCGGGGGCTGCCTTCCCAGCAACTTGCAGAGCAACAGGGGACTCTGAGCACAACGATGGCCCGAGCCCGGGGCTGGCGCGGGAACCGAAAAGGAGGGTGCAGTCAAGCCGAATGAGCTGTCAGACCAGACTACGCCAGACACTATGGGAAGGCATCCCGACCCCGGGATCCACAGGAGCGGACAATGCTCCTCAGAGGAGTCTGACAGACAAATCTGGGACAAAACCTATACATATTAATGAAGAAACAAAGGCCTTTAAGCCAGGGGATTCTCTGAAGAGAGCAGACAAAGAATCTGAGGTCAGAGAGCTTTACTGTACGTTCAAGCTTCTCAGCACAGACCACAATCGTTCTTTGTATTTTCTGCAATTTCCACTTCCAGTATGTAACTTCTCAAGCATGCTTTGGATGAGAGCAGGAGTAGTGCAAGCTGGGTATATGATATGCACATCACCACATCATTCAGTATTGAAACTGCTACGGTAAATCATATTTCTCTTGAGGGATGAATCATGTAAAAGAATAGAAATACTGTGTACTGCAAGAGAAAGCCTGTAGATGGGGCTCATATTTGAATCCTGCTTGAGGAATACAGTAATGACAAATTTCCACTGGCAGCTCCACAAGTCCCTGGAGCTCAGTTCTTTAAAAAAATATTGGACCATAAAGGGGGATATCACCAGTATGACTTTATTTTCATCATCTGGTGTTGGTTGGTTTTTTTAAATACTGTTCAGGTTCTAGACATTTTAGAAAAGGGAGTAATCAGTGCTATGAAGGCCTGCATCACCTGCCAGGGAAGTTTTCCTTGCCTACAGAGAAACACAGGGAGACAGAGCTCAGGAATACCTGATTCTGCCTTACCCAGGGCACTACTTACAGCAAAACCAATACTGAGTGGCTGGAAATGTAACTCATGAGTTAAACTTCCTGAGGATAATATTCCAGTGCATGTCTCTTCAAATATGTCCATTCTCTGCCCAGGCCAACACCTTTTTTAGGCAGATAGACCACTGAAAATGATGGAGCATGCTCAGATCAGAGGACTCTGAATGTGGATTAGCACCAAGAACTGCAGCCCCATCGATGTCCCAGGGAAGGAGCTGTTACACAAAAGCAGAATCACCATAGCATTAATCTTAATTTGAGGGTTCTAGTTTCCTCTCAAGCAGCATGGAATAAAGTAAGAGGCTGTTAAGCGTCACGACACAGGAAAGGAATAACAAACACTGTGGGCTGGCTAAAGGCAGGAGAACCAGGAATGTCGTGCTGCTGGCTTCACCATCACGGGAAATCGTGGGGACAAGCTTTCAAAAACAAAAAGCAAGCTTTCACTTTGATGCATTACTACGCAGCTATGAAAGGGATTGGCACCTTTGCTGGAAGCCACAGCACTGGCATTTGCTGAAACCAGGATCCAGTGACCAACTCTTGGTCGATTCCCATGTGACAACACTCCTCACACACCACCCTTGCTCCCATGAAGATCAGGAAGGAATCCCCCCTTGTCTGCCAGGAATATAGCCCTTGCATGACTGACAGAGGACAGTATCGAGATGAGCAAGGGTTTCCTTCCAATATAAACTCTGCCAAAGGCAAAACAGGCTGTTGAGCAGATATCAGCCTTCTCCTGCGCAATGATTCTGCATCTCTGGTAGCTTGGTAATTAAACTGAAGCATAAGCCAAGAAACAGTCCAAGGGGAAGAGCTTCAGTTCAGCGATGCTTAGGACAAAATTTTCTGTATCTTTTGAAAGAGTGGAAAAATTAGCACAAACAAAAACCTACCTTATTTATAATTTCTTTATTGCTCAGATCCTTTGGCTCATCTGGAATTGTCACAAGGAACTTAGAGACATCTACAACCTCAAAATGAGTTGGAAGTCTTCCAATGGATGGCACGAATGTGAAGGTCAATGGTTTGGTTCCAGATTCTTGAGAAGTGACCTACAAAACACACAATTAGTTCAACTATTTTGTTCAAATAAAAATTATTTTTGTCAGAGTTGAAATAGCATTAATTGCTTCATCTGTGTAACTTACAAGTCTGTTATTAACTATACTGGTCATGTTTTCTTTTAACAGGTCATTGGATATTAAGGTTGTCTTTAACAGACAGAATCTTGCCTTGATTATACCCATCAATATCCTATATATTCTAATGGCATGGCACCGCAGACAGAAGAAAATTTGTTCAATAATTTGTTATTCTTTCCATTTTCCATACCAGAAACAGAAAACCATATTAAATTCATTTCAAGGCTGCTTTTATCTTTGTTTAACTCCACTTTAGTAGAACAACAATGTAATTATACTGCTATATCTGGACCTAATATAGCCCCTAGAGTATTTGCTTAACAACCTATAACAAATTGGAAGAACCTTTGCTCTGCAAAAAGAAAGCAAAACATGTTTACATTTTCTACTGCAAATACAGCTAATTCTGAACAACATCTGGGATGAATTCTGATTCAAGGAAAGGATTTTCTCCCATTTTCTTTGGGCCATTCAGCCACATACACCAACTACTCCTGTGTCTGTCTTCTCATTTCTCCCTCCTCAACTTGTATTCTCACTAGAACAGTGTATGTAGGGCCTGAATGCACTGAAAAGAAGAGAGACTAAGAGAACGCAATTTCACCTAAACCCTCGGTTTTATGACAGTGGTCTCCCATCACTTCCATCTCCTTTACAGGAGATACTGGACAGGAAAAAGAAGTCCACAACATGGTAAATTTCTAACTCTCAGTTGCTTTACCAGATAACAGAGAGAGGAACTCCAAAGACCTTGGCAAGGAGGGAACCACATCCCAAACTACTAAACCTGATAGGCTGACTCTCCCACTCCTTGTTGGTGTAGAAAATCCTTCTTTCTGATTCAAAACTATGGAATGTATAGGCTTTCCCTTGTTTTATCATCTGATTTAAAGCTTATAGCAGTTAATTGTGTTTTCAGTGAACTCTAGTATGCAGAATTTTGAACTGTATCGAATCATAGAGAAAAACACTACCATTGCTTTGACTCTTTTTTTTGGCTTACTTGTTTAAAGTGAAACAAATTGGAGAGCTATAGCTCTCATTATGCTTCTTTGTAATTCGCATCCATAAGTAAATAGCAATTACAGAACAGAGTGGGATTATTGAATACATTCACATGACTCAGTCTTCTTGTGGCTGGAACATTAAAAATGATAGACACAGATTCCAAGTTTTAAAAAAATCTAAGCGAATATTAGTTACTTCCACCGACAGCTGTCTCCTAGAGGGCTTGAGCCAAACAGAGGCAGGTTATTTATACAGACACTGCCAACTGCTGTTTTCTCTACACCTTAGGAGAACTCTGCTCTCTCAGACACACCCAGAATAAACTTCCACGTGTCCACCTCTAATTCTGAAAGAATAAGGTGTTTTGATGTTTGAAAGTGAAAAGTCTGAATAAATGGCAGACATCTCGGTTCTGAAATCAGGCCTTTATATTCACAAACTCACACAAGTAGGTTACGTTACACTGCAGGCTTGCTACCGAGTTAGAAGTGTGCAGTGCAAGGGTGCAAAGACAAGGTGGTCTCCCACTTTCCCCACCTCGACTTCACACAAGTGGCCATGGAGCACACAATGCATGGCCTGAATCGGTAGCAAAAGGGTGGCTGCTAACTGCACCACGCCAGGGGCTCTGAATGTTACTTTGTGTGAGGGAGAAACAACATAGCTCTGTCCTTCTCTAAGCAGCCAAGGTACCCGAGTCCCATCACTGCTCTTAATAAAGCAGCAACACAATTTTAAAATATTAATAGCTGGCACATTAAGCACTTAGTCCTTGCTCCTGATACAAATTAGCAGAGTAACATCAGCACTCAAGGACATACTCATTAGCGAGCAGCTACCAGTCCCTACAATGCGGCCAGGGATGCAGCCTCCACCCGAGCACCTGCTGTACCCAACGGTGCTCTTCAAGAAGTGGGATTACCTGCACGCAGGCAGGAGCACCAATTGGATTGGCATTAGTGATTTCTGTACAGCTGACACTGTCCATTACAGTCTTACACAGCGCCTGGGTCTCCACTGAAATCAGCTAGAGATGGCCTTTGCTTTCCTGCACGTCTGCGGCTGTGCTTTCATCTTCTCAAACTAGGAAATGCAGTTAGTGACTCTGGCTACCTCAGTCGTCTTTACTAACATTTTCTCCCTCTACCTCACCCTCTTGTCATGCTCTTGCTTGATACTTGACATCAGTTGTTTTGTATCAGTGAGTATTCTTTTTCAGAGCATAAAATATTCCTTACAAAAGAAAAAGGAAGAGAGAAAGAAAAAGTGTGCAAATAGCAAGCCCCCACACAAACAGATTAATAGAAAATTCCAATCAAATGTGCTAGCATTGCTAAACTCCCAGTACTTTATCTGCATTGTAATGAGGAAATACCATCAAAATCCAAGTTATGAGGCTCCAGCCCATCGCATAGCAATGGCTCCCCATAGTAATGGCACCTACTTCTGCACTGTGTCTTACCCTGCACTTCCAATTTTATTGCTTCAGTGGAAAACTTAAAGAATACATGAAGAAAGCCTTGTTGTACTTGGCCTAAACACATTGTGGAAATAATCACCAAAATTGCTTGCAAGCTAAAACGAAGATTGGAAAATACATATAAAGATGTACAAGCTAAAATATTTTTTCAGGTGGAAGATGCCATTAAAGCATGGTATTATTTATATTCCCCTAGTGTATTTTATTCTTCCTGGAGTTTAGAAAGTATAAACCAGCAAATAGAATTACGGCATTTCAGAAAGTTTTAAGTTGTCAGATACTGTGTGAGGCAGTGTGGAGGAATGCACTCCACTTAGGTTCACTCATAGTGAGGGGGAGACAGGAACTTCTAGCAGGTAAAACTGGTCACGCAATCTAGGTTGCATCACAGAAGCCTAGACAACAAGCAAATATCACAAGAGTGTTTAGAAAAACCACGTTTCCACTGGGGAAAACAAAAGAAAAAACCTCTTGCTTAAAAATATCTTTTAAGTGGTTGGTTTCATTGTACAGATTTCAAAAAAATAAGTAAAAATACTTTGACATTTTAAAATTTCGGTTTTAATTAGACAACATGAAGCAGAATTTTTTCTTACGTAATTTTTTTCTAAGGTAGAGAAAGGATTTTTGCCCCTTTTTTCATATACTCATCTCATTTACTATATCTCTCTGGCTAATGTTTCTGTCCTTGAGGAACTGAAAGGAATGAACAGGGTGGACTTTCAGCATTTAATTACATCTATTAAAAGCCTCTCCGACATGTAGAGGTAAATAATAGTGAAATAACCTTAAAATTCAAATATATATAAATATATAAGTGAAATTTTCTTACAGATTATCATCTTTTCTCTATACCCAATAGCAACAGCAGAAGGAATTCAATGTCATATATTCCCTGCTGCTGTAATTCATTTGAATCAATAGAGTTATGGCAGCAGAAAAATACCATATGTGATGTCTATTCAAGTTAATACTAATGAATTCTGGTTTATATTATATAATCAACTTTATGCACAATGAAATAATTGATTGGTTTTAATTGCATCCTTTCATGTTACTTCTTGAAGAATATAAATTACAGAGTTTAATATAAATAACCTTTGAATATCCATTGGGGGCTATAGGCTGCCACATAATACATCGCCGAATAACTTCAAAAAGAGAAACTTACTCTAGATGACTTCCATGACTTCCTATGTCATCAATTTACAAACAGGTTTGTTGTATATTTAATACCATCAATTTACAACTGCCCCAGGGATAGTAACTTAAATTATATTAATTATGGTTTTCATTAACACAGCTTCTACAGTCCTTAATGTGTAGAGCACATTTTTATTGTCTCGGTTACTTTATGAAGACAAATGAACACTTCTATTTAATCTCTCGCAAGCCTTATATATATTCAGCATACTGCCTATTTTGTAATTTAAATTGAGGTCCCATTGTCAGTGATTGCTTCCCGGGATCTCCTTCTAGAATACAGATTGCTAAAGTGAAATTCAATATGCTGGTTCACATTACCACTTCTTCCACTGATTTGCTAATGTAAGCCATTTCACTAATAAAATGACACCCTCAGAAACCCCCACTTTTAAAATATCACGTACTTCCTTTTGAGGCTGTTTGTTTATTTGTTTAAAGCACAGAAAAGGAAATGGGTGCATAAATAATAGCAAAATAACAAGCATGTTCATCATACCAGAGAAACACATTGACTGACGCGCTGTTTTGGTCAGAGCACACATTCACATGCCCATAATTCCTGCGTGATAAATATAGCTCTAACACACAGAGCACAGCTAAAGCAGCTCACCCAGCCAGGGAGAGGGGCCATCCGAAAACATGGCCTGGGTTGTGTAACCTCTCCTTAAACTCTTCTGTGTTCAGACTAAAATCAAACCACAGAAGAGCCATTGTCTCCTCCTCGAGACAGGCGACAAGGCTAGTCTACTACAGATTAAATGTCAGTTAATGAGATGTAGGAAAATTCAGCATATCTTCATATCCTGACTTCTTATAGCTATCACACTAACCTAATACGGATTAGCTGATTATTGTGCAATATGAGCTCTGGCTTATCTAAAACCTTTTACAAACAGCAGCAGATGAACATCTGAAAACCAACTTTATATGTGTGAAACTTCAGGGGAAAAGCTAAATCCACTCCAAAAGGCCAGGATGAAATTACAGCACAGCTGAAATTTGTGCCAAAATTCCTACCAACAGCTGTGGTCCAGGAACTTCCCCAAGCCCTGTGATGTGCCCATTGTACCACCTTCAGCAAATCACTTTTGCTTCTTTCAGTACAGCAGGACACACTAAAACGCACATGCAGACAAATATATTTTGAAAATTAATGTGTGTAAAGCAGTAGAAAGAGCAAATGAATAATAGTATAAAATTGTAATCTATTATTCAAAATGCAAGAGCTCATTCAGCTGAAGTGTTTCTTTTCAACAATAATTTTAATTAGCTCTTCATCCCAGTAGGCTTTATACAACTGTAATTGCTCTTTTATACTGGTCTACACATATGTAGCTAAGCATGGTGAAAAGTAAGTAAAGATAACCTTTAATTTCATCCTTTGCAAAGGGGGAGTAAAATACCTTCTGGGTTATGTTCAATTGATTTAATTAAATGCAGTTTGACAAAATGGTTGTAAAATATTAGACCCTAAAGTGACTTTGGTCTCTAAATCATATTTTAGGACCACTGACACTCTTAAAGCTCTTAATTGCTCCAGTCTCCTAAACCTCCTAGGAAGCAACATTTTGCAAGCTGAAAACACCTCTGCTGTAACATCCCAAGCTGCTCTAGTCCATCACCCATGCACACACCTCCAGCTAGGCAGTCCCACACCCAGACCGCCTCCAGCTACTCCCTCAGCAGGTAATCACCGTTTCCTTCTGTCTGTTCTGCATTCATTTTACTGTGCGGATCAATCAAAATGACCCAGAAAAATTGCGGCTGATTTTGCACAGGTTTTTTTGTAGTATGGCCAGGCTTTGCCATCTGGTCTTGCATAAAAGGCAGTCAAGGACTGGCAAAAGTAGACTGAAAAAGTTTGAAGGCTGATGGCAAAAGAAAATTAAAAAAACAAAACGCTGGTGCTGTCTAGCATGCACATGGACTGCTTATCAAATATGTTAGCGGTCAGAAGACTCCCTGGGAAATGGGAGACTTCAGACCAAGTGCAGTGCCTGTAGATACATAAAAATATCTACACCTAAACTTAGGTCCCTACAAGGTCATAGGACTTACGAGTTTGTACATAGGATACCCATACTAGTGTATACACAGAGACATTCACACACATGATATACATAATATATGCTTATACAATGTCATGATACTTCTGCCTAACAAAAAGGCTGCAGACTGCTTAGTCACAATAACAGCAGTGAGGCACAACAGATCCCAGTTTTCCAGTCCTTTTTTGAACAACTCCATCTCAATTATTCAGTGAGAAATTGAAATTTAACCTGAATTTATTCTTTTAGCTGTAAAAGTTTCTTGCAATTTCAGCCCTGCAAGAGAGTCCTAGAATGCTGCTGTCATCCTCGCAGCAGTCTTGGAGCACAGTCCCATTAATGTGTATGACATAATTCCCCTCATTTTCTTTTTCCAAAAGCTGCACCTATCAGTAAGTAGGTGTAATTTTCAAATCAAGTACCGGGAATAGAAATAAAACCCTTCTTACAACTGTCAGAGCCAAGAGATCAGTCAAGGAACTTCACTTTTACAGTAGCATGCATCAGCCATTTGCCCTTTGGTTTCTCAAGATGTCTGAGTGGTTGAGGGCCAGGGGCATTTCAACCAGACCAGCTCCCACCCCCTGGAGCTGAGGCTCACATGAGGTGAGGTTTTGCCACCACACCACTGAGCACTGCCAGTCCTGCCCATACCACCGCCCGAGGATCAAGCCCACATGGTGCTGCCACCACAGATGAGCACCTCAGCAGTTCTCCTTTCAAAGATACATTGCAAAGCAAGTTTGGTAGCACACCAGTGATATTGTTGCAAGCAATACATTTTGGGAGTAAGTGGTGCCCAGCATCACATCTGTGTCTATACATTTCTCTGCGTGTGTCTTCTAATGAACCATTATTTTTGACAGTGAACTAACTATTGAGTGACTCCAGAAAAAGGATATATATGTGCTAATAAAACATATGTCATGTTATCATGAAACCGTAGCTTGAAGGCTGTTGAAGAAAACCAGGGGATTTTAACAGGTGCCTCCAAAAGTACAATCACAAGATAATAGCAGAAAGTGCCTCGAAAGTGCAAGTATAGGATAGGGGCCCTAGGGCTACAAGCACAAACCATTAATAATCAGTTATTACTCATTACAGGAATGCAACCTTGTGTGCTGATATTAAGGATAACGGAGGAAGCAAGGAACCAGTGTCCGGCATATGTAAAACATATCAAACACCATAAAATTTAGATATAACATAGAATTTGCTGGCCAATGAAGAAAGAACAAGGAAGTGAACTGTTAGCAAACATCACAAAATAACCAAGTGGGCTAGAATTGCAGGGGAAGTAAGCCCTACAATCAACATCATACACCTCCCTGCAAACACCTGGAGATGCTGGCAGCTTCCATCACAATGCACAGAGAAAAGGAAGTGGTAGAAATGAGAAAGTTTGTCTACGTCAGTTTTAACTGTATAATTATTGAGAATGAGCTGTAACGATTGGAACATTTGGGCTTTATGTGTGAGTATCTCTGTAGCTGGACTAGTAATTATCATATAAGCCCCGTGTACATGTGAATTTGTGTGCATTTGTATGAACAGTACAATGAGGACATGCTAAGAGTAGATTGCAGAAAGGGTAAGTATGAGAGGTAGTGCATGAAAGTCTTTTCTAAACTGATGAATGCAGGAGATTAGTGGTCCAGTTGAATACACAAGAAATGATAAATTCAGAATACCAAGAGTCAGCCCAATTTGCCCAAGACCACCAGGACATGCTGGCATCAGCAGTGAACAAGTTGAACCCCATCCACGAAGGCCATAGTTGCTATACATGGACAAAGACCGCGGGATTATACATACAAACAAAGAAACAAGAGGCCCCTAACATAACTTTCTGACCACTCACCTAGAAGCCAAAGGCATAGCAGTAGAACCTTCTGCTTCTGCACGAAGGGTTGCCTTCCCAGCTGTGGCTCCAGCTGGGTAGCTATGAGTTAGTGCATGAGGGTATGACACACCTGCATGAGTAACTAAATGCATCATGTGAATAGTTACCGCTGTTAATAAGAACAGCCTCATTCTATTAATGATAATAGCTTGGCTAATAAAAAATGTTCTGATAAATATTGGTTGTGATGAGTGCCTCCTCCAGCGTGACCCCCTGCCAGGGAAAAGGGAATTAACAACATTATAACTCTGTGATTAGACTGCTGATACTTCAGTTAGATTAACTACAAATTTTTGCATCTCTATGTGTGTTTCTCTAGCTCACATAAGTTGCACAAGGTATCTGGTCTTTCACCACACCCTTGAGGCTTGGTAGTGATTTGGACATAGTAGATGAGATTGAGTATTTCCCACTTGTGCAACTTTCCTGCTCAGTTTTTGAAGCACTGCCTTCCTGCTTTGTTTATGCACAACTGGTACAGCCTCACTTTAGCAGCTGAGTTATTCTTTAAACAGCTCTAGGTTAACAGTTGCGGGTGAAAACCCTCATGGACTCTGACCAGGATGTGATGGATATCGGGCCTCTCAGTGCTTCACTGCAAACCTGCTGTTAGCAAGAGGGCTTTACAGCATTTTGGTGTATGCAACAGCACTGGCAGTCTCTCTGTGTTTCCCCAGGTATAACCCTACTCAAAACACTTCAACACAGAGTGTGAATGCCCCTATCATTCAAGTCTGACAGCAAGAAATTACAACCATGGCCCTTTATACCACGGTCACCTGGTATTGTAGAACTTACTCTAAAAAAGTTCTCCTCAAACCTGAAGGACCACAGGTTCAGGCTCAAATTCATTCTCACTTCCAGCACTTTCAGCAAAGAAAAACACCTCTTTCCAGGAGAGGATACAAGACAGTTTCAAACACCAGGAGGTCTCTTCCCATCCAGAGACTTCAGCTGCCTCTGGGTGACTTGAACGTGCCCGTTCTCTCTGTCTCCGGTTAACAGCTCCTGTCATTACCTGCTGCCCCCAGATACAACCAACCAGGTCCACCTGCTCTCACCGAAACACCAAAAAGCAGAGAGATGCTGGTGCTCACACACATCCTGTAGATACCATATACATACGCTCTCCACTGACAGCTGTCTTCTCATTCATTTTGATTGCTTCTGGTTCCCTAAAAGTTTCCTTTTCCTCTCAATTCCTTCTTTAATTACTTCTGTCTGTTTTCAGCTAAACAATGTTAAAAGTATGTTTAATGTTTTGATAGCTTTTTCAGGTTAGTTCTTAAAAAGTATTTTCATTTTTGAAAACTGTAAAAACTAAGGGGGGTTGAGTGTTAAAACATTTTGGCCAAGTTGGGTTTAATTAGAAAGTAACTTTTCATTTAAAAATAATTGATCTGACAGCAGGAAAGAAAAGGTTGATAAGATTTGCTCTTGGCAGCACAGATTCTATCAGGTTGTCTCCTGTGTTCAGACTCTTCCATTATTATTATAAAACTTTCGGGTTTATTTCTTTTAAATCTCTGAAGCATGACATTTTCAATAGATACCTCCTTTCTCAAACTGCTACATCTTGTGTCTGGGCATTTGTCTTCCTAAGGAGCTGTATTTTTGGAGCAGGGATCCAAAAGATGTAAAGAAACACATAGAGCTGTACAGCTTGAATTTTCAAAGGCTATGCACCTGGCACCCACATATCAATGACAGATAACAGCACATCTTTCATGCTTTAGAGTTGTCTCACTAATTGATCATGGCATACTCTCAAATACGATTTTCAAGATCCAAAAAGCCATCTGGCATCTGGATTTATTAGGTTTTTGATCAATCAGAAAAACGCATTTTAAAGAGATGCTTTCACAGATTTCATGAAATGCAAATTAAAACCTTAGTCTTTATCCACTCTTATTTAACCAGACCAAGGACTTCTAGTTTATCTGCTGTCATTTTTTTTCTGCTGCCATTCCAGCAGACAGCAGTGAAATTCTTATAATACCAGCTAGCCCAGATCCCTCAGCTCCTTTCCATAAGGAAGAGAACAGAGTTCTCATTGATGGTACATTAGGGATACACAGAGTATTTTTGAAATATCAGATGCTTAATTTTCAGCTTTTTAGCAACCATAGGAAGAGGCAGTTGGTATGTTAATCATTAAGAAATGGATTATTTCACCCTGTATAACCAGCAATAGGCTTCCCATCAAAAGCCGCACCATTTAACAAATAATCGATACAAGCCCATCTACAAGCATTCTTACCTGTCCTCTGCTAATAAAACTCAGCAGGCTGATAATTCAGATGCCTCTTTCCCCAGGCTGCTGTCTGGAGTATGTAGAGTTGGGAGATAAATAAAAAATGAACATAAAAACGCAGTGAAGAGATGTGTGTGACAAAACTGAAGAAGAGGTCATATTTTCCCCTTCTCAGCAAGGATTTTCAGAGGTCCTTTTAATAAGCTATTTTTGAGTAGGTCTGTGTGGGCCCAGGAAGAATGCTGGTTACAAAGAGTAATTATTCTGGCACTCAGCTACTAACAAACAAAAAGGTAAAACTGAATGGCTGTTGGTTTCTTCTGTACGTTCACAGGAGGGCAGGATGATACACTTAGGATATCGTTTTCTTCTCTGCTAATCATTAAAAAGCAGCTGTCTTTAAACATTTAACTTGAGCTTTCCCAGATGTCAAGAATACTATATGTTTAACAGTGCCAGGGTCATTTGCATACAACTATCTATTTGGAAGAATAGCTACACTTGTTCCAATGAAGTAATTTTAGTTTCATTTTTTCCAACAAAAGTGTTTGTTTGAAGAATTGTCATTTTACAAACTTGACTTTGTCTCATCAAAAAAAAACATTTTGAGTTTTGCACTCTGGCATAATCATTCAGCTAAATACAGTCATGTACCATTCCACAGATATTTTAGAGTGTAGGAGAAAGAATAGGAGTAGATTTTCCACAGCAGACTGTACATTTTGTACCAAGAACAAGCATAATTTCTTTACCCAACAAATCCAGGCAGCTTGCAAACTGAAATCTATACTTTGCCTCAGGCTTCCTGCGTGGCCCTGCACAACTTCTTCGCCATATGTTCCCAGGCATCCTACATCCACATGACTTTATTTGACTAGTTTTGGTGAAGGTAACGTCTAATTGGCATGTGCCAGCCTTAACTTAAGGCAGCTCTTACCTCTCTGCTTTCTGTACATAGGGAAGACATATGGCATCTACCAAAGCTCCCATTCGAGTCCAGCCAAGCAGGTCTTCATAACTAGGACTATCCCATTCAGATGGCCATCTTTACCTAAATCAAGTTCTGGTTTTGCCTTGCAAGTCATATTCCTGCCAGAAGAGAGATATAAATGATGTTGTTTACTTTCAAAATCAGGTTTTCCTTCTTTCTAGCCTTATGCTCTTGCTCTTATATTTCAGAGTCAATTAACACATCTACTGACCAGTGATTCTTTCCTTCCTCTTTTTATGTTGTCCTTACTAATCTCTTATCACCTACATTTCTCTCAGTCACTCTCCTCTTCATTTCCAGTTTGCAATTTACCTTTAAGTTATGGCAGAGTTTACAACATCTGAAGCAGACTTCTAGAAAAGTGAGCAAACACAGTGAAATTATTTAAGTTTGGCTTCATGGCCAAGTATGCTACTAATGTCAGGCTTCTAAAGCAGAGTCTTCCAAATTTAAGCAAAACCCTGTCCATGTTATAAAGAATACTTTAGACTTTCACCTGAAAATGTGTAAATAATGCTATCTCTATAGATACTATGAACCAACCAAAAGGATCACAGTATTATAAAAAGGGCAGATGACTGAATTTTAATAAACAAAAATCTGCACATTGTCATTTACTTCCTACCAAGATTTTCTTCAGAAGTTCCCACTATAAGAATATAGGTGACAATGCAACGGAAAACACTTTTGCATGTAGTAACAAAGAATGTAGATTAAGTGCTTGATTCCTACGTATTTGTACTTTCATGTTGCATCTTCATTGTAAGCAGTTGGAGGAAGGCATGGATGTAATAATTGTAGCTTCAGATTAAAGAAGCAACTGAATTAGTTTATTGCCAGAACTACAGAGATTTTATAAACATTTTTATCACCTTAAAATATTTCAAAGCCCATATTTCCTATAATAACACAAAATAAAATCAGTACAATCAAGGCTGACCCTGACAGTAATTCCAGTATATTCGATATAGATCCTTAAACTACCTTCATCACCAGGGAGAACTGGTTACCCTCAAGTTGTGGGTTAAGTGACGTAACTAACATATGCCACATGAGATGTATTCTTTATCTCCTCCTGTCCAGCAGTTTAGCATTTTGATAATGTTGAGTGTTCTTAAGTCAAGGTTATATTGTGCTATGTTTTTTATTACCTAAAGACACATACCCTCTGCTTCAAACTATAAGATTTAGATTCCAAAATTCTGTACCCTTTCAAAGAGACTTTTGCTCCTTTTGCCTTAGTGGCAGATGACTCTGCAGTCTCCTAAAGAGCAGAGCTGCCAGACTCAGGGAGAACGTTGCTTGCTTACTTCAATGTTCTGAAATGTCTGGATTGAGAAGAGTCCTGCAAGACTTCAGAAGAAATGCTGATTTTTTTTTATCACTTTGGACCATTCTTTGCTGAGAGTTATCTGAAATAAGTCAAAATGTTACCTGAGAGCTGAGTGAAAATGGATGCGATTTCTGAACTTTGTCTTAGCTTTGAAAAGGGAAGAAATATGTCTTGGATGTCAATTAAATATTATTTCTGCCATTACTAGTAACAGAGCAGTACCATTTATCATCATGCTCCCAACTATAACAATGTACATTATTTCAAAGAGACACTTAACTCTGAGTTAGAGTCAACTTCAAAACTCTGGAAAATAATATATATGCACAATTTGCTACCAACAGAGATTGCTTCCTATTTTTCATCCATCTCCTGAAAAACCTGTTTTAGGTGGAAATGAAGATTGGAATTCCAATTATATAAATTAGGAAGTTAATATAAAAGTTAAAAAATGTTTCAGTTATCAGTTTGTTGTTTTGAGATATTAGTCAAAGTTTTAATTTCCAAGAGCAGGGATCATTAAACCAGACATCAAATATATATCTTTCATTTAAATTCAACAGGAAAGACCCTATAACTCATGTCTTACTTTTTCACCCAATGTTTCGACAAGTTAGAAGATTTACAGATAATAAACAGATTTGGACTTAAAACTCCTCCTTATGTTTCAGCAAATAACTCTTGCTAGGATTCTTTATCCCAGAGAGTATATAATACCTGTGAACAATATTAAGAAATTGCAAGCATTTTTAATAAAGCTCTCACATCTGTATGCACAAGGCATCATGAAATCTGAAAGCTTCACAATCAATGTCTTCTGAACAGCTTCACAGGTTTACATAATACAGAAGCATACCTAGTCTCAAACTAAAAAAAAAAAAAAGAAAACTTTTGAAAACCCTAAAACTGTAAGTCATGCATTAAGAACATCTTAACAGCAACGTATTGTCAACCCAATACAACTGTATTTATGCATGCTTCGTACTAAAGAGTCAGGTTATTTTAAAATTGTCTTAACTTAGTTTTTAAGAAAAGGGCTTTGCTATAGTATTTCTGTCAAATTCTGTCTTTTTCATGCTGTTAGATTTTATGATCCTACTGACTACAGATGTTTCTTCAGGAGGAAAGTGATTAGGAGCTCAGTCTTGCCAACATTATCCAGCTGAGGTTTTGATTATAGCAGAGACTACAGGTCAACAGGAGAGCTCAGGCACTCAAGAAAAGCACAAGGCAGATGTGCCCACAGGATCTGTCCTCTTCTCTGAAATGCTTGTTCTCTGACTTTTAAAGGAAGTGTAATAAATGACATGCATTTTACCAAAAAAGTCGTTACCTAATGTGGTACATGTCTTACAGCTCCAGTCTCTGATTTTGCATCTGCCCTGCCTATTAGGTCTTGTTTGTTAACTAGATAGAAATTGGCACAGAGAAGAGTTTGAATGTTAAGGAAATGAAACGAGTTATTTTTGGAAGTAACTCAAAAGCCCTCTTGTACCAAGTACTTATTTTTCCTCTACTTCCCAGAAAAGATCCTTGTAGCACATTACCGAATATACTAGTAGCTGGTAAAATTTCATTCATTTAAAAGGTTGCCTTTAATTTCCGTAGAAGTCGTCAAATGCTGTGTTTGTTGCATGTAGTATTGCCTCGGCTGACTCTATATTGCCATTATACATAGGAAATCTCATCTCCTTTGCACTGTTGAAGTGGACCAGGAATTTTTCATTTAAGTATTTTCTTCCACATAAAAAAGCCAGTTTGCTTGAAAAAAATCTTTTAGCAGAACATATTTGCTTTTACTCACTTTTCAACTGGAAGGTTCCTTGAATCCAGGATGGACTGACTAGTGGAAACACCAAGACAGAGAGACTGAATTGCTTTTGAATATGCCTCTCTGAAGGACAAGATGGAAACTACCCCAGCTTTCCTACAACACTGGTGAATGGCCCAGCTACCAGGCTATTTTCAGATGTCTCTTTCTCAGACGTGTTTTCAGCATAAGCTTTGAAAGATGTCTTCCTCCATTAGCATCAGAAAACAAATTGCCAAAGGTTGAAACTTTCCTTCAGATAAAGTTTTTTTTCCTAGCCAGAAATGTCAAACCCAGTCATTGAGCATTATAATGGTGATACGACCTCTCGGGGTCGGGGAAGCAATCAGCACAAAAATCCTGAAGTTAAGGCCCTGGGTGAAGGATTTGAGGAGCGAGCAAGGAGCTTTAGGCAACTTTGAGAGGACACCTTTTGCTCTGCAGCACTCTCTGGTACCTGCCTTTCGCCAGTGAGCAGCCAAGACCCACTGCAGCACCTGAAGTTCACAAACAAGCCAGAAGGCTGCAGATGACGGGTCTGGACTGAAGGGCTGTCATCAGCCTTTATTCTTCTTCCAAAACAATGCATTTGAGGAACACACATGGTCACAGATAGATTTGAAGTAATTGGCAGGCATTTTTGTTTGGCTTCTTACTAATGGTAAATAAACACAAGATTTAAGGCTGCACTGGCCCATAGCTGTTCTTGGCAGAATTTGACAGCAAAAAGGGCTTACACAGAGGATTTCTGCTACAAAAACAAAATCAGGTCTGCTTCAGAGCTCCTTGGCTGCTACATAGGGCACAAACTATTTCTTTTTCATTACACTTTCCCTCTGATTTACTAGAACCTCAAACATTCTTTAGAGCATTTGGGATTAAGAAGCTTTTGGCATGCATTCTGTAGAAAGTGTGTGTCTGTGTATGTGTGTTTGTAAAATGAAAGACAGGAGAATGCTCTGTGGGTGGAGGTGAAGTGTCAAGAATTTGGGATTTGCTTTTGCAAATAGCTATGTCAGTAGACTATATACTTGTCCTATTAAAACAAATTAGGCCTTGGTCGCATTAAACTCTAGAGTTTTTAATGGTTACCTGGGAAAAATTTAGACTTTGAGTCAGTTTTTATGAAGTTTTCGAGATCATGTAAAAACAAAAATAAAATGTGCTGTGATACGTTTGCACCTGCCTACTTAAAAATATACTTCACTCCATAAAGACTAATTAAAGGCAGGGTCCCACAAGAATTATGCCGTATCACATCAAAGGATCAAATTCTAAATGATCAGTTTGTTTCAGCCCTCATAATTACCTAAGTGGCACACTGCAGAAGTTGCTTTTCTCATTCCAAACTCAGCTTATCTCTCTTGGAGCATGTGCACATGATTGTGAGTCTATTTTAAAAGGTTATTATCTGTCAGTGGAGGTACAGATAGTGAACCAACCATCTATGGGCTGTTGGACATCTGCAACTGCAAAATAAAAAAATGACCGTGAAGAAAATGGGTTTATTTAAATAGCCTACCTTTACTTCTTCCCTGGGCAGCATAAGAATGTGTCTCCACTAACAAGGCATAACTCATCTGAATGTGTTAATGAGCACTTGCAATCATGTGACCTCTCATATCTGGTAAAACAAGCCTGAAACATCATGAAAAACTCTTTTGGAGGGTTTCTTAGTCAGCAGCATTGAATTCTGCATCACTTCTAATATATTTAGCTTTTTTTTTTTTTTTTTTTCCTTGTTTGTCACCACTTTAAAACAACTAGTATACAATACACACTTAGAAAGTATATTCTGGGTAAGAATTTTTGTACACTGTATCCCTCATAGCAACTGATTGGCAAGATAACCCCTCTGGTAAGGCTTCATGTCTCTTCTCTATTCAGATTGAGTTTGAGCTTTTGCAGCACCCACACAATGTCTGCTAACGAAGTTATCAAACACACACCTTCTGGGAGCCTAGTGAGTGCTGGTTCTATGCACAGACATTTTTTTTTTTCGTTATAAAATAACAATATGATTAATGAAAAGTGAAATCTAAACTAAAATAAAAGGCACAGAATTTTTGAGGAATATCCAAAGAATGCAGTTTACCCATGTAGCAGCAAAAGACCATGCACAAAAAAGCCACCAAATGTTAGTTTGTTGTTAATTCTTGCTATTAAATGTAAAAGATTTTCAAACACTCAACTAAATTCTGTTCAGAATGAAGAATATTTTAAGAACCATTAAAAGTTTCTTAAAATTTTCTGAGGAAAACTGAATCATTCAAGAAAAAAGCTCATAATAAGAACACTTAGAAACAAAAATACTTAAAATACCAACAAAAACTAATTTAGTATGAAGTGGCACAGGTGGATTAATTTAAAAATACATAGAAATTCTACAAAAACATCCATGTAAATAATTAATATTTAGGGCAATGCAGAAGCAGCTAAGGACTAGCTGATCATCAGGACATGGGAATGAAGAGGACAATTTAGGTTCTCCAGTCTGGCCCAGTGAGTATTCAATTAGTTAAACAACATGAAAGACTTTCATTAGGAGAAACTCACTCATATACTCTGTGCCTAATGATAAGGTATTATAATTCTCCTGCAAATGAAGAGATCCAAGTTCAATTCATAATGCTTGCCCCTTTCTCACACTTTTCTCTAGGTGTCAGCTCTCAGCCACAGCCTGAGACAGGACGCTGGACAAGATGGGACTCTGGTTGATCCAGCATGGCAGTTTTTATAGTCTCATTCTCGTAAGAAACTGATATCTAGTTTAGAGGCCTAAATTTGGAAAGAGTCACAGCTGAGAATGCTGAACAAGGCAAGCTGCTTCCCTGTGGCCCAACGTCAGACGCTTCCAACTTTTAAGGGCCAGGGTTTAGGCTCTTTTCTACAGCTGGCTTTTCCTGATGGCTCCCGGAGGCAGCTCCCTGTCATGACTTTGGGGTGATAACCTTCTTGGGTCATTACTGCAGATAGATCCGGGTGACCCCTGCTTAAGCTCCTGAGCTTGGGAGACCTGAGCCAGTCTGGGTCAGCAGCTGTGCAAAGCTCAAGCTAATTGTGTAATGCGTCACTTAATTTAATAAGTACAGCACAGCTCTGTGCTAACCAAATGACTCGTCCTCCACACTGAAGTGGCTCCCATCCATACGGTGCGAAGCATGGTGGGAGGCGCTTGCATCCTTTCCTTTAAACATGGCCCCACAAGCTGTAGAGGGAGCATACATGCAGCACTGCCTGGGGATTGCAAGAGACTGCAAAGCACCTGAAGGTGTCCAGAGAAGGGCAACAAAGCTCGTGGAGGGTCTGGAGCACAAATCTTATGAGGAGCGGCTGAAGGACCTGAGGTTGTTTAGCCTGGAGAAGAGGAGGCTGAGGGGAGACCTTATCACTCTCTACAGCTACCTGAAAGGAGGTTGTAGTGAGGTGAGTGTTGGTCTCTTCTCCCAAGTAACAAGCGATAGGACAAGAGGAAATGGCCTCAAGTTGCACCAGGGGAGGTTTAGATTGGATATCAGGAAAAATTTCTTCTCCAGAATGGTTATCAAGAATTGGAACAGGCTGCCCAGGAAAGTGGTTGAGTCCCCGTGCCTGGAGATATTTAAAAGACATGTAGATGTGGCGCTTAGGGACACGGTTTAGTGGTGGACTTGGCAGTGGTTAATGGTTGGACTAGATAATCTTAAAGGTCTTTTCCAACCTAAATGATTCTATGATTCTATGATTCTAAGGTTAATGCTGCAAAGGCAACGCTGCACTAAGAGCCATTGCAGCTCCATGCCAGATGACTCACAGGTCACAGCAAGCACCTCCCAGTTCTCACAAAAGATCTTTTCTATTGAAATTCCTTGCGCTTCTGGACTGTTTATGCTCTAGAGAAAACCCCACGCTTACTTCATCCTTCCACAGTACCCACATGGCGACAGTAAGATAAAAATCTATGGCCAAATGAATTCCAATGAGATCTAGAGTGGTAAGTCATCATGGACTTGTGCAAGTTAAACCCTCACAGCTCAGATTCCCACCATCCATTCAGAGCCTGTGCCAGTTATATTCCCCTCAAATTTGTGTACTTTGGAGGGTCCTGCAGTGCATTTTTTTCAGAACATCCCTGTTAAATCAAAATCAAAAAATCATCCCTGTTAAAGCCTACTATTTTGATACCGGTCATTCACATTCAGAAGTTAGCATCTTCTAATTAATTTTAAATTGCGCTCAAATGATTAGCACATTTTAAAGATACATCAGTCATTACATAAGTAATACCACAATTCCATTTTCAACAGAAAATGTATGTTTTTATAGACATTTAATTTTGATGGAAATATCCAAAGTGGGTTCATACTCTTTGAAAGAGGAAAAAGCCTTGAGTGATGTTGAACCTGTTCACAACATCTCAAATTGCTGGCAATGAAATTATTTTTATAACAGTCTCTCATAAGAAAATGTTACCTATAAGCATTTCGTATCCAAACCAATAAATGCTATCTTTATCATTAAAAAAAAAAAGAGCATAAAAATAAATATCATATTATTGCCTTCTGAAGGAGATGTTAAGGGCAATGCTAACAAGTGAACTGAAGCAATATACAATAATCGTACTCCTGTCATGGAGTATGTCATGAAGAAGTTGATGTGATATGTATGTTAATACATGCCAAATTTATTACAACATCAAATCAGAGCCCCAGGCCAATGTTTTGCGTAGCTGATGATAAAAGTGACACTGGTAATAGCAGTATCACTTATAAAGATGCGTTAATGTCAGCTTGCTTCTGTCACTGTCAACAGCTAAAATGTATAGGGATAATGCGCTAAATATGCTCCCCACCGCTCTCTGCCAACATCAACCTAACTTATGTCAAATCTTTCTAGAAAACACTAATCAACATGCTCTGCTACCGAATGCTGAGATACCAACGCTATCTAACTTAAGAAGCTGATGCATAAATAATAAACCTTCAAGCATTACAAGCAAACTAAGATTCTTCCAAATGTAGATATTATGAAAGACTGACAATGATTGCAGTTGGACCTTCAAATCATTCTTATATTAGGAAAATACTTCAGCTTCATAGCACCACATATAGCACCTATTAATATCATAATGGCAGTATAGTAGAAATATTTGATCATCTACACAAGACCTTGAAATAATTTTACAGATTTACTCCCAGTGAAGATTTCGTAAGAGTTAAAGAACCATTGCAGAAGCATGCAAGTGACATGTTGCATTTTTCCTTCTCAATAAAGGAGACAAAAAAACCCTTTTGTACCATTATTCTAGCCTCAATACTGTTTTCCATCTGTGGCAGCCTTCATAAAATAAAAATAAAAATACCCTTTAAAAAAAGTAATATGAATGACAGCAGCTTTTCTGTGCCCAAGTATCACCTTCAGGAAAGACTAGCCCCTAAATCTCTAACAACTTGGAGGTAGTCCATGGTATCTCATCTCTACTTGAACGAGCTCCAGTGAACATTGCCTACAGCGGTGGTAGCGGATGCTCATGTCACGGTCACTAACCAGCATGTTCATGTGTCACTCAGACGGAAGGATGCCAAGGTAGCGATGTATCTGCCCAAAACAGTGAATGAGTTCTGAGGTGGGGAGAGGTGGGATGGAAATGCTGGGACCAGAGGTGCCTCTGAGATTTTCGCTATTGATTTCAGTGAAGAAAGAACATATCCTCAAATTTTGTCCAAAGTACTTTAACAAAAATGTTTATGCAAGGTCAAATGGAGATCTCTTGCTCTTGCTTTCTCTAAAAGCACAGGATGGACTTGGGTTGTGCTCTGTCACATGACTTCTCTCTACTTATGCACTAATTTTCCTTTAACTATGAAATCATTGTAGTGGGATCTTCTAATGGAAACCTAGTCCCAGGCAAGATCTTCCCAAATCATGAGGCAGAAGACTACACTGTAAACAAGGCTAGACATTATTACTGTGCAACATTCGGAACTAAATGTAAAAAATACATTATACCTTACTCTTTACATGAGCCTCCAGAACAACAACCCTTTTTTAATTATTATTTTTGGCATGAATATCCATCTCCTTAAGTAAGTCATATGACAGGTACCAAAAGATTTGAAGAATCACTGATAAAGATGATAACAACATTCTTACCTCAAGAATGTTGATGCTTTAAAGAGTTTAAATGCAGGCAACTTGCAAGATATTTTCTCTGTGCTGTCCAAAATCAGGAGCAGCACATCTTGTGGTGACTGGGAGTGCACCATAAATATTACAGATTGTCAGAAGTAATGTATTAATTTGTCAAATTCTAAAATGGCTGCTTAACCACTAAAAAAATAACTTACTAAGTTTGTGTGAATAAATTACATCACTAGTCTTTGTACTAAGTACCATCTAAGACCATGTTTTACATTTACAGTGATTAGCATAAGGTTAATCTCCATCAGTCAACTGCAACTGTAATAAAATACACTGAGAGCCCTTGAGCTTACTGTATGCCATGCGGCAAAAGCAATTACATTTCTCTGCCTGTTATGGAAGTGAAGTTTTTTGATGACAGCCAGCCAACTTCATTCCTAGTCATACAGAATACCTATGGTATAAAGGCAATAGCCTCAGGGATCTGTCTATTCGTTCTCTCCAAACAGAATCAATGTAATGTTTATATATATCGTAAGTATGTATAAATATTACTGCACCTTGTTGAACCTTAATTCTCTAAAAGCATTTCCAGAAAACATACTTGATCCATGCAATAAGTTCTGTAATGAAACAAAGTTTCAATTAAACCAAATAGCCTCAAAACTGACAAATGACACTGAGAAAAGGAAATGCTAATGGTACTGTAACTCTTTGATTCAGTCCCCATGATCTGTAGGCAAACCCCAAACTATACATCAAACATAATACAGAAAGAAAGTAGCAAATCACTATCTAACCACAAAATCACCACTATATTAACTCCTTCAGGGTGGATAATCACAAAAGAAAACCAGAACTTTGTTGATTCGCACAAATCACTGAGAATATCTGATGAGGTCTGGGTTAAGCTAGTGATCACCTAGTGGTCAACTTCAGCCTTTTTATCATGTATGCTACATGTTGATATATAGTCCTGTATAAAACACTACATACCATATTGCACCATTCTTGTAAAATACTCTGCTGCAGAGCAGCAATTTAGGATCCTATAAAACACTGCAAGCCCCTTCTTTTTTTCTTTAAAGCTGTCTAGATATATTGGCAGTAGTAAGCAAAAAAAAAAAAAAAAATCTGACACCACTTTTACTAGGAGAAAGCATTAAAATAATGATGGGGCAAAGTTTATAATGAGCTAAAATTGTGCAGTTGGACAGAATGATTCCTATAGCTTCAGGAAGGCATAAAAATCTAAAGTATCTGAGGAGGAATTCAAGAAAGAGGTAAAACTCGTCTGAGGGAGGATTAAGGGACTGTGGGCTGCTTCTTCAGCTGGTGTGAACTGGCACCACTCCTTGTACCGCCCTGTGGCTTCACTGGTCCACACCACAGAACCAGTGGAAAAAAAACAGAGCAGGAAAATATTTCAGCTGGGTATCAGGAAACATTTCCCAGTGCCATCTATCACTCTGTGAAATAATCCCCCAGGACAGTAATGCAAATTCCGTGCCAAAATTCAGAGATCAGGTTTTTAGTGACACAGGAAAGTAGGTAAGGCTCAAAATGGTATTTTCTTTCTCAAATATTCATGAATCTTATAGTAAGGACTATTATTTATTTCTTACAATGTTTTCCTTTAGCATATACCCCATTTCTAAATACCTTCCTAAACCTTATTTAGCATTCAATTAATATCCTCCATAAGCTATTTATAACTTGTTTGATTCAACAAGTATTTGCAATGCTCAAGTATTCTTTCTACTACACCAGGGACAAGGCTGGCAATACAGAGATCATTACAGTACTAAACGTTAAGGCAGGTATGTAATAAAGGCAGTTGTTTTCCCTTTTAAAACAAGGTTTCTGAATAAAGTCTGCCTGAAGAAACTTAAATCCATGTATTCCCCAAACACCAGGCAAAAGGCCGTTCTTGAAGAGGTAATGCTTGTTCCCTTTTCTATTACAGCTGCTTTATATTCAAAAAATACTCAGCATTTATGATTGCTTTTTGTCTGCTGACAGTTAGGACACATTCTTAATACAGGGTGAGATTTGGGTTTTGTGATGCATCTTAAGGTTGGTTTAAACAAGTTATTCAATGACTGGGTCTCCAGGATGCTGGAAGCCCCCCACCCACCAGCCCCACACCAGTAGGATATCTCCTAAAAGGGGCCAAGGACTTTTCCTTTCCCTTTGTATTAAATAGAAATGGCCATCCCATGCATCTCTGTTCTGTGATGTGGGCTTAGATCAAACCCATAGGATCAGGGGACTTGTCAAAATAACTCCTGCTTGCTGCATTTGTGATCGGGCTACGGTTTCAGACACGCGCCAAAATACTCAGAATATATTGTAAAACAAAGTCATTGCAGCTGAAATTGATGTGCTTGGGAAATTTTAATATGAAAAAGCCTTGAATGCCCTTATGTTGATAGTTGCCTGTGACGAAGGGAACTAAAAATGAGCTTTTCCAGAATTTTGACTGAGACATTTAAATTCAGTCTGAATCTTACTCTGGATGTGAAAGGCTTTTCAGCTTAGGTTCCAGAGTAGGATACTGTTCCTTGCCTTGCACTGCAGTAAGCTAGCTTGCAATTATGGTCAGTAAGAGCTGTTTACTTTTTTTGTCTTTTGCCATCTCTAGTTAAAGAATTGTGGTACAAATCTGGAAAACAAATAGGAAGAGACCAGATTTGTTTTAGACTAAACAGCCTAAAAATAATCTACATGCCATAATATCACAAGGACTGCTTTGATACATTGCTGATATATTACCCTAAGGTTTATAGGATCTTCAGAACAGGGTTTTTGGGGTGGGGGAGACGAGCAACCTGACGGCAAGCCAGTCAATGAACATATGATGCTCTGATATGACAGTACCAAGCGCTTCTGCCTGCTGGTGTACAATGAGCCCTGGAGATGCTCAGTACCTGTTGTCAGCTTGAGATAAAGAAATTTTTGCATGTCCCTACCCCAACCCAACTAATCTCTATGCACTGTGCAGAGGAAGGGCTGTGGTACCGAGTAGCAGAAAGGCTGTTCAGCCGGCCTAGGCTATTCAGTAGCACTTGGCGTCATTTTCATCTTATCTATCTCTGAAGGCATTGCAAGGAGATTTTGAATGCCTGTGAATCTCCTCTCAAAAGATGATGGCCAAGTTCATTTGTCTATGTGTCTGTCTAAAGAAGTAATTCTCAAACACAGCCAGCAAGGACCATACGGGCAGCTGCCGCGTGATTGCTTATTCACTTACAGCTTGGTTTAACCGTCAAAACTGATATGGCTGTGGATTTACTGCTGTGGTTTGTGCCCTCTCCTTTCTTAAATATTTTTTGTTCCTTAAATGGCTATTGTCTCCACTCCTGTAATGTTGAATTGAATTTAATCACCAAAGGCAAGGATTTGAATGCGCAGGTTCTGTTTGGGAAAGACCATGCTGGGAAGCCCTTCAGCACTCTGGGAAGCCACATACCCCACCAACGCCTCCAGCAGCCCTGCGGGGCACGCGGCTGCTTTCCACTGACATTAGCAAAGGTTTGGGACTTTTGTCCCAGCTGTCCCTACTGTTTGCCAGTAGCGTGCATCACCCTAAGCCATTGCGTTCGTAAGGATCAGGGAAGGCAGACAAAAATGAAGATGTCCTTCCAACACTTCCCTCTGGGTCTGTGAATTAAATAAATGTGGATATCTTTGTACAAAGGCAGGGTGGAGGTACACAGGGAGGAGAAGGCAGCCAGCTTCACGGTCTCATGCATGTTTGGGGTCAACTGGTGGTACAGAATTTTCTAGAGAGCCTGGAATAACTCCACATCAGCTTTTGGCAAAACGGATTGATTTTTTTTAATAAGTTCTGACCAAAGCAAACTGACGCTAACAGTTTTATGTATACATATTTCCACTTCATACTACTTAACTTCAGGCAATTGCTCAGTTGAGCCAGCTTGATTTGCAGAGCCTGTAATCCAGTGAGCAACGTGACTGAGAAGCAGCAGCTCCCTTCCCAAACCCCCCCTGCCCTTCTCACTGTGCCTGCAGGCACAGCTCTCCTCCAGCCTGGCTGCTTGTCTGCAGGGGATGTGCTTTGTCTCTTTAGTGCAACTGTCCAGCTTTTTGTTTTTCCTTAAGTAATGTGGATTTTTCCCATGAAGAATTAAGTTTCCTCTCCACAAAACAGTCTACCAAAAAGAAGTACTGCCAATGACTCCTGATTTCATCCCAATAAGTATAAATCATGAAGGAAACCAGATGAATCCTAGGCCAGGTGCAATAAGGCAGAGTATCTGGTTAAGTTATAAAGCTACTAAATGTGTGTGTTCACCTGCTATGGGTACAATGGTCGATATCTTTGACAGATCTCATGGATTTCATTCCTGTCTCTGTCACCATGTGGCCTTAGGCAAGTCACACTTCAGCTTACCCTTGCATATAACATGTTTGATTTTTTTCTTGTTTGGGAGGCTTCAGGTTTGTAGAGCACATAACTCTTGGTGATGCAGCACAGCATGGCTATGTACATTAATAAGGTCTACCAGGTGAGATGTAACCCAGTCCCTCCCTTCCTACAAAGGCATTTCCTTACTACTTAATTTGTAGACAGAGTGTCCTTTGTGAAGGTATTCTTGTTTAAATGAGAAAATCTACCCTTTCTGTAAAGATTGTATGTTGCAAGGCACTTTTTTTCTAGAACTGAATTGTTCTGCATTACAGGTTTCTAACAGAAATTGAAAACTAAATGGGAACAATCAACTGGCTCCTCTGTTGCTGTAATTCCAGTAAATTCTTGCAAGAAATTATGCAGAGTTCCTGCATAATTTTACTGCTTCAATTCATACTCAACGGAGTGTATACAGTATGGAGTTAAGTGAAATTCAAGCAATGAGAGTGGGACATTGCCACATATTTCTGTCCCTCACTTTCAGGAAAAAGGAGTAGAAAAGTTCGCTGCAGCCCAAGGGATTTCACTGATTCTTTGAAGGAAGATGGACTGATTGGTCCGATCTGTAAACACATACTAGTTAAGTACTTTGAATCTCCTTCTGAAAAATTACTAGTGCGCAAAAAGCATTTATTAAGTATATGTAATTCATGCCATTAGTATAAAGACCTTTTCTCCATATTTCCAAAAACAGAATAGAGCTTCCAAGGAGAAAACAGATAGTTCCTTTTATCACACAGCCAATTTTTTTCTGAACATGTGATTGCCCTCTCTCAGGACATGTCATGTTCCTTCACATTTTTTTCTTTCCTGACTAGATAATCAGGATTTCTATCCTGACTAGACAACCATCCTGAATTCATAAACACAGCAAAGAGTAACCTTCCAGGACTATTCTCTTTGATAAGACAACAAAGGAATATACAAACTGTGTGGGTCAATCCCACTGCAGTAGTGATGTCTAAATGGCAACGTTCCCTACCAGGAAGGGGTTATGGTTATTACAACTTGGAAACTGCAGTACTTAAATTTGCATAATTA
The DNA here is from genome assembly GCF_030463565.1 of Pelecanus crispus. Classification (NCBI taxonomy): domain Eukaryota; kingdom Metazoa; phylum Chordata; class Aves; order Pelecaniformes; family Pelecanidae; genus Pelecanus; species Pelecanus crispus. The sequence continues at coordinate 105,450,171 of NC_134645.1, forward strand.
ACAGTACAAATTGAATACTTTCCTAATCATATCATCCTTTGTTGTTCAAGTGAGAAACATGAGCACAGTCTTGTTAGGTTGCCAAATGTACCAGAAAGAATATTCAGGACATAGTAGAATATTTAACCAGGTTGTGTGAAAGAATGACTTCAGAAAGCACGAGAGAAAGACAGAAGTGTGTATGATAATAAATGCCACTGGCATAGTTAACATGCTGAAAGTCCTCTTTCAGACTGAAATCCCCTGTGCTATCAAAAAGAGTGGCTCTTAAAATAGTCTAACACTTTTCACAGGAGTAGGAATGTCACTAGCTATTTCTTGGGACTTTGCCCAGATTTCAGTCTACATTTTCTCTGCATTTTCACTTGCGTAAATCTTGAACTTCCCATCTAAAATTTTGGTGTGTCAGCTGATACCTCGGATCCGCACCAAAGATAACTCTGAGCAATGAATGAAATAATTTGAAAGGCAATAAAATAGCATGGCAATAATCTGAAAAGCCAGTTTCTGCGGACTTCAATTGCAGTCTCCTGTGCAGATAGTTAAGGAAATGTAAGTACTTACCACATCTACATTTGAGCTTGTTCAAGGCTCCATTATGATCAAAGAAGAGAGAATAGGCACTTCTTAGTAAACGATTCATTTCACCGTAAGATAGGCATCTAAGCTACATCAGACAATAATGCCCGAGAAGTCCCTATTTCCATCCACTGACTACAACAGGAGTCTAGACAACCTGTTCACTTGTAAATGCAGCTGTCTAAACTCAGGAGAGATGAATCACAACTTAACAACTAGCCATATTAACTACAATAGGAATTTCCAAATTTCCGATTTTAGGGAATGAAGATTGGGTAATTAAAACAAGATTAGACTCTAAATTAGGAGAAAAAAGATTGTAACTCAGGGCCTACCCACTCTTAGGTCTGATTATTCCTGAAGACTAGCAAGTAGAATATTGAAATGTCCTGTAGGTCTTAACACCTAGAGCTTGACTTCCACATCCAAAGTTCATAGCATAGGTCTAAAATAAACTTAAAATGGTACTCTGATAGTTTCTTTACAATTTCTCTATTGAAATCTCATGCTGGCACCTGAAATTTCTGTGGGAAGGAATGCTGAAATGCCAGAACAACCAAGAAATGGGCATGAATGTCTTTTTTGTCTGTTTTGAAGAAAGCATAGCACAAGAATGCCAGAAAGCACTATTAGAAACTAAATGTCATTTGCTGTTAGTTACAGAAATTGCAAAACCAGGGTAAGTCAAATGCTAGAGGTTCTTGAATGCTTACTTATTGACTCAGTCTAGGATGGTTTATGTCCCTGGATCAATTTTTCTCTTTTATCTTTTCACTGGAAAATAGTTAAAATCAAAATATCATTTCCAATTACCTAGTGCAATCAAACACTATGGATTTGGCATCAGAATCAGGAAAGACTTGACATCAAAAGGGCAACATCAATCGCAAGGCAGTATGTTTGTGCCAGCGTGCGGTATGGCAGTGACAGATTCCTCAGCCATCAGGGAGATCAAATAGTTGGAATGGATTTGAGATGGCAAGCTCTCAGCTAAAGGCACACCACCAAGGCATTTGCAAGCTGAGGCTCACTATCTCATGGGTGCAGGGACCAACTCTCCTCTTCCCCTGGCCCTGGGATCATCTCCTATTCTCCAACCCGCTGCACACCATGTGTTTGTGAGAATAACACTTACCTGCCACCTTGCTTTAGTTAAAGGAGCAAAGTGGTTTTTTCACCTTGCCTTGCTTTTTTTGTATTCTCTTTTCCATCCTTTTGCTAGCTGCCAAACTAAGATAGCATTAATCAAAATGTTCTGGACAACCTTTTAAGAGACACCATGCTGGGAACCCTCTTTACAGTCCAAACAAAACACTTACATCATCCCAGGAATGGGCTTTCTTGAGATTATAGACAATTTCACAAAAAAATATGTGGGCGTGCCATGATGTCAGGCATTAAGAAAAAAAACAAATCGTTTTAAGACTATTTAATTGGATAAAATTTCCTTGGCATTTCTTTCTGTACTGCAGAAACACCTTAGCCAGCGCCCAAACGGTCTGGCTACCACCTGTCCAAAGGGTGTCCAAGGAAGGACAGCAAGTAAAATACACTTTACCGGCCTGTTATATGGTGAATGATTTCCTAAAGCACAGTTGTTTCCCAGGATTATGTATATGCCTTCTTCCCTGGTGAATGACCTCTGTAAGAGTAATATGCATCTGACCAAATGCAGAGGTGTCCAAAATAGAAATCTACATCTGAGTGGTGCTCTCTTTACATGCAATAGAGAAAAGTTGGCACTTCTGAGATGCAGTTCATCCTACTCAAAGGTAAATGTCTAATATGGATTAGATTAATCATGCCCTACAATTCCTGTGCTTGTTTTTTTTAAATTGACAGTAAAAGAAACTCAGATGAGTTTCTCCTCAGTGTAATTTATAGACATCTAAAAGATGGGATATGAATCCTGTCTAAGCAACATTAATTGGACCATTCATGCATAAGATTCCCTGTAAACATGAGCCAGAGGTACCTAGGGCAAGACTATGCCTACTGCAATATTGTGTAGAAAAGCAGACATGTATAAAGGACAATTTTCACTACAATGTCATGGATTTTTGGTATAAAACCAAAATTACTATGAGGCACCATGTGAATTTATCATACAATCAAAACTGGTAGGGTTTCATATAACACATAATTACATAATGAAACTCACTGCCTCAGGAAGTTCCAAATGCCAAAAAGAAAAACAGTTCAAAAACCAAGAAAATAGATCCACGGTGAACAGATCCACTCATTTATACTAAGGCCAGGAGGAATAGGAAGGTGCAGGAATATCTATCCTTTTCCCCATGCCTTTTTTCCTTAAGCATGAACTGCAGGCAACAGTCAGGGACAGGACACTGGGCTAGATGGACCTGCAATTAAGTCACTATGTCCAATCTTATTTTCTGACCTAATATTGCCAACACTTTTCTTATGGCAGTGAGCCAAGCAAGGAATATTATAACCCTGCTTCACACATACCATTTTGCCTAGGATTATCGAATGCAGGTTAAGCCTCAGTTTTACACCAGGAAACACACCCAAAGCATAAACACAAAATGCAAGCCATTACCCCACCTGCTTTTACAATCCTACTTCAAAACATTTGTGCTTGGTCCCATTCTCTATTCCTGGTACATTATTTCAGTACAGATATTTACTGGTGAGGACAGTTAGTGTAGGAGCCAAACACCAATTTGACATTATCCATTCTGTTTGTCATCAATATGACTCATCAGCAGTAGTCTCATCTTCCATCCTTTTGGGCAAGGTTGAAAAATTGCTAAGAATAGCAGCAGAACTCGACTGCAGAGTGTTTTTCTGGGGAACTCAAATCTTAGACTCTGACTAATGCTGCTAATTGAATTTTTACCTCCATCTTGTTAGGGGAGAACACAAACAGTAAGAGATAAGGCTGCTTTTTATAATGCTTCTTCCTACTGCATTGTCCCTATCTCTTCATTTCCAGGCAGTGACATACCAAGTCATTACACAAAACCCTCTCCTAAATCCTCTGCAACTATTCTTCCGAAGAATCAGACACATGGGGATTTCCCAATAATTATCTGGAGCTCAGTGGTGAGCTATCATTGCAACACAAAATAGCACATAAGCTCTGACCTGTTTGTGATAGAAAATGTTTCATGTATGGCATATTCTTTTTTTTTTTCTCCCCCTCCCAACCTCCCATCCTCCTTTTCTTTTAAATTAGCCATTAGGTTAACTACTGTGTTTCAGCAGTGACTGTTGCGATGCATAACCAAATCTGAACTTTTATGTCAAAAATGGATACATATTTCACATTAAATACTTCTCCTAGATGACTGAGAGAAGTATGTTGGGGAAGAAAATTTGTCATATTAAGCTAAGACAATCTCTCCTGAGCCCTTTTAAATCAGCTCTACAGAAAAAGAAAAAATGGGAAAATCCAAATAAGCACAAAATGCTAAAAATATTTGCACTAAGTAACTACCATTCCATTCGTCCCATACTAATCCAGATAGCAATGAATTATTGTTATCTTCCAGTACAATCTGTGTAAATTATTTCAAAACTGGGTAGAAATAGACCCCCCCCAAACAGGAATGTTCAAATGTTGCTAAAACCAGGAAACAGTTACAGCAGTTTACAAGAAAATCCTTCCAAAAAAACCCCAAAGTTTCCTGTTTGGGTTTGTTGGGTTTTTTTTTTTCTCAAAAAAAAAATTTGCCTGTGTTTACTGCAGCCAGGCCTGCATAGAGAGCGCATAAGAACAGACAGCACCAGGAGCAGGGACTATTTCAATATGCAAGCCGATGGCCGGAGTAAACCTGTGTTCAGTAGCAGTAAGCTTTAGAAAAATATTCAAAGTTTCAGTGTTTTGGGTTCTGTTGTTGTGGTTTTTTAATCAAAACAGGACGGTATATGATTAAAACTGGTTGCATTTATAGAAAGGGAGCCACATGAAACTGAGCACTAGCAAATAACAGTGTGAGTGCTTCTTCTAATAGCAAATACAGTCAGCGCTTACATTCATCTCTGTATTAGCAGCCAATCACACAGTGCTTACAACAGTCATTGCCATGGAGTTATCAAATTTTTCAGCCGCAAACTCTGATCCCTACGGAGATTAAATCACAGAAGCAATCCAAATAAAATCAGTGGAGTGCTTCTAATGAAGTGTGTGCATAGATCAGCACAAAGTCGCAGCCCCAAGTATTTATCAGACAGAAATCGGGCTAGTAACCAGATGCCAAAAAAGAAAAAAAAAAAATGTCAGAAATGAAAGACTAATACCAGTAGTCAGTCTGTTGTTGCCATAAGTGGCAGAAGACAATTGAAAGGAAAATAAAGGAACGAAAACGTAACCTTGTGAGATCCTACAAACAGCCAGGGCAACCGCACAATGTAATTTATATTATCTGATATTACTCCAGGCTTCTTAATGCTGAAAAAAAGCGAGGTTATCTCTAGACTCAAATAAAGAACCAACCACGGGACTGAAGAGCTCTGCAAAGCTGTGAAAGGACAATTCTTGTTATTATGCCCAAATCTCCCGTCAGGCTGGAGCACAGCGGCTGCCTCATGTGCCTGGCGTGCAGCGAGCCGGAGTGACACAAATCCTGTAAACACTTCAGAAGACACGGGAGAGAACAAGAGGTCAACCAAAAATGTGACATATTGCCTAGTGCTGATGAGTGAGAAGGCAACCTCGGCACTGAAAGAACGGCAGCAAAGGAGGATTGTCTGCAGATGCTGGAGAGATATTAACCATGGAAATAATAATAGCAAAATAAATCAAGCAAAGAGCTGAAGCATTCTCACTTGAAGATATGATGGAAAGTATCAGTCCTGGCTTCCTGAGTAGAAATATATCTTCTAGTTAAACAGCCATCCTGCGATATGAAAGTCTTCTTTATACCTATCTATATCTATTTATATAGATCAACATAAAATCATTTGGGTAAGACTGAGTAACAAGTGCAGTCAAGTACTTTATATAAAAGTGCTGGAGGGAAAGGAGGGAAATCTTGTTTACAGTTCAGCTAGGCTCAGGTATAGGAGTCAATGGCAAAACTTGTTTGTACGGAAAGAAAAAAGAGTTGTCCCTAGTATCAGTATCAACCCACACGGAAAGCTGTGCTAATGAAGCCAGCAAGCAAATGCACCAGCGGAAAGGTTTTGGTCTCCTTACTGAAATCCCTTATCCTGCAATATGTGAAAAAGCACAACTAAACTTTTTCTTGGAAGAGGCTTGCAAGTATCTAGTGGGGAATTAACAGATGTTGGCAGAATCATTTAATCAATGTGAAAGGTTATTATAAACACATTAGCAGAAGGAGTTTCTCCTGTTAAGCCACGCTTACAAGTTACTTACAGGTGTTCTGGCAAGTAATCTGTGAATTCTACACAATTATTTACCAAAAGTGTGAGGAAACTTAATATTAGGTGCAAATGATGAAGTATTAGAGCGATCAATAAAATGCAGCTATGCACTTCACACGTCAATTATTAAAAGGATAAGGCTGCAGAATATTCAGCCCATCATGTTCCTTATTATTTGTTCTTTTGCTCTATTCCCATGTTTCTTAAACCTTTTTTATTCACACTTACCTATTTAATTCTCACTCCCACCATCTTTTAGTGTTTTTACTTCATTTTTCAATAGTAATTATCTTTTTTTCCTTTTCTTCATTTCTGTCATTTCTGGCTCCTATTACTTTTTCTCCACCTTCTCAAAATGATTTTTAGGACTCCCTACCTCTCCTGTCTTACTATCAGCTCTCTTCCCAAGCCTTGTCTAATGTGTGCATTACAACCACATCTGTAACCTGCAGTGCAGTACTAAAAAAGTTTGGGGTGTACACCACATTGCTCAGGAATTCAGTCAGATTAATTCAGCTACTAACACTGCAATTTTCACATTGTGCCGCAGCACCGCTGAGTGCAAAGACCCCCCCCCCAGACTCACCCCGCTTTTTACTTCACCAGTCCTTTTCCCTACAGCACTGATTTCACTGGCCTGTGCCAGGAAGGAGTAAAATGATTTAGCTAAGCCCCATTGCTTCAGGAAACAACTGAGCGCTGAAGCTCCCACCAAAACCAATTTAGCCATTCAAAACAGCACTTATGCCTCAAAAGTGCTCCTAGGTTCAACTTTTCAACCCCTATGCCTCCTCCTTTCAACGTCCAGCCTTTTTCAGCATCTGCAAACCCACACGTGCCCAAATTTGGGGACTAAAACATCCTTAGGTACCCATGCTACCACTGTTGCTCGGCCAAAGGTGCTACTGCCTTGGCCCAGCGCAACATCGAGGTGCTCATCTCACGCCCAAAGCCAGCCCATGGTTTATTAATCAGGTATCACAGATCCACATCTCCCGACAGGCAACACGCAATGCTCAGGAAAAGCAGAGATGCCACATTACAAAACCAGGCACTGCGCAGCACACCCAGGTGCCAGAGGCATTTCCGACGGTGCGGCATTGCTGTTCAGCTGGAGGAGGGCCGAGCAGGATGAAACATTGCACTAATGGACCAAAAATGTAAACTTAACAGGCGAGAATATAATTAAATAAATTTGAAAAGTAACAGGCTGTTGCAAATAACCTTCAGTGAGAAATAAATGGCTGTTCTGTGTCTATTTTTAAATGTTAAAAAGTAGTTTTCAATTTCTTTGTGGGTTAATAGTTCCAAATACCCTAAGTATTCACCATGCTAGTCATAATACCTAGCTAGTCATTTCAGTCATTTTCTAAATAACTGATTTCAACACACAGCTAACAGACATAAATGTACTTTCTGATGATTTTTCTCTGTCAGATACGTTCATTCCTTTGAAAAGAAGCAACAGGAAAGAAAACATTTTAAACTTACAATTACAGTTTTAAAACTTCATTAAAACTGCTTTAAAACATACCTCATTTTCCAGCACAAAACCACCATAAATTTTAATTTATGGCAATAACTTTCTGTTTATGAAATCTACATATTAAAATTACACACATTAGAGAACTATTTATTGAACTCAAGAATATAACAAATGTTGGGATGTTTAGTCATGAACTATAGGGGGAAAATTGAGCTGTTTACAGTCTTCTGGAGATTGTTTCAAGATCACATGAACAGTTCTTTTTTTCATATATTCAATAGCAGCTTAAAATAAACATCTGAACTTGACTTGAAAGACATTTACAAAGAACTCATATGAAGAATTGAGTGTACAATAGCATGTGCAGCGTGTTCTGGAGACAAGAGTAGTCATTGGTTACGTATTTGCTCCTAACCTTGAACTAAGAGGCCCTGATGTAGATGATTCATGGGTGAAATTGCAACATACAGCATATAAAATTACAATATTAGTAATGCTAATGATGATGCAAAGATTATTAATACTCATGTGATGATTTAGAGTCTCCATCGGTTTCCAAAACAACCATTTTGAAACCTGAATATTATCTAACTCATTTTACTCCAGTTTCAATAATCTGGAGCACTAAAATCTCTCTCCCAGTTTCCACCACCCCCCAGACAGAAAAAGAAAATGTGGCTAGCACACGTCCCAGAACGGCCAGATTCTTTCAGAAGAAGGCACAGCCACATTGCAAACAAGTCTCGGTCTCTTGAGAGCAAAAGCTGCTGCAATGAACTCAGAAACACCTAATAAAGCTTCAAAACACCTTTGGGTTCTGCTTCAGAAGTGAAAGCTGGTTTACAAAACAGCTTAGCAGCTCCCTTCGCACTTTCTGCCGCAAATGCTGTCCTATACCTGCGTAGTCAAATACAAAAATACTGTTCTTCATGGTTTCACGTCTGTTCTGCCGTAGGGCAGTATTTCAGACATGCCACACAGATCATCACTTTACCTAATATAGTCTACATGCGAGAAGACGTATGCATGTAAGTAACAACAGATTAATTAAAACAACAGATTAATTAAAAATTATTATCTGCTCACTCAGATATTGACTGAAACGCGTTATCTGGTTTTGAAGGGAGTTTTGACTTAAATATTTTGGGGGTCATTGACTAACCCTGACTAACCCTCTAAATCATCTACATGCACTGAATATTTGATAAATTCTTGGACTACACAAGTAAGCTGCTGGATATGTGTTTAGCAATTGTACCCTCTCACAGACATTAAAAATAAGGTATCTACAATATAAGACTATGATATATCTCTGCACTTACAAAGGAAGACAAACAACTACTGAACTGAATTACTGCTACCCTGAGATAGCTCAGTGAGATAACTATTGGTAACTATTTACATTTTATGCAAAAGCCATTATTTCAAAGGTAATTCCACTATTGGAACAAATTGTTCTTCTTTAAGAAGTCTGAAAGAAGACAAGTGAAATATTTAAATGTTCTCCTGCATCATTAATGAAGGAACATCTAAATCTGTAACATTTTGTATGAGAAACAGTAATAAAAACAGAACTCAGGAACATTAATTGCAACTTTAAAATATACAATTTCATAGACAAATAATGTTTTACAAGACATCTACAATACACAACAAAAATAAGACTATATAAGTAATTCTGTTCTTAAGAGCATTTCCTATCAAGACAGTTACGCATAAAAACAGAAAAGAAATGCTTTCAGAATACTAGGGTCAACATTTCAAAGAGATTAAGTTCTGAATTTTAAGGAGTATGTAATATTAATTGTTACACTCTAGAATATTCTGAAAATCAACATCGGCATGTGTCAGAGCACATCCTAATACTGCAGTGCCTGATCTCACACCCCTCCCAAGCCTTACGCTGCAGAGAGCATCACGAAATTTATTTCCAGATTCTTCATGACACACACATCTGCAGTACTTGAGCACTTCAGAGACACTGATACAGTGATACAGTGCTGCTAGGAAATCAAGAGGTCTGATCATGTCTACTTCTAAAAAATGACTAATATTCACAAATTTTGCCGGTTTTAAGAAACAGCTTTAACTTGTCCCTAGTAATTTTGAGAGTGCCTCTCACATCCCTTCCTGTCAGTGAGTAATTTCTGAGAGAACTTTGCAGTGTGCAGAATTGTTTTCTGAACTCATCCCTTTGACTGCCATTGTGTGGGAGGGTGAAAATGCCAAGTTTCTTTTTCTTTGGACATTTCAACGATTTGACTTACATTTGCTGCATGTATCAGGAAGCACATTCCGAAAAATGCAAAAAATATTTAGTTGGAAACAGAAGTATGAGATATTAGGGTTTATTTTACCATATTTTACTTACAAGATCACTGAGGGTAACTGCTCTTTTGTTCTGAACACGTAATAGCCTGATGTGTAGCTGGTGGTGGTGATTCCTAAGCACAATCACTATTTGAGAAGAAAGAAATAGCCCATAGTCCTGTTATTGCCATTTATGTCATAACACTTGTAGCTGGTGGTGGTGATTCCTAAGCACAATCACTATTTGAGAAGAAAGAAATAGCCCATAGTCCTGTTATTGCCATTTATGTCATAACACTTATAAATAAAACAAAGGGAAAATTAAGTTTGCTCAGATAATCCTAATTTCCAAACTTTATAGTGCATTTTTTCAGATGTAGATTCTTAGAAGCTGTAAATACTGGAGGCCCTGAAAACCCCAGGCAATCCATCACATGACGCAGCACTGCGTAACCACAAGTCATTGGCAAGCTTGGCAACCTTGGAGCCCCTCAGCCCTGACTTCTGTTCCTTAGAAACTGGGGAGGAACTGAAGGTTGATTTCATTACAGGAATAATTTATCATTGTAGTCCTTCAGCTCATACATTTTCTTTCACAGAAAAAGACACTATAAACTAGGATACCTTGCTATTAAAAAAAAATCTTTCTTGTTAGATTTATCTGCTCCTCTCCTGACAAATAAACCACTGACAGTTTCTTAGGAACATTTTTTAATACGCAAATATCAGTGTCAGTTCATCTAATAGATTGTAAATAACTATAACGACAGCTGCTGTATTTTCAACTGAGATCAGTTTCATGACATTAGTGAAAACATTATCTGCATTATCTGCTAAAGAAAAACAGAGAGAGAGACAAATCATGTCCTTTGCTGGGACTTCAAAAACAAATACTTTGCATTTTACTATTATTGTCTCAGACTGAAAGAGGGAGCACAGTTTTGGTTCAGGAGCTTTGCTAAGAATTACCATCTCTGATTGATTATCACTTAGTTCAGCTGACGTCTGGCTTTTGATCTGGATGTATTTCAAGGTGCATTTAGTAAAGAAGGATATTAAATGACTTAGTTCTTGCATGAGGCTGAAAAATCTAATGATTTTTTCTAGCATTTTTGTTACATAAAATCACCACCAACAGCTATATTTGTAAGAAGCATTAAAATGGTGATAAATGTGCTGTCAGCAACTTTTTATGAGATGTATGGAACCACTATGAAAACAATTTTAAATCTATTCAACAGGGAAAAAATTTTGATGGCTCTTTCCAGAGTCTTCGATTTTAAGTGGTTCAAGTAAATCCAACTGATTTATTTCACATCATTTAAAAACATAGTATTTAAAAACCCCTATGGTTTTCCCCTGTTTGATTTTCAAATTTTCTCCATGATCAAGATAAGAAACATGAAACAGCAAGGACAGAATGGTAGTGATTCAATTTCTGCCTCATAGAGATAAATGTGAAATTGTTTTTTGGATTTCTGTAAATATGTCAGTTCCAGAGTATGAATACATTCATTTGTGTACAATTCGATATATGAAAAGCTTCGGCCTGCTGCTTTCCACTTTTCAGAATCCTGAACAAACTAAAAGCTGTTGAGCAAAATTAATTTTTCACCTAAATTCAGCAAATCTGCTTTTGTCCCTTTTCCTCAAGAATGAATCTTCATTAGTTCAATCTATATTTAATTAATCCTTTTAAGCTTACCAAGTAGGAACAAATATAGTAAAAATATCATCAGACGAGTACTACATGTCACCATCAGTCCTTTGAAAAAAGCTACCAGTTAACTCCCAGCAATGATGTATTTAATGTTGAAAGGTTTCCTGTATGATCATCACATTCAATCAAGATCAATCTTGTCTTAAAACAACATCATCATATACATCTGATGACAGGATGACCACTGCCAAAACATAAGATGTAGTTTTTTGCTGCTGGAAAAGACATCTGATAGTTCAGCTATCTATTTCTAGAATTCTAAAAAATTAGATGTGAACAAAAATTTCTTGTGAAAATGCAGAACCATTGTGGAAAGTCGTCTACTTCTGAAGAGACGTTGGCCTGCACATTTGGCTGTGCAGCATTGCATATGCTGTGATGGCATTTGCAGGGCTGCATTACAGTAACTCCCCTGCCTCGGCACACCAGAATGTGCTCCCTGCTCTCTCTCTCCACTTGGAATGGCACAGCATTTGACTCTTAGAAAGGCAGGGAAGGCTGCAGAGTGCCTACTGCAGCACTTAGCATGCAGTGTGGTGGGTTGATAAGCTAGCACGCTTTTTTTTTTTCCTGCCGTAGACAGTCTTCTGTCTACGGCAGGAAAAAAGAGTTGCAGATCTGCTCTATTGATACAACAGAACTTAGGCAATTAGGGTAGTGCTCACCTCTAAAGGAGAAACAATGGGAATTAAAGGTTTTGGATGGTCCTAGAAACTAAGGACCACCAGGCATTGATCCATTTCCCATCTTGTTAGGAAGTGGTAGGTACTCAACAGTGCCTCGTCATCTGCCTGCAGCACAAACTCATTCCACACAGGTTGGGTTTCTTCAACCTGCCTTTGCTAACATCAGTGCAGCAGACTATATATTTAAAAAGTGAAATATAAGCCACCCTACTCTTCTCCTCATCCAATGGAATCTTCTCCTCAAGAAGAGATGAAAAAACCCCAAACATCACTTGACAGAGACTTGATGCGTTATTTAGAGTTCCTTTAATAGTCAACAGTACATGATATGATATTTTTTATAAAAAGAGAGAGAAAAAGTAACCACTGCCTTCCTTGGGAGAGATTTTTTGATAAAATGCCCTGACAAAGTTAATACATTCAATTTTTTGAGAAATATCAATTAAGTTATTGCATCATTGCTGCCACCACACCAGCTTTACTTCAAAGACAAGCAGAAAAACAGATGCCCTGATATTTCAGTCATTTTCCTTTGAAAGAGTTTGATTTTTCTGGATAAGTTAGTGCTTAAGGTGACTAGACTCAATGTCTAAAATGCATTTAGGAAACTTATTTTGAGAAGCAATCATTAATTACTAGCCTTTAAATAGAATCTAATGGTGTATCCAGGGAGGGCAATATGGGCAAAACATACTGAAATGTTATGAATTTCATAGTTGATACAAAGCAAACATGGAAGCATGTTATTGCTTGTCTGCCTGTTGCCCTCAAAGTCTAGCTTGGTTAACGTCCACCGTCTTTCCTCCTTTAGAATAGAATAGAATAGAATCATTAAGGTTGGAGAAGACCTCTGAGATCATCTAGTCCAACCGTCAACCCAACACCACCATGCCTACTGAACCATCTCCCAAAGTGCCACGTCTACACGTTTTTTGAACACCTCCTGGGACGGTGACTCCACCGCCTCTCTGGGCAGCCTGTTCCAATGCTTGACCATTTCATTAATCACTTCTTTCCTTTTATTCTATTGTCAAGTAGCTCTATTTCCAAGAATTCATATCAAAGTAACACGTTTAATGCCACTGCTTTAGTATTATTGAGTGCTTTCAGAATTCAAAGGACAGTGAATTGAAAGCAGTAGGTTTATAATGCAAGAATGAGATCTTAATGATAAGCACAGTGTCATTGTGTATCCATGTTAATGTGTTAAAGGTGTCTTGCAGATGGAAAAAGCTGTTAGTATGTTTCATGACAAATGCAGTAGTGCAGCTTCAAAACCAAAGAATGAAAGAAATGTTGTTTGGAAGGAATGTCCAGAGGTCATCCACTCCAGCACCCAGCTCAGAGTAAGACTACTGCCAAAACAAGGTCAAGTCAGCGACGGTTGAGTCCTGAAAATTTCCCAGGATGGACAGGCCACAAATTCCAGTTGTGAAATTCCAGCACTTGTTCCAGTGTTGCCCTACACTTCTAACCAAGGAGCTTTTCCTAGTGTTTGTTCATCCTGAATTTCAGTGTTTGCAGCAGCAGCAGACAGTGAACATCTTCCCAAGTATCACCCATAACTCACTCCCACATTCATGAGGAATATCTTTTGAAAACACATGATTTTCCCCAGTAATGGTCTCTATATCCAAACTTATTTCTGGAAATGGTCTGTCACCCATTCTAACTCTCAAGCTACACGTGGGTATCATTCAGGCAAGTACCAAACCAATACCATACTACAGACCAATCTTTCAATTTAACTGAATTCAAGAGAGTTCTAGTGCCCAGAAACATTTCACAGAACTGTTTTAATTCATCAGCAGGGGCTGTCTCTCCATGCTAATACTTTCTTTGCTGCCTCCCCCAAAATGCAATCATTTTAATTGCCCTGCATGACTTTGTTACAGCAGTTGATCCAGCTGTTACAGGGGCTCTTATCTTTCCTCATGCCAAAAAGTTAAAATATGCAATTGCTACTCGTTCCTAAAAAGCCTCTTTTACCACCACATTCAAGTCCCTGCAGGAATCTGCTGTCCTCCTCTTCTGAATCCCTGCATAAGATTGCATGGTAATGTTTCACATGACCTCCAGCCAAAAATGCACTGATGACATCTTTCCAAGATAGCTCTTTTCCCATTGATGCAACCAAAGCCTACCTCAAGTGTTCCAGCAGCGCCTCTGTATGACCGGTGTTAGGTTAAAGAAAAGGTAGCATAAGCTCAAGTAAGGCGAGAGCTAAGTGACAGGATTAGAAAGGAGGGCAGACCAGGATTCAGTGCTTCCCGCTTGCTTTGGTCCTGTTTAATGTCACGTCAACAGTGCTAAAAATACGCTGCTACTTGCAGCCTCCAAGTTTATTCTTTCCTTCTCGGTGATCACTTGCTGGAGTAATCCATGCCTCCACACAGCTAAGCAGGAATGCCTCAACTCTCGGTATGCAAGAGGAAATACTGATCCTCTAGCTGGGGTGCTGTCTCGGCCATCTTATACCTGCACAGCGAGGTGCGATTGCCTCCATGCTAGGATCTTAACAGTTTCTTGCTATAGCCACTACGAAGTCTCAGTCCTGATCTTCAAAGCTCAGGGATATTTGAAAATGTCTCCCATGACCAACCCTTTTAGCTGAGGCTGTTATAATTTGGGACAAGGTAGCACAAAATGCCTTAAGTGTGACAACTCACCCAGCTGAACTCAGCTGCATGACAGAAGCTCCCAGAGGCGGTCACAACCTCCAGAGCAAGAAATGAAACTTTTGTCTTAGATAAACAGGAATCATTTAAATGTATACACACATAAAAGCTTCTCTGAATCTACAGTAAGTATGCGTGCTTATTTAGTGCCCTATGCTATGCTGGAGATGAGCATGATGCTCATACTTCAGTACTAAATTATCAAACTAAGGAATGGATTCAGGCAGGCAATGTATTTTTAGGAGTTTCTTTTCTGGGTAGGTGTGTTCTTACAGGAGACAGAAATAGAAAAGTCAAGCTGTAAAGTAAACCAGTTAAGAAAGAGGATTTAAACAAACAAACAAAAAAATATCTCATTTTACCTCTTGTCTGAACCACAGAAATTGGCAGCCTAGCAGCCTCCAGCCCGTCTTCTGTTAGGGGAGAGAACAGGCAAAGAGGACGAGGGGTTTGTATCTGACAGGCCTCCGTATACACGCCCCTGGCTTTCTCACAAAGCGTAACCTGCTGAAGCACCTATACATTCTGCATTCTGGGCTGTATCACTGCATTTCACCTCCTCTGAATCTCTGCCATCCTCACCCACAGTGATTATCACCTCCTCTCTCCAAAGAAAAAGACGATGCCCAGCTGACCTCAGCAGTGCTGTTCTGTGGTCTTACACCGCTGTCCTGGCTAGACGCGTACAAGCATGCCGACCCTGAGCCATGCACGGACGCAAGGTACCTGATGCAGGAGGAACCTACGGACCACAGACTCCAATGCAAGTTGCTTCCCTTGAGCAGCAAGCATGTCCCTCCCATCTCAAGCTTTCCAGGCTCGCTTCCCCCACCCACTACAGTGAATCTGGAAGGGCATTTGCTTGCGGACACCAGGAGGAGAGGCTCACAGGCTGGTGTGTCACACAAGCATAAGCACAGTTCCTCTCCAATGCCATGGGCAAAAGCGGCTATTCTGTTCTTACTCAACCATAGAAATTTCTGCTGTTGCCAAAGAAGATCCTGTTGTCCAGGAGTTTGATTCCCTGTATCCGCACAAGGAAACACTTGCTCTTCCCTCAGGTCCTCTTCCTTCCCTGCTGCTTTGCACTAAGAGCTTTTACCGCGCCTCATCGACAGGTACTGCAGCCCCCCCTGCTCATTCAGCTGCCCACTCTGAGTACCACAGCCGCTGCTGGGCAGCCGGCAGTACCTGCTCTGAGAGCCCGGTGCATACCCGGAGGCAGCGTGACGGAGCACTGGCTGTGGTGTCCCGCTCCTGGCAAAGAAGGGACAACCTGAGCCAGGAGGCTGTGCTGCTGTCTGCCTCTCTGATGCCAGCCCTCACCAGCGCAAGAGTGAGGGTGACCTGGTAGGAAGGTCCCCATGGGGGAACCTCCTGCCATGCCCACTCCCACCCGGCTCTCCCCCTCTTTTCTTCTGCTCTTCAAAAAACCTTCCTGTCCCATATTCACTTCTTGCCTTGTTTAAATGTAGTTAAATCAACAACTAAACCTGCAAGCCATGCCAGTCATCACCGTATTAGTCCATCCTCCATTCTGCTGGGGCTCCCTTAGGCAGCAAACTTCAGGAAATGGGCTGTCTTCTCCAAGGAGCCTTTACTTCCCACATTTCCCACAGAGAGGACCTGATCTTGACAGGACTCTTTCTGTTGCTACCAGTGTACAAAGATTACTTCTTGTTTCACTTGGGTAGGCTTGATCTGAACTGCCTCTCTCTGTATGAGCTGTATCCACATAGTTTGTGAAAAGCAAATGCTAATTCTCTGAATGAAGTCCTGCAGCCCTTTCTTATACAGCACATCCTCTCATCCAAAAACTAACCTTAATGCCATTTCAAGCAGTGCATGGAATTCTTTCTGATCCATATATTCATTTGGTTTAATTTATTTTCTCTATATGACTGTTCTTTTCTTTATTGCTTCCTAACATAACAAGAAAGTAAAAAAAAAAAAAAACTTATAATGCAAACTAAAGTACAAAGATTGAATGTTCCTTGTTAATCATACCAATTTAAACATTATTTTAAATGCAATACTTCATGTGCTGTATTTTCATGGGGAGAGAAGAGATCAAACAGGAAACAGACAAGTGTGAAATATAATTAAAATAATTTCAAATAATAAAGGCAATATGCATTAACAGAGGAGGACTTCAGAATGTAAACAGACTATTTTGAGCTGAGCCGTCATTTCAATAGGGAAACTCTAGAATTACTCTGTCCTTCTGAGCGATGCTAAAATCAAACCTATGAAAAGGAAAATTGAGTCCATCTGCTTAGTCCAATCTATTTTATAGTGAGTCATTCTATTTTCCCATCATAAAATGGGCCCTCCATTATCTTCCACTTCCACAGCCAGCTCCACACAAAGACTCTCTTCAGGATTCTGGCCACTGAGGAGTCTTCCTCCAGGAAGCAAGGACAAGAATTCTTTAACAATAAATTTCACAAATATTAAGTGGTAGAGAATTTTATATTATTTATCTCATCCACAGTAAGCAGTGAATGTAAAGGTGCAATACCATTTAATAAAACTGTCTGTGAGGTTGTTGTCTGTGGAGGTTATACTTGGAGCATGAACTGGTCTCTATTTAATTGACACACTGCAATCAGAACGTTTTCAGGATGATACAGACTTTGTTCTTTCAAAAATAGGTAGAAATATTTGAAATATTTTAAACAAAGTATATGAAACCAAGATTTGTCTTATACACATAAATATATAGGTCATAGAATGATGACATTGTAGAAATAACTGAGATGCAGTGCAACCGCTCACATGGCTACAGTGCTGCAATGGATGGACACAAGCTCTTCAGAAAAACAGAAAGGGAAGAAAAGGAGGAGAGGATCTCTGAAGCAGCAGCTCGAATGTGGGGAGCTCTTGTACAGGTTGGACAACGGGGCTGGGTGAGCGCTTGTGGGTCAGGATCAGAGGAGAGGTCAGTGAGGGTGACATCACAGTGGGACTGGGCTACAGACAGCATGGTTGGGGTGAGGAAGTGGGCAACACTCCTCACAACTTCTTTAAACAACTCAAGGAAGTATCTGGATCACAGACCCTGTTTTTTACAGGAGACTTTAGTTTCCCTCACACCTGCTGGAGAACAAAACAGGACGCAAGCAATCCAGAGGATTTCGAGGCTATCGAGGATAGCTTCTTGATACAGGCACTGGACGGGCCAACCAGTGTCATGCACAGCTGGATCTGTTATGCAGAAACAAGGAAGAAGTGGCTGGGGATGTGACACTTGGTGACAGGCTTGGCCGTAGCAACTGTGAAATAGTGAGGCTGAAGATCTTGTGGGGGACTGAGGAAGGCAAGTACCAGAGCACAGACCCTGGGCTTTAGGAGAGCTGACTTCAGCTTATCCGGGAGCTGGTAAGTGGGATCCCATGGGAGGCAGCTTGGAAACACAAGGAGCTTGGGAAACCCATCATGTCTGTGAAAACAACCTCTTACAAGGGTTGAGGTTGAGTCTTGCAAGACTGTGCATGCTGATATTCAGGAACACAAGCAGACTTATCAGGACACTAGCGTGGCTAAACAAGGAGCTTGTAACTGAGCTGCAGTGCAAAAAGGCAGCACAGGAGGTGGAAGCAGGTACCAATAAGGCTGGGGTGACTCAGTGGTGTCTTTGCCTCAGCCTTCACCAACGGGGTCTCCCAGACCTCTGTGCTTAGCAGCAGGGGTCAGGGAGGAAGAGAGCAAGTGGAGGGCAGTGCATGAGGATCAAGGCAGGGATGGCTTGAGTTAACTCAACCCATACCTGCCTGTGGGAAGAAGGTTGGATTTACCAAGGGGAAATCATACCTGACCAACCTGATTGCTTTCTATGATAAAGTGAATGGATTTGTGAACGAGGGGAGAGCAGTGGATGTCATTTACCCTGACTTGCCTCCAACATTATCTCCCACGATGTTCTCATATCCATGCTAGGACGTGACAGCCTGGCTGGTGGATGAGTAGATGGCTAAAAAGTTGGTTGGACAACTGGGCTCAGATGTTCATGGTTAATGCTTTGTACTCTTCTTGGAACACAGTAACAGGTGGAGTGCTGCAGGGATCTGTCCTGAGACCTGTCCTGTTTAACACCTTCATCAGTGACCCAGAGGAGGTGATGCAGGGCACTCACTAGGTTTGCAGACAACAAACTGGGGGAAAGAGTCCTGCCTGAGGGCAGGACTTCTATTCAGAGTGGCCATGGCAGCCTGAAGGAATGTGCCAACAGAAGCATTATGGACCTGGGAAGGGAGGGCCCCTGTCAGCAATCCAGGCTGGGGCCTGACTGCCGGGGGAACAGCTCGGCTGAGGAGACCCTGAGGGTCCTGGTGTGCAGCAAGTTGAGCCCGAGCCAGCAGCGGGCCCTGGCAGCCGGCATGGCCAACAGCATCCTGGGCCGTGTTAACAGGAGCACAACCAGTAGAGTAAGGGAAGCAATTATCCTCCTCTACTCAGCACTCACTAGATTACATCTAGGGCATCCCGTTTTGGGCCCTCCAATAGGAGACTTTGAAAGACTGAAGCAGGTTCCGTGGAGACCAGCCCTCCCACAGGGCTGGAGCACGCACTTGCTCTGTGAGGAGAGGCTGAGGGATCTGGGCTTGTTCAGCCTGAGAATAGATGGCTCCAGGGGGACCTAACAGCAGCCCCAGTACCTGTGGGAGGCTATCAAGGAGCTGGAGCCAGGGCTTTTTATAGCAATGCATGGCAGGAGGAAAGAGAAGTGGGCAAAAATTGAAACAACAGAGATTTTGACTTGATAAGAGGAGAAACCTTTTTCCCCATGAGGACAGCCCAGCAGTGGAGGAGGTTGCCCAGAGGTTGTGCAGTCTCCATCCTTGGAGTTTTTCAAGACCTGACTGGATAAAGCCCTGAGAAGCCTGGTCTGACCCCATAGTCACTTTAAGCAGGAGGTTGGGCTACAGATCTCCTGAGCTTCCTTTGCACCTGAGTTATCCTAAGCCTCTATGAAATATAGATAAAAAAATAAAGTATCATCCAGTTATACATATATAAAGTATCACCCAGTGTATAGGATATAATATTGAAAATGGATGCCTCACGGTGCCTATAATATGAAATAGTTTATGTATTTGTTATACTGAAGTCAAATATGTGAACAGACATCAACAATACCATGTACGAATAGTATCTGTACCACAGATTGACACTGCTCCCATGCAGTGTTTGAATATTGACCTGACCTGTATGTAACAAAGAGAAAAAGGGCAGAATCAATAAAAGCCCAGGAGGTAGAAAACCAGGGGAAAAATGTGGGGGCAAAGTGAAATCCATCTAGCAAATCGGAAAGACAGGCGTTAAGACGAAACAGGCAAAGAGAGAGAGGGAGGTGGGAGGGAGAGGAGGTTTGGGCTCAGCTGGAAGGGGACAGGGAAAGGGGCGGGAGGACTGGCCCAGGGCCAGGGCATTCCTCCGCTGTCAGCAGAGTGACGTGAAGCCCGCCGAGCCAGGGCCTCCTCCATCCCCCTCGCTGAGCACCCGCAGGGATGCAACCTGCCGCTGCTAACAGGGACTCTCTCAGCTCCATGTGTCAGGAGGATTCAGCTTTGAAACTACTCAACAGCGGGCAACCTGGCATGGGCATTGACGTGGCTCCCGTCAGTGGGGTCCCTGTTTGCTCCAGTTTGCCATTCTTAAAATCAGTAAATGATGCACACAGAGAAAGTCATCAGAAGATCATTAGGGTTCCAAATGAAGCACTCTGCATTTTGGAAAAGCCTCACTTAAGGTTGGCTGCTCAATTCTTTGTGCATCAGGATGCAATCCGCAATTAGATAATCATACTGTCTGATTACATTGCTGTATATTTTCTCCACACATGAGCTAGAACAAAATTTGAAAGGTTTCCTTTGAAAGCTTTCCTGCAGCTTTAGTGGATTTTACAACTGTTTTTAACTTTGAAGAGTTTTCCCTATATTTTATACACCAACCACAAGTTCAAAATGACGTCACTCTCTAAAGTATTAATTCATTAAAGAGAAAATTAACAAGTAAAACATTAGATAATATTCATATTATAACTTCATGCTGAAGCTTTAGCAATGCTCTTTTGGATATTACTCTTTAGATAAATACTTCTTTTTGTGAAACAAGAAGAGGTACTTTAAGGCGAGGTCATTACTTCATTTCAACACTTCCCGTATTTCCTACCCGATGCACCTTGCCTCAGTGAAGTTGTATTTAAAACTATTAACTAACACACAAGCTTGCCAAGTCTCAC
The DNA here is from genome assembly GCF_030463565.1 of Pelecanus crispus. Classification (NCBI taxonomy): domain Eukaryota; kingdom Metazoa; phylum Chordata; class Aves; order Pelecaniformes; family Pelecanidae; genus Pelecanus; species Pelecanus crispus. The sequence goes on from NC_134645.1 coordinate 105,471,229, forward strand.
TTAACTGAGGCTAGTTGAGGCAAACCTTGTGATTAAACAAGAGTAAATGCTGGCCCACCGTGAAACCAAACCAATGCAACACCACCACTATTTAAGAGAAGTGCTAAAAAATTCAGTGCTAATTTGTTTCTTAATAAAAGTGATGGCCACCTTTTTTCACAGCTTCACAAAGCCAAGAATAAACTGCCCTTTTTGTGATATCAAGAAAATAACCTTGTTAATGCGAGGCAAATTATAAATTGCATTCCAAGCCTAATTCAAGCATTCAAGATAATTAGGAATAAGCTGTGTTTTGAGTGTTTTCACTTTCTCTTAATAATTTGTTTTGGTCACACCTCTTTTCAGTAAGCTCCAGACACGCTCCAGACACAGGCAAACATTTTCTTCTGCCACTTACTGATGTAAAGTTACGAAAAATAATGTGCAAAGACATGAAATAATCCCTCAGGGAAAATCCAAGAAAACCAGACTATTAGCTTTCAAGTCTGGGTTATGATAACAAATTGATGCTGAACTAGATTTCAGTTTTTGCACTTCACATGCACACAAAATGCATTCACAAATTTCCATAATTTCCACAGAAACGTACCATCATAATTAATTTAACATACATGAATGAAGTTTTAATCTTCAAGGTCAGTGGTTAAAGGAAGCCGGGAAATACCCTTATAAAGTAGAACAGACAATTTGCCTTTCCTTCTTATCATTAAATTTAAAAAAAAAAAAAAAAAAATCAACATTTCTCAACATATCTTACCGTTTGCTTGTCCTCTAAAGCTTCTCTTCCTGAGACTTTTCTTTCATGTTTTCCTAACTCCATTTCCCAGGGGAAAAAAAAACACCCTTATGTCCTGAGCAGAAGTGATTTAACCTGACTACATGTTAGTTATCCCTGTACTTTTGGAGTTGGGAGAGAGAAGTATCAGGCAGCGCTGTGGTGATTTCTGGTCAGCGCGTGTTTCCATTTATAGCCGTTGAAAATCCACAAATAGAAGCGTGGAGAGAGGGCAGGCAGCTGCCTCTGAAAACAATAAATGTTGGTTTGGCACCACAGCAAATTGTTCAGGAGAGATTTTGGTTACCAGCCCCATTCACTCCCCCCTCACTCCCTCTACCCCAACAGCTCATACTGAAAAAGTCCATAAAAATTAATAGCTATGTCTCAGTATCACTAACTTGTGTTCACGGAGATTATTAAGCAAGTAAAACAACAAGTATGATTAGCTGACACCACATGTTGTTATGTAGAGACAGAAAGCCTACAGAACAGTATTTTAAAATGGTGCTTTAGCATGACTGTTGGTCTTTCCCTACTGAGTGTTTGGGACTAAGCTATCCTAATAGACACTCATGCAGAGTGTACTCTCCTTTTCTAATATCAGGACATGACATGTTCTTGGATTTTTGAAATGCAGAAAGAATTGCAAAACTTTCAGCAGGCCCTATGAGCACCCCTAAATTCCAGAAATGACTAGTGACCATCTAAAATGGAGCTAATATGCCTACAGACAGTGGTGGCACGACTGTTAGTTGACTGTAGAAGAATAATCTGGCTCTGGTTCACAACGATAAAGTCAGGAGGCCAATATTAGAAACCGCAGCACGGGGGGAACCTCTCAGCGGCTCTGCTGTGGGTGCCAAGGTTTATAACACGCCCTCCAGTTGCCACATCAACTGGGCTGATGTTGTCTTGGGGGTGATTCACAGGCAAGGCTGGTTCTGCATGTACCAACAAGGGAAGGGGAAGCACAACACCACCAAATCGCACAGAAAATTGTTGCTACGACAATATGCTCTCTGGTCAATCTGTTGTTCATGAAGAAAAGCATATGCCTTTGCAAAGCTGGCCATTTAAGCAATTCACTAAATCCCTAGTAAAGAAAATACACATCCTTTCCCTCTTTTCCTCTCAATACATTGGTAAAAGAAGCCTCTTCTAACAGAAATAAATAAATAAATAAATAACGATTAAAAAAACATTTTCATCTATCATTTTTTCAGTTGTCTTTGTAGAAATGACAGCCAAAACTAGGCACTCTCCTTTCTATTCTGCCTGTTTCTCAATAGATGCTATACTCACATGATCTTTAGAGCCTCGGATAGGAAGAAAAGGCAGTCAAAGAAGTCATCACACAACAGTCTCTACAGTTTACATATGAAAAGTTGATTTAAAAAAAAAAAGACAGCATTCCTTTTCTGAAACATTCTTCAGAACAAAGAAAAAGTTACTCCAGTGACAATTATATTTCTTTAGTCTCTCTTTTACCTTTGTTTTCAGAAGTGTAAGGCAGCCAGCAGACAAGTGAGCGTGGCAAGGCAAAAACAAAGAACCAGTCAAATCTACAAGGGCTGCCGTAGTAGAGGGAATAAATATGAGCTTGATGTCACAAGAGTAAAGATACACCTCACTGCACCTCCTGGAAAGGCTGGGATAAAAGGAACAAAAGTAAGTGACATAATACCCAGAGGAAAGCTGTAGCTCTTCCCCGCCCTTCAGCAGGAAGGCAAACAGTATTAAGAAGTTTGTATCTCCAAAATCTTTTCTGTGAGGCTGAAACTTTTCCCTGTGGCAAGGGACTTGCATAATGCCTTTGTACCTCTTAACATCCTCAAAAGAGGTCTTCAGTGGGATTCAAACAGCAGCTTACATTACGCTGTTGCTTACGTTACCGATCGCTCCTGCTGCGCAGGTGAAAAACCTGAAGCGCCTCCACTCCCGTTAACCTGGCCATTTGCAACAGTTTTAAATCAAGGGCAAGGACCAGAGCATCTCAGGTGGGCGCACTCAGCTGCACGTGCTTGGTGCGCTCCCCAGCCCCGTCCCATTGGTGGCTGGGATACCCCGGCTGTCAGCAGGCTCCCAAATGGCAGCTCCCAGGGGAGTCGCTCCTTCCTCACGCTGGGGAATGGATACCCATGCTGGTAAAGGAGCAGGCTGCCAGTGGTGCAACGAACCAGCAGCGTAAGACTCAAGACATACGTAAGTCCATACGGACTTTCACCAGAATTGGTGGATTTTCTCTGGACTTCATGCTGTGTGTAACTTAGCACTTGTACTAACTACCCTAAAACTTAATCTTCAATCACTTTCACACTCTCTAATTCCAGCGTCTTAAACTGTTTTCATGGGTCAGCTCACTCATGTGAATGTCAAAGGCGATCGCTACAGAAATACCCAAGGAAGTGACTATGAATTGACTTTATTCATAATAATTCTAACATAAGACGTTGATAAGAGTATGCAGTTTTACAAGTGGGTTTTCCATCAACATTCTGTAAAGGTGTCTAACAGCACTTACAAGCAAAAAACTGACACTTCCCCCTTTCACTGTGTGGCTGCTACAGCCTAAATACTAGATTCCATAAAAAGAAAAAAGTGAAAATTAAAATACCAGGATAGGGAAAAACCTAATTGCTCCATTTCTTGTGAATGGAAAGGCATATTCTGGATACATCACACTGTTGACTATTCAAGTGCTAGGGAGTTGGAGCAGATTGCTTTGGAGATGGGAACGGGAGCAAAAAAGCTAAGAATTCAACAGAATATGACACCAAACTTCATTGAAACTTCGTTGAAATCAGGGAGCACAAGAAACATCAGATGCAGGGCTCTTCCATAGCCTGGATGCTAATATATAAGGACCCTGGAGATAGTGTAGAAAGGCTGACATGACCTTGTTTTCTACCACACCTTGCTTGCTCAGCATGACATTTCAACACGAAACCTGATGAACGACCATGATCCTTACCATATGAGAATTTGGTTTTATATAATTATGGGAATACATTTCTTACTCATACATAGGTTATTTTACTCTGAGGACTTTCTAAAACACTATTAGTAACTGTGTATTTCCTGTTTTACTTTGCAAAGGAAACCATAGTAAACAGGTGCTAAGTAAAACGCATGTTATAGACATTGCCTAAATTACTGCGCTATTTGCAATTACTTCTTTGTATTACAGTCACTGGTCTCTTGACACCTGTTTTTCTTCTCAGAGCAGAACCTAACAAGAGGCCAAGAGATGAAGTTGATGGGGGTGGGGGGGGGAGATTGTGGGGTTTTTTGGTAAGGAGCAAGCACTGAATATCCAAAATAGCAGTACTGCGTAAATAAACCATTTAAGCAGATGTATTTTCTGTGCTCACTTGATCTGCTGTTCTTGGAGAAGGAAGCAAGTGACTATCATAAAGTGTGTGTGTCACTCTCAGCTGTGTTTTCACTCATGTAGCTACTGCAATTCTTTCACTTTGCACATTTTCATTTTCAGCCTGACACGGCTGTAGCCCAGGGCTGCAGCCAATGACTGTATCACACGCAATAGATCTGCACCACTCCTTTTTTTTTTAAGCCAGCAGCTTTTATTTGCTTAGCATCAAACATACCGTAAGCATTCAACAGTCAGAAGTATTAATTCTGACCCTGATGTGCTCAATCATATTACACTCAGCTGAAAGCCACCTACTTAAGTCACATATACCAGTTAAAAAAACTAAGACTAATACAGAAATCGTATCCACAGTGATTTTTAGAGGTCTGATTTGGAGAGACAGTTTTTGTCACACACTTATAACAAGTCAAAAAGTTAAAAAAACCCAAGCACAAAACTCAGGAGGCTCCCTCATTACTTGTAGCCACAAGTTAAGCTCTCCAGGCTATTTCTGGTGCCCACCCTTCTCTCAGCCCAGCACACCATGCCAGCAAGTATCGCTACGTTACTCCAGCGTGTCCACCCAAGGTCACACGCACATGCCTGGAAACGTCAGGACCTCAGCAGCGTTTCAAGCTGGTATTTCATGGCATGTTCCTCGCAGAAACGAAAAGCATGCCGGAGCTGCCGGGGCTGTACACGGAGCAGGCTTACCTTCCAAGCTGAGGGAGCCGAGGGCGGGAAGCCGATCCTTAGGAGAGGTGGCTCGACATTCCTGCCGCAGCACCGGGCAGCTGCTGCTGTCGCTCCCTGGTCCACGCCACTGGCTCTGCAAACACTCAGGGAGCAGGAGGTGGCAGGCGTGGAAAAAAAGAGGGAAACATCACAGGCACCGCGACTCTCTGCCTTGGATGTGAGGAAGCAGAGCCCTGCGTGTCATGTACAGGGAGCAGGAGGCTGCTTGATAAATTTTCTCCAAAGGGGCAAGTTTGAATACGTTTGAGGATAAAAACAAGGAAGGTTATTTCAACATTACAATACATTGATTCTGGGAGCTCTGAGCTTTCTCTGACATGGCAGTCCATGGAAGTTATAAGTGCTTTCTTCTCTTCATAGGTCTTTTAAGTTAATTGTGTTAAAGTGGACTATCCTTGTGCTGGCAAGGTCCTACATCTGCTGTCCTCCAGGAGTACAGACAGCAGTGGAACAATTGACCTCTTTTCTGTGCGATATCCCTTGTTTCAGCTATATTCACATGATGTCCCTGAATATTACTGCTATATTGCAGCAAAGCAAATTATTCCAGGCTGTAAAATATATTTCAATAGATGCATCACAAAAAAAAAAAAACCTTCCCTCCCATATTCAGTGTTACTGTTTGCCTTGTCTTCCTCCACACCGATGGACGTGGCAATGATGAGACACAGCTAACAAAACACATTAGGATAGCATTAAATACCTTCTTAGCTATCTTTCAACTGACATGGCAGCTGAGAACGAGGAGAAGCCGGTTCCGCACAGAAAAATAGGGACTGCAGGCAGCAGCCTTTTTCTAGGCACCTCCCAGGTCAGCAGGAAAAGGATATGAGCTGTCATTAACAAACCAACTCCCATCTTGCCTTTTTCACCTTCTGTCTCTGCCCACTGTTATCAGACACCAAACCTCAAAAGAGACATTATGCAGTGCTGATAAGGACACCAGCATCTGACCTCCACTTCTGCCCCAATTTTGCAGAACAAAAGTGAAACATAATCACCTGCCCCAGCATTTTTTTGCTTAAGCGAGGCCTGAATAAATGTGTAGCAGAGGCTTTGATTGGTATATTTTGTAGAGCTGCATGTGCATTTATGAAACTATTTGGGTTCATTTGTCAATCTGTGTTCAATTTTTTCTATAGAGACTGTTACCATTGTAAGTTTATACCCACAGCAAAATCCTCTACACTGCAATATGAAATTTGCCTGGAAAAGAAATTCTGTTGAAAAGGACAGATGAAAATCCAAGTGTTTAAAAGTTATCTGAATGCTGACGGCATTTGGTTAAGAGCATATAGTCTTGATAGCAAACGTTTTGGCTTCCAAGACCTAATGAAGAATCTAAAACACACACCTGCGCATGAGGAGGAAAAAGAAAGAAAATACAGAGTTCTCAACAGAACTCCGACTGTATTTCACTAACTCTCAACTACAACTTATTCCACAGCCTAGTGCTGGTTTATAACAGCAGAATGAGTTTACTTTTTCTGCAGCCTCATAAGACATAATAAAGCAATAATAAACTGTACTTTACCAGCTGCATTGCCAAATCATTTATGGGTTCTGAGCTTGATGATATTTTCACAATACGTACTGATCAAACATTAAGTCATCGTGGTAGAACCCTGTTTATTTTTGAGGAAGAAAAGGGATGTGAAGCAAGTATTTGTAATTGCAGTTTCATTTATTGATGTCATTTAAGCTAATTCAAATTGGAATGTTTATGCACATAATACAGTCTTTATTATTAAAGCCACAGCAGATTCTAAAGTAATGTTCATTTTGCAAATGAATGAAAATTAGTTTAACATCCCTATCTCTGATAAATTATCTTAAATTAAAATGCTGATGTACAAGATAATGCAAAAGCCACAGTGGATGCAGTTGAGAGTCAGGCGAAATCTTGATATCATAGTGTTATTGTAAACCTATTTTTTCAAAATAAAATATCCCTTTTATTGGTAGGAGATGCGGTTCTAACTCTATGACAGCCATACTCCCCTGGGAAATTCCTAAATCCTGAAAAGCTAGCTACCAGTGTTCATTCAAGTCATATATGAATGAACACCTGAGAAATCTTTCAGAATGGGAATAAAAGATGAGGATTCACCAGGTCACTGAGTTGTGGTATATTATATTGACAGGAAAATAAAATGTATACACGTCATAAAACCTACCAATGCACACTTGATGCACATGAAAAAAAAGTCACGACATCCCAGTCTAGCAGGGCCAGACCCCGCCTCTGAGTTAAGGAAGCACTGTGAAACCCCAAATAAAGATTAATCCCAAAAGGTTGTTCTTAAACACCTCAAAATGCATTAGAAACCTGAATAGCAGTGAAGAGAATTAAAGGATTGAACACTGTTGTACAAGAACATTTCCTCTTAAATGCTTCCCTCATACACACACATATATATAGACATGAAATAATGGCATATAACAGTAAGGCAAATTTAAGGTGTTCTGCCTATATGCAAGTTAGGAGAAGAAATAAAAGAGTCTCAGACAGTTCCTCAAGCGTTAAGAAATTGCTTCTCAGTTCACTCTCAGGTTGCATAGGTTGCATAAGATGCTTCCTGCATTTAGAGCTAATAAAATGTAACTTACGGGTCCAGTTCAAATCTGATACACATTTGCATTACTGATACACTGGAAGAAACTATTCTTTATTACGCTAGAATAAGATACAGAATTCCAATGGAAATAACATTTCTCTATGGGGAAAAAACCAGCACTATTTAAAAGACACAAAAGGATTTTTTATTCTCATAGAAAACAACATTAAAAGGGACAATTCAACGGAACCTGGGGACAGACAAAAGGGTGAGCTATATAGACAAAACATGGACACAACATTTAAAAAAAACCCACTCCATACGATTTTTTTCAGTGTGTTTCCAAATGAGTAAATTTCTGAATAAAAATCACCTGCTCTTTTCACCATTGCATTTAGGTGCTGGAATACGCCCTTACAAGCGGCTACTGAAACACGTGGTGACATTCACATAACCTCACCCAGCTCATTTTGTGTCCAGTGCACAAGTTCTGGCTGAAGGAAAGTTCAAAGCAAAGAAATACAAACACAGGTTCTGCTCCCCCGGCTCAAATCCATCCGCCGTGTAATGGTTTTCCCTACAAATAAGGCATAGCGGTTCAAGTACGACATTAAACATCATCAAACCATGGGAAAGAAAATCACCCGTGAACTCTTTCCAGAAAAGTACTTTATTAGGGAGGATAAAAAGCACTGTTCAGACAGTCCGAATAGGCATGGCCTTCTGCGCTGTCAGGCTCTTCAGGCTCAAAGTCGTCCGGGTCTGGGGGCAACTGGTCAGTATCTTCATCGGAAGTGGAAGGGCGCGTGAGGATTATCCGTGGTATCTTCAGCAAGATGCAAAAGATGGCAGAGAAAAGAGTCAGATCAAGAGGAGGGAAGTGTTTAAAGGGGATATTTTAAAGGTGCAGGGGAAGCAGGTGATGAGAAAAACACGTAAGAGACGTAACACCACAGGACTTCCTGACAGGTGAACTGTTCTATGCGAAAAATTGCACTGATAATTAAAGCAAAATTGAGATAAATTGCCTTTTCCTCTCATTAGCTAATTTTAAAAATAAAAATTCCATAGGAAAAAAAAAGGTAAAAGTCTTTATAAAATAAAGGCAAGTAAATATGAAAAATATACATCTACTTTTAATTAACTTCATTATTCATTAAATTCATGCACCTGAAAGCAATATAGGATCAAATAAGGACCATAAAGCATATAAATTATTGATCTTGGAAAAACTGCGTATTTTGGCTTTTTTACTGACAAAATACATTTAAGAGAAACATTAACACAAAATATAATGTATAAATCCATTAGTTAATAAATATGCGTACATGCATTTGATTCATATCCATTTTTTGGCCAAGAACTTTGTGTTCTTTGAGAACTATATGGTCATGTTTTAAAATTAATTTAAATGCTGTAACTGAGAAAAGAGAAGAATGTCAGGTTCTTTATGTATAGCCAAATAAGGTATCAGCAACGGTTTGTATCAAGGAATGGATTATTATAAATTTAACTCTGATGCACAGAGTCATCCTACTTTTCACTATTTTTCAAAAAAAGTTTAACATGTAATGAAAACAGATATAACAGTAAGTGGATATATCTAACGAGCAGGTAACATAATAATGTGTAACCAATAAAATGTCCATCTTACCAGTAGTCTGAAAACTTTCAAGAAAGGTAGTATTTCTTATTTGTTGCATTTTTTCACACTTTATAAGAATGTTTAATGTTGACACCAACAATTCAATCATTTATATATTAGTTCCTTGCTGTACATTATTTGTTTTAGGAAATGACACAAGCACATAGATGCTTCGTGGCTGTTCAGCTAGCCAGCCAGTAGGTTTCTGCATTGACGTAAAATGAATTATTCCCCAGGCTCCACTGACTGCATTAGCTCTGACTCCACTGACTGTCGGGGGGCCTGGCACCCCCCTGGCTCACAGGCAGGCACACATACACGTAGATGCCAAAATGCAAGTATCAGTCCACAGTTGAAACTCACCCATGATAGCCATAAACTAATTTTAAAACCAGGTGTAAATTTAGTTATATTCCCTGGTGTATTGAACGCCCAATTATATCTCCTTTTTTTTTTTCCCCCACCTTTTGCTTAGACTAAGGAGGACACATTTCTGGAAGCTTTAAATAACTTATAGAGGTCCTAAGTACTGGCCAAGCTAACAACTCCTGGGAAGATGTGCTTCTGCCACGTGCACCTGACAGCATTTATTAAGCTTTCCACGCACTGGATGTTTCTCTTGGCTCTGTTCATTGCTGAAAGATGTTTCTTTCTTAACAACAGCCAGCAGCCAGCTGCTTTGTGCTACAGCAAATGCACATCCTGTACGTAAAGGTGGTATACTGGGTCATATATTGAAATTCTGCCATCTCAAAAACTAGTGCAGACGTCTATGCCTTAACTGAAGTTACCTGCAGGAATATCCAGGACCAGGCTTTGCGTTTCATTGAGCTGTCTGTTCAAAGTTCAGGGAAGACCTTTTTTTGCGCACTCCCACTCAAAAATAGACGCGTGCACGCTTCCCCAAGCCCAGGCATACATTGCATTAGCAAGTATAAAGGAAGAGTGACTGGTACTTTTTTTCCCTTTTGACGAATAGCCCTTAGCCATTTTGAATGCCAGTTATTGAAATACTCTTGATTAGCATGGTTTCTACTCCCCAGCAATCCCACTTGCAAGGAATCACATCCAATTCTCTAAAAAAATCTTTTCTTCAAATACTTCATGACATCTGGAGCCTGATTCTTGCACACTGTCTTTCAAATATTATGATGGGACTAGGTCTTACAATCACAAAGTGAATTTAATTGATGAAACGGAAAATAGGAAAAAAAAAAAAATATATAGCTGTTGGTGAGGCATAACCCTAAAAATTTAAACTAATAACATGAAGTTCTTGTGGGTTATTCCACTCTACCACCACCCCCAAACATAAACACCCAGAGTTTTGATTTGGCACAAAGGTCCTTTGGAGACTTTTTTTTTAGGCATTCTGAAATACTCCTTATTTTAGGGACCATTATTTATTTTAATTATCACAAAAAAATTACTCCTCCTTTTTTTCCTTTTTTAATTAATTATCTACATGTGAAAGAAACATAAACCTGAGACTGTTTAGACAATTTATTTTAAAATAAATTGTGTAGCAGAGGCTTTGATTGATATATTTTGTAGAGCTGCCTGTCCATTTATGAAACTATTTGGGTTCATTTGTCAATCTGTGTTCAATTTTTTCTATAGAGACTGTTACCATTGTAAGTTTATACCCACAGCAAAATCCCCTACACTGCAATATGAAATTTGCCTGGAAAAGAAATTCTGTTGAAAAGGACAGATGAAGATCCAAGTGTTTAAAAGTTATCTGAATGCTGACGACATTTGGTTAAGAGCACATAGTCTTGATAGCAAACGTTAATTAATTAATTAATTAATATTTTAGACTGTGCTCAGTTCCGGCACAAATACTCTTTGGCTTTTCTCCCTAGGTTCAATACACTGCAAGCTGTAGTTAGGCTTGCACAACTTTCCCGAAAACTCATCTCATTTCCTTGATGACACACTCTCTCTTACGCCCACGGTCTGAAAGCCTGCACACGTCTAGCACCTGAGCTGGCTGCAGCGGAGCCTCTGGAGGTCGTCGCCTCCCCGCCAGCGGCACGACTGTGCTACCAACACCCCCGGTTAGGCTCCAAGTTAGACGACTGCCTGCCCACCGGTTCCTGCTTGTCCAACATTTCTGTGGTAATTGCATCAACTGCTTCCATGAAATAAGTGGTGTTGGGGGGAAGACTTTCATCTAATCTTTCATGCTGCTGCAGATAAACAGGGGGCGGCACCAAATGACTGACCAACTTTCTACAGCAGAGGCTGAACAGCGTCTCAGCCCAGAAGCGCTGCAAAGGCTGGGAACCCGTCCTCCCAAGAGGAAAGCAGGCTCAGTTCTGATCTACAGCGGCCCCTCTGTATCCTCTCCACGCAGATGAAAGCTCGCACATAACACCCAGTCACGCTGATTTGGAGACATACCACTGAGTTTCTCTAACAAATCAAATATTCCAGTCCCAGCACAGCTGAATCCTCTGCCCCTCTGCTTTCCGCACATCTCCCTGCCCACTCTCCCTCCGAAACCCCATGTGAACCCATACCGCTGCTGTCCCCAAACCCACCGCTGCTCCTTCCTCTGTGGCCAACTGCCCTGCTCCGCACCCGCCTGCCCGACGGGATGTGGAGGAGCCCCGATTTCCTCACAGCTGAATCATAGGTACCAATGACAAAACAACTCTTGGTTGCAGATTGTGCCACCTATGCAATTGCAGATTGAGAGCAAACCCAATTAAGTAACAGAGTATGCATTTGTACAAGGCCTAATTCAGTGAAAAAAAGCTCAGGCCTCTACTTTCTCTCTCCTAGTATCAAAAGTTATCAATTAATCTCCTGTAAAAACAAAGTAATAGAAAATGGATGTAAGAAACACACATCACAGTTCTAAGCACAGTAGCCTTTCCGTCTTCACCTAACTATCCCCTAGGAACCCAGCACTCTCCATCACTGCCCTCACATTCACCCTAGCTCCGGGAAAATCACAATCTAAGCTTTAACACCTTCCTTTCCTCTTCCAGTTTTGTTTTTTAAAAAACTAAACAAAGCAACAAAACTCAACAACTCTAAACTTGCATTATCTTTTGTTCCATCCTTTTCTCAAACCCAGTGCTTCTCTTCCCAGAATCCCAGGGGGATTTTACCCTTGCTTTCAGATTTCCATGGTTATCTTCATTGACCGCAGCTTAACGCTATTAAATAGGCAAGCTTTGCTCTTGGAGCTTTCCTTTAATATTCATATTTGAATGTACATTTCCTGATGCATCACAACTGAGGGAAGGCAGGAGAACACATTACACGTGCAAAAAAGGGTCACAGTAAAGAGGAAGCAAGCTCTTTCCACCGTCTATTACAGGCAGGGCAAGACACAGACATTTAGGGTGGAAACAAGGAAAACCTTTCCAGCATGGGCAGCTGAGCTCGAGCTGCTTGCCTAAGGCATGTGCGAAGGTATGGAATTTCCATCTTCTACCAGTACCTCTTCAGAAGAAGTTGATCCTGGTGTAGGAGGACAGATTATGCAGGATCCTGTGTCATTCCATTGTTTTACTCCACTAGTTTTTACTGAATAGTGTCTGAACTTGTTTAAAATATTTCTGTTGAAATCTCAAAGTCCTCCTACTCACTTTCCATCGTCATGCACTCATTATTAAAATAATACCTGAAGTACCAGTCAATCCCAAACCATCAAAATATGCAGAATACTTTTTTCAGAAAAATGTATGATTAATCATTTGAAACAGGTTAGTGTTTTCCTTTTTCCCCTGAAATTATATTTTCAGTGACTAAAAAGTAAACTTCACAAAGGATATGTCCTGTACCAAAACCAGTGTGTTCACTATGGGAATTTCCTTCACTACGTTGTTTGCATCTTTCTTACACTTTTTCAACATAAACACTAAGACTTCAGACACTAAAAAGATTCACTAAAAATATAATTTTTGTTTAAATCAGGCATAGCTAAAAATCAAATTATTTCAGACACTCTCATTTAATGGAATTACCACCCTCTATTGAAAGTTGGAGTTCTTCATCTGAAGCACAGACACAGGCTGTCTGTGCACTCCTAGTCCATGGCAAGAAGCAGTAAAACAAACCCATCTCAATAACCTGGGGCAATTCAGCTGCGGTATTGGCTGCAAAAGCTCTTTCATATTGGAACAGGATAGGAACAAACCCACAACTAGCTATGAAGCTTCAGTTAAAAGCATCTTCTTAAAGCATGATAAATGAGATGTCCTACCAACAGGTTAACATCCAATAATTTTTAACGTCCAGCTGTGCACATATGCTTTCCTTTTCCACTTCTAATAAAAATGTTTGTCCAAAAGGTTGCAGAATAGTCCATAAATGACTGTTCATTATGTCTTTTTATAACCTTTTCAGAACCAAAACCAAATAGAACAAACCCCATCATCTTTTTTTTCTCTTTATAAGCCTTCCCCTGACCTCCCCCCCCTCACAGGTCCATACTCCAATCTTAGGAGAAGAAGGAAGCTCTCAAGGCAAGAGTCACGGCTAAAGCCCAAGCTTCACATGCAAGGCATAACCAGCAGAGACAGGACAAAGCACAGCTGAGAGCAAAGCCAGCCGCCAGGGAGAGAGGCTATGAATCACAAGGTGATACAACATGTGAAAAGCCCAAGTTTGAAAGAATAGGGGCAGGGAAAAAGGAGTTGGATTGGCCTTTTGGAAAAAAAACAGACATACTTTTAACCCTAGTTCAAACAGATTGCTTTCTAAAGAAAATATTCCCCAGCTAGAAAATACCTCTAATAGGGAAGCCTGCCTAGTTCAACTCCATATATCTAAATAGTATGTATTTTTGAAATTTGACTTAACAGCTGATCTTCACTGACATCAGTGCTAAGGCTGGTACCCTTCAGCTGGTGGAAGCAAGGGAAAATAAAATAAACTACCCAGCTGAGAGCATTTGCAGGGGTTTGCCTAAATGTCATGAATAATGTTAAGATTTCATACTTAATTTCACCTTTTTTGTCATCACTGGTGATGGCAGTAGTATTTTAGACTTGAACAAAAGGAAATTCAGACTTCTTGAATGAAGACATGCCTTTGCTAGACACAAAAGGTTGCATTTGATAACGACTGTATTCATAGAAGAAACTGTCTAAATTAAATGTAAAGTGAAGGAGGGCATTTGGTCATGCCTAAAATATGTTACACAGCTGGATTTTTAAATAATACTTTTAAAAAGAAAATGCCAAAATGCATCCAACAGGAACAAGAGAGAATGGGCTGATCGACTGCTGCACGGTTCAGACCAAACTGGCACCTGGTGGCTTTTTTAATTAAACTGATGCGATGTTTCGCTCTCAAAGACAGAGACAATGGACAAAAGCAACTTCTTCCCAGAAGAAAATGAACAGGAAATACCAGTTAAAGAGGGAGAAAGAGATATAATTAATTCCTTGTGAATTTATTACCCACAAGCAATCTCACCACCAGGCAGAAGCAGGCAAGGCAGCCAGGGTATGGTGCGGAAGGCAGCTGGGGCAGGAGGCAAGGGAGGCATGACAAAAAACACCTAATGCACAGCCACATGGATGAAACCGTATCAATTTGCAAACCCTGTCTAGGCATTCAACACAGCTTCCCTTTGATAGCACGTTATCAGGAACATTAAGTGTTCAAAAAACAGGTAGACGTGGCACTTTGGGACATGGTTTAGTCTAGTCTACCCTTGATTGGTTTAGAGTGGACTTGGTAGTGTAGGTTAATGGTTGGACTGGATGATCTTAAAGGTCTTTTCCAACCTAAACGATTCTATGATTCTATGATTTTAATCAGCACGTGTTTTACGGTGCACCCTCGATGCTCCTGGTCTCTGAAATCCCTGGCTGCATCCCTTTTCCCAGCGTGTTACAGTGCTATTGCACTGCTTTCGAGGCCTGCAGCCAAACTCCAGAAATTGTAAAGTCAGACGGAGAGAGAGGTATCAACCTCTCCCGCACCCTGGGGAAGATAAATCTATGGTCGGGCATGGACGATGCGCCTCGTTGGGCTGGGCAGCAGAAGACCTCTGCACGAGGAAAGCCGGGTGGCCTTTTGCTGCTGGGTGTTGGGCGAGCGCAGTACCTAACTCAGTTTGTCCTGATGCTTGGAGCAGCCACACTGCTCTCGAGCACTGCCGAAGACTTGCGCCTAAGCTTCGGCACCGTGTTTTTGAATGCACAGCCTCACGTGCCTCGGTTTTTGCGTGCAGCAGCCCGGTGAGGGCCCTTGAGCCGGGGCTACCCCACCAGCCTGTCCCTTTTCCCCGAGCTCGTTGCTCTTCCCACACTGTGCCGGGTGATTTGCTCCCAAATCTAATTCCGCTCAGCGTGATTTCCTGGAGGTTTGATGCACCAGACAAGTGCCACTCCAGGCGCTTTCGCCTAAAATTTCCTCTGTGGGAGTTTTCTAAAGATTGATTATCTTTTAGAGGCCAGGTTTAAAACTGGGTATTTTCTCCGCTTCTTATTGGGATAGCAAGAGAATACCTTGTTTTATCTGTCTCCCAGCGTGCAGTTTATGTAACATTTGGGCATGTCACATTTAGAGTGAAGCTCCTTTCTGTTCTTCCTATTCAGCAGTTCAGTGCCTCCCAAGGGCAATGCCCAAGGCAAGGAAGGTGGAGTTCAGTCAAACTCACCATCGCATTTGGCAGCAGGCAAAAATGAAAGATCAATGTCCTTCGTGTCATATCTGCAATGCCGTTGCATAGAAAAGGCTTTTATATGATTCGAACTGCTTATGAAAATTGTCTTTGCTCCTTTTCTTTCATCTTCTAATGTACCACTGGATAATGACTTCCCTGACACTGGAACCTGATACATAGATTTTCATTCAAGTGCTTTCTGTGTAGTCATTTATGGGCTGATGGTATAAAAACATTGAAGAAAATGCACTGCTTTGATCACATCGGGAGACTTAGAAGGTACTGCCCCCAGAAGCAGTGCTACCCACGGCCCAAGTTACCAATCCTTTGATTTTGAAGAAAGCTCATCACCCCTGTGAAAGGCAGCGGTTGTACCTGAACACTTGCAGGAATTCAGTACGGCCTCCTCCCCTGCTGAATTCCTGCAGAGTCCACAAGGACTCCCCTTGTGAAAGGCAATGTTGCTGATCATTTGTGTGGTTGTTCAAATATTTATCCTCTTTTGTCCTCAAATAGGATGCTATGCCCTACAGCATGGTTCCAGGTGCCTTGCTTGAGTCTACTTGTCTCTTGTATGTTTTTTTGCTTATATTGTCTGCAGTGCTTATATTGTCTACCACATGATGGGTTTACTTTGTAGACTTTTTTCTTTAACTTTGAGGTATTTGAATATGGTATCTTGAAAAGATCAATTAATGACTTTTCTTTTTTAAAGTTTTTTTTCCTATTTAGCATTATTAATTACAAGATCTGCAAAGTTCAAGAATTTAAAGTTTGAAGTGAGTCAATTCTGACCAAGTCCTATGAGAAAACTACTTAAAAGGAAGAGATGAAAAAAGATACATTGTGCAAACAGAAGCATTTTTTTGGAGCAGGAACTTAATCCCAAATTCACAAAGTAAGTTTCCTAACCGCTACACTATGGAGGTAAATGTAGTGTCTATACCACACACCTTTTATCTTTCATCCTGACTCAGAAATACTCAGTTACTTAGATAAAAGTGGAATCAAACCAACAGATGAAATGGAGAAGGAGATCACACAGCAGATGGGTGCTTACACTCTGCTGAAGCTCACACGATCAGTACAGGGTTAGCTAAGCCAACAAGGCTGCACATGGGCTTCTTTGCAAGCGTGTATAAACCTGCACAAGATGCAAGGCAGTGAGGAGTCAGACTCCTGAGTTCTAAAACTAACTTACCTTGTCAGAATAAAAAAATAAAAAAATAAAAATACCAACACCCTTACCTGACAAGATTAAGAGTCATTAAAATGTTCTGGAGAAGAGATAAAGCAGTTCTTCATAAAAAACTTGAAGTCTGAAATGTTAGGTCATATGGTGTTACGGGAACAGGTCAATCAAACACTGTGAGCCAGGTCTTTATTGTTTGAAACGAGTTTCAGAAGAAATCTCTCTTTGATGATGATAGAGAAATTCTGAATCCCACTTTAGTTGTCTTCTTTTATAGAGCTTCTCTGACCTAAGTATTCTACTGGGTTTTCTTTTAAAATTGAAAAAAAAGTAAGACAATGACTGAAGAAACAAGAAAGAAGTTTTATTATGTTTAAGTTGTATGATTACAATTTTCTGATATGGTTAGAACTAACCTGCTCAGAGGAATAAAGAAAGGGTTTGATACATAGATTTCTGAAGATTTTTAACTGGCATAAGTGCATCAAGACTTTTTCCTGAAAAGTCTGTGTCAGCTGGAAATGAAGAAGATAGATCTGCTGTGATTCTCATCCATGTAAGGTTTCTCATGACTTGCATCTAAACACGAAAGGCAAAAAACCAGCAACCAACATATTGTGGGAGCATGGTATATGCTTATTCACTTTCTGCAGGCACAGGAGCATTTCACTTTGATATACATTACAGGTTCTAGCACACAGAAGTTGTCTGTTTTCTCACCGTATTTAGGAACATTTGGTATCTCTGCATTTTTAACAGAGCAACCAAAACATTTGGCTTTTTTAGCTTGAAGATTTTTCCAATACTGTAAGTTTCTTTCACGGAATCACTTTTAATTGATAAAACTTACTTTAAACTTCCTTGAAAATCCTTGATATAAGTGACACTTGTACACCTGGTCTACTATATGAAAAAAATCTAATTAAGGAAATTCCAAGGTCAAAGGCATACAATTAAAAAAATAATATGGTAAGCATTAAAGTGAAGTACTAGATTAAAATATTTAAGAGATTTGATATTAATTACAAAGTATCTAATATCTTTATGATGTTGATAGCCCCAAAAATGCATCAAAGAAGATGACATGATGATGCATGTCATGAAGTGATAGGAGATGCTGAAACCTGTCAACATTCTCCATTCAGTCAGACAAAATCCATTGGGAATTTCAGTCAGAGTTTGAATGAAAATATTTTTGATGGAGAAGGATTGTGCAGAGTTGGCTCTGTGTTTGAGAGGATGACTAGGAAATAAGGAGCAGAGGACAGAAGACAGAAAAATAGAGAACTGGAAATAAAGACTCCAGAATCCAAGTTCCCTCTGTTAAAGTCAGCATGGGGCACTATTGGCAATGTTTGTATCCCCCTGGGTTTTTTTTTTTCCCCTCTAGTTAGATATGCAATATTTTACACACAATCTGCATGTAGATAGCCATATCAGTTGTCGTTCTAATCTGTTATATTTTGATGTACATCTTTACATAGATACTCTTATTTTAAGGTTACCATTTTAAAATCCAAAGACTCTATTTAAGTTCAGTTAAAATATTTTTATTTTGATATATACGTATTAAACAAAGCAAAATAAACAGATCCCATATTTTTGACGTGTGATTAGCATAACTGAGACAAGTCTATAAAATATGGTATGTAAAAAAAGTATCTAATTGTAATTAAAGTTCTGGGGCCTCTACATTCCAATAAAATACTCAATCATAATTAAAACCAAGGGCAATTCTCATTTTTCTTTTGTAAAACAATGACTAGAGTGAAAGAACTTTTCATTGTTTGTCCAATTAATTACTGGTCATGCACATTCTCATGAAATCTTAAAGCTGGCACAAAGGGTTGAAATTGAGTTTGGATGGATGAGTTAACAGTTCAAATGAGCCTTATAGAAGAAGTTAGAGCAACCAGGCCCATAGAGAACAGAGAGGAAACCTGAATCTGGCAGCAGCATCACCCTTTGTCATGTCAGAGCACCAGGCCCAGAGGTGGGATGGGTGATGGCAAGGGATGGCTAGAAGGCTATGGCTACAAGTAAGAGACAAATATTATCACAGTATATGCAAAGAGGATGTTCATTAAAATTCAGTAAAAATAAATAGATGAAGACAGAGTCTCTGCTGG
Source organism: Pelecanus crispus (assembly GCF_030463565.1). Taxonomy (NCBI): domain Eukaryota; kingdom Metazoa; phylum Chordata; class Aves; order Pelecaniformes; family Pelecanidae; genus Pelecanus; species Pelecanus crispus. The sequence continues at coordinate 105,490,297 of NC_134645.1, forward strand.
AGGGCAGGAAGCAGTGATGACATGGAAGAGAGGGAGAAGATGGGCACCATCCAGCACATAATTTGGCTTTTGCAGGTAGAATAATAGGAGCCTTTGGCTTCTTTGACACCATGCTTCTCTCCTTCCCTCCCTTGATGTAGATGCACCCATCTTCTCTTGAAACCTAGTCAGAAACACGAAGGAAACAAACCTTCCTGGATTCCTAGCAAAGAAAAAGATTCTGCATTGAGGTCCTACTGCTATCTGCTTATCTGAACATGCAAAGCATGTCCTCCACAAGAAGCCAGGCTGTAAACTTTTTTGAGGTAAAATAGTGACTGAGGAATAAGAGGAACTTCACCAGAGTAAACCCAGAGCGAGAGCAGATGAGATACTGACCAGTTCCTGAGTCAGCAGCATGCTCCTCAAAAGCCCATAATCCATAAGACTGATGAATGCTGCTCTAGGTTAAAGGCAATAACATACACAATTTGCTACAGCACAAAGATTTTGATTTAAAAAAGAAATAAAACCAGAAATACAAATGTTTCTCCATGAAAGAACTTGCACATTGGCTACTTTAAACGCTTGGAACATATCCAGCCAGTTGACTGCCTCTGTGCACCGTGCTCTAAGGTAGTAGCTTGGTCTAATCTGCCTCTTCCTCCCCCTTGCAGCTGAAGAACATTAAAGTGAGGCACTATTTTCCAAGAGGCATATAGCGTAAAAAATGGTCATTTGTTCTTGTTGGCTGAAAACACGAAAAGTCAGATGCTACTGCAACAGATCCAGGCCGCTAACAATGTGTGAATCAACCCTTTCAACAGTGGTTCCTCTAACAGGAAGCCTCGTTTTTCCTGTAATGCGGGTTAAGACAGTAAGAAACAGCTACCAAGTAGAGCTGGACAAAAAAAAAAAAAAAAAAAAAAAAATGGATGGAAGTGTTTTCAACTGAAAGATAAAACTGGTCTAAATGTTTCACAAGATGATGTTGGAGACCAGAGGCCTCAAAATAAGTTTCTTTAAGCAACTGAATAGAAGAGAAAATCTTTGTTAGTCCATCCCATAGAAAAAAGCTGCAGCTCAATCCTTTTTAAATAGTAATCCACATAGACCATACAAATCTGGTTTCCTATTTGCTTATTTTTCAGTCAACTAACAAATGACATTATTTTTAAAAATGTGAATGGTTAATAAAAACTGAATGTGGTCTTTGATTATAGTCTTTTATATAATAGATGAACTTTCATTTTTTGCCATTAGCTGGGTTGTGAATGGTATTCCTGGAAAAGGATAAAAAAAGACTGGAAGAAGAGGAATCAAACAAAGCACTCCTCTGGCATTTGCTGTAGGAGAAACAGTTGTTGCTTCCTGGTACGTGAGGCTTAATACAAGTAGGATGCTTTTTGACCTTAATCATTCAGATACCTTGATCTTCTTATATCTTCCTAGTAAAGCCATAATTTCAGGTGCGCAGGCAGAAGACCATGATTGGAGTAGGTCTTCAGAGAGTTGAATTTTTTAGAGAAGTTCACAAAAGTAGATCAGATTTCTAAAAGCCACCCTGCGGGCTCAGCTATTTCCTTCTGTGACGTGTGGTAGGCTTAATCTTGTCTGACACCAGTCACCTAAAATAAGGGCATGCAGTCTTGGCCTGTCATGCAAGTTCCCCTTGAGTCAAAAGATAAAAATGGTCACCTCCAGGTAGCAGCTCAACCTCTCCCTCCTAAAAGAGGCACCCTGGAGATGCTGCTCCTTCCATTAGCTAGAGAGGGAGTCCAGACAACAGAATGAACACTTAAGCTGGAGGGAATAAACACCCAAAACAGAGTGCTTCAAAAGCTCATCTGCTATGCTGGTGCTTACCCAGGAGCTGAGCTCCTCCAGAAGGCACGTCCCAGCTGCAGTGACAGCCAAGTAAACACATGGTGGGGTCACTGATCTTTGGTGCCTGTTCTCCTCTTACGCAGCCACTCACAAGTTTTGTGCGAGTCTTTCCCATTTTTACCAGCATTAATGACAGACAACACAAAGTACTTGGCTAAGGATGATTTGTTACTCACTGGGGCCATCTTACTTACCGTTATGACGTGGTTTACTGTCGGGAAGGGGCTGCCCTTGGATGAAACTTCAGTAGAACCAGCATCAAGGGCGTCGGGTTCTGAAATGAGGGATGCCTTTAAAGACAAAGCAGCAGAAACGTATATTTTTATTTTGAACGCTGTTTAAGAAGAGCAATTCCCACCCTCTTGGGTTAGTATACAAATGCCTGGCCTTATCATTATATATGGTTGCACAATGAAAGCAAATATAATTGCAATTCTTGCCATTCCCCATTTTTGGTGAACACACACTGTATTTGAACTGTTGAAATGGTCAGTTCAAGAGTAAGAAGTTGTAACACATAGTATCAAGAAAAAAACGCTGGTTATTTGTACACAGATTAGTCCTGTCATCAAAACCTTAGGACTCCGATAGCACACATGAATGCATTAATTCCTTCTCATCTCCCACACATAGAAAGAGCAGAGGTTTTTTTCCTGCATTCTTTAAATAGATGAGTGATTCTGCCATCTTGTGGGAGACAGAGAAATCATAACTATTTGTAGGATAACAGCAGGACAGAACAGTACCGAACAGAAATGTCTTCTCTTTTTTACTGCTTTCACTATTCATTAAATGAACAGATATTAGTAGGTAGTATATTTCAAATAGCCCCAAAAATAAGCATGAATGGAGAAACCTGAGCCAAATGGTTGATTTTTAAGACACTGACTTTACCAGAAACTCTGATCACAAGTTAAAGGTACAGCAACTAAAAATCTGATTTGTTTTCCCTGATGATGTGATAATGTGAAATATGTAAAGAATTATTTAAATTCTCTCACATCTGTTAAAATACAAAAATTAGATAAGGATAATCCTTTCATAAAAGAAAAAAGGTAAAATGATACAGAATTTTATCCATAATTAACGCTTTAAAAAATGTTAAACTAACTTCCATATGTAGATTGTGGAACACATTCCTCTATTAATAAGTCTATTATAGCATATATTATATATATATATATATTATATTATTATTATAGCATAGTTTTACAAAATTATTAGACTAATTTATCATTAATTTGTCTTTGGCTGATATAGGTTGTATCCTTATTCCTGGCAATTTAATAGACATACAATATTGCTTGCTCTATCTTACCTTAATTCAACAAGGAGCATGCTGGAGTAAAAACTATTAATTTAAGCAAGCATAAATGACAGTTTAAAAGAACAAGAGCTGAAAAAAAATTATGGACCAGTTTCACCTCCAAGTAATTTTGTAGAGGCTCTCCTCTCACTCTACCTTTCTCAGCAGGTGGAAACCAAACAGTAAGTCAAAAATATATATCATAAAACTGTACGTGATCACCACTGCTCTTGGGAACCTCTGAAGCTCAAGAGAGTGGATTCTGCTAGGAAAGATGAGGTTTGAGGTGGGGTAGCCCAAGAGTTACATTTATCCCTTGGCACTTGGCACTGTAAGTCTCCATCAGGGGAGTTACTTTGAGCTGTTCTCTCCCATCCAAAAATTACCTCAGAGAAACAAGCTCATCTAGTTTATACTTCTTTGTAACAACCACAGTGAACTCATCTAGTAAATCTAATACAGTGTCATAAGAAAGGTTCTCGGACCAAGTACAACTCCATTTGCCATTTGTGCTTACATAACTGCTTATTAAGACCATTATTTTACTTTATAAATCAGCAATTTAAGCGAATAGTATTTTGTCAAGCACTTTGAACATAAAGATCTGAAAACCAGAATATAATAAGAAGGAATACAACAATTCAATGTCATTATAATTTCTTTATAATGTAGTTTGGGAAGTATCTAAAAACCAAAGGCAAGCCTAAATCTAGATCTCAAATTCCCCAACTCTGAGTGATTTGATTTAAAGATAACAACAAGAGAACACACTCCACATTGACAAACAACCCATCTACCTCTTCCACTCTGTTTCCTGCTTGTACTCCAGCCAAGTCTGCTGGACCATCTTTCGGCAGCCGTGCAATCATGATCCCCTGGTGACACAAAAGACAGGTTTCAGACCCGACAGGGTTTCTTCCATTGTTCTTAGATGTAAAAAGCAAACGGGAAGTAATTAATTTTCAAGACTTGTTGTTCTGCTGCCTCTATTAAAATAAAAATTAAATGTCTCGGCACAATAGCAAGGAAAAAAAGCCTCCATGGCTGACACATACAACAATGAACAAAAGTCATTAACGGTTTACACTGTGCCATGGGGGACAGACTGAGAAACAAAGATTTATTTAAATTATAATTAAGTGAGAAGATGTGAGAAACACTTCTCTCAAATCAAATTAGCTCCTGGGAATGAGCAAATGGGATGGGAGAGGCATGTGGATGGCCAAGGGAGTGACCCCAAACTGAGGTAGAAAGTGGAAACTAGCCCACAGGTGTTTCAGCCATCAGGTTGTCTTTGGAAAATCATTGGTTTATACTGGGTTTTCTCTCCAAAATCATCCCTCCAGGAGCTTCCCCATCAAAATCTACTGCCGGCTTTGCTCATATCTACTTTGGGAAGTAAGTTAGCCATGTTTACCCTTGTTAGCTTTATTATGAAGACAGTGATGTTACATTGAGGACAACCTCAGAAAGGAAACCAAAACACAACAGCTTCAAAGAACTGCTCATCAGTTTCTTTCTAATGATTATTAGATAAATTTTGAGTAATGAAATGCACCTCATCATTGTCTTTACATGGAGATGAGCCCTTTCCACCAGCAATGCTAATACCAAGACTCCCCATTTGACTGCACACAGTAATGGTTATCTGGAAAAGAATTATAATGGATAAGTGGCCCGATTAATCAAAAACATTGCCTATTACATGAGCAATGAAAATCTACCTCCCACTCTGAACACCAGCAGATTTGCCCAGCCCAGAGAAAAATGATGCTATGCTTCAACACTGGCACATGCAAGACTAGTCTTTACTCTTCAGTAACACCAAGAATGCATTATTTCTCCAGGTTTTAGAATCATGCTAAAACCATATAAGGCTGTTTATAAGGCCACTGACCAAACCAGTTGTTTCATAAAACCCACCAATCTACTGAGCATTCACAATGGCAACAATGCTAGTACGCAGGAGGAGTGAAAAGTAAATATTTTTTGATAAGTTTATGAAAAACCTTTGCTTTGGAACCTCATCTACAGTCTGACTTCCTTATTCTCAACTCTTTTGAGAACAGATAACTGAATTTGAGCGCTATTACAGTAATTTTCTTTTCTTTTAAACAGGCTTTCTGTATGTACGTGTTAATTCTATCAATAGCCATTGACTTAAAAGTAAAAATATCAGGAAGCTTTTAAAAAAGCAGCATAAATTGTAATCTATCTAGTCTATTCTCCTCCTGCTGCTATCAGCAGAAATTTAGTACAAAATCTTAGATAATTTTTTGAATTTACAGAATTCACAACAAAGACCAAATAAAATTAGTTTCAAGTTCGAAAGACAGCTTACATTTAAGAATTATTCCCCCAGTTGTTGGGTTTTTTTTTCTTTAGTATATAATATGCTTTGTAGTAAATAATAATTTGCTAATTGCTAAAACAACAATCACATTAGATTTAAAGAACACCTTGCCATAGTGTAGTGGAATCTGAGTGCAAATTGCATTTAACATTATCACATTAGTAAAATGCTCTTATGTTCATTGGTTTGCTTCATATCTCCTAAGACAATTCAGCCTTGAATAACTTCTTATATTTTATAATTAAGAATATTTCAACACAGCTGCATTTCAAAATTTAACAAATGTATGCAGTTACTCTTGCACATATAACATGCTCATCTGAAATTCCTAATTCCTAAAAAGGTATGAAAACACCCTATCAGTCAAATGAAAAACACTCTGCCAAATGTTGCTTAGACTTAGCATTACCTGCATGCTCAAGACTTCACAAGCCCGTGATTACCAGCAGTGTTTTAGTGACATGTCCCAGCACAGGTGCCGCACTGGGTGAGCTGCCTTTCCTGGAGCTGCATCCCGCAACCCTGGGGATGCAGCACAATTCTGCATCTCCCACCCCACGGGCAGTCAGCAGAGGTGTGATCTGCACTGGCCCACCCCTTGGAGCCAACCCATAAAGGACGTTTCTTCGTCATGTGCTCCAAAGCATGCCAAGACAGGAGATACCCATTGAGTTCAGAGTATAGCTTTCTCCATAAACTTCAGCCCAAATCTTGCAGTTCTCGCTGATAAATTTTCATTTGAACGTTCCCATCCCTTTTCAGGGGACAGAGGCTTTCTCATGCCATGAGGGTAAGGCCATGCCACTGCTCCTAAACCATGAACTAAGTGAAGACTTAGCTGAGTGCCCACCTGCACACACCCTTGCCTTGACCATGCAACACCAAAGCTGGACATGTAAAAGTAGACAGTATCGAATGGCTACAAAGAAAGTTGGGTTTTTTTTTTCCCCAATGGAAAACTCTTTTTCCATATAAGTCAGTGGGAGCAAGGACAAACCTCACCCTGCACTCTGTGAAGCACAAGTCTCACAACATCTACCATGCAACATACCCCCTTCTTTGCATCTTTTATAAACTTGCTTACACAAGAAGCATACTTCCCCACAGACACGCAGAATTCCCCACAGACACGCGGAGCCCCCCCATCAGTGAGCCCAGCCCATGCAGCAGTTCAATACCTTCAGTGGGGGCTGCGGCGCATCTACCGCCCTCAATGCCTCCGGGATCCAGCCGCTCTCGCCGGGGAAGCTGCCCGCGGCCGAGACAGGTGGCTGCACCTTAGTGTTAGTCCCTGGAATAGTCTTCCCTTTCATTGCCAACTTGTGCTTTTCTTGAAGAGGTGTTCTGGTATTTCTTTGATCTCTTATGGTATCGTCGGTATCAAAAAGGCTGCCAGAAAACTTGGAAACAGGTTCCTGGGGAATAAAGACAAAAAAAGGTAAACACATCAACAGCAAGGAGAATACCTATCTGATACCCAGACCCTACCTGTGGTAAATTGGATTTGTTCCTCTCTATCACATTGCTGTACATTAGGATTTGTTCCACTGAAGACAAAACTGCAACTTTAAAGCAAATGTACAAGTATCTTTCTTTTACCATTATTTCTCTGGGCATGGTTTTCCCTCAACATGGGGGTGGAAACTGTGGGAACAGGGAGAGGACTGGGATTTATACAGCCTTTCTCTAGATCTCCTGGCACACACAAGCACATATACACAACTAAATCCTGCAGTGCTCTATGAAACGGGTGGAGCATGAGAACAAGACTATTTTCAGCAGCCTCTAGCAGCTCAGTAGCACTGAATCCACTGTCCCAGGGCAAGGAACCACACACATGAAGCAAAGGAAAGCAAAATACAGAAAATAAAACATTTCTCATAGTTCCTCAAGGCTCACATTCTGGAGCACAAGTGTGAGAGTGAAGGCAAGCCCCTACCTTGCATGTACATCTCTAAGAGAGGATTTTGTTTAAGTAATCGGATTGACTTTATTTAGCTGCAAACAGCAGTGAGTGGAGACCGGCAAACTTAGTGATTTAGGTGTCCACTGGAAGTGGAGCCTCAAAGGTGAGGCATCCTGAAGCCTGCTTTGAAGCCTGGCTCTAGGCTGTACCTACTGTGAGATGAAGTGAGGAACTGACAATGTCACCCTATGCTTAGCTAAACCACAAGGGCTTGAAAAAAGAAACACACAATTAAAATACATCCACCAAACAATTAAAGCTTCAGACAAGTTTGACTGCAAAACACAATGACATTTTCCAGTTATCAGTTATGCTTAGCAAAGTGGTTAAATTACATTCAGCCACGACGTCCAAATTCTGTTCATATTTTATGGATGCTTTATTGATATTTAGCTGATTTTTGCTCCTTAATTTGATGGGTAAGGTTGAATCAGATCTTCATATTACCAAAATCCTTGTATCTTCTGTTAGCAGTAAAATGATGCAGCAAACAAAGGTCAACACCTTTGAAAATAAACCCCATAAATGTCTTCCTAAGCTTGGACATTTAATACTAGAAACAAAAAGCAGTGGCATTACCATGAACGACTGTGCAGAAACCCTACTGGTCACTTCATTTTTCAATCTACGTTGGAGCTTTCCCACAATCTTTTTTTTGGTTGGGATGGAAAGAAGCATCACCAACCCTGGGGAGAGCAAGCAAGGCATGATTGCTTCAAATTTTCACTTAAAATTAAAATGGAATTTGTTTAGCTTTAACTCAACATAAAACATTCATTATCTTTCTTCTCTAGAGAGAGATTCCTCTTTAATGGCACCTGGCTGACTAACCTGGACCCATCAGCAGTGCTGAGGTGCCGTGGGTGCCGGGGAGAAAGGCCAGGAGCAAGAGCCAAGAGCAGGGGCTGGAGGAGGGGGCACACCAGCAGCAGCTGGGGGCTAGCAAGGGAGTGGAGGTCCTGGCCGAGGAGCGGGATCCCCAATTCCTCCCTCAACTCCCAGCAAATATCTGGAGGAAAGACTGGTGAGCAATGACCTGAAAGGGAAAGGCTGCAAGAGTGCAATCACAACCTCCTTTTCCCAGGCTATGATTAAGACGACAGCCAAGCTGCCGCCCAGGTGACAGACACCTGGTGGGCATAGGCTTGAGAACCCACAGCATCCAGGGCTTTCCCAGATGTCAGCATCCTGGAAGAGCACTACCCAAAACTAAACATGCAGTGGAGTAACACTGCACTACCCAAAACTAAACATGCAGTGGAGTAACACTGCAACCTCACTTTTCTACCATCTAGTCTGTGGGAGACATTGAGCTTCAAGCACTGCTAGCAGCCTGCTCACCTGAAAGAGATGCAGGGATGTCGGTGACTGGAGATGGAAGTAGGAGTAAAATAAAAACCATCGTTGCTCAGGTTACTCGTCTTAACCTGCAAGTTGTACTGTACTCTTAGTGGTTGTGATGGATTATTTAATTGCAAAGTAAAGGAAAAAAACACGGAACATGATTCTGTACCCTCTGCACAAGCAAGGACATGACAGCACAGGCAGCACAGCCTCCTGCTAACCCAAAGTGCTCGGCAGCACAGCACTGCGGGCAGGTTGTAGTTTCTTGACGGACACACAACATTGTCCCTCCTGACTGCAAGGAGACTACCTACATCATCAGGATTCTCCAGTTCCTCCGCTTCTTGCTCGGGACTGATCCTTCCTTCCCTCCATTTTCCATTAGCAGAGCTGAATTTGTACAGGTTACCACCATGAAAACTTTCCTTTCCTTTCAACGAGGCCCAGCGAGAGCCCTGGGAGCTCCAGCTATGGCCACTGTATAGTTTAGGAGACTTGGGAAGCCACTTAATAGAGTCCTGAGAGGAAGACGACAAAAAAAATAGGCAATTAATAGATTTTAAGAAAGTGATTGAAGTATGTACATGCAGAAATTGTCCGGCAAGTTCTGCAAGGTATTTTAGTATCTTGTAAATACTGGGTTTTCCCTTTTTACCTTGAGAGGTACCTTCAGTCCCAGAGAGACACTTTGCCAGTTAATGGGCAATACTGGTGATACAAAGAGCGAGCAAAGGCTGCTGAAATTAGTGGAAACCTTCAGGGACTTACATGAGCGTGGAACCAAGCCCACCTTCAGCATCATAAAGAAGAATTAATGATCAACAACAGTCTTCAATAATGTTATACTCTGTACTATTAAGAAAACAAACAAGAGTACTTAGACCTTTAGTGACCATCTCATCTCACGACCTGAGTTAAAAAAAACCCAAACCTATCAAGTCACCCCCCTCTTTTCATTCTGCATTAAAAAAAATGTTCCATTTCTTGAATGATCCCAACAGAAAGTACAATACTAAATTGAAAATCAGCAAACCTTAAAAGATCGAAGTGATTATAATCCAGTTTTCGCAAAATGTCCATTACTTATTTACATCCAAAAAATACCACCTCTCTTTTTCATACACAGAAGTTCATACATGACAAGTTGTGTCAAGGTTACCTATATACCTTAATTTCACTGAATATCAGAAGTCATTTTTCAAAGTAACCTTTATCTTTCTTTTAAGCTTTATTTGAATCTCGCCTTTACATTTTCTTACAGTGATACAAATCCAATGGCAGAAAGCAGCCTGACACCATAGATACATTAATGCACATGCTCCAACAAGGCAAAGAGATGGAGAACACAAACTAATGAAAAAAAATTATCAACAAGCTTATGGTGTGCTGCTGATAGCCCCACCATGACTTTTCCATTGTTTGAACAGATACTTGATTCAGATTTAACAAGTCTTTAAGCTTCCTTTTTCCTTTTTAATGCAGAATGGTTATGTTCACACACACACAGATTTCTTGCTGCTATCAGCACCCCAGATGTCACCATCTCTATTACATCTAAGACAAGGCTCTCCATGCTGGACGTCCTGATTCATCTTCAGCTGATGAAGGAGCTCCCCTTGGGATTCTTTATTTGCTTTTGGTTTTAGGATGGCTGAAAAGACTAGGAAATGGACAAGGACGGTATCTCAGCGACATCTTGGAAAAGATTATAGACCTTTCTGTGAGTCCTGAAAAGATCATAGCCCCAACAAACGGTTATTTGCATTGTACATAGAATGCATGGTTGGCCTCTATAGGAAATTTTCTGTTAAACTACATTTTGAAGTGCACTGACACTCAGCGATACCACTGTTTGCTGATAAATAGCCCGTATTTCTGGTTATCCTAAGCCACGTTGCTCAGGACACTCGAGCTGACTGTTGATTTAGTTCATCAGTGAATTGAATGTGGAAGCAGCACAAACAATCATGACACAGTAGCGGCTCCCGTTCCTCCTGACAATTCAAAACTCAAGGCAGGATATCTCCTGGTATTTCTTTATGCTTGCCTTAATAAGGAAACGTAGGGTACCCTTAAATAGAAGCTTTATTTCTTATGAATAATAACTAGGTGAATAGCAATTGTAATCAGATTGATAAATAGCACACTAGCTGAAATTGTTTGCTATTGTTTTGGTCTGTTTTATAATATATGTATTATTTCAGAATAGCTAATGCGACACCTCCCAATGTTCAGGGTGTTTCCAGAGACAGTTTAAATCCCTGTCAACTTTTGAGCTCAGGAGGAAGTCATAAAGCAATTTCACTCTAAAAATAAACACAGGTACAGTGAAGTATTTAACTTCTTCCGAGGGAAAGTCTCGTCCTTGTTTGACCCTGATCCCTAATCCTAAACACCACCTTCTCAAACCCAGCCTGCCAAATTCAGTAAGACCAGTAAAAGACTATTCTCTCAAGGTAACAGATAAATTTCCATTTAAGCTTATGCTGACAATCACTTCACCACCTTAGGCATACATTCAACTGCTGTGGTAGCCTCCCGTACGCACGAGGAGCAAGCTGATGTCCATCAGCAGATTTTACATCCCTACGCCCCTCGCAGCCAAGCTGGGAAGGCAGAGCTGCAGGGCACTCCTGCTCCCTGCCCATCCTCTCCTGCGGCAGGATGCTTTTCCTCCTGCTGCCATACAGCTATGAGGGAACTTCAGTATCTGTTTCACACCTCACACCTTCCGTAACCTAAGAGATTTTAGTTTTCAATATTCTTGATCTACAGTACGTTAAAGTAAAATAGAAACAAAATGACAATTCAGGGTAAGAGCTTCACATTTTCACTAGGTCTATACAATACCATGGATGGCATTATCTTTATGAAAGCAATTTCACAGTTTGGTTATATCAACGGCAAAAGATTGAATGGAACAACCAGAAGTGCCTTTTAGCCTACATTTGCACGTACCTGTGGTAAGCAAAACGCCCCGTGGATTATGCCTTCATGAAATAAAATGGAGAAAGCAAGCCAATGAATGCTGCTGCTGTGAGCGTAGGCTAACGTTACTTTAAAAACAAATCTTAATCATTTTTTACAACTCAACCCTTTTTGATGAAAGGAAAGGGGGAGAGGGTGGAAATTAGATGATAGTGGACTTTTAATCCAGAGTTCAGTAGCAATATAAGGTGAGGAACAGAGAATGCCAGGGATGCTGTGCTGGACCCACCGACTGTCAGGGTGTTACCGTGCCTGGCTCTTCGCACCCTTTTGGACAAAGCCAAGAGTAGCCAAGGTGCTACACAATGCTGCAAGTTCTTAGTGAGGCCAGTCACACACAGAGTTGCAATAAGGAAGAGATGGAAGGTACAGCTCTGTTTGCTGTGCTTTAACACAAAGTGACCACTCAATCTGATTTTTTTACTGGATTTTGTTTTCCCTCCCAAAAATAAAACCACCTCCTTACTCTGATCTATTAATAAAAATTGTGTTAGATCAGCAATAAGCTTCCATCACACCTCAGGGTGGGAATCACTGCAGTTCAGCTAACAGACAGCAGATTTGTACTCCAAAAATAAAACTATCGTAAAAATCCTCCAGTAGTTTATTAGCTTATTCTCATTATACTAAATACTACAGGACCATGCTTTGAGACAAAAGAGGCTACTGGCAAATATCCTAATATTAAGAGAGAAAAATCAGTTCTGCTTACAGAATTTTATAGATGATAATTGGTCTTCTTACTACCCAGGTAAGGCAGGAAGTTTATTTTTGTATTTTATACATAGGGAAGCTGAGATCCATAAAGATTAAAAAGGTCGACGTTTTAAGTCATTAGTAGCAAACACAGAGTGAGGCACACAGATTTACATTCTCTTAAAAATATCTGGAATATATTTAAAAATATATGAAAAGCGGCAAATTCAGTATTTAGGACTTTCAGCTTCATGGGTATTTGGACTGTGTAACACTGGTGCTTTGTAAATGCAGAAGTGTTTGGAGGGAAAAAAACACTACTGGCCTCAGCAGTTACGTTCCATAGAAATACATTTTTCATCTCCCTTTATTAGTAATTGTCCTAACTGATTGGTAACAGATCATTTTCCTTCAATATTTCACCAGCAAGTCAGGTGGGCTCCCTTTTCACCTCCTTTCAACATGTTTTTCATGTTTTCAAAGGCAGTCTCTTGAGGACATAAATACTCCTCTGTATCATACCCCTGTATTTTAAGAGGACAAGTTGTTCTTATGAAGTACAAGGTGTCTATTCCAGTAAGCTCTCACTAATATATCCTCTAGAGAATGAATTTCCTCCAGGCAACAGGGTGTGCAAATGCTATCTATCACCCTATATCATTCTGGCAAATGAAAAAGAATCCAAAACCCCCCAACATTAAAAGCCAAGACATGAAAACCACCTACATTTCTGAAGTACCATACTGAAACCATACAGTGACAATGAAACACCATGCTTACAGCAAGAGCCTGGTCACCATCAGCAAGTAGAAGCCCATGCTTTCAGTTACCTAGAATATTTCAATGGTAATACACTTGCTACTACTACTCAGCTCAAAACCCCAAACACACATTCTTGCCTATTTTTCTATTTAAAAAAAAAAATTGTTTAAATGGCTTAACTAATTAGTAAATATGAAAAAGAAAATGCCTTTAAAGATGTATTTCCTAGAATATAAACATTCCCTTCCTTTTAAGTACAACTTTACATAACATATTCTACTAATTGAAAACTATTTCAGACTCATTCCCTTTTTAAAGCACAAATGGCTGTCTCTAAGAGCTTTGTGTGATTCACATGAAATACAAATGAAAGCTAAACAAAATGCTGCCAAAACAAAGCTATCCTTGAATATGCTTACACCGTAGAATAGGCGACATAAAAGCTGCTTGAACATATTATTGAAGCAAGCCTTCCATGGGGAAACTTTGCTAGCACTAAATACATGAATTAATTTTAAATATATAGATGTTCAAGTATTAACTAGCCAGGTAAGATTTTTTAATTTCCTGAAGATAACATTTAAAAAAAAAAAATGCTGTAGGTTATCCTAAAAACATCCACTATGCAAATGTTCTTCAGACTTGCAGTTTTCTCCCCTTTTGAATGCAAAAAAATCATCAGCAATATTCAAATAATCTCTTTTTGTTAGTTAGTTTAGATTTTGGTTTGGTTTTAAGTTGATTAATAGAAGTCCATGATATCATTAGCAAACTATAGAGAAATCCACTCACGTTTATAATCATGTAGTGTTCTGTTTAATCTTCCAGAAACACAGGACAATCATATGTGCTATGAGCTACTTCAAAATGGTTTAATGCAGCATGCTTGTTGTGGGTTTGGGTAAAACTAGCAAGTTATTGGGAGAGATCAGAGAGAATCAAAGCGTTTTCATCACACGCATAGTCCAATAAATTGCTCGAGTGTACCTCAGGACCAAAAGGAGATAGCTTTAGTCCAACACAAAACTAACATTGAAAAGTTAAGCCTTGTTTCTGCATTATTCTGGGGATGCTTACAAACTGAAATTCAAGCTGCTGATGCTTTGGTGGTATTTGCAAACTGTGCGTGCATCTGTGGATTTTGAGGAAGGTTACCACAGTCAGTACTCGTCTACTGTAGTGAGCGTTGCTAACATTTTGGGTATGGCTGTTACCATGCCTCCAGCTGCACATCCAGAGATTTCGGGCAAGACAACATTCTCCAGCAACAGATGAGCACAAAAAGTGTCAAAGGCTATTGGACATCAGGTGTCAACTTCCCAGTGTTAACACCAAGGGAGATTTGCTAAATCCCTTCTCTGAAACATCACTGAGGAGCCACAGAGTCCTTCCCGTGGACAACACTGATGCTGTACTTTTCAGGAGAGGACATCTCCTGTATAAAGATGAGCTACTTCTCAAGATCTCGGTGCTAATAGACCAACAACATCAGTGTTAAGAGGCACACCCTGAACAAGTCATGAATTCAAAACCAGACTGCCATGAACCCTTGCTCCTGAAGTTAGGCAAGGCACAGTCCAGCCACAGGCACCAAGCCCCTCAAAGCCTTCTGTTCGGGCAGAACCCAAGACTGGCCATCCTGTTGCCACAAGAACCATAGAAGCAGCAAAATTGCATAGTCTCGCCAACATCCACCAGAAGAGGAGATAAGATGGCTCCTGCAAGGCAGCTCACAAAGCTGTCCTCAAACCAGGTGTCTGCTCTTCCACTTTGAGAAATCTCATGTTCTGCATTAAGCTGGCTGAATACTGATTATATTCCTGACTTCAGAATGAAAGAGGAATGCGCTGCCCCTCTGAAAATTTCACAATTGTTTTAGGAGGAAGGGAACAGCCAAAACATTTATTGATAGCCAAGATCAGCCCGCTTTTCTCATCCTCTCTGACAGCAACCTAAGCACAGAAACAGATAGGTGTGTTTGATGGAAACTGAAGATAGAAAACATTCTTATCAAATCAACTGAAAAACTAAAGTAATTTTATTTTCCAGAATCAAAGAATGTCAGCGAATTTTCCATTAACAAAAGGTCTAGATGTTTCTGATAATTAGTACGCTCCAGTCTCAGTGGGAGGTAGGCATTTCTAGTCAGCCAGGCTAGAATCAACTGATATACTAAAGAATATACTTAAAAAAAAAAAAAATCCTGGTGTCACTACTTTCCTCGCAAAATCTGAATTCGTGAAAAGCAAGCAGTGAAACCTGTTAAGCAGCTAAGCAGCTAAAAAAAGTTCACCCAGCGCTAGTAAAGCACTAATATTAGACAAGAAGCAGGCTGATCAGCTTGTGCTGGACACAAACGAGTCATTTGCTGGAAAGGACAGCAGTATGCAAGTTTCCAGCATTCACTTTCCCACAATATGCTGATTATCAAAAATATGGCATGTAAGCCAGAAAAATAATCTTGACACATGAATTATATGGAAGCTGTGGAAAAAGCCTGGAGCAACACACAGAGGATGGAAAAATCTGTTGCTACACTAACAATACTAACAATGGTAGCAAGAGAGTGCTTTTTTTTTCCCTACTCTTGTAAGACTATGCAATTGTGACTTTCAATAAAGAGAACCCGCATGCAGTAACTGACAGGTTAATATTAAATCCACTCCACCACTATGGTCACTTGCTTTTCCCTGGTTAGCTGTTTAGCTAATAAAGCAGTGTGCAAATTTTGCAGTGTTTCTTTCTTTGCATTAGACCCAGCCCCCAAAAACTTACAAAGCAATTGAAAAAGTAGAAGAAGTTTAAAGAGGAAAAAAACCCTGAAAGTTATGTTTACAAAATCATATTCACTGCTCAGGCTCCTCAAAGCATCAACAAGAGAAAAAAGCCAAACAGAGACTGGGAAGGGAGTCCTCATGCTTTCAAGGACACACGCTGCTTCAACATAGCAAACATAATCAGCTTTTTCCAGCTATAAAATACAGTTAAAACTGTCTGGAACCTTATCAATACTGTTGGGAGGACAAGTGTACCTAAACCACTTTAGGAAATGGCACACATACAGACCATTCGAGAGATCAGACACTAAAAACAAAACAAACCACAGCCTCCAAATGAAAAACTGTCATCACAGAACACAGAGTCTGTCAGCCTTTGGCTTTGGTCTGTCTCTTTTAGGAACTCATTTTCATGTCAAATGGGTTTGCCAAGGTTTACTTGGACTCTGGGTACAGAGTTTCCTACATTTTTAAACTTCTGCTGTGTCAGTCCCAGTACTTTAAAAAGAAAATTCTGCCCAAGGTTGGATTCAACTGTACCAAAACCTCATTTTCTTTCTGGTTTTATTTTAATAGCAGCTTACCAAGAACAACTGGCAGAACTCTGCCTTGGGAAGAATGAAATTACGCTACCCATGAACTAACCTCACACCTATCAACCTGCAGCAGCTCCTGCAGGAGACCTTGAAGCTTAAATAAGGAATCTCTGGGATGAGAAGAAATCATAAGAATTAATGTATTTTGCCAGGTTAGATTTGAATATTTGCAGATGGCTTGCAATACCTACTTGTTCAATACCAAAAAGAAAGCAGTGCTTTTTGTAAAAGCTTCAAATCAAAAAGTTAAATTACAAAAATTATCAAATATTGTGGTTGTTAATTTTAACACAGAAGTTATTATGACTACCCTGACCTCCTCCTTTCCCACCCTCTCCCAGAAACCCTCATACAAGCAACACTTACTGGAGGAAATGTTCAGCAGCAGAAGGGATGTGGTTAGCTACACATGAAGTATCAGGTCTTTAATTTCCTTGAAATTTGTGTTCATTGCATTAGCTCCCACTAAATATGTCAAATCTTTGCTCTGAACTGAGACTGATGAAGTCCCTGCACTGCGCAAGTTGGCGGTCTTTGTTAGTTCATGGCACATACAGAACCCAGAGCACCAAAATCAATCTTTATCAGCCTTTTGCAAAACTGTTATTTACTGAATTCAAAGCAGTTAATACTTACCTTTCCAAACAAACCAGAACCCACAGATTTAATAAGACCTTGAAATCAGCATTGGACCACTAGAAGTGCAACACAGTAACAATGATAGTAAATTCCAGTATTAATTCATATATACTTTGCTATTTCAATAATACAATAAAGCTACTGAAGCTTTTAAAGATTTTTTTTATTATGGTTTTATATATTTATATAAAACCACCAAAGCACTTTAAAGAATCATGCTTTCTTGTGTAATACATAAAACTAGTTTCATACTGTGCTTCTGAAAGTCTATCGTGCGCTTTTTCAAGTTATTTTACAGATGGCACATTTAAAAAAAAAAAACAACGGAAGCATGAATTTCTAGTGACTGCAATGCAACATGGCATCCAAACCAATGTATTTCATTACAACTAAGTTAAAGTGTGAGTGCATCATGTAATAAACAATAGCAGTTTGGTCATTTTAATCTTAATTCTGTTTACAACAAAACTAACATTTGTGCTTCACGACCTGAAATCCCATGATATAAACATCAAGTCCTCTGCTGCAAAAATCCCAACAAATTACTGTCCGAAAAGAAAAACATATCTAGAACAGGAGACCAACTTTAAATCGACTCACTTTCGATAGAATTGCTATATTTAAGACTAATATGACATACAAGACACAATAAGGCACAATGGGTGGTACAAACAAATGAATACAGTTGTCCATGAAACTTGTTCTCTTCCACAAATACTAAAATATGTACCGCTCAAGATAAATTTTCTCTTAAAAATGAAATACATCATTTTGTTATGAAAGTCCTATACAAAAATTTAAAATTTACACCATCTGAGCTGCCAAAAAAATAAAAAAGTGTATCAATTTTCCACAAAACTATATTTCTCACCAGCACATCCAGCCACTGGGAAAAAGATATCCCAGCACTCTGGAAAAGAAAAGCGTTATTTCCCCTGTGTTTAAGACAAAAATATTGTATTCTGCATACAGTAGTGTATTATACTTAAAAAAGCCTAGCACTATTAAAATTACACTATTGATTTGGAAATTATTGGTTCACTGCCTGGATGAAATAAGGCACTTTCTTCCAGTGGGCAGCACTTTTCACATATATGGAGATGATGAATCAGGTTCTGGTTAAAAACAAAGAGGGGCTCAGTGAGGTCCCAGAAGACGACAGGAACATTTCAACAGCAGGGGAAGACACAGGAGGTAAAACCTGGAGATGAAACTCTACACAGAAGTGGTCACTCTGTCAATGGCATTATTGACCTCGTTTTTGTTTGAATCCAGTCCTTTAGCAGCATTCATATCATTCCGTAAATTCTCCACTGTCTTTTTCATGTTCTTTAATTCTCCAGGGTGTGGAGTGGCTCGCCTTAGAAGTGTTCTCTAAAAATAAACAGTGCAATAAGTGGTTTTGTCTTTGTCTCTTCGAAAAACAACATATACTTTCAAGGCTTTAGCATTCACATACCAAATACACCAGTATGGATTTTTTTCCTTCTTTTCCCCCTTTTCCTTTTCAAACTACGATGCTTTACGTTGAATGTTATTTTCATAGCTGCTTGTTTATGAAGACAGTGAAAGAGATTTTAAGAACTGTCTAGGAGCAAATTTTTTCCTCTCTTGACCTACTAATCTGAAAGCCACTCAACTGAAGTACAATTACAAGGTATGAAGTGAAGATTCTTTCATAAATATAGTTGGGAATTTTTTTTGTTTTCCTCCAAAAAGCATCCGAGTGATTTAAGATCACATTTCAAACAAAAAACATTCAGCTGGTTTTGAAAGAATCCCACAAGATCTCTTTACAGTGTCAAACACATGTCTGTGTGGAGCTCTGTATGCCTTCCAGCCCCACCACACAGTTTGGTTCTCTTGTCAATTGACAAGAAGTATCTTGAAAGGAAGAAGAGGGAGCATTTCTCCCCCATCTAGACACAAGAACATCTAACATCATTGTACTGAAACCTTTACAAGGAAAACAAAATTTACAAAAACCCCAGTTAGCATCCAGATTAGACACCAACAGAACACCAAGAATAATTGCACAAATATGTATTAGTATAATACATACATACATGCAATTACTTTTCAGTGGTATACATGTAAACTGTGCAGATTACAGTGGAACTGATGACCCATAAATGGGTGAATTGGTCAAGACTGCTTTGTAAATCCGCACTTCCTCCTCCCCAGTAGGAACATAGATTTCTTTTTTCCTTAAAAAGGTTCTTACCTCAAGTCAGACTGTAATACCATGACTGAAAGCAGTTATCATTAACACCTGAGCCCTTGTTATTGTAGGGATATGCTTGGGTTGGCACAGTTTTTAAGAAGCATGATTCTGAATTCCCTTATCAATCACTCTAGAAACCATGCTTGTCGGAGATATTTAGTTTCTGCTGCTTTGGATTAAGCAACCACCTTACTTGAAAACGTGAATGTTCATTTCCCTACCAACTAAGAATTTTTATAGTCACTTTTTAAAGTAAGACCATGTTTCTAGTGGGCTAGAATCCAGACAGTGCCCTGAAGTACCTCAAGCTGAGCTCTAATGAGGACCACCAGCAAGTTTTTAGAGCAGAGAAGCATGCTGAAAATCTGATTGAAGCAGTCTTAATCTTTACAAAGAGTTTTAATTGTTAATGAAAGTTAGTAAAGCTAAAGATCACATTGCATTTTGATCTTCAGTACATGCAGAGCCCAACTTAATGGAGAGGTCTTATAAGTACAGTGACAGATGTTCCCACATCCTTTGTTTAAGTGGGAAACTAATGAGCAACATTCTTGCTGTTTATGGATACTATGGTTGTTTCAATGCAAACGGTGGAGAGGAAAAAAACAAAAGAGAGAGAGAGAGAAAGAAAGATATTGGAAATAGAGAGAGAGAGACAAACAATGGCAGACTTAATGGAGACACATGCCAGAGTACTGGAACACTAAATTAGATCCTATATACTTTCAGGCAGTAAAGCTTCACAGATGCAGAGAAAGATCCTATCTTGTTTCTGTAAATAAAACATCCTTAGCAGACACAGCAAAACAAAGCAAAACAACGGCTGTCCTGCATCGGAACATAAAAGTTATTTTCAAGGCAGGAAAAAAAGAGTAAGAGGCATTTTAAGTCAATTTGAAAAGTTTCAGCAGTCAGCATGAACTGCTACAAACATACACAAAAAGCATGCTGTCGCAGCTGAAATATTTACAGCAAGAGAGCTCAGATACTTTTTACACTTTGGCATTAAAGTCACAGTTTCTGCAGGTATCCAAAGACTTGGAAAACATACCATTTCATTATCCTCTTCATCTTTTTCATCTTCTAAGAAGCGAATTGCACTGACTCTATTCACTGCCCGCTCATTCCATGTTTCATCTGACATTTCATTTACCAAACTCTCCAGTGCACCACATCGTGGTAGGTTATCTGTTAGAACAGCAAAACACAACTAAAAATTCACAGCAAGTCTAAAACATGAACACGCTATATTGTTAATAACTGCAATATCCAACCAATCACTCATCCAAGATTCACAACTGGCTATTTCTATTTTGTTGATAGAAAACAGAACTTGCATTAATTTTCTGTTATCGAGTACATACAATAAATATTTTCTATATAAATGAGAAATTTCTGTACTTGGACTGTTTCCAGTTTGTGGCAGTTTTAGAGTACTGATTATATAATTTAATAGACTTGCCACTATACATGCTTTTCTTCCGGTCCATGGCTGCCATCTGACATTAGCCAGTTTCCTACATGGTACTCCCTAACACAGGATCATTGCTTTTACTGACCTCATCCTTTTAGTATTGCTAAGCACACACATCCAACAATCTTAATTCCAAGCCTTCTACCCTTGAAGTCGTGAGATTCATTTGGAGAGGAGGAAATCTAATTTCCAGTAGTGAGGCCTTTAGAGAATCTCAGTCTACCTCAGTTACTCTTCTTGAGCTAGCTTAACCTTCTCTAAATCTAAAAGGGTTAATTCATTTACGTATTTGCCCAGCGGAAACAGACCTGGGGGTGTTGGCTGACAGCTGGCTGAACGTGAGCCAGCAGTGTGCCCAGGTGGCCAAGAAGGCCAACAGCATCCTGGCTTGTATCAGGAATAGTGTGGCCAGCAGGAGCAGGGAAGTGATTGTCCCCCTGCATTCGGCACTGGTGAGGCCGCATCTTGAATACTGTGTTCAGTTTTGGGCCCCCCACTGCAAGAAGGACATTGAGGTGCTGGAGCGTGTTCAGAGAAGGGCAACGAAGCTGGTGAAGGGTCTGGAGCACAGGCCTTATGAGGAGCGGCTCAGGGAACTGGGGTTGTTTAGCCTGGAGAAGAGGAGGCTGAGGGGAGACCTTATCGCTCTCTACAACTACCTGAAAGGAGGGTGTAGTGAGGTGGGTGTTGATCTCTTCTGCCAAGTAGTTAGCGATAGGACGAGAGGAAATGGCCTCAAGTTGCGTCAGGGGAGGTTTAGATTGGATATTAGGAAAAATTTGTTCATGGAAAGAGTAGTCAAGCATTGAAACAGGCTGCCCAGAGAGGTGGTGGAGTCACCATCCCCGGAAGCGTTCAAAAAACGGGCAGACGTGGCACTTGGGGACATGGTTTAGTGGGCATGGTGGTGCTGGGTTGATGGTTGGACTGATGATCTTAGAGGTCCTTTCCAACCTTAACGATTCCTAGTTTTTACTTTCATTAAAAAATAATCCAGCCACAGGAAACATGAAATTATTACTCCACCCTTAACTGATTTAGTGGTGGACTTGGTAATGTTAGGTTAATGGTTGGACTGGATGATCTTAAAGGTCTTTTCCAACCTAAATGATTCTACGATTCTATGATTCTTCTATGATTCTATTTTAACTCTTAATGCAATTTATATTCTTAAAATCCAGAATCTGACACAAAACAGAGCCATTTCCACACTTCTACTGCTTTAATGGTTTCTGTTTGATCCAGCTGCAGAGTATTGAAAGAGTGGAATTAATCTAGGTAAGTTTAGGTATCTACAATACAGATATCTACAGCTGAGCTTTTCTCCTCAGGCCCCCTTTGTACTCAGTGGAGAAGAATCCACATGGTTTCCTTTAAAAGTCTGTTCTTGGATGGGATAAATTACTCTCCAGTGGTTACAGCAAAAGTTTAAATATTAGCTCAGATGAATCCCCTTGAATGTTCACACATCGCTATAAAAGCTTGAGGACAAAAAACATCCAGAAGTTACTGGAGCAGAAGCTCAGCCAAGAGTGAAAAAGACTTTATGGTTCCACCTGACCCAGAGGCAAGTTTCAGCACAAAAGGTAAAAGCAACTTCTACTGCAATTCTACACTTGTTGAAGAATGTAATAAAGTTACTGTACAGCATCTGTGCTTGTAAGAAAATTAGCTTGCTAAAAAGTAAAATGTGTACTTCTTATTACTAGCTATGCAATTACTTTTCTGGTAAAGCGATTGTAGTTGGAAAGCCACCAATTTTCACTACATATATATGTATTTAAGATGTATAATCAATGTACACAAATATGGACACCACTACTTGGCCCACTGGCAAGCCTCAGAATAATGATATGACTAAGTTTTCTTCTTCCAGGTCTGTATTTTATTTATTGTAGCTGGTGTCATTGTATTTTCAATAACACTCACAGCCATGTTTTTCAAGTCTTCTGAAAAATAGTTCAATTACCAAAAAAAAAAAAAAAAAAAGTTTAAAAGTGAAAATTCAACCAGAACTTTGCTACTTTGCTCATTAGAGCTTATGCATGTTTCACAAACCTTTATGGAACAGACAACACAATAAACAAAGTAGTAATACTTCTATACATAATGAAAAACTGACTCTAGGCACTTACCTTGGCAACCAGGCTCAGAAGGCATTTGAGGAAGTAATACACACGTTAAAATCTTTTCTCCTGTTTCAGGGTCTGTATCAGTCTGAAACGTCAGCAAAGGTTGGGACTGGTTATCAGACAACCACAAAGCCTTCAGCTTTAAAGTAGTCAGTGAGAGGGGAAGATATGTCAGCCTAGTTCAAAAAACAAAAGTAAAAAAGTCAGGGCAATCTCTAGGAGATTTAATAGATGGTCATGAAGTCAACTCATAAGTATACATCCCCGAGTTGGAATAAACAGGAATGAGATTAATGGCTCTAACAGAAGGCATTGCAGTAGTCATCAACTCCAACTACTCCATTCTTTTAAAAAGAATCTGCAGTTTAACTTTATACCATAACTCTCTGTAGCTGTGGATAACAGATAACAATGCTGAGCTTTTTCTACTGCACTAAAAAGCCCTGGAAGGCAGACAGCTGCTTCTGCTCTGGAGCCTTATATACACACAATTGTCAGAACAGAAATATATAAGTGCCTATGAAACAATTACATTGCATAGATAAGATGCCATTTGCTTTTCCTCCCTTTTTTTTTTTCTCTTCCACTTAACTTCCTACTAAGCAACTGAACTAATTTGCTGGTTTATGCTTCAATCAACTCCTTTTTGCATTTTGATGTCTGAAGCATATCAACTAAGATTCATGAGAAGCCGCAAGGTCAAAGTGGCATTGTTTGTTATTTGCACTGTACCTCTAAGATGAGACAATATTAGTGTTACTTGACATTAAGGCTGGTAGTTTCAGCTGAAGCTCCACTAAATTGCCCAGATTCTCAGTTTTAATTTAGAAATATACAAATCCAGAGGTTTTTTTAAAATCCTATCTTTTCTTCAGTGTCAAAGGAATCCAGAAAACATACTCATGGCAACACACAATTTATGCTACTTTGGGCCAAGGGGGAAGACTATTTTGACAATTTTAACAGTAACGCTAACAAAAAAAGTCATAACTGGTTTTTTGTTACTTCATTCTTAGACTTAATATCTTTTGCTGTCAGAAAGAATTAAGTAAATTCAGCAAAAGAATACAACAATACAAAAATCTCTTACCTGTTTCCGGCAACATCCAGGACATGAAGTTCAGTGGCTTGTGAAATTTCAGAGGGAATTCGAGATAATCTGTTGTCACGTACAGAAAAGACGTTAAGACTGCAGCACCCCCCAATCTATATTAGAGAAGAGGGAAAAAAAAAAGTCTGGTTTTGTTGCAGTACGATAGTATAAACAAAGGCATGCAGTACGGGTCATGTAATATGTCATAGCACATTCAAGTTACAGTGCCTGCCAGAAACTTCACCCAGAGGTACAGACTGCAAACAAGTGTTAGCTTATAAGAAGCCTGACCTGAAATAAGACTCTTGCAGCAGTTTCTTGAACAGCTATATCTGCAAATAATGTACATCTTTACAAATAGGTCAGGTTCTACCTACAATTTAGAGCCTTCCAAGCCAGGAAGAGATCAGTAACTACATGGATGTCACTTTGTAGATAATCCCCACAAAAAATACTAGCTTTAACTTTCAACTTTTTCTAGCTCTGTGTTTTGCATATTAATTATTTCTCTCCTCACGGTAACTTTAGATACAAGCAAGTGCAATGGGGCTTTAGGCAAGGCAAAATGCTAAATAAACCAAAATTAACTCCCAAGAATTATTGAGTCTGCAAAGAGTAATGAGGAGTTCACAAAAAGGAGAAGACTTTATGAGTAACATCTTTGATGCCCTGTTTTATTAGAAGCATCTAATTTCAAGATGATTCCCATATGAACTGGCCAATTTAATCTAATATCCTCTGTCTCCACCAATTTATCCAAACGTAAGCATCTGCGTTCCCAAGCTAATTTTTGGGTGCAAAAGATAGGATTTTTCAGTTTTACCCTTAAAATATCTGTATTTTGCATCAAAGGTACATGTTTTCAGAAAAATAAACCCTCTACATTTGATTAAAAACAAACAAACAAAAAAAAAAACCAACCCCACATTCCACCTTTTTGTTCCAGATGGCAATTACTACTCCTATAAACACCAAGATTATTAGTTTTAGCAACTTGAAAGCTGTTGCAAGGAACTTTTTGTTCCTATTCACAAAGGAAACTTACCTTTGTTTGCTTATCACAGGGAGCTTCAAAAAGCACTGCTGTTTGTTTGCCAGTTCCAAAACTCACCATGAGAAGGGAAAAAATACATGTTTCTTCTCTTACTCCAAGTATTAGAGGCAAAATATCCCAATGCCTTTGAAGCTTTCAAGTTAAGCGGACTTAAACCTAACTATAAACAGCAAACCTACTGAAAGATCCTAGTCCAAAAATTAGAGGACTTCTATAGTCACACACATGGAAGAAGGTTCTTCTGTCACAATATAGCCAACATGTCACTACACCTTGGTCAGGAGTCCCCAGATCTGAGCTGAAATTATTTATGTGTTTTAGTTAACTGTCAGTTCTGTCTTTGCAAAATCCACAATTCAGTCCAAACCAAAGTTTGAGATTATAGACAAATACCACAAAAGGGTTTCCATTAGTCAAAGTAAAAATGTCAATTTAACCTACACTATTTACCAAGGAAAAAGCCATTTTAAAAGGATGCAACTGTGACTTCGAAAATAGTAAAAGAAAATGGAGCATTTATACCCCACTCACCTTCCTTTGTATCATAAATACATTTTAATGGAAGAACGCAGAGATCAGCTGCTCAAGGCTTCTGATTCACAAGCTATTTACAGCACAAATTTACAGCACAACATTCTCTTGACAAAACAAAAACTGAGATAGTTTCCCTCAAATCACTGCCCTCTAAGATGCAGCTATTTCACAAGAGTATCAGCTTTCCCAGCCCTGCATGTACACTAGAAGCAGCAACCTTATTAGCCATTTTAGCTCGTGAATCAAAGCCCTTAGAAACCAGCGCTCAAAACGCGAGCAAACATTTCTTAGTGCAATAATTCTGCTATTCACTTTAAAGCGTTTACAGATTCTTAAATAATGTGCCTTAACACAGTCACAGAATACAGTGCCATATAGAAAAAAATAATATATATACACACACACGCGCGCTAAGTGTCTAACTGGTGTATCTAACATGAGGAGCTGTGAAAAGCAACAGATACAGTTAGTGAACATTGATGAGCTGGCAAGTGATGCCCTAACTATACACAAAGTGTTCGCTTTTCCATGAATGAAGTTTGCATTATTCAGTCTTGGAGCATGGAGATCCAAACAGTTTAGCCAAACAAACGAAGTAAAGCCATGCAGCCCTGATGAGACCAAAATTTCGATACTTTTGACAATGGAAAAATGCAGCAGTGGAACTAGCCGGCCTGAGCCATCATGCATTTAAAGCAGTTTAATGAAAGGTAACAGTAGAACCGTGGACTGAATAATACTTACAGAGTTATCAATTTACCTGACCCATAATTTTCCAAGCGGCTAACAATTAAGAAAATACAAGAGATGTTCAATTTATTTTTCTTTATCCATACTGGACAAGAGCATGCCAACAAATGGAGACAGGACATACATTCATCTACTGCCAAAGAGGGTTAGAACTCCTAAGTTATTTTAACTTCAGTTACTTTAACTTTGCTCTATCAGTCAATAGGCAATTGTTCAAAGGTTTTGTTCCATTCAGAGGTAGTGAAGACTTTTTTTTAATAGGGAAGTAGGGGGAGATAACAGACAAGATACTGAATTTTTTTTTATGAAACTGTTTTTAGAAAATGCAGGCAGCATCTAACAAGCAGCATCAGGTGGGTATCACAGAGAAAAAAAGACAAGCTGACAGTTAAAAAAAAAAAAAAACCACCCTAAAATCTTTGTCATCTTAAAAAAAGATCACACCCATCCAGCAGTACAGAAAGACATCAGGTCCAACATCTGAAAACCTGAACACGAAGTGGTACCACTGAGGCAAAGTGCACACACTAAATGGCATGCTGAAAGGAAAACGTCACTGTGACCACCATGAAGTACTACAGTAGAGACCGTCGCTGGTTTGGCTGAGAGTCATTAACTGACACAGAGCCATGCTTTCCAAGGGTTTGATCACATGCTTACAACAGACTTTGCCAAACCACTGCATAGGCACCAAGTACACAGTTGAGACCACAAGCCCATTTAACAGTTAAGCACACAGTTCATTTCAAGCATGGACTTCAATTAATGGGGACAAGCATGTGCTTAGTTCTAGGCACATGAGTAACTGTTGCAAAGACTGGAGGCTTGAAGAAGTCCTCACGTTTTTCTGTGGTGAGCTAAACATCAGGAAAAGGTCTCAAATGAGTTGTGCATGTCTAAGTCATACTCCTGAGAATTATTTCATTCTAGCAACTTTTAATTTAGGGTTATTCACTTGTCTCATCCCACCATCTCCAACGAACAGTCAGCCCAGATAAAAACGAAAACAAAACCACAAAAACAAAACCCACACATCAGTCAGGCAGAAAATGATCATTACTATGAAGTGCTAATTTTGAGACCACTGATTTTACAGTACTGTAAAGTCTGAACAAAGCTGCTGATTTGCACTTAGGTGGACTTGCTTCAGAGGATGAGCATCACTAGGACCTCTCTGGGTTCGACACAAAACTCTACCCTTATGAAGGATTTTTTTTTTTTTTTTTCCCCCTCTTTTCTTCTATGCCAGTCTGAGACTCGTCTTTCTAACAGCTCCCTGCTCTGGAAAAGCAGTAAGACTTGGGCATACATAGAGAGGGTATCAGCTTGGCTGCTGAAACTCCCCTCTACATTCTGATCATGACCAGCATTCACCACTTCAGCTTCCTGATTTTTTGACGTCCACATACCCTCTGTCAGTCCACCTTAAACAGTCCTGCAGAACTGTAAGTCTTATCACATCACTTCTCTGCTGATGTTTCTGATGACTCCTCTTCTCTACTGCAGACATACTGTTGTTCTGACACCTGCATCAGTTGCGTATTTTTGATCACCCGACTTCTACTGCGCTTCTCTGTTACAATAACCTGGGGGTTGCTATTTGATTTTTCTTGCTGTTGACATCTGTAGCTTTCTGGAGGTAAACCCAAGAAGAGTGTAGATTCATCCCTCTCTTCCCATTTAGATCCCTCCCAAAAACTCCCATTTGCTTCTTCTCTTGAGCCCAGCCATCAGTTACAGCCATTCATCACCACAGACCAAATTTCACTGATTACAATGGCTCACCCTCACATTGTTGGTGCTCTAAAGCCAAAACACAAGTTAAAGGTGGGAAACTTAGAAGACCTTCAAGTTACATTATTTGAATAACACCTTTTGATCTCAGCATCTGTTAACTGCTCAAAAGCTATGAATCAATTCTGCTGCCCTCTACCATTTAGCATCTTTCACACAGGTATAAGCAATTGTATTGGGTTTGCGTGGCAAAGTTTTGGTAGTGGGGGAGCTACAGGGGTGGCTTCTGTGAGAAGCTGCTAGAAGCTTCCCCTGTGTCCAACAGAGCCAATGCCAGCCAGCTCCAAGACAGATCCACTGCTGGCCAGGGCCAAGCCCCTCAGCAATGGTGGTAGCGCCTCTGTGATAACAGATTTAAAGGGAAAAGGTTGCTGTGCAACTGCACAACAGCAGCCAGAGAGAGGAGTGAGAATATGTGAGAGGAACGACTCTGCAGACACCAAGGTCAGTGACACCAAGGAGGGGCAGGAGGTGCTGCAGGCACCAGAGCAGAGATTCCCCTGCAGCCCCTGGTGCAGCCCATGGTGAGGCAGCTGTGCCCCTGCAGCCCAGGGAGGTCCATGGGGGAGCAGATATCCACCTGCAGCCCGGGGAGGACCCCACGCCGGAGCAGGTGGATGTGCCTGAAGGAGGCTGTGACCCCATGGGAAGCTCACGCTGGAGTGGGCTCCTGGCAGGAGCTGTGGACCCGTGGAGAGAGAGGAGCCCACACTGGAGCAGGTTTGCTGGCAGGGCTTGTGACCCCGTGGGGGACCCACGCTGGAGCAGTCTGCTCCTGAAGGACTGCACCCTGTGGAAGGGACCCACGCTGGAGCAGTTCATGAAGAACTGCAGCCTGTAGGAAGGACCCACGTTGGAGAAGTTCATGGAGGACTGTGTCCATGGGAGGGACCCCACACTGGAGCAGGAGAAGAGCATGAGGCGTCCTCCTCTGAGGAGGAAGGAGCAGCAGAGACAACGTGTGATGAACTGATCGCAACCCCCATTCCCCGTCCCCCTGCACTGCTCAGGGGGAGGAGGTAGACAAAATGGGGACTAAAGTTGAGGCAGGAAGAAGGGAGGGGTGGGGGGAAGGTGTTTTAAGATTTGGGTTTTATTTCTCATTACCTTACTCTGATTTTGATTGGTAATAAATTAAATTGACTTCCCTGAGTCGAGTCTGTTTTGCCCGTGACAATAATTGGCAAGTGATCTCTCCCTGTCCTTATCTCAACCCACGAGCCTTTCATTATATTTTCTATCCCCCTCTCCAGTTGAGGAGGACAGTGATACAGCGGCTTGGGTGGGCACCTGGCATCCAGCCAGCATCAACCCACCACAGCAATGCAAAAAAACAAACAAAAAAAAAAACCCCACCAAACAAAACCCAACACACCAAACAAAACCAAACCCCAACATTATGACAAATACTACAATGACTATTCTTTAGCATGTGACTAGTTAAAGTCCAGTGACATGTCTCTTTTATTCAACTCTCAGTACAGCAGTCAGCATCAAGAACTCTCACTAGGCTTATACAACTCAGATAAATATATTGGGAATTTAAACACAGTTCCTATTTTGTTGTAAAATCTTTTTCAGGGTGTCAACCAAAATTTTGTTTGGATTCAAACTACATAAAGTCAGAATTTTCCTTGGCCCCAAATAAAATAGGTTAATTCTTTAATTGCAAGCAATTTAGAGGTGGAAGGAACTGCCCGATTCACTATTATTAGCTATTATTCAGTTATTATGAACTTTAAATTGGCTAGGAAAATCTTCTGCAAACTCACTTCAACACCCCCTGTACCACTGGTGAATAGTATTGGAAGAGCACAGCAATATTGCTCTTCTGCCCTCTGACTCCAGACAAGTTTTCCTGCATTTTTCCTTAGTGCCTTTTTTCCCTTTCAGACACACAAACACATACTTTTACACAAATGAGGAAAGGGACAGGACATCAGAAGTTAAAACCAGGAACAAAGTGGCCTCAACTTGTTTGGGGGGGGGGGGGGGGGGGGGGATAAGAAAAATATAAAAAGCACAGTTATTGCCAAAAAAAGCCCTGCAGTTTTACCTACTGTAGTAATAATTCTCAGACACAATACACCTCAGAGCCAGGAAGGACACATTACTAGATATTACTAGATCTCTGCAGGTTGTAGAGACTCATTAATAAAAGCACATCAACTGGAAAACATTCCAAGGAGGTTATTTATGCAAGTGCCAAAATCAACACACCAGTTTCACCAGCGTTCCAGTGCCAGGGTGGGATTTCAATAGCAAAGAGTCACCAGGCAGGTCTTTCAAGTTTAAGGGGAAAAACAGTTCTAACTCTGAACAGGTCTAGACATTCTCGGTTCTTGCCGAAGTTTGTTTCGCCACTCAATTCAGTGAGAGAGGGATCAAGCCGCAAAATGAGATACTGAAAATGAAATCTGTCAGTGACTCAAGTCTTGGTCAGACATTCAGCTGTTCCACGTTTTACCTTATACATCGGCACCAGATACAGAAGAACCTTTGAACCAGGAAACTTTGAATTTGCATACAAGCTCCTCAGTAATCCCAAGTCAAGAAATCATACACCAAAAAGGTAGAGACTGGTTTTACAAGTGTGCATTGAAACAATCTGGCAATGTAATTGTTTGACAGGTTGACCCAAAATCCACTCCTAGTAAACTACTGGAAAAAAAAAAAAAAAAACCCCACACCACCCAAACAAAAAAACGCCAAAACCCCCAAACAAACCCCCAAACCACCCAAAAAAACCCCACACCACCACAAAAAGGCTAGAACTCAGATTATCTCACCAGGTTATACTACAGCAGGCACATAATATCTGCCCTCATCTCTATAAAAGCTCTCTTTGGCATGGGAATAATTCTGGAGGGAAGGACAGAGACACCAGCAAGCAGATATGATATTTGTTACATGTACTCTTCTCCCTAATAGAGTCCCATTTTTTCTGTACGCATGTCACCAGACTACATCTTTGTCCCTCTCCAACAGAAATGAGTAAATGTCTGTCCCACACCCATTTCTTGTAAGGATGAAGACCCCAAATGAACACCTGTTCTAGCACTCTGTAAGGCAGAGAAAGAACGAGCGAAAGCAGGAGGGAAAAGAGGGAAAAGGAAAAGAGGGGAAGATACCAA
Organism: Pelecanus crispus; assembly: GCF_030463565.1. Taxonomy (NCBI): domain Eukaryota; kingdom Metazoa; phylum Chordata; class Aves; order Pelecaniformes; family Pelecanidae; genus Pelecanus; species Pelecanus crispus. The sequence continues at coordinate 105,521,779 of NC_134645.1, forward strand.
GCAAGAGTATCTGCAGTGCATACTCCTGCATCTGAGACTGCTTCTGTGAAGGGGGAACCAGTGTACAAGTACTAATGCTGATTGATGTGCAAAGGTCTTAGACCCCAGTCTTCACCATAACTAACTATCTCAGGAGACATCTTAAGCAACACACAGCAGGCAGGGGTGTTGAAAATGACTGCTGTCAGAAGCTCGTGCCTGGCTTTAAATATGAATTAGTCAGTTTGAGATGAAAATAAATGAAAAAGATGGTATGCCTTCTCACTGTCAAGTGGAACCTTCCAACAGGTAGAAAAAGGGGGACACATTTTTCAGTTTTCCTTAAGTGCTCTATCAATGCATTTTGTATTCTTTTTTTTCCAAGTCAGTAATGACAAGAAGGAAAAATGAAACTGACCATTTCACCAAGACCCAAATTGGTCCTCCCTGCCTTCCAAAGGCAAACTTGGAATTGGGATCTTTGCCATTATCAGCACCCCTGAAGCTGCTCCTGTGGATGCTTTGCGTAACAGCAAACAGTACTTGTTATACCTGTGCACTCTGTTTAGGCAGAACATTTTTCTTTTAGAGCTATGAAATGTGACTCTTCACTGAATTCCTCTGAATTTTAACCAGAAAACTTGTACTACAGAAATGTTCACATTTGGGTTAAAGCAAAAAGCTACTGGTTAAGAAAAACACTACACAAAGAAAATGCAGGTCCAGGAACAGACGAAATAGGAGCAGAGAGCAGTAGATTTCTTTCTGTTTTCAAAACTAGCATTTCAGCATTGTTAGAAGGCAATCTAAAGACTTTTCCCTCAAAGTGTTTTATTGCACAGCCTAAGCACAAGGAGTTGAAACTGAAACTTGAAAAATGGAAACTGAAAAGTCTCGTTAGCTAGACAGTAGGTTCATATATATATATGCATATATTAACAGTACTTTTGAGACAAACCACTGCATCAGTTGTTTATACTTTCTATTTGTTACCATTACTGGCTTGGAATTCAAATCCACCAATCTAGAGGGTGGATATGGCCCGCCAGCTGGAGGAGGACTGACTTCCTTTAAAAATAAAAAGAATTTTAAAAATCCACAAAGGAAAACATACTTTAATGAAACATTCTGGCAATCTTACATCAAACGTAATTTCAAAGTGTCTGCTCTAATGAGAAAGATACATAGGTGTGGAAACATTTACGGCACAGGGGGGAATCTATTTTGAAGTAGACGCCAAGGAGCTCCGTTTCCTCTGTTTCTCTGCCCACCTCCCTGGGAACCACCCTCTCCCATCTTTATTTCCTCGACTTCCTACAACTCCCCAGCTCACCTCATTCCAGATACCACCTTCCATTTCTTCATCACCCACCTCTTCCAAACACAGACTCATCCCTGACTTTATCCCACCCCTTATGCAGGTGTCCCCTCCCCTCTCTCTCATGTGCACTAATGTTCTCCACACACGTTCTTGTTCTTCACTTCACCCTTGGATATCCCCAACTTCTTCACCAACTGGGCAACGCTTTCCACCTCTGAAATCCATTTCTGGTTCCAAGTCTCCAGTTTCTTGTTTAGGATTAATCACTTTATTGTTCTGCACAGAGCCCTTGACTCTGTTGTTCCCCTCAAACAGACACACTCCATATTCACCCTGCTTTACCTGCTTCTGAAGCCGAGCCTTCTTGTCTCACCTGCTCCGGTCCCTGCTTCTTCCAAGCCACACTAATTGCCCTCATGCACCATCTCCAATACCATGAACTTCATTAACTAAGAAAAGTGCTTATACACTACAGAAGCTATTAATGGCCAGTCTAGAAATAAACCGTATCAGTAAAACCTTACACGCTATAACAAACTCAGAGTAATTCTGCTTAAAGGTGGACTAGACACAAAATTGTATGAGTCTCAAGTACAGATAGTTTAAGACACCTGTGTAATGTATTGAGTTCTTGTAAAGACATGGAAAGTTTTCTGCTGAATGAGCACAAGATCAAAATTGCCATCACATCCCAACCCAGAAACATGGTTTTCCCAAGGTCCTGCCTCTTGTTGGCAATTATGCAACCCATCTGGGTATGCCGTCTGCAATTTTCTGTTTAGAACTAGCAGCACCTCTGCAGAGGAGACACTGTCCTGCTAGAGGAGCTGCAGTACTCACATCTTCTCTTCCCTCCCTCACCTTCCCCCCCCAACAAACATACACTTACAAGCCAGTCTGTAAAGGAGCAGTAAGGGCTACCGTGGAGCCCTGATTAGGTGACCGACCTGTGACAGCTCAGATCTGGGCCATTGGAATTGTTGCTGCCAGTGCCACGGCAGTTCCCTCTGCCCCTGCTCGATCCCTCCTCTTCAGACCATTGGCTCTCCCCCATCTTACAGTTCCCAGCCACTTTGCTTCCTCCTCACACCCCCTCCTGAAGCTGTTCAAGCTCTGTAAGTGGGCCTGAGCAGAAGTGTCTGCTCACTAGCCAGAGCTGATACTCCTCTCGATTTCCATCCATCAGCTGCTACCTGATTACATACCCGTCCTGCTCCAGAAGTGACTGAAAGTGGCGAACAAAAGCTACAACCTCAGAGCCACATGTTAGAAACAGATAGGAAAATTAAGGAGGAGAACTACTTAGACAAGAATTACAGAGAAACAGTAGCGCAAACAGAACCAACTCGCAGTCCCATGTTCCAATCACAGCATGCTGCTTCCCCCGATCTCTTTCCAGAATTTACTTGCTGAACTAAACTTCTAAGGCCTTCGTTATATTTAGTTTCACAACAGAAATTCTAGCCTCATTTAATTCCATAGATGGTTACAACAGACAAGAAGTCCTAGTGATCACAGCTGTAAGATTTGAGGTATCAGAGATCTTGGTCATGTCAGGTCCTCATATTCAAAGGCAAAAGTAGTCATGAGACCTCCAAAACAAAAAAGACTGTCAAGACAGTCTCTGCATCATTTTTCAGAGTATGAAACCTTCCCTTTGCTATTGCTTACAAAAGTGACATGAGGAAGACTCTGGCAGTATTTTTATACTGCATGCAGAAGAGGCATACTGATGTTTAAATGCGTTCACTCTACCAGAACTCCCAATCTTCAAAGAGTGCTGGACCTGGCACCCACACTGGGCATTACTAGTCACAAGCTAATTAGGTCCAAGCCTTCTTGTTCAACTGGAAGACATTTTGCACATCCAAGCCACCAAATCACCACAGCTGCTGTTCAGATCTAATGGACAAGTTTCTGGCTGTGATTGGTTTGGGAAGAATACCCAGTGGATCAAAGCTGCCTGCTACTTCTTGTAAGCATTTGAAATCAAGAGTTTTCTGTTTGTATAATCACATCTGTGTGAGTTAATTGCACAAAACTTACCTCTTTGGGCAAAGATGTTAATTTGTTTCTATCAGCATTCAAATTGTTCAGCTTCTTCAGTTTTCCAATGCTCTTCGGCAATGACTGTGACAACAAAACCAAAATAATATGCAAACAGAATTTGTAAATTCACAGAGTCGGAACAAAACTTATCTCACTTTAAAAATTTATTAATAAACTGATCCATTTTTAAAACTTGACTGTAGTTAACCCTCATTACTACCAGGCCTTCCAAAGGAGATCCAAGGTTTTATCTTGCAGAAGAAATGTCCAGGAATGTCAGTTTTTCATACAAATTCACTCATGAGTTATCTCTGCACTAAGGTCATAGATGCACAACAGCTGTGTGCAGAAGCATGTATGCAGAATGTCCACATTATCTAACTTTAGGCTCCCTGAATAGCTAATTGAGAGGCAAGCTTCTAACTTAGGTGCTATGAACTGACCTCCGGAGAGACATCTTTCCAACAGGCTTAAGCTCTTAACTCAACCAAACACCAACCTAACTTAAGAAATGCTCAAACCCAGATTTTTATAAACACTCCTACTCTCCAAGTGTCAGTGTCCTGTGAAGGCAGTTTCAAAATAATGGAATGAAACACCTAATGGAAGGAAGTCTGAGATTTTATTTTAATTGAGCACATATAAATACCTGGCTGCAGTAGATCAGCAGAGCGAGGAACAGTACAACAGCAGCTCTGCAGCACTCAGGGCTTCTATTCAGTTCCAGCAAGTCTGATCCAGATAATGCACAGCAAAAATTGGCAACAACGCAACACGGCACAAAATCCGCATTAAAAACACAACAAAGTAAATGATACCTGCACTCCAGGTGCTCCAATTCCCTTACTGATCATGAAAGATTCAAGAGTGAATATGTAATTGCTTAAGCCTTTGGAAGGGAGGGTTATTACTACACACAACTTGATCTTCAGCATTCATTCAACAGGTTAGAAATAAGATGCATTTAAAGGAAACTCGCTACTTAACAGTAGTAACAGTGAGTAACCTTACAAGCTAAGTGATTCAGCACTTAGCAGCAGGTCTTATTACTGCCAGCCATTTGAGCAGTCATGACCATGCTTACCTGCAGTTGGTTTTCTGTTAGAACTAGTTCAGTAAGGCTTTCGCAGTCTCCAATTGAATCTGTTAGTTGAATAAGTTTGTTCTGATCAACCTTCAAAATGGAGAGCCTCCTCAATTTTCCTGGACAGAAAGAACACCACATTTGTTTAGCTTAGTATCCTCCAATACCTGCTTTAGTTACAGAAAATCATTCTGCTGCAAAACTTCTAGAAATCCTCTAAGACAATGAAATATTTTTCAGGTGACAAAAGAATTCAAACAGTGCTTCATTTGGCACTTGCAGTATTTTTGCTAGTTTATAACATCACTTTATTCATATTCAATATAAATATTCATATCCAATATTTAAGCATATTAAATTGTATTAAAGTTGCAATCTGAACAGTACCCCATGTAAATGTCAAGGACATGCCTACCCAAAGGCCTATAAACAGGAGAAAATTATCTATTTTTTCCTCAGTTATACAATGTTTATTCATAAAGGAGTGTTCATAAAGTTTATTCATAAAAGAGTGCCTTTATTCATAAAGGCATAAATGAGTGTTCACATATGCCTACTCAGCCATAGTAAGAAAGGCTTACACTGAAGTGACAGCCCAAACTCAAACAAGATCAAGGTCTCTGTCCTAATATAGAACCCAGCTAGTCAGACATGAAACCCAAGTTCATTTTTCAGAACAGAAATCAAACTTCTTTGAAGGTCTTCTCCCCAGGAAGGGCAAGATACTGTTTCAGAGGAGAAAGCTCACCTTGTTCGTCCTTGTATAAGGAAGAATTTTTTTACAGTGAGGGTGGTGAAACACTGGAAGAGGTCCCCCAGAAAGGTGGTAGATGCCCCATCCCTGGAAACATTCAAGGTCAGGTTGGACAGGGCTCTGAGCAACCTGATCTAGTTAAAGATGTCCTTGCTCATTGAAGGGGTGTTGGACTAGATAACCTTTGAAGGTCCCATCCAACTCAAACTATTCTATGATTCTGCTCCCTTGTTTCAGAATGATCTTTGGTGCAAAGCAGAGCTGATCTAGGCAGAGCCCAAGACGGAGAATTTGGGAGACATGACTAGCTGCTGACACCTCCCTGCCCATCCCCACGCTGTCCAAAATAGCTGTAATAGGCTGGCACATCAAATTCACTGATGATGCTAAATCAGGAAGACATGGCTGATACACGGTAAGGTAACAACCTAAACAGAAACTCAAGGTTCAGCAAGAAACGCAGAGCTCTACACCTGGGCAGAATAACCCCATGCACCAGCACAGGCTGGTAAGTCACGGGCTGTACAAGAGCACTGCTGGAAAGAACCTGGGGCTTATGGTGGGCACCAGGCTGAACGTGAATTAGCAGTGTGCTCTCACCAGAAATAAACACTGGCTGGACTACATTAGGGGAATCACGGCCAGGAGACCAATGGAAGTTACTATATGCCATCTACTTGGCACCAGTGAGGCCAAGTACACCTGTAAAATCATGCTCAGTTTCATGTCCTGTCCTGTCTTTCCCCCTGACTCCCCAGTTCAGGTGAGATGCTGACGGGGGTCCAGTACAAAGCTATCACAATGACCAGTGCACATGTGAGCTGAGGCTGAGAGTGCTGGCTTTGTTGACTCCAGCAAAGAAGCAGCCAAGGAGGCATCTAGGAACAGCCCACAACTACTTGAAGGGCAGTTACCGAGATGACAAAGCCGAAGTCTGCGCCACAGTGGCAGGCAAGACAACAATGGCCACAAATCAAAGCATGGGAGGTCCCAGCTGGACATCAGAAGAAGCTTCCTCACTGGGAGGTGGGGCAGCACTGACACAGGCTGCCTGGGGGTGCTGGAGCCACCTCCATTAGGGGCTTTAGAGACTTGGTGAGACATGGCCACAGCTGACCTGACCTGCTGGTGTAGGTGAGAACCCTGTTGCAAGGGCTCTACAGATCCACCAATCCAACCAACAATTTGGCAATCAGCTGAGCTCCTCCCAGTAGCTTCCACAGAGGCTAGCGAGGTTCACTTCAACCACAATACCAGATTTTCTCCATTTCACATAGTAAGTTCCAATATTACTCAAAAGGAGTAAGTACAGTAGCCCTACCCAATTTTCCAAAGACAAGCAAGCTATTATATTCACATAAGCAGCAATTTTTTTTTTTGCTTTTGTAACAAAATTACATCCAGAAAATGTTACAAAATGCATATGCAAACTAGGCCTGGCCTGAAATGGCCTGGCCCTTTGCAATCACCTTCCCCAGCAAAGGATCTCCATTTAACAGGATTCTTGAGAAGCGGCAGCTCCTCTTGTTCACTATCTGGTGTGAGAGACACGCTCACCTCTGGCAGGCTGCATGGGCTGTAGCCTTTCAGAAGGTACAGCCCCATTTCTGATGTACAACAATTGTACTGGCCAGCCCAGGTCAGAGGGGGCTGCTACAACTCCCTACCAAACACACACTAGCCAACCGTAGGACCCAGAGTAGTCACCCCACTCCCCCAAGTTTAACTTCTAGAAAAACATTTCTCTTTTCTTAGGCTTATCTAGCACATGGAAGGACGGGGAAGGTCTGTCCATTCTTTTCCACATTCCTGGTTAAACCACATTCACAAGTCCTCCATCCCCTACACCTTTATTTTTGAAAAAAAGAAGGCACACTCTTGCAACATGAAACTCTAGGGAAAACAGCTGATGAGCAGTAGAGAAACAATGCCTCACTGACTACTTGTCACAACTACTGCAGGGGTAAAAACATTCACCTTAAAAAAAAAGACACTGGTAATGCTTCAGAAAACATTCCTCGGTTATTAAACCTGTTTTAAGGAGTCAGACACAGAAAGGCTGTAGTTTGGATTCTCAAGGGTGAGGAGTAATGGGCTGAAGCTGGAACAGCCTTCCACTGGGTTCAATATAGGATTAATAACATTGTCCAATTGAAGATAACTACACATCCCCTCTAAAAAGGATGTATTTTTTGTAGTGGTACTGTCATTCAGTCTTATCAAGTGACCTATAGCATGTTACAAGCTACAATTTTACAATGTTAAAGAGTTATGATGGTGAGGTGGACAGAGTAGGAACAGAACTTTTATTTTGTTCAGGTAGGTATCAAGTGAAGACCAAAAAAAGGATTACGAGGTAGTCATTATGCAGACAATTAAAATGCAAAACTAATAGAGCTATGCATTTCATACTGAGGAAAAAAAAAAAAAGCTGAGACAAGCTCATCTCTTGCACAAAAAGACTTCAAAAGACTTGAAAACAAATAACTTCCAATTTATGGTGGATTAAATGGTTCTGTGTGATAGCATTCACCTTGTACTCACCAATGCCATCAGGCAAGACCTGAAGTAAATTCTGAGAAACAAGCAGGTCTGTTAAAGAAGTCAGACCACTAATTTCTTCAGGAAGGCATTCCAACTTATTTTCAGAAACATCCAGACAAAGCAGGTTTTTCAGGTTTCCTACTTCCTGCGATACAAGACAAAAAATTTAAGTCATGCCCAAACACGTAACAAAGCAATTTGAAAAATGTACCACTGCAATGAAATTCCAGAAAGAAAAACAATTCTCTGTATGACCTCTAAACTGGCCATTCTTTGTATGACCTCTAAATGCAGAAAAAAGTAAATAACTACATTTTACATATAATAAACCAACCAAGTGATTCAGTCACAGTTTCTTATTCTAACTATTCAGACTGGCTTTAGTAGTTAGACAAGGTATGCTGAGCACACCCAGGCAAGCACCAGCCAAAACTGGAGTTTTCTTCAAGTAAAGACTGCAAAGTTGTTTTTTCAGAACTACAGATTATCAACCTCCACGTAATTAAAGCCTGCCCCTCCCAATTAACCCTAGGCAAATTAGGATTAGTCTCTCCTGGCTGATACAGCAACATGCCATGACATCTAGGGATTTCATATCTTCGCATCTCCCAACTGCAACAAATGTAGAAATAGGAATTGGGAGTGTTGCTCTAGCAAGCATGTTTGAACTGCCAAGTTATACTGCCATCATCTACAATTATTAATGATTACTTAATTTTTTACAATGGTAATCCACCAATTAGCTTAAAAGTCTGACAGAGAAATACCTTTGTCTCTATTAGCCATCAGAGCACCCTCCCATTACCCATGTACACAGACACCCCTATACATGCTCTAGAATAGTTCTCATTCTAGTCATCCAAATCATCTTTCAGAGAACAGAGCGGCTGGGGCAGAAGCGTCCTTTACTTTTACATATATGAAATGTTCATATAGTGACAGCTTTGATCCTAACTCACAAGATCAGTCCTTTTATTTTGGAAATGTTTGCCTCTCAAGAGGATCCTTCATTAAACACGCACATATCCTTTATCCAACAAGTTCATCTTTTGGACATTAGACAAAACACACAATAATGGCCAGCTTCAATAAAAACAGCTGCTGAAGTCACACTTGACCTTTTGTGAATGATTATCAGTGTTTAACTACATCTACTTAAAAAATTATTAGGCAAAGCCAACAACAACAAAGACAACAAAGCCCACTAAACTGTAACTGATTTCCAAGCTACACTGTTGACACTGAGATCAATACAGCAAATAACAGCAAGCTGCACAAGGAATGGGAAAGAACAGGTTTTGACTTGGCTCTAAAGGAAATGGAGGGAAAAGAAGCCACCCCACATGTTATCACAGTCCTTAAGAAAGGGAATTTAGGCTGCTATAAGCTTTAAATGCTAAGACCCCTCACCTCATGACTGATGTCAGATGGGGGATGTGGCTGCATAAATCTGAATTTCTATTTATGGCAACAGTTCTATGATTGTACTTCTCCCAAACACTGTATTTGAATGGAAGAAGATTACTGCAAAAAAACAATGATTCATCCTCAAAACTGTCAAAACTGCAATTTAGATAGATACAAAAGATGAGGGTTAGCTCAGCTAGTGGCTCCCTGATCACTGGGCCAGGACTGTAAACAGAGGATGTGTCATCCTATAAATTGAACAATGTGCCTATCGGGAAACAATTCCTTTGTCAAAATGTTTAAAAGAAAATGTCTAACAACATATGATATCATGTACAGTCCCTTGCAGAGGAACTCACTAAGAGAAAACCCTTATACATTCAAAACCAAACCCAGGCAAAGTGAACTGAGAAAACTATTTGATTTTAAATCACCTCCCTTTAGGTATGAATTAAAAGGTTTTCTTTTAAAAGCATCTTCAAAACAGTATCAGTAGAGCTCATCTTTACCTGAGGTATTTCGGCTAATTGGTTTCCATCCAACCAGAGGTCTTTAAGATTGAAAAGTGCACCAATTGTTTCTGGCTATAACACAAAAAGTAATAATGTTAAGTAGCATAGGAGCTTCAGGTAAAAACCAAACGTCCACCCTGCAATTACAGTCTGAGTAAACCAATCTTTACGCCAAGCACTATTTAGAGGTACCACGGTTAAATGCAGCAAGGGTGACTGTAAGCATTTGGGAACTCCATCATACAAATTAATTGTTATAGCTTAACAAGTTACCATACTTTACCTGACATGCACTAACAAATTGCACACACACTCTTAATCTACTGCAAATCCAACATTTAATTGAGTCAGCTTAAGGGAGATGACAGGTATCTTTCGGTAGATCTATCTGCCACAAAGTCAGACACTGCAACCCTCAACAGTTTGCCTCAATGCTTTCCCAAAGATTCCTACTCCCACCCTGGAAATAGCTGAGCTTTCACCTGTGTTCAGCCCATCCAGCTCCTTACAAAAGCCCATGTGTTCATTGTAACTACAAGGGCAGGCAAGAGTTTGTGCCCTTCCACTCCTTTTTCTTTCCATAGAAAAAGTCTGCACAGTGCTCCCATTTTCTAGAGATCAGCTGCAGTTTTTTGGGTAAAGTAATATTGTACTGAACAAGACTAAGCAGATATGGGAAGCACCAACTCACTGCCAAAATTCATCTGTATGTATAAAAAGACTCTCCCTCCATACATTTTTCTTTCTTCAGTTTTGGACATCCTACGACCTATTTAATCTAAATGATGCATTAAACGAGACCAACGTGCACTTTCAGTGACATGTTCTCTTACCAAGTGATAAAGTTCATTGTTTCCTAAATCAAGTTCTTCTAGTCGCTGCAGCTGGGCAAGTGATCTGTGAGATAAGTCAAAACAAAACCGCATCAGACTAAACCAACAGAAACCCCATGTATTTGAATGAGCTCATTTTACTGAAACTCATATTTCAAATTACAGCGTATTGCAGACAGACAGTTATTTTACTAGGCATAGACTATTTGCAATGTTATCTTACTGAAAAAACAATTTGGTTTGTCAGTATAACTGTATGCCCTTGAAACGTAAAACTTAGTATAGGCAATCAAATCATTATTCTTCATTTTAACCATCATTCCCTCGGGGTGGACAATGCCACATAGTTTAGTATAGTTGGTTAGATTTATTTTTAGGGGGAATTTACAGTTACGCAACTGGATAAAAATTCCCCATAGTGATCACATGTAACAGTGTGACTCAAGACTCAATAAATCCATCATTTATCTTCTCACCATGATCTATTCATTTCTGAATTATTTCAGGTTGGATTTGAGAATGCAGAGGGAAGCCCAAAAGGATGTAAAAGAAGTTCTCTGAACATGAACAGACACAGAGGCCATCCTTCTACTTCAAAAGCAGTCTGTTGTAGAGCTGCTCTTTACCTTCCCCAAAGCTGCAGCAGCATGAAAGCCAGCAAGACTTGTCAGCTACACTACTGACAGTCAGAATTTTCCAGAAGCAATAAAACTGTCAACATTTGTGATGGCTTCATTCTGACACCACGTGGCAAAACCTAGCTAGCAATTCATATCTTCTGACCACTGACATTTAAAGTGCCTTGTGGCTCCCAACTATAAACAGCCGCAACCGAGGTACTGGGTAGACTGACAGGAAAAAAGGACCCCAAAGCAACTGGAGAAGAGATTCTCATTAAAATAGGTTAGATCTATTACAGCATCTATTAGATTATTTAAACAAGCAGAACAGGAGTCACCAAAACTCTTGCAAGAAGCAGCCAGGTAGTGAAGGAAGGAAACTTCAATAGAGAAAGAAGAGGCTTCTTCCAGACAACCAAAAAGGATCCCCAAAATGTAATATACCCGATTAATCTTACAAAAGACCACCAATTCCTCTGCCACAATACAGACAGCACAGAGACATCTAGATATCCTGTTTCCCCCAAAAATCACGGTGGGTGGAATCAGACTTCAGACATCAGTAGGCCTAGTTTGTCACCAAGGCTTTGACTCCAGGTTTTGGAAGCTTTTGGTTACTTTGCCCTAAACATGAACACCTATTTAAATGCTATGAAGGGCTAGAGTAGAAGTCTCTGAGATCCTACTACCCTACTTTCACAGTTACAAAATTTCAGCGTGAGAACAACCCAAACCACCACTCCCACTGCTGATGCGCTTGTTCAATACATGCAGGAAGAAATGTTTGGTGCTGCTGTATTTTATACAAAATATTTTTATAGAGCAAAACCAGTCGACACAGACTGCAGGCTCCTGCCACTAACCAAGTACAACTAGAAAGTAATGGATGTAACTAGGTGTTGCTAAAACAAAGCTGTATCTCATACATGTTGTCAATCAGCACTAAGTATTTTTTCTAGCTGTCATTCAGTTTCATATGTTAGCAGATTTTAGGAATAAGAACATTTTATGTTAATATAATCAAACACATGAAATATCACTTACTCAGGTAAATATGTCAGCAAATTTTCTCTAAGTTCCAGTGAAGCCAGGTTATAAAGACTAAAAAAAAAGAACAAACCACATTTTAATGCAATCTTACTTTTTTATATTCCACACTTTCACAAGAAAAGTGTGCGTTTACACAGTTTAAAACAAAATTGCTGTGAACTGATTTTTTTTGTTGTTTTAATTCAACCAGACCATCATGTGAAAGGCAGCACAGAAAGACTGTAAGTTTTTGCTTGTTTGTCTGTGATGCTTCAACACATTAAAGCTAGAAAGTAAACACACAAAACACAAATTTCCATTTGTTAAAAGATCAGTAGTTGCAAGTTACTGAACAGAGTGTATTCATATGAATTGCATTTACTTACTTGCTTTCAGAATCTGGCGTGAGCTACCAAAGTTACAGAGCATCAGGTAAACCCATCGCTGTTCTAATGCCGGTGTGCTCATTACTGTAAGTGACATTATGCTTCTAAGCGGCTCACTTACTCCATATCCCAGGCTTTTACTAACATCACCATAGCAACATTCAGATTTTTCAGGGGTTTATTTATGACTAAACGGAACACAAAGAGTCAGACATTATCCCAACACTATAATCTGCTCTAATCCTCCAGCGTCCCAGAGAAAAATAAAAATCAGATATGGTGACTGCAAATAAGCAGTTTCCTGCAACAGAGTATGTTCTGTCCTGGTGTGCAGAGAAGGGGGACAGTGTGCTAGGCCTTAAATAAAATCTAGATTAAAAAAGGAATTCCACTAAATTTGAAACACATGTTAAATCTAAACCCCAAATGTTTCTGTTTGTACACCTTAGGAAAAAAAACCAAAACAAAACCAAACAAGTCCATGTACTCAGACCACATAACACTGAAATATTTGGTTTTACTTCAAACAATACCAACATACTGAATTACAGGATCATTAGTTTACCCCAGTAAAAAAGCAGCTGATAACCTGAATAAAACTAAAGAAAAACCTTCATATTGTGACTCCAATACAGCTATCTAAGCAGGGAAAGCAACATAACTGATGTAAAGCGTTATTAAAAGGGAAAGAAGATTTTTCATTGATTGACTTTGGATAGTGTCTGAAAAATACATCCTTATTTCAAGCACCTATTTTGTACTGCATTCAGAAAACAGTGAACAAAATCTCACAGGAGCTTTGATTACAGTCTCAGGAGTCCTCTCCAGCTTTTAAAATAAGTACATTTTACCCAATCGGTTCTGTATACCTCCAGAAGAAATACAGTTAAAACATACAATATAGGTGAAGGTAGTTTAGTAGAAGCCTATTACAAATTCAATTAAAAGATAAGTGAGAATAACTCAGCTACTGCCACTCAAAAATCATTTGACAGAAACAAGGTAGTAAGGAAGCCATCATTCCAACTACACAAGAGAAAACCTCACATAAAAATTTTAACACTATAAAACACAAGTCAAGATGGGACACGGTATCCGACATCCTCACAGAAACCAAACCAGTGGAGGGGGAGAGGGAAGAGGTGATGGAGAACGGTTTCTCTCCAAGAGGAACGTGGGTCTGCTCTTCCTCACGCTGTCACCCACAGACTGCCATTACATTTTTGTTTACATGTTTTCTAGAAACTTATTCCAATCTTCCTTTGAATTTCACACTTTCTCTTCAAGCTCATATTAGATGAGAGCCATTATTCACTTTTATCAAGAGAATACAAAAAGGATGCGCACACCGCCAAGCTGCCTTGTAATCTTGTGTTTACAGATCACCCCACATCTACTTATCTCCCTCCCCACCATGTTGAAGTGTTGACGAGTAAAATGGTGCAATACCTTAATTTCTCTTCTTACGTCAGACACCACTTTCTCTGTGATTAAACAGAAATCTTTGGGTCAGCAAACCCATGTTCAACAGCAAGAACTTGGGAACCACCACCTTAACCAGCCTCATCGTATCATTAAACTGGGGCAGGCCAGTGAATCAGCTCAGGAAATTGATCCTGCTTAAAAATAACTCAGCAGAAAGAGTAACACAGATCCGTAATCCAGCATAGAATAAATCCCCTTAAACACCTGGGCCAGTATAACTGCCGAGAAGGTGCAAGACAGGCATCTGTACTGTACTGCCCAAGCCAGCAGTGCTACCAGGATCCACTGGGTAGCTGTGCCCTTGTGGATACCCACCAACAGCTGTCTTTGCATCCAACCGTGTACCATGCATTTCGGAGACTGACTGTGGCCGACTGCAGTTCCAGGCTAGGCTTTCTTCCTATGGGAGTCAGCTACCTACGGGGTAATGTTTTCATCTCTAACTCTAGCTTTCCGGAGGAGAAATGCTTTATTCTACAGCTATTCTCACCCACAGCATGCTCACAACTACAACACTACCCTGGAACAAAACAAAGACACTGCCTTCCACCCCTTTAATTTACCCTTTCTACTTCTTCCAAGGTCTTGAGTCCAAACCCAATGTAAGCAGACCCCAACAGGCAAAACGAAGCTTCCCACTAAGTAATGTAAAAGAGAAACTAAATCTATGAAGTTTATACTAGCAAAGCTGCTCTGTTAGACTCAAGTATTATGTTCAAGGTGGATCCATCTGAAAGGGAGGCCAGAAAATGAGATGAAATTTTTTAACTCATTACTCTTAAATTTTGACTAGTTACAGAAGCAGCTCCCAGCAAACCTACGTGCCGCAATTTAAAATGGGAAAACATGAGAGTTATATAAAATAGCATCATATAAAAGGCTGATGTATTGAGGCACCAATCTCCAATACAGAGCAGAGGTATAGCTCTTCCTTAAATTTACCAACAGATTCTTAACTCATTGTATGTTCACTAAGTTTTTTCTGGTTTTAAGGTATGTTAAGAAACAGGATTTGTAGTCATTTGCAAGAAAAATCCTACGTTTCTTGCTATTTTTCAAATATGTTTTCTGATTTAATAACACATTCTCTCCAGAAAGTATAATTCTTCCTCTTCTCAACTACAAATAGAGATTTTTTTCACAATATACTAAATGAAATAATTTCTTCTTTTCTCTCTGCTCCTAATTTTATGGGTGCACTGTTAGTCAAGAGTCTTTCTGAAGTCCCTGAAAGAGACCAAAAGAAGACTTAGTTTAATGATTTCAGAGTCTTTCCCTAATCCTAATCTTCACCTAGGAGAGAAAACCAGTCGGGGGGGGGTGGGGGGTGGGGTTACCTGTTTCAATCCATAAAACACAAAGGCAACAGCAATGTAGTCTACTCAGACAGGAGACACAGTTCCACCAGCAGCTGTTCACCAACTGCATTTAGAAACACAAATGCACCATAGAGCACTGCAGGCTGCTCTCCAACACAGACAAACAGTCCTCGCTCCCCCAGAAAAACCCAACAGAAAATGTACAAGCAAAACGTCATCTATATTCTAAAGGAGAAAGAAAAAACAAGGAAAAAACAAAACAAAAAAAAACCCTAAGTACTTTTCCAAGACTACTATCGTAAGAAGCTATTTCACAGAAGCTTGTAAAAAGCATTAATATTGTAATAATTCTCACCACAAAAGCTACCACACAAACCTCGAACACTGAGCATGTGTGTGAAATTACAGAGCACAAGGCAACAGCCAAGCCAGGCAGAGGATGCAGTAACTGGAATAATTACAAAGTTTTCCATCTCAATGTACCAGATGATTTCTGGTGTAAGGGTGGAACCAAGTCAAATTCAAAGGTACAACATGGCTAAAAATGTCATTTTCAGTACAAACCAGATAGATACACTTACTCAGTGCTGTACGTAAAGTAACTGTACTACAGATATTGGTATTCATCATGTGAGCTGGAAGAATGAAAAGAATGTGAAATCAGTAATTGAGAGCAAAACTAATAGCAACAAAGTACTCCAGAAATGCTGGAAGTGTCTTTCCTGAGCATTCCTGTCAGGATTTGAGAGAGAAACTCGCAATCCACCACAGTCTACAGATAGGGAATACCGCAAATACTCCCTCTTGTCAACCACAGTGGTCTCCACCAAAATAAAAGTAAGACTAGAACCAGCCACTAAAATCACAACCAAAGCATGTTGTTGTTCTTCCAAAGCAAGTCAGTTTTTCTTTGGATTAATTACAAAGAGATTATCAGTAGCAACATGCCCTACAAACCAACTATTTCAAAAGCAGATGACTCTGGACAACAGCAATTCACTGCAATAGGTAGAACAACATCAACTGCAGTTAAAAGAATAAAGAAGGGGAAAAAAAAGAGAGGAGGGAAGATGGCAAAAAAAGAAAGAGAGATGACAGAGACATGTTCCCTAGTTACCTTGGATGAAATTACATTTTCAGTGTACCACATACATTAAATATACCCTGTCTTTTAAAGTTATAAAATACAAAACTGAGGTGAGTTATCCTAGTGCTTTAGCTTTATCAGGGACAGCTGCATCATTCCCCTATTCAAGGGGACAGAAAGTCAGCCTTAAGAGTGACAATAGCCAACACTATATATCCCATTTTTATCCCAGTCCCTGCAACAGGACTGGGAGCACCCAAGCCCTTGGGGTACACCAGCAAAACCTTCTGAGGAAAGCACTGGGAAGCACAGTAAGACATATGCTATTTTCTTGTGAAAATGCAGTTAAAAATATAAAGGTGGAAAGTGAAATGTGGAAAAAGCTGGGAGAAAATGAGGATACATGATAAAAGGACTAATATAAAAGCTAACGGTGCTTAGTCAATAAGAACTGGACAACAGCCTTCTCCTATTTGAGTAATAAAAGTCACACACTTTGACCTTATGTCAAGAGCACCACACAGCTGAGCATGCAAGACAAGCTTTGAGAAACAAGGAAGCAAAGCTGGAAGAGATGAAGATCTAAAGCACCTGCAGAAATGCATGGCCCCATCTGCACCCTTTCCAGCAAGTTTCAGCTGGTTAGGAGAATGTAAAATCCCAAATGTAGTTCTTCCTCACGTTTGTAAGACTGCAGAAAGAAGGGAAAAGCAAGAGAATGGGCATGGTCCCCATATTTATACTGAACAAGGGAAGGTCCTACACAGTAAGGATGGCTAAGGTGAGAACACAGTACAGATTCTGAATTTGGTCTCATGTTTTTTTATGCAGCAGTAGCAATGACTATAGAATGCAGTCCAAGGATGCAGCATACAGATATGAGATATGAAGTCCACATTCTGGCTATTTCTACCAGTTCCAAAGGATTTCAGTTCACTGGGCCAGCATCTGAAGATTACTGTTACTTTGATAACGCCTGCCCCTGCATCTCTACACAGCACGTACACTTTGAAACAGTCATCGTAACACTAGACTGGGAAGGAAGGGAGTTTAAACTAGGCAACTCTTTCTTTTTTGTGCAGAAAAGGAACATCCCAGTTTTTCTGTCTATCAAGGGTCCTCCAAGAGATGAGAAAGTAACTGTGGTACACTGACAACAGCACACAAAATGCATGAAACTAGCTGTATTTAAATATATTACAGCCCATCCCCACTGCCCAAATAAAACTACCAGTAACATGTATGACCCTGCCCCAAGACACGCCAGTTAGGGAACTAGTCACTCATCTGAAAGATCCTGTTAAGCTCCCATCCCACATTTAGCAGATTTTTTCCCCCAGGAAATGGCAGGGTTAATCAGTCACTAGCCAGTTCTCAAAAAGCCACTTACTCAGACCATAAGTATTTGAAGATACAGCATATACCTTTGGGATAGGTATCTGTTCCAAGTCACTCCCAAAAGAAGCCTCTTTCTCTCACCCTCTCTTCATTGACCGTATCATTGACCATATCATTGACTGCAGAAAGAGCCTAAAAGACCACTCTCCAAACTCCCAACTCCTACACCAATTGAATCCTGGGCTGCATCAAAAGAAGCGTGGCCAGCAGGTCGAGGGAGGTGATTCTGCCCCTCTACTCTGCTCTGGTGAGACCTCACGTGGAGTACTGCATCCAGCTCTGGGGCCCTCAGCACAAGAAGGACATGGACCTGCTGGAGCGGGTCCAGAGGTGGGCCACAAAAAATGGTCAGAGGGCTGGAACACCTCTCCTATGAAGAAAGGCTGAGAGAGATGGGGTTGTTCAGCCTGGAGAAGAGAAGGCTCCAGGGAGACCTTATTGCGGCCTTCCAGTACTTAAAGGGGGCTTATGAGAAAGATGGAGACACACTTTTTAGCAGGGCCTGTAGTGACAGAACAAGGGACAATGGTTTTAATCTCAAAGAGGGTGGATTTAGGTTGGATATAAAGGAAGAATTTTTTTTTATGGTTACAGTGGCACTGGAACAGGTTGCCCAAAGAAACTGTGGATGCCCCATCCCTGCAAGTGTTCAAGGTCAGGTTGGCTGGGGTTTTGAGCAACCAGATATAAAGAGAGATGTCTCTGCCCATAACAGGAAGGTTGCACTAGATGATCTTTGAAGGTCCCTTCCAACCCAAACCATTATATAATTCTATGAAATTAGGTGCTTAAACTTGGGTGGTTTCAAGAGCTTCTGTAGCATGCACCCATTTCCAGAGTTAACTACCACTTCAGTTCTTCTCGGAGCCTGCCTCATTTCACCCACACACAGTTACCATACCTGCCAGCACCACATCCTTCCTCAGTGTCTGAAGAACGAGCTCCGTGTTGATTTTTGGTATAGCGACATTTCCAACCCACCAAAAGCAATATTAGCCTTATGTGGAAGGATTATGCTTACTGAATTTCCTAAGGTTCTGTTAACATATAACCGTATAGTTCGCGGTCTATATGCTCCTGGTATGCGTTTTGCCCTCCTTTTTAAAAGGTTCAACACTATATGCTTATTTTGCTTCCAACTACTGCTTAATGCTGGCATATAATTAGACAAAGTTATCGTGAAAGAACCTTAAAATTTATACCCATTTTACAAGAACCTACAAGTAGTACAGAATTGCAGCTAGTTTCCTTTTCTCAAGAAGATTATTTCTCCAAAAAGGTCTAGCTTAAACTTAAAATGCCTTTTTTTTTTTTTTTCTTTCTTTTCCTTTCCTTCCAAATGTCAACTTTAGCCAGTCTTCTGCCTCTTTGTTTGGTTACCCTTTGGTTATGGAAACCTGTTTTACAGTGTGAATGATAAAGAAGAGCACTAATGAATTTTGGTAAGATTAATCTGATAGAATTTAAAGAGAGAGACCTTATGCCCACACCATGCAATACGGGAGAGCTATTTTTGCAAATTCTTAGCTACCAAATCACAGAAATTCTTAGGTGAGCCAGAAATTACAGGAAGTATTAATTTCCTAAATGAGGGCACTTATCCATTTCAAAGCAAGCCATCTTCACACACATGAAGTCCTACAGTTCTACCTCAGAATATAAGGGATGCTGTAAAAACAATTGCAAAGCAAGGTAACTAGATTTAGTTTTGATGAAACTGTTATGTCTCACCAGTATTGTTAAAGACCATTCTTCCAGAAGTCATCTTTGAGAGCACTACCTCCTTTTTGGAGGCAAAGCAACTTGAAGTAACTGGCATCTAAGTTAAACACTACTCTTTCCTCTCAAGTTTAGGTGTATAATCTGCAAGGGAAAGGCACACCGAGGCTTTCCTTAGCAGTCCACTTCTGGAGTTTGACAAGCAGGACAGTATTCTAGTAAGAACAATTCTAGCAAGAAAATCTCAAAGTAAGGATGCTTGACATTTTCTACAGAGCTGGGAGAAGTGGACACAACTTATGGGGGAAAAATACTCCTTCCTTGGAAAACTAATTTTAAATAGGTACAAAAGGAAGTAAAGTTGATAATTTTGCCATCCTAGGCTTAGACACTGAAAGCCACAGAATGAGCATTTGCATAGTCAGTTACTCGAATTGAACTGTCAATACCATTAATTGGCTTGTAAAAAGCTACAGATCTTCCACAAGTGAAAACAGAAGGATTAAAAAAATAAGTATATCAGCCACTAACTGGAGGAAAGACTAAACAGATGGCCAGTAGTACAAGTCTCCTCTGTTTTTAAAATTTACATGTAAGTTCTACAGTTTATGGCCAAGGAATTCCCTAAATATGTAACAGAGGTAGTCTAAGCTGCTAATTAAGACTAGCTTTCTACATAAGCTTGGTTTTCAAGTTGCTGGGATCAGTTCTACTCTCTCTCTCCCTCACACACAGCAACAAGCATGGTCCAAAACATGGACAGGAAGACTGAACTCCCTATGACTTTCAAAAGGCATCACTAAGAAGAGAGAGGTTCATACTGTTCACTTTTGAATGCTTTAACTGAACATTCTCCAATTTGCTTATCAAAATTACTGAAACAGGTTGGGGAGGCTAAGCCAATTCCCTATTACAACAAGACTTCATTTTCAAAATATCTTCCATTCCACTCATATTAAAAATGGAATTTTTTTTAAAAAAAAACCCATTGCTAAATATACGTTAAATATTTCTTCCTTGTGTAACATACAAGATGCAACATCTCTTATTTAAAGGCCAGACGGCACTGCATTTGCTATTACACTGTTGAACAGTGATCCTGAAATAAACTTTCAAGTTCCTTAACATTCAGCTTTGCCATTTAGCAAACAGCTGTGATTAATACTAAATGCTCTACCTACTCAAACTCTGTAAATATTACTTGTCATGCTAAATTTAGATAAGCCAGAGTGAGAGCTTTTAATACTATTTATATCAGCCTAGCCAGACCACCTACAAACAGTCTTCCTTCTATGTATTTGCAAGATAAGCCTCCCCATCACTTTTGTTGTATCATGTAAGACCATATTTTAACCAGGCATTATTATGCTAAACCTTAAAACAGAATTACATTGTCTTGTTCCACACAATTTTAAGAGCATTTTCCATTCTGCGTGATGCTACCAGATGTGTAATCTACACTTGAGGCATCCTAGCATACACTAAGAAAAACACAGTCAAGGACTGGCCCCGGAATCCATTACCAGAATAAGCATGCCATTCCGATCTGCTTCTAGATCATCTGCATTGAGAGCATCATCCTTGCCTTTGAAGACCTTTTATTCTCCAGCTATTCCTGTTCAGATCGACATTAAAGATTCCAAGTTCAGAAGTTGCTGTAAACTTCAAAACCTCTATAATTAAACACGTGTGTGTGTGTGTGTGTGTGTGTGTGTGTAAAACCACCACACTCAGTGACTTTGTTCCTCTAACATGAAATCTCTGGATATTTGTGGTTCCACGACTCTTGAAAAGCATACCTATAACAAACCTGTCTGCAAAACAACACTCCTAAGTGCAGTAACATTTGCTCTATTCTTTTCATTATGTTCACCATCATAACGAAATGCCTATTTCAGCATGCTACCTGCTAGCTGCAGACATTAAGAGGAAAATTTCTCTGCTTACCTGGTAATTCCCTTTCAGTAGTAAGGTCCACAGATCCACTCAGTCTGCTTGCAGCTTGGGGGTAAACCAGACTCATCAGTCATCGGCATCAGAAGAATATCCTTCCCATCTAAAGAAATTCACCCCTTCCCACAACAAAAGTTTCTAAAGCTAAAATAAAGCTATTCTACTTTCTTGCATGACAGACTGTGCAGTTCTCTGAAAAAAAAGGGGGGGAGGGAAGTTGTGAATGATGGGGATACTACGAATCATGATATTACTGTGATCTTTTGTTGAATCCTCAGGATTTGGAGATCATGTCCAAGTAGGAGACCATCTGTACATTTTAGGGGGGGTGAGGGGGTGGAAATAAAGATTGCGTATGGCAGAGGAAAGCTTTTTTATTTGCCATGCTAGAGTTCAGGCAGGGAACTTCCAAAGCACTCTACCTGCCAGTCAATAATAATCTCATACTTCAAATCTTAGCATAAAAAAAAAAAACAACCCAAACACCCCAAAACCCCAAAAAACCCCACCAAAAAAACCCCAAAACAACAACAACAAGGTAATCTTTATCTTTTCCAGGCACAGACAAGACTGCTGAAAAAACAGTGAAAGCTAAAAACTCAATATGAGTTAGATGTTTGGTGTGCTGATGCACAGCAGGCCTTAAATCATAACTTAAAGCACAGTAGTGAAGCTCTGCACTTTGCTTCAGCTGTTAAAGAAACTTGTTGATTTTGTTGTCCCCACAGAGTTTGACAGATAACTGTCTTTTTCAAATATGCATTTCATGCTGAAACGACTGCTTTTTGGTTAGAGCCAATTCCTTGTGAAGCACCCATCTGAGAGTCCCATGCTAGATTAAACACACATAAAAGGCTTTCCAAAGAAGGTACCTGGACTTCGTTCAAGCCTAAGAACCACAAATAAATAAATAAACATACAAAGCTGACACAATCTCTCTTCTCTTTCTAGACATGAAGCCATGAGAGCACTGTATGGATCTCTAAGTTCCCAGATCTTTACTGGTAAAAAGCCAACATCACAGTGGGCTGGTGGTGGTGGTGGGGAACTAACCCTGAAGCCAACGGTACAGAATGAACACATATGGACACAGAAGGTGCTAGGGACAGACAGACATTAGATTATTCATACTACTGTAAGGTATGCCCTCAGAAGCCTTACAGACAAACACCCTGATTTACCCAAATACCCTTCATACACATACTCCGATGTTTTAATTTCAGGAAAAAGTCATGCCCTGTGTTTTGGGTGTTACACGAATAAGGAAGTATTGAAGAAAAATCCTGGAAGCAAGTGGAAATTCCTAAATGCTACCCACGCTGGGAGGAACAGGTTATACTTGTTCATTGGGCAGCTCTACAGACACACACGGTTCTGCAGAATAGGCAAGGAAATTAGACTTGCTCTCATTAGACTGAGAAACACTGTAAAAGACACTCCCACTCACAGCTTCAATTGTGTAACTTGTTTCTCCAAATGGTTCAACTAGCCAACAGGATAACTCCTGCTCCAAGCTGCACCCACCTAATTATTAACTAAAATATCTCACATGCATTAGCATTCACTGGTTTACTCCAGATAGCAACCACACCATGAGTTAAAAAGAACACAAATCACAGAGAAACACAAAAAATAGCACTGGTAGTATTAAGACATCTAGTCTGTTACCGAGTCCTAAAGCAGTGCGTCACATATCTTTCTAGTATGCCCTAGAACAATACATGAGCTTAAAAGAGGAATGCTTCATCGAACAAGGGAAAATTTTCAGCATATATACCAGCACTGGATAAGCAGATTGAAGTGGTCACGCAGAAGAAGAAAAGTTTACATACACTGAGCATGGTTATGCACAAGCAAGAGCAAAGACAAAAGGTTCAAGGGAGGCCTTGCCTATGTTCTTCAAACATCCAGTTGGGACCCTTGAAAATACTCCTTTTGGCAACACAAAGGAAAAGAAAAATATGAAAGGTCTATGCAGAAGAATTCTTAATGGCACAGTAAAAATATTAACAGCAACTCTACATATCAATGGCTTGAACAAGTTCAGACACTGGCCTGGGACAGTGAAGCTGAACATTGGCATTCATCTTCTACACCAGAGCATGTGAAAAACAGATTGGATATCTCAATTCATGAAGAAGACCCACCTCCACTAATGGTTCACCGCAAGCAATTCAGGTCTATTATCTGCCATTAGGAAGAACTTCCTAACTAACCTTCAAAGTCTTGCTGTTTAGAAAATATTTGCCATTACTTTCATTGCTTTCCCCGTTTAAGACAGTAGGGCAAACTTGCAGTGCCATAAGATTTTAAGTAGGTAGCTTAAAAAGAGACATTAAGTACATACTGATCACTGTACTACATGAAGGTTAGAGATTTCACTGGCTATATTAGGCAGTTTCCCAGACAAGAGTATAAGACTGTAAGAATTTAGGGTGCATTTCCCTAAGTTTCCACATACACTAGTGGCCAGAAGACCAGCCGTAAGCACAGGGACGTCAAGTTTTTTCCCCAAAACAAGCCCAACTGTAGTAGAGTAAATCATCAGTATATATTTGTATCCTCACTATTTGACAGATCTCATGCAGAGCACATAGGTCCAGCCTATTCCATCAAGTAACACCATGGATTATTATCCAAAACACACAAACTCCAGGCACTTGCAAACATATCCAAACACCTCTAAGAGCCTTACTTGGTCTCTTCAGTCAGAAAAACACAATTAGCATTACTTTCTTTCTAATTCCTAGCATTTTTTGTGTCCCAGCAAGTGCAGAGTAAAAAGAGCAGAGAAGCGAATGAAGAGCACAAGTAGGCAACCTTTGGAGAAGCCACAGAGCATTTCACTGCTTTTACCAAACACAAGGCAGTCAGCTGCACCATCAAATTCACTTGCAATAAACAACAAAAATTTTGTGAACTAAAAAAGGAAAGCTGCACTTGTTGGCAGCCAGACTGAAAAAAATAAATGTATTAGTTACAGATCTAATGCTAAAAATTTGATAAAATTCACTCTCAGAGGTAAGTGACCCATAAGGACTTCAGGTTGCAGTTCTAATTGGCTACAAACAAGACCTCCCAATAATTTCCAACTGGAACCAGACAGGATCCCTTTCTCTCTGTCACCAAGACATTCCCCAACAGACTTCAGGAACAGTTACATCTTGGGTAGACACCCCATGGGTTTCGCCTCGTGTTACGTTAATATTATTCTGAGTTGCAAAGTATGCATGTTTAGCCCAAGCTTACCATCGATTTCCCAATTGCCATGTTCCCACCTATCATGAATATCTGATGAGCCAAAGACAACAGCCCCACACATTTGTCTCTGCTTCTTTAAGCACAAGTCTGATAGCAGAAATTTCTCCTAATGAGATTAAAGTGGTTTTGTAAAAATACAATATTCATATTCTAGATAGCTAACCTGGGAACACTTCCCAGAGCAAAGCAGGCCTGTCAGACTTGAATAAAAGTCTAGCCCTCCAGGAGAACTCACCAAGACCACCAGGACAAGCATATGGCTCTTCCCGAAGCAAGTGAGGACCCCTGCTTTTTAGCTTCAGTGTCAGGAATCAGATACAGAGTTTGAGGGAGGACAGGTTACACTGCTCTGTTCTGCAACAGCTCATGCAGGGCTGAAACAGTATCACAGCATTTCCCTGGACTGCTTAGGATCAATAATAGGCAAATATTTTACCCATATTCTTGCACAGCTCGCTGTGTTGACACCTCTGCAAATGTCTGGCATCCCCTTTTTAACCAAGGTTGTTTCTAGTCATTTGCTCCAAAACAGAGGCTCTCACCGCTCACACTACCAAATGACAGGCAGGACAAGCAAGAAGCCAGAGCCACCGCAGCCAGTGACTTCTCAGGGAAGCCAACAACCTTCCTCTAGCTGCTGTCTGCAAAGCAGCAGTCCACCTCATGCTTTGGGAAACGTTTCAGCTTGTCATGTTTCTTGTATTCATTTTCAGAATCAGGCAGGATCCCAAATTTTTGGCCTTGGTTTTCAGTAACCGCAAAGTCTGAACAAGCCTGTTCTTAGCCGCCAGTGCTGCGAAAAGCTGCATGAAAAGTTTTAAGAACATTTACAGAAAAGGAAGAATGGTCACAAAAGCCCCAGCCCATGTAATTTTTAGGTAAGACTTTGCCATAGTCACTGGGCGCATGTTAGCTGTACCTGTTAGCGCTTGCGGAAGGTTTCAAAAGACATTTTCCACTTCTGTTGCTGCTGGAGCAGCGCCAGCTGACAGCTTTCATACCCATGGGAAGTGGCTAAAGCAATGCCGGTCTGAACTTGACTACATTGCAGGAGCTCTTAATAATAAGATCCCTTCTGGAGGACTCCTCCGTTTAGAAACAGTTGGGTTTTACTGTTAGGGACTACGCTGACTCCCCAAAGAATCCATGTTAGTAATATTCCACTTTATGAAAGGATGTCCAAGATTAATAGGCGTCTACTGATAGTCATGACTCAACATCTGAGCTACCATAGCTTTCTGAAGAAAGATGGAAGTGGTTCAGTACACAGCAACTTAGAACATGGGCAAGGTAACCATAAGGGCAGATGCAGATTAAAAGAAGGGGAGAATGGCAGGGGGTGGGGGGAGATAGAGAACAATCAGGTGCTGCAAGAATTCTCTAAAGTGGTATGCTTCCCAGGAAAAGTAACAAACTATAACCTTTCTGAGTTAAAGCACAGATATCTTAAGTTCTGTGAAGACTATTCCTACAGCTGGAATAGCAAGTTAGACTCTTCAGCCTGGAAAAAAGCACCTGGGGATATGGTAGGAAACTACAAAGGCATCGATGACAGATCAAGTGCATAGGGATCAGCTGCTCACTGCCTCTTCCAATACTAGGAATCATAGGCAAGGTAGGTAGATCCAGGCTCAAAAAAAACCCCAACAACAAATCAGCGCAATGGGTAACAGACCTATGCAGCTATTTGCCAGGGAAGAATACTAAAGATGTCTACATAAGCTCAAGGAGAAACTGGACAAGTATGTGGAAGAGAGATTCATCATGGGCTACCAATTAGACAAACCAAAATCCAAAGCTCAGGAAATCCTCTGAACCAGAAACAGTCAGGGGATGGAAAGAGGAGTAATCAAACTCTTCTTAATCCTCACTAGACATCTAATTACTGCAACTACAGAAGGAAGCTGGGCTAGATGAGCCTTTGATCTGAACCAGCACAGCCATTCTCACATATTCAAGCGAGGAGATATAGAATTACCTCTTCTCCTTCAAATTGGAAGACATACCCTTCTCTCCACAAAGAGGAGAGAGATTTCCCTTCTGCAAGCGTGGATGTCCATTTCAGTCAAAATGAGACAGATAAACAATGTTCACTTTACTTCCCACATTTCTCCACTTTGGAAGTCTGTCCTTGCAACGTTGCTTTACCTTCCAGAGTTAACAAACACGTCTTAAAAGCTTATCAAATTTCATCTTAAGAGCTGTTCCCGCGAGTTTTCATCTCCGCAGCTCCCCAGTGGAGTTTTTTTCAGAACGAGACTGCTCCTATAGTTAGGAACCTTCTAATTTCCATCCTGATCACAGCCAGCTTTTACCCATCTGTTCTTGTGCCAACAATTCTCTGGTTTTGAACTAAGCTGCGAGCCATCTGACAATGCTCACAATAATGGATCAATGGTCTATTACAATGAAGGAAAGCAAAAGGTCAGATCTGCATCACAAAACACCTATTTAATTTTGCACCTAAAATTCCAATTTACTCCAAACCCCAAAGAACAGTGTTGAAATATACACACACGCGCTTCAGATTCTGCATTAGCCTGCTATTGTCAAGTGAAAATGCAAAAGGATTTTTCTTAAACAGATCCCTCAGACTGGAAAGAATATAAAAAGTAAGTGCAGACCGGTAAATAACTTTATACCTATATCACAAACAATTATGCAAATAATTTATACAATAGGTGTAACAATAAAGAGAAAATAAATTCAGATACTAATAAAGTATAAAAAACTTACTTCCCAATGTTTTCAGGTAGTGCTTGCAGAGAGATGTCATTTACTGAAAGACACGTTAGATTCTGTAACTCAGGAAAGCTTTCGGGCAACCTATGGAGATATTAATTCAAATCAAGGACTTCCAGCAGAAGTATTCACATGCATTTAATACATACTGAAGAAGACGTAGTGGAAAACAAGAGTCTGTTTAGCAAATACACACAGAGGGAGGCATGCCCAGACTCCAGCATGACTCTCAGAAAATTCTAAGGATCATAGCAAGAAAAAAAAAAACATGGCTTAGAAACTTTAAAGTTTCTTCTGTGTCAAAGAACAGGCAATATCCTTGTCTGTCTCCTACCCCCTCTTTCCCCTGCCCCCAATTTGCAACTTTAAAATGCTACAGGGCTTGAGAACATTTTAAACATTTTAAAGAAATTTTTTAAAAAATCAAACATATTAAAAAAAACTTTTTACTGTTATTTTCCTGTATCACCTAGATGGTAAAATAAATGAAATATTTTTATTCAGGCTTCAGTTACGTACATGCTTACAGCACAGCCATTCCGTATTAGCTACTAGGCTGCTCTTCAATTGCTGCTTTTTGAAGAAACAGTGTGTTCAATGTGAAGACAGTATTCCGCTGTTAAAGCATTTCACATTTACTGGTTCACAACACAACAGCATGTAAACCCTCCCTTCTTACACTATAGAATGCAGCCATATGCAAAACACTCCCAAAGGTCCCAAAGCCTTTAGGTCCATCACCTGGTCGGTCTTCTGCAAGGCTTGGCTTCCCCTCTCCTCACACAGATGGATTCCTGTACCACTCGCTGCTCGCTGGCAGCCAGGTTGCACCAAGCAGCTCAGTTTGCAGTTGCATAGGAGACAGGGTGGGGTAAAAGGGGCAGTGAGGTACAGGAGGAGAAGCCCCCGGCCCAGCCATCCAACTTCTGCTCGACTCCCAGAGCATGCAACCTAAGCTCAAGCTGTAGCATTTGGTTTGGTTCCTGCTTTCCCCATCATGCAGCTCAAGGCCCGTGGTATGACCTGCACACAACTAGCCAAAAGGAGACACACACCTACGGGCAAGTACAACTGTCCATGATGGGGAAAGGGAAAAAGACAAATTACAACAGGGGGACAGGGAGGGCTTTTCATGTGCTCACTCCATACTGCACTTTTTGTCATCTTCTGGACCTTATTAACAGAACATGCTCAATATCTCCAAAATGTGAGCTCCACTGTAACTATTCATTACCATTTAGGCTCCAGGTTTAAGACTGGAGTTAAATGGTCTGATTATCTTTTGGTCAGCCCTGAAGTGGACAGTTGTTGGACTGGATGATCATTGTAGGTCCTTTCCAACTGGAACTATTCTATTCTGTCCTATCCATAGCATATAGTGGACTTCCAGTCTAATCTACAATAAATGCACCTGCTTTTTATTAATATAAACCTGAAATCATATGGAAACAGCTGGGAAAATGGTCTGCCAGCCACTTTTAGTGCTGCAGGTTCATCAATGATTAAGATTGACAATGAGGCAACATACTGTATTAGTGGTAGGACATTGATTGGGAAGGCCTCCAACTGGCTTTTAAGCTTAGAGGAAATAAGGACAAGAATCAATGGCTAAAAAAAGGTTCCAAGATATCACACAGAAAAGGAAATCACTACCAGACTTTCCCACTCTGCCTGGGCAAATTAGTGCCAAAACCTACATGCTGATATATAGGTAAAACTGAAATTCCGGATCTCATCACAGAAAATACCTGGCAGCCATGTGTAAACAGCTTCTGGTATCTGTGTTTTCTAACTTAGTAAACTGCTTGAAGTGATGTTTTCCAGGGCACGCATACACTTTGGAGCCACTTTATCAAGAATTTTTAAAATTCCCTTAAACTGTCAACAGAGAGTTATGAGATCTATTTCAACCCCATTAAAAAGCCTTTCAATTCTTTTGTTAATTCCACTCTGCCGTAGCTGTGCATTACAACTACTGTTTAAGGAAACACATTACTCGGGCCCCAGGCCTTATTCAGCACACAAAATGGAGAAGGATAACTAGCACACTGCTACAGACAATTTTGATTTCAATACCACGACATGCAGCTCTGAGCTTTATGTGCTGTACACTGATGCCTGGGAGAAAGCTGTTCAGTGACCCTTACCACTTGCGTATCTAAACATCAGTTCAGCCTCAGTTTGCTTTACTGGATTTTTGTGGTATTATTATCCTCACTATATAAATGGGCTACAGAGGCACAGGGATTAAGATCACAAGTGTCCCTTTAATGCTCAGAGATGGGACTTTCCAGAGAACTTCAGATGCACTATGGGCAATATTCAAAGTGCACTTCTGAAGAATCTCAGCTGCACACATGGGAGAAGCCGTCCTGCAAAACCACTGGAGCAGCTTAAGATATTACAGACACTCTCCTGTTTGTTAGCACTCCTGCATCCCAGCCAGCCAGCTAATCCTGCAAGTATTCCTAGCCCATCTCTGCAAAGCAAGGCAGGTCGGCGAGCGTCCACTGTGAATACTCTGGTTTATGTGACTTGCTCAGCATCACAAAGGAGCTCTGTGGCACCGGCCGGTTTAGGAAACAGTTCTCCACATAGTATTCAAAAGCCTTAACTAGCAGATCACCTCTTCCTTGCTATCTCCAGCCTCATTTCACTAGATAAATTCCAAATTCTTCAGCAAATGGAACAGAGAAATGTAAACAACTCCTCTTCTGTACTGAAAGCGTGTGTAATCCCCCAACCCCAGCTCATCAGAACACACACTGGCAGCAGCCGTAGCAGCCACCGACATAGGCAGTGCACTTTTGCCACATGTTACTGCATGTCACTGTGTCCCAATTGATGGGAGGGTGATGAAACGCTAGTCCAAGCTTTAATCATTAGTAAAAGCCATTATCTGCAGCGGCTCATCTAAAGTCTATTCCAAATCGTCAGGCACCTGCGTTTGTGCCAATGCATTCATGCTAACCATTGCCTTATCTCTCCCAAGTATGAGCATGGTTTTCCTTTGCACTTAAGAGTAATGAAAATTACTTAAGACACAATCAGATTTACATTTTTCCTGGTTGGCTAACAAATTTCATCCCCTCCCAGGAAAGATGCACATCACTTTTTAAATCTGAACTTTTGCTGCGGTCCCTGCCAGAGACAGACGCTGTTGGCAAGATTTCACAGAGATCCTAGATCACAATTTTTGAGGGCTTATTTAAAATTGTAATTGTTACAGCAAGATTGTAATTCTGGTATGGCAAGTACTAAGAAGGCAGAAGTTACCTAGTCAGTGGATTCCCACTGAAATCTGCTACCTGTAGTGCTCTGCAGAATGAGATGCTTTCTGGTATTTCAGGAATATCTGCAGAAGGAAAAAAAAAGGAAAAAAAAATTGTCAACAACTGTACTGCATCTACACTGAAATTATTGCCTCATTACATTCAGTAACTTGCTACTGCAAGGAGTTATCTTGGTATCTTTCAAGACATTTCAACATGCAAGACTGCTTCACATCCAAGTACTTGGCTATTGCGGCAGAGCCATTTTGTGCTTTTTCACATCCCATTTCCCCCTCCTGCTCCACCCTCATCTTCCTGATCCTAGACTACTCACCTGTCCTTGGACTGATCTTTATCAGCCTCTGCCCATCAAAAAAACCAGATCTCTCTATGTGCTAGGACTATCCTGAAGAACCAATTAAAATGTGAACCTCTTGTAATTTGATCAATACACGCCCACGATCTGTGCTGGCAGAAAGTAGGTGGGGAAGGAAAACAAGGGAAGGAAGAGGAGAATGTGCAAGTCTCTCCGCCTGTAACACACACTCATGGGAGTAGAACTGGCCTCCCCCACACTAAAGCCAGGTAACTTGAAAATATTATTCAAATATATGTCCCAAGTAAGTGCTAGTACACTATTTCAGATTGCCAGAAAGTAATCAGAGATATCTGTATGTGAAAACAGATATTTTTTTCAAGTATCTTCAACATAACACGTTTACCTACTGAAGTTAAAAATAAAATTGTCTTCTGGGCCTCTTTCATCAAGCTGTATTTCCACAAATAGGCTGTGGGTCCTCTGTGTAAGTCCTTGTTTACTGTCAGTGAGATCCAGCAAAAATGAAACATACATATTTGGTTTCCTTGTTTAACAATTTAGATTTTTATGACTCATCTTGAAAAGAATTCAAAAAGAAGAAAAGGCAAATCTTAAACTACAAATCTGACTTCTGTTTCCAAGTTTTTTCCTATTTCCATTTTTTTCTACAGAGCATTACATCTACTCCCTCTCCTCTTCCTGCTGTTCTCATCACAAATAATACTTCAGGAAATGTCTTCATAGATTTTCCTCATACAAGCAGCACCACTGACCTCAGCAACCATCAGTGATCTAAGTATGTTGAAAAATGCTTGGATATTAAGTCTCTTCCTACCTGAGTAACTCGGAATTGACTACCTATGTATTTCATTCAGCTCTTCTCCCCAGAAGTGGTGCAATGGAGGGAGAAGGGGAGGAGGAAAGAGAGGAAGAGGAAGGAGGGGAGGAGAGCACCTGCTCATGAGGTTCATCTCTTGCCAGGGAATCTGAGCAAATGCATCTATTTTGAATGATTCCCAACTCAGAACTGAACCCAGAGCCAGCAAGAACATCTTCCGAACCCACAGGTCACCAGTTGTGAACGATCAACGAAAGGGCCATAGAGGAGCATCTCCTGGGAACCTTCTGTTTCCTACATGAGTGGGAAGGGCTGGATTTCACTCTGTCCCAAGAGGTGCTTCCTCCTGGAATGGAGGCGAATCACTCTTGCCTCATGAACCCCAGTGCTCCCAGCACACTCCCCAGGCTCAGCTTCAAAAATATCCAGGGCAGATGGAGAAATGGTTCCTAATGATTACAAGTAACTCTGGAGTGGTCTAATCACTAACCCCAGAAATACACTGCATATTCAGAAAATATACTCACTGTTACTAAATATCAAAGTAATGAATGAGAGGGGTGAATACCCACAGTGTGAGGCATCAAAGAACCAAGCTGTGCTTCCACAACGCCAAAGCAAGCCACCTAGGGCAAGGTTCACTTGGAGTGGGGTGTGCAGCACAAATAGTTCCCTCAGTACACCTGGTGAAGGAGAATAAACTACTTTTAAATCTACACAAACCCTAAGGCCCGTCAACAGCAGTAGCTATCCCATAAAATGGAATAGGTGACTTTAGAGACCAAGTCTCATCAGAGATGTTTTATATGTTCTTACCCACCCACTCCTTCATAACAGCTTTGGTATTTGAGGGGAAACAGTTGATCTTTCCTGGAAAGCCAACAGCAATGAGATAAATTCAGAGCGAAACATTAGGTGAGGCCTTTGAGGTTGGAAGGGACTGGTCACACCGAGCCCCCAAGTGAGGATTAAGACAGCTCGCTCCCCTGTGGCAGCCTGCCTTACAGAAAGGCCAGACCATGTGGCAGGACTTCATAGAATCATAGAATGCTTTGGGTTGGAAGGGACCTTTAGAGGCCATCTAGCCCAACCCCCTGCAGTGAGCAGGGACAGCTTTAACCAGATCAGGTTGCTCAGAGCCCCAGCCAACCTGACCCTGAATGTTTCCAGGGATGGGGCCTCCACCACCTCTCTGGGCAACCTGTTCCAGTGCTTCACCACCCTCATTGTAAAAAATTTATTCCTTATATCCAGTCTAAATCTATCCTCCTTTAGTTTAAAACCATTACTCCTTGACATCAGCCTGGTGCAAAGGCCAGAGAAGTGCAGGGGCCACGATTTGGGACCCTGCGCAGGAGGCATCAGGCCAGAGAGCATCCAAGCCTTATGGTCAGGCTCTTCAAACCTCTTCATGGGTTTCACGTCATTCACAAGCCCAAATCCAGCAAAACACACACCAGTGACACAGTCAACAAGCAGAGTTTCCACAAAGAACCTCAGAAGTAGCCATGAAGCTACTGCAGGAGCCACAGGGCTCCCTCTTTCAAATTGGGGACACTTGAACAACCAGCCTATTTCAAAGTGTCACATTCGTAAGTGTCCCTGCTGGAGTCAAAACCTCACACTCCACTCCTCTCATATGGCAGGGACAAACAGGTCTGAATAGTGGCATTTGAGTAACTAAAAAAAAAAAAAAAAAAAATTATTAAATGATGACCTTAAAGTGATAAATTCTCATAACACTCTAAGTACTTAAAAGCATTTGCCTGTCACTAACACTCCAGAAAGTAAAAGCACTGACGTCATTGCAGGGACATTGCTCTGTCTTGCAAAACAGATGGCAAATAAACTACTACTATTTTTTTTTTCTTCTTGTTTTTTTAAATTAAATATTCATGTAGAAGCATTCACTTTTCAAAGGGTGTTCTAAGAAATACAAACAGTACACAGAAATTGAAACCTTCCCTTTCCCCACACAGAAATATACATAAAATCAAAAGAAAATCAAAACTGCATTTACAGACAGCAAAGCTGATGGTTTTACCCATTCCAGTCCTCCATGATTGAGCGCTGCCCGTAGAAGACTGAATTTGTACTACAGGATTATTGAAGACACAGGGCCTACGTGCACTCAATAGATGTTTTTACTACTACCTTGCATTACAGCAATGACAAACACTGATAGCTCTGCTAACCAGCAGCAAGTAAAGACGTGTGTCATCCACCATCTAGTCTTCATACCATCCTTCCCTGGATAACTAGCTGGAAAAGTCCTGAAACGGACATCACTCTTTCAAAGCTTCTGAGGGCTCAGAATAACTCCTTTCTTTGCAACCAAGCCAGTGTCCACAACTTTTATACATGAATATATGTACACACACGCATCCCTTTCATATACAGATACACACTTTCTCTGTGTGTGAATCATTCTCCCAGACAAAAAACAAAACAAAAAGCCCCACAAAAATCAAAGTTCAAGTAGAAGTAGCTATCCTAATTTGTTTGGAAAAAAATAAAAATAAATAATAAAAAAAAAAAGATATCTACACACAGAAAAATATAACATAAAGCAGAAGATAAACTTAAATCCTCAATGACAAACTTTCTGAAACTAATCATGCTACTGATTTCCTCCACCAATGTGTAGTTTCATTGCCATATTGCAAATAATTTCTCTTCTACTTCTGTATGATGGACTACAAAAACCAGAAAATATGCCTTCTCAGCAGAACTATTTTGATAAGCTTTTTCTGTTACAAGTCTTGGGTATCACCTGTAAAAGTCAACAAGTATCTGAGCTAAGTAAAAATTACTCCAATATAAGATACTACTTGAAATAAGACAGTACAGGCACTGCTTATAGTTTGGACACATTTGCAAATTACAAAATCTGTTCTGAAAATGAAATGCGCTTTCCTAGCCTAGATATTCCAGACTATGAAGTCATCACATGAGCAAAAATCTTCAATAAGAAATGGTAACAGGCACAGGGAAAAGAAGGGAAATTCCATTTCTACATTAAGCTTTTATTTGCATGTAACGTGCATTTTCCTCCCCGCATTGATACTTTTTCTGTATCTGATTCATTTTTCTCCTCCACCTAAGTGGACAAGGGACAGACAAAAATTCAGTGCATCTCTTTGAACTACACATTTAGTAAGTTCAATAAGGTTGAAATATAACTCGTTTTAATTGCAAGGCATCTTAAAAAGATTTCTCAGGCAAAATGCAACCAAGTTATAAGCAGATACTTTATCACTACATGTGAAGACTACTGTAACATTGCATTGAATAAATGAACTCAGAAGAGAAAAGGCAAGGAGTATTGTAGTATGTGACAAAAAAAACCTAGAGTGATTATTATAGCAGAGAAGATGATGGTCCGCATAGAAGCGTTGACATAATCAACTGAAATGCAACAGAGGATATTAAAGTATATAAAAATGACCTTCTGTCTCTTGATGGATTAAGCAGCTTTCACCATTACTGTTGACTACTCCGTTTCGTTACAGACATAACACGTACATCTCTGCCAATAGCAGCAGCAGGAAGGTTGAATGCTTTTCTTGCCACTGCTGGATAACCAGCTCAAATCCTACTTAGATATCTAGGATTCTTCTAATGCTGCACACTGACGAATGCTCTACGTTTACACGATGCCCCAGATGTTCTGGCATACAGATTGTGCAGCATTGCTAATAATAAAGCCATAAACCAAGCATAAGCCCTGTGACGTGACAATACAAATAAACTGGCAGCAAAAAGAAGTCATGCCAGCAGAAGTGGATGAAAATCAAGCTCGGCAGTCATGTACACAAGAGGGCATATTCTGCTCTCCCCCAATCAAAATAACCTCTTCAGATGTTTATCGTTCTAGTTTGCACAAGAATTCACTAACGATCTAGCAAGTCCTGTACAAGTGACTTAAGATATATGTTTGACACTAGGGAATGCTGTACTGTCTGAATGAGAAAATTACTTCTAAAAACCCTTTTGTTTGGTGCTAATCTATGTTTTGTTTAAGATTTTTACAACAGTGACATCTCTGAAACCCCATTCCCCCACCTTCCTCCTTCTGATGGCTGGGAGGCTTGGGGAGAAGACAGACTTCATTTTAAACTGATAAAGCCTTTTGTATGGCACATTTTTACAGCACTGCATATCAAATTTCAAGAACTGACAATATTTTTTTGTCTACCCAAAGGCTACACAGCCAGCATCCTTTACACATTCTGCAACAGTGAACATAATTTCCAAAAACCTAATCAGTATCAAGACAGCAATGGCCGGCAAGGTCCTAGGCTGTGACAGGGCTACCAGACCAGAGCTACTCAAACAGTGGACTCGAGCTCAAAGTAAAAAGTATTTTTACAAGAACCTAGCTGAAGTCTCACATGTGCCATGCTCCTGAGGGAGAGTTTACAGTGTTCGAGAGTCTTTCAGGGAGCAACTACTGGACTCTGGTTTATTTTCCAGCTAAGAAGGCAACACAGAGCACTGTGCTTCAGGAGGGCTGGAGGTGGTACACCCCATACACCCCAGCAAAAGTCAACTGAAGAGTCCTGATGTAGACAGTCATAGCAGAAGGCCCACCACCAGGTACGTACAACACTGGCAAAACACCTTAACCACTTAGTCATTAGTAATTATTTAATGTATTAGGCAGTCGATTAGTTTATACCAAATGTATACCCAGGAAGCCCATTCCAGACTCAAAGGCTGTGAATTCATGCAGCATTATCCCTCAGGAGAGAGATAACCAGAGGCGAACCAGATCTCATCCATCCAATTCAAGACACAGAAGAATTTTCCCCCTGCCTCTTCTCACATACGTAATATACAGTATCTACTAAGGTATATCACACATACACACACAAAAGGTCCAATAAAGCATTAAGCACTGCAGCGCTCGAGTGATTTAGGAGCCTAGAGGTTCTCTTCCCACTTCCACGGAGGTCCCTCTGTGCCTCCCACTGCAGAGGGGTCTCCGAGACGCCTGCCCTTGGGAAAGCTCTCCCACCCTGCTCTCCACCTCCTCCACCTTCCCAACATGGGAGGAGGAAACTGCCCACTTAGCCAAATACCTTGCAAGAAGGAATTTGTGGTGCAAATATTTGTTTGTCTTTATGAAGGGCTCTTCAGTTGCAAAGCCCAGCTGAGTAGGCTGTTGTTTTGTGGACGCCGCCGCCACCACATCTCTCTACCCTCCCCCAGAGCAGCCAAGGGCAGCTCCCAGAGGTTCTGTCTCTGCAGAGGGAAGGGATGGAGGAAGGTCACGCATCCTCTCCCTCCATTTCCACATTAAAATCATGACATACGCAATGATCTGACAGGCTTTTTTTTCTAGAAACTGGAAGGTTTTGCTACTGGCCCTGAAGGCTGCAGTCATCAACCTCTTTAGGTAAATGTTACAATTTCTGGAGCACAATGTGACAGGAGTCACACGGTTCTTGCAAAGTTTGTTGAGATTAAGTGGCTTTTGTACAGGTTGTAACATTTTCCTCTTCAAGCTCTGAGGCTGAGGATATACACAATACAAGAGATATGGCTCTTTTAAGACCTGTCTTTACAACTTTGAGGAAAATTCACAAACAGGTTCAGGTTGGGTTTTCTCAACTAAATCCCTTACTGTATAATTAATGAGAAACTGAAGTGAGGTACACATCTCATTCCTCCTCCTCATTGCTTCTGGATACACCCCTTTTCCAAGGGAGGAAAGGAGCAGGGGAAAAAATCTTCACAAAACTGCATTTCATGGATACATAGATATTATTTCAATTTACTTGAAAGAAAACTGTGGGGACATAAAACCAAGCTGTTTTTTTAACAGGATGGCATGTGGTAAATCAACAGACTGTCCTTCTCAGCTGCAGGAAGAAGCAGTAACAGAGGACCAGGAGCTGTAAATTGGAAACAGAAGGAAAAAGAAGGCAGGGAGAAGCTTAAAGATCAGATCACAAGGGAACAATAGTTCCAGGTGAATTAAGTGGAAGAGCTGGAGTTTGGCAAGGAATTTAGGTCTTCTACCTTTTTACTGATACATGCCAATGAAGAGTTAAGGCTAGGAGACATTTTTATAAGGATTTCCATCTTGGACCTTGAGGCTAGCAGGAATTAAATACTTTTAGTCTGAGAAGCAAGGGGGGAAAAAAAAAAGTAAAACCTAGTATCCTACCTATGAAGCTGTGGATGACAGAAAGTGTATGAAGTGTTTTAACAAAGTTACTGAAGAATGAATCCAATAAATCTGTAACTTCATAGTCATGGCATCTAACCTTCTCAACAAAAAAGAAACCAAAACCCAAGAAACTCTGTGGATACAAAAACTAACTCCCATATGGATTGTCTGATGTTTAATGCTTTACCTGATACTTCAGCAGGCCAAAGGTTTCTGTCTCCAATTTGTCCTGCTGTTTTAAAAAAAAAAAACCACCCCCAAAAAACCCCACCCAAAACCCACCCTCACTAAAATACCCAAAAACCAAATAAAACCACCCCCCAAAAACCCAAACAAAAAAACCATCTTCAAAATCCACAGCCATCTCTTGAATTCAGATGAAGCCAGACACTGTTGCTAGATGCGAACGCAAGTACATAGCAATGTTTCCTTAGAAAAAAAAAGAGTTAAATCTGGCAGAATATACCACGATGGAAAAATCCACTTTTCTGTAATCCATTTAAAAATAACACCTTCTAAACTTCTCTAATTAGATTATTCCATCATGAGATTTCACTTATCTTCTCTTTCCCAATCACAGTTGGCACTTGCTGCTTCTTTCTTCCCCTCCCTGAGGAGCCTTGCTCAGTGACGAGGTCCAGTCTTTTCTCTCTCACCTTACTTCTGCTGCTGCATATAAAGCTCGCCTTCTCCTACAACTTACCCAGATCAAATTCATTTTAGTGACACTGATTCACAAATTCCAACTTTTACATCACTTCTTCAAAAGTGAGCAAGAATTTCTACATGTCTGTGGGATTCTGCAGTGCTCCAGAAAATTTAAAAGCAATTTTCAGTACGTGTTTCCTTCTTCCCCAGTACTCTGCTTTGTACATCGATCCCTAAGCTTCATGTGTAAGACATGAAGATGATAAGTTTTTTTAAGCACAGGTTTTGAACTAACCTTAAGGGAGGGATGGGAGATAATACAAAGGAAATATATGTCACTAGATGTCAAAAAACAAACAAAAAAACCCCCAACCATCCAACACAACTGCTAGCAAGCAACCATTTAAGAGAGTGAAAAATTCTGTAAACCTCCAAGTCTGCAACAAGGGAGCTCTGCTTTCATCAGCACAAAAAAACCCAAACCCCACCACACAAAAACAAAAACCAGTCACTGGCCTGACCCAGGCTAAAGCTTAAGATCATCTGCAGTAGTGCTCTACCACCATACCAAACCACAACAGTCTCTGGTGGGATGTCCCATGGCTTTCACGTGTTCACAACGACAGTCGCAGTGAGTGCATTCACAAGATGCTTTTTTGTACCAGGTAAGACGTGTCCATGCAGGAGCAGGAGAGTAATTCTTGTTTGTCCATAAGTGCTCACCTGGACACAGAGCAGTTCTGAAGACAAACAAACAACATCCAGCAGTTGTGTATTTTAACAAAAAGATGCATTTGCCAAGCATACTGCCTCACAGCACAGCTTGCTGCCTTTTTTTTTCTTTTTCTTGTCCACTGAGCAAGAAAGCATCAATTCACATTTATTTCTCAGCATTCTGGGTTTTACTATTTACTACCAGACCTGTACCAGCACATTTGTGTCAGGGCAGCTGGTGGCAGGCAGAGAAGAAGAGGATTTCATGGAGGAGGTCTCTGCTCAGACACTGTGGAAGAGCAGCAGAGGTGGACAGCCAGATCTGAGGTGAAAGCACAGGGTAAAAGGCAGCAGCTGTTCGATGAGAGAGCGGAGCCCATGTGGGGTTGCAGGACAGGATCAGAAGACTTACAGTGCTTCTGCCTAATTAGCTTATGTCCTCACTGTAAAATAGCTGGGTCACCAGCCGAGGTGAATTGAAATAAGCACTTGAGCCTTTCCTCTGTCAGTATTTCTAGTTTGAAAATGCTCGTCAACCTGCTTTTGGTGGGGAAGCAGAAAAGGGGGACACTTACCCACTTTGTGGCCAGAAGGGAGGTAATCCTACAGTACAAATGATGAGTTATGTCTTTGAGAGCAGACAGCTGAATTAAAAAGGGGAAGCATTGGTGTGCATGCACTGATACAAAGAAGCGAGCTGAAGCCCCAGAGAGCAAAGCAAAGAGTGCATGCTGCTCTGCGGTGGCACAGACTGATGTTCTGCAGGTCAGCTGCCGCGTGCTCACCTGGTCTTCTAAGGAAGCTCTAAATTACTTGTTAAATAAAGTGTACCTATGTCCTGGTTTAACCCCGACCAGCAACTAAGCACTGCCCATCCACTCGCTCACTCCCCCCAGTGGGATGGGGGAGAGAATTGGAAGAGTAAAAGTGAGAAAACTCGTGGGTTGAGATAAAGACAGTTTAATAGATAAAGCAAAAGCCACACGCGCAAGCAGAGCAAAACAAGGAATTCATTCACTACTTCCCATTGGCAGACAGGTGTTCAGCCATCTCCAGGAAAGCAGGGCTCCATCAACGTGTAATGGTTACTTGGGAAGACAAACGCCATCACTCCGAACGTTCCCCCCTTCCTTCTTCTTCCCCCAGCTTTATATACTGAGCATGATGTCATATGGTATGGAATATCCCTTTGGTCAGTTGGGGTCAGCTGTCCCAGCTGTGTCCCCTACCTACTCCTTGTGCACCCCCAGCCTACTCGCTGGTGGGGTGGTGTGAGAAGCAGAAAACGCCTTGGCTCTGTGCAAGCGCTGCTTAGCATTAACTAAAACATCTCTGTATTATCAACACTGTTCCCAGCACAAATCCAAAACACAGCCCCATACCAGCTACTATGAAGAAAATTAACTCTATCCCAGCCAAAACCAGCACAATCTATCATGCAATACACAAAGAATGCAGTGTCCTGAGGATGACTAAGATCTCTGAAGAGACTTTTAATTAGGTTGTAAAGCAGCTAAAAAGAATAAACACTTCAAATAAATAGTAGTAATATCAAACCACCTGCAACTGAAAGCAGAACAGTTAAATACCATTGCTGTTGATTTCTAAAAGTGCCCTGATAACTGAAGACAAAACAAAATAGAAGTTTCTAAATCTGCAACTATAATCCATTTTGGAAGCAAGGAAAAGGTAAAAATAAGGTTCATAGAGCATTTGGGATGCTGGCCTTACAGCTGCCAAAGATTGACCTCCAAAATCTTTGGATCACTGCTTGGATCATCAGCCCTGCATAGCAGCAGCTCTCTCCTTCCACTACAGTGCTGTGACTGTTGAGATGCTTCTGAGGAACCATCTCGACTGTTAGGGTAATCCTGAAGTAGCATATTTATCTTTTCTGAAGTCTGTTATTATTTTCACATAAATGATAGCCTATTTGACATAA
This sequence comes from Pelecanus crispus, assembly GCF_030463565.1. NCBI lineage: Eukaryota > Metazoa > Chordata > Aves > Pelecaniformes > Pelecanidae > Pelecanus > Pelecanus crispus. Next base: position 105,563,172 of record NC_134645.1, read on the forward strand.
CATGGCAACGGTGTTGAGAGAGGATTTTGGACTGAGAATATCCTGATGTCACAAGACTTGTGTCCAGAACAATTGCACTACCAATACAGTCATAAGCTCAGTTTAACCAGAAACTACAGGAAAATGGGTAGCAACTAATATATCATGTAGCCAGAATCCATCTCTACAGTAGGTATGAAACTGTACACATTAAATAAAGAGTATTACTTTGACATCCAATAAGAATAAAGAACCATGTTGAGATTTTGGTATCAAGCACCATGCAGAGTCAAATACAGCTTAACAAGATTCTATAAGATCTGCCCACACACAGATTTCGTCGGTAGATGCTACAGCAAACCCATCGCTCCTCAGTTCACAAAGTAGCAGGTCTCAGCTCTGCTCAGAGCGGAATCAGCAACAGAGCCAGCATAAGCCATCTACAAAGATTATCAAAATCCATTTAATTGCACACACACTTGCATCTTTTCCACTGTTTTGAGACTCGGGGCTTGGACGGAAGACCAAACTGCAACGTTACAGAGCACTTCTACAGAGGAACAGCCAAATTGAATCCTATTATCTGCTGCCAGCTAGAGAGCCACTACAGAGAGTTAGTGCAAATCTGCTGGCACACAGCAACTACATTGATGCTACGGGCTTGCATGACCAAGTCCTTGGCAGGCATGGTCAATGGAAGCAAGAAGAGTAACAGGGGAGAAGCCGGCCAGGCTTTTATCACAGGGAGACGGCAACAAGTAGGCACACACAGAAATGCAAGAGACTCATCTAGGTAAGGGGGTCAGTCTTCACCCAAGAAGGGGGGCGCACAGTGGGATGGGTCAAATGGCACTCCTGAAACTGGGAAGAGTAGGAAGGCCACCCCACTGCCTAACACCCAGCAGCCACTGCCCAGTGTGAAAGCTCACAGTGATTTTCTTATCCTAAAAGAGCTGAATGAAACAAGCTGCTGACAATCTGTCAAAGGCTGGAAAAGGTATAGGACATTAAAAAAAAATCCAGACTTCCACACCTGTTAAGAGGAAGTTGTGGGGGGAGGGGTAGCAATTTCTTTCAAATGAAAAATACTACAATTAAATTAACACCTTCAGGGCATTTTAAGGAGCTTGCAATGTCATGACAAAAACATATCAGTGGAATCTGGAGGATCTAATACTTGTCAAAGGCAAACAAAAAACCCTCTCCTTGGAGAATAGGGATACTAAAAAGGAATGTACCACGTCTGCAAGAACACAGCATACATACGTAGCATACATAATCCCAAATACCAGCATGCATTAAATGAAATACAGAAACTATGCATTACCCCTCCTGTCTGGAAGAAGCTACAGAACAAGAAAAGCCATTAACATTTTAATGAATCTGGGATGGCAGGGCCCTAAGCTCTAAGAATTCAGCCTCCAGGAGTTGCACAGAAAAAAAAGGGGGGAGGAAGTCACTGGAGGAAGCCTCTGTGGGATGAGCAGCATGGGTAGCGGCCTGCTACAATTCCCAGGGACCTCAAACAAGCAGCACGCACTTTGGGAGACAGGGAAGCTTAATGAAGTGCCAGCTGAGATGCAAGGAAAAAAACTGCAGAAATCCGAGCATGTCTTTTTTACTTTGGAGACTGCACTTCTTTTCTGAATCACAGGGTCTTTTGAGACTTGTCCTGGAGAGTGCCCAAGTGCTATGGGAAAACAAATAGCACACAGGCACTTCTGACTGTGCCTAAAGCAGAATCTCTCCTCTACTGCGTAGAGCAAAGACTTGCACTGAAACTCAACGCAAAGCACAGGAGCCCTACCCAAACTTCCAGGACGTCAAGCAAGGACGCTTCAGTGACCCAGTGTCCTTGCAGAATTCACCAGTGATACAAGAATCCAGGAAAAGACTTACCCCAGCTTGGGGAGTCTGAGGGAACCAGCGATAGTTTCAAACACACAGCAGTTGAGCATCTGTCTCAGAAGATGCTACAGGGAATACTCCGAGTCTCAGACACGCTTTGCCAGCAACTCAAAAGCTCAGGCATCCACTGCTGAAACCCTAGGAGTCTGTTTTCTTTAGCCTCAGAACTAGTACATCAGCTTTTCGAACAACCTAAGACCAAGGGGCAGAGATAAACTGCATTGCCAAATAACCTTCAAAGTGTTCACCATCACTATGCTGTTTTCTTAGCACAGCTTCCCTGCCCTCTGATATTCCCATCCTCGATTCATCTGTTCAACCTTTGCTCAAATAACAGCCTCAGCCAGACCAGAAAAGCACGGCGGGGATGCTTCCTAGGAAATCTGCATGAACACACGGCCTTGCAGAGGAGCAAGAAATAGCATCAACATGCAAATAATCCAGGAAAAGTTTAAAATTATATGGCTCCTAGCCTTCCCCAAATCCTTCGCCTTCTGCACCACTAAGGCTCTCACCTTACCCTCCCCAGACTTCTCTCACGTACACCCAAGATCACAGGAGCATCAATTTTACATCTGCTGAAGATTTTTGAGTTTTACTTAGAAGGATGTTTGCATTTCTAGATTAACTTATTAACCAAAAACTGCTTAAACGATTAATTATGTAGCACATTTTAACATATACTAGCATGTCTCAGGTATTTTAAAACACTTGGGAATTTAAGAAAGCCACACTTAAGAGTTTCCCTGTTCACTTTTCCTGAGTGCCTATGAACTAGGGGCTACTTACACAGTGGATAACACTACATTGCACAGGCATCCAGAGCTATCTCCAAAGAGTCGGGAGGGATCCTACCTGGGGGGATCGATCCCACCTCCAAATGCAACACCTCAACGCTGCAGAAAACACAGCTGGCCACTGCAGCCTGGAAGCGCACCCAAGCCCAGCCATATGATATACCCACCACCTCATGGAGCTTCAGAGATGATACACAGACCAAAGGATTAGGAAGTATTAGAAAGGAGGACATGTTACCATTTTATTATGAGGGAAATGGAAGTACTTTTGTTTATTCAAAACCCTTTCCCGCTCTTCCTGTGATGAGAGGTTAAAATATGAAGGACTACTCCTGTACACAGAACATTAAATGAATTTATGTTTGTGTTTTTAAGCTCTTGAGGAAACAGAATGGCCAGAACTGAAAGCAATTAGTGCACCAAACCAGACAGCTAAAACAACAAAAAACACAGAACAATGATCTCTTATTTCCCAAGTTCAGATGTCACCATCACACTTTCCTATTCATGCAGCATACTGCGTTTTGAAAAGCTGGGCTGTTTTTCTCTGCCTGAAAGGAATACAAAGAGTTCCTATTTCTTTTTTTCCAAAGTACTTCGGTAGTTAAAAAAGCAAAAACTGATGGAGTGCAAACCACTGAACAGGAAAAACCTTTGGCAGGTTCCGAATCTGACATATTGGAAGGTGGGTTCAAAATACAAAACTAAGAAACGGAAATACTGTAAATCTCCAAAATCTTATGTGAGAATTCGCCCTGCAGCATCCCAGATGGTGTGTGTTTTGCCTTTTAATTTAAAGTGCTGTGAGACAACCATAACATGACCAAAGAGCGGAAAGTAACATCAGTCATCTTCTGCCATGGCCCCCCTGCATCACCTCGCATGGTGCTTTTTTCATTTGAAGAGTCAAGTCACGCAATAACTGTGACATGATTAAGCAGAGGGAAGCAGTATCGGTCACCTTCTGCAATGAACCACAAAGAAGAGAAAGTAATGCAATAAAACGGGCGATTAACACTGAACCTTGGATATAGGAAAGCAACTGCTCCCTGCCACCCGCAGTAGTCCAACCCATCATTTGAGAAAACACTTCCTTGTGCAGTAACTTCTAATGACACACACGCATCTACCCAACCATAAATGTTCACACCATCTGTTCTCGTTACAGTTGAGCTCTCAGGCCAACTTCCAAGTCAGGCTGACACGAGTTCACATGGCTCTGATCAACCAGCTCTTTTGCAGCTAGTTATTCATTTGCAAAGAGAATTACTACGCCAGCAGTGTTTCCTTTTGTATAAGGTCTGTCACAGATAGCACCCAACTCAGCCAAACTCAGTAGCCAAAATACTTCATCGATTAATGCTCATGTATTTCTAAAATGTTCTAACTAATGTGTTTCTTCTGTCTCTCAGATGATTTCTTTCCAGTTTTCTTCTCATACAAGGTTTTGCAAATGTGCATAAAATTATATGGTTCACATAAATTTTTCAGCAACTGCCTATAGACTCATTACGCTTCATCAATTATATTATCAGATAAAGATGGTACTAAAAGCACCAAACAAATGAAGGAAAGATGCAAATTTCAGATATTTACAGGAAGGTGAATGGGACACTGAATATTCTTCAGTCACAAAGGGTCAATGTGAGGTTAAACCGTAAAGAAAAAAAAAGGCTCCCTGTTGCACTATTTCTTCTCTTAATATTCAGTTACATCCCTCACACACAACCTTCCTCTCTCCCACCCCACCCACCACACCTTAGAGAGCATTTTGTGCATATCCACTGCACATAAGGAAGCAAAAATAGCTGACAGCTGCTCTAATTTGGTAACATGGATTTGCTGTTTCTAGATCACTGGGTTGTAAGGCTGCTTAAAGGTGACCCACCAGCCCCTGAACTTCTTGCAGAACTGGTAAGTTCACCAGGCCACCAAACAAAAAAAACAAAACAAAACAAAAACAAAAAAACCAAACAACAACAACAAAAAAAAAAAGCGGTGTTCACTCCATCACAGCTCAGGACAAAAAAAAGCAACAAACGTTACAACCAAATGATAAACCTATGTGGTTTCCAGCAACACATCAACACATTTTAAAAGACAGTTTCTCCCAGCATCCTTTTCTTCTTCAAGAAGTACAACTAGAAATACCAGCACTCTGCCTCTGCTAATCACAGGTAAAGAGCAGAGATAAAGAACTGGACTTCTAACCCATAGGCAGCCTTTTTCTGAGGAACAGAAAGGAGCCTTCTTCCTTCAACCTCTTTTTTTTTTTTTTATTTCTTCTTAAATTCTAGGCATTTCAGAGAGCTTGGGGAAAGAAATCAACATTGTGACAGATACACATATAAAAATAGGATGTAAAGCATTCTTTAAATCAGAAAATAAAGCAGGCTCTCAGAAAGGCAGAACTACGGTCAAGCGTTATTTTATTACTGTATTTCCACCACCAGCTCTCCTCTGCTCCTTCCCTCCTCCCCATCCAGAAACACAGACAAATCCACAAATTATGCAGAAAAGCATTCTGCAGGACATAGATAGCAACTTCAGAGACAGAAAAACCCTACTAACCCAGTTTTATAGGCCATGTCATAGGACAGTATAGAATCAAACAAATTAACATTGGAGCTTACCATTTCGAGACAAATCAAGTTCCACCAGCTGCATGAAATTTGCTATTTCTGGAGGCAGTCGCTGGATTTCATTATCACTAAGTCCAAGTTTCCGTAACTTCACAAGCTGGAAGAAAGGCTGAAAGAAAGCAAAAATTCCATGTCAGAAAATATTCATATAACTCACATATAAGCATGATAAATGAGAATCAATAACTGGAGGCCGCTTTCAAAATTTGAGCTAATTAAAGTTATTGCTTAAAATCAGTTATGCAGACCTCTTTCAGACCTGCATCAGAATGAACATTTTGGTTTAATTTTTACATGCAAACAGACTATAATATGTGTTTTACCTAAAATGAAAACGTATTTAAAATTAAAAAATCTGTAAAGCTCACTATTAAAGATCACAGCAGACAGACACTAGTGAAATCCGGAGTGCCTGCTTCAAAATCATTAATGGGGTGAGGTTACCCAGCAGGGTAATTAAAAGCATCCTAATTACACACCAGGGCTCATCAGGAAGTTAATGCAGAGAGACACTTCTAAAGGACGATCCAGAAAACCCACAGAGATGGGCTGCCAAGGTCTTCTTCACCGGCGAGCGCCATAACCAACTAGGTTACAGAGCCAGCCTCCCTCAGGAAGACTTTCTTTCTAGCATCATACACCCTCCGCTCCGCGGCCCAATTTCAGAAGGACTAATGAAAGTTGGGCAGGATACGTACAATTCCAGGTCCTCCCAGCTTGAGAAGGAACCCAAGCCAGCCCTGTCTCTACGGTGAGGACATGGGCATGCAATACAGACAGGATGCTAACTTTCCCTGACCCCCAGATATGGGCTCAGAGGGTCTGGCAGCCCCCAAGACAAAAGAACCATCAAAGGACACAGGACAAGCTGCAAGTCAGGTCAACCTCAGGCACTGGGAGCAGCTGGCAATCAAAAGACAAAATGGTCATTAAAAACCTATTGAGATGTAGGCATCCCTAGGAAAGTTGGAGAGCTCTTATGTCGTCACAGCTATCCTCTCTTCCCGGCCGGCCTTTGAATGGGCGACTGCAAGTAGTGAGGATTTGTGTACAAGTCGTCTTGACCATAACTGACCGGACTCCTCAAATTTTGAGAGAGTTTTGTGTCCCCAGACTGCACGGGCATTTTTGCCCAGCAGCCGGAACCCATGCATCTCACCATGCATGCCTGTACCCTCATGGGTTTTGCCCCTCAGGGTAACTGAAAGATGCTAGTAAGTTTGGGATATCTGCTTACATTTAATCACCCGCAATCCTTTCTTGGAAATTAGCGCCTTTCTTTTCATTATTTGATTTAGGTGCTATAGTGTGTTCTGAATGTCATTCAATTCTATCTTAGATTGACATGAAAAGCAGCAGTAAGACAGGCATCTTACTAGGACACAAGGTAAAAGGAGAGTCTTATGAATCTGCACTACAATACAGGTTTTCAATCTTAGTTTGAGTGTCTTGCACCCAAGATCATAAATCAGGTTTTGCGTGCAAGGTGTTGCAACCTCAGCACCAATCTTTCAATATACATTGTTGCTTCTTGTCACAGAAAGATAAAACGCAACTGAAGTTAATGCGTTTTCCCTCAAAAACATGTGTTCCTTTCAGGGAATAAAAAGGATAGAGCTTTAAAAAGTTTATAAACACTCAGCAGTCAAAACATGCACCAGACCTGAATGTGAAAATTCAAAGGCATTTTTTGCATCAGAATGGCACTCATTTCCCCCCCCAAATATTAAAAGCCTTTGATAACAGAGTTGAAATTGTAAGAGGAAGATAAAATACCTTTACAATTCCACATTTCTAGCTCCCTAAAAACATATATTAGAATTAAAATAGCCACAAATGGGTTTTTAATCCTTCTTTTTCCTCACAAGATCCATAACTGCATTTTCATACCATTTACATTTTTTGTCTTCTAAAACAAGTGCATACCTTTTGCTAAATATTTATTAATATGACTAAATCAAGAATCCATCAGTTTAGAAAAGCACTTAAAGATATTTTTGTGAAAACACAGCAGGAGTACACTCCACAGAAGAGATCCCAATCTGTCCTAACACTGTCCAAAATAAATACGTGCCACAAAGCGTTCCTCAGCCAGTGTGTAGCTGCTAAACTGTAAGACAGTTATAAATGTTAATGTTCTACTAAAAATCTTCTCATAAGCAACAGTTGTCCTTGCCAGAGATGCTCTGCAATGACAAGTGAGAAAAGACAGAAGGCACGTGGTTAAAACACAGAAGGAACACGTTTAAAACACAGAATGGTGATCAAAAAGCTGTTAAGGGCTGGGCATCCCTAGGAAGGTTTGAGGGCCCTCACCACACCACGCATCAGTGTTGTATATATTTATTAAGTGTGCAGAGCACATGTGTGCAACAAACAAAATTACACAATATTTAAAGGCATTCCTGTTTCTTTAACTGACTACTTAAAAGAAAAATGAACTGGGAGCTTTATTTCTAGTTTGCATAACATTTTTTAATGAATGACACCATTTCCTAGATAAAAATCAGAAACTGCAGTTATGTGAACAGCATTTCTTTGAACTTCTTGTTTGTTTTTTATCTTTAAACTACAGAACTCAATCACTCTTGCATGTTTAGTGCATTCTACTCCCTTTTCAGTAACTATTCTTCCTTTATCCAAGGCACATCATTAGTGCTCTAAAGCACTACTGAAGAGGCAAGCACCTCCTTTTTGCCATATTTGTTTTACCTGTCAAAAAGACCACAGGAAGAAAGAGAATTAAGAGCTTACTGAATAGAGTTCAACAAATGTAAATATATATATACACATCTCTCTCTCTCTCTCTCTGTAATTTCTTAAATATATGCCAACCAGGAACATGTTCCTAATTCAAAATATCAGGCACAGTTCTATTTGAAAAGCACTAACACAAACCAAAGTGCAATGTGGTTGTTGGCCAGAGCAGCACATCCACCCAGCATGCTGTAATAGCAGGTTTTGATCGCAGACCCGACGTCTCTACGAGTATCTTGGCAACACTTTTAATGCTGCTTAGTTTAGCCAGCCTAATTAATAGTGCTTCAATGAGACAAATAATTCCATCAGCATCAGCACTAAAGAAACCTACAACTTTCTATGTAGTGGCAATTCGCAACCTTCAATTGAAGTGTTTCCTGCTATCAAAGATTTTATAGAGGTTTCTCTTATATGGATTTTCTAACAACACGCATCTTGAATACAGCCCTTCTCACACTGGAAAACTAACCCAGTCTCTCTCCTCCACCCAGCTACGTATTTTTTTAAAAACTTCATTCTGACAAAACTGGGTCCATGTCAGCCAACGGAAGAAGAAAAGTGATAAATGCATGACTCACTGAAAAGTATAAACAAAGAGTGTGATCCCGCAGTCCTCATTTTTTATACTTTTTTTTTTTAAAAAGAATACCATTACAACTGGCACTCTTGATTCTAGAAATAAAAGTTAACAGAATTAAGCCAAACTAGTAGGACTGGTAAAACCCAAGATATTCTCCTGCAGAAGTGGCCAAAACAACACACATCACTGGCTTTCTTTCAGTGGTTCATTCCTGCAACAAAAACCACTCATGCCCGACAATCTTGCCTGAATGCTTCAGCATCTTTCCTGATGTGATGGGGGGGGGAAGAAATAGAGGAAAACAGTAGGCAATTGAAATAAGAACACAGGAGGGCACGAAGACTTACTAGCAGCAAACACTGTTTAAGGGGAGGAGCAACATCTCACTGCTAGAGCCTTTCCAGTGCTAGAGGCATGTCAAACTCCAAACCCGTTTGGCACAAGTAGCATAACTAAATGCTTACTGTTAAGCAAAATGTTTCCATAAAGAGACCACTACTAGCAGCAAAGAGAATTAAAATTAGAGATTTTCGTGAAATCCACTGCCTAATTTTTGAGATGGACCAGCACGAGCAGCAGAAATTAGAACAAGAGGCAGAGGAGGAAGAAAACTGCAAACTAATTCCAGTTTCAGGGTTATATTCACACAGAATAGAAAGGGTGGGGTGGGGGGGGGGTGCAGGCACTTGAGCTGTTGCTGGCAAGCTTAAAAATTTGTGAGTCCTTGCTGTTATGTCAAGTTTCCCTTAGACACCAATATGGATTTTCAACATAAGCATGCTGCCTCAGCTTTTAAGGCTTCTTCAGGAAATTACAGTATTATATTCAAACAGGAATTACCAAGACACGGTACATTACTAGGTCCTGTTTCTTAAACACCATCTATATTTATTTCACCCATTTTCCAAACCTATAACTGACCAGCTAAAGGATATCCACTCTTTAGAATTAAAAAGCAACCCACAGTAATTTAAACATAGTTTAACTCCTAATTGCATTTCTGCTTCAAATCTTATTTCAGGCTCCATTTTCCTCTCCTACATTGTAAACAAAAATCAATGGGGAAGCCTTCACTTTATTTGTTCACTTCCACTCACCAGCTATGTGTCCTCCTTCAGTCACCAGATAAGGGAAACTGCAAACAATCCTTCCCCCACCCTTTTTATACCGCCTCAGAAAGACCTCAGAAAAAGGTCTTTCTTCAGGCAAACACAAGCAGAAGCTGCAATTTGAGTTTGGTAAGCAAAGCAGTGAACAAGATAAGGCATCAAATCTGTGAAATAGCCTCGCAGCATGGCTGACACAACACTGTCCAGCTCCCCAACAAGGTCCCAAATCACTCGCTTTTGGCCCCTAGAAGTTATTTTTTTTGCCTGCACCATTGCACAGCTTCAGCAAGAGAGCAGGGGAAGCCCAACATTTCTTTAGGCGAGCATGCTGCTTGGTGGTCAGGACACTACAAGAACAAGGATTAAACCACATAAGGAAGAAGCAGCACTGAATTCAAGTGTTCTGCTTCCTGAGGATGTGTTTAATAACCAGGCTCTGGCACCGGCATACGTACAAACACATTCCCCCTGTCTGTCAGAAGGGCAAAGGTGAAGAGGGAAGGGCGAGCTTTTCTTCATTCCTCCCCCACCCCACTTTTGTAGAAGTCATCGACAGTCAATCTTTGAAAGACCATCCATAGGGGACACTCAGTGCTAAGGATTCCAAGAGGATAGGACACTCGATGCCCTACGCTAACCAACTGGTGGGATTTCAGACATCGCTTCGACTCCGAAGTCAGCCAGTGGACATACCAGCCGGGAGTTGATGAGAACCATGGCCATGCTTACGCTCACAGAGAGATGTAACACACCCTGCCTTCCACTGAAGCCTCAAGGCACCAACTAACTTGGAAGCAAAAAACTCTTTCTAGGACGCAATCCTGTACATCACCATCTTAAAATCCACCCCAGAGACTCCCGCCAGTAGCATGAGCGGGAGCACTGAGGAAAACCAGCAAGAGCACAGAAAACAGTCACCTTCCCATAAAAGCATATCCTAACTAGCTGTGCAATGAAACGCTGAGGAAGCGGGATCCTGCTCCAGCTTCATGAAGTGTGTAACGAGCTCCCGGCAGACTCCAGTGAAGTCTAGTATGGGCATTATCAGCTTGGCATCTCTGAAGCTGGCGTTCAACACCTACCTGCTACGCTTCTGGCTCCTACTTGCAAAGCACCTGCCATTTTCTGAGCGACAGTCAACGATGCACCAGTTGCAGGTCCTAGTCTCGGTTGTTACCATCCATCCATTTTCAAAAATGAACAAGGGACCATCCACTCTCAAAAACCAATACACTGCAGCACTGAATCAAAATGCTGCTCTACCGAGCGATGCATTGAACAGGTTGCCTCATACTGTTTCCTGGCAGGCAAGGATTTACTTTCTCTTTTATGTCAATTAAGCAGAGACAACAAAGGTTAAAGAGCACTTGATGCCATAGCCATTAGAGTACAGCAGTGGGAGGGACTATCTCTGCCTTTAAGAGAGGCCAGAAAACATCTGCTACAACAAAATATGGATTCATTGCAGTTAAATGCATTTGCCATTTGGAGAAACCAAAAGAAAAAAAACAAACAAAAACAAACAAAAAACCCCACATTTAATCTCACTAATGAATTTGTAGCATGCATTTTCCAGTATACAAGACTGTTGGCAGGAGGTAACATCTTTTTTTAGACCAACTGATATAATTAGAAAAATAAACTCCATGTATAATCGTAAAATTTATTTTAGAGCTACAGATGTATAATCTCTGCCCTCAAACCTTATCTGTATACATCACACAGAGAAGGGATTACTACAATACACCCCTTACAGAAAAAAAAAAAGTATTGAAACATAACCACCTAATGACTTTCTTCCAACTGAAGTCAAAAATCAGTAGAACTCAGCTGTTACTACAAAAAAACTGCCATTAGAAAATATTTCAAACCAAGCAGACTTCAAAATCTGAACAATCTCAGGGACATCAACAGGGAAGTCAGACTTTGTAGGGGACACCAGACTAAGTTCTCCCTCTGCTCCCATCAGACTGTGGTCTTTCAAATTTGATGTCAAAAGGCATAGTATCTTCTTCAAGTCTTAAGCAATACAACAGAAGAATCTGGAAGCTAAAAGAAAAACTAGAGATATTTATCTGGTAATAAACTTATTTGAAGCCTTCAACACAGCGTTCTACGTTTAGAGGGATGTTAACATAAGGATCCAGTGTTGCTTCTCTACAAACCATTATTTCTTTTAATAATTCAAGCATGCGTTGCACACAAGTACTAACTGATTATGCTCACAATAGTTTTTTACAAAAGGTAACTATTCTCAAGACACTGAAGTTGTAAAATTGCAGGTATTCTTTGAAAGTATTTTACATAGCATTTGTCATACTGAAAAAAAATTCTTAAACTTGCAGTAACACTACCTTTACTGTGTGCATATAGTCTACTTCAGTTTCACAGAGTGGCATAGCTCTCTGATATTAACTGGAAGTACATGCTTGTTCAAATTGTATAGTGGTATTTCATCAAGGATTTACAGCAAGATGTGCAAAAACACCATGATACTATCAATATTAAAACACAATTAAACATTTGAGGGTGAATAAACAGTGAAAAACATGACAATTCTATTTGCATCATTAAAAACATCAAAGCTAAAGACAGGTAGAATCCTTGATACACCCTCTACAGAATCATAGAACAGTTGAGGCTGGAAGGGACCTCCGGAGATCATCTAGTCCACCTAAACCCCCTGCTCAAAGCATGGTTCACCTAGAGCAGGTCATCCCTGTGAGACCATGTCTAGTCACATTTTGAGCATCTCCAAAGATGGAGACTCCACAATCTCTCTGGGCAACCTGTGCCAGTGTTTGACCACCCTCACAGTAAAAAAAGTGTTTTCTTATTTCAGACAAAATTTCCCATGTTTCAGTCTGTGCCCATTGCCTCTTATAATGCCATGGGGCACCCCAAGAAGAGTTCTGCCTCTGTCTTCTTTACACCCTCTCATCAAGTATTTATATACACCAGTAAGATCCTGTGAGCTGCCTTCTCAAGGCTAAGCTATCCCAGCTCTTTCAGCCTCTTCTCAGGACAGATGCTCCAAGCCCTTAATAGTCTTTGTGGCCCTTTGCAGGATCCGGTCCAGTATGCCCATGACTCTCTTCTGGGAAGCCCAGCACTGGACACAGCACTCCAGGTGTGTTTCCCCCAATGCTGGCCAGAGGAGAAGGATCACCTGCTGGCAATGCTTTTTCTAACACAGCCCAGGATACTGCTGGCCTTCTTTGCCATGAGGGAGCATTGCTGGCTCATGGTCAACTTGTCCACCAGGTCACCCAGGGCCTTTTTCTGAAAAGCTGCTTTCCAGATGGTTGGCCCCCAGCCTGCACTGGAGAATGGGGTTATTCCTCCCGAAGTGCATGCAGGGCTTTATATTTCTCTTTACCGAGCTTCATGAGATTCCTCTCTGCCCATTTCTCCGGCCTGTCAGTGTCCCTCTGAATGGCAGCATAAACATCTTTCTTATCAACCACCTCCAAGCAGATCCGTGAACATGCCAAAGTCTGTTTCCTGAAGTCCAGAGTTGTGATGCCCCTTTTTGCCCTGTTCCCTCCTCTCAGGACCCTGAACTCCACCATCTCATGGTCACTACAGCCAAGGTGACCACGGTCACTACAGCCATTGCAACCCTGACCTTCACATCTCAACCTGTCCTTTCTTGTTTATAAGTATGAGGTCAAATAGAGCACCTCTGTCCATTTACTCCTTGATCACCCATGTTAGGAAGTCATCAATGCACTCCAGAAAAATCCTGGATTGCTTACATCCCACTGTGTTGTCCTTCCAACAGATGTCAGGGTGGTTCAAGACCCACATGAGGACCTGGGCCTGCCAACATGAGGCTTCCTCCAGCTACCTGAAGAAGGCATCATCTACTACTACTTCCTGATCAGGCAGTCTACAGCAGACACCCAAAACAATGTCACCCACTAATCCCAACCTGCTCTCAGCTGGCCCATCATCCATCCTAAGGCAAAGCTTCACAAATCCCTGCTGCTCTCTCACATGAAGGGCAGCTCTCTGTCCTTGCCTTCCTGGCCTGTCCTTCTTAAAGAGCCTGTATTCATCCATTGCAGCACTCCAGCCATGTGAGATATCCCACCATTGTCTCCATGATCCCAAGGAGATCTATATATTTGAAAAAAGGAAATAAAGCTTCTAGATGTTTACATTTTAAGAAGGGACAGTTACAACCCGTAAGCACAAATTTAAGAGAGGTATAGTATATCATCTCTTTCCACAGCAGATTACTGGCCATTGACCAAGAAAGCATCTTTCAGGCTTATGGTTGCATAATGGGAGAAACTATGGTAGAACAGTGAAATTTAGTCTAAAAGGTTTTTTTCCTGAGAAAGAGGTGTGGTATGGGAAGAACAGAGGGACTTCTTCTTAAGGAGCTTTCACAAGATTTTGGTATGATAACAGCACCCTGGATTTCAACACCATACATAATAAAGAGATACAGACATTGCCTAAGCCAAATGCCAAGCAGCAGCACACCACTGGCTTCTCTAACACAGAAACTGGGGCACAGGAAGAGGCCAGGGTTTAACCAGGTCTCTCGGTGAAGGGGTCTCGCATCGATCAAGTAACTCTACAGAGAGGCTTTAGCATATAACACCAAGAAGAAAAATTACAGATGACAGATACAATCTGTAAGCTCAAACAGAGAAATGAAATGATTCAGAGTTGCATCAGATTAGGTTTATAAAGGCTACATAAAAATCATTCCCAAAAGAAGAAAGAGTCCAGCAGACTCTTAAGCTAAACTAAGTGCATACATAAAACTTCAAATTAATTTTTTTTGCCATTGGAGTTTTCAAATAAACAACATCTGCAAAAAGTCTCACGGGGAAAGTGGTCTTTATCCTTTGAGTAAAACAACTGAGCAGCAGCAAGACAAAACAGCAGCAAAACAAGAGTTATAAGCTATTTCCACCACCCACTAATGCAAAGAATGCTAGTGATTTAATATAAAAGCCAAAATATAATACTGCATTCAGAGGTTCATAAGACATTTCTATTTTTTTAACCAGTGGAAAAAAAAAATATGCAGAGATCCCATTTTCTACTGCAAATTCCATGCACAGGGAAATTAAGTTGACAGGATGTATTGGCCCTTAAATTGTAATGTACGGGAGAACAAAACAACATTTCATCAACTACGGACTGATCTATCGAATTGAAAGCATTTCATTTTCATGTGATGCTTTTCATTAGAAAAGCTATTGAAATGCATCGTGGAGAATGTGTTATTTTCTTCTATGAAAGCAATTTGCCAGAAAGCATACTCTCCAGTGAAGTATAGTTTTTGACGTGTAGCAAATGATATACTACACATTACAGCTTGAGTTGAAAAAGCCTTCAAGTTTTCACTCCTAAGGAAAATAGAAGTGGTCCAGGTTTAGGAAAAAAACCCACAAACTACATTTTTAAGTCGCTCTATGCACACCGGTGACCACATACTATAGGTTTTTCCAATCAAATCAGATACACTAAATATTCAACAGAAGGCACTTCGGATCCAACACAGGAGAAGGCATTATTTAAGCAAGTTAAGAGACACGCTCTACCACTGGCCCTATACAAAGCCCTTCCTTTTGAGGCCAAAGGGTGCAGCTCTTTAATTTGTCTTGTAAAGCAGAAGTGGTGAGAAGCACGCTGACAGCTAGGAATTGCTGTTCTGTGGGAAAACAGCCACATCTGCCAAGAAAGACTAGAGAGACCTCAATATTGTGGAAAACCACCAGCAGCTGAATAGTACACAGCCTGCTCCTCCAGCACATCCCACCAGGCTGGCTCATCCTGCAGGAAGGGCAAGAGCAGAAGAGCGAACCTCGGAGGAAGCAGAAAGGAAGGGGAAAGAGCAGAGCGCAATGAAAAGGAAAAAAAAAAAAAAAAATGCTTGCAAGGGCAGTTGAGAATCTGGCACAGAAGGGACAGGAGAGGAAGCAAAGAATCAGAAACACAAGCAGAGCGAGCCGTTTAGGTCAGAGGATGTAAGCAAGATCCTGGGACATCATAGACAGGGGAGGATAGGAATGTATGAACATGCGGGGCAAGGAGTCGGAGACACCAGTGGTTACGGCAGAGAAATGTCACTGTCACCTTAAGCACAAGTTCTCCATCACGTAACTGGGGAAGGGAGGGAAGACGGGATCCAGGGATCCAGCAGAGCAGTTAAGACCACCTAGGGAAAGAATCAGTGTACTGACAGGGGAAACCAAAAGGATCCCTGTGCAGTAGCAAAATGATATAAGAAATTTGTAAGTTACTGTACGACTATAAATTATTACTTGTATTCCTGAGAGGCTGACAGGTATAGCTTCGGAAAAAAATTTATTTGTAGGGAAAAGGGGGCTCAGAGAAACTGAGTTAGCCCATTCTTTTCCTGGTCCACTTATGTATTAATGCACAAGGGAGCAAACAAGGAGAGGAGTGGAAATAATGGGGGGCAAAGACATCTCCCTCTGCTTTAGACATTTCTTTTCAGATGTTTCCAACCCTTCCTACCCCTCTCCCCTTAGAAATAGGTGAAGAATTCTACCATACATTTTGGTCAGCCAACACAACAAAAATAAAATCAATAAAGTAATTCTTTCAAAATAATTCAAGTGTATTTCTCATTTCTCCTCTCCTCTGGATACTTCAGATGACTCTCATAACGTACAAGGCAGCAGTATTGCTGGGGCTTTCTGCTAGTCCTTTCCCATTGAGACACTGCAGCAATTCTTTAAGTTGTCTTCTGTCTTTTGAGGGGATTTTCCTGTGTGTTTGTTTTGCTGGGGTTTTTTTGGTAAGACCCTAACATACGCCATGCTCTACTGTCCTCTAGATTAACAGAGGTTTTAAGTATGCTAGCAAAGACTGCAGATTAAACAAAGCCCAAGACTACTTCTGTACCTCAAAATGGAGGTATTAGGTGTATCAGAGTGTATTCTTTTACTGGTCTATTGGAGTAAACCAACCAAAGAACACCTTTCATTGCTACTTAATAGAAACGGGGGCAGGGAGAAACAGGGGAGAAGGGGGGGAAGCGTGTGCATCCAACGCAAGTTGCCCCATCAACTTGAGAGAAGCGCAGCGAGTTCACGAATTCCAACATGCCACTCGCTGATACTTATCTGCCTCAGAAAGCTTCACGTTTGAAGGGACGAAAAAATTGTGCAAGTGGAAGGAAAGCAGATGTCTAGAGATAAAGCCATCAT
This sequence comes from Pelecanus crispus, assembly GCF_030463565.1. Lineage (NCBI taxonomy): Eukaryota > Metazoa > Chordata > Aves > Pelecaniformes > Pelecanidae > Pelecanus > Pelecanus crispus. The sequence continues at coordinate 105,580,149 of NC_134645.1, forward strand.
CACCGTCTCAGACTTGCCGCACGGCAAAGCTGGGAGAAGAACTCACCAATATCTACTTGGTTTCAGAGAAGTATTACAAGACCTCCCGTTTCAGACCACAGCTGCCCACACTGGGAAGCTGAGGTCTGAACTACCAGTGCACAGAATGAAGAGCAAGGCAGCAGAGTTGGGGTCTTCCTCGTCCATCCAGCTATGGCAACTTCTGCTGCAAGTCACAGAGTCTACAGGGCATTTCTTCACTATTTCAAGGCCAGCCTTTACAGCAGCGATTTCCTAAGGAGGATCGCAACCATCTCAGTGACACAAACACCCCGTCGGTGTTACGGGATATATTACAGCATCAGCACAGCCTACAGATGATTCACCGAGGAATCAGCAGAGATCACTGTGAACTTCAGGACTTTGTCAAGTAAGGGAAAACATCTAACTAGCCGGCCACTCAGACTTAAACAAGTCTCCTGACTTGTTTAGGCCTGAACTGAGCACAAAAACGGTTTGATTTTGTGTTACCGCTTTTATGCATGTGGAGAGGAAACTTCATCGGGGTAAGGTAAGACTAATATAACGCATTACACTAGATTAAAGGGCATAACGACCACTAAAGATCTACGCTGACCTAACAGTTTGTTAACTATACACCCTAATGATTTCCCTCATGTTTTCCCTGCAAGAGGTATGGTGTAGCCCCGCTTTTTGTACTTATTTCCAATTCTGTATCTGTAGTTTGCATCAACACTACCCTTTTAATATAAAGGGGAATGAACAGAGTACCCTGTAGCTACCTGCCAAAGAGAGATCTTCCACTACTCTCCTCAGCCAGATTCCTATAGCAGAACTTTTAAAAACTATTTGCTGGTAGCAATTTTAAACAAGGCTCTTCCCATCCATTTCCAGCTTCAGTAGATTAGTTTCACATCCAGCATTGCTGCTGTATTTTTGTACCCAGAACTCCTACAGAGTCAGCACTTATCCGAGATGATGGCACTACATTCCATTTATCAGAAAACATTAATAAGGAGCTGACAAGGAAAGTTCATAGGTCCATGCAGGAAGCCCTAATAAAAAGGACTTCCTGCATCGCTGACAAGGCACAAAGTACTCAGGACAGATACTACAAGTATGTCTCTGTGGTTGTATTTCATCGGATTCCTCCTAGTCCAGCTAAAAACCCACAAACGTATTCCTGCAGTATATTTAGGCACTCCTGTAATCTGATCCATGCACATAAAAAAAAAAGTCTTCTAACTTCAGCTTTTGCTTGATTCCACTGCAATGCCAAGGAGCCTGGGTTGGTTTGGTTGTTTGTTTTTTTTTTTTACCCCCTCAGATATTTTTTACATGTATGAAACTTAATATGTACTCACATGTAAGTAATGGGAAGAAGCAGTCTTTTTAGCCATCACAGGACAAAAAAGGCTATTTCATACATTACAATTCAAGGAAGAGGAGAAACAATGAATAATTGCACTCTAAAAAATTTCTTTAAAGAAATAAATACCATAAAATACCATGAACATCATCATTTACATTTGTACATGGCAACCAGTTTGTGATGGATTTATTATTTAAAAAAGGAAAAAAAAAAACCCCAAACACCCACAACCAGAGAGACATAGGTCTCAATGGGATTTCAGTCACATTCAGTATCCCTGCAATAAAAAGTGTACAAGCCTGAAAGTCAACACTAAGAAGAAAAGTCCAGTACAAAAAGAAAGAGATTCCTGAGTCTAGTCTGTGTACAAAGCCAGTAGAAACTGCTGGAAGTAAAAACAGCACCCACACGGAGACTATGTAAACCAGTTTTGCTCTACTTCAGAAGGATAAAGGGCTCAGTCACGACAAGATGCAAACCTGCGCCTAGGATTTTCAAAAGAAAAAGCCAAACTTAATATGCCAGTTCAACCGAACATCTTCACTGCTGTCTACAGGAAAACTTCTCCACCACGATTACTCTTACTACCTATAGTGAAAAAGACAGTTTATGTGAGAGAATTGAGTTTAAAAAAAGAAAAGTAAGACTCTTTAGGTTTTGGTATGAACAGACCAACTTTGATTCAGGTAGAAACAAAGGTGCTTTTGAAAATTTCTCTGGCTGGTGAGTTCAGTTTCTTGGATTCCAAGTTAATAAGAGTTCACACACTTTCAAGGTGCAGCTTCCAGATAGCACTTCCCCTCCAGTGTCAAACTCTACCAGCCGCAGCTCACAACGGCTTCTCCGGTGTCCAAAGTTTAAAGAGGAAACACTGAAAAAAGCCATTGGTTCATCAAGTCAAACGTCGACCACGGCTCCCACTTGCTCTGCATCCGTGGAGTCAAACAGTGCCTCGCTGGAATTACTCTGAGGGAGCTTCTCTAGCAAAATCAGCAGTGCCAGCCAGCGAGTCACGCCGGTGGGTACCACCTCGACGTCTCAAAACCACATTAAATTGAAAGTAAATTCACCTTTGAAATCACTACCAAAAAAGTATTACGCACAAAAACCTGGCTGCGTGTTTCATGCAAGAAGCAAAACACTGACAACCGTGTGGGACTTACACCGAGAAAAAGAAAAAGCTTATTCGCCTCTCGCGCTTTGCATGGCAAAGTTTCCAGGAGTGGAAGGCAGAAAGGGGAACACTCCGACCTGCTACAGGGTTTTGGTTTTTTTCCCCACGTACAGAGCAGGCAGCATCTATCAAAAGGGGAAAAAGGGGGGGGGGGGGGCTTAATACCCTCCAAGGTCTCGTAATTCCGATGACGTGCGTGTTAATCACAACATATATTCACACCCTGTGACTCCGGCCCTAACCCCTCTGCCCTCCAAGCAGTGTTTTTCCTCCCGTAAGGCGCGGAGCTCCCGGTTCCGCTCGCGAAAGCCCATTTACCATCAGGCGCCGGCGAAACGCTAACCCCGAGGCTCCGGCTCTGCCTTTCCCTCGCGGGGTGACCGCCGCAGCCCGCCGGCCCCGGCCGCCCCACAGCCCGGGAGGCCGCAGCAGCCCCTCACCGCGGCCTCGGGGCGGCGCCTCCCCTCACCCCGCCGGGGAGCTCGGCGGGCACCTGCCGGGCCGCCTCACCTGCGCCCCCCGCCCCGGGCGGCGGCGGGGCTGGGACCGGCCCGGCCCCGCTGCCAGGGGGGGGCCGCCCCCCTCCCCCCACCGCCCCGTTCCCGCTCCCCGCTCACCTTGGGCAGCTCCCGGAGCTGGTTGGCGTCCAGCAGCAGCTCCTCCAGGCTGCGGCTGTAGCGGTAGATCTCCTCGGGCACGGCGGCCAGCGAGCAGTGCCGCTTGTCGATGGACTCCACATGGCGGTTGCACCGCCACAGGGGGATGCAGTGGAACATCGCCCCGCCGGGGGGGGGGGGGGGGGGACGACACACGGACACCGGGCCGCCGCTGCTCACCGCCGCCCCCTCCTCCCCGCCGGCCGCAGGAGCCGCTGCCCCCTCCGCCGCCGCGCAGCGCGGGTCCCGGCCAGCCGGCGGCGGCAACCCGCATCCAGCGCGCCGGCGGCGGGAAGCGGCCCCGGGCGAGCGCGGCGGCCCGGGGAGAACAATGGGCGGCAGCCGGGGCCGGGGCCGGGGCCGGGGCCGGGGCCGAGCGGGGCGGGGGGCGCCCCCCTACTGCTCCTGGGCGGGCCGCTGCCCTCCCCGCAGGGGCATGGCGGGGCGCCGGGCGCAGCGCTGCTCCTGCTGCCGCTGCTGGCGGCCGCCGCGCATTCCCGCGCCTGACCCGGAACACGGCGGCCTCCCCCTCCCCTCCTCCCCCGTCCCGGCTGACATCAGCGGGGCCGGGCCCTGCCGCCGCGCCCCGCCCCGCCCCGGCCCCGGCCCGCCGGCCTGCCCGGGGAGGCGGCCGGCCCCCCGCACCCCCCCGGCGCCGCCTCGCCGCGGGGCAGCCGGGGGCGGTCCCCGCACAACTTTCTGCCGAGGAGAGAGCCGCCGCGCCCCCGCCGAGTTCCCCGCGGCTGGAAGCGGAAAGCCCCGCCCGGGGGGTCGGGGGTCCCGGCGGGAGCAGCCGCCGCCGCGCAGCGCTGCCCCCGCCTCGGGGGGGGGTGCGATCGCGGCGGGCCGCGGTGCGGGGACGCGCGCTCTGCTTTCGGGCCGGCGGTGTCACACGGGCTGAAATGACCGGGCATGCCCTGCGGCGGGTCGGGCCCCTGGCTTTGCCGACTTTCGGGCAGGCCGCTCCTCAGCGGGGATGCTCGCAAACATCACCGAGCGGCGGTGTGCGCAGGCTGCTCTGACATTTGCTCTTCGGTTGCGCTCGAGCTGCGCCAGGGGAGGTTTAGGCTGGAAATTAGGAAAAATTTCTTCACGGAAAGGGTGGTCAAGCATTGGAACAGGCTGCCCAGAGAGGTGGTGGAGTCCCCATCCCTGGAAGCGTTCAAAAAACGGGCAGACGTGGCACTTCGGGACATGGTTTAGTCTAGTCTACCCTTAACTGGTTTAGTGTGGACTTGGTAGTGTAGGTTAATGGTTGGACTGGATGATCTTAAAGGTCTTTTCCAACCTAAACGACTCTATGATTCTGTGATTCTATTCTATGATTGTTGGAACACAACACTATCTGGAAAGTCACGTAATAAAATGTATGGAATGCTGTTTAGGTACCACGGCCGCGGATGATATTTTTCCTCTCAAACTGCTTTGCTGTGGCATAAAAAAATACCAATACGCTATCCTCAAGGCTCTCTGAAATAAGTTTTTTTTTTTTTTTAAATCCACTTTCAAAAGAGCCGATCGTAAGGTCAGAAGGTAAATGCACCGGCAGCCCGCTGCCTGCCTCTGCCGGCTCTGGCCTCCAGCAGCCCCGCTCCTCGGACCTCTGTCAGCAGGCGATGTGCTGAGCTCTAACAACAAAACACAGCTTCAGAGGCTCTCGTCTCTCTGGTTGCATAATAGCAATTTTGTAATCTACACAGTGACACAAAATACTTTTGAGAACAGGCACTTAACGTCAGAGCTGCTCTCGAAATATTGCTAATTCCTTGCATAATTATAACTGGGTGCAGATACAGGAATAGGGGAGAGGGGGAAGTTTGTTGTAGTCATCTCTGTTCTTCAATTCCTGCAAGATACTGACAATACTTAGTCTTATAAAATTGCAATGTATTTATTGTTGCTTTTTCTTAAATCAACTGGTAAATCTTGCAGGCTACACTTGCTTAATTTCTGTGGGAATTGCAGTGATCTGCCTATTTTTGCTTTTAAAAATCACATTTTAGGACCTTGTGAACTGTTACTCTTTGCTGACCTATAAAACAAGAAACTTTTAAAATGCTACCATTTTCTTCTAAGTACCTGAACAAAAATCTGCCAGAACCAACAGTTTCTTTCTTCGATCAGTACATCCAGGAAAAATAAATGGAACCTCCCAATGTGTCTAAATAAAGTATGTAAAGAAATCTGCTAGCCCACGGGGAAAGAACTGTAAATATTGCTGACCTGATAACAACTGAACTGAAGTGGTTTTTTAGAAAGCCACAGGAAACAATCTGACTTTTGACCATGCCAAGATTAAAAAATGTGCATTGGAGAGAAAGCGTCGGCATTTCACCTCAGAGGATCATAGCCGGGTTTCCAACATAATTTTCATCCTCTACAAGTGTACGAACCATTTATAGCACGCACAAAAAGAAAGCTGCAATTGATCTTTTGCATCCTGCATCTGAGAGGGAGATAGTTACCTAATGGTATTCTGAGTGGGGCTTGGAGATTAGCGTTCTCTATATATCTACAATATTTTGAAGAAAAGACTTCCTGGGCTCCTGCAGTACCCGTGGAGGGAGCGTTCATAAATGTGTTCACGTGTGCTTGGAAACGGGGTGGGCACACACCAGCACTCTCAGGCCTTCCCAGCCCCGGGGCAGGAGATTAGATAACTGCAAGTCAGGAGAAAATCAAACAAACGTGTTGTGCACCGGCACAGAGCTTGGCAAAGGGAGGGAGGCAGGAGGCTGGCCAGCAGATCTCAGAGGTGGAGATGAAGAGGACCATCACCATCACTCTTGGTGGGTCCCAGCTGGTGGCAAGCTGGGCACTGCCAGCACACTTCTTCCAGCTGCTGGTGAGGCTGGTCCTCCCTGAGGGCAAGCAGAGGGGCCAGGTTCAGAAAATCAAGCTTCTCATGGCAGCTCCGACGCAAGCTCTGACATAGGAGGTCTCAAACCAAACGCAGGGAAATGGTGCTCTCGGCAGAGGCCAACCAAGATCTGCTACCAAGACTGCCTTGCCTAAATTCAGCAACCATTACAGCTCCTCGGTGCCTTTCTTCCTAGAGAACCCTCTGGGGAAGCGGGACTGCAGGGGAGCCATGCAGCAGGGCGGGTGAACAAGGGAGGCCAGTGGCTGACTGGCCCCAGTATGCGTAGGACGTGCAGTCCTATATAGGACTACATCGTAGGGATGGGCTGGCATGAGAGCATTTGAAACTGAAGAACGATATGACTTGCTTAATTGCCAAATGGAAAGGTGAACAGGTTGACTCCTGAGCTCCAGCTCTTAAGAACAGGCTTGCAAGTGGCACTTCAGGACCTCCTGTGCATCTTCCACTCGGCTGGAAGCACCCACGTTGTCCCACAGCTGAGCATGACACCAGGCAAGAGCTCCAGCGGTGGCCACTGTGGGAGGGATTTCATGCCAGCTTGTGGCGCTCTCCGTCCCACCATAGAATCATAGAATCATAGAATGCTTTGGGTTGGAAGGGACCTTGAGAGATCATCGAGCCCAACCCCCCTGCAGTAAGCAGGGATTGGGCTCTTCTGTACCTTTTGGGAGAAATGCCCAGCACATCCTCCAGACAGACAGGGCTTCAGATCCCAGCACGCTGATCTGTCTCGGAGGCTTGTAAACAGTTTGAGCCTTTCTTGCATGACACGGGCATGACGTTTGGCATGAGGTGTCACTTCTCCAGATGCTGTCATGAGTCTCATGACTAGGTCTCACTGTGACAAGTCTAGACAGTACAAGGAGGGTGACAGTGACTGTGGGGTGAGCCAGGGTACTATAATGAAGGGTGAGGCAAACGATTTGCATGCTTCTCATGAGTTTCAGGGAGTCCAGGGGACAGACTGATGGCAAGAGAGCTTAATACTTATTTATGAGATCTGCCTTCACCAGCTGACACTCAAAGTGAGGATAAAGAGCCTCTTTCCCTTCTCTGAGATGGACAGCTACTGTCATAGCGTCTTTGATAAAATCCTTGGGAGTTTAGGACATCAGATTAGTGCTCGGGGCCCTGGTCCACTGCACAGCTGAAAATATAGCCTGGGGCTATAGTATGGATGTAGGCATCAAAGAGGCTAAAAGGCAAACCAGTGCCTTTGTTTAGGAAATAGTATTCTCACAGCTAAAAGCATCGTCCTGAACAAGTAAACCTTTGGTCAGTGTAATGAGTTACTAGTCTCTATTGTTCTGCTGCACTAAGAAATAGCAGCAATAAAAGCCCTTCCCTAAACCAAGAGGAGACCAATTCTATATTCTGTGTGGCCAGAAGAAGAATGACCTCATGTCGGGGCAAGTTTTGGTGGGAGATGTCTTTGAAAAGGGGTGGGAAAAGAGAAGTATGACACAATAGAGTAACTAGAAGCTATAACCAGGCATGCAGGAGAAGTCGCGAGCAAGCAAAGGACAGTAAATTGCCAGGGTTGGTACTAACACGTACCTGACAAACTTCTTACTTGGGGCAACCGAGTCCCCCAAGAGCAGGAGAAGTATTGCCCTTTCTGATAGCAGCAGTCCTGCTGCGTTACACATTTCCAAGGCAAGCCAAGGCGCAGCTCGCGTGCAGAAGGAAATAAGGTCTGTTGTTCTCCCAGTTCTGCAGGGGATTACCTGGCTCCAAACTGCCATCTGATAACCATTCGGTCTGCTTTACCTTTTTTTTTTTTAAACTTTGTTATTTAAATCTTTCCATTTCTACTTTTTTTTCTTTTCCTTTTTAGTATTTCTAAAAGTATTTTAGTACTTTCATATATTGGTTACTTGGATTTTAGTTACTTGGGACAACTTATTATTTTTAAGACTCTCCCAGCAATGCCAGGAGCCTTTGAGCTGTATGAAATCCGTAAGAGAGGTAACGCCACTACCTCTTTTGCAACTGCAATGAATGAGTATGGGCAGCAGCTTCATGTTTCCTTCCTGACAGGCCGCTTTCTTCAATCTTGGGTGGACAAGGTCAGACTTCTACCAGCTCTGCTTCGGAGGGGAACAGATGAAGTCTGCTCTCGCCATGATACCACAGTTCGCATTTCTTTCTGCCATTCGCACTGTGATCGGGCAACCCACATCAGGCTTTGTGGCCGTCACTGTTGGCCCCGTTCAACAGCGTTAAGGTGCATATAAACAAAGGTTGAACCCTCAGTTAGGTCTATCAAACAACCAGCCATCCTTCAATCACTACCCATCTGGTCTGGGTACATAGCCAAGACCTTCAGTGCTGAAAATCTCTATTTCTCTTTCTATATACCATCACCCTGTGTGCTCCCAAACAAAATATTAGTTTTATGTGACTTTTAAGGAATTCAGACAATGAAATGTAAAATATAGATAAGGCTGAGCTGATCTCAGGAGTATTCCTGGATGTTATTGTTTGAAAGAAGCAAGAGCAAGGTCACGCTGCAGTGCTCCCTCCTCGGCACGGCTCGGACAGGCTGCTTTCTGGCTTGTCAAAAGGCAATTCAAGAAAACACCACCAAGTTTTGAGTTGAGATTCTTACAAAAAGCCCTAAAGCAAGGATATCCATGGGTTTGGGTGAGAGCAGAGGAGGTTAGTGCTGCTACAAAGAAAGCAGTAATACTCAGAATCGGACCTTGACACTAAAGTACATTGTGGGGTAGAGAGAAAAAAAAGAGAAGGGATGGAGATAGTTTTTAGCATCAGCACAGTTTAAGTGGTTTATAAAGCTCATAGGTCAAAACCCACCTAAATTAACACTAGGAAAAATACAACTAAAAAAAAAAAAAAAAAAAAAGCAGGCCAAGTTCCTGAAGCCTTTTCTGCACTTGGGCCTTCTTCCCTCCCCCAGTCAGATTTCCTGAGCCTCATTAGAGCGAAAGAGGTGCAATTACAGAGCACAGAGAAGCCGGGAGAAAACAAGAAAAGCGCAAAGAAGGGAGAAAGACCCAAGTACTACAGGCAATAGGACCACTTTGGGGAATAATAACCTAACCAGCACTCAATTGCTGCTGGAAGAGTAGTTACCCACCCCCTCTGACCAAATTAAATGGGAATGCTACTGAACCCGCAGTAATCGTACTACAGCCTGCAGAGCTGCCAAGAGCCAGGCCTGGCAGGGCGCTGGAGTTAATTAGCACTGACATACTCCTCTTTTCTCAGTTTTGCTGGCTGAGGACTCCGGTCACATTTACTCTTCAGTTTTTATTTAAATTGTTTAGAAGGGTGTTGTAAAAGCAGCAGCTAGATGTGACTATAAAGTGTTCCCATATTGATTACAGACCTACAAATACAGTTACAAATTATGGTTACATCATCACAAGTGCCACATCTACGAAGGTTTTGTATGTCTGAAATAACTGGTATAGAATAATATTAATGTCTCATTAGTATAAAGGCACATCTAAGAGCAGCAATGAATTATTATAGCTGTAATACCAAGCTTAAGCGGCTCGTGCTTGTGGCAGTGCATTTAGCACATTCACTGTGGTTTTACAGCGTTATAAATAGCAATCACTGTGAGCAAAAGCTGTAGCATCTCTTCTCCTCTCCACCCCACCCCCCAAACAAATCGCTCACGATAACGTCAGCTTTTATTTGAACACAATGAGCTGTAATCACATGATTACACGTATTACACTGACTTAATCCTATTTGCTTCAGTTTGGTTTGTAAGGAGTGGCCAGTAGTATGTGGCTGCACTGTGTCCTATGGTTCTTTATTTCACACCAACTTTCAAGGGCTGACACTCATCATCTTCTTTGGCCAGAAGAACAAAGTGATGGGTTCTGGCAGGTAAGGAGAAGAGAGATTCCAGTGGCTGGGATGGGGTTTTTCCCTTCCTTCTTTTTTTTCCCCTCCCAATTGCTGGGCTGGCTGTCACAGCTGATGAATAGATTGTGAGCCCCAACCATTTTTTCAGGTTTTTTGCTATTTTCAGCTGGTCCAATACAACCAGATATAATCTCTCACAGCAAATTTTCCTTCTCCATCCACTGTGAAGAGAACAAGTAGAGACACGAATTGAGGTCTGTGTTTAATTTTTCAAATCAACATCATGATGCAGCTACCACTTGACTACTTGTAGTTAGGTGCTCTATTTCCCAAGGCCAAGAGACAACCACACTGCTGGATTTGGCATGAAATGAAAAGGCAGATACCAGCATGACGTAGGTCACCCTGCATATCAGCCCAGCCTGGGGATTTTGGTAGGCATTAAGCTGCCCCTTCTTTTCGTGCCATTTCATGATCTTTATCCTCTGAATGATGCGAGACCCCCAGCTTGCAGTGGGCTCTGAGCCAGGTTGCGTCCAGCATCGTGAGGGTCAGGAGGAGACACCATCTCTGTTGGGGAAGCTGAGCTGGTGCAGGGTTGCACCAGCACGAGGGCAACAATGAGGAGCATCGCTCTGCGTGTCAAGAACTCATATCGGGGGCATCCTTACGGCCCATCATTTCAGGTATGGATTGATGGAGCTGAAGAATTTTACTGATGGGAAGTAGAAGCAGCTAGCACTGGGGCTAACATCAATTTGACAACAATGAAAAATATTTTGACTGGCTTATAATTTTTTCAAAACTTTTTTTTTTTTTTGGCATGTGGTTCCTAATTTCCTTCTTCCTCTCATCCTAGCTGGAAGGGAAGTTTAATGCCCTTAGAGTAATTAAATGGGGTCTTATCTGCAATTACACACATATACAATTCCACATTTGGTATTCATAAATGCAAGTTTAATGTTGAGTCCACTCCTCACTAATTTCCTATAATAGTTATTTAGCTCATATAATGCATCTTAATTAGTCAGTTGTACTTCAATGACTTTTACCATAGATTTTTTTTCTTCAAATTATAAAACACCATGTTAGAAAAGCTTTATTGATCTTCAGGAAAAAGAATGAGGAAATTTCTGATGTTTCTCCTTAGAGCAGGAGGAACTGATAGGCTGTGAAAGTTGCTTATTTAAGGAGTCAGACCCAGGATAAAGGAAATACAACTGGAATTTATTCAGAAAGGTGAATGGAAAAATTTAGTAAGCAGCTGCACCAGGTAAAATATTTTTTCTGCCTTTAATTGTGTCACAGTAACAAATGGCACTAAAAGCAGACGTCTGAATCCAGTGAGCTACCAGGTATGATGTAACCATTCAGTAAGAAGCACAGTTGTCTTCAGAATTAAATACCTTTCTGAAGAGACATTATGCTGAGGACTGAAAGTTAAACTAGAAATTTGGGACATACATGCAACAGCTCAATCTTCTGGGTATTAGAAGAAAATATAGTTTAAGAAAACAGCTAACATTAAAAAATAAATAAAATATAGAAAATAACTGCTTATACTGTTGATTACAAAATGTCGGAGCTTGTATGTCCAGGTCACAGCATCTATTAACCAGCTACCCTGTTCTGTAAAGCCTGTGCTAGAGTTGTCACCAATGGTGGTTTTCAGAAGAATTTAGGTCAAGTAAACACTTGGCAAACAGACATACTGTGGTGAACTGGGAAGTTCATGCAGGCACCTCAGAAGCTCTGCAGACCAACAGAAGGACTAAATGGAAAGCAAAATGGGCTGGAGCATGACACTGGCGTGCCTTTAGCGAACTCCCAACTGCAAGGAACTTCTACCAGCCCAGCAGTTGGACTAGATGGTCGTTGTAGGTCCCTTCTGAATGAACTGTTCTATCCTATCCTATCTTTGGTCTTTTTATGAGACAACACGTTTCGCCAGGTACCAATGTGCTCAGCTAACACTGTTTTGTATTTGGAGAAAGTATTGAAATTAATTTGATTATATGAAGATCTGAGATGACTGCAAACACTTGAAAATGTGTGGACCAGAAAAGAATCTGGTGATTCTGTTGGACACAACCCAAAATATAGGCTTCCTCCAGCTGACGCCAGTGGTGCAATATACATCTGGTCTTGCCCATTGGTGGGAATCCTCTCATGGAAGCACCATCACCCACCACGGATACTGCTCAGCTTTCATTACAAAATGCCCGCTATTTCTCCAGCCAGCATACAAACACAGATCTTGAGCCTGGACATTTTATTCAAGTTTTTCATTCTGCATTTCTATTTCCAGTTTTTAGCACTTCATCCAGACACCCCACAGAAGCGCAGGCTAACAGAAGGCCAGACAAGGGTGAAAGGGAAACCCAGTCTGCTTCGGCATGCTCATTATAGCCACATAGTTGGCAAGAAGCAGCTTGTAATTTTGCAGCCTACACATCCATACCGCCTTGCTGCACACGGCGACGGGCTCTCTTGGCTCGTGGCACAGGTTTGACTTCTCATCCACCTGAAATCCCTCTCCTTGTCGTGGGCTAGCTTGGTTTAGGCTGTTCAGATACATCAGTGCTTTCAGGTTTAGGAGCCATACAGATTGGCTGTCCCCAGGTGGAAATGTTGATGGGACATGGTCTCCCCTCAAGAAACGGAGTCCACCTAGGGGCCCCTTTCCTATATATCACTTTCCCCCCAACTTTCCCAACATAGCCACGCTCATCCTGTGGCAAACGGTCTCTTCTCAGCAAGAAGGACAAGCTGCCCTCAAGCAAAATCTCAGCAGAAATCTGATCCCAGGATACAGATGCTGGGCCTAATGCAGATCTGGCTGGATGATGCAGTTTTTCCTCAGTTCTTTTGTCTTCCTCTTCCTCCCTGTCCGTCTCCTGCTGGACTCACATAAGATCATGACATTTGTTTTCTGGAAGGTGGGAAGCTCTACACTATATTCTGAATTAATCTTGGGGCTGCAAGCTGAAAAGAGGGGAAGTTGAGAGGACACAACAGCTATAAATGAAGCCAAAACCAAAAGCATCTCGTCCTTTCTAGCTCCCGGAGACACACTGTAAACACCGAACGGGCAGCTTCTCCTCTCGCACACAATGCCCCGCTGCTGCATGTTTCCTATCTGTGTCTGCTTCCCTGCCAACCTTCCTCAGCCGAAATCCACCCCCGCCCCCCAACAAAAAACAAAGCCCCTTTCTTTACATTTGGAAACCTCCCTAGAAAGCAGAAGGGCACCTTTTCTCCTTCTGTCATCAGGAGCGATGGGAAGAGCTGATAGTCTCCATCGTTAGCTGGCCCGGTACTTCCTTTTGTAAGATCTAGTTTCTACTTGCTTGCAGACTCCAACTGTCAGGATAATGTTTGCTACCTTACGTGTCTGACTCAGACTCAGGTATTTTTAAGAAAGAACCAGCTGATCGTTTTAGCTGAAACTAAGAACATGCTTAGCAGAAAGTACGCTATGCCGTACCTTGAAAACACTGCACAGTAATTTTGCGCCTGTGATCATTTGCTTTGGAGAACAGGAAGAGTCCTTTTAGCAGAAAGGGCCGCTGAGCAGAGAGCTCAGCCTCCTGTCACCAGTGTGCCTTTTGCTGCCACAGCCGTGAAACTGGTCCAAGATTCCTCTGAAAAACATGAAAATCAGTTCACATAAGCTCAGCAGCATGTGCACCTAACAAGACTAATATTTAGCAGCTAAAAATCCCCCAAATCCTCCATGGACTGGGTCAGCTCTGCATCATGCTGCCCACGTGCCCCCCGAGAGCGGCGGGAGGGCTGGGGAGGCCGGGGGACCTGCTGGTCTGCACTGGGGCAGAGGGAGAAGGGGGCTGCCCCCACCGAGGGCTGGGCATGACGTGGGGGGACGCAAGGGACAGGGGCTGCGGGGGGCAGCAGCAGGAAAGGAGCAAAAGGGAGGGGGGCAGGAGAAGGGAGGGGGCAGTCCCCAGAGGCACAGACCCCAAAGCGACCTCAAGAGCTGGACCCCAAGGCAGACAGCAGCAATTGCTTCCCAGAGAAGGGGACAACCTGGGTCTGCTGGTGGCAGCAGGGGCTGCCACCCCCCAGACTGGGGTATCCAGCAGCAGGTGACGTCGTGGGGCACTTCCCAGGGCCCTTCCCCTCAGTGGGGTCCCAGCAGGATCCTGCAGCTGGGATGTGCCCTGGCTCACAGGATACCCTCTGCTGCAGAGACCAGCTGCCTCGCCAGCACAGTGCTGGAGCAGAGAAGCCCTTGCAATGTGCTCCCTGCAAGCACCAGCCAGAGCAAGACGCCAGTTCATTAACCAGCTGAAGCAAAAATGAAATTCCTCACAGATCTGTTGTTAACATAGCAGGAGTTTTTCTCTATATAGGGAATAAAGACATGTGACCCATAGCCTGGCCTGGCTGCACAGTCAGTGATCTAGGACACAGAGCACCGAACAGGGTAGAGTCAAAATGTGTTTGCTCAGCCTCATCCCATATTATAGCATCTCAGCCAAAAAAAAAAAAAAAAAAAAAAAAAAAAGGTTTATTTTGAGTTCAGGCCTTACAGGCTGCATCCATGCTGCTTATTTTGAGGCAGATTTGTTGCTCATGCAAGCTACTTATTTTGGGGACTGCTGCCATTTCTCAAGAGGTAAATCCTGACTGCACCCTGAGCTTTAAAAGGCTCTGTGCTTCTCTAACAAGCTGTGTAACAGTTCAGCAGTTTCCATCTGTCTTGTCAGTCCTCCTTTTGGCATCCAGCAGAAAAAAAAATGGCCCCAGCTCATTCCTAGAAGAGACCGAGCGTTGCCTGCTTGATGAGCAGCTATATTTGCAGGCAGCCTGAGTACAAGCTGCTCAAAAGGAAAATGTGCGCACAGGGATAAGGTTTCCCAGCCTACGTGAATGTAGATGTATCTGTAAATGGACACAGATCAATTATTGATTTTAATTTGAGCTGCATCTGGGCTTTTGTACTGAGGAAGCAAAATCCTCTGTGCTGTAAATCTAGGGTTTGCTGCTTGCAAAACCTTTAATCTCTTTTCAGCACTCCAAGTCAAATCTCCAGTTTTGCAATGACTAAAAGCGGCGTCCCACATTTTCCAGAGCACTTCAAAAGATGCAAGAAGAAAGAGTAGGTAGATCCCCCCAAAATCATAGTGAGCTTCAGCTCTCCAGGGATGACCATGAGTGCCAGAGGGAAAAGTGTCAGTGTCCAATCTCAGAACATAGATGTTGGACTCCAGCCCCATTTCTTCTTCATCCATATTCACCATCACTGCTCATGTGGCCCACAATGCCCTTCAGAATGACAGAAAAGGATGAATAAATCTTCTCCTCCAAGAGGACAAAGGTTGAGCAGACCACAGGCTGTCACGAGTTCCTAAGCAGTTTAGAAGCTGAATTTTCTCAGAGACAATAACTTAGATGCACCATCAGCGTCATTAGCCTAAGGCAAGCAAATTTCACAGCAGTATCGCAGTTTCTAGGGCAAGGACATGATATTTAATTTGCTCCCCCAGCCTGGTTAGTCTCACACCAGGAGCGGAGCGAGCTCATTTCCAGTCAACTATGGCTAGCTTCTCAGCTGCCAGCACCTCTGGGACGGGAGGACTCCTGCAACGCACGTCCTGTTCTGAAGCTGCTCTTAGCTCCTCACTGTGTCTGCAAAGCAGTCTGCTCCTACCACACTCTGCTACTTTCCCTGTTACGGAAATATCGGCGCGTACTTGGGGTTAAGGTAACAACGCTGCGACAAGCGTCATGTCATCCAGATCTGCTATGGTGGTTTCACTTTCTCCCGGCTCACCTGAGTGTTAGGTTTGTTTCAGAGTCTGGAAACCGGCGTGGTTACTGAGCTGGGAGCAAACCTCAGGACTCAGAGTCCCATCAGGAGCACCCCAGGTTTCTGCCCACCTGGGCAGCTCTGGGCATGCCTCCCTTTCCGCAGCAGGCACGACGGGATGTGCAGGGGGTGAACGAGTCTCCATGAGGATCTACTGGTCCTGCAGAGCTGTGCATGGAAAGATAACATGTTCATCTCTTTTTCTGAAGCACTCATCCAATGCTGAACCACTGAGAAGAGATGTTAGCAAGTAGATAAATAAACGCATACCTGGCTCCAGCCACCTTAGGAGACTTCAGCAGCTACAAAGGCTGATTTCTGCTGAAGATATGCCTCATGCACCAGCACGGTAGGAATGAAACTAGTGTAAGTATGCCCATTTACACCAGAAGGAGAGTTTCCTTTATGAGGGAAAGAAGTCTAGCCTTATTTTTTCTGCTGAGTTTGTCCTCTGGCAAAATCTGCTTTCACGATTTCAAACAAGTGTTTACAGAGCACAAGCTGCCCCCTTGTTGGAAAGACAACGTGGTTTAACAACAGCTTGAATTAGAGAAATTAAAAGGCAGAAAGCTAAGTAGGTTATTTTTTCCTTGAAACTTCAGACCAAAAAAAACCAATGCAGATTTTCATGAACATGTTTTCCACGTTTCATGAACAAACATGAAATCCACGTGCGGCTACAGACAGCCCTTTGCCAATCTTTCTGCCAGCTCAGATTTTTATAAGTTGTTGGAGAGTGTCTGACAAGCAATGTCAAATCATAATCAGAAGACAGGAATGTTTGGCAACGAGGATGATGCCATTAGAGCTGCAAGAACGAGGAGGCTGGATGAGAGCTTTAGCTGCAGGGGAAGCTCGGGCTGAGCAACACCCTCCGTGATGGTGCAGGCAGGGGAGCCTGCAGCAAAGGAAAGGTGGGTGGTGATGGCTCATGAGCTGCAGGAGAAAGCAGGCCTTCTGAGAAAAAGCAAAGTGAAGCTCTCTGGGCAGGTGTAGCTACGCGCACGATGTGATTACCTATCGCTGACAAAGTCTTCGTGGGATCAGATCAGGACTCCTGCGAGCAGAGGGATGCGCCCTTGGGCGTTCGTAGGAACCTGGAAAAACCAGGCTGCAGTCAGAATCCGCAGTAAAAACTGCAATAACCTCCAGTGAATTTAGCACTGGAAAAAGAAAGAAATGTAGCGAACTTCTCGGTGTTTAGGAATGCAAGAGTCCTGCAAAGCAAGCTGTTACATAAATTACAGTTAAGTCGTCAAAAAAGAGAGAAAGATGGAGAAAGGATCAAATTAAATACATGTTCTGCATCCAGTAGGAGTTTAATTACCTTGAGAAGTGAAACTGATTCCATTGCTTTATGGGTGGTAAGCTTGGAGTTTGGCAATACCCAATACACACAGAATATTTTTATGCAACGCTCTGCAAACTGTCAACAACATGTGGCTTTCCAGCTGATCAACCTTTGCAGACCTTTGAAAATGAGGACATCCAGTGGCTGAACGTTATAACTGGGATTTTCACCAAGGAGTTATGTCTGGGGCAGAACCTCACCAGTTATGCCCAATTTCTGCCCTTCACAGAGACCTGAAGTAGGTCATGTGTGGAGTAAAGGCTTTTACAGAACCCCCCTGCACTAGGGTAAATGCCACTTAATTAAAGGGCTCATGGTTGTAACAAACCATTTATGGCGGGCTCAGTAAGTATCACCTAGTAATACCTAGAATATTGCTTCACCTTTCTTTCTCTGCTTCCCTGTCATCATAGGCTCATGCTTTTATTTTACAAAAAAAAACCCAAACAACAACAACAAGAAGCTTTCAAATCCCGTCATGTTTCTAGTTTGGCCTCTAAGTCTCTTATTTAGTTACAGAGAGTAAACACGGCTGTGAGTTTTAGAAACCCTTAGCACCTAACCAGTCCCTCTGGAACCAATCAGTACAGCAAGGTTGCACACCATGCTTTTAGTAATTTAGTCTTAGATGCACCAGTCCAAATATTTACACTTAGCTCCTATATTACTATAATATGTAAAGACCAATTGCAGCAATTAATCATGTTTCCAAATACATATTGTAGGAGAGGAACTAAAATATTAATAGATCAGATTCATGCTTTCCTGCCATGGAATTGCAGCAACCGGTAACTCAACAATATAACATTCCAGGACAAGAATATTGTGCTTCGTACAAACCATAGCAGAAACAGAATGAAAACCTGTGAAAATCAGAGTTACATCTAGATGAATTGTGCCACTGGAGCTTTTGCACATTTACAGGCAATGATTTCCCCTGGGGAACAGCCATACGATATCACTGCCTGCAATAAGTAATGTCTCACCCAACATTAGGCACCGAATTTGGCAGCTGAGAATTGCAGAATTGTGCTGAGTTTCCAAGATGAGCTGGGTGAGGCTGGTGAGTAGAAAAACCCTTACCTTCCTCAAAAGTTGATTTGAACTAATGTTGCTTAGGACTGTATCTACATGCCCCAGAGTAATCCCTTGAAGATTTGTCAGGTAGCCCTTCATACAATTCACAGCGCTGAGCCAGCAAAGCCAAATACTGAAAACAGAGGGAATAAGAGCACCCCAGACCTTCTCCCATCACCCATCAGTCCTTTTCAGCGTGGAGGTGCAGGTGCAGGTCCGAGGGCAGAGACTTACGTGGTCTCCACTTTCTGCTCCCACTGCTCTTTCCTATCTAGGCTGACCGTAGTTGCTAAACGAGTCTATGATTCTGTGATTAAGGCTCCCCACCTGGACAGATGTAACCTGCTCCTCAGCTCACTCTGGATATGAAATGTCATTGCAGTTTAATCATAGAATCATAGAATCGTCTAGGTTGGAAAAGACCTTTAAGATCATCCAGTCCAACCATTAACCTACACTACCAAGCCCACCTAAACCAATCAAGGGTAGACTAGACTAAATCTGGCCTGTTTAAGCCTAAATCTAGGCTGCTGCAGTCTTGTCCTCCTCTCCCCTACTCTCTCTCTTGTGCCAGCCAGCACTAACGCTCATGCAGGCCCATTATAGCCAGTTCAGGCAAGCCAGTTCAACTGGAAACCAACCCAGCCATCGTTAGTAGCTGTATCTGCTCTCTGAACCACTTCGGTTCCCAGTTCCATGGGACAAGTACCAATTCAATAAAATTTTCATCAGCTGCATGTTTCTAGACTCTGAGGCTACGCTCGCAGTTTAAGCTTAAACCACTAGACAGCCAGTTAAGTTAGGCTTATACCACTATGACAGAAACCGAACCCAACGCCTTTGTGATCAGCAAAGGAGAGGGTGTAGCCCTGACGCTCTCCAGCAAGACAATTCTCTCTTGCTTTGCCAGTGCTCTTGCACCCGAGCACAGGCTGGACCACCTCTCAGAGGGCTTCAGGTCACTTTTGGCCATCCTAAGCCACTCCTCAGCCTAAACCTCTCTAGTTGCAGGCCTCTGCTGAAAAAAAATGCTCTTCTCCTTCACCTCCCCTTCCCCGAGTTCTCCTGTGCATTGCTCGCAGCAGCAGGGTAAGATCAAGCTTGCTGATCCTGTGGGAAACCAAACCAGTATGAAAAATACAAAAAGACAGGTTTTTTATTTCTTTGGCTTTGAATGCTGAATAAACATAACATATACTGCATGAGCATTAGATCTGATTCAAGAAAGGAGGTGGAAATGTTTAGTCAGCATTTTGGGAGTCTATTTTTACCAGTTTGGCTCACTGCTAAGTCAGAAAAACACTCAGCTTGGTGCAAAGAGGCCAGGAACATACGGCAAGAAAGGAGAGAGAATCTGCGGCAATGCCAGTTTTGATCAGCTCATATTGCTGTATCTTAGACTTAAAGAATTTACAGCTTTATCGTTTGTGAACTATATTTAGAGCTCATTAAAAAAAAAAAAAATTGGTGAGCAAAGAGCATGCTGGGCAGTCCCAGGAACTTACTCTCTTTGAAGGAGAGCTGTAGTTTTCAAGGACTGACACTTCCAGGGTTACAGTACATTTTGCTTCTCTGGCTTGGGACTTATGAAGAGCAGAATGAGAATCCCATCATGGATTTCTGCACCCTTATATTAAAAGTTCCTGTATGACAGGGAGTATTTGGGGTGGCCATGCCTGCTGGCTAACAGCGTATAAACTCCTGCTGTCTTTCACATGTTGTAATGTGGAAGCAAAAAGCATGAGTGAGAAATTCAGGTTATTTTTTCCCCCATTACTCCTGGTGTTCTCTGCCTCTCTAATACCTTATATCTTTTCTGGGCCATTGGTGTCATGCTCAGCTACTTATTTGATTTTACTTGTTGGTAAAAGTTGCATAGTTTTGGGAACAGATGCTTAAACCAGTGCACTAAGCAAAGTCGAGTCAAGGTTCCCAGTTAAACTGAATTGCCTGACTTTCCTCTTTGTTCCTCCACAAAGGTAATTTTAATTACATAAACTTCATAGAGCAGCTCATGAGGAGCAGCTAAATTACAGACAGCAGGCAGGGACAGGTGGGGAAAAGTGGCTTGGAGCTCCGAGAGGTGTTGCAACCTGTGCTGTAATGCAAGAGAATTGGCAAAGCAACTGAATATCATCAATACCAGGAGTTTCAGGGCTCTTTTCTTTCTACAACAGCACTGTGATAAGTTTTTAATTTAGACTCCCCCCACCAGCTCACAAGAACTTCATCCTGAAAGTAGAGATCTTTTCAATTAGCTTAATCTTACGGCTAGATTGTCCTGGCTTCATACAAGGTATCTGCGTTTCATGTGATTCATTACAAATGCAACCACGAAGCACCTACTTACTTCTCTGGAGGCTGCCTCTTATTATATGTTGACAAATTATATATTGACAGATTATATGGTGACAAGCAATTCATCCTTCCGTTCCTTTCACCAGTCCATCAAAGACAGAAATCCCACTGTACACAGGCTGAAAACGACAAAACCACCACATTAGTTCCCTCTCTAATTTGCTTTCAAATGCCTGTTTTCAGCTGTGAAGCATAAGGGCAAAAATATTCTCCTTCTTTCTACTTCAAGTGCAAGGGGGAAAAAATTGTGTGCTTAAGTACTGTAAGTAAAAAAACAACAGCGAATACATATTTCAGTATTTCTAATGGTACAAAATGTACATGGCCATTATTGACAGTAGACTCAAACTCAGATGTCTGCGGAGGTGGCTAAATACTCCCCCTCCCTCTACTCCGTAAGGCATCAAAACTGCTCTTTTCAGTTAAAAACCTTCCAAAAAAATGTAGTACCCATGCCTCATCTTCCGCAGATTAAAAATAAATAAATAAAATCCATATTCTCCCTTTTCAACAAACTCGATGCTACAACATCATCACTTTCTCTGTGTCAGCCTGAGCCAGTGATCTGGATCAAACCCAGCTGTCTGTAATAAGGCAGAAAATACAAGGCAGAGATTTGCTTGCTGTTTCCTGCTGAGGTTTGAAAATATTGAGGCAACATATACTGTGTTTTGAAGAGATACATCTATACTTTCACCAGAGGGCCTTGCAATTTTGAAGTCCTACTGAATGCAGCTATACTTACCATATTGAAAAGTAACAGATGTATATCACAGAGCTTTATTTTTTCCAGTTTGGCGATAGTGGATTTTTTTATTGGACTTAATGGACTGTGAATATTGCAAACTGAGCAATTCGTCTGATGGTCTGAGTGGATATTGCCATTCCTGTATTTCTCAAGTTCCAGCATAAATTTTCCAGAATAAATCCCAAGCACTGAATATCAGCACATATTTAAATGGTCCATCTTTGCAGCTATCGACTGCTGACTGGGTACGGAAACAGCTTTGCCATGGCTACTTGTCCGCTGATACCCATTCTGCTCAAACACAGGCGCTACGCAGGCATTAATAAAGAGATAGGATCTCGCCCTGATGCTCAGAAAACAGATTTTGAAGGGATTATCCAAGCAATGGAAAATTAGTTTTTCTGAGTTCAATCTGGCATGCCCTCTCCCACCCATCCACTGCAATGTTTACAGTCAACATCTCCCCTCAGATTTATTCTCCAGTCAAAGTCCGGGGGATTTCAGTGGATGACAGCTATTAACATTCCCATAAAGTAAGCATTACCACCTCTCTGTTCTGGCAGCATCAGCTTGCTCTAACTTTCTGAAACACCTATTTTGCCATAAGCGTTGTCTCATGCAAGCAAGAGAATTTTAGACGACGTTGGTTATTTAGAGCCAGGTGAAAAGAAGATGAGTATAAAGAGCTGATGGGGCTTCCCATGAAGAGAAGCAGCAAGCCTCATTGCGCATAAATGCTCTGCGGCATATCTTGAAAGCAGTGTCACTCTCTTTCAACCTTTTGCACTTAATTTTCCATAGCGGGAAGTGGCAGGCCATTAGCAGCACAGCCATGTAAATTGCTAACTCACCCCGAATGAAATCTGGAGGTTTTGCTGCCTGCCACAGCTGCGCTGCCAGCCACCGGGCTGTACCACAGGGGCCGATGTGACAAGGGGACGTGTTTTACATAGCCCAGATGTAAAACAATGGAGCTCTTGGAAGGCGCTCGAGGAAGTCTTCCCTCTAGCAAATCTTCCTCTTATTTAATAGGGACAAGAAGTGACAGCTGATTAAAGATGTGAGCTCAGACGTTGATCTCTGGTCTTTGTAGGCTGCTACAGAGCTAGGCCACTAAACCTCCAAACAACTGAGCCATGTGTGATCTTGTGTAGAGATCAGCATACCTACTGCTGCTCCAAAGTATCTTGTCTCAGCTAGAAAAAATAGCACACAGGGGAAAAAAGAAAAGAGAGAGGGGGGAAAAAAAAAAAATCAGGCTTTTAAAATGCTGCCAAAAGGCATCGGAGCCAGAGTTAGGTGAGCAGAGGGCAGCGTGTTTATCTATCCACTTCAAAACAGGCACAGCCCACTCATCATGCGAGGCTGTAAGCGGAGCTGCAGATGAGCAATACCTGAGAGCAAGGCAGGTTTTGGGTACAGAGAAAGCTCCATTTTTTGAAAAGTCCCATTTTCAAACACAGGCATCAAAATTGGACTTTCTAAACCTGAATTGGAAGCATCTGCTTTCGGGAACACAAGCACCTATTTCACACTCAGCAACAAATCTGCAAGTCCAAGTGTGAAGAAAACACATTTAGGAGACTGAAAAGTATGAAGAAACACTTGAAGACAGCACACACATCCTGGTTTTTGAGCATGTTGACAGCATCCTGATTATTTTGGGATAAGCTAGCAGGGAACAGCTGCATCTCTGAAACTAGGAAGGTTTAAATTCCTGTAGGAACACTCGAAAAAAGAAAAATGCCACTGGAAATACATTTATAAAGTTATCAGTGATGGGGAATAGGGAATGGTTTCAATGTGGGAACTAAGGTGACACCCCTGAAAATAAGAGAGAAAAGAAAATCACACATGTGCAACAGAAAAAAAAAAGGCAGAATATACACTGGGACATCTCGCAGAGATGTTCCTTCATGTGGCATCGCGTTGCTGTATTGCATCAGGACCTGGAGGAGGAAGGGTTGTGATAAAAAGGAGAGGCAGGCAGACAGACTGCAAGAGCTGGACGGACAGAGGAGGTGCCAGGGTGGGGGTAAGGACATAGCATGGGTTAATGAGCTTTTTGTTTCTGAGGAGAGGCTGCAAACGCCAGCGGGCTTTGGGCAGAAAAGAGGTAGAACCAAAAATCGCCTTACTCAACGTTACTGGGAGAGCTGGCAAGACGAACAGCTACATTAGCATTTTGGATGACAGGCTGAAAAAACAGCGTATTATTCTTGACTCGCAGTTGGGGATTAGCTTGACATTTCTCTGATTTTTAAGGTTGCCCATGCTTGTGGTTTGGCATCTATCTGGAGAAAAATCCCCTAAGCTGCATGCCAGAGTGCTTGGGAAGGGGTTGTTAAGAGGAAATGACCCGGACCATAATTTTCATAATTGCCCAAGGGAGTTACAGAGTCAAACCATACCCAGCTTCAGGAGGAAACGGGGACCTAGTTCTTACAGCCGCTTCTTGCAGCACTTGAATCCCTCTGGAACCACCCCTCCTGGGCGATGGGGCAGCTGCCAGGAAGGACGGACGAGGAGGGACAGGAGCCATGCTTCAAGAAGGGCAGGAGCTGTGATGCACAGCACCCTCCTGACTCCTTACCACCCCCAGGACTGTGCTGTCATAGTGACACCATTCTCTTTCTGCTGTTGAAATTCTCACCGCATTCCATTGCCAGGAAACCACAGTATCATAACCTTGAAAAAGGCAAATAACCTTTAAACTTAGGTAAGCAGGACGTACCTCAGAGCACAGGAAGGAAACGGCAGCCCACCGCTGTCTCCCCGTAGGTAAGAGGCTCCCCTTCCCCCAGCAGCAGCACGCTGGTGGCTGCAGTGAGGTGGGAGCCAGGCACTGCCAGGAGGAGGCAGGGAATAACAGATGAGCATCCCGGAGGAGGGTCAGCACCCAAGAAAAAGCGTCTTCTCTCCTATGGAAACAGTAGCGCCACGGGAAATTGTCACTCTTTGAGAATTATAGCAATTCAACAGTAGCGCCATGGGGAATTGTCACTCTTTGAGAATTATAGCAATTCATCCCCTGAAGAAAGGCATTACTTTCAATTATTATAAATGATGGATAAGCGATGAAGCTTCCTGTTCCAGAGCAAGGATAAAAACATTGGTAGGAAGAACAGTTGTCTTGTCCTCTACAATCTCAGGATCTCAGTGGGGTTTAACTACCGAGAACTAGGAAGAATGTAAACCACTGTGCTAGTCAGAGCAGCACCAAAAACATAGTCTGTCACATCCTTGTTTTCTCCCTAAATCCTCAGAAAAATCCTTTCTGCGCTCTAAGTGCCATAATTTTGAGAAAATTATACTGTGTTTTCAATGTTTAACATTGACTTATATGCAAAATATAGCTCAGTCTTACTCAAACAACCCAGACAAATGCTTCATACATTATGCATGAGTTCTTCCACAAAGCTCTTGATACAGATTATAGAGAATCAAGATACGCTGTCATCTTAGTGTTGAAAGTTTTGATAACACTGAATGATTAAATAACTTCATAGTAGGGCCACTCCAAGGTTTTCTTGAGGAAACTCTTCCCTAAGCCTCTCTTGCTAGGCAGGCCAAAGAGATTCGAGTCCTCAGGAATGAAAAACATGTTGCTACACCAAGAAGCAGAGGAAACACAGGTACAGCTTAGTGCAACTCTCCAGATAAGGAAACTTCTGGAAAAGGCATTCAGTAGAGACTGGGGACATTTCCCTTCTTAGGGACCAGTACCCTTCTGAGAATACTAAATTTTAACATCTTCTAAGGATCATTAAGAACCTATTAGGATTTCTAGAATAAACCAATGTCTTGACCTTACCAGCTTCTGCCTGTTCTAAAAGTATTTGCTCTCCAAATAGTCACTGGGAAAATACATTTCAGAAAATATGCATTTCCCTGGTTCCTTAGGCCTAAAGAGAAGAGTAGATGGAGAAGCCCAAGAGGCAACATAAGCCTTATTTCCTCACGTGTTTCTCTCCTCCTTAAAGCACTGAATCATTTTTGCTATGATAATAAAGGTCAGGGAGGCTGTCAGCCTCCTCATGATGCAATGCCCCCTTACCAAAGAGAGGAATTTGAAATGATGCCAGTTGATTAATCAGCTGGTGATCGACACCCAGATCACAACAAAACCTTGTGGCACAGGGCAGAGAGCTCCTTGTTATAATGAGGCCCCCAACATATTGATTTTGCATTTGCAGAGCCACGTAGAGTATTTTTCTCCTTCCCTATAAAGGCAGAGAGATCAGTTTATCCCTCAGCTGCAGAAGCAAACTCAGGCCTCGGGCTTTCTGGAAACCTGGAGAAGCTGCTTTGTGCATAAGCCTTTGGGACTTCTCTACAATCTTTCATTCTCTCCCTGCTTTTGTAAATGCCTAAGCCCAGAACTCAGCTGTCAGCCCTGCTCCAGCACGATACTAATGCTCTGAAAAGTCACACTTTAATGCGCCACTTTAGTGTTTATCTAAATTTCAGCCAGACTAATTGTCTAACTTTCAGGCTGAAGGGTCTGAAAGCATTGAAAAGCACATCAACACAGGTAACTGTGGGAAAATGTCTTTTGCAGAGAGCTGGCTACAGCACATCCGTGGGAGAGAAAAGCTGAGAACTCCGAGCATTGTGAAAAGCTGTAGGTAGGGAAAGCGCCTTGTCTGGTGAAAGAAACTTATGAAATATACGGAGCAAGGTGGCAGGAGGACAAGGGCTTCAAATTTTTCCCCTCAGAGGTGTCAGCATTTTGAAAAGAGGAAATACTGCTTCCCAGTCAGGTCTCAGCAGCTTTCTACCCTCTTGCAGGGTAGACTCCTTTCTTCCAGAGGCAAGCAGCAGCTCGTTCCTCTTTGTTTCTGCCCGAGCAGCTTATTTTCCTGCTTCTGCAGGCTTCAGCAAGCAGCACCCCTTCTTCTGCAGCCTCAACAATTCCGTAAACATTAAGGGATAGGACCCGGAGAAGCAGGAAAGAGCTCTCGTCTACTGCTTGGATACCCACTTGCAGTTCTGTAGGAAGACAGCTACGTAAGATTTTCCAGAGCTGTTCAGCCCTCTCCCTGCGCACATACCATTTTTAGGTCTGTCACCAGGGATAAGAAGAGTCAACTTCTCTGTAAATAAAGTTCACAAAACATAACGCTGCTGAAGGCTTCCACCAGCACTTCCCACAGTAAGCACATCCATTTAGGGCTTAAACTACAAAGATAACATTTGTGACTTTGCAGCTTCACATTTAAAGCAGGGATTTTAAAGTCTTGCAATTTGAGGGGAAAAAACAAACAAAAAACCTACCCCAACCTTCTGCAGTATCTTGACCTGAATAGTTTCTTCTTCTGAATCTGAGAGACACTTGGATTCTGAAACTACATTTCTATGCCTTAAAATATTTCATAGTTTTCTGAATATTTGATGCTTCATTTCTGAAAAACTATGACAGCCTCAACATGTATTTAATTCTACAATCCTAGCAATTCCAAGCTCCATTTATTAGTATCATTTTTGTCTAGGGCCACATTGGTGAGGAAATTGAGGAGGGTTAAATGCACAGGACCATTAGACCTCAGATTCTAGGACCCTCCATCCGGAGAACACAACTTCTCCTGATCTTTACGGTTCTAGGCCATGAGAGACTTGGACTTTGTATGTCCATCTGCAGAAACAGTCTTCACAAGTCTTCTGGGATCAGTACATTCCTTTGCACATTTGGAAATGCTTGGTTTTCATCTGCTTTTTTGTTGTTTTGGATCCCAACTCTCCACAAATTATATTTATTTTCTGAAAAGCCTGCAATTCTGTCTCTAAAGTGTGTGTAGTCGCAGAGGCCCCTTTTTGCTAAAGATTAAGGTTGAAGTTTTAAAAACAATTCAAGACATGTAACCAAAGGAAATGACTGTACCACAGAATAAAACATAGTTCAGCTCTATGAGGAAGCTGAGAGAGAAAGAAGATCCAATAGTTGGGTAAGAATGCAACTCACAAGTGTGCAAAACAGAAAATTGAAAAAGCACATTAGAAAATGTTTACTAGAAACTGTAAGAGAGAGGATAATACACCTCTGCACGCTGCACATCATTTCCATTAAGGAGGAGGAAGAATGATTTATTCCCATTCTTATGCCAAGCAGCACAAATGCAGAGTGATTCCACCACCTTCCTGAAGTTTCAGTGCTAAACAACGGTACCCAAAGCAGAGATCCACTGAAGACCAAATGCAAATGATCACACCAAGAAATGCTGAACTTGCCCCTACAGTGGATCAAATCTGATTGATCATGAGGATACATCACCATTCTTTTTTCCCCGATTGATTCAGCAGATCAGAAGGGAAATGCTTTGGGGGCTGGAGGGAAGAATTGCTCATATAGAAGTTACTGACAAACAAAAAAACCCCCAAAAAAACAAAGAAAAAAAAATATCCACAGTGTGTTCGGCCTGTAAAGAAACAAGAAAGACCATTTCTCCCATAGATGGTGAACCAGGAGAGCAAGCTACTCCTTCAAGCTACTCCTCCTTCCTCCCTTACCTGGTAAGATTAAGCTTGCCACAAGCAGACATTACGAATCTGAGGAGAACTAGACTTGTTCCTCCAGCGGCAATAACTAGTTACAACTGCAGGAAAAAGATCTTGATAAATTCTGCTGTGGACACTGCCTTTGGCAGCTCTGTGGGAGGAGGGAAACCTCTGCTCAGTGGTGGGGGTGGCTGCAAGGGGAGACAGTAGGCTATCTAATCAAGGCCTTCAGTCACCCACTCAAAGACCTCGTCTATCTTTACAGGAAGGGCAGAGAAGGAAAATAACACAAATAAAAGAATCAGACAACCCTCACTGGTTATTTTGGGGGTTTGTTTTGTTGGGTGGTGTTTTGTTTAGGGTTTTTTTCCCCCCTAAAAGCAGTATATCTACGAACATCTTCTTACTCATCAATCCAACATTTTTCACCACACTAAATCCTGGCACAGACATTTTCCCGAGCTTTCAGATGGCAAGTCTGAGATTCACACTGTGTGAGGGGATTTCTTTTCCCTCTGCTGAGATTATCCTACGACTACCAGAAATCCCCAGGTACCAGACAGCCAACAGCAGCATGCTCAGAGCTGTAACATCCTCCCTGCTGACAGGGATCCCAGTTGTGCCTTACTTCAGCAGCAGCTCAGATACTGATCCTTGGAACGGCAACAACTGACAACAGTATGCATAGGGCAGTTCACCAAGGTCTCCAAATTCTTCCAGAAGGATCATGCCAAACCCTAAACCCTTCCTGGCTTTGGCCCAGGACTTAACCTAGCATTTGAATGCCTACATGGTCCCCAAGAAGAGCCTAGCTCCTGGAGCTTCACTTGCCTTCTGAGCAGGGTCTCATAAGAAAGAATGCTTCACCTCAAAACTGTGTTTTTGCCTACTGCCACAGGGACTGTTTAAACGGCAAGATCATACATCCTTTTTTTAAGTGGAATAGCAATCAGGCTGAGCTTTCTTCTTGGGCTCAACCACTAACAGGATGGAAAACATTCCTGAATGCTATGAAACAAACATTGGCAGGAAGTGGAAAGTGGTTTCTATGCATCAAATGGACAGTTCAAGAAGAAATGAAATATTCTCCATTTGTGGTCTTTTCCACAACAGCAGGGGTTTCCTTTTGTGACCATATTTTTCTCCCAGTACTTATTTAATTTGCTGGAAATGAATATGGAACTTGCTAATCACCTGGAGAGAAAAGCAGTTGTGCTGCTGGGATGAAAGGCTCCAGAGATACTGCAGGAGGACTAGGAGCTGCTGTGTGTTTCTAAGGAAGAGAATGCCATCATGCATTCATGATGTTTAGTCTTTCTGTGAAAAGAGCCACTGACCTGAGAAGGATCACAGGTCTCCTCCTTCAAACTGCTCTGAGTCAGGCTCAGGTCTCCAGCTCAGAGCCAGTAGGCTAGAACACAGAACAGGTCAAACACACAACAGGAAGATACAGAATTTATCAGGAAGAGGAATGTGGCAACCAGCCTGGGGAGTATGTAATGAAACCAACCAGAAATCTTTCCAAGGATCCACCAGAAGGAAAGTGATCTGCCTGAAGTCAATATACTCCAATACCATGTATTGTTAGGTACGTCAGATGCCAAGAACACACAGGCCTAGCAAGAACTCCTCTTTACTGGAGTAACTGCCTACAGGGATGGAAGGCAGGAGACTGCAGAAGCATCTACATTAGTGTTTAGTTCAGATTAAAAGGGTATGGTTTGGGAGTAAGCTTTGAATTTCCTTCCACATATGTTTCGAATCATGTCATGAAGCAGCATCAAACCACAAAAACAGGATTCCTCACAAATGAACTTGGACATGCGTTCCCAGAGCACTCCTGACACACGGCCGCCTCAGCTGGGCATTCAGTCCATAGGAACAGACCACAGCACATCTTAAGTGAAAGAAAAACTCTAGCCTAAAGTGTGTGTAGCACCAACTACTTTATTGTAAAGAAGTTTGCTTGTCTACAGTATTTTCTAATTTTGAATTTGTTAGGAAAACAATATGATGCCATGGGTACCCTCTGCATATCTCTTACCAGATACATCTATAGCCTTTGAAGTGAGAGAAAGTGAGAAGAGGAAATGAAAGCCACTTAATCTTGAAGTCAGATTTGCCCTCCACACAGCTCTGCCATCGGTGTTAAGGATAGGAAAAGAGTTATCTCCTACTTCAGTTAACAATTGCCAGTCTACTAGTCAAAACAACTATCCTTCAATCTCCCAAGGGGACCCTCCTGTCATCTATAGCTGCTCCAAATGGTTACAGCTGTGTTCTCTAATGCCAGAGTCCAACAGAAGGCTTAGTTATGGCTCTGTCTTTTCTTACATAAAAGGATACCATCAACAACTACAGCAAATAAAAGTGATTTAGCAAAAAAACACCCCAGAATTCTTGAACAATTCACACCACACTTGATATAAACCTCCAGCTGAATTAAACTTCCACCACCAACTGATTAGCATCTATATGATGACCAGAGCTGTTTGATGGACAAAGGGTGGTACACTGGCCATTCAGCCAGGAATAAGTCCTGAATAGCTCCTCCCAGAAGCATTCTTTACAGCCATGGATGACAGACACTGCACTACCTCTCCTACCAGTCCATGCTTGTTTTGATCCCAGAGACAGAGAAAGCTCCCCACAGTTTCCAGGTCAACACAGCTGTTCTCATCTTTCATTCTTTTTAGTGCAACTATAATGCATGGAGAAAAACCGCAACACAGTAGCACACCTGCTGACTTAAAATCCCTCTATAAATAGACCATATGCACAAGCTGTTATGTATGTATGTAACAGACTATGTTACCTGACTGTAAAAGCCATTTTTAGTAGCACTATTTTTGTAATCCACCTGAAAATTTATAGGATGGTGAGGAAATTCACACATAAGGTGTCTTGAGTAAGAGACAGCAACTGTTTTCATGATGACCTTACCCTTACCCTGTGCTTCAGGAGGAGTTCTAAGATGCCAAATCCTATAGAAGGACAAAGGAAGAAACGAGACCTACTTGCAGTTACTGAGTGAAGTCCATAGAAAGAGTCTCTCCATTTGTAAGCCACGCCTTCAAGGCAAAGTCAGACTTACAATTCATGCAAGTGAACTCATTTAGAAGGAGCTAAAGTAGTATCTCGTTTCTAAAAGCAAACCCATTCATAGACCAACCCCAAACTGCAGCAGTCTGCAGTTCTTGAAAGGACAGCTATTCAAGACCAAATAGCTTTTTCCACTTCAAACACAAAAGGTTCACATTTAAGGTTGTGAGCTAGGCCTCTTCTCAACAGGCTGCGAGCAGCAGATCAGAGCATAGCGCAAGTTTTTTTTCTCATCTCTAGACTTAAATGGATTATACTGCATGAGTTCTACAAGATGACCATAGCATCAACTGATGACATTCTTGGTGTCCCTCCCTTCTGCTTGTTCCCAAAATACTCTCTCCCACACAAGGACTTTAGATGGTATCACTCAATGACGGGTCTGGTTTTAATTATTGTACCAAAAATGTCCCAACTAGACAGAGCTCCTAAATAACACATGATTTTTCATTAACTCACTGTCATGGCCTGCCCTGTTTATCCTGGCAGCATATAAATCTTGCTTTTTAAAGCAATTTAAGACATTGTCTTCTCCTACCTCTCCTTTAAAGGCTCATTGGCTACGCCAAGTAGAAGGGCTGAAAAGCACATGGTGTCCCGAGTAAGGACATTTTGCAGCCCGCTTCCAGCAGGCCAGAAGTTGAGCTCCAGGACTGTCTTATAAAGAGTCCTGTGTTTCGGGAAGAGGAAAAACTAAAACCCAACCAGATCGTGTTTCATAAAAAGAAAAATATAGAAGTCTCCCTAGGAAAACCTTTAGCGAAACAAATACACTAAGTTTCCAAAACACTTTTGTGCTAGAGACACCAAGACGTCTTTGCAATTACGTCTAAGTACACCTTATGGCCATTTCTATGGGATAACTTTAACCTTGGCAAAAATATACCCACACCTTAAGTGCTTCCATGAAAAGCTGATGCAAATGTGTACATATACTGATAAAGACAGCATCTATGAAAGTCCATAGAAACTGATCTGTCATTATTGTGTACTGACCTTATTTCAATTCAGTTTTCCTCATTCATGAATAAGAAAGCAGCAGTATGAAAGGATTCAGATGTTTCAATTTTTATTGCAAATCATTCGCCCCTGCAACGTTTCATAACTATTTTAACTAAGGCAAATTGAAGAATGTTCACATTAACATTACTTTCAGTAGCGGTAGCATGATATACAAATAGTCACATAAACTTCAAATATGCAGCCTCATTTTATCGTCGTCCAGCTCTATTCTTCAATGCTTTCAAAGTTTTCCTCATGATTGGTGCAATTTCTTTAACAAGAACAAAAAGAGGAGGCCAGTTAGGATTACAGCAGTGAGTGACTTAAAGTGGTATTACCATAATATTAAACACATATTAATAGCAAGTTAAAACAATTATCTTGATAATCTTAGGAAATTCCATTTACTTTTGATAGGCTTCTTTCCATCTTGAGTCATTACACTTGAGCTAGAGCTTCCACTGTTGCTAGTAAGGATTGGATTTGATGATGTGTTGTTTCTGTCTCTTCTTTCTGGAATCCTTGTTCTTTGAAAACAAGGAAATAAGAAAAAAGTTAGCTTTTGATATGAAACTACCATTTGCTCTGGCTCATTTTGGGGAAAAAACGGACCACAAACATTTAAGACTTTATACCTCAAAGACAGTATTTTAACAAGTCATTTCTGTGGTACATTTAAAAATCATAGGATAATTCATGTTAGAAGGGACCTCAGGTGGTGATCTAGTCCATTTCCATTCTTGCACAAATTTTCCATTTATTAGATTTGATGCGTCTTATCTGTCTTTAAAATTAAATTATCAGAATTTGTGAGACATCAAAATGTTTAGCAATACTATTGTGATTCATAATGCCCTGTGTTCTACTTTGCTCTTTGTGTTTATTTTCCTCTTTGAACATAGCTGAACTGCTAACTAGCTCTCTGCCAGAAAGTGAGGGTATATTTATGCAAGTTTTCATTTTTTTTTAAAAGTAGGAATGTCTAGGAAAAAGCACAATAACTACCCCTAAATATTAGGTTGGGATCCTCAATCAATAGGACAAAGACCAAGGCAGTTGCAGATACAGAGCTGATGCCTACTGCTAAAGACAGTTAAACCAACACAGCTTTAAAGTGTCAGCATGATGTCACCAATCTAGGTAGCCTTGTACGCCTCAGAGCCAGCACTGACACCTGCTACCAGTTATTGCATACCGCTGCATGCTGAACTGCAAACAGCAGCCTGCTAGGGACCTGCTCGTCTGCCACAGGACCTTTTCAGCTCCTGCAAAACCAGTTTCTTCAGTGAAGATTTCAGCTCTACAAATTCTACAACCTGCAAAACTGACAGGTTTTCAGAGGATATGGTCAAAGCAATGAAGTTAAACTCATCAACTCAAGAAACTCTTGTTTCTCAAGAAGGCAAAGGAACAACGCTCTTACAGCTTCTTTCACACAAGAGCAGTTCTTCCTAATTTATCATGCCTGAGGAAAAAAACATGCAGGGCTTTGAGTACATCATTCAGTTACTGGTTCAGAGATTACTGGAGGCGAAAGGACATTTACACTACTGTACTTGAAGCACCTAAACCGGAAGGCTGGTCTGTCACAATACAGACACAACCTCCCACAGGGCAACTGAAAGCAAAAGCCCAACTCAAAGTGCCTTAAGCTACTGCCTTGGTGGGGGACTATATTTTCACCAAAACCAGCAACAGTATGGAAAAAAGCTTCCTAATTTAATCAGCTAAAGGTGCAGCTATACACACATTCTATCTGGTGTAAAAGCTGATTTTAAGAAGTTCCTACATCCAGGCTGTCATTCCTGCCCCATACCACCAGCATCTTGAGCAGTTAAGTCAAGGCTGCTTGACTAAGTCAAGCTCCTGAAATTCACAGAAAACACACTTTCCCATGGTTTTGTAGGGCTTCTCCCCCCAAGAAGCCCAGGTCAGTTCTGTTACCTAGTTCATGTGCCTAAAACCAAACAGTTACTCAGCACAACTGCAGGCACTGCAGCATCAGAACAGAAACAACTTAAAATGACGCTCCTGACACGTTCAGGTGTACTAAGTCAGTCGCATCGTGCATTTGTGACAGCTTAAGACTTATCCTCCCTGTTCCCAGCTATTTGTCACTATCACCACATACTTGTCAACCTGCACAATTGTTCCCTAATTCACATTAATGAAAAAGTTCTACTCACTGCCTCCCCAAAAGGATAATTTTGAGAGAGTTAGTTGCAGAGCAGTTATGCCAACATGGGAACAGCCACAAGCAATGGGGACAGGGGAGGGCACCATGCTCAGCAGCAGCCACAGCAGACTGAGTGACCATAGCTTAAGATACCCATGTTCAGGCAGTATGAATACTCCCTATAGCTTTTATGGTCCAGCTGCTGGCACGTGGACTCATCAACCCATGGGGTGCTTCCGAATCCAACTGCTGATTTTTCTTTCAGACAAGAACAGATATTCAAGCAGTAAAAACAAGCAGTCTGTCTCCACATAGTTGAGAAGGGAAGAAGAGGTAGAAGCTGGTGCTACAGCTGGTTTATCTCCCTGTTGCAGCCATCCTCTTCAATAGAAAAGAGTTCATTAGGCTGGCAGGAATGGTAGGACAAACATCACATCTCAGCTTTGGTTTTCATGAACTACTCTGAACTAAGATGTCACAAAGAAAATTTGGCTTTGTACTGTACAAAGGTAACATTTGAGGAACTCCGGTTTTCTGTTGCTCCAGTGATTAGTGTGGGCTACTGCTACAGATTGACTGTTCCAGACGCTCCTTTAAAAGCTGCCAAAGCATAAACCCACAATCAAGATTATTAAAAGTTGCCGAGATTCACTGTGGTCAGCTACATCACTCTGGACAGCTCACTGGGATTTTATGAAAGCAGGAGAGCATGTGAGGCCATTCGGCAGGTTTATAAACAAAAAACATTGACACTGGAATCTCCCCAGGATGTCAAGCGGTATTAGTGTAATCTGGAGAAAAACAACACCATCCACTCACTCTCCAGCTGGGAGGGTGAATTCATCACTGGCACCATGGAGAAATGTGCAATGACAATGCATACATGGCAGAGGAGCACACAAGACTTAAGGCAAGTTAGTTTCCAGCCACTAGCTGCTTAAAAAGGGAAAGTAAATAGAAAGCTATTTATAACTTCAGAAATATTTTGCCAGCAAGCTTTTGTACTGACAAAGACATCTAAACTCAAATTAAAAGCATAGTACACAACATTTACTTGCACTTCTCTATCGGATGAAGTTGGGCAACAGGTCCTGCTGTCCCGTGGATTTCTTGCTGTCGGCGAATGTTCCTGGGTGGTTTTGCTGCACTGGTCATGTAAGCCAATTTTACTTGTCGGCCTAATACAGCAGCAAGAAGCAGAGAATATGCGACTTTTTTTCCCTTTTATGTTCAAAACTCAGTTGATAATATGGTTGTGTGGCAATTTGTAGGTTTAAATTGGGGAAAAAAGTAATTCAGAAAAGCAGTATCTGGTACCAAAGTCGTAACTGAACCATGGCAAATCATATACAGACTGCATAAAGCATTTCTTCATATTAACTTGGTATTTGTAATTAAATTTTTACTCTTTGCATTGTTGCTTAGAATCCTCAGTCTAACCAGTAAAGTAAGATTTGTCTACTGTATGCTGCAAGTATTATGCATTAATGTATTGTATTAAAGCATGTATTTATTTTTTGAGCAACTTGTAAATTAAAAGGAACAGCATTCTTTCTTGATGTCTTCTCATAGAGATACAGCATTAGTGCTCAGTGCCAATAAATCACTAAACCCTACATAGTAAGTGTCAAGAAGAGCAGAAGAGACTAGGTTTTAAGTGGAAAAGCTAACCAGAGATTTTACCTTTTGGTTTCTCAGACTGCGCTGAAAGAATATTTTTTGTAAGCATCTTCAGTTTTTCTTCTCTCTGACTGAACAGTCTCAAGTACATTTCACGCCAGGACTCATATTCCAGGAGGCTCTCTTTTTTAAAATCTCTCTGGCAGTGTTTCTTCCACAAGTGGTCAGACTCTTCTGTAAACGTCTAGTTTCAACACAGAAATATCTTAAATCAAAGATTTAAAAATAACATTTTCTAGAGTACCTGTTAGCTGAGCCTGTAGACAAAGCCCAATCCCCCAGTGGAGAAAGGTGCAGAACAAATCCCACCACACATGTTCTCCCAGGGAATCTCAACATGGAGCATGGCAATACCATGCAGAGATGCTGACTTCAGCCTAAAGTCACTAGCTTCAAATAGCAGAGCTCTATATTTGAGTTAGTGAGCCATGCTTACAGGCTAGACTTGTGTTTCCAACGCTGGCTCGGACCACACCAGCTCTTAACTTTAGGCATGCAGAGAAGTGGCCAACTTACACTACAAAGTGCTACACACTCAGAATCTCAATGTCCAAAAGCATCATGGAGAGCTGAAGTCTTACCAGTGTAGATAAGAAATCTACCACACACATTAAATCTCACCTCAAATATTTCCCAATTGGTATTGCTCTGCAGCCTTAACAGTTTGTAACTGGAAAACAGTTGGTTCTATTATGACTCTCCCAGCTATTTCAGCAGTAAATATTGTGGTGGTTTTTTTTTTTTCTCCTTATTTTTAGAAACAGAAATACTCTGCTACCCACACTGGCTTTCACTTAGTCATCAGTAACTATTCTCCCAAATGCTTTAAATCCTGACACTTGAGAAAGGGAGGCTTGATAATGGCAGCCAAATTCAAAGAAATCAGTATGCAAGACAGAAAACTAGTGTAGCCCGTGAAGAATCTTTATCAAAAAGGGTGCAAGGAAGGCAGAAACAGATGCCTCATCCTCCGTGGTTCCCTGAATTTAACAAGGCAGAATTTACCGGATTACATTCCTCTATTCGAAACAACTGCTCTGGTGTGCAACGTGTTAGCACAGGCTCAAGAATTTCAAAGGGCACACCTCCTACTTCATGTAGTGCTACAAAAGAGGACAGTACTTTCAGTATCTCATTTATTTTACTCAGTGGGTAACACCACTCACCAAACAGTTTAAAAATAAAAATACAAGTTAATTTTAGCAAGCACTAACAGAACACATGTTTTGAAGTCAGGCTATGAAAATATTTATAAATAAGTAGTTCCATACTGACTGGCAGTTATATTTGAGGATGGAGAAAGCATCTTTGAATAGCTATTGCCCCATCTTTACTGATGTGCATCACTCCCCTCTCTGCCTATGCAAGGGAATAAAGAATTTCTTGATCACTCATTCTAATTTATGTAAACAAACATCTTGGATGGGGGGGAGGGTGGGGAACAAAACAGCAGGCTTTTTGGCTTATAATTCATACAACATTGTATCTTAACTAAAATTGGAACTTTAAAAGAGGTAAGCTTTCAAAACAAAACTACATTTTAGCATGGCCATAAATCCATTCTTTTAATTGCCTTTCAACCTGCTCCAAGTCACT
This sequence comes from Pelecanus crispus, assembly GCF_030463565.1. Classification (NCBI taxonomy): domain Eukaryota; kingdom Metazoa; phylum Chordata; class Aves; order Pelecaniformes; family Pelecanidae; genus Pelecanus; species Pelecanus crispus. The sequence continues at coordinate 105,617,496 of NC_134645.1, forward strand.
GTTTGTAGTGAAGGGCAATATCTTTCAGTAGGCCAGTTGTTGGCATGGAGAAGGAGAAAAAAAGACATCTGATACACTTTCAGGCACAGCCTGCTACAAATCCCTTAAAGTACTCACAATCAATATTATTTTGAAGCACACGGATGCACTGTTCATACAACGTAAGCATCTTTGAAAGACAGACAGTTTTAGAGCCGGAGTAAACTTGCATTTTAGAGTTCAGTCTCCGTCCTGTGAATTGAACCGTCTCACTGACTTGCTGGGGTGCTTCTATAACAGGAGCTAGGGAAGCTGGAAACAAAACATCAGGCAGGGTTTCCTTTACCTCCTGACATTTTACAATGCTTTAAACATTCAGCTTTGAAAGAAACACAGCTGGTAAGACACATGTATATTCATTTTTCTTGAAATACAAGGTTACTGCATTACAGTTTGGGGCTCTTACACATACTGTATGTTACAGAAGTCCATTCATCATCATCTAACACCAAGATAGCACGTATGTTGCAAGTGAGCTGCAACCAACTCAAACCAGCCTTACACTATTTGGCTCAGGTCTACATGAGCTGTATTCACACCTAGATTACTCTGTTACCAGTCTACAGCACATTATTGATCTTCCTGACTCATCCTAGAGAAGCCAGAAGCTGCAATAGCAGTGATGTTTCAAGACCAGAGTGATATGAAACCACTGAAACCTCACAAGAGCTGCTAGGGGAGCCACTGGCACTTTGTGTCACCTGCCTATGAAGATGCTAGCAAGTTCCTATGCCAAAGCTACAGCTAGTGCTTCATATATTTGTTTTACTTAAGACAATTTCTACTAAGGCTTTGCCTGCTATAAAGTATAGTCAGGAGTAAAGAGAAATGGAGACTGTAGAGTTACCACCTGATCTATGCCTTCTCTACATCTGTGGTAACCTTCCACAGTATTTCTTTATTCAGCAAGCCATAAGAGGGAAGCCTTTGTAACTCCCTTCATCTTCAACACAATTTCTACAGATGAGAAAGTGAAGGTGAGGCATTTCTTTGCCATGAACAGATGATCTAATATAGTTTATTAGGAAAGGGGATAAAGATGTTTTTACATAGAGCTGTAAAAACCTGTACTGTTTCACATATATCAGCCTTGCATACTACTTACCTTTAAAGTCTGCAGCATATGGGGGAGATGAGATTGAGATGCCTGTCAGAAATTTAGGCAGTGGAGTATTAAGAAGGTCTTGGAGGGATGCCACCTTGGCCTGTGCACAGTCAAGGAAACATTGCTTCAACATTACAAATCTGGGTTTACTGAGGCTTAAAAAATAAGCTACAAAAAAACCCCACCCTTAAGCAAACACCAAAGTTAACTAGGATAACTAGAGTTATTGCTTTTCTGCACTAAAATTTACTCACTGGATTACCTTTCAGAGTATCCTTTCATACCCTACTTACCAATACTACATCACAAAAAAAACTTAGTGGGATATCTGCAATCAGTGCATAAAAAGAGATTAAAGAACAAAGCAGATGCATTCAGCTAACAGGCTTTCAGATAAATCACTACTGAGGTTAGAGGCGTGCAGTGAATGAGACAAAACTGCAAGATGACAAAACCACAATTAAATGTTTAAAGGCAAACTAAATGCCATCCTGAAAGACAAGAAACAGCTTTACACCTGGTCCTACCAAGTCTCTTATATTGTGCTGGATAAGCCATTTAGCCTAAAATTTTCACAGATAACCCCTTAAAAAGGGCTTTAAAGGTGCAGCAGTCTGGTAGGTACAGGTCCCTACAAATGCTCAGCATTATGTGCAATGTCTAAATTGGGTCTTATGTGTCCTCCAGTTGGAAGCCAGGCACTTACAGCCCAAAATTTGCACCTCCCTGAACTTAATTTCGGTATCTTTAATAACTTTTCACGACTGCTTGAACATCCAAGATTTTTCCTCAAACAGTTTATGCTAGAGTATCACAGAGAAGCCTCTACGTTAATATTTCTCCATCTGGGACAGAAGATGCCACATTTAGATTGCAGATCTTCCACAATAAATAAAGCCTGGAGCTTTCACATCACAGTAAAGATAAAAGACTGAAGAGACCTCTAATTCCCAGTGCACAAAAGGGCTTCATTTAAAAGGTCTAATTAATATACATGTTTAGATCTACCTGGGCTCACAGGAGCTACTTAAGCTTCTTCCACTTCACGGGACTAGGGTAGTTCCCATTACAAACATGTATAAGCTATTTTTGTATGCAATACTCGGGTTTACTTCAATGCATTAAAAGAAGAAAGTTCAGTTCCACTGCAGACCTTAACATTCACTATTGAAGAACCACAGCACCTGACAAAGTGACTGTGCTATACACAAACAGCTGCTACAGTCACAAACCAGGCTGGTCAAGAATGGAAGAAGGTGACATCTTTCCAAACATAAGGACCTTTATTTTGCAGGTAAAAAGCAGATTAGCTGATATGGATCAAATATTGCCATATTGGAAATCATCCTAAAAATACAGGACAAGTCAATTGTAAACTGCCAGTATGCAATAAACAATTTTTTTTTGCCCCAATTATTGCAATTATTGGCAATTGCAATGCAGCTGATATGTCAGAGCCATGCAATCTGTTGCTGAAAATAGGTACAGCTGAATTTCATTGACAATAAGAGACCAAATCACTTATTTGTCTGCAGTTTATTTGTTATTACCCCAACCATGCAGTGGTTTACCTTTTTATTGGAAGTTTCTGATTGATCATCCTCACATTTTTTTACATCTTCCTCTCCCTCTTTTGCATGAGAAAACTTTGAAGTAGGACAAGCCTTCCTCTTTCTTTTCTTGGTAACCTGATCATAAGTAAGGTAAGATTCAAAAGACATAGTAGGAGGCTCAAATTCCTCATCACTAGGTAATTCAGCTTTGCTTTTTATGACAAGTTTTTGTTTTGGTTTCTTCACATGCTTAGGATTTCTCTGTTTGGAAGCATCCTTACTAGGCTTTTCCTTCAGGGGTGGTAAGTCTTTACTGGCTACAGAGGAACACTGCTTTTCTGAAGCTTTCTTGCTGTCTGTGGAGGTTGTCTCTTTGAAGTCACTTTCTTTAGCTTGAGGACTGGTACCCTGGGAAGCGTGCTTAGAACCACTGCTGCTACATTCTTTATTATCACATTCTTTTTGAGACTCAGAATCTCTGCTTTGGTGGGTCTTTTCACTACAAGTACACTGCTTATTCAACTTTTTAGAAATTGGAGCACTATTGGAACTTTGGGAAGCCAGTACAGACGCTTTGGACTTCTCTGAAGGCTTAATCTCCTTGGAAACAGAAGATTTTGTCTCATCTTTTTCTTTTTCAGTATTTTGTTTTCTTCCTCTGTGACCACTGCAACATTTTAAAAAAAAAAAACCAAAAAAATCACATCCCATGCTACATCTGATGCTAAATTCTTAAACAATCATTCTTTTTACCTACATTAGTAAAACTAAAAGCATTATTTCACACCATGTGTCATAATTCTACAAGACCCAGAACTGTGCTCTGCCATGCTCTTATTCTTCCATTACCAGTACAGAATCCCAATGCAGCAGCTCTTGGGTCCAGCACTGCTACATACTGCAACAAGAATTGACAGCAAGACAAGTGGGGAGTAGGGATGTAACCATCAGTAGAAAAACATGCCTGACAGTACTCTTTGCTTATGATGTGTTGGATACCACCTTTTACACAAGTTTCCCTGCACGCTTTTAAACACAGACGTGGAACTTGAAATAGCTAGGAGACAGAGAGTTTACGACATGCTCTGTAGGTGATACAGATTACAACAGGTCACCCTTTATGCTTTGCTTATCACGGGTTCTGGTATTTCACTTTCCCATTGTTTAAACAACTTCAGATTTAAAATGTGCTATTTAGTCAACCTAAACCTTTGGCTTTTTTCAGCTCAACTGCCTCAAATTGTCAGAGGTCTGCAAAACATCTAAAGCACAGTCAACCTGGCCATGGCAGTGGTGGCTGCTTTATTCTGAGAAGAAATCGCATGTCTTCAGTGTGACTCCTCCGATATTGGAAGGCCCTCTCAGTCCACAAGAACATTATAAGAAAGCCCTCCATACAACCAAATCACTGGAGAGCTGCCTCATTTAACCACCACTCTGGGGAGAAAAAGCAAGCTTCCTACTTCCCTGAAGAAATGCAGAGCAGTGCCCATCACTGGCTTAGTTCTGCTTGCATCAGCTGGGACCTAAGAATTTGTGCCAGGCAAAAAAAGACAGCTGAAGTCCTTGAGTGCTGGCTGGCTAAGTGACCAATACTTGTTGCTCTGATTTGTTTTCTGATATTTTATAAAGGACAGACTCACTTCTTCCATTCAATTTATGCATTTGTCCTAATGAGTATTTGTCATTCCAAACACTTTCCTAAGCATTCCAAGCTGTATTTTATAAAGTTACACCATAGTATAAATAACTTTTAGAAAAAAGTTAGTTCACACCTACCTTTTATTTTCTGGAGGAATAAGTTTTTTCCATTGTTTTACCAGGGTTTTAGCTACATTCCCAGCAGTGGCATGTTTCCTAAAACTGTTAACTGTTTTGCCTATACCAGTTTCCTGTTGAAGACAGGGCAAGAAAGATGGGCAGAATAAATCACAACTATCATCCCAAATAAAACGTTCTCTAAAACTGCCACAAGCCATATTAGCCTAGTAGTCAGAGAAGTCTTATGGCAGCTGAAGAAATAATAAATGCACTCTTTATACTGTAAACAGAACTGAAAAGGTATATATTTATAACCAAATACAAGGAAGAAAATGCAGCCTTAATTCATAAAACTAAGAGAAGTCATTTTCCTCCATTAAATGGATGTATTTCAGGAACTTCATTTGGCCTGAATGCTTATGCCCACATAATGCATACTGCCCCAGTGAACTAGATTAATCAATTCAAATTCCCTTTAGGCTTATGCAGGTACATTTTAGCATCTTTAAGGAGATTTAGCTTCTACATGATTTTAGCAATACTGGTTTGGTAGGTCAGTGTATTGCAAATAGATGCAAGAAGTTTGGTGGGATTATTTCCTAAAGCTATTTATGTTCTTAAAATGCATTAAAAATATGAGTCCTCAGTTGTAACACATCTCTTTCCTCTATTTGACTTGAAGGCTTCCATCAGAGACTGTCACATTATAAAACATCCAACTCTGTTGGCAACATTAATGGTCTGCAGAAGTCCTTTGTCATTTTAAAAAACTAATTGCAGTTTGAGATTTTGTTTTCCAATAAAAATACATAAATATTGCTGTATTCTAGTAGAAGTCTACCTGTGTTTAGGCAGGCAAAAGCCTTTTTGCCTGAATAGGCCAGCCAAATATCTCAATTACAATATTTTTCTCTTACTTTTCAAAGAACTATCTCAAAACCCACATTTTTCTTTTTCCCAAAATACAGACACATTGCTCATAATAACTAGAAGCTTCATTGACCAATGTGAGAATTTCTAATACAAAATTTGATAGGATGCAGCTTGGATAAGGATACAAGTCACAAGAATCCTTACGCTAACTTGGGATGCCTGCTCTTCAAATGCAAGAAACTAACCTTGAGCTGCTAATGAAAGAAGATTTAGACAACTGACCTAAAGAATGATTCAGCCATATTTGCTTTGTCTTAAGCATTGACTTGAAAGCAGTTTTACAGTGAGAAGAAACCAACCCTGAGTAGCAAAGTGTTCTCTATATGCTCAGATTCCTGCTCAGCACTATCACTATTGGCATAATACTGCATTTGTCAAGTTGTATGCCCAGCTTCCAGCTGGCTTTTGGAAAAGGCTCCATGGTTCCTTGTACAGAGCTCTAAACAAATAATGATTAAGAATCAAAAATTACAAAATGCAACAATGTTCACTGCTTCTGTGATTGCAGACCCCTGACATTTACACAGTAACTCACTATGGAAGAGTTTAATGTATTATAGTTCACTTACCACTAGGATATCCAGTGATATATCCAAATCCTGTAGTAACTTCAGTGTTTTTATAATCTGGAAGGAAACATTAGATTTTTTTTTTAAACAAATATTCATAAGTTCTAGTCTATTTTTCTCATCCTCTTTCACATGTTTAATCAAAAAATACCCAGTAGTGTTAAGAGGAATATCCAGTAACTCCAGGAAAATGTAAGCACTCCTTTACTATACATCAGGGCTGTGCCAGGAACCAGTACAGTTCTACCAACCCCCTCCAATTTCAGTAATAACAGAAAATACAGTAGGTATGGATTTACCACTATAGAGATTACATTAAAGATCAATAACACAGTAGTACAGGCTACATATATATGCCCACACTCCTTGTGTAGCAGTGACCCTCATTTGTCACAGAACTGGTAGAAAAGCTGCATTATGCAGAATCAGCACCATGAAAAAAGCAGCAAGTCTCCCAAGCAGGTCTCCCAGTCAGCAGCACCACTCCATCAGCCCTGGCCAAGAAAGGACAATAGAGCTGGTAGGAGCTCAGTTTGCAAAAAATAAGGTTTTGAAAACTTAACTGCAATTTGTACATTAACAAAATAAGCTCAAGCTAGAACAGCTGTTTTGTTTTGCACTGACAAAGCGTACACCTGTTACAAAACTCAACATTTCCATCAAAGCAGGAAAGAATTTTTCAAATACAAAATGGCTCGTCTTCCTGTGAGAAGTGTTTTAATAACACAAAAGTCCCATTTATAAGCAGAGTATAAATTCCTTTGGCAATATAATACAATTTCTTTGCCAATGGGTACGCAGCACCCCAGAGTCTTGCAGTTGACCACACACAAGTGATTTGCCTTATCTTTCACAAGCTCCCAAGAAGTTATGTTATGTAGATAACAGAATTAACATGGAACTGAAGTAACAGCATTCCTCAAGGCTTTCACAAAGCCGGGAATACTAATCAAGTTTTTCAGATCATTGCCACTTCTAAATGCAATGGCAGGAATATGCAGGAATGCAAAACAGACTACCCAGAAATGTTTTAACTATAAAATCAGATACGATAACTTAAATAACTGATGAACTGTCATTTATCATATTAGATACTGCTTCTGAAATGGTATTGCAGGAGGCATAAGTAGTACTAAAACAGTGAGTAGCAAACTTGAAGAAACAATTTACAAATAGCATTGGGGGGATATTTTTATATGCTATTGTTCTAAGTTTCATTGTTCCTATAATGCATTAGTAGTGGAATCCCACTCTTGACAGTGAATTTCATTGTGTACAGTGGGCACTATCAACATTCCTGGCATGCAGTTCTTCCTGCAAATCATCCACCCTGCAACAGTGTTTGAGACCTAGAGAAGTACAGGAGGAATGCTTCCCAGCCTGGAAAAACATGAGAAAAGCTGTAACAGTAAGACATACACCTAGGACCAGAGTTAACAAATTGACTTTCTCCCAAGAAGTTCAGCTAACTACAAAACGGCAGGATATCTACCAAAAAAAGCTTCCCAACAAAATCTTAGAACCACTATGAAAGCCATGTGAAGTTCTGCTTATCTCCTATTTAAGGATAAGATACTCCCTGAGCCAGCAAGTTGAGTCAACAACATATGCAATGAAGTTAAAAATAATTCTGCATCTCAAGAGAACAACTCTTCCTTTTGAGGACAATAAGCTTAACATTTAACTTCTTTTTCCAGATACTTCACAGGTATAGACTACATATTTTGTGAGCTGAAATTTTTTCTAAATAATCTCCATCAGGAAGTGTGTTGCAAAGCTGCTTAAGTAAAACAAATAATTGCTCACAATATTAATCAGAATCATTAGAAACTATGTTATCAGTGTCAGGTTAGTAAATTTTCTTATTTAATTAAAAATACATCCCCATTCATTTAATTTATTTTGCCATCAAAAGGACATAACCCATTGCTGAGGAGATACATTGTGCTATATAGGATGACTAGATACTCAAGCAGCGCAAACCACTGGGAATAAATCCTACAGCCCAAAGACGACCCTATACACGGAGGAATGCTAAAAGATGTTGTCATCAAGCTGCAAGAAGAATGGGGGTTTTGAGTGTTTCTTCTCGATGGGTTTTGGACTAAGTTAATTCATAAAGCTGAGTTCATTTCAGAAGAACAGGTTCAGGAAGCAGGCAATTACTATTCATACAACTTCAAAACAATAGGCTAAATTACAAAACTACCTGGATGACAAGCATGTGTGAAAACAGTCAACACATTTTAATGAAAGACAGACCTTCCAAAGTTTTCTAAACCAAATACCACACTGGTCATTTTGCTTTCTTGAAATCTATGTCACATTTGGCAAATTACGACAAACGAGGGTTTCATTAAAAAGAAAATAGAAAGCATTGATCAAACACTCTGACAATTCTCTTAGGAGAAGCGATCCTGATCTCTTGAAAGCAGGGAGCCGCTTAAGCTGCGGTGAGATCAGCAGCTACACACATACGGGGCTACCAAAGGAGAGAGAGCTCCATTTGCCTTGTACTGTAACTAGGCAATGTAAATGGCAGCATCCAGCCTGCCAATAGGAATCACCTATCTCCAAGCCCTTGGCATTTAAAACCAAACTTACAGACACAATCAGGAAACATGCAAATGTAATTTGTGGCAAACATCAGTAACAGCAGAGAAACTTTGTATCTAACATATTTGCTGGAGAGTTTTGATTTCTCTTCAAAAACGAGGAGGGGCTGTTTGCTTTTTAAAGCACAAATACCAAGCTCCAACACCTATCAGACTTTGGTGAAGGCCACAGAAAGGTATATTGCAAAACATAAGACACAGTAAAAGCTGTCACTGAAACTATGCTTGTTAGAAACACAAACTTTGGTGTCATTATATTTATATGGTAGACCATTACATCTATTACATAAAATGAGGAAAAAAAGAGAAAGTCATTTATCTGAAGTCTGTTCTGAGAAGGCCTTCAAAAACAAAGTGAAAATTGACTGTTGAGGTGCTTTGCTCTAATCATATCTTTTACCATAGCATTTGTAACCCATCTGGCTCTTCTTATCTCACTGGACTGTACCCAGTAATTTTTCCCCAAGTCCTTCCGTATACACACAATACATATGTAACCCTCCACTCTTTTTCAGACTATTTTACCTTGCATACCACTATCAGCTATACCCTCATGGAAAAACTGTATTGACTTTAAAAGAGATGGTAAACTTTATTAAAAAAACACTATGAAGAACATAGAAGTTATTTCTCTATATGATTCCCAAACTGTTCTATGCGATTCCTCAATACACCCTGATTTCTAGAAGATGAGCCAAAGCCTTCAGGATCATTGTTTTTCCAATAAATGGCATTCCAAGCATACCCAAGACACAGGTCTTCATGCAATGTAAACAGACCACAGAAGCAGAGTCTTATGGACAAACTGAGCCAGCACATGCATACTAGTGATAGACAAAAGCAAAGGTGACAACAGGAGCATGAGTGAGCTAAGATGAAGGGGAGGAGGGAAAGCAGGCAGGCATTTGGAAAGCAGAGGGCAGAGGTAATGAACAATAGGTAAGAAGCATGTGAGCAAATGAAGAGTCCAAACTGAAAGCAGGTGCACTGAGTTTGGTCTCTTCCCACTGCACCAGTGCTGCTCCAGCCTCCCTTTTATGAGTGTTGTACAGTCAACCCACTTTTCCTAACTGAGCCTGGACCCTCAGGAAGGATGGGAGCAGTTAACAGGTCCCCAGGCCATCTGTGGTCAAGAGACTGACTCACTTCTTCCCTCCTCTTCCTCGCTCACTAGCTACATTCTCTCTCTCAAAGGGATCCTTATGATTATTTAGCCTGTTCTCTTCTATAGCAGAGCCCAGATTTCACCAAGTGGTAAATCACACCAAGTCCATAACTTCTGGCTGAGCTAGACAGCTCATTTGAAAGAGTACCAGGACTCTGAAGACAACACATTAGAAAAACCCATTGCATTCCCAAGCAAGTCATTCCTAAGCCCTCAGTAAAAAAAAGTTTACCCCCAAAAATTGTCTAGTTCTGCTTTCAGCTACTGAATCTCACGATCTCTTTCTGCTAAATAAGGGAATCTTCTTCCAAACATCTTATACAACACAGAAATGTAAACACTAATCACACATTTTACCTTGGTTCTTTAGTTTCAGTAAGTTATGCTAGCCAGAGCTATAGCCATTCTTGAGCTGTCTTACTATCTTTCCAGCTTGGCAGCGTTGTTTTTAAAAACAGTCCCCAGAACAGGACATAATATTCCTGTAACTGTCCCACTAATACTATATAGCAGTAATAACATAACCCTGCTAAACTACCCAAAGATAGCATTTATTCCATAAGCCACTGCTTTGTACTGCAATTTCATGCTCAACTGGTAATACATCAGAGCTCCAAATCATTTTCTGAGTCAATGCTTTCCAAAATATAGTCTCCTATCCCGAGTGACCTATATTCACAGCTCCTAGCTGTGACTTTCCACTGAGCCATGTTAAAATGCATGTTGCTCAAATGTAGCCCAACACATGATTAAAGTTGATTTCTAGAAGAGTCTCTTTTCATTTAACACAACTTCGGTATTTGCAGTATTTCCCTACAATGCTTGCTGTCTTCTAAATTAAGAAAGATTTGAGTAGCATCATGTCAAGAACAGATGCAAAATCACCTCCCACCCCAAAAAAGGGCACCACAAACCCACAACCAAAACCACAAATCCACATTGTTTTCTGATGAGGTCTGGCAATTATTTTTGGTGAGTGAAACTGAAATCCATTTTATGTATCACATCAGGTCTATAACATTGCTACTGTAATCAGCATCATACAGAAGCAAGTCAAATGCCTTAAGAGACTTGCATATATTTATGACAGTTAGTGTCAGCTGAATATAATTTGAGATAAATTTGGCAGTACATATCAACATGAAGTCTCATCGAGGGGCATGGATCATGGCACCATCCTTTAATTCTACACCAATTACATCTTGTATGCAACATCATGCAGCTACTTCACACATTCCTTCACGATCAATGTCATAGAATAGAATCATAGAATCATTTAGGTTGGAAAAGACCTTTAAGATCATAGAGTCCAACCATGAACCTAACACTGCCAAGCCCACCACTAAACCATGTCCCTAAGCACCAGTGTCAATGCAGACCATTTCATTTACCTGCATAAACAATAGCACAGTTTTTTTTTCTTTTCCTGTCCTGCTGAACTTCCCTAGTACCTTGAGCATCATTCAATACCTAAATCATTAGTTCTGTTCATTCTTTGGTCAGTTCTCTGAAAACTCACTGGGGTAGCTATCAAACATCACACATTAAGACGCTTTTGACATGAACAATCAATGTTCTGCATCTTCCCTGGTTACTATCAGATAAGTAAGTATTTAGCAATTATTAAAAAGTGCCAAGACACAGAACAGAAATATTTGACACCACCAACACTTACCTACATACACATGTGTAATATTGATTTATTATTCTTTCCACACATACCTAAAACTTTCCTCTTTGCCTTTAAAGATGATAACCACAAATTTTCTATTACTAGATCTACCTTTCATTAGCAGCACACTTCATGACTGCCAATTTACGGCTATCAGTTTCCCACTTCCCCTACCACTCCTTAGCCCTTGTTATCTGTAAATATTTCTATTTCACTACTCACAGTTTTACCAGGGAGAGCAGAAGTGCTGCAGCACCACCATTAGTCCCATTTTATGCAGCACCTGCTTGCAGTCATGCCATATAAAAACTGTGCATCTCCGCCCTTAACAGAACAAATCTGCCAGGGCTATTCACATTTTTCACTTGAGTTGAAAGTGTTTTGAAAGTTACTGTTTTGGGATCACTTAAAAATTAATTACCTCTAAAGTTGTTTTTCTTTTCCCTTTCAATCTCTTGTTCAGAATAGCATATCAACACCAACCCCAAGTATTAAAAAATTCAAAGACTATATCTGACCAATTCTGTAGCACAGGAAGAAATTTTAGGTTCATTGAACTGCAAATTAAAACATCTGAAGGAGCACCTGCACAGCTATTTGCATTTTGGACAGATATAGCCTACAGCACTGACATTCAGGAAGATAAACCATTATTGAGTAATGAAATCCGTATTTCCTGATTTTCAGGCATACACACACACTTTGGAAACACACAGTAGATATGATTAATAACTAAGCTTTTCATGTTCATCAATTACCAAATACAAGGCAACTTAAATTTTACTGCCGCCATCCGCCTCCAAATAGTTCCACAAGCTTGTATCAAGTTTTAACGTCATAGAAATCTATCACAGAAAACGCGTTCCGTACATTCAAACCGAATTCAACCCTCAAAAAAACACCTCAGCCTTTTGAATACACCTTCTTCAGTCAAACGTGATTTATTACTTTGTAAAACACTGAGGCCAGTTTGGCGCATACTCCTTCGTTTCCATTTCCTTCAGAGGCCCGGCTGCTGCTCAGAGAACAGGGGGTGTCTTCTTTCCCCCTCCGCCCTGGAGCCTGTGCTTGTCTCCCCGTCTGCCTGTCAGTACCTCGAGAGCATCAAGCGCAGCTTCCGTAGGCTGCCCTGATCCATCTCCCCACTGACGTTTGCTTGCTTCAAGTATTCCTTATCTAGTCCTTGCAGCTACCGAGCAGCCCCGCTATCCTACAGCGGTCATTTAATTTCTTCCAGAGATAAGAGCAGCGTTGTTCTTCTCGCACCAGGAGTAACAACAACGCAGGGTGCGACGGCTCCCGCTCCTCTTGTTGCGTGCCGTTAAAACAAAGTGGAAACACCTATTTCGCCAAGAAAAACTCTTGCGAGCATCAAAATTAGCACCCCTGCTGCTGCGTTTCGATCTTCCGGCCACGCTGACAAGACTTCGCACAGTCGGCGCTACCTGTTAGATGTACGGACACGACACCCAGCTCTGGTTGCCCTTCGCCCGCTCTCCTGACGGCGCACGGGGCCTCTTGGCCACCCACAGAAAGCTTCAGCCCTTACCCACCCGGGAAACGACCACGCGTGACCCGGCCGCTACCCAGCCCTCCCTTCAACCCCTCCTGGTCATGACAAGGGAGGGAAACAAAATGGAGACCCACGGCCAGCGCCTCACACGCAGGCTCCCCGTGGGCGGCCCGGCCGGCCGCGCTCAGCCTCAGCCGCCCCCCCCCCGCTGCTCGGCGGGGCCGGCGCCCAGCGCCGGGGCGGCAGCGGGCGAGGGCCCGGAGCCCCGCGGGGGGCGGCGAGGGCCAGCGGGCTCAGCCGGTACCGCCGCCGCCTTACGAACGCGCACACGTAGAGCCCCGCCGCACACGTTACGAGATGGGGGCGGCCTCCTGAGGCCCCCGGGCGGAGACCCCGCCTTGCTCCGCCGGAGCCAGCGCGGCCGCGGGGCCCGTACCTCCGCGGGCTCCTGCGCGCAGCCCAGCCGCTCCTTCAGCTCCAGCACCTTCCGCACGCCGCTCCGCCCCTCCGCCATGGCCCCGGGCCCGGCTGCCCCGCCCCGCCCGGGCCCCTCGGCCGCCGCTCGCCCCTCTTGTAGCAGCGCCCGCCGCGCCATAGGCGGCGGCGCGGCCAGGCCGGTGGGCCGGGCCCTGCCGAGCCGCCCCGCGCCTAGGCCTGAGCTCTCCCCGCGCCTAGGCCTGAGCTCTCCCCGCGCCTAGGCCTGAGCTCTCCCCGCGCCTAGGCCTGAGCTCTCCCCGCGCCTAGGCCTGAGCTCTCCCCGCGGGTTTCACGGGCGGGGGCCGGCGGCCGGGGCCTGAAGCATGGCGGGGCCCCGCTGACAGGCGCTGCCGGCGGCCGCCTCCCGGCCCCGGGGCTGAGCTCCGGTCTCCTGGCCCACGAAGGCGGGGGCAGCCCACGGGGCCCGGCCCAAAGTGGCTCTTCCCCGCCGGGCTGTTGCTGGTAACTGCAGCTGACCCGGTTGTTCACTACCAGGCTATCAGCAATAATAAAGACTACGTGCTTTTTTTTTGTTTGTTTGTTCTGCCTCTTTGGACTTGATTTAAATACGCAGTGCGGTACTGAACGTGCACAGCTATAACTGAAGTAAGCCCGTGGAGGTGAGTCGGCGGGGAGCAGCAGCCTGCCCCAAGAAACGCCATGGCATGTACTCTTACCTGGCCGGAGCAGCACGGTTGGCCCATCCGAACAGCCATGCCAGCCCCGGGAGAAGCCGCGAGAGGTTTCTGCGCCCGGCGTGCTCCAGGTGGTAGGTGGGACACCGTTAGCACCTAGGTTTAGGGTTAGGGTTAGGGGTTAGGGTTAGGGCCATTAGGGTTAGGGTTAGGTTTAGGGTTAGGGTGTTATTTGCACTCGCTCATGCCAACTTGTTCGGTTGCCTGCAGGTAACCATAAGGCCCGTGGCGTTTCCGTTGTCCGTGCGCAGCTGTAGGGCTGCGTAGCGGCCGTCAAGCACAACGGCACACGTAGGGGCATCGAGGCCAAGCACATCAAGACGTGACGGGCGCCCACAGGCACCCTGCTGCAGTCCTGACCTGCAGGTGAAGGCAGCGCTCCGGGCCAAGAGGGCATCCGTTTCTCTCTGCCCTGCCTTATTTACAGCCTGATGGCTAATGCTTTTTTTTTTTTTTTTTGAGGGGGACAGCATTTTTGGGCCCTGCAACTTCCAGCATGGCTCCTCTGTGCTTCACCTAAGGCCACAAAAAACGTAGGACAGGGAATCGGTCTTCGGTGCTGCATCAACAGCATGGCTGAAAGAGGATCTCTGCTGTGGAGCTTGCTGGGGCTGAGCATGTGCTTGAAAGACACCAAGCTGCATGAGTCCCTCCTAAAAACATCTCTAGGTTTGCATTATGTCCTTGGAAGCTAATGTAGATATAATTAAAATAGATATATAGAACACCTTTCACTCTTTAAAGCAGTGTTTGGGGGAAGTGTTAAAAATGAGTGTATCCCCTCTGAATTACAGGGTAATTTTAAGTAGGCAAAAGTCTGGTATTTGCACGTTAGGGTTACTACTCTTGCAAAATAGATCTTATTACAGCTTGGCACAGCATATAGCAAACTTATCAGTAGACAAACCAAAATAGCTGGTAGGGCAATACAGTAGGTAGAGCACTCAGGCTGGATATGGAAAAAACAAATCCAGGTCCCTGTTGCAGACTGGCTGTCCAGTTCCCATGCTCATCTTTTAATTTTACAGAAATAATTAACTCATCTTCACAGTGTGTAGAGACTTCATCAACCCTACCTTAAAATCAGCCATCCACAACTAGTTACTCTTCATTTTTCTGGCCCTAATAGTATGAAATTACTTATACAAGGTGGCATTTATGCAGAAGGAGTCTTGGAAGAGATTCAGCCCACACCAGCATTATGGTTAAAGTCATCTTTGAGTAGGGAAGTTGAGGCTCAGATTGTCATATGGATTATGTGATTGAAGCTGGGTTTCCCCTATGTTGTTTGAAAGCCTTAATTATCAAGTTACTAGGTTTTCTGGGATGAGGAAAATCTCCTTGCTGCACTTCTGCCCAATTATTCTGAAAGACCATGATTTCATGCCAGTGAAGAAGAAAACATTTAAAATCTCAAAAACTTTCCTAGAACAAGAAAAATATTTCAAGGCCAGATCTAACTGCAGCTTTTCTCATATCACCTGTCATAACTGGCAGAGGAAAGAATTCCATGTTTACTTGGTCCTTCAAAACTGCCGGCCAATGCTGATCATTATGAGGATTTGTTTGTTCGGCATCGATGCGGGACTCCTGTTAGGAAGAAGTGGGGTTGCCACACACAAAAATACAGCTCCAGTAATTGCTCTGTCACTACATGCTTGAGATCTGTGTTGTACCATCAGCTCCGCTCCCAGGCTTGCAAACTCTCATCCCCAGGGTCCTCTCCTCACCCTACTGCTAGTGCTTGGTGAGTTTCCAAGGAAAGAGTGAAACCAGAAACAAAACCAGGCTTTCTATGAGCTAAGGAGAAGAGCTAGGTGAGGGTTAGACCGTGGTTTCAGGAGGTGGGTCGATGTGAGAGGCTTGGCTGGGCAAAATTAGGCAATGAACTGGGAGCAAGTGATTGAGTACTGGGGGAGGTCTGAGTGACCCACCTGGGTTTGGGCATCTTGCTGAACACAGTTCCTCAGAGCCACCTTCTGTGAAATCAAGGCCTGTGTATTTGATCCTAAACAGTAGTAGTTTGTACTACTACTATTCAGCAGCTTAAAAAGAAAACCCATTTCTTTTCCATCTTTCTGTTGAAAAGACTTCAGTTTCCACTGAAATTCAATATGCTTTCACAGTATCTCCAATCTGCGTAAGAAGCGTCAGCCTTCCTAAAGGCATTATTGGTGTGACTACTCAATACATTCAGATTAATGCATTTAAAGATATTTTTCATGACTATTTATCACAGTGAACTGAATATGGGCTTTGGGGGTGCATAGTATTTGGCTGAGTATACACAAAGGGCTCAGAGCAAACAAAGCAGTCATGATCTAAAGCTGAGCCTGAGTTTTGTTAACATCTTTAATTGACCAAAGTAGATCTCCCTGTGGCCATGGTTGTGACGCTTGCATTCCACCAACAAATCAAAGCATGCTGACTTCTTTCCAGAAAACGTGCAGTAATGGCTGTGCATGGATTAGAAAAGATTATTATAATTGCCTTAAGGCCTGTCTTTGCTGATACAAGAACTTTTGCTGTTGCTGATTCTGGCCCCTGCACATGGAGCAAATAATAACAAATATTCTTGTTTATTGGGCTAAGAACAAATCTCTTGAAATGTTTGCGCTTTTTTCCCCTAAAAATGTTAAAACATTACTACATGACCTGCTACTGCTGCATGGATTGATAGTATTGTCCTTAGTCACTCACATAGACCAGTTGATTATGGAGCATATTAAGTATTTTTTCTGCAAGATTCACTCATACCTAAAAGGATGCATCTTGACAGGCTTACAATATTGCCAAAAAATATATTACCCCCTTTTTTAACAGAGAAGATAATTCATAACTTGATTGTAAGGACTTCAATCAATATCAAAATATTTTATGCCATTGGAAAGGAAAGAATCAGAAAGACAACAGCTTATTTTCAAGATATAAAGGAGACAATGTTAAAAATATCTGAAAATTAAAAAACATTAAATGAAAGTTTGATTTTAAAAAACATATCACGATTTGCAGCTAATCCTGGTGCTGTTTATTTTTTAAAAGACTTCATGTGTGCAAATTAATGGAAAATGAGAATGACTAGTTCCAAGACCAGCTTGCATGCCGTATAATAGCCAAGTATTGTCCTCTGATCTTGAAGAGGAAGTAACTAAAGGTTTTGTGCTTTCTGCCCTAATGTACAACCAAAGTTTCAGAACTATCGGAGATGTTTGATTGCATCAGCATTAGTACATTGAGATGTTGAGGCATGCCCCACAAGATGGTTATCTCTCTACTGCACAGTTCAAAGCATGTTCAGCGTTTTCTGGAAATTAGAAATTAGTTTCGTATTTTCAGTGGGGTATTTCCCCATTTTTTGTGTTTTTTCAACACTGAATCACGTAAGAATGTTGGAAACACATTTGTAGAGACTGAATAAGACTTAAATTTATTTTACAATGTGCTAGTAGATTTTAAAGACATGGTATGAAAATTAGAATAATCTTTATTTTCTACAGATCATGATAGTGTATTTATTTTGGAGAAGTGTCCCCTTTACCAAAAAAAAAAAACCCCAAACCTGAAAAATAACAAAAGAAAAAAAAGATATTCTTTCTCTGAAAAATGTGGGCTTTTTAGGACATCTTAAAATTATAAAAATTGATAAAAGTCTGGGCATGAGCTGTTAGAAAAGGGAACACTGAGTAACTCAGGTTCACTAGTATGTATATGTTCAGGAGTCTGTTTTAGAAATATGCCTGTTCTATCTATAAAAACTAATTTTTACAAATTCTTAAAACTCATGAAGCACAGTGGGAAATATATTCTTTGCATAAAAATCATTACAGATGATCCTATTAAGGCAGAGCTTCAAAAAAAGTTAAGGATAATTATCCATATAAGGAATTTTATAATTAGATTGAACTGGTAAATTAAAATATATTGAGATGTGTGAAGATGATGATAGATGTCATCCTACATATTAAATTGATGTTATACTGAGTTGTATATTTGAGGCGCTCTCCATGTAGAGAAAAAAAATACATAGTATAGTAAGGAGAAGTTCATAAAATATGTCTTAAAATAAGGCTTCATCCTTAATTTTTCACAACTGTGGCCCTCTTTTTCATAAGGAAAGCTGGTTACCTTGTTGCTGTTGGGGGGCCTGGCTTTACATCCCTCTCCTTCACTCTGATTTCACACATTTGGTTGCCTCTCATTCCCTATTCTGTTTTTTTCATTTTTATCTTGTAACTTTTTGTAACTCCACAAGCACATCAATGTCCTTTTGTTCAAAATGACAAGTGTTATTTTGCAGCAGTAGTTGTAATAGCCCATCCGAGCCTGGAGGCAATCGAGTAAATCTACCAGATGAAGCATTACACAAGGAACAGCCAAGAGAAAATCTTCCCTTTCTCTGACTTCCACTTTCCCTAATATCCTTCCCTTCCCATGCAGTCACTGAAACCTCTTTTATCTCTCCTGTGGGATTAAATGCTCCTGGGATGTGGAGGTTTGGCTTTATATTATTCCTGAGGTTGACTGGCAAGAGGAGGAGATAAACTATTCTGGTGTATGGTATAACCCACAAATTAGGATACCTTCTTGTGAGACAGAAGATCAAAGTTCGCATCTCTCTGCAAATATATCAGGGAAAATGGGCCAGTATCCTTGAAAGCGGAGGCAAGTCTTTATGGAAGCAGTGACCTAACTCCAAGAAGTAGGACATGGCTGGGAATCCCTGTCAGCTGGTCTCCTTCCTTCCGCCCAGAGTTAAGCACTGAAATCCTAAGAAAGTGGGACTAAAGTGCCAGCTTTTCCTTGGCATTTCCTGCTGGTTATTTTAGATCATAGAATAATATAATCACAGAATGGTTTAGTCGAAGATCATCCAGTCCAACCCCCCTGCCATGGGACACCTTCCACTAGACAGGTTGCTCAAAGCCCCGTCCATCCTGACCTTGAACACTTCCAGGCATGGGGCATCCTCAGCTTCTCTGGGCAACCTGTTCCAGTGTCGCACCACTGTCATCGTAAAAAATATCTTCCTTATGTCTAATCTAAACCTGTCCCTCTCCCCAAGTATACCAGCTTTTGCCCAGGCACCCAACTTTGGAGTAGGGAACCCAGTGGTCCACCCTACACTTCCCTGGGACAGTTAGTACCTGCTGTGGATCTACCTGCCGTCTTCACCTTCCCCTCCCTTTCCTCCCTTGTAGCTGTGCATTTGCAGGGTCCAGGCTTGTCTCCCCGGTTTCCGGAGGCCAGGCAGCCCAGGGAAGCTGGGCTCCCGTGGCTGGGCAGAGGCAGGGAGCGAGGCACGGAGAGGAGGGGTCATTTTAAAGAGCACCCGAGCACAGGCTCCGGTCTCTTTTGCTTGCTGTGACAGCAAAGTGTCACACTGGAAACCACAAGCTGGGACTTACCAAGTGGCCTCTGATCTTTCTCTCTCTTTTTTGCCACCTTTCTTCTCTTTCCATCTTCTGATTTTTCCAAGGAAGAGGCATTTTCACTGACAGCTTCTTGGACAGCTCTGGGACACCATTTTTCTGAGGAGGGTAAGGGGTTTTTAACTCCTGACTTTGACAGTGGTTAGAAGTAACATTTTAAAGGAGGGGGGAAGGTTGTTTGTTTGAATGCATTGGTTTGGGACCCCGAGTGTCCTTTGGCATGTTGTTCTTAAGCTAAAATAAATTAGGTGAAAGCAAATGACTACAGAAAACCAAATCATCCAGGGTTTTCAAAGTTCAGTAACTCGGATTTATTATAGGATCATTTGATTTGTTTCACTGGTTTTGCATGTCCTGTCACACTAGCTGGTGACATTTCTCCTGATAGAAAGGTATTTTTCAGGAAAAAGCATTGGAGAGTGGATATTTTTGAACAGAGAGCTTAAAATGTCATGGATTTAAATGAGCTTGGCAATGACGCAGTGAGGCAATAAACATTAAGTGCTGCATGTGTGAAAATGTTTAAGTTACAGGTTCTCAAAATATTTAGAACCACAAATACGACTGCCAAAAGAATATGCCCTTGCCAGCTTTAAAGTTGTGGCTATTAATATGCAAAGCTATAACTGTGGGTAGCAAACAAAAACTTCCCAAAGTTTCATTTTGCTTTTATTCTATGTCAACAAATATACATGACACTTGAGATGGCATAGGTTTTTTTTCCAAAAAAGTTGTGTGAAACAACCAAAGTATACTAAAACACCAGCTATACCTTTGATTGAACCTGTCTTAAAATGGCAAGCTGTTGGGAGGTTGCTATTCTGGGAGGTGACTCTGATAGGTCTCAACAGATGCAGCTCCTGGAATGCAGCCGGAGCGGGGGGAGCCGGGCAGCAGCTGACCCCTGCACTGGCACACCAACATTTCGGGGATCGCAGCTCACGTCAGCGCGGGCCGACACTGACGCTTTCAGCACACATGGCCTTCTCCCTCGCCTGCTCTGCACATGGTCATCACCCTGCAGCAGCAGCAAAAAAAACCCTGGTGCTCACAGGCAGCAACCATTCCTTTCTAAAATTAAATTACCGTGTTGTTACGTGCTGTGTGCTTAAGGAAAAATCAATGTGCTGAGATTTTAGATTGAAATATTACTGGAGTTTTTTGTTAGGTTACCTAAAACAATCTAGTCATTTGTACTATCATTAGGTAGCTTTTCTTCATGACTGAGCGCAAGGATCACAGAGAAAATTAGCTGGTATAAATTGTTTTAAAATCAATGGGTATATCGAAGGTAAATGCTGTATTTGAGTATATTTGAATGCTGATCTCAGCAATCCTGTTTTAACTGTGTTATTGAAGATCAGTGCTTTCCTTCAAGATATATTTGCATATACATATACTTATTTGAAATAGCTCATTTGAAAATTACTTAGGGGCCATCTCGCATTGCATTTGACAAAAACTTGTCTCTTCATTTTAGCAAGAGCTGGAACTTGCCTAGAGTTGGTAAGTCTAATTCAAGTATCTGTTCTAACATAACTCTATGGGAGCAATTATTAACCTTCACACATAAAGAACTTGCTTAAAATAACGTCTTGCTAGTGTTTGCATGACATTTTTCTCAAATAAAAGACAAAATCCTAAATGTCAGATTATAAATTTCAAATTACTGATATTGAAAAGCAAGCAAAGTGTGCTATGAGTAGAATGCATTTGTGAATCTGACATGGGAAGTAGAATATCATCAGTCTAGAAAAATGAAAGTTACAAAAACCTGGAAACAATTTGGAGCAGATACTAAATCTGAAATCAATATGACATCATACTAAAATTCATTTTGTCTCTATGTCTTATGTTGCCTTTTTCAAAAAATAATTTCTCCCACTCTTAGTATTTCCTCATCAAATTCTGAACTCACCTGTAAGTCTGTACTAGCCCTGGAGTAAGGATGAACAAAGCTGGGCACCCGTATCTTTCCTGTGCTTCAGGCTAATGAATTAATATCTAGAACCTGGCTGATTTAAATGTATATTTACAAAATTTTACACTCTGGCAAACACATTTAATGTTTAGGAAGAGAGTTTAACTCTTTGGATGTGGTGACAATAGGGGAATGTTACCTTTATGACCTTGTTATTGAAAAAAAAGGAATTATTTTTAGGTGTCGTAGGTGTATTCTTCACAACTTGAGTATCCATTGTTATTAATAAGCAGCCACACTACAATCTAGGACAGTATAATCGTTCTTAGGAAGATAGACTATCCTGTCTGGTCTGGTTTTGTGGCATTTATATGTATTGATGAAGGTTAGATTTGTTGCATAATCACTCTGCTATTACATTTCACAACAGCAGTATAGCTCTAAATGTTTTAATTTTATTTTTAGCAAGCTCTTGGCTGTAACATTTCATTGCAGTCATGGCCCCTAAGAAGAAGAATGCGAAGAAGAACAAAGCAGATATCAATGAAATGACTATCATTGTGGAAGATGGCCCCCTCAGTAAACTAAATGGCTTGAATGGACTCTTGGATGGAGGAAATGGTTTCAGCTGCATCTCATCTGAAGTTTCCGACCCATCATATAGCCCAAATCTCTTGGAAGGTCTGAGCAGAATGAGACAAGAAAATTTTCTTTGTGACTTGACTATCAGTACCAAAACCAAATCCTTCAGTGTTCATAAGGTGGTGATGGCTTCAAGCAGTGACTACTTTCACAACATCTTAAAGAAAGATCCATCCACTCAAAGAGTAGACCTCAATGACGTATCCCCATTGGGTCTAGCTACTGTTATCACCTATGCTTACACTGGAAAACTTACTCTCTCACTTTATACAATAGGTAGTATTATTTCCACAGCAATTTATCTACAGATTCACACCCTTGTAAAGATGTGCTGTGATTTTCTAATCCAAGAAATCAGTGTTGAGAATTGTATGTACGTTGCCAATATTGCAGAAACATATGGACTAAAAACAACCAAGGAAGCAGCACACAAATTTATTAGAGACAACTTCATTGAATTTTCAGAAACGGATCAGTTCTTAAAACTTACTTTTGATCAGATTAATGAACTTCTTGCAGATGATGACTTGCAGTTGCCTTCTGAAATTGTTGCATTCCAGATTGCAATAAAATGGCTGGAATTTGACCAAAAAAGAGTAAAGTTTGCTGCTGATCTCTTAGGTAACATCCGGTTTGGTACCATCTCAGCCCAAGACCTTGTCAATTATGTTCAAACTGTGCCAAGAATGATGCAAGACGCAGACTGCCATAAGCTCCTAGTGGATGCCATGAACTATCATTTGCTTCCCTACCACCAGAATACACTGCAGTCCAGAAGAACGAGGATCCGTGGAGGTTTCAGAGTCTTAGTTACTGTTGGGGGACGCCCTGCTCTAACAGAAAAGTCTCTTAGCAGAGACATCTTATACAGAGATCCTGAAAATGGATGGAAGAAGCTGAGTGAAATGCCTGCTAAAAGTTTTAATCAGTGTGTGACGGTGATGGATGGATTTCTCTATGTGGCCGGTGGGGAAGACCAGAATGATGCCAGGAACCAAGCCAAGCATGCAGTCAGCAATTTCTGCAGGTAACTGGTTATTTATTTAAAAGGGATAGAGAGATCAATTCCACACAATGCCAGTATGTAGACCAAGCTGGTTTGTGACATGCAGCATGAACCACACAGATAAACAGAAAGGGGACAGGGTTGGGGAGGTATGGATGCTATTCTATATTAAAGTTTGAATGAACAGAAACATGCATCCGAAGTTATGCAAAAACTTCACCGTGGCTGCGCACACACAATGAGGAGTGAGGAAAAACAGGAAAACTTACTCCAAGTGGAGGAAATAAGTTGGAACATAAATAGGAAGTTCTGGGATGTTCTAAGGTACCATTAAAACGCACCGAATCAGACAAGGTTTTTAAATGTCAAGAGCTTCTGATGCCTCACAGAAAGTTCTGAAAAACACCTTTTAGGTATTATAATCTTGACTTTCTATGCACCAGCCACCGTATTTTCCACAGCTTTTATAGTGCATTTCATATCCTTTAGCTTTTTTATTTAGCAAGAGTTTAGAAATAATGTCACCATCTCTTGAAGGCTATATTTCTCTTCTACAATGTACTCCAAATAATACCTCACTTCTGAAATATTACAGTTCCTATCTATAGTCATCCAAGGACTGCACTGGTGATAGCAAGGTCAGAAGGCTAACATGCAGTAGTGAGATGGGTGCTATTAGTTTTTAAATAGTTCAGTCTAAGAGCTGACAGCAAACAATAACTTGAAGCAAAGGCTGGAGGTGAGACAACTCAGCTTTTTATCTACAAGCAGACTATGGACATTCAATGCCAATACACAGCCACAGTCCTACCAATGCTTCCTTTCTTGCTTCCAGAAGCAACATTCAGATAACTTCCCCTGAAGACATCAACCAACATGCAAAGTTAATAAATAAGGAACATTCTCTAGATCATTTTTATTGTGGAATCTACTTTGTCAGAAAAATATCTCACACAAAGGAGATTATGGTGTTGCTCTCCCAAGCTTCTGCTTTTAAGCTATGCCTCACGTTCTGCCAAGGAGCTGTGTACTTGGTGCACATGGTGGTGGTGGAGAGGAGGTGGGGGAATCCTTGTGGTCCACGGCTGAATGGGTTCTGCTCCCTGTTCTGCCATTAACCTCGAGCATGTAGGTCTGTGGGCTTGCTTTCAGAGCTGCAGATGACAATGCAGTATGACGGCTAACAATTGTTATTTACTTTCCCATAGTCTTTTTCTCATGTGATTCTGTGGTCGCCACAGCATGCAACAGGAGAAATGTGTGGGCCTGCTAATGTACCTCACTCAACTCTTTCGGGAGTCATAATTTGCTATTTCCTGTTTCAGAATTGCTCATTTAAATGTCAAGGACAGAGAATGTTATTTCAGATAGGTATGGTGTTAGGAAGCAAAGATGTTCTTTCCACATAATTCCTACTGCATATGAGTGGCAGGGAAAGAATACTTACCATTTAGAAAGTACTAAAAAGATGGAAGTATAAATCACCACCTAACATTTTTTAAAACTGAGTAAATTTTGACATCTTTGCTGTAGGTGTAAATTGCAAAAAAACTTCTAAAATTTCTATTGTATCATACAATCATAGAATCATTTAGGTTGGAAAAGACCTTTAAGATCATCAAGTCCAACCATTAACCTAACACTACCAAGTCCACCACTAAACCATGTCCCTAAGTGCCACATCTACACATCTTTTAAATACCTCCAGGGATGGGGACTCAACCACTTCCCTGGGCAGTCTGTTTCAAAGCTTGACAGCCCTTTTGGTGAAGAAATTTTTCCTAATATCCAGTCTAAATCTCCCCTGACACAGCTTGAGCCCATTGCCTCTCGTCCTATTGCTAGCTACGTGGGAGAAGAGCCCAACACGCACCTCACTACACCCTCCTTTCAGGTAGTTGTAGAGAGCGATAAGGTCTCCCCTCAGCCTCCTCTTCTCTAGGCTAAACAACCCAGTTCCCTCAGCCACTCCTCATAAGGCCTGTGCTCCAGACCCTTCACCAGCTTCCTTGCCCTTCTCTGAACACGCTCCAGCACCTCAATGTCTTTCTTGCAGTGGGAGGCCCAAAACTGGACACAGTATTCGAGATACGGCCTCACCAGTGCTGAGTACAGGGGGACAATCACTTCCCTGCTCCTGCTGGCCACACTATTCCTGATACAAGCCAGGATGCTGTTGGCCTTCTTGGCTACCTGGGCACACTGCCGGCTCATATTCATACTCATTATATGTTGAAAGTATCTCTTTCCAATATTCTAATGAGTTTATTATACAAAATCAAATTACAGAAAATAGTCAGATTTACTTTATTGAAATAATACCAGGTTTGAATCAAACACATTTTTTTTCCCATCAAAAATTAAATTTATTTGGAAATTTCACGAGGAATACCAGTTTCATTCCACTGACTTCTGATGGGCTAAATAAATAACTAAAATTTTAGCAACACCGCAGCTGAAGCAGTAGTGGGACAGAGACAGGACTGTAGAATTTAGCAGAGCAGTATGTGAGACAGTTACCCTCTTTTTTTAATGCTTTCAGATACGATCCTCGTTTCAACACCTGGATTCACCTGGCAAGCATGAATCAGCGGCGTACCCACTTTAGCCTGAATGTGTTCAATGGCCTCCTTTTTGCAGTGGGTGGTCGCAACTCTGAGGGGTGCCTCTCCTCGGTTGAATGCTATGTGCCTGCAACTAATCAGTGGCAGATGAAGGCACCCCTGGAGGTGCCCAGGTGCTGCCACGCCAGTGCAGTGGTGGATGGCCGGATCCTGGTCACAGGAGGTTACATTAATAACGCTTACTCTCGCTCGGTGTGCATGTACGACCCCAGCAAAGATAGCTGGCAGGATAAGTCCAGCCTCAGCACCCCAAGGGGGTGGCACTGTGCAGTGTCCCTTCTGGAGAGGGTCTATGTCATGGGTGGGTCGCAGCTTGGGGGGCGAGCCGAAAGGGTCGACGTTCTCCCCGTGGAGTGTTATAGTCCTTACACGGGGCAATGGAGTTACGTGGCGCCACTTCAAACCGGAGTTAGTACGGCTGGCGCTTCCACCCTTAATGGGAAAATTTACTTGGTGGGTGGCTGGAATGAAATAGAGAAGAAATATAAAAAGTGCATTCAGTGCTATAACCCAGATCTCAATGAATGGACAGAGGAAGATGAGCTGCCTGAGGCCACTGTGGGCGTATCCTGTTGTACGATATCCATGCCCAACACCAAGACGAGGGAGTCCAGGGCCAGCTCAGTCTCTTCTGTCCCAGTCAGTATTTAAATACGGGTCTAACCAGCAATAAGTAAAAATGTTTACCAGCACAACAGTATAATTAACCCTTTAAGTAGCATTTTTGTGTTTATATGGAAAAAAAATCATTGACTTTGCAACAGTTTTAAAAGTGCAAATTGGCCAGTTTTCGTTATCGTTAATACAGGTGGAGTGAAACAACATATTAGAGATGAGTTTTCTTAGCAGGAAGAGAGAGTTAACACATAAATGCAGAATTTCATTCTCTTCCCAACTTTGCCACTGACTTACTGTACTGTCTGTGGCAAATAATTTACTTTCTTTGTGCCTTGGTTTCCTTACCTGTAAAATAGAGACAAACTTGCTTCAGAAGATTGTTGTGCGGCTTTTTTAATACTGAGTTTTAAATGCTTTCGAAACCTAAAATGAAAGTCAAATATTGCTAGTAATAAATCTCAACATAATCAGAAATGTGCTATGTCATCATAAAATCAATCAGTTTTGTTCTTTTTGTAAGCATTTTCTCTTTTGACAAACAGAAGGGGAAAAAAACCAAAACCCAAAAAATATAGTATATAGCATGTGCATACTGTCCTTTTGGGGCAGTGGTATTCACAGAAAATTTCTCAAAACATTTTCTCCTTCAGAAGTTCGAAAGAGATCCCTATCTTCTGCCATGAAACCCTTTAATTCTCTTATCTAATGCTGTGATACGGCTTTCAAGACCTGAATCCACAAAATACTTTAGCTCCTGTAAGCATTATGGGCCAGCTGCAAGGGCTGCCTTGGGTGCCAGGTTTCTCTCCTGACCTCCATGTGTACACCAAGGAGCAGACCACCATCCCATCCTCCTCCTCATGCCAGAGAGACTGTCCTGTTATTCGAGGTGGAAGGCATGAAAGCCAATCAGTATGTATCCTCCTGTTCCTACTCTTCCCATCTGTGTAGGAATGTATGTCCAGGTTACCTTCTTGTTCAAGAAGATCCTCACCAATGCAAGGAGCTAGGAGCTACCACAGTAGGGCCAAAATCTGGAGGCTGAGTTCATGCCAGGAGGCACCAAGGGCTAATGGTGTCTAAGAGTGGAGATGCACAGAGCATCCCTCCTACTCGGCATTATTCTGACAAATTTCTGGTTGAGTAAGGAATAAAGACAGAATAAAGACTGCAGGATCTGCCCTTAAGAGTAGGGTATATGTGTGCAAAACGGTGAATCATGGGAAAACTGGATGAAATCCAAGAGACTTTCCTTAATAGTACCAAAGAGATACCTTAAGACCTTTCTTACCAGGTGTAGGCACAACATCACCCAAAGTAACCTTCTCCTGGGCAAACCATTATGTATCTCCTTTTGAAGCCTTCATTACAGCCCCATTTATGGAGCTTTTATTCACGTTTTTCCAAAGGCTAGACTAATGCTGTGCCTGTTGAAGTCTGTGAAGTTTTCCCAGTGAGCAGAGTGAAGTCTTTGCTCAACTTAGATTACCTTTCAAGAACTTGTCTTCCTGATTTCAGCATGCAGTGGCAGAATTAAGCATGAAACCTAATCCTATTCCCTTAGCCAAAGGGATATGCAACCCATAATGTCCCCTGAGAATCTGATACCAAAGGACTGCTGCCAGCACAAAATGTCTACACCCTTCTGCTGGGGAAGGAAAGAAGCAATACAAGGAACTAAAATGATTTAATGTAAACAAAAGTGTAGAAGTTCACTCACTTTAACCCATTCATAGAGGCTTCACATGCAGTTTCCTCAGGTTATCATTGATAACTCCAGGCTCTGGTGCCAATGAGAAGGCATGATCTTAGCAATGTTTACAAGGCATCCAGATTTTTATCTCATTTGGGGAATGCTATAAAATTGTCTGTAAGTGCAGATATTGTTGAGGCAAGCATTTTCAGGACTTATGCTCTGCTCTTTGTAGCTTTGTTGCAGCTACTTATTGAGCATCAGCATGAACATGACACAGTATTAGAGATGAATTAATTCACTCGGTTCGTTGGGATTAAACTCCACAGTACTCAGTCCTGTTTTCCAGTTCTAACTTAGAGTTCATTTCTGCATCCTGACTACACAATTTTAAATCCCAAATTCAATTTTTGAGTGCTGCATGTTATTAGAATATACTGTGTTGCAATGACTTTTGGTCAAAGTAGCGCTGTCATATAGGCTTGATTAATTTAATTAGCATGCAGTTATCCTTTTTAATTTAAATTAATTCATTAATTAATTTAATGAAGTTTAATTCAAACGAATAATAATTCAAATCCACAGTCACAGAACAAAACATGGAATTGTGTAACAGAGTAAGATTACTTTGTTTTAAATACAAAAATGCTGTTCTTGCCCATTGCAGTCACCAAAAGCATTCTCGTGGATGAAAGCAAAATTTCTCTTTCCCCAAAGTCATGACCATGTGTTCCATATGAAAGTATTTAAAAAGCTCTTTGAAAAATCCATCTGCTCCAATAATTTTTTTGTAAAATTTTAATACCATTAGATGAAGTTGATTATCCACCACCAGTCCAATGTAGACACACATACACATATCCAGTTATAGCTGTATACATACCTCAGTTATTTAGTGTTTCTAAGGTACACATGAGGTGGTATTTAGGAATTGAAGAAGCCATCATTTTGGGCTCAGACAGACATTGGATGAAATTCTGTCATATGCAATCGCGTCTTTTCCCCTTTGGGAATTGAGTTCCATAATGCTATGAGTAGTCAGATGTTGCTGCACGCTTTCCTCTTTGTGAGCCAACACTTCCTATACATCAACAACCATCTTCTGTTTTTGAGTAGAAAGGTATTTGTGAATGATGGGCTAAGTGCAATGAAACTACTCTCTTACTACTTAAAGGGTTAAAAACTCTGGGGGCCAAATCCTTTTCATCTTACTCACAACAATGTTCCATTGACTTCACTGGGACTACTGAATAAGATGTACAGGATTTTGAACTCTTGGCCAAATTCTGGCAGAACAGTAGATGTAGATGCCTGCCAAAACTGTCATACCCAGAAGGAAGACTGCTCCTCAGCCTCCACTGCCCTTGGTCACAAGTCCATAAACACATATCCTAGGACAGGATCCACGCACCATGGGCCATGTGGTCCTTCTGTAGCACAAATTAGTTTGTACTTCAGGCCAAAAATTTTAGGTAGATTAACAAATGGTGCTGTTATCAGTATAGCACTTCAGTGTGTCTTTATATTATTTTCTCTAAACATCTGTTTAGGCTTTAACTGCACATTGAGCCAGGATTTGGCCCTTAATATGTGACAATATCAGCTGGACTTAATATTATTTTGATCATACCAATGTACTGAGCTACTTGTGACATTTTTATGTACAATCCTGTTTTGTTAGAACTGTGAAAAATGGTTTGTATGTTGTGTTTTATGGGACAGTGTTCTTTCATTGTCCGGTACCATATTTTCAATCTCCAGATATTTAATAACAACATCTCAGTTGAACTTGAAATATTGTATATCCCAAAAAGAAATTTTAAAATGCAGTTTAGGAAGTATTGTCTATGGTAATATTAAGTAGAGCAGAGGGCTTCCAACTGTACGAGATGCAGATTGTTAAAACACTACAGGAATCTTCTTTAATGCTATACTAATAGTAAAAAAGAAAAAGAAAAAAAAAAGCTGTTATCTTCAAAATTCCTTATGCCCATGCATTTTGTAGTCAACATCTGTGCTTCCAAGGAATTCAAATCTGAAAATAAGCTTTCTTCAGTCTGTGAGTGAAACAGTTTGATGTTTTGTTTTCTTGTTTATTCATGCTTGTGTAGGTGCATGTGAGAGTGTGTTACAAGGTTGTGAGGGAGGAACTTACTGTTGGAAAGTTATGCTCAAAGGAAGATTTTGTGCTTAGTTCTTAATCAAGATGAGATCATGATCATTTAATCTCTTCCTGAAGTTAACCCACAAGATCATCTGTGGATCCGTCAAGAGTTCAGTAAGCTTAAGTGCCAAATTCTAGCTAGTCAAAGAGGGAAGCAGACAAAATTAACATCAACCAAAGCTATGAGGTGTTGAAAAGTGTTTTGTGTTGAGATTTCTAAATGGCAGTTCTTGCACGAAAAAGTGCGTGATGAATGAAATGACTGAATAAGACCATGCTTTATGTTATCCTGAAACCTAGATTAGTTGATTCTACAGTTTTAACTCTTTCCAAACCCATGCCGGGTTTAGGGTGAGTTTTTCACTGGTAGCAGCTGGGTTTGGTAATTCTAGTTGCAAACCCAACAGTCAAACAAATAGTTGTATGAGCATGTGTATCTTCTTGAATTCAGTGGGACTTCTCCTATATACAATTATTCTCTTGTGCTTATGTTTGGAAGATTAAAATACAAAACTAAATCCATGGGTAGACAAGTAGCAATGTCCAATGAAAGCCAACATGGAGGTATTATGCTGATCCTCAGTATCACCATACAACTACCCACTTACCATGCAGGCACATGAAATGTTTTTGAGACTAGGTTTCCCCGTAAGGATTATTTCCTTTGGGATGGTTGCTCAATGAAATCCTCTGTATGCTCCGAGGGTTTTTGTGCAACACACAGGACGGGAGATGCCAGTGGCTCCAGACAGTGAAAAGGGGAAGATGGAGCCCCTTAGCACAGTCAGTAGACTAAGATTTTGTTCCCATTTCTCAATGATGTTTGAGAAATACATGCTGGAAGGAAGCACCTACTTAAACACACACCCTTCCATAAGCAGCCTTTCTTTATGTTACCTAACTGAGGTGGCCCAGCCTTTCTTATGAAAAGCAAGACTCAATTTTCAACTGCCTGTAACTTGGATTCTCAGTTGAATTGAAATATCACTCCATTTTAACCCAGTTTACCCAAGCTGGGAAATCTTTTTCAAATTCTGTATCCACCTGCTTGGAGAAGGCAGTTGAATCCAATAGTCGTACTATAGTCTCCTGACCTTTTTGCAATGAATCTTCTCATCCTTTTGTTAAAGACCAACTTTGTATAAGTAATCAAAACCTTTATAATGCAGAGATTTGTGCTTTGGCCCCTCCATGCAAGAGGAGGATCTCTTGTCCCTTTTATTTTCTCTTTTCTTGTCCATAACTGAATGACTCATGGGGCACCAAAGAAGATGCATAGATGCGAACAGTACATAAAAAACTCATCTGTGAATCTAATTGAAAAAAATCTCATCGCTCGTGGCCACAATAAAGAAAAGAATACAGTCTGCAGTGCCTGTTGGAAAAAAAAGGGGTGAATAATTAGTCGCTGGTGCTCAATTACAAGTGTGGCTCTGCTTAGAGCTCTGTTCCCAGAAGTTCCCTAAAGAATAAAGGAAAATACATGCAATTCTATATAGCTTGTGTGAGAGATTCAGTTAATATCAGATGAGTTCTGCCATGCAAAAGGCTAGTACGGGTTCATTGTTGTCTCAATGAAAATTAAATTTTCAATAAAAATATAGACAATTAGTAAACTTATGAGGAATACATAGTCAAGTTCTGTTGGTAAGAATGGGAACACACACATTTAGATACACTGGATGTTACACTAGTCACTGCCTTGGCAGTTTTGTTGTCAACAAGAGAAGTTAAAAATATAACTTATTTGTGTAAAGCGTTTCCCTGGCTTATAAGTGTTAGACATACTGCTTATACAAATAGGTTTTCTAATTATACACTTTAAGGATGGACTGTGATAACACAAGGGAACATATTTTAACAGAAAAAATCTGTAAGCGTAATGTGAGAATGTTACTACTTAAAAATTAAAATTTGTAGTGCAGCAGTTGTCATTAAGAGGAATAACAGCATGTTGGTCTTTTTCATTGTATGCTTTAAATAAAACTGTCGACACACAGTGCAAACAAATTATTTTTATTGTAAAAACAGTTGGAAACTGCGAGACTCTCTGATGAACGCCTGGTTGCAGTTGAAATATGCTTTGTTTTCTGAGCCCCGTGCTGATCCTTGCTTTTACATCAGCTAACTGGAATGTTTGTTACACCCCGGGCTGTCAACCACCTTCACAATAAGCTACAGAGTGTAACACTCGAGCCACTTTTATCTTTTTCCTTTTATTACAAGGACAACAACTTGTTTTTTAACAATGAATTTCACAGTCATTTGTCATAATCAAAATGCCTAACAAGAAATGATGATAGATCAGATGTCTGATTAGCAATTTAACATGTTTTCATTTGGATTGTATGAGTAACATTATCAGAAATAAAAACGTCTAAATTTCAAGGAAAAAAAATTAGTCCGAATTCTGAAGAGTAATTAAGTTGTGCCACAGATGAGAGGGTTTGAAGCACCAAAAAGTGTTCCCTGTTTTGACACTAAGGTTTTGGTTCAAAGCATGATGTGGCATTTGGCAGATGTCATGTTCTGTAGTTGTGTAGAGATAGCGACCGTGGGTTCCTTTTTCCTAGCAAAGAAAACTTAGCAACAATACAATAGCAGTTATACTTACGATAGATTACTTATATAAATACATATAATATCAATATGAAGCAAAACAGACAGATTTCAGAAGGAGCCAAACCATCCCAAAAGGGAGGAACAAGCCAGTCCCAGGGGGGGACACCCAACCGTCCCAAAAGAGGGGAGGACAGACCCAAGCAGTAAGATAACAGAGTCTCCCTTCAAAGTGGATCCCCATCACAGCTGGGCATCCCCGCTGAGAGTCCAAGAGCTCATGGAAAGTTCATGTGGGATTCATCTGGGAAGTTCTCAGAGAGAGAGGCTCCACTTTGAATAAAAACTAAGTCCTTTTTACAACAGACACATAAGAGTCTGTAGGACATCCTACTTTGAGCAGCCAGTAGATGACATTATTTCTTATTTGTTACCTGTAACAGTCAATAGGTGATGATGTTTTCTCTTCTTTCAGAGCAATTTTATTTTTCCAGGCTGTTTTCCACCTTCTTAGATAAGTTGCCACTACAGTCAGTTGTTTTTGCCTTATTGGTGTACCTCAGGATGTCTCTGGTTTCTAGGCCCCTGGCTGCACTTTTCAAGGATGCTTGTGGTTCCCAGGCGTAGTCCCCAGGCTCACAGTCCCAGGCTGGCAAGCCTGTCTCTGTTAGTATTTTTCAGCAGACAATTTCTTCTGTTCAGTAATTTTCCCCTTCTAACCAGGCTGCCTTTATGGCTGCTCACAGCCAGGTGAACCAAGGCAGCCAGGTGAGCCTGCTGGGCATGAACCAGGACCCATGCACATCTAGCACAGCAGCTGGGCTCCTTAGGGCACCTGAAAAGCTGCTATATGCCTGTGGGTGTGCTCACCTATACATCAAGTCTGGACGTCAGGACTCGGTTGTCTAAATATACCTTGTGCAGATGCCCCAGGTGCTGCAGGGCATCTCAAATGTCACTAGGTGTCAATCTGTGGGCCACCAAGTCATGTCTGGAGGAAGGGATTGTCGTGATTTAACCCCAGCTGGCAACTAAGCACCAGACAGCTGCTCGCTCACCTTCCCCCTGCCAGTGGGATGGGGGAGAGAATCAGAAGGGTAAAAGTAAGAAGACTCATTGGTTGAGATAAGAACAGTTTAATAATTGAAATAAAATAATAACTATAACAATAATTATTATTATTTTAAAATAATAATGATGATGATAATTTTTTATTATTATTACTATAAAAATAATAATAAATGGTGAAAAGGAAAACAACAAGAAGAGGAACAAAACCCAGGGGAAAAATAACCCAAGTGATGCAACCGCTCACCACCCACCGACCAGTGCCCAGCCAGTCCCCGAGCAGAGATCACTGCCCCCAGCCAACTCCCCCTAGCTCATATACTGAGCATGACGTCATATGGTATGGAATAGCCCTTTGGTCAGTTTGGGTCAGCTGTCCTGGCTGTGCCCCCTCCCAGCTTCTTGTGCACCCCTGGCAGAGCATGGGAAGCTGGAAAGTCCTTGACTAGTGTCAGCACTACTTAGCAACAACTAAAACATAAGTGTGTTATCAGCATTCTTCTCATCCTAAATCCAAAGCACAGCACTATGCCAGCTACTAGGAAGAAGATTAACTCTATCCCAGCCGAAACCAGGACAGGATTTATTTGTCCCTCTTGTCTCTACCTGGCAGTCCAGAAGTGCCTGGCTGTCCTGTCAGTATGCTAATATGTGCACTAGTCCTGGCTGTCTTGGGTACCTACAGTGTCTAAAATGCACTGAAGCCATTGTCCAAGAAGGTCTGCTAAATGTAGAATCACTGTGTGATCATAACTTACTGTGAAAACCCTATATAAACAAATTATGATCAAAATTTGCATAGCTGTTCTTGCCTTCCTGTCTCAAATGCTGGTAGAAAGCTACTCAAATGCTAAGTATAAGCATTATTTTCATCAGGGGAGAAACCCATTCAAAGTGATGATGTCTGAATCTGGTCTAGGATAGTAGGATCACATGTTGTTACTACCTGATGACTACTGTGTCTATTTCTGGGCTCCCCAGTAGAAGAGAGAGATGGAGCTACTGGAGAGAGTCCAGCGAAGGGCCACGAAGGTGGTGAAGGGACTGGAGCATCTCTCCTGTGAGGAAAGGCTGAGAGAGCTGGGACTGTTCAGCCTGGAGAAGAGAAGACTCAGGGGGATCTCATCAATGTATGTAAATACCTGAAGGGGGGATGCAAGGAAGACAGAGACAGGTTCTTTTCAGTGGTGTCCAGTGACAGGACCCATGGCAATGGTCAGAAGCTGGAACACTGGAGGTTCCCCCTGAACATCCAGAAACACTTTTTCACTGTGAAGGTGACTGAGCACTGGCACAGGTTGTCCAGAGAGGCTGTGGAGTTTCCATCCTTGGGGATATTCAAAAGCCAGCTGGACATGGTCCTGGGCAACTGGCTCTAGGTGGCCCTGTCTGAGGAAGGCATTTGGACCAGATGACCTCCAGAGGTCCTTTCCCTCCTCCACCATTCTGTGATCCTGTGATATCTGGTTGGTAATTTACCAGTGTAGAGAAAGTGGTGAAAACGTTTCTTGGGGAACAAACATATCTCTAGAGCCTGCAGCTTATATTTCACCTGGTTAGAGGTGTGACTCAGAAAGCAAAAGATTTAGGGAACATAGGTGCAGAACTTCTGCCCAGCAAGCATGAAGTCTTGGGGTATATCAGTAGATCATAGAATCATAGGATCATTTAGGTTGGAAAAGACCTTTAAGATCATTGAGTCCAACCGTAAACCTAACACTGCCAAGTCCACCACTAAACCATGTCCACTTCAGAGGAGGTATGTGAGAGGAATTGTCTTCATTTCCTCTTTTGTTTATCTCCTATGGATACACAGAGAGATTTTAACCTGGACTGTAAACAGGAGGCTTTAGCTAGTTCTGTTGACATTGTTGAATTTTTCTTGGGAATTAAAAGATCAGACTTGTTTGTAAGGAAATCTTAAATTGGTGAAGGACTTTGAGAGGATGAATGATGCCAATGAACACAGGTGGGAAAATGTGGAATGGTTCTTTAAAAAATAATAAAAGAAAAACCTATGAAGAAAAAACTCAGGGTAGCTGTCATTTCACAATAATCCTCAGACTCTGGACTTGAATCTTTGATTGCCTTAAATGTGTCCTTTCATGTGAATAATGCTGTTGCCGGAAAAAAGTATGGTGTTGCTTTGCTTGGCATAAAGAGATTTCTTTGTACGGAGACATAAGCAGTAGAAAGAGACTTAGCATAAGCTATGTTATTCACTTACTCTAATCAAAGTTTTACCATTTGTAAGGAAACATATCTAAGATCACAGCAGTGTGAGAGGGATTGCAACCTGCTCCTGTCACGCCGAAGGGGCAGAGCAAGGCTCTCCCCTTGGTCTCCTGCCAAGGCTAGTAGCACACAAGTCCTGACTTCATGGAGGGAGTAAAGCCAATGTGGCAATTGCTATGTCCTTGCCAGAAAAAGGCTAAACAATGTGCTACTGGCATAAGTCATTGCTAGCTGACTTCTTCCTGAAGCCAGAAAAGGGAAGAAATGTTAAATTTCCAACCAAATCTTCTACAGCAACACAACTATCCATGATCTCTTACCGAGAGCAGATAGTAAAATGATCATTCAGGGCCTATCTGTAAAGAAAAAGATAGAAACTCACAGAGTATTACAACAATTTAGGACCTGTCTCGGAACTGGCAGGCCCTTCATCTTCTGGTTATAATCTTCAAAATAGTCCAAGTAGCTGGGGTGGAAAGAATAATGTTAAGTAATGTTAAAGTAAAGAATAAAAGAGTAAGGAATAATGTATATCATTGCTGGGAGCTGAAGTAGAGCAGATCAAAATTCAGGGATGATTTTGAGGAAGCAAAAGGGATGATTTTGCTTCAAAATTTAGGGATGGTTTTGAGAAGTCAAGCCATGAATCTATGTGGTAAAAACTGCTAAAAACACAGAACTTACAACTAGACTATGATATGAAAGAAAAAAAGATTTTAAACAAGTCTTGACAAGTGCATTTGCCAGTAGCACTGAAGTAAAAAAACATGGATTAAAGTAAAAATTAGCTGGATCCTTTATTTCTTATAATATTTAATATTATAATATAATACTTAAGGGTCTGAGAAAACTTATTTGTCTATATTGCAGATACATTTTGGAGCTTATTGTGTCATCATTTTCCTTCAAAACCAGTTAAATAATATGAATGAAATATTCACTTAGCGAAAGCTGGTTTTCCCTAAATTATCCATAATTTAGCTGTAGGTCTTGCATAGATTTATGGTGTCCGTTGTATCAACTTAAACCCAATATGCAGAGGCCTATAAATTGATATGTTTCTTTTTTCTTTGAAATGCTGACAAGGTAAATACGACCCAAGCCTATGGCAATATATTTTGTTTCATCTGAAGGACACGATGTATTCCTCAAGTAGAATCCCCATGTAGCGACAGGAGAATAGCTGTTAAGATCAGTAGAGTCAGGATTTTGCTGAAGTTAATTAGAAATGGCCAAACCCAACAGATTGCTTTTATGTTGTGTTATTTGTGTATGGGATTATTCTGAGCCAAACAGGGAATTTGTTGAAGTTACTTATCTAACCAAAGAGAAAAATTCAGGATAAAAGTCTTGCAGTGTGTAACTCGTATTCTTATCACTTAAACCGGCCACAGAACAAATCATGAATTCTCATTCTATGTATGGTGTCGTGGTTTAGCCCCAGCCAGCAACTAAGCACCACACAGCTGCTCGCTCACTCCCCCTACCCCGATGGGATGGGGGAGAGAATCGGAGGAGTAAGAGTGAGAAACACTCCTGGGTTGAGATAAGAACAGTTTAATAATTGAAATAAAATAAAGTAAAATAATAATAATAACAATATAATAATAATAGTAATAATAATATACAAAGCAACTGATGCACAATGCAATTGCTCACCACCCGCCGACCGATACCCAGACAGTTCCCGAGCAGCAATCGCTGCTCCCCAGCCACCCCCCCCCAGTTTCTATACTGAGCATGATGTCATATGGTATGGAATAGCCCTTTGGGCAGTTTGGATCAACTATTCTGGCTGTGCCCCCTCCCAGCTTCTTGTGCGCCTGGCAGAGCATGGGAAGCTGAAAAAGTCCTTGACTGGCATAAGCAGTACTCAGCAACAACTAAACCATCAGTGTGTTATCAACATTCTTCTCCTACTAAATCCAAACCACAGCACTATGCCTGCTGCTAGGAAGAAAATTAACTCTATCCCAGCCGAAACCAGGACATACAGTAATGCCATACAGTGCAAATGGTTCTACGGGGAGTATCTTCAATAAGGCAGCACTCCAGGACAGCTGCTTGTATACTATGAACGCTGTGCTGCTTTCCTGAACGTAGCAAAACTTATCCTTCCCAGCCGAGGTTAATGTCAGCAGAGCGCTTCCCTAGTACATTACATTCAAACTTAAATCCGGCGCCTGATCCTCACGCATTCCCAATGGAGCATCCCTCAGGCCGGATCTTACCTTAAGGGCTTTGCTCTGCGGAGTTGTTTCGGGCCGGGGACGCTGGAGGGCACCAGACGGACGGAGCTGGCAGCGCCGGGAGCGCTCCCGCCGGGAGCTGCCCCGCAGGAGCCGCCGGCGCGGGACCGCCCGGCTCGGCGTGGGCACGGTGCCTGCTGCTGCCGCGCCGCGGGGGAAGCGTGCCCCAGCGCCAAGCTCACGGCACTAAGGGGGGAAGGCGGAGGGGAAGCCATAAAGCGCTTATTTCAGGCTGAGGGAGTTGGGGCGGTTCAGCCTGGAGAAGACAAGGCTGCGGGGAGACCTTACTGCGGACTTTCGGCACTTAAAGGGGGCCTACAGGAAGGATGGGGACAATCTTTTTAGCAAGGCATGTTGTGACAGGGCAAGGAATAATGGATTTAAACTAAAGAAGAATAGATTTAGACTAGACATAAGGAAGAAATTTTTTACAGTGAGGGTGGTGAAGCACTGGAACAGGTTGCCCAGAGAGGTAGCGGAGGTGCGTCCTGGTTTCAGCTGGGATAGAGTTAATTTTCTTCCTAGTAGCAGGCATAGTGCTGTGGTTTGGATTTAGTAGGAGAAGAATGTTGATAACACACTGATGTTTTTAGTTGTTGCTAAGTCCTGCTCATGCTAGTCAAGGACTTTTTCAGCTTCCCATGCTCTGCCAGGCGCACAAGAAGCTGGGAGGGGGCACAGCCAGAATAGTTGATCCAAACTGGCCAAAGGGCTATTCCATACCATATGACATCATGCTCAGTATAGAAACTGGGGGGGGGGTGGCCAGGGAGCAGCGATCGCTGCTCAGGAACTGTCTGGGTATCGGTCGGCGGGTGGTGAGCAATTGCATTGTGCATCACTTGCTTCGTATATCATTATTATTATTATCATTATTATACCGTTACTATTAGCATTACTATTTTACTTTATTTCAATTATTAAACTGTTCTTATCTCAACCCAGGAGTGTTTCTCACTCTTACTCCTCCAATTCTCTCCCCCATCCCATCGGGGTAGGGGGAGTGAGCGAGCGGCTGCATGGTGCTTAGTTGCTGGCTGGGGCTAAACCATGACAAGGTGCCATCCCTAGAAACAGTCAAGGTCAGGTTGGCTGGGGCTCTGAGCAACCTGATCTGGTTAAAGCTGTCCCTGCTCACTGCAGGGGGGTTGGGCTAGATGGCCTCTAAAGGTCCCTTCCAACCCAAAGCATTCTATGATTCTATGATTCTATGATTTCAGCCAGCAATACTGGTGGCAGAGGGAGAGGGGGAGAAAGAGAGGAAGAACATCAAAGGCAATAGTCACATCATGTAAAAAAGTCTATTTCAACAGTGGCCTGCCCACTTCCCTTGTCTCATGTCCACCTGTTGCCAGAAACATTCTGGGAGAGACAGCTATAACTCTGGAGGATCCCAACAGGCTGGTGCAATGATCTGAAAGACGCAGGGGATGAGCTTAAAAATTCCCATTTGTTAAAATCAAAGTGGGCAATAGCACATGAAATTTGACAACATTTTCATCAGGAAGAGGCTTGTCAGGTCCCGGATGAATTTCTGGCCACCACGAGAGAGCATCATCCCTGCAGTCGCAGTGAAAAGGACACTCAGCCTTGACTGGGGAGGACGTATGTCTTTTGTCTTTTCAGCTCAGACCAGGAACTTCGTTTGCATGTTCCTGATCTGTGATGTCACCACCAGCCTATCTGAAAGTTCCTCTTTCTCAGTCTCCTTTGTCAGAGCTGTCTTAGTTTGAATAAATAATGTAATATTTACCACCCTTGGAGAAGGAGGGTGAATAGATTTGGGTTTTGCCTCCCAAACCAGTGCCCTAAATGCTGATATCTCAGCTAAGGGCAAGTTCTTGCAAGACCATTTTTTGCTTTCATCCCAGTGCAGCATGGATACATTTTTGAAATTACTGAAGTTTAGCAGATGGGAAAAACAGTTCTTTCCCATGTTGCTGGGAGAATGGTGCAGCCAACAGATTCCTGGCCCAGCTGCTTCTCTGAAGCTGTTACACTGGTCGCTGCATACACTTGAGAGTTCAGCCAATGAATTATAGCTTGCTATAATAAGAATGTTCTGCTTTCCATTCGATCACACTCACTGGAACAATAGCAAATGCACTGAAGCAGCCAACGCGGCCATCAGTGACATTTCAGGGTCTCTTTGCTTCATTGCTGGTGTCAAACAGGTTCTGGCAAAAGGACACCTTGGTCACATTGTCAGAAGTAACAGATCAGCTCTTCTGAAGGAGAAACAGATGTGTCCGGCCAGGTGAACAGCAAAGCACTTAGAGTCCAAAGGAATCTTAGTAAAAGCTGAAAAAAAATGAAAGTGGAGATCATAAATCATGTATTAAAACTCAATGCAGGGCTCTCTTGTGGTGTTATGTGAGTAATAAATAACACCCTAAGCTGTTAGCAGTGGCTTGAATACTTCTTTATCAAACCACCCTTTGAAACAAAAGATACGCCTATCTCCTGGACTGCAATTGCTGCAGGGAGTCACAGAAAAGAGATTGGCTCACCCAGGAGAAGCAGAGCAGGAAGATACGTCAGTTTGGGTATGTCAGTTTTGATCCAACTACCAGAAGTTGGATCTGTTCATATGAGAAATAAGTGTTCAAAGAATTCCCATATGATCATATCTCTTTGGAAAGGCAGACCACTTAAGAAAGGCCAGATCAGTCATGCAAGTCATGAAACTGAGTAGTGGCAGGCATTAGCTGCTGGGTAACCTAAGTGTTTTCATATCTGCCACTGCTCCTTTGAAACACCAAGGGCAACTCAAGGTCAGGAAGCATAAATTTAGGCATCTATATATGCACTAGATGTTAAACCTCCAGTTACAGGCAATACAGCCAAAGGTACAATATCAGCCAATACCGGCATATAAAGGGATTTATTCAGTCACTCACAAGGTCCTATTTTAGGATGACCCGAGTTGCTCCTTAGGCTTTACTGACTGTATTGACTGGCGACAAGATTCACACATGAAAGTCCAGCACCGTCTGAGTACTGGGAGGGTGTCCTGTCTGGCATCCAGCCATCCCAAAAGGACATGGGTTTCCCTTGTGTTGTAGGTGCCAGCCACATCTCAGACTTCTGAAATACTTCAAATGGCACCAACATTTAGGCAACTGAATTGAGCCACTGGTGTCCACTGAGCCATTGATCTCCATAGTCAAAAAAACATAGACAGCAAGCGTATTTTTATATATACCTACGTGTAGACACATTAATTTAAGGGCCTCCACCTTGAACTAAATTCCACTCTAGATATTACGTATCTTTCTCTGCACTTGAAGATTTCTTGGCTTGAAGTTTTGTTTTGAGGCTGTTGTGTCTTTTAATTGTAGAAGCTCTCACACTGTTTCACTCACCTGAAATACTGTTCAGCAACAGTTCTCGTTCTTAAGCCTTAACAGGCTGATGCAGAACAAATATACGTGCACACAGGTAGCTCAGCATTTAGACACTGCTTTTGAAACTTCCTAACTCTGGCTTCCTCGTGTTTTGCAAGAAAGTCCCTGGAAGGTAGGCCTATGGCCCTCCTTCAGAGTAGAGAGACAAAAAATAGTTGGGTAGTTATGGGTGAAGCAGGAATGAAAGTATGTGAGAGCACCAGAAAAAGTAGTAAAGTGAGGGCAAAGTAATGGTCAGTATTGATAAACGAGGACATGAATGGAAGCAGTCAGACTGGAAAATGCTGATGAATGAGTTGTTCGTTTACAT
This sequence comes from Pelecanus crispus, assembly GCF_030463565.1. Classification (NCBI taxonomy): domain Eukaryota; kingdom Metazoa; phylum Chordata; class Aves; order Pelecaniformes; family Pelecanidae; genus Pelecanus; species Pelecanus crispus. The sequence goes on from NC_134645.1 coordinate 105,659,518, forward strand.
CATGACCAGAAGGCCTGTGCTCCCTCAGCAAGAGGATGGCAACAGGGATGTCACACACGCCATGCTTCCTTCTGCTGTCCCACCAGGAAGATGAAGACACCCAAAAAGAGGAATCATGGACAACGCACAGCAACCTTGCTGGAGATTCATGGAGAATGAAGCTTTTGAGGATGAAATGAGGATCTGACATCATTCATTCAGTGTAGGAGTCTGAACCAAATTCTGGAGTGATTGTTCCAGTTCATTTGTTTTCAAGCTTTTCTCCCGGCCTGCATTACTTGTTTTGTTTTTCCTGGAATGAAACACAAACAAAACCTGCCATTCGAACTGCTCTGCTGATGAGTCACTGACCCACTCCATGGCTTTGAGCAAGCAACTACCTCACTCGCTATCTCAGTTGTGCCTTCTGAAAAACAGGGTAATGAGTTACGCTTTGCTGATAATGAAAAATTGAACATGAATGGAATTGTTCCCAGAAAGTAAATTACTAAATAAATAAGCATTAAGAAGTGATCCTAAGATGAGAACATGCTTGTGGGAGCAACTGCATTTTCACCGAGGCCAGTCTTGAATAATGCCCTGCCTTATTGTGCTGGTTTTGGCTTGGATAGAGTTAATTTTCTTTATAGTAGCTGTGGTTTGGATTTGTGCTGGGTACAGGGGCTGTGTTTTGGATTTGTGCTAGAAACAGTGTTGATAATACAGAGATGTTTTAGTTACTGCTGAGCAGTGCTTACACAGAGTCAAGGCATTTTCTGCTTCTCACACCACCCCACCAGCGAGTAGGCTGGGGGTGCACAGGGGACACAGCTGGGAGAGCTGACCCCAACTGACCAAAGGGATATTCCATACCATATGACATCATGCTCAGCATACAAAGCTGTGGGAAGAAAAAGGAAGGGGGGGAGGTTCGGAGTGATGGCGTTTGTCTTCCCAAGTAACCATTACACGTGATGGAGCCCTGCTTTCCTGGAGATGGCTGAACACCTGCCTGCTGATTGGAAGCAGTGAACAAATTCCTCGTTTTGCTTTGCTTGTGCATGCAGCTTTTGCTTTATCTATTAAACTGTCTTTATCTCAACACACGAGTTTTCTCACTTTTACCCTTCCAATTCTCTCCCCCATCCCACTGGGGGGAGTGAGTAAGCGGCTGGGTGGTGCTTAGTTGCTTAGCTGGTGTTAAACCACGGTATTTACGAAACGCTGAGAGTCACCGTGACAAAGCACAAATTGTTACCACGGTTATTAAGGTGATGGTGACTCTTTTTATTCAAGGATATTGCAGGGATCAGCAGATGATATGGCCCTGTCTGGGCTTTTGTTTCCTCCTGTTGTTGTCCGTGGCTGCCCCTCCTGCAGGTACAGCTCGATCCTGCTTCTCCATCTCCTTCCACAACCAACCAAGTGACTGAGCTTAACCAGGCAACTTTTAGTGGGGAGTATATTTTAGAGACATTGTCGTAACAACTCCTGGACCCTTCATTTTAGAAGGAATGCCACCAACATTCACACATTCAGGACAGAACTGGTACAGTAATGTATTCTCATTTATTTACTTGCATTACTATAAATTTTACAGACTCAGGTTTGTTGACTAAGACTTTTACTGTGCACAACAAAGAAATGCTATGACCCGGAGAACTTGGACTGGGAGCCATCAGCTGGAAAGCAACAGGAAACAGAGACAATCGATCCTAGGCAGCAGTCTCAGCAAAGCAACCACTCAACCATTATCAGAACTTTAGCAGGCCTGAGGACTTTCAGAGAAATGAATGAGGTGGTTTTGAGACGTTTATAACAACTTGTTCAGAGAAGAGAGAGTGGCTGTGGGGAAAAGCACCAGAAGTGCTTGTTTGAAAATTTTCAAGTCGGAAATGGAAATTTGCATCATAAGCTGATCAGAGGTAGGGCTTGACCTCTAAATGCTGACAGGGTTATTTTAGAAGTTGTTTTATCTGAGCAGTCACAGCATGCAGAGTTGTGGTGAGTTCATGGGAATAAGCAATTAATTCTGTGAGCAGTAAATCCAGTGACTGTTTATTTTGAACTAGTGTCTTATTTTCTTACCCATCCAACACAATAACCCTGACAGCTCTCCTGACCCTAAAGCTCTGTATGACTTTCTCCTCACCTCAGCAGTACAGTTGTCTTATTCTCACGTCCTCTAAATACCACCTAGGTGAAGGGCAGCGTGAGCTCCCTCCGCTTCCTGACAAGGGGCATGTGCTGGCTGGCAGCCTGATACCCATGGTGACTGGCCCCACCACTGCTGGGGAGCACACGCTTCAGCTTTTGTCTCATTAAATTTCCTTCTTATCTAGAGCTGGTCTTCAGAAGTTGTGTAGAAAATTCCACTATTCCACTATTCATCTCAGCTGATGAAGCAGTAAAGAGAAAAAGTCACTCTTAGTCCATGATTCATCCCATCCCAAAATAGACATCTAAATCAGGTCACTTGAATCATGGTTAAGAGTGCCAACTGGTCTCCACTAACTGTAAGGACAACCTAAGGTGACTATCTCAGATGAAGACATCGATACTATAGAAGTCTAAACTTAGGTGAAATGAATCCTACCCTAATGCCTTTGAGCTGTATGTCACACTACTGCACAATGTTAAAGTGTGGCAGTTGGTTTAAAAGTTATTAGAGCAGGACAGATGGATGGACATTGTGATCACCGATGCCTTCCTTCGTCTGGTTGCTAGGCTGAAAAATCAAAAAGTATTGGGGAAGAGTGAGAAAATAAAAACATACTTGTGGATATTTCCACAGAAGAAGGTGTTACATTCAGTGAATAAATTATTTGTTGTGTCACTCAGTCTGTTCTAGATCGCATGCCTGTACGTCAGGTTTAAATATTTAAGGTCTGATCTCCCACCTAATAAACTGCATAAAGCTGCATCCAATAGTTCCTGCATAAAATTCATAGCTGCTCATTAAAGTAGAGAGTATACGGAAAAAGATAGCAAATCTCAAATGGAGACAAATTTTTTCTTTGAAAAAATAAATTCAGAAAATTACATTTATCCCTTTAACAGCTTAAAAAAAAATTGAGCTCCTCTACAGCAGGTTTTTCAGTCTTCAAGCCATTCTCTGCCACTTCTGGAGCTCTCTCCATCTGCCCCGGTATGCGTGTAAGTGGTTAGAGCAAGGCACCCCAGTGCTGGTGTCACCACCATCTTCCCAGCTGTTAAAACCACTGCACATTCTTTGACCGCTAGTACAAACAAGGTGACCTATTCTACAAAGGTGAAGTTAGTTCACTTACCTTTCTGCCTTTTGCAAGTTTTTCCAGGAATTAGCATATATTTTTCCAGATAAAGAAGAAGGTGATGAAAGAAAGAAGATGAAAGGGAAGTCACACAAGACATATCGGTTCCAACAAGATGAGAATATTTAGTTGTTCTGTGTTGGAAAGCAGAAAAAACAGCCATTAACTTGTAAAGGACCTTGAAACTTTCTCTTGCATGCCCCCTTTTGAGGACAGCCCAAGTTTCCACAGGCCTCTGTTTCTCCAGGCCTGGAGCTAGCCTGCAAAATCCCCACTAAGGGCTACTGTGCAGATGCAGAAGTGCTCCACAACTCTGAATTGGTTTCTCAACACAAAAAAAGTCTGTCTTGTGCCACTTCATTGTGAAAAGGTGCCCTGAAACACACAGCTCTACAATAAATGCTCACCGCTTACCTCGTGAGTGAAATCCCAGGGGTGGGGGCACCTCCCAGGGTCTCCTACACACCATTTTTCACACGCAGCCCAGGTTGCCACATGCCCATCTCCACAATTTTGGCGATCGCTTGGCGCTCATGTGCGCACCATCCCTGCAAGGGGCAAGTGAGGATCAGAAAGATTTGACCAAGACTCACAAATTCCTGGTGGAGTTGGGAGGTTACAGCCCCCGCCAGGCTTGGCCATCTCACGTAAGCTCACCCTGTGAGGAAGCGCAAGCCTCCAGAGCCAGCAGAGGAGACCACCCTGCATCCTCCTCCCCAGTCCCTCGCAGAGGCACCTCTCTCCATCACCTCCAGCTCTGCCTCCCGCGGGCACGTGTGTCCATGGGGCTGGATGGAAAACCACATCATAACCCTGAGCCAGATTACAGCTTGTGGTTTTTTTTTCTCATGGGCTGAGATTTCAGCTGGATCAATCCTCTGTTGTTCAGACCAGGCTTGTGCAAACTCAAGGGAGAGGGTAGGAATGAGCAGGTGAGGGAGGCAGCGCTACACCTTTTAGTACCACTTCTGGCTAATGTCATCTTAAAAATGTAGTTCCTACCCTTGAACCAACTTGTCAGCCCTAGCAGAGCAGTCCTGAAAAGGACTGAAAGGCTTTTTCTCCATGAATGTGGAGGGCACATGACTGCTGTTGTAACTGGGCCGTGCAAGTCGTACAGTTTACAAATAGCAGCGGTTGTTTTGAACTGGAATGCAAACTGAAAATGCAAGGAGAGGAGACTCTGAAAGCATTTGCTTCAGAAAAGCCACCAGGTTTTTGAAAAGCTAAACAAAGCAGTCAGCTGCCCACATTGCATGGGATTCCTCCTAGCAGCCCTCGGGGCACACGGGCTGTTCTTTGGTGGGACTGGCAGGCAGAGGATGAGCCAAAGCAGCCAGCCTTATGGGTCAAGCTTCTCACAAAGTTGGGGATCCCATGCTTTCCACTCTTCCAGCTCTGCTGCAGAAAGCCCAAGCTGCTAGCTCACGGGCAGCCAGCGCGGCAAGCCAGCCCAGCCTCCAAGTGACCTGCCACATTCCGGGGGGACCCCTCTGGTTTGAAGCATTGGTCAAAACTGGTGTGTGCCTATGAAACATTTCCAAGATCAATCTTTCAGTAAATTCCCCTGGCTGCATCGCCCAGAGCCCCATCCCAGCGGCCAGGGTTTCTGTGCGTGGAGGGATGAATGGGAGAGAGAAAGCTTCAGTGATTCTCCAGCATCAGAGGGTGACACTGCCAAAGGAGCATCTTCTAAATCCCGGGGAACTGGCCCACAGAAATCCAGCTCAAGTTGCTGGGTTCACTGAGAGTTGCAGAAAACTGCCATTTTTTGGCAGTTAAGATTAAGGATTTTGAGAAAGTTAAACAGAAAAAAAATTGAGTGTATTCCTTATATTGTGTTAGAAAGACATGCAGTTTAATAAAATGAAGACTTTCTCCAATGTCTTCGGTACTGTTTCTTATTAGCCTGGTGAAGGAGTGTCAGCTTTCTTCTGCTGATAGCATAGCAGAGTTGTGCAATGACGGTCTGTCCCAGTGCCACGTGGCTCTAGGTGTTTCACACTCAGTATATCGTGCAAATACAAAGTTACTCGTTTGCTAGCAAGTTTGCTCATGTGAAACAGGGCCAACAGAGGATGACTGGACAGAAATTATGGGGACCTTTCACATCACAGAAGGGCACATAGCACATGAGGTGTACCATAGCTTGAGACCAGGGACATTGAGCAAATCTAGAATCACAGAATCATGAAATCATAGAATCATAGAATCATTTAGGTTGGAAAAGACCTTTAACATCATCCAGTCCAACCATTAACCTAACACTACCAAGTCCACCACTAAACCAATTAAGGGCAGAGTAATAATTTCATGTTTCCTGGCTTGGTGGCTGGATTGTTTTTTAATGAAAGTAAAAACTAGAATCATTAAGGTTGGAAAGGACCACTAAGATCATCAGTCCAACCATCAACCCAACACCACCATGCCCACTAAACCATGTCCCAAAGTGCCATGTCTACCCATTTTTTGAACACTTCCAGGGATGGTGACTCCACCACCTCTCTGGGCAGTCTGTTTCAAAGCTTGACTACCCTTTCCGTGAAGAAATTTTTCCTAATATCCAATCTAAACCTCCCCTGATGCAACTTGAGCCCATTTCCTCTCGTCCTATCACTAACTACTTGGGAGAAGAGACCAACACCCACCTCACTACACCCTCCTTTCAGGTAACTGTAGAGAGCAATAAAGTCTCCCCTCAGCCTCCTCTTCTCTAGGCTAAACAACCCCAGTTCTCTCAGCTGATCCTCATAAGACTTGTGCTCTAGACCCTTCACCAGCTTTGTTGCCCTTCTCTGGACACGCTCCAGCACCTCAATGTCTTTCTTGCAGTGGGGGGCCCAAAACTGGACACAGTATTCCAGGTGCGGCCTCACCAGCGCCGAGTACAGGGGGACAATCACTTCCCTGCTCCTGCTGGCCACACTATTCCTGATACAAGCCAGGATGCTGTTGACCTTCTTGGCCACCTGGGCACACTGCTGGCTCATGTTCAGCTGGCTGTGAACTGACACCCCCAGGTCCTTTACAGCCAGGCAGCTTTCCAGCCACTCTTCCCCAAGCCTGTAGCGTTGCATGGGGTTGTTGTGACCCACGTGCAGGACCCGGCACTTGGCCTTGTTAAACCTCATACAGTTGGCCCCTGCCCATCAGTCCAGCCTGTCCAGGTCCCTCTGCAGGGCCATCCTATCCTTGAGCAGATCGACACTCCCACCCAGTTTGGTGTCATCTGCAAACTTACTGAGGGCGCACTCAATCTCCTCGTTCAGATCATTGATAAAGATATTAAACCAGACTGGCCCCAAAACAGAGCCCTGGGGAACACCACTTGTGACTAGTTGCCAACTGGATTTAACTCCATTCACCACAACTCTCTGGGCTTGGCCACGCAGCCAGTTTTTCACCCAGTGAAGAGTACGCCCGTCCAAGCCATGAGCCACCAGCTTCCCTAGGAGAATGCTGTGGGAGACACTGTCAAAGGCTTTACTGACATCCAGGTAGATGACATCCACAGTCTTTCCTTCATCCACTAGGCGGGTCACCAGGTCATAGAAGGAGATTGGTCAAGCAGGACCTGCCTTTCATGAACCCATGTTACAAACAAATCATGTTTTCAAATTTAAATTCAATTACCCTGAATTTTTATTTTTTGGAGAGGACTGTTGTTACATGGATAACAGTATATAGAGCTTTTTGCTCTGTTTTAATTATGCTTCAAGTTTGTAGTGACAAAGAAACTTGACAAATTCTCATTCCCCCCTCTGCAAAATGAATTAGTAGATTTGGGCTGTACCAGACCATGACATGTGTAAAAGGCACCTCTGTGTGTGCTGCTCATTGACATGGACAGGAGAGACCCAGACAAGACGCTCTTCCCCCGAGAGGGCTCCTGGGACAGCCTGGCCCTGTGCTGGTGAACTCATGGGAAATGATGCTGCTATACCGTGACCTCCCCATGAATACTTTGAAGGCTGCTGCCTCCTCTGGCTGTACATCCCCTTCTCCCCACAAACAGAAATGCATTTCAAAAAGGAAGTCACCTGAGTTTAATTCCTGAAACTATCTTTTCTCCTGAAACTACTTTTTCTGCTGAAACTATTGTGCAAGCTGTGCTCCCGGGAAATACCAAAATTCTGTTTACATCTGCATTTTCCACTTGAAGCCTTTGGAAATAATTTACAGTGCAGAAGATTAAAATAAACCAACTCACTAGCCAAAAGAGAAAATATCGATTGTCTCAATTATCCCTTTTTCTGTTTTAGACTGTTTCCTACCACTCTTGGTAAGAAAGTGGCAAAGTTGGTGGCAAATTTGATCTATCAATCCAAATGAGGAATTAAAGTCATTTAGGAAGAACAGGTGACATCTGGAAAACAAGCAGAGAGCTTAAAAATAATTAAGGCTAAAGGTATTCATTTATTCATATTCCAGAAGGCTACCCCTTTGGACTCTCCTGAAGATAATACGTTAACATTATGATGAAATGCTGTCCAAGCTTTTCATCTGATACTGAATGACAAGCTACAGATGCTGAATCACTGATCTTTTTTATTAGCTCAGAGAAATAACATGACATTACTCGATGATAGAGACCAGCCTAAGTTTTAAAAAGATAAGAAATGGATGAATTTCTTCCCAAAAGAAGTCCATATCTTTCTGGCTTCATTTGGTGATACATTAGCAGACAAACAAAATTAACTGATAAAAATGATCTGCTCATTCATTTTCTTAAGGAAGATTTGATCCTTTTAGATGATTCCAAGTAGCATCATATTGGGTCTCTGACTACCAAGGAATCGGAAACCTGATTTTCATAGCACTGCTGCCATGTAGGGATGTGGCTTACCATGATAAACATGCCATATTGATTATATATAACCATAGTATGGCCAAACAACAACTACAAAGAAATGCATCCACAAATTTTAATTGTTTCCAACCCCAAGTGGTCCGAGATGGAAGCAGAAAGCTAAGATTTTAGGGGAGCGCAAGAACAGCTATTTGGTTCGGATGGAATTAGTCAGGTTGCCAGAAGTAACAGGGAACATGGTCAGTATTTGCTGAAAGACAGCAGCTTATGGGACTGCTGTGAAATAGTGGTGTTAAACTTTCAGAAGCAAAGATCCTGCTGGTGGGTCAGTAATTAAAGCACAGCTTGAGCCGGGAGAGCTCCTCTATGCGGTCAGCGCATGCTGGAAAACAACTAAATATTTCTGTGGATTTTTTTGCAATTACCGTTACTTTTGGTACCATCCCCACAAATAACAATGTTCTATTTCAAAGTTGCAGTTTCTACTTGTAGATCTCTTACTATTTCAAAAGGATGAGAATATTCAAAATAGGCTACATCTTTAGTGCAGTCAAGCAAACATTTCCCCATCAACTAGGACAGTTTCTGTCTTCTGATTTCTCTCTCAGGTATAATTCTGTTTTGGATTCTGCTACTGATCAGTTCTGTGGGTCTTGAAGAAGTTGGTGTGCAAGTGGGACAAGTTATCAAATGCAGAAATCTAAGATGCAGAAGCTTGCTTCCTTCACAAATACAAGTGTAATACACTATTGAATAGCAGTTATTATCTTTATTTTACAGTGGGGAAAATGAAGTGATATGCCTTCAGGAAAAAGAACATAAAATCAGGACAGAAACCAACAATTTCTGACTGAGTTCTGTTTAGCGTTTTCTGACTGATACCATACACACAACAAGCAACAGCATTTACAGGAAAGAGTGTCCAGCAGTTCACATCTGAAGATCCTCATTTGACTTTGCAAAACTTTCATATGGCTGAAAGTTTTCCCCCATAGTATCGCTAAGAGTGCCCATCATTAGAAAATGTTGACAAAAATGGTTGTCATTGCTGAGAATAAGACAAGACATGAAATACGCCTTCTTTTTTTTGGGTTCAGTCAGTTGAGAACATGACCAGGTGGGAAAAATGCTATGTTTCCTAGGTTAACAAAACTACAGTTGATCCTTCGGGAAGCTCTTCAGTAGCTATGAATTTGATGGGGAATCTCCCGTTTGGAGAGGTGGTCGTTGCGCTATATGAGAAACTCCTCAAATTCCGAGTGTGCAACGAATGCAGGTTGGAAGTGCTCAGGAGACCCTGCTAATCCAGTCTGTGGAGAAGGTTTCTGAACTCAGTGGGGTCTGACGGATGTGCCACCCCCACGCAGCAGCACTGCAGCTGCTCCAGCTGGGCCAGCCTCACGCTCCTGTGAAGCCTCCAAGGCAAGGATGACCACAAGGAGCCAACAGACCAGCACAAGATACAAGATACACACCTATCACAAACAAATGATGAAAAGCAAATAGCAGGACAGTTCTGTGTTCAGTTCATCTCAACTTCTTCTGGAGCCGGGAATAAACAGGTTTCTTTTATCAGCATATAATCTGTGAAAGGCAGTGGGAACATGAGTGTCTTAGCATCCTTTTGGGACTGACTCCCTCGGGAGGACAGCCTATCTCTTAGTGCACAAGTTCAAAGGGCAGAGGTCAGTGCTGTGAATCTAAAACATCTTAACTTGCTGATGAATGCTTAATGCTACCATGCATGGTGTATACACAGGAGGTCTGCATTTTCACCTTCCCTTTTGTAAACCTAGGAGGTTATTCACACGCATACCCCCAGCAAAAATGGGCCTGCACTGAAAGAAAATTATTATTGCAAAGTCAGTTCCTCTAATGTCATGAAATGCCAGAATTAAGCTTGCCTTTAATGTGGCATCCTGTTGTGTATATTATGATACACTTTTTTAACGGTACAACAGCATCATGCTCCTTTCAAGAGATCCCTGCTTCATTCAGTACAGAGGAACAGCTGAGATTTCTTAATGAGAATCTAGGCAGGATTTTTATTAGCACTGTCCTTCTGCACCCTCTTTTGTTTACTGAACTAATTCCCAGTACAGCTCTGAATAGAAAATTAAAAATGTAATATGTTATGTCATTATTCTGAAAGTTCAACTCGGCTGCAGCCAAGTGCTAAAACTCAGTAGTCCAAGATAAGAAACTAAAAAATGCAGACTAAGCAAGCTGGGAAAACCTAGTTTTCAGGTGTTGTGTCCCCAGGTTGTGTGACACAGCCATGTCCAGCTGCATTCACTGTGGCACTAGTCCTACTCTCCTTGAAAGTTCCACACTTAACCCTAAAAGCTGACCACATTCTGCAGCAAACACAGCAGAGACCTTTCAGAGAACAGCATGTTTCAGCTAAAGCCCCGAAAATATATGTCTTTTACTCTTGCTAGGCACAGTTACACCAATGTCCTCAGGCTGGCTGACTGACTGTAGGATATGTTTATACAGTACAGAATCCTACAGAACACAGAATACCTGAAGGTATCATAGGCAAATGTAAAGCTGAAAACCTGAAATTCCCTCTGATCTATCTCAGAATTGACGACTATATCCAATGCCTACATGCACGCACACAGAACCGACTCCTCTCTTCAAAGGATTCTGAAGGTGGACAGATTGACCAAAAATCACAGAATAAGGCAAAGCATCCATTCCTCCTGTTTCCCAGGAGGCAATGAGTGATGCATCTGTGGCACCAGGAGCACTGGGCTGAGGGCTGCCTCTAAGGCAGTGGCAACTGCAACATGGGAGCCTCCACCAAGAGGTCCAAAATGCTACGCCAAAGAAAAAAGCAACACAAATAGCCTGTTTCTTAAAAAGAAGTTAAAGTGGAAACCCATAATCCATTTAAAGGTTTCAGAGGAGAATCTGTTCAGGAAAACCAGCAAGTATGCTCTCTGTGTGGGTTAGCTCTTGCACCCATGACTTCTTAACATACCAGCTCCAGGGGATCTTCAACAAGGACGCAGGTTTTCATATGTAGATGCCCCCTTGAGCACTCTAGGATATCTCCCCCAGCCTCCAGCCACCAATGCAGATGGCATGGGGGTCCAATAGATCCTATATTCTATCTGCAGCGCTGTGTGGATGTCTTGCCTACCCTTGGTAGCTCATGTCCAGGCATCTGCCTTGCTCCCCAACAACTGAGCTTGTCAGTGTTTTGACATGCATAGCCCATTTGCTGCCATACACCCAACACCCCCACATACCTGCCAGCTGCACCTGCCTGGCCAAAACAGGGTGCCAAAGGCAACAGTGAGTCAATCCGGTGTTCATCCCAAGACACTGTTGCATGAGGAACACTGGTTGTTCTTGCTGTGTTTTGGTTTTAATGGGGCTGAAGCTGTACTTCCCACAGAGCTTAAAAAGTGGAAAAGAAAGCTGTGCTGGTTTTGGCTGGATTCATTTTCTTCAGCTAGTATGAGGCTATGTTTTGGATTTAGTATGAGAATAATGTTGATGACACACTGATGTTTTTAGTTGTTGCTAAGTAGTGCTTACACTATAGTCAAGGACTTTTCAGTTTCTCATGCTCTACCGACTGAGAAGGCTGGAGATACACAAGCTGGGAGGGGACACAGCTAGGACAGCTGACCCCAAATGACCAAAGGGCTATTCCATACCATATGACATCATGCTCAGCAGATAAAGCTGGGGGAGGAAGGAGGAAGGGGGGTACGTTCAGAATGATGGTGTTTGTCTTCCCAAGTAACCGTTACGCGTGATGGAGCCCTGCTTTCCTGGAGATGGCTGAACACCTGCCTGCTGACTGGAAGCAGTGAATGAATTCCTTGTTTTGCTTTGCTTGCGTGCACAGCTTTTGCTTTACCTATTAAACTGTCTTCATCTCAACCCACGAGTTTTCTCACTTTTACCCTTCCAATTCTCTCCCCCATCCCACTGGGGGGCGGGGGGTGGGGCAGGCAGTGAGCAAGCCGCTGGGTGGTGCTTAAACCATGACAAAAGCCTTAGATGACCTTTCAGGGGAGGATAGCTTGGGAGTTGCCTTTTCTTTTAAACTAACCTCAGCAGAAGAATGAGGAAACAGTCAGGTAAGTGTTAAAATAAATGATGAGTCCACACATCGGACAACTGACCCAGTTTTGAAATAATATCGTACTTTATTATTTTAGATTGAAAAACAGGACTGTTCAAAACTTAAGAGATTAAAACTCTGCAGTTGCAACTGCAGCCAATGGAAATATTGTCTTTGACTTCAACAGAAACAGAAAATGTCTTGAGTTAATCTGCAAAAACTTTGAAACACTGGAGTGATTACTAGTTTCTGCCAATCATTAGCTTTCCTCCTTTTCCTTCAACTGAATGACTTTAAAACTTTCATGGGCAGTACATTCCATTACCATTTATTTATTTGCTGTCTAGCTTCATATTTTCTCTACAGAGTTTTGAGAAGATGAAAAGGTGATCTGTTTCCAGGATCTATGATAGGAAAAACCCCAGCTAAACAAACAAGCAAAGAAAAAATGGAGACAGAAAGCCTTCCTACGTCCTATGGAGGTGGCAAGGGAGATTTCTGTTATCTCTTGGAGGGAGCTGAAAGACAAGCTTACAAAATATGCAGATTTTATTGACCATCTTCCCTTAGAGCAAAGCCTCATTGCTGCTGTGTCACTGGCTAATCTGTTATATTGCAGTCCCAGTTTTATCCACTTACACCCACTCTGTGAAAGACAGATCCATAATGACAAATAAAAATAACATGTATGTGCAGGATGATGCTGAAGGTGGACTGTGCATGAACAGAACTTGGTCATTTGTTATTCACGGGTAGTGGCACTTTACCACAAAGCGGATTAACCAGCTTGCCACTGCTATAAATATTGTGTTTCCTTTTCCTCCTCTTCCTTTCCCTAGACCCAGACCCAGTCACACAATCCTGTCCCATCCTTTGCATTAGTTTTGGTGATCTTTAACACGTTCATGCTTTGAGTCAACTCCATATGCCATCACAAATGATTCGCCTTTTTTCCAGTTTAATATTCTTCTTGATTCCAGTAAATTGAGTTGGCTTGGTGCAGGGTCAGAAAACACAAGCCAGTGCATGTGAGGAGAGGAGGGCCAAGGCAGGAGGAGAGCAGGGAGAAAGGCACAGAGCCTATTCCTTTATGTGGAAATGAGCTGCTAGAGCATCCCAAGTCCAAACATGCAACGTCACCTGTTGCAGCTTTGCTGTAGACACCTTAATTCTTTGTTATGTGCCCTGTAGGCTTGTCTTAACAGCCATCTGCAGCCTGTCAGTAATTATATAGCCTGGCTCAGAGGATTGAGCAATAATGTGACATACGGTGTACATAAAGAAGTCCAAGAGAAAACTATCTTGGAGACCACATATTAAATGTGTTTAGAGGCCTAAAATGTAGAGTAGCATCTACTGAGGTGTCTCCAAAGCATTTAGCTATCCCTTGAGAGCTGCACATGTCTTTCTAGCTGTAGCATCTTTGTCTTTGAGAACCTGGCCCTCACCTCCACACAACCTCCTTGGTCATTTAGGACCATGTCTTGCTTTCTACAGCACAGTCTGAGAAACAAGTGTGGTAACACCACCAAAGACCCTGCAGCCCATGGTCCATGGCTACTTCTTCCAACAGCAGTGTTTACGCAGTGTATGGGAGCAGTGGTGAGACAGGAGCTGGCAGAGCTGTTCCTTTACACAACACGGTTTCTCACAGGCAGAAAGCTGATCTATTGAGCTCATATTCCACCCGTTCTTCAGGACGTAAAGCTCCATCCAGGAATACAAGCTGCCAAAGGAAGATACAAGTGGGACATAAAATTATTTGAATACCTGAACTACTCAATGGAAGGCCAGTGTTTCCTTTTTTGATATAGTTGGTCTATTTGCAAATTGGCATTTCAGCTTCATTAGTATTTGCTGAGCTAGCTAACAGTGTGTTTTACACTTGAGATGCCTGGAACATGCTTAGGCTTATTAATAAATTTAATCTTGTGTTACATATAGTAATAAACAGGTTTCTACTTGGGATTTTGAATGACTATTTCATGATTTAGTTAAAGCCTTTTCCTTGGTGGAGTGCCACAAAATTATACAGCTCTTATGAAAAGGAAGATTAGAGCAGACTGGTGGAACTGCAGTCATGAGAAATTTGAAAAGAACAAAGGTTTTTCATAGGATGACCCATATGACCAAAAACTGCCCACATACCTACACTAAAAGGGAGATTATAAAGTACCATAATTCCCGTATCAAAGCCCGAGAAGAAAATAACTAGCATTAGACTGAATTATTTTGAGCATGGAGTGTTTGGCTGAATCTGCTGTTCTTCCTTCTAGTTCTACTGCTATACGACTAGAGCAGCCTGCGCTGAGCAAACCTTACAGCCTTCTCTGCCCCTTTGCACTGAGCATGGATCTGTGCGGGGCACAAACCCCACCAGCAACACTGCCTTGGCGCTGCTGCTCTACGACCCTCGTTTTGGAAAGAACCAGTTGGCAGCAGCTAATCCCACAGGCAAAACCCGGGAATCCTGGTGTCAGCCCCACGGAGCGTGGGAGTGTTGCGGGTTTGGCAGGCAGAGAGTTGCTTTTTTACACAACTGTGCAAAGTACAGTTCTTGTGATAAAACATTACAGTACATTACAGGTTATTTGGAGCAAGGGTTACATTTCTCCTAGTCTTATCTTGGTGCCTGATGCATTCTTTGGCAGATATGGGGATTTGGACAAAGATTAAAGAAGATACGGATGTGAACAACTGGGTTACCACATGGAGGCTGTATTACTGTTACTGGCAGTATTAGAAAGGGTTAGAAATGTGAGGCATATAATCATTTACAGGCATAGCACAGAAACCAGGCAGTTATTTTCTATAAACCTCAAATACTAGAACAATGGAGCCTTGGGGGATTTAGTAACGCGAAGCACGGTTTGGGTTCCAACTCTTACCTCACCTGCTCAGCTTTAACTATTTCGTCATATTTTAAGTAAAAATCTTCCCGAATGCCACCTGAAAGGCATATATATATTACAGAGCCTGAGCTGAAATAGGGGATATAAACAACTGAAATGTGAACCTTGCACAAAGCAAGGTTGTAAACACACACTCGATTACATGAAGTTGTAGCACTATTTTAAAAGCTTTTTGCGTATCTTTATTATTTTATGATTACAGCTTTAGTATCAGCTGTTGAATGGCCGGGAAAATATGGTTTGTCAACCCTCCCAAGGGAGCGAGTCTGAGAAGGGGTGAGGACACAGCACACACTTCATCTACCCACTCCTCTGACTTTCTGCACGGGGAGGTCAGTGGGTCACCAGCCCTCTCCAAGTCCCACGTCATGGGTTTGCCAGGGAATACACAGCTCAGACCAGCGGGTCCCTCTTTGACCCCGTGCTCTCCCCTGCTCTTCCCAGTCACTGGTGCTTCTGTCTTAAACTCCTTTCTGAGTTACAGCCCACCAAGGACACAGTTTCATGAGCGCTTAGAGGCTGGCATAAGGCAAGGATGCCACTAACCAGTTCCTGACTCCTGTTAGCTACACAGATGCAAGCAGAGGGGACGGGATGAGAAACCACGCCGGCTGAACCACTGCCCAATTCGCTGCCTGGAGGGCCCTGCTCAAAGGGGGTCACAGTGGTGGGGGCACAGCGGGGAGGGAAGCTGCATGCCCTGCCTTCGAGCGCTCTGCACCCCACAGGCTGCCTCTCCTCGCGGGCAAGCTTGTCACCCTCCGCTGCCGGCGTCCACGGGGCGCTGCCACTCCTCCTTCTTACGCAGTAATTTCGTGGCAGACCTTATGGGAAACTGAGGCTCTTACTCGAAGATAACTGGATCATCCCCTGGAGCTGGGGGCCTACAGTTAAGGCAAGCAACAATTATTCCAGGTACTTAAATTAAGCATCCCGGATCCCACCCAAAGCGGCTTGACTTCTCTGCTCCTCGGTTGTCTACCTGCACACTAGACCACTTCCCAGTTCCTCAGAGGTGCTATAAATAACAACGACGTATCACAAAGTGCTGTAACTCTAAGTACTAGGCCAACTTTTAAAACTGTATCAATTAGTCCGCTTAGAGAAATTTCACAAAAGGTATTTTCAATATCTTCCATTTGACTTCTCTTTGAAATGGGGTCTCCAAAACATTTCTAACATCCCTCTGGAAGAGAGACCCTGAGACATACTTGCCTGGCAGAAACACCTTGGAGGTATTAATGGTCATAACAGCTACCTACAAAGAATATGATACAACAAATACTGAGTTTCCCTCTCAGTGTTCTCCTTTTTCAAGGTTTCTTCTTACTATTTTGATTTTGCACTGATCTCTGCCTAAAACCTTTAGAAAATCACCAATCAATCAATTTCATCAGAGGCAAGGAGAATGTTTTTCCAATATTTTTCAACTTCTCAGAAGAACTTTATATTCCATATAAAGTAGATTATCCAGAATATACAATATGAAGTAGATGAGATGAAAAAAGATTTGGAGATAAACTTGCAACTGAGGAAGGCATAATTGATCTCTGGAGACTATTCAGTGTGTGGTTACTAGTGGACTATTTTCTCCTCTCCTGCTACTTAATGTATCCTGTTTTTACACTTTATTCCTGAAAAAAATACTTTGGTGTAATATTATGTCTGAAAAGAGATTAGTCTCCACTAGCTATCAAAAGCCAGAGGAACTAAGGTATGGCACTCAATAGAAATTTGAGATTGCTTTTCAAGAGTTTTATAATGGCTATAGCTAAGTAGTACTATCATACAGAAGTCTGTAAGTTATTATTTTTCTTGCCATGTGAGGAGTGGGTTAGCCTTTAAGGAAAACGATGTCCTGGTTATTAGAAAAATACCAAAAGGTATTTGCTGCCTGCCTCAGTATTTCTAACTAGATGCAATTTTTGAGACTAAGCTACTGTCTGGGAGTTAGTACTTTGGACAAAAATCAGTAGAAGAAAACTTAGGTGTAATCTTTTTGTGACCATCCCTACTTCAAATTGACAAAAAGCTTAAGTGTTTAAATCAGATCGTTTTTTGAGACTCTGGACTTAAAAGCTTTCACTGTAGTTTTTGAAAAACTCTTATCAAATCCTACTCTGCTATCTCATTTTCTTCTTGAAGGTTAGGTTGTTTCTTGCTGCTGTTTTATCTAAGGTACGAACACCTGTATGTATGGCCATTTAAAATGCAAGAGGATTATTCCCATTTGGTTCATTGTTACATGACCAAAAGCCTACAGAATGAGCGATCTTGTAAATATTGACTACTCCCACCAGGAATCAATCCACCATAACTTACACAACAGTAACAATATTGAAGGATGAAACGAGACAGAACTGCAACACACAAAAAGCTGCCAGGCAATGAACAAATACACAAAGCGGGGAAAAAAAAGATCCTGCCTTGGGAAATTTGTGATATTTCCAGCTTTGCAGATCTAATACTGTGGCAGTTCAGTAGCTGAGCTGTACCTGAGCTGAATGCATGTGGGTACAAAAGAATTGGAAATTCATATTAGGTACCTACATACATACAAGACGTCCACTTTCTCTGGCACAGATACTTCATTACATGAGGACACATCAAACTGCTCCCAGGATGGGAAAAGCTTGTGGCTCTAGGTTTCTGTCTGGCAAAGGAACATGCCTCCAAGTGGGACCATTGAGCCCGGGCCACCTGCCATGGCCCACCCCAAGGCAGGAGCGCAGCATGGTGCTACGGCCACTTTGCCCCTCCGTGGCCTGGGGTGTACCTGGCACAGCAGCTCACAGGCTCTGCTTTTATTTCCAGGTCTGGAAAACACTCAGGGCTGAAAATTGGTGTTAAAACCAAGGTAAGACCTGCTACTAATGCGTCTTACTTAGGAATTCTGCTTTTTTACACTATGGATCAGTATTTTAGTCTTAGCTGCTAAACTTCTCTGTATAAAATAAATATGCTACAGTTTGAGTATGGCAGGAAAGACGAGGCCGTTGCTAAAGAGGAAAAATATGATTTATTTATTCTACTTTTCAACTAACTTGCAAATGCTCCAACTAATATTCAACTAATACTTAGGGATTTGCGGGTTGTTTTCAGGAGAAGTTACTCATGGAGTTAGGACTTCTTGGTGTATCCTCTTTCAGTGCAAGAAAAGCGCACAGACCTACATTCTTGCCTGTGGTGGGAACCTAAATAATCCAGGTATTCAGTCTCCTTGATATGCTGCACATATGTCCAAATTCAGTCCTTTGTAAAGCTTAGCTGTCAACAAAGCCTTTGGAAGGGCTTTGCACACAGCCCGTGTTTCAGGTCATGCCTCTATTTTTTCTCCTATCTTATGCCTAAAAAGAAATTTTACTCTTTCTGCTATTGATGATAAATTAAATGACATGCTAAAGAAAACAACTTGTCATGCAGAGAGGATGAGAAGATAGTCTCCTCCTTTGTTACAGAGTACCTGGCATTCTTTTATCTTATCTTACACAGTTATTATTTACTAAGAAAAAAGCAATGAGGTCAGCCTGTGGAAAACAATATGAAGATAGTCCTCTAGTATAGGCTCTCCAGCTTAGAAGATGCTGGAAAGAAGATAAACTGGGAAATAATTTGGAAGTTCTTACTTTCTTTGGAAGCACTTTGTATCTTGTGGGCATCACCAAAGAAGAGCCTCTTTAGCAGAGATCAGGACACGGTGACAGCTAAGTTGGTAGGAGAGGGTGTCTCCAAGGAAACAGGTTGCGGCAGGAGAAAAGGTGAACAAGATGCAACGGGCATCAGTCACCAGCTAGGCTACTCTGAGAGGTAGCAGCTCAGCATTTTGCACACAGAATAACTCACACACTACAACCTCTGTTTCTACCACTAGCAGCATTCATGACATGATTCGATACACCAGACTCAATCAAGGCACCATAATCACGTATTGTGCACAGCAAAAGAATATGTGGGCTACTAAGAAAGTAGAAATTCAAGTTCTTTGCAAAAGGAACATGCTGATGCAGACCAAAGTGATGAAAAAATGTGATGATTTTCACTTTTTATATAAACGTATGAAACTTTATAGACTGAAATGCACAATTCATTCTTGTTGAAGTAAGTAAAAAACTCCAACCCTCAAAACCAATTGTATGAATGAGAAATCCCACAAAAACCCCTAGAAATGCACCACTCCGACTCATGACAGAATTTAATCCTACTGCAGCTGTTTCCACACATCAGGTGAGAGCAAGAAAAAGAAGTTTTAAAGCAATACTGAGAAGTCACAACAGTGTCTTTCATACACTAATTGAGAAGTTAGCTTGGTGAGGAATCAGCATTACAACTTTGACTGGAATAAGTCTGTTAGTCATCTTCCTCACTGCAGTGCAAGCAGACCTTCACTTGAAGATCCTTCCAGAGATCCTTCACTTGAATCTTTTCAGTGTTGTGACTCCCCTCTCCCCCCAAAGAGATTATTTAATCCAAGTTACTATTTGGCAAGACTTTCTGCATCAAGAAATAATTGCCAGAGCACATATCTCTCCAGTACCTCAGAAAACGCCTGGAGGCCTCCTCACTCAAAAGGAGGCAATTATCACATCTGCTGCTCACCTGAGTCAACTACACTGGACACAGGTGCACATCATAAATTATAGACCTGGAAGCATACAAATTTGATCCAAAAAAAAGACAATGATCTTTTTTTCTACCAAACATACCATTCCAAAACTTTGAAAGTAGATTATGCCATCTGAAGTCTTTTCATTTTATTCAGAGAATAGCACAATATTCAGCAATGTCAACTTGACAATCACCTCGAACAATGCTGCTTTAAAAATTTTTGTAGATGATTCATGAAGAAAAACAAACCTTTCTTTCCTCCCTGTCATAACAGCCTCATGACAAGACGTCTACTTTTTACTTATTACTTCTAATGACAGCCAGAAAAGAAAGGATTCTGTCGGAGTGGTCTCACCCATGAGTCTACACATCTTTCATCTCTCCCAGTGGGTATACTCTCAAAGTGCCAAGCTACTCTATTTAGATTTAGTGGCAGCTGATTTGAACGGCTTTGCAGATACACAAAAGATGAAGTGGATTGTCCTCTGTGGAATTTCTAGGAAGGCAGGAACATGTGAACCTTAAGGGCAGCTCCTCACGGCTGCAGGTGTGATATCATATATTCTCCTCCCACCAACTTACTGTCTCCAACTTAAAAGTACCTGGGCCTTTTCCCTCGACTATTCCAACTGTAAGGCATTTCCAGATCCTTACCCAAATTCTAACAGCTGATGGCTTTCTAATGGTTTTCAAGTAATGGATCAGTAAGATCTCCTATGATTTTGTAACTTCAGTACGTCTTTATTTCTTAAAATATTTTTGTTTCCTAGCACAGACATTTCTGGGTGTTGTCAGGCTGCATCAACACTGTTGTAAACAAATAGCTGAATCTCACCTGGAAACAATTTTTCCATCTCCATAAAAAATAACTAATGCTTCCTTTTTACAACTTGATGCAAACAATTTGTGTTCCTTTTCATACAAGGCAAGGCTCCTTCATTAAGTTTCTGTTCTAAAACAGAGCAGGGAAGAGAACAAAAAAGAAAAGCTGGTATTCGGTTAACTGGACATACAATTTAATTAAAGCAATTATTCTAATTGCTTCAACTGAACACAAAGGTTAAAAAAACCAAAACCAACCAAAAAAAAAACCCCAATAGATTGGAAATGTACTGAAGTCACACTCCCTCATCACATTTCCAAAATAAATGCTAATTTGTTCTGTGATTGGTGGATACTGCTTCAGGAATGGGGAATAGTCCCTACCTGGGACTGAAAAGCAGCTACTCAAGAGATAAGGAAATAATAAAATGGCCTAGTTATAAAACAGATCTTGCTGGAGCAATGGGAGAGTTTAAGGGGAATTTAGCATGAGTCTACTCTTACAACAGTTCAATGTTGCTAAGTTTAGGCAAAGGATGTTTTTCAGGAAGAGATATTTCTTCTCCACAAAATGCTTTTCTAGCAAACATTTCTTTTTTTCCAAGTTGAATCCAGAAGATTTTCCTTTGGACTGTCCAGAGAAACTAGTCAAGTCTTGGGGCTGGAGATATTGGTACGGAGCTAAACTAATAACATCATCCGAAGTACTGCCTGTATGTTTAGAGAAGCTTTTTTTCATATTAAGTGTCCTGGAAGTAATTATACATGATACTAAGTGTACTGGAAATAATTATACAACATTATGCATGTAGGCAGATATTATACAATGGTGGTTTGTCTTGAAGTCATATTTTATGTGATGTGTAAATGAACGCTTCTGCATGTGATGCTGTCAGCCTTAGAAAGGCTTATACTCCTCCTCCCTGCCACAGTTCCCTGCAAAGGAAAAAGACTATAGATAGCCCTGCACTGCCAGAACACATACATTAGAACTGAAGGGAAAAAGGCTTCAGCTGAAGACGGTAATCACCTCATAAACAAGAGCTGACTTGTCACGCTCTTATGCTGCAGATTACGGTGTGAGAAAACAGAGTTTACATTTTCATCAATTTTACTGGTGCAGAAGGAACGTATCTTGGATTTCTGTTACAGCGTACTAGCTCTATAGTTGATAGGACTAAGCACACAGGAGTGGAAATAGAGCAGACCGGGGCACTGAAATAGCACAGAAATGAGCTGAGTTTAAACGTGGAGAAAGACACTGAAAATGTGCTCTTGAATTTCAGGTCAAAGAGTAGCATTAGTGGTCAGCTAAAGAGTATGGACTGTGTAATAGCAGTAGTTTGGAAATTTTGTGTATGTTGCTGGAAATGTTTACGGTCAAGTATACACAGCAGCACGCTCAAAGCAGCTGGCATCATACCAAATACCCAATACCCAATTCTTTCAAAAACATCTCTCAGCAACACAGTGCTCTCCCTATCAGCCAACTGAACTGGGAGCACAGATCCTAAATAACAGAGACAGCTTTGCCCAGATGCGTAAGACGACAGTGTTAAGTTTGCTCTGATATAATAATGTTTGCTCCAAAACCAGGCTCGACTGCCTCAAGGGAAGGAAAGGGGCTAACACAGCTGGCAGAAAAGCCATTAGGTACTACTTGGCCACATTTGTCACTGCTGGAGCTCCTCAGGTGCTCCAGCTCGAACTTAAAGCTGTGGAAAAGCTGAGGCTGGGTGGCAGCATGGTGGCACCAATTGTTGAATCTTGATCTTTTGGTGCAACTGTCCTCAAATGTGCAGGGTGGTGCACGAAGCCTCTTTGTCCTCTCTGATCTGAAATAAAGTACAACTCGGCTTTCACATGAGGGATACGCCTCATCAGACTTCTGTTGCCAAGCATGAGATTTTTTGACCTCCTGATTTTTCAAAAATGAAAAAGGCTGTGGGATTCTTTTAACTAAAAGAAAAGATTCTTTTCTCCTCCCTCAAACTAACCCAGAGGCCTTCTCCAGATCTACGACAGTACCAACAACAGCATTGCTTTCAATTAGATCAGCCACTACAATTTCAGCCAAAACCATGAGTTTTAAGAAAGCCATGAGTCCCTAAAAACAGCACATTATAAACTGTTTGTAATTTTAATTATAATGGTCACTGCTTGTTCTTGTTCTGTCAATGCTGTCCTTTGTGTACAAACTTAGGTCATTAAAAAAATAACTAAGATATAAAACATTTTACATTTGAGTGGGTTTACTTTAATATTTGATATTTTCCACTAATGCACTTTAGATTTATTATTCTAATATGTTGGGAGCTTGTGCAATCCTTGAGGCACCTCATATCCTGGAAGAAAGACAATTAGGCAGTTCTTGTCAGTGTAGTCATTCAATTAATGAAATACCTAATAATACAGTCTTCCATTAGTGGGCTGTACCACAGTTTAAATATTCTACTAATTCTCAAACCCTTAGCTATGCAATCCTTCTTCTGCATACCAGCCGTGATTGTCCACGAGGCCTACGAAGAAAGAGCTCTGTGACTGTAACGAAAACAAGGGTCCAGGCATAATGAATTTCAGCTTCTCAGAAGTGAGAGCCTTTCTCTTCATGTGTCCCGGTTTTGGCTGGGATAGAGTTAATTTTCTTCCTAGCAGCAGGCATAGTGCTGTGGTTTGGATTTAGTAGGAGAAGAATGTTGATAACACGCTGATGGTTTAGTTGTTGCTAAGTACTGCTTATGCTAGTCAAGGACTTTGCAGCTTCCCATGCTCTGCCAGGTGCACAAGAAGCTGGGAGGGGGCACAGCCAGGACAGCTGACCCAAACTGACCAAAGGGCTATTCCATACCATATGATGTCATGCTCAGTATAGAAACTGGGGGGGGTTGGCTGGGGGGCAGCGATCGCTGCCTGGGGACAGACTGGGCATCGGTCAGCGGGTGGTGAGCAATTGCCTTGTGCATCACTTGCTTTGTATATTCTTTTATCATCATTATTACTATCTCTTCCTCTGCTGTCCTATTAAACCACCTTTATCTCAACCCACGGGTTTTACTTTTTTTTTTTTCCCCCAATTCTCTCCCCCATCCCACCAGGGGCAGGGGGGAGGGTGAGCGAGCAGCCGTGTGGTGCTTAGCTGCCAGCTGGGGTTAAACCACAACATCATGTTAATGTTCAGTTCCTGATTTTTGTCTCTTCATTTAGAAAACACTTTTAAGTAGCACTGATAGGCCTTCCCTCTATTTTGTATCAAACGTAAAATACACACCCTGACCTGCCCCTGCTTCCTCTTTCCCAAGATGAATGCTGTTCCAATTCCCTCCAGGACAATTCCCAGGTAACGAGCTCATTTTTAACACCGGCATTAGCTGGGCCTTTTCTTGGCACAGCAGGATGCGGGCTCTGCGGCCTGGCCAGATGCCTCGGGGAGATGAGGCGCTCTCTCTGGAGCCTCGCTCTACCCACCCGCAGCATCCGTAGGCACCTAATTTTTTTGCGATGCGTGCTCCGATCCGTCACAAACACACAGCGGCTTTCCGTCGGCCGTCCGCGCTGTAGGACCTTTCGGTGACAGCCTGTACTTGGGCACTTTCAGTCAGACTTTCGCCACCCAAGGTTCCCTTGCAGGAACACGGGCCCGGCCGGGCCAGCGGGCGGGGCGCCCGCCCCTCTGCCCGCGCACCCAGGGCCGCGGCGAGGGCGGCACTCGGCAGCGGGAGGGCCGCTTTCCCGCCGCCATTTCCGCAGGCCTTCCGCAGGGCAGGGGCGCCTCCTCCCCGCTGCCTCTGGCGGAGCCGCCGTGTCCCCGGCGTTTGCTTTTCCAGAGGCGCTTCCTCCCACGCCGGCTGCGAGGGGAAGCCGCCACAGGCTGCCGCTGCCCCGGCCTTGGCCTTGGCCTCGGCCCCGCTCCCTGCCGGGGCCGCCCGGCCGCCAGGCAGCGCCTCCGCCGCGAGCCTGCCCGGGGGGCGGGTCCTGCCGGCGGAAAGTGCTGAGTCACGCCCTGACGCGCCGCCGCCGTCACGTGTGGCGCCGGGCTCGGCTCCCGCCGCCGCCGCCGCCGCCGCGGCGCAGAGCAGAGCAGAGCGCAGGCTGCGCCGCGCAGGCTCCGCTCCCCTCCCCTCCCCTCTTCCCCTCCGCTCCGCCGCGGGCCGGCATGGGGCTGCTGTCGCAGGGCTCGCCGCTGAGCTGGGAGGAGACGCGGCGGCACGCCGAGCACGTGCGGAAGCACGGCATCCTCCAGTTCCTCCACATCTACCGCGCCCTGCGCGACCGCCACAAGGACGTCCTCAAGTGGGGCGACGAGGTGAGACCCCGGCGCGGCACGGCACGGCACGGACCGGCGCGGCCTGCCGCGGCCTCCGCCGCCCGGGCGCAGGTGCCGCCGCGGCGGGGTGGGCGCTGCGCGGCCCCGCTCCGCCCCGGCCCCGCTCCGGTGGGGCCCGGGGCCTGCCCGCCGCCGTGCCCGGGAGCGGCTCCGGTGGCTCGGCCGCGGTTGCTGGGCGAGAGGGGAAAGTTCAGGCTGCCCCCCCCCCCCCCCACGCGCGGTCTCCCTCCCTCGCCGCTTCCCGTCGCGCAGCACGGTTGCCCCGGTATTGCCTTGTGGTTTTTAAACGCTAAAGCAACTTTCGGTGCCTCCGCCGGGCATCTGTGCATCCGCCTGAGCAGCCCCTCGGGAGGCGTATTCCCGGGAGCGGCGATGCCTGGCAGCACTTGCTCATTCCCGCCAGTTTGCTTATTTATTTTCTCTGGAGCGAGGTCTGGTTAAAGCACGCGTGTGTCTGAACTCCAAGGCAGTGCCAGCTCGCCCTCAGAATCTGTTTTTGGGAGGGGAGCGAGGGATGCGGGGGCTGTAGGCGGGCGGGTGGGCTCAGCCGTGGCAGCACCGGGTCCCTCCGTGGTCCTGGCGTGCCCCCGCGGAAAGGGACCCGCCAAGCCTTGCCTTATCCCGCAGTCTTCCAGGCATCCCGCGCGAGTCAGGCTGCCTTCCGAACAAGGATGAGGATGGTCGCTCAGGTCGTGACTGCAGCTTTGTTACAGGTGCTTTGTGCCCGGGGACCCTGGCTTTATCCGCAGGTCTCGCGCGTCTTGCCGTGCAAACCTGCGCGGAGTTGTGTCCCGGCCTGACGGCGCCCTGCGAGGAGCAGAGTCTCTCTCCTGTATTGATCAGTAGGATCGCCTGAGAGTCCCGACTTTCCCCAGAGACAGGGAGCACCTTCGCGTGTGCTGCGCTAGAAGCTATCCGTGATCGTGGTGTTGGTGTGGTCCAGCGTTTGTCACCTGGAGGTGTCTGTGATGTGACTGCAGGGAAGTGGGAAGAGCAGGGTAGGAAGCAAGCGATGTGGGGGCTTGGCCATCACATCTCGGCCTCGTGCTCCCTTTCCTTTCTGAATGGCAAAGGCATTTGTGAGAAAACTTTGTCCGGGTGCTAACAGTAGCTGTTCATAGATGCTCTTTGCCACAGGAAAATGCTGTTCCCCTTGTGACCTTGTCTCCTAAAGCCTGTCTGTTCTTCTTTTAAGGAATTGCTGTCATACTTCACATAACTGAGCGAGGCAAGCATCGGAGCGCAGGAGCTGCTTTCAAGAGGAGTGAGTGGGGGCTTGGCTACTAAGATCTGTCCAGTGA
The DNA here is from genome assembly GCF_030463565.1 of Pelecanus crispus. Lineage (NCBI taxonomy): Eukaryota > Metazoa > Chordata > Aves > Pelecaniformes > Pelecanidae > Pelecanus > Pelecanus crispus. Next base: position 105,685,651 of record NC_134645.1, read on the forward strand.
AGGGAATGATGCTACCAGCATGTCTAGTGTACACTGCAGGGTTTTGCAGCCAGAGTGGTGTGGACTCAGGGAATTTAAATACATCTATCCCTCTCTGACGTCCCTGTGTTCCTACATCTCTTGTATGACTGAAGTTGTGCTGACAGAAGAGCCTCGCAGTCTTAAGTTCAGGAATATAGACAGAGCAGAGCTTCCCTATTGCTTGATGGTTTTCTCATTAATCTTTAAGATGGGGTACTCATTCCTCAATGGGTGTTACATTTTATTTGTCCTTCCTTTCTCAGGGTGAGATTTCACAAGATAGCTGAGGTTGATCCGCTAGCCAGTTGGTTCAGCTTTCCTCCCCTCGCTCCAGGCTCGTGTTTCTTCTGCCTTCCTTGCATTGTTACTGGCTATGCAAGTTCAAGAAGTTAACCCAGCAGAAGACTCTTCTCCGATTCAGTGTTCTAGGGTGGTTCGTTTTCTCAGCAGAGCTTTTGCTGTTTCACTGTGAGATCCAACAAGCTCTGCTTAATGTGAGGAAAGTAGCAGGAGCGTGTGGAGGAAAGGGGCAAGCAGAAACCAGCACCTGCAGCTGGTCCCTTGGTAAGCGTAGCTGTACGGTGAGACTGCACCCCAGGAGCCTCATTCTTCCTTTGCCTTGGCAACCGTACTGAAGAAAGTGTTTATGCTTGGTAAATGGTGGTGCGTTATGTTTAAGGAGATTCACAATTTTCTTCCGTCATGCCCAGCGTGGCAAGAGGCAGAATTTTAAGAGCAGTATGATTACAGCCATGGTTCTGATATGGAGGTAAGAGCCATATTTGAAATGCCTGTGAACATTCAGAGAAGGTCAGCTAACCCGCCTCATCATCTACCTCTGAGTTTAGCAAATTGTAATAAACTCAGGTGTGGCAATTTATCTTTATTTTACTGTATTATGCAATTTTTTTTTTTTTTTACATAACATAGCATTTAGGAGTATGTTAACATACCAGATACTTGTTGCCAGTCTGCACTTGTGTGCAAACAAAAACACGCCTGTCTCCATAATTTATTTCAGCTGTGCTGTAGATAGACTAGTGGGGAAAGCAGTAAAGTTCCTTTCCGTTTTTCTTCTCAAATACCTAGTTATTAGAAAGTGGCGCCACATTTACGAGCAGGTTAGATGAATCAACTGACTAATTGGACAATTTTCATAAAAAGCTTTTTGTGCACTTTGACCTTCATGTATAAAGTCATAGCCTGAGGGTGTTTTATTGTCTTAAAAACCTCTTGAAGATAGAAATCAAGAATGAAGATGACAGCTCTCATGTAATGGTAGAGATGAAATCAGAATAAACAAAATTACTTTTGTGTTTGAGAGATGTTTCTGAGACCATGTTTGGCCAAAGAGGGGTTTTTTTTGTTTGTTTGTTTTTACTCATTTTTAAGGAATGCTTATGAGGAAAAAGGCAGCTTTCTTAGTGCATGCTGAGTTTGTCTTTCAGGGCAGACGTGAATACTTTAAAAGATTGTCCCCATTTAGCTGATGCCATTTTGAGAAGGAAATCCTGTGTTTGCTCGTGCGTATAGAACCTTTGCTTTGGATCTGTTTTCAACAGGACCCCACTTTGCAGTGTGTGTTGTAAGACTCAGAGAGCTGTGGTGGTCCTTCGGGGTGCTTGTAACCTCCTAGGGACTCCACTCCCTGTGGTCGCAGGGAATGAAACTGTGGGGAATCGGCATATGCTTTCTGTTTCTTGGGTGCCAGACAAAAGCACTAACAGAGCAGGATGGTGGTACTTGTTTCGAAGGAAGTGAGGCAGCATCACAACTTACATTGCAGGGTAGTGTTCCCTAGTGCTCCCATCCTCCCCTGAGTAAAGAGCTGGAAAGGTCAAAACACTGGTTCTGCTACCTCTTGAAAAGTCATCGATCTTGCTTGCAAGGTTAGTAGAACCAAGGGGTTTACCAAACAGCTGTTGTCTCTTTTGGGGGCAGCTCTTTTTCACTGTTTTCCACAATCATGAAGTCTTTGCAATGGTAAAAAAAAAACCAAAAAACAAACTACAAATGTGAGTGTAATAGAGAATTAGACTTGCCTAAAAAAAAATCTTTCTAAAAGTCTCTTTGAACCAGCATTTGCAGGTAAAAGTCCTTTGCCTCTTAATTGTCTTTCTGCCTCATTTAAAACTGGCAGTTGGCCTCCTTGTTTATGCTTGGTTTCTCCTGACTGTGGAAAATACAAAACACTGAACTATCTCATTATCCCTCGTCAAACCCCTCCTTATTATCTTTGCCTTAATGCCCACAAAAGTTGGGCAGCAATTATATCTGCTGATGAGACCCTGTCACGCTAACCAGTATGGCCTTATGGTCTCCTTGTGTTTTCATCTTCCTCTCCCATCCAACAGTGTATGCTTATCTTTGGGTTTGCAGAGTAGTGGTCATTAAGGTGTTTTGGGGTTTTTTTTGTGCGGCAGATGCAAAAACCCGCAACTTTTCAGTACTGTGTTTTAAAACTCCAGTAGAGTTAGTAGGTACTACGTGAAACAATTCGTTTGTGCAGCCTGGCAGACGTTAGTGGTACCAAAAGAGTTTAAAGGTTTTTTGAGAGTAAGGCAGAGCTTATTCTGCTGCTTCCTAGCTTTTGTCCCAAAAAGCTCTCTTCTGTGCCAGCGCATTACCAATCTCCTGTGCTGTTCAGTGCCTCTCGTCGGCTGATTGCATTCCTCTAGCTGACGGATGTTGCTTAAATTTCACTTTGCAGCTTAATGCGGACACTCGGATCAGACAAGTGGAATGGCTGGCCCTTGGCTAGGCTCACTGCCATTGCTTTGTGATGAGCATGCACACAAGTGTACAAATCACGGCACTTTGTGCGTAGCTACGTATACGTATGTATTCGTGCATGGATGTAATACTTGTCTTCTGCGGTCTGTTTTGCTGCTAAATAGGACAGGTTGGTTGTTCTCGAGGCTGAACACCTATCTGGACTGGGAAGAAACAATATAAGCAAGAAGAGCTGGAAAAGGAAAATGACTGGGACAAAGGAACAATGAAGAGTAAGGAGGAGCTGCTTCAGCATAAGGAAAGGTCAAGAAGGGCCTGCTGGAGGAAGACCCACTCAGAATAAAGCAAGCGTGGGCAAAACATGACAGTTTTATTTGAAAGTATATGTGAATGAAATGGCAATCTGACTTGCCCAGCCTTGTTTAGTGAAATTGGACATAATGACCCTTTTGTTGTGTATGAGTCTTGTTCCTGTCAGTGTTGGGACATAGCACACAAGAAGCATCTTCAGTTTTTAAAAGGTTGTTTTCTTCATGGAAACTTGAAGTGAAATTTGGAGGCCTTTAAAATAGGTTTGATAACGAATGGTATGAGGCGGTGTGAAGAATGTGCCACCGCACTGCTTGCAAGTTGAAGTCTTCCCAACTTAATTCCCCCTCCCCCCATGTTATCTTTTTCTCGGTCTTTTTTTTAATCTTCTTTTGGTCTTTCTTCGTACTTTTGATTCATCCCCTCCTTACCCATTAGTTTTTTAATTCGACCTTGTAAATAAGTTAAATGAACATTTAACAAATGAAAATGAACATTTGCTGCTCAGGACTTCCTCGTGCAAGAAGCGAAACAGCCCTTCTCAGATGCAGCGAGAGGCCAGAGGTTTCTTACCAGAATGTCCCAAAGGTGTTGCTTCTGATTAGAAGATGCATGACTCTCTTTAAAGCTTTCTCCTTTTTCCTAATGAAAGGCTGTGGAAAGAGATGCTTTTCCTTTTGAATGGTTCTTCCCAGGGACCTAGCTATTGCATTGATGTCTTGCTGTGGTTTACAGCCTGTATGTTTTTGGTTTTTTTCAGGGCAGTAGCAATGTGTAAATGATGATCAGTGACATTGCATCACAGTCTGCAGAACTTCAGACTGGTAAAATAATTGCTACATCTTCAGGAAATGGATTTGGGTTCAGATGTGCACAGTGTGAGGCTCCTGTTTGTCACACATTTAAAACCAGGAACAAAGTCTAGGGTGTTTTTTAACAACAGTGAATCTAGCTTACCAGCTGAGTAAAAAAAAAAGAGTACAGCTGCTATCCCTGAAATACACAGGTGAAGTTTTGGTCATCTCTTCACCAAAAGACAACAGTGAGGCTTGGTGAGAGACACACATGTGCACATGGAAATGTTCAAATAGAGATAAGAAAGGACTGTGGTGGATAAAAGAAGCTGTAGGTTCAGAGTATCACAGTGTACAGGAAAGGTGGTGTTCTTTTCTCATTTTACAAGAAATTTGGCTAACCTAATAGAACAGAAAAGCAGCAGAGGTCCTTTTAAGATAATTACTTACTTTACAAAGCCTAGATGTCCTGTGGAACAAGATGCCACGTGGTACCTTTGAAGCCGAGATGGATGACAAGAATAGACAGTTTATTATGGTTTCTTTAAACTCCATGTGCTGCAAAATATATGTCCCTCTATCCAAACCACTTAGATAATTGTCAAGTGACTCGTGGGGCTTCTTTAATGTTCATCAGAAACTTTCTAACTAGGTTTTTACTGCATATAAATAAAACAGAATTACAAAAAATAGTTGTTGTGTTTTCCTGGCTGTCAATAATACATCTTTAAAAAAAATTCAGCCAAGTCATACAGACTCATGATCAATATTATGATGATCTCACATTCTCACTTTGTACAAACTGCTGCAATATACCGGTGCGCAGAAATTGCTTTGTTTTAAAGCTTTTCCTGGGAATCTCATGCTTATAATAAAGCTAAGGTAGCCTGAAGTCTTACAAAATTGTTTTTTTACATTTGAGCGCTTGTCATTTTAAGACAATCGCTTTTAGTTTCCCCCTCCTCAGCAAAATTCCCTGAACAGAATGTGTTTTTGAATTTCTTTCATGCAGAAATTCCTCATGATGGCCCCCTGCCAAGCGCGGCATGTGTGGATGCATCTGAATGGGAGCTGTCTTAATCAATGTACTCGCCCGCTTGCCGCGTGGGGGGAAGCGGCACTCGGGAATGATTTGGTTCTGTCACGTGTCTGCTTGTTCATCCTTTCTCTCTGAGCTTTATTTGGCTAAATAAAGGGACAGCGGCATTATTTGTTTATAAATAGATTTAGAGCTTCCTTAAGATGTTTTGTAGCTGCACCTGCTATTTATCACAGTGGCGTTTCTGGGGCAGGGTCTGAAGGCATGATGTTAATGCATCAGCTCACGCTGCTTGACAGGCTTGAGTGTATATGTGCAGCCTCTAAAATGAGTACACTAATGCATGCAAATGTAACTCCTTAAATCTTGACTTGAACAACATAGGTGCCCCTGAAGAGTCTCAGTGTTTATTCCTTCCCTGGATGCTTTGGCTGATGGTCATGAAACTACTTCTTCTGCCTGGCTTTAATCCTCGTGTCTGGGAAAGCCTAACCTGAATTACATCTAAACCCTCTAGCTCTCAATGTGCATGATATGTTAACCTCCCTGATGACTGATAATTTTGCTCAATTCTTCTGTGGCCAGGTGATAAGAGACATGTAGGTTGTAGTGCAGCACCGCTGACCTACCTGTGAGCTTTGCCACTGGATGCATTGTGCATGTGACAGTGCAGGACTCACTAGTTTATAGTGAGATGCTTTTTCAAAGACTAATTTTGCAATTTGTGGAAAACAGTTTGGAGGGTTTTTTTTGGTGGTGTTCCCCCCCCCCCCCCCCCCCCCCCAAACAAGCTGCAGTTTGTCATAAATAGTGATGAACCCCCATGATATGCATTGATTTCCTCCTTCCCAGTCTCGGATCTTAACAAGAGAAGCTTAAATTATCTGCTCTTTGTGTATTTCTGATAAAGAAATATTCTGTTCACAGCGTATTTCCTTCTGTGGATGTCAAGTGAAATGCCATGGACTTGTCATGGGATTGTTGTCTATTGTAATTCTTCTTTTGCCACAGGACTTCCTTTTCTTGCTGTGCAGACACCTTATTTTGGTTAACAGTATGCCAGTGAGTCGGAAGGATGAGTACAGGAAAGATTTTGTTGTTGATGTTGTGCTTTTTTTTTCCTTCTTGCTTTCTGATGCGAGGCAATTTAAAAGCTTGCAGCGTCTTGTTTGACAGTTGAGTTAATGGTCTTTTACTAGTCCATATAAAAATTATAGCCTGTGTAGAGCAGAAAATGTAGCTGTGCCAAAAAAAAACCTTGTTCTGTCCTGGTTTAAATCTAAAAATTAATAAGTCAGTGTTTTAAAGCTGTCTTTGATGCAGAAATCTAAAGTTAACATGGGTTGGGCTAGATGATCTCTGAAGGTCCCTTCCAACCCAAAGCATTCTATGATTCTATGATTATCCTAGCCTTTTTTTTTTTTTAATAGTGTTAACCTCGGGTGTTACATAGTACAGCAGTTTAAGAAGAGACACTTTGTTCTCTAATGCGCCCCATCTTGTTCTTTAGAAGCACACAAATGGTTATAACCTCTAGATTTTAGTTCTCAATAACGCAGCTTCCTTGTTTGTGGTATGCACAGCACAGGACATCCTCTAGTTAACGTCGTATCACGTGCAGAAGAAAATCTGCAGCCCTGATGCTGGCGAGTGGGAGGGCGAAGAGGCAGGAGCACTTAGCTGGGGCTGGCTGTGTTGACTGAGATGAGAGCCCCTGCATTCTCTTTGTTTTCTGCATCCATGATCATCTTTAATGTGGCGTAGAGGTTCTTCATTCTTTGCTTATTGCCAATGTAATATAAAACATCAGTTGTGTTTTGGTTTTAGGGCATGGTTTCTGCGAATTGGTTTCGTATAGAGCTGGAAATGGTGCTTTGTTCGTTGGATTGGCCACTTCCAATCTGCTTGCTCAAAATTAAGCATTTGGGGAAATACATTTGTATATTGGTTTTGCTGTTTGTGGCAGATTTTTTAAATTATTTCTGTGGCAGAAAACACCCATGATAATCTCATGAGTGTGGAAGTGCTCTGCCTCATGCCGGTGCGTGGTTTGGGGGCTTGCTGGCTAGAAACGGGGTAACCAGCCTCTGTGGCACTTACAGACTTGTTTTCTTCCGAAATTTGCTCCCTCAGGGCTTAGACTTGCCTTTGTGGGCCAGCAAACCTTTAATTAAAGGTATGTTACCAGCTTGTTATTACTGTGGCTCCATGTTTTATCACAACAGTGGTGAGAAAATAACTGTATTAAAAAAATTCTTGAGTATTATGCTCTACATCCATCAGAAGCATGTGTACCTACAGAAAAAATGCTTTTGCCATCTTAACACTGAAAACTTGTGGCAGAGGTCCTCTAATGAACAGCCAGGTTATTACAATTTTGTTCTCCTGTAGACTGTCATTTTAATGATGCATGGTATTTTAATGATGCGTTAGCTGACCAATAAATGTATAGGGGAACTACTTTTTTTTGTGCCGTAACGGAGCTTAATAACTAGTGAAATGTTTTTTGTTTTTTTTTTTTCTTTGATGTACTTGAGAAGAAAGTTTACCTCTGTTTTATTTTCTACTGTATACATAAATATATGAGGCATACTGCATGAAAGTATTTATATTAAGTGTTGTAGTGGCTTTTGGTAATAGTAAACAAAAGCCATGAGACCTCATTGGGTGTTTAGGAAAAATTTCTAATTTCTCTTAAAGCTCCAGGCCTGAGGGAAGGTACATATGAAGAGACTGCTAACAATTGCTCCAAGTACATGTGGCAATAGTTGCCCAGTGGAAGAAGAAAGAAACTGTCAGTAAGATTGTCCTTGAGGACAGCAGTGGTCCGTGAGTCACCCATGACTTTAGAATCACAGAATGGTTTGGGTTGGAAGGGGCCTTCAAAGGTGAGCTAGTCCAGCCCCCCTGCCATGGGCAGGGACATCTTCCACTAGATCAGGTTGCTCAAAGCCCCATCCAACCTGACCCTGAACACTTCCAGTGATGGGGCATCCACAGCTGAGATGGATGATCAGGAGCGTGGTAAAAGGCAAATGCAGGGAACTGTTTTTCACTGGTGCAGAACGTACAGACTTGCATTGCTTTCCTCAAAAAAGCTTCTGGTCAGATCACTCTTCTTAAACTATTTTCCTCTGTTATATAATCTTCTCAGCACCTTACTTCTGCGCTTACCAAAGTCCAGACTGTATGCTTACCTGTGTTTTCATATGCAGAAATAACCTTGTGGCAAATACTTTGAATGTTAAAAGGATTTTAACATTAACTCTTGAGCAGAGGCCTTACTCTCAACTGTTAGATAGGTTTTGTCCCCAGTGTACTTAGCATGATGGTGTTAAATTGAGTGCGTGAGGAGGGGTTTTGATATTGGAAAGCAGACCACTGCCAAGGCAAGTATTTGGATGGTGATACTATGTGGGACATGTGTTGACTTGGGTTCTCCTTGTTCCTTAGAGTTGCTGCTGAAGAGTTGCTTGACTGATATTTCTTCATTTTTAAGTAGTGTGCTTTATGCAGAAATAATATGTGCAATTATGGTGAAATAATTCAGGCATTCAGACGCAATTTCAGACATGCTTACCCATTTCCAGACAATGATGATCTTTCACTTTGCCACCAGGCAAGTCCAGCACAACTGTTTGGCTTAATGCATGGGGAGTGGTTTGGCTCCTCCCCAGCGGAGGTGCTTTAAGGTCTCGCTCATGGTTGTATTTACAGGGGCGACATCCAAGAATTTTCAGAAGCCCAAAACTTCCTTGGTAGCTGACTGAGAAATAATCATGACAAGTGAAGTAACGCCATTCTGGGTGCTGTCCTGCCGGCAAAGGTGATGGTGCATACTCCTTCCCTAGGAGATAACGGTGGTGGAGTGGAGCTGGAGCGGGAGTACTCTGTAGATGCAGTATGTTGCAAGTCAGTAGTTGAGAGGAAGAAAGCCTGTAAAGAATAGTTTTTCTTTGTGTTGGCTCGTGGGTAGATCTGTTATAGTCAGATTATTTGCTTTAACTGAGAATTTATTTGCTTTTTTAATGCATTTAACTTTGAGCAATTTTTTTAGGCTTGCTCGTGTGTGTGTATTTACATCTTCTGCTTTGCAACCTTGCTGGTCGAGCTGTTGTTCTTTCTCCTGGTAAGGTGCCACAGCACTTCTGCAAGCCAGACAGACCTGGGCTGGTTGGAGAAGCTCATCCTTTGAAGCAGTGCTGTGCATGTCTGTCTACAGGGAGAAGCTGGGAGGCCATCTCTTGTCCTCGGCAGCCTTGCAGCACGTGCCGGCCGGAGGATAGAGATGCAAAGGGTTTGCTGCAGGGTGAGAGCATCGGCTGGGCACGTGGGTCCAAAGCGGCCACCTTTCTTACCATGGCAGGGTGTGCTTTCCTGGCCAGCTCTTGGCAAGGCTGCTTGTCAGCCGTCTGCATCGGTAATTTGACCTGACATGTATTTTGCTGCTTGCTAGTGAGACTAGTTAAAATTAGAGAGAAAAGTGAACTCTAAAGAGCTCAGCAAAATGATGAATTATGAATGTTGGGTGAAACCCCACACATTTGGCTTTCGGACTCGAAGCTCTTCCAGGCGTGCTGATGCTTTCAGCTTGGCTGCAATTCTCTGAACTTTATTGTGGATAGAAAACATGTGACAAGTGTGTGAATGATGAGCTGGAGTTAAATGTAAAAATGTGTGAACTCTGAATTTGTTTCTGTCTTTCTAGCTGTAGGCTAAATCTTTTGATGAGCTTAAATTAAATTCTTTAAGGATGCCCATTCAGTCAGTCCCTCTGTTGGCAAGATACTCTGTGGGTTACTTGGAATTGTTGGCAGCTGTCTGAAGTTTTTTTTCTTTTCTCATTAAAATTAATGGCAGATCTTCTCTGTGTTAAGACAGCTTTGAAGATTTAGTCAATGTTGCTGGAGGCAAGAGGAGTAGTTGTTTCTGAAGCTAGATGCATAAATGCAATATAGTCAGTACTGCACTCGGATTATAAAACATTTTGGTTTCTTTGGTTTTGCTGCCTTGGCTTAATGTTTCTTTACACTTTTGGCTTATTTTCTTTTGTGAAACTTGTCATGCGGTTTATAGAGAAGTACAGTGTTCACACCACCAGCTCCTTGCAGTTGCATTTGGAGAGGGATTTTTAGGACAGGAGGCTAATCATAGTGGCATTCATGTAATGGTGGACAAGTGTTCAGCTTTGGGGTCTCTCAGAGGTAGCTGCAGTTCCTTTACCTTCCCTTTTGCTACCAGCCCACGTGGGCTGTGCGGTGGGGGGGCCAGGCGTGCGGTGGGCTTGATGTCCATTCACGCATCCATCTGTACGACTCGCAGAGCTGTGTGCTTGTGTACCTCCTCTAGTTTAGGCTGGGTCCGAGTGAGGATGACGCTTTTCCAAAGCAGGAGGAGATGATGTTGAATGTGGTAGGAAACTGGAAGGTGTGAGGAGTCCCTTCCTATTGCCAATAGCCATGGGTCAAGTGTCACTGGAGAGATACTGGATCTACTGGTACTAGATAATAACTAAATCAGTGCTGGAGTGCATTCTGGTTGACTATAGTTTGTAGTTATTGTGGTATAACACACACAAATCACAAAATGTACCACACAAAGAAGTGCTGTTTTGCACAGAAACTAGGAATCATTACTTTTCTTTGGGAGATTAAAATTTGATCCTAAAACATATCGAGAACGTGTATAATTGCTGAATGAATCCCTCCAGAGTTTGTGTCTAATCAGTTTGTGTAGAATTACACACACTCTTGGATAATGCTGCTTGTGACTTAATCGCAGATCACAACAGAGGATTATATTTGTTGTCACAGTAGCTAGCAATAACTCACTCATGAACACTGAAGCAACCAAAGAACATGAAGCCCACAAATCCACTTATGGTGTGCTGGAAAACACAAGTTCCCTGTGTTTGGCAAGCTCTTTTCCTATACTGTCAGACTTCTGAGCAAAATACAAGTTTCCATGGTTTGGTATGCTGCAACTTTATCATCAGCATCTTGCATGAATCTGGAGCAGCGGTGTTTGGTAAGTACCAGTGGATGCAGCTCTAGGCAGTGTTGGAAAACAAAATGGTGCGACACATCATAAGTTCTAGCTGTGGAAGTGTAGTCTGAATTTTCAACTACAGGTTGATGGAGTTGTGAAAATCTCAGAGGCAGCAGTTTGAGAGCCTCCAACAAAAGGCTCTGCATATCGCCGCCGGTCCAGCCAGGGGTTTTCAAAGCCAATACCCTCGTGTTGCATTTCCACGCGTGACTTCTGCTTTTACGTGGCAGGCGACACACCACCCTTGGAGACTCTTTTGGTTTTCACACTTCCTAGAAAGCACAAAGCATCCCCTGCCAAGTAGGCGTCAGGAATAGATTGGTTCGGTGAGTATTGAAGGGCTATAAGGTCCAGGCAGCTGTTAGGTTGCTATACTCTGTGGCGCTCTAAAAGGCCTTACGGGAGCTTTGATAGCAAGTATGCATGGAGATTAGAAAGTTTGACATGAGGGTGTTGGAGGTTTGGCTGCTTTCAGATAATCTCTGTTAGGGAAACAATATTCTCCAGTGCTGGGACACAGCACCGCTGTCGGTGGTGGCTTGTTGGATGGAGTGTGGGTCGCACCCCGGGGTAGGGACGGGGCGAGGAGGCAGAGGTCCTGGGGGCCAGGAGAGGAAGAAAAGGTGGCAGCAAAGCTGAAGCAAGAAGGGGTGGAAACCCCTGTGCTGTGCCAAGAGCTGGAGCATGTTAATAGCAGGACCGATGCTGTCTGTAACAACCGTGGGCTTTCCGTGGTGTAAATGAGGCTCTGTCGTGCTAGTCTTAAGTAGCTCCAACAAGTCATGGGTGTAAATGGGTGGCTTGTTTGTAAAATGACTCTTTTTTGGTTGGTTGGTTGTTTTTTGTCAGCAGCAGAGACTGTAACTCATGGGATGACAGAGAGATGTTTGTGGTTAATAGCTTGCATAGGGTTTTAATTTTTTGGTCTGAAAAATAGTGTGAAAGCAAATGTAAATTCAGGAATCTTTTTGTGAAATACCCACAATTAGAAATGGAGGGAAAAACACTTCAAGGACGATTTCAGGGAATTTCAGTTCTTTAATTCAAGGTGAAATAAGCATGCAGCTATCTTTTGCGGTATTGTTGACTGTGTTCATAGTCAGTGATGGTTTTTAAGCTTCTGTAGAGATAAAGATCGGTCTGATGTCCCTCTCTTTTTTTTTTTTCCCACTTGATGCTTAAAAGTATGTGCCAGTGTGTTGGTGTATGACCAAAATCTTACCATTTAATTGTTTATTTTGTTTTTATTATTTACAAGGTGGAATATATGTTAGTAAAATTTGACCATGAGAATAAGAAAGTGCGTTTGGTGCTCTGCGGTGAAGAAGTTCTTCAAACGCTGCAAGACAAAGGGGAGAAGGTAAACCCCAAGTGAGTAGCTGTTTCTGGTTTCTCTTTTTTCTTTTTTTTTTTCTTCTGTCCTGTACAGAATTTTGTAGACCTGGCTTAACTTTCAAGTCTGCTGTCAGTAAAACTGTAAGCCACAGATACCAGTATTTTCAGATAAAGCTGAGGTACAGGAAGTGAAAGATTTTGAGCACACTTGCAGGCAGTCCCTGCACCTTTTGTGTTACGACTTGGAAAAAAGGAAGGTGTAATGGTGAGCCCACAGAAGTTGCAGTTTGGGGTGGGGTTTTTTTTGTCTTGCTCTGGTTTTGTGTCTGTGTGTACGCAGTAATTGCGTACGGCACCTCCCCTGCCCCGTAAAGCGTGTGTGTGTGTGTGCACTCCCGTATCCCTGACTACAGGAGCGAGCGAGGGCTGTATTGGGAAGCCTCTTGTCTGTAGGAGCACTCTCCCATTTTTGGCAGAATTAGGAAGGTAGGTGTAAGGATGGCAGGGCAGTTCTTCCCCATCTTCTGCCATGGAGTTTGCAGGAATAACTGGATCGTATTCCTACTTCAACTAGCCAGAGAGGCGTGAATTGCCTTTTAATTGATGGCAGCAGGGAAACGAGACCAGAGACGGGAAAGCGTTTTGGCTGAAGAGAGCCAAAAGCAGGTCACAGCTTACAGGAAGGTGGAGAAACTCTGCTGTGGCGATGAAAGGCTTTTGTGCCCTGGGCCTGCCTGCTTCTTTCTGGGTCCCTTAACCTCATCTTCCAGTAAGGCTTCCCTGTCTGCCTGCCTCGGTAGAGGGACTGCTGAAAGCCTGCAAGAAGGAATCCCTTTGCTTTTAGACTCAAAACTGCTACTGCCAGAAGAGGGGAGATGGGAGATGGGGACTGTAGGGGAGATGGCGGCTCTGCCTCTGGTAGAGTGTGCTCCATAGAGACGGCATGGCTTCGCAAGGGGATGGGGGGGTGTTACTTTTTAAGGGTGACTAGGCGCACTCAAACTTCATTTTGTTTCTTAACCTGATAAATTTGTGAAGCAGGACCAGGTATTCACAGGCAGTAGGAAAAAGAAATTGAGCATTAATTTTGCCTTGCCTTGTACTGTGGAAGCAGTTGAATGTTCTGTATTTTCCAGTTTCAGTTAAAACCCCAAGAAACAAAGCTTGAGACAGATACTAAAGGTGATAGGATTTGCCTATGTCAAATTGCAACTTATTGCACTATACAGCAACACTTCCTAATGCCAAACTGTGCCTTAATGTCTTTTCACCGCCTCCAGGCGGTGAGGTACAGTGTGATTACTCTACCAGTACCTTGTGTTACTCTACCAAATAATCAGCTTCAGGACATTCTTCCTGCAAGTTGCATTCAACTCTGAAATTCTTGCAAATAATCCATCTTTTTTGAAGTTGCAGAAATATTTAAACGAGGCTATTCTTTTCTTTTAGCCACCCAACACTCTGGCGACCCGAATATGGAAGCTATATGATTGAAGGGACGCCCGGACAGCCGTATGGGGGAACCATGTCTGAATTCAACACTGTGCAAGACAACATGAGGAAAAGACGGCAAGAGGCCGCTTCTGTGCTCAAAGAAAATGAGGCTGTTTGCACTGTGACATCATTTCCAAGGTGAGATGGTTGCTGAAGTGTAATGCTGTTTGCTATTCTCCTTAGACGTTTCTTCTCCTTATTGCATATAGCTAAACAGTACAATGAAACTGAGCAAAATATGCTTCAGTTAAAGTACTTTGACTTAATGATCCGGTTGTGTTTCCTAAAATTTTTATTGCAGTGAGACAAACAAATAAGCATATTTTACATTTTTAGGTTACTTCTCTCCTAATATAAAATAGTCACAGATTAGAATGCCTGAATATTCATAACATAAAGTATTGTATGTAGTCTGCCATCTTGAATTGATTTGGAAATCATATATAAAAGGTTTCTCTTTACCTATTTTGCAACCTTTGATCTTTATAAGTAGCAGTTTTGTAAAACATGGCTAACCTATTTTTTAACGCTACTTTTTCACGAAAGCACATGCAAACTTCTTTTGGTGGCTTCGGGCACACAGTAGAACAGGAATGTCATTATCCTTACAAAATGAAGACTTAAAACTGTTACAATACTGTACTTACTGAGTCTAGAAAGGAGTGCACCTCTCCTGTGTTCATAACACCCTTGCAAAGGGTCAATTTTGTCCTTGTTATTGTTGTAAAGAGACTCTTGAAATTAAATTCAGGATGTACTTCATTACCTAGGAGAAACTGTACTTTGTGACCTTCCTTTCAAACATAATTCTAGGCAGGGATTTATCATGTTCATTCTAATTAGCCTGGTCAGTCAGATGAATAAGGATAGTTATGCTTAAAATAGTAAAAAAAATTGCACTGCAGTAGAAAAGGAGCAGCTGGCCATACTGGCTGGTTTCTTGTCTAGATGTGGTGAGTTGACCCTGGCTGGATGCCAAGTGCCCACCAAAGCTACTCTGTCACTCTCCTCAACTGGACAGGGGAGAGAAAATAAAAGAAAAAGCTCATGTTGAGATAAGGACAGGGAGATCACTCAGCAATTATCATCATGGGCAAAACAGACTCGACTTGGGGAAATCAGTTTAATTTATTGCCAGTCAAAACAGTAGGGTAATGAGAAATAAAACCAAATTTTAAAACACTTTCCCCCACCCCTCCCTTCTTCCCAGGATCAATTTCACTCCCCATTTTCTCTACCTCCTGCCCCAGAGCTGCACAAGGGGACAGGGAATGGGGGTTGTGGTCAGTTCATCACACGTTTTCTCTGCTGCTCCTTCCTCCTCAGAGAAGGACTCTTCACACTCTTTCCCTGCTCCAGCGTGGGGTCCCTCCCATGGAGACAGTCCTCCATGAAATTCTCCAATGCGGGTCCTTCCCATGGGCTACAGCTCTTCACAAACTGCTCCAGCGTGGGTCCCTTCCACGGGGTGCAGTCCTTCAGGAGCAGACTGCTCCAGCATGGGTCCCCCATGGGGTCACAAGCCCTGCCAGCAAACCTGCTCCAGCGTGGGCTCCTCTCTCCACGGGTCCACAGGTCCTGCCAGGAGCCTGCTCCAGCGTGGGCTTCCCATGGGGTGACAGCCTCCTTCAGGCACATCCACCTGCTCCGGTGTGGGGTCCTCCCAGGGCTGCAGGTGGATATCTGCTCCCCCGTGGACCTCCCTGGGCTGCAGGGGCACAGCTGCCTCACCATGGGCTGCACCAGGGGCTGCAGGGGAATCTCTGCTGCGGTGCCTGGAGCACCTCCTCCCCCTCCTTCTTCACTGACCTGGGTGTCTGCAGGGCTGTTCCTCTCACATACTCTCAGTCCTCTCTCCAGATGCAGTTTGCGTCCCCCCCTTTCGTTTTTTTCTCCCCTTCTTAATTATGTTATCCCAGAGGTGCTACCACCGTTGCTGATGGGCTGACCTTGGCCAGTGGTGGGTCCGTCTTGGAGCCGGCTGGCGTTGGCTCTGTTGGACACAGGGGAAGCTTCCAGCAGCTTCTCACAGAAGCCACCGCTGTAGCGCTCCTGCTACCAAAACCTTGCCACGCAACCCCAGTACAGTAGTACAGAATGCAATGGTCCTAAATTCTTGCTGAGAGCAGGAATGGTATAAAATGTGACTGAGCAGTGAAGTTCAGGTGTTATGCCCCATGAATGCTGTTCTAAGAACACTCTGTTGACAAAATACGCTTCCTCTTCATGGGAGCTGTACTAGATATCTTTAAAGTAAAAAGAGCTTATTTAAAGTACAGTGGTTAAGTAGTTCTCGGTGTATTACAGATTTTTTTTTTCCCCTGCAATCTTACAAATAGGTTATGTCATTTAATAAATTTTGTATGCAAACACTTCAGACCCAGTTGTGCAAGGAATAAAGGGAGAGGAGTTCTTTGTCACTTTGTAGATACAGAGAAACACTTTTTACGTCACTGCAGGAGCAGTGCATTGGACTTCAATGAAAGCCAGTAAATAGTAAAATGTAGTTTATTACTTATGGATTATCCCAAACATAGTTTCATACTTCAGAGATTGCTCTCCCTAGGCTGTTTAGTTTCTTATTTCTGCCTTTTGCTGTCCTGCCATTCAAGTCCGTGTTGGTTTGCCTGGAGTCTTGCTAATGTATATTTCTGAAATTTTGTGGGTTTGGGGTTTTTTGCTACATTCTCTCTACCATAGCATGTACATATGCCTGTGTGCGCCTGTGCATATATACATGTGTGTATAATAAAAAAAGAAATCTCTGCATCTGAACAGACAAAAAGAATTGTTAGTGCTGACAGAAGAAAGGTAAAGAAGTAGGCTTATTCAAATTAAAATAACTCAGCTAAAAATGAACAAACCTGAAGATGCTTAAATATTAAAAAATACTAGCTTAGAAGCTAAATGAGTATCCCTAGTTCTTAAATTTATGAGCCCTCGCTACTGGACCAGAAATTTTTTTTCCTTATTGAGGACTGGAGTGATGCAGTTTACAGTGTTGCACTTACATAAGTGATGAAGTTGGGTTTAGATACTGTAGGACAACTTGTATACTTAAACCAGGAAGAAGAAACCAATAGTGAAATACATGTTGAGCAAAAATAATATTTCCAGAAATGTGTTTCCTTGTATTTTGAGTAGTTTGCTTGTAGTTGTATCAGCTAACCCTTTTTCATACATCCAAATACTAGAGCTTCTCAAGACAGCGCAGTCTCTGTGCTTTACACTGTGCAGCATGGAGAAATTAATCTTCTGCAACTTTACCTCCAACTTCTCCAATGCTTCTTTGTCTCAGCTGTACGAAAAACCTACTTATTCTTGTTTCAGATGACTCTTAAACTTACAATGGAGGCTTCAAAGAGGGAGGGTTGTATTCTGATTTACTTGCATATCTCTCAGCATTTTACACCTAATAGCTGTAATTTTTCTTCTGCACAGATTGCAGCTGCATGTCAGTATTAATGACAGGTGCTAACACCCTAAAATGTGTGTGTACTCTGCATAATACTGTGAAGTTTCCTGCTTCAGCCACTGAAAAAAAATATTTACTGTCTAATGATAGTGGTTTTTTTTTTTTAAAAAAAAAAAAAAGTCTGTTTTAACCACCATGGAAGGTGGTTGTTGCCAAGTGCTGACCTTTTAATGGCAACTGTTTTAAGATGTCTTTCCGGCAATTCCACATACTTAGGCAACAGTCTGGAAAAGCACTTCAGCAATACTCATGGCAGATGCAAGTTTTTAAAAAAATCTCTTTTTATTCCTTTGTCTACTAGAATCCTAATCTCCGATCATCTGACCATTTTAAAATTGCAGTCTGTTTTCATTACAGCTTGGATCTCATTGTTGTGTTACATAGGTTAGGGTGTCCTGGGTTTACAGTGCCGGAACATAAGCCAACGCCAGTAGAAGGAGGAGCTTCAAAATCCCTCTTTTTTCCAGATGAAGCCATCAATAAACATCCTAGATTTAGGTAAGAGTATTTGGGGAGTGTGAATGAGAAGCTGAATATTTTTCTGTGCCTAAATATCATAGGTATACCTGCAACTTCTTTACTGGAATAGAGAGCTATGGGGCTAATTGCTGCAGATATCACAAGGACTTTGACAGAGATGGTTGTGATGACATGTATTTTCTGTCAAAGTGATTTAAGAAAGTAAACTGTTAAGTTCAAGTAACTTTATGTAGTAGTTCATGCCGTTACGGGGCAAAAGGTGTTGATTGTGCTACTGCAAAACTGTTTGCAGTTTGAAGTCCCATGGCTAACTGCTTCCATCACAGTTAATCCAGCACTTGCTCAGGTGTGTCACAGCAACATCTCAGTGTACTCAGTAACTTGCACTAGTTACTCCGAAACGGTGCATGCTGTCAAACTACTTGTGTAGTCTGAGAGGGGTTTTCATTGTAAGGCGAGACTTCAGAGAATGAAGATCATTCTATTTAAAAACTAAGCGTACCTTTTCACTTGCCTTTGCATTCTGCAGGTTAGTAGCCTTCTACTTCTGCCTGTTGTATCAGCATAGTACTGTGAAGTCCGTCAAAATAAGACTGTCTTTACTGAAGAAAAATTCAGTGTTGTATCTGTTATAGTCTATCTTAAACTAGGAAAAGAAGCATCCTGAAGGAAAATGCTCAAAATAAATAAAAAGTTGACATTCTGAAACCCTGAGAATTGCTGAGAAACGAACTGCAAAAACACTTGCATAGAGATAAACTTTCAGATGTTTCAGCAAACTTTTTTTTTCTTGTAGTACACTGACCAGAAACATTCGGCACCGAAGAGGAGAGAAGGTTGTGATAAATGTACCAAGTGAGTAAATTCAATCTATCTTTTTTTCTTTTTCAAAATAATTGTTCAGTCTAATGCTCTGAGTTACTGAGTACCTGCATTTTCCACCCAGTATTTAAAGATAAGAACACGCCATCACCGTTTATCGAAACGTTTCCTAATGATGATGGAGAAGCAGCAAAGGCAGCTAAGCCGGACTATATATACATGGATGCTATGGGTTTTGGAATGGGAAACTGTTGTCTTCAGGTAAAATGCGTCTGCTTTCAAGATGTTACTGAATGTTGTCTTCCCTAAACGCTTCCCTTTTTAAGACTTGCCTTATGTCTAATTTCTCTAGCTTAATTCAACTGATGCATTTTCAGAGTGGCAACAGGGGGAATAAAACAACAAATTTACTCTTATACCTGGTGATCTAGTCTTAAAATCCAGGTTTGTTTGCTTCCATTATGTTTATTTTCTGCTAATATTCAAATGTAGTTGGATGCCTTGCTGAAAGGGTTTCTTGAACTGGTCAAACCCTGTTTGATCAAGCACCTGCTTCTGGAACTGTAGCACTTTAGAAGTTGAAAGATCATCTTCCACTGTGGCCTTCTTTCAGGCATGACCAAAGGAATGGAAACTGAGCTGTCTTGTAGGAATGTCTGGGGTTTTTTGGTTATTCATTTTGCGTTTTTTCCCCTCTTCCCCATTCTTAGAACAGCAAAAGCAGGGAGTGACAAGAAGTCATTGGAATATCTTCAGAAATAAGTAGCTTTCTCCTGCTGTGTAATTGTACTTTATTTACAAACGGTATGAACTCCTGTATAAAATTTCTCATTCTTAAATGTTTTTAGCTATCTGCCAGGAAGTCGTCTTCTCACTGCTTGTACCATGAACCTACCAAATGCACATGGGTAGCTGTCTTCTGCTACTACATGCTGGGAGACGTTCTTGGTTCTGTTTTCCTCTGTTAACACATGCCCGCTTTTTATCGTTTTCATTCATTTGCCTGAGACTACTCTTTTACAGTATCCTCCGTTTAAATCCAGGTGTTGTATCTTGGGAGTGCTTTAATCCTTTCAATATCTGTTTGTTTTAAATGTTTCTCTAGCATAGTAACCTGATGCTAGGGACTGATGCCTTAGGTAGTAGCGATGTATTTGACTGTTGATAAAATCTGCCTGTTGCCACCGCCGTCTTGGAAGCAGAGCTAAGAGGAGGCTAGTGTTAAGTCTCTAAGGGATTAAAGGAAATTCTCTAAGCTCTTGTTTCACAGCAGTGGCAGAAATAACCCCATTCAAAGCACTTCCCTTTGAGATTGAGAAACTACAAAAGCTGAATAAATAAAATGTTCTTGACGGCAGATAAGTATGATTTCTTGTCACTAAGGGTAAACTAGGGAGAATCTGATGAAGCAGTAAAGTGTACATAATACTGCGTGGTTTCACAAGGTGTTAAGTTTGATATGGTCTATTTTCTACCATCTCTTTCTTATTTTAGATCAATAAAAGAAATACAGCCTTACTCTTCAGACATTTTTTTAAGGAATACCTTTTTAAGGAATACCATTTTACTCTTCCCCATTCTCGTAATCAGTGGTCAAATTCAAATTTGGTGGCCTTGTTATCATCAAAGGGAGAAGGAAAACGAGGTTGGCAGGTGCTATAAGCAGCTGTTTGTGTATCAACTGATAATTCTTGATAACCAACTAGAAGAAAATGTGTATTCCCCACCTATTTTCTGTAAGGTACTTTGCAGTATGCATACTTCCTTCTGTTTTTTTCTGACAATACACCAAGCTACAGCGTGGCTCGATACGTTTCCAAGGTTAAAAATAACGTCGCGATGAGGTCGGCTGGGACAGCCCGCGGCAGCGGTGGGGTGGGAGGCGCTGCCCCTGCGAGCGGCAAGGCAAAGCGCGGCGTTCCTGCCCCTCCGGAGGCTTCACGTCCCTACGCCTGCCGAGCCCTGTGCCCCGGCAGCTGCTTTCGGCAGCTCTTGCCGTGCCTGTAGCCCTCCTCGGGAGAAGACCGCTGTGTCCTTTTCCTCTGTAATGGGATGTTTGTCTACAAACCAGGTTGAATCCCAGATTTAATGTGATTTAGAATAAACATAAAAGTGAAGGGAAGGTAGGGAAGGCACTGTGTCAGGGAAAAGAGTGTAGGCTCCCTAGTGCTGGAAGTCCAAAATTAGTGATGAGAAATCATACTTAGCTGCTTCTTTGCGAGAGAATTAAATAATCTTGTATTTTCAAAGTCTGTTTTGGTTTGGTTTTTGGGGGTTTTTTTCTGATAGACATGGAAGAAAAACTTTCTCTACCTCACACCCCTTTTCTAACTTGGGATGTTTTCATGAATGTCAGCTGAAGATTTAAAAGGACAAATGAACACAAACAAATCCTATATTCCTCCTACATCCCCCTGCCCCCTTCCCCCTAAAAAAAAAAAAAAAAAAAAAAATCAATCCACCACTAAGCCCACCAGTGAACCTGGGCATTTTGGGGTGGGGTATTTTTGGGTTTTTTGTTTTTTTTTTTTTTTTTTGCTTGGTTGGTTGGTTTTTTTTAAGGCTTACTTGGGGTTGGATTGGGCTACAGAGGCAGACTGAGATGAACCTGTATGTTTTGTGGGACTCTCTATTTGTAATCTGTTGAAGAGGAAGATCTGTATTCGGCTGGCATTCTTCAGGACAAGCTGCGATGGTGATTTAGAGCCGAAGCCTGTTGTGCGATGTTGTGGTAGTGCTACAGGGGTACACTCCCATCTAAGTTACCCTCTGATCTATGAATATGTAAACTGCAAAGAAGGAGAGAGAGGCTTTTAATCTGTTTAGTGTCTTTTAACAGTTTTGCCATGATTGATCCCCCTCTGCATTTTTAAAATGCATAAGTGTTGGTTTAGGAAGTCTGAGGGCAGACTTCCTAAAGGGCAAGGTCTGCTGCTAGAAATGCATCTCGTGTTTGATGCTGCTCTGAGCAAATTTCACCAAAAGTTGCAAAGAAGTTGTATTTTCAGTGGCCTATGTGTGGTAGGGCTTCTGCAAATAACACTTCTTTTCCATCTTCTGCTGTGTCCTGGCATCTAATACAGGCAAAACTGGACCTTTTTTTTTTTTTTTAATAAAAGTTACAGTAAACATGACAATACTTATTTTTCACAGTTTTCCAGGATCAAAGAAAGGTGTCTTGAAATGTTCTTCAAAACAGAATTAGCTGTCACATAAAACAATTGTTACATCTACAATAGTTTCTGACTGTTGCTCTAAGTAGGTAGATTCCTGGCTTATTTCCTGAAGGTGCATTACCAACCCATGCGTATTGTAGATGTTAACTCAGTTTTCTTTGGTTCTGGCAAGTGTTCGTATATTTAGCCTCACAGCCAAAGTATTGTGGTCTGAAATCTTTTAATGAACATGGAAATAGTGTGGAAATAAGCTTGTGATATAAATGCTGCTGATAGATGGGGCAAACATTTGTCCAAGAATTGGGGAGGGGGGGCATGACCTACACAAAAGACCCCACCCAAAACCAACCAAACAAAAAAAAAAACCCATAAAATTCTTGGGTTTTAAATCGTTTTATTATATCATTGATTCTAAATCTAAGACTGTGCTTGCGCTGTGATTATAGAAACTGTGATGGCAATTGTACTTCTTCCAACAGGTAACATTCCAGGCTTGCAGCATTTCTGAGGCAAGGTATCTCTATGATCAGCTAGCCACGATCTGTCCCATTGTGGTAAGTAATGGACTTCTATCACTCAGCTCTTTGTTGTGCAAAAGCCACTACATGTAAAAAAACTAAATTAAAAAAAAACCCTTTGAATGCTACTCAGAAATTTGCTACTCTGGGAGAAGTGTCAGTCTCTTGCTAGGTTGTCACAGGAGCAGTGTGACTTATTTAATGTCCAGATGACACCACAGAACGGATGATGTCTGCTTCTTCTCCTCTGCCCTCCTTCCCGCATGCACGAGACTCCTCTTGAATAGTTCTAGAAATACATTTGGGGTGTTTTTTCACGAAAACAAGACAAGCTCACACCTTAAAACAGTTTTTAATTTTTCAGCTCTGGTCTGGTGTTACAGAGGGTTTCAGCTTAAGTTGTTTAAATCTGTCCTGTTTGTAAGTATAAACAGGTGTTTATAACAAATGTTACAAAAACAAAGTATTGGTGTGGTCTAGGTGGTGAGCAGTTGTGTTGCTAAGGTGCTTGGCCAAACAAAAATAAACAAAATAAAATGATTGTCAGCTGAACTTTTGGAGTTTGGAAGTCTGTGAGCACAATACTTGCTGGTTTTTCACAAAATTGCTTCTGCCTGTATCATCTTTGTGTTCCTTAAATGCTGATCTGTAGAGGTAATAAATTTGGAGAATGTGAGATGCCACTTCAATAATACTAATACCTTCATCTGGACATTTTCTGGAGATAGCAGTTGAGAGATTTGTGGTTGTATGGACTTTGGCCATACGTTAAATGGAAGTATATACTTCAGTTACTTCCGAACCAGCGGGGTTGTATTTTGCTTTTGGTTCCTTGGCTTGTCCTTCGGTTTCATATCAGGCTGCTTTATTTTAGATGGCGTTAAGTGCTGCATCGCCATTCTACAGAGGTTACGTGTCTGATATTGACTGTCGCTGGGGAGTAATCTCTGCATCTGTAGATGATCGAACGCGAGAAGAGAGGGGGCTAGAGGTAAGTAATGTTAGGTAGTAGATGTCTGGTTTTTTTCAGGTGAGAAAGTTAAATCTCCTTTAGTATCGAATTCTGTTTGTGCTCATCAGAATCCCCAACAAGGGAACGTGGCAGTCTTTGTGGTAAATATAGGAGAGATGGTATAAACTTTCGCCTTGGTTGTATGGTTTACATTAGCAAATACATTTTTTTAGTTAGGAATGGAATCCCAGTAGAACTTGTCACTCCTCCACAGCTTGCTGAAAAGGTCACCCTGCGATGAAACTTTCCAGTCTTGTGATTGAGCCCAAAAAGCAAAAATTGCTTTGGATTAAATAGCAGGTGCTGCAGAGTAATCCAGTAGTATAAACTAGAACTATGTGAAAAGAGCCAGTTGTCAGAACTTGAACTTAAGGAGTTTCTCTAAGCAGGAATTGGCATTCAAGGCACTTAGAAAATTACAGAAAATAAAAAAATAATTTAAAAAAATTTACTTGAAATATTTCTTGAACTACCCATTTTAAGAGCATCTCTAACAATGTGTGCATAGTGAAACTGTACTGGGCATGTGTTGCAATAGGTATAATAATGATTTCCAGGTACTTGGGGTAATGGTATATTACATCAGGAAAATGTTTCCACTTTTAGAGAATTCTGGTCAATGTGTGATTACCGTTTTTTCACTCAGATACATACATCTGCAAACAAAATAGTCATAATTCCAGGATCGCTTTCTATTAAGCCTATTTAAGACTCGTGCTTTGAATAATTTTAATTGAGTCTGTAGGGTTTTTTAAACAGGATAATAATTCTCACATAAGTGTCATTAGTGAGCGAAACTTAGGTAACATTGTTAACAAGCTGTTAAAATATTGTATTCTTAAATTATATAGCCACTGAAGAACAACCATTATAGAATCAGTAAATCCAGATATGATTCCATAGACAGTTATCTATCTGAATGTGGTGAGAAATACAATGACATTGATTTGACAATAGACAAAGATATCTACGAGCACCTAATAAAGGAAGGTAAGTGTTTGCTTCATTACGAGCAGGTTAAGAATTATGCTTGCAGTGTGTGGGGTTATTTTACATTTTCGTTCTTGTTTGTTTCAATCACTGTGCACTCCTCAGAGTGGCTCTTACTCAGGAAGTATCTGTGTAGCGTGGTCTTGAGAGTTTTTTAAAAAGTACTTGTTTGTAATGGAAACTGTCCCTTCCAGCTTGAGAAGCTCAGTGTTTGATGCATTAATGTTTTAGCTTTGTGGAGAGAGCAGAACTGCTTTAGGAAACATGGCACAGAGGTGCATCAGAAAACAGGAAGAATGGCAGCCACACCAATATTCAGCTGCCATTTCCAGACAAGAACCTGTTGTTTTTTGGGTTTTGGTCCCCGTCCCCCGCCCCTTCTCTTTAATCATTTGCTTCCTTCCCGAAGTCATCATTTAAACTTTAACAGGATGTGGTGGGCTGAGGTAGCATTGCAGAGTTGGATGTTTTCAGTTTTGTAAAACAAATCGTTTCCTAGAGCCTGCTTTGCTATGTGTGAATTGTTTATTTGAATTTTCATTTTGTAGGTATTGACCACCTTTTGGCACAGCATATTGCACACTTGTTCATTCGAGACCCGTTGACTTTGTTTGAGGAGAAAATACATCTAGATGATGCAAATGAATCCGACCATTTTGAGGTTGTGTCTGATTTAGAGGAATTTAATAAATATATACATAAAATTGCTTATTCTCGGTAGTACTGCTTAATTGAAGGATGGGTATATTAGCTAAGAATCTTTTTTTTCCTGAATTTTTCACTTACTGAAAAATTGAGTAGCATATGACTTTGCAGTTATAAGCACGCTTGTTTCTTTGTTTTATCGTTTTTTTAGGAGAAGGTGGTGGCTTAGACTTTAAACCAAATAAAATATGAAGAGCCCAAAGTATAGCTATGTATATAAGTGTTATGGGGAACTGTCTATTTTTATGGCTTCCTACAAACTGTTTTGCATGACACTTAGGTATAAATGTCTCTCTTATACAGCTTTATGAAATAATAGCTATGGTAATATTAGGTATTTTTAGTTTGTGCTGCATCAACTGCTCATAAAAAAATAAGTCAGCTAAATCTCAGCCTGAGTATCTTATACGTAATCCTCAAACAAAATAGCATGAGAAAGTGTAAAGTATTTGCTCCTAGGATGGGTTGTTATACTGTGGTTTTTAGGAAGTCATGCCACTTAGTTTGGAAGCGCTTCTCTAACTTGATGGGCTGTTCCAGGGAAAATATTAGGACTCTAGTATCTACTGCTTTGATTATATTATAGAATGATGCGTATCGTGATTGTGACAGATTATTTCATGTGCTTTGCAGAATATCCAGTCTACAAACTGGCAGACAATGAGGTTTAAGCCACCTCCTCCAAATTCAGATATTGGATGGAGAGTGGAATTCAGACCTATGGAGGTAAGGAAAGCGTCAGTGTGCACAAAAGCATGTTTCCTTTTTAAGTGGAAAAGTACCAGTCATGCTGCCATCCAGTATCAAACCCTTACTACTGATGCTGTGTTTTCCCCCCTCTGAATTGCTAGATGCAAGTGAAGTGGACAGCAGTGTTTAATCAGACATGGACTGTGGGAATGTAACTGACAGGAGAATCCACTGCAGCACAGCAAAGCATGCTAATGGATTTGGGGTGATGGGAAAGGAATTAGGCTTGTATTAAAGCAACAGTAAACAAAGCCCCATTTAGCTTCTAGGGACGGTATTTCTCCAGTACTTTTCCTGGTACTGAACAATTCCACTGTCATTGTTTTGTTTTTCACAAGCACTTTTATAGCTGTCTATCTCTGAGCTCTCTGAATTTAATCCCTTTAAAGTGGAAATTTAAAAGCTGTTACACATTTGTAATTACACAGAGAGCCTGAAGGTGCAGGTTATTAGATAGTCTTTTGAAACGCAAGTGTGTTTTGGCATTGGATTAAAGGGTTGAGTTTGAAGTGTGTGCATGCATTGTGCATTTGAAGTCACTGCTGATGATTGTAGGTCGTGCATTGACATCTCTGCTTGTAGAGCGTGTGTGAATACAAGTACCAACACGAACGTTCGAGTCAGGCTGTTTTAAACTCTCCCAGATACCGATCTACTTCCATGAGTGTGTTCCCACTAAAGTAATTTAATCTCTAATCCTTTTATGTCTAGGTCCAGTTAACAGACTTTGAAAACTCTGCATATGTTGTGTTTGTGGTATTGCTAACCCGAGTGATTCTGTCATATAAACTGGATTTTCTCATTCCTTTGTCCAAGGTAGGTGTGAAAGATCAGATCTATTAGAGCCAAAGGCAACGTATTTGCATCAAGTCTGATTTTTATCCTCTGCAAGCTAGGAGCTAACATTTGTGCACTTACAGAACGGTCATTTTTATCTTTCTTTCAGTTTTCATCTATACCAGTACTTTGAATCAACTTCAGTTGTACAGTATTAAACAAATATTTTACTGTTGTCTTATGGAATTAAGTTTACAGACAAATACTGTGAGAATTTCTGTGGTGCCTAACAGTGTCTGACTACTGCAGAAATGTTGAGAAATACCATTGTCACAAGACTGTTTTGAGACTGGGAAAGGGAATGTTTCTACCACTTTACATGTGGGGAAAATAACCTGTGTCAAAATAAAAATGTTAGATACTTATTTTAATATGGCTGTTGCCTATGTCTTGTGTTCTTATTCTCTATTTTGTTTGCATCTGGTGGAGAGGGAAAGGATGAGTTCAGCATGCTTAGTGTTACACAGTATTTGAGTGAAAACAAATACTGCTGATTCTGGTCACAACTGTGACTTGGTTTTAGACAGAAGAGCCATGCAAAATGTGCTTTTTCCTGAATCTTGTCCTCAGATTGTTGAACTGTTTTGGGTGAAACTGTCCTCGCACATCTTCTTTCTGAGGCGCTTGACCAGAAAATGTCTTTTTAAATGGATAGTCTTGCAATGTTATAGGTAACTTCAAAAAAGGTCTTGTAGTGCAGAAGGCTTTTGACAGACTGTATACTAGAAAATACTGCCAGCGCTGGCTGCAGCATAGCAGTAGTATCCTGCGGCTTTTCTTAGTGTTTTTAATTAAAATGGAGAAAAACACTGAAGTTGTAAATTAACAGTAATCATACCATACATTCGGTATGATTTTTAAAAGGAGAAATTATCTTCCTGATGTCAAGGAGTTCAGAATTCATAAATAATGCAGCAATTTAGCACTTACAGTGCATAATTACATTGTTTTTTGGAATGTCTCAAAAGTGCAGAATTTTTAACTAATGAATACCAGTTAAGACTGAAAAAAAGAGATCAGGTGCTGAAAGAACCTGAACAGAGTTGGGGGGCTGCGGAGGCATAAAATTGCTTGAGCTTCCCAAGCAATTTGGCTGGTAATGCAGCACCGAATTGCACAACCATTAGTAAGCCTGCCTCTTTCAAGTAAAATAATACAGGTTTATGGGGCTAATCTCACAATAATCTTTGCTGTCTGAGTGCAGTTGCACTCCCATCAGCTAGGACTGGAGTTTTAAAACAGCCTGTTGTGTAAATAGGTTTCATAATATAAAATGAACGAAAACAGACTTTTGAAAACAAAGCTTTGAAAGGTAAGAAGTGAAGATTTTGCATTGCCCTTAATTAAAGGTCGAACAAAGAATTCAGCAAATCATATCCCTTCTTCTGAAGACAATACAGTAAAGCTAATGTCCGAAAGCTGTGATGTTAATTCCCTGAGAACATACTGACCAAAGAACTTGGGCCAAATCTCCCATCCAGAAAGACAGAGCAATGCTTATGTCATTTGCAGAGTGTATGAGCAGAGCTTTGTATTTTGTAGACTTTGAGAAGCCTGCAATTTAAAACTTCTTTGCTAGTAGTCTAAGTTTATCTAACTCTCTTAACACGTATTTGGGTATGGAATAGATACAATTCCCATACGAAGTTACTGGAATTCTGTTTCTGAAAGTTTGTTTAATGCAGTGGTAACTCTTCTAAAGATGTCAATGATTTTGTTAATAAAAGCAGCAAACTATGGCTAGGGAAATGGCAATTTTCTTCTTCTGTACTCATGTAAATTGCATCTAAATATGCAAAAAAGTCCTCCAGATGGGATGCAACCTGTTAATCACAGCTGTTCCTGTGTTTTCATCCAAACTTAAAAGATTAGCGTAGCGTGTTCTAACAGAATACCGTTACATTTTCTGCTGGAGACCTAATTTCATAGAACATCATCTCTGTGGTTTTGCCCGGGACCCCTGAAGAATGAAATAAAACTTATCTCCACGGCTTGGCCTTGTGTAATGAAATAATAAGAAACACGGTAGATGTTTCAACTAATGAGACCAAAACATGAGGGTTTGGGAGAATCCTAATTTTCGAAGATGTCGCATATCTCTGAAATGCTTCTTTTGCCAGGTGGATGAAAACATGAAGATGGCCCAGAAAAGAGATGCTGTCCGGCAGGGAATGTTTTACTTCAGAAAAGATATTTGCAAAGGTATCACAACAAGCAATCTGATTAACGCTGTTGTGGATATTTAGTGCATCTCTTGCCTTCTAACTGTTTCTTCCTTTCCCTTTGTCACCCATGAAGCTGGAAACGCTGTTGTGGATGGATGTGGCTCTGCACAGAACGGGACAGGCACCGACACGGAAGAGTACACCTTAATGAGCATTGATACAATTATCAATGGGAAGGTCATAGCCTCTTCTACCTGGAACACGCAACTTTCCCCTCCATTTCGCCCTCCCAGAAACCAGATCGAGCGTATTTTATGCTGACTCTGTTCTCTTACACAGGAAGGAGTCTTTCCTGGTTTGATCCCAATTTTGAATTCCTATCTTGAAAACATGGAAGTGGATGTGGACACAAGGTGCACCATCCTAAACTACTTGAAGCTAATAAAAAAGAGAGCATCTGGTATGTTTGACACTTTTCAATGTTGATTTTCCTGCCATTTTTCTACTTCGACAGTAATTGGGCTGTTCTCTAGTTTTCAGTTGGGTAAAACTGGTGGCAGCTGTGGCTGTCTGGTTAAGTGTCGAATCATAGGAGCAAAGGACCAGAGTACGTTCTCTGGCTTAAATCTGGTCCTGTCTAATTCTGATTATGTTTCGTGATCCATTTTAGAACTGTAATTAGGAGCAGTTGGTACAGTCACGCTACCCCCTAAGCTGTAACTGTATCCCCAAGCCAAGATTTCTCTTTTCAGCACCACTTAACTGCTGCTTTTGCCAGTGTATTGTCCACTTTGTAGTAGTTTGCACATGTACTAACCCCCTTTGCCTGTCACTTAAGTGTTGTAAGCATATGTGAGGCTGGGCCTGATAGCCTGGTGTTATTGGTGTGACTCCAAAGCGTGCTGCTCCAAAGCATTCATAAGTCTAAATTCTGGTATGCTAGAGCACGGAACCTTGTCTTTAGGCCCCTGATAAGAAAGTCCTTCTGTAAGTAGCAAAACTCTTTCAAGGCAGAGCAAACCAGGCTCTTCCCCTGTCTTCCCTATGTTGTAGTGTTTTCAAAGACCCGCAGTATAATGACTCTTTCTGCTCCTTTTTGAAATGCAGCAGTGTAATGAGTAAAAGATGCAGGCTAAACTTTAATTCAGAACTGGGCACGTAGCACAGCCTGCAGCTGCTTTATACTTTTCTATGTGCAAATCCCTTGTATGCCTCCCTTGCTGTAAATTTAGCTAGACAGTTAATTTTAGTCTCATGACTAAAAACATTTCCCCCCCCCCCCCCCCTCACCAATTTTAAACTAAAGTTTTGCATTCCTTTTCAATTCTTGAAAATTGCTCTAGAAGCTTCTAGATAAAGACCTTTTTAAAGCTGAGGTGGATATCAGGACTTTCTCTTGCCTGGTAATTCAGTACTTTGGCAGTACTTCAGAATGGTAACAAGTTTTAATTAATTACAGCTTTCATTGTAAATGTTCTTTCCTAAGGCTGCTTGTTTGTAGGAGGCTTCTGTCCCTCAGGTAACACATACAGGGATTTGATGCTTGGCTTAACTGAGAGAGAGAAGAGAAGAGAAACTGGCAGGAAGAAAATGTCTGAGGCACATCAGCCCTCAAAATAGCAATGCTTTCAAAATATCCCATTGTTTGTTGTTGGGCTTTTTCCCTTCAGAAAAATGCTGTTAAAAAAACCAAGGAATGTGTAAGTCTTTTAGAGGTTTTTTCCCAAGAGCTAATGACCTGGGCTTGAGCCCCTGGAGCCAGGTGTTCCCCTTCCAAAGAGTAACTTTGCTACCTGGTGCGAAGCTGCAGGCATTGCAAAAGTCAGCTCATGTATTTACACAGACCTAAAAGGTGTGAGAGTGAGGTAGATAGTTTAGGGTTTATATCTTAACTCTGATGAATGGAAATGTTTTACAAATGGCGTGTCTTAAGAACCAGAATTCACAGAATAGAAAGCATTATGCGCTGTATTACTGTGCCATGATGTTTCTCGGTTGCGAGCTTTGGATTATTCCAGTTTACTCTCAACCTTGAATCAAATGTTCCTGAACTGCAGCCTGTCTAGCATGAGACGTGTCCACAAAGAGTGGTCGTTTTTCAAATTTCTCTCCTCAAATGGTGAACACTGAGCACTCATGAGAGTTGAACGCTGGCACCTTTAGCTGCTGTGTCTTTAACCTTGACCTGACATACTTTATCTGTGCTTCAGTCGCATCTTCTCTTGCAGCACAGCTAGGTATTGCCCTCCCGGTCTCCGTCCAGCTGGTGTGTGACTGTCGCCGCTCAGTGAGGCTACAGATTTGCTAGGCAGGCAGCAGCTGCTCACCACCCCCAAATCTGAATGAAAGCAGTATTAAGATAGCAGCATCAAGTGATCCTTGTCCTGACGTGTTCTCCTGGTTCCTGGCTGTCTGCAGCATAGGTGCTTTCTCAGCCAAAGGTGGTGCAGTAATCGTGGTGCTTGATGACCATTTGCAAACAGGATTTCCATGATTGTTACCTTACCCTTCTTGAAGCAGTTACACTTTTGGTCCCCATAAAGTCATACAATAAGAAATGCCACAGTTCTGTTATATGTTCTTTGAAAAATGTAATTCCTGTAGTTATGCATGTTTAAATGCTCTTCCCAGTTATCTCCTGATATGGCCTCTAGTTCCTGCGTTGTAGGATGACGTTTCTCTATTCCCTTCTCATCAACATTCATAATTTTGCAAACTTTTTGAGTATATTGTTGCTTCTGACCTTGCAATTCCCTTTGTCTTGTCTCTCCTCGCTTGGAAGTTGTCTCACACCTTTTGTCAGTCTGTGGTGCCTTTTCCCGATACTCCAGTGTTCTTTGAGAGCTGCACGCTGTGTTCATGACAAAGGGGCTGCAGACTTACACGGGTACAAAGGATTTGGGGCAACTGGGCTGCCTCACCTCTCGGTGTCTGTGGTCGTGCGAGCGGGGCTGCTCTCCCATCTCCTCCTGCACTGACGGCCTGCAGTGGCTTTTAGTCCAAAAATGGGTCTTTTTTTATGGTCCGCTCTGCTCATCTCCTGGCCCCACTGATTTTGTTGCAGGCCCCCTGCTTCCTGTTGGTTTAAGAAAGTTTTCATGTGAGTTTTGAGTGCTTTCAACAAATAATTCTTCTTGGGTATTTTTTTTCTGCCTTCTTTTTATATGGAAGTGTAAACTCTGGCCTCATTTCTTTAAAACGTGACTTCTGGTTTTTGAGGGACATTTTTATTTCTCATAACCTTTTTTTATTCTGCTTTTCTTTCCTGTACTTTTCAAAATTTTTCTGATTTGTGTTCGTGTACCTCTGTTCAAAACCACTGATCTTTAAACAGTCTGGGATGCTTTTTACTTTTCATTTGCGAGTTCCTCCTTGCTTTCCCGAACTTGAGTCCTCTTGCTTTTTATACTATTCTTAACCAAAGATTTCTGTAGTGGAAGCCCTTAACTCTTCCCACTCTTACAAAGAAGCTGAGGTTCCAGTAGCTAGCAATGAAAGTTTTGCTAGGCTCTTTGAGCATCCCATCAGCCTACCTTAATGTCTCACTGTCAGAGTTACCTTAAACTTGTACTAGTTAAGGTTTGCTTGCATATGCTGCATTCAGGAGTGAGATTCAATGGCCTAAACACTGGTGTCCAGCTGGCCTCCAGCTGCTACTTTATAGGGATGCAGCTCTCCTGCAAGTGGTGTGTGCCATTTGATGACCCTGTATAGAAATGTCAGGGACCCTTAGGCACCTGCTGACTGCACCATGGACTGCATAGTGAGGCAGAGGCAGGGTGTGCAAACCAGGAGTTGGTACAATGAAGAACCTGCCTATTTTTGCTAGGGAAGCTGCCAGATGGAGAAAGAATAGTAAGTCAAGGCAGACAGAGTAAAGCTAGCAGCTGAGTTGGATGGATCAACTACAAAATTATTTTATAGTTGTTGTAGAGGTGTCTATTGGTTTGTTTCAGCCAGATTCTCTGTTAAATTACATGTTTAAGACCTCTTGCTATACAGTCTGTTGGTAACTCCTGTTCCAGTAGCTACTTCTCTCTGCGCTGTCTTGTTACAACATCTGAGAGTTTGAAGATCACACCAGATGAGTAGGTTTTAGACTATCAGCGATACGTCAGCTTAATTGTGCCTGCAGTTTAGCCATGTTTAACACAAAAAATATCCATATAGGAATGTCTTTCTCATGAAAGCATGGACTATTCGTTAATTGTGTATATAATGCATAGAACTTTAGGTGTCGTACTGTTAAATTAGATGTATAAACTGTGAAATTTGACTTCCCCTTGCCCACAGGAGAATTAATGACAGTTGCTCGATGGATGAGGGAATTTATCGCACAGCATCCAGACTACAAGCAAGATAGCGTGATAACTGATGAAATGAATTACAGCCTTATTTGGAAATGCAACCAAATCGCACAAGGCCAGGCAGAGTGTCCTGAACTATTGGGGGTAGGATTTAATAAGAAGCAAAGTGGAAATAAAACTGGCTCTTTGTAATGAATGAATGTTTCTTAAATAATAGAAAGTTTAAGCCTTTTAGTAAAGCACTAGTAATGATACTGTGAATCTGGTACAGTTTCATGGTGTGAAGACCAAAACAGGGATACTGCACTATAAAATGGGCCAATCTGCCTAAATATTCATTTAAGGCATCCTAAAATGGGCATATTCTTATTGTTAAGGTTTATACAATGTACATGTAAATAGTAAAATATTTTTATGATTAACATCAATGTATTTTAATAACATTGTATCTAAAGTTATTGTGAATTAGCTTGTAACTTTTTTATGCTTATTCTAGAAGGAAAAATCGTCCTGAACAGCTTTGTAAATGTAATGGTACTTGTATATTATATTCATTCCAGTTACTGAATGTTTACTGTAATGTTTTTTTTAACCTGGAATGTGCTAAGTAATTTACCTTATTGTGTAAGAAAAAAAAAAAAAAATCTTCTGGACCTACCTGAATCACAGATACTTCTTCCTTCCATTTGGGTTTTGAAAGTATGTAAGAACAGATAAATGCATGTGCATCGCATTTGTTAATCTTTACAGCAGTTTCTCAGTTGCCACAAGACCTGCATCCTCTCATAAACTGTAAAACTTAGAGGAACAGATCTGTCTTTATTCAGATAACGCGAGTCTGCCTGTCTGCAGGTGCATCTTGGTGGGGGAGGTTTTCCCGCTCTGAAGTAAATTTGTATGCTACCGCAGTTCAGAAATTTGCCTGATGATTTAACAAAAAAGCAGTACCGGGGGAGATGTGGTGAAAGAGAGGAGGAAATGAGAGCTGAACGTAAAGTGCTGTCCACAGAGGAACCAAGAGAGACCTGCTCTGGACTTTAGCGCTCCTTAACTGCTCTTTCTCCCACGCTGCTGCTGCTCCCACAGTTGACAGTGACTGTGGCGCAAAACCAAACACCTGTCCATTCTTCCTAAAGGTTGAGTTTCTCATTTGTCATTCATTATTATAAATATTTTTGTCAGCATGTTTATTCCTTATAAGGTACTTTATGTAGATAGCTGAGGCACCTACATAGGTGTAGGTATGGACAACTTTATCCCCTCCAGAAAATAGTCATAAAGAAATCATGGAATGCACTAATCCTTTGAATTGGGAGCCAGTGCTGGGAGTGACTGTAAAGTATTTAAAATTTAGCCATTGCAACTGTAAATAAAGCAAACTTAAAGGGGCCTTTTTGATTTAGCTTCTTAACTGACTTCTAGAAGTGAATTGCATTATGGGTAGATTATGCAAAGCTTAATGTAAGCATATATAAATACCTAAGGTGTAATGATTTTTTTTAAAAAGAACTAATGGAGAAACTGCAATGAAGAGGTGCACTAAGAAGAAGCTTTTATGTACTGACATTAGACTTTGTTCTGTGTTCATAGGTGTGCTTTAGAGAATAAAAAGAATGGGTTTTTCTTTTCCTGCAGTGGTGAATTTGTTTTAATCAAGATGTAGACATACGTTAATTTAGTTTCCGTAATAAAGACATAAAAATAAAATTTGCGGTACGTGTTGGTCGCTTGCATGACTTGAACCCACATTTTCAGATTCAAAGAAGGAGGAGTTGCGTACCTGCTTATCCAGACTCACTTTGTTCATGATGAAACTTCTGTGGACTCGTGGCAAATGGTCTACCACCCCTGCAACAGGAAACTCTGTCTGACCGCACAGCATCATGTGCTATGCTCGGAAGACCCCTAAAAAAAAGTTGGAATGTCTTCCTGCTGGTACTGCATCAACACATGTCCTTTTTCCCTTTCAGTTGACATTAAATCACTCTTCTGGCCTAGTAGGTGGATGCTCTCCTGTAAGTGAGAGCAAATTTTGTCATGATGCCTACAAGCTGTGGCTGGAACTTTCCCTCGTGAGTTCTTGTATGCATGTTTTCAGAAAGGGTGAGAAAGGTCAAACACAAAGCTGCTGCTTGTTTGTGGAGGTGTCCATGGTTGCGGTATCGAAGCAGCTTGCGTTCCCTAGATGAAGAGTTAAGGTATGTGCTCCAGCCTGTTCTTGATGGTGTGGCACGGTGAAAGCTTCTCACAGGGTAAACCAGAGTTGCTCCAGGGAGGGGGCAAGCTTTGCCACTAGTTTTGAATATACCTTAGAGGCGGCTGTGTGGTGTCTGCACCTGCTCTGAGGTGCCAAAGCAAGCCCTAGGCCAAGCCTCAAGCTCTGGCTGACCTTTTGCAGAGAGCATGAGAAACTCCCTTAGGCTACGTATTCAGGATTTTTGGTCTCGCAGTGTCGTGGTTTAGCCCCAGCCAGCAACTAAACACCACGCAGCCGCTCGCTCACTCCCCCTACCCCAATGGGATGGGGGAGAGAATTGGAGGAGTAAGAGTGAGAAACACTCTTGGGTTGAGATAAGAACAGTTTGATAATTGAAATAAAATAAAGTAAAATAATAATAATAACAATATAATAATAATAGTAATAATAATATACAAAGCAAGTGATGCACAATGCAATTGCTCACCACCCGCCAACCAATACCCAGACAGTTCCCGAGCAGCGATCGCTGCTCCCCGGCCAACCCCCCCCAGTTTATATACTGAGCATGACATCATATGGTATGGAATAGCCCTTTGGTCAGTCTGGATCAACTATCCTGGCTGTGCCCCCTTCCAGTTTCTTGTGCACCTGGCAGAGCATGGGAAGCTGAAAAGTCCTTGACTAGCATAAGCAGTACTCAGCAACAACTAAAAACATCAGTGTGTTATCAACATTCTTCTCCTACTAAATCCAAACCACAGCACTATGCCTGCTGCTAGGAAGAAAATTAACTCTATCCCAGCCGAAACCAGGACACGCAGTCATGAAGCGCTTTCATGGAAATAACCTTTCCAACAGCTACCTGAGCAAAGGGAGGGGAAAAAGCACCGAGTACCTGAGGTGAAACGTCATTGATTCCTTGCCCAAAGACCTTAGTAATGCGTCAGTCATGGCACTTCCCATGATCGCTAATGGGTTGGCCCCAGTTCAACCCCAGTAGTTTGCTTCACGTTTTCCACTCAGTTTTCAGCTAGAAGATCCTGCTCCAGAGGTCTCAATGCTATAAACAATACCCTGATGCCCAGTTTTGTCTTGAAAGTCAAACTGCTTGAGTACAAGTGTCTTTATTTCTGGATTACTTTAGCTATGCTTTTATCATGGCCTAAATCTTCAAAATGTGGCTCCTTTTGTGTGTGCACAGAGCTCTGCAAGCAGTTTGCCTTTCTGGGAGTGGTGCATCAGCAGCTTGGTACAACACTGTGATCCTGCAAAAGCAACCTGACCTCTGCGAAACAAGCGGCATGCAGCTTGTAGAAGCTGCACTGAGGTTTCTTGAAAAATGACCTCATCTTTTGCTTGCAGTCATTCTGTTTAATATTTTTAAGCGGATTATATTCGGTGCGCTGATAGGGTTTTGCAGCAAATTTGAGAGAGACCTCCTGCTACGTGGGAAGCTGGTCACAGGAGCGGTGAGAGCTGAGGTTCTTTCAGCAGCTATCTGGATGGCGGGAGCTGGGTTTCAGCAGGACAAGCATTGCTGCAATCCCTTCCCAAGAGCCAGGCCCTTCCTTCTAACTGCGTCTTAAGGATAAACAGCAACACATGTGCATGCAAAAATATGCTAGTAAGGATGTTCTCTACTCCAGGAGAGCAGATGAAGAGACAGCAATGCAATAGTTCCCCTTGCTGCAGTGGGTATCAGAAGATGGCAGTTGACTAATGCTGAGCAGCACAAGAACCTGTGATTTATGAGAGAATAGAAGCAAGAACGTGCAATTTGAGCATTGGAGCGGAAACCCTGGCTGTCTCAAAGTCTGAAAGACCTGATGCTTCGTTGGAGTTTTCTTGAAGCCACTTTGGGGAGAAACAGAAACAACATTTTACAAACAGTGACCTTTGCGATGAGCGTACTTGCACCCTGATGGAGGAGGGGGACAGTGCGGCTCCTGGGGTGGGCAGGTGGCAGAGTAGCAAGTTTTGTGATTCTCGTCATGTGAGCTAAACCAAACCTGTCCTCACAGCATCGTCAGTCTTGCTATACCCTCTTTGTCGTGCCCTTGCACTGAAGGGCACCAGAGTGCGTGCAATCGGGAGTGTTTTACAGGAATGAGGTCTGGTTTAAATTAAAGGAGAGCTGATCCGCAATGTCTCTTACCTGTAACTCTGAACCGCTAACACCAAAAGGAGTCAAGGGCCCCATTTCAAATACTTGAAAAAAAAAAAAAAGATAGATGTGAAGGGATTAATAAATGAGGTTTGATTCCTCTCTTTCTCTGTGTGGTGGGTTGACCCCAGCCAGACACCCACGGCACCCACTCGCTTGCTTCCTCCCAGTGGGACAGGGGAGAGCAGGAAGAGCAAAAGCAACACAGCATGTGGGTTAGGATAAGGGCGGTTTAACAAGGGAAGGAAAGAGGAAAAGAACAAGTGATGCAAAGGCAACCACCCACCAGCAGCCCGATGCTCAGCCCATCTCTGAGCAACAGCCGCCCTGGAAGACAAAACCCCCACCTTCCTCTGCTACCCCAGTTTTATAGCGGATCGCGGGCGCCATATGGTACGGGGCATCCCTTGGGCCAGCTGGGGTCAGCTGGCCCAGCTGTGTCCCCTCCTGACCTCGTGCCCACCCCCAGCCTACTCGCGGGGGGACAGAGTGGGAAACAGCGGTGGCCTTGATGCTGTGCAAGCACTGCTCAGCAACAGCCCCAGCCCCGGCGGGTTATCGATGCTGGTTTAGCCGCAAGTGCAAGGCACAGCACCGCGCAGGCTGCTGCGAGGACAGGGAAGGCCGTCCCAGCCAGCGGCGGTCTTCTGCGGCCACGTTACTTCCCGGTTCCCTCGTCTGTCCTCCTGCAGCCCGCACAGCAGCACTGTGAGCAAGAAGATGGGATACTGGGTTTCCCCGCTCTGACCATGTGTGCTTAATGTTTTCTCTATCAGGATTCAGTGAGCTGCAAATTAAGGACTGAATTGCGGTGTCCTCGGCATGCAGATCAGGTGGGAGAGGATGCTGGCAGTCCTGGGTGTATCCCCCCGGGATGGCCACCTCCTGCATCCCCCACTCCTCAGGTGAGGGGAAAGTGGTGCTTAGCATTTTCTTATGTAAAACATCTTATAATCAAAATACTGTACTGATGCCAAAGAAGTGAACCACTCCACAGCATCATGAGATAGCAAAGTGCTTTCTGAATTCTCCCAGAGAGATCAGGAAGGAGGAAGGGGTAATGAAGCAAAGAGAAATAAAACAGCTCGTTTAAGGTTATGCAGTACCAGAGAAGTGAAAATCCCTCTGCAAATCCTTCTGAAAATCTTGTCCTTTGCGGAAACATACTGGAACCACGGGGCTGACACTGGCAGAGGTGGTGCAAGGATTTGGTGCTGGATGGGACTGGCTTCGGAGGGCTGCAAGGAGAGCCATGGCTGCTTAAAGCCTAGGCAGAGCTAGAGCTCCAGGGGCTGCGGATGGCAAGTTTAGAGCAGTAATCTCCAATAAGAGCATCTGACCTAAGGATTTCTCTGGTTTTGATCCAGCCTTTTCTCCCTCTTTGTGCAGTGCTCCACGTATGTAGGCGTAACTGCAAGGGGAATTTCCATCGCTTTTTTCCATCACTTCATTGAGGAAAAATTTAGTATTTTCTGTATATAGAAATAACTGTATATAAAAATAACTGTATTTTCTTTTGAAGGCCATAACAATTCCTGCATGTACTGGATAAAACAACTCAGTGATTCTCAAATCCTTGTGATTGCCACAGCATTGCTTTTACTGACTGCTGCGGGCAGGTAGTGAGATCTCCCCGGGTTTCGGCGTGTGGGTGCACGCCCTCGGTGCCTCTCGGCGGCGGCTCCCGTGGCCGTTCAGCAAAGCCCTGGAGATGGCAGCAGCAGAGCTCGTACCTCTGCCGCTGGTGCTAAAACCCACAGAGCTCTGCTCTGCTGTGCTCTTCCCAGGAGTCTGGAAGTTGAAGGCGCCTTGTGATGTTTGCCATCAAGCTGTAATGTCCCAAGGCCCCGGTCCCAGAGCAGGTCTGTTTGTGCAGGGAGGGTCAGGCTGAGCACCGCCGCGGGCTCCTTCTGCAGGTGCCCGTGCATCATTTTGGCTGTGATTCTCTCAGGGCTGCGGTGTCACCAGCCACGGCTGAGACGCCGCTCCCCGCACTTTACAAACACTCCTCCTTTTCCAGCTATCACTATGATTTGGTGGCAGCACAGCCCAGCTTTTCCAAACGCAGGTAGCAACGTTTCCCAGGCATCCCCAGAGAGCTGGCTTCCCACATTGTATCCCTAATAAACAAACATTGAAATTACACAGGAAAACGTGTTTCATTTAGAAATCTGCAATTTGCTCATATTATTTATTAGAAAATCTACTGAAGTGAATGCAAATTTCCTCCTTTTCTGCTACATAAATTTGCATGGAATATAACGTTTGCACTGCTGTGCCTTAGTGAACCTACCTCCTGTCATCTCAGGGGCAATTTCTTGGTTTCTTTAAGGTGGCCACTATATTTAGTGTTTATCCCTGTGGTCCTTCTGAGCTTGAGGAGAACAGCAGCTCTAATAAACGTCTGTGGATACTGGGCAGTGAGTGACCCCCCAACTCACAGTTTTGTAGCTAGCAGCACTCTGCAGAGCCTAGTAAAAAAGACATTTGAGGCCAGTATTTAAAGTGGGAACACCACATATAATAACTGTTCCCTGGAACAAAATTCTCCTAGACAGGAGACTCTCCTTCTTACAAGATTCTCCTAAAAAGCTGAAATCAGGAAGGCTTTGCAGGCTTCAGGGCTCTTTGTCTATTCCCTCTCAGGTAGGAGGATTCATTCTGTAAAGCAATGAGAGACGTAAATGCAAGTTTCTACAGCTTGCCTAGCTGTAGGTCCCAGACATGCTCTCCTCCCACCGCTTTGCCTGCAGCCCAAATTAAAAAGATGCCTGCCGTGCAGCTAACAGCGCCCCGTCGGCAAGCACATTTCCAGGCAGAAGCCCACCTGGTTTCTGGTAGGACTTTATCAGAGTTGACAGATGCAATATTTATTCCAATCATATTGGCACATTATAATGGAAATTGTTTCCTGAAAATGTCCCTGATTATTTATACCCTCCCAAATCAGCTTGGGGAGTGTAAAGGCTGTAAGGTGGGTAGCCATAAAGGTGAACCTTGCTGCAGGCAGTGCTGCTGAGCCACACTCCACTTTTGGGTGTTTCTCCTCACTGAGATACCACCATTCCGGGCAGAAATAAGGTGGTATCCACCAGCATCGTACTTCACCGGAGCTGCTGACAGGTTACAAGCCTTGGCAGCAGCCCCACCGAGTGCCCTGCGGCTGAGGGAGGTTTCCTGCTGCCTGCACCGCTCACCCTGCCATCCCCGCTGCAAGGGCTTAGAGATGGGGGCGACAGCATCTCCAGTCCCAAAGCCTTTAACCAACACAATGTCGTTCCAGAAGAAAAGTGTAACTGTCCATAAATGCTGGCTACAAATTGAACAACTGGGTGAAATCCTACGGCTTATGTGAATCAAGAAATGTCTATATGGTCTTTTCTAAGACTAACATAGAAAACAGTCTAACTGTTAATTTAGCCCTTGAATTTAGTTAAGTATCTCAAAGATATTCCAAAAACTATCCCTGTTACATGACCTAAAGGGAAAGCTGTAATCACGCTGGCAGTGAGAAGGTAAAACTGACCCCAGTGAAGCAAAGTGAGGGTAATACCCAGAGACATGTTGTGCTCAAAAATCACAAATGAAAGTGTCGGTGCATGATGGGTCCTCGTCATTGACTTCCAAGAGTTTGTGTTCTGGCTGGAAAAATGCTAGTTTATAAAATATTTAAGCAACAACAACTGTTCTTACCTTGGAGAAAGTCCAAGCGCCTATTGAATGCAATTAGATGAAAAGAAAGCAGGTTTTTATGAGGATGAGGGTACAGGTTTTGATGAGGCATCTTAAAGAGTGCCTTGTTACCTGACTAGAGCCAGTCCGTGCGGAAGCAAGGAGTCACTTCGGGCATGTTGCTATGGCAGGTCATGTTCAGAAGAAGAGGCTGGGGGCAGCAGGGAAGAAAGTGCAAAGGAGTGAGGCCCATTAGCATTGGCGTCTCTGAAACGTCCCGCTTTCTCCACGCTCTTTGATTTGTGCTGGGGAAGCAGCTGTGCGAAGATGACCTTGAGCTCTCCAGCATTTTTCAGTTAGGTTTCTTCTTTCCCTTAAACCCTTTGCTAGGTTGGACTATACGCCTTCCCATCCGCTCCCATGCGTGCATGCACAGGCAGCGCTGCACGTCTAATCCCTGCCAGCTTACTCACAACATGGGCATTCAGAGGCCAAGAACTTGCAGTATTTTCCTTGGCGGTGTAAAGGACGCCTTGCCCAGAGACTGTGACACAGCTGCCTAATGAAAAACAGGAAAGCCTTCCAGAAAAAAACCGTCTCCACCGAGGGGAAGCAAGGCTCGGCATCA
This sequence comes from Pelecanus crispus, assembly GCF_030463565.1. Classification (NCBI taxonomy): domain Eukaryota; kingdom Metazoa; phylum Chordata; class Aves; order Pelecaniformes; family Pelecanidae; genus Pelecanus; species Pelecanus crispus. The sequence continues at coordinate 105,727,325 of NC_134645.1, forward strand.
CCCACATTTCATACCCTTCACCCCACCCTGCAGCACTCCTGTGCGTTACTCATCCCTCCGGCATCAGCTACAGCGGGGCTGATTTTAGATAGCAGTAGGACAGAGGATCGCCAGGGGTGTTACCGGAGGGAGGCTCAGCCAGCAGCCAGCCCTCCAGACCCCCTCTGATTTTGGTGAGCCGGAGATACGGCTGTATAATACTTTGTCTCAGACACAAACTGGACTACTGAACACAAACCACTTCTGCCTGTGATTTCTCACCCCGGCAGGGTGAACTAGAGCAATGCAATATAAACTCTGATGTGATCCCTGAGCTACGACAGCGTTAACCTCGCCAGCAAAGCGAAATAACGCCGGCACGGAGAGTGGAAAACCAGCCAGGGTCCTCGCTGGGCTGTGCTCATGGCGCAGGCAGGGATGAGGGGGAGAAAGCTCATTGCTAAGCCCAGGGCCAGCCCTAGGTGGCCTCCTAAGTTAAGAGGCAATGCAGCGAGCCAGAGAGAGAAAATAACTCTTCCTGGGGAATAAAGAAAAAAAGGAGCCAGAGCCACAACAGTATTTCAGGTCCAAATCCTCTGCGGATTTTGGCCCCAGCCCACACGCCTGGTGCAAACCTCTTCACGTCCCGGTGTGCCGGGCACAGCTCAGGGAGATTGTCAGAGCAGCTCAGAGCTGTCAGAGCTCTGACAGGAGGTCAGAGCAGCTACGGGGATTTTGCTTCTTTTCCCCAGGGAAAGGGTGGAGCGGAGCTGAGGCTGGTGGCGGGGCTGCCAGGAGCCCTCCCGGCAGACGTGCTGTGTAAATCTCCTACGAGCAGGGCAGCCCCGGTGCGTGTTTTTAAAGGGTATGCTGTAGCATAGCCTGGAAAATAGGCCGGCCTGTCCCTTCCAGACACCCAGTTCAGCTGCACAATTGCACTGCTGAGAGCAAAATTGCCACTGTCTGAATTAAAATGTGTAACGTCCAAGTGGTTCTGGACATGATGCACCCTGACCAGCCCTGTGAGGTGAACAGGAGGATTCACCTTTCAGATGCAGTTAGGTCTTGGTCTTAAAATAGTCACTTCTAGACAAGCTTCACTCGCTGTTTTACAAAACACTGAGCCTCCTCAGCGAACGGCACAAAGTAACGTATTTCAGATTTTTGTCTTTTCCCCTTTATTTACGGTGCGGCCTGACTGGCACAAGTCCCACCGCTTCTCCCGGGTGAGGGACGGGGCCGTTTCCAGGGGCACATGTGAAAAGCAGAGCTCCGGAAGGGAGTGTCCATGTGTTCCTGGAAACTCATTCCAACTTTCCACTTCCCAGTCATCCCAGCGCACGTGGTGTCGTCGGTGTCTGCCCATTCCCACTCAGGCTGCAAGGGTTCAAAGACGTGGCGTGGCCAGGAGGGGAGAGGGCAGCCCCGCAGCCCGCTTCAGTCCCTCCGGCTGTGACTCCGGCTTCCAGCGTGTTTGGCCTTGCCGTGAGCTGATAAAACGTGATGCTTGCCCTGAATCCAAACCCAGCACTAGGACAAGATGTTATTTCTCATCCTACCTTGGAAAAGCAAAATCCATACAAGAGAAAGGAAACTTGGAAGATTCAAACTGTGCAACAAGAGTATCCAGGGAAAAGGTCTGCAGGCTGCTGTGTTTCTCGCTGGCTGCCTTCTGTGCTTGTGTGTTTTTACAACGCTTTGTCACGGTTTTCAAGATATACCAGGGCAAGCTGTTCTCTGGGGGAGAAGAACGCTTCCTCCAGGACTATGCTGTCCAGAGGAGGGACAATCTGCCAAGGGGCATCCCCGGTCAGGACGTCAGCACAGCTGTCTTCTGTTTCCAGCTCTGCTTCCATCCTGAAAGGGAGGTTTTATCTCCCTTTTGTCCTAATGCAGCCAACAGAGTTTTGTAGCGTGAAAACTTTGGTGCCAAACACGTTTGCTGTTGCAACGACATGCTACAGCACCGCGCAGTTAGATCCACACATTTTAACGGGCGGTGGTCTGGATGCTGGTCTAGAAGAGCCCGTGGGATGATGTAGCATAGTGAGTCCGATGCTCTAATTGCAATTAAAGTGAAAAGCATTATGATCAATTTTATCATCAAACTTCTCTGTCTTTACATTTTCCTGGCTGTGCCCAGAGTTTGAGAGAGATGACACAGTGACAGCCTCGCACACCCATTTCCTATCTTTTATTACAAACAAATACAGAGCGCGTATAAATTTGGTCTGTACTAGCTACTTCCTTGCAAACAACTTTTACTGGTGGAGCCCACTGGCAGTCAGGACTCATAATCAGTCAGATTTTATCTGATACCTGCTGTGAGAAGGCATCTGTAGGCTGTGCCCTGGGACACCACAGGCTGCATGTGCCTCCCAGGGGACATTACAGATAGCGCTGAAATCACTGAAGACTAGTGCTGTGTCTTCATGGCATACCTCCAGCTGGCGATCAGCCGCTATGACAGGCCCTACAAGAGGAGCTGGTGATTTAGCCGTCTCTTTCAAAAGCTCTTTCAATGGGGTAGGAAACACTGACATAACACAAAGTTCCCAGTTTTGTGACCTGCTTGATGATTTCTGTCTGGATAAGAATGAGGAAAAAATCTGAATTCCTCTGTACGCAGCAAATCCCAGCCGCTTTGTCTTAGCTCTCCCATGAGCTCTGCCCTCTTCAAGAAGCAAAGTTGAACCTAGTTGAGAGGAACTGTGAAGATGGCTTTCCGGGAAAAAGGCTAGTTTCATCATTACTTCCCTCTTTGCCAGCCTTACCTTCTCCTTCAGGACCCCCCCACCCCCCTTCTATCTCTCTCTCTCTACCCAGGTAGGACATCTCCATGGTTGAGTCTGCTGTACAAATGCTTCTTTTGCTCCGGCATAAGCTCTGCCTCCTGATTTTACCCTGCCCGCGCACCTCAGAGCAAGGCAGCTGCCTGCCGCTCTGCAGCTGCATCCACCCTAAGGATGCAAAGTGGGAGACTCTGCCTGCTTCCCACTGCCCAAGCGGTGGAAGAGACAGAAAAACCTGTGCAGCCAGACACAGGCACGAGCCACCCAGTAGTCCTCTTAAAATGCCTCATTACTTGTCATTACGAAGGAAGACACTGCAAGGTTTAGGCAGCCTGGACATGGGGACCAAGTGCGCAGGCTACAAGCCTCGGTCTGTCTTTTTTATCCATCGTTAACCAGAAAAAAAAGAAGGAAGAAGGAAAAGAGGGAGATGCTGAAGAGCTCCAGTCTGGCCACGCTCAGCTTATCTGGCAGCTAATCTCAAAGAAACAAACCGAGATTTCAGTGTGGGCAGAAGGCAGGTCTGGCATAGAGAGTGAGCTGTAAATTGTCTACAAGGAGACAGGCAAATGAAATTCTTCTTTTATCCAGAGACAGGAGAACAGACAGCAGAAATGCAGACCTGCAGGCCATGTAAGAGAGGTGAGAAGATGAGGGGAACCCACCAAAGGCAACCTGATAAAGCAAGGAGATAGACAGGAGGGAACCCGAGAGTGGGCAGAACAGGAGAAAGGCAGGGAAGATTAGAACATGGGGAGAGTTCAGCAGTGTCTGTGAAGCCTGATGGTCCAAGAGGCATAAGGCTGGCATATTATTTGGGATGGAAGGCCTTTTTGTTTGCAAAATTTTACCTTAAAAAGAAAATTTAAAGGAAAAGAAAAGAAAAGAAAAGCTTCTCTAATTTTGAGCCACTCCTTGCAACTTAGACATCCTCAAATGATTGCCAAGGAATGCTTTTGTATTCTCACCTCATTAGCTTTGGCACACGGTGAGGCAGGCAGGAACTCCTCTGCGTCTGGCTACCATGGAACTGGTTTTCGACATGCAACTGGCAACTCTTTTCCAGAAATCCTAGCAATCCTTTCCTCCTGAGAAAAGCTGGGGTTTCCATCCTCCCTCTGCTTCTTTCTGTGTGGCAGACAGAAACTGAAAAGGAATGAAGCATTTCTGGGGTAAAATGGTAATTTTACAGGGAGACCAGGTTGCTGGCCATGCCTCAGTCGAAATGTCAGGACTTGTCACTGAGGAGAGGGAGCTTCTTGTGGGTGAGGCTGGAGAGCAGCTGGGTCCAACACAACTGACGCAGCACTGTGACAACAGCTGTGTCCTGCTGCCATGGGACAGTGGCTGAAGGTTTATGTCACTCATGGCAGTGATCCTAATACAAACTTTGGCTTTTGCAGGCTTACAGCAGTTTTTTTGTCTAGATCAGGAGTGATAAAAGTCCATTTATGTCAACATTTCTTTTCCAAGATGGGTTGAGGCGTCAGACCCTTGCTCATTTCTTGTCTTCTACAAGGGTCTGAGCTCCAGACTCCTCTCACATTTGACCTCAAATTTCTCAGGTGTCTCAGCACACGCCTCTCCAGACAGAGGGGAGCACCAAGAGACCTGTGTAGGTCCAGTCACTGCTCAAACCAGCAATGCCCACGTCCCAGAGGGACTCAGTTTGGAAGGTAAGCAACAGGCAATGGCAAGCCACAAATTGCAATAGTGGCCACTTTCTTTTTTTCATGAAGTGACCACTTTCTTTTTAGCAGAAAAAGATGTTGTCTCAAAGTTCATATGAGACCCTTGTGGTTAAGGCACTTCTCAGAAAGTGGAAGGTCAGATGCTTTGCTGCCTCAGAGGGTTCCGATACACATCATCTCCACACAGAGTACCTAAACCAATTCCTTAACATACTTTCTAAGGGGTCTCTGGAAAGGATGGAAATTCTCCATCCTCCTTATTGGACTTTGCTACCACAGAGAACAAACCAGAAGATTTTTTTAAACCTCTGTATAAATCTGCAGTATGCTGACATCTTGATCACTGTGCAGTGTTCTTCCTGCCTAATCTCAAAAAGCATAAAACAGAGCAGGAGATGGCCAAGGCCAAATGGGATTTTCAGAAAAAACAGAAGGTCTTTCATAACGAGGGAGATAAAGTAAGTTCGAACTTGTTCTCTTGGAAAATAGGCATCCAGGGGGGCGTAACATGATAGGGGTACATAAAATTAAATCATCTAAGTAAATTGTGGAACTGATCACTGCAAGATGTTATGGAGGCCAAAATATGGAAGGGCTCAGCAGGTGATTTGCCAAATTAATGGAGAAGATGTAGCTACAGTAGCTAGATAGTGGCATCATCATCATTGTCATTACTAGTATTGTTATTATCTCGTTTAATATTCAGCATTCTGGTTCCCGTGGTCTGGGTGCCATCTCTGTCTGAGAAAATCCCCCAGCCACAGGCTGCTGGAATGTGGAAAACATGTCAGGGAAGGATCATTTTGTACTGGCTGCTCCTCATGTTCTTTCCCTGATCATCCACATCTGCCAGGGAGAAAACATTGGCTGTCTGGTCTGACTGAGTTACGTTCTTGCACAATTCAATGTTAATTAAGAAGAGGGTGTAGGAGAAAGGAAGGACTGAAGCCTAGGAGGCAGGCATTGGGTTAGGAGTCCTGGGTTTTAGGAGCTAGATCAGTATTCAAGCAGTCACTAGTAGAGTACACAAAAAGAGAATATGGACTACTCAGACCTCTCCCCTAGCAGGTGAACTCCCAATCACCAGGCCTACCCATGCCCTCCTATGGTGGGAGCCTTGACCATGCCTGGTGGCTCCTCCTGTGAGGTGGTGGTTAGTGGCTGAGCATGCAACCGAGTTAAAGTCTTCAGCTTTCTGGGTGAGCCCTCCAAACTCAATAGTACTGCACAGAGACAACTAGACCAGCTGCAGCCATGTTGCCATGTTCCTTGAGAGAAGGGTGAAGCCTGCCCAGCCTTCTCAGCGGTCACACAGAACGGGTAGGTGCTTCCTCTCCTGGAAGGAGTCAGGGTTCTTGTGGGGCTGCCTCTCTAACAACCTTGGCTCAGTGGGATGTGAGGCAAACCTCAGTGTTTCCTATTGACTTTGCTATACAGCTGCATTTTCAACTGTTTTGCTCCATGCTTCTGCTCTAGGTGAACTTAGTCATTCATACCCTTCTCCCTAACTACACAAGTAATGTATTAATCTACCTCTAGTTGCTCTTTCTCATGCCCCAACTACCTTCCCAATCGTGTCTTATAACCTGATTAATGGGTACAGCCCACATCTTGGGAAACACCGCTCTAACAGCCTGTTAACTAACATTAACTAGCCCCTTTGATGGAAGTACTGGGTGCTTTGAATCATGGCGATACCTAACCCTACCCATGAGGTGGAAAAAGAGTTTGGGGCTCATATACAGTCCTAGGAAAGCAAACAGTCCTGGCTGGCCATATATGCACAGAAAACATATGGTTAGCTTGTTCCCTGCACGGTCCTAGCCCGAGCTGCCCAGCACTCTGCAGGCATGGCTCAGGAGTTACGCAGGCAGGCAGGATGCGGCCACACTGCTCAGAGGGGGAGAGATTTTAGCTGTATGGACACAAGTTGCACTGGCCTCAAGGTGAGTCAGCCCCCTTAGACTGTTTCATTTGCTAGTACAGATGTAGCATATGTACCTCCCACCAACTTCCACTGAGAACACGCTGTATCTGTAAATTAGGCATAATGACATCTAACTTTCATGTACCCAAATCTTTTCTTGGTTTTGCCACCAGGCTCTCTACAGAACTAGGGGAATGTTATGCCTTTGTGGTTACATCCAGCAGTACTTGATGGCACATCACATACTATACAGGACCCAAGGAGTCCTTCACAGATGAGGAGGCTGGTCAAGTACTGCAGCTCCAGGCAACAGCAAAGCCTCAGATATTTATGACTCAACCTTCTGAAAATCAAGCAGCATTTGAGTATCATATAACAAATGTTCTTTTTACACAGTCTTCAAGTCCAACTTTTTGTAAAACATCTGAAAAGCTACGTCCAGACTTTGTGTGTGAAATAGCAAACAGATGTTCTCATGCATGGAGAGGGTCTAATATCACTGCCTGTTCTCTGTAGGGTAAGCAGTAACTGATTTACTTTACTGATAAAAGAAAGTGCAGTTCAACTGCATAGCAATTCAGAAATTACAGAACAGAAGTACATAACAGCTGAGGTTGGAAGGTACCTCTGGAGATCATTTAGTCCAACCCCCCTGACCTCAAGGCAGGGTCTGCTAGAGCAGGTCACCCAGCACAGTGTGTGTCGCAAATATGATTTTTTACACAGCTTTGGCTTAGCAGCATTTTAAGATTTATTAATATTTTTGAGATAGATCACAAAATTAGGTTATATAACTCTTAACAGCACTTAAGCATCAAACAATTTAACAGAGCAACTTCAACGGAATTTGTTACAATCAAAATAGTGACTTAGTTAAAGGTTCAAGAATGGCAAGGGTCACCTGAAACTTACAGCAGGGTTGCACACACAGATGGGGTTTAAATCAAATCACACACACAGAGGCAGACAGAACGACAAACAGCTCTAAATCAAATCGCGCACACGCACACACACAAACAGGTGGGCTGCACCACCACGGCGTCCCGACAGCTTTTGAATATCTCCAAAGATGGAGACTCCACAGTCTTTCCAGGCAACCTGTGCCTGTGTTTGACCACCTTCAAAGTAAAAAAGTGTTTTCTTATTTCAGACAGAACCTCCTGTGTTTCAGTTTGTGCCCACTGCCTCTCGTCCTGTCAGTGGGCACCACTGAGAAGAGGCTCTGCCTTCTTCACACCCTCCCATCAGGTATTTATACACACTGCCAAGATCCCCCCTGAACCTCCTCTCCTCCAGCCTGAACAATCTCAGCTCCCTCAGCCTCTCCTCATCTGACAGTTGCTGACCTCCCTTAAGCTCCAGTCCCTTCTCTCTGACAGTTCGTGGGACCCCCTCCAGTAAGTTCATATCTTTCTTGTACAGGGGAGCCCAGCACTGGACACAGCACTCCAGGTGTGGCCTCACCAGTGCTGAGCGGATGGGAAGGGTCACTTCCTTCGACCTGCTGGCAATGCTTTGCCTAATGCAGCCCAGGATACTGCTGGCCTTCTTCACCATGAGGGAGCATTGCTGGCTCATGGTCAACTTGTCCACCAGGACACCCAGGGCCTTTTTCCGCAAATCTGCTTTTCAGCCAGTTGGCCCCCAGCCTGTACTGGAGCATGGATTTATTCCTCCCCAGGTGCAGGACTTTGTATTTTTCTTTACCAAGCTTCATGAGATTCCTCTCTGCCCATTTCTCCAGCCTGTCCAGGTCCCTCTGAATGACAGCATGACCATCTGGTGCATCAGCCACTCCTCCCAGTTTTTCATCATCTACAAACTTGCTGGGGAGCACTCTGTCCCATCATCCAAGTTATTAATGAAGATGTTAAGTCATATTGGCCTTATCAATATCAACAATCAGAGTATCAACCTCTGGGTACACCACTAGTGACTGGCCTCCAGATGGACTTTGTGCCACTGAGCACAACCCTTTGAGCCTTGCAATTCAGCCAGTTTTCAGTCCACCTCACTCTCTGCTTATTGAGCCCATACTTCTCTGCTTGTCTATGAGGATGTTATGGGAGACAGTGCTGAAAGCCTAGCTAATGTCAAGATAAAAAACATCCACTCATCCACCAAGCCACTCATCTCATCATAGAAGGCTATCAGGTTGGTTAAGCACAATTTTCCCTTCATAAATCCATGTTAACTACTCCAAATCACTCTGATCACATGAGGCTTCTTCTAGTTATCTGAAGAAGACCTCATCTGCTACTTCTTCCCAATCTGATGATCTGTACAAGAGACCCACAACAACATAACCCATGTTGGTCTGTCTACTACTATGAAACAAATGATCATTCAGCTTCATGCAGGCTTCCAATCTAGTCAAATGGTCAATGACCAAAATGGGTAGATGTGGCACTTTGGGACATGGTTTAGTCTAGTCTACCCTTGACTGGTTTAGAGTGGACTTGGTAGTGTAGGTTAATGGTTGAACTGGATGATCTTAAAGGTCTTTTCCAACCTAAACGTTTCTATGATTCTATTCTATGATTCTATGATTCTATGACTGAGTTATGGCAGAGACACACCCAAACAGAGAGAAGAAAAGAGCAGAAAATGGTGTCTCATGGTGGTGCAGAGGGTGATGTTCTTAGTTTTTACTTTCATTAAAAATAATCCAGCCACCAAGCCAGGAAACACGAAATTACTACTCTACCCTTAATTGGTTTAGTGGTGGACTTGGTAGTGTTAGGTTGATGGTTGGACTGGATGATCTTAAAGGTCTTTTCCAACCTAAACGATTCTATGATTCTATGTTGCTTTTTGAGATTAGGCAGCCAGAACACTGCTGTGTGTGATGGAACATCATAGGTCTGCTCTGAGTATTGCAGACTAGAATGTTTTAAGGCAAAGCAGTAAGGGATCTTCTCCAAGAGAAAGTTTTGTTGGGGCCTAAATACTGCATCAGGAAGTTTGGACAGAATGTAAGGAGCATGTCCTGATCTTCAGAAGCTGGATACCATGGGTGTCCCTCCTCCCTGACTCCCCACTCCTCTGTTTCTGGGCATACCCAGGACCCATACAGAAATGCAGCACCTCTGGAAAGCCGCAGGGCTGTGAGCAGTTCACACCTTTTACCTCTGGTACCAACCTGCACCCAGGGGTAAGGCTGCTTCTGGCAGCAGAAAAGAAGATCTTTCTTCCTCTGAAGGCCTGAGATGGAAAGAGTGGTAGAAAGAAGGAACAGAGAGAGAGGGAGGAGCACAGAGGGGAGGAGAAAGGACAGAAGACAAAGGAGTTTTAATAGGAGTTCTCACACTTCCTCAAATTTGTAGCGACAAACCTGATTGTATCCATGAACGATTTGCAGGGCCTTTACCTGTGTCAGATGCCAGATAGGTAGTCACATCAACAGTTTGGTTTTAGTCGTTTCAGAACTGAGTATATCGCCTTATATGCCCACCTTGTGACGAATGATGGCTTCACGTCCTCCCTCCCAAATACTCCCAGATGCTTGCTTTCACCTTCCAACTTGGTACCCTTTCCCTAGACCATTTTCAGTGCTTGGAGAAACTTTCCTGGTCTTTTAAGCACAAACACTTGTCCCCTCTTCCTTCAAGTTCGCATCGTTCATACAGATTTCCAGTGCAAGTCATGTTTCCAATGCTACTGACTTCACGGTTCACTCCTCAACTTCTATTGGTTGTATGGCATTTGTCTGAAAAAGATCACACCTCAACGTGGAGATGTGTTACCTGTGAAGGCTGTGCACAGCCATGCAAACCATTGCCTGATGGTAATGGATGCCCAGAGCATTTTATATCAAAATGAGGTTGGCAGCCAAATTTTGGTTTTCTCACCTGTGTTGGCATAGATGTGGAGTTACAGCACTGAGATTACCTCAACATTACAACAACAACAAGTGACAGCAGAAAGTCATCCAGCAGGAGGGCTTTGCAATTGGAATGGGTAAACAGATTAACTTTTGTTGTTCTTGCCTGCTTATCCATTCACTGGTAATGTTATATAACCTACGCCTGCACTCAGGGTTTGTTTAAACATATAAAGGCAACATCCTTAAAGTCCTTTGCAAATACACTGAATTTATTTTGGGAAAAATGATTAACATTTTTATACGAGGAAGGGAGACCAGGAGTACCGCGTGCTTGCCTGCTGCCCAGTCGTTTCCACTACAGCAGATATTAGCATCAAATGCGTAGAGAAAGCTGTTCCTGAGGAGCGTTTTCCCCTTTTGAACGTTGCATTTGAATTGCGCATTTTACAGGAACAGGGCCAGTAACACAGAAGTCACAAAAAGCTGAACTTTGATAAAAGTGTCATCCTTTACAAAATCGAGAAGGTATGGTAGGTGACTTTGCTGCATTTAGACCTTGTCCTTAATTGTCCCTTTTGCAGGAGGTGTAAGAGAATGGCTTATCATTTCAAATTACTGCAACAGAAGACAGTGGTTATTGCACTACTGACACATGCACTTACACACATCTTTCTGGCAAGGTAAAACAGCCTGCAATGTATCCCCATTTTAAAGCCTTTTCCTGCTGCCAGAGGACACAAAAGCATAATTACGTCGCAAAGTCTTTAAGTGGTTTCTCTTGAACTATTCTCATCTTTTGGTAGTTAAAATCAGCAAACAATTTAAGATTTGAAGGTGAAGACTATTCATTTGTGCTGTTTTCATAGCAAAACCAAAACAGTCTCCTGCTGCAAGCTAAATTTCTTGTGGATCCTGGTAGAATGAGTAAGAAATCAAGCAAAGTAGCATGCAGACATTAGAGCTCATTCTTGTCCTTCCAGTAAAGCCCTCCGTGGACCACGAAAATACATTTGTAGCTATCGTCATATGTTTGGCTTTTGTAGTTGCTGCCTGGCAAGAAATATTGTGCTAGCATATCCTTGGTAGTATTGTAAAAAGATCAGCTTAGGAACATTTCAATGTTAATCATACCTTGTGCTTATCGAACAGGTTTATTCGGGGACCTCGGAGAAAACGCTGAACTCAACAGCTGGGAGGGGAAAGAGGGAAACACGGCTTTCGGGAGAAGTGCGAGCGTGCTCTGGCCACGCAGTGGAGGGGCCTGGCTGTTTGCCAAGGTTGGGGAACGTTTCACTGACAAAGACGGGAAGCGCTGATGCCATTTTCCCCCAGCAAGGCATTAAAACTGTTTCTCCCTGCTATCGATGCCACCATTTTCGAACATGCATTAAAAACAAAGGGTATTTGTTCTTACGGGTTTAAAAGCACACCGTTTGTTTTATATATAGCAGGAATAAATCTATTTAGTTTTTCTTCTTTGTCATACATGGTTCTCTGTGGGCTTATGGCCATTCATGTTCAAACCCCAATTGTTTTCCCTTGTGTTTCCAGAGGTGGTTTTTTTTTTTTTTTAAAGCAGTTGTTCCTCTCTAACTGGACGGCAACAGAAGTAAATCAGCTTCCACGTGTTTAGAAACAAAGGAACAATGAAACATTCAGCCAAGCTTGCCTCAACAGATCTTTTTTTTTTAATACTTTCAGGGCAATTTGCAACAGGAAAACTGCCCAAGAGCTCAGAGGATTTGGGCGGAGGAGCTCCAAGCAGCAACTGTGACTCCCCTGGGAGGTTAGGGTCCAGATCCTCCCCTCACTTAAGCTCCTGCAGGTCGTGCAACTGCCCAGAGCTGGGAGAAGAATTCGATCCATTTTCTTGCAGTGGTGTGCTAAGGGTAAATTACCATGATTAATGAGTTGCTGTTTGTCAACCGAGGTGCGGTAACTGGATGCGTGACAGCTGGCTCCACGTTTCTCAGCGGCGTAAGGAAAAATCAAGTATGTAGCCACTCTGCTTATGGTCCTGGGAAGAGGTGGAAGAGCAAAGTGGGACCAGCACAGGCAGGCGCCAGGATTTTGGGAGTGAGTGCAGCCAAGGCAGACAGCCCATGGCTCCCCTGGCTTGCTCCCACGGGCAGCTGCCCACCCTGCTTGTAGCATCGGCAAGTTCTGCCTTGTCTTCTCAGCCTGTAGCAGTTGTGAGGGAAGACTTGTTATTTAAATCCCTGCACCTAACAGGTTTTACATGATCACCCCATGGGCTGACAGCAAACAGCTGGGTAATGGGGGACAGCTGTCACCTGGGAAGCTGTCAAGGCACTTACGTCCGATCGCCTGCACATAAACTTCCTTAAATACTAGGTAACACTTATATGTCTCTTCTGACTGGAAGCACGTAGGCCCTAATAAGGCTGGGGCCATATTTTGGACCTTGAGAGCAATTTCCAGTTGTGTGACCTGAAACCGTTGCAAAATTATTAACCGCCTTGCTCTAAGACGTCAAAGAAATGACAGAGGGAGGAGGGCATTGCCTACACCCCGTCAGTCGGGAGCTGCAGTCGTGCCATGGCACCAACACGTCTCCCTAGCACTCCTAGCACCTAGGACATGCAGAAAGATACCAAATTCGGTTCAAACTGCTGAAGGCAATTTCAGCAGGCAGTATGCAATCACATGGGCTGGAAAACAGCCAAACCACTGATTAGCACCCTACAAAAAAGTCGCCGGGGATCAGTAATGATGAGGGCTATTTGATTAGCTGGGCTCTGAGTGCGGGGCACTGCGTTTGCCACCGTGCTCAGCAGCTCTCCCACCATTTGCCCTTTGCACTGTGACCAGCTGGAGAGCTGAGCAGAAGTGGTGACAGTCCCTGGCATCTTTTCCTTCTGGTCTTTTGCCTTTCTTTGGGAGGAGGAGGATTCAGGTGCTTGGTGAAGCCAGGGAGACCGTTTGCCTTCAGCTGGCTGGACTGCTGGCGCTAGTAAATATTTCCAAGAAAGCTAAGCTTACAGTTTCTATTGCTGTTTTAAAATAAGGTATTTATGGTTCTGGGGTTTGCCACTGGTATTTCAAAAGGAGAATGTTAAAATAGATTTAATATGAATGGGTGTATTCTTTATAGTTTTACAGTTTAGTTAGCCTATTCAAATGTCATCTTCTTTTCCAGGCAGCATTTCCTTGTTACTATCTCTTCAAACCTTATCTGATTTCTTTCTGCTCCTCAGCTTTGTTCTTAAGATAACTTCCCTTTATTTTCTTTCCAGTGTTCTGCATCATTTCCACCAGCTTTCAGTTTTACTTTCCAAGCTTCTTTTTTGATTCTTCTTCTTAGCTAACTAAAATGAACAGCCACCACCATAAATATTTGTGATTTTAGTGATACTATATAATGTAAAGAGGAGGGAGGCACAGGAAGGAAGCACATACTTTTAGAAGAAAAAGAGGATGTTCTGAAAGTATCTGCAGAGAGAGGCCAGCAATGCTGGTACCAGTGTTGAAAAAATTGCGTATGCAATGGGTGAATGCTTTTATGACCTGGATTTGTCTGAGGGATTAATCCTGGCCTGATGGAGGAACTTTTGGTCCTGACCACAGGGATCAGTCTGTTCTTAATTTAAGATGACAACATGACCACACAAATTTAGTGTGAAGAAAGAGACTTCTTTGTTCCTCTGGTGAACGAGGCCCAAATACCCCCGTGCTGGGCTGTATGGTTGCACTCAACAGCCATAGTTTGAAGAGTACAGACTGACAACCTGGAAGAGACATTCGTCAGTGGGACAGTCAGTCCGGGTAGAAAATCCCAAGCGGAGATTCATGTTACTAACACAAAACTGCCCTGCAAATGGGTGAGGACCAACAGATCAGATACTAGACAAGGATGGAGGCAATTTGGGTCCCAAACTTCTGTTTAGCTCATCTCCATTCATCCCCAGCCCACTACCCTTCCCGACAGGTACGAGCAAGACTCTGTAATGATGCAGGCTGCGATGTTGCGCCAGGTGTGGCATCAGGACAGCCACGTCTAGCACTGGCTGCTAGAATTAAAATAATTAAATGTAATTTTTAATAAAAATCTGGACCATTTAAACACAAGAAGAGACCTGTAGCGCTCTCACCAACCAAAGCTTCTGCTAATGATACCTACTGTACAAATAGTGTGCTCAACAGAGGGGGGGCTCTGAATAATGCCAATTAATTTCCTTCCTTAAGGTCCATGGTTTGCAGCAGAAGCCTCATAAGATACCTCCTTTCCAGTCCGTATTTCCCTTGGCAAAACCATGTTCAGGACTTCACCCCTCCTGTTTGTTCAGGGACGCCTGCACTGCCTTCCCGCCCCCACCACGCACCCCAAAGAGATGCTTGCAGTGGCCCGGTACCGCTTGCCCGGAGGCAGGGCAGGGCACATTTGCACCTCTGCCAAGGCTAACGCAATGTCAAGAGGGCATGGCACAAATAATTAGTCCCTCCAGATCTGCTGTAACCTCCACCTGGGATGTTACCAGCAGCTCAAGCTGTTCCCCAGGGCACTCCCAGGAGAGCAGGGAGCTTGAACCAAGCCAAGCCCAGCTTGTCCCTGGATTTAACCAAAACCTCTTGGCCTCACCGCCAAAAAACATGCCTTGAAGTACCTCAGGGAGTGGCCCGCAACAGCACATCCTGAGGCAAGAGGCCAAGAGGCAGTGCTGACTAAGGCCACGGAAAATAAAAACACGAGTTCCTGGCAAGGGCTGGGCCGAACGCCCGCACCTGAGACGCGGCGGCCGCCCTCCGAGCGGACACCGCGACGGGAGCGCCGCTCCCTGCCTCGCGATTCAGCTGCTGAGCACTGACCGACAAAGCCAGGGTGACCGTGCTCTCCAGCCATCGTTTCTGCTAGTTGCAATTTCACTCCTCTGCTTACAGTTTTTACAGAATGCAGAAGTGTTGTCCAGTAGATAAAACTGAATTGAATACAGAATTTGTTTTTTTCCCCTTCACAAGAGATGTTTTTCAGATATAAGGGCATTTAAAAGGGGAGCATGATAAATATAGGGGGTTTAATAGCTTTTACCCAAAGTGATGTAATTAGTCATGATCCAAGGACAGTTTGCCACATGAAATCCAATTTTTACTTGTTGTCTAAATCAATGCGAGGCTCATTCCTTCTGCTGTTAAAATCAATGGCAATTTAAGTTTAAGAAGAAGCTGGGCCCTGGTTCTGTGAAAATGTAAACCAGAACTTTCCCTCTTGGTCCTCCTCTTTTTTAAAAAAGAAACCCAGGAAACCTATCATGTTAAGTTTCCCTCTCTTCTAAATATATGTTTCTAAAGAGGTTTCAAAAAGTATTTCACGCTTCTGACTGAAATGTTTCCTTTATATCATATTATCCATAGAGCTGGATATGTGGCATTTCAGCAACTGTATGTGAATTTCCCAAAGTACATAGGACTGGACAGCTTTAGTGTAGGTGATGGTTCTTCATAGCTGTGTGACTTTGGGAGCTCTTACCCTGTGCATCCTAACAAGCTTCAGGGACATTCCTGAGACGCTGGGAAGCGGAGCCATCGCTCCCACCGCCTGTGGACATGCTGCAATTTGCAGGGGCCAGTCGCAGCACTCATTTGCTCTAAGGCTTCACTGACAAATAGAAAAAATGATTGAACTGAGAGAGGTTCAGTCAATACATGCTATTGTAGACCTGCTTGCTTTCAGCTCTAGTTGTATAAGATCTGACAGCATGGTTTTCTTCCTCCTTGCAAATTCAGCCAAAGAAGAAGGAGCTAATGCAGGGAAATAAACCTTTGGGGAAAAACAAAAAAAAACACAAAAGAATAAAATCAGAAAATGTATTAAGTGTCTGGTTTTGAGAGACTGCAAACAATTAAAGCAGAAAAAGAAGTCAATGTTTTCAAAAGTCTGCTTGAAACTAGAGGTGGAAATGAGAGTTGTAATCCTAGGCACCTTCTAGGAAAGGAGACCATCAGCAGGAGCAAACTGCAGTAAGCACGTAGCACCCACACCTGTGTCTGCAATGACAACCGACACCGTAGTTCAATGACCCCTTAATCCAGCACATGCCCTTGCTCGAGCAGGAAGGGGTGGTCCTGTCTTCCCCCTGCTCCCAGCTCTCATTCCCATCCTCTCCCTTGCACCTACACCAAAGTTCATGCAGCCTGCCAGAGCCTAACACTCTCTGAATGGGTTCTTTCTGATATCCCATATCAGCCAGGTTTAATGTTTTAGTACTGAATTACTTATTTGATGGTATTTTATGTTACACAGGACTTTGATTTAGCAGACCAATACAGCAATATAATGAAATCATAGCACGAGTACAATACAGCAATTACAATGCACAGCTGAATCACAGTACAAGCATGATTCCCATTACCTGTCTCTATATGCTTACTGTCACAATGCTGGGCATCTCCAGTCGCTGGGAAGGAATAGGTGGGTTGAAGCCAGCTCAAGGCCATTGTTCTCTTCACAGTTAATTTTGCTGGTTGTTCGATTTTTATACTCCATGTTGGGCTGAGCCATGTATACGCTTCCCCCATGCTGGTCTAGCTGGCTCAGGAAGGTAATACTTTCTATTGCCTCTTTTAAGGAAGGCCATTTACACAACCAGTTGACCCACTCAACTGATACAGTGGTCTACCTACAACAAAGGCTGCCCTCTAGTCCCCTTCATGGTTAAAGAAGTTCAGCTTCCTTTACCATAGCTGTGGTCACTTCCTACATGCTTTCCTGAGCTTCATGAGCACAACTCAAGAAGCCTTCTCCTTGCCTGCCTCCTCTGAGCCACAGTAGGGGTTTGTTGATCGGTCGCATAGCCATATGGACCACGCCTATGCATTTAATGAAGCTGTGCCAGGAAATGTGGCCAGCCACTGAAGCTCAGGCATCCATGCTTAAATAAGAAGAGCAATGCCTTCTGGTAGTCACCCTGCTGTGGGTGGTCACTTGACAGTGAGTCTGACAGCACGGGCACAGGCATCCTCAGTGCCAGACAACA
This sequence comes from Pelecanus crispus, assembly GCF_030463565.1. Lineage (NCBI taxonomy): Eukaryota > Metazoa > Chordata > Aves > Pelecaniformes > Pelecanidae > Pelecanus > Pelecanus crispus. The sequence continues at coordinate 105,744,532 of NC_134645.1, forward strand.
ACCTGGGATGAGTTTAAATCCCTCATGCTGGTGTAGACTTTCTGCAAATCTTCCTTGCTTGTGCTGGGTTGGATTCCAGCCAGGGTTCAACCCCAAGATCAGACAAATGGCAACAAAGGACACCTGGAACAAGTGGTTGCAGAAAGTGATGGGTGAAGTAGTGGACCAGGCCTTTGATGGCAGCCAAACTAAGCTGACCGTGGCACTACAGCTTGAAAAAAGATGTCACAGGCACTGTTGAGGGGAACGAGTCTCACCTGCAAGACTCTCTCCAAAGAAGACCCCATCTTCCTGGGGAGAAAGGGCCCATTGGGAAGTGAAAGAGAAACAACGAGAGATCAGATGGACCAAGGTGTTGCTTGTAGCTCCACAGCTACAAGGCTACAGTCACTTATTCCAGCCCTTCCTTAGTCTTTCAGTTACCAGGACATCTATGCAAGTCATTAGTTTTCAGGAGGAGGGACCCATCTTACTGACCTGTGGTCTGCTTCATGCATTCTGGGGTTTACCAGGAATGAAAATCGTACACACACAGTCCACCAGGCAAAAACTGAGTTTAAATAGCCAAGCTTCATTTTCCTAGAAGCCTTTACCCCCCGTTTAAACTAAAATAAGATGTGGACAACAGATGAATGTCTTTACTGTGTGTTACCCAGGCAGGTTGCTGGTACAGTTCTGTACACGTGCTATTAGGTGTGGGATGCTGTACTGCGATCATGAACTAGGGATGCATATTTTATAAAGCTAACATTACACACATAATTCATTTGGGAAACGTAAGCTTCCCCTGCTGATGCATGACAAAATACACACTACGAATTGTAGTAAGAAACACTGATTAATGTATGTGTTAAACACAGGTCCGTGGTGCTAATATACACAGAGCAGAGTTCAAAGCCTTTCGGTGCCTGTGTGGCCCGTCCTGCCGCCCCTGGGGACAGACTTCTTTTAAAGCCTGGGTGCTGGGAATGCTAAGCCTCCTCATCAGAGCGATGCTCTGGATGAAATGAGATGACTGTGGCTTTTGAGTCGGTCTGGCAGAGGCTAGGGTTGAGGAAAGGGCAGGGGAAAGGCAAGCACCGTAGCTTGAAATAAAACGCAGGCTCCAAGTGTAACAAAGCTATCTGCTGGAAGGAGGGGTGGTTAATAACCTCGCCGATGGGGCAGGACCTCGCTGCAGCAGGCACGGTGCAAACACGGCTGAGGAAGGGACGCGCCACGTCAGCCCGCCTCAGCGTTCAGGCACTCGCAGGGCCAGCACACGTTACCGCTTCAGCGTCAGAAACCAGCCAGCTATTTTATTAACTGAAACCCACTTCCCCGCTTCCCTTTGAAGAAGACAACCCTCCACTATCAAAAGGGACGGCTAGGCTCAGTTAGTCTGCAATTCTGATCTTAATGGGCTTCACGCTGTTGCCGTTATTAGACAAGCCTTTACCATGTGGGTGGAAGCAGAAAGCCTGCCAAGAGCTAGGAGACAAATAAGAAACTATGTGAAGAATGGGGATTTCTGATGAGAGCCTCTGATGATGAATCCCCTGCTATTATGCTCATGAGAATGGGGTCAGAATTCTCAGCTCTGAGCTGCCTTTCCTCTGCTGTCAGCACTCTCACTGCAGGGCTGGAGCGAAAATGTGATGGTTATAAAAAGCGACATGATCAATGATCCATACAAGGGATGTAACGAGACAACTACCTTGTCAAAATGATATGAGGAGGAGCGGTTATAGCAAAAAGCAAATAGGCCTTGGCCGTGCTTTTTTTCCCCCCTCGTAAAAATAGGTTAAAGAAACCAAGATGCATCGAAGATGACAGTTTATTGAATTTGGCAGCAGTTCAAAGCTAGAACCTCTTGCCCATGCTGTGCAGAGCTCGCACCCGCTATCTGCAAGAGGTACGGGATGAGGAGCACAGATGCCTCGCACGGAAAAAAAGAGTGAACTGATTATTCTTCCCGAGTTTCAGAGGATGCTCTATGCAGCCCTCAACACAGAAAATAAACATATTCAGTGAGAAACTGCTGTAATAAAATAAGAAAACCCTGCCACTTAAGGCTGGCAGGTGGCATAAAGGAATTATTTTAAAAAATACACTCCACTGAGCCTCTAACGCTTCTCCTGGTGTATAACAAAAAGACAAGAAGAGCTGTTTACAAAGACCATTCATGCATGTTAAGTCCACACAAAAAGCTCCACTGAAGTGAAAGGTGAGGAGGGTGTGAGGATACCGCCTATGCTGGAGCTAAAGCTTCAGAGCGTTTTTTCTTGGTGACAACTGCATCCAGAATTCAGCACATTTCAGCAAGAAGTAGGAGCTCAGACAATTTTTAACTTGTCTAATTATAGCATGTTGGTAGCGATACTATAATTATGAGAACAGAGGCACTCTCATATATATGCTTAGAATTGCTTCTGCTGCCAAGGAGAGCTGTTATCAACAATAAGTGTCCCCGGTATACACCAAGCTAATTTAGTTCTTGTTAAAATATATGTAAGGGCTCAGACACGTAAGTGGTCCCTGCAGCTGAACAAGTCCTTGTGCAGGAGCAGTAGCTAAAAGCTCTCAGTCCCCAGCAAAAGCAAAGCATGCTAGCTTCGGTCTGCAAAGATTTAGGCTGGCTTTTGTCCTGGTTTTGGCTGGGATAGAGTTAATTTGCTTCCTAGTAGCAGGCATAGTGCTGTGGTTTGGATTTAGTAGGAGAAGAATGTTGATAACACACTGATGTGTTAGGTGGTGTTAAGTAGTGCTGACACTAGTCAAGGACTTTCCAGCTTCCCATGCTCTGCCAGGTGCACAAGAAACTGGGAGGGGGCACAGCCAGGACAGCTGACCCAAACTGGTCAAAGGGCTATTCCATACCATGTGACGTCATGCTCAGTATATAAACTGGGGGGGGGTTGGCTGGGGAGCAGCGATCGCTGCTCGGGAACTGTCTGGGTATCGGTCGGTGGGTGGTGAGCAATTGCATTGTGCATCACTTGCTTTGTATATTATTATTATTATTGTTATTATTATTATTATTATTATCGTTATTATATTGTTATTATTATCATTACTATTTTGCTTTATTTCAATTATTAAACTGTTCTTATCTCAGCCCAGGAGTGTTCCTCACGCTTACTCCTCCAATTCTCTCCCTCATCCCACTGGGGCAGGGGGAGTGAGCAAGCAGCTGTGTGGTGCTTAGTTGCTGGCTGGGGCTAGCCACGACACTGGTGTACTTCATTTCTCATTTCCAACAGGAAGTAAGAGCACAGACAACTTATTTCTGCGGTTGGAGTGATGTGGTAACTCATTAAACAGCAGTAACTTGGCATTTCTTAGTTCCAGCTATTCTGTCCTGACACAGAGAAGCCCTCCCAGAGATGAGAGGCTCCGGGGACATCCCGCAGCAGCCGTTCCCACATGGAGCCTGGAGGCAGCAGTGAATGAGCCACAGCGCCTGCTCAGAAGTTTTTGGTCCCTACCGTGTTTTAATGAAATATGTGATGCCAAGGGGGCCTTAAGACAGGAACTTTACAAGGCTGACATGAGCTGAAGGTTCAGAAAGTCTGGGATCACCCAGCTGAAGCAGACCTTAAGATACTTAATATCCTTCTTATTTTAATAGACACCCTAAAATGAGACAGAAAGAAACTCCTGTGAGTCTTCACCTTTGTCACATTGCAGGAGATAATGACATTAAATACAAGCTATTTGCCTTGCACTACTGAAAAATTCAAATAAATTGCCAATTTTGATATATTTGGGGTTCTTCAGTCAATTTTTCAGAGCACCAAACCCCACTTCTCGTTTCTGTTTGAAATCACAAGAAAAACCTGAGGTTGGATACATGTTGCTACTGCCTTCAATTTTAGAAAAATTCAGTGCATAAAATTGCTCCAACAATAAAATGAAAACAGCTACTAGTCCAACCATGCTAAATCTCTTCCTTTTAAATGAGAAAAGGCAACTACGAGAATACAGAATTCCTCTCAATTTGATTAGATAAAAACTTGGTATTTAAAGTTATCAAATAATAACGATACAGCTATTAGACATTGATACAGCCAAACCAGAAGATGGCATCCAGTCCAGAAACAGAATCTTTTATCACAGAAACCACTCAATTAACGTTAAATGCAAGAGACGAAACTGTAACAGGACTCAAAAAGAGGAACTTGCCTCATCTGAAATGGAGTTAGGCAAGAGAAATAAGGACAGACAAAACAACAAGGACCAAGTCTCATAATTCCAATATCTTCATAGAAGTGGCTACTCACAGGTGGAGATGTACTAGCCTTCTACTCAGGGAAGCAGTCAACACAAGCCACATCTCGTCATCAGCACACTGCAGCTAAGTAGGATGGATATTGATGTGAGACACTAGTACATTGTTTCTGATAACAGTGCAATCATGCCATCCTCCTACAGCCTTTTATATAAACCAATAAATACAAGAAACCCTAATAATTGTTAGTGAGACTGTTTAAGTACTAAAGTAAAAATTTGTGTCAAAGGACTGGAAACAAAGATTGCAGCACGCAAATTAACATGTTTTAGCAGCTTGGAAATGTTATAAATGAAAAAAACTATATAAGCAGGAAGTTGGAATAAAGCTTATAGACCAAATCCTGTAACAGAGGCACAGGAGAAATGTCAGGTGTCATCAAAATAGGTGTAAGGCTTAATGAAAAACCATAAAACTAAAAGACAGGACTGTAACCTCAAATGCATTTGTTCATAAAAGAAGAGTCTTTGGAGAAATGTCACTTCAGCAGCATGAAAAAAAATACTTTTGGAAGCAAACCCAAGTATATTAATATATTGCTTTCATGCTGAATTTGTAAGTAGTCACTTGTAATTTTTAGTTGTTGTTATTATTGGTATTTCTTTGGTGAAAAGACTTCTGAGGGAGGCAATGGGTTCAAGAAGAAATTAGTGAGACTGACCAGGGCATCATTTTTAATACAATGTATTTTCAAAAGTGTGCATCAGGCTTGTTTCTTTGAACAACAGCAGCACCATGTCCCCAGGGGCAGCAGCCTGCGCTCAAAGTGAGAGCTCTTCTTCTCTCCCAGGACCCCACCACGACCTCCTGTGGACTTTAACACAAGGCCTTGGTTGGCAGTTGCAATCTCAACCTATACGCTTGGGACATGGTGATCTATGTGTCCGGTGATGTTCATTTTGGCTGCTAACCTTGCACAGCAGGAACAGTTTAGTATCTTTGGCTATGCTCAGGAAAATCTCGCTGTGCCTAAGGGTGAGGGAATGGATTCCATCACCTTTAAGACCTTTGCTTACTTACGACCTCATGATGAGCCCGCGATGTCTCTCTGGAGAGCTACCAGGACTGTATCCAGTCTTCCGTCAGAACTCCTTGGGTCATTATCAAACTGAGTCCAGCGGGGTGCAACATTTCTATACACTTCTCCTATCTCCTAAATATTTGGGGTCCCCTCTGCACGCATATAGTAGGAAAGTTCCTGCCCTGAGGAGTTTACAGTGTAAGTGTTCAAAACAGGCACAGAGTGAGGGAGGAAGAGATGAATATCCACCATTATTTATCTCAGTGTCTACCTATATCCAGTAGTGTTCACAGCTGGGAAAAAAGGCATTCCTAGGAGAATAAAAGCCAAACCACCCCTCCTTCCCAGGGAAAACCAAAGTACTTTTCATCTAACAAGAAGCAAGCTTATGCTAAAATATCCCCTATGCAAAAACTGACCCCGACTGGTGGCTATATCCCTCACCAGAGATTATTCCCAATAGCTGGCAGGGTGCTGCTGGTACCTCACAGCATGGGAACCCACCCAGGGTGCCCTTGCATGTCTCCTGAGGTCAGCAGCAGGGCTGGAAACATCAACAGCAGCCACTGGTTTGGGTGCCTCACTTTTCAGCTGCACTTCTTCAGAGGGCCTCTGAAGATGGTCAGTGAGAAGGTGAAAAGCCCTAACACACTGGTTATTTTGAATGTTTAATCTTTAACTTGGCATTTTTTACCAATTGCCTGTAAAATACATTCCCAGCCTTCCTTCTTCCCAGGTCATGTGAGCGGAGGTCCCAAGAAGGCTGCAGAGACCACAGGGCAAAGGCAGGTCCTGCCTTTCCAGGTGAGAGCTGAAATAATCCTTAGAAGTGGGAGAGGATATCTGAACACTCTGTATCAGGCAAAAAGGTCGCTCTCGCCGTAGGACGTGGGCTGAGCAAGCAACAGAGACAGCACGTTGGATTTGCAGTGAACTGATCTGCGAAGAAGATAGGGAGGGGAGGGCTCAGTGTTGTGTACTGAGGCTTCAGAATCTTGCAGCCAGGAAGGGAGGCTTCAGCCTGGTCTGCACCAACAGTGGTCCCGCAATACAACAAATAAAATAAGGCAGTTTTATCTCAGGACAAATGTCCAGGTATAACAGTTTTCTCAAAACACAGAAAAGATCATCTATGAACACTTAAGACTGAAAGAGGAAAGGAGCTACAGCAGGATCTGAGTGCTCTGTAGGGAAACAGCCTCCTCAAAAACACGACTGCGGTAATGACTTAATAACCATACTGACTGTTCAGGTAAGAGTTGGTGCCGCAAAGTTCAGCAACAAGGCAATCTGAATGGATTTAATACCTGAAAAATTCCATCGAGGAATGACAGCCATTCTGATTCATGTACATGGTTTCAGATAAATCAGAGGATCTACAAAAATACTTTCCCTCGTCTCTTCTTTTGCATTAAGACAGCACAATTTACTGTTTGCTCTAAGCAGCGAGATGATGTTTTCTCTCAACAACAGAATTCTCTCAAACAGTTTACACTGGCTATGATTAAAGAGGAAGGGATAGGGAGCATGGCACACGAAGAGGGATCGCAAACGCTGCCCTTAACTGCTCCTCCAAACCAGAACATCTCATACTCTTAATGGAAATACAGTGTTGTGCTCCTACCAGCTCCATTATACTGAGTAATGTGACAGGTCCAAATCCCGGTCCCACTAGTTTTGAGATAAAGCAGAATCTTGGTGACAGGCTGCAGTGGACAATGATGGGTTTATGACATTGTTTTGGAAGACGGAACATTGTTAGAAGGATTAGATGTTGTAATCCCTACAGTAAGTCAACAAAAAGGCACCATAAAAGGAACAGGCAAGGAGCAGGCATCTGATTACTAATGCAAAATAATGCAGTTTATACTTTATTCACCCTACAGTGATTACCGTTAGCTCTTATAAAATCACTCTACAGCAGCAGAAGCTGCTTGCTAGATGAAGTGACAATACACTTTCCCCCTTGAAGAGCTTCTAATCTTAACTGCAGATGTGCCCAAATCGTGAGGAGAATACGCAAAAGCAGGCAGGGAAAGAGAGAGCGGGGCCAGGCTCCCGGGGCTCTCTGGAGCCGCAGCAGAGCCAGCGGGACAGAGGAGTACCAGGGGCAGATCCAGCCAAGGTCCTTGCCTCCAGGCCAAGACGATCCTTACATCCTGCTCCCTCCCTTGCACCCTGCAACCATCAGCAAAAACCCCGTATGGGCTAAAGTGGGTCATGCCTTACCAGAGACGGGGTTTGCCCCAGAGAGAGAGGTACAGTTTGGGTACAGGGTTGTCAGCGAGATGCTCCTGATTGTCACTTTGGGTGTTGGTCTCTTCTCCCATGTAGTTAGCGATAGGACGAGAGGAAATGGGCTCAAGCTGCGCCAGGGGAGGTTTAGATTGGATATTAGGAAAAATTTCTTCACGGAAAGGGTGGTCAAGCATTGGAACAGGCTGCCCAGAGAGGTGGTGGAGTCACCATCCCTGGAAGCGTTCAAAAAACGGGTAGACGTGGCACTTTGGGACATGGTTTAGACTAGTCTACCCTTGATTGGTTTAGAGTGGATTTGGTAATGTTAGGTTAATGGTTGGACTGGATGATCTTAAAGGTCTTTTCCAACCTAAACGGTTCTATGATTCTATGATTCTGCTGTAGACACTGACAAAGAGGAGACAGACTGAGGATGACACATGGGCACTACCCACACGGGTTAGCTGAGTATCTGTGCCTCTGGGTTAAGTGACCACTTTCTTCACGCCCATTTTGAAACTACCTGCTCCCTTTCTACTTGCTTACCAGAAACACTTTTTAATTCTCCGTGTGTCTCCTATTAGCAGCCCCAGCAGCTGCCAGTGACAGCTGTCTAGCAGTGCCGTAGGGGCAAACCAGCTAGTATATAGTGGCAAGATTCCTCGGCTTGTTATTTTCTCAGCTTGGGGCAATCAAAGCTTTAGCAGCCAATTGACACCAAGTAAAAATGCACAAATCCCAAGTAACTAAGGTAAGCAGCATTGACAAGGGTGGACTTTAATCAAATTTTCTCTCTGAGATGACAAGCAGTATGGTGAGAGAGAAAAACATCCTAACACCAATGGCAGAGAAAACTTCCTAATTATTTGACCTGGATTCTATTTGGCAAGAAACAAAATATTTTGCTATCATGGGACACCATCTGTTCTGACTCTGGGGTAAACCTGGCTCTTAGAATACGCCGCAGGTTTGGTGAGTCATTGCAGGTCTTCAGTCTTAGAAAGCAATCATTTGCCTACAACACTGCACACTGCAGGGAGATGTAAGAAGAGGAAGAGGAAATGCAGAAAAGTAACTGCTGTTAATGTAAAACATGTGAAATTGGATTAGAAACATAGTTAGGGCCAAAAACCTGCCTCCACTCTAGCTTGTGAGAATTTTGCCCTCAATGGCAGAGAGCAAAAAGCACCCTCAAAAAAGTTAATGACAGTTCATAAGGCAATCATACCTCAGAACAGAGAGTTAGTGTGTTCACACCAGTTTTGTGCTGGAATCTTAAAATAGCAGCTTCATCCAGCCACTTGCTTATGAGACCTGCCAAGTACAAAATGGTGAAGAAAACCTCGGTTGGAAGCTTTTTCTATGAAGATCAAGTACTTAAAAGTTAGACAAAGTTGTACGAGCAGCATGAAGCATTTGTGGTTCGCACAACAGAAGAAAATGCCGTATTCAGAAGAGATAGATGCTGAAATTTCAAGCCTAATACTTCAGTCCAGTGTTTGATTTAAAGAGAACAGTAATCGCATCCCACTTATCTCACTGATAAAGAACATGGAGCTGCCGCAGTCAGCCTGGAGGGGAGCCAAGGCAAACCCAGGCAGAACTGAAAATTCTCGTTAAGATGACTGACTGGCAAACGATGGTTATTTATTCTAATCAACTTGTTAATTTACTTCTGGACAAACTGGATTAATTTGTTTCTAATCAAAACAAGGACCTATTCATTACAGTGTGGATGATGAACCACTAGTCAATAGGCATAGCTAGGATTTCTAATAGTTTTTTAAAAAAGAAGACAGAACAGATTTGGTAGCTCACCCTGCCCCCCCCCAAAAGAAAACCATTCAGGCTCGTTTCCCTGCAACGCACACTTCCGTGCTTTATCCAGGCTAATTTCAAACACCACGCTGATGGACCTTCTACTCCAAATTCTTTCATCTCCCCAGGGCTGTAGCCCCCACTGATTCTTCACTCTACTTTCAAGTTGTTCCAGCTGTTCTCCTCCTACCTGTACTCTCAAATGCTGGCATCTATTTAACCGCTTCCCTTTCCTTACCATTGATTTAGTGAGGAAAACTGTATCTGCTGAGGCCTCTTGTCACCTCTGCTGCTGCTGCTACCTAGGCTGGGTCACTTATGACTCGGCTTTCCGCAGTGCTCGGGTTCTGCCTCTTCTCTCTCGAAAAGCAGGATTACAATAGTCATGAGACGCAGGTAAAAATTAAATGCAAGGTATAACTTCTTTTAAACCTGTCCTAGCAATCTTTCTGTCTAAATCCCTAATAATGTTTAATTGGCCCTTCTCTGAACTCCAGCCTCATTGATCCCACTCCGATAATGAGGTCTCTGAAGCCCATCCTGAGCAAATGTACCAGCAACAATTTCATCAGCGCTCAGTGAAGAGGTCAACGGCAATGTCTTCACTACTGACAGACTTGCAGATGCTCCAAGAGGACAGGTACAACGCTGAGACTCAGTACATCTGCAGCCCAGAACGACACTGGCAAGCCCCTACCCCTCATTAAATGCCAAACGTTTAGGGTCAAAACGTTTGGCATTGTTTGCTTCGTTCTCCCGAACGGGTAATTCTGAAATGACGTTTCCCACGCTGTGACCTTGCTCTTGTTCTCTGGCTGATAACAGCATGAGCACTTTGGAGAGGCCAGGAGAGGGAAGAACCAGCAGCTCAGCAGGCGGGCAGGGAGTCTCGCACTGGAGCTGGGCTGGCAAAGCCAAAGTCTCCCCCAGCTTCATCCCCACCAGCAGCTGCGTCCCCCCTCTCCAGCGCCAGCCACTCGACACCCCGGGGCGTACAGAGCCTCAGTAAAACCCCACCGCCAAGTGAGGAGAGCAAGCTCCGTGGCGGGGGGAGGCGAAGCGGGTGCGTGCCACGCACCCCTGCCTGCTGGCACTGCGCGGGCAGGGCGGGACGCGGCGCGGGTTCCAGGCAGCGGCACAGCCCGCTCCCGCCAGCCGCTTCCCTGCCTACGCTCCCCACGCCCCGCTCCATCCCTTTTTGCATCCGAAGTTGCAAATGGCTCGTATTTTTTTATTTTTAAACCGCCAGATTGAGTCTTAATTATTTAAGCATCTTCCAGATTTAGAAAGCTGTTTTGGCTGTGAAAGCAACACTCGGTGCAATCGTCTCTTATCAATAAACCATGGAAACAAATGCGTACACCCGTTGGGAAGCAACTTTATTTAAAGCACATTTAAAAGTCAAGTTCGGATTTACAGATGTGCAAAGACCTAACGCCGGTCACGTTTCAATGAACTCATGACATTTTAGCTCAAGTGACAAAAACCAGGACTTGTGCATTATGCCATTAGTTTTGTTAGTAGCGAGATTGCCTGACTCCCCTCAAACGAGAAGGGATGCCTTGGAAACATCCAAAACACAAACTTGGGCAAAGGGCCTGCAGAAGGGCATACTTGCTCAAGAGTTGTGCTGGCTTTTGGGTTTTTTTCCAAAGTGGTAAAACATATAGGCAAGGACAGCTGTGAGTGCTAATACCTTACTGAAAACTGCTACGAAGCCTCAGCTCACACACACAGAAATCATATTGGGGTTTGCTCCTTCAAAGAGAAAGGGAAATGGGCTTTAAAACAAAAAGAAAACAAACCCAACCCAAACCAAAAAGCGTTCCTATTAACATCTTACTGTGCTAAAGAAGTAAGATTAAACAAAAAACTGTGGCATAGCCTCGCTGTCTACTTTGGAGGGAGATTTCTTCCTTGTCCCAGTACGAGCTTAAGGAAGATAATTTCTGCTCGCACTGGGCAAACGTGCCTCGTCATGGCGTTGCCTGCTTGCAGCCCAGCATCACCTCTGCGGTCAGTTTGCACACTGCGCTTCAGCCCGGTTAGGTGAGGTTGCGACACACTGCCTCGGCAACGCGACCGCGGCGTGGGACCAGCGTTTTACTAGCCGGGAGAAGCTGCTGGACGTTGGCTTGGCACGGTTAGCCGAGACAGCTCCACCTCTACGGCTGCCTTCTACAGCCGCAGAAGAAGCTCCTGGAAACCCTTTTTCCTCCAGCTTTCCGAAACTGCTAACTGCATTCTGTGGAGTGTAGATATTTGATCTCGAATAAAACCCATGCAAATTGCTGCTCGCCTCCTCTCCTTTGCAAAGCAAAGCTGCTCTTTATTTATGTAACATTTTCACTTAATTAGCAAAGAGCCTGAACAAACCTTTTGGGGCGGGGGGGGGGGAATTAAAAGGTCATCTTCCAGCACCAGGGAGTGCGTGAGGGAGGGAAAGAAGCAAACCGCTTTCTTCACGTGGGCCGTACTCACAGCAAGGCTCCCGCGCCGCTGCCCCATTAGGGTCTCACGGAGGCAACGAAGCACCTGGAGCAGGCACAGGGGACTTGCTCTGTTGAGCGTCCCGGCGAAGGGGACGCCTTGAGATTCCTTCCTCGGACATCTGACGCTGTGGCGATGGGCTCGGTACGTGCATGCGAAATTACATGCCCAAACCCGGGGTTTGTGATACGGCCGAGTTAAAAACCCACATGTGGATACATACAGAACTTACATCCCAAGATGTCGTAATGGCGCAAAGCCCGTTACCCAGAACACGGGAAAGGGATCAGCTGCGTTTGCCTGGGACCTTCAGCGAGGGCTGTGGCTCGCCTCATGAGGACAGTGTTTAATGACGCGATCCCCTACTGTTTGTCACTGCTTCCGTCACCCGGGCCGGCAGACCCTCACCTGCCCAAGAGCGGCTCCAGCTCCCTTTAACCCTCCCGAGCGGACGCGGCCCCCGCCTCCCCCCGCGGCCCGCGGGCTGAGCTGCCCCGTGGGGCCAGCGCAACCCCCCCCCCCCCGCTCCCGAACCTTCCGCGGCCGCCGGATTGGCCCCCGGTGGCCGTGACGTCATAGCGCCCCCCTCCGCCGCCGCCCGTTAGCCCCCCGCACCACTCTTACGTCACAGTCAGCCCACGGCCGGCCGGGGGGCGGGGCCCCCCGCCCCGCCCCCGGCCCCGGCCCCGCCCCCGCGGCGCCGCAGCGTGACAGAGCCGGCCGGTGCCCTCCCGCCGCCGCCGCCGCCAGGTAGGGCCGCGTCCCCCGGGCGGGAGGGCAGCCCCGGGGCTCCCCGCCCGGCGGCGGGGTGCGGCGCGGCCGCCCGGGCCCGGAGGAGGAGGAGGGGGCGGGGGGGCGGGTGGGTACCGGGTGGGGGCCGCGGCGGGCGGGGGGCGCCGCTCCGCGGGGCGCGCAACAAGTGCGGCGGGGCGGCGGGCGGGCCGGGGGGGGAGGGAGGGGACGCGGCGGTGGACGGGCCGGGGTTTTCGCCGGGAGCGTCTTTCCCCGGTGCAGTTAGTCAAGAGCATGATGCAATCCCGCATTGCCATGGCTACTGCATCCCCGGGCGGCGGCGGCGGCTGCTTCCGCCGTGGCGGGGCACGGAGTCGGGAGAAATCGTGCGGGCGGGAAGGGGGGAGCCCGCCCCGGCTGCGCCTCGGGGCGAGGAGACGGCCCTGGGCCCTACGCTGCCTCCGCGGGGCGGGCTGGGCGCTGCCGCGGCTCCAAACAAAAACCCCCGAGCGCTTCTCTCCCCCGCGGCGTGGGTGTGGGGGTGCCGGGGCCTGAGGGGGCCGGGCGCCCGGCGGCGCTCACGGAGGGGCCGGGCCGGGCAGCGGGGCCGGCGGGAGCAGCCTCCCGGAGAGGGGCTGGCTGTCAGCGGAACGTCCGCTCGGCCGCGGACGGGAGGACTCCTTCTTCTTCTTCCTTCTTCTTTTCTTCCTTCTTCTTTCTTCTTTCTTTCTTCTTTTCTTTCTTCTTTTCTTTCTTCTTTTCTTTCTTCTTTTCTTTCTTCTTTTCTTTCTTCTTTTCTTTCTTCTTTTCTTTCTTCTTTCTTCCTTCTTCTTTCTTCTTTCTTCCTTCTTCTTTCTTCTTTCTTCTTTTCTTCCTTCTTTTCTTCCTTCTTCTTTTCTTCCTTCTTTTCTTCCTTCTTCTTTTCTTTCTTCTTTTCTTTCTTCTTTTCTTTCTTCTTTTCTTTCTTCTTTTCTTTCTTCTTTTCTTTCTTCTTTTCTTTCTTCTTTTCTTTCTTCTTTTCTTTCTTCTTTTCTTTCTTCTTTTCTTTCTTCTTTTCTTTCTTCTTTTCTTTCTTCTTTTCTTTCTTCTTTTCTTTCTTCTTTTCTTTCTTCTTCTTCTTTTCTTCTTCTTCTTTTCTTCTTTTCTTCTTCTTTCTTCTTCTTTCTTCTTCTTCTTCTTTCTTCTTCTTTCTTCTTCTTCTTCTTTCTTCTTCTTTCTTCTTCTTCTTCTTTCTTCTTCTTTCTTCTTCTTTCTTCTTCTTTCTTCTTCTTTCTTCTTCTTTCTTCTTCTTTCTTCTTCTTTCTTCTTCTTCTTTCTTCTTCTTTCTTCTTCTTTCTTCTTCTTTCTTCTTCTTTCTTCTTCTTTCTTCTTCTTCTTTCTTCTTCTTTCTTCTTCTTTCTTCTTCTTTCTTCTTCTTTCTTCTTCTTTCTTCTTCTTCCTTCTTCTTCCTTCTTCTTCCTTCTTCTTCCTTCTTCTTCCTTCTTCTTCCTTCTTCTTCCTTCTTCTTCCTTCTTCTTCCTTCTTCTTCCTTCTTCTTCCTTCTTCTTCCTTCTTCTTTTCTTTCTTCTTCCTTCTTCTTTTCTTTCTTCTTCCTTCTTCTTTTCTTTCTTCTTCCTTCTTCTTTTCTTTCTTCTTCTTTCTTCTTCCCTGGGCACATAACGCGGCTCACCGCCCCCGGCCACCGTACCAGTTTAGAAATGGAGCCGCCAGTAGGGTCCTTCCCGGGTTTGTCTGTGGGACAGCCACATTAAACTGGCGCCCTGGAGATGTGCAAGTGCTTCTAAAAGGTGCCGACCCGTTTTAAAACCTGAATGTTTACAGAGCACGAGCATTAGAACATTAGGAAATAAGTAGGCGAGGAAGGGCACGAAATAGAAATGTGTCAGTATGTCAGATGCCTATGCAGGGACTTTCTTAAAAACTTTATGACTGCTTTTATCTCTTCCATCTCCTGGAAACGCTCGGGCATCAGCAGCATTAGAAGCTGGCAGCGCTCGGGATTATGTGGAGTATCGTCTTGGGTGATTTAGGTGTTTTCTCCTTCCCTGCCTGCTCTGGCTGCCTTTCTGCCCTCCTTCCCCCCCAGGGATGCAGCAGCTGAGGATCTGACTCCGGAGAACTTTCCGGCTCCGATCTGCGCTCTGCATCTGCAGACAAAAGGCCAGTTTTGCAGACCTGGGCAGGAATAGTAACATCTTGGCTCACTCTGCAAGAAGGGCTCCTGGCAGATGACAGGAGGCATTTCGCCCTCCGGTAGCTGGGTGTACCGCCTGCTCGGTGTCCCAGCCGTGGGTGAACCGCGGTGCCCCGTACGGCTTATTTGTCTTCTCAGTGCTTTGGGTGATCTCTGGTGCTGTGGGATGCGGTACCGTGGCAGAGTACGCACAAGCACGGCGAAAAACGCACGGCGAAAAACGCGGGCGAAGAGCTCAGCCGGCTGCAAGCGATGGTGAGGGAAAACAAGGCAGGGGCACGGCTGCAGTTAGGATGCTTCCGCTGAGGAAGTCTCCAAAACCGCTCTGTATAAATGGCAACATGCCCTGCAGCTGAAACCAGAGGAGGGCAAGCGTGCAGGCGGCTCGGCGGCAGCGGCACAGCCTTTCGCCAGAGTTTTGGGCCGGGTTGCTTCCAGGGTGAGATTATCTCTGCAAGAGCAGCTCTCTGCCAGCACCTGGCAGCTGTGGGCCTGCCGTAAGCGGTCGGCTTGAATTATCGCCCGTGGCCCCGGCTGGCTGGAGGGTTTTGCAGCTGTGAAGTTTTTGTAGATGCGGGCTAACGGTGTTGCTGCATCAGTATTAAGCTCCTAGCGTAAAGGGAAGGGATTTATTTATTTTTAGTTTGAACTTGTGAATAACGCTGAAGAGTTTTGCGGTATAACTCTTGACATTTCGCTCTAAGCCCTCCTCGTTCCTTCGGTGCAGTTGCAGGCTGAGATTTTTCTCAGTGGTTAGAAAGCTGCGTAGCTGGAGATAAATACGGGTGCATCCGCACCGCGGCTAACAGAAGTTCAAACTGCGTCAGGGGGAGTGAGCCCATGGCACGCATGATCAGCTGATGCCGTTCAGCAACGGAAGCTGGAGTTTCTTATGAAAGGATTCATGGATTTGGGGTGCACTAGACATAATGTGTTTTCAGAGCAGCGAGTAGCCAAGGCACGTACTCTGCCTGGGGGGAGCCGTACTTGCACGCACGGAGTGAGGATTTCCCTTGAAAACTTGTGGTGCCTGGAGATGGCTGGGGTCAGCTGGGTGGAGATCCCTTTCCGGCTTCACGCGAACTGAGGAGCAGATGAAAGGGACCACAGTGCTGAGTTTGCTGAAGTTAAGAGTGGGTTTGCCCTCGAAGATGCTGTTGCCAGCTGACATGGGTCAAGGACGCTAAAAGACATGCCAGAATTCTGCTGGATTGTACTGAATTTCTTGCAAGGTACATGTTACATATGTAACGCGTGCTGGAAGCCCTTAGGGACTTCTTTGTGGTTTTTATCCATAAGTAGCTAAGTGAATTTATTGTAAGTGACCTAACTTAAGTACCCTGTATTTTAGCATTCAAATGCAACCAGAGAGAGCAGCAGCGAAATGAATATGCCATGGAGTTTTGTCTTGCAAGATGGGGAAAAGTCTGGCTGTTGGTCTGTTTGCCTCGCTGTGCTTTTTAAAAAGCAACTGCACTTTGTGTGGATTAGTATCTTTTACATACCAGCAGCTGATTAGATGAAATATCTTTCACTAAAACTCGTGCATGTTGGGTCCGTAAATATAGCATCGTTAAGGATAGTTAGTCTGGGCGCTGTCTGACCAGTCTCTGGGTATACTTATTGCAGTATTTTTAGTAAGTTGATGTTGCCTTTACATTTCTCAGCAAGAATTCCTCTTGTTGCATTCCTTGCCTTTAGTACAGCCAGAGTTGAAATAAAATGTTTTGAATTCTCTGGTCTAATCTCTTCTTTCCCTGCTGACCTTCATTTTGTGTTGTTTACAAGAGGAATTAACTTAGAGAAGATAGGATTAACAGAGCAAAAAAAATGTAAATTGGAAATAATAGCATAAATCTGTCAGGCCTCTGGGCAGCACCTTTAATTGATCATTCTTTTGCAACTTGCTAGGAGCAGATTTTTGGAAATATGTTTGAAGATTCAGATTTATGGAACCATGGTGGAACTGACTGTATTTTAGAATTTCAGGTTGACCTGGTGCTTAAGTCCAGCAGCCGCAAGTGGAAAGCCCGGCACTGAGAGCGATCCAGAGCTGCCCCTTGGGGAGTGTTTTCCTTGTGAGTGACATTCAGCTGGTAATTGGTTAAACGCTCTCAAGTACTGAGCTGACCTTATTACTTTACCTTCCTCATATTTTTGGACAGCAAACATTGCAACATCAAAAGCTTCTGTTTCTGCTGAGCTCAGAAAAAACCCCACCTGTACAGATCAAGGTGATGGTGCTTGCAAGGTTAAAATGCTCGTCTTCTGCCTGTCTTCTAGCAGTCTCAGCAGTCCTTGTGCCGTGGCGGACAAAGCGAATCTCCCAATTAATGCCATCTGCGTCCCACCCGAGACAAATCTTGGGGAGAGAAACAGCAATTGCATACGGTCCTGTGTTAAAACATCATCGTGCCTCTGTGTCCTGTTGTCCCCTTTGTCCCTCTTGGAGCTAGCACTAAAAGGGTGTCACTGATGAGCGTTCATTCTTGCTCCTGCCTGCCTCCCTGGGTGGGAGCGGTGCGGGGCAGGAGGGTGGGCTCCGTGGCGTTTCGGGCGTCACCTTGCTGCCAGCACAGGAGATGGATTAGGCAGCGCTCTGCTTGCTGCCTGGCCAGGGGTTCCTGCCGTGGCAGCAAGAAGCCAGCGCTCCCGTGCCGTGCCCAGAGTCGTCTCCTGGGACAGGTCATACCGGAGAGGCTCCTTCGGACGGGGAAAGCCTTTTGGAGCAAATGGGCTCTTGGTGGTGTGGGTTTTTTCATTCCGTATATCGAGGGCTTGTTCTCTGACTTCTCACAAACAAATGCAGGGATGCTCTTTCACTGCTGAGGAGCAGAGCCACAAATACTTCTACCTATTATTTCTTGGTGGTTTTTTTTTCCTCCCGCAGGTGGCATGCTGTCTTGAGACAGGTCACAAGCAAACTCCATTGCCTGTTCAAAGCTGCTAAAGCTCCACTGAGATTTGGCAGCTCTTTGTATAGTGCTATAACCTCCCCTGCGTAACCAAACAACTTGCTCATTTTGTCCTCTTAATCTCAGTCCTCTTTTGTTACCTTCTTTCATTGCTGTGTCTGAAATTAGTGTTATAGGGGTGAGACCTATAAAGCTGTTTAAATGTAGGAATACTTTTAGGGATGTTGGCCTGAGCTCTTCAGGGGAAAGCTTTTGTTTTCCTCTTTTTACAATGTACAAAATGATGTTCTTCCAGGATGCAACATATGCTTTTGAAAGCTGTTTGACTATATAGCAGACTTAAGAAATTGATGATTGCTGTATGCTAGTCACAGTACACTTCTCTGTGTGCATCCAAACACTTCACAAAACTGACAATAATCCTTGTAATCTGTAGCTGTTTTGTCATATGCAATATAGTCGCTAATTTGTGTTGTGGTTCATAAATGTGTTAAAAATGCAGAAGATTCCTGCAATCCAAGTGGTTTATGCATGCTAGCACTGGAAATACTTTTTCCCTTAGATGGAAAATCACACACAAGGACAAATCAAAAGGATAATCAATGAATTACGCAGATGTTAGTCTGTTCAAAAACTTATTTCCAGTTCAAATTGCTTTGCTATGGCCTTTCTTAAGGCTGTTTAAATTTGTTATTGCAGCAATACGGTTAAGAGGTCATTGTTTAGGCTGACATCCCTGGAGCTCCTAGGTGCTGATCAGTAAAAGTGATTTTTATCTGGGTTCCTGAGGGCACCGAAGCCTGTTCCCTGTGTCTGACAGAACAGCGGTTACATCTCTGTTTGATAAAGGTATTGCAAACAGTGACCTGGATTGATTTTTTTTTTTTTTTTTTTTTGATTGACAAATCAATGCTGCCTCCACTCTTACTATGGACATAACTCGTAGAGTTGCTGCGGACTGTGTATACAGTGGGTCTCCCTAGATCTGTTTAATGAAATTAATCTCCTAAAATTTATTGCCTTGGTTTCTCTGTTTGTGTTTTGGCATTTAGGACACATTATCTTACAGGGCAAATAAGAGCACAAGAGCAAACTTGTCCAAAGTATGCGGTCGGTAAATGCTTTCCTGCTGTGTTTGATGCATTGGAGAATTATTTCATTTCCTCGATGAAGTGGTTGACTCATATGAAACACAAAGCGTTAAGCATTTAGAAAGCACAATGGCAATCTAATAAATTCCCTTACCAGGTGTAGAGATTTTACAGATGCATGCTGCTAAGTGTAATTGTTGTTTCTCCAAGAACAAATGAATCATGCTACTTATGCTGAGCTTGGTGCTGCGATTTGAGAGTTGGTCTCAGCATCCCATTGCATCTGGGTATTCTGCATGCCCTTATTAAAGCATTATTAGCTGTAGAGGTTGTGCTTCATTAATGATAGCTTTGTTGATGACCAATGGCATACTGAGCAGGCAGAAATATCAAAATCTTCCATGAATTTGTATTTATGCTAAAGTTGTCTGGATTTAATTGACCTCCGTGTCAAAGCTTCATACCAAACATTTGCCTGCCAAGTGAGATGCTTTGGGTGATGACTAAATGTGCTGAGTTGCACTAACATTTACAGGAGACAAAACTTGCTTGTGCAAAGCTACAACAAACGTGGAATAAACCTTTTTTTTCCTGCATTTTCAAATTCTGCCCTGCTCTTTGATCCCTACATAACCCTACCCTTTGAGACACTGGGTCAGCAATTTGAACAAAGTGACTATTCCTCTTGTGTTATCGCTTGGAAGCGCTCCTCTCCCTCTATGACCTTGAGAAAACTGTTTCTCTTCTCGCCAGCTGTCTTTGCGGTGACTGGAGGGTAATTGCTTTCTTCCTATGCGCAAGTTCAGGCTCTCTGCTGTAAAGCGTAGACTTGATTTCAAAAAGGACATAGTCTTGATTTCAAGTAACGCTCCAGCTTTTAAGGTATATGCGGGCTGGTGGACGTTTCTGTTGGTGCCACGGTTCTTAAGCATGTTACCAGTGTTAAATGGAAACTAGCAAGTATTAATTTGCAGAATAATGTGGTATAGCTTATTAAACCGAATACACCTCGAAGTATCTTATGGTTTTAGGCCATATGTTTAGCTAACTAATTCATAAGCATGCAAATTTGCATTGCTGCCTGTTTTGCTCTTGTTTCTTTTTTTTTCTTTTCCTCCCCTTACTTTAGGCTGTTACAAACTTGCTGGGAAGCATTTCAGATTAAGGCGGCGTTACTGCTGTGCCCTCATTGGCTAAGGAGCCCCTAGCAAGTTGTAGTTACGGGAAAATGCCTTCTTCCCTTAGGTGCTAGTTACAGGAAAATGCCTTCTTCCCTTACATGCCGTACGGTTGTGCGTTTGGAGCAGACCACAGCTTGGTGGAGGAGCTCCTCTGCCGAGTTAAAACCATGGCATCTATATTCAGATAGAGGTCTTGAAGGTCAGATAGGTCTTGAAGCTCTTAGAAATGAGTAAAAGAAATCTACTTGTACGTTTGCCACTACTTTATCAATTGTCAACGTAGGGGTCCGAACATAGGGGTCTAGTTCTTGAGCTGGTCCTGCGTCCTCAGGTTTGGTTTCACTTGAGATGATGAAGACTTGGGAAACTATAGACCTTTATACCTTAATCTTTGTAGGCTTCCCCTTAGATGTGTTATTTCTATGCACATAATTTAATTAGAAAGCTTCTGTTAACCTTTTCCTGAAGGATTCTGTCCTGCTCCCGGGTGCCTTTTAAAAATGCTGATGTTTTGAATCATCATTTTGAGAATCATCTCCTAGCCAAACAATAGGGAGAACCTTTGACTTAAATAACAATAATTAAACCTTTAACCGGTTAGGAGGATGACATTCTCCAATGTTTACCATCGCCCTGCCCTTTAGAAAAAGAAACTCGAGAAACCTTTTTGTGTGCTGAAGTTCAAATGGCATGCTAGTTTGGGTGCATGGCACGTGTGCTGACTGGAAAGCATCTGCGTGTTCAGTTCGTTCACGTGGCTGCTCACATGCTTTTGAGCAAAAAGCATGCGAGCATTACCTCATGTGGTAGCTGTAGGACAGTGTTGGTAGAGGCACAGGAATCTGGATTCGGCTTTGAAGGACGCAATGACAGTTGTGCTTGCATTTTTATGTATATGCTTATGTGGATTGCAGGGTAGCAGGTGCTTCTGGTGAATGTCCAATACTGGTCTGGTGGTTCATTTCTCTTTTGCAGTACTGACACGGAGAGGTTGCTCTTAGCTGATCACAGACCCTGGGAACTGGTGCAAGCTCTCAGCAGTTTGTCCTAAAATAGGGTCATGCATTTATCCCTTGTGTCATATATTTGTCCCTCAGTCACTCGTATACAGTGGCCTTTTGGTGTGTTGTTAAGCTTTACATTAGTCTTGTGAGCTTGACTTACTGCATGCATGAAGCCTCACTAATGGGGAAAACACCTGCACCTGTAACGCAGTTCAGAATTTTTTTATTAACATATGTGATATAGCGACAGAAAATAAGTTGCTAGTCCAACAGGCCTGGTTACTTGTGGATTTTTCTCTGCCTCCTTAACAGGCCTAAGCAGAAAAGCCTCTTGCAAAAGATTTTTTCATATTTTATTGAATTCCGACTTGCGTGCCACCCAGAAGGTGCAGCTTACACCCTGGTCGCCTCTGCAGCCTCTCGCTTGCTCCGGCTACAGCAGAGGTGGCTGGGCTTGTCTGGCCCTGGCTGCCAGATTCAACCGTGGGCTGGGAAATTTTGGGTGGGTGTCCCCATCACCTTCTGCAAGAGGATAAAATGCAGTGTAAGGACTAGAGGAAAACACAAGTGCGAGGGAACACCAGCAATATGGAGGGTGGCAGACCCATTACATAGAGATGGAGAGAGATGGCACTAAGCAAGTCAGTAAGGGGTGTATCACATTTGGCAAGCCTTGTCTGCTCAGTTAAAAATGAGGAGAAAAAAATAATAATACTACACGTAGTCACAGAATGGCCACCGTGTTTCAGTGTAGATCATTGCCTTGCTAATGCATGAGCTGCTGCTGCTGCCTCTGCTTGCTTATAGGTAAAAATTGTGCACGGGTGTAAGCCATTTTTAGAGCCAATGATGATGTCGGACCACTTGTCATGACCGTTTTAATGGTTGTAGCTCTGTCCTCTGGTTTTGCAGCCTTCATCAGGTTCCTGAGTAATTCTCCAGAGGCCATACTCGATCCTCCACTTTTACTTGACAGGTTCCTGGAACTTCTAACTTCCCTACTCTTTCTTTTGCCCTTTCAAAACCATCAGCATCTCCCTTTGAAGCAAGCAAAAGCAGGCTGCGAGTCTGGCCATGCCTTGCAGAACAAAAATAACATCCTTTGGTACTTCTTTATATTGATTTCTGTTCTATCAGCACTACTAAGTGGTTGCATTAAGGTACAGGAAGGGACTGCTAATGTTCTTTTCAAACGTTTTTCTCTCATTTCTTGAAGTCCATCTAATTGACTCATTCCTTCTAAATTCAGTGCAGAGCTCATTTAGATAAGATATTCAAATCTAAACACTAGTTGAGCAATTGCAGAGCTGTCACGAATTTCCAGTTGTGCAGACTGAATGCTTCTTGGCTTCACAAAACACGTCAGGCTCAGACGATGCACCAACCTGCGTATCGGTTGCGTATAGCGCAGCTCAGTTTTCTGAGCGTTTGTGGGGATCGACTTTGTGTCTTAAAATGTATATTTAGGAAGCTGTTAAAATACAGATTTGAGTCCTGAAAGATGCACTTGGTGAGAACACAGGGACGTTGACAGGTTTTAACCACCATTTACAGTGTATGAAAAATATAATCTCGGAGTGAATGCTTTACATCCTTCAGTACCGTGTTGCCTCTGAAGGAGAGATGTATGGCCTTGGGAGGAGGTGACCGTCTTTGAACCTACAGTGCTGGGGACTGTACGTGAATTGCCAATTGCGCGCGTGAAGGAGCTTAGCAATGAAGTTAAGGGGTTTTCCACCCCTCTCCCTGCTTCATTTTTCCTTGCTGCTCCCATTCTCACTTTCATATTTCTCTCTGTATCTATTTTTCAGGCTTTGCCTTTTAAAAACTTATTCACCTGACGCCCTGGGAGGTTATTTTGCAGAAGAGAGGAGCAGGGCTGGGTTTTGGGCTGAACTGATGAAGGAGCCCTAATCAGCCATCAGCGGCTCTGACACATCCCTCCTTACAACAGCATCACTCTGCCAAGACCCCTACCAAATTCCCACCTAAGCTGTCAGTCATTAACGTGAGAGCAGAATATTAACCAAATTTGGTTTGTTTATTTTTTTCCTTACTGTGTTCCTCCACCATGTACCAGTTCCTACGTGAGGCCATGAACTTGAGCATTTAGCTGCCCTGGTCCAGAATAACAGGTCTATTTAAATGAAGAGTCCCTTCGCTGCTGTTTGTTTTAGAGATGACATGTCTGTGTGGAGGACTTGTATTCCAGGGAGATAAAAACATTGTGGAAAAATAGCCTCCAACCACTGGAATTGTCTTTTGATATTTGAAAAATTGGTTCGTGAAAGAGTTTTTTGCACAAAAGCGTGTTTTGCTTTTAGCATGCAGTAAAAATAGAGCTATGGTGGTGGCGAGATTCCGGAGGGGGAAACTTTTAGAGAGCTGCCAACACGAATAAGCAATTTCATTGCCTGAAGCATCGTTCTGTATCCTACACAGTCTATACAAAACATATATGAAATAGGTGCACTCAGAATGTAAAGGTTTGGGTTTACCTGCTGAGCAACTTTTAATATATTGCCATTCATATAATAGATGTGCACAGAGTTTTACTGTAGAGGGTAAGGAGCTTCTCTTTTGCCCAGGGTTTAAAGAGTTGCTTTACAAGTGTGGCTGATGAAACGCAACTTAATTCTTTCCTATCTTTCACTCCTGGCAAAATATGAGCGCTTATAAAATACACTGTAAGTTAGGCTTGCACTTTGCTGTGAGCAGCATAGTAAAGGAGAAAGTTATTTTCCACATGTAAACCATTTTGCAATTATCTAGCAATATGTTTTTCTCATATAATGAATTTAAGCTTTGGGCATCAAGTAAAAAATGTTTGGTATTATCAGAAAATCACACTTCCCATTGAAATTTAGTCTCAGGCTACTGCACTCAAGGTGTGTCGCAAATCATTAGTAAGGTTGTTGATTATAGTTTCTTACAGTATAACATGCTTGAAGGCTGAGAATTGAAGGGGATACTTGCCCTCTGTCTTCAAGGTCCTCAGCTGCAGGCTGACCAGTGTGTAGTAAAAGTTTTTGGTCATATTCACTGTCTGTTTAGCTTTTTATTTCAATCTTTATCTGTGTATTTCTTTTCACTAACTGTTTCTATTAGAATACTTTTGCTGTGTTTAGATTGAATAAAACATTCAAGTTGCCTTTTTTGGAAGAAATCTGTTGTTGGTCCCCATCTGTTGGGTCTCTCAATGGTTAACATTCTCCCGCTTCCCCTTGAGTCCTGCCCTCTCACATCTTTTCTTTACGGAAAGGGTGGTCAGGCATTGGAACAGGCTGCCCAGAGAGGTGGTGGAGTCACCATCCCTGGAGGCGTTTAAAAAACGGGTAGATGTGGCACTTCGGGATATGGTTTAGTCTGGTCTACCCTTGATTAGTCTAGAGTGGGCTTGGTAGTGTAGGTTAATGGTTGGACTGGATGATCTTAAAGGTCTTTTCCAACCTAGATGATTCTATGATTCTATGATTCTATGATCTGATCTGCCTTGAGATCATCCTTAGTGCTGGAGTTTTCAAGACAGAAGCATAGCAATGCATCTGTCTCCTTTGTATTCTGAACATTTCAGGGCTGTTTTTTGTTGTTTGCTTTTTACAGTGCAATAATCTGTCAGCTCACGCTGTTATGATTATATTTAAGAAATCTCTGTAAGTTAGCTCTGCACGACATTAACATATCCTGTGTCACCTTTTTGTTGTTTCACGTTTTTTTTTTCTGTGATTCTTGCACTTTTCACTAGAACTATTGCTATACATAAAATGATGCGTGTGCAATGCATTTTATTTTGGCCTTCTCTTAAGAGTGTTAAGAGTGGGAAGGAATGAAAGCACCCCTTGCAGCAGCGTCAAATCTGTTCTTGGTTGCTCCCGGTCACCCCACGCGCCCTGGGTATGGTTTTATCGCTACGGACCTGGCTGAATGGAGAAGTTGAAGTGAGGGTAAGGCGATGCGGTGGCTGTCAGCCTGCGGGTTAGTGATGGGCGTGAGCCGGAACCATAACAGGCGTGAGCAGGAAAAACGCCTGTATGGAGGGGAGCTTCTCATTTTTAGGAACAAGTTACCAAAGGCGTTGTTTGAGAGACTTTGCATAAGCGGCAAGGCAGAGGAGGTGTATCTGGTACCTCCTTCTCCAGGGGACTGCTGCCCTGTGGAGGATGGAATAGCTGCAGGGTGGGCGAGGAAACTTCTTGCCTGTGGCTCGTGTGGGTATTGGTTTGTCCCTGTATTTAAAGCAGATGCATTATAGCGCATTACAGTGCTGACCCTGCCTTTGCTCCAGTGCTTTTGGAAGTGTGAAGCAAAGGTAGGAAAACCTTCTGTACCCTGGCACTAAAGCTGGGGGTTTAGTCTAGCTGGGTTCATTGCTGGAACAGGTTTTAATGGCAGTGGGATTTCCACTGCACCAGGAATTTGTTGCCTCTTATTGAAAGAAAAGAGTGGCTAAATTTTGGAAGAAACTGACTTATTTTGCTGTGATTTCCTACATGACTTCTGCAGGTGCCTGATTTTTTTATATTATAAGCTTGTAGAAAACAGTTTGGCAGTTGCCAGATGTGTGGACAGTGTGGGTTTTTTCCTCTCCAGCAGTCTATTTAAAGTTCACAGAAAGAGTCAGTGGTAAGGTCACACCAAGCTTTACCACTACAATATTTCCTTTTAATTGGTTGGTTGGTCTTTCTCCCCTTAAAACAAAGAATAAAATACAAGAAATTGTAGTAATTGCCTCCTGGAGCAGTGTCTTCTGATGAAGTAACATTTGGGAAAGTGCTG
Source organism: Pelecanus crispus (assembly GCF_030463565.1). Classification (NCBI taxonomy): domain Eukaryota; kingdom Metazoa; phylum Chordata; class Aves; order Pelecaniformes; family Pelecanidae; genus Pelecanus; species Pelecanus crispus. Next base: position 105,770,262 of record NC_134645.1, read on the forward strand.
CCAACATGAAACCAAGGAAATGTACGGGTAGAAATGCTTTCTTTTCTAACCGCTCTAAGAGTCAGTCATCGTTTTCAGGTGCCCTTGTTACAGCGATGATTTGGTACCCTGAAATTTGCTGGTTCTTGGCAGCGGTTGGTTTGGCACGGGTCTGGTGCAGGCAGGGACGTTCAGCTCCTCAGGACCCACCAGGCTTTTCAGGCCTGAGCTTCTGCAACAAATGGCCATCAGATCGCTGTGTGGTTTTGGCAACGCTTCGTTTCCAGATGTGCTGAGTGTTGTACAAGAAGGGAAAGGGAGGGAATGATCTGACTGATGCATCTGTAAAAAATCTCCTGTCTCATCGTCTTCTGCACCTGTACCAGTACATGTAGTCTTCACTCTCAATACTCCTTGCTGGTCCTGGGCAGGAAGAAAACAAGGTCAAAATCTTGCCTTACGTAGTGTTAACTCCTTTATCCTTTGGAAAGGAAATCAGATTTTCAAAGGCAGTTCCCTTTTTGAATGATAAGTCTATTATTTCTGTACTGTTTTGAAGGTAGGGGGTTTAACAGGGCGCCTAGCAGCAGGGTTTTGTCCTGAGCAGCACGATGCTACAGCATAACAGTTGTACCTGGAGTATTTTTTTTTTTCTTCTTCTTCTTTTCTCTTAATTCTCAGAATGGTGGGAAAATGACCATTTTTGGTACCTTCTTCTATTTAAAGCTAGCCATCATTCGTACTTGCCTGACTTTTTTTTGTTAGTACCGTTCACTACGTATGGTTGTACTCTGTGACATGATGTTTAGCATCTTAAAACGAAGGCACCAAGTACTGGTGTAGCCGTACAGGATTAACTCATGTCTCGCAGGAGTACAGCAGGAAAATAGAAAAGTTTTAAGATTGACTTCTCATAGCGTGGCTGGCCATATGAAAAAACGGCAGCAAGGTAGGCTGTGGTGTACATTTATAGTGTCAGTATGCATCTTTTCTTCCTTTAGGTAAAAGTATAGAAATTCACTTCACTTTTATTGAGGAATGTAACTAATTCAGTGTATTACATGTATTTTTTGTGCGTTAGGGCCCACCAGGGAATTTCACTTCTCCCATAGCACTCCAGGTGCTACCCTATGCTCATTGGAAATAAAAGTAAGCACACAAATAAATACTTAACATACTGTAACTTGCCTAAGGGTGACTTAGTTCATGTGCTTTTTCAGTGTGATCTGGTTTCCCAAACACATGTGGTCCTCCAGAGGTATCACTAACCCCAGGGGTTATAGCTACATGTCTTAGCAGGGCATCTTAATTCAGGTTTTGTGTGCCCTGTTATCCGTGTACTAGCCAGTGTGTTGCATGGTGTAGCATTACCCTCGTGACTGTCACCCTCAGCTTTCATGATCTTCGTCTAATTTCTCAGCTTTTTATTGCATTGCTGTGTCTAGTCAGCGCGTGAACCCCAGACAACCTTTCCGTAGCTAAACCTTGTTCACTAGATAGCTGCACGCAGCCATTTCTTGCTTTGTGTGGCGTTTCGCCTGTGCAGAATTGTAGGTGCTTTTATGGGTCAGATAGCAAGCTTTCACATGTCAAGCTCATAAATGCAAAGAAGAAAACCAAGAAATACAGATCTGTCCCATACTTTCAGTTTTATTCCTGAGATGTCCCCTGGGTTCAGACCTCGGCGCCGCAGCGTTTTGGCAGGGGGAAGGGGCAGGCTGGTGGTGGGTGCTCTCTCGGTGCTCAGGCTGGGTGCTGCTGCTGCGGGGTGTTGGAGGAAACGGGGGTTCACGTGGGAGGGCGCTCCCACTTGTAACTCTTCCCCCCCCCACCCCCACTTCTTGCTTTTTCAATTTTAATATGCAATTATGAGATGTGGGCATTTAAAAAAAAGAAAAAAAGTAAATTGAAGCTTACTGTCTTGAAGCTACACTGTACTGTCGTGAACTCTGCTGATAGTAATGGTCATGCAAGAATGGGCTTCTCCGTCCTTTGGACCCGTTGGCTGTGCTCTCGTCGTCTCTGTTAGAAAATGCAGCCTTTTGACCAAGAAGGCTCGTTAAAATAGGCTTTGGGGACCATACCTTTATTTTTCTCTTGTGGAAGTAAAAAGTTGGTTTGAGTGAAGTGCACAGAGATTAGAGGAGTCCCTTTATTAAAAAGGGAGGAGTTTTTCAGACCTTCTTGCAGGTGGCACTTGAATAAGAGAAAGGAGACCCGAAATGAAAGCTGAAGCCCTTACGGTCTTCCAGACTTAGCTTTTGACTCCTTCATCTTCTCAGCTCACTCTCTCTTTAGCTTCCCAGGCTTCCTCTGGCTAATTTGCCATTGTGAGCTACAGCTAGCAGCGTTTTCCCAATTGCAATACCAGCATGGCTTTTGAAAAAAGGGGGAGCTTCAGATTAAAACAGTAGCTGTTAATAAACATTCACGTACTGCTTGGGGACGAGGGCTTTGGAGCAAAGCTATGCAGCAAATGCTGTGCGTTGGCTTGCCTTCCAAAAAAGTCAACTTGTAGCTTTTGTGCCATGTACATATTCTCCCTGTTCCGATCTGACCTAGTTTGCTACAGATCCTCTCTTCTGTTTCTTTCCCTTTTTTTAAAAAAAAAAAAACCAAACCAGTTCTTTAACCCCCAGCCGGGAGTTGTCTGTGCAGTGTCCTTGCACATTTTATAGTTGCGTGCTATTACAAACACGGCAGTTGAATAAACCTGCATGCTCTGCCTTTTCTTCCTCCCTGGTTTATTTCTGTAAATACTTTTGCAATCTGCACTTTATTACTGTAACAGCACCGTGCTATAAGCTAGCAGCAGCGAGGAAGTTTCCAGTATAGTGGTGCTGGGGTCTGGACACAGCGGCTGGGACAGCCGGGTACCCCATCAAATGTTTTATTCCAGGAAGATGCACACTGTTGCAAAAAGCATTTTCCCGTGGCACTGAGGGATGCCAGATCTACTTCTGCTAACCGGGCCTTTGCAGCATGAGAGATCTTTATTTGTAGCTGGATGCTGAATGCATCCTTCTGGGATAGAGGCGGTGGCATACCATTTTCCTCCGATTCTTAGTACTTCCATGGGAGCATTTGTGTCATTGCTCCAACTTGCTTTTGCTGCTTGGCCATCACCCTCGGTGTCTTCCCTCTGGCTGAAGTTATCCTGTAGTGCAGCAAGAGCTGTTGACTGTGAGGGGATGAAATGCATGTGAATGCCCTAACCCTAGGACGCTGAGATGCTAATTTGAGCTGAGATCCTAATTTGATCCTAATTTAGATCTGCGGAAAATGCGAAAAAAGCTGCAAGGACCTATGATTTGTCTTAACTCACCTATCTGAAGATTATTAGATTCTGGTTTAATGAGGTATTGGGTATTGAGCACAAGTAGTTATTCACTTCTGCAGTATCCTTTCTTGTATTTGTTTCTGTTCTCTAAAATACTTTAATTACCATGTGTATTTACATATGAAGGTAATCATTACTGAAAGATTTGGAGGGGGGAAATGACAGGAGAAGTAATGGCATGAAATCATCCCCCTCGTTAAATGAGTGTTTTAAAATACTGTTGAGGTTAAACTGTTTTGAGACTAGCTCCTCTCCTTTGTCCAGCATTTTTTACGCTTCCCTGAGTTTTATACAAATCATTTCTTTCTAAACTCCCTTACGCTGATGCTGCCGGTGAGCGTGAAAGCTCAGCACTGTGGGTCCCTTTGAGTCAGCAGCAGGCTGGAGGATTTGCCGCTGATGCGAGGTGGGCCAAAAATCTGCATCGCTTTGCTAGAGATACAGTTGTAAAATAAAGTTTAAAAATAGTTTCTTGCATTTTAACGAAAGTACAAAGTCCGCAACACTCATGCTTCTTCTGGTTTCCCATAAAATAAATGTACTTGCACTTTCAGATCAGTATGGACCGTGATTTATTATAAACCCCTTCTTATTGTTGATGTTAAGCATGCTTGGGACCTAAGAGGGTATTCAGAAAGGGCAAAAAAAGGGAATCTGGGGTTGGCAGCGAGTTGAAAGGCAAAGGGAATACATGCAAGGGGCAGTTAAGGCTTTTTGAATAGAAAGGAGAAACTGGGCAGCTTTGGAAAATGGACAGAAAATGGTTGACAGCTTTGATTATCGGTGCTGTCTTCCAGTTCTCAAGCAGCTGAGCGTTTTCAATTCCAGTACATTTACAAAAGCAAACAGCAGCGTGATCGTCGTGTTTTTGGAGGAGGGATAGTTTGTACTTTTGTAGGAGGGAAGAGACAAGTCACCTCTGCAGTGGCAGGGACTGGGAAACATCACTTTAACAAGAAAACACAATTCAAGATTTCCAAAATCAAGTGCCTAAAATTAGGCTTCAAAGTCCTAATTTAAGAACGGGGAAAGTGGCTGTTTTCCAAGAAGGCTGAGCAGCCAGGCCTGACAGCGCGTTGCTCTCAGAAGCCAGCATGATTGTTTAGATGCCTATTTTGGGGATTTTTTTGGAACTCAAGTTCAGGCACTTAAATGTGAAAACTGGGATCTGTTGTTTCAGGGAGCTCCTGAGAAGCAGGGTGGGAGCTGGAGGATCCTGCTGAAAGGGAGCAGGCTCCCAATGCTCTGAACTTTCAGCCCAAAATGTTTTGTTGCTGCTATTTGGTTTGCTTTAAAAGGGTGGCATGGGACAAGGGGGCAAACTTTTATATCTTCATGCCTTATCTTTGCACCTGGAAACTGAAGTTACTCCAAGAAGAAACTCAAGAAACAGCATTAAAATGTGACCAAGAATTCTTAAATCACTTTTTGGCATAAACCCCTCAGAATGTGTTTTCTGTGGAAAGCATAGGAGAGAATTTCCTTTGAAGGGCAGCAGCTGGTAAAATATTTCTGTATTTAGCAGCCCTTTCCTCAGAGAATAGTGATGTGCGTTAGAAGAGCAGGTTATTGCTGCTCGTAGCCTGTATGAAAAACTTTTGTAAATAAATTTTAAAAAACCATACACTGCAAGAAAAGCACATTTGTGTGTAGCCTTTGGCCTGTAGTTTTCGTTGGCACACCGAGGAGCACCAGGGCCATCCACACCTGGACTGAGCGGCAGGGCAGAGCTCACATCTTCTGCCCAAACACACGGGTGGCCACTGGAACGTAGTGCGTGTCCCGGCTCATAGCGCCAGAAGTGGACCAAGGATGCAAAATGTTCTGTGGATGCCAAAAAACCCCACGTATCTAAATCCAGAGGACTTTTGAAAAAGTAATATTTTAATGATGGGGCTCGATCTTGTTGGGGCAAGGTACAATTTTAGCCTTCATTATGTTTGTGTTGCAGAATTGGAAGTCCAGTGATTTTAATTTTGCTTAAAACATCAGATATACATTTTCCTGGATTAAATATTTGGACTTGAAGGTGTAAAGCATCTTTCAGGTTGTAAGCCTGAGCGCTTTCAGCCTCTGATCCAGCTTGCCCAGGTGTTCAGGGGCCTTACTGCACTGGTAAAATTTGGTAGCAGAGAGGATTATTTCTTTCCTGTCCATTGTAGAAAGGCAGGTTAGGGAACAATAACTAGTGTATACAGAGGTACCTGTTTTAAAAAGCAATTTGTGGCATAATTGGGTCTTTTTTTTTTTTTCTGACCATAGGTACCAAATAAGGCTACAGATGTCATCTATCTGGACTTCTGTAAGGCCTTTGGCACAGTCCCCCACAACATCCTTCTCTCTAAATTGGAGAAGTATGGATTGATGGGTGGACTGTTCAGTGGACAAGGAATTGGCTGGATGGTCGCATCCAGAGGGTAGTGGTCAACAGCTCGGTGTCCAGATGGAGATTGGTGATAAGTGGTGTCCCTCAGGGGTCTGTACTGGGACCAGTGCTGTTTAATATTTTTATCAATGACATAGACAGTGGGATTGAGTGCACCCGCAGCAAGTTTGCAGATGACACCAAGCTGAGTGGTGCAGCTGACACGCCTGAGGGATGGGATGCCATCCAGGGGGACCTGGACAAGCTGGAGAGGTGGGCCTGTGTGAACCTCATGAGGTTCAACAAGGCCAAGTGCAGGGTCCTGCACCTGGGACAGGGCAACCCCCGATATCAATACAGGCTGGGGGATGAAGGGATTGAGAGCAGCCCTGCGGAGAAGGACTTGGGGATACTGGTGGATGAAAAGCTGGACATGACCCAACAATGTGCGCTTGCAGCCCAGAAAGCCAACCGTATCCAGGGCTGCATCAAAAGAAGCGTGGCCAGCAGGTCGAGGGAGGTGATTCTGCCCCTCTACTCTGCTCTGGTGAGACCCCACCTGGAGTACTGCGTCCAGCTCTGGGGCCCTCAGCACAAGAAGGACATGGACCTGCTGGAGCGGGTACAGAGGAGGGACACCAAAACGATCCGAGGGCTGAAGCACCTCTCCTACGAGGCCAGGCTGAGAGAGTTGGGGTTGTTCAGCCTGGAGAAGAGAAGGCTGCAGGGAGACCTTATTGTGGCCTTTCAGTACTTAAAGGGGGCTTGTAAGAAAGATGAGGACAGCCTTTTTAGGAAGGCCTGTCATGACAGGACAAGGAGTAATGGTTTTAAACTAAAGGAGTGTAGATTTAGACTGGATATAAGGAAGAAATTTTTTTACAATGGGGGTGGTGAAGCACTGGAATGGGTTGCCCAGAGAGGTGGTAGATGCCCCATCCCTAGAGACATCCAAGGTCAGGTTGGATGGGGCTCTGAGCAACCTGACCTAGTTGAAGATGTCCCTGCTCACTGCAGGGGGTTGGGCTGAAGGTCCCTTCCAACCCAAAGCATTCTATGATTCTATGAGCAGTGTGCCTTGCTGTGGGATGACTTCTAGGTAGAGTGTTGCTAGTGATCTGCTCGTGTATGTGGTCATAATCAAATGCCGATTACAGCGTTTCAAATGGCCACTGGTTTAATTTTTCTGGGAGTCGATGTTCCTCTGAATTGGGAAACTATTCTAATTAAAAAAGAACCCTTGTAGTTGCTGCCGTTGAAGCAGTGTTTAATGTTGTGTGGCTGTTGGCAGGAGACTTGATGCATTTTCACATGACCCCCTCTGGAACAAAAGCAGATTGTTTCCCTCTGTTTTTCTGTTACACAAATGAGTTCCTTTTGAAACAATTTCTTTTTCTGCAAATTCTGGAAATCGACACCAGGAGTAGTTCTTCCTTTGCTGTGCCTTTTACAATCTGTCCGTCTGATAATGCTGGCACAAAAAGCTGCTTGGGGTAGCAGCCCAAAAAAGCTGAGACCTCTGCAGAAAGCCTCCTCCTCTGGGGGAGTGAGTTTTTCTTCCAATTTTATGGGAGGGTTGAACATGGAGTTTCATTTCTTGATATCTTTGTTATAGCTAGGCAGTTTGTTTCTGATTTCTTAGTTGTTTCATTTACATATCTGCATTTTCAGTGTCCAGCAAACAACAATATATAGCAAGTCAGTTCTGAATTGAGCTTTTTTTGTATATTTTTGTATAACGAACCTTTGTTTTTGAAACAAACTCTCCCATCTGAAGCCTTTCCCTGCAAAAAGGGGAGTTGAAGTCAGGCGCAGATGCTGAGTTTTTGGATGATGCAGTGTTGCGTAACTAAATCAATCAGTACTGGATCAAAGGAGCGACAGATAAATTGAGTAAGTGGCGATTTCAAGCAACAAAATGAATTATCCACTGGGGAGTGCTTTTCCTGGTGATATTTAATAGCTGACAGATTTAAAAAAAAAAAAGAGGTGGGGGAAAAAAAAAAGAAGAGCTTGCCCTCAATAACTTTCTTCTCCTTGGAAATTACATAGTCATTTCTCACAGTCTTCCTGATGTTCGTGCTTCTGGTAGCACAGCACAGGCTTCTCGGTTAAGTTTCCTTATTCCTGGGACACCAGCATGCCAGTGCTGTGGCTGTTGACGCAAGCGCTCACAGTTTGCCTGTCATAGCTGATGAGGTGATGTAATCCCAAAAATGCACCTTTTTGTGAAGTGTGTATTTATGTGGGCTGGGCTTCTTCAGTTGGAAAACAAAACCGATATGAATTGGGACTGCAAAAGATTTTTAACAATCCTGGTTATTTTAATCCTCCTTTGTTCGTGCCTGGTGACCAGATTCCAGGGAAGTTTCTGTGCCTTTGTGTAGTCCAAAGCGCTACAAAGGCTTGATGCACACGGAGGGGAAAGTCCTCTTCTGCGCATGTCCCCGAGAGCCCCGCGGCAAATGATGGGTTGGGGTTGCAGCCAGAAACGCTCGGCGAGTGCATCCGCCTCCTGCCTGGAGCCCTGTGGTGGAAGGGATGTGGACTTACGGAGAAGAGCACACGATATCAATGCACGTATCCAAGCCCGTTGTGTTTTCTTGGTCCCACGGGAAGTGGAAGCCCCTGCAGGGACTGGGCAGCTCCCAGTCACGCTTTGGACCGGGGTGAGGACATCATTTGCATCCTGCTTGGCTGGACTCGAAAGAAATGGAGCTGTTGGTCCAGCTGGCTAAAACCAGAGGACTTGCTATTTGTTTTACCTGGGTAAATCAGAAATCCCCTAGAGGCAGGGTTTTCATGGGTGGAAGAGAGATGTTTCTTTAGCTAGAACTGAAAAAAATAGAGATTAACTTTTTTGTTGTTAGCAGTGATGTGAAAACTCACATAATCATTTCAGTTTGCACTGTAGGTATGTTGACAGCTTATGTGTTGCTTATGCTATTTCCCCGTAACTAAAAATTGTTGTTAATATTAGCACTTCGGGGGGTAGAAAACACCAAGAAGTGAAAACTATCCTATTAAAAATGGATAAAATTGTTTTAGTGAAAGTTCAGTACAGTTGTGGATAGAAAAGAGGAATTTGGAAGGGGTTTTTTTTTGGTTTGGATTGTTTCTTTCTTAATCAAGAAGAAATTTACTTCCTCTTCTCTTGAGAACAGCTTCATGTGCGGTTGTCCCTGCTCATGGGAAGCGTTGCTACTTCTTTCCTGCTTTAACCTTAGGGAGGTACGGCGACTTACATGCCACAGTATATATACCAGGTGCCACCAATAAATGCTGGCTGTGTGAGGAGCTGACAGATGACATTTGAATCACTCTGCTGTACTGATGTTGGATGAGTTTTATCTGGTAATGTCCTACCAGTGAGCACTTTCTGGAACCGGAGATGCTCATGCCACGAACTGCAATGTTTTTTTCCCTTGCCTCTGCAGCCCTCTCTGTCATTCGGTGACCGTTGATCTCTTAGTTTTATGGGCTGTTAATCAGAGCTGTAATCAGTCACCTATCCACAAAAGTGATAGCAGAGCCAGTTTTAACTTTTTTTCCTTCCCCCCTCCTCCTCAGCTAGCATTGCCAGCTATTCAAAGGTCTTTGTTAAAAGAGCTTCTTAGTATTTATTTGAGAATTTCAATGTTGCTAGCTTTCTCAAGGTCCAATCCTCCTCCTCCTCTTCCTCCTTGCAGAGGGATCTTGCAAGATGTCATCCTGTATTTGCACTTACAAAATACATAATTAAAAAGAACTTCAGGTTAATCTGAACTCATTATTTTAAGCTTCTGTGTATCTAGAACCATGATTAAATACTTCAGTGGGAAATACTGCTCTTACACCAGTGGCTCTCTGACACTGGAATAAGCTTTATATACTTTATATATGATGGTAGTGTCCAATATGTCTGCTGCAATTTTTGCGTATTATTTTCTTTGTTAACCCTAACAGATGGTATTCAGATGATTAAACTATTTTCATGAGCTGAAGAACTAACTTTCTCCTCTTCTTTCCATTTCAATAGGTTGTAGAATGGAACTTCTGGATAAAACAATCAATAGCTACCTTGATGTTTGGCTTGGTCCCAGAGGTAAGATTTGTCAAAAATTAAATACGTACATAAAGCTGGTATTAAAGTGCAGATACTAGAGCATAAGAAGCAGCTTCCCTGATGTTGACAGGCAATTACTTTCTTTAGTATCTGCAAAGCATCAAAACCATCTCTGGAAGTGTTCAAAAAACGGGTAGACATGGCACTTTGGGACATGGTTTAGTGGGCATGGTGGTGTTGGGTTGATGGTTGGACTGATGATCTTAGAGGTCCTTTCCAATCTTAATGATTCCTAGTTTTTACTTTCATTATAAATAATCCAGCCACCAAGCCAGGAAACATGAAATTGCTACCCTACCCTTAATTGGTTTAGTGGTGGACTTGGTAGTGTTAGGTTAATGGTTGGACTGGATGATCTTAAAGGTTTTTTCCAACCTAAATGATTCTATGATTCTGTAATAAGTAAAGAAGTGTGTTCAATGCTTCTGATCTTTTGACCTGAAGAGCTGCTAATTTTTCAGCTATGACAATGATAGGTGCTATTCTTCTTACTATCAGGTAAGCTCGTGTTGTTAGTCTTAGTGAACAACTGACTTCACTCAGATCTTTGCCACCTTTTTTTTTTTAGAATGTAATAATAGCTTTTATTAAAAAATCTTTTTTCAATTTGCATTTGATGAAATAAAAATACTCTTGTCCTCATAACTAGAGCTGCCAAGGAATTTTTCGCTGAAAAAATCTGTAGTTTTTGGAAAGCATTGCTTCTTTGAAACCATTCTTTTTAAAGAAACAATGGTTTTGGTAGGTTTTTCACTGGGAAAAAATCTACAGGTGGAGAACAGCAATCCTGGTCAGCACGAGGAAGGGCGAGACAGTGGAACTGGGACAGGCGATGGCCTCGTGGTGAGGGCTTCCAGCTAGGATAGGGATGGCCCTGTTCCACCTGGTCCTGGCCAGGGGGGATTAAATGCCAGCATCCTGTACAGAGTGTGCATAGCAGTGCTGCTCAGTGGCATGTTTTCTTCCTCTGATTGCTTCAGTGGCATCTTTTCTACCTCTTTTTTTGTCCCAGTGAAACTCCGGTGGTGGTGCCGCTGCCTTGCAAGACAAAGTCCACAGGAGGTGGAACAAGCCTCTGATCCCTCAAAGTGTGTTTTCTGTTTGCTTTTAGTAGCTTGGTGCCCTTGTTGTCCCCCTCTTCGTACTAAGCCCATTTGAATTAGTCTGGATGTTCTGATAGAACTTACTGCATGTGCTGGCATATGGTCTGTATTTGCCATGTCTTAAAAATAATGAATCATAAAGGTGGCAAATCCAAACAATTCCCCAGCTTTCTTAACTACTTCCCAGCCTGCATTTTAAGGCTTCATTCGTACATTGAGGAATCACATATGACTCCTTTAAAGTTAAGTCAGGGCTGTGAATGCCAGCAATACTTCAATTGTTCATTTATGGTTTGGTAAGTTTGGTTTCAATCCTTTGGGCCGACTTCAGTGAGAGGAATGAAATACCATGCTGTTGCTGGGTATGGACAACACAATTGTGGTTCAAAGGGATCATGCACTTGTCCTAAGTATTACCCTGAAATCCTCTCGTTCGGGGTGGTTTATGTGCTTTTCCTGAGCACTTGACATGTTGCCAGCCAGCCTGGTTGGTCAGACTGGACTGACTGCTCTGTGTTTTATTGCTCATACAAGGACTCCAAAATTTAATCCTTTTGAGTAGCACATACCTAAGTCCAATTGGGTTAGTATTGATTAGAAAATAATAATCAGGGTCATCTACCAATAACCACAAAGGTACCTGCTTCACTCTTAGCTTTGCTGGCTCTGTGAGGAAATAAGGTGTGTTCTATTGGGAAAGGTTGGTTTGAGAGAATAAGAGGAGAGGGTCATTGAAGCTTTTCTTTATAGTTTAAGCTCATCTGTGGTATTCAAGATGGATGACAATTCTGAACGGTAATGAGTATTTAAAGATAATAACAATAATCACTTAAGAATATTTTTGCCTTAGGAAGAGAATGACTTCTGCTTTCTTTAACAACTGTAAACTAAAACCTTTTTGTTGGCGAAGGTTGGTTGTAATTGGCAATGTCACCATTAATAGAAGGACTTGCTGCTCTTCCTTCGCCTTTGTCTGGTATTCCAGCACTAGAAGCATTTTGGGTACAGCTTTCTCTGGATGCATTGAACTCTTCCCCTTACAAAATCTAAGTGTTTGTATGTTTTTGTTTGTCTGTTTCAGACCCCAGAGTAAAAGGATGGCTTCTTCTGGAGAACTATACACCTACCTTTATCTTCTCAGTCTTGTACTTACTAATCGTATGGCTAGGACCAAAGTACATGCGGAATAAGCAGCCGTTCTCATGCAGGGGTATTCTAGTGGTCTACAACCTTGGACTTACGCTGCTTTCTCTGTATATGTTTTACGAGGTAGGAGAAAAGGGGTTGGGTCGGGGTTATTTTGCAGTATCTGTTTTAATTATATTGGCTTATGTTGAAAATGATCTCTGAGGACAGACCTCCTAAACCTGGGGAAACATCTGCAGAAATACTGCAACCATTCTTCAATGTCACTTCTCAGGGAAGAAAACCATAGTTGTAATGTTACCTCTAAGGATGGTATGAAACAAACCTTGCCTTAAACACCTGTGCTGACCTTGGTTAGCAATGTTTCAAATGCACTTCTCTCGTTCAGTGCAAGCGAAGGCCTGATCTTTCAGCATGAACCTGACTACTCCCTCAGTAACTCCTCCTTGCCTAGAAGTCATGCTCAGCATGATTGTGCTGGTGGATTGTACAAGGTACTTTGTAGCAAAACTATGGCTTGATTTGGAGGGCAAAACGTGTTCTATTTAAATGTGTTTAATCATGCACACGCTCTTCTCATCTATTTCTGTAAGCTTGCAATAGCTTCTTTTGTGTCCTCTTAGTTTTGCTGAAACAATTGCATCAACGCTGTTGTGATTCTTGGAAGTTTGTTGGAAGTTAAAATCTGAACATACAAATGTATTTCAAACTGAATTGGACTTTCTGTGGACTTATTTTCTTTCCTAACAAAACAAAGATTTAGGCAGTATAAAGTTTTCCACTTCCCAGAGAGCTCTTTAGCTGCTTTTACTCAGAATTGTATGGTTTTTATTAAAGTGAAAATGAAGAACTATGGCAGTGTAAATAAGAATGTGGTCAGAAAATGACTGAGTGTGTGGCTTCAATGTACAGGATACTTTGGCTTGCTTTTAACTAAAAGCATTTCTCCTTTCTGTAAGGAGAGATTTCATTTTCAACATGCAATTACAAGCTAGAGCTAAAACTACTAATCTGTTTTTTTCTTTCTTCTCCTTTTTGTTTTTCTTTTTTTTTTTTTTGGCATTTGCTTAGAAGTATATGCAAGCTGTAATTCTCCCTTAAATTTTTGGTTAATTTTGTAGTGTTTTACAAGGTGAGTGTTTAGATAGGAAGTGATTTAAAGTTATTTCTTGTGTTAAGAATTGTCTAGTCAAAAATTACTGAGTTGGGTTATTAAGAACTTTGGTACTTAATTGTTCGGGGGGAGTGGTTTTGGATTCAGTAGGTACTTGGAACAACTTGTATCCTTGATGTGCTTACATTTCTAACATCCCTGTCAGGATATTATAATCCAGAAAAATTTGTGTGTTGATTTGTTTAATTTGTCTAAAAGTAGTGTTGCTGTAGACTTCATGTACAACATCTGCATTATTTTATGCAGATATTATTTATAATTATATAATTATCTATTGTTCCAACCTCCAGTTATGTTATTGAGGGTTTACAAGTGCAGACTTTTCTTCAGTTCTACTAAGTGCAGATAAAACTCTCAGGACAGCCAATCTTTTTTCCTTGAATACTTGGAATAATACTCATAGTTTCCAAACAAAAATTACTGTAACATTGTGCCATGTTGCAAAACCTGCTGATAAACAATAGAAAAGATCTGAACTGTTGATCTTATAAATGCCCTTTTCTTGCTAACGATGGACTGGTTACCAAGAAAGAATTATTTGTTGTATGCTGAAGAAGTCCTCGTACTTGTAACCAGCTGAATAGCTTTTATATTGTGAAGGAATAAGACAACTAAAATACAGTGAGTATTAAGGCTCCTTCCTCCTATATAGTGAAACACTTTACATCAAAGTGAATATTGCTCTTAATGTAACATTATCTGTATGGAAGTGTTCATTGGTATTGTTGTAAGTATACCTTCTCTATAGAAATGGGAGTACACAAAACTACAGTGTTATGAAGACTATTAAACTCATGATAGTTGCAACAAAATGTGTTTGACAGCTTATAAGCTGTCAGTTTACAAGCTAGCCGTGAAGGCAAGCGATGTTCTGCAACAAGGGACTGATCCCATAAAAACACTGCCAAGTGGAGAGCCGTGCTGACATAACACTGCGCTGCTTGATGTTTGCAGGGAGAGAGCCGAAGGGCCAGGTGATAGGGGAAAAAAAAATCAGCTTCCTGCACCTCCAGGTACGTTCCCTAGCTGTAGTGCTGCCGCAATTACCTGTGTCAGTGCAAAGCAGGTGATACCCTCGCTCGGATCATATCAGTCATGGAAATTTAGCTTTGAAGGGTTAGCCATACATCAGTAGCACTTTATAGTACCTGTACTCAGTTTTAAGGTAAAATGATGAAGAGCAGCATTCAAAAAAGAGATGTAACTCCCTGTTCTCTTCCTTGTTGACACTTTGAGTTTCAGCTGGATTAAACTGTTTTCAGCCCTAGTTTGAGGAAAGTCATAAAACATCACCACTTATGAACTTGTTTAGTAGCCTGTCTGAAAATAAGCTGCTTTAATAGCTTGCATATGATACACCTGAAACCCTGCTTTGGAGTTTTTCCTGAGTTATAGCAGTGGTGGTTCAGGTCATGATTCTGTGGCATCACAGCTCAGTTTAAATATTATATGACCAAAACAAGATGTTAAAGTGAGGCATCCTCCCAGCTAGGCTGAGAAAGGTGACCTACTTGGTTTTCTGACCTTTACATCTGAATGTTTGCATGCAATAACATGGGGAAAAAATGATTGCATTGTAGTATTTGTATAATTCTAGTTATTATGTACTTGCCCCATTTGGTCTACTGATGTAATATAATATAACCTTATTTTAAAATCCCTAGAAATCTTATGCGTCTTAGTTGGAATTCCTAAGACAGTAGTTTCTGTGTGTACTTGCTATAAGTTATTTATTTGGGCATTTAATGACCAGACTGGCTTCCGGCACTAGCGGAACAGAGTAGTGGACCGTGCTTGTCCCAGACAATATAAAAGGCAAGGCAGACCTCGGGGAGCGGGAGAGGTTTCTCCAGGCTGACCTGTCACTCCCGTACTTCAGGAAGAGGGGATGCTCATTAGGAGCAAACAACGTTTTATTCTGTATAAATCTACAGTGCTTGGATTTTGAGGGGAAATAACGCTCCTGTCTTGGGCAGGGGCAGCCGGGGGTGGCCTCCTGCGTGCTGGAGAAGGTGCGTAGCGGGGCGGCTGGCAGTGGGCTTGTAGGATACGGGTCCGTCGCCCGCTGGCTGGCACGGCTGTATCTGAAAGAGCCACAGGAGCAATCAGAGCAGCAGAGGCAGCGCTGCTTCCACTTGTGTCACTGCTCTGTGCCGGGATTGCCAGCCAAGTTGTCTTGTAACGCTGTGAGTAGGGCCCTTACCTCTACTCAAGTCTCGGCTAGGTAATTTGGGAAAGCAGGGAGAGTGCCAGGTACCCAGTTAGACAGCACTCAGACCCCTTTTATTTTGGGGGTGTTTGTTTGCAAAACTAACCAAGTGATCTGGACCACCTGGGCTTATATTTGAGAAAACTGGTCAGTGATGAAGCTCATTTTCTTAAAAGCAGTCGCTTTCCTGTCTTCTTTCTTCATCCGAAAAATTAATTCCCTACTGAATTAGCCTGAAGAAAGTCTCAGATTTTACTGATGAGGGAGCTGTAGGAAGAGCATCGTAAGAGCCGCACCCTGTTTTAGGAAGGAGGGGACTGGGTGAAGAGGTGCTGTGGCACATGAGCCGCGGGAGGCAGCTCGCTGCCAGGCTGCTCTTTCCTCTCCCCTTTCTTTCTCTACAGGTCCCGAAGCCCTTATCTCTGTCCCAAGGTGGTTGCGTTCATGTCAAGAATTTCATATCTCTGCAGGCGTTTGCTTTCTTTGATCAGACGTGAACTTCTGCTTCTTTTCACTTTAATCTAGCTCTGTTTTGAAGCTTGTAAACCCATCGTGCCTTGACAGCGTGATGCAGTGCTGGGTCCCTTATCTGCCCCTCTCCAGCGAGTCTCAGACTTTGGTTTTATCACAAGAAAACAAAATCCTCCCTGGTAATGCCTCTCCTACAGCCCGGCCAGAGTGGTGTTAGCGTGCTGGTTTATTTTGGTAGCAGAGTTTATAAAAGAAGCACATGCGATGGCATTTTAAAGAATTCAGCAATAGAATTACAAAATGAAAGCAACAGAAAAAAAAAACTTCAGTGCAGGGGAAGGGAGTAAGGGTCGCTTGAGCACAAAAGCAACTTTGAGCTGCAGGGTTTTCCCTGGAGCTGAAGGACTTAATGCTGACTTTGAGCACCATTTTAATTGGCTTATGAAGGAGCTGTCTCTCTTTGTGTCATTTAAAAATCACGTACTCTGGTCAAAATGATTGTAGTCAGCCTTTTCAAGACAGATTAGTTTCTTGAGAGAAGACATGCCTGTGGCTGCACATCAGCAATGCCATTAGCAAGCCTGGGCTCCTGCCAGCCTGAGAATGAAGGACTTTCTAGGGATGGTGGGCAGGGAAAGGTTGTCTCAAGCCTGGGGTGGCTGAGGAGCCACCAGCCCGTCGCTGGGAGGATAAGGAGTGCTGGCTGAGTTGAGACCTGCTGGAGAGTAGCTGTAAGGAGGGGTTACAAACCCTGGCTATCCTGGAAGCAGACCACAACAACCATGAGCAATGACTTAAATGCACTAGCTGGCAATTTATGACACCTCCGTTTATCGCTTTCTAGGTGGCAATTAAGCAGCTCCCCAGTGCTGTATGCCCAGCCCCGTGCGTAACAGAGCCATTTGGGAACCATTCGTGGTCAGGTCTTGGAGTGGCCCATTGGTTTTGTTTTCTGAAGCCTTCCAGCATGTGCTGAAAGTATTGTGGGTGCAAGAAATAGTGGTGTCAGGCAAAGGAGCAGCTGGCTAACTCAGAAGAAGGATTATCTGTGTGTGTTGTATGTTGCACCAAGCAAGGTTTGTGGGCACCGGCAGCAGTTCCTGGGCACCAGTAGCAGCTTTTTACTATTTACTTCCTTCTGGAAAGGGAGGGATTAAATTATTTTTGTAACTGTACTAACTATTTATATGATAAAAGATGTTACCATTTCCTACAAATGTTGCTTTGCTTCTATCATTTAAACCCCTGTGGCTGTGAGAGTATTAGAACTCCTAGCATATTATTATATGCTCTTCTGGAAATGAGGGAGTACTTGGGTTTAGCTCAAGCTACCTATAGCCACACTGATGCCTTTGCCCTTCAGAGTGGTGGGACCCATCCAGACACTTTTGGTTGCGTTACGCTTTAAGGCAGTGAACCTGTATCACTTGCAGGGAAAGCTCTTTGGGTTTCACTATGCTAGCCTTTCCTTCAAGAGAAGTTTATGGACCACAGGATTAGTGATGGATGCTATTTGGATTAATTACAATATAAACATTGTGATTATCCCTCTATTCCTAACACTTCCTTGAACTATGAGAACTGTATGAAAACATCTGTAAGCTCTTAACAACGCAATCACAGCACAATGTGGTCTTCTGTCTGAGGGACTGGCGGGCACTCACGAAGCTACACAGCCCTGACAGCGGTTTGGTGCAAGGCTTGCTCCAGGATGTAGCTGGTATTTTAGCAGGGTCCTGCTTTTACACTGGTGTGCTTTGCGTATCAGCGTCTTCCTTAGGGCTGGGAGAGGAGTCCTCCCATGGCTGCATTCCCTTTGCTGCTTGGATAGAGAAATTGCTTGGGTCTGCTGTCAATGTGCATGGCTGCCCTGCTCTCACCATGGCAGGGTGGTACTGATTTATCTCTAATACACGAGATAATTCCAGGTCTACATGTTATGATATAATGAGATGTCTCCCCCTCCCCCGCCTTTTTCTAAATAGTGGCAATAATTCTATCTCAGAAGGTCAAAAATAATGACCTAGGCTGACTGGGTATTTTAAAAGCTAATTTAGTGGGGAAATGAGCCATGAAAGAAATAACATTAGGAAAACGTAGAACATTTAAGTGATAATCTTTATTGTACCTTTTAGAAATAGCTTCCCATTCACAGTTCTGAGCAGCACTTAATCGTACCAGTTTTTGTAGTCTTTCAATCAAGTGATCATTTTAAATGACTTCTGGTACAAAGAGTTTTTCACCGTGGCTTTGCAAAGTTTTTTTTTATCCTGTGTGAGCATAGGTAAGGCCAAAACCAGACAACTTGCTTGTGCAGGATATCTGTCTTTGCCTTTAAAATATTTTTTTGGGATACCTAACAATTCTTTTTTCACTTGGGAATCATCTAAATTTGTTACTCCTCTCCTCATGCTATTCCCAAGAAGAAAGACATCTTTATAAACAACATCCAGCGATCCCTTCTGTTGCAATATTAAAGGGGGACTCACTCCTGTCCTTGCACCCACTCCCTCTTCCCATCCTACCCTCAACCTGCCCCTCCATCTGCCATCCATGAGAGGGTGGGACGTGGACATCCAGCTTGCCTCTTGCTTCTCTGGAGGTTTCAGCCAGCCCTTCAGCAATGGGCTCCCCATCATCCTCTCATGACTAATAGCTGGTCATTACTCTTAAAAGCAATTTTGTCACGTTTGAGGTGTTATTTGTTATGCCAGGAAGTCAGGCAGGCAACGGCATATCCTGTGGAGGAAGTCACTTGTGCTGGGAAGGATGTAATGTGCCTGGGATGAGTGAATTATTTAAAACGATTGTGAAGAATTGAAATACGGTGAAACATCAGTTGTTAGCTGTTAAGGATAGCAAAGCTGTAGATTTGCTCTGTTACACAGTTGAAAAAGCTGTAGTCAGATCTCTGTGTATAAAACTTCCTAAAAATATAACTTTCCAAAAAAGAAAAAAAAATATTTACTTTTCTTTGGTCATTCACTTTGTTCAACAATCAGATTGTCAGTTAAGAAGGAAAGATATTTCTTAGGGATCTGTCTAGAATATGTCTGTGCAAAACACAGATGCTATGTGAGATAAGTGGGGATAAGATGCTACCTCCTTTTTTTTTTCTGGTATTCCCCAATTGGAAGAATTTCTGATTCGATCACTGCTTGGAGCTTGAATTCAACCTAATGCCGCACTCAGATGCCCATGAATCCCTTGACACCCAGATGTCTCGGCAGAGCTGCTGTTGAGGTTTGCACGTGCCACGGGGTGCAGCCTTCTCCCCAAATGACACTTTATTCTTTGATCTTCTCAGCTGGTGACAGGAGTATGGGAAGGAGGATACAATTTCTTCTGTCAGGATACGCACAGTGGAGGAGAAGCTGATATGAAGGTAACGTAATCGAGACTTACAGCTAATAACATTTCAAATTGTCTGCTTGTGTGTAAGTGGAGAGCAGAACAGTATTGATTATGCCGATTTTGTTCAAACTACATGCTTTTTTCCTTCCTTTTACAATACAGTGGACAATGCATCGTCAAACGTAATAGTTAATCTACAATATATTCATGGTTGGTACTTTGGTGAGTAATTATCTGTAAATTTTTAAGTGTTCTCAGGTCAAAAAACAAGGACTTGGTCTTCAGACTGAATCCAACCACACTGTGTTGTGACTCTCCTTCTCTTTCTGAGATGTGGTGGTGATGATTTCTTCTGGTCATTGTTCAGACCTCTCCTTTACAGAGAGGACTGCGGGACCAACTCTGGTTAAATATTTTCCTGTTTCTCCCAGGACACCCCAGCTGCAAAGCAATAGCCTCATAAAACACTCTTCGTCATTGTGTTTTCAGCTGTAGCCATGGGCTTGTACCTAGATCTCCTACGGAGACACCTGAGGCTGAAGTGTTGCCGAAGATCTTAGCAGTGTCTTCAATACAAGTAGCGCAGGACAGAATCTGGATTTGAATTACTTAGATAGCAAAAGGGTTGAAAGCTCCCCACAACGTGCAATGCTTCTAAAACTTGTTTCCTCCTTTCTAGATCATACGTGTCCTCTGGTGGTACTATTTCTCCAAACTCATTGAGTTCATGGATACCTTCTTTTTCATTTTGCGGAAAAATAATCATCAGATCACTGTTCTGCATGTCTACCACCATGCAACGATGCTGAACATTTGGTGGTTTGTTATGAACTGGGTGCCTTGTGGTCACTGTAAGTACTGGGTCATGGTGGGCAATGCTTGCAGCAAGGGCCTCGTTTTGGTTTTCTTTTGGTCAAACCAAACATCTCTGGTACCTTCAGCTGCAGGATTTGTCCTGTCCCATATTAAGCTGCTTTGCTGAATTGCAACTATTGCAGGTAGTTGCAGGTATTAAGCTGCCTGCAGAGCCTCTAGAAAAGGCATGCCGATGTAGTTTGCAGAATTTGCATGGCAGTGTGACATTTATCAGCTGCAATAGTGCAGGTCTGATACCTGTCAACCTTATTTTCTGTTCTTTGTGGTGGTTGCAGACCCTCTAGTGAAACAATACTCTTTTCCAAGTCAGGACCAGAAGCTTATTTCAGCTGCAAGATGGCTAATAGTGACTCCTGTCCTTGTATCTGTCAAGTTCACTTGAGATGTTACTTTCTTAATTTAGTCTCATTATACCAGTAGCCATAACAAATTATTTCAATTAAAATCTTGTCCCCCGAGTGCTAATGTACTTGACCAAATACATCTTAAATGGAAGATTTCCATGTCTCTCTTGTCTAAATCCTGCTAACCTCTGGCTATCTTGCTTTGATTCTTTAATTTCATTGCTTTTAGCTGGCGTCTAGTTTCCTAACTGCATTAGCATGGCTTAGTTGTGGTTCAGATGTGCAGCTTATAGATACTGGTTTTATTGAACACTCATCTAAGAAAAACCTTGTCAAATCCAGTGGATGTGAACTACTGGCAGTGCAGACAGAGAGGCTGGGTTGCTCAGGAAGGCTGGTCTGCTTTCTGAGCCAAACAACATAGAAACTTGTATTTGTTTCGTGTTGTCAGCACAACAGTGAGTAATGCTGAACTTATAAAAAGTGTGCATCTGGAACCACATTCTCCTCCAGGGAAGTCAGTCCCTGTTTGTACAACAGTCAAAAGTGCAGATACTTGGAGTCTATCTTGTGTTTGCGTGGTCTTGAAAATACTTTTGTGCTATTTCTAGTGATGTGTTTTTCTTTTTCCTTTCCAAGCTTTATATTCTGCATGGTCATCACTGTTTGATGCAGTTTGGTGTTAAGCTAAAAGTTTCTTTAATGACTAAAGATGCTGTAAACAAGGACAAATAAAGTGGCTAACTTGCAGTTTCTGAAGGTATCTATTGCTTTTGGTTATAAATGACAAAATAGGCTCCTGCCTGGAAGGAAGTGAAATAAGCCTAAAATTAGATGGGTGAAGCTATCATTGTTGGGCACGTTTACGTGCCTCCTTTTTATCAGCTTCCTCAGTTCCCTTGAGAAGCCGGAATGTAGATGTGAAAAAGAATAAATCAAGGAAGCAAAACCAGAAGGCTGATAAAAAGTGCACAGCTGCAAAGCAGGTCAGCCACTCTGTTGGGTGAACAGAAAAAAGAATGAAGGCAGTGGAGTCTTGCCTTTCTTCTAAGAAAAAACATATTTTAAATAGTAACATTTTGAACTTGTTACTTTTGTAGGACCCATGAAACTGTGTGTTCCTGGTAATGCAGTGCACTTTCTTTTCCCTCTTCCCTTTTTCTAGCTTACTTTGGTGCCACACTGAACAGCTTTATCCATGTCCTCATGTACTCCTACTACGGATTGTCTGCTGTTCCAGCAATGCGTCCTTATCTGTGGTGGAAGAAGTACATCACTCAGGGGCAGCTGGTGAGTGAGTAGCTCTTCAGTGCTTTAGCAGGCTCTTGTATTCATGTTGGGGTCCTCTTGCCTTTACTGAGTTAGAAGATTTTTGCAGGGGATAGAAGGGAGAATGAAGGCTAGTACCGTTTACATCTTTAAGTGCCTAAATCACGTTAGAAATCCAGCTTCTGTACCTCCGTTTGCTCTGTTTTCAGGATGGTGGGGAGCTGGGGACTGATGGTGTACATGAATCAGTGCTGAGATCAATGAGATCTTTCCCCACCTCCCCATGTTGTGTGGCCAGAAGTATTTGGGAGTTGCAGCGCTGGGTTTTCTGGGACTCGCTAGCCCGGGAGGAGAGAGAAGCTTTTCTTCCAAGCCTGCTTGAGCTAACGTGTTCTTCTCTGTGCTTGGTTGCTCAGGCTGATGTTGAGATGACAGACCAAAAACCAAGTGCAACGCAGTCCACAGCTAACAAGGCCCTTCATTCTAGTCCTGCTGGACAATGGCTTTTCTGTCTCACTTGTGCATGCAGTTGCAAATGGTTTATTAAAAACTGTTCAATATTTCTGGTCTCCTTCTGCACTTTAAATGGGCAGATTTTTTTCTCTTGTAATTCTGTGTTGGACTCCTTGCATCCATTTGTATTGTTTCCTGTGTATACAGTGATGAAGCCCGAATGCTGTGTCCTGGAGGTGAAAAGAGCAACAAAATTAAGCAATATGGCACATGCTGTGGTTGTACTGCACGAGAACCAGGTTTCAGTGTGTATAACGTGTCAGAACACCACAAGGAAACGTGCATGGGTGTTTTTGTCTTCCCCATTTTGTAGGTGGGGAAACCGAAGCCTAGAGATAGACTTATTTGTTATCACAGCATCACAGAATGGCTGGGGTTATCTCCCTCCCCTCCCCGTCTCCTTCCCCCCCACTTAGCAAGCCCTCAGAGCTGTGAATAGTTTAATAACATTTGCTCGTGATGACCAGCAATTCTGAGTGATGATTCTCAATCTTTTTTTTCTTAGCACTCTTCCTTCCTGAAGGATGGCTAAGTATTGTAGCAGTGAGGTTCATTGGTTTTTTGGTGGGGTTGTTTCGCTTTGTGTGATTTTTTTCCTTCTAGATTTAGTCCCTATTCTTCATCCTGGTTGGCTGAGCCCTACAGAGTGCAAGTGTCTCAGTGCTTCGGTTGCTGCCCTGGCTACCGTCATAGCTGCTTTCACTTCCCTGCCTGTTCCGCCTGCATAGCTGTTACGGCAGCAAAATAACAGAACAGTCTTTCCCTTTTCAAATAAACATTCCCTAATCTGGTAGCCTTCACGTAAAGATGAATTTTGCCTAAGGCCCTCTGCAGCACTTCAGCCCAAACTGTGTTTTTCCAAAAGAGATAACTGAAGATAATTAAACCCCAGTCCTCCTCCCTGCCTCCCCAGCTTCCCTGCAGCCTTTACCCCAAAAATTCTTACACTGGAGCTGTATGTTGGGCAGTCCCTGTCTGGGGGAGAGGATCGCAGGATCTGTCTGTAGACCCAGTTACCCCAAATCTTCCGCAACCGAAGCAGTGAGATGCAGATCTACTCTGTTAGGCTGGTAGAGTCAAACCCTGATGAGCTCTCACTAGGGAGAAGGTGATCTTTCTTCCTCAGTATATTTATAAATCAATTCTACATAAGTTACTCTAATGCTCTAAAATGGAATGATATTAATCAAATAAAAACAAACAACAGAATACCATAACCTGAATGTCTGTTAACTCAAGTTTACACTGTTAGTAAGACAGAGAAGATAAACTTGTCAAACATGCAGTATTACATATTTTTGACTTGTTTTGGAAATAGCAAATGAGATTTTGGGCACTAATGGCTTTTTTCCTCCTTGCATTAATGTGCTCCGTTTCTCTTTTTTTTTCTCTCCCCAGACTCAGTTTGTCCTGACAATCTTCCAGACGAGCTGTGGTGTTGTTTGGCCATGTGCATTTCCTCAGGGGTGGCTGTATTTCCAGATTTCTTATATGATTTCTTTGATTATCCTCTTCACAAATTTCTACATTCAGGTAAAAGTAATATTCATCGACTCTTTGTAGAGTTCTAGTGGCTGTATCTCATTGGAAAGCAGAAAGATATGCTTGAAATAGCCTTTTGCTGTCTTCTAGTAAGATGCATAGGCTCTTAAAGTACTATATGTGTTGGCCTGCCCTCAAATTTGGAAGCTTCTGATGTTTTGTATCTGTAATTCAGAACAATTAGTAATTTCAGTAAGCAGAGTGGCTCAAAAAGGCATTTTACTAATGCAATTTTAACTGCAGATAAGGGAGAGGAAGGGCTTTTATGTAAGAAACAGCTTTCCAGTCTGAAACAAAACAGCAGCCTGTGAACCTGTGAAGCACCCAAAGGAATTGTTCACTATGGCTGTTACAAGGGGAAATGCTTTTTTTATATCCAGGGAAACTTCTCAAACTCCCAACACAGAGAAATCTGGTTTTGGCTCACCTTTACAGGCATTTGTTTGTACTTTCATCTGGAAAATTAACATTTTGAATTGTGTTTCTACAAAATCGATTTCATGTCTGAACAGATCTAGACCTGGTATGTGTTGTTTTGAGTAGTTCCTAATCAGGCTCTTTGCAAAGATGTACCCATCTTCAGAAAATCAAACCGGCACAGCCTACTGCCCCCAAACAAGCAAACTCTGTTACATATATTAAACGTCTCTGAAAGATTTGAGCATTTCGGGTCTGGTAAGAGTGATTCATGGGGGGAAACATAGCAGGCTTCCCTACCTGAGCTTCCAGTACTTCTTAAAATCAGTCCCGTGGTTCATATCACTTGCTGCATATGAACATGCTAATTAAACATGATAATATATTACAGATATTACTTGACTTTCTTCATCAATTTAACCATTTAAGTTTCTTTCACACACACGTATTTTGGGAAACACACTCTTGCAAGGTGACTGAGCCCCTTTGACAAAGACTAACTCATGTATATTTTTTTCACTGTCTGTAATTTTTTTTTTTGTGTCCTGAGCCTCCCTGGTCCTGTTAGTTTTTGCTTTCCACGTCGGACAGTGCAAATTCCTTTCACGTTTCTGTCTCTGAACTTCCCTCACTGTTCTTGTTTATCCCACTTCTTCTGGCTTTGTTTGAGATAGTCACCTGCAGTGCATCAAACCTGCTTCCTCACTTGCTATTTTGAGTATATTCTTCTGCCATAGTCTGCTCATAAAATTGCTTCCCTTCTTTCTAATTTACTGTTAACAAAACACTACCAATGCTACCATCATACTACCAAGCCTTTTTCTCTTTCAGTGAAGTAACTCTCTTGCTATGATGAATGAAAGGCATAGTATAGCCTCATACACAAAAAATGGTAGAGCTTGTTAGACTCTTGCCACCGGCACAAGGTCTTTAAAAATGACAAATGCAAGTTTACTTTTGTGTTTCTTGAGTTACTGTAAGGAAGCAGTTATTTATATCTATTTAAGCAAAACCATGTGTCTTTCCGTATATTCTAGACTTACAACAAGAAGGCGTCCTCGAGGAGGAAAGAGTATCAGAACGGCTCTACGGCCACTGTGAATGGGTACACAAACAGCTTTTCTTCCCTTGAGAACAATGTGAAACAAAGGAAACAAAGGAAGGATTGAAGACCAAACTGAAAAACCATTTTGATAACCCCAACAACAAAATCATCTGATTGTAAGCACAATTAAGAGTTGTGCACTAATACTAACGGCTACTGTAACTATTCCTGCCTAGAATAGTGTGATTTATGTAGGACTTAACCAGTGCAAACACCCTAGAAACTGTATACAGAACATAAAAGTAGGTTAAAGTTTAAAAATAATTCTGGGCTGTCACTGACCCCGCTATAGACTGTGGAAGGGAGTATTATCGTAGTATCTGACACTGCTGTTGCCTTACTAGTCAATATGATAGGTGCTGAATTATGATTCACAATTTGAAAACACTGTAATCTAAACCTCCATTTTTTTTACTGTAGATCATGCATGTGACTGTAGAGGTAATTTGTACGATGCTGGTTTCAGTAGATAAACACACATGCCTTAAATTAAAAAGCAGGGCCCAAAGCTTATTACTCGTTTAAAAATTAGGGTATGTTTCAACTTTTCAGTTGATTGACTTTTTATTAAAAAGTCATTTAGAAATATCCATTGATCATTTTACTGTTCTGTATGTGATACATGATGTTCCGTATCTCTTACGCGATACAGTGAAATTGGAAATGGCACATTTAGTTTTGTATATTTGGCTTTAACTGACTAAACAGTCACGAACCAGATGGAAAAGTTATTTTACCTTTTTAATAGATATTATTTTTTTATTTGAAGTATGTCACTAATGTAAAATTAATTGGCGCTTACACAGTCCAGTAAGACTTAAATATTGTCTCTAAGGTTTAGAGTATATACAGGGTGGACCCATCTTTTCTTTAACTCTTTTTTTTTGTTTTTCTTCTCTTATTTCTGGGAATTCTTATATGCTAAATAAAGAGTGGGTTTTGATATGGAAACTGGCAGAATTTCAAGTGTTGTTACCATAGCCATATCCACATCTTAGGAGCTACTGTTTAAGTCTGTGACATATCCGAAAGCGTATTTAAAAACCAAGACAAAAAGATGCTTTTCTGATGGAATTGTCTGTATTTAAGTTGGTATCTGTACTCTTCTTCATGTAGCATATGTCCTTTTTTAAAATGTGCCTAACACAAACATTTTTTTTCCCAAACAAGCAAAATTAAACAGTCTAAGTCATACCTAATGTTTGTTAAATGTTACTGAAATGTGCTGGAGATGTCTGTTTCTGTAATGCAAGTTGTGTATATCACCGGTAATGTTTTGGCTTGTTATCTGAGGATTTGGTTCAAGTGCTTGTTAAAGTTACTCCTCCTTGTAAAATCTTGCCTTGCACATATGAGGAGTCAGTTGCAAAGCCGGTCCCTATTGCTGGTATTCTGGTATTTGCTGTGGTGGAGTTTGGCTTATGAATATTTTATTCATTAAGCTCTGAAAAATTGAATTGTGCAAGACATTCTGCTGGTCATTGCTCAAGTTTAGCTGTTTGTTTTTTGATATTTATATAAATGCCAATTTTAACATGTTTAATTTTTTTTTTTAAATTAAATCTTTTTAAAAATTTTTGCACATCTCTTAGGGAATTAATAAGTTCTCCTGCTAGTCTTGTGGGTTTTCATTCCTTGTTTTGAAGGAGACAGTGTCTGTTATGTTTACATTATCAAAGCTTGTGTGTGTGTTTCCATTTCTAGGTACTGGTTTGCAGAGTCTTTACATAGCTCAGTACAGCAGCTATAATGTTCAAAATAGGCTGTCTAAATGTGCTAGAAATAAACCCTTGGCTCATCTGAATATGCCTACATTGTTAATGTTTGACATGGTTTAATCATTAAAACACTTTTGATGATCTCTGCCTGAATTCTGGTGCGTTTGTACAGATCTCATCCATTGCCCCATCCTTTGTCAAGCCAAGGAGGAGCGTCATGATGGAAGGACAGCTGCACATATTCAGAGAATTTTAGCATACCAGAGATTTGGTAACAAATTCCTTACAGAACCTTCGACTGTTACTAAATGCTGTTCCTTTGCCTGGCTGTAGGAATAATTGTCTGTGTGATGGATTAAACCTCCTGCTGGGAGCAAAACTTAATGTAGCCGAGAGGGACTTTCTGCCTCAGATATCCTGGCTATAAAATGGGAATAACACCTCTCTCCAGAATGGGAGCATTTTTACAATTTCCCTGTAGCTCCCCTTGCCCTTAAGTTATCGTTTCTGAGCCCTGCTCCATTTCAGCGTTTAATCAGTGCATTGCAACAAGACCCAGATAGCTGGGTGATGGACTCAGTAAAAGCAGAACTACTTACGTAGCTGTCTGTCTTCTCGCTTGCAGGCTTTTAAAACAAGAAACTTAGACCAAGGAAATGGGTTTTGTGCTTTGTGTGGAAGGCTTAGAGGTTTCATGTTATGCTGCTCTCTTCTGGGAGGGAGCTCCAAGTGCCTGAGATGGTTATAGAATCATAGAATCATAGAATCATCTAGGTTGGAAAAGACCTTTAAGATCATCCAGTCCAACCATTAACCTACACTACCAAGCCCACTCTAGACTAATCAAGGGTAGACCAGACTAAACCATGTCCCAAAGTGACACATCTACCCGTTTTTTAAACGCCTCCAGGGATGGTGACTCCACCACCTCTCTGGGCAGCCTGTTCCAATGCCTGACCACCCTTTCCGTAAAGAAATTTTTCCTAATTTCCAGTCTAAACTTCCCCTGGCGCAGCTTAAGCCCATTTCCTCTTGTCCTATCGCTAGCTACTTGGGAGAAGAGACCAACACCCACCTCACTACAACCTCCTTTCAGGTAGTTGTAGAGAGCGATAAGGTCTCCCCTCAGCCTCCTCTTTTCCAGGCTAAACAACCCCAGTTCCCTCAGCCGCTCCTCATAAGACTTGTTCTCCAGACCCTTCACCAGCTTTGTTGCCCGCCTCTGAACACGCTCCAGCACCTCAATGTCTTTCTTGTACTGAGGGGCCCAAAACTGGACACAGTATTCCAGGTGCGGCCTCACCAGCGCCGAGTACAGGGGCACAATCACCTCCCTGCTCCTGCTGGCCACAGCATTCCTGATACAAGCCAGGATGCTGTTGGCCTTCTTGGCCACCTGGGCACACTGCTGGCTCATGTTCAGCCGGCTATCTACTAACAACTCATGGTTGCTGAGATGTTTTTTTTTTCCTGCATGTGCAAGTTCAACTTCGAAATTGAGTGTTTTTCTAGGCGGGGCTCAGTAAGGTGCAGTTCTTTGGATGATAAGCCAAATCTACAGAGAGTACCTAGAAGGCAGAAGCTGCAGCACCAACCTGGCCTTCCCCGTGGAGCCGCGGAGAATGGGCTGCTGCACTCCAAACCTAGCCTTCAAGGTCAGTGGCACATGGTGACAAAATGTGACAGCTTTTATAATCGGTTGCCACCATGTAGACCCAGTGGCTTTGTTCAAAGCTGGTAGAAGATGTGGTCTTGGAAAGATGTATAGCATCAGTAGCATTCACAACTGCAGGTCAGAAGACTGTGACTCCTGGTGGGTACTCTTCTGCAGTCTCAGCAGCAGCTGAAAAGTGTCCGAGACCTGTAGGGCTGGATCAGACAGTACTTTTTTTGTAACCGACGACCAGGCTGAGGGACCGAGGCAGGAGCCTGGGTCTGTGTACCTGGCTCCGTTTCCAATGCGTTACCTGACCTGGAAATCCAGGAACTTTCTGGTTCATTGTGTATTTTACTTAATGCAAGCGCTGGAGCTTCTGATAGGACTTCTGCCACCAAAATCGTGGCAAAGAAACCCCCAGACCCCCAAACCTGATGGAGAGCTGCTCTAGGGGTTGACTCTGCCTTTGATATTTGGTAGCTGTCCTGAGGCATAAGCTGATAGAAGTGTGGGTGTGTTTATGTGACTGGAATATATGTTACAAGGTATGCATTATTCAAGAGAGATGTGAAAATAAGCTAGATGCTGAAGAAAAGTGTAAAAAATATGGGAGGCCAAATTACTTTGATAGTGTAGGTTCTGCTGGGAATCCGCCAGAAGCAGTGCAGGGGGTGACTGAAATGGATAGAGATCTCCGTATTAGGGAAATGCTGCTAAGAGTTGTGTTGGTGCAGAAGATTAACTTACATTGTCACTGTCATCCTCTTGCCAAGAATTACTGAATCAACAAAGGTGGTTAGTGGTAATCATCAGGATGTTGCAAGAGCTGGTTTAAAAAGCAAACTTGCAGTTCTGAGCTTTCAATCCATTTAATTTAAATAGATGGATATACAAACAAGATCTGTATGTTTCTCAGTTTTGGTAGAGCAGGAGAAGCTAGAGTCCCCAGGGGCTCCCAAGACATGACAGTAGCAGAGGCATTATATTTTAAGTCAAAGGTGCTAAAATAATCTCAAACAGAAAGGGGAAAATTGAGTAACAAACGTCCAGTTAAAAAAAAAAAAAAAAAAAAGTAAGTTTTATTTAGGTCAGTCAAGCTGCTATGTGGAGAAGGAGGAAGAAGAAATTACATGTCTTGTGTTTCAAGGATATATAATGTAGATACTATATTTTTTTATAGGAAGAATGTAAAAAGTGGTACCTGGTAATTGGTAGGCTCGATAGTCTGATTTCAGTATGATGAAAGGCTTCAGAATAAATGGGAAGAATAGTTGAGTACAGGGAAGTAAACAGAAAATGGGAGAAAATGTAACCCGTTTTCTGGAATTGGTCACACTTGACTTATATTGTTGTTTAATAAACAAATACTGTGTAGACAAGGGAAATACATTTTCCATCCATCTGGAATAGGTACAATTTTTATTCTTAGACATGATTATCTAAACTTGAGGGTATGGTGACCAGCAACAGGCTCTATGGACAAGCAAGGGTCAAACTGATGAGAAAATGGTTTGTCTCAGTGCTTTCAGCCTGAAGAGAGCCCATTAATAATGTTTTTAGTTAATGACCTTGGTATAAAAAGTAGGAATATTTGCAGTGATGTTTGCAGATGACAACATGAGGAAGCACTGTCAGTGCCAATGAAGATTACATATCCTACAGCAACGATCAAGTGACCTTGATGGCTGGAGTAAGACAGATGGGATGACTGTAAATCCCCTTTAGGGACTGGTAACAGAATTTCAGTTGTTTCCGTGGGACTTTTAGTTGGAAATCACTGAAGAGAAGGAAAGATATTTGAGAATCATCTGTTCAACAGCTTAGAGCTGCTGCTGTGAGAAAAGGGGGGAAAAGTCTTATTTGCTAATCAGTCTGTTTTTAGTGGAAAGAGGAATGTGCTAGAACAGGAGGGTGAGGCTCTGGTGGGACTTCCTTTTGATAAATACATATTTTTCCCCCACTTTCACCCACTCTCAAGAAAACTGATTCTAAAAGATCAGCTGTACAGAA
Organism: Pelecanus crispus; assembly: GCF_030463565.1. NCBI lineage: Eukaryota > Metazoa > Chordata > Aves > Pelecaniformes > Pelecanidae > Pelecanus > Pelecanus crispus. The sequence goes on from NC_134645.1 coordinate 105,800,959, forward strand.
GTTACTGGAATGGTCAGAGAAATCGAGAAGTCTTACAAAATGGGACTAGCAAAACCAAGGTTGAGAAGCAATGCAATGGCAGTGTACACAGACATCATGACAGTAGACGCCATGAAGGAAAATGAGCTATTTTAATTGTGTTGACACAAAACAAATAGGTATAAGCTAGCCCAGAGTAAACTTAGGCTAGAAATTGGAAGAGGGCCTTTGTTAGTGGAATATGGCTCTGGAGCAGTTTTCCTGTAAGAGCAGCGTGGAGGTCTGGGGGATTGCTTGAAGATGGGGCACTGGCCACTTTTAAAGTTTGTAGGACCAGGGGATGGGACTCCCTGGTGTCCCACTCTGCGTTCCGGAAAAAAGCAGCTGGTGGCAATTCTGTGAAAGCATGTTTAAGAAAGGGCAAAACACTGCCCAGCAAAGAGAGGAGTGAGGACAAAAGTGTAAGGAACGACCCTGCAGACACCAAGGTGAGAGCAGAATGAGGGGAGGAGGTGCTCCAGGCACCGGAGCAGATTCCCCCTGCAGCCTGTGGAGAGGACCACCCCAGAGCCGATATCCACACTGCAGCCCATGGAAGACCACATGGTGGAGCAAGTGGACATGCCCTGAAGGAGCTGCAGCTTGTGGAGAGGCCACACTGGAGCAGGTTCACCCTGAGGGACTGCAGCCCACGGGAAGGACCTGCGCTGGAGGATGAGGAAGGAGCAGCAGAGAGGAGCTGTTATGGACTAACCACAACTCCCCACACACCACTTGGAGCTGGGAGGAGGTAGAAGGGTCAGGAGTGAAGGACTGAAGCTGAGCCTTGGAAGAAGGGGGTAAGGGGAAGATGGTTTAGGTTTTTTTCTTTGTTTCTTACCATTCAACTCTAATTTCATTGGTAATAAATTAAATTATTTTTCCCAAAATCTGTTTTGCCCATAACAGTTATTGGTGAGTGACCTCCCTGTCTTCATCTCAACCCACAAGCTTTTAATCTTATTTTTCTCCCTCATCCTGTTGAGGAGGGGGAGAGGGCAGCTGAGTGGGCGTCTGGCAGCTAGCCAAGGTCACCCCACCCCACCTGGGCACTTTTTCTTCTTACAAATCCAACAGTTTGGGCAGAAAGCAGCTTCCCTGATTGTAAGGAAGATCTGTCAAAGGCTGCGAGGTACCATGGCACCAGAAAGCATAGCCTAAAGGGAATTTGCCATCATGGTGCAGCTGAAGCTCTTGTAGTCTGGGAAAACATGCTCCCTGGAGTGAAGCAATTGCATTTGTTTTTTTTTTTTTTTAACCTTGTTTCTTCTAAGTCTAATTCATGTTAAGGCCACACCTTTTCCAGGAATTTGGTCCGTAATTATTGGAGTTTTTAAAGGCAGTGGAGGAACCTCCTGTTTGCTGAGGGAAGGTACCGCAGTGGCACCATGTGTGGAGGAAGACCATGGTCAGCAGAAAGGTCCTAAATTTCCTCATGAGAGGAGTTGCCTCACACCCTTCAGAGGCAGCTGGGGCTCCAGTTTTTGAAAGAGGGATGGGCCAGCCATGCAAGAGTGAGAAATACAGAATCGTTTTGTTGTATTTTGTTTGCGAACAGGTAAAACTTCAAGGGAAATGCATCCGTTGACATAAAAATGCCATCCTGTATGAGTTGTCTCCACTTGTGCATTTTTTGCTCCTGAGCTGGTGTAATGTGGAATGCACAACCCTTGTGACACATTTTCACTATTTCTGCCTTGTCTAAGTGGATATTCACAGTGTTCCCTCTAGGATTAGCCAGCACCAGAGGTAATGCTATGTGGTGATGAATTACCTGGTAATAGTATTTAAAGTGAAACCAAGTGAAATTTCTCCCCTGCATACTGAAGCAAGGTATCGTGGTATTTGTGTAGTTGATTAGACATATGGTGTCTCATCCCATTTAGCAAGCGGGAAGCTTGTCTTCATGAACTGTTCTGTCTGCCACTAGAAGCCAAATGTTTACTAAATGCTACTAATTCAATTTTACCAGCTGTTGTAGGAAAACAGAATCTCAGCTCATATAGCAGAAATAGGAGCTTTTTGAAAAGAAAAAAATCTGTAGCCTATGCAGTTACCAAAGTGCCGTGCTTCCTTTAAAATCAATAGGATCTTGGTACTTCAGGGCCTTTCTAGGTCTAAGCTTCTAACAGGTTTCTGTACCTTTAGAAAGGATTGCCTCTCCGAAAGATCTTCTGTTGATTTATCAATTTGCTTTGCTTCCCACAGCACTCAGGTTTGGGAGAGAGAAAAGAGCAGCTTTTGGTGTGCTGAGCTATTAGGGACTTGAGACATTTTTGATGCAAATGCACTTTTGCTCAGTAGAATAGTGATGAGTTTGCAGAAAAGACCAGGAAATACCTCTCATGCATACAGATGGCATAACTATTATTGGCTAAATACATATATATATTAAAAAAACCCTAAATCAGCTAAAGCTTTGTTTCCTTTTCAAATTGTTTGTACTGATTTTTGCAAATCATCATGAAAAAGACCCCTCTGTCCTGAGAAGTTTATAAATAAAGAGCTAAGAAGTCATCGTTACATCTGACCGTTTCCCATGCTAAGTAAATGGGAAGAATTGCTGCCCATTCCTGCTGTTACAAGGCTGTACAGGAAGATTTTTGAAATGAGTGGGAACTCCTGAAACTGGACCAGCAGATTTGGTGATGAACTCTCTGCATGGTTTGTCAACATTTTTCCAGTATGCAATATTTACCTTTAAGTTCCTTTGCAACACAGGAAAATCTGAATAATTAACAACCAACTCTTGTTTGGTCAGAAAGGAATGAGATACATGGTTTTCAGAAATCTCCAAAAGTGTGGAGCCAACTACCTGGCTCCAGCTGGCCAGAGCACTTAGGAAAAAATGATAGTCAATGTGAGATTTTACTTTATGAAGTAGAAGTAAAAAACAACCCCCAATAACCCCCCCAAACCTCTCACAACCAAAACCCACCCATCCCACCCTGCCAAAACAATGCCAAAACAAACAAATGAAATCCACTAAACACAACTATGTTAACTGTTGCCTTCTGGCCTCAAAAGTGGAGAGAGCAGATCTAAGCAGCATCTGTAGAGATGTTTTTGTCTCTTATGCAAGCAATTTTAAGGAGGTTTAAAGATGATGTAAGCAAGCACTGGGATTTTAAACCAAATCCTCCAAAAGTCAGGCCTTGTTAAACCCAGGACTGATGTCAGCCTTGCTGGCTGAGATGGAGATGCAGAGGAGGTGGTTGCGAGACCCAGTAAATAGGGCGAGCATCATGCAGCCCCAGGATTCAAAAGTGGGGGGGGGATAACTGGGGTCGTGCACTGGAGGGGATGCGCTATGAACTGATGTCTGGGATTGTTTAGCCTAGAGAAGAGGAGGCTGAGGGGAGACCTTATCGCTCTCTACAGCTACCTGAAAGGAGGTTGTAGTGAGGTGGGTGTTGGGCTCTTCTCCCATGTAGTTAGCGATAGGATGAGAGGAAATGGGCTCAAGCTGCGCCAGGGGAGATTTAGGTTGGATATTAGGAAAAATTTCTTCATGGAAAGGGTAGTCAAGCATTGGAACAGGCTGCCCGGAGAGGTGGTGGAGTCACCATCCCTGGAAGTGTTCAAAAAATGGATAGATGTGGCACTTTGGGACATGGTTTAGTCTAGTCTACCCTTGATTGGTTTAGTGTGGACTTGGTAATGTTAGGTTAATGTTTGGACTGGATGATCTTAAAGGTCTTTTCCAACCTAAACGATTCTATGATTCTATGATTCTATGATGTCCTCTCCTAGCAGCACCTGTGAGGTGACAGCTAGGGACAGGCTGGTGCCTGCCTGCATGGTGGGACCAGAAGGATTTCCGAAAAAGCTGGAGCTGACACCAGTGACAAATATGCCAGCATTTAGTACAAACAAGGATGGTGTATAAATGTTTACATTGTGTTACAGGTTTCACAGCCAGAGACTTTTTCCTTGCAATTGCACTGTAGTATGTTCTTCAAAGACCACATTTAGCCCCTTTTTAAAAGAGGAGGACTGAACAGAAAGGTAAGTACTAGGTAAACAGACCACCTGGCCTATACTGGAAACATCTGCATAGTAGTTCCTAGTCATACAGGTGATCAGAATATAATTAATTTTGCATAACAGAGACCAGAATAGAATAGCATGTTGTCCTTCATTTCACCACTGCAAAGACTTTGTAATCAAGAACTCTTCCTAGTGTGGAAACACGGGTTGTAAAGGAAGAGGAGATTAAAAGCAGTGTATCCTACATAATGTCTTTTATGATGCATCTGATCTTGATTACACAAATAACCTTGGGAGCGCTGACTTTCAGGGAAAAACAGGAGCTGTTTTGATTAAAATTATGAGAATGCAGATCTTCGTATCCTGACACCCAGGACTATTTTGGAGCATTTATAGAAGTGAATGAATGCATTTAAGCAGGGAAGAAAAAAAGAACAAATTCATTGAATTCAGCCCAAATCTCAAATCAAATGTATTTTTACATTAACGCTTAACCTGTAATGGTTGTTAACATAATACATCACTAGCTGTCCAGCACATACCAATGGCTGGTAATCATTTAATAGCATTCAGTATTTATCATGCTTTATATGAGATGAAGTTGGGTGAGCAAAACCCAAAATGTCTGGCCTTGGAAGAGGACCAGGAAGGGCAGTGCTAGGACAGCAGCTCCTCTGTATTACGGAACGAGGCATCCTCCCTGCTCTGACACCTCAGAGTAATGCGAATCAGACTCACTTGTGAGAAAATGTGAAAATGTACAGAATTATGTGAGTATAGTAAGAATGAGCTTCTAAAACAGTGTGGTGAGTGAGGGATGGAGGGATTTAGTTATGTTAATTAGAATTAATGACAATCAAGGTCCTGTAGTTGTCCAGAGATCACAGCTGGAGCACTGGGGAAAGACCACCGTTGGCCCCTTCTGTTGAGCAAAGCAGGAAGCTATTTAAGAAAAAATGAGGGAACATGGTTCAGTGGAAAACATTTGGAGGAAGCAGCAGACACATAAACTGCCAGAAGAAAAAGCTAATGAGGAGAGAGACCCTAGTGGGCAAGAAAGAAGTATGCCCTGGTGGCAGCTTTGAGAAGAGGGACAGGAAGAGAAACTGGAGAATATGAACTGAATTGCTCTCATTTTCAGCAAGGCGAAGGAGATTCTGCATAGATGCGAACATGACACCAGAGCAGTATTCTGATCGGCTGCATTTACTGTCTGTCTCAGCAGCAGGTGCTTAATGAACACATGTTCTCTGTCTTTACTCCTTTCTTCCTTTGGTCTTATGTCAAATGGCCACGTTCACCATCTAGGCACGGGTTTGCTTCTCAGGGTGTTAGTCTGGATCAAATGATTACCAGGTCAGCTGGCAATCATGCTGCCTCTTCCTCTTGTCTGTACACAGACCTGGTGATGGACTTCAACCACATATACTGATGTTGCTGTTTGCTAGCAGCACCTTCTGGAGTACACTACCTGGTAATGTTTTGTTTACTGAAAGCTCCTCTGCATCTTGTAACTCTTGTCTCCAGTCTTGATGGCTCTTGCTCAGTAGGATCATGTAAAATATCTGAAGAAGGAGAAATAGGTTGACATTCAGAGTAGCCTGAATAGCATCCCAATACTGGTGTTGAAACAAGTGCCACAACTCTTGGTGGTCTTGTTAACCCTTGACAACTTTCAGACAGAGCAGTTTGGCTAGCTGTGGGTTGTGGGGGAACACCTCTCACCTGGCGCCTGGCCTCTGTCCTGGGAAATGGGAGCTCAGCATGAGCTGACGAGAGGAAATGGGCTTAAGCTGCGCCAGGGGAGGTTTAGGTTGGAAATTAGGAAAAATTTCTTTATGGAAAGGGTGGTCAAGAATTGGAACTGGCTGCCCAGAGAGGTGGTGGAGTCACCATCCCTGGAAGTGTTCAAAAAACGGGTAGATGTGTCACTTCAGGACATGGTTTAGTCTAGTCTACCCTTGATTGGCTTAGAGTAGACTTGGTAGTGTGGGTTGATGGTTGGACTGGATGATCTTAAAGGTCTTTTCCAACCTAAACGATTCTATGATTCTATGAAACCCATCCTGGGGGAAAATTGAAATACAGTGGAGCATGGGGACAATGGGAAAGGAAGGAAAATGGTTGCTGGTCTTCCTGCTCTCCTTGGTCCCACCAACCTCCCCGGGCCCATCCTCAGCACTGTGCTCTGCTGGAGCACCCCAGGGGGGGCGAGGATGGCCAGCAGCTGGGAACGAGTTTTCATTCTCTCCCCTCTCTGATGTTCCTGCATCAAAATACTGTCCCTTCAGATGCACTCACTGCAGTGATCTGGCAAGTGCTCAGGAACCCTCCCCCAGGGAATACCATGTCCATTACCCGAACACCCAAAACAACATTTCCTTGCTATTTATTTTAGCTGATATTTTCCAGTTATTTTGTCAAAAATATCATTGGGTTTTTCCTCTATGGAAAAAATGCATGTCTCCATTTCCATCAAAGTGATCTATGGAGAAACACAACACAAACCCACTCTCCTACAAGCAGTACTAAAACATAAATTGAAAGAGGACACACAGTCTTACGTGTCCAGGAGCCTGCTTGATGTTTGCCATACTAAAGCAGCCACCTGTAAAGCAAGCCTTGTCCCGTCAACTGCTGAAAGATCAAATCGCTTCAGTGCAGCAACTTTCTCTCAAAATAACGATAACAAATACATTTGATGATTGGACCAGAAATGCGCTTGAGCTGCAGAACTATAATAACTTTGCTGGCTGTTGAGATGCAGGTTCCTCCTGAGGGAAAAGTTATACTTTAATCATTCATGGTAAAATGTGAAGAAACCAGGTCATAAGGAGACTGAACACATTCTAAAAATAATGTAATCTGGTGGGGAAATGAAGAGGTCTGCAAGATGCAAACTTAGAGGACACCCTGGGTTGACTCTTTTGTCCTTTGAAACTGAAGATCCCAGACCTAATCCTACCTGGGTTTTTAGCAGTGTAAGAACTGTAAGAATGAGTAAAGGCAGCATCCCATGTTTAACTTCTAATTTAGTGATGCTGGATACCCAGCCCACTAATGTTTAGTGGGGGTGACCTTTTCCCCTGGCTCCACTGGGCTTTTAGGCAACTTGAGATATTTTGAAGTGGTTTGTCTGTGCTTAAGGTGGCTGAAGTCTTTCAATTGTCCTCACTTTTCAAAGATGCCTATTGGTGAAGCATCTGTGTTACCAGGTCCTCTGTCTGCCAGAGAGCACTGAGATTCAGGGAGCTGCAGAGTAAAGCAGGGGACATCTCATCGCTGTCCTCAGCTGCCTGGAGGGTGATACGGAGGAGGAAAAGTGGGCTCTTCTTGGAGGGGCACAACAGAAGATCAAGAAGTACAATGAAAGGACAAAGGCATAAGTTGCAACAAGGGAAATTCAGATTAAATATAAGGAAAAAATCCTCCACAGTGAGAGCAGTCAACGACTGGTACAGGCTTCCCAGAGAGGCTGTGGGATCTGCATTCTTGGAGATACTCAAATTTCAACTGGTCAGGCCCCAAGCAGCCTGCTGTAACTTTGAAGTTAGCCTTGCTTTGAGCTGGGTGATATCCAGAGGGCCCCTCTAACCCAAATTATTCTGTGACTGTGGCAGTGTGGAGAGTGAGAGGAGACAGACATCTGAGATCTTGTTTACAGGGGGAAGCAACTGCAATAGCTTCTCTCCTCCGAAAAAGTGGAGTGAAGTACCTTGGACTCAGCCCAAGCCAAGCATGCCTGAACAGGGGTTGCTGCAGTGGAAGGCCAGTGACAAGTTTGTAGCGCATGAACTTCTTTGCATAGATGAACTCTAAGAGTGACTAAGAGAAGGAAGTAAATGCCACCCTAAAGCAAACAGTTCGAAACCTGAACTTTTAAAAAAGAGTTTTGCAATAATAGGACAAATAGCACAACCTTGTCCTAGTCCTCCCTCCACTCCCCCCACCGAGCAGCGCTGAAGCACAAAGGCTGGCGCCAAAGGGTTCCTGCTTCTCTTTCCTCTGGAGTTAATGCTTCATGGGCTGTCCTGCTCCAGGGCCACCAACCGTCCTCCAGAGCTAGGCCTTCTCTTCCTGAATGTTTCAGCAGAGTACAGTCCACGAGGGCTAAATTACAGTTTTCAAGATACCTGAAACTTAGCTTGGTTTTTTCACTAGCCTAAGTGGGTGTTCCGTAGTTTTGGGGGTTCCTACCCTGGTTCTTCCCCGCCAGACACAGCATAGCTTTCACCTTTTCTCTGGAGCTCAGGAAAGATGCTATCAAGAAAACGTGATGGTTATAGTTCATGCTTTGCACCCGTCTCTTTCAAGTGTTTTGTTTATGTCTTTTGTTTATGTCAGGCTCCACCACTCAGACTTCCACATTTCTTGCACAGTCATTGCTAAATTAACTTGGGTTTCTTCTGTCTGATTAAACAAACCAATCAAGTAAACAAATGAATAAAACCCAACTTCTGGGACAAGCAGCACCATATTCATTTTGAGATGTTATATGTGCCATATTTGTTAATACATGTTGTTAGAAAAATTCACCCTCACTTCCTAAGTCCTTTACTCTTCATCCTGTCTCTGTTCAGCTACCTTAACATTTTACCAAAGATTCAGGTTGTACTTAGTCAGTTTGCTCCTTTGATTCTTTATTCTGCACTCTGCTTCCTACCAGTAAGGAAACACTTCCCCATGATTCGAAGCCACTTTGCCTCCCAAGGACTGCATCAAAGTTCACCTATGCTATAATGCATAGAAGAAAAAGTTACAATAGCCTGGTTTGTAACTACTGTAGCTACTGAACTACCCTATTAGTAATGGCATGCTGCTTGCTTGTACCATCTTCTACAAGGATTCAGTCAAACAGGGAACTGAGCTTTAAAGAAAGGCAAGTTATAAAGAAGAAATAGAAAAGAAAGCTGGAAGAGAAATGTCTTGCACACTTTGGGGTAAGGAGAGAAAATGTTACCAAGGGCTTGCAGGTGATGGTTTGGGAATTTGTGTCACCAAGGGAACAGCCTGCTATCACCTGTCGAGGGAGATAAGGACATTCATCAAAGACACTTTGGCTTCATCCATGCTCTGCTGGACCGCAGTTTGGAGATGCTTGCCACCCTCCATGACAGAGTTGTGGCTGACGGGACCGACTATTCCTTCCATTACTGATTACATTGTGTGCCCAACCATGCATGTCATCTACTCTTAAACTGACACACCTTTCAACATCCTGACTGTCAATACTTGCTGTCTCCAAGCTTCAAGTGGTGTGGAAGACAGCTTTGTTCCTGCCCCAGGACACTTTGTCCTCCTGCTCCGTCAGAGCCCTGCGGGAGCATTGCTGACTCCTTCCTGTAATTGCCTACAAGTGGCAAAGCCAAAGGCTCCCAAGAGCAGGGAGGCTGAATCATGCTTGGTGGGGTTTCCCTTTTTTTTTTTCCCCTCTCTATTCTCATTCTGTCCACAGACTGTAAAATACACAGATCTCTATTGGTTTAATGCTGTTAGGAAAGTAAAAGAACATGAAGGAGGACAAAGAAAACAAAATGGATGGGGCAGCGGGCAGGTTGGGTGCGGTGCATTCTCACCCATGAGCGCATGGATTAAAGTGACTCAATGATACATGAATGCTGAGGCACGGGGAGCCTCTCCAACATTTCCAGCTAGCGAGATCATTTATTGTAGCGAAATGATTCAGTGACCTTAAGAAGCAGCCAGAGGCTCTCTCTGGAGACTGCTGGAGAGGCAGAGTAATCTAATAGATGAGAAAGTACACTGAATACATCTTTTCTTGATCTTGTTAATGATCGCAGCACCTGCAGCTCATTTCAGCTCTGAAAATAGTTGGCAAGTTGTTCTTGAGATTTTCAAATCATTTTAGGGTTGGTACTCAGTTACCATATTCTAGCTGTGTAGTGTTTACTTTCCAACGTAATTTTTGAGATCTTTTGTAACATAGGGGTCCAGTTCTTATTAAGGTTGTCACAGAGCACTTCCTCCTAATAAAAAAAAAATCCACCCTAAGGCAAAACTGGAAAAACATTGGGCACTTGGGCACAAACTGCATACAGCTTGGGGCAGAAAGAAGCAATTCAGCCAAACAGTGGGTTTAGGTGACTTTCAAAGTTTGTTACTCCCAACTTCTACAAATCTGGATCATTTTTTAAATTTCATGTAGCTGTACTAAATATGCACATCCCATGAAACGGGAGCTAGTAATACCCAGAACAAGCAGATAATGTCTGCCCCCAGAAAACTTGAGCGCCTTATAAATGTCCCTTTCAAACCTGTGCTTAGGAACAGCTGATTCAAATGGGAGTTTGCCCTTTGCATAGCTCAGATGAGATGGCAATTCCTGAAGTTATGCTGGAGCATCTGCAGCACTGTGGGACTCTCTGTGCCACCTCTGTGGAAACTGCTGATACCTCAAGATCCTGAAAGTCTGGCCAAGTCTTCTGCTGTCTGTAGACTACAGCAAAGCTCTGGTTTGCATACTAACAAAGAGCCAGTATCAAGGAACAAAAGGAAGCAAGAAAACCGAAACTGGCAGCTGACTGTCCCATAGCATTTTAACCGGAGCTACTTACCAGGCCTGTTTAGCCAAGGAAGGGTTTGAAGGTGGTCAGAAGCTGTTTTACCTTGTGAACTCTCCTCATAGGTTGTCAAAGACAGAGACAAGCAATGTGTAAGGGCATATTGTGCACCCTGCTCCTGCATGAAGCCCTTTCTCTTCTTGTCCTCTGTTTTTCTTCTGCATTGCATAACATAGTAGGTATGATCTTAACAGTAGATGTTTATTCCAAATCCAGACATTTATTTGATTATTTTCCCTAAGAAGTTGTTTGTTCTGAATGAGATGACCGATTCAACATTTTTTTTCCTTTTGAAGAGTTTGCTGATTGGGAGTGAGAGAGGCAGCTTTCCCTGAGTGAGTAACCACTTAAACTTTGCATTTCAAATACTTTAATGTTTCTGGTTTGGTTTTTTTTTTCCACTGTTCTGTAACTAGTAAATGTTGTAGTGGTTGCTACAGTTATGGCTGAAAAGTCCCTTTGCACAAGTCCTTTATATACAAATAAGTGAGTTTTATGGCTTTAAAAAAAGCCTCAGTGAGCTCAGCTGTTGCCTGACAGCAGCAGTCTCCACCTCTGGGATGGTTACTTGCTAAAGGCCTGATACCCAGTCTCAATCAGCACTTTCCACATGTCCCTCAGAAAAGTTGCAGTTGTCTTAATGACAGTAGACAGTATTGCCCCTTTTCTTGATTTTGCTTTTCTTTGGTTTTCGTACAGAAACTTCTAGAGAATCTTTTTAGTTATTTGACTGCCTCAAGGGACAATAGGTATTAGAAATCTCATGTGCCCCAAATATGGACTGTAGCTGCAAGATTAGAAGACATCATCTTTATGTGCAAGGGAATTTATAAAAGCATCTCTTGTTTGTACCTATTTAAAACCTAGATATTGAAAGTATTTTATATTTTAAATGAGGAGGAGGACCAGCAAAATGAAGTGGGCGAACAGCAGCTAAGAATTGAAATCATCGCTTGCAAAGGCAGAGGACTAAACCATAGCCAATCCATGTGGAAAGGAGAGAGGGCTCACCCAGTGAGGAAGGGGCAGTGGGAATTTGTGTCTGACCAGGGTGCAGGCAGCGTGCTTTTGAAGAAGGTATGAAAACTGCTGCCAGTTAGAGGCACTAGGACACCACTATTTTAGCAGCACTCCTGAAAATGTAATTCCTCATACGGAGCTTTCCAGATCAATTTGCCTCCTTTGTCAAGGGGAATTGGAGTCATCCACATACTGTGGAAAGAATAGACAAGAACATCCTGACTTTCTCTGTCTTTCTCATTTTGCAAGAACTTCTGCTTAGCAGCCTGGAAGTTATTTGGGAAGGGGGGTGTTTAAAGCAATTTTCACCTGTCTATCAACAACAATAAAAAAGGCATTTTTGCCACAAAATTAGACTATCCCCAAAGAAGCAACTAGCTAGAATGCTGCTAGAAGAAAAGTAATTCAGAAAGCAGCAGTAAAATTATTTTGGTCTCAGTGCTTTGGGGTGAGCTGTATAGCACCGCAGGTACATTGTTTCCATAAGGTTATGATGTATAAATACCACCACACGGTCAGCAGGAGTTCCTGCGAACACAGGCTGTGGGCTGTGGGTTTCCCCGCAGGTGACTGCCCAAATGCATAGGTTCCCTGCCTGCTGCCACTCCTCACTCGTTTTCTTCCTGCTCCTGCTGGCCCCACAGAGGGAAACCAGTGTCATAGAATCATAGAGTCATAGAATCACAGAATGCTTTGGGTTGGAAGGGACCTTTAGAGGTCATCTAGCCCAACCTCCCTGCAGTGAGCAGGGACAGCTTTAACCAGATCAGGTTGCTCAGAGCCCCAGCCAACCTGACCTTGAATGTTGCCAGGGATGGGGCCTCCACTACCTCTCTGGGCAACCTGTGCCAGTGCTTCACCACCCTCATTGTAAAAAATTTCATCCTTATGTCTAGTCTAAATTTGCCCTCCTTTAGTTTAAAACCATTAGTCCTTGTCCTGTCAAACAGGCCTTCCTGAAAAGGCTGTTTGTCCCCTGATTGTCCCCATCCTTCCCATAGGCCCCCTTTAAGTACTGAAAGGCCCCACTAAGGTCTCCCCGCAGCCTTCTCTTCTCCAGGCTGAACAACCCCAACTTGTAAGGAAACCCAGTGATACTTATTAAACTCCAACTGCAGTTTGTGCTGCAGCATGATAGTGGATACATAGACAATCACCAGAGTGTGTCATCAGATTACTAGAAAATTGCTGCACCATGTTATTAGATATGCTGAAAACTGTACGATGTTTAAAACGCAGGGTCCATCTTCTGAGAGGGCAGTAGTTTGTTCAGAGCAGGCTCAGAACAACCTGCAATACCATGCCGCTTCCGTGGATGGGCTTTTATAGCAAGGCTTGTCTGACATCCATCAAACTGAGCAGAAAAGCAGAAAGAAATTCTCCACGTCACGATGTAGCGCAAGACAGAAAAACTACAGCCAGCAGAGCTAAGTAACCCTGGCAGAGCAATCTGGTAATGCAGCTATAGAGCTTCCAGTACCTAACCAACTACATTGCTTTATAGAGACATGCCCAGCTTTCAGTGAGCTTGGGGTTCAGGTTGCATGAGTGCTTGACAACCTAGTCAGTCATTCTGCAAACATGACTCAATCAAGGCAAAATAGGGGAGGTCAGCCTCAGAGCTAAAGAACAAACCAGGCATCCTGCGCTACTAGTTTTGCTGCCTGTTATTCTATAAGGAAAAACAAATTGGAAAAGCTATAGGTATTGTAGATACTGTATTGTGCACTCTCCAGTTAGCTGGGGGATAGGTGAGTGTGAGTGGAGAAAGCAAGTGGGGCAAGGGACATGACATGGGGAGCAATGTTGTTGTCATCACTTTTAGGAAATTAATCCGTTAGCATGTGAGAACTTTAGCTGCAGTAGAGTCCACTGGATTTTCAGAGAACAAGGTGTTTTCTTGCACCATTGGATTATTCTGTCAGAATTACAGGTATCTTAATATGAATTCATGTTGCCAGTGAAACAAGGTATGCATAGTGGCTACCACAACTAGGACATGGAAGGGCCAGGAGAAAATACAGGCCAGGCGTAGAGGCCTTTTGTAGAGGAAAGCAAACCTGTGGGTGTCCTTCTGCTCATGGGGACATTGCAGGTGACAGGCACCAACTCAGAAGCCTGAGAAACTCAATTGTAAATCCTGCTCCTGTGTGAGATATGATAGAAAGGAGAGGCAAAACTCATAAGAAGGTATATTTTTTTCAAGCCAGTCTTGAGAAAGAGATAAGCTTAGAAATGCACTAATGTGATAAATGAACATAGAATAAGAAAAGAGCATGTTGGCCATAATTTTGACAAGGAAAGAGGCAACCATTACCACCTCATCAGTACAGACAGGGACTGCCCATGTGGGTAGACATATCTGTCTGGGTTTGGCTTGTTTCCAGTTCCCATGAGGTGGAAGTGCAGCTGGCCTTCACTGAGTTTTGCTGGAGACCTACAGAAATAGATGTCAGGGAGTGTCGTGAAGACCAAGGAGAAATGTTTGAATAGAGGATATGGAAGCAACTTCTGCTGGGTTGGATCAGATAAGGCCAATGGCATGGAGGCAGCTGAGGGATTCCAAGGGGTGACAGAAACCATCTCAGGAGGCTACACAGGACTGCCAAGCCTCAGCTTATAAGCTGGGATTCCTCTCTCCTAAGAGCAACAGAGATAGAACCTGGAATCAAATAGATAATCAAGTGTAATCCCAAAACTGAAAAAGATCTGATCTTGTGTCACTGTTATAATTTCTGCCGATCCCTTGGATACTGAGCCCAGCCCAATTGGAAGAGTAGCTATGCTTTCTCAGGGGCAAAGCAAGCTATGCCCTGTTGCAAAGCAAAAAAACAGAAAGAAACTCAGTTTCTCCCACAAAGTGCTTCTTTCAGTTGCCCAGGCTATGGAAAAGTTCCTCTCATTCTTGAATGTATAGCAGACCAAAGTAGTTAAAGCTTTGTAATTTCTGCCTGAATGCTTAAGTCTATGAGGCAATGTAGTCTGTAGAAACCGGAACATGATGTGCAAATAGGATCATGACAGCAGGTGATTACACCAGAAACAGTGGTTTTTCTGAAGTTAGGGCATGATTAATTGATAGGAATTTATTTTGGAATTACCTGTAGCTGAGGCTGGATTTGGCAGATATGACACTCCACCTGACCCTGGAGAAAAACAGAGTGCTGTCAGAGACATCAGAAATGAGTCAGTTGCTACAAGAAAACTAGAATGCATATTGCAACAACAGAGAGGGAACAAGAAAAACAATAATCATAGTGACATACCAAATTCCTGTTCTGAAGCAGATGGACATGAAAGACAATCGTTTAGCAATTAGACATTCTTTAAATCACAAAAGGGAAAATTACAGAATTGCAAGGAAGAGAAAAGCACCACATTCAATAGCAATTGTCAGTCCATGAGATGAGATTTTGCATGCATGTGATGTTTGTGCCAGGCAGAACAAAAAAATCAAATGTATTTGCACCAGATGCAAAGACAAAATGAGAAATGGAATGTCAGATCAAGAGACATGAGTGAATACACTAGCCTATGAAAACCAGCAAAATAAGAAAGCAGAATGGCCATAAAGTAAAGCCATTTTTAGATTACATTATAATACTGCCACTAAGATATTAGAATTTTTAAGCATAAAAGACCCACAAAAAGCATTCCAATTAGAATTTTTGGTAATCCATAGAAGCCAGTGATTTCAACTAAAGCATGTGAATTAATGATCTTAGTGAAAAAAAAAAACCCAGGAAAGACAGTTTATACAGTCAGCAAGATGGACAAGTTAAACCAAAATTTTATCCAGATCTGAGTCTACCACATCATCCCAATATTAATGCTGTTATGATATTACCATGAGGGTTTTGCATTTGTGGACTAGCTGCCATGAATTTTACCCTAGGAGGTAAATAGGATCTCTAGAACATCACATGCTTTGCAGAGTATCTGATGTGTTAAGAGAAAAAATTAGAGGTCAATAAAGTGAATAGAAAGCTAGACTTCACTGCTAAAGCATTAGAGCTCACAGCTTTAATAAAGAGCTACCGAGAAATAAAGTGACACATCTATTTGCATACACTCAAGCACCCCAAACAGATGATTAAAAAGAGCTCAGGCCCCAAACTTTTCAGTTGGAGCTATGTTCTTCACGTGGCAGAGAAAGATATATTCCTAGCATTCAATGCTAAAACACTGCCATGGGGACAAAAAAAGTTCTTAAGAAGTTATTCATACTATCCTGTTCAATAGGAAGTCATACAGCTACCAGGCTATGAGCTGAGAACACTGCCTGGGAGCTAACCCACAAGTGGACAAATATCAGTTCCCTCAAGAAGAGGGACTGAGAGGCCTGGCAAAGATATTTACTGTATGTGATACAAGTGTGTGGACATGAAGCTCATGTGGCAGAGCCTTTGGCAAATCAAGCTCACAATGGCATCTGTCTGCTGGAAGGAGACAGGAAAGTAAATAGAAAATTAAAACCAAGAACATTGCAACCGACTGAAGTACCATTCAATTGACACAGGAAAAACTGAGATGACTGTGAGCTGTTGAGTTAGAATAGTTCAAAAAAATTACCATCCCATCAGCAGGATTTTAACGTCCACTTAATAAGGTGGTGCAGTGGTCTGTGTGTGCATCTCTGTGCAATACAGGCAGACAACACACCTTGGGTACCTCCCAAGTGGTCTGACAAAGCCACCCTGAAAGTCTGTACCCAGCAGTGACCTAATCCCATGAGGGAAAGAGTGGTGCAGACTACATATTTGTAGTCGGACAAAAAATAGTCCAAGACATTCATCAGTGTGTGAGCTCTGAGGTGAATTCTGGGCTAATCTGTCTAGTTTATAATCTATGCTGTAAACGTGTCTGTTTTATATGATGTGAGCATCAGAGAACCCTGCAGAATATGTCATTTCAGACAGCATTTCTGCAAAGAGGAAGTCTGGACAGGGATGGGAAATTAAACTTTTAAATAAAAAAAAATGTTAAATGAATGTGACTGAAGCAGCAAAGCTACAACTGCTACACTACCTAAAACTGACTTCTTATCCAGAGCAGTCCAGAATTCAGAAATATGGTAATTGAATAAAAATATAAGATAATCAGCCTGTTCTGATATCAAGGGCATTAACAAGACCAGTTTCAAGTCAAGAATTATAGAGAAACAAAGGACAAACAAAACCAACGAAGGATTTCAAAATACTTCCATTTCAAAATGTGTCCATCTTTCTTTCAAACAGCCAGACCACAGGGGAGAAACTTTTACTTTTGGATACTGAATGGTGAAGACAGCATAAGCATTTCAAATGATGTTGACTATAGAGGCAGCTAACTTGAGAATACGTCAGGGCCATCTGGGAACAAAAGCTTGTCTCCAGAAAATGAGCAGCGTCCCCAGTGCACTTTCGCACAGGCCAAAACTGTCTTCTCATTACAAACGACATGTCTATTTGTAGTGAGATTATGCTCCACGTCTGGGAGTTTAATCATATTACTTCATCCTGCCACAATTGATCAAATAGCAAGGCTGAAGTAGAAGATAAAATTGTTATCTTTAAGTCTATAGAATGTATTTGAAAAAAGAAAAAAAAATTCAGGCCAATCCTGAGAAATACTCCACAAGGATTATCAGTAGCACCTTGGTATTGAACCATAGCATCAGTGAGCAGGGACAGCTTTAACGAGATCAGGTTGCTCAGACCCCCGTCCAACCTGACCAGCTGGGTTAGCTCAGTTGGTTAGAGCATGGTGCTAATAACGCCAAGTTCACAAGGTTCAATCCCTGCTTACTGCAGGGGGGTTGGGCTCGATGATCTCTCAAGGTCCCTTCCAACCCAAAGCATTCTATGATTCTATGACCTTGAATGTTTCCAGGGTTGGGGCATCTACCACCTCTCTGGGCAACTTGTTCCAGTGTTTCACCACCGTCATTGTAAAAAAATTGATGTTGCCATCCAAATGTGCATGTTCCTTGGTACCTGTGGTGCAGCACCATGAAACTCTGCAGTAATAAAAGGGGGACTGAAGAAGAATGAGAGGCATGCAAAGGCCAACAGCCTGCAGTGCAGAGAGGCAGGAGAGCTCCCATCAGAGCAGTGGGGAGAACCTTTCAGTGTCAAGCTGTACCCGCAGGGAAAATCATGCACTTGAAGGCAAGGCACAAAGGCAGCCATGGATGGTAGTGAAACGCACGCTGTTGGCAGGAGAGAGAACTCAGCCCATGTAGAGGGCCACCGACTGCACGTGAGGTCAGTTAAAGGTTGTTGCTGCTGAAAGATGACACAAAAGAGACAAAAAGGAAGGCTGATGGGAGCACTGACAAAAGCACCTTCTTCGTGTGGCAGTAAAACAGTACGAGAAGGGAGCCTGATCTCGTGACCTCTGTCATACCCTGGCTCTGCAATAGCCTATATCCTCGTGTTCCTGCCGCCAGCTACCGTCCTTTGGCAGAGCCTGGCACCTGAACCAAAGGCAGCGGCAGGCAACCTCTGCAGCAAGACAGCTGCTTTCCCCAGGTGCTGCTCTGCAGGGTTGCACAGCCTTCTCTGGACCATGAGCCTGAACACAAGAAGATTTTTCAGGGCTCCGGGGCTTTTTCCAGCCCTTGATCTCTTGTCATAGATGACTGCTGAAGAACTCCTGACATCCATCTGCAGTTACAGTCTGAAAGACTGCCCTTCCAAATAAGAGTCTGCAGATTATATTAAATTAATTTAAGATGCAGACTCATGTAAATTAGTAACACATAATGTCTTTTAAACATCCACAATCCTTTTCCTAACAGTGTTCAACACCAAGTACTTCTAAGGAAAATAGGAACTCGCCTAATCCTTGCTAGTTAAAAAATTGCCATAACTCATAAAATATGAGGCTTAATATATCTTTCTAAACGTATTCTAACATATTTCAGATGCCACACAGATACAGGTATTAAATAGAATTTCTTCAAATGTTATTTCTTTCCTATGTTTTTGATCTCTTTTCAGTTTTGGCTAGTGTTCAACCTTCATGACATGCTACAGCAATACCAGTAGTAATGTTACAGCACAAGGGTCTAAAGAAATCAGTGGGGCAAGGCTTGTAGGGAGAGGAAATAGCTTTCATTAGACCAACTGATACTAATTACATAGTGAAGGAAAAATGCATTTCTTTGCCTCACTTTTGAATTTGCCAGTTGTTTTCACTCTGTGCCCCTGGGCTCTTGGGCGGTTAAATAATGAGAAGCAACCCCTGCTTCCTCTACACCCTTCTGTATTTTAGGTCATTTTTATGGTGCTCTTGTTTATGTGTCTCTTTCCTAGAGTGAACAATCCCAGCTTTTATGGATTTCCTATGCCCTGAGCCCTTTCTGGGAAGGACTGGTCTTTTTGCACAGTATCCTAAGTGAAAAATCAACAGTGGTCTGTGAATTGGTAATACCATAGTTCATTGTATGGCTCTTCACTGCAGTCTTTCTGTATTCCAACAGCCTGGTTGCTTTTTGTCTGACACCTTGTGTTTGTGGAACCGCCCATATGGACCCCTCGGTCATTTCCATGAGTTAATTGAGAGCAGTTCTGTAAGAGAAATAAATATTTTAAATGTTACCCTTCTAAACATGAATTATTTTGTCAGGTTGAAATATAAGGAAGTTCTTCCAAAGTATTAATTCAGATATATTTTTGTAATCTGTGCATTTTTTCCTCCCTTTCTGTTTTCTTCACTTCCAGGTCGTCAACAGATGGGTTGGTCCGTTAAACATTGGACCAAAACCAGAACCTTGCTACCCCCTGCTGTTTACCTTCTGTATTGATGAGTATTTACAAGGAATAAGAAAACAAAAATAAACCAAAGGGCAGGAGAAGAATTAGATTACTTTCACTGTTTTTCAAGCACAATGAATTGCACCACATTCCAGTGCCAAACAGAGGTGCTACTTACATCATCCCTTCTTAGTACAATAATTCCCATTTTTCTTACATGTATTTTTCCAAATCAAAATAATGCAGTGTTGACATCTAATTTTTCACTTTTTATGTAAGAGGAGCAGAACAGTTTGTTCTAGGGAAGGGAAGGGAAGGGAAGGGAAGGGAAGGGAAGGGAAGGGAAGGGAAGGGAAGGGAAGGGAAGGGAAGGGAAGGGAAGGGAAGGGAAGGGAAGGGAAGGGAAGGGAAGGGAAGGGAAGGGAAGGGGAGGGGAGGGGAGGGGAGGGGAGGGGAGGGGAGGGGAGGGGAGGGGAGGGGAGGGGAGAGGAGAGGAGAGGAGAGGAGAGGAGAGGAGAGGAGAGGAGAGGAGAGGAGAGGAGAGGAGAGGAGAGGAGAGGAGAGGAGAGGAGAGGAGAGGAGAGGAGAGGAGAGGAGAGGAGAGGAGAGGAGAGGAGAGGAGAGGAGAGGAGAGGAGAGGAAAAAATATTTCAGACCTTTCAATTTATAAAGCTGCTACATTTTAGTAATAATTAAAGCTACACAAATAACAATCAGAGATTTAATATGCCACATCATCCTGTAATTATTGCTCAAAGTTTTTGCTATTTCAGCCTTTGCCTGCAAGTATCTAAATATTTATGATTCTCTGTAACTTCATTTTTTGTGTGTTTTATTATGAAATTATCTGTGTCTTTCATTAATCTTTAAGGTAATATTAAATTATTGTTTTATCTCTATCAATATAACAAAAAAGAAGAAATATTCCATTTTCAATTAAAAATCGATTTCTAAGCCATCTCATTTTGAAAAGTAATTTTAAAAGCAATGAGACTATCTTTTTTAATTATATAACAAATCATTTCATGTTTTAGAGCACACAATAGTCAAGGGTCATTTGTTTAGTAAATTCAACTCAGTTTTCCAATGCAGCTCGTATTTTGTTTGTCCTGACCTTACTATCTCCGTCTTCACTGTAGCGCAATATGGAAATATATGAAGACCTGATGTTTCTTACAGCCATTTGCATTTCTGAGCCGCGATGTTCCCTTCTCCTCTGGCCTAACATCTCATTTGAACCTGTGGTGGGTTAGTTGCCCTCCAAGTACCAGCCTCAGTTCTAATTCCTGAGCGCACTGGTACTGACTACCAGGCACCCCTCTGTGGGGTCTTTTTCCATGGGGGATGCTCTGCCATAGCCCTTTTTCTCCCCCACCACCACAGCCTGAGCCATGAAGTGGGGCAGTGAGGTTCTGACTATGCTGCCAAAGCACTGGAATGCTAAATGTCTCAAGTGCTCTGCAAATATCTGCAAACTCTCGCTTTAGAGGGGATAATATAATGTGAGAAACTAAGATCACAGGTATTTTATAAATGGTTAAACTAAGGATATTAAGGCTAAGTCACTTTCCAAGGGCCATGCATATGCAGAGACAGAAAAAAAAGACCAATAAAATAAACTATGCTTAATAAAGTCTATGACATAGAATGGCATCAAATAGATTTGACTTCTCCCACTACTCGGTAGTCTTTAACAAATCCTTGATTGGCATAAATTACAGTGACCTTCCTGAAACCATTGAAGCTTTCCCAGTTTCTGGGAAAGCCTGTTCATTTCCTGATTTGCCTTTTCTCTCCTTGCCAAAGGAAACAACCCCCAAAACATTCTCATGCATGGGATCCCTGAGGATAAGGTATTAAGCTTGGCTGGTACTGAAATTCAGAGTAGGGCAACCACCTGCTTTACAGGATTTCAGGCAAAACCCATTGGTTTTAACAAATATACCTTGGTGGGCTTTTTTACTTGAGTCTGCTGTTGAGATAGGAAAATGCAGGTAGCCCAACCTCCCTTTCTACACTTCCCTCATGCAACTGGTAAGGTCTCAGAGATGCCAACAATATATGAAATGGCTGAGCAGCATTTAATCTGAAATGATGTGGCTGCCCCTTCTTGTTGCTCACCTTTGTCATGTGCAGCATGTGAAATACCTAATGGGTAAGCAGCAACTCAGAGAGCCCTCAGCAGCCACTGAGCCGTTCAATCAGTTTGGCTCTGGAAATATTGAGCCAGAGTCAGATCAGATGTACAAAGAGCCTGCGAGCAGAGTTACATGACAATAAACTTGGTATGAGAGGAGACCGAGCAAAACAAAACAGATGATAAAGGCATGATTTGCTTGCTGTTAGCTATGCCTCTGTAACATCAGAGGCTATCTCTAAGCTATATTTTCCACTGCATTGCCAGCTTGCAAAACTTTTAATGGAACAAGTTTTTCTGGCAGAAGAACACTGATTTTTATCTTTAATGAGCAGCCTCTCTATCATTTAGCTTCAGGAAACAGCTTCCTGGTTGTAAACTGCTTGAGAGTACTGACAGCCAGTCAACTTCAAAAGCAGCCAGGAGAAACTTTCTTGCTAACTTTGGGAAGGAGTTCAAGAATGCTGAAAGGTGCAGATTATGTTATGGAGCAGGAGGACTCTGCTTCCCGACATGGAGAAATGACAAGTTGGGATATCAATGACATCAAACTTCCCCAGGTACGTGTCTGTGTCTTAGAAATGTATCCAGTTCTGACCAGTCTTCTCCACCACTGATCTTAAATGCTCTTTCAGTCATCTATGCGTCATTGCCTTTATTCTCTTTGCCACCTGAGGTACGGGACAGTGTTTTGCTGAAAAGCTAGAAAATATCAAGCAAAATATTGACATTTCCGTGCATTTTTCCTTCAATGTATTATTGAAAGAGCTGCTGGTACACAAAAAACAGTGATACTGTAGATGCGTTGCCTTTCCAGTTCACTAGTGTATAAGGTGCAGAGAAAGCAGGGGAAAAAATTATCTCCTGCTTGGCTGCTCAATTAGAGATGTCCAGGACTTGCTTTTTGCCCTGAGTAGTGCTTTACGAGAAGTAAGCACAGCACCCATGACTGCCTTGCAAGTCGAGGTGCTCAGCTTCGCTGCAGCTCAGGCTCCAGGCAAGCGGGCTGGCTTTCCACACGGACATAACACTCCTTTCGCGAGCACCTAGGAAAAGCTTGCTTCATGTGGGCAGAGATTTGCTGAGAGGCAGAATAGTGATCTTTCCCTCCCTCTGTCCTTTTCTAGTCCTCTTATCTAAAAATCTTACCCATGCTCTCCACTGAAAGCCCACAGCACCCCAATGGCATCTCCCTGTCCCCCACCTATTTGTGCCAGATTCCTCCTGCCGGGGTCCTTCACCGTCCAGCTCTGCCTTTCACCTCCCAGACCTGTCTTCTTACCTGATCCCAGTCTCTTCCCTACTATGTCACTGCTGTTCGCCCAAAGCCTCCATGTCCCAGGCTGCCTCCTTCCCTGCCCTCCACCCCAAGGTCACCTTCACCTGCATTTCAGCCTGAAGGCTTCCTCCACACCCTTTCCTATCCTAGCTGATGGCTCCTGGGGGAGCACAGGAGCTTCTATCTTTTCAGCTGACGTTCTTGCTGCTGTAATGGCTCTCAGTGGTTGGGACCAGCAATTTCAAGGAAATTCCTATGAAGTTTTTATACCCCCACAATGATTGTTTCCCTCAAAACCATCAGCGGGTATGTTAGATGCTTTACAGCCTACTGCATTTTACTGTGTTAACTGTACCCACTGAGGTGATACGTGGTTGGTCCTTTGTCTTTTGTTTCAATGAGTTTTATTTTTATTGTTGCTTACGGTGTTGTCATTGGGGTTTTTTTTACTTAGTCCATAGCAGTGGAAAAAAAAAAAACTGACCAAGATGTTATTTGTTTTGGACTTCAGAAAAATCACTGTGGAAGTCTTTCATGGCACTTAGGCCAAAATGAACAAAAGTCCAGAACTAAAGACCTACAAATACGGGCATAGTCTCAGTCTGGTTCAGTATTTGCCCTTTTTCCAGTGAGTTGAACAAAATTAAGCCAAATGATTCAGTGTAATGCTGCTATGAATAGCTTGAAAGGCAAAGCAGGATCTCTGCCATGAAAGCTACCAGAAGTTAGTCAGGCAGCGACTGCTGCCTGCAAGGAAAGTATCTGCTATTTTACGTTAGGTGCCCCACCTTCCTCTCCCAGGGAGGTCCTGCACTGAGCTGGACCCATGGGTGAGTGAGAACAACCTCCTGGCCAGGCTTTCCTGATGCTTTGGGGCTCATGGGGAGCTGTGGTTTTTCTGCCTTCTCTCCACTGCTCCCTCCTGCCAACCAGCATCACCTGCCATGGTGCTGGAGTCACCCAGGCTAGAGCACACCCAGCAGAGGACCAGGTCTGCTGGGCTCTTGCACAAGCTATTCTCTTCCCCAGCCTAAAACGTGGCTTGCTTTGGTCTCTCCCCAGGATGTAAGACAGATAGACTGGTTTCAAGAATGGCCAGATTCCTACGTAAAACATATCTATAGCTCAGAGGATAAAAATGCTCAGAGGCACCACAGCAGCTGGGCAATGAGAAACACCAACAACCACAATTCTCGCATCTTAAAGAAGTCCTGCCTCGGGGTGGTGGTCTGTGGCAACGACTGCTCGACCTTGGACGGGAGGAAGATCTTCCTAAGACCAGCCATATGTGATAAAGCTAGGCAAAAACAACAGCGTGAGTATGAACATGGCCGTTCATTATAAGGCAGTTCATAAGTGAAGGCAACATAAGAGAAATCAAAGTAGAGGATACCCTTGGCTTATCCAACCTTTCCACTGCCATTCCTTATATTTAAATGCAACTCTTGGTTTTGGAATGATGCATTTTACATTTCTTACTGTTGGGGGAGGAGTTGCTTGCTTGTTTGTTTTCTTTTTTTTTTAACTCCATTTCTGATGGTTAGAGATTGATTCCCAGCCTTCTTAGGCCCATGAGTAAGGCTACTGAGAAAGCTGTGCAGCTCAGGCAGCTTTCTGCTCTGCTGTTCCTGCTGACCTGAATGTTGGCTTTATTATTGCATAGGCCCAAGAGCAACTCAGAAGGCGAGTCTTGTAGAGAAATTGCTCACAAACTATGATGACTGGACAATAGGCCTTATAGTCATGTCACCGGAGCCAGACAATGCAAAAAAAGAATGAGCTGCACGCACATTTTTAAAGAGACCATTCCAAACAATTGTTGATTGCCTAGTAGAGCTAGCACATACTGATTTATGGATCTGATGAACATTTTGGCTCTCACTGAGGTCAGAATGATGTCCTCTAGAAAGATCAGACAAGAACACATATGACATTCCAGACACTGCCAACTTAAAAACAATTACAACTGCCCATGATAATAAATGATAAAATGATAATAAAGCTATAATAGAATTTTTTTGCCAGTTTTTTTGCCATATTTAATAATGGAACAGAATAAAGGCAATTATAAGTTTTATTATATTGATTTTGCTTACATTTGAATTTTTTTTGCATAGTTTTTCTCAGTGTAGTTTCTCAGCTGCAAACCAGAAGTGGCAATCCACTACCAATGAACCATTGTATCTCATGGGATTCAACTGATCATAGAATGATAGAATATCTTGAGTTGGAAGGGATCCATAAGGATCGTTGAGTCCAACTCCCTGCTCCTTGCAGCACTACCTAACACTAAACCATATGACTAAGAATGTGATCTGGACTGATCGGTGGTGTATAGAAAATATTTCCCACCATCTTTGCTCCAGGGAAATGCTGTCCAAACTGCAATGGACCCCTGCGGCTCCTTTCCTGCCGAGGCCATGGTGGTTACCCAGTTACCAACTTCTGGAGACATGAAGGCAAATTCATATTTTTTCAGGTTGGTATAAAATTGCCTTACATTATGCAAGTTCATTTTAAAGACTGGTCTTTAAGATTGATTAAGGACATTTTTCATTCCAATAAATAAGTGTCAGTGACTATGAGAAGGTCAAATGACTGTAAGGAGAAAAATTTTCACAATGAGTGGGCCAGGTCCTAAGCAACCTGATCTAACTCTGAAGTTGGTCCTGCCTGAGCTAGACCTCCAGAGGTCCCTTCCAACCTAAATTAGCCTATGCTACTATGATTTTACAGCATATCATATTTTTCATTTAGGGCCCCATGAAAACCTGTTGATTTTGAAGCACTTTGCCTCAGGTACATAGGAACCAACGAATCCTCAAAAAGTCAGAAATGCTATGTTATCTCAACCTCTTCTCCAAGGCACCACACATAAGCATGGGGCTATCTTAGAGCAGGAAATGGTTGTACCCACGGGATTGTCTATGAAAAATGCCATCTGTGCATTATGTGTAACTTACATCTGAAAACAGTATATGCAAGTGTTTAAATAATGGGCACTATTTCTGGAAGCTGTAGTCCTAGTTTAGTACCATAACCACTGAAATGTCTCCTGTTTTCCAGTCTTTCACTTACGTGAAGGTTAAGTAAAATTAATTCTCTGTGGAAGCTAATGGAAATTAATGTTCTGATAAACATGTCTAAAGTGTGAGAAGAATGGAAATGACTGCAGAGACACTGTAGCCAGGCTGTGGACGATCTTGTGGCTTCAACTGGGGCTCTAGTGTGAGGAGTCTTTTCTGCACATAAATGTGGTGCACTGGTTTTATGATTTCAGAGAATTTCTACCCCATCACACTTCATTTGAGATATGTTTGTTACTTGAGCTCTGTCGTGGTTTAGCCCCAGCCAGCAACTAAGCACCACGCAGCCGCTCGCTCACTCCCCCTACCCCGATGGGATGGGGGAGAGAATTGGAGGAGTAAGAGTGAGAAACACTCCTGGGCTGAGATAAGAACAGTTTAATAATTGAAATAAAGTAAAATAGTAATGCTAATAGTAACAGTATAATAATGATAATAATAATAATGATACACGAAGCAAGTGATGCACAATGCTATTGCTCACCACCCGCCGACCGATACCCAGACAGTTCCTGAGCAGCGATCGCTGCTCCCTGGCCAACCCCCCCCAGTTTATATACTGAGCATGACGTCATATGGTATGGAATAGCCCTTTGGTCAGTTTGGATCAGCTATTCTGGCTGTGCCCCCTCCCAGTTTCTTGTGCGCCTGGCAGAGCATGGGAAGCTGAAAAAGTCCTTGACTAGCATAAGCAGTACTCAGCAACAACTAAAAACATCAGTGTGTTATCAACATTCTTCTCCTACTAAATCCAAACCACAGCACTATGCCTGCTGCTAGGAAGAAAATTAACTATCCCAGCCGAAACCAGGACAAGCTTGCATTGAATAAGTCTTATTAAATACAAAGCATTAAATCAGGCCATATGTGTGGTTTTGGCCTGCGCTACAAATTCGGCTCCCTTAAGACTAATAACAAGGTTGCTTCTAACTTTAACATATCATAATTCCTTTCTAAAGTCCAAAGGAGCTCATGATCATCCACGTCCAGAAACAAAACTAGAAGCAGAAGCAAGAAGATCAATCCAAAAAGCACAGACAGCTTTTTCACCATCTTCTCCAAGATTAAAAAGAATCCAGGAGATTGAGGTAACTTTTATTATCAGTCAAGGGAATTGTGGGGTCAGTGATCAATGGTTCAAGGCACGGTGGAAGCTATCTGGGCTTTGGGTCTGGCTGGGAGCAGGCTTTACATCTTCCCCATTCTGCCTCCCTGTGATCACGCCAAGAAGGAGCAAGGCTGTCCCAAGCATCCTGCTCTGCTCAGCACTGTTATCCACTGCCAGCACCCTCTGTCTGGAGCCTCTTTGGGCCTGGTGGCAGCCAGGGATTACATCTATACTGGTAAACAAAACAGGGCTGGAGGGCAGGCTCAGTTGCGTCACTATTCACATGGTTCCTGCCATGGATTTTGCCAGTGCTAACTCGTGCTCACACACAAAATGCCCTGGCACGGGTCAGGAGGACAGCATGCGCCAAGGACCATTTCCTGGCAGGGTTTTGGACAAGGTTGCATCAGGTTTGGGTCCCTTCACTGTACACAGCTGGCTTTGAACCTACCCTATGTGCCGTCATGCTACAAGCCACTGGCAATAAGAATCTCAAGCTGAGGCTGTGAAAAATAGCCCTTGGTGGGCTGCAGCACAGCCCTTGCATCGTTTCACTTCAGGTCCAGAGGTCGCCCAAGGCCAGGATGTAGCGTGGACACTGCCAGGCCATGCCTTTTGGTCCCTGTTATCAACAACAGTCCTTGGCCTCATTTTATTTAGCAGCATAGACATAGCTTTAGAGCCCCAGCTCTTTTTTAAATGCAAGAGTTGCCTTTAGAAAAATTACCCACAAGTTCTTTATGAGTGCTGCTCCAGAAATTAAATTATTTACAAAGAAATCTGCGAATAAAGTAATTCGATATTTAGTCTAATCAGTATTGACATTGAAGGAGAATATTAGAAGGTTTTAATTGAATTTAACTTATAGTATTGATTGTACCACCCCATGAGAAAATTGTAACAAATGAACACTTGAAAACTGGGAAATACTTTTAGCAATAACTGAACTCAGGAGGAAGATTCGTGTATGTGTGTACACATAAACACACACACACTGTGTATTATTTTACTATAGAAATATATAACATTACCTATATGATATGCCTAGTATATACTGCGTATAGTATCTTGACAAAACAAACTTGTCATTAACAAGGAAAATCCAGAAATCCTTACTCCTTCTTCCTCTAGTCCCCCAACCTTTACTTAAGAAAACTCAGTTACTTCAGTAGCAGGCCTGGATCATTTTATTCAGACTTAATGCCTGTCAGGGAGAGAGATGCTCTCCTTCAGGGCAGCTGCCCCTAGCAGGATTCGGCCACCGGCAGACCCTCAAGGGCTGTGAGGGCACTCTCAGGTGCAGGAGGCTCTGTCCCACCCTGGGAGAGACAGCAGGAGGTCATGTTTTTTTCACGTTGACATGTGTCTCGAGGTCTTCCACTGACATGGAGGAGGTGCTGCAGAAAAGCAAAGGCGCCTTCCACTTCTGCTCATCGCCACTGGGTTTTGCCAGGGCTGATAAGGGGAAGCTGCACCACCTCTGCCTGGGGTGCCCCGCTTGCTCACTGGGTCTCCAGGAGGGCTCTGAAGGCAGAAGAGTGCTTTGAAGGATTTACGAAAGCACTGACATTAAAACATCACCTCTGCTGGGTGTGGAAACACTTGTGAAAGCATCTACAGAGATCCCGTGGACTGCTGCGTGCCTGATAGAAGGAACTGGGTAGAGCAGGGAGGCTGTCTCCAGTGACTTTCATAGAATCATAGAATCATAGAATCGTTTAGGTTGGAAAAGGCCTTTAAGATCATCCAGTCCAACTATTAACCTAACACTACCAAGTCCACCACTAAACCAATTAAGGGTAGAGTAATAATTTCATGTTTTCTGGCTTGGTGGCTGGATTATTTTTTAATGAAGGTAAAACTAGGAATCATTAAGATTGGAAAGGACCTCTAAGATCATCAGTCCAACCATCAACCAAACGCCACCATGCCCACTAAACCATGTCCCAAAGTGCCATGTCCACACTTTTTTTGAACACCTCCAGGGATGTGGACTCCACCACCTCTCTGGGCAGCCTGTTCCAATGCTTGACAACCCCTTCCATGAAGAAATTTTTCCTAATATCCAATCTAAACCTCCCCTGACACAGGTTGAGCCCATTTGCTCTCATCCTATCACTAACTACATGAGAGAGGAGACCAACACCCACCTCACTACAACCTCCTTTCAGGTAGTTGTAGAGAGTGATAAGGTCTCCCCTCAGCCTCTTCTTCTCTAGGCTAAAAAATTCCAGTTCCATCAGCTGCTCCTCATAAGACCTGTGCTCCAGACCCTTCACCAGCTTCTTTGCCCTTCTCTGGACATGATCCAGCACCTCAATGTCTTTCTTGTATTGAGGGGCCCAAAACTGGACACAGTTCCTTGCAAAGGCTGTGTTACATGCAACTGTACACCACCAGTATTCACACGCAGTTTGTCTTTTGATATGCTAGAGGTGGTGCATCATCCCCAGCCTGGTGTTCAGGATAGTAATCAGTGCCCCTTCAGCTACAGACAAAAGGGATAATTGGGCTGAGTGGGGGCAGACTTCTTAAATGCATGGCATGGGGAAGCAGGGGGATCCAGGAGTCCAAGAAGTAGATTAAAAGACTGAACAGAGGAAGTTAAACCCATTTGAATGGAACAGGAATTTAGGAGCTGCAGTTATTTCTACTGGAAATACCCAGGAGGAGGACACTGAAAAACAGAGCTCAGGAGTGACTCTCATGGAGACACACTGACTTGGGAAGGGGCAGTCAGAAAGTACAGGACAGACTGGTGGTGGCCTCTTGACACAAGTGCCTGGGAACACGAGCATAAGAAAGAGCAGCTGAGCCACTGTGTAAATCTCCAACAAATACAGAAACAATGATTTTCATACCACTGGTTTAATTCTGTCCCCATGAACACTAAAATAGTCCTCACCTAGGAAATGTTACTAAGCCACATGTTTTTTTTCCTTTATACCTGAGCCTACTGGTCTTACTGAGGTTAAGTTCCCTCTAGACATGTCTTTGTCTTTCCCTTCCTACAACACCTTCCTGGTGTTTTCACTTTGAGTCATGTGGGAGTAGGAACAGACCAAAGATGCCATAAATCTTTAATTATAGAGCCTACTCTTCAGCTGGTCTGACTCTGTGCAGTCGGAGTGATATCATTTACCCTCATCTGGCTTTCCAGTTCATGGGTCTCCAGCAGGTTTTTCTTGGGAATAACCCATCATATTCACATTCTGCCAAGATCAGCTGCAATAAAACTAACTCAGGAGTCTGATTTGACACGCAGAACCTGTGGCCCTGAATCTGCAAAAAGTCTTGTGAAAAGATCCAGTTTTAATGTGCTCACAAGAGACCAGGGAGGAGAACTGTAGAAAAATGAATGAGCCCAAAATAGAGCAAGTAATACATAGGATGTTTTCTCTATGGCGTCAGTGGGTCTTCAGCTGAAGGTGGGCTGGGTCCTACATCAGGTTGTTGGAATTTCTTCTCATGGTGAATGGAGAACAGCTGAAAGAAGCTTTGCTACTCTGGCTGTCAGCAAAATCACTATAATTAAATGGATGAAAAAGCAGAATTACAAAGAAGGGAGACCTGTAAGTACTCATCAGAAATGATAGCACAGAATGAGTGTTCTGAAAGGAATTAAAGTTTGCAAAATTGTAATCCAATAATTAGGGCAATTAAAGAAGTTGTGAAATATCCAGAACAAGGACCCAAGGGAATAATTCCTGTGTGCTGCTCCCTCCCTGAATGAAATTTCTGTTTGTGGGGTAAAAAAAGGTAAAGATAGGAAAATTTGTCAATTAGAAATAGAAGTAGAGTCTTGAAAAGCTGAAGCAAAATATTATTGTAGTGAAGAGATCACTTCAAAACAATCAGTTTAAAAAAATCATACTTAGCTTTTCCAAACCCCATAGGAAAAAAAAAAAATCTGTGGTGTCAAATGTATTAGCATAATTTCATTTTTGGGTGCTTCTTCAGTATATGCTAGCAGCGGACCCCAAGCTGTGAATGCGAGGGCTAATAATTCTTTTAGTGTAAAACAGGCTTTGGGCAAAAACTGGTGAAAGAAACCCAGGCCTGTGATCTGGGAGCCCTGTTTGGTTTGCCGCTCAAGCCCACTGGCACTACCCTACAAGGAGACTCTGCTGCGGTGTCTGCTTCGTTGCCTGTATTAATTGAAGGTATTCGTGAGGGTCTCATACCGGACAGTTTTTATTTCATGCTGCTAGACTACACTGTGTGATACTAAACCACACCTTGCTCTCCCAAGTCTCTGACAGGTGCAAGGCCGACGCGGGAGGCTTTACCTTTGCTTCTTTCCAAGCCGGATGCTTATGTGCTACCTGCTCATTTCGGGGGACATTTAAGCAAAAGCACCCGGGAGCCAACGCTGGGCAGCTGCTCTGGGCGGCCGCCATACCCAAGGGCAACTGGGGAGGACAAGGGCTCTGGAGAGGCGCCGGCCTGGAGCAGAAGCCTGGCCCTCGGGAGGACCCCCAGTGCTGGGAGGCCTTGCAGTGGCCCTGCCGTCCCCGCGGCCGACCTGCCCTGCGCAGCCCCTTCCCCTCAGCACTGCGCCCACCCCGGCACCCAGCGCGTCCTGCCCGTGACAAAGGGCGGCCATGACCCCTTCGGGCCTAACGCTGGCCCTTTGGGGGATGAATCCTGTGAGGAGAAATCCCAGCTGGCCTACAGCGGCAGCTGCCTCGCTCCGCCACCCTACCCTGCGCCTCAGGGAGGCCCCTGCCCCACGGCAAGCGGGGCACAACACCACCACCAGCTCTCGGCGCCTCTGAGGGGAAGCGAAGGAGACGGGGGCGAGGGAGGGCGCCGTATGGGTCTGAACTACTGCAACAATGACATGGTTTTTAACCTATGCCCGTTACGGTGACTGGATTTTAAATGTCCTTTCTCCCCCCTCCTCTGGCAATGGGCCTAATTCTCCATCCCTGGAGCAATGCAGATGCGAAAGTGTTACCATGCCAATTCCCTCCTCAGCTCCTCTTGCAGGCGTCAGGAGGGGCTTTCATACTTGAAGACTTGTCTTTGTTCTTTTTTTTTTTTTTAACTGTTATATTTCCCCCCACTGTTTCATTGATCTAATAAAAGGTATCAGCTCTTCTTACAGACTACCTCGCTGCCATTCTGGTTTGGTATCATTTCAGTACCCCTTGACACTCAGTTTGTTCAAGCCTGTGGGACTGTGGAAAGTGCAGATGGATACCTCAAAGACCAGAAGGTTGTGTGCAACCCTCTGCACTCTTGCAGCTTCTGCAGGCAGTGATCTAAGTCCCTCCGCTGCACCAGCCCTGCAAACATATTGTCTAGAATCATCACAGAACGGTTTGGGTTGGAGGGGATCTTCAAAAATCATCGAGTCCAACTCCTCTGCCATGGGCAGGGACATCCTTCACTAGACCAAGTTGCTGAAAGCCCCATCCAACCTTACCTTGAACACTTCCAGGTATGGGGCATCCACAGCGTCTCTGGACATTCTATTCCAGTGTCTCATCACCCTAGTAAAAGAATTTCCTTCTTAAGTCCAATTTAAACCTACCCTCTTTCAGTTTAAAACTGTTGCCCCTTGTCCTATCACTACAGGCCTTGGGAAAAAGTCTTTCTTATAAGCTTCCTTTATACGTGGAAAGGCCACAATAAGGTCTCCCTGCAGCCTTCTCTTCTCCAGGCTGAACAACCCCAACTCTCTCAGCCTGTCCTCGTAGGAGAGGTGCTCCAGCCCTTGGATCATTTTTGTGGCCTCCTCTGGACCCGCTCCAGCAGGTCCATGTCTTCCCTGTGCTGAGGGCCCCAGAGCTGGACGCAGTACTCCAGGTGAGGTCTCACCAGAGCAGAGTAGAGGGGCAGAATCACCTCCCTCGACCTGCTGGCCACGCTTCTTTTGATGCAGCCCAGATTCAATGGCCTTGCTGGGCTGCAAGTGCATACTCCGGGCTCATGCCCAATTTTTCATCCTCCAGTATCCTTAAGTCCTTCTCTGCAGGGCTGAACCCAGTTTCATATATGTATATATTCAAGGTACATTGCTGCTTTTTACAGCCACTTTTCATTTCTTTCATTGTAAACTGTAATGAATCCTTCAGCATCCTTCCCCCCCCTTTCTGACCATCGCCCCCTTTTCTGACCACTACCGTAAGTTATATTTCAGCAGGAGCTATCAGTTCCCTACATTTGTTTAAAAAAGTAGAGTGTCAAATATGAATTTTCTTGCCTGAATTTAGTGGCCAGCTCAGAGACCTTTGGCAAAGATTCCTTTATCTTTTCCCGTAATTCAAAACTGCATGACTTTCCTGCATGACTAGTCTCTGCTGCTCTCTGGACTGGGTTTCAGGGGCCACCAGCCCTCACGCCGCAGAGGGAGGCACTGACACACGTCCCCGCTGCCACCTCTGCAAGGAAGAGCTGAGGGATGTCATGTCTGGAGCCATATTTCATGGCTGGTTCTTTTAACCACCATGAAGGTAGAGAGCTTCAGCTCCGCGGGCTGCCCAGCTGGTGGTCCTAACCATGCCCTGCCTGCGGAGCAAGCCATGCCCTGACAGTCCAAGGTGAAGTAAATCTTTTATTGGGATGAGTCTAGAGGACAGTATTACGAAATCAGTGGCAATAAAAACTTCACAGTACCTCAGACTGTGGTGCATCTTGTGTCCATGAAACAGGTTCAGCCTTATCATTCATCTTTTTTTTTTTTTTTGCTTGTTTTTGTCTTTTTAGATTCCCTCTTTTTTTGAAAGACTTTGGAATATATTAGTTACTAGGGAAACCATTCTCATTGCGAAGGGTGGAGTTCAGAGACATTTACGAGACAAGAACAAATTATATTTATGGAGTGTTTCAAAATGTTTATTGCAATTTGTGAAACAGGGGATGTGTAGTGATTTGTTTTATGTGGAAAAAATCTAACTGTAGATCACAAAATGCCAGTCCACTGTTGTATGTGAAGGTCAGTCCAAAAAACTTTTTTTTAGTCCATGAGTTACTCCCACGCTAATACCAAACTATGTGTGTTTTATGATGGTTCTTTGGATCAGTAACTAGGAGAAGGAAACTTTGATCAAGGGTAGTAACAACCTCCACCTCTAAGACAGAAAAAGGGAAATCGATAGGAACCGTAAGCACTGTGGTTCGGGTGGTGAGCTGCAGAGTAAGGGACAGACAGGTCCCCCGGGGCTGCGTGTCCCATAGCTGAGATTCCTCCGCAACTGCCGAACTGGTTGCACCAGCAATGGACTGCGCAGGGCATGGACCCTGCCCGCTGCCATCCTGCTCTGTCTCATCTTGCCTCTCCTCTGAATTCCTTACCTCTCCACGGCACCGCTGCCAGCATCGCTTTTCAGCAATGGTACTGTACAGATGTGTGGCTGGGAGGCTCCTCAGACATTGTTCCCGCACTGAAGTACCATCAGTTCCCTTTACACCCACCAACCCCTTCCTCTGTTTTTAAAAACTTCCAGCAAAGGGGATTTGATAAACGATCCCATAACCTGTTCACCGTCCCAATCCCAGCTGTTAGCATTTTTTTCCTCATGTCTGATTTTCTTTCCTGCAGATCAACCATTTCTTCAAGTCTTCGAAGATGGGTAGCATCCAGTTACTGAGTTTCACAGGCTTCCTAGAGGACTATTACTACCAAATCTTCCTAAAAGACAATTACTACCAAACGTGTCTTCCTGCCTGAGAAGCAGGAAGTTTTTTGTTGGTTTGCCTTTAAGTCTGAACCTAAAGGTTTCCAAAACGAAACCTATTCCTGCGAGCACAGCTCCACTTGGCAGCTCCCTGCCATAACAGGGCTGTGCCTTCTTGCAGCTCCCATGCTCGTAATCCTGTGCACCCAGGACTGTCCCACAATTTGGGGGGACCCCTAGCCCCCATTCATGCAGTGTTCATCGCACCCAGTATGTTTCCGAGAGGAGCACATTTCAGGCTGAAGGAGGACAGGTTATTCCTTTTTAAAAAGGAGGAAACGAAGACTTCATGAGTTTTCTAAGGTAAAACGCAGAAAGGCTTTCCAGATTTACAAGCTGCCAGGGTCAGTTTGACCTTTCCATGTTCTTGCAGTGACTTCTGTGCTGGCAGCAACTCCCTCCACTTTCAGTACAATCAGCATGGTGGGTCAATATAGTGCCAAATTCGTATCTGTTTGGCTCAAAAGATGAAGATACCAATCCCAGCTCTGACCTTTGCAAAAATGACTTTTTGCAACATATTTGGGATATGTGAAAAGAAACATATATATGTCATGGCTTTAAGCCTCTTTTAACCAGCTCTAAGGTGTTGTGCCCATTTGGGCAGTGATAAGAAGCAGAGGAAAGATGGCACTAGATGCATTATCCTCTGCAATTTTAAGAATATATCCTGAACACTGACGTTATTCAGGGTAGTTTCATGAAGAAACTCCAATTCATATGTGAGAATCCACCCATAGGTAACTCTGTAACCTTATTCTCTGCTGCAGAAAATGGTTTTCTGCAAGGCACAGCTGCAGTAAAATATTAGGAAAGGAGCAGAGATGCAAGGAGATGGATGTGGATGATTACACAGGCAAAACGATTTGTTCTGGATAATCGGTGTTTCAGATGGCTGTGGCTACTGCCAAAGCTTACGCAAATATCCCCACATGGCATGGGTGGTCTACACTCACTGCTTTCCCAGGGTCTTAGCTCTGAAAGCACTGGCCTCAATATTTAAGGAGTAATTCTTTGGGAGTAATCCTTGCGCTTGCTCCGAAGCAAGTATTTTTATATATAAGGGCCCTTCTGAGGCCATCAGAGAATCACAGCAACATTGCTCAGAATGATACATTAGCCAGACTGTATCTTACAGAAACACAGGTTTTGGTGGTTTGTTTTTTTTTTTTTTATTATTCAGGCAGCATTTAAAGATGAAATCTAGACATATAATCAGAAGCAGCTATCTCAATAATACGAGGCAGCAGCTGGACACCTCCATTTTTTAGTGTATTTATCCTCAGAATATCATTGTGAGAAAGGGAAATGCTTCTGTATCAGTCATACCAGTGGGGAGATGAGAAGGCAGAACAGGGATTTGACCCACATCTCTCCAGCCCTGGGCACTTACCCTGCGTTTCTTCTGGCCTTCCTCTCCCCGAGGCCTCTACCTTTGCATGTGAAAAGATTGCAGGTCAGACTGAGCACAGCCTGATGTTTTCATTTTCAACCCCTT
This sequence comes from Pelecanus crispus, assembly GCF_030463565.1. NCBI lineage: Eukaryota > Metazoa > Chordata > Aves > Pelecaniformes > Pelecanidae > Pelecanus > Pelecanus crispus. The sequence goes on from NC_134645.1 coordinate 105,837,100, forward strand.
GCACAAAGCCCCTGCCCTTTGGCAGACTGAGGCTATAAACTGTTTTATATAAACTGCAAGGTTATGGACTATTTCTAAAATATGGTCCTAAATGCATTCTCTATATTTTTAAACAAAATAAGTGTGTCAAACTGCTGGTGGTAGAAAGGACTCCAGCTGAGGAAGCTTTAGGGGATACGTTCCAAGTAATTGTATAAAGCTTTTCTTTCCTCGTGGCTTTTGGGAGGTTTACTAATCCGTCTGTCTGATACTCCTGGAAATTTTGCTCCCTTTCCCCTCGATGTCGTCATGTGGGGCTTTTTAAGTAATTATGGTCAAGCAGTTAGAATGGGACCACCTAATGTGTTTTAATTTCTTGCAAGCAAAATGTAGAAGTGGCCCCTGCGGTGGATCTCAGCAGGGATATGGCCTGTCTGTGCCAGGAACAGGCTTTATGCGGCAGGGTAGCGGCTGGTGTGGGGACCCAAGGGAGGCAGAGGAGGATGGGAAGGTGGCACAGTTTATTTAAGAAGAAAAAATGAGGTCTGCTGGTGTCAGAGTAAAAACAGATGCAATCAGTAATCAAAGCAGAGCGTGGCTAGGATATTAACATTGCACATCTGAACACCCTAAGCCGTTTGAACCTGGCTCTCTGCAAGCTATGCAGGCTGGCCCTGATTCAATACAGTGCCCCTTTCTCCCTGCGCTGCTGCAGTCCCCTGGCTCACCTCCTGGAGCAAGGAGGACTCACCGTTGATGCAGAGGAACCAGGCTAGGGAGCACTTAAACAACCCTGACATGCATATGACCATGGGCCCTGATGGGATGCAGCCATGAGTGCTGAGGGAGCTGGCAGGTGTCATTGTGAGGCCACTCTTGACAATCTTTGAAAGGTCATGGTGATTGGGAGAGTTTCCTGAAGACTGGAAGAAAGCAATGTCACTCCTGTCTTCAAGGAGAACAAGAAGGAAAATCTGGGGAACTACAGGCTGGCCAGCCCCACCTCAAAATCTGTGAAGGTGATGGAGAAAAGCCTCCTGGAAACTGTTTGCAAACACATGAAAGACTAAAAAGTGATCAGGAGCAGTCAGCATGGATTTAGGAAGGGGAAATTGTGCTTTGCCAATGTGATAGCCTTCTACAACAAGATGAGTGGCTTGGTGAATGAGGGGGGAGAGCAGTGCATGTTTTTTATCTTTACTTTAGCCAGGCTTTTAGCACTGTCTTCCATAACATCCTCACAGAGCAGCTGATGAAGTATGGGCTTGCTAAGTGGACAGGGAGGTGGACTGAAACCACAGCTATTCTGTGATTCTGGGAATGTTTAGGATCAGCCATAGCTGCTCTCATACCAGACAGTTGCAGTCTCCAGATGCTTCTGCTTGAACTAGCTGTGTACCGTGTGGCACATCCGGAAAGTCATCCAAAGGCCTGACATACTAGGAACACCCTGAGGCAGCAGGACATGGCCTTTGTGGCCCTGCAGACAGCAGCATCAGCAATCTGAACACGACAAGCATCCTTTGCTCTCCTTGTTGGATTATCTGATTTCTGTGAGTAATGCGAGATGATCTCCTGTACAGCAAGTAGTTCCTGAGGCACAGATAGTCTCTTCAGAGGACAGGGCAAGCCAGGAAGGTCTTTGGCCAGCTTTTCATTCTGAGCTCATTCCTTCTGTTTCCAGTTAGTAACTGAGGAAGCAAAACTTCCTTGGAGGGCTTGTCTCAGACAAGTGTTTTTCATTTCCCAAAACCAGTTATGTCAAGATTCAATCTTTACATCATTTGGCAAATGTATCATCAGTGACCTGGTTTAAGTCTTCTGTTACCAAGGGTTGCCCAATCTATTTGCTCGTCTAAAGACAGATAGTCATAAATAATACAGACCATAGCACGAGCATGTCCTCTTTGCTCATTGCATTCTGTGCCTGGTGGAAACTGTTAAGTAAAGCCAAAGCCATATGGCAACTGGGCATCCAGCTCCTTTTTGCTTCTAGAGGAGGTAGCAAATGCCTGTGGCAGGATCAGGTCCCTCACCCCATTGCCCCCAGCAGTGGTCCCTGCTGGGTGAGGAGTGGAGGGACAATGACATGATGCTCTCCCCATGCCTGCAGCCTCTCCCCTGGCACCTGCGGGCGGCAAGATGAGCTGGTGGCATCCCAACCTTACACTGGACTCGGGCATCCACAGCAATGAGTAACAGCTGCTGCCTGAACAGCTGTGACCAACCTAATGTCTGTGGATAGTGTAAACACTGGGTGTCGTGAAAAGCTCTTTGCTAAACATCCAGATCTCCTCTGCTCAAGTCACAGCAAAGACAGGAGGAAACCCTGATCTTCAGCCCAGCCAGCAATGGCCCTGGGCAGAGCAGGATCCCTGGAGGCAGAGTCCTCCAAGCTGACAGCAAAAGCAGCAATACATTGCAGGGGGGAAAAGGGGTGGTTCATGCTCATTGCCTCTGGACTTCCCTGATTCCCTGCAGAGAGGAACGGCATTCCCTGTTTGAGAGGCCAGGGATAGTAGGACAAGGTGGTACACATATAAATGGCATGACTGGAGACCCACTGACACCTGTGCTTGGAGGAAAGTCTGGGGGCAGGAGGAGGACAGGAGAAAAATGAACAAGTGTCCAGCCTTGGGGTGGGTGAAATATAGGATGAACAAACAGACCCTGGCCAAAGCGAGCTAAAATAAAAAGTAAGTTGGTAGTGTCTTGCCAGTTTACTCCACTGGAGTCATTGAGCCTTACTGGTCTTTGTATGCACCAAGGAGAAAACTTCAGGCCAGACCGTGATCCTGCCCCGACCTTACTGCACTTTTATGCACTAAATCACCCCACCAAGAAGGACCGAACTTCCCAGAGGCCCCACTTACCTGCCAAGAGCCACCCCTGGAGAAATGAAAACCCAAAGCTGTTCCTCTTTGTACAGATGGGTTAGGGAAAGCACCAGCCCTTTCCAGGCAGGGGGATGCTGTTGGCATCAGGGAGCTGCTTCTTGCTTTCCCTCTCCCACTCGTGCAGCCTGGGGGAGGGCCGGGGGTCCCTTTGCCACGGGGTGCGTGGTGCTCGGAGGCAGTGACCCAGAGGAAAGCCTCAGGCAGCGCAGCAGGTATGGCTGCTCCCTGCTGATGGGGGATTCGTGGCAGAGCGCGGGATCGCCCGTACAGACCGCCATCGTGCCACAGAAATTCTGGGGAGCGGTAGATCAGTGCAGTGAAACACACAAAGCTCACCTGAAGAGCATCAGCCAGCAGGCTACTGGGCTGCCAACAACCTGCTCTCCTCTCGTCCTTCGGCCAACGGGACAACCCACCACTAGGAATGGGCAGAGGGAGGTTTTTCCCTCCAGTTCAAGTGAGGTATGTTCTGGTTTTATTTTTATTTTATAGCTCATTACTTAATAATTGTTGTACAGCTAATTTAGCAGGGGGGCCTGGTGTGACTGCTGTAGAGAGTTGACAAGCTCTAACTTAACTGAAGCACTCGGACAAGGCACTCACCAAGTACTTCATTGCAATGATACTAAAACACTTGCCACGCACCAGCCTCCTCTCATGAACTTCCAGAAAATGCTCCTTCAAAGATACTGTCTCATGTACAGCTTACCCTTCTCCCTCCCAGTGCCTTGTGGAGCCCCTCTTTTGGGTGCGGAGGAGGTTTGTCTGACTTTCAGAGAAGGGCAACAAGGCTGGTGAAGGGTCTGGAGCACAGGCCTTATGAGGAGCGGCTCAGGGAACTGGGGTTGTTTAGCCTGGAGAAGAGGAGGCTGAGGGGAGACCTTATCGCTCTCTACAACTACCTGAAAGGAGGTTGTAGTGAAGTGGGTGTTGGTCTCTTCTCCCATGTAGTTAGCGATAGGATGAGAGGAAATGGGCTTAAGCTGCGCCAGGGGAGGTTTAGGTTGGAAATTAGGAAAAATTTCTTTACGGAAAGGGTGGTCAAGAATTGGAACTGGCTGCCCAGAGAGGTGGTGGAGTCACCATCCCTGGAAGTGTTCAAAAAACGGGTAGATGTGTCACTTCGGGACATGGTTTAGTTTAGTCTACCCTTGACTGGTTTAGAGTGGACTTGGTAGTGTAGGTTAATGGTTGGACTGGATGATCTTAAAGGTCTTTTCCAACCTAAACGATTCTATGATTTGTTAAATTACTGTGTTCACTGTTAACTCCTTTACACACAACAGTACTGACGAATGTAAGGAAGAAAGGTTTATCTTCAGCTAGATTAAACTGTTCTCCATGACCATGATTTCCATGAGAAGCCCACTCAAAAACATGTCTGCGGCCTTCCTGCAGCACACTGGTGAGCTCCAGCACCCACGGTGCCAGCTCCTGGCCCCAGCTGTGGGAGGGAGGGAGCACTGCCCCACGGCATGCAGCAGCCAGGCTGCGGGGGCTTCGGCTGCTTGGTGAGGCTGCAGACTCTCCATGCAGCAGAGATGAGGCATCTTGCTGTCAATAGACGGCACTCAGCCTCCCCGCCGCATTGTCCGTCTGCGTTCCCTGCTCTCGCCCGACCCCATGGTAAAGCATGTGATTTGCTCTTTCCTGTAAAACTAATGCTTTCTCGAAAGGTCCCTCCCAGGTGCCAAGGGAATGCTTCAGTATTTTTAAACGGTTGGTCTCCTGGAAGCCCTATTCCAGTAAGAGAAGAAAACCTCATTATGCAGCAAGAAGGTTAAAGTTTTTCTAAGTAGATCCTTTTAATAGTGCCAGTGGGTTTTCCTTGGCCACCCACACCCCCACAGGCAGTGTATGGCTGCTCTCCTCCAAGCCTGATCACTCCTTCATCCTGGGAATACGGTGTCCCGAACTCCAGGCAGCCTCCTCCCTCCCTCCTGTCATTGCACAGAGTGGATTTATGGTTTTCCACACTTATTCTTGGATGTTAATTTCACTTAAAAAACCTCATTCAGCACCTCTACCTACTTGATTAAAACCATGGTCTTACACGGCAGAAATTGTGAAGCTGGGACTTGGCTTCCTCTGCCACTCTCCCTCGTGGATTCTTTGGGGTCTAATAATGGAACAGTATAAAAACTATTAAAGTACTATAAAGATAATTTGTGATGATATAAAAACTGAAAATAGACATCATATGGCAGGCTTTCTCACCACGGAGATACTAGCAGCATCTCTTTCCAGCCATCACCTATTTTCATCAAAGCCATCAGAACTTGGTATAATTGAATCTTTGGTCCCTCTGTCAAATTTATTTGGAAACTGGTCATCAGGTTCTAAAGTTATGGGTGGAAACTGTTAGGCTGACAAGGTGCCTGCTACGTAATACTTCATTTTGTTAGGAACTGGCTAAAAATTGACCTGCAGGCAGTCACAGGGCTTTCAATTCAGGCAGGCTGTGATGCCGGTTCGCTGGAAGGTGAGGGCAGCACAGGTGTATTTGCTGTTGCAGGTAGTTGTGATGATCCAGATAAACTATATAATGCGATCTTCTTTTCATCAAAATAGTCTCTTAGTCTCCATGATGACTATAACTTTACCAGCTGTTATCCCATCCTAGTCCTGTTGATAAGTGCAGATTGATAGCAAGGGAGCAGAGGTCCTGTTTTACCTTACCCTAACCGTGCAGGCTGGCTGCGTGTATTCAGTAGGCACAGACTTGTGGGAACTTGGAACTACTTCCACCGAGCTCACTGTTCCTACACGATTGGCTCTAGCTGTGTAACCACAACATAACTCTTCCTCCGATTTGGAAACGAAAGTCCTTCTCTCTGTCCGGCTCTTGCCTGTTCAAGGAATCAAGCCTGCTCCCAGGCCTGGGCTTTGGGAAAGCTTCAGAGCAAAATGAGAGAAAGCTTCAGCCCACACACGTCTTTGTGCAGGCCAAGATCACTTCTATGTAAGAACGTGGGTGGTTTGGGCATAGCTACAGTTACAATTGCCTGGCCAGGTTCTCCATCATTAACCCCAAATGCCTCATGACCGAAGCATACAGCCAGTGCCAGGGAGATGGGTCAGCCGGCGTCCTCCCAAGAACGTCCCAGACTCTTGCACAGCAAGAGACTGAGCCCCACTGTTTGGGCTGTCCCCACAACAGTGTGGCTGCCCCGTCCCCGGGCAAACAGTGCAGAAAGACGTAGTTTGCGTCATCGTGTTTCAGCCCACCCTGCATTTAGCCGTACAGACACTGCCCAAACCGGCAGGCATGCTCTGCACAGCTCTGAAACACCAGGGCTCCTGAGAAACTTGCAGACTCCTACTTTTATCCACATTTTCAACCTTTTATCACTCTAATACCTCTGCATTTTTAGTAGTCCTTAAGTACTACAGCAGGGCAGAGAGCACAGAGACTAATTCTCTTAGATCCTTCAGAAAACCTTAACCCAAGCTTGACTGTAAAACTAGGGTAACTGTAGTCTTTTCCCTGTTCATATGCTGTACGTTTAAACTTTGTTTAGATTACAATTGTTCTATAGCAAACCATCTTCCAGGCCTGATGAGAAGCAGAACAAATTCAATTTTAGCATAAGATGATCAGGAATGCTGCTGTGTTGAAGCTAAGAGATCACCACCTGATCCAACAGTGCACCCCATCGTTATTTTTTTATTCCTGTGAACAACAGTAACCAAATGCTGAGGATACACTGTATGATTTTGGTCTCATAAAAGACTCTAAATTAGGAGCCCTTCAAGAGCAAAGAAGAAAAACTTGATTCACTGCGTTGCACATACCCAGACAAATATTCATCTTATCATCAGATTACTTTTTGTGGTAGTTTTTCAGGTTCTGCAAACTTCGGTGGATTTTTATGTGAAACGGTTAAAAAGATACACTTCTTAAAGAGGGAGCAGGCTCCAGACAAAACTGCTGGCAACTGTTTTGTCGGCTGCTATGAAAGTTAACCCCCCCCAATCTTCCCACTTTATTACCACTGGGAAATGCAGCTGACTTTAATATCTGTAAGTTTATTTTTCCCAGACTTTACTTTCCAGATCACCATCTGTCTAGACACTGTCAATTACTAATATGTGTACTCAAGGTGAGTTTAAGGGTACTCAATATTTTCTTCTCCATGTGACTGAATTTCCAGGCAGCACTGAACCAACCCACTATATTCGCATTTGTCATTTAAGGCAGATGTCACATTATGAAAAACAAATTAAAGACCTTTTCATTGATTTTTTACTGAAACCAAAGTACAGAAGTTGTGGAAAGTACCCTGAATTTCAAAGGTCTTCTTGATGGTTGTATTATAGGGCCAATCTTTCCCTTGGGTATTCCCCCCTTCCCCCCAAAAAAAAAAAAAAGAATCAGTGAGGTGTGGGAAGGAGGAAAGGAGGATTCAGCTGAAACGAGTTGTGAGTTAACATTGCTCACTCTAAAGAGAAAATGGAAAAGCTTTTGAAGAGCAATCAGATTGATGACACCCACCCCTATATTAATCCATGCAGAGAAGGATTTGGCTGTGCTGGAAAAAAGAACAATTACATTTAGCTTAAATACAGTTTCCGCTAAGTAGCTTCTAGTGCAGCTGGCCCTCGCTGTAGAGCGGGTTACGGAGCACAGGTCAGCAATCCCCAGCTCTGCGGGTGTTGGTGCAGACACCAGGTAGCCCAGGACCAAGCATTTGCATTCTGCATGTCGTGTCAGACACGGTGGCAAAAACATTAAGCTCCCTCTATGTTCTGATCTTCAGCACTGCCGCTCTTGGAGAAGATGCCGCAGCCATCAGGATAGACCAGCTAGGAAAAAAACCCCTAAACCCCCTGATGCATATGCTCTTAATGAAAACTGATTGTAACTGATTATTACTTTCACACAAGTTTATCAAATTTCCTTCATAATATGAAGAGACTTGTCCCTTTTCCTCTACACTAAGCCACTAAATCCCATTCCCCACCAGTCCTGAGGTGTCTGCTCCCCCAGTTGTCTTAAAAGCAAAGTCAGCCCTTTGTGTGACCACAGTTCAAGTCAGGAGGCAAGGACACTGGGCTTTAGGCAAAAGAGGAGAAAAAGGACCAATATTTTGTACTTTTTTTTTTTTTCTTCAAATGTGCAACTGAGCTGATAAAAATTAACATCCCAATAAACATATCTTAATTGGCTGACCCAAGTTAATAAACACTGAAGTGTGAAGTATTAGTCCTAAACACAATTTCTTAGCAGTGTAGGAAGGAGCTTCCTGAACTCCCCTTGCAGTGAGACACCCCTGCAGTATCTTCTTAAAAATATGAGAAAAGATTGCTCCTTTTTGCTTCCCAACGATAGCAGGCAATGCAACATCAAAGTTTGGGGGAGATGTGCATAGAAGGTAAATGCACTTTGAGCTCATGGGTTCACCTCTCCCCTCTGGCTGAGTTACTCCACATCCATGTTTACCAGTTTTATAGGGTTTCTGGGCAGACATTCAGTCTTCCTTATTAAAGCTGTTCTATGACAAATAGATTCATTATAGATACTGCAGGACAGGATGACCAAAACCCCCCAAAAGCACATCTCCCTGGCTAGGCTAGGGCCAACAACCTTGCCCTAGCAAACTTGGACTCTGAACAGAAATGTTCAGAGCAAGGCAGGGACTTGAAGCGATGACCACTGCTTTGGGAACACATGCTCCCCAAGCGGCAGTGGTTAAGACACGCTTCTTTTCAGTGCGTCATCCTTCATCACATAAAGATGTTCCTGTTTCACATATCGGCTGCTTCAGATCCCATTTGGAGGCCGTCCTCCTGGAGAGCAGGAAGCAAACTCGGGACTGAAGGCTCCACTCTTGAGACTCAGATACTTAAAATCCCTTTGAAGAACGGGCCTTTCTATTTATTCCCATTCAGTTGTGCCATCATGGACGTCTTACTCGTGCAGAAACCTAAGAAGCTGAACGCTTGGCAGGCTAAACGTAATGCTAAACTATTGCTTGTTGCATTTTCTCTGTTTTTCCTGGAATGTTCTCAAATTTTAAATAAGCTGTAGGGAAAAATAAATATACTTAAGTTTATTAAGTACAAAAGAAAACTTCAAACTGAGGCATGCCACCTAATGGCAGAACAGCAACATTGTGCATTGGCACCAGTAAATACACATCAGGAAGCCGCATCCCAAAGCTCTTTGTTTATTACTGAGCTGCAACAACCTGCAGGGGTAGTGTTACTTTGGCAAAAAAAACTTGGGAAAAAAAATCAAATTCCTTTGCAAAAAAATGTTTGCAAACTAAGCCAGGTAGAACTTCTGGTTTCAGAACTTTAGCAATCTCTTACCATTATGGAAATAGAAACAATTAAAAGAAATTTACTTTGGGTGTAAACTTAGCATGGAAACATGCAGGGGTCACAGTGCTTGTACATGTCTTCTCAAGGGAAAATTCATTCATTCAAAAATAAAATGTGTGGAAAAAATGTCTGTTCGTCTTGGCTTTCCACATTAAAGAATAATTTAATTTGGCAGGATTTACTAGTCTTACTTTTCTTAGCTTTGCATCATATCCAGCTATTTCTCATAGAGCATTCTGAGGCTAAATGTGCTACAGACACTGTCAAAAGATGTCAGAATACCTGCAGTTGCCAAGGTAGGAAGGCTGTCGATCCTAAAAGATGCAGGAACACTGTCTTCAGAAGCAGTCATGTTTTGTGACTTTTTTTCTATTCATACTCTGAATATGTGTTCGATAAAATCACACTATACTGTAATTTTAACACCTGTCTCTTACTGCCTTGAACGATAGGTACACGTCAGCGTGGTGCATCTGGACCCTTTCAAATGGGCTACGCTACCAGAGCTGAAAGCAGTTTTAGCTAAGAGAGAATGCCACTTCTATACATCCCAAAAAGTTCCATTCAATAACAGATTCTAGTTTCTCTTCCAAATCCTTTGTTTCAGCCAACACTATCTAGGACTTGTGGTTTTAAGAATTATTTCAAAGACTCAGGAATTATACTCTGGACAAGACTGAAGTAAGGCAAAGCACTAACTGTTCCTTTTAAGCAAACAATTATGCAAGTCATTTTACTAAGAAAGCTGCCAGTCTTAGCATAAAGGACAAAGCTTGAATCCAGACTGAGTGAAATGGACTGAGTGAAATTTGACTTCCATCAAATGGAAATCTTTGATTTCTTTACAGGTGCTATTAATACTAAATAACATATATAACATTAATTTCTGAAATCCAAACTGTTTTGCAAATGTATGTAAGCTTTTATATTTTTCTCATCTTGGACAGTAGGAAAGACAAAATGGGAAAGCACCTCAATTGTTGAGCCATTTTAACGTCGACACAAGTTTCTGAATACACTGGCACACATTCCAGGGGAATTTTCTTGGATTAAAAAAAACCAGAACAGACTCCATTGTTTTCTTTCTTTAAACAAAAAACCTTGTGTAAACACCATGTGTGTTTGAAATTCTGACCAGCTTGGCTCATGGTTACCAAGTGAATCGGGAGCTGAACTTAGCAGTCGGAAAGCATCTACCGCTGGTCCATTGCTCAGAGCGCCGAGTCACACCGTCCCTACTTCCTCCCCCTGTCTACAGGCCAGCATTACACACCAAGGCTTAACTGGTGCCAATCTCCACTTAGACTGAGTCAAAGCAGCATAACATTTGATCATCTGAGCATCTTCTCTCCACAGAACTGTCCACTCTGCTGTCTTCAATCCAATGCATAAAAGAGATCTACAGCTCCGAGAACCATGTTTGTGTCACCTCTTGTAGCCCTCCTTCCATTTTTATAAGCGAACTAGTCTCAACTCATACAATAAACTCTTGGGAAAAAGGACTGCATAGGTGTATACCTTATTCTTTTATTCAAGTTACAAGTATCATTAGTGAAGGACAATTTCCCAGCAGTAAACTAGTTATACCAACTAATGTCTTTATATGGTAATTAAAAGGACAATAAAACTAAATTATAAGAACATAAAGCCTCTTGCAATTAAAGCCTTAGACTACTGAAAATCACTAGATAGAATGGAGGAAGAGCAACTAGTCACCCATTTCTTTTCTGAAACGAGTACTATTTTAATAGCTGCACACGAACAGACAGTAATAGTATCCACTGATAAACTGTTTCAAAAGACAAAACTAGCTCAACTGTCTTATATTGTTAAATGCAGAGGAACAAACATGTTAATTACAGCTCAGTCTCAGAGATAGAAGGCTCACATAATTTTCTTGGTGAAGGAATATTCCGTAAAATCTTAAAATAATCATTACCTGAGACTTCTGTTGAACATCTCAGTTTATAACAGGACATTACCTAGCTTTTCCATTACACGCAGAGTATATTTCAAACACGTGGCCAAGGCAAGAAAAAAACAAAAGCTCAGAAGAAGCAGGTAAGTCTTGCTATGAAAAGAGCTTTGAATTGAAAGGCTCTTCTATTACATCCAACTTGTTTACCAGACAAAACTATCCTAAACAAATAATCGGCATCATCTTCTCATTCTTCTGACAGAAACTTTTGACATTTCTCAGCAGGCAGAATCAGATCTTTATCTTTCACCCTCAACAAAAGTGTAGGTAACTAACATCTTTCCCTGTTTACAAACTTGGCAATATTTCAAAACATGAAGCTGATATTCTAAGCCATCATTTTTCCCTTCAGCAATGAGACACAATACACTCCTTATTAAAGGTTCTGTTGTATGAAGTAATAGTGCAACTGCAGCCTAAGGACATAGGCCAAAGAAGGGTTGTAGGCAGAGTCTTATTAGACTAACTAGAAAAAGCACGAAGTTTCAGATATACATGTCCTTATTCAGAACTCATGTACCTGAAAGCTTCTCTACTTTTCTCAGATAACCTGTAAGTAGTATAATAAAAAGTCATTAAGAGGTTAATTCTACCTGTCAATCTTGCCTAGCATGTAGTTTATGCATGGTAACACCTAACTAATGATCTTTAACTGTATGAGAATAATGATTGCTTGGCAAAATAAGAAATTGCAAGGGATTGCATGTTCAAAATCACGATTTATTGATGTATTTTTAATCATGTAGCTCCTTGCAAAGATACACTTTATAAATTATGGAACAAGTATAGTTCTTCCCACAGCTTTCACATATTAGTCCTCAAGTCGAGGTCAGTATTTTGAAACGAGATGTTCAAAGGTAAATTATGTAAAATGGCTTTAAAAAACTACACTAAAAAGCTTCAGGTTCTTTCAGAATCCAAGATACATATATAATAAGCGGCATTACAGTGTCTGCACTACACCCCCAAGCGATATATGCAGGACAAGCAGCGTACAGTACCTGCACCAAACCTCAACGTACACTTCATGATTAGCAGTACACAGCACCTGAACATCTACAGCAGCCTCAAGACTTATCTTAGTACAACAAGTGCTCAAAGGGTTTACAGCATCTGTAGCAAGATTAAATGAAGGGTTACAACACATTACAATCACGTCCAAGTCAGCCCTGCTTCCCGGTGCATTCGGACCTGGCCAATGCACAAGCAGGACACTTCACCGTTGCACTGCGACACGTCCCAAGCAGAGCCAGGTACCCTGCAAACTCGTCCCACAGTACAAGAGAACAACTCACTGCCCATACCCCTCCCCGCTTCACACCCATCCTGTCCAGAAGGCGGGCTCCACTGAACTTTTATCAAATCAAATTACATCTATGACCAACTGACATCACTGCCCTGGTGGGGATGTCCCTCTGCGGTTAAATTTTGCACTTCATGCTTGCTTGCCCTTGATTATTTTTCCTTAAGGTTGATGTTGACAAAATGCCAGATCTTAAAGGCAAACAAAGTAAGTTTGATTTAAAGAAAACATTTATTTGAAGTTCTTTTAAGTCACACAATTTAACAGATACAAGACAACTTTCTCCCCTTCACACGTCAAGCCTTCACCAGAGACCACACGCACTGTCCCATGGACAGTGAGATTTTCCTATAACAATTCCTTTTGGACAAACCAGTGTCCAGGCAGATGAAGACTCACATTTTAAGCAGACTGATTTATAAAATCTGTTTAAAAAAACCCAAACAAAAACAAACAACAAAACTTTGTTATCAAATTCTTGTCACAAAGTAAAGGTGTTTAATACTCATAAGCTTGATCTCAAAACAAAACTACAGCCATTTATAATCAAATAGAACATATTGCCTTCAAAAAATTCCCAAGAATTTTAAAATGTTCCAAATATATATACACGTTTATAACTTAAGTGCTCATTAGCTACAACCTTTTATTCATGCAAGAGTTGTGAGAGGAAAAGATGTTTCTTAGAGCGGCTTTTCTGAAAATGCAGTAAAACTCTTCACTCGTGCAAAGAACAAAGGGGTGTACATTTTGTCAATGTCGAAAGCAGTAATAGCTGTCTCACCAGTCGATCTGCAAAGAGTATTGTAAAAGTTAAATTAGATACAAGTTGCTGTTTAAGTCCCTCAGTAATGCAGTCATGTTCCACAGTACAGTGTGTGCACCAAAACTACAGCTGGAATGTAAGCGTCTTTCGTACTGCTTCGTTCTGAAAGCATTTGAACGTTGGCTGACTCACGCTACATAGAATACACTTCCATTTTTATACCAAAGAAACCACTTTCCCCTTCCATTCTTCTTATTAGCTACAAGACTTGAAACAGCGCAGGATGTCACTCAAGTTACCATATTAATATTGAAGTAAAATAAAATCCCCTTTCATTTGTTTCACTTGCAAGGTGGAATTCAGAAAACATGGTGACAACAAAAACTTGTATGTTTACAAAACCTTAAAAAGAAGAAACCCATATATTTTTGAACATCAGTGATAAGAAGCATACATCCTCTTAGCTGTGTTTTACACTCATCTTTATTCTAGTTTCAAAAGAACACCACCACACTGAGAGGTACAGCAGAACCTGAGCAGTACAGGAACTTCATACTGAAAAGAATGCCTGTGATATTGCCACTTCTTCACAAATTAGGTATGAAAACATTAGTTTTTATAAAAGCAAATTTTCTGTTTATGGAAGTTACCAATACTCCCAACCACCAGTAGTTTACTTCCTAGATTTTATATACTTACAGCTCAATAGCTGAGCTATGTCCCTATAAAAACACCGAATATAGAGATTAAGAGGACTGGAAGACAAGGCCTAAATCCACCCTAAATGCCAACATCAAACATCTGGACAGCCAACTTGCCAGTAATTTAGAGTGTTTTGGTCCAAGAACAGCGGCCACGGCTCTTGCTTCGTTAGTGATCAGAACAGCCAGTCACACACCCATATTTTGCACTGCTGGATTATATAGTTTGTAGGCATCACAGTTCTCACATGATGGGTGCAGACATTTCTAGCTTGCACATCCACAGAGCAAAAGAAATATACCTTCATGAATATATGTTTTCCACACACCTTTACTAGCACCACACTGAGTCATTCAACCTTGATTCAGTTCTGAAATAATTCAAACGCTGTGCATAAAACCTTTAAATGGCTAAAATACTGCAGTTCTACTACTTAGGAAGCTTCCCATACCATTAGAAAAAGTTGCTTGGGATTTCTTAAAGTAGAATTTCATTACGATGTATCAAACCAGTCTCACAGTCTTTACATCTCCTGTACTTAGTACTGGGCAAATTAATGTCACCTGTGTTTCTACAGTTAAGCATCCTTCTTTGATCTTATTCCCCATTTACTTACTTGTAAGTTATGTGACAAGAATGATGTATCCAGACAAGTTTGTTGAACCTCTGGCGCCCACTGGAGCACAACTGTAGTCCTACATGAAAACTGTGATCTGTTTCTTGTGCAGGAACACGGCGGAAATACCTGTATTTGTGGTAGTCAATTGGTTTCTGCACAAAAAGAAAAGAAGTTTCATTACCTACAAAGAACACATTGTGCAACTATTTATCCTGAGGCCTAAATAACTGTGAGAACAGACTGTTAAACTCTCATACTTAAAAGCAAGGAGTACTGGTATTCCTTGACAACACATCAATTTAGATGTTAATTACGGAAGAAGTTTTCACAGAAAGCAAGATAAGCGTGGAGGCCAAACTACCCAAATCCAATGTAAAGTCATGTAACACTTCTAACTCTTCAAAAGTTTCTCTTGACAGACACTTTGTTAATCAGAAAATTTAGTGACAGAAGTAAGTTGACCAAATCATTCAGAGTTCAATTAATGAATACTGCTTATTTAGTTTTATTTAATGCTGTGGAACATAACCGCACACAGTCAAAACCCATCTCAGAAAATGACCTCTTCATCCTTCCCTTCTGTTTGTTGACAATGTTAATGAACTACCTAACAGCACCACACATGGCAATTAAGCCTAAGAGGGAGAACCGTTGCTCAAATGTGAACCAGATATTTACCTGTCTTAATAAAAAGATTATTACAGATTTGGGGAAAAAAGGTAAGGCAAATCACCATGCTTACTCATATTTTATTTTTAAACCATTTAAAAAATAAAATTCGTTTTTTAATCCTCTGGTGTAATGTCAATCTTCAGGTGCCTTAAAATATGCAGTCTGAGAAAAAACTTACTAAAAAGCCACCTCCTTAAACTATTTTTCCTCTATTTTGCTACTTACCTCTTCCTTTTTCTTCATTATTACAGCAAATACTTTGGTTTGATTGTCTGTTTCCTGGGAAAGGCGATAATGGCCAAGCAAGATTGCATCCGTTCTGGAAGGTTAAGAGGAGGATAGTGTCAACGACATAAAAATATTCTGTCTCAAAAGAGTGATGTACTTACAAGTATCAGCAATGAAAAGAAGACTGACTGCATATCATAATCAAAGAAACTATTTTTTATTTCCATTTAGTAAAGTACCAGGCTCATTGATGATATGAAATGACGAAAACGTTCTGGAAGGTTGCTTTTAACTTTCCCAGATAGGACAGTAAAGACAAGTTAGTCAGTTCTACCTAGCCTGCTGCTAAATATTTTTGGACTTCTGGTGAACAGCTCAAACCTGTTCTGAAGTCACAAACAATTTTCTATGTTTTTAACAAGTTTGTGCAAACATCAAAAAGAAATCAGGCAATAATTTAGTCATATCACACCAAAATCTTCAGTCAAGGAAGTGTGAGAAGGCAGTCAATAACAAAATAGTATCTTCAAAAGGATTCTAAAACCACCAAACTAATAGCATGTATTCTTCCATCTACTTCCTTTAAGAGTTTAAAATCACATAACCCACAAAGGAAATCTAATTACAGTATCAGGACCTTAAAATGAAAGGTATCTTTGCATAAAGACCAAAATTTTTTGTTGTTCTCAGCAGAAAACTATAAACATCTATAACACAATATAAATAACATGGTTTTTTTACTCTTGTTTTGCTAAGCCAGGATATAGAATCTGAGACAAAAGTAAATAGAAATTGCCAGGTAAAAGCAAGATGAAAACTGTAGAGGCAAATACTTTATTTTAATAACCTTGTATTTTTAGTCCGTAAGCGAGGAACTATAGATTGAGGATCCTCAGGAGTTGTTAGCATCATAACTTGACCATCTGGAAAGAACCTCAAATACCTGCAAAAATATAATTACACAATACAAACCTAGAAAACATATTCTTTTTCTGTTGTGGTTTTTTTTTAAATCACAGGATGCTTCCCAGAAGGATACAGAACTTAATAGGTAATAGGATTTGAAAACACATTTCTTCACACATGACATAACAGAAAAAAGAGATCAGAAATCAAGAGAGTTTTGAAGATTAAAAGATCAAGTTATGAAGAGTTATGAAAGACAGCAGGAGTTCAGCAGTTTTGTCACCTCTAATCAAAGAAAGAAGGCTACCCTGGAATCAAAACTGACTTCAAGTAAGTTTCTCCATTCCTAGCATCAATTGAGACAAATGCAACAAAACCTTAATTACACTATCAGTACAGAATGGACAATGTCACACGGACTTTTTCAGGTTCTGGGATCTGATCCATTTTTACAGTACTCAGATACTGTGCTGATGTTTGTGAGACTACAGAAATAGCCATGAAATTCCATGATTTCTATTAACAGTTTCCAGCCTCAGAAGGGACAGCAGAATGGAACACTAAATGCTGGGAACAGCAAGATGAAAACCAGCAGAAAAACATGCTGAGAAACAAATGGCAAGGTATTTACAGGAAGTTGAGAAAGCCCAACCTCTTGACTATTTACAATTGGTTACAAGTAAGTTAGAAGACAATTCTTGTATAATCACTTGTTTTCCCTTTGCTGAAAACAATTATTATATCAGAAATGCAGAAGTGATTTGGGGAAAGAAATCTGTGGACGAGTATCACTGTTGTTACTGTTTACGTTTTATCCACATGAAATGGTAAAACTGAGGATGAAATGTGTTTCATGTTTTCATGTGTGAAATGTTTATTTCTTAAGACCTATTCTCAAAAAATACACATAGCTTTACACACTGTAGTAGTTCCATTGAGTTTTACAGAATCATTAATGTCTGTCATATCAAGGGCTGGATTTAAAGAACTTAAGAGAGAGAAACATTTCACTCACTCATTGTACTACAGTTCTACCTGTAATATTCCACTTGGTGCCATGCTCTATAGAAACCATCAAGAGATTGTTCTCCTTGACGTATGTATTTTGTCTTGCTGATATATACACCTGCAGAAAAGGAAGATATAAGTATATGAACAAAAATTAAGTACATAAAATATTTAAAATTAAAAAACCAATAATCTAAAACTTCTGAGTTTATTTTTGTTACTTAAATACATGAAAGTTTTTATTTTTGTCCCTTGCACCCTTCCCTTCTCCTTACAGATATTCTACAGATTCAAACACCCAAACAAATTCAGATTAGGTCTAACAATGTCATAAATATCAAACCCACCCGATTGCTTCTGTCACGGTTACATGCAGTAAAAAAAACCCCACATTATTTGCAAAAGTACCCCTCACCATCAAATCGAACACGAGGCCTTTCCAAAAACATTTCCCTCCAAGAGGCATATGGAACAAGTTTATTGCAGCTCCTGCCCCATATTTTCAAACAGACTTGATGCCAGATTTCAGGATCTCTAGTGAAAATGAGAAAAAAAAGCAAACCCCATAACCTTCCTGCAAACCTTCTTTAGCTTTTATACATCAAAGTAACACACTCCATTATTTAGTTTGGATGCAACTGAATGAAACTTTCTTGAACAACAATAGCTCATAATTTAAAATCATTGACTAATTTACTTAATCCTGGAGCGTTTGAAAGCCACTTCCTCCTCCCAGTGAAATTCAAGAACACAACACCATTTTCAGCCAAGTACAGAACAACAACATGGCAGGAGCCTGGCACTTCTCTGTGTGGCCACACAAGGATGACAACACAACAGATTATTCTGGAGACCCTGCAACTCCGACTTTCAAACAAGGTAGAGCAAGTAAGAGTTTCAGCAACATTTTTTACTACAGTGAAGTCATCTACCTAACATACCATTTAGTGGTGTATTCAAAAGCTGATTAGCACTGTGAGGAGCATAACATGAAAACTGCCGGAAGAAAAAGCAGGACACAGTCCTACATGTACAATTTAGCAGCCTAAAAGTAAAAAAAAAAAAAAAAAAACCAACCCCACCACCACCACCTTTCTAACACAGGCAATTTTGCTCTATGGATTTATTATCCCCCTCTACATACTGTTTACACATACTTGAGCATAAAAAAGCTCTTTTTTTCTTCCTTAGAGCACAGAGAAGCTTCACTCTAGATAATTTATCTACAATACCTGGCGCAAATGTAAAATCCTCGACAAACAAGAGATAATTGCTCTAATGATCTTAGGTCCAAGTCACTCGAAACCACCCATCGGAAAATGTACATTAGTACTTCCATAGGCAACACTGCAAAGAGAAGATAAATCCTTGTTAGAAGGCAACCTGTAAATCAATAGGTTATCTATAATTCCAGGTTTGACCATTACTGAAGTCCTGGCTTTCCATAAAAAATCCTACTTTTTCAAATTGTAGCCAGATGCCAGGGAACAAAAAAAAATCTTTAATTAAAGAAGTCACTATAAATTAGAAAAAAGTCATATAACGGAAGAACAAAAATCAAGAGCTGAAAGTGCATTATGGTAAGGTGATATGATAAAACATAGTTCTAGACTACAAATATCCACAACTGTAAGGTGTTATACCAAAAAAATTCCACATTACATTGCACATCCACAGTGCCTGTGAAGCAGTCTTTTCTTCAAACTGACCTAGTGTGTAACATTACCTCAAAGCATACTGCTTTCGCGTGACAAGCTAAATAAGCTCAGGTCGGGTTCAGTACTGGGTAGGAGGTCCTAAGAACAGCTTACCCACTATGCAATCAGTATGATATCACTCTGTACTTTGTGGTACAGGTCCAGTGACTGAAAATGCTACCACACAGCACAGTTGTGTCAAAAGACTTTTTCTAATGTAATACAAGATAATGACAGGATCCTCATCAAAGCACCACAAGATCATATGAGAATTTTCCTAGCATTAAAAAGTTCAGTGAGAAAGCGCTGGGAAATTAAGCCAAAATGCTTTCTAATAGCCTTCTGTCTCCCTAAGTTTTCTCTGTTATTTCTGCTGGGTATAATCTTGTTTACTAATCATATACCCTCAGGAATTACACTTAATTTATTTTCAACTACTGCTGCTTTCCAGAGCCTATGGCTTGAACTGTATCACCACACGCACTTAAGACTTGATTTTACTCAGTGTAACTGCTTTGAGATCAAATGGAGAGAATAGCTGAGCGGCACAAATGTAAATTGAACTACAATAACTAGCTGTAAATACCATGGTAGAAACCACAATTTAATAGAATTCTGATTTTTAGTGAAAAAACATGCTTCTTAAAAAAACTGTGTTGCTGCACTCCCACAAATCCAACCAGATTGTTTTTGCTATCAAATTTGATGGAACTTAAGTTTCACATTTCAGAATACTAACATGATAAAAAGTACATACACCTCATTGGGCACCAGTTTCTGTATTCATTTAACACACATCTCATTTCATGAATCTGACTTAATTCTATGTTTCCTTCCTTGAGCAGAACAGAGGAGATGAGGCCAAGATTTCCAAGAGCAACTGATAATTCAGGATGCAAAACACACACGCTTTAGAGGCATCTGATTTTAAGAGAGTTCATAGCTTATATATACTCTACATTTTAGATCTCATAAGAAAGTCTCAGGATGACTGTCCTGGAACTGAAGCACTGAAAATTATTAACCTTCAAAAGCCTTTCTAGCTATGTTACATAGTCTTGCTGAACCTGAAAACGTATTTGTTGTAAAAATCTCATACAGAATCAGATAAAACCAGGAAATTCAAAGATGCATATTCTTCACAGAACAATTGTCTCTTATTCACACTTAAGAATTGTAATAAATATTTGCAAACCAAAACAAAAAACCCCACATTTCACTTTTTCAAACATTAACTGGAAGGAAAACTGGAATACACTTACTTCAGCAAGTCTGTTCCTAGAAGTTGCTACTTTTAAGTATGACTCTGATGCTGAAAAATTCTACTTAGTAGTAGTACTATATGGAAAAGCTTGTGTGATAAAGGCAAAATCATGTATGAGAAAAAGATCTGTTTAGGTAGTTGATGATCTTTGTTCCTTTACATCTAACTATAAAAGTAAATAAAGAGATACTGTGTACGTTTCTTTAAAGGTGGCTTTAAAATAAAGGAGACATGTTTTAATAGTGAAACATCTCTATAAATTCTGTCTCTGAACTCTTACAGCGTATCTTAACTCATACCTGAGATATGGGTCTGGCTGACATCAACCTCAGGCTGACAAAGTTTGACTGAAGATTCCTGAAGAGTTAACTGCTGCTGGAAATCTGACAGGAGATCAGCCATTTTGTCATCCTCTTTGTTATCCTCAACACTAGAAAAGGGGGAATGCCAACATTGTGATATTGGACAAAACATACCAACAGATGTCCTTATCTTGGCATCAATCCGCTTTCTTACCCTCATTCAATATAGTTGTTTCCTGTATGTTTTTAAAGCAATCTCATTTCATCATACAATAAAAGAACTACTACAATCTTATCAAGTTCATTTAGATTTTGCTGGAATCCATCTGACAATAACATCTTTTTTTTTCATTTAATTCCAAATCCCGTTTCTTTTTGGGTTTGAGAGTTTACTGTTTTTAGTGAAGTCACTGAAGAACTGCGTGACCTCATGAAAAGACAAATCTCATCATTGACTTTGTCTAAGATAAGCCATATGCAGGAAATAAATTATCATTGACAGAAAGTGATATTTAGTAACCCTTGTCACGATGTAAGATACTGAAAACAATTAAGAATTTTTTTTTTTTATTTACTCTTCCATTATTCACTGAAGAGTGATCCTCCATGGGTTTATTCATCAGTAATGAAGGAAAACTTTCCTTTAGGAAAACTACTTTTTCCCAATTCTGTAAATAGGCAGACACAAAAAATTTCAGGAGCAAGAATAACGTAGCAGAACAGAAACAATATGCTTGCTACTCGTCAGTAAACTCAAAGGATTACTAAGTGATAAAAGAACATTACCACATTCAAGAAAAAATCTAAATTTAAGTTGTATGTCATAATATGATCCTTTAATAGGTGCATGCTTGTTTGCACCAAGTAACCACAAACTACACAACTCTCCTTGATCTATTCATGAAACTATTCCTTTCCCCTGACTTGGTATACAAGCTAGCTAAGAGATCTTCCAGTCACTTTTTAATATTATTCAATTCTACTCTAAACAAGCTTAACAGAATGAGCTGAGAATATAAGTATGCAACTAGTAGACCTACCAATGGGTTTTAAAGTATTATAGGGAAGACAATTATGTTTGGGCCTGTCATAACTAAGACTATAGCAAGGCACTGCACTGAACATACCTTCCTTTCTTTTGATGAATATGATGGCCAGTCCCAATACCTGCAGGCCACACTGTGTATTGTTTTTTCAAATGTACTTCTGTAATTGTTTTCTTCTCACCAAGACTGTATGAAACACCTACAACAGTAATCGAGCAAGCAGAACCACCACAACTCTTGAAAAAACACACCTCTACAAATACTGCTTTTAAACAACAATTAAGAGTACTGGCTGGTTTTCCCTCATTGTCATGTAGTGCTAGGGATAGTGCAGCAACATTTACAAAACTGAATGAAAATTCACAGAATCATACTATCATTAAGGTTGGAAAAGACCTTTAAGATCACCGAGTCCAACCGTTAACCTAGCACTGCAAAGTCCACCACCAAACCATGTCCCTGGGTGCCACATCTACACGTCTTTTAAATACCTCCAGGGATGGGGACTCATCCAGTGCTTGACAACCCTTTCAGTGAAGAAATTTTTCCTAATATCCAATCTAAACCTCCCCTGACACAACTTAGGCCATTTCCTCTTGTCCTATCGCTTGTTACTTGGGACAAGGGACCAACACCCACCTCACTACAACCTCCTTTCAGGTAGCTGTAGAGAGCGATAAGGTCTCCCCTCAGCCTCCTCTTCTCCAGACTAAACAACCCCAGTTCCCTCAGCCGCTCCTCATAAGGCCTGTGCTCCAGACCCTTCACCAGCTTCGTTGCCCTTTTCTGAACACGCTCTCGCACCTCAATGTCCTGCTTGTAGTGAGGGGCCCAAAACTGGACACAGTATTCAAGGTGTGGCCTCACCAGTGCCGAGTACAGGGGGACAATCACTTCCCTGCTCCTGCTGACCACACTATTCCTGATACAAGCCAGGATGCTGTTGGCCTTCTTGGCCACCTGGGCACACTGCTGGCTCATGTTCAGCCGGCTGTCGACCAACACCCCCAGGTCCTTTTCAGCCAGACAGCTTTCCAGCCGCTCTTCCCCAAGCTTGTAGTGTTGCATGGGGTTGTTGTGACCCAAGTGCAGGACCCAGCACTTAGCCTTGTTGAATCTCATACCACTGGCCTTGGCCCATCAATCCAGCCTGTCCAGACCCCTCTGTAGAGCCTTTCTACCCTCAAGCAGATCAACACTCCTGCCCAACTTGGTGTCAGAGGTTTAATGAAGGGAGTAGAGAAAATGATGCTAAAATAAGAAAAAATCCTAAAAAACCTAGGATTTTTACGTGACTGTAGTCTATCATCCAGCATTTTTCCAAGTGCACAAATGCACAGCAAAGATTTCATGCTAGCAATGCATTCAGAAACTAAAGTAGCAGATGTAAATAAAGCACTTAGCTCATCTTACTCTCTTTTATATTGAGTCAACTACTGTATTGAAGCTGTACTGCTCAGGGCAACAAGACTGAGCTAGTAATACCACACAGACATGGTTCTACTTTCCTCTTTTATTCTCAGATTTAAAACTCTTGATTTCTTGTAGCTATCAGCAGCATCTATGGATGCTACCAGTTACCAGTGAATTGGGAAGTTCTGTTTCATAAGCTTGTCTTCACTACGCTATCTGAGCTATAACAGAAGTTTTGGCCCTAACCTGAATCCTGTCCTCAAACTAAGTCTTGGGCTCAAGTTAGGCCAATCCTAAGCCGCTACACATCTGGTATGTCACGGCTAGGGGTATTCTGATGCCTGTAATGATGAAACACTTGACTACTCAGATTACAATCTGTGAGCTTCCAAATTTATTGCTCTACTTACTGGAAATGCTCCCATTTGGCTGTGTTAGCACAAGAACATTAGTACATGCCCTTGCTTAATTACGATGCTTATTCCATGGTACAAAGCTTTTACTAATTCATCTTTTTGCCACCTACAATTTTGTAGATAATCCTAAATGTATAACTCATAAATCTGAAACTAAAACTAATAAAGTGACTGACACTTTTTTCTTTTTTTAAGTAACAACATAACGACTTGTAATCCTTCCATTTGAATTTAACTAGCTCCAAACAAGCCTGTTACCTTCTTTGAACTACAGTATAGAAAAGTCCTCCTTGGACAAATGCATCTGTAAACTTTCTATGAAGCAGTGTATTCAAATGAAAGCAGACAAGTTTTCCAAATGTTAAGAGACTTACACCTGTGTATCACAGTAGAGCGCTCATATGCTTTAGAAACAAAATTTCAGGTTTCAGTACTCCTATGCGCTTAATTAGTAAATTTTCATACTTACCACCTCTTTCCTACTCCATCACCATCTGGGGACCGTGTATAGGTGATCTTAAACTCTATGTCAGGTACAAGCTGCATGGCTAGACGATAAAACTTGATGGCTGAAAATAACGGTTTAATGTTTAAACATGCCTAATGTCTATACTAGCTTATCAAAGCAAAGATTTTTTTTCAGAGAGATGACTTCAGCTAAAAGCACTAAAAAGGTGGAAAATGCCTTTGCCTAGTAAATCTTATTTAGTCTAAATTGATTATGTTTAAATTCAATACAGAAGAGAGGCACATTAAGCCCCTATTTTCAAAACTAAAAACTGCAAGTACTCTTTCAGAATAAAGAGCTCTCTCAGATGTGTTTCAGCGTTGACAGATTTACCTTAACTACTACAAATTCAATTATGGAGTAGAAACTTTTACATTAAAACATTACAAAGTCCTGATTTCATTTGTTGCCCAGCACTTACAAAGCTTTCTCAACAAGCCGTAAAGATTTAAAGCATATTATATCATATTATATTATATTATGGCGTAAATAACCATGAGGAACATGAAAGAGAATTTGAAAGATGATGCAGGTACCTTAAATCCCCGGTATAGTACAGTCAGTCATTCAGACATACACAACATTATAAAGGTGAGAAAGATAAACAAAACGTTGTAATTTTAAAAATTCAACAACAGACACAAACCAAGTAAATTTTACTGTGGCAAAACCCTGGAAACTACAGAAGGCACAGAAGCAAGCCACTCAAAACACTGAGGGTGAGGAACCTGACTGGAGAAAAGCAGCCTTTTCAAAAAGCTATGTAGCAAGCACAAGACTACACCCAACACACAAAATACCTTAGCCTGAAGTAATTTTGGCCCGTAAAAACATGTAATAAATTAGAAAGTGAACCAACTAATTTTATTACCTACTGGGGACTTATATTTCTCCCTCTTCATCTGAGATCTGGAACAACCACCAGAAATCCCTTGCAAGGGAAGGAAAACTCCCATGGTGGAGAGGAAATTTTGTATTCAAATGGTGGCTGAAGTCAGGATCTTCCAGAGTACTCTCAGTTTTGCATATCTTGACATATTTTGCACCTGCACTTTAACAAAGGTGGCCAAAACCTCTAGTGGATGAGCAGGATGGCACATACATTCTGTGTTGCCTTTTTTTTCATGAAAGAAATAGAAAACTGGTATCTCCACTACTGATCTACAGGACTTGAAGTTAGGATGGGCTTCTTTATATGTTCTGAAAACTAAATATGAGAAAGAAAACTTTGAATTTCCATTTTTACCAGTGCTGATAGCAAGAGGGCAAGCAAGCTAAGCATCTTAAATATTTATGGCAAACCTCATAAAATAAGACTACCAGATTTAAACATTCACTTCAGGAATTCTTAAAGAAGCTATCTTAGCATGGTGTGTAAATTAAAAAAAAAAACCAAAACCAAAAACCAAACAACAAAACATTCCATGGGTTAAATAGTTCTGTTCAAAGTGGAATGAAGAAAACTGTGAGCACAGGAAATACAGTATACTGCCTTGATTAATTACTATGCTTTTTGCATGTTACAAAAGTCTGTATATAAAGAAGCATGCTATATGAAGAAGCAAGCCCGTGCTTCATGAAATTGCTAGATTTCAAAATACTGTCATTTTGTCTGAAAGCTAGATATTCTTTCCTTGATCTCACTTTAGCTTCACCTCAACCTTAGAACTCTGATATGAAGGTTGCTTTTATAGCAAGTTGCTTGTTTATCCGAATAATTCAGCTCTCAAATGACTATTAGCCTGCAGTTTAAGTTCACTGGCATCATGCAGTCTTGCACATAAATCAGAGAGCGTTAAATTCCTCTGCAGTAAGGGTGTTCATTGTAGACTTCCATATTACCTTCATAAAGAGCCCCATTTTGTTCTTCTTCCACAGCCTTCAGGAAGAGTTCTTTTGCCTGCACAATAAATTACACAGAACACTTCTTAAATCCCTTACAAATACAAGTGCATAGTCGCTTGACTTAGAATTATTTTTCATCTTACCTACTGTACCCTAGGAAGGAGATAAATAAAATAATTCCATAGAGCGAGAAAACGTATTCATGTGCTATAAGCCATAGCTGAAATTCCCAGTCAACAAACTATCCATGTTCTTGCTGCTCACCCCTTACCTACAGTCTTTCAGAAAGCAGACTGGGAAGGTGACGCAAAGCCAAGCATAAAAACTAGAAAAATCAGTGTAGGATTATGGAAAGACATTAGTATGGAAACAACAGGTCAGTCACCTCTGTTGTTTCTCTAGACTTAATTCAGCATTAGCTTTTAGGACAGTTATCCTGCAATACTAACACACACAAACACATCCCAAAATTATACATCTATTTTTTGTACCTTTTCCTCTTTTGCCATCTCCTGTTTCCCTCTGGCATCTAGAGACTTTACTCCAGGTCCTCTTGAAGATGCTCTGCATGGCAGAGGTTCCAACCCACTAGAACTCACACCTGGAGCAAGCTCAAACATCCACTGAGCTCTGAACATCTGGAGCTGTGCCTAAAAAATGCAATTGATTCTGATTTAGTATCACATATTCAGACAGTACATCTTCTGAGGAGAAATTATAAAGTACAAACACAAAAAAGAATTTCAAAATTATGCTTTACACTTCCAAGTCTTAAACAGTTTCAGTGAGTTTAGACACAGAGAGTTAGTAATTGTTTTACAGTAAATTTAAAAAAAAAAAGTGCATGAGTACTTGTTCAATCCCATTCAGTAACGTAAGTGCTTTTATCTGAACTGCTCACCTCAGAAGAAAAACTGATGTTCAAGAAGTGGTTGTTAGTGCTATGGTTATGACCTAAGTCTCCACAGAAAAGTATTCTTTCTAGACATGTTTGTTCTTGTTTATGCAGAGTTATCTTAAGCAAGAAGTCAATTAGCTCTTGAAATTAAAATGTAGAAAACCTAGTATTTTTTTTACACAAGCATACTAAGCTTTATGACAATCAAGGCTGTCATTCATATAATGTACAAATAAGACCTTACACTCCTTTCTCTTTTAAAAAGAACGGGCTATGCTCTGTGAAACAAGACAAGCTGTAATTCTTGCCATGCATTTTTTTTTCAGCATCTTTAAGGTACACTTTACACACCTCTTGCAATCATGACTTCTGGGGAACAACTACACAGAAATCTAGTACGTAAG
The DNA here is from genome assembly GCF_030463565.1 of Pelecanus crispus. NCBI lineage: Eukaryota > Metazoa > Chordata > Aves > Pelecaniformes > Pelecanidae > Pelecanus > Pelecanus crispus. Next base: position 105,864,278 of record NC_134645.1, read on the forward strand.
AGAACACACTTTTCTATCAGACTGCTTTTATCAACTTGCTGCTCCAGAAGAGAGTGACAACTTAAACTGGAATTTGATCCATACAGAAACTGCTGTCCGATTTCTGCAGTTCTTCAAAGAAATTCCAAATCTGCCACAAACTTTCTTTTTATCTAACTAATACTGAAGACTGAACTTGACACTTGGAACACAATGCAATATTTATCTAGTTCACTTTTGGAGGGGCAGACAGATTACGCATTTGTCAGATCAACAAATGTGCGGTAACTAAATGAGCATAAGTAATGCAGCTTAAATCACAGCAATACTACGTTTGTAAAAAAAACACTAGCATGAGAGACATACCTGAAGATTTGCTTCACCGGATCTTTCATTGTCATCGGTTCTTACCAAATCAGAGTGACAATCTTCTTCAGCTTCTGCCTAGTAGAGAGCAGTCAGATGTGATTATAGAGTCCACATAAGTCCCTACAGCACCTTCACAAGGCGCAAGTGTCACGGACACACATTAAAAAAAATTTAACCATACTCCCCTTTTCCCCATCCTACCCACCTATGCCACAGAGCACTCTCAATTGAGGATAAAAATTAATCTTAAAATTACTGGTATTGTTTGCACTTCCCTATTAACCCAATGAAGTTGGGGTTTGCATTTCAGTCACATCAATCCAACACAGATTAGTACATGCATCAGTACACTGCCATAATACCTGAATAAATACACTCAGTGTTTAAGTCAAAGCATAGGAGTAAGCTTCAGTATTAAACAGTAGTGTGCTTCATGCAAGAAATTAAAATTTAATCACTATCTTCTCATTGTAAAGATAACCAGTAGTTTTGATCTATTTAATATTTACAAAGGCACAAAACAACTAGTGCTTTGAGTAACAATAGATATTTTATGAAAATTATGGGACAATATGGGAAATCTCAAAAACTACATGTGAAACTAAACAAGAAAGTATTGTAAAAGAAAATAAAAAGCTAGCATGAGAGCTTGACAGCTGTTTTTATTTACAGTACTGCTGTGAGACAGGTTAAACAAGTAAGACCTTAAATAAGACCTTTAACTAAACTTAACATGGCTCTACATAGCAGTTAGCTAGTTTAACAGCAAAACTTAAAAAGAAGCAAATAAATTCTCACTGTGAAATATACTGAGATTTATGGAATCTATACTAAGACAAAGGAAAACTAATTCTGAGCATCAGTGACAAGTCACTACAATGACAACAGCAGCAAGATGCCAGTAAGGAAAAAAAAACCTCAACAAAGACTAAGCCATTTGTTTAAAGTTCTTCCTGCAGCTGAAGCATCCCAGTTTTTCTACCACTCTGTGCTGAAATTCACATCTATAGTTCTGCAAGTACATAATGCAGAATGAGATTATAAGAAGGCAAACCTGACGTTAAGATTACCACAGCTACTTACAGAAGTTTTGTTTCCCATCCTTCCTATTGCAGATAGTGCTCAAAGACTTCAAGTGACATTCTAGCAGTGAGATACTTACGAGTTCTCGTAAAGAAATCTCTTATCTCCTGCACAATCGAAGTGCAGAAATCAAAGCATTCTTGTATTCAGAAGATTTGTAAAATTTTTATAGCATCTGGAAGTTCATGATCAAACTACAGAATACTGGCAAACCCGATGGGAAAGCAACGTTTAATCTTTTTTTCTTGGTGACAAGCAGCTCCCTGGAGTTCAGCTGTAGCACTTGTCTCCACTTCCCCCAACAACCACAAACTTACTGGCTTGTCATCTGTAAGCGTGTTTTCACTGATGTCTCAGTCAATTTATCTTTTACAATTGATAATGCAGACAGTGTTGGTTGGTTAAACTAAACGGATATTGCACCTGTTTCTACACTCTGATTTTAAGGCTGCACATTTTTAATTTCTCGGTGGAGAAAACGGGTAAGCCAGAACACTCCAAAGCACTAGCAGCGTTAAATCTGAGCAAGGAGTAAATAATTTAGAAATTTCACGGGTTTTGATTCCAGAATTTTATTGCAGGCAGTTAATGTCCTATGAGTTACAGCAGTCTTACCATGTTATTTCAGCATCCAGGGATTACATCTATGCTGGCCAAACAGAGATGGCCTAGGAACAAGCTAGCATTCAAATGGATGTCTGTAAGTGCATTATTATGGCACTGGGCTGACACAAACAAGGCCTACCTCTGCCTGCGCAGAGTGCAAGGCTTCTGGTTTGCAGCCAAATTATGTCCAGTCAGCTCTCAGTCTGGGCAGAATAAGCCTGTTTTTATCTGCAAAATGCAGAAACTAGCAATTTCTAAACTAAATCAACACACTATCTTCTTATGCATAAAGGCACGCCCATTAAAACCTTTAACTCATGAAGTTTGTAAATAAACTAATTTAAGGGTAAGAGTTAAAATTATTTAGGTAATGAATCTGCCTGAAGTTTACCTCATCTTCTTGCTTCAGTAATCTGTTCAAGAGTCTTGATTTTTCCTCCCCTCATCTCTGTTCAACTGTCTTACTTCTCCTTCATTTCTGAGTCACAGTCAGTCATGGTTCTGGACCAACTGCTTCCAAAATCTCATTCAGTGCTCTTTAAAACTTAAATGTGCTCTCAATCCAAACAGAAAATACACCATACTATGAAGACCTAGTCCACAGCCTAAAAGCTGTCAAAAAACGTCATGAAGTTGATTACAACCAAAGTTTTGACTTCCGTCATTACCTCCTCTATACTGAGTGCATGTGTGATCTGAAGTCTGTCATATCAAATGTTTGTCTTCTGGCAGCAGTGGCAGCCTAAGTGACCATCCCTCTAAATTCACCAGTAAAGCAATTCATTCACATTGCTACTGCATGACTAACTGGACTGAAAAACTGATCTCTATTAACAACCTTTCCACGATTTATTTGATCTGCTGAAACCCTATGGTTTTGCTAGAAGAAATGAGTAAACACAGGTATTGCTGAAACAAGGATCTTCACTAGCAGACAGCTCATGAGACCACACCTAAAGCAGGCTGTTAACTTGTAGAAATTGGCTCCTTGCCCCCACTCTGAGAATACTTAAATTGTAGTTACAGTTTCTGAAGTTCACTGAACATTGTACTGTAACTTCTACTTAGCGGATAAAACTAGCCTGTTCATCTTTATGCAGCTGGCCTTCCTCCTGCGACAAGTCAGCAGTCACATTGAACAGTGACTTTATCCTGCTTAGAAGTGAGACATCCTTAGCATGTACTGATCAGCTCACATAATTTTCCATGAGAAAAGTAGTAGCCAGTCAAGCCACCAAAAGGTCAACGTCAATAGTAAACATCTGAATTAGACTGCAACCTGTAAAAAGTCAGCTGAGTCGACTTGATTCTGTTTGCAAAGCTTTAGAAATCACTTGCCAAATACAAAACTATTTGCACAGCTTAGTTTTAACTGTTTTGCAATCAATAATTGCGTGCTGATTTCCTCAGAGCACAACGATCGCTTACTAAACTGTCTGTAATGTCGAATCTTCTAATAGTTTAGATCTTTGTTTCAACAAAATAAAGCCAAGATCAGAAACAGTTCAAAGCAGACTGTCACCAGTTGAACAGGGCTACACGTGAACTGTACAGAACTGAGGGAGAAGCAAGCACAACACAGCGAAACAGTGACTGATGGCTAATGTTCTTCTTGGTTTTATAAGAAAACGAGGAAGTTGCTCCTTTTTCCCGTCAATGTGGTAGAAGCAACACTGTGTTCAAAATTAAAGAGTTTTAATCACAGTGGTAAGGCGTTTTGAGAGCTCCTGAATGATATAAATGGTTTAACTTTGAACGATCGAGTCCTCATTATGGATACTTGAATCCATATTGAGGTGCAGTCAGAAAAGCAATACTGAACCAAACAATATTTCTGATATCGTATGTTAAATCACAAACTCAAATAAGCAGAGCGCCTGGCCCATGGAGTCGTTTAAATTACCAAGTGACTTTATGCCACCTGTTTTTTGAGGGAAGAAAGAGAAAGGTAGGGCATGCTCGTCTGTAATGACACAGTGATTTGTTCAGGTGTTTCTACGGATAGCCAGATCGGTGCTGAATCAAGCAGCCCCACTCGTCAGCCCAAAAATCCTCTGCGGAAGGCGGCCGCGTCTCCTTGCGGCGCGGTTATCCGCGGCGGGATCCCGGCCAGGATCAGGGCACGCTTCCCGCAGGCACCCCCCGGCGGGCGGCCAGGGCAGGCCTGCTCGGCGGCAGCACGGCTCGGGGGGCCGCTCCTCCCGCCCCCGGGCACACACCCCTCGCCGCCGCCACCAGTCCCCCCCCCGGCGGCGGGGCGGGGCCGGGCCGCCCTCCGCCCGCACCCGCCACGGCGGCCGAGCCCCCGCCGCCGCCCCCCGGGGCGCCCGCTGCCTCGCCCCCCCCCCCGCCGCAGGCCGCACTGCAGCGGGGAGCGGGGCACGGCCGGCCCGGGCCCGCTCACCATGCTGCCAACGCTCGGGCGGCGCTGTCCCGTCCCGGGGGTCTCCGCCCCCCCCGCTCGGTCCCTGCGTCCTCCCCGCGGGGGGAAATTAGCAGAGTTCTCGGTCGGAGAAGCGCACCACGCAGCGGGAGTAACTGCGGGCCCTGCGTACGGCAGCCATCTTGCCGGCGAGTGAGCGGCCGGCGGGCCGGGAGCAGCGGAGAGAGGCGACCAGACAAACCCGCAAGGTCAGAGCGCCGCCTGACGCACGGGCCGCTCCCAGCCGCGGCCGCCGGCCGCCCGGACTACCCGCCCCAGCGCGCACCGCGGCGGCGCGGTGCCTGCTGGGAAACGTGGTCCCCGGCCGGCACCGCCGCGGGCCGCGGCCGCGCCGCCCGGCAAGCGGCGCCTCCCCAGGCCCGTCCCGCGCGGCGGCGGAGCAGAGGCTGCCGGGAAGGGCAGGCCCCCCGCGCCGCCAGCCCGGCGGGCGGCGCCAGCGCCCCGGGGCACCTGGCGGGGTCGCTGCTCCGCCCGCCCGCTCCCCGCCGCGCTTGAGGCCCGGCCCAGCGCGCCGCCGCCCCCGCCGCTCCGGTGCGGGGTCCGAGGGAAGGCGGCCATGTCCGGGGCCCACGGGGAGGCCTCCCGCCCCCTCGGCCCGGTGTCCGCAGGCGCAGGGTGCAGTGTGGGAGCCGCCGATTCCGCTGGGCCGGCGGTCAGACCGCGGGCCTTGTTACCGAAAAATTAAAAACCGGTTAGCAAAGGAGTGGTTAGCACTGCGGCTGTACGGGTCATAACGTGACCCTCAGGGCCCCCTGCTCTTCGCCCATCCAGTTCAGTGAACAGGGTTATTACGTGCTGTCAGTACACCCCCTCAGGTTTTCTAAAACGGGACTAAAACCATCTTTTCAGTCTGCATTACAGTCTTTGTTCCAGAAGAAAACCACGTCTACGGCTCTTTACGTCTGACCTGCAAACCCTTACCAGTACCTTACCGCAAACGTTTTTAAGAGCAGAGGGAGGCGTGTGCGTGTGCCGGCGTCGGGCCGGCGAGGGCTCCCGCTTGGGTGCTGGGGCCGGCGGCGGCAGCGCAGCTGAGGTTTTGTGATGGGTGGTTGTCGATGCGACTGGTTATATTTAATGCTGCTTCTCGTTTGGGGTTGGAGTCCAAGCTGCTGGGCTTTTCTCCCGCCTGGGTGTGCCTCTTCTTGTGGGAATGAAGAAGCCGCGTCTCCAGCAACAGAAAAACAGGGTGCTAGGGCTGTCACTGGGCCCGGTGCTAGCGTGTGTCGCTGCACCTGAGATGTAATAGGGATGGCTTAAAAGCAGAAATCTCTTTTGAGTACGTGTGCACTGCTCCCGCTGGCATCACTGAGAGTCATGCATGGCCATAGGAGAGAATCTCACTCCTTTTATAATTTTTTCAGTCTGAGAAATGTGAAGACAAGCCTCTATTGAGATGGCGGCTGTGGGGGACTGGGCATCCAGAGCTTTCTGGAGTTCCTTCACACCTTTTTTAACGAATGTCTTCTCAAATAAGTGTATTTCACTGTGGGATTCACTGATGCAAAATCCTCCCCGAGGGGAGGAGCGGCATGCGCTGTGCTCCTGAATAACGCCAGCTCACCCCGTCTTGCAAACCCCGGGAAATAACTCTGTGCTTGACTTTTAAAACCTCAGTGAGTAAGTGTAAAAAGAAGCAAAGGCTTACTGAACCATTATTACTGTCAGATCTGATGCTCAATTGCTTGAGGCCAATTTTTTTTGTTCCTTATTTCCCTTTTTCTGCCCCCCCCTCCCCCCCAAGTGTTAACCGGACCCTGCCAGAGGCAGGGAGAGCTGCTGGTGCTGAGGCTCGGGAGGCTCGGGCCCTCCAGCAGCGGTTAAAATGTCGTATTTTTGCCATTTGTTCACAATTTGGTATTTCTGCATTCCTGCTTTGTTATTTAAACTCCTCGCGGGGGTGTGAGAGAGGCCAGTCATCAGGGGATTTTTATCATTTTTTTTTAATTACGTTAAAACCCAGCTCAGCCGTAATCCCCTCTCCGGCAGCCGTGCTGCCGCTCCGCCGGCTCTTGCCTCTCCCCGCGACAGCCGCCCGCTTTTTGGGGGCCGCTAACCCCCCTCCCCGCGGCTGAGGCCTCGCCGGCGAGGCCCGCGGGCCCCCGCTGCCCGCCCGCCTGCCTGCGAGGGGGCCGGCCGGGCGGCGCGGAGGGGAGGGGAGCGGCGCCGGCCCAGCCGCCCGCTGTCGTGGGGCCTTATCCCCCCGCGGGGAGCCCCGCCGCCGCCGGGCGGGGAGCGGCCGGGGCGGGGGGCGCGGCGGGCCGCGCCATGGGCTCGGCGGCCGGCGGCGCCCTGAGCGAGGCCGGCGGCCGCCGTGGGCTGCAGCTGGGCCGGGGCGGCTCGGGGAGCGCCAGCGGGCAGCGGCGGCAGCCGGCGGGGCCGGGGCGCCGCCATTAGGGGCCTTTCGCGCGGCTTCCGCAGGCCGGGCCTCGGCTGAAGCAGGGGGAGGCCGTGCGCCCGGTACCCTGAGGTGCGCCGCCAGTGAGTACCGCGGGGCCCGCTCCCGCCCGCGGCGGGGAGGGGGGAGAGCAGTTCTGCGGTAAAATCAATGACCGGAGCGGGGTTACTCGCGTCTGCCGGGGCTGGAAACCGGCCACGGCCTCGGCGTGAAGGCCGGGCGGGAGCCGCCACCCGGCCCGCGGTGGCGGGCGGGCGCCGGGCCCCGTGGCTCGCCCCCCCACCAGCTGGCAAACGCCGCCGGGCCCTCCTGCTGCCGAGGGGCCGATTCCCCCCGCTGCCCCCTGCCTTGGCGATCGGCTTCGGGGCACCCCCCAAGCCTTTTCACTGGCAAACGTAAGCAGCGGCCGCTGGGACAGCATGGATTTAAACCCGCGGCTTTAAACCGCGCCTTTCTCTGTGCAACCTACGAGTAACACCTTCAGGTTATTGCTAAAGCACAGCGCAGCGCAGATTTTAAAAGGCACTTGCTGATTGTTTACTGTTTGCGTTTCTCAGCTGTGGCAGAGAGTGAGCCAGTTTCGCTTTCAGTTCTCAGCGCTGAAGCCCTTCAAACGGGAGAGGATACTTACTTAAAGCATACATAAGCGAAATAGTAAGTTTGAGTCAGAAAATAGTCTTGACGCATTAAATTCGGCTTGCTTTTCAAGGGGCTTTGCTGGTTGTTTTACGTGGGAAGAAACGTTTATAGGTGAGGCGGAGTCCAAACACGGTGTTACGGTATGGTGAAAATAAGGCTTTTACTTTTTTCTATTTAGTATCGACACATTCACTCCAAGATAGTTTTGCAGTTTGTATTTACATCCTCTAACTATGTGAATTTGCCTAGATTGTAGTTCTAGACTAGATTATACATGTTGTAGCTCTGCAAACGGCTTGTCAGAGACTTGTGCTCTTTTTAGTGATTTCAGTGGGACTCTACTTAGGTGAAACAGTCTGCAGGCTAAGGTTTAGTTTCTTCCCGTAGCTGAAAGTGAGAGATAGTAGGTGTTAAGGACAGAACATAAATCTTGCAAAGTAAAATAAGTTTTTAAAAACAACTTTGCTATTAAGCTCAACAAGAAATAGTACTGATTTAGTTAACCCAAGAAGACTTTATGTAGTTCAGTGGATTTTCATACAGGTGGATTTGTGCTTCCATAGGAGCCTTGTTAACTTCTGTGCATCCTGGCATGTTTTTTAATATGTGTTCCCCACTGAAATCTGTATTTTTTGACACTTTTTTCTTCTCTAGGTTCTTTGCCTCCCCTTTATGCCTCAGAAATATTCCAGTTCATTTGTCTGTTTTGGTCACGTTCGATAGCAGAGCTGGAATCGCAAAGATTTCTTACAAGTTGTGTGAAAATCGGAGGCTGTGGAAAGGAGAGGGGCTTAAATTACTGTCCCAGTAAGGAGTAGGCAGTTATGTTCACCACTTCATCTGTTCAAGAGACATCAGACAAACGGTGGTCTGTCCATGATAGCCATTGGGGATTATTACTAGCAATGTCACGTGCTAGCAGTTATGCATCTTTTGGTTTGCTGTGGTTATCAAATATGAGGTAAAGATGCTCCTCCACTCTGCAGTCACAGTCCCCTGGGAAGGGATATGTGAACGGTAAGCCAGGGGCAGCATAATGGTCTGTGAACTGTAAGGCATCTGTTACAATTTCAGAAATCTGTCATTAGGGGAGTATGTGCTGAAAAATCCACAAGTCCCATGTGTTTCAATTTGAAGTTCCTGTATGAAATTATCTGTTTGGATACTGATAAATACTACATTTTCAGACTAGGAGACCATGCAAGGCTTTGTTATTGTTTGAAGTTTTCACCAAGGATCTGAGTAAAGGCCTGGGAGCCAAGGCTTCTGAGTTGCCATCCAGTCATTGACCAGCTGGAGTAACCAGAGCTTTTTAACCTGGATGCAGAACACTGCCTAAACATAGCTTTATGCTATGCAGGTGCACAGCCTGAATACCAGCCAAAAAGAAACCGGTCCTCCAAAGTGCCGTTCTTATGGACAGGCTCTGTGTTCCTTGGCAAGTAGTACAAAATGAGGGATGAGGTCTCTAAGGTGCTGAATTGTGGTTCTCTGTAGTAGTGTGTGGAGAGAAATGGGTACTGCTAGAGGGCAATTTCTCCTGCCTGAGGTGCTGCCCAGTGTCTAAGATAGTGTTAGAGAGACGCTGTTTCTTTTTCATACATGATGTGTAAAATTGCTAAAAGGTATATTAACATCATATTTCCTAATTTTTGTTTGTTCCTGTATTAGTGTTAGTGGGACTAATAGGCTTAGAAGACTGAAAACAAGGGATCTTCACAACATCTGGCATCTACAGGATTGTGGCTCTGCACTGATGTCAGTTCAGAGTTTAAGCAGCGTAATCCCGTTACTCTTAAAATCATAATTTGGCTTTGTGGAATAGGGCAAGATGGAGGAGAGATTTAAGACTGCTACAAAAAAACCCTGTGGAAATGTAGTTCAAATGTAAAAGTCACTAGCCGTGAATATTGCTGTCCTCTTGGAGAAAAAGAGAATGCAGGGATCAAACCCTCATTGCAGGGAAGTTCTGTGTTATTCCAAATGTATGGTTAATTTATATAGAAGAGATCACATTTGTTCTAAAGTGTAGGAAATACTAGCAACAATTAGATTAAATGAAGGAATAAGAACTTTTTTTTGCTTTGTTATCTAGCATTCTGTTGTTCATGCAGTGTCAGGACAAAAGGTCAGATAGATAATCTGATGTAGCCACTACTTCTAGAGCCTGATTCATGCTTAGGGCTACTGTAGTGAAATACATTTGGTCTTATCTGACATGAATATAGTATTCTTCCTCTGAAGACTTGCTTTAAGGGAATACACATGGCTATATCTCTAGCATAGGACCTTACAGAAAGTCAGAAAATTGGTTTGTTTTAACTGATGACAGTACAACTTGTGAGACGGTGACTTACATGTCTGACAATTTGGCTTGAATAGATTCCCTCCTGTCTTAGTGTAATGCTTCATTTTTCCGATAGCAAAGTATTTTCCCCAAGCTATGAGACTTTATCCTCTGCTTTTAGTAATAGTTTCTCCCATTAGGGCCGCCTGCAAGCTTGCTGTAAAGTACCTCTAGCTTTAGCATAAGAGTGGATTTGGGGAACGTACCCAGTTACATTCAGGTACAGGCTGGCCCTTTCTGGCGAGAGACCCAGACAAGTGTTTGTGCATAGTTTACAAGGAGTATCTCTTGGAGGAGAATGGAGTCTGCAAACAAGCAACCTCAGAAGCATACAGAAATCAAATGGATTATGTTCTGTGCTTTCAGACCAAAGGCTAAGTCTTGAAAACATGATTCCTGCAACTGTTCACACTGTCCTGAGTGCTCTATATTTATGCTGCCACAGAAAGAACTGGTTACATTCGGAGGAGAAACACAAGAAACACTAAGGACTGAAATGCGCTTGCAGCTAGAGTATCCTCATCATGAATAGGTACACAACTATCAGACAGCTTGGTGATGGGACCTACGGCTCTGTCCTCCTAGGGAGAAGCATTGAATCTGGAGAGCTAATAGCCATTAAAAAGTAAGTATTTTCATTTGTTACTTAACAGTAGATAGTCCAGGTTTTTCCATTCTGTGGTCCACATCACTTGGTCATGCTGGTTTGACAACTTCACATTCCACACAACATTTGTATTTGGGCAGCATGCAAAGCTCAAGTTCCTTGTATCCTCCAAAGCCCCAGCAGAAGATAAAGAAGGTGAGATCTGTAGGCTTGCTGTAACAGTCCTCTGCTACTGTGTGCAGTCAAACATGTATTATGTACATTATTTAGGGTATTCCGCAATGCTCCTTGGGAGCCTGCAGACCCTTCCCTGCTGCGTATATGGAACATAGATTTCATGGCCCAATTTCCAGTGTAATGTTAATACTGCAGTGATAATTAACACAATGGATCTCATTGTCCATTATCTGTATCTATATGCTGTTACGTATTGGTCTTTTCAGCTTAAGATTTTGTTAAGATTCCTTGAGAAATCCACTTGATTTTTCTCTGCTGCTTCAGCAGTGACCTCAGTTTGTAAATGGCTTATTTGTCCTAGTTGTGGTAAGAGGCAGCTGTAAAGCATTGCAGGCACCTTCCTGAAATACCAACCATGACCCAGGGACATAGTTGTCAAAAGAGCTTTCAGTACAATGCTGTTTTGTATGAACAGTCAATAGCTGGCTTTAGCAACTTTCGAAGTCCCCTGTGCTGAGGGTATTTTTCCCTGTATCAAACCTTGCCAGAGGCACCTTTGATTTTCATTCTGCAACATGGTAGAAACTCAAAAATTTCAGAACAAACCAGAAGATGGTACTTTCTTAGCTTATACGTTAATGTCAATCCATTATTATGAACAGAAATGGCCTGGTGGCTCAACGCACAAGACAGTAACTGCAAAAACACTACTTAAAAAAAAAAAAAAATTCCAGACCCCCTTCACAAAATGAAGGGCTTGTAGTTCTTAAGCTATTCTAATTCTAAGAGCTGATTCCAAACTGGAAACTTACTACAATAATAAGTAATACTGAATTAGTATTAAAGTCTGACAAAGACTCAGATCTTCCAAGGGTGCCTAGCTCACTCTGAATCCAGACTTTAAGCAGTTGGGTATTTTTGTAAGTTTAATCTGTGTTCTTCTCTGTGTGTGTGTGTGCACGTGTGAGCCTTTGTCCTGTTGATCCTAAAGCATGGAGTTATGTGTGAAAGAACTGAGTCATAATCAAAATGCACATGAACAAATAGGACCATAAGTTACACACAAATACTATGTTCAGAGTTATATTCTGGCTTAGGAAAAAACAGATCTGCCATGCAGTTTGTTTCTGTTAGAGCAGAGTTGCTTATAAGCTTGAAATGAAAGGCAGAATTTGGAAAGCAGTTGGCATGATAGATGCAGCTCGCAAGGGAGGGAGAAACGTGGGGATCAGTGGACACTGAAAAATGAAGAAATACAACTTAGAGGGGAAAGGTACTGAAATTACAGAGAAATCAAAATATGGAGAAGAGGAACAAGAAGAATATGCTAAAATTGGAGACCCAGCGAAGCGGTTTAATTTGGTCTTCATTAGATTTGTTTCAAAACTTAGTCTGAGTTGTTCATAGCTGTCGTAACCCTTGTCATTTTTACAATTAGACTCGACTCCGCCACATTGTATACTGGAAAGAAAAATAGCATGCCCTGACTTGTTGAAGGCTCTGAAATTTTTGCAGCAAGATATATACACAAAAAAAAGCAATCCTGTGTAATAGTAATGGTTTCAATTCTATTAGAGTGTACCTTGTCTAGAGATGTAAAGTTTTCTGACAAAGGGGATAACATGTTGTATTTTGATGGAAGAACTGAATTGTTAAGATGTAGTGAGACTTACGGGTCTAAGACCAGCTGATGTTGACCATGTATTAATCATTTTTTTCCCTCTATTATTGTAGAATGAAGAGAAAGTTTTATTCCTGGGAGGAATGCATGAACCTTCGAGAGGTTAAGGTACTTCTTTCATTCAATAGTTGACTTGAAATTAGAGGATCCCTGTCACATTTTGGGGTAACATCAAATTCTTTCCACCTCTTATCAAAAACTCCCCCCAACATGAGCTGTGGCATATGGCATTACCGTTGTGTTTCCTGGCTCTGCATTTGAACAGGGTGTCCATAGTCTCATAAAAATTCTTACTAAAATTCTGCAGTCTTACAAAAAAAATTATTTGGTTGTAGAGAGCTGCTTCCTCCTTGCAGTAAGTGGTGAGTGAGTGGGAGCGCTTTCCTATCACAAAACCTGGAGTTGATTGATGTTTCTTTTTCAGAGCTTGAGAACACATGCCCTTTGCTCAGCAGTAACCTTTGTACATGCACTTGTTTCAGGGTAGTTGGTTTGGGGAAAGACATTTGGTATGAAATTCTGACACCAGCAAAGCTTTAGGGGTATGTTCTAAGGACCACCCTTAGTTCTAGTCCATGCTATCATTGTTGCAAACATGCAGAAAACCTAGGTCACTTTTCTTACTTGGTACTGTGTTGCTACAGCAAGAATGAATGTAGAACACACTGAAAATCTAAAAAGAAGGGAGAAGGCCCAAGTATGCTGGTTTTGGCTGGGATACAGTTAATTTTCTTCGTTGGATTTGTGCTGAAAACAGTGTTGATAATACAGGGATGCTTTAGTTACTGCTGAGCAGTGCTTGCACAACCATATGCCTTCTCTGTTTCTTACGCTTCCCTGCCAGCGAGTAGGCTGGGGCTGGGCAAGAGGCTGGGAGGGGACACAGCCAGGACAGCTGACCAAAGGGATATCCCACAGGACATTGTGCTCAGCAGCGAAAGCTGGGGGAAGGAGGAGGAAGGGGGGACGTTCGGAGTGATGGCGTTTGTCTTCCCAAGTAACCACTACATATGACGGAGCCCTGCTTTCCTGGAGATGGCTGAACACCTGCCTGCCGATGGGAAGCAGTGAACGAATTCTTTATTTTGCTTTGCTTGCGTGCACAGCTTTTGCTTTACCTATTAAAATGTCTTTATCTCAACCCACAAGTTTTCTCACTTTCTGCCCTTCTGATTCTCTCCCCCATCCCACCAGAGAGGATGAGCGAGCTCAGTTGCCCACCGGGGTTAATCCACAATACCAAGGAAGAATTTCCAGGGTTATATTTAGTCCTGAGTCTAACCTGACTGTTGCTAGTGCAAGTACAAGAAGAGTATGAATTCTGCTAGTAGGAAATTACTTAGAGAGAAAATGCAATTGTTTTGGTGCCTACTGTGGTGCTGGATAGCTGGCTTTTGAATGACCAGTGCATTAAATTGATACATATACCATGTATGTATCTGTTAATACTTGTCTTTGCCCTCAGAGCTGTCTGATTATTTAAAATATTGAAGAATTTTTGAAGCCATGTCTTCTGCATCAGTGAAGTAGTTTTTTCTTTTTCATTAGAGTAAGACCCTTGTAAAATCCTGTTTGTATTTTCTGTTTCTAGTCTTTGAAGAAATTAAACCATGCCAATGTAGTAAAGCTGAAAGAAGTTATCAGGGAAAATGATCATCTGTATTTTGTGTTTGAATACATGAAGGAAAATCTTTATCAGTTAATGAAAGAAAGGTATGTAGCAGCATCACCCATTCCTGGTATAATTACTTGCATAATGTGCTTCTAACACCCCTGTTACTTTTCAAAGGACTTTGGATCAGTTGTTTAGGCTTAGATCACTATGGCTTAAAGCTGTGTGCTGCAGTAGGAGCTGTGGCTGTCACTTTTGAGCATATCCCAAACGTTTTAGTGAGAGTTTCCAGTGTCTCTTCCCAGTTTAGCAGGGCAGATAAGTAGGGCACTCTTTTGAGAGTTAGGAACTGTGGACTTTTAACAGCCCTCATGCTGAGGAGGCAGTGAACCTAGAACTCTTGATTTCCAGGTAAGTACTCCAACCAGCAGTGCTTTTTCTATTACAGGGTGGTATCACCACCTCTTCTGTTACTTCCTCAAATAAATGAATAAATAAAAAGTGGTTGAAACAGTAATCGTGAGGGGTCAAATTCGGGATTACTTCTAGGAATTTTTTTTCCTGGCAATTTGAACTGGCATGTCCAAAGACTGCCTATTTTATTTGTCAGCATTCTCAATAAAATCTAGCTTCTTGATGTTTGCTGGAGCATTAATAAGTCTTAATTTTAGCCTTTGGGCCATGATAGCATCCTCCAGAGGATAATTTGGGGCAAAATAACTCCTTGCTTTGAATTGTTCTCTGAGGAGGCCATTTTCTTTATATGGACCGTAGAATCAGCCTGGGAGATGACAGTGATCTTACTTGATTTAATGAAGTAAGGTTATTGTTACAATATATCTCTGTGAATATGACATAAAATACCTTTTTAAGCATAAAAGTACTTATTATGCATGCACAGGTATAGAACAACTTTAAATTGGGCACATATATGGATGCTGATTTTTAATTATATGAAATGATGAACCTTGAGAAAATGGTTCAAGTGGGTAATATACAAACCAATTATCTTAGGAATTTCTTAGAAATGCTTGATTTATCCTACCTTCTTATCAGAACAAAAAGGGCAGATGTCTGTGAAAGTGTGCTACACATCATATTCTCTACGGTTTAGCTAGGCCTTGAACTGGTTAGGCATTGTATAAATCAAACCTTTAAGAATGTGATTTATTTGCTTAAGTCTTAGTTAAAATTGCCAGTCTTGCTGGAAGGGACTGTAGAGGAAATACGGCTTTCTTTATGCTGTAATTAAAAAAATAAGCAAGCAAATATGAAAAGCTGACTCTAGTAGCTGATCTCACTTTTGAAATATGTGATGGTCAGGTTTTTTGAGAGGAATCAAGCTCAGGAAATTGAATAAGGCCCAGGCCATCTTCTTCATTCACTGTTAGGCTCTTTCTGAATAAAATTGTCACTGATTTCCACTGATTTCCACCCCAGCCCATCTCTGCTGCGTTTTGGCGTGCGCAGAGGCAGCTGGTACAGAGCTCTTTGATCCGAATCCTCTGTTGGTAAGAGGGGCTATTACTAAACCGTCTGCCGTGGCTGATCTTCTCGCCTGAGTATTATGAGAAGAGCCTCTTGTTTTCAATGGTAGCAGATGAGACTGTTTTCTCAGATAGCAGAAGAGAAGCAAGTTAGATAACATCTCACATCAGCTGTTAGATAATAACAAGGGACAGTGACAAGTATGGCTTGTATATGCTCTAGAAGAGAGGCCAGAAGAAACTGTGCACGAAGAGCACTAAATTAACATGAACCCATACTGTCTTGAGCATAGCATGCCTTGTGACCTGTAGATGTTAAGGTTTGTTCAGTTTGGCCAATTTTCTTCTTTTTTTTCTTTTATTTCTTTCCTTTTTTTAATTCACTGTCCCACATAGCCTTAATATCATGTCATATAGTCTTAATATAGTGTAATGCGGCAGTTCTGCAAATACTGTGTAAATTTTATTGGAGAAGTAAACTACATGAGAGTGCCTAAAATATATCTAGCAGTTTTATTGTCATTGTTACCTTTTATCTTTGGTTCATTAGATAGGATAAGCTAATGTGTGAACTTAATCACTAATATTTATTTCTTCCCTTTTATCCCACAGAAACAAACTGTTTCCTGAGTCTACAGTTAGGAATATTATGTATCAAATCCTGCAAGGGCTTGCATTTATCCATAAGCATGGTAGGTTATGTTTTAGCTGTAAACATTTTGAATTACAGCAAGATAGTGTCTGTATAAGTTTTTTTAATGAGTATACTAAGACTTACATTACTGACTTTAGTAAAGGGAGTGATCAAAAGAATGGCAGTATATGAAAGATTCAGATTACTGAAAATACCTGTATTTTATAGTTGCCTGATATTTTAGTCTGGAGGTTTGCTCAGTTCCTTTCTGTAGATTTCTACTTTCTCAAACTGGCAGCTGGCCACTTTCTAAAACTCATCTGATGTTAATGGACACATTTCTTGATAGATTTAGAGGTCCCCTGAGACTGAGTATGAAGGAAAAATTACTCTTTTCTCAAGGTACACAGATACCTGAATAAAACACACGTTCTCTGTAAGATACACTTAAAGCAATAAAGTCTGAGTAACAGACAGCTTTCATTGCATGGCCTTCCAACTAATTTTTACAGTAATGATAAAAGCTAAAGCTGGTGTACCAGCCGGTAGCAACAAGACCCACTTAACTAATAAAAAAATTACTTATTTTAGTGATAACTTCCTCGCAATGTTTTGCTACCTTCTGCAATTCTGCTTGCTAAATGCACTGTAGTGTGTGTTGGTGCTCAGCCCTCGGGGTTGTCAGAAGAGAGCTAACATCAGTAGCCAAAGTCCTGGAAGTGAAAGGCTTGTAGGACCAGCGTTTCAGTTCACTTGAAGAACACATTTAACTTTGTTTTGCAAAACATTTTCAAACTAATGGCTTTATTCTGTATTCTGATGGGGCTTGGATACTCTTCTGAAACCAAACTAGAAATTCCAGTGTGTTCCAGTGAGATACAAAGTATTTAAAAACATAAAAATAATATGATTTATTTGCAAAAATCTAAGCCACCATTTAAAAAAAAAATTGTCAAATGGATCTCAACCTTTCAGAATACCTTTTACTGCTGTTTAACTTACTATAGCTGTTAAAGAACAATTTTATGTCAAAACTGTCTTGTTCACTGATGTGCTAGACATTAGGCTTGGCAGATATTTCTGCCAAGATGTTGCAAATCTGTAGTTACAAAGAGCTAGAAATTCTGAAAGCTAGAATTTCTGCCAGAAAGCCTGGCAGGATGGTCTTGTGGCTCACAGTGTAAGACTGGGTGTCCCAAGATGCTCTCTGCAACACTTTTGGAAAAATCTCATGAACCTTTTTCCCCCCCACCTCTATTTCTCTATTCTGCTCCTGTATGGCATAGAAATGCTTGTAAAGTAAACTTTTTATGTTCTTTGTCCATCCAGACTCTTAAGACTTATCGATTGCTCTTTTTACAAGTTTGCCATGAAATAAATTGCCTCAAAAGCGTTCTGTTGGTGCATTGCATGTCTGTGCAGCAAAATACAGAAGTGATTGTACTAAATGCCAAAACCAACCTTGATTGCTCTGTCTGGTACCTTCCATAAAGAGGCAGTAGTTTAAGCTGGCACCAGAACATCTACTTAATATCCCTAGGAAGGACATAATCTGCTGGTTGGTAGAAATCTACAGCACTATGTCTTCAATGCTGTCATGCATTAATCTAACAAACAGAAGTTAATATACTGGACAATGTAGATACATCCTTTGTGAAAGTTTATCCTGTTGTCTGTGGGAACATACTCAAGGCCATGGAAAAAAATAAGCATGTTGGAACGTCTCTGAAAAGGAGGTCATAAAGCTCTATTAAGGTACTACAGAGGGAGCTGCATACAGGAAACAGTGGTCTCAGATGCTTGCAAGAAAGAAGTGTAAGGACAAGTTTTCCAGACTAAGGGTGGAAGCAAATTTCAGAGGCAGTAGTCAGTAATATTCTAGCCCTCTTCTCTCATTTGTATTGAAAGAGCTCTTGCCAAATGCTCATTTGTCATCAAGTTTTGCTGAATGCAGATAGCACTAAAAAAACATGCTGAGTTCCTCTCTCTGATAGGGTGATCAGTAACTGAGTGCTTGCAGATTATTATGTTCTCACATGTAAAAACGAGTTTCAAAGTGCAAAAAAGTACCTCGTGTTTTAATTTTTATGCTGTTTAAAAGAACTTCTGAAGTGATTTTTTTTGATGTCTTCAGTGCAGTTTCCAACACAATTAGAATGAAACTAACATTACAATGGTGTAAATTTTTTTTATGTTAAAGAATTGGCACTTGAAAGGGAGCTGACTGAATGCTCTGAATCATTATAAGATAGTCAACTTGTGTATACTGTTCTTCACAGTCTGACTGAACAACCATTATAATGACTAGCTTTGTTGATGATACAAGACTTTGAACTCTGTGTTGTACTATTCACGTTTCAGCAATAATAACTAAAGCAAAACAATCCAGGTAGAAAATAAAGGCTGCAGCTAGGGGTGGCATTGCGATGCACATCAATATTTCATTTGAATTTTAGGGTTCTTTCACAGAGACTTGAAACCTGAAAACCTCCTTTGCATGGGGCCAGAACTTGTGAAAATAGCAGACTTTGGCTTAGCCCGAGAAATCCGATCTAGACCTCCTTACACTGATTATGTATCCACAAGATGGTAAGTGCTAGTATTCGCCTACGTTGTGTGAAACTTACAGTCAAGCCTTTAAAGAAGTAAAGTATTAAATTTGTGCTGAATGTAATACCACTTTTGATGCCTCCTCTTTCTGAAACTTTTATTTAAGCTTGGCATAATTCAAAAAGCTTCAGTTAGTACAAGGCAGTTTACAGATGGCAGCAGCACAGGAACAAAGAGGGAGCCTGATAAGGCAGGTGGGACATGCTGGGATTGCTGCATGTCAGGAAGGCATAAGAGGGCTTACAAGAGCTTATGTAGGTTTTAATTCTTCATTCCAGAAAAAAAAAAAAAGAAGTCTTATGTATAGGAAAGGAGAGGGTAGGAGCTTTTTAAGGAATGTTTGCTCTTAACAGCAAGAAATGAAGAGCTGAATGGTTTAATGTATATCTGTTTGAATTGTGTTGATTGTTAGGATTTGTTTCTTTTTTTTTCTCTCTCTCTCTTATAGGTACAGGGCTCCTGAAGTCCTTCTGAGATCCACCAGCTATAGTTCTCCAATAGATATTTGGGCTGTTGGTTGTATAATGGCAGAAGTTTACACACTGAGGCCTCTCTTCCCAGGCACCAGTGAAATTGATACTATATTCAAAATTTGCCAAGTCTTGGGGACGCCAAAGAAGGTAGCTAAAGTGACATTCCACACTGCAATAATACTAGTGGCGTTCTACGATACAGAATGACAGAAAATAATCAGTTTTCATGCTTACTGCTATTGTGTGGTATTGATCGCAGATATAGTAAACTAAATTAAAACTTATTTTCTGTGAAATAAACATTATGTACTTATGCTATAAAACCTGACATTTGGAGGAGGAGAAATAGACTCCTGAACAGCAAAGAAAGTCATTAGACTGTGACTTCATTAGGCAGAAATTTCACTTTCTCTTGCATATTGCGTATAAACCTATGGTTTAAGAGGCTAGAAATTGGAATTGTGGCAAGACTCCTATCTCCTGATTCCATTTGTGCCTTTGACTTGGTCGAATGTAAAGTGAAACTTGCATCTCACCGGAGGTTTGAGGTTTCTAGTGAAATCTTTAGTATAGTCTAGAGTAAGCTGGGCACAGTCTATTACTGATAGGAGAATATATGCTAGTGTACTTAGGCACTATGTTTTACAGCTAAACTTTCTTTGTGATTGGAAATCTCATTCTTCCAGAACGACTGGCCCGAAGGCTATCAACTTTCAGCCTCCATGAATTTTCGCTGGCCTCAGTGTGTACCTAACAACCTAAAAACCCTCATACCTAATGCTAGCAGTGAAGCAGTGCAGCTCATGAGAGACATGCTGCAATGGGACCCCAAAAAGCGGCCAACAGCTAGTCAGGTTTGTTTTTCTTTTCTTTTTTCTCACATCTGCAGATGACGCTCGCTTTCACTGCGAGACACCTTTTATAAACAGTCATTTAACAGTTGCTCAGGGGTGTGGTTCTTAGAAGGGAGAAGAGCAGAAGCGAAGAACAATTTGCAAGACAAAGGGGAGCAATTAAAAGAGAGTAATCCATCTTTTGCATGCAACATCAGCTGCATGGGGTGTGTACTCAATGATCAAATGTGTGACTGCAGTGTGTATAAGTACATCTGAATTAAGTATAATCCAGTCACTGCGAGTAGCAGCAGAGTGAAGGTGGGATGTATGGCTGAAGGCTGTGATGCGTTCTTTCATTGCTATTGATACGTGCCACAGAATCATGGAATGGTTGAGGTTGGAAGGGGCCTCTGGAGGTCATCTGGTCCAGCCCCCCTGCCCTAGGCAACATGTGCCAGTGCTCAGTCACCCTCACAGTAAAAAAGTGTTTCCTGATGTTCAGAGGGAACCTACTGTGTTGCAGTTTGTGCCCGTTGCCTCTGGTCCTGTCACTGGGCAGCACTGAAAAGAGCCTTGCTCCATCTTCTTTGCAGCTTCCCTTCGGGTATTTGTATACTTTGATAAGATCCCCTTGAACCTTCTCCAGGCTGAACAGACCCAGTTCTCTTAGTCTTTCCTCATATGTGAGGTGCTCCAGTCCCATAACCATCTTCGTGGCCCTTCGCTGAACTCTCTCATTATGTCCATCTGTCTCTTCTGCTGGGGGGCCCAAAACTGGACACAGCACTCCACGTGTGGCCTCACCAGTGCTGAGGAGAGGGGAAGGATCTCTGCCCTTGGCCTACTGGCAACACTCCTGCTCATGTAGCCCAGGATACTGTTAGCCTTATTTGCAGCAAGGGCATACTGGTTGCTCATGTTCAACTTGGTGTTTACCAGGTCCTTTTCTGCAAAGCTGCTTGCCAGGTGTTTGACCCCAGCATGTGCTGGTGCATGGGGTTTTTGCTGCCCAGGTGCAGGACTTGGTATTTCCCCTTGTTGAACTTGATGAGATTCCTGTCAGCCCATTTCTTCTGTTGAGGTCCCTCTGGGTGGCAGCATGACCCTTTGGTGTTATCAGCCACTCCTTCCAGTTTTGTGTCACCAGTGATCTTGCTGAGGGTGCACTCTGCACCACCACTGACATCATCTGGGCCTGGCCATTCAGTCAGCTTTCAATCTGCCCCACTGTCTGCTCATCCAGCCCAGTGTTGCCTGGATAAAGCTAGCTTTTGCAAGGCAGTTTGCAGGGCAGTCTCAGCTCAGTTGTGCTGTAGATATGTCCCAACATCCTGTACATAAGTGTAGCCCAAGCCATCACTATTGTACATATAATGGTCCGATTGATGATGTTGGTGGTAGCCACTGATTTCAGATATCAGTACCGTAGTGGTAGTACCCAACTAATGAAATGAGCAGGGCACCTTTTGAAAAACAGATGTGATTATGAGTTCAAATCTGACTTGACTTCAGTAGGACCATAGCTGAACCTTTGTGATTATATCAGACCTTCGGTACAAATTGTAATAGAAAGCTTTAAAGCTAATTAAAGCAGTTAAAAAGTAAATAGATGAAGAACTGTCAAAGGTAATGAAAAGCAAAAAATACTGACTATAACTTGGTATTAAGAGCTGTTAACAAATGTTTTGCAGTAAGGTACAAATACAGTGAGGAATCTGAGCTTTTAGAAGCTTTTTGCAGCGAGAGGTCTTTGGGGAGGGAAGATAAGTATACCTGAAACAGCAAGATGGGCAGAGATGAATTGCCTTTACTGACAGCTCCTTAATTACTTGTAAGGCAGGATAAAGATAGTTTTACCAACATGTCTTCCAAAAAAGAGAGAGGCTAATTTTCATAAGGGTTATATTTCTTTCACTTGATTCAGTCCTGGAACTGGAGAATGAAAGAGATGGGATGTCTCTGGGGTCATTCCAGTCTTGCTGGCTGAATCTGCAATGACGGGTGTGCACGTTTGCACATGCACATGCACACACACACATGAAGAGACAGTACATAATGAAACATGCCTCTAGATGCAATGTACCTAGTTAAGTATCTTACTTCTGCAGAACCTTTTCCTTCTGTGCGAGTTGACAGAGGATTTGATAACTTGGTATCTGTTGAAACTTTACTTCTATTGCAGCATTATTCTGAAGTGGGTTGTGCTTACTAGAATCTAGTGTTGAGAGATGGGTCTTCTGCTGTTTCCCACCCCAGAAAAAAGGAAATAAAATTTGTACCGTCACATAGGGCTAGGGTGAGTTAAAAATTTTGGTTTCCTGAGTTGGGTCCTAACATCTTCATTATATTTTAGGCACTTCGATATCCATACTTCCAGGTTGGGCATGCCCTGGGCGTTCAGGAACTGGGGAAACAAAAGGAACTGCATAATAAATCATCTCTGCATATTAAACCTGTCCCTCCAGCACAACCCCCTCCAAAACCTCACACCCGCATTTCCTCGAGGCCTTTTCAACAAAGCCAGTCTTCTCAGCGCTTGGTGTACCCATATAAGACAGACAACTCTGGGACTGAGCACGGTAACTACTTACAGGAGGACAAGTCTAACCAGGTTCTTCTGCCTGCAATTCACAATAAGGTTCCTCAGCAGGTAAAGGTCCATCTAGCATAAGATACACTTCCTGATATACTGGCTGATTTTTCCTTAATTGTATTTCTTTTTCTTGTTCTCTTTCAAGGTTCTTATACTTTACTAAAAGGACAGGAAATGAGAATAAAGAATAGTTACAACTTTCTGCTAGAAACTAGAAGTTACTCTGTTGAAATCTAAATCCAATTGCTATAAAACAAGCAAGTCGATTTCTCATTTCAGAGCCATTTTATGCTTTCCTTTGTTGTAAAGCACCACTTAAATGATGACACTGTGATTTTGTACGAGTAAAAAGGATGTACAGTGGTCAGAATATTAATGGGATTGATGTCAGAGAGGAAAGTATTAAGCTAAATAGTATTGAAATGAGGGGGAGGGGGGCTATTTCCTTCATCCATTTAAGGCATCCAGTTTATGTGATTGAGAATAATAGTCCCTTTGGGCTTCCATACTGGCCATGGAAAACAACAGAGTCTTCTTTCAGCATAAGAACCTACCATTTCTGTTGATTATACAAGAAGAAGGCTGGATTCATAAGATGGGTAGCGAGAGCAGACAGCACGAATGCTGCTGCTGCTAAGAGATCAGTCTTAAGCAGGGTCTGTACTGGCCATGTACAGAGAGACACAAGGTTGAAATGTACTGATGAGCTTAAATGGCTGAAGAGACACAAATTTGTATCTGTGCTGTCCTGTAAGAAAAATATGTTTTATAAGTGTCTAGGCACAGGCTTGT
Organism: Pelecanus crispus; assembly: GCF_030463565.1. Taxonomy (NCBI): domain Eukaryota; kingdom Metazoa; phylum Chordata; class Aves; order Pelecaniformes; family Pelecanidae; genus Pelecanus; species Pelecanus crispus. The sequence continues at coordinate 105,887,644 of NC_134645.1, forward strand.
ATAAACATGAACATGCATGCAGTTTGTACTCCCAAGATGGGTCAAGAAATAAAAATTGAGCATGAGCTAATTGTTTGGGAGGTATGAAATAGAAACAGAATTGGAATTGAGACCTAAGAAATTTATTATTCTGTCAGTGCAAGATACTTTATTACAGGATGAAATGCAGAAGAGATGTTATAATGTCTACTGGCTACAGATCGTGTTCTTAGCATGTTTAATGAAAAATTAGGATTCTGTTGTTACAGCTCTACTACCACTATTACTCTTTGAGACAGAAAAAAAAGTCCTCTTTGTTCCTGTCACCTGGTTTATGGTGTAAGTGCGTGGGTTTGTTTCTTTTCACTCTTCGTAACAGAAAACGTCTGCTGGGACTGAGAATATAAATGGTGAACTTAAACCAAAAACTAGGCGAAGATGGGGACATCTTGCTAGAACAGTGAGGGCTTCTGAAGACTGGGATGACTTGGAAGACCTTGATTTCAGCTCTTCTGTCATGAGGATGGACTTGAAAAACAAGAAGAGGCAGAGTGATGAAACTCTTTGTAGGTAAGTTGGTTTCTTTTATGTCCATGTGCTATTTGGTCTTATTTCCTTAGGCTTCGCCTCTTTTTTCATAATGTTGCTCTTTATGCTTTCTGTGGATCTAGAAACATATATCCAGGCTGGTAAAGAACATGCAGCTTGTCTCTCTTCTGCTTTGCCTTGGCTGCTTGTTGAATGCTGAGCTTTGAATTGCAGCGCGTATTTTGATGGACAGTGCACCCTTCTATATAATTCCTTGTTCATTTTTCCCCACTGGAAAAGATGCTTAGCTTAAGTCTTCCCAAGTTATCTTTGAATATATACTTTCTGTTTCACATACGAACCCTTTTGATATATTCCACGCGTATAAACTCTTTTGGATGACTCTAAGCTGCAGTTTCCATAGATTATACGCAGTAGAGAAAAACTCACTGAGTGATTTATAAAAACTTTAAAAGTAATGAGTAAGGGAACTAGAAGCACCAATCTGATTTTCAGGGGCACTTCTATGGCTTCATGCTGAAAATATTCCCTGTTGTCTGTGTGTTTATGCTGTAGCAAACATAGTATGAGGAAATGATTCCTGGAGATGGGATGGAGATGAGAAGGCCAACTGTGGATAAATATATGCTCTAAGAATTGGACTAAGTGTAGCAATTTTTGGGTTATAGATTTGAAAGCATTTTGGACCTGAAGCCTTCAGATGCTGTAGGCTCTGGCAGCAGTGCACCTTCCCATGTGACCTTTCCACGACAGGACACTCCCACATTGCGAGTTTCTGCAGCAAAACAACACTACTTGAAACATTCTAGGTATCTACCTGGTTAGTAAAAAATACTTATTTCTTTTTCTTCCTGTGATTCCAGCAGCAGTATGAAATAGTCATTGGTACATTAGGCTTTATCCTTTGGGCTTGTGGAGGGGAGCTACTGCTTAAAGAAAATGAGGAGAGCAAGAGCTTTGCTAATGTACATGGTCGTGATACAGACTACATTCTAGCACTCTAGCAACTGAGATAAATCCTGCTTACAAGAAGGGGAGAGGATTGTTGGTGCTGCTTCTTCCTGCTGGATGCTCTTTTATACTTTGAAGTGTGTTAGAAAATGTCTGTGAATGTGCCAAGCTATTCCCTGTTTCCCTAAGAAGGATAAGACTGGTCTTCTAGACTGGAAAAGAAAGTGTCCTATGTTTACGTCATGAGTATATAATACCACGAACAACAGAGGCTAACTAATAGTGGGAATATGCTTTGCTGTAGCTTGGAGTTAAATAGAATGGAAATCCACGTCTCTGTAGAGGAATTGCATGCCTGTCTTCATGTTAACCTCTGCTATACTGAGACCAGCACTGGGGCAGGATGAAGTACAGGAGGTGGACAGCATGTCTGCCTGTATTTAAAATGAGCTGAATATAAACATATCCTCTTTCATAATTTCTGTTTATAAAGGCAGTGTTAGCTGGTCATTCACTTGTAGTCCTAATACTTCAAAATTAAGTAAGTAAACTAGAACATGTTGTGATGGTAAACAATCTTTTTTCCTGAAACAATTTCAATTACTTTCAAATTGGATCACTTAAGTACAGTTTTGGTAGCTAAAAGTTGTGTTACTAGAGGGGGTTGTAAAACACATTGATCCCAAGCCTGCTTTTGCTTTACCATAAATTGTGAGCGCATCCTTGCATGTTAGGTACCCTGCTTAAATATTGGATGTATATTAAATGCAAATAATATGTCACATGTGAACTCTAGTGCAAACTGTTTGCACAACCTGTGGTTTCAGTAGATACACCAAAGAAGAGTATAGTACTATGAGAAATGTAATCTACTGTTATTACTCTCAGGTTATCTTGTCACTGTTAGGCTAAAAGCTGTGAAATGCTGTGTTTGATACAAAGGATAGATTTCATTTACGTAGCAAGGTTCGCCTTCTGTGACTTGATGCAAAGATCCTGTCCCTTGACATAAGCAGCCATTGATGCTAGTGGAACTACTTCCACTATTATCTTTGCAGGATTAGGGCCTATGGCTAGTCATAGCATTCCCATATGAGAGGATGGGAAGTAACCCAGAGGCGTGTTAAGAGTGAAAAGGTTTTGGTTAAGTTCACTGAACTGGACATCTGCTCTAAGATTGTGCATCAGATGGAATGAATGCAAGCCTGTGTAACAACAGAGATTTCAGTGTGGTAATTTTTGCATTTTTGCAATAGGAATAAGCACAAGGAATAACATAGTCTCCACTTCAAACAAAGAGTCTGTTCCGCCTAATCCCTGGCCCAGTTCTGGTTTGCCTGGGAAAGCTTCCGGTTTGGGAGGAAATATTAACAGGATGAATTCAGGTAAGAAGCTGTGCTTAACACTCTGAGAAAAGACAATAGGTGATGCCTCAGCAACTCGAGACAGCTGTATTTTGGGGTCACCCATCTCTAATGTATTGTCAACTCTGAAGATAATCGCTACCATGTCTGCTCTTTCTGTTGAAATCAGTTATGAGCACTGTTCCTTGGATTTGGAGACTATCTTAAACTGAAACATAGTAATTTCTTCTAATGAATCCCCAGAAGTCTGGTTTGAAGTACCACATGCGTTGAAGGTTGGACAGCTTAGGTCTGTTCAACCTGAAATACTTCATCCTGCCTTCAGTTTCCCTCGTCAGTTTTTGTAAGTCATATTTTCAAGTTTCCAAATTATTTTAGCCCAGCTGGTGCGTAAATGACTGTCAGCAGAGGAAGGAGGTCTAAATTGAACTAGCCATACACACCGCTCTTGTTATGTGAATAAAGCAAATAAAATCTATCATCTATAATAATGTCTTTTAATGGATACTGTTTAAAATAGTGAAATAATTGTAGCTTTAAAAAATTCAGACAAAAAGCAAAACTCTTCAATTTTTCTTCTTCAGGTTTTTGGGGCATTTGGTATTTCAGGTATTTAATCCCTATTATTTGATTTGAAGAAATGAATGTGTAGATTTTTACATTAGATTTTACCAGATATACTTAAACATGATGATGTTTCTAGATTGTATCTATGTATTTCCTCTCTAAATCTTTCTTGGCTTCAGGTTTTCATGTGATGTTACGGTTCTGCAGTGCAGTACTTGTTTTGCATATGTTGTTATGAAAATGTTTGATTGAGAAGATTTCTGCTGAATCTTGGCCCAAAGAAACATTTTGGGCCTTTAGGAACTCTGGTTTAAAAAATAAAAAACTTAAAATTTTGGATGTAATTTAATCAGAAAATTGTTCTTTAAAGATTCAAGATGGGAGGATGTTGTAAACGGCTAAACTACATGAGAACCTTTATATACGTAGCACATGTCTCCATCCTGGCTCTACTACAAGTTTTTGCTTCTTTTGTAGCTGTATAGGATATCATTAGATTTTTCACTTTTTTACTTATTACCATCATGTCCTACAGTATGCTTTGCCATGGCTCTACTGCTCCTAGTACATTATAGGCATATGTGCAATGGATCTGATGTGTGCATGCTAACTTCTTTAGTGTCCATCTGTGCTATGACTCCAGACTGTTTTATTTATAACTATTTTTGGTCCAATTTCTGCAGCTTATCCTACAGGTCAGTCAGATCTGTCCTGCTTATCTTAGGGACAAGTTTTGTAACTGACTTTCCAAATTTAGAACATGAATCTGTCCCAGTTTATTTAGTTGTGCTCTTACTGGCTTCAGTAAGAGCTTTGTGTAGCACCAGAGCCCCAGACTCACTGCATGGAAATCAAGAGTGAGTATATTCATAGGACCCAGTTGCTGAAAGTCAAACAAAATAATTCCAACTGGAATGCTAAGTTTTGAAAGCTTTGAGAAATCTTGAAAAAGCTGTCAGGGAGAAGCAGAAATTGCCCTTCTAAGAGTACAGTTTGTACCTGTTTTCCGTTCATCTTTAATGCAGTCTGATGCAGACAGTCTCCTGAATGCAGGTATGTAGAGGATCTGTGGATTTCTAGTGTCTTCAATGAAGTTGTTGTTTTCATCAGTCCATGATCAGGCTTGGTTTTGCATATGACCCATCAGTGCGTACCTCTGTCATCTGGTGATAGTATGGGAGATCCATTGTGTTCAGCTCAAGTGTTCCTTGCCATTTCTTTCAGGGCCCATAGGATCAAGCGGTCTAACTAGTGGTTGTATCCCTTCATTTCTGAAGAAGGAAGTAGGCTCTGCTGGGCAGAGGGTTCAGTTAGCACCAGTTGTGGATCCATCTTCTAGTAAGTATAGTACTAAACTTGTCTTGGTCCCTTGTTCATTGCTCTGGTAATGCTGCGTATATGCAGCACTGACCTACATATCTTTGCTTTACTTTATTTGTAAATATTTGACTGACCGGAACTACAGTTTGTAACCTTGCAGAACTTCATGTGGAGAAGGATTTGGTTTATTTTTATGCTGTTTATGAAATATGTGGTTTTATCCACAGCATATTTCAGTGGGACCTAGAGGTTGGTGTGAGAACTGTCACAGAATTCACACTTATCAAATCAATGATATAAATACTCCTTGTCTGATAAGATTTTAGGGATTGCATCCACTATTGTCTCACATCAGCAAATTCTGTTAAAAAAGGAGGCTTATTTCCTGAAGAAATAAGCATCTGGACCTGCACCCAGTTGCTGTTCAATGTGGACAGCTGCTCACTGAACCTTTATCTCATGGCATTTTCTTTTGCACCTTAGATTATGCTTCTCTGAAGTCAGTAAGACCCCATCTTGGACGGCCACCGTTCGAGTCACCTACAAAAAGCACACCAAGGTTAATGCCTCTCCCACCACCAGCTCAGCCGATCCACGGGCGTGTTGACTGGTCTGCGAAGTATGGTGCTCACCGGTGACGTGTGGAAATGCTCTCTGAACCAGTGCATGTTTCCCATGAAATGGTGGCTAACATGAGACAATTTGATACCATTTTATATACCTGTACATTTAAAAGAAACAGATCTTCTATGAACGAGACATTTTGAAGGGTTTTTTTTACTTTTATTTGTATTAATTTGAATGCAATCTTGTACCTTTTTGTATAAAATTGTTCTGTTATATAATTGGGTCCAGTTATTTTCATAAATCTGATACATTTTGTATATATGGCTTAGGGGGGGTTGGCATTTTTATATGATAAATTTTTATAACGAACTTTTTTAAAATTTAACTTTTTCTTTATTAGATTCAACTTTTTTATAAAAGTGGATAAAAAAAGCAAAGTGGTGCAATATTGCAGTGGAAGAGAGGTACTGAGGAAGGGGCATTCATTAGACATTTTCTGAAGTTTATGTGCTAAATGAGGCTGTATAATTTCAGTCATGCCACGTCTGGATGCCACACTTCTGTTGTCCTTTACTCATTTGCTTTGTACTGACATCAAAGGAATGAGTGACTAACAGTCTAAACTCTCCTTTGCCGTCGCTGAGAGACTGCTGAAAGTCAGTGGGAGGCTTTTTTTTTTAATTTATTTTTGCCTTTAAAAGGTTTTTGTTGGACTGCTGTCCAGCTTTCCAGCTCCATTCTTTTGCTTTACCAAATTTGGGGAATCTTCTTGTTTGGTGAAGGGTGAATAACCTTTCGCAGACCTATTTTCTGGCACAGCGCTCTTTGGTCCTGCTTCAAACTTGCTTCTTGGCATTGTTCACTATGAAACAGAATGTGGACCTACCTCTGTTAAATTCATTCAAATGTTCTCGTGATTTTTAAGGAGAAAAATCAGATTCTGTTTCTCCTTTTTTTGTTGTTGTTGGGAATATAAGATCTGAAGACATATTTAAGGCAGTATTAACAATTATAAAGCTGGTTTCAGAGTAACAAAGTATTAGTGACAGGCCAGCAGCAGAGTTCAAGGAAACAGTATCTATGCAGCTGACTTAATTCTCACAACTGTTGTAAATCACTTTCGGAAAAAGAAATCCAGAGGAAATGAGTCAGTTTAAGCTTACTTCAGTTCTTGTTCAGTTCAATACATCTTCACTTACAATGTGAAGAATATGTCAGCTTCCATAAATTAGGTCCCCAGGTTCTACTGGGAAAAATGGGGCCTTACCTGGTCCTGCTAAAAAACGTTCTGAAATTGTGGTTGACTTCACAGAAACTGATACAGCTCTTTGAAGAGCAGTTTAACTCAGTTTATAAGAGAAAATGAATTATCAGGTTATAGAGAAAAGAAAGTATCCCCATAGTCTGGTTTAAGCCTGCACTAGAAGGGAGTGCCATAGTCCAGCCATGAGCAGAAGATTCATTTAGATCACAGTCAGCATTTGGCTGTTCCTGCACCTCCTTCCACAGAAGGAGGATAAAACGGTACAGTGCTGTGGGAGAACGTCTTTTATAGCTGCGTTTTGGAACAGCACCACGAAAGCTGAAGTGTGCTGTGCAAATGCATCTTCCTGCAGAAGTGTACAGAAATGCTCACCTTTCCGAGCTCATTTTATGAAGGGATCAGGCAAGTCGTGTGACTCAAATCCAGTCTGAAGGGATGAGAGCAGGTATGGTTCTCAGCATCCGGCCGTTTTGAAGGAGCTGAATGGCTGGTGTGACAGCAAGATCCTCTCCGTGGGGTTTGCCGTCACTCACAAGGGGCAGCCGCTGTGGACTAGAGACTGGTGACGCATGCTGGCCTTTTCAGTACTTCCCACGGAGAATGTGTGGGACTTTGAGGAAACTGTACCCTGGAGTAGGCTGCTGGCTCAGTGCTACGGGGGCACTGTGAGGAGCATTGGTCACTGTTTGCTTTTATGGACTCAGTCCACAGTGAGACAGTACAAGACAAAAAGGGAACAAAAGGGTCTATGCATTTAAAAAAAGTATGCACGTGAGACTTACACATGCCAAGGACACGCTAACATGTCCAGCTACTCCGTTATTTGTTCATAGCAGGTACTAACTCCAAACCATACCTAACTGCTTCCAAAGCAGCAATGCCAATGCATAGCAGTAAAATAAAGCAGCCATTTGATTTCTAAAGCACATACTGATGGTGTCTTTGGGTAAGTGGAAAGGGAAATATGTGTATTTGTCTTAGAACTGGAAAGATAGTTGTTTCTCTTGATGGAAATAAATATCTGTATTTATGTCTAGATATCATTTAATTTATTTCATCACTGAATAATTGGTCTCAAGAGGGAACACCCCGAACCTATCCAAAGTATCCCTAGACCGAGGTAGGCAATTTAACTTCTCTGTTCCGTATGCTTAATTCCTACTGGTGGATGCAGGAGACAAACAAGTCAGGAGAACGGGCTGCTGAGGCTTGGATTCAGCCTACCTAACCGCAGGCACCGGAGCGTGAGCTCCTTTGTCGTGAGCTGACTCTTTAAACCAGTGGTGAGTGAGAAAAGAGAAATTTCGTCTCGAGAGAAATTTGGCTCACCTGAGAGCCCTCTGGAGACACCTGGGTCTCTGTGCTAAGGATGGGGACTGCTCCACGTGTTTAAAGCAATACAGGATGAATCTGAACCTGGCCTGTAATGTCTGCGCCTTTATCCAGCCCTGCAGTGGTTTTCTTGACTATAGCATTAGGTTTTGGTCAGTCCAGCAAAAAGATTAGAAAAAGACGTAGGACTTTTCTTGGCATATCTCCTCCTTTCCCAAATTAAAGCATTTTTTTTGGAAAAAAGCGAATAATCTTGATATTCAGAATCACTTCTGCTAGTTTTAACTGAGTGGGACAGAAAATTAGTTAAGTATAATGGCAGCACTTGCAGCTCAAGCAAATTCCTAATGAAGTTGGAAAAAGTTCCTTTGAGTAAAGACTGAGTTGACTGAGCTGTTTCATATTTTACTGTGCTGTCTCAGTGTGCAATACGGATATGGAAAGGTGTAGGTTTTTATTATACCGAAGTTGAGACAAGCAGCATATCTGAGAATATATCATATGTAACCTAATACTTTGTGTTTTAATATTTAGCAGCATCTTTATGCAAAATGTTTTTAGAATTTTTCTGTTTACATTTTCTCAGGCTTATGCATAACATGTAATAATGACTGTTGGAAATGAAGGAGCCTGACAGTGGACTCATTCACCTCTGTGAGCCAGATTTTTGTATAAGTATTGTGTTAAGTGCCATGATGTTAGAAAAAAAAAAAAAACCCGACCCCACGCCAGAAAACCCACTTCCATGGTACGTCCGTATCTAATAAGGCTGTTGATGGGAATAGGATGTTCCATAATGTGAGGAGGAAAACATATTGAAAGAACATTTATGAACTTATATAGAAGGAGAGGGTGGAATTGTCAGAGCGAGTAAAGAAATAATGGTTCTTGTTTATTCAGTGTTTTTGTTCAAAAATGTTAATAAATGTTTGTTTCATTCCTTCTGTGTCAAGTCTCCTGCCCAGAATAAAGTTACTCTTGAAGAAATATTGACCGACTAGAGTCTTGATCTTTTATTCAGTTTTTAATAAAAGCACTTTGGTTTGGCTTTTGTTTGTTTAGTTGTGGGTTTGTGTTTTGTTTTGTTTTGTTTTTTTTAAAATAAGCCTTAGGTTTGGTGCCTTCTTGGAGGAGTACTGCCTCCTGGCAGCTGTGCTCCTTCTGCAAGTGCCTTGGCCACCTGATTTGAGCCTAAGCATGTAATTTCCTGCAATATACCGTGAGCTTCGTGTAAAACTAATAGTTTAATCCTTGGATGTCAACTCCTCTGAAACTAACTGCAATGCTGAATTAAACCAGAAGTTGCTTAACACCTTGGAAGAAGGACAGGCAGTTGGACTAGATGAGCATTGTGGGTCCCTTCCAACTGAAATATTCCATTTTATTCCATTCCATAATTATTGTCTCTTGTGTCACCTCGGCTCAGCCTGCTCCCCCTGCTTTCAAGGCGGTAGAAGCTGAAGACAGCTGATGACTTACAAACCCAGCCTGTTTGCTAACTGTGCAAGGGGGCTGAAAATGAATCGTTACAGGTGATGAACTAGGTGAAAAATACAAGTGCAAGGATGCTAGATTGTAAGTGGCAGGTGTGTAGGGTGGGGAGCTCAAGGATTTGTAGGTGACTGGGGGATGGAAGCGGGAGAAGTGATAAACTGAGCATGGCCTGCGGGGATGGAAATAAAAATTTGATTGGAATTCCCTGTTGCATGCGCATAAGGGTCGGTGTTTCTTGAGGGTGTGGAAAAGGCGCAAAGCAATGGCAGGGGTGTGGAAAAGGCCCAAAACAATGGCAGGGGTGTGGAAAAGGCGCAAAGCAATGGCAGGGGTGTGGAAAAGGCGCAAAACAATGGCAGGGGTGTGGAAAAGGCGCAAAGCAATGGCAGGGGTGTGGAAAAGGCCCAAAACAATGGCAGACTGCCCCATGCAGTGCCTCACTTGGATGTGTCTGCAGTCTTGGAAGCTTGACTACCCTACGTTCTCCTACAAATGGACCTTGAGCTTGTTTGGAGGTTCTAGCAGGGGAGCGCAGCTACCGTATACCCTTGACCGATGAACGGTACGTCTCTATCGGGGAAGGTCGTCCTCTTCGACCGAGCGCGCAGCTTCGGGAGGGACGCACATGGAGCGGTGAGGGAGGAAGGGGACACCCGCCTAGCCAGCCAGATCAGCCGAATCAACCCTGGCGATCAATGGGGTGACAGATGTCGCAGCCAGATCGCCCTCACATCCAGAGTACAGCTCCGCCCGCCTCGGTATATGAGCGTCGGATATTCGATCACCTTCACCTCAGGGTGACGCCGCCGAGGCTGATCGGTTCAGCGACAGGCACTGAGCATTCCGCTCTCGGTGGCGGAAAAACTGTTCCGAGCTAAAACAGTTCAAAAAATTTAACGTTTTTTGTTGTTACGTTTTCCTCCCAGGAGCCTTTGCGAAATATGCAGAGTAGCGGCTTTCTATTGGCGGCTGTCCCGCTTGTCACCGCCTCGTCGCGCTGGGGCGGGGTGCGGGGCGGGGGCGACTGAGGCTGCTGGCGGGGCAGGTGGGTGCTCGGCTCGGCTCGGCTCGGCCCGGCTCGGCCCGGCCCGGCTCGGCTCGGCTCGGCCCTGCTCGGCTCGGCCCGGCTCGGCCCGGCTCGGCTCGGCCCGGCTCGGCCCTGCTCGTCTCGGCCCGGCCCGGCCCGGCTCGGCTCGGCTCGGCCCGGCCGCTTTCCTGACGGGCTGGCAGCCAGCTGCGGGCGGGTGGCGGCCCGCGGGGGTCCGCGGCGGGAAGCGCTGCTGCCTCGCTAGGGAAAAGCCGTGCGTGTTCGCTTGGTTTTATTTTATTTTTTTATTATCATTATTTTCTGTGTGAACAACGTGGATTTCTGTGACTTCTCTATTCCGGTCACCACCCTGGTGCCCTCTGGCTCGCTTGGCTCCCGTGGAACGGGGGCGGGACGCTGCCCGGGGTTCATTTTGGCACTGGGGTGTCTGATCAGCAGATAACCAACCGCCCTGGGCGCCGGCCGCTCGCCCTGCGCCTGAGGAGCGCCTCCGTGAGAAGCGGGTACCCCAGCGGAGAAGCGGGTACCCCAGCGGAGAAGCGGGTACCCCAGCGTCGTGGCTTAGCGGGTACCCCAGCGGAGAAGCGGGTACCCCAGCGGAGAAGCGGGTACCCCAGCGTCGTGGCTTAGCGGGTACCCCAGCGGAGAAGCGGGTACCCCAGCATCGTGGCTTAGCGGGTACCCCAGCGGAGAAGCGGGTACCCCAGCGGAGAAGCGGGTACCCCAGCGTCGTGGCTTAGCGGGTACCCCAGCGGAGAAGCGGGTACCCCAGCGGAGAAGCGGGTACCCCAGCGTCGTGGCTTAGCGGGTACCCCAGCGGAGAAGCGGGTACCCCAGCGGAGAAGCGGGTACCCCAGCGTCGTGGCTTAGCGGGTACCCCAGCGGAGAAGCGGGTACCCCAGCGTTGTGGCTTAGCGGGTACCCCAGCGTCGTGGCTTAGCGGGTACCCCAGCGGAGAAGCGGGTACCCCAGCGTCGTGGCTTAGCAGGTACCCCAGCGGAGAAGCGGGTACCCCAGCGGAGAAGCGGGTACCCCAGCGTCGTGGCTTAGCGGGTACCCCAGCGGAGAAGCGGGTACCCCAGCGTCGTGGCTTAGCGGGTACCCCAGCGGAGAAGCGGGTACCCCAGCATCGTGGCTTAGCGGGTACCCCAGCGGAGAAGCGGGTACCCCAGCGGAGAAGCGGGTACCCCAGCGTTGTGGCTTAGCGGGTACCCCAGCGGAGAAGCGGGTACCCCAGCGGAGAAGCGGGTACCCCAGCGTCGTGGCTTAGCGGGTACCCCAGCGGAGAAGCGGGTACCCCAGCGGAGAAGCGGGTACCCCAGCGTCGTGGCTTAGCGGGTACCCCAGCGGAGAAGCGGGTACCCCAGCGGAGAAGCGGGTACCCCAGCGTCGTGGCTTAGCGGGTACCCCAGCGGAGAAGCGGGTACCCCAGCGTTGTGGCTTAGCGGGTACCCCAGCGTCGTGGCTTAGCGGGTACCCCAGCGGAGAAGCGGGTACCCCAGCGTCGTGGCTTAGCGGGTACCCCAGCGGAGAAGCGGGTACCCCAGCGGAGAAGCGGGTACCCCAGCGTCGTGGCTTAGCGGGTACCCCAGCGGAGAAGCGGGTACCCCAGCGGAGAAGCGGGTACCCCAGCGTCGTGGCTTAGCGGGTACCCCAGCGGAGAAGCGGGTACCCCAGCATCGTGGCTTAGCGGGTACCCCAGCGGAGAAGCGGGTACCCCAGCGGAGAAGCGGGTACCCCAGCGTCGTGGCTTAGCGGGTACCCCAGCGGAGAAGCGGGTACCCCAGCGGAGAAGCGGGTACCCCAGCGTCGTGGCTTAGCGGGTACCCCAGCGGAGAAGCGGGTACCCCAGCGTTGTGGCTTAGCGGGTACCCCAGCGTCGTGGCTTAGCGGGTACCCCAGCGGAGAAGCGGGTACCCCAGCGTCGTGGCTTAGCGGGTACCCCAGCGGAGAAGCGGGTACCCCAGCGGAGAAGCGGGTACCCCAGCGTCGTGGCTTAGCGGGTACCCCAGCGGAGAAGCGGGTACCCCAGCGTTGTGGCTTAGCGGGTACCCCAGCGGAGAAGCGGGTACCCCAACGGAGAAGCGGGTACCCCAGCGTCGTGGCTTAGCGGGTACCCCAGCGGAGAAGCGGGTACCCCAGCGGAGAAGCGGGTACCCCAGCGTCGTGGCTTAGCGGGTACCCCAGCAGAGAAGCGGGTACCCCAGCGTTGTGGCTTAGCGGGTACCCCAGCGTCGTGGCTTAGCGGGTACCCCAGCGGAGAAGCGGGTACCCCAGCGGAGAAGCGGGTACCCCAGCGTCGTGGCTTAGCCCCAGCCAGCAGCTGGGCACCACGCGCTCGCTGCCCCTGCCCCGGTGGGGTGGGGGAGAGGATCGGAGGAGTAAGAGCGAGAAACACTCCTGGGCTGAGATAAGAACAGTTTAATAACTGAAATAAAGTAAAATAGTAATGCTAATAATAACAGTATAATAATGATAATAATAATAATATAATACAAAGCAAGTGATGCGCAATGCAATTGCTCACCACCCGCCGACCGATACCCAGACAGTTCCCGAGCAGCGATCGCTGCTCCCCGGCCAACCCCCCTCTCAGTTTCTATACTGAGCATGACGCCATATGGTATGGAATAGCCCTTTGGGCAGTTTGGATCAACTCTTCTGGCTGTGCCCCCTCCCAGCTTCTTGTGCACCTGGCAGAGCATGGGAAGCTGCAAAGTCCTTGACTCGTGTCAGCACTACTTAGCAACAACTAAACCATCAGTGTGTTATCAACATTCTTCTCCTACTAAATCCAAACCACAGCACTATGCTTGCTGCTAGGAAGAAAATTAACTCTATCCCAGCCAAAACCAGGACATTTCTCATCTCTTACATGAGAGCTTGCTCTGTTCTGCTCTTTGCCTCCGAGCCCTCCCCACTATCAGCATGATGGCTCCCCGCTTAATAACAGGAACCACTCTTCATCTCGTGTCTATGAAGAACTTGTCACAAAGGGAAGGGGTTGGAGCTGATGGCCCGGGAGGCCACTGCCTGTCACACGTGGGGTAGGGGACTTCCCCCCAGCTTGGTGTTAGATGATGCCGGGCAGAAAAGAGCAGCCACTGTTGGGCTGAGGGCTGCTGGATGCAAGCAGCGAAAACCACGTCCTGGAGTCTTAGATATGCAGGACACGCCAGGCACAGGTGGTCTCCCAGCCCTCTTCACCAACGTTGTTCTGGTCTGTGTGGCTAGCATGGGCACGATGTCTTCTTGCACAGGTACATTCCTGTGCATTCCCCCTGTTAGCCGAGCTGGCCCTCATAAATCGCAACAAGGGAGTAAGTTCAGATCCTTTTTTCCCCAAAGTCCCTTTTGCTGTTGAGGTATCAGGCTGAGGGGAATGGCCAGCAACCTACCTATGATTGCTGCTCCTGGCTGCAAATCGCTGTTTTCCCTCCTTTACTTCTGGCGAGAAGGGTGGGGAAGGGAGAAGCTCTTTGCCCATCCCCAGGGCGCTCTCTTTCTGTCAGATTTCAGTACACAAGTTGGACTTTCTCTCCCAACGTTGCATGGCAGGCTCAGTCTTAGGAACCAGCTTGCTTCAAACCTTGTTGATCCCCGTGTATTTACAAGGCAAGCATCCACCCTGTCTTTACCTTCTGTTTGCCTTTGCTGCATTGATGTGAGCTTGGCAACAGCGACTTGCTGGTCTCCTGTGCCGTGGCAGCTGGCCTGCTAGGAGCATGTCTGCAGAAGGTGCACTGAAGAAACGTGACTCTTCTGTTCCTTCAACTTTTCAAACTTCAAGTTAAAAGTCACCTTTAGCTTTTTCTTCTGCAAATTTAGCTGTATTACAAGCAACTCCTGTTTCATTATGTTCTTTTGTGTAGTTCACACTGATACTTTTCTTTAGTCTTTTTTTCTGTTTCTCATGCACTGTTACATTTATTAGCAGTATGGACACTATTCAGCAACGTTTGAGGTCCCAGTGACTTACCTAAGAAGAAACGGAGACCCCTAAGCAGGTGTGGAAAGCCTCATAGCCTGGCTCATTTGGATTCCCGTGATCAGATGCAGTCTCATATTTTGTGTTCTATTTTCGTGCCTGTTGGCTAACAAGCAGATCACTTGCCTTGTGTGTGCTCAAGGCCTTTCAAAGGTTGCTTTTTGCCTCTGCTTATGAAAGAATGCTTGCAACATTGGGAACTGGAGGTTATTGTTCGCATGCCAACAGCCTCTTCTCCAGAATTACTTGAACTGTGGATTGGAGTGACAAGACATCTCCCTACAGAGGGAAAACAGTTCTCAGTTGCAGGAAGGAGTTGCTATTACAGAGTTCTGCACATGAAATGCCAGTGTGATGAAATTTGATGCACCCTTGGCTTATGGCTCTACAGTGGAATCCAATTCCTGCTGAGACCTAAACACTGGTCTATTCAAAAAATAGCAATAGCCTCGTTTATGAAGCCATTCAAGAACTAAAATGCTGCTTGCAAAGCGCGGTGTATTTGATCAGCTGAAAAGTCTATAAAGTTTTGCTTAGCAGCAGGGTTTATTAATAGAAAGAAATGCAACCACTAGAAAGATAAGTAGTGCAGCAGTCTGAATCTTTGTATTTTAATCTGGATTGTTACAGAAGAAACTGGTCATTCTTTTGAAGTTTCTACTGATTCCGGATCACATACTTACCCTGGATCGCCGCAGCAAGAAAGAAAAGTGGGAGACACTGAAAATACCTTCCCATACTTAAGTATACATAAGTATGCATACATAAGTATGCATAAAATTAATGTTTCAATACTTTTGGCATTCTTTGATATAAGGACTGCCAAATTTGAAAAAACCTGTCTACTGCATCTTCTCCCCTTTGATTGAAACTTGGCTTTCAGTGGTGATTGAGTAACTCTAGTGCTAAAACTTACATTTTTCTACAAGTTTTAAGGATTTCCTTAGTGGTGACTTTATTTTTTTCTGTTATCTCCTACTTAGCAACTTGATGCTTACTTTTTCTGAATTTCAGGGGAATTAAAAGACTATGAAATACTGTGAACTTGACTGCAGCAGTAAAACCAAATCAGTTTAGACTGGAACTTTACTGAAATGTTTTGTCAAAAATTAACTTAAATTTTTGTCTTGTGAGTGAGCTGTGAACCGTTATTCCAGCTGCCATCAGATTTTTGTATCGTTATTAACTTAATGTCTTTTATAACTATTTTAGGTAACGGGAAGTTTGAAATCATGGCTGGAAAACCAAAACTTTACTACTTTGATGGAAGAGGCAAGATGGAGTCAGTTCGCTGGTTGTTAGCTGCGGCTGGGGCGGAGGTTTGCTTTAGTGTTTTTAACTTTAAGCTGCACATTGGTAAGCTTGTCTTTGAGGCAGAGCACAGGTTATTAACCAAAAAAGAAAAGGCATTCCAAGACGAAGTAGTAAATGAGCATTGGCTATTCAGTGTAATTAAGCACTCTTACTTTAGGCACACAAAAGTATGGCTTCAAGTTACATGTCTTCTGAGCAATGACACTGTAAACCAGTTTCTTGCTTAATGCAAGAATGTGTAATGCTTAATTAAGCATTTGGTTACTGACCAGGGCTGTTGAGCTGAAGGACAGGTCTGTTCCTGGCATCACAGGTATTATCTGTGCCAAGTACAACAGCAACGAATTTACTTTCTCTAGTCTTTCTGTTTTCAGTTGGATGCTCGCACACAGATTTTTATCTTGTTTTTCACTCCACTGGCTGCATCCTCCACAATAAGCTACAGCATGAAATATATTTTGTCGTACTTGCACCATTTAGATGAGGTGTAATGGGGTGAAGTGAAAAAACTGACCTACATGTGTAGAAATTAGAAATTAGAAATCTCAGAGCAGGGAGAAAAATATTTGGGTAAACCAGAGAAGCAAGACACTACTCTAAGATTTTTTTTTTTGGATGGGATATAATTTACATATTCGTTCACTATCTGTCTTGGTGATAAACTGATAATTCAGGACTAGTAGTTGCTCCAAGTGTCCTCTTTTATATAGTAGGCTGTTACACTTCATACGGTTATCCCTGTACTGAGACAAGGAAGCTGAGTTTTTCAAAAAGACCACCAGTCTTTATTTGCAGGCCTTACAGAAGACACAACTGGTTGCTTCCCTGCATCATTTGTTCCTATGTTTTAATTCCTTCTCCCCCTTTTTTTTTTAATTTAAAAAAAACCCTGTTGACAGGTCCAATTATTACATTTTTCCTTGGGATAGCCTTTTCCCAGCTTTTCATCAGCAGAAACCTGGGTTCTGAATTTTAGACTCTGTGATCACACTTACTATGGTTGAACATTGGCACTGTATGAGTATGCCTAATCTTCTGGGGTTTCCCTAGTATAGCAAGTCTTAATTATTAACATAAGTCGCACAGATATTCTGAGAGAGGTTGACTGAGGAAGGATCCTTGGGAGTCCATAGCTAGGCATCTAGGGATTGGTAAACTCAATCATTTTCTAGTGTCCGTGGTCTACATTGACTATAGACATGTATGGCACATGTTTACATGTATGTGTTTACATCTAACTTCGGTGTCTTAGTCTTGAACTGAATTCCTCCGTAAGCAGCACTGATTGGACCAGCCATCCTCAACCATATTGAATATAACTACATCATTCTGATCACAGGCAATTCTGTATCTTTTTGTTTCTCATCTAGTGAATAATTCATCCTTTGGTGTCCCAAACATGCTTCTGTACTAAACTTCCTGCTGGGCATAATACTTTTACATTATTTTGTAAAAGCTTTGTTTTAACTTCCTAAGAATTTGTTCCTCTCTAACTCTCAAATCAAAATATCCCACAGCAGAGCTTTTTTCCACGTACCAGAAAGCATTTTAAGGACAGCCTAGTCTGTATTGTTGACTGTCTCACATTAAATTGCCTGTTCAATACCAAACCATCCTCACTCTAGTTCTTATTGCCTGTTTTTCTGCTAGGGTTGCCTTTAGCAGCATTTGCAAATATGACAGTCCAAGAGGTTTTGCCAGTGCTTCTACCCTTGGTATTTTCTCCCTTAGAGCCATCTCTGGAATGGAAGGAACCATGATGCATATTCTCTTCCTTTTATGATGCTTAAAAAGTTTATCTGTTCTAGAAATGTGAAAAGACACTTATTTCCTCTTCTTCCTCATTCTCTTTTGCCAGTTTGAAGAAGAGTTTTTGGAAACCCGAGAGCAGTATGAGAAGCTCCTGCAAGGTGAGTCCACGTGAAACCTCAAGAAAAGCGTGAGCAGACTTTACTTGGTCTCAGAGAAGACATGTGAAGAGAAGACTTTGAAGACTGTGTGGGACTTTCTTTCCACACAGCAGAGGGGAGTAAAACTGAGAGCTGTGAACAGCTGTGGAGGCTGATTTTTTTTTTTTTCTCCCATGTGTGGACAGATGCAACTGAAAATGGAATGTCTTTCCAACCTGGAGCGTTTCCCAGCCCTCTGGGTTGTTCTGTTCTCCGTATGTCTACGTGTCCCACCTGGTCCCACAAACTTACTCTAGGCTTCAGTAACTTGCAAAACTTATCCTAAAACTTCATTGAATGTCCTGATTTAGCTTAAGATACTGGTTGTAAGGGAGAAATTTGGGAATCTGACATTTGCTTCAACTGTGTTTTAAATAATGGAACAGAATTTTTTTAATGTATTTAGAATTAGACTCTTAGTTGATATGTTTAGTGTGATTGTCTCTGCTGTATTTCAATTTCAGCACAAAAGCTGCTGTACACAGTCCTGACTGCAACTTCAGTGAAATTTTTTTAAAGCAAGGATGTTAATCCACAATAATCGTGTTCTGCAGTTTAATTTGTCTGCACCACTGTAATTTATTGTTTGCATGGAAGAACCCCAGTTTAATATAACGACAACCCACAGCAAGCTGACCATAAAAGTAATGATCTTCTGAAGACAGCAAGAAAGCTGACGTGGAGTTACTCGATCCAGTAGAATAATGTGTGGCTTTCCCTTTAGGCGGATCCCTGCTATTTCAGCAAGTGCCCATGGTGGAGATCGATGGGATGAAGATGGTGCAGACTAGAGCCATCCTGAGCTACATAGCAGCAAAGTACAACCTCTACGGGAAGGACCTGAAGGAGAGAGCCCTGTACTGTAACACTACTACTCTTCTTGTATTTATTATAGTAGCTTAGATACATCTAGAATTAACTGCATACTTGCACACCCAGAGAATCACCTGTGTGCCTCAGTGACACACAACTTGCAGTGAGCCTTACAGGTCACAGTTAGATGCGAGCCAACTGATCTCTTCTAATTAGATTATTTTTACATAAAAATATTTGAAGCAGGGGCTTATTATGCTTTACTAAAAGATTCATACAGCTTGACAGAGGTATTCAAGAGGTGACTGGCATGTAAATGTTGAACTATTTTTGTAAACAGAACATTTTTTGGAGAGCAATGGTTCGCTTTTAACTTTTGGCTGCAAAATAAGATCTGTCATTCATGTTATCTGTGGTTGCACGATGTTCCACAGCATTGTAAAACATGCATGGTTTAGGTCTTTGGGAGTTGGGGAAAGAAGAGCTAAAAGCTGTTGAAAAACTTCTGGTTTCATGTGAAATTAAATTAAATCCAGGTCTTGACGTTGTGGCTGTGTGAAGAAAAAAAAGTGTAATTGGGCTATCTCAATATGTAGCCCTTAAATGTCCATTTCCTATTGTTTTTCAAAAGAAGGAAAACTAAAGGTCAACTAGCAAAGCATCTAACAGATACTTTACAATAAACTGCCATTAAACGGTGCAAATTGTTGGAAGAATTGGCTGAAGCAGGTTCAGGGAAATAACAAAAAGAAAGAATATTCAGATAGAAGCCTCAGTTGTAGCTTATCAGTGTCTTTGTGGTGTTAATAACCCATCATTTCCTGTAGTTTCCATTCCTTGCATGCCTCTTCCTTCAAACAGAATTCTTTTCCAGAGAGTTTTAGATTTAGCCTGGAGCCTATTCCTGCTGTCTTACCAGCAAATATAAATGGTTGATTTCTTCTTGGGCAGGGGGAAGGGAGCATCAGTGTTTCAAGGAAGGATTGCTGTGATTAGCTCCAGGTTTAAGTATTTTGGATAGCTGGTCTTGTACAGTGTGGTTTTGGAAGTTTTGGAAGACCAGATAGATTGCAGGCGAGAAGCTGGCATACATTAAGGCTTGCAGGAATATCTGATAGCTTCTTATTGCACGTAATACGTTTAATCCTTATAGAGGCTTTTTTGAGAAGCTGTTGCTTAACAACAAAAAACTGCAGTTAGTCTTATCACACAGCAGGAATTCAAATCTCTTATGACATAGGATGGTTAGAAGACTTTGTTAGACTATTTTACCAGATATTTTATTCATATTCATGAGGACTTAATTTAAATTTGGGTCTTGTCTACAGTACAAAACCTGGTGTCAGAGCTCTGGAAAAATGGATAAAAGGGTTGATCTGAAGAACTGCTATACTAATAATTTAGCTAGGTGCAGAACACGGTAGACTTGTTTCCAACCCTGTTATTAATCTGTTTGGCACCACTTGGACTTTGGATGAAACCCTGACGGTGGGATACATCGAGGTGACTAAGCCAGTTGGGGATCAATCTTCTTGTGGTGCTGTGTGTTTCTTTGGTGATTCTGAAGTGATCTGTAACACCAAAGTTAAACTTTTTTAACCTCTGTACAATCCTGTTTAATCCTGCACAATGAGGCAAGAGAAGTGCCAACAACACCAGAAATATAAGTGAGACTCAGACTGTGACTTCTTTTTTTTTAACTGCAAAAATAATTTTCATGAGGTGGGAAATTAAACTTTTACTATCACAACACAAATCTAAGAAAACTCTGCTTATGAAGGTGCCTTCTTATTTAAGGTTCTTGTTTGCTTTGGTTTTAAGGATTGATATGTATGTTGGAGGAACCGATGACCTTATGGGCTTCATTCTGATGTTCCCATTCTTATCGGCTGAGGATAAAGAGAAACAACGTGCGGTTATAGTTCAAAAGGCGACAAGCAGGTATTTCCCAGCATATGAAAAGGTATGTAGGAGGATCATTTCCTTCCATTGTTCTGGAATGATTACAATGGGAACACTGGGTATTTTACCAAAAGCAGAAGAAACAGAAAGGTGTCAGCGCAGTACTTTAAACCAGGACATCATACTGTCTCCTGGCTGGAGAGATGAGAGGGAGGTCAGAGCAGTATGAGACAAGTTGGGGTGGGTTAAATGCAGAAATTCCTAAATGAGATTTCATGGTCTGAGCAGCATCAACATTCAGACTGAAGGGTCCAAGTATGCCCTTTGGCTCAAAACTGTTACGATCCAAAGAACATGTAAACATAGCTATATACAGTTAAAATAGCAACTTCCTGGCTTTAGGAGAAATGAAACTGTGTAACTTGCATTGCAAAGGCAATGCAGTTTTAGAATTGCTAATTATCAGTTTTGTTTAACATTTCAAATACATCTACATGTTTTTTTAACTACAGTAATACACAGCCATCCCTGCTGTCTTCTAGTCTGAGTGGTCTGCTGCTTAAGCCATACTGGAATCTTGGTGTTTCTCTAACTGATCCTTTGAGAGACAGGACCCAAGAGGTGCTCTCGATGGAAATTAACATACACAGACAGGATGGCCGGGCAGAAATAGCTGCTTTTCTGTTTTAAAGACTAAAGGGAAGACAGTTTCCCACTTAAATACCAGCTCGCCTATAGATGGCTGCCAGAGTTCATTCTGCCCTAGATTCCACTTGTTCCATCCTAGCCCTAATGCTTTAGGCTGATCGCCTCTCTTTTACATTCTCTATTTTCCTATTGAGGCTGTAACTACATATAGAAAAATTCAAGATTTATTAGGCTATGAATACCAAGGAGGTATCTAACCCTGTAGTCCAGTATGTGGGGTTACCTAGGGCTATAGGAAGGAAGGATAGGTAATAGAAACCCTGGGATTTTAGATTGCCACTGTGAGGACTGCTCATAGATATTCCATAAAATGATCAGTGACTGCAGGCACTGGACCCACATCCCCCACACTGGTAGCATCCCTAGTCGCACAGGAGAGAAAGGTGAAAAGAAGAGGAGGCAGCAATTATTGTCAAAGGAGGTGTGCCTGTGCATTTTGAAAACATCAACCCCAGCTGGCTACCCACATCTAGACATTTTCATTTATGACCCTTCTAGGTTTTGAAAGACCATGGGCAGGACTTTCTTGTTGGCAACAGTTTTAGCTGGGCAGATGTTCATCTTCTTGAAGCCATTTTAATGGTAGAAGAGAAGAAGTCGGATGCACTCTCAGGCTTTCCTCAGTTACAGGTACCTTACAGTAACAATACACTCATATGGCTGGAAATGTGATGAATGCTATTTCAAAGTCTGTTATGTGTAGATGATTCCATAAAACGAGCATTTGTCACTCCTCTTTCATTGTAGTCTTGCTCTGCTTGCTTTAGGAAGAACGTTGTGATATGTTTCGTCTAGAGAATCTGTTACTTTCTGGAGTAACTCCTGTACAGATCTGAAGAAATTCACCCTCCCTTTTTTTCCCCTCCCCTCACCAGTTCTGTGATACCTTTAAGCAGGAGATATTTGCTGGATCACAAGAAGTGATTTGAGTAAAGTACACATCTGAAACTACAGATAACTGTTTCCACTTCATCCCATATCAATACAAGACAGAGGGCTGTTTTATTACTGTTTAAAATAACAAAGTTGGGGTGAGGGGGAGTAAAATTCATCTACGGCTAAAACTATATTTCTTGTCTTGCCTCCACATACAACTTGTTAAAGGATGTTGCACAAATCAGTAAAATTGTTTTTGCTTGTGTTACTTTCTGTTCTTTAAATGCCATGTACTTACTGTTTACCTTTTAGGCATTTAAAGCAAGGATAAGCAGTATCCCCACAATCAAGAAATTTCTAGAGCCTGGAAGCCAGAGGAAACCTGTTCCTGATGATAAATATGTGGAGACTGTGAGGAGAGTTCTCCGCATGTATTATGACGTAAAAGCGAATTAGTGTGCCTGGCTAAAACAACAGCTGTGCTCGGTTTAAGAGAACTGTCAGATTGCACGTGTACAATTACAATGCAGAGAGAAGGTGAAGGGGTGTTCGAAAGGAGTTTCAGTGGGCAGTATCTTGTGTTCTCTCATACAAAAGACAGTAGGCAGGTATCTTTTATAATACTTTGCTACTAGCCTATTTTTTTCGTTCATTCTTCTTGAGATTTTTCTGATAATTTTAAGCAAGTGAAATGGCAGCAAGCAGGCTGTCTTCCTGGAGACTTTTGGAAGAGCAAAAAAGAAAGAAATGTGAGTTGCTGACTGACAGCTTCAGCATGTTCTGCTACTTCTGAGGACTTTCTTCTGAGATCCAGATCAGATTTTTGTGTGATGATTGCTTCCAATTTAGGCCTTTATTGTTTTTAATATCACTGTAGGCAAATGAAACAAGTGGCTTTTAAAGAAAGTAGGAGGAAGGTGTTTCTCTTGCCAGTTCTATTGGACATCAGTGACTTGTCTGAAATGTCAGCATTGTGCCTCTATAACTAAGCTGCACTTTAATTACTGAATTAGGAAACAAATTGACTGACAAATAGCATTTTTCTGTAACCGCTATATTTAGAGGATCTGTTCTAATCAAATAAACTTTTTATTTTTATGTGGTCGTGTTGTCATGTTGTGTCATGAATGAAAGTTGGGGCCTGCAAATTTAATTTTTACTTTTCTTGGAGGATAAATTCTTTATACTTGATATGAAGGGGATCCTTGTTAACCCATATGCCTTATGCAAAGGCATTTAATTTGCATTTATAAACCAGAGAAGGGAGATGTGAAGGGGAGGTAGTAAACCATCACACAAACCTGGTATAGTTCCTATTTAAGGTCTAATACCTGCCAAACTCAAAATGTTATTTCTTTTCTTCTCTTTTTTTTTTTTTTAATCTATGGTTTCAGCAGACGACTTGTCAAAGGAATTTCAAATGTTTTTAATCACTTTGATAAACGGCACTTAATGCTTTGAAAAGCTGCTCTGTACAATGTTATCTTGGGGTTTCATATCTGTTATTTATAGTTCTATATTAATGATATAGTTTACAAGAAAAGACCTGTGTTCAATCCCTAATGGCATTGTTTAATTCCTGTGTTAGCTACGGGTTGAGAAATAAGATGCTGCTTGACCTTGGAATGCAGCGAGCACACTTGTCTGATACTTGATGAATGAGTTGCCCACTTGAGAGCTCATCGATCTCGCCAGCTTCAGCGCGACTAAGTTCTCAGCACTATGAATACTTTTCCCTCATTGCCAGGAATACAGGATTTATATTGACCTATGCTGGTTTATCTGTCACCTGCCTTCCTAATGTCAGTCACAGTTACAGTTTAGTCCTTGGTTTAATCTCGGATTGATTTAATAAGAAAGTTTGGAAAACCCTGCAGTTGTTGATCTTAATTCCTTTGCTAAGTGAACTTTTTCTCCAGAATATGAGGAAAGTTGTGGTGTAATGCTGTTCAAACAAATGTTCCACAAGCAAAGGTGCAGAAGATATAGAGGGTGACTGTCTGCCAGTACTTGTCGGTGATAAGCCTCATAGCCGATGGTCATGCTTTTTAGTAAATAGGGTGACACAGTAGCAATGAACGTCAACAGAAGAACAGTTGATACTGGAACCTTGTCATCAACACTGTAGCTGTTTGGGGACGGGGTTACTTCAGCCTAGCTCAGGAGTGGTTGTGTGGAGTGGGTGCCCCTTAGACTGCATTAGGTGCACTCTTGGAGCACATCTTTCAGTTTAATTTCATCCAGAATGAATCTAGTTAGTACGCTCCAAGATCACACTGTGATGGCAGCCAAAGCACAATTTAGAAAAATATATTTTAAAAACATACTCCTGTTCCAGACCACTAACATAGACATACCCTGTAATGCTCTGGGTCTGGCCCAACTGATGGGTCATTTCCTGCTATTTCAGTAAATCATTGATGAGAACTTGTATTCTGTTTGGTTATTTTTTATTTTTCTTCTTGATTTGGTTTGAGATGAAAACACCTACAGCTGTTTATATATGAGCGAGTGTATACTTCTCCATAGAGCATCTACAGCCATTTTTGCTTATGCTATCATTGCAGGGCTACATGGTGTGACACAGTGTTGTGGGTGAACCCTGTCTAAGGATGTAGCATTTCTTATTTGGATATTCCCACACAGTTTGTCAGTTTAGTTTCTAGCCTGTACACAGTGACTATTATCATGATCTTCCAAATCCTGGGAAAACTAGGGAGGAAATCAGCTTACATCTAAGTCTTTTGTAAAAAATCCCCACATTAAGGATTCTTGAGTCCTGGTACAGCTCTCTAGCCGTAATTATTTAGGTCTTTAGCTGACTTTGGTAATGCTTTTATGACACATCAGAGCACTTCAGCTCTGTTACCAGCCTTCAGGCAAAGAAGATATACAGATTTTTGTTGCCGTTTGTCCTACATCCCTCGATGTTGCTGGCCTAATAATTCCCATAAAAATTAGTTAAGAACGCATGATAACCCCAGGAATAGTTTCACTCTTAACTGTCCCAAAGCACTTAGGTGTTAGACAGGCAGTTTTGATGTATTTTCCAAGAAGGACTTGGGTTTGTCCTCAACACTTGCTCTGGTAAGACCTATTTATGTAAAAATCAGCCTGCAGCATCATTCTGATAGCCAGGCAAAAGTTACTGCTTAGTGGGAATAAGGGTTGTGGTCCTATACAACCTGTTTTGGTTTAAAACACTCGCTGTCAATGGAATTGCAAGTTCATTGAAAGCACTGGGAGAATTCTTATTGATTTAATAGTGAGTCCAAGATATAGGCTTTAGTACAAGTTACAGTTTCTGGTGACTGTATGGGATCTTTATAGAATACTCTGCATTGCGTTTGCTTATATTTTGGCAGGTGGCAATTAATTCCAATGGAACTTTAGTATTTGGGTGAGCACCTCTGAAGGTGCAAAAGAAGTGCCAGCTATTCATAGGGATTTTGCAGATCTCCTGTGTGCTTCTTCTGGTACTTCTTCATACCTGAGTATAGCAATGCTAACCGAAAAAAGCACGATGCCAAATTCAGGCAAAACTAGTCAGACCAACTGACTGGAGGGATCCTAACACTGCTTACAGCAGGCATTTGACAGGTTTTTCTATGCTTAGCAGAGAGATACAAAATCCCCTGCAAGGGCTATACTTTATTTCTGATGTCTTTACTGTGTACCTTATTCATAGTGAATACTTCAGGCTGTGGTTTTACAGCCAACTCTCTCACCAAAAAAGACAGGCCTCCCTTGCCTACGCTGTCTCCTTCCCCACTTTTCATGTCTTACTATTTACAACATAAGCTGAACCGATTGAAAACTCTAGACTTTTTATTTTAAGGGTGATTTTTTACTGGGTCAGACAATTAATTACACAGCTAGATTGCTGGTGCCACCACAAGCTAGGCAGTAAGAACAAGTGGCTGCAAGCCACAGAGGAGGTGTGACCACTTTCTTAATTGCACTCTTTTCAGTTGTGTAGATCAGCTTAAGCATTTATAAAACTACTGCCAAAATGTACTGGACACACAAGTACGGCAATTAACATACCCTTACGAAGTAATTTTTTGTGAGTTTCACTTAGTGAATCATTTTCTGGATCTCTGAGAGGATCATCCCCATGCTTCCTATACAATGCAGTTATCACTATTGCTGTACTTAGGCACAGAAATGCCTAATTTAAAAAAGATGTATTTTAAGGTAACAATCACCTTTCAACACCCAAATGTCTTTGTTCCTGGCCCATGTTTAACAGCATGCTGTGTCTCTATCCCAGTGTTTAGGGGCATGGGAAAGGTGGCTGCAGCCTGAGGATCGTCTTTCCTGATTTACTTACCTTGTTACCTTTCCAGTTCAAAGGAGAATTTCTGGAAAGCAGAGACCAGTCTAGGAAGTTACTGCAAGGTAAGACGTTTGACAGTCTTGAATGAATTCCACCAGATTTTGTTGCTTTGTGTGCTACCATGCAAACCAGTCTCCGGTCTTCCCAGCCTGAGGGAATATTAGCTCCAAATGATCAAAGGAGAGTGCATTTAGCATCATAGAATCGTTTAGGTTGGGAAAGACCTTTAAGATCATCCAGTCCAACCATTAACCTAACACTACCGAGTCTACCACTAAACCAATTTAGTGCTTAGGCCCAGGCTGTTACCTGCCATCTTTTTCCTTCTGTCAGTAGTTGTGGTGGGGTGACCTTCGCTGGCTGCCAGACGCCCACCCAGCCGCTCTCTCGCCGCCCCTCCTCAACAGGACAGGAAGAGAAAAATAAGATGAAAAAGCATGTGGGTTGAGATAAAAGCAGGGAGATCGCTTACCAGTTACCATCATAGGCAAAATAGACTTGATTTGGGGAAAATTAATTTTAATGTATTGCAAATTAATATAGAGTCAGATGGTAAGAAACAAAGACAAAAACTTAGAATCATAGAATCGTTTAGGTTGGAAAAGACCTTTAAGATCATCCAGTCCAACCATTAACCTACACTACCAAGTCCACTCTAAACCAATCAAGGGTAGACTAGACTAAACCGTGTCCCGAAGTGCCACATCTACCCGTTTTTTGAACACTTAAACACCTTCCTCCCATTCCTCTTCTTCCCAGGCTCAACTTCCCTCCTTTGTCCCCGACTCCTCTACCTCCTCCCCTCCTTCTCTTCTTGGTGTTCAGAGGGCTGTTTCTTAACGCTGTTTTTCCCTCACACTCTGCCAGGCAGTGTTTTGCCCTTTCTTAAATATATTTCTCCTGAGGTACCACCATCTTGGCTCAGCTGTGCCCTGCGCTGGGCCGGTTGGAGCTGGCTGGAACCAGCTGGAACCGGCTGGAACCGGCTGGAACCGGCTGGAACCGGCTGTATCCGGCACGGGGCAGCCCCGGCCTCCCCTCACAGCGGCCGCCCCGCAGCCCCCGCTGCCAGCCCTCGGTGCCTACATCCCATACATCAGCATCTGTTTTTATATGGTACAAATAAGCTTGCCCCTCAGCTGGTTTCCAAACGGGCCGTGGGGATTACTGGGACCTGCTGGCGGCCTTGGAGCTCCTGCGCGTTGGGCACTGCTTTGAGGTTCAAGAGGGGGAAGTTTGCATTTCAGGGGAGGTGCCCAGGAGCTGGACATCAGGTCCCTGCCTGGGCACTGCTGGAGCAGAGGAGTCCTCGGCAGGCTGCCGGGAGGCTGCACTTGGTACCCGAAATTTGGAGTTGCGTTAAACCCCAGTCCTGTACGTAGGAAAGGCTCTTCTATATCCTATTTGCTGTGGGGGGGGAAATTTCAGCTGTAGGCAACTACTAGGCATGTCTCTCAGCTCCATTTCAACAACGCAAGAGCTGTGGGCATTGAATTAGACTGATGTTACTTTTTTCTGTCCCCAGATGGAGCCCTGCTCTTTCAGCAAACACCCATGGTGGGGACTGGTGGGATGGAGGTGGTGCAGCCCAGAGCCATCCTCAGCCATACAGCCCGAAAAGTACAACCTCTATGGGAAGGACCTGAAGGACAGAGCCTGGTACAGTAACTTTAAACCTCTAGGCATTAGCTGCCCGCTTTTGAACGATGACTACTTTTGTAGTCAACAGAAAGAAATAAATATCACCAGATGGCAATTTATCTGTAAGGCATGGTTAACCTCTTAGCATGTGACTGGAAGCATGTCTGCAAGCCACCTAGGAGTGCAGGGCAGAGATTAGGCATACATATACACATCTCCAGCAGCCCCTTCCAGGCTTTGACCTGTAAAACTTTCTTTGTTGGTGTCTGTTGGAATTTCTCATGCTGCAGCCTGTGCTTGTTGCCTCTCCTCCTTTTACTATGCTACTCTGAGGACAGCCTGGTCCTGGCCCCTCTGTAACTACTTATTAGGTAGGTGAAGACAGCAATTAGATCCTTGTCACTTTGCTATTTAACGTTTTTATCAAGGGGCTAAAAGAAAAATTAGCATAGTTCACAGAAGCGAAAAAAAAAAAGTGACAATAGGGAGGAAAGGTGAAATTCAGTGATCTGAATCAGTATCCATACTGGGAATGAATAAACAAGATGCATTTAATGTAGCTAAATTCAGTCTACCTAAATTCCCACTGACAGGAGAAGCAGGAACTCAGAGGACATGGTGGATAGTCAGCCTTATACCAGCTCCCAACATGGGACTGGCATCCAAAAAACCTAATGTGACCTTGGCGAATAGTGGAAATTTTCAAGTAGCATGGTTGTACAACTCCATGTCCAACTCTGACATTGACCCATGAAGTACCTAGCTATAGGCATTGCTTCTTAATCCTAATGCAGAACTGGGGACAATTTTCTGGTTATGTTGCAGGTTCCAATTCATTTATGTTGCTTGCCCTACAACTACTACTTTCCATTTCAGGCCAATTTCTACACTGCAGCAGAACTCACACCTGGAAACATCATCCAAGAGAAGATGGAATGGAAATGTTATCCTTTCTGGCAAGAGAAAAAGAGCTTCACCTCATCCTTCAGCCCGATGCCATACCTTAGCACATATGACCCCAGCTGTGCCAGCCTACTTGGGTACAGATTAGCTCAAGCATAGATCATCCTTCCACTTGCTTTCTCAAGGAAGTAATTACCTTATTTAACTCTTGCTATTATTCAGCAGACAGTTTTGCTGTAGGAGAACTTTACTCACGGGGTGATCTGGGAGAGAACTGTTTGTTCTGGATTCCTTTGAAAACCTGCTTTGAACAATTATTTCTGAGAAAGTTTCTCTAAAACGGGGTTGCACAGAGACAGCTTTCAAATGAACAGTGTAACTCTCTCACCTTGCAGAGTATCTCATTGTTTAAGTTCTCACAAACAAAATACGCCCACACAACAAAACAAGGTGTAACAGGATGTCATGGTTTAACCCCAGTTGGCAACTAAGAACCACAGAGCCACTCGGTCCTCCTCCCCGCCCCGGTGGGATGGGGGAGAGAATCAGAAAAAAAAAGTAAAACTTGTGCGTTGAGATAAAGGCAGTTTAATAGGACAGCAGAGGAAGAGAAAGTAATATTATTAATAATGATAATAATAATAATATACAAAGCAAGTGATGCACAATGCAATTGCTCACCACCCACCGACCGATACCCAGACAGTTCCCGAGCAGCGATCGCTGCTCCCCAGCCAACCCCCCCCAGTTTCTATACTGAGCATGACATCATATGGTATGGAATAGCCCTTTGGTCAGTTTGGATCAACTCTTCTGGCTGTGCCCCCTCCCAGCTTCTTGTGCACCTGGCAGAGCATGGGAAGCTGCAAAGTCCTTGACTAGCATAAGCAGTACTCAGCAACAACTAAACCATCAGCGTGTTATCAACATTCTTCTCCTACTAAATCCAAAACACAGCACTATGCCTGCTACTAGGAAGCAAATTAACTCTATCCCAGCCAAACCGGGACACAGGACTGCGTGTATCTTAACCTTAATTAAACAAACACACTGTTTATTTGTCTAGTGCCATGGTACTTTCTTGCTAATAGTAACAGGTGCTAATATGAAGCAGTGCAGGGTTGAGGCTGGAGAACGTACATCTCTAGGATCCAGGGGCCATTTTTAGCCTTCAAAATGGACAGAGTAAGACTTGACTAGTTGGATAGTGTCCTGGTTCTCCTTGAAGCAAGAGGGATGCCTCTTCAAGCCAGACTACTGAAGACAAGTGTATAGGTTTGGGTCCGTTCTGCTCGTTCCTATGTAGAAGATTAGGAATCTCCACATTCAGCAGTGAAACATAGCCCCATCAACACTTTTCTAACGTGAGTGTATTTGCTGTATTTTACCTATTACAACTTTGTTACCTTGTACATAAAGATCATACACAGTTTCAGCGTGGTTCTCAAGCACACCAAAGCCTTCTTTCAATATTCCTGCTATGGCAAGGGCAGTTCAGTTTTACGTATACATACATTCAATTTAACCTCCCACTACGCAGGCTGATGAAAAGAAGCTTATGTACGTGTAAGTGAGATGTTGCCTTTTTGAAGTGAGCACTGAGGTCTACAGCACTCCTAACTAGCTGGGTGAGAGGAGCCAGATTCCCATGCCATTATCAAACTTGCATTGAAAACCTCTCCTTGAGAATAAGGGAACAAAAGCAAGTGGAGGTTTGTATCTGACCTAGTGCACATATGATTAACCACCTATCTTTCCCCCACTTTTAATATCTCTTATACCATACCTACAGTTTCTTCTGATCTTTTTTTTATTTGTAGTTTTTATGGAAATGTAGCAACTGTTGCACCTGTGCAATTTATAAAACTGTCCAGGGCTGCAGAAATAAAACTGCTGTACTGGAACAAAACTGAGAAAAGTCATTAGTTTTTTAATTCCTATAAACATTTTTCCTCTTAAATCAAGCTAGTTACAAGCTTTCGTGTCTGTCAAACTTCTGTGGGCAGAAGTCCAGCAACTGATTAAAACTGTCCTGATGGCAGAAGAGAAAGTGCCCTCCATTCTCTTAGAGTCTCCTTTTCTGTAGATAATTAAATCAAATAGTAATACACCCATATTCATTTGAAGTCTTGAGGAAGACAAGTTAAAATGCCTGGCAGTTTCTCACACTCTTACAGAATGCAGAATTAATCAAGTGAGGATCAGGAAATACAGCCAACAAAGTAAAATACAAAGAATAGAAAATGAAAAAGCAGAGCTGAGAAATGCATGTGAGAAGTGAATTACAGTCCAATTTGTTTAAAAAATTATTAGATAAATTATTTTTATGCATGTGATCCAAGTAAGAGAGACAGAGAAGGGCTTTCATCTCCCCTATCTTATAAAAGAAATGGAATAAGACACTCAATGAAATTAAAAGCAGCAAAATACAAGCAATGAAAGACAACATTTTCACACTAAGATTGCAGAAATCATTGTTAGAAGATGTCATTGAGGCAAAGAATTTAAAAGGATGAAAGTGATATCAAGGGAATAATAATAAATGCTGTGAAATCTTAAAAGATAATGAATATTCATGGATTAAGCAGCTCTCTAGCGCTGAAAGATTAAATTGTGAAAGGCAGATTATCCCACCACTGATCATTGCATAGTTTTATACCTTGCCTTGTAGACTTGTATCATCTGACTTGCACCTACTTTTCTCTGAGGTTGTACCATCTACTCCTAGGAAACTGCCTCCTCCCTTGTCATCAGCCCTGAGCCACCATCTGATGAAGCTGATTTCACAGGCTTGTGCTGGCTTGTCATTAGAACTTTCCCCACCCCTATTCTTAGATTTTGCATTGTTTTCAATTTTAGGCTTTTAAAGCAAGAGTAAGCAACACTGCCACAAATAAGAAGTTCCTCCAGCCTGGCAGCCAACGAAAGCCACTGCCAGATGAAGAAGCTGTAGCATTAACAAATTTTTTTTATCAGGAAATGAAGCCAGATTTCATCTGCTCTGATTTTTCAAGCCCTTTTCCTACTTAAACCTGGATTTTTGTTGTTCTAGATTTGTACAATCTTTCACAAGCAACATGAACAAATGAATCTCCTGCTGAAAACATCATTAGAGAGCAAGACAAGTTACATGTCACAAACTGTTACATGTTATCTGCAAGAAAGGTAAATGTAGAGTTAGAACGTTATTCATAAATGTGATTAAACCCCGTACATTTTATAATTTTGAACATGCTACCAAACAGTGAATAAAGATCTTAAAAGTGGAATAGTTCTAGATTGTATAAATAATGTGTCACTAATCTTGTTTCACTGAATCTTTTTACGCTGACAGATCTGTGTAAAAGGGTTTAAGGGAAGGAGAGAATATTTGACTTTGAAGATAAATTAATGCTGAAATTTGTATTATGGTTACGGGGCCTTAGGAAAATTCTGATGAACTCCAGGGAAACACGAACTTCAGTGAAAACAAACCTGGTTTTTAAGAGAAGAAATGGACTTGTGGTTAATAAAACCTATTTCTTCTTGTCTGAGAAGTATAAATAAATCTGGTTTTATTAAAAAAAGGACCAAAACAAACAAAAACTGTTTTACAGGATGAGAACTGCTTTTAAATTTTTTTCAAGTGATCAATTTTTATCTTTCTTTTATTGGAAAAAACCCACTTTTTTATTGAGAAAAAAAAAACCCATTTTTTTTGTCCAGCTTTATAATTGGTCAACATCAGATAAAAATAGGATTGAAATTTCTGCTTTATTTCTTTACACCCTCTTTTGAAAATAAAACGATTCTTTAAACCTAAGCTTAGATTATTATTAGTTTTAGTTGTAACAATGCACGTAAACCGAGAGGAAGTTTCACAGCACACACAAGAGACCAAATAGAGGAAACATACACAAGTTGCTATCAAAATATGAAGTCATTATAATACATGAGTTATTTAAGACAAATATTTCACAATTTGTACTACTAAGGTTATTTTTCAGTTGGCTCTGAAGCCTTGATCTTGCCCATCTTATGTCTATATAAATCAGCCTTTTGACCATGTTGAGATACTTAGATCAATGAAGACTAAACAATCCAAATAATAACAATCTGTAAACTGGCTCTCCATTTAAGCTCTCCTCACCAGCAGCACAATGGGTGTAAATGAGAATTAGGATTACTCTTTTCAGACTTTTCTGTGCTGGTGGTCCAGATAAGTGGCAAACAGCTTGCAGAAATATGTGTGAGGGTGAATACAGGCTTGGTTAATCTTGCCCTCGGGCAATCAGTAAAGCTTCCAGGACAGAACCAGAGCAGTCACTGAAGGTTTGCAGCAAGTCTAGGCTTGAGTGATGCATGACTTGTTCTAACTGTTCATGTGGACTGATTTTTTTATTACAGTGTTGGTGTCCTTCAGTTTAGAAGCTCGATAAGCAGCATGGGGAGAATCCTCGTAACCCGCCTTGTTTAATTCTCTAGTGGCAGTTAGTTATATATCCTGTCCCCACCTCTGAGAGGATGCTGCTGGAAGCTGGAATCAGGCATGGTCCCCCAAGCCAGCTGCTTAGTGGTTTGTGAGGATTGTGTGTAGGTACGTTTCAAGAAGACTTTGGACTTGTCTAACCTACAGCACAATGAAGTGTGTCCTCAGAGCACAATGGGAACGTGACATGCCAGGGCATGGTATATGCACTACTTGAAATCTGCCTATGCCCAACCCAAGATCACTTAAGTGGTACCTGGGCTCCATGCCAGCTGCCTGAATACTCAGGGCATGTCTTAACAAATTATTTATAAAAAAACGCTCGTTTTCTTTTCTAGTCCAGAGGTTTACAGAACAGCTATTCAAGTTATAGATAACAGTAACCTCATTGATACAATACCTTTAGATGTCAAAGGAGCTTTATAATTACATCATGAAAGGCTGTGCTGGAAGCAAAATAAAAAGAGAACAAGGGGGAAAGTCTTTCTGGCAAACTGAAATGCGTGGAAGGGGAACAACTGTCAAAGTTGGATGTGGCCATGTTCAGCAAATCCAAAAAGCATCAGAACACTTTGCTTGACCACTCATCCCTGAGCCTCAAATCAGAGACCTCTTCCTCCCCTTCTTCTTTGCCATCAAGCCTATTGCTGCCGTTGTCAGCATTTGAGACTGCAGAAAGGACAAGGAGGCAATAGTTACTTGCATGCTCTTCTGCGGTTACCGTTCCTGAACCAACTCTTGCACTCAGGTACATGCTGATATCAAAGACCTCAAGAGCAGGAATAGATTCATCTTGATTCAATACTGCCATCATGGGCAGGTATGAACAAATGCTCCTTTCTTACTCAGCTATCCCTTCCTGCATGTGTCGCACTCCTACTGTAGCCTCATCTACATTAGTGGTTTAAGCATACGGGGACCATTGGCTGGCACTGCTGCCAGCTAGCGTGGTACAGCATGCACTTACACCATGCTCCTAGCTCCCAAAATAGGGTGCCGTACCCACGCTGCCTGCTGGGAACTGTTCTGGGCCTATGCTGGACTTCCAACCTATACTTGGGAATTTTCCGGGAGGTGGTAACTGGGTTTGACATAGAAACAATACATAAGCATATATTTAATGCTGTGCTTTATTCACTAAATGATGAACCAGAGAGAGATAGAATTAGGCAAAGTGTAAAGAATCACCATACAGTTGTTTTTTGTTGACACCATCAACCTTTGAAGCACATAAATTACAAATTTGCAAGAAACCTCTAGTGGAAGTGCATCCTCTAGAAGAGACTGCCAGCAATTGCCAGGCAGAGAAACCATAACAAAACTCCAACTGTGAGGGAAAAAGAAAGTAAAAACTCTGGGGGGATTTCCTCGAGAGAGTTACCTAGAGATTTTCATCCTGACAGTCCCCATCTTGAAGTGCTGTGTTAGTACAGCCATGACTTTAGACTGATAGATACAATTTTGATAACAGCGTGGGTTCTGTGAACAGATCTTCAGATTAGCTGTACTGACATCTGCTGCAGGGGTGTAAAGTGATGCCCAGCATCACATGTGGGTCTATGCTAGAGGTGAGAACCTGATCTTCAGCACCCAAATCCCATTTCCCATCTGCTATACCATCCTTGTGTCTGTTCACATCCACTTTCAGTTTTAGTATTTTCACCTGAAATGTAGATAGCAAAGCTGAAGCAGTTACTTTTCATGGAAACGGGGTAGGAAAATCATAGTTTATTTCATCTCCGAGTATTAGCCATGTACACTCACTTTCCAAAATTAATACTATTGCCTTAAGACACAGGGTGAGTTGTGACATAAACTGCTCATCTATTTTTTACACCAAGTTATCACTACGTAAGTTTGATACTGGCAAACTGTATTTCAAAATAAGTGAGCATTGTTATTCCGTACTTTGTGTATCTTTTCTGTGCCATAAAGCACTGCAAATAAAAAGCTGGGTTACTCTTAAATAGTGAAATAAGCCTAGAAACTTCAGTGGTTAGTCTTTAAATACCCTAAATATGACCCAGAAAAATCTATAATTTTCTCAGTGTTTTAAAGTGTCTCACCCTTGTATTTGGGTAAAACGCTCCAATAATTCCAAGAGAGCAGTTTGAGTAGATGGCTACCACAGAAACTATGAGGCTACCTACACGGTATAGTCAAATCAGCAAACTGAAAAAGAAAGACAGTCTCTGCCTTGGATGGCAATTTCCAGAGACTTACGTCTTTAAGCTGGGTAGTGCCAGCTTAATAGCAATGGGAGATTTTCTCTCTAATTGGGTATGGCTGGAAACTCCCACAAGCTCCAAAGTTTAAACACCCCTGGGGAGCCTGCCTGTCCTGGGTGGAGGCTGAGTTAAGGTTAGAAGGTAAGTACTTAACTTACAAATTCCTGTTTCTTAAAGCATTTGAGCAACTATTTACAGTGAAGCTACTTCCAAATCTGTTAGGGCGTCTGCTGCGATAGTGTAAATTCTCTGCTCTCTGCAGTTTGTGTGCCAGGTAAACTAAGCATGGCTCTATAGTTACCACCTGGAGGCTGCAGGAGAGAAAGAGAAAGGAAGAGAAAGCCATTTTTTAACCAGGAAATTAATCAGTTCAGAGCTGAGCAAGGCAGCTGTGAAACTAATGAGGGGACAAAGTGTGGGAAAGCAAAGGTGAGCGGGAGAACACGGTGCAAGCCTCCAGCGCTGTGGCGGTTTCTTCTGGGTTTGAGCAGGAAAGCTGGCACATTTGGTAGGCTGGACTCTGCTCCCAGCTCCTGGGCTAAAGGGCACTTCACACTGAGTGCAGATAAAGCTGTTTCTGAAAGCTTGTCCCCTCTTAAATGGTTCTTACATGGCTGAGAAGCATCCTCAGAGAAATTTGGGACAAGCATGTCATTAAGGCTCACTAGGAAATAGGATGGAAATATGGAGTTTAGACAAAGGCAGTAAAAACATTTGTACACAGACAAATTTTGTGTTGAGGTCTTTGCTAAATATTAATTAAGGCTAAAGCTAGTGCATGCAAGATGTGGTTACTTATTTGGCTGCAGCATAAATTCCTGGCATGAACCAATTCTTCAGCAGTGTCTGGGCTGGTGCAGCACTCCCAAAATGCCCTGGATGGTCACGCATCTTTGCTCTGGGAATCAGGTATTGCTTAGGTAAAACAGGAAGGTTTTCGATATCTGCTCTCTATATTCCCTGGGAGTCTCTGGTCGCTTGTACCTTTTGCAAGAGTCAATTTCTTCAGCACGAACAGTCAAATATATCTTTTCAAGAGCAGGCAACAGCAGGTTGGACCACTGGACTGCTTGTAAGCCTGGTGGTTTGTATGGCTGTCATGCTGTGGCTTTAGCAGCAATATCTGTTAGACTATTTCTTATCTCTTCTTTTGTCTTCCACTGGTATGGGATGGCTGATGAACAATAGCAAGTTTCTCTGGCAATTGTATAGCTTTTAACAGGTCATTAATTTGTGGAGCATTTGATATTTTACTTCCACTAGAAGTTATAAACCCACACAGCTTCCGTAACTGCCCAGTGGCACGGCATAGCCCAAATGCATGTTGAGAATCAGCATAGAATCACAGAATCGTTTAGGTTGGAAAAGACCTTTAGGATCATCCGGTCCAACCATTAACCTAACACTGCCAAGTCTAATACAAGTATTTACAATCTTTGTCTAGCTGATAGACTGTTGTTAATGTAATATAAGGCTGCTTGTGCACTCAGCTTCAGACTGAGTGGTGAAGCCTCCACTACCTCATTCATAGTAGTTACTGAATAGCCCGTAACCCAGTTGCGGCTCATATAACAAGGACCTGCCAACAAAATCAGGATTTAGAAATGGCACGTCTGTTAAATCTGCTTGAGTCTTTTTGTCTTCATGGGTGGTTACTACACAGTCATGATGTGGAGTTCCTCCCCCAGGTGAAGGGAGTAGAGTCGCAGGGTTCAGCATGTTAGTTACCATCCCAGAGGCTATTCCTTGCCCTTATTGTACAAACAAGGTAAATGGTTTACTGTAGTCTGGCAGTCCCAGGGCAGGTGCAGCTTGCTTCAAAAGCTTGAATGTCTTTACCTTGTCTGTTGTCCAGTGAATGGGTTCTCCAGCATCTTGAGCAATAATCAGTACCAGGGGTTTTGCCATTTCCTCAAAAGCAGCTATCCAGGGGTGGCAGAATCCTACAGCTCCTAAAAACACTTGTGTTTGGTTTTAGTAACTGGTCAGGGAAGATTTTGAATGGTTTTAATATGGTTTTCAGAAAAATGCTGCTCCTCTTTTTGGA
Organism: Pelecanus crispus; assembly: GCF_030463565.1. NCBI lineage: Eukaryota > Metazoa > Chordata > Aves > Pelecaniformes > Pelecanidae > Pelecanus > Pelecanus crispus. The sequence goes on from NC_134645.1 coordinate 105,925,255, forward strand.
TAATGTAACCCAGATATTCTAAACTTCTCTTATAAAAATTGCAACTTATGTGGAGAGGGCCATTGGGCCTCTACAGCTAAGGCAAACAGTAAGGAACAGGTACCAGCTATACAAGATTCCTTGGCTACTAATAAATCATCAACATATTGTATCAAAAAGGATCAATTTTTTTTTTAAACACAACATCCTGCAAATCTTTTACTAAAATTTTAGAAAAATAGTGGAGGATTGCATGAAGTCCTGAGGGAGCCTTGTCTATGTTAGCTGTACCTTTCCCCAAATAAATGCAAAAAGGAATTGAGAGTCTGGATGAATAGGTATACTGATTTAAGGTAGAAAAAGTTGCCCCATCTCCAGTAAGTCAAGGGTTGTATCTGCCCACCTTTAGGGAATCTCAAGTGTCAGTAGACACATTGGAATGGGCAACTAAGCTGAGCTCTCAGGGCAAGGCTCAGGTCCAGACCCGGGCACCAAAACATAGCTGTCTGTATGTGAGCTACATGTGTCAGGTCCCTGTAGAGTCAATGGAAATACATTCAGTGGATCTAAAGATTGAGGAGACTTTACCAAAACCGAGGGTTTTTTCTGTGTCAGAAGCTTAAGACAATTAAAATCCACTTACGGCTGACAGAGTTATTCTCAATTAAAACAAACAAAAAAAGAAGCTGATGACAGGTTTTTATTCTCCATTTGTTATTGTTCTCGCATAATTTAATACCATATAGAATTTCTTGTTCATGTAAAATGACACCCAAGACTTCTCACTCCCTCTGTTTTTGTTTTGCAAACAACAGATAAATTTTCCAAGAGGATTAAGCTTTAATATTCTTGGTATTGCAGTCTTTGGCTTTTTTAGTTAAAGCAAAAGTCTTATTTGCTCTGAGTGTCTGCATGTTACAAGTTGGGGCAATCTCTGTTGAAATGATATTGATGCAACGTATCTGAGAAGTATGATAATGAAAAAGGCACTAGTTAGCTGTTGTGAACTACATAGATAAGCTGCACTGCCATATAGCAAAAGCTAGTCACACAACATGCAGAAACTAATAAAACCACTGTCTTAGAGGCAAAACGTTGTAATTAGCAACAGCTATTTGCACTTTAAAAATGGAGGTGATCATTTTTTTCTTTATGTGTATTTGGCTTATACTGTCTAAATTACCCAAAATATCGCTGTTTATTGTAGTAACGTGACTTAGCTCTTACCAGAATTGCTCAAGGGAGAACTCTTCATCTAGTTGTTCTTTAAAATTAAGTTTTCGCACAGTATGTTCCAAATGTACTTTAAGTACACTTACAAAGCACTGTGACTTGAGGAAAACACATCACTAGAGCATACTGAACCTGACTTGAAAAGGAAACGTAATGTGGATGCAAAGTGCGACAGATTTAATACAGCCACTTTGGCTTTTAGCTATGAGAAAACTGGGGTCATCTGTAAAATTACTTTTTTAAATCAGGCACTCTACTCTTTGGTTTCTGAGCCATTAGGACACGATTAGGATACTTATCTTTAAGACTTTTTGCCTCCCAATCATTAGTGTATGATACTAACATCTTTGTGAAGGGGGAATGCTACTCCCATTTGTTAGTAATTAGGGCGATTCAGCATAAAGAAATTAAGGCCTGGATTTGCAAACACTTACACTTGAGTGGCAGCACTAGTCCAGCTGGTTGTCCCTACGTATGGAACCACTCAACACAGACGCGCTGTCTCTGCCACACAGTCTATTGCTCGTGGTGCAGAGAGAGGTGCTGTTACAGTGAGCTTCAGACAGCCTCCAATCTGCCAGTCCCCGGGGCACCCGGGTCCCCCCTGCCCTGGGGGATACTTCTGGGAGCACCTGAAGCCAGTGCAGCCAGGTTCCAGACCTGGCTTTGACAAGTGAATAACTTCCCTGAGGATGTGGTGAGATTTTCAGCGGCTTTGTATAGTTGTCTTAAAATGCAGCAAGGTTCCCCCTGTAGCTCAGGACTTGTACCACTTGTTTAAACATGTCTGTGTTTGCTTATAATCATAAAAAACCCTCCCTAGTAGCACTGGGGAAGGCTTTACAGATTTGCACATCTTTCCTTTCCTAGCACAGGCTGTGTGATGTCACTGGTCCGTCTCTCCTTTTATGTTTTAAACCAGGTGCAGTGCAATTCCAACAGGCATAGTGAGAATAAAAGGCTCCTCCTCTCTGCAAAGTAATGGTACCTACACCAGTTTTATGAGACACTGTTTTCTGCTTAATGTTTTTCAGGGAACCAGGAGCTCAGAAGCATGTCGGGGAAGCCCAGGCTTACCTACTGTAATGGAAGGGGGCGAATGGAGCCCGTACGATGGCTGTTGGCTGCAGCTGGTGTGGAGGTTAGTGGGTACTTGGTACAGTGTTCCAGACTGGTGTTGTCAGCTGGCCTCAGTAAGGAAAAATTTAACATGCACATGGAGGATAAACAGCTGCAAGGGGGTGGCTAAATTCATTTGGCCAGTGGCACTGCATGTTTGTAACTACCCTGTTCTGTGGTTAATAGTTTGGGTGCAAACTCGATGGAGCTTGGAGTTTTATAGAGCTGGTATCAGTCCCCTGAAGTAATTAATCATAATGGATCAAAATGGGGATTTATTTAAAAGCACTTAATAAATCTCAGTTTTCCAGCTGTGCAAAGTCTCTTAACTCAGTAGTGTGATTTAGCCCCAGCCAGCAACTAAGCACCACGCAGCTGCTCACTCCCCCTGCCCCGATGGAATGGGGGAGAGAATTGGAGGAGTAAGAGTGAGAAACACTCCTGGGCTGAGATAAGAACAGTTTAATAATTGAAATAAAGTAAAATAGTAATGATAATAGTAACAATATAATAATAACAGTATACAAAGCAAGTGATGCACAATGCAATTGCTCACCACCCACCGACCGATACCCAGACAGTTCCCAAGCAGCGATCACTGCTCCCCGGCCCACCCCACCCCACCCCAGTTTCTATACTGAGCATGACGTCACATGGTATAGAATAGCCCTTTGGTCAGTTTGGATCAACTCTCCTGGCTGTGCCCCCTCCCAGTTTCTTGTGCACCTGGCAGAGCATGGGAAGCTGGAAAGTCCTTGACTGGCATAAGCAGTACTTAGCAACAACTAAACCATCAGTGTGTTATCAACATTCTTCTCCTACTAAATCCAAACCACAGCACTATGCCAGCTACTAGGAAGAAAATTAACTCTATTCCAGCTGAAACCAGGACACTCAGTCTTGCTGAGTTTGCAGTTACAATGTGTATAAACAAGAGAGTATTGTTGACTTGCATGCCCTGGAGTTAGGCTAGAAATAGTTCATTTACTTTGTGCTTCCCTTGGTACTGGCTGCAACCTGTCTTTCTCCTGCAGATGTCTATACTCTTTTTCTACCCCACTAAGGTTACTTCTGCATCAGTGCAGTGAGGCAGAAGTGGCCAGGCCCTTCTGCTCCTCCCCAGCTCTGAGGGTGGGTGGGGGATCCTCAGGACACCTGCAGCCAAAGAGCACAGCTGAAGATCCCACTCATTATCTTTTGCTTGGTTGGGTTGTTCTGTGCATGGTTATGTGCAGTCACTTACACTGGTGTATTTCAACCTTTTTCTTCTGTATTTCTCGTCTCTCTCCTTTTCCAGTTTGAAGAAATTTTTTTGGAAACAAGAGAGCAGTATGAAAAGTTAATCAAAGGTAAGAATCTGACACCTGAGGCTTCGTCCTTTAAAAAAATTCCTCTAATTTAGCTAAATTTGTAGTTTAACATTAGTTTATTTAATCCAGTGCAAACATCTAGGTGCACACCTAGAATACTGAAATACTAGTTTTGAATAACCTGTTCTTTCCAGTGCCAAACAACTCCTTCAAGCTAAATGCCATAGCTTCTGTGACTATGTTTATCGTAGTACATTAAACAGGGGTAGCAAACATTCCTATGTAATGCAAGTTAATTACCTATGCTGTTGAGCTGTTAGCATGGCTCCTGGCACACTTCTGGTCCAGGGCAAATAGCACTCCCTGAAGCAGTTCCTTAGGCATCATTTGGGAGTTGTCCCAGGCCAGGGGCCATTTCCAAGATGTCATTTAGATGTGACCACCATGCTCTATAGGCAGAGAGAGCTGAATAGAGCGAATGTGGCCAGTCTGTGCCAGCTGGCCTGAGCTGTTGCTGAGTTGGCTAGTAGAGATGTACCTGTATGTTGGTTCTGAACCTCAGTGAGATAAGGCTCTAAATGAAAGGCTGGCATGGCACCAAAACACCCAGGAAAGCCACTTTTCCTTTGTGCTAGGCTCTGTATGAACACACTAGTGACAGTCCTAAGGAGGATAAGCCTGAGCCATGAAGCTTCCCCCAGCTGAAAAACAGGGAGCCAGCAGGGAGACCTGCAGAAAGTCCGACGTGGTCAAAGCAGCAAGCCACAAAGGCTTCATGTCAACCTTGGGAGTCAGACCAGTTCCCAAACACCAGTGCATACCCCCAGCCACTGCCCTGCATATTTGGCCAGATGAAACCCAGCAGTCACCCTGGAAGGAGAAGACCTTGTTGCCGGGGTGGGGAAGGAGTGGGACTGTGAGGAGCTCTACAGAGTGCACCTGCACGGCAGTTTTCGGGCTGCCCAAGACATGCAAGAGAAACCTCACAGCATGCTGAGCTTGATAAGACATACCAGGAGACTTGGAAGAGGACTTGGCTGCATTCTGGCTGCCTGCTCAGAAAGGAGAAGCTGTGTTTATAGTTTTCCTGTGAGAATTTCTTTAATGAACAAAAATAAAAAAGAAGCAGTAACTAGAAGATCAGGATTAAAGTTGCAGGTCCAGCTGGCTGCGAATCCGATTACGTGGGTGTAAAGACACCAGTTATAGCTCTAAATATGATAGCTCAGGTACTGAAAGCCCAAATCTGAATTTGCTTCACAGGACTAATAATCCAGACAGCATCCAAGCTTATCCATATCCAGAGAGAAGAATTAAGTGGTGATCAAAAGGATAGGAAAGTTTTATAAAGATCAAGGGCTTTTACGTATATATATATTGAGCTTAAGGGGGTGAGAACACAAAGAAAAGGGTGGGCTTTTATCCAGTGCTTTGAAGAAAGACAAATTAGTTGGCCATCCTGATAAAGGGACCTCTGGAATGCTGCCATTCCATGCAGGGCAGGAATGAACACAAATTCCCCACGTTACCTCTCTCTGTAATTTTTTCTGTCCCTACCAACATACTTTTCACCAGGGTATCCTGTGTTTAGACGCCACCACATTGTTAGAACGGTCCAGGCATGACTTTGGCCCATGCCAGCTGATGATCTTCTGAGCAATGCCCCAGCAGTGTCCAGGATGAAGCCTGGGCCAGGGGCAGTTCCCAACAGGCAGCTTGCAGACGGACAGCTGTTTTGGAGGCCAAGAGAGTTAAATAGCATCGGCCTGGCATAGCAACAGCCTGGCCAGACCTTTTACGTGCTGGCCTGAGACACAGCTATCTTGGTTCAATCTGTGCAGCCACAGGTTCCCCAAGCCGCTACCTGGATATCAAGAAGCTCTGCTGGTCTGTGACAAATAGTAGGTCTAGATGTTTGGTTTTTAGTGTATGTGGAGCATACACTAAAGTGCTTCAGACAGCACAATGCAATCTGCAAAACAATTGGCAAACCGCTTTTAATCCTGCATATATATTCTATGCAGTGGCTATGTGAAGTGGTTCTCACCACAAAGCAAGGAGAAGCAGTCTGCTACTGGCCATAAGAGAGAAATCCCTCTTTTCTGCAGATAAAGAACAAACCATGCATTCAGTTCACTCACATTTGCTGCATCACACTTCTTGTCAAGGGCGAGAAAGTCAGATTTTATTTTTCACTTTGTGCATTTTTCTGCTGAAAAATATCCTTGCAGAGCTCTTAGTTTTCCTATTCTCCTGTGTTTCTGCTAGACAGATACCAAGTAATATTTTTTTCCTTAAGCTGCAGAGGTGTGTTCTGGAAAGACATGAAAACACAATCTTTCTGTGAACGTTTAGAAGAAACAAACAGGCTATTCATTGCTGCAGACAGAACTATTCTTTGAATTTAAACTGTAAATTAATAATATAGAATGAGTGAAGAATGCTTATTCTAGGCTAGCAAAATATTTTAATAGCTCTGTGGAGAAAAAAGCAAATGTGACTGTTAAAATGAACTCTTATACCTGAAAGAAGGATGCAAATGAACAGATTAAAATTGAGCAATTAAAATAAATGATTAACTTTGAGCAATGCAAAGTGGCAGCTGCCTAGTTAGATTTGAAGTTTTGCTGTGATTTTAACAGGGCGGGATTGTTCTCTGGGTGCCCTTAATGTGTAAGTGGAGGAGGGAGTATCTCCAAAGACAGTGAATTAGTCCAGCAGAAAACTGGTCTGGAAAAGACTGACTTAGCTATGCTGAATCTCTATGTCAGCTTAGCACTCAGAGCCGCCTCACTGAAGGCTCAGACAAATGCTTCTACCAGCACCAGAAGAAAATGGGACTACAAAGGCAGGAAGGGATTGTGGTGGTGTATCTAAATAGGCTTAAATTGTGGAATGCCACTGAGGATAGCCCTGTAATGAAAATCTATGGGAACACTCAAACTCTTGTCCCTGGAGTGACTGTGTAAAACTTATTTAAACAGCAACGGCTGTCACAGTCCCTGCCTTTAACTCTGTAGCTTCACGGTGCTTAAAGTGGCCTGACCTCTTCCTTTACCCCAGTAGCTCAATCTTGCTGCGGTACTACCCCTTTCATAATTTCTACTCGTGTATATGTCCCTGCCTGGGAACTGATCTGCATTCAAAATAATTAGATTTTTTTTTTTAAGTTCAGATTTAACACAGATCTTTATTATTCTCCGTTCCCTTGGGTTGAAAGTGCTGGTTCAGGCTTTTCCTGCCAGCATGAGGCAGGGTGCAGAAGTGCAAAGGAGGAGGTGCTGCCAGCTCCCATCAGCCAGTGAAGCTCTGGCAACGCTGTAAAGCAAGGGGCCCAGCTGCACTGTGGTGACCTAGCTATAAAACTGTGATGCAGATTAGTCAATATTTGATCTTTCCCACAATGTTGGTTTACTGCATGGAGTTTTACAGGGAGAGCAAGACATCAATGATCTCCTACACTGCAAAAGAAATGTGCTCAGTCTCTCACTTTCCTGTAAAGCTAGGAGTCTAGGAGGAGCTAACAAGCTTTCCCTCAACTTTTCACCCTAGATGGAGTCCTGATGTTCCAGCAAGTGCCCCTGGTTGAGATCGATGGGATGAAGATGGTGCAGACCAGAGCCATCCTCAGCTACATAGCAGGGAAATACAATCTCTATGGGAAAGACTTGAAGGAGAGAGCCCTGTACCGTAACACCTCCTTTCACTTAATGAGCAATCTGTTATTTGATAGCTGCATTATATATAACAAATTCAATCCTGTAAATCCAATGGAAAAGCATGAGAAAGGCTAACACAATAAAAAGAAAGGACTCTAGCCTTTGCTTAGGTTTTAACCACTACTTCTAAAATGCTGCTGAACAGAAACAGGCTTTTAGTCCTTTTAAAAAATATTTACCTTTAGTTTATGTTTAGTTTTGGCTGTGAAAATTGGTGCTATGATGGTGATATAAAATTCCTGTAAGTTCCCTGAGTTAATTGGAAAACAGATGCAATAACTTCTGTGCTCTTTTCTACTGTCTTCCCCCCACCAATAGGATTGACATGTATGTGGAAGGAATAACAGATCTGATGCAAATGATTTTGATGTTTCCTTTCTCTCCACCTGAGGCAAAGGAGAAAAATCTTGACTCAATTAAGGAGAGGGCAACTAACAGGTACTTCCCAGTCTTTGAAAAGGTAAGTGACAGTGAGGGTGTGTCTATAAAACTTGTATTTACAATTATCAAGAAGTTTCCCCAAAATAAGAACATTTGTAGTGCAGGTCAGTTCCAAATCGTCAGCTCTCTTGGCTTTCTCTCAAAGGGGAAATACAGCAGCATGTTTTCTCTATTTGTTGCCTTGTGTTGTCAGGGCTGTAGTATTTGAACATCTATGAAGCAAACAAAGCAGTATGTTCTCAGCTATACAACAAAACTTTTTTCCAGCTTTCTGTTGGAACATTTTCATTAGAAGAGTGCAAAAATCCCTTGCAAATAAATCAGGTAGAGATAGTAGAAGTACTTTAGTAAAACAACAGTCATAGATTTCTGCACATCCCACTTTCAAACACAACAAACCAAACCCATATGACTCAGGCATCTGGCAACTTTTCTGACTTCTGTAACATTCATCTAGTTTTGATGGACAACAATAATAAAGGCTGAACATCCTAGAAGTTCTTATGACTATAATAACTTATTCCCAAAGGCAGGGATTTTCTTTGGTTAGCTATTGTAATTCTGCATTTCTAAGTTTGCTTCATGGTATCAACACTGGACATAACTTTAAATGAAATACCTAAATGGCAAATGGCAATTTTATACATTCTCCAAGTTACTTTTTAGTTCCTCCATCATCCCTGTTTCTAATTCTATGACTGTTACTAGTCTACTGCAGTGTGTGGTTTTGTCCCTGTTCCCAGTGACTATCATAATTCATCATTAGTGAGTGACCAAAGTTTGTAGTCTGTGTACTACAAGAGTTCAGATTTTTTTCCCAACAATAATGAAGTGATTTAGGCTCACAGCTTCCAGCTGAAAACTCCACCCTGAAATTTCAGATACAATCGCTGTTCAGCTCTACAGCTGTGCTGTGAGGCTTAGCTGCCAGGCATCCTATGCTCAGTTCTCATCTGCAGCCCACATTCTCTTGTATTCTACAGGTTTTGAAACAACATGGTCAAGAGTTTCTCGTGGGCAACAAATTCAGCTGGGCAGATGTTCAGCTAATTGAAGCCATTTTAGCAGTGGAGGAGAAAATACCTGCTGTGCTGTCAGAATTTCCTCAGTTGCAGGTAATTTTGTTATTGAGCATGCCCGAATTCAGGAGCTAAAGGGCAATCCTGAAGTGATCATCTCTCCATGCTATGTAAATTAGGAGTGTGGGCTCTTCAAGGAACTGTCATTATCATATGTTTGTTTAACATCAAGCACAAGAGGGAATGATCTGGTTTGTTGTAAGACACTGTGCTCCTGATTAACCCTGTTCAGGTATGCCTATCCCTCTGAGTGGTCTATGCCTCCTCAATAGAAATAAATTAATGTTATCCCAAGGGAATTGCTGATCTAAGCTGCCCTGTTTTCATTTTCCTGCTTCCTGCCGGTAGATGCTATCTAATACCAGATAAAAAATTAAGTCTGTGATACAGGCTGATATGTTAGAATAAGGTATGGTGTTGTCCTGGTTTTGGCTGGGATAGAGTTAATTTTCTTCCTAGTAGCTGGCATAGTGCTGTGGTTTGGATTTAGGATGAGAAGAATGTTGGTAACACACTGATGGTTTTAGTTGTTGCTAAGTACTGCTTATGCTAGTCAAGGACTTTGCAGCTTCCCATGCTCTGCCAGGGGCACAAGAAACTGGGAGGGGGCACAGCCAGGACAGCTGACCCAAACTGACCAAAGGGCTATTCCATACCATATGGTGTCATGCTCAGTATAGAAACTGGGGGGGGTTGGCTGGGGGACAGCAATTGCTGCTCAGGGACTGTCTGGGTATCGGTCAGTGGGTGGTGAGCAATTGCATTGTGCATCACTTGCTTTGTATATTATTATTATTATATTGTTATTATCATTACTATTTTACTTTATTTCAATTATTAAACTGTTCTTATCTCACCCCAGAAGTGTTTCTCACTCTTACTCCTCCAATTCTCTCCCCCATCCCATTGGGGCAGGGGGAGTGAGCAAGCAGCTGTGTGGTGCTTAGTTGCTGGCTGGGGCTAAACCATGACAGGTGTGCCATTTTCTGTACTGGCTGGTATTACAAGTTTGGGATCCCACAATTTTGGGAACCTCACTTCACTTCTGCCTTCTACCATACAACTAGGAACTCAAGCCTTAGCATTAAGCCGCAGTTTTCTTTCAATAATCAACTAGATACAATCCAGGATGAATTCTCTGCCTTTGTGCCATGTACAAAGTCTGAAACCAAGCAGAAGTGAGGCACTTCTGCTGTGAGACTGGATCAGAAATCAGAAGCCTCCAGGCATGCAGCACACTATAGTGCACAGTGCATGGGCAAGCCTGGGGTGTGACCTGCAGGAGTCATTAAGAGTTGAGATGCAGGGGACCCAAGTAGTCTGTGGCTGGAAGAAAGCAGATAGTGTTCAGTAGTCCTCCCATGTGCCTGTAATCATGGTAATAAAGCAGTGTAGGCAATGCAAATTTGGGTTGAGGGTGCAAGGCTTGAGGTTGTGCTTCTTTGTGCTTACAAACTGTTAATTTGAGGGGTGCACTCAAAGAGTTTGGCTTTATTCCAATTAACAAAAGAAACAGTTCAGCATCAGACCATCACAGTTAGGTTTTCTACTAGGAACTGATGAGGAAAAGGGCTTTGATTTTTTTTTTTTTAAGTTTTTTTTTTTAATGTTATTTTTAAATCTCAACCCCAACACTTTAAGCCTGAATTTAGTGTGACAGAATGAGGCTCTTCGGCCACAAAGTGGGCAGTGACGTGTCAGATTTTATCCCATATGCAGTTTTGCAGCCTCAGGTAATTCTTGCCTCTAGCTCCTGTCTTCTAGCAAAAGATCTTAGACACTAGGCATGGGCACAGTTCTGTTGAAGCCGTGCCTTGAATTATGGAGAGATTCCTTCATGGCCAGAAGGGAAAAGTTGCTAAAATTGGTCGTTACTTATTTCACAGTTTTTACTTTTCTTGCTCCTTCTTGTATTGCCCCCTTATCCTTCCAGTGTCTATAAGGAAGAGGAAATTATGTTCATACATCTGCCAGCATGGACTGTCTGTTGCTCTTGAAGCTCCTCTCCCTTAGCCCCATTGTTAGAAGAGGTTCTTGTGTATCTACTATTGCTCAGCTAACCGTGGGGTCTCCAGCTGCTTGCAATCTGCATCAGTGAGTCCTCCCTGACTGTCTGTACAATGAGATGACTCGGGATCCTTGACTCAGTTGCCTTAACGCAGGCATGCCTTGCTACCTGAGATGCCCAACTCTTCCCTAGTCCTAGTCTTGGCCTCCAGCCCCTGCTCCAGAAGGGAATAGGTCTCCCTGAGGGGCTGTGTTATATCTGCCAGCCCTATGTAGATATTTTGGCTACCCTAGGCTACCGCACAGTACAAGAAGCCTCTACTGGAAAACGGAGTTGAGCCAAGGATGTCTCCAGCCATTTCACCTTCACCCATGCAATCCTGGAAATGCTGGGACAGTGGAACAACAGTGGCCATGTGTTGTGGTTTAGCCCCAGCCAGCAACTAAGCACCACGCAGCCACTCGCTCACTCCCCCTACCCCGATGGGATGGGGGAGAGAATCGGAGGAGTAAGAGTGAGAAACACTCCTGGGTTGAGATAAGAACAGTTTAATAATTGAAATAAAGTAAAATAGTAATAACAATATTATAATAATAGTAATAATAATATACAAAGCAAGTGATGCACAATGCAATTGCTCACCACCCACTGACCGATACTCAGACAGTCCCTGAGCAGCAATTGCTGTCCCCCAGCCAACCCCCCCCAGTTTCTATACTGAGCATGACACCATATGGTATGGAATAGCCCTTTGGTCAGTTTGGGTCAGCTGTCCTGGCTGTGCCCCCTCCCAGTTTCTTGTGCACCTGGCAGAGCATGGGAAGCTGCAAAGTCCTTGACTAGCATAAGCAGTACTCAGCAACAACTAAAACCATCAGTGTGTTACCAACATTCTTCTCATCCTAAATCCAAACCACAGCACTATGCCAGCTACTAGGAAGAAAATTAACTCTATCCCAGCCAAAACCAGGACACCATGCTAGATGCAAACAGAGCTCAGATACTTACATAATGTAGTAAAAATGGAAATCATGTTAACATATATTGTGGTTTACACAGTAGTTTTCACCACCAGAACCAGCAAAGAAAAGAAAAAGATCATGAGCTGGGTTAGTGTATTTGTGCCTTCAAAACTATCCCCTGGTGCTCCTGGATATTGAACTTTTGGTTAAGAACAGGCTTTTTGGAGCAGCTGGCTCCTTCTCCTGTTGGATAGAAAGAGGCAGTGTAGATGGCACAAGGACTGAATGAATGTTGGGATCTCTTCTAGCAGTAGGGGGAAGCAGTTGTTCTGTGCAAGGAGCACTGTTTGCTACTGGAGTAGCTGGAACTTCTCTCTTATTCTGTTGTTTTTATTTTTTAGGCTTTTAAAATAAGAATGAGCAATATGCCTACAATTAAGAAGTTCCTGCAGCCTGGCAGCCTGAGGAAACCCCCACCAGATGAACATTACGTAGAAACTGTGTTGAAGATTTTTAAGAAATGAATGCCTTGCTACATTCAGTGACACTCAAAATACTGAAAAAAAAACCCCAACCCAAACCCCAACTCCCCCTGCCCCCCCGCCACCCCCACCCCCCCCCCCCGCAAAAAACCCCAAACCCCAGACCAAAGGAAGCAGGAAGCTCAGTAAATTAGTATCGTTGTAGTTAAAACCAATGGTAAAAAAAAACCCAAAAACCCAAAAAACACCAACCCAAAACAAACCAAAATAAAGCATTCTGATTACTCTGGCAATGTGACAACAGATTTGTCTTTATTGATAACAAATGCTTGGCAAAACATGAAAACAAAGGAATATGGAAGCAAAGAACTATTTGTAGGGTGGTGAATCTATTCATTTGGAAAAAGACCAATGCAGTGTTAGTATTGTCAGAATGTAACTTGTTGAAGAAGATATTTTCTAGATGAAAACAGGCTTCAGATAAGAGTTATGGAAGAGAAGAAAGAGAAGACTCACTGAATCACTTATCCTTTAAAGAAGTAGACTTGTTTCAAGAGCAATTTTGGTAAGTACTTGTATTGCATTATTTTTACAGTATTGTGTGAGTGAAACTTCTAAATTAGTATTAGTTTCATCTGTTGTTACCAAAGCCAAATCTCATTGGTTTCTCATGCTTCTCAGACCTTGCCTAGGAACCAGCTCTTATAATGTTCCATTAGTTTCTTCCTCTACCTTCTTAATGTGATTCTTCCAGGCAAACCTATTTCATCATTCCCAGTGCATTGGCGTCTGTGCACCTCTTCACATGGTGAACCTCTTCAAAGCATGGGGAGGGCAGAGCACATCCTCAAACAGATGACCGCTCAGGTTCAATATTTGTTCATGCTTCTTTTTGTGCATTCATCTGCCATTTTGTGGGGCTCTCAGCTGTTTCCTAGCCCCAGTTCTGGACACCTATGGCCAGCTACATCTTTTTCTTAGTAAAACAAGAAGCTCCAGGCTCCATTCCCTATCCCTGAGGCCATATACACACTATTTAACTCTCTTATTACCCAAAGCTGTGTAACCACATCCAAACAGCTTCTTACGGCTTGGTCCCAGCATAGACTCGCTGTGGCTGGGAGCTGTCTGGGCAAGAGCAGTGGGCTTGGGCCAATAACCCCCTAAGCAAGCTGCCATCAATTCAGTCACAAAGATGGTGTCTTCCAGCGCCTGTGTTTTGGCACTGCCTTGTGTTTAATGTGATTTTTGGAGAACTCCAGAGGGCAAAACCTGAGCCTGAGCTGCCACTTTGCACAGAGTGAAGCGCCAGCAGCCTAGAGGTGCTGCTGCTTTGGCGTTGCCCTTGTGGTAATGTGGTGGGACCAGTGACACCAAGGTGGTCACAGCTCCTCCCAGTCGGGCCTGTCTGCAATGGTGGAGGCGATTCACAGGGTGGCAATGGGGAAGGGAGGAGTGGGGTCACAGAGCAGAGCAGGTTTCATGGCTAGGAGAGCTCAGGTGCATTAAAGGTCTAATAGAATTGCCTAAATTTCTCTTATCAATCTCTCCTCATGCAGGTAAGCTTGGTAATCATTTAGTGAGTCATGCTCATTACCTCCATCCTAAAAAAACTATTTAAGGTTTCTTGGAAAGTGACTTTGGTCCAGTGTGAGCAACGAAGAGTGTGCCACCCAAAAGACTCCCAGGTCTGATGTCAGGGTCAGCTCAGGCTGAAGGGGGGAATGGTCCTGTGTTGCTTTCACCCTGGATCTCTGGTCCAAATACTGAACCACTGGGCACAGCAGTGGCAGCTGTTGTGGCTGGCATCGGCACCTTGCTCCACAAGACTGTCAGTCCGATTTGGTGGTGACTACCCAACCCTCTGGGAGTCACAGGAGGTCTTGGAAAGATCTCCTCTGGAGATGGCTCTCACTTAGCCGGTGTGCCAGCATGTGGGATCACCAGGCACTCTGAGCCATGATTCCCCAGGCCACCCAAGTGCCCAGCTGCGTGATACCAGCCTCCCTGTTTCACCCTTGCTGTTGGTGCTTTGTCTCCTCCTGGTTCCCTAGCAAGTGAAAGCACCAGGTCTCAAGCAGTTGCTGGAAGAAGTTGCTTTTCCTGTAAAATCCAGAAGGGCGGATTTTACAGGAAAAGTACCTGAACTTATTTGTTAACAGTTGGCAATGCCATAGGCAAACTGCCCGTGTGGCTGCAGTGCTGTGGTGCATCCTGCCATCTTGTGTCACCAGGCACCTCTGTGCTGTCCCAAGAAGGCGGCCACTGCATGCCTGCCCATGCAGGGACACCACCTCCCTGGTAGCTGCTACCCCAGCAATGTACATCTCCGTGCAATCCGTGTGGCTGTTACCTCTCCATGCTGAGCAACGGGATGGGCTTTGAATATGAAAATGGAATTACTGTGAGCTGGCTGGTACATCACTTGCTTACACACCTGTAACAGGTCAAAATGTAGTTAACACACCATCTTTAAATTAAGGACTGTGGGCGAATTGGATTTAAGATCCCTCTGCAAAGTTTTCCTTGCAAAACTGGTTATTTTTCTTCATAAATCAATTATTTCAAACCTTGTGTACGATCTTACCAGTATTTCACATGCAGGTTACAAATATATTATCTCCTGACAATGAAGTGCTGTGGAATAAACATGCAATCTGTTTTGCAGACTCAGGTAAGGCAGAGGTAGTTTATTTCTATAGCTGTAGGACAGAATACACAGCACCAGAGGTTTAGCCTCTGTTGATTTACAACAAAAATATTAGGGTTTATATATATTTACAGCAGAGAAAACCTGTCTTGTTAAGGGGTCTGATGCCTCAGAGCAGCATCTGCATAGAAGGAAACTGTTCCAGCGGGTATCAGTAACCAAATCTGATGCTTAATATTGCCATGACAAAAGTGTAGAAAAAAGGAAATTAGGAAAAAATATTAGAAAATTAACCTGGCAGGGAGAAAACATAAGAATGAAGTTCCTTTTCAGACTGCTCACTCTCCAGCATTCTCCCACGCCTCTCCCACACAGCAGACTGCAAAAGGACAAATAATTATTTATTTCTGTTAGGGTGCAACTAGATGAAGTGGGGTTTTTAACTGAATACACTCTGCATTTTGTCAAAGGCAACTTATCTTTCTTTACTATTATGTCTGACACAATTGTGTAGCTTTTTGGTTATGACCTGCAAACACTGAAACTCATCCTTGTTCATCTGAGGCCAAGTATGTGCTTAAGTACAATTATAACTCAAATAGTGAGTGCTAGCAAACTGTGTACTCAAGTGCATCTTTATGCTCTAAGCATAAATAGAACTGAAGTAGAAAATATCCTTATGCGAGTTATTCACAAGTGTGTATAAGGTAGGGCCCTCCTGTAAAATCTTATTATTTTTGTAACCAGGATTTTTTTTTTTTAAAGTGTCCCTTAGTGTCCCTAAGTTTTAGGTAAGCTAAACAAGAGAGTAAATCTTCTGAAAATAAGGGTGCTGGAACAATGCTAGTACACCCTATTGGCAGCTTAACTCTGTAAGAGGTATGAAAACCCACTAAAAACAATTGCATTTGCCACTGGTATAGGACATACAGAGCAGAGAGTGGGAGCAGAGAGCACAAGCAGTTTAACAAGACATGTGGCATGTTCCAGGCTCTGTGGAGCAAGAGGGTTGGAGGTCACTGTCAGGAGAAGGCAGACAAATATAGACTTCTGGTACTGGTACGTAAGTCTTTCTTTCCATGCCCACCTCAGGTTTCAAAACAGAAGTTGTATTTCCCATTGATTTTCCACTTTTAAACTCCCAATAGCTCCTGAGGGAACAGCTAGCAGAGTGAAGTGGCTGGCACCTCTCACTCTCCTAGAGTGAGGACCTGCAGGTCAGGAAATGGTCAATGCACCTTCACATTAGACCGTAAGTGACCTTAGAGTGGAGTCGTGCGGGTTTGTATCATGTTATTGCTTGAGTGGGCTTGGAGGGATACTTGCAAAGGAAGTTAATCCCTTAAACCTGACTTCAGAGAGGAAAAGCCTGAAATAATTACTAGTAGTGGTCTAAGGTACCCTTGAATTGCTATAAATATTAGGATCCTTTCTGTGTTGTCTGATTGAAAGCTGAAGAAAGAAGAGGAAAGATGCTAAAGAGAGGTTTTTCAGGTGTGAAATGCTCTGGAAGTCCTGATATTGCCTGCCTGCCAATGGCATGCTGCTTTCTATTCCTACATACTGACTGTCTCCCTGGGGAGAGAACCACATCCAGAAAGGAGAAAGGTCCAGGGGCTGGAAGTGTGGAGGGGAAAACAGCAAATAATCATAGGTAAGTGAGACAGTGTGGAATTTGCCAAGAAGACACAATACAAACTAAGCAGAGGAGAGAGAAAGAGAAAGGGACCAATCTAGAAGGAACGAGAAGGAAATCTGAAAGCGGAGGATGTACTTTCCCGGAGCTTAACATGCTGATATGTGGAGAGAGAGCTCTAAAAGCAGCGGTGAGCAGGTAACAACCCACTGACAATCTTTTCTTTGGCTGCCTCACACTGCTGATGTTAGCCAAAGAAAGATGGTCACTAATTTTCACTGAATATCACAGCGTTGCTTTGGTTTTGCTTAGGCAAGGTCTCACATTTGTTATTCAAACCTTCATGTAAGGAACTGCTGGCAAAAATACATCCTGGTCAAAAAATTCCAGCTCGGTAGCACTGAGAACACATGCCCGCTTCTAGGTAACCCACTCGCTCTTCTTCAAAAGGTTTGGAAAAACACCTAATGCCCTTCACATACCTGAAGCCAAGTGTTAAGTCAGCATGAGGATCACTGGAGAAAAGGACATTTTGTTTCTTTTAATTTCTCTCTTCCTTCTGCAAGGCTATCTTTTGTAAACACATTCCTGAGTTTATAAGATGGTTACATTGTACGCTTACCCTGCTGAGTTTGGAGGGCTTACACCCTCAGTGTGGAGAAATATTTCATGGGACGTAATGTGTGAGCTACACTTTTCAAGTGTGCTGAACACAGGCAGCGCTGGTTTGGAAAAACAACAACAAACGGGACATTTGTTTTAAATAATATGAAACACCGGAGCTACTCTTCAGTTCTGCAGCACGGCAGGACCCGGCATATCCCAGCAGGTCTCATTAGCCACAGACGAGACTCCCTTCTCTACACTCCCTATTCCCCCTGCTAATACAATAAGGGACAACAGTTTGTGTGTGTGCCTATTTCCCTTGCAAGCACATTTTAATTATTGGCTCATAATTTTGAACACAGCTGCAACCCAAATTAACATAATTCTGATATGTTTTATATAGAGAGGAAAGTTCACAAAGCCTGATGACACAAAACATTTTCCAATGCTTTCTCAAGAAATCAGTATCATGCCTGAAAAAAAGAAATTTAAAAAAAAAAAGGCCAAATAAAAAAATATTTATACCTTACTGTTTAAAGGAAAAGGCTAAATGGAAACAATCTGGTGGGCAACAGCAGCAGCTAGGGTGAATATTCGTTCCTAAGTTATTAGGGTATCTTTGAGATGTCCACTAGTTTTAACTCCTGGATGGTCAGTCTAAATCTAGAAGTACTTAAGGGATTAAATGCCTTCAGGCATGCAAGATACAAATGACGTTTCTGTAGCATTTTCCAAAATACTTTACAAGCTTAGTGAAGTGACATTTCCAAAAGTCCTGTTAAGTTAGGAGACAGACTGTATTGTATTTTTCTCTTTTATTTAGGCTAATAACTGTGTGGAAGAGGACTTGCCTGAAATCTTGATGGATACCTCTGATAGGGTAAGAAATGTCAGTGTTGGGATAAATCATCCTCTGAAGACTTCTGCTGCTCTCCCCTACCATGAGCAAAGGTTGAAGGGACTGGCTTCATCTAAACATTTAACTGCCTCACTTGAGACAGCATGCCTTTCCAGTGCGTACTGCTGGCTTTGGTTTAAATATCAGCTGTAGCTCAAGTGCATGGTGAGGGATTCCTCCTACTTGCATTTATAGCTATTTAAAGGAGACTAGGCAGCTAGACTAGATGTAGGTGTCTACAAAGTTAGGTGAGATGAGTTTTCCCAAGTTGTCCACACCATGATTAACTTTCATGCTTGAACTCATGTTTTCTTACCTTGCAGTCCTCTAACACAGTGGATGTGAAATCCTTGTAGGTGTAGTCACTAAACTTGGGATATCTCCTAGAGTTTATCATGGCCAGGTCTACAAATGAGTAATCCAGCCAAGTTACCTAAGAGTGAGTTTGGATTTGTGAAACGCTACCAGACACACCTCGGTGCACGTGTCTGTGCAGGGAAAGCTTCAATCTCCCACATTATCCTAGATTCTGGGTCATGTCTGTGTGCCCAGCAATGCCAGAAACACTCTTTCCGGCAGTGTAGTTTGATTTTTTACTCGTAAAAACCCCTGTGCTAACAGCAAACGTCTGCACTCGCAGAAGGGGACAGAGGGAAGTAAGAAAGAAAAGAGCCCGAACCAGAAGGCAGAGGCTATAGGATGTGCTGTCAGTGAGGAGTCCCCTTCTGTGAAGGCTGACTCTCCTCACGTGCCATATAGGGTACAGGGTGTTCCATTTGGGGACTAGGCACCTCCTAAAAGACAAGACATTGCAGTGGTGACCATTCTGATGCCATGATGATCTTCTGTGGTTCTAGCTCTAAATAAATAATTAAGCTTATTTTATTGTCAAGCATGGAACACATTGGTCTAACAGGCACCAGTGGTGGAGGCTGATGGGATGAGGATCATTTTCAGCTACATAGGAGCAAAGTACATCTACAGGAAGGACCTGAAGGAGAGAGCCCCCTGTATTGTGACAACTCATTTTGTTGTTTGATGGACTACAATTCATACAACCTCCCTGTGTGATATGAGAAGAATATCCCAGCTCACAGTTATGTTCAGGGTGATTCAGCAGATTTTTCTATAGCACGTTGACCTTGCCTGTAGGTGATGTCTACAACAGGAGTGACCAGCTAGATTAGACAGGCAGGATGATGCAAGGGAGTTCATGCTGTGTTGACACTTTGAAGTCAACAGAGTTATCAGAAGAAAGCAGTCAGGAGTGCAGAGGGCGGCTTGTCTTCTGATGCCGCTCTTCATTCACTGTCTCCTACACTTGTCCTTGGCATGCATTTTCACCAGATCAAATTCGGGGAGACATTTTTGACAGAAACAGAAAAAAAGACCTTCTATGCCCAGAAATGAAATTCAGCAGAAAAAATGTCCTGAAGGAATATCCCCCATCAGGGGGACATAAGGAAGGGAAGGAAGCTTATGAAGGATTCAAGCTGAATTATGTAAAGCAGCACTCTATGAAAAGTAAAAAATCATAAAATATTAAAATAAAATTTTGATTGCTGTCACAGTATTTTTTTTAAACCGTGTGAGCTTTTCAGCCGTTCTGATTATTTTTGACTAGAATGGTTGCCAAACAATGAAAATAGGAAGCATACAATGTTCTGCTGGCACAGATGTTCCCAGTGATCATGACCTCTCATGAATCTTGCATTTGTACATAGTCAGCAGTAGTCAGGAATTTATTTTCTGTAGGTGAGAAGTGACTAAACAGACCTAATTGGTTTTGTTTATTTAAGAAATAGGAGTTTCCCATCGGCAGAGAACTGTTTGCAATTCTCTTTGTAGGAGGGGCTACAGACCAATATAATCTCAAGGCAAAGCTACTGAGAGCTTAGCGTGAGTTAAACCGTGTACAAGGTAAGCTTTTCGGATTTGGGGCATGCATAGGGAATTAGTATACTTCAAACTAAGTCAGTGAATGGGTTTTACGGATTAAATACTTGTATGTACTTTCTTTACCAACACGGTTATGTGCATCAAATGTTACAATTATTAATCATCTGCTTTCTAGGTAAATAGATTTAAGAAAAAGAAATTTAGATCTCAAAAGTGTGGAGTGCTTCCTTTCACCCCCTTCTTCCTGTTGTAGAGAAAAAGACGTTACTTATAAGAGGAATGTGTGGGTTTTGGTAGCCATTTATTTGCTTTTTGCTGCTTTTAATGCTGTAGCTTTACTGTTGACATGATGTTAATAACTGTGAAGCTAGTATGAACTAGGCACTGTCTACGTGTTTGCTGCTGACATGCACGCACTGGTTCTGAACGAGGAGGATGACAGTCTCTCTAGAAACCATTGTCACTTTAAATTCCAGCAAAGAGTTAGAATTGAACCAAGCAGGTATTGCACTTTGGCTCTGTCTGTGGTAAAGGCAAACCTAATGTTACCAGAGTCAAAATTAAATTCCATGTCTTCAGGTGCTTGCCTAAAGAAATGAGAAGAGTGGGGAGTGTTGTAAATGAGATTGAAAGTTTACAATGGGGGGGTGGGGGGGTGGGGGGGTGGAAATCCTTCCTGCCACTTTATAATGGAACAGAATGGCTGCTGGACAAAGCACAGCAATTGCTGAGTTTATATTGTGTATCTGATTAAAGAGTAAACTGTATCCTGAGATAATGCCAAAATAAACAGAGTGTATCTTGCACACCCTACTTTTTGGTCAAAGCAGAACACTTTGGGATGCAAATGGGTTTTGATTTGCTTGTTCTCTGACATGGGCCAATCACTCTCAGTACAAAGTTCTGCTTAACTAAACTGCACATATCAAAGACATCTTAAGGCAAAACTATACAATGCAGTCTCTCAATATAGTCTTTTAGCTCCTCGACTAATTTGATGAGAGTCTTGGACCATAAATCATTGGTTTCAAACAAGACAGCTTTGAACAATGCTTGAGAACCAGTTAGAGGCTCAAAACCAGCATTCCAAATTTTTATTTTGCAACACTTACTTCTTTATTCCAGTTAGTAGGAAATCAGGCACGTAGAAACATGTCTGGGAAACCCAAGCTGTACTACTTCAATGGACGAGGCCGAATGGAATCAATACGGTGGCTACTAGCAGCAGCCGGGGTTGAGGTTTGCCTCTGTTTTTTATACTAAGAGCATGTGACAAATATGTATTTTTACTGTTTCTTATAAAAAATGTGACTGACCAAGAGTTTCCAGCTCTGCATTTAGTGCATTGCTGACCAAGCCAACAATGACCACTTGCCGATCCTAAGCAGGGGGGTGAGTTCCTGTTTCACTTCCAAGCATCATGTGCTAAGCCTACTGGTAGCACCACAAATGCCTCTCCCCTGTAGCTAGTGAAAGAAAAAAATTAAAACCACAGCAGCAGAACTGGCTTCTTATCTTCTAATCACAGGGGTTGAGCACTTTCAATTCTGAAGACCTTCAGTTAAATCCCAGTGTCCTACCCCTGAAGTACTGTACATTATAAACCACAGACTAATTGGTTTTACTTCTAATGGCTTCTCATATTAAACTGGAAAGGGAGTGTGGGGATCTGTGTGTTTTAAGAGCTGTCAGTTTTTGTCATGGTGATGGGCAATGTGCCAGAAAGCTGCATGGGGCACATGACCTCTTCTCTTCATCCCTCCTTTTGCCAGCTTGTGGCAAAGGAGCTATACCACAGTCCTGCTGCTGCAGTGTGAATTTACCTATCCTTCTCTCTCCCTGCACCATCACTTGCCAGCACTGACAACAGAAGCGGCATGGGCATCGTTTGCTCAGCAGACAGGGTTTTGTGCCTTTCAGTCACCTCAGCTTTAGCCAAAATCTTACCTGTACAAAAATATGAACCATATGTGAGAGGGAAGAGGAGAGGATGTGACAGAGGCAAAATAAATTTTTAAAGATATCACTTCCAAATCTGATTTATTTTTTTAAAAGTAAAATTCCCCAAAACACATTGTCTCATGCAAAGCAGAAGCTAAAACATGCAGTGACAACACAACTTTTCTTCTGTATTTCCTGCAGTTTGAAGAATGTTTTCTGGAAACAAAGGATGATCTGACAAAGTTACAGAAGGGTAAGTTTCCTTCTCTTTTTAATAATTAGATAATAATAATAATAATTTGTTTGTCTTAGAACATCTAAGAAGTTTTATGTCTCTTAAAAAGAAAATCTAGACTGGATTGTACATGAGGTATCACAGATGCACACTGCAGTGTGTTAGATGGTATCATCCACCCAGTTGCTTCAGTCTTTACTGAATCACAGAAGGGCTGACGTCAGAAGGGACCTCTTGAGATCGTCTGCTCCACCTCCTCTCTTCAAGGAAGGCCACCTAGAACCAGCTGCCCAGGACAGTGTCCAGTTGGGTTTTGAGTATTTCCAAGGATGGAGACTCCACAGTCTCTCTGGGCAACCTACACCGGTGTTCAGTCACTCTCACAGTAAAAAAGCCTTTCCTTAAGTTCAGATGATTGACTCCTCTTTGTTTCAGTTTCTGCCCATTGCCTCCTGTCCTAAGACAATACAGGTTTTTATTATCAGATCATCTTGAAATTCATTCATTCCATCTTTGTGAACATGATACTCACATTTCCTCCAAACAAAATTCTATGTCTTGTGCTCTTCTAGTTCACTTAGCTTTTCAAAGAAGTCTGAGCTAGGGTTGGCATTTGCAGTCCTGCTCTCCTTTAGAAACAATGACACGAATCCCCTGCCACCTGCTGGCTTTCAAAAAGTATTTTGAAACACAAGCATAAATGAAAATGTGCCCTTAATAGCAGACAGTTTCCCTGCATGATTGTCTTACAGTGGATACGAAGACGGATGTAGCTAATCAGTTGTCTGAGTCAAGAAATACGATTCCATAAAGCAAATACTCTGACTCACTTCTCTGATTGGTTCCTGGAGGTATTTTGACCTCTTCCTTGCTAGAATAAGGCTTCTGCAGACTAGTAAGGTATTTACATGGCTACAGTCTCACACCAAGTGATATCTGGCTCTTGCAGGACTCTCACCAAACCCACCCATTATTCCCTGCTTCACGTCTGTACAGATGTATGCCACCGTATAAAGTCTATATAGTAGTCACAAAGATATTCTATGCATTTATATTTACATTATATGTTGACAAGCCCACAGATAGTCCAGATTTCCATAATACTTACCATAGCATGGTAGAGGGGATTCTGACCCAGAAACTGGCTGGGTCAGATCCTTCAGTCCTTCTCATCTGTATTAACCTCCATGAAAATCATGACAGTTAGGGCCATGCAGCACAGGACTTGTCTTTTTCAGTGTATGACTACTAAAAGTTTTGCATTTGGGAGCTTCCTCAGATTTGAAGAAACTTCAAGATGCTAACTGCTGTAATATTAAGTTATTAACATGTCATTACAAAATGGTTCTTGGTTTCATGGTAAGCGTTTCCCATGCCTTGTTGTGAGAATGAGGAAGACTGCTACTGGAAGGGTTATCAAGTACTTGAACAGGCTGCCCAGGGAAGTGGTTGAATCCCTATCCCTGGAGGTATTTAAAAGATGTGTAGATGTGGTGCTTAGAGACATGGTTTAGTGGTGGACTTGGCAGTGTTAGGTTAACAGTTCGACTCGGTGATCTAAAAGGTCTTTTCCAACCTAAATGATTCTATGATTCTAAATAAAAAAACAATACGTGCACTTACTTTGCCAAACACCCACTAATGGTTCTCATCCAGAAACTGGATGTCTCCTTGCCTTGTCCCCTTTTCCCTAGATGGATCCCTGCTGTTTCAACAAGTGCCAATGGTGGAGATCGATGGAATGAAGATGGTGCAGAGCAGAGCCATTGGCAACTACATAGCAACAAAGTACAACCTCTACGGGAAGGACCTGAAGGAGAGAGCCCTGTACTGTAACAGTACCACCTTTGTTAGACTACAGTTCATACTACCTCTCTGTGTAACACAAGAATACCCCAGCTCACAGTTAGATTCAGGGTGATACAGCAGCTTTTCACGTAGCACATGTTGACTCTGACTGCGGGTGATGTCTACAACAGTAATAAGCAGCTAGATTAGATAGGCAGCATGGTGCAAGGGAGTTCATGAAGATCAAAGGTCAGTACAGGTATCAGAAGAAAGCAGTCAGGAGTGCAGAGGGCAGACCATCTTACTGATGCTGCTTTTCATTTTCTCCTGCAGTTGTCAGCAGCAGGCATTTTCACCACACGAAATTCAGGGAAATGTCTTTGATGGAAACAAAAAAATTCTCTCTCTGATAACCAGGAATTAGAATTAGAATTAATAACTGGTTATTAAAGGACAGGGCTCTTAGGACACATGGTTTGACCTGAAGTATTTTTAAATGCTTCAGTTAATTAGAACTGGTAAACATGTCAAGATATTTGTTAGGAATTGTATAGACCCACTGTTTGACTTACCATGTCTGACTGGATTTTTCACAGAAGTTTGGATGACACACATGCCAATGTTGTACTTGGGTTCAAAAAAACTTAATATAGAGAAGTATCACCCCTGGTGAAAAATGGAAGGGGTGCAGTCTTTAGTTTTTGGTGAGGCACTTTGCACTTGTCTTTCACCCATGCTCCCCCCACTTCCCCCAAAGCTACTGCACTCCTGGGGGAACTGTTCCAAGCTATGCATGCTGGATAGAAGTGGCGGCGAGTTCCCAACATCTCAGCGGGGTTATGCCAGTGGCTGTTGTGCTGTTCAGAGCTACTGTGCTCGACTTGACCAAGTGGATCTATTCCTTTCAGAATTGATATGTATGTGGAAGCAGTGATAGATCTGAACGAGTTACTCATGACCCACACTTTCCAACCAGCGGATAAAAAGGAGCAACATTTTGCTACTATTGTGGACAAGGCCACAAACAGATACTTCCCAGTCTATGAGAAGGTACATGGCAAAGATGTAGTATCTTAATTAATATTGTTTTCCTGAAACTTCATCCTGGATCTACACAAACAATTTTTATTGAGGAAAACAGAGAAGAAAAATTACCACTTAAATATAAATGCTATGGTTTTGGTGGGGCTGGGATGAGGATGGAGACAGGACACTACAGAGGGGACAGAAGGCACTACAAATCTGGGAGAGATGCAGAGCTGCAAAACCCCAGGACACACAGAGCTCCGCAAATCTCCACGTTTCAGTCTGTATGTTGTTTCAAACAAAAGAAACTATAGCATCAGCTTTTACATAAAGTTTCCTCCCAAAGTGCAGAACCCCCTCTACCATATGTGCTGCATAAAAGCATTACAGCTCCTTCTGTAACAAAAGGGATGGATTAGTTGGGTGTCAAGACTGTGAGGCACAGGTTACATGTGGAGAATTCCCAGTGCAATATTCCCAAAACTGAAGAGGAAACAGGTGAGAAGTAAGGGAGCTGCCCATAATTTGAAAGAGTTCAAGATATTCTTACTATGCCCTGGGCTGAACTTAAGCCTCTTTTAAATTTTGTATAGGCATTTGCAGTGGTGGTTGTATCCCATAAAGCTTAGGCTTCAACACAGCAGCGCTGATTACATGAGCTACAGAAGTGAAGGCAAGAAGGGTACAACTGAGCTACCAGAAAGAAATGCGGAAGAGAAAGGGCTGATAAATTACGCCTGGGATGACAGTGTGGTCAGATCATTTGTTTGTACTACAGATGTTCTTACTGCATTTCCTTCTTTCAAGGGTAACTCCACGCAGTGTATGACCTTGCTTTGAACGTATCATAACTCACACAGAGAAAAAAAAAAAAATCACATCTGCTTCTGGTTCTCCGTTTCTAGGTTTTGAAAGATCATGGACAAGACTTTCTTGTTGGCAACCAGTTTAGCAGGGCAGATGTGCAACTACTTGAAACCCTTTTAATGGCAGAAGAGTTCAAGCCTGATATACTTGCCAAATTTCCTCTCTTGCAGGTAATTGAATGGACAGTTTTAATGCACGATGAATCAAAGCAGGACCACTGATTTAAACTGGCTGAGAAATATGGGAGAGTGGGAGGGTGAGGAAAGAAGTGAAAGGCAAAATCAAAATCAAATATCCTAAGTACTTTTAGCCTGCCTCAAATACTGATGGTTATTGCCACCTTCTGTCACTATAGCCATAAAAGCATAACAGGATGAAGCATACAGAGTCTTCCGCAGGATCAATCCATAATGTTACTTTTAGAGCATGGATAACATCTAAATGTCTGACAGTTACCATGGTTCTTAAGCACAGTGCTGTTTTGGTTTTGTTTTGTAGAGTTTTAAAGCAAGAATAAGCAATATCCCTACAATAAAGAAATTCCTGCAGCCTGGCAGCCAGAGGAAACCACCACTACAAGAAAAAGATGTACCAAAACTGATGAAAATTTTCCACTGAGCAGCAACCTAAACCCACAGAAACTCTGTTTCATTGTCTTTGTGTTTGCTGAGAGTGGCAAGGTGAAATTAATGAAAATAGTGAAAAGGTTTTTGATCTCTCTTTCCTTAGCTACAGGACTGATTTTAGCCTACTGCAAACACTTCCAAGGTAAATCTACATGAGCATACCAGCAAATGAAATAGTTCACTGAATTAGGTAGGAGGTACCCTGGACAACACAGGATGTCTTCAATTACTTAAGAGAATACCTCAAATAAAGTCTTACTATTGACACTCAAAACCAGTTTGTTCAATGACTTCTTGCTGCTACTTACACACCTAAGGGCTCTCTGGGTCTGTCTTTCTGGCATTCCCAAGAGTTGCTGGAAAATGAAGCAAGCACAGCGGGCGATGGATCTGTTCTGGGAAATGCCAGGAAAAGCCTACAGCTTCTGGTTCGATGGGGATGACAGGTTCGGATTCAGCTTTCCTCTGGACTTAACTTGGAGTATGCTGGGACCAGAGGTCCTACTGCACCTCTGTTTTGTCACTAGACATTTAAACCCTTGCACTGTAGCTTCACCAATATTTCCTTTAACAAAAGGTCTACTGTAGCCGCTAAAAGCACTTTGCAGACTCGACTGACAAACGAATCCTTGTTGCCAAGGGTAAAGTTGAAAACATTGTTTGAGAAAGGAGGAGTCAAATTGGTGTCAGGTATTAGTGAGACTTTGAAATGTAGGGCTTCATGTTGACTTATGTCTTTATATTAAACTCAGTTAAATACAAGTTGTAAGTAAGTTGTATGTTTATAATCACTGAAATCAAGCTCTGCTACTGAGAGGCTAGCAAGACAGTTGAACACATAAATATGACTATTATTTAAGCACCAAATCAACCAAGTATGTAAATGCAACAGCCAGTGCCCTAAAACCAGCTAATGCTCTAGTACCGGCAGTTTTCAGCTGGGCAAACTGAGGGCACTAAAATTCTTGCTAACACCAACAGTTTCTTTATAGGAAATGCCATGCGGCTGGAACCAGTTTTCAGCATCAAGAAAGGAAAAAACCCAATGTTTTTTTTGCAGCAGAGCATGTATTAATTAGAATTGTTGCAAGAGCTGTTTCCCTCCCGCCTCACCAAAGCATTCGGGCAGCACCTGCAGCTGCCGAGTGCTGTCAGAAATTCAGGCCACAAACTTTGGCCGTGGCTGCCAGCTCCCAGCCGTGCGAGCTCCCCTGCATAGCCAGGCGGGTTTGGGGGCCCGCGCACGCACCCCGGCCTTCGGCCATGCAGACCCAGAGCCCCTGGCACACCGGCAGCTCGGCAGCCCTCGCACGGGGGCTGCGGCCCAGGCCTCTCCCCGAGTCACGCCATCACTGTGAGCCCGCTGCCGCCTCCAGAGCCCCAAAACCCTTCTCTTGCCCCAGTGTCGTGGTTTAGCCCCAGCCAGCAACTCAGCACCACGCAGCCGCTCGCTCACTCCCCCTACCCCGGTGGGATGGGGGAGAGGATCGGAGGAGTAAGAGTGAGAAACACTCCTGGGTTGAGATAAGAACAGTTTAATAATTGAAATAAAGTAAAATAGTAATGCTAACAGTATAATAATGATAATAATAATAATAATAATATACAAAGCAAGTGATGCACAATGCAATTGCTCACCACCCGCCGACCGATACCCAGACAGTTCCTGAGCAGCGATCGCTGCTCCCCAGCCACCCCCCCCCAGTTTCTATACTGAGCATGATGCCATATGGTATGGAATAGCCCTTTGGCCAGTTTGGATCAACTCTTCTGGCTGTGCCCCCTCCCAGTTTCTTGTGCGCCTGGCAGAGCATGGGAAGCTGCAAAGTCCTTGACTAGCATAAGCAGTACTCAGCAACAACTAAAAACATCAGTGTGTTATCAGCATTCTTCTCCTACTAAATCCAAACCACAGCACTATGCCTGCTGCTAGGAAGCAAATTAACTCTATCCCAGCCGAAACCAGGACACCCGGCTGCCACGTCCCTCTGGGGTGCAGCCGCGGCACCCCGCCGCCCCCGCCGCCAGCCCTGTGGGAGAAGTCGCTTCACAAGACCTGAGGGACAACGCCCCGCTGGCTTTCCCCTCAGCTGCGCCGGTAGGGGTTAGGGACGAAGCCGGGCCCCGGTGCCCCAGCGCCGTGAAGGCGCCGCGGGGCCTGGGGGCAGGCCGCGGGGCCTGGGGGCGGGCCGCCCGCAACGGCGGCGGAGGGGAGGAGCGGCCGCCTCTGGGCGGGCCGGGCCGCTCGGGGCGGGCGGTGCGCGGCGAGAGGGGGGATCTGCCGGCGGAGCGGCCCGAGCGGAGGGTACTGGCGGCTGCGGCGGCGGGCTGGGGGGGGCTGAGGGAGCCGGCGGCCGTGTGGGGGGCGGCCGGTGGCGGCCCGGCGGAGGGTGTGAATTTTGCTTTGAAGCACGGCGTGTGGCGGCGGGCCGCGGGGGCTGGCAGCTGCTCTCCGGGCAGCGCTGGGGCCCGCCGCGCCGTGTGCCGCCGCCGAGCGCCGCGGGAGCGGCTTTCCCGCCGCGGGGAGGTGCGGAGGGCCGGGAGGGCTGCCCGCCTGCCTGCCCGCCTGCCTGCCCGCCTGCCTGCCCGCCTGCCTGCCCCCCTGCCTGC
Organism: Pelecanus crispus; assembly: GCF_030463565.1. Taxonomy (NCBI): domain Eukaryota; kingdom Metazoa; phylum Chordata; class Aves; order Pelecaniformes; family Pelecanidae; genus Pelecanus; species Pelecanus crispus. The sequence goes on from NC_134645.1 coordinate 105,954,369, forward strand.
CCGCCCTCTCCAGGCCACCCGCGCAGGGGGCAAGGATGCCGCCTGCGGGGGCTGGGGGCGGCCAGCCGTGGCCCCGGCCAGGGGGGCGGGAGGCGAGGCGCGGCACAGGCCGGTTTTTACCTCAGCGCCGTGCTTGAGCGTCCTGCGGCGCTGCTCGGCGGTGTCGGTGCGGGGCTTGGTGAGTCCCCGCTGTCTCGCCTGCAGCGGGGACCCACGCCGGGCGGGGTGTGTGTGTGTGTAGAGGGGGGTTTGTGTCTGGCTCTGGGTAGGATCTGCAGGGAACCTGAAGAGGAACTGCTCTTTGGAGTTAAAAGTTTTAACGTCTCTCGGGGTGATTCGCCTGTCGCCTCCTTCGGGCGGCTCTCCCAGCTCGGGTGGTGGGAGGAACGCTTGCTGAACGCAGGCTTGCAGCCACAGCTGGTGGGCGAGCAGTTGCAGCCCTAGGCCGGGCTCGAAGCCGCAGCGCGGGGCCTGTGCTGTAAGCTCCTTCTGCTTGCGCAGCCCTGTGCGGGCCGCGCTCGAGGAGCAAAGCATCGCAGAGAGCGACTTTAGGGTCCACCCCCAATTAGGAAGAAAGTTGAAGATCTTGCAGCAGATTATGAGCTTGCTGTGAAATTCGCTTACTTGGTTCTAACTGGAAGGCCGGTGCCTGAATTGTTTTGGACAAAATAGTGTGATTTTTTTTAGTACAGCGACCACAGCGGTAGCCGTCGCTCTGACAACTGCCTGGCTGAGGTCCAGGGAAGGTCCAATGCACTAGAACATCACGAAAGTTTGTAATTTCTTTTCAGGTCCATTACTGCTATTCAAGAAAGATAATTTACCAACTTTGCTACTTTTCCGTGACTCACTGCTTTACAAAGGGGTGTTCATTGCAGAGCAGTAACAGAGTCACCACAGTACTTTGCAACCCTATGTAAGTGTTCAGCCTAAACCCCAAAGTCAGTCCCTAAGCAGTGCAGTTTTCCAGGAAAATGGAAACTTTTTCTTACCTGCACAAAGAGTCTCAACCGTTGGCCAATCCCGACAAGGAACTGTGATGAACAAGCGCAGGTTATGTTGAAACCTGGACTTTTTTCCACTGACACGTGCTCTGCTCTTCAGCTTTCCCAGCTTGTTGGAGTGGAGCACTGAGCTGATACTGGCAAGCAGGGCTCTGGCTGGGCTGATTTTTATCAGCTCTACCTCTGTTTTGGGGAGAGGTCAGGGAAGTTTGCTCTTTCTGCTTACGCTAGCCTGTCCTTGTAGTGTGTGTCCCAGCCTGGATCCCACGTGCTGGAGGTTAGAGTGCTTGTCCAGTCTGTGAGGGCCCAAGTGCAGTTCTCCCCTCTGATGGGGTGGAGTTGAGACCGTCATCTGCCTCCTGAGCACCAGGGAATGAAGTATTTTTGAAGTGTGGAAGGTTGAGAGCTCTTTCACTTGGTGTACACTATAGTGTAACTCACACACTTGTGGAAACTAGAAATGGAGTGCAGGCCACGGTCTTCTGCGTGTAGGGCCTGGGAAGGTAGCTGTGATAAGGCACTTCTCTAAATGCCTGGTTTATGCGCCCTATTGCTGTTCAGGTATTAGGAATTTAGCTAGGCATCCAGCAGCTCTGGACTAGATGCCAGCTCTAAACCATCAAGACATAATCGAGTCTTTGTTAAAAAGCACGTATTTACGTATTAGGAGAATTTTGTTGCAAGAGACTGAGGTGTCTGGGGATACAGGCATTGCCAGGGCTAGGTGGAAGCTTAGCAGCTGTTTTGAAGACCTGTATTTTGGACTGGGGCACCAGGTTTCTTTGGGATTATAGCCAGAGTTTCCACTTTGTGGCTCAATTACGTACTGTGAAGTCTATGCAAGAATAAATAAGCCTGCCTGTAAACAGATAAAACCTTGTCTTAACGATGAAGCACTCTGTTAGTCTGTGACTCTGTTTTCTTATTAAATCTGCTTCATTCTTCTGGGACCCATTAATGATAAGAGTACAGTGTTGGCTTTGTTTCCAGCACCAGGCAAGGTCACATCAGCTGCCGAGTTCATATTATGGCATGTGACTGCGCTTGTTAGTGAAATTTGAAGGGACGAAGTGTTTCATCCCAGTGCCATCATCCGGTGGGCTGACTTCAGCCCCCTGTTGCTGGGGACGTTGGCTGGGCATTATCTGCCCAACAGAGGTCACGATCTCGTTTGTTTGGTTTTGATTTTAAAGTTACGTTTTCAGGGCAAATAGGATATAAATCCCTGCTACAGTTTAACTGTTGTTCATAAAATTGGAATGGGTCTGAAGTCGGTCCACATTCTCTATAATGGATATATTGTGATTTGGCTAATGGTCCAAACAGAACTAGCTAAATGTGGAAGTCAGCAGGCCTGGTGAGATATATGCTGGAATCTATACTGTTGTTATAAGGTCATATTTGTAAAGGCACAGGAGCACAGGGCTCTGAAATGTCACGATGAGAGAGGTGAAAATAGTGCTGCTGTCTCTGGGTTGGTTCTTGTGAAGCAATTCATTTGACATAGTACATTTTCAAAGCTGGTATGACATGGATGCTGTCACAAAACCCAACCCCTACTGAAGAGATTGCATCACTACAAGGTTAAAAATGTATTTATTCAGGAATACTGTACAGTTCTGCTTTGGTTTTAAAACTCTCATGAGCTCTTAAAGCTATCTTAATATTTTTAAAGATATGTATATGATCTAGTAGATGCTTGTTATATTCTGTCATGATTCTTTTTTGAATTGCTGCATATTATGGTAGTGTGTACTTTTTCTTCTTTTCCACTAATCCACAGGAAACTTGGTTGCATCAAGCCCAAGTGTCTAGGCTCTGACTGGTCTTCTACTTTCACATTCATCCAAATGTATTTAGTAGTGGAACATTTTAAATGCGAATTGAAAAAATGCTTTCTGTAAGATCATCATCTTGAATTTAACAGGAAACAAGAACTCTGAAATCATGGCGGGGAAACCCAAGCTGCATTACACCAAGGGAAGGGGGAAGATGGAGTCAATCCGATGGCTGTTAGCAGCAGCCGGGGTTGAGGTTTGTACCTTTTTTTATAAACTGATCAGATTAATCTGTGATTAAAATAGGTATTCTTTGGAAAGGTTTCTCAGTTGCATCTGTGCTTAGAGATATGCACAACATCACATATTGTGATGCAGAATGCTTAGATTCAGTGATACACTCTCTCATGTATTTAGTGTATTCCTTGAGCAATAGTTGTGCAGTAAAAGGATTTTAACATACAAATAAATTGTTAAGTGTCGTTTTTGAAACATCCTTTAAGCTGCGGTCTTAAATTGTTGCTACAGACCAAAACTGTGTACCTTTTTCTGAATGCTTATTACTTCCCTATGTCTCATGATTGTTCTCCACTGAAAGACCACGCATGCCACATGAAAAACTTTAGAACATTATCTCCAAATAAAGTGCTTTTCATTCTTTGGGTCAGGACCTGAGTAAGATAAATCAGCAGAGCTGCCCTGAAGGCAGGAGGGGAGCTATCTAGATTCACATCAGGTGAAAACCATCCTAAGGCATCTTAATTTATACATTCATTTTTTGGTTGAATACGGTGCTTTGAAAATATTTTCTCAGAAACTATTTATACTCCACTGGAAATAAAAGGCTTTTTTAATGGTGCTCACTTATGAATGTTGCTGATAGAGAAGCTGCAGGGCGCAAGTACTGAGGAAACAAAGATCTTGCCCTCATTCAAATGTCCCTCTCATTTTAAAATAAAAAAAATGCCAGCAGTGGGGAAGAGGGAGGTAAATGTAACAGAGGCATAACTTATTAAAAATTTCTCAATATGTCACATGGCATCAGCTGCTTTTAAGTGAATGATTTGGTGTCTGTTTATTGTTCTTGCAGGCAAGTAGGCTGGTCTTTATAATGAGGAAGCTTTTTTTGAACGTAAAGCATTGTACGTTACTGTGGGGTGGGGGAACACTATAGTCCAGGGTTATTTGCTGGAGCAGAGATGAAGAATAGGCGTAGGGGGTCAACACAATCATGAAAAGTATGGGGAATAGTGTGGAGAGGTGGAGCCTAACTTGCAGACTTCCTTCCACTTCTCCATTGCCTTTGGAGTGACACAGCGTTGTTTTCTGTTGTTGCTTTTCAGTTTGAGGAAGAATTCATAGAAACAAAGGAAGACCTAGAAAAATTACGCAATGGTGAGTCTGTGAACTGTACCCTAAACATAAATCACACCAATGTAACAAAAGGACAACAGGTGATATTTTTGTAAGACCTCCAATATGATGTGACCTGTAAAGAGAAGATCTGAGAGACCTGCTTCCTTGTGGATGCTTTCACCCCTCAGAACTGGAAATGTCTTGGTGTGTTACCAGGTCTCTTTCTCCGATTCAGTGTGTAGTACTGCAGCAGTCTGAGTAGTTTGCTTCTTTTTCTTCCCAAGATGGATCCCTGCTATTTCAGCAAGTGCCCATGGTGGAGATCGATGGGATGAAGATGGTGCAGACTAGAGCCATCCTGAGCTACATAGCAGCAAAGTACAACCTCTACGGGAAGGACCTGAAGGAGAGAGCCTGGTACGGTAACAGTGCATACTGTATATCCCTACTAGTACTTTTCCATGATTTTTAATATTTATGAGAATACTGCTGTGAAATATCTGCATGTAAAGGTGCCTATACATCTGCCAGTGCCATCTGCTTTGTCTCCTCAGATCCAGGGATAGGGTGAATGGACTTTGTCATTAATAAATGATTGTTAATTGTCAACACAGTGAGAATGTTATGGCCACCTTCAGGCTCATTTGATTTCACAGAGATCAGAAGTGCATTAAGTTCCTGGGCAACTGTAGGACCTTAATACACTAATAAAGGCTAAGTATGCCTTTTTTTTTTTTCCTCTTTAAATGGGAAAACAGTAGGAAAAACTACAACTGCCTGCAAAAAATGAAGTGTCTTTAAGCGTTCTTATTTCCTTTGACCTGGAATCAAAGTGGAAGAACAAGAAAACAAACTAGTGTCTGATGTTACATTCACTAATAAGCATTTTACTCGGTGATCATTTCAGCACTGTATTTCAGGAAAATAACTAAAATGGAATGTTCAAATGATAAATGTGAAATAAAAAATATTTGTTTCAGGATTGATATGTATGTGGAGGGAACAACAGACTTGATGGGAATGATCATGTATCTCCCTTTTCAACCAGCTGACACAAAAGAAAAGAATCTTGCCTTAATCATCGAACGAGCTACAACCAGGTACTTCCCTGTTTATGAAAAGGTAAGTGATAAATCACCAGTAGTCCACAAAGACAATAAAGTGGGGTACAGGCTCCCCCCCCACCCCACTCCCCTCTCCCCACACGCCTACTTTCCAGAAGGCAAGTGACAGTACAACTCTGGAACTGTATGATGGAGCCAGTATTCAGCAACGTGAAAGGAGGGCCACAAAATAATATTGGGCTGGTTTGAGTACTGAGCATCTTTGCTGTCTTCTTAAAGACTCCTCAAAGAGCAGATCTTACGTTTTAAACCCAACTTAGTCGCTGATAGCTCCTGGCATTTTGCATAAATGCACCATTTAAATACCTGTGCCAGCCTTCAGAACTTTTTGCCTGAAAGTGTAATATACTCTTGCTGTTCAAAGTTAAATATAATTGTGCTTTATAATTAAGGATCTAATTCTGTGATCTTTCTCAAACCCATTGCTTAAATATATTATACTTACAATTACTGTCTTTTTCTGAATTGCTATTTGGGCATCCTTAGGTGTGCACAGAGAGGCTCTGCAAACAGAATGTATCTAACTTAAAAGCATAAAGCAATTATTTACTGGCTAGCATGCACTAAAGACTTGGCCTCTAATGAGCTGCGAGGCAAGGCATTGGTATGCTTGCCACCCCCATGGAGCACATGAAGAGTCTTTCTTGGCTCGGCAAGAGTTGGTCAGGAGGGGGCAGGTTGTTCTTTGCTTCTCCCTGGAACATAGCCTGGATGTTACTGAGTTGCCATTTCCTACCAACTTGCTGTTTGTTCTGTTGTTTTGTTTTGTTTTTCCCTTTAGGATATTTTAAATTTTTTTGGTGTTAACATTTTCCTGTTTGAATTGAACGAGCTGTGATCCTCATCTCACTAGCCTACTTCTGTTTGTAACTCTACCTTTTGTACCTCGTATGGTTGTACTATACAGACTTTCTCACGGCGGTTTTTCAGAGCATAGCAGTCTCCTTGGACGTCTGTGCCCAGGGTACAAAGCTGTGTTGTTTCAGAGCTGAGCTGGGTTTCTAGCTTGAATCCTTGGTTCACAGGCAGTTGAAGTCCATTCAAAAAATACAGGACTTGATGCAATTTCACGTGCCTCTTTGAGAGCCTTAAATTGCACAAGCGAAACGGACAGAGGCTGCCCTGTGGGGAAAAAAAAAAAATTGCAAATAAATGATGTAAGCCAGCACTCCTGTAATCAGAGTTCATATAGATCCACTGCCATACCAATGGAAGGCTGTGCTGAGAGAGACTGATTACACACATTAATCTTTCAAAGATTTGAAGTCTGGTAACATAAAAACAAAAAAGCAAATTTAGACACCAGTATTCTCCGAACCTGTGCCTAGGTGGCATAAACTATTGTTATGATATGTTTTAGTGTGTATGCTCACTGGAGGAATGTCTTTAAAATAATCCTTGTTCATTTATGGTAAAGACACAGCTAAACTTTTCCATGATTTTTAGCCTAGTTAATTTTGTTAGAATGGTTAATAATTTTCCTTCTGTACCAGCTGTTTAAGTTGTCCATTGATTCAGCTTAGCAGGGTTTGTAGTCCATGTGTTATGCAGTCACCATATCAGCCAGAAAATATCCCTGGCTATGAGTGTTCACTCTAAACACTCAGCAGGCAGACAGAGCGGCAAAAGGTAACATAAAGCACTGCAGGCAATCTGGTTCTGATGCTCCGTTTGGGAGTTTCCATATGGCTTTGACAGACAAGCGGTGGTGGGCCTTGTTAGAGCAGTACAGGAAATAACGACACGAAGGTATCAGCCTTGCCTCTGTCAGAGGTTACTACCTCTTTTATAGTAAAATTGGCAGCTGGGATTGGAGAAGGAATTGGCTTCCAAAGTGGACATTTGTTAGCTGTTGAAGTGTAGCATTAGAGTATACTAGGCACAGACACGTTTCCTTCTCCTGCTATAAGGGTGATAGTCTTCAGGAAAAAGGTAGGCTGGAGAGCTGGTAACTGCTCTGAAGCTGTGCTGCAACAGTCACAGCTTGTCTGTTACAGCTATTAGTAGTGTTGGCAGGCTGCGATTCTTGCATCAGCAGTTTGCCATGAAAGAATCCTTCCATACAGGATGAAGGGTGGAAGGGCTGTGTTCCTTCGTTCCTGACCTGTTTCAAACTATAATCAGCAATCTCAAATTTTGCTGAAACATCTGGGAATTCACTTGACTTACACTACAGGGAAGGTGTCCTGACTGTCTCTTACAGTTACGTTGGTCCTGTTTCTTTTCTGTGATTGAAGTCCTTCTTGTGGGACTGGACTTGCTATAGCTACCTGGTGCAGTAGGTTAGAGTGAGTGATAGGTCCACACCCACTGAAACATGAGTTCCCATTTAAGTTTTTGTTGTGAGAATACCTATCACTTTCTAACTTTATAGATTCTTGCATGAATTTGCTCTGCTGTGTAGAAATCTGTCTGTAATGAGATATCTAGATAAAATTGTCACATCCTACATGACTTTTGTTTGTTTGTTTGTGTTTTGTAGGCCCTAAAAGACCATGGGCATGATTATCTTGTTGGCAACAAATTAAGCTTGGCAGACATCCATCTGCTGGAAGCCATTTTAATGGCAGAAGAATGTAAACCTGATATACTGTCTGGATTCCCTGTGTTACAGGTTAGTAATCATCTGATCTCAATATGGAATGTAACATACAAATGTCACTGCCCGGTTTTAAAAGCTAATTAATGTTTAAATCTTTTGAACAATTGTACTATGTTACTGACAGTTCTCTGGTCTACTTCTGTTGGCTACAACCTGAACATGTGCACTGCCTTGACCCCAGAGCTGCTGGGGGCTCACCTTTCTCCAGCTCTACTTTTCTGTCCTGGTTTCAGCTGGGGTAGAGTTAATTTTCTTCCTAGTAGCAGGCATAGTGCTGTGGTTTGGATTTAGTAGGAGAAGAATGTTGATAACACACTGATGTTTTTAGTTGTTGCTATGCTAGTCAAGGACTTTTCAGCTTCCCATGCTCTGCCAGGTGCACAAGAAACTGGGAGGGGGCACAGCCAGAAGAGTTGATCCAAACTGACCAAAGGGCTATTCCATACCATATGGTGTCATGCTCAGTATAGAAACTGGGGGGGGGGTTGGCCGGGGAGCAGCGATCGCTGCTCAGGAACTGTCTGAGTATCGGTCGGTGGGTGGTGAGCAATTGTATTGTGCATCACTTGCTTTGTATAGTAGTATTACTATTATTATTGTATTGTTGTTATTATTACTACTACTATTTTACTTATTTCAATTATTAAACTGTTCTTATCTCAACCCAGGAGTGTTTCTCACTCCTACTCTTCTGGTTCTCTCCCTCATCCCACCGGGGCAGGGGGAGTGAGTGAGCAGCTGCGTGGTGCTTAGTTGCTGGCTGGGGTTAAACCACGACATTTTCCCAGCTGTTCTCAGCTGGCAGGAATTCATTTACTAACGCTACCAGTTTGGTCCTGTAACTGCTACTTCCATGTCTTCAAATGACCATCAGGAGGGGAAGTCTGTGGCCTGTTGTGTCTGCAGTTCCTGTCCGTCTCTTTTTGCTAGTAAAATTGTATTTTGAAGAAGTCATATATGAAGAGCTGTTAAGTTTCTTATGTCCTGTCTTCCATGGTGCTTTGCACTGAGGTATTCCTGTCCTTGCCTCTTTTTTTTCCCAAATATGTCTGCAGGGTTTGGATTCAGGCTGTGGGCTTTTTCTTTTTTCTTTCTTTTTTTCTTCCACCTTTACCAGATGAATCTTAACTCTTAATATTAATTTCTCCCATGTCCATCTAGGAAACTAAGGTAAACTTTATAGCACCAGCATTGCAGATCTGAATATTCACACCTGGATTTTCTAAAAAGACTAATATGTTGTAGATGTGGGTTTGCTTTTTTTTATTTATTATTTATTTGTTTTAAATGGAAAATGCTGAGTGCTGAGCTGGCTATAAGGAGCTACTACCTTTCTCTGTTGACTAAGTATGTCTGAGAAGTAAAAATCCAAGTCACCTGATTTTTAAGCTATAAAGGATGGAATTACAGTTTTCTGACTCTCATTGGCTTTACTGTTGCTTTTTACAGGCTTTTAAAGGAAGAACAAGCAACATTCCAACAATCAAAAAATTCTTGCAACCTGGCAGCCAGAGGAAGCCACCAACAGATGAGAAGTTTGTTGCTGTTGTGAGGAAAATATTCAATATCTAATCATGTGGCTGCTGAAGATAGCACAACAGTAGTATATTACCAGAGCTGTGCCTTATAAGTGTAAACTGCATAGATGTATTCTGTAGTTTGCATCATATAGCCAGTCACATGATAATTGTTGAAACAGAATACCCTTTTAAATTAGAGTAAAAGGCTAATTTGGACCTGTTGAGTCCAGAAAGTGGTATTTCATGAAGCAATTATATGAAATAAAATATGCTGATACTTTGTGGCTTTTTAGTTACAGTACATGCCTGGTAGGGTAAAATGTTTCATCTGTAGCTTCCAGAGTACTGTAGAAAGCAAGCTCTCTTCCCCTTCCTCTCCCCATTTTAATAAACTGCAGTAGGAAGAGCCACTCCATAAAAATGGGGAAATAATTTAAATTCAGGCCTAGAATCTTTTGGTTTTGCTCTCTAGGTGCTCTCCTAGATCAAAGTTCACTGTCACCCTGCGGTACTTCACTGCTGTCTCTGTACTTCAAGAGCAGCAGTTTAAAAAAAAAAAATTTAAAAAACCCACTAAAACTCATGATCCTCGTAAGTTTATGGGCAAAAGAAAGAAACTTGTTTAATCCCCACATGAATCTCTTAGAAGAGAGTTTATTCACTGGAAGATCAAAGTACATGTGTTTAATTAGCTCGATGTGGTTTTCATCCATTGAAACCACCTGTTCCCTTGCTCTTCCTTTTGCTGCTTGGCTAGATGGTCACAGTGAGGAAAATGCCACTTGACTGTTTTTTTTGTAAGGTTTTACCTTTTTCAGTCACTTCCCAAGTAGTTGTAAAGAGAACTGCACTGGCTGCTTACCTTTTCAGTGAGTTTTGTCTCAACAGTGCTTAAAGCATTCACTGCTGTTTCAGATTCTTTACCCTCATTTCACGGGAACCATCACTGTCCCCTTTATGAACAGTGCCATAAACTATTCTTCCTTGCAGTTAGTTGTTTTTCTCAGTAGGACTCAAACTGATTAGGCAGAGAAAACAGTCAACCAGTGTATATCCTGAATTGCTGCCCAGCAAAGTTAACTCCTTTTCTGACTTGTTCATAAGAAGAGCCACATGCTGCATCTCAGAGGTACAAACCAGAAAGCCCCAATTGCCTAAGCACTGCCCAGATGAACTCTTAAGAGGTTTTACATTAAAATCTCCTAGGGAGCTGGAAGCAGTAGTTTGCAATGCCGACTGTAGTACTCAAGTTTCATTGAGCTACAGCTCTGTTCCAAACACGTGCTATGATCACTGAACCATTACACAGACTGGCACAGGACATCACCTTTACATTTTGCGAGTCCTCAGTCCCATAGGGATGTGTTGGACTTGCTGAGAATGCTACTTGTTTGGGCTGCTCAGGAGTTCAAGCCAAAGCTTCTGGATTACAACTGGGCTTGGAGGCTACCCCCAGCCCCCTGCCTCCCTGGGCTAATTCAGCAAATGCATAGAAGGCTCAACTCTGGACATGCTCAAAAACTCAAAATCTTACTGCATTTAGGATCTGGACTAGCAGCAGCTGCAGGATGGCTTCTGCATTTCAGCACTAGGTTGCCTAAACTTTACATAGCACCTAAGCCTGCTATGGTACATGGCAGTTCAATTCTTCTAACCTGCCTTGAAGTTCTACTTCAGGATAAAATGAATTACATCGTATGTGTCCAGCCATCATTTTAGGTACCAAGATCCCAATCTGAAGTCCATAACATACCAGTTCAATCCCTGTAAGCGTGGCGACACCTGGAGATCACTAATACCAACATTTGTTATCAAAAGATTCTAGAGCTGGGGGCTGTGGTTTTGGGGAATTGCCTTTTTTTTTTTTTTTTTTTTGATCAATTGTGATTTAGACATCTGAGTCGCTTGCAACACCTTGTCACTCCCTAAGCCCCTGCCAAGAGTAATAAGCTTGGCATTCTGCTGATGGATTTGTGGAGCAAATAGCCTTTATAAGCAAGTTCTGTATGAAAAAAATTAAAAGCAGCAAAATTTCTCTTTGTCTTCAATAGTGCACTCACCGATACTCAGTTTCCTAATGATTTGGCTGCACATTCCTGTGCACCAGAAGACAGTCTTAGCCAAGCTTTCAGATCCAGGGAGTACTTAATTATTTTCTACGCAAACCAAAGCAGCTTCAATCCCTGAATAGTTTATGTCTGAACAGTCCCCTCTGCTTATGGGGAGGACTTCAGCAAGATAATCTCTGTAAGACCACAATGGCAAACCTGTTAAAAAGTACTGAGACTGAGAGTTTAGAACCTGTATGTGCAAGATGGTGAACCTTCCTCAGCTGTGGTTGATGTCAGTGGGAATTTACAGCATGGTGCATGTTTTAAACCGGTACTGAATACAAAGCAGATCACCAGACTCTTCCATTGACAAAAATAAGTCTACATAAAAAAAATGAGAAGCTTTGAACATTTTACATTTTATTTGAACATTGATAATAGTTTTTACATTTAGGACCAGTGGAAAAGAAAGTGGATTTTCTAGTGCAACACAGTACAGGCCTGAGCTTTTATTGATTAGTAACTGACAGTATGATTCAAATTGATTACTTAATCTCAGAAGCTACAAAATTATGGTTCAATACAATATACCTTTTTAGCATAAACATGTATTTATATATATTCTTCCCTCAGAGCCACAGTGCAAGACTAAAACTCAATTTCTTGGGGCACTCAGCACCCCTGAAGGAGATCAAACTTACGGAGAAAAGATCCCTTGAGTTAACAGACTGCTTAAACAGAAGTAGATCAAAATATATCATCAACCAAACACTTGTTTTAGTTTAAAAAAAAAGATTGCAAAATATCAGCAAATGTCAATAATAAAATAATAGGTACCGATCTTTTACAGAAAAGATAAATGCAACGTAAGACTTGTGTTCAAACTTGTCTTTCAAGTATGGAGAGCTTGCCTCTGTTCGGTGAGTGAGGCAGTCATACTTTGGTTCTTAAGTTGCTAAATTCTCCTACAGCAGCATAAAAACAAGCCTCAAAATCATCAAAAGGCTGCAAAAAAAACCAGAATGAAAAACATAAATATGGTTGTACATGAACAAAAACAGTGAAAGTCATCATTAAATAACAGCACATTCATAAATACGTGACACTAGAACCTCTAGTGAGCAATCTTCTAAAATGTCTAAATCTACAGCCTCAGTGTCTGTTGAAACACACAGTCCACCTAGGCCTGAAAAGCGATCCACAATGGAAAATAACATTTTCCAGTTTAAGTCCCGATCTTAAATTTTGCATCTTGACAATTTGTATCTGATTTTTTCCTCCCTGTATGTAATTGGAGTAAAACAGTTAATGGTGTTACATTGAATCTGGTAACAACAAAGCAACAGTTATTATTCCTTCAGAAGATGCAGATTCTGACTTAGAGTGGAAAAATGTTTTGAGTTACAGACTCACTGGGGAAAAAAAAAGTTTCACTTACTCCATAATTTAATTCCACAATAATAAGTACATTAAATTATGTTTCCCAGAATGCCAAAATGAACAGCAGCAATAATGCAGTCAGAATGGTTAGAAACATCACAATTTGCAGTAATACTGACCTAAGTTCCTAGGTAGGTCAAAAACGTCCTAGTTTTCAGAGGTGCTGCGCTTCCAGTAGCTTTGAAAGCACTTCTAAACCAAAGTGTTGGTCTTTTTAAGATGACCGTGTTGTATGAAATTAGATGACTAATTCTATGTATATGTGTTTGAATACACTGAGGCTTACCTCAGGTTCTTCCAAGAGCCTTATCAATATGCATTAATATTTAATTGCAGATCTCTCCTTTCTGTGCTGAGAAAATCAGTCCATATCAGATGTATCTGCCTAGTGAGATGAAAAAGCTGTTCACTGGAAACGGGACTGTGACCTCCAAACTAATTTCACTTAAACCATACAGTTGCTGGATGATAGTAACTTCCACTGATACTGGCTTGAATCAGATGTCAAATGGCAACTATTTGAAAATCCATGAAATCTGTACATTAAAGATCCTCAATATATGTTTACCTCAGGCATGCTACTAGTCCGGCTGGCATTAATTTCTTGGACCTCTTGAACCTCATTCCCATTATAATGGTCAAAAGAAAAGCTGAAACTGTAAAAGACAATTCAATATATTTATGTTCTCACTTCTCCCCGTGGACCATTCAGGAACATGGGAAGTTATCGAAGGTCATTGCTATGTTTTGCTATGAACTGTAATTTAATAAAACATTAGATCAGAGATAGGGTCTATAAAAACATTCTTGCTTTTCCAAAATACACTGCTATGATTTCTTTCAGCTACAAGTAAGGTTTCCATGTGCAGCAGAATGCTTAAATACTATTCCACAGGTACTAAGTAAGTTTGTCAGACAGTGAGTTCTACTCCCCCGTATCTACATTCATGGGGATACAAATAAAGTAGGAAGAATCTTCATCATAACAGTTAACGTGTATGCTGAATTACAGGAATCCCACATAAATCCCACACCCTAGACCAGTGCAGCTGGTTTCTAACTATTCAAGGAGCTAGAGCATCCAACTTTATCTGTTTTCTTTTTACAGTACTAGCTCTTTATTGGCTGAGCCTTAAAAACTAGATTGGAAGGTTTGCCACTTGTTTTCGCTACAAAATATGGCTATCAACATCTCCTTCATCATGACCACAAGTTCCCTTGTTTCCTTTTGCTACAAGGGAACCATCCTTGTCTGTGACAAGAGGTGGGCAGCCCAAGAGGGCAACAAATGCAGTGCAAGCAGCAGAGAACAAACGTCGTGAAAGGAACTGCATCTTCTTCCTGGAGCAGTTTTACCTAAAAATGGAGGTAGCAATGAACTGATCAGGCATGAGGATTTCATATCCAACTATGGCTGCAGAGCGCTACATAAATGAGAAGACTGATGAGAATACATAAAACTCTGCAAAGATAGCTAGCTTCGTTAAAGAACTGTCACCTGAAATGCTTCCTAGAAGTGGGCAGAGAGGCAGGACTTCTGGTGGGCAGCTGGGCTTTATCACTCTTGCAGCCAAAGTAATGGCAGTTACACAAATCTCTTCCCTTTTTTATGGAGCAGTTAAAACATCTGGCTAATTGTCTTCAAACTCCACTGTCTACTCCTGTGGACAGTCCTGTGCTCACAGGTGTCAAGAATTAGTTTTAAACTCACTCCAGCATTATAAAACAAGCTCTGACAGTTACAAGCATCTTACAAAACTCTATCAGCTATGCATGTGCACTCATTAAAGATACCCTGCAAAAAGCTATTACGCTCCATTATCCACTGCTCTTGTTTTCTGGCCCCATAGCCTTGATCCTCTCAGGAATGTCTGAAGAGTGGACTATTCCACAGTATGCGTCTTGCCAGAGCTCTGAGTATATTTACAATTAATTACAAGCTACAAAGCATGTTCACTCTGTAAAGTTCTTTTTTCTGGTTACTAGTATCTGGCTTTTCACATGTGCCAGTGAGTTTTTAAGACGTTCAACTTTTAGACCTGATTTTCAAAAGTGCTAGATAGTCACTGTTTCACCTTAAATCAGTCAAAGAAATTCAATAAATAAAGCCAAATTCAATTCAGTGAATCAGATTCAGATCAGAAATTCAATAAATCAGGTGCATCAGCTTGCACTCTGAGTAGCACTAACTGTTGCATACTGAAGTCTGAATTTCTACACCCACTCCAAACGCATAAAATTGCATTAAAATATTCAAGAAAGCGCAGAGTTAATTTCAGGGGGAGTGGCAAAATGTCTGAAAGGATAATTTATAAAACAACTAAGAAAATGTGCCTGGGGTATCTGTATGCTACATACTCTTTCTATGTAGGACAAGTTCCAAAAACCCTACTATCAAGGTCTTGTACTAAAACATTACCTACATTATTGTAGAAGACTCTTGCGTAGGTGATAAATACTATAGATAGTTATGGGTTTGGAGGGCGATTTTTTTTTTTTTTTTAAAATGTCCTAACCTTTTAAAGGTTTGGGTACTTGCTTCATTTTACATTGCAATTTACTCCACTGGTTTCTAAGTTCAGAGCAGTCACTTTCTTCCATGCACTTCATTTCCTGCTTTCATCTGTGCTCCAGTTGCTTTTGGCACTTCGGGACGTTAGGCATAAGTGCAATCATTCTGATTTTCTACAAAAGCAATGCGCATTTATTACGGAAAGCCCTTATTTTTCTGACAGTAGCAGATACAGTAGACACCAGAGGTTTTTAAGGTGTGGACCTGTAGATGTTTCCAAGTGTGTCTAATTCTGAAGTCTTCCTACTGAGTTCTTTATTCATTTGAGGTATCTATGTATATATATAAAGACACCCTCTTCCAGACTGAGATACATCAGCCTGGAAGAGATGAAAATCAGCCTGAATGGTTGGCCCTGGCAGAGTACTTTGTATGAATAGTTCCTAACTCACTTCAGGCAAAAACTACCACAGTTAGTTCAGACCACCTTCTTTGTTTCACTCAGCACAGGTGGATCTTGAAGAGGCCACCCATTCATAGCCAAGGTTAAATATATGTTTAGGTTTTAAGCAATTAGAACATTACTTCGTAAACATTCTAAACTAAGACTGCTTTAAAAAGTCTTTGTTCCTTTTACTCTACATAATAAGAACTTTTTAAGGCAGATGTAGTGAACTCTCTCATCTGTGTTGCTATAATTTCTGCTAAATTAGTAAAATACATTTCTCCAGTTGAGAGAAGTCCTCACATGGCTACAACTACATGAAATGCACAACACCAACAATATTTTAGTATATCTGACGTTCACAAGCAGATTAGTGGACATTTTGTATTAGTCCTTTCAAAACCAGGGAATTGGGAAATAGGCAACATTTAGTAAGTTTTAATTAGTCTTCTCTTTCACAAATTCTGTACCCAAATTAGTGACTGAATTGACCCATAAAAGGACAGTACCGTACGCTACTTAAAAGCACCTCACATTGAATGATTACAAATTTACATATACTTAAGGCTATGTCTTCACTCCAAAAAGGGGTTTTTTTTTAAACAGTGGGATAACTTAATCTGAGCAAGGTCATGGTGGCAAAACTGGAATGTCCAATTTTAGGCCACCTAGGAGCAGATCAGGTATGCCATTACTACCTTTTCTCAAGAACTCAGTGGGAACATACTTTGCTAACAATGCTATTCAACATTTTTTTGAAATGGAATTTTTACAACTGTGGCTGATGTAAAGCACAAAGCCAGCATGAACAGAATACCATAAAGTCTAACTAAGTTCAGAAAAAGCTATTGTGTACTCACACAATCTGGATTAAATGTATTTTAAATGTGTTTTTGCATATGAAACCACAGCCTAAGCCACCTGTGCTAAAACCATGAGTGAGACAAGCTCCCAAAAGCTCTTACAGCAAATCAGTTGTGTGAGGTTAACATCCCCCTTAGAAACTGTAGTTCCTTGCCTCCATGAGGGTTTCATGGCAAACTAGCTACTTTACTTCTCAAATTAGATTCTTATCTGTAGCACTAATATTTTACTCCAGTACTCTCCCATGCTTCTCAGCTGGATTTCACAATATTTGCTATGTTAGGTAACCATCTAATAAAAGGAGGCGCTGCCAGGTGGTAACACACGCCTGCTGGCTTTGTGTGAACAATCTGCCTTACCCTGCAAATGGTTCCTGAGTTAAGCTCTCAAATTTTGCAAGTTAAGTTGCAAAATAAGTGTCAAACTCTATTTAAAAACTAACATTTAAACTGAAGCAATACTCAAAATTTAATAAAAGAGAGAATTTTACATGCAGTTCAGGAAACTGCTTTTGGGGGTTTTTGTTTGTTCGTTCACTGTAGTAAAACACTTACACAATGATATCTTCACATTTCTTGGATCACGTGTTATGCAGTAAGCTCCATAACCAGCCATAGAACCAAAGGTGAGACCAGCAGCTAAAGAGGTTTTACTACCTGCAAGAAACCATTCAAGTGTTATTTCGCAATACAATGTATTTAAGCTCAATCTTTACACAGTAATTCCCTCTCTACACAGTATTATCCAAATATTTTAAAAATAGAAACCACTTTGCCTCAGTGCAGCTAGCTCACCCAGTGTGAATAGAGAGGTACTACTTCTGTAACTCGGTCATTCTCTTGCATGGCATTAGGGGCAAAGCTGACTAAATTAGAGGGAGATGATCAGGATCTAGTAATACTTGCAATTTGGGAAAAATAATCTTCAAAGCACAAACCTAAATTTGTCTGTTGTCTCTACCATACATATCTTTAGAAGCATTTTTGTAATTTATCTGGACTGTCTGTTGATTTTAACTATAACTTACAGCACTTGGGAGTCTCCAAAAATGGTAGAAATGTGTCAATACTTATAAAGGTAAATTGGACAACACATGTAGCCATAAGCCTTTCAGTCTGACATAAGTCCTGGACAAAGAAATGGTATCACCAACATCACAATTAATAAATAATTAAAAAACAATTAGATGGCAATGAGGATTAAAATATCGCTTTTAAAAATAACTTGACATCTTCTTTCGGTGCTATTACAAAACTGGTTCATAAAGCCCAGTGTTTCAGTAATACACTTAGGTTTCTGAATAGGCATTTGACCAAGTACTGTACGATAAAAGCGTAGAATCAACACAACAGGCATTATCTGGATTAAGCTGATCCTAAAATGTTTATAAATAAAGAATCCAGACCCCCAGATGTCATTTAGCTCCCCATCCTGTTATATTTGCAAGAAAACAGAAGTCACTACCAATAAAAGAAAAAAAAATCCAGACTTGCAACAAGGACTGACTAACTATTAAAGAGTGGACTGGGATGGTCAGTGAGGGCAGCAGGGTGCGAACAAAAAAAATACAGCAAGTGTTTTCAGAAAGTCAGATATAAAGCCATGCCTCTAAGAGCAAAGCATGCACATGCTATGCAGGGAAACAGTGACCCTAAATCACAAAAATTGGTATGGATAATGGCCACGGCAAAGCAGACTGACGCGCTGCTGGGACAGGCACTTTGCAGGAGAGCTAGCAGGGACCAGCCTGGAGATGCCGCCTGCCCATCCTCGGTACTGCTGCGACCTCTGCCGGGATGCCGCGCTCGGCTCTGGCAGGGCGCTGCTGGCTGGGAAGGACTGCAGAAATGACTGAAATATGGAAAATGCACTGCATAGTACACAATAGCCTAAAACCTGATTATCTTAGAGTTAATATCTAACGACAATTAACCACCAGATCAGAGTACGGAAGTAAAGGGTTTTCTTTCCAGTGTGCACCTGGAAATCTCAAAATCAAGCCAGGCCTCGGTAGAAAATAAACTTTAATCAAAGATCATCTACTACGCTCAATGCAGGAATGATTAAAGGAAATGAGAAGGCCCAAAATACACTGAAGGTCAAAAATAACATGACAGCCCCTTTTTGCCCTGTAAACAAACTCATCAGTTAGATTAACAGAGAAAAGTGACCACTTAAATGCTTAAGTTGACCCAAGTAAATCTCATGAGACTCAGCTCATTTATAGCAGTGCAGGATGGATTTAAGATGCAGTTGTATTCATTATAGCAAAGCTCTCATGTCTTGCATCACTTTTTTTTTTTTTTTTTTTTTTTTTTTTTTTTTTTACGAAGTGTAGTGGAGAGGAAACACAAATGCTTCATTTCCAAATCCTGCTGTCCCAGCATTTACCTTTACGAGTGTATCCTATAACACCTCCAGCAGCCAGCAATGCAGCATATGCAAAACCAGTCCAGTCAACAGCCATGGTCCCAAGTCTGGAGGAGAAAACACATTGCAACTGAAGACAAACAAGCTCCTTCCTCCTGGTAAAAAAAAAATCATTACTTAAAAGTGTTCTATTAATACTACACTCTCCTAAGTCATGTTTGACTACTGTGTCAAAACATTCAAAAAGTGAAGGTGTGGCTGTTGGCTATTGTGTCATCTTTTCACTAACTGCTGCCCTTCCTTACACCTCAGTATCTAGGTATAGTGTATTTCCATTAGGGGAAACTGGTATTTTTGGGATGTATGTGACATGCATTTTTCCCAGTCAAAAACACATGTATGCAAGCCAAAAGCTTGACACCACCCAAAGCATCAGTTTTGTTGCACTTGTGCCATATGGCTGATCTAGGGATACGCTACGGATACATACAGCTCTTCTGAGCGCACAGCTTAGTGCGCCTTCAACCAGGCTGTACTTGGTGTACTTCAAGCGGAATGTCACAGGCCCTGCAACACCAGGTAAAAATAGGAATTTTCAGAGCCTACCCAAAGTTTCCAGGCAGAAACCTAGGCTGTCTTCAGGAAGCTATACATACAGAAGCTTTATCCTATCTCTGTCGATGCCTCTTTTGTTTCACCTTTAGATTTTGATACATTGTCTGAAGTTAGGCTTCTGCCCTCCAAAAAGTATTTAAGTTACTGTTGCACTCCCAACGCCTACTTTCCCGGCTGTGCTTTGTAAAGGCACGAGTGGCAGTGGTTTGCAGCCCCAGCCCCAGCAGCACTATGGCCGCTCTCCCACCAGCCGGCGGGATACACCTTTCCCCTCTTTCTCCCAAATTAAATGTATGCTTAAGTGCATCCTTCTTTTTACCTGAGCGGGTGTCTCCTTAATCACAGCGTTAAAGGGGCGGCAGGAAAGAGCACACACTCACCATTTCACGTCAAGCCTTTAATATTAACCCGAGTGCCTCACAGCGAGCCCCCCTCCAGCTGTGACCCCCTCAGGAAGGCAGGTATTTTTAGGGGTCCACGGCACGCCCGAAAACGCGGTCAAAGCCCGACCTTCGACCCATCCGGCCTTCACGGCCTAGGCAGGCGGGCCGAGGCCGAGCGCGGCCGGCCGCTCTCCCTCGGGTGGGGACTTCCACCCCCTGCCCCGGGCCCGCCGCCCGCAGCCCGCCGCCCGCCTCTCGCCACGCTTCCCCCGCCTCCGCCCCCCGCAGCCCCGAGCTCGCTTCCCCCGCCCGAAAGCGGGCGGCTGCGGAGGGGAGCCCGCCGCCCTCAGCCAGCCCCGCCGCCCTCAGCCGCCCCCGCCGCCCTCAGCCGCCCCCGCCGCCCTCCGCCCCGCTGGACGCGGCGCCCCTCCGTCGCCCCGCCGTACCTCGGCCCGCCGCGCCGCGCCCGCCCCGCCGCCCTCCGACCTCCCCCGGCCCCGCCTCCCGCGCCCGGCGGGCACCGTGAGGCGTCGCGGGGCCGCCGTCCTCCCGCCTCGCCGCCCCCTCCCCGGCTTCTGCCCCTCGGCGGGCCTGATCCCGGGCGAGGGGAAGGGGCCACCTGCCGCCATCATGGCGGCGCCGCGGCGGGGCCCGGCCGCCCTCCGCTGGCGGAGCTCCCCGCGCGGGGGCAGCGGCGTTTTGTGGCGCTTGGCTGAGACCGGGGGCGCGGAGCCATGGCCGTGCTGGCGCGGGGCGGCGGCCCTGAGCGCCGGCTTTGTCGGGGCCCCGCCGCGGCAGGGCCCCGCTCCGGCCTTGGCGGCTCCGGCCTCCCGAAGCTCTTCGCCTTGCCCTCAGGCGGCTCGTCTGCCGCGGGCAGCGGGAAAATCCGTGGCTTATTTTAGCCTTTTAACCCTAAGGAAACCCTGCCCTGCCATGTTGGGGATGGAAGAAGTCATGAACGAGAAAGAGCCATGTCTGCAGAGCCGCCTGTCCCCAAAGGGTGCGTGTCCCACGGAGGCCGGGGCAGGGGCTGGGGCGGGGGTCTCCTGCCTGCAGCCCCCCAGAAGCACCCTGCCACCCTGCCAGCCGTGCTCGCTGCTGTCCCAGGCCCCCTCTGCCCCTCGCACGGGCCCGTTCCTCTCTCCTCCTCCTCCTCCTCCTCCTCCTCCTCGCCTGCTTCTTTGAAACTTTGAGGGTTACCTGGATGAAGTCCAGCGAGCAGACACGTAGGCCGAACGCTGATGTTACCTATTTGTTGGGGGAAACCAACAGGTGCGAACCCCAAGAGTTGGATACTACACACGTAGCTAATTTATGAAACTGTTTGATGTGGTTATTTTAACACCTTGACTTCTTGTCTGCTAGCCCTGTTTGCTGGAGCTATTCCACTACAAGCTATTTTTGTCTGTATTTTGTCACCATCTGCAGTATTTCTTTAGCTTTCTCCAAGTGAGCTGTTCTTGACCAGCACAGGACATGTCCTCCAGCAGTAATTCAGGGTGCCTGCCTGTGACATTCCCCACGCTTCCCTTGTTCCCACAAACAGGCTGAGCATAAACATGGCCACAACAGGGAGAGACGCACAATGCTGTGTGATGGGACTTGGATACCTGCCTTCTTCAGGGGTCATCTGCAAATCCCTGCCAAAATCTTGTGTTTCCTTTAGATTTCTTTGCTTAAAGGTGTGGGAGTTTTCCGCTCCAAAGAGCTTGCTGGAAAGCAAATCAGTATTCTCATTAGGGTTAACGTATTTAATTTCCACTCCTAACGTTCCATTTGTTTTTTCTGTTAGCTGTGACACAAACCCACTCCATGTGAGCTGTCCAAGTCTGCGTGCTCGGTGGAAAACAGAACCGCTCTCCTTATCTCACCAGTGTCTGTGGGAAGGAAGACTGAAGGTACAGCAACTTTAGAAAACAAACATAGGACACTTGAGGGCAGGACGGCTCCAAAATGCAAACCAAAAGCAGATTCATAAGCTGAAATCCAGAAATCTTGGATTTCTTTATGAAGTATTCTGAGACTTGTGACTCTTGAAAAGCACAGTAAAATAAACAGTGGATTAAATGCAACAAAACCATGCAATTCTATTTGAGGGGGCTCCAACGTGGAACAAACACAGTGTCTTTTGGCACCTCTAGGATAATGACCAATTGTGGTTACTGATTCAATGATACTCCTCACTAAAGTAGACTGGATAACCCTGAAGGCTGGGCTAAATTTAAATTCATGCAATTATATGCTGCTTGCTATGTTCCCTTCCATTTTCAATTACGAAAAGTATTTGCTATTGTTTTCCCTCAGCTGTTACTTAAACTATTGTCTGATGTGAAATGGTTGTTGTATTTTACAGCACAGGTAGTGTCCCATGGGAGGTTTTTAATGGGAGGAGAATTCATTAAATTAGTTTGTTGGTAGCATGATAAATCAAACCCCTCAATCCTAACAGTGAGGTATAACAGAGCTAGCAGCAAGGCTAGTGTTAATGTTGCTAAGCACTTTCTATTCTAGTTTTCAGTTGTTCATAACTGCCAGTCTGAGCTGAAATTCCCCCTGTTGGGTGTCCGCTTCCAGCTGTTTTTTTTTATCTTGTTTTGGTTGTTTTGTTTTGTATTATGATTTGTTTGCTTTGGTTTTGGAAAGTTCCATTTGCAACAATCGAGCCAACTACAGGGATGAATTTAGGGGAGAATACATGGTTTTGTCCATTATAAACATGACCATTTCACTGAACAGCCTCTAGCATCTCTCTGGTTTGGAAAAGCAGCTTTCAAATTTGGCAAGTAAATTGCTTTAGGTTCAGCGATATATGTTTCCATCTTCATGAAAATGTGACCTGAAGAGGAAAAGGGTTAAAAATGTTGAGTGGAGGCTTCTTAAAATTGTACAGACCAGTTTGCAGAAAGTTCCACCCATGTTGATCATGTGTGACCTTTTGTTAGGCCCACCTACATTCACATCTGAATGGATGCACTCTCTCCAGAGAAAGGCTGAGCTTGTGCCTTGCTTTGCTAGGGTTCTGATAAAACAAGAAGCCTCTAAGGGGCCTGTGTAATGCAGCTAATCTCCCTCCCCTTGAACATTTTTGCTCAGGCTACCTGTTAGAGAGGGTGTTGGCAGGGTGAATCACATGGAAGACCTGTCTCCAGCTGTAAGCTGTTGGCGGTTTTGGTTGGTCTTCCTGTATTAACACTAAAGGCTACTCATAACTGAAAGCTCCAAGTAAGATTTAATGCTAACTGCTATCCCAGAACCTAATGTGATACCAGAAGGGATCCACAGAATGGAAGAGTGCCTCTGTAATACCATAGACAGAAGAAGAGTCCTGAGTGGGAGGAAAAGGAGCAGCTAAGCACCCCGAGACAGCTGTAATTGTGGAAGATTTTTGTGCAGAAGATTGTTCTCTTCATCAGGTGGGACTACGGAAAAGGAAGAGGAGCAAAAGACAGTTTTTAAAATGCAGATTCAGAGGCTTCAGGTTTAATAATCTGTAGTAAATAAGGAAGAAGGCAGTTATGTTCTGGTACAAAAAGGTGACTGTTAGAAATAAATTCCGTAAGCTTTCATATATACACACACATATGTATATAAGCAGTGAGAAGGACAGTGGTGTTTAAGGTTGTTTTAAAAGGCTGAGGAGACTGATCTACAGCCTCATTGGGCTGCCTTTATGGTCCTTACCCTTCAATCCTGAGGTGTCACTTCCTTGAAAATTTAGTGTGAAAGCTTAGATCCAGAATCATCCCTGGCAATTCAATCAAATGGTGAAAAGCAGAGATATTGCTCTTTATAGTAACCAGGAAGTAATCTGGCAGAACATACACATTCATAATCAGCCACACATTCTAAGGCCTTGTCTGTGAACCAAACATATATAAACATGGACTAAAGCCTGCAAAGAAAAAGAGGTGGGTTCTTGAGCAGTGATTTCACAGGAGATGGTGCTCAGATTTAACAGCTCACTGCTGCCAAAAGGACCTCTTCATTTCCAATTCTGCTTTCCAGTCCCTTATTTTGTGCAGTAATTGATGAGTTTTGCTCCTTCTCTCCCAGTCTTCAATGGCTGAGTCAACTCAGTAACCCAGCAGAAACATAAGCAGGCAGCAAAATACATGCCTTTCTGCTGAATTAGTTCAGTAGGTCATTTATTTCCTTTAGTTAAGTCAGGAGGGTCTAACAAGCATCAGGGTACAAAGGAAGACCTGGGACTGCATGACCATGTTGGGGGCTGGGGAGAGCCTTTGCAGGCATCAGCAAGAAGGAGTGAGATAACCTGAAGCTGTGCCTTTCCTCTGACTTTTCAGAGAACTTTTCCTATGAGAAAGCATTATGATATGGCACCAACTGAAATTCTTGGTAAATTCAGTGAAATGCAATTCAGAATTATGGTTGGTCAGTGGTATCTCAGGAATCTTCCCAGATGCTGAATCCAACAAACTAGTATTTCTGGAAGCTACCAAACACTGGAATAAGGTGCATGCCCACAGAAACCTACCTGTGGACCCTGGGAGCTGACAATATCCATTTTTACTGTGAGCTGACAATATCCGTGATTTTAGTGTGAGGTCTCCAGTGAAAATAGGTTCTAGCTACATTTAATATTGGGGAGATTAATGGGAACAAAATGCAAGAACGTGATTGTGACATGAAGTGATTTGGGAGAGCATACGTAAAACTGTTTCGTCCCACCAGGCATGATCAAAGGGCTGTAGTAGATGTTAAGAGCGAGTGATTAAACTACCTTGGGTTCTGATTGGTGTAGTGATTTGGTTTTCCTAGCTGAGTTCTCAAAAGCTGATAGACTGCATCTCCTGAAGAAATGGAGGTTTTTCTCTTCAATATCTCAGGAATCCTTGGTCTAGATAAATCCAGATTAGGACAACTATAGCTGTGCTCTGCTTCTAAGATATCCCAAATTTCCCATCTTTCTTAATAAGTATGTGGATTTTGAAGCAGTTCAGGAAATCACAGTGAAGCCCGAGGGATTTCAGATACATTTGAAGTGGCTTGTTTGTCATTGTGTGATGTTTACAGCTGATTGAAAACAGCTCATGAAGATGAAAGTTTCTTAGGACAGGGGAGGGATTTTTGTGTGTGTGCGTGCGTGCATGTGTGTGTGTGTGTATTTTCAGACCCTTTCCCTAATATTTGTCGCCCTGTGATAGACATCAGGTCTCTGATACCTCTCACCACTATGTGCTTGGTACAGAGGGGTCTGTTTTTAACTGCACACACTGAGAGACAAGAGTTTTCCAGACAACAGCTCACTGAAGGACAGAGGCACAGGATCCCTTGCCTTCTTCAAATTCTAGCAGATACACCAAGGCATACCTAAAACCTATATATGCCTCAAGGCAGCTTCCTGGGCTGAAAATAGTTTGAAGCTAGGGAAGTTTTAGGATGAAAGTTCATATATGCATGCCCTGTCCTTACTCTTTCCTAGACATCAGTTGATGCCCACTGTTACTGCTGTTTTTCTCCTACCCGTGGCCATTGACTGAGACAGGAGCATGAGCTGGCTGGACCTTTGTTCAGCTCCAGTACGGGCAAGCTTATGGACAGGAGTATCGAAATCATAAGCATCCTTCGCATCATTCTCAAACCAAAAAAGAAAGTGAAATACAACATCCCTCCCAGAAGGAATAGGTCTGCAAGATCCTAGCTTTTATGGGGTACACAGATAGTGGCTCAAGCTGTGATTTTGCAATAACTTATTTCAGTTGCTGGCTTCCCCATTCTCAGTCCCTTCCTTGAACCACCTCTGGCATTCAGTGAATTCTGTGCTGAGCCATGATGATAAATCATCAGAAAATTTAGCTTGCTGTTGACATTTCTGTTGTGCAACTGCAGTCTTAGAGAGCTGATCCTTGCTTATGTGTCAAAGAGGGGAGTAAAAGGCGGAGGGACAGTCCCGCTCAAACCCACATGCCATACTCTCAGGGGGCAAATAGAAGGGAGTGAGGCTATCCACAGCATGCGCTTCAATTCGGAGAGAGTGGCTATGATCAGGATTTATAAAATCAAGGCACTGGGTAGAGTGAATGCAGATTGTTGTTCTCCAAATCCGGCAGTACTAGAACTAGGGGGCACTCATTGAAACCAGTAAGAGCTCGGTTTAGAAAAGATAAAAGGCAATACCTTCTGAGGTAGCAGACATAGTGAACTTGTGGAATTTGCTGCCAGCAAAGGTTTTGGAAGCAGATGGGTCAGCAGATTGGAAAGGAGACTAAACAATTAAATGGACTACAGGTTCATAAAGAGATACTAAAAGGAATGAGTAGGGATGTGCTCCCTAACATCCCTAATACAATGATTGTGGATGCTGGAGGAGAACAAAGGAAATTTATATGCCCAGCTTGCATATTCTCTTTAAATTGCATCTCTTGTTATTGGAGAAAGGGTACTGGGGATAGCTGGTTGTTGGTCTGACCCACCAGGGCATCCCTTATGTTCTTTTCAGGGCCCTGGTTTTCTGTCCTCAGGTATGTGAGGACAAGTGTGATGATGGTAGGAGTTTGTATTTTATTTTTGAAGGTGATATCTCAGGGTTCTCTTACCTCAGTGAAACCTGTTGCTTAGATCACTAACATTCTGTTGTACCGTATTGAGGAAACATGCAGTTTTAGGACAATCCACATAGTATTAGCCCTTAGAAAGGGACCTTTAGACTAAACTATAGCCCTCTTGATGTTGCGCTTTTCCCCTGGGATCCTTCTGCTCTGTCTGCACAGAACTTGATGAATACTTATGTCCCAGGAAAGATTTCGTAAGCTATGATAGAATTTTCCCCCAGGATACTGGGGTATTTTGGATATATTATTTGAGAATCTTCTGCTGGAAAACATCTAGTGCAGCTGAAGGAGAGAGAGTGCCAGATCAGACAGATTACTAGGCATGAATCCCAACCTTTATTTGTATGAGTATTCTTTCTGCCTTTAGATAATCACATTAACATCAGGAGTATTGCTTACACAAGTACTACTGAGAAAAAGTGGTGAACAGGCTTGGGCCCTCAGAGCAATGTTCTTGTTCCAGCACTTTCCCAGTGAGATTCTGACTTTGTTTCCTCTTCCAAGCTCATTAGAGTTGGGACATCCAGTAAGGAGGGCCACCCACTACTCAGCAGCCTCCAGTAATGATTACTCCATCTTTTAGACCTATCAGAAGTAACATTTTTAACAGTTCAGATGTTGTTTTCCTTCTCCTTCCAAAGCTCATCCCACACTTAGATACACGAGGGTATATTAGACAGTACTAGATTTCATGCTTGGTTGATTATGGAGCCAGATCTCTGGTCTCTGCTGAGGGTTTTTTGCTGCTCCTCCAGTGCAGACGAGCCAGAAACCTTCCACAACCATGTGGTAAAGGAGCCCCTGGTGGGTGTAAGACTGGTATCTCATGGTGGTTGTCATCAAGCAGCGTGGGTTAGGATATGTCTCCTGCCAAGCCAGCCTGGAGGAGCACCGCTCGGTGGGACCTCAGGGATCTCGCCTAATAACAGCAGTGACCTAATTTGAAACAAGAGGAAAAAGCTATCTTCATTTTTTGTGGCTGATAATACCCGAAGGAGTACCACTGTGGGTGCAAAGGGAGGATTATAAACATCAAACGACAGAAAGTGTTTACATGTCTACTTTTACGTGTGATTAATCAAGCTTGGAAAAATATGAAGTAATTTTTATTTGTACACCTAAAAGGAGAAGCCAAGTTAAAGCACATCTATAGATCAGCCTCCAAAAATGAAAATGTGAGAAAAATTATGCCAGCAACACTGCAACTTAAACTCCAGATTTCAAGCCGAACATCTATGAAGGAAGAAGTATTCCATGGAAAACTATCATATTCTTGCCATCTTTCTGACCACAGAGTTACAGTCGTTATGGTAAAGCTATAATTACAGCATTGTGAATACTTTGCCGCAGACAATGGCCTGTCAGTGTTTTTCCACTATAAACCCTCATGTGAGGTTTGCAATTTTGTGAAATACAATTATCTTTGGCTGGGATATCCAGCTACAATCTCAGCCCAGAAATGGATTTTTTTGGTTTTTTGTTTCCTTTACCAAGTTGTTCAAAGTTCGTTTTTTGGTAAGTGTTCAAGCCTTCATGATTGATTGCCTGCTTATGCCCTATCCGTACTGTGAGGATGTGTGGAGGCTTTGCTGTCACTGGTAGTCCACCAGTGCTGGGCAGTGTTCAGGGCTGTGAGGCTGTCACAAAGTCCATGCTTTGAACCAAGCTGCCTACATTTGTATCAGTGCGGTCTGGGAAAGTCAGGACAGCAGGGTAATAGCAAATTAGCACTGACTAGCATATCCAGGCATGCACCGCAAAACATGCTTTAGGGAATACTAGAGTATGTTATTACAGCTATGGAAGGAGGGAGAATTGGCCAGGCCAATTAAATGGGTAAAATTGAAAAGATTTGCCTGTCTTACAGAAAAAGGAAATTCTGAGTTGATGTTACAACCCCCCCCCCCCCCCCCCCCAAACCTATAGGATTAGTGAAACTCTGCAACATGCAAAAAACACTTGTACAGCTATGATTTTGATTCTTTAGTGGGGCTTAGCTAAGCCTCTTCTCTGTTGGATTGTGGTAATTGAGATCCAAATCCAGCCCAGTTTGTTCTTTTCACAGACAACTGAAAGGGAAAATACGGTGCAAACAGTGAGTGCTGATCCCCAAATTGAAGTGTAACAGCATGTTTAATTACAAATGCTAACTGTGTAACATCTGCATATAAACTGCTGGGAAATAGGCCTTAAATAACTGTATGTGTAATATCTTACTTCAAAATAATTATTTTGAGACAAATATTGCATGCGCTTAAGGGATTTCACCTGTATTTAGATACGATTCACTAAACATGAATTTATTTTTTACATTAATTAATTCAGTGTCAATGCTCTGGAAGAAAACATAAAATCCTTGTGCTACAGATATCTCTGCTTGCTTCAGCAGCTTGTTAGGTGTTGCAGGGAAAAACTGCTGAGTTCACATAGTTTAAATATGGATCAAAGCAGTTTATTGCTTTATTAACAGTATGTGATTAACCAGTAGTCAGTGAACTATGCGTATGGGATCAGTAATACAGTAGGCAAACCATACTAGAAATTTCAAAAGAGTCTCCTGTAACTAATCCCAAAGCCTTCTTAGTGTACACATACACACACACAGAAACACATGGACACACGCACAGAGTCGTATGCGCGCCCTCACTCCTGGGCAGTATGGGTTACAAAACCACCCCTCCTTCCCAAAGATTGCAGGTCTCCCTGTTTACACATGCCTCCTGCAGCAGATGTGGGTCCTCTACCTTTATGCAGACCCCTGCAGCTCCCTACAAGTCGTTGGCTGAACCACATGCCCTTGAGAAAGCTGTTTCCCCTCCAAGGCCTCTCCCTCCTGTTAAGAGTTTTCACGCATCTTTTATAATTCTTTTCCGTCTGATTCCTGGTATGTCTGGTTCCTGCTATATGTAATTCCCCAGTAACTATTTAATCTGGCTGATGGTCATCTTCTGTAACACAATCAGTTTGGGCAAATGCTGACTGGGCAGTTTGGTGTATTTGATCCACAGACACACACACACACCCCCCACCACCACCCTACTTTGGCTGTATCTTTATCTTCACAGGTGACATTATCTATGCCATTTGCCAAGGCGGGGGGACTGTGCATCCCCTGCCAGGTCCATGGTGAGGCAGAGCCATCCTTGGGAGGCACGTGGGCCACAGGAGCAGGGAGAGCAAGGGGCATGGCCAGGCAGCTGCCTACAGCCATGTGGCTGACGCTGCTCAAACCAGAGCGAGTTGTGATGTTCTGGATGCATCCCACACGGTTGAAGGTGATGATAAGTGGGCAAGCAAACCTATTTCCAGACTCTCTTCAGGCTCCAAAATCCAAAAATAAAATTATCGGTTGCTTTGCTAAATGTCTTCTGAACACCTATTATGATTCTCAATAAAGGGATCATAAATGGGATGGAAGCAGCAAATTGGATCATTGGAAAAACTCTGCAGAGAGGCCATCTGGGCCTGGTGCTTTACTGGATGGCGAAGAATTTACATTTCACACTCCCACAGTTTACATTTTCCGAGGTGATAAAGACATTTGGATCATTTTATTTTTTGGATGTTTTACATAAAATGAAGAGCCGTGATTGAAACTGGAACTGGAGTCAGGAAATAACCAGACTGTGTACAATGTGGTAAGGCTCTAACAAATGCCACGTGTTACATGATTAATTTAGTATAAATGCCAGTTATGCATTTGGTTTGTCAGCAGTTGGCTCGGGTTCTGTGATTACTGGCCAATAATTTAACTGATGATTTGATCTATAACAGAATCCTCAACTTTTGGGAATGGAAGAGAGTTGCATTGATAATTTAATGTGTTAAGAGTATGCAGAGCTGCTAGCTCCTAGAAAAGGATACAGATAAATTCTGGGGTCCTAAAGTAATTGATGAATAGCCTTTTCTCTCAATACAGCATGATTTATGGCAGTAAATCAGGGTGGGGGGATAGAGCTATGTGACTGCTATTGTTTTAATATGTCTTCAGGCGATGTTTTTGAATTGCAGATAGACATGCAAGGAAAACGCCGGGGTCTGACTATAAATACAGCTGCAAAGTATGGCACCGCTCTTGCCTCTGAGTCAATCTCTAGTCGCTGTTCTTGGCCTATCAGCGCTGGGCCACAGGGAAGGGCCATCTTTCAGAGGTAATTGAAAATGGAGGCACTGAGCATCTGTAGGTACTTAGGGTCTCCTGACATTTTTTACAAGCTGAAGGATAATCCAGTGTTATAATTTATAGTGTGTCTACCTGTTATCCTCTACATTTTTCAAGGGAATACAGTATTCTTGGTCTTTTATCTTTCACTTCTGTGGCCTATCTCTTTATGTCACCAACTTACTTCCCCACATCTCTGCAGTTCACTGTTGGCTGAAATGACCCTGTAAATCTTTGTAAGTTTGAGATTTTTTTCAAAAGATGTGTTATATAAATTACAGATCACTGTTACTGCTGGAGCTAAAATGCAAGCAGCAGCTTTCCCTAAAGCCTGAGGATTTTGAGTGGGCTAAAATCTAGTTTCTACTTTGCAAAAGTCAATGAATGCTATATTCCCTTGCTTTCTCTTGTCTGTATGGAGTAAATCATTTGGCAAATGCAAATGCCAGCTCTGTTGCAGAGAAAAGTTGTATAGATGTGTAAAGGTACTGTACCCACAGACTTCCTGTATGTGCACAGCTATAGCTGGTTAACAGTAACTAGTAGTGTACACAGTTTGTAGGATCAAACTCTTGTTTCCATTAAGAGATTAAGAAAGATTTTTAATGGTTACTTCACATGTTGAACAGTTGAATTTTACATACACATTTCTATTTAAACATGTATTGGGTGTGTCAGTGTGAAGAAAACCAGCTCTGTCACATGCACAAGCATGCACACACACACACACACACAGAGTTTGGCTTCTTCCAGGAAAAAAAAAAAAAAAGGTTGTTTGAATATTTTTGTTAGTTATCTTTCTAATGTGGGCATTCAAATACTGTACGTGTGCTGAGCTCACGTAAAGAGAAAGGAAAGATACAGAGAATTTTTAATAAAGATGCAGTCCCAGCAGCTTCTGAAGTACACTGCTTTGAAATACAAAGCCAGAACTCTATTATCCAAGCTAAGAAAACTTTCTGAACATATCCAAGGTGGTGTTATGGTATGTGAAGAAAGCCTATGCAATTGCTTGGAGTTGTTTGAAACTGAGAATAAAAGTAAACCACGTTTACATTTCAGTGGATGGTTGGCAGAAATCAGAACAGAGTGCATTTTTCTGAGCAGGATCTGCATGCACACAGACTCCAGGGAGATGAGATTAATGGCTCATTTGCTGCGCAGCCTTGTGCTCTTCATAGGCCAAACACTGCACCAGCGTTAGGGGCTGGGGAGATGCGTATGGGATGCGCTATGGAGCAGAGAGCAGCTGGGTATGAAAGCTATGCATTTGTGTCCCAGGGAAGCAAGGTGGGGAGTATACAAGGGTACTCCACCCTTTCCACATAGCATCTTCCTCTCCCATTTTCTCTTAATACAGAAATACCAGGAGAAGAGTGGAAGATATGGGAGTTGCTGAGTAGAGAACGTGGAGACTGCCTATGACATGCTCAGCCCTGGCACCTTAGAGTAATGGTGGTTTTGGCAGTCCTGGGTCCCACAGCGTGCTGGGGCTGCGATGCTCTGCACACCTGCATGAAGCAGTGTCTCTTTGGACCAGGAGAGCTGTGACTGTCTACCTGTTCATTTTCAGAGCTGGAAGCTGGCAGCTGGCTGTAGTGCTGGGAAGAAGGTGACTTTGTCACCTCCCTGTTCCTGCCACCCCAAGAGCCTGCCTCTAAAGGCCTGAAATGACCTGCCATAAAACACCTATGAAAGACTTACACTTTTTTAGAGTGGAAGTGTTCTTCAGGACACCACCACCAGAGGCCCAGGACTTCGACCAACTGGTTTTGCTTTCCAACAAAAAAAAAAAGGATCTATCTGGATTTTAGTGATGCTTTTCCTCCCTAAGGAGCCTTTTATGGTGGAAATGACTGTGTGAATCCTGTGTTAGAATAACTAGTCTGACAGAAACTAGCTATCAAACTCATCACTAGAGTATCTGAGCGATTCTTGGGTACAATATTGCTTCACAGAAGCTACCACTGTCTGTCGCATTCCTCCTGCTGTTCACTGGGTCCAAGGGAAGGAGTTTGCACTTTTCTTTTTTAGGGTTGGTTTCGAGGCTTTACAGTGCGAGGAGGTAAAATTTGTTCAGAGCCTTCAACCACAGACTATACAAAATGCCTGTATTTCCAGCATGGACACAGTGTTCATGATCAGATTCACACTTCTAATATTACAGATATGTTACCTCTAAGTCACCATTGTCTTTTGGGACTACAAGTGTCTAACCTCAGCACAGTCTATTAAAAGCTCAGGTGACCTGAATTCACTTTTTATAGCCTTGCATAGAGCAACATTTTAGCTGCTTCTGATGACAGTGGTTTTGTGAGGAGAAAAATAAAGCAGCAAATTCTCACTCTTGTTTATGATTTCAGCCTCTTTTTGAGAAAAGGTTCAGTGCACCCACATTTAAATGTAACTCAAGGTTCTTCTTCCTTCCTGTTTTTGAAGCTTACTGTTCATGTATTTTATGGAAGATGGATGTTACTAGCACAGAACAGTGTGGTTGTTATCTGTTATACCATGATATATTTACTGAGAAAATTTTAATAAATAAACCACAGGCTTGAACCTCTGAACCCTTCTAAACCAGCCAATTCCCATGAGGGGTTCAGGAGTTTTTTATGGACGGATACTGTGTTCTCATGAGAATTTTATTAGAGCTCATAGACTGCAGACTGACTAGCAAGAGAATTTATGAGGTTACATGGGAACTATCACATCTTTCATTCCAACACCCTATGAGTTTATAAAATGAACCCTTCCTTAAACTGTGTTGTTAAATAGAAGAGTTTTAATGCAACTTTAATAAAGTATCTAATGTTATCAATGATTTCTCATCAGTCAGCGCAGCTTGTTAATTTTACCAGCTCTTCAGTTTTCAAATATTCTGGGTCAGAGAGTTGGGTAAAGGGTTTTTGCTAAAAACTGAAAAAAAGCAAGGAAGGGGAGGTCATTTCTGTTATAAGTTACTAAATGCATCAAAGAAAGCTTGTCAAGATGGATAATAGAAAGGGTGAATAGTGTTTGCTATGTATTTGCTTAGCCTCTATTCTGTTTACTCTCTTGAATACTCTCTAAAATTCTTCTGGCTGTTTTGTTTAAATTTAGAACAATGTTGAAGTTCTGTAGCTGCTCATTATCCCACTTGAAATTTCAACTTAGAATGTTATTTTGCATCATGTAGTTCAGCTGGAAAGCTGCCCAAGCCAAGAATTGAGGTCTGTGGTAGTGAACTACAGAGGAAGTGGTCTAAGCAAGACTCCCTTCTGGGGATATTCCAGCATTTCATTACATTGTGTGTACTAATGAGTAGAGCAAAGGACTTAGAGCCAGGAAGGGCAGAGTTTTAATCAAATGACTCATGATATGGCCTTCAGCAAAATACGTGACCTTGTAATTCAGCCATCTTAGCTATAACAGTGGGTAAAAATAGGGGCTCGGTGTAGTGTGCAGGCAGAGATACAGATGTGCCTGTTTCAGCTGTGTTCATGGTCTGCAGGTTTTTTCCACAGCTTTGGAATAGGCACCATGGGAAGACAGAAGATCTCCTTTCAGCTACTCCAGAGAAGCTCAAATCAGTGTTGACATGTATTCTTCCTTGACCAAGAGCTTTTAAAACTGTCAGGTGGAGGTCAGTCCTTTGCTCAGTCTGATTCACCTGTGAATGATCAAATTTGTTGGTTGTGGTGGTGATCAGGTGTCAGAGAGACCAGGTACAAGGAGGATGAAGACACATGTTTTGAATGGTGGGTTCAAATTAGATGCGCTCCTGGTACAGTTTGCCCAACCAGGTAGAGCTGGGAGACTTATCAAGGCTGCACAGTTTGGGATACTGGAGCCCAAAGAATGTTCTTTAACTGGTACATGAAGCACAACAGATTTCCAAGTAACACTGGAAACACTGGCTTGGCCATCGTCCCAACAAACTGTGGCTGTTGAAGATGTCACAGGCCTTGTTTTAAATCAAGGGTAGATCTTTGGTACTTAGCTAGCTCTGATCTAGTTAAGAGCAGCCTGCTTCTGCTGCCGCTTCCTGCAGCTCCAGCTACGTGTGTTAGTCCTTACAGCTGTCTCAGATCACAGCCCCTGTCGCCGAAATTCTTTCAGATGGAAGGTGCCAGACAGAAGTATCAAGAAGAGCTACCTGTCCTATTTCTATATATTTCAGGCCCTAAAAAAGGAATAGGACTGGCTCACTTTACCAAATTTGGAGCCATCCCTTTTATTTCAGTCCTGCATTACACATGTACCTGACTGTCCTTCAGAAATGGGAGGAAGAAAACCCGGTGGGATTTGACTGCTTACTTGATCAGCTTTCATACCTTAAAGCCCTGTTGTGATGGCAAAGCACAGGGAGTCAAAGAATTCTTGGTTCTTAGTGTATGGACTTAGCAGAACTGCATTTTTCTAACGATTGTTCAAGCACAGGGAAAACATAAAAAATGTGTCTTGTGTCTCTAATCTTTACTATTTCAGGACAGGAAGGAATGTACAAGTTAGATACTGTACTGCCTTTGGTAAATCAATTGATCTATGTATTTTCAGATGTTTATGCAGAACAGGTTGACTAAGCCTCTTGTGCTTCAGAAAGTATCCCTGAGCTAACATTTCACTGACCCTCTGAAGATTAAAATGGGAGGAAATAGCATACAAACAGGACTACAAATCACTGAAGTTATTAAATAAGAGAAAAGCACTAGGTTGGCTCAAAACCAACCTGGAAAGGCTCTTTGTTGAAGTTATCAAGGTGACCACATAGCCAGATATAATTTCTAGCCTAATTTTTCATATCTTATGTACTTGTATGAATTTGTTTCTCTTCTGTTTGACATTTCACATTCACTGGATTTTTTTTTTTTTCCTGTTTTGGTTCGTGTGAGCACAGCAGTTTGGAGTTGGACCGTTTTTCCTCAAGTTCCACAGCAGTTAAGAAGAAAATGTAGAAACAATTTCAGTTTCCATGACAGTAGAAAAGAAAAAGCTTTGAAGGTACAGGGAACTTATGAACTCAACTTCTGGCACTTTTAGTGGAAGTTGCATGCTTTTGAACATCTCCACAGTAAATAATTACCATATGGATGATTTTCCATCTCCTTAAAGATTTGCATCATACCCTGCTTGACTCTCCGTGCAGTGCCTAGCCATTCCTATTACATAAAATTTTCTTAACATAAACAAGGACCAATTAATGTAAGTCCAGATGTTCTTCTCACCAAAATATGTTCCTGTAAAACAAATATGAATTTAGTCGGTGGTCCTTGGTACAATGTAAGGCCTCTGATGGGTTGATGAAAACATTCTGGTTTTCTTTTATTCTTTAACAAGAACTTTATGTTTGTCTCTTTTTATCAGCCCATAGCATAACATGAACAAACAAAGAGGCTCATTTTGTGTCTCTGACTGACCATCAGGTTCTCATTGGAATACATTGTAAACAGTGCCATAAACTGTTAGGAATGGGTGAACCACAGTTTTCATGGGGATATTTGCTGCCTCTGGCAAATAAAAATTTTGACCCCTCATAACATAGTCATGTCGCTGGTTATCTGTATCCTCTTCCTGCCAGTCAGTGCCCTGGCAGAGGTGGTGGCTACTGAGTCCATATCTCTGCTAGAACTGCCCTACTTTGTGCTCTGAAAAATTATTTCAGGCTCTAGTGAACGTGTGTTTCCACAAACATCTGGCCTGTGAAGTGTGCCTGCTGACACAGAGGCACGCTTTTATTACCCTGTTCAGGTTATTGTCCTGCCTTGCTGCCTGTTTGCCAGCCCTGACTCTGACAGCTTCTTAGGCTTCTTTAATCGGTGCTACAAAACACAAAGCTTACTAATAATTGTTTAGTATTTTAGAGTTAGTTTTAAATGTAGGAAAATAGATTTTATTGCTGTGACCTGGCCAGGAATTCTGGTTGCAACTTGTGCTTCCAAGCGTGCTTCACTGTTTTAGATATTTTCTAGTAAGAAATTATTTGACCTTTGTCCTATATGTCAGTGATGAATCTCTGTCCTAATCTAGGATTCTGGTGCCCTGTTCATCCACCCTGCTTTTCTGCTAGCAAGAAAAGTACTATTTTTTCCCTACCCATCCACAAAGAAGAAAAAAAGCTGAGGATGTTCTCATTAGCAAAGTTCAAGCTGAGAGAAGGGATGATGTGAGCATCCTTTCAATGTAGAAAACTTCAAATGAAAAAGGCAAAATTGAGGAACCTCTAAAAGAAGGTTTTCTAATGATGTGTTTTTCAGTTGGAGTTTATATTAAAAGAATGGGAGAAGGAACCTCTTTTTGTTGAGCTAATTGATGTCGTGGAATAGCAGAGAAATGTTTTGGAAATACTAACCGGCCATTTTCCTTCACAGCCAAAGAAGGAAAACCCAAGGGAACTGTTTTCTTCCTAATTGTGGAAAAGTGCAAGAGTGCAACTCAAACATGCTTTTTCCATCTCCATTTTAATTGTGCATTATAGTTTAAACGTATTTCCATAGTGTGCAAAACAGTAGAGAAGTTTGAACTCTAGGTCATGAAAGAAATACACATGGATATTTGCAGAAAGTATCCTCATTGGGTGCTGCTTCAGAGTATCATTAACATTTTTAAATTTCCCATCCGTCGGACAATTACTTTGTAGAAAGTCTGTTTCATCAAATATACCTAAAGTTTATAAAATGTTCATTGACTATGTTTAAAAATATAGTGTGAGAAAACCTGTTTCTATTGGCACTGCCATGTTATTCATCTATCTTTTCAGACATGTTTTTGTTGGCATTTTCATCTATGTTTGGCCTCATTTGTAATGAACTTTTAACTGCTAAATAGTGGTTATCTGGGATACAAGAATCAAAAGTAGTTAAAGTTCCTCAGAGCTAAGAAGAATAGACAGAAGTACTGCTCAGCATTTTACACAGTAAGCTGTGGAACAATGAGCTATAATTATCTCCTGTTAAAAACAGCAAAATAAGAAATATGCCAGTTTAGATTTGAAGTTGGCAGCAGTTCAAAAGGTTGAGAGAATGAGAAATTGTGGAAATTCACTGCCTTGTTTTTCCCTTCATGTGCCTTCTATGTGAGTTTTTTAGGTTGTGTGTAGATGCTCAAAATTTATTTTCTCTAGAAGCTCTGTCTTCCATCCCCTCATCATTAACAGTGGTAGCATGAAGCCAATAAGAGAGGCTCAAAAAAATGTCAGCCTAACTTACTAGTTAGGTGCAATTCAAATAGATGTAAGGAACAAGGAATGTGTCAGCATTCTCACTTTACAGATAGAGAATTAAAATACAAAGATGGCAAGTGTATGGCTCATCTCACTGACTTGAGCTGCATGCAAGTTAGGTGTTTAACACTGAACTAGTGGCTTAAGCTCCTTCCTTAGTGGAGGCATATAGGCCACAGTGATTTATCCCATCTGTCTTAAAAATTTATATTAGAGTGGATGTAATGGGTTATCCTTTGCAAAAGGCTCTTGCTTTTTCTATCTCTCCACTGACTGTAAGGGGAGCCAAAGGTGAAAATTCCTCCAACCCGTTCCTCCACTGGTGGTAATGATCAAAACTAGCCTAACTGAAACCCCAGATCTTCATGAACCAGTCTTGATCAGTCTCAGATTGGCCAACCTCTGCTTAAAGGTTTTCTAAACCTTCAGATGCAAATTGTTAAGCATTCTTTAGTCCAGAAAGAAACTGGTTGGATGGTGGGCTCAGCAGGTAGTGGCTGATGGTTTGTACTCTGGAGGTCAGTAACAAGTGAGGTACCACAGGGGTCTGTCCTGGGACCTGTCCTGTTTAACGTCTTCGTCAATGACCTGGAGGAGGCAAGGAAGGGCATTCTCATCAGGTTTGCAGACAACACCAAAGTGGGTTAGGGGGGTGACCAGCTGGTACACTTGAGGGCAGGACTGCTGTTCAGAAGGACCTAGACAGGCTGGAGAAATGGGCCAACAGGGACAATATGAGATTCAGCAAGAACAGATGCAAAGTTGTACACCTGGGATGGCAAACATGAGCCAGCAATGTGCCCTTGAAGCAAAGAATGCTAGTGTTATCCTGGGCTGCGTTCAGAGGAGCGCTGCCAGCAGGATGAGGGAGGGGATCCTTCATCTCTACTCAGTACTCATAAGGCCACACTGGAGTGCTGTGTCCAGTTCTGGGCTCCCCTGTACAGCAGAGACAAGGACACACTGGAGCAAATCTAATGAAGGGCCACAAAGATCATGAAGGGACAGAAGCATCTCTTCTATGAGGAAAAGCTGAGAGAGCTGGGACTGTTCAGCCTGGAGAAGGCTCAGGGGGATCTCATCAATGTGTGTAAATACTTGAAGAGAGGGTGTAAAGAAGATGGAGCCAGGCTTTTTTCAGTGGTGCCCAGTGATAAGACAAGAGGCAACGGGCACAAACTGGAACACAGGAAGGTGACTGATCACTGGCACAGGTTGCCCAGAGGTTGTGGAGTTTCCCTCTTTGGAGATACTCAAAAGCAATCTGGACGTGGTCCTGGGCAACCTGCTTCAGGTGACCCTGCTTAAACAGAGGGATTGGACCAGATGACTTCCAGAGGTCCCTTTGAACCTCAACCATTTTGTGATTCTGTGAAAAAACCCTGTCAGTGATTCAGGCCATGGCCTGACTGCCTGGGGGGCAGCTCTGCTCAAGAGGCCTTGGGGGTCCTGGTGGGCAGTGAGCTGAGCCTGATCCAGCAGTGAGCTCTAGCAGCAGGGATGTCCAACAGCAGCTGCGCTTGTAATAATAGGAGTATGGTCAGTTGATTTGGGGTGATGCTTATTCCCCTTTCCTTCACAATCATTAGACCTCATCTAGATTAGGATGTCCAGTTTTGCTCCCGGTCCTCCCCTTGCGACAAATAGATAAACTGGAGCAACTTCAGTGGAGGCCGCCAAGATAGTCAGGGCTGGAGCACATGCCCTGTGAGGAGGGGCTGAGGGAGCTGGGCTTGTTCAGTCTGCAGAAGAGATGGCTTCAGAGGGACCTAACAGCAGCCCCCAGTGCCTACAGGGAGGGCAGCAAGGAGATGGAGCTAGGTTCTTCACAGTGGTGGGAGGATGAAGGACAATGTTGCAAGGTGAAACAAGAGAAATTCCTATGGAGCAGAAGGAGAAACCTTTTCCCCACAAGGACAGCCCAGCAGTGGAACAGAGAGGTTGTGTAGTCTCCATCCTTGGAGATTTTCAAGACCTGCCTGATCAACCTGGTGTGACCCCAGAGCTGACCCTGCTTTGAGGACAAGGTTGGGCTAGAGGCCTCCTGGGGTCCCTTCCAACCTGAACAAGTCTGTGACTATCAGCTGACCAAGCACTCTGATTTCTCCTTCATGCCCTTTCTTTTTGTCAAGGCCAACAGCATTAAATATTATGAGGAGAGGAGCTGAGAACAAAACTGAACACAGCATTACATTATTCTCCTAATCTGCACTGTCCCTGGGTTACTGGATGCTCTGCTTAGTTCCACTCACCACACTACAAAATAGTTGTAGGAGAACCAGGAAAGATACAGAAAAGAGCACTATGAGGAAAGACAAAATAGGCTAGGTTCTGCAACTCGAAGAGAGATGCACTACAGGCCTAGGAAGTGCTGAATACTGAGGTGGTGCTAAAAAGGGAATGATTAGTCACTGTTTCTTGGAATACAAGAAGTAGAGAGCACTCAACAAAATGATCAGGCAGCAAGTTTAAAAACAAACAAGACTTATTCATGAGTATGTAACAACATTGTGAAAGATTTTGCAGAGACCAAAAGTACACGTAGGTTCAAGAAGTGATTAGACGAGTTCATGGAAAATATATCCATTGGTACACAGGGATGTGGATGAAACTGTCACCTCAGGAAGTTCCTAAATAGATGTTTGTTGAAAGTCAAAAGGACATGTCAGAAGAAAGGTCAGCCTGTGCATGGTCTTGGTTGTGCTCCTGTGCATCTGCTGCTGTCCACCACAGAGGAGAGTCCTGTGCTAGATGGACACTGGCCATTCTGAGATTTGTCATTAGTATCTCACCGGTAGTGACCATAGCCTGCTCCTGCTCCCTGATGAGGGTGGATGAAATAGGCAGGTAAAGGAAGAGACACCACAAGTTCTGAAGGAAAAGGAAGCCATGTGAGAGAAAGGCTCAGGAATTAGGAGACCACACTTGTTATTGACCTGGGGCTGCTGGATAACTCCAGCCTAGCAATTTTTTTTTTTTTTCTTTTTTGCCACATTATCCCCATCTATAAAATTTGTCTTTTTGAATCTTCTGTGGGGGTTATTAGTATTAAAATATTAGTAAATATGAAACACAGGAGGTGCCATCTGAACATCAGGAAATACTTTTTCACTGTGAAGGTGACTGAGCACTGGCATAGATTGCCCAGAGAGGTTGGGGAGTCTTCGTCCTTGGACATATTCAGAAGCCAGCTGGACATGGTCCTGGGCAACTGGCTCTAGGTCACCCTGCTTGAGCAGGCAGGTTGGACCAGATGACCTCCAGAGCTGCCTTCAAACATCAAACACTCTGTGATTCTGTGATTCTCTGAAATAGCAAATTAGTAAATATTGAAGATAATTAAAATGTTAGGACTATTCATGTTAAATTATTGAACCTGCCTGGAGGTTCAGCAATGTACCTGAGAAAGAAGGGGATCTGTTCTCTGTTTAAAGGGAGTTTTTAAGCCATGTTTTTTGACATGACCAACATTGCAGTGCTCTACAGAACCTACTCTTTTATGAGGATTGTCTTGCACTGTATTTGGATGCTTCTTCAGGTCCACATGGGTGAAATCATAACAGCCATCCACCAATGACTTCTTTAAAATCTCTCAGCAGGGCAGAATGCTCCTAAGCAAGTATATTAGATGAGCAGATGGCCACCTCATGTTCAAAGACAAGTGCCATATTTTTACAACTGTATCTTCCTCTCCAGCAAGCTGGGCACACAGCTCCTTTCACTATCTATGTATTGCCACTAACTTCCGTATTTGGAGCTTTTTCTTTGTTCAGCTTTGATGCATTTATCAGGGCAGATGCCCTTGGCTGAGCTTACAAACACAGCTGTAACCAGACAACATATGAATTTTATCCCAGGGAGAAAACAGAAGTGTTTGGTGTGTAGGTGAGAGGTCTCCAGCCACGGACATCTCAGTTTACATCTGCCCCTGACTGCTGCTCTGTGCTTGTGCAGAGCAGGTCTGTGCTGCAAACACCTTGACTAGCAATTGCAATGATACCCATGCCATGAGCACCCATTACCCATTGCGAATTGACCTTTCTTATTACATGAGTTTTGCAACCTTAGTACACAGAGTTATTGCACCTGGTTGCTTCTAAAACCCAGGTTTACATAGATACTTCTGTATTACACTGCAATCCATACAGCACATAGCCCCAGGTGTACATGCAGCATGCCCTTACTGCTGGCCAGGGTGGGCTTTACACACAGTAGTGACACTGCTTTGCAGGTGGAAGAGTATA
The DNA here is from genome assembly GCF_030463565.1 of Pelecanus crispus. Taxonomy (NCBI): domain Eukaryota; kingdom Metazoa; phylum Chordata; class Aves; order Pelecaniformes; family Pelecanidae; genus Pelecanus; species Pelecanus crispus. The sequence continues at coordinate 105,996,609 of NC_134645.1, forward strand.
TGGCAATGCTAGCTTATCCAAAATAACTAGATAGGAAGACGAAAGATACTATTTATTGCTACTCATGAACAATATGAGTCCCTGAAACATTGCAATTTTCCATTGTCTGTTGTGTAAGATTTTCCATTGCCAGTTAGCCTTTTAATTTTATTCTTCCCTAAACAGAAAGATTCAGGAGGATGAGAGAAAAACTCACTTTTATCTCAGGCTTTACCCCAAATCAGTGTTACCATATAAAATAAATACCTTGGATACTAAAGCATAGAGGAGATTCAGGTCCAGACAAAAAGAGGATATAGACAAGATTTAGATGTGTCTGTTTGAAGCTACAATTCTGAAAATTACTCTTTCTCTGCCCCTAAATTTGGAAGATTCAACAGGATTGTACCGTTACTAATTTCAAAGCATTATCTATATACAGGTGGATTTATATGTATGTATCTGCAAACACACACATATACATATATATGTATGTATAAAGAGATACGTATGCAAAGACTTGACAAACTTGAGCAGCTTTGCATTTGGCTCATGAAGAGTGGGAGTGGAAGGCAAGGGTCCCTTCCACATCAGCTCACGACATTCCGTGGCATGGAGTGAGCTTCTCGCAGCAAAAAGAAGTAGCTGCTCTGTCTGTGAGAAACTCCTTCTGTATTTTATACAAACACATTAAGGTTAGTTGGAATTCATGTATTCTATGTGAAATAGATCCACCTTATTTAAAAGCAAAGTTTCATCCTTCCGCCATTTTCAATTGTTAAGATGTAAACTATATCAGGCCTATGTGAGATGGCAAGCTGATGACAGTCTAACAAGTCAATGTATAGACAAAGAGGGAAGAGGAGAGTTAAAGATAAAATGCTGTTTTTCTGTGTGTTTGACCCCATGCTGAGCTGTAATGTTTTGTTTCTTGCTTTAATCTTTGCTTGGTATCTCACTTGTTATTGTAACTTTGCCTAATTTTTCTTTCTCTTTTCTTTCTTTATGCTATTTCTTCATATAAATACAAAAAGCACAGCAGTAAGCATTAAAAACAGCGAGATCAGAATGACTTCAGTTGGCTTACAGCAGGGATGAATTTTCTCCCCACCATAGGCCGAGCAAAGGAGAGACAGGATGAGAAGAGTGGATTTCTTTAAAGTAATCACATGCAGACTTCTCACATTCATGCTGCTTTTAAATCAAGTCCATGGTGTTTATCTGTGCACTGTTTCTCTTTGTCCATTGCCCTCATGACTGGTTTTCTTGAAACACACTTTATGTCACTTTGAAATGATTGAGAGATGGTTTTCTTCATGCAATTTATTGATTAGGAAATTAATACTAGAGGCACAGCTCTCTATGGATTTACACATTGCTTTGGAAAGCAGAAATGAAACTTTGCAAAAATGGCACAGTAGCGTTGTAAACCTACCTGGCAGCAGTAGTTTCCCAACTTGAAATGAACAACAGCAGCAAATTAGGCCCTGAAGTTTAATGACCTGAGTAGGAGAGGGAGAGCGAGCGCCCTTTGTATGCAAGCCAGGAACCGGTTGCCTTGACAGTTGGTGAAAGTCAGATCAAAAGGCTGTTTGAAAACCCTGGCTGTTCGAAGCAAAGATGGGAAACAACATCTTTCTTTTCTAGCTCTGGAGTTGGGAGATAGAGGAAACAATAGCTATTGTATAGATAGAGAGTTATTTGAATTCTCTCTGCTACCTCTGTGCACCTGATCAAACAGCCGGCGGTTGAAAGGCTGAGGTATCGTCAGGCTTCCTGCCTGATAGGAGCATGATAAAAATTGTTGCAGCTGAAACATCTAACAGCACAAAGCTTAGAAAAAAACAGATCCCAGGGAGGAAAAGCGAGGCAACACAAAAAAATTCCTAAGTAGGACCCTGTCGTTCTGGCCTGCGCAGGCTTCAGAGGAAGACCAAGGGGAGGGAGAAAATGGCTTTTCTCCAAATATGCCTTGGATGGGCTGTACTTTAGCACTAAAGAAGACACAGTTCCAACCCCACCTTTTCTTTAATATAATCTTATCCCACTACACTAGTATATCAACCCTGTGTACGCCTCTCCTATTAACAACACCCTCTCAGTCCAGGATCCTACTCTCCTACCCGCTACACTGGGATCCCTAACACCCCCCAACCTACCTCCCTTGCTTCAGCAGCTGCGATCCCTTAGCTCACCTCTCTCCACCCTTATTTTTCTCACCTCAGTCCATGTTTCCTATTTTTTCTGCCTCACACTTTCTCCTGCAGCCAGATCCAGGGCGCAGCCGTAACGTTGGTGGCCTCCTGCCACAGGAGCAGGGTGGAGAACAGGGGTCTGTCAACTGATGGCCTGCATGGAGGGGATCACCAAGCAACTCAGCAACTCAACACAGGAGTTGCCACCAAAGTGGTACACTAAACCCTAGCTCCCTATGAACTAGCCTTGGAGATATTAAAAACCCAACTGGACAGGGTCTTGGGAAGCCTGCTGTAGGTGACACTGCTAAGGTGACCCTGGCCTTGGATCTCCTGAGGTCCCTTCCCACCTCAACCTTTCTGTGAGTATGTAAGCACTGAGCTCCATGATGAGAGAGGCAAGAGGAGGGAAATGAAACTGCCCTGTTCAGAGTCATGAAGGTGGAGTTTGAACTACATCACCACGTGCCAGGCCTGTTTTTTAACCACTTGAGCACATTTGCTGCCTAAAGGAAGTCTCTGTGCAAACCTTGGTATATTTTTCCTCTGAGAAAAGGCAGACAGGAGAAAATATTACCTTCCCTGAGACACTTGGCCAAGGGCAGCCCCCAGTGACCTAGGCTGCTGGGCTGCAGGAGCGAGGTACAGAGGGACTGCCAGCTGGGGCATGAGAAGTCCTGTGAACTGATGGAGGGATGGCAAATGGCAAGGACATGCGTGGCGACAGATGAAAAGCTGGAAGCAAAATTCCAGTTCAGCCAGCACGTACAGTCCTGACAGCTCTGGACAAAATGTAGGTCAATACTGTGTCTCTAGGGCAGTGTGGGAAAGCCATGCTACTGTATGCATTCATTAGGAAAATCAACTCTTAAACATTCCTGCTACGAAAAATATATCAATTGTAAAGTGCAAAGGAGCAATTTATTTCAGTAAAAGAGGTGGCAATTCTAGTTAAGGTACGGTATATTCATATCCCCATTATAATCTGCTCTAGGTAAAATAGATAAAACCACTGTATTTTCACTGGGAATGTTGTCAAGGCAACTTTTAGTGCAGCCGTTTTGAGAAATTTGTAATACCGTGCAATTTAAAAAGACATTATTTAATATACTTCTACATTGTATCCACTTCCTCAAGGCAGTCAGTCGCAGAGCAATTTCAGCTTTACAGCAATTTCAATGTCGGCCGCAATTCTGATTGTGTGTTAGTAGCGATGCGAAGTGCAGCGTGCGGTCCCCACTAGTTCCTGTCAGCGCAGGGGAGGGCTGTGCTCTGCATTTGCCGTGTTCAGAGGCTGATGGAGATGCACGGCATGGCCAGCATCCACTGGGCTGAGCTGCGGCACCGAAGGCCGTTCAGCAGGTTGGCTTTGCAAAGTCAGCCTTACGGGGCTTGCTTACCGGTTTATGTTGTTCTTTTGCTTTTGGGTTTTTCTTTGATTTTTTAAATTGCTACGTTGGAGAGAGCGTTTGAACACCTGAGAATTGTTCTTCGGCTGTGGCCAAAGAAGAACAGCTGTACACTGCAGAAACAGTGAGGGGATATGTTTATCCTGGTGGCCTGGGGATTTTGAAAGCACTTTGAATGACATAAGGAGTTTTGACCATATCTAATGGGAATTATATAGGATGAGCATGTTTCAGATATTAAATGATTGCGACTAAATAAGGATGGATTAGACACAACTTTTTATCAGTGCATACTAATAAACTGCTGTTTGGAAGCCTTTACCCTATTTGCAGTCACGCTGCTAGCAGCGTTACCAGCCCTGCGAGCTCAGTCATCAGGAAGGTGACTGAAATAACTGACAGCCTGGCTCAGATATTCATTGTTATTAGGTCTGGTCCTTTAATTTTGCTCTTATGTTTTCTTTTGCACAGTCTGGCAATTAAGCCACTGTCCTGCTGACCCAAGTACAAGCCAGGGAATAAACTAAGGCAATGTAAGGTGCTGCCGTGCTGTATAGTTGCCTCACACTAGGGACTGGACTGATAGTGCTGTTTTCATAAATAGAAATCGTCTCCCTAATCCCAATACTTCTCTGTCTTTTTAACAAATTGCATCTGCAGATTCTTTGAACAAAGGGATAGATGTTTGTTGTGTTTCGTAGCCCTGACACACATAACATGGGAAAAAGAAGAGCTCTCTGTCGCTGGCCATGAGGCAAAAAGGCAATACGAATGCAGGTTGTGTAACATGAGTTCCCCCAGACATCTGTGGCCCCAAATTCACTTCTAGTACCTAACGTAGGACTGTGGCTAGTGGAGGAATACATTGCTCTTCCGTAAGGATGCTGGGAAGTCGTGCAGGTGACCCGACTCTTTATTTGCTTGGCTCTGGAAAGCTCAAGTGAGTTTACGGCGTGCCCAGCCTGCGTGTTGCAGTCATGCCAGCAGGTCCCCTGCAGCTCCTGGGTCTAGCGAATCTATACACCTGGCAGAGCTTTCCCTTTGCAACACAGGAGCATCTAGCTTAAGGATTATCCTAAGCTTTCTTTTCCTCATTTTGCCACTTTGTATTATCTGGGTCCTGATGTCTTCCAAATTGGATTATCCTCTCGTTCTTTCCAGTGTCCCTGAAATCAATGAAGGCAATGTAGTGTAAGTGATGGTGAGACTGTACTAGAGAAGACTGAAGAAATGCAATAGGGTTTACATGCAAAAATAAAGAACCAGTCCAAGTAACAGTATGTAAACCAGGATACAAAAAGCACAAGGCAAAAACAAATGGGGAAGAGAGTACCCCAAAGTGAAGAGAGGTAAAAGACAGATGGAAGGGGCAAGATAAAGTAACAGAAGTAGCAAGGTTACAAGAAAACAGTACACGAAGAAATACACAGTGTGTCTGGCTAAGAGAGCAGTGATCTAGAAACCACAAGGAAGGGAACAAAAAGAGGGAAGACAGCATGAAGTGAGGATAGAAACCTTTAGGACAACTGAACAACAGAGAAACAAAGTTGAAAGCTGAGAGTGTGGGAGACTTTTCCATAAAAAAACAAATACAGAAAAACGGAACGAAATTGTGTTCTGAATTCATCCCGTTCAGGCTCATTTTCTCAGCAGCAGTGATTACCGCAGCAACCAGCAATGGAGGAGCTCTCAAGGTCATCTCATCTGACTGCCCGCAGAGCAGAGAGCTTCTCAGAGCCAATAGTGTCTTTTATTTGCTTCCCCCGGCTTTTAATAACGACTAAATATAAACTGAGCTGTTGGCAATGTAAGCTATATTCTCTGTGAGCAGTAAAAGCATGTGTTGGACCCTGAAGATAAGGGGTACGCTGTGGAGGTGAGGGAGGTTGTAGGTTACAGTAAGTGCATTAGTGAGGACAGAAGTTAGAATGATTGCCTGTTTCTAGAGAGGCGATTCCAGTTTGTCCTTCCACAGTTCACTTGAGAAGACAGGCCCCAAGGTGCTCTGCAAATAAACCCAGCTCTGTCGTAGCACCCAGTCCTCTAATGCAAGACTAGAAAAATTCCTCCATTTTCTGCTCTTTGGTTTTCTTCGGCCGTGGGCTGCACAGATAGAAATATGCACAGCTGCCTGTGGTATGTTGCTGAATACACACCAGGATGCCTTGGACGTTCTGGCTCCGCTGCAGGTATTTCATTATATCAGTTTGAGAAACACTATTATAATGTAATATAATACAGTCCCACTCTCATCATGCATCACTCTGCATGGAAGGTTAAACAACAGGAATGCTGAGGAGATCATTAACACCACAGATCTTGCCTGAAAGGAGAAATAAAACTTATAACAGTCCAGTGACTCAAAAGTTTAATGCAAGTTTGTCGAAAACCGGATAGGAACAATTTATTCTGAACCCAATGGGAATGACGTGCCACAGCTGAACACTGTGCAGAGTCCGCAGCCCCAGCAGTTCACTGCGCTGGGCTTTCAGCTTGGGTAATGGTGGTAAGCTTTGGGGGCTTTTCTTGGTCATCCTGTAAGTGCACCACTGACTGCCCTGAAATGCATTTTAGAAGTTTCCAAAGTAAGGTAGAAATAAATCTAACCATGGTTTAGATTTTTCTTTCTAAAAGTAGGCACATAATTGCACTTTCTGTGCTTCCTGTTTGCTTGCGCAATAGAAATTTCTGGATCAGAGCATGGCATTTCGCCATGTACTTCACTAGATGCAGTACATCAAACATTGCCTAACAAGACCGATCTTTTGTATGGGAACATTGCTAAATATAACTCAGCTTCTGTCGTTCTCCACAGTACGACACGAGTAGCTCCATATCAGCTGGTTATCAAGAAAACACAGATGCAGAGAAAGCAGACCCTGTGAGAGGGCAGGTCTCTACCCAGGCCCATCCCCACGAGGGACGAGGGTGGGATACCCTGTGTGAGGACGTCAGGACACAGAAGCCAAACCACGCACACATCACAGGTGCTTAGGTGCGGAGCTTTGGCAGCTCAGCTATCGTTTTCAACAGCCTCCAGGAGGGTGGCATCCCCATGTCAGCCTCTGCACCCCAGGCCAGGAGCAGAAGATGGCGGTGACCCCTCTGCTCAGGGGTGGCTGCACTGCCTTTGCCCTGGGCTGCAGGTACTGAGACATCTCCTGCGCACCCATGGGGGCAGAGGCACAGGGGCCAGCACCCACCCGGCTCAACGTAGGCAACCACCAGCGCGGCCGTCCGTGCCTGAGCTGCTCGGGCTGTGCTCTCCTTATAGCCAGCGGACATATAGTCAATATGTCAATATATATAATCAGGCTGGGCTCCGCTTCATCTCATCCTGGAATCACTGTCTAAAAGTGTTCAGATGGAGGAAACACTGGACATGCATTTACCTCCCGAGTGACAGTATAGAGAATTAAAAGGGTCTGGGCTCCTCTGTCTCCTATAAGGGAGTCCTGATCAGCTGTAGCTGTGTATATTGTGGGTATCTCAAATTACCTGAGATGAGTGTGATGCCAAATGCTTTCTCTGCTCAGCTATAGCTCACAGGCCTGCTGAACACCGTCCACAAATTTAAATCAGATGCCCTCTCTCTAGCCGGGACAGCCAAGAAGTGAGCGAAGGAATGCAGGGAGCTTGGCACAAGATCCACAGGCAAAACAGTCCACAGTAGAGATGCCTCAAAAGTGGGAGGAGAAAGTCTTTGTTTTTTGCTGGAGGAGGTGAAAATCAGAGCACAGGGATCTCTCTTCCTCTCCCTGGCTTTGCTGCAAGGTAGGAGATGAAGGGGGAAAAAAAATGTAGTTTATTCCTGTAGGCCCCAGGTTAGTCAATACATTGAACCTGAGGTCCAGCTGACTAGGCTCGGTGTGGGTAAACCAGATGTAAAACACCCATCTCATGAGATGAGCATTTGTTTAGATACTCACTTTGTTTTCCGAGGGTGCTCAGTAAGCATCACTGGGTTGGCGTTGCCTTAATCCTCAGATCCCCACTGTCTGGTTCAGATTGCAGCTCGCTAACCCCCACACCACACAGACCTGAGACCTTTTCTGATTTATGATCAGGCTGGGGAGAATCTCAGATGTAGAAATTAGTCCACTGTGCATTAAGTGGGTTTCCTACATAAAGCGTGGTGCATTAAGGCTTGTTACTGTGTCACTGGTTTCTGAAAGCAGCTAAAACAAAGCTCAAAGCTGCTTCACATATTTTTAGTAGGAAATTATAAATCTTCCCTGTCATTTTGGCAGCCCTCTTCCTCCTCTGCCCTCCCATGAAATTCTGTTTTCTAAACTGATCTCCATCATTTTTTTCACTGTGAACTTGACTTGCTACCGTTGCTGGTTTCATGTATTTCACCATCCCACAGGAAAAGGAGCAGGGAGGTGGGTTTTTTTCCCTCCCTCCAAATGTAGAGCATTTATGCCAGTGTTGGAGGAGAAGCATCATGTCCTCTTGCTCCACCCCTCTGGACTGAGGGCTCCTTGGAAGGCAGGTACCTCACTCAAGTTTTGTGAGCCTCGTGAGCGTAGACAAGCGCAGGTCTGTCGGATAGACTTTCTTGGGCCCGTCCTGGGCTGGGCACATATTGCATGTTGCCTGCGATCTCCAGGGAACGAACCCGGTGATGTTTCCCTCACCCTTGGTCAGTCCCGTTCCGTGAGTTCCTGGCATCTCCTCTGTGCCGGGGGTGACCAGAGACAGCACTGACTGTACAACCTGAGCATCAACTCACTGCCCCTTCCCCTTGCTATTAATAAATGGAAACGGCACAGAGCTGGTTGGTATCTTCTGGTTCACCACGAGATGGTGGTAAATGCTAGCGATGGGCCGGTGCCGGAGCATCGCATGGCCAGCACCGGGTTCCCTTTCCTCCCCTAGCAAAACCATACCGGAGTGACACATTTATGCTGGGCATCCGCAAATGCTGGCAACACACTCTATTTTCATTATAGCCTAATTTTCTCTCCTTCTGACTCCTTCACCTTTTTATGCTATAGTTCCTACCCTGGATGTTCAGATTTATCCTCCCTATTTACCTCTTGTTACCAGTGCTGCCATTCTCCCTGCTACTAGGATTAGGGATTTGCTGCAGAAGCCCTTCCAGCCTTGTTTTGTATATATGCTGTCCCATGCCACGCAGGGAAGAAAAGATGTCAGCTCTCACCAGTGGCTACACCTGGGGTTTGCAGGGGCGGAGCAGGATTATCTGCAAGGGCAGGCAACGGGGAGCCCATCTCACAGCCCAGGCTCCCCCCACGCTCTGGCACAGGACTCCTTAGGGAATATCTGTCTTACAGAAAGTGCCTTCTTACCATACATTGACTACTTTAGGGTAGCCACCATGTTACAAAAGCTGTGCAGGCAAGACAGCTTGGGTTTGATGCTTTAGAATGATAATTTATATATAATAATATAATATAATTTATATAATAATAATATAATATATAATAATATAATTTATAATGATAAACTGCACAGAAAGATCCAGGGTTGACTTTTGAAACCCAGTTTGTCCCTTCTGCATTTGCAGTTTAACGTGGAAAAACATGGAAGAATGGAAAGAAAAAAACTCCAGTCCTTAGCCCAAACACATGTGCAATCCCCCGTGTGTCAGTGTGCCCTGCTGCAGGCATGTGAGGTGCGCGCTGGCCAGAGTCCCACGGGCAGACGCCACGAGGTGACTGCCACAGTCCTGGAGCGTGCTTGGCATCGGCACGTGCTTGCTGCCAAATAATAAATAGTCCCTCGCAACTCCAACCCCTTGGCTTGCTAACTGTAATATCTCTTCCAGTCCTTCTGGGTAGCTCGACGTAGGAGCTTCACCCATGTTAAGTATTCGGTGTGAAATGTTTCAAAAAACCCAGGCAGCCCAGATCATTGCAGGGGCCCAGGGGACGAAGAGTAGGATCAGATGGGGCACCCAGCCCCAGGCTCCTGCCTCCAGAGGAGGCTGAGCTTGCAGGGACGGGGTGTCACCCACTGGTGACTGTGAGCGGCTTGCTGAGAGGACAGGCAAGTTTGAGTTCATTTGCACAGGGAAAAGTAGCTGGTACCCCAGTGCTCATCACTGCAGCCTGGTCAGTGATGACTTCAGAGGTGACACAAAGGCAAGTTTCCCATGGCAGAGGAAAGGAGGGAGGAAGCCCCCCAGGACTGTGCTAGCTGAGCGCCTCGGGAGTGGATATGAGCAAGGGGCGTATGTGTCAGGCAACCTGTAAGACAACAGCCATACCGCATGTGTCAGCTGGACCCAAATTCTGGGGCTTAATCCAAGATGCTGGCTGAGCTGCTGCTGTTGTGAACAAATTAGGTCTGAACAAACACTGGACAAGCTTCTCGGCTCATACTTGCAGCCTCCTGACCGAGACCTCTGTTGTTTGTGTGAAGCTGCTCCTTGGCTCTGCTCCTGTGCAAACTCAACAGAGTCACTGAGATGGCAGGTGGTACAAGAGGACCTCTTTGATCCAGAAAAGAGAAGGACGTGAGATTTGGCAGAGTGCTGGGGTCTTACAGCCATGCTTCTCACAACCGACTCGCGCAGCATAAAGATACAAACTCCAGCTGCCCTGGCAGGCCAGCTGCTTGTCTTAGGGGCTACGGAGGATGCTGAAACCCCAAAAAGGAGCCCCGTGAGCCTGAACATACGAGCCACGTGGCTGGTGCTGAACACATAGCACTGGCATACTGTATGACTGAGGAACTGTGTGCTGCAGGGGCCACTTAATGACAGAAATCTTTTTTCTTTTTAATTAAGGGCTGCATTCTTCCCCCAGCCTTAAGTCTCATGCTTCTAATGCATTTTATAATCAAACTATCAAAGTTCTTCCAGGCAGAAGTTAGTAATATCAGCCAGCCAGTTCAGTTATAGCAACACTGTCCTCACCTGGGTGGCAGGACTGGTTCTGAAGCACTTTAGAGACACATCGGTGCTGGATGATGAAGGTATACTCGGGAACAGCTGTTAGAAATTAATATTCAGTGAACAAAATACAGTATTTACTTACACAAGGAAGCAAAACCCTTAGATATTCTGTACATGACTTTGCTACTCTCTGCTTCAGCCCTTTGATTTAGTTAAACCTTTATAACCTCATTTGTATAGCCAAGCTGTCTTGGCATATTATCGGGTTTGGCTCAAGAAGCCAAACTTCATTACACAGAAAGCAGAATCTGAGATACGTGCAGCCATAAAATGGATTCACTGAATCCAGTTAAAAACAAAGGCTGAGCCAAACCTGGTCCAAACCACAACCGATCCCACATCAATTCTTGAGTCCAAATTTTCTCAGAGTTCAAGGTTGAGGGAGGGAAAGATGGAAGTTACATACATGGCTGGTAATGCAACCTATGGTTAGGGCTGCCCAATGCATCCTGCCCTCTCGACCCTGGGTTTATTTGTGTATACCTTTGCCCAATCAGCAGATATTTACACCAAAGCTTTGCTTGCCAGATGTGTATTGAAGGCTGGGCTTTCTTCAAAGTTTTCAGCCAAAACAGTTCCAGATTTCTGAGAGCATCCTTTTTGCTTAACTTAAGCATGGCCAGGTCTAAGACAAACAAAAGCTCACCCAATACTCTGGCAATCTTCTTCAAAAAGCTGCGATGCTCTTTTTATTGGAAGAGGGACTTGGAACTGGATGAAAAAAGTAACCTTACCGCTGAGATGGACTTTTTCTAATCTCAGTGAAAAGTCTGTCCCAATTTGGCCAATTCATAAGGCTTTGGAAAAAACCCAAGCCAGCTGTAGTTCACACGTGCTCGCCAGAGGCCAGCTAGAGCTTGCAGGCTTCATTCTCTGGTGAGTTCATGAGCATGGGACATGCTCTGGGGCCTGGAGCAGGACTTCCCTACCAACTGCAGTTTGTAACTGCTTCAGGCCAGAGCAACTCTAAATCCAGATACTTGGAGTGGAAAGCATGGATTTTTTTTTTTTCTTCACCTGTTTGTTTCCAGACTACATGAAGGAAGTCAGCTGAACTGAATTCAGAGGAGGTGAGATGTGCAAGAGGAGGAGATAGTTAAGTAGATTTGGATAGAAAAGTAGATTTGGAGCGGACAAAATGAACCCTGGCAGAGAGCTGGGGGGACCCAAAGTGCCCTGGGGGGAAATCGGAGGACAGAGAGGAGACTGAGGCACGGCAAAGCGTGGAGTCTGGCAAGGCAACTGGGAAATGGTGCATGGAGAAAGGATGTGAGGGATCTCATTTCAGCCTCTCTTTGCATGTTATTCTGAGCTCACTTAGGAAAACTTGAGCTCGCTCAGAAGGCCTTCCATACCTTACTGACTGTATGTTAAATAAACCTGGTTATGAAGAGAGAATTACACTTTTTCTCCTGATACCATCATGGTGAAAGTTATAGAAAAAGATCCAAAACTTCACAAAACAAAAATGAAATGCTTGTTGAACACCTCCAAAATGCAAGGAAGGGCATTACCATCATATTACAAAGAGAAAACCACAGTCCGGAAGTATTTCCTGATTATCCAGTCCAAGAAGTACATTTGCTCTACCAGGAGACTGCTGTATCGTGGTGTGTGGATGTACTTTCTATGCTCCTGTTGCCTTCTACAGCAGATGCAAGTCCTAAATTCTTCTGCAAACTAGGCTTAATTTGTCAGGCATCTAAGGAATAAGGGATGCAAAAGTCAGCACTGCGTGTGAAAGAACTTGGCCTGCACTGATGAAGCAGCAAGGGAGTGGTGAGAACCTGCAGCCTGGCAGACCCTTATCCAATTATTCTATGGTATCAGTTGATATCAGTTACTCCAAACTTTGAGGGTTTGGGAGTACTCCTTCATTTCCAGGATGTCATAAAATTTGGAGAGGGTTTTTCTTCTAAAGCTTAAAATTTGTCCTAATAAAACAACAAAAAACAAAGGAACGCAGAGTTCCTATTGACTTCAGCTAAGCCTGGTCTGGCCCCCGGAGATGCTGCCTCTGCCATGCACGCTGCGTTAAGCCAGCAGCCCTGCCACTGCCCACCACTTGCTCTGAGATTCCCTGGTCAGATGGGCACGTTGCCGTCTCACTGTGACTGCAGCTCCACCGTTTGGCTTGGGTTCCCATTCCCACCTTCTGCAGGGCTTGTTGATGGGTCGCTTAGCTTTTATCGCTGCGACCAGCGTTCTCGGTAACGGGTCGCGTCCCCGCTCGCACCTTTGCTTTTATACACGTTGCGTTGCCAAGAATAATTGTTAGTTTTAAACCGGCTCCGAAAGCATCAGCTGGCTTTCCAAAGGGACGCGGAGGACAAGCTAGCGACAGCAGCCGTTGGCAGCCACTTGGCATTTCCAACCCTGTGGCGCAAAAAGGGGATGTGTTTTAAGTACGGCGACTTCTTGAATCTCCCTTTATCTTGTCACAGAACAGGAATACAATTGATGGTATCAGAGTACGTATACACCATCTCTTATTACTGTTTAAACATAGAAAACAATACTATATCCTGCACTGACAGGAGTACTGTTATCTAGGCAAAAGTATTTGTCAGCTCTTTGGAATACCTTTCCTTTCCTGGACAACAAAACCACCATTTCTTCAGCAACTTCTGCTTTTCTGTCTTTTTAAACAGCAGGGTGGATTACATTATTCACCTATATTTATTTCTCTCTTGTTAGAAAAGCAAGTGGGCCTTTGACTGCAATTGAGTCCTATCTACAAGCATATGGTTACAGAAAGAAATAATTCTGCATTTTAATTTATTCTCCCCGGCTATAAAAAACTGTGTGTGCTTTTAAAAATATTTTCAATATTCATCAGTACATAACCATACTAATGGAACCCTTTGTGGTCAACAGGAATTTATTAAAGCACCTTGATGTCAAACCAACTTTTTTTTATTCCTTCACAAGAAGTGAAGACTTCTTAGTGTATAAAAGCCGAAAAATGCTCATTTATATAGATTAGAGGCAAATTTTTATGGTCTCTTTATCACACAAGACTTTTTCTGGACCTACAATGTTTCTGCTAAAAGTGCAACGTTAGATTATAGGAGATGTAAATGCCTGCTAAATCGTAAGTGAAAACCTTAACCAGGGACTGTTATGCATACAGCATGAAAAGTAATTTAACTTAATACCTCCAGTTCAGGTTTCAGCCTTGAGAACTCTGCATATTCTTTTATTTGTGCCTAACAATGTTGTACAGCATTTGATACTTTTTGGGATCATTACAATGTTAACTCCCCCATCTTGGCCAGCTGCAAATTAAATTCTATCTCAATTTCCCCTGTGGTCCCAACTGGATGAAATAGTTGCACAGCTGAGTAAGGCCAGGGGCTGACTGCATCCAGAATTTCAAAATTGCTTTGGCACTTTCAGCCTTCGTGGGTGTCTCTGAAGAAGACAGGGAAAAAGGGTCTTGGGGTGGAGAGTGTGGGACCAAAACAGGCGTAGCGGTGACAAGGTCTGCTAGCGCCCATGACGCTCCAGGCTCACTCCTAACAAAGACACTTCAAAACCACAGCACTTTTAGAGCAGAACCCTTCCCCTCTTACTCATATTATAACCACAGACCGGAGGCTACAACCACGGGCATGCTGGTGTGAGCATGCAGGGCAACCTCCAGTTCCACCTTGTCCCTAGTGTGGTTCAATTTGGGGTGCAGAAATGCCCCAGGGCTGAATGCAGAAGTCCATGTACCCAGCCAATGCCTTCAACACCGGCTACAGTCATGCTGGCCCTACAGATCTTGAAATCTTTTCTGACCCTTGCCAGAGCTCCCAGAACCGGCGAAAAGTGGCACTGGCACATCTCCCTGAGGAGATGGGGTGGTGGGGGAAGTACTGTAGCTCTGGTCTTCCTCAGGCCAGGACATGAGACCGTATCTCCTGCTTCCCGTTCCAGTGACTGGGCTTTGATGCCCTGAAGTAGGCATCACCCTCCAACTCCTCGCCTGGCTATGCTTCAAAGCATGAATGAGCCCTGGCCCACCTTTCGGAGGGACCCCCTGGAGAGAACACCAGGTCCTGGATACTTTGCAAACAAGCCAAGTGGGTTTTAGGACCTACCTCTCTCCAAAACCCTTTGTACGGTGGTGGGACTGGGATTTAAGGGCTCTGTGGGGAGCCTGGTGGGTCAGCTCCAGCTGCCACTGCCAGACGACCCACAGGAACTTCTGCCCTCGAACATCTGCGTCCTCTGTAACATCTCTGGGCAAGTCAGGCAAATGGGTTGGAACGGCTCTGGCTTGAATTAGTCACACAGGGAACACAAACAGAGGCATCAATATGTCCTTCAAAAACTGAGTTCCCACACCAGATGAAGGGGAGACAGAATGGCTGTGAAATTGTACAAGCATAACTAATGACGTTTTCACATTACAAATACGATCCAGGAACAAGTCATTATTTTTCAGGGTAGTGTCTAGTCTTCACATTTACTCACAGTGGTGCAAACTGTCCATCAGTGGAAGAGCACGCTCCAGCAGAGGCGGGAGGGAGAGCCATCTCAGATGTCCAACACAGACCTATCAATAACCCCTCCCTGAACAGCAACGTCTCCATCCAGCCCACCGGCAACAGACCCCAGCCTCTCCGCTGGCATTTGCCCACCGAATGCCAGTCCTCAAAAGGACAACGTAGCTCAAAGGAGGTGGGCGTCAGCGGTCTGTCAGTCAGCGGTTTATCTACAGGGAAATAATTTGGGCCTGGGAGGAGAGTAGAGGAAACCTGAGATTCACACCAGTGTCTGAAAAGTGATGAGGAACTCCTTGTTAGGAAAGCAACAGACCAGTCAGTCCAGGGCAGGGATGCAAATCTAGGACTGAAAGAGGACAGGTAGGGGAAACAGTCACCACACAGAGAAATTGGTCCCCCCACAGAAAAGAAATCTTCCCTGGAATCAATCAGCTGTGGTCATGCCTGACTGGAGCTGACGTTTCTAATCTTTTTTTGTATTAGATTATCGCTGCTTTTCCTTCTCTGGACTTGCTCTGTGTTTTGTTTTAGTTGCTTGACTTTTGCCATTATACAAACTTAAAATAACAATTTTTTTTTTTTTTTATTTTTATTTTTTTTTTTTTGGTCTCATGCTTAGCAAATTGTGCAACATGCTTCACTGGGACCACAGAGCTCCAAACTGATGATAGGCAAGAACATGAAAATCGGGACAAGAGAAACCCCATCGTGTTCACTTCAAGCCCTGTCATCAGAGCCACTCTGCTAAAAAGTGAGCTAGAACTGCAGTTTAGGACCATACTGTGGTTTTCATATTTATAAAGGAAAAGCCTTTATAAAGCAGGTGCCAAGATCCTGAACCTATTAACTGGTTTTCCATTGCCCTTCTGGGCTGGGTTAAAATTTCTGCCATTAAAAGTGTTTTTTATTTGGAAGTGGTGGGAGAAGTCTTTTTCTTGATTTTTAACATTAAGCCAAATCCCAAACCTGCTCCGGGTCCCCTTCGTTATCCAATCCTAAAATAGCTACCTCTCCCCCACAACGTAAGTATGTATATTCTATGCATGCTAAAATGGCAAAATAATCAGGGGCCAATTTTTAAGTACTAAAAAACCAGTTTTACAGGTATGCTACATCCTACTGAAGGGAGAAAAACCAAGTTTTACACTAAGAAAATGCCTCGGAGGAGTTAGCAAAAGACTGCAGCAAGCTGGATCCCCTCACATGTCCTCCTCAGTCATTTCTTCACTGTACCATCACTCAGTGCTTTAGTTTTCTGTCTCACTTCACTTTTTGTGTTCTCCGTTAAGTTAATGCTTCCTTACTAGCCCAATTCCTTCCACAAAAGTAAACACAACAACAACAATGTGGAACTAGCACATGGTGGTGTTGCCGACTATAAAAGGCTTATGTATAGTTTATGCACATGAACAGAGCAGTCCCTGCGTGGAGGGAAATAGCTTTTATCAGGTGCACTGATACAGCTAGAAAAATAAGTTTTTGAGCATACAGGTCCCTCTCAGATTTAATACACCACTAAAACTCTTGTGGCATTTGCTACCGAGATATACTTCACATATTTGTTTGCAATACCTCTTCCCACCCCCTGGGTCTGGCCAGCCTGTCTGCCAGTGTTGTTTGTGCAAGACAACTATCGTGTGGCAGAGCCTGATTCCTGGCCAGAGCTGTGGTACCGCACATTAATGAACGTAATTAACGAGCAACAAGTGGTGCAGGTGTTCACTGGTGAAAAGCTACGGCAAACCAACTGACCTGGTGGTCTGTTGCATTGGAACAAGCACAAATCAATTCTAATGCATTTTAGCTGCACAGGAAAAAAAAAAAGACAAGTTTTCTTCTTTTCATTGACTGTTTCTCACACAAATCCTTCCATCAAGGACTTAAAACCACACTCCTAAGCAGTCCCTGCCAACCAAGTTACAAAGATGAAGGTGCAGAAAAAATTGAACAAGTAGACAGGACAGAAAAGTTGAATGAGCATTGGCTCTTCTTATTTTAATGAAGAAATATTTCAAGTTAATATCAGTGCATATTTAGAAATAGCATGTGATACTCCCAACGCCAAATACATCAGCAAATTACAGTTTCAAAACTTTATAAATTAATGGCAAGAAAAAAATAATTAAGATTAACATAGAGAATAAGGTTCAAAATAAACATCCTGTTTGTTTGTTGCACTGTGTCAATTATATTCCTGGTACTTAAACAGCAAGAGAGATCCAATATTTCATGGTAATTAGGCTCTCCAAAATAGCAGTTATTTTTCTACAAATGAATTAAGCAGTTTGCATTTATTGTTGATGTATAATGAAATGTTATTCTTAGCTGTTACAAAGAAATTTAGTCATGTCAGAGTAAAATTTCATTCCATGACTGAAAATCACACTAACATAGGAACAACTGCTTTCTTGTTATACCCACTGGAAACTGTCAGCTGAGAATAGGAAGAACTGCATGTGAGCACATTTGGCTGTTACATAAAATGGCTTTTTTTTTCTGGTTTCACAGCCTTGTAACAATACTGTTTTTCAACATCGTTCCCACTCATTGTTTTTAAAATGGTTCATCAACACATCCTGAATCAATCACTGATATAAATAACTCCAGTGACAAAACCCATTATGGAAGGACACAGAACTGCAAACTGAGAGTTGTACCGAATCATTTTAAGGTGGAACCGTAATTACTCTATAAAATTCTGTAAAAAAAACCCCATACAGTAAAAGCAGTATCTTTAATTAACTGGCAAAGGTGGAATCTGAAAAACTGAGCTATGATTTTAAGAGACATTTAATACACGATGGACTCTAATGCAAGACAAATCGCACTGAAGCTAAAAAGAGATGCACATTTAAAGCTTGCAAGTGTGATATAAAAATATTTTCTAGTTCTTTCATTTTGATACAGGGAGTCCAATGCCCTAATGAAAGAAAATAAAGTACATCCTCTTTCCTACCCCATCGCTGTACATATAGACTATTCCCTTGATATCAGGAAATGGCGCTTGCCCAACAAAAATACCAGCCATGGGAATCACAGACTTTCTGGTAGTAAGGGTTTGTTGATTTTGCTTTTTAAAGTATATTTTCAAGCAGGTGAAATACTGGTAGTATATGCATTTTTTTCACTATTAGTCTACTGTGCAAATCATATACATCAACTCTGTAACTTCAATCCAAATGCAGTCTGCATTGCCTAGAATGATTTGAGAATCTAATGTGGTATCACAGCATGGAGATGCCTGCCACACTATGAAACATCAGGTTAAATCAGATTAGTAGGAAAAGGCACACGCTTTGGATTTAGCGGGAACATCTGAAGGTTCCTCGTTACCATACCCTTACGCTCCTGAAGTTACAGTAATTCTGTGCATTACCCAAACGACAGAGTTTGCTTCCACAAAATTGTGAGGTAACAGGAAACTTCTGCTTATGGCACGAACACACAAAAGGTCTGTGAGCTCAGCTGAAACTCTCGAGGCGCTAGGGATAACGCAGACACAAGGTAGGCTACAGTTTGGTTAGGCCAGAAACAAAAACTTAACATTTCATTATAATGCATACATTCCTTTTATGCACAAATACAGGGTGCGCAAAATAAGCTGTTTGCTCAGTAAAATTTCATGTTTTGCATACGTAAAATAATCAGCTAATACTGCAATATAATAAAAAATCATGCACTAGATAAACAGAGCTTCTTCCCCATGAACAGTAGTTCTCAGGAACATTGTATTCTGCTTCAGGTAACATCTCACGATTTGCCAGCCTACATAGTCCCTTTTAAAGAACACAGTATTTAGCTAAAACTGAAAAGCAAAATTAAAAAAAAAAAAAAAAGGAAAAAAGTTTTGATTTTAGTTGCAATGCAGCTGGGATAGATGCAACTGAGTTGCTGCAATGCACCAAAGAGTAACAAAAATTCAACATGAGTATCAGAAGAATAAATATATACCCTAAATTAATCTCTGTAAATACATTCACAGGTCCACTTAAGACACCCTTATGGGTAACTCATACTTCATCAAATCTGCAGACAGAGATGGATGTTAGTTCATGGGGAAAGCAATTTATCATATGACTTGTTTATCTGTCATTATTCCAGCAAAAATCAGTAGCAAATTTGAAAATCTACATTTGTTTTCCCCAGACCAACCACACAGAGGCTTAAGTCACAAATTGTATTATTTCCAATGTTTGATCAATAAGGCTTTATTTACATTTTTTTACTATAAAGTCAGGAAAAAATTTGGTGCAATGTGCAAGAAAAGACTGCACATTTCACTGACTGGAGACTGACATCTGCTTATGGTTTAATGCTAACCCACAGGCAGCCAATTAAAGTCCCATATATCCATGTTTTTACATAAAGTTTCCTTCCAGATTCTGTCAGAAGCATACTAGCAGTCAGGCCACCTAAAAACAGCAAAGATGGCAAAGTTTTCTTGAGGCTTAGTTTGGAATGAACACTTTTTCCAGGGAACTTATTTCTTCTTTTAGAATCCTTCGCATCGTAAAACTCTATTAGTAACCTACAAGCAGACAAAAGGAGATGGTCAAAGTTATGCATTAGCGTAAGAAGTTTTAAGCAACTTACTTTCATCCAGTAACTGCTTCTAATCACGTTATTTAACAAATATTTTAACAATATGTAGCAGCTCATCTGTAACAAGTTTACGCAATCAGTATGCCTTAAGAATATGATGCATTCAAAGTAACGCTGCACGTCAGAGTACTCAGCCTGAACCCTTGTGAGCAATAAAAGCAGATTTTTCCAGAGGGACCAATTTCAACACTGACTAGAAAAGTTGAAAAGAATCCTTTTCATTCAGCATTTAGCAAATAAGCCCAGAGTACTGGGCAATATCGTAGAACAAAATAGCACACAGTTAATCACTGAACTCTGAAGGCTGGGGGGAATTATCTGCATGAAATAAACTAATAACAAACGTGCAAGAGTAAAATGCTCCACCACAGGTTTAGTAGTATTTTTTTCTCCTGTTTTTGAAAACCAGTGATAAATGGATTCAAAACTTTTAGAGTTTTGTTTTAAGTATCTCTAAGTTTGCCTGACAGACTGCTTTGGTCCTAGGAAAGATGTTCTAGTCAACAGGAGTCTACAATGAGACATAGATGATCAGGGTTCAGTTTTGCTGGTCTTCACTGGAAGACTACTTGTGGGCCACTGGACAGCCCACATTTCATTTTATCTATCAGTTACTTGTCTATAAAATGAAATTCAGACTTTCTTAGCTCTCAAAAATGAAGAAAAGAAACTACTTTGCAATCCTAAACTTCTAAGACACCTTAGTAATAGTGCCATGTTCACAGATAGTCATGTTAACTTTCACATGGATGAAAAAAAATCACTGGACAAATTAATCCCTTTTTCACTTCCATGGAGTGTGAGACTGGCAGAACAATTTTAAAGCACAGCATACCTGAATAGCCAGGGAAATTTCTCTCCCACACAATGTACTCAAGGATTTAGAAAGTAAACAGATTCAGCTCCCTTAAGCTGGACTTCAGACGTGGCAAATTAAATCATCATCTCTCAAACAATACTTAAATCCCACATTTAGGCACAAGGTCCCCCAGGATCCGGGGGATCTGCATATGCTCACTAGTGACCTTATCTGGAGATGCTGGAGGGAGCCAGGCACTTCAGGTCTGCCATGATTCAAAGATGGGCAGATGAAACTTCTACTTCACCTAATTTCCCCAGTGAAGGTTGGGATCTCGGTGTTACTTATGTTTTTATCCAATCGCTGTCTGATGGAAGATGCATAAACAATTCAGGCAGAAGAGATTAGATCAAGACCTGCCTCTTTCTAACTCTAACCTAACACTGATTACAAGGCTAGAATCAAACTACGTTTTGCTTGCTCGCCTACTGCGGGCATCTTACATTCCTGGCTGTGCATGACTCAGCTTCAAGAAAATAAATGGAGAGTATTCAGATGAACACGAGTCTCGCCTGGAACATGGATTCACAGCTCTTCAGCCTAAGGAAGGTCTAAAACCCAGGAGTCCCAAACTCCCGAGCAAAAGCTTTACCACAAGGGTATTATACAAAACATGCACAGGAGTACCAACACCAGACAGCCCTACAGGTAACACAGAAATCACGGGTATATCTGTTAATACAAAAGAAGACAGCTTCTTTAAACAGAAAGTTCTGCACATTGTTACTTACTTATCCTTTATTTCAAAACGTTCATGAAGCCACCTTCTCATATACATCTGCTCTTCTGGAATGTCCTTCAGTTCAATTCGATCAATGAAAATATGAACTCTTGGGCATTCCTTGCAAAGAAACTCTACAAAGAGAGCAAACCAACAGGACTGAGTTACAAAAAACACTGTAGGACATTTATTTGTCTAAAATACACCAAAAATCTGACCTCGTAGCTGTAAGTGCCTTGGAAGCCTAACTTCAGTTTTCAAAACCCTCCCCTCATTATCATAGAATCGTCTAGGTTGGAAAAGACCTTTAAGATCATCCAGTCCAACCATTAACCTACACTACCAAGCCCACCTAAACCAATCAAGGGTAGACTAGACTAAACCATATCCCGAAGTGCCACATCTACCCATTTTTTGAACACTTCCAGGGATGGGGACTCCACCACCTCTCTGGGCAGCCTGTTCCAATGCTTGACCACCCTTTCTGTAAAGAAATTTTTTTTTTTTATGTTTGGATCCTGAGCACTTCACTGAGCTTAGAAGCCATCTGGCCTACATAGTTCTGAAATGGTGGCCCATTATCACGTGCAGCATGGAAAAATTGTCCTAAAATTCACCCTGCTAACTCTAAAATGCTGTGCTTGAAAATGTTACACTTCTACCTCAGCATCAATCTACTCATTCTGTAGTGTGGGATGCAGTAACTTTGATGTCGTAACGTTATCCAGCCTGCAATTTTGATTAAAGTTAACAATCATCTTTGCTTGTCCTTTTTGAAATCTAAATTTTGTTTGCTCCTGGACGACAAGATCAGAATTACAGTGATTTCCCAAAGCATCTCCAGAAGGAAGTGGGCTTCAGTTTAAGTAATAACCTATAATTAAAAAGTACAATAGGGCAAAAGACTCAGAACAAAATGCTGCTTTCCATTTTGCATCCTTTAATTTTTCTTCTGTCTTACAAAGCTCGAGACAGCCTTACTGCAACCCCCCTCCCCCATTTCCTCAATTTGTCCCTAGAAAAATTTAGCAAGCAAGCATTAAGCCAATTACAAAGAGAACTCCATTACTCACATAGCCTTGTGGGATTTCTTACAACTAACAAGTGGTAAAAATACTGCACATAGGATAAAAACCCACCAGTATTTATGTACTAATAATAATTTGGATTTATCAATAGCAAGGGGTATTGTAATTGTAGCATCCCTGTATAAAGAGATGCATGATGTGAGGATGGAAGTCCTTAGAAATTTGGACAATCTTCATATTTTGAAAAGGGAGCACAAGTGCCTTCCTCCAATACAGATGGGCAACAAATGTAACACAGACTGGGTGGTCCCTTTAGGTTGTTGACATTTTTTGGACAGCAGTGCAGATGTACAGAAGACTTTGACCCATAACTGTTAGGGGTATCTTGAGGAATGACTGTGCAAAATAATTGTCACTGCATGTACATCTTTATTATTGTCTGCCAAAGCAGATATCCCTCTATTTGTTTTTCTTTTTTACAGGATTATTTATTTTTAAGGACTGTGCTGTAAAAGCAATCCTTATCTTATACTAGAAATTGCCTTAAAGAAATTTAAAAGCCTGTTCATGCAAATGTGTTTGTGTGCTTGCAGAGGGGAAGGGAAGGAGAAGAGATAAAGAGACCAGTAAAGTCTTACGGCATTTTGATGCAGAAATTTGTAAGGTGCTGTGTGCAGTTTTACTTAGATCTCAGGCAGAGAGCGACCTGCACTGAACTGTGCTGTAGCGTAACAGGAGCACCACGGCCCACGCACCATCAGCTGAAGAAACGGCTGAAGGCTCTAACCACAAACAAGTCCACCTCTTAGCCATGGAGTAACAAACACAACTGTCACTAAAACATTTCTGGTAAAACTGTCTCCTAGCTACAGCTATTAGATGGCAGGCAAGTTAAATACTTGGAGGTCCAGAATGATGGTAGGTATACAGATTGTCTTCAGGTTTATGTGCAACATTTTTACTAACCATAAAGAAATCAGTGCTCATGTAAAAAAAAGCATGTAAAGAAAGCAGGATTTTCCTCTTGCTTTTAATGGTAAGGAAGGATCTTCCAGATCTGTTTCTCTGAGGGTACTATCCAGGCTGTTCACTATATCAGCACTTAAAAACATACCATTAATATTTTAAACTGACAGACGTATTATCCATGTCTTAAATGCTTGTAACGTTCACTGATGTACAAATCCTCTTTTTGAGTGGCATTACCTATTAAGTAGAACATTCTAAAAATATGCAAAACTGTATCTAGAAAACAAATATCTGAAAGCCAGATGATATGGTCTTTTTTGTACTAGACTCTTACAAAAAGCATCTATGCTATGCATATTCAGCTAGGGCTGAAGATCTAGCTTTAAAATATATTTGAAACATTCTGTGCATTGTATAGTGTATGTTTCTTTTGCTTCATAGCACATCTGTTGTTCTGTATAAGAAACAACTCTTTCCTGATATTATTTATAATCTCAGTTATAAATTAAGGAAAATTATAAACCAAGCAAAATTCTAAGATAGATGAGATAGCATTATTAATAGCTATATGGTATTTTTAAAACTAATGTTATGCTGCTTAAAAAAAATATTGGTATTTGGACATTCAAAAGACAGCAACAGAGTACATTATTCAATAATAAGCTCTAGTTAATGAAACAGGAATAAGATACAGGTATTTCAAAAGAAACACCTTCCCCCACCAAAGCTAAAAGTAGCAACTCTACAAATCTGCTTCGAAAGGATAAGAAACCCTCCACAAACACCTAACCTTTGCTGCTGGTTTTCTACCTTATGCCCACATTCCAATGCAAGTTGATTCTTACTACTTCCTACACTGGTCATCTTCAACCAGTCTAAATTGAGTCCCCATATATGAAGATCCTAAAACTTCATCTTAATTTCCCACCTTTGTAAATCCCAATGCCCTTCTCCACAGCCTTACCCTCCCCTCGCAGTTTGAGACTTAGTTCAGTCTTGCCGAAGGCTGGGTGATCTGCAGCTGCAGGTGCTCCCCTAGAGAGGGCCATGATTCCCACCCATCAATTCAAGGCCATTTTATCCAAACCCTGGGCATTCAGGACATCTGCAGATGACATTATAATGTATGTAGTCAAGCTAGTCAGGGCATCTGACTAGTCTTTAATTATCCAATTCATGTCAGGGTTTAATGCAACTAATCCAATCTTTTTCTTTAGATGCACAATGTCACTGCAATCACATAAGAACACCAGTGGATAAGAACAATATATTGAGAGGTTGTTCTAGGAAGAAACAGCTGGATTTTATCACCACAACCTCTAAAAGCTTGTGGTGGTCGCATGACTCTTAATTTCACATTAGCTTAACTCCCAAAAGACTTCTGTAATTAAGCTGAGAAACAAAATTTTATTGAAGCAATTTATTATGTGCAAATTACATCCAACTTCAGGGACACCAGCCCTTAAGGTCAACGTCTGACAGGCTTTTCAGATCCCTAAACTTGCCAGGATTTGTTATAAAAGGCACACAGAGGACAGGGAGGTGATTCGAGACAGCCAGCATGGCTTCACCAAGGGGAAGTCCTGCCTGACCAACCTAATGGCCTTCTATGATGGAAGTGACTACATCAATGGACAAGGGAAGACCTATGGATGTTGTCCATCTGGACTTCTGTAAAGCCTTCAACATGGTCTCCCACAACATCCTTCTCTCTAAATTGGAGAGATATGGATTTGATGGGTGGACTGTTTGGTGGATGAAGAATTGGGTGGATGGTCACATCCAGAGGGTAGTGGCCAATGGCTCAATGTCCAGATGGAGATCAGTGACAAGTGGTGTCCCTTAGGTGTCTGTACTGGCACCAGTACTGTTTAATATATTCATCAGTGACACAGACAGTGGGATCAAGTGCACCCTCAGCAAGTCTGCAGATGACACCAAGCTGACACGCCTGAGGAACACGATGCCATCCAGAGGGACCTGAACAAGCTCGAGAAGTGGGCCTGTGTGAACCTCATGAGGTTCAACAAGGCCAAGTGCAGGGTCCTGCACATGGGTCAGCGCAATCCCAAGCACAAATACAGGCTGGGGGATGAAGGGATTTGGAGCAGCCCTGCAGAGAAGGCTTGGGGGGACCGGTGGATGAAAAGCTGGACATGAGCCAACAATGTGCGCTCACAGCCCAGAAGCCCAACCGAATCCTGGGCTGCATCAAAAGAAGCGTGGCCAGCAGGTCGAGGGAGGTGATTCTGCCCCTCTACTCTGCTCTGGTGAGACCCCACCTGGAGTACTGCGTCCAGCTCTGGGGCCCTCAGCACAAGAAGGACATGGACCTGTTGGAGCAGGTCCAGAGGAGGGCCACCAAAATGATCCGAGGGCTGGAGCACCTCTCCTGTGGAGAAAGGCTGAGAGAGTTGGGGTTGTTCAGCCTGGAGAAGAGAAGGCTCTGGAGAGAGACCTTATTGCAGCCTTTCAGTACTTAAAGGGAGCTTATAAGAAAGATGGGGATAGACTTTTTAGCAGGGCCTGTTGTGATAGGACAAGGGGTAATAGTTTTAAACTAGAAGAGGGTAGATTTAGACTAGATAGAATGAAGAAATTTTTTACAGTGAGGGTGGTGAAGCACTGGAACAGGTTGCCCAGAGAGATGGTAGATGCCCCATCCCTGGAAACATCCAAGGTCAGGTTGGCTGGGGCGCTAAGCAACCTGATCTAGTTAAAGCTGTCCCTGCTCACTGCAGGGAGGTTGGGCTAGATGACCTCTAAAAGTCCCTTCCAACCCAAAGTATTCTATGATTCTATGATAATTAACAGCAGGAACAAGCAAGCCTGAACTTCCCTTCAAAAGACAAAAAGTAAGTGCAAATCATACTTTATAATAAAACATTATACTGGGGACAGCATTAGTCAATCAAGAACTGAGTATAATTTGGGTTAAATAACACTAACATATTTTGTAGGAGCCAAGTGACTGACTGTCATGTGGGAGATAATTTCCTAATAAAACTTTCTATCTGGCTAAATAACAGAAGTGCAGAATGTTTATAATGCTTCTAGTGACCAACCACAGCAGAAGGAAAGAATTTAAAATAAGGTGGATTGAGCATTTTTTTTCTTAAACTGTGACACTGTGGCCCTCCTTCTGCGGGACAGGATTCACACTAACACAGGACTGCAGGATTCAGTGCAGAATTAGGATTAATGAACAGGGTGTAACAGCCTCCAGGAAAGGAATCAGATCCACAGAGTTTTTAATTGTAAACAAATGTTTTGTGAGGGTGTTTTGCTCGCTGGGGCTTCCACAAATTCTACTAGTTTTCAACTCCTCACCTTCAAAAGCCAATTAATTCTGTTTTGAATTATCAGCATTACCAGGGAAAGTGAGGGAAGGAGGGAAGCTCCAAAGCACAGACATAGCTATAACTGAGAAGGGACATACAAATGGCCTCAGACCACCTTCCCCTTAAGGCTACCACAGAAGTTCATTCCACCACTCCAAATTATTTGCCTTGCCCCTTAAGAAAGTTGTGACAGTGGTGTTACACTTAAACAGATATTCCAGTTTTCAATTACTAATTAAGCCTGTTTTTATATGCACTTTAAATACAACACCAATAAAGTAGCTCAGATTTCAACATCCTACATCGGCTCTTTCACTGCAACATAATTATTGCCAAAGTGCTTCAAAACTAAGACAGGACAAACTGAAGCCTGACATAGTCATGTCCACTTAGAGACCCCAATTGCCTCCTGTTTTAAAAGATTTCAGTAGAGTTTGTGATAAACTGAAAGTGATATCACAGGAAAATGAAATCTGAATAACATATTTATTCTAAGTAACTAGTACTTCAAACATGTAAGAATAAGTCTCTTCAGCAACAGAACACTGCACGTTGCGATGTGTATAGTTTTACAGGTAAAACCATGTCAGCAAAGACATTCCTCTCTGAATTGCAGATGCTTTCTCCACTTTTTACATCTTCACTAGCCTGGACTTAAGTGTTCAGCTACCAAAGCAGTTTGTAAACTATCTCTTTCTCAAAGAAATAAATCCCATCTCTCCACTTTCATTTACTTCGTACACCAAATTAACAATCAGTTGGCAATACAAACATAAATTGAAGTCCTGCATTATTTCTCAGCTTCACACTTTCCATCACCTCAAGTTTAGCTGACAGGAACTATTTCACAGCTTGCTCTAACAAAATAAAGCAGTGGTACAGCAAAATGGCACTAGATGGGAACGCAAACATCCAGGGTACAGCAAAGGTTGTTTAGACAGGTTAACCTGGGGAGCAGTGGAGGAGTGGGCAGCACCGGTACCTGCTGGTACTGCTGATGTAGGGAAGCACGGAGGCGATGCTCTGCAGGCTAAATTCAAGCTTACAGCCATGAGACAAGCCTGGGACATGAGGAATAGCACAATCAGAAATACTGCCAATCCCCCGTGCAAGGCCCAAGATGCATGCAGAGATGCATCCACGAGGGACACAGCACAGGGAGTAAGCACCTTAGGAGCTGGGGGACCTTTTGAGACAAGAGAAATAGGACACACCTGAATCATTAAGGTGCTGGCAAGGAAAACTGAAAAGGTCTTACACAGCATTTCAACTAGCAGTCGGGGAAAGTGAAAGGTCAGGGAAAACAACCTGTTCAGACTGCCATAACATATGAGGTGGATGTGGCTAAAATGCAATGTGAGGGCAAAATTCAGAAGGGCCTCTGTACCAACATGAGAAGCCTAAACACGAAGACAGGAGAACAAGAATTATCACCACCAACAGATTACCCCTGTAAGGCAGGTATCCTGGTGACCCTGAAGGAGCATGCAATGTTACCAGGCCAGCGGACTTATAGGAATAACAGAATAGGATGTTCAGGTGAGAGAATGGCAGTGTCCGTGAAGGATTATATAAAGTATAATAGCTTTATATAATAAGACGACAGAAGTACAATGAAATCCTTGTGGATGGAAATCCCAGACTCTAATAAAATATATGTTAGAGATATTAAATGACTTCCTGAAAAGTGATCAGAAACTGGTAGCAGGAGTGTGAGATTCCAGCTACCTTTATCGAACTACATCAACGCTTCCGTCAGGATGAGGTCTAGGGGGCAGGGGGGAAAGAGATGAAATAAAGACTGTTTCCTGGAACAACTAGTTGCAAAACCCACAAGAAAAGATGCCATTCCTGATGTGGTCTTGAGTGGAGCAGCGTTAGCGAGAAGAGCTCTGCAACCACAGTCCAATTAATTTCAGCATTGTACAGAAAGAGTCTACAGCACACAAATGCACAATTAAAGGAACTACGGGGGGGGGGGGGTGGGAGGCAAAGTGTCAAAACACCCTAAAAGAAACGGTCCAAAAGGAAGCAGCCTAGAGGCTGTTAAAAAAAAACCCTAAATACCAAACCCCAGAAAAACTTGTATTAGAAATCCAGGTAAAAGATGTGTAACACCACAAAAGAAAACGTTTGGGTGGGTCTGAAAGCCACCTGTGTGTCTTAAAGGGAAAATTAAGGAGGCTACCACTATATTCCTAACCTTCTCCTCTCTTGAGGAATGTAAAGCTTGTCCAAATAAGGAAAAGCCACAAAACCGCTCATGCCAAATGTAAACATAAAATTAAGAGGACTAAAAAGGAACTTGAAAAATGCAAAGGATGCTCTAACAGTTTTAACTTTTTTGAATATATCAGAAGCAGTAAAACATCTAAGGTACTGGTGGGACTGCTGGATGACAAAGATGTGAAGAGCAGTACTCATGGTAAAGTGTAAGACCATGCAAGAGAAGCACAAATATTTGTTTGCATTATTCTTTCTGGCTGAAAATGTTTGATTCCTACACCCATTGCAATCTTTGTACCAGATCGCTCAAAGGAACTAGATCAATAAGTAAACAGACAGAAAGTATTAGACTAAATAAACAAGTTAGATGTCAGAAGTCACCAAAACCAGACAGCATTCATCCAAAAGCTCTCAAATATGGAATTTAAAAACAAAGATGTGTAACCTATCATCACAAACAGCCATTGTGCCAGAAAAATGGGGAGTTTCCGTTCTACAAACAAGGGCTTTAGAGATGATGCTGGGAAACACGAACCAGAGAGTCTTACATCCCTGGGTAAGATAGCAGGGTCTATAATAAGATCACTAAGCACAGAGATAATCACAGACTGTTGGAAAAGAGTTGGTGTGGATTCTGTAAAGGGAAATCCTGTCTCACCAATTTGCTGGATTTCTACAAGTGTCGAGGAGCAGGTGGATAAAAGGGATTCATTGGACATGATATATTTGAATTTTCGCAAAGCCTCTGACAGGGTTCCACACTGAAGGCTATTAAAGAAATTAAGCTGCCACGGGATTAGAGGAAATGATGTTTTATAGACTGAAAGCTGCTTAAAGGAGAGGAAGCAAATGGAAGGACTTAATGGTCACTTTTCAGGATGGAAAAGACCCAGCAACTGGGGTCTTCCAGGGATCAATGCTAGGACTGGTTTTATTCTGTGTCATAACTGATGAGCTGAAGAAGGGAGCAAACAGTGAACCATCCAGTTTTTCACATTTTTCAGAAGATCCTAAGCTCTTCTGGGTAGTCAAACACTGGCTGAACTCCAAAAGGACCTCAAAGCTGAGTAAACAGGGTGGAAATGTGGCAGCTGAGCTTCAGTGTAAACAAACACGAGGAAAAATAATGGAAACCCTGATTACATGATGCTTAACTTGGAATTGGTGGTTACAATTTGGGAATTGCTGACCCTTCTCTGAAACCATTCTCTCAATTGTGCAGCAGATGCCCCAAATCCCCCCAAATACTGGGCAGCATCAACAAGGACACTAAGAACAGGGCAAAGTGAGTCACTTTGCAGATATATAAAAAGATTGTGAATCCACATTTTAAATACCATGTGCAGTTCTGGTCTCTGTATCTCAAGGATGATGTGGTAGACTCAAAGAAGGCCACAGAAAAGGCCAACTAAAACATTTAAGGAGAAAAAGCACCTGCATTACAGACAAGGAGAGATTAAAAAGGATGAATTTTCAGTTTGGAGAAGGGAAGCAGAGGGAAGGATATGACAGCTGAAAAAAAAAAATCCTGAAGATGGCAGGTAAGAACTATAGCTCAACAAATCCTGCAAATTCAAGGGTAAATAATCACATATCTGTACCTTCCTAAAGATGCCCAGATGTAAAGAATCTTTTAAAATTATTATTAGAAAATGGTACATACAATTTTCTATACTGGTATGAACACTGGAGAGCAGCAGTGTCATTGTAAGCTGTCTTGCTGAAACAAGACTGTATTTGATGAAGACCCACAGTACTTGCACATCATAGTTCACTGAAACAATCTTCAAGTGGCTTTAATCTGTTATTCTAACAGATGCATTCTGCCCTTTGTACTGCTCTATAACGACTTGCGAATATTGTATGTTGGCCAAGTTAGCAGGAGGCTTCCTACAAATGTGTAACAGTTTTCATCAAGAGACTGCCAGCAACAGAACCAGGTTAGGTCTGTGGATTACATCTAAAGAGTCTCCCACTGCTGGCAACTGAAAAGGAACAAATTTAGGAGATATCTGTGTCTTCCTCGGAACATTTTTAAAGTTTCAGAAGTGGAAAAAAGAAGTTGAACTATGCAATTAAAAAAAAGGCAAGAAAAGATACAAGGATTGGACGAGTTCAGAACAATGCTCTCTCTAGCAAATAAACAGGATCTGTTAGGAACTATGCCAGTACTGCTAGTATTGATGTTTCTGCCTTTCCTTCAGACAGTCTGTTTTGATAAACAGGGAACAGTACCACAAACAGAGTAGAAGAAAAGGACTCTGATGCACAAAAAAAGCAAAAATAAACACAGGCTCTCAAAGCAGCAACATATTTCTAGCCAAACCTGACAGTGTGAAGAAGTTAAAGTTGTTTTTGTTATCTTCAGGGTTTATATACACTTTTGTCTAATGATCAGGAGTTCCTCGAGCTGTTGTACATAAATGCTGCCTGGGGAGCTGAATGCTTCCTCTCACATGTGCATGAGGCCCAGGGTGCAGAGTGATTTTATGAATCTCCAGTGTAAATACTTTCAAAATCCTCTTTGTGTAGCAGAGGTTTTCTGATGACCATGTGCTTTCTGATCACAAATTTCCAAAGGGAAGCTACAGATACCTACCTTTGGTAGGAGCTGGTTGAGAATAACTGAGATACCCAAGGTCCTAGTTTACAATCAGAGGAACACACACTCTGGGTTTGAAGGGAGGCTGAAGGGGTTTATTACCCCATTGAAGGGGTGTTATTAACACACAGACAGGTGTTTGGGAAAAGGAAGAATAATTTACGCTTGCCTTATTCTTATACTCCTCTTTAGGCATCCAAGTTTGGTGGATGTTGGAGATAAGAAACTGGGCTACATGGACTCCAAACAGAGTCACCTTTATGTCCTTGTTTTGAGATAGGTAAAGAAACAGATGCTACTCATGCTCAGACTGACCTTCATTTTCTCCAATTTTTGGAGTCCTATGAAGAACTACAGCAAGGCCTGCACACAT
Source organism: Pelecanus crispus (assembly GCF_030463565.1). Taxonomy (NCBI): domain Eukaryota; kingdom Metazoa; phylum Chordata; class Aves; order Pelecaniformes; family Pelecanidae; genus Pelecanus; species Pelecanus crispus. Next base: position 106,028,334 of record NC_134645.1, read on the forward strand.
TCCCATAAACTGATATTGCTCTTCAGTGAAATGTCATTATTTTCGAGAAGTACAATGTTTAATTGTTACAGTATGAAAATACTTTGCGTTTACACAGACCACCCTTATCTGCAGAATATTGATGCATATGTCCATATCTGTGTTCAAAATACTGTTTAAATAAGTCATCCACAAATTAACAGATAGGCTTTCATGTTATTCAAACTACTTTTAACAGGAATTACAGGGGTTCTAAAATGAGGGATGTAGTACTACGGCGGACAAGTGAAAATGCAGTTTAAAACTGAATGATGGTTTACTTACCTTTATGGTACCTGATGAAATCATGTTATTAAAAAAGTTGTATTTTAATATTTTACACAAAATAAAACCAGGGTTTTCCCTTAAAGGAAAACATATATGATGGAGTACCACAGAACTATGTTGCCAACTAGGTTTGTTATAAAATTCCTCCAAATATTTAAATGGAAAATTTACATTTTGAAATATGAAAGGTAGTTACTTAAATTTTGCTTGAACAGATGCAGAATGACAAGTTCCTGATGTGAGATTTACTACACGTTAAAAAGCCATCCCACGCTTGATGCAAATTTCACCAATGCTGATGTCCAGCCTCAGTTCTAATCTACATCCTTTCTTCAGTTGCTCCAGAATAATTGCCATTTACTTTCCAATATTCTTTCATGCAATGAGAACATGACAGCTAGCAGAGATCTGAACAGATTATTAGGAATTTCATCACTATAAATCTTACTTTAGACTGTTTTACATTCTTGTTACTGTTTATCAGTTTAATAATTTAGGGTTTTTGGGGGGGGGGGGTTCTTTGTTGTTTTGGTTTTTTTTAATTTTTTCAACATATCTATAATCATGTGCTTGTTATCATTCTTTGGACCTTTGGGCCACAGTCCAGGCAAAGACTGGTTTCTATTGCTCCAGTTTCTTTTCTATTGTCCTGTACTTCACTGTCTAACTGGGTCCTAACAAAAGTTCAAGCATTTGGAAAAGTGTAATTTCCCCTAGGGAAGTTAGGCCAGTCTGACCTCCTCCAATTATACTGATCAAAGTGATGTACAGATTTTCAGAAATGCACACATACACATGTTTTCAAAGTGTTTGTTCTGGAATTGATATACACAGAGTCAATAATTCTCAGGAATTCCTCTGACTTCTTTAAGACAGAGTCTACATGTACTTGCTATTTTTCTTCAGTGTTTATCATTGTCACATGCTGCTATTTCACACAGTCTTTCATCTACAATGGCCAGATAAATACCATCTGGTTATGTTAAAGCCTTCAGGCAGAATAATAAAGATGTAAATGTGTACATAATGGTCTTTCAGGTGCAAGAATGACAACAGTTCCTACGTCTCACGAGACCTGCCCCTTAACACCAGGCAAAGCTGGATGTGAACATTTAGGAAATTCATTCAGAAGAAAATTCATTCATTTTCTTCCCAAGCTTATTTCTACTTTTTACTTAATGACAGTGTAGTAAAAGAGTATCAACAAATCCAGCACAGGAGTTTCTCCCCCTCCTTTTCCATTCTAAATAGTTCTTCCAGAATTCAGTACCTGAGATGCACTTCAGCTGTGCCACAGGGCCCATATGATTATTTGCATCTTATTCCAATGTCCACAAATAAATACTGCCTAGCAGCATGGCCCTTCCTAACCAGGACCATCACATTCTGTCATTAATGATCTGGACAAACCATCTTCAGTAGCGAGGGGAGAAATCTGTGGGAAATCACTACTCTTTGAAAGGCTGCTATGTGCAGGACAAGCTTCCACTCGAAATATACCAAGATCCAAACTTGTTGGAATAGAAAGGAAAGAATAACAAATAAATGGTAGGGAAAAAATTGCATCCATTGGTCACAACTGGATGTGAAGCAATATCCCTGTCTAAAGCTAATCTAATCTTAGTTCCTGTCTAAGACTAATCAAATTTGGTGTCTTCTAAAGCAAACAACTTCCAGCTGGAAATCGCCAACAAAACATTAAAATGCATAAATAGTGACAAAAAGTTCAACACTTTTGAAAGGATATACTATAATTATTTCCCTGCTCTAAAAAGGTACCATGTTACTAGGTGTGCCTAGCATTCACTGTTCTTCTCAAAGCACTAATGCAGAAAGGATGGTGAACGTCTATTTTCCAGTTGCTAATATACTATGTTTTGTTTTAATCCTGGTGAGCAAGTCAACAGTCTATTTAAGCTTGCTGGACTGAAAAGAAAAAAAAAAAACAAATTTTACTAATAAACATTATTTACACTAAGAGTTCCATATTACAAAATTTAAAATGTAATTTCTTTTTTCTTCAGAATTTTTTTTTCCATTTACAGTTTACTAACACAGTTTCTCAGATAAAGTGTGGTAGTACTACTCACAGTCACTAAAATGTTCCTTTTAACCTGCTCTGTTTACTACTGAAGACAGCAGCCAAGAGCTGACCATATCCCTGGGTAAGTATGGGTTTTTCCAGAAGTGGCACAGGCTCTTCTGAGGAATTGAGATTTATAGAACTGAAAGTAAAATGCATTTCAAGAAACACATTATAGCTGTGTGGAATTCAGATTTCATTCACATGGGAAATGTCATACTATGGGAAACACAGTCCTCAAGTAAAGTTGTGTTTATCAGACATTTGTTTTCCATGCAATAAATTTCAATCAGAGTTGCTAGATTGAAAAAGACATGTCAACCTTATCTTTTAAAAATTACCAGGATTGCACTGCCATTTTATTCCGATGAGAATGAAAACCAAAATTCTCATTCGGCTCTGACACAAATACGAAATGTTCATATGAAATACACACATGAAAATGACATTTTATAATTCATTTTAGTACTGTAAAGAGCAATAATGCTAAAAAATCTCAAATGCATAACAACGCATAATTCAATTCTTGTTATATTATACGCCTGAACAGACCAATTGTTGGACTTCTGCGTAACAAATGGTGAAATGATCTTGACCTCTTAGAACAGAAATTGTTTTTCTTCCACTTTGTGTCTGGAGGGCCTAAAAGAATGACAACTATGTTCCACGTTGTAATTTATAAAGTGTCCTTAATGTACATAATTTATATTATATGGAATACATGTGACTGCCACAATAGCATGAAATGCCCTGGATGGATATTTCATTTATCTACTCTGTAATGGGTAACAACTGGTTGGCTGCACTTCATTTTGTGTTTCTGCCTTTACTTTTACCCAAGGCTGAGACAGTAACTACCCCAGCCCTTACAGTAAGGGTGGCTGAAAGATACGCCTGGGCTGCCTGCTGTGGAGTCTCCAAAAGGCTGGATGTGGAGTAGCCACCCCAAACCATCTGATTATCACTGGACACAAGAAACAGCCAACAGGGAAATTCAGTGGTTCCCTTTCCATAATTATATCATGATTCATGCAAACAGGAAAGTTCAATAGGTGAAGAGGTCTTGTAAGGAATTTGAACATTTGCCATCTTATCATTAGGTAATGACATTTTAATAGTTTAATTAACCATCAGGCAGTGAGAAGTCCAGCATGAGAATCATTGAAACTGCCTGATAATTAAGTCATGAAACAATATACGCTGCAGGGAAGGGGAAACAATCCTATTTGTTTTGAAGGGGGTCTTGAAACGGGTTGGGTGACAGGAAAACATGAAGGCTGCCCAGTCGTCAAAGGACCCGTGAGAGGGTCATAAGGTATTTAAAAAAAAACATTAAAAACTTTAAATAATAAAATCTGTAAAATGAAGTTCAAAAGAAAATTATAAATAAAAAATGTTAAATCATAAAAAGCACTTTTGATATTTAGCCATAAAAAATGCCCGTTGGGAACAAAACGTACATAAAATAAAACCATCCTATGACCTTACAGTACAACACAAATGCTGCATTAGTACACAGTGTTAACAGTTTTGTTGCCCACCTATCCAGAAGAATTTTAAACGGGGTGAAAATGTAAAAATACACAATTCCAGACCTTGTAAGCAACTAGCACCTGGAAGGAGTTCATGTGAGCTTTATACCACCTGAAGGAGTTACACCTGATAATGAAGTTACATGGAAACGGCAGCACTACGAACTTAATTTAGCAGCAAAAGGAACAAGTCCCAGTGACACTGGGCCAGCCAAGGAGTAGGGAGTTAGCCAAGAAGCTCCCTGCAGATCCCTCGGCCAACACTGACCCCTTGCCCAAAAGTCTGAACACCTCTGTGGAACTACTGTGGCTTTCCCCCCCCCCCCCCACTTGGTATCAGTAGTGCAAGACTCAGAAGTACCACTTTGAGCGAACTAGCAACAGAGAGTTGTGCACAGATATGGCCAAGTCTACAACTGGAAAGAAAGATGACATCTGGCCCTCCAGTGACAGTGCAGGTAAATGAATGAATTTTTAAGTGGGGGGCGAGGGGGAGAGGAGAAATCAGTCCACCACCAAGTACAATGAAAAACCAGCAGACCCTGAAGCTTTCTGTCCCAGAGTTTTCCCCAAAAGAAACCCCAGAACTTATTTTCTGGTTAGATTACTCAAGGAACATAAAAATAATTTACCCCATTCTCTTAAAGTGCTGTAGGTGGTTTAAAATACTACAGCAAGTGAAGCCCACTTGCATAAAATGCTGTTAAGTGTTTGTAAGGCTACTAGGTATGTGTAGCAATTTGAAAAATTGCCAGTAAAATACTATTACTACACATTCTCCCTTTAAAAAACATGCATTTCAGCAATTAGATCACATGTACACATATGTAGCACAGCAGAGGGAAAGGAGAGAGAACTTACAATGATGCCAAATCCCAGTGCTAGAAGAAACATGAAGGTAAATGGTACCTGCTGCCTATGGCCCCAAGTTCATTTTAACTCCAGGGCAGGAATGTCACAGGTAACTATTGTAAAGCCTAGTCACTGATGAACAATGCCCTACCAAGATACGGTAAGATGGCTGAAGCACTATGGAAATTACCTTCAGAGCATTATGCAGCACCTGAAGTTGGTTCTGTATATTAACAAGCATATGGCTGTAGCACGTCTAATACACATCAACTCACCTGTCATAGCTGGTGCCAGTTTTCTTTGCCCCTTGTGGTCCACAGTACCTTCATAAGCTACAGTCACATCATACACTGCATCCAGATAGTCCTTCATTGTGTCAATGGCTACATGAGTTGCCTTCACGCGTGGCGTTAGCACATGCTTTAATATAGCAAGTCCTAGAAGTGAAAAAATAGTAATTACAGTGTTCGAAAGTAAACTGGATTACATTCACAAAAGGAACGTCACGTCAAGGAACTTCAGCACCCCCACTCAAAATCACAAAAGGTTTCTTTTTAATCTCAATTCTCAGTTGAGAGAGTAAGTGTGTGCGCCTGCACACTGCATATGGTCTACTGAGCACATGTAGAAGATGAAACAGAAATCCTAAAGGATATTAATGACAAAAAGGCTGCTCAACAAAAGAGTCCTTTTTACAGTGATGGTTTTAATGTGGTTCATAAGCGATGAAACAGTACTTCTCCTTACTGTTTATGTTTGTCCAACTGAGGTAAAAAAAAAAAAAGAACAAATTAACTGAGAAATACTAAATGCACAGGACATCGCCTCCTGAAATTCTGTATCAGAAACAGATTTGGTAGGTGAGGCATAATCAGAGATAATTTTAAGCACACCTAGTGCTCATCTGCTATTTTACTTCCAAAGGACAAACCAATTTTGTCAACTTACTGAATCCTAATACTGCCCGATGGTAACAAAAAGTAGTTGTCTTAAACTACACATGCTTAAAAAGGATGCTACATTTCTCCAAAGCTACCATGCTATCAGAAATTTCAATATGGTTTCTTATTTTCTACTATAGATTCTAGCTTTCCCTGCTTTTGCTTCCTCCTCTTAATGGCACATTCTGGGATGTTAGATATGGTTACTCTGAGGGTCCTCACTTTGGGGAAGGATGGGGGAAAGCAGTTAAGACTCAAGACAGTTTCAGCCCACTGCAGTGACTTGCTGCTACAGAAAATGGGACATTCTACTTTATCCTTGCAGTTGTTTCCCTTACTGCTCTTTTCTGCATGCTTGTTCCTGCTGCTAACCTTGTATTGCCCTGGCATGCCCCTCCCACCAGCTGATTCAACTCAGCATCCCAGCAGAAAACTAAGCAGGAAGGGGGAAAATCTAGCACCAAGAACCAACAGCAAGGAAGAAAAACCTTCTCTGTTTCCCTGTGAACAACCTATTACAATTGACTTGGCTACTAACAAATCCATAGTCACAGAAATCAACTGCTGTCCTTTGTCCTTAACCATCCAGGCCAAGACACAGAGATTGGTACATCAAGGACACAAGAATGTCAGGTTTAACAGCACTCCGCAAGTCTTGACAAGGGTATTTCATATCCATGTTTGCTTCAGCTGAGCACTTCCACCTAGAGCATACTGAAGAACGTACAAATACGTTGAGATGTATAAACTTATACAAAAGTATAAACTTTATTCTATTTCCAGAATTTTAATATATGGTGACTTTCAAAATGAGAACAAGCAAAAAAGCCACCAAACCTTTTCATGATCTGAACACAACTCTTCCACACTTAACTGGAAGTGCTTCTAGGGAAAAAAAAGCATATTATGCAAAAATTTTCACTATTTTGTTATGTGTACCTTTCTCAAAGAGAAGTATTAGAATGAAATTGCAATTATTCCTTTTGAGCCTTATTCTTCATTGGCTTACTCTTCAGTCCATTTTTAAAGAACCATCCATTGATGCTATTGGTTCCTGATAGATGAAGCAGAAATTTTTCTAAACCGAAGTATTGTGGTATTGCTTTTGCTATCTCTCTGCTTGCAAAATCAATTCAAAAGATACTATATTCTGTCATGATTTTGTACTGAACTTCTGTCCCTTGTTGGGCAAAGCATAGTTTGATCTAAAATTATGAAAATACCTACTGAACATGGTAAGGTAATGCTAGTTTCTAAACTGCTCTAACATTCTTATAGTTGAAAATTTCAGTATAAATAATTATCTTGATTTCTTAATATTTGCTAAGAATTTCCTTGTCTGAACACAGAGATGAAAGGTTATTTACTAGCACTCCTTCTGAAGTCATTGTTCTAAGCTTTACTGTCAATAGCGATAACTGTCTATGCAAAATGTTATATGGATCATGTAAATATTTTGAAGCATAACATGGTGGTAGTGTTTTCTTAGCTTGTGAACTGTTACATCAAACAGCTAATTATGTTATGTTTCCAAATGTTTACTCTGTAAATGAAGCACTGAATATTCTAGTGTTGTGTCAGCAATGATGTTAGTGTGGACATTCCACTCAACACAACTCTTCTTGATCCAAATTCCAAAAAACATACTCTAAAAACACTGTCATTCCTTTCCTGCCCAACTCATCTTCCCCTTAACCAAACTATTACTGTGGGGAAGAAAAAGGGACAACAGGCTTCAGTGAGAGCTGAATCATCTAGACAAATTACTTTAGGTATCTAAGAATATTCAGTGCAGAGTTTTTTGAATGCATGGCCAGTTTTGGTGATGAAGATGGTCAGTAACAATCTGTGAAGTGCAACTGCAGAATAAGTCCCTCTTACGCCATGTGCTACCAGTGAACTCTTGAAGGTTTAAGCACAAAATGAGTATGCATATAATTAAAATCAATAAAGAAAGTCCATAATCCATTATTCAGAAACACTCCAGTGCATGATAAACATGCAGCAACAACAGGAGCTCAGCACATCCTTTTAAAGAATCTGTTTTATAAAAAACATTAACCATACATTCTTGCAATTACTTGATGATCTTTGCTAAAATCAGCATAACAGAATTTAAACCCAAGTAGTTACAGTACAGTTACCTTGGCAAGCTGCCTGCATCCAATTCACAAAACACACTGTGCTTAAACTGTTTTTAATGTTGTGCAATATTAAGTTAGGACTCTCTGTTAAAGTATTTGAGGTCATGAGATTTTATTTTAAATGCCAAAGAAAATGAACTAGATGTCTAATATGTAATACTCTACCTTAAAATGCTACAGTTTTGCTCTTCTATGTTAGATAACTTTTAAATGATAAACAGACATAAATAATGAGAGTATGAAAATAACGTGAAAATCTGAAGAAATATGGCAAGCAATGGTACTTCAAATATCATCCGTTTACTAAAATATAGTAAGATGCAGAATTACTTTAGAAAGTCTGCAAGAAAGCCAAACGGAATAAAGTAAGGTTTTAGTTTGGGAAGTACGAAGGCCCAAACCATTAATGTCTATAGAACTGGATTTTTCATCTAAACACAAAAGAGCAAAAAACACCAAACAAAACACCATTTATCTAACCTCTCAGGGTGAAGTTACATATATAATAGCTGAGTACAACTCAGTGGAGAAGATCTCTCTTCTTCCCTTCATCCAGGCCAAAAACTCACAGAGCTATTCAGTGCAGGCAGGCCATCTACATTTTCAGACTAGGAATCCATTAGTCATATTTGTACCCCTGACATGGGCACACACCACATTTTTAAATGAAAACAATAAAAAAAAAAGCTCTAAATTAAGAATACCCTATGCATGTTACATTTGCATTACCACATTTCATCAACTAAAGTTATGTGCTCACTGCAAGTGGATGTCAGTTAGTTTGAGGGTTGCTCCCCACCCCCAGTAAAACTTGACTGTAATACAAAAACTGAAAGCAGGGTGAAAAACAATTAGTTTATTTCAATACCAATTAGATCTTTCTTTTCTTATTTTTCCTTTTTCATGTATGTGTGTGTGCAGGAGTGATTAATTAGGCTGCAAGCTTTGCAGTTACTTGGGGTGTCCCAAGTACTCACCCAACACTGAGTTCCCACCAGCCTTCTGGAATGCCCCCAGTGTTTGAAGCCTTACTTATTGAAACCAGAGTCAGACTTATAAAATGACATATAGTGGGAGAGCTCATCCATTTGTATGCTAGCATTTCATCAACTTACACAAATAGGATGCAACTGATGATAGTATTAAAAAATTGCATGCTCTTGTAAAAAGTGTTAACCATGAACTAAAGTACAAGAAATCCAGGTAATCCCATCAAGAAGATTATGTAGTAGCTTCTTGCTTTCCTAAACTTAATTTCCTAAGGATGACCTTTAATAACAGAAATCCTTTCTTCATCCTAATGGTACGCCTCTCAAATGCTACTCAAGGTATCCCCCCCCTTTTTAAAAATATATATTATATAATTATATTATATTCTCATTTCCACATCTCACTGTGCACTTTTACATCAAGCTTGCTTACATGAAAGTGTGTGGAAAAAACATCACCAAAAGCGATTTTCTTTAGAGACAGTTCCAAATAACAGCTATGGATATTAAATACTTCAGATTGCTTTAAAATACAATCTAAAACCAATGCCAAGATCTAGAAGGGAAACATTTTCGATTAGCTCATTTGAAATACCTCTTTTTTACATGACCTGTAAAAGCAATTTTGAGATAAGCATATCCTGCACGTACAAACATCTTAGCAGAAAGCATGATACTGGTCAAGATAAACTTAGCATTAGAAAACATTTACATTTGCAACTTTTCTGCATAAAAACAAGGGAGATAATAAATGAATACCTGAAATGTTTGCTTGATTAAATGACCTTTGTTAGAAACCAAACATTAATAGAAAATTCCATAAATGCCTTTCATCAGTGAAGATTGTTTTGTCTTCATTCAGCAAAACCAAGCCAAGTTAAATTTAACAAGCTTCTTACCCCCTTCTCTTTGACTTTTCAGAGTTAGTAACATTAGGAATAATTCAAAGCCCTCCTACTCCTATTTATTTTCAAATTTTTAAAATGCCATTTCTTAATAGTTGGATAACATTAATATTCTACTAAACCTGAGAAATTTGTGGTTGTTTGGAACATTATAGAGGTCTAACTACTAGAAAATGATCAGAAATCTACACATACGTCTTTTGGGAACAAATAAATGGAACAAATTTTATATCGCAAGCTGGTACAAAAAATAAGCAGCATGTATTTTGTGGTTTTTATAGAAATGTTGTTCTGTAGTCCAGTACCATTAAAAAGACCCAGGCTTAAAAGATTTACAGTTTGAAATAAATACATAAAATAAAAATTACCTCTTCTAACATTATAACAAGATTAGAGTTAAATCTCTATGAAAATATGAGTGCCACCTACATGTTACAATTCCCTGGACTCGGCAACTCAAGCCCACTGACTAGCGTGGAAGAATTGCTGCACTTTTCAGATGCCTAAACTAATAGATGGGAGCCTAAAAGGGGTCACCAATGTTTAAGTCAACTGAATAAATGCATAAGATTTCGAAGACAGAATCATGTTAGCTGACTACTCCCATACAACGGAAAACTAAGCTAAGATTACTGACTATATACTTAAATATTGGAAGCTGGAAGGCAGCTCAGGAGACAAAAGGCAAAACACATGCTATCACACATTCTTAGATCTTCAAGAGAGTAGAATAAGAAAAATTTAATTTGATTATGAGAATCTTGTAAGATGTCCCATTAGAAACACATAAGTCACCAACCATACTGAAAGACGGAAAAAGAGAGCCCCCATCCTGGTAGCAGTTGCTGGAATCATCTCACACAGCCACCTACTTTCCATCAGGAGAGGACCGCTAGGTGTATCAGGTTCAAATCCAACTATATGGCACATATCCCCATCAGCTTGGAAGTGGGGGGGGGGGTTCATTTGCCTCTGGCAGAAATGAGAAAATCTGACACGTCTTCATCTGATATTCTGGCAACATTGCTTACGTGGTTTACCATGGCTGTGAAATCCCAGCAAATATTGCTATTTTGGCCAACAAAAATAAATACCAGATTAATTTTCTCAACTCCATGCAATTAACTTGTTCAATGAATAACTCCTGCATTAATCCTACCACAAGTAACCAAACAACCTAGTTTTAGAGAGGTAATTTTTGCTTTTGTTTTTAAACTTTGGGAAGCACATTTTTTCTTTCTCAATGCAATCAAACAAATGTAGTTTGAGTTTAAAATGCTTCCTATTCTATCCTGGGTAAGAATCTGATCTGATTGTAATTTTCAGCCACTTGTAAAACACACAGAATGAGTAATCTTCAGTTTCTGAGAGTACTAGCATTACCTTTAGATGACAACATTCTCAGTTCATCACCATAAAACCAGTATTCCTGGAAGCAAGCAACTTTCTGTGTATCATTGAATACAATTGTGGACAGAACTTATAGTTCAAGTCAATTAGAACAAAATTTTGCTGTGTCAAATCTATCGGTGCTGAAGGTTGATATGCATGTGTCAGTCTCCAACATGAAAACCATGAATATCAATGCCCTAATTTTATCCATTTTACCTCTAGATGTTTTTGGCATTCTTTGGTTTTAATAAACAAAAACCTGGCAGTACATTCAACTTGAACTTGCAAAGTAGTTAATGACAAAGTTGAAAGACCAGTCCATGGACTTAATATTTTGCTGTATAATATTCTTTACTTCTTTCTAAAAACAGTAAGAAAGTACATGGTCCTACTCCTTCCCTAGAAGTTTCTCTGTGCTTCATAGCCTTCAGTCTCAACTTACTCATATCCAGATCTATCGGATCCTGTGTGTTTGATTTGTCTGTGTTTCAGAAAGAGGAAAACTATCTGCTCTTGCTAGGAGTCAAAATTTTGTGTAGAACCCAAGTCCTATAGCAGAACAAACTAACATGATGTATTATTAGTATTTTAAAAAGTTGCCTGTCTTTCAAGGGTGACCTCAGTCACCTTTAAATTCTTTTGCTGTTTGATATCCTTCCACCCTATTTCATAGACAGATAAGATTTATTTATATATCCATATCAATGAGGAAAGACATAACAGTTGAAACCAGCAATATCAAAATATTCCTTTGGATGTCAACCTAAGCCTTTTTTTTAATTCATTTTTGTTGAACTGGTCCTAGGACCAATTGTAAAGAGGCAGTAACTGTGTCCAAAACTGGTGTTTACTTAAAAAGAACATCAAGATAGGAGATGCAGATCATCAGCTGGTCACACACAAAGACCAGGTAATTAAGCTCAGCCTAATAATTCTGCTTAAACCAATGAACCTTCTCTAGAAGGGAATCCAGCCCATGGAGAATAAAAGTAAGCACAAACCCCACAAAACCTTTTCATACTTCCTCTCTGCAAAACTACTAAAACATACACACATACTTACATCAAAACCAGTATTTCAGACAGCATGATAAACATGAATTATGCTTGTGCTCTAGGAATAGCTTTGTTATCTTTGGGTACAATATTGCTGGTCCTAACATCAAGTTGAAGTTTAATTCTTCTTAATTAAACCACTTTTTCCAATTATTACACTCGCACTATTTTCTCAACATAAAACTGTGCAAAAATGTAGGAAAAAATCATTATAAAGCTTGCATTTCACAGTGTAAAACAAAAAATTCCCCTACATGTCTGTAAAGCCAACACTGAAGCACTGTGCTCTGTAACAAGTATACTAAGATGACAAGACTAAATTATCAGACTTCTTTATATCCCCATGAGGAATGAAGTGCAAATTTGAAACTGTAAGTTACAGTAAGTCCTCATTCCTCTGACTGGCAGAACTACTGGGCACTACTACCTTTCCCAAAACTGTAGGAAATAAGAAGCCTCCGGAATCTTTTCAACAAGCATGCAATTGTGTGTTTTTAGTTCAGCTCAGCAGCGGCACGCAACAGCCCTCGCACGCTTACAAGGAGCGCAGCCAGCGCTCCATCTACACGCGACCGACTGGCGAGGCGTTTGGTCACGGCTCCCATGCTGCAGCCCCATCACATGGCCAGCAGCCAGGACCGCGGCAGCACTGGGGCTGCTGGGTGGAAGCCGCAAGCCGGGGCCAGCACCACTGCGCAGCGGCGTGGGGGGACCCCGGGGAGTCGTCATCATCTCCCGCCGGCGGCCATGCGGAGCTCCCCGTCCTCGCAGCTCCCTCATGTACTGGTATGTGCCTCGTGGCTTTTAGCCGCCAGAGTAGTTTGGTATGCAGCTTTCAGCATCAGCCATCCTTGCTTCTCAGCATGCGTGTAAGAGGGATGCTCTAATTCAAGTGAATATCAATCTTCGCATGAACGTGCAGGGGAGCAGGGTCCCACGCATGCTGCTTCCCATTCTCTCCATATAGAAAGTTGAGGAGAGACCAACAACAAAAGAACTTAGCAGTGGGGAAAAGCAGATCAAGAGGATTCTGCACTAGAATTGGAGATGCTTCTTGTTGAATAAATATTTGTCTTGAGAGTCTTTAAGAGGAGTAACCCTTACAACATAAAAGCAAACCAATACTGTAGAGAAAAGCACTAGAAGAAATGAACAGGTGCTCTGAAAGCACAAAAGCAGTGTTTTGCGGTTTTGTAGAGATATAACCAAGAAGTTTACTAAAAGAATAATAATGATGACAGCCCTTTCTTTTCCCTGAAAAAGGGGGAGTGAGGAAAAAAATCCCTATCAAACACCCTCTCTGAACTGTCAAAGAACTGCCAACCTAAATGAAACATTTGACTTTCATTTCCGACAGGAAACTGAAGCAATGAGTAAATACGTTATGACTTAAGCTCTCCTGCTTATACACGCAAACAAATTCCATTCTTCTCAAGGAGAAGAAAAGCATATATCCTTTTGGACAAGCGCTAACAATACTTAATAGCTTGATGATATCAACAGGCTGATTCACAGACTTGTGAATTCATTTCAGTGTGTCACAGAAATGAATTTACCAGACCTATTTGTTATTCTTTGTTTACCTTCACAGTGAATTATTTCACTTTTGGTCAACAGGAAAAAACAAAACCAGGAAACATGTTCACTGAACTGCTGGACTTAAATGTTTACGTGTATTGTGCATATGATGTGAGAAAAAATGAAAAGGTTTGGGACCCTTAGGTTTTTTGCAAGCCCTTCCAAACATGAGGTAATTTCATCTGTGGTTATAGAGCCAATGCCAACAATCCAAGTAACTACAGAATGAAGTTCAACCAAGGAAGGGTGAGACTGAAAGGTGAGAGGAACAAAACCAAGAAGGCATAGTAGTACTAACAGTAATTAAAAAGTGACGTGATGGAAGACTTTTTCTTTTAAGGCACAACAATCTATGCAAAATATTCTTTATATCGAGTAACAACTGTAATTGAGTTATAATGTCAACTTAGCTAGAACAGTGCCCTGATCCATTGTAGGTAATTCTTCTGTCCCTGAAGGGGCAAGAAAAGAAGTGTCCATAAATACTCAGATATAGACAGAAACGAAAGAGAGCTTTCATGAGAATTAATACACTTGCACAATATGAAATGCATGAAAAGTCTATATATAAGCTACTCTCATCTTACTCTGTGGTAAGAGAAACACTGGCTTACACTATTCTAACCCTTAAGTATCAGGCAGGCTTAATAGTCCAGTTAAGGTGAGATCATCTTCATATTATATAACAATTTTATATAACATATGTTAACACCATAACAAAAGAATTATTTCAGAACTTTTTTTGCTTACCTTCCTTTTCAGCAAATGATTGACTATCTGCAATGACTTTTGGTATTTCTGGATTGTAACGAGTCCCCTCTGGAAAAATCACTAAATACATCTGTGGGATTAAAAAGAAACAAACAAGACAAGTTCTTATAATGAATGTAAGCTGATTCCTTTTACAGAAATTATCATCACTTGATAGGTCCATGTTGTATTTAGTTCACACCATCAATTACCATCAGGATCCAAAGAAAATCAGAATACTTGAGCTAAAATTTCTTAGAGCTAAGAAACTTACTGTTTGAGGTTCAAAATAATTTTCTTTGAATGTACAGCACAGAAAATTGGCCAGGTGATTTAGAAAGGGAGATAGCACATGTCAACAAAAGCAAGCAAGTCAGCAGCAGCTGATATCAACAATAATATCGGTTTTATTAAGTAAATTAGTTTGGTTGCCTATTCAGCCACAACTGTCTATGGGTTCTCAAATCATTACTGAGGTAAATGTTGCCTAAGCATCTGCATATCTGAGTGTAAAATCTTGTACCCTAATAGAAGCAGTCAAATTTGGTGAATTTTCCATTTGCTTTTGAAACAGAACAGAGGTTTCCATCTCTCTTTTTTTTGTGTGTGTCTTGCATAATCTCCTACATACAAAGCTGATGCAATACATCACTTAACCAATGAAAATTTCATATTGGGGGCTCATCTGCAGAAGAAAAGGCTACAGCCACAAATGGCAACTGAGTTGAACATGACACATTCACAGTAAAATCATGTCTACTGTGCCTAGACTAACGACTTAATTTGTAATCTCTGCAGATATGAGTCTCAAGAAATATTTGAAAGAAAAGGAGATAGTGGATTTACAAAACAGTCCAAGGACTATTACCAGTGAGTACAGAAAGACACTGACAAGTGGGAGTGCACATCACGGAAAGATGCAAAGTTAAATAAAAACTCAGAGACACACACACAGAGGAATGTCACTTTGTGCTTCTGGCCCACAAAACAGAGTGTGCTGGTATTTGCACTTAATGATTGCAGAACAGCTAGAGAAAAGGCTGAATGCAGACGGACAGGACCCAGCAAGCAAACTCTCCACAATCACCCCACAGTGAAGAAGGTTGAAAGATGCGCTAAAATGCAGAGGAGGGAAGAAGTCTAGGAACTGTGCCAACCAGTGAGGCCAGCAGGAGATCAAGAAAGAGAACTGAGTACATAGCCTAGAACACCGCAGGGGGAAAAGAAAAAAACCCAACCAAACTAAGAATGGCAAAACCAGTGTCAGTAGAGTGAAGAGAGCTAGAGGAAAGGCTGTACTCATCATGGCATGTTTGGGGAGGAGGAGAACTGGCAGACTGCAGAGGCAGGCGAAGTCCAAGAATGTTCAAGGACTGGCAGAAATCCAAGATGTACACAGATTTGGTGGGGAAAGAACAAAACAAAATGGGTTTAAGAGCCAAGGTGCTTACTTTTTTATAACATGACAGTAGCGTAAGCACAGGGATGAGTACAGGAATCCTTAGACCCAGCTGCAGTCCACACTTCCCCCAGTCATGTATACATTTCGTCTATGAAGTACACTGTTGAGATATTTAAGTAACTAAGTAAAACTTTTCAGAGTTAGCTGGAAAGGGCATAATATTAAAATCCAGATTTTTTTTTTTTCATAAATATGCTTATATTCAAATCACAATTTGGATCCTTAAAATGGTACTTCAAGATGCGGTTACTCTCCCGCTGCATTAAAAGACTGAATGCTCAGCTCCAAAGGGTAATACAGTGGCTGTAACAGGTAATAATTGACAGCAAAGAAAGTGAAACACACAGGATAGGAATACCATTCTTGGTACAGATGTCAGCACTTAAAAGCATGCAACAACATTACCGGTCTTCAAAGCAAATATGCAGACACCAAAAGCTGATTACACAACAGAGAATAGTATCTACTTACTCCAGTCCTATGTGTGTATTACAAAGCAGGGGTTGAAATTATATTTTAATTATTCTTGTAAGCCTCTCCAACACAAGCAGCCGAACAGGTTTATTGACCAGAATCTGAATATCTCTGAATTGAAAGCATGCCAACAAGACAGAGAAGTGGCCTTTGCTTTAAATTCAGCATATATAAACCTAATGTGTAGCTCATTAGGACTACTTTACCTGAGTAAAATTCATGAAAGTAAATAGATGTCCTACTTATAGTCATGTACAGTCCTGCACAAGACAAAGATACTCTGCCAGTGCAATTCAGCCTACCAAATATACTTGTATGACTGGCTTTTCTCTTCTCCCACCGTGGGCAGCAGAAGCTAAATCCTTAAGCACTATTTCCAAAGATTACAAGAACTACAAATCTCTAAGAATTTAATAACTAAATAAGCTCCCCTGAACTTGGATTAAGAACTGTTGTGCTGTAGGAGCATTTTAATTGCCTAGGAACACTAGCTGCAGCTAAGACAATTTTTTATACAGAATTTTTCATTTAGGGCAATTACCTACATAAAAGTTACTTGTTCGCAGTGACTTTATCACAGTGACTGCAAAATACAGTGCTTGTGTTCAAAACGGCATAGAAAATTTTGCATTACCATTGTCCCTGATTCAATGACACACCAATTTTAACTCAAGCAGAGTAGGTCCCTATGTTTGTTGCATGGTACTTTCATGCCTGTTTGTGTTACAGGTGGCTTCCAATACACTCGTCATCTCTCATCAATTTGAAAGCTTCAAGAAGTGGGTCAGGATTAATTTAGTAGAACCCTGCTAATTCTTGTTGGAGCCAGAAAGCCAGAAAAGAGGCAGGGAGTCCCCAGCATAATGTCCATGAACTTGCCACAATCCACAAATTAAATGAATGGATGATGATAACTGCTTTCACCCAAATAACAACTCTGTTCATTTCTCCAGTGTTGTCAAGGTCTCCCAGGCAAAAAGCAATAGAAATGGTACCGAGAGGGGCTGTGCTTCCAGAGTGGGGAGTAGGGCAGCCGAGGAAGTCCTTGAGATAGATCAGAGTGCCACAAAAGGAGCTGGCACAGGTGGAGCAAGGGAAAGGGGCATGAAGCAACACACAAGTCCTTGGAGTACAGAACAAAGCCCAGATACCATAAACATACAGCGAGAAGAGGCGATAAAGAGAGGATCTGGCTGAGGACAGGGCTTTGGAGGGTGTCCTGGAAAGAGTAGCTGCCACTGTAGAACAACATAGGGCATCAAAAAGTGGTAACTACTGACTAAAGATATCTTGCATTTACTGTGCTGTTCCCAGGTGGGCGGCAAGGGGAAATTAAGTATTTATTTACGAAATTCAGAATTATATTAAAAAAATGCATTTGCTCAGTTTTAATATTCTTATTGTTTAGTCCTGACAACTAGACAGATTCATATCTGAATCAGTTTAGACCACTGCCTAGAAGATATGCTTCTGGTGAATTGGATGAGAAACATTAACACTCAGATCAATAACTGAAAAAGATATGGTATGAGAAAGCATATCTGGTATAACTGGAACAAAACACAAAAGGTGATGTGACGAAAGCAGGCAAGGACATCCAGAATTTACAAAGAAGTTGTCAGGGATTTGCAAATTAGTAACTATACAACAAAATAATTACATTAAGCCTTATAGCAGTTGTATTAATATATCTGTCCCCTCCAGGTTTTTACTGTTTGATTGGCACTGCTTCACATGACAAAGGTTTATTCTGTGACTGAATGAATGGCAAAAACAACACACAGAGTAACCAGCTAAATATTAGCTGTACTGGGTTAAATCCCACATCTCAGAATGCGGATTTCCTACTCTTGATGCACGATAAAAGGAAAGGTGTGACATTTTCAGTTATCAAACTGAATAGTTTGCTGTTCAGAAGAGTTAACTTTCTTTATAAAAGAAGCAGATTGAGTATATCAAGTGTTGGCTGGACATGTTACATTGAAAAATGTGTTTATCTTGTTATGGCTTACATTAAAACATTAACCCAAAGTGTCCTTCAAGCTATGGGTCAATCCCTGCTCTCACAACAAGACATAAGATAGCAATTTGTTAACATCAGCTGGATTTTATGTAATTTTAAACAAAATCATCATTTCAACTGAGTTTTGCCAACAAAATGCCCAATAATGAACCATTTGAGTGTACAGTTCAATGAGAGTTTGAGAAGAAAATTAATTTCCAGAGGGAAGTAAGAAAATCTATTAGTTCAAGATCTCCACTAAGAAAACACAGGTGCAACAGCATTTCAGTCTAGCATCAGTTTTGCACTTGTCTAATATTGCTGTGTTGCATCTGGGAAGAAGGGTGGACCAACTGAGAACTGCACGACAGAAAAAGGGACTAAGGGAGGCAGGTGGGTACAAGTCCTAAGACAACGTGAGCAAGGAGCATCATGCAGTCCACTATCCCTACACAAAATCAAGCGTATCAGATCACTAATCCAGTTCCACTGTGAACGCAGAGGCCGAAAGTCAGCCTTATTTTTCCTGTCTACATTCCACCTCCAATTTACTTTCCATTAAAAAAAACCAAACAACAAAAACCCTCACATGACATGAGGCAGTGAAACAACCAAAGGCCTTGCTACGCTAACGAAAACAGAAGACTGGTTCTGCCTTGCTACATATCTTCGCTTTCTTAATGGGAACAGGGACAGCTCCAGAGACTGAACATAAATCATGTGGATTCTTTTGTTTAAACTGTGTGTGGAGAGAAACTGTAAATAACAAAGTGACCCTTAACACAGATTCCCGTCCACCTCCTCTCTATTGGCATATAATTCTTTCCTTAGCAGCTGAAAGGCAAGCTTTTCTCTAACGCTACGTTAAAGAACGAACTCCACCGTGTTTGCGCACAATGACCAAGCAACAATAGCTGCTCACTGAAGTGAGGAAAAGCCCACCCTGAGCTGTAGCATCCAGTGCATAAATTTTAATAAAAATTCCAGAGTAGCAAATTAATTATTTTCGCATGAAGCTGATGAGTTCAGAGCGTACTTGCTTTACTGATTAGAATGTCTTCATTTTAAAAGCAATATGGTTGCTTGTGAATGTCATGCTAAGTTGCAGAACTGCAAAGTTTCTTCATGAATAATGCAGTAAGGACACAGGTTATCACGTTCTTCTCCCAGTAGTAATTGCAAGTTAAAGGGCATTTACAGTATCTACATTTAAATTCTCAGATAAAGTGGATTACAGAAAATTTAGCCTTTCCTCAAATGACACCCCAGTTGTCTGTGTCTTTTACCCCAGCAGATGTAAACATTTGTCTCAGTAAACAGGCTTTTGACAGCTTTGGTTTTGTAAAACTTAAGTGTCACTCCCTATATGGTTTGACTGAAAGAGATTTGAAACACAATGCATTTCTGCAGCAATTACACTTATTTCTCTTCTATACTGCTACCCTAGATAATATGATGAAAATGGCAATAACTGCCTGGTAAACATGTCCAGGTTCTGTGCCCATTTCCAACACCACTGAACTTCCAGACAGCCAAATTACACCAAAAACCCAATGTACCCAGGTGGTCCCAAACTCATTTGGCATTAGCTTAGATAGGCTATATATAGGTTTTCAATCCACACACAAGTGAGGAGGGAGAAGAAAGATGATTCCAGAAAAAAAGCCTTCTGGATTTATTTCATTTATTAATCACACGTAGATATCCACCATGGAAAGCAGAACCCACACTGGATGTGGCTTTAAAGAAAAGCTTTATGCTTAAACCTCCCCTTACATTCCAACTGGGCTAAAATCAGGCACTGGCCTGTCCAGTCCATTCATAGCACTGGAGCAACACTGAACATCATCTGCAGGTTTCCAAAGAGATGTAGATGAGCTTCTAGGCGCATCTTCCAAAGCTGCCTCTTTGGCTAGCAAGAATTCCATGGGCCTATGCAGGAAAACACCCTCCTAGGGTATTTCATCCAGACTAACTAAAGCAAAGTTAACCAGCACTCTGCAGGGGGAGCAATTGCTTAGGGGGATGACTACAAATATGGTTCACACATCCTGCAATTTGTCTTTGCTTATTCCATTACACTGCAAGTTTTACAGAAAGTAGAATCTTTGCCACTGACATACAGAAAATATCTTGACACAGTGCAGCTTTTTCACATCCCTGGACACTCCCTGGTAATGCGGGCACAAGTTACCACTATTGAATATGGGCGTCTTCCCCATGTGGACATCATTAGATTAGACATTGGACGGGAAAAGTTTAGTTGTCATAATGTATTTCTGGCCTTCATAACTTATAGGCTAAAACCTGGAAGTAGATCCATTTTCTTATCTGAATTAAAAAAACAAACTCCGTTCATGCTAAATCTTAGTTCAAGACAAAATGAGTTTGAGCACTGTCTTAAACAGGGCCACTTTACTCATTTAAGCCTCTCAGTAAGCATAAGGCCAGTTTACTTTTTCAACACAAACATGCACAAACATAACCACACTATCTCCAAAAAACAACAACAACAAAAAAAAGCCCAACTATTACAAAGGTCAAAACAACCTATGCTGGTTGTTGCATTCCTTTTACCCAAGCCTCAGCTTATAAAAGGTTTGCCACTTAGTATTTGGAGTGGCAAGTCCTAATCACATCATTTTAAATAAAATGAAAGCCTAACTGTTCTGTATCAAGGCTTGCTGAGTTGGCTTTCTTAAGTCTAGCCAAAAAGGCAGAAAACATTTTAATGCACAGCGAGTAATGGAAGCAAAGCACAGTGATTCTAACCACTGTGCCACAAACCACACAGGGAGTCATGAGAAAAGCCACTAACAATAATTCTTCAAATAGAAAATTACCAAGAATTCGGGGTTTTTTGATTGTTTTCTCCTCCAGGCACAGCAGACAAGGTTACTCAGTTCTAAGATGTCACTGCCATTAAAAATGATTGATCATTGGGATGACTAATTAAGATTTGGTAAGAATGGCTCTTGACTTTCAGAAGATCAAACAACTGGTATTCTGCAAAAAAAACAGTCTCTGACAAGCATATAGTAGTCAAAATGTTGTCTTTCGAAACACAGGGAACACTGACAGTGGGTTCTCAAGGAAGGTGCTACAGCTCATGTTCTAAGACTTAGTCCAGATCCCCCCTGCCTTCTACAGACAGAATCATGAAATTCATATCATTCATAAAGGACTAGTCAAATTTTTCTAAGTTTAATTGGAGGTATCACTCTAATCACAGAAAGGAACTGTAAAACACAGAAAGAAAACAAATCCCTGATTACCGTCTTGAAGTTTGTAGGTATCAAGTATGGCTCATTTCTCCAATAAGCCTTTGCCATTAAAAAAGCCAAAGAAATGAGAAAGGGGGGAAGGAAGGTATAATCTTACCGGAGTGTCAGCTTTCATCTGGGCCCGCAACTTCTCTCTCATTTCTTTTTCATTGAATTTGGCACTTCTTTTTACATAGACTCCTCCATGCTAACAGAGAAAAAAAAATGAAAAGTATTAAATATTTAAAGTGGTTTAATGTAGAATAGTTGATAGAAGAACAAACAAGATGACAGTGACAAGTCACCTTTATGACTCATGCTGCAAATCACCGACAAGACATTTTCTCCTAGGATGAAAGCACCTGAAAGTAATTTTACATTTGCATGTACTTAAGTTCACAAAATCTGTTTAAATAAAGATCAAATCTAAAAAAAAAAAAATTTATAAGACACCTGAAGTGTCTTGTTTAAAGGTGTTAAATAATTAACTGGAAGATGGCATTGGAACCCACCCCAGGGATCTATCTGTTCCTGACAACATTGACTAGCAGCTTAAGTTGTATATCAAGGGAAAACCAACTGAAGTTACTCACATACAAGCACTTATAGGACAATGTTTTCAATTCATGTGCCCACTCTTAAATAGCGACTAATGCAATTACTGGAACTATGACTATTGTACCTATACATACAAAATTTATGAGTAGCACAAAAGTAACTAGCATAGGTCTTGAAAACTTCTATGTACTTTGAGAATCAAACTTTTAATAAAGAAGTTGTATACCGAGATTATAATTGAGTAAGTCAAAATCTTTAGAAGGCAAAGGATTTTAAAGTATTTTTACTAAAAATCATTATAAAAAGTTAGACCATTTCCTGGAAAAGATTTATTTTATAACTTGTTCCACACAATTCATCATAAAAACTTCAGTAAAAGGACTATGGCAAAGTGCACACAAAGAAAGAGGGTTATAAAGAAAAAAAATTTGCCTCATCATTTCCCTCTTCCATCACTTTGTTTCATCTACAGCATAGCAACAAGAGGATGTAAACAAACATGCTCCAAAATGAACTACTGATACAGTGAATTCTGGAAAAAAACCCCACAGTTTCCAAATAATAGAATTTCATTTTTAAGGTACATTGCTTTCATGGGTTTTCTAACTGATTCCTGAACTTGGTAATACTCTCTTCTGTCCACCCTGACTGTCGGCTTTAGGATTTGTCAGATAATTTCTGTCCATTTACGGTTTTACACACTCTTAATAGAAAGGTGACAGTAAGATTAAAACTACTAAGAGTTGAACCTCATTCAAATGTCTTCTCTCAGGAAAAGATATAGTACATTGTAGAACCAGGGATGGTGGCATGTGTGCAGGAAGCTATTATTTTATTTGCATGGCATGGACAGGAATAAAGTTTGAGGGGTTACGAGGAGGAAGGCAGAAGAGGCGGTTATGCAAAGTGCTTTCAGCCTTTGCTTTTCATGGCATGGAGAGATGGCTGTGCAGCTGCTTAGCGAGTGGTATTTGATGTGACTTTTAAGTTGTTCTCCAAAAGCTGCAGTGAAAAGGAACAGAAAGTCAATGGTACGTGAACTCCATAGTAAATATTCTGTCTTAGCATTGTTGTCTGTGGTTCCCTTCCCAGGTGAAGTAGCCAACTGCAACACTCAGCTGTGCTGCTGTGGCTGGCAGGGGACCAAAACCAAGGAGAGAATCCCCTAGTCCACCAAGCTTGGCCTTTAGCAGGCTGGAGCATCGTATCAGTACCATTCCACAAACAGTTTACTAGTCCCAGACAGATAATGGCATGAACAGAAAAATGTTCCATCAGCTGTGCAGCAAAGAGAGAGCTACATGTTACCTACACACTCCACATACAAGACTGTTTTTTAAGATCTGACACTATTAAAGGGAAGTAGAAGTCTTATTCTGTACAGTGACACTCACCACAACTGCTTTCAGGAAGGGCAAACTCAGTTTGGTATGAGAAATAATGCTTCTACTATACAAGACTTCAATGTAATTGGTAAGTCATCATTCTGTGTGAGCTCAGCTAGGTCAAGCTTTGATAAATGAGGGAAGGCTGGAATCTAAGTCTTCCCTTATTTATCAAATTACTAACCAGCTGCAGTAAATTGGGAAAATACTGAACCACCTTTTCCTTGTTTAATATGTGAACTTGGAGAAATCAAGTTACTATTGTACAGTTTGCTTAGGGACACCACACCACCAAGGACAGGTTTGGTGTTCCCACCTCCGACTTTTTAGTGCTCAGAAACAGATTTGTACTTCTCAAGTAAATATGAGTATATAGTTACATAATGTAAGAACAGACAAATTACACATTGTAAGATCACCATTCACTACATACAACCCAACTACATAAATGTGTCAGCTCCCCTATGGCACAGGGTTACAAACCTAAAGAGAGACAAGATGCCATACTAGCTAAATATTTGGCTAAAATTCAGTAACAACCGTAAAGGTGCACAAGCTGATGCTGAATAACAGAAAAGACAAAGACATACTTCCTATGTTAGAAAGTCAAGCAAACTCTGCGATATCAAAAATGTTTATGACAATTACATCCCAGCCTCACCACGTGGTATAAGATGAATAGGAGCTAGCTGCATTTTGGTGGAGAAAGATAGGGGTGAAAAAAAATTTCAGATCCACCCAAAAATAATAAAGCCAGTTTTATGAAAAGAAATAGCTCTGCCTAATAAATCAAACCTGGAACATAACAGGTTAATTTAAGTGGTTCTTTTCTTTTCTTGCTATAAGATAGCTGCCTCCAAAGAAGAATGCTAGTTATGCAATTGTATATAACTCAAATTCCCCAATTTGTATTGCATTTCCTTTTCAGTAAGAGATCAAATATACGAATGCTTTTCAAAACAGGTTTCTGGAAGTACTGTTTTTAAGGTTATAATTTTTTTCCGCTGTACTTTAAAAGGCCCCTTCTCAGTCAACAATGGATTATGTTTACCAATATACTTCCTTTGTGCCTGAATTTTGCTCTCCTGGACATCCAGACCACGTTTATTTCCAAACAGGATGTTTACCTGAGGTAGGGAATATGAATTCCGTGAGCATGGCGTAATTACGTGGCTCTGGAAACTTTTAGTGGAGTGTAAGTGACATCACTGACAGAACATCAACAGGAAGGGCAGGAAGTGTTTTATGTTTTTGCACTGTTTGGTGTGATAAAAACAATAAAAATACCTATTAGCTTGCACTGCAGTCCTGCTCCATCCCGTCTCTGTCATATAAACACACACGCATCACCACTGTTAGTAAGCTGCCTTTCATTCATGTCACTGAATTGACATATAAACATATATAATCATCCCCCACTAAATCTTGTAGAAATTTTATGTTTTGAGGAATCCAAAGCTGAACAGATTTTATTTAATATATATGTTTTGATTAAAAGTTTAGGCTACGTTCAGATTAATTTCCACAGGAACCTTCTTTTAACAGTCAATACAGCAGTCAGGAAACTGAGTGCCGGATATTCCAGATAGCAGTAGCAATTTTCCAAAATCTTGGAAAAAAATCAGTTCTGGACATCTAATGACAGCAGCTGGAATATATATGCTGTCTGTACTTTAATTAAAGCAGACTTAAATCACCACCAATGTAATGACTACAGGCAAGGACAAGGAGCAAAATATTTCCATGCAGCAGACTGGTCACTTTTGTGGAAGAATAATGTAGAGAACCAGAGTCATTAGTGGGGACAAGCATTAGACAACAGAGAAGTCCATTTTCTCCTAATGGATACCCTCAGTGAGGTATGGCAGGGTGTGACACCCTGTACTTATTTAGGGGACTGGGACAGCAAACCCACCAATAAAAAGAAATTGTGAACAGTCGTCTTATTTTCTCTGCAGCATATTCAGGCAACCACCCATGCTTCAGCCTAGATATATAGCCTACTTGCCATCTAAGGCACTCATCCAGAAGACAACGAACATTTTTAACCATCAAGCTGAAAACATGGAATCTGGATCTCCCAGTATCTTGGGGGACACTCTAATTTCTTACACACTGAACAGACAGTAGGAACTTCAACCACTACCTGTGCTCCAAGATAAAATGGTGAGACAGTTCACACCCTAGCAATGGACATCTTACGTGACATGATCCAAGATTCAACCTCTGTTCAAATTAGGCACCTACACCCAAGCCAGAAGGCTATATCTGATTGCCGGCAAAGGCCGCTGTTTAAGGCACTTCCTATTCTTCAGCATATTAGGCAGTTCATGGACCTGTACCTCCCCTTGCCCAACACTCTCTA
The DNA here is from genome assembly GCF_030463565.1 of Pelecanus crispus. Classification (NCBI taxonomy): domain Eukaryota; kingdom Metazoa; phylum Chordata; class Aves; order Pelecaniformes; family Pelecanidae; genus Pelecanus; species Pelecanus crispus. The sequence goes on from NC_134645.1 coordinate 106,054,370, forward strand.
AACCAAATCCAACTTACATTAGCTTCTTGGAGGCAAAGTTTCAGCGTCAATGGCCACACAAGGGCTAACCTGCCTCCCTCCCTCTTCCCACCCATGGCTGTATACTCAAAACTTTCCCCCTTTTGCTGGTTCTAGCAATCAACTGATCTGACTTGACTTATGGATGCAAGAGTGCAAGTGGTGAGAGAGAGGACCGTGCAGCCACGGATGAAGGAAAGAGTAAAGCCTCCTATTCAGACATACGTCTGTAGTTGCCCAGTCTTCATATATTCCTTTACAAACTAATACACAGTTCAAATCATACCCAGCATAGTGTTTCTCTCAATATCTCCCATCCTCTTGGACAGGGCTGACAGTCAACTCAATCAAACTGTCTAATTCCATTAGAAGTATGTTTCTAAGTGTTTTGTTTTTTGCTTTTCTTTGCCTGGGCGGTGGAGGGAGGGGGCAGAAAGCAGATTAACGTTCAGGGAAGAAGTAAAGATCAAAGACAGAAGCCAAAGGAGAAAAATCTTATTGAACAGGCACTTTGGACCAGTTACCCAAAACTTAATCCATTTCTATTCTAACAACTAAGCACCCATCTAAATCCTGAGATAAACTGTGAAGTCATTCCTGATCACCTAGCAAAACATACCAATACTTCCAGAAACATCCCCCTCTACATTTTATTTCCTCTGTATATAGAAACAGTCCTGCATTCAGAAAAAGCAAAGAACAGACATGACAAATTCAGAGAGGATTTTAGGGAGGTAAAGCCATCTACACTGTTATCCACCATTTTAGATTAAAGATCACATCCACTCCATACATCAGCTGTACAGTGACCATGGCCCACTGTTTCTTCAGCAGTTGTTTAATTTTAAGCCATGTCAGGTTGAGCTCTCAAACTAAAAGGAACAAGAGCAGCATTATGCAGGAAGAGGAGAAAGTAAAAGGTAGTAATAGGAATACTATTAGACTCAGGTTTTTGCTTAACTGAAATCCAAAGCAAAACCATCAACACTTTCACAGAGGCTGGGATCTGCTTTTCCTCCACGCTACGTTAAGGTCCAATTTTGCTCTTCTATATTGTGCTAAAACCGAACAATAAGTAAGTACACCACAGCAATGTCAATTTACTCCCCATTTGTAGCATGATAAAAAAGCCCCCATACATAGGAATAGAAGTCTGTTTACACCTACTGCCAAGTGGGTTTTTGGATTGTAAAAAGAACAAAGTTCTAGAATATTCTGAAATGCTTCTAACAGACTCTACAGTTTTAATTCTAGTAATAAACACCATCCATAAGAAGTACTCATTTAGAAAAGTAAATTGATTCTTTAGTAACTGTCTCTCAATGAGGATACACATCGAACTACACTGAGTGAAACCAGCTATTTTAGTGTTCAAATAAACAAGTGCCATCTCAGAACTGCATCTTCCCAGCATGTACGATAAACAGAAGGAAAGTACATCTTACATATTTGACGCACAAATGGCAAGAAAAAAGTGAACGGGCTTACCTGTGAAAAATACCACCCGTACAGCGGAAGCCATTTTAGCCCATCTTTCAAGACATACCGGACATGCCCGAGAGCATTCTGCCTAATCGCCAGCATGTCCGCAATAATCCAATCAACTGCAAAGACAAAGGCCCGAAATGTTTAGTTAAATTACTTTTTAATTGCCACTGATGAAACAAAAAGTGCATGTTGTACATATAAATATCATTATAGGTTTCTGAACTAGAAGTTCTTGCTCATTACAGCAAGGCTGAAAAGAGACACAGTAAACAGACAAGCAGATTTTTTAAATCTATAAAAGTGCTAAGACAAAAAAAAAATACAAACCTGTACACTGATGATTTGATAAATATATTACATTTTCTTTATTTTTTGGCAAATCCCCATAGAGTATTACCTAAAAAAAAAAAAAAAAAAAAGGTAGTATTACTTTATTATTTATTTTTATTGCATGAGGTAGTGATGAGATCCAAAGCAGTAATTAGCTATTTACTAGGAAAACTGCCAGCAAGTTAGCACCATTCACAGAAAAACACCCCATCACTGCATCAGTACCCATCACGCACACAACTGACTTATCAACAAAGCAGTGAATACTAATTAATGAGGGCTTAAGAAAGCCATTCTGTTCTTGTACCTCAGCCCTAGAACTGGATCCATGGAAGCTGACCTATATCCACAAGACCCCTACATTAATATAATTAAACATAAAGAAGAATCATGGACATGTACAAAACTACCATTTAACTTTATGCGTCTAATGAATAAGACATGCTTCAGCCAGACACTTGTTATAATTCAATCTAAAATGGTAAGTTTTTGTGGATTAGATCAAGAATGAAATCTCAACCATTTGCTGTCATTTTAACCATCAAGAACAAAGAAAAAAGCATGAGGTTGAGACGTGTCTTTAAACTGGTCTTCAGCTTCCAGCCAGCAGGTTTTGTTATGTTTTTTTCTCTGTTACATTAAAGACACCCTTTAACCTTGTAGTTTCTTCTCCCTGAACGGTAATTGTCTACTAGTGAAATAACCTTCTGAGAGCATGACTACAAACCAAGATGCTGAAGCAGTAATCCAAGTCACCTTTTAAAATGGATTAATTCAGTTACTTTTAATTCAAATACAAAGTGAGAAATTAATTAAACCATTTCAATTCTGAATTGAGGAATCCATGCAGCCATTTCATTACCTTTAATAAATATTTGCATTACCTAATGAAGCTTAGTGTTTCCAACCAGTACATTCTAGGTAGCATTCCCCTCTTGCTCTGCCAATACCAATGGTTGTACTCCTTGTTTCTAGAAGTTAGCTGTATTAAACACACACTTCTTCAGAGTGACTCCATTCACCAAAAAACAAAGCGCTATTTGGAAGGTTTACCCACTTATTTTCACCATTTTCCTAGTCTGGACCACCTGGGAATTTTACTGGGAAGATCTAACGAATATTCAGATCTTGATTAATGTCATTTAGTATGCTGAGTCTTGTATTGATCCATACAGAAGGTCTCTACAAGCATCTCTGGAAAACCTGCCCACCTCTCAGTTAGCCTGTGATACCAGATTGGTAACACCTTGTATTGTAACACCGGCAAAAACCCCACATAAAGCTGTACGTTTTACATTCATGCTGTTCCTTCTTCTTTGAAAATGCAACCGCACTGTTGATCAAATTTTGTTCTCAAGGCAAGAAACCAGATATTGGCAAACTGAGATAGTCAGTAAATACATGAACAAGAAATTATCTAGCACATAGTAAAGAGAACATTACTTATTTGAATTATTTTTTTTTCAAAAAAAACCAAACCCATATGCACAATACATTTTAACTGAACATTATTTGTAACAAGTCAGTCGACAAGTATATTCTGAACAGTATCCAAGAAATTCAAACAAGATTTTGCGGTAGGAGTAATTTTGTCATTGAAGTTCCAGGGGAATTTATAACCTTACTGCTGACACTCTAGGTACCACACACTATTTAGTGCAAGGCAGCAGTCAGAACGTCTGATATTACAGTTCAGGTGCAAAAATTCCACTGAAATAAAAAATTATCTTCCTACTCTCATGGAGTTAAAACTTCATTTTTCAAGTGCACACTTTTCCAGTAGTGTTACGCACTAGGTCCATAAATACTGTTTTCTCTAATTTCAAGTTAAGACTCCACTATGCAGTTTCTGGCAAAGACTGCTTTAGAGGAAGGGAAAAGGCCCAATACAACAAATCACTAAACCACAAGGTCCCGAATACTATCTGTGCTTCTTTAAAATGTAAGAAAATACGAACAAGAGGAAAACAAAATCTGCCCTTGACACTGTTAAGAGCTGTCCCACACAATAAACAGGGTTTGAAATATACAATTTATAACTTCAACTTGTAGAAATTTCCACTTTAATGTACAAAGTCAAAATCTCAGAGTAATCAGACCCACAATTCAAAGCATTCACTTGTGACTATTGCATGAGTAAAAACAAATATAAAGGATCATTCCCTTAAAAAAACCCCATGTATGATTGTGTCTGCCAAATATAACATTTAATCTGTATTATTTTTTATTTCAATAAGATTGGATCTAATTCACTTTTTAATCCCAGAGGAACACCCGCTCATTGTTACTGTAAGCAATTTCTTTGCACAACATTATGGTAACAGTTACATGTGTTTAAAAAATTTTGGTCCATTACATGTACTCATGATAAAACACACAGCCATACTGTTACACAGAACTAAAAAAAAAAAAATTAAAAAAATCTATCTTTTCCTATTTACAGTTAGTTCTCAAACACAAAACCCCTGGATATTTTATTTCAAAGCAAAGGAAGGAGTGAAAAAAATCTGGAAACTCTATTTTGTTTGCTCAGATGGCTCAGCCTAAGAGGACACAACAGCTTTAACTGCAGCATCATTCACTTCAGCACTGCCCATTTCACTAATCTCAAGAAAAGGCTTGTACAGTTCATGAAAGGCCAGCAAACAGCTATTCCTGCATTAGACATTCATAGCTAGGAACTGAGAGCTACAAACTTAATACAACTGTGAGTAGAGTCAGGTAAGAATGGCAACTTCCAACCTGCATTCTCTAGAGGCTTCTTCAGATTTCACAGGAGATACCTACTCTGTGGGCAGCCACACAGCTCCCCTTCTGAGAATGAAGCATTTTTGCTTTGTTTCTGGAAATTTTCATAGACCTTATACAACAGAGCGCTAACACTTAAGAGCTTTGAATTCTGCAGAAACATTGCCCTTTTCCCTTTGAGATGATGTCTGAAGAATTCACCTGCTTGTGGATAAGGAGGGGAAGAGACCCCTCAGGGCAAGCCTTCAATTTTGGCAATCTGATGCTTTCAGGTGAACCAGAGCATCTAATGTGTATTATAGCTGCAGAAGAAAATGATACAGTACTCTTCTTCACGGTCTCCAGAAATTACTCCCTACTGTTTTTTGTAGCTAACTTTGCAGAATTCCTTGCTGCAGAGACTGTGCAGTCTCTGGCTCCTTCTCAGTCTGCTGGTGCAGAAGAGATCTGGGGACCACAGTGAAGGCAAGCACTTGAGTGATTTACCAGGCACAGCAATGCAGAAACAAGTGTCCACAGTGCCAGGTTATGTGCATGCCCCTGTTGAAGCAACCTCAAGAGATCAGAGCAGCAAAGAGACTCCTAGTCCTCAAAAGAACAGTGCCATTCCCAGGGTCTGCAGAGCACTGGAGGGGTGGTCTTCCCCTCTGCAGGGCACTCACTAGCCAGCACCACGAAAACGGTGCAGGACATACTTGGGAGGCAATTTTCAGTTTCAGAAGCTAATGGACCTGGTGTTTCAGCTATCTCATGCACAGCTCTCCAAATGCCACAGTATACATACATTCTACCTATGTATCAGCTTGAAAGAGTGAGAAGACAAATGTCCTGTCTGCCACAATGAAACAAGGAGCCTATTCATTTGAATAGGTGCTGATTTGTTAAAAAAGGCACAACGAACTCAAGCAAAGAAAACAAGTTAAAAGGAAGAGCAACACAGCAAGCCAAAGTAAGCAGAGATTTGAGGGAAAATATTTGAAATGAAGATTTACAGTCTAACATTGCAAACATCACTTGGGTACAGAACATTAAAATGTGTGCTTTTAGCCATGTTTTTGTTGTTTCACAGCCCAGTTCACAATAATGGCCAATATGGTTACTGTTAATATGGGTCTTTCACATTTGTTTACATAGCAGTGCTGTCAAACTCACTTCAGTGAGGTCTCAAATAAGGGAAGCTAAATGCTAACAGATTCCCTCCTGTGGGAAGGAGGGTACCCAGCTTCCCTGGATGCCATACACCAAGCTGTTCACATGCTCAGTGGGCACAAGAGACACCTCAGTGTCATGGCCAGAGGAAGCTCTGATTCACTGGCAGGTTACAAGTTGTCCTGATGGAAGAATTTACTCATTCAGTGATAGACTGATCTAGGCATGCAAATGGGAGCTCCTGGGTGATCTGATGACACCATTTTCAGCTTCCCTAGCAGCCTCTGCTTCTTCCAGTACAACATATTCAACTATGGCTGTGCTAATGTGGTAGGTCACGTAGCTATGTAAAAGTCCTGTACGGCAGCCACACCTGAATAACTCATAATTTGCATAGGGTTTCACTGCAACAAGGTGGAAACTCCCAATTTAGAGTTAATTCTTGCTTATGAAATCTGCATGTACCAAAGAAAATTAAACAGATCATTTAATCACATCCTAGATACAACAGCTCAGTAAACAGGGCCGTGACAAAAAATAACTCAAGAGGTAAAAGTAATCACATTATCAGAAGATCTGCTTGTAGGTCAACTGGTGACCACATCAAGGTCCTAGCAAAGAGATTACCTTAATGTGATAATAGGATGTGGCTGAAAATGGGAGCAGTTCAGGAGCTGACCTGCAAGCAGATCTGGCACTTCTGCTTCAGTGGCAGTAAGGCAACATGGCTGGTTATTGGTGGTAAAAACTCGGTCCACCTCATCTGATGTCCTATCACATGTCTACCGGCACACTCATTCTTGGTTCCTCAGACTTCTTAACTTTCCTCCCTTCTCTATTCAAAGAAACCAGGTGTGAGCTGCAGAATGATGCTCTCTTCTTTGCTGCTACTTCAAGAAAACTGATGTGGACTGGGGCACTTTGCAGAGAAGGTGGAGTATTCTGATCAGGAAAAATGTCAGCTTCAAGCACAGCCAATAGCAACTGGAAAGAAGGATAAAAGCAGTAGGATAATAGCAGGAGAACTTTCCTTCCCTCTCCTGGAAGAAGAGAGGAGAAACAGAACATTAAAGACATCAACACTTCACAACAACTATACAAACTTCATATACTCAGCTGTGCTATCCTCACAACATGCACTTCTCTCCACTTCGCTGTTTCTTCCTGACTACTTTTATAACAAGGATTGCATGCTCTTTGGGACAAGAGCATCTTTGTTAGCTGGGTACTACTACAACGTGAGTGCTTATTAAAATAAATAGTATCCTAGGATGTATTTCTCATCTGTTTGTTAAAAAGTCTGGATATAATTTTGTGGTGAAAGGGTGGAGCTTGCATCAACAAACCACCAAAAGCAGCTATCAGATACAGCTTCCGAAGTCAACACGTAACCCTGTGCAAGCTGACTTCTGCAGCATTGCTGCAGGCATCTTATGGGAAGTTGTTTAAATTCTCTCTTGTCTAAAAACCTGCCTGATGACACAACCAGTCCTTTGAGCTTCTAGAGAAAGTACCTCAGATCACAGAATCTATTTACACTGTTTGACAAGAAGCAGGCTCAAGACAGGATACAAATGGGGAACTTGTACTTGGTGCTGACAAATTTCTCAGGTTTTCAGATGTCCTACTATAAGAATTGCAAATGTTTGTTTTTCTTCACGGAAGACAGAGAAGCACTTTTATTCGCATTTAACAGATACGGGTTTCACTTGCCTACAGCATAAGGAATATGAATAGGACAGAAGCAGAAAGGACCTTCATGTTTTAGTTTTTAGGCACTTTTTCCCTAGCTGTGAAAAAAAAAAAGAAGTTTACCTTTAAGTATCATTTTTCTAAAAATACCTTTAGGTCACATACAGTTTTTAGGTAATGGTCATATTATTGCTACACCTCATAACCTCTTTAGTTAAAGAGACTATCTGCTCAATATATAATTGCACAAGTCTGAAGTCTCCTGCTCAGGCTCAGCATCAAACCATAAAAATCACAATGCAATCCATTTTACTGAAGCAGAGAGTTCACTCAAAGTTTCTGCAGCTATGTATTTGACCGGGATTCAATGAAGAAAACCATTGCCAAGAGACTGAGCTCTGGGGAATATTGAGAAGATTCCTATATGTAATTCAATTTTTTTTAAATCATTCGATTGAACCAGAAAACAGAGAACTTAAAAAAATAGTTACTGCCATTTTATTTACTTTTTGTAAGAAGACTATATTAGCAACATATATGGATTATGCAGGACTGAATCATACCACCTGATGTTAAGTATGAAGGCTGTAGATTTTTGCTTTCACACTAGCTTTTAGTCTTATGGTCTAAATTGACAAACTGGTATAAACATAAGTGGTTATGCTTCATTCAATGGAACTAGCTACATGTATAGAAGTCTAATTCTGATGCTGAATGTAAACGGCTTTACAGTTTCTCAGCTGAATTAAAGATAATTGACCCCTGAATTAAGGGAAAGCTCCTTATGGAAGAATCGGAATCAATAAAATCTTAAAAGAAATGCAGTTACTTTGTGAGCTAATGAAAACATATTCATATTTATAATAAAATTTATAATATCTATGTCAGTAAAAATACAGCTTTAGAGTCTTATTCTCTGCATATTTGACTACTTTCTCCATTCAAGCATAAAAAAGACTTGCAAGTATTTAGGCTATAAGGAATTAGTTGCCTATTTTCTAGAGTTTTACAACAAATTAAATAATTTTCACTGCAGGCAGGCAGTCAGTCTGAAGAAAAATTCTTGGTAGTTTCATTGGCATGAGCTTACTGAAGGAAATCAAATAAACAGCAATAACTACCACACTTACTTTAGAGCAAAAGCTGAAAGAGTTTCATACAGAGAAAAGTTAACCAAAAAGTATATACTTGGAACATCCAGTTGCAGCAGCAGCCTAAATGATGCCAACATTCCCTGTTATTCTGAATACTCTTTTAACAGGGTAACTGTAATTCCAAAAAACCCCATAAATCCCCACAATCCTGTAAAAGGAATGAGATGCTTGCCAGCAGATGAGCAATATCATGCATTTAACTGGACTAGTTTTGTTTTTAATGCCCACCTGCCTGCAACTTTCACAGATGCTGCAGAGAGCACTGAGATGTAAAGAATCCTATGCGCATTATGCGCTTTCCCTTACAGTCCTCCCCAAAGCCTCAGATGGTGACTTAGAGCAGAACACTGCAAACCAGTTTATTCACACCAGTCGAACATCACCTAGATAGTGATGTGTATAATTTTGCAACATCTCATTCAAAGGGTGATTCAGGTGGTGATTATAGCTTAGAGAATTGGCACATGGTAGAGCAACGAAGTTCTGGGAAACATCCATAATAACTGGAATATCCAATGTGAGCAAAAGGCTAATTTCAGAAAAAATAAGTTGCCACAATACCAAGTATGTCGGCGCAATTTCAGTTATTTTACGCTTATTTAAACAATAGTTTAGATTCAACAGACTAGATTCAACAAAACCACTCCAGTGGTTACTCATGGCACATCAACCAGAAGCCGGAGATCTTGGCTTCCAGGGGAGCTCAGTGCTGCAGAAGGGGATTCACAAGATCTGTGATACTGAGCCTGCCAGCCTTGAATTGCCAGAATCTAGCCCACTGAAAGCAGATGCAGATCTTAAATCCTATCCTGCCCTAACACACTGCTCATTGCTGTTAGAAGGTACATCTATGGAGAGGAGACTCTCTCTTCTGAAAACAAACTGCTAAATACCCTTTTTCAAAGAAGTGGTGGGGATAAGTGTATGTAGGGAGAACTGAACTGATGCATCCTGTAAGTTGAGTTTGTGCTCTAACTTGTTAAGTTAAAGAGAGGTACCATAATTTATTCCCTTTTGTTTTTTGTTTTGTTTGTTTAAATAGGGAAAAAACCCCCAATCCACCACACTAAAACTTTTTTTGAGGTCCCCAGTCCTGCCAGCATACGTTAAATATCATTTGACAGTACTTTATAGACTCAGGACCTTTGTTTCTCGATTCTGATCAGGCCTATATATGGGCTGGGAACTTTGCTTTAAGCACACACAACTACTTCATTCCTGCCTGGACTCCTCAGCTATCTGAGGAACCTTAAAAAACCAGGCATCTCTAACTTAACTGTTTCAATCTTCGCGACAGAAAAAAAGCAGGACCTACCATGAACATAATTTTAAGATTTTGGCATCTAAATTCTGAAAAAATCCTATTTTCAGTGCCTAAATAATTTACTGCATCTTTCTGCAAATTACTTGCTTTTGATTACAGTGCAGTTCTATGGCATGGACTATGGAGTGGCCCACCATTACAATCAGTGACCACTTGGGAAAGTCAAAGTTAGAGCATCTAAATAACTTTTATCATAAATCACCAGTAATAATTTTTTTTTAAACAAGTACTGCACATATTTCAAATATACATAGCACATGTGAAAGATTATTTATAAGCTGAGATTTCAACAGGAGGGTTTTTCTGAATATCTGGCATCTTTGTACTACACAAAACCTGAACTGCCTTCCAGCACAAGACTGGAAGTTTTCCGCCTGTTTCACTAGGAGAGAAACAGTCTCCCTTATAAGACTTTGGCACTTCTGAAGATTTCTTCCCACAGATTTTTGTAACTTCCTTAAAAGAAAGGAAAAAGTGACCCCCATTTAATTTAGCTATTGTTTACTTTATTACTATTCTGTAGTAGAAAATACATAATGTCCGTGTCCCATCCTGTCCACCGCCCCCAAAACAGGAGCTATGGTGCCTTGGTACATTAAGCACATTCTGGAAATGTTATGCTTTGTGCACCTCACACCAGCCAGAAGCAGGAAATATCGTGGTAGTCTGCAGTGTTCCTCTAGCTAGAGCTCTTTATAATATGAACTTTGCTTCTAAAATGCCAAGGACTCCAAGGAGGAGTTGACTTTATCTTTATTTGTAATATCCATACAAGCGTTTCTATCAAGTACAGACAGAACTGGTGTGAAGTTATGATGGGTCAGCACGCATGGGAATGGGGATGATTAATGAACCTCTATGCCCCCTGCTTGTGACTGACTGAGGAATCAGATTTTTGAAAGCTCCTCCACACATCATTTTCAGGAAGTATTTAGAATTTAAGCACTACGGACTTTCAAGGTGAGGCAAAGGAACCATTACACAGCAAAAGAGAACATGCAGGGAGGCATCTGAGCTGTCTGCAACTCATCTGGCTCCAGACTGAACACAGTAAACTTGAATTAGTCTCAAAAAATAGCCACTGTTAAAATCACTCTGGTATTTGCACACCACCACAGCATGTGAATGAGCCAGTTCACCTGCAGCTTGCCCCAGACTGTGCACTACGTTTGCTTACGCAAAAAGAAACATGCATGGCCTCAGATTCCCAAGTGGCATTAGAAAATGGGACAGGATAACTCTTCAAGCCAATCCATAAATTCCAGAGGAAAAATTATTTCAGCTACCACAATACAGTTCAAAGTCATCCAAAATAATTATTTTTCTTCACGTCTAGCTATGTGCTCAAATACAGATTCAACCACATCATGGGTAGCTAATTTTACATTTAAAAATCAAACTAGCATACACTGTATGATTTCATAGTCCCACACTGAGGAGCTAGTTATTACTTGTCATCTTCCCTGTTGTATGTGACAGAAATGAAATGAACAAAAGAAGAAAATAATTTCCCTGGTTTTTTATCCCAAATCTCTTCATAGCATAAATTCAGATTGACAGAACAAAGATTAAAGAATATTTCTCCCCTGAGAAGATACACTTCCTCATAATTGTAATGTCAAAATCCCTGACATCTGAGCCTACTTTATCTAACACAACTAAAACTGAGGAAAAAAGTATACCCTGTAAGCGTGAGGTAAATAGTTTGAAATAATTGGAGTCAAATGTTTAACTATGAATAGAATCCTCTCTTAGCAAGAGCAGTGTCTGATGGTAGAGCACCAGGAGAAAAAACTTCTCAATTAACAATCATCCTTACATAAAGTATCTGGACATATTATGTAAGCAGAAGGAAAAGGCATGGAAGAGCTCAGTAAAACTCCATGGCCCAGTATCTACCAAGACACAGATAAACGCAAAAAGAAGAAAGTGTATAAAGCTCATACAGGTCTAAAAAAAAAAAAAAAAGTGGAATTTAAAAAAGTGATAGATACCATTTGTATTTTCAAATGTAACAAATTATGCAAAATCAGGACAACTTATATTAAGAACTGAATATACTAAGAAATCTTAATATATTAAAAAGAAAATATATTTAAACAGAAAATTTTAAAATCAAACCATGAGATTGTAAAACTTACTGGCCAAATACTTGGCGTCAGAATATATAAGTGCATTCAAACCTGCCCTTTGACTCCTTAGCTTTTCCTACCCAACAAATAACTTGACTTTTTAGGATTTTTGTAAATATATGTAGCTAACTTTAAAAATGTAAACAAACATATCAGTTTTAAATTGCAGACTGTATTAGATAAGGCTGATATAAAATTCAGATTCAGTTGTGATTTGCCAGTTAGAAAACATACGCTAGGCAAATCTTCACACAAAGCCTGTAATTTATGAAGCCAAACAGCAGTTTTGGTTCAGGTAGCTGATACTTGATTTTAAAAAATGCTAACAGACGTCAGTTTTTATTTATTTTATTTTTCATAAATCAGGCAGGAGGTGAGGGATGATTAGGACCAGCACTGAATGTGGAATCTGCCCATACTAAATTCTTTCCAGATTGCCCCAGAGCTAAATCTGCAGCACACCAGAACTCTAGTTGATATCCCAATGAACTGGAGTCGTGAAGGACTTCATTTTCACCTTCAGAACGACAGCCAGAGGCAGACGGAACAAAAATTAAGATATATGCAAATATATCTTTTGCAATATCTAAAAAAGAAAGAGCACAAAGCTTACATACCTAATATATCTATTTTTGCTGTCTCACACTACAGTTGAACGTAAGAGTCTAAAATTAGGCATCCATCTCAGTTTGAAAGCCGCATCCCTCAGGCTTAGCAGGTATCACAATTTCTGCTACAATAACACACAGGACTTTGTTGTATACTATAAAAGACATACATGCCTGGAGACAGCTGCACCCTGAAATCTCTAATGAGATGAGCCAGGGTAAACCTCTTCATGAAGCTAGTATCACAGCAGAAAAATTTCCCTGGGCTTCCTTCAAAAGTTTTCCACACAAAAGTGATTGACTTCACTACGTTCTCCAGTTTCTTTTCAATCTTTGCACTGCGCCAATCCCCAAATTTCTATCACTCCCTCAAGACCTTTATTATTTCTACCATTGCAAACAAATGACAAGTTATGATTATCTTAACCTTTCAACATGCCTCAACAGCTAACATAGTTGTACAAAGCAGCAACATGTGTGCTAACAAGAGTTGCTGCTGCGAGTGATGTGGAATGAACTAGGAAAGCGCAAGCTCCTGGAGGCTGCTCAGCTACCACCTGAGCTTGGAGGTTTGCCTTGCTTGCAGCTCTACACCTTCCCACTCAGCTCCCATGCTGTCCCAGTACTCTCCCACTCCTGAGCTGCCAGACTGGGAGGAGAGCTCAGGAAACTCCAGCGCAGGTTCATAAAACCAGGCTCATGCCAAAATGCAATTGCCAGCACTTTCCTTCCAAACACAACCGGAGAAGGGCGAAAAGCGGTGTCTCCTTTTGACCTTCTGGTTATGGCATTTGCTCAGGAAACGGGTCCTCATCTCGAGGGGAGTCAGACCCTGTCACTCACATCCAGAAAGCAGTTAGAAGACGAACCTTCACCCTGCCTTGATGAAGCCTGGTTGATGATGCCTCCCCCGCTATGGAGAGGGAAGAACCAGGTTCCTAAGAGATGACAACCCACCTCACCAGCAGCAACCGGAAGCACCTCCCTGACATGAGTATGCTGCAACCTGGCCATTAGACTTGTGCTGCCTCTTCTGCTTCCCACCTCCGCCTTGGGGCCTCCTGAATTACCTGTTGGATGGCTGAACAGCTTCAAAAGGGAAAGCAGGGAGTTAAGTAAAGATAACCTCATCTGGGAAGGCTGCTGTCCTGGGAATAGAGATGGGCACAGACCTCGTAACCCTCACTTCTGATGCAAATTGGCCAAGAGCTATAAGACTAAGCATCCATCCCAAGCTCAGACACTGAGCTCACCTCACAGATTTCCTACGAAGCCAAGACATGAAACACAGCCCCAGCTCTACTCCACTGGAAAGCACTGTCAAGAGTTCAGCAGCACAGTGTATCCACAAAGTTTTAACTTGCTCTAATCCTAGGTAGTTTTCAACCTTGTTGAGACACAGCAAGTCCAAGCTTCAATACCAATCCAGAAAGCACATTGCATTGTTTAACAGAGATCTCCCATATTTTCTAAAATAATTGTTAGAAATACTACAGCTCTGCTGAACAACACTGAGGTAGTATCTGATTCTCACAGCCCTTCCAGAGTCTCGTAATGGCAATGAAAACCAGAATTTCATAACGCCTTTAATGAAAGCACCACTTCCAAAAACTCCCGATTCAGCAGGAAGTGGGGGTAGGGAAGAGAGCTAACACAAGCACTGAACAAAACACATGCACATTAATTCAGTCATGGATTTTATCCAATTGTCAAAACGTTTCAGAAGGAAAATGATCCTTTAGGAAGTGATGATTTCTTTATTATTTCTTCACCATCATTCAATACAAAATATCAAATGCAATTACAACAAAAAAAGTTGAAGAACATTTAGTCCTCATCTGATCCAAAACATGTGCACAAACACAATAGGCATTAATTTCATCACCCTGACAGCAACTGGGATAAGATACTAAGGGTCACAGAGAAATGACAGCATTCGTCATATTGAATTACCAGTCCTTTCAGCCCTTCAAATGTCCTAATCACAGGTATATTTGCAGTCATTTTGGTTTTCACATTCTATGGTAAGATGCAGGTGTTTACTGTCTGTATGAAATGTAAGAGACCAGACTTCCCTAACAGAGTAAAGACAAAAGCAGTAACGCACCCACAGTTCACAGGCCACATGATGATTTAGAAGCTTGGGGCCAAGTCTACTATTAGCACAAGCAAATGCAAGTCCTCCAAAGCACTTGAACTGCACCTGTTTGTGTCAGTGACTGCTTTGGCTTGTGGCTGATAAAATTAACATCCTTTGCTCTCTAAGACTTACTACTCACTTTACATATAGTTCAAGCATCTTGTGTATGTTCTTCCTAGAAAAGAGTACTATAGCACTTCTGCAGCTTACAGCAGGACAGGTGGGAACCAAGACAACTGCATTTGCATCTAAAGCAACACAGGGCCAAAGCAGGGCCATTCTCTCTATGCCACTTTCCAACAGACCACATTTACAGATTTTCATTACTATGAGTTTATAATCCTGGAGATCGTTGAAGAGCACTGTCATAATGCCACGTACAGATTAATTTTATATAATTATAGCTCCTAAATAAAATTCAAGGCTAACTCCAATTGTACTGACAAATTTACGCAGCATTATAGGATTTCACTTTATAGTCATACTGGTTTTGTCCAGTTTACCTCATTTACAGGACTGGTATGTCCTGGGTTACTTTTTGTACTCTAAATGCTGGTTCTTCAATTTTCTACAACCAACTCTTGCATGACAGTCAGCAAAAGGGCTATTTTTGGCAATTCATTAACAGAATTCTAATATTATTGGAAAATCTAAACTGATTCCACCTTAGCTCAAGTTCTCTGAGGCTTTGTAAAACAAATCATTTTGGTGGAAAAACACAGGTCTGACCCAAAATTTAAAAAGGGGAAGTATTTACAGCATGAGAAAGTCAGAAACTTTTAGAGTTACTTCATGAGCCACTCTCTAGAACATAAATACCCAGTAAAGGTTCACAGCAATTATAGCTCTGCAATTATCTTAGATCTCACGTCAAATACTTATGAGAAAGGGAATTATTAGTCTTTCACGGTTTTCTGTCATGCAGTTCAGGTTATCACCTTATTTAGTTACATTTCACAACTGAAAAGCATTTGCTACAAAGATAAAATGCCTTCCTAGCATGAACCAGAGTTTTCATTTTAATAAACTTGGCTAAAAACATCGAGGTTCAGGAGAATAAAAAAATAAGAAAAACACGTTTGTGCATATGGTGATGAGGGGAAGACCATTTAGATACTTGATGGACTAACAGCAGATGATACACAGAAACATCACTTCCTGACAGATAAATAAATAAAAAATAGATATCAAGATAAACTAGTATTTCGTTCAGTCAGAAAATAATCTACGTTTATGATCCAAACCAACTTTATTCTATTAAGGCCCCACTCACATTACTGGGAATTTCAGTAAAATTATTACTTTAAGATCAGACATCTCAAATATTCACAACTGCCTTGGAGCGTTATCATATTGAAAAACCACAAAGACTCTAAGAGTAATAAACTGAAGAATGCTAAACAGTACATAATGTTAAAGACTTTTTATATAGGGTAAGATGGCAGCAGTGCTAAGAAAAAGTCACTTAAGGCTTTGATTCAATAAGTCACTTAAGCACCTGTATAATCCTAATGACTTTAGTGAGACTACACAAGAAGTTCCAATATTCTGATGGCTGAGGCTGTTGGCCTCTCACTTATCCAGTTACAAAAAAAAAAAATCCCAACACACTTCAATCAATTGAATAAATTAATAGACCTGAAAAAGATGCTGAATTCCTCCCTCCCATGGCCAATACAATGCCTTAATGGTGGTAAAGCCCTACAACTGCCTTTATGAAGCCACACAAGTTACTATTCTTGCATTGTTTTTTGGGATTAAGCCTAATGATGCTACACTTCTGCATTCTATCTAATTACATGCCTTAAACCAGCCAATTCACAGTAGCTCTCAGGCTACCATCCTAATCTCACTCAGACACATGCTTAACTTTCCACTCAGTGTCAATTTAAACATGCTCGGTGTTCATAAGTCTAGGTCTGACGGGACACCCTGTTTCTCCTCCTTGGAGCAAATGGGCAATATCTTCCAGTAAAACAATACGTGTATTTTAAGGATTCTACCTCTTATCTCTCTACATATGTATCATATTTTCCAAGTTTTTATTTACCTTTCACTCTCAGTTACCATTTTACTTATCCTATGACATATGGCACATTGGTTTTGTGGGTTCACTTCTTTGTTTCTGTTACCCTTTATTGCAGCTTCGCATACACCATCTCTTCCTCTCTTAGTATCATCTGTTGCTTACAGATCATAGACAAAGCACGTCTTTTAATATTGTCCTAAGTGATCACCTGTACTGCCTCCCACCATTTTTTTTTTTTTGTGTGGATGAAGTTTTATCAGTGCAATAAAAGAAAACAGAGGTCAACAGACAATGGCTGCCTTTTTCATAGAATCATAGAGTCGTTTAGGTTGGAAAAGACCTTTAAGATCATCCAGTCCAACCATTAACCTAACATTACTGAGTCCACACTAAACCAATTAAGGGTAGACTAGACCAAACCATGTCCCAAAGTGCCACGTCTACCCGTTTTGTTTCTTCTGGTTAGTGTTTTCCTTTCTGTACCCTTATGTAATGGGCATCTTTTTTGATAAAAGTTCTTATCAAAAGCTCAAAGTGGTTGCTACTCTGTGCACACTGTTTTTAGGAAATTTGAGTAGTTTTTCTGTTACAATTTGTATCTTGATTTTTGGCTCTCATTCTTAGAATGGGTTGAATTAAACTACTATACTGCTACTTTCAGCTGCTAATGACCGAGTTGTGTTACTACACATCAAGACACCTGCATTAAAGATGCTACATAAAAAGAAAGGCAGATAAAACAGTAAGTACTTAATCTGTGAACTACCACTCCCTTTTTAATCTTTTTTAAAAAAAAAAAAAAAAAAGATATGTAAATCACAACACAAGTTAACTAATTTGGATGAGACGCAAGGATGAAGTTACACGAGTTACAAGCTGAAGCAAAAACTAGTTACCACTAAAAGACGACCTCACTTCTGGTTTGTATCTGTTGTATTCACCTTCATCATGACATCACGTTCATCTGATGTCAAACTGTGCAATTCTTCTATCTTTAGCTGGCTTTAGGGGTTTCCATGAGACATTGGTATGAAGTGAGGCCTACAACTGCAGCTCAAGAGTGGAAATTAGGGTGAGACCTAGCCTGATTTTGAAATAAATGCTTCATAAGAGAGTGGACAAATGCTTTAGTTGTAAATATGAAGAAGGGCCTATTTGTACCAGCTCTGTCACCTGCCAATCAACACGTAAGCACTTGTTATTCTTTGCTCTTGAGCACCTACAGCTGACACAAACTTCAAACACACTTCTGTATATTCAGGCAACTTTGGAAGTGAGGTTTAGGCACAGCAAGCACCTGTAATTTTATGTAATTATTTTTTTACATGTAGAATTAAAAGTCTCCTTATTTACTTTCAAATTGCAGACAAGTATGTAACCTTGCAAACACGTAAAGCGTCATGAGTTAAGTATTATTATTTGAACGCAGGTACCGCTCTGGTCACGCAAGAGAGGCCTCCAATTCTGACTTATTAACCTGAAACCTTGGACTTCAGTTTCTGAGATACCGCATAATCACAGTCCGTGGCTGAACCAAAATTTAAAGGCCCAAGACTGACAGTAGGTAGACTGCATGAGAACCGAGATGCTGCAATAATTTAAAGGTTAAGTAATCTATTTATTAAAGACTCGTAGGTGTGCTCAGTGCAATTATAGTTGATTATAGTTTCCTAATGTACTACCAACGCCATACTAGAGATGTGCAGCACAGGCCGCAGGGTTCAAGCGTGCAAAGGCGGCTGCCATTCGAGTGCTGACAGAGCACGACCGCTGTCGCATCCCTTCCGTTTTCCCGACCTGCAAAACGAACACAACACCGACACTCCGTGAAAAGCATCATCAGAGGAGCAACTGCGGCTGCGAGGCAAGGCTGTCCTCCGCGGATCCGGAGCCGCCGCCGCTCCCGGGGAAAGGCCACGGCCCGCACCTGCTGGCGGCCGCCGCTTCCTCCCCGCGGACCTCGCATGGCGGCGGGCGGGCCCTGCCCGGCGAGCCGCGTCCCGCCCGCCGGGGCGGCCTGAGGAGAGGCAAAGCGGGGCAGGCGCCCGCCGGGAGGCGAGCCCAGAGCCGCGGGCCCCCGGCCGACATCACCGACGGCCGCTCCCGGGGGGCCGCCAGGCCGGATCCCCCGGCCCTGCCCTGCCCTCCCCGCCCGGCTCACCTGCACGCCCGTGTAGTTCTCGAAGAAGAAGAGCACCATGCTCTGGTAGATGGTGTAGAGGCGGTCGTCCACCTCGCGGTAGAAGCGGGCGGGCAGCACGGCGGAGAGCAGGCGCCAGGCGCCCCAGGCCAGCACGTAGGTGGGCGCCGTGCCCATCATGACGGCGGCGGGCAGGACGTAGCGCATGGAGTAGGTGTGCAGCACCAGCGACAGCAGCATCTTCCCGCTGCCCCCCCGGCCTCACCGGGACACCCACATGGGCAGCGCGCTCACACACAGCCCGGCAGCCCCGCCGGCCGCATCGCCCGCCGCGCCGGGCAGACCCGCCGGCCGGGCGGGCGGGGAAGCAGCGGCGGCCGCCGCCGGCACGGAGGGAGGGAGGGAGGGAGACGCGGGAGCGGGCACCGGCCCCGGCTCACGGCTCCCCCCGCGCCGCCTCCGCCACCATATTGCCGGCCGGAGGAGGAGCCGCGCCGGCAGGAAGGCGGCCCCCGGGCGGCTGCGGGGGGACTTCCGGGATGGGCGGGCGGAGCCGCGGCTCCGCCTCGGCCGCGGCCTGAGGGGACGGCGCCCGCCCCCACCCCCGCTGCCGCGGCTGGGCCGGCCGCCCCGGGGGCTCCCCGCGGGCAGACCCGGGGCAGCGTCCCCGTCCCTCCCCGCTCGGGCCCCGGCGCCCGGTGAGCGGCTGCAGCAGCCCCCCGGGGCGGGGGTGCCGGGCTGCTCCCCCGAGGTGCGGTGGAGGGCTGCTTGGGCACCCTGTGAAATGAGGCACCGCGCTTATAACCGATAGGCTGTAATTAGCATGAATTTTAACCTAGCATAGCATAAGTTGGAAGAAAATTTACTTTTTTTTTTTTTTTTTTCCCCTCCCCACTTTCTGCCGTGAGTCCAAAGTGGAGCACTAAGAAAATTGTGCTTATTAGTGTTGCCGGCTACAACCACAGGGATGGTCAGGGGTTTGTACGCGCTTCATGCTTACCAGTTTGCGTTTTGACTCCCCCAGGTTGTCACAAAAGCAGGCAGGCGCCCGCCTGGCACCCTCTCCTCTCTGGCCCCCAGCAGCCTGGTGACAGCAGCCGCCAGAAGCACCAGCTGCTCCTGAAGAAAATGCAGTAAGTCTTGTGGAAAACAACGGTGCAATAACCTCCCCAGAGAGGTTAAGTTTCTTAAGAAGCCGCAGCGCGTAGTGAAGTATTTATTCCTTGTTTTTAAAAAAGGGCATTTCATCCTGAAGCTTGTGAAGATCTCATTGTTTCAAAAGAAGTGGATGCTCAATACCTTCTGCTAAGATTCTGTTTCCTTTGCCAGGCTTTAACTGGGACAAGCTTTGTCCTTTGCTGTTTACCTCATGCTAGCTGGGTTTTAGTGTGTGTTGAAAATGGTATCCTGAATACTTCAGTAAAGTAAGGCTGGGGAAACGATACTAGGTTGAGGTACTGTGGCAACGTTCTCTTCGGACTGCCTCAGAGGTCCTGAGCTCTGCAGTGAGAACTCATATTTGACATGCACCATAGCTCCTGTGTCCCTAATGAGACAAAACGGTCTTTATTTCCCCTTATTTACCCCTCTCCGGAAAGGGGGAGCCTGCAGCCCAGTCATGACAGCTTTTCTGTCGGGGCCCCCCATCCCGATTAGTGTGTACATTTCTGTCCTCACAGAGTAACTGCTTACGCTACCCTCAGCTCAGCACTACCAGAATAGAGGCACTTTCCCCATCGTGGCCTCTTTTGGCAGGGAATTTTTCTGCCTTAAACCAAGCAAACCTTGACTGGACAGAAAATTGAAGAGGAAGCTTCTGGTTTGTGATGCCTATGACATGGCCACGTGGAAGAGAACGTAATTCACCAGGATACAGGGAGGAGAAAGTAATTCAGCACAACACAGGGAAGGTAAAGCTAATGCCAGCACAGCCAGGTGTGCAGGAACGAGCGCTCTGGTATGGCTGGAATGGCAGGATGGGTTGGAGAGTGGATCCAGACCTGCTCCTTCACAAAGGCAACTGCAGAGAGAAACTAGGATTCGGAGCAACTAGGTGTGTTTGGCTAATGAGACTGCAATCAGGGGTGGAAAATGTAGATTAGCAGTCTGTAAAATAAACAGTGAACTGGGACTGGGAAATGGTGGAGGACTGGGAAAATACAGGGAAATTCAGCTGTCTGGGCTTAAGGCAGAGTATGTGCTTGTGAGATGGGGTTAAAGACTCAGTAAACAGCCTGATGAAGTGAGCTGCAGTGAAAATGTGAAAGGAATAAAAATAATGTTCATATCAAGGAATGTACTTGGGACTTCTGATTCCATATATGTAAAATCATATCTTTCCTTACAGAACTAGAAGTTCACTCATACTTTTGAAGAACTTGGATATTATAATGATTACGAAATCTGGAGAAATGAACAATTCTGCCTCTGGAGGATGGTTTGGCTATTGTGATAAATAAGAACTGAAAAGCCACCTTGAATGAAAAGGAAATAAAATACCAAGCTCTTCAAGAAATAATGCACATTCTATGCACCAAATGCAGTACATGTCTAGTGGAAAAGTAGTACCTAATCTCATAGTTGAACTCAGACAAGCAGTCTTAATCTGGCATCTCTTGATATATTTAAGTAAATGGTTGACTTTCCAACCTTAGTGATATTCTTTCAGTTTCGGATTTGTGGGGCCCTTTTCTCTATGTGTTTATATACATAGCTGTTCTACATAGATGGCTATTCCTGTCTTGAATCTGACTCAGTCCTTTGCCCCAGTGGTAAAAATGAGCACTGAGATCCTTCAACTCATTAGGGTTGTATATAAAGACATGTCTTTACCAGTTTTAGAATGGTTGCCCCTCGATTCCTTTGAATGTTTTTTTTTTCCTCCTATAATGCCAATAAGTGAATAAGACTACCCCTCTTGTCTTTGCTGTATTTTTTATTTCACATGGTTTTTACATGCCCCCTCTTTTTCTTTTTTTGTTACACTAATATTTGAATTTTATTTTTTTTCATAGAATCATTTAGGCTGGAAAAGATCATCCAGTCCAACCATTAACCTAACATTACCAAGTCCACCACTAAACCAATTAAGGGTGTAGTAGCAATTTCATGTTTCCCGGCTTTCCTGGCTTGGTGACTGGATTATTTATAATAAAAGTGAAAACTAGGAATCATTAAGATTGGAAAGGACCTCTAAGATCATCATTCCTATCATCAACCCAACACCACCATGCCCACTAAACCATGTCCCAAAGTGCCACATCTACCCGTTTTCTTGCATTTGATGCTTTTTCACATTCTTAATCTGTCACCATCCCACACCACACACACAAGCGCACATGTTCACACACTTTGTTTCTGGTTTTGATCATTTGATATTTTCAACAGGCTCTTTTAATATGGTTTCCTCTCTTTTCAAGTATATGTTATCAAATGTATAGATACTGTTTTAGTTGTTAGTCACACAAAAAGTACAATGTCTCTTGTACTAACGCTTAGGACTTGTTTAATTTCCTAGTATAATTATATCAGTATGATATGGTAGTATGGTGTTGAAATGTCTGCAACTGCGTGAAACCTAAACTTTTCAATTCAAGAAATGAGTATGCCACAAGGATTAGATCTGGGACACTGCCACCAAGTCCTTGCTTCATTTGATTCATAGGCCTTATTATCCTAGATCATTCTGGATTGTGCCACAAGAATTTGAATATTAGTCTTTCACACTGTAGACTACAGAGGCAAAATAAGAAAAATGTTCTGATCCTTGCTACAATTTGTAGTTTCTAGTCCTATGAAAGCATAGGCCCTAATTACACCTCCTTTAACCAAAATGCCAGTCTATCAGCAGAATTAATTCCTAGACATTTTACTTCCAGCTGGAAGAAGCAAAATCACCCCATTTTGCATGACTAGGACTCCATTTAGGAAATTAAGACTTCAAACCTGTTAAGGCATTACTTTCCTCTGTACAACAACCTTGAAATTTAAAGACTAAACAAGCCTGCAATTTTGGAAAAAAACATCAGTCTGTGATGCCTAAGGAGCTCAGTCTGGTGTGAGCATAATTATTTGGTGTGAACCTGATTATTCTAGTGTTAGGTTCTTCTGCCAGTGGTTGTCACCTCTAAAGTGGCCAAACTCACCAAACTCTGGAAAAATACCAGACTTTCATCTTATGGTGAAAAATACCAGTGACTGTACCTCTAGAAGGAACCATAAACTGTGTTGCTAAACACCGACTCTGAACGTTAAGGGATTTTCTGATAGTGCTAGTCACATGGTGGTGTTTCACAATTCTGTCACCCACTCAGTGTAATTATCAATTAGACTAAGTAAAGCCAGATACAAATCAAACTGCCTCAAGGTTTAGAATTTAAATCTTTACAGATAGTCTTATCTTCAACAGTATACTAGGAGATAATTTATTGGTATTACCTCTGTCTATATGTATTGAGAAATGAGGCACAGATATTAGGGCCAAAGGACTAGATCCAAATAAGGATTTAAGCACCTGAATTGCTGGTGTCCAGGCCTCTGAGTGGGTACCTAGCCTTTCTATGCAGTACATGTCATGCAGAGAGCTAAGCAGTGCAGAACAGGATCCACAGCAATCATCTGTGCAAGCATGAAGTTGATTAAAAGTAGCAGACTCAATGTGTATTTGTGTAAAGTCAGGTAGAAGGACATGTTGAGGACGGCGTTGTGGCCTAAGTATGGCCTCGCAGGACCTCATTCAGAAACACCTCTGTCAACTTGAGATCCATAACCCACAGATCTCTCTCAAAGATTTTGGTAACACATTTTTTAAAATGTGGCCAGAGGAGATGCCAACATCACCTCCTATTTCCACCCACATGGACGGAGAACTGGATTAGACATGGATTCGGTTTGTTGAGGGTATCAAACTCGTACCTCCCATCACTGAGGAGGGTGACCTGCAGGGTAAGAATAATGAGCATCTCTCATGTTGAAGATGCATTTACTTAGCAATTGCTTAGTGTAACATATAAAAATAATTAGATTAGATTACTGGTAGACTAGTTTGGAATACAGTTAGACTAGTTTAGACAAGTAGATTAGTTTAGATTACAGGTCCTCTAGATGTGTGTCTTTTCTCTAACAGTGGCCATATCCTTCTGCATCTCTCTGTGTTTGCTTTAGGAGATGAAGGCTTCCTTGAATCCTGCAATCCTCTCCAATCTCAGTTGAGACTTGTAGTAGTTCCTCTCCGTATCTGACTCTGGCCTTGCAGGGCCCTATCTTGTGCCTCTGTCGCAGGGGACTCCTTGGCTGCCCCTCACACAGAAGATGATAAGGCTGTACAACATCTAGCTGGTCCACCTCAGAAACACATCTACATGCCTGTGCTCTACTTGTTCCATTCCTCACCCTCATGTTCTACCCAGAGACTATGTCTTTTACCAGCAGAAAATGGTAAGGAAGCCCAGTGGGCCAGCTTGTGTTCTGAGATAGTTCCATGGCCCACAAGAAGATTTTCCATCTTATGTCCCTGGGTGGCAGTGGGCATGGTTGTGTTCATGGTGTGATTTACACAGTCTTCTGCATCATGCCCTCGCAGTGAAAAGGAAACTCAAGTTCAGCTGTACGTTAATTGAGGCAGGTTTCAGTCCTTCTCTGCCTCCTATGAAATCTCTTCTTGAGGATCTGGCTATAGTTTTCCCCTCTACAAGTCAATAAGAATGGCAGATACAGAAGAAGTAAGGACAGGCAAACATCTCTTATGCTCTTCCAGCCTTCTCCAAGCCTCCCATTTATGGTTCCAGGTGTAGAGACATACAACTTCTATATGTACAGCCATAATCAACAGATTTATCCTATATGTACCTATCCATTCTTCCCTTTACCCATATTGGCTTTTAGCCTCCACAACCACCTTTGGCAAGCAGTAGAATCATCTCCTTTTGTTTTGAACCTGCCTCATTGTAGTTTCATCTTATATACCTTGGAGCTTGTATTGAAGGAGACAGAAAATCCCTTTCCACACTCTTATTTGTGCCACTCATGATTTTTACAGATCTCTATAATATCCCCTCTAGGCTGTCTGTTTTCCAGACTGACTTTTACTCAGTTGTGCCCCGTATGAAAGTTCTGTAACTTCTATCGTGCAAGCGTAGTTAGCATTATCTATGGCATTTGCTATCTTTTAAGGTTTCACTTTGCAAGTGATTCTTCTTTTCCCAAAAATAAATCCTGAAATTTCATCTGAGACATTATGTTCACTCTCGTAGGATTTATCCGTAAAAATAACTTTCAGATTGTCTGCTACAGGTCTGGTATAATAAGTCACAATTTAATAAACCAAACTAGTAAAAGAGGAGGAACACTGTTTGCCAATGGTTCTAAAACATATTTGATGACCCTAGAGAAATGGTGTTTCTCAAGACTCTTTACAGATCATGGAGGAAAGAGTGTTTTAATGAACACAGACTTTTTTTGCATCAAGCTAGATCCCTATCACCTTTCATCTGCCTCCAGGTTTTCTCCTTCCTCTTGTTAGAGTCTTTACCCTGTTTCCAGCCTTCACCCATCAAACTCTTAGTCTCCCTTCCAAAATGCATCCTTTGTTCTCAGCTCTGCTCTGTCTCTACATGCTTTTTTCCAGTCTCCTTCCCAGGCAAACCTAGCTGATTCTACTCCCATGACTCCCATGCATCCCATTCACATTTCTCACACAATGTCAGTCTCTTTTTCCTAGTGAATCCTAGTTTGCTCTTAATTTCCCTTGAGAGCTCCTAATCCTGTTATCCCCTCTTCTGTATGTCAAAGTCTCCTTGTTTGAGCGATTCGAATTTTTACTTCCTGCCTACTTGGTTGCAGTCCAGTCTTTCCTCAACAATTCTCAGCCACAGCTTCACCCTCTACCAGCAGTTTTAGTTTTGCCTTTTTCCCCTCCTTTGGTCAAGCTCTTATTCCCTTTGTATGTAACTTGGGTGGCCTCTTCTGTGGCACATGGTTGCCGGCAGGGAGAGCACTGAGAGAATGGCAGAAATAAGGTACCGTGGCCCACCAGCTGGTCCTTGGACAGCCCGAAGGAGACAGAGCATGCCATCTCTCAAAAGGACAGCATCTATACAGCCTGTTCAATGAGAACAGGACTTGAGTGTTTTAGTTGGTAAACTCTGAGGTCTCTATTATGCACTTGCAAAACAGATTTATCAAAGGTCTGTGACTTTGCCAAAATTGAGCAGATTTTCACAGTAGCAGCAGAAGACATGTCCATAGCTTAAATGCTACTCAGGACCTTATCAAATTTCAAATTCCTCTTCCAAAGCCAAAAGTAGTGGAAAAGAAAAAGGTTACAATGATGCTAAGCAAAATAGCATATTTTCCATAGCTACGTTCCCTAAAAGAACAGTGTTTATGAAATTTCAATCCCCAATTTTAAAATAGGCAAAGATAAGACAACAAAGAAAAGCCCTGACATTTGAAATTAAAGTCTATTGATAAAAACTTAACTGACTTTAATATCAGGTGATGCCTGTTCTTGCCTACAGTTAGGGCTGCATTCAAAGTGGAAATCCATCTGAAGGACGAGTTAATATTTACATACAGAAGCCTAAGAAACCTGGGACCATAAGAGAGTTGGGAAAGAGCTTATGTGATGTGCCTAGGTGTAGATATAGCTGTTCATGTTTAGCAGAACCAGGAAAGCCAGTTGAACTGTATATATGAGTGTTTACAGAAGCATTAGTTACCTCCTTCTAGCTAAATTTTAATTCTGTATTACCCACAACCACATAGGAGGGCTTTATTCATAGTAACCCAGCATTTTTGTATGGACAGTATGGCTTCAGTATAACAAGACTGTAGCACAGAAAGTATTTTGCTGTAGGAATCTATACCATTGCTGCAATTAGTATGGTTAGGTAAGTAAAGTCATCTGAGATTGACTATATATTGTCTGTGTACCTTGTCCATGAAAGAAGGTAGGCTTGCTACTAAAGCTTAGCAGCTTTAGCAACATTGGGTTCAAGTCCTGGCTCAGATACAGGCTTCCTATCTGCTGTTGTACAAGTTATTTTGGTTTTCCGTTTATAAAATGAAAGTAATACTTATCTCACAAGGTCATTGTAATGGCAAATTAATTAAGTTTAGAGGAAGGATACTCTTGTGATTAAGGAACGGCATGGAATGTAAGTTTCCCTCCTGACTGCAGACTTTCTATAGGACGTGGCATAAGTTACTTCATATCTCTGTGCCTCAGTCCCTCTGGTGTAAAATAAGGACAGTATTTCCTCCCCATACCCTTTATTTGTTTAGATTGTGAGTAGCGCTGGTTGGAAAAATTCTGACATGTTTTTAATTGAGCATTTGCTGACTCATCAAAACCTAGTGTTTCAATGAGAACCCTACCCAGCTTCCTGACAGCTTGCTGACCTGGGTCCTTGGCAGAGATCTGGGAAGTGCCGGGAGCTGTGGCTCTCAGGGCTTCCAGGCTCATTCTTCCTTAATAGCTGGAGCTCTCAGTGTCCACAGCTGTGGGGCAGCCTGCTGCGTGGGGACTCCCATTGCTCATAGCTCTGGGGCAGTCCACCTCCAGTTCCCTGGAGCCACAGTTTCACGCCTTTTTTTCTAAATAGGGGATTGTTCGCAACAGAAAGAAACCATATTCTCAAATAATGGAGTCTTCTGCAAAACAAAGTTACCGTTCTCTACTTAGCTTTTCAGAGCAGGACTGTCTTTTGCTTTAATGTTGGTATGTTGCGTAAGACAAGGAGAAGCATAGCCCTCTCATTAAGAAGCAATAAACCATGTAGAAAGAAGCTACAGTTAGTCCTTTCACTGCCTCCCACAATACTTTCATCACAGTTTCCAGTCTCAGAACACTAGACACATGGCTCAAGCCGTTCCCCTACGGATGGGACCCTGGTGTAAGAACAGAGCTAGAAGTAGTTGGCTGATCTTCATTCTACCTACTCCCTCTTCCTGTAGAGGGCAGGTGATACCCTTACCCTGTAAAGGGAACGTGATGTCCTTACCTGACATTGTAAAATCGAAGAAAAAGGGTAATATACATAATGTTCTAATAATATGTACAGTGTCAGCAAAACTAATCTCTGTTCATCTCCAAAGGAATAATAAAGGCATACAGCACCCAAAGACTTCATAGAAGATGCACACATGCAAAGTCACAATTCTGTGTATGTTCACCTGTAATTTGTGAATGAATGGATGTAACAGGGTAGAGGGTTGCCCCCTCTTTGGCTATAGGCTATCTTTATCTCTGTATCCTCCAAAGAACTACTCAAGAAAAGAAAATGGTTTATGTACAGATATATGCATGAAAACAACCATCTCGATACTCAAAGGCACTGATGGTGACGTGTCCAGGCCCAAAATGTCTGTTAATGACATTGGTAATGACTTTCTGTCTTGAGACAAAAGCATAGAAATGCAAAACTGACACTTCTCAAGAGATTATCAACTTCATGCCCCTTGCCTTAAGAAAAGCTCAAGCATACCTAGTTAGTCTTTTACATCTTTTATGAAGGTTATTACTAGACTTCATCCCTGATGTCTCTTCAGTCTTCTTTATCCTGGAGCAAACAAATCTAATTTCTTCAATCTTTTATTTCTATGCCACAATTTCTTAATCTCTTCTCATATTACTTGTTTTTTTTCTTGACTCTCCCTGTTTTTGTTAATGTCGTCTTAAAGCCTGAGTTTGAAAATCTTCCCTAAACAGAACAGAATAATTATTTCATGTTTTACAAATGCTTTTGCTTGGAGACGTAAGAACCAAGCAGCCAGAAACGGAGAATCAAAATGATAAACCATGTGTGAACACCCAAGACCACTGGAATCAAAGTGATAAACTATGTGTGAACACCCAGGACCACTGGTATTCTACCTGAGAAGACAGGTGAAAGGAACAGTATGTAAAAAAAAAGAAAAGAGAGCACAGTGTTGTTCTCTCAAAGGTGGCTGCAGTATAATAAGGAAGGACAATCTCCCATGTAGGCTGTGGACTGTAAAATCGAGGACATAATACGCTGTGAGATACTCGCTGTGAGATACGCCTAGCTCCTCCTCTCCAGCATAACCATTTCAAGTATCTGTTCAAAGTTCTGAAGAAAAGCAGTTAGAAAGATAGCTGGGAATCATCATCACAGACTGCAGAAATTATATTCTCACTCCACAGGGGCCTGCAGGGAGCTGCTACGCTGGTGCAATGACTGGTAATATAATCCAGAGTAAATGCAAATAAGTTATCCAATTCTGCTTTGGGCAATATAAAATTTATTCATTTCTCATTAACCTACTTGAAATGCCTGATGGAGGAATGTATTGACTTTTTAAATTACTGCTCATCTACCAACAGTACTTTAATGGTCTGCTGAGGGTAGGCAGAATGTGCTGCGTGCATGAACAAAATAGATAACATTGATTCTGCAGCTTGCAAGGGTTCAATTATGTCAATACATGCTGCTATATTTAGGAAGGAAATTCTGGATAGCTTGTCAGTCTGACTTCACAGGACTTTAGAATCTATTTTTGATGGAAAAAATTATTAAAGACACTAAAGTTGCTGTAAAAGAGGATAAAATGTAAATTGCATTTGGCAGCAGTAGTTCATGCCAGACAGACTTGGTATCTTTCTTTGATAAGGTAACTGAAAAAATGCAATAGAGCTGTCAGCTTCTGTAGAGGACCTGATACACTACCAAATGGAAAATTATTAATGAAGGTGGAGAACCTGAAGGTTAGTGTTAGAACTGTAGGCAAGGTGAGGAACTGGCTAAAGAGAATAGAGAACTAGGGTGAAAGCAGAGTGCCTCAGAGACTTGTCTTGAGCCTGATACTGTTACATGTTTTCTGTAATGACTTTGCCACAAAAAGTAGGTCTGTCCTATTGTTATTTCCCAATGGTGCAAAGCTGAGTAGCTGGGTGAGGGCAGAGGAGGTAGGAACATCTGCCCGTAATGCCAATGGCCCATCAGACTAGCGCCTGGGGTGTGCTGGTTCACGTGTGGACACAATGAAATTATTATCAAATCTATGGGCCTACTTAATGAGAAATAAAGTTATCATTCCTGTTTTTCTAAGTTGCTTATCTTGTTCATTTTGATATGGCTGACAGTTAAGCTAGAGTTTCCAGAAACATGGCTGAGGGAAAGCTGCAGAAAATTAGCCTCACTTATGTTTTTATCTGTTATCTGCTTTGCCAGTTCTTTTTTGAAGTATTTCATAACCATACTGATTCTTACATTAATATATTAGGTTATAATTGGTTAATATAGTGGAATTCTTTTTGGCTACGCAATTACATCTGTGAAAATGACCTCAATGACCTTTCATAATCCTGTGGTGATGTATTATTGCAATTTAACTTTGCACTTCACTTCTAACAGAAGATGCTGGCACACTCATTTAATGGAAAGAGTGTGCATATTTTCCTTTCTGAACTAACATGCAAGGTTACTGTGACCTTGCTAGGATAGTAGAGCATTTTCTGTTTATCAGCAGAACGATAATGCAGTGGTATATCAAATAAACTTCTTCAACTTACATCCTTCCTGGTGCAGCTTTGTAAAGGCAAAACACCAAAGGTTAACAGGGTAGATGAGAACTGGAGAAATGGAAGCTCTATTAAATGTAATTGTGCAAAATGCAAGTCAATGCACTGAAGGATTAATACTAGGTATTCCTGTTAGAAGCTTACGTCTTGGAAATGAGAGCTTCCCAACAGGTGTAGAGAGACAACAAAGCCTAAGTAGTTTTGAGACTGAGCTTGATAGCTTTATAAATGGATTATATGACATGGTCCTGCGATAGCAGACGACAGGGATTTGATGACCCAGGTAGTCCTTTCCTAGTCTGTGTTCCTTTTTTGGTGATGCTGCTGCTGCTGCTGAGGGAAGAGCCAGTTGTCTCAAGTAGGATGGAGAGGTACATATGAGAAGCTGTGAATTACACTAGCAAATACAGGTTTCACACGTTTTTCTGAAAGTCTGGAGACTACTCAAAACCCCAAAGAAACACAGTTTTCAGACATACGTGAAAGAAAAGGTTTCCAGTCTCCTAAGTTAAGTCTATGTTGTCCTTGTGACCCATGACAAGGAGTGGGTCTTGGTGCCTAGGCCAAACTATCTGGGAAAGCAAATTAGGGATCCCTGGTGATGAGCAGCTGGTGCGGTGCTGGCTACAGGAAAGCAGAGTAGGTAGTGGGAGAAGGGTGTTCTGCGTCTGTGTGGAGTGGTGGTGTGCACACTAAAAGGTTTTTCTAAATCAAGTTTTTGCAAAATCAAGCTCTCTTTAGGTATAAGGGACAGTCAGATCAAAGAGTTTATTTCCAGAGATTCACAGGTTGTTGAAAAATGTCTGGCTGATAACCAAGGGATCAAAATTTCTGAGTCACAGGGATAGGATTTGTATGCGGTGCATATATAAGCCCTTAAAAACCCAGAAACTTAATCTCCCAATTACTTGGGGCACAAACAGGAGAAAGAAGTCACGAATCATTTTCAGAACTAGAAAATCCTGAGATTATGCAGGCAGAATAGTAGGATTAAGATTTACTTTCTGAAGTATAACTACCACTTATCCAGATTTATCCTAGGACATTTGCTAGTGGGCTATAGTAGCCAATTACAGTATCAACAAAAATATACACATGAGATTTCCTGTTTTATAAAATATTTTTTGTTGTAAAAAATAAGGGACAGTATTACATTAATAGACATTTGAAGCCAGGCATTTATTTCCATATAAATCCACCTTATTTTAGTCAAGTAATCTTTCAAAAAACTTGTGTATGCTTTTAAAGTAAGAATCAAAATATTCTGCCCCAAACTGAGGATACCACTATTCTCATTACTTTGCACTTTGAAAGTGAATAATATTCTACTTCTCTTTTACAAACAGACCTTTTTGGAGAATACATTGTCTAACATTCCCAAATGTAAAACATTTAAATGAAGAAAAGAATGAATGGAATTCCTTTCACGCAATTATAGCACCATAATTAAAGACAGAATATATATTAATCATTTCCTTTAAAACCAAAAAGGAACTTTGAAATCCCACAGGTCATTAAGTTGGCAACTCATTAAAAACAAGACATTTCCCATGCAGCAGCACAAGTGTACTCCTTAGTTTCACAGAACCAGTCCTGTAAGACTAAAGTTAGATTCGTAACAAAAATACTGGCTATAGACGTGCTGAATACAGTCACATTTCCATCCTTCTTTTGTAATAAGCATATAGGTGTATGAGCAGATAATTTCCAGAATGTTTCGTCAGTAACAGCAGAGCAGATAGGTACCATTCATCCAACTTTACTTTGAAAACAGTAAGAAAGAAACAAATATTAGCAGATCATGTAACACCCCATTTCCAACTGAAGAGATCAATTTCCGGTTTTATCTTTTGATTACTTACTTTCTGTCACTGCAAAGAATAATGTTATCATATTCCAGCCTGAGCAATTTACTGGAGTCCTGCAACCTTACCCAGAAATCCTTTTCTCATGGGAACTTGTTTAGGGAATCTCCAAAGTCCTAATTATTTTAGTGTAGAGAGCCTCTGTGGTTACACTACCTACAAGAAAATTACAAAGGCTATTAATGTATCATTGGCCAAATCCCAGGTGTAGTCAGGAAGGCATTTCTACTTGTTCATATGATTGCAGGAATTTATGTCAGTGATGGCCATTTCTCGGACGTGTTTGGCATTGGTCACAAACAACAATGGTGAATTGAACTAGATGTTCACTGAGTTATTCTGGGGTTTTTCCTTACAGACAATTCTACAGAGGCAATAATTTTAAGTAGGATTTAATTAGAAGTACTGTGACATGTTTTGATTGTGTTCACACTGGGTGAGGAATGTCGCTTTTCCCCCCATTGGGTTGAAGCTCTGAGTGCCCGGCTCAGAAGGGAAGGGGCTGTGGGAAGTGATGAGATTTGCTGCAGCTCAATTATTATTAGGTCTCCCCTGCCAGCAACACTTTGAGTTGGGTGGTAAGGATGTGGCGGGCAGAGTAAACACACTGAAAAAATGGGATAGAGTGGATAGACCATCATGTCAGCCACCGCGCTGACTGACAGGGCTCACCTCGCCTCCCTGCCTGCTCTACCCAGTCTAGCATGTTTAAAGGACTTTGCAGCTCCAGGGCAACACACATCCCTCCTCCAGAGTCTTGCATGGACACTTTCTCACTGCCCGGGCCAGGTGGGAGGAGGAATGCACTCTGAATAGTGCATTCCTATTTCCAGTAGAAACCTCCAAGAAACTGAATTAATTTTCCCCACCCAGGTTGCAATGGCAGGCTTGCTGTTTAGGAAAAGGGATGCTCATTAGTTGCACCCCATAGAAACTCTCATCCTAGTCCCTCACGGTCTAGTACTAAGGCTTCTGATGATACTTTTCTCATGAGGCAATTTCACAGTATACCCAACTTGATGGAGTGGGCCCACTCTCCACCGCCCTGTGCTCACACACTGCTTCCCTGAGGTGGGATTTAGATGTCCTGCAACCACAAGTTGAACCCGATCAAGCAGATGACTCCACAGAAAACTCACCCATCGAAAGAAGAAACAAAGGGTCATCATTCCCCCAAATCAGCAAGATGATCCATCTCAATGTGCCCGTGCTGGATTGGGCTCCCTGCAGAGGAAGCAGTGGGACCACCCTTTTTGGTGTCAGTCAGCAATCACATCAACTTAGTGTAATCTCACTGCCCTGGCTAATGGTTTCCTTTGAAGATGCAAGAGGTTTAGGTTCCTTTCCACTTGCTGCAGATTTTCCAGGGAGGCTGGTGTCTATGTTCCCATTTTACTGAAATCATCAGCAAAAGCTCCATTTGTGCCAATGGGAGAGAATTTGAGTTCTCAGACAGCATTTCTTACAACACAGATGAATGAGGAAGAAGTGACTGATCTTCCTCCCTCGGAGTGGGAAACAGAGGAGAGTGAGATGTGACAGAAACAATTACAAATTAAATGCAGTTTTAAAAATAGACTATGAAATTGCTGGGGTTTCACCTTGACTATATTGTTAAGATGAGATCTTTGACAGTGGCCATGCTGAAATTCATGGAGATTCTTCCTTGTATTGAGGGAAATTTGTATTCTGTCAGTTTGCTATCACCCAGATACATTTTCCTTGCTCCATTTTGCCAATTTGAGTTTCCTTTTTGCATTCAGACAAAGATTTCTTTCTCTCTAAACATCGCTTTTACTGCCTTAGGAACATTGCCAAGCTTGTGCCCTTTTTTATTCTTTGCAGCTAGGCTGGAGCTTTTAATTCATGATATTTAAGTAACATTTCAGCTTGATCATTTAACTCTTTCCTAGCCCAGCTTACTTCCACATCCAGCTGCATAGTAGAGCTTACCTAGAATAGTGTTAAGGCTTGAACCTTGAACCTCTCGGTGTATTACTTCGGTTTGTAAAACATGGGTTTGGCATTTGGGTTCTGTAAGAACTTGCTCCATGCCAAATGGGAGCAGCACTTTGAGTTGAATCCATTAGAGTGAATTGCATTATACTCTACAGAGATAGAGATATGCAAAAGAAAAACGCTGCACAGAAGGGAGCTGAATGAAATTGCCAGTTCAGAGGCCATGGCTCATACTATGGCTATTTAAATGAATGCTTACTAGTAAAGGAGTTCCACTTGAAAAACAAGACTGGAAGGAAAAGAAACTGGGCCAAGGAGCACGAGTGCTTACAGAGTACTTTGTGACAATAAGACAGAAGCTATAACAATTCTTTTTTTTTTTTGACTTAACAGAATTTTCTGGGATTATCCAACGTAACTGCAAGTGCAACATACTGCTTGGTGCATTCGCAGTGCTCTTTCAAAGGAGGGAGGAGTGTTGTGTTGTTATTTCTCTAGCTTTGGGGCTTAATGTTCTTACTGTCATAACAGCAGAATCATTTTACTGGTCTGCTGGTATAGGCATCTCAATTCTGATTCAAAAATACCCTGAATGAGAGTATGTGCTGGCCACTACCTACTCTCCCTGATCAAGAGATCAGGCTTGTCTTTTATCATTAGCCATGAAGCCATTGCTTCTCTTTTCTCACAATTAGCTTAGTATAGAAGTAATCTGTGATGAGTAGAGTGTTTTTAAGTGGACTACACAGCACTCACTGATTGGATGATTTCTTTTTGATCAGCTGTGATACAAAGGTTTGTTATGTTCCCACCTTCTGTCTGCAATGGATTCAAGAAAAAAATATCCAGTCTCCTCCACAACATGCAGCTACCAAAGTCTTCAACAATGTTGTGAGAGGTGGCTGTGCAGAGAGCATTCTGTTCTGTGCACAGTCGGATCCTCTCTGTTATGAGGAATTTTCCATTATCTCAACAACTTTTTTATCTGGACCAACTAAAATTGAGTCAATGAAAAAAAGGAGGTATTTTTGAAGTGAGCCTTACTTCATTCAGCGCTTGAGCATTTAAGTGGGTGCAGAGTTTGCATGCCATGTAACAAATCAGCAAGGAGGCTGCGGTAGTAATACTTGTGGAAGCTTTGGTTCTTTTTAAGGAATCAGCATCTTGGTTTTGCTTACATCACAGACCATTTGCATTCGTTTTGTATACAACTTTGCCACTGCATAGATACACGTTTAAAGCTATTTCGATTTCAAGCATCAAAAGAAAGCAAGTTTGAATTCCTGGAGGCGTCTCAGCTTGATTTTATCTGTGCTAAACCTGAGCTCTTAGTATTTGTCATCACATGCTTTACACCTTACACTATGGAGGTTCTCTGAGTTGCTGGAGTCCTGTGGGGTTAGGACTTTCTCTTCTCATGCTCCTTGTTTACAGAAGTCATTGCCATCTAATATTAGGAACTCAACATCCCTGCCAGTTCCTAGGCCCAATTTAAAAATGTTTATTTTGAATCTGGTCTTTCATTACTGCTCATCTAGATTTTTGTACACATGTAAGCCATGCATAGAATGGTCTCAACAAACTGCTCTGTATTTTGAAAAGATATAATGGCATAATGGCATTTTCTGTTTTCACATGATTTTCTGTTTTCACACAAATGTTTTTCTGGGCCACTCAGAATAACCGGTCTGGGTCTCTAACCTGAGCTGTTCTACTGGTCTGCGCTTCCTAAATTTTTTTGTGAAGCCATTCCCCGTAGCTGCATCTTGCAAGAACCAGCTCATTAGGAGACACATGATCTGCTGTCACTGAGAAAATCATTTATCATCCTTTTGCTGAGCATCAACTTCAAATGTCTTCACATCAGGGGTAAAAATAGATATCGGAGGCTTTAGAGCTTTTGAAGTGAAAGGGCTGTAGGGACTTAAGGCGAGATAAAAAAGGCAACATGGAGGAAATGAAGGACAGAATGGCATAATTTGCCATTAGCTCAGGCGCCTTTTTTCCCCTTTTTTTCCTTCTCCTCCGGAAACATCCGCTCCCGAGCTGCAGCCTGACCAGCTTTCCTGTTCCTAGCCCCTTTCCAAAACTGCCTCACTCTTGGCAAAAAGAGGAACTCCGCGGGCCGGCATCCGCGGAACCGGGATCTTCCCGCAGGAGCCCGGGCTCCACGGTGAGCGCAGGCGGGCGTCTCCAGGAGGCTGCTGAAGGCACGCGTAAACATAAGTCGCAGGGACGTGTCCCGCGTTAGCGTTTAAAATGCCAACTGCCGAACCGCACACGTAACGTCAAGTAAATACAAATAAATCCTGCCGTTGCTTGTGAGGCTTGGAGAGCAACGAATTCCTTGCGAAAACAACCCCCCCCCCCAAAAAAAAAAATACCCTGATGGGCTGAGTGGATAGAGGCATACCACAAATGGCTGGCTTGAGCGTCCCGGGGTGAGTTATGAATATGAACTTGTTGCAAAGGACGCCTGACCCTTTCCTTACGCAAAATTAGTTTGAGAGTGCTGTTAGCAACTTTGTTAGCTCTGTTTTGCTAAACTCTCCTAATATACATATTTTCTGAGCTGTGATCTAGCGTTATTCCCAGGGGTTCTCCAAGAAAGGAAGTGGAGAATGTTCTTTTCAAAAGCATGAAGTGGGAAAATGTTTAGAACTATTTATAGCTGCACTTAGGCTGTGGAAATCCCAGACATTATAAACTATTTATAGTTATTCTTTGGGTTAAAAGGGTGAAGTCAGAAATCTTATTGAAAAAGTTGCATATGCTTTTTATCCACCAGTTACATTAAATGGGACTTTTGAGCACAGGATGGGGCTAGTGGAGATCGATGCAAACTAGGAGAAATCAAAAATTCGGCGAAACGCTGACGCCATGTTGTGAAAACAGGAAAGGGCTCCTGCGCAGGGCCCCGTGGTGGCCAAGGCCGCCCCTGAGCACCTGCCGATTTCACCCAGTGCCGAAGGGTGGTCAGGACCTGCACCCTTCCTCTTCAGCTGTGGCTGCTGACAGCAAGTTAGCGTCTTCCGCTGCCAGTGGCTTATTCGTGCTGGCTGGCAGAGGAAACCCATGCCAGCTACCACCGTGTTACAGCCAATATCTTCACCTGTTTTGGTGTATCGAATCTCTTTATGCTTTAAATCCTTGGAAGTCTGTGCATGAGCCCTTTCTTCAGTGAGCTCCCCTAGGCATCGGCAGGAGCTGGGTATCACCGGGTGCATTATTTTGCACGTTCCCGGCTGTGCTTCGTGGCGGGCTGCCCTCTGAAGCTCCAGCAGCCGGGATTGCCCGCGTGCGGGAGGTGGCGGGCTGGGCTGCGGGGATGATTCCTTGGACCGGCTGGCGCACCCCATCCTCACAGCACTTTGGTAACTGACTACATTTCAAAAATAAATCATCTCTGAAGCTTTTCATGCTTTTGTCAAAATTGTCTGGAGCAAGCCTGAATTTGCCATAGTAATTAAAGATCTCTGTAGGAATATCTCTTTACCAATCTACTGACAGTTGAATACAATCAGCAGATGCAAACTGACATCGAAACATAAATGTCCTGCACAACCTGAGAAAGACATTGAAATGCAGCTCATTAGCACAAAATTACCATACAAAACAACACTGTTAATGTAACTAAACATTTAAGGGGAAGCTCTTCCTACTGTAACCTGCATAATGTCAAACATGAATTGCAGTGATACATGCTTTTCCATTGCTGTACTTCATTGATGAAGTTAGTGTGCAAAATCAACTCTGTCTCTTTAAAAATCTCCAAACCCAATCCTCATAAAGTATTAGTATTATTATTAAAAAAAAACCTCTCCTATCTTCCAACACTTTTTACTCTGCCTGACTAGAATATCTTTCAATTCGTATCACTGATAAATGAATTATTTCAAGTATTAAAAGAGGCATCTTTTAGTATCTTCAGAAAACCCCACTTTTTGTTCTTTGAATAGTGGATTTAAATGTCTCATTTCAAATGAGAGTTGTCTACTATGTTTGCTCTAAGCCAAGCTTCTCCTTGGTCCTGCCTAATGCTGAAATTTGTGCAAGTGTCTTTAAACCTTCTATCATTTGCAGTTTGCCATGGTTTTAGGGTCAGCAAAGAGCTGCTGCGTGGTGATGCCACTGATCAGGTAGGCAATAACCTCTTACTTAAAATGGATTTTTGCTTGCTAGTGCTTTTGTTGGTCCTTCCAGCCCTTGGGACAAGCATGTTTGCATTGGGTGTCTAGATTGTCTTACCTTGTGCCCGCAGTCTTTGTGAATAGAAACATGGGGTGGGTATGTGCACGTACAAGCTACCTGCCTGTCCTTTCATTAGCTTACCCTACTTCCCCCAACTTGGCTCTCTTTCTGTAGCGACCCACAGTGGAGTGGACAAAGAGGTTTCCTGGGGTAAAAAATACCCTTTGAACTAAGGTATCCTTTTTTTGCCCCACCTCCCCCTTCAGGTATAACAGGTTTCACAGATACCATTGCAATCACATGCTGATGTACATGCAGAATAACTCCCCCAGGTCGGACCTTAGCCTTCACTGTTGAAAGAAGAAAGCTATCAGAGCTTGACTTGATGCACTTGTGCGTTTGCTACCCTTCATGGTATGAAGGGCTGATGACCAAAGTTGGGGTAAAGTTGGTTTGACAAAGTCAAAGCCCAATTTAGGAGTGGCTTGAGTTTAGGATCTAATTTATCACAACAGGCATTTTTATAACTTCATAAATCATTTTATTAACACTGCCATGATTCTCTTAATGATTCAGCAGCCTCCTGCAGCAAGAAAAAACAGACTTAAAAGGCTGCAGATGAACCTGTGTTTTAATAGGCAGACCTACCAGATGGCGTCTTTTATTGGCAGTAATGCAGCCATTTACAGCCTTATTAGCAGCCATATGTATATTTCTCAAGTATTCCCCAAGACAGTGCTGGGTGTTTTTAAAGGGTATTTTCAAACTTATTTTTCCTCTCTGTTTGCATCTCAGCCCCCTTTTTTCCAAACCTCAAGAGTTGAGCTCATTTTCTTTCTCTACAAGACAGAAAAATGTTTTACAGCAACATATTTAAGAAACAGTATGGAAAATAAATAGCATCATTTGTCCATAAACCAGACCACCAGACTGTTTGGCAGGAGCAGTGGACTGACGGAGCCTGTGCTGGTCCAGTTCAAATGTTGGTCTTTCCCCTTATTAAGGAGGAGACCACAGGCAATCACCAAGGATGAAGTACCTCTGACCCTCTCTGGTGCAGCAGAAATAAAGTGTGGAAATCACCTCGCTAGTTTCTTTTGGCATTTTCTAACTTGCAAAATTTAGCTATCGGTTTTCAGGTATTCCATTACCTCAATCATGAGCGATAATAATGGGATAGAAAACACTTGTAAAGAGGCAGATATTGGTGCTGTCCTTGCGCAGGTCATACAGAAAAGCGTAACTCGGCTAGTTAAAAGTAACGTTGCTTCTAGGTACCCATATTGATATTCTGCAGAAAGAATTTGTTAAGTCTGTAAATGTAGCTGTATTCAGTGGCTCATTGTACAAATTATCTCAATATCAAACTCAACAGCAAAGCAGTGTTTTACGTCACTGACTACCAGTAATAGCAATGCAGAAGCAGAGGTGTTGAGTTTAAATGTCAGCCATGACCTGAAGCTCTTAGCATTTTCCCACACTCAATTTGCACCATTCAGTTTTCCTGAGAGACCCCTGTATTTGTACTTTCCTTGTATAACTTGGGATTGTACATTTGTACACATTTTTTTCTCCGCATTAGAAGTTGAAAGTCTGCATTTGGAAGGTGGCTTAAGAATTCTGCCTTGCTATGGAGTAA
The DNA here is from genome assembly GCF_030463565.1 of Pelecanus crispus. NCBI lineage: Eukaryota > Metazoa > Chordata > Aves > Pelecaniformes > Pelecanidae > Pelecanus > Pelecanus crispus. Next base: position 106,094,518 of record NC_134645.1, read on the forward strand.
AGAAGTAACCATCTTAACGAATTGCTGGCCTCACAGAGTCCAGCTACTAAGACAGAATTTGAGAAAAGGTAAGACCACTGATGTGAGTAAATTGCATTAGTTATGACAGAGCAGAGCACTTGTTCCTGATTTGCAAAAAGCAAAGATTTTCTTACCTCAGTAACTAAAGCTAATTCTGCCAAAAATACAAAGGCAAAAAGTTATCAAGTTGAGCTCAAGTGTGGCTTCAGTCATTTATAGATAGTTTCAAACATTTTTGCTTCCTAAAGATACCTGGAACACTATTCTTTGATTAATTGGAAAGAATTCTGGTATTATTTTAGATAAAAGGAATAGTCTTAGTCAGTAGCTACCGTTAGCTACTAAGAAAATGGCTCCAGAGGGAAAAAAAAGAAGTACAATATAATTACTTCAGGTACTGAATGATTCCTAGCCATTACTAGGAAGGTGTATGTCTGAATAACTAAGAAGCAATGCAGACAGGAAAACTATTCTTTCCAAAGCTGATTCATTAGGGGTGCGATTTCATGATCTGGAACACTGAATCTGAGCACTTGGCAGTACAGGTACAGCTATAAGGAACACATTTCCAGTGAACAGCAACAAATTAAAAAAGCACCCAACAGTGATTTCTCAGCCAGATGCTTCTTGGTTGTATTGCAGGACTGCACTGCGCCCAGCCTACCGCTGCCCGACCCTGGGTGCTGTGGAATGGCTTACACTACGGGTAAGTTTGGGCAGCTCCTTGGAAAGATGTTTCTCAAATGAGCCACCACAAGGAACAGCATTGCAGAAGGTGCCATGGCACGTCACTGCTGAGCCAGGCTGCTGTTTGCATCTCAGCATGGTGAGAGCAATATGCCATTTTCAGCTTTCCCTGGGACCGCTCTAGTTGCAGCAGCAGCACCACAGATCCGTTTCTGACTACAGACATGGTTGGCAACTGTATTGAGAGTTCTTGTGAAGTGAGCAAGCTTTCCTAGTCACTGCGTGCCACAAGGAACAGCTCATGGTATCTGTGCCACAGAGAGAGAGTTAGAGTAGGCAGAGCTGACTACTTTGCTAGTCATTTCCTATGGTTTTATACCCATTTCATAGTCTCTGATCCATGAAGAGTGACAGGTTTGTGCTGCTGCTATGGGAAAGTATGGTCTTTCAGCAGTGTAGGAAGAACTTCAAGAAAGGAGAGGCACCTCTTATTTGGTGCAGTAGTGATGGGGCCGCAAACATAAGATTGCCGAGATTATTTGGATGCTGACTTCCACCTCCAGGGTTGCAAAGATGATAGTTAGGCAGTATGGTACTGTATTGGGTCTGGCTGAGACGGAGTTCATCTTCCCCTTAGCAGCCCTCATAGTGCTGTGCTTTGTATTGGTAGCTAGAAAGGTGTTGGTAACACACCAGTGTTTTGGCTACTGCTGAGCGGTGCTCGCACAGCATCAAGGCTGTCTTGCCAACATTTCCCCCCCTCACGAATGGGCTGGGGGTGGGCAAGACCTTGGGAGGGGACATAGCCAGAACAGCTGACCCAAACTGACCAAAGGGGTATTCCATACCATATGACATTGGCTCAGCAATAAAAGCTAAGAGAAAGGAGGAGGAAGGGGGGGCATTCGTTATTTATGTTTGTCTTCCAGAGCAACCGCTACGTGTACCGAAGCTCTGCTTCCCAGGAAGTGGCTGCACATCGCCTGCTGATGGCAAGTAGAGAATAAAATCTTTGTTTTCTTTTTTTGCTTCCACATACGGCCTTTGCTTTTGCTTTTTTATTAAACTGCCTTTATCTTGACCCATGAGGTTTTTTTCCATCTCATCTTCTCCTCACCTGTCCTGCTGAGGAGGGGAGTGATAGAGTGGCTTGGTGGCACCTGGTGTCCAGCCAAGGTCAACCACCACAAGATTCAGCCCACACTACATCAGGCTGACAGTCACAGAGCCATAGCAGACGTGGCTGTCATTAGCTTCCTTGAACTGTGCCATAGCCACTGATGCAACACACATTATATTTGCTGCCCTGACCAGATGTGGTGGTTCATCATCAGGAAGGATGTTGTCTCTCTGCAGTGTTGCAAACCATTGTAAATTATCATACCCATCACTTCCAACTAGTTCTGCAAGGTGCATAATATCTTGTATAACTGCTGCCTGGCAGCAAAAAGCCCTGAAAGCACCTGGAATTGGTCCCATCAAGATCGAGGGAGTCACCATGCCATTCAGCAGAGTTGTCCAGCCTCCAACAATTCCTAGCTCAGGAACTTCCTGAGCCAGATTATTCCGATTTGAATGTGTCCAGTTGTTTTTAAATCCATACAAACTTTTAACATCCACTAAGTTCCATAGCTTGATTGTATTTTCTGTGAAAAGCAACATTGCCCTCTCGGCCATCCCTTTTCCGGGCAGCAGAATCGCAGTCTATGTAATCGCTTCTCATATGGAAATCACTTTGTAGGTTTGAATTTGCTGCCCCTCTCTGAGCCTTTTCAACATGTACTGTATCCGTTTAAACCTATACAAAAGATTTCAAATGGGAAGGCAGAAGAGGAGATCTGATTCTGTACGTCAGTGGCTATGATACTGTTCAGGAGAGTACTGTTTAGACAATATGGGTTTCAGATTCAGTCTCTCATACAGCATTTTTTTGATATACTAGACGTGAAGTACCACTACTAATAACAGAGGGAAAAAGAAGAAAAAAGAAGACAAGAAAGCACAGAAGGAGAAAAGGCTGGATAAAGTCAAGGAAAAATGAGTCTCAAGCTGGATCATTCTATAACTCCAGATTCTTTTCTTTGCATCTTCGTGCCCTCTAATAACTTTTATATGGGTCATCAAAATATGTTCAACATCCCTGCACTTATGAAGGACATTCTTCTCTTCGTCAAGTAGGATACTGAATGTAGCTGGGAATAAAATAACAGTGTTGATTCCCAGACTAAAGAACTCTGCTTTTAGCGTCAATTTTTTATTCAAGCCTGTGTTGCCTGGGCAATGTCAGGGAAAATATAAATTCTCTTCTTGTAGGAGGAAATGCTCTGCCTCCAAACTTCTGAAATGCTTATCTTTGTGTACAGCTGAAATATGATGAAGCATGTGTCCAAAAAAGTGTATTCCCAAGTCAGCATTTCAAGTGGGTGTGAATTTCAAGTTATTCAGAAATATTCAGTCATGAGTGGGGGGAGGAAGAGCACCAGATTTCTTTAAGTGCACATTAAAAATGGCAGAGTGACCAGTCAGGCTCTTCACAGAGGTCAAGTATCTACAAGCTTGTAGTACTGTTTCCAAGTGTCTTGATTTTCATCTGAATTGACACATTAGGCTATAATCAGAGCAGGTCCGTATTTGTTCATTTCTTGAACTGAAACATTTACGCCTTCCCAGAGCTGTTAAAATCAAAACCCCTGGGTTTGCTCAACTTAACATTGCAAGAGTATAATGCAGTATTTCAGATGTTGGTTTAGTTAGTTCTGTACTGCATACATACAATTCATCTTGGCTTTAGGCTTATCTCTGGATCCCAGGGACTACTTAGCAAAACTGCCCCTGACTGAACTCTAGTTCGTGAGTGAATGAGCTGGAATGTTTCACTCCAGAGCAGAAAATCTGGAAAGTGCTTTTCCTCTACCTCTCCCCATACTTGTAACCAAGTAAACAACAAAAAATGATCTAAAGAAAAAACAGCCTTACCCGAGTTGAAAGAAAGCCTGGAAAGTAATTTAAGGCTCAAGCATATCACATGCGTTGCATACAATCTGAGTCTACACAGCTTTTCTGGGATAACTTGTTAGAGTATTTACTGTTTGCTGAAAACAGGCACAGGGTTGTGGAAAGCACGTATCCCGTGCCTTACCTTAATATGATGGGAATCTCTTCTGTTATGACTCTTCTTCCCTTTTTATGGCAAGGTTAAGTCTGATGGTCCCAGGCACTTTCCCCCTCACAAAGACATCACTGTGCTGGAGAGCTTCATTTGGGAACATGTGAAGGAGGCAGATGAACCAGAAGGCTGCAACAGGTGGACCAGAGTAACATTATCTACATACAACAGCAAATACACAGTTCTTGGCCCATCAGAAGCTGAGTATAGCTTTCTACCTGCCTAGCCCTAACCAGGTAGTTGCAGTATACTACAAGTGGTAAAGAAGTGGAGGGCTTTGAGATAGGACGTGGAGAGGATGGAGAACTGCACAATGGATTTCTACAGTAACTTGTAAAAGGGAAGTCTGAAAAGAGAAGCATGCAAATGGTTATTTGCATCCCTTCTCTCCCCCCTTCTCACCATCCCCTTCTCTCCCCCCGAAGATTTAATGGTTAAGACTGGTATCCTGTAATGAAACAAAAGCGAGAATCAAAAAGTAGGTAGATGTCAGATCTGAATGGGATGGTGAGGCTACAGTGATGACAGCTTAGAAAAGAAAGGAAGGTTTTGTGTGAAGAACTGGAAGAATGAAACAAGTAGTGAGTAAAATAGGCAAAGAACTACACAAATAGTCTTAGGAACAGGAGTTTGGTGGACAAGAGGAACTGATATTGAAAGGGTTGACTGAGGGAAATATAACAGCAGTCAAGAAGAAAACTGTAATTCCGGGCTTGGACAGCAGTTCTGGCAGAGAGGGAAGGATACATCTTGAAGTTTCTGTTAAAACCAAGGTGCCTGGCTGAGGAAAAATGCTTTAGAGAGGAGGGTCAAGTCAGACAGACTCTGTTTTGTGAACTCGATTAACACTACCTATGGAATCTGTAGGCACTATACAGGAAATAGTTATTTTGGAAGAATATGAAGGAGGAAAAGATGATGATGCTTAGTCACTGTTTAATATAAAAGTTGTGCCTCTTCTTGATTTGAGTGAAAGGATTTGCTTGTTTCTGTTCCTCTGCAGAGAGTACTTCACTGCCTAGTAGCAAAGTCTGTGATATCGTTATCAAGGAAGTTTTTTCCATCTTTGACAAGGCTATTTCATCCTTACTTACACTGTGCTCCAGGCTCCATTCTTTTGATTTTTGTGTGTAAATGTCCTGCACTATAATTTAGATGTGAGATCATCTCTGTAACAGTTCTTAATTGTAAAGCTATTTCCTCCTGCAGTGTTGAAAGTGTATCTCTTTAATTTTCCAAAGTTCTGAAAAAGCAGGGTCTTAAGAGACACCTATGTACTGCAGAAAGTAGCTACTTGTAGAAGAGTTTCCAAGTTTCAGCTTCAGCTGCTTTGCCTGTTATTAAAAGATCATGTCATAGCGATAATATTATGAAGCCACCTCCCTCTGCACACTCCTTCCTAAAGACCTAGCTTTTCTCTCTCTTAGAAGTCCTAACTATATAGTTCCATAAAACATGTCATGAAGAAGGAAAAAGCAAACCCCAAACCTGTCTGGACAGGCAGTACCAATCCTTTTGCCACCTCACATGTAACTGCAGATTTTTTTTTTATATATATCCAAGAACAAGATGAAAGACATTCTGGGCATTGATAAATCTCCTTGGGAAATAAACACCACAGGGTGGTTCTGCCTCTAGCGATAGTTCAGGTGTTCTCCAGACAACAGAAGCTACTAGGCAAACAACACAAGCTGCCTTGCAAGAAGTCATAAGAATGTTCAGCTAGCACAACCTCGGGATTCCCAGGGGCAAGGGAGGTGTGGACCTGTCAGCAGGCTGGGAGGGCTGCACCTCCAGCACTGTGGCACAAGGCACTGCCAATCCCTCTGAAGGATGCTGACTCCAGCTGTTCAAAGAAACTTGCAGTCCTACATTACACCTACCTTCTACCTATCAACACCTCAGCCCCACGCAGGAGTTTGAGCCACTCCTGCATGCTTGGAGCATTGTTTCACATCTGTATCAACAGAAGAAAAACCTCTGCTTTGCCAGCTTCCAGCAACAGCTCTTAGCAGACACCTGTGCTGATAACCTAAACCCCAGCTGTTATTTATTTACTACTGGCAATTTTAAACTACCTTATTGTCAGCTGCTGCATGATGCTGTAGTAAGGGTGATGCTCTTCCAGAGCCCACCATTTGGTCATATCATGCAGAGAGCTCATTCTGAAATAAAGCAATAAAAAGAGATCAGAAATAAAACTCTGCTTAATGCAATAGGACTACAGCCATTTGGTTTTCTGTTATTACATCTGTCATTAAAGAAGTCAGACTGCTGGCACAGACACAGACTTTTTCATGCTTTCCAGTTTTCAGCAAATGGAGCAAATATTCCATTTTTTTTTTTTCCAGGGTTGTGTGTTGCTCTTGAGGAAAAAATTAATCAGCTTTCTAGACGTTGTTCCTGGGATACCTCGGTTTTATGCTCTAGAAGTGTTAGAAACGCAGCTCCACAAAGCCACAGTTCCTGCTCAGAAATACTAATTAAAAGCACCTTTGCCTTACAGTCCCTAAGCTGATTACAGGTTTCACCACAAACTGCGTGTGTGTGCTAGCAGCTTCCTAGCGCTGAATGTGCTGGTAACACTTTACCACATAATGCAGTCATGCCTAAATTACATTCTTCAGATCAATTAAGATAACAGAAGTTTATTAGAGTGGAACTATAAACAGAAAATCAAGTGATGCAATAGTTTTTACTAGTTATTCTTACTTAAAAAGTAACAATCTCCAAAAAGTTGCCTATAGTCAGGAAAATATTCAGAAACATAAAACCAACTCAACAAATCTGTAGTTTAGTAAGTCACTACCAGATGGCTCATATACTAGGATCACTGTGAATATTTACAGTTTTTTTACTCAGTAGATGTACTCACCCCAAATGCAGTTGCAATCTAAAACTGATTACAAAAACAGAGAAAGGGGGAAAAAAGAGATGTATAATCCACCCACCGTACAAGTTTCTGGCAGTCTTGCTTTCAAACACATCCTTAGCCAATCTCACATTATTAGTCACTGTAACTGTAAAGAAATTGGTTTTTTTGTTTTTTTATTGTTTGTTTTTTATTTTATTTTTTAAGGATACACTGTTTGAAGAGGACACTGAGTCTGCTGCCATTCTGACACAACTTGAGCAACACATTCTTCAAGGTCATGCCTGTGTTTGTCTTCAGTATTTCTGCATTTGCCAAAGTGAGTCCCCAGTAAATTATGCAAAGTGTGGTAAAACTTCTTCTTATCTCTGGAAGAGGAAGGAGGGAAGGGACGTTGGTGGTCTGTGCATCCGAGTGACATCACCTATACCACCAATGCAAGTGAAATGAGTTAAAATAGGACCTGTACTGGGAGTTAAACTACTTTTAAAAATTAACTCAGCCAATGTGAATCTCGGGAGCAAATAATACTTATTTTGGCTTTTCAGTTTATTTTGGTTTAAACAGATTCTTAATAAAATTAAGCTAACTTAGCAAGATCTTTAATCATGCTAATGTGATTTTGTTAGAGACAGCCTCTAGCAAGGGTGCAGGAGCTCTCTGAGAAGGAGAGACAGCAGCTGAACTAAGTTGTTTTCACAAATGAATGGCAAAACTATTAATGCAGGATAAAATAGGTAAGGTTAAGATACTCTCTCCTCCACAAAAAAAAGACTGAGAGCAAAAAAAAGAAATTTAAAAAAAAAAGTAGATTCCTAAGAAGGTGAGCATGGTACCATTTTGTTGAGGAGAGAGCGTGGCTGTGCTGTACTATAGCAGAATATCAGTTAAGCGTTGTATGTCACAAAGATCGTAGCACTGATCAACTCAAAACTACCCAGGAATCAATGATGCTTCACATTGCTAGGTTTTGTGCCTTTTCTTCTGTGTGTTACCATCCTTAGGACCTTGGTAGCAAGTATAAGTGTTTTTTCAGTTGGTGGATTTCTTCTGACAAATGAATCATTTGGCAAGTTTTCATCATTCCCCCTCTCGTGTTGGTTTACTGAGAGGATGACCAGAGTTGGTGTCTTTTCCTGTTGAGGTCTTGGTTAGAAACACACACACCTTCCTTCCAACGCTGAGGTGGTTGAGAACCCACACTAGGGTACGTAGGTGAGAAGCTGTGTGTGTGAAAGACTCCAGGCTATAAACATGAAATAGTATTTCTTTTTTACTGCCTGTGCAACATGCTAGTCTTTGGAATTAATTCTAACCTCTCCTGTATTCGCTGTGTACTATTACAAAGCAATAGACAGTATGGATGGACAGCACTCCTATTGCCCATAATGTGAGACCAAATTTAGGCATTTAATTTCGTGCTGGCTATGTACTACAAATTTTGCAAGAACAGCCTATAGATAGGGATTTCTATCAAACCATATCATTTAAGATGAAATTATCTAAATTGACAGATTGTTTTATCTGAAAAATTTTAATTTATAAAACAGTATATTAGACTTTTCATTGTCAAGTCTCTTACACGTGTGACTAATAAAGACCAACAAGTTTATCCAAGAATTTACAATTTAAATAGCTGAGATTAATCTTAAGAAGATTTATGAGAAAACTGATTTGGAATGTTACATTATATAAATTAATAGTGACAGATTTTTATGGGTAGTACACTTAGGAAATGACTACAAAATAAACTAGGAGGTTGTAATGTTCAAAGTTAAGCAATATAATTCAAACAAATTATTCTTATTTACTGGGAACCATATGTTCACATGTCACAACCTATTTAAGTATTTATATTTTAGTCTATTGTACTTGGCAACTAATTTTTTAATAAAGGGGTTGATAAGGTCAAGGGTGAAGAGTGATACTGTGTTACCAGTGCTCTGCAGTAAATAGGTAAATAGTTTTGATTATAAACAGTACAATTTGTGGACAGACCTGATTACCAATTTTTGTATCAAACATACCAATTTTAAGATGCCGTTAAAAATGTGCATGTCAGAAAACTAACCAAGGAGAAGACCTCAATAAATTATATTTTCCAGTTTATATACTAAACCAGCACTTAGATACTTGAAAATGAGATCTTAATATTTTGAGTTACAGATATTCAGTATTTCTCAAAATAAAGTCAGTTTAATTTTCCATAAAATAATCATAACTTGGAGTTTTTCCATTAAGAAGTATATTTAACATTTTACAGAGCAACTATACAAGTGCAGTTTGGGCCTGAAACAGCCTGCTACCCAGATACTGCTGAACTTGTTTTGAAGAAAAAATTTGTATAATCCTCAAGTTCACAGAAATTGTACATCCAAATCCCTTAAAAAGCCCAAGAAGTTAGCAAAATGTAATAGAATGGCAACATCTATAAACCATTGTACCTTGATTGTTCCATAATATTAACTTGAAATAATTATTTTTAGTGCAGGGTTTCCATTGCCTTACACTGACAGTACTCTGAGGGGAGCACTGAGTTTGGAAGGTATGAGTTATGAGCTGCCATTAAGTTACTTGATAATACATTATTCTCTGTGATGATAATATATTTTTTTGATGGACCTTGCAAATATTTGAAGGAGGTTGTACATTTATAGATAAACAACTTTTACACAACATACTTTACATACAAATCTTACTTTGTACCTGCTAAAAACAAAACCACAGGCTGAAGAGGAATTTAACATTTAAGACATTTGCATACATTTTTCAAGCATACCTAAAGGATTTAATCATATGTTCCATTTTCAACAGATTTTAGCAGTTGAATGATGTGTTGTCTTAATTAATTTGACTCAGGATCAGTAACTGTTTATGGTTTCAGACTACGTGTAAGGTAGACACAGTTTGAAATTCAATTAAATGTATTGAAATAAACTAATTAATCTTAACTATGCATCTGAGCATAATTACTGAGTTCCAATTACTTTTTGTCGTGGTTTAGCCCCTGTTGGCAACTAAGCACCACCCAGCCGCTCACTCACCCTCCCCCCGGTAGGATGGGGGAGAGAATTGGAAGGGTAAAAGTAAGAACACTCATGGGTTCAGATAAGAGCAGTTTAATAATTGAAATAAAACAATAGTAATAATAGTAGTAGTAGTGATAAAAATTGTAATGAAAAGGAGAACAATGAGAGAGAGAAAAAAAACCCGTGGAAAAAAACCCAAGGGATGCAACTGCTCACCACCCACCAACCAACACCCAGCCAGTCCCCGAGCAGCAATCGCTGCCCCTCAACCTACTCCCCCCAGTTTATACACTGAGCATGATGTCATATGGTATGGGATACCTCTTTGGTCAGTTTGGATCAACTATCTTGGCTGTGCCTCCTCCCAGCTTCTTGTGCACCTGGCACAAGCCTAGAGAAGAGGAGGCTGAGGGGAGACCTTATCGCTCTCTACAACTACCTGAAAGGAGGTTGTAGTGAGGTGGGTGTTGGTCTCTTCTCCCATGTAGTTAGCGATAGGACAAGAGGAAATGGGCTCAAGCTGCGCCAGGGGAGGTTTAGGTTGGAAATTAGGAAAAATTTCTTCACAGAAAGGGTGGTCAAGCATTGGAAGAGGCTGCCCAGAGAGGTGGTGGAGTCACCATCCCTGGAAGTGTTCAAAAAGCGGGTAGATGTGGCACTTCGGGACACGGTTTAGTCTAGTCTACCCTTGATTGGTTTAGTGTGGACTTGGTTGTGTAGGTTAATGGTTGGACTGGATGATTTTAAAGGTCTTTTCCAACCTAAACAATTCTATGATTCTAAGCTGAAAAGTCCTTGACTAGTGTCAGCATTACTTAGCAGCAACTAAAACCATCAGTGTGTTATCAGCATTATTCTCATCCTAAATCCAAAACACAGCACTATGCCAGCTACTAGGAAGAAAATGAACTCTATCCCAGCCAAAACCAGGACACTTTTGAAAACTCAATTTAGAAGTGCAAGTTTATACCAGCAGGTGTGACTTGAGCATGATGGGCAACCTTACCCTTTTACCAAAGAAATGTAATTAGCAATGGACATGAAGATGTGGCAACATGGGCCTTCAGCTCTCCGCAGAAGCACTCGGAATAGAGGAGCCTACAGAATCCACGCATCTGCATTGCTAGCACCACGCCTGCTGACTACACCAGAGCTGGCTCAGGCACGCTCGCCCACACTGCATGCGCATCTTTTAATTGTACTTCGCTTAGAGATTACAAAATATCTCTCCATTTCCTCCCAGTTAATAACGATTCATTCAACCTTCAGGTCCAAAGGCCTTCAACAAATAATAAAAGCAAGATTACATTTATTAGGGAAGTACTTTATTATGAAAAAATTATAAAAGATGTTACAAGATGAACACTTACACAAGTCATAAAAATGTAGAAAAGATTTCCCTGTATTTATACATATGTAACTTGCATTTTCTTAGAAGTTTTATTCACAGCTTATTTTTTTTTGTTGAATCCAAACTAGGCTTGTTTCCTTACAACCATATGGAAGCTCTTGAGATAGCTCACAGCTGAAAAATGTAGTTTTCCATGGGACATATTGTATGCAGAGTGATTGAATCTAAAAGAAATAAAACCCCAGGATTATTTAAGATAAAATGCACAAGAAAGAGATTACAAAGCAACAATGTACTTCAGAGCATTTTCCAGTATAAAACAGTTTGGTGGAGCTGAGAACCTAGAGAGAGAGGCACCCTAAAAAAAAAGCAGTCAAATGACAATACTTCAAGAACTTAACATTTATTTCAGTTCAAAAAAGGTGCTGCATTATCGACCTGTACGCTTTTTATTGTGGTCAGCCTTGAGTGAATTAATTGTCAGTCAGTTTTAACAGCTGAAAGCAGATAGCCACAAAACAACTGGATTGCAACAGTGAAGTGTCAAAGATTAGACAACACTTCAGATCTGATTTGATTTATCTGATTAAGATGGCAATTTATAGATGACACTGTTAATACTATTATGTAAACAGTTGCTGAGAAACGGGATGAGGTTCAAAGGCATGTATCCTTCCTTATGATACAAAAATACTTTTTTTCCAAGTTTTTATGATTCATCACGTTTAAAATCCATTAGCCAGAGCTTACATAACTGTGCCTTGTGAGTAGGACATAACAATTAGAAAAGGCACCATCAGACTGCAAAAGACAACTGAGAAATTTGGAAAGGGCACAAAGAATTCAGAGTCCTTTTTCATTAGCAGCCGGATTCAGCCCACTGATGGGCTGAGCGTGACCTGTCCAGCTGCGGTAAGCTCATGAGATACTGGACCTGGGGCGAGGAAGAACTCAGTGAGACCAGTAAAAGAAGGGGACGTACCACATGAGTTGCATGCCACTTTAGATCATTACCTTTGTTCATCTGGAATTTATGACTGGAGTACTGCTATGTGAAACTCTTGTGCTTAATTTACTACATCCTATTTTTAGTCTTGCACAAACCTCTGGTTTCCTCCTCTGGTCTCTTTGAAGCCAGAGAAAGGCACAATACACAATGCCTTCTTCTTATGCCTCTCTCTCAAATTTTCAGAATTTTATCTTCTACTTTAAGAAAGTATCAAGTAACATTTGCATTTAGATGAGTATTTTTCCCTTATGGCTCACTTTTCCTTTCTTCTTTAGTGGTATTTTCTTTCAGGTTTTAAGTCATTATGATGTGATAGGATTAACAGTCAAGAGATTAGGACTTGTTTGGCTAGTCTCACGTAACATCAGTTCATGTAGTACATTTATTGCTAGAGTCTGAGTGAGGCACTATATAGAGGAGTCTGACGCAGTGTATGATGAAAATTTAATCTGACTTTTGCTAGTATGCAAAAGGTCCCTTTTTGGAAAATACCTATATCTTGTCTGAAGAAGGAGGAGTGTCAGGCCAGAAACTGTGAATCTTACATAGATTATCAAAAGCTTTTCTTTGAGGGTGAGGATATTGCAATTTTACATCTGATTCTCTGCAAACAGATAACTGTTAGAACTGTGGTGTCCTTAATGGAAAAGTGATGGACTAACTCTTAGCAACTTAACAGCAGATTTTAAAAAGTAACTTTTTGCAAGTGAAATAGAGATGCAGCAAATTGTCTTTCAGATGTACTATATATAATTCAGGACAGATTATCAGAGGGTGCCAATTACCATATTTCAGTAGTGCTGTGCCAGTTTATACCAGTTAAAAATCTTTCTTACTACGTCTAAAACTGAAGTACATGCCATTTTAAAAAGCAATTATCTTATGGGTGTTTCCCCCTAATTTAGTTTGCTCTAAATGAAACAATCATACAAAAGATAAATTTGAAAATCTTTGGGTGAAATTTGTTGTTGGTAAAATTACAATGGTGAGTACCAAGACCATCAAAAAGCAGTTGTAGTTGTAAAACAAAGTCCTCACCATGGAGACAACCTTCCTGAAAACCTACCTGTAGCAGGCTATTCCATTTTCTTCCCTGCATAACATCAGTTTAGTGAACTATTTACAGTCAATTTTTGAATACATATTCCACATATTTTATATGAGTTGAAATTTAGTGTCTTACCTAATACCCATTTTTCTGATAAACTTTTTATTTCCTGGTACTTCTTTCCTGGTTTTTTCCCTATACAGATTTTTGCCTGACGTAAGGCTTTACATATTTTCCCTCCTGACAGCTGTATAAGTTCAATTAGCTTTTCACAGGGTGGCTGACTGTTAGGAGATACAAACATGACAGGCTGGTTTGAAAAGAGATTCTGCTGGTATTTTCCTGTTGATAGGTGACGCTGAAGTCTGCAGATCTGTATTTGAGGAAATAAGGAAATTAATTAACCAATGCGTTGCATTTCCATTCAAAGTAAAACTAATCCTTGTCTTCGTTAATTCAGAAAAAAAGAATTATAGAATATGAGTATGAACTTTACTTTTTTCAGGTGTATCAGAAACTCTATAAATTGGGCAAACTATACAAAGAATTTGCCGTACTAGATAAATACAGTTCCCAAACCAGAGTTGAGACTATTTCTTTATAGATCAGACAGTTTACCTATAAAACTTCTTAAAGCACTTGACAGTATTATTTTTCACCATAATCTTACATTCTTACATTTATAACACTGGCCATTACACAGAAATACTAAAGGATATTATAAATAATTATAGTCTTGCAGCACAAATACAAAACATGAAAGCCTTTACAATATATAGTGCTTGTCAGTTTGTATCTGGGAGCTTTACAAACATATCTAATTCAGAGTTTAAACTACTTTAGGACCTCTTTTTCCCTCCTGTGGTCCACAGATACGAACTGCATTTTGTCTCAGATGTGTGAAGAGACACAAATATACCAGAACTCAGAGCAAACCGTTTCATGTAAACTCTTTTGTCTCTACAAAAACAAAAAAAGAAGTCCTTTGTGAATGCTGTGCAGCCTCTAACACTTGATCATTATAACAAAAACCTGCTTCATCTATATGAGCCCAATTTTCTTCTCTTTATATACCAGGCAGGACGGTGCTTCAGCAATTAAAGCTATCTCCTTTAGCTATAATGTGCATAAAAGCAATGCATGCAACAGGTATACACACCATGGTAAGCAACATAAAGTTTTCATACTAAAATAAAAAAAAAAAACAGAAGCTTGTATTTCTTAGAGTGAGATTGCCATTGACCTGCCAAATTAATGTATGTAACGTCTGATTCTGTATCTCTTGTCAAAGTTTGCAAATTTTATAATGAGACTGGAGTTAATAATAAGATGATAACAAAAATAAATATTTCATATTATGTGATGCTTGGAATTTTTCATACAGATGATCAAAACGAGCACATTACATAGAGGAAAGGTCGCTCTGTGTATATCTGGTTTATATGAGATGGCTGAATGTGAAACTGTAGTCAGTGAGGACATGTAACTGGAACAGTGGAAGAAATTACTTGTTGAGTGGATTCCTTCCTCCAGTCCTCGCACAAACCTGCTGTGAAACCATAGGCACTTAAGAATTTAATGCAATAATATATGTGCTTGGCAGATGTGCAGCCAAGGTAAGAGTCTTCACCTGGTTTACAGGGGTTTATAAAGCCAAACAGTTCCATGGCTTGTTCACACATCCCTAGATAAATGTCAAAGAGAATTCCCCTAGCACTTCTGACCAGCAAGCTAGATGAAGCACCTGCAAAGCATGAAGCCCATGATAACATAGAATCATAGAATCATTTAGGTTGGAAAAGACCTTTAAGATCATCGAATCCAACTATTCATCCATGAAAGAATCCATGAAGAATCATCCATGAAGAATTCATCCATGAAGGATCATCCATGAAATCAGCATTGTTGCCATGGATAGCACAGACCGGGAAACCTCACGGTTGGGTATTACTTATATTTACCTGTGTGATTGGGTCACCTAGGCCTGGAAACCCCAATGCTTTAAAAGATGTCTTTGACTCTCCAGGTAGGTCCACCAAAGGACTCAGCACCACACTGACCCTAAAGGATGCTGACACCCAAGAGAACTCCCTCTTGCAAGCCCACACTCCTGACCTGGGTGCAGTGCATGTACGAGACTTCATAGCTCAGTGGTTCTGTGCTACTGTCCTCTGCTATTCTTGGACAATGAGCATTTTGAGATCTCTTCCATCAATAAATAATTCAACTTTCTGTGATTGTTAATACCTTGACTGCTCTCCTGAGAATAAAATTAAGTTGATTCTTTGTGTTCTGAATTCAGCAAGTTATAAAGATAGTGACTGCTATGGATGAAGCAGGCCAAAAGGACTCAAGTACAATCCAAGAAATACCCTTTGTTTTCTATTCTTCTGTGAACTTAGGTTTATGAATGACATGGCACTTAATCCTGTCTCATGGAAGTCAAACAGCTGCTAAGTAATTTTGTTGATCACAGTATCAAAGCAGAATTATATTGCAGGTTTTGAGGGACCCAAGCTCAGTGAATATATCTGATGGCCCTTCCTGTACATAAGTTGGCACCTGATACTTTATGCATGTGCAGAAGATCTGGTTTTGTACTTGGTTGGATACTGCCTACCTCCAGCTGAGCAGAATGCTCTTCTATGAATATCTGTCTGCTGGGCATCTTGATGTCATGAAATACAGAAAACTAATCATTGTATGGTTTTAATATATGGTATCGGATTTGGAATTTCCTAAGAATATCACTTGCTGATGGGTCTTGTGAGGCTTTGAGGCCACGATCAGTGTCTTAAAATGGGACTAGCTCAAGAACATAAAACTGATGTACAGAGCATTGTCATGATTTTGGTATTACTAGGACTGCAGTTATTCATTTTAATGAATTAAAAACCTGCACAATTATGAAACTACAAAAGTGCTTGGGGTAAGCAAGGTCAACAAATTAAAGAATGCACTATCGTGAAAAATAACAATCCCTCCACATCAGCCTCAGAACAGCCTCACGACAGATGCAATACCATCTTAGTTGATCTGACACAGAGCTCTCTGGAATTGTTTATTGCGACAAATCAGCTGCAACTGATAGAAGACAATTACCAAGATGCTAGTTTACCTAAATGCTAGCTTATCTAAAATAAATCAGATTTAACTCAAAAAGACAGAAGTTACACTGCTTTTGTCAACCTGGAACTCTTAAGATTTTAAAGACTAAAATTATTAGGATTGAGAAGCTGTTTTCTTAAAAATGCAACAGGACTGGTGTTAGATAGAAGACACCAAATATAAATTTTGCAATCTGCTATTTCACATATTTTAGGGAATATGATTTAAAAGAGCTAACTGTATTCCCACTTCCTCAAGCATTTCCCCTGAAAGGATTTATTTGCTGCCACTGTAATGAAAGCTCATTCATATGATACTTCTTCATATAGAAAGAACTGTTGGATTAAATTAATATTAAAAGCAAACGTGTACACAGCTAACCATCAAATCAGGAAATCCAAATTTTGAGCACCCTCCTCGCTTGATGTCCACAAATAGCATGCTTTATTCCATACGTTTAGTACATATTAAAGGAACCCAGGAAAGTGAAATGCTGACATGCTATAGAGAGGATTTTCTTAAACTGCCTTTAAAATTCCAGCTGTGTATTATCAGTGCATTTGAGAGGACGACATGGTAAGAACACAGTACATCTCAGTGGCATTGTCAAAGGAAAGCTTCCACATGGAACATCGTCTTTACATTTCCTTAGTCTGGATCACCACCACCACAGCTTTCCTGACAGGCTGTGCTTGGATTTGCTCAAGTGCACTGGGTCCCTGCACAGGTGTTAGGGCTAGGGAAAATCATAGCATTTACATTCAGAGCTCAGAGAGTAGTCTGAAAGGTTAACTTTGCTTTCTGGACCACTAACCTGAAAGAAATGCCACTAGCCAGTTGCTGAAAAGGCAGCTAGCTGACCACACAGGGTCTGGCGGTGGGATGAGAGGGCAGAATCTAGCTCGTACCCCTGAATTGACTCAGCTGCCTTTGCAACATCAAAGCCTTCGCGGCACTCCAGGGGTGCTCCCAGTCCTTCGAAACCATACACATTTCGCGTAAGCTTTTACAAATAAATGAGTAATTCCTCAGCAGAGACCAAGCCTGGGAAAATATCAGACTCCAAAAGTGACTATTTCCACAAATTGTGTATGTATCAGTCGGTAGTTACCGTTACAATTGTGTCAGTCCCTATTACAACAGACAGCACCAATTTTCCTTTCTAATTATATTTGTTAGCAGATGGACAGAAAAACAAAAAGTTATAAAAACATCTATTTACTCTTTTTGGTAAGATCCTAAGTATTAACCTCATTCTTTCACTAGCTGGATGAACGGCAGGAAGATGCCTCCTATATATTTATGCATTTATGTGCATATGCTTATGCTTATATGCATTTCTCATAAATGTACCATTAATTTAGATGTTTGTTTGAACCTAAGTTTTGAAAGGAAAAAAAAAAAAATCACTCTTGACAGAAGTAAAACTTAAGGAGAATGTTTGATACAGAAGTAGAGTCTTTCTTCATTATAAAAGAAAAAACCCACAAAAAACATTTCACCATCTATTGTCCCTCCTGTGACTGATTTTCAAGCCCCACAAGCCAAAAGAGCATATATTATAAAAACCCCAAAACTTTGCAGCTTTGCCTAGAACGTTATGAATACAGCTCCTGCTGGGTGGGGTGCGGGAACAAACAGAAAGTCCAAGGGTGTGATCTTTTCATGAGGCTCAGAAGATAGCCATCAAGTCCCACAAAGGTATTATCTCTGAATAGATACCTGAATTCATGCAGTAGAAAATGTAAGAAAATAATTCTTGTGGATGTACTTGGAAATTTTTCAGCACTGAAACTGCTAATGTCCTATATACCACACACAATTTTCAGTGTACTTCCAGAAAATAGCACATGAAAAAATTTCCAGTCTAAAATGCTATTAGAATAATAATAATTCACAAAAACTAAATGGAGAATATGGTTATGATGTATTACAATTAATAGAAATTGTATTTGTAGGCTAGAATTGAAAATGTGAAGTACTAGCTTAAAAATATATACAATGTAGCCATCTGTAATAATTATACATGTCTGAAAATTTGTACATGCATTACACAATGTATGCATTATGATAAATCATTATTCTTAAGTTCAGTTACTCACCAGAGATAAATAAATCTACCAAAATAAACTTATGATTTATTTTATCATTACTATTTGAGCATTTAATATAGGATTGGAAACCTTTCAACACCTATTTGAAAAGGCTATTTTTAATGAAGTATTTACTGAACTTATAGAAAGCTGTAATTATATATTGGTTACTGTTACTTGCAAAAATAATAAATACATTTTACTAAATGCAAACAGCAGAAGATAAAATTCCCGACATAAGTTTGAAGAGAGAAGATTGTATATTTTATGGTTCATACCTATCCAAAGACCAAGTATTATTTCATTTGAAGTTGATGTGAAATTGCTCATTTTCACTAAAAAGGGTCTGACTGTTGCAGTCTTATGGATTAGCTCACCACTCTGCAACTATTAAATGACAGAAAACCATGAAATTGATAAAACCAAAAAAACCCAGACTTTATGGTTTGATAACCTATAAATTTAACAAAAAGAGACACATGAAATAGCGTATTCATTTAATAGACTTGGGTGATGTTGCTGGGGAAATATTAAGCTCTAAGATTTTAATATTCATATGATTTCAGTATGACTAAATATACTGGCCAAGTAATGTTTACATTTTCAGTTACTGTAATGCTGTACAAAGACCTCGTGAAGAACGCACTCAAAGCTAAAACACTGTTAGGAAACGTTACACTTGCACGGTTAGATGCGTTTTCAGACAGTCCGTCATTTAGTAAAAATTTAAAAGAAAAACACATATGTGGAACCCCACGTACACGTAAAGATCAAGGGCTCACACACATCCACACACGTGGAGCATCAGCCTGCTTCTGATAAAGAGGAGAGTATTGCAGCGTGCAGACTTCTGGCAGTACAGTTACCCTGCAGTGAGGAATTTGCAGAATCTGCAGGACCCTACAGGGATCAAGGAAGTTTGTGTTAACAATGCAGTACTCCTGCAGGACAAAAAAGAAATGCTCTCTTTTTCACCTTTCTAAATATCAGGTTTAATAGGAGAATAGAAGCAACTAAACAAACAGCAACTCTATTTTTGTAGGAACAATGTGTGACATATATTATCTACTTAAATTAAAAACTCATAATTTTAGTTTGATTTCTTATAATTTATTTTAGCAGTTTGCTGATATTTTTTAACACATTCAGAATACTAAAATTGAAATAGTATTCACTAAAATCTTGAACAATTACACTGAAATGCTGTACTAGATAAATAAATTGGTGCTCTCCAGTATAAAAGATCATGTTAAGAGCTACAAATAACTTCCTTCAGCCAGCTGTTTCACAAAGAAATAGATCCTCGGCTTTGAAGAATCTTATCTAAGTTAATGGAACATCACACGCATCCAGGACCCCAACTGGTTCAAGCCGTGCTACCATACTGTTATCTCAACAGCACCCAGAACCTTATTCCACTCTTTGGCATGAAATGCATTTGTTATTGCTAGCAAAGTTTTTCATTCTCAGGGCAAAACTCAACTTGCATCATTCATGTAAATTATTTACAAATATTGCATCCTTATTTCTGAATATTGAAACGACGCTTTCCCATTGGTTAGCACTATCATTTGGCTAAAATAGAAGCTCTCTTTCTGTCAAATTAGAGAAGCATAAGCCTTCAGACAGACAGAAGTGAGAACTTTTTGAACGCTTGATAAGGCTACATCAGCACCCCAGCACATGTGCACAAGTGGAGATTATGTACAGGCAAACTTGGTATACATTTGTGTGGTAGAAGATGATCTGGGAGCCAGAAGTGGAGGGAGAAAGAGTGGAAAATCTGGTCCAGAAAAAAGAAACCTTCAATGTCTGGTCTTGAAAACCAAAAAGGAAAGTAAAAGAAGGAGAAATGGCATGCAGTCAAGACTATATTATCTGGAAAATTCTTCAAAACACAGTTTCTTCCCTTCCTCTGTATAGTCCTTCATGTAAGTGTTTCCTGGCCAAGATGACGGTGAAGGGAAGAACGCTTGAATTCAGACAATTTAGCTGATATTGTTTCTTTCCACTGCTTGTTGGCAGACAACCTTGCTTCTCTCAAATCCCATAGACTGATAAGAAAAGTTAATTTCACCAATTTATTCTCTGAAAGACTGAGTCCCGGTGGGAATACTTTATGAAAATGTTTGGCAAATAAATCTACTGTTTGGCAGATATTCAAAATTATACTGGAAGATGTTTGAACCATTTTTTCCGGCAGAGCAAATTTTTGCAGGAAAAAAGATAACAAATTCACTTATTTTTAGTTTAATTTCCTTGTTTTCCAGAGGTAGAACTATTTTTAAATACTATGTAATATCAACATTATCAACTATAGATTAATAAAAAACAAATTAGGGTAAAACAATGTCTTTTCCCTTGTGAGGATAACTATGACTCCTAAATCAGGGAGCTGTATTTCCAATATATATCACTTAAAAACACTCTGCTAAGATTGTAAGATGTGGTCACTTTACTATAACTATTTGTTTATAACTTCAGAAAGATTCTGAATTAAATATATTTGCATTTGGATTCAATGCAAACCAATTCTTTTCAAATTTAAAAAATCTTTCATTACAGATTAGCTAATGAAGGAAGGATTTTCTTCAGGATTAGAAATTTAAACCTTGCTTCAGAAATACCTCAAGAACGTGTCCATCCTTGTTTTTGTCTTATTTCAAGAGAATTAAACTCAAGTGACTACCAGGCAGTGATAAGACTGCAAATTGCAATTGCAAGTTTATGTAAAAATTCTGCAAATAATTACCAATTACAACTGGTGTTTTCCTCACCCGAATATCAATAAAGCAGCACTGTGCCATGCATCTCTCCGAAGCGGTATACGAAGTGTGGCACGTATGACTCTGTGCCCTGCATCACTGGCATACCATGAACGTTGCATGTACTACATGTGACAAGCCCCCAGGAATCCCAGTAAGACTGAAAACCAGAAATTGTCCACCTCCATACACAATCCAGTCCAATGCTTATCTTCTCCTACAGTTAGAAAGCTTTTCTTAATAATATAACTTAAATTGCCTCTGCTGCATTTTGAG
Source organism: Pelecanus crispus (assembly GCF_030463565.1). Lineage (NCBI taxonomy): Eukaryota > Metazoa > Chordata > Aves > Pelecaniformes > Pelecanidae > Pelecanus > Pelecanus crispus. The sequence goes on from NC_134645.1 coordinate 106,115,943, forward strand.
CCTGTTACTTCTTGTCCTAGTGCCAAAGGACATGGAAAACAATTCATTCTCTTCCTATTTGCAACAACCTTTTAAATATTTGAAGACTGTTATCATGTCTCCCCTCAGTCTTCTCTTCTCTAGACTAAACAAACACAGCTCTTCCAGTCCTTGCTCATGGGTCATATTTTGTAGACCTCTGATCGTTTTGTTATTCTCTCCTGGATTCTCTCCAATGGATCCACATCTTTCCTGAAGTGCAGTGCCCAAAGCTAGACACGCTGCTCCAGCTCAGGCCCCGCCACTGCTCTGCGCACTGCAAACAATTCATGGCTCTTACGTATAGCATTCCTGTTAACACATCCTAGTACGCCTGCTTCTTTTATCAGAGTATGACATAGGTGACATATTGCTTCGGATCCTCTAAAATACGCAGTTGCTCTTTTGGCAGAAATATCACGTTGTCAATCTAATCATGTGTTTCTGCAGGTGATTATTTCTCCCTACTTTGCACTTGTCCTTACTGAACTCCATCATACCAATTTGTGATCACTCCTTATATCTCTCTTGGTTATTTTAATTCCAGTCTGTCGTGCTTTAACCCCAGTTGGCAGCTAAGTACCACACAGCCGCGTGCTCTCCCGCACCTCAGTGGGATGGAGGGGAGAATCAGAAGGGTGAAAGTGGCAAAACTCATGGGTTGAGATGAAGACAGCTTAGTAATTAAAAACTGGACAGAGTCAATCTACAGTTCTACTACTTTAGGTCATGATTAACCATAATTTCCAGCCTGGTAGCTTAGCAAAATCCTAGACAACAAATGCAGTATATGGATGGGATAGTTGTACATTTTATGCCAATGACTACGTGTGCTGGTGCGATAGCCTCATTACGTGTATGACAAAGAGCTGATCTCAGCATATACAGATCATCTCTAAGTGAGCCATGTTGAATCCACCATCTTGTATCTGGCACTACTGGTGGGGCTCCATCTAACTCAGTTTTTAAAGTTCATATGTCGCAAAACCAAAAAGGAAATAAAGTAAAATCAGAAAGTCTTTTCCCTTAACTCAGCTGACAGTTGAATAAATGCGGTTGAGCCAACGCACAAACCAAGAAAATCTCAGCCTCCAAATAATTTGCTTTAGACAACTATCCATGACTTTAAAAGGTATGCAATACATACATGGACATGTTTTTCCTCACATCTGACAAAGCTCTATTCTTGCTGGATATATCCTCACAAGACCTTCGGCAGAAAAGATACTTACATTCTTACTGGTTTAGTTCAAGCTGGGAGTGCACTTTTGAAACTAATCTCTTGGTCATTCCTATTGAGTGTACTTTTGGTTCCCACTGTGGAGCAGCAATCAAGGGCACAGACTGTACTCCTTTTGGCTGAAATACAGTCAGAAGATGTGCTCAGTTCAGGGGAGCAGACTGGAATGAGCCCAGAGCCCTGAAGCATGTGTTGTGCGCAAGGTGCTCTTGGCACTAGCTCATGCACTCTGCAGATCCCTTTCCATTTGTCTGCACTACTGGCTTATAGATACAGGCACAAGTGAACACGAAGTCACTTCTGGCAGATATAATGGGGTAGTTATATAGATATGGGATGCTTCTTTCAAACGGAATTATTACCTGCACAAAAATAATGACCTCAACTAAATTTAGCCTATTTTTTTAATGATAGCAGTTGCAACTTGCTGGTATTGTTATCTCATAGTTCATTCTCACATGGCAACAGGAAGGAGGAATATTATTTGCATCTTGGCATTTATCCCCTCATATTGCAACCATTTACCCATATTTTATATATTGTGTCCTCTAGGCTTACTGAACTCTTCCAACCCACATAAGGCCAATTGTTTGTTGCTTTTTTTTTAAACAGACTAGTACCTATTGCATGAGACCAGTACCTAATCTATGACTAGGTCATTAATTTCGGCAGAGTAACTTAAGGAATGAAGTATTAATGAAGTAAATTGCAATGTTTAATCATATGGGAGTAAACACATCTGCATTTACACAGACTGAAATAATACATTCCCAGCTAAGTATATTTCACTGGTGAAAGGCTGCACTGAAGCAGATATTCCTCCTGCTAATAATGTGCTGCAGTTCATGAAAAATAACTTGACATTCCCCATGGTTAAATATTACCTATAATGAAGATACAAAGCATGGAAGCCCAGTATCTGCATAAAATATATTAAAAATTATAACCTCATTTCAACTACTTTAGACTTTTCAGATACTGAATCATTTTGGACAGTCCAACTTTTTTTTTTAATCAACACAGGATATTGTGCAGCGAGCTTTAAGAATGACATTTGTTTTGCTGGCTTAGGGACGTGGGGAATCCTTCCATTCTCCTTTAACAGTAAATGATAAATCCAGTGCTGTCAACAGATTTGCTATACCTGGCAAAGTGCAGATGAATAATGCTTTGATAAATAAAAGGGTTTTCTATTCCAGTAATAACAAAATGAGTGATCTTGTTGAAAGGAAAAGCCTGGCAAATGTGAAGGGTTACACAGATGCTCCCAAAAGGCTCTTTCCCCAAACAGTTGTATTAACCCACAATAAAAGTAATCTTAACATTAAAAATAATTCCTAGTTTTATCTTTAAAATATTAATATGTGAGTCCTTTTGCTCTACCTCAACAGACTGAAATGATTTAAGCAAAGGCAGAGTACATTCTTCTTCATAGTCTTTAGCTTTAGCTGAATGCCATTGCAACGCCCAGCAGTAACTCAGTGTGTGCCAAACATGAATATTTTTAAGCGTCATTTGAGTTTTAAAGGCTACAGTAAGTGATGGGAACACAATCGTCTTGGGAGTCTACAAATAACTTTAAAAAAGCTCATAAATCTGGCTTTCATGGTTTGGTTTTCAACAGCTTTATGAAATATGTCAAAGCTTGAACACAGTGAGTCCGTTTTCCTTCAAATTTCTTAGGACTGACTTTTCTCAATCTTTTTTTTGATATGCTGCAGTGAGACAAATAAAACGGACTTGGCTTTAAAAAAACAGGCATCAGCAAATTACTTTTTAAAAAGTAGCTTTGTTCTTTTAATTTTTTTTTTTTTTCAGTATCAACAGAGGAAAAAAGTACCCTCTAAGTAGGGCAGCCCAAAGTATTCCCTCATCAACAAAAATATAAAATGCTTCTGTTCAGCACCCAATGTATTACAGCATAACAGACCACATAATAATGAAAAAGTGATGTATAATTAAAAGCTGTTTTCTTCTTAAATTGTTTAAAACAGATGCATCATAATGACTGAGCACAGCAGAAACCCTCAGAGTTGCATTCAGAAGTTATATGTAGTCCTCTGTACTTCCAGTGAAACACATGCACTACAACGATAAGTAGCAGGGAATGCTTGGTTGTTAAAAAGCAAACTAAAGGATCAGTTGAAATGACATCAATATTCAACAGAGAAAAATCCTTAACATTGTCCAAGAACTACTGAAATAAACCCACTGAAAGAGATTACCTGGCATCAAACAACTGGACGCCACTGCTGTGGAATGCCGCCAACTGCAAAACGAGAACAGGTTCAGGTTGCTTTCAGAAACTGCTGATGGAACTACTATCACAATCACTTCTGGTCTACAATTTCCCTGATTAGTACTCCTTGGCAGCAATACTTCTTTATGTGTAGTAACATCTCTTCTTCACTTAATCTATGTCACAAATTGGAAGAAAAGATCCCATAGGAAGTATAGAAAGCAAAGACATTTAATCCTCCAGCACTAAGAGTAGCAAATGGAGCTGCCAGCACACAGAGCGGAAAAAAAAAGGTTTTAAATACCAGGTGCTTTTTGTCAATCATGTTTTTAAATGACAATTACTCAAGAAAAGCACCGCTTTCTTCATAAGTGCTAAACAAAGGATGCTATTAACATTTTCTATTTGAAGATCTTTTTCATGAACTCTTGCATGACAATAATATAAGATTACAGAAGAAAGAACTTTGACTATATTGTGACAGCAAGCTGGGATGGTCTTCTGCACAGCTGAGGGAGAATGATTTATGTTGTGAATACAGAGTAATTTTAAAGCTATGAGAGTTGGTAGGGTAAAGGCACAGTAGCTGACACAAACTTCATTCTCTCTGCTCTTCTTTCTTTTTCTCTTTTTTTTTTTTTAACCAGAGAATTTTTCAAGTTAATGGCAAGCCTTTGAAAAGGGTTTATTTTAACAAAGTGAAAAAATTATTCACAAACCACAATGATAAGTTGTGCATGGTACCAATTGATGCCCCTCTAAAACTAACTGACTCCAATATCTGTTTTGAGGAGTTGACACTTATCAGTTTGTGAGCTGATACACCAAACACAGTTACAGAATATTACCTCACTGCTTTCTTCTCAAGAGTCTACAGGAGGCAAAGTAGACACTATGTCAGTAACCTTATCAAATGCTGGAGGAAAACAAAAGTCTCAGTTGTTGGTGCAAGTAAGAAGTCATCATTTTAGAACATAAGTCTCATTTAGAATATAATCGTACTCCTGATTAGGATTTCAAATGCCTTTGGATTTTGAGATGTGATAATTTTTCCACTTTTTTCTGTCACTTATTTCTAGTTTAATTTTTTTAGTTGCAAAGATGATGGAGCAATATTCATTTGACTTATCTGATATTTGCATTTGGTCTTGCAGGAACTATCTTAATGAAGATAAAATAAACGTGTGACTCCATAGGTAAAGCTATTAAAGTGCAAATCTGAAGTGGCAGAAAGATCCACTGAAAAGTGAATCACTGATTCACAGAAAAGTCAACTTCTGTTTACTGCAAATATGATGATAATCTTGTTAAAAACTTTTCTTAGAAAAAGAAATATTGTTATAAATTCCATATGGAATTTGGTTTTGTTTTAAGATCACCAGCTATGACATGGTTAAATACAGAGAACTAGGCAGACTTATTATCGTAGTGGACTTTCAGCAACTTCTCATGCTAGCTGGGCAAAGTTTGTAGGGTCAAACTGCTAACCCTGTCCTACTTTCTGAGTTCCTTTCTTATATTCCTACTGCTCTTCATCTAAGAATGATGCAGGACAGAGAAGCTACTACTTTTTAGCCTATCTGGATTTTATCAGAAGTGCTTTAGTGAAAGCAGAAAGCCTTTTAATGAGGTTGTCATTGCATAAGCAAGCAGTTGCAATTCAAAAACCAAAGGATACTCAGCAAGTACTGCATATAAAATATGAGCAACTCCTTAGGTGAGCTTAGATGCAGGATAAATACTCTGAAGCACAGAAACAGTTGTGCTCTTCAAGCAAAATTACTAGTTATTTTCTAGTCAAACAACTGGATAGCTTAGATAAGATACAAATGCTCAATAACTCCTCTCCTATACGCTAGTTTTCTAGTAAAAGCCTGCAAATAAATATTTACCATCTCTGGCTCTGTCCCAGTCCAGAATTCCCACTAAAACCAGTGGAAATAAGGTGGGTGTATCAGGAATACAGCTTTAGCCCTACAACAATACCATGGTGTAACAGAAGGTACTGTTTGTATGCATACGTACTATACTAAAGTATATACACTACTCACAGGATGGGGAAAAAGAATCTGATCTATCTAGCCCTGCGTAAGGGCAAAGGTTTAAAAAAGTCCTGCACACTCACTGGATCATGTGTCTATTTTTATTTTAAAATTATATTCACTTTAAGATTTAGTAGCTGACATGATAGTTCTAATGCTAGCCATGGAATTTTTTCTTAAAACGACATTATTGATTACAGTGCTGATGCACTTATCCTTGTGCTATGGACCAGTACTGGGAGAGCTACAAAGCCATCATTGCTCAGACTGTTGGTGGAGGAAAGAAGAACTCACTGCACAATACTGGAGTACTCCTGGGGTTAAACAGAGGAACAGTAATGATGGGATTTGGAGGGAATTCAGTAAAATCGTTCTTATTCAAAGAAGGCCAGTGTCATACAGACCTTTGAAGGAGGGGAAAAGCTAAGTCTTCTACAGAGAAGATACACACGCAAACTCCCAAGTGCCTTTTAAAGATATCACAGCTACACAAAACTGCATGGTATCGTCATGCTCTGCTCTGCTGTGTAACAGACCTATTATCACAAACAAACACGACAATTAAAAAATAAATAAACCTATACTAAACTTAAAACAGTAGTTTTATCAATTACAGATGATTACGTCTATGGCTTGCAGTAAAGCTGAAATCAGGTGAGATGACTAGAAGGAGGAAAAAATCAGAGTATTTTGATTAAGCAAGCCTTACATTATTTCATAAATGTAATACATCAGGTTTCTTTTGCTCACTAAAAGCTGAATATATTCACTCAGACACACTCCGGTTGCGCCAGCGTGATATACTCACAAAGCATGCACATCAGGGTGATAGCTAAAAAGCAACAGAGAGCTTTGCACATAATCTAAAACTAAATCTGTATGTAATTTCCTTCCCTTTGTTAATTGAAGATTAAAACTAAATCAAGGGGAAGCCTTCTATGAGACTACTTCCAACAACAGATGACTCAACTAGCACCTGAGAATTTGTTGTGCTTGTGTGTACTGAGGTTCTGAACTTCCTGTTTCAATAAAATACCAAACAAGTTGTGTTTCCTTTACAAATAAGCTATTACATCAAGCCCTGTTCCTATAATTTCAGTTTTTGTCTGCATTCCAACATTTTCTTTGGCAAATGTAGAAACATTCTAATTAAAGAGAAGAGAAAAACAAGCATCATTCATCATGGTAAGAATGAATGCTCAAGAGAACATCCTTACTGGCTACTTCGTTCATTCAGTTTAATTTGGCTTTTGAAGTGCACTTAATTGTGGCATGCGGTTCTCTGAGATGAAACACAGGTAACAGGGTTTTCACTAGTAGTGTCTCATGAAGGCTATTAAAGGTAATAATCAATTCCCCAAATGCCATACAAACATAATACCATCTGTGTGAAGGGATTCAAAAACATTTTTAGAACACCAGAATACTTGAAATATACTATTCTGCAGCAAAATTCACCTACTATTATAACTTGCTAAATCCTTTAACATATAATTTGCAAATCTTTTTTTTTAAATGAAAATTATCCTATGTTTTCCTCAGCATGATCTATAAGATCAGAGTAATAAGAACCCTTTACAATGCCCTCTTTCCTTAATTTTTAGGTTTGTTGCTAACGTTTAGCTTACAGATGAAAGACCTCTGTCTACTTCATTTGTAATTACCATGAGAAAGACAACTTCCCACAAAAAGTTAAACACCAGACCTGCAAAAGCAACATAACATAATTGTCTGGTTAAGTACAATACAGCCTATATATTACAACATATGTGGTTTCTTTCCTAAATTTATTTAGCTGCGGAATTGGAAGTGCTGATTCACCAAGGCAGAAGTTCAAACTTAAAATGACATTATAACAGGAGTTGTAGTTGATCAGACAAATGCCATTTTGGATAAGTAGATTCACTATTACTAAAAGGTGTCCATGTGCACATTATACCTTTGTGGAGAGCACTGCTTCTTTTGCTTATAAACCAAAGGGAATTTGTCAGGCAAATGCAGTTAAAACCCCAGTCAGCTGCTCAGGGCTGTGTTCAAGACAAATATGGAATGCAGCAGAAGGAACATGCACTGTAAATAGTTGAAGCTGGTAGAGGATGCTGAAGACTTCTGATCACAGAAGCAGCCACTACCATGTCTGCAACAACCTCCAAAGACAGCATGAAAATAGAAATAGTCTAGTTAATCCTGAAAAAATCCTGAATTTGAGAAACGAACTCATCAACCTCCAGAAAAACACCAGAAAAACCCAAGAAAAAACATTGTCTAATTGCATGTCAGATGAACCAATGTATCTCTTTCAGGCATCTCCTACATAATTAAGCAGCAACCAGCCCAAACCACACCACACAGAGAGTACGACGGGATCACACTATGCTACTGCTTCAAGAAGGCACATCTTTTGTTTTGTAAGCATGCGCTGAGCCACACTGAAAACTCAATGGGATGGGACAAACAGAGCTTGCCATTGTTTATGCTGTTCCTATTTTATAGCTTTTCTTCTAAGTCACAATCAACTCAACTACATAATTTCAAATGAAAGTTTTGTGCAAAACTTCTTAATCAGCATACACATGGTTGCTTACCTCCTTCATGTTAGACTAAACCCAGAAGTTCAATAATAATACTCAATAAAACCTGTAAAGTTTGACCTCGCTTTGTGTTGAAACTGCAGCTCTTTCAGGCACTTAAAACTTACCTCGATTCAGGTAGGAATCTCAGGCTAGGAAAAACTTTTGATAGACCTCTAAAGCTTCAAGACAAGTTTTTCAGTTTTAACATGCTACCAAGGAACCTTTTAAGTTGATTCTTAAAAGTTTATTTCCTTTTATTCTAGGAAGTTAGTATTAAACAGAATTTTTACACTTTTTCCCTGGATTGTCCCAAATGTATTCGTTTAAAAGATACCAATTAACAGTTACTGTTAAAATGGACAACAAAATTCCACCCCGTTCAGACTACCCATAAAACTCCCCTCCCTCGGGCAAACATACTCCCATTAAACCTCTCTCTCTACAATAGCTTTAAAAATAGTCATGCCATGCAGCAAAGACTATTGAAGGTCAGCAGAATCAGGCTGCCTGGAATCAGATCCACAGGTAAAGTCCCTCACGTCAACTATTGCTAGAGTCTTCTGCTTGAAATGAAGTTGATAAAGCCTCCAGGCCACAAATAAATTTGGTAAAATGGAATATGTGTAAAGTGTGACCTTTCAGCCAGATCAGGGGAAAAAAAGGATGGAAACATTCTGTAGATCAAAAGGTCCCTGGGGCAGACACTATCTTTTGTTTTGGATTTGTACCATGTGTTAAGATGCAAATTACGGTTTTATGTTCAGTGGAAAATAATGAAGAAATACTACCATTATACAAGTAATATACTGACTAATAAAGTGAGGCCCTTTTTTGATTGCAGCCCCTGGGGCCAACTTTAGGCAAATATTAAATAGTGTTTTTTAAAAATTATGAATTTAGACAATCTTTTAAATAGTTCTGATAAATAACTTCAATACAGAAGACATAAATCATTGTAAGAAAAACATGACAATGGAACTTCTTGTCTTTGAAAAAGCCTCCAAGGTCTACAACAGAATCTCATCAACACATAATAAATCACAAAGTAGTAAGAACAAGAACACAAGTATGTCTATATATACGTACATATACTCACAAGCACCATAAATCAAAAACAATGCAAAATAAATCAGCTGAAGTTGGAATTTGGTTCTGCAACTACCTTATGAATAAATTTTAAAATTGATTATTTTTTTCGTGTGGTTGGAACAAAGGTATGGGAGTTAGGAATCAAAGGAGCCTATTACAACTTTTATATCAGTGAAACTAAGACTAGCAGGACAGAATTTGGCACAGGTTCATGATTTTTTCATATTAGCTGTGAATTACTTCAGCCTCAATTTTGGAGGACAGAATGCAGCAGTTAAGACCATACCTTAGACACACTTATGAAAGAGTCTGAGAAGAAGAGCTGTATCAGCTAAAATAGACTTTCTAATGCTCTCAGGAGATGACTAATACTCTGTAAATGAGAATTACATTCAGAAAAATATCTTATCAGGTCTGTAGGCCATGATCCCACACCGTAGAGACCTTGTCATGGACTTCAGTGTCACATGCTCTTGCAAGAACGTAAGTAGAATTGCAATACGTCTTTTTGCTTAAGACTCGATGAAGAAACACAACAAGGAATTTGTTAAAAATAAGGGAACTTTAATTAAATGACTAAGATTCACTTTTGCTGGAACCATTGCATGACATTGTGTTTCCAGGGAGTCAGATTTATAACTCATTTTATTGCCTGGATATAGTGTACTACAATTATGATAAACAAAAGCCAACAAGAACATCTCAACAGCTGTCTCCACTAAAACCATGAGACTAGAAATTTTCTTTTTCCAACATAAAGATAGCAATAAACAGTCCCCATGAAGTTCCACCATATTGTGGCTTCTTCAGCGATTCCATCTAGAACTACTGTTAAATACGTGTTAGTCTTGGTATTAAAAAAAACATGAAATATGCCTGTGTCATATTATAATGAAAAGAGCACATAATTCAACACATTTTTCCTCTTATAAAACAACGTTACTTGAAATACACATTTTACTGTGCTACATAGAAGTAGTTCTTTAAAATTTCACCATTTAAATAAATGGAATGTATTTTGGACCGACAGCATTTTAACCATTACAGATAAACACTGCATATAAGCCTGATTTACTGTTATGCAACAAAATATACATAAACAATTTCCTTCTACCATAACAAGTGTGGGGATCAAGTGAGACAAAGCGGGATTTCTGAAGCTTTAGCTATATAGCCCCTGTGGGGCTCCAATGGCTTAACCAACAAAAAATCATTCATATGCAGGAGCCAGGAGGTTTTCTAGCACATACTGGTCCCATGAAACACTTATTCTGACACCTTGTTCCTATAAGAAAGACAGAACACTCATTCTTCTGTCGCTACCATCTCTACATGCAGTTTAACTTTCACTCATGAAATGCTGATCATGTACAGAGAAATCTTTTTTACTGAAGGATAAAATTATTTAGATGGCAGTGACTGAAAACAACCATGATTTTCTAGGCATTAGGATAACATACATTACTTGCCCTAGGAAAAAAATATATAAAAGCTAAAAGCTGATTATTGTTAGCATCTAGCAGTCTTGCAAAGTGTACGTGACCATCTGCCAGCAAGCTTGTAATGAATCATACAGGCCAACACAATCACAGTGCAACACCACCAGCAGAGAAAAAAAATAAAAAAGCACATAAACTTAACCAGACTTTTGCTACCGTGGAAAAAAGACCAAAATAAAACTTTGATTGTGTTTTATATGATAACACAGCTTCCTCAAATGCTGATTTTCTAGAAGTGCGAGGTCACAGTTCAGACAATAATCTAAAAGTACAATGTGTTGCAATTACAGCAAGCCAGAAATCTACCAAAAGTATATCAACAGAATAAACATAAACCTCTATTTCATCCTAGCAATGAATATTGGCTGCAAAGAAGACTGGGCCCAGCACTTTTCTTTTTAATATCTATACATTAATTTCAGCTTCCTTAGTCCAGGTTTTGCTTGCTCTTCCAGTGCCTTGTTATCACAGTATTTCCAATATAAGTTTATAAGAAACACATCTTGGTGTTTCTTCTCATTTAGGGATCATCTCCTCTCAAGAAACTTGGAACAAAACCCAAAATCAAACAAACAAAAACTGCAGTTTGGTTTAGGAAATGTATTCTATGTTTATATGCAGAGAAAATTCTGGGCTGGAATCAGCCATCCTGTCAACACTTAGCACCTTCATTTAGCAAAAAATTTGCATTTGCTCATTTTTCACTTCCATGTTAGTTCAAACCAGCTGAATGCAGAGAGGAAACTGGGGGCGTATATTAAAATTACGAGCAAAGTAACCAATGAAAAGTTTTTGTAACCAAAGTGTAACAAGGCATTGGGATCCTATATTAATGCAATCTAAAAGTCCATAGTGCTGTAACCAGGGACTACAAAGTGGTAAAAAGGAATTACAGACACTGATTTTTATCCTGGATAATTAGCCATGTAGCTAAAACAGAGGTCGTCTTAGCAGCTAGTTGGGGTGTCAAGTGCTCTTTGTAAACCCTTACAGGACATGATCTTGTGCTCAAGTGCATAAATCGAGTACATCGGCCAGAAGTCACCCAGGTAGGGGGGCATCCTTCCCAGAACGGGCTCTGAGCAATAATCAGGTGCATCCATAAAGTCCAACAGGTCTCTGAAACTGTTTCATCTTGGCTTTGTCTGAATATGCTACATATATCTTAAAACCATCTTTTGAATAAAATTGGCCTTTTGACTCAGAATGCCTTTGTAAACTAATATTTAAAGGACACAGTCCACAAAAAACTACGCTATGTCTTCCTCCTTCCAGTTTGAGCCAATTTCCTTGGTATGGAAGCAGGATGTACTTCAAGTTCTCATGTCTTCACTGGTAATAAAGGATAAAATTAGTGCCAGGCTCAACAATCTGTCTTTATTAAATAAAAATAGTCATCTGCATTCTCATCCTGAATATATAAAAGTTCCTTTCTTTCTTGTCTGTAGCAATGTATCAAATGAATATAGGGATTATTCCGAGTTTCACAGATGTAACACAGACAAACTAACAGCAGTAGAATATTAGACAGAGAAGCAGCATATGAGTTGCAGAAAGCAATGGCCTGGTAGCACCTTCTTTGACCTAGTATTCAAAGTGAGATGATGCCAGGTAGGTAGTTTCTTCCGTCTCTAGTAACATAGTTAACACTGAAAACATGATAAATGAAGGTGAATATTTCTCAGGATTCCTTCTGTGTGACTGGGAGTTGAAGTGCTTAGAAAAAACTCCATATGCACTAGCTTGCACATTATAAAACTTCTACCAGCAGCCAACACAGTAAGTTTTAGTAAGTGAAACCTGTACGCAACTGTGGATCGTATTGTGCTCCTGTAGGCAGGACACCCAATTCCAACATAATTTGAAGTTTTCAACAGTATCAAAGGTACTGAAAGGGCTTGCTTCTCATTAGGTATAATAAACACACACATGCCAATAAAGAGGAGCTGAACAGTATGACATAGATACAAGAAAAAAGTCTTAAAAGCAAAGTCAGACCTGTAGAATATTATCAGTTTTTACATGACCAACTTTGGAAATGTGAAAGAAAGGTCTTACAATGAGACTTTCAGTGGGATTTACGTGTTCAGGACTGCTAACTGAACTACACAGAAATCAGGATTCTGGCTTCCAAAATCACGCTAAAAACAAAATAATGGTTTTTTATTTATTTGCCACCTTCTATTGCCATTTTCATGCTTCTGTAACCATGAAGAAAAGAATTATTTGCCCTAAATTTAAACCATCATTTTTTCTTAATCTAATTAGTTCACAATCAAGTTGTAACAGACCAAAATGGCTAACATAAGCACTGGCAACACTGGTATGCCCCAAAATTAGGTAACATTTGTTTTTTACCCCCAAACTGTTGAGAAAATTTATAATAGCTGCAGTTCAGCTTTCAGATGTAACCTAAAGTACCCATCCATGTAAGTATTAAAAGGCTGTTATGCTTATTGGTGTTTATGGATCAGAGATACATTGTTACCTAAGGATGCAAAGGGACACTAGGATTCTTGGAAGACACAAAGCTTATATCACATATTACCTTCGAAAATCTATCATTCATTTATGAGCATTAAACATTTTAAAGTTTTATACCATAAAGCGATAGATTAGAAAGTACAGAATATATGACTATTCCAGCTTGTTCTTAAAAGTGGACTGCAACAGCTGAGACTAGAGCAGAATATAAACATTAAAAACAGAATAAGGATTTAGTAATCATTTATTCCTCTGGTTTTGTTATCTTGCCTGTATCCTTTCTTTCTGCTGGGCTTGGCCGATGTCCCACATAACAGGGGATGTCCTGTATTACTCAGTAAAGTATTGTGTCTCATATGAAAAGCACATGGGGCATGGCTTTCCACATAATTTCATAGAAACCAGGCTGTTTTTCAGATGCCTAGTAAACTGGAAAAATGACACAGTACATACATGGATAAAACCTGCATGTACAGCAGCTGCAGTACCAACTACAGTGTATTTGATGTCCATATGCAGAGTTGTTACACAGTCCCAAACTGCCCTGAATGTCAACATTTAGTATTTAGGACTCACAACTCTACTTTTATAAAATAAGATTAACTGGGGGGGGGGGGGGGGGGGGGGGAGGAAGACAAGGTAAGAAACCCTTTCTCCCTTATTTCTAATCCTGAATACCTTCATTTCTGTTTGTCTTCTGTTCATTAAAATTACTTCATTCCCCCTGCTGTAATACAGGGCAATACTTACTAAACCATCTGCCACTTCGTTTTTTGGAAACAGATGCCTCATTCTGACAAGGAAGAGACAGCAAAGAGATGGAATTTGATGAAGGAGCATTTAATGAATTTACAAACATTGAGAAATCAATGAGAAAGAACCAAGTTTCACTTACTGTAAAGCCTGATTCTCATGTGGACCAGCCATGAAAGCCAATATTTTAACCAGTGGTGACACCTCTTGAAAATACTTCCAATTGTTTAAATAGTCCAGTGAATGTTTGGTGAGAAATCTGTATCTTTAAAAAAAATCCTCACTGTGTGAAGTTAATGAAAATGACAACTAGCTGAGGATTCACATGCTCTAGTTTACTTTTAAAATACACTTGTATTTCAAATAAAGACAGTTCTTGGCTACTGTTCATGTCATTAACAGCTTTAAAAGCCTTGGGCCATCCTCTGTGAGCAGACACAGGGTATCTGCAAATTATAATAATGGAGAACAGACCCACATTTTGTTTACTTCAGCAGCTTCTGACCATTGTGCATGCTAAGGCACGTCAGAAAAAGGTTCTGACTGATACTAGAAAAGCCTTCTAAATGGGAGGCCCACACTTTGCCCTTAAAGCCTCATTTTTTTCTTAGTTGTCCAGGCTATCCATTTATTGAAATCGCTATCTTAAAAGTATGTGCTATTTTTCTTTATTGGATGTACTGCAGTCTAAAATTGTGGCCAGCAGAGTTAGGTAAGAGGTAGGTGAGTGCAGATTTTCTCCACCTTACTGCAGAACCAGTGACGTAAAATACATGAATACAAAGGAGCCTGCTTCACATAGAATAAATGCTCCAAAATAGAGGTTTTAAAAGTCAGAAATGAATCTGTCTCAGGTTAATAAAAACCAAGAGTAGCCTGATTTTGATGCAAACTTTGTGGCTTGTTATGTTGACGATGTCTATGAAGTGCATTTTTAAAAAATTATTCATTGTAAACATGTTTAAGTTTGGGGTTTTTTTTTAAATTGAAAACAAAAGTAGCAATTAAGCTATTGATAGTTGAGAATAATTTGTCTGGTTGTAAACTTCTCAGTTAGCCAAGCAGGTCTGCATGTGGGCAATAGTCTCTGAAGCACAGTCTCACTTTGATGCTTTTAGTAGTAGGATTAACTATATTCTTTTGCATGTCACCGGTAGAATTAATAGTATAAAATGATGTTGTTCCAATATTGCAATGAAATCTAAAAACCTAATAATTTCCAATATTAAAACCACTGATGTATTATATTGCAATAATTGTGTTTAGCAGTTTGCAGGCATTAATATTAGCTTGAGGCTGACAGGTTTAATTTCATGGCTGTGAGAAAATGCAAGAATTATTTCAAATATATTAATTATATTTTTATCATCTGAAGAGGGATATTGTTTCAATAAGCACTTTTCACATGGAGGTCCAACATAAACATTTTTCTTTCTTTCAGCAAAGTGATGAGGTTTAATGAGAGAAATTAAGAGATGAAAAAGCTTATTAGGTCATTTAATTCTTACTGCTGCCAGTACAGGATTTTCCTTTACATATTTCAGTGTTTTGCCCATCTATATTAAATTACTCATGCAACAGAGATTCCACCGCTTCTCATGAGAGGCGGCCTCATAGATCTTAGCCTCAGAAAATATTTCGTTATACTTGGTATAAAATTAAAACAAAGTTTAGGCCATGACTCCTCATGGTTTCCCTGCCTGCTGTAGTTCGGCCTGGAATACTTCACAGCTAGCTGAAAACTCAGTCCCTTGCTAGCCCATCCTTCCTCACCGTCTACAAGGGAGGGCTGCAATGGGGCTCCAGAACAGGCACTGCTTAAACTTTTCAACTGACATTTATTTAGTGCTCTTAACCTTGAAAAATGTGCCTACAGCGTAAAAGAATTATCTTTCCAGGGTGAATAATCTATTTAGACCCAATTTCTTGGTGGACTGTTTTTAATCAATTCATGGTCCAAGTGAATCCATTACTGAAATAGATGAGAGTCAAAACATTAAAGTTGGGACACAATAGTCCAAACATTGTAATAAAATGAAAAAATACTGATAATATACTAATTACAGCACTTTAAGTTGAGAAAATGGAACACATCTGAAATCTGGAACAACCATCACTTCTTTAAGTCAAACTAGAACTTTTAGCAAAAGACAAGAAACCATGTGGGTTTACCCTCAGTTCTCATCACCTTCTGCAGTAAAGTGGTTTGGAAAAGGCTCACATCCTTCCCATGCAGTTTACAGCAAAGAGATTTTTATAATAAGCATGAAGCCAGCTTTTGTACCGTCTAGTGAACTTCATGACATTCCTTTCACCTAACTTCAGGTGCTTTCATCTGAGCTTGTTACTCAAGAGTCCCCTTCTGATCAACAGGGAGAAATCTCTCTGACTCTACAAGGAAGCCTTGGGTGACCTGATCTTTCTATTTAATCAGAGGAGGACGCCTTGACAGCCTACGCAAGGATACAATCTTCATTAATAGAAGAGGACAATATTCTAAGCTGCCTGAGTTAGGAAATAGTCTTCTAATTGTCATGGCATCATCTAGTAAATATTTTAACTTTAATGTATGCATTTTTGTTATTAAAAATGATACCTGAGTGGGCAAACAGGCAAAGGAAGTCAGAAATTAGTAGAATAACATCAGCTGATCATTAATTTGATAAGTTAGATATAAAGTTATTTATGTTCAAGAAAAATGCTATTTACTGGACACTGCTATTAATAACATCACACAGGCTACAGCTGAAGCAGTAACAACTGATAATATATCGTTTAATACTAAAGGTGAAGCCTTATTAGTTATTTAAAATAGAATTTGATCACAGATTTGACTGACTATTGACTTAAAAATAAGTGAGAACATACAACTACAAGCAAGACCTTCTATAATCAAGTTTAAAATGAAGCTAGTAAGCTAAGATTGAACTATTTGATGGGATTTGTAAATATAAGTCAGTTTGGCTGTGGCTAGCCTGAATGGGCATTCACGTTCAAATGATACAGACATCACCAGTGAGAGTCTCCAAATTTCATTTACATACATTTCTAGTGGGACAAAATAAAGATTTTCCATGTAGTGAAACTACTCAGGTAATAATTCAGATTTAGATAAAGTGGAAGACCAGTAAGAGGACTTTCTAATTGGTTTGTGTTGGGAAGAAAATATACCATTTTAATGATAGGATACTTATAAGACATTTGATCTTCTGTACACATTCCACTGGAGATGGAGGATTATCTTTCCAGCAAATGATTTATTTGGAGAGATAAAGAACAGACTGTTACTCAGCCAGTGAGGTACTTATGTTAATATTTACACAGCAATAGGAGTTTCACTAGATGGTCGTATGGAGGCAAGGAGCTCAAGCTCAAAGGAGCCCTAATCCTAGTATCAGTATGCAGGTAATCTTTCTCCTGTCCCATCACAGATTCGGATGCCTCACTAACCAGGGAAAAAAATAGTTTAGTTCCTTCCTTTGCTTGTACTGCAGTAAGACCAACGATAAAAACAGTGCCCAGTTTCTGTGGCAGAAACAAGAGGGTGGGCACTGTTTTTGAGAACTGTAACTGAGCTATGTTTATTAGTATTGAAACAAGTGAAGATTTATCTTTATGGAGTGCAAAAATAGTTTGCAGTTGCTCTGTCCCCTTCAAATTACAAACCTATAATATAGTTCAACAAATATGAATATATGAAAATATGCTGCAAATATTTTTCTTGCACTCTCCATAAAAAGGTTAGCGTATGTACTGTATTTTTTTTCTTGAGGGAAACAGATGTCAGGAACTAGGTACCTTACTGTTGCCATAAATGTCCTCTCTCTCTCTGAAAGCTTTGTTTATTCCTCTTACACAGTTTCTCACTTCCTTTTCATTCTCTCTTTGACATCAGTTTATCTTTGAATTCAGATTCTTAACTGGAACATGCTCTTCGGAAGTATGACATGCTGTTATTATCAAATAAGTGTGCTATTACCAGATGAGAGAACCTTCCGCTAACCTGAATGACTGCTTACAAGAGGAAGGGTTTAAATCACAGGGACTGGGGTGATTTGTATGGCTAGATTACTGTCAACTGCTTAGACATTTTCAAAATACATTCCTTTAAACAAACGGCATATGCATTTTTCTTTAAGATGTCAGTAAGGCAGATTTCTCATTTTCCAAAAGCCTTCTGGATTCTTTCACAGTCTGCTGCCTTTTCACATCAACATAATATGACATTCGCGTAATACAACGAAAGTCAAAACCTTACATAAAGATTTTAGGTTTAAATCGTCCAAATGCACAAAACTGTAATTCAAAAGACATTTTTCAAAGCGCATATAAACAGTATATGAGCATATAGAGCAAGAATACCTGTTAATTTTTTCACATATAATTCAATAATGAAGGGTAAATATACATGAGCTATGAAAACAATTTTTAAAAACAGGTTCTAAAAGCCTTACTAGAGCTAGTTGCTACACCTTAGCATGCAAGTTATTTCATTCAGTTTCAAACCGATGGTAAACTGTTTAAACAAGTGCTGCCTTATGTTTTGCCCAATATGGGAGATAGATGGGGCAGAGCACTTAACTCTGTCAAAGATATTCAGCGGTCCAATTGTCAGATCCTTAACATTGGCTGTAATTTCCATGTTAATTTTGAACTCATGCTATTTGAGTTTAAGATGTAATTACGCTTGTTACCAGCTAAAGTTTGCTGTCACCACGTAACTCTGAAGAGAATGAGCACAGCCTTTGGGCCCTATAGCCAAACAATAGAAAAATGCTAAGGAGGAAGGACATATAGCAACTATTCTTCATAATCCTGGGACTCACTTCCTACTTCTGTATCTGGATGATTGATCTTTCAAAGATTAAAATAACAATCATTATTAAAAACTGCTCACAGTGAAAGAAACTACCATCTGTCCTACAAATAGAAGCTTCATTAATGCACTGTGAGAATCTTCTTGGATATCTGCATACATTATTTGTATAGATTACAGTTTTATAGATATTTGCGTATTCTACTTTAGATATCCCTTGAAAATTTGGATTGATAAAGGAAATCGCTATAAAAGTAATGAAACAAAAACTAAGAAGCATTTTGCATTTAATAAGGTCTTGGAATGTGGAAGTGGTGATGACAGGAATTTCAAAAAACATTCATTCATGTTATTGTTATTGCTCAAAATGTGATATCATAAAGTCCCAATCTGAATCAACATGACCAATTATATTTTAGGTACAGTGGCATCCACAACATACTAAGCATATACATATATACAGATATAAGTATGTATATATTAAAATATATAATTTATTTTAATGTTAATATAATCTCAGTCAAAAAGCCTTCAGCAGATGTTATGTAACAAAAGTGGGATACCAAACTAAGTCTATAAGTGGAAAATATGGTCACGTTTAATGTCAGATTAACTGAGAAACAACATAGAATCATAGAATCATAGAATGCTTTGGGTTGGAAGGGACCTTTAGAGGCCATCTAGCCCAACCCCCCTGCAGTGAGCAGGGACACCTTTAACCAGATCAGGTTGCTCAGAGCCCCATCCAACCTGACCTTGAATGTTGCCAGGGATGGGGCCTCCACTACCTCTCTGGGCAACCCGTTCCAGTGCTTGACCACCCTCATTGTAAAAAACTTCTTTCTAATGTCTAGTCTAAATCTATTCTTCTTTAGTTTAAATCTGTTATTCCTTGTCCTATCACAACAGGCCTTGCTAAAAAGATTCTCCCCATCTTTCATGTAGGCCCTCTTTAAGTATTGGAAGTTCGCAATAAGGTCTGCTTACATCCCAAGTTTAACAAAGACAGTCCAAGAAAGCCAATCCAGTCAGTGCCTACAAAGTATGCAATGAAGCTGACATATTTGGTTGGAGAGGTGCTGAATTCAGAGCTTCCAAAAATGAAAACAAATTAGAAGCAATTAAGTAGGTAAGTCTACTTGCGTGAAGCCCTGACAGTTGTCTAACAATTCTTATGAAAATGAAATTGAATGTAATTTACTAAGAGAGGCAGAACTAATATAGTAAGCTTCATAAGCAAGTCACATTTCAAATGTTAAGGAGGAGCCATGTTACATATGGAGGAGAAAATGTTACAAAATTCAATGTGTTGATGATGAGGATCAATATAGGAATTTTAGAGACATTAAGGAAAGCATAGCATCAAAAAAGGGAGATAATAAAATACCAAAGAAACAAACATAACTTGCAGATTATAGATTTAAATGCATTGAAGGATGGTGGCAGTATCAACTGTGAAAGAGAAAAAGGGGCTAGCATGCAAACATTTCCAAGGGAAGACCCAAAGTCTGGTTTTGGCCACATTACTCTTCCACTAATGGCATGACATCTAGGAAAAATACCATGTACTGAAATGATGGATTGGATGTTACAAGGCAAGATGGGAACAAACAGACTGAGTCACCAAGACAGAGTGGTAACTGAAATTTTCAGCAGATCAGATTATTGACCTCTTGTCCCTTCAGCAAAAGTACAATATGAGAATTACTGGGTAAATGCCCTCCCTTGAAAGGAAGGGCACTCAAAGGAGACATGAGGGAACGTCAGAGATGGAACATAAAGATGACTATGAATTCACAAGGTGTTACACTTATATGTGCTGAGTGATTAGAAATAAGCAGCAGCTGAGAAAGTGAGCGGAATCCTGAGATTTTGTTAAAGAGGTCACGAGAGACCAGTGGAGAAGTTCGGACTGAATAAAAAGGATAATAGGCAAATGGTGGGGAAAGCAGGAATGATTGGTAAGATATTACCACTAATTTTAGAAGTGCTAAAGAACTGAACTGTGGGTCTTGATGAAAACAATTTGTTTTGGTTTATTGGAAAACATAATAATCTGGCACTCCTCTCTTTCAAAGCGAGTGTAAGATCTCAAAACAGATAAGATTTTCAGCAGACTAAAAATCTAGTAGGCTCCAAGATCCTGTTCCCTGTTTTTTAAGTTAGAGTTCATGAGTCTTGTCCTCGTTGACATTTGTTTCTGAGAAACGGGCGAAAATACTCCCAGTGAAAGAAAATATTTTGAAGCCAGCAAATGGAACTACCATAAACTAATATTAAAGTACCAGGAACCAAAGGTGGGGACTTAACATTGAGTGTCAAAATGTGAGGAATGTATAAAATACTTCATTAATTTATTCCAAGTTTCAGATGATTTTTCATTTGATTTTGAAGTTCCATATTCTCACACTACAGCATTTTCATTTATGTATGTAGATCAAATATCCCTATAAGAATGCAGCACCAAAACCTACTTGTTTATGTTGTTCTGCCTTTATTTTGCACAATTTCATGACGTATTTTTCCCTTGCTAAAACAAGAAAACTGCTGAAATGGGAACTTGCTTATCTACTAACTCAACATCTTGAAGTTTTAGGTGGCAAAGTCTGCAGATAGCAGACTAAAGCCAAGTCAACATTTTCCTACGTTACTTCAAAAACTTTTATGCTTCCTTTTCTGTCAGCGATCTCACAAGATCTCTGTATTTGCCTGTCAAACAGAAGCTGTGCAGCTGTAAGTAAAATGGTAATTGGAAAGATAATGTTAGTGGTATTCAGGCATCTCTCTCAAAGCAGCTTAGTCATATGCTGCATGGAATAAAAACAGGATTGGCTGAGTAAGGGAATTTACTGTTTCCCAGGAAAGGAAATTGCCTGCAACACATCTGGCAAAACGTTCTAAATGTGTAGTTTTGACAAAATATACATTTCAGCTCTTCTTATAAGGTAAGTTCTGTAGAGTGGGTATCTTCTTTCTAAAAAGGGAAAGATCTAATTTGTACTTTAAATATGCCAAGTCACTATTTGCTATTTTATGTCAAATGCTATATAAACTCAGCTATAAAGCAAGCAGGAAATCACAGGCTAAGCAGCTATATTTCAGTTTGCAGAAGAAATGTATCATGAACGCAAACACGCCACTCCATATCGACAGCAGAAATAAAAGATGAAGAGAACAATGAACATGAAAAAAACACTGAGAGGAAGCAACTGCTCTGAATTATAACTTTTTACTTAATTTCATACTGTCATATGTAAGATTCCATGCCAAATGATTTAAATTCCTTCCTACTTCAACATGTCTAACAATGAGATGTTCCTTCTCATAATTGACGGGAGACAGATCTTCTCTGTCATTCAGCTTTTCTGGAATAAGCCCTGCCCTGCAAGCAGACTTGTTATTATGCCTCTGAGGCTCAGTAAAAAGGCTGTATTCAGGCATCTTCCTTCCTCCTCCTCCGTTTTCAAGGACAAAAATGTATTTAACTTGCCTTACTTTTCACACCAGTTTTCTAAATTTAGCTGTTACTACTTTCTTTCCCCCTGAACTCTGACTGTCTTTGACTCCCTGGGGAGGCAGAGAAGACCACTTCCTCCTCCACAGCTGGGAAAGCTGCTCCCAAAGGGATAGAAAGGGTGAAGGATCACAATGAAATGCTCCAAAAGATGCACCAAATACGGCACTATCCTGTAGTGAAGGGTTAAAGGGATGTATATTTATTTTGTTGGCAAGGTGAATGCTTACTGGCTTTCCTGGGCAGTGGGAAAGAACACTTCATTAAAGCAATATGAGTCCATTGGACCCAGATGGGAAAACAGCAAAATCCTCCCTCAGTTATGTGTGTGTGCTGGGGGCTGTATTCCAGTTATTGCCCCTACAGCCTGGAATCATCAAGGAAAAGTTGGGGACAACATGACCATGGTGAACCTCAGGGTATTACTACAAGAGCTAGATGAGAAGCACAGCAGAGTAGCTAACTGGTGGTGCCTGCTCTGCTGGCAAGGGTCTTCCATCAGTAATTTGTTGTCACTTCTCAGAATGGTACCTGCACTTTCCATACCTTTTCCCGGAACTGCTGACAGCTGCCATAGCAACTGGTCATTCATTCATTCATTCAAAAAAAGAAAAAAAAAACCAAAAAAAAAAACCAACCCAAAAAAACCAAACCCAGCCAAAAAAACAGTTAAAGGTGAACTAGTTTCTCTTTCCAGCATTCATACAACCACAGTTCTCCCTAGTGGAGGTCCCAGATACAGCAAGCCTTTTAGGAAGCCTCCAAATTCAGTTTTGTTCCTGGTCCCATTACAGCTCAAGGGCCTCCTGGGGTCATGCATCGGCCTTTCCTAAAGGAAAACAGACTCCAGTTCAAACCTTTAGAGAGACTCCAGTCTCTCCCCAGCAAAACTGAGCTGCCAGATTATGTTGGTGATCTGACTCACTAGTGTGGCATACAGATGGCAAGCTTCATAGCAATTCACAAACTATTGATTTAATCAAGCCTCTCATGGAGATCCTGTCTAACGAATTCTCAGCATCCCTTAAACTTGTTTTTTATATATGTACAGTCCCTTGAGTAGAGGTCTAATAATGAAAAAGAAAACTTCTAAAAGACTACACTGGTCAGTCTCATCTTTACCTTTAATATCTAACTAAAGGATTAAAAAAATCCACGAAAATATAATCAGAAAAATGAAGATTATCCTCCAGTTCTTCCTCATTAGGAGGCAAATACTTTCAGGGCTGGAGCAGTCTTATTGTCAGCACTATTCTGTTGAGGGGCCTATATTTTTGGGGCTAGCTATGAGAGGAAAAGAAAGCAGGGAACAGACCAATTTAAGGACAAGTAGAAGCCGTAATAGGAAATTCTCATTTAACTTAGCAAATTAATTAAAAATACTCAAAAACAAGAAAAAAAATTGAATGTCTGGTTAGATACCTAGAAATGCTTCACAGAGTCTAGTGTATAAATCTAATCCTACATGCTGTCTTCATTGGATAATAGTAGGTTTCTCAACTACCTTGCAAAAGACTGTTATTCACATGGAATTATTCTTTCAAAGACTTCAATACATTGAAAAGTAGAAATCAGTATACGAAAAGCTTCTGAAGCTTCATTAACAATGCAGGTAGCTGTCACATTCATTTGCTTTGCAATTGCAATACAAAGTTGAAGGGATGGAGAATACCGAATTTATATGCCAAACCCTCCAAATATGTACATTTTGTAGAAAATAATCTCGACTGTATCCTAAGTTCCAAACATATTCCTCCATTTCCTCTGGCTGGAAGGATGAACAATGGCAGATGAATACTCCACAGGAAAAAAAATCTAACAAGTTGCTTCCACAGCTCACAGTCCAAGTATAGTTAGAACCTTTCTGGAAGTCTCCAGAATTGAGTTCCAGAGATTTTCCTTTCCGGAGGTAACTATGTAGTATGTAAAGAAATCCCAACAGCTTCCAACAATGTAAGGCATGCATTTTAGCTGCTACAACTATTTTTGAGAACCCCTGAACGCAACTTCCATGATTTAAAAAGTAAAAGCCACATTAATACACTATGTGAAATACAGCAAGTTGTGTAAGAAAGTCTGTCCTAAGAGATCCCTAGGCAAGCTGGGATTTTCCTAGTATAAGAGAAACTTTGGTCTGTAATTCATGTTAGTTTGACTACCATAGCATTCCCTTTGTTTATTTGAATTACAAAAAATCTATAGCTTCCAGATTCAGACCTAGCAAAACTCTCTGGCAGTTTGTCTTCAGGAATCAGTATCCTATCGTGCTGGTTTCAAGAAGACATTTTCTAAAACTTTTCCAAAACTTCAGTGGAATCCACTCTTTCCCAGGGTTCGGTAAGTTGGTTAGTAGTTTTCCGCTTTTTCAAGATCACCGATCATTGCAGAGAGCATGGGAGTGGGAAGTGGAGGGAAGCTCCTTTTTACTCTTACATATACATTTCAAACACTTTATTAGATTTTCCCCTCACCTTTTACAGGTATTTCCCACTTCCACGGGCACGGAATTGGGCTAGCGAGAGCCGATGGGGTAACTGCTACTCAGCCATGCCCCTTCCTGAGGCATGCCTTACTGCCACTGCGTCTGGAGAGTTATTCCCTCTTACCAGTCCCAGCTGACTTGTGATTTGTAACTCTTGCTAATGTTAGCACTTCCAAAGTTAGGCATTTAATACGGACAAAAAAGCCTTAAAAAAAAAAAAAAAGCTTGAAAACGCTTAACTCTTGAAAGACATGCCTAAAAATGAGTATTCATCTCAGAGATGCTGTAAAATACGAAGTCTGTGTTCAAGTGAAAACTTTTAATTAAAACTCGTCTCTTGTTGTCTTTGCAAAGCTGAGCCCAAGCCTCCTTTTGCATGCGTAGGACAGTGTCTTTCTCTGCAATTACACAACGCATTAAACGCAAATAAAATTACATCTTGGTTCAGCACATTGTAAAAAAACAATTAAAAAATAAATTCTTGAAGAAGAACGAACAAGCCCAGGCGATTTTTTTTTTTTTTTTTTTTTTGGGTCAGCGTTTACAAATGATGACCGCCACCAATAATTTACAATTACAATTACATAGTTGGAGGCTATCGGAGCTGATTGCTCTGTCTAGAGGCTATCGGAGCTGATTGCTCTGTCTAGGAAATTCTTAATTAGAGCCGTGCAGCAGGAATTCTCGGGGCTGCCGGCTCCTCCCCGGGGTTTCCTCCCGCTCCATGCCGTGCCGGGCCGGGCCGGGCCGGGCCGGGCCGGGCGCTCCCCTCCCGCCCGCCGTGCGAATCCCCCCCCCCCGCCCCGCGGGAAGGCGCTGGCGGAGCCGGGAGGGAGGAGCAGCTCCGCTCCGCATGTCTGCCTGCTCTTATCAACTTATCATATAAGGGCAGGGACGGGAGCGAGTCGGGTGCCGAGGCCGCGCAGCCCTGACGCGGAGGGAAGCCTGGCGGCTTGCGGGCGGGCGGCGCCGGCTCCCGCGGCTCGCAGGGCGCTGCTCTCGCCGCCCGCAGCGGGCAGCGCGGGGCGCGGCGGCGGCGGCGGCGGCGGCGGCGGCGGGGGGGAAGAAGGCGGCGGCTTGCAGCGCCCTGCCGGGACAGCGGCGGCGCCCAGCCCTCGGCCCGGGGCACATGGCAGCGGAGCGCCCGGCTGCGGCGAGGGGTAGCTAGGTCTGGGCGCTCGCCGGCGCGCTAAAGCCCTCTAGGTTTGCTGGCGTCGCGCAGGAATTTAAAATGCAGCTGACTGGTTACTTCTTTTTGGGCTGCAGCATTCTCTTAGCTTCAGGATACAACTCCTTTAGTAAGAGCATGGAGGCGATAGGCAAGAAGCAGTACCAGGTTCAGCACGGCTCCTGCAGCTACACCTTCCTCTTGCCCGAGACGGACAGCTGCCAATCTTCCTCTTCCTACGTGTCCAACGCGGTGCAAAGGGACGCACCTTTAGATTACGACGATTCGGTCCAAAGACTGCAGCTACTTGAAAACATCATGGAAAACAACACTCAGTGGCTAATGAAGGTAGGAGAACACGGCTTCTATTCCCAAAAGCCCGCTTCCAGCCCCCTCTTACCTATTCCATTGCGTTACTTCCTCCTAACGGCTTCTCAGTTCCCAAAGTGCGTTATCTAAACCAAATTTTGGAATGACCTTTCAATCAAAATGCTCTTTGGAAGTCTGAGACCGTAATTCTGCTGACCAGAAGGGAACAGAGAACTGCACTGTTGTGCAGAGCTCCTGCTTTAAAGTTTGTCACTGCATTTGAGTTGCCTGGACAAACAGTAATTACATGTGCAGGCAGGCTGCGGGCATGTCTGAAATTTCTGACATGAAAGAACCAGCTAGTCATTTATGATTAGCTGACCAGGGCTATTGTAGCTCTATTTAAAGAATATGGAATGTACCTTTATCCGAGGCATGTCTGAAAAATGTTATTTGAAACGTGATTTTAAAACTTGCCTGCAGAACTTAACATATTAAGACCCACTGATAAAGAATTATAATTCTAAGCAAGGACCGCAAGTCTGACTTGCAGTGATATTAGCCTAGTGAAGTGATAGAAATTCAAGAAAGTACACTAGCAGATGTCCTTCGCATCCTGTAACATTTCCACTCAAGTATACAATATTCAAGGGAAAAATATTCTGGAAAAGGTGTTGCAGATGCCACATAGCTTCCTTTAATACAACTCCATTGTAACTAAGGGAAGGCGATGTGTTTATTACCAAAGTGGCAACATTTGTAAAATTCTACCTGAAACAACAGAAAAAAGTGTGTCCTGCATAGGTTCTTAATATTACCGGAGAATAAACCTGATCACTATTCCATGTTTTTGTAGAAACTCATTCGATTCTAACTGCTATACTGTTCAATAGATTTTGATAAACCTTTACTTCAGTGGTACCTGAAAAAGTGTGATAGTATAGTTTAATTGCATAGTAAATTTATGAGTGTCTGTGTCCCATAGCATAGGCAAGATGCTATCTTCTAAGCAATAAATATTTTGGAGACTTAACTGAGCAGTTGACATAGGATCTCCAAATAAGTGTCCCAGTGATGTCCTAAGGGTTTTTTTTCATAAAGAAACAAATACTTGTCGCAAATGGAGAGAATTCACAATTGTCTACAGTGAGCAGCCAATTCTTTATTCTAAGTTTCCATGACCATAAAATAATTTTGCATTAGGGTTCACTTCTCTCGTCAGTTACAAAGTTACAGAACTAGCATGATATATCAAAGGAACCTGCTAGAGAACTGGGATGTATAAGAAACAGAAATCACACTTCAAAGCAGAAAGCACAGTGTTTTCACCTACCTAAAAATGAACCTTGAAGGTTAGATCCAAAATGCTTACACTTGAAGGCTGCAGTGTGGGCCTCTAAATCTGTCTTTATGGGTTTAGGATGCTTAATTTAGGCACCCAAATAATGTCAGTTCAGTAGCTTTTGGTTTTCTAATCTCACAGGCAAACATACTTCCCTCCACATACTTACCTTTCTATTTATTAATTTACAATGCTCACTATTGTAATGTTAAGACCAACATTAACAGATGTGCAATGCAGGATGAAAAACACACAAAGTAAAACAGTCTAATCTACCCAGCTGCTAAGCAATTTCCTAACATAAATAGTAAAATCACACACAGGACTCCAGTGCTAAATGCCACTTAAGTAGGCAAACACATTATCATAAGTGGCATCAGGTAAACAGAAACCACTAAGCAAATTCCAGCATCCTTATTTAGTAAAAACTATGCTTTTTCCTGTCAGTCCCTGGGAAATCAGTTACAAGAGGAATAGGATAAGTATATCTAACCCATTCTTTGAGGGATCAAAAGGCAGATTTTCTGTTTTACAAGACAGAGAAATGTTTCTTTTATTTGAGCAAAGATTCCCAAAGAAGATGCTTTAGAATAGCCTGATTTTTTTCCTAGCTGTTCCACAGCTAAACATCCTGTAAAATAACTGCTGTTTGCCTTTTTCACTATTTTAACACCTGCTCTTTATGTCATCTGTTTTGTTCACAAAGAGATTCCAACAAAAGTAGCTTTTCCTCAGATTTGCTTTGCTAGAGACACCTGGTTTGCAAGTGAAGATGAAAAGCAAACAATAACCTTTAAAGTTGCTTACAGAGTTTACTTGTTTTTTTAAGGTCACTAATACACATTCCTAGGTTCATATTTCAGCTTACGAAAATACAATACTAGATTAATCAAGGCAGGGCAAAAAAAATGCGTTCGCTTAGTTTTTATACCATATTGGAAGTGTAATATAAGATTGATTTAAAAAATAACCTGAAATTAACTTCTCAGCAATTGCACAAAAATCTGCTTTAGGTCTTGCTTTTTAAAGCTATTTCTGCTCGTTTAAGAGGCAGCACCTGTTTTGTTTTGAAGTTGTGTAAAGAAAAAAAAGCATTACAAGCTTTTAGTGTGAACTAACCTTTAAACGTTGTTCCTGAAGTATTGCACATCCCAAAACATTTTTACACTCCTCCCCCCCTCCTGCCTTTAATCCATCAACTAAAGGAAGCATTCTGTTTCTGAATGAACACTGGGCTCTATGAATGGAACAGCATGGGAAGTGTGCACTTCATCTGGGTAATGGACAAACACAATGGGAAGAAAATGAGTTACGTAGGTCCAGGTTCTTTTCTGATCTGCTCCTGCATAGGGAGCAGAAGACTTTGTTCTAGAATTGCTACAGATTGCTGCTTCATGAAAAGACATTTG
Organism: Pelecanus crispus; assembly: GCF_030463565.1. NCBI lineage: Eukaryota > Metazoa > Chordata > Aves > Pelecaniformes > Pelecanidae > Pelecanus > Pelecanus crispus. The sequence continues at coordinate 106,144,920 of NC_134645.1, forward strand.
TTTGGTCTGAACTGTATTAATGCCTTATGCCACTACTGTACATACCATATCTAAAACTGGAATGTCTTTTCAGAAGTAGATTATGTTTAAGCGTTCAGATGACATACTAGGACAAAGCAGTATTCCACCTAATCCGGTGGTTAGCAGGAAGCCAGTAAGCGATGCTGTAAAGTCCAAACCCCTAGACCAACTGTGCAGCAATATACCTGAAAGGAACTTTCTTCTTTGGCTTTCCCTACCTTGGGATCAATTTGTATATTGAAGTTTAAGATTTTTTTTTAATGTGCGTGTGGGCAGGGAGAACAAACCTCTCAATAATAAGATTTTTAGTTCATTTGAGAGGATAGCAGATTGGCATACAGCTGAGATACAAGACTGGAAATTTTAAATGTAGACATGTATGTTGGCTATTATACTTTGAAATTTTTTTATATAAAAACAACATCAGGTTTTCAGCTATTCCTAGAAGACAGGCAATTCCTGTAAGTTCCACAATTAAACAAACTTCTATCTGAATTAATGGTAGCTTTACCATTTGGATCATGGCATTTCTACTCAAGGAACTGCATTTTTTTGAGGTATTAAGACACTGAAATAACTGAATGCTAACTTGAATTTACCTCTTAGTACATAATCTGGATCCTATGACTCGGGAGATATGACTCTTTTCAAAGCAATAGTGTAAAAGAAACGGGTCATACTTTCTTAGTCTTCCCTGTTATAAACATCTGAAAACAATGTATGATCAAATTGATTATAGCCTATGGAATATAGGTAATTTATTTGTAGTTTATCAGCAGATCAAAAGACTAGAAAATAAAAGTCTGTGCCAGGAGTCAGCATTTAAGCCTAAGACCAGGACTTCATCCTGAACCATCCCAGCAGACTGGGAGGGGGACGCTTTGCTGACAGAGGTGCAGTTATCTTTGGATACTCTGAACTGAGATTTGTTTTTCCTTGTCGTCTTATCCTGGAAGCTAAAAACCCTTTGTCAATTTGGAATTTATTTCTTCTCTAAGCACAACAAAATCAGATGTTTTAAGATGTACGGGAATGAATGCTTAGAGTTTTTGATGAGTAATTACCAATGGAAGGTTATAATTATTGTCATACTTGTACTGAACTTCATATCTCAAATATGAAAAGATACTCTGACATGCCATCATCCAAAACCATCTGCACACAATGGGCAAGGACAAATATATTGTACAGTGCTGGATTTTGAAGTACACAAGAGATGATTCTGACTCTGAATCAAGAGCTGCATTCCTTTCTTAAGTAATGCATCTGTTTTCACTTACTGTGAAAAGTGCTTGTTTCTGTCTATCAGCTATGTATTTGCTAAGCAAAAGGGTACTGGCAGGACCCAAAAGAAAATGCTTTTTTACTTTCAGATTAGTACATGTTATCGGAAAAAGTTTCCATGCTAATTTAAATGATCTGACTGTGCAGTTTATTGTTATATCTCCTGTAGGTAAATTTCTGTGAAAGGATTTGAAATGACACTTTTGCATGTGTTTAAAAACAGTGTTGTAAAGACTATTTTTGCGTCATTCCACAAATACCAAATTGGTGATACAGGTATGAAATTGTACAAAATCAACAAAGAGGACTAGAGATTTTCTTGTACGGATCTACAAGACAAAATTGAAGTTGAGTGCTCGCCATCTCCAAGATGTTACCAGTAAAAAATGTGATAAACAGAGGCTTGTTTTACTGAACTTACTTAGTAAGAATGCTCTGACTAGCATTCAAGATACATTTTCATGTATTTTGTTTGCTCTTAATATGATCTGTTAATAAACTTATCATCTTTGACTGGTCCAAACAGCAAATTGGGGAGACTTTCTCCATTAATTATTGATATCAAGTGCTTTATTTTTCTTCTTTTTTCTCTTTCTTCAAGAAATATAGCAAATGAGCCTGGAGATACTTGAGTTTACAGTTCCCGGTCCTTTTTGTTTGCATACCCACTTAACATACAAAACTTAACAGCATAACGTTTAGAATATCTTAGAGACTTGCAGAGAGACTGAGGTTCAGAATGGTGTTTCTTTTACAGACAATTATCTTGTTACTACTCTTTTTTTTTTGTTGTTGTTAATTATGAACAAATTAATAACATGCATCTCCCCATAATTTACGAAGGGCAACAACTGTTATAATTTGCTTGATTCCTAATCACAAGAAAGAAGCTATCACGTATGTATTGCTTAGAACGTAATTTTCCCCAGAAGACACAGATACCCATTTCTAACCTTCAAAATATGACATCTAATATCTTCAGTGACTGTATTATACTGTCCTTTTCATATGACAGTATTTGTGTTTTTGAAAATACAGCATATTACACATTATTTGCTTTATAATACTTCTTACAGTAAACCAAGGCAGCTTAGTAAACCACTGTTTATTTAACAAACTTTTACATACTTTAATTGAAGAACCTCCTGTTTCATCTGTTATTTCATGGGATTTTACATAGCTTTGTCTGGAAGCCAGGATGGGGGGCAAAGTAAGACTGTCTTCCTCCACCATTGCCATTATTACAGGGCTAGAGATGCAAAATGCTGCCAACTGATTTAGAAGACAGTTTCAGACCATAGGTTAGGGTCTAGAACAGAGAGGTGCTACTCTTGGATCCTTCTCTGGAGCTTAGCAAGCCCGGAGTTTCATCAGATGATTCAGTCTATCATAATTAGCTCCCTAGAGTAAATTCAGTCTGTCTCTTCAGCCTGGAAGAGAGAAATAGAGGAATGGAAAACTTAAAAGAAATCGCCCTTGGAGAGGCAGGTTTATCAGCATTGCTGAAGAAGTTGCAAAAGCTAGCATGCTGCATGGCCCTAATCCTGGGATACTACTTTGGCACTGAAGTTTGTAAGCCTCAGAATCAAGAGACAATAGGTAGAAAGTAGGAATGTGGACTAGGCTGCAAATGTGATACAAATACGTAGATAAACATTATGCTTCCCACTTGTTAAAACAGCTTAGATACAAGGGTCAAATCGGGACTGATGGCCTTTCCATAGAGTTTGGTGTCTCCCCATTCCCACATCCTGACAGAATCATAGAATCACAGAATGGTTTGCCTTGGAAGGGACCTTCAAAGATCATCACGTCCCTGCCATGGGCAGGGACATCTTCCACTAGATCAGGTTGCTCAAAGCCCTGTCCAACCTGACCTTGAACACTTCCAATGATGGGGCATCCACAACTCCTCTGGGCAACCTGTTCCAGTGTCTCCATCACCCTTATCATAAAAAAATTCTTCCTGCAACAGAAGATGCACGTTGTACTTCAGACAAAAAGGGTTCTGGCATCTAGTTAGCAGTAAGGCACTGATGGGAGCCTTAGAGCTGTACAGACTGCAGAAGGGAAAATGGGAGAAGATGCCTCTTGAATAAAAAAATATTTCACATATGTACTAGTATATGAAACAAGGATGTCACACAGAGAAAATATTTTGGTAGTCCAAGTGCTCTCACTAGGAAATCTCTCACTGGTAGTAACAGCTAAACCACTGAGAAAACAATTTGTCAGTGGACCATAAGTATCAATATAACCCTCAAGAAAAGGAGAGTTTCTATGGCACTGAATAAGAAGTTTCAGAAATAAGCACAGTTTTATCTGCCTTTTTATTCTTTGATTTTCTCAGACTAGCCAAATATAAATTACAGGTGAAAAAAATAATAGGAGCATCGGATAATTTCACAGGGCTAAGCATCTGGGGGGTGGGGAAGGCAGGGAAAGGTATGGCACAGTAATTTAATACTTAGAAATACCTTAGAGATATGGCACATTCCACAGTGGAACAAATTAAACTAAATAACCTCACACAACACACACAAAAAAAGTTAAAAAGTGCTTTACAACTGGAAATACTGTGATCATTTCATTTCCTTTACCAGACATATCTCTAGGAAATGGGGCAGAGGAAAAACGAATTGTATTTATTCTCTAGTGAGAATAAATGAAATACTGTTTGGTGAACCTAAAGTCTATTCCAAGTAAACGAAGCTCAGAGGAAATGTTAAAGAATTCTTCAGGTTACAAAATCCAGATCCACGTTTTGTATAAAAAAATCCCACACCTAAATACTTCTGCAAACACTCACTGTGTCAGTTTTCAAGCTGCCTAGAAAAATACATTACTACTCCTTAAATGCCTTTTTTTTAAAAAATGCTTACTACATTCCAAATAATTACTGAAAATGCTATTCGTTTTTATCTGTTTGTGGAACAGGTTAACCCTAAAATTAAGATGTTGTTTACAAAGCTCAGCAAAAGTATCCTGCAATTTGTATGATTGATATCTGTTCTCATTCCAACTTCCAGCACATTATGGCTTAGTCTGGACAGAGAGAGGGAAGCTACAGGAACTTTTCTGCTGTCTTTATACTGCCCATACAGAGCTTTATCAGTTTATCTAATAATCTTCCAGGAGCCTACTGAGGTCATTACAAGGTCTTAGTGCTAAAAAGAGAAGGCTGATAGAGTATGCAACCTCTGTTCTTCCATTAACTTCTCTCTCCGTTAGGAGAAGTATGGATGGAAATCTATTCTTCTTCACAGAGTTACATTACTCCCAAAAGCTGTAAGGAGTGAAACATTTCCCTCTGTAGATGAGCGAATACTCCAGAATTCTTAGATGACAGCATCTTTCTTTCCAATTCATCTGCCTCTAGAGATTCCTGTTAAACCCAAGCAGCATATAGTGTCCTAACTTTGCTCAAACTACCTTTAATACTGTAGGGAAAAAATAATCAGTTTTGTATTTGTATTCAGGTCTCAAGCATCATGACAGAGCTTAAAAAAAAGGAAACTATAGTGTACCTTTATCCTCTGAGGAACAACATATCAACTTTCTATCACTGATTTTGGTCAGGGGTTAAAATCAGTGTGTTGCGGTAACACAGCTGAGACCTTAACAGACTATTTTACTGAATAGCTAGCTATGACATTTTATTATTTACGTTCCCAGAAGGGGGAAAGAAAAGCCTTCCTTGATAAGTTACAGCTCTCTCAATGTTAGCAACTGAAATTCTTTAAGAGGCATTCAATTTTTAGACTCTGTAGTACCTTTTAATAATGTAATTATGAAGAAATTGAAAATAGCTACGTGCATTTCAAAAGCTGGGCTAAAGCATACATGAGGACCAGACTAATTCAATATAAAGTCAAAACTAGCATATTAGAGCATTCTGGTGTGGTACAGCGTAATGAGTCACACAACTGTCATCATTTGAGCTACTTCAGAAGCGATGTTTTAGTATGCTTTTTGAATAAAGTGTTTGTCAAAAACCGTATGAAAACACACTAGGCAAACATTTGCTCTTTAATTATCACTCTGCTTAACAGAACTTTTTGACAGGGAGAAAAGCTAAAAGTTCTCATCTTTGGAGAAAGAAAAATTGTATCCATTTAAAAATGGTAGTGACTTCTTCAAATCTCTAGTATAAAAATGACTGAGCAGTGTATTAAGCCCTGTCCAAACAACAGCTTAATTCTCCCTCTGCAAGCATGAAGAGTCGTTCACCTCGTGTACTCATGATATCAGCTTCATCGCTATGCTTGCTTTTTGGGTCAGGCTTGCACCTGACGTGCGTGATCCTGGAAGGAAAAAGCCTCTTTTGTTCCATTCTGTCAGGGTGTGGGAATGGGGAGACACCCAGTTCAGTGGAAAGGACATTTCCTGGGCAATAGCCATAGCCCTTAGCCCACCAGCAGCTCCCCTACATATGATATGACGTCAGTGTACTGGAGGCCTGCGTTTCGTCGTATGACCTGATATACAGTCTTACACTGAGGTATTTCAGTAAGCCGAGAGGTTTAATTTTTATAGCTGGCACCTAAAAATCATTTTATCTTCCTCCAGAGAACTTGCAGAGATCATACTAAGACACTTCATATACTTCCTTTAGGTCCTTTCCTTTGAACTACAACATTATATTCTGTACAACTGCTTCTGTAGAACAATTTTCTTCCCAATTTCCATTTACAAGGTGTAAACACCTGCAGAGTAGGAGTTCAAACCCACAGTTTGAAAGTGCAATATAAACTGTCCCCTTAAGGAGAATGGGCCAATCAGTCAAGAAGCAGTAGCCTCATCTTTTCCACGGTATCAGCTGTCAACTGACAATCTCAGTTGTGCAAAAAGTCAACATTAAAACATCAAAAAAGCTGCACATCAAGACTGAAATATATGTAGCAATGGAAAACACGCTTGCCATACTTTCCTATTCCATTAACAAATATCCTGTCCATTCAGACAGTTCAATATTCAAGAAAATTCCCTGGTGAAGACTTAATGAAACAATTGCCATGTTTTTGCTTTTCTTTTCATAAAGGTTTTCTATAAATAGGGTAATTCAACTATTCAAAGGGAACACCAACTTCCAGTTTCTTAATACAACTTTAAAAAAAATTGATAAAGTAGGCAAAAGACAGCTTAAGTGAATGAGTAAAACCAGACAAAATCTTCTATTTTTCTGCTTCTAAGGAATTGACTTAAATAAAACTAAACTTTCTTGTGTGAGGTCTGAACTTGGACCATACTAACTATCCCTGTGTTTTTCATTTATGTCAAACTTCCATCCTGATGCCAGATTTTCTGTCAGATATAATGATTGCCTATAAAGTAATAGTAAATTAAAAAACCCTGTTGTAACTGCTACTGGAGCCTTACTGGGAATGTTTTCTGAAAACTGCTCTGACGTGATGAAACAAAGTTCAAATAACTAGAAGGTAAACCCCAAGACTGATAACCTAACCCTTAGAAAGAGTATAAACTGCAACAAATATAAACAATCTGACCCTGCTGAAATCTTACCATGTACAAGCAAGGATTCTGACAGTTTACCAGCTATGAAAGAAAGTTTAAATATAGTTAATAATACCCTATTTTTTTCCCCTGACACGTAAGTTTATTTGACTTGCATCTAGAGAAAACTTATCCATGTCTTGAGTTCAGCTTCTTTGTTATGGTAAACTTCATTATTTTAAAAAGGCTCTGAGGACAGCATACAAAAACCTAGCTCTGCTCTAAGCAAGTAGAAAAATTCCCACTGACCTCTTAGTGAAACTGAGATTTCATCTGATGTATCTAAAAACTCATTTGTATCTAAAAACTCAAAAGGTGAACCTTTTTTTTTAGACTATTTGAAGTTGATAATGGAGTAAACCAGTAAAACAGACATGTGCTTTAAGGCTTACTTCATGTGGACTACGTCTAACTAATAAGGATGCTACTGGAATAGAAAAAAAAAGTGATAATTTTAATCACAAGGAAATACCCATTTTCCTTTTCTTGTCCCTCTCAAGTCCGTGTGGGAGTAACATTTCCCAAGAGTCTCATCCAGTCAAGTCCTTTACACTCACCATTTTCCTCAGTGTATTTCCTTCCAACTTCACGATTTTTTAACCTTCAAGCCAACCAGACAATTCCTTCCCTCAGCCAGCTTTAAGATCAGTCTTCCACCCCCCTTTTGCAGCTTATTGCCTTTATGAATTCCTTCCCCTGACACATCCATTTTTAAAATTCTGCTCACCCAGATTCAGTTCCTTTTTTTTTTTTTCCTTCTCCTTTCCCTTCGTTAAGACCATTCAGCTTCCTGGCTGTCCAGTCTGAACTCCCTTTTCTCTATGTCCCTTGTCATTCCGGTTTCTCAGTTCTGGATCATTTTGTCCTCTTGATAAATTTCTTTTTAACCCCCACCTAAATGCATACTTTCCTGGGTATTAAGACAGCTCCTTTTTCTGGCTAGCTGCATGCAGTATCCATGACATTGTACTTTCTCCATCGCTAGATGTAGTTACTCATCTTGCGGAGAGTGGAGTCTTGCATCCAAGAGAGTCTCTTGAAACTGCATTTAAAAGTCTCCCTCTTCAGTGGCCCATCCCATCAGATCTTGACAGACAGGGACAGTTTCCTCACATAAAATACCCATCCTATGGTGCATGGCTTTGGTTCTCAGCCATTTTTGCTGAGGTTTCCTCTTCTTCTATTATAATTAATGGCAATAGCTTAGTTTCTTTTGAGAGGATCTGGCTCCAGTTTCTAGTCTTCATAGAAGGGCACCAGCTGGCAGCTGCCTGGCTTCAGGCTTTCAGGAGCATTGACTGGAACTCAGCTCGAGGTGACTTTCCGTCACTGCCTCAGAGTGCTCTGTGTGGCACTGGAGACAAAGAGGAAATTTTGGAAGCAGTGGATGGAAAGACTTTTCTTCTTGGTTTTGTTCCAACAAACTAAACTGCCTGCTTTTAGGTGGATAATCCTAGCTATTGAGGCAAAAAATGTATTTTTTATCAGGATTACATAATTGAAAATATTTTTTTTATGCATCACACACTACATTTTGTTTCTGCAATATGCTGCCTAAATGTGCTGATCCTATTTCCAAATATTTGTGTTTGTCCACTCTTAACACAACAGCTTCCTGTTTTATCTTTGAGGCATAGAATTCTTCAGAAGCTTTTGCTTTAAAGGCTCTTAACTGTGCTAATGGAACAGCAAAGGGAAGTAAGTAAGTGGCATTTGACAAGAACGTATCAAGATGCTCAGTTTTTTAACTGAGCAGAGGTGACCACCTGAGCATCCCTTACTTAAGGCAGTACTTAGTGCCTTCTATAGTCACAGTCAAGTCCATTTTGGTTTTGGGGTCCTGATTCCCCCGCCCAGTGTTTGGAAACCTCAGAGAAGTTCTCTGACAGGTCAGGTCTGGCAAGTGAGGTATTTTCAGACTGGTGATGAAAATGTATCAGCTTTTCAGACACACCGCCTCCCATGTCCATCTAGCTTATTAGCAATGGAAACAGTGGAGAGGGATGAACCATGTCTTAAAAGAACTACAGCACTTAAGAGAGTAAACTACTTCTTTTTTCTTTTTTTTTTTTTTTTGCAAATGTACAGGAAAATCAGTGTGTGAGTTCTTAGTAGAGCATTTCAGTCCTTCAAAACTGCAATCAGCAGCTGACGTGTACTGTCTCAAAGACTTGAGCATTCAAAAATTGGCTGGCCTTCAACTCAAATGACTGGTTCACTCTTGGTAGTATCATCATTGAGGCTTCTTCTTCAAGGAAAAAAAAAAAATCTATAAAAGCTCCATAAACTATATTTAGAAGCCAGTATGTTGCAAAGTTTAAGAACTACTCAAAATGCTTTCAGTTTCCTTTATCTGTGAAGTTAAAAAAAAAAAAAATCTAATGATTTTTCATGCTGAAAGATGCTCTGTGAACACAGCTTTGAAACAGGAGACACCCAGTTTTATAGCTTACAAAAGGGACTAATTGTGTTCCACAGCTTCCTAACTAGTTTGATCCTTGAACTCCGAATCATTCTTCCTTCTGGTTGGAAGTGGAATGCAAGATGACTGCTTCCCTAGAAAGCAATGCTGAGAATGAACTGTGAATGCCTAGCTCTTTTTCACTTCCCCAATAACATATTTTGAAAAGAGGAATTTGCTTCACATTTCCTCAAAAAATTGCACTACGATTTGCTCCTCCACATCATGAGCTATTCTGTAAAATAGGCTGTCCTGTTGAAAGAGGAATTCATAACGAAATTAACTTGATATTGGAAGTTGAGAGAAAAAAGATAAATAGTTTTATATTAAGAAAAACCTGTGCCAGGTACAAATTCGCTAAAAATTTCATGAAGTTTACAAGGCTACATGGCCAATGTCTTTCACGAAAAATGTCTTAAGTACCCCTACCATCAACTTTTTTTTCAGCTGCCTGTTGCTCAGTGCAATGGAAAAAAATATGCCAGTGGGAAAGGATTACTTCAGAACTGGGATCTTAGCATGTGTTTATTCAAATGTGGGCTTTTTAGGGCAGAATTTCATCTTTATACCAGTCTGGTGAAGTCCTGATTCACTGATGGTAGCATGCAAGTTCAAAATATGACCGAAAACATGTAGGCTTCTCTCCAAAGAGTTTGAATATTCAATTTGTGAAATTATAGCCCTATGCTATAACCTAGTATTTAAAAATCAAATATCAATTAGCAGTATTTCTTATACTGTTCATAAATAAGAAATCCTAATTTTGAATGTTGGTGGCTTGTTGCACATAACGAGGGATATTTATATTCATTTCAGTGAATGGCAGAAGCATCATTGGCTTCTTGTCTTCCTGGCTTCAGTGCTACTGAACTTCGGCAAAATGCCATTCATGACTCAGACTATTTATTTATTTATTCTTTATTTTTAGACTAATGGGAACTTTATGAATTCCTTCCCTGATTTCTAAGAGAAATACCACTTTGCTGTAATCTTGAAAAACAGTGATTCAGAATCTTAGATTACTGCCTTAATGAATATCCGTAACTCTTAATGAGAATGGTTAATCACCATATAATTGGTTTTAATTCTGAAGATACTGTTGTTAAATTTTGCTTTTAAATTATTTCCTTACCCACATAGAAACTTAGACTATTAAAAGATTTGTCAAGGCTACTATTTAATTTCTAGTAACAACATTTTTTTTGAAATGTCAAGAATATTTTTCATCTGCAGTTTTATCTACATCTCTTAAACAAATGCACATCTGTGCACCGTATAAAGTAGATGCATCACATACAGTATAAAGAACCTATGTCATCCTCCAAGCGACAAACCACGTGAAAATACATGCGCAGTTAGGAAAGCAGTAGTGTGATATGACATGGACATAACAAGCTCAGTGTCTGGAATCGTGGGAGCTCAACTCTAAGATAGTCTTTGGGATAGTTTCAGCTCCTTTGAGAGCTCTTTCCTTTTCCTATACACTCTTTTGATTTTTCTAGGTCATCAGTTTGATTGTAACTTTTGCAGTTAGTTCAAAACATACACTAGAAAGTATGCTGTAATACCTTTCAGTATTAGGACCAAAATACTTCCAGTCAAGAACACAGAGCGAAAGTCATTCTTGATAAATATTTGCACAGACAATGAAGGCATTTAATGCATTTAGTTTCATGTTATATTAATGCGATATTTGGGTTTTATTCAAGTAGCTTATTCCCAATGAAGGGGAGAATTTTTTCCTTCTGCGAAAAAGTATAAATTATAAAAGCATAACAAAATGTCCTCTAAATGAGATACAGTCAGACACGAGAATAAGTTGGTAAGCTTTCATTTAGTGCACAAGTAGCATTAACTGAACCATCTCCTGCGTATAATTTAAAGTCTTTATTTACTATTTTAAGAATTAGCATTTAAACCTTTAGTATTTTATTACACAATTTTAGCTTGAATATTTTCCAATAAATCACAGCTCACTTTCAGCTAGTATTCATTTATGATGTTACTTTCACCTTTTGTTTGCTGACAGGAAAATGAGATAAGAGAAAAATCTTAGCTGGAGGTCTGGACAGGCAGACATGCTCGATGGGGCATGTAAGAAGCTAATAGTGAAGAGACATCTCAAGCATTCCCATATACATTCCCAAAAGATTTTTTTCCCTCTCTTGAGAAACAACACATAGTCCACAGGGACTTCCTGCCCCAGGAAAAGGAAAAAAAAAAAAAGAAAAAAAAAGGCAATTTAAAAAGTCTCTTTTTCAGACACGATCGCTTTTTTCTTCTGCCGTGCGCTATTTTTTTCCAAAAGTTGCAAGCTACTAAAATTGATAACTGACTTTCAGAAAACATAGAAAAAATATATTATTTTATTAAAAGCTAATTTAAGATAGCTTAAGGTCTGATTGATGGGGATTGATGCAATGCCCTTAAAAATGTGTTCCCTTAGGTCTGTCAGGATAAATGGATCTTGGAAGGGATAGTGATTCTTCCATTTTTATTCTAACTTTAAGCAGCAGCAACATTGATAGACTGTGAAAAAATATGAAAAGCTATTTTAAAGAGAACAAAACTGTCTGCAAAACTGAATTTTTTACAGTATTTTGTCTGCATAACACCAATACATTGCAATGATGTGGAAATATAAATATAAGCACACACGGAGAGCCTGGCAATATTGTGCTCCATTCATTACATACGTGCACATTGAGCAGCATGTGTGGCATATATACGTAGGTAAAATTCTTCATATTGCCTATACGAACTGCTGTGATTAAATTGTTGTGTTCACCTATTTAATGACACTGTTTTCTTCTTTTTATAAAGACCACCTCTCATTTCACTGTTATCCATGTTCAGTAGAATCCAAGAAGATAGTCTCATCCCAAGAAAACTTTCCTAGTGTGCAGACTTCAATCATACCACAGATAAACAATTTACATATTTAGTATTTTAATTGAAAGTGAAATTTGTTAAAATAGTCTTTGACAAAACTATTTCCTGTCTTTATATAAAAAAATGTATCTGTGAATCAGAAAGATTCTGGGGTGTATATGGATGACCTTTGGCAATGTGACAGTTGCACATTGACACAGAGTTTGAACAAAATGTTTCAAATTATGGACTAATTCTACTTCAGATGACTCATGAAGAAACCAGACGTGGCCACAATCCAAAGAACACTGCCACTCTGAAACAAGGGCAGGCAACTAAGACCAAGCATTACTGGGTTAAAGATAACTCAAGATATCTGGAGTATGAGAAGTAGGAAGGTCTCATCTGTACTCTGAAAAAGTATTCAGAAAAAGAGCTGATGAGGCTCATCAGAAGCTTTCTTATTTTGTCCTGTCACTAGAACTAAGCAAAATTGATTATGGATGCTTAAGTTCATTTTCCATCTTGCTTACTTTTGTGTATAAACTAAACATCTTAGGGAAGAAAATGTCAGGATGATGACCACAGGTATTGGAAGGGCTGATTATGTTCCTTTGGTTTAAATTCACAAAGATAAGTTTTGAATAAAGCACAGGACATTTTTAGTAGAGATGCAAGAACAGTAACTCAGAAAGCTTTTGGCAGCTTAATATATGTCAAATACTGTAGCTCCAGTGCATTTTTAAAAAATGCCTAGCTGTAAATGTTGTATTTTCTGTTGCTAGGTTTTCTCCTGGATCTACTCTGCTTTTGGAAATTCAAAATAAAAATTAGGGGGAAAACTCTACAGATATGTCACTACAGACAGCACAAGTAGTGTTCTCCTTCTCCTCAATCCTTCCAGTTGCAGGGAATGATGAGGGAAGAAGCAGGAAGAGCCAGCAGATCAATACCTGGCTCTGGGCCCGGTGGCACCAGCAGAATTTTGGGTTTTTTGATCATGGGTCGGTTTATATGACACCACACCTGCTGGCGACAGATGGGGTACACCTGTCTTAAAGGGGGAAAAGGATCTTTGCGCAGGAGTTAGCAGGGCTCATGGAAAGAGCTTTAAACCAGATTTGAAGGGGGAAAGGGATAAAACCAGGCTTGCTAGAGATAAGCCTGGGGGCAGCACACCAATGTTTGATAGATGGTGTGCTAGCGAGGTCTTTCAGTCTGCTTTCTCAGTGGAGGCAGGGATGGAGATCCATGTGGCAGCAAAGACACAAAGGTTGTTGATGTGTTAGAAACTGTGGAAGCACCTGAGAATGGTCACATAAGAATTAGGGCTTCTCCCCCCAAAAAGGTGGCAGATCAATAGCCCAACTAAGTACATCTGCACCAATGCACAGAGCATGGACAACAAACAGGAGGAGCTGGAAGCCACTGTGCAGCAGGAAAACTATGATATAGTTGCCATCACAGAAACATGATGGGATGACTTGCACAACTGGAGTGCTGCAATGGATGGCTATAATCTCTTCAGAAGGTATAGGCAAGGAAGGAGAGGCAGTGGGGTTGCCCTGTATGCTAGGGAACGTTTGGACTGTCTAGAGCTTAATGGTGGTAACGATAGGCTTGAGTGTTTATGGGTAAGAATCGGGAGAAGGTCAGCAAAGCAGATATCATGGTGGGAGTGTGTTATAGACCACCCAACCAGGATGAACCAGATGAAATATTCTGTAAGCAGCTGGGAGAAGTCTCACGGTCGCTAGCCTTTGTTCTTGTGGGGGACTTCAGCTTACCAGATGTCTGCTGGAAATACAATACAGCGGAGAAGAAACAGTCTAGGAGGTTCCTGGAGTGTGTGGAAGATAACTTCCTGACACAGCTGGTGAGTGAGCCAACTAGGGAAGGTGCCCTGCTGGACCTGTTGCTTGTGAGCAGAGAAGGACTTGTGGATGAAGTGACAGTTGGAGGCTGTCATAGTGATCACGAAATGAGAGAGTTTTTGGTTCTTGGAGAAGTAAGGAGGGGGAGCAGCAGAACTGCCATCCTGGGCTTCCGGAGGGCAGACTTTGGCCTGTTGAGGAGCCTGGTTGACAGAGTCCCTTGGGAGGCAGTCCTGAAGGGCAAAGGAGTCCAGGAAGGCTGGACATTCTTCAAGAAGGAAGTCTTAAAGGCAGAGGAGCAGGCTGTCCCCATGTGCCAAAAGTCGAGCTGGCAGGGAAGACTGGCCTGGCTGAACAGAGAGCTTTGGCTGGAACTCAGGAAAAAAATGAGAGTTGACCTTTGGAAAAAGGGGCAGGCAACTCAGGATGACTACAAGGGTGTTGTGAGGTTATGCAGGGAGAAAGTTAGAGGGGCCAAAGCCCAACTAGAACTTAATATGGCTACTGCCGTAAAAGAAAATAAAAAAATGTTTCAATAAATACATTAGCAACAAAAGGAGGGCTAAGGAGAATCTCCATCCTTTATTGCATGCAGGGGGAAACATAGTGATGAAGGATGAGGAAAAGGCTGAGGTACTTAATGCCTTCTTTGCCTCAGTCTTTAATAGTCAGACCAATTGTTCTCTGGGTACCCAGCCCCCTGAACTGGAAGACAGGGATAGGGAGCAGAATGAAGCCCCCATAATCCAAGGGGAAATGGTTAGCGACCTGCTACTCCACTTAGACACACACAAGTCTATGGGGCCAGATGGGATCCACCCAAGGGTACTGTGGGAGCTGTCGGAGTGCTCACCAAGCCACTTTCAATCCTTTATCAGCTGTTCTGGCTAACTGGGGAGGTCCCAGTGGACTGGAGGTTAGCAAATGTGGCACCCATCTACAAGAAGGGCTGGAAGGAGGATCTGGGGAACTACAGGCCTGTCAGTCTGACCTTGGTGCCGGGAAAGATTATGGAGTGGTTAATATTGAGTGTGCTCAACAGGCATGTGCAGGTCAACCAGGCGATCAGGCCGAGTCAGCATGGGTTTATGAAAGGCAGGTCCTGCTTGACTAACTGGGTGTCGTTCTATGACAAGGTGACCCACTTAGTGGATGAGGGGAAGGCTGTGGGTGTTGTCTACCTAGACTTTAGCAAAGCCTTTGACACCATTTCCCACAGCATTCTTCTGGAGAAACTGGCTGCTCATGGCTTGGACTGGCGTACTCTTCACTGGGTAAAACCTGGATGGATGGCTGGGCCCAAAGAGTTGTGGTGAATGGAGTTAAATCCAGTTGGTGGATGGTCACAAGTGGTATTCTCCAGGGCTCAGTATTGGGGCCAGTTCTGTTTAATCTCTTTATCAATGACCTGGATGAGGGGATCGAGTGCACCCTCAGTAAGTTTACAGACAACACCAAACTGGGTGGGAGTGTTGATCTGCTTGAGGGTTGGAAGGCTCTACAGAGGGGCTGGATCAATGGGCTGAGGCCAATTGTATGAGATTCAACAAGGCTAAGTGCCAGGTCCTGCACTTGGGTCACAACAACCCCATGCAACGCTACAGGCTTGGGGAAGAGTGGCTGGAAAGCTGCCTGGCTGAAAAGGACCTGGGGGTGTGGGTTGACAGCTGGCTGAATATGAGCCAGCAGTGTGCCCAGGTGGCCAAGAAGGCCAACAGCATCCTGGAATAGTGTGGCCAGCAGGACTAGGGAAGTGATTGTGCCCCTGTACTTGGCACTGATGAGGCGGTTTTGGGCCTCTCAATACAAGGAGGACATTGAGGTGCTGGAGCATGTCCAGAGAAGGGCAACGAAGCTGGTGAAGGGTCTAGAGCACAGGTCTTATGAGGAGCGGTTGAGGGAACTGGGACTGTTTATCCTGGAGAAGAGGAGGCTGAGGGGAGACCTTATCGCTTTCTACAACTACCTGAAAGGAGGTTGTAGTGAGGTGGGTGTTGATCTCTTGTGCTAAGTAACAAGTGACAGGACAAGGAAATGGCCTCAAGTTGTGCCAGGGGAGGTTTACGAAAAATTTCTTCACTGAAAGGGTTGTCAGGCATTGGAACAGGCTGCCCAGGGAAGTGGTTGAGTCCCCATCCCTGGAGGTATTTAAAAGACGTGTAGATGTGGTGTTTAGGGACATGGTTTAGTGGTGGACTTTGCAGTGCTAGGTTAACGGTTGGACATGTTGATCTTAAAGGTCTTTTCCAACCTAAACAATTCTATGATTCTATGATTATCCCTGCAATTTTCTCTGTATCTACATTAGATGACTACGCAGGCAATATGTGTTGTAATACAACATGTTCAATACTTCTGCAAGTTCTTTTGAACTATTTTGTAAATTAATTACTAAGCACAATCAAGGTCTGAATAGAAATAGCTCTTTCTCATGGAAAACTTATGCATATTATTTGGTTTTCTCCCTTGAAAATATGAAGAAAGCTAGTTTTAGTTAAATTATTCCATATTATCAGACTGCTGCTGCCAAGAATATAAAACTTCAAATTAATGGCAGAAGAACAATCAGTTGTCACTGCAATCAGAAGAAGATAATGACCATCATATGCACTGATATCCTTAGGAGAATATTAGGCAAAGTCTGTATTTTAAACTCTAGCATATAATTTTAAATCAATTTACTTTTTAAAATAGCTTTTCTGCACTATCTACAGCCAGTTATCTTAGTAATAGTTTTGAGATCTAGGAGAGATCCACAATCCATAAACTTGACTGGAAATTGTCCCTTGTTTTCTTCTCGGTTAGTGCCTCCAGGCTTAATCAAAAGTCCAACAACAAATGCGAGAACCACTGCAAGGAAGGGAGCAGGAACACATGGCTGGTGTACCTCTCTATTTGGCCAGCATCAGCTGCTAGATAGAATGAACAACCCAAATGCAGCTGAGCTTCATACAGTATATCACACATAGCAGTTGCTGAGTTTATGGGGCTAATGACATCTTTCATGCAATGAATCTCGTGATCTAAATACAGGGCTACAGAGATATGACTGCAGATAAACTTTGACCTCTTTGCTATTTCTCCTAGCAGGTACAGTTTTAGAATGGATGCTTTATTGTAAGAATAGATTATCTTCAGATTTCAGTAGACAAGTTGTGAGAAAGCCTAAAAACAGTGCTTTTGAAATTTTCTCAAACTTATAGATGAATTCCCTCAAAGTAGTAAATTGCTTAGTCTAGTAATCTGTATTTGATTCAAGGAAAAAAGATCTTGATAGATTCTGATGGTCTTTGGGGTGGATACAAAGGATTATGCAGCTCCAGCTGCCTACCTACTTCTTCTGGGGGACACAGCACTATGTAGAAACTCATGATTAACATTACCCCCCTCTCTGAAAATAAATGCTACAGTTGACAGAATCAGATTATAAGCATTAAGAAAATCACCAAACTTTGTTTGGAAAGACTGCTCCAGTAACTGACAAATGCTACCAAACTAGCAGCCAGTACTATTTGTACCATTTATATGGGGTAGCATTTGGCAAAGAAGGGTTGTATGTATTCATATAGCTATAAATGCTGCCAGGAACATGACCATTTAATTAGTACAGACTAACCATATAGCAACAAAGAACAAAAGTAAGACCTCATTTATAACTTTAAATGAAAAAATGGTAAGTTAAAGTGTCTACAAAATGCACAAATAAGTTATTGATTCTTTTGAAAATTGTTCTGTAATATGGACACAAACTATACAATAGCAATCAGGAAGGCTCGTCATTTAAATAAGTATTGGCAACCCTTCATATCTCTGCCAATGGTTAGAAGACAAACTTCTTTTAACACATACTCTCCATGTTGTCTTTTCTTTCTTGCCAATTTAAAGCTTGCTTAAAAAAAGACAATCTTGGCTATAAAAGCAATGTTTTCGAATGTGCTCCAATATGACTGATCTGTCCTCCTTTTGGCAACTTAGCTAAAGTATGTTCGTCAAATTCTATGATTTTGTATGATTTGAAGTAATAAAGCATGACAGCCCCAAACTGATGACCTTGGAGAATTTTGTCTCTCTAAAAATGCATCACCATAACTATATTACGAACCTTAATTGTGAAATTATTTTTTTCCCAGCTGTTTTTGCAATTTAAGCATATTTTAAGAGACATGCTTTTTCCCATCTGTGCTTTCATTTTTATATTTACTTTCTTCAAGAATACATGCCAGCCAGTCTTACACAAAAATTAGAATGTTTCATGAAAAAAATCCCACGAAGAATCACTGAAATGCTATCAACTAACTATTCCTTCTTTCAAATCTGAATGTATTAATACCTCTTTCCCTCTCCCCTGCAGTTTTCTGAAGATAAGATTCATTGACTGACTTACTCCCTCAAAAGCAGAATTACTGAAAGAAGATGCATCACTAGTAGTCAGTTATTAGGGTTTGACAGTTACTTTGTCCAAAATAACCATCATGCAATCAAGGTTAACATATATCAACACAAGTCTTATATGCCAGCTATAAATTGAATTAAGAAGAGATTAAAAATTGTCTTCTCATAACTAGCCATGTAGCAAAAGAGAAATCTGGCAAATAATCCCTGCTGCACCTTCCAAATTTGAGCAAAATATTGGAGAAGACAGACATGCTGTACAAACCAAATTGCCAAGCTTCCAAACTCATGGATGGGGACTGAAGCATTTCATCCCTGTGCCCTTCCCTCTTGTAAATGCCCCCAGCCATTCTTCCCTCTTCAGAAATTCTGAGTGTGCTACTGCTTATAAAGGAAGGAGGCTCCTTGGCAGGAGCTGATGAATAGTACTCAGCAAAAAAGTGTGCCACAAAGAACTGCAGTCTTGCAAAACAGCTGCTAATCCTCAGTGTTGTCAATGAAGCTCAGCCTTGGCTGCCCTAACTTCCAATAGAAAAAGATCTTCCACCCCCATTCTCAGGGAAACCCAAGAGCCTTGCTTTCCGAGAGCATGCAATGGGAACATGTTCTGCTCTCGCTAAGGTCAGTGGGAGATGATGGGTATTTTGGATGAAAGTAATTATTTTATTCATCTTTGAAGAAAGATGAAAGTAAGCACCTGCCGCTAAAAAAAATATGAAATGTAGTTGTAAAAAGTCCTACTTTCTACAGTTTTGCATTGTATGATGAAGAGAGAGGGAAATATAAGCAAAGAAGGATGAGTGTGTATCTTGGTTCAGGTCAGGAAAAGAGATTTTATGGTGAGTACATGTAGAGAATGCACAAAAGTGGGAGAATATCAGTAAATATGAAGGAAAGAACAGAAGGGGTTTATGTAATCATGCTCTGTAGGATTTTTAGGGGGAAAAAAAAACCACAAGAAGCTCCAAAGCCACTTAATAGGTCAATATAATTTTGTTGCTCTAAATTAGAATAAGCAAGCTAGATCATGAAACTGGCTTTAAATCTTAAAATAAATCCATTTTGATGCTCATATTTTATGCTTTCAAGTAAGTACAAATACCATATTCCCTAAGTTGCTCATTTAATATTTTTAAGTTGAAAAACAGATGTGAAGACAAACTGTTAAACTGGAGTCAAGAGAATACTTTGATGATTTAGAATACATCACATGAATGAGATATTATTTGAAAGAGGTTAGAGACTTGGAGATAGGTTTATACTTACAGATACGCAAATAAGATAAATTATGAAAGCGCAGATCTGTGTGTCCAAACAAAACTGCTTTCTAAGGTTGCAAGCACAGTGACAAGGGGTATAAAAATCTGGTAACCAGAACCACCAGATGCCTTAAATTGTAATCACAGGTTTTGCGTACTGTAATCAGAGCAACCTTACAGCTGCGTGTTTTAACTGGGCAATTGCCTAAGCGTACCATAAAATGTTTACCTTACCTTTAAGCCCAGAATTAACTCCTTTTCTAGTAGTGTGTTTTGGAATAACTCAGTGATAACATTTTCAAAGAAGTGATGCAGTTCTGTAATCCTATTTGCAGAGATGACTTTGCTCAGATTCTTATTCTGATCTCTCTCTAGTGAACAAGGAACCAACCTTGAAGAATGAGGTTTAAGATCTATCATTATTTTATGAAAGTATCGAAGCTCTTGATTAGTCTTTCTTTGTTCATCTACTTACTGCCTTCTTTGTTTTTTTGTGGGCCTTTTTTCTAAATTAAAAAAGATGCAGTATTTTCAATGCTTTCTCATATGGTAGCTCTCTGATATCTGAGATGTCTCACTCCTTTTTTTTTTCTCTGTATGTCCTTTTCTTTCCCTGATGTCCCTTCTAATTGCAGATGTGCATTGAGTCTGCCTGGCGAGGCCATATCCTTGATCTTTATAAAGGCATTGCAATACTTGAATGTTGTACTGAGGCAAATAAAATGCATTCTGGAGATCTCCCTTCATTTTCTTTTAACAGAGGTGCATTTGAGAAAAGGTCTTTTCCAAGTTGTCTATGATGATGTCCAGTTGTCCAGCTTCAGTTGCTAAAGTTAATTTGGACTCATATAAATTGTTTAATCCACAGATGTTTAGCCTTTTCAGAGGGACACATATTAATTGTTGTTCTCAGGCTTCATGGAGCAGCATCTAACTTTAGTGAAAAATTACTTATTTTTATCTCTATAAAAGCCTTCAGAATTTTGCACATCTCCTTGGACTACTGTGCACTAAATACCATCTTGCACTGCTTTTTAAATTATCACTATACTCCGACATCTCATAGCCTAATCAACAAGGACCAAAGATGCCTTACCATTACTACACAGTTAAAAGCCACTGATCTTCAACAGAAAAGAAGCAGCTGACCTAAAAGATGTCACAAAAGTGTTAAAAATTTCCAACATGTTTGGTCAAATTAGGTTTGTCTCTGGGTGCGGAAGCTTTTGTAAATGAGGAATATCCAGCAGCAAAAGGTAACACTCAAGAACTGATCCTGTGAAATAGGGAGAACTCTAATTACCAGAGTGTGATAGCAATTGGAGATACCAGTGTTAAATTATTATGCCAAAACCCGGTTGATTGTATGCTCACTTTTAGTGTTCAAAAAGGTTATTATGCAAAGAACACCTAAAGGCTGTCTGAAGGCTACTTTTAAATCCTTGTGGTACATCAGGGAAGTAAGTAGACTTATGAAGCAGTATAGTAGATGTGGGTCAAAGCTTGTGCCAGATCTGAAGTCTCTGTTGTGCATTGCAGTTCACCAGCTGCATGGGGAGAATGGGGTGAACACACAAATACTGCTTAGAAAGTTTGGTCACACTGGATGAAAAGAAATAATGCTGAATTCAAACTAAGGATATACTTCCAGTTTTAGAGGTTATAACTTCTTACTACGCCCTATTTTCTTCATTTGTCACTTGTACAAAAAAACTGTGAAGTCCAGTCCTTGCTCAAGTAATATTTAAGGGGGAAACATTCCAAGCTGATAGATCTGGCAATTGATTTTTAGCTGGTCAGAATTGGAATGGCTATGTCTGAACGGTGGTTTGGTAGAATATGGAATAATAAACTGCTTCATCCTCACTGCTATCGAAAATAGCCATACAATAATGTTCTCCTCACTACAAGCCATTATTCATATCAAGATAGCATTCTTGAAATAAACTTTAAAAAAAATCAAGATACTAACCTGTTTTGCCACTGTCCTTAGATTAGGAATTGGTGGTGCTTTATAATTTGTGCTTAATGACACTAGCTATTTGTTACTAGCTAGTATACTCTTTGTAGGTACAGCATGAAGCTCAAAAATGATTATGGTTCTCTTGCTAGAACAATGTTGGAGTAAAGTAGAAGTTTGATTCTAGAAATTTCTAGAAATTGCCCCAGTCAACAAAAAGAAAGAAATCACGTGGCTGGGGTTTTTAACAGAGAATTCAGACGTCAGCAGTGACTCATTAAAGAAATATAAAATATTTGCAAAGTTATTGAGAAAATGATATTAAAGAAGCATGGAGAAAAATTGGACTGCTTTTGGATAATCCAGACGTGAAAAGAAAGACTTCATGAAAGGTTAACTGAATTTTCTCCTTGCTACTAATTTTCTTGGTGCTTTCCTTGAAAGCAGTGTGTTCTCTTATAAAATTACTACCAAAAAAAGCCTTATTAGTTTAGACATAGAAATTACTTTGGAATCAAGTATTTAAACCAGTTTTTGCATTCCTAAATATTAAGTATTTGAAGTATTTATAGGTTTTCCTATGGTTTCATGTCTTTATTTGAAATTCTCTCTGATAAAAATGTGCACATAACAGTGTTAAATGACATCTGACCTCTTCTCTGACTCCTAGCCATGTGATGAAAAATGCTTTTGAAAATATTTAAGTCTAGATACAGCAAGATGACTAAACTCCTAAGCTTTTGTCTTCTAAAAATTTCCCATCGCTGCCAAAGCTGGTGAAGCTCCTCTGATGGTTATAATGTGGGAGCACTAAAGCAGAAAAGCTTCCAAGTGCCTGTAAGCATTCTCACTGCTGCGCCTTCTATCTACCTCCTGCAAATCTCTGTTCCTGCCTTTAGAAAACGGGTGGCCACACATTCCTTGTCATATTTGCCCTTCCTCTCACAGAGCTTAACATTGGGAAACTTCACATAAATGCATAACAGACAAGGACAAGGAACAAATTTGTTTAGCAAGGCAGCCAGTACTTACTGTACTACCCCCCCTTCCAACATTTAAAGAATGCAACTATCTTCTCTCTTTCCTTTCCCATGTAGCTTGAGAATTACATCCAAGACAGTATGAAGAAAGAAATGGTAGAGATCCAGCAAACTGCAGTGCAGAACCAGACTGCAGTAATGATTGAAATAGGCACAAACTTACTAAATCAAACAGCTGAACAGACCCGCAAATTAACAGATGTTGAAGCACAAGTAAGTAATGAATTTCAACGTAAAAATGCTTCTGCGTCCCAAGCACCTACAACTACACATTTAACACAGTTTAGTGTTACACTATTCAGTTCAACAATTAGAAGTCAATCATAATCAACCAGCTTAAGGAAACATTAGTATTTGGTGATACATAGTTCCATCTCAAGCTCACTGTTGTCACTTGAAAGACTTCCATTACAACAGGATTTGAAGTATGTCCAGCAAGACAATTGTTACATTCGTCTTTAAAGATAATGTACTTAAAGATACTAGAGTATATCCAAGCATCAACTGGGTACTAGTTTCCTTTTATACAACCCTTGTTGTATATCTCTCTTGATTATTCACCTCTCACCGCCAGATCTCAGCTAAAGGAGAGTTCCTTCAAACTTTGCCTTTGTTCCACTTACCAGGCTAATTGCTTTTTTACTTCTTTTTTTTTAATTTTAAAAAATGTTTTGTCAATAAAAATGCATCATTTTAATGAATGTTTTCACAGATACTAGAAGTGGGATAACAGTTCATTTCCAGCACAATGCACTATAATATTGTTATTTATCAGAGGGATAAATAAACCAAAGATGAATCACAAAAAAAGGAATTAGGAGGCGGCTACTAGAAAAATATATTCACACAGAAGTAAATTTGCCCACTGTACATATTATTCTCTAGATGATTTCAAACAAAAAAAACAATGTAATGAGTTTAATTATTGTGTTAACTGAAAAGCATTAACTACAATAAGACATTCTATGAAATAGAATGGAAATTTTAATATGTTCTAAGGACAAGTCCAATCCATGTAGAAAGGTGTGTATTTGTAGTCTTGCTAACATGGTAGGAAAATTCAGATACATAACTCCCCCAGAAAAGAGTGAATATAGTATGTAGCACATAACATTTTATATAATGTAAATAGCATGCAAAACCTAAAATCCTTGTTAGACATTTTACTATCTGTATAATTCATCCAATGATTCAGTTGCATTCTTTAACCTAAAACAAGCCTTCGTGAACTCTTTGATAACCTGATAGTTCATAACTCACAGGAGTGCTGAATCCAGCTTTCTGATTGTATTATTCAGGAGCCCAGTATTTTGCACATGTTGAGAGAATGTATTTATTCGTTCACAGTAACCTCTTCATGGAAATGATTCAATTATTTTCTGCTCAGAGGAAGAAAATAATCACTGTAACTTTCCTTCTCTGCTTGAAATTACTGGTGACTGGGTTAAGGGCTTAATTAACAACATAAGGAAATTAACCAAACAATTGCTCTCTCAAGGACACTTACTTTTGGCAATAGTTTTCAATTACACTTAAGTGTGAAATCATGTCCTGAATGACTGTTTAACATGAAGGACATGAGTAATCAATTCTTCCTGCCAACAAAAGCCAAATTCCGATGAATTAAAAAAAGCTGTTCTAAAACAATGAGAAAA
Source organism: Pelecanus crispus (assembly GCF_030463565.1). Taxonomy (NCBI): domain Eukaryota; kingdom Metazoa; phylum Chordata; class Aves; order Pelecaniformes; family Pelecanidae; genus Pelecanus; species Pelecanus crispus. The sequence goes on from NC_134645.1 coordinate 106,169,251, forward strand.
TATTTCTAGAAAACATGCATCAAGTAATGCAATCCAATACAAAAAGTATCTTCCATGTTTCCCAATATCTGCATTTCTTCAATTAAAGATGCAAATAAATTTAGACAGTAAACAATACATATAGAAAAGGTATCATTAAAATGCAAGGAATGAGTTGACAGAAGCGTGGTCATGTAATAAACACTTTAAAATATAATTTGGGATTAAGGAAAATAGCTAAAAGGGAACTACCTAGTCATTTCAGGACTGGGCCAAGATTTCAACCAGCGAGAGATATGCCAAATTCTTTCTACACCAGATTGAGAAAACAACTCAAATTATTCTCTGAACAACAACCATAATAGTTCCAGTAATTAAATAAGAGTACCATAACAGAGGGGAAGGTATGACAGCAAAACTAAAGTACACAGTAACTCTCAGCCGTTGATCAGAAATGTAGCATACTACTGAAATATTCCCAATGATACATGGTAGTGTAACAACAAAATTAGTGCAGCTCTGTGTATTCTTCTTCATTCTAATTCTATGAGCATTTGTGCCCAAATTAAGTGTTCAAAAATACTTTTTTAATTATAGGCTTAAGTAGATATTTGCATGATTTCACAACATAAAGAAATTACAGTCTATTTAAAAGAAGTACCTTGATTTTTAAATATTTTTATGAATTTTATTTAGGTATTAAACCAGACAACCAGACTTGAACTTCAGCTTTTGGAACACTCTCTTTCAACAAACAAACTAGAAAGACAGATTTCAGATCAGACCAACGAGATAACTAAATTACAAGAAAAAAACAGGTAAGTTTGCCTATCAACCCAATAAAATGCTATTCCCTGAAGTACTCTTCTAATGGTTTGAGAAACAAATGTACTCAACCAGGAAAATAAGGCCTGTACAGAAGCTCCCCCCACCCAGCTATGCTCATTACAAAGGTTATATATTATGTAAGGCCTAGAGAATCATGCAGGTTTATTCTTCTTGTGTTCTGTTTATATATCATTCTTCAATATCTAAAGTTCTCCTTTATATAAGGAACTTAACCTTAAAACTGAAATACTTCTTGGTACTTCAGTTGCAGCCAATTCGTATTCTTCTTTTAGACTTATCCAGATGAAGTTATGGATTATGTAGCCTGACTCAAACTAACTCAGTGCAACCACATCTCTAAAATTCTATTTTCATGTAGTACACGGCTATCCCAGTACACAGTCAGGTCATTGCCGCAATTTTTTTCAAACCTGGTCAGAAAAGTCAAATACTACTCGTATTCAGTGTTCCCTACTAGTCAATCTTTTGAAATTCAGACCAATAACCTACTATTACTCCTGTCTATTTCTGTACTCAGCTGTTGTCCAGAGGCTCATACCTTTTTTCAGCTAGTTTCATTTTCATATCACCAGGGTCTTATTTTACTTTTGGCAGAGAAATTTTACAGAGAAATCTAAAAGCAGCAATAACAGTAAGTTTTCTCCTTCAAAGCTGTGTTTTCCAATGAGAACCATATGTACAAAGTGCTTTTTATTTTAGAAGAATTAGCTTTAAAAAGACAGGAGACATGTTTTGACATTTTTGTTCACTACTCTACTACATTTATATATGCTCCCTAAAGGTTTTATCTACCAGCTTAATAAAAACAAGCATCCTTATCAAATGGAAAGCAAAGCAAATGCTGAATTTTAAAATGTCACTTTTTTGTGTTGAACTCAGCAGACTTTAGACTACCCTTGTAAAACCCATGTAAACACAAAAGCATTGTTTCTCACCTAACAAAAGATTGTCTGACATCAAGTTAATCTGCTTGAAACATAATTATAAGGTTCAGGATTTTTTTCAATAACAGTAATGGACTTTAGGTGAACCTCTCCCTTCTGGCCATGCATCTTTTAACATCAGCTTTCTCAGAGTCTGCATCAGAACAATTACCAATAAAATAATTTTCCAGCCAGTCACCTACTCACACCAGCTCCAGAATTGGAGATGGGTAACACGTCTTCAAGTAACTATGTGCAGGTTTCCCTGTCTTAATGCTGCAACATCCATTTCTGTTAAGAATGTATTTTATTATGATACAGGACATTTGAAGAGTTCCTAGGATCATCTTTGAATGAGTTTCATCTTTTAATAGGATAAAAACTTGAAATCCTTCACTATTATGCCTAAGCTCTGAGGGAATCTTATTCGAGATCCTTCATATTCATAACTAATGGTTACTTTGGGTCTACATCTATTTTATACTCCTTGTACTTCTAGCACTACTATCCGTTTTTCAGGATCAAAATAACATCTTTTCTTGCATGATGTTGAATTATCAAACACCCTATTGTTACACTTTAAAAGCCTGCGATACAGATTATACTCTATAATGTTGTCTATTAATGTACTAGTTAATTATATAATAAATTAAAGCATATATATCAAACTAAACTCAGCTTCCATTTAGCTTTCTACTGCATGCATGGCATCAAGGAATGAAGTTAAGTACTCATGAAGAAAGAAGCTTCTGCAATAGGCTTGATTCTCTTGACATCAGCTCAAAATTGTTTCTGAGGAGTCTAAATGTAATCTTTTATTTAGCTTTCTAGAAAAAAGAGTTCTTGAGATGGAAGACAAGCACACACTTCAGCTGAAGTCAATAAAAGATGAAAAAGATCAGCTTCAAGTCCTAGTAGCCAGACAAAATTCTATTATTGAAGAACTAGAAAAACAGTTAGTTACAGCTACAGTGAACAACTCAGTTCTGCAAAAACAGCAACATGATCTGATGGAGACTGTTCATAACTTGCTTACTATGATATCTACACCAAACTGTAAGTAAAAGCAGACATGTTTATATCATTTGAGTGACATTCCCTAATTTGTGTACATTATTAGCTATAAAGTCTTACAACCAGTTTCCCCACACTTCTGCTTCTCAAAAAGTATATTTTTTTTTTCCTTAAATTCTGCATCTGAGTTAACTAACCTATTTTTTAGGGGCAGGGGAGTGGGGGAACAACCACAACATTTATGTGGCTTCTTTTCGACATTTTGCTCATCTTCTGTGGTTTATATTGGTTTGCTTACTCGCTTCTTCAGTGGTTCAACAAAATATAGAGATGCCAAATATCATTCACCTCACATGGCATTTTTCATCTGGCAATACACACTCCCTTGACCATTTATCTAGGTTAGACTGCATGATGTAGGCCTGTAGCTTTTCTTCCTGGCTCACAAAGGTTGCTTCTGCCACCTCTCATTGCTCTATGCACACAGAGTTGATCAAATGATCTTAGAGGTCCTTTGCAACCTTAATGATTCCTAGTTTTACTTCCATTAAAGAATAATCCAGCCACCAAGCCAGGAAACATGAAATTAATTATTATTCTACCCTTAACTGGTTTAGTGGTGGACTTGGTAGTGTTAGGTTAACGGTTGGACTTCATGATCTTAAAGGTCTCTTCCAACCTAAACGATTCTATGATTCTATAATTCTATGAAAGAAAGGACAAATTATAGTGGCTATTAAAGGCAACGGAATCAGCACCTGCCCATTTTTTTAGCACCTATGTATGCCCCAAACAACAGAAAGCACCACCCCAGGGCAGCAGGTACTCCCAAAAGTCCTCCAGTCTTTCACTGACGCTTCCCTATTCATCCTAAAAATCCCTCAGCCTAGAAAATTTTATAGGCAATAACCTCACCCCAGATGCCTGACAGCCCTGCAACAAATCATAGCCACTGAGCATAGCTTCCAAATTTATGCAGATTCACATGCGCCATAAAAAACCCACACAAACCATAAGCTGAAGGGTATGGCTGAACAGGATTTAAAGAAATGAACAAATTCTTTACCTTGAATTTCATGTCTGATACAGAACTCTGACAAATTAAGAAGGTATAGCTGTTCTGTATAAAAGAGTAGAGAATCTGGCATGGTTGCCTGTAGAGTTCTCAGGGCTGGAAATGCACAAGCATATAGAACCTCTAAAAAAAAGATTTTAAATTAAGTACTAGGAAAATTTTAAAATAGCTGTCATTACAACTTAAAAGACAGTATAGATGGACTATGCTACATTACTGTAAGTTGGATCACAAAAAAGGAAAAGGGTGTTCGGGAGTCCTCGCTTTCAGTAGTGTCCTAAATAATAATGACATTGTAGGTTTTTCTAAACAAAGTAAATCCCAAGTTTTTAGTCTTAATAACTGACACTATCCCCTTAAATACCATTTCCAAGGCTGTACATGTTCCTGCTGATGTTATCTGCTATGCTAGTGCACAAATAAGTAAACACGTCAAAGTCATGTTGGCTACAACACTGTTAAACCCAGGGTGGAAAAAATAATGAATGTTTGCCAAAAAGACAAAATTAGCAGGGAAAGCTTCTAAGACAGTATACAAACAATAGAGTGTGGAAAAGCAATTAAAACACTGAACGTGTTATTTTTACATTTAAGGAGAAGCGTGTAAACTGGTAAATAACAAATAAGTGAGCTGAAAAGAACAGAATAAGCAACTGTAACATAAGCATATATTTATAAGGCACCTAAAACTTTGTACTAACTGGCTGTGCTTGTTAGATTAAATTAAGAGGGAAAATACACAGAACCAACCCCAAAAGGGTCAAATATGAAATATCAGTCAGCAGGCGAAATGCCAGGAAATTCCAACCTCCATAGTTAATAAAGAACTGAACAAAAAGATGAGCCTTAGATCGTTCTGTAAAACAAGAAGGTTTAGGCATATTAAAATGTATTTTTTTACACAAATTAATTCCAGAATGGATGTTTCCTTAGTGGGTTGGGCTGAGCTACCAAGCTTCAGCTTGGTACATACAAAGTTGTTCCTGCTCGGCACAAGGGCAAGAAAACTAGCTAAAACTTTGTAAGAGTAGTTATTCCAGTCAGCTGTATTATAAAAGATTTCATAACTCTAATGTTAGATTTCACAATTTTAGAGTACTGTCCAAAGGTCATTAATAATATATCATCGGTTGCTAGTTGGATATGTTTGTAACAGTAGTTAATGCGTGCAGAGGTTGCAAGGCATGTAAGAGTCCAGCAAAGGCAATGAATGGAAGCAGAAAATGTTCAACTGAATTGAGATGCTATGTCCTAAGTTTTCTTATTCAACATATTAATGTGTCATCACTTTTCAATCTATTAAGCAACCACACTCATATCAGAATAATGTCTCTAAATAATATAAAGTAACAACACACATAATGAATACCTTGACCTGTCAGTTCTTTCAGGACCAGGCATATTTTTCGGAACTGCAAAGCTTTAAGCCAATTACATCATTAACTGCTTCTTAGTAACTTTTATTAATCTCCTCTTAATGCCTTCATTTTCTATTGTATTTTTAGCAGCTAAGAACAACTTCATAGCTAAAGAGGAGCAAATCAGCTTCAAAGACTGTGCTGAAGCTTTCAAATCTGGACTGACAACAAGTGGAATCTACACTTTAACAGTTCCAAACACTGCACAAGAAAAGAAGGTAAGATGGCTATAAAGTGCTACCTAGGCATACAGTGTGTTAAAAAGTTATTTGATCTGGTAAAGATGCTATTTTAAAGGCTAGTTAACAGTGAAGTTTATTACTTACCATGTTTTTTTTATGAGCTTTTTATCACTTACAGATCTAAGTGTCTCACAGGAAGAAGAAAGTCCTTCAGGTGAAATCTTGGCTCAGTTGAAATGAATGAGTGTTTCGTTGTTCACTTCAGCATGCCAGAATTTCACTCTTTGTTTCCACATAATTAATGCAATTAAAGCAATATAATACTGTGATTTCTTTATAAAATCTCTACCTCCAACACAGTTGCTCTGGGTGATCAGCAATCTCCTGTCTCCTCTAATTTCTTAGTTCCTTCATATGCCCAAGTCCCTTCAGGTGGCAAAAGGAAGAAAATCAGGGGCATGGAAGCGTACTCATGGATGTGTACTCATGCAAGCTATCTGCTAGTTCTGGACTCGTGTATAGGTTCCAGTTCTTTGTTTTGCAGAGTTTTAAGGGCATTTGTGTAACAATTATATTAGCAATTAGATCAGCACAACTGACACTGGGTAACAGAGAGGACTTTCCTGGAAAATACTGCTCTGATTTAAATAAAAGGTGAGAGTTTGCAGTGGTTTCACTCGATCAGTTTAAATTCCTCTATGGATATTTTTTTCCCCTATGTGTTTAGCTGAAATGAACTTCAATGTCAATTAATGTTAAAGCAATAAACCGTACCTCTACTAGAAGAGACCTTGAGCTAAAAAAGGCACTCAGTGGATGAAACACTGGATGCCTGACAGAGATGCTCCATCTACTGAAGTAAAGAAAATGATGAGGCTTCAGATAGTATAATTTAGTTGAAACAATCAATAAAATCTGAAAGGGAGAAAAGTCCCAGGTCGATTGTGAGGATAAAGAACCAAAACCTGCAGTGGGCATTCTGAGAAGTGGGGCTCAAATGATGAACATTTGTTTCCAACTTTTCAGACACAGGAGGATGAGGAGGCTAAGGCACATGTGAATATAAACAAAAATGCTTAATATATTTCTTATACAAACACTAAATAATTTTCTAACATTTTTATTTTATAATTTCATATTGTAGGCATTTCCTTACAAAAAAGGAAGTATTTTATGGAAATCCTAAGGCTCCACTTTATTATGTCAGAAATACTTAGGGGAAAAGAAACCTAAGAGAAAATGTATGAAAGCAGAGAAAAATGAGGAAAAGCAATTGGTAAAACTCTGACAGGGAAAGCATTTTTTCCCCAAATTTTGATAGCAAAGGCTTAGAAATTAAGTTCACCAGTGACTAATCTTTGAAGTGCCAGAACTTCATCTAGCCCAGCCCAGACTTTGTGATCTTTACCCTTACAAAGCTCTCAACTAAAGGAAATAAGGAATTTGTTTGGGTAAGATCTATAAAATACAACATATAAACCCTGTAATTTTTGCAGATATCATCTAGAGAAATGATGATATCTGCAGTCTTTTTTCTCTTGGGGAAAAAAAAAAGAGGCTGGTTTTGCTTTGGAATCGTCTAGTCTGTATTGAATACATCTGTTTCACAAGAAAATTAGTTACATGAGATGCAATAAAGTGTTTTATTACACATGAAGCAGAATGGTACTTAAGTAGCATAGATATCTACAATCATGATTCTAAATGCTAAAGGAGATGCAGGCTGCTGCGTCTCTAAAGTAATAGACTGCAGCAGTCTGTTAGACATCTCAGGAAGGGTTACATTCCTTGAATATTACTTGTCTTGAGCTTTTACCTTTGGTTTTAATTTTACTATGAAATATAATACACCGAGCATGCATATTTTCTAAAAGTAGACACAAGTGCATGCCATATTACAGAATAAAAATTTCTGTCATAAATTTTAGCACTGCATTTTCAAAGCCATAAATGTTTAGGTAATTTATATGCTCTGAGAAGCCAGAACAATGCACATTTATACAAAACTAAAACCTACCAAAATATTTGATCCCTGAAACAAAAGTACAATTGCAAATTTCCTGGACTATAAAATATTAAATGCTTTACATTTGAACATAGAGGCTTAAAACACTTAATGAAAATACCGATTTTGGTAACTGACTAGGTTAAAAAAAAGTAGTTAAAATGTCATAATTGAATTAAATTAGTAATACATTTAATAATATTAAAGAATTATAATCCTATTCTGCCCACGTTCGGATAGCATGAAAAAGACATTAAAAAGACAGCAAAGGTTTTACTTATTATATGACATGAAAAATAAGAGACTGAAAAGTTTTAATCTGATGCAGATTTTTTTATACAAATACAAATGCATAAGAGGAATTGTCAAGGGAAGTGAAGGTTTAGGGATAATCAACACGTTACACCATTTTCAACTGTTTATGATGTGGATGGCCACTCGGACCAGGAAACAGAATGACCTTTTTTATTTGCCAGAAGTGCTGCACTGCTGTTTATGTTTTTGTCTTTTCCTCTTGTAACACCTTCTGACCTCCCAACAGGCTTATAAACAACTTCTGTGTAATCTGTAACTGATCCCACTTTACTAATTTGTCTCCCATCATAATCCAAAACTAAAGAATTGCATACGAGAGCTGAGAGGAAAACAATCATTTCATTCCATTAATATTTTCAAGCTCTCAAGCTTTCCTGTTCTGCACCAGGACAAAAGCTAAGTCCTTTTAAAAACACTGAGGAAAAACAGCAAGAGACTGCTGACACAAGGAAAAATGGCAGAGGCAAACCCATGAAAAGTCAATAGCTTCATGTTTACAGCAGTCACCTGAACCAATTAACCTCCTGGTCTTAACCAGGCAGAATAGTTGAGTCTGGATGACCCTAATATATTAGCTCAACTGTTACCACAGCTATTACCAACAGATTACCCCAAATCTTAAAATAGTGGCTGAAGCAGTGGCTAAGTGCTTCCCCATTTCCACCCTTGTTGAGCTGAATTTGCATCCCAGAACTGACACACATTCCAAGTGAAGGCCTTTTTAACCAGAACTTTATTGCAGAAAGGGATTTGGGCAAGTTTGAATTTACCAACAAAAATGGTTTTGCATAACTTCCCTAAAAAGTACCATCCAGGCAACTAGCTAGTCATTTCAAAAGGAGCCCATGCCATGGACCTTACGTCTAAAATACACATACGCAAATTGTTTCCAACCCCAAACATTAAAAAAGAGCATATGTGTAGCTTCTCCGATACAGTAAGAGGTCAGATGAGGGTTTTTTTTTTGTGAATTTTAGAAGTCTCATCATCTGTCTTTTTCACTGGTAACTGATATTAGGTTAAATTACATTATAAATCACGCGTGTAGTTATTTTTTCCAGAACAAGGAAACTAAGACCACAGTTCTTAGCATCATGACCTAGAAGTGTTCAGACAATAGCCAAAAGTGATGCAAAGGGAAACTGCACAGATGTGGCAACTGCATTTGTTTTGGTATAAAAACTGTAGTGGATCTTCATCCTGATCATTCAGACAGAGCCTTATCATTCAGAAAGCAGGTCTGAAAACACTTATACCCCAAATATCCTAATGTACAAGAAAAAAGAAAAAAAATTACTTGCTCTGAAACTCAACTTTCTAGACAGTGAAGACATCAAATTGACTGCTCACAGCTTACGTGCTTATAATCTTTGGAAAAGGGGCTACTTCTGGTTACAAATACCTTACAGCATTTTCAAAAATACAGCACTGATCTTTAGCTGAAGGTGAAAAATATAAACAGCTGACCTTAGCTCTCACAGTGCTACAGCTGCTAGAACTGTAAGTACTGAAGCAGTTCACAAGATAAATCAAATATTCCCACTGCCAATTTGTTGTAATTTGAGAGGCTAATCTCTTTATTCTTTTTGGCATCTGTTTGAAGACTCCTGCTGCCTGCCTAATCTTGGTATCTATTTTTACTAGTTTTATGAAATGTTACATTTCTTCCTTTTGAATATAAAACCTAAGCTAGGCTGAAAGGTCAGAAGAGTTCTGTTCTAGTAATGAGTGTTAGAGAAAGCCTCATATGCATATCATTTTACTGGAGAATGAAGACTTTTTTAAAAAAGAAGTTATAGTCCAAATAAATGTTTCCTCTCCCCTCATCTTTCACATACATCATGAAGAAATTGTTCCCTCTGCAGACTGACACAGCAATTTATTGTGTTTATTTTAAATGAAGCAAATCCTTTCCTTAATCTTCATTTTACTGAATAGCCTATTTCCATCCTTAAAATTACTTATGAATATGCATCATTTGCTTAATTATTTTTAAGAAAAAGTAGTAAAAACAGATAGAACAGCTTATTTCATGAATTATCTTTCTTTTAATTTTTCTTCATTGACTTGATTCTTTCCCAAATTAAAAATCGAGTGTGTATGTAAATTTGAAGTTTCTAGTTTTACAGTAAGTATTTTCATCTTGTTTAGTCAGAGAACTGATTTCTAGGGAGATGATCTGGAAAGCAAAGGAATGATTTCATGAGCAAAGCTGCATATGTGAGGGCTGGAAAGGTAGGGTTCTGGATTGCCAGTCAAGCCTGAAAGCAAAACATTTCACTGTACGATGCTTACCTAATGGATGGTAAAAAGAATGTTCTCTTTTTAGCTAGTTCAAGGGAGCAAGTGTGCAACCACGAAGTACAGAAGTTAGAAACCATACACTGAAATCTCAAACAACAATAATCTTCTCATCTTTTAAAACAGTTACTATGACACTAGACGGAGAGGATGTAACCAGTACATGCCCTTTGCCTGTGCCACACTTTCCACCCAAGAAAGAAAAGGATTTCCTTTCCAAGGCCATAAACTGGCATGTTTTAGAAGCACTTACTGACATGAAATTTTTTGGCGTGGAAAAATTATACTCCCAGATTTACATAAAATTTACAAAATTGTTACTGGTAAGAAAAATCTCTGTGAGATTTTTATGGACTTCTCCAATTTCTTATTATGTGTTTCAGTTCCTGCTAAATTGCTTCTCCCTTTGGGAACAAATTTGCAGTACCTCAGCATTTATCCCAAAGAGTCTATAGTGTCTGTAGTGTCTATAAAAGCTAGATGTCTTGCCATTCACTTACAAAATGGATACTGGCTATAATAGGAATATTTTATGTAAGACATTCACAGTCATTCACTGTTTGAGAATGTTTTAATCTCACTAGAACTAAATAAAGTGCTATTTTAAGGCATTTATATCTTCAAAGTAGTAATTCCAGCTGAATTGAAATGTAGATGATAGACCTCAAGGATATTGTATGTAACATTCAAAACCATCAATTAATGTCTACAATAGCAATATTAGACTGGACCAGTGGCCCATGTAAATTAATACCCAGCCTCTCTTTCTAAGTAGTTAAAAACTACATGTTTCAAAGAAGGGTGTAACAGTTCTATTCTCAGTTTGGCTGCTTATACTGTCCTTTCAGTGGGGTGAACCTTCAGAGTCAACAACTTTCTCTACAACCAGTGATACCTGACCATTCTTAAACCAGCATTTTAACTCGCAGAGTTGCTTAATAAAGGTATCTACATCTGCTTTAGCCTATCCCTAGTATCCCTCTTCATAGCCTCCTGTGGAAATTCATTTTCATGTATCCATTACACATCACATGAGTTAGTTTTCTAGAATGGATTGATCAGCTTTTACAATATCTTACATCTTCAGCCTTTTTATTTATAAAAATAAACAATTTTTATTTTTACTAAATTTAATTTATATACTGTTACCATATCTTTACCAGTCATTAAATAGAGAGGTTAGTAAAAACAAACAAAAACCAAGCTTTGAGGTGCAAGGAATTGCATAGAGCACTACAAATTAAAGTTGCTTTCAATTAAATTCCATTCACATGACGGACTTTAACAAGTAATCCCTAATCCAACTCTTTTTCTTCGTTCTTTTATCTTTCCTAAAAATCTCCAGTTGAGTGTCTCACAGTTCTCTGCTGTTGAACAAAGACTCTAGATGCAACCTTAAAATACAGTATCTGCTTTGTATTTCCAATGTGTTACAGCCTGTTGAGACACTAATGTGTTTAATACTTGCAGCTCTGAGGGCTTGCTTTCCCTTCAAAAGTCTGATGCCTTTGAACAGTATACATGCCACTGCTTGCATTGTAAATAACCTGCTTCATTTGTATGAATGCATGTATGTGTGTGTCTGTAACATAAGTACAATACACATACACAGAAATACATGCATACTCTTAAAAGAGCCAGCTGTGTTGAAAACTTAGTAAGGAGCTCACTTTACTTCCTAAAATGACACAAAAGACTGCCACAGGACAGAAGGAAACTCTCGCTTCCCTGAAGTCATACTTTTTCAATTAATTTTGAGTACGTCTAACAGTTCAAAGAACTCAAATCTGCTAACACTGGTAAGATAATCTCCTATAGAAAAGGATGAAAAAGACATACAACTTCAGTGTCATTCAGTCATGATTTGGGGCATTTATAGGCACATTGTGACAAGCAGCAGTAATAAGTTAGGTAAGAAGGAAGACCACTAAGAGATTTTTTTAAACAGAGAAGGAAACCTCCAAATTCATAATGAAATGCTCAGGTCTAGGTGTCTTTTTTTGTTGTGTGTGGGGGGGCTTTTGTTGTTGGTTTTGGTTGGGTTTTTTTTTTTTTTTTTTATTAATCTGTACAGATGAGAGATCCTGTCAGAGTGTAAGAAGCCAAATCTTGGCTCCACTACTGTAAATGGGAAGATGCAACTTTACTTAATTAATGAAAGATCTAGAATACAGATTAGAAGTTAAAATAGTTTAATACTCAAACTATAACTTAACAAAGATGTGAAATAATTCTGAAGAAGACTCAGAACTTCAGTATCTTGGCAGAAAGTGGTAAAAAAAAAATTAAACTTTCAAATGAGAGAGCCTAGAGAGTGTAGAGCATTAACTATGAACTCTCCAAACAGGAATATTTTTCTTAAAGTTAGTATCGGTATTAACATGCAATTTAAATAGGTACTGATTTCAGTTTGACTTTCATTATACTGTTTTACACAGCTCCACTGGCTACTGTTTTACAGCTTAGCTCCACTGATTTCACATATGTACACTTAAGTTCTGCTAGTTTCAGAAAAGTAGAATTAGATGCAACAATTTTAAATCCTTTCTCAAGAAAAATGGTCCTAAATATTCACAATATAAGATATTTGTTGCAGTCTATATATATAACAACATGGCTTCAAGATTTAACTTTCAGATAATAATAGTTCTACACCTAGATTTAATTTTGGGGTCAGACCAAAGGTATTGGACAATAACAGTGGAAATAAAAACATATTTCAGATTGCTCACTGCCTGAATTTAACTCTGACAAACCATGAAAAAAAGCTGGAGAAGTGAAAATATCTTGCAGGAGAAACATTTCATCAGGAAACTCACAAAAATATTAGTGCAAGAGGGAAGTATAGAATCAGAAGCTACATTCATTTTTTTCTTCCTTAAACACCAGCTACCAGCTATTTTTAAGGTGTCGTTTGTATTCTGTTAAGCGTGATATATACTGAAGAATCACGTTTATTTGCGGACAACCACAACTGATTTGTATGAAAGCTATGAAAGCCAGCATTTTAGGTTAATAGACATTTTGCAGTTGAATACTGTAAAACATGCCACTATATAGAATTATGCGAAGTACATGCTTTGTATTTTTGTTTTCCCGTCACTGCATGCACTTACGCTGTTACGTGCTTGGTCTGGTAGGCCTACTGTGACATGGAAACTGGTGGAGGAGGTTGGACCATTATTCAGAGACGTGAGGATGGCAGTGTGGACTTTCACCGGACGTGGAAGGAGTACAAGATGGTAAACAATGTTTTCTGAAGCCTTAATATTAGTTATTATTATCTGAAAACTGATATAATAAAGTTATATTAATAGCATCCTTAGAATGTAAGCAGGTTTTAGAAGTTGTCTTTGTCCTTAGTTGTTCATTTAGGAGATGTCAAGAGTAGTATAAGTCGTTTGCCTAAGCAGACTTGCAACTGTGATGTTTGTTTTTAAAGAGAAACCTCACTTTTCTTTAATCAGCTGTTCCATAATATGGCCACATTTTCTTTGAGGTATTTATATTTGTGTTTCTAGTGGCAACAGTAGAAACTGCTCCAAAGCTACTAAGTAATAGTGATTCACTATTTCAGATTCCTGAGTTTGTCTTTGCTGAAATTAACTTTTTGAAATAATACAGATCTATAACCCTCACAGACACAGTACAATTCTTAGTTGACAGATTGAAAACTATTAAACTTGAAAACTGATAAAGTGATCATTTCAAACTCAAAGGAAAAAAACAAAACAAAGCTATTTAAATACACAACTTGAATTACAGGGATTTGGTGATCCTGCTGGGGAGTACTGGCTGGGAAATGAATTTGTTTCTCAACTGACTAATCAGAAGCGTTACGTTCTTAAAATACACCTGAAAGACTGGGAAGGAAATGAGGCGTATTCATTGTATGACCACTTCTCTCTAGCAAGTGAAGAACTAAAATACAGGTAAGCAGAAAAAATCAGATCTGAATAAAAAAGATCTGATAATAATCATTCTAGACTGTATAGATGCATGACCTTATTTCACACAAATTATGACGTCTTTTCAGTTCACTCAGAAAATAATGTTTCCTCCACTTTTCACCTATTGCTTAAAACAGTCTTAATTTTTTTTCCCCAATGGAGATAATGTATATTTCATGACTGCACACTGGGTGAGTGTAACACACAAGATGCACAAAGATGAAGAGATGGTATGGTATGGTATGGTATACATTTGCCAATATAGCGGATGGCAGCGTACAATATTCTGGGCAATGGGAACCTTGTCTGCAGTTGCTATCAAATCCTGATTCCAGGCAATAAGTACATTTCTGGAAGGTGGATGACTAAGATGAAAAGTACTGCAAGGAGATTTTCCACTTAAGTCAGTGGCTAGTAGGAGCTGTTCTGTCATCATGAAGGTAATGTCGTTACTGAGGTAATGCTACCTTCTCCTTCCATGACACACTGGCTTGGATTCTCAAAGAGTAACGCACCTACCTGTGAAAATGAAGCTAATAGCAAATGTCCAGTCTCACCCCCTACAAACGTGTCAATTTAAACACCAGATCTTAATGGACCTATTACTTATGCTCCCATCATTCTGTAAAATGTTAAGCTTCACAATTTCTTCTTACGTATTTGGTTAAAATACGAAATAACATACGTTTTTTAAAAATACAGTATATATAAATAAATATTAGCATAGTATTACACATTTTAAATAGTATCATAGTGTTATACATTTTTGAAACAGTATCAGGCACAGCTGAAATATGGGCAGTTCATACTTCATTCTCCAGGCTCTCTGTAAATGCAGTAGATATTGTTTGATTGGTTACAGAAGAAACCAGAGACTCTACAGTATAACAGATGCTTTCCTACTACATGGTCGAAGAAATGTTTCTTTATAAGAATCTTACAGATTCAGGGAGCTTTAGGTGACTGGGCAGAAAAATTGCCTAAATTTAGATTAATTTCTCCAAGATTTCTAGCAACTATTTGTTGTAAACAAAGTCAGTCTGACACTCGAGAGAACTGATACTGTTACTTCAACTCAAGTCTTATATGCAAAGCAATCCAAAACTATCAGCATCTCCCTCCCCCAAAACATGAGATCTTAATGCCTTAGTAGTATACAGTTGTCTCAACTCCAAAGCAAATATTTTTTCATCTGGAAACAGTCAGAATCTACAGCAGAGATTTTTTTAAAGTACTCCTTTAAAATACTTATAAAGGCAACCTTTGCAAAATGGGTCATTACCCTTGTCCACTTACAATATTAAAAAATAATTACTGAAAACTAAGATGGTTGTCTGTAAATAGATACTTTATTTTAAAATGCAACCAAACATGGAATGCATCATAGAATGCAGTGGATTACAGAACATATTTAACATTATGAAAAGGAAAAAAAACTAAGAAAGGATTCAATTAAGAGAAACTTCCGTTTCATTAAAAACATTAATACATTCTGAATGCTGGAAAGATTATGAGTTGGGTCATAAAACTGAAATTTCATAGATTCATAGAAAAATTGAGATCAGAATGGACTTCATTTGAGTCAAACTTCCTGATCTCAAAGCCAGGAGGTCAGGCCAGGTTGCTCAAGGCTTTATCCAGTTGGGTTTTGATAACGTCCAAAGGTGGAGACTGCACAACCTGTTCCACTGCTTGTCTGTCTTCATGGTGAAAAAGGTTTTCCTGATATCCAGTCAGAACCTTTCATTTCAATTTACATCCACTGTCTCTCGTTTTCTGTTATACTAAGCCATACTTTTAAAAATTGAATAATAATAATAAATGAATAATACTCTGCTTACATTAGACTTCAAATGATACTTGAAAATCAAGCCTTGGCTCATAGATCGTACTTGCAACCTTTAATACCATTTATTTTAGAAATTGGCTTATGGAATTTTGAACTCACCTTAAGAAAAAAACAGAATATTTAACTTTTTGAAAGGGATTTTTGGGAAAATCTGTAGTGAGCTGATCTGTTGAAACCTAAATGAATACAAATTCATTCATTCTTAATATTTTCAAATAGGGAATATAAAATGGGTTAAAAAAAATCTGTTAAACTACCAAAGATAACCTCTATCATAAGCAGAGAATTACATGCAAGATTGAAGACTGATCTGGGAACAAGTTAGTTCTCCTCAGAGTCAGATCTCCTCCTTAAACAAATAGAATACCTCAGAGAAGGATGAGCTATTTGATACAGAAATGTAATCACCAAAGAGATACTGTGGGAGCAGAGGGTTCAAGTCCTTCTAATTCAACATAACACAATAAAAGCTGTGTAATCGCCTCCCCAGTTCAGTGCCCTGTGTCTCTGCCCACTGAGATTGCATCTGCACCTGTGTAAGCAGATCCAAAGAGTAGCAGCCTCGCTGAAAGCTTACCTTGCCAGGGAACTGAAGCAAACTTAAATACCTCTGTTTTGTTTAATATCTTTATCAGTGATCTGGATGAGGGGTTCAAGGGCACCCTCAGTAAGTTTGCAGGCAACACCAAGTTGGGCCAGCATCTTGACCTGCTTGAGGGTAGAAAGGCTCTACAGAGGAATCTGGACAGGCTGGATCGATGGGCCGAGGCCAACTGTATGAGGTTCAACAAGGCCAAGTGCCAGGTCCTGCACTTGGGTCACAACAACCCCATGCAACGCTACAGGCTTGGGGAAGAGTGGCTGGAAAGCTGCCTGGCGGAAAAGGACCTGGGGGTGTTGGTCGACAGCCAGCTGAATATGAGCCAGCAGTGTGCCCAGGTGGCCAAGAAGGCCAACAGCATCCTGGCCTGTATCAGGAATAGTGTGGCCAGCAGGAGCAGGGAGGAGATTGTGCCCCTGTACTTGGCGCTGGTGAGGCCGTATCTCGAATACTGTGTCCAGTTTTGGGCCCCTCAATACAAGAAAGACATTGAGGTGCTGGAGCGTGTTCAGAGAAGGGCAACGAAGCTGGTGAAGGGTCTGGAACACAGGTCTTAAGAGGAGCGGCTGAGGGAACTGGGGTTGTTTAGCCTAGAGAAGAGGAGGCTGAGGGGAGACCTTATCGCTTTCTACAACAACCTGAAAGGAGGTTGTAGTGAGGTGTGTGTTGATCTCTTCTGCTAAGTAACAAGTGACAGGACAAGGAAATGGCCTCAAGTTGTGCCAGGGGAGGTTTAGGAAAAATTTCTTCACTGAAAGGGTTGTCAGGCATTGGAACAGGCTGCCCAGGGAAGTGGTTGAGTCCCCATCCCTGGAGGTATTTAAAAGATGTGTAGATGTGGTGTTTAGGGACATGGTTTAGTGGTGGACTTGATGATCTTAAGGGTCTTTTCCAACCTAAATGATTCTATGATTCTATGACTTAACACTAATAAATCTATGAAAGATGTGAAGAGGAAGAGTACTTAGGAAAGTGGAAAGGGAAATATTGAGAAACTCCTAAAATATCAGTTACTAGTTGCTAATTAGTAGTCCAGGTAATGCTATTACCTCTCATAGATGCAAAGTTGTAATGCTATATTGCCATGTTGTGCTAAGAGCAAAATAGGAATCAAAGAAGTTTTGGTTTAAACTTTTGAACTCAATTAGAGAAAATAATACTGTAAGTACATTGTGTGCAATTAAGAAATGTGTGATATGTATGAAAAATTCCAGGCATTACTATCTACCTATTCTCATTTTCTTCTTACGTGACATGAACAAACCAGTCATCTCTACAAATGTGGAGGCTGTTCATTAGAATATTGTGCTGACCGTTTCTGCTCATATGAAAACATTATGCTGCAAAACACCTTACAACAGTATATTGGCCAGAAGAGAACCGAACTATTTGAACAGGATATTTATTGCAAACTATTCCATCATAATTTTGCAGATCAGCTACCATTAACTTACACGTAATAATTGTTTTTCCATTCCTCACTTCTACAGGATCTACCTTAAAGGACTTACTGGGACAGCAGGCAAAATAAGTAGTATAAGCCAACCAGGAAATGATTTTAGCACAAAGGATGCAGACAATGACAAATGTATTTGCAAATGTTCACAAATGCTAACAGGAGGTAGGAATGTTTTTTTGTTTCTCAGTCTTCCTATTTTTATTGGCACTGAAATTGTCTGTGAGATAAACTGATAATTTTGACAGTAAATTTTGACTATTGAAGAAGTCCAAAACTCACAGATAGAAATGCTAGTATGGTGACTCCAAATGAAATATTTTGTCATTGGACAAAGGTTAGTTAAAGTAAAACAAGAGAAGTTAAAACTGGAGAAAAATACCCCATCTCTCAAGCTGGGGTACAAGAAAGTCTGTAATCGTGGAACTAACCAGAGTGACAGCAGATTCTTCCAAGGAATGAGACAACATAGTCCCAGAGATCAAAACACTTAACCCCCTCAATAAACTTGTTTTAGAGATTCAGCTGGTCAGTGAAATGGCTCCTGATTCTTTAGGCACAAACCCGTTCCCTAACTATCCAGAGAAGAAAACCCCAAAAGCTGCTGTATACTGTACATGCTGCAGAAGGGTACAAATATTTAATTCCGTATTTCAATATAATTATGAAACAGCAATACATAAATTTAAGATATGCCACATATATGAGATATCTACGTTTTTCTAATGATTGTTCACTAGTTATTGGAGTTATAGGTGGTATTTTTATCTTGTACCACACAAGCCATTCTATAATTTGTCAACCTAGAATTCCACATTCTGAAATGTAAACAACTGCTTTGTAAATTTGACTTCTCTTTCTGTTATCTCTTAAGCAGTGGTTTCTTTCCCTATAGCACAAGTTGCAAGACAAAAGACAGCTTCAGTTTATCCAAAAAGATAACTGGATTACTGCCCTGCAAAACAGAACACACACATTATCGCCATCATAACAGAAGTATAAAAATACTATCTTATTAACAAAAATAAATTTTCCTTATGACCCACTAACAGGTCAGGACCACAAGGATACAAAAGAAGTTTGGGCTGCTTTTTTTCTCCTTTTCCTTCTTACCAAGTTTCAGCACAGAGGTTTTGAGCAAATCTGCACAGAGAACTGAAACAGATAACTGAATAAATCCTCTAAAAATGATTAAGAAAGGAGTTTAAATCTGTGAAGAACAGGAATTTACCAAAGACTAGATAAAACCCAAAGACGACTCAGTATTGTAATAGTTAAATTCAGATTCTACCCTGAGACTGTCAACAATAATGTTTGAAATTGATAATAAATTAAGCTTGATTGAAGGCCTTCCCTTCTCAATTTTAAACTACTATGTATTATATAAGCTCCAAGAATATGTAGTGAATACATAAATACATTTCCTTGCTGAGTTTGAGGGATGTATTTTATACCAACACTTCATAAGAATGAAAACCTGGTTTTAGATTTCTTTTTCATTTCAGGACAACAAAGTGTCCTTATATACTATTATGAAAATTACCTGTGCTGACATTTTCATCTACTGATGTTTGTCTTTGTTTTCTGTCTTGCAGGATGGTGGTTTGATGCGTGTGGTCCTTCTAACCTCAATGGAATGTATTATCCATTACGACAGAACAACAACAAGTTCAATGGCATCAAGTGGTACTACTGGAAGGGCTCGGGATACTCTCTCAAAGCCACGACTATGATGATTCGACCAGCAGATTTCTAAATGCTTTTGCGTTATGTGAATTATGTATTGTATAGTCTTCAAAGACTTCATTTGCTGAGCATATAAACACACATCTGCAACTTGTCTCATTTTCAAGCCCAGAAAACACGTGCTAGTGTTTTGAAGGGATCAGTTCAGTACAATTCCTGAATTGCAATAGCCTTGATCAGCTAAAGGTCATATTATTCAAGCAGACACAAAGTCTAAAGCATCAACCTGGTATAACAGTGATCTGGCCAAATGACTGAATAGAAAGAACATCCAAGAAACTGTCAGACAACTTAAGGACTCTGTTTTACTGATCATTTATGTTATGTATGTGTTAGTAAATAACTGGAACTGTGAAGAATACCTAAAATAGTTTTAGAAATATGCATTTTGCCTCATCACTGAACTTTAAACATTACTCTAATATAAAACACTTAACTAGATCTAGAACTATTTATCTCTCTGTGTCGTGTTTGCCTTTTATGTACATAAAAAAAAATATTGTCCTGTAATTAGCTCAATACTGTAGCTAAAGAATACATTATTTCCCCCCACAGTCTCCTAAACAACTTCTTACACTTATTCAGGGATTTTTTCCAATAGCCTGTATTACTTTATTTAACAGAGGAAAAATAGCATTTAAATACTTTGCATTTATTCTTGGGAAATGCTGTGTACAAAAATCACCATTTCTTTCAGTTTGTACTTATTACAGTCACTATCTTTGTTACAAAATCCCTGCAAATTACAATTTAGTATGTGTTTCTTTACATTTTTATGAAGATTGCACTTTTTTCCTTTCCTTGTCATTTACCTGTAAAATAACTGATCAGTATTTTATAAACCGAGACAACGGCATTAACACCAAATGTCCGGTTGTCTATGACAATCAGTTATCACCTGGTGCTGTAGTACACCTATACATTTTGTAAAAATAACCTAACTGAAAAACATATGCATGTTCTTTGATACAACTAAATTTATGCTTATGAGTTAAGATACAAATTACTACATTTTAAAAACAGGGAAAAAAATCTGAAAGTTATCTAAGGTCATACTGTTGGGGTTTTTTCAGTAAGGTTAGGACTTCTCCCTAGAAATTCTCCGTAGGTAGGCCCTCAATGTATGACACAATGTGAATAAATTACTCTACTGGGTGATTTTTGCTTTTTTAATATTTTTTATTACTGTATGCTTTAAAATTGTGTACTGTACACTGCAATTCAGATTGAGAATATATTTCTTCACAAATCACACAAAATAATTTTGTGCAGATTTTTTCCCAAATTAACTTCAGGTTTTAATTCTCATGCTTAGTCTTTGCCTTAAAGTAATAATTTTATAAATTTTTAATGTCAGCAGATGACTGAATTAGTTACAAGACAAAAACATATCTCATACCAAAATGAAACAAACACCCCAGACACAACATTCCTGAAGGCTTACTTAACAGAAGGTACTGTATCTTAAAAACAGTAAATGATTTTGAGAAAGATGAAAGAAAACTCTTCGTTTCATACTGACAGTCATTAAAGCTGCTGTAAGAGTACCCCACCACTCACACCACCACCATTCTTCACTGAAAATGTGTCAGCATTACTAAAGGGTAGCAAAGACAAAAATACTTCTAATATTACTTCATGATCTGATTTTGAATAAACCTAATGAATGTAAATTAACAGTCATCATCTGAAGAGTCGCATAAAATAATCCAAATGTATTTAAGATTACTGTTTAAGTATTTTATTGTTTCTCCTAGCAAACTTGTAAGGATAAACATATGCCAAACTAAGAAAACACTTCACAAAATTGCTTCCATAAATTTCTAAGAGATGTCTTAAAGAACAAGTCTAGCAGAGGGCCACCAAGGTAGTAAAGGAGCTAGACATACCAAGAAGCACACGACATACCAAGAGAGGCCGAGAGAGCTGGCTTTTTTCAGCCTGGAGAAGAGAAGGGGAAGGGGAGACCTTACTGCTGTCTACAACTGCCCGATCGAGGACACAGAGAAGCCAGAGCCAGACCCGTCTTGGAGGTGCACCACAATGGGACAAGAGACAGTGACAAGAGGCAGCAAACACAAGTTGGAATTGGGGAAGTTGGATTATTTTAATTTATTCATTTATTACCATGAGGGTGGACTGGACATGTCCCTTGGAGCAGAGTGTTGAACTAGACAGCCTTCAGAGGTCCCTTCTAATCTAAAATATTTTATGATTCTATGAAATTTAATAGAAATGCTGAGTCTAGATTATGGTATTTCCTGCTTCACTGCATTTAATCAGACAACTAAAGAAAATGCTCCCAATATTTGAGATAGTAAGCATATCCAGCCCAATAATCTACAAAGAAAAAGAAAGGGTTCTTAAAAATGGTGATGGAATCTGGCACAGTATGAATGCTCAACCTGGCAAAGGAAAATAGTGCTCACTTCTGGTTGACATTAACCTTCATTGTTTTAGTAAGAAAACACTATATGACAAGAATAATTAAATATTGCATGGCTAGTTTCAATTTGCTGGAAAAAAGTCTTTATAAAGCTTAAGGCTTTTTGATGACTATTCTGGGAAAGTGATTGAAGATATTGATGTAGACATTGAAAAGATCAATTTTTTAATGAGACTTTTTCATTTTTTGGGAAAATGGAGTAATTTATCAACACGAATGTAAAATTTTACAGCAAATACGCTTTTAAATGACATTTGATCTAAATGAGATTGCATGGCTTAAACTGCAAACACCCAAGTGAAGTGAGGGGAGGACATTTTGGAAGGAATGCAATAAAAGGAAAAAGAAGGCTGCAACAACTGCTTTGGACTTGGTACAAACAATTAAAGCATAACAGCAAGATAACCCCATCTTTCAATTCCTTTCTAGTCAAATAAACAGTATATAAAACTAGAATGCACTTCCATTTTCTCTAAATACTTCTTAGGAAGCAGAAAAGAAATGAAAAGAAAGGGAATATAAACACCATTTGTGCTCAAATAATAATCATATCTTTAAAAATAACACATCTGTTACAGTAAGAAACCAGAATGACTCAAGAAGGGAATGATTGGAAAGTTGATGGAAATATCACCTTTGGACACTGACTTTGTTCCTCTGCAAGAGGAGCACACTGCAAATGGAAGCTATTCAGGTTCTCAGCACAACCATAACCTCCCTCAATTTTATCTTCTCGCCATCTCTCAAGCCCTCCTTACTTCTGCTTTAGGAATAAAAACTGTAAACAGAATCTAAAAAAGAACCCCAGCAGGAATCAATTCCTAAGAATGCTATGTAAGTTGTTACTGATAGCATACTTGGTTATTAAACAAGGTAGTCTGAGAAGAAACAGAAAACTCAGAAGAGCTTAATCTGTGTTTTCTTTTTTTCATACAAATACAGAAAAGGGGGAAGAAAGAACTTGCTGCTTATTTATTTATCACATTAAGTTTTACCATTCTTAATGTATTTGCTATATGAAAAGATCTACTTTCTCCTTTTAGAAAAAAATACTACATTATAATGGATGATTAATTTCTTTGGGTTTATTTCAGAAGAACTGTTACAGTTTCCCTACACTCTGAGAACATACAACTTATGAAATAAAGTCTTCATCTCAAACATGTAAATTCACATACATTATAGATTTAGAAATAATGTTAAAAATAAGTTCTTAACAGTTAATAAAAATTATAGTAAAAATAAAATTCAAACCCCATTAAATGTTCTTTCTTCAAAGCCCATATGAAACTTTGAGAAACAAGTAGCAGATGATAATATATTTAACTAGCTGCTACAATATAAGAGAAGTTGTGAAACCTTCTTTGGCAAAACTATTAGAGTAATTGTCTAATAGCCTGCTAGAATTCTACTTGTTTTAAAAACAAAATAAAATTACTGTTTAACCAATTACAACACATGGAGTGCTGATACACTTGGGCCTGCACAGATACACCATGCCCCCACATGCAGACTTTTGCACTAGTTCACAATTCAGTACTTGAGAATGATCATTAAAGGCAGGAAAAATGCTTGACTTTACCTACTTATTCGTTTTAGAAGCCCACAGTAATTTTCCATTGCCAAAGTAATTTCTGGACTGAAAATATTGAGTCCATGGCCTGAATAACCTTTCTGTTAGGCAATAGCATGCCTCTCCAGTTTATATACAAGCACAGATAGAAATGAAATATGCCACAAATGAATTCAAGGACATTTATACTTAAAGAAGCTAGTTTATTCAGATGTTAATTGGTGAATCAATTTTTTGCATTTTGCATGCATAACTGAAGTTTTTGCACACACTTCAAAAAGTAGTGGATGAAGGAGAAAATAACTCCTTACAGTATTTGATTTAAAAAAACATTTTTTCTAGCAGGCCTTCTTGTTCAGAAAACCTATTTAGAGGGCCAATAATTTTCCAGATAAACAAAAGAAAGTTCACAAGCTTATAGGGCCATTAAACTTACAGGAGCTGCAGGGAAGCTGGATGAAAGCTCATACGGTTCCTCTGAAATCCAATGGCCCAATTCCAAGGACCACAAAACCTAAAATAAATTAAGCAGTAAGTACAATTCTTATAATTTCTAAAATAGCAAACTCTTTGAATGTGTAATTAGAAGTAACAGTGCAGTTGCAATAGTTGATTTGACATTTCATTTACCCAAATGATTTGATGAAAAATCAAGCAATCAGAAAGATACAAATTTTACAACTAAAACAAACCATTACAATACCAAAGTCATATTTCTATGCCTAGCTACATTAAATTTTAAAACCTTGTGAGGATATTAGAAGAGTCAACTCTCTGCATCACAATACATAAAATTAGAGTAAAGATTTGAAAAGGGAAGTAATACTATATCAGTTCTGTTCTCTTGGTTCAGTTAATCATTGAACTTCATGAGGTTCCTGTTGGCCCATTTCTCCAGCCCATTTCTTCCCTCTGGATGGGAACACCCATTTCAGAACTCCTCACAGTTTTGTAACATGTGCTGACTTGCTGGGGGTGCACTCTTCCCCATCATCCAGATCATAAATGAAGATGCTACACAATGTTGGACCAGTATCAACCCCTACTACTGACTGGGATTATGCAACTATTGTATATAATCCACATTACATATATAAATCAGCCTGCAAAGAAGAAAAGCTCAATTTCATTCTCTTCAGTATCCTCCTCTGTCAACGTCACATTCTAGAGCATAAAAAAAGGTTGCTAAGAGTGCAGAGTACTGACTGTCTGGAAAATACACAATCATTTGTGTTCAACTGAGCTCTGAAATGCTGGATCAATATGATCCTTGGAGGCTAGCAATCCTAACACTTTGGACTACTTTCAGACTTCTGTTCCCATCAGGGTGATCACAAAGTGGTTAATAGAAAAAAAACCCCACACCTACTTGAAATGGTTATATTTTCAGTTTCTGAAATACACTCTTTTAAATATTTTTTTTTTGGTGAATCTATCTGAAAACCACTCCATTCAGCATTTTTCCTGGGTTGATTTTCTAAACCATTCTTCAAAATAATTTGTCATTATAAGTTGCAGCTGATAAACTATAATATTAAAAGGCTTCACAAAGAGTGTTCAGAGACTATCCCTCAAGTGGTAAAAGCATCATCTTTTCGGGAAAATGGAAAAAGACTCAAGTTCCTACCATGGCTCTGCCCTTGAGTTGTATAAGGGCATTTTCCTACTAACTTCTAGATAGTCTACATTCTGAAGCACGCTTTGATGGAAGAGTTCATTTTCCTCATTGGCTTCATCGCTGTGAGCTGAGCCATAAAGCTTCTCACATAGGTACAAGACTGTTAAATTCTTTGCCTGGTTTGTCCACTGTCACACAATTCAACAACTCTCCCTTTTTACAGATATTTGAATTTCTCAATATGCTTCCTGCAGTTCCCATTTGGCATGCCTTAAATACAAGTCAAAAAAGCATTGTTACCCACTAGTGAGAGACAGCACGATTCATACATGCAGTATAAATCAACTTTAAGAATTGTATTAAGAAATTACAACTTTCTTGGTTCAGTTAAAAACATGCTGCATGAAAATATTTTCTTTGTAAATAATCTTGGGCAGGAACAGATGCACCATGCTGCACAATGTGTACATCATGTCCTTATGGTACCAAAATGATGTTTGTACCAAGAGTAACTGACAAACTACTC
Organism: Pelecanus crispus; assembly: GCF_030463565.1. Classification (NCBI taxonomy): domain Eukaryota; kingdom Metazoa; phylum Chordata; class Aves; order Pelecaniformes; family Pelecanidae; genus Pelecanus; species Pelecanus crispus. The sequence goes on from NC_134645.1 coordinate 106,195,077, forward strand.
AAATAGATTAAAGCATAAACCCAAAAGATTAGTTATGATTAAGTAATCCCATTTCATTTTCCAGGCCAATTTTACAGTAACAACCTCTGTCAATCCTTGTAGTATTTACAGAATATTGTTTAGAAATGAATTTTGTTTATCTTAACAAAAGATGGATTAATGCTTGTCTATCATGGTTCTGGAACTGAGTACAAAGGCATCATATCTACTTTTCTAGATAAAAAGAAAATTAGATGCATAGTTCATGAACAGGTCCTGCCGTAAATAATTAGGTCACCACTCACTAAAATGTTCAGATTTGATGAACACAAAGGCAAGAACTCTCCCTTCTAAGTCACTGAAAGTTTGCTTGTGACTTTGGCAGAGACAAATTTTCAAGCAGTATATTTTCATAGCAACACTAAAAAAAAATGCTTGAAGTGCTTGAGAGGTGGGCCCTTGTGAACCTCAGGAAGTTCAACAAGGCCACGTGCAAGGTCCTGCACATGGATCGGGGCAATCCCAAGCACAAATACAGGCTGGGTGGAGAATGGATTGAGAGCAGCCCTGAGGAGAAGGGCTTGGAGGTGTTGGTTGATGAGAAGCTCAATATGACCCAGCAACATGCACTTGCAGCCCAGAAAGCCAACTATATCCTGGGCTGCATCAAAACAAGCATGACCAGCAGGTCAAGGGAGGCGATTCTCCCCCTCTCTTCCATCTTGTGAGACCCCACCTAGAATACTGCATTCAGCTCTGGGGCCCCCAACATAAGAAGGACATGGACCTGTTGGAGTGAGTCCAGAGGAGGGCCAGGTTGGATGGGGCTTTTGAACAACCTGGTCTAGTGGAAGGTGTCACTGCCCATGGCAGGGGGGTTGGAACAAGGTAATCTTCTTCCAAGCCAAACCATTCTATGATTCTATGATTTAGCTTAAAATGTAATGATAAAGCAGTACAGTACAGATCGCACATGAATGCTGGATACAGAAATATCAGAAATTAGGAAAATATAGCTGATAACATTGAGATACTAAGAATGTATCAGATTCTAGTAGAATGCAGTCTTGCTGGTCATGGAGGACTCAAAAAAGGAGGAAACAGGGAGGGAAGAGGAGAGTGGGAAAAGCATGGTTTTTCTGTGGACTTCTTACAACCTTAAAGAGTGTTTTCCTTTGGCTTTGGGCTCTAGAATCAAGTTGATCAATCTTCTGTTACTCCATCCTCTGGTATGGACTATTTTATCTAATTCAGTAGCTGGCAAACTGTATGGCATGGAGCTCCAAGTGTCCCACAGGTTATACAGCTATAAGGTTGGCCATGGTGCAAAGTTTTCCTTTGCATATCCATATCAGCTATGTTCTTTTACTCACATTATATAGGAAAATGTATGTCAATCATCAAGTTCTCACGGGGCTGAAAACACACAGTTTGACTAGTCATTATTTAAGGCCTCTTACCCATCCAGCTAGCACACTGAATGATCATATGGTATTTGTACTTGAATAACTCATCTTGAAACATGTAAATGGAGTGCTATGAAGATTAAATGTCTAACGGTAAATTTGATATTTCTCCAACATCCATCTTTAAAAAGATCATTTTAAGTTTTTCTCAGAAGAAGAATAAATATTGCAGCCTAAATTATCTCTCCATTGTACAAGTCAAAAGGCAGAGGTAAATAATATTTCAGCTTCTTAAAACATTGAGAAACATCTTCCAAAAGACAATCATCATTGGTCAAACTTAATACCTTGTTTTAAAGGTACTACTGATTTCTCCAGGCTGATTGATTATTTTAATTATCCAATCTGAAGTATATTACCAATGAAAGTACTTAGGGTACGACTGACTACAGTACAGAAAGTCATTTAAAGGATACAGTATTGCAGCATTAAAAAAAGGAAAAGATTATTTAGCTTAAACAAAATTCTCCTGACTAATTTTCTACAGTATTCCTCATAGTGGTTAAGTAAGGCTTCAGCTTTCTCTTCTCTAGTTAAAGTATTCAGTTAATGAATTTGGGTAAAAAGATGGCAAAATCATGCCAGTGACATAATTAGAAGACAGACAGTAATGCTCCTATGTGATAAGATGCATAGATTTAACCAGGTTAAGAAATAATTTTTTAAAAAGTTCACAGCAATATTTTCTTTCAGTGAAATAAATGACTTAATTACAAACAATACAAAGCTAAGTGTGGGACAGATATTTAGTGTATTTCATTCATAGACGCATAGAATCATATAATAGTTGAGGCTGGAATGGACCTGTGGAGATTGTCTTGTCCAAACCCCCTGCTCAAATACAGATCATAGAATGTTCCTCTTAATGCAGCTAAGGATGCTATTGGTCCTTTTTGCCACAAAGACACATTACTGGATTGTTCAGACGACCAAAGAGGCAAACACCTTTATTCCAAGGGAAATTAATCACTAAGAACTTCTGAAAACTCTGAAGTATACCATAACAGCTTCTTCAGATAACTACATGTATATCATGTAGGACAAGCTTCACACTGGTAAGTGCCAGACATCTTGAAAACAAAAAGGCAACAGGACTTTACTTTATTTTCAGCCCAACAACTAAATTTTTAAGAATTTATAAGAAAAAGGAAACAGACACATTTAAAGTTATTCTACAACCCTTTTCTGAACAAGATGAAAAGCTATTTCCATAAAAATTCCAACAGCTGTGTTTTATAGCTCTGGAAACATGGGGAAAGCTGAAAAACTGTCACCTGCAATGTCGCATTGAGTGGTCAATCTCTATTATCACAGCGAGCAATTGTAGTGGTTTAACCCTGGGCTGACAGGTAAGCTCCTCACCCGGTCACTACTCACTCCCTGCCCCAGCAGGAAGAGGAAGAGAACTGGAAGAGTGAAAGCAAGAAAAAAACCTCACCTTGTGGGTTAAGATAAAGACAGTTAATAAGTGAAGGGAAAAAAAAAGTTAAAACACACCCAAATGATGTAAAACTAATCATTTCCACCAGCAGATCGATGCCCAGCCAGTCTCTGAACAATGGCTGCTTTGGAAAAAAACCCTCCCTGTTTTATAACTGAGCATGGTGTCATATGATATGGAGAATCTCTCTGATCAACTGGGGTCAGCTGTCCAAGACAAGTCCCCTCCCAACTTCTTGTGCACCCCACACCTCCTTGTTGGGCCAGGGCTGACTGAAAACCAGAGAACAGGTTGTGCTGTATAAGCACTGTTGAACAATAGCTAAAACACTGATGTTTGTTTTGGTCACCAGTCTAAAACAAAGCACCATACAGGCTATGATGAAGAAAATTAACTCCATCCCAGCCAGACCCAGTACAGCAATTCATTATTATCTTGTCTTTACAGTAACAGTCTGGTAACTTTATGTGGTAGTCCACAAGAAATTTTGTGGATATATTATTATTTGATCTGGATGTCTGGGAACCATTTCTGTATAATTACAAAGTCTCCGAACTACTCATCTACAAATAGCTTTCCTTATTGTTTTTTTGTATTTTACAGTTTTCCCCACTATGCAGCAAAATATCTAATAATTCCCCTTCATTTTTACCAATGCTGAACACAATACATGTTTTGGAACACAGTAGAAATATATTAAATCAGCATATAAAAAATTAAATCTGAATAATGTGACTTGGCTAATGTTGAGCAGAAATTATTTTGTTTAGCCTTTAATCTGTCCAAAAATAACGCATGTGACGTGAGTTTCTCATCCATGAGATAAGACTAAAATACATACTGAGGTACAATACAGGAATACTTTGGTTAGATACTGAAGGACTAAGCCATGGTAACAGAGCTTCACACAGGCAAATTTCCTCTAGTTGAGCTAACTCTAGGTAAGCCTGAATATCTGAACATTGCACCACTGTACATGGACACAAACATTGTTATACGGTTGATATTTCAGCTATATAAAGTAAGTTTAGTTTGGTTGATATTTCAACTATACAGAGTAAGTTTAGTTTGGTTGTTATTTCAGCTCTACAGAATAAGTTTAGTTTATTCTGTAGTAAAATTTTAAAATATTTCTTACCCATTCATAAGAAACAATCCAACAACCTCGAGCAATTCCCAGCATAACATTCAAGGTACGACGAGGACTCCCTGTAACTACATGACTTGTTGTTTCACATACATCATTTGAGAACAAAAAGTCTCCAAGTTTATTCACCACCTGAATTACTGTATTTTGTTTCCTAAAAAGGAGGAAAAAAGCAATTCAATGTTGAATGGGCATACAGAATGATAAAAGCATATACACACAATACAAATTAACTCAAACTCACCTCATTTCTTTCCTCATTAATAATTTCTTATCCTTTTCTCACTGAGCCTCTACCCACTTGCTAGCCCTAAATTCATTAGCCTTCTCACAGAGTCCAAACAGACCTTTTTCTGTCATCACACAATCATATCTACTTGCACATCAAAGGTCTTTTGCCCCCCACATCTATCTTGTCTGTTTAAATAGAAGCTTTTAAGTCAGGAATTATCTACCATATTGTTTGTGTACAATGCCTAGTACAACAGAGCCTCATTCTTGTCTGCTTTTGTAGTACTATCAAAAAAGTATTACCAGGAAATGTAAACATTTAGACACAGCACTCTTAAGAGGTTTTCATTAGGAAGCACCAGATTTTCAGCATCTGAGTAAAAATGCTGTGTCTGAATTTAGAGAGAAGTCCTAAAGTTCTGGCTTGCTACCTATATATCTGAGCCAATGTTTGAATTAAACATTTACTTATCCTTAAATACAGTTGTAATTAAATACAGAATCCAGAATGGCCACCTCTAACTGGAATTCTAATTTGAGTTGTCTTCCTAGCTACACTGAAGCACACAAATATGTAATTGTGAAAACTGTGAGATCTTGGTATCACTAGAGAGAAGCTGTTGCATGAGAACAATTTACTGTTCTTATTAATGATTATTACTATAAATCATTATTACAAAAGATCATTAAAGATCTGTAAATGAAAGCCCAGTTCCAGTGCCCTCTCTGCTCCCCTTGGCTGACTTGGAAATGTCCACGGCATGCTACACAAGATAAAACAATTCAGCACAACTTTGAACACAGTCACATCTATCACAATGGTGATCCTCTCAGGTGAAACATTTAAGTTAATCGCTGACATAATATGAGCACACTCAGAACATCTCCAGAAGCCTCTGGGGTTACTTTCATTCTCAATACATTTCACTCCACAGAAAGTAACTCAGTTAAAGCTCCCCAAATACCCCAGCTAAAGCAGACACTACTTAGAGGAACTCTTAACAAAACCTGCAAAAAATTCTTTACAGAGAATGCAACGATCTATTTTTTAAAGAAGTTTCAAACAAATAAATGAATAGTAACAGCAAACAGTGTAGCAAATTAACTTCACAGTTAAGTCAAAAGATGGTATGTGCAGACACTTAAAAAAAAAAAAAATTAAAAAGCCCCAAACCACTGACTTAACTGCCTCACTCCAGACACTGGTTAGTGTGAATTCTGGCCTTGCCTATATTGCCTTAAATGTTACTGGAATATTTACTCCCTTTTCATTTGATGAATTTTAACTCAACATAGCCTACAAGGGAATGTTTTTGCAACATTGCAACCCATAGGGGCTGGCCCTGCCTAGACTGCATGCTCAGGGGGTGCATTTCCATGCTCTACCTGAAGCTTTTCTTCTTTCTTGTGTCTACACAAAATTCCTTACAATGAGAGGAAAAAGTCCTGTTGTCCAAGAATTGAATCTAAGATATCTTATAAATTACAGTGAAAAGTCACTAGTTTATACTTTGGTCAGCTGCAAAAACTGCTGGATGCAAATTTCCAGCAAATTTTCACTGAATTTGTGATTCAGAAAAACAGGTAGCTGCTGGCAGTGAATCAGCGAGCAGCATTTAATATAATCTCAAACCCAATGCCATAAAACCACTGAACTCATGACCTTTAGATTTAAATTCTAATGAACCACCTTTGAGGCTGTAGCAGAATTGGCTTTTGGCCATTGGGTTGTACACTTTGGAGGACTGTTTTCTGTTCTTTAGGTCTTTCAGAAGCAGTCCCTTTCCCTTCACCTATTTACAGGTTGATGAATGCCTACAACTGTAGACAGCCAAAAGCACAATCTTGATGAAGAAGTTCTGAAAAAAAGCAATTGTTATCATAATATTGTTATTATTTTTATTTAATGAAATAGTAATTGCCTAGTGGGAAAAAACAACATACAAGCAACATAAGAGAAGTAAGTAATATATAAATGACCTCTTTCAACAAAAGAACTTTTTCCCTAGCTCTGCCAAGATTTGTTCTTTTCTTTTAGGCAGATCATGGTCTCTGTTTTCCACTACTCCTATCTGCACTGTAGCTATTATCTCTACCTCCCCCGCAGCGATCCGATCCTGTATTGCATGACTTGCAAAGTGCATTTTACAGTCTTGGTGTTACTAGCATCCAGTCACATTAAATACAAGAGAAGTATTAAATCCATTTTATATTTCTGACATATATTAGTATACTTGTTAATAGCTATTGACAACCATTTACAAGAAATTTCTAAAAGGATAGCCACTAAGTGCTGTTTCTGAGTACTTATATCTATGTAACTGTCAAGATTTAATTCCTTCAAACCTGAAACAGATTTGTGGATAGTAGAAATATCTTGAGCTTTGAAGAAGAACTCAAAAAACTGTAAGCAAGTGTAGTATAAAATATGGAATTGTGTTTTTGTTGGATGTTCTTCATGCTGTAAGACTTTTAAGAGAACGATAAGAGCATGCCAGAAAATTAACAACTCTCTCCCAAAATATGCAGTGGCAGCTGCTTCTAATGTTTTGAAACTAAGTGGCTGAAAAGCATACAACTGATATTTCTTCAGCAACTATTTATGTGAAAGAAAACATTTTGAACTGATGTTTCAGATTATGACTTTTTAAATAGAAATAATTAAAATGTATGGGGAAAAAGCTGTCTTAGGCTGAAAGTCTGAACCATTTAGTACATAAAATTCCTTTTTATGCTTCCTTCAGAAAAATTCAAAACTTGCTTAAGATTTTAGTTTCATTGCTCTGAAGCCCTGTTGAGCTCACCTACAGAACAACTACTTCAGTCTGCACCATAGCAACACAAACATATGCACACACTGTAGGTAGCAACTACATATACACATGTTTCTAGCTAGAATACACAATGAAATAAAGTATTTTAACATACAGCCCAAAGATAAATTTCATTTTGTATAGGCATAAAAAGATTATCAACATTCAAGTTTAAATGGTATGCTAACTAAACAGTCAAAATGTTTAATACTTACTCAGAAGACATACTCGTCATAACTAGTGTCCTTGTTGGCTAGAGATGTGAAAGAGACAAGAAAACATCAAAAATCTGAGTTTTCCCCTCTGAAAAAACCTTAAATCAGAAACTGTTCCATTAAAAGGACTAAACTACTTCATAATTACAGTATCAGCTGGGGAGGAGGCTATACTAATTAACACATATACTATAAATATTAAACTTTGAGGGCAAGGAAGAAAGGAAACCCCTTCATCATGTTTGGTATCAAAGCATCCAATATAGCAGAAGGCAGGAATGTAAGTTTTCATTAGTAAAAACAAAGAGCAAAGGATTTCCAGTCTGGGTTGCCACAGAAAAAAGGATAGTATTTGTCTTCTGCCTTTTCGTCTGATCAGGTGAAAAGGAAAAGGCATCTTACCTTCACAAAGAAAACCTGTAATTTAAAATTATTCCAGTTTCTTCCAGAAGAAAGGCAGAAACTGGCTGAGATGCTGCAGAAGCAATAGTATATTTATTGCAAAGTATAATTTTAATAATTTTATTTTTATTTTGATGGTGTAGATTTTGTGCGGGTTTTTTTGTTTGTGGGGTTGTTTTTTTTTTTTTTTGCACAACTTCAGCATTTTAAGTCCAGGTTTTTAAGTAAACATTCTTTCACTCTTAAATCTTGTCTAGTGAATAAAAGTTGTCTGAGTAATATAACACACAAGGTATGCTCAGAGTACAGCAATCAAACCAGACACCTTAAAAAGCACCCCCCTTCCCCTACAATAGCTAGCGTGCAAAGTAGGAGTGTTTGCCTCATACAGACTTTAAAGAAGCTTCTTAAGAATTAGTATTATTGAAGTCAGAAGAGGAAGAAGTATCCTTTGGTCATCAGCAATGACCATAAAAGCCTCCAGCACGCACAAAGGTAGGACAGAACATGAATTTCAGCAGTATCAGAGAAATACATAACTGAACATAACATGGTCATGAAAAAAATATATGTAAGAAGTTTTGAAAATCTTAGCTAAGAATTACTTGTAGCTACATGAACACACACAAGTACATATATATAAAGATTTTAGTTTTGTAGAAAAAGTAGATCGACTGACTTTTATACAATGATTTCAAACAACTCCTCCTAATTTTCAAAATCAATATATGATTTTCAAATTATTTCTCTAGATAATTACTGGTCCATAAGAAATAATCATTCCCATTTCTGTCCCCCCAATATATTACCAAAATCACAAGCAGTAAGCTCCCAAAGTCTCTGCTAAAATTCAGTTTCCTTTGAGTAATGTATTGAGCTGAGACCACAAAAATAGTTTGAATTGGATTACAGCTGGTAGCACAGGCCAAAAAAGACTCGAGGGCATCTCATTTTACCCAGTAATGAATCACAGAACAGAAGAAAGAATGTACTCTGATGCAACTCCATCCGTCCTCTCTTATCAGTACAGAACTGTTCTCCTTTAAGTGTTCAAGCAATTTGTCACATTTAAGAATGGAGTTCCCTGGAATTATCTCTGTAGACTAATAGACTGTAGACTAATAGCGTGCACTATGACTGTTCATTATAAGAACAATCTTTGCATAAATAAAACACAATTTAGATACCATTGACAAGCTAGATATTAAAGATAACATAAGAAGTAGTCTTTTCAACATACACATGGTAATTTCATTCTGTGGTTGGATAAATTTCAAAACCATAAAACCCAAATACTGTTTAAGTCTTCAGAAGCAAAATAATGTAGCATATTCAATAATTTTTTTAATTTATGATAAACATGTCCTCAGACAACATTATGTAAGCTATACAATACTTCAGAACTGAAAATATATACAATGTGAAAATGTAAAAACAATCAATAATAGAATGGAATAAAACTTCATATGAGGAAAGGATGAAACTTTTATATTGAAACATTTCTTTGAGAGAAATTCTATGCACTATTTTTGGAAGTGTAAGTTTCCAAATTCTAACTTATTGCCAGCAATACTTACTGATGATGCCTTAGCCTACTGCTAGCCTTACAGCTGAAGAGAAGATAATATGCATTTATCTGTAATCAAAATTTGTTGTATTCCTAGCCAAAAGACTTTCTACTTCATTACTTTCAACTCCAAATAAGCAGTCACATTTAATTGCTCTTGGAATTTCCAAGAACTTCACATCTTCAATTCCACATTTGAGTTTTATATGCAAAGAGTTTGAGCAAAAATAATAACAATGCAACAATATATATTAAATGTATCTATCATAACATTAATATAATTAGTATTTAATATTAAGCAATATAAACTCAAAATTTGAGTATACACACTTAAAACATCTAGTAAGACATTGAGTAAGGGTTCTCGTGGCAGAAGGATTGCAATATCTAAGGATCGCACTCTACTGTACAAGTTAGGTCAGATGAGAAAAGTCAGACATGGGGCCACATTATACAATAGTGAGGATGTACCTCATACTGTCTTAATATATGTTGTTGGATTTGTATAAACTCCTGAACATTAAAGAATCCTGGGATGTGACAGCCTGGGAAGGCACAAAACATGGCTTAAAAGCAAGGTTTTATTCTTCTCTGTCCAATCTTTCTGGGCTGAAAACCTCATCTAAGTCAAATATGCATGCTTCAGCATTGTCATGATGTCCTCCTTCAGTGTCTGAAGCCAAGCCTCACTGCCATTAGAATGAAGCTCTTTGGCTGAAAGTCTGGAGTTACATCCACATAAAAGATTTGCACTAGGTTCTTGGGGCCCTGGTATAGCTCTAGCTCCAAAGCCAGATCCTGATGTGCCTGTTCAGAACGTGCAGAAAAATACCCTTCCTCACAACGTTTTATAAATGAAATGTCATGGAAGTATTACTAGTCAGACCACTACTTTTGCCAAATTTGGGTTAAAAAAAAGCATTATTATAAACTAAGGCCAGAGCAGCTTGAGATTCTACAGCTGCTTCTTCAGCTTCAGAGCAGAAATGTTTGTTAACAGTTCCTTCATACCTTATCTAACAGCAAGTGAAAATACTGGATCCACACAAATTGGGAAACCTGCAGCCTGTCCTGACATCACCCTGCAAAGTCAGCTTTTCAATTGTAGCTTTTATGCTACAACACAGCATACAAGATGGTACAGTGAGTATTCTGGGCAAATGTTCTGTCAGTGCGCTTCAAAGTGATTCAAAAACTCAAGAATGCAGAAGGATGCATACAAAAGATAGAAATTAGAATAAATTTCTTCCAAACTATTATTTCATTTTCATTCAGAGCTGCATATTTTTGCAAGTTAGAGGTCATTTGCTAAGCCGACAACATTTTGTTTTATTGCTTTAGTAAGACAAGCAGTCCTCTTTAATTACAGTTACCAAGCAGAAAACTTACCCAAACTATGTTTTAATTTTCAGTTGTACATTTTTCAAGTTAATTGCTTCCCCCCCTTGCTATGCAATTTTTCTTCTATGCTCTTTGTGTCTGTTTTATTTTACATGTTGCTTTTATTGCAAAAAAAGTTTTTGAGTTAGCATTTTCTTTTCTGACCAGCAAAAAGACATCTGGTGAGCATCATTATGAGTTCTAATGCACATTTGTAGCAGGTTTATTATTAATAAAACACTGGGAAAGGTGGTATTAAGTTAATTGGTCCTTTTATTTATCATTAATCTCTGAATCCTGAAGACTTGCATATCTGTACTCTAAATCAGAACACACTTCTTCCTGAATTATTTTTTAGGTCTAGAACACAGGCTGTGTTAAAAATGACATGCTTCAGATTTCCTTTATATATTTCTTAGGAGCACAGTTGCATTAAGTATTTCTTTAGAGTCTGCCAACAAGAAGATTTTTCTTAGTCACCTGAAATATAAAACATGCATTTCAGTAGCTCAAAGGAAATAGCATTTGTAAATCTTCCCAGTACTTAAAAGACATGATACTTCCTGTATGCTAACTGACCTACACCACAAAACAGGCATCCAAGCTCAAAATGTATTTTCTTTCTTCTAAGTCTGAGCAGGTGTTTCTTGGAGCGAAGGACAATAAGAGAAAAGTCCTGTTTTGTACAACCTTCTTTTCAAGAAAGTGAACTCAAATTTGTTTTCCTTAAGAACATCATGACTTGTTTTTCGTAAGTGAGAAATGAATTAAAATGTGACCATAAAAAATATGTTCTTCCAGGCCAGTTCTCAAGAATAAAGTGCATTCATGCTAAGAATTGACTTGACAGTTTTACATTTGTGACTGGTTAAATTCCAGCCTAAGTATATTAGATCTCATTTTGCCTTTGGGTCAAGAACCCAGGCCTCAGATATTTTTCAAGAAAGGATTTCAACCAATAAATAGCACTTTTGAACTGTGTATTACTTAGTCCAAATGCTCATCTTATGCCTTAAATTTGACTGAAGTTCTGAAAGAAATAAGCTTCAGTGCACTCTCAAACTCAGATGTATATGCTGTGATGGAATAAAAAAAAAAAGGCCTTCACCTTCAGGACTCAACAAGACACTTACCCTATGTGGTTTGGCCAATATAGCAGGGATAAAGGACTTTTTGGGGGGCGTGAGGGAGGCAGGGGACAGTGCTGTATGCACGTGCAAATACAGTGTAAGCGAGAGTACAAGATTATTATGCCATCTGTTTTGTACTCTTCCAATCCCTTTTTTCTTTCAGTATTGTAGGTCTATCAGATGGTTCTGAAATCGGTTCAGAACTCATATACTCACTTTTGATCTTTAGAGCTGTATTTCAGAAGTAACAATCTTCAGTCCTACTAGTACATGAGCCAAAGAACAGAGCCACGTGTAGCATGTGAATATTCAAGAATCAGGTTAATTTCACTCTGCTTTTATCTAGGAAGGTCGTAATGAGGATCTAAAACTTTGTCTGGTTTTAGAAACAATCTATAAATTGTGCTACATTAATTTATTCTACTCAAGTAATTGTGGCTCACAGATGAAAATATTTGGTAATTGTTATGAATTATTACTATTCAGTAGTTTTAAACAGCAACTATTCAAAGCTGTAATTTACTTTCTGGCTGGCCTTTCTCCTCTTATCAGTCCTTTGATACTGGTATTTTTGCAGTTTCCTCTGGCTGCAAACTCAATTTCAAATATAGTACCTCTGCTTTGGTCCTAGAAAGATGTGAAAAATGCACCCATCCTAACTAAATCAACAATACCATGGGGAAAGATGAAAAAACAAAGCAGGCTATAAGAAGACAGAAAAATGACATGACAGGTGCCTGGGCATCAGCTTTCCTTCACTGCCAAAGATGAGGAAAAAGAAAAAAAAAAAAGATAAATCCTGTAATCGCAGACATAGGAACTCCTAGAACTTGTTAGCAAGATTAAGGATGATTAATAGCTTCAGACTTCTCAGACTAGCAGTGTCACAGGTTACAACTTACTGACATTTTCAGTTTTCCACATGCAACCATAATAGCAAACAACTATATTAAAAAAAACCAACCCCAAACCAAAAAACAGCCATGGGGGATACAAAACTCTGTAGCAACGGACAGCTGTCACAGCATTCTACAACTTCAGAGGACAGGTTTCTCTGGCTGTGATCATTAGCAAAACTAGAGACTGACTTTTTCCGGTAGGACAAAGATTAAGGGGAGAGCAGATGCTCCTTACCACCCCTCTGACTGCAACCAAAAGTTTCCAAGTCAATCAACATGACATGAAAAAAGCCTTAAAGCATGATTATCATTTCTGCAAGCACAGGCAGCAGTGATTCCCATTCTGATGGGAAGCCCAAGCCCTTCCAACGGGTACAAATTAAGGGTTGGCTTCCTGGTCAGCATCGCTCAGCAAAAGAAGCAGCCTAGTTCTCAACTGCCTTTTACTAGGAAAATTTCACCTCTAGACCATATAATGCAAAACCTGAGGAGACAGAGAGGAAGAGACTGCCAATGTGACAGAAGTGAATGTCAAGAAGTGGGACGCTAAGGGGAGGAGAAAGCTACTTTAGATTCTAACAGAAGATGAAAGCTCAGGTGAAGGAAGGACAGTCACTCACCCCAAAAAAGTCACAAGACAGGAGAAAGAGGAACAAGGGCTATCATGGGGCAACACTGTGTTACAGAGAAAACGCAAACATGCAAGCAGAAACATTTGAAAGACCACACTAAGGCATAAATTAATTCTGTCATTAGCAGCCAATAATGGCCAATGTATACCCACCTTCACAAATGATCTGAGAAAATCAGGCACACTTAATTTTTATTCTGCTAAATTCTAAGCAACACGAACTTCTCCTCCCCCTCACCCCCCAGCTTCACCAAGGTTAACAAAAGTAGTTTGTACCCTTCTGTGAATAATTTCAACAAAAAATAGTTTGTACCCTTCTGTGAATAATTTCAACAAAAAATTAAGCATGATATAGGAGTGAATCTGTTTCATCTGTTCAGACATTAAAAACTGTTTATGCTTTCATAATGATCCAACAAAGTGAACAATTTCTTTGGACAGCTGACTTATAACCAACTAAAAGCACTTCATAAATCTTCAGCTGAGATACCCTATGCCCTAACTGTGAGATAAAAAACAAGGCACAATGGTAGTGGGCAACAGTAGAGTAGCTTCAGTGAAATTAATGGTTTGATTTTTAAGCCCTCATCAGCCATCCATTCCATTTTTAATAATGGTGGTTGCCACCCATCATGGCAGGTTCATTAGAAATGATGTCTGCCTCAGCTACTTCATTGCAGGCATCAGTGGCTCAGTTACCACTGCTCACAATGGGTCTTACATTGGGCAGAAGCAACTGAAGCACAGAGACACACTTCCATTGCATAGCTGTAGGGATGGAACCATTTTAAGAGGGAAAGAACCATTTTGCATCACCCCAACTGTTAAACACTGGGTTTGCACAATTATTAACACTATGAGGTTAACTTGGATAGTTGAAGTCTTCTGGAGATTGCCAACTATGCAGCAATGAGTGGAATTTCAGGTGAAGATACTCCTGAACACATCTGCAGCCCAAGTGTCAAGCCTGGATTTATCTTAGGTTTGTGCTAAGATACAAGACTGTAAACTTCAGTAAATACCCTGCTGACAAGATTGTAACCCACTTGTTGATCATAGTCAACAACCTCAGTTAAAGCTTTACTGCCCTGTAGACAATATGGTAAACAACTGAACAATACTTATTTCAGGCTTTGAGGTACAACAGCAATATTATGAAGGTTAGAATAATAATTAAAAAAATCCCAACTTTTTTTTTATTTTTAGGATCTTGAAGGATTATGAATTAATCATACAAACAATTCTTTCAAAAGAGATTTTTTGTAGTGTGTACGTATGATCAACAGCCACTGTTCTCAGCATTTCTGATTCTTCATACTAGTAGGAAGTAGTACATCTATTAATGAGTAATGTGGTGCAAGATTTTTTCCTATTCAACTGATTGCATATTTATATTCCCGTTCCATGCAGACTTCTCTGTGAGATCATAATTCAGTTCTACTAAGATCATACCACTAATCCATAAAATGTTTAATTTCCATATAGAAAAGAATGGTGGCATTTGTCAAATTATTTTTAAAAATTGTTAATGAAGACATGTCAAATGCTGATGACATGGAGGTTAGGAAGTCTTTTGTTCAGATTGATTTTCAACAATTTTTGAGAGCTGTGAGGCTGTAATTTAGAAAGCAGTTCCATCAACTAAAGGATTTCCAGCCTATATAGTCATGCCAGATACCAGTAGGTTTGTGTAGGGCATTCATTTTTCCAAGAGTTAAATTTCCCAAAAAGAGAGGATCTAACCAGCAGTTGCTTTTCCTCCCGGTGGTTTCTGATGCCAAGAGGAAAAATATTTTCAGTTCTACACTGATTCTTTGCCAAACCAGCTGCAGTCCACTGGACTGTTTGGTTTTCTGGCATGACAGTTATAACCTCAGTGTTAAATGTAACAGTGTACCCCAAAACTAGAAATGAATTGTGATTTACCAGTAACTAGAGTTAAGTTACAGCATACATACATATCTTCAGCAGTGAGGTATGTATGTCTCAAGCACAGGCTGTACGCTTTCACTTCTTACACAATGTTTATGCACTGTTCCCCTCATGCTCTGAGCCAGAAAGAGTTGCATCCGTTTCTTGCACCTCAGCCTCCCTTCCACCATCAAATCGAAGAATGCCATAGACTTTTAAATAAAAGGATGGAGATGGTATAGATGCACTTTGAATAACTTGGGGTTCTAGGATTTTATTCTTGGTGCTTATCCCTGTCTAGTGTTCACCATGGATAGCTCTCGAGCAATTTCCTACTTGCCTAAAGGTAATAATAAAACATGTTCTGACTTTACATAAGACCTCATAAATATTCTCTGGATCAAAAATCACCATACCTAACAATCTCCTGGGGGGAAAATAAAAAAAGGAAGTGATGAGTTTTATCTTAATTCTATGCAGACAAAAATCAAAACTGTCCATGTACTTAAGTCGCTATTTCTTGAATAAGGTTCTGAAAAAGAACCAATATGTTAATCTGTTGACCAAACAGAAATTTAATGACGATTTTATATAAAAACTTGGGCAAATTCAACTCCTGGATCTTAACTAGCCTGCCTGCTAAGATGACAAACTGCAAAGTCAACGACCTCCTATATCACTGTCACGGCACTTGTTTCCAGTGTCCCAAACAGCAACCCATACAAGAGCGTGAACAGCAGCTGCAAATGTCCCTGGAACAACAGGAAACACCCTAAACTTGAGTTGAAAGGAGGTTGTGCCTTTTGCCATAGAAAGGTACTGACTTGAAAAGACACTTAGTTAAGAAATAGACCCTAGCACTTCAGTAGGTAGTCCAGAATAGCTACAATGAAACCTATCATAAAGAGAATGATTTTTAGGGACCCAAAGCCATGAATCAGCCCACTAGGTCCATCTACATGAGATCTTCCTGGCAGGAATGGCAGCATCCCTAAGTGGTGATAACGAAGCTGTTGCCATTAGGACATGGCCCAAAGCATGCACTGTAAGGTGCAGCAGCAGATCCCAAGAGTATGGCTTCTGTTATGGAAGCCCTCAACGAGGTGTGGGAGAAGTGTGGGGGACAAATTCACTAGCTGGACGAAGTCCAGAACCAGAACTGCTTTGCAAAGGTTGAGTGAAAATACTTGTGAGATTAAACATACAGCAGGACTTATAAAACTGTCTCAGACCATGGGATACATAGGCTTTCTTTCCAATGCTATCCTCTGAAAATCTTGAGCATGACCAGTAAGTACTAAGTCACTTTTCAAATATTTACTAAGAATATTTTTTGGTTATTTTAGCCATCTCATATTGACCTTGCTGATACTCATTTTAGTTTTTCCTATACATCACTCTCACAGCATTCAATACTTTTAAAATCCATTAGGCCAATAAGAAGTTCTTAGATTTTTTTTCATTACTTAACTTTATACCAAAAGAAAGAAAAGAAGTATTTTATCAAATGAGTATCTGCATGTTCCATTTATATGAAACAAATACTAACACTACTTATTGTTACGACATTTTGTTCTCAAATGCTAATACTATTACAAAACCTGGACATTTGGAACAAATAAATGACCACAGCTATATTTTGGATATAGCAATAGCATAAGCTGTCTTGCCAGTAAAAATAAACTTTCTTATTGGAATTCAATGTCCCATTCAGTGGCACATTTCAGACACTCCAAGGAAGCAGATTTTCTGCAGTGATGTATAACATTAGATCCTTTTATCATGGACAGTTTCAAAGTTACTTGTCCCACAATGTAGTCTGCTCAAAAGCTTGTTTCCCAACAACTTGGTTGTTCAACTTCATGTTGAGTCAGCTAGATAACTAGAGTCAAACAATAATCAACTATTCAGCTATCATCAGTTGGTCAGACACTTTCAGGATTACTTCATGTAAGATGAGACATCTTTTAAACAAGAAACATTCTAGGATCAAATCAGGTATGCATAAAATCACACCACCAGACATTTGGTCAATACCACAGAAGTTTCTCAATGGTACCATGCAAGCACTCTTATAATTTGTAGCTTCAGTCACTCGTCTCATTGCTACACCCAGAAGCAATCAATTTGAATAATTTTCAATGACCACTTGTCCACCACCCTCATTACATCAAGTACTCGCCCCAGATCATAAATGTGTAGGTAGTTCCAGTTTCTTCACTGTTGACCGTGAAAGAGTTTGCATGCTTCCGCCTTGTTTAATTCACACTAGTTTAATATTAATTTGTGGCTTGAAGTCAGTAATGTTTCAAGTATCAGTGTTTAAAGCAACTACAAAATCAAAATTGGAAGGAAAACATAAAAAGATGTTGTCCCCTAAACCGATAAACCTGTTTAAGACAGTCTACAAATGCACATATCAAATACAGACATGAAGTTACTTTCCTGAATATCTGCTAAGATGCTTCATGGTTTATAGTTACAGATTTTTCAGAATATTAACATTTGTTTTACCATTAATAAAATATTTTCAAAAAGGATTTTGATAACAGGATCTAACAATGGCCTGCTTCATATTAATTGTTCCACAGCATGAACTTGGATTCTTTGTAAAAATTTTCTCTCAAAAATCTTTTAAGTTCAGTGTTGATAACTTTACCTTCACCCAAATCCAAGAGCTACAGAAATACAAGCCAAGATGAATCTGTTTAAAAACAAAACCGACGGAATTTCAGTTAAGTCAATACTGTCTTCTCTGTGAAAACATGGTTTTAATTATCCCTCATGATGCTTAACTGTTTTTTTTCACGTGGTTGAAGAGTTTCTTCTATTCACTCAGAAGACAGTATTTTAAGGGTTTTTGAGTGCAAAATTTATTCCCATTGCATTTCTAGTGATGTGATACTGTTAGATCCTTTAAAAGATATCACCTCTTATATCACTCTAAAAATATGAAACAAATTTTTATTTGAATAAAAATGGCAGTTACCTGGTTATTCATAATGAGTCTCTGATCTGTTTAATGTACAAAATGTTTATCTTTGTGGCATGTGTTGTGATAAATGTAACATTAAGCAATGAAATGAGCAGTCAACCCTCATACCAACAGATTAACACCACTGTAACTAATTTGTTTGAATACATTTTTTGCTTTATGATTTTTAGTTATATCACTTTGTCCTCCCTATGCAAAGCAACAAAGAACTATGTATTCAATTCCATGGAATAATTGAAAAATGCATCACAATGCATAAAGGGTTTATTTTATCCCTGCAGTCCAGTATCATCAACTTAGATTTCTAGACCAGGGAAGCCACCTGCTGACATTCAGAGGCATTAATCCACAGTGTTTACCCTTACCAACTCTGTATGAGAAGAATCTGGAACTATCCTCAATTATGGGTTGTCATGTCTCAAAACTAATAAAACTCTCCATAGATTTGAACTTCTAAATCTATCTTGATGTGCTGCATTTGAATATGTACAACACACCAAAACTCCTGGGGTTTTTTTGGGGGGTGGGGGTGTTTTGAATCAAAAAAGCCTGCTCCTGAAGCCATTAAGGATTCCTGAAAATCTTAATTATCTTCCCCCAACATGCCTGCACCTGCCATTATAAAATGCTCTGTCTTCATGGCTTTTGTTAGTTGACAGTACAATTTTAGATAACTTTGATTAGAAGTCTTCTATGTCAAGAGTACAATAAGCATGCCTATATAAATAGTATAGATAAAGAAAATATGAGTACTTGTAATCTAAAATTGTGATATAAAAGCACCTGAACAAAGTAATTCTTGATTTTAAGTTCAGCTAAAACAAACTACAAGAACTCAACCTGCATCAGGTTTTGAAGAAAACAAAAGCATAACACCATAGCACAGCAGAGAAATACAGAATCTACAGCTTGATTTATATTAAATTAAAGAAACTACAAATGACAAATTGAAATAACCATGGAAGTAAATAATGTTAACTCTTACACCTGGTCATATTTCCTAAAGATATTTTTGTATGGCTTTTTTAATATTTACTATCACATAGTGAACTCCAAATGCCTACTGACGTGCATTCACTGAAGCGAATGAGTTATAATTGTAGTTTTCACTGTAGTATGCACTGTAGTGAATGAGTTATAGCTAAAGAACTCTAAAAAGTTTCAGGTCAGATATTGTCTAGGAATTACATTCAGCAAACATCTAAAATGTTTTTAAAGAGGTATTAGATTTCAAGCCTCTTTTTCTATGAAAAAAACCTAACTGCAATTTACATTGCTTCCCAAATTAAGAGATTTACAGCTAAGTAACGAATTTAACACATTACACTTACAACAGATTCCTGGAACACCACCAATACAATCTGAAGCCTCATATTGGAACTATTCAGTACAAAACTGCATATACACTACAATGACTATAATTTACAGTGGTTCATTTTTGTGGTTTGGTTTTTTTTTTCTTTTTTAGATATAAAAGGTCTGGAGATTCACATAGTCACATTTCTGGAAACATTAGTCAATTAAAATAGCTAGGAAATGGCATTTATTTTCCACTGTTTTTTTAACATAGACTTTAAGATTTAAATAAACATTAGAAAATTCTTCATCATACTATGAGGCAATGAAATCATATTTTAAAAAATATTTGTGCTATTTCTCTCATACATTTTTGCTTTGGGCAAAGAAAACTAAAATTTTCTAACCTAACTTCTCTTTCACATTGTCAAACATTAGCATAATGTTGCAACATTTAAGCTGCAGCCATTGAAAAGAGTGTTCATTAAAAATTTGTATGTTTGATTGTTTTTAAAGCTTCCAGAACATATTGTGACTGGTACTAGAGAAGCTTTGCAACTTAATTCTGTTAAAAAATTTAGACACTCAGTCTAATTTTGTTCAAAACAATATCCTCTTAAAATTGCTTCACTACGAATTTCCTAGGGATCTCCAACATTGGCTTTATAAATTTTGCATGTATGCATGCATGCATGCATACAGACAATGAAAGATAGATCTTAAACAGACATATTAATAAACATTTTAATATATATTGACAGTTGCTTGGGGAAAATATGAAGTAAAAGTTTTCAGTGCAACAGTCTGTCTGCCAAACGGTTCTTTTGCCAAAAGAACTGTGAAGTTCTTTTTACTTTTCAATCAAAAAAACCCCAACAGTGTCTCCATATCAATTTGCACAGTCAAACTGCAACTGGGAACTTTTAAAATTATTTAAAGAAGCATTTGCGACATGAAAGAAAGTATGTGCTGCTATTTTACTGATATTTGAGTCAAATTGTATTATGAACTGCCTGAAATGGATGGATGAAAGAAGCCATCTCGTAACACCAAACAGATATTTCCTCCAGTTACTACTTAGCTTTTGCTACTGTTAAACACCTCACAGAGCATGCTTTGTAAGCAGACACCAAGCAGAACCATTCAAAGATACCACCTTTGACTGCAAGGCCAGGTTTGAAAAAGGGGAACAATAAAAAAGAACTTCATGTTGCTTTTTGTTTCTCTTCAGTACGTAATAGTTATGTTGGGATCATTTCTTAAGAGAAATTAATCAAAACTAGCACTACTGTATAATGCTCTTGTAGCACAGTTACACAGGAGAAGGAATCAGTACCAACAAATCTGATAAATCTCTGATTTCCACACCATTTCCACAGATAACCTTAGGAAGAGCCATTTACTGTAGTTTGTGGATATACACTTAACAGCTTTAGTCAGATTTCTGTGGCAGGAAATGAAACTGTTCTGGGTAGATGCTTTAGCCTAAAAAGTAGACTACAACATTTGTATAATTAATTACCTCAGACATCTGTTAGTGCTTTAGGACTCACTGCTAAAAAGAACTACCATTTATTTTCCAGATCGGTTTTATATTTACTTAGAAAAAAACTTTTACAAGGGAAGAACACCTAAAAAAGATTCAGTGCTGACCCAAATAGTAAGTTAATAAATTTAGCTTTATCTGAACCTAGGAGAAAATATTGCATAAATCTTTATCCTGCAGAAACATCCACTGGAGATGATCTACTACAAAACAGACAAAAACCCCTACCCCATTTAATAAGTTCTCCAAAAAGGACAGGCAGCTTTTCAGGTTACTTCAGCAGCTTTTCAACTAAAACAGTTTGAGCTGGCTTACCAACCTCCTTTATATGTCAACTTGGCGCAGACTCTGCTACCGCAAGGTACCAGAAAGCTGAGCTCCGTGGTTGTACATACTGTCTTTGAACACCATTCGCATAACATTTCAAGGTAAGTGAGATTCAGAAAAGTTTTTAAATTGATAGTGTATAAAGAAGGCCCTCAGTGATTCTCCAAGAAAAAGAAAGAGCTTAACAAACAATATGTCCAGTTAAACTGACCTTTTGGAGTCTTCTAATTTTTCTTAACCCCCCATTGTGCTTATTCTTTTGTTCATTAAAAACTTTGCAAGAGCCATCAGTAACATGACACTCTGAAACTTCATTTTCATCACCTAGAAACCAAATTTAGAAACTTGAAATGAAAAATGCAATCTTGTGAAAGGAAACTGCCACCAATTATTTTATCATAGCACATAGAGCTATGTACAATTAGGATACCAAAGTTACGAATTTGTACCAGCTATTTTTCCATTGTATTTCATTTTTGGAAAAAAGAACGACACTCAAGCATCTGACTTAATCTTTCAGTACCTGATCTTGTAAATAAACCAGCTGTGAAACTCCCAGTTGCTAATATTTTGCAAACCATATATTAACTACAAGTAGAGAATCAGCTAAATTGCTTTCTATTTATTACAAAATTTGCACTTTCTCTGAATACAGATATTTGAGAGTTTGAAGCAGCAGTAGCTAGATTTTTACTTTCTTACTGAAACGTCACTTTCAGTACACACTGTGTTTCTCTGAAATGACCTGAAGGTCTGAAACATGTTTTCAAACACTTTGCAAGCAAATCGAGCAAGCTGTTAGCAGGCAAGGATTGTGTGAGCATGCAGACTTATCAGTCCTATTATTTATAAAAAGGCACCATCCATAAAAGTGTATTCTAATGTGGCTGCCAAAAAGCAGTATTTTTCATCACGTTTTGTGAATTAACATATATGTAATTTTTCAACACTGTCAGAATGACTTTTAAAAGCACTAAATAATAAACTTTTGAATCATTTGAGAAATGATTTGGTTTGAGAAATTTGAGCTTGATTGTACAAGATGAAAAACTTTGATCTATCTTTTGATCAATGAACTTTTAACTACTGAAGATTTAAGTAGATCGTTTTTCCCAAATTTAATTCAATGGAGTCTGCTTTAGGACATTTGTTAATTTTTCATTTCAAAGAAATGCATGAGACCAGTTAAAGATAGTTCAATAATTAGTGATTAAAGTGGCCTAAATTCAGCTCCTCCCAAATAAGCTTCTTCAGATTACTTTTGGAAAACACTGAAGAGTACTATCCATATTTACTAGTCTGACTGCATATATAACTAAGAATCATTTGTTTTTCCTCTGTCAGCTACTTAAACTCTTAATCCTTGAGGTGACAGAACAACAAAATTACAACACCAAAAATGATGACAAACATTTTCCATTACTGATTACTTATTTTAAAATTATAACCTTTAAACTAGTCAAAATTTAATCACTTCTTCACACAAAAGTTACAAGTTTCATGTGAATTTACACAGTATTACACTAATTTTTGTGTAATAAAAGTAAACCTGGCTTTCAGGTACAATCGTTAATTTAAACTCAATATTTAAATACAAAGTTTATTTAAAAAAGGGAGAATGAATTACTTAACTATGTTAATTTTATTTAGTATTGCACTGAGGCCCATCATCTTCAATCACTGAACAAGCCAATGGCAAGTAGAAGAGCTGAGAAATTTAAAGTTTAACTCATTATGGGGAGAACAGAATTTTTAAACACGTATTTTGAATCTTAAAAAAAAAAACAACCCCACAACAACCACAGGACTTCAAAGGATGCCAGGAGATCATCTACTCCACTGCTTTACCCCAAGCAGATGGGGATAAAGCAAGATATGCCTCTGTTAATTTCCAGTAAGTTATTTCAGTGACTGTAAAAGGATGACCCACTGCTTTTGGGTTTTTTGGAGGGGTGGGTTGGGAGGGGGCAGTGAGAAGTGGTGTAATATTCCTTTTGCCACTCTTCACCTGAATGCTCAAGCTCTGCAGCTCGTCCCACTTGGGATTCAAGTCTCAAGACCTGTATGCTTGGACCTCTTTCCAGTTATGGTTCATTCTCATTGGTTCTTCACATTTACTGGAAAGCAGGAACAGGGCATGAGATCCATCACCTCCTCTGATTATCAGCTTATGCATTACATAAATAAGGACTATTCTTTGCAACCCAGATTCTATGATTCTACTTCTTCTCTCCTGACTATCAGGACTTCTCAATTACTTTCCAGCTTTTCCATCCTGTAGATCTCAAGCTTCACTGTCTATTGTCTGTTTTTCCCCGATTGCTTCTTTTTAAAGCAGTTGCTCAAGTCACAAGGAGTTTTCATCTTTAGTAGCTTTTCCTAGGGTATTTTAGATAAGGTCAATGGAACTTTTTGAAGCAATTCCACCCACTGTTAACTGAATTTAGGTCAAGTACACAGCTAACTCATGCCACTG
This sequence comes from Pelecanus crispus, assembly GCF_030463565.1. NCBI lineage: Eukaryota > Metazoa > Chordata > Aves > Pelecaniformes > Pelecanidae > Pelecanus > Pelecanus crispus. The sequence goes on from NC_134645.1 coordinate 106,218,929, forward strand.
TGGTCCATTAGATCCCCTGAATTCTCTTCTAGACCATTGCTCAATGACTGGTATCAAAAGCAACACCTCTGATAGCCCTATGAAGTATTATAACAAATTAGAGTGAATTTAATTTGCAATTTAAGCTTCTACTCATTCATGATCATTTATCACCAGTGAGAAGTTTTGAACCAGAATATTATCTTCAAAATTCCATTTGATACTTCCTTGGAGTTAAAAAGCAAAGTAATCATTAGGCACAATGAGCTAGTTTTTGTTCAATCAAATCAACCATGTCTATCTAATAAAAATTTTATTTATAGTGTTCTACTTTAAGAACATGATAACAAAGTGTCACTGAAATTAAGCTGTATCATATCTACTATTTTGTACTTATCCACAGAATTATTTACCCCATTTATGAAGAAAGTAAGTCTGAATTTGTCATCATTAGTAATCCTTCAGGTACATATGCACAGCATATTTAATAACTGGAGTTATTATTATTGTAGTTGTTATTCCAGCATGGGCAAATACCAAGTTTTTGCTATTCAGAACACAATTTCTTCGAGTCTTCTGAAAGCTTATGTGCCCACCAGGTTCTCAAAGAGAACCTGTTAATGGTTTAAAACAATTTTGTCTAGTTTGTTATGTGCTCTAGGACAAGTGTCATCAGTCTTTGCAAATTTGACTACATCAAAATAATCCTCAACCTGTTCCCTCTATTCAGAAACATTTGTCCTTTTTTATTTTAAGTTACCATCAAACTTTTTGTGAAGATAAACAAAGCAAGGAATAAAGCAAGAAATAAGCTTTCTTCTTCAACCCTCATTTGTTTTTTAAAAGGACATAATAAAATGTCAAGAGAGGACTTCATACAATATTTTTAGTGAGCTTGTCTTCTTCCAAAACTAAAGAAAAAAAAAAGGCATATCAAATCTAAGGAAGTTTTCACATGTGTGTTTTTAAATATCTAAACAGTATTTTAGCAGCCTTAAGCATCTAGCGCCTAGAACCTCAGGTAAAACTCATTCATCTAAATTAAACGTCATCATTTTTGCACCAAATAACAGAATGATATTCCAGATTCCCCATCTTAACATTGAACTACATTAATTACACTACAATGGGTCTTAGTTTATGTCTTTTGGCCAACTAAGATAATATTTGCTTCCCACTTTCACCATAAATATCTAGAAATCACTCAGCAAGGCTTTAAGTTTATTTTTAAGACTGGAAATAATACTAAGTCCCAGTTCAAATTTCTGAATGATTTTAGGATGATAAAAACTTGAGAGCATACTCTTGCATTCCTTGCCCAGTATTTTTTATTGTTGTAGCTTTCAGAAGAAAAGTCATAGGAATTCATCAAATCTGAGCAAGTATTGGCATTCTAAACCATGTGATTCACGTGCCAATTTACCTTACCATCAGCCCTACTAAAAAAGTTATAAGCAGATAGACTGGATTTCAAAGTAAAGCAATTTACAACACGAATGACAAACAAGTTCTTACACTCTCCTAGTAACATAGATCATTAACTTTCACAAAAGGCAGTATTATTGCATTTCCATAAACTTATATTCATGACAGAGAAAAGCCACTATTTTCTTCACTTTTTAACTGCTAAAGATTTAGGCACTGACACACAAAACCCAGTTACACAGCATTTATTGATTACAGAGCACTGAAATTTATCAGGTATGGCTGGTTTAATCAGAAGGATAGAAAATTTATTTCATCTGCAGAAACAAAGCTGAGAAAGAAAAAGTGGATCTGAATAGGAAAGCATCTTTTAATATTCTTATAACACCTAATTAATTTCAACTCTTGTATCTGTGACAGTTCTCTACTTGATTTATGACTTGGAGTAAGATGAAAATAAATAGCCATGTTTATGCCTGTATTGTTCAGCAGAACAACTGGACAGCCTTGAGTGCACCCTACAAAGGAATGTGAAGTTTGCTGCAACGTAAGTGTTAGGACTTGAAAAGTTAGTTTCAGATTAGCCTGCATATTACAATTCTACTTTAAAATCAAACATCCCATGTAGTCTATGGAAAGAAAGCTTATCAAATCTTACTTCTAGTCATTAAAGACACTGGGTAAGAGTACCACCTACCTCAAAACACAAGCAAAAAAATGGGCAAGAAAAATGTTTGCTATTTAAAATATATACAGATATAATTACATTTTATATGGATATTTGATTACTCCTAACTGTATATATGTGAGTGAAAATAATTCTTTAGCTTTTAAAAATAATATACTGTATTTACCAGTTTTCAAATCATGTACAAGATGGAGAAGAAAAAAGCAATTCACTATTTTACTAATGAACCCCAACAAGAAATAACTTACACTCAAGCAAAGAAAAGGAAATATTAAACCTATATTTAATAAAAATGAATTATTCCATCACACAGTGTCACAGTAGTAAGTTTAAAACAAGATTTTAATTTTCTTCCACAGAACTTGCATTAGGGAAAATACAACTCATCTTTCATTATTGATTCCTTCCATTTTTAAGTGAGCTCATTTGAGCTGTCAAACTTGAGGTTCTACTTGACTACACAATAGATGCATGAATCTGAATACATTATATTGGGAAAAGGGCCATTACTGATAAATCACAAATATTATTAAAATCACTAGAAACACAAATTGAGACTTACAGAAGTTCCTAACAAACAGGATAAAGTATAAACATCGGATAACTTTTGTTTGCTGAATACTGTTCCTTTTCCCTCTCCTCCAAAACTTGTTATCTTAAACAAGTTGTCCAGTGACAAAATAAAAGCATAACATGTTAGAACATTGATCATAATTTCATCACTACAATTTAAAAGTTAGTATTACCTCTAAAATTAACTGACATACCTAAGTTTAAAAGTAGTAAACATTTTCTCCTTCCCCATTTGTTTTCATGATTGTTTAATGAAAAATAGACTGTTATTTGACATTAAGAAATACGTAATTTAAGGATCATCTTCTAGTACGTTGCCACATGGCAAAAAAACCCATACAGTAGGTTCATACATTTATGGGTGTACATTTATACTTGTATAACATATACCTGGATCAACTTTTTTTTTTAAACTGTGTTATAATGATGCACTCCAGGCATCAAAATACAGATGTAGTGAACCCAAAATAGCAGCTCACAGTTCAGCAACTTATTACCCACAGATACAAGCACAGTCACCATTCAACATTTCAACTGGATGACTTCATAAGTCTGATAACAAGTTTCTTGAGCCCTTTAAGTTAATAGTTAATTTTATATAATTCATTGATGCACTGCTGCAGAATCTTCTAGGAAAAACAAATGACTAAAGTATACAATTATAATTATAAATATTCAACCCTTGGTAAATCTTGAGAAACAGAACTCAAAATATCAAAATCTGAAAGCGATTACCCCAATGCAAGTTAGGAGCATTTTTCAGGGAAGTTCCTGAGATTCAGTATTTGGTATATATTTGCATTGAAATAACTTAGGCTAAGCCAACTTGAAAACACTCAAATATAAAAAATGCTCTTGAAGTTATTACTAAAAACTAAGATCAGTTCCATATAAAAAAGCCATGGTTGAAAAAGATGTTTACATTGCAACTCTTGCACATGCCCTCAAATGTCTTATTCAGTCTTCATCATGGCACAAGTTAGAAATTGCTAACTCAAATATTTTCTTTTCCACTAGAGATTTTATGCCTTTAATGGCAATTAATCTAAAGTAGCAATTTTAACTTGTGAAATAAAAACAATTTGAACAAGGGACCCTATGATGAGGAGTTACTTATAAACGATTTACAAGAGCACCATAACATTTAAAACAGAAAGACCTTGGTTTCTTAAACAGATTTTGAATAGCAGCAGAAAGTTTACAGAATACCAAGCATTAGGGGAAAACAAGGCTCACATACTTTTGTTGCGTTCTGTGAGCACAGTTCCCTTATCTCTTAGGGACTTCTTTGTGTTTGTAATGTATGGGGAAAAAAAAGGGTATTCTTTTGGATCCTATGCACTCACTTATTCTACTCAAAAATAAAGTCAGTACTGCAGCATTTTCTTCTTTTGGTGCAATTCTGAAATATTTTTGCCCTTGGGAATAGCAGTTCATTTTGCAATTTAGTTGCACGGGTATATCTAATGCAGTACGATATCTTTTCATTTTCCGGCTCTATGTAGCAACTTACCAGTAGTGCGAGTACAGTAATTCACATTGGTTCTGTAGGATTTTTCATGAGCATGCTGAGGCAGCCTATTCACATCATCAGAATCTAGAGCTTCTGCAGTGTCAGCTTTTTCACCATCTGACATATAATTTAATGGCACACTTCCAGGATGTTCAGTTGGTTTGAAGTTTTTCTTTACTGAAACATCATTTGCTGGAATGGACTTTTCCCTACTTTTCTTGGGAGTAGTATGGGGCTTACAGAAACTCACATCAAGTGAGTCCATGCCTGTGAAAGAGTCTTTGCAACAAACTTCAGGAGGATTCCACGATTCCTTTGGTACTCGTACCTGTACTTCATTTGCATTCAAATTAGATGATGAAAAGAAGTCTTCATAAGAAGAGTCTTCAGCGCAAAAAGACTTGCTGTATGTAGTAACTGCTTGCAAGAACTCTTTAGGCCCTGATGCACCTAGTTCTGAGGTAGCCAGTTTCACACTAGATAGTGTTTGTGATTTCTTCCTCTTCTTGTCTTCAAGCATAAAATCATTTCTGTCAACAGGGAAGCTTCTATCCAATGAACATGTATTTAAGTCTTCACTGTTCATAGGTGAATTAGAGAGACTGCCAATCAAAGCAGGAACAGTATTTAACTTGACTATTTTTTTGGAAGGAGTAATATGACCCAAGCCCTTGATTTGGAGAAGTGAACTTTCATTTGCAACTGAAGTAGTCACGCTATTTTCATCCTTCTGATTTTTCCTTGGAAACTTCTTTAGATCTTTCTTTTCTAAAGACAATTTATCATGCAAAGTGTGCTGCACAATCTGTTTTTTTCCTAAGCTTCTTCTGCTATGTCGTTTTGGTGTTAAGCTCTTCTGCTCATAGCTATGGGAGGGAGAATTCACTGATGCACTCATGGATGCATGAGTATCAGTCCAAGTATCACCGGCATATTTTACTACCTCTGTTTTATGTCTCTTTAATTTATCAGTTCCCCAAAGATAATCGTAACTTGAGTTCAAGCAGTCTTCCATTTGTTCTCCTGCAAAATATGAAAAATGGCAGTATAAATGTATTTAACAAAACAGAAAGAGTACCAAATTTCTTAGTAAAATACATACAAAATTACTGAAAGAAGAAAACAAGGATTTAGCCATTTCTCTGGATATTATATGGCAAGTCATCAAAACCCAAAAAATTTATTAGAAACAAAGCACATTCTATGTTGACAAGAAGCTACAATAGCTTTAGCTATCATATCTTCTTATATGGTAACAAGTATCCGTAAGTCCTGTTCTGCTTTCTTGAAACAAAGCAGCAGAGGAACTCCCTTTCACTCTTGTATTTGTGGAGAAAACCAGCATGCTTTTACACTGACAAAGCTAGCTATAATAATACTGGAAACTCAATAATCATTTTTACTACCACAGCATTACCATCACCTTGTAGTTTTCGCTGCTAAGATGAAATTAAATACATTGTCATAGTATCATACCACATACATCAACACAATGTATTAAAAATAATTAGAATGTGGAAAAATATATAATTTCATGTAGCTATTCTTATGAAATGATTTTGGGGGAGGTGATATGCAGATTCTATTCATAACTTTTCACAACAAATTCCTCTGAAAAAGGTTAGTATCTTTGATTATTCAGAATACATTTTTTAAAAAACCCACTTGTTCTACAATCTGATTATTGCAATAGAAGTCATTAATGGGGAATAGTGTGAGGAAAGAGAAGGAAGTGAGGAAGCAACGCAGCAGTAAGGCAGAGCATTTACCCAATGGGATTCCTCATGCTCCCTTTTCCTTGACTTTTTACTTCTACATACTTTGCAAGTTAAGAAAAACTAAAATAATTCAACTTTAAATAAAAATGATAGAGCAAATATATACAGTTCCCATTTCAGTATACCAAAATAAGATATACAAGCCATGTATTATTCTTAATTTGTGTAATATATAAAGTTGTGTTAGCTACCTGGTAACAATGCATCTGCTGAATTAGTTAAGACACAAGTAGACAGCGGGCAGTCTCCTGGTGAACTGCTTGGAGGTTTCTGAGACATTTGTGAAGCTAGGAATTTGTAAATAATAAACTAGTTAGCCCTATTTGCAAATATACAGATTTCTACACCATCTATTCTGATTTCAAAACAGCTCAATCACAGGAGACAAGTCATTGCTTTGCCAACTAACTATAACCATATAAATAATTATACTCAACAGTATCTCAAATTTACATACTAACAAAAAAGCTATTAGATATTCTACAATTTTAAGCAAATTTTTTCTAGATAACTCAGCACCACATTCTTCTGAAACTAAAGAATGACGCAAACCATTTAGAAAATATTATGGACATTTCTAAGCCAGCTGAGGCATTTTACTAAAGAATCTGTCAAATTCTGCAATTAGCAGCAAAGCCTTGATACAGGAGAAATGCTTTACAAAACATTTGAAGGTATTACCTTAAAACTCAAAGAGAAAACAAATACAAGCCACACTAAAATAATCTAATTTTTCATCCATGTATCACTGGTTCTTTACTCTCCTCCCACAATTATTTTTGAAATTATAAACTGACAGTCTAGTTGACACAGACTTCTTAAAACTTCAAGTACTACAGATTCCTGCCCAAACCGCCCAAGATGTTCCACATTTCAAGATTTTATAACAACTGACAAAACCTAATGACTTAGACCTCAATACTTTCACAGTAAGGTAATGCAAACACTAAAAAATTATTTGAAAACTGCAATCTAGATTTAATTCACCAGGATCTGCATTTTGAAGTCAACTAGATTTATTCAATTATGTCATTCAAACTAGTTTATTTTTTTAAAATCCTGTTCTTCAGTACCTGGACAGATGTCTCAGCAATTTTGGACTCCTTTTTAAAACTGTTGGCTGGGGAGTAATAACATTACAATCTTTGTGAAGTACAGCATTCACATTAAAATTTAACAGGAAATAAAATTTAGAGTCTTGCTGTAAAGTTTAACCAAATTGTGATAATATCAATTTACAAGTTTAGAAAGTCTAGCTTAAACATTAGTCCTCTTGAGCAGTCTAGTGATTAAGAAATTGGTTTTGCAATCATTTTCTTCCATGACTTCTTGTGTCCTTTGATAGAAAGAAACTAAAAGCTAAAGCATTCACATCTACTCAAAACCTGGGAAGAACAGATGACATGCAATCGATTTAAGATATGAAAAAAAATTCTGAAGGCCAGAGCAAGACAAGTGCACCACAAATTCAGCAGTAAAGATGGTAGCCATTTGTCCATGCTCAAGGGTAAGTAAAATGTAACTTCTTACCAGTAGGAGAAAGATTTTCTCTTTTTTCCTTCATCTCCTTCATTCTTCTTTCCATTGCACTGCATTGATCTTTTATCTTATTAACAGGGCTGTATACAAGTGAACCATTGTCTCCAAATAGTAAAACTGGTACATCAGTTTCTACACAAAGAAATTGCACTTGTATATTAATATTTACATGCAATAATAGCTTCATGTGAAGTTTCTTTTTTTTTTTTTTTCAAAAAACTTGAAAAAATTAGGTTCCTTATACCTAACATTATTATGAATGCCTTAATATCACAAATTTGCAAAGAACTCTGTAGCAAGTCAACTTTATTTCTCATGGTGAGATGCATAAAATTAAAAAAAACCCCAAACCAAAAACCCACCAAGTGCTTTAAAGAAATAACTTAAGATATTTGAATCTCAGTCCAAAGTAGTTCTTACCAGCATTAATTGCTGTCTTTTGTACAGCTAATTCTTTAGCCATCTGGTCCAGTCTTCTCTGCATCTTTCTATCATTTTCTGGAGTTTTTTCAATAAAGTCTTTTGGCTGCATACATTTGTGCTACAAGACACGCAAAACTATTAATTTTATGGTATAAAACTGCCAGAAGTAACTACACTTCCTATTTGCCTACCGCTTTAACACAATATTTATTATCAGTGTTTAACTCTATGCTACTTATTATCACCTCCTTAAGAGTCACAGATAATTGTAGAAGCTAACGTTTTCCGAAGTGAAATTTAATATGAAATAAGAAAGAACCTAACAGATTTTTTTAGGTTAGATTTTAGTAAAAAGAGACTAAGTCACCATCTTTTCTTTTTTGCTTGTAGCAAAGCTAAGGCTTCAAAGATTTCTTTTTTTTAAATACCAGGATTTTGGGGTTTGTCACAACTCAGTGAAACATAAGCCACATTAGTCATGTTTTTTTGATTAGTTAATCATTATGTCATCCTAATCTAAATCTTCATTTCTTTATTCACCAATATAAAACCCCTACTTTTATTATACTTTCTTCAGATAAGATGTCACATCATCACAGCCATAGCCTCCCTTTAAAAACCTGCTCAGATCGATAGGTACAGTTTACAGAAGGTTCTGAAAATAAACAGTTCAAATGCCCGAGGTCAGGAAGTCAAGTTCAAACTTTAAAGTTTACTACTCTAGGCCTAGTTTAAAAAAAGGAAAAAAAAAAAAAAAAAAAGAAAAAAAGTCATATACTCACTTTTTTGATTAGTAGTGGTAATCCTTCATTAGTATCTACTGCCGGAAATAAGGACTCATCAACATGTACTCCAGTTTCTCGACACCTGTAAAATAAATTAGAGCAGGCTTTTTTTTTTTTTTTAAGAATGAGAACCTTTATTGCAGAGAGAGTTGTCTGAGCCCTGTAATAATGAAACACAAACCCTTCCTAAGTGTGCCTCTTTAGCATAACTACTGTAATGCTAAAAAAAAGTAAGTCTATTACACATCAAATACAGGACAGGATACCATATTTTTTTGTCCTAATGATGCCCTCTAAATTGCTGTTCTGAAACTCAGAAGATTCCCACTCATACTTAACCTTAACTTGGTCACTGCAGTGACAGTAAACTCCCAGCTACAGTCTACAGGATGTCATGGTGGGGGGCAGGAAATTTTTCCATTCAGGCAAATGAGGAAGGAGGCTTCATTGGATACTGGCTTTTACATCTTACCCCTTAGTCTCAATTTTCTGCCTTCTCTTTGTGTATGCAATGCTAAAACCAGCCTGTTACTGAGAAGCAATCTACATTTATGCAAACTTTTTTTTAAATTACAAAAACCAAAAACCCAACTGATACCATACTCCAAGTTTGTCCTGTCTTTTCATATTCAAAGACTGACTTGAGAACAGGACTAATATTATCTTGGAATGTGATACAATCTACTGTATTTGTGAACACTAAGGATGATATTGAGACAAAAGCTTTTATTAATACATAAATTAAAGTTCTTTTGATCAAAATAGGTAAATACAGTTTTATTCTCAAACAATAAATAATAAAACCATTACGGGAAAGAGTATGGAACCCTAATAGACTTCACTAGAATTCCCCCAGAAGTCTTCCAAAACTGTGATTCTAGTGACACCTAGTGATCTAACTGCTATAAAGTTTGTATCTGTAGAATTATAATCTAATGCTTAGTTTCTCAGTGTTGAATAAAGATGAGCCAAACCACTACATATATTTGTCACACTAACTGAGTTTAGAGTTCTCTGGAGCATCTAATAGAGATGATATTCAACACGTTGGACTTCAGCGCCTATTATTAAATTCTGGATAATAATCAGCATAGATGTGGACTACATTAAAATCTACATTAATTCAGAGATTTCATCGATTCAGAGAAACTAAACAGAAGAAAATTTGGCCATTCAATATCTTATAAGAATTTTTTACTTTGCAGACAAATCTGAATGTAAATGATTTATCTATCTTATTTGTGACATGAGTCAGTTACCATACTAAGAATACACAGGTAGTTTCCCAATTATGGGTCTGATTTGGAAGTATTAAGTGTTCTTAATTTGGACGCAGATTGTAGCAATTCTATCTTATGTAGTGTTCTCTTTGTTGTTGGGTTTTGATTTTTTTTTTTAGGTTGCTCATTGAGGTATTCGAGTTGAAGAAAGACTAAAATTTTTTTTTTCAGTGATCCCTAAGCTGTCACTCATTTTGCATTAAGCTTACCATTTATTTGCATTAATCTTACAGCAAGTCCATGATTTTGTACACTATTTTTAAAGTTAAACATATCTACCGTTCTTAGAAAACAAAAGGAAACAAAACACTTCATTTTTTTAATTAAATATACATTTACTCTGTAGTTACAAATTTTTTTTTATTTCAATTGTCATCTTATTTTAAAAGACCCTTCTTCCCAATCAAATTACTTCTTATTAAACTGTAGAACTGCATTCAGTTTAAATTCAAATAGACACTCATACTATAAAGCAGAAGCTTCCAATACAAGTTTGAGGCAGATCATTGGAAAGAGCACTGGAAATCCAATAAGAGTTGAGCAAGGTAATGTTCACTAAATACTGCACAAACACTTGTAGTCTAATTAAATTTGTGCTGTTTTTTTGTGGAGAAAATATTATAGCAATTTTTCAAATTATAGGGCATGGTCCTCCAAGAGGCTCAAGCACTGCTCCAGGGAAGGTAACTGTAGTGTACACGCATAACACTTTGGAAGTAGGGGTCCACTAGCTGTTAAGCGGGAGAGTATTTGGCACAACGCAGAAGAATCAGGAAATGCTGGAGTTAATTGTTTATGATTTGCTTCCTTGTCTGGTGTTTTCAGAGCTCAAACATCAAAAAGTAGTGCCCAGATTAAATACCATATACTTGCAGCATCCTGTTTCCAATATGAAGATTCCCAAGAGCATCTAAAAACATGAAAACACAGCAAACATTCCCAGTTTGCTTTGCTATGTTCCACAGATTTCTGGTTTAAAGATGGTCAGATGCAATACTGTATTTGGTTTTTGATAAAACTAAATGTTTAATTGCTTCAGCATTTTTTTAAACCCATGTAAATCTTTGCTGACTATAATTCTGCAACAAGGAGTTCTACAGCCTAACCGTATTTTGCTAAAAACCATCATTTACTGTTTTCTATGAATCTGCCTACAGACAGATTCATGTGATCCTTTCCAATTCTTCTACTGGAAAGGAAAATGTACCTTCATTCCCTATTCAGCCACTCCGTATCAACCTTTGTGTTCATAAGAGTCTCTCCCCCTCCACTCCCACTTCTTTTCCAGGCTGAAGAACTCTGGTCTCTTCAATCACATCTTTTGAGAAAAATATCTTACAACTTCAGTTATGCTTGTTGCCATCCTCTCGCAATATTCCACGATAAAATGCTGTCATCCCACTACATGAGGTTTTATGTTCTATTTAATTTGATTTTTGACTACTGCTGAGGTAGTAATGCCATGAAAACATTTACTCTAAGTCCCAAAATCTTAATTTTCCCCTCACACAATGTGATGACCATCCTCCTTCTGATACACTTAAGAGGACTTATACTTTAAATAGGCTCCTTGACACCAGCAAGAGTTTTATTCCCTTCACTATCTTAGTGGCTTCTTAACAGAACTTATTCCATTTTAAGTAGACTCCTTTTTGAAGTTCAGCACTGTCACAGAACTTTTTGGGTTTTGCTATTCCAGTACAAACATGATTTTATACTGTGGCCATACTTACAAGAAGGTTCTTTGAAATAATTTGAACAACCATCCACAAACCAATTAAGACCAAGAAATACTTAAAATATTTGTCTTCACACTGCACTCCAACAGGAGTCACCCAATCCCCAGTCTACGTGAGAAACTTGCTCTGTACTATTACATTTCCCGAAATGACATTTCACAGCATTTCTGACCATTCTGAGAACATTTCACTTGCTAATAAACATAGCGACTGGTTAATCAAGCCATCTTTTTTTTAGTAACGCTAAAACTTCAACTCATATGAACTCTGTGTTATTTACTTACAGTTACCAGTTTCAAACTAAGCTTCCATTCATACAGGACCACTATGTTACTGGCACAGACTATTCAGTCCTTCCTGTTTACATTGTCCCAGGGTTCAACAAACTGTCTTCTGCCTACCAAATTTCTGAGATATTGATATACTAGGCATATAATTTAAAGTCAGGCACTCCAGTTCTTATTACAATAAAATTTAGCATGTATGCTAGCACAGACTCATTTTATTTTTGTATTGTCTGTGCCTCATATTTGAATAACACTATGACTAGTGAGACTATTCATTACTATCTCTTACATAAGCTTCTACTGCTCCTGACCTATATTTTGCTCAAGGGTACGATATTCCTATAAATTCTGCCTAGGGTATACATTAATCTAAGTTGTATGCTCTTGCGTACCTTTTGGCATTAACTTTAAACTAAAAGGCAGAAGAAAAAGATTACAGAGAAGTTCAATCACAATTCATAGCTTGGGTGTCCCCTCCCCCCACAGTAAAATACATCTCTCTCTTTCAGATGATCTCCCCAGTTCCAACAAACTTCATCTTCTAAGCCATACAGCAAGACCTTGCCTTATCTAGAGCACCTTATCTAGAGCATGATACTTGGAACACTTCAAAAAATACCAGGAAGATGCTAGCCTTCTCTTTCCTACCAAACAGGTTAAGTTTTCCCTCCAGATCCTTTCTCCTGTCTCTTCCTTTGTTGCTGGTATCCAGCAACAGTTAAAGCTTCTTGAACCTTTTACACCTGGATCTCAAAGCTCCATGCTGTCCCATACACTATCACATATCCAGCTGTCTCTGAGCTTTCTACACCATTCATCCACTCAATACCTTCCAGTATCGCAGAAGAGACTCTTGGGGTGGAACTGCTATTACAGAGACAGCATTTCTGACACATCCTACACTCTCCCAAGCAAGGCGCTCTCCTTCTTCTATTGCAGATGCTACTCACCTGGACTTTTCCGGGATCCTGTTTACTATAGCACATCCAAAGTCCTCAAATAGTTTACAATTCCTGTGACTAAGGCTTCAAATTCTGTATTTATACATTTAGCCATCTGAAGCATATGCTTAATTTTATAACCAAAGATTCGAACTGAAATGATCATCATTCTCACACACCCAGATAGCACCAGGTCATGGAAAGACATATTCACATAAAAAAATTTTGCATCACCCTCAGTTTTGAGAACTTAAGCTATTTCTTCCTCAGTGTTAAAGCTGGCTGCATTGTGCAGCTGTAACTTCTATATCTGATATTCTTAAAGAAAAAAAAAAGAAAAATCCTGTTTCTGCAGAACTGCATGGATTTCTTTTTTGGCCAACAGACTTGTATCATAAGTTGTGCGGTTGTACTGGCCTACATTTAAGTGGCTGCAGAGCTCAGTTTTGCCCCTCCCCCCCTTTTTTAATTTTTTACTTTTGCACTTAGCAGACTTCTATCTCTCCATGCATATTACAATTGGTACAGGAAAGGGCCTCTTTACTTGACTTAAATTCTCATTTCCATCATCACAGAAATTTATCAATTGGAGTGTTTGAGTATAACACATGCATATTCTGAAACACTGTAAGTGTTTTTACACTTCATCTGAAATCTAAGTTAGGCCTCACAACCACTTTGTAAACTCAGAGAAGCAGCTGTTGACTAGTAAATTCTCATGGACTGGCTGCACAGCTGAAATTTGATTTTTTTTTTTTTTTTTTTTTTTAAATTTAACTTTTTCCATATGGTAGTCGAGAATCTTCAAGCAGTGCTGTTCTGAACCTGCCAAATGTCTTAAAAGCCAGACTACATACGGATCTTTTTCTTTCTTGCTAGGAGATATTCTGTCAACAGGAGTTAAGCAGAGAAACAGTACAATGTCCCTGATGAAATGTGCTTTTTCATATGAAAATGGAAGAATTCTATTCAACATAAATATCTGGTCTTCACTGCCTATGCAAGCCATTTGAGAGCCAAGGAGTGGAACAGTGAATGGTTAACAAATATACTATGGAACTACTCCAACACATTCATTTTTCAAGAGTTAACATTCTACCTTTTTATGCAAGTAACATGCTTAATAATAGGAATAATGTCATAGGAAAGTTATCTTCTACTCATAGATTTATCACTATTTCAAATACATTAAGAAAACAGGTACTATACTTAAATTTTTAAATAAAACAATACTAGAATCCATTATCTCAGGAATGGGTAGCATTCATTATATTCACGAGTACTCACTTCTCCACCCAGAGTACAGAAACTATTTTTACACCCCTCTTCTGTGCTTTTCTCCATGTAGCCCAACGTCCATCTTTGAAGACTACATGGGTCACATTCTTGTTCAAAGTTTTTGAAACCTGCAGAAGTACACAGAGAGAACATCTGATAATCAGAAAATGCTAATGAAACTAGCTAGTGTAGTCTGGTTTTAATGCATAAACCATTAGCATAAAAACTTATTCTAAACAATATGTCAAGGACTCCTTTGATCTTTCTCATCTTCTCAAGAAGCCTCAAGCAATCAATATTCAAGTCTCATTAGTCAAGTCAATGCAATGCATGCTAGAGGGCTAGAGAAGCCTTTTGTTTTCAAACTTGTTTTCTCTAGGTTACCATTTTCATCTCCCTACTCCAGCTGTATCACTAATCTTACAACATTTTTATTTATGTAGCCCAACATAATTTCTTATGCAGCAGCCAGTACAAAAAGTAGTTGCCACTATCCAAAGAAATGACAAATTACATTTTTTATTTAGCAAAGAACTCACAGGCTTAAAGAGTACAGCTAACCTCATCCTTTAAACTAATTCTCATCAATAAAGATCACTTTTAGTTTTGAGGGAAGACTGAAGCTACTAGAAACAAACAAAAAAAATGGGAACACTTTAAAAAGTGAGAAATACAGAAAACTTAAGTCAGTACAGCTAACGTCATACCTGACATTTTCATTGTGTTCTACAACTGATCAACTCTTCAGTTATTGGACTCTATTTAAGTGATAACCTTTTTAGTTCTAGATACTCCATTCTTCAAAACCAAAGTTTCCTTTTGTGGAGACTAAACATCCTATGCATAAAACTGTTTGATCAGTTGTTGTGATTGTTGACACGATGAGATGGGTACAATTCATATTTTACAGCAGCATCTTCTTAGCACAGCCAAATGGAAATAGCTGTGTAGCTTTCTGTTGTGCTCTCAATTGCATCACTGTACTTGGCTCCCAGCGTGTTGGATCTATATTTGGCTTTAAGAAAACCATTCAGCTTTTCCAAAAATTGCTGGTGGCAAACTGATTTATTGCTTCCCGGAAGACAAAAAACCATGATATTTAAGTATCTAGGTATACAGGACCAATGAATCTCTCTCTATGACTCCAGATACAATTGCTTACTTGCTTATGCTAGTATCTGGCTCACAGCCTATGTCCTAAGGAGACAGATGCTTAATATAGCTTTGTCTCCAAATTATAGAGGAGTACCACCTTACACCTCCCTCTCACCTCTCCTGTCTCCTCCCTTACCCTGGACGTCCTCTGCTGCTCACCTGGCCTTAGCTTGAGATGTCTGAACCAACAACCTAGTGCCATACTAATTTAGAATTTTCTTTCCTGACAGAGTGAGCCATGTCAGTTTACTATCATGTGCTCAGCCCAATAAAAGGGAAGAAAGTGTCTGGAATAGTGAAGGGGCAGGACCACCCCTTTTCACTCACAGAGATCTGCTAAATAGACTCATCTGCATCATCTGCCTACACCTTTCACCATATCCAGCTACTTTTTGATCAACTTGAGGAATTTTGAAGCCTCATGCTTTGTCATATTTTCTGTGAGAAAAACCTAACATCATCAGGATTCCACAGATCTGCTGGTACAGCACAAAAGAACAAGAAATATTTCTTACTCAAATTATTTATTGAGCACTGTATTTGCTTTTATCATAAAAAGTTATTCTACTGTTCTGTCACGCTATCTCAGCTAAATTCATACAGAAAAAAAAGGCTTTGGGGAGATTACCAAAACTTCCTAAATCACAGTAAGATACACCTACACACCCACTTAAAAAGCACGGGAGTTTACACAAGTGTTATTTAGAGCATGATGTGGGCTGTAAGAACCTCCATTAACCAGTGATAATGTGCAAAAAGGAAAGATGCCAGTTTGACTTTGGTCTTTGATTGAAATTTTACAGCCGGCAATTAAACATATTAAACATAATTAAATTAAATATATTTTGCACCTACTTGATATGGAAAAAAAACACTGAGACATATACAAAGACTCTTAGATGTATTTTTACTAGCACTTTGGAGCTGAACCACATTTGTAGGAGAGTGAATGGAAGAATAAAATGTCATGGTACTTGAGTTAGAAAATATTGTAGTAACAACAGAGCAGCTGCCTACAAGTTAAAGAAAACAAAACAACATAAGGTACATAACTTGTAAACCACAGGTTTTCAACACTTAGATTCAGTTTGCCCACAGTATGTGGCAAGCCCAATACTTCACAACAAAGGCATGCTATCATATTAATATACAGAGAGGTTTATAGATAGAGATATAGTGAGACTTTAAACGCATTTCCTATTTGTCACAAATAAGAATTTTACAGCACGTTCATCTATTCTCAGGTCTGTGATTATCATCCTTCCTGCACTTTAAAAACTCATATTACAAAGAAATATACATGACAAGCAGAACAAGCAAGCTGGTTTGTACGTGGCTTTCCTACTCTACTTAAAACAAAATAGTTTCCTTACTCTTGCTCCCATATCAAGAAGTTGCTGTTCAAAGGTTTTCGAGTAATTTTCTGTTCTGTTAGATGACCAAACTTCTACAAATGCAGATACACCTGGATCAGAAGAGAGAAAACAACAAAGAGCTAATGAAGGATATACTATGGTAATACTGGTTAAGCTTCCTTGCCAACAAAATTTTGCCTTTGTACGTATTGCATTCGGTAGCAAGTATAGCTTTTAATAATCTGAGTATCAGATGTTAGCAGCAGAACATTCTTTTTAGAGTATTTCTGTCCCTTAAATTAGTTGTAATGGAACAAACTTAGAAGTTTGACACTAGTTACACAACTTTTCAGTTGGTCTATTTAAAACACACTACCAGCTTAACAAGCAATGCAGTTCCTTTACATGACTACTTACCCTTATCATTAATGGCTGCTAATCTTCAGGTTAATAAAAAATTTTATGACAAGTTGATGTAACACAAGTTACAGAACATAGTGAAATAAACATAATAGAATTATTCCTTCCCCAAACCCCCAGAAAACTACAGAAATATTACTTAATTTGCAATTGACTTAAAATTCCACCTTATTTATATTGAATCAGCCCAAATTAAGTACATATCACAGGGGCTAATACAATTTCATGTCAGCTGCTTCACGTAACTTTAGGTATATCACATTTAAGTAGCTTCCTTTATCAATCAGATTAATAATCTCTTGAAGGAATGAAGTCAGCCTCAGTTGAGAAGGTCTTTAAACAAACACACACACACACACACACACAGATAGATGTATTGACATGGAGGGATAAGCAAATGAAACTCGTAACAATCCCTTCATTAATTTTACTTACAACAGGCACTAAAGTGACCTACAGCTCCATCGGCCATGCCAATTTCCCATTTTGGATGATGAATCAGGAAAGTTCCAGAAAACTGGAGGAATGCCAGTTCACCAAAACCAACTTTACACAAACTGCTGGCCAGACAACTCTCAGAACTCATGAATGAAACTGAAAGTGTCAATTTAAAAGGGTCATCCTTGGCAAACATTGCTTAAGTATCTCAGTTACTACATATGTCCTTCTGATTCATTATTATGTACTGTATTCTTTCTAAATGAAAATCAGAATAATGGTCCAACAGTAGAAGTACTTTTATAAAGATTAACCTATTTTTATAATTGCTAGAAATACTTTTAATGTACAAGAAAAATATGGAAGATAAAACACCTCCTTAGCCAAACCACAGGGAAAAATCTTATTATTAGTACTATGACTTCAGATATACATGGGAACTTAAGACAAGTCTTACTCCAATGTGCTTTTAATTGTGTTCATTCTACTACTGGACCAGGGCAGCTTTTGTCAGAGATGCTTTTTTTCTTGATTGCTCTATTGTGAAAAATACTGCACTCGCATTTGAAAAAAACAGTACCTTCCTCTTACATCAAATATTTTAGAACCTTCATAGTTATAATTCTCCTAGAAAAACAGGTTAGAGCATTTCAGTGAAGATCAAACTAGGAACTTACAGGAACATTACTTCAAAGCTGCACGCATCTGCAGCAGGATCAAAGGTGTATTTTACAATAATTAGCCAATTTTAGCTAATCAAATATACTCCAACAAAAGCCAAGGCACTTTGCAAGTTTTGTACAGTGGATGGAAAGGAAAATGAGGAAGGGTTTGGAGCTTTTTTGAACTGGAAGAGCTCCGAGAACAGCTCGGTTCTTGTAAAGGGCAACTTATACTACAAGATCTCAGACAAGGCCGTGACAGCGGAGAGAATAAACACCGGAGGGCAACCTAGCGAGGCAGAAATTTGGACGGGTGTAGAAACCAGACAGGACCAAGCCACGACCGACCAGGACAGGAAGAGCGGGCAGACACCGACGCGCCGCGGCAGAGGCGGCGGCGCCGAGCAGTGCCGTACCGGCAGCCACCCCAAGGGGCAGTCGCTCCCCCCCGCCCGAGGGGCCTCCACGTTTCCAGCCCTGCCCGCCGCCGCCGGGCCTGCGGCCGGGCACCATCCGCGCCCCACCGGGACAGGCCGGGGACGGCCCAGCCGCCAGGCCCCGCCGCCGGTTTCGGGAGGATTCGCGCTTAGCCACAGCAGCCCCGCAGCGAAGGCCTCTCCGTCCCGACCCCACGGGAGGGCTGCCCACCCGCGGGGGGGGGCCACGCCACCCGGTCGAGCTGAAGACCGACCCGCCCCGAGGGCTGGGCCCCCTCCGGACTCGGCGCCGGGCCGCCCCCGGGACAGATGCCGGGCGAGGAAGGAGGCGAGCCCCCACAGCGGCCTCGGCCCCGCCAGGCCCGGCCGCTCTCCGCCGGCAGCGCCGCCGGGAAGCACCGTGGAAATGGCCGCGAAGAGACGGGGTGCCAGGGCAGCGCTTCAAAACGGACCCGCTGCAGCCCGGCGGCTCCCCTCAGCCGCGCCGGGAGAAGCGCGGCCCGGCCGCCGGCCCTGCCCCCGCACAGCGGACGAGCCGGTACCTTTCAGGACGGGCTCCATGAGCGGCGCGGCGCAACGGCGAGAGGCTCCGGTACCCGCCACCGTTCAAAGCCGCCCCCGCGCACCGCCGCCGGGCCTGCGCGGGCCGAGCTCCGCCCGCCCCCTCCCGCGCCTGCGCGTTGCGCCCGGCCGCGCCGGCGGAGCTGCGGGGGGGCGCGGCCCTTCCGTGGCGGCCGAGCGGGCCTGGAGGGTGAGGGGGAGCCTGGGCAGGGCCGGGCTGGAGGTGGGGGGCAGCGTTCGAGCCTGGCTGCCAGAAGTCCGGGATACAAAGCAGTTCTGAAGTCCCTTTTAGAAAAACGTGTGCTCAGCCAAGCGTAGCGCTGGGGGAGTCTCGGGACAGGCGAATGCTGCTGAAAACAGTTTTGAAAAGCTGAGCAATAAGTGAATTTTCTGTGTCTGTGTTCACTGTGAGGAGTCCTCAGGAGGCTTCTCTGAAGCATCTCTGGAGCACCTCTCCTACGAGGCCAGGCTGAGGGAGTTGGGGTTGTTCAGCCTGGAGAAGGCTGCGAGGAGACCTTATTGCGGCCTTCCAGTACTTAAAGGGGGCCTACAGGAAGGATGGGGACAATCTTTTTAGCAAGGCCTGTTGTGACAGAACAAGGAATAATGGATTTAAACTAAAGAAGAATAGATTTAGACTAGACATAAGGAAGAAATTTTTTACAATGAGGGTGGTCAAGCACTGGAACAGGTTGCCCAGAGAGGTAGTGGAGGCCCCATCCCTAGAAACGGTAAGGTTGGACTGGGCTCTGAGCAACCTGATCCAGTTAAAGCTGTCCCTGCTCACTGCAGGTCACTAAAGGTCCCTTCCAACACAAAGCTTTGTATGATTCTATGAAGAATGTTACTTTATAGGAAGGTGCGTTACCAGTATCCTCTGAACTCTCTGGTGGCTCAAACTGTAGTGTTTGAAGTGAAAAAGCTAACAGCCAACAAAACGGGGATTAGCAAACAGGCACAGCCAGGTAGTATTTACTGAAACATCCAAAATTACTTGAGGGCAACTGTGCTATTAACTATAGTAAGCTCACCCTTACGTGAAAGGGCTTTGATGCTAGAAGGCTGGGGTGTAGCAAATGTGATGCCAAAGGGAAGTAAGAGAGGGAAAACCTGATGTCTTCCTCAGGAGAAACTGATAAAATTTGTAATAAAATAATGGAATTAGTGAGTATAAGGAGATTTACAATGAGAAAGAAGGAACACATCTTTTTTTAAGGAAAATGATGCTGCACAGCTTTATTATGCAACTCACACAGGGCAAAAGCACAGGCATTGCTATATGGTTGTATAAATTGCTATTCTTCTGAAATCTTCAATGTGCAGTCTTTGTTTCTTCATCTGAAAAATAACGTGGCAGAAAAGGAAAAACAATAGAGCTTCAAAACAAGGATACTGCATGATTTCCATATGCGAAATAGCTATTTAAGCAAAGACTCATTATCCTGGAAAAGCAGTGGTGGAAGGCGGATGTGCTAGAGGTCTCTAAAATCATGACTGCTTGGAGAAGGTGAATGTGGAGCAGTGCATTCCCAACAAGAACTAGCAGGCATCAAATGAAACTAGCAGATGGGGTCTTCTCGGAAGAGACGTTACCACATTGTACCTCATCAGGCTGTGGAAGTGTGTGCAGAGTGCTGGCAAACCACGTGGTTTCTAGAAGCAAATTCATGAAATCCATCTTAGGAATATCAAAAACATACAAAACCACCTTTATGTCAGCAAAGCCCTGGATTGCAGATTGGTGGACTCTTGAGAACTTACAGTGAACACTTTGGGTTTTTCTTTTCTTTTGTTCTTTCTTCAGTCATCTCCCACTGGAGAGACAATGCTGACCTAAAAAGGCTTTGTTGTGGTCCATTGTGCTGATTCTTACTTTCACAGTGAAGCTCAAAACTTAAATTTTGACTCCTAGGAGTCTACCAAGCAGATGGCTGTACCAATGCTATTTAAGATACCTTAATCTAATATATAATATTTTAGCATCAATACAGTTTGTTTAATTTCCAGGGCGTTAATATGACCCTAGATCTATGGCACGTGTTGAGCACAAGCTCTTGGGTGCTCCGTTTTCTGAAACTGTGACAGATTTCCTTTCACCTACGTATTCGCTGTGTGAATGAAGTGACCAATCAATGTATGTATATATGTTTGTATGTATTTAGTTAGCATTTGTACTTCTGTCAGTATGTTACACAGCTCTTTGCTAGGCAATAATGAAATATTTTTACAAAGGTTCTTAACCGTGGCTCAAGGAAAAGGGAACCTAGTCTTAATGCTGTGTCTATGAACACCATTGGGTCTGAAGGTAATTCCAGAAGCAGAGGTAGGGGACATTTAAATGTACACTATCAGAGAGATTCAGTTCTCAACGCGGTTGGAGATAACCTTCTGCTCAGTGAGAGCTCTGTTGTGTATGGGGATATAGAAGTGATAACAGTGAAGAGGCAGCACTTAATCTCTGAAACTCTGGCCCCACTGAAATTAATGGGAGTCTTGTCACTGAGTTATTGCTTCCTTAGATTCAGAGCCATTTCTAAATTAGTGATTATGGGTAGAATGAGTAACTGTGAGCTTCCAGTTGGAGTTTAGAAACACATGTAATAAAATTCGGGTGTTCAGGAAATTAGCAAGCAGATCGAATTCTGTTAAGCATGTGCAAGTAACATTAGTTCAAAATTGGACACACCCACACAATCTCTTTGGATTCGTATGGGATAGGAAACTGTCTAATGTGAGACAGCTGAGACAGTACCACTATAAGAAAATGGTACTATCTTCACCATATCCATGAAAACCACATGGTTTTGTGAATAGTTTCCAGCTGTGTCAGTGGACTAATTCAGCTGAATCCACATGACCAAAGCTGGCACAAACAACAGGATCCTACAGCCAGCGGTTCTAATAAAAGTAAAATCCAGAGAGAGGGAAATTTCAGCATAATTAAAATCCATCAATCTGTACATATGTGTCCAGGCATAATACTTAACCTAAGATACAAGATTGAAGACCTTCAGTAAAAAAACACAGGCTGTGTTTGGGCTTTTAATTGAAAAGAAGCAGCAGGTTTTATGGACTCTAAAGGGAAATATGCTGAAATATACAATTATACCTGTATGCCCTGATTCTACCCGGGTAGAGACAGTGAAGAGTAGTGGCTGCAAGAAGCTGGTGCAACGCATTATTGGAGCAGCCTAGGACTACTCATGGGAACACTGCACTTGGTATACCCACTTTGGTTTTTTTTTACGGAGACAAATACATACAATGCTGACAGTATCTCATGAATTTACAGTTTTGTCTTAAAACTGTTGAAGTTTTGACCTCACAGTTACTTCAAGCTTTACAAGAACTTCATTCTTGGGTGGTGACAAAACTTCAACATTCCGCGGTAGTTAATAGCTGTCTGTTCTTGTGCCAGTATTGTTTTGTTGTCAGTTCGTCCTTAGCATTTATTGTCCTGTAGTACTTACAGAAAGCACCAATATATTTTTGCAGCTGCTATTTTACCAGTTTGAATACATCAGGATGTTTTAGCTTTCGTGACATAATGAACTCCTGAAAATGACAACAAATGGGGTGGAAGTAAACTTAATCTAAGTGCTCTCTTAATAGGCTTGTTTGGCTTGATGATACACAGTTTCGTGGTGTCTATAAAGCTAGGAATGTAGCATAAACTGTAAGATTGACATGGTTTCTTTACAGTCAGTACTTACTAGGTTGTACAGGTTATAGAATGCTGCACTGGGAAGAAAGGGTTTTACAGGTTATATTATGTTGAAAAAGGAAGCACCAGTGAAAGTTACATTTCACTTGATCTAATCAAAACCAAGTAATAGTCCCAAAGTAGTAATAGTCCTATGAACAACTGTGTTCCCAGGCATCCAAACAATCTTGAAAAACTAAAAAAACCCTACAATGCAGTAGTTTTCCAAAATTAAGTAAAATATAAAAAGGAACTGTATTCTCAAGTATTTCTTTGATAATTCAAAAGATTCCCTCTCAGCCAGTCCTTAATTGATTTATATAAATTTGAAGGGATCTTTGGGATGGTACTTTGTAAGACTGTAACACAGAGACAAGGTTAATTT
The DNA here is from genome assembly GCF_030463565.1 of Pelecanus crispus. Classification (NCBI taxonomy): domain Eukaryota; kingdom Metazoa; phylum Chordata; class Aves; order Pelecaniformes; family Pelecanidae; genus Pelecanus; species Pelecanus crispus. The sequence goes on from NC_134645.1 coordinate 106,242,273, forward strand.
CTCAGAAACAGAGTTCAGATGGTGGGCTATGAATTACTCCCTAAGACTTGACATGAAGCGTGTAAAAGATACCTAGAACAATTAAGAAGGTTTGTTATTATTGAATATAGTCTAGTTTTGTGTATTTATTACTGGGAGGTGTTTGGTTTTTTGTTTCATTGGTTGGTTGGCTTTATGGGCCTGTTTCCAATTTGGACAAACAACAGTTTTAACCTTCTCTATTTTTTTCTTCATTCTTAAATTTCCAAGTGTGAGTCAGGAGTCCCAGATAAACTTAAAAATCTGGGGTGCATTACTTCCCCTAAAGTCATAAATGCCAGTCAGTCAATCTGTGTATTTAACACCTGAATGCTTGTATACCAAAACATGTTTGGAGTTATCTTCTCTACAATGCTACTTGACCATTACAGAAGCAGAGGTGGGAAGAAATGCTTGGAGAAGGTGCAAACTTGCATGTTGCCTTCATGGAGGCAGCCCCAGAAAGCAGCTCTGATTGTCCACATCAACTATCATAGTCTTCTCTGACAAAGTAGACTCCTCATTTTCTCAGTGTCCTGGTTTTGGCTGGGATGGAGTTAGTTTTCTTCCTAGTAGCTGGCATAGTGCTGTGCTTTGGATTTAGTATGAGAATAATGCTGATAACACACTGATGTTTTAGTTGTTGCTAAGTAATGCTTAGGCTAGTCAAGGACTTCTTCAGCTTCCAGGTGCACAAGAAGCTGGGAGGGGGCACAGCCAGGATAGTTGATCCAAACTGGCCAAAGGGATATTCCATACCATATGACGTCATGCTGAGTATATAAACGGGGGAGTTGGTTGGGGGGCAGCGATTGCTGCTCAGGGACTGGCTGGGCATTGGTCGGTGGGTGGTGAGCGATTGCATCACTTGTTTTTCGTGGGTTTTGTTTCTCTCTTGTTGTTCTCCTTTTCAGTACAATTTTTTTATTATTATTATTTTATTTCAATTATTAAACTTTTCTTATCTCAACCCATGAGTTTTCTCAATTTTGCTCTTCTGATTCTCTCCCCCATCCCACCAGGGGCGGAGGGGGAGGGAGGGTGAGCGAGCCACTGTGTGGTGCTTGGTTGCCAATGGGGGCTAAACCACAACACTCAGTAACCCTAACAGTTCTTGTCTGTGCCTGTTTCAGTTTGAATGTCGCTTTCTTAAGTAGCATACAAAATTGTACAGTGTTTCAGCTGCTGTGTACCATGATGTTATTACTGGACTTCTGGATATACTTTACATAATCCACCCTAGGAGTGTATGTGCCTTTTCTCAGGGCTACATAATTATTCTGTGATAGACTAACATTTCCAGCTGATGAGCTCCGATGTTGTAGCTGCCTGTTTATTAGTTCCTAATTTCACTGCATTCCAATATGTGAGCTCATCCAATTGTTTCTATATTCTTGCCTGCCTCTGTTTTAATAAAGCCTCTGTTCAGGCCATCTGCAAATTTCATTAGCACACACTTTATTTCCAAGCTCATAATTAAAATAGTAAGTAAGATGGGATCTTAACTGGATGTAAGACTTAACTGGAGCTACAGCTGGGTCTTAACTGCTCATTCAGGATCTCCATTAGAATCTTCTTTAGTTCTCCCTCTGCTGTGACCCATCTTATCCCTATCTACCTTCCCCACTTCGGACTTCCTGAACAAACCCGCTACTTCTTCATATGAAGTAATAACATGTATCAAATGGCTTATTAAAGCAACAGATCTTTGTTACCTTTGTCTAGAAAACAATTTTCTTATGAAAAAGAGGTATATGGTAGTGTGATCTCAGGAATCCTAATATATGCAACTGACTATTTCTGTCCCTTCCCTATGCCACACATTGCCCCTAAATGCCTTTTCCTTTCTGCTATCCTAGTTGGTATAAAAGTCAGCAAAATTGTTCCTGACCAGTTAGCACCAGGAAGACATCTTTGAGTCCAGGAATGGCCACCTCCAGCTGGTTAGAACTGAATTTTGATGACACACAGTGGAATTACAGACCAGGAAACAAGCTGAAAGTGGTGCTAATAGAGCTCAAAATTAGGGCCATACTAGTGAAAGGAAACTTTGATGCTGCTATTTTTTGTATCACGTAGTAATCTGACACACATGCTGGCAGTAGTTGTGTTGAACTGTTGTAAATAAGATACAGAAGTCATGCCTCAGTAGTCTCAGAGGCATTTCTAGTCTCATTGCTTTGCCAAAAGCAGAATGCCTCCTGAGATTGCCAACAGTGGCTTGTTTGTTTTCCTGTTTTCCTCCTTTGACTGATGCTTAAAAAGGCATGTTTTAGCTTTCCACTTCTGTTTCACAGAACAGTGAAGGCTTTTCTGTTTTGCAGGGTAATTCAATCTAAACAGATGGGGGAAGTTCTTATCTCATATTTTCCCTGTTTCTTTTCGTATATATTATGCAGAGTATTAGTATATATTAGTAAAACAAACAAACAAAACAATTAGAGTTTTTTTAATAACCAAAGGATCTTTGTGAGCAATACTGGGAAAAAGTTGCATAAACTTGTCAGATGGATGTGTATTTATCATTGTCAAAAACCTTTACTGATAGTCTCACTCCTTATTTGTGTTTGATGGAATGTGGAAAAAATTCTGAGGGACATTTATTTCTTGTCACAAGGAAAGTGTAATACTATGGATCATGTAGTCTTACAAAATTGTTGAATGTTCTCATCAATGAGATGACTGTTCATTTTCTAATGCTGATGTTCATGATCAAGAAAATGACATTACTAAGTATGAGGCCTTCTTCAGGAAAGGAAAAAGCGGTTAATTTTTTTTCTTTCAACTGAGGCAGTGACACCAATTTTCTCTTTCTACCCTGTAATTTAAGAAATCACCCATTTTAGAGCCACAGCTAATGTGCTGACACAGCACCAGCTTTATTTTGAGTTTGTGAAATGCTGATAATAGGATAAAGACCTACCCTTATAAGTTTTAACTCACTCAGTAAGACAATGTCTTTGACATACTATGACCCCAAAGGCCTATCACGGAAGAAAAACAGCACCATGCTGAAAAATAACAGCCCATCATGTAATTGAGAGCATGACTCAACAACATGCTAATAAGCAGGTGTCTGTGTTGTTCATGCTGGTGCAGAAGGCTTATGCATCTGCCCTCTCAAGTTCTCACTGCCTGCAGATCAGACTGCAGCTGTTGTGGGGTGGGAAAGCCCGTTTATCTGACCTCTGTACTAAAATTCTGTGCTGAAGGTTTGTGATTTTCCCAAGCAATGCAGAACTGGACTACTGACCACAGGCTGCTTGCTTTTCATAGAACTCTTTGTGGAGATGCAGACTATGATCAGACTATGGAAGACAGCAGTAAGGAAGGGTATCCAAAATGCTTCATGATCCTATTCTCACTTGGCAAAGGAGCCCAAAAGATACTGTTTAAAAGCACTGTGCTGTTGGATGTGTTAAGGTCTTGGTGATAACATGTGAGAGCAATTTAAGAGGTTTCCGTCTCCTGCTGTGAGGTCCACAGTTTATGCGAGTCTCGGGAAAAGCAATGGTAGGGTGAGTTTGGAGTTCAGGCTGTGAACTGTGGCAGGAAAGGTGCTGATGAACATTTGCTGCAGCTGACAGCTCCTGAAGCAGTGCGCATAGCAAAGAGAACACTGGTAAGTGTGAACTTCTTGTATCTCCCTGACATGAATGACCAAAGCCCTTTTGAAGGCATCTGAAGTGCTTTACTTGCCAACTAGAGCTTCTGACATGTCTTATGGATGTAGTGGTGCACACAGGAAAGGAGCCCTCTGGTACTGTCTCTTCAGGAATAGACAGCAAAACAAGGAATGCTACTATACATGCAACTATAGTTTGCCCACATCCTGTCAGCAGATCTTGTCTCCCAAGTTAAGTAACATATAGTAGAGTTGAGGTTCAGAGAAGTGCGACTGGTGTGATCAAAGGTATTGAATAGATTCTGTATGATTAAATGGACCTCGAAATGGACTGGGAAACAGTCAACTGAGGGGGGGATATAACACAGTGGAATGATGAGTGGCCTGGAGAGGGCAATTGGGGAGTGGCTGTTCACTCTTTGTTCCCAACAAAGAAGTAGGGGCATCAAAAGAAAGTAGCAGAAGGCAGATTCAGAACAAACAGAAAAAGTGGGGTTTTTTCCACACAAGAGGAACTTAAACTGTAGAACTCCTGGCAGCCAGGTGTTGTGGATGACAAAAGTGGTCACACAATTCAGAGGGAGGCTGGAAGGAAAATATACTGGGGGCTACTAAATATATCACAACTATGCCTAGTTCAGGAAATCCTGAATCCGTAAATAGGTTGAGACTCTATCTGAGGCAGGTTACTGGGTTAGGTAAACTCTGGCTCAGAATACATATTTTTATGTTTCTTAAGTTCCAATTTGTGAGAGCCCTGATGCTGTAAGAAAGGAATCCATTAAGTTTGTGAATGACTCCCACTGGGGGGTGGGGTCAGTATTCCTCAGTGTAAGACTGCCATTCAGAGGGACTGGAATGGGCTGATGGGAACCTCATGAAATTCAACAAGGATATATCCAAAGTCCTACATCTGGGCAGGAAGGACTTCTGGCAGTAATACAGTCTAGTTTGGGTTCTTCCTGTACAAGAAAGACATGGATAAACTGGAGCAAGTTCAGTGAAGGGCCATCAGGATGGCTGGAGCATGTGTCCTTTGAGGAGAGACTGAGGGAGCTGGGCAGCCAAGCAATGGAGCAGGTTGCCCAGAGAGATTGTGGACTATCAGTTCTTGGAGGTTTTCGAGAGCCGAGTGCATGAAGACCCAAACAAACATTGTCTCAGTTCAGTGTTGCACCTGACTAGACAAACTCCCAAGATTCCTTCCAACTGGATTTATTCTTTAAGTCTATGACCTTTCAGCTAGGTCACCTCCCTGAACTGCATGACTTCTGAGCAACAGTGCCTGTGCAAAGCAGGGGACAGGGGCACGTGATTGAGGGAGGGGCTGAAGCACACCTGACTTGGACCAGCGTAAGCTGCTGTGGAACTGCACCCTCACAGCAGTTCAAGACATCTTTCATCTTGTCCTGTCGATCAGGCCAGTGTTCTAAAGGTGGAACAAAACCACTTGGAACAAAAACACCTGCAACCTGATCTTTTAGAGAGGGACAGGTCTGCTGCCTCCCTGGGGCCCAGATTAAAGATGTGACAAGAAAACTTCCTATCCTGGTATGGCCCTTGGATTATTATCCGTTATTGATTTTTCACATAGGCAGCAATGAAGTTGCAATGAGAAGTCCAAGGGCAATCAAGAGAGACTTCAGGCCCTTGGGATGACTGGTTTAAGGGATCAGGAGCACAAGTAGTGTTCTCCTCTGTCCTTCCAGTTGCAGGGAATGATGAGGGAAGAAGCAGGAAGAGTCAGCAGATCAATACGTGGCTCCAAGACTGGTGGCACCAGCAGGATTTTGGGGTTTTTGATCATGGGTCAGTTTACACAACACCAGGCCTGCTGGCAACAGATGGGGTACACCTGTCTCAAAGAGGGCAAAAGGATCTTTGCGCAGGAGTTAGCAGGGCTCCTGGAAAGAGCTTTAAACTAGATTTGAAGGGGGAAAGGGGTAAAATCAGGCTTGCTAGAGATAAGCCTGGGGGCAGCACACCAATGTTTGATGAACAGTGTGCTAGTGAGGTCCACGATGTGCTCAGTACACTGGAGTGCATTTGAAATGTCTTTATACTAATGCATGCAGCATGAGGAATAAGCAAGAAGAGCTAGAAGCTTTGACCCAGTCCTGGAACTATGACATCATTGGTATAAGCAAAACCTGGTGGGATGAGTCCTGTGACTGGGTTGCCATGATGGATGGTTACAGGCTCTTCAGGAGGGATAGGCAGGGCAGGTGAGGCAGGGGCGTGGTGCTGTAAGGGAGGGGTTGGACTGTATGGCACTTACAGTTTACAATGACATGGTTGAGAGCCTCTGGGTAAGGATGAAGGGGAAAGCAAATAAAGTGGATGTTGTTGTGGGAGTCTACTATTGACCACCCAGCCAGGACAATGACACCGATGAATTATTCTACAAGGAATTAAGGGATGTCTCTAGATCAACTGCCCTTGTCCTTATGGGTGATTTTAACTTCCCAGACATCAACTGGGAATATCATACAGCAGACACAAACAGATCCAGGAAATTTCTGAATTATGTTAAAGATAACTTCGTGGTGCAGGTACTAAGGGAGATGACTAGGAAAGCGCCATCCTAGATTTGTTTGTAAACAGAGAGGGACTTGTGGGTGGACTGGTGATTGGTGGCTGTCTTGGTCTCAGTGACCATGAAGTAGCTGAGTTTCAAATCGTTGGTGATAGGAGAAGATCTGCCAGCAAAACTTTGACCCTGGATATGGGGAGAGCAGACTTTGGGCTGAAGGCTAGTTATTAAGGTCACCTGGGAATCTGCTTTTGAAGGTATTGGGGTCCGTGAATGCTGGTCACTTTTTAAGAGCTATCTCTTAAGAGCGCAGGAGCAGGCAATTCCAAAGTGTCAGAAGTCAAGCAAGCAGCGCAGAAGGCTGGCTTGGCTGAGCAGGGATTTTCTTCTAGAGCTTAGGCAGAAAAGGAAAGTGTATGGACATTAGAAGATAGGACAGGTGACACGGGAGGACTACAGAGATGCTGTTTGCCACTATAAGGAGAAAATTCATACGGCCAAAGCTTGATTAGGGTTCAAGCTGGCCAGCACTGTGAAGTACAACAAAAAGGGCTTTTTTAAATATGTTAATAGCAAAAGAAGGATCAGAGGTAACATTGGTCCGTTGCTTGATGGGGTTGGTCACCTCACAAATAGGGACGTAGAAGAAGCAGAGGTGTTTAATGCTTTCTTTGCTTCTGTCTTCAACACCGATGATGGGCCCTGGGACCCCCAGAGCCCTGTGTTGAAAGACTGTGACTGGGGAGATGATAAACTCCCAGCCGACCCTGAACTTGTTTGAGACTTGCTACTCCAGCTGGATGCACATAAATCTGTGGGGCTTGATGGGATTCATCCCAGGGTACTGAAAGAGCTGGCTGATGTCATCGTGGGACCTCTTTCCATTATTTTCAATGGTCTTGGGAGTCTGGAGAGGTCCCAGTCGACTGGAAGCTGGCAAATGTCCCAGTTTTCAGGAAGGGAAAGAAGGAAGAGCCTGGCAATTACAGGCCTGTCAACCTCACTTCAGTGCCTGGTAAAATTATGGAGGAGGTTATTCTGGGCGTTACTGAAAAACACGTGAGAGACAATGCAGTCATTGGTCACAGCCAGCACGGATTCATGAGGGGAAAGTCCTGCTTAACCAACTTAATTTCCTTTTATGACAAGGCCACCCATCTAGTTGACCAAGGGAAGCCAGTACATGTGGGGGTTTGGGACTTTAGGAAAGCTTTTGATACTGTCTCTCACAGTATCCTTCTGGATAAACTGTCCAGCACACAGATAGACAAGTCCATAATACCTTGGGTGAGCAATTGGCTGACGGGTCAGACTCAAAGTGTTATAGTAAATGGGGTTACATCAGGCTGGCAGCCAGTCACCAGTGGGGTTACCCAGGGCTTAATTTTAGGGCGAGTGCTCTTTAATGTTTTTCTAAATGATGTGGACGCAGGAATTGAATGTACTTTAATTAAGTTTGCCGACGATACTAAACTAGGAGGAACTGTGGACTCCTTCGAGGGTAGAGAGGCCTTATAGAGAGATCTGCATAGACTAAAGAGCTGGACAGTCACCAGCCATATGAAATGTAACAAGAGCAAGTGCTGGATTCTGCACCTGGGACAGGGTAATCCTGGTTATACGTACAAATTGGGGACGAGAGGCTGGAGAGCAGCCCCATGGAAAGAGATCTGTGGGTTTGGGTGGATGGCAAGTTGAGTATGAGTCAACAGTGTGCCCTGGCAGCCAAAAGGGCTGACCATGTCCTAGGGTGCATCAAGCACAGCATAGCTAGCCAGTTGAGAGAGGTGATTGTCCCACTCAACACTGCACTGGTGGGGCCCTGCCTTGAGTACTGTGTGCAGTTTTGGGTGCCTCAATATAAGAAAGACATCAAACCATTAGAGCGTGTCCAGAGGAGGGTGACCAGGATGGTGAAAGGTCTCGAGGGCAAGACTTAGGAGGAGCAGCTGAGGTCACTTAGTCTGTTCAGCTTGGAGAAGAGAAGGCTGAGGGGTGACCTCATCGCAGTCTACAGCTTCCTCAAGGGGGGCAGCGGAGGGGGAGGTGCTGATCTCCACTCTCTGGTGACCAGTGATAGGACATGAGGAAATGGAATGAAGCTGTGTCAGGGGAAGTTCAGGCTGGACATTAGGAAAATGTTCTTCACTGAGAGGCTGGTTGGTCACTGGAACAAGCTCCCCAGGGAAGTGGTCACAGCACCAAGCCTGTCAGAGTTCAAGAAGTGTCTGGACGATGCTTTTAGTCATATGGTTTACTTATAGGTAGTCCTGTGAGGAGCAGGGATTAGGAATTGATGATCCTTATGGGTCCCTTCCAACTCGAGATATTCTATGATTCTATGAACAGCTCAACATTGGGAATGCTGTCTTCCAGGATGTTACGGAACACTTAGTTTTTAGTGCAGCATTTCTAAAAATTATTGATAGAGTCAACTGGAGTTCTCATTATCTAATGCCTTTTTGTTCTGTACATTCTAATAAAACGATTGATCTGGAAAGTTGGGGTTTTTTTCATTCTGCTTGTCAATTTCACCCCTCCTCTTCAAATATGTTTCAACAGTATCTAGAATAAGAGCTGCAAAAAGTTTTTGGCATGCCTCTAGCTCTGCTTAGTCGATCTGTTATCACAGTAATGGGGTGGAAGAAGTGCAACAGAACTAAGTATAACTCTCAGTTCTGTTACATGAGCAAGCAGACTAGAGACAAGCAGCAAAAGAATAAATGACAAATGTTAGATAAATGTCCATTTATGTTCAAGTAGAGCAAGTAGGGTTGTTTCTATTGCTCATCATATGTTTTTAGTCATCAGGGATCAAACTAATCTTTTAGGCAATTCTAGTGAAGCCAGTAATGAATATGGCCCATCTAATATTAAATGGAATAAGAGTCAGAAATGGATTATGAGGAAGAAGGTAAATGGCAGATGGGAGACTTGGGAGTGCTAAAGATTAACCCATTTGCTTTTCAGCTTTTTGAAATTGGATTCAAATTTCTCTTTCAGCTAGGCAAAGATAGAATATATTGGGATCATCAGAATGCAACAAAACCTATCAGAAGGGTAAGCAACTTTGTCAGACTGTTGAAAACAACAAAACCAGGTAAAAGGGTACTCCCCAGTTAAGAGTGATCAGTGTTGTTATGTAATGCTTGCAGAACACTTACATGAATTCTTTTTATTATGACAGTGTTTCTACCCTGTGAGCTACAGATACATAGATCACTTCTTAGGGATTTGCCGTATGAACAGTATTTGTTATGCAATAATCCAATGGATGTGAAAATTTAAAGTGACATAGAGATCTATTGGAAAAACTGTAGAGATCCACAGATTGGAAAATACTGAAAGCCACTGACTGATAACAGGACTGTTATTTGACTTTTGTAAGGCATCCCAAAGTTTTAAAGCAAAGATTGTTTTGGGTGAAGTCCAAGTATGAAATTATTTTGAGGTGGTTATCTAGCTACCTTAGTTTCTGTATTCTTTCACATAATGCAGTTCTGATATGTTGTGTAACACAAAGCTAGACACCATGACAACTAAAAGATTACCTTGTTCTTGCTGTATCATGTTAATTTGCCACACATATGTTACATTTCCATATGCCTATTGTAGAAAGTTATTCTGCCATGCAGCCCAGCAGTGCTACATAACATTTCTGAAACTAGTTTCTGTTCATCTAGTTGAAGTTTTCACATTGTTTTTTGTTGGCTAGAAATTAAGGCCTGAGACTCATGAGGATATCGCTGGCAGTAAAAGCAGTCTGGGCATGAGTAGTAGGCTCCAGACTCGCAATTAGACTTTTTATGATAATTTTGAGTGCCTAAATTTCAGTGTAGCTACTGTATAGAACATTTTTGTTGTTAAGGTGCAGGCCTATACAGAAGTCACTATGGAATTCATCTGTTAATTTACAGCACAACAGCTTGTCCAATAACTGCCAAAAAGTAACTGCTCTTACCTAGTAGCAAGTGAATGATTGATTACCCTTTCTCACTGACTAGTGGGAAAATGTTTACAAGAGGCAAAGTATGTACATGAATTGTTACAGTGGAATGACAAATTCATTGCCTGTTCATGGCTTATATTAACTTCTTTTATCTTGATAAGTTGCTGATAGTCTTAGAAAATATCATCTGCCTTCCTCTGAAACAAGACATGTAGAGAAGTTTGGGTTGAGCATTTAAAACTGTTAATTGGTTTGGAAAAATTAGGCCTAAACCTAACTCTCAAAACTAGCAGAACACTGGGGCAAAGAAATAGTTCATTACACTCTCATGTAGGACTTGCAGATAGCAGGGAAATTGTGTCAGACAAAAAGGAATTGAATATATTATTAGGAAAAAAGTTGCATCACTATACTTGCTCGAATAAAAAGTAGTATATAAAGTCTCAAATGCAATTGTAAAAGGATTCATGCTCTAGGAATATACTCAGTGATGTGGAATTCATCTGCTTTGCCTTCCTGTTGGAACAAGGAGTTTTTACTGGCAATATATTGGGTTGTAAAAAGGATTTGAATGTCTCTTGAGGCTGAGGAAGAGACAAAGTGTTCTTACAGAGAGAAACTTCAGGAACAGCAAAGCTCAGGAGAAACAATAGGATGAGTGAGGTCTATGTCTTTCTGAGTGACATCTGTGTCTTTTTCTCTCCCTATAAGGGGAGAACTTTGGATCCAGTATGTGTATGTCTTACTAGAAGCATGGAGAAAATATTACTGGGATGATGTATGCTTTCCAACAGTTTAAGAAGCCTACTACAAATTAGGCTTATTATAATTCTCAGTATGATAAATGTCAGGGGCATTTTGAACTTCATGACAACACCAGGGATAATATTTGTCTCCTGTTGTTTTAAATGCAGAGATCTTAAGTAGCTGGGCACACAATTTTCATGCAGTACATCCATGATAAAATATCTTTGAAGGTGAAACAGGCTTAAGAAATTATCCCTTCCATACACACACAGTAATACCATTGTTGTTTGCTGTCCCCTCTTAGTGGCAGTAAGCTGTTAGATGTTCATGATACATTGTTGGATGCACTCAGGTTAAAGGTAATATCTTCTCCTCCAAGACCCATTTTTTTTTTAACAATGTTACTTCATTTTAGTGATCTGATTCAGAGCAAGTAGGAGGGGCCAGAAGGAGGTCTTGAGGATGAGAAACTTTTTAAGTGTGCTTCGTTGTTAAAGGTAGCATATTATGAACTACAGCCTCATTTTTGACAGCTGTTTTATACATGGCCTCTCTTCATTGCATTATTCAGTGGTGATCCTTGGTTTTTCCAGACTGTGATCCGATGTTGTATGAGAAAAAAATTCACTTTATTCATATCTGGCCTTAGAGAGAAAAAGGAAAATCATGTCCTTGCTCCAGACCTGTCTGTGATCATAACATCAGGATCACTACACCCAGACTATGAAGACAGGATATGGCATGTATTGCTGCAAAAGTTATGTTTGATTGCTGAAGACAGGAAATGTACATAATTTGGAGGGTAGAAAGCAAGAATCAAGAAGAAAACTTCTGCTAGTAAAACAAGCATATTGAGTTAGATTATATCCATCATATCACAAGAAAGAAACACACCAGAAGATTTTTTTTACATGAATCAAAGCTAATCAATGCTTCTAGTTACAAAGAGAAAACCAGGAGCATCATTAATCTGAAATGTTGCTGGGAAAGCAGTTTCTTCATTTTTTAAAACTATTCTTACATAACTTTTCAATCTCAGGTGAGTCACCTAGAAACTAAAAAGGAAACAGCTAGCAATTTTTGCAATAGTTTTATTTGACATCATAGGAATATTGCTCTTGCTCTCCTGCTCTGAAAGTAGGCCATTTGACCAACAGAGATAAAGACATTATTTAGTAAATTCAAGGGTAACAAAAGTGATTCATAGATAATGACCAAAGGGTTTCATTTCTGAATATAAACAGGTACCAGCAAGGTAGTGTGGGGGGAATTCATGTAAACATTTTTGCTTTTTAATGTGAGAAACCTGCAATGATATATTTTCAAGATGTCAGGAGATGAATCTGTTTTCTCGGTCTGATTTAATTATTCCTACTTCCCTGTAGCATAGGAATGCTATGAGAATTAATTAGTTAATGTTTCTTCATTGTTTTTTTTCTAGGTGCCCTTATGTCCTGTTATACTCAGCAGAAACATTTCAACTCAAGTTTCATTGTTTCAAGAGCCTGTAATTTATTGTGATAAAATGGTGCAGCTCTGCTGTTTTGACCAGGAGGTCAGTCTGAATGTGGAGTAAACAGGATGGAGTTGTACATATTCTTTAAGGAGAGCGCGCTTTCCTCTCCCATCAACAGTATTTGCAACAGAGAGAGAAGAAGCAGAAAGAGCAAGATGGTTTCAGAAAAATGAGAGAGTAGCAGGGAGGGAACGTGGCTGAGGTCCAGGTAAGATTGTTAATAAGGAAGCAAGTCTTTGGCAAAGACTGTTGGCTACTACACTTGTTCACAAAAAGAAAAGTCTTCAGGGGAAAAAGAAAACGTTACTAGAATCATCAGCCATGTAGTACACTTTGCAAATTGGCCAACTGCATTTACAAACCAAAACCGTTACTTACTGACTGTATGAGTTCTCATCTAAATTCCTATGACACAAAGGAGAGAAAAAAGGACTTTCCTCAGTACTGCAAATGAAAAGTGTTAAATTGCATGTGCTAATATTGCCTGGCACCACCAATGACATCCTTGATGGTTCCCGCTCACTGGCAACACCACCTCTCTCTTTCACCTGAAGGAGATCAGTCTCTGCTCACTGTAGCAGCTACTATATGTCTAAACTGAATCTTTCCTTAAACAAACATTGTAGCAGTAAGCCAAGCTAATAGAGAATTTGTACAGACCATAAACCCTCCCCACCCAAACCCAGAAATCAACCAAAACTTTTAGTATTACTCCCTAACAGAGCAGAGCTGACTATCCCCCATTGCCAGAATGCTGAGTGTACTTTCCTTTGACACACTGTCATAACACCTCCCTTGCTGCTCTTTTGACCTTGCCATTGTCGTGCCTTTTCCCTCTTGAAAAACAAATGAAAAAAAAAAAGCCCGGAAACTTCATTTTGGACCAGGAACAGCAGCTGCAGCAACACCAGTTCCTCTGCAGATTCCTGCCTCTTGGTTCTTGGCCAGCAGCTCGCTGGGGCACTGGAAGAGGAAGGTGTGGGAGGGAGGAGGTCAGTTCTAGAGCATTCATTCACCTTGCCCAGGCTGCTTCTGTGGACCCAAGAGTAACAAGCGGCTTGCAGCAGTCTGCGCCATGAGAACAAAAAGTGAGACACTTGTGGTAAGTGTATGTATGGCTTAGGTAGAAAATTGGAGCCCTAGGCACAGCTCAACACGAGCCTGTTTCTGCTCTCTCATAGTTCTTCTGGAGTGACAGCTCTCCTCCTCAAAACGAATACAAGCCTGGACCCATGGTGTGAACCTGCTGCCCACAGAGTATGCTTGAATGTTTTTCTAGTATCTGTGGCATTTCTGAGTGCTTGAGATGTCTGTACTGTAGTCTTCTATTGCCTGCAACAAGGTTGATACGCATTCCTCAACTCAGCAGTAGATATGAGATTAGCATACCGTTGAAGATGCATGGGACAATTCTTACCTTCCACTGTGAATAAAGACTGGGAGTGGGACAAAATGGGACATTACCATGCTGGATTTTGCTGCTACATAGATAGAGCTGTCTCGGGGCTCTGACTCTTTCTTGATTTTCCCCAGTCTCACAAATGACCTCATTTTTTCACATACTGACACAATGTGGTTAGTGCGGTTGGCGAAAGGCAGCAGCGTCTGGGACAGTGAGATGAATCAACTAATTTGTGTAGTATAGACAAAAAGGGGTTGACAAAGCAATAGGAAGTCCTTTCTGCATCTTACAGATTATCTGTGGAAGAGTTTGCTTGTACAAGGACACCCCACTCCTTAGGGTTTAAGTCAGATGTTCAAAGGACTTGCTGCATGGATGCAGAAAGCACGTAGTGATCTGGGGCACCATGGCTGAGCTGATCATCAAGAGCAACCTAGTAAAGTGTAGGCTAACATTCTAGATCTTCCACAGAAGCAGAGAATCGGAACCATTTTTGATTTTATTTGGAAGGTCTCTGTTCCTACAGAGATTGTTTGTTATGATGTATGACTTTGCTGGGTATGGTACAGCTGTTATCCTGGAGATTTGCCAGTGACTTTGTTTTAATATTCTGACACACTGTTCCACTTCCAGTGGGGGTAGCTGACTTATATAGATATTGAAGTATTTCCTCTGTTTATTTTTCTGACTCTTTTTAACTAGTTCAGGCTTTGATTTAAGAAGCATAGTAGGTGTTAGCACGATGGTCTTAATGCAGTTCTAAAAAATGTATTGAGTATTTTAACTTTCCTAAATGTGAAAATACCAGTTCTTCTATATTTGTGTTTATTATTATTGGATATGTTTATTTATTTTTATTTGTATTTATCTGACAGGTCAGGATAATTTTCAGGATCCAGATTATGAAAGTTCAGCACGGTTCCAGGATCCGAATAGAAATGAGATGGCATCTGCTGTTTTAAAAGATTTTTTTCTGTCAGTCTCTGCAGTCTCTCTATCTTAGTGGTTCCTAGAGAAGCAAAGCCGAAGAAGGGCAACATTCCTACTATTAGCACTAGTTCATGAAAATACATTTTGGTGATTTTAACTTTAAATGTTCTTTTCCAATATTAGAATGCTTTAGCTCATTTCATATTAAACCTTGACCTCATTAGCAGTCATGGAAGTCTGCTTCTATCAGTTCTTGGATTTGTAGCATCCATCTGTTTCCTGGGGTACCAACTTTTATAAAGTGAATTATATAACAGGTGAAGACAAACTGCTACCTTGAATGACTTCGAGTGTTGTTTCTCAAGCTCTTTAGTCCCTTTTATTCTTCAGTCAATTAATAATTCTTTACAAGCTCTACCATAACACTGAAGACATATATAAATGTGCTTTGTGCTTTTCCTTGCTGTCCCATAGCAACTCCCTCATTAAGTCTGTAGACCTGTGCACAATTCTCCGCCTTTGGTTTACTTGCATTCTGTTGTCTCTGAGAATAGGTCAATAGATAGCTGATTCTATTCATCCCAGTCCAACGACTGAGCCTGCTTTGTTTGTAACTTGGAGATTTTTTTTTTAACAGTCAAGGGCAAAGAAATATGCCTATGACAAGATAGTTTTTCTTCTGGGTATACAGTCTTTTTGGATTTCTTAAATTAATGTCTACAATATAGTGTAGGTCTCCAGGTGCCTTTGGATATGCAGCCTTAGGAATTTTTTCAGGATGAAGATAATTTTCGCTTGGGAAACTGCAAAAATGATACAATGACCTTCTTAGTTCTCCTGCCAGACTCTTTTATAGGCAGACTTATATAGGTCTCTTTAGCTATTGTGTTTTTGCCAAGTACTTCTTTTCTTTGGTACTAATACATATATTGCATGGAAGCATGCTCACAAACTATAGATTTCATAGGTAAAATTATCTGTTTTAATTTTTTAGTGGATAGTCTGCAGTATTAGTCTGTGGGTGAGCTGATTACAACGCAGATCCTGACTCCGCACTTTTCTGCAGTCTGTGTAAAATACCTATCCTGTATTCAGTAAGGAGAATGCTTTTAAAATTAGGACTAAAAATCCTGATTGTGTTGCCCCGAACTCTGTAAAAAATATTACAGTTGAATTTAAAAGTGAAAAAGCTAAACCCACCTGAGTGATAGGTGTTTGCTTTAGAAAAGGCTGAAGAGCCATGGGGGTGTATCCCACATTAGCAAGCTGTATCTCATACATCTGCTACTTTCCCCTTTGCTGAGGACTTTGACAGAGGCTGACTGTGCTAGCAGGTCTCGCTCACATCTCTTGAGAACAAGACAAAGGAATTCCTGAGATCATTTGTGCTGATGTGTGATGCTGAGGTGTCCTCTGTCTAGACACAAAATCCTACTTGCAAACACACACAATAGAGCCAAGCAAATCTAGTACGCTAAGTTCTTCCTTCTTTGAATATCTTCTTGCATTCATGTAGAAATAAATATTAAACAGTACAAAGGGAGTTAATGCTTAAATATGCCTAAAGCAATTATGATTGTTTAACATCTTATTGTTAATAACAATGTCTGAAAAGAATATTATCAAAAATAGTACATACTTTTAAAACAAGGGCAGCAGCTTTGGTATAGAAACAACTAGAGGGTGCTCCTCTGCTTTGGAATTTGTCAGGGCTGCAAGAAAGGTGAAGTAGAGAAGGAAGATATAATCTCTAGAAAAAAATGTGTAATCAGAATCATCCTGTTCATAATGTTTGTTGCAGATGTCTAGAAACATTTGCTGAGTTACAATTAAGGTTGTAGTTTAGCAAAGACAGAACAATTGCTTTGCAAAACATTACAGCCTTTTCTTAAAGTAAACTGAGTGCTTAGCAGGGAAATCATCCCCACATATATGTATAGTACATATTATACATATAACTATAATACTTTGTAGCGTTCCTTTTAAAAATACTTTAAAAACATTTTTAAAAGGAATTACTCTAAGAGGTTTTAGCAAATTAATTATGTGACATTTTTAAAAGCAATCCTTGTTGCAATGACAGCCACAAGGAGGGGGAAAATCCTGCAACAGAGACAATATCTGAAGGAAGCCCAAAACTTAAACTATCTTTAAGTGAAATAGCAAATTCAAAACGATGCCATCAACTGGACAGTCACAGCTGCAATTTAAGATTGTGTTAACTCCAAGTATCTCCTGAAATGCTAGGCTGTTTTAAGATGAGAGAACAGTTTTTTTTCTGTTTTCTGATCATTTACTATGTGCTTCTGATTATATGAAATTCATGTTATGACTTCAGAGGTTGTACTTACTTCCTCAGATTTTGCTAGGTATGGTATTTAGTGGCAACGTTAACAGCCAAGATGAAAACCTATAGGCAGGGATATTCAGACAGATGGAAGGCAGTAGAAAGGGCCAGAGGTTCATGTTATTGTCTTAGTAAGGCACAACCCCCAATTTTTTACATAGTAGAAAGATAAGAAAGTCTTTTGGAGGGTTAGAAAGGAAATCTTAAAGAGAAATTTGGAATGCATTTCTAAGCTGTTTTGTCAGAAAGCTGAAATGTTTTGAACAAGTGAATGAAAGTTACTGTGTCACTGTAGGTATCTTAGGGTATGTAGAAAATTATGGTAATGTGATCTGTGAGGCATTGCCTCTTCCTCCTCTCACTCACATATATATGAAAATAATTTAGTCTGTATAAATATTATAGTACTGAAAACTGCCTTATCTTTGTCATGTTTTACCACTTATTTACATATCAATAATAAAATTTTAAATGCCTCAAAATACTTTGAAGTATGTTACATTTTATCTATTTATATTCTTGTAATATGAAGCAGCATTGCCACTTTTATTCTCTGGCATCATTTAATGTGCAGAGTTGTATAGAACTTGTTATTTATCATACTGAAAGATAAATACATCCCCAGTATAAAACAGGAAAATGAGAAAATGCTACTATATTGCTGCATGTGCTCGAGAAGTGTCTTATTTTCCAAAGGAAAAGTGTAGCGCTGTATAATTTTACTAAAAACAGAAGATAGAAATAGAGAATTTTTCAAGCTGCTACTAAGGCTGCTTCCTGTTTTTACCACTGACCATGTCAAGTAATCATGTTCATAAACCGATCAAACTCAAATTTACATCACCTTTTCCTTAGCGACCCCATAGTAATGGTTTATAGTAATTTGTGTTTAAGTAGTACATTAAGTTTTTCTAGCCCTCCTGGTCATTTGTCACTGCCAGATGTGGAGAATAAAGTGAATTCCAATCCTATAGACTCCTACCTTGGCACTGGGGTCCAGCATTTTTTTACAAGTTGAGAATCTGAGATACTATGCTTAGAGCTTTGAAATTAGGACATAAGGAACAGGCATTCCTTCTCTGGCTACTTGACTACAGTACCTGGTGATCGAATGAATTCTTTATTAAGTAATTTATTGAATAACTGGGAGACTGTTCAACTGACCAGGTAGGCTTTGCCCAGAACTCTTCCGCCTTTTCCATGGTGACAGGATGCAGCAGGGCATTATCCAGCTGCTCCCCTCACTCCAGACTTCTGCCATATTCTCTACGCCGCTCTTAATCTTCCAGTCCAGTCAGACCCTATCTTCTTCCCAGTTTCTTTGGTTAGTCCCAGATCTGTCTGTCTTTGCTTCTCAACTAGTCGTCCTGTTCCTGCTGTGCCTGCATTCCTACTGCCACGGCACGGTACGTGCCTTGCCCTGGTTCCCTCCAGTACTCCAGCTCTTCCTGAGATCTGTCCCACTGCCTCACACATGCCCTTTCCAGTTCCCTTCCCAATCTCAGCCCCAATGCCTTGCCAGCTAATTTTGCTCACTAAACCCTCTGGTTCTTTCCTTGTACCTACTTCCATCCGGTTCCCCTGGCTCTTGGTTTTCTCTCTCTCTTGCTGTGTCTTTGCCAACCCAGTTGTGGTTTCACTTTCTAGTTTCTACCGTTGCGTGGTTGTAGTTACCCACAGCACCCCTACCTCCAATTTTCTACTGCCTTGCTTCAGGTGGATTTTTTTGGCCCTAATTCACTCTCTCATACCCATTTAGGTTCAGCTTCTTTCTTTTCCAGTTTTGAATGTCCACAGTTCCTCAGTGCTCAGGGAACACAAATGAGAGCACTCCTGCTCTATGTACAGAATTTGCTCTTGGACTCCTCATGGCCCACAGCCATCCAAACTGGCAGCTGTGTAGAAAGTATTACTCTGCATGGGCTGAAGGCTCACCCAGCAAAGAAAGCATCTACACCAAGCCAAAGCTGCTAAGTACAAAAGTTTTTGCAGAGCATGTGTAAATGGCAACATCCCGAGTTTTCCAACCTGAACAATTTTAGATATATTTGGATGAAGTTAGATAAGGCACATTTTAGAAATGTGCCTTAAGTCAAAGCATTTGAGTACCAGATCTTTACAGGGCAAATAACCCTCAGAATACTTTTTCCTTGAGTTTACAGTATAACTTACCCTATATTTACCCTCAGGAGGAGCTGAATCAACTTGACAAAGGTTTTCCCAAAGTGTTTGGCCTCTGAATTTAAAAGTTTCAGTTGAAACTGATAAGATTTTGCAAGATTATATGCAGCTAAGTGCAAAATACTATAGTGGGAAATGTCAACCAACCTGAATAACAAGGAGTCCCACAAGTCTTACCTATAAAAATGCAAGAAATTGCCAGATGTAGATAAGTAATTCAGCATACATGTATATGACTTTAGGCTTCTATCTCCCACTCTAATGTTTCTTGTCTTCTTTGTCTTTAAACTGTTGAAGATGTTGAACATTATCTGTTGAACAATCTGACAGTGGCCTCAGGGTTCAGTGGTAATATTAATATTGGAGAAGAATGATAAATCTCTAAATCACTTGGGACATCCCAGGAGACGCGTTCCCTAGTCATTATTTTGAAGTTCAGAACTAGAAGGTGTGAGTAACCATTTATTGTCCATTCTACATTTTAGATATAACCTTCGGGAGTTTTTTTCCTCTCTTTTTCAGATCTGATAATTAAATTAAGGTTTTGCACCCTAACCTGTAATAACCATTCAACAGCCATGGTTCCAATTTTGTACTGACAGAGGAGGGTGTTCATAACACCTATCTTTCCCTAGTTTCCCCAGGCTTTCTTTAGAGCTAATTGAAAGGCTCCTTCTATGGATGGTTCAGAATTGGACCCTAATAAAACTGCTCTGTTTTTTCACTTGAGAACTTTCTTTTTTCCATTGATTTTAGAAAGAATCCTTAGAGACTTTTGTCACAAAGGTCTTAAATTCACCTCTTATATGAGTAAGCCATCCCCTATTTGATGTTGAGTGAATTCCATGTCATAATATGGTGATTGTCTAGGGCATATTAGAGATTATTTAAAATAGCAAGTACATACCAGACAACGAGTTTGTTACCTCATGTTGATTGACTTAATTATTGGTCTACCCCAGTGATAAACTACTGAATATTTAGAGTATTGTAATTGCCTTAGAGCATGGATAATAAGCAAAATAAACTTTTCTATCCTGAAAATTCCATGGAATTCAGTACAATTACTCACTAAAAATGTATCCCTAAATCTTTACGGCTTTGAAATCTACTGCGCTGTCATATTTCCTAAAGACGAAGGCACATCCTTTGAAATAGTATTCAGTACTGAATCAATTGCTGAGCTTAAACATTTACCAATATTTTAATTTCAGTGGTTTTATACCAAATGTTGCACTAAGGATACTGGCATATCAACATTTCTTTTTTTGCCTTTCTTTTTTGAATCCAAGGACATTCCTATCACATGGGTACTGGTTATTCTGCTGGCTTTCCTTTGTAAAAACTGTTCTGCATATCAAGCTATAAGAGATATGTAATAGTCCATGCAAAATTGCAGAAACAAGGTATCTTTACTAAACACCTTTTCAATTCTAAGAAGATTTTTTTTTCACATAGAGTAAAACCACTATTTGCTACTGATTTTGTCTGTGTAGATTCTTTGTACTGCAAAAAAGGTCTTATGCACAGTCATAAGTTTATTGCTATTTATTTATGATTTTTATTTGTCATCTGGCTGTTCATCTTTTCTGACTTGCATTTATTTATTTATTTATTAATGTTCAAATGAATTATTATGGGATTGTTTTTAAATTTCTTTTGATCATGGCTTATCCAGGTCTTTTTCTCTTTTGATCATGAAGAGAAGTATAAAACAATCTATTTGTGAAAACCTTCCAAATAAAGATAAAACAGATACACATCCAAAATGTCTTTCCCAATATGGAAAGCACAGAGGGAATGCATCATCTCTTTCAAAGTTAACCTTGTACATATTCAAGGCATGCAAATAAGAAAAAAACCCACCAGGGTAAGCAAAAAACTGGCTTCAAACTGTTGTCTAAAGGACCTTCAGGGTGATATAAAATATTTTAGACTGGTGATGTGACGTGCTTAGGATGCACATACGTAACATCTGTATTTTTATTATAGTGCTGTGTAAACAAGTTTCACTAGACATTTGGCTAACTTGTCTTACAGCCTAGCAGAACTTTTTTTTCTGCTTTAAATTCTGACTTACAAAGAATCCGATCCTGCTGTTTGTACCCAAGCAAATTTTAAATGTGTATTTCTTACCTTCATAAGTATCCTAGAATGTTTAAATGTTCCCTACACAAATAGAATGATTACATGGTAGGTAAAGTTAAGAAAAAAAGACTCTACTTTTTTAAAGTAAGAAAAGGTTAATATTTAAATACTGACATCATTTTTTTTCCTTTACTCATTAGTTTAGGATTCCAGCTAATGGTCACAGAGAGAGAAATGGAGACAGAATAAATCCATACTCTACTTTTATCTTTGTCTTACCAACCACAGGGATTTTTTCTGATTTAGTTTAAGATCATCATGCATCTCCTAAAGTTCAAATTCAAATTTACATCAAAGAAGCCTGCCTTATCTGCACAAGTACCTTTGCCATGGTTTTATGTCAGTCCAATTATTTGATCTACTTTTATATAAATATAGTATAAAGCAGGACATCGGGGGGTATTTACAAGGACTAACTTCAGGCACAGGAGGCTAATTTCTCTAGGCTTCCTCAGTATTTGGTAGAGGTCCCTTTATGAAATACTTCAGAGTAACAGCCTAGTTTAGTTTGCTCTGAGGTGCCTTCTAGAGAAAATGTTCTCCCTCTACTGTATACAACAAGTCTAGAGAATTAACATTCCTTGCTTAAAGTCATGTGACTCCTGTATAGCCTGGCTCACCCTCTGTCCATACTTACTTATTTGAGGTTAGGTTTCTTAATCTATACTTTAACAAGGGCTAGACTTTCAAAAATCTTCAAAACCCCAAATTCACTTTGATGAACATTTACAGGTGTTACATCTTCTTAGCAGCCTTCCTGCCTTGGTATACATGATTGTATATATATTTAGGGCCCAACTATGTCACATGGATTTTTTTAAGTTGTTGTATATATATTAGATGTTCATTATAATAATTATATACATTAGATAATCCATATTGTCTATATTGCCTGTATTACATATCTTATGCAAATGTTAACCACCACTTAGTCTTCATATTAAGGCTCTAGCAGGTCCTACTTGACTAACATGATCTCCTTCTATGACAAGGCAACCTTCTTAGTGGATGAGGGAAAGGCTGTGGATGTTGTCTACCTAGACTTTAGTAAAGCCTTTGACACCATTTCCCACAACATTCTCCTGGAGAAACTGGCTGCTCATGGCTTAGACTGGCGTGCTCTTCGCTGGGTAAAAAACTGGCTGGATGGCCGGGCCCAAAGAGTTGTGGTGAATGGAGTTAAATCATTGGTGGCCGGTCACAAATGGTGTTTCCCAGGGCTCAGTATTGGGGCCAGTTCTGTTTAATATCTTTATCAACGATCTGGATGAGGGGATCGAGTGCACCCTCAGTAAGTTTGCAGATGACACCACTTGGCACTGGTGAGGCTGCACCTCAAATACTGTGTTCAGTTTTGGGCCCCTCACTACAAGAAGGACACTGAGATGCTGGAGCGTGTCCAAAGGAGAGCAACAAAGCTGGTGGAAGGATCTAGAGCACAAGTCTTATGAGGGGTGGCTGAGGGAACTGCGATTGTTTAGCCTGGAGAAAAGGAGGCTGAGGGGAGACCTTAACACTGTCTACAACTACCTGAAAGGGGTTGTAGCAAGGTGGGTGTGGGTCTCTTTTTCCAAGTAAGAAGTGATAGGACAAGGAAATGGCCTCAAGTTGTGCCAGGGGAGGTTTAGATTGGATATTAGGAAAAATTTCTTCACCGAAAGGGTTGTCAGGCATTGGACCAGGCTGCCCAGGGAAGTGGTTGAGTCCCCATCCCTGGAGGTATTTAGAAGACATGTAGATGTGGTGCTTAGGGACATGGTTTAGCGGTGGACTCAGCCGTGTTAGGTTGGACTCGATCATCTTAAAGGTCTTTTCCAAGCTAAATTATTCTATGATTCATGATTCTATGATTCTATAGTCTTCTAATTTCAGCTCATATTTCTGAAGAGCTGAGTAGATGGTGATTAATGATTATATCTCTGTACTATTATTACTATAGTGAAAGTATGGACATTGCATAGTAGAAGTTGCATAAATGCGTAAATATTTCAAAAAGTAAGTAGCTGCTTCCCCAAGTTTTCAGTTTTTGTTTGAAAATGTCTCCCATGGGATCCTGCCAAGCAGAGTCCTAACAAGCTGAAATTTGCTCTCCTTAGGTCTAGGGTTGTGATTCTACTATTTGTCTTGCTCACTTTTCTCAGAATTTTAAACTCCATGATCTTAAGGTCACTGCAGCCAAGGCTGCCCTTGGCCTTCACATCCTTGGCCAGTTCTTAGTTATGTGAAAGTAATGGGTCCAGCAGAGCATCTCCCTAGTCAGTTAATCCCCTTCTTCAGGAGGAACTCAACTTCTTGTCAACACACTCCAGAAATCTCCCAGATTGTTTGTACCCAGTTGTGTGTCCTCCCAGCAGATATCAGAGTGGCTGAAGTCCCCATGCATACCAGGGCATGTGAAAGTGATGTGTCTAAAGAAGCTTTCATCTTCTTGTATTCTTGATCAGGTGATACGTAACAGATACATACCACAATGTCACCCGTGTTGGTCTGTCCTCTGATGTAAAAAAATTGGACAAAAAGCCATTGCAGCACTTAGTTATGTGAGCTGTCCCACCACATTTCTCTGTCCCACTGATATCACTTCTCTATAGATATGCAAGAACTTGTAATTCCTCGTGACATTTCCCACACTGCATCTGTTTGTGTAGAGGCACTTGATACAGGCTTCCACTCATGCTGCAGTTAGCGGCAGAGTGCAAGAACCTCTTTCATGTTTTCCCCTGGACACATCCTCATCTTCCCCCTGGCTTTCGCTTCTCTTCAGGTTATAGTAACTCTAGTTATGTATTTAGCCATGAACCAGAAGGGGAAAATGTTGTTCCTTAGATGAAAGCAGTAAAGAGAGAATTAAAATAGCACATTTGTGCTCCCATGCAGTAAAGCAAGCATATAGACCCTGATGCAGCAACATCTACATAAGCACACATATTCCTGTAAAGAATTGGACTGTATGGTGCAGAATATCTGAAGATACTTAAAACATTGGAAAATCCATAGGGAGGAACAGAATCTTTGCTTTGGAGAGGGGTTTGTAAACTGTGCTATCACTGTTCATATCGCCATACACAAAGATATGTATCTATCCTTGGAAAAGCCCAAGGTTTTGAATAAGGCAATAGTTGATGAGGGATTTATCCCTTTCAAAGTATTAAATTCTGAAAATATATACAGTTCAGAATTAAACTTCTAAATTGTGAGAAGTACTTGGATCAATGCTTGATATACCGAGGTGCTACACATGCTCTTTCAATTCAGTGTTTGTTTGTGACATGTCTCCTGGCACGATATTATTACCTGGAAGTCTTTGAAAGCTGTTATTGCACTTGTACTCTGTGCAGGAGAACAAGAGTAACTGCGCTTTTAGAGTAGACCTCAGGAGAGGATATGCACCGAATTTAAGTACCCACTCAAACCCCACCTCATCTATCAAAACAGGCTTTAATAAGCATAAGGGTCAGACGGGGTCTTTTTTGGCTTCTGGGTGCAGGGGTTGTTTTCATTCTGTGCACTTTTATAGGTATATCACTGAGTCTTCTGTGTATCTGGTCTGTCTCCATGTAACCTTTTTTATTTACCTCAGCAGAAAAAAAAATGCTTCTTTGTTTTACAGACGTTGGTTTAAAATGCTAGACCAGTTCTCACTTATCTCACTCCTGTCCAGATCAGCGAGTCAGACAAAGGACTTATCCATCATAATTTTGAAGCCAGATTCCTGTTTGGTATGAAACCATTAAAGCTGCAGAAAAAAAATGTGACCTAAGGACCTCAACCTTTCCCTTCCATAAAGTCAGAATACCCTTCTCCAAGCACCTGTTCCAACTGCCCTCATAGGAATATCAGAGCATGGAAGAGGCGAGGGTAGGCTCTGACAGATTGTTGGCTGCCATGACATTTGGCAGAAGCCAGAGTAAATCACTCAATCTCTGATCAGGAGAAATTAGGTTAGCTTAGGAAAAGGACAGCAGAAAACTGAAAGGCACTTCCATCTTCACCTGAACAAAGTACAAATCCAGAATATCCCTCCCCTTTTTCTCAGCATTACAAACAAAACTAGGATTATTTTTTTTCAATATAGCATATCGGGAGAGATTGTCTTCCACAAGGTTTTTGCACTTGGCTGTGGACACCATGGGAGGAAAAGGCTTGTGGACATGGGTTAGTGCTCAAATAATTCTCCAGTTTTGGTTTCATCTCTTCAAGTCTATTTTCTTTCTTTGCTGGGTTTTCCTGAGGCATGTGTTTCTCTGTTTATGTACAGTGACTTCTTCTGTCCTCTTCCCTACTCTGCCTACATAACAGCATTTTCCCTCTTACGATTTGTGCTTTGACCTCTTAAGCCCCTGACCTCCTCCAAATGTGGTGTTTCTGCATCAAGAGAGAGGAGCACAACCACTGGGAAAAAAAGCAGTTAGTTCTTCAAAGAACTGACTGCAGCCTCAGTCCCAAACCTGGGAACGTATTTCTGGGTATGAAAGAAAAACAGATGAAAGGCTGGTGAGGTTTTCTGGGTTGTTATTAAGGCAGAAAACTCAGAGGACAAAAGAGAGGAGCTACCAAGGAAGTACCAGGCATAGCCTGAACTAGTCTTGGGAATGTGGTCCTGAGAAAAGCAGCTTTTGGGACTGAGAACTCCAGGGCAGAGCTGTAAACTAAGAGACTCATTTCTTTCTGTGTTCACAGAAAAAGGATTTTGTGTTTTTTTAATGTTGATGTAAATAAACAAGATTGCATTATCAGCGTCTCCTCACACAACCAACCTGTTAGCCCTGATGTTTGGCTAACTGCTTAGGTCGAAAAGGGGTAACAGTATATATTTATGTAGAGTGAATAATACATGAATCCCTTGCTCTCCAAGTGTGATACTGTGTTCCTTAGAATGTCATTCATTAATCTATATGGCACAAACAGTGGGAGCAGGTCAATATGGTTAAAGATAATTAAGAATTGATTAGCACCTGAGAAGCCAAATGAAAAGACACATTTTCCTGAACGACAGGAATTGTTGAATTAATTGATAAAACCAAGAATCTTAATCTTTGAGTGCAAATTCTGTTGCATCTCACAATTACTGAGATTTTTTTTTTCCTCTAATTTAATGTTGGCATGTATTGGTGATGTTGCACAGTGCCTTAGGTCCCTTAGCCTTTGTAGTTCTAAGAGCCTTCTCTTTCCATTTCTGCTGTCTGCTTTTGTCTTGCAGCTCTGTAAACTTTCAACCAAGATGCTGGACACCTCCTGGGGGAGGACATTTGCCTCCCTCCACCCTCCTTTGTTTTCATTTTTCCTCAAAAGTAACTTTTGCTGTTAAGTTTGCTATATGCCTTTGAGACAGACCCTGCTAATCTTTGTGCATGTGAACCTGCCAGAAAAAAACCCAAACATTAACTTTAGAAAAAGAAACAAAAATAGTCTTTCATTTACCCATTATAAAGCATTTAATTGAAGAGGAATTTTCATGAGAAACATATATCTATAAGTTTTTACAGTGTCTTAATGTCTTTTAATCCATTCCAAAACAAGCTCGAGGCACACATGCTTTTTTGTGGAGTATTAATATTTGGTATAAAGTATTTCTTGAACATGAGTCCTGAAGACCTCTAACCAGTGGCAAGTGCTTTCCACAACTAGTTCTAGCTTCCTAGAGTGACTTCACTAAATAACTATTCATGTAATTTGCTTCCAAACGTTATCTGTCCTTGTAAGTACAGTGTTGAGGACTGACCTAAGGATTTTCGAGAGAAGATTAGTAAGGCAGTCCTTTGTGTTAAGTTTGCCTGCCATCCTGCTCAGGAGTGGATCCCATCACATCTGTTGCATTTTTTCTAAATAACTTGTATGAATATCCATCCCACATCTGGACTCCCGATCTATGTAATTTTTTGCATCATATAACAAATACGATGGGGTCCATCAAACACAGTATAACCAGACAGTCAAAAGAGGTGATTATGCTGCTGTACTTAGCATTGGTGCAGCCTCATCTTGAGTACTGTGTGCAGTTCTGGGCCCCACAATTTAAGAAGGATGTGAAGGTTCTTGCATGTGTCCAGAGGAGGGCAACAAAGCTGGTGACAGAGCAGGTAAGGACTTTGGGCTTGTCTAGTTTGGAGAAAAGGAGGCTGAGGGGCGACCTCATTGCTCTCTACAGCTTCCTGAGGAGGGGAAGTGGAGAGGGAGGTGCTGGTCCCTTCTCGCTGGTATCCAGTGACAGGACGCTTAGAATTGGTTCAAAGCTGCACTAGGGGAGGTTTAGACTGGACTTGAGGAAGCATTTCTTTACCGAGAGTGTGGTCAGACACCGGAACAGGCTTCCTAGAGAGGTGGTCGATGCCCCAAGCCTGTCAGTGTTTAAGAGGCATTTGGACAATGCCCTTAATAATTTGCTTTAACTTTTGGTCAGCCCTGAAGTGGTCAGACAGGTGGACTAGATGATTGTTGTAGGTCCCTTCCAACAGAAATATTCTATTCTGTTCTGTTCTGTTCTGTTCTATTCCAAATGTTGCTATCAATAGTAATTCTGTACTTCATTTGCACTTTCAGATGTTTCCACTGGCTTTCTTTTAAGGTCTAAACACATACTTTCATAAGTCTGCCATATACCACAGATGATGATGTGGTTGTAATACCCATCTGATACCTATTTCTGTTACTCCACTTTGCCCATAAAGTTCTGCTGGGATTTCTTTTAACATTCTAAGCTACTGATGAGTTTCAAGATGCACTTTTTCTTTTGAAAAGCAGGGGAAAAAAAATCTTGCTAGAGAAATATTTCATTCTTTCAGCTTTCACCACAAATGCTGAATTTCTTTCAATATGGCCTGAAGCCCAGGACAGGCAATATTCTGTAATGTACCAGTGACAGGATTAAGATCCAGTATTTTGTGATCCATCAGTGTAGAAATGGGAGCTGTATACCATTGGCAGGGCAGATCATTGGAGAGCAAATGGAATGTGTGCAGTACTTTCTATCAATCATGTCATTGCTGAAATATCAGACCTTGCACTTGTCATATTATGTGTGAAAAAGCAATTTATATTTAATTATTACATTTCTACAATGTTTTAGTGATTGTTTCACTCTTCTTTAGATGTCTGCACAGTTATACTCCTGATATTAGAGGATTTATTTTACTGCTGGAGAAAGATGAAAGTAACACTAATAATATTTCTTAAATACAAAAAATATTTGCATAGTCTTTTTTGGTAAAGTGTACAAAATACAGAGAATGCCTGACAGATGATAGAGAGATTATGTTGTCATTTGTTTGGCATGCATAAATTTAAGGCCAAAATTGCTAGATCATCTAGTTGCTCATAACAGGTCATTGCATTTCACACTGTTATTCTAAGGCACATCTTTTGAAAATAAATCAAATCTGTAATTGAAGCTTTTTCTCAGTAATGGGAAAATTCAATGGTTACACATTCTCATCACTGAAATTTTGCACCTTAACTTTCACATGAATTTCTGTAGATTCAACTTCAAGCCACTGGTTCCTGCTTTGCTCTCTCCTGCTAGATTTAATAGCCTTAGCACCTCATGTTTTCTCCCTGCAAATGCACTTACATTCTGTAATCATCTCAGAGCTTCATCTTTTTGATAAAACTGGATGGATATATTTTGTCCCTCACTGAAAGACATTTTCTACAACCCTCAAATTATTCTGTGTTCTTTTCTATACTGCTGAATTTTTGAGAACTTTTCCTAGACATAACTCCTAGACCTAGATGTAATCTCCTTGGATTACTCTCACCAGTACTGTATACAGCACAGTGATAGCAATGCACCAGGAGTTTATGTTTAGTTGCTATGATTCTCAGATGCTTTTAAGTCACTGCTTTTCAGGATACAGTCTGTCATACTTGTAGGTTTTACCTCTATTCTTGGTTTATACAAATATAACTTTGCATTTTGCATTACTAAATTATATGCTATTTAGGGGCCAAACTTAGCAAGTGAGACAGATTGTTCTGCATGATTCCTTTTCCTTATCATTATTTGTCACCCTATGACTGTATGGTCATGTGTAATAATTTTTAACTAGCTCACTGATGAAAATGTTGACTAGAATCAGGCCCCGAACCAGTTCCATTGGGACTGCCTGAAAAAAACTCCCAGTCAATGGAAAACTTATCAGTGACAACAGTTCTTGAAGGTATTTCAGTAAGGTAGAATGGTAGAATCTTATGCTGGATCTTAACCAGATTGCCCTTGGGTCCAAGTTCTCAGCCTTCCTTGTTTGTCAGTCTCTTAGTTTGATCACAGGGATGGTCCAGCCCTACTTCAGAGACTCTCTTGAATTTCCAGGATAAATCTGACTTTGCTTGCTTAATAAGTTCGTACAAGGTATGTTCATGCAAGGTATTTCAAGCTCACTTGTATATACAGGCTTTGAGTATGAAAAGTTTCCAAGTAACAATGATTTCTGGCATTTTTGCACCGTACTTCATCTCTCTTTATCTCTCTGATACCACTCCATGAAATATAAAAAAAAAAAAAAGCTGCCCCGTAACCTGGGTGGCTTTGCTGGGGGTAGAATGTATAATAGAGACCAGAGAGGGCAGTGCACATCCTTTTGGGTGACCCCAAGGTCAGCCTAAGATTCAGTGTGTATACTATCCATGGTAGCTTTTAACCTATTTACCGTGTGCTTTATTGATATGGTATGATGCTCATTTATTAATCACAGTGCAATTCAGTGCACATCAAGTGCTTTCCAAGTCTATATATTAAGTGTATATAATTCCATTCATCAGTCTTATGAAAGAATGAAATCACTTTTGTTTGATGAGATCTGTTTTCCATAAAATCAAAATCCATGACATTAATTATATTCCTATCTCAACTTTTTGGAGAAATCCTTTATCAGCATTTCTGGGTTTCTCCACAATTTCTTTTGGTTTTGATAACAACCTAGTTATTCAGATGTCTAAAATATTTATTTCTTTAAACATATTACCTGAGATGATCACATATTTATTTTTCTGAAATTTCTCTACTGTCCTAGTGTTTGTTATATGAACATAAATCATACTAGGTTTGCCAGCTAACCAGTTTAAGACTCCTGACTATAAGCCATGCCAATGTAAAGCTCTTTATCACTCTTAGATGATTTGGAAAGTAATGGAAATTCAATACATTCTATCTGATCTTCATCTGAGCATTCAGTACACCACTATTTGGGAAGATATTAGTTAAAATGAAGAATAGTGAAAACAGGAGCTGAGAGGAGAACTGCCTAAAGACAATATGACAACACGTTGGTTGATAGAAGAATTGTGATAGAAAGAGATTGCCTCTGGACTTCCTCAAGGATTGGTTTTGGAGGTTGATCTCATATAATAGTTTAATGATCTTGGCAGAAATAGTAGGAATGTGGTAATGAAATTTGCTGATGACAAAATTTGGGAAGTATTATCAATATGAAGAAGAAATTGGATGACCTCAAGGACTGCAGTAATAGAATAGTATTACATTTAATAATGAAAAGTGCCAGATCATGCGTTTAGGGACTAATAACAAGAATTTCTTCCAGAAGCTGGGAGATGATCAGTTGGAAATGACAACAAAGGCAAATTATCTTGGTCAGCAAGAGTATGAGACTAGGGCAAGTCTGTGAAAAGGGCAGGTAACCCAAGGATGTATCTGGTAAAGTACTTCCAGCAGAGGAAGGTGAGTAATAGTGCCATTGTACAGTGTGCTGGCAAGACTCTCCTTTGGAATCCTTTTAAACAGCTGAAACCAAGATGCTTATACAAAATATTTTTATTTCAGTGAATCAGCATTGTTTGACAAAACCCTTTCTTTGGATTCGAATTTTTCACATGAAACTTCTGCAGGACTGGGCTTTCAGTTTAAAAGGAGGGAGGGAACTAACATGGTGTCAGGCTTCCTGACATCATCATATTTCAAAAAAAGGTTGCCATGCAGTTTTGAACTGTCATTACATATCCAATAAAGAGTGATGAGACACTGATGAAATGTTGCAACACAACACGGGCATTTTGCTTTATGTGATAAAACTCCACAGGTAGCAATCACAACCCTATTCACATTGTTCCAGGGGGAGGAAAAAAAACCTCCTACATGCCTTTACAGCTGAGCTGGCAGGTAGCTTTATCACTTGCTCACAGCTGTATATTGGGTTTTTCGCTGTGGGATTTACTCCATCATTGGACTAGAATGCCTTTTTTTGTGTGTGTGTGTGTGATTGTGCATGGGAGGATGGATCGAGTAGCATATCTTTAAAAAGAACAAAATAAAAGTACTAGTGAGGGCCGTACAGTCTGATTTCTGACACCCATTCAAAGGCTTCACAACTCCAAGCAAAGTTTTTAATTTTCTGCTTTCAAAAATAATGTTTCAGGTGCAGTACTTCTAATGCTTATCACCGAGTTCCTGGCTCTCCACTCCTAATATGAGCCAAAGAGAAATAGATATGCCAGATATATGCCTTTGTCTGCTCCCTAACACATCTTTCTTTGTAAATTCATGAAGTACAGGGAAATGAAGGGCAAATGAAAGCAATAGCTAAGGCAGCTTTTGCGTAAATCATCACAACAGATATTTGCTACATGATAGTGAAAGGGTCTTACAGGAAAAGGGGCAAGAGAGAGACACTGGTAATTCTGAATTAAAAATATCTTTGCAATATTTAAAACTCCACGGAGTTATTTTGGTTAGTAGCTACAGAAGATGTAAATCAGAGATGGGAAGTAATCCAAAAGAGGAAGCAATACTTTCACAAGAGGTTTAAGAAAACTATTCACAAAATTCTTTGATATTGATAGGTCAGTTGAGGAACATGCATTTCAAGTGAAACGTCAGTTAACTAACTGGTGTATTCACTGAGTATTCAGCTTGTATTCAGCCTGCATTCAGCTTTCATTCACTGAGCACTTGTAGAGAAAGCACAGCTTTGATTCATCCAAAAGGTTAACTTATCCACTGCTGTTCACACAGTTCTTAGAGGCTTTTTTTCCACTTCATTGCCTGGATAATTTTGTCAGAGTATGCAACTGTAAGTGATCCAGCCATTCTGCCTCTCTTTATCCATGTGCAAAGGGGGAGCCATCGGAGAGGGCTTTCTGGGTAAGAAGAGGGTTCTGCTGTGCCTGCATCTGGCCTTCTCCCCCTGTCTTGGACCATGGCACCTAAGGGAGCACAGTGGATAGACATTGGAGGCATTCTCAACTAAACCTAAAGATCTCAGTTTGGAAAAATGCTATAGCATATTCATAAGGCAAAAATTGCCTTTTCCCCAGAGAAGTACCTTGCTAAGAAGAACTGCTACCACAGCTTCTCTTGGGTTTCATACTAGGGAGAAAGGTATGTGACAGAAACTCCCATTCGTTAGTGGAATGAAGCCAGCAGAGAGTGTGTTGCAACCGTTTTGCTGATTCCGTGGGAGCCATCCCAGCCGATATTCAGAATGTATCAGTGAGTGTCATTACCAGCTCCAAAGGAAGAGTCTTGACCAAAACAACCATATTGGTACCTTAACCCTCTGTATGTCCAATCGGTCTTGCAGAGTGTGAAGAAAAAGATTGATTTGTTTTGAATACTGTGTATCAGAACTAATCACACTATTAGCATTCAATTTCTTTTTCAGTTTTTCTTCCATCTTGCTTAAATTGTTTATTACAAATTTGCAAATTAACTTGTCTGGCCAGCAAAAGAAAAATGAGAAACACCTTTGGAAAAGTTTAAAACAACCCTCATTGGCATTTGCAATAGTATGCTATTCAAATAGCTGCTGGCTAGGAAGGGAAGGGGAAATGTGCCAAGATAAGGTGACAAGGGAGACCAGCAGCAAGAAAAAAAGAAAGATTTGCTGTTTGCAGACTTGATTGGTTGATTTGACCAGAAAAATAGTTTCCATTTTCCTAACCCTTAAGGAGACAGTATTGCAGCATCATGCATCACAAACGCTGCTTTTGGAAATCAGTATCTCAGAAGGAATAACATGACTATTGGAACTTCCAAGATTTTGTAGTTTTGCATTCTCCTTTTTATCTGTGATACTTTTCACCACAATTACTTCTATCTTTCCCCCCTAATTAGTGAGTAGGCAAGTGGACAGATTATATTGAGTTAAATAATGTCCTAATCGTAACTCTGTTAACATGATCATTAAAATGATGTATAATATCACAAGTTCAGGTTTATAGTTTTGCCTGATCATGTACAAGACAGGAACTAAACAACTGTGCATAGTTTACTATGCTGAATGTGTGAATAAAATGATAAACATGCCATAAATTTAGTGTGGCTGTTTACATCTATATGGTGATTTCTCTGATTCAGGTTATGACCACTGCAGAGATTATGGTTTCAATGTTTTGCTCTGCCAAATTCTAGAAAGTAAGTATTTTATTGGTGGTAAGTTATTTACTGAAGTTAATGTCAGTTCCTTTTTATGGCCAGACTGAAAATAATATTTATACAGACAAGAAAAAGAAGACATTTGCTACGTAAGATAGAGCAGTATTTGCCGTCAGAGTATTGCAAGCTGAATAAAACTGCAACAAAATTGAATATTAATTTTTATTGAGTGTTAATTAAAATAACTTTTTTGCATGCTTTCTGCTTTCTGAGATAGTTAAGCAGAGAATCTTGTTTTCCCGGAGTCATTCAGGCATAGAGTAAGCAAAGCTCCAAGGAGATGAAACCTCTCATTTTGGCAGATGTTGTAGCAAACAGCATTCCTGATGAAACTTCTGGAGGACTTTTTCAGTCTAACACAATGATTAATTACCTCATATGTTTACATTCTTCTTTTCTTAAATATTTCTGCCATCATGCAAACCCCAGGCTTAGTTGTATTTAACAAGTTTGATGTCCGCAGACAATAATACATTGAGGCTGGTGCCATACCATTATTTTTTCAATATTTTTGCTGTATCATCACAAAGTTAAAGGTCCACCACAGCTGGAATTTCTTGTAATATCGTGTTCCAAATAAATAATACTGATGTACCCTGATGTTTTGAATGTATCAGAGATTTTCAAGATTTTCATGACTTTTAATATTGAAAAATTGTTCAGGTTGCATATAGAACCAAATCTACATGCTTTCTTGATGTTCTGTCCCAGTTTTAGGGAGCAAACTTCTTTCATCTTCATCTTGTTGTGTAAAAAGTATTATGAATTACCTAAGAGAGATGCTTTTATCTAAACCTTTTGGAAGTGCTTGTACATATAAGCAGACCTTTCCTATTATAGCTTGAATAAAGCAAAAAAATTGCACTTTACTACAAAGCGCATCTGTGCTTTGCATTCTGAGCGGAGTACAAAGCTCAGGATACCTATGTGTTATAAAACCAAAATCAAGTCACAATGAAGTTGGGGTTATAGGATCAGCAATGTTTTCTTCTCTTTTTTTTAATATTCTTGCACAGTTCCAAGCACAACGGTTTTCTGGTCCAAGTGTGGGGTCCCCAAATGCTACCATAATAAATAAAAGAGAAAACCTGTTATTCTTCCCATTGATCATTCCTCTATATTCATTTTAACTTTATGCTTTCTGTAAAGAATGCTTGATATTTAGAGTGTTCCATTTAGAAAAAAACAAACAAAACAATGAATCTATTATTTCTGTAGAACAATCTGTATAACATACATGCAAACTTGGACTCATGGGAAGTAAGCATTGTGGCACATCCTGCTTCTCGTTATTTACCACCATATGTCTGATATACATAAATGTTATAAAATAAATTGCTCCAATAAGCTCCATAGTTATTTAATTATAGTATTTTCTTCAGTGCAAGTTGAGACAGGTAAATATTGTGCAGAAATGGATCTGCACATAATTTTTTGCACCTTTTTTCCCCAATTTATACCCAATTTTCTTTTATGCAGGTGTGGCACTTTTCAGGGAAGAATGTTTAGCATGAATCTCAGCAAGTGGGCTTATAGAGTGAGTTCATGAATTTTTAAACCCCTTAAAAAACAATGACTGTATTAAATGAGCTCTTTATGTTCCAAGTCATTTGATGTGAATGTGGAATAACCATTGTGGAAAAATTCAGGTTCTTGTGGTGTAGCTCTATGTTAGATAGAAGAATACTTTTTAAAAAACACTCTCCACCCCTTTGTTTCTTCTGCCTTGCTATCTTGAACTTTTTTCCTCATATTATGTAGGTTTGCCGGGCTTAAGTCAAATGATTACCATAAAAAGACTCCTGGATGCTTTTAATGACTCATTTGTATTACCAGCTTAGTGGATGGCATTTTCTTTCTGGGTAGATACTGACCAAAAGCCTCAGTGGGGCATTATGAAGTACTGCTCTTCTCCTATGAATGCCTCTCTTCTTGATGTTCCTCACAAAAATTACTATTTTTTATCATATATTGTCTTCCTATTGGCACATAGGAATGCTAGTCATAATCTGTGTGTCAGGTAGCATACAAACCCAGAACAAAAAGATAGTTCCTAAGCAGCTTACAGTCTATGCACGGGACAGGAGAAAGGATGCTTAGAACAGGCGAGCATAAAGACACAATGTAATATTGGTTAGCATGACTGACAGTCAGCTGTAAATCAAAGTTTCAACAAGTGACTGGACGGAGGAGAAAGGAAGTCTTTGCAAATGCTTAGTGAAATTTCTACATGAATTTGGCATGGGACAAGGTGAAAATGTTGTTAGAAAATTGAGTAGGTGGACGGTGGAGGCTGACCTCGTTGAACAAATGGAGGTGAGAATTATCATTTCCAAACTGAATGAGAGCTGTTAGGTCAGGAGTGGGCTGGAGCTTGAAAGG
Source organism: Pelecanus crispus (assembly GCF_030463565.1). Taxonomy (NCBI): domain Eukaryota; kingdom Metazoa; phylum Chordata; class Aves; order Pelecaniformes; family Pelecanidae; genus Pelecanus; species Pelecanus crispus. The sequence goes on from NC_134645.1 coordinate 106,278,436, forward strand.
GAAGCACAGCCTGTGCTTGAGGTGTTAGAAAAATACAAGAACAAGGAAAGGTAGTCAGTTATTTGTGTGACACTGGTAGTGTTCAAGCCATAATTGGTCTGGCTTTTACTTTTGTTTACAGGCAATACTACAAACTGGTGTAGGGTGAGACAACATGCAGTTTCAGTTATATTCTCAATGGACTGTATGTCTGAAGAGTTTGCAAACACTACAGAAACCACTTAAAGCAAAGATGTTGCTTCCAGAAGCAGACTGCAGGTAATATTTCTGGGGAAGAAACCCTGTCTGGTGAATAACTACATTAAATAAGTGTTTATGTTTATTTGAAAACATTTCTGTGGGACTTGGTTCAGTCATCTGGAAAATAATGTATGAAAGCTTGGACCAGAGCTATACTTTTTGATGTAGCTGCTGTTATGTTAAGCATAAAAGTGGATATAAACCACATATTTAATTTTCTGCAAATGGGTCTAAAAAAAATAAATCACAATGCCAGTTACTGTTGCAGATCTGTGGCTTGCTACTGGAGAAATACTTTAAAACAGAAAAATGTCATTTTGGTTTATTGTGTAACTAAAACATTACAAATGGAAAAAACATGTAACATATTCTGACTTTAGTATTATGAGACATTTTAACCATGAAAGTTTGAGGAGGCCATATTAGGAGACATATCCCTGAACATGTTCAAAAAACCATCACCAGTATCTACACTGACATAATACAGGGGCTATGGATGTTTTCAAGTCTAGGCTGGAGGTGTACTGGCAAGGTTATTAGCTGTCTTTCTGAGTGCTCAGGAGAGTGCTAAAGCAGTGGTCTGCTGCTTGTGCCTGCTCTCTTTGTTTTCCCCTGTTCCCTCTGTGTTCATTTTTGATAAACCAGGGGTTGTCTTACATTTAGAATTCTTAGCAGTTCTTCAATAAAGGCTGATATTGCAGTCAGTGAGACCAAGCCTAGAGATCAACCAGACATGATTGTGTCAATAGGTACTTTTGTTTTCTCAGCACTGAGGATTTCTTTGAGCTTCACAGAATGTGAAGGAAACATGCTTCCTGCCCTGAAGAAAGGAGTGTATGTGTATGTGTATGTGTATATGTATATGTATATGTATATGTATATGTATATGTATTTTGAACAACAGCCTGAGATCTACTCTGAAAGCAACTAATACTTTTTTATTTTTATGCTCAGAAAATAAACTCCTCATTATCCTTGATACTTTGCAGTTCACCTGATGCACTCTCTTCCCTTCTGTGGTCTTCTGAATCCTTTGCACGTTTTTGATTTCCTTCTTGCTGCTCGTCCCTGCCTCCAATATTTGTAAATCCCATGTTCACTGCCTGCCCCATAGCCCTTGGGAGGAAGGAATCAGAACTTTAGCTGCTTAAGAAATCAGAGACAGGGACTGGCTGCAAGCAGCATGTGGATGGGAGAGGTGGAGTGAATGGGATAAGTGGTTGGAGGCAGTTGTGGCAAGAAAACATACATATATATTATGTCAGTGGAAGAAAGCTTTTATGAATTGAAACCGAGTGTTCAGTGAATGAAGAATGAGTTACATTGAATAAATACATAGAATGAATGCAAGCAGGATTCATATGCAAATTCATGTAAGTATCCAAATATAAGAATATAATGAGGTTAATTGCAATATTATAGGTAGACAATATACAAACAAATATTTTCCCCAAATTTGGCTTGTATACTGCCACACTCTGATGGTGTCTGAAGTGATTAATTTATGTTTACTAAGTGCTTTTGGATAGGAAGAGCTGTGTGATACAACTGGCCGTTGGCCATCTCTTCTCGTACTTTCATGGGGCCTCAGGAAGTCAGGTATGGGAGAAATGTAATCCAAAGTCATCCTTATTCTAAAGATACTTCTCCAGGGTTTTCTGCCTGATAATATTCTAGACAAGATTCTGTGGCAGAGAATGAATTCTGGATTATTTATTATTGGGAGTGCTGGGAGGGCAAACAGGGCACAGTTCACCTGTTCATGACTTATCCATTGTACATGCCAATGGTTTTTAACATAATTCTTCACATTTCAGAGTGGCCAAAGAGCATGTGATCATATCAGTTTGTGTAGGCTTAGAATCATATGCAAGCTATGACTGGTCAGCCAAACCCTATCTTACTGATTGTGATTCACTCTGAAGCATATAACCAGTATCCACTTCTACTTCCACTGAAGACAATTACTGTTTTGGCACCAAACTAAAATACATGGATTTTATGGATGCAGAAATGGCTTTCTGTGGGCATTTGTATAGATGAAGTTTTGCTTACCCAAATGTTCAGAAAAGGCAGTTGTAAAAGCAATGTGAACTTATGTGAAGCAGAATTTAATTTCTAGAGCACAATTTTTCTGTATTTGAGGCTGAAACTCTACAATTTTACAAACCTAAAAGGGAGACAGAGTACTCAGTACCTGCCTGGAACCAGTCTCTCCATTGGGAGCAAGAACCTTGTATGAACAATACAGCCCTGGAGCAAGCTTCCTCTTAGCTGGTGCAGTAGGATGACTCTACTTTGTAGCAAAATGAACTACTTGCTGATGCACTGGAATGACAAGACATATTAATGATTTTATGTCAGCAGTGTAAAATTCACTGTGTTACTTGATTACCAAAAGTAATGTTATTACTGCCATGATTAAATTATGACTTTGCATCATACCTGGGATTTCAGAACGATGTATTATAAAGGTAGCTATAGTTATGCTCTCATCAGTAGTTTTTCATATTCATGTATTATGTAACTTAAAATTCACTGACTAAAAGTAGCACTATTTTCTTTTCCCATATGAATAAATGAACTTTCCATGCCTTCTCTTGCATCTGGAACCCTTACATAGTGAAAAGTATCACAGGACCAGATGAAGACCCAGCAGGGGTAAGTCTGGTTGTAGCAGTGAGAACACTTGTTATTAAAAGACTTTTGAGTCATGGCTCCAGACCATTTTCAGAGCTTTAAATACGTTTGTTCCATGAATTGTCTAGCCATTAGAGAGCAGGCCTAGCCTGGCCTACCTTCTGACTGTTTTCTGTTTTCAGCAGATCAGTTTTGAAGGCAGATGGCATATCTTCCACCTCACAATAACTGAAAGCCAGATGGTTAATCCCACATCTCCTGGGATGAGCTCAGGCTGCTCTATTTTCTAAACATTAGGTGAGTTCCCTAACAGCTAGTCATTATACAAATGGTGTAGAGCCTACCATCACAGCAGATGAAATTAGTTGTATTGCTGACTGCAACTAATTTTTCAGGCTTCCCATAGCATGGGTAGAGATTGGGTTCCTGCGTGCTAAAGTTGGTTAGCAATGGCCCATTAGGGAAAAGAGAGGTGCATATCTCCCTGGAAAAGGCACTCTGCACATGTATCAGTGACTTGAATGGAGCATCTAGGAGATCAGGCAAGCAGAGACTGGCATCCAGTAAAGAAAGACTGGTATGCTTCTGGGGACTTTCTGTTTGGGACTTTGAAATGGGTATTAAGCAATTATGTCTGAGCTTAAACAAGACTGAATAAGCTCTCTTGTGTGCAACATTAAGAACGATTATCTATGAGAGTTATTTGAGTATGTATAAAAGGTGGCTGGGTAATAAGAATAACTTGAGAGTAACTCTTGTGCTCTTACAGAAGTACAGAGAGATAAGTCTTTTTGAGTCATTCTGTTGGGTAACAGCTGTTTTACTGAATATAGACATGTCATTACTACTTCATACTGAAAATCTAATGAGTTGTCTTGCAAATGATCAAGACTCATGATAGCTGAAATGACAATGCATGTTCCTTCTAGTGGTGTGAGAGAAGAATTTAGACAAAAGGAATGTGGTACCAGCATCTTAACTGTCATAGCAAAGTGAAGACTCCTTGGAAGAATTTTCGGTGGGAAATCAAGTCCCTGCTTTTTTAGATTCAGATGAGGGAGTTGGACTCATGTCTTCGAGGTGGGTACTCTAGCTCAGTGGTCTCCAAAGTAGGGTGTGCACAACACTTCAGGGGTGCTCAAGACAATCCATTGGGGTGCAGAAAGAAAATATTTTTGTACCATTAATAAATAAAATACTTTTTAAAAAAGTATTTATTTTATCTTTCTCTCATCCTTTTTAATTTCTATTTTTGTGTATGTTTTATAATTATGTACTATATTAGTACAGGAGTATATAATTTATAAATAAATAAATAAACATATATTGGGTATATGTGCTCAAAAATTTTTTACTGATAGGGATGTGCAATCAAAACAGTTTGGAGACCACTGCTCTAGTATATGTGTGATAGCCTTTCTTTCTCTCTGGACTAATAAACAGTTAATTGCAGATATAAGAAATGTACCACCCACAGAAAAAAAGTATCATGAGAAACAGGGGCTCATAAGAGTCTGGTACATAGAAAGACCTCCTGCAATTGCAAATGCTTCTGTTGCCTGCATTTCTTTCTGTATTTCTAGCATGTCCATATCAGATATCAATATCAGAAGCCTTTCCCAGTAAGTGTCATTCATGCTAATCCCACAAAATCCTTTGATAAATGGGCTCTCCCAAACAATAGAAGTTCCACTGAAAAATTCCAACAAGCTCTTGCCTGAAGTTCTCTGATTTATTTTATTTTAAAGTATTTATTTACTTAGAAGTCATTACAATGCATTGCATTACATAAAAATGATGGGCACTGCACTGGTGAATATAAATAATATCTGCAAGGCAGAGGAATACATTTATCATTCTCATGTACATGTGAGCTTACTCTTACATTCTCAGAGCTTTGTGGAAGAATATGACTGGATGACTTCTAAAATTAATGAAAGGTGCTGTGCAAACCATAGTTTAAAAGATTATGTACATACACATACATATAGAGGCTTTGTGTTCTCTATTAATTTTTTCTCCTGAATGTCCAACGAATAAAAATTTTATGCACTGAATGGTTGATGCTGCATTTTACATAATGTTAATAAATTCAGAAAATACAGAAATAGCATTAAGTGTCAGCAGCTCTGCTTGTCTATGGCGTGATGAATGTATCATTTTTACAAGAGCGATGTACGTGCAGGAATCTTTGTCTCATGTTTAGAAATACTTTGTGCTGATTTGCCTTGGCTGTTACTTGTATACCAGGTTTATGAAATAGACTTGTGCCAGTACAAGCAAGTTGGCTTTTAATATGGGCATGAAAAATCTCAGCTCTGGTATGAGCAGAAAAGGATATAATGGACTTTATGTCACTTAGAGAGGAAGTAAATTTATACCAGCAGGAAGACCTCTTCTGTTTTTACATCCTGAGTCTATGGACAATAGTGTTTTAGTTCAGATCAGGAGTGAACTTTGAAAGTGAATCTCCTGACATGCCCCAAGTGCTTGCTTCAGTTCACACTGTGGGGTGCCCTTAGTACACATGAACTGGATTTTAGGTGAAATAAAAATGGGAAGATGAGGTCCAGCTGCAAATGAGCATTTGGGCAGTGGGACCAGATTAAGGCAAGTCCAATGTAAAAAAGCCATGGATATCCAGTCCCTAACGGGTTTACTCTGCAAGTCTTCTCCTACTTGTCTTAAAGAGTTGCTAATGTGGACATAGTTTTTGTATCTCCTTTGGAAGGGGATTGGTTTCCAATGCAGTTGTGCCAGTATAGCTATGATGGTAGCTATGATGGTACAGAGTCTGTAAAACAGAGCAGCCTTCAGCAAGAAGAACCTATCCTAAAACATAATCTGGAGACACTGCTGCTGTAACAAGAAGCTGCTTATCACACATTACAGGTCAAGCAGCGAGCCACATTAACAGCTCCTTCAGTAGTATCATCAGCCATATGAGAACCTGTCTTCTGTTTGCTCTTTTCTTAGTGAAACAGTGGTTGAAGCCTTCTTGGAAAGCTCAGGTCATATTTATAGTAAATACAGAGAAGCCGATGGGCATTTCATGCTTAAATGAATATAGTCTGTTTCTCACTGCTTGGTGGCCAGGTAATGGCAGTACCAGCCAATTCTGAAAGCAGTCTGATTTCTGGTAAGATTGATCCTGCTGAAGTAGTCTAATAAATGAGATATTTATCAGAATGTTTTATAGGGTTCCAATCCATTATATTTTCTCTTCCCTGTACTACAGGGAACATTAGCTTTCTGAATAGGTCATTTTGAAAGTGCTCTCTGTGATAGCACTAGGACAATATAGATTGCTTTCAGTGACTTTGGTTGCTTTCTGTGCTCGATTTAGAAAACCCCCACATTTCTTAGCCTCATATCTGATTTGGAGCATTCCAGATAGGGGTAGGACCTATGCATAGTACCTACTACTAAATGCTAGGAGCAGTTGCTTATAGATTGAAGAGTTACTTATAGCAATGTAAGATCTGACAATAGCAAGCCTTTTCTCTTGCTGTCATTAGGATTTTTGGAGGAAGTAATCACTATTAATTACATTACATAAACTGTGTGCACTATACTGAAGGAGATGGGGGTAACGAAGACCAACATGGATTTCATCTTTCAGCTTTTCCTGTTGCCTAATGTTTCACAGGTCATTAAACTTTGTATGCTTCTAGGGACTGAGGAAAACTAATAAGGACCTACAAATGCTGGCTTAGTTTTTGTAGATAGAATTTTTTCCTTTTGTTTCGAAAAAGTGGATTTAATTATTTAGGAGATCATCTCAGTGAAAAGATAATTTTTCTGTTCTTTATTATTAACTTTTATTGCTAGCACATCAAGGTGATTTCTTGGTACTGGGTAATGGCTGTCATCTGCAGGGCACACCTGATCCCTACTCTGCTTTAATTTAAAGGCACAGAACCTTAGGCTGTGATCCAGTAGTCTGCTTCAAAATAGAGGTAACTTTGCGTGTAAAAGTGTGGTTAACTAACCAGTGTGTTAGTCAAATGCGACAATTAACCACATGTAAGCAATTAAATACACCACGAGTACAAGGAAAATAACCAGTCTGCAGATTTTCTGTTCTTCCTTTGGTTAGATGTTGCACACCCCAGAGAGATGCAATGATGTCCATTCTGTCATCACCTCTCTCACTGCTTTTGCAGAGCATCAGAAAAGAGTCAGGAGCACAAGTGTTTTGATTTCTAGTGCTTGTATTTTTTTTTAAAAAAAGCAAAATTTCTATTTATTTTTAAAATATTATTATTATTAATAATTAAAAATAGTTAAAATATTTTTAAAAAAATTAATAATTAAAAAAAGAGCTGGAAAAAAACACCCCACAACAAATACAATGATTGATGGAAACCGTTTCTGAAACTCTCTGAGTATTTTATGTCACAGTCAGAATTTTCTATAAGGAAATAAATAAAAAAATGTAACTTCATTTCTTTCAGACCTGCTTTGTAAAACTACCTGGGCCAAACTATTGGACTTACAGTAAGGGTCATGGAGTTTTACTTCAGTATTGTAAGCACAGTGATAGGGGCAGGGACTCTGTCCTACAACTCAGAGCATTATCTCTGCCTGCAGAGCCCTACCTGGAACAGCTGAGCAAGTATCTCAAGGGCTAATAGTCTGCTACTAGTGATGGTCCAGAGTAGATCTAATTTTCTTTCTCCCATGAACTAGGAGAGAAGGAAAGAGAACTTGAGACATGGTGTTTATGCTCTTCTGCACACTCAGTCAAGTGCTTAGGGCTTCAGTGTCTGTGCTGTGCATCTCTGAATAGTTATTAATAGGGAAAATGATACCATGGTAAGCTCCAGAAAATCTGAATATATGTTTTACTTTAGATCTTTTCTCTCACCCTGTCTTATATCAAAAGAATGCCTATTTTAGGAGCCACTTTTAACTTCAACTTTTAAACTTTTGGAGTGAAATAGAGAGCTATCCTAGGTACAAAACTCCTGTTAGCTTTTATTTGAAATTTCCTGCATCTTCTTTTTTTGGTCTATTTTTTCCCCATAGTATAAATAGAGCTGTTAACAATGCTTCACACCACTGTCACTTACTGAAGAGGGGTACTAGATTTCATTATAAGCCTACCTTCCATGTCTTATCCTAAGAAATCTTTAGAAATTGTTCTTTCTAATTCCAAATTTGCATGCAAGATCTGTGGCTAAATGTTAGCTTTTGACCAAATTTGATCACATTTAAGTTGGTCTTCTAATTTAGTTTTTAATAAAAGGTGAAAGTGAAAGGTGACATAATGATGGATGCCTGTACTACAGTGTGTCAGGGCTTTTCAGTTGCCTGTCTTTCTGCCAGCAATTGGACATGCTGTGATCATAAGTGCCAAGGAGCTAAAACAAAATGACATTTCTATTTCCTAGTGCTGGAAAAATTGAAGTTTGGATGCTCAGAAAACACTGATGACCACTGTCTCCCTTAACACCTGACATTCCAGTAACTAGCTTCTGATACATTTTAAGAGGTTTGAAAATGAAGCAAAACGAAGCCCCAAAAACTTAGACAAGTGAAAAACAATCCTACTTTCCAACCACAAGCTATAGAAAGAAAGTGTGGTATTGTTTTCCACCAGAAGGTGCTGATTTCTTATGATCCCAGGAAGAAAGGCACTCAGAGTCTGTAAAGTATCACTTACATTTTAAATTTGAAAGTTTCCTTATATTTTAGTTGTTCGTGAGTCTCTGTAGAACATGTAGGTGCATCTATATCAAGCATGAGTACAAAAGATAAAACTGTTGCTTCTACTGAAGTCAGTGAAGAATATTCCAGTGACTCACATAGGGAGAACACTTTATACAAACTCTGTGAAGTCCTCTTCTTCAGTATTTAAGTGTGTTGAATACCTATTTAGTTATCCTGAGAGAGTTGTTAGACTTGGCAAATTTTCTCTTTTTTTCCTCTGGCCAGCCAGGAGCCTTCTCATGTTCCTCTAAACTTCGGACTTGTCTTTACTGCAAGCTTGAGTTACTTGGGGTTACCTAAGAGTAAGGCAACTCCTCTGTCTTCATCTGTCTCCAGTGAAAGTGGTACTCAGGCAGCAATGAATTTTTGTTTTCGTAGCCCAGGGTCTCCATGCCTTTGCCACCTCTACCAACAATAGTACTTAAATTTCACTCAACAGTCTCTAACAGAACACTCATCTGAGGTGAAATGTAATGTAGAGGGGTTTGATTTATGATGGTTGATAGAGTGAGGTTACACTTGAAATTATTCCTTGGATTAAGAGTGTAGTATCTACAAGGCTTGAGATGTATGCAGTTATAGTTATTGTCCAGAAAATTATCTTTCAACAACCACAAAGAAAGTAAAAACATTGCTAATTCTGAGTGTTAGAGAGGGAAGAGGTAGAGCTGAAAATCATAATCCATTTGTACCCCTCTGCTCTGGCATCACACGAGTCCTGGCACCATCATGGAGATCCTGAGAATTTCAGCACAGGGAGGATGGAAATGTGCTTTGAAACACATTCAGACTCAAAGGTTTGAAAATGCTAGGGCCTCATCTGGAAATTTCTTAGAGAAAAACACACAATGTATCTACAAACAATCATTTTTCAAGTTCACAGGAAATTTGGGTATCAAAATCTTGCTGGGTATTCAACAGTTGTCCATAAGTATTTATCAGCTTTTGGCACTAATGTGATCCTCATTCCACTGTCAGACCTTCAGGGACCTAGGAAGTCCAGGACAATACATAATGTCAGAACAACTTGATCAGTTCCTTTCAATCATGCTGATCAAAAAATCCCAGATTAAGACAGGGTAATAACCTATATATACTGGGAGGAAGAAGCACACATAGATATATCATATTTCTAGGTATATTTATTACTTCATAGAAAGTATGAAGGGCACGCTCCCTTTATAACTCAGCTAAGCTCTCAAAATAGCAGCTATGTTGACTTATTTAATACACAAATCTTCTGCTGGGCAGGTGGTTTTGCTGAATGTAATCCAGAAATGAAACACAGAAGTGGTGCAGATGCAACTCAAAACAAATTTCATTTAAAATTTGAGCAAATAGTCATGGAATTTGTTCAAAATATTTAGTTGGTTCTAGCCATTATTCCTTCTATTGAAGTTTACAAATACTTCAAACCGTGAATAGTAAGAAAATAATGTTGCTAATGTTGTGAAGTTTTGTTTTGTACATTAGCCTGGGAAGGATTTAATTTTCTCTCGATACCCATACAATACTGAATTCAGCTTCAGTTATTGTTAAACAAGCAGAAAATGTGTAGCTTAGTTATAATATCCCAGTTGTACCTGTTAATTGATAAACATCTGTCCAGAAAGATACTAATTTTCAGACAAAAATTGCATAGTTGCTTGATATCCTTGTATTGAATTTCAATGTGACTGAACTAATGGCATAAATATGTGGAAAGCATGTGAAATGAGTGTTACATGATCATCATGGACCGATGATCTTAGAGGTCCTTTCCAATCTTAATGATTCCTAGTTTTACTTTCATTAAAAATAATCCAGCCACCAAGCCAGGAAACACGAAATTGCTACTCTACCCCTAATTGGTTTAGTGGTGGACTTGGTAATGTTAGGTTAATGGTTGGACTGGATGATCTTAAAGGTCTTTTCCAACCTAAACGATTCTATGATTCTATGATTCTATGAAAATGTGACTCATGTTCTGCTTCAGTATGAAGTAAATAGTGTTTTTTAACATTTGTTTAAGGCTTGAGTGATCGAGGGCAAGGCAATGCCACAAACATACCAGTGGAGCATCCTGTATGAACGCGCAGAGTTCATCCCAAAGAAGTCTAGTTGGAGAGGAGTAACTCCCCTTTGCCTGAAAAGGATTTTCACTGTAGTGTGTACGCAGTGCAAAGCACAAACCATTGGCAGAGTAAAATAGCCATGCTAGCTGTAAAGTGCCTTGCCTTTCTGTAAATGGAGAACAGATAATTTTGCCAGTCCCCTATCCACAGGACTTTTGGGCTATTCCAGCATTCTGCCTTCCCCTGGGAAGCTGTGCACTAACAGTGCCTCCAGTGCCTTGCAGCTGTAATTGACGCATGGTGAAGAATATGGGTATGACTTGCAAGCCCAAAGCCCTCTTGTGACCTATTCCTGAGAAGGTCACCTTGTCTTTAATGCCTTCTTTCTAGTACCCCATACAATGAAGTTTTATATGATAAGGCTGCTAACACAATGATGACATGGTTTCTTCTGGGTGAGCTGTGTTTGACCAAGTCAGTTGGAAGCTCATAGGAATAATACATTTGCCAGGCTTGGAGACTATATTTCTTCGATCAAATGTCAGTGAAATTCTTCCAATTTATCACTTAGAAACAGATGTACTGATGTTGATACTCTTAGACTTAATTTTTTACTGGTGCATAATTTAAACTGTACCTTTGCCTCAAGTCCAGTCAAGGTTAATTTGTATTTGTAAATCCTAATGCAAGAAACAAAGTGTGTCTGTCCATCTGTGAAATGCCCATGACATTTTTTCTACTCCAGTCTAGAAGTAGAAATACTTAGCTTTTGGGATAGTGACTTATTCCAAATGAAACAGAATTATCTTTGTGATAATATTGCATATCACAGCTGTAGGTTACCTAAATAGGCATTATATCCATTACTGTTCAGTTACATTGTTCAATACAACTATTATGTTCCATCAAAAATGGGAAAACATGTATATTATGAGTAGCAAGAAAACCAGCAGGTTGATAATTGCTCTATGCTCACTAATGTGAATTACTAGCTGGCTCGTCTATAATTGTAATTAACGCCTCCTACCTCAGCTATGCAATTAGCTGATGTTGCTACAAATTTTGGTTATACATTTAATCTTTATCTTGTTTCTCTGGCCTGCTTTTGTATTAAATTGATAAGTAAATCTACAAACTATACATGGAACTGTCATGGCAGTTACTCATTAGTCACAGGAATTGTAACTAGAGGCCCATGTACATAGGCTGGCTGTATCTCCAGGGAGTTCACAGTTGACACACTCCGTTCTGGTTTAGTAAATGTGTCTGCTGTGTGTCCTTTCACATTTGCTGTATCTGTTCTAGCTTAATTTGAATTCATGTTGTGAGCTTTCTGTGCCCACGGTCACTTTATGATCTTTTCTTCTAGATACCATGTTTTGGGAAACCCCAAACAGAGCAGGTAAGAAATTCTGGGGCAAAACTGGTTTCAGCTAGAAAGGTTTTGAGGGGAGAGATCCAAAAAGCCCGGGGTAGGTGGGGTGAGGTGCAACCTGCCACCTTGCCTGCCTGGCTGGCTCCCAGCTGCCAGGCTCAGGAGCTGCCCAACTCCTTGGCAGCCCCCAGAGTGGGTGGCCACCAGGTTCAGCTACCTCCGCTTCCCAGTCCTCCGACCCCGGGGCTCCAGGGACGTGGGGCTGCCCTGCTCCCACAGCCTGCCAGCTGCCTGGGAGCTCCCATGCTCTGAAGGTATTGCCGGGTGCCCAGCCTTGGCAGGCCGGCAACTTGCCTGTCTTGGCAAGCAGGCAGGCGCTTTGGCTCCTGGGCTGCCCAGATCGCCTGCTCCTGTGCTGCGCAGGCTCCCCCGCCAGATGGGCAGGGAGGAGGCAGGCTCCCTGCGTGGCGACCTCCCTAGGCAATCTGGGAACCTGGGATCTCTGGGAGAACATTTTGTTTTTGAAAGAAAATGTACATAGGCGAGAGCAGGAGGATGAATTTTCAGCGTGTTGCTGGCTCTGTTTTGTTGTGCGCGGGGGCTTGCTTGGTGTGCAGGCAGAGCGCCTCTCTTTGCAAGTTCTCTGATTCTGCTTTGGGGCTTGCCCACAAATGCAAAGCAGTGCGTGGACTGTGCCACCGCAGCCGAGCTCGCCCGTGGGTTTCCCTCACTTCCAGTGCAGAGAAGCCCTATAGCATTTCTGCCGCTTTATACTGTGGAAAAAATTAACCGTACTTAAAACTGTGCATAATATTGGGGGAATTTTCATCTGTTCTGCCAAAAACTCCAAATTCCTTTGAGACCCAAAATTCTGTTTCCATAAAGCAAGCAAAAGCATGAAAGACACTTCCCTGGGCTTGCCGTCATGACGGAGGCCCTCCGGGCACCCTTCCTGCATACTCTGGTGTTGCTTTGGACCAAGGAAATAAAGGAGAATAGATGGAGTTCAATCCAGTTCTTTTCAGCTCAGAGATAAGAGTTTTTGACACTAGGTGGTACTACAGACAAAGGCCAATATTTGCAATCTTTGACGGCTGGGGTTCGGCAGCTCTAACCCTGGCATCTAATTTGATGGCCTGATTATCGGCTTCCACAGCTCATATTATGCCTGAGATAAATATATGCTATTAGACCGGTTTTCGGAGTGTTGTGCTATGTGAATTCTAGCTCCCTGCAAAATTTGTCTTTGTTATCAGTTAGGATTTTATCAAGTAATCCTTCAAAAATCTGTGAAATCATTTGACATAGTTTAGGGGTAAATCTAACACCAGATATCACTTGCTAATACAAAAAGGCATGTAAGACATTTTGAGCCTTCTGTATTCAATGCTGAAAATATATTTCTCATGAGCATCACTGGGAATATTTTGCTGCTTCAGCTGCCCCCTCAACACTTTTCACTGTATAATATGTTTTATGGCTTTATTCAAAGCATGGTGATCCACCTATCAAGGGCATTTCTGAAGATATTCTCCTTTCATTTAACACCAACCTCCACTCTCAGATGGATGAACATGTTATTTCCTTGAATTTTCACTCCCGTTTCTTGGTTTCTGCTTTTTTCCTTTCTGTTTCTCTGCAGCTGCCTCAGCCTCAGTCACTGCTTGATCAAGGCATATGGGATAGTGACTTATTCCAAATGAAACAGAATATCTTTGTGATAATATAATACTCCTTGTAATGTGCCGTGCTTGTTTAGGAACGCAGACCCTTACATTTGTTCCCTGAGTCTGTAGAAGCCATTAGATATGATTTTTGCTAACCGGTAAAGTAGGAGCGAAACTTCTTTGGATGGTGAAATGTGTTTGATGCCAGAGCAAGGAGCTCTAGCCTTGAAAAATCCATAACTGGTTTTTAAACTTTATTTTCTTTTTTTCTGTAGTATCCTGGCTTTTAACAATCAAGATCTTTACTGTGTTTATTACTGCAGAAGTTAAAATCAATGCGTACTAGGTATCTCTTCACAGGCATCACAATGAACTGCCTGCAGATCCCACATGATTCAAACCACCCTTAAAATGTGTTTTATTAAAAATACTTTGTGTGGAAGATGACACTAAAGTGGTTACAACAATACAAGATGGCTGTTGTTTTCCTGAAAAATATATAAGCAACACTAAACCTACACTATTACGTATACAAAATCTGTCATCAACAGGAGATTTAATGGTGAAAAGATTGATTTTTAAATAAACAAACATATTGACAAGAAACTGAAGAGCAGATAGCACACTTTTGGGCACTGTATAAATAAATACCAGCAAGAGAGCTGCTTTGTTCAAATAATTTCAAAGAGAAAATAAATTCAAATAAAAATTACTCTGTGTTTTTCCCAAACCAGTAAGCTTTTCAGATTTAGCTTTGCTCAGTTGTATATACACAAGTATGTACACTTATTTAAAAACTATCTTGTACTGAGGTAAACTGGAAATGTATGCAGTTGGATTTTTTTTTAATTGTCTTTGTATTACATAAATATTTTCAACAGTACATATGAAAAAAGATAAATAGAAGTGAACATATTAAAAATATTACTTCAGTACACAACTATGTGCTCCACCATGAATTGTTTATACTAGAGAACAGAAATCCTCAATAGTATCTGTTCCTGCTTTTAAAAGTGAAAGGGAAATGGAGTTAGCTGAGGTCAAAGATCAGACAATTAGACTGAAGTTTTGAGTTCTTTCCTGTCCTAATTTCTAACCACATGAGGCTGCAAGATGAGGTATAGCGTGAGGTTAGTGTGGTGAAGCCCAGGCATATGTAGCAGACCTAGTTATCATTGGTCATAGGCTGGGATTATTAAGTGATGAGATTCACCCATTAGGGTTCATTTGACTCACCATCTTCAGCTGAGACCTAAGCTCACAAATACTTAGCAATAAATTGTAACTTTACAACTTTTCCAGGTTGCTATGCATTGTGTGAAGAGAAACTCTTGTGGCAGCTGATGGAAGCATTACCCAAAATCAAATGCAGTGTCCCTGAAGGAAAGAACAGGGCAATGACAGCTGCCACAACCCTTCACAGCCAGCACCATGCTCTGCGGGCTGATGAGGTAGAGCACGTGGAACCATAGCTTCACTCCTTTGCTTGGGGCGTCCGAGCATTTCTGCAGGTTTTGAGTGCTCTGGGTTTTACTTGCTGAGAACATAGACTATGTTCATTTTCGTCCAGATGCTAAGATTTGGGGGACAGAAACAAACCACATGTAGCCATGTAGGACAACACTTGATATGCTCCTAAGATAGCTATTGAGGTCATCCTGATTTTACCTTGATTAGTTTTACTGCATAAATGGTTAATGTCTACTTTTATATGTATTGTACTCACTTTCTCTTTTCCTTTTATTTAAAATGAGATTAAATGTCTCCTAAAATACATGTGGTAATAAATAGTAGTATTTTGAGAAAGAGTCAAGAGAGAGATCATATTAAAACAATTTGACTTAAGAAGCAGATTATAAATAAGATCAATATTGCAAGAGGACAGTGGTCTAATTGCATTTTAATTGCATGACAAAATGCCTACCCCAAATGAATCCAAAACTGTAGTGCTAAACTCTGCTTTTGTAAAGAGGAAAAATGATTGCAAACTCATAACTTCAGCCAGCTTCTCTGTGTGCTTCTTGTTCCTGAACAGGTTCCCTACAAGGACACAGCTGAGGAGGGCAGCCCTGCCAGGCTGGGGCTCCAGCAAGGCTAGTGCCCTTGGTGCCTCAGCGTGGGTCACGCCAGTTAATCAGAGACGATCAGACTAACTCCCAAACTGTTTGTCTAAGGCTTGGCACGTGTACAACATGGATTATTAGCACATCCAAACAAAGGTTTTGTAAAATATTCTGAGAAATAATGACCTTGTTGGGGGCAATACTGTTTGAGTTACTGTCCTGGTTTCGGCTGGGATAGAGTTAATTTTCTTCCTAGCACCAGGCATAGTGCTGTGGTTTGGATTTAGTAGGAGAAGAATGCTGATAACACACTGATGTTTTTAGTTGTTGCTGAGTACTGCTTATGCTAGTCAAGGACTTCTCAGCTTCCCATGCTCTGCCAGGTGCACAAGAAACTGGGAGGGGGCACAGCCAGAATAGTTGATCCAAACTGACCAAAGGGCTATTCCATACCATATGACGTCATGCTCAGTATAGAAACTGGGGGGGGGGGGGGGTTGGCCAGGGAGCAGCGATCGCTGCTCGGGAACTGTCTGGGTATCGGTCGGTGGGTGGTGAGCAATTGCATTGTGCATCACTTGCTTTGTATATTATTATTGTTATTATCCTTATTATACTGTTACTATTATCATTACTATTTTACTTTATTTCAATTATTAAACTGTTCTTATCTCAGCCCAGGAGTGTTTCTCACTCTTACTCCTCCGATTCTCTCCCCCATCTCATCGGGGTAGGGGGAGTGAGCGAGCAGCTGCATGGTGCTGAGTTGCTGGCTGGGGCTAAACCACGACAGTTACCAATACTGGGATTGTGAGCATTCCTTTTCCCCTGTTTGAGAGATGTAGCGGGGAGCCTATGCTGCTGGGAGTGTAAGTGGAGGAGGCAGTTCTTGAGGAAGCTTCTGGACACAGCTTGGTCCATCTGCCAAGCAGACCCTTAGAGACTATCTTGGAGTG
This sequence comes from Pelecanus crispus, assembly GCF_030463565.1. Lineage (NCBI taxonomy): Eukaryota > Metazoa > Chordata > Aves > Pelecaniformes > Pelecanidae > Pelecanus > Pelecanus crispus. The sequence continues at coordinate 106,295,146 of NC_134645.1, forward strand.
ACTTCGAATTTCTCCATGTGTTGGCTGCTGTGCAGATGGTGGCCTCCTCTTTTTCCCCTCTGACTGGTTTGCAAAGGGCTGAAGAGGGGGGTCATGGAAGATAGGGGAGTCATGGAAGATGAGAGACTCAGAGCTGGGCCCATCAGTGAATGCCTTATCAGGCTCTTCAAACATGGCAGTGGAGTATTTTTGGTTAGTATTGTCTTCTGCCAAATGGTACACAGATTTCATATGCTTACTCTTTTTGGGGCAGTGAGCTGTATCTGCTGAATGCCCAGTTCTGGTATTACCTATGAAAAAGTACTGCAGTGATGCTTTTTTTTTCCAAAGTAAAGCTGAAATTTTTAACAGTAGCATAGTATTTCCACATGAAATAACTGGAATGCATCTTTATTGCCTTTATAAAGAGCACAAACACACCTGGATGGCTAAACCAGGTTTCCTTTGTCATCTTCCAGTGTCAACTTTATTTTCTTTTTTCCGTTCTACTTTCCTTTAACACTGCAAAATTGCAATATCTCTTCTACAAATGGCACACATAAAAGATTAATTGTCTGGGTTTATTACTAAGGGCCTTCCCCCCGCCTCTCCCCCTCTCCCCCCCAACTTATTGTGTCCTTGGCAATTATAAATATGTTGCAGAAGATGGATGCAAATCCATCAGTATATCTTTCAGATATTATGGACACTTATGCCAGAGCCAGGAATCATGGCACTGCACTCTGCAAAGTGAAAACTCTGAGCTTCAAAGGCACTTAGGGAGCTGACTCCATTGATTTCAAGTACTGAAATATCTTAGAGACGCTCAGTTTTAGGGAACTAACTCTCATTGACTTTCAATTAGGATCTTCAGAGTTAAATCTTGCAAAATGCTGAGTATTCCTAAAATTCAGTGAGTAGCCACAGGTCTCCCTAAAAACAATTGGGTTTGATGCTGCCCAACACCTTAGAAAACTGCTCAGCACTTTTCTGGGTCAAGCTCTTAAAAATGTTTCTGTCAGGTTGCTATAATCAGTTTGAAAATTCATGACCACTTTTGGAAATGCTTGCAGATCCTGAGTATGCAGCTTTAGAATGGGATATTAAGTGGTTCAGTAACAGGAAGATTTTATAATAGACAACCAGACATAATCACTTTATTGTGAGGCTCTCCTAACAGCTCAGAGAAAGCTTTGTTGTTCTCTAACCATTTATTCACATTTAAAAAGTGATCATTCTGTCTCTCTTAAAGAACCACAGCCTTCCACTACATAAATAGTGCTTTGAGTGTTACAGGGTATTGACTCCATGTACCATAATACAGTTTTATGTCAATCCAGCTGCCAATTGCAGTGTTTGTCCACATTTTTGGTATGATAAAAATCTTTATGAAATCTTTTCTATCTAGATACAAAGAAAACTGTGATTCACATGACAAAGTTATTTCACCCTACAATGAACATTTTCTCTTTTGTCAGGCAAATGATCTCACTTAAAAACAAAAAGAACTGAGTCAGTGAGTTTCGAAGAGCCTGACTTTTAGCCTGCTCCCTGAAGTGGACCCCAGAGCTGTGTGTCATGCATGAAGGCTCCCTGAGTGGAGCAGGTCAGGGGTTAGACGTCGCAGGACAGGATTCCAGGAAATGGTGTGCTTATTCGGCTAATGCTTCCAGCTTGTCTGAAGGAGCAGAAGTATGAGAAACCAAAAGGGTTTCAGTGTCTGAATCCCATTGTCTTCTGGGGACCATTTTACTTCAGGATTTTGAGAAAGAAAAATAAACTGCACTGCATATAGATAGATACTCTACTCCTAAACTACATTTAAGGACACCCTGAGAATACTTTGTTAATCAATATAAGCAAAGGAATGCTTCATTGTCAGGGATGAGCCTTGTACCAGGCTGTTCATAAGACTGAATGAAATACTAAAGATTATGACCAGAAAATTAATTTGGGAAACTTTTAATTAAAAAGTGAGGTGCACTAGCAATTTATTTAGGATTTTGCAATTTTATGATTGTGTATCATCCACGCAGTTTTCAGGACTGCAACTTTCAGCTAACTCTATTTTAGACAGTTCAGCTTTTCTCAAAACATGCCAACAGGCACCAGACTGTATTAAAGAATCATGGCAGGGAAAATTTAGGTTAGAAGTGTAAAGTTTGTTTAAGCAATGACTAATTTTCAAAGTAAAATTAAGGTATTTTTATTATTAAATATTTAAAAATGTATTTTCAAAAAATTGAAAATGTAGCTCATTATAGACTTCCAAGTTGCTATATCATTCTTGTTGATTCATTTTTATTGATTAAAAAAACCATTTAAAGGTGTTTTTGTACCAAAATAATGCCTACATGTAGGTGTACACAGATAAAACAGGTGCAACTAGACTGGAAACTGCTATTTTAATGCAAGTATACAAATAAACCTAATTTTGTAGTGTTTTGTTGGGTTTTCAAACTTCCTGAAGGAATACAAAATATATTTCTAGCTTCTATTTCCAGTTTCAGCCTGGAGCTTGTATTTACTGTCAGTTTTCATAGTCTAGAAAAATTCTTAACTATCATCAATATAATTAATATCAGTTCTACTTTCTGGTTTCCTATGACAGCAATTTTTAAATTGCCAGTGATAGTAATTTTTTAAAGTATTTGATTATTCCTTGAATTACTTTGCAAATGTTCTTTAATTCCTTCTGAATTAATTCATGACAGATTTCTATATGGTAATCAGTCTGAATATCTAAAAAAAGCATTAAAGAAATCCTAACAGGCAGACTTAGCTTTTGGCTGTGAATAACTGGAATACGTTCAGATGATTTTTGGTGCTCTAAAGGTTATTCTAAATGTCATAGTTAAGGAAAGTTTGGTTTGGCAATGAACAGTAATTGCATAGTAATACAATAGTAATATTTATAGAGAAGTCAAGGATATTTCAGATTATCTTACTAATATCACTTTAAAATTGCATTACTTTGGGAGATACTGCCTTAATATTAGGTGCATTTTAATAACAGTCTAATCAGCTTCTCCATCCCTGCTGGGAATCAAACAAGCCCCTTTCTTGTGAATTAGTGTTAATAAGTCTTCAATAGATTCAGCTGTGGGATAATTAACAACTCACTTGTTCTTGCCAGAACAGTTCAAGTGGGCTTCATGCAGCATGCTGAGCTATTATCCTCTGGTGGGGTCATGCATCATGTCAGCCAGTTAACAGCAGTGGCTGCACAACAGATTTGGAAATGATATAATCAGAATAGCCCAGACTTTTAGACCCTGCTTGTGAAGGTTTCAGCCTTCTGCAGAGGAACAATTGAAAGACTTGGCACAATGTACTTACAGTGATAAGAATACATGAAAATTGGCTCCTAAGTTATCCGAGTTCAGCTTCCTTTTCTGCAAAGTACAGTGATTTATGACATAATCATGCTGTTTACTTTCTTATATTTATAATCATCTTATAAGCACTTACAAATATGTGGCACATCATTGTGCTAATTCCTACCCAACGGGTGAAGTGGGTGGGAAAAACCCTTCTGCTATTGCAATAACATTTGCTATTATTTAGATGTGGCTTTCCTGGACCAGGAAGGAGCTGTAAAGGGAGACAGTAAAACTCCTCCCCTTTAGTCGTTCTTTGTTATGGTGTGCTTGGATGGAGAATGTCAGCACAGCCATCTAGTCCGCCCTTTTCTCCTGCCATTCAGTTGTTGACTGCATTTGATCCTGTTAGTTATCACTGGTAACACCGAGAGGGTCTACCTAGTAATCAGGGCCCCTGTGTGGGCTGTCATACATACACAAAGTAAAAACATGATCTCTGCTCAGATAACTGTATAGACCATGCTAATGAATGTACCTACAACTTCAAAGCAAGTTCTTTGTAAGGGTGGTAGCGTTATGCCCAGGAGATACATTTGACACCACCTGTATTTGTCTCCATCAATGCATTCCTTCTCTATCCATTAAGCTCTTCCTGCAAGAAAATCTCTTACAGACACCTGAAGTATGCTCTCATTAGAGAGTTTGTACAAGTGCTCTTCCTCCTGCTGGCTGGGCTCCCATTCCCTTTTCTAAGAGCTATTTCTGTCTTTTGGGCTTTTCCTTCTCAGAGGCTACTCCTAACTGCTGCTTTTCTTCTGAGCCTCTTCACCCTCTTTGTCTCTCCTTGGACAACTACCTTTTCTGCATAGCCCTTGTGTTTCTCTTGTCTCAGCTTTCCCTCAGATTTTAGCTGTTTGTGATGTCATTCTTCAGACCTCAGCTGAGAATTCTTTTAGGGAATAATGGGATAATATCATACAAGCCCATGCTTTAATTTCTTCACACATACTATATTAAGAACATGTGAAGCAGGAGTGGTTTTGTAAGGAGGAGGTACAAAGAGATGCATAGAAGTATCTTTAAGTTTTAGATATACCTCTTTCATAATCCTTTTCTGGCAATATTTTATGTTTCTACATTTTTAGGAAAACCTTTCTTGTCTCTGTCTTCTCCCTTTTCTTCTCCTTAATTTCCTTGAGTGACAAGAAAAAGAAAGGAAAAAGACTGCATCTTTAACAGTGGAAATCTCTGAACCATCTGGTCTAAAGTATATCACATATCAACAATATGCCATCCCCAAAGACTTTTTTTTCCCAAGCACTTGAGGCCCAAATCTGTGATGGACTCACTGATTTTCTCTATAGCATGTTCTCCGACACATCTGGTTGGGCTGAACGGAAGACCACACTCGATGCAGTGAATTCTTCCTGACCAATCGTTGGCAAGCAGCAAGATCCACACATGCAGGCTCCATTTACACCTGTTTAAGGCAGTGACTGAAAATGTTTAAATAGTTGTTCACATTACTCACTGTCTTAGCTACTGTGAGAAATACAAAAAATGTGTGCATTTACTGATCTGCTCTGTAACAAAACTCACAGAATAGTCTATCAGCTGAAGAGCAGTTTAACTGGAAGGCTGCTGCCAGCTACATCAAATACTGCTCTTCTTTTAAACTGCTGAGATCAATAATGCACATCTGATGGTAGAGTGGAATCAGTGTCCTGAGCTGAGCTTGTACTGTTCATTTTATCTCACCAAACCTCATCCCTGACTCATCAGTAGAGCTTGGCTTCCCTTGGATTGCCAGTGGTGGCAATTTTCTAGCATATGTGATGTAGTCAGTATCCACAGAGGGTTAGGGTGACATACCAAACACAATTTATTTAAACCAAGATTTGAATGAAGGTCTTTGAAGGAAAAAGTGTCTTGTGTTAAAATGCTAATCTACAAATCTTTCACTGTAAACCATTTACAAACCAGCCTGTGATCACAAATGGTTCATCGAGGAGCAGAATATCTTAAATAACCCCTTTGAGATGTACGCTTGAGACTATCAGTTGCCGCATGTATCACACTCTTACATTTACTCTGCACCGGGAGATACTGTGCATTTGTTGATGTATTTTATTTTGGTAATATCATTGTGATTATGTGTCTCTGTAACACATGGTGAAGAAGAATAAATACATCCTTCATTGCTGTTATGAATCTTCTCTCTTTCTCTTCAAGTGTGCTATCAGTGTAAAACAGACACCTCTTAACTACCTCTCCACTCTTTTCCTCTATGTTCACCATGCAGCGCTATAGTAACTAATGGCCAGGCCATTTAGATTAGATAGAAGCGAGCAAGTTATTTGAATCATATGATATCATAATGCTTTAAGTTGTTATATGTTCAGTAGATGTAAAAGTGATTGAAAGCACAGAGGGCCAGGCAATTACCGGGGTTTCCTTTATACTCAGTGCAACGAAATGTCTGCTTCTGGTATGTTGTTTGACTTAGGTGTAGATATGCAAAATAATTAATAAGAATTACATCCTGAAGAGTTTACTTCTTCCCATTGACTATAAAGGGACCCTAATGAAACAAGTTCAGACTTAAATAATACCAGTACTAATGCTAATACTGATACTAATAAATATTTTTCAAAATGGAATTCTTTTGCCAAAACTTAGGTGTTGAATGTCATCTCAAGGGTCCCAGATATTCCCGTCTCCAGTTGATAGTAAAGAACGATACAGATCCCCAGTAGGTTCTATGTCATTTCTGCTAACTCCATGTATCCTTAGCTTAGTATCCTAGAAGATCTAAAATGGCTCTAGGCACCCATGTTTAGACACCTGGATTACTTCTCAGACATCTAAAATGAAGTGGATGAATTCTACCCACAATGATCAAAATTATCTTCAGGGGTTAAGCTGGAGTAAATGTTAAACCAGTTGCCTCAGAAAGATTTTTACCTTTGAAATAAATGGTCAGTGGAATCTGGCTCTCAGATTTAACTAATGGAGCACCATGAATGCAACTGTTTAGGAGCAGATTTTGTTAACACACTGAAAAATATCAAGAGCAATACCATTGAACTTAGTTTAAGTACAGCAGTAGTGGCTAGTATGAAGTCAGAATCAGATCCCACAGAAAATATTCACAACTCCAATGATAAAATGCAAATTCCTTTCTATGAGTTTACAGAAGTTTATGACTTACTGTTTGTTAGAACAGAGCAATGGTCTGTGAAATTATATACATATTAAAAAACAAAAAAACCACTACTGTTACTACTGTTCTCATAAAAAAACTTAATTGATCAAATATGTTTAAAGATGTACTTTGATTTCATTGCTGTCATTCCATATCGTTATTTACACTATATACCCATTTTCAAATTGAGAAAAGCATTATATGTTCCATTAATCCTAGACTGCCAAATTAAATATAGACAAGTGTGTTAGAGATTGTCTATATATAATCTATAACCTTTATGAAACAAAATGTTGCTACTCTCGAATGAAGTTACTGGCAGATTTTTAGTGTGCTTACAAGACTTGTATTTTATATCCCTTTCTTAAGTCTTCAGATGACTAATTAGTCTGAGCTCGAGATTTTATTTTTTAAGTAGCATTTGTATACAGGAATGTAAATTGGATATGGATTTTTCTTTGCATTTTTCTGAACTGTCCTTTTGGAAAAATGGCAAGAAAGATAACCTAAAAGAAGTAAGTAGAAAAGAAGAGAAATAAACCTAACCAGGACATTCTTACAAAAATTTGGTAGTTCCGATAAAAGTAGCTATAAATTAAATGCTGGCTTGAGGACTGGCTCTCTGAAGAGCAGAAATGGAGATTATTCACAGCTTGTAACTAGTTGAAATAAGTCTTATATTTTGACTTTGTGTGTGGACATGCAACAGAAGCATGGTGGCGTGATTTTTTAGTCCTTTTTGGCAATATCCCTTTTAGAGCTAGACAAAAGGAAAGGTACAGTGTCAGGCAGAGTTTTAATATTCACTTAGCCATAGTTGATTACGTTTTTGTCCCTATTTAATTTAGAAGATTTGTACTATGCATTGTTCCTTGAAAATCAGAAATTTATGTTGGCACAATTTATAAATCAGAGTAGTTTTTTATATATATATCTGTGTGTATTTGAGAGACACATGTGCACACAGAATCATAGAATCATATAGGTTGGAAGGGACTGTGGAAGTTTATTTAGTCCCATCAGGTGTTGAAAACCTCCAAAACCGGAGAGAGCACAACTCCTCTGGGCAACTTCTTCCACTGCTTGGCTGTCCTCATAGCTCCTCCTTACCAGCTAAATGAATGTCCCACCTACAGCAGATGACTAGGTCCTAACCAACAGGCATTCATGCACTGCGTACCTTTTACCAAATATGTGTGTACCATTCATGTATTTGCCTTGTCCTGAAGTGTTTAACTAAAATTTGTATTTATATTATGGAAACATTCAGGATTTGTTTATGCTGGCCTAACAGAGCTGGGGAAAATCAAAGGAATGCATTTGATATCTTTAGCAATGTAAAAGCCTTTCTTTACATAGTCTTCAAAGAAACAAGCATCCCTGGCCTTTCTGGTGTGTGGTCTTCGTTTCTCATACCTGGAGGTACAGTGGTTAATCCAGCTGCTCCTTATGGATTCTGCCTCACCATTCCAGGTTGTCTCCATACATTTTACCAGGTCGTGGTAAAGTTGATTTTTTTTTAAAATATAATGTGACATAATTCAGAACGTATGGCAGATTTGATTATGGTAATTTCTTAGCAACTGATCCTGGAAATTTAAATTCTTCTAACCTACTTCCTCAATATATTCTTCCTTTTCTACATAATTCTCTTTGCATTAAGATACATCACATTCCTCTTCAAGAACACATTTAGGGTGGGTTTCATCTGAACAAATGTAGACACCTATAGTACTTTGTGAATTAGTCACCTGAAGCTCCCTTTACAGTCATTGCAGAGAAATAGGCCTCCCCAGGGTGTGATGTATGTTATCCTACAGTGCACATTTGAAGTAGATCAGATGAATGACTCCCTGAATGTGCCTATTGCTCTACATTGATTATATAGGAAGGCCAGGTTGAGAAGCTCAGATATAAATGTCCACACTGTAGCTATTTAAACTTACGGAAGATAAATTCTACCCTAAATATCAGCTACCCAGTTTCTTGTTAGAGCTTGTTTTCACAAAAGACATTCTTAATACAATTTAAATGTTATTGAATTTTGATTTGTGCCCCTGCATGTAGTAAAATAAAATTTTCACATTTGGATAATTCCTTCTCTAGCTCTAAAGTATCCTTTTTTAAGATTATTGCTTCGAGTCAGGTTGAACAGCCTACTTGCAGAATGTGCATTGCTCATGTTTCATATGGTATCAACATACACCTATATTAGTTCTGTTTCTCCAAGCAATGATTTAGGACAGAATTGTATACATCTTCTGAGGCCAAGTTTTCCAGTGCTTTTTCAGAATGTGATAATAACAATAACAACAACAACAACAATGATAATAGTATTAATTGATAATGATAATAAACTAATAATAATAATAATAATAATAATACTATAAATATGAACATTAGTGCTGTAAACCAAACATTGACTAGGCTAATACTTTAATTTTTACTTTATTCTGTAGTTAAAGATACGATTCTGGAATCTGTTCTCACTTATATGTACTGAAAAGAACAGAATAAGTTTTCCTTAGGTCACCTTCAAGACCTTCTGGCAAGATGTATATGCTTTTGACAGCTCATGAAATCCTACACTTCCATTTGTTAATAGTAACCATATCTGTAGGAACATGCAAGTAATTTATTTCAAGAGACAACTGATTCCATTTGAGTTCTGATGCTTGTTGCTCTGGGTGTTAAAGTGCAGACATTGTTTGACCCAGGTAAAATAGTTTTCATTCTGTTTCTTCACCTGAACTGGAGAACACATTCCCCCTAAATTCCATCTTGGTTTGTGTGCCCTGCAATGTATGACTTATAAAAGCAGGTCTCACTCTTTGGGATCAGTCTTTGTGCAGCCATCTGCTTTGTTTTATCTATATTTATATAATTTATGTTTATTTCTAGGCTCTTTTAGAGAAAACACACATTTGCTTGATGATTTTATTTAACTTAATCCACACTCAGAATTTGCTTTATATGCTTACTTTTTTTGAAGTGCTGATGTTAACGGTTTTGGGGCAATTTATAACAAAACAAAGAAAATTAACTGGCTGATCACTTCTTTAATTCTGCAGTAACCCAGGCTGTGTTACTATGCATTCGAAATATGTTTGTTCTTGCTGTAAGATATACTGCCTACTAAGTTTTTAATGCACTGTGTGTTCTGTCCTCGTACCTGTAGTTCTTCAGGCGCTGGCTGTTCGTCTTCTGAGCATGTGTAGAACCACACTGTGCTGAGCAGGTCAGCACGTACCTTAGGACTAAGTGTGCTTAGGATCCAGAAATGGGTTGAACAGATTGCAAAGTCCTCAAAGGAGCTGGTTTGTTAGGCATCTGCAAAGCCTTCATACCATGCACTATCAGTATACGGGTAGCAGTGCCCACCTCATGTGATAGCTTCATGATTAGAGTGCCATCCAACTAACATGACCCTTAATTTTCTGTTGCTTTGGAGAGGGCATTAGCTCCACATATGCTATATCCTGGCAGAAGTGTTTATCACTGGGTTTTTTCCCAATTGTTATTGGACACCTCCTCCTCCCTAAACTAAAACCCAAAAAACCCCTGAAAAAATGCTAGGTGAAAGGAAGGAGCCCACACCTTCTGTTCACCCCCCAGGGTAGAGTCTCTCTTTCCCTCTTGCCATTCCCTGCAGTGATACTGTGCACTGTTGTTTTGCTTTAGCTTCTTTTTGATGTGACTGCCCTCACAGACAGGAGAGGCATGTACATGCAACAAGTACTTTTGGTAAGACAGTAGGACAGCCAGATAAGACAGACACTGAATTTAGGGTTCCCTACCCCAGATGAGCACCCCAAATGTTGGACAGTTATATTATGTGAAATGTGGAGCCATCAAATGTCCCTGTGAACAATCAAGAGAAGAGCGAGTCCTGCTCAGTGTGGGCTGCATGGGGGAGCCAGCGTGTCATTCACCTGCTCTGGGCTCTGTTCTCAGGACAAATGTGTGTGATATTTAACTGGCCTTCCTGCAAGTCCTTTGATGGAACTGAATATAAAATCCTTCAAGGACCTCAGAGCTCTCTACCTCCAAGTAGGATTCAGCAAGAATGACACATTTTTTCCTTCAATTGCTTGCTGCTGAGATGACTTTCATGTTGGTGCCCCATATTTGTTAATCTTTCTATAACAAAGTCCTTTGCAAACCTTTTAAAATTAATTTGTAAAATAAAATAAAAATGCAGCATTTTGCCCAATCATCCATACTGTGTTATGCACAAGTGAGAATAGAATCATAGAATCATAGAATTGTTTAGGTTGGAAAAGACCTTTAAGATCATCCAGTCCAACCATTAACCTAACATTACCAAGTCCACCACTAAACCAATTAAGGGTAGACTAGACTAAACCATGTCCCAAAGTGCCATATCTACCTGTTTTTTGAATGCTTCCAGGGATGGTGGCTCCACCACCTCTCTGGGCAGCCTGTTCCAAAGCTTGACTACCCTTTCTGTGAACAAATTTTTCCTAATATCCAATCTAAACCTCCCCTGGCACATCTTGCAGTCAACAGGGGTGCTGGATTCCTCTTACTGCTTTTGTCCACATGCTGCATTCTTCATGCACACATGCTGCTGCAAGAGTGAAAGGCTGCTCAATTTTCCATGTCCATTTAGTATTCATTCTTTCCTGACCCTGACTAGCAGCATAAAGAACTAATGACTACAAATTCCCTCTGTTGACTTTAGGATGTTGCCTTGTGACTGTTAGGAATTTGTTTGTGTCAACATAGCTCATATACCAATGGGTACCGGGCAGTGACAAGCTTTACCTACTGCCACCTTAGGCTAACTTTTCTGATGTTATGTGCTGTCTGTCTTCTTTGATCTGTTTTGCGTTCTATATCTGTAAATGGGACAGATCATTTCCACACCAATGAGGAAAGAGAAAACCATTTTTCTCATTTTCAGATCATTGCTGAGACATTGTTTATACTCTCCTGGAGGTCCTATTTCTCTTCTTTCTCATTGTATTTACTTATTTCTCACGGCATATGCATCTCTACTTTAAACCAGACCATCCAGTCAGTCCCATAATTAATATTCTGTGCTGCTGAACCATATTTTGCTGCCAGTTTAGCAACTGTTTGTAGCCTTAGCAGGGCTATGTTAAAATCTTTGAGACCATCATTACATTGTTGACCAAATTCTTCCCTCCTCTTTTTCCTTTTATTCTGCTTAATGTGGAATGGCTCCATCCCAGGGCTCTGCATAACAACCATTATATTCTCTTCTTTTTATATGCTGTCTCCTACTTCAATTTTTCACCATCACAGTGTAATATACTTTTAGCTTTTCTGGTGGCTCCCAGCTCCCCCTCTCTCTCTTTCCTGATGCTTCAGCTGCAGCCTACGTTTTGTCGCAGTGTTTGGCAGAAATTCAGAGCCGAACACCTTAATTTTAAAATGAATTTGAACAAGATGGAAGTAAAACTAATTATGTCATGGCACAAGCTTGCAACAACCCCTTCTGCAACCATGTAATTTAATAGTCCAGTGTTCTTTGTGCACTTAAAGATCTCAATATTATTTTTGGATCAATGTCTTTAAAATAAAGACTAAGGAATGTATATATTCTGATGAGAGATGGGTTTATCTCTTAAAGAATCCTGCTGGAGAGAAACCATTTATATTCTATTGCCAGAGTGATGATGTTTTAGTCACTGTGCTTATGCTGACGTTAGGAGTATACTTAGTCCAAATTCTTCTTCACAGTTTATTAATTTATTCCAGATTACTAAACCAGAGTAGTGCTTTTCTCTAGATCCCTCAGTGTTTTAATTTTAAACTTAATATTAAATTTAAAAGTTATTGATGACTTATTTCTTAAGGCACTCAGAGGCACTTTAGTGACCTTGCCATTGCAGTTATTCTCTTGAGAAGAGCAGGATATCACATCTTCTCCTCATGGAATTTGTCCGCCTCCAATATTTGTCTTAATGATTTTGGCTGCAAGTTTATTAATTTTTTGTGAACTGGTCTACCCTTAATTGGTTAGTGGTGGACTTGGTAATGTTAGGTTAATGGTTGGACTGGATGATCTTAAAGGTCTTTTCCAACCTAAACGATTCTATGATTCTATGATTCTATGACATCCTCCCCCCTGCTCCCCTTATGACAGAGGCAATGACATTAAAATTACAATTGAAAGTTTGCACCATTTATTGTGTTAAAAGGAAATATTGGTGATATAAGACATACAAAATTGCAAAGGAAAGATTCAGTGAGGAAACTATTGATTCCTCACTAGTTGCTGTGGTACAAATTTTCCTTTTAAAAATTCAAAGAGTTGCTGAAGCCCTGCTTTTCTTGACCCTGGCTAGTACTTTCTGTCATCTTGTTGCATCAACAGCTCTTATGCTGCAAACACTTCTGTGTGCATTTGACTTAATTCTTGTGAATAATAATTTTGATCACAGTTGGGTTATTCAAACTGATGGGGCCCAAACGCATACAGTGCTTTATACTGTGTTTGCTTTAGAAAGAACCCAGAACATTTGCAAAGGTTATGTTTCTCTCACCTCCCTCCTCTTTTCTTCCATCTTTTCTCTTCCTTTCATGTACCTTTAGCTTAGATTCTTAACTTTTTTCTTTATTCCCTAATGGTCAAACAAACCTTTTGTTTGATTAAGGTGAATCCTTTATCTCTTTATTAGTCAGATTTTGAAATTTAGCTGGGGACCTAGTTTCTGTCATACCAGATTAAGCAGTTTCTGTTGTTTAAACAGAAAAACTGTGCTTAAGTTATTAGTCCTTGAACATTTAATAAGTAAAAAATGCTAGTATTTTGCTGAAGAGAGGACAGAAAGCCCTGAAGAACTAAGTGAGCTTGTTGACACAATGAGAGAAGCTGCCTAGATAATGAGTCGGTAGTCCTTGAAGAAAGGAAAGTGCAGAAAGCGAGAGAAAGCAGCCTGGCAGCTCCCCCTAAATGGAGTCTGCTGCTTGTTTGCCTGCTGTTGTAATTGCTCCCATTTCATGTTCTTTGCCTGCCTTTATTTTCCAAGTTTAAATGAATTTAAATTGTTAAGAGTATTGTGACTATATTAGCATTGTTTCTTATCAGGCAATAAACCCCTGAAGGTGTTTAAATGTGCTGTGTCCAGTGTACATGACACAGAAAGTAGTAGGGTAAAACTACTGTTTCAGATTTTGAATTAATAAAACACAATTAAGTAAGATAAAAATCCTCTTTTTTACATAAACAAGGACAAAATAGAGGTTATTTGCCTTTCTGGTTTGGATAATTTTCATGATAGTATCTACAGGTTAGGGACTTGATCAAGTACAAGATCTATGTGTGTCAGAAATCGGAGACTATTGTGGCTCCCTGAAAGGAATCCGCATCTCAGATTTAGGCTTCTGTCTCCAATTAAGTGCACAGGGAATACTAAGCAATGGACAAAACCCCTCAACATCCTACCCAAAGGTGTCAGTGACTCCCTAAAGCACAGTTCTTGCTGATGTCCTTTTTCAGTGTTCAAGAAAAAGCCAAATTGTTCTCTGTTCCAATTCTCAACTACAATACTTTGTCAATATATATCTGCCATTATTCTTTCAAAGAGATTCTTTTGTTTATTTGCTTGCTTTTTAATGATAGTGCTGTCACCTAAAATACTATTTATAGTAATTACTGAAGCCAGAGACCTAAACCGAAGAGCCTGTTTTGCCCAATCCCAGGGAAGATCCCAGAATCTGGATTCTGTCCGGATGGAGGTCTCCTGAAACCCTGACTCTCCAGTCTAATGCTGGGAGAGATACTTGCCTATCTGCATTTCCTATGGTTCAGGGCTAGACAGATATCTTAGGGCTCTGGGAGAAGAATTTTGGATATCATACAGAGTGTAGAAACCCAAACAAACTCCTAGAAGTATGAAAAGGGGAAAGAGGAAGATTGGAAGATAGAAAATTACTGCAGAGCAACTCATGAGAGGTAATTATTAGTGAGTAAATCAGTAATTGTCAGTGAATAAATCAGTAAGTCATGCTTACTCAAAGGGTGTGAGTATGATACTGAACTTGAAGCAAGGGCCTGGTCTTTTTCAGTAAAACACATGCTTATCAATGCCCATGCAAAAACTGCATGGGGCCCTGTGGCAGAAACAGGGTGTCCTGAGGCATCCTGGTCTAAACCTGATGAAAACCAGTAGGATTCCTCTGGGCATTTAGAGAGAAGGGGAATGTTACATGAGGAAGTTGAATTGTACAACACTTCTCATTCCTGCTAAAGAAATTTATAGCATGAGCTACTCATACAAAAGGTAGGCTAAAGCTAAATGTGACGCAAGTCCTCTGGCAGAAGAACTCTACGTACCTCTAGATATGTTGTATTTGGCCCTCAGAAAATAGCAGGAAGATGTCAACTATTGGGAAAAAACAGATTACTCTTTGTCCAATAAAGTGATTAGGTGCACTGATAACTCCATTGGTTGCAATAGTACTAGTGTCGTATTTAAAGGTAATATAGTGCATATTTATATACGCATTATTGTTGTGGTTTAACCTGGCATGCAGCTAAACACCACACAGCCATTCTCTCACTCCCCCGCAGTGGGATGGGGGAGAGAATTGAAAAAAAAATGTAAAACTTATGGGTTGAGATAAAGACAATTTAACAGGACAGAAAAGAAACGGAAAAGAAATATTTTTATGCACTATATCTACATGCATGGTCAGACTGGGATCAAGTACTTGATCTACCCTGAACACATGTCCTGCTTGCATCCTATACATTAGTACTAAGAAGTGGCATTCCTGGAAAAAGTTGCTGTGTCCTCTAGTCAGTGTCCTCACACTTGCTCCCACTATGTGCTTGCATTCAAGAGCCTGAAATTAGTTCATGAAATAGGAGATATGTTTAAAGTATAACCTGTAAGTCAACAGGGGCATCACATTAGGCTCACCTAATGGAAGTAATTCCCTTTGTGAGCAAGTTGCAGACAATTCATTTTCTACGTATATTTGACTGCAGGCAACTTAAGTTTAAGAAACACTTTCCATGTATTTTGTCATCTGCAAAAGGATGTTGTTGCTTAGGTAAAGCATGATATATGTTTTCCTATTTTATACTTTAGTCTTTGAAAAGAAATTTAAGCAAGCGTGCTTATCCTGTTGTTATGGTTTCAGGCTACCTTTAGCAAGTTACCATTTACCAAAGCATACCTCAAGGTACCTTTAAAAACAGCACTAAAATTTTGCTCGGAGTCCAGTACATTGCATATTGATTAATTTTGCTGGAGTGCTGTGACTGCTTAGTACTTTACTGTGATGACATACATAAATGGGTTTGTTATTGGAAGATACTGAGATGCTATTAATGCCTCTTTCACAGTATGGGGTGACCTTGCTGAATTTTTTCATATAGAAACAACTGCTTATTCTGTATGTGTGTCATGTTTCCTCAGGAGAAATCATACAGGACAAAGGAAAAAACAAAGTTAATGCAGGTCAGTATAATATGCAGTACAGAAAGCTGCTGAAATACTGCGTGACAGGCTCAGCTGAACATTTCAGGTATCTCCCTTTGAGTTTTAAATTACCTTATTCATATGCTTTCAGATAATTCTGCTTTTGCAGTCAAAGTCCCTCTCATTCTCAGTGCTGAGACCCTACTCTAATGAAGTTATCATCAGTGTGAGTTTCCTACTATTTGTTCACTTGTGAAACCAGCAGCACTTATTTTGACAGAGATGAGAATACTGCATTCTCCTATAAAATCCCAAAGGACTTTTGGCTATATCTTTTCTGTACCCAGTTTTCTCTCAAGCTTATAAAGTGTTTAATTAATGTACATATTTTGACCTCATGACCTATCTGCTACTTTCGTGTTGGTTGCCTTCATAGAGCTTTGATTTCTGCTCTCCAGCCAGAATGACTTCCTTACTGAGCAATACTTTGGTGTTTGGGACTTTTTTTGCCCTTCTGTTCTTCTTTTATACACGGTTGTGCCTACCTCCTGAGACAGCGCTACACAGCAATTCAGAAAGTCACTGAAGAGTATTAGGTCTTTTAATTTACTTTGTTTTGACTGCACTATAACTGAACAAGGTTTTCTGTCCCTATGCACTTAGTAAAGGCTCCTTCTGATCTGAAGTGTACCCATGCTAACTGTGCTAGGCTTTATTCCTAGATTTTGCATGCTTGTTTGATCTTGTTACCCCTGGAACATCAGTGCAGCTCCTGGAAATGCTTGCAAGTTTTCTTTAACTTTCTCCACTTTTCTAGCCAACTTGCTACTACTCACACGCATAAATGTAAGCATATGCAGAAGTGTTTGGATTGTTTTGGTGGTCTAAAGAACTGGAGCTTTCAAAATTAATTCTGTTTATTTTCTGAATATTCCCTATTGTGATGCTGATTACTTGTCACTGAAGCCACTTGTTTTTACTATTTCATGCTTGCTTGCCTCTGATTCCTTTGACATTACCTGTTTACAAAGATGCTGTGGCTGCTAATTACAGGATTTGAGTGGCCCCTATCCCCATATTTTAACTGTGGTCCAGGCATTAGTTAGAACTTCTGCGTGTTGAGAAAAAGTATTATGAACGCTAACTCAATAAAATTCAGTTCCATTGTATCAAAGTTTGAGGGCAGTAATGTTGTTTGGCAATCTACTTCACGAAGGGGTAAGTCTGAGCATGGAAAGACATTAAATCCATGACAGCAGTTTTCCTTTGTAAGCTTTAGAGAATGTAATACAAGCAGCGGGGAGGAAAAAAAGTAACAATGCAAAACCAGAAAAAATGTGTCTCCTTTCATATTGTGGTGCAATTTGTTTTTACTGGTCATCAGTCTTAGTGATCACTTAAGCTAGAAAGAACAAAATGCTTTCCAAAAGTCATTGTCTGCATGTACTGATGTGTTTGACCTTCATTTAAAAATGGCTTTGATTTGTAAAGGGAGTTTAGAAGTGATATTTTTCTTCAGTGTCTGTACCAAATAAGGTCAGCATTCAGCACCTTTCACAGTGTTAATTTAACCATGGAAAAGCTAATTATGGTCAGTTACATCCTCAGTGGAGCTAAAATGCTTAGTAGAAAGTTTTGTCTAGAAATTTTGCCTCTTTTTATCACTGTCAGAAGCTGGAAGTTTAATCTTGCATTATAAAGCTTCCATCTTCCTTCTGGAGCGACTCATTTACCATGTTACTGTTCTTCTAATCTTATTGCTCTTAGTCTTAGCAAAAGAAATGACCTGGCTGGTCCCTGGAATAGCTTAATAATTCAGGTATTGTTTCATAGTGCCTTTGAAATGTATTTTTACCAGCAGGATACTTATTGAGAATCTTTATTTTGCCTTCTTGGCAGTTTTCTAACTACTCTCTTATAAAAGTAAATCAACATATGTGTATAGTAAACATTCTAGCAAGCTAATACAGCCATATCATCCCACAACTAGGCAATATAGAGTATTAATAAATCATTGCAGATCAGTCACATATTCTTCCTACTGTATCTCAGATACTTCTGGTAGCTGATACATAATAGTCCCTCCCTTCCCCACAGCAACTATTTACATGAAGCATATTACTAATTTACACTTCAATATTTTTAAAGTATGTGTCTCTATTAGGATGTGTATTACATTGCCAGACATGGTATATTGAGAGGAACGAACACATTTGTATGAAATAAGAAGCAATGCTAACCTTGAATCAGATGCAAACAAAACATTCTTGAGGTTCAGAAAACTTTATTCTTGGCTATTTCATCTGCCTCTCTACTTTGAGGATCTATGAGGATGGGGAAAAAGAAAAAAAAAAAAAGATGTACAGGTAAGATTTTCGCCAAAGGTCTATTTTTAATAATACTTTCTTACTAGTCCAAATTGGAAAACTTAAGAAATAATGAAAAAACACTATAAATGCTGATTCTAAAATGGAGAATCAATCCAATGCCTTTTGGATACCTATCCTTCATCAATACCAGTGACAAGGATTCCTGTACTGAATTAATCTATGCCAGGTGTAAAAAGAAATCAGATACTTGTTTTATTTTGCTCAAATAGTACTTTAATGTATCTGGTGGTTCTATTTACTCTTAAAAAAATATGTAGGACTTTTTTTTAAATTCTCAAGCTTCATGAAATGACTAGCTTAACTCTTTCTATACCAAATTATCTTTAGCTGGGGCAAATTATATTCCTGTGCTAGTATTATGTATAAATAACATTTCAGAGCTCAAAGACGTGTCGGTCTCAATTAAGAGAATATATAACTATGCAGTAGAAAGTGACTAATACTAGTTTGATTATTTTTTAACTAGTCTTTATTAGAGTTAATTTTGCATGAAAGTGGGAGGTTAGTTTCCTGTTATTTGGCATTGTTAAGCATTTAAAATTTAACAGAGATGTCTTCAGGTTGAATTAGAAATTTTAACTATGATATTTTTCTAATGATATTAGGTACCACAGCAACGGATGTAAGACAGAAATGCATATTCTGCAGCTCTGATATTGACTTGCAGGGCATCAGCAGTGGATCCTTGAAATCTGGACTCTATTTGGAAAGATACCTTAAAATCTCTAAGCTGATGAATAGGACAGGACAGGACAGGACAGGACAGGACAGGATAGGGTAGGATAGAACAGAACAGAATAGAATAGAACAGAATAGAATAGAATAGAATAGAATAGAATAGAATAGAATAGAATAGAATAGAATAGAATAGAAATTTCAGTTGGAAGGCACCTACAATGAGCTTCAGCTACTTGCTACTGATACACAGTTTGGAACACAAGGTAAGAGGTAGCAACATCTGAAACACGGTACATGGATCTCACCACTTACGAGATCTTTATTTCCTCACACAGTACAGAGACTTATTTCAGGCTGAGTAACTGGTTATAATGTTCTTCCTGAAGCATGAAGAAGCTAACTAGAAGCCATCATTTTTTAATTAGAATTTTGGGAACACATTTTCACATTTTCCTCAATTAACCAGTTAAATCATTTCTCTTTTTGTGGAGTCAGATCTTATTTTAAAGTAGCTGTGTTTCCATTACTTATAAAAATGACACTTTTGTAGCTGCTGAACTATGACCATATTCCACACTGGTGCAATGACCTATCAAAAGCTGAATGTAGGATGATCTGTGAGCAGAGGGAAACTGGAGATCAGAAGAGCATATATGATGTAGTATCATAATGATGAGGGTGAAAAAAAAAGATGAGCAAGCAGGCTTAAAAATGTCAGTATTCTGTAGTGACAGGCTTTTCCCTCTTTGGTCTGAGAATAGAAAGGTTTTGGCCAAATCCTGTTGACAGTGACTCCTCCTGAGGATGATCAAAATGTCTAAAACTTCATCTTTCTCCTTTATGCTAATGTTTGTAATGTGCAGCAGAGAGCAGAAAAGCCCCAGAAGATGTAAAGAAACCAATGCATATCTGAGCTGCTGACTCTCTGCAGCTGCTTCGGGCTGACATTTGGTAATAAAAGTTGTCTAGGTCGAGGGAAACACAAAACATAAATAGCATGATTCTCAGAAGAAAATAATAATTGTAAAATCAGCTTGGTTTTACTAATCTGTTTGTAAGTTGTTCTTCATAGTAGGAGTAATGAATTTTTAACCTGGAAATAACTTAAGTATACTAATTCACAGCATCATTACAGGATATTTACAGACAGGATGCAGTTTCATGTTTACGACAAGTTCCATACTTATGAATTTTAATTCTGTGCTGGATAGAATTTCATTCTTTCATTATCCAGCTGTGAGATCAGTGCAGAGCGTATAGGGTAGCTGTAATGCTTCTACAGTGTAACTTATGCAAGATGAAAAATTTGTGGTAAATAAGAAATTAGTGACATTCTGAAGACTTGCAGAAGAGACAAAATGATCAATTTCTTCATAGAAGTGAAGAGCATCTGTGGAGTGAGGCGGGGGGAAGTGTAAGTGTTCCACTTTAAATAGCAGCTGGTTTCACACCAGTGACTGACAAATCTGAAATTGTGATTCACTGGCTAGAAAACTTTGGCATTCTAAACCTGCTATTAACCTTCTACAGAGGGCAATTGAGAAAAAAAAGAAAAAAAACCCACAGGCAGAAACAATTCAAGTGCTAGCAGCACCACCATGTTCAGAAGAAATCAAAAAGCTGTACATCAGCTCAAGTTACCACTCACCAGACCATAAAGGCATTGCCTCTTGCTCCTCTTAATTACGGTGCTGCAGCATTTTTTCACGGGCATAAACTGTGATTTGTATCCATTTGGGAATATGTGACCACACCAGTTGATTATAGTAGTACAATTACTATTCTCCTACACAAGAAAAAGGGTGACATGTCAGACTGAAAATTGTCAGTGCTGTCTTTCATCTGTTCCTAATAAAATGCTAGCAAAGCCCTTGTCATTTAGATCGTAGAATATATGTTAGGTCTATTTCTGCCCAAGAGTCAATGCATTTTGAGAGCAGGCTGTGGTACCCAGATAAGATCTTTATTTTATAAACTAATTCCATGCAAAGGAACACAAACAGTATCAACTGAAATACAGGCCTCTTATAGTCTTAAAAGAAGAACATTGCAGAAACTTGTCAGAAAACATGGAAGATCACACAAAAGTCATAATTATCCATTTATTGCTGTCTGTCTAAGATACATCTGCTCCAGTATTCTTGATAGTCACTTCAGAGCAACAAAGTCTCTGCTGGAATTAGAAAGTAACTCTTGCCTTTCACAAGTTTAATAAACTTTTCTGGATTTTTAAAAGATACCAAGCTGATTGACAGGGTCATGTTACTCATCTTGCTGAATGATTCAGAAGTCTGCGTATTTCACCCAGAGGAAAACTGGAGGGTTTTAAGAAGTAGTACTATGCAAGATCAAGTTTCTTATCACCAGTAAAAACTTTGCATTAGTCAAAGTCGAAGCTACTTTTTGTCCAGGAAACCTTATACCAGACTTTTTCTTGGAATGACCTCTAGGGATCATGGGAGGTAGATTTGGATTGAGACATCTGCATTTAGGTGTCTGCAAGGTAGCTGTGCACATACATGTGAGGTAATGGTCTAAGTTCCCTTGGGCGTCAATGGAGACCTCGTCAGTACAAGCAGGGCCTGGCAGCCGGGGCCCGTCCCACCGCCCCAGCCAGGTGCGGGGCAGCTGGGGGCACCGGGGCAGCCCCAGGCCCAGGAATCGGGCACCTCCCTGGGGACAGGGAGGGGTGGGGCCGGGGTGGGATGTGGGCCTGAGGGTGGGCCCATCTCAGTGGTGCCCATGGCCGGGCAGGGCAGGGCTGTGGGGAGCTGGGGATGGGCCCTGCTGCGGCATCGCTGGGGCAGAGGCTGGTGGTCTCAGGGGCTGAAATGGGGTCCTCGGCCATGGGCAGGGTGGGGGAGCCCTGGGGGTTTGGGCAGGGACAGTCAGGCCCATTACTGCCCTCGGGGACTGGGCAGCCTTTCAGACTCATGACGATTTGAACTACATTTTGCTTTTTCCAGCTCAGCTCAAAGCAGTCACAAAGAAATGATGTAGAATTGCTAACTCAAAATCATTTGCACTCCCTTTACTAAAGGGAGACTGGACCTGTGAACTACCCGCACAGATCCAAGACAACCTTCCTTGGGCCCCTCACTACAAGAAAGACATTGAGGTGCTGGAGCGTGTTCAGAGGTGGGCAACGAAGCTGGTGAAGGGTCTGGAGAACAAGTCTTATGAGGAGCGGCTGAGGGAACTGGGGTTGTTTAGCCTGGAAAAGAGGAGGCTGAGGGGAGACCTTATCGCTCTCTACAACTACCTGAAAGGAGGTTGTAGTGAGGTGGGTGTTGGTCTCTTCTCCCAAGTAGCTAGCGATAGGACAAGAAGAAATGGGCTTAAGCTGCGCCAGGGGAGGTTTAGACTGGAAATTAGGAAAAATTTCTTTACGGAAAGGGTGGTCAGGCATTGGAACAGGCTGCCCAGAGAGGTGGTGGAGTCACCATCCCTGGAGGCGTTTAAAAAACGGGTAGATGTGGCACTTCGGGACATGGTTTAGTCTGGTCTACCCTTGATTAGTCTAGAGTGGGCTTGGTAGTGTAGGTTAATGGTTGGACTGGATGATCTTAAAGGTCTTTTCCAACCTAGATGATTCTATTCTATGATTCCTTTAGTGTGAAATAGTTACTAGCTGCCATGTTGTGCTTTCACCTCTTTTTTCCAGTGCTGTTTTCCTAGCTCTCCTCCATGCCGCCACTGAGCGAAAGCGCCAGCATGAAATGGCAGAGCAGAGCTCTCCCGCTAACGAGGTCACGGGGGGTTTGGTGCTCACGGCAGGCAGTGTGGGCATTTCTGGGCTCCATGGACAGCTCGCTCAGTAGCTCCCTCCATGCAGCTTCCTTTACCCTCAGAGGCAGGGCAACCCCAGTGAGATCATCCGGGCAGAAAGAGGTTTTCTGGTGGAGAAGAGTGAGAGACCTTTCTCCCTATCAACATCTCTCCAAAATCCCAGTGACCTGCCATTGAAAAGATTTAATACTATTATGGTATGCAACAGTATTATGGTAACCAACAGCTTGATAAATATTTGTGGCTAATAAAATTTCTGATTTTCCTTCAATTTGTTTCACTGTTTTCTTCATTGAAAAGGCAAGAATGACTCTTTACTCTGCTTCCATCTAAGCAAAGAATTAGTACAAAGATAATTATTGATCCAGCCCTAACAGTTGCCAACAGAATAGCTTGTTGCAGAGTTGTCAACAATAGCTGAAAAAGCATTGAACTATCTTCCGTGATTGAGCACACATTTTATATTTGGCATTGCTGAAGTTACTTTTCCTGTACTTCGAAGTTAAAATTACAGAAATGGGAATTGGAGACTGAACCCTCGAAATATACTTATCCACCACACTTTGTAGTGAAGTGGGAGATGTGATTCACTATTTTTCTGGCTCTTTTCCTTAGGGAAGCTCATAAGCCTTTCTTTTCTTCTCTCTCTCTTTTTTTTTTTTCCTTTCCTTTTTTTTTTCCCCCTTGCAAAAGAGAGTACAGATTTCCCAGAATTTTAGCCATCAAAGCCAGTAAGTTGAACATAACTATGTTATGCTGAAGTGGGATGCTGAGATAATGAGTAGAGAAGTAATTCCATTATGGCATGTTGTCTTTTAAAATCAGCCAAAGGGTGGGAGTATGGAATATTTTTTTTCTTTAGCAGAGTATGTAAGAGGAAAGGATAGTAAGAACTCCTTTCAGCTGATAACTGGAGAGGTTTGCAATTGATTTGAACATTTCTGAACCACCTCACAGTCTCCCTCATGCTAAGAGATATAATAAAGACTAACTAGTAAAGCTAGGAGTCCATTTACTTATTACTTCTGACACATTTTATGTGAAAACCTTGATTGCTTACCACCCCAGAAGAAGTGGTTACTGATGAGATGGAAAGCTGAATTCAAATTTATTGTAAAAATTCATTGGATATAGTGGGTGTATGGCACTATCTTAAAATTTTAGGAAGTTTCAGAATTCTTGTATGATCCATAGAGGACATTTCCAAGGTCAACATTGGTAGATTTTTATTTTATTTTTTAAAGTTTAAGGAAAATAAAATAGAAAGCAGTTAAGGATGATCAAAACTAGAATTCTGTACTCCTGGGACTTCACAGTCCATTCATTCCATACATCTGGACTATTGCATAAATTTATGGTTTCTTCTGGTTTTTGGTGTCTTATGTAAGCACTAAAAGTTTGACATCAGTGCTATACACTTAGGGAAGAAATTTAGAAGATAGCAAGATCCAATAAAATATTCAATGTGATAAACTGAGGTTGGTCATTTGTTACCAGAGATGCATTTCTGGTTCTTGCATACACCAGGAAAATACAAACTTACTTAGTACATATCCAAAAGTGTAAAGAGGGGAACAATTGCTTTTAGATGTAAAAGAAATAAAATGAAAAATGCCAAGGATTACTGATGAATGAATTAGTTTATCTGAGAAGAGCTGGGTCAAAGTAAAAGTTATGTTGTTCTGCAAATCTCTTAATCTCTGCGAGGTAAGGATATTTGAATCAACGAATTTGGGAAACCATGTTTTCTCTCCACCCTGCTATGCAAAACTTTGGATCTTAGTGGAGGTAAATTAAAGTGTGAAACTGGAACCAGGACAGGTAGGAATTCAGTCTAGAATTGCTGCATGCAGACTGGCATAAAATTCTGAAGTATTATATTGTTTTTTCATATGCATTTTCTGGTTATTCTATAGCAAAATATCAAATAGACATCACTAGACTCTATGAAGACTCAGCTAAGATGCATAATAATGTGTTCCACATGTAGGCAGTTCTTAAAGGACAGACTTTTTGCAGTGATGAGTCTTTGAAAAAGCAAACCCAACATTTAAAATTAATATTATTTGAGGACTAGAGGAAATGATAGGCATTTTCTATGTTTACAGTGGCCTAAATCATTCTTTCAAGTAAAATCAGCAAGGAATAAGGTGGGTTTTTTTTCTGTTTGAATTTAAAACTGTAATACTCTCTTAAAAAAGGAAGGGATTTCTTTGGGACACTAAGAACATTAACAATAGGTTTGCAGGCCAGAACAAGCATCATTTGCTGCACCCTCCACACACATACTGCTGAGATAGCATGGTAATCATGTGAGATAAATGTATGTCATATCATTAATTTACATGGTTTTTAATTTCTTCATTTTGAAGTACGAAAAGATTGTACTTTAGTCTTAGGCATAGCCAAACCTTAATGTCCATGTACTGTTAAAACAGTGGCATTTGAAGGGAATCTCTTCCATAGCATGCAACCACTTAATTTTCACTTCAGAATCATTGGTAACTTGTATGTGATCCTAATGTGAATCAATCCAGTTTTTACAGTATGCATGAGAAGATAACAGGATGGCTGTTCCCAAGACCCAAAACTGCCCCTCCCAGCCCTCCCTGCCACATCTCAGCCCTTGGATGCCCTATAGCATTCTTACAGAATCATAGAATCATAGAATACTTTGGGTTGGAAGGGGCCTTTTGAGGTCATCTAGTCCAACCCCCTTGCAGTGAGCAGGGACATCTTTAACATGATCAGGTTGCTCAGAGCCCTGTCCAACCTGACCATGAAAGTTTCCAGGGATGGGGCATCTACCACCTCTCTGGGCAACCTGTTCCATTGTTTCACCACCCTCACTGGAAAAGCTTTCTTCCTTCTATCTAGTCTAAATCTACCCTCTTCTAGTTCAAAACCATTACCCCTTGTCCTATCACAACAGGCCCCACTAAAAAGTCTGTCCCCATCTTTCCTGTAGGCCCCCTTCAAGTACTGAAAGGCCTCAATAAGGTCTCCCCACAGCCTTCCATTCTCCAGGCTGAACAACCCCAACTCTCTCAACCTGTCCTCTTAGGAGAGGTTCTCCAGCCCTTGGGTCATTTTTGTGGCCCTCCTCTGGACCTGCTCCAAAAGCTCCATGTCCTTCTTGTGCTGAGGGCTCCAGAGCTGGACGCAGTACTGCAGGTGAGGTCTCACCAGAGCAGAGTAGAGGGGCAGAATCACCTCCCTTGACCTGCTGGCCAGGCTTCTTTTGATGCAGCCCTGGATACGGTTGCCTTTCTGGGCTGCAAGCGCACATTGTTGGGTCATGTCCAGCTTTTCATCCACCAGTACCCCCAAGTCCTTCTCCACAGGGCTGCTCTCAATCCCTTCATTCCCCAGCCTGTATTGATATCAGGGTTGCCCCATCCCATGTGCACAACCTTGCACTTGGTCTTGTTGAACCTCATGAGGTTCACACAGGCCCACTTCTTGAGCTTGTCCAGGCCCTTCTGAATGGCATTCCATCTCTCAGGCATGTCAACCACACCACTCAGCTTAGTGTCATCTGCAAACTTGCTGAGGGTGCACTTGATCCCACTGTCTATGTCACTGATGAAGATATTAAACAGTACTGGTCCCAATACAGACCCCTGAGGGACCTCACTTGTCACCAGTCTCCGACTGGACGTTGAGCTGTTGACTGCTACCCTCTGGATGTGAGCATCCAACCAATTCCTCATCCACTGAACAGTCTACCCATCAAATCCATATCTGTTCAATTTAGAGAGAAGGATGTTGTGGGGGACCATATCAAAGGCCTTCTCCTTCTTTTTGTCTTTCCCATATGTCCCACAAATGGACTAAGAACAGCAAACTAAAAACTAATCAACAGGTTTCACAGAAAAATCTTTCCAGCCATCTGCTAGTGATTTTTTACCCAAGAGGTTTATTTGGTGGCAGCAGGCTACCTTTCAGTAGAATTTTGGAGCCATTATTTCAACAGCCTTTTGAATCTACTCTTAGCAGCTTCAAAAGTCAAAATGTCACGATTCTGCCCATACCATTGTCTTCCCTGAAGCTTTCTGGTAACTCTGCTGTTAAACTCTGTCATTTTAAGATCTTAGTTACAGAAATTTCGCCAGCACCTCTGTTGTTAAAAACAATTAAAAATAGCCTGATTTGAAAATAGCTTAAATTCTGTATTAATGTGATGAAGTTTTATATCTTGAAACCTTTGCAAAAGCATTCAGGAAGAAGCATATGTAAGATTAAGTTATTTGTACAGACTACTGGAATGTAACTCATAGCTACCTGGACAGTTGGAGGACATTGCTGTGTTACATAGAATGGAGATAACAGGACACGATAAAGCATATATATAGTTTTTGTAAATTAAAAAATGAAAGTATTTTTTTAAAAAACCCAAAATATTTTAAAATTATAAAATACATGCCTAGAAGGAATCTGAGGAACTTCAAATAGGATCCAGCATACCAAGACTGTAAGATGCTGATCTAGCCCCAACCCTATCAACGCTAGAACATCGTCAGTTTTTTCAAAGGACTCCTTATTTTCACTGCACTCCTCTGGACTCCTTCCACACCATCTACCCCTTTCTTAGTTGGGCCATCCTGTGCTTTCCTGAAATGCAGTGGAGGGCTGGAGAGCAGGTGCTCAGCCATGGGACTTTCTGTGTCTGTTGTCCTACATCCAGTGTTCCTCTCAGGACATCCCACATCACTTTTTAGAAAAAGTGTCACATTGTGAACCCAGCTTAAAATGTGAATAAACTTTAACTTGGAATAAGTCAGGCTGCTGCAGCCTCCATCTCTCTCTGTCCATATCTCTCTCCTCTGAGCTGAAAACTAATCTGCCAAAAAAGTTGTCACCTGCATTGCTTCATTGATATGATTTACAGGACAGCTGTACTGATGTTTTTCAGTCACAAAAGGGAGGAGGATGTGGCAGCAGGAGAGCAAGACTCTTCCTTACAATGGCATGACTGTTTTATGTTAAATTAAAATATTTATTGAACTACTTTTATCCTCCAGTTATACTTACAACCCATTATTAGCCCCAAGCTTTTTCTGTAGAACTTCTTCCTAGCCGTTAGTCCCCATTTTGTCTTTTTTTTTTCTTTTTAGTTTTATTTTATCTTACTAACTTCAGATTGTTTCTTCAATTTAGCAAAACAATACTGAAGGTAGTTGCCTTTCCTAAAGCGCTTCCTACTCACCCAGCTTGCTGTTAGCGCGGATTTTTTGTGTGCGCTCTCCTCTAGCATTCAAGCTATTAGTGAAAACCCAGAACAGGCCTATAAAAGAATTTGATAGGTACAGCCTCCACAGATAGCCAGGAACTACTGAACACTACACTTTGATCAGTTTTTTTTGTCCAGTCTTTTCACCATTGTAAGATAATTTTAGCTGCAGTGCATTTCCATAGTAAAGATATGAAATATCTTTTGCTTTCCTTGTCGACTCTACACTGTCAAAGATGAGATGATTTTGACAGGGTATGCTTTTGTACTTTCTTTTGAGATGTTTCCTATCATATTTCCTTCAGGGGCTAATTAAATGATTGTTTAATACTTTTCCACAATATCTTTCTGGGTTCATTATGTACAGTTCTACTTTTTCCTCATTCTGAATGAAAAAAGACTGTATTTACTGTTCTCCAATCTTCCTGTGTTTACTGTCACCTCTGTCTCACTCCCCTCAAGTTCTTTTAGATAATTAATTGCAAATGATTCTGTGATGACTTTTGCTACTTCCTTTAAAACTGTGGATTGAAATCCATCCCATTTACTGCCTTGAACAGGTCTTATTTTTCTAAGTATTCTGTAACTTGTTCTTTGCTGGCCTGAGCTACCCTATTATAAAGTTTGCCTTACATGCATGGTTGCTATTAATCTTTTTGTCCAAGGGCTCGTACTGAAGAGGCAGTAAGTATTTTGACTTTATTAGTATTTATTCATTATTTATTCACACTCCCTCTTATATAATTGATCTATATTTTCCCTCAGCTTACTCCTAATGAAATATAATGTGCTTTCACTTCATATTGCTTTCTTTGTGTCTTGGTAAGTAGATCTTAAACCATATCTTTTCTGCATTTTTAACCTACATTATTTTGTGGTTTATTTAGAATCCCCCTCATTCATGTGTTCATGCTTCTTCTTTTTGTGCAGTTCTTCGTTATCGGTTTATTCAAGACCTCCGAATACTGCTGTGGGGTCTTCTGCTTTACTTATCATCTTCTCTCTGTCTCACATTGCCACTGCCTGCGATACTGCCTATTTAGAAGCTGCAAACTCTCTTACCTTCTTTCTGTATTCCCTTGATCCACCTCATTATTTCTCTGTGTTATAGTGATGAGTTGCTGTGGACTCCCACCTCTCTCTCTCGGGCATTTGCTCCTTATGTTGGGCCCTCAAAAAACTCTATTGCAGAAAGATCTGTAGCTATGTTTGTCCCTCATAAAGGAGAAAGAAAAGGTAGAGGTGTTAGCTTTTCATTAATGCAAATGTATACAAACAGATAACCCACTAGACTGGTGTAAGTTACTCAGTAAACGTTTTTCTGTGTGAATGAGTTTTGATGTTGCTCACTAAATTATATTGTTTTATTGTAATATTGCTTTGAGTCATTTGCTCGGAGTATAGTGTTGTATATGTTCTTGTAATCTACTTGCCTCCTGTAAGCCTTCAGGTTCATGGTTTCTTGATTCTCCAATGCTTTTCAGGATAGCCCTCAGAAATTTCTGATGCGCACACATATTCATATTAGTTGTGGACCCATCACTTGCATTCCTGGCATTTTTTAAAAGTAAATTGGGAAGTAGTATTTTTTCTCTGAATAATGAAAAGATTAATGATTAAGAATTGTTAAATAAAATCTTAATGTCTAACATTCACAACAAATAAAATATATGCCTTTATAGCTGCTTGAAGGCAATACTCCAGCTTCCCTAGCATGTATGAGAATTGTAATTTAACTGGAAAGTGAACTCTGCCAAAGCATTTGAATTATGTGTTACACTTGATTGCTCATAAAAATATCCCTACATTCTTCATTACTCTTACTACACAGACCTATTGTGGTCCCACATTACAGCAATTTCTTGCCTTTTAGAATGCCATCTCTGAAATGCTGCCATAAAATTGTCTTACATGTCCCCATTAGTTTCAATGTTGAATCCCTTTGATAACTTCCTCTGCATTTCCAGTTGGGTTCAATTTTCTCATATTCCAGTCTCTGACTTTTCCCTGCTTTCATACATTCTCAGTTGCCTTAATCCAGCACCATTTAAATGCTCTCTTCAGTTTTTGATATTTATATTTTCGTCCTGGAGCTCACTTACATTTTTGGTAAGCCAACTTGGACCCTTGTCTTTGAAATTGTTCTTGCACCAGTGGTAACATATCTGTCAAACAAAGAAGTGAAATGAAAAAATGTTATAATCCTCTTTCTTGACAAACATGTCTTCCTAGTAAATGGAACATCATGTCAACAGGAATTTTATTTAAATGCTTTATTTATCACATGAGTTTGTAAGATCTCAAATAAATGCAAAGAATAGAAGGTTGCTGCAATTCTCAACAGAACACAAATGCTATTTTGCAGTTCAAAGTTCCAAGAGGATCTTCATAGAAATTAATTTTCTTCTTTTTTCCTATCAAATGAACCAGATGTTTTCCATTACAGCACTTGTGTATCTCTAACTTGCTGGTGCCACAAGTCCACTGAGGAAAAGATTTTACTGGAGGAGGCAATGGTAGGCTCCTATGCTGCATGGAATCAGTAAACGGCAGGCTTAAAATTCTAGCAAAATGCTGTGATGTTGGGCCAACCACCCAACAACGTGGCAATCTAGAGGGACTTGAAGACAAGTCACATTATTAATTCTTTTCTTGCCAGAATTTAGGATTTATTAATTTTAGAGACAAAAAGCAGTATAGAGTTACTTTTAAGTTTCCACTCTAAAGTGGGAACTCATGTTTTATGGCATTTCCTAGAGGCAAATGGTCAACAGTTCTGGGGAGTAATTTTTGCATTTTTTGTTGTAAGACAACAGTAAATGGCTATTAAGGGTGACCCTGTGATGAGGACAAGGAGTTACAGTAAGAAATATTTGCTGTTAATTGCCAATACGTAGCTTTGTTTTGAACTATGTGAGGAAGTTGTACTTGCTAAGAATAAAATATTCTCCTTCCTGCAGAAACTTTCAGTTATATAACTTGTAGTCTGATCCAGTTGCAGGGAAGTAAATGACAATACTTCCACAGAGGGCAATAACAGCAGGATACACCCGGTAATTCATACAACAGTCTGAGTACAGACCCAGAGGGGAAAAGAAAAGGAGAAAAGCATTTGTTTAAAAACTTTTATTGGTTCACACCTGACTCTGGTGCTCTTAGTAAAATGAATGCAGAGTTTGGCAAAGGTAATGAAACCTGTGAAAAAGTTTCTGGATAGGCCATGCAAATTCTCACGTGCAGAGAGAGTTCAAGGTTATCACTAATAGACTTGGTATGTGAGTCTGAGATCTTTAGTAAGTAACAGAGAGTCTTCTGTGAGACCTGTGAGAGACAAGCATCAGCAAGAAAAGAAAGTGGAAACGCAACAAGAATGCTCTTGTAAGACTCAGAGCTGATGTATGTAGGTTCAGTACAGGGGTATGTAAATTCAATACAGTTAATAATTACAAACATAAAATAATAAGTGATCCTAACTAGGGTGGATTTGGAACCTAGTACTAGATTTTAGATTACTTTTTCAGATCCCACACCAGAATTTGCATTTTGGGGATTTGGAATGCATATTAGGAAAAAGTTCAAGGATGTAAATATTTTGTCCATTTACAGCTAAGTCCCTCAACTAAAAGCTAGAAACTGACTTTTCAGTAGTGCTCTCTGCCCTTAGTCTCATTTGAAAATATTTCTGTAACCAACCAGCAATTTTGCCAGCAAAAGACTGGCAAACCTGACAATAATTCTTCTTGTCATTTCCTTCTTTGTCTAGTACTGGATTAAAAAGAGTACAAAATGTTAAGCTGTGTGAATTTAAATTTACGCGCTATTCTAAGACCAACATGTATTCCAGCTGTAGAAAAATTTGTAGCAATTAAGTTATAGCAGAGATGGATGTGGCTGAAAGTAGAGGTTTAGCCAGTGCTGAAGGTGCTATCCTACTCTGATCTGCCCAGATATAATTGATTTAGATATCAGTTTTTAGGGCCATAAAAATGACAATGGTTTGATATTGCTAAAGATCTTGAGGTTCTTGTTACATTTCAGCAAATATATGGCATTCAAATTCATGGGGAAGCCTGCACAAGCATGGCCAAGAAATGAATAGATGTTTTCTTTGGCTATGATCCTATATGACAATGATCACAGAATCACAGAAAAATCATTTACCTTATCTACTCCCCTCAAGTTTTAGGCCAGTCCTGATACGTGTTTATTCCTGGAAATATTTAGAAATGAACTAGTGACCAATGTATGATAATTACCTAACACTATAGTTATGCAGGAAGTCTGAATGCTTCTCTAATATGTTTTGCTCGAGTCCAAAGAAATGGCTTTTTGTTTATTCATGAGAAGTCCTCCAATGTAGCAAGTTGGTACGTTTCCAGGCAGCTCTGTGCCTCAGAGGGACTCTCCAAATGGATTGTCTGTTCCCATTGCAAAAATGAAAAGCGCCTAAGATCTCTTTTAAAAACCTCAATAGCAAGTTTTCTTTCATTTAATTTACTACTGATCTCAAGAAATGTTTCCCTGATACAACCTCTAAGTAACTGTGCTAATAGTATTTAATGTGACAGGATACATTTCAATTTCTAGAAATATAAATTTATCATTTATTTAGCATAGTGCTTATAGACCCTTTAGCACCATTTCAGTTTTCAAAACTGTCCATTCTGGAAATATATACACAGTTTTGTTGAATGCAAAGCATGTAATCTTGTCTTTCTCTTCAAAGCTTCTCAGCCTCTCACCAGAAGATGCTTAGATGGACTGTGGTTCAACTAGCTGTAGAAACGATTCCAAGAAAAAAAATCCCAAGTAGGAGGAAATATAGTTTTAAAATCAGGTGGCATTTATCTTCAGTATTTGAATTAACATCTGCTTATGCTTTTTAAAAACATTACTATTATCAGTTTTGGGAAGGCTGAAATTTTGGAGTTCTTCCTCATACATTGTATGAGCCCATGGCAAAATGTGTTTTTATTAGAATTTCCTCCTACCTGCAGATACTGTCTTACTATGTTGTTTGTTGAGTAAAGTTGTGTTAGTTAATCACTTTACCTGTTTTCTGCCTTTTACCTTGAAATTCAGGTGCATTTACAATCATATTATTGTTAAGATGTCTGGAGAAAGTGCAGGTGTTTTCGTTACACGGGCAATGTTGAAACTGAAGCTCTAAGACAAAGTTTCCTGTATTACTTCATACGTACAAGTAGTTTTTGAAAAACATTTCAGCTGTGCTGCAGATACTACAACAGGAATATTTGTAAGAACTTTTTGTGCATAACTCATCAGTAAATTTCTGGTAGATTTTGTCTTCAGTGAAGACATAGAAGTGAAGTACAAAAATGAGCATTTGCTGTGTCAGAGTGGATCTTCCTACTTTATCCTATGTTTTCAAACACCCAGGTCCTGGGATGTCACCAAACTACTGAAATCAGCCTTAGTTTTCTCTCCAAAACTTACTTCCTTTCTCATGGCCTTCGCTTTAAAGCAATGGATTGGAAAAAATACTTGGAGTTATTGTGAAGGATGTGCAGGATTTGAGCCTTTAAGGGATTTATTTTCAATCATTTTTACACAAATAGGAAGTTAGCAACACAAATATTTCTCTTTTGGTATTTAAATTAAAATAGGAAAGCTAGGATTTTTGTCTAACCAAAGAATTATAGTTAAAGCTCAGCTATCTAATATAATGAGTTTTTCTGTAAAATCATAAACACTGCCAAGTACTGTTTGACTTTCTTTTCTTGTCCCCTTCATTTTGCTTATTTTTCTATGTGCTACAGAAGTCTTTGATGGGGTCATTAATTTGCAGGGTGAAAAAATTTCTCTAGTTATGGAGACAGTTAAAAAAAATCTATTGTTGAAGTTTCCAAATTGTATGAGCATAATTGTGACATCTGAAAGGGGAGGTAAAAGACAGAGTCTAAAAATGGCACTTTTGGTGATTTGGATAACTTTAGCTACATTTGCACAGTGAATACTTGCAGCAAAGCTAATTTTAAATAACTTCTGAAGCTTGATTTTTAGCTAAGATGGCAGTAAATTCTGAACATAATACTTGAAACAGTTTATAGGGGTTGGTGTTTGGCAAAACCTGCATAACCAGGTCAAGCTTATACTGTTTATACTAGTACATCAATGCCTGGAGTGAAGATACAGGTTTACTCCATTGATTTAATATTCTAACTTCAGAAATTATGTTCTGGATTGAAATTTTATTTTCAAATACACTTAATACTTCAGAGAATTTAAATCTGGGGATTTAGCTTAAACTCCTTTAACCATCTTAAAGTATAGTGGAAAATATAGTCAAAGAGCTAATTCTAATAAATAAAATTCTCAAGTTTAAAATTTTTTCCTTATGCTGACATGACACCAAATGCAGAGCGCCACTCTTTCCATGCTTCTAGTCCTTATTGCTGACAATTTTGTTACAGAAGCATGCTGTTGTTTCACTGGAAAGACATCCTTTTTCCTTTGCCCTGTATTCAGGGCAAATGCCAAACTTTCAAGATCACGTTGAACAGAATAATGATCAGCTGTTCCCAGAAGCATTGTTTGGTCCAAGGCTAAATGTCTTTTTGTTCAGCATCTGCTTTCTTATTAAACACAAACAGGAAATAGATGCCTGTTTCATATATGGTGTTTGGTATTTATTTCTCTCAATAATCCAATGTTACTTTCTTTCCGAAATTGTAATGCTCATAATGATAATAAATCAAGGAAAATGATAGTGCCACATAGAAGAATTAATTTAGGTGAATATGACTGATTCATTCTGTCCAATGACCCAAATACATATCACAATCTGTTAAAATTGAAATGAGGTTAGAAAAAACCCTCCATACAAGCATCGAAGGTGTGCAGAAAGGTGAAAAAAATCTGCACAATTCTATGCACGTTGCTTACACAAGAATACTTACAATCTTCTATTGTGTAGATATGTCTCCTTCCTTTCTGTCTAATACAGTACCCTGTTTTGAAATATGCTTTCGGATGATTGTAACTTTACACACTGAAACAATGGGTGTGACTTCAGCAGACTTCCCTGCTCGAATTGCTCATTTGTAATGTCATCCTTCCCAATCATGCTTGTCTCTGCTGATATACTGCGTCTCATGAAAACTGTGAGCTCTGTAAATGTCTCTATAATGACTAGCTCACTGAAGCCCTGGTCCTTGATGGCAGCTACCACAATACAAATAATAAATAATAATAGTGCCTGTACATAGCTACAACAACATCAGTGAAGCAATACATGTTCCTGGATATACAGGGATTCTAATAATATATTGGATAGGGGTCAAATCTTTTCCCTGTATCATATGGCACTGTGTCAAAGCAGGAACTGGAGCTCAAATTCTGCAATCAGATCTATATTGGAATCTTTACTGAGTTCAGTGAATCTCTGTGAGCATACTGATCCATTCTTCCGTATTTATTGAGTGAAATACTTCTATCCTTTGTAGTCTGTATACTTCAGTGATGTTACATGCACATTAACTACTCTCTTTTCTAGGAATAAATGGTTAAGCAACACTGGAAGGCATCTTCTAAATAATGTATGCTGAACTTCTGACAGTATATGCTTAACTTCTATTCTTAATTCCATTTTATTTAAATACCATAACTTGAAATTCCTATGCCAGAATAAATATTGAAGTGGGCTGAACAAAATTTCAAGCAATGCCTGTCAACATTACTTAAAGGTTTGACCCTGCAGATTCTGAACTCTTAACATCCTAATTAGAATAATTGTAATGACATTTTCAAGATGCAGTGATTGAAGGATCTGTGGTCTTAACTGTTTTGAATATGTGCTTCATTAAGCTAAAAGTCTAAACTGTTAGCATTGAGATGCCTCAACAGTAGTCATGCTCCATGTATTTTCATTTGGTAATACTATGCATTAGTAAAAGACTTCATTTTGTAGCCACACCTCTGCCAGACATCTTTAACATGTATGTGTCTGTAGAAAGTTATGGTATTTAATAGAAACTGCCCTTGCTTTCAAGTTACACTAGATTTAAAGTCACAAAAAGAAGTAATTAAATTTAATAGAAACTGTAACCTCTGAACAAAGTTATACGATATGTGTGTGCCCATGTGCTGCATTCTTAAAAGAAACACTAAAATAACACCGGGATTAGAAAAGCAGTTCTTTAATTTCAAAGGTTTTATTGCCAGCAGTGAACTAGAAAAGGAAATGTTTTCGATACAAGACTTTTTATATGCACTGGATCCCTACATCAGACACCCTAATTTACATTTTGGAATCACTTTCTGTTCTGATTACTTGCTCTTGCTGAGCGGTGAAAAAAATGTCGGATTAAAAAGTACAATAATAGAGCTATCTTGCCAAACTCATTGCATTCAGACAACTGCAAGGCTTCCTCCCCTCACAGTAATTTGACTGAGAATATATACCCACTGTGTTGAGATTTATGCACTGGGAACGGAGCACAGAATTATTCCAACAACTTGCCAAAATTTCGAGAGCAAAAGCCTTTCAAGTCTAAAGCAGTATTACTGTTGCTTAAATGCCATTTGTAGGCAATAAGCAAACTACTGCTAATGTATTCGGGTTCAGTACTTTCACACTACAGCAAGTGTGTTAACATATAAAACAACAATAACTGGTCTTCTGGGAAATTCAGTAGTCCAATACAGCAGAGTAGTTATTTCTGGAAAGCTATTTTTATATGTGGAACACTACTGGGCTGTGTAGGCTGCTGTAATATTTTGCTATTAGGTGAACACATTGAAAGATTTTAATTGGCATGTGATTTCAGCCGTCTTCCCAGGGGAATAGTGGTAACTTTATGTACTGATTCAGTTCATTGTACCTGTTGAACTGATGTTAAAGGAAAACCAGCAGCTTGGGTCTTTTGAAAGATGATAATATGACTAATTTTCCAACACACAAAAAAAGAGAGAAGCCCCTGAATACCCTTTAAACAGTGTGTCTTCTATTAACTTATTTATATATTTCACTTAAGGAATTTTTACAAAGATTATATTTTCCACCATTGTGTATGCTGTCAATGGCCAGAGTTGCCTTGACACAAAAACTGGCCTGTTGTGAAACTAAGTTGTTCTTGCAGACCACTGGATAGACCTATGTGGTAGCTGTGCTGAGGGATTCCTTTTCTTATGTTGAAATTATTCTGCTCTTTGGACAGAAGAAGAGGATCTACTCTGTCCATCCTGGTGCAGGGGCTGAGCTAGACATGTGTGAAAGGAATACAGTTAATTTATTACTTCTGTCATAAAAGTGCTTGTGAAAGATGTGTAGGGTTAAACCTGCAGCTGATCAAAAACCTATTGAAAGCCCTTAAATTAAGTCAAGCTTGGTTTGACTTACAAGACTGGCACTTTGTTGTTTTTTGGGCAAGACACTTTTTCATGTTGAACACAAAGGACAGGCAAGACACTTATGATGCTTGGTTCTTCAGCTGAAATGAATAGTTTCTGGGATTCAGGTGGCTGGTGCTTCTGACAGTTTTCGGGATGAAAAAAATAGCCCACATAGATAAAACACTCTTTTAGATCAGATAACTTTTCTTTGCAGTCATTACATTAGGTGAACTGTTATGATTCAGTGAAATGCTGAAGCTATTTTTCATGTATCATGCCAGGCAGCAGTGCTATTTGTCTCTATTAGGACTCCTCACACAGCCTAGGTAGGATGGCCGTTTACTCACTGTAGTGCTTATTGTACTCAGTTGTGATAGTTAGTTCCCCCTTGCCTCCATTTTCTTCTTTTCTTCACCCAAAATGCAAATTTATCCCATAGTGAAATGTTACTATAAATTGAGAGCTGTGCATTGTCTTTTCAAGAGCTAGGCAAATAAAAAAAATGCCACTCCTGAACTCAGCCACCTCTTCTTAGGTGATTCCTGCTGCTTAGATATTTGCAGCTCTTTAAACTCCCTCCCTTTAAACTGTGGCTGCTTGTGCTGTGCCTCTTGTTAATGGCACTCTCTTGCTGACTTGTATAATTTCATTTCTTCCCTGTGCTTATTCTGTCTGCTTCCTTAGCCCTGTTAGATTTACCTTGCAAGTTTTTCAGGGCTTTCTGTAATTGTTTACACTGTTGAAACTGGGGCTATGTGCATAAAGCTCCCACATACTTCCAGATAGGTAGAAGAGACACTTGCTATTCTAATGCAGGAATTTTAATCCAGTGATGGAGGTTACTCTGAGCATGTTAATTCTTAAAAGACTCGGAGGAAGCCAAGCTGCACATGACTGGCAAAAGTTCTGGGCCAGAGCTCTCAGCTGGACAGAGAGAGTAGCTTCCAAAACAGTGTTTTAATTATTACTAATAACAGCCAGTGCTTAGTGGTGGAAACATGGATTTCTTTTTGTAACTTGTTACCACTGTCTAGTCATTATCATGACAACTGATCAAGCTGGGATATTAGAGACAGTGGTCAAACCAAACTGTAAACCTCCGTCCTTGGCCAGAGTGCTAGAGGTGACAGGAAAACAGAGATGGCACAGAAACAGAAGAGCTGCTGGTGACAATCTGAGCTCATTTCCCTCATGTGAATGCCAAGGCTGTTATGTGCTGTCGTATGGCTTGGAACAGAAAAAGAAATGAAACTGTGTCCCGCTGCCTCATAGTTGTAAAGCATCCAGGCGACAGGTAAGCTCCCAGTAGTACCCTCAGTTGTGATCTGGTCCCTTTGGGTATTACTGGTATGCAGGGTCATGAGTGACCTCTGCCCCTACCCCTTAGCACTGCCTGCCTGTCTTTTTGTGCATCCAGGGTGGGGCACTAGGGGTATAATAAGGAAACTTGGAAGGGGAACAGGACTGAGGGTCCCTCCAAGAGGCCTTCTGCATTTGAGTGTCTTTTTTGTGTTGCTTAGGGGAATCACTACATGAAAGATGTATCTACTGAGATAAAGTGCAGGCTCCATTTCATCTATTAGCTGCCTAAAGAGTAGAGTGTCTAGTGTACACTTTCTAGATCCCCTTGGGAAGAGATGGGGAGTCCTGATGTTCACTGTTGGAGGCACTGAGGGATCGTGATGGCCCATCATGGTGGAGTCCCTGCTGGAATTGCCCCAGGTGATTCATCCTGCATGTCTTAAGCACTTGTTTTCGATGGAAACAATCATCTTGGGAAGTGCACGTGTCCTTCCAGTGGCTAAAGAACAGCCTAAGTGACTAGCTAAGCTAGGCAACTAACTTTAATACGGATAAATCTAGGTTAATCCCTACATTAATATTCTGCAATGGAGGAGCTGTTAGTGTTATTGTAGCATATACCAGGAACTGCCACTGTGAAATGCTTCGAAGTGTATCTGGTTTTGATTTTTCCTGTTTCTCTTTGTTTCCAAATTGGCCTTTTCATCAAGGAGAGAGGTAAGCCCAGGAGTACCACAGTTACATCTGTTGAAACCTACCCCTTGTCTACCTCTCCTCTGTGACCACCTGAGAAAGGTCAAATCTCCCAGTTTCTATACCACTGGACAGAAACTTTAGAGTTGAATTAAAATGAAAGAAATTAAAATCTATCTGTGCCCATGTCTTTTTTCCTTATTACCTTTTCTTTGAAAAAAGTAGAGAGACCTTTGAGAGAAAATCCCATCTACTCAAGGACTGACTGTGTTTTGAGTTTCTACTGTGAGTAGACTTGGCATGTTATGCTTTCTATAAATTGGGAGTTTCTACAGCCTTTCTTCCACCTCATTGGTCCTAAAATTTAGTGGAAATATTAAACATTAGGCTGTGAAATTCCCAAGACGAAACTGGGGTGCTCTCTGAACAAAGTGTTACTAAAAATGTCAACTAGCTTTATGCATATAAAATTCAACTTACAGTGCTCTGGGCATGTATTAATGCTATGGTAATACTGGACCAACACACAACATTCCTATTCAGTGTCCCAGTGTTTACAAGGGTTCATGTTTAAAATGGAAGTTTTTGTAGTCAGGAAAAGTCTTTTTTCCATAGCACATTAATTTTTTCGCCAGAATTTGTTTTTGAAATAGAAATATGGCAAAAAATTTTCATCTATTGAACTGTTTTGTTTAACATCTTGTTTTTTTCCAGTTTGATTATTGAATTTAAAACTATAAACATGCAATTTCAAAAAAGTATAGAGATAAGAATACAGTAAAGTTTAGGTAATAAAGAACAAGTTTAAAATAATAAAACCCAATAATTTAAATGAGATCCTCTGTAAGGGCAAACTTTTTGCATCAGTACTCCACAG
This sequence comes from Pelecanus crispus, assembly GCF_030463565.1. Taxonomy (NCBI): domain Eukaryota; kingdom Metazoa; phylum Chordata; class Aves; order Pelecaniformes; family Pelecanidae; genus Pelecanus; species Pelecanus crispus. The sequence goes on from NC_134645.1 coordinate 106,335,391, forward strand.
AATACAAACTCTTCCTTTCCTGTCAAGGTATTATGACTAGACTTTTCTTGTATGTCAGAAATAATTTGAATTTCAGTTCATGTTCTTGTTATTTCTGCATGTATTAATATTCCTGGATTTAGTAGCTGGTCAATAGAAATTTCAGGCTCTCTTCTGTTTTGATGAGTTAATGCCACCAATAATAAGGCTGCATCCAGCTTTTGTCAATCAGATCTAAGAGCTTTCTTCTCTAGTTGAATTGAAATCTCTTTGCTTATCTCTTATTAGCTCCTATTAGTCTCATTATTAAGTTTTCAATATAATCTAAATATTTAAAGTTCTATGAAAAAAATGCCTGAGGAACTGAATAAAGTTTTGGATCTGAGTTGTGCAGATGAGAACTATGCTGAACTCTGGGTCAGACTTACTGTCGTGGGTCTCTGTACAGAAGGAGGTAAAAAAATAAGCCATAAGCAGTAGATCCAAACCAATGGGGTACCTTTCCCTCTGGCCTCTCTATTGTAGAATGATCTTACAGCAAATTCTTCTTGCATATGGAGCTCATAAAAATTAATTCTTAGGAGGCTGTGGGTCAAAGTACTGATAAAATTCTAGGCACCTTAGGTCATATCTATGTGCAAAGCTGTACCCTTTTATGTCTGAAACAAGTGAGTATTTTGAGCAGCTTGGTACAATTCCTCTGTGGACTCCAAATTCAAAATAGGTGAGATTATGTTGGTCTGGTTGAATTTGTAAACTTACAAGTAAAAATTATAAACTGTATCTGAACCACTGGAAGAGTCCCCACCAAGAAGTTTCTATCAGGTTTCATAAATGAATTTTCAAACTAATTTTAATTAAATAGATATGACTATTTTTTATAAGAAAAAAAGCTTCATTTTTAGCACATGCACTGGACCTCAGCAGTTGTGTTGCTTGTTTGGAAAAAGATAACTGGACATCAGTTCATTGATGTATTTTTTAATGTTATTTCTGGTGTTTTCTGTCTTACGTTTTGAAGAAAAGTTCCACAGAACTACCTGAAAATGTTACGTTTTTTCCACAGTTGCTCAGATTCACGCTAAACAATTTATTAGACCATTCCCAGCACACACCAGCTTTAGGTTTACACAGTATGATACTAAGAATATAGAAAAAACCTCAAGCTTTATTTAGTTCTATAGATCATATGATATTGGAGGGGGAGAACTAAGTAAATATGGATTGCAGCTGCAATACATTTTAAAGAACTTTCCTACAAGAGATATGTCTGGGCCAAGATTCATTCCCATGGGCACAAGGAGATACAAACTATTGTATAATATTTATGTTACGGTTGGACTTGATGATCTTAAAGATCTTTTCCAACCTAAACGATTCCATGATTCTGTGATTAACATAGCACCCAGCTAGCTTGAGCTTGCTTAGGACCTGGAAGGTCCCTTATGACAAAACTTAGTCCTTGCCAATAAGAAAGCTAGACTAAAAAAAAAAAAAAAAAGAAAAAAAAAGAAGGAAAGAAAAATCAGAAGTACAAAAAGAAGTAGAAAATTTTATATAAAATCTGGTGTCTACTTGTCAAAATTTACTTTCAGTTTCTTTATGATAAAATCAAGTACCTGTTTTTTTAATCTGCCTTTATTTTTGGCTGCATATTGCTGCAGAGAGTCCTGAGACAGGGTGAGGAAGAGAGAGCAGTGATCTTGTAGGACAGCTCAGGGAGGCAGCGTTGGCCATGACAGGCACTCTGGGAGAAGGTACGCTGTGTTGAGCACCCGCCGACCTTACACAGGCAGATAATACCACAGGGACAAACAGGCTGGTCCCAGAGGCTGGTTCAGGTTAGAAGCCTAAAACTGAAAAACATTTTAAGTGATGTCTGGCATTTTGTTAACTGTTTTTTTTATGAGGAGATAGGAATTTTGCCCTTAGAAAAAAGAATCTGATCAATGTCCCAATGTTCTTCTATGCTCAGAAATGAACTAGCACTTACCATTACATTTGTTAACCTCACCCCCCAGAATCCAGCCCACCTCTAAAAGATTAAAGAGATGGGATTTTCTCTTACTGAAGCTCTTTTAGTCTGATCCTGTAAGGTTGTATTTTTCGAGGAGTAACCAAGTTCTCTGTTTAATGTGTCTTTCAATCAATACCTCTGAGGGTAAGAGTCTTTAAGGCATCTTTTTTTATAAAAATGAGCTGTAGGGTCTGCCTCGAAGCACTCAAGTTTTCTCTGTGGGCTTCAGCTGGATTTTTCAAAAGAGATGTGTATTTGCCTTTGTAGGGTGGAGTCAAAGTCAAACAAATTTCTGGCTTTCCAGAACTTTACAATTGTACTGTATATCCTTTTCAGCACCTTTGCTATGCCACACTTTACATTCTGTTAGAAATAAGTTATATGTTTGCATTCCTGGATTTACTGCTCCTGAATTTCCTCATAATGTTCTAGTTAGAGATATCAGTCTATGTGAAAGCGATGTTCTGATTCCTTATAGAAATATATATTTGAAATAAGAACTTCCTCAGAATCTTCTAGAGCGAGGCAATAATGGTAGTAAACAGACAAGATGACACTTCTTTGGTGTCTTATTTCTTAGTTGGGTTTTTTTTTTTTTCCGTAATAGTAGAAGATTTTTTATGTCTGTAAAAAGTTTTTTTGGTTATAGATGCATGAAAAAAAGAGGGAATAACTGTGGTATAAAATGGGAGCTGATTATATGACAGGTGCTTTTAAAGAAGCATAAGATGCAAAATGAAAATCAGACGTTTGGAAGAATGGCACATGCACCTCTGATTCACGAAGGGGTAAATTTGTCATAGTTCAGATGGAGCTAAACTGCATTCAGGGGATTGCCTGAGGTGTTTGCATTATAGAAATACTGGCAATACACCACCGGTTTCCTCATTCCTGTGTCCATGACCTGAAGGAGTTCAGATACACCAAATATGTAGATTGTCCTTGCTGCACGATGAATAGACAAATAAATGAGACATTCTTTAAAATCTGTGGAATTTATGCCTTCCATGGATTATTTTCACAGATGATCAATAATTTTTTCAATATTTTAAAGACTGTTAATAAAACAGGCTTTTGCTCTAAATCAATCAGAGTAACTGATGAAAAATGTTTTGGGATTTGAGGATCTTTTTTATTATTACTACATGCAAAACAAAATTTGTTTTGAAATGTATGTAAAGCTAGGACTGAGAATATACTGTGATATCCATCTTACCCTAAAAATCACCATTTTTTATTTGCAGAACTTTGATAGTTTATCAAAACCAGAGAAACATTAGAATGACAAGGAATAACTTCTAAGAAGTCTAAATATTTCCCAAGATCTGTACCATACCTGTCCATTTAAATTTCATCTTGCTTCCCTGGATTAAGGAAAAGTGTAGTGAAATATCAAATAATAGGGTTGTTGGAAGTTAATTTCTTAGACAGAAAAATGAGATTTTTATAAATTCCTCTCGGTTCATTATTTTTTCTTTACCATCTATTTTTGCAAATTTTCTGGCACAAAATTTAGTATAAGAGAGTATTACCAGCTGAGTGGGCAGAGAGTGAGTGACTAAGCATGACATGGCAATGGAAAAAGAACAGATTTATTGATTTTTCACTCCAGAGTCTGTGAGTCTTTGGGAGACTGAATTACATTCAAATTCTGTTCAAAAACATCAAAAAAATGTGATCCTGTGGTCAGGTGGGTTAGCTCTGTTGTACAAAGACCCGCACTTCTCTCAGACAGGCATGGAGATCTGCAAACTGAAAAAGATTGAGAAGCATCCTTAGCTCTACCATGGAAACCACCCCATGTTGTGCTGTGTGATGTTTTTTTGACCTCGCTCTTTTTTTTCCCGAAAGAAATAGACGAGAAACATTTATAAAAGTAATTAATACCACAACAGAGTTTAGCTTTGAAAGAGAGTTTAGCTTAGTTTAGGAAAATAAGAGCCCACAGTGGTGGGAAAGGAAATTATTTTTGCTGTTTTTATTTCAGGTAGAAGAGGCCTTAAGATGCACAGCTGAGTAGGTGGGGTTTTGGTGTGTGCTCATTTGTCATTTCAGGTGGGCTAGCTTTACTCTCTTAAATATTTATTACTTAACCCCCCAAAAAAATAATAGTAATGCTGTAACATTTCTCCGGCTGTATTCCCTCTGCAGGGTAGTTACTTGCAATGAGTGCTTGAGGGCACACTGGTCCCAGCTTGAATCTCTTTGGCTGGAGAGAAGATGATCAAGATGGTTCTTACCTGTCTGAGTTCCAGTCCCAGAGCTATTGTGGAAATATTTCATTGTCAGAAGTACTGTAATAGAATTTCAAATCTCAAACCCTTTAATTGCAAGATTAACAGCTCCAAGCTAGCAAAAATAACTGAAATGTCATTTCCAGTTGTTTGTATGCTCATTCATTTATTCACTCAGCTAACTAACTAGAGCCAGACACAGCAATTCCCATAAAGCTAAAAGTTGTAATTTTCTTTCTCAGTGGTTATAGTCCCTTTGAAAATATACGGTGATTCACCTAGCTCAAATACTTACATACAAAATTGTCTGTGGAAATACAAAGCCCATATGTCAAAACAGAGGGCACTACTTCATATCAAGTATATTTTCCAAGAGGTCAAAGTGGGGCACAGAGGAAGAAAATGAAGGAATTCTGAGCAACTCCAACATGCGACTGGTGAGTCCCCTTTTGGTCTCTTGTCTGACAAGGTCTGCTGGAGCCCTTTCATGTTCATTGATGCTTCCTTTTGAGCCCTCAGGCATGACTACAATTAATGGCTGAAGGTCCCTTCCAACCCAAAGCATTCTATGATTCTATGATTCTAAGAAATGGAAACTCGTTGTATGAACTAGTATCCTCCAGAGCTAAAGATAGGAAGTGCTACCAATAGGCTCTTTCATTTCTGTTCACAATGACCTGAATGATGAATATGCTGAAATGGCCATGCATTGCCTGGACAACACACTAGCCTTTTTTCACACTTCATATCTCTAGGCTATCCAGCTATGTGGGGATAAGTTAACATCCTGCTCCCACTAAGGATACTAATAACATTTTCACATATTTTTGGCATCATATGTAGATGTGGTCATGTGTCAGTGACTGAGTGGTCCAATGCCACTAATGAGCTGGCTTATACTTGTTTTAGAGCAACCTGGCCACCATTACTCAGGTGTAAGCCCAGAGCGCCTTATACAAATGCACCTGTTAAAGAAAGTTCTTATTCTTCCCAATTCTTCATTTGTTCCTCATGGCGGTTTTTATATGAGATAATTGGGATCTTGCATAGTAGGGGCAGAATTCCATCTGTCTGAGCCATCTATAATTGCTTGCTGTCTGACAGTTTCAGAGAAGTAGCACATCTGAATTATAAGCTTTTCTTCCACCACTTAAAGCAATGGTAGGAAAATAAACAATAAATGTGCTCTATGTCATCTTGAATAATAGGTTAAAAATTTCAACACTGAAAAATATCTTCAGAGATAATTTTCACCCTGTTAAAATATTAACAGGGATGCAACTGTTTACTGTTGTGTGCTTTTAAAGTGTATGTCTCACCAGGGCATAAATACCTGATTCGGTTTTCAGTGAATGTAGTTAATAGTATCCAAATGTGCCAAGGCAGACTATAGTGCACTACTCTGAAGAGCAGTAACATCTTACAGCTGTAAAAGCACAACAGATAGGATCAGGTGGATCAATACAACATTTTAAGCATGAACCCTGGTCACATTCAGTCCTGAATTCATATTGCATCCGTGATCTTATGCAGGTATAGGTATATACCTATGGGTCTTGAATGCACTGCAGAAAATGATTGCCCTTACCACAGGTAGTTGGGGCAAGCAAGTCTAGCACTGCCTATCTGATTAGTCCTTAAGTCAGTCATCTCATGCACTCAGTGTTAAAGTCGAGCCTTCTAAGGAGGCCCCAGCATTGCATGCAACAAGGGCCACTGAGGTACATGGGATGTCCAAGTTCAGGCTCTCCTTAGGACAGTGTGAACCTGAGTTAGTTACCCAGGACAGGGTGTTTTATATCCGATGGGGAAACTGGGGATGCAAGAAACTGATTCAGGGAGCTTGCTACACTCAGTTTCCTTTTGGGTCTGCACTTGACAAGGTGTGGAGCTTTACATCTTCCATGGGCACTAACTACATGCAGGTCTTCTTCACACTACAATGCAAAATGTCTGCTGGGGTTTTATACTGTAACAGATGTGATACACTGCACAACTAATCTTGGCAAACATCTCAGGGCTGAGTACTTGTTATTTTGCTGAGGTCGTAAGTAAGGTTTTGTGCTGTTCTGTGACGGAAATTAATGTGTTGTGTGTAGTGTGTTTCATTATCAGCTGGAGGTAGGAGAAAATTCCTTCTGGAGAGTCAGAAGGTGTTGCTGTGTGGAAACATGCTGTCTGAACAACAGACTGCGACTGACGCGTTAACTTGACATTTTCCTGCTTTTTAGGGTTAGATATTTATAAGAAACTACATATTTTTGTTCAAAGCATGGCTACTTCTTCCCTAAGCAGTTTCAAATCTAATAGGTGTATACTATCAGATTGGTTGGGCTTTTATGTTTCTGGTCATAGGGACAGTTTTATTCTGATTTGTTGATCCATTGTTACCATTTTTGTTTTACCATTTTTGTTCCAAAGGCTTCCAGAAACCTTATAAGAAGGCAAAGCTCATATCTCAAATAACATATAATGCTTGGACAGAAGCTGAAGCAAGGAACCATAACACACACTAGGTGATGGCAGAAGGAAACTGGAGGGTAATGACAACAAAAGCAAGCAGTTGTTTAAGTTGGCTGTTTGCACAATGTGGTGATCTTGAACCATCTGGAAGTTTGTTTTAATAAATAAATAACATCTGTTTCTCTTCAGTGCTGCACAACCTAACCTTTAGTAGTTGCCTGATTTCTCCAAGGCACTCATCAGAAGTGAATTTAGAAGAAGGATGTGAAGGAGCAATAGCCATACAGACTAATTCCTGGAGAACATCGCTGACGACATTCAGATACAAGGGCAAATATACACAAGTGGAAACGGTTTCTGACGGGACATAGCCACAGGCTGATCAACATTATTTGATAAAGTTATTTAAAATGCAGAGACCTTCCTTGCCTACTGGGCAAAAATGAAGAAATGTCCCATTGTTCTTAGCATAAGGAGCTGCTCTGTGACAAAGAGGCATCCAGTTATTAGTTCTGCTACTAAGATTTACAAACTCATAGCTTTGAAGCACATATTTCAGGCACTGGCTCATTGGTAGCATGAAAACAGATTGGCTGGAATTTTAAATGAGAATGCAAAGTTATTGCTAACTGGAGAAAAACTGCTGCAATGACCTTCCTCTTCTGCTTTGTGGAACTCCTTTAGCTGCATTGTGGCCTTGGTCACTATCCTACCAGATGGCATAGCCCAAAGCTATCTTTCCAAGAGGGCTGTCTCACAACTGGGCCTGAAACACCAAGGCTTCCTTCTTGATGGTTTCATGAAAATGATGCTTGCCAAAACAGTTTGACAGAAAGTTTATTGTTGACAGGCAATATGTCATCAGATCTACTAGAGATTATTGCAGGATGAAATTGCATGTGTTACATATTGTCATTTGAGGAGAACACTTGACAGCGGAAAGCAAAATGAATTTTAAAACAGTTGATCTAACCCATCCTATAAGATTCACAAGAAAAGTTCAAATTGTTTTTAAGGGTATTATTTATAATATATTTGGATATTTGATGATAGATTAGTAAAGCTTTCTACTCTGAAATGGAAAATAAATTGATGTTAATGTTTTGGGTCAAATTTTGTATGCAAAATCCTAACTGATCACTCTGGAGAATTAAATTCATATTCACCTCTGTGCCTTCCTGTATGAATATAACAATGACATCATTCTCTTTTGTATAACTAGCATATTTAATTCACCTTAAATATGCATTCTCAGGCCAACAGGTCCTTCAGCAAAGGCAGCCTGTAGATTTCAAAAATCAAAAGCAATTTGGTTAAATGACCTGTAACCTAACATGGTTCATGCTCCTAGAAATCACTAAGTCTGTTCTTCAGACAGCTCACAAAGCCAGAGTTAAAGTTCATTTTAGGAAAACGTGCTTTGAGGAGCGTGCTTTGGTATAACTCGTAATAGGAGAGCAATGTGAATATGTCTGACACTGTGTATGTGTATTTACAATCTTCTTACTGTTAAGAAATGCTTTTTCTTGTTTTGTCTATGTTTAACCTGTTTTCCCAAATGAAGACTCGCATTAGATAGGGTAAAATGAGACAAACATTCTAGCAAGGCTTTCCAAAAACGTCCTCAAGTCACAGCACTTCAGCTTCAAATACACATACTTTTGCACATACGCAGGAGTAGAGACAAAGGGAGAAAGAAAGAGCATCCTCATATCACCTCCAATGCCTCTCAAATGAAATTACCTAACTGTGCATGCAAAGCATCATTCAGAGAAGCTGAAAGTGTAGTTACAGATGTTTCTACAACATTCTGCTCTTTGGATGTTATATTTGGCACTTCTTAGATAAGGACATAAGGGGAGTGGTCAAACAGGCTCGTGCAGCATTGGCACTGCTGGCATGCCTGCCCACACCAGTGGGAAGGCATTAGCTGTAATGGTCTGTGTTTGCTTTGTGCTGTGAGAACTGAATTGTCTTTTTCCTGTGTGACAGGTGATTCTCAGGGCTATAGGGATGACAGTGGGTGTTCTCAGATGCTATTTCACCTCATTGTGTGTGTTTTCCATGATGTGTGTTTGCATTAATAGAGACATTTTCTCAAGTATTTTGTTTTGCTATTTTGCTATTCTTTGCATTAAAAAAATGTAGTTTATTTCACTGATTCAACCACTTTGCTAAGATGCCACCATTCCCTTTGTATCATCAGACTGAAATTTCTCTAAGTTCTGAGCCTTAAGTTAAGTACTTTTACTGTGGAAGGATCTGCCTGATTTTATTTTGCTGTCATTTGCAGCACCGAAAATCAGGAGAAGCTGTTTTACCAACGAACTGTTCTGAGCCTTCAGCTCCAACTGAAGGAAAGTGTTCCAACTTGTGTTCATTTTCTCTTGTCCTATTGTTGTGTACCTCTGACTAGAGTCTGGCTCTGTCTTCTCTGTGTATTTCAATCAGACAATTGCGGAGAGTGGTAATCCTGAATGTTTCTATGACATGCATTCACATATGTCTACTATGCTGTGTTTCTACTTAGCATTTCAGAGGTGTCGCTCACAGTCTCAGGGGATACTGACAATTAATAATCTTTAGATAGAATCATAGAATAGAATCACAGAATCGTTTAGGTTGGAAAAGACCTTTAAGATCATCCAGTCCAACCATTAACTTAACATTACCGAGTCCACACTAAACCAATTAAGGGTAGACTAGACTAAACCATGTCCCGAAGTGCCCCGTCTACCTGTTTTTTGAACGCTTCCAGGGATGGTTACTCCACCACCTCTCTGGGCAGCCTCTTCCAATGCTTGACTACCCTTTTCGTAAAGAAATTTTTCCTAATTTCCAACCTAAACCTCCCCTGGCGCAGCTTGAGCCCATTTCCTCTTGTCCTATCACTAACTACTTGGGAGAAGAGACCAACACCCACCTCATGACAACCTCCTTTCAGGTAGTTGTAGAGAGCAATAAGGTCTCCCCTCAGCCTCCTCTTCTCTAGGCTAAACAATCCCAGTTTCCTGTAGTTCCCCGGGTCCTCCTTCCGGCCCTTCTTGTAGATGGGCGTCACATTGGCAAGCCTCCAGTCATCAGGGACCTCCCCTGTTAACCAGGACTGCTGATAGATGATGGAAAGTGGCTTGGCGAGCTCCTCTGCCAGCTCCCTCAGTGCTCTCAGGTGGATTCTATCCAGCCCCATAGACTTGTGAGCGTCCAGGTGGCATAGCAGGTCGTTAACTGTTTCCTCCTGGATTATGGGGGCTCCATTCTGCTCCCTGTCCCTGACTTGCAGCTCAGAGGGCTGATTACCCTGGGGATAACTGGTCTGGCTATTAAACACACAGGCAAAGAAGGTGTTAAGTACCTCAACCTTTTCCTTGTCCTCGGTGACAATGTTCCCCCCCGCATCCAGCAAGGGATGGAGATCCTCCTTGGCTCTCCTTTTATTGTTGATGTACTTATAAAAACATTTTTTATTATCCTCTACAACATTGGCCAGATTGAGTTCTTGCTGGGCTTTTACTTTTCTAATTTCCTCCCTGCAGGACCTAACAAGATCCCTGTACTCCTCCTGAGTTGCCCGCCCCTTCTGCCAAAGGTGGTAGACTCTCCTTTTTTCCCTGAGTCCCCGCAAAAGCTCCCTATTCAGCCAGGCTGGTCGTCTTCCCCGCTGGTTCGTCTTATGGCACATGGGGACAGCCCGCTCCTGCGCCCTTAAGACTTCCTCCTTGAAGAAGGCCCAGCCTTCCTGGACCCCTTTGCCCTTCAGGACTGCCTCCTAAGGGACTTTCCCAACCAGCATCCTGAAGAGGCCAAAGTCTGCCCTCCAGAAGTCCATGGTAACAGTTTTGCTGCCCCTCCTCTTTACATCACCAAGAATCGAGAACTCTGTCATATCGTGGTCACTAAGCCCAAGACGGCCTCTGACCACACCATCTCGCACAAGCCCTTCTCTGTTAGTAAACAGCAGGTCAAGTGAGGCACCTCCCCTCATAGGCTTGCTTACCAGCTGCGTCAGAAAGTTATCCTCCACACACTCTAGGAACTTCCAAGACTGTTGCCTATCTGCTGTGTTGTATTTCCAGCAGATATCCGGCAAGTTGAAGACCCTCATGAGAACAAGGGCTGGCGATTGTGAGACTTCTGCCAGCAGCTTGTAGAATGCTTCATCTATCTCTACATCCTGGTTGGGTGGTCTATAGCAGACTCCCAACAGGACATCCGCCTTGTTGGCCTTCCCCCTCATCCTTACCCATAAGCACTCGAACTTGTCATCACCACTGTCGAGCTCTATGCAGTCAAAACACTCCCTAACATACAGAGCCACCCCACCACCTCTCCTTCCCTGCCTATCCCTTCTGAAGAGCTGATAGCCCTCCAGTGCAGCATTCCAGTCATGAGAGCTGTCCCACCATGTTTCTGTGATGGCAACTATGTCATAGCTATCCTGCTGCACAAGGGCTCCCAGCTCCTCCTGTTTGTTGCCCATGCTATGTGCGTGTTTGTCTTAAGAAGTATAGTTTTCTTGCACTTCATTACTAATACTGATACTAATGGCTTCAAAATCATGGGTGAAATCTCAGTGTTGAAGAAATTACAAGTTTTTCAAGGGTGTTCTCACAGATTTGTTGAACTATCAGGGCGTATGTGAACTTACGCAGCCTTTGACCCTCAATGACAATGGCAGATACTTTGGTTTTCTCTTGAGTACAGTTCTGCTGAATTGGTCTCAGTGCTCTTGCTTTCTTAACAGAGTTCCTTCAGACAGGAATTGAAGTGGCTTGTGAAGATACCTTCCTGTAGTTGATGTCTTTCATTGTAGTACTTTAGTTTTCATACAGGCTTGATGGGTTCATGATTTACATACTGAATGCTATTCCTGTAATTGAGGTTGCTGGACTTTTCCTAGTTTCTTAAGAGAAAGTCTGTTTTTGTTAAATTTTGTCTAAATCTTGTAGGTGTATATTATTATTCCAGGTACAGAAATGTTTAACTGCTTTATACCTTTCATTGTACTTGGATCATGCTCCAGTGTTGTGGTTTAGCCCCAGCCAGCAACTAAGCACCACGCAGCCACTCACTCATTCCCCCTACCCCGATGGAATGGGGGAGAGAATCGGAGGAGTAAGAGTGAGAAACACTCCTGGGTTGAGATAACAACAGTTTAATAATTGAAATAAAGTAAAATAGTAATTATAATAATATAATATAATAATGATAGTAACAATAATAATATACAAAGCAAGTGATGCACAATGCAATTGCTCACCACCCACCGACCGATACCCAGACAGTTCCCGAGCAGCGATTGCTGCTCCCCAGCCAACCCCCCCCAGTTTCTATACTGAGCATGACGTCATATGGTATGGAATAGCCCTTTGGTCAGTTTGGATCAACTCTTCTGGCTGTGCCCCCTCCCAGTTTCTTGTGCACCTGGCAGAGCATGGGAAGCTGCAAAATCCTTGACTAGCATAAGCAGTACTCAGCAACACCTAAAACATCAGCATGTTATCAACATTCTTCTCCTACTAAATCCAAACCACAGCACTATGCCTGGTGCTAGGAAGAAAATTAACTCTATCCCAGCCGAAACCAGGACATCCAGTGATGCATCTCTTCTGTAACTAACATGACTTGTGTGCTCAATAGTGTTCATGTTTTACTGTGATTTGGTTTTTGTTTGACCAGTTTTAGGATCTGTATTTTTGGGAATGGAGCTATTAGATTTTTTTTCACTATTTCCTTTGGTGTTACCAGGCAGGTTGGGATTTACAGAAGACATGTAGGGTATTATAGCTGCCCACCTTCTCAGTAGTATGCAGGAAAAAAGAGGCTTCATTGTGTTGATTGTTCTGTCTCATGGGCTGGTAAGCATCAACCATATCACCAATAACCCTAGTGGATCTGCAGCTTGTCATTGGCAATGACCTTGATTCCTTTTTGTATCTTCCTTTCAGGGCTGCTAAGGACTCCACTAGCATTAGGACTGCAACCAAATTAACAGATGTAAAGACTTTCTCTACCCACATTTGTTTATCCACCTGCTTTAGAGAATCGTAGTCATGTGATGCTGGAAAAATAGAGGCAAGAGTTTTATAGGACATTTAATTTTGTATTTTACAACTGTGCAGATGGATGCCCTCCATATCCTTCCAGTTGACATCATAATATAGGGATTGACTTTTACTCTATTTTCTCTCTCTGTAATACTGTTAATTTGTACTCTGGGTGCTGATTTTTAAATTTGATGTGCATTTTTTTTTGGACTGGGAAGAACATTATCTAAATTTTATCGCATCCACGTCCTTATTCTTTATTGCAGCCAGAAGGAAAGTGTCATTCTTGCTAACCTGCTCTCCTTGTAGCTATTTTCTAACTCTTTGCATTGCTTATTCTCAACTTTCTCATTTTCCTATGTGACACATTTTGTAAAGTGTATTGTCCTTTTGAGGACTCAAACGATACCCTCCTGTGTACCTGAGGTAAAGGGATAGCTTGGAGAAATATTGCAAGAAGTCCCTGAAGAAGAAGGAGATGGTCTAGTGGAATAATTACTGTTAGATATAAGGAAAGTACTGCAAATGTAGGAAGCCATTACACAACGACCTTGAAGGGAAATCAAAGCAAACTGTCTATTTCTTCCAGGTGACATTCACTTTTCTGTGTAATAACATTTCATTGGGAAGAGAGACTTCAGACAGCTTGGAAGTGACTGAAATGGAAACTGCTGCTGACTTTGCTAAGCCCCAGATAATCGGCATAGTTCTTGAGTGAAAAGGCACAGAAGAAGTCAGTTAGGAGTTGCTGTAGAAATGATCGGGAAATAATTCCTGCTTTGAGAGTCCAGAGCTAGAGGAAGGAAAGCTTTGTGGCCTGTTGAATCAAGGAATAATACCTGTCAGCTACTGCAGTTTTTCCTCCGAAACGAAGGCACTGGGATCCTGGTCTAAGGGGAGGAAATGTGTGAAGTTGAGGTCCAGGGTAGGAGAGATCCTCACTGGCAAATGGGTGATCATGATTTTGTGATGGCTTCCTGCCCATTTCTCCTCTTCGATGTGAAGTTGGGGAAAAGCCACGCAGATGTGTGGGCAGCACAAGAGTGCCTGTGGGCAGAGAGAGTGCTGCCACAGGGTAGAAAAAGGTGACATTGAATCACAGAGTTACATTCAGTTGTCTTCATCCTTCCCCCCAATAGCTCAAGCCAAAGCTAGCCAAAATTATTGGGTTGAAAATCACTTAAAACAGCTCAAACCCTATTTATTAGCCTATGTCAATTTATTGGGATAAACCCCCACTTTCCTGGTATGAGTTTCAATAAAACAGAGTTAAGAGCTGTTACAAGTTATAGATTGATGGTTTTCACACAAAATCATTCAGGTACTTCTCATTTAGCTTTAATCACTTCTAATTCATGAGACTTGTCTTCATTTTTATGGTTTTTTTTCTGAGTACAAAGAAAATCTTAACATCAGATTACTTAGCTGAAGAATACATCTGAAGTCAACTTTAGTACTAGGAATAAGGGCCTGATTTCATTCTCCCTGTACATTTTTCTTCTGGGTTTCAAATGTTTCTGTCAGCAGAATTTAATCTGAGTTCACTTTACCCTCATGGGAAATATATTAAAAATATTATAGAGTGGGCAGAGAGTAAAGAAATTTTTCCACCTGATAATTCAGTGTAATCATCAAATGAGATATAGTGCAAAAAAAGGAGAAAATAAATAAATCTGGAGTGATCATTATACTTCTTTTGGCACAAGTTTTCAGGTCAGATACAAACTGAATGAAAAACACTTCACTGTGCCTAAGATGGATTTAGGTTTAAGCTGAGCTACGAACCAGGTTGAAAGTTCTGTTCCCCCAAATCTGCAAATGACTTCAAAAGGGCCAGGGTTTCCCATATGGGTATTAATGCTCTTTTTTCCATTGTCTTTTATTTTTAATATATATAGCTTTGAACAAGCCATTTCACCTAAATGGGAAAATATTTGTGAAATCAGGATAATAATACTCCCTTCACAGTATTATGGTGATGTTCAATTACTGAATATTTGCAAATGACATCAATATACTCATCTTCTGCATCCCTTTATGTAGCTTGATTTCTAGGTGAATTGCAGCTGCTAAATGTCATATTTATTACCATAAATATTATAATTTATGCCATAAAATTACAGCCAACTTATTGATTTTAAGAACTAGTATAACAGAATAGAAAAAAGTCCCATTATTAATAAACAGTTATTACTGCAAATAATAATTCTATTCAGCTTATATTCAGCTCTTCAGTTCTCAGCAGAAGTGATGTTATGACTAGAAATCTTTCAGAAATTAGTCAGTTTTGAAAAATACCAGAAGTTATCACAATGGCTGAGTTAAAGAATTTGGGGATGGTCTTTTTATGCAAAGCCTACATCTGAATCCCTGGAGACTGATACAGATTCAGAGTTTAGCTTTGTAGTGTTTAAGGTTAAGAGGGACCATTAGACTATCTAATCTCCTGAATATCACAGGCCATTAAGTATCAGACTATAACACTGCATTGTGACCCATAGTTTCACTAAAACTTTTCTTTCAGCCTAGCATCTAGTCCTGACCTGAAAATTTGAATATGGTGAGAATCTACCCTTTTCCTCCATAGACTGTTCCAATAGCTATTCACTCTCACTGTTAAGAATGTGTGCTTAATTTCTAATTTGAATTGTCTGGCTTCTGCTTCCAGCCAATTGGTTCCTGTTATGCTTTTCTCTGCTAGATTAGAGTCTCCTTTAGTACCCAGCATTTTTTGAGTCATGAAAGCATTTATACACCTTAATCTAGTCACGTCTCAATCTTCTTTTCTGATACAATAAACAGATCAAGCTCAAAGAGAGGCATTTTCTCCAGTCCTTAAATGATTTTTGTGTTTCCCTTCAGCACACAGTCTACTTTTAAAATACCCCTTTTTAAAATATGAACACTGGAGGTGGGGGTGTGGAGGTCTACGGTGCAGAAAGAAGTTCACCTAGGGGTGCAGTTTCAGAGAGCCTAAAGTTAGGTTAGGTTTCTGCTTTGACTTATCTGCTACATAATTATCCTCCATTCATTTTAAAGAAGCTTAGAGAAGCAGGTCAGGTGTCCCCAGGACTGAAGTTAGTCTTTGTGATTACTTCCCTCCAGTCCTCCACTGCTGGCCTTGCTTTACTTCTTTTTACCACGGCATCTCCGTAGGCACTCAGCTCCTTAGCCTCCAAAGCCCTTCATGGACACCAAGTTTAAGATACAATCTAAAACTTTAGATATACTAGATAGTCTT
The DNA here is from genome assembly GCF_030463565.1 of Pelecanus crispus. Lineage (NCBI taxonomy): Eukaryota > Metazoa > Chordata > Aves > Pelecaniformes > Pelecanidae > Pelecanus > Pelecanus crispus. The sequence goes on from NC_134645.1 coordinate 106,351,372, forward strand.
GCTAATTCAGAGCTGTCAGCTTGGAGGTGAAGAGGGAAAGAAATGAAGGGAAGACACTTATCCTATCTTTACAGGTTAATGTTTTGCAGCAGCTTTTTCTTACTTATTCCACAGAATTCTTTCACTGATGGGGAAAAAATTTTAAAAGGAAATAAATTAATTAAGGTGACATTGCTGAGTGACTGGTGAATCTTAACAAGAATAGGCCTAAGCCTGCAGTGATTACTTGAATGAATATTCCCACTGGGCAAATGCCTTCCTCACATTAAGGCAACTCTTTGATTTAAGTGGAATTCTGGTGATATATATGAGATGTATGAGATTTGGTCCATTGATTTTTAGTGAGGGTAACAACTATCTGAACAGATTTTAAATTAAGTTTTGAAGCTACACATTTTTATTAAGCTGGTAAGTCCCTTTAATAAATCCTGCCAAGGTGTCTACTGAGTTGCAGAGAAAGGGGATTTCCAAACACAAAGAAGTGCAAGACATGTGGTATGTCCCTAAACATGCCATTTCAATCTTCTAACTGTTGTGTAAATTATTTTTGCCCTTTGTATAGACCTAAAATTCTTGGGATCAGGGCTAAACATACCTAGGATAATAGCTAAATATAACTAACTATAGACAGTATCCTTCTGTTTTGTTTTATACATAATGAAAAGGTCAGAAAACTTAAGATTAAATTGCCTGCCAAATGTTAGATTAACCCCAGTTATGTGAACATGTGTTAATATTTCCACAACAAAGAAACAGAAGAATAAACATTTCTTATATGTTATCATGACTGATTGGTGAAAAAAAATTCTAAACCATCTGTAAAGTATATGAACTAAATCTGATAAAGGACTAGTTCACTCTAAGAGAGACTGAACCAAAAGCACTGAACTAGGAGCATGTCGAAGTTAACTGGAGGGGAATACTGCAGAAAGATGCAAATTTTTTGTACCCTTCCCTAAAGCCAAGGTATTTACCTGTGGTGATGAGCCAGGTATCTCCCATCATATGGGAACTACATCCACAAAGGCAGCAGATACATGTATGTAGCACATATGTTCTTGAATGAATGGACCGGGGTTCAGCTATCCTTTAAAATACTCTTGGAGCTGGCTGGCTTGTTAAAACACTCACTCTGGGCTTTGTTCTTGGCTCCCAGAGCCGCTTAAGTGTTTTGTATAAGCAAATCATTAACTAAAATGAGTAAAAAGGTCAGAGAAGCAGGAACAGAAACACATTCCCCAAACACCAAAGTACCCCTTCTCTCCTCCCTGCCATGAATGAGACTACTGGTGCTATAATATTTAGCTGCATTGAGTTCAGTGTATTTACACCAATGCAGATGTCCTACCTCTAGCATGATTCATGAAAAAAATTACTGATGTGTTTTGTAAAATGAAAGTGTAGGGGAGAATTGTAGCTTATCTACACGGGGAAGGAACAAGATAGGGGTTGTGTTGCCAGTTTGCTAGAGGTTGTATGACAGCCCCTAATTAATGGAGCATATTTTGGTAGCTCTCTGCCTTATTAAGACCTGATTTAGGAAGCAGAGTGGGCAAGCATTCAGGTCTCTGGTGTGGGAGGACAGCCTGCAGTTGGCAGGTGCCGGCACGCGGCATGGTTGGTCCGTTGTGATGACCAAAGATAAAGCTGGGCACAGGCAATTACACCCTCCACACACTGAAAATAAACGGGCATGTAATTACAGAGCTGGTGCTCCTGACAATTGAGTGGTCTTTTTTTTTTGCTGGGTGATGAATGTAATGTGTATATTCATTTAGAAACTTAGCTTCTGTTTATTTTTGTAATAACTGTAATATTTTCATACGTTCTTAGCTCTGAAGTCTCTGTTTTGTCCCATGAAAGGTCTAATGGTATAAAATAACATGCTGGAGCACAATGAGTTTGTTTTTCCTCTCACACTCCAAGTTTTTGCTGTATATAGTTGAAAATCAACAGAAGGACACTGCAATTTGCTAAAATCAATATAATTAGAGAAAAAAATTGGTGTACTGAAAAGACCACAATTCAGAGAACTGCTGGGCATGATTGAAATGCTTAATGAGCTGCTGAACTGTAGTGCCCTGGGTCTGTCATGCTGTGGGACCTGGGTGCCTCTGAGGGAAGCTTTGCTGCCAGCCTGGCTCCCCAAAACACTTCTAAGCACCATTTCACATCAGCAGCTGTATTAGGATGAGTCTGTATCATGCCCACTGCCATTTCAGGGAGCTATTCATGCAGAGAAACTTGACACCAAAATGTCAGACATGCACCTAATTTCTTCACGTTATTAACGTTTAGTGCTGCTGCTAAGGTGAGTGTGCAGCCCTGTACTAAACGCCTCTGTGAAAAGAGAGTTTGTCCTTTTAACACTCTAATTCTGTTAAGAGTTGTCTGTTAAAAGTGTTTTGACTTTACATTGTTATTGACTATTTACAGTCCTGTAAGTGGGCTTCAGGCTTTGTCCTTTCAGAATTAAACTATGCAGTTGGGACTGGAGCCTCATGCGTTAAGTTTATTACCTTTGCTTTTTTCATTTCCCTTCTCCTGACCGAGATCTGCCACAAGGCAGGGAATTAGGAAGTAAGCCAGTCAAGGATGGCTTGTTTCAGACCTCTGCTTTTTCTCTGACCTAGCCCATGAGACTCAACAAGGTGGATCCTGTGATGGATGCATCCCTGCCCCTCTGCACCAGCTCAGCTCATTTCCCTGTGCTAAATCTGTGACAGGAGCGATGGTGTGAGACTGTGGTGGTGTAAGCATGCCTTCTGCTGCGACTTCTGCATGGGACACTTCATAAAGAGGCCCAACCTTTCATACAGCGCAGGGTCTGGACTCCGCCGCCCCTCTGTATCTTCACACGTGGTGTCTCTCAGTGGGGAAAAGAGACTGGGACACCGCATCGCAACTACGTGAGCTACAGGGACTCTGCAGGAGACCATAGACTGGGGTGAACCCTCGAGTATGTTTCACACTTCTGCATGACAACTGACAGGTGTATAGCTGGAAAACATGCTAATACCCACTTTTATTATTAAAATTAAGCAAATGCAGAGAAATATTTTGCTTGGATTGTGGTGCTCTGGATGCAATTTTCTCTCTGCCATTCGGTTTCTCAGATTATAAACTCTTAGTAAACAGAAGATTTTTGCGTAACAAAACCAAAAAAAAGAGGCTCAATTTCTACTGTTCCTACTAAATTTAATATTAAGTAAGAATGGTCCTGTAAAGCACATTTCTTCGTCTTTGTTTTTCAAAACCAGCATATGCTCTTTCACTTATGCCTGCTGCCAATAGCAGCGTATGTGCAGGAGTTAAGGGTTCATCTTCTCAGGAAGCAACAAGAGTGGGCCGCTCCCCAGGGAAGGTGAGCCATGAACCAGGGTGACAGCAAGGTGTCAGGGCAGTGTCCTCACCAGCAAGGGCACAATCCCACCGTGCCTGAGCAAGGAGAGCAGGACAGGTCCAGTGACGGTAACCAGCATCAGTCATAGCCCAGGCAAGTCCCTAGTGACGAGGCAGCTCTGAGGTCAAGTCAGCAGGTCAGGATGAGGGCCAGGCACAGGCTTACCTCCAGCATGGCTCAGCCCAGGACTGGGGGCAACAGCTACAGCTTAAACACATGAACAAAGCAGGGGGAGGCCCTGACGGGGCTTCTCGTGTCTCTCTTGCACAGCTTTTTTCCCAGCAGCCTGATCCCAGCTTAGATGGCTGTGCCACCAGCGCAGGCAGCCAGCCCCTGGGTGGGGGGCAGAGGTGGCAGAGCCTGGTGGAAGCATCCAAGGTCAGGTTGGTCATGGCTCTGAGCAACCTGATCTAGTTAAATATGTCCCTGCTCACTGCAGGGGGGTTGGGCTAGATGATCTCTAAAGGTTCCTTCCGACCCAAAGCATTCTGTGATTCTATGACTTGACTGTCCTGCAGGACAGGAAGGCCACATCTTCTGTAGGATGTTGTAAAATGCAGAATGTATACTCTTTTTCAAGAGGATCATGATGTACCTGGGGCTTAGTGTCAATTAGGATTTCAGCAATCATAAACTGCTACCTTATCATGATGTGTTTTGCAGGGTAAACCTGAGATGAGAACAGGATTGCCATCTGTATTTTAAAAATAAAATACTCCCACAACTGAAAAAGAGAGCCTGGATGAAACAAATGCTTTGCAGAAAGACATAACATATTTCTATTCCACTCTGGAGAGGTTTCTGAGCATTATTATCATATTGTGATGCTATGCTACAATTAATCACCCCTTTCAGTGATGCTGTAATAAACTCAGAGGTTTAGATTTTCAGCTTGCGTATATCAATATGGCTCCATTGATTTCAATGGAACAGTGCCAGGTCAATATCTAGCCCCAGACATCATGAAGCTTGTACAGAGGTGTTTAATAAGGCAAGAGACCTGTGTTTTCAAAGCAGATAAATGACTTCATGGGTGATGCTGCAGTCTCTTGTGACACCTCTTCTCCAAGAAGTTTTATTTTAATCACTCTCATAAAGTTCCCTTAACTGCAACAATAATGCTAAGTACCTGACACAAAGCAAAGGAAATCAGATTTCTGGATAACTACTGCAATGAAATGTTGCTCTCGGGTTGTTGTTAGGTGTTTTTTGCTAGGACTTTTATTCTATTATTTCCTTCCTTTTAGCACTGAAAGTGCTAGTGCTTAAAAAACCATCTTCAGTCTTTAAACAGATAGACCTCCAGGTGCTCACTGTGAGTAAGGCCTATAATATAAAGTGTCATTGATTTAGTTTTATCTAGAACTATGCCATAAAACAAAGGTCTTAAGAGCAACCACCCAGTTTATGATGTCAGTAATCTTGTTCCATGTTCACCCAGTAAGAACAGATGCAACCCTACAATAAATGCAAAGGAACCAAGGAAATACTCAAATACAAAGTTGTTTACATGGAGTTAGTTTGGGGTAGTGCAGCACACTAGTGCTTATGGGACTGTGTGTGAGGAAGTCTTCTTTAAACCACTTCTGATGATACTAAAATAATAAATTTAGCAGCACAAATATAGTATTACTCGAACACATAAGCATTAACCACTTCTGATGATACTAAAATAATAAATTTAGCAGCACAAATATAGTATTACTCGAACACATAAGCATTGAATAAAAATGTTTTCTCATCTCTGAAATATTAAATCTGTTTAGCTCTCAGAGAATCAATAGGGACTGAGCATGCTCAACAGTTCTGAAAATCAGATAAGCATCTGTTTATTTGCCCAGATATGTATATCCGTGCCAAATCTGAGGGATTCAAATTTGACAAATTTGATCTCAGTCTTCAGTCAAAACTGCTTCTTGCTTGCACATCTCTGCATGTGATTAAAAACCTCAGATTCCTTTTTACTGTAATTGGTTCATTTAACATTTATACTAATTCCCTTCCATTTGTTAGTCCATATAAATTCTACTCAGATTAATTTTAGACAAGTTGGTAAATAACGTAAGTGGAAGCAGCTTTATTGACTTCCTAAGGGTTTTTGACATGAGCTTAAATATAGTCTGAAGACAACCATGGAGATAAGCACCATAGACAGCATTAACATATCTTAGAGCAGCACCATCATTTCTATATGTAATGTAATGTAAGTAGGAGTGTATAGAAAAATTCCAGAATTTAGGTCCATCCAGAAATAGGAGGATCTGACTTTTGTACTTAGAGTAGGAAGCTCATTGGCAATACTGGAATTAGTAACATTTTTGCTGAACACCTTCTAGTTAAATGCATGGCATTTAAAAACAAGCAAGAACTAATTGGGTTACCAGTTGTGAACAATTTGTAGGATTTGGCTTGATTCACAAAAGCAAAGATCTGTCCAGGATTCAAGGAATAACTAGGTTTTGATGCAGTGCCATCCTTTCCCTCATCCTACAAGGATCTGTTGTATAACCTCAAGGTTTCCATCTGGGTGGACTAGCATAAGCATTGATGAATAGGACAATCTTATTACAACCAAACATGTTCTACTGAATTGCAGAAAAAAACATGCAGGTTGGATATCGGTAAAACTAATGAAACACTGGAATACACTGCCTACAGGCACTAGTGTATTTCTTTCACTGGAAGTTTTTAGATGGACTGGGGCAAGTATAGCTGACCCTTATGTAAGAGAAGTAAATGATTAGGATGACAACTTTGTGTGTTTTCAAACTTTTCCCTTATTCTTGTATGACCTATAATAACCAACTGTGCTACTGATCTTTGTGTCTGAGCATATCACCTGCAGCTATTGAAAGGGAAATGTTGCTGGCTTCTACAGCAGCATACTGCTGGGGTGACTCCTGGCTTCTCCTGAACACGAACTGACCATGAGAGCAACGAGCCTTCTTGTTCATTAGCTCAATGTCAGTAAAACCTTTCCAATAGAGATAGCTGACAGCTTCTCCTCTTCACAGTGTCATTACTTACCCACCTGTAGGTAATAACTGAAGCGCTAGCAATTAACACTGCCAGGAATTAAGAACTGTTGTGGGCTTACTTGACCCTCAATGAATAGATAATTTTCAAATAGTCACTACGGGGCCAAAAAGGTAATGTGTCTTCCTTTGAATTGCTGTAAGGCAGGAGTACTATCTTGCTTATAGTTCATCACCATCTTGTGATGTGCTGTTTCATTCATCGTAGAAATTGTGCTGGTGAAATGATAATATGAATTGGCTTCTATTGATGCATCTCTTTTAATTCCAGAAGCAGCACCCACATTCCCATAAACAAACTCATCAAAATCTGCTTGAGCTTGTCTTGGATGCCCTCTGATAAAGAGATTGTTACTGCCTTCTCAGTTTTCTTATTTACTATCACTCATCTTCAGAACAAGGGATAATCTTCTCTAGTTTAGTAAACTGCTTAAGAATTCAGAGTCAATTCTCAGTGACTTATCTGAATGATAATCTTCTGCATTTCCAGAAGAGCATGCCACCAGCATACCTTCCTGAAAGATGCCATAAATCTCCTCAAGCTGCTGCAACCTACTGCAAAGCCTGAATTTACCACTTTAATCCAATAGAAAATTACTGTGTCTCCATATGATAATTCCAGAAATTTACAGGAATATGTTTTCACTCTCTAATTCATAATATTCATAATATACCCCAAAATTAAGCCCAACCAGTGTCTATTCCAGACACTTATGCAATGATAAATTCCCATGCTAGTGTGACATAGTCAGTTTTTATAATGGTCTGCTATTTACCACTCACCTGGCATCCAGTGTAAGGGATTGTGTTTCACATGGGTAAAGGAATTTATTTGCATAAGTTTTCAGACACTTCAAGTACTACAGCTATGGTTTCACTTGCAAGTGCATATTCAGATGTCGTATTGCCCTGTAATAGCAGTAATGTTGTCTTGCATAGCATAGTAGAGTTGTTCCTCCTACTGTTTATGATAGTCCCACAAACTACTTCTATAGTAAATAAAATCACCATGCCAAAGCACAATTTGGGCACTGTTGCGTCACTATCCATAAGCTCCATGGCACAATTCTGGCCTGTGCCAGCTTGTTCTGTCCTAGACCATGCTTGGCCATGGTTTGGGAGACTGCATGTGCCATACAGACACATGTTGCATTGTGTCACTTGCTTTCAGGCCCAGAGAACAGGCTGTGTCCGAAAGAGTAAACATAGCTGCAGTCTCCTGGTCTATGTTTGAATCAAAGAGTTGAGTGCAGCTTCCTTCATGCCAGGAGAGTGCTGTCTCAGCTTGGTGCCATCTGCAAACTTGCTGAGAGTGCACTCAATCTCACTGTCTATGTCATTGATGAAAATATTAAACAGTACTGGTCCCAGTATGGGGGTCTGTGAGGGACACCACTTGTCACTGGTCTCCATTTGGACATCGAGCTGTTGACCACTACTCTCTGGATGCGACCATCCAACCAATTCCTTATCCAGTGAACAGTCCACCCATCAAACCCATATCTCCCCAATGTAGAGAGAAGGATGTTGTAGTGGATCATGTCGAATGCTTTACAGAAGTCCGGATAGATGACATCTGTTGCTTTTCCCTTGTCCACTGATGCAGTCACTCCTTCATAGAAAACCACTAGGTTGGTCAGGCAGGACTTGCCCTTGAAGCCATGCTGGCTGTCTCAAATCACCTCCCTGTCCTCCATGTGCTTTAGCATAGCTTCTAGGAGGATCTGTTCCATGATCTTCCCAGGCACAGAGGTGAGGCTGACAGGTCAGTAGTTCCCAGGGTCCTCCTTTCTTCCCTTTTTAAAAATGGGCACCATGTTTCCCTTTTCCCAGTCAGCAGGGACTTCACCTGACTGCCATGGCTTTTCAAATGTTATGGAGAGTGGCTTGGCAACTACATCAGCCAATTCCCTTTTGGACTCTGGGATGTATCTCATCAGGTCCCATAGATGTATGTACATAAGGTTCCTCAGGTGGTCTCAAACCTGATCTTCCCTTACAGTGAGAGGGGCTTTACCCCCCTGGTCCCCATCTTGAGGTCCATTGACTCAGGAGGGGTGAGGAGAGAGGTTGCCGGTGAAGACTGAGGCAAAAAAGTTGTTGAGTACCTCAGCCTTCTCCTTGTCTGTTGATACTAGGTTGGCATTCTTGTTCATCGGGGGGGGGTATGCTTTCTTTAACTTCTTTTTATGGTTGACATACCTGTAGAAGTCCTTCTTGTTATTCTTTACATCTCTTGCCAAATTCAGCTCCAGCCGTGCCTTGGTCAGTAGGCTCCCCTTGATCAAGCGGCCTGTAGTAGACACCAACCACAAGGTTCCCTTTGTTGCCTCTGCCTCTGATTCTTACACATAAGCTTTTGACCTGCTCATGGCTATTCTTCAGGGACAGCTCTTCACACTGTATCGATTTCTTTATGTAGATGGTAGGATGTACAGGGTAGGATGGCCCTGCAGAGGGACCTGGACAGGCTGGATCGATGGGCCGAGGCCAACTGTATGAGGTGTAACAAGGCCAAGTGCCGGGTCCTGCACTTGGGTCACAACAAGAAGAGTGGCTGGAAAGCTGCCTGGATGAAAAGGACCTGGGGGTGTTGGTCAACAGCCAGCTGAACATGAGCCAGCAGTGTGCCCAGGTGGCCAAGAAGGTCAACAGCATCCTGGCTTGTATCAGGAATAGTGTGGCCAGCAGGAGCAGGGAAGTGATCGTCCCCCTGTACTTGGCACTGGTGAGGCCGCACCTGGAATACTGTGTCCAGTTTTGGGCCCCTCAATACAAGAAAGACATTGAGGTGCTGGAGTGTGTTCAGAGAAGGGCAACGGAGCTGGTGAAGGGTCTGGAGCACAAGTCTCATGAGGAGCAGTTGAGGGAACTGGGATTTTTTAGCCTGGAGAAGAGGAGGCTGAGGGGAGACCTTATTGCTCTCTGCAACTACCTGAAAGGAGGTTGTAGTGAGGTAGGTGTTGTTCTCTTCTCCCACGTAGTTAGTGATAGGGCGAGAAGAAATGGGCTCAAGCTATGCCAAGGGAGATTTAGATTGGATATTAGGAAAAATTTGTTCACGGAAAGGGTAGTCAGGCATTGGTACAGGCTGCCCAGAGAGGTGGTGGAGACACCATCCCTGGAAGTGTTCAAAAAACGGGTAGACGTGGCACTTTGTGACGGTTTAGTGAGCATGGTGGTGTTGGGTTGATGGTTGGACTGATGTCCTTAGAGATCCTTTCCAATCTTGACGATTCCTAGTTTTTACTTTCATTAAAAATAATCCAGCCACCAAGCCAGGAAACACGAAATTGCTACTCTCCCCTTAATTGGTTTAGTGGTGTACTTGGTAATGTTAGGTTAATGGTTGGACTGGACAATCTTAAAGGTCTTTTCCAACCTAAATGATTCTATGATTCCTTTCTTGCCTCTCCCATCGGAACAACCTATAGCCATTGATAGCCACATTCCAGTCATAGGATTCGTCCCACCAAGTTTCAGTAATGGCAATCAGGTCATAGCTTTCTAGGAGCATGGTAGCTTCCAACTCCTCCTGTTTCTTTCCCATGCTGTGTGCGTTTGTGTAGAGGCATTTCGTCCGGGCTGTTGGCCGTGTTACTTCCTTAGTGGAACACCCCTTATTTCCCTTGAGATGTTTCACAGAAGTTTCCTTGTTGGCTCTTATTACCTCAGGAGCCCCCAGCTCATCTCCGCAAGACTTCAACTGTGCTGCAGTGTCCCCAGCACATCTCTAGGCAATAGGCTGAGGGCTCATACTAGTACCCCGTCCCTCTAACCATTGTGTACCATCCCACAGCTTGTCACAGGCAAGCGTGATATGTTCCCCTTCCCCCTTCACATCTAGTTTAAAGCCCTGTCAATGAGCCCCACAAGCTCCTGAGCAAAGACCCTCTTTCCTCTTTAAGAATGGTGGCTCCCATTTGACGCCAGCAAGCCTGGTGCTGTGTAGGGCATACCATTGTCAAAAAACCTAAAGTTGTGATGGTGGACCAGCCACGGAGCCATGTATTAATAGATTGGGTCCACCTGTTCCTTCCAATGTCACTGCCCACAAGTGGAAGGAGGGAGGACAAAATAACCTGTGCCCCCGATTCCCTGACTAACCATCCCAAGGCCCTGAAGTCTCTTTTAATCACCCTTGGGCTACATACTGCAACTTTGTCACCACCCATGTGGAAGATCAGTAATGGGTAGTAGTCCGAGGGCTGTACCAGGCTGGGAGGTTTCATAGTGATATGTCTAACCCAGGCCCCTGGGAGGCAGCAGACTTCCCTATGAGGAGGGTCTGCCCTGACTATTGGACCCTCTGTTCCACTCAGAAGCGAGTCTTCTACAACTATGACCTGTCTTTTCTTCCTTGTGGAGGTGGTAGTAATATGGGGAGTAGGTCTTTCTGGTCTTGGTGACTCCTCTGGTGTAGATGGATTGACACCCACATCATCCACTGACTAGTCCTCCACATCTAGAGCCTCATACCTATTGTGCAGAGGCACCTGGGGAGTCGTGGTGGGCAAGGAAAAGATTCGCTTGCTGCCCTGATTGTGGACTTGTTCAGTCCAGTGCCCTTCCTTTACCCTTTACTGTCAAAATTCCTTTTCTGGGCTGCTGTTCTCCTCAGGTCCTGTAACTAGTAAAAGCATAAATCTCAAGGGTGTTGGTAGGCATCTTCCCTTTCCTAAGCTTGTTGCCTCAAGCCACTCATTGTGGTCCCACTATTCCCTCCCTGGCAATGCACTGACTCAGCTGTCGACACTAAGGTTATAGGACTCAGCGATCATCTTTTTGGTGGGCAAACACAGCAGTGAGTTTCTGAAACGATGATGAAAGCTGTGGAAGAGCAGCACAGAAAGAGTTCCCTGCCTGTGGTCACTACTCCTAGGTCCACATTCAGTTCTCCTGTTGTTTTTCCGAGGCCAAAAAAAAGATCTTCTTCATGTAACTTTTACCTTATGCTTATTTCTATCACTGTCCTTTTTTGGCTGACTTATCAGTCCCATCCTGTAGGCTGTCAGTGTGACATGACCCATTCCTAGAAGTGAAGGGGGTGCCGTATTTCAGTACTAATACTGCAATTGCCCTTTCTTAGGAGCTCCTGTAGATGTGTATATACACCAGGGGGCTTTTTGGTAGATGTGTCAGAAGTTCAAAACAAGACTGTGAAGATTTTTATAGCTATGAGGTGGCTGCTAATGGTACTGTGTGAAATATTGTGTAATTGTAACACCTTTACAGGTGTTAACACTAACCCTTATGTATTACTTTACCTCCCATTTCTATGTGCTATCTAGCACAAGAGGAATCTTCTGTGTGCTCCCAAAGAGAGGCTCCATGTGGGACCTTGAACCCAAGATTTCTCTCCTACATTGTGACCTTGACTTGGCTCATTTGCTGCAGCTAGATTTACTTAGATGAAAGGCTGGACTTCTGTGTAGGCTGGCAGCATGCTACAGGTTTCATGAAGTCAAAATTGTACAAAGTGACTCAGATGCCTTTTTAGTTGTAGCTAAAAGAATCCAGCCTGCTGCAGTCTCCAACTCTCTCTTTTGTCACACATACTGAAAATCCAGAAGGCAGCTTCTGAATCTACTTCAGAACCAAAAGCAGCTTCTGGCACTACCTCTTGACTTTCTACTGTATATTTTCTCCAAACACTATACTGGGCTGGTTTTTGGTTTTTTGGGGTTTTTTTTTTTTTTGTTTGTTTGTTTTTTTTAAGCTAGAATAACCAGCAGAGAGTGACTACAGATTACGTTTATTTAACAACTGATTCAGCTGAAAGCTCTAAGCATTTGACTGAATGCATCTCCTTTTTATTAGTACCAGAACAGTTTTCTGCTGTGGAAGGAGAAGAATGCTTCATTAACTTTAGAAAATATTCATAGTATACTGCACTGAAGATGTGAATGGAGCCTGCAAGCACTGGACAGGGGATGTGCTTTGTTATCTGAAATGAGTGAACCAGATATAGTGCTTTGGGTAAACCTCAAATAAATTATTCAAAACACTGAAATAGCTCCCTTTCTGTTATGTATCTCTCTTGCTCTGAAATTTTAAAGGAAAGCTTCTGTCCTTAGTAACATTAACACTTGTTGGGGAAGCCTTGTATTGAAATAACAGCTGCCCCCTTCAAGTGAAATACCTAATTGTGTTCCCCTCACACAGTTAGGTTACAAACTTGGCTAAAAATGTGCTATGTGAAACCAAACCCAAGTGAAAATGTGCTTGTTCAGAAAAACTGCATATTGCCATAAGAGAGTCATGTACTCACTTAAGGTTTCTTTCATCTGGTGAAAATAAGCAGTGTCTTTAGAAGTTATAATCATCCCAGAAAAACTTTTCTATTAGCTCTAAACTCAAGGCCAGATTGATAGTAAAGTTGATGGGATAGGTATGATTAGTTACATCAATAAGAGTTTATCAGTGTGAATGTGGGCTTGCAAACCACACCAGCAGGACTTGCAAGTTTCCTTAGCAAAATGTGCTCCATGCTTTGCCATGCAGATTGCCATCTTAGACTTAGATTTCTGATACTCAGAACACATTTTGAAGTGCAGTGATACTGCACTGAGGTATCACCTTCCGTTATTGGTGAACCAGTATTAGATTCACTGGTCTCACCAAGAATATAAAATTTTTCAGGCAGCTAAATGCTTCAAATCTTCTTCTGTTCCTGGCTTCAGTGACTCTCTGTCTGCCCTTTACAAATTTTGTATTGATAGAAATTGCATCTTGCCTGTCAGCTGTTTATGGGATAGCCTTATCAGAGACTGACTCCAGCAAACTCTATGGATAGCAGTGAATTTAGAAGAGAACAAAGATCCCATTACAAACTCTCCTTCTATTGATTTCACTAAAAATAATTTTCTGCTGTAACTAAGGAACTTAAACATTTTATGTGGACCTAAGTAGCTGGGTCTACTTATCTGCTGATAATGGTGTTACTTCTGTACAGTAAGCTGTACAATAATTTATAAACTGTACGTAGCTCAGCAAGCTGAATTCAAGGACCAGGAGGCTGCAGGAAAAATAGAGGTCTCTTTTCAGGGTCAGAACCAGGTAAAAGTGCAGTGATGCGATTCTCCTTTACACATATTCCTTTGGAGGTAATTTCTGAAAGGGAGAGGAGTAGGTGACAGCATGGCTCAGTTATAGCTAAGGCACTAGGAGAATAGTCTGATGACTACTACAGGAATTAAGTCATGACCATCCTTAGAAAAAGGCTCAAAACTTTAGCCAGATGGATGTGACATTGTCATTGGTTAAAGGAGGAAGTAAAGCAAAGGACGGAATTAATTTGAGGATAACTAGGAAATTGAGTGGATCAGTAACTCCCATAGTGTGTGAGCACATGCCCTCTGGTATATTAGAGCTTTTCTGTGGTATGAGGACCCTAGCACAGTCTTTTAAAATTGCTTTTAACAAGAACCAGCAACTAGAAGGTGCATCAGAGAAAAAAGACTTGAAACCTCAACCCGGTGGAAGTAAGAAACACTTAAAGAATGGGTATAGAACTACTACAATGTTATGCCAAATGGGGTATACAGGGGCAAATATACTTCTAGAGAGGAGTATGCACAATGTGAACTAAATGCATACTTTATAATTTTCATCAAGAAAAACAAACAAATAAACAAATAACAGGAAATGTCTCAGACAAAAAGGATTTTTTTTTTTTTTTTGTAACAGCCAGAACATCTTAGGTAAAGGCTGCCCACCAGGTTTGCATCAACCTGTCCATGACAGTTGAGCAGTTTTTATAGTTCAGCTGAGTCCATTCTTTTTCTGAGTAAAGGTGAAGTTTCTGAAGATTGAGAAAGCAAATTCAGCAGGAAAAATACTTTGATACTGTAGTTATTTCTATTCTAAAATGACAGGTTTTGTTGGGATGAAGTTATTCAAGATACTGACCTAAATGGCAGAGGAGATTTTTCATTCTTCTGAAATGTAATGTGGAGGAGAAATATGTGACACAAGGGCATTCAAAAACCCCAAAACTCTTTGTGGGTAGGGCTGGAAAAAACGTGGAGTTATAGTATGTATTTCTGAGCTCAAGGGGGAGAACTGATAAAGCAAAGAAGGTGTTTGGGACAATAAACAACACTAGCAATGAGAATTTTTCTGGTGCAGAAAACGTACTTCCTAAAATTAACTTATGTAATTTCAAAAGACAGTATGCAACTCTGCATGTACTAGAAGAATGAAAAAAATTATGACTACACATACTTAAATTCAGTGTTCTCATTGGCTTTCCACCTTTCTCAGGTTGTCTTCTGGAGAAATGACACCCCATGATATAATGCTGTCATATGCTCACATATTTTGTTGCAAAGATGTTAAGGTTACTTCTTAACCTATTGGTCCAGTCCCGTGTACCTTGGTACAAAATCCAAATAATATAGTGTGCTTTAAAATCCTGGTGAACTTAGCTAGTAGAAGAATGGCAAAAGGCCCATACAAGCCCTGGCTTTGAGGTGTAAAGGCAATGAGAGACATACAAGTAGTTGTACATAGCTGTGGAGCTCCTGGGGAGATCTGGTACCTGTTGGCCTCTGAGCACTAATGCGGATTATTCTCTGGCACTAGCTGTTCTGCTGCAATGATGGTTGATCCCATGAAACGTACCAAAGCTGAAATCACAACCTCCACTTCTGAGCTATGTGTTCTGGGCTAACATCTTTTGCTAAAACGTCACCTTAATCATTTTAACAACTCAATTCTCAAGTTCCTGCTCTAGTGATTTTTTAGTGTTTACAGAACATCAAGGGTTCAAGTTACCAGGCTCCTGCTCTTTTTTTTGCATCTTGAAGATCCTCCTTTCATTCGTATTCAGTTTTTTATTTCCTAGCTGGTTAATTATTAGTTTTTCTTTGCAATATAGGAGTTAGAAAAGTAGTGTCCTAACACTTTTAAAACTCAAGGAAAAAACCCCGCACAACATTATCCAATGTACTGAAGAAAGTCTTCTTTGAAGGCAGAACTGCTTAAATGAAAAGACTTCCATTATTTTGAAAGTAAGTGGATATTAAGCATGATTAGACACTAGAAAAGTCTTCCTTTGCTATCCAAGATGGGTATAAAATTATTGACTTCAAAGTAGTAATTTAGTTAAAAATAGATGCAAGCCATGTAACTCCTCTGCCACCTGGCATGTTCTCCCAGAGTTGAAGTTTCAGTACTTTATCAAAATGTTATCAATATAATGTTTTCTCAAATCCATATTCTGAGACAAATTAACATGGGGACTGGAATTTAAAAATATTTACATTTTAAACTATTCCTTTTTAAGAGCAGCATATCCTATACAATTATTTGTATCTGAATCACTCTCTTTTGGCATTCTCTTAGGTCAGGCATTTTCTCAAATAATTTAACCTAAACCAACAAGTCAAAATGTATGAATTTCCTAAGCATATTACCAGCTGGGAGCAGCTAGTAGTTATAATTACTTGTTAGCTAATATTGTACACAGAACAATTATGTTTGGAGAGTTATATAACCTTGGACTGTTCTGCAATAAGCTTGCAAATTTAGAAAGCAATGGATGAACTCTGAACAGGGCTAAGACAAAAAATAATTAACAAAGAAATCTCCTGATATGCTGTAATATACCCTACTTGGCAACTAACAACCATTATTTTCTGTTTTAAATGTTTGCGGTTACACTATATCTACTTTGTCTTCTATGTATGTCAGCATAAAATCAATAAAACTCATAAATAGCAATTAAAATGCAATAACAATCCCACTCAAGTTTTTTTTAAGCAATATGAACAACTAAGATGATGATCATTATCACCTCTATTAATTTTTCCCCATAGTAGGGTAGATTTGCATATTTATGCCACAAGTATTTCACTGACTAATACAAGCCTCCCCTTTGCCATATCCATAACCATGGGGGTGCACACCTGGTCCAGAATGATTCAGTTCCTCAGCTCAGCAGATATGTTTTAAGCTAGCACACTTTGCTTTGCATTTGCAATGGGCGAGCACTGCATACCCAGTCAGGCACCAGGTGTCAGAGAGACACTCTTTGCGTATGTCTCATGACATGACTGAGGTGACTCTTACACCAGTGTCATCCAAATATAAAGATGAGTCCGGGCCAGAGTTCTCAAGCTGCGATAAGCATCCCACTAGTAATATGCAAGTTACTCCAAAGGTATGCATAAATCCTGTTTGAGCAGCCAAACATCTCCTTCTGTTCATATACCCAACCTAGCACAGTGCCAGGAGATTTTGCTGCTGATACTGTCATTAATGTTCTTACCTAAGCAAACTGCATTTAGAAAGTGCTATGTAGGATGTTCTTCCCTGTTGATAATTATAGTCTGATAAGTACCTCACTACAATCAAGTGTTTCAGAAAGATTGTTTCAATAAAAGTGAGTTCTGACCCTACTGAGATTATAATGTGAGTTTACATTTTCTTCACAGTTTCAATCTAGGAAAGGAGAATCATGAATCTGCAGTGCAATAAATGAGAGGAGAATCTGTCCTGTAAACCAAATCTGAAATTACTGATGAAAAAGGAAGATTTTTTTTTTTTTGTATTTGAAATTATTTGTGAATATTTGACTGCATTATCAGGTAATGCCATTTTCTGTACTTCCTGGTATTAAAACAATCAAAAGAAATAAGTTATACAGCAAAATAAACATGGAAGTCTTGCTGTGACATCCAATATGGTTGCAGAACTGACTGACTACTAATGTGGTACTTCAGATAATGGTTTGCTATGAATAATGTATTTGTCAAAATTGGTCTAGTCCTGTTCACAAATGGCTGGACTATGTTTTTTTTTGTTTTGTTACTCACATTGTTGGAACGAAATTTTGTATTGAAAGCTTTGATATGAACAATTTTGGGCTATCTAAGACCTGTATATGCCATTGTTGGTGTGAATATTTGGAATTCCCTATTTGACTGGCCTTTGAACAGCCAAATAAATTATACGGTATCCCTTCATCCCTTAATTGAGTTCTAAAAAATGTAGAAATATTCTTTGGTTGTTTTTTAAAATAATCTGCTTTTATCCAATATGTGGGAAGATAGTAGGGTAGAAATATATTTAGGAACAGGGAGTTATAGGTCAAAAAAATCTTCTTTTTCATTTAAAGTTGCTTCCTGGCCAAGGAAACAATAAAGTTATTAGCCAGATTTATTAGCTGTCTTGGATACTTTATGTTCAATTTTCTCTTCACTCAAAAAAGTGAAGCAATTAAAGGTTTTTGAACTTGTAAGGCTTCAACATTTTCTGGTTTAAGTGTCTAAGATGCAGGACTTTGGCCAGGGTTTTTTTGAGGTGACGCAAGCTAAACTCACAGATGTCCCTATCCCTCAGCCCAAAAGACTTCACTATGATGGAGGGATGAGGTAGTCCAGGGACTTCTGTATAGGAGAGTGTTAGTTTTCTGCAAAAGACTTGGAAAACCGGTGCCTGTCTTCTCACTCAGCAGTCTCTCTTGGTAATAGCATGTTTCCATAGCTGTATATAAAACAAAGCATTTTTTCAAGAAGCACATGCATCACATTTAATGGTCTTTGGTTTGTATCATAACATATTTCCTCCACATATTTAATCCCAGATGAAAAGGATGTCTGTGTTTAATATTGTCTATCAGATCAGATGACTACAGCTATTACTGCTGTTAAATCCAAGTATTGCAAACAGAGATTGTGGGGCTGGAACTGGTATCGAGGCACACGCTAGGTGACTGATAGGTTTATATGGCCAGTTCATTTGTTATGTCAGTGGCCAGATTTAGTGGTAACTAAAATACCTTAAAGGTCTATGACCTTTACTGTTGCTTGATCATGGCTCATACTTTACTCATGCTAAGTGGTCATTTGGAGGTTTGTTTGCCAGTTGTCTTGTTCTCCCATTTTCTCCCTTCCTTGTAAAAAAGTTAATTTAGAGAAGGCACTATGTACTGCTGTGAATGTTTAGAAACCACAGACCAGAAAAAATGCTTGTTATTAGCTGCAACATTGCTTTTTTTCCAAAGCTGAGCATAATGCCTAGTAAAATAAGCCTGGATGCCTGTTTCACTGTGGCTAAAGTTATTTTCATTTTTATCCGGAGAATAACATCGTCCAAAAGATGATTCCTAAAGTAATACATTCTGAAGTTTGTACTATTTTTCCTCAATATGCAAGATCAGCCTTATTACATCTTATTATATGGGTCATGTGGAAATAACCAAAAAAGCAAAAAATCAAAATTTAGGATTTGTAAATAACTTTAATAAAGTGCACCACTTTTTGAACATTTCTGGTTTAATACTCTGTGTGCCAGAAATCCAGGAAGCCAGAAATACTCGGGGATAAAGATGAGCCTGTAATAATAGTGGACATGTGTGACTGGCAAAATCTGTGCCTTGACAACTGTCATGTCAAAATTCAATTCTACAATACAGTAAGTGAGCTATTCACTGACATTTATGATGCATTTTAATACTCTTATTCTATTTTAGTGTGGGTTTCCCATTCACAGTATTTGTGTCTTTAATTTGCATTTCATATTTCATATTTACTTGGCAAATGTCCAGATCTGAAAAAAGTACTTGGGCAACTAGAGTGCAACTTTTATGGAATTTAGGAATGTGAGTCCAAAAATTATATCCACAAAAAAACGCTAGGTCTACCCAGATAAGTGCCTGAGCATGTAAGAGTTAAAGATTAGATGGTGAAGTACCCCAGTGCTTCAAGTTCTGCAGTGACAAAGCCACTTTGGCTCAACAGTGTCCTGCCTTCTATTTAACATTCGGGCTTGTTCAACATTCACAAAAGTAGGAATTTCAGTGCCTGGGGACTAAGAATGCTCAGAAGAAACCTTACAAACACTTACCATATTGAATTCAGCAGTAAACACGCAATGTGGCTGTATTAATTTAAAAGCACAGTTAGGAAGGTAGTGCTGTCCACTGATAGTAGAGACAACTGTGTGAGGGTGGGGAAGGTCAATTTTGTACTATTTAATTTATTTTATATTTGCACAAGAAATTAAGTGCTGCATTCACTGACTTCTTGAGCATTAGGGAATTTAAAATGTGCTTTCTACCCCCTTAAAAACATCTTTTTCTGCCAAGTTACAGACTATGCTGAGAAACACATTTTCTCCATCCTTCGTGCTGTAGGTGTAACACAGTACAGCAGAGTACAACATTCATAGGTACTAAAAGGGAGCATGTGAGCAGGAAGTTATTTCCGAACCAGTGCTTACTTAAAATCTGTGTATCTACTGGAAGGGGGAAATCCTGGAGCTGTGTTTCAGCACTGCTGAAAGGTAGTGTCAAGGAATCTTTCAAAGCCAGATGAATAAACAGCTTTAGAAGTGGAAACCAGAACCCAGGACTGTTGTCTCTCACAGTCATGAAATTATAATCTTGGCTGTGCATACTGTCATGAGAAGTGGAACATACCTGGTAAACGTGTGGACTTTCTGCTGGACTCATGTTTAGGACAATAACACAGTCAGGGAGAAAAAGATTTGGTTTGGAATGGTTTCAGATGTAGGAGGACTTACATGCAATGTAATTACACACCACGTGTCTCAGTTCCTGGCAAATAATCTAGCACTGTTCAGGTATTGTTAGGTACATCCTGTATAGATGGGCCAATCATCTTTTACAAAGGTATGAATCATCCAACGGGCAGTGTGCAGTCTTAAATCCAACAAGTGTTTATGGTCAGAGAATCCCAGAGCTGGAAGTAGCTCTGGTAGGCAGCATTTCAGATGCACCCATTCCAGAACCTGAAGCTTTTCCACTCAGTATGTAGATGCTGTAAAAACACGCCTGTACCACCTCATCTACTTTATGGAGATTTTAGGTGTTTAATTCAGATTTATGAAATATACACCTAGAGGTAATGCCAAAAATTAGTGTTATTTTGAAGTCGTCTTCCCACGTTTAAGACTCTCAGGGGTTCTGCATGTTGCTAACTATTCCAATCTCTCTTTTTCCTATATTTCCTACTTCCTAGGGAAAAGATATTTAAATGGCATTTTTATTGGTATGACTCCAGCTGATGTAGATATTGAAAGAGAAAACTATCATAATCTACATTTGTGACATGAAGATTATTGAAGTTCTATTAAAAAACGCGCTGAAAATATGTCCAAAATGTCTAAAAAAATACTGAGTTTCATAAATTATACTATAGTGAAGATGAGAATGTATTCTTCCTCTTCAGAAAGTATACAGCAAAACCAGCCCTGCAATTGTAGAACAAAATGTCACATTTCTGTTCAGCCTAGTCATTCAGGATGAAACCTGAGATTTTGATTCAGATTTTAGTAATGTGAATGACATAGAGCTATGGCCGTCTGTCACATGCCATGGAATCATAAACATTGGGGCTAGAAGCGACCTGAAGAGCTTATCCTGTCCATCAGCCTGTGCCAAGGCCCGATAAAATATCTTTCCCTCTTTCCAAAAAGATTAGACAAATCAATTCTTAAATATCTTTCATGAAGGAGATTCCACAACCTCCTTATTCAGTATCTCCGAAATCCAACAAATACCAAAGAATTCTGAAATTTTCTCTGACTTGTTTGTTGCACTGAGAATGAACACAAACTTCAACTTAGCAGCTGACTTCACTGGATCCTCACCAAAATGTAGGTGTCTGTGGTGCAGACAAGACCGTGATTGAGGGGTTGATGGAAAGAGAGATTTGAATCCCATCACAATCAATAGCTCTTTAAACCCCAAGGATTTCTACTGATATCAGTGAGGATATCGATGGAATATATTGTTATCCAACATGAAAAGGGGGACCAGAATCTGTCCCTTTGATAAAATTGGTAGGGCAAGAAGATTCTTTTGGACTTATGTTTAGATACTGCTTTGTATAAGCAATATCTAATAAGCAATATCTAAATGGCTTGAATATAGCTTTGAATAAACCATATGTTTAGATATGGCTTTGCCATATCTCATTCTGCATGACATTGTTAACAGCAACTGAGCTATTGGCCAAAATAATAAAAATGGGGTTTATATTATGGTAATGGCATTCTGATACAGACACAAGGGTCTCATTTCCTGTAGTAGTGGTAATATAGTACCTCTACTACAAAATAAACGTATATTTTGTGTTGGCATTTCTTGCATAAATGGATGAAAAATCCTAATTCAGTTTTTGATGTAGTTTTGCAGTCAACCACTTGCTTTGCATAATTGGGGTGACAGATGAACTTTATTGTAGCAGCAAAACCACTTTGTAGCACATTTTGTAAAATGGTACAATGGACCTGGATCTTGGCCAACATCAATAATGGAATAATGAACTCATACAAGTAGCAGCGAATTGCAGTTGTTTAATGAAAAATCCACTTCTCATGGCTGTTCGGGGGTTATTCTGCTCAACAGTTGCTGTTAGGACACAGGACTTTTAGAAAAGATTCTCAAAAATTTTTGTTTGAGAGAGGTAAGAAGGGACACAGGAAAATAAGATTCTGAGAGTCCCACAGCACAAAACCCATCATGCCACACACTGCTACCAGAGAAAGCACTGGATTGTTACTGAGCCACCAGTCATAGGAGCAAGTCTTTTTGTACAGCCCTGTAAACTGAGCAACCCTGTTGAAAATTGTTCTCCAGCCCTATTGGAAGTCAGACAGGAAAACACAGACTGGTCTACACTGTACTGTTTTCCTGCAGTAATGCTTTCCTCATCTACATTGCTCACTCACATGATCAGCAGAGATTTGTCTACACAGCTTTCTTGATTCATTGTTGCCAGCCTGAATGGGACAAATCTAGGAAAAAAAGCAGCCTCTCTCACTGGGGTTCTGTGAAAAATTTCAGTGCATGTCAGACTATTAAGACAGGTTGATATTGATGCAATTTCTCTTTCTGACAGTTGATCAAATACTCACCTATCAAGAATCACTGAGTCTCATAGCTGCTCCTTTGAAGAGAACCCGCAGTGTAATGCTCTTGAAATGTGATTTTGTTAGAGATACATTAGTTTTTTGGGGTTTGTTTTTACTCAGTGAGTAAGTGGACAGAAGACACTTGTTGAAAAGACTGATGAATGTAATCCAGATGAAGTAACTGAAATTATAACTGTGAACAGAAGCAATGGCCAACCAGAATAATATTTTCTTACTGAGAAAACTTGAATGCACTAAAGAAGAGTGCAACATCATTTTAACACAGGTTGCTGGCTTTCCTATATCTTTAACAGCTTGTGCACAGCAGCATTTCTTAGACATAAACATGGATAGGAAGAGAGTGATAAGAGAATGCAACTCGAACACATTTCTTATCTTTATAACAACTACTCTGCCATTTATTTCTTAGGACAAACTGTGTACTTTTTTTCCAAAGAAGTTCATACCTGATTTGACACTTAACTCAAAATCCATCAAAAACATTAGAAAAACAGCTACTGACTTCAACTTTGACTTTAAAGGGTCTCTGGGTCCAGTTCTAGGCAACTAGAAATATCTGTCTGGAACATGGAAGGAGAAGAAATTATATAAATATATTTTTTTTAAAAAAGCAACCCAAAAGATGTAAATTACTCTGTTCTATACAAATTATAATACAATTTTAGAAAGTTTCATTTGTAGCTTTTTCCACCTTATGGACCCATGTCAAACTAGGGAACTGTGCAATGAAAAGTAGAACACAAAAATGACTCAAGATATAGAGACATTTAAGAACTGATGGATAGTGATTTTAAATATGATTGTTGCATATCTCCAAATAATAAGCTTATTTTCCAAATGCAGAATTCTAAGAAATGTTGACATGTATCAATTGTCCCATGTCCCGCATTCAAAAAATGTCAAAAGGATGATCTGTGGAACTACAGCTAAGTGGTCAGTCTCACTTTAGTCCCTGGGAAAATCATGGAGCGAGTAATTTTGGAACACACTTCTCAGCACCTGAAGAAGTGATGGGAACAGTCAGCATAGATTTCCCAAGGATAAATTATGCCTGAACAATGTGATTGCTGTCTGCAATAAAATGACTAGGTGTAAGGGAAGGGAGAGAGTGGTGGATGGCAATTACCTCAATTTTAGCACAGCTTTCAACACTGTAGATTGAGGGTACATTTATGCCCCTTTACTTAGCACTCATTGGACCTCATCTAGAATACAGTGTCTAGGTTTTCTCCCCTCCTCAACTTCCCCCATGCAAGACAAATGTTGATAAACTGGAACAAGTTCAATGGAGTCCACCAAGATGATCAGGGCTAGGCCAGTTGCCCTGCGAGGAGAGGCTGAGGGAACTGGGCTTGTTTAGCTTGGAGAAGAGATGGCTTTGGGGGGATCTAACCTATGGGGAGGTTATTAAGGAGGCAGAGCCAGGCTCATAACAGTTGTGCATGGTGGTGAGATGAGGGACAATGTCATAAGTTGAAACAAGAGAGGTTCACACTGTATATAAAGCAAAAATTTTCCCCATGAGAACAGCCCAGCACATGAGCAGGTTGGCCACAGAGGTTGTGCAGTTTCCATCCTTGGAGGTTTTAAAGACCTGAGCAACCTGGTCTGACCCCATAGCTGACCCTGGTTTGAGGTTGGGCTAGAGATCCTTCCAGCCTGAAAGTGTCTGTGACTCTCTGATTGTAAGTTGAGTGGCCACTTGGAGCTGACAGAATGGTCACCATTGACTATCAGTCATCTTAATTGTGATTATCTATGTGATTAGAAATACAAATTGTTCCTGGACTTACAGAAAGGATAAAGATTTTAAAACTGTTAGTCTATTCTCTATTTAAATAGTAAGTCTAGATGTAGTAGTGAGTTTACATGACCCTGCTTGAACAGGAGAGTTGGACCGGGTGACCTCAAGATGTCCCTTCCAACCTCAAGCATTTTGTGATTCTGTAATTCTGTGATTCTGTCTTTTTTCAAATGAATGGATGTATTGTATAGTATACCTTTTACATATTTTATGTATTTTTTTTTTTAATCTGGAATAAACAAGACTTTGAAAGAGTAAGCATATTACATATTTACTATGCAATTTTGTAATTGATATCTGATGAAGAGAAGATTGTTGAGGGACAATAATTCATTATCACACTCATTGTATATATATAAGCATTACTATTGCTTGAAGGGTTTGAAGGCTTGAGGGCTTGAAGGGTTTCCCTCTCACTACAGCATGCATGAGCCAGGAACAAAAATACCAAAATCTATGGAATTTATAAATATAAATATTTAATTTAAATAAAATATAAAAGTTTTCCAATAAGAGAATAAGAATTTGTCTTCAAGAAGTACCAGAATACCAACTGTAATGAGAATCAACTTTCTTTGAATTAGACTATTTCCACATAAAAGCTTGATATATTGGTCAGATTCAAAAAATGCCAACTAAAAGTAGGTTTGAAGAATTATTTTTGCATTATTTCTAAATAAGATAGAAAATGAAGTTATTCTCTATCAGAGACTGAGGAATAACAAAATGCATATAAGAATCCATTTCGATGGCCTTGGAATTTGCAATTTGTATTTTGAAACACTAACTCACTACTTGATCTTTTTTTTCCTCTTATATCTTTTGCCAGAATGTCCCATTCTGTTCCAAACTGCTTGTCCTCCAGATAAGTCAACAGAGTTAACATTATTCACGACTCTTAAGTTAACCTCGAAAATATAAGTATACTTAAGTTAATGAACGTGTTTTTTAAGTACTCACAATCAGAGAATTACATCTTTTGGAGGAAAACAGGATGGGAAGGGTGGCTTGGATGGCAGTCATGCAGATGGCATATGTCGTATTGGTCTTACATTAACATTGGTCTTTAATAGCTCTGTTCCTTCTGATTCCTCTGATTCACAGTCAATCTTATCACATCTCCTTCCTTAAGGAAAGCATATCCTTTTAAGTTTTTATCCTCCACTGAAGACTCTTATACATGCTTGTTTCCATATGATTTCTTTTTTCTTGAATGTGAGTGAAAATAATATCAGATAATTTTGCAGATGAGGTTTTACTTGTACTTTGTATATGAATACCTAATCATCCTAAGGCTACATTTCTACATTTACTTTTTACAGCCATGTTATGTTGGTCACTCATAATCATCCTGACTTAATAGCATGCTCAGATCTATTTACTCCTCCCTTATTGCCAGTGGATGAATGCACAATTTAGATGAGGAATTCGTGTTCCTGTTATCCCACATATAGTTCTTTAACATTGACATTGTTCTCACTGGTGGCTGCTTTGGCAAACAAAGCCAGCTAATGTAATTATTACAAAACTCTAAACTTCATGATGTAATATCTCTATTATTCCATGTGATTTTGCAAGGAACCTGTCCTTAGATAAGTATTTATATAACATATATGTAATTTATAAGGTGCAAACATCTCTGAAGTTTGCTTAGTATTACAGACATACAGAAAGCTATAGTTCACAGTAGATCCAAATGGCAGCAAAACATATCAGTCAGAATATTCTTTTAGTGTGTTGTGATTTAACCCCAGCTGCCAGCTGAGCACCACACAGCTGCTCACTCACTCCCCTGGTGGGATGGGGGAAAGAATCAGAAGGGTAAAAGTGGGAAAAATTTTGGGTTGAGATAAAGACAGTTTAATAGATAAAGCAAAAGCCGCATGCACAAGCAAAGCAAAACAAGAAATTAATTCATTACTTCCCATCAGCAGGCAGGCATTCAGCCATGTCCAGTAAAGCAGGGCTCCATCACGCTTAATGGTTATTTGGGAAGACAAAATGCCATAACTCTGAATGTCCCCCCTTCCATCTTCTTCGCCCAGCTTTATATGCTGAGCATGACATCACATGGTATGGAATATCACTGTGGTCAGCTATGTCCCCTCCCAACTCCTTGTGCACCCCGAGTCTACTCGCTGGTGGGGTGGGGTGAGAAGCAGAAAAGGCCTTGACTCTGTGTAAGCACTGCTCAGCCATAATGAAAACATCTCTATAATCCACACTGTTTTCAGCACAAATCCAAAACATAGCCCCATACTAGTTACTGTGAAGAAAATTAACTCTATCCCAGTCAAAACCAGCACATAGTGCTACACCTAGTACAGTGCCTTTGGTTTTATCTTAGAATCATAGAATCATTTAGGTTGGAAAAGACCTTTGAGATCATCCAGTCCAACCATTAACCTAACATTACCAAGTCCACCACTAAACCAATTAAGGGTAGAGTAGCAATTTCATGTCTCCTGGCTTGGTGGCTGGATTATTTATAATGAAAGTAAACATTGTGCAGTCAACAGAAAACTTAATCAACATGTTTGGTGAGCAGAGAAACACAAAAGCTGATCCATTGAAAAGACTTCTTACTCAGCTCTACAGTCAATTGTCATCTCAGAATATTTCATGAGGTGGTTTTCTAAGTCTGCAGAGTTCAGCTGCATGTGTTTTCATGGTATCCACATCCATTTTCATTTTTATAGAAGTCCACAAAAAGATCAAGTAAGATTATGTCATTGTTTCTACTCTTTCCTGTCCTCCTACAGGCTAAGCTTCCTGAAATGCAGGTAACGTCTGTCATTTCAGACTGTTTGAATCTCACCTCTTCAGAAAGAAATTGAGCATATGTAACTTATCAAAGATATCACCCAGGTCTGTCTGAATACACAGTCATTGCTGGTCAGATTACAGTATCTGAACTGTGTTGCCTTTAAATAAAAAGACCTAATTTCTGAATTTTTATATTCAGCTCAAAACACTTCTGTGTGATAGTCATCTTACCTCAGCAAAGAGGAGCAGTGCTCATGCTCAGAACACTCTGTTACGATGTCTTGTGCCTTTGGCTTGATAAATTAATCCATTTTATTGACCTGATAAGGGTGATAACTTGCATTCAATTCAGAGGACCATTTTTGTACATTGAAAACCTCTTTGATAGGATAGCATTTATTTCATGTAAGGCCTGGAAGCTCCAAGCCTGTCTGTGAGGGCACTCTTTTTGCTGAACACAGTTTCATCACCACCAAAACCTTCAAATAATTACACCCTGTGAATGAAGTTTTTTCTTTAAATATTTCTCAAGGAAGTGGGTTTTGTTTTGTTTTGTTTTGTTTTGTTTTTAAATATATTAATTATTTCTTATTTACTATTTAGTATTTAATATTTAGAATTTAGTATTTAGTTACTGGTATCTTTAGTAGTTACACATATAGGTCAGCACAGCACAAAACTCTTCAGAAAAAGCACTAGCTTTTAAATAAAAGAAGCAGTTACTTCTGCCTTTTGAGCAACATCAGAAGAAACCTCATGTTTGATCAAGTTTTTGATTTTTTTAGTATTTGGGGTTTTTTTCTTAAATTATTTTGATTGCTGATATAACATATTTGGAGCTGCTCTGTAATAATTTCTGAATTTTCAGGTCAAGTTATTGGAAAGCTCTGAGCCTTCACATTAAAGACAGAGCTGGGAGGTTTTGTGATTTGCTTTCTTTACCTTCTGGCCTCAAGAGGGCTCCCAGCTACCTTCCAGTATCCTTGGACTGGGTGGGAAGATGGCAGCCTGGTCCAGAGAGAGGATCTTTACATCTGTGCTCAGCTGCTTAGGAAATGTTTCCCATGTGTGAAAGACCTAATACCAAACTGCTAACTTGGTGTCTTCTGCTCCGGGAGCACAATATTGTGGGAATTCACAGAAAAGAAAATACTAATATTTCATCCCAGTTTATAACCCAGAAGGAGATCTGAGAAATTCCTTAAAGCATTTCTTCCATTCTTGTGCTTGGAAGACTCAAGTAAAGTATTTAAAGTGCTACTCTAATAAAGAATGGTTCAAGCTAAGTCAGACCACAGGAAACAAAAGACACTTGGTACCATCGCCTGTGAAAATGCTGAGCTGAAAAACTGCTCTGAAGCAGGACAGGAAAAGTTCCTGGCA
Source organism: Pelecanus crispus (assembly GCF_030463565.1). Taxonomy (NCBI): domain Eukaryota; kingdom Metazoa; phylum Chordata; class Aves; order Pelecaniformes; family Pelecanidae; genus Pelecanus; species Pelecanus crispus. The sequence continues at coordinate 106,379,669 of NC_134645.1, forward strand.
TGCAAGAGATCAAAAGAACTCTCCTGCAGGTCTAAAAATGAACACTTGCTCCGTGGAGAGTAATTATCTTGGAACAACCAGCTGAGACACAGGACCTTGTGGGACCAGAAGAAGTTACAGCTAGCTTCGTTATCATCAGGAGATCAAAAGATTTTAAGATAGATGAGCGTGCCAGTTGCTTTTTCAGGAAATGCTGTCCCTTTGTTACAATAGCTTAATACTTCCATTTTAAGAAGGCTGTTATGTATCTATGTATGAGTTGTATCTGAGTCATAAAAAGAAAAACTGCAGGTAACTGAACATAGTCAGATTTACTGAGAAAGTGCAGTCTCCCCTGAAGTATTGTAACCCAGGTCTTAGTTGAGTGCAAGACGACTGGAGCAAGTTTGGGCAGGGGCTGGAACACTTGCCCTGTAAGGAGAGGGGGAGGAAGCTGGGCTTGTTCAGCCTGGAGAGAGATAGCTCTAGGGGGATCTTAATGCTGTCCTCAACGATCTAATGGAAGGAAATAGAGAAAAAAGAACCAGAGTCTTAGAGGAAGAATGAGAGGTGATGGACATGAGCTGGAAGATGGGAAATTCTGACTCAATATTAGGGAAAAGCATTCACCGCGAGTGTGGTCAGACACTGGAACCAGTTCCCAGAGAGGTTGAGGGATCTCTGTTGTTCGAGATATTCAAAACTCAATTGAAGTCCATGAGCAGCCTGCTATAAGGGAACCTGCTTTGTGCCAGGCGGTTGGACTAGGTGAAGGTCCTTCCAACCTACATAATTCTGTGACTGTAACCTGTGGGTTACTGTAAAACCAGGGTCAATCATGTGTGGTGGGTTTACCTTGGCTGGCTGCCAGGCCCCCAGCCTATTGCTCTCTCTCTCCCCCTCCTCAACAGGACAGGGGCAGAAAATAAGATTGAAAAGTTTGTGGGCTGAGATAAACGCAGATTAATATTCACAACTTCCCATTGGCAGGCAGATGTCCAGCTGTTCCCTGGGAAGCAGGGCCTCACTATGTGTACTGGTTGCTTGGGAAGACAAACACCATAGCCACGACTATACCCTCACCCCCCTCCTTGCCCGCAGCTTTTACTGCTGAGCACAATGTCATATGGTATGGAATATCCCTTTAGTTAGATTGGGTCAGCTGGCCTGGCTGTGCCCCCTCCGAACACCTTCCCACTCCCAATCTACTGGCCTTTGGACGGGAGGGGGATTTGGAGAGAAAGCCCTGATGCTGTGCAAGCACTGCTCAGCAAAAGCCAAAACATTGGTGTGTTATCAACACTGTTTTAGTCACAAATGCAAAGCACAGCACCATATGGGCTACTATGAGGAAAGTTAACTCCATCTCAACCAGAGGCAGTATATCATGGAATGTAATTGTCCGTGATGCAGGCTTGGTGCTTGAAAAGGGTCATCCACAGGGACAGATCAAAAAATACAGCTTACCCTGAACTGTGACAATAATGTTGTTCAGATCGTTCTACTTATTTCTATTTCAATAAAATTGATCTGGCATTAACGCACAGTGTTAGGCTGACCTTAGGATCTACATGCATAAGAAAACAATTAAATACTGTGTTCCCCAAGTGCTAAGCAACAACTAAAATTTAACAGAAAGAACTCAGGTATGCTGAGGATAAATTACCTGGGAAAAAAAAACCCTAGAATTAACTGATTTTCTTTGCATTTAAGTATTGATTGGACTGCTTGTGCAGTGAAAATAGCAGGACAGCAAATCTAATTAGTGAAATATGGTACTTCTTCAAGTGAGCAAACATGCTTTGGTGGCCAAAGCTTGGTTGCTTTATTTTTCTGCTTCATGGCCTGCTTCCCAGCTTTGATGCCTAATTCTAAAACGTGCTGCTGAGTGCATTTTGTGACAATTCTGTCTATCTACAACTTCTGAATTCTCTATAAAAATTATGGGTGTTGTTTATCTTAATCAAAGTCAGTTTTCTCAGCTTTAAGGTGCGCCTCCTTAACCCTCTCTGTTGTTCTTCTTTCTCCCTGACAGTTTAGTATTCACAGAGGTGTGCTTATGCAGCTGGGAACAGAGGATTTGTTCAAATAGAAAAAAAAAGCTGGTGCCTGATCAAGAGAACTGGTTTAAATTGGTTATCTGGCAAGCAGATCACACAATAGGGGTCTCTGATTATATGCTGGGCCTCTCCATGATGTGTCCTGAGGAGTGGAGGCAGAAAGTAGAAAAAAAACCCCAAAGTTATATTTTTGAGGGGCATTTTCACTAGCTTACCTGAGGGCAGTTGAGCCAATATCTGATCAAGAAGGAACTCTGCCTTCCTGAATACAGATTGATTCTTAATGAACAGGGGTTGGAGGGTGAGGGGAATTATCTATAGAGAGTCTGTGGGCTTTATTAGGTTCTTTGCTAAACAGCATTACTCAGAAAAGAACAGTAACCCTTAAAGAAATATTTAAATAAAAGGAAGCTATTACAAGCTATAATTAGAAGCTATAGAACTGAATTCTCTGTGTTACAGGGTAGATAGCTGAAATCAGTTAAGTTTCTTGTTCTACTGTCCAGGTGGAAGACAAGTCCCAGATTTCATTCTTCAGATGGGTAAAATCCAGCCAAAGTTTATTCATGACTAGTTCATACTAATTTGTTCTGTTGCCAATGGGGTTTTTTTAAGCTTAAATTAGCTCTTCTCTCCCTCTCATTTATCACCCTGATGATTTTACAGACTGCTTTCTGTTTTTTTTTCTTCCTGAATGAAATGAGCCAAGATTTTTTTTAAGTATCCTTTCCAAACATAAGCTCACCATTCAGTTTACCATTTCTAGCAGGATTTCTCTGCACACATTCCAATCTAAATTCATCTCTCTTAAAATGGATGAATGAAATTCTGTACCATGTATATGAGGGCTCACTAATGCCTTAAACAATGGTAATGATTGCAAGAAGGCAGGCTGGCATCGAGAGGCTTTTCAAGGTGCTTAATTTGGGGTGCTGAATAGAAAAATCACTAGCTAATCATAGCAGGAGACATTCCTGTCTTTTCTTGAATCAAATGTCTTGGATGAACTTGCAGTGTAAAATTAAAGAAAAAAAAAAAATCTATTTTGAAGCTAGTAATTTCTCTACCAAAACATTTCAGGTGAGACGATTAACATAAGCATCAAAAGCCAATCTTTATATCTAGCATTTCAGTTGGAACACTGTTTGGACCAAGGAAAGAAGAGGAAATTGAGGACTGGTAGATGAACATCTTTTATTGCATCAGAAAAAGTTTCTGTATGAAACAATATTTTACCATGCTCTGCATTATGTGAACTAAGGAGAATTCATATGGGACGTGTAGATTGGTGTCAGTCCACAAACATAAATAATGAGTAAATGTAGTATATCTATATGATTATGAATCATTTAAGTCAAACATTTTTTTTCCCAGATAGGTCTATTTATGGATCTTAAAGCTGTGGCAATCACTTTATTCTGGGTTTCTTTCAAGAGTTTACAGAAACAGACCATCAAAACAAAGAAACTATAATTTGCTTACTAAAGACTTCTCTGTAGTCTGCTACTGTTACTTTGGGATTTCATGAAAAGCTCCTGAAAAAACTGAGAATTACATAATCCTAAAAAAACAAGATACAGAGAAATTAATTTAATATTGTGGAATTAAAATACTGGAGCCTAGGAAAAAAAAACCCAAACAACCCAAAAACCCCCAAACAACCCCACACCAAGAAAGCAGCAGGTAAAATTCCAGAGAAATACTCCAAAGCAGCAACCAAATGAGGAACCCCCCTATTTTCTTTATTAAGTAGCTGCAATTACCTGTGCTTACATTCAAATAATAATAAGAGAATGGCTTCAAGAATGAATAGTTAATCACAAAAATACTAGAAAATGCCCAAGACAGTACTCAGTGCAAATCAAATTTATCCTAGGCCTCATACTTAGAAAAATCACATTGATCTAGTAGAAATAACAAGTAAAATAAAATTCCCAACAGAGAGAACTTAATCTCAAATGCTTGAAGTTCTGAAACTTCTGAAACAAGTAAATGACTGAAAACTTCCTTGTGAGGGAAATTATGAAACAACATGAATAAAAAGAGCTGTTACCATCTCACTCACTGTAATGTACAGCTTGAGGACCTAGCTGGTGCTATGTCAGCATTTCAGTTTTGGTCAGGACATGAGTTATTTGAACCTGCTGTTTATTTGCAGAAGTTCTGATTAGTCAAGTATGATCACTCGTATGGAAACTGGGTTATTTTTACCTTGACTTTTCCTCTAGCATTCCTCTTGATATTAATGGAAACTTAGGTCAAAGCTCTAAACATAGATTAAGCATAATTGCACGTGATTCTCATGATTTGCCACACCTATTGTTATACTATTACCAAGTACCATTATCCCAAATATCTTTCATCAATTTTCCCTGTGCTCTTTCAGCGTTACTAATTCATGATTTTCAGTATGGCTTGTTATAGTAATATTGACAAGTGGCACATAACCACTCAGTCAAGTAAATCAAGTCCTTTAATTTGGTCTAATTCAGGCATCAGTGAAAGGTGTGAAGCTTTTATATTTGCTCTACTGAAACTAATGTCCATCACAAAGCAAACTGATTTTCAGTTTCAATATAAATCAAAATTTGATCACATGAAAAACAGTTGTCAAGCCTGCTAAACTGATAATGAATGAACAAAGTAAAGTGACTGTTGAATATATACCTCACATTTTCCTTTTCTCTGGTGTATACTATCTAGCCATTCAAAGCAATTTTCTAAAAGATAGAACACCTCAGTCATTTTTTGCATGTCTGCTTTGTTTAATTCACCGGCCTATTTTTTGGTCGTATTTTGTGTTATGGTATGTTACATAGGCAAAGTAAATGGATTGTTTGGTATAAATGTTTTTGATATGGCAAATAGCCAAATGTGAGAGACTTAGTGGAAAGTGTGTGGGGAGGAAAGCATGTATCTCCACCAAGCTCTGTGTCCCACACATGTCCAGCTTCCATTTTCCCAGAGATACTTAAGTGGATTGCACAGAAATGACTGATAACAGTTTTGAAAGATGAATAAAACAGCATGATGATTATCACAGAATGATAGAATCGTGTCTATCTATAGAATTGCTTTCTTTGAGGAAGCTGTAATTCTCCTAATAACATGGATTAAGAGACATGCCTACTTTTATTGTCTTTATACTGTAAGTGATATAAGTAATCTTAAACAGTTCTACAGTAATTACACATAAAGAAAGAAAAATATCTAGTATTGCTTTTTGTTAATGTTTTTCTTTATCAGAAATTCTACAAGTAAGACAAATAGAATAGGGTTAATCAGTTAATCCTTGATATCATCTCTCTAACATCTTCAACACATTAATCTTTTGAGCATATTCTCTATGTCTTGATCTATGCCTGGAGATGTACTTTTGTTCTAACAGGCTTAAGAGCAAGCTGTTCATACCCCTGTAATATTTGTTTTATACTGCTATAGAACAATTAATTGCAACAAAGAATCTGCAATGTCTCCAGAGCACTGCCCATTTATGCAGAAACAAAACTGTTAACTCATTTTATTTAATTAAGGCTACCCTTTCCATGATTTTCTCAGAAAATCTGTACACTGATTCAGTACCTTCACAGCCTTCATGGTTATTTGCCATACTGTGCTATCTATTTGGAAGCACAACACCCCACTGATTTCTAGGAAAGACAACTTAGGAACAGCTACCTAACAAGTGGTAGGACCCGTAACTTATTCACCAGTTGCAGAACATCCATCTTACTTTATGTGGTATGAATAAGACATCAAAATCTAGCAGAGTTACGTGAAGATAAAGCATGTATAAGTAAGATCTGATCCCGGTCCCTGTATGAATTGTATTTATGGTGTTCATCCCCTTGACATCTACAAATATAGTTCATTTCCAGATGAAAAAATTTCTGTCAAATTAATAGAAGTTACATGATTTGACTGCCATCGAACATAGATCTATATTCATATGCTGATTAATTTACAACTCAGCTTACATCTTCAGCTCAGCTAGTTCTGTCTCTGAGACTTAGGTTAAGTGCTTTTGACTAGTCTTGAAATGTTTTGTTCTAATTTAAAAGATGGCTTAGTTATCTTAGACTACATCACACCAAAACTGGAACAGGGTTTAGCCATCCTCCAGCCCTCTCTCTTGCCTCCATTCTTAGTTGCAATATAACTGAGGTTCCACATGTACTTGTTGAAAATATTCTGCAGGATGCCTTTACCCATGCTACCCAGCAAGCTGTTTGCTATCGTATTCTCCTAAGCTGTGTGAAAAATCTGGCTTTCAGTGCACCCCAAGACAAGGATCTGGACCTCATTTCTCTCAGTTCTTGCACAAATGAGCTAAAATCTAAACTTCTAAATGTAGGCTGGACAGAGCCATCCTTACTACTTGACTGGAAACAAAGGGAAAGGAAGACTTCACCTTGTCTTTGGATGTGTAGCTGGAGGTATTTGCTTTGGAGAAAGCATACTAAATCTGGTTCATAAGTGAATGAAGATGCTAGGTTCATATCCTTAAACTTGGGAAGATATATGGTAGTTGAGATACAGTTATGATTTCCAGTCAGCTGACCAGAAGCGATCTACCGCTCAATGTGCAAACAACTTTTGGATTCCCCTTTAGGAACTGGACACATACAAGGTTATACATGTCAAATCTTTCACAAGAGGACAGGAATTTTCCAGCTGCCAGCTCTCTGAGACACTCAGCTATCATCCTAATCTAAGACAGAAGCTCTGTACCCCCCCTAGGAAGGTACATGGCTTGAGCCAGTTCAACCCTGTCTGACTTGAATATTACTGAGCCTTTGGTGAGATCTAGTCTTTAGCGTGTATGAAAGAGAAATCTACTTGTCCTGATAGAAGTTTTCTTTAATTCAGGTATAGTAGATACTGCGTATGTTTCCTTGTGGAGGTCATGTACACACACGGTTCAGTCAAGGTGGAAGCAATCCCAGCGTTACCTGGGCTGCCCTACAGGAGGCAACAAACTGGTAGTTCGGGTGCTGATATCAAAGCCCTGGGAAGAAAAAAACACTGCTGGTTCTGCTCCCACTGAAGCCAGTGACTACAGGGGGACTGAAGGAAGGAACAGTCTCTCCCACAGCAGCCATTGCTCCTTTTCTCATGCCACTGTAATGTGGACTTTTAACTTTCTTGAATTAACAATGTGTGAACTGGACTCAATTTTTCATTTTAAGTGGATCCTGTAAAGTTTATTTAATTCATCACGCGCTCTGAGGTCCTAAGGGAAAGAAAGAAAATAAAAAGGGATGCAAAAAATCATTGCAATTTTTTTAACTGAGTAAGAGAAGTACAAAGCAATATTACTACTGAAATAATGGAAAAGAAAAAATGAAAATATTGGAAAGAAGGCTCTTTAAACAGTTGAAACCTTGTCAGACAAGATCATCATTTAGGGTTTTACAAGGGAGGGTTCTTATGGGACTGTAAACATAGAAATCACAGTCTACATCAGCAGAAAAATAAATCCAGTAATAAACCCAACATGATTAGTGGTGCTTGGGAATTCTGGAGTGAATGCTGCTTAAAACCACTCTTGCAAGATGGAATGAAAAGTGATGTGGAAAGAAAGAACAGCAAAATGATGACGGTATGGTCTCTTGAGCAAAGGGCTGACAGGACACTTTATATACTGTAGGCAAAAACATAGACCCCTGAAAGCAAAATCCTCTCCCGAGTCCAGAAACATCAGTAGTGTAAATTTACTGCAACATCTATGGCAGTTAACTAGATGACTAGTGTGACATTATTCAGAGCCTGAAGTATTTCATGCATTCCTATAGGTAAGAAATACTTGCTAGCAACAATGAACTTTTCCTTGTTCCACTGCTTTTTAATTAGCATTCCTTGAGCCATTTTCCTGGTTCTAATAATATTCTTCAATACTCTTTGCATTGCTCTCTATCTGCTTAAAGCAAACAAACAAAATAACTTTTAAAAGCTGTTTTGGTAACGTCTTTCAGAGTTGTATGATTCTAGAATAGTCTCATCAAAAATGATCAGTCTGAGGTTTTAAAGAGAGATAATTTAGTGTTGAGTGCTGAAGTGAAAGGGAGGAGGCAATCTACTGTACACAGATACAAATGTTTAATCCTGAAAAGGCAATAAACTGTCCCATGCCATCTTCTGACACTACATTTGTTTGCATTCCTTGACAAAGATCACCAGTGAAGCAGGCATTGATGTCATGATGGATTGAGATGAGAATTGTGAGGTGGATTACAAAGTGTTTCATGGAGGGTTGGTGACTGAAATAATATCAGGCTGAAGCGGTGGATGATAATCCTCTCAGTAGTTTGGTTTTCCCTCACCACAAGAAAGACATTGAGGTGCTGGAGTGTGCCCAAAGAAAGGCAACAAATGTGGGGAAGGGTCTAGAGCACAGGTCTTACCAGGAGCAGCTGAGGCAACTGGGGTTGTTTAGCCTGGAGAAAAGGAGGCTGAGGGGAGACCTTATCGCTCTCTACAACTACCTGAAAGGAGGTGTAGCGAGGTGTATGTCACTCTCTTCTGCCAGGTAACAAGTGCTGGACAAGAGGAAATGGCCTCAAGTTGTGCCAGGGGAGGTTTAGATTGGGTATTAGGAAAAATTTTTTCACTGAAAGGGTTGTTAAGCATTGGAACAGGCTGCCCAAGGAAGTGGTTGAGTCCCCATCCCTGGAGGTATTTAAAAGACGTGTAGATGTGGTGCTTAGGGACATGATTTAGTGCTGGACTTGGCAGTGCTAGGTTAACAGTCAGACTTGATGATCTTAAAGGTCTTTTCCAACCTAAACGATTCTATGATTCTGTGAAAATCCAGGCCTGTGACCTACCTACCCATGATGTGGGCCATGGTGATGAACCTCTGGTTAATTCATAATAAGTTCTTTGTAAGGAAAATATAGTTTGTCTAGGAGATGGGGAAAGGGAAAGTTAGTGCCTCCTTTGTCCTGTTTTATGAAGTCAGGGAAGGGCTTAAGGTGTTTTTTGGTCCAGTAGCTTAGATGAGCCTGAAAGCTATGCCAGCTGTTGCAAAAGATGGTGAAGGAGGTATTGAGGAGAAGTTTGTTAACAATGAGACGAAGAAGATTAGTTCCTATACCTGAAAGATGACAGGTACTGAGGATCTTTACATCTCTACCCAAACTCAACTGTCTTATTTCTGTGCTGAAAGTAGAACATACTCTTTAGCAGTATGGTGAACCTCGTATTTTTGATTAGAGAGATTCAAAAGCATTGAAGGTGCTCCTAAAGTTAGAACTCTGTGGCATTCAGCAGTGATCAGCACAGGCCCATTCTCTAGGCTAGGTAGTGGCATAGAAGATGGGAACTATAGTTTCAAGTATGAGTGCTGATTGCTCAGTCCTACCCACTGCAGTTGACCTTTAAGAACTTCAGCTAATTTGGGACCAAAAAGCAATATGCTTCCTTTAAAATTCTCTGTGCCTGATTATTATTATTACCCCAGATTGCACGTTTCTCTCCCTCTGCAGCTGGAATTTTAATTGGCTGTTCTGTTCCTGTAACAGCTGCTAGGAAGCTTTGCTCTTCCCCTGACTGCTCTATTACTTCTACTTACCACCAAATGCAGTTAAATTTTGTTATCCCTGCATACTTATTTTTAATCTCATTTCAGTTCATTTAGCTTCTTAAGAAATGGTTGGGGCCTTAATGTGGTTTAAAAATGTTGGTGACCTTCTCAGACTGACAAGCATTGGCATACTGACATGTTGAAGCTTTGTTTGTAGATGACGCCTAAATGCAGCAAAGACATGCCAACATTCATTCCTCGGCCTGTTGAGGCTTGCTAGATTTGTGCAAAGAAGGCAAATTGCCTTGTACATGTATTTTGCGATAGCGTAAGGAAACCTAGATCTAACAGATGAGGAAGATGACCTGTTGATGTTTCACCACTGTAACCTGTAAATGCCTTTCAGAGGCACCACCTGCACATTTTCTCAGGTTGAGCATTATCCTCCCGTGCCCAAAACAGAATAGTTTTTCCTCTTGGAAGGCCAGCAACATGTCCTTTCCAGGCATCCCCTGCTCAAATTCAAATTCTGGGATCTAGTCCAGGGCTTCATGGTGCAATTTGGAGGCTGGCCAGCACACATATTGCACTGCGCATTTCCTTATCTGAAAAGGCAGCTAGCAAATGTTGTTATAAGAACAAGGCCCTTTTTTCTCCATTCATTTGATTTTTGGAGTTGCACTGCCTCTGTGTCTTTACAGTTGATTGGAAGGCTTGAGAAAGGACTGTGAATAAGCCAATCAGCAATCTGTGTCCTAAATATTGATTTTGGCTCCTAATAGGAGTATTTAGATACAGGAGCAAGTGCTCTTATTGGCTGCCAAAGGACAAGATTAGTACATTTAGTAGTAAGATAGGGCTGACAATCTGCTTCACAGAGGAAATACATCTGGGCTGACCTTATGCGTGTTGGCCCTCTAGGAAAACAAATAATCAAGGCCAATGAAATGAAAAGGGTGATCAATATAGATATTTGCTTGTTGTTTACGAGTAACTCATACTACATATGTGTTCAAAAGTAAGGGCCTGCATGTAGTCTGTGATTCCTGATTAGAAATGGCAGATTAGTACTTAGTATGCTGGTAGTTTAAGAATGGTACAGCTTAATGGCTGCTTTGTAGACTCTGAGGGTGAACTATGTTAAAAAGAAAACACAATTTCTTGATCATCAGATATGGGATTACTGATCTTCTTTTACAACCTCATTTTGTATAGGGGGTATATAGATGATTTTTAAACCCCTGTTGCACAATCTATTTATTTTCTTTCTCCTTCTATATTTTGATACCTAATAATTTTCTATTTCCTTATTATTTACTTTATACAGCCTCTCCTTGCTTTAGAGAAGACTTTAGGACTCAGTAGCTCAAAAGTGACAGGTGATTTTGCCTGCCTTGTATTGTTTATCCAATCACACGTAACTTAAAAACAGTTTTCAAGAATGAGTAAATACCATGAAATCAAGGTCCTTTGACCACCTAGAATTTGAACAGCCAAATCTGAACATTCTCAAAATCTCTAGTAGTTTTTGAGAAAATCATATTGCTTTCCTGACTTTCTCATGTGTTTCCTTTTCCATCCCCTATTGCATTTCTCTCTTCTCCTTCCCTTCTTCCTTGTACTTCTTTCCATGTCTTACAGGATACCTCTCTATCTTTCTTTGCACATTATTTAGTTACATGCTATTAGGAAGCCTGCATATATTTTTTCATACATTGTATTTAATGATCTCAAAACGGTGCTAGAAACAGTAATGCTATTTTGAAAAGTGTTAATGACAGATTATCATCACCATCTATGCTAAGTCTGCTGGTGAAGCCTGAACCCACCCCAGGTTAACTGCAGGTAATCCCAGATACCCCAGTGTCTGGGAGAAACAGGGAGGGTCTGGCCAGAAACTTAGAACAAGGAAAATTGTAGCAGTGCATATTCTACACCCTTCAGGAAATGAGGCGCAGAGGAGTAGAGGTAGATATGTAGAGTGAGTAAGCAATACCCTTGCACTTGGAAGTAATCCCGCATTTTGGTCAGCCCTGAAGTGGTCAGGCAGTTGGACTAAATGATCACTGTAGGTCTTTTCCATCCAAAAATACTCTACTCTACTCTACTCTACTCTATTCTACTCTACTCTACTCTACTCTACTCTACTCTACTCTACTCTACTCTACTCTACTCTACTCTACTCTACTCTATTCTATTCTATTCTATTCTATTCTATTCTATTCTATTCTATTCTATTCTATTCTATTCTATACAGAGCTCTGAGGTTAGCTGGTTGCTCAGGCTGAAGGGCTCTTCAGCTCTTTTGTAAGATAATTCTTGTAGAAGGTGCACCTGTAATTCCAGTAGTTAAACAAGAAGATCAGATCTTGCTATCTGTGCAGCAAAGCCATCCAATGGGGAAATGGAGCTATGCTCCTTCCTTCTCCAGCTGCCTCGCATCAACTATTAGAAGCATATCTCAGACTGAAAACATGTTATCAGGACGAAATGAAGTAAACAGTGATACCCATTGAATATGCTGTCAATCAAATGTGAATGTTACAATCCCATATCTTCTTCCAGTTTCTTAAGCACCTGTTCTGTTTATAGTACTCACACCTTTAAAATTCAAGCATGTATGTGAGCCCCTGCAAAGAATTCACTTGGTGTGGGAGAAGACTGTAGGCTGGTAAGAGTAGCCAGTGCCTATTGGTGATGCGGGTGCTTCTGTAGATTGCAGATCTTGGCTTGCGTCACTGGGGCAAATGTACATGAGACATACTTGTGTAAAATGAAAGTGTAGGGCTTTTCTGAAATTTCAGTTATATACAATAAGCTGGGAATCCTGGGATTTTGTAGTAACTATGGCACTAGGTAGCAAGAAACAGCAGAAGTACTGTATACTTGAAATACAGGCTAGGAAACTACTAGTTTTAATGGCACATTTAATCATTTCCATACCAGATGTAAATGTGATTTCAATAACATGTTTTGATATTTAACTATATGCTTACTGGGAAGAAAAAATTTAATCTGTGACAGACAGACTTTGCTTTTCTAAAACTGTTTCAGGTAACTGAGCACACAGGAAGGATTATCTGGATTGATACTGAGGAATCAACTGTGTAGTTCTGTGAAAACAGAAATTTGCTGGGAATTAATTAGGTAAATGGCAGTTAAAACCTTATTATACATAAAAGATAAAATCCTTATTTGCATGCAAGTACATTTTTCCTATGCAAGTAATGTATGAGGTTATGATTTTGTAACCTTTGAATACATCAGAGACAGGTTACTTCTTGGATATGTCATACATAAGGAATAGAAGAACCTAAAAAAGTGTGAAAGGGAAACCAGACAATGTATGAACAAAGCCTCAAGTTAATTGTGTCAATGGACAAATTCTGACTGAAACCAAAATTTGACACTTTAAAACTTCAGCAGTTACACCTCTTGTACTTACACCAGTTCACTTGAACAGGGGATGAAGGTGGGGTGCAGGAGGAGAGGGAGAAAGGGCAGTTGAGAAATAAGTGCTTTGGACAGTTACAGTGCTGTGACACAGCAGCATTTATCTGAGATCCTTATGAGAACATTTTCCTGAATCGGGCCCACAGACAACAGTGAGTGTGGGTGTCTTCCAAACTCTGCTTTGGAAAGAGATTTAACCTGTGTGTCCAAAAGGTGACATCTATGTCACCCCTACATCTATGATTCTCAGAAGGATTTCTACTTCTTGCTATGGAGATAATACACTCCAGGTGTGGCCTCACCAGTGCTGAATAAATGGGAAGATGTCCTCCCTTGACCTGCTGGCAATGCTTTGCCTCACGCAGCCCTGGACACCATTCACCTTCTTTGCCACAAGGTCCTATTGCTGACTCATGTTCAACTTGGTGTCCACCAGGTCCTTTTCTGCCAAACTGCTTTTCAGCTGGGTGGCCTCCAGCATGTACCGATGCCTGGGATTGTTCCTCCCCAGGTGCAGGACTTTGCACCTCCCCTTGCTGAACTTCATGAGGTTCCTGTCAGACCATTTCTCCAGCCTGTCAAGGTCCCTCTGGATAGCAGCACAACCCTACGGCATATCAGCCATTCTCCCAGTTTTGTGTCATCTGCAAACTTGCTGAGAGTACACTCTGCCTCATCATCCAGATCACTAATGAAGTAGTTAAACAGAACCGGACCCAGTATTGATCCCTGGGACACACTGTTAGTTACTGGCCTCTAACTAGACTTCATGCCACTGGTCATCACTCTCTGGGTCCAACCATTCAGCCATTTTTCAGTCCATCTCTCTGTCTGTTTCTCCAGCCCATACATCAACAGCTTGTCTATGACAATCTTACAGGAGACAGTGTCAAAGGGCTTACTGAAGTCCAGGTCAACAATATCCACTGCTCTCCCCTTACCTACCAGGCCAGTCATTGTAGAAGTTTATCAAGTTGGTCAAGCATGACTTCCTCTTGGTGCAGCTATGCTGACTACTCATGATGATTACTACTTCTGGTTACGGAGGTATTGTGTGTGTTATAAGTGGGGGACAAATCAAGTTTCTGTAGGGCTGGTAATTAGATTTCAGTTTTGTGGTGGTAACTTACAGAGAGAATGAGCAAAAGTTCTGGAGGCCCTGTCCTTAGTCGGCTGTGATGTCCCTGGTTCCTGGTCTTCCAGAGGGAGAGTGCACAAAGTTTGTGAACAGAAGACAAAATTCTGTACTGACCAACATTGAGGCAACTCCACTGATACCACTGTAATCATTCCCAAAGGACATCACAACTTCTTTAATTATGGAAAATGTAACAGGCCTTCCATGTGCACAGTTAAATAGAAATTCACAAAACCAGAAAACAAATGCCTTAACGAGGACATGCAGTTAAAAAATATTTTTCTTTCTTTTTCTTTTTCTTTTTCTCTTTCTTTTTCTCTTTCTTTTTCTCTTTCTTTTTCTTTTTCTTTTTCTTTTTCTTTTTCTTTTTCTTTTTTTTTTCTTTTTCTTTTTCTTTTTCTTTTTCTTTTTCTTTTTCTTTTTCTTTTTCTTTTTTTTTCTTTTTCTTTTTCTTTTTCTTTTTCTTTTTCTTTTTCTTTTTCTTTTTCTTTTTCTTTTTCTTTTTCTTTTTCTTTTTCTTTTTCTTTTTCTTTTTCTTTTTCTTTTTCTTTTTCTTTTTCTTTTTTTTTTCTTTTTCTTTTTCTTTTTCTTTTTCTTTTTCTTTTTCTTTTTCTTTTTCTTTTTCTTTTTCTTTTTCTTTTTCTTTTTCTTTTTCTTTTTCTTTTTCTTTTTCTTTTTCTTTTTCTTTTTCTTTCCTTAAGTGTCTGAAGTTTCCATTAAGATTTTCCAAAACAATGACATGATAACATGCAAGAAACAGATGACAAGCTGTAATTTCCCCTGGTGATGCACAAAATAAATTATAGTCAGAAAGGAGGTTTGTTGATGAAAAGCCTTTTCAAACTTTGGTGCAGCCAAAGCAAATGGATGGCTTAAGAACTGAAGCTTCAGCTTAAACCTCCAACTCATACCTGTGGAAGTTTAAGTATGCATTTAAACACTTTACTTACTCAAGCTCTATACACAGGTACTACATCTTTAAGCATGAAGCAGAAAAATGAAGAGACTTTCCTCCATCCATGGTACCACAGTTCAGCTCAGAGGATACTGTGATTCACTACAGTTCAAAATAAACATTCAAGACCGCACTCACCCCTCGCCTCCATCTACTCCATGGAATCTGTCACGTTGAAAAGCAATTTCAGTAAAGAACAGGATGGTGGTCTTGTGTGTGTCTAGAGCATAACGGCTCAGTGAAAATCTCTGCTTTGGATAAAGCAACGTTCTCAAAGGTAAAGAAATATTAGTATGAAGTTAAAATGATGCAGAAATAACATATCCTTTACTATACTCGTGTAAGTATGCAATAACAACAGTATACTTTACCCATGCTTAGCACATTGGGGACTTTCTAGTTTCATGTTGGATAAAAAGAGCATTGGTAGTTGCATTAAGTATTACTTGAAAAGAAAGTTAATGAATTATCTCTATAACTTTCCAGAGCACAGGAGAGACAGCAACTGAAGTTTGCTAGATTTCTCTTGTTTCATGGGTAGTTCTTATAAACTCTAGAGCCCTCAAAACCAGGACTTTGGACTAGTTGCATAACTACTTTGATACCATGCAGTTGGCACATCAAAAAATGTAAAGCTAAGGAAATTTAAAATATGCAAATCTGATTGTTTTTCCTGAACCCATGGGAGATCTTGGCAGAAAATGCAGATCGATCTTACCAGCAATTCCTGTTTCTCTCAATAAACCCTATTACATATCTTCCTCAAAACAATTGACACTTACTATTTTGGAGAAACAATAAATAAAATCCACAGTCTTTCATCTATTCAGTGATGCTAAAAGGTTCTTTTCAGATGAAAGCATGAAACATAGCTCTTCCACCATTTCCTCCAGCACAAAAGAACAGAAAACAATATTTTTGCTTTCCTAGCAATATTTTTTCTACTTTGGCATAAATAGAATATATAGAACTTGCTACTTTCTTTTGCAAAATGACATGGAATTAATTTTGGTTGAAAAAAAGAAAGAGTCAATGCTAAAATGTTGACATTTCAAAGCTCTGTTTCAAAGGATTTGAAATTAATATTATTTACTGTGGGGTTTTTTTTTCTGGAATTTTATTTAAAAATGGATGAAAAAGATTTAAAAACAGCAATCATACTGCTGTTCTATTGAAGATCCAGTTTTTGATAAACACAAAACTACAAGAATTATTTTAGGGTTGTAAAGTAACATTTAGAAAAAATAAGCAAGAGAACAAATTTTAGTAGGATGTTTCAATACTTCATGGATAGCTGTTGTAGCTTTAAGGTAAAATTCTATCAAAATTCCATGCAATTCACAAAGGTGCAGTTTCCCAAGAATGCATATTTTAAAAAAGTAGAAACAGATTCACATACATCTGCAAAAACTCTACAGAGCTGAGGAAAAACACTTCCTTTTCCTCTGGATAAAAGAATTTGAAGCGCACAGGGAAGTTCCCATCAGGGAGGAGCATTGTAAGGACACTTTATACATTGGATGTGGTGCATTCCCACTACAAGTGACACTGCCTCTGGCCTGCAGAGGGACTGGCTTTCCAGGCAATACAGCATGGAGGTGTGATGTGCTGCATGCCATTTACAGTGGTTGGACTTGCTGTGCATGTGCAGATCACCAGCAAATTGCAGGGTCAAACAAATGATGTACCTGGGAGGTCTGTACTTTAAGACAGCACTTTAAAATCTACTTGAATTGAAGCATTAGCACATTTTTGTTATTCTCCTTCTTGTCAAACATGCCTCCAGCTAAAGGAGTATTCCCAACAAACTATCAGTGTCCTGGTTTCAGCTGGGATAGAGTTAATTTTCTTCCTAGTAGCTGGCATAGTGCTGTGGTTTGGATTTAGTAGGAGAAGAATGTTGATAACACACTGATGGTTTAGTTGTTGCTAAGTACTGCTTATGCCAGTCAAGGACTTTGCAGCTTCCCATGCTCTGCCAGGCGCACAAGAAACTGGGAGGGGGCACAGCCAGAAGAGTTGATCCAAACTGACCAAAGGGCTATTCCATACCATATGGCATCATGCCCAGTATATAAACTGGGGGGGGGGGTTGGCTGGGGAGCAGCGATCGCTGCTCGGGAACTGTCTGGGTATCGGTCAGTGGGTGGTGAGCAATTGCATTGTGCATCACTTGCTTTGTATATTATTATTACTATTATTATTATATTGTTATTATTATTATTTTACTTTATTTCAATTATTAAACTGTTGTTATCTCAACCCAAGAGTGTTTCTCACTCTTACTCCTCCAATTCTCTCCCCCATCCCATTGGGGTAGGGGGAGTGAGTGAGCGGCTGCATGGTGCTTAGTTTCTGGCTGGGGCTAAACCACGACAATCAGATGAGAAAATAAGTCCATTACTGAAATGAAACCTGGATACAGTAGGCTCATCCCTCAGATTAACCTTTGTGTCTCAATCTGGATTGTGAGACTGAGGTATGGGTCCAGTTTGAGCTTGTATAAGCGAAAATAAAACAAGCTGTAAGAAAGAAAATCTTAATTTTTTTTGTAAGATCCTAAAGAAGAATGTATTATCAGCTTTCTAAGATCTAATGCTTCACCTGATTCTGGTTTACTGCATATTCAAAATGTCTCAAGATTTTTCTACGGACAACTCTGACTCAGCTTGAAGAATGTGCCTATACTGGGTAACACTTGGTATCAAAAGATAGTCCCCATATTTCTTTGCAAGTTCTCTGGAGAGCAGAGAGGCGAAGCAATCCCTGAGACTTTTAGATGATGGGTTTTTTCCCTCCTACAAGGAAGAGACTCTCCAAACTGTAAGTATTTCCTTTGAAGCTGCTGCTCTTTTACTTTCAGTTTTCTTGGGGAGAAGTAAATTATCTTTCCCACCGAAAATTAAGGCAGCATGAGTGACACAGCTCTCATAAAAGCAGCAGACGGATAGTGTAACAGTCCATTTGCTTTGCACTGGAAGTATGTGTCCCCCTCTGTGTACAGGTATTCTAGAAAAAACATAAACACTTTCTGGTACAGCAAGGTGCTTTAATAGACAACCCACTTGGGATCTCAGGTCTTTTCAACATGTCCAGAAAAAGTCAGATGCAAATATTGAAAGTCATGGATGCCTGACATGGAGGCTACAAATAAAAACTAAATAGCATCAGGGCTTTTCTCTGGAACTGGTGTCAACTAGAATTTTTGACCATATCCATTGTCCACGCTATTTAATTGTTTTTACCCCTGAAACTATTTTTAACCTCCAGAATAGAGTCTACATATTACCTGCCTTTTGGAAGCAGTGTCTGGTCCCTTCCAACTACTGAACAGTTCTCAAGAGTTGCTTGGGACATTGCTGGTCAGCCTGGGCTAGAGCATGCCAGGATCCATCTGGACAGTTCAGCAGTAATATATAAATTGTTATGTTCCAGTGGCTGAGCATGTTCCCTGGAATTGTTCAGTTTATCAGGACAGACAGAGCTTGGGAGTCGAACCTGAAATGAAGAAATAAATTTTAAGATAAACTGAAAGTTTTGATAATGGATTTGTATATCTTATAACAAGCCCTTATTCTGAATGGATGGTTAGGTTGGAAAGTATAAATGCCAAGTCCTGTGAAAGGTGTGATTTCTGAAACAGTATTCAGTGTTAATGAAATGAAGAAGGAATCACCCATGCCTATACAGAATCTTACTACATGCCTCCCCCCCCTAAAAAAAAAAACAACAAAAAAAAGGAAAAAAGCCCAGAATTCTAGAAATTTTGACATTTTGAAGTTTTTTTCTATTGTGGAGGCAAACAGTAAAAGTTGACTTTAAAAAAGCTCTAAGAAAATTTTGCTTACTGCTCCTGTGAAATGTGACATCTTACCATTCAGAATGCGAAAGTCCTGATTTCTTTAGGTTGTGCAGTGTTTCTCTGTTAATTCACCCAAATGCTTTCTTCTGTTGTGGTTAATATAAGCTCCAACAATCTGTAAAACAAATAGCTGAAGGTCAGATACTAAAACATTTATCATAATTAAAATCTGCACACTCTTGGTCTTTTCTTTTTGAAATATAACCTGTGTTCCTAGATTATTTGTTGTTTCTGTTGTTGTTGCTTTCTCTTTCATTATCTGCTAGCTGAAGTCATTAGCTGTAATTTAAGAGCAATTAATTTTTATTAAAGTATAATTATGGAAATAATTTTCTTCCTTCTAATGCAATCTTCGTTAAACTAAACCCAATAAGAAATACGTACAAAATAAACAAACTAATGAAGAATAAGATTTGTTTTACCAAATATGACAGCATCCAAAGAGAAGAACAGAGACGCTTGCTGCCACTACTAAATTGGATACCTGCGCCCCTGCTGATAAAGAGAATCATCTCACTCTCTATTTGCTTGCTTTCTGAAAAAAAATAATAAAATCCCTTCTTTGATCTTGGAATGCTTCCCTGCTGAGCTGCACTTGATCTTTAAGAAGCACTGGTTTTAACTCTTTGCAACCTTGTGCTTATGTATGTGCTGAAGAAAGGGACTGGACAGGCCATTTATTGCACTTAGATAGATGTCTCTAGGCAGACTTAGCTTGGAGGTTGTGTTTTCAGGATCAAAGCAAACCAACGTAAAAACTTACCTTTTCTCTACCTCTTTCTGCATTTCTTGCATTTCTATACCACTCAGTGATCACAGTTTCCAAAACAGGAACATGCTGTTGGAAAAAGATCTCGTGTCACTTGAATCACTCATGTCTTCTGATTCACAGCCTAAATTTCCTTTGAATTTCTGGCCTGCATTTACTCATGGTCAGTTTATGCCTAGTTGCTTTTGTGCCAGCTGTGGTCTTTAGCTTAGGTAAATCTTCCCTGTCTTTACTGTTTTCCTTTTCTGAACTTCCATCTTCAGTTAAAAAGTTGAATCCATTTCATCGAGGTTTTCAAGACTTGGTTAAATAGTGCTACAACAGACAATTGTAGTGTTGGTACTTTGAGGGGGAGGTTGGACTAGGTGACCTCCAGAAGTTCAATTCCAACCCACATTTCTGTGATTCTTGCCTAGGAGAAAAGACTGAATTAATGTCAGGCTTAGGGATGTGTTAATTTCTATCTCACCTGCTAAAATTAAATGAAAGGCTGCATCTACAGTGGGAAAAAGGACAAATTTCTCTTAGGTTTAGATACCATAAATTAGTTGTAGAAAAACTTTACTTGACCTCTTAGTAATCAATACAGGGTACAGAAGCTAACAACAGTGCTAAATTAAATAAAGTTTTTCTGTTAAGCATCTATGAAAACCAGATGGTGTCTTGATTTCAAATATGTCATGAAAAAAATCCCAAACCTATTATTCCTGGAAAAAAATAAGAGAAAAGAGAATCCTTTATTTTGAGATTTCAGTATATTTTAGCAATTTAACTAGCTGAAACTGTAGGTTAAAGATCAACACTAAACTCTTACTGAAAAGGTAATTTCTTTGAAAAATGTTTAAAAGCTGGGGAAACACTTATGCCAGTGTCCTCCTTTACACTGAGTGAAAAAAAGGATGACACAGCTGACCCACCTGGGTGAGTGGAAATTTAAAGGTTGGTGGATTCTTGCACTTACAAATGCCACTTGTGACACAGTAAAATTTACCTTTATAAAAATTGGTGAAAAATGAAGAAGTCTTGCCCAAGCAGGTTCATTTAAACACCCAGGACTCTTAGTATTATTCAGAATGTTTTAGTCATTACAGAGGTGTTTCCCAAAATGGGAACAGGAAAGAAAAATATATAATTGTTCCTCAGAACTTTCATTTTCAGGATTTTTTCAAGAAATATCTCTGAAGATTATACATAAGTCATTAGCAAATGTTAAACTTATGATTAAAACTTAATTGTACCCTGGGTTTATAGAGTAGTTGAAGAAATAGTTTGGAATTGTATTTGGAACAGATGTGCAACAGATTTTGTGTGCTAGTAATTTTTTAGTAGCATGCTACAGTTCAGAAGGGGTTGGAAGGTGGAGTTACTTTAATTTTCCTCCAAGAAACTTACTTTTTTCACAACCACAGGCAGAGCCCTGTCTGCTAACTCCTATCAAGTCCATTGAGCAGGAGTTGCTGTGGTTGACACTGCTTGGCTCCTTCAGACACCATTTTGAAGTAATAGGTGTATAATTAAGAGTTGTCATTAATTCTGTAGACCTGCCTCAGTGTAAGGTTTCCCTTGACCTTTTTGTCCACTATTTCTACTCATCTGTATTGTTTCTGTAGTCCTCGTTCACATCATCATCTTTGATTTGGCTCTTTTTTTCCCAAATGACCTTTTATATAGCTCAGAATAGTCTGGGTAAAGTGGCAAAGAAAGAGCAATTTCTGAAACATCAAAGCATATTCCATGCTTCTTCAATGTAAATTCAGCAAAATCTTTGCCATAATGCAATCTTCCTATTTTATAAATAGGTTCTTTTGAATCCTTTGTTACCATTTAACATGCTTGCAGAATTCCTTCTTATCCAAGTAACTGTTTTCATCCAGATATAATTTGCTTTCCATCTCGTGCTTGCTTTTATTAGAATACTGTAGCTGAATTCTGCTCCTCAGGCAATACGCTTAAAGTCTGCAGGATAGCTCTTATGGATTTTTTAAAAATAGGTCTCTGTATTTTAGTTTATATTGTTATTTAGGGTGGTTGTGAAATGCCTGTAAATCTTGTGTAAGATTCAGAAGTTTGTACTTACTGTTATGAAGGATAAACCTAGGATTTGGAGGGAAATGTAAACAAATCCTGAGTGATATTCTTGGCACAATTATAAACCTTGGTCTTGGAGAGCTTGTGAAACTGCTCACATGTTTGAAGTTAAATCTGCACTTAGCTCTTTGCAAAGTGCAGAAATGCATAATTAACCACAATAGAAAACAAGAAAATTATAAGAACTCTACACATGTATCACATAATAATGGTATACAAATAGTAATAAAAGTGATGAATATCATCCATAATAAGAATTCTTGCATCTGAAATCAAATATCAAAGTGTCCTAAGGCTTTTGTATTAATCTGTGTATGAAGATGTTCTTACATAGTTGCATATTAAAAATTTGTCTTTGCCTAGCCAAACACATTCATCACTCATCACTTTCTTTTCAAAGGACTGACTGCTGGTTTGGAGAACTGAAAGCTCCCACCCATTTATATAAGTTAAGCACATTATATATTTTAAGTTTTGTTTTTCAGGGCCTTGCTAAGAATGTACTCTATCTCCCAAAAGAGACAGTTTGAATTCCCTTTGTGAAACATAGTGATAAGTGTTCCAAACATCTCCCAAAACAGTCAATATTAGCAATAATATATGAAATGATCCACATCACTATTGTTTGTGAAGGAAACAAAGATCTAGCAGCATTCAGGTTTAAACAGTCTTGCTATCAAATGCAAATCAACCCTGAATATGGTACTGTATTAAACAGGAGGCAAGAGGACACATGTGGAGCCCTCTAAAAGGAAGCTTTCTTGGTGATTTTGTATATTGTTTTGTATATCTAATAACTTCAGAAAATACTGTGCAGCCACACCATAATTTCAGTTTGTGTGCGTATTTTTATTTAATGTCAGTAGGAGGTATCCAATCTAAGGGCACAACATGTGTTGGTGGAGCAACTCCCAGTGGTCCTGAAGATAGCTGGAATGTTGCCATTAGGTTTAGACCAAGGCACTTGAACAAAACCAGTAACAAAACCTCCCAAACTGATCTAGATACATTTACATATTCTGCATTTTTTGCAGGACACAGATATTTGGTTATGAAAGGAACTGCAAAGATGTCAACATACATGTCTCTGGAGACTTCATCATTATAATTTCTTCTGCGTTAAATCCCCACTAAATTCAAATATACTAACCATTTTTAAAGAGAACACACTAAGCTGTAATCCTGTAACGTCCAGAGCACAGGGGTACTTTCTCTACAGCTGATGGAAGAGGACTCCTCCAGAGGCTGTTGTTCTGTCCCAACAGAGTACCTGCAATGGGTTGGGTGACCTGCACTTCAGGGGTGACTGATGGCAGAAGGTGGTGGGTGGTAAGCTTAGTTTAATGGTAAGATCGTTACCTGGATAAAACAAAAGAATTTTAAAATCCTTCTATTTCACTGAATAGTGATGGAGAGTATAGATCAGGTATATGTTAGTACGATTTATTTGATTTCAATATAATTTCTTTAGATCTACACAAGCTCTAGTCACAAGCAAGCACCTTCTTTCTGGAATGGTCTAATATTATTAATTTAACTTCATGTCCTGACTGCAGGTTCAAGAAAATCCAATATTCATCCAATACACTTTATCACTGGATTGTATGTGATGTGAAAAGTCCTCTGCAAAGTGAATGTGCTAGGAAGAAATGGCTTAGCAAGAGTGCTGAAGTAGTGCCTGAACCACTTATTAGTGGATTTGACCTCATTACCCTTTCTAAGCAGAAGTGTTTTAATCCTTATTCATAAATATGACTTAAGAGACAGAAAAAGTAAATGTTTTGATCAAAGCTAGGCAGTAATATTTGGCAGAAGACTGGAACCCCCACTTTTGAAGGCTTAGTTCTGTGCCACTTTGACTTGTAAGTGTAGTAGTTGTTACCAGAACAAGACAAATCTCATGGACTTCAACTTTTTGTAAGAATGGGCTATCCATCCTGGAAAGTCTGTGGTATAACTTAGTCGCTGGGCATCACCATTCTTTCCTTCCCCATGTACAGGCTTGAATTTGACATCTCTGCTGCTATTTTTTTCCCATTCTTTCTGCTCTTTGCTTATATACAGAGACTCTCTTAGCTTATTTTTCATTCTGCTCCAATTTCACCCTATTTTTCATTATTAATTTTACTCTCCATCATCCTATCTGTTCCCGCAGGTGAAATGAATGAATACATAAAATAAAAGCTCCATAGCACTCAATTCTGAACCAATAACATCTCAGTGACTTTCGAATTATCACAGGCAAAAGGAAGGTGCCTGTCCTTAGTTGTAATTCATTATTCTCCCAGGCATTTGGTGCAAGATATTGAATGCAAACATTTCAATGAATCAACCTGGTTCCCCTTTGTATATGGTAAATCATTCTCAGAATAAGAAGGAAGGACTAATACCAGTCACTAATCAATTATCAGTTCATTGATGCCTTCATTGATGTGAATTAGTATAATAAATCTGAAAAACAGCAGCCACTAAGTTTGAGGTAAAAGTCAATACCATTGCTAAGTGTGACACAGAAGCTGCAGAAAACAGCACATGACAGTATTTAACAGTACAAAAATGTGTTGTATAGCATTTTGTCTATTACACATCATGTGTTTTATCACCTTATGCTGATGACAAATTGTGCATCAGAACCTTGCCCTTTAATAAAGGCATACAGAGAGTAATTCACTTATGTATATGCTGGAGAGTCTGAACTTACTGGTAAACTTACTTCAGACCTGGCTTTCCCCGTTGGGTAGGTAGGAGTAGACAACAGGCTCAGTGTAGACTTCTGACTCATTCCAGGTCTATATTCTAGTAGTCTCCAAAGGCCATACCATGGACCACATACTCCAGAAACTGAAGTTTCTATGTGTCTGACTGAAGTACTGTGGAGGCACAGAGCTGCTTAGTTTTTCAGACTAGTCAGGATCAAGCTGCTTAGATGATCTTATTGGCTTCTAGGCAAAAACCTAAGTCTCCTGTGAGAGTATTAATGATATTTGCAAATGAAGGCTAAAAAAGGACCAGAACTTGTGGTGAATTCTCCTTCATAGAAATATATATGCATTAAAAAAGACATCTAAAGTAGATTTCTGAACAAGTGTACATATTTTAATACTAGCATTTATAGTTATATTAATACATTATGCATTACACAAACACTAAGCTTATTCAAATTTAGTATATGTAGTAGCCATTGGCAGTTGGACTAGATGATCATAGTAAGTTCCTTCCAACTGACATATTGTAGTCTAGTCTAGTCTAATGTTACAAGGTTTTGTAATGTTACAAGATTTTGTGGGGTGCAAACACCATGATCCATATGGAGGGCTGTACATCCCATCTGTGAGGGTGGAATCACACCCTGAGGTCCTGCAAACCACAGGAGATGGGAATATGACACATCTTGTTCTAACAGGCTGTAGCCATGTGATTGAGAAACTGCTGAGAACACTGAGCCTGCTGGGAAAGGGTTCTTGCTCATGGGCTAGGTTTTATACTCTCAAAGTGGTGGCTGCTCCTCTGCAATTGGTAGAGGTCTGTCAGCATTTCTGTGACAAACAGGGATTCTGGTATTAGGTGTAAGCAGCTTTTGGCTTTTAAATGATTCCTGACTGAGAAAGGAAAAAAAACCCCACAAATAAAAGAAATTGCAATTCCAATGATAGGTGTATTAACTCACATGGTACCATTGTCGTTTCCTCCATGAAAAATGTTGAACAGATCACAATGCCTCTAGGCTTTCTGAGTTTTGTCCCATTTCTGAATGAAATGAAATTACTTTGAACACTGTTTTTTTAGCATACTGATACTAGCAGCTCTAGATATTCTGCTGTCCTCTTCACTTTGATCTTTTCTAATAGGATGAACAGGTCTAGATGGCCTAGATGTAAATGTCAGTGACTACATAAGGACAAACTAAATCAGTGCTTTCATTTTGCTTGTACAAGAACTAGTAATGTCAGGATATGGCAAAGAAGGCTCTTAATAAACATTGGCATAACAATGGCAGTAATGGGGCAGAAGCAACTTCATAGGACTCCGCAATATTTAGTTAAACGTAATGTCAGTATAATACAGTTTTGGCACCCCACCTTCAAACTGGCTGCCTGTGTTGCTTTTGTGTCATATGTAGATTCTGAGCAAAACTTGTAGCAAAGTAATCACTGTGAACCTTCAAAGTAACTTCTAGGATGAGTACATCTCATGCTGTTTGCATAGTCATACACTGAATTCTCAAAAAGTGGTAGGCAACCTGAAGTCTGAAATTGAGAGTCACTAATTAGGGTACAGTATTGGAACATTAATCTAATAGCCTTACAGAGGAGGAGGACAGGCTGTAATATAGTCTCCTACGGTGCTGTGTGATATGATAGCAACCAAGGACAATTAAACAGGTAAGTTTAAGAGAAAGTTATTTCCTCTTACCCTAAAAAAGAAAGGTATTTTCTGAGACAGCTGTTCTATTAACTCCAACTCACAAACTAACTTAGACATTGGAACAGCTGCGAAAGAGCTTTATATATTCTTGTGTTCTATTATTTTTGCATTTATTGTTTAATAATTTACAAATATAAGTTTCAATTAATCACATTTTTTAATCCTTTCTTCTGTCAGTGATAAATATAACTGAGGGTTCTCACACTCACCCTTCTTTGAGCAGGAAGCAGGACCAAATGACCTCCTGACATGCTATTCAGCCCAAATTATTTTATGATTCTGTGACCTAAGACATCAATGTATTTAATTCCTGTGCATGTGTCATTCCCAATTCTGAAGAATTAAACACTTTTCAGAAAGCACGACCTAATTATTCTTTCTCCAAAGCTGCCTTTCTTAGCATCATGGACAGGCTTGAGAACTGCTATTTAAGACACTGAGAAGAAGAAATATCTGCAGTTTACCCATGTTAAAGTCCTGCCATCTTGAATTAGACTGGTCTTCAAGAAAGTTGGTAACAAGCATTTTGTAATAAAAAAATGAAGACGTGGTATTTGCAGAGTTTGATGTAATTAAATTCTGAAAATATCTCACAACTGTCTTTCTGTTTAATTTTATTGTCCAAAGAATACACTTCCTTATACTATACCAGAAAGGTCCAAAGCCAGGACCCTTAGTTTTAAAACATAATTTGCAGTGTCGCTACGGTTTAGTTGAGCAGGCTAAGAGATTGTAGGTTCAGGGTTGTGTGGGCAGCTGAAGACTTGGGCAGGTGACACACAAGAACTGACACTGCTGCACAGTGCGGCATCACTGGCAGTGCAAGGGCTGCCCTGCAACAAAGTTTTTGCATTGCTGAATTAGGGAGTTTTAAGAAGAGATTATCTGAAGTCTTTCTGATGACTGAGTAAAGCCAGTCTGGAGCATCTTACCAAAACTTACAGAGCTGTTTTATCTTCTCTGAAGGTCCTGAAGGTGCAGAAGGAGGCTGTGAGTTTTGCTATTTTTGTGAAATAAAATCTGAGTATTTTGAATTTTTACTGTTATTTCATGTGTGTTCTATATACTGTAGTTTATAGTATGTTTTGTGTCCCCTGGGGCAGAAGTGTCACTTTTTTTTCCCATGCGGTTTTACATTTGAAACTTCCAGAAATGAGCTTTTTAATGGTATAGAAACGTGCAGTGAACACACATTGAATGTATTAAGCACTCAAACATTGCACATGATCTACTATGTAAATTCACAGAAGTTACTGACTATTATGTCTGAATTTTATTCCTTCAACATGTTATCCTTTACTTTTACATCCTTTATTGTTAATTCCTTGCAGAATTCCTATTTATTATTTAAGTTATTATTAGATGAGCTGTCATTTTCTTCAACTAGGCAACTATTTTCATTCAGATAAAATTACTATGCTCCCAATACTTGCTTTTATCAGCATATTATAGATTTTTTTTTTATTGAGGACAAATTATTATCATTTGAAAACTGTCTAATTTATGTGCACAGTAACTTATTTAAATATCATTTATAATTGTGTGTGCATACCCATATTAACATTATAGCATATTACAAATTGATAAATGTGGTGCAATTACGAGATACCACATACAAATATATTTAATGACCTTTCCATGCAGCAGACAGACACTTTAGCTCATCGCATTTTAGAAGAAGCTGGGTATATTCACTGTGGCTATTATGGCTTGTAATACCTTACGTTGCAAGTTTTAAAGTCTATCAGAATTCCCTGTACACAATAGAGCTCCTACCGTATGTCAGGTAAATAAAATATATTTTGAAAACTCCCTAAACACCTACTTGTCAACAGTGGTTATTAAGGTTATTTATGGATATATCTATTCTCAGCATGTAGAATTCATAGCCACAGGAAGTCATAGAATAAAATATCAGAGCTTGCTTTGAAAAGTGGCTGGCTCATTTTATGACTAGAGTAATGTTTGTGGGTGGTACATCCCTTAACATGGCAAGTCTGTGTATGTACAAGTGCCAGAGCAGATTCATTGCTTGAAGAAGAGAGGAACTTAAAATCTGTCTTGTTGTTCTTTGCTGAATGTCATCCTATTTTTCAACACTATTTTTGAAATGTGACTGCCAGAACTGGACACGGTAATCCCTGGATGCGTTTTTAGTACTCATTAGGGCGCTCTCTGAATTTATTCCAGATCCATGCTCCTGTTCAGATAGCCCCAATTTAGTCATACCTTGACTGGTTAGCCCTCCTTGCCAGTGTATCATGCTGAGAGTGTATGTTCTATGTTCCTAAGTAATTTTCAGCGAAATGGCTGTCTATGACCCAGTTGCCATGAGGATTTTACTTCCTAATATGCAAATATACATTTATCATCTTAGCTCCATATAAGTGACTTATTGTTATGGTCTAGTCAATGATTTTTTGTCATCATCAGATTTTATTAGCAGTAGTTTTATTACAGATCATTGCTAAAGATACCAAATACCATTAAGCCAAAAGTGGAGCCTACAAGAAATATGACTTCCCACTTTCAGTTACTTTGGAAAGTCTATTCATCACCCAGATTCTCCTCCATTAGTATGGGTTTTATTGATTTTATATAGTGTTATATATAGTGGTAAGTTAAATAAAAAAATCTCACAGAAAATCAAATAGTTCAGATTATTCTACTATGTTACACAGTTACCTTCTCCAACTGGGTTTGCATTCCTGTAAAACTGATGACAAGTCTTAGATCAGTGCAGAATATTAAACACAGTTGGCCAGATGTAATAGAATCATAGAATCATTTAGGTTGGAAAAGACCTTTAGGATCAAGTCCAACAATTAACAAGTCCACCACTAAACCAATTAAGGGTAGAGTAATAATTAATTTCATGTTTCCTGGCTTGGTGGCTGGATTATTTTTTAATGAGTAAAACTAGGAATCATCAAGATTGGAAAGGATCTCTAAGATCATCAGTCCAGCCATCAACCCAACACCAGCATGCCTACTAAACCATGTCCCAGAGTGCCATGTCGACACGTTTTTTGAACACCTCCAGGGATGGTGACTCCACCACCTCTCTAGGCAGCCTGTTCCAATGCTTGACCACTCTTTCAGTAAAGGAATTTTTCCTAATATCCAATCTAAATCTCCCCTGGAGCAACTTGAGGCCATTTCGTCTCGTCCTAATGTGTTTACACAGTAAGTTTTCACTTACACACCCACCCACGCACCCCCAAATCATGCATATATGTATACATACCTAGTTTTTCAAAAGTTTTAGTCATGAATAGAAGTAAAACATTAGTCCTGATAGGCTATCTGTCTGATCTACTACAGCGATGCAATATTATTAAAAAAGAGAATGTTTATTCTACTTTTTCTTTAGGTTCACAACGCAATAAAAGATCTAACATATGGACTGTAAGTGTCCTGCCAATTATTTGAAATTACAAACCCCAAATACACTAAGATCATCCTGTTATTCCTCCAAGCTGCAGCACGTACTGAAATGCTAACAGCTCATACACCAGCCTATACCTCAAACCACCAACCTCTCTTCAAAGGTTAGCTGAAGCAGATGGACCTTCCTACATACAACCAGAAATATACATTTTTAATGAAGTCTCTCCAAAGCTCACAGTATGAGACTGAATCCTGAGGTTTAAAAAATAATTATTACTTGTTGCAAATCTGTAGTTTAATAAAATCTCAAAGGCAACAAAAGACATAAAAATAAGTGAATGGGAGAAAAAAGCCAACAAATTGTTACTTTCAGCATGTTTTCCTTGTTGTGATAACACCTGTATGAGAAAATGGAGGCATTTAGTGTGAGAGAGTCTCCTTGGGAGCTCCCTGTGTAGGCAGCTGACCCCAGCAGAATGGTACAGGAGGCATCACCCAGATATGCTCCATGCTGCAGCAGCTCAGTGCTCCAGATGGCACTGGCCAGATGTCTCCTCCATGCTCTTTATGACAAATCTGGAAAACTTTTGTCTCTTCAGGGAACATGAAGGACACAGAAAACCAAGAGCATTACTTATCTCCAGCTTACAGCTGGCCTGTTCCCTGGAGTAGAAACTCCATTTTCTGCTGCTAGATGAACAGATCTGTATCTACTCTAAATACCCATGCTCTTCTGAGGGGGCATGTGTATCTAGCCAAAGCTCGCTCTTGCTAAAGTATCAGTGGTTAGAGCATTTAGCCAGAAAATTGCACAGCAGTCCTAACAAATATATATCTTCCAGTTCCCAGAAGAGCTACCTAACCAATCGTTTAGAGAATACTTGGGGACAACCCCACATTGATCCTGCTGGGGCTGTGTCAGAAGAACAAATAAGAAACTGCATTGATCTGTCATGGAGGCAGGGGAAGAAGGATTCCTACAATTTTGTTCTAGCACCCATGGCAACTAGGACCCATGCAATGTGAAACATGGGGT
The DNA here is from genome assembly GCF_030463565.1 of Pelecanus crispus. Classification (NCBI taxonomy): domain Eukaryota; kingdom Metazoa; phylum Chordata; class Aves; order Pelecaniformes; family Pelecanidae; genus Pelecanus; species Pelecanus crispus. The sequence goes on from NC_134645.1 coordinate 106,410,349, forward strand.
AGAATACAGATCTCCTCTTCCCTGACAAATGACTATCATGACCAGGACACTAGCCAGCAAGGCAGTGCTTTCTGCTGGGCTTATTGCTGTTGATGTATTTTAGAAAGGCTTGAAAATGCCAGTGAGTAGGATTTTATGTATAGAGTTTAGGTATCATTATATTAACATATCATATCTACACCGTTACAGTCTTTGAGTACTTGTGCAAGGAGCATAGGAAAAGTCTGTGGTTCAAAACATAGGTGATGATGAATAATATAGATGCTGCAAGACTGGCTGGCTACAGCTAGAGATTGCTGCCTTCCTGAATAGACTTCCTGAAAATACATGACCCACTCTTTTAAGCACCAACTGGGCTCTCTGGATCTCATTCATAGGCATAATTTGCAAACCTGAATGATTAAATACAACACCCCCTGCCTAAATTAGTATTTAGACAGGTTAATTAGAACTGGAATAGTTCCATCCAGTGTCTGCTGCTTTTCTATGGAGTGAAACAGCAGCTTTTCCTCCTCAGAAGGCTGGAAAACTAATTATAGGAGGTATAAGATGGTGCTCTAGCATGGCGTTTGCTCTGACTATGAACTCCATATGTTAATGTTTTATTTTAGGCTATAGGATTCAGTCCTAAAACACTCTAATACATGTGAAAACCTGTGAATGATTCCCAATTGCACTTAGGTCTCTTGCAGTCAAACATGTTTGCAGCACTGAACTCAAGTTCTGATTTGTGAGGGGCAGTAATTTTGAAATGGGATTCCTTGCTTAGTCTATTAGTTAGCAGTGACTATTGTTGTAGCAGTCACTTTCTAGCTCAAATGGAATCCAATACGTGGCATTACCAGCAAGGCTTGCTAAAGCCTTAGGCTGCGAGCTGTGAACTTTCACCTAGATACGCTGACTGTATACTGGACTTTCACTTAGCTACACGAAGGCAGGCCCTGAAACCAGGGCAAACCAGAAGGATAAGGTAGCCACAACCATCAGCAGAAGCTGCATCCATTGAGATGAGAAAAGGAACGGCCTGCCTGGAGACAGAGAATGGATCCAATGAGGAACAAGAAGACCCCAGACCCAAATATTGCCATTGGACCAAACTGTGGCATGAGGGGAGTGGAGCTTAAATTGTAAGGGTATGATTGCCCAGGGATTTCTTTGTTTGGGGTCACTCTCTGGAGGCACCCAACTCAAGCTGTTTTTTACCACTGAACCACTCGATAAATTCATCTGACGTACATTGTATTGGAGACGCTGCTTTGGGGAAACCTAGGGTTGCACCTGAGAGAAGAGAAAGCACCTGAGGGTGAGTGTGTGTGTGAGCAAGGAGTCAAAAAGGGGCACCCATCAGCTTAATGGAGCTGCCTGCTGCAAAGGCACTCTGGTCCTAGCAGTTAATGTCTCGGGTGGAGTGTGTGTGACTCCCTGAATGGTGCGTGAATGCTCAGGCAGTGGCTTCTCCTTTAACACTATCATTTATTATTTACCTGCATCTGTATTTCTCCATTAATGTGTTTAGAAAGAGGCAAAATGAAGCATCAGCTCCTGCTCCATTTCAAAAGATGGGAAAAGATTGTGCTGTTTAAATTTATGTTTCAAATTAAAGTAGCTGAAGAAATTGGACATTTTTTATTTAATGTATTTTTTTAAAATTGTTACCATAAGAAAAATAGTGTCTTTTAGAATGAATTGTTCAATTCATAAGTATCCTAAAGTATGAAGAAGTCGTAAATTTTCCATATAGAATAGTAGCATTTTATTAAAAACACTATCCATAGTCTGCACTTGCAGTCAAAGGAGAAAGTATGGAACATAAAACATGATGTCAATTTATCTTATCGCTATAAACAATACAGCTGAGAAGGAAGAAAGTTGCATTACCAGTAGAAAAAACATATTACCCTGTGTATATTTAAAAGAAAATGGCAGTTTATTTTTCATGTATTTCTCATGAATGCAAAGAATACATGTTTCTTGTTGAGCAGATCTGCTGACTATAATACTAATAAAAGCAAAACAGGACCTGTTCACTAGGCTGAATTCCTCTACCTTCCAGGCTCCAAAGGATTCAAGCAAAATCAAAGGTCTGTGTTTCCTAAGACAGAAAGGGGCATATTATCAAGAAAACATTGCAAGCTATTAAGTTGCCATGGAATAATTTTTCCCAGTGGTTGTTTTCATGGCAGTAAAAGAACGTGATGCATTAATTCTTTCAATGGGAACAAGCAAAGGACACAAAATATATCCTCAGTTCCTTTGTTTTCACCTTGTAATAATTGTCAGGAATACAAGTTTCAGTGACCACAAATGTGGCTCTTTTCTTTACACAGATTAATCCAAGGTCAGTAGCTAATAATGTTAAAAACGTTTACGATTTCATCAAGGATGGGACCCTTGACTTGCACGAATAATTAAGATCCTGCAGGATTTGGGCTGGATTATGCAAAAAAAGAAGGGGGACTTGGAACTACCATTATGCAGTGAGACCTGTATCTTTATCTCACAGTTAGAGTTCTTTGTAATTTTCTGCCCAAGATCTTGGCTCATGGAAATCTCTAGATTTCTCTTCTGAAAAGCTGCATCATTCTAACTGACAGTAGACTATTCTGCTTAATGTGAAGAGTGTGTTATGGCTACTTTGACAAGTGGTCAAACCTTTTTGCTCTTAGTGCATGTAATATTCAGATAGCAAGTAATAGTTTGGCAGCATGATGTCTCTCACATAATGGATCTAGCTTCCTTTGGTTTTAAGATTCTGCAGAGCCAAAGTAGACCGACAGATAGACAAACAGACAAATACATAGATGAATGCATGTTTTATGTTTAAATATGCATGCATAAAACTCTCCTCACTGAAACTATTCAGACTTTAGCCAGCTGCCACAGTTGGAGGTGTGTATTTACATTCTAAAGGTCATATGTGAATGCGGAGACTCACAAAAAAACCTCCATGACTACAGCAACAACAATTCCTCCTTCTCTTTCTTGCTTAAACATCTAGTATATCCTTATGCCTTATGCAGGAATACAGTAGCTAGGTGCTTTTGGTTTTGTAAGTATCTTGGGACAGGTCATGAAAACAAGTCCATCTCCTATACACCCTAAGCAAGGTTCTTTGCTATTCTCAAACTGTCTGAAATCTTACACAATAAATTGATCGTTGCTGTTTGAGAGCTTTTCTAGCTATATGGAATATTTCACCACTGTGGATCATGCAATTTAAAAGTCACTATTTGGTGTGATGGGGCACATCCAAGCCAGCATTACTGCATTATTCAAATGGCCATTTTCCATAATAAATGTCTTGCTTTGCCCATCCAATACAACAGTATACCAGCAATGGAACTAGCTCAAAGTGAACTACTTTGTCTGCACTGCAGAGTAACAAAGAGCTTGGCTCACAGAAACAATATACTGGTGTCAACATTGTGTTGACTGCCCATTGAATATGGTTGCAAGTAGCTCCTGGAGAGGAGGGTGATTAGTCCCAGCACCGTAGCTACATCACTTCCAGTTCTGAACCTAACTCATTCAGAGCCAGCCTGGGGATCTTCCAGCAGACATATCCAAGGTGCGCCACTACAGCATGTGCGTTTGTCTGAAACGTAGCTAATAATAGCTATGACCAACAAGGAGAACATAACCTTTTGACTTCAAGGCATCCTCTGCCTCAGCAATCTAACTCTCTGTGAGTTTGAGATAAAGTTGCCATAATATAATTTGTGTGGGTCTATAGGCTGAAATGGAAAAGGGAGTGACAACAAAATACTCTTGCCCCACATAGGTAGTATTTTGTGTTTGTGCAGCATTGATCTCCAGTGACTGCTGATTTGTTTCTGGATGAAGGCCAACCATAAAGCTCAGGCTGTGTGAGATCCAGGTACTCCTCTCTGTCATTGTGACATGCTGAAGAGTTATGATCAGCTAATGCTTTCATTACTGAGAGGACAGAGCTGCCAGAAGCTCCTGTCCTCGTGTCCTTCATGATGGATCCTGGGATTTAAAATTAGTATTTTCTGCCAGGACTCTGCTCTATTGGCTTTTCAGATTGCAAAGCTGATCTTTTCACCCCTGTATTTAGGTCATAGAATCACTGACCTTTGTACAGATTATATTGTTTGATATGTGAAATATTGTATCTTTTAGATATATTTTTTATTGGGCAAGACATTATTTGAAATGAATGATGACACCAATTACATCCAGGTGGCTCAAGCTTGTCATGGATACTTATTTATACTTTCAAATTGAAAAAGCTAAAATAATAATCAAATGCAAATCATGTAAAAGAGGACTTCACTAGCCTAAGTATGACCATTTTTCTAGGTTAAATGGACCCACTGATCAAATTCTCATTATGTTCTGTGGTCATGATTAGTATATAAGATGGTGCCTACCAACCTTATGTTGGTGTTCTACATTTTTGGGGGTGATTATCTGCATGTACACAGGCACATATTCACTCAGTTTTGTGGATTTCTACCTAAGATGGTGTATTTATGCAGTGTTTCTCAAGCTTCTTCCAATCAGTCATCCTTGTTCCTTTGTTAAGTTTTTCTTTTCCTTTGCAGAATTCTGGGGTCATGATGATTTTGGTAGTAAGAAACTGCTATCACCAGATATATGGGAACACTTCATTATTCAATGATAATCTACATTTTAAAATTATAAAGTATAGATCAGAGCACCATATCTGACATTCTGTTGAGTGGACCCAGTTGTATAAGCTTTTGAAGAAGCATGTATGTACATACGAGCAATGGAAGAATTAATTCAAAAGTAAGAAGTGACAAACTCGTTTCCATATGTTGCTCACCATGCCATAGAACTGAGGCTTTGCAATGTGAGATAATACACTAATCTATGTGTGATGGTCTGTTAGTCATTTAAAATAAGTAGCTAGGAATATAAGCTACATCTCATTGGGTCTAAGATTACTGATGCAGGGTTGGCCTTAGGGAGATAAGGAGAATGTGTTATGAAATCTCTGATTCTGTGGTGGTGTTCTAAAAGTTCTTATAATTCTCTTATTTGACCATGCATCATATCAGAAAAAAAAAAATTGAAACAGATCAGAAATGCTACAATTTATCATGTTTGTCTCTCTGTTTTATAAACAGGTGTAACAGGAGAATATTTTATTCCCTTTATTTACTATCCAAAGATGGAAAGCACAATCTACCTTGCTCAGTAACTTCTTCCTTCTATACTCTTTACATATTACAGTTGAAAAAAATATATAGGAACATTGTGATATTGTAGGGCAGCTTATGTCCACTTTCTTATTCATAAATATAATTACAAACCAAATTTTCAATAGATCGATAAATGTGTTGTGCCTATCAGGAGTTTAATTTCAAATATCTGCCTCGGAAAAATGTCTAACTTTGAAATGGTAATAGAAGACAAAGAATTACTCTAATTCTCTACATCTTTAATTGGATCTTTACTTTTCCTGTTGGAACTAGGGAAAATCAAACTTAGAAAGGTAAGGTGGGCTCATCTGAACGTTCCTGAATGTTTCTGAACACTTCTGAGTATTCCTGAATATCTAGTGCTGTCCATAGCAAATTGCAAAAGGCCACCACCAGGGCATCCCAGACATGCTAAAATTAATACTAATTGTGACTCTGACAAGTGCATCTACTACTATTTTTAACATCTTTCTCAGATGAGTCTGATCTAAATTTTGGGTTTCCAGGTAATAATGCAGCTGTCGTGGTTTAGCCCCAGCCAGCAACTAAGCACCATGCAGCCGCTTGCTCACTCCCCCTACCCTGGTGGGATGGGGGAGAGAATTGGAGGAGTAAGAGTGAGAAACACTCCTGGGTTGAGATAAGAACAGTTTAATAACTGAAATAAAGTAAAATAGCAATGATAATAATAACAATATAACAATATAATAATAATAATAATAATAATAATAATAATAATAACAACAACAACAACAACAACAACAACAACAATGACAACAACAATAATATTATTATTATTATACAAAGCAAGTGATGCACAATGCAATTGCTCACCACCCGCCGACTGATACCCAGACAGTTCCCGAGCAGCGATCGCTGCTCCCCGGCCAACCCCCCTCTCAGTTTCTATACTGAGCATGACGCCATAAGGTATGGAATAGCCCTTTGGTCAGTTTGGATCAACTCTTCTGGCTGTGCCCCCTCCCAGTTTCTTGTGCGCCTGGCAGAGCATGGGAAGCTGCAAAGTCCTTGACTAGCATAAGCAGTACTTAGCAACAGCTAAACCATCAGTGTGTTATCAGCATTATTCTCCTACTAAATCCAAAACACAGCACTATGCCTGCTGCTAGGAAAAAAATTAACTCTATCCCAGCTGAAACCAGGACAGCAGCTAACTCACAGTTCATTATAGATAAATTATAGAGGTCTTTCAGCACTTGGGAATTCCTACATAGGCAGGTCTTTGCTGACAGATGACAGTTCTGTTTCCTTATGGATAACAGAGCTGGGCCCCAAACTTCTTGATGCTGAAGTGTTTTGTTATAGCAGGATCTGAGTAAGAAAATATTTTCATATATATCAGAAGCTATTTAATAGGCATATAATTCAATTGCTTTTCAATGTAGAATTGGATATGTTAGGATCTTTGAATATTTCATGATTTCAATAAATGATTTATTCCTTCATTAACAACAAAAGCAGGTAAGTATTTCAGTTGACTTGCATGTTGTCACTGAGTGCTCAGTAAACTGTTAGTGGAGCTACCTAATTGCATATGATAAGTATGCAAAACTAACTTGAATGATAAAGAACATTCCTGGAGAACTTCAAATGCTTAGGCCAAATATGTGAAGTATTAAGGTTTGCTAATTGGAAACTCTATTTACTTAATTAAAATACAGTGCCTGTGTGCTAATACAAATGAGAACAGTCAATATGTAGCTAGCAGGCATAAACAAAAGGGGATTACCTACCTGAAAAACACATTTACCTTAATTACAGCACTCAAATTTTGTACGTCTTTTCCTAACGAAAATGAGACGCCATTATAAAGAGAATTGAGGTTAGCATATTATTAATGAGATTAATTAAAAAATTATATTTCTAATACAGTGACTGTATATTTTCTTTGCCATATTCTCAACATAAGAAACATTATTCAGGAAGTGTTATTAGTATTTTATTGTATTTAAGCTTTAACTTTGATCTAATTTTCTCATATAATTCCCTTAGTGACTCTCAGGGGACAAGAAAGATGGTCCTGTAATTTGTACTAACAATGCCGATAACAGAAAGATCGGTGTTCTAAAAAAGACACACTAATCCAAATATAGCCATCAGCAGCTTGGCAATCAGCAGGAAAGACCATGACGTGCGCACCAAAAGAAAGTGCAAGTGAGATCTGTTAAGCTAAATGTCACTTTCAGGAGCACCACCTTAGGAAGTAAAGTGTCTTGGCAGCAGCACATAGGTGGTTTTGACAATGAAATGTTTTTTCTAAAGTTGTTTTTTATGAAAAGATGTTTCTTCTGAAAGTGACCATGAACTCTGTCACAGACATGATACCTCTCCTGCTGTGAACAAATATTGGAGCTGGGAACAAGCTGCCCCGCAGTATTTGTAATTCAGCCTGTCTTCTTATGTAGTTGAAAGAGCGTGTCAAATCTTAGGGCTACATGTGTTGTCATTCTCTACTCCTTCAAACTAAAAGCATTTAACAGCCATCCTGGTACCAATGAATTACCATGATTTGAAAGAAGAAATAAGTGATACACCTGCTACCTGAATTTTGAATGAGAATATCATTCCAACACCAGGCAAAGCAAGGGCATGAAGACGAGAGCTGCAGGAGTAGAATGAAGAGGGGCTGTGGTGCAGCTTCACCTTTCACTGAGGCTACCTGATTTTCAGAAATGCTGCACAAAGCCCAGGAATGTCATGAGCAAATGGCAGCGGCTGCATCTTACCTCTCGCCATCCAACACTGGTTCTGCCATAGGAATGCAATGTTGAGTTCCTATGACTGAAAATTGCAGACTGATTTAATTTCTAAACTAGGTATCCCCTGATCTTTTAAGAGCCATCTCTAATGGTGCCTTTCTGACACTTTTCTAAAAATTGGCTAAGGTAAACTTAAAAACATGGTCTTTACAAATGCATGAGGCTTAGCTGATGTCTTTCAACTCCGTCCTGTCAATAAAAAGTAACTGAGATTGCCTTATGGCTGAATAGCAGTAAATACCTTCCCTCTGATCACTGTTGCTCTTTTACAGGCAGCAGAGTTCTTCCATCCCCTTTCTACTTTGAGCCACTTGCTTCCCCTTTGTCGGCAATTCATAGTCCCTCATCGTTATGCTGACACAATGGTTTGCTGGCCTCTTTGCAAATCTGCTTACTGGAAATCCCTCAGGTAAAAAAATAAACAACAAATTCTGTGGGTGGAGGAAGACAAAACAGGGTGTGCGTGACCACAACACTGTTATAAACCCAGACAATTTCAGCTGCTTATAACCACAAAATTATTAGGAGTTGTATCACTACAATAAGGTGGGTTTCGGGCTATGGCACTGGAGAGGGAAGGTGGATGCAACTTCTTAAATCAGAATTATAGTATAACATTATGGATAAAAGACAGAGTCATGAGTGAATCCTTGCTGACAATATATCAAAGACAAATGTGTGGGGTCTTTCTTTTCTTTTTCTTTTCTTTTCTTTTCTTTTCTTTTCTTTTCTTTTCTTTTCTTTTCTTTTCTTTTCTTTTCTTTTCTTTTCTTTTCTTTTCTTTTCTTTTCTTTTCTTTTCTTTTCTTTTCTTTTCTTTTCTTTTCTTTTCTTTTCTTTTCTTTTCTTTTCTTTTCTTTTCTTTTCTTTTCTTTTCTTTTCTTTTCTTTTCTTTTCTTTTCTTCTCTTTTCTTTCTCTTTCTCTTTTCTTCTCTTTTCTTCTCTTTTCTCTTTTCTTTTCTTTTCTTTTCTTTTCTTTTCTTTTCTTTTCTTTTCTTTTCTTTTCTTTTCTTTTCTTTTCTTTTCTTTTCTTTTCTTTTCTTTTCTTTTCTTTTCTTTTCTTTTCTTTTCTTTTCTTTTCTTTTCTTTTCTTTTCTTTTCTTTTCTTTTCTTTTCTTTTCTTTTCTTTTCTTTTCTTTTCTTTTCTTTTCTTTTCTTTCTCTTTTCTTTTCCCTTCCCTTCCCTTCCCTTCCCTTCCCTTCCCTTCCCTTCCCTTCCCTTCCCTTCCCTTCCCTTCCCTTCCCTTCCCTTCCCTTCCCTTCCCTTCCCTTCCCTTCCCTTCCCTTCCCTTCCCTTCCCTTCCCTTCCCTTCCCTTCCCTTCCCTTCCCTTCCCTTCCCTTCCCTTCCCTTCCCTTCCCTTCCCTTCCCTTCCCTTCCCTTCCCTTCCCTTCCCTTCCCTTCCCTGCCTTGCTCTTCTCTTGCCTTGCATTGCCTTGCCTTTGCCTTTTCTTTGCCTTTTTGTTTGCCTTTTTGTTTGCCTTTTGTTTGCCTTTTCCTTGCCTTGTATAGATAGTAAATCATAACCTTTTCCCTCTTAATTTGTTGAAGATGTAGGTTTTGTCATTTGGAGCTATCTACCTCCTCCTCTGTGTCAGTGCACCTGGGATGTCCATTATACATCATTGCCAGCTGAGCACCACTGGCCTCAGTATGTAATATTATCTGTGATTGCATCAGATCAGGAGAAGGGCTTAATGCTACCAGCTGCTGTCAGACACAGTACACGTATACTTGAAACTTCTGTCCAGGGGCAAGGACTTCTTCCCTAAAAGAGAGGCCCTTATTCAAATGGCAGCTACAGGACTGCAGAGCTGTGTTTATTGCAAAGCTTTTAGCTGCATGGAGCTCAGAATATTTGCAATGGCATCAACCTCTGTTTAAAACAAATCACTGATGGCCTTGTGTCACAAGATCTTTAAATGCACATTAGTCCATAATTGGTTCACCCATCAGTGTGAACTTTTCACTCGCTTGATAAGATAATTACCTCTGGCTTATATTAGTTTATTGCTGCTTTCTCTGAAAACCTGATTATTGCATGCAGGCATTCATTAAGCAAGCAGCTGCACACAAGGTTTTTGCATTTTTCTGCCTGATCCCCAAAAGCCACCTCCCAAGACCATATGAGGGGTTTACTACCCCTCATGCTTCCTCTCTACTAGTGGCCTGTTGCTGACTTCTGGCTGATGACTCTGACCACCCAATCCCTGCCAGCAGGAGGGGTCATGTGAATTCTCCTTAATCTGCCTCTGGCAAAGTTAGTCAGTTTAGCTTAAACCACTTTCATTGACTGGTTAATTTAACCTGACTGACTTTGCCTGCAAAGGATGAAGGAGGGTTTGTGTGATCCTTCCTCTGGAAGAGCTGTGGGAAGAGACACCTCTGGCAGAATGACTGAGAGCTGCAAAATCTTCTTGGGCTACAGCAGTTTGCAGAATGAGTGAATTCACGACCTAAGTATAAGCACCGTTGACCTAAGTGGCATGATGTACAAAAATAATGATTATGCCTAGAAGCACGGTGTGAGGAACAGCCTCCATGACTATGCCTAATAATAGTAAATTAAACAGTGTGAGACGTGGTTTAAGGACTGGTATGTGATCATCTGTGCTCTTTGCTTGTTAACATGCTCCCTGGCAGTTTTGGCCTGGGCCAACGAACCAGAAGAGCACAGCTGGGAGGCAGTGTAGGTCAATAAGGAGTATGGACAAGACCAGCTTTTCAGGAGGATCGACAGAAGGGTTTAGCTTTGTAAGCATGAGCTGTGCCATGCCACTTGCCCTCAGGACAATGGGGAGGATTTACATGGCGTAGAAGAGGAACTAAACTTAGTGCATACGTTGCCAAGTTCCTAGGATGCTCTATATCCTCCTTGGAAATCTGAGCTATTCTGGGCACCTGGATTACGTACCATGTCTTTCTCTTGACTAAATGGGAAGCCTAAAGAAATCACCTAGTTTAAGGCACTTATGTGTGTAAAATTAGGCTTTGTGAGAGTTCTTTCCTGTCCACATCCCACCCACATTTTTGTATGGACAAGCTACAGGTTACCTGAATATTTTCAGATCACTTGAATATCTCCAAGGATTGAGACATTGCTATCTGGACATGGTCCAGGGCAACTGGCTCTCAGTAGCCCTGCAGGGAGGTTGGACCAGATGATCTCCAGAGGTCCCTTCCAACTGCAACCATTCTGTGATTCTGTGATAATGTAAAGGTGAGTGGAAGGAGAGCGCGTCTGCTCCCTTAAGGTCATGTGTTCAAGGACCTGTTCAAATTAGATGATAAAGGAAAGGGGGAAACCCAAAAACCAGCTATGGGGAGGGATGAATGAGGTGAGTGAGGAGCTCAGTGTGAGTGGCTGGAGTATGACCATGGGTCACAGCTGATGTGCCTAGTGGCAGCTGCTGGGGGTGGCAAGTGTCTGTATCTGCACCAATCCTGGTGTGCGTGGGGTATGCATGTGTCATTCACCAGTAAACTCCAAGCTGGACTCGCCAGCAAGTAGGGGGCCCTGGGTCCGGATAGGAGTATCAAGTGGGTGGAGGGCCTGTGTGGGTATTTGGGGAGACCTGTGGGTGTGGGGTGCCCATGGGACAAGTGAGTGACACAAGTGTGTGAGTGCATGTGTCTGTCTGCACTAAGCACCAAGCTGGACCAGCCAGTGAGTTGGGGACCCATGGGGCAGGAGAGTGCCATGTGTGTTTGCCCACATGAGTGACCTCCTGTCTCTGCCAGCCCAAGAGGAGGAGGGGATGGGGTTCTCTGTGCTTACCTCTTATGTCAGTTCTGTGTGTAGGTGCAGTTGAAGGCAGCGCCCTCTCTGTGTAGCTGGCTGTGTCCATGTCCCATGTGTGTCTCTGTGTCTGTGTCTCTGGGATACATGCTCAGCTTTCCTACTGGATGAACCTGCAAGCAGGAAAGCAGCAGACATGTCCCTCAGTCGCGGCAGAGACCTCAGGTCCGTGAGGCTCCCATCTGGGCTCCAGCGGTTGGACAGGAGGGAGTCTTGGAGCAGGGCTGCTGGAAGTAGTGGCTGCTCCTAACAATCCTTAACAAATAAATTATAGTACAGCTTGTTGCTTAAACCTGGAATTTGGAGCCTATGTATGTGATTTGCATTGGAAGAAATAAGAATCATATCAAATTTAATATATTCTGATATTTTTTCCTGTTCTTCAGAAATATGTAAGAATTATGTTAATCCTTATTTCTAGGGGAAAAGAATAAAAACTTCATACTTAATCCTGTTTTTCAGTCCACGCTAAACATGGAGCTGATAAAAACCTGGAGGTTTTCTGTGTGATTCTAATGAGAATGATTAGCTACAAAAATTTTCCTGTAGAGTTTGAAAATTGACATTCCCTGTTGTCTTTGAGAGTTATATTGAAAATCATTACAAGTTGCAATTGCTCAATAGTTTTCTCAAGTTGCTAAAATATACTTCATCCTTGAGCTGCTTCCTGCTCATTGCCTTCTACGTCCAATGCTATCAAAACCCATACACCTTCACAAATGTTCATTACAGTGCTCTGCCTTTCTGGGGCTTGTGCATATCATGGTAAATTATATTCTTACAATCCTCTGCCCTCAGTCTTTTATTAAATCAGTTTAGCCAGGCTGTTTTACTTCCAAATATTTTGAAAACTAAGTTTTGAAAAAAATAGTTTGAAAACTATTCTGAAAACTAAGGCTGGGGCTTATCAGATGATCTTTGTAATTAGAAACGAAGCCCATAATAGAAGGACCATTACTGTCTCATTTGGATTTGCTATGTCAGATGATGAGTTAAAATTACACTAAAATGGCTAATTTGCAGTACATAAACATGATACCCAGAACCTAAATTTGATGCATTTTAAGTTCCTTTTGTTTACAGAAATAAAGCCTCTGCTAGAGGGATTGAGCTAGCTCTTGGCATAAACTCTCAATTTTCTTGATAGTTGTGAATCCCCTTAATCCCCTACATTCTTTGTAAATGATTTTGCATTACACATTCACTTTCTTTCCATTAGATGAGCTGTTTACACAAGTTGTTGATATGGATATACTTTTTAATTTATTTTTAAGTATGCTATTTTTGTTTTGATCATTCAGAGCCAGGCCAGAACTTCATAACTTCAACAAATCAAATTGGGATTTATTTAATATAGATTACAGTTCTTTCTTGTAAGTCCTTAGGAATACTCAGTACTTCTTAATGTTTGGAAACTACTTTAAGTGCATAATTAACTGCTTTCTCTCATACAGGTGCAGGGGAATATAAAAATTTTCAGTGCAGAAATCTCGTCCCCTTGGAAGTCCAAATAAGTTGTAATTGTACAGTACTGCAACTGTGCCTGCAGGTCATATAACTGAGTGTATTTAACAACCAAATTACTAAAATACAAATGTCTCCATAGCTTGAGATAGATTTAAGAGACAGCTTGTACAGAAGTGAACAAAAGCTCCAACCCCATTCACCTTCCCCATTCCAGTGTCTACCTGTTGTTGAGCCACACCCAAGACGTGGATAGTGCATGGGTGACAGTATCTGAAGCAAGGCTTGGAAGGATTACTGCAGAGTTGGTGGTCCATCAGACAAGTTTGTGAAGTTTGGGAGCATATAGACAACCTCTGAATTGCGGAGATGAGACATAATCTGCTTGCTTCCTCCTATAGATAGAATCTGGACACAGGGAATGGTATCAAGGGGACAAGGGGCAGAATGAAGCATTCCATGCACTGTCTCACAGTAGGTGGAAAACCCCTTATGACTGGGCAGGTAGTCAAACTCCATGTAGTTATGGACTAAATGGAAAGTCCTTGGTAACTAGAGTGTTGCCAGTAGCTCACTGTACAATTTGGGAATGGAAAAGCGAGCAGCTTCTCAACAAGTGGCGATTGTGTTCCAGTTTTGATTTTAAAGGCCCAACTCACTTTTGACAGACACCCAAAGCACAAAGGAGACCTTGGTTCACTTGCTACAAAGAACATACTGCAAAGACACAACAAGGAAGTGCTGTTACAAAATGTCCTTGATGCAGGTGGCAAAGGCTTTCTCTTCTCCTTTTTCTTATCTTCTGCCTATACTTACCTTTTACAAACTGACTGCTGCATTTACAGATGACTAGGAATGAGCTTGAGGCCCTGCTATCTCTTAAGGTCCTGAAACTTAATAATGTCATCCTACAAGAGGTGTTATCCATGGTATCCTGCTAGAGCACTGCTTGTCGAAGAATGGCTTTAGCCTATGATGTTCCAAATTTTTGCCTTGGGTTACTGGCACATTAGAAAACTGCATATGGAGAGCAATGCAGTGCACTGTGCATTTGCAAAGCCTTACTTGTGTATTCTATTTTCCTTTAAAGGAATTTCTTACAGGGAGAGCCTGGTGTTTAGCTGCTGGTCTCAGAAAACCAACTTAGAGGACCTTTGGTGTTGGCAGGAGATAGCTCAAGTGAAACCCAGGAATTCAGGGTCTGTTTGAAATCCTCATGTTTTCAGGATAAGGTTATTAACCTCCCATTGCAGGCAACAAGCAATGTCTGTCAAAAGGCTTAATAGCACTATGATAGCTCCCATGGGGGACTGCACATGGTTGATGAAGCACAAATTAAGGAACACAAAGCTACCCCAGCCGTTGTCAACCAGAATGCTATAAACTGTAGTATAAATTAGTGTGGAAGTGACACAAAAGGTTCTTGGATAACTGTTATGCAACATTGCATTTCTGTTGCTATGCAGTAGGGCATAAACAACATAAACAAGAACCAGTCTGTATCACTTCGTGCATGAACCTAGATGGACCTAGATGCAGATGAGAAAGAGTGCTGTACCTACTGGCATAGGAAGTGTACGAGATATGGCTTTATTTTAAAAGTACACCCTTTTATACAAACAAAAGGACACACATGCATTGAAAATAAAAAGATAAAATATGTGTAAGTTGTGGGGAATTATACCTTTACAGAACTCTGGCAGTAAGCAGTTGGAACTGCTGGTTTAAGGCATTGGATGAAGTAGATTCAACAGGACTTGACTCTGTGTGACTACGGATCATATTCCTGCTGAATTGGTTTTACCATCTGAAATCATGCATAAAATCAAAGCCATTTTGATAATGTAAAACTTGATTTATGTTTTAGAGATAAGATGGTTTGATGGGGGGGTGGGGGCAGAACAAGCTAAACCAAAGGTTTTGAGCAAAAATATAAAATGAAGGTAAATAAGCAAAAATGAACACCATGTGAAAGGTAACTTTACATGAAGGAGAGAGGTTGTCATAGAAAAGATGTGGTCACCACCCAAATGCATACATTGACAGACAGAAAGAGAGTACAGAAATACATTGTAATAGTGAACTACGTAAAGAAATTTGTGGCTTGCTGTTTACCCAATCCATCAGTTTTATTGTATTAATATTGAAAGGCATCCATACAATACTCATCTTGTTAAACAACCAAGGGATCCAAAAGGGTATCTGAAGAAGTTAAATTACTTGTAGTTGTCAAATATTATTTTTGGACAGTATATTTCTTTTTTTTTTATTACCCGTAAATGGTATGTAGAGGGGAACCTTGAATCTTAAACAAACTGGAAGAAGTAGAGTGAGACTGTTTGGATAATTTTGCAGAAGTTTGTGTCACTGCAGTGTTGGTCATTTCAGCAGAGGCACCAAATGAAGCAGATCTCCGACTCTGGACTCTCAGGAATTATTACACAACAAAGGAGTTGTCTCCTCTGAATGTTCTAGATTACTTTTGATATGATGAAACATTAGAAGACAAAAAAAGACAAAAGGCAGTAATTTCAGGATGACTATTGCTTAATGTGAAATGGGGTTGCCACACAGAATAACAGCATAGGTTAGGAGAACTCAGAGAACGTAACTTTGAGGCAGAGGTCATTACGACAACATGTTATCATCCAATAAGTTGTTGTCAAATGTGTTAATGGCTGGGAGGTTGTCTTTAGATGACAGGATGTCTGCTTTTTTGGAACATCTCTCATGTTTTCTTCTTACACAGTTTGTTTTTAAGAGATTGTTTCCATGGAAAATAAAATTAAATAAATATTCTATTACCCTCATGGGATGAATGTTGATGTTTGCTTTCCTTTTTGACCAGGTCACACTGTTGTTGTTCTCTCAAGATCATTTTAAATCTTGATTTTTCAAAAATGCTATTTTATGGGTTTTTTTCACATGCTTGTTTTCTCCTGTCCAACGCAATTTTGTTTATAACGTATCATTCAATATGCCTAATAGGACTAAATATGAGAAGACAAACAGCAACATTATTATCCACACTAAGCACATTTAGAAATGTTCATTTTGCTTACTGATTCTTTGAAGCAAGCCATTTCCTGATTTGTAAGGCTGGCAGAGTCCACAGTTTTAGGTGTTTATCAGTCACAGCACTCCCTCTTATGCCAATAGGCTGTTTCTTTGATCATTTGCTAGAAGTTTCAAAATATCAGGGAAAACAGCCCAGAGGTATTTTGGTTGGATCACAATGCACAGTTAAAAATATCTTAGCTCCTCGCTTATTGGTAGCAGTTTACTTCAAGCAAGACATTCAAAAAACGCTTATGCTGGCAAAGACATCCAGCTAAGCTATGCCTCTGTTTTACTTACAGGGAAATTAAGAGAACGTTTCTATAATTTCACACTATTTAATATTATCAGGCAGACTTCTAGCACAGAGGCTGCACAAGTGTGGGGATGACACCAAAGGATCTACATTTAAAGATATTTCTTAAACAGACCTTTGTCAGTGAACACCACCATCTCTTAATTAACTCGTTTCTGCTAGTAGCACAAATGCTGTCTTTTCTACTGTTGTATTGCTATAAATGGACAGTGTGCTTTATATAGCGTTACTAGCGGTAAGGGGTCGGCCCTTATAGGACAGCTATAGTGCAGGCCAGCTGTAAAGGAACGTATCCAAGTGTTGAAAAGACTACTGAAAAGAGAAAAGGTTTTTCAGTGGAAGTCTGAGCAGCTAGTCTGAGCAGTGTGCCCTGGCAGCCAAGGCGGCAAAATGCATCCCCGGGTGCATCAAACACAGCACAACCAGCCAGTCAAAAGAGGTGATTATTCAGCTGTATTCTGTGTTGGTGTGGCCTCACCTGGGGCACTGTGTGCAGTTCTGGGCCCCACAATTTAAGAAGGATGTGAAGGTCCTTGCATGTGTCCAGAGGAGGGCAACAAAGCTGGTGAAAGGGCTGGAAGACATGTACGGAAGACAGGAACGCCTAAGGACTTTGGGCTTGCGTAGTTTGGAGAAGGGGAGGCTGAGGAGCGACCTCATTGCTCTCCACAGCTTCCTGAGGAGGGGAAGTGGAGAGGGAGGTGCTGAGCGCTTCCTGCTGGTATCCAGTGACAGGATGTGTAGGAATGCTTCAAAGCTGCACCAGGGGAGGTTTAGACTGGGCATTAAGAAGCATTTCTTTACTGAGAGGGTGGTCAGACATTGGAACAGGCTTTCTAGAGAGGTGGTCGATGCCCCAAGCCTGTCAGGGTTTAAGAGGCATTTGGACAATGCCCTTAATAACATGCTTTAACTTTTCGTCAGCCCTGAAGTGGTCAGACAGTTGGACTAGATGATTGCTGTAGGTCCCTTCCAACAGAAATATTCTGTTCTGTTCTATTCTATTCTAGAGTTTGGCATATAATCTGAAAAATAACCATCCATTAAATCTGTACGGAAACTTATTTTTCCCAAATTATTCCTCACTGTTACAATGGAATGTATAATTATTGTTATCACTAATGTTAGTAATTCCTGTATGCAGTAATTTTGTCCACATTCAAGCATAGTCACAAGAATATCCACTACTAAGCTCTTGATGGGAAAAACATCATTCTACAGATTAGATTATATTACAAATTATAGGTACAAAATACAGTATATAATGTGACTTTGATGTAATTATTTTTGACTGTCTGAACTGATGTAAACAGTTCTTACAAAGAATTGGTCTCTGGACTCCTTTCTTAAAGTGTGAGTGCTTTCTGCCAATTTTGCGACAGGAAAGCAACTCGTGTCCTGTATAGCTGAAGACCAGGAAACCCATTCTTTCCACACTGGTTTTAGAGGCCACATCAAGCAAGATTTTTGTAACCAATTCCTATGTAAAAGTTTTCCCCTTCTCCATGGGTAATATTTGAAAAAGCAACTGGGGACTTTGACAATGTTAATTACTTAATAGAGATTACCTTCTGTCACGTATATTTAAAATGCTCCAACCAAATACATGTATTCTGTAAAGTGCTGATTATGCTTTTCTTTCTGTTGTTTGTACTTCTTTTTAAAAGGAACAATTGCTGATCAAAATTGGAAGCATCAGTAAAGTAAATCTAATCTGAGATATTACACTGTTGTAATAACAAAGACTATTCTTTCTCTCCGCAAAAAAACAAAACAAAACAAAACAAAAAAAACCAAACAAAAAAACCCACCAAACCAAAAAAACCCCAAAACAAAACCAACCAAAACTCCAGAGTTGGGCTTCTAACTTGTCTTCAGGTACAATTTGCAGACTGCTCAGGAGGGAACTCAGTTAAGACCTGTAAACAAATATTGCTCTGTATAAACACTAATAAATTGCAAATTATCTGCTTTAATTTTCCTGAAGATTTTTATGCACTTTCATGGAAAAGCTTAAGCTTCCTGAAAAGCCAATATAATAAGATTCTGTGGAGATTATTTTCCCTGTTTCATTTAATTACATGAGATTTTCCCACATTATAACAATGCTAATGGTACTTCATTTTAGTCTTATTTTACAATTTGTAAGATATTTCATGCTGTGAGACAGTATCTCTTTCTTTTAGATACTTTGTCATAATAGCAGCTGAAGGAAGTATCAATTTGGGGAAAGGATATTTTATTAGGTGCTGAGCTGCCTGTTTCATTGTCATTTATGCTTCCAAAGGACTGAGCTTGAATTCAGTGAGTATTCCCAAATATGATTACAAAATGATGGCTTCCACTCTAAACATTTGTTTTATGAATTCAATTTAATTCCACATTGGGGAAAAAATTCTAAATCTGTTGTAGATGAAACCTGGGTGTTTGGATCGTGATGGAATGAATATTTTTTTCTCTCAGTAGAGGATAATCTAATTTTGCTCTTCCTAAAGGTCAATAAGATCCCCGACTGGTGAAGATAAAGATAGTTCCTGTCATGCTCTAAGGGTCATTTTCCCTTTTATACCTCCTTTTCCCCAGAGCAAAACAGAAAAGTCCTGGTGTCCTTGCAATGTTTGACTCTACACTGAGTATGAGAATGGCAACACAAAGTAATTTTATATATAGAAAGATTTTAGTGTAAACCTGAGAAAGAAAATCAAGCATACTGCAGTATAATGACATATTTTACCAGATGAGGCAATTTCCAACTTGTGCAACTCTAGTCAGTTCCTGGAGATTGTCTAAAAGGCCCAGTGTGTCCCATTGCCTGCAGATTTCCCTTAGCCCTAGAATTTAAAAACTCTTTGATCAATCTTCCTACATGTTTGTGTTATTTATATTTTACTTTGTGTGTTATGAAGTCAGTTGTGCCGGTAAGGCAACTCCAAGGAATTAGCAATGCAGAGACAGACTTTCAGGGGGCAGGGGAAGGAGACAGCCGGCAGGGATTGTGCTTCAAAAAGCGTGATACCCCCAGCTGCACATGGAAGCATGCTTATGGTATCCTATGGCTCATGATAACTCCATACATCTCACCTGCCACAGATGTGGCAGGTGTGAATAAAATTCAGGTAAGAGATAGTCAAAGTGCAGTCTCAACAAGTAAAGACCTTTGTAAACAGGACATGTAAAAATAGGGAACCAGAATAAGACAAGATGTCTAAATAAATACCAGAAGTCTAAAAATAAGGTGGAGCTAAAACGGTATGGCCATAAAGAGAATCAGAAATTTGGTGGGAGAACCACACTCAAGAAAACACCCTAATAGCAGGGCAAAATCGATTTACAAATGGCAGAGGAGCAAAGACTGATGCAAGGGTGAAAGTAAGTTCTGTTAAACAAGGGCCGTTAAACAAATTGGCTTTGTGGGATCCTTTCTAAGAGCCACTGTGATGGTGACAACCATGACTTAAAATGTAACTTTTTTCTAAGACAAAAATCCTCCCAGAACTTCTGTAACAATTCAGGCTTCACAAAGAAGAATTATAATCATACAAGATCCTGTTAAAAGGAAATTGAAGGAGCATCTGGGGTGGGGAGTTACCAGTGAAATACAATGGTATACTATGCTGGGACCTGTGCCGTTCATTGTACTCATTTGTCTGGAAAAGAAGATACACAATGAGGTGACAGGTTTCCTGATACCTTAACATTTTTCTGGGTATTAAAATTCAAAGCCAGCTGAAGAGAGTTAGGGAAGAGTCTTATGATACTGAGTGGCTGGGTGATAAAGTGGTGGATGAATCCAGTGCTGATAAATGCAAAGTAATGCACCTGGAGAAAAACAAGGCAAAGTAAGTATACATAGTGATAGCTTCTAAATTAGCTTTTACCACTCAGAGGACAAATTGTTATGGATTAAAACATCTCACAACACCGTAGTGTTCTGTACCAGACAAATAAGCAAGCTAAGAATCATTAATAAATGATAGAGAACATAGAAACATAGAACACAGAAACATCATTATGATGTGCATCCAAATCCTGAATACTGTGTGCATATCTGGTTGTCCTCATCACCACCTTTTCAAAAAAGGTATAATAAAGCTAAACAAAAGTTCAGAGAAGGGCCAGAGTTATGTTCAAAGCTATTGAATGGATCAGGATTCTTCAACTTTGAGGTGACTGAAGAGTAGAAAATGGAAAAAAAAATCCACCAAGAAAATCATAAGTGACATTGAGAATAGGAAAAAGGAACAATTAATTACAGTTTCTCATGATACAAAAGGGGCCTTGAATAAGTTGACAGGCAATGGGTTGCAAACAAGATACTGCATGAGTTTTAATGCTATTGCAACAGGATAGTGCCTCCCATGGGATCCCACTTACCAGCTCTTAGATAAGCCAAAGTCAGCTCTCCTAAAACCTAGGGTCTGTTCTCCGGTACTTGCCTTCCTGACTCTCCACAGGATCGTCAGCTTCATTATTTCATGGTCACTACAGACAAGGCTTCCATTGGGATTCACATCCTCAACAACTTTTTCTTCATTTCTGAATAATAGATGCAGCTGTGCACAACCCTGGCTGGCCTATCCAGTGCCAATATCAAGAAGGTATCCTTGACACCCTCCAGAAATTCCCTGGGTTACTGTCCTGGTTTTGGCTGGGATAGAGTTAATTTTCTTCCTAGCACCAGGCATAGTGCTGTGGTTTGGATTTAGTAGGAGAAGAATGTTGATAACATGCTGATGGTTTAGCTGTTGCTAAGTACTGCTTATGCCAGTCAAGGACTTTGCAGCTTCCCATGCTCTGCCAGGTGCACAAGAAACTGGGAGGGGGCACAGCCAGAAGAGTTGATCCAAACTGACCAAAGGGCTATTCCATACCATATGATGTCATGCTCAGTATATAAACTGGGGGGGGGGGTTGGCCGGGGAGCAGCGATCGCTGCTCGGGAACTGTCTGGGTATCGGTCGGTGGGTGGTGAGCAATTGCGTTGTGCATCACTTGCTTTGTATATTATTATTGTTATTATCATTATTATATTGTTATTACTATCATTACTATTTTACTTTATTTCAATTATTAAACTGTTGTTATCTCAACCCAGGAGTGTTTCTCACTCTTACTCCTCCAATTCTCTCCCCCATCCCATCGGGGTAGGGGGAGTGAGCGAGCAGCTGTGTGGTGCTTAGTTGCTGGCTGGGGCTAAACCACGACAGTTACTTTCATCCTGCCATTCTGTCCTTTACCAGGTTTCAGTGAGGTTAAAGTCCCCTGTTAAGGAATACAGTGTGTGATCCAGAGACTTCCTTGAGTTGTTTAAAGATTTTTTTTTTCGCGAGAAGTGTTGTCCACTTTCTCACCTTGATTGTGTGGTCTGTAGCGCAGTCCCACCATGATGTCACCTTCACTGACCTCTTCTCTGATTCTGACTCTCAAACTCTTGCCCAGCCTGTTGCCCATCCTGTACAAGAGCTCCCCACATCTGAGCTGTTGCTTCACATAGAGGGATACTTCCCTTCTCCCCTGAGAGCTATTCCACCACATCTCAGTTATTCCGGCGATGTCACAGTTTTGTGATCATATGTGGTGCTTTGGTTCCTCCTTCCTCTTTCACCACGCTGTATGCATTTGTGTGCATAAACTTGAGGTAGGTATCTCTTCACATTGTTTTATCATTCTTTTGATTCCATCACTCTGCACCTTTTGCTTTCCAAGCAAATAACAATTCCACTGATTTATCCACTGTCTAAGACAGAATATGGACTAGAGGGACCTTTAATATGTTCCAGGAAGTCAGTTCCTATATTCTTACATTATTCACTTGACTAACTACTTCTTTCTTTATTCTCTATGAGAACATATCTCCTTCTCCAGGTCCCTTCTCCCTGACTGTTGGTCCCAGACATATGCTCACATCAGAATGTATACTAAGGGTGAAAGTGATCCTTTTTTATTTCATAAATTCAGATATGGGCCAAATGTGGTCTAACCCTCCTTTTAGTCCATAAAGAACATATGGTATATTGTATAAATGGTTAATATTTAATCATAGATCCTGTTCCATTTTATGGCCACAGTGAGTAAAACATCTATCTACAGAATTGTACAGACAGTATTATAAACCAGATTAAATATGTAATTACTATATTAAATAAAACAACAATTCCCCTGAAATAATAATCTGCCTCTGGGTAAGGTTTGGGAGGAGATTGGGTTGTCTATAATGCACTCAAGCATAGATTAGCTGGCAGCTAGAATTACAACTACCTCATACAGTAGTTGTACAGAAAAACTGCACTATATTCTAGTGAAGGGAAATAGAAACATATGATCTTTTATGGTATTCACAGGTAATTATTGAAAATGTGGGTTTTTTTCCTTTACTACACAGCAAATGCACTATGTTCAAAATGTCATGCAAGAGAGAAGTCTCAGTGAAATATATTTTATCTCTGTTTTCCTCTCCTGTGAGTACTACTAACAATTCATACTATCTCAGGTAGGTCTGTTGGTTCAAATAATTTGTCACAGTCTGACTTCTCACAAGAAGAGGAAATCAGATTATGGTGACTAATGAAAGAAACTCTGTATTGGTGTATAAGGTTCTATTCTGTACCTCAGAGAGCTCATTTTATATGATATTTTAAAGTGAGCTTAATGGTGGTGAAAGTTGCTGTCTTAGAAAAGGAATGGAGCACAGGTGTTGCATGGCCAACTGCTGAGCCCATGTCACAGCTTTAGCTGTATCCAGGGGTGACAGCTCCATTAGTGAACAGGTAAGTTAGTCATGTACTCATGCAATCTTTGTTTTCCAAAGGCAAAGTTGTTTTTCATCTTATGTAATGCACTGATAAGGGAGAACTTCAAACCTTTATGCAGTGTAAAGTCATGTCCTCTCTGTAGTCCATGACCTGATGTCACAGCAAGGTGACCTCAACCTTCTCATCCTTAGCCAGTTGTGTGAGGAGCAGGGCAAAGGCTGGGGGACCATGATTTATTCAGATTCTGTGCCACCTTGTAGGATCTTACAGCCTGGAATAAGGTTCTTTCTTATCACACTACTCAAGATGCTCTGGGCTCATCTCCTGCTACCCTACCCATCATGAACTAAAGCAGAAATACTTGAGAGGTACTGCTGATAGACCCAGTAAGGTTAGTAACAGTGAGTCTTACTGTTACACCACATTAGCTGTGGTGACAAAGGTGAGTAATTATGCTCCAGAGATAAACAAAGATCCTTGTAGCTCTGCATACAGTTTTAACAAAGTTCTTGCCCACAATTGTTTCTGCTAGTACAAATCCAGGTCACACGGTCTTTTAAAAAAACAGGTAGGTGAGATTTGAATAGGCAAAATGACTAACAGAACATGCAGATATTTATTCCCTGCTGTATTGGGTCTGTCTGGGATGGAGTTAACTTTCCCCATAGCCGCCTTCACAGTGCTGTGCTTTGTATTTGTAGATAGAAAGGTGTTGATAACACACCAGTGTTTTGGCTACTGCTGAGCAGCAGCATCAAGGCTGTATCTCTAAATCCATCCCCCCTCCAAAGGCCAGTAGGCTGGGGGTGGGCAAGATCTTGGGAGGGAACATAGCTAGGATGGCTGATCCAAGCTGACCAAAGGGATATTCCATATGACGTCATGCTCATCAATAAAAGATAAGAGAAAGGAGGAGGGAAGGGGACATTCATTATTAAGGCATTTGTCTTCTGGAGGAACCCCTATGCGTACTGAGGCCCTATTTCCCAGGAAGTGGCTGGACATGGCCTGCTAATGGGAAGGACAAAATAAATCTTTTTGTTTTCCTTTGCTTCCATGTGCAGCCTTTGCTTTTCTTTATTAAACTGCCTTTACCTTGACCCATGAATTCTTTTTCATCCTATTTTCTTCCCCTCTGTCCTGTTGAGGAGGGGAGTGATAGAGTGGCTTGGTGGGCATGTGGTGGCCAGCCAGGGTCAACCTGCCACAAAGGCCATAGTACAGGGTGGGGGGGAGGGGTGGGGGCAAGACTTTCCATATAAGGCCATAGTACCCCACCCCTCCATTGTGTGCAGGGGGCCATACCATAAGGCCATACTGCCCTACCCCTCCATTGAGCGTTCGGGGCCAGGACACACATAGAAGGCTGCACTTGCCTACCCCTGGCCCATGGCAGATGCTGTCTCTGCTCCTGCACAGTGAGGGGAGGCAGCTGCTGCAATGGGGTCAGCAGGCTGCTGCCCCTTGGAGACCCAGGGAATGTGACCATTGGTGACTGTTGGCAGTAATGTTCAGTGGCCGATGGCCTGCTCCCCATCCCTGCAGCCATAACATGGGATGGTGTGGGCTGGGGGCCTGTGGTGCACAGCTGCCACTCATAGTGGTTTCAGGAGTTGAACCAGTGGCAGTGGGCAGCAGAGACCTGCCAGCTTCTGTGCTTGAAGGAGGCTGAGCTCCACAAGGCACAGGAGCTGCTGCCATGGCAGCTGGCTGAGGAGATGGTGAGGCAGGAGCTGCAGGGCAGCCCACAGCAAGCTCCAGGTTGTCCTCAACAAGCTCTGCTGGGAAACAGATGGCTACCAGCCTGCCTGCATCCACCACCTCCAGCATGAGCTGCAGCTTGTGTGGAGACCCTTCATAAAGTACATCCTGGAGCAGCTCAAGGGCAAGCTGCCCGCTTACCCCTGCAGGCCCTGGTCCAAAGGCCCTTGTGGGCACCAGGGCCATCAGGATTTGCAGAGCTCCTGCTTCCCTGATGGAAATGGGCCCCAGGCCCTGGCAGCAGCCAGCTGCCAGATCGAGCCTTGGTCTTTCCAGCTGACACTACAGGAGAGACCCCCCCAAAAGCCACAGCACTGGGCAGCAGACAACATGCAAGGCTGTGGCAGATGCTCTGCTCCAGGTGCCAGATTCTGCAGGGGAAGACTTGGTGCTTCCTGGTAGCACATGTTGCCAGCTGCTGGAGCAAAACACCCACCTGCAGCGTGCCCTGGAAGACCTTGAGAGGCAACGTGGTGCCTCTGAGATGGAGAACCACCTCCTGAGAAAGGGAAGCTCTCCGGAAGCATGCAAGGAGGCAGAGAAGCTCCAACAGAAAAATGCTAAACTAGCTGCCTTCACTGAGCAGCTGAAAGAAAGATGCAGGCATCTGCAGGAGCCCACTCAGCACCCGATGTGGTGCTCCAGTGCCACTGCCCATCCAAAGCTCCACTGAGGAACTGTGCATGAAATTGTTTCCTCAGCAGAAGGCAGGAGAAATGAGAGAGCCTACTGGAGCTTTGCTCATACGGGACAAGCAGAATGAAGTCTCACACAAGGCGGCTGAGGAGCTTCAGGCCCAACTGACTGCAGACGAAGAGTGCTCATATTATGTGAGCACCCTCAGCCAAAGGCGTGAGGAGTTACAGGTGCAGGTTATGGAGATGATGAATGAAAACACCAGACTGGCTGAAGAAAATTCTCACTGCTGTGGGCGGATGCACTGGACAGAAAAGGTTCAAACTGGAAGTATTGACCTGAAGGGGCAACTAATGTGAGTGGCAGAGGAGCAAAATTCTGCTGTCCAATTGTCCTGGTTTCAGCTGGGACAGAGTTAATTTTCTTCCCAGTAGCTGGCATAGTGCTGTGCTTTGGATTTAGTAGGAGAATAATGCTGGTAACACGCTGATGTTTTAGTTGTTGCTAAGTACTGCTTATGCTAGTCAAGGACTTTGCAGCTTCCCATGCTCTGCCAGGTGCACAAGAAGCTGGGAGGGGGCACAGCCAGAAGAGTTGATCCAAACTGACCAAAGGGCTATTCCATACCATATGACGTCATGCTCAGTATATAAACTTGGCGGGGGGGGGGTTGGCCGGGGAGCAGCAATTGCTGCTTGGGAACTGTCTGAGTATTGTTTGGTGGGTGGTGAGCAATTGCATTGTGCATCACTTGCTTTGTATATTATTATTATTATTATTATCATCATCATCATCATCATCATCATCATTATCATTATCATTATTATATTGTTATTATTATCATTGCTATTTTACTTTATTTCAATTATTAAACTGTTCTTATCTCAACCCAGGAGTTTTTCTCAGTCTTACTTCTCCAATTCTTTCCCCGATCCCATTGGGGTAGGGGGAGTGAGTGAGCAGCTGCATGGTGCTTAGTTGCTGGCTGGGGCTAAACCACGACACCAAGCGATCAGCTGTCTTCAAACCCAACTGGAAGATGCAGAGCACAAACTGAAAGCCATGACAGAAATGGCAGAAAGAAGTCAACAGCTGGAGAAGGAACACAAGATGACAAAGTTAGCTCTACAGAGGAAAGAAAAAGAAGAGGGGTTTTTGCAGAGTGCTCAGACAGAAGTAAAAAGAGACCACAAAGAAGCCATGCAACTGTTTCAAGCCCAGGTGAGTGAACTGCAGAATTGATTTCAGAGCCCCTCAGAGTCAGCTTGGGCAGAGGACAGTCCTGCCTTCTTTCAGAGGAGGAAAACCAGGCCAAAACCAGGACAACCCTGCAAGTGGGACAGAAGAATTGGCAGCAGACAAACAGTCCACCATCCTGCAGGCTCTGGGACAACTGGGAAAGCTTTGAACATTCACAGCTTGATACAGCTATGATCCTTTTGACAGTTCCAGTGAGCAGCCTGAACTAGAGCTTCTTCTAACTGCTGGACAATATGTTTACATCTTTGGAGAGGTGGATGAAGCTGGTTGGTATGTGGGAAAGCTGGCAGATGGCACAAGAGGATTCATCCCCTCTGATTTTTTTTAACAAGTTTCTGATGGTAACCTGGAAAACAAGAACTGGAATGACCCTCATTCTTATATTTTTGGCCTCTCACCTATTTTGGAGGAAGGTGAAAAGGATCTAGATGTGGCTGTCAGGTGCTAACAAGCAGAGAAACAATGGATTATAATATATGTAGCCTACACGACCCTCCAGAATATCTACAGAAGTGAATTTGTACTTAAAAGTGATTTTTTTAGACTTTTAGATTTTTTAGAATGAGGGAGACCTCTGGAGGGCAGCAGGGGCCTCCAACGGGCCCCAGCAAAGATAAGACAGACCCTGGGGCACTCTGGACAGTAATTAGGGCCCTGTATGGGCCTCTGCAGAGCCCAGCAAAGGCCCCTGGGGCTTTCCAGAGGGCAACTCTGCCATGTCAGGGCACCACCGCTGTTGGCAGCAATGTGCACCTTCCTCTTGGGGCTGGTTGCTGGTCATGTCCTCACCGCTGGGAGCAGAGAGCAGAGGGAAGCGAAACAGTGGGTGGTATTGACCAAGAGACCATCCTCACACACATTGGTCACGTGCCAGGAAAGGATGCTTGTGGGGCACCTCAAACCCACTGTTGCCCCTGCATTTGCACCCTGGAAGTAAGCTGAATTGGGGGCTGGGCTTGGCCAGGGTTCCAGAGTGTCCCTGCCTCCCTTCCCCAGACTTGAACCACCCCTGCAGGTCTTTTGGCTATGAGATGCTTCTGCTGGTTTCCTGTGAGTGTTGTCCATTAAAGCACTTCTGAGTGTGAAGCCTGATGCCTGGCTGTATGACCGCTAATGGAGCACACCTTGTGTGCACGTGTGTGTATGTGCAATTGCTGCTCACACAGAAAGCACCCAGAGGAGTATGTGCTTGAGAACATACGCTGTACTGGTTGCTTACACTCCTTGGGAACATTTCACTGACTGCTTCTTCCACAGGCCACTTTTTCTCTGAAAAAGAGCATGCCCTGGTCTGCCCCTGTCGCTCTTCCTAGAAAATAGAGAGCAGTCATGCTTTCCTCCTTCCTGGACCATTGCATATCATACTCTTTTGCAACCCCCTTCCATGAACCTTGCCAGGCCTACCAGCTTCACCTCTATCCAGTTTTCTAGAATTTCCACCAGCAGCAAACCCCATTTTACCTTACCTATTGAATCCCCCATGACTTATGTTTCCCCCAGTTTTAGTACCTTCCCAGGGAACTTGGATTGCACTGGGACAATCAGGTGAACTAACCCAATACTGGCTGTGTCATATGTGGTAGCCATGCTCACCAGGTTGGGAACCCACAGAGTCCCAGATGGGTCACCAAATTGTTACTGAAATGGATTTGCTTGCATTTTTCTTTTCTTCTAGTTTGTGTGTGGGTACCAGAAAGAAGGCAGCACAAGTACACACTAGCTAAAACCCCTTTTTTATTGCCAGCAATAAAGGTGGCTCTCAGCTGGGAGCACAAGTAGGACCCTGTGTTACAACTCTTGATTCCTTATAAGCAATCTTAAGACTACACATGGGTAGTCCAGTGGGGGTGGGCAAGAGATTTGCTTTCATGTGCAGCCTTTGTTTTTCTTTATTAAACTGCCTTCATCTTGACCCATGAGCTCTTTTTTCTTTTTCATCTTATTTTCTCCTCCCCCATCCTGCTGAGGAGGGGAGTGATAGAGAGGTGTGGTGGGCACCTGATGGCCAGCCAAGGTCAACCTACCACATCTGTGCTTCTGCTGGATATGGGAAGGGAGCAGCACAGGCTGAATTTTCACCTTCCCACAGTTGCTTTACTTTCTTTTCCCTTGCTTGGGGCAGAGGTGACGGTGACTTGAAGAACTTTACTGTAATTGAACGATGATGGACAATTGGACTCCAGGAATGCACCTGTGTTAAGTCTGAGCACCAACTCAAGCTGAAGCTTGCTGAGATAGCTGATGTTGCTGGACCTGCTGTCAAGATACAGTTGAAGATTGCCCCAGTGCTCTCAGTAAAGTGCCAGTCTTTGGTCATCTGCTACTGAACTGTAAAGAGTTCTGTTCCACCTGTGCCAAGTATATTCAGAATACTGGCAGGAGAACTTGGCCCTGTGTGTGGGGAGCATCAGACACTGGAGCTCTGTCTGAGCCCCCTCAGTGCTGTTATCGCAAGCCTGCCTTAAAAAGGTTTAGACCTATGCTTGGCCAGGAGGAAAAACATATCCCAGGTAGCTCCCAAGGCATCCGCTTGCTAATATGGGAGTAACAGAAGGAAAGAGATGTTTTTACATTAAAAGAAGGTCAGCCTAAGAGTTTTGGAACTATAGAAAGCAGGTTGGAGGGAAATAAATTGTAGAATCAAAGCTCAGTTAATCTAGGTGAGGATTTATGGTACTGTTTTGATAAATAAATTAGCCTAGACAGGTATGTAAATCTAGTCTCAGACCATGAAAATGCTTCTGTTTGTTATTTCTAAGTCATT
The DNA here is from genome assembly GCF_030463565.1 of Pelecanus crispus. Classification (NCBI taxonomy): domain Eukaryota; kingdom Metazoa; phylum Chordata; class Aves; order Pelecaniformes; family Pelecanidae; genus Pelecanus; species Pelecanus crispus. The sequence goes on from NC_134645.1 coordinate 106,440,127, forward strand.
TTTGAATGTAGAACAAATATGGTATACCATAATATCATGAAAATGTCTCTTAAATTCTCTTTCCTTTTCATGAATAGATTTTGTGTTAGGCAGGATCCAGAAATCTTGATACAGAAAGCATGACATATGGCAGGTATTGTGGTAAAAGCACAAAGGGAAAACGCTACAACTCAAATCACATTCTTTAGCCTTCACTCTAGACCTTCATGGTGCTGTTCCATGATGTGGCCATCATACTCTGCTATGTTTCCATAGGCTCTGAGTATGCTGCCTGTATGCATCATTCAAGTTGCATGATTGCTTATTTGGAAAAGAATGCTGAGAATAATTAATAATCCCATAGAGAAATTAAAATTTGGAGATGTTCAGAAAGCAGAATTTTCAATTTGGTGGTTTACTCTGACATTTCAGAATTCAGGACTGTTCCCAAACAGGACAAAATGTCCATTTTTGGGGGGAATGGAAATTCCAACCACTTTGATTTTGGAATCAGATCTGATATTGCTGAAACATTGTGCTTCAGTGTTGAAAATCTATTTCATGGTATTTTAAAAAAGAATATTATTAAATATAATGTATAATGAATACAATATAAGATGAATATTATCATATGAAAGACAAAACCTGAAACTTTAAAGTGGGTAATTAATTTTTATTTTGCTTTGATTTAATTATTTCTATTAAATTTGAGTGAAGCTGATTAAATCCCATAAGCTTACATGGTACTCTTCTGTGGAAATGGCTCTGTTTAAAGTTTTTAGCCATCTCGAATCACTGAAACTTACCACTCTGCATTACAATCTAGGGAAATGACCTTATTTTTCTTTTTCTCTTGACAGTCCTGAAACAGCTGACAGGAGAAGTGACAAAGGTACTGACAGAAAAGTTATTTTTTTCCTCTTCATTTTGATGTTATGGATCAATGTCCATTCCACTAGCAGCCTCCAAACCATAGATCACATAGTGCGTGACTTCCAAGTCAACAAGAGACATTTACAGGTTAGCAAATGTGTTCATTTCCCCCTTTGGCAATTCAATGGGGACTCTAGCCATCTGATTCAGAGAAGCACATATGGTAAATACTTAATGGAAAATAAATCTTGAGAGCACACCTTGAAATTAAATGAGATTTTCAGTGGGACTCACATTCCTGTTTTACAAAAGTCCTTTTGAGAATTATATCTATTGTAAGCCTCTGACAGTTATTTATGATCTTGGGCATACATATACTCAAACAGTTAACCTATCCCATCTGTGTTAAATCTAGTTTTATATCAGGGTATCAATGTTAACTGCTCACTGACCTACAGAAATAATTAAATGGCCTTTATTCATCCTAGATTTTATTACCTGACCTTATGACAGACATCAGGATATGTATGAAGATGTCTTTTTATTATTTCTGCAAAATTATTGTATGTTTTGAAGTATTTTAAAAGCTACTATGCTATATTTACATTCTCATTAATACCACTGGGCCACAAGGGATGTATTCTGGAAAATAATTTTTATGGATTTACTTTAACCATGCAACACACCTCACATTTTATATTTCCTTAACATATTCTAAAAATACATTTGCCTCTAGGGTGTCTGAAAGTTTTAGATTGGAAATTGCCCAAAGGCCCTTTGATCTTATAGGTTTGAATTACTTCAGTCAGTGGAACTGCTCAGACTGAAATAGTTAAAAAAATAAATTCCAGACCAGTGGAGGCTAAAAGCAGAGTGAAGATGGTTTTCCTTGCTTATATTGGAGTTGTGTGAAATAGGAGCAAAACTTCATTCAGTTGTAATCTCTTTTAGCTAGCATACCTTCTGAGACTTGTCAGAACTCGGGAGGGCACAAAGTCCAACCTTTCAGGCAGCCGCTCGCTCCTCAGATGTCAGTGCTGGATGAAGTAATTGCTGCTCCCCATGCTGTTTGCCACTGTCATTTTCCTGGAAGTTGCTGCCCCCACAATTTTGCAGCAGAGTGGTTAACATGAAGGCTTCCTAATATGACTCTGGCAAAAACAGCTGGGTTAGCTAAACAGCTTGTTCTGGTTTTGGTTTTTTTTATTGTTGTTTTGTTTTAAATTATACCAGAGACGTGTGCTTCCTTAATAGATGTCTCATTCTCAACTACACTTTGTTTCAAGCATTGAGAAAGATAAAGCAACAAGGAATCTTTAGACAATGAAAAATCACTTATTTAATGGGTGTGCATTAGAAACCATCTCTTCATAGGTCGTCAAATGAGTATAACACTGTATGTGGCATATGTATGTCTGGGGATAACCTAGCACGTATTTAAAGGAAAACAATGTTTTTAGCAACTTTTGAAGGCTATTTTCATAACAGACTGAGACAAAAAAAAAAAAAAAAACAAACCCAAAAAACCCCTGACATTTCTACAGGTATGTCCGAAGGCAGGCAAGGTAAAGATCTGAATCCAGGTCTCTTCTCTGTTCAGAATTAAAGACTTTTCTTATTAATCATTCTGTGTTTAGATGAGCAGGATCTCAGAATGTATCACCAGTTGTCAGCATCACCGGTTCAGTACCTGATATTACTGAGTACTGCAGGCTCTTGTATCAAATGATTAGACCTCTTTTTTTTTTTTTTTTTTTTTTTTTTTTTTTACCAGCTGCATTAGAGGAATGACACCTAGCAAAACATGTGAGGATAGCATGATACCGGAATATTTTACCAGTCTTCCCAGGACAAACCCAGGGAAGTAATTATGAAGAATTAGGGAAAACTCACAGTTTTCAACCTATTTGTTTATTCTTGCTTTGCACCCGCAGCAGACTATTAGCTACTGGGAAACAAACAACCTTAAATCTTTCTTTCTGGTATCCTTCTTGTTCTTTGAATAAACAATTAAGTTCTCCTTCTGAAATAAATGTGAACTTCCATTGTTAGTTGCACACAAAATAAATAAGATCGTCCAGAATTTTTCTCAACTGATCTTTTTTTCTTGATATTTAAACTAAATATAAATGAATATCTGTTCTCTGGCCTGGAGAAAGTGAATTCTTAGCATGGTTGTTAGGAATTCCCATGGAATGCTGAAATACAGGTTCAAATCAGAGAAAACAAACCAATAAGAACATGTGCCTAATACCTAGTGATATTACTAATTGGCTGCGGTTTTGGGGGTATCTGTGTCTCTATAATGCTTGTTTTCCACACAGTTACATTTTGTGACATATTCCCTAATTAAATCTTTCTTGATACTTTCCTCCAGAAAGAGTCAAATTGGATAAATTAGCATTTGTATTAAAAACAATAGCACTGAACAATTCCCAGCAAAATATAACCCTAATTAATTCAGTTACAAATCTGGACAAAATAAGCATTCCATGTTTGTAATAGCAGTGTTTCTTCACGATCTGAATAAGAAATTTTTATGAGAAATTACTTTTTTCCCCCACCTTAATTGAAAGGTTTTATATTTCACTGTTTTATTTCTTCTCTCTGTACCTTTTTAAATTGTGCCAATGCATGCCTTTTCAAATTATAGTGCCTTTAACTTCTCCTTTACTCCTATGAGAGGGTTACTTTTTAATGCAGTAGTAGGATCATATCAGAACAACAGAAGTAACACATATTGTCTACAAACCAATATCAGCTGCCTCTGTTTAAGTTTGATGCCCCATTTGTTTTACTAAAAGTGGTAATATAATCCTTCAGCTTGTCCTGATCATAGTTAAGCTGGTGTTTGCAGCTACGCTGAGTCTTTGTGTTTCTTTCAGTGCCTTTAACTCTGTTGCTTTATTTAGTAAGTTGCCTTGATTAGTTTCCAAGACTTCCTAATTTTTCTGCCTGGGAATTCTCCTTTGTAATTTTCTTGAAGAACAATTTTAAAATTAAATTAAATTTTACTTATTTTTTAAAAAAATTTTAGACCTTTTGTCAGCTTCCTTGCAGTTTGTGTCTGGTTTAATGGTGGATTGTTTTTTAACAAAACAAAACTTATTTTTCAAATAGAAGTCTAAGAATGACAACCACGGTACTTTGGATTCATGTGATCTAATTTCATGTGAGAATATATTCTTAGTTTCACTGTCACATTTTCATGCTGAATTTCAGGAGGACAAAATTCTTAAAAATGAAATGCCTAATATGACATTTTTGCCACACTACTCCTATTGTTTTTAATTTAATAACTATTTGCAACATATCAATTTTTTTTCAGAGTCATAGTTTCTGAAGAGTTGCTTACTGTGTCAGATTTTTCTTGATCAATTCTGGATGCTTTCAGAGTACAGTTTGTAAATACATAATGACTCATTCTCATTTTGGTTGACTTTTATGTATTTCTTGACAGTACAAATTATAAACTTGTAGTAATTTTTTCTTATTTGCAAGTTTTGTCCTTTAACAGTACTGGCTTACTCCTTGTCAAGTAAATATTCATCAGGAATTTCTTCACTTTGCATACACCATAGAGAGTTTCTCCTGTGTGGGTTTCAAAAAGTTAAGGAAGAAATGTTACACTTCTTTTTACACGGTGATTTAATTTTTGAGTAATTAAATGCACAATTTTCCGCTCTCAATCTGATTTTTCTTTCCAATTTATAATACTTTTCTTTTACATAATATACATAGATGCAACTTCCAGGGAAATTTGAAAGAGGATAGGAAATTAATTAATAAATATGGCTCAAACAGAAATGAAACTTTAATGAAAATAGGGAAATAGATATAGGGAAAAGAGAGTTGAGCTATGCAATTTAAAAAGTGAACTCCCACATATCTGTATAAATTGAAGTGATGATAACATCACCTCACAAAGTTTTAGAGAGAGAAAAGATAGCATTTAATATTGCAAGACTGCAACCATATCACATACACAGGGACAGGCAACTCACTTCCATATAATCCTCTACTGCAATACAACATTTAAAATAGAGATCTATTGGAAAGTCAGACAGGGAAAGTCTGTGACTAATTACTCAGTTAAACAAAAGAAAACAACTTTGCTTTACTCAAGTTTATGCCCCTTTATATTTGCATTTTGAAGTAAGAAATGAAATGAGATTTTTTTAAGCTCTTGTGTAAGTGGTTTTCTTTTTTTAATGAAATTTAGTTTTAAAGGAGTATCTGTGCCAGAAATGCTATTAGAGGGATACATCATGAGTTTTCTGACTAATCATAAATAATTAACACAGCTGAAAGAGTGAAGATCAAGTAATCTATGTGTGAAGATAACTGCATCTAGTTGATTCAGAATCAAGAAAGTCTGCAAAAGTGAATTTGAAGAAATGATGATCTATTCATGGATGTTCAGGGACAAAGAAAAGAGATAAACTTCCTCAGATAAATTATTCATGATCAATTATTTGCTCAGCTTCAGTCTGAGTACATCTTGTGACAAAATTAGATTTTAATCACATATTTCTTTAAATCCCAAATGAGGCATTCAGCATTTGGAGATAGTAAAATCTGTCGGCTTCTCAGTGGTTAGGGGATGATTCTGCAGCACTGAAGTCACTGGGACTATTTTTAACTGATTTCAATTAGAGTAGGGTCAAACTACTGGGACTTCACGGTTCTCTGTGTTCCACTATATTTGCACCAGTATAACTTTTCTTTGTCCTCCAATTGAGTTTCTCATAATTTAAAGGAGAGGGTACACAAGTAACCAGAGCACTGAAACCATAATGGGGACAACCTCTTTTTTGTATAATGGACATGGAAGAAGACTTTATTGGCTGCACTGCTTGTTAGTCAACTGTTTTACAATATGAACAGTGTGGCCTGGTTCTTCAGCTTTCATAAGTTCATGTCACACCCTTGACTACTGTGGGGTGATGGTAATGTTCATGGGTTCACATTCTGATATCAACTGTTTTTTTCTTTATTTCTTACTTTTTGTCATTTAAGTATAACTGGCTGGAGAGTGAGTCAAGTTTTTCAGTGGAATCTCATGGTATTTTCTTTCTTACTAATTCGGAGAATAGTAGCCAACTGCAATAGGTATGATGAGCTTTAATTCAAATGTTGTCTCTTTCAGGATCTTCATGATGAATAGTAAAGTTGGGAGGGCTAATCCAAGTATCAGTTTATGCCTAGTCAGTGTATACACTGTGTACATATCAGTTGTTCTTTTCCAATGCAGGCAGTTATTTTGCCTATATCAGACACTGACACAGTTGTAGAGGAGAGAGCATGTTTTTCTCATGATAGAAACACAAGCTGATTTTAACTAGCCATTTAGCAACAAGTTGTTTTGAAGTTATAAATAGCTCTTTAAATAGGAATATGCCCAGCTCCTCAGCAACTGTTTCTGAAAAGACTGCTGTCTTTTGAAGATAATATTGCCTTTTAGGTGAATATTACATGTTGAAGCTTCTTGTATGACTGTGATTTTTTTTTTTCCATGACTCTTTACTGAATGGATCTTACTGTGTTATTTATCGGGTACAGACTTAGGCACCACAAGAGAGAGAACAATACAAATTTCTATACAGATATAAACTGTATGAATAATTAACAACAGAAATATCAAATTCTAAATCTACTACAGGTCTAAAATTGCCTTGAATTGTAGTTTCTTTTATGAAACACTCATATCAACTATTGATACAACAATCAGTTCTTTGCTTATTCTTTAATTATGAATGTTTGGAATTTTTTCTATAGTTTGAATAATAGTATGTTAAACCATATTTTTATTTAGATATTCTAGCTGCCGGGCAGTTAGAGCTAAAGCCAGACATGATTTATCACTCACCTTTACCATGCACCTTCCAGCTGTACACTAAATCATCTCCACTGACCTAAGCTAACCTTCCAAACCTCAGCACAGCTTCAAATGCAAATACATATGTATACACATTTATACACATACTTGTATAAAAATGTGTATGTATACATTTATATATAAATACATATACATGCATTTTGCATATCTATGTGCAAAAGTGTAATACAATACACACCAAAGTAATACTTAACCTTTATTAAGATTACCAAATGAAGCAAGAAAAAGTAAGGAAATTCACATTTAGGTAGATCTGCAAATTAAGTTTTGCCTCAAAGTGATCTCCTTTAAGAGTCGGATTGCTCGTTTTTTTGCCCAAAGGAGAACTATTTCATCTGGTGTGCTCGATGCTCTCAGTGAATTTTCTTTCATATTTTGTATTTCTCTCAGGGCTTGTTTACTACATAATATTAAAATCTTACTCTAACTACAGTTACTAATTTGTTCAGGAGTCACTCTGTGACACACATTATTAGACTGTTGAGACATCAGTTGCTTTATTTTCACAAAATATCTCCATAGTGAAAGGCTGGCATTATCCCATTGTAGAAGTACTGAACTGAAGCATGGAGATATTGATCCTAATGACTATCCACTAATTTTAGCAGATCCACTTTGTGTTATCTCTTGCTCACTTTTCAGAGTTCTGAGTAGTGCTGTGGCAATTCTCCTGCTCAGAATGTGCTGTGCCTGCTGCTGATTGAATGTGCAGCTATTAGCACTCAAAACTTCAGCACATGAGGATCCAAATCTCAAGCTGAAAAAAACCCCCATGTGGGTTGAAATTAATTTCAGTTTAGCTATTTAATATTAAGGCATCTAATCCGAACTAGCTGTCTAAGCTGCTTCTTTATCTAGTTAATGGAGTGACAGGCAGCTCAAGAGAGCCATTGCCTCCATCAGTTAGAAAACAGCTTTAGAACAGGATGAACTGCCTTCTGGAGGTACCTCTCTGCACTGGCAGAGAAAACCTGCCTTGCCTGTAGACCAGGGTTAGGTAAGATGAATCTCACTCTTTGGGAGGGCAAAGGCAGAGGTCGAAAGTTTTTGGTCTAAATTAGGCTGCTGTAGTCAAGAGTGGTAAGAACTTCCAGAGGGTGATTCATGCCATTCAAATTCCTCCTAAAAGGGATTTGAAGAATCACCCTCTAGAAATGCCTGTCTCCCTCCATTGACTACAGACACTTTAGAGATCTAAATTTAAGGAAGATGAATCAAATATTTACTGACTTCCTTTGATAACTGTATCTGTAGTGATTTGTTTATCATGCAGGAATTCTGACAAAGAAATAAAATGCATTTCTTCCTAGCACTATACAGCTTGGAGAACAACTTTCCTCCTTCTTATTCAGGCAACCTTCATTGCAGCAGTTACTAAATTCAGAATGCTTATGCCTCCAACCACAAGGGCTTGCATGTATATAGAATTTCCTGAGCTTTTTAAAAAACAAATTTATTTGGGAGGGGTGTGCGTTTTTTTTAAAAATTCAATTATTGGGCGCTGTAATGCTCTGTGATGAGCATGGCCTGGAGAACAACACCTCACAAGCAAGTGTCAGGGAAGGCAATAGTGACTGAAAAAAGCCCAGGAGCTTTTTCTGTTTAATCCTAGTGCAAATTAAGTAAATTTCTTCTTTAATTTCCATGTTGGTATTTCATAAATATTTGTAACTGTTACCTACTTTGTATGTCATAACCAACAACTTCTACTTGCATTTAACCTGGCTTACATTAAGGATGATTTCAAAGTATTTGGACAAAAGCAAGAGACAGACTCTCACAAAGGGTAGTAATCTGTGAACATATGAATCTATTACTTCAAGGTAATCTAGGCATATTCTGCAGGGTATTAAATGTATAACACAAAGTGCTGCAGGAGTAGTTTCAGAGACCACACAAAGAGCTGGTATCAGAAAAGTCAGAAGAAAAAATGCCTAACAGTTCTCTTCAATGTATGCAGGAAGATATTCAGGAGAATTTTTGAATCAAAATGGTTCCCCTAGGGCATTTGTTGCATTGGCATGACTTTGAGCACAGCTATGGCTCCACAATGTGTCATATTTGCCTTTATCCACCTAGAGGGGAATTTAAGCATTTATATCACAAAAGTGAAGTGCTACCCCTTTTTCTATAGTATCTATATCTCAACCTTATCCTGTTCTGGTTCAATGACTCCTTCATTGATTTCAGTCACAAATTTATTAAACATCACACTTTTATTAAATTGTCTACAGAAGAGTCCCATGTTAACAACTTCCTAGACAACAGTCAATCAGAAATGTAGTAGTTCACTGAAACGCGTCAGAGGGTCTGATGCCTAAGACTGTGCTGCCACTGGGTGTCAGCACTCAGAGAGACATTTTCCATATTTGTATATTAACTTAGCTCTTCAGTTACTGTTGACTCCCTCCTCTGTCTCTAGTTCCTTGATCCTGGCCTGCCCAGTCCCACACTCTGCTGGAGCACCTCACATCTGTCCAGCTTCACTGCTTACCACTCCTGGTGTCCTTACCATGCCCCAATGTCTTCTCCTGTCACCCAGCTTCCTTTCCCACCACCACCAGCTTATCATTTGATCCTCTTTTCTTCCTTGCTACCTGCCTGATTCCCTCCAGACTGATTCAAAATGACCAGTGAGGTAAAAAAAACAAGTCACTTTGAGGTAGACATCTGCCATGTGAAATTTCACTCTAAAAACTTTACTCAAGTGGAAGCAAGGGAGAGACCTGTGAAACTCACATTGAAGTAGTGCTCTTCCATATGGCCTTGTCTATCCTACAGGCCCTGCATAATCTTATAGATTATGTGCAATACTAGCCACACCTTACCAAAGAGTTATAAAAGGACCAGCATTTCTGAAATGGTTTCTTATAGGTTGCTGTGCCCAGAAGAAATCACTGACTGCTAATATTTGGATAGCTGATCAGCTGCAACTATAAAAGATTTTTCCATAATCTGGTTTAATGTATAAGTTACTATTAAAAAAAAATGTTTTTTAAAGCTTTTTCCCCAAATCATTCCCTTGTGCACACCATTGCACACCTTTTGTTTCTGGTCATATTATCACTATCCTCAGTTCTTTCCAGTTTTGTTGCTCTGTCTCAAATTATATGGGTTTGTCTCACTGTCCATATAATGTTTATGCCTAATAACAATACATCACTTGCTTTTTTCTTCTTCTCTACCTACTAGAAATTTTCTTTCAAAATTAAAATTGTCATAGACACAGGATCTAGCAGGATTCCACCCTGACTCAGTAACTGCTTTCCAATACATAAAGCTCATCACAGCAATAATGTATATTGTCTTGGAACTCCACAGTAGGAACTCCACAGTACCACAAAAGGGACCTTCTTCATTTCCCAGAAAGATCAGCTTGCCTCTCAGAAATGCTTACACATCAGACTTTAAAAATACAACATTTTAAGTATAGAAGAGCATTTAGGTAATTTTAGAGGTTTATTTGGCTCCCTTTACCCTGTGCCCTGTGTACATTTAGATACATGGTAAGCAAGGCTTTAAAAGTAAAGAGATAGAGAAACTAGCCCAAATTTTTAAAAGCTCTCTAAAATGATCCTTTTTTTTTTTTTTTTTACCTCTGTGGAGTGTGGCATTTTCAGAGTGGAGAACAATAAACAATTTTATCAGGTCTCAGCCAGCATGGCCTTCTTCACCTACAGGGTAGAATGAAGCCAACTGAACTCATGTCTACAGAACTTTTAGACTATGATTTCCATTTAACATGTACATATTTAGTTTTTATTACTAACAGAATTAAGAATAAAGAAGAGATAAGCTGTAACAGCTGGTTTCATACCAGCAAAATATAACCCCCTTATTTTGAAATTGCTTTCTCCTAGCTACGCAAAATAAATCAGATGATTTCTATGATCTCTAGTTCTTAAACTGAACTGTCCAGTGCACTTTGAATGCTCATATCTCTGAAAAACACGTAGCAGCTGAAGAAACATTCACAAAGATTTTGAAAAATAATGCCTGAGAAAAATCTTGAAATTTACAGACATTATAGCATTATATCATGAGAAGAGTAAATAGTCTAAGGCAGCAAAAGCAAATTTGAGTTTCCTGAATCCCCCTGCATCACAGTGGGTGAACAGTAGTAGCTGTGACAGGCCCATTGCCTTGTGAGCACTGGGTAATGTGCACCTTTGCTTGGACATGGATGGGAGAAAGAAAGAGGCATCTTATGTGAAGAAACCGATTAACGGATATACACATACAAAAATTTCCTTCCCATTCTAATGTTCCAGCCCACCTTCTTCTAGGAGCAGAGACAAAAGAAGATGGCATTCAAAAACATGAGGATTTGAAAGTGATAAGGAAAGCTGTTTTTCTTCATTTCATTTTTGAGGCACAGGCCATCTTCTGGCATAATCCCTTTCTGATCCTTGTAATTAGAGATTGCTTTTCCTAAGAATAGTCAGATGTGGTCAGAAACCAAATGGACCCTTGCAAGCTAGTGAAGGAGAGTCCTGTAGACTCTTCAGAGACTCCAGTTTGGGTTGACTAGCATGGTGAGAGAGGAGTAGTAACCCTGTCTTGGGACTGTTTTTCTCTGAGCAATAAAAACTCCTGGATTTTTTCCAGAAGTCTCTCTCTTCAAAGCAGAAATAAATTTATTTCATACTACTCAAATGCAATGATCCAGAAAGAAGGTGCAGAGTAAGGAAACATGCTTTAAACTTTTGCTATCGCCAACATGAAATGTCCAATGACACTCTGATTTGGCTTCACAGTAGTATCTGTATGGCCTCCATTCAGCAATTTTTTTTAGAGGTTTATAAGACCCTGCCACAAACTACTCAAATCATACAACCAAGGACATATTGCACCAAAGTCTGTGATATGGGTAGTGGAAGAAGAGAAGGCCCGTCTTAAAATAAGGCTTCTGCCAAAGAAATGTTTCTGTCTTTTCAGATCCTCTCAACTGTAAACAAGCCTGTTTATAGAAACTGAATGCACATTTTCCTCACAGCAAAGTAAACAAAGAAGATTTGCATCAGTTTATGAACCCAGGTATATAAGCATTTTATGACCTGAAGCTTCATAACTATTCCCTATAATAACCTAGAAACAAAAACCACTGCTTGTAGCTTGTGATTAGTTCTCAATAAGGAGTAGAAAATATAGCATATAAATATACTGAGGTTGATAACATTGTGGGACACAGCTTGCTGAAATCTGGGGATGCTAAGAACAAGCAAGCGATAAACCAACTGAATTAAATGAGAAGTCAAAAAGTGTTTGGCCAAAACCAGAAAGAATTTAGGGTAGAGAAAAAAAACAACAAAACCAGAGAGATCAGGGAAGACTTTTCTCTACATGACCAAAGCTTTTTTCCACTGAATCTCACATTTTTCTGATGTGTTTTCCTCACACAACTTTAATGCTTATTTCTTGTTCAAAGTGACTTCCCAAGTCAAGGCTGCTTTGTTGAGAAAATCCTTGCATCAACCTTCAGATGAACAAATCAGAAATCTGTCATTTTTAACGTGTCAGTAAAATTTCTGATTGTAAATGCAGAGCCTACAAGCAAAAGCTTGTAGATATCCTAGGTATCTGGGACACAAGCATGAAGATTATTTTCTCACTTTATTCATTCTGTGCTGGAAAGCTTCCTGATTTTATTCTGTGTTTCATAACCATCGTGAATTTTCAAAAGACCCAACCTCAGGAGTCTTGCTGTCTGCAAACCCTCAGCTTCTCTAAAAGTGCATTTTTACAAACAAGTTCTAGTCATCAGAACTGCAGGGGGAAAAAAATGAACAAACCCTAAAAAATGCTAGAGAAAACTTCCTGCATTCAAAAAACTACATGTAAATGACGTGTTCACAAAGTACTTGTGATTTTATTTCATGAATTTATGTTCATACTAAGACTTTGAAAAGATCGTGGAGATATCAAAGGTTTGCTTTACTGAGAGTAAAGATAGAGAGATTTGAAGTGTGTGTGTGATTTGGAGAGGTCTTGGCATAAGGCCATCATGTACACATTGACTGTGGGACTGCTGGGAGAAGAAATTTTTTCATTTCTTGTCAAACTTTTTTCTCTGTAGGGAATGATTAGGAGAATTAACTAGTTTATAGTACCATTCTTTTGCTAGAATTGGGAGCTCAGAATAGGGGGCATCACTTCCACACCATTCTGAGACAGACATAAAGGCCTTCTTCGACAGTGCCCAAACCTCCCTTTTTATTCTGTCTCTCTATAAACTTTGCTCCTCTGCTGTCTGCCTTTTGTGATTTTGCCTGTATAGCCAATTGCTCCACATTCTCCTCTCCCGAGGGACTGTGCTTTAATTCGGTGATAGCAATCATTGTGTGTAGATATCAAGATTTTTTTGCCACTTTCTAAACTTCACCACAAAATTATTTTCTATTAGAAAAGCAAAGTCTCTGTTTCCCAGGCAATTGGAGCCAAACGCAGAACAACGCTTGAGGCAGAAAGTGGATATAAAACAGTTCCTGCTCTTTTGTCCTTGCAAGGCTTAGGGGACAAAGTCACACAAAAACAATGAATGCCCTACCTGTTCATCTGTATGACAGGAGTTTGGCTTAGATAACAGATAAATGCTCTGGTCTCAGTCTCAAGTGAACATTGTCAAATTAACACAAGCCACTATATCAGTTGTCAGCTTAGTCTTTGTTCCAGCAAATGACAGATATGAGCAGCTACTCATATTTTTTTCACACCCCAAGAGCATGTGATGACATGGTGTTCATACACAATGAGATGCAATGTACCAGTGGGAATAGTTTCCTCTGCACAAAACCTGTCACAGCCATGAGAAGTCATTACTGATGTGGCTACACAGTTGTATGAACAGAATATGGGTGCCTTGGGAGCTGAGCACAGCTTGAGAGAAACCCATGTGAGAAAAAGATACTGCTCTGTTTTCTCATTGTGACACTTAATACACCTCACTTGCAAGCATACACTTTGGCTGGTGCAGAAAATGGAAGTTCTGACCACTTTGGTCATTAAAGAAGCTGTAGTACTTTAGAAAGTGACTTTACAAAGAATAGGAATTTGTGGCCTTGTATTCTGAGAAAATCCATTTGGAAAAATTATATCCTCCCTGCAAAATTCCTCCTGTTGTTTTAATTGCCCATAACGTCCTGCTTTATTTCTACCCTTAATTATTCTCTATTGCTCTTGAACTCTGCTAACTTCTACACTCTCATTCAGAAGTATATGTGTTTCACTGGTGGGTGAAATGATTGCCACATATATTAAGGGGATTTATTATGTCTTTCTCCAGTAGATTAAAGAATCCATTAAACCCCAATATTTTCTCCCTGGGAAGATACTTACAAACTATAATTAACTCACCTTTCAATCTTTTTTTTTTTTTATAAGCTACACTGATTCTTTTAAGTCTCTTGGTAAGGCCTTTTCTTTGGCTCTTGAATAATTGTAATAGGTCTTTTCTGTATGCTTTCAGATTTCCCAGTATCTTTTTTTAAAAAGAAGAAATACAACAGAACCATGTCTATATTTTATGAAATCAATCTCAGCAGTTACAACCGAACCATATATATAGTTTTCTCAAGTTAGTCCCAGAAATACATCATACAGTGATAAAACCATTCCTCAAATTCTGGTCCAAACTTGTGCTTTTTCTGCCACTGTGTTGCATGGAGGTTCATGTTCAGGTACTAATTTGTAGTAACCTGAAGCGTTTTAGAAGTCTTATACATAAGGGGGGCTTGTTTGTTGAGAAGCTCTCATTCGTCTGTATAATTGATTTGTCCTTATTAGTTTGCTACTCTGCAGTCTGTGTGTCAGCCACATATGTTGTGAATCGTAGTTTTGCCATTGCATACAGGTGAAAAATTTTTAATCAAAATGTTATTAAATTCTAAACCCAATATCTTACACAAGTATAAATCTATTATATCTAAACAGTTCTTTTAGTATCCAGACTTGTAATTTAACCAAAGAATGAAGTCATATTTGCCTGATGATAAAGCCACATTAACAAAACCTAATGATAATACAATTGTTAATAAACCAAAAATATTTCTCAAAGTATATCACCCAAAGAATCTTAGTCAACATAAACAGTACAACCTTCTGTACCAGTTGTATGTCCTCAAACACGAAATAACTGTTACCAGCAAATATAGACTGAGCACAAAGGTAAATCTCTCCTTGAGGAAACTCCAGCTCTGACAGGATGAAATGAGATTAAAGATAGACAGAAGGAGCTAGATTGACAAGACTGAATTAAGTGCTTTACTTCAAACACCTAAGAGTTTCTAAAATTCAGGTGCCAGGAGCATTTATAAGACCTTAGTCAGCCAGTGCCTAAGCCTGTAAAAGTCTGTAGCTGCTCGAAAGCTGATCCCCAAAGGGATTTATCCTTCCAGCTTTTAATTAACTGAGAGTAATAGAAATGGTGACTGCTTCAGATTCAGGACCTTAAAAACCTCTGTGAGTCTTGATCCAAATGCTTGGATTTCAACGGTTATATCTGTACGTCACTAAACAAATTGGGATACTGTTGAGCATCTCAGGGTCTGTCTAACTCCTGTGTGTAAGCCAAACTTGTGTAACACACAAGTGGGGTGTTTCTTAGGGTACCTTATTGGAAATCTCAGGCAAGGACCCTAGTCCTCCCAAAACAGTGAGAAGAAACTGGTGATGCAGTGCAGCAATGCATAAAAGACAGATTTAAATCATTCTGACTTCAGAGCGTTCAGTTTTCTACAAAATTTTAAGTGAAGGTTACGATGCTGGTTTGAACTTGAGTCCCCTGAAGGAGTGCCAAAATACAGTCTATAAGGTTGTTCTCAGCCTTGCTCTACTTCGACCAAAATTTAATTATTTTGCATATTAGAAGCACTTCAACAGGGATGAATGAAGAATTCCTCTCTTGAAAAGCAAGAGGCCTTCCCATAGAGGCCAGGGCTTTGTGCATTTGTATAGGCATAGGTTTAAATTGTTGCCATAGATTAGACAGTTAAACCTGGTCTGCACACACTCCACAGTATTCCAACAACTGAATACTTACTGAAGGGAAAAGCAGGATCACTATTAGTTTAGAAGAAAAAAAAAAAAAAAGAGTAAGTCAGATGCTCAGCTCTAGGAGGGAGTTTCCAGCTGCAGATCCCAAGCAGAGGGAAGCATATCCTTTTCTTCTGGAATTAAGCATATAACTTATCCTCTTTTTCTCTTTGACATTTCCTGCAGATGAACTTAGGCAGCTCCCTTCTGCAAAGTGGATTCCTTTTTTAGTTCATCCCTTTTATGGGGCAGTCCAGTTTTCTAATCTGTGGGTGTGTTTCTAGTCATTTGCAAGGCATCTAATGCTTAGGCTTAGCCATATTTTTACTCTCTCCCTTATGAAGCTAATCATAACCACAACCGCAAACCATCAATCCTGGACAAAATATCTCAGTTATACCTAAAAAAATATTCTGTTAGACTTTCAGTCAATCTGTTGACCAGGAAGTAAGTGTTGACAGTTTTCAACAGTAATGGATCTGGTGTATTGCCTATTCCAACCTCTTACTTTTTACTAGAAAGAGAGTGCGTTCAAGAAAAGCACAGCTCTGAGCCTCCAAATTCCTACTCGTTTCCAGAAATCTGAGAAAAAATGTCCAAAGTACAGACAGGTAGCAGTGGTAGCAATAACAATAACATGACCATTAACACTATTTATTACTACTGTTAAATAATAACTTCTTGCTGTTGTTGATTTTGTAGTGGTTGTTGTTTTCATTGTTAGTGCTGTCTTTATTAAGTGATTTGTGGCAGTGTCTTGTAGTTGCCAGCCAGGAGTCATTCTGCTGGATGCTATATTTGCGTGTCATAAAAAGACATCCTTTAAACAGCTAGAATAAAACAAAAATGGGATAACAGGCATGCAAAACAGCAAACATAAGAAAGCCCAAAGCAATAATGAGACAGTTCTGATTAGTGTAATAAGCAGAACTCACTGCATACAGCCTGTTCTGCTTTTCTCATCAATTCAACTAGTACTGTAGCAGTGGTAGGTTTTAAGTACCTATTAAATGGAGGATGGTATTGTGATCTTGTAGAAGGAGAATATTTGTCTCTTCTTACCCCAGAGACAATTAGCTCAAGCACAAAGAGTTATAACTATGACATGGATCAAACATTGGTCACAGTAAGACATTCAGATTGAAGAGCTCCCAGACTGTCATGCTTGTCTGAATAGCAAGGGCTGATAATGGTCAATTATATCAACTTGACATGTCATATTCAGTTAGTCTCCTGCTAGTATGGGCATATATATTCAGGTTCATGGAAATCCTGCATCAAGAAATTCTATGTGTACCGAGAAAAATCTATGGACAAGTTTCTCCACGGCTAGAGTGAAGGTAATGCTGGGGAAAGTCAAGAATGGATCAGATAAAGTTCAAGTAAAATTGCAAAGTTTACAAGAAACTTTCTGTTATAGGCAGGATGTAGGCATACTTCCCTATAAACAGCTTAGGACACAAAATTTCTCCCATACTGTAAAATATCCAATTCTGTTGCTTCTTCTTTTGGATGGTAGTAAATTCTATTCCTTGTCTCTCTTTTCTTCTGGCCACACTTAGATGATCCTGCTCAGTACCCTCTCTTGGGAGAAGAGCTTTGCCTGCATCTCGAGTGAGGAGGTGTGGGCATGTATGTTCCAGTCTGCTCAGAAAATGAACCTTCTATTTAGAAAAAGCAATTGAAGCCAAAAATTCTGTGGGTTTTTTCAATAAATGAAATTTATAAAATATTTTTTGTGAACTCTGAGAAAAGGGAAAGGAAATGGGAAAAGGGTAGCACATTAGAAATCAATTAATAGCACTTATGGCCAGGGGAGGTCCTTCTGTGCCTAGGTTAAGGAATACTACAGGCCTTGAAAATTCTGTTTCACTTTCTGAAAATGAACTCAGAAAGTACGCTGTGAAAGACTAGAGTTTGTGGATTGGAAATTTCATTATCTGGAACAAAGTTATAAGATGTTTTTAAGGAAAATTTAAACACTTCACAAGTGCAGGGTAGAGTGTATGTATAGAAGGTTTAGGTTAACAGTGAGACTGACATTAGAGAGCAGAGAAAGAGAGATTCTGTGAAACATAAGACACTGTAAGCATTGTGTAGGGATGATAAATGCTCCAGTGGGTCCCACAGATCCTAAACACCCATAAATCCAGATAATGTTTAGAGAATTGTGCAAAACAGAGCATATATTATTTTGTCTGTTTCTCTCTATTTCTCACATGGTTACATAAGAAGTCTTTTTTGGGTTAGTTTTTTTTAATACATTATATATCATAATAGTTTTAAGTACTTTTAAAGATCTGTGTGGAATGTGCTTCAGCTATCATACAGTCCATAATAATTAACTAGCAATTCCAAGCATTCATAGGATTTTATTCCCAGGAGGTTATAACAGAAATTGTTTGGTGTGTGAATGTTCTTTTGTTCTATTAAAGGCTAGTATCTTCGGCTTGTAGGGATCAACTCATGAAATTCTGACAAAGGAAATAGACAGGATTGGGGGGCAGGGGGGAAAAGAGCAAAGCTATTGCCTGCTTAGGACAAATAAAAACATAGAACTTGAAGTTTGGGCCCAACACTGCTGTCATCTGGTGCCCTGTCAAGGAGACTTCTACCAGAGCTGTGAACACTGAAGTCTTTCTCTGTGATGTCCTCTCTCCCACACCTCTAGATCAAAGCAGAAATTCCAACCTATTTGAAAAAAAATGTTTTCTTTGTCATGAGCACATACAAGAAAGACACTGACATATTGGAGTGAGTCCAGTGGAGGACCCCCAAGCCTAGAAGGAGGAAGTACACATCATACAAGGATAGGCTGACACCTGGGTTTTTTCAGCCTGGAGATGGGAAAGAGAAGGGAAGCCTTATTGCTGCCTACAACTGGAGGACTGGAAGATACAGAGGAGACAGAGCCTTACGCTTGGAGGTGCAAAGCAAGATGATGAGAGGCAATGGGCACAGGCTGGAACATGTGAAGTTCTGATTCAACATTCAGGTGTTTTGGGGTTTTTTTAACTGTAAAAGTGATAAAATACTGGAAGAAGTTGCCTAGATAGGTTGTGGTGCCTCCATCCTTGGGGGTGTTCAGGACTGGACAGGACACAGTCCTGAGCAACCTGGTCTACTTTGAGGCTGGAGTTGGATTAGATGACCTCTGGAGATCTCTTCCAACCTAAATTATTTTATAAGTCTATGATTCTTTAAATCTATAGTTCACTATTGTGTTTGTCTTGCATACCTACCTGAAGTCCAAGCATCATCACTCCTAACTTGAAAATAGGAAAGGGCCATGATTAGAGTACAATACTCTGTGGAGACTAACTTTGTGAGAATGTGGGAGAAGTAGTGATAAATAAGTTAAAAAAAACCCCACAGGAGACCAATTATAATGCACTCAAAACACTAAAGATGGGAAGAAAGCTTCTATGGTAGAAGCTGAATTTATAATTCTTGGAAAAAGAGTATGAACTGCAGATTTCTGAATAGCTTGCTGTGTGCTTAAGATAGGCTATATAAGATAGGAGTAATCCAATCAGCAGCAAAAGCATGAATCATTTTCAATATCATGCTCAATAGTATGTAAATCTAGCAAGCTGTGATAAAGGACTATAGATCACTGAAGAAAGAATAAAACAGTACAAGGAACCTTACAAAGAGAAAATGTGTCTCCCAACGTTGCCCATTTCTACAGTTTTTATCCCCCCTGTTTGTACTCGGTTCTTTCAGACAAATACTTTACTTACTATCACTGTAGTTTTTTTTGTTTGGTTGGTTTTGGTTTCTTTTTTTCAAGGAAGGTGTGATCTAGGATACCTTTTTTATAACTCTTAATTGCTGATGTACGTTTATGGTACTTCAAACCCTTAACTCAGAGCTGAGTCATGAGTGGTT
This sequence comes from Pelecanus crispus, assembly GCF_030463565.1. NCBI lineage: Eukaryota > Metazoa > Chordata > Aves > Pelecaniformes > Pelecanidae > Pelecanus > Pelecanus crispus. The sequence continues at coordinate 106,459,799 of NC_134645.1, forward strand.
CATCATCCCAAAAGAAGTAACAAGCTTCCCCCAAAGACATTCTTCTGATACACAGTTTCTCTGGTATTCTTCTTTTCTCCACTGAACAGGAATAACCTTCATCAGCTCCTCAGAAGATTCAACTCTGATGACTGCTGGGTAAGGTACGTTATGCCCATGCATTTACTTAGTTCCTACATCCTGCACTTCTCTCAAGCAGAGAGCAGTGTGCAGTCAACACTGTACCCAAAGCCTACTTAGGTCATGTTAAGCTCATACAAGGACAGAGATTTATTCCATTTGACATGCAGGCACAAGTCTGCTCTAATGTGAAGACCAGCACAATTTTGGGGAAAAGGAAGATTGCAATTTTGGACAGTTTTTTTTCCCCAGATCCATTCAAAACTATTTTCAGATTTCTTCAAGTTAGGTCTCTAAAAATGTTGTTTTTGCAGGAGAATAAAACATCCAGCCTTTTGCCTCAGGAAAAAGACTAACATCTGACGAGGTTGGGTAAGAAATGTATATATTTCTCTCTGATAGATAACATGCCAAAAAAGCCAACATAAATAGCTAACAGCTAATTGGATTGGCGCATTACCCTTTGAGGAAGTGCTTTTCCTGGTTACTGCAGGAGGTGAGCTACCCATGTAGATAAATCAATGACATAATTGATTTGGCAAATCTAATTTTCCAGTCAGTCAACACTTTGTAGTGTTGTGTCCTAACTTCTGAGAAAATCTCAGACTTCAAAATACTGAAATGTTTCCACCAAAAAGCCACTGAGATGCTTGTTTTTATAAAATACTGTGACTGTTTCAAAATTAGCTTGGCTGTCTTTAGGGAAGATACTGTAAAATTGTATCTAGAAGAAGAAAAACTAAAAGTAGATTTGACCTTCTGTTACACACAGATACACCTTCCGTATTGAAAGCACAGCATATATGCATAAGCACAGGTGATGGCTGTGTTAAAATGCAGTCTTATATTTTTCCTGTGTTTGTGACCTGTTCATGCAATTTGGATATGTCTCAACCCCACGTGTAAGCCCAAAGGCAAGATCCAATTGTTGACATCTGTTGGGGAAGAGAGAGAGGAGCAATCTATAGGTACTGAGAACTTCAGATGACAGACATCCCTCTGAGAGAAGGGGTGTGCTGCCAGCACGTGTTGGCACACACACAGAGATCCCTGCAGCATCATACATCGTCTGCATGCACATGAGCTAACACTGCCATGATGGTTTGGAAAAGAAGACTGCACTGTAAAGTTGAGGTGAACACATTTGTATTCCTGGTTCACAATGGATGGAGAAGAAAGCCATGTACAATATTCTTAGGATGAGAGGTCTGTCAAGTCTCTGAGGTGGGAATCCTAAACAAAAGCTCACTCACTGCAAAGCTTCTTGTGAAAGGCAGCCAGAAGCATTGAGAGAGGACAAGGAGCATGCCTCCATATGGCTCAGAACACCAACTGAGAGCAAGGGACAAAACCAACAGCTTTTGAGGCTGAGGTCCCCAAAACAGCAGCCTCAGACAGGAAGTCTGATGCTCCTTACTCAGCAATGCTTCAAATCCTATTGTTAATAGAGTCCCAGGACTCTATAACATATATATGTGTGTATATATATCACTTAGGAACAACAGCAGATGACTGTGCCAAACAGTTGGATTTCTCTGAGGCTGGGCAACAAATTGTGAGTGGTGAATAGCCCAGGAAGGAGCAGGGCACTCTGCCAACATACTGACAGCTGTAGGAAGAGGACAGGCTGATAATGAACAAAGCCCATGAGTGACAATGTTTCTTTCTTTCAATTATTTGGGTTTTCCAAATTGCCTTAATATGTTTCTCTAGTCCCTCCCCACTCCACAAAACTCTAACTTTTCAGCTCCTTTATCTAAACATGTGGACTCATGGGGGAAGTCCTGCTCATTTTGGAGTGCTCAGGTGATATGACGTATTTTTCCAGGCTCCTGGTGAGGTTCCAGCTGGTGGCATTTAACTACTTTTTATCAGGAGCACAGGGAGTTGATCCTTGCTCTTTTTTGTCCTTGGCAGAAAGGTCATAACACATGTAATTTGAAATTCTCGTGGAAAATATACTGTGCAACAAAAAACTTAATTAGCATTTACCAAAGTTCTGTATGACACAATCTAGCCCAGTGTCTGTGTTCTGATGAGCTTCAATATCCAGGACAGGAGTTTCTTTTCATCCAAGCACTCAGGTTCCAGGGAATGCAAAACCTGACTTTGTAAGATCAGAGGTGAGCTTGCTAAAATTAAAATTGTGGATTTATTAGTGAGATTAAACCAAACTCATATAATAGCAGAGATGGGTTCACAAGAATAAGATGAACATTAGCAACAATCAATCAGTTGAGCTCCAAGCCATGTGCTGAGATCAAATGGTAGTGTTCAGTAAAGTTCTGTTCTATGCCAGGAAAAAAGTAGCAGCCCAATGTGTTGCATTTAAGAAATATATTTTTGTGTAGCACAGAATGACATCAAATTGCACCTGTCAGGAGACTGAGATTCTGATATAACTTAAATCATGATTTCCAAATGGCCAAGTTCTGAGCTGCGAGGAACACCTGCCAACATAACTAATAGTGAGGACAAAAAGCCTTTGGTAGCAAGTCCCTTGAGAAGGAGATAATAATATATGTGCCCTGTTCAATAAGCTCTTAGCCTGAGGTATTTCCAGTATGCAAAGAAAAGAAAGCTTACTTTTAATTTTTTATGCTGTCCCCCTTTATCTTGATACATTTGTTCCATTTTCCTCAAAGAGATTCTCAATTAGTTTAACAGAAGTTTTCTTTTCTGAAACCAAATCCGGTTGTCTGTGGAAGCCTTTGATGGGAGTTTCCATATGAAGAGAGATTAAAGAAGTGAGGGCTAATTATTATGGAAAGAATAAGCACAAGAAAAGATATAACAAAACTGGCATGTATAATAGTTCCTGCTGTGGAGAAGGTCAGTCAGGGTCTCTTGATTATCCTTTACCAAAGCAAAAGAAGAAAACACGCCATAAATTAAATCAACAGATTCAATTATACATACATACACATTTTTACAAAGGAACTCTCACTTTACACAATACATGGCTACAATAATTCACTTGCACAGTAAGGAAAGTTTGTTGTGGAGAAAAAATACACAGTCTCAGGACAGTATATCCTAGATGGACTTGTTTCCAAAATGGCAATCTTGTAAACAGGAGGGCCAAGAGGCAAAGGTAATCATGGGTTACAACTTGCAGGACTGCAGCAAGCAGCGAGATCCACAGTCCTTCTCTTTCTCCTTTGCGCCCTCTACTCCAAATATTACCCATTATTGATGTATTTTTAGTGACAAAAAAAAATTGACTGCAATGATGGGGTCACAGTAAGCTCCAGCTGGACTAGCAGCCTTTCACAGGATGTTGTTGCTGCTTCATATCAGAGGAGTCATCTCTAAGGTTTAGCTAAACCTGGCTGCCACTTTGGATGTAGTTAAAGAATTTGTGCCGCTGCCATACAGTGAACAGACAAATGAACATCTATCATGAGAACAAAATGCTGGCAGTCTTCTTCACATGATACCGCAGTTTCTCATCATGCGATCGAAAGTGCACGAACATTGAATCGGCGCCTGTTTGCATACAACAACGTAGGAGAAGTGCCAGAGATGATCAAAACACAGGGGTCCTTCCATAGCTGCTAAGCCCACGTTTAACTGGAAGGTGAAGATGTACAAACAAGTGGCATTCTCTTAAAGAGACTTGAAATGTCACATAAAGGAATCTTTTCTTCTGTTATTGAGAAGGATATACTGGGTCATAGGGAAGGAAGGTAGAAGAGAAACAGGGTACGAACTGGATGTCTTTTTCTGTCTAAGAGAAGGTTATGGAATAGCCATTAAAGGACTTTCTAAGAACAGGCCAAACAAACAAATTTTGTGGGGAAACATAACTGATATTTTTGCGCAGCATGAGAGCAGATAAGATATTTTGCAGAGATCCTTTCCATGTCTTTAGCCCAGAAGGTCACCTCTGCATTAAAGTGTCTATGAATCTGCTGTAATTTATGATAGATATGTAGTGAATCTTCAGGTCTTGGCCATTCCCTCTACTGATGATATGGGGATCGAGATGACTTTCAGATGTGCAGGGCATGCTGTGCTTAATAAAAAAGGCAATGTACATAAGCCCCTCACCTGGCTGAGGCCCAGGAGCAAAAGTTCACTTGGTACAGCAAAGCACAGACAGACTTGCCAGCTCACTTCTAGGTGTGCCTTTCTGGGTTTGGCAAGACAGTGTAAGTTCAGGTGTGTCTGCATCTGTCAGTGTTGACCTATCACGCAGTACAAATGCTATGCAAATATTTAAACATTGTATCCTCAGTTGCTTGCCATGGGTTCTCAAAAGCATTACTGCTTGTTGACCGTTGACTATCAGAAATCCTCTGGTTTACTGCCACAGAGCATGGCTTATTTTTTTTTTTTCTGAACCCTGAGGGTTTTTTCAGCTTGTCTACATAGACAAATTGATTGACATATCATTTGTTTATTTTCGGGGGGAGGGGGAGAGGAAGGGGAGGAAGCCACAGAGAATGGGATTGCAGGTATTCCATTCTAAAACAGGGTTGAGCAAGGATCATCGAAATTCACTGGTATAGCAATAGTGACAAAATTACACTGTTATAGACCTGCTATTGTAGCTTTCTTTGAAGAACCTATACCAGAAAAAAGGTTCTACCTTTTTACCTATAAGGCTGTTACAATATTATTACTCTACTGTAACTGTAGCTATGCCTATACCTTTTAACATCCCTCTGGCTCCTGGAGGTGTTTTTGCTGAAGGACAAAAGCACCTCACTAAAGACAGCATGCTGACTGATGGCACAGGAGCTACACAATGAACTTGTGTGATGGATTTCACCCAGTAGTTTAATTATAAGTTGCTATTGGTTCATGCTGTGTAGCCCCACATATGTAGCTACTCCTTACTCAATGTTGTATCGGGATGGGGAATCTGCAGCACCATTCTCTGTTTTCTTCTCCCAAGCAAAATAAATTAATCTGTAAGTTTTTTGCTACACAGTTACCAAGGTAGTATCTGAGTTAAAAAAAACATTAAACATTATTATGTCATTAAAAAATGAATTATATGTACAATCCTTACACTTCAGAGTTCATGCTAAAGAAATATTTACCCTCCCATTAGATGAAGTTGTTGTCATACATGGTCCTCTTGCTGTGTAATTGGTACAGAGAATGCTAAATCAGCAGGCACAAATAGCAGCCATCTCTTAGGACAAAGGTATTTTAACTGTGGATATACATACTGGAGAAAGCGGTAGATGCAGGTAGATATCAACAATTTATATCTGCTCTATGTATATAGGTGCTGATGCAATGGGACTATTTGGGTAAGAGGATGAGGCTGTGTACTGTTGTGTTCCGGTAATAGCTCTACAAAACAAAAAAAACAAAAAAAACAAAAAAAAAAGGAGAAGTAATAATACCATTAAATTTGGAGTTTATGTGAGAAGAATGCCATGAAAGTTGCTGAAATAAATCCTTGTTCTGCAATTTTAGCAGCCATCTTTGACTACATGTCATAGACATCTGCAGTAGAAATATAAGGATCCTTGGATCATAATGCCCAATCATACATTACAATTTGTATCATGTAGTCATGTCTTCCTGATCATAATAAACTCTGTTTAAGACTAAAAAAATGGATTTTTTCCCAGTATTTCTGTTATAATATTGTTAGACAATCTTATTCTTCCAGTGTTTCAAAATCTCATAAATTGCAGGCTAAACTGAGTCACAGCTAGGTTTTACTCATTTGTTCTTGTGCCAGCATTGCCCTTTACCATAAAATGTTATTTCTCTCATTTTAGGCAATAGCTTTTTTTGCTTGAACTCCCCTCCCTGCTGTTTAATCCCCTGACGTATTTATAGAAAACAATGATATCCTCACTCAGCCTTGGTTTGGCTGCTTTTTCCCTGCTAGGATGAAGAAGTTAATTTTTTTTTTACGCACGTAAGATAAGTTCTACATCATACTGGTCATTTTAATGGACCTTTTCTCATCGCTTTTGAATCAACTTTATTGAGCTTTGGTGACTACATGCAGGATTTCAGAGTAAGCCTCACCAATATTAACAACATTAATACTTCCATACTTGACCATAGTTTGTGTCAGCAGGCAAGGGGCCGAGGGATGTGATTTGAACATTATTATTTTGAGAATGCCCCAGACTGGCGAAGTTGATGGCTTTGATCCTAACCAACAAAAAGATACTGCAGTCATTCAAACAACTTTTGTTACTGTAGCTTTAACAAATTTCCATGCATAACTGTGAACTTTAGATTTTTAATTAACCTTTTTCCTTCTTCAGGTACATATATACAAATGAGTTTTGTGAGTAAGCAGTGCATGTTTACTAGCCTAGATTTATCAGATGGAAAAGGCTGTTCCGCTCATTCACTGCCTCTGAAGATGACTTTTCTCACTGTTTTCCCTGTTATTTTACCTTCTCTCAGTGATGAAGGAAGTCCACCTTCTCCCTGCTGTCTATCAAGTGCACTCATACTGTATTTGCTTTTCCTTTCTCTTCCTTTTCTATCAGCTGAGTAAAAATAAGACCAAAAGAGGAGGAGATGAGAGGAGTGGCAGGTGGGTGATGTGCCCAGTTAGCAAGGATAGGGAAGAAAATAAGAGAACTTGGGTAAGAAAAGATGATGAAAGCGAGAACATTTTTTTTTCCTCCTTTCTCCCTATAAAACAAGATGTTGCACTCTCCTCAGACTTTTGCAAAGACTATCTTTTCTGAGGGCCCAAAGTGTTTGTTCTAACACTTGAATAGAGTTGATGCAAATGTCCTGAAATGACAGAACATCAACGTGAAGTAGCAACAGCAGTTACTGCAGTTATTATTAGGGTCAGTTAATTAGGGTTTATTAATTAGTATATTAGGGTTGTAGTGCATTGATGATTATTTTTTTCATTGCTTGCAACATGCCATAGGTCTGGTGTGCAGCTGTTGTTCACCATCATGTATTTTCTCTCTCCTTCTCTCCTTGTATACAGTACTTTCTCTCATGCATTAAATTCTGCTCACCACTGCACTTAAAACAGCCTCTTGTTGCCAGGTGATCCATCCCAGATGATTCACCTGACTTTTTCATTAGTGCAGTTTCTCCCTGTTCTTGCCCATTGACTGTGCAGTGCAAGCTGTTCACGGAGAGTAAGATCTTTTCGGCAGGCATCCTAAACTTGTCCGAACTCTGTAAAAGGCATTGTTCCCAGAATCTTGCCAACTTAGCTGCAGTTATATCACACAGTAGATAAAGATGGTTTTCCTATCCCTTTTCTGTCACATTAGGAGTAACTGTAAATACGTTTAAGAGAACAACTACTCTGCACTGTGGCTTTTGCTGCTAGCTAAATCCCTCAGATTCATGGCAGCAAAATCAGATGCAGGTATTTGTTCCTTCCCTATGATCATCAGTACTCCAGGACTGCTAAGAGACAAAATTTCTCTTAGGAATAACATTCTAATAGTTTGCTTCCGCCTTTTCTGCCCTTCCCCTTCAGGTATCCCCTTGCAGTCACAGTCAAGCACTAGGAATAATTTTCCCTACAGGAAGAATGGAGAGAAACACATTTTCAGGCATGACACTGGACTGTAGTGTTTTCAGTAGGAAAGAATTGCCAGTAATTAAACATGGGGCCTGGAGAAAAACAAAGTTGTGAGCAATACTTGTTTCTCTAATTGGTTCTGGAGAGGTTTTTTTTGCCAAAATTGCTAGTAGTTATAAGTTTCTTTTCTTGATATTACACAATATCATGTAATGGATTTGATTTTGAATAGCATTTACTGTATCATTTTTACAGTAGATTAATAGGTTTTCTCTAAGTCAGAACTCATTTCTTTCTTTCTCATTCCAGTCATACTCTCAAATTCATTGTTTCATGGAGAATTCAGCATTCTGAGCTACTTCTAGACTCCTAAATATAAAGGGAATACATCCCTACCTAACCTGACAGATATTATTTTCAGATTACAGATACAGCTATAAAGCATATGTCTATCAAGTGACTTGCCAAAGGTCATACAGATAGTCTGCAGCAGGGCCGGATCTCTTGAGTCCTGATCCAGTGATTTTACCAGAAGAAACATACTTCCTCCTAGCTGTTCTGGCACAGCCTGTTATTGGCAGAGAAATGTAGAACTGAGAAACCTTGACTGCGGACATCAGGGAATTAACTTTTCTTTTAATTAGACAAAATAATCTAGCTATGACTCTTAACATAAAAGTTCATTAGTGAAATGCATGAAGTGACATTGCAGCCTAACCAAGGTACAGAAGAATCTATTTTTATTTCAGTGAAATAACATTAAAAATTAATGAAAGATATAATTATTAGATATGGGAGGTTAGTCACATTTTCCAAAATAAATTCAATTTTAGGTGACACTGAGATTGACAAATTTAAATACAGGAGGATTTATTTTAGAAAAAAGAAAAGGGAATATAGTTTAAGAGTATACTACCTTCAGCAAATTAAACTATGCAGGTGCTACTGGTGACTTCAATAATTGCATGCTGTATCATTCTTGAATCTGCAGTAACAAGGCTGTTCACTTAACACCCTGATTTTCCTGTAGTTATGGTTCTCAAATGATATAAAATATAATGTGATGTTTGCTTTTTAAGGGTGACATCTAAATGAAAACATCACTAGATAGTTTGAAGAAGTATAGGCTGACCATTTCATTGTCTTGATTTATAGATCTCTTGCTTCAAACTAAATCTGATGGTTTTCTTTGTCTGGTTATGTGATTCGATTTAAGAGTGGATTAATGGAGCTAACTCTGCTAAAAATAGCTATTCTGCTGAAAGTCACAAAGCATTTCTGCTTCCGTTATTACTCCCCAATTTCCATTAAACAGAAAATTGAGACCTTTAAAGCAGAGAACCCTGTGTACCCCAGCTTCATTGTAGTTGAAAGGAGTATAATTAAGTCTAAGACTTGTATCTAGAAGGAACATACATGCTTTCTTTTCAATGACCCTACTTCCTAAACCATACATAAGGCTCCACCAAACCTTTGCCTCCCCTTTTACGTCCACTTGACCTTCTACAGTTTGTGTGAAATGCATGAAAGCTAGCAAAATCAAATGTATGTATTCCATTAGGGCTGCAGCCAGAGCTCAGTGGAGCAGAAGAGCAGACAAGAGAGAACATGTTTTTTACCTTCATGTTATAAGACGACTTGATTCTTTTGAACTTAAAAGGACAGAAGGTATCAGGAAGTAAAGACCCTCTTAATTAGAAAAGTCATCATAAACCTCAATGGCTGGAAGCTGAAGGTAGACTAATTCAAACTGTGGAAAGGGCCCATTTGTCTAGGAATTAAGGTAATTAACAACTAGAATGACTTACTTTAAAACACATAAGTTTATGGTAGGTTCTTCATTGCTAAAAGAATTTGCATGGCGACCGGCTCACTTTCAAAAGATGTACTCTCCAACACTACCAGAGGTTACTGCCTTGCTTCAGAGACTAGAGAGTGGAATGATACGGTCTTGTCACACAGGCAGCAAGACAGAATAATCTGCCCCTAAAACTATAAATCTATTAAATTTTAGGATTGGCTCAATGTGGAAGAATTTTGTTGTGGCACCTGTTGTAAACTATGGTGCGGAGGGTAGATATATGTTAAGCTTGTGAAGTTCTGGTATAGCAAATGGCATTTCAGTGTGGTGGAAGCAGAAGAGAGCATCACTCAAAGCTATTCAATTTCTGCAGACAAGGTCATCCAGATCTACTGCAGATGCATAGGTATGCTCACTGTTCATCCAGCACTCCAGAGTTGTTCTGAACTCAGGCAGAATGCCTTCTGGTGGGCATATTTTGTGGTTTGAAAATCTATCTTATACTTAAAGACTGTTCATTATATACAAGTACTTGACTATGGAATTAATCACAGAATCATAGAATCATTTAGGTTAGAAAAGACCTTTAAGATCATCCAGTCCAACCATTAACCTAACATTACCAAGTCCACACGAAACCAGTTAAGGGTAGACTAGACTAAACCATGTCCTGGAGTGCCATGTCTACCCATTTTTTGAACGCTTCCAGGGATGGTGACTCCACCACCTCTCTGGACAGCCTGTTCCAATGCTTGACTACCCTTTCTGTGAAGAAATTTTTCCAAATATCCAATGTAAACCTCCCCTGGTGCAGCTTGAGGCCATTTCCTCTTGTCTTAATTAAGCCCTCTTCATACAAAAAAACCCAACCAAACAAAAAAACCCAACCAAACAAACTTGTTATTAAGTATGTTATAAAAATGTTTTTAATGCCACAAAATTAAAAAGATGTGAGGCCAAGGAGTATCTGGTTTTATGCAGGTTTTTGGATATTGGTTTGCTTGTGGGGATAAATAAGGCAGCTTGCCTGGAGCTGAGATACTAGTTTATCCCAGTGAAAACTAAGTGGACACACATCCTGTGTTTAACTGTGTCATCTTGCTCTGCATCTGGAATTATTGCATTGTGAATTAGTAGTAAAAGCTGGTCTACATCACTTCAAATGTTTAGTGACTAGTCAGAACTTTGCAGTGTAGGTAATCCTTGTGCTAATGTAATATAATTATACAGTTAAACATGGGGTCCCTGACAAATTATTCAAACAGTAAGTCCTTTCTTCAGCACTGCCTGCAAATTTGCATAGGAATTTTATTTCCAATTAAAAATAGGATCAAGAGAGGTGACATCATGCTCATGGTGAGAAATATTCAGATTCTATTTTTTTCAAAAATCTGATTAAAATTTACTACACTGCAGAGTTGCAATGATACTTCCAAGTGAAGGCTTCAGAAAAAATAGCTGGCTGAGAGCATATAACAGAGATCTTCCCCAGTGGCCCTTGTAGATTTGACATTTCACTTTTGGACACTTTTGGAGCATTACATCTATTACAGTCTTTCCAAAGCCCACTTGATACAACTTTCTGAAAATATTTCAGTATGTAACCAGCAAAGTGTCACTCCAAGATGTTTGACTCTGCTGACACTACCATATTGACTTCTTTTTTTTAAAGCACATGTATTTTCCTTAAAACACATCTCTCATGTAGTCTGAAATTAATAAATACTAATAAAAGAAATGGAATATTTAACTGATGATCTAATGTAAATACTCTGAAAATACTTGAGTTGTAGTCATTGTAGAAAAGCATAACTTGAACAGAAGTAAAAATGACTGTCTCACTTTTTCTTCTTAGAGAACGAAATGACTGTTGACTACAGTTCAAATACCAGCATCACATGGAAGAGTGGGACAAAGATTATGCTTTTCTATCATCCTTCAATATCAGCCTGTTCTTTAGGAAATCCCTTTAGAAGCTAAAAAGGGCTGATTCACAGCTAGTAACTGTGCCAATTTTTTTCATAGTCTTCTGATCTGGACACATTATTTAAGAACTAAACTGATGCTCAGTTTCTCTCAGAAATTTAGGCATTGCAGCACATACCTTTTAAGTGTTTGTGTTTGGGTAATGTTAGCATTGGTCCTGAGGGCTTAGGGTATGTGAGCTGTGAGATCCTGTTTGTGCTAAGGGACAAGAAGTCAGAAAACATTTCCTAAGGAAGTATGACAGAGGACTGGTGCTGTCATCTATTCAATCGAGGTTTAATAATAACCAAGGGAAATACAAGAATACATGAATGTAGTGTAATGGCAGCCACAGACTGGTGAATTGTGAATGGTGACCTTTACTAGGAGTGGATGATTAATTACCTAAGGTGGTTAAGGCAATAAAAAAAAAAAAGGTTATATTATTAGAAATAAAATTACTTAAAGGGATTTTTAAACTTCTACATGACACAAGTTTTCCTGTCTTGATTAGACTGTGAATAAGTATAGATCTGAAGGATTTGCATATTTTAGCTTAGTTAGGGAGAATGACAGGTTAAGCAGACATTCTCAAAGACCAACACACAGGTGAGTTTTAACAATGGCCTAATTAACTAAGTGAATTCTTGATTTGGCCTCCAGTTCCTAAATGCCCCTTACATTACACATCAGTTGCCTGTAATAGTACATTTTGTTCCTAGTTATGGTTATTGATGTTCCTTTTGTGTTTAGTAATTTGCCAGTACATACGTGTTGAAGGTTTCACCAGCTAGAAAGTAAAAAAGGCTATATGGAATCGGGTAAAACTTTTTTTATGTTCAGAAAATATATGCAAGCTCTCATTTTCTTATACACAATACAAATGAAACAGCAGGATATGGCTTCTCTCCCATATCTGCAAGGCACTTTCTCAGCTAGAAGCTTATCTGCAAAGCTTTTTCTCCATTTAAGTATCACACAGCAGGTGCTTCTCTGGCTCCAGACTGAATTCACTGTCTTTTCTGAAGGTTCCTGGGCTGTTCCTAGTACACACAAACTCTGAAAGTTCCACCAAGAAAATAGACAGTAAAGCCTCTTCAATCAGCATGGTTTCTGATCAGCCATATATGCAGCCAGTATTTCGGGGAATAGCTCCATTTTTTAAAGCTCTGAACATTAAAATGTGCCGAATGAATGGCAGCCACCAGTCCCAAGAATAATAGCACCTCCATTTCAGCTTGGCCCATCTTTCCAGCAGAGTCCAATACAGTGACTGTCATGATAGGCCATCTAGAACAGAAAGCAAAAAAAAAAAAAAAAAAGTAATTTATGGATTACATATGGTACAAATCAAACTTTCATAACAACAACTTTTTCTGAGAGGACATTTTCACATTTCCAACAAAAATTGATTTGATGAAAAGCTTAATTTCCTTGGAGCTTTTTGCCTTTGTGGTTGATTTTCTTTCTCTCTTTTTACCCTGGGTGTTTTTTGTTTCTGCGAAATCTGAGTTAGTCAGAGTGTTGTTTTTGTTCAACTGGAGAACATTTTTACTGCTGCAGCCATTCCATTCTCAGCTGCCACAGTTAAATCCCTAATCTCTTCTCCCCTTGCTATTTCCTTCAGTAGTCTTCAGGAATTTGGCTTAATTTTGCATCTAGCTGTGTTCTACATACCGTATATTTTGTTTGCATCAGTACCACATAAAGCCCCTCTGAAGCTTTTCCAGCTCAGGATACTGATTTGTTTCTAGGATTGTGAAACATTTAAACATTTCTCACATAACCTGATATCATTTTAATGGTAGTTGCTCTCAACTTTCCTCTGACAAAGGAACACAAGTTTTCAATTTTGGATTGCAATGTTTCTGCAAAGTCCTTTGTTCCTCTTCAACAACTCCACAGAAGAGGTGTCCTGGGGTTCTTGTCTCACACTGACATATGAGGAGTGCCAGGATGACATTTTGTACTCTCTCATTGGTTGCTTTTCCAGAAGCTGTCAAAAAGAGTGCGATATGCTGATCCCAATGCCTTTGATACTGTTCTAAAACGATGGCCAGCTGAGCTCTTCAAATCTAATTGAATTTTGCATCCACCTCATTGTATCATTGGTGCTCAGGGCAGGAGCAAATTATGTGGATTCCCAGAATCTCCCAGGCCAGCTGAAATATTTTGGGTTAGAATTTCCCCCTTCACTCATATAAAGTCACTAGTGATGTAAAAAATTCATTAGCAGAGCTAGATGGAAAATAGTAGGTGATTTTGGTGAAAAAAGCTACATTGTTAGACTTTGTTTCTTTCCCAAATGGGGATGAAAATTAAAAAAAAATAAAAATTTTGGGGAAAGATTGATGGGATTTCAGGACCTGATGCTTTCAAGAATCAAGTGAGACAGAAAGGAATTTTTGGCTTTCTAGGTGCCCTTCTGGAAGGTTTTTGTTAACTGACAGAGATTAACATTGACTGAAGTTTACCAGCACAGCTGCAGAAAGACAGGCTCCTGCCCAAACAGCTCTCTGTACTCTAGATCTGGGAATCATTCAGCCTTTCTAAACCTGGGAGAATAAAGACACAACTGCACTGTGGAGTGAGGTAAAGAGAAGTCCAAGCTTGGTTGCTAGCCAGCCTTGTCACAGGATTGCTACGCAAGCTCCATGCAGGGCTATGCCTACAGCACTGTTCAGCTGTGCTATGGTACCCCAGTGCACACGGACAAACCATGTGCCACTGTCTTCATTCCTGAATGTGGGCATGACCAACAAACCAAAGTTCTGAGGGCTCATAAAGTTTCTGTCTGGTTCACTGGCAGAAACCAGAGGTAAAAACATTATTGTGGACAATAAAAGACAATGCTTGGTGTAGTGTGTGTGTATAGTAATATGCTTTTGAATGGATAACTGGTATTTAAGCTCTTGAGTTCTAAAAGGATAATGATTTTCTGAAATCATTAGTAGGCAAGCACATTAGTAGGCAAGCAAAAGCAGAATGATAAACCTGTTTACATGGTTACATCAAAACCAGCATCACAATATCTATTCATTGCTAGTGTCACACATGAATTTGAATTTATTTGCAAAGCTGTGCAATTGAATTTAATAAAGAGATGGGAAAACTGATGAAGTATCCAGTGAAAACTTGAATTTTAACACTGGCTTTTGGGAATTGGGAAAAAAATAGGAAATACTATGTTTTGCAATAGAGAAATAGAGAACTTTTGTCTTAGTGTTTAGAAAACAGTATCAGGAGCCAGAATATGACTAGTTATAGTTCTGACATTAAATTTTTCTAACTCTTAAGCCAATTAGGGCAACATTTTAAAGTCTGGATGTTTAAATATAACTAATGTATTAAGCAGAGAATTCAATGAGGAGTGAATTCCCTCAGCTTCTTTGGGAATCAAGTCCACAGGATAAATGTGCATGCTTAGCTTGATAAAATTAGGCATAGTGATTTGATAGTGCTGGCCTAATTGGCATTGTATCTCATTTTATCTACCTGTGGAACAGGACTACTAATATGAATGAAGATTATTCAGTAGTATCTGTAAGTCACTTTCAGACCAGCTGTACATAATATTAAACAAATGCAAAGTATTATTAACATCTATAATCTGAAATTTAGTTGTTGGACAGACTCCCTGTATATAATTTTGCTGCAAGAATACAGTCTCATCATATGAGATGCCTTTTTCTTACAGTAAAATAATCATCTTTTTGAAATACATTAATTAAATATACTAGTGCTAGCCAATATTCATTTGATGCAGAGGAAAATGTCGAGTATATTATTCAATAGCTATTCACCCTGTACCAGAGACAATAATTAGTGGTATTATCAGGTGGAAAATTGCTGCAATGAAGAATTCATTAATATAGTATGATGAACTCCCTTAGAAAGTTACTGTACTTTTTTAGAATCACAATTGCTTTGTTAGTAGGTGCCAAATAGTGTTTTTGGCAGTGTATTGTCAATGAATACTCTCAAAAGTACCCTTCAGTGGATAGTAAAAAACTGAAATAGCAATTCTCTCATTGAGTAATGATTGCTCTGGATAGACCCTGTAGTATAGTATAATACAAACACTGAACTATATGATTTATTTATAGACCATTGGTTACAATGACTCACCAGCTATTCCAATGGTTTGGGGGCTACTTGGCATGTTTCTTTAATTGAAAGTTACTGCAAAAAAGGGTAAGGCCATCTTCTAATACAAATCCTATGAGATTTTTACAATCTTAAGATTTATAAAAGGCTTACATTTAGAACCCTTAGTAATGTTTCTTCTCTCAAGGCAAGTATCCTATGGAGAAGAGTGTGGAACAAAAGGCTGTTATCCAGGTCCCATTGAGAGATGGACAAGGTTGGAAAGGACAGTTTCAGTATTCTTGGTTCTTGGTTGCTGAGGGAAAGCATGTTACCCAATGGCATGAAAAAGAAGCCACAGTGATTATCTGTAGCATAAAGAAAAACAAGATGTCTGGCAAATTAGAGATACAGTACATGGTGACATTCATCAGACTCATCAGGGAACTGATAGGAACCAGGCGTTCTCAGCCAGCAACAAACAAATGGAAAATTAAATTCCCTATCTTCCCTATCTTCTATAGTGTATTGGTACATTTAAAAAATAAGAACTTAGATGTCCCCTTATTCCATTTTATTCTTTGCATTACTTAGTGTAAAGCCAGACTTGTTGCACTGACTCTTTTCTGCGTGTCATAAATATGCTCTGTGGTGTACCAATCTAGCTCTGAAAAACTTCACAGGAAAAAAAGAGCATTGCTAAAGATAGGAAAAAACCCTATGAATGATGAAGGACTTGCACAAAGTCAGATAACCCTGAAATCATCAGTAGTTTTTTCTTTAGTTTTCAGTGAATTGAAGGTTCCACTTTCAGTCTAGCCATATAGATTCAGATTTACTAAAAGCTGAACTAAATCCACAGTTTTTGAAGTGCCTTACCCCTGCTTGGAATTCTAGTCAGTGTCACTTCAGGTGAAGATTTATCCCTCTTAACTTCTGGCACTCAACAGAGGTGTGTAAATTAGGACCTCAGTCTCCTCATATTTCTATTTACAAACAACAGACAAACAGCCTTATCTCTAGAAGTATTACAGATCCTAAATGGCCAGAGTTGACTCTATTGACTAGGAAGGTCCAGGAAGTTAAGGCCCCAAACCTGAGGACACCAGCACCTCTCAACTACATGGGATCAGGCACCTAATGGAGTGTCATCACAGCAAACACAGAATCACTTTTTCCCTTTCCAGAAATGGGCCTAGAGGTTAGGTTGTGTGAATCGTGTAGAAGCTGCAACAGACTGGATTTTCTGGGCCAAAAAAATGTTCTCGAGATTGTGAGTATTTTCCTAAAGGACTGAGCACCCTACCACTGCAGAAAGTGCTGCAGGATTTGATCAGATGAATGACTAACAATGAAAGAAATGGTAGGTTATTGACTGTAGATTTTACTTAGAAGTTAAGCACACTAGCAGTTTGCAGATATGAATTGTTCTTTAATAGGGATCACTAATGGGCAGAGTGCTTCCTAGAAGGTTGACTCAATCAAAAGCATTTTTTTACTTTTCTGAAATCTAAACCTGGAAGGTTGTTTTTTAAACGAGCTGTTGTTTAAGAAGTCTTGCTTTTAAATGTCTGAAAATTTTATAAGTAACTCTTTAATACTGAAAAAGCGAACTGTTCAGTTATCTCCCCTTCCTTAAATGAATTTGGATTAACTGTAAAAATCCCTTTTATTATACATTTTGAAAACATATTTGATAGTCTTGGTAAAATTTTGAAATACCACAAAAAGATTAATTTCAACTTTTGAAGGGAGAATGGCTTTTCCACTTCACTTTTTCCAAAGTAGTTTTTCTTTCTTCAACCATCTTAACATGTCAAAACATTGCAAAGTTTGGAAGTACTCAGAATTGTACAAGACAAGACACCTGACAACATCACCACAGCAACATTGTGCAAATACAAAATGAGAGCTCTTTTTCCTCCAGAAACACACAGGAACCTGTTACCACACCTCCCTCCACAGTCTATTAGAGAGTGTGCTTTTCATCAGAAGCAGATGTCTACACGCACAAAGCAATTTGAATGCTTTTTATTCTCCTGCAAGCTTCTCTTTACAGTGCTGAAGCTTTAAAAGTTGCCCCAATGAAATGTAAAATCTGTAGGAGTTTGTTCCCACTTCTGTAAATCTTCTCTGGGATTTGTAGTGCATTTTGCATTTTTCTTCTGCTCCTATTACTGACTGCTTTCTGTTTCTGGCAGGAAACCATAATTTTTTGAGTAATTATGCTATCTCTAGGTGTATGATGATCAGCTTTTATACATTTACCATCACTTTCTTCTCCCTCCCCCATGAATCCATAACAACCCTCTCTGTGCTGCCTGATAAAATGAAGACTTTTAATGTAAAAGCTCCATCATAGATATAAGGAAAAAGGAGTGTTTGCTGTAGGAGCAAAGCAGACAGCATCAGTATAGCAGTGGCACTGGAAAAAAATGTGCGAACTGTAAATTTTAATGAGGAGCATGTTTTATGGAAAGAAAAAGTCTTTACTTTTTATTTGTAGATGTTAGCTTGCATGGAGCCTTCATCCTGCAATGTAAAACTGACTAAAAGGACCCCTTCTGCAATGAGAAACCAAAATCTATTCTCTTTTAAGGCGTTTTCTTTTATGTACAGACCACCAAGAAAGAAACTTCCAAACAAGACTTCTCTGCTCCTGCAGAGGTTTGAATTGAAATCTCTCCTCACATTTCCTGAACTGCAGGTGAGATATCAGCCTCTCACCCTGTTGGCCTTAGAAATCAGCATGGAACTGGCTTAAGGTGGCTTGATATAGATTTGCTATTTGCAAATTAAAATCCTTCATCTCTGAAAAGAATCCAAAAAAGAATACAGTTTTTTATTAACTGTGGTCTTAAATTTTTTTTAATGGCTCTTACCTCAGATGGTCTTTCAAGAGTTGTTTTTTCAGACCTATTGTACAGTCCTAATACTTTTACGTATTGAGCACATATGTGAAACTATTTGGGTAGCTCATGCAAACTTAGGTTTTTTAGGCTAAGAAGTTTTACGACCAGAAATATCAGAGATGTAAGACATATCATAAGTTTTTTTCCCATAGAAAATAGTTTAGAAGAAGTAACTTGAAGAATGAGCAGCTAATAAACATATTTTACCATTATTAGATTAAGATAGAGGGGATAGATCTTGTCCGATTATCTTAAGACATTTTATATTACATTACTGGCACCCCAAATGCATTCATCTGCCCCTGACCTATGCATATATTTCAGTCTGCGGAAGTTAAAACCTTTCCTGAAACTTAAAAAAATTAGATGAGATACATCTCCCAGGAGGTAATTTTGCTACTAGCATTTCTTCAAATTTTTTACTCCTGATTCCCAAACCTAATTACTTTATACCTTTTATTATTGTTATTCAGCATTTATGTATGTCTCCTATGTACTACTGTAGCACATGAATTTGCCACGTCATTTGTACACTGCACGACAAGTTGTTAAGTAAAATTCTTGTTGTCTGTTACCATGAAAGCCTAATCTCTTTGGGGTGGCTTTCTTGAACTTCTGCTTTCCCAGTTAATGTCTGGAGGTCAGTATCATTCATCTGTAGGCTTTGCACTTTAAAAAATGACAGACTGTGATTAGACAGGGGCTGCTCTCTGACTGTTTCCAGTGGGTGATTCTTTCTGACAGTACATTCCCCTGACAGTGAAATCCTGCTAGAACATTTCAGATCAAAATTACTTCTAATAACTTAAAATTTTCTAGAACTGAAAAATAGGTATGATAATTTGGAACAAGGTTCTGTTGTTGTTTGTCATAGTGAAGAACACTTTAGAGGACAAAAAAGTTGATATGACAGCATGATACTACTGAGAATAAGATACTAGCCCTTTATGAGGTAGTTGAACTGGAATTCAAACAAGCTAAGGCAGGGATATGAAAGAGAATCAAGTTTTGTGCTTCTTGCTATAATTCTTGGTACAATAATAAGGAAAGAATTTAGGTCCTGTGTATACCTACTTTAAATATTCCAGATCCTTTCCAAAGCTGGGGTAAGCCTATTAGGCTAGATGGGCTGTACTTTGTCCTGGGACAGAGCTTGAAAGTTCTTGTATATTTAAAAATATACATCAATGAGCATGTCCTGTACAATTTAAACTGGTGAAGCTTGAGTTCCCTTTTTTTTACCCTAAGGAGATGGAGTTGCTTTATAGCCTGTGCTAAACAGAGCAGATGTTCAGAGGACCTTTCGGGGCTCAGTTATAACTGAAATGGCCTACTTTGCAGTCTTCTGTTTCTGTGAGACTGAAGGAGCAAGTCTCATTTGGTCTCTGTGACGCACCGTATATTATAGAGGATATGCACTGGGACATTGCTCTTCTACCGACATGTAAGTCAGAGAGTTTCATTAGGCAGAGGAACCAAAGGGGGAGAGCCTTCTGTTGGCCACAGACTGGAGAACATGGGATGATGAGAAGAATCAGGGGAGGCTTGGAGGCATCTGCTGCTGTTCCTTACATTTGGGTGGGGGCATTTCCATGAAAAAAGGAGGCATATCATAAATAGCATGATACTTCAAGTATTTCGAGTAATTGCTCTAAAAAGGAAAACAGAATAGGCTGCTTAAGGAGCTGACAGAGTTTAGGTCTGTGTATGATGTCTGCTGTAGATAAAGAGGAGTGAGAGACAGTGGAGGCTGTTAGCAAAACAGTGTGTGTGGGGAGAAGAGCCACAGGTAGGAGGACACCAACACCACGGGATCAGCCACAGCCTAACCGCAGGCTGCTCAAGAAGAAGGGTGGCAGAGCACTACCCTGCACTGGGAACAGCCCATTCTTGTCCCATCTACCCTTGCATCAAGGAAGATCTGAGAGTCTACCTTTTTTGGGAGCTGAGGTGTATTTTCTATCAGGATTGCTCCTGGAAGGACTCAGTCAGTCTGTGTTCCTACAAAAGGCAATATGTCTGCCACACTCTAAGGTTTGTTCTTGGACATCTCTGTGAAGCTCAGAATAACTGCACCTATTAGCCTGTCACAGCTAAAATGCATTACCACCATGCTCCTCATATACTATGGACCTGCTATTAATTTTTCTGAATGTTTTCCCACTTAAGAATCTTTTGAAAATTATTATGGAAGTGCAGATTGTATTACGGTAACGTGCAAAGGCCTCTATCCACATTTGTAAGTACAGTGTCATTCTTTTCATATCACTGTTACTGAAATGGCATGGGAGAAAATCTGAAACTGCACATTCCTTCGTTGCATGCCAAAGTGGTAAAGCAGCAAAATCAGGCCCCACTGTCAGTGATGGCAGTCTGTAAAACAGGAATAATTTTCTATTGAATACCTGATTGAATTACTCATGAATTGCAGCTCTGCTGAGAAAATTATACTGGAGGTTGGCAGGCGGTCACCATTTTTATTTGCTAGAGGGTATTATCTGAATTTGTCTGTCAGGTGATTGCCTGGCCCAGTATAAATAACTGTGTGTTTCAAAATGTGATAAATAATAGTAATAATGTTTATAGGGGAAAAAAATATTCTTGCTGCTACAAGGAATAGCACTTAACCCAGCCATTTATCTACTGCTCACAAAAAACTGGGCTGATCAGATGATAATGTATTCCAGTGGTTTGCAAAAATAAAAAGGAGGGAGAATCACTGTTTGATCCCCCTCCCTCTTCTTCTTGTAGCTACAGTTTATAATAGCTTTGCATTTAATTGGTATTTTATTTCTTTATGCTTATGAGGTTTGATAATTTGAACAGCCCTCGCAGTGGTATCATTCTGTTCAGTGAGCCAGACATTGCAAAATTGTGCATTTTTATGTAATTGAGATGATTTTGCCTGGTAGCTTGTGGAGAAATTCATAAAAATTTGTATGCGTTGGTCAACTCATTTAATGTGATATCTCTCTTTTTGAGCTGATCGGCATTTTTTCCTGGTACTACATTGCTGTCCTGCAAAGCAACTTTTTTTGTACTTTGTCTCTAATGGTAAAATAATGAACAACATAATGCTTCCCCAGGCACAAATACAATGTTCATTTTCCTTTTGGCAAATGAGGATGCAGACATTAGGAACAGTGCTTTCCCAGCTGCTCCTTGGAGGGAAGGGCCAGTATACTGGTAACAGATAGATGGGTTTCATTCAGACCACAGAAAACTTCCATCATGTAACACTTGACTGTGTGCCTCTCTGTGCTTGACTCTGAAGCAGTGGGGCAGATTGCTCTCATTTCACCGCTGCTGCTTGAAGTAGTGGATTGCATCATCTGGACTGAAAGAGTTAAGTAGACTGCTTGTGGGGATACCATACTGTCCTGGTTTTGGTTGGGATAGAGTTAATTTTCTTCCTAGTAGCAAGCATAGTGCTGTGGTTTGGATTTAGTAGGAGAAGAATGTTGATAACACGCTGATGGTTTAGTTGTTGCTAAGTACTGCTTATGCTAGTCAAGGACTTTGCAGCTTCCCATGCTCTGCCAGGCGCACAAGAAGCTGGGAGGGGGCACAGCCAGAAGAGTTGATCCAAACTGACCAAAGGGCTATTCCATACCATATGACGTCATGCTCAGTATATGAACGGGGGGATTTGGCTGCGGGGCAGCGATCGCTGCTCGGGAACTGTCTGGGTATCGGTCGGTGGGTGGTGAGCAATTGCATTGTGCATCACTTGCTTTGTATATTATTATTACTGTTATTATTATATTATTATTACTACTACTATTTTACTTTATTTTATTTCAATTATTAAACTGTTGTTGTCTCAACCCAGGAGTGTTTCTCACTCTTACTCCTCCGATTCTCTCCCCCATCTCATCGGGGTAGGGGGAGTGAGCGAGCGGTTGCGTGGTGCTTAGTTGCTGGCTGGGGCTAAACCACGACACATACCCATGAGAGATTCTTCTCAAAATGGGTAGCATGTCTTTCACAATGATCCTCTTTGTCATTTTGGTTATAATGGAACTTTTGACAAGAAATACTAGATCTCTCTTCACAGACAGACACTGAGCACCAAAGTGGAAAGTTCAGCAGCTGGAAGGAAGGGACAAACACCATGTCTTATACGTGATCTATTGTCAGGAACAGTAAATACAAAGCACTTTCTTGCAGAGGTTCAGTGACTTAGATCATTGGTTCAAATGCAGCTGAGATCTGAACAACTAATTGAGAGGCTTGCATGGCTGCTGCCAGCAGTGTACCTGTTCTGCCTGTAAAGAGGGCTTCAGCTTCCAGGAGTGTCAATCCAGCAGGCTGGTTCAGACAGGCGGTGAAACCTGCAGCTGCAGGGGTGCCCCTTGGGTTTTTCAGAGCAATGTGCTATAACTCTTCCATGTGTATGAGACTCCTCTGTGGGGAGGCTGGGAGGAGGAGAGAGGTATGCACTTGCACTGAGAGCAGCAGAAAGACTGCCGGTGTGCTAAACACCTGGCTGCTAAGCTGTTGCTCAACACTGCTGGGATATTTCTGGTAAGGGACTTACTTTTTCATGAATCTAGGGTATTGGATCAGATCAGACTGGCAGTGCAAAGCACACGCCATGAGAGGCACTGCCAGCAATCTCGTACTGGAAGTTATGGACTATTTTCTTGTTGGTAACAGCAAAAGGTATGGTGGGTCCCTAAACCCCTGCCCTTGGGGTGATAAGAGAAAGACTAGGAAGCTTTCGCTTTAGACATCAGCTGGCCAGAAGAGGCAAGTCCCTTCCACACAGAAAACTCTTTCTCAAACCAGTGACCACCATCTTTTAGATGAAGTCAGAGCTTGTGGGAATGATCATGGAAAGAATGATAAACCACCCAAGAAAATTTCTTTCAAAATGTATTTTCTAGAACAGTTGGTAAAGTTGTGGCCAAATTAACTCCAGCAATAGTCTTTCAACTTCTTGTGGCAGAGCTGACAAACCATATTCAACTGTAGGGCTGGGACTGAAGTGGAAATCACCACCCAAAAACTGCTCTCCTTGCAGATCCTAAGCGAGAAACCGACGTGAAAGAGAATCCTCTCATTGAGATGTGGTATTCCTTCTCCTGGTTTACATAAAGCTGACTGAAGACAAAGTGGTTACCTGAGATCTTTGTTGCCAAGGTGGCATCTACAGCATAACACAAGATAGAAGGACAGCTGCATTAAAATGAGTCTGTTTTTCAACAGAGATGGTTTGCAGGAACGGTCTTTGCTCATTGTATGTGCTTTTTGACTTACTTTCAATGGAAAACTAGCCATTTGTGAAGATATTCCTTAAAACAACATTTGGAATATGTGAAAGTAGGTAAGATCATACTGCAAATGCATGGAATTCCACGGGGCACTAAATCTGAATTTCACAGAACTCTGATTTGAAGCCAGTTCTGATGGTCTCATTACTCTAATTCAGAATAAAATATCATAAATAATTTAATAGTGAAAGTAGCAATAGCAGTTATGCTAAATATACTCTGTAGAGCCTTCCCATTGTGGGCTTCTTTAACCAACACTGCAATTTTGTAAAAAGAAATGTATTAAAACAATTTGTAATGACTCTTGTACATGGGATAATTTCTTGACACCCCCTGCCCAGAAAATCTTCTGCATTAACAGTGATCTGTATGACAGGGGAAGCAAGCAAATATCTTACGTGTTCCCAAATTGTGCTCCATGAGACTAACCTAAAGTAAGCAATATCTAGTCCACAGAACTTTATTTTTTGATATAAATGTCGATGATAAATGTACATGGTAGTTCTGAGGAAAATTGGAGCATTGATCTGTGTATCCAAAAAGTCATGAAGTCTTGAGATTAAAATAACTTGTTTACTGAGAATACTATCTTAAGTTTTAAATAAGAAGACAGATGCTTAACATCCATTCTGATATTTAATATTGTGGGCCAATAAGGTTGGGATCTAACTTATATGGTGCTGAGTCCTGTTGCTACCACTTACTGCATATATCAGGATGGATTTTATCAAAGCAGAGGGGGTACTTATACCCTCGCTAGATCTAGTTTTTGGTAAGCACTCTTTACAGTCTTTAAACTCCTTGGTAAATCAAGCTCTGAGCTTGTAGCTTTTACATAATGATTCTTAATAACTGTTAAGTAATATATATTAATCCAAATATTAAGAAAAAACCTCCAACCTTGCTGATGTACAGCTACGTCAATCTGTTTAAATATGGTATAAAGGAAGCTATTAATACTGAAAAATTCTCCTGCAAAGAAGGTTTACAGGTTAATAGGTATTCCTATGCTTCTGAGGGAGTGTTAAAAATGGTGACAAATGGCAAGGATGTGAAGTGCATAATAATAATATAAAAATAGTAAAATACTTCTTCTTCTCATTACAAAAAGAGTGCCACATAGTCTGAGTTGATGTAAATATCCTGGAGTGGGATCTAATCTGTCTGATTTAAGCACCCAGCTTTCACGTATGTACCTCTAAACTCATCAAGTAGGCAGATCATGTCTGTCTACCTTAGGTGCCTGAACTGACACAGGCACGTTTTTCCACTGGAAACTTTCAGAAGCACCTTACTCTCTCCATCATCTAAAAAGGACCTCAGGAACATCTTAGAAATCCGATCATAAGATATATCTGGCACATGCAAAGCTAGATCATACTGTAAATCAAGCACTGTATTTTTTTTTTTTTTCCCCAAATGTAGCTTCTGAAAAAGTACCAGTGCAAAGGCGAGTTGTAAGAGGATTCTAAGAGCCAGTATGTTCATGAATGCAATCTGGGTGAATAATTACTCTAATACGTTAACCTTATCCAGTCTTTAATGTATGAGGTTCCTTAGCTACCTCTCTTTTACAGATGTGAATTTGGAGCCAGAGAAAAGACTAGGACTGCAGTTCCTCTCTAATATTTGGTAGGCAGCAGGTCAGCTCCCCCTTCCTCCTTATACTCCGTGTTGCACATTGTTGCAATCTCCCACCAGAAATTGTCATCCCTCAGTTGTACCTGTTCAGGTTACCAGTCTCTAAACCAGGTTTAGGCAACTGTCCAAATTTTGAATCTGAAAACTCCAACATGGGAGAAGCAAAACATGTGCTTTGCAAAGCACAGTTATATAAACAGATGAATCGACATGACTGAGAGGGAAGTAAGCTTGGATAGAGAAGAGGTGGAAGGGAAGAGGATCTAGGAAGAGGAGCTTAAACTAGGTCTGCTACTGACAGAACTAATAATCTGGAATGACATTTTGGGAGATTTTTCTAAAGCCAGGCAGAATATCTGTGTTGCATCAGCAAACCAACTATGCATTTCAAACACTAATGGGCTCCCTAAGCAGTGGCCAAACTTCCTCTTAACTCAGATTAGTGGTATGGTGTGGATTTCTGGCAGGTGTACCTGTTTATGAATGCAAATATGCTGATGGCTTTTCTTCATGTTAGTGCAGTGGCTGTAGAATGACAAAGCTGAACATGCTTTGTTCATGGAGCTGTGCTACTGTCAGTGAAAACTAAGGTACTACACTCAATTGTATGGCATTTCTATTTATGGGAAATTAACAATTTGGGAATAATGACTCCTGATAAGCAGTTGATTGTTAGATGAACACAAGTTTGCTGCCTTGGGGGACTGCAAAACATGTAAGTAAAGGAAAATTTTATGCACAGACTTCTTGGTGGTAAAGGCAAATGAATCTCTCTATCAGCCTTTGTGCTGTCAATGCTTATTTATCCAAAAGAGCAGCTTATTATGATATGACACTTTTGAAAGATCCAGAGGGAAGGATTTAGACAAGCATTCAGAATTCAGCAGGATAAATGAGAAAGGAGTGGTTGTCATCTCCAGATACAGCATACCAGTAGAACTTGCAGAAAGCATAGCTACCTGCTTTATATTGTAATTCTGTCCTTTCTAAAAGGAGAACAGAGTCTGCATGTTGATTTGACATTTTTTTAACTGATTTAACTAGAACCTACAGAATTAGATCTCTACAGAAATCCAGGAAAGAGTTGTGTTATATGTTGATCCTTGAATCTCTATAATTTTGGACAGAGGATCTCTACTTTCACCAATTAATTATTAACATAAAAGCTAGAGCATTTATGGCCCCCATGATTGCTTGCTGGCAGAGTTATCTGGAGAATGCTAAAATGTTATTTTTCTGCAGAATGACTTGCACTACAAAGCATGGTCATGCTCATAAAGTCTGAGAAATCATATTAGAGATCTGTGCCTCTGTAGCAGTTTGTATTTAAAAAAAAAAAAAGAAAATATAAGTTTCGGGCTTCTGCTTTACTAAAGGTTATGCTGAGGTACTGGGAGAAGTGGACTACCATGCAGTCATGCTTAAATCTGCTTTGCTTTCTATCCATTCAATTAAGTAATCAAGGGGATTCAGCTCCACACCACTCTTCCTTGATTCTATGTCTACTTGCACCTTGTAACCCTACTGCTTGCCTACATCTGCTCTGCGTCTGGTCCAATTTGAATGTATGGAATGCCCAGGCACTGTTACAACCCTTTCAGGAGACACAGGCACTTTTTCTATGCCAGACACTGCTCAAAGGAGTAGGATTTCAGCTCCATTAAGCTCTTCAGTTAATGCCACACTTGTATTCTGCAGCTCTCCCTCAAGCATGTTACAAAGACAGTTTTACATTCTTGTCCGGATAGTCCTCAAAACCCACCTTCCCGGACACAAATGTTTGTGACTATTCCTATACAGGGGAATTTATGGATATTGAAGTTTAAGTGCTTTGCTAAAACAAGGAGTCCAGGTAATGGAAAATTTATCACCTTCGCTGATAAGCTATCCCAGTGGTTTATGACTCTCATTTCTAGGAGTCATATTTTCAGTTTAAACTTCGCACTTTTGAAGTATCTGGTGAATTTTTCATATCTGAGAGTTTTGCCATACATAATTAAATCTCACATAAGCTTACGAAGTAAGGCTTACCTGGGATCTAAGGAGAATGTTGGTCTTAGGCAGGCCTACTGCTTAGGGGTATATTTCATCCTATAAACTCATTCATTTAGCTTTGCTGCTAGTCAATTAACTGTCAAGGTAAATCGGTACTTCACTGCCTTCTGAAGTACATTCTTATCTAAAGCATGGGGATGACTACTTTTCCAAGCATTATCAGACGTTATAAAGAAATTAGGTCTTCTCTCAGCAGCTCAGTGGAAGAGACAGCTGACATACTATCAAACAAATAATACTGCTGCCATTTATTTCTGTCACAGAAATGTATTAAACAAACACATCTGAAGATGTTGAATAATTTAGAAACAACAACAACAAAAAAACCCAAACCAGAATTGCTTCTAGCCTGTCAATTATTTTGTTAAAAGATCAACTAATTTGTTAACTTTAAAAATAGGTGGAAATCATGTTTTTATGACTTAGGATTAAGAGGGGAGAAAAATAATCATTTATAATTAAGGCATCTCAAATGAATATAAATATCTCCTTAATAGAGAAGCCTTTAAACAATGCACCAAGAAGAACGAAAAGATTCAGAGCAAGATTTATTTGTCATGCTGTTAGTAAAAATTTTGAATCTGGATCTACCTATGTGTATTTATGCAGGGTACTCAATCAGATATTTCTTTGCAGAGGCAGTTTTTATTATCTCCTGTTTTCATTTTATTTTATCATTTTTTTCAGGTTACTTTTTACTTCAGGAATTGGTTAAAAAGTAAGGAAAGATGAAAAATAAAATAAATAACATTATTTTGCAGGTGAAAGAATGATCTCATTGTTGAGGTGTCATTGCATTATTGTATATTCTAATTCTAAAACATTATTACTGAGATAAATTTAGTACATGTTAATTCCTGTCCTTGAGCCTTTAGACTATATTGATAATCTGAGTCCTTGAACTTTAAAATTCTATTTATATTTTCTAATTTAATACAGTGGTATACTTCATGATTTAGCCTCTGGGGTGCGTAAATCTGTTTACATGCTGTGTTACATGATTTAAAAAGGCATTTTTTCCAATGTACACTTCTGCCTAGCAACCATAGATCTGTACCTGATTAAGTTGATGAGTTTGGAAGGACAGGTTAATGGTACACAGCTTCCACTGGGAACTTTCCAACACATAGGGAGTGTGATGCTGCAAAGCTGGTCAAACACCTAATCAATGATCACACCTAAATAGCTGTTGGTTAATCATGAAAAAAGACTATACACAGGCAATTAACAAAAGCAGGCCTCAAGAAGGCAATCAAAAATACTTCACTTTAAAGAATTTGGTTTTGAAAGAAATCTACACACCTGGGCTAGTGGTCTAGACTGTAGATAACTCCACTGAACCAGCCATCTCCCACTTCCTTTATTGTAAGATGTGAATGAGAAAGGAACTTTGGGGAATGCAGTTTACTCCATTATTTTTGGACATCTACATTAGAATGAGATGAATTATGTCCTAGAAATGCCTATTTTTTCAGAGCAATTAGAGACTGGTTAAGTAAGAGGTAGATGTCTATACCTGGTCAGGTGAATCCTACACATTTTGGTAGAAAAGCTTGAGTTAGAGTTAAATAACTCTGAGGAAAAAGAGGTTAATTGGGAGTGGCAGGTAAAATTAGGGCTGTCCCAGGAAATAAATTGGGTCAGTGAAGCAAATGTAGAGTTGTTAGTCCTACTTCAAAGTCAGCTTCTTTCAGGAAAACCTCTGTACAGTAAAAGCAGAGCCCAATGGAAGCCCAATGAAAATAGAATCTTTTACAAGTAATTGAGACATTGCTCTGAGAACTTGGACTCAAATCTTCAAAACAGAGCACACAACATTCATGGCAAATCTCCTTCTCATAGATTAGGAGTTTGTACATTAGGAGAAAAAAACAATCCATCCATGTACTCATGTTTTTGAAAGGTTTTTCTTTTGATTTTCTTATTTAAAGATGATGCCTAAAACTGTCAATGTTATGTCATAGTTAGTGGTCTATTACATGCCTATTTACAGATAACAGTTACTAGTTTTCTTGTTAGCTGGTGTTACTAATCTAAGAAAAGATTAGTAGAGATTTAATTTAAAACCAGGATTAATTTTTAAGAGATTGTGTGCAAATAATACATATCCACAGTTCTACTGTTTAAAACTGAAAATTATGCTTTACTCTATTTAGTAGCTAGATTCAGAAGATGCAAAGTTGAAAGATTGTCTCAATAAAACAGTAAGGAGGAATCTGGAGTCCTACATCAATAATAAAATTTAAAGCAAACAGGAAATTATCTGTTGTGATACTGAATATGGGCTAAACTAAGCATGTCTGTACAGGACCATTAGGAGACATTTTGGCATCTGGGATGCTGCCTCAGCTGGCCCTCTGCCTCCTGCCAGCTCCTGCAGTGACCTCCTCCGGACCTGCTCACTCCAGACTGAGGAGCTGCAGCAACACCAGTGACCAAAGTGTCTCAGGCATTTGCTGCTTTGATGTGCTCTTTGCTATGGCTCTGTGGCTATGTTGTTTATTGTGAAAATGTCTTGATGCTCTGATAACAAAGTCGCATTATAGCAGTTCTATTTGCTGTGGTCTACGTCTTGTTCTGACTGAAAAAATTAAAGATTATTAATTTGAGTAAGTACCTGCTGCATAATGGTAGTTGTGTGAGATATTTTACAGTTTTACACAACGGGCTAAGGAAGACGTGGATATATCCAGAGTATCTTGGCAGAGTTCTTCTACGATTCATGAGAGAATTGAGAAGGATGAGAGCTGCCAGGCTTAAAAGATCTAATAACACTAAGGCCCAGGAGATTCTACTTAAGAGCACTGAGAAAGGCCCACAGAATGATTCCAGGGTCAGCCAGATCACTTGGAGGACTTGACCTTTGGGATTTGTTATCTTAGCTTTCAAATTACTAATGAAGTTTATAGGCAAAGAACATGAAATTCTCCTGCATTAATTTTTTTATGTAGCAATTTTGTACTTGAAAATACAGTTTTATATATTTGCTTCTCTGACTTTAAAACTTGGGTTTCTGTTTTATCTCACAGGTGGCCAATGGCTTTGAAATATTAATGCTAACACTAATATAAATAATGGATTAAACAATGAAAGCTTTGGCTTAAAAAGTCTAACTCTTACATGAGTACAGACTTAAAGGCGCACATGAAGACAGGAATGCATCATTATTTCTTCCAAGTAGAGTAAAGAATTGCCTGTTTGTAAATCAGACATAATCTTGTTACTTTATGTTTCTACTTGGGGCACAAATTGTAACCACTTAACAAGGTGAACTCCCTGTCTAGTCTTTCCCAATTTTTCTTATTCTAATTTACCTTAGCAGAGAGAACATAAATTCCCTGAGCAGCTGAGCTAAGCCCTGGCTTTGCTGCAGGCTCCTGATCTTGCATTCTTTGTGTCACTCCTAATGCCTTCAGCGGGTGTGCAAAGGAAGCGGTTCAGACCCCATAACTCTGTATCTGAAGAAAGGCAATTTAATATTTTTCAGTTTCACTTACCAGCTCCTGCTCTGATGACAGTCTTGCTGTACATCTTGCAGTTTTAACAACCTTCCCTTTCTTTTTGTTGTTGCTTAGGTATAAAATGATGATGCAGTTTTCCATAACATGCTGTTTCCTTGCAATATTCTCACTCAGAAGGGTAGCTCTCTATTGATTATTTATTTTTGGAAGAACCTTAGCACAGCCCTATACTGTGAGTCCTCATCTCTTAAGACATTACTTTATAAAGTCTGTGAGCCTTCAAGAAAGAATACAACACATGAAAGTAGAATTACACTTTGAATTGTGGTATACCTTTGCAGTATATATTCAGCCTTACAATAAGGAGTGGTAAAAAAATCTTTTTAATTGCGCTATTTTTTCAGGTTACATTTGCCTGAAAATAATCAGCCATCTTCTAAGCCTTGGTGTTAGGGGACCATAAAACAGCTGGAAAATGGATGTATTTATTTCTCTGGAAGCCTCCTGTGTTAAACTGCCATGATGGCAAGTTTAGGCAAATTCCTTACTGATCCACAGTGGATACGCCTGGACTTGAGAGAAATAAGCTATGACTAGGGAGTTTATTTTCTCTGTTGACTGGTCAACTTAGTTGAGTTGAACAGGCAAAATGCAAACCCTGACCCTCATCCCTAAGGTTTTGCTCAGTTGTCCTAGCAAAACCCCTGTGCTTGACGGTCATTATGTAAGTCTGGATTTAAATTTTTGGGATCATTAAGAAGGACTAGCTCAAGCCCTCATCAACAAGTCTGCAAAGATAAACCTGAGCTGCCTGATGCTCAGCAAGTTGATTTTTTTCCCTTAGTCACAAAGATATCATTGCCTTGAAGAACAATCCTTTACTGAAAGGAGGAAAGAGAATGATTAAGTACATGACTGCCCCTTCTCCATAGTTTAAGTAACTATTCAGAGTTGTCCTCTCTAGCTCCTTGGTAAGACAACTGTTAGGGCACCTGACTGTTTCAGAGCTTCTTCAGTAGCAGCTTCTTTCTAATTTGAAACTGTCAAGTCCCATGGTTTTTGTGTTTACCCTGTGGGGCAGAGGTTTCACCCCAGGCAGAGCTGCTCTGCAGCATCAGGTGCCTTGCCAACCCATCCCGCTTGGTGCTCACAGACCTTCCCAGTACCCACCACACCCTTGCTAACAAGTTCGGCTCCATAGTGATTTCTGCACTATGAACACAAGTGCAATGAATACGTAGGGGTTTTCACCTATAAGAGCCTCCCTATGCAGACTCTCTCACCTAACTGTTTTTCTAAACCTGTGGCATTTGCAGCCCAGTGTGGCAAGTGATTGATTTAATGGAGGGCAAAGAGTCAATATGCAGTCAGACATAGCTGCCCCACATTACTACGCCTTCATAAAATTATTAAATCTTCCTCAACATTGTAAGATTTCTTCTTAACAGAGACAACTCACTTATCATAAAAGAGCATATATAAATTGAATATGTCTCAGGCCTGTCCATTGACTCATTTTCTTTTTCTTTCTCTCCATGAGAAGACAACATATCAATGCTTCCCTTTTGGCTCCATCTCACCAAGAGCCCTTGGGAGAAAGATGGGGGTGCATCCTCCCTTTGGCATTAGCCACTCTGCTTATACCAGTATACTTTGAATGACTCCTCTGTGCAGAGCGCTGTTTTGTGGAGACAGAATACAAAGACACATTCATATTAACGATCCTGCTGGCATTTGTGAAAGAATGTGGACATTGTGTGCCAGCTACAGTGTTTCCTAGTGGTCATTAAGGAGAACCTCTGAGTCACTGTACCTTAGACTGCAATGAGACTATGTATTTTTTGCTATATGTTATACAGTAATATACTATACATATTTAATATATAAGTGAGTAAGAAACTCAAGAGAAAGGAATCTAGGGTCCTTTTTTTGGGCTATTATAAAACTTACTGGATTGGCAAACCAAAATTGTCCCACACCTCTTAAGAGCCCTTTCTTCCATTAAGGAAAGTCTGATATAGTCAGTTAGGTGAGAAGATGAATTTAGAAATAGCTGACATAGTAATCAGTACACAGTCCTATAACCAATCTACCCAGCAGCAATAAAGTGAGAAAATTAACACTGTGGAGCCATCTAGACTGATCCATTTGACTTACTGGTATTTCTGCATTCAGCAAAATTGCAAATGCTGGAAGAGTATTTGCAAGTTAGAATGATGTCTTTTCTGTGATGCCATAAATCATTGGCTGAGAATAGAAGAGTTGTAACAGCTGTTAGATATAAAAATATCTTTCTTCTTGAAGATATATTAACATATTTGTCTTTGACCCTCTGCTTGCAGCAGAGCAGGTGAGTGTCCAAATCTGGGTGGGAGCATTTATTAGCAAACTGTTACACCATATTGACCCTACAGCAGTACTCTGAGTACAAGTGGATGCCAAGTTACTGTGACAATATTGCAGAGAATGAAGACACTACTATTCTCTAGGAAAAATAATACACATGATTTGGAGATTTCGCAAAATCCATCTCTTTCAGTATTTACATTCAGGGGAGCTGATATAACACAACCAACACCAAGGTACCATCTCAAATTGAGAAAACAAAGAGAAAAGTTTTGCAATAGATGGCTTTCTGTGTGAGCAGACAGTGCACTGTGAGTTTCTAGAGCTTCATCTTAAGGTAGAGAGCACCTATATTCTAATGAGTTACAGGAAGAAGAGAGTCCTCTGGATCTTTATTCTTTTTCATATTATTAAAACAAAAGAATTATTGTTCATTTAAATGTGAATATTAAGCAACCCTGGATTTTTTTATTGCCAGAATGAGAATTAACAGATTTAGGATAGATTTAAAATTATTTCATGTTTGTCATCATGACTTGAACTCATATGTTTTATTGAAATAATGATACTTAGTGGAATCCTGTTCCCCTTTAAATCAGCTGCCAAATTCCTACTGATTTATTAGGGCCAGGGCTTCACTCAGAGTTTTTAAAATACACACTTTGATTTTGCACATCGTCTCTACAAAATTATGCTGATTATCTAGTAATGATTTTATTTGAATAATGAGATCCCTTCTCTGAAGTCATAGAATAATTTATCTGCATTTGAATTAAATTGTGACTGAGATAGTTGAGATAATTGTGCTTGCTGAAACACCCAAGGAATATAAAGAGATCCATACAAATCTTGAATGAAATACAATTACAATTATCAGAAAGTTTATAATTTGAAGCTTTTCAGAAGCTTTCATGATAATCTCCTTCAATTCAATCCAAATATTAGGTCCTCCGCAACCTGGACATTTTCTTTGGTCATTCATCAACCCTGATACTTGTAGGTATCTTCTGCAACACCTGATACATAATCCATGATATATCAATTTCTCTTTGGGCCTCCATTTCTCATGGACCACAGATCGGAGGAAGCCGAAGTGAAACATATGCATCCCAGCTTTGTTTAAGAAATCTGTTGCAAGCTATGTAGAAACTTCCATTTTCTTTATCTGTATTCACTATAAAGTCTGGCAAAATAGAGTATAACTGCAAACTGAGGTGTGTCATACGGGCCAAAGCCTTTTTCTGTCCAAAGCATAGGACATTCCTCTGTTGAAGTCCTTGGCTAAAGGAATGCATCTGACCTTTTTGATGCTACGTTAAACCATTGTCAGAGTCCAGGAGGAGGGTGAGGTTATTCCAGGGAGCTGCCAGGAATGGACAGAAAAGATGAATACTGGAAGGGATGACCGTAGCAGAAAAGCATGGCACCAAACCAAAAAGCCTGTGGTTTGATGGCATCTCTAACTCACCATCTTTGGCTTTTTGTTTCCTTTCTGGTCTCATTCCTGTCCGTCATAGTCTCCAGCTAACTTTTTTTCTCTAGCAAGCTAGACTGAACTGATAATCTATAGCAACATGTCAGACTTCTACAGTGATATTTTTCATTACATGCAAATGCTAAGTAATTTTGCTTGAGGTATTTGACAGTGATAGGTAGCTTCAATACAACAACTAGAAGTTATGCCTTTTCTAAGTTATTCTTATAATTTTTTAGCTTTTTATACACAAGCAGCTGCTAGTCCCGGTGGGAGAACTTACCCTCACTTTCTCCAAACACACATTCAGCTCTGCTTTGTTTAAATGGTAGCTAAGAGATACAGCACACAAAGCTGGCTTTGCAGATGTGACCCTGAATCTCTTGCTGAATCTCCACTGCAGTGCTGTGGAGCTGTGTGGATCTGTTTTTGTAGAACAAGGATAAGGATTGGGATCTGAAAGTGTTATCGGTTTGAGAGAATTTGCCAGCTCTGGAACTCAGAAAATGCCAGCCACCTCAAAAGGAGTAAGGCAGTTTGATGCTTTTGTGGGTGTACTGTTAGATCGAGGGCAAGGATTAGTGGGATTTGTTGAAGTACTGATTCAGTATGATATTTTACAACTATAAAATTGTATAGTATTTACAAGCTATATATTGAACTGTCAAGCTGTGCACACTGTTAGCCTGCATAATGGCAGGATTGCTTGTAGTCTTGTTCTTTCTCTCTTATTGCCTCCCAGTGTCTGTAATGCACTTGTTGTGTCTTATCCTTAATTATCCTCTGATTCTATATGAGCTGTGAAGCCCTGAGCCCCTGTTGAATGATACTGATTTCAGTTAACCTCTCCAGAGTGCAAAGGTCTGTCTGCAGGGAGGAGGGTGAAGGAAAATATCCCTTTAAAGGAAGAGACTTCATTTATCTCTGTATCCTGTGAATGCAAAACCCCTCCAAGATACTCTCTGCCAGCCAGTTTATGACAGGTTTTTAGAGTGTGTAGTCTCTCAGCTACAAGATGAGTCCTATTTTTCTGTGATGACTGCTCTTGATGAAACTGCTTTTGGGACCTGAGATGGGTGCCCGTGCTCCCTCCACAGCACAGAGAAGCAGGTGAGTGTCTTCGGTAATCTCGAGGAAGAGATCCTGGCCATCAAAGACCACATCTTCTTCTCCATGGACCAGCTAGGAAATATGGTATTCTTTTTAGTAGGACTAATCTGTCAAAGGGCTATATGTGCCTCCATCAAACAGACTGGCTTTGCGTTCGCTGTGTCTGCATGAGCAGGTTTCCTTTTTCAGCCTGTGGTCGGAGGAGATAAAGTTAATGCAAGTGCTACCCTTGCAGTGTCTCCACAGGCAGAGGAGCATTGGGAATGTATGTGGCTTTACTGGGGTAGAAAGAGACATAAGGCTATTTAAGTTTGACCCAACCCCACTGTTGTCCATAGGAGAAATTCCAAACCACTGCAGTCTGCCATGAAGCTACTCTTTTTTCCCTTTTCCTCCCACCTGTAATCTTTTACAGCTCAGAGTAGCAGCTGCCATTCAGGATTTCAGATATTTTAAAATTGTTGACTTCAAAAACTCTTTATGCTTGATCCTGGTGTCCCTGAGCTGTCAGTGAATCCTGAAGTCTTTACCTATCTATTAACCCCAAGACCTGTTCATCAATGATATATTGGTAAACAGTAGGTGCTACTAAGGGAGCAACCTGACTTGCTACCAACAATGCTCTTCACTGTGCACTTGTGTTGCATATAAATAAAATGTGGCAGCAGAAACTAGGCTGGAGTACAGTCAATAGCTCCATTGCCTTATACAATATTGATAGGGTGGCATTGCAGAACATGTAAAAAATTTTAGACTGAACTTTTTTATCAGGTTCCAGGTGCAAAGTACGCCAAATGCCACCAGCAGCTTAATCCTTGGAACTCTGCTTCTGTACATGGGTATGAGAAACAATCAGATTACTTATGGAACACAGTACATTACTGAAAAGTAGGGCTTACTTCATTTCAGCAAATATTTTAATACAAAGGAGACACCACCATTTTCACTACTGACAATTTCATTTCCAATGGCTCTTACTGGGAGAAAGGGGGGTTGAAATTGCTGCATTTGTCTCAGAGAACATATTATACTGAAATGGTGAATGGAGCAGAAGGATTTGGATAGATGAGAGGAATGTGTGGGGCAGGCAATCGTTTATTTTTTTCATATAATTTGTTTCTCTTTGCAATAGAGACTAAGCTTTAAAACTTCAAGATATAATTTCTACCTGAAAATAGGTTGGTGAAAGATAAACATTTCTGAGAAATGTCCCCCTTATCCTATCCCCGTGATTTCTTCTGGCTCAAGCTGCCACTTCTGCTTTACATTCTGTGCTGTGAGGTACAGTACAAAGCTGCGGCAATTTTGGGTGCTCATCTTTCAGTCAAGCCAGCGTAAATGAAGCTGTCAGCAATGAGAACAGAGATGTTTGCTAGAAATTAAATAAGAAAGCCTATGTTAAAATGCATTGATCCCACTATTTCATGGTTTGTAATGTTATTCATACATTTTTCTTTCTACACCACAGCCTCAAACTCATATTAAAAAAATGTCAAAAACATGTAGGGCTGCTGGTACTGTACAGAAATTGTAATAGGCTCTTCAAAAGTTAGTGTTGTCTGAGTTCTCAATATTTAATGTGCACTGAACTTAAACTACGCTCTCATTTTCTGTGTCCTTAATAGCTTTATTATGCCTTGGTTGTAACGGTTTCTAAAGGGAACCTTTGTCTCTACTGCTCCCTAGGTGAGTTCACACATCTGTCTGGTGTGAATTCTGCTCACTCTCGCTCCACCCTCATTTTGTGCTTTAAGTGTTCTCACCTTGAAAATGTGCAATTCACATATCAGCCCGGTGCTTCAGGCAATGACAGATTCTGCATCCAGGGAACATTACAAATTCCTGGGCCTGCATGCCTCTCCATACTTTTGTCTTTCTTTTCTCTTGCTTTTCTTAATTTTGTTCTTTTATCCTTTTCTGAGTTCTGAGGTGCTCCCCCCGCCCTTTTCCCCGAATCCTTATTTTATTCTGGCTAATACCAACTCTGGGTATCAGATACTGAACCTGGTGCTGAAAAATATATTTTATAGAACAGCTATATATTTTATACAGCAGCTTAAAGAAAAAAAGAGAAACACAAGGAAAATAATAATTATTGTACAAAAGCATTAAATACTTCAAGGTCCTACTTTGCCAGCTATGAAGAACTCTGCATGGCTTTACACAGGAAGCTGGAATTGCTTCTGTATTTACTCAAAATCTTTCTTTTGTGTTAATAATTTTTTTGCATGGATGTATAAATGTACCATCTGAGATTAGAACCACACTGCCCGATATACATTCTTGTATTATGAGGGGTTTTTTTCCCTAAAGGCATTATACTCTGAATCAGGAGAGTCACATAATGTATATAACAAACAAGAAGGACCTCTATTTAGCAAAATTTTAGGGACATCAGATGTGGTAGCTGTGGGTTCTGATGGTTGTTGTTGGTAGTGTCTGACCTTGCTGAGCAGATATATGTTAGTCATACCTTTCATTCAGGAGAAAAAAATAAACAATCACAAAATCTCTTTTTGTAATGACAGAGATCAAAGCCCAGAGCACAGAGAAGCTTGCTGAAGACATAGACACACTGACTGAAAACACACGAGTCAGCGGCATTGATTTGGGTGCAGGTTTCTAAGAACATCTGTAAGGAACCAGATATCTGCATGCCAAGAGAGAAATACAGGTTGCAGCACTGGAAAGAGTGCTTATTTTGGAGTAAATTGAAAAGCTGGTTGCTTTACAAAGCAGTTTCACACTCTTGTTGGTTTCACAGGAATGGGACTTTGTGTACATTTATTGCAAAAGAAACAGGGGTGAAGCAAATAAATATTTGACTAAATTAAAAAAAGAACTCAGTAAAGCTGGATGCATCCCTTGTCCTTTTTGAGGAAACAAGGACAGGCTGGTTCAGATGGGCCAGAGCCTCTGTCATTGCTACGTTTGAAATCTAAACTTGTATCCTTTAAAACAAAGTCAGAGAGAAAGAGTTGAGAGGGAAGGCAGAAAAGGAAAGCTAAAAATTACCACTTTGGTTCCCTATGCTGACTCTCCCTAGAAATGAGGCAAAGGACATGTTTTCTCTGAAACCTGGGAACAATCAGGCAGAGTAGAGCATTAGTTATCAGCTGTTTGTATTCCTGGCCATATTTTATCTTTTTGTTTTTGTATAAACCATCTAGGTTATATCATTATGTTGCCTCTAACATTTCTTGAATTTCAGAACATTTTCAAAATGAAGCAGGTCCAAGTTATGCTTCCTGAGACAATTGCAAGCATCAAAATCTGGGCAGCAGTGTTACAGAAGAAAGAACTTTGGGAGGAAAAAGAGATAAATCCTTAGAAATCAAAAATAAGGAACAATTTTGTTAGGAAGGAAAGTGGGCAGATATGTGTGTACTACAAAGCTGGTTTTAGTCAAACATTGTTATTAGGAAATTAAAAAATGTGTACTTTGTCCCACAGTAACTATGACATGAAAGGCCTACCTCAACCCATAATGATTCAGCACCAATATGTAGGTGAAGTTTACAAAAGCAAAAAGGCCTTTCTCTGAGTAGAGCATCTGTCACTCCAATGGATGGCTAACTATACCAGTGAAAAAAGATATTTCTTTTGCTGGTGGCAGCCATGTCTCCATTAGAAAGACTTCCTAATGTACTTCCATCTGAATAGATCTGCTTACTGGAACAACTCTTGTACTGGAAACCAACCCAGTGGAAGCTTTTCCATAAAAGGGGAAAAAAAGAAATTAAAAAAAAAAAAAAAAAGAAAAGAGATTATTAGAAAGAGTTGGAGGTCAAAAAGAAAGGATGAAAACCAGTGATGATAAACTAGATAAGGGAGACAGCTAAAGTCAGAAAAATTTCAGTGCCTTCGCTCACCCTTATCCATTCAAATATTGTCACTCAACGAGCTGCACATAACGTGACAGCTATTCTCTCCCCTCAGACCATCTATTTGGCTTCCATAATGATGACTCCATTCCCAGGACATAATGACCAGTTTTTTTCTCTACCCCCTGTGACAGCCTGATAATTTGCAGGTAGTTATATTTCCTTCTCAAAGGCACCCCTAAACTTTAAAGACTTGTCATAAGGCTTAGGGAGCATTATTCCAATATAAAAAGCAACAGCTATAAATAAATTTCACATTTTTGAGAAAATCCAAATGGCCAAGCTGTATTTCTTCAGCATCAGCTGTCAGCATATAGTCAAGCTTGGTATCTATTTATCATTTTATAGGGTATGTTAACGCATTCATTTTTATTTTTGTTACATTATTGCATGTTACAAAATTGTAACAGATGCTGGTAGCAAGTAATATGTTTATGTCTGAAAAGTCGTTTCTACAGTAGCTCTTGATCTGTAAACAGCACTTGTTCTTTAAGATACTTATTTCAAAGTCAATGAAAATACCCATGTGAGTATAGGATGTAGGGAATAAACCATCAATTAATAATGAAAATGCATGTCTCTGCTATATGCAGTGGAAAAAAAAAAAAAAAGCAGTATGTTTAACAATAGATCTTTCTCAAGGCTGAGATTCCCAGAAATAACTAAGAGACTTAGGATAAATCCCATTGACTGTCAGTGGAACTCAAGCTCCTAAATCCTACACCAAATCAATCAATTTTATTTATACTGTGAGCCACTTCTTTTAGGCAAAGGAAAAACAGAAGGACTCTGAGCTTTTCTTATGTCAAAGACTCCTGTGTTTTCTGTGGTTTCCATAAGTACATTTTC
This sequence comes from Pelecanus crispus, assembly GCF_030463565.1. Classification (NCBI taxonomy): domain Eukaryota; kingdom Metazoa; phylum Chordata; class Aves; order Pelecaniformes; family Pelecanidae; genus Pelecanus; species Pelecanus crispus. Next base: position 106,500,271 of record NC_134645.1, read on the forward strand.
AGCACTTTAATTACTGTTTTCCTGTTCCTAATAAAAAGTTGGTGAAAGCTATTCCAACTGCAGTTACTGGAGTGTGATTGCTTCATTGGTTTCCATTTGCCACAAGGTGAGAGTCAATTTTAAAGCAGCAGTACATGGACTTTCTTGAAAGAAAATGTGCACACTGGAAACTGAGGAGCTCATTTTTCTTTTAACCAGAAAACCTTTGAAGGATGCATGAACTGAAAGTAAGAGCAGGAGAAAAGTATGTTTTGGGTTGTGTTTTTTTTTTTTTTTTCTTAAAACCACAGGACAAATATTCTTAATTTTCCAGAAGACAGAATTTTTTTAATGCTTATGATCTGAATTAGTTTTATTGTCTGTTTGATAAAAGTATGCAACATTAACTTTACTATACTGAAATTGAATAACCACCAAATGCCCAGTGCACTGAACTGTAAACTTGAGTACACCATGGGAAGGAGAAAGTGTTATGCTGGTTTCTAACCAATATGCACGGACTTTTCAAAAAAGATGAGAAATTTTAGGCATTATGAAACACTGTTTAATAGATGGTGATTATGTATGTATAGAGGGATCAGCATCAGCTCACAAAATTGGATTTGAAAATAAGAATCTAATGGTATTTCAGGCAGATATCACTGCCCAGCATTATACATGACTGTGATCCTGAGGCCCAGTCTTGTGCAACGGGCAAAATATTTCCAAGAACTGCAGCTTTCTGTTTGCGTTCTGCCACATTCTTTCTGTATTTCCACACACAGATAATTCTAACTCTATATATTCTTGTTATCCTTCCCATCCACTTTGATGATAAGGTCTTTGAGACAAAGACTACCACTCCACCCTCCACTCCCACCCCTGCACAGAAGTTTGTACAATGTGGTGGCTCTGGTCTCATTAAGGACTTCAAACAATGTCAGTAATGCAGTTTTGCCATATGACCCTTCATTTCAAGAGACACCGCCACCCCATAAAAGAGCAGGTATTTCATATATTCCTGCCACCTTTTGTTGCAACATTGTGTGATCACCTATATATCCAGCAGTCTCCCAGCTCTTCTAGCTAGAATACACAGAGATCTTTTAGAATGAAAGGACTTTTTTGGGGAAACCATTCCAGTTTGCTAGCCATCTAGAAGATATTCAAAGAATCTCAGAATGGTTTGGTTGGAAGGTATCTTTAAAGATCATCTAGCCCTGCCCATGTGTATGGACATCTTCCACTAGATCAGGTTGCTCAAAACCCCATCCAACCTGACCTTGAACACTTCCAATGATGGGGCATCCACAACTTCTCTGGGCAACCTGTTCCAGTGTCTCATCACTCTCATCATAAAAAATTTCCTCCTTATGTCCAGTCTAAACCTACCCTTTTTCAGTTTCAACCATTGTCCCTTGTTCTGTCTCTACAGGCCTTGCTAAAAAGTCTCTCTCCATCTTTCTTCAAAGGCCCCTTTATATATTGAAAGGCCACAATAAAGTCTCCCCAGAACCTTCTCTTCTTCAGGCTGAACAACCTCAACTCTCTCAGCCTCTGTACATAGGAGAGGTGTTCCAACCCTCTGATCATTCTTCTGGCCCTCCTCTGGACACACTCCAACAGGTCAATGTCTTTCTTGTACTGTGGACCCCAGAGATGGATACAGTACTCCAGGTGGCGTCTCACAAGAGTGGAGTAGAGGGGGAGAATCACTTCCCTTGACCTGCTGGCCAAGCTTCTTTTATGAAGCGCAGGATATGATTGGCTTTCTGGGCTACAAGCACACATTGCTGGGTGATGTCCAATTTTTCATCCACCAGTATCCCCAAGTCCTTCTTTGCAGGGCTGCTCTCAATCAGTTCATCCCCCTATCTGTACTGATATTTGGGATTTCCCTGACCCAGGTGTAGGACCATGCACTTGGCCTTGTTGAACTTCATGAGGTTCACACAGGCCCATTTCTCAAGCCTGTCAAGGTCTCTCTGGATGGCATCCGTTTCCTCTAGCAAATCATCTGCACCACTCGGTGTCATCTGCAAACTTGTCAGGGGTGCACTCAATTCCACTGTGTATGTCATTGATGCAGATATTATATAGTATTGGTCCCAGTATGGACCCTTGAGGGATGCCACATGGTGATTTCCACTTGGACGGTGAGCCATTTACCACAACTCTTTGGAAGTGGCCATGCAGCAAATTCCTTATCCATCTAACAGTCTATTCATTAAACTTGTATCTCTCCAATTTAGAGGTAAGAATGTTGGGGGGCACCATATTAAAGACCTTACAAAAATCTAGATAGATCACATCTGTAGCTCTTTCTTTGTCCAGTGATACAGTCACTCCATTTTAGAAATCCACCAGTCAGGCACAATGGTCCTTTGGCGAAGCCATATTGAAGGATTTGGTTATTTAAAGTGGGACTAGGACCAGAACTATTTGTGTGTATGTGTTCCTGATATGTACCTGTAGCCTGAAGATCACAAAATGTCAGAAGGCAGGGGTAGACAATGCTAGGGTTTGTGTTTATTAGTCATATTCAATGCACCTGTTTCAAAAATTAAGTTAATTTCCACAGATAATCTCTCGTTCACCCTCTTCTCCCTATATCTTCATTAATGCAAATGTGACATACAAAATCTCTCAAAATTAATTATAACAGATTAAGGCAAATCCCATTCCTGGTGCTGCCAAATAATATAAATGACCACTATGTAAGAAATCAACTGACTAATGATAAAGTTAGAGGAAAAGAACCTTTAAAAAAGATCAGTGGCTTAGTATAAAACCATACATTGCTTATAAAAATGAACTTAGAGCATAGTGAAATAATAAGATAAACCAATTCTATACTTCATGAGTATGAAGATGTGCAGTCACATCAGCTGAATATAAACAGTAATGCATAGGGGCAAAGCATTGCCTGTGAACTCTTCCCCGTGGCTTCGAATGTATTCTTGGTTCGTGGTACATTTGATTTAATTATTCAGACTGGGACCCTGACAGTATAATTCCCCTCTCCTTCAGATATTTGAAAATGGTACAAAAGATAAAATTTTCTAGTGAGAATTCCAGGTGTAACAGAAGGAAATTGAAGCTTGTGGATTTCCTTCTTTACCAGCAGAGATGTCATCAGATAAGTGCCTACTGCACATTAGATAGATCTCTCTCTTTTTGCTTTGTAAAAATACTCCTAGGTTTTGTCAATGCACAGCAAGTAAGCAGACAGATTCTGCTCATGTTTTATTTAATTAAAAAGCAACTCTACCATCCTTTTACTTCAAATAAAAAAACACTTTTTACTTTAAATAAATGTGGTAAACAGTTACCTCTAAAAACAAATTTATTTTTGGTCAACACCCTCTAGTTTAGTCAGGTTGTTCAAAACACATTCAATGTTTCTGAAAGCATAACCATATGTTATAAAATTAATTAAATTTTGAAATGCCTTATCATCTGGCATTTTTATCTTTGAGAGGATTTCCTACTTATTTTCCCATGCTGCAGATGTTTTTTCTGAGTTGCAACATCTGGCACTTAGTAATTGGGTCTTCAGGCAGTAGCCATCTTTGGTTTAAAATTACAGTAAGTCTAAATTTAGTTTTCCCATACTCCTGCTATTTTATATCTCTCTCCACTCTATTATGATAGATATATGGATAGATTAATGGATGAGACCATGGCTGTCAGTTGCTTGTTCTATCTGCCAATTACCATTTCCTTCTGGATACACGAGATTCACAACTGGCAGTAGATCCGGTACAGTCCTGGTCTCTTGGTCAAAGCAAGGAAATTGGGGATCTCTCTGCGTCTCTCTTGTATTTTTTTTTCCTTCTTTCCCTTTCCTTTATGCCTTTTTTCCTTTTCCTTTTTCCTTTTCCTTTTTTCCTTTCTCTCTCTTTCCCTCTTTCTTTCTTTCTTTCTTTCTTTCCTTCCTTCCTTCCTTCCTTCCTTTCTTTCTTTCTTTCCTTCCTTCCTTCCTTCCTTCCTTCCTTCCTTTCTTTCTTTCTTTCTTTCTTTCTTTCTTTCTTTCTTTCTTTCTTTCTTTCTTTCTTTCTTTCTTTCTTTCTTTTCTTCCTTCCTTTCTTTCTTTCTCCCTTTCCTTCTTTCTCCCTTTCTTTCTTTCTCTCTCTTTCTTTCTTTCTTTCTTTCTTTTTCTTTCTTTCTTTCTTTCTTTCTTTCTTTCTTTCTTTCTTTCTTTCTTTCTTTCTTTCTTTCTTTCTTTCTTTCTTTCTTTCTTTCTTTCTTTCTTTCTTTCTTTCTTTCTTTCTTTCTTTCTCTTCTTTCCTTCCCTCCTTCTCCCCTACTTTCTCTCTTCTCTTCTCTTCTCTTCTCTTCTCTTCTCTTCTCTTCTCTTCTCTTCTCTTCTCTTCTCTTCTCTTCTCTTCTCTTCATGAACAGATTGCTGCAGTTACTGTTAAGATGATTTCTTATGAATCATACACCTTAGTTTTGAAAGACTAAAATAGAAATACTCACCTCCATCCCAAAGGAAGCAAGCAAAGCAGATGCCATATGGAGCTCTCCAGTAGCTGATTAAGTGTAACTGTTGCACAACAAAAAATGCAAAACACCTCCAGAAAGGGCAGCTCAGCCTAATCATATAAGAAGTTAAAAAGTACAATAGCTAATATGTTGCGGGAAGAAATATTATTTTTAAATGGTAGAATGGAATACATACAAATTTAATTCATGAGGTTGGTCTAGGGAAAAAAATGAGCAATTTGAAGCATTGAGTGTGGGAGGTCTCTGCAGATGCTGGGCATTTAAAGTTCAAGTGCTTTCACAAAGATTTCAATAAACAAATCATTATATTGTCCCTTACTGATTCCACTTTAGTTATTGGTGTCTAGACATTATATTACTGGAGTAACACAGAAGCCCAGCTAAATGACACTTGAACTCCAAGCTAAAAACTGTCATTTTCCACTAACTGCTACTTGCAGTGGTTTGCCATTAAAGAACCAAAGCAACTCTCCACCCGAATTCCAACCCCAGAAAAAAATATGTATTCTAGTTCCTTGTATTGTTCCCATGTTCTCTGTGGACAATAAATGTCATTTTATGACTATGAGCCCTTGAATTTTTCGAGAAAATTTGCAGTTCCAAATCGTGCCTTTACTATGTGCTCACTAGGAGGTTTGACAAGCCACTCTTCCCACAGCCTTCCCTCTCCCTAAAAGGATGATTGAAACCTTGCCACTGTTGCTGACAGTAATGCAGAAAAGAAACCTTCTCATCGGCTATCTGCAAGCCAGAACTTCTGTGGTCTGCTCACCATGTTCAGCACATGAGCTCAGACTGTAAGATCACTTTTGCACTGTTCAAACTCAACTGGTCTTCTAAGACCTGGTAAGTGCCATGATTTTTCTGTGTTGCACTGTGAGACTGGTGAAAGCAAAGGAAGATGGAACAGCTAGAGGTGAGGCTAGGGAGATGTGCAGAGCAGGTTGGCTGGGAATGTTTCTGTGTGGTGGGAAAACACTCATTACAAGGGAGCTGGAAAGTACCTTCCCTCTTGTGTGCTTGAAGAGTAACATTTCTGTACTTAGCATAGTGATTCTCGACTACAGCTTGTCAAAACCTATCAAACTCTTCCATCCTCCAGGGTGGTGTGATCCAGCTGGCTCCTTGTGAATGGCTGCTGAGGGAGTGATGGTTTGTACATGCTGTGGGCACCTCAGGGAGCATTCGAACAGTATAACAGCATAAGGAATTCACCTTCAGGGCCCATGTCTGTGCCTTGACACTATTTAATTTACAGGTATAAAGCCTCATTTTTTAGAAAGGAATAAGCCTTTAAAGGCATGTCATAACTATGTATGACTCACGCAAAATAGGATTAGCCTGTAATTTACTTCTTTTTTCTTTATGATTGAAATGTCTAGATTTGACACTGCATTCACAAATAATGGGGCCACAGCTGAAACACCTGTGCTTCTTTAAGGTGTTCCAAAGTGAAAACATGTACAGATTTCACTGTATGTTTTACCCAGTTTCCTACAGTGTAGACAAATATTCTAGTCCCTCTTATGGATTCCTAGCTCTCACCTCATATGATTTCAATTACTGTTTGTGGATAAGGGTAAAAGAATACACACATTTATGTACACCTGCTTTGATGAAAAAGTTACTTCAGAACAACCAGCCCTCTGCAAAATGTGTTGCCTTCTTTCATGATGAAGTCTTCTTTTAGATAGAATTTTAAGATACAAAATTTATTTGAAGCCATAGAAATGCACCTTTACACACCCTGTTCATCATGGAATTGGATACATTTTTGCAGGTCTGTTGGTCTGAAACAAGAATATGATCCATGCATCTCATTCTAGTATTGATGAGAGGGCTAAGGGAATTGGAATAACTCAGAAGATTGTGACCTTATCCTTTCAGAACTTCAAACTCACCCTTGCTGAGGAAGGACATTGTCAGAGCACGTAGCTTGGGCTGTGGACAGTTAGCAGCTAAGATAAAGACAGTCTGTCCTCTAAGACTATTTTTACTGGATACCTGCATAGCTAGGTAAAATTAAGCTGAGATGTACAGTTTCATTAAGAAGTCCTAATCAATCTGTTGTTCGGACAGCCCAGTTGTCTTAGGAACGTGGAGATGGTTCAACTTATCTTTGTTCCAAGTGTTCACAGATTATGTGTTCTTATCCTCTACAAAATTTTACCAGGTTTCTGTTTGATCCTGACAATACATCCACTTACTCCAGTGGTTACTTTTCCTTCTGAATTGCTATCTTCCCTCCTTACCTCTTTCAGTCTGATTTAGGTATCTTTTCTACACAATCTACCAAAGACTATGGATAAATATAGAAGGAGGATAAATGTGCCTGACACTTGCAGGCTGCTCCTGTCACCAGGAAAAGTAGCTGCAGAAAGGATTTAGCAGGAGAGAGTAAATAATGACTAGAAAGATCCAAAAGAGGGAAAGAGAGGGCTCTGCCGCAAGAGTATTTGGATTGTACAAAAACATTCAAGCAGTTCTGTTGCCCCCTGCTTTATATTGAGGGAAAGAATATACTCAGAAAATGAAAATATCTGTTATTGGAGACAGAAATGTTTATTTTACATTTCTGGTTTTCTTTATAAATGAATGGAGAAGCTATAGTGGACAGCTTATTCCAAGCAAGGAACTGAAAGGCCTAATTTGTCCAGCAGTGCAGATCCCAGTGATCATAAGATAAAAGCTTGGGAACAAAAAAGATCAAGATTAGTATGTTATGGGAGGGTCAACTTAAATTCAAGCTGGAAGTAGCAACGATATTTAGCAGCAGCCTCACTATAATGTGTCAGATGGGAAGGCAGGTGGCTTAATTATGACACTTCACCTAGTTGTCCCCAGTCTGAGCTGCCTTTGCCTTGTTTTTTATCTCCTCTACTTCTGCAGGCCTGTTTTGCAATACTGACATTGTTCTTTACCTGCCAGTTTAACATCTGAAGTGATCTTTATTTCACATTCATGACTGAGGCTCAATTTCCAAATTCCATCTTCAAAAATATGGATCTGCTTGTCTCTCTGATGGAAATGCTACTCTCTAAGTGTCTAGCTTTACAGCTAGAACTAGTTCAGCCTCTTAAAAAAAAAGGAAAAACAACCTTTACTTTCATGTTTTGAAAATGGGAGCTGATCTGTCATTAGGTGGTACAGATTCAGCATGCAGTTCAAGGCATTTTGTCACCTTCACTCACAGAAGCCCTAACTTCTTGTTATTTAGCATTGAATGTAGTCCTTCTCTGTTTCAGTGGCTTTCAGTCAAGTTTCATTATTCTCAGAAGTGTATTCAGTCAGATCATCCATACTTCTTTTTATTCATGCCCTGAAGTTTCTGCAAGATGTAGACTTTAAAAAGAAATATATTTTATTATTAAATACATACAAATAGGGGTAGTCCCTCCTGCAGAATTTGTGTTCTGGTGAATTTTATACCATATGCATCACTGCAGCTTGAAATATCTCCTTCAGTCAGGTCTCATCAGTGCAGTTAGTTTATTCAGCTGGATCACTCATATGCCACTCAGTTTTAGTGGCTTTAAAAGCTGCATGGATTAAAAGAATACTGTATTATTATATAGCGCTACATTGAGAGAGTTTGCTTTCAGCAGCTGTTTTAGTATACTAAATTTAATCTAATTATCATTAGATACATTTTATTTTCATTCTATGTTTTACAGTTGTTAGATGCTGCAAAAATTTTACAGTCCTGTGAAATAATGACGTACTGTTTATATTTAGACAAAAATGATGTCTAAGGATGTCTCATTCAGTCATGAGGTTCAGTGTAAATAGGATCAGCTAATATATTAAAATTTTTAAATGTAAATTTAAATCAACTGATTCTTCCCAATCCCCTTTCCCAGAAAAATTGGATGTGTTGGCTGTCATCAGTTCTTCAAATCAGAAACATTTCATTAACAGGCTACTGACAAATAATGAATACCCAGTACTAGGGACCAAAAAAAAAAATTACTAAGTTTTGCAAATTAGTATACAATAATCAAGTGTATTCCTGACAACCCTCAATGCCCATTGATCAAAGGATGTAGGAAGCAAAAATAAAAGGATATCTTACTAATATATCCTTCAGAAGCAAGAGAAGAGCAAAGAACTGGACCTAAAGAAACCTGGTTTTGAAAAGGATAATCTGCCACCAGATTACTTAGCCTGTTACATTAGACAGCTAGTTTAATATTAATTCAATTTTCATAGTACAGTTTTAAAGACAACACATCCTGGGACAAAAAGTGTTTCAGTACAATATAACATATTTAAAAATATTCCTTTATAATGCTCAAATATCAGGATGCTCTTCTTGTTAAGTGAAGAAAAACATGGACACATGGATGTATGGTATATATAGATCTCTATACATAGGTATACATAAATCACTTCTTTGCATTTTATTATCTGGTAAAATGCATTAACTACAATAGAAAGGAATATTACTAGGGGTTTCTGCTTTACTAAAGAATGCATTTGTACATACAGGTTGCTGCAAGACTACTAAAAAAGAGAAACCATTGGGAGTTGTGTTATTAACATTTAAACTTCCCAGAGACACTTAGATAAAAAATGCTACTAATACTGATAGAGCCCATACATGATAACTAGTTCCTAGAGGTAATAACCAAAGGTTTTTTATCTCAAATCATCAGAGTCAATACAGTTTAGATGTAATTTTGTCATTTTTAATTCACAGAAGATGTGGGATTGCAGGCAACAACCTTGGATCACAAGTTTATGGACATTAGATGGACATTTAAATAAAATAGATCCATAAGTAAGGGTTTGTTTTGTAACAAACCTTGGGCTATTAAAGAAACCTAGCTAGAGACATCAACAAAATTTACATGGGTAAGGACAGTAAAAACTGTAATGGAAGCTCTTATTTATTTATTTATTTATAAGTGAAAGTCACAAAAACTGTGTGGAACCACCATCACAGGCAAGGGGTAAAAATCCTGTATGGAAAGATTCCAGCACTAGTTAAATGAATAAGTAAATGTGGGGAAAAAAACCTTAGGAGTAAAAAACTAGAAAAAAAGGCAAAAAAGATCAGCAAAGAACACTACATTTAACAGGTCAAGAGATATAAGCATAGACAAGACCTGTCAAAGATCAAAATTATTTCAGCCTTGTAAGAAAACTGAAACAGATCATAAGAATTCTTTAAAGACATCAAGAAAAGAAAAAAACACACAGGTGAATATGATATAGAAATAGCTGAAGTGCTCACAACATATTTTGACTTTGTGCTAAATTTTCAAAGCATAAAGTATAAGATAATGTAGATACGGGATAGAAGCTAAAATTTCTGGTTGCTTCCCAGTTGGACAGGCAAAAGAGGACAAGGAAATGGTTATATTAGTTGGCAAATATGCGGTTACGGAAAGACTACAAATGACTAATGACATACATTTCATAGGATCGTAGAATCATAGAATCATTTAGGTTGGAAAAGACATTTAAGTTCATCGAGTCCAACTGTAAACCTGGCACTGCCAAGTCCACCACTAAACCATGTCCCTAAGCACCACATCTACATGTCTTTTAAATACCTCCAGGGATGGGGACTCAACCACTTCTCTGGGCAGCCTGGTCCAATACCTGACAACCCTGTTAGTGAAGAATTTTTTCCTAGTATCCAATCTAAACCTCCCCTGGCACAACTTGAGGCCATTTCCTCTTGTCCTATCGCTTGTTACTTGGCAGAAGAGACTGACACCCACCTTGCTACAACCTCCTTTCAGGTAGTTGTAGAGAGTGATAAGGTCTCCCCTCAGCCTCCTCTTCTCCAGGCTAAACAACCCCAAATCCCTCATTTTTAAAGAGGACAAAAGTATGTGTAAATTGTATTGATATATTTCTAATGAACATACAAAGTAAAGTTATAGATGTTAAGGTAGAAGATCATGGTGAGAACTCATTTTTAATGTTGTATACAGGTCTGATCACAAATGTTTAGGCAAGATAGATTCAAGTAGGGATTTATAGAGCAGTACTGAAATCAAGCTGATGGAAGAAAAGCTCATAAAATGACTCTGATGACATGAAGTCTCTGCTTCTTTCTTATGAATAGATCAAGGGTGGCAGTGGTGTAACAAATGCCAAAAAAGGCATCTGATCAAAGTAAGGGCCAAAATAAGAATGACTGAGTATAATCTGGCAATGTCTAAATTTATTCCAGGTATTCAAATTAAAGTTTATAGTCACAGGAAGAATGAGAACCAACAGAGGACATTTCAGATAAAATCTGTGAATTTCAATGAGAATTATTTTCAAATTTTTAATTTGCTTTCCACTAAAGCTCAGAGTGAAATCTAAGGTATTTTATCTGCCACAAACTGAAGCAATTAACTGCTACAGCAAATTTCTGCCATTTGCTCTAACAGTATACAAGCACAAGAGAGTGGGAAAAGGGATAGGACATCCTTTCCGCTTGGAGTTGAAGCAAATAACCTATTTTTTGGTGTGAGATTATATTTACAAAAAACTTGGGCAGTCTGGAGGTTGCGGTGGGATATGAGCTTTGTTCATAGAGCTGTCTTGGGATTCAGTTTATCTGTGAAAGTACGGAGGAATTCAAGAACATTCTGTAACAGTGAAAAGAAATCAGTACTACTATGGCATTTTTCAATTGCATATATTCTGTCGTTGATGGAAGAGGCTGTTCTTTCAAATTATTGTCTATAGGAGTTGGATATTCTTAACTCAGTAAAAAAAAAGTCAGATGGGTGGGAAACAGATGAAATCTTGCTTGTTAGGGAAATACCAGTAAAGGCATAACTGGATTACTTGGGGACCAGTTAAAATTATGTATACTCCTTGTTCTGTTTGATTCATCCCAGAAGTTAAACATACCACTGCTTAGGTGAGTTGTCTGACCTATTGAATAGGATATTGGCTGTTGTCAGATTACGGACCTCTGAATATCTCCCAGAGGTATGCTTCAGTTTGTGTAAACAATTGCCAAATAGGCAGAGATTTGGACTGGAATTTCCCAGATCCCACATATGGGCTAAATTCAGTCTTTGAGGTTTTGCACTCACACTTTTTCACATTTGTAAGAGATCAAGTTTATCCTAAAAGAGCACAGGAAATCATTTAGATTCTCAAAACTTTTAAGCAGTGAAAGACAGGTTTTCTGCTAATTCCTTATGGAAGATCCAATAAAGAGCTCAACTGATGAATCTTTAAAAAAAAAAAAAATCTCAGTCCTTAATTCCTCATAGGCCTTTTGTGTTTCAAACATTTGCTGTCAGCCTTGTAAGACATCTCGTGTCCTGGTGTGTCATTGGTGAACATTCGATATTTCATTTATATTGAGGAGATTATGAATAGTTTTCCCTTTGAGTGAGAAGTCATGGGGTTGAAAAGACTGAGCTGTGTGCTATTCACATACTCAAAAGTTAGATACATAACCTAGCTGACCAGTTTTCCTGTGCTCCCTATATAATCAATACAGAAAAACACAGTTTTATCTTTGCAGGTTTATTCAGAGCAGGCCCTTGGTGTTTCAGCGGAGAACTCTGCCATAGTGATACTGATTATCCTACAGCAGCAGAGTGTCTGCATGCTGAAATTGGTATGTACATTCCCACTGCAGTATTTTAGTTTTGACAAATCAATGTTTTCCGTCAAAATTAGTTTGCTGAAAAATTCCCAGTCAGTGCCAGTTGGCATGTATTTACAGCTAGAGCGAGTCAGCCACATACATTGTCTGCTGGCACACATAGCTGTTATTCAGACTGACACTATGATATGATGAGTATTTGGCAGGTTGGTCTTAGTGCAGTGGCAAAGAGATGCTTCTGTCATCTTCTGCTCCTCCAGTCCCCATGGTGGCCTTGTAGAAGTTACAAGTTCTCTGCATACAGTAGCAACTCTGTGGAAGCAAATGGCTGTTGGAAGGACCTGGAAGAAAAATATTTTTTATTTAGATTTTTGATTTGATTGGAGACATTGAGCAATGCTGACCTCCTGGTTAACACAGTGTAAGTAATTATGTTTTCTTAAGAGAACAAGCAGAACAAATCTTAAAAAATATTTAATCTACAGTGAACATTTCTTCACTTAAACTTACTTGAAGTCTTCTTAAATTAATTCTAATAGTCTGAAAAAAATTTTGTCTGAAAAATTTGGTATTTTCATCAAAAAGAAAAAATTATTTTTCTAAGTTTTCCATTTTTCTTCAACTTGAGCTCCTTGCCATATTTCACCTAAATTCATTAATAGTTACTCACTACATACCACTCCCTTCCCCCATCAAATGACACTTCTGGCCAGCTCTAATCAAATTGAGAAGAAGCAGCCTCACTCAGAAGAGAGAGATGAAAAAAATATTAAATTCTGCGGTACTGCAGTTCTGCAGAATCATTAAGTGTATGTATGGACCTAGCGACTTCTGTATCACATGCTTGCAATGTATGGTTAGGTGTTGAGCTGATCAGGGCCCTCTACTTTGCAGGATGTAACTCTGGCAGTTCTCTCTGGTGCAAGAATATTTCACACAATACAAATCTTCCCATTTCTTCCACTTACCTGAAGGCAATGGTTCTGCTTAAATAACAACTACTTTCTTTTTTCACACAGCTGTACCTTCCTTAGTGTTAGCTCAACAAGAGGTGGCCTGAGTTGTCTTTTTTTTTTGTCAGAACAGTCTTTCTGAAATGAACCCCATTCTACAGTCTCCATTCCAACCACTACAAGTGTCTGTGCTGCTCTTCCTCAATTTATTGAATGTGTCTTTCACAGAATTCTACAAGTTCTCCCCTTATTTTTACTGTGACATTTTCATAATGATATCTTGCATAACTCCACTTCTAACCCATCAAGTTTAGGATTTGCATTTTCTTCCTAACTCTCCTTCCCATTTTGTAAGGCATTACTCCTACAACACTTTCAGGAAGTGCATTTCCTCTCACTCTTCACTTTCCTATCCAATTACACTTTCTTAAACCCATAATAAAACCCTATGTTTGACTAGCCATGTTGCTTCTTCATGGAGAGAGATGTCTAAATTTTCAAGCACATCCCTTTTGATAAAAGGACAAACTGGCTTACACCTTCTCTGGCACGCAATTTTATACATATATATATATATGAATATATGAAAAATGGTTAATCATAAAATCATAGAATCATAGAATAAATTAGGGTGGAATGGATGCCTGGAGGACATCAGGTTCAAACTCTAAATACTGCTATTGTCTACTGAAAACAGTAGGATCTATGATGTTCCTGTTCACTCTATGTTCTGTGACTCTGATAATGAATAAAAGGGCAATTAAAACTATTTTCCAAATGTCATGCAATGCACTTTGTATTCTTTGATGATAAACGCAATCAACCTGAAGGAATTAAGTGTTTTGGATGTTCTAAGCTGTTTGATCTTGTTAAAAGGAGTGATTATAGGAGGATTTATCACAGTTAGGAACCAAGTACCCTCACAGAGTATTAAAGACAGCCTATTATAACAGAGTTCTTTAAATGAGGGCGAGTGTGAGCTGCATCATTTCAGAGCTACTCTTAGTTTAGTTCATTTTTGATAATCTGGAATGGACTTTCTTTGAGAGGATCAACGGCCATTTGAGTTTGTAAATTGCTTGTGAGGAATGTATGATGTCTGATCTGGTTAATTGAAGGTCATGCCAATCATAAGGCTAATCTGAAAATAAATTAAAAAAAAAAGAGAAAAGCTTAGCAGTCCCAGTTAAAATGTGAAGTATCTGCAGTATGCTTAATTGTTACTGTTTGAAAACTGATCCTTATTCTTTTTTGAAGCAACATTTTTGCTCTAAATTAAGGATAATAATACTAGTTAATGTTCTCATTGACTAAATCACAACTATGCAGAGACTTGTTTGATCTTCAGCATATTGCTATGAGATGGAGCTGGATTTGGGATATATAAAAGCCAGAGCAGACCAAAGAGGACTACTGGCTAATCACATCCTTGTTAAGACTGAGGGAAATTTACATTTGACTTCACTTAGAACAGATGAATTACTGTCCGAATACAGTCTGAAGTCTTGTGTCGTAAATTGCTGGTACATCTCAGCTGGTAACACTTCTAAAATACAACAACATGAACTAAAAACTAAAATGACCTTTTGTAGCCTAAATAGGAGCAATTAGAATCCAAATTTCTTTCTCTGTTTCAGTGGAAGGCTTGCACTGGCTTGTATTCCAAAGAGTAGGACAACTTCTCAGAATGGGTAATATGGGCCACTGAGCTGCTGTGAAGAGCTCACTCAGTCTTCTATAGCTCTTTTCATGTTCTTTTGAGGTGGAGACCATTTCTGATTTTGTGTATATATAGCTTTGTCCATGTCATCTCATGGAGCCTCTATATGCACTGTATACACTAAGAAATTATTATTATTATTTCAATAACAAAGCTCTTACAATACATTTGGAATCTATACAAGTCATCTTGTCCATTTCATGGTTAATGAAGAATTGTGTCCCCAATGCATTTTCAATTGCTTTGTCCAAGCTACATTTAAATAATTCAAACATATGTGCTTCTATTGTTCACACTGGGAGGTTTTAATTATTCCACATTACATTAATGTATGTGATGTGTATTAAAACAAAAGCCTGCTATTTCACTATTGCCATGACTATGCCTTTGTTTTTATTGCTCAGTTATTCTATTTTATATAATATTCAAATTCATAAGAAGATAAGAAACTCAAGGACAGTCTTTTTTTGTCTTAAGTACTAACAGCAAGATATCTAGCTCTCATCTTTTCAGAAGGAGAACTTACCCTGATGCTCCCAGGCTATTGGGACCAGACTCAGCATTTGGTAGCAATGCAACAGATGTTTCTAAACTTATAGACTAAATTCACAGACTAAAACAAGTCTTGCTTTTAATCTTACAGAAGCAGAGCATTTAAGGAAATTTGCTTATATTGATCCAACAGGACAACATTAAAAAAAGATGTTAATCAACATTAATGCAAGTCACTAGTCAAGAGCATGCAATCTTGTGTAGATCTTTAACCAGAGAACAGGGGAGAACATACAGTGCTTACTCACCTGCAAGGTTTCTAGGACTGGCTAGAGTTGCACGAGCTGTATCAGACAGATAACAGTAAAGCAGAACATTGACCTATATTGCTGAAGTGTGTTCCCCTATACCTGCTGTTGTAAAGCAGCAGAAGGTGTAGAACCTATGCATATTGTGAAGCTTATGGCAGAGTTGCAGAGCTGTGCTTACAGGTGGAGAATCACAGAGGGAACAGGCTCAGCTCCCTGTACAGCTTCTGGTGTGCCTCAGACAGCCCTTTTTGACCAGAAACTTAAGGACCAAACCACTTGCTTCTTCAGTGGAGCCAGCAGGGGAAAGGGAGGGACAAAACCAAAAAAGTCCAGAGGAACATGCAGGATCTATATGTTGAATTTTGCAGAGATTTTCCATGTCAAGATGTAATACTACTCAAAGGATGAAGAGCTTTGGCCTATAGTCTTTGATCAGACTCTAAATTAAAATTAAGTGAAACTCTAGGTAGATGTTGAAATGTATTCCTCAGTGCTAATAAATTTCTAATAAGTTGGATATCACACTATATAAATCATACATGTAGTCTTGCTCTGTAATAGCACAAAACAAAGATTGAATATAATTTTTAGCACAGTCTTAAGGAAGAGATTGTTCTTTGTAAGCTCAGTTAGGCAGTTTGTTATGCATGAATCCATTATTCCAGCAGACTGGTTCTCATGACTGAGCATATCCAATGGATTGGAGTGTCAGAGTAAAATAGTCTCACACCTAATGCTTACAGAGATTTCTAAAGCAACTGACATTTGCTATTTTAAAATCATTTCACAGTAGCTGAAGACTTAGAGACAACGTGGGCTTAAAAAATAACGGAAAGGTGAAGTACATTTCCATCCTGCTCAAAGGCACCACCGTAAACTGGGGAAGGGAGCCTGCACTACATCTCCTGAGTGACCACGTTTTGTGTACACATACATACCACTGTGCCCAGGAATCCCGCAGCAGGGTGTGCTGTGTCTGCCTGGTTTTGCTGTTTCAGAGAGGGCATCCTGCTGTTTGCTCTTGGCCTTCAGGGAGGTCTTGTTTCTGCACTCCTGCACATGGCTGTACCGAGCGATGTATAACCCAGAAAGTGAGACAGTCATGAAGAGATGCCCTTTGCAAGGGCCAGCAGGGAAAGAAAGAACATCTACAGCATTAGCAGGGATAATGTTCAATCCACTAGGCTAAGGCGATATTGTAGGTAAGGGATTAACCCAGAAAAGGATATTATTCCTTTAAAAATGGAGAAAGCAAAAGCTAATTAAAGTAAATTGGAAAGGACTGCCTTAGCTCTGGAAAGCATTAGCAGTCAGAAAGTTCATTGCTGAAAGGTAAGTTCCTTAACTAAAAATAAGCTGTTCAATTAACCAAAAATATTTTAAAATTACAGAATTTACCTTATGAAAATGCTTAAACTTTTTGGTTCTCCCTCCTTCCTAATGGTGAAGTTGATCCATCCTCTTTTCATCATCAAAGCAGACCTCTGCTGCATAACATCAATAAAATGGCAGCTCCCACTGTGAGAAACAACTCTTATTTGGTGAATGGAGATCCTGACAGAGTGACAGCATGTCTAAAAATGTCATTGAGTATTTTTGTCCTCTATGTGCATAATCAGTTGAGTACAGGCACACATGTTTAGAAGTATGCAATGTTTATCTAGAAAATATTGTCTGTGTTTAGCTCTGTAAACCCATTAAAAAAATCACAGATCCTTTGTTTTCTGCACTATTCCCCTTGTCATTAGACTGTCTAATATGGTCGCGTCCAACAAACAAAGCTAATTTCCAAGGACTCAGATGTGCTGCTTTGACACAGACCAGCATTAGAGGCTATTCAGCAGCAGCAGCAGCCACCCTCCTCTCACTGCAAAACTGGTGGCCATCTGACTTCTTCTAACAAACAAATAGGTGGGCAGCCACACATCATGCACAAGGTCTGTCAGAAAACAGGAGCTGCAAAGGCCAGGAGAAGGTTTTTCTTCTTTTTCACAGCAAGATTAGTATCTTGCATTCCCCAGATGGTTTACCAAGACATGCATGGGCTTTCCCAGTTTATAGACCAGAATAAACTTGTCTTATTCCTGGCCCTCACATTCCAGGCTCTGCGCTAGGATGCTGCACATTACTTTCTCTGCCTCAGCTGCCCCAGCTATGAGGAAGATTTCTTCTAGTAGAGGAATAGACAGACAGAAAACTGAGAAAGATCATGTCATAGTCTGCTTCAGTTACGTCTACTCAGTTTATCATTGCTCATAGTACCCTGCACCTCCTCTAGAAGCTGTATCCAGCTCAGTCTTTTCCAGAGTTATTTCTGGAATTCTGCATTAGACACAGGTACTCACTGGTTTATATTTTAGTAAACTTTAATATATCGGGTGCTTCTTGTTTCTTCTTAAATCCCCCTTTTTATGCACATGAAAAACTGAGCATCATCTGTAGAACATGGCCAAGAAGAGCAGTTTTCAGGAGATCATTCCAGATGCATTAAGTCATGCCATTTGGACTGTTCAGTACAAAAGGGAAATGTGATGGGCCTTAAACTTGGGTAAAAAAGGACAATTGTGGCATGAACTGCTATATTAGGGAAGAACTTGTAGTAGTTTAATTGCTAAATGTCACACCTGAGGATGATATTACTAGCTATTATGCTTCTTTTAAATAGAAATACCTAGGCAGGAGGTCAGAAAAAATGTATACCATTCATGTTCCTTTTTATTGATATACTTTTAAGAGCTACCTGAACCTGTCATGCAGTGCTTCATCTGGTGCTCTTTGAAGTTAATGGAAATCATTGAATTGACTTAAGGCCACAAGTCAGGCCTATAGTGGATCTAAATGAGGTGCTAATTAGCTATGTATATTAATATCTCTACTTTGCCTCCTCCGGTTGCTGGCACTACCATTTTACTGTTTCTTCTCTTAGGCTAAATTCATAAGCCTCTGGGAGAAATTACTCTTTTCTGTGACAACAGAGCTACCTAGAAAATACATAAGTGAAACATGAAATTTGGAAAAAGGGGCAAAACCAATTTCAAATATCTAACATTTGGGGGGATGCTGTATAAGCTTGTCAACAAAAAGAAGAAAAAGTAAAAATATCCTGCAAAATGCTGGCTGTACAAATCATGAACATACAAACAGGGAATTTTGAAGACTTTTCAAAATGTGTTTATTTTTGACCTGTCAAACAGCAGAGACAAATACTGTGAAGCTGAATACCCTCGCACTACCAAATCCATTTTTACTGAAGACAATCTTCAAATATTTCTGAATGTTCCTGAGTTCCCAAGTAAAAAATATGACACATCATTGTTAATTTAATATACCTGCATGTATTATTTTGTCAAGACTTCATAACAATGCCAAAGATGCCAAGATTTGAATGTAAGTAATGGGCTGACATGTCATTGTTTGAAATGAAATTTTTTGTGCTTCAACTAACATTTTTGGAAAGGGGATGAAAAAAATGTAAAATTTTAGATCTCTGCACAGATTGTCTCCACTAAATTCTGAACCAGAATGTCATACGTATTCTCACTAATTAACAGAAAAATCATCAGTTGTATAGCAGCAAGCGTCTTGTGGAAAGCATATGACTAGGACAGCCAGTTTTAGCAAAAGCATGGCTTGTTTTAGCAAAAGAGGGGCTCAGCTCATCCCTAAACTGGCAATATGACTGGACCTATTGCACCAGTACAGGAAATCTGCCACTTCCCAGAAGAGCTGTCCCTTTGTCCATGCAGAGCACATGGAGACCTTCCACAGGAACACTGGACCTGTGACATCTGCACAGTTGCTCTGCCACCAACCTGCTGCCTGGCTGGAAGAAGGGCAACCCAGAAAAATGGCAGCTGGTGCAGGATGTCAGGCTGAGTGTTCTTTAAAGTACAAAGTGTTTTAAAATCTAGGTTCGGGTATGAGAAACAGTACATGGCAGAAGACCTGCAAGAGAAGAAAGACTTGTTCAAAGGCTTTAACTACTTGCTGCCTTTTCATCATACAGGTTTTGGTTGCAAGATAGCCCTGATATGATGCAGCCACACTTTCTGCAACTTAACCATCTCTTAATTTAAAGAACCTAAAAATGAAAGCCAATAACTTTGTCAACTTTACTGTCACAGCTTTATTAACCAAAGTTTTTTAGATTACAGATTGTCTAAAAAGAAAATATAAATAGACACTAATGTAATACATATTTTTAAAAATAAAGTGGAACAATACAGTTAATTAGTTAATGACTGATCCAAGCCTTGCATGGTTGTATTAGGAGCATCTGCTGTACTTAACATTAAAATGTTGTCTAATACAGTCTGCTTTTTCTTTACCATCTGTCTATCTATTGAAAAGACTCGAAAAATCTTGAAGGCTTTCACCTGTCCCAGCCCACATTTCACCATGGACTGGATGACCAGCAGAGAACGGAGAAAATGAGTATACAGTCAGGGCTTGGATTTGGCAGACTTTTCTACATGGGTGGATACCCTCAATGTTATAGAGCCCTATGGAGTTTAATGGGCTCCTATGCACCAGACAGGACTTGCATCTTATTTGCCATCACTGTTTAAAATATGCAGACATCATTATAAAGCTGGATTTTCTCACATTTATATGAGAAAATGGCAAGAGACACTATAAGGACATTTTTCTGGGCCTCAAACACTGGCAATAGAGGTTCATTCATTAATTTCTGTAATAAGGATGTACTTTCTGTCTCATGAAATACAGATCTTTTGGAAAGATAGCCAAACAATGCAAAAACATAAAGCAATAGAGAGAGCATCTACACTGTTGAATCATATACTTTTCAGGAACAGATATAGTATTATTACAGTCACGGTTATCTAACAATATTTCATTTGGGAATAGAAAATAACTATTATTGGGTAGACAGTGCCAAAATTCAGTTCCCTTCAGTTTAATTTGCTCAGATACATGTGGATTCAGAGAATGTGCAGAGGAAGAGTGAATTGAATATTATGGTCAAATTAATATTTAATCATGTATCCTACATTGAATAGACAATAGACTGATAGCTTAGTCATTCTCCTGCCCTATGGGATCAAAATCTTTGACTGCAAATAGGCAGAACAGGGACTTGAAATTTGGATTTACACAACCAGGATGAATAATCTGCTGGTCAGCAGCTTCTGGACATCTTTTGTTGTTGGATGTTTTTGTTGTTGGTGGTGGTTTTATGGGGTATTTTTGCTTTTGAAAGAGGACGTGTTGCACAACTTCCAGAATTATGAGAATGTGTAGTAGGGGAAGAAGTGGGACTGAGAAAAAGGAGTTCTTTCAGACAGTAAGGCAAGCACAGTCATTAGAGAGATACAAAATACTTTCATCAAAGGCTACTGTTACAGTGAATAATTTGTCTTACTCATCCATTGGGGATGTCTGGTAAAGGCATATCAGTGTATACAAATCACTGTCTGGGGTCTTGTAATTATACTGTATTTAGTTTCCCCTTTTAATGATAAATTTTCTTTGCAAACTGGCATAATGTTAGGATATTCTTTCACTAAATGGTTATATTTGCATTCCTTAGTCTTGGGAATTCTAAAAAAAGATGAATCTGGGATTTTCCTTATTTGCTCTTCTCCTGACGAATTCCGCAACTGATGACTTGCCTGTTGCTTGTTATTACAATGATAATCATGCCCTTAGTTTTAATACCCTAGAGAGATTAGATAAAATTTGCGCTGCCTAATACTAAGAATTCTGATGTAGTAGGACACAAAAATAAAGATGTCAGTATGTGTGGGGCTATGGAGTGTAGAAAAGAAGACCAAGTTTCTTAACATCTAAAGCAAACATCAAATTTGCTATGTACATTGATTCCAGAGGAGAAGAGAGTCCATGAAAGTCATTTAAAAGATTCTAGGCATATGAGGGCTTGATGTCTTAATAATATTTGTTGGTGAAGCTCAAAATTGTTTGTCTTGCACACAGAGAAAAAATAGCTCGAGGTCTTGGAATACGTATTCTCTCAGTGCAGAAACACAATCTTTCTAAATTGCAACTTTTTTTTTTTTTTCAAAAGAAAAGGATTTACTTCCCAAGTCAATATAAATCCTGCATTGTATACAAGTAAAGTCCAGTATTCTTATGTTGTTCTTCCTTCAGATCCCTTTTTTTTCAAGGAAACATTCAGCTACTAAAATTTCGCTTAAGAGATTCCCATTTTCTACGGGGGCTGCCTTTTGCAGATAATGCTGCATGGCCTTGAAGAATACATTCTGTTTTCTGGAGTGGCCTTTCTATTGAAGAAAAATTTAAAAGTGCAAACAGTGGCAGTGAAAGTTTTCCTGGTAATAAGCCTGAAACCTGAACTGCATAAACCATTAGGATAGTTCATTGCCTACATCTGATTCAGTGCTTGGCCTCCGCTTTAGGAGTGTGGCCAAAAGTGGACGCCAGTGCCAGCTGTGCAGTGGTTTTTGTTTGTGTGTGGTGTAGACACCTGTCACCTGGTAACTGAGTCTGCCAAATTAATTTCATAGGCCAATAAGCCCCTATTAGAAGTTGTTCCAAGACATTATGGTTTATGATGGAGAAACTTAAGTTACCTGAAGGTGCATCACATGCGCAGGAGTTAGAGAAATATCTTTATTAAGTTTACTAAGCTGAGGTCCTTTTCCCTTTATTAGTTCCAGAGAGTTCATATTTGTGCACATATTACAGATCACATCTCCCAAAATGGAAAAGTGGAAAAGAACACCTGGGATCAGTCACAATACCTGCTGCAGAGGTCCCAATTATTTCAACAACAGTAACTTATGTACAGCTGATAGGATAACTGACACCTTTTACTCTACAGATGAGTAACAAAACAAAAATAAACAAAAAAAAGGAAACAACTAAAAACTCAAAAATAGAGTAGGTCAAAAGGATAGGACAGCAAAAATGTTAAAATAAAGGAGATTTCACAGTTAAAACCAAGACTGCCTGTTTATTATTTGGAAACTTGATGGGTATGTTTCCCTAAGTCATTTTATATACTAAGCCTTGGTTAAGTTACATGATCATACATATGATCTGTATTGTATGTTTGATCTTTCTCCTTTTTTAAGTTTAGGAATGGATTTTCACACCTGCTTAAATATAGTCTATTATCTCTGAATTGTTATTTCCCCTTCATACACAAAGAATAAGATCAAAACACGCACTGTTTACTCTGAACAGACATTTTGGCCCCACAGTAATAGTTTTTACACCTGTTCACAAAGCCCACCTGCAGCTTTTTAAAATATATGTTTCGATTTACTCCCAGCTGTTCCCGAGGCTCCTGTGTTCTTGCTTGCTTGACTTCTTCACCTGAAGTTTAAGATCTAAACACCCACACTTACTGAGCAATCCACAAAATTGAGTAACTCTTTGCAAGTAGTGATTCACTTTTGCTATTATTGCTTCATTTGTGCTCTGTAGGAAATGGTGATTGAATGCCCACAAAGGTGCTGGTCGGCACTTCCATCCAGTTTCAGCAAAGGCCATGGCATTTTCAGGGGCAGACCAAGCAGTCTTCAATTCCAGAATTCAAAGCCAACATTTTGTTGAGTGTTAAATTTAGTGAATCTTTGCCCTACCATACACCATCTCAGAAGCAAGAATAAGGACCTTAATAACTCAGCCAAATACCCACTTGCCTAATCTACAAACATGCTAATTTCAAAGAGAATTTGGTCCTGAAACACAGATCTGTTACTCAGAACTTATACTCTTTGAGGAAAAGTGTTACCCAAAGATATAATTTGCCCAGCTCTTGAGCATTTCTTTTGCAGCCCACATAGACAAGAAACCATTTTCAGCACTGTGCCACGCAATGTGCTAGCTGGGAAAATCCAGCTTAGAGGGCTGGGAGCTTCAATCCATTTTGGATCATAAGAAATCAGTGTGTTCCTTTGTCATCTCAAACAGCCACATCTTTGTCTGTGAACAACATGCAAAAAAATGTACGAAGCAATTTCAAAACATAAAAATCTGATGGGAGTGGACAGTTCAAAATACTTGGAGATAATGCGCAGGTGCCATGTTGATAAACATAGGACAGATCTTTAGAAAAAGGCAAAAATAAATAACAGGCAACATCAAAAAACCTTTCATTCCTCACAGATCATTAATGACTGAAAGCTGTTACCACCTGATTAATGTTGGATAGGGTATGGTAATATCAGTCCAATCATCTAGCAAGGAAGACTGGATCCACAAAAAAAGATTTATGTCCTGCCTGTGCACCACAGTCCCACTAAGATCCCACTTTGGGAGACTAAGTCCAAAAATTACAATTTCTATATCTCTGGCTCAGCTGTTATCTACCCAGGAATTAGCTAAGAGCAGAGGTACCCCAGATTTTACATTCATTTTATTGTGTATTTTCAGTTCTGCTGTGGGGAAGGCCAGAAGTTTCTCGTATGGAGCACTAAGATCCTCATATGTAAGAGCTGTCAAAAATTCCAGATATCTCATCTTTCCCTCTGTCTTCTTAAAGGTTTAAGCCTGTAAGTGGGCCCAAATAAATGCCTGCCAAACAAATATAGCAATTCCTACTGCTTTCTGTCAGAGGGGGGCAGAGCAGGACTCTTACCAGTTCAGTGTTTCAATGACTAAGTGTATTGGGTTTGCATGGCAAGGTTTTGGTGTCTGCGGGGCCACAGGGGTGGCTTCTGTGAGAAGCTGCTAGAAGCTTCCCCTGTGTCCAATAGAGACAATGCCAGCTGGCTCCAAGACGGACTCGCTGCTGCCCAAGGCCGAGCCCATCAACGACAGCAGTAGCGCCTCTGGGATAACATATTTAAGAAGGGAAAAAAACCACCAAAACACCAGGACACAAAGTGCAGCTGGAGTGAGGAATGAGAATATGTGAGAGAAACAACTCTGCAGACACCAAGGTCAGTGAAGAAGGAGGGGGAGGAGGTGCTCCAGGCACCGGAGCAGAGATTCCCCTGCAGACCTTGGTGAAGACCATGGTGAGGCAGCTGTGCCCCTGCAGCCCATGAAGGTCCACGGTGGAGCAGATATCCACCTGCAGCCCGGGGAGGACCCCACACCAGAGCAGGGAGGCTGTGACCCTGTGGGAAGCCCGTGCTGGAGCAGGTTTGCTGGCAGGACTTGTGAACCCATGGAGAGAGAGGAGCCCACACTGGAGCAGGTTTGCTGGTAGGACTTGTGACCCCGTGGGGGACCCACGCTGGATCAGTCTGCTCCTTAAGGACTGCACCCCATGGAAGGTATCCACACTGGAGCAGTTTATGACGAACTGCAGCCCATGGGAAGGACCCACGCTGGAGAAGTTCGTGGAAGACTGTCTTCTGTGGGAGGGACCCCACACTGGAGCAGGGGAAGAGTGTGGGGAACACTCCCCTTGAGGAAGAAGGAGCAGCAGAGACAACGTGTGATGAGCTGACCACAACCCCATTCCCTGTCCCCCTGCACTGCTCGGGGGGAGGAGGTAGAGAAAATTGGGAGTGAAGTTGAGGCCAGGAAGAAGGGAGGGGTGGGGGGAAGGTGTTTTAAGATTTGGTTTTGTTTCTCATTACCCTACTCAGTTTTGATTGGTAATAAATTAAACTGATTTTCCCCAAGTCGAGTCTGTTTTGCCCATGATGGTAATTGGTGAGTGATCTCCCTGCCCTTACCTCGACCCATGAGCTTTTTTATTATATTTTCTGTCCCCTGTCCAGTTGAGAAGGGGAGTGATAGAGAGGCTTTGGCGGGCACTTGGCATCTAGCCAGGGTCAAACCACCACACTAAGATTCCCAGACAAAGTATGGGTGACTAGAGCTTGCTTTCTTGAAAGGGGAATCAAGTTTAAGTTCCTGTCATGTGTCTAGGTCCATATATTCACATCATAAAAAATGCTGAAACTGCATTGGGAGTTAGAGGACAAGCTGAAAAAATACTGCATGGGAAGGGTTGCATTTGCTTCATTTACTGATTTTACTGCCAGGCCAGCACCAGGACAGGGTGTATATTACTGTTACTGATTTTGTGAAGGAAAGCAACACATGACCTGCTGGAACTCAGCCCACAGAGCTATACTCCAACTAGCTTCTGAAAATGACCAATCCATCTGATAATGTAAACCTTCAAACAGTATTTAAAAAAAAAAAAGTCTTAAATAATTACTTATGTTTTGTTTGTTATGGGACTGAACAGAAGCTGATATGATCACAAAGAACCATTCCTTGCTACTGAGTTCTTATAACTCCTGACAGAGAAAGCTAGTTGGTCACCTTTTAAGTATGGGACTCAAAGTGTCCACATAAACATGGCTATGGCCTCATACAGTACAGGGATAAAAGATTTCTTTTAAAAACTTATAGAAATGTCTACTGGACAAATATTAAGTAAGTTTTCTGGAGCATCTTAGAACTGATTTCCCACTGCAGCTTTATTTGAATGCTATATGTTCTTTCTTAAATTTGGTGGCTTCAGAAAACACCTTTCTGGAGATGCAACATATTTCACTTCAAAAGTCTTTACTTCACTGGAGTTTTGGAACATGCATTAATAGACAGAGGCACAATTCTTGTCTATATTTTCAGTCTAATGTATTGCCATTTATGTTACTAGGAAGCAAATAGATTGATGCATATTTATTTATTTAAAGATATTTATTTTGGTGTACCTAGAAAAAATTCAAGGCTATGTTACTGCTACAGGAAATTCCCTTCCTGAGCTCACATGTTTCTTACTACCATGGTCTTCCATCAGCTCAGTGTCCCAAACCAGGCAAGACTAGGAAGAAACTAAAGGTTACTAAATGTGGACTCCAGTGGACCAAAGAAAAAATATGTGTTACAAAGCTCGTGATTTATCGTCAGAAACATGACTCTTAAAGTGAAAGAATAAGCCTTTTCTCTTTTAGCTTGAGTGTCTCAGCTTGGTTCCACTACTATAGTCATATAGATGAAGACTATTGATTTTTAATGTGATTAGTGTGGAATCATCATCTCTAAACTCCCAGAGGAATAAGCTGACCTCTGGAGATTGCATGGATTTATTCTGGGGCTGGAAAAGTAATAGTAGTCAAAAAAAAAAAATCTTCATGCTACATGTACATAGTAAAACTTATGTATAGTAGCAACCATTAACACATGGATAAATACCACTGTATGTTTGCACTTCTAATACTCCTTCCCTTACCTGGTATTGCTCATTATTGTTGGATAGTGGGCTGTCCTGGTTTCAGCTGGAATAGAGTTAATTTTCTTCCTCGTAGCAGGCACAGTGCTATGTTTTGGATTTAGTATGAGAATAATGCTGATAACACACTGATGGTTTAGTTGTTGCTAAGTACTGCTTATGCTAGTCAAGGACTTTGCAGCTTCCCATGCTCTGCCAGGTGCACAAGAAGCTGGGAGGGGGCACAGCCAGAAGAGTTGATCCAAACTGACCAAAGGGCTATTCCATACCATATGACATCATGCTCAGTATATAAACTGGGGGGGGTTGGCCGGGGAGCAGCGATCGCTGCTCGGGAACTGTCTGGGTATTGGTCGGCAAGTGGTGAGCAATTGCATTGTGTATCACTTGCTTTGTATATTATTATTATTGTCATTATGATATTGTTATTATTATCATTACCACTTTATTTCAGTTATTAAACTGTTGTTATCTCAACCCAGGAGTTTTTCTCACTCTTACTCCTCCGATTCTCTCCCCCATCCCATCGGGGTAGAGGGAGTGAGCGAGCAGCTGTGTGGTGCTTAGTTGCTGGCTGGGGCTAAACCATGACTTGGGCTAAAGCTGGATGCTAATTATAACCAATTCTATGCAAGCATATGAAGATCCTCTAGCTGTTGCCTTGTAATGGTAACTGGAAACAATGACTCCTCATTGGTCAATGTTGGCATAATTTTTAAGACATGGAAGCTGCCCTTTATAGAATCATAGAATCATAGAATGCTTTGGTTTGGAAGGGACCTTTAGAGGTCATCTAGCCCAACCCCCCTGCACTGAGCAGGGACAGCTTTAACTGGATCAGGTTGCTCAGAGCCCCAGCCAACCTGACCTTGAATGTTGCCAGGGATGGGGCCTCCACTACCTCTCTGGGCAACCTGTTCCAGTGCTTCACCACCCTCACTGTAAAAAATTTCTTCCTTATATCCAGTCTAAATCTATTCTTCTTTAGTTTAAAACCATTACTCCTTGGCCTATCACAACATGGCTTGCTAAAAAGATTTTCCCCATCTTTCCTATAGGCCCCCTTTAAGTACTGAAAGGCTGCAATAAGGTCTCCCTGCAGCCTTCTCTTCTCCAGGCTGAACAACCCCAACTCTCTCAGCCTGTCCTCATAGGAGAGGTGCTCCAGCCCTTGGATCATTTTTGTGGCCCTCCTCTGGACCCGCTCCAACAGTTCCATGTCCTTCTTCTGCTGAGGGCTCCAGAGCTGGGTGCAGCACTCCAGATGAGGTCTCACCAGAGCACAGCAGCAGAATTAGCCAGTAACTGACAAACAAAACCAACAGACTCTCCAGAGCCAGACCAAGAATACTGCAAAGAATCCCTGCATCATCTCTACACAAACGTGATTGCACATGCCAAGTCCTCTGGCACATACATGCCTACAGTTACATGATAGGCCTTCTCTTCTGTTTTGAAACACTACATCTCTCCTGCTGCAGTAGTATTGCTCTTGACAGACCTCTCCAACAATCAAGCAAAAGCTGTAACACCAAAACCATTCATTTTGAGGATGCTAACCAAGATTCTTAAGAACTGTACATTAATTCTCCATGTTCCCAGCCTGACAAAGCTAGCTATTACCAATAGTCCTCTTTCCGTTAGGCACTAAGTTAGCTGCTCAAAGGCACTGGGAAGAATGAACGATGTCACAGATCTGGATGACACTGACATACTGATGTCATAGCTGCCTGTACTCACTCACAAACCTTGCTGCTGGTGCCATGTGTACCTTAAGTTCTATATGAGAAAGCTTTATTCGTAGAAGACTGTTTGGCCAGTACTATGGACCTCAATGAGGTTTTTCAGAAGCAAAGGAATTAAATGATTCAAATGTCACTTTACTCCCGCTGGAGTTTTAAATGTTTTATGAATTGTCATGCATCTTATCTTTGTCCATTATCAAGCTCAGGCACAGTGTACCAAACACACTGCTAAGCCATTTTAAATCAAACAACCCACGAAACTTCAAACAGTGCTGGAATCAATTTGCCACAATTAATTCCCTCTGCCCTCAAAAGAAGCTTTTGGTACATGATGAAAACCCGGTTTGAAAGACTGTCAAATTTAAGGAGTTTTTTTAGCAAAGCTTGCCTTCCACTCTTTTCCAAGTAGTAACTATTTCTTATTCCTTAGCAGGCAAATCAAGCATACATCTGACTGACAGAACCTACTCCTAGAGCTCCCAGACTTCACCAGGTGGTATTGGCTGAAACTTAAGTAGAGAAGACTGGATTTAACCCCTAGGCACAACTCTGTTGCCACGGAAGTAGCTGGCTCAATCCAATTCTGAATATTCATATCCAAAAAATAAATGGAAATTTCTTCTCAGCATATGTCAATTCAGTCTTTTCTGACTATCTGTCATAATCTTCATGATATCCAGAAAAAGGTATTTTATAGCCCTAGAATTCTGGATAATAAAATTCCAAGTAAGTGGAAGATTTACCATAAATTTACACTAGCATAGTCTTCATTCACATAGAATTGCAGACGAGTGCAAATGACTGCTGCTTTTTTCTAATATATACAACCACATTTTCAAAACACTGAACAAATATTGACTAATGAATTAGTATTGTAATTAAGTCAGGAAAGATACAGAAACAAAAGAAATGCTTTTGTATAACACTCCTCAAACATCATCCCAAAAGTCTTGTCATTATCCTGATCTAAAAAGAGGATAATTAGGAACACTTAAACCTAAGTTACTGGTAAGGAAACCAGATTTCCTGTTTCCTTGAAGTTGATATATTTGGTATCTAAAAAATTAAGGCTTGATTGAAATTTCTGTTCTGCAGCTTTCATAACATCCCTCTCCTGAATGGATTCCTCAGAGTGGAATTTGATGCCCCTAATTTATGTGCCCAGTTTAGACCTTACTTCATTGAAAACATAAGATCGTGAAGCAGGGAGGGAGGGGAATGCAGCCAGTGTAAACTCCTACTGTCCTTATACTGCTAACAGAAAGAAGCAAGTCCCCCAAGACACCTTCAGAGGGACACTTAGTCCACCTAACTTATGTGCCTCTGTATTCCTTTAACAGTCAGGACTTGCACAGGACAAGCCAATGCATTTAAATGTTTCCTTATGGAGTCTACAAGAAAGGTTAAGCATCTACATTTGGTTCATATCCATTCTAAATAGATATCTTCTGAGACAATGCAGAGGTGGACAAAGTTAGCTGTAAAGGACTACAGTCCAGTCTAGGCCACTGTAATTCAGTGGATGTAACCTCTCCCTTGCCCTCCCTCAAAGCCAACTAAAGGGATGAGCTGAAGTTGCAGCCTTTCCTTCACTAGAAGCATTAACAGTGCCTCCCTCCTCTACCCAGAGACCAATTTTTATGTTAATATCTGAAAGTTTCACCCTCCAGATAAATTCAGCTTCAAGCAGCCAGTGAGTTCAATAGTTATTAGAGGAAAAGCAGAGAAACCTACAGAACAAATATGGGCCTTAGTAAAGCAAATAGAATCTGATTCATAGAATCATAGAATTGTTTAGGTTGGAAAAGACCTTTAAGATCATCCAGTCCAACCATTAACCTAACACTACCAAGTCCACACTAAACCAATCAAGGGTAGACTAGACTAAACCATGTCCCGAAGTGCCACGTCTACCCGTTTTTTGACCGCTTCCAGGGATGGTGACTCCACCACCTCTCTGGGCAGCCTCTTCCAATGTTTGACTACCCTTTCCGTAAAGAAATCTTTCCTAATATCCAATCTAAATCTCCCCTGGTGCAGCTTGAGCCCATTATCTCTTGTCCTATCACTTGTTACTTGGAAGAAGAGCCCAACACCCACCTCACTACAACCTCCTTTCAGGTAGTTGTAGAGAGCGATAATGTCTCCCCTCAGCCTCTTCTTCTCCAGACTAAACAACCCCAGTTCCCTCAGCCGCTCCTCAGAAGGCCTGTGCTCCAGGCACTTCACCAGCTTTGTTGCCCTTCTCTGGACATGCTCCAGCAC
Source organism: Pelecanus crispus (assembly GCF_030463565.1). Lineage (NCBI taxonomy): Eukaryota > Metazoa > Chordata > Aves > Pelecaniformes > Pelecanidae > Pelecanus > Pelecanus crispus. Next base: position 106,530,967 of record NC_134645.1, read on the forward strand.
CTCAATGTCTTTCTCATACTGAGGGGCCCAAAACTGGACACAGTATTCCAGTGCCAAGTACAGGGGGACAATCACCTCCCTTCTCCTGCTGGCCACACTATTCCTGATACAAGCCAGGATGCTGTTGACCTTCTTGGCCACCTGGGCACACTGCTGGCTCATGTTCAGCTGGCTTTCGACCAACACCCTTTTCAGCCAGGCAACTTTCCAGCCACTCTTCCCCAAGCTGGCAGTGTTACATGGAGTTGTTGTGACCCAAGTACAGGACCCAGCACTTAGCCTTGTTGAATCTCATACAACTGGCCTCAGCCCATCAATCCAGCCTGTCCAGACCCCTCTGTAGAGCCTTTCTACGTCAAGCAGATCAACACTCCCACCCAACTTGGTGTCATCTGCAAACTTACTGAGGGCGCACTCAATCCCCTCATCAAGATCATTGATAAAGATATTAAACAAGACTGGCCCCAAAACGTAGCCCTGGGGGACACCGCTCGTGACCGGTCACCAACTGGACTTAACTCCATTCACCACTACTCTCTGAGCTCGGCCACCCAACCAGTTTTTTACCCAGCAAAGGGTACGCCCATCCAAGCCATGAGCTGCCAGCTTCCCAAGGAGAATGCTGTGGGAGACTGTGTCAAAGGCTTTGCTAAAGTCCAGGTAAATGACATCCACAGCCTTTCCTTCATCCACCAGGCGGGTCACCAGGTCATAAAAGGAGATCAGGTTGGTCAAGCAGGACCTGCCTTTCATGAACATTCACTGAAAGATAGGATAGTGCCTCAATGTCCTGGTAAAAGGCTTTATAAATTACATTTCAATTAAGCACCAGTTACCAAATACACTAGAGGGCAACAAGAACATTATGGGACCTCTACTATGAATGAAGTTAGACTAGAATACCTGCAGAATACCTGCAGTCACATCCAGACTTAAAGTCTATGACACTCTCAGGGAGTCCTGCACCCTCACTTGTCCTCTCCTCTCTTCTGTTCCTGTTTTCTAGAATAAGTCAAGTTTAAATTCCTGCTTAAAATTGTTTTATTCTTCTGGGCCAAAAATATCTAAAAAAATCATTAAACTTTGGGCTGGAAATGGTGGCCAACCATTTTGTTCCACTGGTACAGTGAATTTTCTACTGTTAGAAAAAGCTCATCTCTGCTAGAGAGATGCTTTCTGTGGAACTACAGAATGAACTTTCTCCAGAGATTGACAGTATCACACCTGATTATTTTCTGCTGCAATTGCCAGGTATGTTCCTTTGACAGTCATTTTCAAAATAAATTCCTAACAGTATTTTCATTAACAAAAACAAAACAAAACAAACAAAAAAAAAGGAGAACAAATGTAGGAACCAATTCTCACTGAAACAAAAACTGCACACTGCACATAGGGAGAGGAAGATGAGAGATAAGGCACAACTGAGATGTTAGTCACTTTGCTTAATACATGTTGGAAGTCATCTGGAGAGTTTGATGAGGAACTTGGTGTAAGAATATGTACATAGAATGTCATGTAAGATTAGGTCTTGTTGGTTTTAAAAATATCAGAGAGTAATTTCCTTTCATGAACTCAGTGAGATACAGAATTATATGACCAAGATTCTCATCAAAGCACCTGGACAATGCCGATGAACCTGTGGACTTTTAAACAAGCAGAGGAACTACTGTATATAAACTATAAGAAAGTCCAAAGGAAGGGAGGCTTAGAAATCCACTGGGGAGGGAGGTAAGCTACCCCACAAGGGAAGAGTTGGGCATGGTCATAGATAAAAAAAAAATCAGTGGAACCTGGAGAATTAGTCAGATGGACAGTCACTAGGAGCTCAATTCAGCTGCCCACACATGGACATCATGAACGTCTTTGGATGCCCTAGGGTGTTAGTCAAGGCCAACCTTATTGGCTATTGATTAAATGGAGATCAAATCTCCATTGACTGTAATGCGGGCTTAGCTACATAGTTCTTCTATAGATAACTATACAAAGGCATCTATATTTAGCTATCTTAATCTCAAGAGGAAAAGGTAATTGTCCCTTTCCTTGGATTTTCCTCTACAAAATAAGGGAGGAGGGAAAAAAATGGCACACACTAGTATACCAGTATCCAAATAACTGACAATCTTCCCTGTGCCTTATTCTTGGTACCATAACATTATGCAAATCATGGACTAAAGCTTCTGGAAAGCTAATGATACTGTTTGAAGCTTTTACTTCCAACAGAAGCTTACTCTATATCTGTTCTTGTGCTCTGAGGCTATTGCACTCAAAAAAATAAAATAACAGTTCAGTTATATTCAGAATATTTATCCAAATTCTCAAGCACCAGAAAACATAGTAACACCCCTTTTAGGTTAAAAAAAAAAAAAAAGTTTTCTATTGATACAGTCAGAAATAATGAAAAATAAAATTACTATCACTGGAACTACAGAGGAGAACTCTGTTAGTTTCAGTGGACTTTCACCAGACTACATTAAAAAAAAGTTCTTATGGAAAGAATATAGTCGTCATGTTTTACTTGGAGACCCAAAACCTTTGAAAGCCCCTGATGACCCAAATGAAGGTTTCAGCATCACAGCATACAATATTAAATCACAAAAAAATACCCCAAACCCAAACACTACTTCTCAGAAAGGTCTAATTTGCAGGTCTCTGATGATATCCTAGTCAGTGACGTTAAATCACCTGGTATGCTAAAAATACACTTTGTTCTTATTGTTTGGCTTGGACTTCTGAAATCCAAATAAAAGACATCTTTGGGCTCTGGACTCTGAAGGTGTTAGTCAATCTTCCAAATTCTAGGATCGGAGACAGATACCACAATTACTTGGAAGGGTATTGCAGTAAAACTCTCAGGTAAACATGGCCAAAATAATTTTATTTCTTTTCAGTTTGCATAGGCTCACTCTTTACTTTAAACAGAAGTGAGATTATATAAGCTAAAAATATCACAGAATATCTCATTTTATATGTATTTTTGGAATATACTGAAAATATAGTTTTTGTCATATTCTTGCACTTTACAGAAAACATATAGTGTCATGCAGATAGTATAGTATCATTACAGTATCATATAGTATCATTATAGTATCATATAATGACATAGTATCGTTAGAGATAATACATATAGTATCATACTTATATCTTCATGCAGATGAGGATCTGTATTCTGCTATATATTTTTTGGAAAATCACTGTAAGAAGTTTTAAGGTTATAATTCAAACCAGAACAGTATCTGGGAACACCAGTACTTCCACTACCTACACGGAAGTGAGTAATGCAGTGGAAGGATGCCTGCAGCTTCCACCAATACCAAATACTGGGGGTTACAGATACCATCAATTCACATTGTGGAAAAGAAATATATTCATGCTTGAAGGTCTTCAAGTATGACTGATCCGTATTTATGTAGAGCATGAAAGATCAGCAGCCGAAGACTCTATTTTCTGCTTCAGTTTGCCATATTATAGTACTTACCAGAAATGAATCTTCTTATTGCTGTGGGGCCCTTATTTCTCAGAGAAACAAACTCTCTCAGAAACTAGAGCTCTGGAGGCCAAAGGCTGTAGCACTTACCACAGAAAGAAGGAGTTCTTCTGTATTTTTAATACTAAATAGTTTGCTCTCAAGCAAAGGAACAGTACTGGGAATAGGGACCAAAATTCAGTTCTCTTTCTCTGAGGTGACCAAGACTCTAGAGAGTGAGATGTTAAATAAAGGTTGAACAAGATGACAATTGCTACCTCAGAACATTACATTGGAGTAAGACCCTACAAGGACATGGAAAACAGAGATTCATGAACAAGAATCTCTGTGAATAAGACTTGCTCTGTTTGGTGAAAGTGAAATGCATTTGGTAAAATAAGAGAAAGTACATATGCATTTCATGTTGACATGTAAACTGGAGATTAAGAGATTCTGAAATGTCCTTTGGAACTGTTGCTGTAGCTGCCTTCTGTCTGTGCCAGTGTAAGTTCCCCTTTTTCACAGTAATGGGCTGAGGTAGAGTATTTAAAAATGGATGTGTTTCTTAGGAACAACTTCATCAACAGAGACTTTTTTAGTCACTTTCTCAAGCAGGCAAGAGACAGCACTTTTAACAGTGGTAGGATTCCATGTGATGGAGATCAGGTAACATCAGCCTCACACATCTGCTATTTTCCTTCGTGTTTGTGGACAGCTTTCTGTTATTCATAGAACTGCTCAAGCATTCAGCATATGCAGTAGAGTTCCAGTGATTTAGAACCATCTGCTTAAAGTTTTATTTTGACAAGCTCTTCTGCTGCTGAAGTTCTCACAGGGTTGTTCAGGCTTTTACCAAATGACTACTAAAAGCTGCTAACCACACAGGCAAGCTACCTTTTGTAAATATTTGTGTTTATTTCTTAAGAAGATTCATGCCAATTAATATTACCATATGATGGGAAGAAACCTCCAACAGGGTCAAAGTAATATGCTTTAACTGCTCCTCAGCTGTAATTTAGTTTAATAAGTGTTTTTACCTTAATTCATTTTTCAAACAGTTCATATAATAGCCTTTTATCTTGTACCACACCATATCTTTTAGTATTTTATTTAATTTTACTTACTAGTTTCATTCAATTTTGAATAAAATCCTTTTAGCTCTGGCAAAGTTTTTAATTGCCTGCTTTTCTATCTGTTTCCATGCATTTATCTACTTGTATGGCTAGTGTATGTATACCGATTTATTTCAAAGGCTCTCTGTGCTGATTTACGCTCAAATGGTACTGACATGGCTAGCCAAATAATACTCAGGAAGAGCTCACTGAGTCACTCAGGTCAGATTGCATCATTTATGGGAGTCTCCTTCAGGGAGTTCTAGAATCATATTCAGGCAGAAGAATTCACCTGTGAAGTCATCTCATCACCAATCCTCTTCAGTCACCCAAATCCTACTTTCTTTCAACATGTCATCCATCCTAGGATGCTCTTGGTACTGGTAACATTCCTCCATTCTCCACTGAAGTCAGGAGGTTATATTCCCAGGTACTCTTCAGCCTGCTGGAGGAGATCTGCCACATTGTTTCAGACACTCTTACCTAGTACAAGGGAGCAAAATACTGCTATTTCAAAATACAATGACAGGATTAAATTCTGGCAGGTTACCCCTTGGTTTTCTTTGCCAATGCTTCTCATTTGACAAATAAATTCATTGTCTGTATGTGCAGACCATTATGGTCACTTGGTCTATAATGTATATAATTTTCGCAGATGCTGAGTCAAAGCATGTTTTCCAGAAAGATATCTAATCTCATTTTACAGACTCAGAGCCAGAGTGTGTCTATTGCCTTTCTTGATAAATTGTTAATTACATTTACTGTCTGTGTTTCAAGGTTGAGTGTGCATATCTTGTTATGCCTTTGTCTGTAAGACTGAAATTTTTCCTTTTTTCCCGTGATCAGATTTCATTTCAAAGTAGAAGTAAGTATCTCTATATGGGAATCAGATAACCTTTTAACCTCCACTTTGATTAGCTGAATAAATTGAGTCCCTAAAGGCTCTGTTTGTAAGGGTTGTTTTTCAGCTACCACATGTTGCTTTTTCTAACATCCTCTTTAAATGCAGTCAACAGGGATGGTCACAGTAGTGTAGTAATAGTCTGACTAGCTGTGTCTGCAGTGGCATATTCTTACTCTACAGTCCCCTTTTTGTGCATCCAAAAGTTGGATTAGCATATTAAGACACTCATATATTATGACTCCAGTGTACCTTCTGAATGACTGTTTTCCAAAATGGTGTTTCTGTTGTTTACCTAGAACATTCATTCCTTGTCCCCACATGAATTACCTTATCTTCAGCTGTTTCAACACATGCTTGGTTGGAGAGTAACCGTTTAACTGAACAATCCAGATCACTCTGTAATGGTAACCTCTCCCATTATTTACTGTCCTGTTCATCATTGTGTCACCTGCAAACTCAGACAGACAAGATTTTATATTGTTGTCTACATTCTTGATAAAAATAGTGCTTGGCAAAGTACCTATCCCTTGGGATGTGTCCCCACAAATTGACGAATTTCTATTAACAACTACATTTTGGGATCTCAGCCTATCTTAGTCTTTCTTCTTTTCATATAATGGAGATTTTTAATCAAGCATCAATAGAACTATATCAAATATTCTGACAAAATTCAGGTATACAGTTCTGTCTTGCCAGTGGCTTGAACAAGAAGTTGGTAAACATGTGCATGCAATACATATTCTTTTTTTTTTTAATGCCATGTCCGGTTTAGTGTCCCATCACATGCTGACTAAAAAGGTAGCATAATGTAGTATCAGCAATTCTCAGGTCATCTGAATTACAGCTGACTGGCAGATCTCAAGAAGTAACGAGGAAAGTGGAATCCTTGCTGAATGAGCATGTTTCTAGTGGGGTTCTGGGTTGACCAGAAATAATGTTGAAATCATTTAATATTCATCTATAATGAGCTAGAATTAGATATGGGAGAAAAAAAAAACCCAAACCCAAACCCAAAACCCAGCTGGTAAGATCTGCTGATCTGAGTGATTCAAAGACCTGAAGAATGATGATGATTAAGCAAGGCTAGTTACATAGTGTAATCTAGATAGTATGGTCACCATGGTGTCCATTCAAACAAGTTAATTTGAATGCTATCAAATGAAAATATAGTGATGTGCAACATAGGGGAATTTGCTGATTGGAAGAACAGGGAAGCCTTTGGATGCATTAAAAGAGGGACAGTAAACAGCAAAAGTAACAAGTAGGTGCTACGTCAATTGGGAGATTGATATTGGAATAAAGTTGTGTAGCTAGTGTCTACATTTTTAAAAGATTGCATAAAGCTTTAAAACTTCATAAAGTACTTGAAATGAAAATGAGATGAAGTAAGATAGTGTGACTTGTTTCATATACTGTATTAATCCATTATATACAACTTCAGTAAAACTGAACAAAGTAGGTTGAGAAATTGCTATTTTGTAGCACTTATATTTCAAAGACCCTACAGCCTTTTACAGTCTTGACTTTTCTCCATTGTTCTCTCTGTCTTCCCATCTTCAGACAGCTCAGAATCAAGCATGGGCTACTAGAAGGTAAGGAAGGACCAAAGAAGGTTCTAATGTTGACCCTTAGCTCTTATATGGTCCCTGCATGCCATCTCTAATGTTAATAAATATCTTCTCTGGATTTAAATGTTTAAAACAGGTGTCTTTATGTTGCTGCAACTGGGATCACTGACTTATTTCTAATTAATTGAGAGATCATGCTCAGTTATACAGGAAGTCACTTGCAACACTGCTATAATCAGTTAATCTCCTGGATTGAGATTGATTGCTACTGGAAATGAAATCTCCTACAACAAATTTTCTGTATCCAGGTCATCTCATAGACAAACACATTAAGTGGAACTAAATTCTTTTGCATCTTATGGTAAATGTGAGAAGTATATAGATAATTTTACATTTCCTTTTTGGTCTACTCGTTGCACTCTCACAGATTAAATAAATGTATGTGTAGGCTCTAAATCTCTCATTTTTTGTCCATTCCATATGCTTGTGTTTATTAAAGTAATAATTCTGTTTTCAAAGTGCTTTTGACAATCTCCTTTTTATAATTTTCAGCCAGGTCTTTTTAATAAAGACAGACTATAGCCATATAAAATTCTGATCCCCTGTTAATTTAGTTTACCATATGGTTACATCCAGTTGACTAGGTACTACCTCCTTAAATATAATTAACTGGTTGTGCCATTTTCTTTGACTATGCCTGTGTATGTTCCATCAGAAATTGTCCTGCCTGTCTCCAAATAATTTCCTCAAAAAATCTTTTCTTTAAAAGCCAGACAGAAAAAGATTAATTTGATAATGCTTGCTAAGCATCTCAAGATTTTCTTTCACCATTCAACTCCAATAACGCATGAGTTCGGGTTGTCTGTCATTATCATTACTCAAAATTCTTCAGAATTTCATTTTATAACTAGTACAAAAACAAGCATGAAATTAAAAAAAAAAAATTATATGCTTCCTGCTGCATGATAGCTTTTTACTTAAAGCAAAAAGGGGGAAAAGAAGAAATCTCCCCTTAAGGTACAGAGATCAGTTTTGCCAGTTCCGCTATTGTTATGTTAATTCCTTTTGCTTAAATTGGTACCTATATGTCTTATTGGTAGCTGTGTCTAATGTTGCACAATTAATTTCATTCTGAGATGTGTTGTTACCAGCTCAGAAGGGTAATGGCTGACTGTTAAAGAAGAGAAAATACCCAGGGCTGAATTCATCCCACCTAATTTGTTTACAAAGGCATTTGTCTAAGGATTTTTAATCTGCATAGTCATGTGCTTGGTTAAGAAAATGACAAAACCCGCCCCCAACACTTCCAGGGCATGAATCATCTTATCCTAGCAATAATATGACAAGTTGCTGATGATCCAGATTTATTTAGTATTTATAATAATGAAAGCTGACCATGAACACCTGAGGAAGAACTTTATAAGGATAAAATTCCTCCCATCAGACATAAATATCCACAATGCAAACATGTCTGAGTCAGTCCATTTTGCAGTCAGTGGACAGAAATAAGCACCTCAAGGACATAAGCCCTTTTCTCCTGAGGCAGGTAGGTAAAATTAGTCAGGTGAATTTCTGCAGAGGGCTAAAATAAAGAGGAGGCAAATCCTACCTCACCTACTCTATAGGCCGTATAGACCTACCTTTGAAAAGCTGCAGCTGTGCCTTTAGGCATCTGTAGAATTTTCTGCTGTAAATTTGCAGGGCTTTATCATAATGAAAAATAAACAAAACCAGCATTCAGACTTCACTTCCATGCTGGAATTCAGTCTGTCTCAATGCAATTTTTCATGTAAGCAGTGACCGTTGTAATTGCCACCTTTTAAATAAAAAGTATATAAGGACAAGTGCAGTCTTCACGATTTTTATCATTCACAAAAAGGAAAAAAAAAAAATATATTCCAGGTCAGAATATCTCTTCAGTAGCTGCTTTGCAAGGAGAATTTTGCTTGTTACTTGTCATTATTTCTTCAGGTGATGGAACAGTGTAGTGTACTATTTGCTGTTCCCAAAACACCAGATTGAAATCAGGCATTCATTCTTAAACTATTTTTACATTGCTTTGTGCTTTTTTTAACTTCATCTTTGCAAAAACCGATTTCAGCTCACACTCACCATCTAATTCCTACTCATACATAGCTTCTTTAGTGCCTGATTCATTCTGATACTTCCTTGTTTAGTTGCTAACTGACTTTTCAGCAGAACTAAGGAGAGGACTTAGTCTTATGCTTCCTACATTTCTCTTCTATAAAATAAAAACAATTAGGTAATACATGGAGGAGGGTTTGGATTCCGCCTGCCCCTCCACCCCTGCCCCAGCTCACGTATTTGCTGAATCTGCTACAAGCACCATGGACTTTATGCTGCTGATTGGCTTACCCAGCATCTCAATGTCATGACTTTAGTCACTGGAATGGTACTCAAATGGTGAAGAAAAAAGAAAAAGAAGAAAAAGAAAAAAAAAGAAAGAAAGAAAAAAAGAACTTCCTATCCTTCTAAATGACTAGTTATAGTTTCAAAACCCTATGTTATCTTGAAACAGCATGACAATTCTGAAGGAATATATTAAGCTCCATCGTCTAGACATGAATGCAGCTTCCTCCAATATCAAAGTGAGCTATGGAACTGAGTCAGAACATGGTCTTTTTTTAAATCTGGTCTTTTTTTTTTTTTTTTTTTTTAACTATTCTTGTAGATCAACGTATTCTAACATCCTCCAGCTCCAACGTCTACCATACATATTTTATAATGAAATAACAAATCCAGTTTGTTCACAGATAAATCAATACTAGGTATTTATACTGGGAGAGAAAAGACTGTGTAACCCTTCTAGGACTAAAATCTTCCTGCTGGTGAGAAAAAAAAAAAAAAAAAAGATTGAGGCAGCTAAAACTAGCAAGAGCTAAGAAAAGAACTAATCAGCTTCCAGCTCAGCATTTCAACACTCAGTGTCAATATGCAAAAATCTACAATTCTGAAACAACCCCCCAAAAAATGCATCTCGCTTAAATTGCAGTTCAGTTTGCCTAGGGTAATAGAGTGAAGGTTTCCAGCTAAATATATCTTTTTACGGAAAACAACAACAATAACGATTCATGTGCTAAAATGTGCTACAATAAATCCTTCAGTCTTCAACAGTGGTTTCTCTCTCACACAGAGGATTAAACAAATATTCTTGGCGACCAATATCTAGGCAAGCTTTACTCTGTCTCAAGATCCACATTATCATGCAAGGACTGAACAACTGTCTCTGTGCCCAGGGAGGTGCTCGATGCCTGGGGCTGGGGCACTGTCAACTCCTTCGTTAGACCTAGATCTCCTTCTTCTGCTGAACCCTGCTGAAAGGGATCCTTACACTGTTCACGCACTTGCACCCTGAAACTTCCCCTTCCCTTTGACCTTGTCTGGCCCCTTTGCTCTTACTTCATTGCTGCCTTATGAACCATCCAACTTTGCAATCCCCAGCCACTGATGGTTCCACTTCCAAAATGGAGTTAAATGCCTGGCACTTAAACTTTAAGTGCTAATTGCCTAGTAATGAAACCTTTAATCATCAGGTGATTAAAATTTTAATCACTAAAAGGCCTGTGGAAATCCACTACATAATGCTGAAGATTAATTTCTAAGTTTTTTTAATGTGTGCTTCCAGTGCAAATTGCCTTATGTTGTAGAGACGAACAGTGCAGTATGTGAAATGTGAAGTTCTTCAGTAACTCTTGTGCCGAGAAAAAGATTGCAAAGAATTGGAAGATGCAGCTGTAAAATATATTTAATATTAGACTAATTATTTTAAGAAGGGGATTTTTTTTTTTTTAATCTTCTGGTTTCCAAGTCACTAGGAAAAAATATATCCTTGCATTAACCTCCTAGCAACTAGACACAGAATCATGAAATCTGCTTTTCCAATCAAATGGTAGAGGAGAGCTGAAAATGCAGCTTTAAAAGATATCTAGAGGGAACTGTAACTATTTTGCCATATTGAATAAGAAATAGTAGCTATCATACACACAAATCAAATCTTTTCATCATAAAATTTTGCAATGAGGTTTAGCACATGGATTCCAAATTAACATGCCAGACAGTAATGACAGTACTAGTTCAATGAGCCATGAACGAAGAAGGATCTACCAGACAGAACGAGCCATCTGCTACAATCTACTGTATCCACTTTCAAAATAAGTCTATATTTGAAAAGTTCCCTAAACTCAGAAAGGTCTGTATGCACCAGTTCTTGGCATTTCATAACCACCCATTAGCTTGGTGCAGAAGAGTGGGAAATCCTTTGCCAGTCACAGAGAATGATTCACAAAGCTGCGTTTAGGAACAAGACACATATCTCTGAGGATTTTCAACATTGTCCCACAATGGTATGTTTTATGATGCATTAATCATTTGGGGTTATATTATACTGTTAGAAACAAAATATAAAACATGCATCAGAATGGCAGCATCTGACACTGGGCAACCGCAGCTGGTATAAGGCAGAGAAGCAGCTAGTCTGCATTTCTAAATGTCTCCAAATTAGCCTTCCTGAAACTGAATTCCTTCCATTCCCTTATTCCGTGGTTTTATTGCTTTTCAGGTTCATAGACTGCTGCTTCTCATGTTTGCCCTTTGCATTTCTAGCAATACAAGTCCTTCATGTACTCTTTATTGCCATGCTATATCTCCCTGAGATCACAAGCATACCAGACAATTCAGCTGCTAGTCCTATTAAGCATAATGCAATTCTGGGTGAATGTAAAGGCATGTAAGGGAGATATTGGCTTTGCAGGCTCACAAACATTTTTAATGTATCAGGATACTGCTCCATCATTTCTGTATTGTTTAAAACATTTTCAGTCTTTCAGATGAAGACCTTCGTGATAATTCTTTACCTCTATGGTACTACAAAAGTATCAGGAAATAGAAAGGAAGTAATGGAGCTGAAAAGAATGGTTTGCTATGGTCAATGGTCAGCTTTGTAGAGACAGATATTCAAGACCTACAAAACACAGCCTCACACATCTCAAAAATAACTGTACAGATTTGCCTTAAACTAAATCTGGAAAGCAATTAAAAATACATACTTTTAATCTGTAAGAAACAGAATAGTTTTAAAACCAGAAGAATGAACTAGTGAAATGAGTTACGTGTGAATTTATGCCACAGTTCAGTGTATTCCTAGCCCACAAAATGAATTCTGCAACATTATGCTTTAAATGGGAAGCAGAAAAATTCTCAAATACAAGCAAAGAATGTTTTTTCATTTGTAATCATCTTGTATTCAAGGTAATACATGTACTGCTGCCTAATTTACAACCATTTTTTGTATTTGCCGACACATTATCTTCATATTATTATTGGTTTATACGTGGTTGGAGACATCTCCTGAATGAAAGACATTATAAAAACTAAATTCCATTCTATTCTGGTCCATTTGTAAAGGTCAGCTCAGCAATGAATCAATGCAATACTAGAAGGGGGCAGTTCTCCTGAGACTGGGGATACCAAAACGGCTGACAAACTGTGGTGTTTTGCAAAATCAATTCACCACAAGAGACATATTATGCCAAATCCAGGCCTTCTATGCTAAGCTGGTCATATTGCATTGATATCAAGGGAGTTGAACCTGCTTACACCAGATTTGAATCAGACTCAACACAACAGTTGTCTGGGATGCAAATTCCCCCAGATAAATGGAGTTACTCCAAGGATCAGTCTGGCCATGTTGCTGAGGATTTCAGGTTACTAGCTTAGTTGTTTGTGTCATGACTGATGAGAGTCATAGGCTGCAATATAATAGGACCTCAGTCTTTGTGGGTCTGGTCATAGAATTTTCACCTCCAGGACCTCCTTTGTTTTCTTTTATAGAAATCCCTGGAGTCAAGTCCTTTGAAGAATAGGCCAGCATTTTAAATTGTCATTCCACTTATGATCTGTTTGCTTTTACTAGATCAGGTACAAAGCAATAAGCTGACAAATCAAGACAAATATCTCCTTTGCTGAGAAACACCATTTAAAAAAATACCATTACATGTTCATTCTATAAAACAATAAGTGTTGGGAGTTAAGGGCTTGTTGAGCTACGGCATTTGGCATTTAGTTCCTTGAAGCACTAGTCATGAAAACTGTATCTGGTACTTGAGGCTGAAGCCTCTATAAGTAGCTTTATTTCTGCTTTTTCTTTATTAAATTTCTTCAGCTTGCTTGTGAGGCCAAATTCTATACTGTTTTAACTATGCAGCTAACATTTTGATTCCTCTTTTTCATTTTGTTATAAAATTTCTTATATAGCTTTTCTGCATTCTGATGTCTCAGTATGTATGCAATGAAAGCACAAATGACCTGCCATCTCTGAAACATTTAAAAATACTACAAACAGACATCTCTATTATTCGAATAACTCCCTACAGCCTCTAGAACCACCCCTCTAAAGGTTTTTTTAATACATTTCGTATTATAATCTATTTTTATAATGGTTTAGCTGTATCCTTGGCTGATTTCTGGCTTTGCTTATATTAAGGATTGGAGTTGTATTTGGTATGTCTGGCTCTTTTAGTTTCAGGCTTTTGCTTTGCATCCCAAATATTCTTTCTGTTTTGCACCTGCTTTAGCATGCCTTTGATTCTCCCTACCACTCTTGTTTGATGCTCTGACCTATATTCTGCTTAAGCCCTTCCCTGTTTGAGAAAACTGATTTGTTTGCAGATTCTTTTTTCTCATCACATGGCTGTCATAGATTTTTCTAGGAAGCATGCGTATATCAGTGTTTGTGAAGTAATTTCATTTGTTCATAAAATTCGAATTTAAATGCAACATCTTGTCTTTTTTGCTGAAATCACGGCATTCTTTTCTCCTTCATCCTTTTTGTCTCCCTTGCTCTTCACACTGCTTTAGATTGTCCCTCCTGAGACTCTTGTTTATTAGTGCCGGCTATGTTATCTTGATTTTAATCACACTGCACTTACCTAGTAGGTCTTGATTTCCGACTGAACCAGCGGCTCCCATCAGTGATTTCCTCTCTCCCGATGCATACTTCTTTCTGCTTATGAGCATTGACAAAATGCTGGGCAATCAGACCTGTTACCAGTCAGACTTCAGACTGCAAAAACCTAATCTAACTTTAATGGTTGAAGTGTGTGTGTGTAGGGGGTGACTGAAATGACTTTGTTTTTCCAGTCTATCACTACCTTAGTTACTGAGAAAGGCTCTTAAATCACTACCATACTGTCACCTGAGGGAAAGACAGGTCAACACTCAGGTTTACAAGATGTGCAACCTGAGAATATTAAGTATATTTAGTATTTCGTGATTTTCCAAAGAAAAATGAGTGTTGAAAAGAAATGGCCTATTATCCTGCAGGTACAAATAAACACCAGTAACAATTAGGGGTTCAGACAGGACCGACATTGTCAAAAAATCTAATTCTTATTTCTTGATCACTCCTCAGAAATATGAGTAAAAAACCCCAAAAAGCCAGAAAATGTCTTTGATTACCAACATGAATTTAGCAGCAGCTACTTATAATGAACAAAGAACAAATGGATGTGCAAGTCGCCTTCCACTTCAGTCCCAGCCAAATATTCAGGCTGACCATGTGCTTAAATAATTGAAAGGATCTGTTGCTTTTGTGCATTATACTACCATTCCAGTGTCATCTGAAGTGACATAGACCAGAACCAATTGGATAGACATAAAAGGGTGGCTAAAAACCTGTCCTTATTCCAGAAAAAAAAAGGAAGGATCTTCTTATTTGATATGTTTCCTTATTTCTTTGCACAAGCTATTCTACTTCACAGTAGTCAGTTTCTTCAACGACCAACATAAAATGTAAGTGCAAATAGATATCACAGTTATAGGCTATCATAAGTATAGGAAATAATATAGGAAATTTGAGGTATCACAACTGCTACTGTATAGCTTTTTACGTGAAATATTATACTGTAGCAAAGGTTATTTTCTTTTTCAAATTTACCATGCATTTCAGGCTATTATGCATCTGACAATCAACGTAATGATTCTGGATTAGGAAACTGAACATACTAGGAAGAAAAATACAAAACTCTGTGTCCTTAAAAAGAAAGAAGCTTTTGCATATAGGGAAGAGTTTCCTATTTCTGAGAGAAGGGGAAAAGCTAGCACATTCACCTCTAAGATTAATGATTGAAAGGCAGAAAAGGGAACTGTAATTTCTGTAGTGAAATATAAGCTATACAGAAGCCATTCAGAAGCAGGGGCAAAGCAATCTGACGGTGATCTGCAGATGTGGTGGGAGCTTTTGGCCCTCTGAGCATACTGCCAGCTGCTTATGCAAATTATAAGGCATTTTTCTCATACCTACGGGTATCGTCCCTTATGATCTGTGTGCACGAACTAAAACCATATTCTCCAGGTACCCTGACACACAGCACTCTGTGAAACACACATATGCTTCTATCATCAGAGTTAACAGGGAAATTTTAATGCATGTGTATCAACTGCCCACTGCTAATTCAGATGCAAGTGAGAATGAAAACAAAATTAATTAGACTTGGAGGAAGAACTTGTTTTGATCTCAGTCCAATATGAATCAGAAATAATGCAGCTGAAGCCAGCAGAGTCATCCTTGTACTCTTGTACCTTGTTCAGTTTTGGGCCCCTCACTACAAGAAAGATACTGAGGTGCTGGAGTGTGTCCAAAGAAGGGCAATGAAGCTGGTGAAGGGTCTAGAACACAAGTCTTATCAGGAGCAGCTGAGGGAACTGGGGTTGTTTAGCCTCGAGAAGAGGAGGCTGAGGGGAGACCTTAACACTCTCTACAACTGCCTGAAAGGAGGCTGCAGTGAGGTGGGTGTGGGTCCCTTCTCCCAAGCAACAAGCAATAGGACAAGAGGAAATGGCCTCAAGTTGCACCAGGGGAGGTTTAAATTGGATATTAGGAAAAATTTCTTCACCGAAAGTGTTGTCAAACATTGGGACAAGCTGCCCAGGGAAGTGGTTGAGTCCCTATCCCTGGAGGTGTTTAAAAGACATGTAGATGTGGTGCTTAGGGACATGGTTTAGTGGTGGACTTGGCAGTGCTGTGTTAATGGTCAGACTTGATGATCTTAAAGGTCTTATCCAACCTAAATCATTCTATGATTCCGTGATTCTATGATTCATTGTGAGATCAGGCCCAGGTCTGTGGTGTCTGTGATAGAAGTCTTTACTTTTGCCTAGATGAGTTTACCGAAGCACTCGATGTTCTTGAAAGTGGCAATTGTAAAGATTTTAATAGCTATCACTGGTATTTGTAGAAACACATATCTGTCTCCTTTACCTTATCTTAGCTACTGATTAATGCATATCATTTTATATAATGCAGTCACCAAAGGCAGCTCCAAATGGAGTTTTCCTGTGCCGGTAGCTCTGCTGAAGTCAGTGCAATTACACTTGCAGAAAATGCAGCCTTTTTTCCTTTGTTTGTATAATTGTATCTTTTTTTTTCCATACTGGGACAAATAGCCTGCTCATTCAATACCAAGTAGTGAACCACCTCCATAACTATCTTGTTTAGGTGACTTCAGTGTTGGCTTTCTATCCACAGATATGTGAACTGAAACGCACAAAAGTGAGTAACCCATGCCACTAAGTTGTACGAGGATTGGTGTCTCATATTTCCTCTCTTGAGCATAGCTACAGGACATCATAAGTGTAACATAGTACAATCCCATTAGCTCCCATTTACCAGTTTGCAAGCCCTGTAAGGTTTGAGTTTGTATTTAGTCAGAGGCAGAATTTGGTCATCTGTTTTTAGCATGTGTCAAGGTTTTGCTGCTCGGTTACCACCAGGTGGTAGCATTTTAAAGCGTTGCTCTTATTTAGAACAGCTACCCTGTATTATTTGGTAATTTTTCTGTGGTTTCTTGCAAAGGTTAGTGTTAAGAAGGTTGGCATGGTAACCTACTTAGAGTGGATCAAATTGTCATGTGGAGATCTCAAGCATGAATTAAGATAGAGACATGGAAAGGCTTCCATTCGAGGAGAGACTGAAAAGACTGGGATTGCAGGGTGTCCCAGTTTACATTCTCATAATACAAGAAAAAGAGATTTCAGTACCAGAAAAACTCAACAGAAGAAACTCAGGTAAAAAGAAAAGTTCATCTGGCTTTCAAAGTGATATTAATTGACAGAAGTGATTTTATTAAACTCAGTAAAAGTAAAACCAATTTTAAACTTTACTGAGAATATCTATCCAGTATATAAAATACATTATAATATATACTTTGATTTTTCAAGGCATAAGCCTAACCATTAAATGTCTTCGTAACTGATGTTGCAAAATCCCTTGCACCTGCCATTGAAATGTTTTTGCACATTGATTGAGGGAAGATAGTGGATTCGATGGATCTCTTACAGAAGTTCTTTGTGTCTACTGGAAGGGTTTTGCACTAATGGTTGATGAGAAGAGACAGAAAGTTATTTTCAACCATTACACTGCTGACTGTTCTGCTTATGTTTTAGGTTTTGTATGCTGTTTTTTCCTCCCTCCTCCACTATGATCCCAGAGAATAATAAAGCTTTAGTAATGAAAGAATAATGAACCAGAACTGTAACTAGAAATTTTGGTACTTGGAACACCTTTCCCATTTTCCAGTCAGCTATTCCTTGCTTTACTCTGAATGCTTTTTAGCAGTTCTGGCACTCTGACCCCTTTTTTGCTGCTGCTTAGGCACACTTCCTTTCTGGTTTGTGCTCCTCTTCTTAACATATGCCCTTCTCAAACTACAGTTCTGAGTCCAATGAAAGTCATCCACTGGATGCTTCTTCAGATGCCACTTCTTCAATAGTTTATCTTAAGCAGGTGTTGAACCTCTGCTTTGTGACATTAGAAATAATTTATAATGGATAAATACAGGACATTTGAACTTAAAATGTGACTGCTAAAGTTTACAGGGGAGACCAGATAATAACTGATGGATGATGCATGTTCAATAGCAGTTACAGTCCCCAGCCTACAGCAATAGGACACTTGTTCAATAGGCAGGATCAGAACTCAGTTTCAGGAACTGTCAGGGACTCAGACTTAAAGAAGAAATACCAACCATATTATGCTGATATATGTTGTTATATTTTCATTTTCTATTTCTCTTCTTGCTTCCAGTTTGGGAACAATAAAGTCTGGATCAATCTACCTTACTTAGCACTTAGCTTGTGTAGAAATTTTCGATGCCTACTGAAGCAATCTGTCTTATGTAAGTGCATCAGTTCAATAATATTTCCAAGACTGGCACCTTTCAAAGCCTTCCAAAGAGACTGCGGTGCAGCCATGCTGAGACAGAAGCCATTTAGATAATAAAGGACGAAATGCGGGCCTTAAGTAAGGAAGTAAAATTCTGAGAGTAATAGAAAATCAAAATACATAATTTAAATAGTATGTGCATAGAATATGCAGTAAGCAGTAGCTGTGCAGGCGTAACTATGGGCTCTACAGCCTTGGAGAGTAGAAGACCATGTTGTGACTTGCTGGAACATTTCAAATGAGTGCCTTGCAACTTGGGCAATGATTATTTTTAGTGGTAGACACAGTGGTATTTTTATCTGAGAGAATTTATTCAAACACAATTAAATAAATCTAACTACATTTAGCTAAATCTATCTTAAATCTATTGAACGTTGCTTCTTTTGGCAATAAAAATGTATAGGAGGGAAATTGCCAATGTCTTCTGACTATTGTTTTGCATTCTTTTCTTTCTGTTAGGATAATTTCTTCCAGTTTTGAAGACAGCTATCTACTTATTTCTATGAATTAGCTGGGGAAGAAACAGTGCTGTTGAAAGAGAAGTAACAGTATTTCCCAAGAACCCAGTTTCATCAGAGCTGCAGGACACTATCTCTAGAGAAGCTTCCCCCCCAGATTTGAACTCTTACATCAGTCAGCAAGTATTTTGCTCCCATACCAGAATTTTTCCTTCTTAAAAATAAAATAAGGATTTTACATATATGCATGTACTGCAAAGTGTTCCATTTTCTTTTCTCCCCCTATCATGGAAATTAATTTCTGTGTTAGCAAATTTGAAATTCATTTTATGCATTAATTAGAGTGTAGCTCTTACTCTGCATTAGGATAAAATGGGTTCTGCCCTCTTTTACTGTTTCTTTCAGTTAGGAAGCTGAATCCTGTAGCTAGTGCAGCTGAAGGTCCTGCCTCCTATGTTGTTGCTTCTGGCTTGATGGGAATGCAAAACTACTATCTTCGAATTGTATTCTCATTGCAAACTTAGAATTCTCATTGAATCCTTAGCCTTTCCCATAAAGAATCAAAAATTGGAGACTGAATTGCACTCAACATGCATATACGCTAAGCCTATTTAAAACTAACTTTCTAACAGCAGCAAAAATACTGTAAACTCAACCTTGTTTTTAATTTGTGTATGTTTTCTTGAAATTTCTATTTTAAGCAAGAGAAAAAGGTCCCCTACGCCTTTACTGTAGTGGCTTGGGGTCTAACATCACCTTTATCTATTACTGGACTTTTGTGTGAATTTTTCATTGGTTATTGAATGATTCTGATAGATGTGGGAAACCACTAATTTCTAACTGATATTTGTCATACATTTTGAGTGGGCTTAAGAGGTTTCAGATGTGAGTTTAAGACAGAAGACAGGTTCCATTATGTAGGAGGTCATACTTCAAAAATACTTTGGAATTAAAATTAAGATTCAGCCCAAAAACTGCTGATCATTCATGTTTGTATTCTGGTAAAGATGTGTTGGGTTTTTTTTCTCAGGGTAAATACAGTTCTTTTGTTATGTAAAATAACCATCAAAGTAATACTGACATTTTCTTTTCTTTTTTAACATATGTATTAGAGGTAGGTGGCCTTGGCAATTTGCAATACTGATGCTATAAAAGGGATTTCTGCTTACTGATTTATCTTTGAGAAATTATTCAGAGAGGTTTTGTTGATGTTTTCATGGGTTTTAACTTGCTGCTTGAAAACTAATTAATCAAGTATAATCATCTGGTTGTGTGAAATATTTATAAACTGTAATTTCCATTGCTGGAAATGTTCTTCAGCATCTCAGTATTGTCTCTTAATGACAACAATAAGGAGATAGAGAGGGAGAGACATATGTACAAGGATCATTTATCCCTCTTCTCAAACCAATGAATATTTGCTATGAATATTATGTTTCTACAGAGAATACTTTTGAGTTGTTGATATTTGACGCTTATACCACATTTGGCCTAATTCTGTTCCTTATGCTGCTTTTTTTTTTTTTTCCTGAAACATTGGCAAGTATAATACACAAGACTGCAAACTCCACGGGAAACATTGACTCCAGGAAGATTTTAACTGAACTTGACAATAAAAGTAAGCTCTAATGCTTGCTGGCTAATATTGGTTCTCAATATTCTGCTGATGGTGTTCAAAATCATTATAAAGCTACAGCCTGGAGATTCCCTCTCAGTTTCTTATGGTGTCTGCCTGGCTTTTGAGAATAATGGGGATAACTCTGGGCTTGAGATAGGCCACCTTTACCCTGGGAAGCTATTTAAGAAAACAGCTTAACTTTTGTGGAAGTGCCAAAAGATTTGCTGGAGGTAAAAGGCCTTGTTTTGACACCACTCTGTTAGTGTGAATGAATTTTAGATAAGCAGAGAGACAACACTGCTGTGAACAGCAAACAATCTTGCTTTCATTGGTGCACACTAATAAAGGCTGGTCTGTAATGAGCAAATCAGAAAAGCAAACATGAAAATGGCAAAATAGAATGAAGCACTGTTCAGATCTGCATTGTTTTCAAATGCTTGACATCACAGGCAAAATGGTGATACCTGAGTTACAATACAGAGCATATCCATCCAGGGGTGATCAGCATGGGGGGAGAAGGTTTTTGAGTGATGATTGCTCATTTACATTTACTAGATGGTCTGATTTATCAGCTGACAAATGTCAAAATGTGTGTAAGAAGTGTACTGAAGCAAATTATGTTGCCTAAGAAACCTAAGTGAAGGAGAATTTGCAGAGTTAAGGGAACAATTCTGTCAAGGTCAAATAAAAGCAAAATTGAAATGTCTTGGTTATTCAGAGGAAAAAACAAGGAGTAGTTGATACAGATATAATTAATTGTAATTTTAGGATTATTTTTTACTCACCTATAAAGAAGCAGAGGTTTTGTTATTACCAAGTGAAAAAAAATATGTATTAATAAGCAGTAAAAGAAACTAATCAATCAATGTATTAATTAATTTCCTTTAGGTTCCCAGGCTCAGCTCCACACATCAGTTACATTGACTTATCAAGTGACTTTCTGGCCCTTGCTGGATAATTTAATAAATCAGACAAAGCAAAAATTCAAGATTTCAGCGACAATTATTTTTTAAATATCAGTGGATTCACAGCATATTTCATTTAGTGTCAATATCAGACACATTTATATTCACTTTCAATCATCACTGTATACATGCTCCACTAATCATGTCATCAAATGCAAATATCTATGCAAGAGAACGATGAGTTCCTTAACTATGGATTGCTTGTGGTAACAGCTGGATTTCCAAACACAAGTGAGCCTAAACAATGCATTTTGTATAGAAAATCAGGCAGACAGTTATTGAAATAATTGTTGTCATGTGTTTCTCAGAGTCAAGGATGTTAGTGTCACACTAACGGGTGCAGGTGAGTCAGTGGTAACGGTACAAATGACTGTACTGGCATAATTAGAATCTTTTCTCAAAAACTTGCAGTGGCAGTCAACAGATAAGCAGTCAGTGTCAGAGTCAGCCTACTGTGTAAAACTGCTGCCTGATAAAAAAATAAATAAAAAATATTCTGGTACCAGCATTTATTCTCTATGAAAGCCTTGAGGTTTTGTTACAAGACTGGAAATAAAGCTCCCTGAAATCACTGGAAAGACTCCTATTGGCTTTAGTGGGCATTTGATCAAGCCTTTTATGAAATAATTGGTTTAATGCTTTTTTGGCAAACCTTCTTTACAAATATAGCTTGAAAAACCTCTCATATTAGTTAATTACCTTTACCTATGAGATCGATGTCTCCATTAATTTCAGTCAGTAGATGACACAAAGGTTCTCAAGTAATGTTGCTATAGTTTCATGTGTCTTTCCTCTGGAAACTCTTTGCCCATCCAAATCAAACTCTCTAAATGTCACATTTGTTTTACTGTCATATTTTCAATTCTATCCGAGAGTCTAATTTTTCTTCTTATCTAGTAATTTTGTTAATATTACTTTGCAGAAGTGTAGTAATTTGTCCTACTATTTAAAGCAAAACTCAGATAATTTCTTTCATTCTATTGTGCATTAAGACCTCAGTTCAAGACAACATATTAACATGTATTCTTGGTTCATAAAATTCTAGATATGTCATTTCAAAATGATTACATGAAATAGTCTTGATTTTCATCAGGGAGAAGTGAATGAAGTTGCCTTAAAATAAATAAAGTTACACTAATACATTCACAATATATCAAGATATACACAGTATATCAATATCTGTTTGCAGCTGGAGCTTGACATTCTGGAAAAAAAAAACCACAAAGGAAAACATAGGAAAAAATGGTTTCTTCTATTTGTATGTGTCTGAGATAGATAAAACTTTTGGTTTTCTGTCTTAGAGTTTTAAAAATTGATCACTTTCTGAATCTTACAAGCCAAAGCCATTTCAGCTGAAAAATACCAAACAGCTATTGTTACCTCACATCAAATATGCTTTAAACATGACTTTCTAAATACATTCTTTTTTTCCATGACAGCATGGATAATTAAAGGTGGATTTCAAAATTTTAGAAATATCCTTTAATCCTATGACAAAATGCATACAAAATATTTCACTGGATGTGTGTGAATTAAGTTATAAGAGGTAGGAAAATGTTTCTTGTAGATTTGATATGAAAGGCAGTATCAACAAACCTGAATAGCTGCAGAGCAAAACACTTGAAAGTAAACGAATACCTATGTTAAAATTGCCTTTTCAACCATTAGTCTTGTGCATACTGAGTTAATATTCCTTCCCTATTCTCTATATCTGTATTTCTACTTATGGTACTTTTCCATTGGATCTTAGTGCAGCTAATGAAAGAGGCAGTGATGAATTGTTTTCTAATCATTCATTAAATAAATCTCTGCTGCATTTACACATCACTGGCATTATCCTCAATATGTACATACACCGAATGAATTATAAATGTCATAGAAATGTATCTCACATAGTCCCATTTGTAATTTACTGCTTCAGATATTGATGTTGCTTACTGTTTAATTTTCACATGGAATGGAGTGAGCCACAGTAAGAGAAAACCCAGACTATAAACATGCAGTTAACTTCTCCCCCAGTACACTGGTGCAGTAGGGCAGTTGTGTTTTGAGAAAGTTCCTTACCTTTGAAATACCTTAAGCACAAGCTTGAAAGCTTTCAGAATTTGCAGGAAATTTACAGGAAAAATATCAAAAGAAGAAATTCTGTTGTGTAGAATATTCTAGTCCAACAGGGCTGCTGGAGGTGCACCCCTGAGTATGACAATTACAGAAAAGAGGTGGCTGGTGTGACATGATTTGTAGCTGTATGTAGGTTATGTCAACAATGTGATATACAGTAGGACAATTTAACTGGGTTGTTCCATCCCCCCCCCTCCCCGCCCAATTACTGCAAAAATACTGAGTGGATTCCATGGAAAAATATGTTTGTGGAGGTAGACAGGAGGGGAGTGCAGCTGCATCCCCAGTCATACAGAAAATCTAAGAGAGGAAAGGCTGGGATAGATTGTCTCACTCCAGGAGCAGCTCAGCATATTCAGCAGGGAGAAGCTCCAGGGGAGCAGAGTGGGGCAGCAGGAGGAAAGGCAGCAAACAGGAAGGTGCTGGGCAGCGGCTAGACTGGATGGCTCTGGAGGGGAGCAGGGTGTGATGGCTGAGGGGAGAAAAGTCAAAACCAATGCTCAGAGGAGAGGGAAAGAAAGCAACAACCCTAGTAGTGCGAGGAGTCAGATTGGTGTCTGTGCTGTGCAGGAAGCCACAAGAGCTGCTGCATTTGAAAGCAGTGCTGCAGAGAAGGGACAACCTTATCAGGACAGTGGGCAGAAGGAAGATATGCTTTCAAGGCTACTATTCAGCCTGCCAGTCATATCAGATGTAAGTTTTCCCTATGTAGAGAGGTGTCTCGTGGCCTGTTCTTTGTATGGTCTAAGAAGGCACAACCTTAGATGTAAGCATCATGTGGTGCCCTCTCTTCAAAAAAATAGCTGTTTGAACAGATGTGTTGGGATGGCTATAGGAGTCAGGCAGCCTCACAAGAAAAAAATCCGTATCCTTGGCCACCTGGGAAAATTGAGGAAAGAGAAGCTTTTCGTACTAGGACCTGAAAAAAGTGGTGGGATCAGGTGGAAGTCAGAGAAGAGGCAGGTGACTATTTGTCTCTTTTATGGACAGGATAGAAAGGGAAAGCAGTAGACGAACCTTCTCTTTTCTTAACAGGAAAAGGTGGAAGACAAAACAGCAGCCAAAATTTTGCTTTTCACTTGGGAAAAAAGGTGGAAGACAAAATTGGGATTCTTGGCTGCCTACAGTCATGTTTTTTGTATCAGTATTTTTCTTGTAAATCACACCATTTCACTTGGGTTGTAGCCCATTATAGTGTCAGATAAGAATACATTCACATGCATGTTTGTTGTTGTTTTGAAGTATTTTTCATTAACTCTCAATACTGCTGATAATAGATATATGTGATTTTAAATTGCCGCTAGCCTCTAGATGAAACTGCACATTTTCAAACATGGTCTTGACCCTATGCAGGCCAATAGGATAGTGAAAAGTGGACTTATTGCTCTCTGAAACATAAAGAGTGTAAAGAAAATGCTGTGCAGCAAGGCAGGTATACACAGAGATGAAAAAGTTGCCAGATATGTGATGGCATGGCCATGCTCTCAGGACCAGTTGCCAGCTACCTTTAGAGTGTGAGTTGACACTTCATGCATTCTTACAGATGACAATTTCTTTGACATATGTACACAAACACATTGAATTGGATATGGGCATAGAAACAAAACCATGGACATTCAGAAATAAAAAAGAATTACAACAACTGAATACAAGAATTCATAAAGATATATATTTTACAGTGTTAGCAATCTGCCAGATGCAGACTGTCCTTCAACAAGTTGCTCATACATGTACCTGCAACCAGAAATTATGACTCAGATTCTCAAAGGGGAATCTGTTTTACTGCTTCCAGTGTGGAAATCAGAAACCAAGGCCTAAGCAAGAAACCCAAGTCCTAGAAGAGCGAATGAATCAATGGGCCAAAGAATCATACTCTGTTGTTTGTTCTCTTCTGCTTTCATGATTTCACTGTACATGGCAGCACAATGGCTGAACAACATCAGGAGCGGGAGGTACTATTATAGGTCTATCTACAGGTGGCTTACTTCAGGATTTAACACAGACTAAAGGCAATTTCCAGCAAGCTGTTTGCATGTGATACTTTCAGAGAGTAAGAGTTTAATAGTACGGACCTGGGTTTTCCATGCCAATTAGCCTCTATGAAGGAACAGTCACAACTATGTGCATTTTACTACAGTTAAAGTTGAGAGAACCAATCTGCTATTGAGAAGAGGAAGTCCCAGTCCTATTTTGAGTGCCAGAGTTCAGGTAAAGGAGAGGGCAAGCTAGGCAATGGGAGGCAGAAGCAGGAGAGAAAGAGAGAGGAAGCCAGGAGCTGAGTGAGACCCCTGCATCTGCTGGCAGCAACCCAGCACATCAGCTGAGGTGCCAGTGACACACAGCCTAAATGTGAAGCAGTGAACCAGAAGATCATTTCACCCTTCAGCTATAAAATTGGAATTATATCCAATTACCTTTATTCATAAAAAACCTGAATGGACACAGGTGCCTAATGTGTATTTCAAATTCAGTCACCTAAGCTCCAGGGAGTGACACATCTCAAACTCAGACAGCTCAGCTAAGGTCCTTCTTGCTGTATGTGTGTGGAATTTTTATCTTTCAGAGGCTCCTCAATCTCCCCATTGCCAGTACAGCCAGTATAATTTCTCTATTTATTCTAAATGAATCATCCTATGGAAGCCAGGTCCTTAATTTTCAAGGTGTTGTCATATGGAAGTTAGATGAGTCTCAATGGCTCTCAAATGTCACACCTTCTCCCTCTAAGTCTTGAGGCCCTAGCTGATAAAAACAGAGAGCACTGGTTGGTTCTTAAAGGAAGTGTCTTGGGTTTGCATGGCAAGGTTTTGGGAGTGGGAGGCCTACAGAGGTGGCTTCTGTGAGAAGCTGCTAGAAACTTCCCCTGTGTCCATAGAGACAGTGCCAGCTGGCTCCAAGATGGACCCATCACTGGCCAAGGCCGAGCCCATCAGTGACAGTGGTAACGCCTCTGGGATAACATATTTAAGAAGGGGGAAAAAAAAACCCAAGGGGACACAAAGTGCAGCTGGAGTGAGGAATGAGAATATGCGAGGAACAACTCTGCAGACACCAGGGTTAGTGAAGGAGGAGGAGGAGGTGCTCCAGGCACCGGAGCAGAGATTCCCCTGCAGCCCATCCTGAAGACCACAGTGAGGCAGGCTGTCCCTCTGCAGCTCATGGAGGTCCACAGTGGAGCAGATTTCCACCTGCAGCCCGGGGAGGACCCCATGTCAGACCAGGTGGATGTGCCCAAAGGAGGCTGTGACCCTGTGGGAAGTCTGTGCTGGAGCGGGTTTGCTGACAGGACTTGTGAACCCATGGAGAGAGAGGAGCCCACACTGGAGCAGGTTTGCTGGCAGGACTTGTGACCCTGTGGGGGACCCATGCTGGATCAGTCTGTTCCTGAAGGACTGCACCCTGTGGAAGGGACCCATGCTGGAGCAGTTTGTGAAGAACTGCAGCCTGTGGGAAGGACCCACGCTGGAGAAGTTTGTGGAAGACCCATGGGAGGGACCCCACGCTGGAGCAGGGGAAGAGTGTGAGGAGTCCTCCCCTGAGGAGGAAGGAGCAGCAGAGACAACGTGTGATGAACTGACCACAACCACCATTCCCCGTCCCCCTGCGCTGCTCGGGGGGAAAAGGTAAAGAGCAGAGTAGAGTGAAGTTGATGCCGGGAAGAAGGGAGGGGTGGGGGGAAGGTGTTTTAAGATTTGGTTTTATTTCTCATTACCCTACATGTGTTCTCACTCCTCTCTCCTACTCAGGTTTTTTTGGTAATAAATTAAACTGATTTTCCCCAAGTCGAGTCTGTTTTGCCCGTGATGGTGACTGCTGAGTGATCTTCCTGTCCTTATCTTGACCCATGAACTTTTTCATTATATTTTCTGTCCCCTGTCCAGTTGAGAAGGGGAGTGATAGAACAGCTTTGGTGGGCACTTGGCATCCAGCCAGGGTCAAACCACCACAGAAGAGATAATTTTTTCTCTCTAAATATATTCACTGGGATTTAAAGACACTGAAAATGGTCTTCTAGGATGTAAACATTCAGGCAGCTTTACAAACAGCTATTGCTATGCATTCCACATAATTAATTCCATATAATTAAACTTTCAGAATTACAAAAGAGGACTCCAGGACTGGTCAAGCTGCTTCAGCTACGTAGAGCCCCAGAGGGCTAAAATCTTGCCAAAAAATCAGTGGAGCAGAGCAGTGTGCTGCCCGTTCCCCCTTTATCACAGCCAAACTTTCTATTCTGAAAATAGGAAGATGATGGAGAAGCTGGTTGTGTTGGCTTTACATCTGCTGGAGAAATTCCTATGCCTGAAGTGTTGCCAGATGCCCAGTGGCTTTCTAGCCCCTTTGCTCTGATGTGCCAACATGAAACCCTGTGACCATTTTCCCAGGTAGAGCAAGCAGATAGAGGACAATAAAAATTCTGATTCTGTACATTCCCTTCTCACTTTTGATGTGACTTCAGAAATGTGGAACTTGAGCTCTGAAGTCTGGAATTTAGAGAGAACATTCTAAACTTTCAGTAGTAGAATTTGGCTCAAGATTAAAACGCTTAGTATTCGGGGTCAATTTGTGTGGTTATCTACTGCCATGCTGGGTAGCTCAACACCTCATTACACAAAACAGAAGCCAACTTCATAAATGCAGAAGAGGCTTGAAAGAAGTTCAGCTGACCATATCCAGCCTTATGTCTGATATGTGTACCAGGAGGTCACAGTCCCTCTAGAAAACCTCTGTTGTATCTGTGGGCCCCCTTGCAGAGATATCTGATAATATTAGGTATCCTGGTAGATGCCTGTACTAGGACAACCAAATTGCACAATGATTATGATTAGATATAGCTGAATCACTGTTTAGGTTCCACTGATTACATTAACTAGCCTGGTTAGCTCAGTTGGTTAGAGTGTGGTGCTAATAATGCCAAGGTCACGGGTTCAATCCCTGCTCACTGCAGGGGGGTTGGGCTAGATGATTTCTCAAGGTCCCTTCCAACCCAAAGCATTCTATGATTGTTTGATTGAACTAGTGGCTTAATTTGACTGCACAGGTATCTATGGTCATTTGAGACACCCTAAGGTATGTCTGTAGGTGTGACGCAAGACATATGTGAGATTCGTCCCCTTCAAGAAAGGTAGAAAGAGCCTGCACAAGAGGCCCTAAGGCATGTAAAATCTCACTGGAGAAACACAGTGGTCCTCAGATGTCTCTAGTGGGAGACACCTATGCAGATACCAATATGTAGAGAGCTGAATTTGAGCTGAATCTTGCCTCTTGTCTGACCCTCTTTATAACATGAGCCAGCAAATTTGAACATGATTTGAGCATCAGCCTCGTAATTTTTCTCCGCACTGTGGTATTTATTTTAGAAAGATATGAACCTGTTTAAAATGTTGAGGTGATGGAAAATCCTTCTTTCATCGGTAGCATGACATTAGACAAAAGGGTTTGTGAGTTCTTTTTGAAGCAATATTTTCAAGTTATCTGGGGGTAAAATAATTCACCACCTAATGTGCACAGTATATAGTTAGTTTTCTAAGACTAAGTAAGCTATCCTGGCCTCCTTCCATAGTCAACGTAAAGAATTAGATGCAGGAGAATCATTTCATTGTAAAAGAAGTTTATGGAGTAGGTCAAATGAATTACTCTCTGGAGGCACCTGCTTTTCTCTCTTGATTGATAAAGGACAAAAATTTTACTAGCTTATGCTTAGCCTTCTCAAATTCTAGATAGAAAGGTTAGGTAAAATGATTCCTACCTTTGCTTTTTCTTCATGAAGAGCAAGATACAATGAGAGGGTAATCTGTGAATATTGTTTCTTACCAAAGGCGAACTTTGTGCCTAGTTCTCTTTTAATGTTCTTTCAAAGGTGCATTCAAGCAGAAATAGGCTCAAAGACCACTTTCAGGCATTGCAAAAATAAAATTAATTTTTAAATTAAATTTTTAAATTAAATTAAATTTTAAATTAAATTTAAAGAAACAGAAATAAAATGTAGTGTTTAAGTTCATTTGTGTTTAAGTTCATTTGGTCACATCACTATATCAGTTCTAAACTGGATTAGAAATCTGAAGTGACCTCTGCCCAGCTCCCACAGGTTAGATGTCATAGACAAATATTCATATCACAGAAACCACTGTCACTGCTGGTTGCCATCCAGCTGAGACACTGAAATTGAGTTGGCAAAGAATGAGCTATGGTACCAAGGGCAGGCTTGATAAACATTACATTACTGGTACAGTGTGAATAAACCTCTATGGTGGTTTTTCTACTGCTGTCCCTACTCTGTGAAACAGAGGGCATCAATATTTAGTGTTGTCAGCTGAACTATTGCATCATATTGTGTAAATCATAGATTGGGTAAATTGCATTTTTACTTGTCCTTCAGCACTTCAAAAACATAATCAGACCATTAACAAGAGGTTGTGTTTATTTTTATTGTTATTTTTTATTAGTGCCTTATGGCTGGTATTGATATATGCAGTTAAATAAGAAAGCAGAGAAAAACTTGGAAACAAGCTGGGGAGAATGGAAAACGCATTTCTGTGTGTTCATTATTACTTTTTAAAATACATTCTGAAATCATCTCTTCCAAACCCTGATTTCAACAGGCCACATAATAACCTGCCAGAAGGGATGTCTTTTATTTCTTCAGAAGGATCTGTTTTGAACATTTTGTATAAGGTAGAAAATGAAAACTCATACAATCAGCAGCCATCAATATAATGCAGCAATCTTATGAAGGAGGACTATATTTTAATATCCCTTTAAATAATCCCCCAAATATATCAATAATTAATTGCTAACACCTGGCAGGATCCATCTGGCAATATCCCTTCATTATTGGTTGACTGAATACTGATCTTGTTCAGCATTCAGATGCAAGAGCATGTGCTGATGGTTTCTACTGAATATGTAAAGCCATGAATGTCTATATATCAACATCAAAAGCCAGGTGTTGCTCAGACATATATAAAAAGAGAACTAACCCTGCAACCAGTATCCCAGTTGAAGATTTGCTTTCAAGCAAATTAGAAATATATGTATTTACCACTGCATTCTAAGAGTTAATTGTATTCTTTACTATATATCATTTGTTTATGAGAATATTTTCAGTAATGGACATCTAATTTATATTGAAATATCCATTTTCTACTATACTACTACACTATACTATATATTCTACTATAAATCACAAACTATTGTTTTTATAGACCAGATGAAAGACAAACCTTATTTTTCAGTAAATGGCAGCTCTTCCAGGTAGTGAGAACTTACCTTGGATAATGAGTTTATGTTAATGATACATTTGCCAATTAAAGGATGATTAATTGCACATATCTCATCCAATATTCTAGGGAACTAGCTTCCAAACTCACTCCCTGCCACAACTCTGGCTGTATTTTGATAGTAATATTTTATTTTGTTTCAGCATCTTGATTCTTAAAAAAATACTCTGATTGTATAAATTATACAATTATTAATTTAATTGGAGGTCAATGGTAGTTTGATACATTTTAATGTAATACAAGTTTCTGTTTTGTTGAATTATAAATCATTCACCTTAAAAAAGAGAAGTATTAACTCTTTCTGAGTATGGGTCCCCACTGAGAAATTAAATAATTGAAGCTAAACAGGCTAATGCCTTAGAATAGTCAAGGTATTTACACAGCCTTTAGTTTCCTGAAGTTTTTAGCCTATGGCTATCCTCTGGTCTTCATCCAGAAGCCTTACCTTACTTTCTTTTTGTAAGGAGTCAACCATTTAGCTTTCCACTTTACAGAATATTCAGCTACCCTTGCAGTCTTTACAATTAGCCCAAAACCCTTCTTCCTACTCTTTCTGAACTGCAAAATAACTAGGTGTCCTGGTTGCAGCTGGGATAGAGTTAATTTTCTTCCTAGTAGCTGGCATAGTGCTGT
The DNA here is from genome assembly GCF_030463565.1 of Pelecanus crispus. NCBI lineage: Eukaryota > Metazoa > Chordata > Aves > Pelecaniformes > Pelecanidae > Pelecanus > Pelecanus crispus. Next base: position 106,562,325 of record NC_134645.1, read on the forward strand.
GGTTTGGATTTAGTAGGAGAAGAATGTTGATAACACACTGATGGTTTAGTTGTTGCTAAGTAGTGCTTGCACTAGTCAAGGACTTTTCAGCTTCTCATGCCCTGCCAGTGAGAAGCTGGGAGGGGGCACAGCCAGGACAGCTGACCCAAACTGGCCAAAGAGCTATTCCATACCATATGGTGTCATGCTCAGTATGTAAATTTGGGGGGAGCTGGCTGGAGGGCAGTGACCACTGCTCGGGGACTGGCTGGGCAGCAGTCGGTGGGTGGTGAGCAATTGCATTGTGCATCACTTATTTTGTATATTCTTTTATAATAATAATAATCCCTTCCTTTTCTGTCCTATTAAACTGTCTTTACCTCAACCCATTAATTTTACTTTTTTTTTTTCCCCCATTCTCTCCCCCATCTCACTGGAGGGGGTGGGGAGTGAGCAAATGGCTGCGTGGTGTTTAGCTGCCTGCCGGCTTAAACCACAACACTAGGAACAATCCTGTACTAATGGAAGAAAGCCTGGATAGCATAATTTTTCTTTTCTTTACATAATTTCTCTGCATTTTCATACTTTCAATAATCAGGCAACAGTCAAATAACAGCAGAGTGGTACTATGAAACAATAATATGCCACAGCTATCAGCCATAAAAATTATTCCTGGAAATCACTGGAAATTAGCACATATACATCACATCCTTCAGTTTCTGTTTTGCAGTCTAATTGGCTGTCACAATGCAAAGCTAAAAATCTTCATTCTTTGGCAAAACACTTTTGGTTGAAAACTGATCAGTTTTGCAGACTTGCATGGTGATTGGAGTGTTTGGTTATCAAATTTGCTTTACAAGAACAGAAGGGAAGAACTCTTTGCAAGCTCTGCAAATGTATGATTTTCCCATTTCCCTTCACTCACTCATTTTGTCTTTCATTCTTAGATAAACCAGATTCATTCCATGAGTTCTTGTCAGTTCTTCCCATGATGCCAAGGATGTCACCAAAAAGTAGGAAACCACAGGACCAGGACTTCTGCTGTTCCTGAATGACTGAAGAATATTAACTTTTGATATTATGCCAAACTGGCATTTGTTCTCCATGCATGAAGATAAAACTCTAAGCATTGACACTGCAAAGATAATTTTCTCTTTTTCATGCAGTTCTGGTTTGATTTCACTGATGATGACAACCAGAAGGCTGTTTAAGAAATAACTACCATAGGGAAATTCTTGAATGTCGCTAAGATTTTCCTGTCAATTAAAACTTGTCTGAAGTACTAATGTCTGAGTACTTGCAGGCACTCAAATTTAGACCTTTGAGCTTTTGTGTCTTTATATTGAAGTCCTTAATAAAAGTGGCATAATTATAATCATTAATGAATATATATAAAAACAGTTGATGTAAAAAAATTTCAGCCATTTTATTTATTTCACTGCAGATTAGTTTAACTAATGTTTTTGACTACTTAATTCTTCAATAATATAATTTCAAGTTGCAGAACTGAACATGGGCTATGGATATCAAGTTATAAACTAAGCAAAATGACATTCTGCCTTGTATCACTATCTAGTTTACAAAGTATTGTGTTACAACCTAGTTTATAAAGTATTGAATGACACCAAAATTCCTGTTAGTATGGGTAGCTGTGTAATACATGTCATACAACCATGCCATCTTACAGATAAGCTGAAGTACATACCTTTTACTTAACTGAATTTGGTTAAAAAATTTATATCCAGCATCATATTATCATAGCCAAGTATTTTCAAAAGTAGCAGTCTGAATAGCTATAGACTTCTTTTAATACATTGTGCACTTTTTAATGTTGGAAAAATAATATTTCAGTTTTCAATTATAGCTACAAAAAGTAGGCACCCACAGATTACAGTAACACAGAAAGCAATATGTGTTGGTAACATTTACAAAATCATTTTCATGGTTAGGTCACAGATGATAGGTAAACTTCAGAAGACTGCACAAATACAAATATGAGTATTTAAAAACAGCTCTTGTAATTATTATTATGGGTTACTTAGTCTGGCATCAGACCAAAGGAAAATACTGAAACTGTTGATTTAGGATTTAGTCAATAAAGAATTAAATTATAAGAATATCATTAATGTCAATCAACATGGGCTTAGTTAAAGCAGGTCTTAGAAAAACCTGGATACTGTATTTTGCAGTCATAGTGGTGGTTATGATGACAGTTACACTGATGTAAAGGGATTTTGTGACTTGATACCCCATGACATTACAGTATTAAATTAACACTTGACAATTATAACAGAGCATACATTAGATGGTTTAAAGCAGATTCTCTGACAATTCCCACCAAATGGTATGCTTCTACTTGAGGTTTCTCAGGAGTCAGTGCTAGAGAAAATGTTATTGAATGTTTTTGTGAATGAGCTGGAAATAAATGCTGTTGAAAATGAAATGTATTTTAAAATAGTGTTGATGAAATAGGACTTAATAAAGTGATACATAGTGATGAATCTATGTGGCCATACTAAACCATCCCAGATTTTTTCAATAACTGGGAGCCTTCAAACAAAATGTGTTTTCAAACAGTCAAAGCTATACATCTAAGGCCAGTGACTGCAGACTGTTGTGGGTTGTGGGTTATGGGTTATGTACCACGAACAACAATGACTCAAATAGGATATGACAGTCATAGTGGCCACAAAACACAACAAATGCATCTAGGGTGACATAATGGCAAAAAGAAGGATGCAGACAGGAAGGATGCAGGCAGTTCAGTGATTTAGCAACATCTACAGCATTGATGATCCAAGTAATAGAGCATTAAAGTTCTGGTGACCAGAATTTTGTAACAAGTTCTTGAGAAATCAGAGAAATTGTAAAAAGTAATCTGAAACATGATTTCAGAGCTAGACAGAATGTCTTAAAAGGAGGGCATTGCAGAACTTCCACACTTGCAGCAAAAGAAATTCCAAAATAGGTATAAAAAAATATTTTCACTGTAAGAGTGAGGAAACATTGAAATAGGCTGCCAGGAGAGGTTGTGGAATCTTTGTCCTTCAAGATATTCAAACTTGGCTGGACAAGCTCTGACCAATCTGATCACCATTGTTGAAGATATCCATTTTTTTGAGCAGGTGGTTGGACTAAATGAGCTGCAGAGGTTCTTTTCAAACTAAGTTCTTATATAATTCAGGTATTATGTAAACTTTTTTTTTGTATGTTGTGAATAAAAGACTGAGAAGTGATCTGACTTTTATTTAATTATCTTCATAAGCAGAAAATCCTGTATACAAAGTGTATCTTTAATCTGACATACAAAGATAGAAGTAGACTCATGGTATAGAACTAAAATGAAAAATGTCAGACTTTTTTAAATTGTAAAGGTGATCAGTAGTTACAAATAACAGAAAGGAAAATGTTATATCCAAAGTATCTTAATGTTTTCACAACAGAAACAGATTTTCTTGAATTCTCAATGTACTCATGCCTCAATCAAACACCAGTTCTTAGGTTTCAAAGGGAAATACCTGAATTCAGTTCTTTAAATTCTATTATTCTAAATCTGCAGGACAAGTTAGGTGACCTAAGGGTCTCTTCTGTCTTCAGAGTTTACAGAACTAAGAATTTTTTTATCTTTGGGAGATGTTTGAAGTTTTACTTGTTTGGCACATCTTGAATTTTTTCTGTAGGAAACAGCATTTTTGTTTGTAAACAGCCAATACACATCATCCGAAAAAGCATAACATAATTTTATCATGCTAGAGTAGCAAAACATACACTTTCTGAGAGTATAGTCTTTGCATGTATTTGGAGTTATCTCTGTGAAATGCTATTATAAATAATGAAGTTACTCTTTTTGCCCTTCTTAGGGACTTGCACCAATTAATTTGACTAGTAACCTCATCCAAAAAAGGGAATTAAACTTATATTGATGTTTTGTAAAGTGTGATTATTAACCTCTATACTAATTCAGCTGGCAAACCAATAGAGTATATGCTGTACTTCAGATATTAATTTTCTTTGAACTTTTTTTAACCAAGTGCTGCCTTTGGGGCTGTATTTAAAGTTATAAGGGTTGGGTTCAGCTGTCTTAATTAAAAGTATTCAATTAACCCAAACAAAGCTGACTCTGAAGCCTAACAACATTTCCAAAACTGGTAAATGATTACTAAGTAAATAACTATTGAATTAAGAGTAATTGATTTTTTTCCCCCCTTGAAACCTTAAGTCAAATAAAATTTCTTTATTTATTTTCTTATTAAATAATTAGGTAATTAAAGAACTATTTAACCACTGGAGTGACACTTGGCAATTAAACAGAACAAGACTGTAACATCATTGACGTGGAAAGCATGAGTATCCTATGAAATCTTTCTGAAAATTCTATCGTTTTAGGGTGATATATTATACTGCAGCTTTGTTTGTGGGGTCTTAAATCTCTTAAAGCTTTTTTGTACTACTACAAGGTCAGGCAATTTATTTATCACTGGATATTGCCTCACAAGACTACGTCTCCTAGACCACTGTGCCCTGCGCTAAGAACTGTGCCCTTCAGCGCGGCCAGTCTGGCTGTGTGCCCTCCAACACGCACAGCCTGCCCAGCTCCTGGGGTGCACTGAACCCCCCTTTCCACCTTGGAGGCCCAGTTGCAAAGATCCCTGGCTCTCCTCTTCTACTTCTTGCTCTTTTCTCACCAGTTTCCAATGCTGTGGGGGTGTCAGGCTTTAGGGTACGTGCTTGCATGTGCATATTCACATAAAACGCTTGAGGAATTTCACCTGCTTCAGTAAGAAAGTTAAAGGTGATGAGGAGCAAACTTATTGGGAATTGTTCATGTGAGGGAAGAACAGGTTCAGTAGACCATAGGAATGAGACATGCCAATGGGAGACAATGAATCTTCTTCCTGAAATTCTTCCTCTGCTCCTTGTTAGAGCTAGAAAGCTTTGTTTGGGAAATGCTTCCATGGAGAGATGCTCATCTCCTCTGAAATGCAGAAACCCTGTAGGCAGATGACAGGGAAGGGAGAAAAGAGCAGAAGCAGACTTTTCCTCCTTTTTAAAGTCATGTTTTCCTGGTCATAGCTTCACAGGGTCCCATTTTTCTGACTTTAGACTGTCCAACAGTCCAGACAGAGTGCAGCTGGTGACACATGGCTATACTGGAGTGAGAAATTAGCTGATGATTTGGGGAACTGTTGTGGGCTAATCCTTGCATGGAGAGAACCAAATAGTGAACTGATTAAGGGGATTAACTGTGTGAGATTAATTATAACAAAGAGCCATGAATCTAAGAATATATTGGGAAGTGTATTGGTGTCTGAATCTTGGAGTATATGGGATGGTAGTAAATGAACAAAAGGAATTCTGAAAAATAAGAAGAAAAAGAAAATGGTTCAAAAATGACTTTTAATTTTTCCCTCAGCAAAAGGATGGATTTCAAATGCAAAATATATATTAAAATTCGACTGTGCCCAAGGGTCTTCTTGAGTTAAATTTCCACTAATTTTTCGCTCTTAATGGGTTATATTGAGACATTTAATCCCACTCAAAGTTCAGAGCTCACTGCTGTATCAGTATAAGGCCTCACTAACACTACTTTGAAAAAGTGAAGTATACATTTGATTTCCTCCAAGACCTTTCTTAAGAGAACTACTCTAGCTTTTCAGAAATGAGACAAACCCCCAAAGCTTAATTGGTGTCTATAGGGAAGCTGGTGTTTAGGATGCAAAAAGACACCAACTACAGAAATGAAAAAAAAGAGTATGACAATACTGGGCTATTAGCTAACTAACTCATGCCAGTGTGAGCCAGTAAGGACCCTAATTGTCTTGGTATAAATCCTTTCCAAGGCAGTAAAAGTTGTAATGAGAGTATACTGTGTTGAACTCAGATCTTTCTTCTTAATGTTTTTTTAAATTTACTTTCCAATTGTAACTTTTTTATACAGACAGCTGTCTGCAAAATAAATCCCACTTACTGTAAGAGATTTTCTTCAAAATACTTCTCCTTCAAAGTACTGTTTTATTGTCTCTGTTTGGACTGATACACATTTTCTGGCACTCTATACAGTGCCTCAAAAATTGTCATGATGTCTATCTTTTCAATAGGCCCCATGGTCTGAAGGGGTTCAAAAAGGACCTTATTAGTTCTGCTGTACTGAAAAGACTTTAAGATTTTTCTGGACAAGTAGTCTTATACCAACAGAATTATATCTTTAAGATAATAGTTTATTAAAAGTTCTACCTAATTTTGGGTAAGATATTGTAAAACTTTGTGTGACTGCAAAAATTGCTTACAAGAAAATATTTAGTAAGCCTGATTCTGTTCTGTGCTTTGAAAAATCATGCCCTTCCATATAGTGGGAATTCATATTCCTGAAATCTGTATGCTGCTGAAAAGAACAGAATATATTTAGCTGCTTTTTTTTTTGTTGGAGAAAAAACAAGAACATCTTCAGTAAAAGCAGGTCAAAAAGAGGTTAGAAGTTACAGCTTTGGGAGGTACTTTATGCTAATTCAAACATTAGCCTGGAATTTAGTTCTTTCATATCACAAAAGTACTCTTTAATTTCTCAGTAATATAGAGCTATCCAGAGAGGGAACAATCTTCTGTTCTCTGTTGAAGTTGTTGTCTTACAAGAAACAGAGGGCTGATATTAAAGTCTTGGAATTATTGCACAAATGCATGGAATAACGTACAGAGTAAACAGTCCACCTTGTACTTTATGTACTTTTAACTCTTCCAGGAGAAATTGCTGTACACTTTGAAATCTCTGTCTTTGCACATTTCCAGTTATCTGCCAGGTGCTGATAGCGATACTCAAAGATTTCTGGTAACGGAAATTGAACACTGTAAGCATTGTGCTGGAGTCTGAAATCAGGTTTAAAATAAAAATCAAGTAGCAGAAGTAGGTTTAACTAGATTTCATTATGCTTCATTAAGTTTTTCTCTTCAATAATTTTTCATAAGCCAGTCCTCAATAGAATATAAGCCTTAAATCCATGAGGCATTGGGGTACAATTAGTCCTCTTAGAAGGAAGGAGTAGAGAAGATAACACTGCTGGGCCTGGAGGATTGTATTGATCCACCTAATGCCTTGCCTACTCCATAAATCTTTCAGTGGTGTCATCGAGCTTGCAATTGTAGAACTTGATTACTTATGCCAAAGTTTCATTTCCCCTATTGCATTACAGTCATAAGCAATCATACTAAAAATCTGTGCTATTGTGCAATTCATATTCCACTACCCTGGAGCACATACGAATCTACTTTTTGTTCTGTTTAGGTAGAAAGATTGATACTCAAGTATTAATTGCCTTCTAAGTTGACTTTATGCTTTTGGTATAGCCTAGAGACAATAAAGTTGTAAACAGACAACTTGGTCTTGTAGTTTTAAGTTTGCTGAAAACATTTAATATATTATAGGGCCTTACTGTTCTTTATTATAACTGTACAAATGACAAATGTGTTGACACTTGAAAGCAAAATGCCACCTATTCCTTTGATATGTGTAACAAAAGCAGGCAGAACTCAAGTGCTAATTAATCCTTACACCACATTAATGTAGAATATCTTAAGCAGATTGGAATGGGAAGGTAGCAGGTGGGTCTAGGTAGGGAACATTCAGCTAAAGGAAGCTGAGTACATGCTGAAGATAAGGTTCCTTTTCAGAGAAGCAAGTACTTTTCATAGAGTTAAAACTAACTTACATCAAGGACCATTAAATAGATGAAACTAGTTTTTGGTAATCCCAAGAAACAGAGATTCTTCTTCACATTTCCAGTATTTGCTGAGCCTAATTCAAGCTATAACATTCAGATCCTCAGCCCCAGATTTATTGAGGAGAATACATAATTAATGCATCACCACTGCAATCCCCAGAGGAAAATTTGGCAAAAACTAATGCTGTGTAAATTATTTTTTATTGATTTATTTCCTTCATATTGAAATGTTGTATCACCTTGAAGCTGTGAAATGGACTAGATGACCATATAAGGTCCCAACCCCATATTTCTGTGTTTATTAAAGCTATTTAGGTAAGCTAATTAGGTAAGCATATTTAGGTAGTCCATTGATGGTTTTGTTATAATTCAGGGAATAGTTTACCAAAAAAGCAAATTCAATAACGTATCAGTCAATTAGCTGTCCAGCTGTCAATCAATATCAGTCAAGGAGTGACATCTATCATGAATGTTAATTGTTTTTTTAAAGTCAAAAATATTGCTGCTCATAACTGTAATTGTTAATGGTGTTCATTCAACAAAAACAATTTGCTTCACCTGTAAATCATTGTTCTACCACTGTCTTTCTCAATAGCTTTAAGTGAAAAATAGTCTTATTATTAATAAATAAATAAATAAATAGATAGATAGATAGATAGTCTCATTAATTACCATTAACTAAGACAAGAACAGGAATGGCAGTGCAAATGCAGATTAAATATTTCTGGTTTTCTGTATCAGACAATGGCAAGTAGTGGATGTCTAAGAATAGAACAGGGTAAATTAGTGATACTCCCTACCATATCATCCCCATACTATCACTTGTTTTTTACCTTGCTGATACATTCTTACATCTATAGGTGCATTTCTTTCATTAAATGTATTCCCTCAAACCTTAACTAAAAGGGGAAAACTTGTTCCTAATGAAGACATTAAGCCATGCAGTATTTGCACACGGGAGTTCTGAGTCTATGCAGTCTGCAAAGGTCTTTTTCTAATGATTTTAGGAAGGAAAACAGGTTAGAACAGAAATCAGTAATACCCCACAAAGGTATCCTTAGTACAGGTGTGCTTCTGATCCCCAATTCAACTATATTCTTAGCTAAAACTAAACCACATCTTCAAAAATGACCCAGCCCGTTCTTAATATCCAAGAGTAATATCTTATCTTAACTGCTGGAGCGAACAGCTCACCATCAATTTATTTTTACATTACTGATGAAAATTGAAAGGCCCAAAAGTCACAGGGTTATTAAGCCTTTTGCTGTAAAGCTAGGAATTCAACAGAAGCTCCTGGATTTAGTAGGTTCATCTAATTAATGATGCAATGCATCATGACTAACGTTGGCCAAATATCTGCTCTAGCTTTCTACTGTCTCTAGAAATACAGACTTTTCTGGAATGAGAAGTATTACACCGAGCAGTCTTTATTACTTGATTGAACTATTTTAGTACCATCACAAAGAAAGAAAAAAAAAAATCATTTCTTGTTGAGGCACAGATACATTTAAAAAGTGTGTAGACAAATACAACTCTATCAAGAATTAATAATAAATATTTCAGGGAAAATAGGATCACCTCTTTTCTACACAGACATAAATCTGGATGATCGATTACCTTAGATGCACATGCACGTTTAAAGAATGTATAGCACATTTTCTGTTTTTTCTTTAACTGCATAAATTGATCGAAGCTTAGATACTGCCTAGTGCTTAGAGTAGTAATATGAACTGTTGTGACTTTACTTCTCTCTCCCACTCCCTTACATCAAACATTAGGTGTATATTCTAATTACCTGGTGCTTATGCCTGTAAAAGGAACATTCCCAATTACTGTGAATCACTTGTTTTAACGGGGAAGTTGTTAGACTTTGGGACTAGGCTACTCTAACACTCTAACAAACAGCTCTTAAGCACAGATCATGGCTTCATATAAGCCAACATTTGTTCCCAAAAGGGAGCCTGGAGGTGGCTGCTCTGGTTTTGCTTTTAAGAGAATTTAATAATGGAGACAAGATCCATTAATTGTGTTTTGGAGTTTATGTCCGAAAGTGAACATAGGCACATTTGATTTGCCAATGTAAAGGTAGTCTATGGATGAAGAATCTTCCCCTGGAGATTTCCTGTACCATATCAATGCATTTTCTTGGTGTTTTTGACCTAGTTGTGCAAAAATACCCTTCTGTGTAAAATTTCTGACTGTAGTTCCTGTTACCATTCCAGTTAATATCCAAATACAGTTACTGATTTGAAATAAATTTAGGTGGTTTCTTTTCAACTACATCTTTTTTTTTTTTTTTTCTGTCACTCATTTACTCATATGCTCTCTATGCAAGTAACATTTCCCTGAGTTTTTTTAAAATCATGACATGACACCCTAGAATCATGTTTATCAAAAGTTTCTCATTTTGAAGATTAGGCTGGTGTAATAAAAAATTATTTGTATGGGGACACTCAGGAAAATTAAGACAAATAACTATAGGTATGAAGTTATTGTGCATAAGTTAAAGCACATGAAACCATGTGAATGATCTCAGTCACAGTGTTAACTTCACGCTGTTGTTTGGTGACAAACTGGCTTCAATGGCAGATCCAGTTTACTTGGTCCCCCAGTGTCATTCCTCTGGCTGGCGGCTCCTGCCTATACACAATGCTGTCCCCTTGATTGTACCAATGCTGGGTTGTGCGAGTTCACTCTATAAGCTAGATTTCTGAAATCAACAGGTTAAAACCAATCGTTTTCTTATCTGAGAATGTTTTGATGTAGATCTGTTGTTGTTTAATCCCAGTTGGCAACAAAACACCACACAGCCGCTCGTTCACCCTCCCCCCACAGTGGGATGGGGGAGAGAATAGGAAGGGCAAAAGTAAGAAAACTCATGGATTGAGATAAGAACAATTTAATGATTGAAATAAAAGAAAATAAATCAAAATATATTATTAATATTAATATTAATATTAATATTAGTAATGAAAAGGAAAACAACAAAAAGAGAAAGAAACAAAACCCAGGAAAAACAGGTGATGCAACCACTCACCACCTGCTGACCAACGCCCAGCCAGTCCCCAAGCAGCGATAGCTGCCCCCCAACCAACTCCCCCCAGTTTATATGCTGAGCATCATGTCATATGTTATGGAATATGTTTTTGGCCAGTTTGGGTCAGCTGTCCTGTCTCCCTTCCGGCTTCTTGTGCACCTCCTTGCTGTACTGTCTTTGATTTAGTACAAGCACTGCTTAGCAATAACTAAAACATCAGTGTGTTATCACATTCTTCTCATACTAAATCCAAAACTCATCACTATACCAGGTACCAGAAGAAAATTAGCTCTACCCAGCCGAAACCAGGACAAGATCATATCAGTTACCTTGGGTAAAAGGGGTACCACAAGTCACAGAACTGGTGTGATTGAGAAGCACCAAGTCATGTGGAGTCACCAGTTTCAGTAACTCCTGTTTGTGCAGATAGCCAAATCCGATAGAGACGAGGCTTCACGCATAATATTATGTTATCTCACACTACAGGTTACTAGTAGAGTCCAAACTCCCTTGACCTGTGGACCCAGGTCTCTCTCTGGCTGTCATCTGGGTGCACAGAGGGGCCTTTCAGGAAGGGGCAACTGGGTCAGACCTGAGTTCGGCCTCTCCAGGCAGAGGCATCTGTCTTCTGGTTGTGAAAATTGAATCTCTCATTCAAGTGCGCTCTTCCTGTCAGTACAGTCAGGGCAGAAAGGCTGAGGGACAGGAAGAGGCTGTTGTCCCAAAAAATTGTTCCTGAGAGAGGTGGGTGCTGAATACTGCTGGATAAGCGTGATGTAAAGATATGGCCCCTTCATTTGGTTTCGGCTGTATTCCAGGAAAACGGGTTTATACCTTCATAGGAAATAAGCACCAAGAAAGAAACCCTTACTTCCATAACCAGTTTCTCTTCCTCATGGGAAAAGCCCAGACAAAACCTGAATCTGGCTAACTTGCCAGATGCAAAAAAGGCCAACAATAATTTTTTCAATAGAAAACCACTGTGTACTGCATTAGTTTTATCTGCTAAAGTTAGTGCTAAAGTTAGCTTGTTGGTTTTCCTAAGTTACACATTGCAGAATGCATCTTTTGGTATAAAGACAAAACCACAGTCAAGGTGCAGATGTATTGTTAAATGCAGCACATATTACAGTGTTTCTGTTAGCTTAATGATAGCCTAAAAAGTTAATTTAACACTTAATTACTGGGAGGATCATAAAAAGAAAATAGTAATTCTTAAAAATGTACGAAGTATAGTGCATAAAGTGTGTATTGAAAAGATGAGAAAAGGTTAATGGTAAGAGAAAATGAACAGATACATGATAATATTAGTGTTAGGTTTTACAGAGCAGAAACATTGTTTCACAGCAGACAGAAGAAACACTCAAGGGAAAAAAATATTGTTTTAATATGAGAACAAGAAGCCAAGAAGAGAAACTTAAAGGCAATTCAAGCTTGTAAGCTAACTGAATTTAGCAGGAAGTAAGGAAGAAATAATATCTATTTCAGTTGCCTGCAAGAGAAGCTGGTTATAAAATGGGAAATGACACTGTCAGAAGCCATCATTTCAAATATCAGATATAGCTGAAATAAACTGATGTCCAAGATTATAGCATGAGAACTTCAGGTATTAAAAACTTCTGTCATATTCTCCTTCTGTGGTGTTTCAAACACCATTTAGAAAATAGTCAGGCACAGGAGCTAAGTTGATTAAAGTATGTGTGTGAAAGATCTAGGGGTCATTAAAAATTTCTGACACTGCTTGAAGAATAATTGTGGAAAAGATCTTTGTATCTTTGTATATTACATATGACAGTTTAGTCAACTTGATGTTTATACTGAGACAAATAGTTTTACATAGCATTAATAAGCTCTCTCAAACCCCTATCCAACTGAACTAAGTTTAATATCTAAAACAATGAAAACTTAATCTTTACTTCAGACAAATATTTATTTTAATCTAAGTTTATATACATGGATATATATATTTGGTTTACTCTGTTTTTAAAATCCTGCCAAATTCAAAGTTCACCTGACATTTATTAGTGCTGAAGAAATATCCATGCATTTTGACATCTTTCTATTTCAGCATAGAGGCATTACTATACATATACACAGCTGTGAATACAAAAACATATAACAAGTCTTAAAAAAATGTTTTGAATAGAAGACTCTGTACTTTACAAGTGGTTGGCTTGCTTTCTTTTAAAACCTTTAAAACTCTGAAGTCACTGTTGTTATTTTAAAAACTTTACAGTGCTTTGCTCATATGTTGACTCACTTGAAAACATCTTGACAAGGACTTGGGAGACAAACTGAATGCTGCAGGTCTGTGAATGGGACTGGCTGTATTAAATTTCTTATGTTGTGTGGATTGTTTCCACTTGATACAATATTTTCCCCTTAAATATCAGTTCAAAATTGATGTCTCAAATGTCTCAGATGTCTACACTCTTACCCTTGGCTGAACCTGTAAGCAGATGGTTCAAATAGCTCAGAAAATGCTGGGTCATTGAAAAATACAGCCAGACTGCTGAGTTCCCTGGCACAGTGCCCTGTGGCATCAACGACTGCTTAGAAAGGGAGCTGATTTGGTGGTTTTCCATAGCTTTCAAAGATGAATATGCAACCTGGTTTAGTTTCTTTATTATTTTGGCAGAATTGTGCGCATTTCAAGATCAGTGTCTTTACTGAACATGCTATCACTTTCCTTCTTCCAGTAGTGTTGAAATGAAGACAGATCTTGAACAGAACAGATCAGGAAAGAACAGACCTTGGACAGTCAGATCTGGAGTAGAGAGTTTTTACTTTTCTGGGCTTGACAGTACTATTTAGAAGAGTATAAACCTGTTAAGCACCAGACATGGAATAGCTTGTACTGGCATGGTGGTGACCATAGTCCAGTCACTACCACAGGCCTCAGAGAGATGATTGCATTTATGTTTTGGCTCTGAACTTTTCTGTGGCCTCAGAGTAAGTTGCTTCATTCCTTTCACAGTTTCTTTACCTGTAATAATGAAGGATGTGAGGGATCATGGAGCTTCATGCTCTGGTGACCTACAGCTCTGGGACAATAAGTTGCAAAAACCCACAGATCTTGTTGCCAGATTTAGCACCCTCAGTGTCTTGTCTTGGATCCAAGCCAGACTCCCTGCTCTGCCACATGAAGCCTGAAGTTGAGGTGCAAGGGTCTCTGCCCTGGCACCAGAAATCTGAGCTGGCCTTCCCCTACTGGGTGCACTTCACAAGGGAATTGGTCTAAAGCTGCAGCCGCTCAGCAATTGCAGGCACACAGTAATTACTTATTAAAATTTTCATTTTTCTCAATCTTACGAGAGGAGATATCTACTGTGATATAAAGAAGATACGCGTTTGATTTTATAGCTGAAAAGATATGGGGGCTTATTTAATTTGAGAAGTATTCTATTTCATTGTTGTTGAGTATGGGATTTGGGCTTTGACTATTCATCTTGGAATAAGCTTGGAAAAGACTGATTTCAATCCAGTTTTGATAGAAACCAAATTGGAAAATTACTCCAAGTTTCAAATTTTGACCACTAGTTGTTTACTTCTTACTATGTGAAATTTTCAAGGTGACTATAAAAAAATCTAGACAGATTCAAAGTTTACCCTTCTCCTTTTTCTTAAAGTAAGCGTCCATGAGCTGCAAGTAGGCTGAGATTTTTTAAGTATAATTAGACAGACACAGGTATTGAAATTGCTCTGTAAGGCTAATTTGCAGACTATTCACTTCCCCAATCTTTATAAGAGTTCTTGATCTTTTAATGGCATTCTTTTTACTTAGTAGTGGTGGAAAAGGAGGAAGAGAAAGGAGATTGAGCTTTGGTGTTATTCAGTACCATAACTGTTTTCTGTACTTGGCAGTCAGCAAGTGACATTCATCTGTTATTTAAAAGAAATGCTCTTTTGATAAATGGTACCAATGTAACACTGGAGAGAGCTCTAGCTGCTCAAGTGGTAGTATACACTTCTGCCTTGGAAGAGGCTGAAGAACAGGAGAATCTGTAAAGCCTATACTTTTGTAATTTTAAGTGCTAGGTGTGTCCAGCTTTTCCTTTGGCAGTTTTTCATTTTTCAGAGTTTGATGCTGAAGTTGACCTCCAGCATACGGCTGTGGGTCAGGTAGATGAGTCTTCAGAAATATTTATAAAGTCTCAACACAAAGCAAAACTAAAATGATTGGTTTTGGAAGGCAATTCCTTCTTTGGTTAGCTTTTAATATTTATTGCTGCAGGATTGTCAATATCCTTAGTACAAATAAGCACAAAAAAATTAACACCAATTTGTTTATTTTAAATCATTTATCCTTAAAGAGCAATGATGGGTATATTCAATTCAGTGTATTTTAAAAGGAATATTTTATATTTATTCTCCTAATTAATTTGCTTGTCCTAACAATCTAACTTCTAGAGATGTAATCCAGAGACATTTATAGAATCATAGAATCACAGAATTGTTTGGGTTGGGAGGCACCTTAAAGATCATCTGGTTCCAACTCATTTGCATTTAATAGCAAAGGAACAGTTAGATTCCCACCTCAAATATCTAGACTTTATTAGCATTTATTATCAAGTCTGTGTTCATTAATTTATGAGTGTTTTGCTCAGATAACTAGATTTTTTACTGACCTGTGTGACCAGTAAAGAGTTTGATGGGAAAATCTCCTAAAATGTATGAGCCTTTGCATTAAATAGGCTCTTTCAGCCCATAACAAAATTTCTTGCTCTGCTTCGTATATGTCAAACATAGGCACAAGTGAGAAAAAGCGAAATGCATGAAGAGGGTCCATTCAGTACATGTCATGTTTCTATAAAAATTTCTGTAAAGTCTGAACTAGCCAGACTAGAACTAGATAGGCCACCTGAACACTCCAGAGTGTCTCTACAATAGATGTTAACATATTCTGCAGAAAATGAAGCCATTTCAAATGAGTCGGAATCATCACAATTTTATTGCTTGAACCTCTAAGCGGATCTTCTGAGTGGTTTTTGTTGTATTGTCGGTAAATATATACCATAAACCAAGAAATTACTACAAATATTTTATTTCATGCTCCCTTTGCTTCTGGCTGATTACTGCAAATCAGATTTCATGCTAACCTACGGAAGCGGTTAGTTCACTGTTAGGATCTTGGTGACAAGCAGAGATTATGGACTATGTGATGTATCATTTTTCTGGCTTTTTTTTTTACTAGTTTTAAAGTACTCATTTTTCTTAGTCTCAAATATAGTGTGATTTTTCAAAGAACTGTAGAGCTTTTGATATAACAAAATCGAATCCATGTCTGTGTGCTGCAGCAGATGGGAGAACTTTCGTAAAACAACAAAAAAAGCAATTCTTCTGTTCTTACTAAATTTTTATTCTGTAGATACCATGAATTTATCCAGACAGGTTGTGATGCTCTAGTGCAGTGATCATGAAATGCATGGCAATGCATCTGATATTTTGAGCAGGAAGAATGTTGGGTGATTTGAATTATTTTTGGGTTTTTCAAGTCTTCATATTAAAGATATGAACTGAAATTGTGAATGATTTTTATGAGCTACGAATGATGAATAAAAAAAGGAAAAACTTAACCAGAAAAAATATTTGCCAAGTCTATTTTTTCTATGTACAATAAATTCATAGACTATCTACTTGCCAAAAGGTCTTTCCAATGTCTTCCAGGAAAAGAAATAGAGAAAAATATGCTAATGTTGTTGCCTACATATTCTGTATCTCCCACAACTTCCAAATAGCAGTATCTTAAAATGCAGAATAATAAAAGAAACGTGATGCTACAGAACCAACTCAGAAAAACACTTCAGTGAGTGTTTAAAATAAAACGTACTTCCAGTAAATTTTTTCATGCCAGAGGTGATTTCTTTTATTGGGTTTACTGATATCTGGCTTTTTAGTGCCTTATTTTTATTACAGAGTATGAGAAAGCTGTAGAAACATTATCTAAATTCTCATACAGAATAATCCTGTGAAGAATATTATGTTAGAAATAGGAAAATACTATCATTTAAAGTGAAGGACTTGCCTGAGATCACATTGTGTTTTAGAAGCAAAAGAAGGAACATTTCCTAGGAACTGTCATTCCTATTCAACATTTTTGATATATAATAACTGAAAACATGTCAAAATGTCATATGGCGCTTTTTTTGTGTGTGTGTTTTATATGTATGATGATCTCCTGTATAAGTTAGCATACACTTGGAAGCTTTAATGATTACGCACAGTCTTAGGCATAAGTAGATGAATCATTCTCACCTGTTTTCTTGAATCAAAATTCTGTAAGTTTCTCTTCATTCTCCTTTGAAATGAGACATTCTCTGTTGTCCTATCTCCTAATGAATCCTGCTTCTGCAAGTCTTTTCAGACTCTCTGTGTGTGTTTTTTTCTTTAATTTCTGCTTTTTGTGTATTGATTACTTAATGATAAATCAAACCAGACTTTTTAAAAGCCAACATTAAGAGTAATTTTTACTATGTCCATCTGCACCGTACTATCATGGAACAATATATTCAGCTCCCTCCTCAGTGAATCTGAGTCAAATGCATTATTACAAAACTGGCTAAAGTATTTGGAGTGTGGGAAGCACATCCTTAAACCCAGTGGATTCTGCAGCTGACAAGAATGAAATATTTAAAATGTGAAGAAGGTTGTAAAGCTTTGCTTTTGATTATTACTTTACCAATTACTTATTGATCCTGTCCTCTCTTGGATTTGTTGTATACTAATTGCTGACAACAAAAAGGAAATATTTATTTGATTGAGATACAGATTTACTGAAAAGACTCTGGAGGTTTTAGATTTTTCTCTTTTCCTTTCTTCCTTTAATTCCTCTCAGTTTTGTGTGGCATTATGCAGTGTATAAAGCTGTTATGATTGTCTGCTCAGCCCCCCAGCTGTGTTGGAACTAGTCCAGATGGGTGTTTGTCCTGAAGTTAATCAAAAAGCAAAATCTGTTAGTTAAGATTTCTTCTAAAATGTCCGTATTTCTAATCTAGTTCAATAGCAAAACTACTTCCCCAGCTATGATACTCATTGATTCAACTGCTGGTGTAAGAAGATGCTTCTGTTTCACCAATTCCACCTTCCAGCACACATCCCCTCTTCTCTTACACTTGGATTACAAACTCTATGGGACTGAAGACTTTTTTTTTTTTCCCTGGATTTGTACCATGCTTAGCACAGGGGCACACTAGTTCACTTCTGGAATTCTTAAACTGAAAAAATAATTGCTGTTGTAAAGTTACCATGGTCTTGACGATAGAAAGATGAGAAATGTTGTGTAGGTTTTTTTTTTAATGGTCAGCTTTCTGCAAGCCAAGCACTGGGGGTTAGCTTGATGAAATGGAAAGCAATTTAAATTCTTTGTTCTATAGCAAATACTTTGTGTTTTTAAGTTACAACGCTCAGCACAGCAGGAATTATCTCTTACTATGGTATTCAACAACAAAAGTATGAAAAGGAAGTACAGTACAGCTCAGACATGCATGACTAAAAAGTGGATTCTACAATGTTATATTAGCCACTTACAGTCTACAGTGGAGAATGGGATTCATTGCCCATACACTGTGTGTAGAAAGATGATTGCTTTTTTACAACAACTTATAATTTAAAATGCAGAAATCCATTGTTGCCACTTTTTTTAGCTACTAGGGACTGACATGATAATTAGGAGGTTACAGAGTCAGCCAGAAAGGAACAGAACCCAAGTATCATACCTTGTAGGAAATGGCATGAACTTCTAATTTGATAAGGATAAGGTAGAGATCAATGTGGCCACTAAGGGAATGAAAACCTTTCTGAATGAAAACAGCGATGAAAGCTGTGCTTTGTGCTTTGAGCAACTTGGGTCTGTTGCTATTTGTCACGCATGCTTCTGAGCGTAGATTGACCTAGTATATTGACATCTTGGGGGGAGGTTTCTCAAGCATGAGAACAGGCCATCTGTTTTTTGAATCTTGGAAGGCCTTGGTGGTAATGTTAGATGTTGGTAACACTATTGCATCTTTGCCAGACCAATGAATTGAATCAATGGTGCATGGGCTACATATTTTGTATGAAGTTCCACAGTCCTCTTCTGTGGGTACGTATCTGGCCACAGTCTGACTTTGGAAGGAAACTAGAATGTGCATAGGCAGCTGTAGCATGTTTTGCTATGTCATGAGCTGTGGGAGACCAAGATTCAGGGTGCACTATGAGCTGCACCTTCACGAAGCATCGACAGACGTGTTCTGTTGAATAAGTCTCATGTATTTTGAAGCTTGGAACCCCATATAGTTAGTTCATTTCAGGAACTCAGATACTATTTTTGGTGAGTGCCATGGAGCTTCAGTATTCTCTAGAGTCTAAAATGAATGTTTTATAGAAACTTGAAGCACAAAGAACAAAATATCATTGTAGTATGTGTTGCAATACCACACAGAAAGTATGTCAACATACAACATGTAAGAGTACAATGCAGTTCCATTATAAATTCTTAATTCCAAGATATCCAAAGAATATTTCATCCTGAAATATGATAGGCAAAATCTCTAGTTTTAAAACCAGTAAAAATATTTTTTTTTGTGCTCTCAGTAGTCCAGTCAAATCAAACTTACATTTTTGTAATTGCATAAATAGTCCAACAGTCTATTATAAGGGTTGTTTCATTATTACCTCATTAATCTCATGTTAGAAATTTATGCAAGGAATTTCATTAGCTGCTAATGCAAGACAGAATAATTCTTGATATTGTTGGTATTAACCTTGCCCAATTGTTTTCATTCCTACTTATGTTTATTGGGAAATACCGGATGTACAAGAAAAACAAAAATCTAAGAGAAACTATGGTAGAACCAAGAAATACCTCATATAAAGAGAAGTATATGACTCTTGCACAATGAGTCTGATTTGTAGTAGATGCTTTTGGCAGCCCACCTTCTGTTTATTAAGACTGATTGATGCATCTGCAAAAAAGAAGTACAAGTGAGAAGCAACAACATAAACATGAAAAAAACCCTAAGGTAAACTTTTAATATTAAACGGTAATTTGTACAGACACTTAATCAGCTGTTTTATATAATGTCTGTACCAATATTCAGGGTAGACCATGCTTGGTTTATTCACATTTAAATTAAGACACAGAAAAAAGTAAGATGACAACTTTCATTTTTGAAGTTATGAGGAGATTCAAGAGTGAAGATTTCTAGTGACCGGTGCTAACAGTTGCAAATCAGCAAACATTTTCCCTTCCATTTGTGGTTAGTGAGATTGCTCAGACAAATATCTAACATAGTATCTATGTGGTAAGGGTAATGTGGTTTTATATTTAAAACCTACCACATTCCAGTCCTACTTAGGATTTATCCTGCTCTTAGTGAAATCAGAAGACACACCTGGGATGACCTTATTGAGGCATGCTGATCCTATATATATATAGGCTGGATCCTATAAAGATGTCATGGAAAACTCTTAGGCAGACTTTAAATCCAGATTTAGCCAATTTAACCCTGAAGGGTTAAATTCCTAACCCCATTGTGCCTCCTGGCTCCATGCAGGCCTAAAGGATTCTGCAGGCAGCACTCTTCCTTTTGCAGTCCAAGACCTGTCTCAGCACAGGCATCTAGGCTCCATCTCAAATCAGTTCCAATTCAGTTTTGTTTCATGTTCTGCCTTGTTCCCCTGAAGATCCTGAAATGCATATGGTCTGAACAGGATTAGCAAACAATAACACGGCTGACCACTTAAAGCATATATGTTTGCTTGCAGCCTTTCTTTTTGAAACAGATCTGCTAGAAAAATATTCTGATGACTAGAGCATATACCCAAGAAACTAGAGTTTTCAGCTGGAGGCTTGAAGGATTAAGTTACATTCCCACCATGAGCTTCCTGGTGATGTGAGCACAGGTTAGACAGTAGGTCTACAGTAAGGAGAGAGGGTGTCCTACTTCCTTTCTTTTTTTCCCCACCAATACCAATATAATGAAAAATACATGTATAATCCTAGAACTAGGAACAAAAACTGAAGACCTGTTCCCCTCTCAACGGTGTGTTGTCAGCCTCTCCTCTATTCCCAGATTTTTCTCTCTCCCACTTTTCTCCTTATGAATCTTGTAATTAAGTTCTGGATAGCCTTACAGTTGCACCAGAAGGAAGGAAGGAGGGCGCATCCATTCAACTTGCTCTAGACCCTAACAATTAGGATGTTTTCCAGATCAGAGAAGTTTTTTTGGTTAGGTTTAGGATAAGGTGTATTTAAACCAAAGAACACAGTAAATAAAAGCATCTTATTTTCCATGTTTGCTCCTCAAAACAAGCAGTAGCTTTTTGTCCTAGCTGTGTTCTTAAAATACAAAGAGGCAAAACAGTGATTCCATTCTTTCAAAGGATAAGATGATGAAGATAAGGAATGAAAACTATGGACTTTGCCAGGTGGACCTAGCTAATTTCTGGACTTAACAGCAGGAGAGGAGTGGAATTTCACACACATCCCAGTGCTGTTTCTTACTTAGAAACACCAGAGCACTTTCTTTGATTTAACTCTACTGGAAACTATGAACTTTCTGAAAATTGTTGGCATGGAACTGCATGGTTTCTAAGAAAATTTGAAGCTGATGAAGAGGAAAACAAAATAAATCCCTTGTGTCTCTTGAAAAATGGATTTTTTTTAAGCAATTTATTAAAAATCAATTATATAATTTCTAATTTCAACATATACAAGATTTACTTAAAAGCAAGACAAAAATTTGCTCAAAAATTTTAGTCATTCATAGAAATGGGTGACGTGTTGCATACACTCCTTGCCATTTGGACAGTTTATTAACATGGGGCTCACACAATTATGAGTATGGATAGTTCTTCACCCATCCCCCAAGCTGCCCAGCTATAAGTAAACTTATCTGACAGTTAGTAAGCAAGTTAGCTCTGCCTGCTGTGAGCCCAGGCAAATCCTTCCCCAGGAATAAATATATTAGCTTGGGCTTTGCATTTAGCTTAGCACTGGCCATAATGTAGTTTCTGGAGCACAGCTAGCTCATCATGAAGGCAGAGCAAAGTGTGACAGAGTGGGAACCTTGCCTGGGAGAGGTTTATCATGAAACTACACCTGTAGTGACTATATTACAATGTGACTTATCTTCTTATATTCTGAACATTTTATTTTATAGTAACCTGTGAAATGACAAACATAAATGATTCACATAGATTAGATTAGTTCAAATTGCATTTTAGTGAGTCTTGATTGACACCAGACAACAGTAATTAATCATGGTGGGACAATAATGGCTTTGGAGTTACTGACCTGCAAAATCTGTCTTCAAGAGATAGTGTTACAGTTATTATCTGAACTCAGTGTCTCTTTTCAGAGGGACAAAGCTCATTATCTTAGAATTTCTTTTAATTTCTATTTCACGGAGAATAAAATAAAGCAATGACAAATTAGCTTTGATCTCACAGAAGCCAAGACAAGAGAAACAATCTTTATCAATTCTGCAATGTCTCCCTTAATGACCAGTTTTCTCCATTGCGAATTTGGTTTTGCTTTGCTAGTGCTTTCCTACTGCAGAGGCAACTCATACTGATTTTTCATCTGTGGTGTTATACAACTTCAGCTTTACCTGAATTATTTTCCTTTATGAATATATTTTTCCAAAAGGAAAGGGTGTTCTGGATGTGTTTTAACATTACTACTATATGAAAGAAACACATTATAGTCCATCCCAACAAAAACGGACAGCTTGAGTTATTAACAATATCTTTTGCTTACATTACTTCTTGCTATGAGCGTTAAAAGTTTGCTATATTCTAGCCTTTTTTTTGCCATCTGGTTGAAAACCAATGACGAGGGAAAAGGCAAGTCCTATTTATAGAGAACTGTGACACCTTTTATGAGAACCAAACTTAGCTCAGTTCCTGTGATGTCCTATAAAGACAATATCTAGATTTCAAGATGTGAACATTCCTACTTCCACTGCTGGTATGTGTCTGCCTGGTCTTGAAATGCAAAGTAGTGAGACTATGATTTTGTAAATCAAAACTGTGTGTCATCAACATGTATGTCATGCATTGGATGATGATCTTTCATCTGCAACAATTATGGGTACCCTACAAAAACTTCAGTGCATAATCTCCAGACAAAAACCACCAATTATTAGCTCTGGTCACAATAATATTATTCAGCTTAACATTTTGTGGGAAGGGGGCACCTCTGCCAAAAGGAAAAAATGCAAGTCCTGTTAAGGTCCCCAGGGAGGCCAGTTACAAGGACTGTCAGTTATATTAACATCACAATCTACAATTCCAGAAAACACAACATTTCTGCCTGCATATTCAACTAAATATGTGCTGAAATGCCAGACTAAAAAAGAAATAATTAAAAAAAAAAATCTGGTTTATATTTCAATAAAACCGAGTCTTGTTGAATACTCTGACAAGAAAAAAAAGTAATGCCTCTTAGGTATATCCATAGATATAAGAAGCAAAGGCTGTTGCCATCTCTCCTCCTGCAGCACCACTCACTGGAGCAAGAAATAGGTGCTCTCCAACTCCATGAGCTAAAGTAGGCAATGATTCTCCCACCTGTGGGGAGGAAGCCAGTCAGCAAGTGATCCACCCGCCGTCAGCACAAACTGTGTCTGCTCTCTCCTGCTGGCTCATTAGAGTGGGAAAGGACCAGCAGCATGGTCAGAAGTGGTATGTGTGCTCTAGTTGATGCAGCTCAGGAGACTGTTGTGCCCAGGTAGCAAACTCTAGGTAGAGGGAATAGAAGCATCTCATGGAGGGAAGGATAGCATGAACCACTGAGCAGAGTTTGGTTATGAGCAGAGATGGCGACTCCAATAAATTGTCTAAAGTGGAAGAAGATGATAATGAACAGAGGCAGGGTGTGAAGAATGGTGAGAGGAGGCTTTGTTCTTACCAGTAACAGAAAGTTGCTACTCTTCCAGCACTTGCTCAAAGCAGGACATAGGCAATGACCAGCAGGCTCCTGTATATTTTCCAAAGTGATCCCTGAACACTGCTGCGAACATATGATGAATTGCTTCATTATAGAATACAGACCAGTAAAATCTGAAACCAGCTAATACTCAGGTTTTAAGTGTGTAATTCTGAGAAACACTGCAGCTTACACATGTTCTCTCAACAGATATAAAAGCAGACATTTTGTAAATACCCCAAAAGATTGAACCTAGTCCCTCTGCCATAGCTTCATGTTAAAAAATTGCCAAAGCATTGCTGACCTCAGAAGATAACCCTGCCTGCACAGTGAAACTTGTAGGATAAACAGAAGTTCATTTTAACTGTATCTATTTATGCAATAATTTCTGTCAGAAATGCTGATCTGTCGTGAGAGGGGCATGCTTATTTTTCAAAAACTCTGTGTCCTTCTCAGGATACTGATGAAAAGTAGTGGCCTTTCACTTGATACATAATTTGAATGTAGAACTTTTTGTTGTAGGATGCTACTGACTCCTCAAAGCCAGGGTTCAGGCATCTGCTGGAGATAATAACAGTACAGCAGACGCAACAGAACAGGGCATGGACTGGGTATCAGGTACTCTAGTTCACAGATGAGCACACAAGCTGGCCCCACCAATGAAAGTGGATTTGCATTAGGACAATCTTAGTATTCTTAGAAGAGTATAGACATACTTCCCGTCTGCCAGCCCTGCTGCAGAAAGAGCAATCTGTTTCAGTGGGGTGATAAGGAAAAGCTGAAGAGCTGATTCAAAGCCCATGTAAGAGTCTGCTTATACTAAAACGACAAAATAATCCTTGTGTTTGTGATTTAAGCAGGTATCTAGCTATTAGGAACTTGAATGAGATCTTCAATGAGCAGCATTTTATAACACATTGAACTACTGTGAAGTCCAGACATTGTTAGGGAAGGAACAACTGACTAGATGAGACACAGTCCTGATCCTTTAAAATATTGCATTATTGACCCAATTATTTATCATGCTGGAAGTCATTTGAGTCCAGAGCACTTTGCAAGCATACTATGCTTCCATAGTATTTTTTCTTTCTTTTTTTTGGTTATGTTAATAGCATCTGTTACAATAAATTCGTAGCTTATAAATTAGACTTGAGGAACAGCTTTAATGGGTACTAAACCTCTTGCAGTGGAAGTACAGCACAGTACTGCAAAATCTTCATTCAGAGGGAAACAGCCCAGTTTTCTACCTCTGCTGATTTTCTAGTTAATGCAAGCAGAGTTATACTGGTCTGACTTTGCATGCATCTGCTGGCCCAAAGAAAGGTCATATCTTTTTACAAAAACTCATATAAATCAAAGGCACTTCTGTCTGGTTATAAACCTTTTGCAAGGAAGACAGACTAAAGTTTGATTTAGGATTCCACATGGAAAAATATACACCTGCCTACAGTAATACCTGGCTGTTTTTTCTAATGGCACCTGCTCTTCTCCGTGGACAGACATAGCTTTGGTTCAGGAGCACAGTTGTGTGTCACATGTGTGTAACAGGTTACCATCTAACTGTGAGGCTGTAAATCTGTTTGGATCTAAACCTGGCATATCTCATTTAGGACCAAATCATCAATCACCTTCCATGCAGCAACTGTGAATTATTTTTGGTTTCTTGACAGAGAACATTACTATTTCAGTTTGGGCATAAAAAGATATAAGAATGGACCCAGTTATCCATTTCTGCGTGATGACACAAGCAATTATTTTTATTATGATTTAAAAATTTAATCCTGAAAAGATTTATTTTATTTTATTTTATTTTATTTCTAATAGAAAGGACAGATTACCACATTAGTGCAAGATAAATAAGGAAGTGATAATCTTTTAAGCTGTTCAAACTTTGGTGCTTGAGCCCTCCCTAAAGGGTATTTCAAAACCTTTCTAAAAGCAGTTGTATTAGAAATGACTTTACCTCAAATGGAGGGTTATAACCTTATGAATTTGCTCAAAAGGAAATGTTATTATATTCATGCCAAAGTTAGAAGAGATCTTTTGTGGGTAGAAATCAGTGGAGTGCTATGGAAATTAGAGGTATGAAGTTGAATTACTCCTTATAATTTCTTTTAAAACTTTTAAAAACATTAATTTGTCCATAGTCTTTTTCCTACAAGCTTCAACTTTGTTCTTCGACTTTGTTCTGTTTTCATACTTTGTTCTTTCTTTTTTCATACTTGAAAGAAGCTGAACAGCACCAAAGACTTGTGAGGGGGAATGAAATCTGACAGCTGTACAGAACACACAATTCACCTTTAACTTTAATTAAAATAGAGTTTATTAGCTTTTCTTTTAATACAAACATGAGAAAGGAAAACCACCTGAAGTTGTAGCATTATTTTCAGAATTGAATTGTGTTCAATACCTGAAGTGCCAAGTTCTCCACTTGGCCAGTAGGAGAACTCCTAGTACGTATACTGCAGATTAAAGTTAAGATTACTTTCATATTAGGTAAGCAGGAAAAGAGTTAACCAGAACAATGATTTAGCAAATAAGTATAAGAAAACCATTCTATAAACAAGATCAAGGATTGCCTTCTCCTGTAGTGACTGGGGATAATGATCAGTATGAAAGAAAGTTGTTGTGAATGAAGGCCATTTTACCTATAATGGAACAGAACTAGGACTATCCCAAATGGAAAACAAAAGATTGGACTGCATTATCTAAATGTCCTGGCTTTGAGTTTGCAGGCAAACATAAGCAATGTAAAAATGATCCCATTATGCAGTTATTGAATTGTTTTTGACGTATTTTATTTCTTATGAATTTAAATTCTGCTCTTCTCGGCATTGATAACAACAAAGATCCTAAAATAATGAGTCAGAATCCAAGGACTGGCTTAAAAACCTGAGAGTTTCCTTAAAATAGTGAGTATTTTGTGGGTTTGTTTTGATTTTGTTTTGGCTTGGGATATTCACATGTTAGGGGCTTTCTTCATAATACTTTCAGGTTTTTTCCTAAAATATTAGAAACTTATCTTTCCAGTTCAAAACATGTTTCTTTCTAATATTCCCATGCCTCCCAGACCTGGACACTCAACAGAACCATCAAACCTCATGAGACTAAGGAGTGGCAGCCCTGTTGTACACAAAACAACATGCAGGTGCTGTGGGTCATTAAAATTCCATTTCCCATTTCCCCTGCATTCCTCTGTCAAAAAGAATCTTACTTCCTACATTACCAAAGCTCATGTCAAACAGTAAAACTAATCTAAGTAGTGTTTCTTGGAATAAAACCTGTTGGTGATGCAGTGGTTTGTGCTTAGTATGTCTCAATAAAAAAAAAAAAAAAAACAAACCTTTATAGACTGTTGGAATATGGGCTGACGCATATGCTGCAGAGATGTTGCTATAGGTGTAAAAGGTGGATGCAGTGGAAAATCTCTGACCACCGAACAAAGAGAATATTTACTCTGTACTTCATGTTGTACTGCTGTCAGGTATATAGTTAAGCAAAATAAAAACCAGAAAATCCAGCCAAGTCTTAGAGAAAAAAACAAGCAGAGATCCAAACTGTTGTGCTTTAAATTAGATTTTTTTCTTCCTTCTTTTTCAGTTTATTTTAAAGCTTATGTATGTTGAGCTTTGAGGGTAATGCATTCTCTGAAATGATAGAAACAAAAATATTTTAACAGTCAAAATTCTTTACCACCAATGTGAAATGAATTTTTTGGCCTCTTTTCTATATCCAGTTTGACAGCCACCAGCTTTCTCTACTTCTCTGGCAGGGATGAAATAATTAACTGTACAGAGAGCCGGGTCCCATTACAGAAGGAGGAATTTCTGAGGCAAGAAGAGATGTTTACAAAGGTGTCCATGATTCCTCCAAGAACATTTCAGACAGATGGTAAAATATCCCGAACAGCTGATCAACATGTGCCCATTGTAAAACCAGCAGGAAGTGACCAAAATGTAGCAAGAGAAGACAAGAAATTCTACGGAATCTCAGGTCTCAAATTTCTCTCTTCAAATCTCAATTCCTAGTCTTCTTTCAAGACTGCTAACAAATATGAATTCCATACATATTTCTCTCCCCAAAATTAACCATCAGTCCCTATATTCCTGTTCCAAGTTTCCTGGAACAAGACCACTTCCTTCAACACATATACTTTGATAAGGCTGTCTGAATTTACATTAGTCTATCCAAATTTTTGTCAGACTCTTCTTTCATGAGCCCTGGAGGAATCCCTGAGAACCTTCAGTACCCACTCATTTTGGGTACCCACTTATACATGGTCTGTAGCAGCCCAGAGTCACAATTACAGAAAAAGTCCTTAGAGAGGTAGGAAGAAGAACAAGGCACAGGACTATATGGAAAATATAGCTACCAATTTTTAGCAAACTTCACTGAGCATGTGTGCAATATGCTTCTTCAGAGAGTTATAGCTGGATCAGACTTTGCTTGATATTAACAGAACAGGCAAAAAGGTATCCTGATGAAGACTCCTTTCCCCACTCCCCTGCTGCCAAAGTCCAATTTCAAACTAGGGATTCTTGAAGAAAATTCTGTGTGAAGGTTTTAACCTAGAGCAACATTTTATTCCCTATCACATTCTTGGATATGTCTACTGTGGCTGAAACTTAAGACAAAAATATTCAGGTGAGGTGACCATCCTCCACAGACATCTTCTGCATTGGTTTGGTGTTCAAAAATGTAACCAAATACATTGAAACAATAAGCAATAATTAAGACAGATAAGGGGCAACCTGCTGGATGAGGTATTGAAAAACTATGAAAACTGCAATGGCCTGTGCAGGACACAGAGGTGACAAAAGACAGCACCTCTGCTGGAGGCGGTTAGGCTGTCAGCATACTTCTTTATTAACTATATAACTCAGTCTTATTTACATCCCACTCTGTATCTCCCCATGTCATTCTTTTTTTAGAGACTTACACACACAGAGTTAATAACCATTTCTTTTCCATTAGGCCTTCTCAAGTCTTTTAGAAATCTGTGAAACAGACTGCCAAAACCAGCTGTTCAACACATGCAGCTAAAAGCAATGCGGTGCCTATAGCTTTACATTAACACACACACACACACACACACACACACACACAAAGGAATTAGATGGCCAAATTCAATTAATTTACGGATAATAGAAGCAATGGCCCCAAAAGGTGGTCAAATTGAACTTGACCTTTAGGCAGGATTGGCTACATTTATATCATTCTCACCAGATGTTTCTCTAATCTGTTCTCAAAGACCTCCAGTATTGGAAACATTTCACTTTCCTCACTGTTCCAGTGCTTCAATATTGCTGTTGTTAAAAGTTTATCCTAAAATTTAATCTCAGCCTCTTACTGCAAATTAAGCCCATTGCTTCTTCTGCAATTCACCACTGATGTGCATAAGAGGACACTTCCTTCCTCAGTACCCCAGTGCTTCACATACTTGAGGACTAGTATCTCTCTCAAAGCTTTTCTTCTTTGGTCTGAATAATGCCCATTTGTTCACTCTTTCCTCACAGGTTTTATTTTCTCGACATCTGGTCGTACTCATTGCTCTACTCAAGATTCTTTTCAGAAGGTCCAACTCCTTCTTGAAACACCTTTGCCAAAACTGGAAACACTGCCAGCTGGAACTTTTCCACATCTGGGTAGAGCAGACTTCACAGGTCCAACAAGCTGCAGTTCCTTTTATGTAATCCCACGTGATCTGTGTCTTTTTTGCAACAGTGGAAAATATTTCACAACAAGGCAAAAGTTGACACATTAATGTTCAGATTCATGACATGCAGTACTCTTTAGACCCACCAAACACCCTCTTGCTCACTTTCCTGTGTTTGTGCCACTGATAATTCTTGCTCTGGTTCCTATATGACTCACTCCCGGTGTTTCTCAGGCTGCATAAGTCTGAGCACAACAGAGTATTGGGGTATCAGTACAACAGACTTTTTCTGAATTGTTATCAGGTCCCCTACAATTTTTCCCTCCCTGAGTGTCCTGGTTTCAGCTGGGATAGAGCTAATTTTCTTCCTAGTAGCAGGCACAGTGCTGTGCTTTGGATTTAGGATGAGAAGAATGTTGGTAACACACTGATGGTTTAGTTTTGCTAAGTACTGCTTATGCTAGTCAAGGACTTTTCAGCTTCCCATGCTCTGCCAGGTGCACAAGAAACTGGGAGGGGGCACAGCCAGAATAGTTCATCCAAACTGACCAAAAGGGCTATTCCATACCATATGACGTCATGCTCAGTATAAAAACGGGGGTGGGGGGGGTGGGGGGGGGGGTGTGGCTGGGGAGCAGCGATTGCTGCTCGGGAACTGTCTGGGTATCGGTCGGCGGGTGGTGAGCAATTGCATTGGGCATCACTTGCTTTGTATATTATTATTATTATCATTATTATATTGTTATTATTATCATTACCACTTTATTTCAATTATTAAACTGTTGTTATCTCAACCCAAGAGCGTTTCTCACTCTTACTCCTCCAATTCTCTCCCCCATCCCATCAGGGTAGAGGGAGTGAGCGAGCGGCTGCGTGGAGCTTAGTTGCTGGCTGGGGCTAAACCACGACACTGAGGTCCCAGCTTAGCATTTTAAACCCATTTCATGTTTGAGTCCAAAAACCTTGGAAAACTGCTTGCTCTTCTGCTCACAAGCTGCTGATAAGGACACCCAGAATTAGTCTTGGGTGCCTAAATGAAATGCTTAAGCAATGGATATTTCACACACCCCTCAAAAAAAAAAAAAAAGGAAAAAAAAAATCTAACCAAACTTTCTTTAAACTGGGACTTAGGTGTCCAATAGCTACATGACAATTTGGTCTACCTGTTTTCATAACTCCTTATACAAAATTAATTAGATGCTTCCTTAATTAGCTCACAGATTTCTATGAGACAAAACTTAGTTACACATGCTTGTTCAGAAGTGCCTATTCTGGAAGACATCTCCTGACTTGAGCTCCCTATTAATCCAGAGTTAGGTCTACAGTCTTTAGCATTTATGAAAGTCTCTGGAGAAGCCTTATTACTGTCAGGAGTAATCTTACAGTCTGACTGTAAACTAGACTATGTCCTAAACGTACTTAGGAATTAGTGACATTTTCTCTTTATGAGCCAATAAGAGTCTAATTGGTCTAATTTTAAAAACCACATTTATTGCAAATAAAAGGCTCAAAGGACCAGTATAGCACTAGTGTATGGATGTCTTCAGACCAGCTCTGCTGCACTGGAATCCACCCATCCTCACAGGCTCTAATTTTACAGTTAAGGACCTATATTTAGGAGAAGATTGAATCTTCAGAGACCTCCGCTTCTCCCCTGAGAAGAGACTTCAGATGTTTACATTAGGAGGAATGGACTACAGGTTATGCCCCTTGGCAAAGAAATGCCTAAATTATGTGCGCTGAACCCCATCCTAAAGTTTAGTCACTAAACTAGGTAGTAAAATTCTGCTAGAGTGCACTAGAGTGCATGTCTAGCAGAGATGCCATTTTTGCCTATGAAGATCATTTCAGTGCCTGGTTTATATGAATGCCTGTGCTGTAGAGCCCCTGCAAATTAGAATTGAATATTCTAGTCAAATACAGATATTATTGATCAAAGTAACATACCTAAAGCATTCTTCGTTTTCACAACTCTTTACAAATATGAACTGTCAGGCACCTTCCACAGTACACTGAAATCCCAAGTGATAGAGAGCTAATGATCTTCCAATGAAAGCCAGTTACGAAGCATGTCGTTATACACACCAAATAAATTATAGTATTCTGCTATACTCAGAAGCTGAAGAGAAAAGAAATGGAGAATTTCTAACCATTCATGTCTGGACACATGAGGATGTAGTGCTATTACTAATGATTGTGTCAGCATAATGCATCTTAAAAATAGAAATCACTCTTTCTAGTGCAATAAATTCCAGACAAGACCTCGAAATTGCCAAAGGAAGGGTGGAATATGTCATGTTAGACAGTATGAGTTTTATTTCTCTTACCAACACATCTCAAAATGCTTAGGAAATTTCCACTACATGAACCCCATGAAATGGAGAATTAAATTAATTAACTCTTGCCCTGAGTAGGTGGACTTAACTGCCCATAATGCCTGGTTTTTATGTGAAAACACACTAAGTATGAAAAATTTATATCTCTCTGCTGTGATTTGAAATCTTCATTTGGAAACCACTTCAACCCTTCCCCCAGCTTACAGCTGGTACTTCTGTTATAATAGTATTTGACATTAAGTAACAAGAAGTGAGCTGAAGAGAGGATGTTAGTTCAGCCAATGTCATATCCAGGTACAAGTGAAATCTGATGCAGACAGGTGTAAAAGGAATGAGCTACGAACTGAAGCTGCATTTTCTTAAATCAGATGTAGATAGAGACATTGATATGACTTGAGCTCTGCTTCAGGAGACCTAGTTCAGACTCTTACAAAGCCTTGATTAGTTTTTAGAGACAAAAAAAAGTGTTATTAGAAAGAAAAAAACAAGCCTAAAAATCAGTGCTGAGGACATCATAAATTCAGTGTATCGAGACAAATAGTCTATTTTGTTTCCCTGCTAGAAGCAAATATTCTTAATCTATTGTGTCCTAGAGCTATGTGAAATCCATACTTAAACATTGATTGAGAATTTATTTGGCAATTGTAAAGGTAATATTGAAAAAGAGGGATAAAAAAAGGGAGCACCAAAATCAAAAGAACTTCAATAACTATTTGAACATTGCCTATGAAGCTCCTGAACATGACAAGAAATCTACAGAGGGGGAAAATAGATATGGGATGAAATATATTTTTTAAAGTATCCTACTTCAGAGAGACCACTTTGAAATATTGAAGGGATTGCATTGTTTGTTTTCAGCTTTTTAGAAGTTATGCTAACTCAGAATGAATTGTCAAAGTGATAATTTTAGAGAGTATTTATAAGTCAAGTTGATGTACTGGTCTCAATTTTTTTGCACTACCCTACTTTTTTTTTTCTGTTTTTTTAATGCTTTCATCTCCTCATTATCTTGATGTAATATGTAAGAATGAAACAATTTCTGATTATCAATCAACATAAGAAAACAACAAAGTAGAAAGAGCTGTGCTGCATAAAATAAAAAAACAGCAAGAATTGGGGCCCATACAGATGTCTAAAGAAGGGCATAAGAAAGAACACAACATGCATATAGTAAGATTTCTTCAGAATTAAATTTCTGAACTGGTGGTTACAACTTTGTATGGAATATCCTTTTCTGAGTTTCACTTCCATGAATTTGTCCAATTACTTTTTGAACTGTGTAAAATGTTGGCATTTATCACAACTGATAGGAATTAATTGCAAAGTTTAATAATACGTGCCATAGAAATGTACCTCCTTTCACTTGTTTTAAACCTGCTACCTCATAATTTCATTTAATTTCCATTAATTGTCATAAGGGTCAGGAAATAATTGTTTTCTATGTACTTTCTCCAGGCTATTCTGTATTCTTAAAGACCTCTTTAATGTCTTTTCCAGGCCAAAGAGTCCTCATCTATTTATTTGTTCCTCTTATAAAAATTCATTTACTCTTCTCTGCATCTCCTGCAGTTCAACTATATCCTTTTTGAAATTGCCTGACCAGAACAGTAATCAAGATATGGGCATGCTGTGGATTGTATAATGGTATAAAGATGTTTCTTGTTCTGTCAGGCATTTATTTCCTAATAATTTATTACATTTTACTTGCTTCTTTGATAATTACTGAGCACTGAGCTGATGTTTGCATAAAAATTATCGACCCATATCTGAAACCTTTTTCAGTGGCCAACAGCATCCTGGCTTGCATCAGGAATAGTGTGGCCAGCAGGAGCAGGGAGGTGATTGTGCCCCTGCACTCGGCACTGGTGAGGCCACACCTGGAATACTGTGTCCAGTTTTGGGCCCCTCACTACAAGAAAGACATTGAGGTGCTGGAGCATGTTCAGAGAAAGGCAACAAAGCTGGTGAAGGGTCTGGAGCACAGGCCTTATGAGGAGCGGCTGAGGGAACTGGGGTTGTTTAGCCTGGAGAAGAGGAGGCTGAGGGGAGACCTTATTGCTCTCTACAACTACCTGAAAGGAGGTTGTAGTGAGGTGGGTGTTGGTCTCTTCTCCCAAGTAGTTAGCGATAGGACGAGAGGAAATGGCCTCAAGTTGCGTCAGGGAAGATTTAGATTGGATATTAGGAAAGATTTCTTTACGGAAAGGGTAGTCAAGCATTGGAAGAGTCTGCCCAGAGAGGTGGTGGAGTCACCATCCCTGGAAGTGTTCAAAAACCAGGTAGCTGTGGCACTTTGGGACATGGTTTATTGGACATGGTGGTATTGCGTTGATGATTGGACTGATGATCTTAGAGGTCCTTTCCAACCTGAATGATTCCTACTTTTACTTTCATTATAAATAATCCAGCCACCAATCCAGGAAACATGAAATTGCTGCTCTGCCCTTAATTGGTTTAGTGGTGGACTTGGTAATGTTAGGTTAATGGTTGGACTGGATGATCTTAAAGGTCTAAACCTAACCTAAACGATTCTATGATTCATAGTTCAGATTGTATCATTCTATATTTGAAATTAGGATAGGTTTTCCTCATACAAAAAATTTATTTTAATAAACATAGAATTTAATTTACTATTTTCTTTCTCAGCCACCTAGCATCAGATGATTCATTTGTGACTTTTTTTGCTCAATATTCATCTTTATTACCTCAAAAAACTTAGTGGTGTTAGAAACCTTTGCCATCTCATTCACACCCTTTTAACAATCATTGATGAATAAACTGAATAGGATTAATTCCTATAGGATTCTAATAATGGTTTCAGTCATTTACACTTACCAATCACTTACCCCTGCTTTTTATTTCCACTCTTTCAAATGGTAGTTTATGCTTTTGATGAACTTCCCTTTTATCCCATGCCAACTCAAGTTTTCTTCAGAGTTTTTGGTAAAACCTTTGTCAAAAGCTTTTTGGAGACTGCAATAGCCTGTAGCAAATTGATGGCTCTTGTTCTTGTGCACAATGACTCCTTTAAAGAATTCTAGTAGATTTGTGAGATGTAACTCCTTTCTTCAAAAGCCAGTGGTTGGTTCTTCCCCAGCTTATCACATGTTGTTGTGATTGTACTTATGTATCTATGCACTATCTGTTGTCTACTAAAGTTTCCACCATTTTTTTCCAGTAAAACAGATTTCTTATTTTCAGGCTTGGGGGATTTATTTTAGATTTTTTTTTTTTTAAATTACCTTTATGTTTGTCACCCTCCATTCCTCCTCTGTTGAAGTAATTTTAACAGATAGCACACACACCACAGTTAAATAGGTCAGCTATTTCATACTCTGAAAAATATAATCTGGGTCTGTCAAGTTATTATTATTCATTTCACTAGTTTATTCTAGAATATTTTCTAATGACAATTCAGTTTGCGGCAGATCCTCCAGTAAATTGCTCACAAACAAGGCTTCTGGCCTGGCTACCTGCTTTAGGTACTCCATTGTGAATAGATGCAAGGAAGTGATTTAACCTTTCTGCCTCAGCCTTACCTTCTTTAACATTCCTTAACACTTTGATCACCTATTGAGTCTACATATTGTCTGTCAAGCTTCCTCTTTCTGGTCTGTTTGAAAATAATTTAATGTTATTTTTTATGCCTTCCACAAGTTTTTCATCAAAATCTATTATGACCTGCTGTATTGTATTTTTACATTTAACTCAGCAGTGTTTGCATCCTTTTATGTTTGTTTTCTTTTTTTCAATGGGACATGACTTCAGTATTGTGAAGGATGACTTCTTACAGTTAATAGCTTCCTTTATCTTGCTGCTTACTGCATACATAGAGTGCTTTTACTTAAAAATAAGATTACTTTGGCTCTATGGAGGAGTGCTCTTTTTAGTCTTCTGTCATTGTAGTTGTGTTAACCAATACACATTTGGTATATAAAACCTTTACTGAGCTATCTTTAAATAATCACCTTGCTATTTCTTAGCACTTTGCCATTTTAGCTACCCCTCTGAATATCTTAACCTTCTATTAGGTGCTCACTTGAAATAAATGAACAACCATAAAAGGATAGATCTAAAAAGAGGCTTTGGATCCTAATAGAGTGTGATGTGGCTTGTTTTCAAAAGCTAGCTATATGAAAGAATTCAAAATTAGGTACCTGTACTCTCTGTACAGTCTTTTCCTATAATCTTGTTGTAGTCTTCCTGTAAGAAAAGTATCCAGAAAGTGCAGCTCATTGAACAGGGAGTTGACTAAAAACTCTGGGGTTCACTGAGACAAAACTATACCATAAAGGACGTCTCCATTTTCATTCGAGACTGTTTAGCCTAAACAAGAGAAGGCTCAGAGGGGATCTTATCAATGTATATAAATACTGGAAGGAAGGGTGCAAAGAAAATGGAGCCAGGCTCTTTTCAGTGATGCCCAGTGATACAACAAGAGGCAATAGGCACAAACAGAAGGTGCCCTCTGAATATCAGGAAACACTTTTTCACTGTGAGGGTGACTGAGCACTGGCACAGGTTGCCAGAGTAGAGTCTCCCTCCCCCTAGAGATATTCAAAACCCACCTGGACAGGGACCTGGGCAACTGGTTCCAGGTGGCTCTGCTTGAGCAGGGGGGTTGGACCAGATGACCTCCAGAGACCCCTTCCAACCTGAAACATTCTGTGATTTTGTGATCTGAAGCATTATGCAAACGTATGGAGAAACATCTTCCTCCACTCAGAATCCAAAACACTCTCTGGACGTGAAGGGAAGCCCTAAGAATGAAGCCAATGGTGAGGTACAACACATTTTCCCTAGGGCACCCATCCACATTTGAAGCAGATGCAAAACCAGTCTAAATGACACAATTCATGGGATGGTGCAACAGTGCTCTCCCCACCAGCCTCTGCCATAAGATGTAGGTGGGGCAGAGGTACTTGTGGTAGTCTGGTGGAAGATGATCACCTTTTCTTTCAGGGATTCAAACCCCCTTGTCACCATCTCCAGGCACAAATTCTAATAAAAAGCTTGTGGGTTTGTGTACTTCCTTCTTGCCTGCTTGCCCACTCAATCTTCAATCTGCTTTCGTCTTTCTGGAACACATGAACAGCTCCTGAAGAAGGGGTGGAAGTTGTCAGGTAGTGTTGTTCTTAAGGCAAAAGTAAAGTGGGGACTGTATT
The DNA here is from genome assembly GCF_030463565.1 of Pelecanus crispus. Classification (NCBI taxonomy): domain Eukaryota; kingdom Metazoa; phylum Chordata; class Aves; order Pelecaniformes; family Pelecanidae; genus Pelecanus; species Pelecanus crispus. The sequence continues at coordinate 106,599,120 of NC_134645.1, forward strand.
TCAGTCCCTTCACACCAGGAGGAAAAATTAATCTGGCATTCCTTTCTCTTGGATGAGCTTTCTAATTATTGCACAATTAACAAATGAGAAGTTGTGGCACAAGCCTTCACCAGACTTGTGTCAATAGGAAGTAGATGTGATCACCAGCATCTACTGTGGTGACAGGATATGCTCCAGAAAATCCTTCCAGAGCAGCCCTCTGGGAAGACACAAGCAAATGAGTTCTGTCTAGCAAAACTTGATTTGTTTTAACCACTCTGCTGAGGAAAAATGATAAAAAAGGGTGTTTGGACATGAGTAGAAAAAATAGTCAGGTTGCCTGGGGAACTTCAATGTTTTGTTCTGAGGTTTTCATAAAGTTTACTTTGCCTCAGCCACAGAGAAAACTGAGTTCAGGCTTAGTTTCTCTAAGGTATTATCTGTTGTTCTTCTCTGGACACTATATAGCTGATTTCGTCAGCTGAATAATAGAAAAATACATACATTTCTAAACAATCTATATATTTAAACCACAAAAATATTTTAATCCAATGCCTTTTTACAAGGTGTTATTCACAGCTATTTATTACTGGGTAAAAATATCTCCCAAATTTTGATTCTGATTACTTAATTTGCAATGTTTAAAGGTTCCTCTTTCACTGTTAACCTATGTGCGTAACTTTAAAAGAGTCTGCTATTAGTTATCTTTTTTGTATCAGCCATTTTTTTTCTTTTTATAACTAAAAGATTTTTCCAAAAACTGTCAGGGTTTTTGTCAGCATGTAAGTTTAATCACATCCTTTAACTAGGAAATATTTAGTTAGATTTTCAAAATTCTATAAAAAATATGAAGTTTTTATCTCCAGTTTAATCATCAGGATTCTTAGGACACTGTTTTGTCACAGGAACAATTTAAAGTCTCCAGAAATAAAAAAGTATATATCTATAAAATAACTAAGTGGTCTTTTTTCTCAAAGAGGAGATAAAATCACAATAAAATATACAATAAATCTGCTTGCAATTTTATAACTTTATTCTCTTCTGTCAAAACAAACAATTGTTGATATCAATGTGTAATAAAATTATAACAATATCTGATAACAAGTTATTCTTAGCTCCCGAAAAAAAAACCCTCATGTTGCAATGTCACAGTAATAATTTGAAGTAAACTGTAAGCTTAGAATGAGTTATGAGCATTTACAGATGGTAAATCTGCAAAGTTCATTTATCTACATGGGCAATACGGAGTAACTCCACTGAAATCTAGATTTAAGAAGGACTGAAGACTAGGTGTTTAATTTACTCCAGACATAGCTAGTTAAGAATAGACAGAGCTGAGAGCTCCTGAGGTACACATTAAGTTTGGAAATGAAGCAGTAGAGGCAACTGTGTAAATGGTGTAAGTGGTGCCTGCTACCTATTTTCAACGGCTCTCTTTTGAGCAGGTAGTACTTTGGCTAAACTCCAAGTAAAGATCTGTTATTTCTTAACATTTTCCCATAATATATAAGGGAAAATAAAACTTCAATGGATACTGCTAGGCCAGAGCAGGAGCATGACTATTTTCTTTTTACAAGTTCAGCCAATGTTTTCACAACAATACTTGCAAATGGCTGTACTTCAAAGAGGCACCGCACATTCTGCAGCTACCTCCTCCTGCTCATCACACTAGCACTGTGCAGGCCACCGAGCTGTTTTCACATCTAAATGTTTGTTTTTAACAGCTATGTCTGCGGTGAATTAAACCTCAGTTGTAGCTGTTTAAATAAACACTTAGGTCACAGTATGGTACCTACACACTGAGCAATGGCGAGATAGCCTTCGGAGACAGAAGTAAGTATTCTTTTAATCTAACATGTAGAAAACACATGCAAGCTTATGTGTATGTGTATGGAGCTCCACACCTTGGTTATAGATTTAAAACTTAGTGGTTCAAAATAGGTCTAAAGTGTAACTCTCAGCCTGCAATTGCAAAATGATCTTATAATTTAACCTAGGTATCTTGAAACTAGATTTCTTCCTATATTTCACCTAGTGTCCCTAAGAACTATGCCTTTTTCAGATTGGATTTTGCTTTATCTGACTTCCTAAAAGAAAGAGCAATGTCAAGGTCCTGATGCAGCATATTATTTCATTATACACTTAGCTGCTTAACTTCACGTTTCAACAGACACAGAAACAGAGAAGTCAGCCTTTCATTGGACTAGGTCATATATACATTGAATTTTTAACAATCAACTTTACGGTTAATATGTTGATGCAATAAGCACAATACAATCAGGACACATCTCTCTTGTCTTCAGCCTCTGAAAAGTAAACTAGGTACTAATTTCTTCTGTAGACAATGCAGATGGCACCTACAGGGGCATTCACTGCACATGTCTCAGTTACTTATTTTGGGATGGTTTGCATTGCCCACTGACACAGGCTTATTTCTTTTCATTAACAGAGAGAATCCATCTGCTTATCTTAGATCAAACACCTAAGAGTCAGCTGGGCAATGTTAGATGAGTATCTTCCTGAACCTGCAGTACATACTTTCTAGGCTTATAGGAGTATTATTCACAAAAAATTCCCACAGCTGTGAGTATGTTAAGTGATACTGATGTCTCAGTTACTCTGCTTCTCTCATTAGCAGAGTAATCTTTCCTGTCTCTTTGGAAGTATTTTACTATTGAAAATTGTAAGAGTATCAGGCAAGTTGCACAGAAGTGTAAAGAAATATTGCAGTAGTGGTGGCCTCTTACTAGGGCAGCTCTCTCCTCTCCTGCTTTTTTGTGAAACTTTAAAGCTAAACTACTCAAAGTAGATATCATATGCCTGATAAAACAAATGTACTTGTCATTTTTTTTTTTGTCCTTGTCAAGAGATAAAATATTTTATCATCAATATGGAAATTTGCAAGAGTATCTTTTTCTTAAGTGTAATAGAAGTTAAACACGATAGTGATTCTTTTTGTTGCTGTTGTGTACTTTGAAGTCACTGGGATTTAATCATATGCTTCAAGTTAAGCTCATGATAACCTGCAGCTCTGTGATAATGGCTTTTTAAAATTAACAGTCTTATTAATGGTAATATATATGAGCCACATATGCAGAATGTTCAGCTCCACTCAGGTTCCACTGAACAGAAACCTGAATGAAGTTAGACTGCTGTTTTCTGGAGTAGTCCCTCACCTTGCATATTTTATCTAGCAATCTGCACTAAAATGATAATGGACCTATGGCTCTAGACAACAGACTTTACTTTTCTTATAGAAGGAATGATCACATTGAATGCTTTAAAGTATGGCTATATTAAGTGTTAGTGTGGGCCTTCTGGTAAGAAAGGTTAATGGGACCACTTGTGATAGTTTACTGCAGAGTAGTAGGTGCCATGAAGTATGTGTATTACAGATCCCAGCTTTGTACATAGAATAGAACCAAGCCATGTTTTGCTGCTGATTTAAAAATATAAAAATGACAGATGTTGAGGATTACAGTGATTAAATAATGCTTAATATTTTTTAAAATACTTCAGTAGGAGTGCTCTGAAAAGTTGATATAATTCATTACACATTATGCAAATAACTGTTAAAATCGTTATCTTAAAACTACATAGTTCAACATTTGGTTTTATGTAAGAAAATGGATTGGCTGCTTCTGGCAATGTTAATGTAATTACCACTAGCTTAATTTGTAGCATAAAGATCTGCAAGGCTGTGTCCCGTGATAGTTGCCATGTTGTTTTACCACTGTTAAATTGTAATTATAGCTTTGGAAAACCATATGTTTGGGGACATTAACAGTGACAGCAGAATCTTGTCAAAATGATGGTTGCTTAGCTACAACTAGATGGAACAAACTACTAGTAGAATTGTAAAAACATTTGTTTTTCAAGGAGTATATTTAAATGACATAACTGTGTTGTGACTGTTACTACTGGTTTTTCTAGAGTTACTAACAGGCTGTCAAGAGAAGTGTTACAAAACTCAGCTGGAGTTGTAAGGAGTTACTGTCAGGGAAAAAAGACCTCCAGGAAGTCTTTCTCCCTAACCTGACTTTGTGGCAATGGTTACTGGAATGCCTCTTTTTCCAGAAAGTGAGAAAGTTTGCAGATAATGCAAGCTTTTTTTTCAGGTTAGAAAATGTGGAAAACATTATCAGTTTATAACAAGAGATTTTTCTTTAAATTTTATTTGAAATTGAAAACTGAAAATTGATGTTATAATCACTTTCAAAGTTAGGTGATCTTGTGTTTGAAAATTTCCACTGTTTTCAGTTTTTAGTATTAAAAAACCAAAAAGCCCTGTAAAATTACCTGATATTTTTTATTTAACTAAACCTTATCAGCTGATGGAAAGACATTTTTCCCTCTTGTATGACTCACTTAGAGTTCAAAAGGTTTACATGGCAAACTGAACTTTAATTTTGAGATTGAAATTGCCTACAAATAATTTTTTTCATTACAGGCCAAGGCACAAATCTGAAACAAGTGTCACTGACAGACTGAATTACTTACAGAGTCTGTAAGTTCTGATCCACAGCTTTCTCCCTGGGAGTGACTTTGTATTCCACATTTGATTTTAGCAAAAGGCAAATAAATATTGAGTTAATGCAAGAAGTTTGAATTGATGCTTAAAACCTCCTTATTCTTTTAGCATAAAGAATATGCAAATGTTTGATTAATCAGGCTCTGCTGTTTCTGTTGTCAATGATTTGTTCAAGCCAAACATCTAGTTTCAAATTTTAGTTTTAATGATCTCTTCCTTGTAATATTATTTTTAAACTGTAATGAAAATTAAACCGAGACAAGATAATAATTTAAATGAGGCCAATTAATAAATAAAACTTGCAGTCTGCCATTATAAAGCCTTATAGATCTTGCTTATAACTTGAACACTGCCGGTTTGTTCCTTCTTACATATAGCTGAGTGCTAATGTCTTTCATCAGGCCAGTTTCACTGTATGAAAATAAATTAATATGTTGGTGCCTTATTAAACCATTAGACTGAAATTCTACAGCTGTACACCAGTGAAAATTTAGAAGATGAAGACACAGAAGTATTCAAACATTTGTCAGTGCAATAACGCTCCCAGAATCACATAACTTTTTCTCTCTAGTCATTTAATTTTAAACACCCTTGTGGGCCAGTTCTGGGAAATGTGTCTTCTCCTCTCTTCTGCAAAGCTCCAAATATGATTTGTCCCATCTCTTCTGCTCCATTAGGTGTACAGTACACCCTAATATTAGGAACAGAATTTCCAGTATTCTGGTGTTTCTCTTTTGGTAATCATTATAACACTTAAGTTCCTGAGTGGGAGAATGATGCTGTGTTTATTGGAAGGATCGTACACGTTTTTCTGCTTTAATTCAGCAGATTTAGCTTTTAAGTTCATAACATCAGAAACTTTTCTCTGGGTCCAAGAGCTCCTATCCTATCAGATTTTAATAAATAAGGATGCCTCACACGGACAAATGCTTCAGTGTTAGGCAGCAGGCTCTTCCATATTTTGAATAGCATAGTCCCAATAAAAAAACCCAAACACATAAACAAAAGAGTAGGCAATGCTACATTTTTGTCACTCCTTCCCACATGCATGTCCTTATCAAAGCTTCATTTTCTTAAATGTAACTTCTGGCAATACTCTTCATTATCAATGAAAGTTTATATACCTTTTGTTGTGCAAACAGGAACATTATGGATACCACTTTGATGTACAGACCTCTGTGGAAGAAGGAGTAGGTGAACAAAGGTGATAACAGAAGTACTGTTATTTCTATTTACAGTTTGACAGTTGTCCATCAGACAACTTCTTACCATTGATTGGTAAAGAGCTCAGGTTGTCAAGGAGCCTATTTAACTTCTTCCATGCTGCCAAGTGATAGAATTCTTCATCTGAGCTTAACGATGACATTGATCAAAATGTTAATATATGTAGATTTATCAGGACATGATGATTATGGTGATAAGGCCTCATGATTGGAACTTCCAGAGTAAATGTATTGAAATTATAAATGCATATTTCCCAGTCCAAGGAAATGGATTCTGTATTGCAGTTAATGTTTCATACAGCCCAACTTCATTAGGCACAACTCAGCTAATGACATCATGAATTTGTTTCATTTTATCAAATTACATTACTTAGGGAAATGCATTGAAAACTGATTGTGAATAAATTTGCTTTTCCCTGGAATAACTAAAAGAAAGGATAATTGGATTAATTTGTCCCTTTTCCCCCCTATTAACTTGGAGCATGATGATTCTTTCTCAACTTTATAGCATGAACAACTTTGTGTTTAACATGATTCTCATTAACCAATGTAATTGTAGGGGTTTTAAGCGGGAACACTCACAGGCTGGACCAACTCCAGCTCGTTCCTTTCCAATCATATTAAATGCTGTCTCTCCAGGGGTACAGGCCTTTAACAAAGGTCTGTGTTACCATTATTCTTTATAATGTTAACAGAAACCATCAAAAAGGTCTTGCCATGGTTCCTTAAATTATTCACGCCTGATCCATTGTATCAAACTAGAATGTTTACTGCAGAATTGTTGTCCTCTGAGTTCTGATTGTGGTATTGGGGCTCTGCAGGATACGTATGATTTATAGTGATGTCTCTGAGCTCTTAAAAACATTGTTGTGCTGCATTTAATTATAGGAACAGATTCTACAAACAGTTGTAAAATCACATAATTTGCATGTAATTATGGGTATTATGTAGATTGGACAGGGATAGGTGGCTTTAATTATGCAGAAAGGGTAGGTCTTTCTAGTTTTAACCTTCTGTTGTCCAGGTTTCCTAGAAGTTATAAGGTTAAGTTCACATTAAAAATCAGCTTTAAAATCATGCTGAGAAACAGCTGCTATTGCACTTTTCTGTGTTCTGTGTCAAAGAAGCTCTCTCTTTTTAGGGGAATGGCTGCCAGTGGATTAGTGGTAAAGATATTACACTGAAGATACAAACAAATGAACACTAAATAATAATCCCTGCTATTAAGTGATCACATTTATTTAATTAAAAACAAACTACCAGTAACTTTTTCAAATATCAAATTTTCCAAGAAGTATTAATCTTTACCTAGCTGAAATGTTGGTCCGTATCTGCATTAAAAAACAAAGGTTTTCAATGGTGTGTTGTTCAGGTGAGCTTCCAAATAGGCATATAAATCTGTCTACAGCACGGGCACAAACACATCTGACCCAGGGGTGGTATGATAACCAGAACCAGAAGCAGTGGGTGTATGGTGCAGAGCTCCCTGAGCTGACTGGATGTGAATCGGCTTGGGTCTGACTGCAGGCTAAGCCACGTTTGTGCAGCAGTGCATTCAAGCTAATAAAGATATCTGCGAAGCAGAGCTTGTTAGGTCAGCCGTAGAGCTGATCTGCACCATGTGGATTCACTGGGTTGCATCTCTGCTAGCTCAGGGATCTATACACCATACTCCATGCATGACAGAGACAGGCTGATAAATAAGCTATTCCACCTGGAGACTACGGGTGAACATGTAGAATTAACTCGGCTTTGTAAATTCCTCAGCTGATGAGAGCAAACACACACCCCAGTGATCTGGGAGAAAGCCTGCCCCGTAGTAAATGTGAAAAGGCCACTTACAGCCAAAAGGAACCTGCAGTGACAGTCTCCTGCAAATTTCTGTTGTTTCTGGAGGATTAGATAGGTCATAGATTAAGCATTTGCTGCAAGGAAACTTTATATATAACCAGAAAACTGTTCGTATGCCTAGGAAGTTCTTACAGCGACATAATGTACCACTGTTGAACTGACTGTACTAGTGTAGTTGAGTGGAGGCTCTTATTCTGAAACAAATGGGTTTTCATTCTAGTATAGGAAGTTTTACAAGTACAGATATACTGGTTTAGATTCATACATTTGCTAATGTGTACAAGTCCTAAAAATCAGAGCTTTCCCTTTCTTCTAGTGCTGAAATCAGGAACATTTGAATTCCTAGGAAACATTTTCAGAAATAGTAAATTTGCTTCAGTGTTTCAAGAACTCCTTTAAAGGACGCCCCCTCCCCCATCCCAACCTCCTGTGAATATATGTATCTTCATAAGCTTTTTTTCTTTAGCTGAAGCTAACCAGTGAAGTTACTTTTACAGCTTTTGCATAGTTTGGAAGTTATAAGGTAGCAGGCCATTATCAGTACAAAAAGCTTGTCAAGTGCTGACCTTTCTTAAAGCACAGATAGCACAAGTGACTTCTGGTATGCCATGATGTCAACCTATTTCTCCAGACTGCTTTAAAGTAGAAAGAGGAGAACTAAGCTTTAGGACATGACTATGGATGCATATATTGCTAGGGATTTTTCTTTAATGTTATTTGTATTTATATGGTTTTAATATAAATTATACAAATTCCCACAACCACTGTAATATTTGTAAAAGGTGTATTTTCTGAAAGCCTCTTATTCTTTGTCCAAAATAGACAATATGTAACCCACAACCAACTTGTCCATCAGCCCAAGTTTAACCATAGGCTAGTACCTACTGTTTCTTTTAGCAAATGAACTAATTTGTGGTTGAAATAGAGCACATTTTCTAAATGGTCATTCTACTTATTGCATCTTTAGACAATTTGTTTCAGTGTTAATTATCTTTACTGTAAAAAAGTTGCATCTTATTTCCATTTTTGCTTCATATGACTTCCATGAAATTTAATTAAACAAAGATGTATAAAAGCAGCAGCAATAATTTCTAGTCCTAGAGACAACTATAGTAAGAAAAACTTGTAATATCTCTGTGGTCCAATTATCACTATGTCTAAATCGCTATGAATTTTTCATGAGAGTGAAGGCCACATGGGTTCTCAGTTTCCAAACTCTTTTTAGTAGAGAGAATGCTTCAGAAAGCATGCTAATTTTTGAAAAAATATTCTGGAGATACCAGGGAGGAGGACAAGCTGGATTACGAAATAGTTAAAGTGGTCAGAAAAACCTGGTCAGAAAACCCACCACCCTCACCACTAAAACAGAAAACAAATGGAACAGCAAAAAATAAAATATGTGATGTCCTAAATATGCGTAAATCAGAATATTCTGTTGTTGTTGTGTCAAGCACCTCAGAGCTAATTTTGTTACCATGATGCAGATACCTCTGTCAAATGCTTCTGTGAAATACTATGAGATCCCCTGAGAAGATCTATTATCCCTGAAACTATACCAGTCGATATCAGTTGTAATTCCTATACTCCTTCATGTTAGAAACGCATACGATTATACTCAGAATTGTGTGATAGAAGGTTGTGTGGTAATAGGGTTGTATGCTAAGTTATGCAATTAATTATGTACCTAGCCCTGCAAAGCCGTACCATCAGCTTCCATTGACTTTGCTTATGCTTTGAGTTCTTGAACAGAAATGCACAAGATACAATGAAAAATTGTTTACCATTGTGCCAAATTTTTTTCCTAGTTGTGACTACATTTGAGCAAAAAGATTTTATAAAATATGCATCCTGACATGCAAAACCCCACAGTGCTGAATTAAACTTTTCTGAAACAGCATCTCCAGGTAGAAAAGCTTCCAGAAGTGTTGGCTCACTTTTTTTCAAGTTACAGTTTATCCAGCTGCCATAGGATAAACATAAAATGACAAAAAAAAAAAAAAAACCAAAAAAAAACCAACACAAAAAAACCCAAAAAACCAAACCAAACACAAAGATAATCTATCCGTTAAATGTTCAGGTATTCTATTATTCATATGAGTGCAGACAATTAGGTTGATAAGGGAATAGTAGAAGGAAGGATGGGAAAAGGTCTTCCTAATGTTTTAAAACCAGAACCTTAAATCAGGTGCCATCTAGCCCAGAACTCAGTCTTTTATCGGCTAGATTTCTAGTAGTAAAATGCTGCATGGTGCCTGAAATGCCATTGCTGAGTGGTGCCACCAAAGTCCAGGCAACCTTCAACCAAACAACATCTGTCTCACACAGCCTTTCACACAACTGAGAAGAGTTTTACCAATCTTTTGATAAAATCCTTGGCATTTTGTTTGTTGCCTAGTCCCCATCCACAGTTGCACACTGTCACTGTAGTCAAAAATAAAATGAGAGGTAAGAACTGATGCTAAATCCATGTCTCTCTTCATTTCTTGAACTTAGTCCTTTGTTTGCTGGGAAAGTTTTACTAACTGTCAAAATACTCAATACACTGGGACAAACTATACTCATCCTTATGTTGGAGGCATTCCTTTTTTGCGTAAATGACTAGAAACTGCAGAAGACAGTCAAATTCGGTGATGCTTCATCCCAATTGAGTTGATGTTACCTTATCCAATGCACTGGTGATAACCACTCAGTCTTTATATTGCTTATTGGTCCAAATACTACTTATCTGTAGGAAATGGAGCATCTTCCACTCAGGAGTCTAAGAGCTGTCCCTCAACCAAAGGACAGTAATTATGTTACTCTCCTATGAGACATGAAAACATCCACTTTCAGATGAAACAAGGCAAAGGAAGAAGCCAGGTCTTGGTGAATGATCTGGTCCTGGGGTAAATGATGCCCTCATTGGGGCTAAGGGAGATGAGTAACTTCTATATATAAAAAGTTGTATGTTAAGAAACAGGGTTTCCAATCCATGGCTGATTGGAAAGAGGCCATGCATTTCATACAGAAGTTTGAGAGATCATGAGATATGTGTGCAGAAGACAGTTATATCAGATAAAATAACAGTGCCTTCTGCATTAACAGCCTAATGCGCGTGAACATGACTGTTTTTTCTGATAACTTTAATTAATTTTAGTGTGGAAAATGAAACTGTAAGAAGGAATATATGTGGCAGTGAGCCCTTCCTGAACAGGGAAAAGACACCAACTGATCTGTGAGCACACAAAAAGGTTATTACCTTCATTAGGCTATGCACAGCAACAGCAGCACTTGAGCCTCAGATATTGGTTTTGGGCATCTCATGTCTCCTCTCACCATCCTTCACCCATGGCCAAAACCAAAATGAAGGAAGGTAAATGATGTGAAGAAAGAAGTGGCTTTCTCCAAAACACTTCAAAATAGATCAGGAGAGGAAGAAGGGAAGATGAATTACTGTCTTAATTAGTCCTAGTTGAGATCACTCCTTTTTTGGTCTGGGAGTCTCTCCTAAGGTCCACGCTTAGCTTGCCTAGCTATGTGAGCATTTCACACAGTATCATACATGTAAGAGAAAGTTAACACCAAAATCCTTAAATGCAAGTAGGTACAGCTTACTCTGCAGGAATGATTTGTATTCAAAAACCAAGTGATGCAACTGTGAACCAGAAACAAATTTGCCTTGACATATCATGTTATGGTCTTTATTCACAGACATGAAAGTTATCCATAGGAAACAGTCATGTGTTTGCACTGCTGTTTCACTGTTTAATCCCAGTACTAAATACAAGGCAGTGTTTTATTACCTAGTCTGGGAACCCTCCATTACCTGTTGTTGCAGTGTTTCCCTTTTGTATGTGGAAGAGCCTTTCCATCATGTAACAAGTCTGGAGAGGTTCACTGTGTAAAACATGGGAGTGCTTGTCACCTACAGGATCAGATTCAAGGATGCTACCTACTAGTCTCTCAGATGAAGGTAACAACAGTTAAGGTTTTAAGCAGCTTTCAGTAAGCAATGATATTCCTATTGTACTGGATTATTTCACCAAGAATGCTAAACATTTTTAGTAACATCAATGGGTTGATCCAGTGCTAGTCTGGTTCTGCGTCTCATTTTTGTCAGGAATAAGAATTTAAGCCATAGTAACAAGCTTTAATATCCAGTAGTCATCCAGCTCATAAATGTGTGTGATAGGGGAAGAAAATCACTGATTAAAAGTGTCTAAGTGGCAAATTAAAAAGGGAAAACAGCTGCCATGCCAGTGGTACCATTGTTTTGTGCTCTGCCATACAAAAAATACAGATTAATTATTTTGTGTATTTCTACAATAGATGACTGATCACTTTCAAGAAAAAAAAGTTGATCTCTTGTCTCTTTGTCATATTTTATGATCAAATTTGAACCTATCTTTTTTGGAACTGATGTTTCACTTACAGCTCCTCTCCATTTTTCCACTGCCCTGTTACTGCCACCACATACATTTTCCAAGGTCTGTAGTGAAAGTCCCAAATGTCTCTTAAGAAAACTTTTTAAGTTGGTTGCAAGTTTAATAGATTTAAGGATGTTCCATTTATTTCAGACCCCTCCCCCCAAAACACCTAAAACAGGGATTGTTTTTTAGAAAAGGACTCCAAAGATCGTATTCCTCACCTTTCTTGATACACAGAAGAGTCTAAAGCTAAATCATTAGGTAGCTATGAGTGTTTAACTCTGCAGTTCTGTGAATCCTCCACTTCCACATTTTTTTTCACAGAGTTTCTTGTCACCCAAATAAAAAGATGTCAAAGTTCCCTGATAGTATATGTGGAGGCTTATCATCATGAGGATTAGATCCCTGATGCTTTTTGAGAGGAGTTTACTTAAGATCTTGACAAGTATGATCATCCCCATGGTATAGAGGAATCTGAACATTTGGTTGAACTCTTTTTTGTCTTTGGGAAGAAGTAGGGTAATGTATTCATATCGTCCAGAGAAAATGAAATATATTCTCTTCTGTTGGTAACTCAAGACGGTGATTAACAGCAACCGTTAAATAAGTTAAACATTTTTAAATCACAGGACTGGATCGTTGAATAGAATTGGCTGTGAACTACTGATCTTGAATCAGAGCTACTAACTGGCCTCATTCATTTGAAATGACACAGAAAAAGAGAGAGATAGATGTTTTAGTCAATCACAGAATGCCTATGAGCCAGTGATCTAGTGGTCTTGGGGAAAAAAAAAAGATAATCTTCAACTGAAATATTTCCAGTTAAAATAGGAAAAATACAATACAGTATACACATTGCTAAATACCAAGTATGGTTTGGTCACACACAAGAAAATATATTTCAAAGTGGAAAAGGTGGAGAGAAAAGCTAATATCAGCAGAAGAAGCTAAGATAAGCAGAACTGGGAGTTTATCTTGGTTAGACTATCAAGTGGTACCTTGGTGAGACTGGCAAAAGAAAAGATGAAGGACATATGTGTTATTTAAAACAGTATATATACTTCAGAGGAGAAAAGTAGGGTAAATACTTTGGGAAGGAGTTATGATAATATGGGCCTAGAAGTAAGCATACACAAGCTGGTTATGCGGAAAGTTTGGCACAAATCTCTAATAAAAGTAATGAGAGCAAAGAACCAAATTGGTTTTAAGCTGGCGATCAATATGCATACAGAAGAACTGCATAGTTTAATTGCCTGTGACAGCTGGAAGTGGCCAAGGGTATTCCTTCCAGTCTCTACTATTTATTTGTTTAAAGTATTAGAACAATTGGTATTTTTTCGTTGCACCAAAATTTAAGAAAGGTTAAGAGTGTGAACTCGGAAAGCACTGATAAACTAGATCGGCTTTCATCTTAGGCACTGATAGAGGATAATATGGGACAAAATCAGCAAAGATAACAGCATAATTAATGACAATTAGTATAGTTTTGTAATAAACGCCTCTTATCAAACAAATGGTGTCTTTTTGGTGAGATTACATTTGGCTTAGGATAGTAACTAGGACTTTATAGTGTAGCTAGAGACAGAACACAAAGGTATTTGTCTTAAGATGCCATAACAAACCACTATAAATATGGCACTGTACAAAAATCACAAAAAACATATTCAATATATTAAAAACTAATTAGTTGAATGCTTATAGTTTACTGTAAGTACTTACAGAGTGCTTATAGTTTACAGACTCTCCTGCTACGTGCATCCATTGGAGACCAGTGTTGTTCAGTGTCTTTATCAATGTTCTAGAAGAAAATATAAAATCAATACAGGTAAATTTGTGGGTGACATGAACATCGGTAGAGCAGTAAATAATAGTAAAGGCAGGTTAGTAAAGATTGCTATGCGTCATTTGGTAAAGAGATGATAAGGTTAATTTGAACATATACAAGGTCATATAACAAGAAAAAGGGAATGTACATCATATTTATGGAGTGGAGAATAGTTATGTGGAAAGCATTGACTTGGAAAAGGCCTTAGAGTAAAACTGAATGAAAATGGATTTGTGAGTTTGTTAATTTTTTATATACCTAACCTATATATTGATATAAAATTATTTCATTTGAAATATTTTCATTGTTAATCCAATGCCACGTTTGAAATAAAAGGGATTTTTAATTGATTAGAATGTTTGGTTTCAAGGAAATAAAAAGTATTAAACATGTCAGAGGAAAGTTTAGAATGAAACATTATTTTTAAGCTAAAAAATCAAAATGTTTTAAATTTTGCAAGTTGAAACTCCAAGGGCTAAAATTTAGACATTATGCTGCTGTGTTAGCTGCTCTTGAAATTTCTCTGAATTGCTCCGGACACATTAACACTGTGGACATAGTCATGCTTGAAACCTTGCTGCAGAATCTTCCAGCACCATCATTAATCCTCTAAAATTCAAGTCATGCCCCGTGCATGAAAACCTGCTGCTTTGTGTGTTAGGCCCTTACTGAGATACATCAGCTGGCTTTGTAAATAACCAGTATTTCTAAGAAAAACCCTTTACCTTCCAGGAGATACTCTGCATAAGGGTATAGTCAAGCCATGCAGTGTAGCTTGTAGGTCCCACTGTTGGACTAAAACTGTTGGCAGAATCTAGGACTAGACACTTGTTAGCCTAATAACAGCTACCTTTTTCTCACAATATGAGGTTTCTTGTATCTTCCATGCAGTTCTCTCATGGGAGCACCTACCTCCCAATTGAATAACTTCTGCTTATTTTACATTTGGAATTAATTATAAATCTGTATAATATAATGCAAATTTATGGTAACAATGGCTGAACAAAGCTGATAGTTAAAAAAGGAAAATAGTGAGTATTCTATATTTTTTAAATGGACTTTTTCATTCTTACCTGTGTCACAGTACTGCAGTGTCCTCAAGGTTGCACCACTGATCTTGGCACAGAATGACAACTACATTGCAGCAATTTCAAGGAAATGCATGCTAGAAAAACTTTTTAATGTTTGAGCTATGGTATTTTAGTCCAAGTATGTAACAGTCACTTTACAAACCAGCTTGCTAGGTGCAAACTTGAAAGCTATTTGAGCCATTTTCTTGTGAGTGACACAGGACTTCGCCAAGTGTTAAATCTCACACCTGCAGTGGATGACTATTCCTTCTTCTTAACCTACTTGACCTCAGTGCATCTTTCACTCCCTTGCCAGTGGTCTGTGCTTCTGGACTGTCTCAAAGAAGGGGACAGACTTTCTAGCTCTTTCCTTTCCCTATTGAATTTCTAACTCATGCTGTACTGATGTAGATTTTCTGTCCTCTCCTCTTTCTCATTCTTACAGAGTGTTTCAGTTCTTTACTTTTTTTCTGTTCTCATTGCTTCAAATGTCTTACTGCTGGTTTCAGAATGGGATATCAATGTAAAGACTAGTGAACTTAGAGCTAGGTCTCCTTCATTTCACTTGCTTGAGTCCTGTATCTTGTTTCCTTGTCTAGGTTGCTGTCCACACCATGTTATGCCCATGCTATGGCAAACTATTTTCAGCTTTAAAACTCATGGTCTTTGTTTCTGGTCTTGCCAGGCCTAAAAATGAGTTTTTCATTCCCCATGAACCACTTTATTTAGTTTGGCTTGCACAACCACCATCTCCAGAAATTCTCTTTATTCTTGAGTATGCTTCTACTGAAACCTTCATTCATGTTTCAGTTATGCTCAGAGCATTCTGAAATTTAAAGCATGTAATTAAGTGTTTTCTAGCATCAATATCTAAATCCATTTCCAAAGAATTTATTATCATTTTTGATTTGACAAAGAGGAGGATAAAAATGAATATTTAATTGTTTTAAGGAATAAAAAATGTAAAGTGAAAAAAAACAAACTTGAAAGTGCAATGAGCATAATTACAAGACAGCTTTTTTATTTTACTTATTTATTGTATCCCTAGCCTGAGAATACAGAATGTTACAGCTTGGCTACTCACTCAAGCATAGAACTAGAAGATTTGTACAAATATCCCTTTGTTCTTTTTCTCCTCTGAGTTCTGCTCCCTTTAGACTGTATGATCTTCTTTGGGTAGTGACTATATGGTCTTGACTATCTAAAAATTATTCATACATTGCTGACACTACCAGAAACAATAAGATCCAAAAAAGGCCTCAGAGTTTCAGCCTATCCCATTATGAATGAAGTTCACAGTTACAGACAGGGCCAGGACATACATTAGATGCTATGTAAATCTCAATAGAGCTCCAGATGCAGGGCATGAGGAGTATCTAAATCTTTATTGAGAAGGACATACAGAAAGGATTAAATAGGTGTCAGAGCATTTGGAAAAGATTACGAATTATTAGAGGTTATATGGAAACAAAAAAATGGAGGAATAAGATATTTAGGAAACCTAGATAAGAAATTAATTGACTCATAAATTCTGTGATAGATGGCAGAATTAATTACTGATAAAATAGATTAGCAAAGGAGTATAAAAATAGAGGAAAAGTTTGATTTAAAAATCAAAGACCTAGAGAAAGAAAGTTCATACCTAAAACTGCACAGAACACTTAAATTTCAGCCTTGCTGGAAGCCAATACTATAATAGGACCGTACAATCCTGTTCTGTATGTGAAATTATGTTTTTTCATCTTCATTTTTCTCTTTGCTTGGGGTTTTTTGTTTGTTTGCTTACTGTCTCTGGCCACTTGCTGGTGGTACCTCCCTGAAATACCTGCAGGAATAACCACGGCGCTACCACATGCCTGGCCCAGGAAACCTGGCCCAGGTTCGTTGAGGCTCTGTAAGTGAGGGTGAGGGTGGCTGAGGCATGCCTGGCAGTGGGAAATGGTAGGATACTCCAGCTGCTCTTTCCAGTTGCTTTAATATTACTCTTTGTGGGGTGGGGGTGTTGGCAAGGCAGAGACCTCTAGTTTAGACCTGTTAGAATTAGTTTAGGAGTTGGAAGTTGGGAGGCAGTTAAATGGAACAGAGCTTTCTTCTAAAGTTCTGGGGTGTTTTTAAATTAAATTTTGTTTCATATTCCAACATTACACTTGAGACCATAATACAAACCCTCCTCTTTACACAGAGTTTTTGCTGCTCTAATTAATTCTCTTCGTTTCTTCTCTTGTCTCCCATCCCTCCTCCCTTCTGAAACTGGATCAAATAAAAAGGGCAGGCTTCCAACTTTGTTGTTTGATGTGCTTTTATCACAAAATGAAACAAAAATAAAAAGCATAACTTCCTTATTATGATACTGTTGGTTGCCAAAATGAGGTCTCTGTGAAAAAAAAAAGTTATTTTAAGATACCAATCATCCATGTGATAAAACCTTTCACTCTCCAACACATGCCAAATCTTAGAAACACACCTGTTGTTGTTATATTAGTTTCAAGAATTCAAAGATGAAGGATATAAAGTATCTCAGTCACCAAGCAGACTGCAGGATAATCCACTAATCCAGACAGATGAAAGGAAATGCAGATTTTATGCCCTCTTGAGAGTGGTAGCTTGTCAAAAAATAGATCCTTCTGCTCAGCTTGCCAGAAAGAGAGAGAGAAGAGAGAAAGAGAAAGAAAAGGTCTCTATCTCAGACATGCAAACACACATACATGGACACAAGAATATCTGTTCCACAGCAGTACATTAATCAACACTCCTGTAGAAATCAATGCCAAAACACATATTGATAGATACCTCTATTTCTTTTAAGATGAGAAAGAAAGTTGGTGGGCTTATTTGACCAAAAAAAAAAAAAAAAAAAGTAATTCTGCTTGCACTTTAAAATATGAAGACAAAAGAAATCCTTGCCTGTTCAAATAACAGTCATGGTCAATACACAAATACAAAAAATTTGCATGTCCCAGAGATTTTTTTGGATCAGACTCTGCTCCCTTTATTCGTGTCAAATGTTACCTTTAATTACAATTAGTATACTTTCATGATAAGGGACTAAGTCAAAATGTGGATCTTGCATTTTGTAATGTAATGATACACTTTCATTTGAACCCCACATGTATATGACAGATTATTTTTACTGGACAAAATGACAATATTACTTTGAGCACAGGAAAGAAAACCTGTGTGATCACTTCAGTTTCTTCAGCTCCCTTGCATTTAATCTGTTTTATATCTTTTGTGTTCACAGGGTGCAGCAGGTGAAGGTGGGGATGGAAAAGCATATCAGGCAAAATGTGGATAGAGTCAGCAGTAAAAGAAAAAAATGCGTGCTGTCCTCTACTGTGCAAAGCAAGCATAATTGCTGACATGAAGAAGTTTGTACTTCTGGGAGGAAAAAATTAACCAGCAAAAATTCATTACCAATGACAAGAAAAAATCTGGGGAAAAAAAAAGAGGTTTTTTTTTTTTTAATTATTATTTCATGGCATAAATTGGAGTTTACTGTGATTTGGACACATTTATTTCGATACTTCTACATTTACCTGGACTGTAATCTTACATTTATACTATTTGTGTTCGGTAAATCTTCATTTTGTATTTTAAAGTGAGTACTGGCTGTTCTCTGAGATAATCTTTCTCAGAGATGATGACATATACTTAAGCATAAAACAATGTATTTCTTTAGTTTAAAAGCACAATAAATTAAACTAATTCCTTTGAAGTTTTAATACAGGATTAATGATGTGTTAACATACATAGCAGTGCTAGTGTTCTTGCACTTAATAGATGCAACTATGAACCTTACTGTACATACCATATTTGTAAGATTTCTTGTTATGAAATACATTGCAAATCTGACCAGTCTACCTTTAATGGGAACTCTAATCTGGTGAGGAAGGAGATTCACCATTCACTACATGGCTACTGCTTTTAGCAGTTATATGAAATATGTAAGATTTATAAGGAAGCAAAGGAACAGTAGCAATGAGAAAGCATTATTCTGCACTTGAGGGAGGGAGTTATAATTGTCACAGGAAGACACACGGGGAGGCACCCCATGCCCATGTTATAGCCCTATAGTAGAATCCCATCCTAGAAACATTCAGGGTCAGGTTGGCTGGGGCTCTGAGCAACCTGATCTGGTTAAAGCTGTCCCTGCTCACTGCAGGGGGGTTGGGCTAGATGACCTCTAAAGGTCCCTTCCAACCCAAAGCATTCTATGATTCTAACCCAGGAGGCTTTTACCTCCCCATTAAACCCTTCCTTGTGCTGCCTTGCCACAACATTGGTACTCCTGAATTGTCAGAGAAGCACCACAGCTTCTTACTGGCTCATTATCCTGCATGTAGCTTGATTGACTTCCAGCTTCTGACACTTGTGGAAGCAGCAGAGGAGATGACCCAAGGGTATGCAGGGAGGAGCTCTGGCTTTGTGTGAGTAAATGAGTATGGCTGCAGCTGCACTACTTGCCTGCTGGTCACAGTGGGGCTGGTCTGCCATGGCTGCACTGTGCTCGAAGAAGCTTGATGCTCTGAAAACCCTCTAGACAAAATCTGTTTCCTTAAATGCTGTGTTAGATGAGAAGACTTGAGGCAGTATAAAATACCCACTGCAAGGATAATTACAAGAGTCCCATGAAAACCCAAGGTCACAGCACACTCATTCCTTAGTCATTTCCATGGGTTTTTCAAGGCATTTCAGAAGAACAAAATGTTAAGAAGAAATTTCAAACAGACCAGTGAGATGGCTTTTTGTATATTTATGAAGAGAAAAAGGCACAGGGTGGGGGAAGTATGAAGGCTCTATAATCTACAGTTAGTATTTTATGTTAATATTAATCCTATTATGCAGAAATGCAAAATTAGACCTACCTTCTTAGTTAAGAATTCTCTGAGGCTTCTACAAAGATAGTGGAATTTAAAATATTAAGAAAAAAATGATACATAACTGCAACATATTTTAATGATTATTTATTAAAATGGCAATGCAAGTACAATAATAACTGAACTGTATATAACTTCATAGAATACTGGTTATACCATCCATAATGCATATGTATACAATGACTTAATTTGGGTTTTGGGTACCTCACCTGCCAGTGAGGTAGTGTCCTGGTTTCAGCTGGGATAGAGTTAATTTTCTTCCTCGTAGCTGGCATAGTGCTGTGGATGAGAAGAATGTTGATAACACACTGATATTTTAATTGTTGCTAAGTACTGCTTATGCTAGTCAAGGACTTTGCAGCTTCCCATGCTCTGCCAGGTGCACAAGAAGCTGGGAGGGGGCACAGCCAGAATAGTTCATCCAAACTGGCCAAAGGGCTATTCCATACCATATGACGTCATGCTCAGTATATAAACTGAGGTGAGTTGGCCGGGGAGCAGCGATCGCTGCTCAGGAACTGTCTGGGCATCGGTCAGTCGGTGGTGAGCAATTGCATTGTGCATCACTTGCTTTGTATATTGTTATTATTATTATCATTATTATATTGTTATTATCATTACCATTTTACTTTATTTCAATTATTAAACTGTTCTTATCTCAACCCAGGAGTGTTTCTCACTCTTACTCCTCCGATTCTCTCTCCCATCCCACCGGGGTAGGGGGAGTGAGCAAGCAGCTATGTGGTGCTTAGTTGCTGGCTGGGGCTAAACCATGACAGATAGGTAAAATTATACACTATAATATTCAGTTCCTCCTCCTCATGCCTTTCTTGCCTTAAAATTGATGGTAATTATCAGAAAGAAAAGTTTCTGAACAATCCCAGTTTCATAAGGACTCAGTAGAGGTACAAACATCACCTTCACTTCGGTTTTTTTTTTACTTTAACATTCAAGTTGCTGTGGAAAAAAATACTTCTAACATAGAAGTATATGTAAAAAGCAAAGGAGATGGAGCTCTGGGTGCACGCAGCTGCAGAGGAGCAGGAAGCACCTCTCTTTTTGGAAGGTATCTATAGAGGGGACTTGGATTCAAATGCTTTTCTGCTTAAGAGCATTTAAGTCCACCTCCATTCTGGCAGTAAAGTGGTTGAGCCATTAAATTATAATCTGTACCTGAATTTGGGAATACCATTCTCTCCTGTAGATTAAGCCTGAGGAGCCTACCCACCCTTCCTTCCAGTGTTCTGCAGTGAGTTGCTCTCAGTCTATCCTGTTGAATATAATTCACCTTGTGTAGTATACTTAAATATTTATTGAAAGTAATTCGGTGGCCTGGTTAGGACACATTAAAAAAAAAAAAAAAAGAGACCTACTTTCTGCTTGATTCATATGAACAATGAATGTTCTTGCAAAATGAATATTTAATTTATCACCCTCACCTCAGAAGTGCGTGATCTTAAATCAATCCCTTCTCCAGTGCATGTCTAATTAGGTATGCAAAGTGAAATCACCCTGGTAAACAAGAATTAAAACATCTTCTCTTTGAACTAGTGGTTTGGACTATCTTTTTGAAGGGGGCTACCAATTCGGATGAGGCAAAGGTGTGAACCAAATCAAGATGTCCTTCTTCTGGTGGGATTTATCTTCTGCAGCATTAAGGGTGTATTTGCATTAGGATTTTTTCTTTAGATCAGGAGGGCATTTTTCAAGGGACTCTCCCAGTCACCTCCACTTCCTGTGCATTGGCTCACACTGGGAGCAATCCAGGATCTCACAAATCAGCCTCCTTTTGGATAAACGTACACTGGCAGATGTGTCTCAGAAATACAAACCCTGTGATCCAGCTGCAAACAGGATGTCAATTTACAGAGTCAGAAACACGTTAGTCTGAAGTAGCAACTCTTGAAAGTCATATAGTGTGCATGTAAAGTTCTGACTGCTGTTTCTCTCTATAAAACTACAGCTACTGGGCTACACTTCTTCCTAATGCAGATGTAGCCCTAACTTCACCTTTGCTGCAAGAGTGATTTTTTTTTTTTTCCAGTGACTTCACTCTACATACATGAGTAATTTAGGAGAGACCAAACCCACAATTTCTGGCATTTTCAATATTCATGAGAATGAAAAGACTAGCTTTGTTTGCACCATAACAGGTAGGACCATGTTCTCTTTGCTACATATGCAGGTTTGATTTGGCCCATAAAAAGTTCACATGTATATTTGCAGCATCATTTGAGTTATAATTCCATGCACAAACACTTGCACCTGTATAATATTTTAGGAATAAAAATCGGGAAATTACCTGGACTGATGCTCTAATCAATTTTCAGCATAGAAGTGCCATAAAATGTACAGGACCAACCAGTTTTTTATGGTGAGAGGAAAGGAAGGCTGACAATACAGTTTTTAAACTTCTTTAGGAAATTTGAAGTCTTTGCTTTGCCCTTTCCTTAACAAATTCCTGGATATTGTCTTCTGGGATAAGCCTAATGATCATGAGCTGTTGACTAATCATAGCCTGCCAGACATCTGACTCAGGATTGTTTGCACGATGCAACTTCTCAGCTAATTCTCTTCCAATGTGGAAGCACTTTCTGTCTAGTTTATTGATAAGAAGCAAGAGCTGTTGAGTTTTCTATTACTAGGATTCCAACACATGATATTACTTTTATTAACTGTACCACCATTACTATATTTTGGGGTTTGAGCCATGGACTGAAGCCATCTCCAAAAGGATGTGAAACTAAACAAGTGAAGAATGAATGATTTACATTGGCGACAAATGCACCATTCACCCAAGTGTTGCAAGCAATTAATTTCAAAAGCTATTCTAATGAATGATATTCATACTTCTAAAATGAACCAATGCAGAACCTGCCAGCTTCTTTCCAGAATAATCTTTGGTATGAGACAACATTGAACATGTGGAGGCTTTGAACAAGCAAGTTCAGAAAAGGATTGGGAATATTAGAAGTAATTTGGAATATGAATGCTTAGATTTGTCTTTATGGGAAATTCATGAAAATTATTTCTAGATTTCTTGACTTCATTTTTTTCCTTAAGATATTAACTATTTTAGTATAGACTTCTTGCTGAATTACAGACAGGACTCATTTTTGCGGATTTTTTTTTTTTTTTTTTTTGGCTCTCACTTGTAACACAGTTGAGTTTTACTTTATTTTAAGCAATCTTTTTACTTCTTCTTTAAATGTCACACTCAGTGCACTCTTCCTCATGGTCTGAATGGACTTAATTGGACTTTATTGGGGTTGGGGTTGAGGATTGAGTCAAATGAAAATGAAAAAAGAGGAAGGACTGGAGTAAAAGGTTTGCCAAATTACATCCTAAAGGCATATACTTAGTTAACAGAATACATTTTCAATTTTCACTTTCGTCCATTCTCACTTGTAAAACTGTGGGATATTCCCTGAAGCTTTCTACTTACCAAATAGTGTTCTATCACAGACTGATACATTAGCCAGCTGATTTTGATTACATAGATTGCATTTTGAATGCACATAAAAGAAAATAATTTGTAGTAGCTTATTCATAAGGTTGAATAGGATCACTGTTAGCAATATGAGGCTATGTCCTGATAGCATAAAATACAACTACTTAAATCCTGTCTACTGATTCAAGCAACTGTTTCTGTGTAATAACACTGAAGGAGCTCTATGGGTTTTCATGTGAATTAAGTAACAGTAGTGTTGAAGAAAGCAATACTCCAGCTCTCAAGTGGCAATGAAGGTGAAGTCATGGGCCATTATAACCAGGGAAACAGATTGCAGACCCTTAAAACAATGTCTAGGAAAGAAAGATTTGGAAACAAACTTTTAAGGTGGCAGGCATACAATATCTTGTAAAACCTGGGATGTGCATATTTAAAAAAATAAACACTGAAAATTCTGGGAAAAGTGCATGCAACTATAGCATAATCAAACTTGTCCCATACAAGTGAAACTCATCTGTTATCCTCTCCTCTGTCTTGTATTTATGCCTTTTTCACAAACACCTCTCTATGATGCCATTATTAATTCACGAATTTATAAGTCCTTTTATTCATGCGTGCTTGGATGAAAGTGTGCACACAACTCTTGTGTTAGAAAAGAGCAGGCAGAGAAGACAGAATATTTGCCAGATTTCTCTGTTGATGTACCTGAAAACAGAGATTTTCCTACTAGCACCATCCGTGCTGTTTCATGCAGAGATGAAACATCTCCAGGGGGATATTTTGCATTTCTGCTAGCAGCTAAAGGTATATCAGTTCTGAGAGCATTCTTAGTGTTCCAGATAAAGAAATACACCTAAGTTTAGCTGTCCTCAGTATCAATTTCTGTGAAGGGAAAAAAAAAAATCATGTGAGACAAAACTAAGATCTACTAAACACCCCAACAACCAAACAACAAAAAGGGGAGATAAAAATAATAATACCCCCTGCCCTCATTTTGTGTCAAGTCTTACAACAGTTCAGAAAATTATTTTAGTGCATTTCAAAGTGTCATCATAAGATTGATAGAAGGTTATAAGATGGCAATGAAAATAAACAAGATTCAAAGGGTTCAGCACCAGAGAGTAGGGATGTACTACCTGATGTTGGCCTCAAAGGAAAAGTACATCAAGGACAGAAGGAAGCTTAGACAGAGAAGGCTGTTGAAGATTATATTTTGCTGGCTTCCCTGAAGAGCTCTCTAGACACTCTCCGTAGATTTACCAGATTCAGTAACATGGCTTCCTGGTGGCTGATAGGGAAAAAATTATTTTCAAAGAGATTCTGGTTTTATTGTGTGAGAATGTAATATTGTGTCTGCAGCTAGCTGGACACATGGTGTTGCCCTCAGAGTTTTCATTGTGAGTGAAAAATCACATCTGAAAAAATTATGGATGCCTTTGAAAATCATTCCTTGTCTCTATGACTGCTCTCTATATGGATTTTGTCTTTCACAATGGTTTTCTTCTCGGGTGATGTGTGGCCACAGCTGTGCATCAGGCACAAACAAGTTTTCCTACAGTTCAGGTGTTTTCAAGGGATCTTACTATATTATAGCTCACTGTCTGCAGTCAGATGCTGGGTTAACTTCAGCCATTTTAGCTGATATATTTGAAATTAATAGGAATTTCCTTTAATTCTCATCTTTGAACCATGCTGTCAAAACAGCTTTAAAAAGTGGCAGCATGAGACTCAGGGACACACATTTTCTGAAAGAAGTGGCATTAGTACTAAAGCAGCACAGAAAACATTTGAGAATGTAGAGAACTGTATAAAACATTCTCTGGTTTCAATCTCAGTAGGCCTACTATAGGACATTTTATAGCTGAAGATAATTATAGGATATTTGTGTAAGTTTGCAATTTTCATATTAAATCAAAAAGAAATATCTTGACTTTTTTCTTCAGGCTGATTTTCCTTTGAAGTTGTGTTTTGTCTAGCATTAATAAAAAAGATATTGAATGAAACAAGCTTTTGTTAGTTGCATTTCTGCAAAATGTTTAGTCTCTAAATATAATATTTACTTGCAATAGATGCTTTAAATATCAAATATTGTATTGACGACGTCATGTTATATGGTGTAAAAACTTGTCTACACATCCACAAAGGAGCCCAGTGACAATGGCAGGTGGGGCAGCTCAAACAGCACATTGCCCCAGCTCTTCCCAGGCCCATCCCAGGAGCCATCAGCCCATCAGAGCCCCATCTCCACAAGCCCAGAGGAACACAGAGGCCCCAGGGCAGGCAGGAACCCAAACTAAGGTCTGTCCCAGGAAAACCTCAGCCCCAGTGTCCAGATATGACAGACACCATGATGGTCCAAGAGCAGCCACTCCAGATCTGCTCCTGGACTGGTGGGGTTGCTGCCTGAGGTGTGGGACATGTTATGGGATGCTGGGAAAGAGCGTTTTGTGATTGCACAAGACTTATTATGGAGCATTTAAGAAAGAAACCGGAGTTGGGGAGGGGGATGGATTTAGATGATTTGGGGAGGAACAACTGCGGTAAAATAGAGGTGTGAGGGGACAGAGCTGGCTGCATGTAAATAGTGGCCTGTCTGGCCATGCCACCACAGGGGCTGTAGGGGCACGTGGGTGGGTTGTGCCAACCTGGGGTTAGTGCGGGTCAGGGTGCCAGCAGCTGGGCTGGACCGTGGGTCAGAGGACACATGTGCCTGGGGGCCAGTGACGGGGAGACCCCAGGGAGTGACACCAAGTGCCAACCCAGGTGGGACCAGGGCCAGAGCCTGGCTGGCTGCAGTGCAACACCAGGAGCCAGTGTGGGTGTCTGGGTGAGTGTGCGAGCGCTGGTGAAGGTCCGGCCAGATGAGGTGGTGAGCAGGTGACATGTACAGGGGGATTTTCCAAGGATGAGACTATGGGGGGTGTCTATTGAGGACCAGGGGAGTCCAGGTCAGCTCTGTACGTGCATGTGTGTGTGTGCGTGGTCTGAGCACCAGAAAGTGGAATGGGGCTGTGGTCTTGGGGGTTCACATGCCCAGGTGCCAGCAACTGGGAAGGCTGGGATCCAGGGACAGCTACTGGACAGACTTGGGTGTCTGAGCCCAGATGCTGGGGGGAACTACACTGCACATGTGTGTATGTGTATTCCTACCTGTGGACCTCCATCCTGCTCAGCCAGAGAGGAGAAACAGGGTGAGGCTGTTGGTGCTGCCTGTGTCTGTGCAAGTGCTGAGTGTGGCTGTTGGGGTTAGCCTATGTGGCCAGACAGGTATATATGTATATATGCAGCCTAACAGCATATATTGTATGTATGAGTTCTCATTTTGTATAAGCAGGCAATGGATGTCTCCCTGAGGTAACATCTCTGCTTGGCAAGAGATGGATTTGATAAGTCAAGAGGATTTTTGCATCTCTAGCCATTGTATATTTAGGGAAAAACTGAAATTATCAGAATTATATAACTGTCATGTGTTTCTTCCAGGACATGTGACTGTAACCCCAGAGTCCTTTTGAGAACCCCATTCTTACAGTTTTCTGTCTGAATAAATACAAACCCACATAAAGCCAAGCAGCACTACAAAGTACACAATTACAGCCATGGGATCCCCCATTTTAACTAGCAGATATGTTTGGCACAAACAGTGCCATAAACAGTGAAATCGGTAGTGGCAGGAGTCCCTAAGAAGCCCAGGTGCCAAACTACTGTTTAATTTCATTTGGGATCCTTGAGATCCAATGCATTTTATGATTATTTTAATTTATTTCTTCATTTTCCAATGTTTGCTTTCAGTCTTGGGTAGTTTAAAAAAATACTCAAATTTAAATTCATAACAAAAACTGCCTATGACTTGTACTTGAAATCTGCATCTGAAATTTTCCTGATGGAGCCTGCCTTGACTTTAAACAAAGCATTGTCTAAATCAGCCTTTTCAAATTCTAGTCATTCAGACTAAATGGGCCATCTTTGACAGCTGATTAAAATATCCAAGTATTATCATTTTTACCGGTCACTATTGTGAAGAGATGGTAAAATTAATGGATTTCTTCCTCTACTAGCAAATTTTCATGATAGTTTTACAAAGCAAATGTAAATTAAAAGCCTAATATTAAATCACATCAGCAAATCCCTTCAATTCAGTTAAGTGAAATAATAGAACAATAACTATTATTAGTCAAGAGACTTGTCATAAAACAGCATAAACTTTTACTGTGTTATCATTAGCTAGCTGCAGTGATAATTGTGTTCACTTAGACATTTTACACTATCTAAATGAATGTTTTAAGGCATATCAAATCACATGTCTAGTGAGCCCATCTTTGATTATCTGATAATACATACTTCTTTTCCCTTAGGGAAATATATGCTAACACACATTTATCCAATGTTATGAGTAAAGTAAATGGCTAAACTCTATTTTTGTTATAAAGACATGAAGTCCGATGTGTTACTTGAAAAATCAGTACAAGACAAAGTTAGAGACATTGTGGTGCTGTGATTTTTGGCGGACAGACACTCCCAATCTCCAATTACAGACATCTCCCATAAATAAACAAGCAAACAGAAAACCCAGTGTGTGATTGCCATCACTTACCTTCCTTCCCTTTTGATGGGATTTACATTTTTCAAATTTTCCTAGTTCTGAGGTTCCGAGGTGAGGAATACAAGCAGGTTCAGAAAACAGCTGTGCCATGTTATCCTCCAAGGAGCCACACTGGAGTACAAGAGAAAGAACAAATGTACAAAAATGTGCCATGCAACCCAGTGGTTGGACACACAGAGGGACTACTCCTCTGAAGCAAAACTGTTACTGCCTCAGGCTCAAAGCAAAACAGAGCCATTGAAGTCAGTTTGCATAGCAGGCTGCAATTGTAATTTATATTAAAAATATGTATTAACATAAATTATGCCTTTGTATTTATCTATTGCATTACCATATAACCTCATTCATGGAATACTAAAGTCCTTTGATCCATTTTTTTAAATCATGATGAGTAAATAGGAAAGAGTCTTTTTCTTAAGACCCAGGGGATTTCTCCTTCTTGGTCTGTTAAATGGAAGATACTGTTTTCTACTCCCAGGTCCAGCCAGTAGTGGGGCACTTCATACTTCAGTGAAAGATGTATGAATCCCTGCACTTTCTTGATTTGCAAGCACACACATCCATGGATCCTTCAAACCCTCTACCAGGCCTTGAGTTTGTCCAGAACCCATGCGCAAACCCCAGGTCTCCTGTCCCATCTCCAGCTCTGACCTTAGGTCTTTCCAGACTCTGGTCTCCTTCTTACTGGCTAGTACAGCTTAAAGTTCACTAGAAAATCTCACACAAACATGGAATAGAAAACAAAGTCATACAGAAAATAGAGTTTAATAGAAGATAGGACAGACTGTGGTGATCAGGTACAAGGCTTAGTCAGACAAGAGTGCCGATTAGCCCATTTGCACACAAATGGCCTCTTTTATTCTGTCTTTCCCCTCTAATTTCCTATATTTGTTCCTCCTTGATCTACTGTGAGGATCCTCTTTCCCTGCCTTTGGCTGTTCCTCTACAATCTGTAATAAGCTTTGCACATTCTCACAATCCTTTTAAAACACCTCAGAACAAGTTTTACACACAACAAAGCCCTCCTTGAATATAGAATCATGGAATCGCTTAGGTTGGAAAAGACCTTTAAGATCATCCAGTCCAACCATCAACCCACACTACCAAGTCTACTCTAAGCCAATCAAGGGTAGACTAGACTAAACCATGTCCCCAAGTGCCACATCTACCCGTTTTTTGAACACTTCCAGGGATGGTGACTCCACCACCTCTGTGGGCAGCCTGTTCCAATTCTTGACCACCCTTTCCGTAAAGAAATTTTTCCTAATTTCCAGCCTAAACCTCCCCTGGCACAGCTTAAGCCCATTTCCTCTTGTCCTATCGCTAACTACATGGGAGAAGAGCCCAACACCCACCTCACTACAACCTCCTTTCAGGTAGTTGCAGAGAGCGATAAGGTCAATATCCCATAGTAGGTCAGACCCATGACAGCCCTGTTTCCTTCTCATGAGGTATAAGGTTCTGGTTGACCCTCACCTGTGTGGTTGGTTTCTTCAGTGGCCTGTCAGCCAGTGACCAGAGAGCTCTGATCTTTGTCGCTGTCTCCATTATCTACTACTCGTTAGAGTTTGTGTATATGTGTGTTTGATTCATTTATTTTCCTGTTTCTTGTTTGTCTTTTATGCTCCATAGCAGTTAAACAGCTATTGTTACAAACCACGTCCTGGTAACCCAGGTATCCTTACAGGTATCCTGAGGCTGTGAACCCCTTTCCCCAAGGTTCATGCTTTGCCAATCCAGAGCTACTAAGATTAGCACTTTATTGTAGGTCAGGATCTATCTGTCTATACCCTCCTTTTCTTTTGGGAACTAGTCCCTGGCCATCCACCTGCACTGATCCTGCTAGCATAACACACATAGCACAGGTATCTCTTACCACAAACATTGTGTTGGGCCATCAATGATTAAATCTATCCTTAAGTTAGTCAGCTAATTGATCTGTGATGAACAAACATCACCATAACAGCTCTGCTCTCCCAATTGTATTTGGCTTTTTGCAATTTTCCTGTTTGCCTATATTGCAATTTTCTGTCAGCTGCCATACTGTGATGTGGTAGTCGAAGTTTTCAGTATGTCCTAATAATTCCTGGTGGTATGTAACCACTCTTACTGCAGTGGTCTCAATGAAAAGGATATGGGGCAAGACAGGAGGGACAACCCTTCCTAAACTGTCCCTGTTTTGTATTACATGACTATTTATCACGCTGTCATTCCTTTGGGAACATGGCTGGTGGACCTTCTTTTCCCTGTTTAGCTAGGTCATTATATTGTTCCCAAGCTGCTGAAAATTCTGAGCGCCTTGAGTTGTCAGTGACACCTTTTCTTGCCTCAGCGAATCATTTGAGGTCCATGCTCAACTGCTTATGGAGAATATCAGTCCTTCTGGTAAACATATACCTGCCATTTCACTGCCAATATTCAGTATGTTTGATGACAGTCAGTTCATTCCTTCTAAACGCTCTATAAATTGGTGTAAGGAATACTTTGCAGAACAAAATAGCTTCCAACTTGCATTGCAAGTATTTGGAAGCACAACCAGCATCTGTATAAGACCCCTGTCCATGATCCTATGTCTCATCCTATGTCCTCTGTCATCTTGCCCATGCTCAGTCTTTCAGGATGAGTCTTCTGATAGCTTCCAAGTAAATACGATTTCAGCCAAAAAAAACCACCCAAGGATGGGAAATGAGTAGGATGTCTTGTCTGAGAAAATGCAGGCACTGTTCTGTCCCCTGACATGACTATAGCCAAACTTCTGTTGGAAAACCGGATGGGATTGACTTTAGCAAAATCCTGCATCTGTACTTGTGTAACTCTGCTGTCTGTTTACTGACTACTTACTTGTTCTCTTCTCTGAAAATAGAGGGGTTACAAAAAAGACTTTTTTTTTTTTTAATGAAGTGTCGTGGTGATTTATTTCAATGGTTATTTAGAAATAGTCACTTTCGGAAAGTAATTTTAGAACAAAATAAATGCCAAAGTTATAAGTGCATCTGTCATGTAAAAAAAAAAGCAGATATATCTACAAGAGGACAGTGTCATTGTTGTCTCTACACTATCTGTTTTCTTATCATGCAGTATTTACCTGTTTACTATCAGTGGCTATATAGTTCCCTTGACAGATAAGAATGATGAAATTTGGCTTTACAAAGACATGTATAGAAATGCATATAACACTTCAGGGTAGTGCACAAGACTAAGCAATAACAAATGAAAATACATTCAGTTAACTAATGTTAAGGTTTTGCACAAAGTACATATAGTGAAATGGAAACAGAGGAGAATAAAGATAAAGAAGGGTAAAGATTTAAAGATAAGTAAGGATAAAGAACCTGCAAGACCACAGACAGAGTAAGACTCACATAATGAACTGGAAACAGTTTTGCGGTAAGAGTCTCTTTTGTAGGGAATACTTGATTTTAATAAACAAAATATGTCTATTAGAAGAGCAATTTACTATCAAATTTAAAGAAATGTTTTGTAATTAAAAAAAAATTTCTTGCCATTTTTTGAAAATTTGTCACTTAAAACTTGCTTAAATCTGTGGACCAGTAAATTGCCAATTATTTATGCATACTGTAATATATTCCTTCACAGCCCAATAATTGATGACAGCCTACATTCATGACATTCACCTGGGAGAAGATTTAAATTCTTGGTCTGAATCAGAGCAGAGGATTTCATTTTGGGTAGCTCTACCAGATCTTAAAATCCCAATCCTTTCTGGACTAGCAGTCTCCCATTCTCTTCCCCTGCCACTCCTCACTCCCAATATTTTTCTTAAGGGAAAATAAATAAAAAAAACCCCCGAACAAAACAACCAACTACATATTAAGACATTCTTGATGTGGAATAGTACTAGAAGAAAGATTTATCTGAGACTTCTTCCTCTCTAATCCTGTGTTCCATTCTTGTCAAGGCAGGGAAAGGGTACCTAGTCAGGGAGAGGATGCACAAGTAGCCCTCCTGTTGCTTAAGTTTCATTAAATAATTTTCCTTTGTACCTCTGCATCTAGGGAGGAAAAATGACTGCTTGTTTGGCTTATTTTCACTGATTAGTTTGTTAATCTGTGTGCGTGTGGATTATGTGTTTCTTGGAAGCAAGTGATGAATACATCACCAGGTATGTCTTTTACACACTCTTTTGAAAATCATCAGAAAAGCCTGAAATTAACACAAATTAAATGGAAGGTTCATAATTTCAATGCTTTTTTCTATCCAGAAAATTATCTAGTACTTTTTATTTCTGAGATTCTTGCTAGATTGTACCACAAAGTATTTCCCTGGATATTTCTGAGAATCTTTCTCTTGTTGTCTGGCTTACACATACCTGCAGCATTCTTACAAAAGCAGACACTATCTCTTACATTCAGCTCCTTCCCTATCTAGACCTGATGAAACCTCTGCCTTCATAACTTAGGTGTATGAAAGGCAAGGAAGGTCTTTCACAGCTCAGGAGCTGCATAACAGCATCTCTGTTATTTTGGTTTTCTATTCCGTAAGGAAGCTTTGCATTTTTTGTTTAATATATGCTGTGAATTAAGGGTAGTGCATATTCTACTATCATCAGCTAACCATGAAAACCACCATACTGTGAAAGAGGTAACAGGTATTGGGATAGCAAGAGCTAAAATAATTCAAACACCTTCCCCCGCCAGCTAAAAAGCAGCTGTGCATAAGCATCTGTAACTTATTGCAGTCTAAGAGAATGGTTAATGTTTGTACAAATGAGTTAGATTAGAGACCTGCTGGTTTTATTCTTTTCTGCTTAGAAAAAAAAAGATCTCTTAAGGCCAAAGTGAGAATGTCTTTGGGGTTTTTCTCCCACTCTGTAAGACAATGTGCAGGTGGGACTCTTCCACCAGGCTTTTGACTTTGCTCTTTTCAAATACGTGCTGTGTCAATCACTTTACTCTCTGCTGGCTGTTTGTAAGCAACCTCGATTACTTTCTTCAGCATTACTTTTGCATCCCCAATCAGTTGTATTGATTTCCCCACTGTGTACAGTATTGCTGCCAGCACCGTATCCATGGAGAATAGTTTAACTACTCTTTTTACTAGGTTTCTCACTACTGATCTTTGAAAACTGGTGGTACAAGTGTGTCAAATTATTTTTTACTGAAAGTTAGTTTACTTCTCCTCACACCATGTATGTTGACTTTTCCTCATGCTGTCTTTGTAGTTTATTTACCATAAAAGAAAAATAAACTTGACAGTGGAAACAGGTTCATGCTTATAGAAATTAAAAGGTAGTTGAAACAACAACAGTTCTGAAACTTCATGCAAATAACAAGCTCTATAACCTCTGTGTTAGGAACAAGGGCATACTAAGATTGAATTAATCTGCTTTTAAATGAAGTGTTTGGTCAAACAACTGAAATGATCTATGGACTGGGTGGGGTCTAGGATTTAATAGGTTGTGAAATATTCTGTGAACAGCACATTTCTGTGGCTTCGTTTCTTCTTTTAGTGAAAACACAGCATGGCACTTTTGGAAACTTTCCTGGTTTGCCTTAAGTAGCTCCTGCTGAGCAGAAGAGGATAAGAACAGCCCACAGAAGATGGCAGAGACCTCCTTTGCACTGTTTTACAGCTCATACTCCAAATGAGGCTTTTCTAATAGAGAGTGCCTGTTGTCACTAAAGATTTCTCTGTCTCTATGTCTTTCCTAGACATAATGCATAGTGCCCCAGGACCCAGAAAATAGCTGTATGGAGGCATGAGTCAAATTGAGACTCATGGCTTTTTGCACCACCTTATCCCTAAATTGGCTCTGTTCAAAGTGAAAAGTGGAAAATAATTTTGTTGAGAAACTGGAATTGCTTAACCAAAGGTCCATTTACTGGCCCCTATTACCTACGGTAGATTATAATTTTTATTTCAGTTTACATTCTGAAGCAACCTAAATATTTTTTTTAATTTGTTTTTTATATTTTTATATAACTGTTCTCTAGGGATTTATAAAGTCTGCCAAATTGTTATACAGTAGCGAAGATGGTAATTGCTATAGCACAGAGCCGTATGATTAGGCTGAAAGTGGTTATGGTTCAAGGCAAACTGTGGACAAATGTTTTTAGGAAAAAATATTATCAAGACTACTTAAAAATAAATCAAATGATAAATAAGAAATTTACTGCAGTAAATTTGGGAAAGTGGTTTCTACAGAAACAGAAGACACAAGAACAACAATAACCGTTCAACTGAGTTTGTTCACTTATTCTCCCAGGCTGGGCTTGTCAGTAGAATTATTGAAGCAGACCATAAAATACCTCAAATATGTTATCTGATAACAAGCTTCCCCGAAGCTCATGAACAATCTTCACTGTCTTTGTGAGATTAAATAAACCAGCTGGGACTCACTAAAAATGGTTCATAGTATAAATACTGTTAGTAGATGGTTTCCATTAGCAATAGTTTGTCACAAAAATGCTCTGCATTGTTTGTTACAGTCACTGAATCTTCACAGACATTATATTTTTATGAATACAATAAACAATGCTTACATAATACCCATGTGTATAAAAAACTTCGACATCTTAGTCTATGCCAAAAAACATTGGCAGTCAAACCTCTTCATCATTGTAACATTTTGAATTTCAAATTTATGTGGTAATTTTATTGGTGGTTAT
This sequence comes from Pelecanus crispus, assembly GCF_030463565.1. Lineage (NCBI taxonomy): Eukaryota > Metazoa > Chordata > Aves > Pelecaniformes > Pelecanidae > Pelecanus > Pelecanus crispus. The sequence goes on from NC_134645.1 coordinate 106,633,562, forward strand.
CAGAGTATTACAAATTTGGTTGCTTTCATCTGTGTGCAAAATTCCAATATTCTCTGCCAAAAAAGATTAGGTCATTCATCTGCAGCAAGAAGATTTGAGCACATGCTTAATTCTGAGCATGTAGCATCAAGGTATTCCGTTGAACACATTTATATCTTAAGCATATACATTCTTTAAGCATATAAATAGGTGTTTTCGCTGGATCAGTACCAGAATACACACAGCATTACAAACCAAGCCTGCGGGTAAATCCATTGAAATAAATATTAAACATGTGCTTAACTGCTGTGCTGGATTGTTACTTTTCAGTCTGGCTGGCTATTTTTTACTAGTCATCTTTAGAATTCGGTAATTTCTACTTCAGCTCTCATAACTTTACTTGGTCTGAAGAATGATGTGTCAATCAAGCAATATACTATGATTTTATTTTGATTATCCTACCACTAAAAGGATCTGGGTTTCCAGAAGATATGTGGTGGAAGATAAGTTTATTTAAAAAAGGACAAAAGAGATTATGCTTTGATTTTTGAAAAAATCTTTTAAAAGAATCATTCTTGGGATGCAATTCTTCACTGTTCGCACAGAAAATATAATAGTGTATATTTGTTTTTTAATTAGGATTCTCACAGACCTCTGATCTTCAGAAAACCAGAACATTAAAATAAGACTAAGTGTACAGTTTCTAATGTCCAGCTGAAACCACCATATGATGGTTTTCTGATATGACTTTCATATTAACATTTTTAAAAGCTAAATAGAAGATTTTTCGGAAAACTTCTATAACATTAGTAGTGCATAATACCAGGTCAGTTACATATATATCTATCACTATTCAATGACAGAATATTGTAGGTATTGCAGAAATATTAGATACATTAGTTCAAATTTTAAAGTTGAAGGTTTACATTTCATCCAAACATTACCTACCCATAAAAATTTATGTCAAATCCAGCCATTTTCCGTTAAATGTTTCAGTCACAAAGACAATCTTCCAGCAATTTGCACATAGAAGCAGATGTTTTGAATATACAAACATAGTTTAAGTGTACAAGTAACACAATAATTTGTCTAGAAGGCACTGAGACTGGTGAAGTTTGAAGTTTCTAGAGAGTTTATTCTGCAGTCCTAACAGCCAGTGTAAAATTCTGGTTTCCATACAAATAATTGTCTCCACTGTACAAATTTCCACTGTACCAGAGAAACAGTATTTATCTTGGAGATTTTGCTTGCAGTGTTAGATAGCCTTGACCCAGGTCATGGAGAGTTTTTATGATAAGAACAAAGACCTTGAATTGATTTGATAATCTGTGGAGACGCAAAACAGGGCAGATGGGATAAACTTGATAATGTTTGTGAAAGCTTGTGCTGTGGAGAAAAGGTACTGGAGTATTTTATACTAGTTGGAAATTCCTAAGATGTTATGTCCACTTACATGGAGTAACTCCATTTAATACTCCAGATGAAAAGTGGCATGTGTGAATGACTAAAATCAGGTTACTATCTGACAAGATGGACTGCAATAATGAAACTGAAGGCAGTATGCACCCGAAGGACAAAGTAACTGCATGTGCTGTGTTAACCCTACCCCAGCCAAAACCAGCACGCTGTATCACGGATTCTAGGGTTGCTGGAGGTTGTTCTTGATTACTTAATTTAGGATTAACTGTAGGTATAGTGGTTTGACCTTGGATGGCCACAAGGCATCCACCAAGCTGCTCTATCACTCCCCCTTCTCAGCAGGATAGGGGGAGAAAAATACAACGAAAAGCTCATAGGTCAAAGCAAAGGTCAAGGAGATCACATACCAGTTACCATCATGGGCAAAACAGACTTGACATGGGGAAATTAATTTAATTTGTTGCAAATTAATAACAGAGTAAGATAATGAGAAATAAGAACAAATCCATAAACACTCTTCCCCTACCCCTCCCTTCTTCCCAGGCTCAACTTCACTCCTGACTTCTCTACCTCCTCCACCCGGGCAGCACAGGGGGATGAGGAATAGGGGTTGCGGTCAGTTCACCATACGTTGTCTCTGCTGCTCCTTCCTCCTCACACTCTTTCCCTGCTCCAGCATAGGGGCCCTACCACAGGACACAGTCCTCCATGAACTTCTCCAAGATGGGTCCTTCCCAGAGGCTTCAGTTCTTCAAGAACTGCTCCAGTGTGGGTCCCTTCCACAGGGTGCAGTGTTTCAGGAACAGACTGCTCCAGTGTGGGTCCCCTATGGGGTCACAAGTCCTGCCAGAAAACCTGCTCCTGTGTGAACTCCTCTCCATAGAGCCACAGGTCCTGCCAGGAGCCTGCTCCAGCGTGGGCTCTCCATGGGCTGCAGCTTCCTTCACAGGGAAGGTGAAGGTGCCTTCAGGGCACCTCCACCTGCTCTGGCGTGAGGTCCTCCCCGGGCTGCAGGTGGATATCTGCTCCACTGTGGACCTCCGTGGGCTGCAGGGGCACAGCCTGCATCACCATGGTATTCACAAGTTTCAGGAGAATCTTTGCTCTGGTGCCTGGACCACCTCCTCCTGCTCCCTCTTCACTGACCTTGGTGTCTGCAGAGTTGTTTCTCTCACATATTCTCACTCCTCTCCCCCAGCTGCTATTGTGCAGCAGTTTCTACCTTTACCATTCAAAAAAAGAAAATTGTGCCATTTCTGCATACTCTTCAAAATGTCCTCTTCTGGTTTTTCAGTCTGACATCATCTTTACTTATGTTCACGTTCAACCAATTTTTCTTCACCCATGGACTATTCTCATTCCAGTACTAGACATCCTGATTGCAGTTGTTGATCATATGTGATGAAGTATAACCCAAATATTTCCATATATTCATGTCAAAGTCTGCTTTTTTGTCCCTGCTTAAAATACCCACAGAAATACTCTGTGAGCAAAGACATTATTAATTACTATGTATTACCTGTTTCATTTTTCCCAACACTTATCAGTTCTGCTGTTTCCATAGTTTCAGAAAAGCTCTTCCTGGATGCTAAACTAATATACAACTTTGCAATAATCTCTTTGTGAGGAGGCTATTATTTACTAGTTGTGTATACTGCATCTAGCAGAACAGGGAGCCAAACTTTTTAAAACATTCAGATGTTTCAATAATACAAATGGTAAATAGCAAAAAAGCAGTGTTAGCAGCATGTAGTTTAACAGATGTATGAAGGGACAGGTGAAAAACATACAGATTAAATCAGACCTGGCTGTGTCATGAAATAGTGCCCAGCCTCAGTTCATTGTAGTATTGCATGAATATCACACAGCTGTTTTTAATGATTAACGGGCTTGCAATTCGGAGGTGGTGAGATATTTATGTTAATGATTTCAATCTTTTATTAGAAAACAGATGGGAATATTTGGATTTGCTGAAGAACTCGAGAAAGATTTTGCCACTGAGGAGAATCTCTCTCTTCAGTATTCTCTCCTCAGGCTATGTTTCTCCCAAACCACAGAAAGACAACATTCAAGGAAAGATGTTTCAGCATGGTAAAAAGAAAGAGGAAAATGATGTGGCCCTACCGACCATGCCTTTCACATTCTAATAAATTTTGGTCCAGAGGAATAGGTTTGCTATTCCTTTCATTCCTTCAGCACAAAACATTGGGTAGGACTGTGCACTTATCCTTGAGACAGTAATAAAGGTATGTAATGAAGTGTAAATGTTGTTCCTCTGTGGAGCCCATGCAGGGGATAAGAACTCACCTTTGAAGTCATCTTTCTACTTAACTTAAAAACCCAGTTGGTCAAATTGCCTCAGAAATATTGTCAAAGGCCCAGAACTCATTCCCATGAACTCCAGGTGTTAAATGGTGACTGACCACAAATTACGGAGAACAAAGATGTTTTTCCTCCTTCATAATAGAAAAGACTTCACCATTCCAAACATTTCTACAGCTCGTAGGTTGTCAATGCAAGTTCACATTACTTTGGTAAGTGTTTGGCTTTTGTCACGGGGAATGAGCAACTTCAGTGACAAAACAAAGGAAACAGGAACTTTGAAGTGTAGAAAATTCTTATGAATTAGATGTGCAATCATCAGAGGAAGCAAGAGGTTAATATTCACCACTCTTTCAATAAGTGACTTCCAGCACGGTGAGATTTCATTGTATAGAAGCTGATTCAGTTTGCTGTTCTGAAGGCAAGAAAGAGCCGGCTGAGGTAGGTACCTACAGTTAGGAGGGTTGACTGAGCTTATGTCTTTAAAGGACGAAAAAAGGAAGGAAGGAAAAAAAGTACAATGTACATGCTGTTCCTACCATCAGAACAAGTATTATTATTGCACATGTGTGCAACTTTTGTAATATTTCTATTTTTAAGCAATTTTGACAGTGCCAGATCCATCTATTTTCTGGCTTCACTCGTGCAACTCTGAAGCCAAAGAACTTGGCATCTTCAATGTTTTAGAAAGCCTCAAGTTTTGCAGAAACTTGTTCTTTGACCCTGACAAATGGCAAGAAAAATAAATACATTCTGTACAGTTTTGGCATAGAAGTTTCATTAAAGATTTGTGAATAAGTCCCTTGGAACACAAATGAACTCCACAACTAACTTAAGTCACAAGATCCAATAGCTGGATGACTGCCAAAATTCAGCTAGAGAGTTTTTTCAGGTTGGCAGTGCAGCACTGGCAAAAGTAATAGTGATTTAAATTAAAAATAGAATTATCTTAAAAAATATATATACTAACAATAGTTTAATAAAGTACTGTGGGGTTTTTATTTTCTCATTTTGTTTTTCTATATACAAATCAGCCTATAATATTTTGGGAACTCAATCAATAAACAGTAAAAAGAGTCTAAGGTATTAAAATTTACTAATAATCTTATTTTCCTAATTTATCCACACAGGAGTAATTATAGAAATTATGTTATATTTAACCAAGGTGAAACATATATTTAAGAACACCTGGCCCTGTCTCTCTATGGCGTTTACGCACACGAATGTCTTTTATGTCCTTGAATATTCCCAGTAACTTACAAATGTGCTTACTTTCTCTGCTGAATCATTGCTTTGTTTGTCTTCTGCTGCATTCAGCATTCTTCTTAAAAATAGATGATGGAGAGCTGAGTATTGTAGGTTGTTGTGTTGGGTTTACATGGCAAAGTTTTCGTAGCGGGGTGGGGGGCCTGCAGATGTGGCTTCTGCAAGAAGGTGCCAGAAGCTGGGATATTCTTAAAAACTAGTAAAATTTGGCAGTGTTAGTGTAAGCACTATGTTCCTTGTATTAAAAAATAATTTTAAAAAGGACTCCTAAAGAGACAACATGTCACCCTAAACCAATTATCATTTTGTTGTTGTTCTGAAAACACGGGTCTTCACCCTTTCCATCCCAACTGTTTAAGTATTAATTATTTAAAAGATTCTCTGATATAAGCCAGAAACCAAATGTATGTGCCTATCTCTCATTCAGGTAATAGACGTAAGAGAGAAGAGGCCCTTTTCTCTTTTATTTTTAGTTACAGATGGCAGGTAATCAGCTGTAACTATCTTGTCTATTGTTTTTCTGTATCATTTGACATGTATCATAATTTTGCATTCATTTCCTTAATTTGATTTGCCTGTTCTAGTTAGTTTGGGGAAGGTAATGGAAAAGGAAATAAGCCTTCTTCACCTTTTCTGAAAAAGAGAAAATATCTTTACTTCATTTACTGAAAGCATATTACATACAGTGCTAAGATAACTAGAAATATAACTCAAGTTGTAAAAAACAATGCTTAGAAGCATGCCAGATGTTTCTAAATAAGTGGGAGACTCCCAAAGTACAGAAGCATTGTCAGCAATCAAACTAACCCAACACTTTAACAATCTAAGGGGCCATGATATTTTTTAATAATATTTTTTCTATTTTCTGATTTCTTTTGAATACTCTTCTTTTCTCCATACATATTGTACTTGCTCAGAAAATCTGGCTATCTTTTGTGGCAGTTAGTTTGTGATTATAATTAAAACCAAAATACTGTTGGATGTCTCAATGAAACAGTTTTCTCTTTAAATCCTGAGGTTGATTGCAAATAATGCAGAGTAAAGTCAGAGACTGGAACTGTGTAAGGCACTGAAAATATGTGACCTCTGCAAGTGAAACAGGGTACTAGGATGCCATATCATTCATATCTCCTGTCTCATTCCTGTAATGCTTCACTCATGGGAGGAACACTTTAAAAGTCAAGAAGCAATCAAAGGGTGAATAATCTCACAACAACACTCAATGCAAAATGGTAAGTACCTGTCTATTATATCAGAGAGACAGAGGGACGGAAAATAATTTTCATTTTTTAAAGCCATGCAGGTGTTCTTTGCCTTTTCTTTGATTCTTTAAATGAAGACATCTGCTTCATGAACCTAATTCAAAATAGCTACAATTTGCATATTCCTTCTTCTTTTAGTAGTTTGTGGGTGGAATCAAGATAAGAAAATAGATGCTTATCCTGTTATGACACTTACAAGGAAATACCCTTTGCCCACTGCAGTGCTTTGATAATCAGAGTTGCAAGAGATGTCAAATCTTACTGAGTGTAATGTGGAACCAATGACTTGTTATTTTCCCATAGTAGTTTATGAATTAAATGTGCACAGAAACTGCATTTTTTTTCCTATTGCATTTGACTGTTCCTACTCCTATTTAGTGAAAAATAGCAGAGTTGACACCCTTTACTTTTGATAAAACACTTTTTGAAATGGGAGAAGTGCAAGGCCATAAATCACTGAGAAGATGCATTTCCAGTGTACAGGACTCTGAGAATAAGAGGTGTTGCCTAGTATTTTAAGACCATTTCAGAGAGCATTAAATCATTGGATTTTCCTCTATGCCTATATACTTCTCCTGCTTTCTTCAAATTCTGTTTAATGAACAAAATTCTGTTTAATGAGGGAACTGGGGTTGTTTAGTCTGGAGAAGAGGAGGCTGAGGGGTGACCTTATCGCTCTCTACAACTACCTGAAAGGAGGTTGTAGTGAGGTGGGTGTTGGGCTCTTCTCCCAAGTAACAAGTGATAGGACAAGAGATAATGGGCTCAAGCTGCGCCAGGGGAGATTTAGATTGGATATTAGGAAAAATTTCTTTACGGAAAGGGTAGTCAAGCATTGGAACAGGCTGCCCAGGGAGGTGGTGGAGTCACCATCCCTGGAAGCATTCAAAAAATGGGTGGACGTGGCACTCTGGGACATGGTTTAGTCTAGTCTACCCTTGATTGGTTTAGTGTGGACTTGGTAGTGTGGGATAATGGTTGGACTGGATGATCTTAAAGGTCTTTTCCAACCTACGTGATTCTATGATTCTAACAATGTGGTACCACTAAATTTATCAGAAGAAAATATACGTCTCAGCAGAATGCAATCAATGCAAGTTGTCTTGCCAGATTATGTTTATCAGATCCTCAGAAGGAATAAACCCTTATATTTACATGGGTAGGCAAACATCTGCCAGCTCAGGTAAGGAGGGACACTTGTGATAACAGCTTGATAAAATATTGGCAGTATGATGTTGCAATTAGCACTTCCTTTTGGGCATTATTTAACAGTGTTTGCCAAGAGTAAATATCAACTGGCTGCGGAAGCTAAGTTATCTGGGAAGTCGTTCATCCAGAACATAGCTAAGATATATTGTTGGGCTGTCTGAAGAAATCATCATTAGCTGGTTTATTGACTAAATACAAACGCATAACAACCAGCCAAGACTTCAGTCTTGCTCTTCAAGGATCAACAGTTGGTGCTACATAACCCAAGGCTCCTCAAGACATCTGCATAGTAACGTCAGAGGGTGGGACCTTTAATCCTTCCTTCTGAGCTCACCTCTTGCTATCAGATCAATGACCCTTCTGCTCAGTAACAGCAGACACCACAAGGTAGCAGGATCTCTCTCTATTGCAGCTGAGGTTCCTTAGCGCACCTCTGCAATGTCCATCATTCTGAGTGATGCATTCATTTTCATACTAAAGTTATATTTCTCATTTGAACTGGTTAAATTCTCATTTCTATTGCTGGAAATTATTTGCATTAGAAATAGCGACCTGAAGCAGAAGTTGAAGGAAGATCTAGATATTAAAGGGTAAATCCTTTACCACAGTAAATATTTTAGGTCTTTGTTACAAAACTGTGCTTAACAATTTGCTTATGTCTCTGATGTTAATTATTCAGTAAGGGAACAACTAACAACTAAAGTCATTTCAGCACTTCAGAGCTGTAAATGTAACCTTCTTTTCCTGTTATTCCTGAATTCCTGTAACTTCTTAAAAGGATGTAAATTAAGAAAAGTAGCCACTATCTTGTTTTCTACCCTCCTCAATGTTCCAACTACCAGCCAAAAAAATCCTACTTCACATAGCCATCAGCTGATTCTCATTGCCTTATCAGGCTGGTTTGAGCAGCTGAGAGAAAGAGCATTCAAAACATTCCTTGAGCGGGCTAATACTGGTTTTATACCACTTTTGCCTGCTGTCACAGCACAGTAGACTTGTTGAGGGAAGGAAGAAAAGACAGTGAATTGTCTGATTTTTGCCAATGCAACTGTGAGCAAAAGAAAGAGACAACATTAGAGGACTCCCAGAGAGCTCAGAGTAGAGAGGAAGGATGACAAAGTAAGCAGCTCTGGGACTGTCATGAGTGAGGGAGAAAAAGACAGAGAGAGACAACTGAGAAAAATCCACCTCCTGGGGGAGAGGGACCACAGAGATGGCAAAGAACTCATCTACATCCAGCTCAGGTTCACTGCTAAGGAAAGGGAGGCAACAGACAACAAATGCAAAAGGGTATGTTGATGAGATATTTGAAACCAGAGAGGCTAGATCCCAGTAGTGAGGAATAATCAAAATTGCAGAAGAAAAGGGGTGAGACTGTACATTAAAAAAAAAAAAAAAAAAATGTTTAGGAGAGGCTGGATGTGATGGGCCACACCAATGGCTCTACCAGGACCAAATGAGTGAGGTCACACAAATTAAGTACATCATTGGCAAACAGTTGGCAAACAGGATAAGGTTTCAGGGAAAGCAAGTGAGTAGAAGGAAGAATGAAAAAGATCATGGAAAATTGGTGGAACAGGAATTTTTAAGTTATGGGAAAGGAATTAAGAGTTGAGGCTTTTTATGAAGGTGGACTCTGCGGGTGTTGCAGTTGAGAGAAAGGGCTTAGTAGGGTATTACCCCTGAAGTGGAGCATTAGAAGGTAGAAGAAAATTTCAGGATACATTATTTCCAGACAGGAAGAAAATCAGGAGTGACTGCACAGAAAGGCAAAACCAGAGTAAGGTGGGAGAAGAAAAATTATAAAAGCTTAATAGATCATGGGAAAAGAAAAGTGAAAAGGGTACAGCAGTTAGACTGCAGAAGAAAATGCTAAAGAATGGGTAGAAACATTGGGATCTAATTTAATTATACTCTTAAATGAACTGTAAAGTTCAATCAGAGTGAAAGATTGAAACTTTGCAAGCATTAAAAGTGAGATATAATACCCAATTTATCTGAGAGATCATTCTGGCCTTGTGTCTATCTCTCCTCACACCGTCTGTAGGGAAGATGTAGTGATAGGAGCCTAGAAATAACAAGGCCTCACAACTTTGACTTTTTAATATATTTCTTATTTAAGACCTCCCCTAGAAAGAGTTAGCTATCCTGGAAGTTAGAGCACCAGTGGTCAGCCAACACCAGAAATCTCATCATTGCTAAAGGTGTCAGAATTGCATCAGGAGGAGAAATAATTGGGATTTTTAGGGGGAAAACCCTGTAGAGAAGCTTCCCCAGTGTGCATTCACAACTTAGAATAAATCATTAGCTTCAGAAAATCTTGGCTGAGCATTAGAGCTGCTCTAAGCAGAGCAGAGTATTAGAGATTCTTCTGGAAATCCCCAAACTTCAAATGCTAAATTAGCTATTAAGTTGAGTTGGATTTGAAAAACAATAAAAGCTTAATACCTGTACTGTAGACAGCAGCTAGGCAGCATAGGTAGTTTTCCTTCAAATAACTGTAGAATGAACAGAAGGATACTATATTCAAATGAGTAGGAAATTGCTAAATTATCTGTAAAGTTGATACAGTAACACAGAGGCAAAAGTTTTATTTAAACCCTGACTAAAAAAGGTTGGTTGCTTTGTACTATTAACACTTAGAATCATAGAATCATAGAATCATAGAATGCTTTGGGTTGGAAAGGACCTTTAGAGATCACCTAGCCCAGCCCCCCTGCAGTGAGCAGGGACAGCTTTAACTAGATCAGGTTGCTCAGAACCCCAGCCAACCTGACCTTGAATGTTTCCAGGGATGGGGCTTCCACTACCTCTCTGGGTCTGGTCAATGAAAACATTTTTATGTTAACAAAGCAGATTTGACATTGTACTTAACCATGAGGGCCAGCCAGCCTGCAATCATAGAATCATAGAATGCTTTCTATTCTGTTGACTTCACATCAATGATGCATAAGGTATGTAGAAAACAGTTGTTTAATGTTGTATTTGATAGACAACAGGTTCTCTTTTTTTATTTATTGCCATATTAATCATAAAAATATATACAAACTTTTCCGATCTTTTTAAGAAGAAAAAACTTCAATAATTTTTAGTCAAGATTTTTCATGACGTGGATTCTCTTAAAACACCTCAGTTTGTTGAATCAGCATCTTCTGAGAAGCAATTTCGAGACATTATTCCTAACAATCCTCATACTTCTTCCATACAGGAATGAAGAGTTTTGTTAGAGAATACTACTCACAGATGCCAGATGGCATGTGAACCAGTGCAATATTACAAAAAGGTATGCATTACAAGTGTCTGGTTGCTTTCAATACAAATGAGCTGCTCTTTGAAAAGCTTCGTCCTTAGGAGAAGAACTTGTGTTATCAAGTGAACTGATGGTTTTAACTCTTGAGGATAAAGAGTTCAAATCCCCGTGTATAGCATCTGCCAGCAGGTCCTTGTCAAAGACCTTCATCCCTTCATTGATTACACAGGGAAGGCAGGTCTCTAATTTGGGTTCTCACAGACCCTGCTAAAGCCATGCATTTACAGTTTTTTAGGTGTTGGGTGGAAAAAGTTCACTGCAAAAACTGCAAAATTCATGTCCTTCCTTACATCTCTCCTGGAAGCACTCCGTACTTGAAAAAAAAAAAATAATTTGCAATATGATGACCTATCTCATGCCTCTTCTAGAATTATGTCTGAATAGCTTTCAGTTTTCTCAGTTAATTTCAATGTTGAGAATTAAACATAAAGTAAAAGACAATTCTTCATTTGTGAAAAGCACATTATTCAGTAATAAGTCCCCTAGTTGGTACAATTTTTTTTTTTATGCAAACCATCACATTGGCTACTTAAAAATACACTTTTTATCAGTATTTTACAAGATTCCTTTGAAATTAAAGGATTCTCTGAACTTGCTTTCTAGTAAACTAGAACTCTCTTTTAGAACTAACCCACAAGGAACATGAACACATCAGAAATTGGTTTAAAACAGGAAGAATTCCTAACAGAAATTTCTTAGAAATGTTTACTCAATGGTGATTTTTACTCTTACTTCCCTTCAACTGTGCCTTAAGGTCAGATTTAATTATGAATAAACTGTAAGCAGAACAGAGAATCAGCCATAATTTTGCATTTGTTTTAAACATAACCAAGGCACAAGTTCTTTAAGCTCTTGTCTCTGCTTCTAGCCTTTTGAGAGTTCCTCTAATGAAGTGCAGAAAGGAAGGGATGAAGCTATTCCCTTAGCGTTGTTCATTAATATTATAAACTAAAACGACATTTGGGACTAACGTTCTCCTGTTCTCCATGGTGGTCTTTCATTGTTCAGCTCTGCAGAGATATTAGCTGTAATTGCAAAGATAATTTTAAACCCTTTCAGTAAGTCATGACAGAGTATGCTTTGGTGAAGTTACATGTGTCACAACAGCAGTCAGAGCTGTCTGACAAGGGCCTCTGGAACCTATTAAAACTCCATGAAACCCTCCCATATTGTTATGGGGACTCACTCAACCTTTTTGCAATTCTTTTTTCCTCTTTCTAAAACAAAATCTGAGGATAACAGGGTCAGAAAAGGGCATGTTTCTTGATCAGGGTAGGTTGGAGAGAGGCAGGGAATGCTGGAGGATCGTTCATTTGCTGTTTTGAATTGTATACAGTAGCTTCAAATACTTCTCCGGTGTATTTTGGTGATACCATTGACAGCAGAGTACAAAACTATCGTAAGAAATCCTCAGCAATTAAAAGGAAATTGGGACTTGCCATTACAGCATTGCATCAATTCTGGGCATTTTTTTCCAGAGAATTTGTCTTGGCCTTCGTATGTGACTATTCACACTTTTGAATATATCTTCATTCAGGTTTGTAATGCATTCATACCAGAGGGAGACTGTGACTCTAACACATGGGTCCACTCAGGGAGTCAGCCAGTTACCTACCCCTTATTTCTGGAACCTCCCTGAATGGCATTTCAGATGCAAGTAATAACATGATATGCATTACTTTTCATACTGATGACTATCAAATAAAGTTATGTGAATTTTTAGAACTGATAATAGAAGTTGTCAATCATATCTAACATTCAGCTTTAGTTTTAATGAAAATTGACATCTAAAATTGACACTTATTTGGGGCTATTCATGCTGACACTTATTGCTACTGATAATTTTTCATTGGTTTTCATACTTCCTTGCATCACTTGGTGTTCCCTATCTATAAGTCTAGTTGCAAATCTTGTGAAGAAAAAACATTGAAGTTTAGTTACAGCTTTCATGCATATTTACATAATTCAGCCTCAAAATAAAGTTGTAAGATTTGTAAAAGCACAAAATATTTATGAATTTTCAGTGGAAATTCAGTGGAATTTCAGTGGAATTTCAGTGGAATTCACCATGTCTTTACTGAAATCAGTTTCATCAGACTCTTGTCTCTGCGACGACCAGAAACACTACTTTTGTAAATTTCACAGTTGTCTTTACTGAAGTAAAACAAATTCAGATGTTCATGTTCAAGCTGAAATTTATCTTTTGCCTAGAATTTTTCTAAACAGAACTAAATGATGTGCAGTGTTTATAGGTTTAGAAGGCATAGATCCAAAATGGTTGCTGTTTATATTTTCAATAGTAAATGACTTCTGCTTTCCACACCTTCTGTTGTGTAGACTTTAAACTTGCTTATAATTTTCTGACTTCACATTGTTATATTTTCATTAGCAGTTTGTGTGACTCAAATCTTTGACTTTTAAATTTTCCCTCACACCCAGCACTTTGCACTTCAAAAAAAAACCCATCTCCAAAAAGCTTTCTTGAAATATTTTTAGGTCTGGTTATATCAGATTTGTCTCCGAATCTGGGCAGAAATTATTCATTTCTACTATATTATGTTTGTTAAATGACAGTGACTTTACAGTTGCCTCAGTATCAGAAAAACAATAATTTGCATCTACGTTTCTATTTATTTTGCTCAAGAATCTCTCACTTGCTTTGTGGGTCAGGGGAATTGCTTCCCTTTCTTTTCTGAATAATATGCACTTTCTCAGCAGTTGAAAGTACAAAACAAAGTATTGCATTGATTTCCCTTTGATTTTTCCCATCTTTGAGCAGGTGTTTAAGTTTCCTCATGCTTCAGATGTGTCAGCTGAATCTTCTGAAGCAAGGGAATTGACAGCATTTTCCCAGTCGTGCATGTATCATGCTGACACCAGCCAGGAAAACTACTGTGTCAGAATCTGTCTTGGGGGAATATGCAAATACTTTTTAGCAATTCTATTCTCTGCATTTAATGTCAAAATAGAGTCTTTCCTTCTTTTTCAATTAATTTGAATATATATGATTAATAAACACAAAAAATTTTGTTCAGATCAATATAATCTCCAATCTTTAGTGTGAAATCAACTGTTACATGTGTATGATGAGAAATTTAAGGAACATGTGGCAGGTGAAGTTGCCCTTGAAATGGAACTACGGCAGGTGTCCATACAAGGACTGCTGAATCAGTGCAGACAAACACAATACAAATTTGTATTCTTGCAGGCCACTGTTTAGTAAAAAAAAGCCCCCATACACATTTCCCTTTGAATGATTGAAAAGTGGACAATTTTGGTTGTAGATAGTATTACAGAGATTCTCTTTGTAACATGGGGTATACTCAATCTTGCCAGGATTCTGCATGAGATTTGCTTCTTCGCACACACAGCTTAAAGCATGTTTCTTGATTTGCAGGAGAGGGGGACTTGTGCTAGTGTTTTAAATGAGATTCCAGCCATTGTGGAAACCTACTTTGCCAGTATTTGCAAATCCTGACCACAAAATTATCAGCACTAGCACTTTTCTCATATCTTTTACTCCAGATTCTTTTGGCTCTGCACAACACTTCCAGGAACCTCTTCCACAGCACTTATGAATTACCAGCTAGTCAGGTGTGTTCCAGCCAACCTGGACATCACATCATTCCCTGTTGACCTTCTTAAGAAAGAATTCTTGCAAGTGAGTCTTGCAGACAAGAAAAAATCAAGAGCATGAATATTCACTAAAACAAAAAAAAAGTTTACTATTTTGAAAACACACATCAGATTTTCATTAACTTGTTCATTTAAAACCAGGACTTCCTGGCCATTATCCATTGAAATAAATAAATAAATAAAACTAGAAAGCCTGATTGCATCTCAGAGAAGAAAAGCTTTCCCAGGATACAGAAAACAGATAATACTCACATGGTTCCTTTTGAGTCTTCAGACAAATTCAGATCAATTGATCCTTAGGATGCTGCTTTTCAAGTTGTCCCATTTCCCCCTCTCCCACTTTAATGTTTCTCTAAAGTCTTTTGCAAACTTCTGGGTTTTTTTCCTTTCAACCATCAGTAGAATTGCAGCCGTTTTGAGCTTACTGAGAGAAGTTTCCCCATTCACTCTGGTAGTCTATAGAGTTGATGCTGTGTCTTTTGGTAAAACTATCCCGAAATACTTACAGAACAAGGTCACTTTCTCTATAAGCATTACTGCTTGTTTAGATTTCCTTTCTGAAAATGAGAATTACAAAAATAAAACAACGAAAGTAAACAATAGAGACCTTGGACATATATATAGCAGAATCACCTTGATACATAGACAGCAGAATAGCTATAAGGAATAGAACATGGATTATAGTCAAAACATTTTATTTTCATCATGCAATCTATCTGTCTGTCTCTGATTTCCCCTATGACTTTGAAGAAGTTCAACGAGTTTGTTAGCGTTTTTTTGCATAATAGGCTCAAGCTTCTGACTCTTTATGTTCTGAGGATTAAGGATGAGACCAAAGTGGTGAAAAAATTGAGGATTTCTTTTAACCTTCCAACTTTTCAGACTGAAACCTCACTGTTAGCTAGTGCTTTTCATGGTGCCTGAATCACAGTCATTTTTCACTCCTCGATTTTCTGCACGTTCTGCCCTTTTCTTTCATCCATTAACTCAGCAAGTATAGAGGTACTTTGTACAGTTGATCCAGTCCTTTCTTCTTGCCTATGGTAATTAAGATTTCCAGGAGGCCATCCATCCATAGACTGGACAAGGCCAGACCTGCCTTTAAGCTCTTAAAAGCCTGATATACTCAACTAGGTGGACTAGTAGGCTTCTGTATTCATTATTCAAATATGTTGCTAAGTTTTGCCTTTTTCTTCATAGCTTTTCCATCTCTACAACAGCAGAAGCAGAAAAAAAAATTGGTTCTGATAAATCTTACTCTTATGTCTTTTAGCCTAGCAGAATCTTTATTGAACATATTTAATTTTTCCACAGCTACCTAAAATGGATTAAATTGGTAGCTTGAAATGAACTACAATACTTTACTTCAGTAAACTTTTATTTTTGCATCTTGCACTTATCCCACCTAAATTACAATGTAAGAAATTTGAGGACATCATACTGCTATAGAGTATTTAAACAGCCCAATAGATGGAGTTTTTTCTTTCATATTTGAATATGCTAAAAAAGAAATATCCACATACGAAATAATGAATTGACTTTAGTTTCTGCAATTTATGTCTTTGTTTAGGCATTACATTAACTCCATCACATTTTTATAACCTTTTTAAAGTCAGAGTGTCACAGAAAATAAATTACTCAGTATGAACAGATTTAGGGGGTGATTTTCTAAGAACAAAGGTTATTTAAGCACTCAGCTTTCATTTGAAGTCATCATGCTTTGAATATTCTCTCCTTAGTAAATAATACCATCTGAACTGTTGTTGATGTTAGTCTATGTTACATAACAAAAAAGCATATATTGATTTATCCCCTAAAATAATTTTTATTTGAGGGTCCATACAGAAAAAAAAGTAAGAGCATGAAGTCGCTGAGTAAAAAAAAGAAAAAAAAAGCCCTGCCTATACAAATTCATCCAGCTGTGGGAGACAACATGCAAGCAATTACTGCCAACCAGATGTAATATGCAAACAGCAGAGAAAACATTTTCTGAGCCATTGCTTCTTGGCTTTCTCTGAAACCTTGGACATTTCACATTGATTTCAGTGATTTATTTTAGAATGAATGATTACTGGATTAATTTGATTTGGGGATTACAGTATAGCCAGCCAAAAGATCTCCAGAAATGAAGAATAATTTGGAAACACAGAAATTACTGTACCTCAGAATCACTGGCCTAGGAGGAAGACTGACCTTGAAGAAGACTTAAAAAGGACATGGAGACACACATCAACACATAAAAAGGCAAAGTAGGAGAACAGCTTGACAGGCTGTCAGCGAGCACTACAGGTGTCCCAAAGGTATCTTTACTTGTATGGAAAGTTCGTTCATCTATCTGTAACTGAAATTAAGTCTGCTTCCATTTTTTCCATGTAAACCCAACAATTCCTCTGAGACCATTTTATTTCCTTTTAATTTAGTTTTCACTGTACTCCTCCAAGCAAAGTTATATTAGAATTAACTTCCTGTAAACTTCTATTATTATATTAAAATTGGTAAGAAATCTGATTTCTTTTCTAAAAGATTCATCCAAAGTCCTTTCTCTCTAAGGAGGAAGAAAAAATCACACAGAACCTTAACTATGAACTCCTTTATGGAAAAGCAACTTTGGTGCCACACTGGATTTATGTTAGTTTTATGTTCATTCTTCTCAACAAGCTTGGCATGGTAAAACACTGTGGTTTTCACTTTATTTACTCCTCAAATCCTGGGGAACACATTTTAGGAGCTTCTCTTTTCTATACCCAGTTACCATCACAGAATATACTTCCTGGAGTTTCCCACCTGAGAAATCACTGAAGTGATCACTTATAACTCCTCAGATAATCTATTTCTTTATTATGTCATACACGGCTATAACACACTACAGTATAGTGTTAAATGTAAAATTAGGACCTTAGGAAGAGATACACGTATTGCACAGAAATTTAGTAAAGCAAATACTTTTCAATGCACACAGCAATCAGAAATCCCAAGATTAGTTTATCCAATGGAGGTAGACATAGTCGACATACTGTCTCATGAGACCAAAAGACAGGCAAAAGCTGTATACAGTCCTTTAACATAAGATGGGGAGACAGAAATAATGGAACTAAGTCACCAGAGGGACTATATTCCGTGTAATGTTATGGAACAGATAATTAATTCTTCAGTACATTGCCATTCTGCCTTTTTTTTTTTTTTTTCCCTCAGTATAATCTAATAAATTCAATTTCTGAATTTAAATGCTATGCCAATATGTACAGGTACAAAACGGTTGTACTGTATAGATATATATGGTGGTGGCACTATTGCTAGCTGGGCTAGTTTTGAACATGTGAGGTGAGTGTGAATTATTGCTATAGTGACAGTGGGGTGCAGTTCGCTGGTCATGAAGAGAAATCATTAACTCCTCACAGCATCAATTTGTCACAAGGACTGTGTTCACAGTGGTGCCAGACAGTATACTGAGCACTCACAGCCCTCACTGACATCAGCTGAATAAACTGTGAGCGCTCAGTGCCAGTGTTAGTCTGAACACAGGACTATTGCAATTATTCAGAACAGAAATTTAGATTTATTTCACTGCTTTATTTTAAGGGTATCATTTACCAGATTTCTCCAAGGCTAC
Source organism: Pelecanus crispus (assembly GCF_030463565.1). Lineage (NCBI taxonomy): Eukaryota > Metazoa > Chordata > Aves > Pelecaniformes > Pelecanidae > Pelecanus > Pelecanus crispus. The sequence goes on from NC_134645.1 coordinate 106,651,575, forward strand.
TCATTTAAGTTAATTCTGGGCTTTGCCAAAACTTGATTCTTCTGTTGGTTCAGTTTCTGTGAAATATGCAGAAATAAACATTATAATATCATATAATCACATATTTGTTGAGTACATAGCTAAGAAAATGAATCCCGTATACACTAAACCTGTGATCTGTGCCCACTTATCCCAGGCCTGAAGTGAACAACTAGCATAAACATCATGATAATTGTGCACTGAAACAGTCAGACCATACAAATGCTGTCTTAAAAATTGAAGTGACAAGCAAGCTGGCTCATTATAGGTTTTTTTCACACAGTTAAGATTTTCCTCTGGTATTTGTCTTCCCAGTCTGTCTAAATGGCCTGGGTATGGAGGAGACCTTTCCCTCACCATCCCAAACTGTTGCTTCCTGCCTGTGAAATCCTCATGCCCCTCAGGCCGGGGTGTAGGACCCCACCACGGTACTGAGCAGTGCCCTGGCTGTCCTGCCTCACCATGTGGGTATTTTACCCAGAGAGTTAGAGATAATTAAGAGTAGCTAACAGGTTGCTGCCAGTTTACTGGTTTGAACAGAACAGCCACACCGTAGACATGGAACAGCTCTTTTCTGTTATCCCAAAGGCTTTCATCTTAGAACAAAAGGCAGAAATTTGTGCATTATGAAGTAAAAAAAAAATCCTTTGTAACTTAGTCCTTTTCAAAATAACAGTGATTTTTCCACTATGTCTTCCCATTAACTACATCCTCTTTTGGCTCTGTTAACTCCTCCATCTATTTTTTTTTTTTTTCTGGACACTTTCTTGTTTCTTTTAGTATATTCAATATTTTGAGGTTAGCCTACTTTGCAATGTTAGGTTTTATGTATATTGATCCACTCTCTTAACAATTTCGTCTTACTTGTGAATTACATCCTCATCTTCCACTAATACTACGTTCAACTGATTTTTTTTTTCCATTAGCCTGATTATTTTGCTGCCTTTAATGCTTTTACTTCTGTGAAGGGATTTCTTGATTTTTTTTTCTCTTTTCACATAGCAGGCTGCCTTGTTCTTCTCCATTTGGTTTGTTGTTGTTCCCCAAGCTGTTCATATGCCAATGTTAATTTATTTCAGTTTTGAATAGTTTTCATTTTAAAGTAACAGAGTGGAACCTTCTCATAGCAATATAGCTGCCTTTAAAGAAGAAGTTCAGGGAGGTTTACCAGAGCTAGAATTGTCATTGGAATGAATTGTTTCTTTCATTTTCTTTCTGTAGATCATGCTGGTAAAGAAGTGTCCTAGGCTTAGCAAAGAATAAAGGGTTAATCAGACTCTGTTTTGCTTCTACTAAGTTAAACAGTTACACGTGGTCCAAGATATTAGGCCATGATCTAAGTGGCAACTTCATGCAACATTAAGCACATTAAGTAAGCAGATTCCCATGCCCAGTTCCTTTTCAGAGACATCTCCAAACATGCTTAGCTTTCCCTGTTTTGCCTCAGTATCTGCATGGCACAACGTGGCAGCAAGATATACCGAGGAAAGGCTTAACAGGGGAAGAGAGGCGTGGAAGTTGTCCTCCTTGCCATGCAGTGAGGTTGCAGCTGTACAAATCCCTTCCTTCACCATTTAGATGGAGCTCCTTCCACCTCTGTATGCAATACAACACTTGGATTATTTTCAAATAGTTCTGTTTTTAAGGACAATAGGTTCTTTTGGAGTTCCCCTGGTTTGTGTCATTGTTCCACAGTGAACTATAATGTTCATTTACATGCTGTAAAGAAGCCAGCAAACAAATGAGATGGGGTCCTCTGAAAGGAATGAGATTCTTATTAGGACATGTGTCTGAGCACTCCACTGCTGGTGGCAGACGAGGAGGGATTGCAGTTCTGCAAGAGCCCTGATTACCTTTCAGGTTTCCAAAAGAAAATGGACAAACGTAACTGTCCTGCCTTTCTCCCTGTCCTCCTCCAGTCCTCTTTTAGAGGACAAAGGGAGATTTGCAGCAGCACAGAATGAGAAAACTATGGTCAGAAACAGACACACCTAATTTTTCAGGAAGATCTTGACCCAGCTTCCACCTGTACTTTGAAGCAATCTTCATGAACTAGTGATATATTTCAAAACACCCAGGCTCATTTATTCTATCTTTTTGTGTTGACTTCATAGAGGTCATAGTTCCCACCTCTATGCTGAGTCATTTGTGGGTACTGAAAGAGATGTTCAGCCATCAACATGGTCTTTGATGACAGAAGACCGAGTCTATCAAAAAATATACATTTTCCCAACTCCCTGTGTAGACTAGACTATATGCATTTTTGGAACAGTTATCAGTTTAGTTAAAAAATTATATTTTTAAATGACTGTGGGTTTTGAGAGTTTTAACTTTACCATTATTGGAGCAGTATTTAATTCTTACTGTTCCACAGCGGTACTCATTTTTTAACAAGTTCACCTGTTAACTTGTCTCCTAGTCAAGGAAAACAGTTATTTAGCCAGTCTCTACTTTTTTAATATTGATTCAAGTCCTGTTTACCCACTTTAGTAATAAGAAGATTACACTGGATTCACATAGATGGAATTATCCTCATTACCCTTCTGAAGCTTTTGTATTTGAAGGGAGGTATGAATCCTCCAGTATCAAATGTATATTATAGTTGAAGATAAATTAAAGGTATTGTTTAAAAACAACCACCAAAATATCTAATGGAAAATGTTAAGTTTTAGTCTTATTTTTTTTCTGTGGATTCCCAATAATGATGATTACCATATCCATTGGTGTACTAGGAAGGCTTCCCACAGTAGAGATAAATAACACTTTCTAATGAACAGTGACCAATAAATAGAAAAATAAAAATAGATGAGGCATAAGACACCATGATAAATATTTCTCCCTGTCTGGCTAATATTAAAACTTTATACTAGGCAATAATACACTTATGAAAATGTTAGGAAAGCACTTGAAGAAGAGGGAAAAGCCAGTGTGATCTATTAATAATTAGAAAATTTTCCCTGAGTACAGCAACAAACTTAAACTCCAGAAAAAATATTAAATAGTAAGAATTTAAATTATATATGCCACTTTTATTTATTGCAACACCAGATTTTTCAAAGATTCAGTATCATTCCCAAAAGACACTGGTTTGTCAGCTGGAGGAAGAGATGGCCTGAAATACTGAGATGATGTAAAAAATTATCTTGATATGCAAAAAATGCATTATTTCAGTTCCTTTACCAAGACACAGAAGAAAACTGTAGTTCATTTCCTTTCTTCTTTCTGGATTATTATTGTAGGAGAAATTAAGCACATAAAATTTAAGGACACAGAACTGCCATTTCATTTGGAAAAACAAATTCTAGTCCATTGGACTAGCTGCCTAGATAATGTTGTTTTGATAAGGCTTTGCCTGTAAATGGAAACTATGCAGGATAAATCTGTGTTCAGCCTTGGTTTTATGCTGTGTATTCTTGCCTCGTGAATACACTTGGAATGGTTCAACAGATTACTAGACCTGTGTTTCTGTTCTCTCCCAGTGCAGAGCAGAGTGCCAGAGCCTTTGCTTACCCATAAGAGCAAGAAAGGCTGTAGTGTAGAGTGCTCATGGAGGAGCACAGCTTTCAGGAGGAAAGAGTCTAGAGGAAGCACGCAATGTGAGGATGTGGCTGCAAAGACAGCTGCATTTTAAGTAGTTCTCCACTACTTTGTCTTAAAAAGGAACTAGTTCAGCTTCAGGAGTGTGGTAGAACTTGTCTTACTGATAGCCTCAACAGGACGTTAAGATAAACACACAAACAAAACAGCATCCAGAAGCAGAGCAAGCAAAGAGAATGTCATAACATAAGCTTCAAGAAAAGCCAAATTTGTATGCAGAATACCATGCCCAAATGTGTAAACAAGTCAGTGCAGTGAATAAAAATGAGAAAAGGAAGGCAAAGTTCCTTCATGGGGGGAGTGCAGGTGCGGTTGGGTGGAAGAACATGAAAACCTGTTGCCTGAAATAACAAAGGGAATACTGAAACAGTTGATGAAGGTATTAGATAACAACTGATCCCAGGCAGAGCAAGACTGCAGAGCTGGAAGATTTTACTTGAAACCAAGAAGCACAGGACAAAGTAGATATATTACAAATCTGAGATCTATGACATTGTCGTGGTTTAGCCCCAGCCAGCAACTAAGCTCCACGCAGCCGCTCGCTCACTCCCCCTGCCCTGATGGGATGGGGGAGAGAATCGGAGGAGTAAGAGTGAGAAACACTCCTGGGTTGAGATAAGAACAGTTTAATAATTGAAATAAAATAAAGTAAAATAATAATAATAACAATATAATAATAATAGTAATAATAATATACAAAGCAAGTGATGCACAATGCAATTGCTCACCACTCACCGACCGATACCCAGACAGTTCCCGAGCAGTGATCGCTGCTCCCCGGCCAGCTCCCCCCAGTTTATACACTGAGCATGATGTCATATGGTATGGAATAGCCCTTTGGTCAGTTTGGATCAACTCTCCTGGCTGTGCCCCCTCCCAGTTTCTTGTGCACCTGGCAGAGCATGGGAAGCTGAAAAGTCCTTGACTAGCATAAGCAGTACTCAGCAACAACTAAAAACATCAGTGTGTTATCAACATTCTTCTCATCCTAAATCCAAACCACAGCACTATGCCAGCTACTAGGAAGAAAATTAACTCTATCCCAGCTGAAACCAGGACAGACATCCACACATAACTCTCTAAAAAATCTATTTTCTAAGAAATAGTTTTTCTCTTGTGGGACAAGTGACTCCAGCTGATGGAGGGTATTCTTGAGAAACAGAGAATACTTTGCAGGAGCAGAGCAGACTGAACGGTGAGCAAGAGCAACAAACCAAAGCAGCTTGTGATTTGCAATAAACATACAGACTAAATGAAAGAACCAAAGAAACAGAACAGAGAATTAATCACATCAAATGTTAGCCACATAAAAACTAGGCATACTTTAAACGGGTCATCTCTAGTTAGTGGAGAAAACAGGTTCCTCTACTGGGTGAATCATTTCAATCTAAATCAAACACAAGTGGGACTAACAGCTTTCTCAAAATGCCTGTCTCTTCCCCTGACAACAAGTTTTAAAATTTTACTTTAGCAAGTCACTTTTGAATGATTAATATTAGATGAAATAAAGGGGGGAATAACATGGAATGAAGAGAGAGAACAATGTCTTGCCTTTGAGTCATGACCTTAAGTTTCTGAAACAAAACGACTTTTTGTCCTAAAGTGACTTCTGAAATGAAAAATAAAAAGGAAAATGCAAGCAGTGGTTCAGCATACAGAGATCTCCATTGAAGAAGATATCTGCAGTTTGACTCCAGCAAATGTAAAGATATCCAGTGCACAGAAACTGCAGGAGGAGACAACCGTTCAACTGCCACATTTGCAATGATGCTATTAGATTAATGACCAATTCAATTCCAGCTGGTATACAGAGTCATCTGCAATGTAATCTGAGCAACACTGATGAACTGCAATATTAGATCAATGACCAATTTGATTCCAGATGGATTGTGGAACCAGCCACGATGTAATCCTAGCAACACTGATAAGCAGAGAAATATGACAGTGTTATAATGGTGTACACTAAAACTATCTGAGGCCAGTGGGAAAACGCAGGCTGTCAATAAGATGCCATAAAACATGAGACAATGCTGTTTGGGGTTTGGAGTAACTGATGGATAGAAGCACCACTTTCTGTAGGGAAGCAGAGCAATACCAACTCGACTAGTCAGAATACAAAGTGAGACCATCCTCAAATGCAGACAGATGGTTCCTTCCAGCAATCTGAAGAGAACAAGGAATGCAAAGGTTAAAAAATAGCCTCATCTTTATCCCACTAGGTAGTCCATTGGCATGAGAAACATAAAGTTAATTTATCTGAGTGCAAATATGCTCCTTTTTATTGTATTAAAATAATTTCTAGCATATTGCATTAAATAAACCACCCTCTTGACAACTGTTGCCACATTACCATAGAGGCCAGTAGTTGGTTATGCTTGTAGACATAATTAGTATCACACAGATGCTCCAAAGTACACTGGATCAAACACTAGAGGGATTGGCAGCCATCACAGTTTTACCTGATGCTGCTGTTGTTTTAAAGGATAGAGATTCCAAGAAAAATTATGTCCAGAACCATGGTATTATACTGCAAAAGATTATAAATAGACTTTGGAAGCCTGATGTTAGGTTGAGTTCAGAGAGGTTGAAGTTCATCAGAGCGGATCCTTTGTTTATGCATATTTACCTTTTAGGAACCATAGTAACATACAGACAGAGAAACCAAAGCAATTCAAAACATACAGGCCAAAAGATATGAATAGATGTTTTCATATCTGGTATGCAGCTATCAGGGCTCTCAAAACCCTTAAAATATTAACATAGCATAATACTATGGCATTTGCAGCAAATTAAGTTGAACAACTAGATAACGCACCAGATCTGAAGAACAGAGTGGTTAACCAGAGCACCTAGAGCTCCAGTGTAGTGAGTCTTCAGAAACAGAGCTGCAAAACGAAAATTGCTTAGCGCTTTTAACAGTCCCCAAGCATTGCAAAAATGACAAGCTCAAATTGCCAAAGAAAAAATGATGATAGTTTTTTCATCATCCACCCAACAACAGCAGAGGGTTGGTTTTAGTTTCCCAGGAAACTTAGAAACTGACCAGTAGAGCTTTTCTTTTCCCATACCACTGTCAATATAACCTTCAATGTCTCTCAACTTCTAAGATTCATTCCATGTGCTATTCATGTTTTCTTCACTTGATACATTTGCCTTCAGTGATTCTACCCACATCACGGTACCTGATAATTGCATTTTGTGGAAGCAGACTCTGGGGAAGACACTCAAGCAAGAACTGTGACCAAAGGTCTGAAGCATACCTAAAATAGTATGTTCAAGTAAAGGGTCACAGAAGAATTCAGGTGATTCAGGATTAAATGGGAATGACAAGGAAGGCATCTTTCAGATGTTAGGGACTGATAAAGTCCTGGGAAGACATAGTTAAGAGACACTGAGAAGAAAAGAATCTCTCCCTGGAAGTGTTGAACCATCCTAACACATTTCCTAGATACTAGTAACACCTTGAAGAGATCCACAGGCCTGTAAGTCATCCATCAGAAACAGAACAATGTTTAAAGGAAAGAACAATTTAATGGGATTTTAGATGAAAGGGTAGAGGTTAGAGAAAGTAAGAACTTGGAAAAGATGTCAGTAGCACTTCTGCAACAATTTCAGTTGAGAGAAAACCTGGTTAGATTTTAAAAGAATTAATGTAGAAGGAGCAACATGCCTGAAAAATCTGTGCACAAACAGTAAGATACAAGATGGATCAGTGAGAGTAAAGGAGAAAACTTAGGTTTTTTTTCCTTATGTCTTCTTGTAGCATTTCTCATAAGGAAAGGCTAAGAAAACTGCAACTGTTTAGCCTAGAGAAGAGAAGGCTCAGGGGGGATTTCATCAATGTGTATAAATACCTGAAGGGAAGGGTGTAAAGCAGACAGAGCCAGGCTCATTTCGGCGGTACCCAGAGATATGACAAGAGGCAATGGGCACAAACTAAAATACAGGAGGTCCTGTCTAAACATCAGGAAACACTTTTTCTCTGTGAAAGTGACTGATCACTAGCAGAAGTTGTCCAGAGAGATTATGGAGTCTCCCTCCTTGGAGATATTCACAGTCCAGCTGGATGTGGTCCTGGGCAACCAGCTCTAGGTGGCCCTGCTTGAACAGGAAGGTTGGACCAGATGACCTCCAGAGGTCCCTTGAACCCCAGCCATTCTGTGTGATTCTCGATGATTCCTATCAGACAACCTGGCTGGGAACAGGTAGTACTCCTAGAAGAAAAGTGAGGTAACAGCTTTCCACAAAGCAAGGAAGGTGGAGTCCGTGAAGTTACCCCTTTGGTCAATGCCTAAAGCTGGGCACAACGTTTCAGATCATTCATCATAAATTCATGCAATAACTAATAATATTCTTCAATCAACATTTTGCTTCTTAAGACAGAGTTCTACAGAAAGGATTCAGCATGACATTTTCACCATGGCTTCCTTCATGTTTTTGAACCATTTCTCCAATCTCAGGCATTCCTCAATTGAGATTAGTATGCAAAGGATCCACTGATTGTCACATCACATTAAGTGAATTCCTCTATGCATGCACACAAAAATATTGTTTATAGAAACAGAACACCATGTAATCTGTAATTGCTCTTTTTCCCCTACTTTCCATTTTTTTTTTCTCTGGAGATTCCATAATTAATTACCTTTCCTAAGCAAATGTGTTTGAAATACATTTTAAAGGTGATTTTTAATCCAAAGGCTAAAAGTGTTGAGGAATATAAGCATTCATTGCCTGAGACCAAATGAAAAAATATAAAATCAAGAAATTTAAATCAACTATAACTGTGTAGTTAAGAACTCTAGCGTAAAAGCTTTAAAACATCTCAAATATTTATTTTCATTTCAATTATTTTTATTTTGAACCTAATCAGAATATGTTTTACATGCCAACACTACAAAAATATTCCTTTATCTTAAGAAAGCCTATTGTTTATTGTGATCTTTCTGTCCCTCCCAGTTACAATTAAAGCCACAATCAATATGATGACCAGAATAGTCTGAAGAATGTACTCCTGTGGTTATTGGTAGCAGAAATATTGTCTCCAGAGGAAGTTTAAATTTATTTAAAAAAGAAAAAAAAGATCTAAATAAAATATCCTGAATGTAGTTACATAGATTACACCTCCATATACCTGGCCAGACACTTCTTATATTCTATTGTGTATTCTATTTCTTGTATTTTGTTAGTTGTGGAAGCCCCCTCCCTGGAAATGTTCAAGGCCAGGCTGGATGGGACTTCGAGCGACCTGATCTAGTGGAAGGTATCCCTGCCCAAGACCAGGGGTTTGGAACTAGATAATCTTTAAGTTCTATGATTCTATGGTTATGCATAACTGTTATGTTACCTGAATGTTCTTCTTCCCATAATTTATATCCTCTCACTAAGAGAAATATAATTACTGAAATGCAGCAATGCCACATTCTTCCCCATGCCCCACCTCCTTACAAATGTTCATATGCTTAGCTCTAATAACTACGTTAATAAAATTGCACTTGGTTAATTATGACTGTTTCTGAACAACACCTGTAACATTACAGATGTAAAACTGAGAAATATGATCAAGGCCAGGTCCTTAGTCACTGATAACATACAATCTGGAATTCCATTCTGTGGAAAACTGACAAATTCTCCTTTTGTTTACATCAGTGTAAACTTGCAGTTCTACTCAAATCAGTCCAATTCACCTTGATTTAATTGAGTGCCTATATTTGTCCTAAGATGAACTTCATTCCCCTATATGATCAGAGCAGCAACATCAAACACCTGTCTTTAAAATGCAGAGTCTACAATACATTTAGCAAAATACTGATATAAAGATGGGAGAAAGAGAATCTAAATTATATTCATTATTTAAAGTACCTAGGTGACCTTAAACAAACTCTCTCAAAACTATGACTCATTTTCCTCAAAAACAAAAGGAGGAGAAGTCCATATTTTCACAGGGATATTTTTGAGGGGAGTTTAAGTATTGTTTACTGGAACATAAGTAAATGATGTGATCCCCTTAAGCTCCTGATAAGACAATCATCAATAACCTCACACTCTGAGGTAGCCACTAGGCAGTGAAAGGTGAGCAATACATTCCATTTATACCTTGTCCTCTTCTGTCCTTGTTTTACAGCCACAAAATGTGTCACCTCAAGCTCTCAACAGAAACTATGGTTACCCACCACTGTTGGAAATCAGGCTAGTTTTTTTGTGCATCTAAATCTACAACCAAAAATGTTGACTGGGATCATGTAATAGAAAGATACAGCAACTTACAATACCATAGAATGAAGTGCAATGTTTGTTCTGTCATTGGACCCTGAGACAGGAGAAGGATGAAAAAAAGGAATAAAAAATGATGTTATTGCACTTAACGACCTGTCGTGGTTTAACTCCAGTTGGCAACTAAGCACCACACAGCTGCTTGCTCACCCTCCCCCTGCCAGTGGGATGGGGGACAGAATCAGGAAAAAAAAAGTAAAACTCATGGGTTGAAATAAAGGCAGTTTAATAGGACAGCAGAGGAAGAAAAAGTAATAATAATAATAATGATAAAAGAATATACAAAAGTGATGCACAATGCAATTGCTCACCACCCACCGACCGATGGCTAGCCCATCCCCAAGCAGTGATCACTGCCCCCTGGCCACACCCACCCCCCCCACCCCCCCCCCCCCCCAGTTTCTATACTGAGCATGATGTCATAAGGTATGGAGTAACCATTCGGTCAGTTTGGGTCAGCTGTCCTGGCTGTGCCCCCTCCCAGCTTCTTGTGCACCTGGCAGAGCATGGGAAGCTGCAAAGTCCTTGACTAGCATAAGCAGTACTTAGCAACAACTAAAACATCAGTGTGTTATCAACATTCTTCTCCTCCTAAATCCAAAACACAGCACTATGCCTGCTACTAGGAAGAAAATTAACCCTACTCCAGATGAAACCAGGACATGACCCTATGTTTCACCTGTCTTTTGGTCTCCTCTGTGGTAAAATACCAATATCTTTACAGACAGTCTTCCTTTACCTGAGAGGTGTCCCCAGATAGAGAGAGCTCGGTCCTCAGTGCCTGCACCAATGGCTGTCCCATTTCCCCTCGTGGCTTTTTGGTTTTGTTTTGTTTGTTTGTTTGTTTGTTTTTTTCTTATTATCCTTCCAGAATTGAGTCATGTAACACTTATTTCAAAATTCAGTCATCTTAGTTTGATGGCCTTCTTGAAGGTCCACATCTCTGCCATAGAGAGCAGATTCAAGACCTCATGTGCCCTGAGCAAAATCCTTCTTAGAACTGCTCAAAATATAAGGGTTTTATTATTAGTTTTTGAAGAGTAGTCTTAGATACCTTTAGAATTTTCTTTTACTAACTTGGATTTTTGCCTAAATTCCTCAATGAAAAGAATGATTCAAAGTTTAGGCAAACTTCTGTTAGAATTAAAAAGAAAGTATAAGGCAGTAGTATAAGGCAAAAATTGTAACACCACAGTGCTTCTTTCTTTGCACATATCATTTGATAAAAAGAGCTACAGCCAAATAAATCTTAAAGCTTCTTTTTATATTTCCTGATCATACAAATCTAATCCTCATCTGCCTTATGTCCATGCCAACATCCATGCAAACAGGCAGGCTTTGAAACATGCCTTGAAGGTCAAGAAATGAATAGTTTAGGACACCAATGAACAAAGCATCCTAAAGAAAAAAAAGGGACTTTTATTTTACATCCCATATATTTTGCAAAGAGAGGGATCAAGCTTTCACTATAATGACAGGAATGTGGCTCAAGCTGACAGCATGAGAAGAGAGAAAAATATCTCATTTAGTGCTTCATAAGTTAAAATCAACATTGCAGTTTTCACATGAAAACAGGCAGCTAGAAAGTTTTCAGAACATTGGCAAACTGATCTGAATTATTGATTTTTTCAGCTCATTGGCTGAAGGAAAAAATTAAAATTGTTTGGGGACAACCTGCTCTTTTAATTCTTTAGTTTTTTGTGGCAGAAATAAAGTCTTTTTTTTTTTCTTCACTGTCCCTTTGAGGTGAGCAAAACTCTTAATCAGATTCCAAATGAAGCATTTGATTTTTGTGTCCTTTACCCTCTTATTAGAATGAAATGTTGGCATATTAATTTCAACACACTTGTTAAAATGTCAAAATTAAATGTTCCAACTTTCACAAATTTTTTTTCTCTCTTCTTTTTTTCCCTGTCAAAAGTGTTTTCTGAATTCAACATCAGTTTACAACTGATTTTGGTTAAGCCCAAACTTCAAGTTTCCATTGATGATTTATTTATTAAAAAGATTTTCCTCGTATTTTTTTCTAGTAATATCCTGCTGTCCAATGCCTTTGTTGGATATCCAGTAAAGTGTAAGTGTACTTTACCTAGGCATACACATTGTTGAGAAGGAAATGTAACCTTGCCTCAAGTCCTCTGCAGTTGTCTAATCCCACAGATTTGGTAGCAGAGCCTATCCTAGAAGGTTACTGTTACAATCTGCTTTTTGTGCATAGATGGCAACCATTCCTGGATACCATAAATGGATTCAGTAGATGGTCTCCATTCCTGGGTACCTTTGTAATGTCATGGGTCAAGAACAGATGAGTGTCCAGCTCAGCCATTGACCTGGGTAGGAAGGTTACAAGCAGTGGACAAACATCAAAATAGATTTAGAATAGAAACAACCTTGCTATATCTTCTGTTTCACTTCAGTGTTAGGAAAGTTTAAGTTATGTTAAGCCAAGTGCTGTCCTGTCTCTCCTATGAATGGACTTCACCTGTTAGACAGTGGTTATGTACAAGGGATTATCTGACTTAAGTTCCTCTCCGAGGTGTTTTTTTCATTAACAGCGATCACATACTACGTCTTATAATAATCAATAGTCAGGAACTGAAGTCAGCGACAAAACTTTCGCTCAATCCAGTTAGAGATCTAAATTCTTCTCTGGTACCTGCCAAGCAAAAAAAATCTCATTATATTCTTGATTAAAAAAAAAAAATCTTCTATTATTCCAGTTAAATTTCTTATGTTTTTTAATATCACATCATCAGTATACTAAACCCTGTCATTTCATGATGAGTGTTGTACAATAAGCTTTTTCATGGTCGAATAAATACTGTTGCTTGGCAATAAATTTTTGTTAAAGCCCTATTACCATGTAATAAAGTAGAAGATATCTGTCATAAAAATAAATTAATTTCAAAATACATTCCTAAAACCATACTAAATGTTTTCAAAGAAGAAGATTTGAAGGGTTTTGCCATAATCTACCTCTTCTCCACTTGTCCACACCACATTCTTACCTGGAATTTGAAATATCCAAAACTAGAGCGTCTAGGAGGAATTTAGCAGTCTGAAACAAGAATATAATCACACTTACTGCATAAATCCATGGCTCTCCTATATCTTGAACACTGTGTGCAATTCTAGCCTGTGTGAGAAACCCTGCAAGAGATTTCAAATGTACAGACAACAGCATCAAGGGTCAAAGGTGTCCTATATTTGCCAGAGTTTCCTAATATTACTCTCTTTACACATAAATTCAAATTAGAGCTAAAATTGCTAGTAAGAAAACAGATATTATATTTAAGTTTATGAAATTGGAAGAAAAAGGGGGATTCTGATACCCAAAGCCTCATACTCCCCAGAGTATCATCCAGTCTACCTGTTTTATAGGACTGCCTAATCTGGATACAATAAAGTCACAAGGCACCTTCTTTCACAATCCAGAAATTCTCTAACTAAAATTTATAGTTATGCTCATATTTTCAGAAGTGCATTTTTGGGGAAAACAAACATGTGTTCCAACCACTGTTCCTTTGCAATGTTGTTTTGAATGCATTGTCATATAATCTAAATAAAATATACATAAATCCCACTGAGTATCCTAAAAAGATAAGCATCACATCATTATATCCATCTTCTGCATAACAATCTTGCAGCTACAGCATTCACCAAGGATTCAAGGCCAACTTCAGTCTGGAGAAGATGTAAACTACCTTCCTGGTCACCAGTGACTCAGATTTCAGAAGGAGGGACAGAGAGTCTCTGCCTCAGAGTATAGCAGAGCTTATTGTTGGATAGGTAGGGTATTGTCCTTAGATATTGCCCTGACACCCCTCTCCATAACCATAGCAGGAAGGTCCTGAACCCAGATATATTACATCCTCTGGCACCTCAGCCTCTAATGTGTATACCTTCTTCTGCACAATGTTTTAAGCAGATAATATAATGGAAGAAGAATCATTCCGTAAGGAGCTGAAGTGCAACCATAGTTTTTCCTCTTATCATTAAATAAGTGTATTGTGTCTGAGCTGAAAGCCACATATGCAGGGAAGCTGGGACAATCATACTGGTGATGAAAAGCCTAGAAGCAGCAGTAGAACCTCTCCCTTGCTATGATATCCAGGGTGGACACAAGCAGATATCCCAAGAGATAAATGTCTAGATGAAGGAAAAGTCTGAATAAAGGAAGATATGATTGACCTTAACATCTTGTCTAACTCCACCCTTCTTTTTCTCAGTCATGCTTAGATTTGAAAGCTAGACCTTCGGAAGCTCTGGCCATTCTCAACATAGGTGTTAAATTCTGTGCAACAGAAGATACGTGAAAGCAATATACAAGGGTATAATAAAGGCAAATGCAGTGTCAGCACCAAAGCCACCTAGGACAGACATTGTCCCTTAAATGTTCCAAGCTTTGAAGTTATTTCTGATAATGATCAGCAGGTCAGGAAATGTTTTCAAAATACAGCATAAATCCAAAGGATGTGCTAGACCAGGAGGGGAAGAGTTGACAGACATCAAGTAGCACAGATCAGTTTCTCTACCAAACAGGGATAGCAAATATACTTTTCTGTCCCAAAAGTTCTCAGCATTTATCTTTGCAGATAAATACTCAGACAGCCCTGCGCAAAAAGTATGAATGCCTGGAACCTAAGGATTTCTTGGAACACACGAAAGTGAGAAAGAAATTAATTCACAAAGCAAAAGCAGGCAGAAGCTGTAACTTGGCTTGACCTGCCTAATGCATGTGTTTCCATCTCTCTCTCTCTTTAATAAAGATTACACTAAGCAAATATCATATTCCTGAAAAGATTCAGTCAGACACTGGCAAGGATTTCAGCTTTCTGTGTTCACTTCCATGGCTGAGAGAGACAGTGAAGTGACTTGGAATACAATATTTACAGCTAAAATCTCAGTCTGAGGACTTTTATAATTCTCAAACAAAAATCAAATAGACAACAAGCAGAGAGTGGATGTAATAGGTCCACAAAAAAACCCAGAAAGGTGAACAGACAATAAAAGAAAAATCCCTCAATAAAAAACATGGCTGTGCAAGACCTTGGAAGCAACCATAGCAGAAACAAGTTTTATGTAGTACATACATATATAAATAAACTTTATAAGGGATGGCTAGTGGGCCTGATCTATTTCTTGCAATGAGAAAGAGCACTGAGTCCTGTGGCGTAGAATTAGGCCATAGATTTACCAATGATTCAATTTTATCTAATAGTAGCAGTAAAGAAGAAACTGGTGTTTTCAATGTAAATTAGCTCAGGTTCTCTCAGATATTACCTAGCTGAATGTCCCATGTGGTCAAGCAGGTGCTAATGGCAATGCTAATAGTGCCAGGCACAGATCAACCCAGGAACTAGAGTAGAACAAATACCTGCTTGTGTTAGAAACATGTGGGGAAAGTAGTTGGAAGCATCATTGTTTTCCTAGTTGGCATATGTTTTCCAGCAGAGTCCATTCCAAAAATGCTTGAAGTAATTGGCACCAGAGGGAAAAGAGAAGGAAGGTCAGATTAAGGCTACCCAAATCAGTAGAAAAAAAACATAACATTGGTAGAGAGAGCAGCAGTACATCCACTTACAAGCAAAGGGAATGGTTGCTGTTGCCAGAAAAAACTGTCAAGACAGGATGAAGTGCTTACTGCTTTGAAAAGATCATTCAAAAAGACTGACAGTCTTGGGGTTTGTCTTTTCCTAGTTCAGCAGGACTGTTTCAGGGGCACTGGGGCAACATCACAGCAAAAATATGTAGCACTGAATATTAAGTGAGGAACACTAACGAGACCACATTTAACCACCTTATACACAGCTCTTTCTTGTTTGCAAAAGGGAAGAAAATAAGTCAAAATAGTGCTAGCTAGGAACGTGTGGTAGGAGATCAGGCACATGACAATAGAGCAGCAGAGGAAAGTGAGTAGATAAAGTAGTTTTAAGACCATATGCTCTGAGGAACAGTAATATGTGGATAAGAAAGCCTGCACATTTGTCCATGTGTGGTTTGCACTAGTGCAAGTTCAGTGTATTCTGGTCCTGAGACTTTGTACAAGGATTAATGTCCGCCAAAGTGAATGATAAAAGTTCTATGAATTTATTTAGCTGTTATTAAGAATAAATCAGCCACCCAGGATTTTGAAAAAAGGTTTAACCTGTGAAAAGTGCTCTCTTTTCCAGAAGAGGGCAAGAGATTACTTTTAAGCTGATGCATATTTACATGTGAGTCACACGAGTGAACTGATTTTTTGTCTATAAAACTAAGTAGCCTATCCTCAAGGCAGCAGAAAAGTACTAAGAAATGAAGTCATTAATTGTGCAAACAAGTACACATGTGCTGACTGAATGGTTTCATGTGGTGAAACATACGTAAGACTGAATTTCAAGTTCCATGAGAAAGATGTTTCACATCAGAATCTCCTCAAAAGATTGGAGATAAAGCTCTAGGAACCTAAGGAAAAGCTGAGAGACAGAGAAGCCAGAGGCCAATGACAAGTAAAAATGAAAGAACTTCAGGCATTTGAAAATGATGGTTAAGAAGATTACTGAAAAATATTTCACATTTGTACATCCACGAACGTCCATGTTTCTGGTCTTTGTGTATGGGCCTGATCCAAAGCTCACTGAAGACAACTTGAAAATTCCCAGTCACTGCAATGAGACTTGGAAAATGATCTTTTGGTAGATAACAAGCACTATCAATAATCATGCAATAACTATTTGTAACTGGCTCTTAGAAAAACTTGGGCTGATTTTTCACACCTGGAAGAAAGTGTGATTTGCTGAGCTATAATATTTCAGATCTCTATCCAGGTTTCCATTTTTTGCTTTCCACTTGTAATGGGGAGAACTTGGAGAAGGCAGCCTCTGCTTCACTCAGCCATGAAAGAAACCTGCCAGATGCATTCCTGAGGTTTTTTCCTTTTATTTTCATGAGTATATTTACCAAAAACCCTATAGCCAACTCTCAGTTTTCTGTGGGTGGATAAGCTAGGCTGTAGTTTAATTTTGCTCCATGGGCTGATAGCCCAAGCTGGTTCTGCGTGAGCCAGCTCATGTCCTGGAGCTGTATATCCTCATGCCTGTGCTGCTGCTCTGTGTGGATTTGCCATTTTGGTTAGTGTTAGCTCAGGACAGTCTGTGCTCCACTCCCTGTGTCATCCTTGATATTCCTTGTTTCTCTCCACTGCCTTTTCATTGTACCCTCTTATCAATTAATTTCCACACCATTTAAAAATCCACTGGTATGGCTTTATCTAGGCTAGCTCACCCATCTTTTCCCTGACTATTTTTCTCTAAAAGCTTTTTTTTTGGGATGCTTTAGGCCCCTGATTCTGCAGAGCCTGCTACAAACCTGTCATGAGGCTGTAAAAAATACAGATTTCGAAGAACAAAAACTAAAAATAACCCCCTCTCTGTATTCTAAAAGGTGAGCCCCATGTGCATATCTAGATGTTTAATGCAATAAATCAGGCATCTCTTTAGGTGGACAAGTATATGAGAGAGACGCAAGGTATCCAAATACTGTGGGCTGCATTTGGGTTTGTAAGAAGTGACCTAGTCACAGTACGAATTAGAGAGACTGACAAGCAGCTCCATAGGCAAAATGGATTAGTGGTCTTCCTAAAAACAATTAAGAGTGGTCCTAAATGTTTTGATTCAGCGTGCTTCTTATGTATTATCATATGCAATAGCTCCCAGAGGCAAATAACTCTCACAACTTTTTTGCAGATTTCTAGTCCACCAGGTTCTGAGTAAAATCTTAATGATGTGACAACAATAAAATAGAAAAAGGAAAAAAAAAAAAAAAAACCAAACCCAAAAAACCACCCTCAAAGCAAGAAATACCAAAAAAACTTTATATTAAGATTTCATTACTTTTAATTCAGTTATCTGTATTTTACATGACTGTTCATGGTATGTACATCTGATGTTAGCAGCACCAAAATATAAAGTACAAGAAAATATCAGAGAAAGATTCCATTTATACCTATGCAGCTATGAAACGTACAGTCTAATCTTGAAAATTTTCTCCACTACTTTCCTCCTTTATCTGATAAAGAGATGGGACGATTTTCAAAAAGTGTCAGGCTGCATGGAATTATTTTAAATTCATGCACAAAGGGAGACTTTCCCAATCAACCTTATTTCTGTTTTTAATTTTTTACTGATAATTTAAAAATGCATATCCTCAACCTTACTTTCCTAATGATTTTATTTGTCATAATGGTTCATGTCTAATTTTCTAAAAAGGTTTAAGTAGTTTTCCATGATTTTAAAATATGTGTTTTCATCCACAGACATTTATGCTTGAAAAAGCTAAGCAAAAGGTGATCTAGATAAATGGAACACTGCATTGGGAACTTCAAATTTTTCCTTTGAGCTCAGTTAAGAAGTGCTCAGAATAAGATAGAATTACTGACACAACTTGTCTGTCTTCCCATTCAGTCCAAAGCCAAATCCAATTAGTGCTAGTTAGTGATGCTTTCCTGATATGGGAGGATCAGTGTAATGTGAAAAATCAAAGCAAATGGACATGTAGAAATCATTTCTATCAGCTGATGCAAGTTATCTCACCAGCTGGGGCAATCCAAATACAGATGCTCAAGACAAATTCTACAGCCCATTCTTTAAAGGCAGGTTTTAGTAAGTAATTGGAGATGAAAAGGAATGTCTGAGACAATGAAGGTTTTCCAGTATTTCCAAGATGGAAGATGGGGAAAACAGCAGAAATCTAACATTTCTGTTCATACCCTTAAAACTCTTTGAGGCTCTCCTGCTCCCTCCACTCAAGAGGAAGAAATCTTTTATGGCTGTTTTGCTGTCAGTCACATACTTATAATACCCATGTTCCTGTATAGGATCTACCACTCGTAGTTTTAAAGGCACAAGGGTGTAACACAACTCTGGGCCACTGAGATCTTGCCTGGAACAAACTCCAAATAAATGTGTCCAAGGCAGTAGTGACTTGGAGAAATATTTCTATGGGTGATATACAAGCCATTAGACTAGGATCATTTTGCTTTAAAAATCTATGAAGCTACAAAGGTATATTCAAGGAGGTAAACAGTTTCCAGTAAATCCACAGAGGTTCAGTAGGAAATTGCATATACATATTTAGTAATCTCAAAAGGTGCACTCTTAAGAAGAAAGAAAGAACTTTGTATCCCTGAGCTTATAACTCAATCTATTGCAGATATCCTTAAAAATCCAACCATGGGGCCCAGCAGACCGGATCACTGTAAAGGAAAATCACTTTAGATAGAAAAAAAATATTTTGGGAAATTCTAAACCCGTATTTTTTTCTCTATTACGTATTTTATCACCTAGTTTTATATAAGCAGGATACAAGTAATTATGAGTGAACTAAGTTAACATAGTGATATGAGAATCTTACCATTAATGTGTGTCCTTTATAATAAGACAATATTTTGGTCCATGAGGCTTTCTTATTCCTGTAGAACTGTCAAAAGACTTCAGCTCCCATTTAGGCACCTAAATGAAGCACTTCAGTTCTCAAGAGTATGTGTTCAACAGATCAATTCTTCTCAGTGGGACATGCTGAGAGTTGAATACTTAAGCATATCTCTCTGGTTCATTTATATGTTTAAATGGCAATGAACTTTTGGACAATCTGTCTTCTCATATTGGTATCAAACCAGGAGCTGCTGCATTGCTGATTCCTTTTGACAATCTGTCTTTTAAGCTTTAATAGCAAAGATCATTCAGTGTTATTATTGCATGAAAATAATAAGTGGTAAAGTTTTTAACATGATTTACACAAGAACTAGGTATTCAAACAATATTTCCATATTTTAAATTCATAAATAGCATGTTTATCACTTTCATTTAGCTGTAGCCCACCTGAGAGTTCTGATCGGTTCTAATAAAAATTACTCAGATTAAATATTGCAATAAAAGAAATGGTACTTCTTTTCTCCCTAAAATGAGTGTAGACCAGTCTTTTCTTTTACTGGATAGGGTACTAATGTGACTGAACAGATACAGAAGGATTGAATTCTCTGAGACAGAGGATATATTACTGAAGAGTACAGTGGTTTCTTTCTACCTCAGAAATGTGGGTTACAAAGTTGGAAGTGTTTTTTATCCATTAAACTTAATGAATTTCAAGAAAATGCTGCCTTTCCAGACTGGTACATTATGAAGACTGGGAAACTTTCTCAAAAATCAGAAATCCATTCCAAACTGTTATAGTAATAACATATACAGAAAAGACCAAGCTCAGCTATGCTCTACCTAGTTCAGGGAAGGCACTTGACCTCCTGTTTCTCAAATCCTAGGGGAGGTTTCTAATCAACCAGCTGCAGAAATTATCACTAAATGAATCACTCTCTCCACTCCTTCCTTTTCTTCTCTCCCCATCTCAACCTTAAAGAACTTCTGAATAAAAGTTTCACCAATTCATTCCTCATATCAAGTCTGTGGCTGTTCTTACCAACTCTTACTCAACAAGAGACATTAGTGTTTGTAGTGCACAGCAGCGTTTTGTTAACTGAGTTCAGTGGTAGAAGGCAAGATGCTACATTCACAACTTCCTGCCTTTTGGAGCTTCTGAATGCAAAAAGTCCTTATACTCTCAAAGACACAACACCATACAGTATTTTGGGATGCCACTAAGAGCCACTTGGAAAGTTGAAAGCATGCAGAATATAGATGTTTGTCCCTTTTGATGGTTATCTCAGAGACAGTACAACTTGTTCTTTCTACGCTCAATATCTACCCATATTAAAAGAATGCAAACTTTTTTTCTTTCATACCATTAGCTTACCCACAACAAAAGAACCTGAGGGTATTAAACCGGTCTATTCCTGTAAGGCTCCTCAAGTATACCACCTCAATCTATAATACTATCAATATTTTAAAATGCCATCAAAAGCACTTAAAAGTTTACTTTGTCAATAGCACATGGATAAATGTTTTTGCTCTGACTTAATGATTACAAACTTTTTGGGTTTGTATTTAGATTTTTAATCCCATTAATTTTTTATGAATTATTGATTTTAATGGACACTGTGTTTCAGATTGCTTCTTCTAGGGCTGAATGAGGTTGTCCTATCAGACATTCACAGCTCAATAAGGTCATAATCACCTGTTGAACAGCAAAGCACATGAGTATCTGCAAGGAGCAGTAAACAAAAGAGTGAA
Organism: Pelecanus crispus; assembly: GCF_030463565.1. NCBI lineage: Eukaryota > Metazoa > Chordata > Aves > Pelecaniformes > Pelecanidae > Pelecanus > Pelecanus crispus. The sequence continues at coordinate 106,672,619 of NC_134645.1, forward strand.
TGGCTTCTACTTCTGAGTTCCAGGAATTTTCTATTGCATTTGGATACAACACTCTTGTGGATTAGTCTTGCTAGCCTCAATTTATTGAGGATGTAGGAAGCAGGTTTAAAAATATTTAATATAATTTTCTCCTTTTTGTTTTTCTTACAACATGCACCTCAAATCTCTTCTAAGGAAATTATAAGGTATTAAATCTACTATGGAAATATATGCAGGATTTTCAGAGTTGTTTTGTAAAAAGCAGGCCAATAAGCACCAAGAGAGGTTTAATAAGTGGTAAGGCAAGTTAGAAACATAATTTCCATTGAAACTTTGCATTTATTGAGCTGGACAATTACTAATTCAGACATTTAAAGTCAAAAAACACAGCACAAGTTATATCTTTAAGTCCTGGAAGAAATGTTGGTAATGGTGAATAATCAGCAAATATTAACTTGCAACATGATGTCTGGCCTACAGAAAAAGAGAAAGGAATACATCCTTAATAGGAATAAAGGGGTTATACTACCAGTTTGGACAATATGCGCATACCTTGATCATTTGTAACAATTCAAGATGAATGTTGAAAAATGGTCAGGATTTAGTAAAGAAACATGAGAAGATTTGAAAACATGTCATGCAGTAAAAGACTCACGGAGATCAGTTTATTTAACGTACCAAAAAAGATAATGACTAACAACTACCATTTGTAAGCATGCATGTGGGGAACAAAATTACATTGAAAGGCTTCTTGATTTATCAGTAAAATTATATATGGCTGGAAACTGAAGCTAAACAAATTCAGACTTTTTAATAGTGAAGGTAACTAACCTGGAACAGTCTTGCCTGGATTGCTGGTGTGGTCTTGCACAGTCAGACTTTTCTCCATCAGGATATGTCAGGGCATATTTTACCAGCAAGAATCAAATCAGAAAATTCTGCAGTCTGTTTTACAGAGTCAGAGAAGCTGGATTTCAACAGTTTGTTCTGGATTTGTATTCTTAAAAAAAAAATCTGCCAAAATAGAACCTTCCCCCCTGCCCTGTATCCATCTGTATGATAGCATCATTAATGACTAGATCATTTTTCAAAGAAGTGAGACACATGAATTCTGGGCCATCCATTACCTGAGAGATTTAAATTTGTAATTCTCTTTCTCCTAGAAAATCTGAACAAAGAAAATAGTGAACTCTTTTATTACAGCTTTGCCACAGTGTGGATTAAAACTTAATCTGCATTGAACCAAGGGACTACAAACCAGACTATGGCTCAATAGGCCAGTGCCTTGGACTCTGACCTAAAGGTGGGAATTAGTGCTGCTCTTACTTGCAGGTCTGGATACGTATTTCATGACAAACAATGATTGGTTAAAGTAAGTAAATGTTTGTGAATGTAGGAAACAGATTCCTGGGCTGCCCCCTCCCCTTTTCTTCTTTCTGCCTCTGAATGTCCTAGTCATGAAATTACTGACTGTTTCTCCCAGCACCATCTCACAGGCAATCAGTTTTCAATTTATCTACACTACAGCACAGCTTCAAGATTAATATGTTCCTCTAGTAAATGACAGACTTGGGTTTGACTCCACTCTGGATTTTAGGTAATAGAGACAGGTTTCCCTCATGTATAAAGTACTCTAACCAATAGGCCATTAACAGAAAACACTGCCTCGTTTGCCTCTTTATTGGAATGGAAACATCTTTGGTCAGCTTCCTTTGTGCTGAGCACAGTGGTACGTATCCATTTGCATGAGGTGTGGTCAGACTGACAGCTATATTACATTCAAGCGTTTAGGACTTCTTTTTGAATGATGTTGGAAGTTAAGGAAGAAGCCGGGCACCAAGCTGCCCATAATTAGGCCTCTAAGTAACTCTCCATTCAAAGAGAGGGAATTATATGAATCCAGTCATCTCCAGTGTGATAAAGCCCATCAAGCACAAGCTTTCCAAATTTGTTTCTTAGGCTAAGCCATCTAACTTTCACTTAAGTCCTACTTTAAAAGCCCAAGAGGCATTTATACACCCAAGTATATGCTCATCCATACTGCCCATTTTTTTTGAACTAGTTCATGTATGTAATAAATTAAGTTATAGAGCCATTAAATGACAGAAAGTTAATGAATAAATTTTTGTGATGGAAATAATAATTTGCCAAAGTATGAAGAAAGTGACAGTGATGAAATCAGCTTCACTTCAGACTCCTTTGGTGCTCATGGTGCCCTTTGTCACTTGTTTTTTTCAGCTTAAGTATGGATGTTCTGATTTCAAAATGTCAAGAAACTTCCTGAACTTTGTTATCATAGATATACTGGTCCTTTTTTATCTGATGCAAATTAATTTATATGAAATATTTAAGCTTGAGATTTGTCTTATATGACGACTTTGTGTGCAAATGCTCTACCTGTATAAGCCATTCTAAATTCCACGTAGGGATTAGGACAAGAAAAGACATTCACATGCTGCCCAATTTAAGGAGTCCCTTGGTAACCGTCTGGGATGAATTTTATTTTAATTTCATATTTAAAATTGTAAGAACAGTAATACACTAAGGAAAACAGAGCAAAGACTTTTATAAAAAAATTCTAGTTATTTCTGATAATCTTGTCATTCCTTCCTACAGAGAAAAGGTTTCACTATATATATCCTAGGCAATAAAAGTTTCAAAATTTCAAAAAGAGAACTGTATACAATTACTGAATTTTCAAAATCAAATATCAGTAAAGCTGTGGGTGTTTATTATGAAGCCTTCAAAGCCTTCAAATTCTGCAAAGCATGATCTTATGAAAAAATGTTTAAAGGTGGCAGCTTGAAAGTTATGCAACATAGGAAAAGTTCACATGATGCTTCCTTCTATGAATCTGTGAAGCCAAAGTGCTTTTGCAGGCTCATTTAAAAAAAAAAAAAAAAAACCAACAACTTTTCAGAACTTTTTTCTCTCGACATTTCAGAACTTGCTGAAATCAGATAGATGCAAGAAAACCCAAAGCTACCAGATGAAAAAGGAAAATAAAAAATATTATTTCAGCAATCTTAGCTAACTCCAGTGCTAGCTAATGCTGACAGATAAGTTTGTCACTCATTTTATGGAAGAAATACTGTCTTTCTAATTCTTTAAGTATTTCACTGGTCTCCTTTGATCAATAAAGATGTGAACAATTATGACGTGAATGATTGAGGACACATGATAAAGGTCATATAGGTGTACCTTAACAATGTATATTTAAAAAAGAGTATTTTGGGGGAGAGAAAAGCATATGTGATTTGAAAAGATTGTTCCTAACTGGCAAAAGAAAAATAAAATTCAGATACACTATTGATTTTTAAATGACATTATATGGAGTTTTTAGTCTGGTGAAGAATTCATTCCAATTTTCCCATTTCAAAAAATTCCTCTTTATTTCACTAAGTTCAAATACACCCTATTGGGAAAGGCATGATGCATGCTATAGTTAGTCTAGATTTCTGTTCATGCTGATGTCAGGTGCCTTCAAACAGAATGGATTATGGTGGAATTCTCCTTGCTCTTCCCTAGCTTTTCACAAAACTTGCAGGAAATAATTATCTTGCAAGCTTCTTCTCTTTGAAATTTGTCAAAATTGTCCAAATTATTCTAAGGACACTAACACATCAACATTAGCCTGTAACTACATAAGTACTTACATAACTACTTATGTATGACAGGAAACAAGAAAGACAATGTACTCTCAGCTCTGTATTGGTATTAAAGGTCTGTATTTAGTTCTGCCAACATCAGTGAACTTCTGGCCATTTCCTCCAGAAAACCTAATCTACTGACAGCTAATGGAAAGTATTCTTTTGCCAAAGTGGTAAGGACTTGTGTATTTAAGGAAGCTCTATTTCCTATGCCGCATGTACTATGAGATTAGCAGACAGATCTGATGCCTTTGTGGCAGCACACATTCTTTTCGGTAAGAGGTTTACTTCCTCTAACTGTATCATATTATTTCCTTTGTATCCCCCAGTAGTGACTGCTAAAAGCTGAAATTCTAGTGATAAGTGTGGCTGGAAATAGTAGTGAACAATAGTCAAAGATTATTTTCACGATACCTGGAGATCCAAAATAGCCAAAGATAAGAAATTAATTTTTTCTGCTTTGCAGTTATAAAATAATTACTTTATAGAAGGTAATTTAAAGTGATATAATGTTTTTTATGTAGCTAGTTATGTAGAAAGACTGGTGGCATCCCCAAAACAGGCAGGCAGGCTCTGCTGAACAGAACTGTAGCAGTGGAGGACAGATTCGAAGAGCAAATGTGAAATTCATGAAACAGAGTTAAGATTTACATAAATGTATGCATTAACTTTCAGATCACAATTAAAAGGAGAGCCATTAATACAGGTGCTTTGAGTGAGTTCCAGCATTCTTTTTTCCATAAGCAATTACTGAAAAAGCACAACATTGATGAACCTAGAGCACTATAGTGCTCACAGACCATACCTGTATTGCTGGTTTTATAAAAATTTTCTGCTATTAACATTTCCCCTTTGCTGAAGCTCTCAGGATTTTGGTACTAAAGGTCTTGATCCTGCTGTAAGATGTATGCATATAGCTGCTAAACTTAGCAAATCTGCTCAAGGCCTCTGGGTTTCCTTTAGTGAAAAGTAATTATTATATCCCTGCCAGGATTTTTTGGTCTTCAAATGTTTCAATTATGTAAGTCTTAGTCTTGTTCGAGATATCTTTCACCCAGCTGGGAAATAGATATTTTTATAACACTATCCTTTCTTTCTCTTCCTGTAGAGGTTTAGATAAAGCCTTCCTAGAAATAGTTTCTGATACTATCAAAATTAAAAAAAAAAAAATCAACTCTTGATATCCATATGTATGTTTAGAATTGATAACTTTAAATGTATGTAAATAATAGCCACTCTTCCAGAGTTTGTTACTTAAACAGAGCTAATTAAAAACAAAACACAGGCTGATCAAGACGATCATAATTTGTCACAGCAGTACTAGGTTGGTAGAGAACAGTTTCCTGAACTGATAATGCTGGCTAATAGTTTTACTTATGAGACCGTCTCTGACCCTTAATGTGCAAGTTGCAAGCAACTTCTGATATTTTTTTTTTATAAAATTACCTTACCTGAGAGCTATCTAGCAATATTCCCTACAGTAAAGACCAGGAGGATCCCATAAAATGTCTTGCTTCTCCAGTGTTGGTTGCAGTTTGTTGCTAAGGGGTCACTCATAGATGCTAGAGCCCCAACTCTTTACTCACCATTTTTAGGGATGCTTTTCCCAATGCCTACTTTTAGGCTCCTGATTCATCAAGCTCCTAAACGCTCTACAGAATAAGAATATATATTCGGTACTTGCCACTTAAGCTACAAGAAATTAGTTTACACCCTTCCTTGCTGCCTCTCAGGTTTGTAGGAAGTCAGCCTCTCTTTCCTGAGCACTATTTGCTTAAATTTAGGTTAAGTTTGTGAACAATTGGCAAAGTTCAGGTTGCAAATCTAGAAACCTTCTCACAATCTACTAAACCTGTACCTACACCCAGGCACCAGGGAAAAGGTCTTAGATACAGTGGGGTTGCCCTCCTCATGTGGTAATTTCCACAGGCCACAGTGAATTCTGCCTGTCATCTCCCAAAAGGAAGGTTTTGTAATAAAAAATCTGTAAGGAATCCTGCAGGTATGTATGTTCTTATGGGATTTTCTTTTCAGACAACCTTTTTCAAAAAATGAAGTCACATTGAACAGGGCATGCCTCTGCAGCTCCATCAGACAAAACCATACTTCTGACATGACACTGAGAAATGCTGTCTGTATTCTTGCTGCCAATAATATCTTGAAATGTGATGGAGTAGCTATCAGAATATCTGTCTTTGCAGATAAGAATAGATGAGAGGGGGCTTGCTCGTCTATTGTTCTTCTTATCTGATCCAAGAATTGTGTTGGCATCTTTGAAAAGATAGAAGAGATTTTTCTGAACAGAAGCTAATTAATTTTTCCAATAGGCAAACAGTTTCTGCTGTCATTCTCTATGTATTTTGGGGTTTTAATTTAAAAAAAAAAAATCTTTTTTGCTTGTTTGCAAAGTTCTTTTTTGCTTCTTTGTTTTTAAAGTTTTCGGCTTTAAGAGGGAAGTTTCCCAACTTTGTCTCCAGAGGAAAGATAGGCATTATAATATTTTTATTATTGTGAATTTTCACTGAACAATTGTGCTCTAGGAATAAAGAGGATCTGTGTTCAATTCAGCTGACAACATAAGGACTACATCAGTTTTATAGGTGAGGGAGGCAGTGGGATGTTAGTCTAATTAATCCTGTAACAGCAAAGATGTAAACTGCACAAGTAGCCACTAGGTCATTATGCAGAAAAAGGTAAATGCCAGGGGAACTTCCTTAACACAAAGTTAGATGCCAAGGGACTGTATGCTCTGTAAGATTCAACAGCAGCTGAGCAGGATTTTGTGAATGAGTGTGATGAGTGAGTGTCTGAATGAGGCACCTGAAGAAGTCCCTGAGTCCTACTTATAACCCTAGCCCAAAGCTTCACTTTACTTGCAGTCTGATTATTGCCTTGAGCTTCCCAATGAATGTTTCTGTTATTGGGTCCTCATTCCCCTCAGATCTGCAAGAGTCAAAACCCAAATGCAGACAGAGCTGACACCATGGAGGTGTAGAGGAAAAGAGGGGAGGAAGGAAGGGTGTTTCCTTCCAGGACCATGTGCAGTGTTTTGCCCTTCTGCTGCTAATTGCACAAAGGAGTGAGTCTTTCCAGCTCTGCTTTAGTGTTAAGATCATCTGTGCTTGTCCATTCTGAAAAAGGAGAGTGATGCTACATCAAAATATGCTCTTTTTAGGGGTGGTTTTAGTGGGAGTAACGAAAAAAGGTGCCTCCTTCACTCTGCAGCCTGCACTTTCAAAGGAGACAGCAGTTTATCAATGAGCGTAGCTACAGTGGCACTGGGATGAGATCCTCCATCTCAGGAAGGCATAGCTGGTCACACACTGAGAGTACCATCCAAATATTTTTTTCATTTTCTGTAACTCAAACTGACTCAGTTAAAGAAAAATCTGCTTGACTAACTGGATGTCCTTCTATGACAAGGTGGATGTTGTCTACCTAGACTTTAGTAAAGCCTTTGACACCATTTCCCACAGCATTCTCCTGGAGAAACTGGATGCTCGTGGTTTGGATGGGCATACTCTTTGCTGGGTAAAAAACTGGCTGAGTGGCCAGGCCCAAAGAGTTGTGGTGAATGGCGTTAAATCCAGTTGCTGTTTGGTCACAAGTGGTGTTCCCCAGGGCTCAGTATCGGGGCCAGCCTTGTTTAATATCTTTATCAATGATCTAGATGAGGGGATTGAGTGCGCCCTCAGTAAGTTTGTAGATGACACCAAGCTGGGTGGGAGTGTCGATCTGCTGGAGGGTAGGATGGCCCTGCAGAGGGACCTGGACAGGCTGGACCGATGGGCCGAGGCCAACTGTATGAGGTTTAACAAGGCCAAGTGCCGGGTCCTGCACTTCGGTCACAACAACCCCATGCAGCGCTACAGGCTTGGGGAAGAGGGGCTGGAAAGCTGCCTGGCTGAAAAGGACCTGGGGGTGCTGGTAGACATCCGGCTGAACATGAGCCAGCAGTGTGCCCAGGTGGCCAAGAAGGCCAACAGCATCCTGGCTTGTATCAGGAATGCTGTGGCCAGCAGGAGCAGGGAGGTGATTGTTCCCCTGTACTCGGCACTGGTGAGGCCGCACCTGGAATACTGTGTCCAGTTTTGGGCCACTCAGTACAAGAAAGACATTGAGGTGCTGGAGTGTGTTCAGGGAAGGACAACAAAGCTGGTGAAGGGTCTGGAGCACAGGCCTTATGAGGAGCGGCTGAGGGAACTGGGGTTTAGTCTGGAGAAGAGGAGGCTGAGGGGTGACCTTATCGCTCTCTACAACTACCTGAAAGGAGGTTGTAGTGAGGTGGGTGTCTGTCCCTTCTGCCAAGTAACAAGTGACATGACAAGAGGAAACGGCCTCAAGCTGCACCAGGGGAGGTTTAGATTGGATATTAGGAAAAATTTCTTCACTGAAAGGGTAGTCAAGCATTGGAGCAAGCTGCCCAGAGAAATGGTTGAATCACTGTCCCTGGAGGTATTTAAAAGATGTATAAATGTGGCATTTAGGGACATGGTTTAGTGGTGGACTTGGCCATGTTAGGTTAACAGTGAGACTTGATGATCTTAAAGGGCTTTTCTAACCGAAACAATTCTATGATTCTATGATTCTAAGTTTCACACTATTTTAACAATATAAAATATTTATCTTTCAGTTTAATGTAAGGTTTTTAGCTCTCAGAAAAGTTTGAATTAAATCAGTCTGATTCATTTTGTGCCTGTGTGTGTGACAGAGACATTGAGAAAGAACCCAAATAATTTTAACTTGAGATTTCATTTTTAATGTACTCATCTGAGGAAAAAAAAAAAGTGCATTTACACCACGTGTTGCAAGTAGTATTGAAAAACTGGATACTGAGAAAAAAAAAATTCTTAAATGTTCTTGAGGTTTTCTCATTCCCAGTTCCTGAAAAAATGAAAGAGCAAATTCAGCTTACTGGTTGAACGGTCATTCTTGTGCTTCTCCATGATGGGCAAGGATTTCTACCTAGATTTCTGAGGCTATGGCTATACAGCTAAGCCAAACAGTGCCCTGTTCAGACACTGGAACTTGATTGCCTACACCACTTAATTACTAGAAAGGTACCCGGTGCTTGTGCCTCTGGCTTGGCCCCATGGCAGCATTTACAAACCACTTGTCAGAGGTAGTAGGAGCCAGGGACCACTTCCAGTGGGACAGCCCTGCATGCAGCCATCCTGTTTTGAAAACCAAGTTTAAAAGTATGGAAGAGACTGGACCACCCTCTTTGGCCCAGCTAGGCACCACTGCATTTATAAGTGTAGTTATGGGCTGATTTTCCAGGTATCCATTGGTGGCAATTCTGTCCTTCCAGTTTGCCTCTTGAGAATTCATTTTATGTCAAACACTAAAAAGATGCTTTCATCCATCATCGAAAGAGACTATATCCATATCCATGGATATCTATATATATATGGATATCTATATCCATATCCAGTTTTATAACAAATCATTTACCAACTCCCACTCCCATGACACCAAGAAGCATATGGAAATAAGCAGAGACAATGGGGCAAGGTGGGACCACACTTTTGACAACAACCTAAATTTACGTTCATTTAAGATGACTGCATAATCATGTCTTTTTATAAAGCAGTCATCAAGATTCCCTGTGCAATCAAGGGTAAAGAGAAGGCAGTTCCAGAGTGTGATTCATCCCTTTTATTTTAGGCGAGAATGAATCACCCTCTGGAGTTGCCTGTCTTTCTCCACTGATTAGGGATGGACAAAGCCTGATTTAGACTACTCACTTTTTGATAACTAGAGAGAGTCCATCCTATCCTTGGTAGCCATGAAAAACGGACAGGAGGGGATGTTTAAAGGATAGATAGTTTAAAAAACAAAAAAGATTTATGAGTGTCTTATTTACTGATGTTTGACACTAACAATGGAGAAGTGAATGTTTAAAGTGAAAAGGATTTTTTTTTTTTTTGTAAAATACAAAAGTATTTATTTAGTGCTTAATTGGAAAACAAATGAGTGTAAAATGTTTCTCCAGAAGACATGGTGTATTTTAGCTTATAGTGTAAATTGTATACTAAAGAACATACAAATTTTGCTAAGTTTCATACCTGATTATAGGGAATGCATCAGCAAAGAGAGAGTAATATGTTTCAAAACAAATGAGAAAACAGTCTCTAAAATGGAAAAATGAGTTAAATTCTAGAATAAATAGGTTTGAGGTTGTATGTCTTGCGTGATTTGCCCAGGATTTAATGTATTGTTATGTCAGAAAATGCTAAATGCTATTATCAATCACAAGGTCAATCACAGACCTCATTAAAAATGACAAGCATGGAATTCACAATTCATTTAGGCAAGGTGGAGAAGAAATTAAAAATGTTTTGCTTGGGAGCAGCTGAGGTAGTGCAGGTCAATACCTCCTTAGTCTCTTAACCCATGCTGGGTTCTACAGGCCAGGATAGTGGTGAGCACAAAGGCTAGAGAACTGACTGATTAGCTGTAACAACACAATATCCCATGAAACAGCAGGCTATGATTTAATGCATTAAACCAAGGCATGCTTCATATGCTGGTTGTCAACTGGAGACTCCTGAACAGGAAATAGATCTCCAGCCTTTTTTCCAAGGTCCTGGCTATTCCAGTTCTTTTTTGTTTCCCCCCAGCTATGGGCTGATCTCAGGTCTCTACAGATTTTGTATCTTATAGATCTGCTTGTATGTCTTTTGCTTGGAAGGACAAGACAGCTGCCAACTTATTGCAATGGACCTGGTCTCCACTGGGACTCATAAGCTACATCTGTGCCTGTAAATAAAACTGATCAGACACTTTTTTTTTTTTACACAGGTGACATCCATCCAGTAAGCTCTCTCCAGCATCCAAACTACCATTTAGGAATGGTGTCTGTTCCCTACCATCCCATAACTAGGCATAAGGTGTCATCTGCCTAAAATGCAGTTTGCCCTAAGCCAGGACTATGCCAGGGACTGTGCTAACACTTCAGCATTATGGGCAACTGCTCATGCCCATACCCTTAGCCCTCAGAATACCAATAAGCTAGTAACTCATTTACTAATACAAACTTAGGGGTCACGTACCTTCCAGTAGGAACATCTGCTGACTGCCCCGTTTATGTTTGCTGTGCCTCTGACAATCTCTTCCTTGGATTACCATCCCCACAAATTGCAGCATGGAAACCAGTTACTCATTTCAGGATGGCCCCACTTAGCTTGCAGCTAGCCACCACATGACGGTGTTAATTCTTAGTACATGAGACTACCACATGTGTGAGTGTTAGATCTGCCAGAGACAGAAAAATGATCAGAAAGCCAAGAGCCAGTAAGAAGGCAGAAAAGCAACCATGTGATTTTCAGAGACAGCAAACACTTGGGGGTGTGGGGTGAGATGCAAGGAAGATGTGACTGGACTGTGGGCAAAGAAAACACTGTACTTTGCCCCCAAAGTTTGGAGGGAAAGAACATTAATATCCATTCTCCATAAAAGAACAGAAATTGCCCCCACAAAATGTGTGATTTATGTCACCCTTTTTTGCTGCTAATGGGAACAAACCAAGAAGGGCCCAAGCATTTCCTGATTGCTAGAACTGAAGGACCAATGCTGTCATGCAAAACAGAAACCTTGGAGCTCTTTTAATAAAGCACTGTAACTCCATGTATGTAAATGTTTGAGAGTGGTTTTGACCAACAGCTAGTCACAGAATTCTGGACTATATTTATATATGTTTGTCTTTTTTTGTGTGAGACTGAAATACAATAGGGCCTCTCTTGTTAATACAGTTATAAGAAAACTGCAGTTGTTATATCTGCAACATTGAAACTGGAGCCTTGGCTGAGAATGCTGAGACTGTAGATGTTCTCTCAGAGAGGGTTCAAAATACTAAACTTATTGGCAAATAGGTGCAATGCTGCTAAAGTTGCTTGATTTGTTCTTGACGTACAAACAAGGACATAAAGTGGTTTGGAGCATAGATTTTCCTCTAATAGAAACAAGTGTATTATAATACACATTTTTCCATAGAAATTTTTAAAGTATTTAAAGAATATTTAAAGACAAAAGTAATTCAGGTATCAACATGAAAAATTTGTAGTTTAATTGAAAATTGTGAACTATGAGAATTATAAAGTACTTCTGAGACACAACAGCTCATTTAGTAAAATTGTCAGAGTACTGCACTATATACTTTATCCTCAGTAAAAAATGTTTTTAATAATTGTATCTTTTTGTACTTTCCCAGTAGAGCCTCTTTTCTCCCCCTAGACTTACAGTGTACATTAATCTTCTTAATATGTGGCTTTAGTTCAAATCATTGACATTTTTACTTATTGAGCAGATAAAGGTAACTAATAGTCAACACTATCATTTGTCTTGCAGACAAGCTGAGAATGACAAACTAGTGTCATCTTTCTTAATTACTGTTATACCAGGGTAGAGTTTAATGCTTAATGACATTTATGGATTAATGCTGTGTAATCTGAATATCCTGATGGAAATGACTTCAGAAAACAGACAGGCTGAAAGCAAAGTTCAGGGAAAGTGATATTACCCAGGGACTATCTTCGGCTTTTGAAACACACTCCACAAGCACTAAAATGTAGTTTTTAAAGAGTCTGTAAGTTTCAGTTTACTTGCATCACTCTGTAAAATTTTATCTGGTATGTGATGTTAAGTGGGACAAAGCCAGCTAAGACACTTCAAAGAATACTCCACACTCATCTTTTCAAGTAGGCTCAACAATCTGACTGCATACTATGATCCATTATGGCAGTACAAGTCACACAATTATCCTCCAGACAACATGTCATGCAGGTTACATCATGCAGCCCAGTACACAGCACAAGAGATAAGGGTTCAGAGAAAAGTCCCAAGCCTCTGTTCCAGCTAAAAGAAACTCTGCAGTCATAAAGCGGAGATTTAAAAAAGGTTCCTTGAATGCATACTTTTAAAGACGCATTGTGCAGAAGGAGAACTTCCTTTTTAGAATGCATCTCATGTGGCACCCCATTGTATTAATCTTTGCATTACCTTCCAGGACCAACTGTGACAAGTCTCAAAATGTATCTGTGTCACGAAAGATGTCATTTTATTTCCATTAAGTTGAATTAATCCACCTGTTCTTTCCTGCTGAGATTTATACAAGGTAGTATAAGGAAAAACTCCAGCTACTTTAGACCTGCAGAGTGGAATAAAATGAACTTTGCTGTTACAGAGAGATTGCAATACTGAAAGTATCCCAAAATATTTTATAGCATAAAAGAGATGGACTCATTCCTAGAACATAAAATCTATTTTAGATTTCTTATATTCAGTATCTTGGGAGTCTATCCTACTTAACATTAGTTTGCAGAACTTAGCTTGGACACGGATTTACATTTCAAGCAATATCAAGTCTTAAAAGCACAAAACAGCTTTAAGAACTCTGTTTCAGCCTCACTTCTAGTTAACAGTAACATTGCAGATGAGCAATAGAAACATGGCGGCAAAAACTGTTACAGTGGTTACACAGTAAATAGGAACATTTTGACACTGGAATTTGCTTTGCGAAAAAAAAAGAAAAAGAAGAAAATAAAAAAACCAACCTGGCCAGAAAAATGTACTTCTCTTCTGTACATTTTTCAAACTATAAAAGTTCATACCCTGTGTTTCTCCCAGAAAAATGTTAGAAGTAATTGCATCATAAATCCCTGACGTGTTATTCCACATGATCTTAGAGTGTGGTTGAAAAGAAATTATTAATAAAAATCTTATTTTTTTCTCCAGTACTCTGTTAGAATACTTATATCTATATTCTGTCTGTTAAGTGTACATGATGGCTGTCAATCATTTGCAGGTCAATTTCAAAAACATTGGTAAATTTTAGATTTATTCAGTATTCTGTAAAATTTTGTGAACTCACTGGATCATTTTACTTACTGTGTTGTGGTGGGTTGGCCCTGGCTGGATGCCAAGTGCCCACCAAAGCTGCTCTATTACTCCCCTTCTCAACTGGACAGGGGCAAGAAAATATAATGAAAAAGCTCGTGGGTCAAGATAAGGACAGGGAGATCATTCACCAATTACTGTCATGGGCAAAACAGACTCGACTTGGGGAAAATCAATTTAATTTATTACCAATAAAAACTGAATAGGAGAGAGGAGTGAGAACATGTGTAGGATAATGAGAAATAAACCAAATCTTAAAACACTTACCCCCACACCTCCCTTCTTCCCCAGGCTCAACTTCATTCCCCATTTTCTCTACCTCCTCCCCCCGAGCAGCACAGGGGGACAAGGAATGAGGGTTGCGATCAGTTCATCACACGTTGACTCTGCTGCTCCTTCCTCCTCAAGGGGAGGACTCTTCACACTCTTCCCCTGCTCCAGCGTGGGTCCCTTCCACAGGGTGCAGTCCTTCAGGAGCAGACTGCTCCAGCATGGGTCCCCCACGGGGTCACAAGTCCTACCAGCAAACCCGCTCCAGCACAGACTTCCCATGGGCTCACAGCCTCCTTTGGGCACATCCACTTGCTCTGGCGTGTGGTCCTCCCCGTGCTGCAGGTGGATATCTGCTCCACCGTGGACCTCCCTGGGCTGCAGGGGCACAACTGCCTCACCATGGGCTGCACCAGGGGCTGCGGGGGAATCTCTGCTCTGGTGCCTGGAGCACCTCCTCCCCCTCCTTCTTCACTGACCTTGGTGTCTGCAGAGTTGCTCCTCTCACATATTCTCACTCCTCACTCCAGCTGCACTTTGTGTCCCAGGCTTTTTTTTGTTGTTGATTCCCCTTCTTAAATGTGTTATCCCAGAGGTGCTACCACTGTCACTGATTGGCTTGGCTTTGGCGAGCGGTGGGTCTGTCTTGGAGCCGGCTGGCATTGGCTCTATAGGACATAGGGGAAGCTTCTCTCAGCTTCTCAGATAAGCCCCCCCTGGAGCCCCCCTGCTACTGAAACCTTGCCACACAAACCCAAGACATGTCTAAACACGTCTGTCTTCATGTCATGTTAACATGCTCAGCCTCCATCCCTTGTACCTTCCTATTGATTTTCATATGACTGACTTAATTTAATCTCAGTTTATGGGACATCTTTGTCTGTTGATTTACTTTTTCTTGCCTAATTTTCCCATCCTTATGGGCAGCTGCATGGCTGACTTTGTAATTTGAGGGTTAATTTTTTGGCAAAGTTTTCGTAATTTGTTGATCGAATTTAATTTTCAATATTGTATTGGGTTTATATGTCAAGGTTTTGGTAGCAAGGGCAGCTGCAAGGGTGGCATCTGTGAGAAGATGCCAGAAGCTGCCCCCATGTTGTATCAGGTGAATTCCAGCTGGCTCCAAGACAGACCCACTGCTGGCCAAAGCTGAGCCAATCAGCAACACTGGTAGCACCTCTGTGATAACATATTTGAGAAAGGGTAAAAAAAGCTGTGCAATAGCAGCTGGAAGAGTGGAGTGAGAATATGTGAGCAAAACAGCCCTGCAGACACCAAGGTCAGTGAAGAGGGAGGGGGAGGAGGTGCTCCAGGTGCTGGAGTAGAGATTCCCCTGCAGCCCCTGGTGCAGCCCATGGTGAGGCAGCTGTGCCCCTGCAGCCCAGGGAGGTCCACGGTGGAGCAGATATCCACCTGCAGCACGGGGAGGACCCCACACCGGAGCAGGTGGATGTGCCCAAAGGAGGCTGTGACCCCCAGGTCCTGGCAGGACCTGTTGCCTGTGCAGAGGAGCCCAGGCAGGAGCAGGTCTTCTGGCAGGACTTGTGACCCCCTGGGGGACCAACGCTGGAGCAGTCTGACCCTGAAGGACTGCACCCCATGGAAGGGACCCATGCTGGAGGAGTTTTTGAGGAACTGCAGCCTGTGGGAAGGACCCATGTTGGAGAAGTTTGTGAAGGACTGTCTTCCATGATAGGGACCCCACAATGGAGCAGGAGAAGAGCATGGGGAGGAAGGATCAGCAGAGACAAAGTGTGATGAACTGACTGCAACTCCGATTCCCTGTCCCCCTGTGTTGCTCGGGGGGAGGAGGTAGAGAAGTCAGGAGTAAAGTTGAGCCTAGGAAGAAGGGAGAGGTGGGGAGAAGGTGTTTTTTTAGATTTGTTCTTTTTAGTCGTTATCCTGCTCTGTAATAAATTAAACTGATTTTCCCCAAGTCCGGTCTGTTTTGCCTGTGACGGTAATTGCTGAGTCATCTCCTTGTCCTTATCTTGACACACAAGGTTTTCATCATATTTTCTTTCCCCTGTCCTGTTGAGGAGGGGGAATGATAGAGTGGCTTTGTGGGTACCTGGCAGCTAGCCAAGGTCAACCCACCACAGACACTGATATTTCTTCATCTTTATTTAAGTAGCAATCAAAAATATCTCCCAGCTGAATGTTTCCCTGGAAATATTTTATGTTTTCTATTACTGAGCTTCAAACTTTCATGTGTTTCTGGACTTAAAGAATACATAATGCTTTATGAACAGAAGGAATATATTTGGAGACATGGTTAAGAATTACTCTTGTAATTCACAGAGTAACAGAGTAGTTGAGGTTGGAAGGTGCCTCTGGAGGTCATCTGGTCCAATATCCTGCTCCAGCAAGGCCACCTACAGTCAGTTGCCCAGGACCATGTGCATACAGCTTTTGAATATCTCTAAGGCTATGTCCAACCTCCCTGAGCAAATTCATTTTATTTAAAATGTAAGCAATTTTTAGAACATAGATTTGAACAGAGAGGAGTGATAAACAGTAAAATCAGCCCAACTTTATCTTAATTATTTGCGAAGCAAAAGGGCACTGTTAGGGCAATCCCCTATCTAGTCAGCTAACCCATGTGGACACAGAGTCAGCACTTTGACCACTTTCAGCAAACCCAGAGCAGAAATCACTAACATCTAAAAAGCACACAGGTTTCCAAACTACCTCCCCTCTCCCAGTGCTATGACGTCTTTCGAGGGTGGTCTGTCTACCTAAGAGAGCAACAATGACAACCCCTCATTAAATTTGTCTTCATTTCAGTATCTTCCTGCTGTGTCTTGATTAAGACAAGACTGCAATTGTGTAAGGGTTCCTCACTGGTTTGGTGGTATTCAGCAGACCACAAAATGTACTCACCTGAACGACAGCACATTTCCATTACTGTAAAAGCTACTTGAGACATGCTGCCAAGGACTGGGACAGTGTTAGGGTGGGACAATATGTATGTTTTTAATTCTTCATTAGGAAAATCTTTTACACATAGTATGAAATGCATATCCTAGAATTAATGAGCTCTGTATCCATCCTGCTTGCCTTTCACACATATTATAAAATACACATTCCAGAAATGATGAGCTCTGTATGCATCACATCTCTACAAAGAAAGGCAGAGAACTGTTCTTCTTTGCAGTGCAAAAGAGAAAAGGAAAACATGCTGGTTCCCTCTATAGGATGAAATAAGGAAGGATAATTCCAGAATTAGGGAACCCAGTATTAGGTAAGGCATTAGCTTGGAAATCTGAATACCAGGATTCAATTTCCTGCTAAGCAGGTGACTTCAGACTGCCTGGTTGAACATTGGCAAGTCATTGAGTCGCACACAACTTCTATGCTCTGGCAGTAAATTTATGATAAGAGTATTCTCACACTATGAGAATACATACATTAAAGGTTTTCGGGTATTGGCTATTCAATGATAAAGGATATGAATTGGAGAAATATGAGCAATGCACACACACACTTGGCACAGCAGAATGTGCTGCTGTGTGCATTTTCCTTCTTTCAGTTCTAAAATGGGGCTGATTTAGAACTCAGTAGGACTTTAAACAAACTTGATTCCTTTTGCTTTTTTTAGTCTAAAAAATGTATTTCACCTTCCTGAGAATTCTGATATATCAAAGTTTATTTGGGATCAAACGCAGAAACCAATACTTTTCACTGAAAGAAAAGTTTGGAAATAATGTACTTATTGTTTTAATTAAAATAAAATATTTTAAACTTTACTGGATTTAAGCATTCCCTCCCCACTCTTTATTCTGTAGTTCTTTACTCACTTTGTTCTATTGGAACATCCCAGCTGGTTTGCTGCAATAATATTGAAGTCACTTCCGTGTTTGTTTTACTAGTCATGCTAGTTTATTCACATTTTTTAGATGTTATATGGGTAGCAAAGGGAAGGGCAAAGGGATCTATTGCATTCCCTGCATATGTCCTTTTCACCCCTTTTTCTTTCTGTGATTCCCTAGAAATCACAGTTTACTAGACAGGACAGTTGAGTATTGGAAATGTTTAGTAATATAGGCTTTTTATCTCTTGCCTCTTGTATCTCTCTCTAGCATCTTTGTAAAATGTTGTGTTTATTGTTTTTTTATACTGCTTATCACCATAACAATTGATGTTCATACAGTATTAGTGGATTTTGCGATGCAGCATTCTTGCAGGACACCGATGTGGTGTCACAATTTTGCAGACTGGGACTGGGAACTGTGAGGAGAATAAGAAAGGTAGAAATTCTAATAAAGAATGCTATTTCTATAGAAAATCAGCACTGATATTCAACTGAAATTGGTCTACTAGCTCCTTTTTTTGTTTTGTTTTGGTTTGGTTTTTTTTTCAGGGAAAATAAGTGACTTGCCAGAAGTGTGGCGAAAAATCAGTGGCAGGGTTAAAAACAGACTGCAAGTCCTCTTAGCTAATGTCTTCCCCACCTATTTTTTCTTTGAATTCTACTTTTTAAACTAAGTTAACAACTGGTTTTCTACTTCAATTTGTTGCTTTCGGAAGCCCCAATTAAATTACCAGTGTTGGGTGCTGGGTTTTATTTTATTCTTTTTTAACGTACAATCATGGCATAGCACTGAAATTAGGGAAAGTAATGTTCCTCCAATGCTACTTGTCATAATTAAATCTGTACTATTATAATGGACCAGACCCTGTTCTCTGGCCCTGAGGAACAATGGCACAGCCCAGGTCACATCATATCCATATGGTTAAACTGTCTTTCTTCCTCCAAAATGGACAGCCCCATCCATAGTGACTATTTGAGACAAATTCCAGTGTCTGTGCCCTAAAGAGTGTGTAGTTTTTCATACAAAGCAGAAGAGGCTCAAGCAGCAGGACCCACACCAGGGCACAGCCCCTGGTGACAAAGGCACTCTTACTGGGGGAAAACTTGAGTGCAAGATGCTGCTCTAAACTCAGAAGGCTGCAGGTCTTAACTGAATATCCTCATCTCAGGGGCTACTTGCTATAATGAGACATCTTTTCAAGTGTAAGTCCCCAGATCTTTATCGTACAAGACAAGCTGTGGCAGGAATGCTCTAGGAACGTCTGCCGCATCTCACCTAAAGGCAAGATGATTGGGGAATACATTGCTCAGGAATGCTCCAGAGCTCAGTCTCCAAGCAGTTTGGTCTTATTCATATGTTCACAAAATACAGCTAGATGTTCAAAAGGGATTTGACAGTCTCAGTGGTAACAAAATAATGGGATTGAGTATCAAAATTAGCATTGACAAGTCTAGGTCCTTATTACAAGATTAAGCCTTAAGGTTCCCTGTGCGGTGAAATAGGAGTTCTATTGGTTGAAATACCCACCTGTTGAATAAGAACAATATTTTCTAGGAATATTGTGAGAAAATAGATGTATACAACTCTGTACTACTATGGTGACAGGGATTGAGAAGTACTGAATAGATATCTAAATAAAAAAAAACTGTGAAGCGTGTAATGACAAAAATATGAAGTATCTGAATTCCTGGGTTCAGTTTGTTCACTGCTTACCTCTATTTTATGTCATGTTTTGTGGGTTGGCTTTTTTTAAGATTTTTTGAGGGGAAGTTAAGGTCAAATATCTCTGAATAAAAGGACAAAAGATAGCTTAACAAAAACACATAATATAATTATCTAGGATAAAATTCAATGTAGATATGTAGAAAATGTGCAACAGTAAGATAATTGTATAACACCTTAATTTAGTGTGATGTGACACCACTGCTGTGAATAGACTTTCATGAAAAAGTAACAAAAATTTACTATGCATTATAGTGGATTACTCATATTGGATATCCCTATAAAGGTAAAAAAAAGAAGGAGGGAAATAAAAAATAACTTGCTAGTCTAAGGGACACAAGCTTGTTGGACTAAGGGACACGAATATATGGTCTACATTTCAGTTTCTAGGATGTTGTTCAGAAAATGTGATTTTCGTCTGTGTAACTTGTAAATAAAACAAACTTTTTTCATTTATAAGTAAAGAACCAAGGAGGTTATTCATGGTTGTGAGATTCAGTACTGAAACATGTTAACACTAAATGGAATATAAAAAAGCCAGGATAACAGAAATAGAAGAGCTTTTAGTTTTTTAAAGCTTACCTTCATGCTATGTAGTTATTAAGGGACCCACAAGGCAAAAAAAGATCAAAATACCTTCTTTCTGTGAGAGATGAAAAAAGTCATCATTTGGAATAAATAAATCACCAGAAGAGATCTCTAAAAAATTATATGAAATCTGAGGAATCTGATCACTGTGTCAACCTCTGATCTGTGTCCAGACTAGGAATTGTCACTGGCATGCTAAAGTTGGGTACTGATATTTTTTCATTACATTCCTGTTCTGATACAATCTACAATGAATACACTATTATTCTGGGAGAAGAGTAATACTGCCGTCATCCCAGGAACCAGTGTAACACTGGCAAAATATTCTTTACCTCATATGAGCTTCATTCACACTGAGGCCTTAGAACTTTTTTGCAGTCATTGAAGATGAGAGCTGGAGGATAAAAGATGGGAGAAAATTATTAGTATGTGTATGTAGTTGTTTGTATGCATGGCATGGAGAGAAAGTAAGGATTTGTCTTTTAACCATATAAAGAGAATGGCCTGTTATTAAAATTATGGCTAAACCACATGTTTTTAAATCATATATAAAGTATTGACATATATTTTTTTATGAATTATTAATATTATGGGCTCAGTTCAGTTGCCCACACATAGTTAGAGCCATTTACTTACTTAGGATACCTGAGCTACTGAATATCCAGTTGGAGGTGACAGATACAGTTCAAGACATTGGGAAGACCTCCCCATCTGGACTTGCATTTGAGTAAACAAGCATGATACCTTAGGGTATCCCAAATGGCACTAGATGCCTACATGTGGACAAGTGCATCAAGCCTCTACTGTCTGATAACTGAATCACTCTCTATTGTCCACTGACTGTATTAAGTGGAGACCTGGTGTCATTTCAGACAGTATGGGCCATCCCACTTGGCCTCAGGAGGAAATCAGTATGTCTGATTAACTCTTATAACATGTGTGTCATATCAGGAAGCCCCATGTGTTTGTTTAGATACCTTACAATAACTTAATTGACAGTACACATCTGTACCTAGGAAACTGCATCCCCTCTCTTGGGCTTAGTTGGCTGAACAGCTCTCTAGGACCCATTGGGTATATTGACTACATCTCCACAGCCTAACACGGGAATTTAGACACTCACCACACATGTAAGCACTTACATACAAGCACCTAAATTTAGCTATTTTAAATTTGACATGAATTCCAGCATAATAGTTACGTCAGGTTGCTTCCAAAAGTCCCAGACTGGGGCACATCTTCCACATCCATACTGCAAGCCCTAGAAAGATTTTAGAGGAACACAAGATGGGCACGATATCCCATAAATGACCATGAGCTCCCTAGTAATCTTCATTCTTCTAGCATATGATTTTTTCTCTATCTGATCTTCATCGGATGTTCTCTTTGTATTCTCCTTCTGCCCCCCTCCAAATAAATACATATGAAACTATTTTCATTGTTGCTTTCCAGCACATATTAGCACAAGCTGGGAAGAAGGGAAAATGAAGCTCATCACTTTACATATGTGTCTTTCAGTGCCTGTCTGCATCAGAGCCTTTCAGTCAAAAAATGCTGTGCTGGTCAGCCCTCAGTCACCTGGTCCGCCTGAGTGCCATGAGAACAGGGTATTCATTGCTCCCCTAAATAATCCACTGTCAAGGCTTACTAGCATGTTCTGTGGACACCTCTTCCTGCTATTTGCAAGATGACCCACATACCCACTGTTTTAAAGGGAACCAACAGGAATGGCAGAAGAGGACAGTACTCCAAAATACTCAGAGACTAGTACATCCCAGGGAGGAGCTGAAAAAGCCAGTATGAATTCCAGAGCAAGAAGTCTTCTTTCCCAGGGAACCAAGTCAAAAGTTGATGTACTTGCCACTATGTGACATACACTTTATCCTGGGAAGAGCAAAAAACCCACTTTCTTTTTCTATTACATTTTTTTTTTTCTTATAATACACTCAAGCTATGGACAAAAGTACATCCTTAAAGCAAGCACCCCCCCAGGCAGCACTCCCCTGACATTAATTCTATCTAACATTCCAGAAGTCACACAAGATACTGCAAAAAAGTGTCCATCGCCTGGCTCATACTAGAATACCAAGAAAATGGGCAGGTACCAAAATAGAAACTTAGGAGCCAGGACAAAGTTCCTTTGTCCCTAAAATTAAGACCCCACCAAAAAAAAGGTGAAGTCTAAGGAGGTTTTCTGCATTTCATAGAAGCCCCTTAAGTACTTGTCCCTGGGAGACCAGAAGTTGTTCTGAAAAATACAGAACCCAGTCAAAATGAATCAACCTTCCAAATTGGTCTCTAAATCAAATTAGTGGACTGTCTGACCAGGAATTTAAGCAGTTCTGCTAGACAGAATTGTCCACAAAGCTAGCCTCCAAGCATATTCCTTTCTGAAGGCCTGACCTGTTGCAGAGCTGAATTTGGAGGTGGCCTAACTCAGATTTTTTCACAAATACGTGTATTGAACACAATGAATGAATCATCTGCAGATTCTTTGAACTCCAGCTATTTGAGGGAGAAAAGAAGATACTCAGAGACTCTTTATAAGATCAAGAGCACTTCTGAAGATTATACTGTCTCTTTTGTCTTGGAAGCATTTGTTTGGAAGAATGGCTATTGACACAGACAAGAGCTGCTCTCTTCAGAGTTACTGCAATTTATGCAATGGTGAATCTAAGAGTTCTTTGGAACTGGGATTGGGAACATTGAAATGGACTCTGGAAAATAACCTGTCTGCCATTTTTAGAGAGAGCAGCAAGAATAGTCTCTCAGGAAAGAGAGAGAGGTCAAATCATGGCCAGCTGCCTGCAGAATTAATTCCTAGTCATGAAGCCCTTTTCTTGGTCTTTTTAGCTCTCTTTTAGTTCACAGATGCATGTCCCCTCTGCGCTTGTCTGGAAGGTTTATGAGAGGACCTTGAGCCTAGCAATGTGAGCAGGGCAAAAGAAGACAGCAAGTGTATTTGCTATGAACTTTCTACACGGTTCTGAGAGCTGTGGTCTGACCAGGTTCACAAGTAAGTGGCTGATCAGTAAGACAATACCTGCATGGACTGCACTATGGTGATGAGAAGAAAAGAGCAGAGAGTTGAAGGAAAATAACAGCATGGGCAGCAAAGGGAATATTTTGAATTCCAGTACATGCCCTTTCTGTTTGAGGTTTCTGTAGCTATCTGTTCTTGCACAGTAGCTGCCAGAGATCTTTACGGCTGTTCAGAAATTCGTGGTGGCTAGAACAAACTTTATGATTGCTGGGATAAAAATATGAGAAGCATAGAAATGATGAAACGGGTAAAAAACTGTGGGTAAGTGTGAATAGTAGCTCTAAAGGACAATGAGGCATACAAGTGTGTTGAGGATGCAAGGTTGCTTGAAGTGTCAACTTGAGGCTCACATGCAGCTTGTTATTAGGCACATTTGGGTTAATAATCCCAGATTTGATTTTTAGCAGCACTGATAGAGTACAGGCTGCATGAGGAAGGAAGGGGGATAAATATCTGAAAGTCAATGAGATGGAGTGGAGTAAGATGTAGAAAAAGGGATACAGTCACTTTAGTCATGACAGTCCACCCAGGTGACTCTCCATTTGCCATCATGGGGAGGACTCAGATTTTCAGACTGAGAGCCTGGCCTCTGATTTTTCTGTGGTGCAGGAAGATTTCCTCTCAGCAATCACTCTTTTGGGGGTATACCCCAGAAAACTGGCAGAGCATGGCACCTTGCATGTGCCAAACTGCTGAGATTACGTGGTGTTAAGGAGTAGTACAAAGACAGTACACAGACTTTCTGCCATATGGAATAAGATAAACTTAGAGCAATGAGGGCAGATAAAGAATTATCAAGACAGTTTGAGAATGTGCACTGGACAGTGGTCCCATAAGGCCTGGGACTTTTTTGTAGCTTTTAAATAAACCATTCTCATTACACCTTTCTGTACTCATTACAGCTTTGAGTGCAATGTCTGGCGTTTTGGCCCCAAAAGTATTGCTGGCACTCAGCGATATGACAACATTGGTCTTTGAGAGTGTAATACTGATAGTACCTCACAGTCTTTCAGAGGAAGGAGGTCTCTAAAGCTTATCAAAGAATCATTTCAAGGTCAATCAGCAATATATAATAGAGGTGGGATTTTTTTTTTATTTTTATTGCAAATGTTGGGGATTTTTTGTTGCACCCCTTGAGGTAAATTAAACACACATTCATGCTTCAGTGCAAAGATATTTAATGAGCAATGCATTAGGGAAAGCCTCATCACCACACGTGGTTCTACAGGCAGTCTGCAAAGATGCGGCACGAGCCAATTCTTTATGTACGCTTGCACCAGCACCAATCATATCATTACAAGTCAATACTGCGACATTTCTCACCCTATCCACAAGGGAGTTTATGGTCCCTTGTATGGAGCTGTTTCCCCGCCGGCATTGCCACTTCCAGCCAGTTTAACCTGGTTCTGCAGTCAGGCCTTCTTGCCTGCTAAACCAGGTTGTTCTTCAGTCCTGAATTATTATCACTGAGCAATTAAAATTTGAATCTCCCCTTCATTCTTCCCTTTTGTGAGTAGTTATTACTCGCAGACATTCAGTATTGCAATTCTTTCAAATTCCTCCTTATGCTTCTTTTCTATTTCCATTTACAAAAAAAAAAAATTGTTTTGCTTCACTTTGGATTATTCCTTTTGTTCTCTTCTTCATTTGTTTACATCCCATTTTCAGGCAACATAGAATCAATTGCACCAGCACATAAGCTATTATAATGATTAGTAATAGAATAATGGTCCACTTCAAAATCGACATAAAAATATTCCCAAACCATCCTCCAGTATCTGGCAACGATTCCCACCAGCACCCTTTCCATCCCCATTCCTCTACTTTGTGGAGGACTTGCAAATTTTTCCTTCTAGTAGAAATTTCAGTGGGTATGTGGCCAGATTGATCAATGTAAGTACAGCAGGTGGCATTTATCAGTATACACACATCACCTTGTAATACCAACACCACATCTAATGCCAGTTGATTCTGGAGCACTACTATCGATATTCCTGATACTTCTTCTTGTAAGGCCAGAATTGCATTTGTTATGGT
The DNA here is from genome assembly GCF_030463565.1 of Pelecanus crispus. Lineage (NCBI taxonomy): Eukaryota > Metazoa > Chordata > Aves > Pelecaniformes > Pelecanidae > Pelecanus > Pelecanus crispus. The sequence continues at coordinate 106,697,620 of NC_134645.1, forward strand.
GTTGCTCATAGACTCTGTAGTCTGTGATATATTTATTATGGCAGCTTTAAACTCGATTATGTCAAGAGTAGGGAATAGAGCTCAGAATATCTTCCACCTGGGTCTTGATCTTTTCACTAAAGGATTAAGGGCTCTAATGCATCTTGGTAAATTGTGGGCCAGCTCTGCAGATAGAGAGTACTTTGGCTTGTTTGAGTAGCTATCCCAGCATGCAGGTGCCTGTGCTGTTTAGTGGCAGGCCTTTGCGGGCATGATGGCCACATATCCAGTATAATCCTGTATGATTTACGAATCCAGAGGAATACACAATATCTTTTAGCAGATAATAGTGGGGATGCTGGTACCAGGACAAGCAATCAGAAATACCATAAGGAATGCTAATTTGGCAATTAGTAGTATTACAATGTAGTGAATAATTGTATGTAGGCTTCCACCTGAATCTCCCTTGTTCGATGGTAACATCTATATTTGCAGGATTCCATATGCAACTGAACGTTGTCTCACACTCATAAACCTTTCCTAGATCTTCTCCTTTTCCTTCAATATTCATGAAAAATGATGCATTTAGTCCACTAGGAATGCAGAAGTACAGGGAGTCTCTGGCCGTCAATGATTCAGGGTTTCACGGGAACCCTGCCTATCGATTTCTTGAGTTATACTTCCAAGAAGAGTTAGCAGGCGTCCTCAGTGGGAAATGCAACAGAGACAATGCCAGTGTTCCTTGGGAGAGTAGATAAGTACACAGCTAACAGTTTGTAAGGTTAGTGGAATTTCCCCAGACCTGGGATAATTTAACAAGCGACATTTTTTTCCCAGACAGTCTTTGCTATAGCAATCAGCAAGAAAATGCATAAAACTTTTAAACCTGTCATCTCTCTAATTCATCTAGCAGCAGTTATAGATTCTAAAACCTAAACCAAAATGCTTCCTATTAGCAATATAACAAGTAGTATAGCACAGCACAACTCCTCTTGATCAAGAGGGTCCCACATACATATGTGTATATATATGTATATATGTGCATACACACAGTCACACAAGTATTGTTTGGCTTGCCTCTGCAGGCAACTGTTCCAAGCTACATTGTCTCAGACTTCACTTTCAGCTTTCTCAGTCTCAGATTATACCTTGCTACTAATGTTTGCAGCACTGCCGGGGAGAGGGTACCAGAACTGTATATAGAGCTTTATCCTGTAACCTCAGTTCTTGTCATAGAGTTGTCCAGCTCTGTTGCTCTTCTTTGATTGAGGTGTCCTTCGGCAGGATGAGATACCCCTTCAGCAGTGGTCTAGCTTCTGACCTTCCCTGACTTGGTTGTTCCAGAGGTTCCTGGAGTTCCTTGGGCGACACTGTCCTACAACAGTGGAACAGATCGATCCAGGCACTCTTTTTTTTTGCCACCTTCAGCACTGTGTGGGTCATTAGACGCACTTGGAGTGGACCAGCCCAGTGTGGTGACAGACCATGTTTCATCTGAAGTCCTTTAACAAGACTCAGTCTCCAAGTTTCAGGTCATGGCACAGCACATGAATTGATACAGTAAGTGAACCTTGGACCTGTGAATACACTGCAGAATGGAACACCCTTTTTGCACGAGTGGCCAATCAAGTGCGCTGCACATGGAAGATTAGGAATGAAAGAGAGGGGAGCTATGGGTGTGCCATCATGAGATCTCCATATATGACCCAAGTGTAACACACAGCCAGAGTGAAACCATGAGCTCTTTCCTTCTTCTGAAGGTAGTTCTTGTAATCTGGCCAGATATTCAATCGAAATGAAGAGGTAGAGGTAAAGAGCTGCAATATTTTAAAATGTTGCTGGAGAACCCTCAAGGGCAGCTCATTTGAAGCAGCATCAGCATATGCATTGCCAAGGCTTACTTCATCTAATGCACCTGTGTGAGAAGAACAATGCATCACAGAGATAGTAGTAGTGAGCATAATAGCATATAGTAACTCCAAGATGAGGGGGCCACAAGAAAAGCAAGCTCCAGAGAAGGTAATAAATACTCAGTATTTCCAGGTCTGACCTGTAGAACGACAAACATTAAATGCATACCATGAATCAGTATAGACATTTACATTTTTTCCTGATGCAAGGGTATATGCTTGAGGGAGTGCAACAAGCTCAGCAGGTTGTGCACTTGAAACTGTAGGGAAGGAAAACACTTTTGTATGAGAATTTTGAACTGGGAGCAAACAGCACATCCTGCAACTAGTTTTCCTACATCACTCCTCATGAAAGAGCCATCCGTAAAGAGGATGAGGTCTGAGTTGAATTAATAAGACAGCAGAGATTCTGGAGTAAGTTTGTTGGCATTTCCCTTCTGAAATTGTATGAATCAGATACTCAACCTCTTGCTTGCAGAATTGCAGCTTCTTTTGGGATGCTTTGTGTCCTTTATTGGCCAAGGCACACAGTAGATGAAATGTGTCCTCTTGGCAGGCCTCCAAAGAGGAGGAAGCTACCAGAATATCGTCCACATACTGTACTGTCGTGGTTTAGCCCCAGCCAGCAACTAAGCACCATGCAGCCGCTCGCTCACTCTCCCTACCCTGGTGGGTTGGGGGAGAGAATCGGAGGAGTAAGAGTGAGAAAACTCCTGGGTTAAGATAAGAACAGTTTAATAATTGAAATAAAGTAAAATAGTAATGATAATAATAACAATATAATAATAATAATAACAATAATAATCAAAGCAAGTGATGCACAATGCAATTGCTTACCACCCGCTGACCAATACCCAGGCAGTTCGCCAAGCAGCGATCGCTCCCCCTGGCCAACTCCCCCCAGTTTATATACTGAGCATGATGCCATATGGTATGGAATAGCCCTTTGGTCAGTTTGGATCAACTCTTCTGGCTGTGCCCCCTCCCAGTTTCTTGTGCACCTGGCAGAGCATGGGAAGCTGCAAGTCCTTGACTAGCATAAGCAGTACTTAGCAACAACTAAACCATCAGTGTGTTATCAACATTCTTCTCATACTAAATCCAAAACACAGCACTATGCCTGCTGCTAGGAAGAAAATTAACTCTATCCCAGCTGAAACCAGGACTTGTACCAAGACTGAGGAACTTTGGAGTGTGACAGAATCTAGGTGTCATTTTAAGCACTGAGAGAAAACAGTAGGGGATTCACAGTACCCCTGAGGAAGTCTGGCCCAGGTGTACTGTTGTCCCTGGTAAATAAAAGCAAAAAAAACCTGTGAATTGAGGTGTATGGGGATAGAGAAGGTGGCAGAACATAGTTTCAGTAACAACAAAATGAGTAGCCTCTGCAGGGATGGAGGTTTGAATGGACATAGGATTAACAACAATTGGATGACTCGGGACAACAAAAGCATTGGTTTTTCACAAATCTTGGACAAACCTCCAAATTTGTCTTCCTTGTTCATCAAATTTACCCTCTATCTTTACTGGTGAAATGTGTATGTTACAGGGTGACCTGGCTGGTATTAAGACACCTTGCTTCTTTAAGGAGGAGATGACAGGACAGATACCATCCTCGGCTTCTCAAGCAAGTAGATATTGGGGAACTGCTGGGAATGCTTGATATTTTTTGCATTTATTTTTTACTGGTTCAGCTGCTAAGAGTCTGCTCACAGCATTAGAATGGGAAGCCCACAGTTTGGAAGGAACCTGGGAGGGGAGCTCCAAGTCAATGGAGCTGCCTTCGGACTGTAGCAGTTAGCATCATGACCAGATGATGGTCATGTGGTCTGATGGTGTGGAATGTCCAAATACAGACCATCTGGGGAGCGATAAATTGTGGTTGCTAATTTGCACAACAGATCCATTCCCAGCAGGTTCACAAAGGAAGTTGGACTGAAGAGGAAGGCATGTTCCTTGCTCAGTGGGAGAGGAGCATGCAAGTGAGTTGGTTCAGATAAAGCGTGAGGGATAATATTTCTACCCACCCCTGCAGCATTAACTGTCTCATCAGTTGGTTTCAAACCTGGGCTTTCTGAGCTCTGGATATTGGAGAAAGAAGATCCAGTATTGATTAGGACTTCAAGAGGGGTATTGTTGACAAACAAGGTGACAGTAAAATCAGTTTGACAGACATAATCCTCCAAATCTGGATCTACTTGTAACCCTGCACCACATGGGTACAAGGTAGGGTGCCTGGCATCACCAGTGAAATTACAAGGATGTCTGCCTAACCTAGATTTTGAACTGAAACTGCTGGTTGGACTACAGGTGGAGGAAGTGCATTAGTGGGCTCCCAAGTGTCCAAGAGATCTTTGGGACAATCAGGACATGGGGGTAGTACTGGCGTAGTAGCACTGGACGCTAAGCTTGGGTACAGAAATCTAGGTGCTGCAGCTGAAGTTTTAGAAGGATCATTAGTTTCATTTTCACTTGATTTCGTCTTTCCAATTTGTTCTTCCATTTTTGCATTATTATCCTGTAAGCTACCTATAATGGATTTCTGCCAGTGATGGTTCACCTTGTCTGAGAAAAAAACAAGCATCAATTTGCCTTGGTTTATTGTCTTCTAGGCAACAGCAAAGGTTAAGTTAATTCATTCAGGTCAAAGGTTCCCTTGCCTGGAACTTGTAGTTCTAGTTTGGCACACGTACAGCCATTCCACTGGTGGGCAAGTTGGACCATATGTGGTCATGCACCATAATGTGGCACATGGAATCTAACAGGTCTTTCAGATCCCAACAGGAGGAACCTTGACCCACTTTTGAAATTTGTTTTCACTGAGGGAATATGAAGCTAAGGTCTATTCATGGCAAAGGGATAGAAGGAGAAGTTCAGGTATCTTTGAGAGTACAGAACTTCAACTTTATCCTCTCAAAGCAAAATGTTTTCAGAGCCTAGGCTCATTTGGCTAAACAAAAGCCATTTTCTGATTAGCCTGGGCCCACAAAGGACTCATCATAACCCACAGAATTTGCTCCAGAGAGTGATCAGAGCTTTCAGCAGTCTCAAACATCCTCAGGGATCAGAACACAAAACTTACCAGAATTCAGTTCACAGAAGATCAGACATTCATCTCCTTATGTACACTTTCACCAGCACTGATCATGTCATCACAAGTCAGCACTGCGGCCTTTCCCACCCTCCCCTGCATGGAATTGTTTCCCCTCTGGCATTGCCACTTCCAGCCAGTTTAACCAGGTTCTGCAGTCAGGCCGCCTTGCCTGCTAAACCATGTCATTCTTTGGTCCCAAATTATTACGGCTGAGCAGTTACCATTGGGATTTCCCCATCACAGGCGTGCCTAGATTCTCCAGGTACAGATCAGAGTCCCTATGTCCTAATGCCCCAATGAACACAGAAGAGACGGTCAGCCTGTACCAAAACATCTGCAACGTAGTTTCCTGTGTGTTATTAATAGGAGCAAATACACTTCTCTGATCTTGTTTAAACAATAAAACAGCAGAAGTTAGCATCACTAGCTAACAAAATAGGGATGACAAAACTGAGAAAATGTAGCAACACTCTATTTAGCAGGTACTTGTCACTAGAATGAAGTCTGTCAGGTCAGTATATATTTTAATTACAGTAGTAACTGTACATGTCCATAACATTGTATTTTCCCTGCTGTTGTCAGGTGTGCAAGTACCTGGATCTATAAAAGTAGATGAAGGAGTGCAAAATAAAAATTAACTTGCTTTTGTTATTAATTCATTTCTTCCAGTCATATGATTTTTTTCTCTGTTTATTTTTTGCTAGCTTTTAATTCACCAGGCTTTACTTCCATAAATATCCAGAAATAAAAATTTCAAAAATTAAGCAAGGTATTTGAAAAAGAAAGATTTGCATGCCTAGTTAATCAAGATACTATAGTGGTAGCCTATTATTTTGGTGATCTACCATTCATTATTAAGTGACACAGCTGAGTTATGACTATTTATTATCAAGGACTGAATTGTATTTACAAATAATTTCCACCAGCAAAGGCAGTCAAGAACTTTTAATTTACCCAGAAATTGGTAAAGAAAGATAAAGAGATTAAACTGATTAGGTTGTTTTTCATTGCGAATCGCTGACTAGTTGATAGCAAAACTATTTGTTCACCCCTCTAAGATTTCATAAAAGAAGAAAATAGTTTAAGCTGGTTACATCACTAGGACCAGACTGCAGCTGCTATGTGACTGAGTCTCTCTCCCTTCAGTAGGAGGCATTTGTAATGTTTGGGGGTTTTTTTCTGGTTTTAGTGATTTATTTGCTGTTGGGAGTCAGTTCTGACAACCAGGTGGATCAAGGAAACACACACAATTTAGCAACTAAAGATATATTACAGCAAGAGGAACTGTCAATTAAAGTTTAAAGATTTAGCAAGGTACCCCAAAGGAGTGTCTTTCAGTTTAGGTATGGAGGCAGTTTGAGTAGCATGCCAGCTCACTGGTACCAGTGACTCTAGGAAAGGAAAAACAGAAACCAATGCAAACGCGGTTTTAGTAGTGGCAGAGAAGTACTGACTAGCCTAACAGTCAAGGACTAGATGCTATATCCTGAACAAAGAACTATTATTCTTTGCTTTTCAGAAGTCATCTAACCATTGTACAACTGCTGGTTGCAATTTTCTTAAGCGCAGAACAGAAGTTTCTCTGTCTGTTATTGACCATTCTGTATACAGTGGCGATTTCTTAGCTGAAACTGTGGTGATCAGAGACCCATTCCCATTATAGTTGACTTTCCTATCACTTGGTATTTTAGTCCTTGCTTAACTTCCCTAGTGCTACACGGTAGTCTATTAAGAATTGTAGAATAGAGTGTTACTATACTTTAGCACACACCCCTCTGTCCTTCCTTTCATTAACTTCACCAGCACTCTCTGGAGCCTGGGGCCGAAACAAGAGAATTCAAAAAGCAGAATAGTAGGTACAGGAATCTCTGCCATAACAAGGTGCTAAGAACTCAAGGGATATATTGCTCACTTAATGTTTCTCTGACCATGCATGAGAACTTGCAGCAGACTTCTGCTGAAGCTCTACCCTTGTGGAATTTGCAATCGAGTCCTCAGTTTTTATTAACTTCAGGGAGTAGGACACTGAGGGAGAAGCACATACTGAAGCATCTATCCATAGAGTGTGGAGTAGACAAATCAAAGAGAGAATTTGGCTCAGAAAAAGATTTCATCTTCTTTTTACAAATACAAGCTGAGAAACTGAGTGGCTCAGTACCTTACACCATGGAGGAAACAGCCATCAAAAGGCTGCTCTGTTGGATGGGATGGGAACAGACAGATGATAACACAGGACTGATCATAAAAACAAATCTTTATATCTTCTCATCAGGAATGAGAGATATATATCTCCCCATTTACCTCTTCCAAATGGTCCAAAAGCAACACATATGCCTACTTCTTATTCAGGATTTTTAAGTTATACTTAGATTAGCACTTCTGGATGACTCTGTTGTAGAGAAAACAGATAACTTTAGCAGTCTTACTGATTATTACCTGTGTTAGATAGCTAGAGGAAGGAAACTTGACCTTCTGACTAAATAGATACATATTAAGTTTTCACTAGATAACACATAAACCACAAAAGACATGTACCAATCATAAGTTTCAGGAAAAGTATGCTATAAAAAACATCAAATAGATTTTTTTTCACTTTTCATGCCAGAAAAAAAAAAAAAAAAAAAAAAAAAGGCTTACTGCTAACTGAAGACAAAATATGCAGCTCTAGGATCTCTTGTGATTTTGCTGAGCTCCAGACAACACCTACATAACTGAGTTGTTTTGCTTCAGGACAAGTTGCATCAATCAGCAGTTTCCTTGTTACATTAGAGACCCTTGGGATAACACACAAGTTAAATCCATTATCCTCCATTCATAAAATTAATCCCTTCCAAGAGTACCTTACAAGCATATGTAATTTAGATGCATAAGAACACTCTGTATAGGGCAATTTACTAGAAAATCTGTCACTGTAAGTACTGACATTTGCATCTCGAAGCTGTCCAACAAGTAGCAGTGCAGACACTCACTGAGGGGAATAATGTTCCAAATACACCTTCTAATAGGATCTGAATTGCCATGAAGGTGAGAAATGCAGCTGAGACACAAAGGAAAGCAGTGTGGGGTGATGTAATCCTCAGGTCTGAGTATTGTATATAATTCTCCTACCTAGATGCCCTTTCAAAACACTGGATGGACAAGTAGTTAACAATGGAGCCTCTCTGCAGTGTTTCTTAGCCCTTTCTTGCTCTCTTCCTTTCAGCTCATTGGCTTTGCGCAACAGGGCATTTACCGTTGTACAAAGGAGGTCTGATTCCTTTCAGCTGCCCTCCAGTGTGCCAGATAAAAGGACTAGACTTTCCCCAAGCTGCCACATGCCTGTAAATGCTAGAAGTTAACCCATCTGGTAGGAACTCCTTTGCCCAGGGCTCTCCAAAACCCTACTGCTAATCATTCAGGGTCATTTACATCTCAATTACTATAGCTGGCCATAAACCCTGGAAACTCTTACTTAAAAAAGTGACGACCCCTCTGTGTAGTATACAGAAGTCAGATTGCTAGACTGTAGAAGAAACAGTCATGCTCATCCAAATAAGTAACTTTATTATTAATCTGTTACCTGTATGTGGTCATTCTTGGGGGGTGTTTTCAAAGTTTAAAATAACCCCAACATAAAACTGCTTCATTTTTTTTCCTTTGTCTTTCCCTGTAATCCAAGTAAAACTGTAGAAATATAGTAGCATAGCAGATACAGGTTTTTATGGCAGCAATTGTTTGTTGAATATTTAAGTGTATCTGATCTATCTAGATGCAGTGCATTTGTGGTGAGATTAATTTCTTATACCTGCACGTCCTCACTAAGGCATATAAACTCCAGTACTGAGAAAGGATCCTATAGCTTAGTTTGTGCTATATCCTTTGCACAGCTGTGTAACGGGCAGCCAAAACTGCTGTATGTCCCAAAGCAGGTGCAGGAGGATATGTTCAGAATAACGACCCAGTGCTTCTTGCACCTGCTAGAAAAGAGATGACTGTAACTGTACTATTTAAAGGGTAGCGCTTTAGTCTTTGAACATATGGAGAAGAAAAAAAAAAGATTTAATCTCTAGCAGGGATAATAGAGGCTAGATCTGTGTCTGGAAATAAAGGTCACAAGCTCTTGACCATGCACAGATGTTAAGAAAGTGCTGTACTCACATTGCTGCCCAGGACTGGATGCTGACACGATGCGGATTAGAGACAGGTTTTTCTACAGCTGCTGCCCCACTGCAAACCCTTGGCAATACTAATGTCATGCTCTCCCAATATACCTGCTTTACTATTTAGGTTCCAGCAGCTGAAAATGTAAAATCATTGAAAAGATACAAGCCCTCATAAAAGACATCTTCCCTTAGTCAGACTACTGACAAACATCAGATCGTTTTACAGCAGTAATCTCTCACCTTTGAATACTCACAGGGTTTTAAAGAAATATGAAATGTCTTCACAAAATAAGGCTCTCACTTTAAGCACTTGACAACTTTTGCTTTCCAAGTCTGCCACCATCTTTACTACATGTAACAAAACAAACATATGACATGACATCTTAGGCTTCCAGGCACTTCTAGTTGCCATGTTTGCGCATAGTGATTCAAACAGGAATGCATATACGCACACATCAAAAGACTACCTCTGTGAGTTATTCCCCTTGTAATTACAGGCAGTCACTAACAGGCACAGAGAAAATTAATTAGGCCACATTTCCCAACCAGTACATGCAAGGGTGCACAAGCCTATTTGAAAAACTGGTCTATAAAGACTTGCAGTTCATTAAAAGAATTCTGTTTCTTCACCATCTTCCCATCCATCACTCTGAGCCTTGTCCTTTTCCTTGTGACTTTGTGAAAAGCTTTTGCAACTGATACGAACCAGCGCTACACGCAGGTACAATGAGGGGCTTGCAGTGTTACAGCTCCGTCTTTGCCAGGGGATGTGGAGCGGACAGCACCAGGGTAATGGGGGAGAGGGAAGGGAAGGTCGCAGAAAGTACCACCTTTTAAGCTTCCTTTGAAAGCTGGTAGAAGGATGGCTATTGAAATAAAGCTTTAATAAGAGTCATGCCTATAAGCTTTACACATTTAACTTCTCAAAAAATAAGGTATCTATCTTTTTAAACTCCACAAGTCCTACAGTGCACATTTTTGCTGAATCTCTGTCCTTTTGACCCTCTGGGAGATGATAGACTAGTGATGTTCATTACACCACCTGCCTCTCAGGGAAAATCTGTCATCCTCTGTGATTGCTGAGGAGGTTTATACACACTGCTCCAGACCTGAACCTCTGAAGTGCTAGAAGGACTGGAAGACAAACCTTGAGACTTCTTCACAGTTGATTACACAAGGCATTACATGGACACCCACTAAGGTTATTTACAAGTACTCACAGAGATAGCTTAGAGTTCATTCCCAACCCCAGGGCTTGCCACTGGTTTTAGAAACTGCTGCTAAAAACCTATGCAGTCACAGTGAATTCTATCCAGTATCTAAAATTAATAGGCTTTTCATTCACCCTACCAGTGTACCAGAATTACACTAACACAAGCAGACAGAATGTACCCCAAACAAAGCCTCTTTTGCTTCATTACAGAGATGTAGCAGGGAGATGTAGCTTCCGTAACCTGAGATTTCCTGCTGATCTCTGGTCCAACTGTCCCCACTATAAGGGTTAGAGTGGGTAGAGTCATGGCTATTGTAACACAAGCCTAGAGACTCTTGAGTCTGGAATACAGGAGAATTAGAAATATGCTATTTTCCCCTTTTTCCTAGAAGGTGCCTAAGAATCAGAATTTATGTGTTCAGTGTGTTTCTATACTGTACAGCACAATGCAATGTAGAAATGAATAGGCTGGGTACAAACAAAGAAGCAGAAGAGCTACATTGGTTCAGTGCTATACTTGAGCTATTTTACTGAAAAAGCAAATTAATCCACAGATACTGGATTAATCCCACCTGGGAACACAATAACTGCTTTAGCTGTTTTATTCTTTACAAAATTCAAAGTTATTTTGGCACAAGAAGGTAAAGAAGAATAGATAAGAAAAGTGACTCAATTACTTAGTGTAATTTAAAATTTATATTTTGAAAATTAAAAATACCAAGTTTCCAAAGAACACAAAACAAAGCGAAAAGTTCACTACTAAGGTTGCAAGTTTAGAAAAGTTAAGCAATTCCAGTGTAACTTTGTCACCCTCTTTTATTATTAATTAATATTTCACAAATTGTCGTTTTAATATATTTTTCAGTCCTCTGAAACAAATGCTGCTTAATGATGGTTATTCAATCTTGTATTTTCTCTTCATTGTTTGTCTTACAACCCACACTCTATTTACTACTCATGATTCAAATCCTTTTCTTAAGACAAGTCTATTTTCCTCTTGGTCTTTTCAAGGGCACTTACCGTTATAGTTTGTGAGTGTGAATTATTCTGTGAATGATTTTCTAATGTCTGCCATATGAGGTTTGAGGCTATCAACATTTTAACAACTGAGAAGACAAACACAGAGGTATTAAGAGTAAAACGTTTAACTAATATTGAGTATTCAATCTCAGAAAATCATGATTAGTAAGGTCTAGGACTAATTTTGGTTTACATGAATTTTCCAGACTGAGTCAGGAACTCTGTCCCTCAGAATCAGGGGTAGAGTCCAGTCCTCCTGGAAGAATTCATTTGCTTTAATTGAGTCCTAACTTCTTGCTTTTCCCCTTACCATTTGTCTAATCCACAAACTACCATATTTTAATATTTCATCTTCTGAAGAAGATCCTACAGAAAACAGTCATCTTTCCTTGAATGACCGTAACCTATATCAGAGCAAATCTACTCAGCATACTATATTATGCAGGAACCTTGCAGAAGAAATCACTAGTAATCAAGGTAAGACTGCCTTGTCAATTGAAAATAATGAGAGTTTATCAGGCAATCTCAATCCTGACATTTCCTAAAATCTGAGCAGTTGATTTTGCAACCAAAATAAAGTTCTTTTAAGACGTTTGTGTGTGTCATGTCCTATGTCTGATCATATATCAACTCTTCACCAGCATGGTTAGAATTATTAAATCTACTGCAGAGACACTTCTTCAAACCCAGGGAATTATAGCAGACTTCTTAGGCCATAACTAGAAAATAAGGAGATATTTACAGTTCTGATACCAGAGGAAAAATGAGACTTGACTATTGCAAGCTTCATACTCTGACAGAAGAATATAGTCTTGTCAGCAAGAGCTTCCTTTCAATTTTCTTGCAGTGTAAGCTGTTTTGTTCACAGTGCCTCTGATACTCCTCATGTCATTTGTCCATGTGGGCAATGGGCCTCATGTTCCCATTCTCCTCATCTAACCATTTTAAGTCTCTTTTCCTTCATAAAGGATGTCTTACATCGTCTTATTTCCACCTGCTGCTTTTTTTATTTCCACACATCATCACTCATTCTCTCTGATTCCTACTCCAACCTTTGCACTCCAACTTCTCAGTCAATCTCTGCCTTAGCTTCACATCCACAAACCAAGATCCACATATCTGTTCTTTTGGATGCTCCTCCCTCCACCTCAGCTGCCAGTCCCAGCTTCCCTTCTTGCTCCCTCAATCTACAATACCTGTCCCAATCTATCCTCTTCAAGTCCTACTCATCTCCCTCTGAATTTAAATCAGTCAGGATCCTCCTAAAGCCAACAGCCCTAAAGGCAGCTGGTTGACAATATAAGGGAGAGGGTGTCCTTGCCCTTACTTACATCGATTGTTTCTGCTCCTGCCTGCAGCAGCCCACAGCTGCAACTGCATTGAAAATCCTGCTAAACTCCAAAAATGTCAGGAATGTAACATGCTCAAGTAAATAAATCTGTGAGATACAGAACTGCAAAACTGGTAAAATAGTACTGAGCAAGGGTGAACTGTCTTTTGGGGGGCATCTGGATGACCAAATTTATAGAAGACAAAAGGCTACTGCCTGACATAACCACCTCTTCACTCCCACACCTCCTAGCCAAGTCCTTTCTTTTAACTTGTGGTGGAGCTGGAGTTTTCCAAAGAAAAGCATTAGTTAACCCTTAGTTAGGAATTCATAGATGTAAGGGTATGAGGCCTGATGCTCTTCAGAGATGGAGCTGTGGATTTGCTTATAGAGAAGAAAGTGCAATATGGACTCAGTTTTAACAGGAACAAATTAATGTCAATCTATATATTTAAATGTGATGATAAAACCTCAAAATCAAGAATGACAATTTTTCAGTCAAACATGAAGGATATAGATGAAGAGTCTATCATCTTGAAATCTTGTGAAATATTTCAACTTAATTCCAACTTAATAAGATTTCAGTTAGGTAATTCACTGTTGTTGGGTTTTTTTGTTTATTGGTGGGGGAGTGCTTTGGGTTTTTTGGTTTGGTTTTTTTTTTTTTTTGTCCAGTCTGCATAGCCATTGCATCTTTATATTTTTCTGAGCTAGTTGAAGAGTTGCCCTTTACAGTCACTGGAAAGGAATGGGACCTCTTTGGGTGCAATTCATCTGATCTACACTGGATTTATACTTCTAGATGAGAGAAATTGTGTTTGTTTTCCTCTCTGCTGTACAGAAGCTTAGGTCTTTTCTTTCCAAGATACACAAGGTCCCCATCTTTTGTAGTTTTTAACAAATTCTTTTACTGTTGTCTGTGTATGTTTTCCACTTGCTGCATGACTGAGTCAAAGTCATACGTGTGTGTAACTGTGGAAACTGAATTCTGGTTTCAAATGCACTGGGCTTCTTCTTGGAATCCCTTATATGCTCTTAAAGCTGATAAATGGCAACAACAGCTTGTGATTTTGGCCAAGCAGACTGTGCCCTCTTTGGGCTTTGTTCAGATAAATCCAGAGGAACAGAGAGCACTTCCATAGCTGCTAGGCTGAAGTGCAATGTCCTTGGTGAGGTGAAATGCTTTACTCCACCTTTAGATAAAGGTGTATCAAAAGAATGGAGCTTTTTGCCCAGCTATTCCAACCCTTTAATAGAGTGGAAATAGACCCTGAACATGTGGCCAATATCTTATAGTTTTTGCTTTTCCATAAACACCTGAATATGCAAGACACAATCTGGCCTTAAGTACATCTCTCTGTAAATATACTCTGGAAAAAAACCACAATATTTGAGTTTGAAAAAGAATTTGCAAGCCTGAAGCCATAAAATTTCCACTTGTAACCATCTCTCTTTGAATCACGGCTTTAGCAGTACTTTTGTCTGCTTAGGAAGTTTTGAAACAAACACGCAGGCAGAAGGGGTGAAGTATTATTTGTCCCTTGGTGAATCCTCAAAGGAAATCAGACAAAGGAATAAAGTTTTGTAGCAGATGAAAAATTCCCTTACCTTTTATTTTCTCCCTGTTTGTATCTGGTTCTGTTGATACTTGAGACCTCTTATGCATTCACAACAACATTTCTCAATTTAGTGAGCATGCCATGGCAATTGATTTAGACAATGCAATAGCTGTGACAGCAATCGGGAGGCACTCCAAATTTAAAAAGTAACAGGACACGCAAAATTGAAGCCTACTGACTGTTTTTGTGATAATTGAATTTCATTGAGTTTTAGCAGTGAGAAATGAGCAATAAAAGGGCTGTTTCCAGCCACAGTTCCAGGAAATGGCTAGGGCAGCATGCATCAGAAAAATATACGTTGAGCATTTACATGCAGAAATCATCTGAGTTACTGATTCAGCCCAACAAGCTTCTTTCCTTCTTAGCTGCAAAAATAATTTCAAAATAGAATAGGCAAGCCTTGAGATAAAGAATTAAAGATAAAAAGGGCTGAATAATTTTGTATAGCTCCAGGACTGCAAATTTGCTGTGTGAGCAATTTAAATACGTTCCCTCCTGAAGAGTTATTGTAAATGAGGATCTCTTTGGTTGCAGTTTTTTCCAGAACAGTTCCTGAGGCAAGCTGTTTTCCTGGTGCTTAAAAACTTAATTTTTCACAACTGAAAATGTGCATTGGCTTTTTATGATGTTTGAACCACTTGATCTTGGAGTGATTGTATTTCTGGGGGTCACCTTTGAGGTCTTGTTTTCAATAAGAACAGTAGTTCTCTCTATTCTTAATGCAACTCCAATTCACTTTGCTGACACTCAGCACTGGTTTGAGAAGAACAGCCTTCACACCTTCAGAAATGGCAGGTTAAGGATTTGTACAGAATCTTTTGTTCTTCATGGGAAAGAACAAAGCTTCATAACATGCTGTCCAACTGATCTGTATTTCTGCTGGTGGAGTCCAGGGAGAGTTAATCTAGACTGGATATAAACAGAACTCTGTGACTGTTCCTTTGATTACAAGAAATGTTTTCTCCCTCTTTACAGAAGTTCCAGCCTTAATCAACTTCTCCTTCTATGTAAAGCAGTTCTTCAGAAGTGAAGGTTTCTTGCCTCTTTTTTATTGACTTCCATGCAGATTTCCTGAGTTCAATAGCTTAAAAGCAGGTGATTAATGAATATGTGATCCAGACCCTGATCAAAATCCAAATAAAATAATGTTTGCCTCATCAGATGTCTGACCTGTTTTACAATAAAGACTTTTATGATTGGTGAAACTGCAGGTAAATATTGTCTCAGAGCTTAGCCTTACAGTGAGGGTGCATGTACAGTGCTTAGAGAACAGCTATAGGACATCTGTGTTTTGCACTGACGTTTAGTCCACTGGAGTCCAGAAGGTTCAGTAAGACTGTCAAAGGTCGGGGTAAGTACTATTGATTGTAAACTCAAATATCTAAGAGAATGGTATTAAAGGGAATCAGCAAATAACATTTTTTAATGCACCTGACTGTTACTTGAGACATGCTGTATAATGAAAGATTTCATTAGGCTTTATACAGCCTCTTTTGGCTGTATAAAGATTTATATGGTTCTCAGAATTAAATAAATTTAACTCAGCTATTTTTTATCACTTTTAACAAACAATGGTTGCATAGAAAAGCTTAAAAAGAATAAGGCTACCTGACAGGGGGGCGGTTCTGAATAATTGCTGACTAACCTGTTTTAATATCTTTCTTTTATGTATTCATAGATTCTACTCTGTTACCTTGAAGAGGGGGGAAGAACTGATGAGAATTTAAATAAAATTCATGGTAATAGATTTGGGACAAAACTTAATCAACTCAGTGCATTACCTGTGCATAAATGAATGACTTTTTATCCATAGGATAAGCTAGTTATGTATTGCACAGATAGAACTGTAATCATAAAAAAAAAAAAAGAAGAAAAAAGAAAAGACTTACACATCCACTCTTAGATTTTTCCCATGGAACTTTTACACAGGAGTCAGTGTGTGGCAAAGCTGCCAGATTCGAAAATAGAAATGCCTTCATTACTCATTCATGCAAAGGGAATGAGGCAAAATGTGGGTGAATATACAGTTGGACATGAAAATCCAATAAGAGCACAGAGGAATGACAATGGCAGCATGGGGAACCATAAACCAGCATTGATTGGCATTTACCATTAATTTGTATTCTGTGTGTCATGCAGCTGATTGAGGCACTAGGAAATAATGTATGTTTGTGAGGCAGTGCTCAGAATTGCTCTGCCACCATGCCAAAGACCTGGTGAATTCAGGAAGTGTGACAATTGCCAGCTTTTTGCTCAAACACAGAATCTGACTTTGAGGGATCAGCTTCTCTCTGTCATAATGAAAAATAGAGATCCGCAATGGTACATTTCAAGAAACACAGGGAATGTAAATGTAAGCCAGCTGGGAGAAGGAAGAAAACATATCAGATAGTTTCTATGGTGTAAAAGCTGAAATAGGGTATAAATGCAAATACCTTTCTGTCACAGTAACTTTGGAGGACACAGTTAAAGGGTAACAGAAATGCAAGAAACTTGAAGGCATTGAATTACTTATAAATTCTGCACAGAAAGCAGACTCTAGCCAGCCCCCGCACTTTTCGCTCTCTCTTTTCAGGATAGGTTAATGTGGAAAAAATCAATAGGCTATTAAAATATTTCAAAGATGTATTTCAAACCAGTCCTGTAGATGTATTCTTATCTACCGGCAATGCACACGTCTGTCAAGCAATGACAAGACTCTTTTGGAGGAGAACTTTTTTAATATTAGAATAAATACTAGAACGTACTACTCCATAAATGTCAAGAGTACAAGCAAAAACCTGCAGGGAAGGTTCTCGTGGTTTGTTGTTTTTTTTTTTTTCTGCTGAGTCTACCCCTCTTTTGGCTTGCTCAGAGCCCAGGTGCACAAGGCAGGAAGGTTTCCTTGCACGCTGAAGAGAAGCAAGCTCCTGCCGGACAGACTTGCCATGGTGCCGCTGGGTACTCACTGAGGTACCAAAGACTTTCACGGACAAAGCCTACAGCCCAAAGCAGCTGTGTATGCTGTTCCTCTTCATTATAATAAACCATAGAGCAACACGCATTTGCCAGCTGCACTTGTGCTTTTGTTTACTGCAGCTACTCAGTGGCTTATTAAATCTGAAGTACATGCCTATTTCCTTGTAAGGTGCATCTCATCACCAAATATTTTATTTTCAGGGACCAGTACTCATTATAGAGTGTGGGCTAAAAGGGAAGTACTGATATTGTACTTAGACATTTTGCTAGCTAGACAGTGAGATTTGTGGAATGAAACTGGTTTGTTGTTGAATATCAGCAAGTAAAAGATGAATGCCAGAAGGAGAGTCAGGACTGGGAATCAGCTTTACCACTGACTCAGTTTGTAGCCCTGCTCACATCACTCAGGGATTAGATCCTGATCCCAATTATAACTTTCAATAAAGTTATTGAAAAGTAAACCAAGAAGACACGTCCTTCAATGTATAAATAATAAAAATAATAAAAAGGATGAAATCAGAATCTGGCTCTTAAGTGAGTCAGAATCCTTCTTAAGTATTCACCAATGATACCGGAATAATGGTATTTACTCACTTTACAAGGTGTGTCAAGAACAAATCTACCCGGCTTGAACCTATACAGTGCTAAGCATTATTACAACGACAAGACTAAGTAAAATGGTAACAGCAGCTTTACTTGCTACCTTTACCTCTGTCATGTGAAGGTTAACATATAGTTAATGGTACTATAAACCTTTTGGATACACTGCGAATTGCAGACTAAAGAATACCTGTTCAGCATTTTTGAAGAGTCAGCGAAGTCAGAAAGCAGGTTGAATATTTGGCGGCTTCATAGGGAAAAGGTGACAATTTGTTTCCTCTTTACGTTTTCATATCATTTTTTTACATTTAAGTTGTTTTGCCTTGTCTTGCTCTGCAAATGACTCTTCCATCTGTTAGCACTGCAAAGTTTTATTGCTGTTGGTTGGTAAGTGTGAATTATCAGATGATATGTTTCTATACATCAGTTCATGGAGTGGATTAGTTATTGCACAAAAATCTATTGCTTGCATAAAGAGGTGGTTTAGTTAAACCTGATCAAGAGTTTTATTGCTCTATTTGAATAACAATCCCTATGCAGCCTGCATAGCAAAACAACATGAGTTTCTCCTGGACATCTAATAAGCACAATCATGTTTTAGAGAAACAAATTCCCATACTCTCTCAATGGTTATTACTTACACTGTGTGTGTCCCTGTCCCGGTAGACTGTAAGTGAGCAGTCATATCAAAAGTACCCTGGAGTAACAAAGAGCAGAATACGGCCCTCTCAAAAATGTTTGCTCTCTTTATAATGTTCTTCCAAAGTTAACCAGTCCACTTTATAATTTTAGTTTTAATTAAAGCAATGACATAAATTAAGTTTGCACAATGCTAAACTATGTGCAATGTCTAAGAGGAGGTCTTGTTGTGAGGTTTCTCTCTTATTTCTCTGTTGAGCCTTGAAATGTATTCAGACACGCAAAGATTCCTGGGGAACTTGATGAGGATACAGTGCAAAAAGAAGCAGTGTCTCTGCCACTCCACCTCACCACCATGTGTCAAAAAGAAGTCCTTATGCACCCTGTGCTTCTGTGACTGAATATATCAACTGGGGTCACACAGTGTTTGTGAAAATGTAGATAACCAAAATCCTGCACCTGTTTTTGACTCTGCCAGGTAATCCTGTTCAGACAAGTATCCAATGTCAAATAAAGGCCAGTGCAAGCAACAGTCAATCTACTGCTGTTAAAGGCAGCCTTATTGGCCAATACTTCAAAAAAGGACCCAAAAAATATCTTCTTCTATAACCTAACTACAGTATCCAAAGATGAAGAATTGAAAGCATTTGCCCAAGAAAAGATGCAAACAGAAGTATAAGGACCCAAAAAGTAATAAATGCTGTTAAGTGGACTACTGAGCATGGCTTGATCAATGAGGTTGAAGAGCCCTGCATCAGTAATTGATCCAGCTTCATGACTACCTACTTCATTCAGTATGAGTAGTGCAGCTTCTGTGCAATGGTGTTCACCTAAGCATGGCAACACAGGATGCCAGATAGAAGCTCAACTTCTTCTTTTGAAAAAGAAAAAAAAAAACAACCTAGAAACTAGCTTTTCTGTGTATCAAGACTCATACAAATTCACTAAGCTTCAAGGAATGCTAATAAACAGAAGCAATAGTAATCTAATATGTGAATGTGGAGCACACTGTATTGGCTGCTCCTAAGACCATAGGAGGAGAATTAGGCTGTTGTCCCCGGCATGAAAATCACCAAGATACCTCAAGGATTGTACCTTCTGAATGCCATGCAGACTTACGGGGTTAAAGCCCAAGTGGATAAAGGATTTATTATGGGATGCAAGGGGAAAAGAATTTCGAGATTGTGTGAAAATAATTATTGGATGTATAGGGGAAGGACAGAAGACTGGGAAAAGGAGGGATCAAGAAGGACTGCCAAGAAGAACAAATGTGAGTAAAACAGAGGGAAAATGGGATACAAGGGGCTGGTGGGGTGAAAACAGGCAGCTGAGCCCTGCACTTGATTACCATGGCCTATCCTGTATGCCTATTACATCCTATTTCTAACTGTCTTAGGTGTGGGTGTGCTCCTTATTCTGAGTTGGTGTGTGAGTGCTAGAAGACTTTAAGTTGGACAAGGGGGCAAGGAGGATAAGAAACAGTGGTGTGGGAAGTCACAGGCCGAAAGGGCCTGGCAGTCAGAGAGTCAGCAGCTGCAGGAGACTGGTGTCTGTGGGCAAGTTACTGCACAGACTGTGTGCAGATCAGGATGAGGCTAGCATCTGCAAAGACCCCAAGACTGGATAAGGGGTCTTAGGCCTGAGTATGGGTGCTGGACAAAGTTCAAGTCCATGGGGATCATTCAATGAATTCACTTGTGCTATAATCCGTGTCTGTGAAGTACTGAAAGATAGTGTAAAATGAATTACATACATAGTTAATAGACTGATACTCATACATGCGATAATGTTGTAGAGGGAATAAAAAATATTTCTGCTATTGAGAACAAGAAACAGTTTAAAAATGGACATGTGCCAGTGTTGTCCTATGGTGGAAAGGACCCTAAATGTTTATAAAAGTGACTCTTTACTGTCCAGTGCTCAGAATGGTTTCTAGATACATTATAAACACCTTTGGAATAAGTAATGAATACTGTGTCCAAAGTGGGATTTAGATGAAATTTAGGTGCTTAAGTGAACTATTCACCTGAAAAATCCCCATCCAGCTCAGTTCTCAACCTGGAGACCCTTGAACTGCAGAGATAATTATCTTTTTAAATTTCTCTTCACACACCAAAGTTCTGCATTTGCAAATCACCTCATCTTTACTGTGGCTGAAGAGCTAGGAGTTATTTGAGCTAAAAGTTCATCTGAGACCAAGAAACTGCATCATTTAATTTAAGGCCTTTGAGTAACTCTATCTAGGTGCAGCTCTTAGAAGAGGCTTCACCCTAGCAGCTAATCCTTTCTTTAAGGGATGGACAGAAGGGGATTTCATAGAATCATAGAATGCTTTGGGTTGGAAGGGACCTTTAGAGGTCATCTAGCCCAACCCCCCTGCAGTGAGCAGGGACAGCTTTAACTGGATCAGGTTGCTCAGAGCCCCATCCAACCTGACCTTGAATGTTGCCAGGGATGGGGCCTCTACCACCTCTCTGGGCAACCTGTTCCAGTGCTTGACCACCCTCACTGTAAAAAATTTCTTCCTTATGTCTAGTCTAAATCTATTCTTCTTTAGTTTAAATCCATTATTCCTTGTCCTGTCACAACAGGTCTTGCTAAAAAGATTTCTTTTTTTTTAATTAAGTGAATAGTGATTGGGTAAAATGCATGACTTGTTCATGGAACAGGAAGCAGGGTAGCCAAAGCATACCTCATCTTTGGTCCAGCAACTCTTAGACTGGTCAGTAAGAGCTGACAATACCCTAGTGGAGAAGCCTTTCTGCCTTGTGGTACATCTTTCTTTGGAGCAGTGACAATTGTGTAGTTGAGATCCTCCGGCAGGGGATAGTGGTCTCCCTTTTTTTGAGTGGCCCAAGCACTAGGCTACTGGGCTTGAAGAGGGAGAAATGTCTGTTACACCTAAGCTCAGCATGCAGTAATGCAAAAGCTTGCAGTACCTATATCTTTTTGTGTATCTAGCCTATTAATCATTCACAGCCCAATAATACTGCTAAGAGCTTTTTCTACACGAGGGCAGTAAAGACAGAAGTTTGTGCTTGTTATAGACCCAGAGCAAACATGTCAATTGCTCTAGCATTCAATGTCTGCTGAAAAAAATAATGATAGCTAAATAAGCAGACCAATATTATCTGACAACGGCATGGTGGTTTGGTTGGATGACTCACTGTGCTATCACTGTCTGAAGATTCCTTTGCACTAAAATTAGATCACACAGTTCATGATCTACCCTGGGAGTAAAGATTAGAATCCACTCATTCAAACTTTTTAATCTATCGTGTTTGTGTGCATCATCAGAGTCTTTGTTAGAGAGCTGTTGTTTGCAGATGGTTGCACTTGCAGAGCAGAAAGAGCAAGACCTGAAAATAATGACATCTAATTTGCCAGCCACTCTGTAAACCTCGATTTAGCATTTCAGCAGAACAGATTTGTACCAACTAAAGCTAAATAAACAATATTCCCAGATTAACAGCGTAAAAATAAGTGCTGTGGCTCTGTTTACTTTTTTTAGAGTAAAAGTGTTTTATGATGATGCTAACTTTTTGTGTCTAAAGCACCAGATTTGCTGTTGTTCTTCCTGATTTCAGTCTCTGTAAACACACCATAACACTGACCTGAACGTCAGACTTTACTCAGCACGTGCATTTATATCCTCTTAAGTGAGGTGGGGAAGGACATTTGCTATTAACAACACAGAAAATACTAAGAATTTTCCATATGACACATCTTCATTCACTCCTGAGCAGAATATAAAAAAGATAGAATATTCAACAATGTTTTAATGAAGTGTACTCAAGGAAGATCCGTATAGGGATGAACATGGGTAGACTCACCATAACTCTACACTTAGCTACTCAAATTTAGGCTCTTTGTACAGCTTTATTTCTGTTGAATGAGTTCTTAAAATGCATAGTCATCATCTGCTGAAATCCCAGAAACATAGACTAAAGTTATAGATGTGTGTTATAATGAACTAACGCATAAAAAGCACTTCATGTTAAGCAAATAACTTGTTTAAAAAACACTTCAGCAGAAAGCTGTGTAATATTGATAGGCAACATTAGGAGTATCTAGCTGTCAATAGAACAGCATTCACCAGCAGTGGCTAAATACAATGAAGTAAAAGTCTCTGAAAACAATTATTAGTGCAGCAAACCAAAGCACTAACTAAGTTTAAGACAACAGTTGCAGTAATTTGTAGTTCCTAAACTGTTTCACTGACCCCAGCTGAGCTACTTGATATTTACCAGGCTGGGTAAATCACAAATGCAAACATTTTCTGAAGTGGCCTGGGATTGCGGCTGTGCTAACTGATGGCTATCATACTTCCCCACCAACATTTTCAGAGATGCTGCTGGGAGCATATATCTGGCAGTGAAGCAAGCACCCCTGGAAAATAGATTCATATAGGCATTATGGTCATGAACAAACTTGTGAAACTATCAATCCTATAGTCTTTGATCATATTGATCACTATGTTTTTTAATGTTTTTATATGAGTGCTCATTAAATACCTGAACCCAATTAAAATTTACTGGGGTTTTAATAACATTAATTCATTAATAATTTCTTTTAATATACCTCTGAAATGAATACAAATTATGGCAATACAACCAAAGAAAATAGCCTGCCTTTTTGAAGTGGCTTTGGTTTATATGTTGTCTTCATGCTGGTTTGTATGTTGTCTTCATGTACTAACCACCTTGTTTTGTAAAAGAGAGGTAAACCTGAGAATTGCACATTCATTTTTTTAAGAAGTGATTTAAAATGGCTCAATTTTTTGTCTCTTAATCTGCTACACACTAAACAGGTCAATTTCTCAGCTATAATTCATTTTCTGCCAGAATGTAATTCGTATTTGTGCATTCCAGCATTTGCTCTGTAAATATATATATTATACTAGTCTGTTAGGAATTCGGCAGAGGCAAGCCAGCTGAGAATTAGGATCAACATGCTATTTCTGGTCAATTTGTTCTGGCACCAAAATATTTGATAAACATAAAGTTGCATTGTAATTTCATTTATTTTTTTCCTCCCTGTACACTCTCTGTTCCAGGTCACAGCCTGAGATGTTTTTCAGCTACTCAATTTTACTTGGATTAATATCTTAATTTGGGGAATGAGAATAAGCAGCAAGGTAAGAAACCTGATCCTTTTATGCGGGGTTAGCCAAACCAGATCATTACAATATTTCTAACTAACTGTCTATTAAAATAGGATTTTTTAAAGAATGATTAAACGACACAGTTTTGTCAGAAAAGAGTTCAAAGAATACCAGTATTACACCCTGCTAATTTCACACAATATTAATTTCACACAATATAGATTGTATAACACATTTGTGGTCAAGGTATCTCACAAAAAAGTAATTTTAAAGTGTGACTTTCCTGATGAAACAGACTTTGGCCATTGGAATTCTGCCTGATATTTGCTGGAAGATTGTTAGAAGATCTTCAGCTCGGGCACATTGAGTTTCTCATTCTAATGGTTAATTTTGTTGCTGCACAAGTCAACATGATAATTAACCAAGAATGCAAAGAGACCAACATTGTTTTTCCAAGATGTTATTGGACTACTTTTTAAGAGATCAGAATCGTACAAACTGTGGTTGAGCACTCACTGTAATATTAACTAATTGATGAACATTCTCAGATTAGTTAATATTTCACGTATTTCAGAAAGCTTTTGACTACTGCTGAACAGCTTTTCTTTGTGTGAACAATACAGGTAGATCATCTCCAAAAGAACAATTTATCAATATAAAACACTCAAGTTTTATGTTGATAATCACAAAATACAGTGTGTAATTTTTATTTTGAATTTTTTTCCTTAAACCACTCCATGTTCTGGTGTAGAAACCTACATCTTTATTAAGATTTGAAAATATTACACACATATTTTGTGGTATTCAGATCTATTCTAGCTCCTTTTTCCTTTCCCTTTTCAGTTTCAAACCAAGAGGAATGACTAACTGTTAAGAAGTCAATAACTCTGGAGTCACAGCTGCCACTGAGAATCATTGCTAAAGTTGGATCTTCTGATACTTAATTTAATTCAGTAATTCACTCTCAACAAGTCAGCTGCCCAAAGGAAGTATAATAATTTCTGCAAACAAATGTGGAATACAAAGGCCTTGTATTTTCTAATTTTTTTTTTTTTTTTTTTTAGTTAAAACCAGTTTCTATTCTCCTTTTGCAGAAACCCTCTGCCATTCCTTATAGTCTCAGAAGAATCATTAGTATCACCAAGAGACCTGTCTGGTATTTTTCAAATATGCCTAGATTGGTTACTTTGTTTTACTTCATTTCAAGTGAGACCATTCAAAACTCTGGCATACACACCTCTAATTACAACTGTGCTACAGACATTGGGGTAGAAAATTCCACCTATGGACAACAGATATGGAATTATGCATGAAAACAGATCCATCCAATTATGTCACAGACTTCTCAATCCTAGTATTTATTTATAAGAACACTAAGTTTACATCTACACCACATAGTATTTTGTAGAGTAAGCCTATCCTATACAGCACTTGGTGGTGGTTATATTGGTTTTGAATGTTGTTACCATATGCAATGCTGTACCAAACCAAAACTAGCAAGACAAAGGATATAAATATCTCTGACAATTTGACCTCTAAATATATTTTGGCTTTACTTCTGAGGACATCAGTGGGATTCAATACTAGAGAGCCATTAAACTTGTCCTAAAATAAGGTCCAACACAGGTAAGCTGAATTATCTTATGGAGAACACTCTCCTTTCACTCTGGAGGAAGACTAGATAACTAGTTTGGACAAGGCGTCTACAGTGGGATTTGTTCACTGTAACACAGACATCAGACAGCTAGGCATCTGAACTACTCACCTTTGGGTCACTTTTAAAGTTAGAGTTTACATTGATTTTTTAACAACTAATAAAATTTCATATTGTCTTCACTAGCAAAATACATCTTTTAAAAAAACCCAAGAGTGAATTAGGCTGACAATGTAAATGAAAATAAAAGTACAAAAAGAAGGTAAAAATCACATTCAAGTTACTGAAAAAATTATTATTCAACAAAAGAAAAACCAGTTTGGAGATTTTTCAGCTCTTGATATGACACCAAACCACAGTGGGAAAGAGAATGAAAAAAAGGAAAAGAAAAAATCTACAGAGATGGGGACTACCTAAAATTAATCTTTTTTCAAGATTGTTCTAAGATAAAATAGTCATATAGCCAAGCTTATTTGATCAAAGATCTGATGCTGTGGGTGCAGAAGTGTCCAATACAGGAGAATAAAAGACACTTGCTGCAGAGTATCATATGACAGAACTCAAATGACAGTCTGCTAAAACGGGACAAGGCAATGCCTTCCAAAAGAAAAAAAAAAAAAAAAAAAAAAAGTCAAAACTGCAAAGGATTATGTTTCGCAGCAGAAGTTTGCAGGCATCAGTAGAAGACAAACTGCATGTGCAAGGAGTGATAATTCTCATTAAACAGAACTCTTTGGAGGAGTAACGGGTAACATTGCCTTGCATGACTATATCCTCATAAAAACAAATAGGACAGATACTAATTTCAAGGTGGATATGGGTGTACAAGTCAATGTGCTTCCAGAAGCAATGGTAATAGCATTGCTTTAAGTAAAACACATTTGGCAGAAAATAAATAATTGAAGCTCTAGATTTACTGTGGTCAGAAGAAAGGTATCCCCATTAAAACAGAATATGATCGGAATTGGATATTGCACATTTCACCACATTTAACCTAAAAATTCTGAGTCAATAGTCACTGGGCAACCTGTTCCAGTGCTTGACCACCCTCACTGTAAAAAATTTCTTCCTTATGTCTAGTCTAAATCTATTCTTCTTTAGTTTAAATCCATTATTCCTTGTCCTGTCACAACAGGCTTTCCTAAAAAGATTGCCCTCATCCTTCCTATAGGCCCCCTTTAACTACTGAAAGGCTGCAATAAGGTCTCCCTGCAGCCTTCTCTTCTCCAGGCTGAACAACCCCAGCTCTCTCAGCCTGGCCTCATAGGAGAGGTGCTCCAGCCCTCAGATCATTTTGGTGGCCCTCCTCTGGACCCGCTCCAGCAGGTCCATGTCCTTCTTGTGCTGAGGGCCCCAGAGCTGGACGCAGTACTCCAGGTGGGGTCTCACCAGAGCAGAGTAGAGGGGCAGAATCACCTCCCTCGACCTGCTGGCCACGCTTCTTTTGATGCAGCCCAGGATACGGTTGGCTTTCTGGGCTGCAAGCGCACATTGTTGGCTCATGTCCAGCTTTTCATCCACCAGTACCCCCAAGTCCTTCTCTGCAGGGCTGCTCTCAATCCCTTCATCCCCCAGCCTGTATTGATATTGGGGGTTGCCCCGTCCCAGGTGCAGGACCTTGCACTTGGCCTTGTTGAACCTTATGAGGTTCACACAGGCCCACCTCTCCAGCTTGTCCAGGTCCCTCTGGATGACATCTCATCCTTCTGGTGTGTCAGTTCCTTTGTAACTAATGAACATGCAGTCAACACAGTCAGAACTTGATTCATTTAGCTGAACAGATATCTAGTATTCCTTCAGTCCTACCAGTACCCCTTACAGTCCTACTGTATCTAAGATGATTGCACTGACCTGGAAGATATGCCACAGAATAAACATGGACCCACAGCTTTCTGGAACAGGAGCTGAAGGGTGGAGATGGTATTCCACAGTGCCAAAAATAGCACAAGGTGGCTGTCCTCAGGCAGCTGATAACTGAAATTTATAAATGTAATAGAAATTTATCTTTCAGTTTTCTTGAGAAAGGTATCAAAATTCAGACTTAGACTACAAATGGGCCAACCCAATTTGAAAGTCTTGTCCTATTTAACAGAATTGACTGTAACATCCAGAGCTGCTTCTGAGGATAAAACCCTGAAGAAAATATGTAGAACTACTTTCTGATATTGGAAAAACATTTCCATCGCCTATTATCAATTTGCAGAGGATCTCTTAGTAGTAGACAAGATGTAATTTGAAGTCACTACAGAAAAGCTGTTACAAGGGATGTGTGGGATTAGTCAGAAACTGAGAAATCTAAAGGAAAGGTCAGAAACATTCTGAACTGAAATAACATGAGCATAGACATTGACAAAATGTAATTCTAAACTGAGGCCAAATCAAAGAAACACATCAATGTTGCTGGCACACACATACACGAACGAGGTAAAACAAGCCCCTTCACTCCCCCAAATCAAAGTTAAACGTATCTTTGTTTAATAGATACATATTTTTACTGAACATTTTTCTGTCATACCAAAATGGCTTTTCACTTGGAATACACTTTAGCTTTCAGTCAAAATCTTTTATTATTAATTGTTATTACTATATTTTATTGCAAAATTTTAATTTCAAGAGGTTCTTGAATTATGCAGATATCAGAATTCAGGTATTAAATTATGTGTATGTCTGCAAGATCTGATAGGTCTGAATGACTGGGAGCCGCAGTTGATATGCTGGGGTTCAAAGGGAACTCAGCAAGCTGGAGGAGCAGCCTGACAAAAGTCTCATGAAATTCAGCAAAGGCAATGCAGTCTTGCACTTGAAATTGAGTAAAGCATGCAACAGAACTGGCTGTGGACTGACTGGATGGAGGGACAGCTCTGCAGAAAAGGATCTGGTGATCCTGAGGGACAGGTGGAACTTAAGTCAGCATACACCCTTGGGTGAAGAAGGTTAATCATATACTGGGCTGCATTATTAAGGATATAGCCAGCAAATCAAGAGAAGTGTTTATTCCCATATTTCTGGAACTTTTGTGCTTGCTTCTGGAATGTTATTTCTGGTTTGGGGCACTACTGTGAATGACAGATATCCACAAGTTAGAGAGAGTCTAGAGGAAGACTGTTAAAATGTTTAAGAGGCTGGACATAGGACACATGAGGAGAACCTGAAGGAACTGGATTTGTTTATCCTGGAGACAAGAAGGAGAGGGAAGGATCTAACTGCAGTCTTCCACTGCCTAAAAAGGGTGATAGAGAAGATGGAGCCACACTCGCTGCAAAGGTGAAGTGACAGGATGAGAAACAATGGTTGCAAGTTACAGTGAAGGAAATTCAGACTAGATACATGGAAAAGACTCTTCACCCTGAGAGCAGTTAAGCCCTGGAAGGGGCTGCCCAGAGAGGTTGTATAGTCTCTGTCCTTGGAAATAGTCAGAACTCAACTGGACAAGGCCTGGACAACTTGGTCCAATTTTGAAATTACCCTTGCTTTGAGTGGTGGGAGGTTGTACTAGATGTCCCCCAGAGGTCCTTTTCAGCTGAAATTATTATACGAATTTTGTGATTATTTAGTGTAATCTTTTTTCATATGGTGAGCTCCTAGCTAACAGATCTTAATACTCCAACTTCCACTGACATCTGAGATGTCACTCTGTCCTAAAGCAATGCTGGATTTTTCCCTTCTCTATATTTGTTTACTGCTCCTTGCTACCTGTTTTTCTATCTTCTTTAGAATTATCTTGTAGCATGTAGTTGAATGCCAATGTAAGGCAAGAAAACTTGTAGCAACCCCTCAAATTAATTTACATAATACATTCCTGTTAATGAAATTAAATGGCGGGGGGAGGCAGCAGGGAAGAACAGGAAAACAAGATGATTTGAATCTGTGGCATGGAGGCTAAGGTATTCTTCTGGGTGTTAGAAACATTTATCCAATATTTTAAAAAGACTCATGGGAAAAGGGAGTGGAGCTGTTGGATAGTCCTAGCTGCCTTTCTGCACTCTCTGCCACACAAATCATAAATTCATTGCTGCATAATACCTCAGCTCCAACAGGAAAAGCCTCCCTTCACCTTCAATTCCACCTGCACTTTCCCACAGCTGTCATAGACAAATGCTCAGTGCTCAGGGCAGCCTTTTGGAACAAGTGGTTTGAATTTCTTCACGTTGAAGAATCAATTAAATGCAGGTTCTTCCACTTCTGAGTGACTAATACAGCAGTTGACTAATATAGGAAGCAGAGTTACTGTGATCTTTTTAAAGATTGCTTGCTAAGGGAGCTTAGCATGTTAAGAAAATATATAGATCAGACCTTTCAGGGACCCTAGAAGAATATGCAGGTTCTGACTCCAGTTAATCTTATGCATTCAAGACACTTGGCCTTGCTGAGATGTACTACTCTAGGCAAGGGGAGACTATGAAGGCAAGGGGAGGCATGGAGTTTAGGATTAAACTAAGATCAGGGAGCAGCTGGATGGTTATTTTTGGATGTAAGCACCTCAGTTCCATTTCAGTCCTGTACTTTTTAAAGTATCTAGTTATAAAGTGACATCTTCCACACCAGAAGTGATATATAAAAAGCACATCTTTTTTGCCAGAAATATATAATGACTCCTAAGAAAATGTAATGTGCTTTATAATAGTGTGTGTATCCCTGCCTTCTAATGGACTATGAAAAGAATAACTTGCCTGTCTACCGTGTTACAGAACTAGTTACAGAAGATCTATGGGAATGAAGAGACTTTTGATTATTCTTCTCTGCATGTTTCCAGCTGGAGTCACTGCTGATGTGACATCACTGCTGTTTGTGTCCACTGTTTCTTGAACCGTTTGCTGAGCTCGCTTTTCTTTTTAGTACACCACTTGTCTTGCATAAAACTGGTATTTTGTTTGTATATCCTCAGCCACACAGCCTTCTTGTTTTGCCGTGCTGAGTTAAGCTGTAAAGATAGAATTCATCTAAACTAATACCAGGGGCATAATTGAGTTAGGATTTTGGTTGGTCTGGGCTTCCTCAGTAGCTGATGGAGACAAACACCATTCCAGTGAACCACTCAACACTAAAATCAAGTG
This sequence comes from Pelecanus crispus, assembly GCF_030463565.1. Taxonomy (NCBI): domain Eukaryota; kingdom Metazoa; phylum Chordata; class Aves; order Pelecaniformes; family Pelecanidae; genus Pelecanus; species Pelecanus crispus. Next base: position 106,727,936 of record NC_134645.1, read on the forward strand.
GACAGGAGCTAGGCCAAATCTTTTGAAATTATGTCAGGACCAACTCTATACCATCCAATGGGTTGTACGTCTTTACAGTGCCACTTGCATTCTGTTCTGTTCAGGAATCAGATGCAAATAGTCAGAACGAGATTTGCTTCATGCGGCACCAGTGACCATCATTGACATGTGCCTCCTCTCAAAGCAAAGACTGATTCCAAATGGCTTTTGCAACTACTCTGCAACATACTCTTCCTCACACATGGCTTATCAAGATGAAATCCATTGCTATACAACCCTCCCACTCCCTACAATTATTTCTTAATGCCAAATCCTAATTTATTTGAACTTACTAAATACAGAAAGAGAAAGTACATATAATAATAAATATGAAAGAGGAATAAATACAGGGTATTTTTAATAACAGAATGAGAAGTATTAACTCTATACAGAAGCACTATTCAAATTGCTATTTACTTTTTCCTGTTTGTATTGGGAATGAACCACTAAAGCTTTACCTTTTGTTTCTGCTTGTATGCCAAAGCATGATGTCAGAGAGAAAAAAGGACAGGCAGAGGCCAGGGTTAGAGTGCATTAATCTTTTGTGCTTACATACATGGCCTATTTTCAGAGTTTGATAAATTCCCAGAATTGTCCTCAGATGTCTTAAAATTTATTATAGCTATTTTGTAGTCTATAAGTAATTCCCTCATGTGAGGGTGCCTCTGTTAACCCTGCAATCCATTCTCATTCTGTGAGCCTTGCCTTGCCCTTCCAGTGCTTTAGCGAGGTAACTTTTGCTCTCAGTTATTAATCTGAGAAATGCTTTCCTTGCTAACAGTATGAAGTCCTACTGTGATTTGTGTGATGTGTGTCTATTCAGTGCACAGACCAGCAATGATCTGTTGTACAGGACACCCTTTTTTCTTCCCTTTTTTTTTTTTTTTCCCCTCAAAATTATACAGCTTTTCAGATAGACATACTTCTAGTCTTTGAAGAATGTCATTCAGGTAGAAACAGCAGTTCCTTGTTTTTCCACAGGGCTTCCCTTCATCTAGCCCCACTAGACACAAAACAGAAGCACAAACAAGCAGCCTGCAATTATTTGGACTCAGTAGGTAAAATCAGTGGAAAGCGTAGCTCACAGACATGTACTATAGCTGGTATAAGCTTTTGTAGTGACAGTGTTTAGCAGGGAAAGGCAAGGCTGGGAAGATTTTTTTGGCATCTCTGATATCAGGGATGCTTAAGAAAATTCTGGACCATCTCTGCTTTATAAATTAGCAGATATCTTTCTTTTTCCACAGGTCTTTCCTCAGAACTTTGGGACTGAAGAGATAGTTCAGAGGAGTTTTCTGAGTTCATATCCAATTTGCATGCTTATTACCCCCAGCCATTCCAGACCTTACCTCACTGTTCTTCAGAACAGACCGTTGCATGAAGTGCAGTGAAAGGTTTATTTTATTTTCCACCGTGGGATTTCATAAGAAGTTCTGCCAACTAGTAAAACTTTAACTTTCATCATCAGCGGACAAGAACAACATACAGTCACCCAGGTGAGACTGCACTAGGTCTGTAACATGATGTGTCACAGGATTCCTCACCTCTGGATGGATCTGACTTTGTCCCTTCCCTCACAGAGACACTTAAATCTCTTTTTCTGAGAAAAGAGCTAAACATTTTCTGTATCTATTCCTCTAAATTCCTTTTTTTCCCCTGTGGAAGAGGATACACTACACAAATGTAACATTGCTTGTTCCTTGTTTTTTCAAATCAACAGTTCATCAGTGATTGTTCTAGATACAGAAATGAAGAGGCTAGCACTCACAGGAAGCAATTTCTTTACTTCACATATTTACAAAATTCTATCCCATCCAATTTATTCCTGACTTGTAGGTCTGCAGGGACTGAAAATTGCCTATCTATAAATAAATCTGATATTTTAAGACATCCTTTCATGTCCATTTTGATCAGTTTATTATATTATTGTCAATGTTACATCTCAGATTATTCCACATTTATCTGAAATGCAAATAGATGAAGAAATGAAAACTTTAACAAGTTTTAATAGTTTTTTTCTCAGACAGAAATCTGTAATATGCAGAATTGTAAAAATAAACAAACAGATGGCAGAACAGCTTTTTTGTATGTGATTGTTATACTTTCCCTTTGTTGCAATCCACCTGCCGGAGGAAACTGTGACAAAGGGCAATTAACTAATTTCACATAAAACCACCATCATATCATTTGTTAATGCGGTTCAAACCATACATAAGAGAGAGGGAGCACTAGGGAAATATTTTGCCTGTTTTTTGTATTTACAACATGTTAGTCCCAGGCTGTGATAACATTCCCATAGTTCTGCTGTTGGGTCTAGCAGCTACATTTGCCGTACTAGCCATCGCATGCAGCGTCACACAGCAACGAGTGAACTGCACAAAGCTGGATCAAATCATTCCACTGTGAATGATTCAAACCATTTGTGACTGGTAACGGTACCTCTTATCTGGGCCCCTTGCTGGTGAACTTCTCCAGTCTTCTGTTTTATTCTGGTAGCCATACATGTAAAATTACCAGGAGATATTTTTGAAACACCACAGTGAACAGTATGTTACTGACTCTCAGTTCAAACCATCTTTCACATCATACCCTGACAGCACTGCTTCCCATCTGCCTCAGTGCCTACAGGAGATCAGCTTCTGAATTGAAATTCAGCTGGCTGAAACTAAATCTGAACAAGACAGAAGTGAGGTTAGAAGGAAAACGGTAACATTTTGAAGAACTAGCCAAAGCCCTGACAATGTCCTCAAATGAGGGGTCTGTTTTCTGACCATCAGGAGACTTCACAGACTCAGGGTTAGCTGACATCGTCCCAAGTATGAAATCTGTCAGAAATAAATTCTCCCATCCATGATGAGCCAGCAGGCTGTTCCTATGTACATCCTCTCAGATGCTGACTTGGCAATAGCTTTGTACATATTCATGGCTTCCAGGCTCCACAGTTATAGTATTCTGCGCTGTCCGTGCCAATGATAGCCTTCAACGGGCAGCTGATCAAAACTCGTCACTCTGCTTGCTAAGCAAAATAAGTCAATTTTGGTACACAATCCCAGTGCTGTGAATGCTACACTGGCTCTTGAGTGCATGCTAAATCTATTCCTTGTTCTAATCCTAATCTTCAAAGCCCTTGATCCAGGTTACTTCAGGGATAAGAATTTCTCACTGTGTGAAAAGATCCATTCCTCAGGGCTGGTGGAGTTATCAGCTAGGCAGGCAATGATGCCGACAGAAGGAGCTTTGGAGCACTCTTCCACATGAGGATGGAAATAAGCACGAAGCTCACCCATCTTCAAGGCAAAGTAGAAAATTCATCCCTTCAGAATAAAATTAAATATTGTGAGTGAACACCACCCCACCTCCCCTCCCCCATATACACCCAGTTTCAGGAAAGACAGGAGTGTAAGTACAAGTGTATAATATTAATATTAAAATTAATTTAAGATAGTGTCTTTATGAAGTATCTAGCTGTGGGCCAGTCTGACCAGCAACTTATATGGAATTCAAGCTCAGTACCTCGATGATCTGATAACTTGGTGGAAAATATGGTATAAACAGATTAGACGATCTATGTAAAGATTTTCATCTCAGTGTGAAAAGCACCATGTCCCATTGCAATTGTTTTAATGATTCAGCTTCTCAAACAGCATGTTTTGCATTTCTTGAAGTAAACAACCACTTAAATAACCCTTGATTTGTTTTTCCCAAAGGTATGTCACTTTTCAGCCCACAGCCACTCAATAAAAGAACAGAGATGCATTTTCTGGTCTTAATTCAATAAATAAACCCAAACCAGTTTGTTTTCTTTGCTTTTCATGTTAACTTAACAGGCTAGTAAATTAATGAACCTGCTTGGAAATCATATAGCACTTACAGGCATCTAACTATGGACGTAGACGTATTACAATAACTAGCAGTGAATTGGTACATCCTTACAGTCATGTTAAGACTATGTGCCTAACATTATTTTTCTCTTTTAGTGGCAACCTCAGTTCATGAAATGAAACAAACCTTTTTATTTTAAACAAGAGAAGTAGTAAGAACACAGTCAGCCAACTGTGTGGTGCAGAACAATATGACAGCTGGAAAACAAGTTTGGAAATAGAGGGACAAATCTTCAGTTGGTGCAAATTGGCATACTTAAAGTCATTACCTCAGCTGTAACTATCAAGCAAGTGTGAATACTTTGAGCTTTAACAGAAAGCAAATCATCTGGGGCTAAGAGAAACATATATAAGCCTAAATCTGGCTGTCCTTTACCTCCCAACCCCCCTCTTTCTGTCTGAAGTTCAATTTGCCATCCGTCCTGCTGACTTCTCACAGACTTAAAGCTGTATTCAAAGTTTTGAAAGATCCAAGATGCACAAGAAAGGAAGAAAAAACAAAAAACAAACCAGTGTTCTGAGATGTCATAGGCTTCAGAAAATCCTTGCTGCTGTGGACTTCATAAGTATCAACAACCAGGCAGACTCCGGTAGTGTGAGACGTTTGATTGCTTCCTTACACATGTAATAATATCAAGTCCTTGTCAAGGTTAAGAGTTTTAAAGTGTATGAGAAAACTAAGGACCAGGGAAAAGAAAGGATTTTGTTTTGGGTTTTGATGAATGCTAGTGACTATTAACAAAAAAATCCCCTAGAGCATGTTGCAGATTAATACATGACGACTGAATTTTAAATTAATAACAGTTCCAGTTACCACAGGAAATAATTCCCAGATTCTAAAGAGACATATTTCTCTATTCTTTCTGCAGCTCCCTATGAAGCAAATTTTTTTTACCCACAGCCAGGCCACTTTCATTTTAAAAAACAAGAATGTGATACTCTCTGAACACTATACATTTTTTAGATTATAGAGACAGATGAAAATTTCCCCATAGTTTATCAAAGAATTTTAGGAGGCAGTAGTTGTTGTCATTGTCCACAGAGCCTGCCAATTGCCCTGGCATGAAATTACAATTAATGATGTATCGCTGGGTTACATAAAGGATGTCAAACATATGGACCGTTGCTGCAGCCAAAAGATATGAGCAGCTTGCTGGAAGTATCACATAATATGCTATATTTTTCTGATATATCAGAATGTCTTTGCGAGTAAGGAAAAATATTAAATTGCAAACACATATCTAGTTTTGCTTTAGGGCACTCAATCCTGAACTGTAGAACAGTTCTGAATGTTCATGGTTTTAGAGATGAAGATGAGCAATATTTTTCATCTGTCTTTCTATCTGTCCATCTATGAACCCATTTCTTAGATAGCTAGGTCCTCCCAACAGGGCATTTTAAACTACTACCATTGGTAAGATGTGAGTGTTTGTCCACACAGGACAAGCTTATGAGCACAGAGGCTTAGTTTTAATCATTGTTAATGAAAGGAATGACCTAGTGGGTGGAAAAATGAATATTAGAAAGAGCATTTTAAAAGTACATGCTTTCTCTAAAGAAAGCAAGCAGAATCTTATTAGTATGCATGTTAAATTCATTTCATTTCACACTTTGAAAGGACATGGGGAAAATTCAATTTAACATTTTCTAATGTAAAATCATACCACAATATGTGCATATGTGTTTTATAGCCTATAAATAACTGATTTGCAAATGGAATGTTCTCTTCCCAGATAACTGAAACACATAAGAGTCACAGTGTAACCTACTCTATAGGTTGGAATAATATCAGCAACGATGCTACTACTAATAACACCACAGCCTGTTTGCATCAGATCACAGAGGGACTCCAAGCGTGCCTCTGCAGAGGATGATCTGCCTCACAGGAAAACACCCACGTCTGCTTCTGGCTGAAATCTCACAGTGTATCAGAAGAAGGAAACCATGTCTTGGATTCTCCAGCCTCTGAGTCAGATAGAAAGACAGTAAATTTGGAAATTTGTTGATTAATTGCTTGAGGCAGGAAGGGATCATGAATTCTCCATTCTTTTTCTGATCTGTCAGATGAGCAAGGTAGGCAGCAACATACTGTCTATGTTAATCACAGCTGCACAATTTAAAGAAAATCCAAAATAATGAATTTAATGGTAGACCAGATTCAATTATCAACAGAAACTAAGTCTGAAACACATCCATGATTTCACAGATCAGCTATGGCAAGTCCCTGGTCTGCAAATCCAGTAACATCAGTTCTGTCAGTCCTAATGAAACTCCTTTGAGAGACAAGAGAGAAAATGAAACGTAAAGATACTAATTTTCTCACTAACTTGATTGAATGATTTCCTGTGTCTAAGAGATTTATGTTATGAAGGCACAGCTGTTCTTCATTTCATTCACAATCTACTAGTTGTAGTTGACTTGCGGCCAAATTAAAAGGAAAGTTTACTGAACCTACATGAGTTTAATAACAGTCTATGCCAATTTGTAATTTTAAGTGTCTTCAACATGCCAGTGTTACCTCAATGTTCCACATACTTTTAGCTTTACAGCCATTTATAGACATATCATGTGACTTTATTTAAGTAAAAGCTAATCATCTCATCTCACTTTAAAGTCAGAGGTTAGAAAGAGGAACCTTCAGAAGGTGATTCATATCTTGTGGCTCAGGATGACACGGACTGTTCCCTGTGTATACCTTTCTCTCCATTCTCTGCAGAAGAAGATTAGACAAAAAACTTTCAGACATCTAAAATCAGATGTGATGAACCTTCACTTGTGCACCACTGCTGAACTGAGCTGAGCAGACTTGAATCTAAGCTCAGTCTAATCACTTTCTCATTGACTTCACTGGAGTCACTACAGCTATGTAGCAAAATAGGCTTAGGTGCACAGGTGAAGTATCACGGGTGGATGTATTGCACATATCCTGTGCTGAGGTGCTGAAAGAAATAAGTGTATCAAATCCCAGCAACAAATAGCTAATAGGAAGACAAAGTGAGAAAGCAAGAAAACAAGCAAGCAAGCAAGTGTGATAATGGAGCAACACAAACCAAACATTTCCCCAGGCGAAAAATACCTTCTTTTTCAATTACAGAACACTTCTTTGGTTGAGGTGTTATTTAGCAGTCCCATTTCTCCTAAAATTACAAGAATTCTTCCTGTTCTACATCCAGTGCAATCAAGTCACCTTTTATAGGAAGCAAGTATTACCTGGTTTCTTTTCCTCACTCTAGCAGTACAGAAGAGCTCCAATAGTGACAGATTCAGCCATCTGAGTATGTCAGGAGGAATCATCAACTGTCCTAGAGACAGGAACAATAGGCACCTTCAAACTCTGCAGTGGTTTGAGAGATATTTCTATCAGTAGGGAGATTTTCAGTATAAATTAAGAATATAATTGCAATCTTAAAAAAAGAAAGATACCTCTTCTGAACTGTGCTCTCTGTATTCTGTTTTCTTGAAAATGACCGTTACTTTTGTTTCTGCAAAGCCTGTGGACAATAAACTTGTTACAACTCAATAATAAGATGAGATTTTCAATGATCCAAAAAGAAGACTCTGGATTTGCAGTGGTACCTCTAGATTATTAACTGTCAGAAAGCCCTAGGAAAGATTGAGCTGGTAGGTATGTCTGCATACAAAATAAAATACAAAATGCCTCTGTAATGTTGACATGCAGTATGTGCATTTGCACTAGTCCAGTGTTTGGTAATAGGAAAAGATATGTCTCCATTAACTCAGGTTGCACTGTGTGCTCATATTAGCATAACATCTGTGGGATCATAGTAAACAAGAGTCAGGTTAAAATATCCTTTGCAGTAAGGAGGATCAGAATGCATGTATTTGCAAGGGAGGCTAGGAGAGCAATGCCTATAAAGAGCAAAGTGTGCTTAGGAGTGTGTAGTCTTTGTGCATGTATGAAGTCCTATTTAATTCAGTAGGAATTAAGCTCATGCTTCAGTTATTTGCTGAATTTTGGCCACAGGATCTGGACAAAATTATAAAAATTTGCTTATCTCCATCAATTACACAGAACTAGTCCTCTTATCTGTATTTATTATTGTACTCTCTGACATTTTGTCTAATTTAGTCCCTGATTCAAAGATACATATTTTAATATTATTTACTTATAAAACAGCATAGCATTTTAGAGGAAAATTCAGTGTTAACTGAAGATCACAGAACTTAGCAACTAAATAAAGGACTGCATAGTAGCTAACTTGGAGGGGCTATGAATGAAAGTCTATTATGTTACAAGAACAAGTCTCTCTCTGAAGTCTATGAAGTGTGAGACTTTGTGCATGTTTATGTTCTTCCTTACAGTGAACTTTGCAGCCACCCTTGTAACTGTTTCCCACCTGTTCAGGGAGACATCATAAGATTCATCAATGTTAACTCAGTAAAGTCAACAACAATAATAGAGAACTTCTCATTCTGAATCGATCAAAAATCAATCTGTTCATATGGAAATGATCTATATTCACACTAATAATAAACATAAGGAAGATCAGCTCAATAATAAAACATGGTCTGGTTTTAGAAGAAAAGAATGAAGTGTGCATACTTTTTAAATACATAGTTTGTATCTAGGAACCTTATCTATGGGACACAGTCTTTTTACCTAACCAAACAATTATTAATCAAATTCCAGGTAGGCACCTAAGAGGAGTATGCATTGCCAAGAGAAATTTGTCTCACTTAACTTAGACACTTAACTTGAATGTGTGATCATTCTTTCCACTGTCTACAAGGCAGATCTAAGGTGGCTGGTTGGACCCTGACAGCTAATTTTTTAAATACTCATGTTGGGAGAGATTAGTTTCACCAGCTGTGGATAAATAAAGGACTACAGGTAGGGCTTTTGACAACATAAACAATAAGACAAAATAGAACTGGGAAGAAAAAGATAAACATAAAATATTAGGCTGTTTATTTAGGTTATATTCCATCTCACTAATGGTGTTCCATAGAATAATGATATTCTGTAAATATAGTGGATAGCAGATTCCATATAATTTCGTTGCAAAAGAGATTCTTCATAAACATTCATCTGAAAATGCCACTCACATTTTCCTTACTTTTTCAAAGATTCAAAGGTCCAAAATAGATTCTGTATTGCTAATGCTCAGCATCAGAGAGTAAATTATCCCAAATGTCAAAAGAACAACCCCCAAAACCAAACCTTCTCAGCACTGAGGTCCCAGATCTGGGGAAAAAAAATAGCTAAATGAATAAAATCGTGTATCTCTATCAAATTTCACTGAAGCCACTGGGGGTCTGTGTGGATTTAAGGCACATGCATACCCTTTACATTCTGGAAACAGAGTTCTAATAGACTCCCTTTAATAATGCCCCTAATGGCCACAGTTTTCTTATGGGCAATGTGATCATTAGACAGAGTTCCACTGTTGTCTGTTTTTCCACAGTTATTAAAATGTCAAAATGTTTTATTAAAATAGGATTTGCACTGTGGGAGCTGAGTCATAAAAACAACTAGAGACAAATGGAACTCTAAGATTTTTTCTCTGAATATCTTTTGTCTGCTGACTATAGTAAAACCAACATTCTTTTTCATCTAAGCCCACAAAGGGTACATAAAATAAAAAATATAATTCCATATCTTTTACTTATATCTGCAAATATAATTTCATATCTTTTACTTATATCTGCAGATGATATAATTTGGTTTTTTTGCCATATACAGAGTCTTGCAAAATCTTTACAAATTGTATATTAAGAAGAAAACCTATCTGCCACAGTAAAGCTGATAAGCCTCAAACAGCATGTCTGTGTGTTGAAAGATTTTGCAATAATCCTTTACTTTCTATATATAAAATATTCTAAATGCAAAGCTAATGGGGTTTTCTTTTGGTTTAGGATTATACAGAAAATTCTTGCAGGTTTTTTGGTCACTGAGGAGAAACAGTACACAAGTTAGGAAAGGTGATACTTTTTATGAGATACAAAAAAAATGAAATAACAATGTTTTGAGTAAACAAAAGGCTTTGCTTCCTTTTGCTTCTGTAGTCCATGTTTTCTGCTCTAAGAGTCTGCAGTTATTAACTCTCTGTGTACTCTCCAGCTGAAATGAATTTTTAGTTGAAATAAAAATATACAAACTTGAGACCTCATTTATTTGTTCTTCCAGTGGAAGACAGACTACAAATGGTTGTAAACAGGACAGATTAGTTAAACATTGTACTTCAAATGTACAATGTTTTCAATGTACTTCAAACTACAAACAAACTACTGGTTTTATACACCAGAATGAGGCAAGTATAAAAAGGCTTTAGTTCCTTTTTTTTTTTTTTTTGGTAGTATAATAGGTACTTCTGCATAACCTTTGTGACCTTCATCAAGGGATCACTCCCAGCCAAACAGTTCAGACCCGCTAATTGTGTATCCTGTCCCTAAAATTCAAAGCCCGGAGCAAACCATTTGCTCTCCCATAAACAATTTTTCTTATCAAGAAAACTGCTTGGCTCTAGATTGGGGCCCAGGAACAAATCAAAGCACATGTGATGTGGATGTGATTTAACCTTGGAGCTGAACAGAGAGTGAACCAGCTAAACAGTATATCCACGCTGAGTTTACCCCCCTCTCTCCTCATTTTGCACCCCTGTAAATGTGCAATGGACATCCTCATGCAAGTCACTGAATAAATAGTGAAGCGCGCTGCCTTGCCTTTGTTGACGCACTCATCGCAGTATGCCAGGTTCTGCTCACTACTGCTGGAGCTCTTATTGTGAAGAATAAAAGCTATAAATATCAATATGCCAACCCAAGAAATTCAGAAACAAACCTGGGGAAAATAAAATACACAGCAGCTAAGAAGGAACAAGACATGTCAGATATCTCTAAAAAATGAGGGGATGAGACGCAACAGAATACTGAAATATTCAGTCACAAACTCTGCAGCAGGTTTGACCACAGGCTTAGGGGCTAACAGTGTAGAGCATTTAAGAGTTAATAGTTTCCACTGAAAGAAAACTTAGGTACAGAGAGAACAGTAAGACTCTATACATAAGTCCCAAGGCACAAGAACGTAAATATAGGAGAGGGTACAACTGCTGTCATCACAGTGATAATGAATACGTAGATGAAGAAAGAATGTTATTTGAAGAAGGAACTTACTTATCCATTTGAAAGTAAACACATTCAAATACTTCTTTTGCTATAAACAAGAATATATGTCATGACTGTTTTTCTTCTATATTTGTTCTTGTTGAAATATTGGCTATATCATTAGTTTGGGTTTTTTTGCCAAATGAAAGGAGGTTTTTTGCTGAACCAGTGAAGTAATATCGATAATTTTACATCAAAAAGATGATTTTAAAAGATCCCAAAATGGATCCCACAATAAACCTCAAATAAAAGTTCTGGTTTACTTTTGGCATTCCTTAAACCTCTGTTTAACATTTCTGGGTTTTAATTTAGGTCAACTTTTACATTAACAGTGTTTTTTGGGGGAAAAAAATCCCTGTAATATTTCCTAAGGAACAATGTAAAGGAGAGATAATACCAGGTTTAGATGAAAGGAGAAGTATTAGGCTGAAGGGCAAGTATTAGTTCTTGCCTCACAGTCAGAGCTCTTTGGAGGGGTTAATAGTGAAGCTGATGAGAGAGATTCGGTTGATATAGTCTTGGATTTCAAGAAAGCATTAGCAAAAGTCTGTTTCAAAGACTCTTAAAGAAGCCAAGCAATGATGGGAGGAAAGTGTAGGTCTTTAAAGGGGTAAATAATTGATTAAAAGATAGGAAACAGAGAACACTGTGTCCTTGTGGTGGCAGGACACCGCTGGATACTTATAGAGATCTGTGCTGCAATCCTTGGGCTACTCAGCCCAGAAAAGAGGATGAAAAACCAGGTGACGAATTTTACTGATGATACCAAGTTTATCACAATTGTAAAGATGGTGCATTAATTCTGTGATGAAATAGCAAAGAATCTTGTGAAAGTTAGTGACTGGCAAAAAAATGGCAGATGAAATTAAGTAGATTTGAAATGTAGGTAAATGCAAAGTGACGCATCGGGGCTTCACATGTACAATATTGGGATCTGAGCTGTCATCACCACTCCTGAGTGAGACCTCAGGGACCCAAGGATCAGTCTTGTAAACAACTTTGTTAAATACCATCATCCATGACCTTAATACAAAAAATAGGAGAATGTGAAATCTGGAGATTACACAAAAGACCAGTGATAGAGAGGGTAACAGCAATAAGATGTAGGAAGAGTTGGTGACCTTGAGGACTAAAGTAATCCAATTGAGAGCTAGTGACTGAAAGCAAAAATCTGTCATAAACTCGTTCTCAAAAGGGGAAAAACTAATCAGGGATAAATTTAGCTTGGAAAATAAAATACACAACCATCACGGGATTAAATCCTGGGATGGCATTTTAAGCAAGCTAGTGGGGACAAAAAAAGTCCAACCAGTTTTGCTATGCAGCTTGATCAGTTAATAAACAAGATCTATTCCAAACTGTTATCCTTGTAAATTAACTACCCAAAGGAGCACGGGTAAGATTAATTTCCAGAGTCATCCTTCACTTCTCTTGTAAAAGTGCAAACTAAAATCCAGCATGACAGAAGACAGGAAACCTTCCTAGGCATCTGAGGATGTAAGGGAGATATAAAGTGGAGATACAAGCCAAGCGTATAAAGGCCAAACCAGTAATTCTGATGCCTTGCAAAGACTCTCAGAAACAGAGGCATAACTTAGGAAGACCTGTGCAAAGGGATATACCAGCCCCCATGGTCCCGTTAAAGGGAAGGTTGCAGATATTTACATTGCCCACTGCAGCAGTACCTCCCAGGTGGTCTGTACAAATTGTGGTGGGGATGGGAACAGGGGGACAACGGGACTCCTCTGCTTAAGCTTCTGCTGGTCAGTGTCATCCCATAAATTATGTTGTCATATGAGAGTATTGCCGTGCTCTAGTGTACTTTGTGTCTTATCAGAGTTTCTTAGCCCTGGGACAGCACTAAACTGATGGAGCTACTTGGCTTCTGCAGAACTTCTGGCTTGCGTCAGGCTGGCTTAGTCTTCAGTGAGTGAGCTTGTGTCCACCTGTGGTAATCCATGTACACAGACACACTACGTTTAACTTACCTTTCCTGTGTACCAAGGAAAGGCCACGATCTCCAGTTTATATTGGGAGAACTGAGGCTATGAGAGACAAAAAAAGGTCACATGAGGCTTATGGCCTAAAGAAAATTAAAATTGTTTTCCAAAGTCCCGTGGTGCTATACTGACCTCCTAGTCATGTTTTATTCCTTCTCAGTGAGAGATATCCCCTCTACATTTCTGAACTCAGAGAACTTTTCCATTTTTCTGTGGAAGTACATTTTCCCTACTGCAATGCTTTTGTGGTGCTGATTACAGCCACCATGCTATGTTTCTTCAGGGTAACAGGAGTGAATATTTTGCACAAGTAACTAACATGAGACATTATAATCTGGTATCAGCTTTCTGTCTGTCAGGTGCAATCTTAAAGGAGAGAGAGATAGAAGAAGAGGGAATCAGGGGACTGCTTTTGAGGGAAATTAAATTATTATCCTGATATCATTGCAAAGTAGGACTGTAAAGGTTGTACATCAAAAGGCTGTACACAAAAGTTCTTCATGTTTCTTTTCATTTCAAAATGATCCTGAGGAAGATAAATGGTGTTGGCACGATCCTCTCTTGTCAGAACTCATACAACATGTATGTCAGAAAATAAACACCTTTTTTAAGAAAGACAGTAAGAAAACCCAAAGTAGCTAAATGGTGCTTGCACTTCAGTGTAGCCACACACAAAGTTCCTAATACTTTTTGTTCATGATAGTTAAAACTGTAAATAGCCCAACATTTTCACTTTTCTTGTACAAAATATGGTTGTATTTGATGCTTTAGAAAAGAGTGAATTTAGCCCAATTACTTTATGGAATAAATGTCCAAACTGGGGGAAAGTGGAGGAAAGAAGGAAAACAACAGATACTTGATCTTTCACAAATTAAAAAAAAGCCTAAAGAATTTCATAAGAAATAAAGATCTTTAGCTCTAGATTATAGTAATAGCCCAATTTGATCGAGCTTTAGAAATGTAGTAGCTTAAAGGTTTAGTGGCACTTCACAGGAACTAAAGAGTCTATCAAGTCACTTTCCTTAAGTTTCTAAATAGAATTAATTCATAATGTAACTTGCTGACATACTAGCTCCTAAAGTTTCATATTTCACAGTCGATTCTTCATATACCACATAAAAAAACCCAAATAATATTTTTCACTTTTTCAATAGATGCTCCATATACATGTCCTGCTAGTTCACAGTCAGAGCCTGACCCAGGAATCATTTTGGTCAATAGAGGGCTCTCACTTGAATAGGCTTTGGATAAGGAGCACTGGATCATGTTAGTGAGGATGTAATTCAAAATATACAATTTATTTTTAAAATTTTTTCTAGTACTGCTCATTTCCAAAAATCTTTCAGAAGTGCTTATCAGGTTTTTGATCTCTCAAACAAGGAGATGGTTTAATGCCTTAAAATTTAGTTAAATTTATCTTAACCAAATATAACTTAATCGAAGAGGCTAATTATTTTGTCTTTATTCCATCAAAAGTGACAGCTAGAAAATATTAGTTTGTAATCTTTTTTTCAAAGATTTTCCTCTTGAAGTGTGAAGTATACAATTTTGATGCCAAATTTTCTGCTTTCTCCTTTTTCCAAATGCAGAGCACTGAAAATCTAGCTGGAGAACTTGCAGGAAGAGAACAGGCAAGACTTTTACTTTTCAGACTCGTCATTACCCCGAGCAGCTCCAGGTTCTGCAGAAAGGCAATTTGACAGTTCTTAGCAGCTCCTGGGGACAGACTTCTTCTCCAGTGGCATACTTCCAAACCTTCTGTGGCTGTAAAATTGCATGCTGATGGATCCCTTATGGTATAGAAAAGTTAATGTTGTCTTTCACAGACTACATAAGGAACTAAGAGGGGAAGGAGTGTGACTGACCTGGACGGCTAAAAGAAGAATCCCTTAAAAAAAAGTGTGGAAGAATGAACAGGCAACCACTGGAAGAGAGATGAATGAGCAGTGAGGAGAGGAATTTTCCTGTTCTCATACAGCCAGTGAGTTCTCGGTGTGGGAACCATCCCCATGAATGCACCTAGCTGAGATCTACAGCCTTTGAGAAAATACCAGAGACAACTTCTGCTCAGACCATTAGAGGCGAGTAAGTGAATCTTTCCCAAAGGCCGGAACAGAAAGAGTTTTGTAGCAGAAAACTGTAGTGATTTTGTGCGTATTTATTTCTGAAGACTGCAGAATCACTCCCGTTGCTGCTTGCCCACCAAGCACACTAAATGTTTCTATCAATCGTCCATTTCTTTCCTGCATGTGAATGATTCTTCCCTTCTTCTATTTTGGGAACTCATGAACACTTTTGCTTGTACTGGGTGCTTCAAATATCCTTCAAGCCATTCTTCCTGTCAGAGAAACATCCACTGGCTTTTTCAAGCCAAAGGCTTTCTTCCTATTTCTTCCTTTGTGATATACCCTGTATACTTCTCCTTTTCTTTCACCTTCTCCCTATTTCCCAAATTTTACGGGTTATATGCCTTTTACTTCTTTCCCATTCCCACTTCTTCCTCCCACCTGCCCCAGGCTCTCCCATTCTCTGCTTCCCCAAGGTTTTATATAGTTTCATAATCTTTCCTCAAGTTCTGCTGTTCCACCCATCTCATCCTTATTGTTAGCTTTTATTTTTCTCTGGGGCGTATATCTTTCATGGTGCCAAGCTCATTTAAGATAATGGCAGAGATAGATTGGAGGCTGTGTCATGCTGGAGGCTGTTTATGGATGCCTACAACTCATTCTATTTGTAGGCAACGACAGACAAACAGAGAAATGTCATCACGTGTAAGTCTCAAAAAAGAAAGCAGAAGGTATTGCAAGGAAGGAATGAGGCTGTTGACAGAGTAGGTGTCTTTATCTGTGCTTCAAATTCCTCAGCAGAGTCTCAGCTCCTTCATCCTCAACTCCACTGGCAGGAACCTTTCCCAATGCTCTTAAATCTGTGATACAAAGGTTACCACACCCTAAATTACTCCTTTTATGGTTTATATTGCTTAGGCTATTCTTAACGTTTTGTTCTTGTCATGTGTTTTGTATAGGGTGTTAGTCACTATAGCAACCTTAACTGCAATTTGACCAAGAATATAAATGAGAAATGTGTACATTACACAATAATAGTTCTGTATTCATCACCTCCCAGATATTTCACAGGCAGCAGAATTACAAAGGACTTTTTAAGTGATCAAACAAAAGTCCTCGATTTATTTAGGAAAACAAACTAATTGCAATACAAATTATTTCAGCCCTGCACCTGTAAGGAATGCATCAGACAATTATCAAAGGTAACTTATTACAGATTATTAGAATTGTATGTCTGTTAGTGACTCTTCCAGAACAGTGACTCAGAGCAATGCTCATTTTGTATCAAACAAGGTAAAATAGCACAGTTCAGATTCATATTGAAATTAACAAAAAGAATAGATTAAAATTCTGCAAAAGAGACAGAAGAGGTTTTGTACTCTTCAGAGGAGCCCCAAAATATTAAGCTGGGGAAAAACTCCCCAAGGTCCCCAACTGGATAAAATACAAAGTATTAGTAGCCAGTACATAACTTGGAGAGTGTGGATTCTTAGCAAAGTCTAATTTATACCACTGTAAATCAGAATGAATCCATGGAAGTCAATGCTAGCAAGTTATAGTGAAACTCCTGCTTGAGAAAAGCAGCAGCCCAGGTTATCCATGCCATAAAAGCGTATCTCAACCGGGTTTTGTCTAGGGCAAAATTCTTTCTCATTATAAAACCATGACCTAGTCCCACCAGTGACAGTTTTCAGGTGGCACATCTTCAGCTGTGCATACAGCCCTGTATTTGTGTCCCCTGCCAAGGTACAAGATACAGGGTGAGAAAAGTGCCCAGAGGTGATAGATCTTGCTAAGCCTCTCTACAAGGTCCAGCTACTAGGAGGGACATCAAGAGTTAATTGTGCTAACATGTAAATTTAAGCACCAACTCACATTACACTTTAAAGATAAATATTTAATCAATTTTGAAAGGGTTGTGGGGTTTGGTTTTTTTTTTAGGAAATATAAGCAAGAGTAATTAAGAGTACTAGTCAGATTTAGTCATTAGAGTAGTTAAGCAAGAATTAATTCAGGTGTTAAATGGCTGATCAAAAATTATAAGAATATCTTTTGGGGGCCTTATTGTTCATGAACTGACAAAGCATGCCCCCACAGCAGTGGAGCTTCAACCCTTATCACTTTCTGTACTGAGGTGAGTTAAACCTAGTAGAATATTTTAGCATGTATTACACACAGAGGTAAGTTTTCTGAGGCCTCACTCTAACAGAGGAACCTGACTTTCATTGCTATTCCAACATAATTCACTTGTATGAAATAATTCCTTCGTAGCGGACACTACTTCAGAAGTAGAGTGAATTTATACTGGAGGATTTTCTTTATTTTCAAGCTTTTGGAGCAAGTCTAGCAAAATTATTATTCTGGAATATCTGGCTGTTTGAGTTGCCTGGGTTCTCCAAATCCAATTTCCACCTTTTATACTTTATCTTGCAGGTTCTTCTTAGCTCCATCCTTGCAAATACTTCACTGCCGTTACGCAAGCCTCGTAGATGACACTTCAGTAAAAATAAGCAAGTGCTTAAGTGCTTTCAAGAATGGAGACCTGGTGAGTATCTCATTCAAGAGCAGTCAGAGCTAGACATAAAGGAGCTGATTCTGAGTAAAAGAAATAAATGTTTTGTACCATGCTATATTTTAGGTGAATAGGAATTAAATGACAGCAATACAATGAGGCATGCGGTTATAAAACTATTGCCAAAGGATAGGAAAAATTGTTCCAGTCTATGTGTTTTGGGGCAGGAATACGCAAGTCATGTAAATCAGCATTGTTCCTGAAAAATCAATGAATTTGATTTTTCAATTTCTGTCACCTAAAATTCTGGTCCACACAATGTCAATTGCTGTCACCTAAAATTCTGGTCCCCGCATTGATCATAGAAGCAATCTGGGAAACAAAAATATATCAGAATGGTTGTGGATTTTTCTTAGAGTTAGACCATAAGGAAAATTACATATTGTGGTAGGTTGACCCTGGCTGGATGCCAGGTGCCCACCAAAGCCACTCTATCACTCCCCCTCCTCAGCCGGACAAGGGAGAGAAAATATAACGAAAGGCTCATGAGTTGAGATAAGGATAGGTAGATCATTCAGCAATTACCATCATGGGCAGAACAGACTCGACTTGGGGAAAAAAATTAATTCAATTTATTACCAATCAAATCAGAGTAGGATAATGAGAGATAAAAACTAAATCTTAAAAACACCTTCCCCCTCCGCCCCCTTCCTCCCGGGCTCAACTTTACTCCCAATTTCTCTACCTCCTCTCCATAAGCAGTGCAGGGGGACAGGGAAAGGGGGTTGCGGTCAGTTCTTCACACGTTGTCTCTGCTGCTTCTTCCTCCTCAGGGGGAGGTCACCTCACACTCTTCCCCTGCTCCAGCGTGGGGTCCTTCCCAAAGGAGACAGTCCTCCACGAACTTCTCCAGCGTGGGGCCTTCCCATGGGCTACAGTTCTTCATGAGCTGCTCCAGTGTGGGTCCTTTCCACGGGGTGCAGTCCTTCGGGAACAAACTGCTCCAGCGTGGGTCCCCCGTGAGGTCACAAGCCCTGCCAGCAAACCTGCTCCAGTGTGGGCTCCTCTCTCTCCACAGGTTCACAGGTCCTGCCAGGAGTCTGCTTCCATGCAGGCTTCCCATGGAGTCACAGTCTCCTTCAGGCATCCACCTGCTCTGGCGTGGGGTCCTCCATGGGCTGCAGGTGGATATCTGCTCCACCGTGGACCTCCCTGGGCTGCAGGGGCACAGCTGCCTCACCATGGGCTGCACCAGGGGCTGCAGGGGAATCTCTGCTCTGGTGCCTGGAGCACCTCCTCCCCCTTCTTCTTCACTGACCTGGGTGTCTGCAGGGCTGTTCCTCTCATATTCTCACTCCTCTCTTCAGCTGCAGTTGCACAGGTGGTTTTTTTTTTGTTTCCCCTTCTTAAATATGTTATCACACAGGTGCTACCAGTGTCACTGATGGGCTTGGCCTTGGCCAGCAGCAGGTCCGTCTTGGAGTCCCCTGGCATTGTCTTTATCGGACACGGGAAGCTTCTAGCAGCTTCTTACAGAAGCAACCCCTGTAGCGCCCCCACTACCCAAACCTTTCCACGTGAACCCAATACACATTTAAAACTTAGGATGTTTTCTTGCTGTGTCCCAGCTGAGAAGGCTAAGAAATAAATTCTCTAAAGAATAAATGGTCACAATTCCATTGATTTGAACTGCATTGCCCTTCATATATACTGGAATAGGCAATATTGCAATTTCATGAAGGTGTTTACTGCTTCTTATATGCACACAGAGTTCATGGGAATAGCAATGAAGTCCACAGAAACTTTAGCTACATAATACTAATTTAGGCACATAACACTAATATTTTCAAATATAGGTTTCTACCACAGAAGAATGCTCAAGCACAACTCCAGTTGCAATTTTTAGTAGTTTTGTTTATGGATGTGTAAAAACTAGCAAACTCTGTCTTGGATCCTCAGGGTGGGTAAAACTCTGTCCTTGACTGCACATTGTTTCACAAATATTTAAAGCAAGTAGTGCTTTTATAGTATACAAATCATCTGTTCTCCAGGTGAGATCTCTGCATTTTTCTATGCCAGAAAAAGTGTAGATCTCCACATTCATATTTCTTAGTACAGGGTTTGAAAGAAAAGGTCCGTTTATTCTACACTTTTAAGTCATGATGCCATCCCAAACAGAAGAACTGCAAACTGATGTACCAGGTGTAACAGCAATTTTAAAGGGATTAATCTACCTGCAGGAAGCTGTCTCAGTATGTAAACAGATGAAAGCTGGTGGACTTTGTAAACACAATATTTGCATATGTTTACATATAAAGCAGCCATCAAAATGGAACTTAGACCTTATAATAACTTGTGGAAATCACAAAAATACTATAAATAGCCCTATGAATAGATTCAGTTTTACCCTCCAGTCCTATTACCCATGACTCCAGACCTGCCTTGCAGAGTCAATGCCATTGAATAATGATAAATTCTCCCTTAAAAAAAAAAAAAAAAAAATCCAAAAACCTGATTTGCTTAGGATGGAAAAAATTGATAAACATGCAGAGCTGTAAGTCACTTGTGACAGATAACAATATAGATCACCTTAATTTAATAATCAATAAAATCACAGCTGAACACAGAAAGTATTTCTGTAGCTCAGGAATGGTAACTGTCTTTTCTTTGTATAAAAGGATTCAGGGAAAGCTTGTGGAAAAAAACAAACCACCACATCTTACATTTTCAGAAACAACGATCAAATTAAATTGGCAACATAATTATGGTGCTGATTTGTGAGTTGTTTCTTTTTTGGGGTTTTGTGTTTGTTTTTTTCTTTTAAATTTAAACTATTCAGGAACAAATTTGTAGACACGGTGCTTAGGGACATGGTTTAGTGGTGGAGCTGGCAGTGTTAGGTTTACAGTTGGACTCGATGATCTTAACACTCTTTTCCAACCTAAAAGATTCTATGAAATATAAGAAAGAAGAATCTATCTGAATACCTTGGCTATCAAAACATTGCCTAACCCTTGTAGGGAGCTCTTCATGATATCAGAGTACACATCAGTTTCCACTACAGAACTGGTCAACATCAAATACCTACATTTTCTCTCATGGTTGAAATAAATGTACTCAGGCTCACACCTCTGCCCTGCGCAGTTGGTGCTGTCCAGGAAATGTTACAGTCAGGAACATTCCTATGGGAGGTCAGTGCATTTTCCAAGTATATGAGAAACCTCTGGTACAGATGTTTTAGAAAAAGGTTTCTTTGCTGATTGAAGAGAATCAAGCAAATTTTACTAAGCAATTTTAATAACTACTGTTAACATTGCCGTAATTGGAGAGATTTTTGAGATGTTAATAGCAAGAAGTAAGAAAGTTACTAAACATACACGCTTATAGATTCTTTAACAATTATTAGGTATCTTGAATTTCTACAAACTGTAAGAAGTCTGGGAATTTTAAATTAAGAATATAGGCCTGCATGAATGTGTTAAGGCTCCCTTGAATGACTCTTGGAAAAAAAACATCAGTCTGGTGCAGTGTCTTAGAAGAACATTAGTCCGTATGTGAAGAAAAATATGGCCGGTAGGATAGCCCACGGATGACCAGAGTATTATACAAAAATGTGTCTGTTCCAAAGGTGACCAGATTATCTGAGAACGGATGGCCCAAAATGTGAATAAGATGGATCTGAGAAAATACACATTAAAGGGTAGTCCACAGAACTGATGTGTTAACAAAATTAAAGAAGACAGAAATGAACTTTAATCAATTAGTTTTGAATAGGGATCAAAACATTATAATAATTTAAACATACAGCTAATTGTCAAAATTGACCATAGCAAAGGCAATGTTGCCTCTAAATTGGGCATATAAAGCTGTAGCAAACCCCATTGAGCAGCACAAAGGACGGTGTGTTTCAGAATCGGGTATGCAGAAGCGGTACAGTGGCATCCTGCACTGTATGACTAATTACACAAGCGTTGCCTTGCTAGTTTGAAAGGGAGCTGTATCTTAGAATCTGGTCTAAGGTTTCATTAGTGGTGTTTGGTCTGGTTACATGCCCTTGAGGATTGGTCTGGCTACGAAATCTGAACGTAACCGTTCACTTACTTTATCTTTAGTAACGATATATTCTGCTGTAGTTACTGTTCGTTAATAGCGATGGGGAAATGGAAGCTGTCCTTTCAAGGCTAGGATAGGAGCTCCGTAGCTTTTTTTTTGGTGAGGGATAGGAGAGATCAGAGTACGTAAGCTATGCGGTGCTGCATCCAGAGCTATGCCGGCACTGAGCCAGGGAGGTTTCAGCCTGCCACAAACACCTATAAAAAAGGATTACACTTTTGTAATAAACAGAAATTTCCTTAAAAAGCTGAGTCTTGTGATTAAAGGTGTAACATATGGAAACCCCACCTACAGCCTGATTCTCACGGAGACCTATTCTAAGCAACAGCAAGAATATATTATCAATTACACACCCCTTATATGTCTGAATAATTCTTAACATTAATGCAGGCTCTGTGAGTGCTTCAAGGCGTGAATAGAGCCCACAATGAGCAGAGATCCACTGATATTTCTTTCTTCTGGTTTAAGAACTTTATTCTTCAAAGGGTTATCATTTTAATAGTCAGAAAAAGACAGACACTCTAGTTTTTTGTTGGTTTATCCATTACAATTCCACCACTTACTGCTACGGGAGAATATTTCAAAAGCAGAAATAGGCAGCTAGATGCTGAACACCCACTGAACGCCAAAGGGAGTTTGGTTCCGAACTCCCCCGTGCCTTTGAAAATCTCCCCCAGAAGCTTTAAGTATAACAAATGAACTCAGTGCTGACTCTGTATTATGTATTCTTGTTTTCACTGCAAACCTAAAGCAAATCACCTATATCATAAAAGAACACAACATTTTCTTATTCTGCAATAGATTGCATTTTAAAGCCAACAGAATAAAAGCCAATGACTGACAGACCCTTCGGCGAGCATGTAAAATGAAAAAGATACCAGGAATTTCTCTCCCCCTGTGCTAGGGATCTTACCATCTTACCATACCTGCCCCCGCTGCGTCCCTCCCCATCCCTCCCCCCCCGCCCCCCCGCAAGCACCCCTGCCTTTTTTCTGCTGTGGAAAGCACAGCAGTCCAGCCGAGATGAAGAAGAACATGCCATCACTGTGGATGAATGACTGGGGAGAATCACTCATCCACTTAACAGAAGAAGGACCAAGGCCATCCACCTAATGTTAGGCATATAATTTCTGCAAGCAAACACAGAACATATTCTCAGATACCGAACATGATCAGATACTATCTGAGCTCTTGCTGTGTCTCAGCTAAGTGCCTAAAATTAGGCAAAATGGGTCTTAATCTCTACATCTCTCCATTGACTATACACGCAGTGCAGGCTCTGAATTTAGGGTCCTGAAACAGTGTGAATACCTCCTGCACTAGGAACACACTAACACCATTATCACCCACTTCTGTATATTCTAAACAAAAAGCAAATAATAATAAATGATTGAGCAACAAGGTCCTGTGGGGGGAAAACAAACAAAAAAAAAAGATGATTGTGCCACATATGCTTCGTTAAGGTCTTTCCAGATTGGCAGAACCTATTTCTAACAAACTCTAAATCAGCAGTATTCTGTTACCTTTTAATGACCTTTTTTATAACTGCATTTAATGAAGTGACCCAGTTCAATCTCATGGGCTCAAGATGCCTTACGATATGTCAGTTCCCTCCCAGGCACTAATGTACTCCACACTCACTACAGCACGCTGCCATGAGAATGTGTGGGGTTTTTTTGAGGATCAAATGAATTTTGATCTACTTCCCAAAATCTTCAAAGAACCCTTATGCTGGCTGAAAGAGAAAGACTCACGTTCCCATGAGGAAGCATGGACCACAGATAATAACACTCAGAATTTCTATTTCTTTATTTTTTCTAACAATAATAATCACAAATATTAATAAAATTCCAAATTGCTCAGTTACTTAGTCATATCCTTAAAAAATATTTAAAGACATGAAATTATTGCGTGCTTAGGATAGATGCTAGTGAAAGTCCTCTTTCTGTTTTTCATTCACTCCATTTTACTGCCATATTATGGAAGGCACAAAATACAGAGATTTAGATAATGCCAGGTAAACATGACCTGTATGCAATGCAAAGAATTGATGATAACTAATCAGAAATACATTCACGTGAAAAATGACAGTGATGCTATGTCTTCATCTAAGTCTTTCTGATCTGTAGTCCAGGAGTTATGCTCCCTACAACGAGAGAACTGGAGACTTAACTGGAAAGGGAAAGGTGAACCTGAGAAGCAGGTTTTTTTTCTGTGGTAAGTTCTCTTCTTAATGCATGGAAGTCCTGCAGAAAGACTGGGTTACTGCTGTTCTCAATAAGAAAAGCCCCTCTTCTGCATCTTTTTTGACAGAAAGGAACTCTTAAGTTAGAAGCTGGGAGAAGAAAGGCAATGGCAACTTAACAAGTAGTTGAACTGTAAAGGACTAAGGAGGAAGGATCATCACTCCTTGGAACTCACTGTTTTAGAACAGCTAGCTAAAATGCTGTTCAAGAAGGGAATGAGATGGCAAAGAACAAAAAAATCATTCAGTGAAAAAGACTAGACCTCCCTTAGTCTCATGCATGAAAGGCAGAACATGGTTCTGCCTCCTTTCCATCTTTCCAAATGAAAAATTCATGGCTGGTTAAAGAAAGCGGAGAGACACTTAAGCTCATTATTGATGAAGATCATTAATGCCTCTCTTCAGAAGGGCATTTTGCCAGCTTTGCTTAAGCAGCAGTTAGGCTCTTGCTCAAAAACCCATCTTTGGATGATATTAGCAAAGCCAATTACTGTCCAATGTCAGGCCACCCGATATTTGGGAAGATAATTGAGGTTATGCTGATGGGTCAACTCTAGCAATGTTTGCATTTCAAAGATTTATTTGGTCCCCATCTGACTTGGTCAATATGTGAGCAGAGAAGTGAGACTACATGATCATTTCCTAATAACTATATTCTGGTGATGGGCCCCTTGGATTTTCTCGTGTGGAGGGAGATATTATTGACCTGATTATGGGCTACTGCAGGAAGAACACATCAAATTCATCCTTTATAGGTACAAAATTCCACCAGTAGATTATTCTTGTCCCATGCTTATACAGAGCTGTTAGGAATAATGCTGCATTGCAACTTATACTTGAATGCAACTGATAGTTTAATTTTATACCTCCTTCTCACTCAGTCAAGATTCTAGTCTTGTTACTCACATAGGACATGATCCTGTCATCACTGAAGTCAATGGAAAGGTTATCACTTAGCCCAGGTTCCCAGTATGCAAAGGCTTCGCTGGATAATTGCAGTAAGTGTTCATGTGTACTTTATTACTTTGCAGTAATTGTGAGGCTGTTTGCCTTTGAAGGCAAATACACCTCTTTTTTCCTTAATGAAGGGTTAGAATATGTACATGTGGAAGAAATCGTTTTGGTGTATCTGCGTATACGCACCCCAATTCATGATGCTGTAACTCCTCTGCGCAGCCACGTCATGAGATGGAAATAGGAATTAGAAACAGATTAACACATAAATGACAAAGCACATAAAGAAACAGTTTGGAGACATTTACGTCATTTTAAACCTGACTTTGTCAAGCAGTTTTCTTAAAAGAGACCACCAAGTTCTTTTTCCAGTCAATACAGAGAGATAACTAGCTGTGAAATCCAGCAAGCACCTAAACAGACAGTCTCCCTCTGCAGGCCTGCACAGACCGCTCACTGCATAAGGAACTCGGGCATCGGAAGATCCCTGAAGTGTGGGTAGGTACAAATTAGGTCATTAAGGTATGCAGGTGAAATTCATCTACTCTGAAGAAATATTTTGAGGTGTGGTGGGAGTTATTTCTGCAACATCTATTAAGAATATATTTGTGGGCTTCACAAGATTATTTGTATCCCAGATGTTCTACTGGGACTGTCACCGATACTACTTTCCAGCTTAGCACACCCAATGAGCCCACCATCAGAGCTCAGAAAACTGCAGCAATATCTTCCTAATAAAAACCTCACAGCAATCCTCTCTGTCTTTACTGCAGCACTCTTTTCTTATGACTGGGCAAAATGTACCCAAAATGTTCATTTAGTATAAGCTATAGGAACTCATTTCCTGGAGCACCTGCCAAAGTGAATATATCTCTAGAGATTAAGTCACTTCAGTCAAGGCCTCTTTGAGTCTAAGTGTAATTTGTTGATAGAGATTATTTTTAAAGCACTGATGATTGTGCACCTGGTTATCTGTGCATTCTGCCCATTTTCCTATCATGCTTGTTAACACTTCTTGCAAAGACCCTGCTATTAAAATCTAAGTCAAAAATTCAATGTCAAGATAGAAGGAATGATTCTATATTTGGAATTTCTTTCATGTGGCAATCTGGCAGAATTTAAGTCCAACCAAGCAGTCTCAAGGTGCAATAAAAAAGGAGATGCAAGATGCTTGACTAACTGTTTTTGTTGATAAGTTTGGGGTTTTTATTGCAATATATATTGTTCTCTACATATGAAGTGTCCACCACCATGATAATGGTCTAAACCTTAAATGAGAGCAATACCTAACAAGGAACAAAAATCTCAAGTAAGATAGCTAAAGAAGGTGCTTATCAACAGTTTTTAAAGACCTGCTCAAAATTACCCTTGCTTTGGCTTTACTTCTCTTTTTTTTCCTCCTTCAAATATTAACTCTCTTCCTTTCTTTTTTTCTTTTCTTTTTTTTTTTTTTTTTTGAGCATGGATTCAAAAGCTTCTTCTCTGTTTGCCTCCTTTGACTCCTGTAGCTGCTTCAGTGCCTCCCTTCATCCCAGCCATGTGATTTCTCTTATGATCAGTATCATAATTTCTCACAATTTTTCTCATGACCTGTACTCTTCTTGTCCTCTTTTCTCTCTTCTGACAATTTACCCTTCAATTTATTTATGGATTAGTCTTTGCCATGTTAGAAATGGTATGATTTTACCTATGTTTCCCATTATTCCACTTTCAACTCCCAGCTATCGGATCATTCTTCATGAGAGAAGAATGAGAACATGAGAAGAACATGAGAGTTCTTACTATAACAATCCCAGAAATCCCTTCCAAGGAACTTGTTTTCTTTGATTTAGTTTTAAGCTTCTTCAGAGCCATATGAAACTATTCACTCTCAAATCTCTAAAGACTCTCTAACATTCAGGAGGACACCATTTTCATCCACTCAGACCTGACACACAGCTCTTCTTAGAATACTGTGTCCACATCTTCAGCAGTTCTCTCTTCACCTGATTACCAAGGTGATATATTTGAGAACGTACTTCTCATCCACTCTTGAAATTACTGTGTGGGTTTGCTGTCCTTGCTTTCCTTCTCTCTTCTCTCTACACCTTGTTTCTGTGTGATCTCATCAGCAAATACAAATTCAACTACCATCTGTTTGCTAATGACTCACAGATATACTAGTCTACTCCAGACTAATCTCCTTATGTCCAAACTGAAATCTCAGCTTGAGTCTCTGACATCTCCTCATGTATATGTAGCCATCATCTCCAACTCATCATGAATAAAACAGACAGCTTATCCTTTCCCATACACTAAACCTTTCTTTCTCAGTCAGTTAGCTCAAAATGTAAGTCAAGAGTCTAACTTAAGTCTTTTTCCATACACAAAAAGATCTTTAGTTTCTATCAAGTGGGTTTCAAGACTAAATGAAATGTATGGCTCATCATGAGGAAACCTCACAAAGAGAGCTAAGCTGAAGCACGACTCTTGCAAAGGTTTAAACAAATAGCATAGGAGACCCATGGTAGCTCAAGTTACAGCAGTTCACTAGATGTGAAACTCTGTTAATAGAGTCAACATGCGCTCATAATTAAGACACCGTATAGCTGTACATCATTCAGCACCACGGTCACTCTTAGGCAAGACAGCTCAAGTGAAGTAACTAGGAGTCGCTATCTCAGACTGTCAGTACATGTGGGTACGGAGCCCTCCTGAACTGTATGACGAAAGTCTCGTCACAACCAAACACCTATTCTTCTGTCTTAATAACAGCAGTATCTTTCCAGCTTTGACAAATGCAATCTTGCCCTTCCCTTATCCAATCAGATTGCTGCCAAAGAGATTGTTTTCTGAGCTATTCTTTGCCTCCCTCCACTGGTTCTTCCTTATCTCTCCCATCTGATAGGAGTTACTGCTTTCCATTCTCAGAGCTTGCTGACACTCTGTCACATTTTGCTCACTGTCAAGATACTGACTTGCTTGTCTGTTTAGACCATAATGCTAGCTACTGTTACCTACACATTAATAGGCTGCTTCAAACCTTCTCTCATAGCATAACTCATGCTTTGCAGGATCTCCTTATGCTTAAGTAGAAAACAATCTGTTTTCCTTGAACTGCTTCAACAAAGTTCCCTTTTCCTCTGTTAACCCTCCAAAACCAAAATGGCTAAACCTCTGGGCAAGAGTACCTAAGTGGAATGACCTTGTCTCCTATAGGCATCCTGAAGGCTACCTACATATCCCACCTTCCCTCAAAGGCAGAAATGTCTTTCAGAAGTCTCATCTTCCTTACATCAATTATTAATGTCACCTTAAGGACAGATGGGATCAGTGTAGGTGCTTAGAAAAGAAACAGTGTGCTGGAGCCTCTCCCTGAGGAGCTAAGTAATGCTTGAGGGTACTTTAAAACAGGCAACATACATCTCCCCCCACAGCCTTGCCAACTGTTCCCCCTAAACGAAGCACTCCAGAGGGAATACAATATAGCAGAGCAATTAATTTAGCCCCAGGGGCCTTCTTGAACAACAGTATCGTAACATCCTCTCTTGCTGACCAACATTTCCTTGAAGTGTCCCGCCTGCCAGCCTGTAACCATCTTTCCCCTACAACTATCTCCTGTTTTCTCCTTCTGTTTCCAGCTTAGAAGGCTTTTGGTACTTACATTTATTGGCCTGTGCTGGTATAGTATATAAAACAATCATGTAGTTGTAGCTGATGTTGCAGCTGTAGTTGATGTAGTTGTAGTCATCATTATTGTCAATCTTGCAAGAGAAACTTCTAGTTTGGACAGAATGTTACCACAAAAAGAAAGCAGAGTCAAATCTGAACCCAAGCAACAAAAAATTTAACTGTAGACAGTCTGTGGGTGGCATGGCCTCCTTTTTATTCTTTATGGTATAATAAATTGGGGTTAGGAACATATGTACATATAAACATTTTTTATTGTTCCAGCCTGGAAGACTATTACGACTGAAGAATTCATTAAATGTTTCAAGTCTGAAAACAGAGCTATTGAAAAGAGAATGTGTTAAGTGAGAGTATTTGGAACTCTGCTCTCTGTTTTTGTTAACAACTAAAGAGCTTGTGTGACAAAAAAAGATTCTGATGAAGTTGTTCATGGAGAAGACTTCTACTTTCTGACTTCCTCGTCCTAAATCTGTGTTCTGCTGAAGATTTATCTTCTTATATACTTTTTCCCCCAACATACTATTTTGAATTTTAAACTTCCACATTTTTTAACTTAAGACTTCACAATAACCTTCTGGCAGAAAGCTACTGCCTTCTGTCTCCGCTGGCAAGTACAAATTCTGGTTATGGGTTCCCTGAGGCATCCCTTTTTAATGAGTATATAGTACATTTTCAGCTATGTTCTGAATCAGTAGTTTTGCTTAGATATGTGCAAATATTCCCGCACCTTACAGAAAGATGCTCCTTCCTCCCAGAAAGCAACAACAGAGAAATGTGGATTCAAAATTACTAACATAACAAGCTGAGAAATGAAAAGAAAAAGGGAAATCTAACCTTTCAGACCTTTTTTTTTATATGGCATAGGGAAGCAAAAGGACAAGCTCTCAATTAAAAGTAAATCCCTGTCAAGTTACCTTTAAATCACCCTGATTAGCACAGTCTTGACGTATACACTCCCCCATACCGTCTATAGGGAATAGAAGGAAATATTGCCTCTGTTCAAACTCATAAATTTGGGGATTTTATGGTAGTACATTAGGTACTTAAAATACAATAGAGAGATTACAGTCATAAGGTTAGATCATCTTCTGTAATTGCCCTGTTTAGGTACCGTAGTTCCACAGTGAGCTCGAGTCAGGTTGGTGGAAATTCCTCCTGGAATGCCAAGCTTCAGTTCCACAGTCATCTTCTGGCCCTTTTGGGTTTGCCAAAACTCTTGAGTCACGCAGGGTTTGTAAAAGTCACTGTGACAGCTACCTGAGTCTGTAGAGAGTCTGAAATGTTAGCTGAGGGGGTCTGTGATGTCCTGTTTCTCAGTAAGGCACCAACGCAGGTGACAAGTGATCGTTTGCTAAAAGCCAACAACATTTATGCATACGGTTTACTGTCATAGGATGTCAGAAAAGAGAGAAGGTATCTTTTGCAGTGATAGTGGTTGTGGTGCCCAGTTATTTGGCCTTATCTAGGTGCTATAAGGGGAAGAAATTACCACTTGTTTAGCTCAACAGAGAAGGAACCAGGTCCCAAAAGCTCAGTAAAGCCCAGAAAATCCTCAGAAGAACAGCAAGCCTCAGGAAACAGTAAATCTAACCCAGGTGAGTCAAGACCAAGAAAGCATATATTATATCATACTGGAGCTTCTGCAGAATCTGCTATGAAGAGGGTTAAACAGGAGCTTTTCAAATTAAGAGTGTTTACTTAAACAGCACAGCAAGAAATTATACAATCATTACTGTTTTTGACTAGACCTAGACAGTCATAAATGGAGTTTATTTATGACTTTTTAACTATTCCAACTCAATAGACAATACAATGAAACGAAACTAAAACCAACTGTGACCTCCTGGGCCAGATGCAGTGCAAAAACCTCCTCATTTTAAAAGTCTAAGCCTCAGACTACTGCAGGCCGGAAAGGAAGAAGCTCAGCTTAAGCTTAGTGTCCATTTCTGCCTATCTCACAACCATTAGCAAATTCCCCACAGTCTGCTGACAAGGAGTAAGTGGAGGGGTGTACACGAGGAGCCTGAGCAGCTCTGACCAGGGAATTCTGCAGAGCAGCTTGGTTACATGATGTATTGTACTAACAAGTGTTAGCATCATCTTACTTTTACGAATGCAAAAAAAGAGTCCCCGAGGCGTTTTTAAAATATGGATGAATACAAAGACCGGATCCCTGCTCTGGAAGTGTTCGGGCCTGGCTCCGGAGCGCAGTGGGTTTGGGAGTTAAGGGGAAGAGCGGGTGGGGAAAGGCAGGGCAGGGTAAGGAAGACAGAGCGCAGGCAGGGAGGGAATGCTTGCCACGAGATGGCAGCAATGCCACGTCTTTCTCGGCAGCTTGCCTGGCCCTGGATTTTTTTTTTTTTTTTTTTTCTTTTTTGAGCCAGAACCGCAACGTTTACACATAAATACAAGCTTATTACAAAGTCAGCCTACCTCGTTCAGTGCCCATTCACCACCTTCTTGCAACTTACAATGAGAAAACAACTTTGCATATCTCACCAGGAAAGAAAACTCACCATAAGTGAATAATTACAACCTTGAAACTACCTTTCCAAAGGTGTTCGCGTTTCTGTCTTTCCTTCCTATGAGCCTTTGTATTTTAATTACGGATATAGGTAAGCATTAATTATGGAGTCAGGCCCATCGTGCAGTGGTGGTGGTGGTAATCTTTACAATTCTTACTGGATGGAAAGTCAGGTTTCGGTGGTTTTTTGTTGTTTTTTTTTTTTTTTGCCATCCGTTTGCAGGTAGGC
This sequence comes from Pelecanus crispus, assembly GCF_030463565.1. Classification (NCBI taxonomy): domain Eukaryota; kingdom Metazoa; phylum Chordata; class Aves; order Pelecaniformes; family Pelecanidae; genus Pelecanus; species Pelecanus crispus. The sequence continues at coordinate 106,759,293 of NC_134645.1, forward strand.
CTGGCACAGAAACCGTTGTTGGCAAAAGGCATTACCTGTCCGGGCCGTGGGAGCATGGGGACATGTGACAGGCCAGCCCTGGGTCACCTTTTCCTTTCCCTCCAGCTCAGGGAACTAACCCTGCTGGGTCAAGGAGGGTGGTGGGGAAGCCTCTGCCTGCATACTGGCACGCCTGGTTTGGGGCTTTTTTTCTGTTTTGGAAAGGATAGTTAATGGCAGAAATTTCTTGGCAACAGGAGCCATCGGGAATGGCAACATAAAGACAAAGCAGTGCTCCTCAAGGAGACGTTGGCTCCTCTCCTCCCATCGGGAACAGTAGCTTGTCCTGATAAGCAACTTGGAAGGAACGAGCAGGGCACATTTTGGACCTGAAAGCCTCCCTCTCTCCCGAGTAGGGACCAAAGCAGCCGGGAGTTTCACCTAGGAGTAGGGATCCCCCCGCCAGCACACGCACCGCCCGCACCCCCCCTGCGGGTGGAGGAGCCGGGCTGGGGGCAGAGCCAGGGGCCAGGGCGCCGGGGCAGCGCAGCAGGAGCCCCCCGGGCAGGTGTAGCCCCGGAGCTGCCGCCCCTCCCCGCGCCGGGGGGGCAACGGGGTGGCGGCGGGCCGGGGGGGACCCTTCTCCCCCCGGGCGCTTTCGGGGGGGCGGGGCGGCAGCCGCCCGGGGCCGCGGCCGGGGCGGGGGGGGGGGGGTCGCGGCCGCCCTGGGGGGCCGTGCGGGGGCCGGCCGGCGGAGCGGGGCGGCTGCGGGCTTGGCGTGCGCCGGCTGCGCAGCGCCGGCCCCTTCCCCTCTCCGTGGGAAGTGATGGTTGAGTCCGGCGGCGGCGGCTTCTCGTGTGGCTGGCAGCCGCTCCGCTGCGCTGCCTGCGCCGCTCTCGCCGCGATCCCTCCCTCTCCCCTCCTCCTCCTCCTCTTCCTCGCACTCCCCGCATCCCTCTCCTGCCGCCGCCGCCGCCGCCGCCCGGCTCTCCCCGCCGGCGGCCGTGGCCGCCGCGCTGCCCGCGGCGCCGGGCGCGCCTGCGCTCCCTCCCCTCCCCTGGGCGGGCGGGCGGCGGGCCGGCGGCGCCGGGGCTCCGCGGGCGCGGAGCGGCGCAGCCCCGCGGCGGCGGCGGCCCCGATGCTATGAGCGGAGCGGCGCGAGCCGCCCGCGCAGTCCTGCAGGAGGCGTCGGGCGCTGCGCGGCGCTCGGGACCCGGAGCGCTCCTCTCCGCCCCTCCTCGCCCTGTGGTGGTTATTTGGCGCTGTCCTTAGCCCCGCTGCCGCTCGGAGGACACGGTCGCAGCCGAGAAGAGCCGCCGGGGGTTTCGCGTGAGTGTGTGTGTGTGCGTGGAATAACTGCAGACATGACTGCGTGGAGGAAATTCAAGTCTCTGCTGGTTTTCTGCGCGGGGCTCCTCACTGCAGCTCAGGGTAAGATTTGGGTTCCTTGCACGGGGTTCGCGTAAGGCTGTGGTTGTGGCACTGATTTCCCCCCTCAGCTAAGCCGCTACGGCTCGGATGGGCTCTCTCCCTCGCTCCGTTTCTGCGCCGGGAAACGGCAGGCTCCCCGAGCCCCGTCTCCCTTCTCCCTGCCTCCCACCTCCCGCCGGGTCCGCCGGTGTTCCCCGAGGGCTCGGTTCCCGCTTCCCCCGGGAGAAAGCAGCCCCCAGGAGTTGGGCAGCAGCCGCTGCGGCGCCGCGAGAGGAGCCGCGGGCACCCAGCCGCCCGGAGTTTGGGAACACTTCGCTCTCCGCGCACGCACGAAGGGCGCTCGCTGCCGTGCGAGGGACAGTCCCCGGGCTGGCAAGTTTGGCTCTCCCCTCCTCCCTCCTCCCCGGCTTTTGCCGTGCTCAGGGGGGAGCGCGGAGTGGGTGGCCGCGGAGAGCCGCCCCCGCCTGCCTTCAGCCGGCTCCGCTCCCCGCAAGTTACGCGGAGGCGGGGATGCGGGGCCGGGGTCCCCCTCCGCCAGCCGCCTGCCCGCGCCGGCGGGGAGAGGACTCCTGTGCTCGGCGTGCGGCGGGGAGCGTCTCCCACCCCCAGCTGCGCTTCTCCTTAAAATCAATGGGGGAGGGAGGAGAAACGAGGGGGGCGAATCGGGTTACACAACTTCAGTGCTGGCCTCAGCCCCGTCACTCGCCTCGTCGCTGGAGACAACAACTTCCCCATTATTCACTTCGCCTCTCATTAGCCCTGCGCTTTTTCATGCCGGGAGAGAGATGCGAGCGTGTGAGAGAGAGGGAGGGAGGCTGCTGGCAGCTGAGCACCTGTCCCCGTTCCAGCCTCTGCCTTCTCCCACCTCGCTCCCGGCTTCCTGCCCGCCTCTGGGAGGACGGGTCCCCCCGTGCTCTCTGCTGTCTGAGGCTCCCTTAACCCTCCCAAGGCGCTTTACGTCCTTCCCACCATTTTATTTTTCTCGCTGCCTTTTTCGCTGCGGGGGTGGCTGGGGCGGGGGCAGCGGGGCGAGCCGGCGCGGCCCGGGCTGGCGGGCGAGGCTGGAGCCTTCCCCGTCCTGCGGCTGCCCGCGGCCGGGCTCCCTCACCCGCCCGGGCGGCACTGCAGGGCGCGCTGCCTCCGGCAGCCTCTGCCCGTGATCCGCCGGGGGGGGCGGTGATGGCCAGCCCGCTCTGCCGGCAGCCGGGCGGCAGCTCTGCCCGGTCCGGAGCGGCGGCTGCGGCTCCGCGCCAGCCCGGCGGCACCGCTCCCCCGCCCGCCTCCCGCCGCCGCCTCCCGTCACCCGGCGACGCCACCCGGCTGCCCCCGGCCGCGCTGGCTCCGTGGGGAAGGGAGCGCGGGGGAGGAGAGGCGCCCGGCTTTGCTGGGCTGCGGAACGGGCGGCTCCTGGAGACGGGGCCGTGCTCGGCGGCACACGCAGCCCGGGGCGGGCGGGGGCTGCCCAAACTTCCAGCATCCCCCCCCGCCCGGTGCCTCGGCCCCGCGTCCCCCGCCCGCGCGGGGCTGGGCCGCCGCTGCCAGCCCGCACACGGGCCGGGCCCCCCGGCGCTGCCCCGGGCGGGCGGGGGAGCCCCGGGCCGGCGGCGGAGCTGACCCCGGCCGCCGCAGGCGGGGGCCCGGCCGCCCCGGGACGAGCTGCGGCTGCAGCGGCGGCCGCGCCGGCTCCTGGGGCGGGCCGACACCCGCGACTCATTTGTTAAATACACTGTAGCTGGTTCTGTCGTTTGACATTTAAGTGTTTTCTTTTCATGGCTGACAGCACACATGAAAAGCTGGAGGCTGGATCAGGGTTATTCAGCGGAGATCCGACGTGTTTTGCTTACACACAAAGGCTTTGCCAGGAACATTTGGGCACTGCCTCTGCTGCCGCTCTGCAGAACGTAATTACACCTCACTTAATGTGGAGCAGCAACACACCTACTTAAAGGCTACAAACGGACTTAATACTGAAGTCAAACAACAGGTAGAAGGGGAACCAGCAGAGACATTTGACATAATTCTTTCCCATTTACCTTCCCAGGCAATCGAGCACAGGTATCTATATTTAGTCAAATGTAATCCTGAGGCTGAAATTACATTTATAGTTTAGAGAGTAAAAGAACTCCTTCCTTAGAAACACGAAGAGCCTTCGCTTTCAGCAGCACAGAAAATTTTAATACATAGATCCCCAGAACTCTTTGTTTTACAAGTCCCTTGGTAGTCGAATAATTTGCTAGTCACTGTCATAGGAATTCACCCGGATTTTGGTTGGTTTGGGGGGTTTATGGGGGGAAAAAAAAAAAAAGGTGCTGAATTTCTGGAGGTGTTGCCACAGGCATTCCCTTATCTTTCAGTAAAATGAGAGGTGGGCTGCTTTCCACATTATTCCTTGTTATGACATGAAATGGAAACCCTTTGTTGATGTGCAATTGTCTGTAACTTTTTAAAGGGACGAGAAAGGACGAAAATGAACATACGTCATCGTTCATTGTGGTAGACTTGAGGTGCAGTTCTATAAATTTCTTTGGACTCATTTTGTCTGACTGATACATCTGAGTGTTTCTGGAAAACATTTGGGGGATTCTTCTCTGTCCATTATGCTTTAAGCGTCAAGGGAAATTAGTATGGAGTCATTTAAAGGAACCACTTTCCCAGAAACTACCCTATCATAGCAGTTATGCTTCAACAAGACAGGCAGCACAGTGTTCAGCTCTGCATGTTAAGATGGTCTTGTTTATAGAGCCATTTGCTAATAGGTTATATACTAGCAAAAGCAAACATAAAAAAATATTGATTTGCTTGAAACGCAAAACGCATCTGTATCATTTCTGTAAAAATTCATACTGCTATGGAAAAAAATGACAGATTTAGACTGAACTCAGACTAAAATTCAAGATAAAAGATTAAAATATCTTTCTGCTGTCACCTGAGGTCTGTGGACAAGCGATTTTCAAAGTAGAAATGCATACTGCTTAATACTTAAAATTGTCCCCGTACATGTTTTCAAGTTCGTTTCCTGGACTTGTTCAGATAGCCAAATACACCACCTTCATTGCCACCTAACTGCTTCAAACAAAATGTGCATAAGCAGGCTTATGCACAAAGTTATCATTCAGATTAATGGAAATAGCAGAAGGAAAACATTTCTGTTCTCAATCTGAATCCTGACAGTGAAAGGACTTCTACATCTACAGCTTAGGATTTTGTTAAAAATAAAAAATAAATTTAAAAAAAAAAAACCTGAAAACATTTTATGTACCCTCTGTTTGCTGCTATCACTTTGTCAAAATAATTGCTATGGCTACATCACACAAAGTTGCCACTCTGTTTAAGGCCTACCTCTGTTGGACTGTGTTTGTCTTTATTTTAAAGTCATGTATTTTCTCTCTCCAAAGCAATGTTTCTCAGACTGTGAAGCTGGTCTCTCTAGAGAGGGTCCATTCTCTTCTGGAGAAGACTAAAGCAATTCTAGGGAAAATGACCTGAAAAAAAGGATTTTTTTAACCAAACATCAGAGCCAGGTGTTGAATACCCAGCTGCAAACCTAAGTATTCAATGGATGTATTCTCTATCCCCTAGCCCGGTGAGGAACTGGCCGTAGAAAGACAGAAAAGAGAATAGCCACCTCTGACCACATAATATTTTAATGTAAAAATGCATTTAGTTTTTGGTAAGATCTGTTATCTTTCCCAATTTTCCATCAAGATATGTATATAATGTCCTTAACTCTGTGTAGGAATAGGAAATATGGTCAGTTGGAATATAATGCAGTGGAAAGCATATCAGTTCAACAAAGATTCCCCAAAACACTCATTTTAGACCTTTGAACCCATAGATGAGATCTGAATTCCCACTGTCAGCCGATAGAAGGTTATCAGTTTCTCTGGTGTGTGTGGAACAGGATACTGGTGTGAGGAGCTGGAGCTGGTGCAGAAGCACATGCAGGCATGAGCACACCTGAACTTCACGTATTGAAATCTGTGAGGGCTCTTCACCACTGTCTGTGATCTGTATATATAGGAACCATTCTGCAGATTGTTTTCTGTTTATTTTACTGCCTGTCACTCCCATGTCCCTTTATACGGACATGTATGATTTTGATCAGGCATGGTTTTTTTTTGTTGGGGGGGAAGTCGTCGTTTTTTCCCCTGCAGACTGCTTTTTCTATACAAACATGGAATCTTTTTATTACCCATTAAACGGTAGTATCATTACATATGCATTGATATATGCAAATTTTTAAAAGACATCTAAGGGACTTTGGCCTCAATACCATTTACATTCATGAAAACTTTGGCCCCACCAAATTAGGAACAATCTGAAACTGTAAATGTTTTTAAGAGAAACCCATGCATTCAAGATCTACGATGCTCTCTAGAAAGGCTGAAAAACCCTAGGGATCACCGATTTCAAGTTTTTCAAGACATGTCATCTGTACACTGTCACATTAAACTTCCTCTCGCAACCTTTCCTCGGAGAAGTAACTGCTTAATAGTGTGACTGTATAAAACTTCCAATGAATTTAAAGATAAGATGTAATTTCATTTTGCTCAAATCTGTATTGAACTGTGATGTGTTTGACCATGATGACATTATTCTGCTAGTAAACAGCTTTAAGTGTAAGCACAGATATTGCAGTATAGTGCCGGGCTGCCTGTAACCAGCAGAGGGATGCAGTGTGGAAAGGGGAATTGCTGGTTTAACTGTGCGATCCGCTGAAGCAGTAGCATAAGTATGAGACATGATCTCTCATAAAACTCGAGCATACAACTGGATTTAAATCAGGGTCACCAAATAAGAATCTGGCCTCTAGTTCTCCTTATGGCTGCAAAATTAGCCAGCGTAGACTGAGCTAAATTGGATGTTCTTCCAATTTCTGCAGTGAACAAAGAATGAGGATCATATGGAAATTCTCCTAATGTGTATGAATCACTTTCTTTTACTTAGATATTTTACTTTTCTACATCAGTTGCAATTTTCTTTAAACCATTTTTATCAACCAGTAACTTTTGAAATAGGGAAAAATGCCATTAATGCCTGAGGAAAACTGTGAGATCTTACTTAGTCCTCACACATCTTTGTTCTGGCTGGATGAAAGACTTCACTATATATTTCTATTGCGTTTAAGAAAATCTACACTATATTTGTTATAAGCGTTTCTCAATGGACTAACTGCTTAAACAAATTACTTGGATTATTGCTAGTGTTATATTGACACACAAAGGCAACACTTATCAGTTGCCTGCATTTAGTAATTGAACAGTAAATGGAGGCACGCATGCACTGAGAACTCTTACAAGAGTAATACTGCATCTTATTGCCAATAACAAGTCTTGCTTGCTCAGAGACAATCTTTTTTTCTGCATTTCTTACTCACATTAGAAAAAAAAAAAAAAGAGAAAATGACAACAGTTTCTTGCCATTTTTACCTGGAGGGCACATTCAGTTAAAAGAGCAGAGCAAGATTTAATCACTGTTATATTGCTGATGATTAACCAGAATTTCTCTTGGTTAATCAGGGTATCATCAATGATTTGCTTTTAGCAAAAGATAAGCAAAAAAAAAAAAAAAAAAACAAAAAACCCAATCACAATTTCTTGCAATTATAGTAATGCTTTAATTTCCAGCATAAAAATTAATCAGAGTTTGTTACAGCTTTATAATGATTAAATTATGCATTTTAACAATACATTCATGCATATTCTGAAATAGTGATTCCACCTCTTCGAATTTCATTTTTTGACTCATTACTGTCAAGTAAAAGGTAACTTTGGACAGTTGTGAGGGCCCTATTCTGCTGCCGTGGAAACTGAAATTTCTGTTGATTTCAGCAGTAGCTGGATTGGCCAATTTTGAAAAGATTGCTACTCTGAATAAGGCAGACGCGGTAAATACTACAGCTGAAGAGTGGAGCCAGAGCCTGTTTAATATGAGCTCTCATGGCTGAGAACTTCTGACAATGTTTACATCTATGTATGACTGAAAAAAAGGAAAACTGGATAAATCTGAACAATCAACCTTGATAATATCAAAAGATTTATACATTTATGGAAGTAATTTGTTTTGAAACAGTCTCTGATACCTCCAAGCATGGTTTTATCTGACGTCTACCTTGCTTCCTCTTTTTTCCTCTGCTTTTTCCTTAAAGAAATTATGAAGGACAATTTACAGAGAAACCTGGTATCATTTTAGGCTTTAGATGTTTTATGTTTCTCTTACAGAATCCCATGGATAGTGAAGTACAGAATCATGTTCTGTATTCATGTCTCTGTTGTACAGTGGCTTTCCAAAAGAAATGTTTGCAGCACTGCAGCTGACACAGAGCTGAATAAATAATAATGAATAAAACTTTGTGTGCAGTATTTGTTTTGCAAACTTGCATAAAATATGGTCAGCATTTTAAAATTACATTTTGCAGCGCTTGCTTCACGCCTTATTCTCAATTTCAAGGCGTTGACTTTTTAATGCAATTTTGCCAAACATGAAGTTTTTCTTATTTCTTGTCTGAAAGTTTTCCTTGTCTTTTTTATTAGAGAGCCATTTCTAAACTTATATTGGAGTTTTTTAATTGAAATGTTCTTACAATTCTGTTGTTTGCAGCAAACCCTTGATATTTGGCAGAAAGCAAGTCTGGGGCTAGGGATATATCTTTTTCTCATCCTATGATTTGCAGATCAAATGTAGCCATGATATACTACTTCATAAATCATTGTTTACTTCCTTTGATCTGCATTACTCGCCATATCATGTTCACATACAAAAACCAAGAGAACACAAATACTCAAACTTTTAGTTTGCTTAAACTCCTGCTGAAACACCAGCAATGCACAATGCGCTGGGAACAAAAGTGCAGCTGGCCTTGCTCTGTATTTGAAGCTCAGGTTCAAGGGTGGGGCTAAACACACTGAGGACTACAACCAGGATATTCTTTTTTTAAATACTGGCCCAGCTGTAGCTTGGACTTAAAGCATCTTCACTGTGCTTGCAATGCCTGCTGCTGAAATGGATGGGGGAGCTTGGCTCACTTTACTTAACGTATCCAAATACATGAATGAGAGCTTAGGCTTGGATTTGGGTATCGTGCTTGAGCTAGAACTTGCATTGCATAAGCGCATCAGGGTTCAGCCTGAACTCATGGTGCGTGTAACATGGATTCAGCTGTAGCTTGGGACCCATATCATATTGCCGGTGTGCAGCACAGCTGGAGGTACAAGGAGCAGAGAAGTGATTTTGCCAGGAAGCAGCTGATGTTGGGAAGCAAGCGGCTAGATATCACAGGAATACACGTGAGCTCGTGGAACCTGCCTTGCGCTGAACCTTAAAAAAAGAACACAGGTGGCTGTGACAATAAGAGAAAAGGAAAGAAAGAGCAATGCTTCTTGCACAACAGTGAAGCTTTTGAAAAGGCCATTTTGATAAAATAAAAAAAATATGCAAAGTATTTTAACTTATTTTTAGACTAATTTTACATGGTTCTGGTTGTGAAACAAATGGTCATGACAAATCACACTGTTCTCACTAATGTCTGTGGGATATCAATGCAGAACCTGACTGCTTCCAAGTGACTAAGTACACTATTTTAGCTTTGCCCCAGCAGCCAGATTCTCTATTGGTATCCCGCTGATGTTTCTTATAATACATAGATTGAGTCATACCAAGCATTTTTTTGGGGGGGAAAAGCTGTTTTATAATTCACTTTTAGAACCTCAGTACAATCAAGCAACTGCTAATATCACAGTCGATGACCCTCTGCATTTGTAGACATCTCTCTGGAGAAATTAAATTGATTTTCTTTATCTTAGCACGTAAATATCCCCAGCGCACGCTTTGACCCACTGTTTGCAGAGTTTCTAACACTGAAGAATGTGGTGTTAATAGATTTTACGAAGTCAACAGTGGCAGCAGTAGCAGCATTTTGATTGTGAGATATACTCAGCCATTTCGATCTTGCTTTCCCATGAAACCTATATGGGAGGCTTTATCATGGTATTTAAATAACATAAAGGCAAATGCTGAAATTTTCCTTTCTTTTTTCCAGGTACATAATGTAGTTAACTTGAAACAAATCTGCCAGTTTGTAGAGAAAAAGTATTCTGCTGTACAGAACTAGGTATGTTGGACATAGCCTCTAGCAGTCAGCTGAATAGTTTGGGTTGCTGTATGTCAGATTCTGACCAGTTAGAACCTGATCCAAAGGCTGGGGAACTCTCAGGAAAAAAAGAAAAAAAATCTCATTAACCTTAATGGACTTTGAATCTGGCCTTCATTATAGCCACATATCACACAGAGAACTTGCATTAAAACAAGGATGCTGGAACAAATCTAATAATAATAAAGACAATTCAAAGTCTTAGTTATTAGTATGAAATGTTATGCAAACAATCACAGAAATGTCATTTACATTGAAGATACATGATGCCTCAAATTTTTTGACCTATCTGAAGTGTATCTCACTCCACTGGCTTTCACTAGTTATATAATTTATTAGCTTCTGAGGAGAGATTAACCTTTAATTGCTTTCTTTAGCCACATTTAGTAAACAGACTGATAGCATGGAGATGATCTATGCAAACAGCAAAGAAGGATTTCTTCAACTCATGTTGCCATGACAATTTAGATTTTTCCTGTCAACTCTTGAGAAGCTCCAAAGTAATTTCTTTAAAGCGATGAATCAGGGGATATTTTGGAAACTGAAGCTGCTCTCTTTTTTCAATTTAGTGTCACTGAACACAGGGCGGGACCTGCCCCAAAAGATTTTAAAATCTACAAACAAGCACTATTGCAAAAAATATAACATCATGAAACCCTCTTCATGGATCTCCGTTGATTTACACCAGCAGAGAAGCTGACTTCAGATGCCTTATTGAGTGGTTTAGATTTCATTTATTAATTATATGATAATAATAAATAGTCATCATAAACCCAAAAATGGATAATGAAGAGTGGAGAGGCCAGCTTATAGCTGTCATTTTGATCTTCATGACAATATTTTATCTTGCAGCTATTTTGAGGAAATTAGATTACAGAAGGATTATAGAATAAAGAAGGACTAATAATTCATTTTTGTTACAGTTCCAATTATAAAATTAGTTCAATGAATGAGGAATAAAATCGAAAGGCCGCTGTCCACATACTTAAGTTACTATCCAAGATACTTCACCTATACAATGTTATTACTAATCAAACTGAACTTCCCTCTTTTGATTTGTTTTAAATGAAATGGATTGTTTAGAAAATACCTAAAACTAGTCCAAACTACTTTAATTTAATTCTTAAGAAATAAATTACTGGCTTAAAGAGGTATTTCTTAGGTTGCTGTTAGCAGTAAGGCAAACATGGTAAAAGAAAAGAAGATAATGTGAAGTGCTGTTTCTGCTGGGAAAATAAGTTTCTCTGTATAGAAGACAAGAAAAGTAGCTCAGTAATGGTTTTCTTTTTAAAATGTTCCTGGCAGATGATGGCTACTGAGTTGGTGTAGTTTGTTTACCACTTTGCAGTGGATTTGAGATGAGTCATATCACATTAGAAGGAAAATTGAGAAGTTGTTTTGTCAAAGTGAATTCAGTTTTCCTTTTTTTCATATATACTCAAATTATTAGTTCTCTTTAAACAGAGACACCTAATTGATTTTTTTTATAGTGTTGATTCTTGTTGTGTCCATAAATCTGAGTTCCTGTTGCTAGAAATGGTAAGTCCACATCTATAATTTCTGTATACTGGATAAGGTGACTAAGCTGGGGTCTCCTTTCAGTTAGCCTCATGCATCTTCTTTAAAGTACTAACCATTTTATTGTCAAGCTAGTTTGGACCACAATAATTTCAACCTCTACAAGCATGGTTATTTTTTGCAAACCTTTCTATCCTACAGAAAGGGATTTGACTGAGTGAGGACTGTAGGATGGGACCTCAAGATTTCATGTTGTAGAGAAATCTTTATTTCTGTCTGATTTCCTTACTGACTTCATAAGTCCACTTTACTGGCAATGCACCTCAGTGTATCCGCAAAGAGTGTTAAGATAAAGTGGTACTTACTTATATGAATATTTGATAAAGAAAGACTTGTGGATGGAATACACTTACGATACATCAGGTCATAGGCATTCAGCATGAAAAACAACCTTCTTTTTCCAAAATATCTGATGGAAGAGGAGATCCATTTATTGAATAAAAGAATATGTACATACTGAACAATAAAAGCATCTGTCTGAGCTCATTTTATCTGTAAAACAAGTTTTAGTGCAAAGTTCAAGGACGCTGGGAAGGGGGCAGAAGGTACTGTTTATTGTCAAGAGCCTAGATTTGTATTTTTACTTTCTTCTCAAGAGTGCTGAATATCTGCAGTTCCTACTGCCGTTAAAAGAAAACTGCAGATCTCAGCACTTTTGAACATCAAGGAATTTGTACTGTACTTACTTTTACATGTGAGGATCATCATAATCTGAATGTAATATAGTGCTGTAAAGAGAATGGATAGACAGAAATATACAGGATTTACTACTGTTACCTCCCAGGTAGTATCTGAATTAAGCAAAGTTTCCAAATCTAGAATTGTTGTGGGGGTTTTTTTAGGAAGGAGAGATTCCTCAAAGGAAGTTGTGGTTTGTTTTTCTTTAAAACTGTTGTACTTAAGTAATTTTGTGTAAAAAAAAAAAACACCCTCTGGATCTGATGTACCCTGGAACAAAATGTTTGTGATTACAAAACAAATGTTAAAAGCAGCAACAAATCAGAATTTGGAGTGAAGCCAACTCATAGACTACTGGCTATATTGGATAATGGAGGCTGTTGTCCTGGTCCAGAACGAAAAGCAATCAGTTCCACCTCCATATCTCTTCTATGAGGATTCATCATTTTTACATTTATCCCACATTGATGGTAACTAATTGCAGTTCCTTGGGGCTCCATTTTTCTTTCTAAGAAACAAGCCATTCGTAAGGAGTGAGGCAGGCTCTGGTGGAAAAAAAAAATCTATCCAGTTTTACCACTGTAGGATAGGCACCAAACTTCTTTTGGTATTATTGTGCATTGTTCTGCAGACCATATTTGCAGGATGGATAGATTTGTGCAAATGTTTTAAATGTGCTTTGTCACATAGCACAGTTTTGTAAAGCAGAAGCAGCATTTTGTGCGACTCTCAACAGCACTTTGCTTCTCAGATATACTCAGTCACACTGCTGTTGTCTAGGTACTATTCCAAAAGAGTGATGTGCATGAGGATCAGGTCCCCTGGGGGAAAAAAATCAATTAAAAAAAGAAACTACTCTTTGATGCTAGAAAGATAATGTACTGCCCACTGCGAAAAAAATAAGCTATTGTGGTGACAAACTGTGTCAGGTGAGGGATGGGCATTCAGCACAGAGGACAGCATAGACAGCCGATGGAAATCATTCTTATATTTCATTGACACACTCTCCAATAGTACCACTGGGGAAGATAAGCTATCTCAAGGAAGAAGCTACATATGAAAAGACATGACACTGTGTAATGGGAGTTTCAGTCAGGACTATTATTTTTTTAAATCAATCCTTACTCTCATCATTTGCCCTCTTCCACACAATTTTTTTTCTAGGATATTTTGTCTATTATTATATTTATTCTTTAAATGAAAGTTCATTAGGCAGTGACATGTGTATAGTGTGATTTATTGATTTACTTTATGGTAAATCCTAGATTATAGATTACATGAACATAGAGAAAATGAAATGGACAACATTACGAAAGAAAACTCAGGTCTGGGGAATGTTGTTTTCTGCATGACCAGAATCGAGCAAAAAAACTTGTCTTCTGAAACTTAGCCCATAGCAGCTTCATGCTGCCCTGTATTTTACAGAGGACATAGGCCAGATTAGTTCACTCACATCCATCAATAATTATTCAGATTTTTTTTTCTCATCTCCATTGCTGGTATTTGTCTTACTGAAGAGCAATGCATAATCACCTTCCCTTATGGTCTTCAGTAACACAGGCACACTGGTGCAGTCTCACTGAGCAGAACTGGTGGTACAGCTCAAAACTTGAAACATCTGCTGGCAAGTGCCCTCAGTGGAAGCCCTGGTGCCACTACAGTGTGGATCTGATGTGGTCTGGTAAATAACGACCGGTGCCCTCATGGGCATGGCAATTCAGTAGCTGAATTGATACACAGGCTGTATCAACTGATGTGCTGAAAATAACAGCTTTTATCTCATAGGACTGGCAGAGCTGGCACCATCAGATTTGCAACATTAAATACTCTTTCTCTTTCCCCTTACTGTTTCTTTAAAATTTTCCTTTTGCAGACCTTATCTTTCTTGTTCCAGTCACTCTATAATTTCCTCCTCTGCTGAAGGAGTATAAGGCATCTTATTTGTTATGCTCCAAAATGGCTGTTTAATGTTCCCATTGAGGAAGGTGCCCAGGGTCTAATCTGTGATGACTCCTGCACTGGGAGCAACCAGCACAAAGGCTGAAGATGGACACAGGGCACTCTTAAGACGTGAAGAACTAAGTCAGGAACATAAGCTGTGCCCAGATTTTGTGCATGTCCATGAATTTTGTTAAGTTTCAGTCTTCACATATTTAAAATTGCAAAAAGCGTTACATCAAATCAGACCAAAATAACCTATCTCTGACAATGGCCATTAGTAAAGGCACAGAAAAAATTGCAGGAAACAAGATATAGACAACCTTATATTTTAGCAGCATTTGGCCAGTTTAGGGAACTCTTAGACAGAGGTTGCATCTATGTTCAACATCCATCAACAAATTTAACCTTCATGAATCTGTTCTTGTACCTATTCATAATTCCAACTACCACACTATTTTCTGGCAATCTTTTTTACAATTTAATTCATGCTGTGCAGAAAAGCACTGCATTTTACTTGTTTTGAAGCTTCTACCTGCTCATTTCCCTGAGCACTTCCAGCTCTTCGAAAATACTTCACCCTGCACAGAAGTTTTGCAGATAGATAGGAGGGGGCGATGTGAATCTGTAAATTACATACTTTTCCCACATAGACCTAAAAATTCCATATGGATATTTATATGAACTAACTTTAAGTAATACTAATGTATGATTCCCAAATGCATTTCTCATAATTTTTAAAGATCATGATGTTGTAGTCAGTGTTGCTGATGCACTCAAAAGAATAGTAGCCTGCATTTCATTATAAACAGCCACTTCCTTCTATCCCACATCTCGTTACCTAGTTTTTATTCCCACCAATAACATTTTGATTGTTTTCTTTCCAAAAAATAGTAAAGACTATACACGGTAACCATCTGAATGATGGTGTTGTTCAACATTTTGCCCTATGAGAGATTTCTGGAGGGACAGCAGAGAAAATGCTTAGAAAATTAGGTCCTGGTAAAAAATGAATACAGCAAACCAGGTTCTTAGTGATCTCCTCTCTCACTGACATTGACTTCCACAGAGTGTGTTAGTAGCTCATTGATAATATAAAGTGCACAGTATAGTAGCTTCATCTTGCATATATGCTGTTTGCCCCTCTGTGGTTCAATGTGTCACTGGTCACAAACTGTATCTTGATGATATTCTCTTTCCTGGGACAATAAGCAAAAAGTCTGGTGAAAACTGGTGGGGGTTGTGACAAACTTTAATGATGGGATCTGGTGAAGGATTGGGTTTCTGCAGAGATTAGGGAAACACTGCAAGAGTTCCTATTAGAAAAAGTTTGGGAAGAGGTCCATTATACTGAGAACACTGAAACCATGTCATCCTTCTAAATAAACCAGTTTCCCTGCTCCCAAGACCCAGATCTAGGAGAAATTACAAAAAATAAAATAAAAACATTGAAAATTCTGCCCCTAGATAGAGGCTTATCTCAAACCTTAAAACATGCAAGATATTCCATGAGGTCCAATCCATAGGTTTCTGGTTTTAGTTTCATGTCAGAAAATTTGTCACTATCTGAAAAAGAATTATTTCTCTTGTTCCCTAAGACGGCAGTCTTCCTACATGCGTTTAAGCTGGCTCTGAACGGGATGTACAAATTCTGCCCTTCCCCTTTATTCTACCTCTTCATCTCAGGACTGTCTTTAGAAAAGCCTATCAGCATCATAAAAACAAAACAAAGCCATGCAAATAAATAATTAGCAAAAGCATAGCTGACCGTTATGAACAAGAGTAGCATGAGATAGAAGAAACCAGAATCTCTTTAATTTTAGCAAGTCTCCCATGACTGTTATTGCTCCTTCATTCTGAAAGGCTCTATTTCATTTTCATAAAAGAGAAATTTCTGAATATTTCTTGATAGAGTCTATTCAGGAAAGGAAGGCATTAATTACTCCTGTCCTGTGCAAACAAAATCATTGCTTAGCTTTTGAGAACTGGCAAGAACACAGGTTTCAGAAAGATGACTGGAAAAGGACTACATCCGAACAAGATATAATGTATCTGACGTACTGCAATCTAAATTTTCAGCAAGATGAAGGAAAGACTGAGTTCTCTGAGTAGGACTGTTTTAATGGGATAACAAAATTATTTTTCAAGCAAGTTTTGTTTTCTGCTTGATTAGAAAAAATCAAACATTTATTAAAATGACAATATGTCTGAACAGCTAAAGATTGTGATCAAAAAACAGATTAAGTATGCAAATAGATACTGTGTTAAGAAGTAATTGCTCACTTTAGGTAGCAATACTTTAATGTTGCTTTGGGATGACATGAAAATTTGTGCAGTCCTGTGTTTATATGTTAATCCTCCCTCTTTTAAGAATTACACACTTGACCATAAGAAAAAATGCCATCTATAATACCTCAATCATTTTCATTGAAGGATCAGATGGCATGCTTGGATTAATAGAATAGTGTTTCTTCAGACAAAACTATTTAAAGAGATTTTGTTGATAAATGATAACATTCCTTATTGTTACATTGCTGGCATAATCCTTCAATATCTTTCTTTTCTTCTCTCTGCCTGAAATAATTTTTGGTTAGTACAGCATATGTACCTGAAAATTTCAGAAAATAAAACCCTGTTGATTATTCTAATGCAATATAAGTTATTAATTCAAGATCTAGATATGAGATGTGCTGAACTCTTCAGTTCCTAATTAATTTCATGAATGTTAAGAACACTCAGTGGTAAATAAATACATAGAAGAATTTAAGTGTCAAGTTCTCCCTTTATGGTGAAGTTATTTACATCTAGTACTTAGATTACTGAACTACAACTCAATGGCTACTTTAGCCCCAGAAACGCCCAAATTTACACATACCTATTTTTCATTAGAAAATTTCCTTTGAGCCTAAAATTACATTTGTGGGCATACTCAGAATGGTTGCATACTGTCAATCTGTATAGGACTGTTATTGAACAGTCATTGTAATCTTCAATACGGATGCTCTTCCATAGGCATAAAACTGCTTGGCTTGCTACAAGTGCGCCTGCCAACTTTGGCCTTACATAAGATATTCCTGGGGGTGGAAGTGATGCCCTCTCATTTTCCCACAGTAGAGAAAGTAATTTAACAGTTGGAGCACTTAGCTAGATTGTGAAAAATCTACATTCAGCTTCCTCTTCCCTGAGAAAGTTAAAGCCTGTCTCATCCTTTTTTTCTGTCATATACTGTGACTGCCCTAGGCTCTCCCCTGTTGGTGCTGTGAAGGTTTCCTGTTAAAGTTTCCTTTGGAGGCAGAAGGTTTGGGTTCCAAACCTTGCTTAAAGGAACTCAATATAAAATATTTAAAAAGCTGCTGGAACAGTAACTGGACTCCTACTGGTCCCCTCTTACACGGAGAGTATTACTTGCCACATCAGAGTCATGCTCCCAGTTGGGTTTCTGTCTTGCTCAGTGAATATTCAATTATTCTATGAAAAGTGGAACTGCAAGTAGTCCACCTGGAATACTGCTCCGGGGTTCATTTTCCAGGAAGCACCTAAAAGATAGGTGTCACAATACCTATTTTCAGCTCATTTCAGGAAATAATCAATAGCTTTTATGATTAGGGACTTAACAATCATCACATTATGCCCTTCAAATAAAATTTACAAAGAAATCTTACAAAGAGAGGTATGCTATTGTCAGGGGGATAGTTTGATTTGTCCTGTTGTTCATATTTAGTTAAGAAGTAGGCAAAATGTTTTTTTATTCTAGTACAAACTTTGCAGCAGCACTTAACCAATGACATATCTAACACATCTCTGCTGACATCACCATTGATATTGGAGAGATGAAAAAAAATAGGTGTAGATATAACAATCCCATTTGCATTTGCATAGTTTTAAGGTGTCCGGTTACCACAGTAATGAATACAAAATAATACATGTGTGTACATCTGTCTAAGAGAGAGAGAATTGCAGTCATTTGAATCTATTGTGGAGATAGTCCCATAGTTACCTTTCACTATTCTTCAAGTTTTGTGCATTTTTTTTCTAATCTTGTAAAAAACATTCCCTTTCATGGCAAGCTGCTGCCACACAGGAATATGTCATGCCTGAAACACTTCACCCTAACCCACTGAAGTTCTGAAGCTCAAGTCCATGACCTTGAACTTCAGCCAGGGGTTTCTGAAATACCGGAGTGATGTGCTGGCAGTGTATTGCCTTGCTTATCAGCTGCAACATTACATGGGTTTTTACCTCAAGGCACAGGGAATCAGGGTAATGGTAATTGAGACTGTAGGTCACAGATGTGTAAATTTATCACTAAGTCCATTTCCCTCAGGATGACACATTGCATTTTGGCTCCCTGTAAGTGGAGGAATGCATTTGAAACAGCTTTTGATAGCTATCCTAACACGCTAAGGATTAGAGCAACTTGGAAAGCTCCTCCCCACCTCCATGAATACGAAGTGACCAAAATCTTTTGAATTTTACCACTCCCTATTGATGACAATAGTTTCTTCCATTTTACGTGTGGTAAAATAACAAATATACATGCACAAAAAAACCCCTAACAACCACAAAAGAAACAGCATGAAGTACGCACTTCTTGTGACTTTTGTTTTTCTCATCAAAACCAGTTTTGAAAACATATTTTTAAACAGCTAGCAAGGAACCCAGGGGGACAAAAGGCTATTTACTGACAAAATTTAAACGAGATCTGTCTAAGAATGATCTTTGCAGGTTGGAAAAGACCAAGCAAATTTTCTTTCTTCAAAAAAGATTAAAGACAGTCCAAGAAACTATACATCAGTGAATTTAACAAGGGTTGTGGGGAAAATTAAACTACCACAAGGAAGTGTGAAAGAACAGCTTGAAAATCAGTTTGATTAAGGATAACCAGCATCGATTCAGGCAGGGGAGGTCATGCTTAACTAACCTGCTGGAGTTCTTTGAAGGTATTACTGCCACTGTAGATAAGGGAAATTCAATGGATGTAGTCTACTTGTAAGCCTTTGACAAGGCACCACATCTGAGATTAATGGCTAAGAGAAATTGTCATGAAGGCAAAGAAACTGTGGGATGGAAAACAAGTTTAAGTGTAGGCCATAAAGGGAAAATCTGGACAGAGTTTCTGAGGAGTCAGTGTTAGGCCCTCTGTTGTTCATGATTATGTATGTCTGAATGTAAATGATGGTGGGGGAATTTGTAGCTTATATGATTTCTCTAGAAAAAAAAAACCCAGAATTTGGCTAGCAAAATATGAAATAATTAATCTAGGAACACAAAACCAAATTAAAAAATGCTTGCTAAAATAAAATGATCACCCTGTGTACTAAGCAGGAAAACAAATTGGGAATTATTGGGGAAATAAAATGAAGCCATCAGCCCAGAGCAAAGCAGCATTTTAAAAGGTCAACAAGATGCAAAGATGTTTTAGAAGACAGAAAACATACCAAAGAAAACAAAGAATATTGTTAGGGTACACAAAACTGTAGTAGAAGCATCTCTAGGACATGGTCTACAATATTGCTAATAGTTGTTCAGAGAAAATAATATTTTCATGTTGGGATTCAACAAAGGATATAAGCTCCTAATAGCTGAACTGTGAAGAATGTTAGAGAACCTCAGGGTTTTTTTACTGTAAACCAGGAAAATACATGATGTTTTTATTTCAGTAGGACCCAGGGATTCTAGTCAAAATTAAGGTCCTATTGTGTTAGGCATGCTAATGTAAGACAGCACCTTCCTGTGCCAAGGAGCTTATAATAAAACATCTTAACTATACAGACAAAGGAAAAAAAAGACAGAAAGGACACAGTAATTTATCCAAAGAAGGTCCGTGTCTGAATTGTGATCTAGGATTCATATTTTATGAGTCCCAAGTCAATATTTTACATAATGAGTTACATTATTCCTTTATAGGTGTAAGGGTTTTGCTTAATATGGGGTACAAAAACCTAGGTGATTATCTTTTTTATGCATACATATAAGCTTAGAAATAGAAAATTCTTACTCTGCATTTATTCAGGTCTTAACCTAAGTCACTGATCCCAGAGCCATCTTCTTAAATCTAATAAGATTAGATTAAATTCTTAAGAAATCTTGATATTAATTCCTAAATATCTGAATTCCAGAGTAAAAATACATATTAATTTTTACGGGAAAATAATGAAATAATATCTATAAGTAAATCCAGTAGGCATTTTCTTTTATGTGAGAAAAACAAAGTAAACAAAATTAACAAAAATTCACTGAAATAGTTTTTTTTGATTAAGGTGTACTTCTTTCTTCGTGACTTTCTTATCCTCCGAGGTCTGCTAGGAAAGAAAAATATTCTCACAAGATCAGCATTTCCCCCTAGTTATGGAAAGTTTCTTTGCTGCATGACTCAGAGCTTTGAAGTTCATATATTCAATCTTTTCTTTCATACATATATTCACTCTTATAACTAGGGCTATATCCAAAAAGGGACTTTGCTGCTACAACGCCAGGAGCCCTGGTGCCTAACTTCCAAACATCTGGTCCCAAAACACGAAACTGGAAGTCTGTGTTAAGCTTTATTTCTTGTTGGGGAAAACCTAGGCATCTTGGAATAGAATTGTAAATAGGCACCGAGCAGGGTGTTTGTAGCAGAAGATACAATATGCCCTCTTCCTTCCTCCTCTAGGAGAGAAGTTTTTCACTCAGTCCCGTGAGAAGGAAATCCTTCTTTCCTCCTATATTCCATCTTCCTAGCTATCCTCTTCTCTTCCTAAACCATAAGACAAACCATTGTAATTTTAATTTTAAAATATAACAACATGAAGAGCCTTATCTGGCTTTCACGCTCTTCAGTGCAATACAGTAGCAGACATAACACCCTCATTGCTTCAGTACCTACATCTCTAAGGACAGAGTGAACAGACCAGAAAGAGACTGCCTCTGGTAACACTTCTTTACTAGCCAAAATAGAGACAGGAAATGTTAGCACCTCCTTATAATATACATTCAATGAATATGCCTATACACCAAACTGCATGAAAAAGTCAGTCCAAGGTTGACCATTCTTTGCTCAGATGGTACATAGTCTCCTGTCTGGTGGTAACTGTAGATCCTACTCCTAATTCTTCATGTTATTCTTTACATGGTTCAGGCTCGTGTAAAATACTCATGATCTTCTACTCTGAGCAATTTTTACTCTGAGAGAACAATGGGAACATGAGTCTTTACGGAACCCTTTACGGAACCCTTTACAGAAAGGGTGGTCAAGAATTGGAACAGGCTGCCCAGAGAGGTGGTGGAGTCCCCATCCCTGGAAGCGTTCAAAAAACGGGTAGATGTGGCACTTTGGGGCATGGTTTAGTCTAGTCTACCCTTGATTGGCTTAGAGTAGACTTGGTAGTGTAGGTTAATGGTTGGACTGGATGATCTTAAAGGTCTTTTCCAACCTAAACGATTCTATGATTCTATGATTCTATGATTCTATGAGTCAATGAAAACATTGGTGGCCTTAGTTTGGTAATGGTTCTGAACCAACTCATCTACTGCAGCATTTGTAGTCACAATTGAGGATTTCACTGTGCATGGAGGGAGACGCAGTCTGAAGGCAAGGCACTCCCAGGAACTTGGGTCAAAGGCATTTCCTGTGTCTGTCTCCTCTCATGTCAATCCTGTACATAAACACAGGTAGGCACAGGGAACACAGCCTTCCTTTAGGGCTTGTTTCACTTGGACGAAAATAATTCAAGACTGATGTGGAGAATTTGGGAGAGAATAATGGTATCCTACTGATCTGGTGGGGTTTTGCGGAAAGTTTAGGGCTCTAAAACATTCTATAAGGACTTTTTCACGCTTTATGTGTGGAAGTCAGTTGACAAAGCTCAAGCATCATAGAGCTAAGGTGCTTCCAGGTTGAGGCAGAAATAGTTTTCAGGGTACTCATTTGGGGACTTCCGTTCCAGTTAAGCCCTAACCTTGTTTTCAGCAAGGAAGGTGCTACGCTGCTGGCTCAGGAGTGTGGGGCAAGGCCTCCAGTGCCCATGAGGTGGGCAGAGGCAGCGCTGCCAGCCATGGCCACACAGCGTGCTGAGCCCAGTGGGGAGGCTGGTGGCCAGGGAGGCGAGGGGCTGGCAGGCAGGGAGGCCAGTGGGGAGCCCAGTGGGGAGGCCAGCAGCCAGGGAGGCTGGCTCCTTTCCTCCCTCTCAGGAGATGCAGAGTCAGAGGGAGGCCTGCAGGTGTGATGGCTGTCAAAGACAAGGGCCTGATTCTTATTAGTCCACTTTGCTTTTGACTTTGCTATAGATACGCCTGGTGTTTCTGAAATTATCTTTCTTAGGCATGAAGAAGTGCATTTTAAATTTTCTGATTAGATAATGAGTAGGGTTTTTTTCTGAACCAAAAAGAAATCCAGGTTAACGTCTTGCAGAACCGTTTTTATGGAACACTGACAGCAAAAGCTGTTTCTTGAAAAGAAGAAAATGAGTACATTCACTTGATGCAGGGTGTTATAGCTGAGTAGAGAAGAGGCATACTACTTTCTATTTATCATTTCTTTCTCTATGTATTTATTCTGCTAACACTGAAGTCAAGCAAAATATTTCTTTTTCTTTATAAATGTCTTGAGAATACCACCTGTGGTAGACAGCTTATTAATCATTTGCTGCTTAAAATACACAGGTTTAGAGATCTGCTTTAGCTATTTATATAAGAACAGGCAAATGATTTTCAGATCATGCTCCCAAACCATATTTACCTAAAAAAGAAAGTTGATAAATTGTTTACTGTGGCAAGACACCATAAATTTAAAATCAGATTTCAAGTGAAGAGGTATATTGTTTATGTGACAGCCTTCCTTGTTTTTCCCAGTTAAAATTCTTCAAGAAATAAGCAGCTGAAAAGCTTTTAAAACCCTAGTATCTTTATTAATTCACTTTACCTAGCCAAGTTTTTAAGCCTTTGTAACTTACAAAAGCAAAGGTATCACCACAGATTTGTGTAGGGTTCAGAAGGTAATAAAATCTTACAGTAGTTCTGCATCTCAGAATTTCCACAATTTTTAAAACATGATTGATCACTGACAAAAATTTGGGGTGTGTTTTGCGTGGCCTACTCCATATACAAAGTATGATTTTAGAAATGACTGACAATATTTCCAAATTGTCTTAACTGCTCCTATCATTGGAAACAATTCCAACAGTTTCAGACACATTGTATTCATATAAAATGTGCAGGTTTTGACTTTGAGAATTTAAAAGACCCACCTTAAAAGCTTGAAGTGGAGCTATTGCTTGCTTTCAAAAAAATACTACTATGACCCTGTCAGTTTTCCTTGATTGATTTTATTAGGATAACAGAAGTCCACTGGATATTATTTGACACACTGGGACAGATACCAAACAATCAGAAAGTACAAAAGGTGAGATTCCAGACAGAAAAGTATCATTATACAGCTTGTTACTTTTTCATGCACTTTTAAAAGTTCACTTACTGGATAACAAAGCAAAAAACCTTTTGACCGCTCTCTACAAAGAACAGCAATGGTCTCCTCTGGAGCTCAGTGGACAGTGAAGTTAATTTTTTAAAGGTAGAATTTAATGGTTATAAAATGTTAATCCATTGTAAGAATCAAAATCTTATTTTCAAAGTGATTTGGACATTTAGGGTAAGTCCCTTTAAAGGATTCAGATGCTACAATGAATAGAATCAAAAGACTGTCCCCAGGCACCAGACTCCCTACACTTGTGTAGGGAGTATTAGGTGCCTGAGAACAGAGTCCCAAACAGCAGCAGACTGAATGGGCAGCATCCAACAGACAGCAGTTAGAGAATATTTTGGTCCCTCAGAACATCAGAGAATCACATATCCTTTTTCACAAGTCAGCTACAGAAACCTCCCCTGGATCAGGGTGCCTAAGTGTTTTCTTTACAGAAAACCAGTCAAGGTTACTTTTTAAAGGACTGGTGCCAGAAGAGGAGGGAGTAATACCATGGTCTTTATACATGGTTGATTAGTTGCAGCATACTCCAAATGTAATTTCTTTTTGCCACAATAGGAGATTAATATCTATAGTTCTTATTCACTTAGAAGTTATTCTAACCATTCAATATCAGGCACATGGGTTGTGCTTCCTGCCAAAACATTTCCACTGTGCAGAAAAGAATTCAGGATACCTTGGGTCAGTGAGGTGCATCTAGAAGCAGGAAGTTTGGGAACTCATGTGGTAAGGACCTTTTTTATTTTAACAAACAATTATGGCTCTAAATAACAAAAATAAAATCTTGGCAGAACTGATTCCTAGATTTTCCCATTCCTAAATAAATGTCCAGATTACCAGATTATAGTTTCATAAGTCATGCTCTTTCCCAATGGAGGACTGTTTATGTATGCCGTACAGAATTAGACAACTTCAAAAGGAGAGGCTGAGAACAGACATTGTGTTTAGGATACCGCTAAGATGAGGAGACGTGAATTTGAATACGTCTGTCAATGGGCTAATGTCCTGGCTGAATAGTGCTTCAACACCAGCAATACCTATGTAAACTATGGCATAAAGAGAGAAACTGCCTTTATTTTGTGCACAGTCTGGTCTGTTGAAATGCTCTAACACCACAAATCAGACCAGATCTTTCACATAACATAGACGGAGAAAGATCTTCTTTCTATATTCTTGTTTATTAGGCTTTGAGATAGTCAGTACTAAAATGCTTTTGAATTTCCCCAGAAGCAGACCAGTATGTGCCTGGGGTACTCTCAAGCCTAGAGGTGAAGTTGCAGCAGAGTAATCCTTTACCCTCACGCTAGTGATTAAGTCCCTTTGTGGAGTTACACTTTTGATACTCTAATAACTTTTACTCAGTCAGTCTTTAAAAGTTTTATTTCTTTTGATGCTTCATTTACTAAATACTATTTCTTTACCAATCTGTGTTGTTATTTATTCTATTTTTATACAACATCAGCATAAGTAGTTACTAAATCAAAATACTGACTCCTTACCACCATTCTCATGGGTGTTAATATTGCACATTAATGGGTGTAATGGAGAATAATCAGGTCAGTTGACCTCAGTGAATGAATGTCATGTATTAACAATGGTCTGTTTGATATCCATCAGGCTGAGTTAAAAGTTTTTATGAGATCTACCTCTTCTGCATTTTCTTAGTTTTGAGTATAAGTATTCTAGGAATGTAAATTACTCAACCTATCTTTACATTTTTAATAGAAACTTTTTAGTTTGTAAATTAAAGTTGATAGTATGGTTTTGCAATGTGAATAGTCGTAGCACTTTAAGAAACTGCCCGTTAGCTAAGCTGAGGCAACTGAATATCTTAGTTCACCCCAAATATGAGCTGAAGTCATAAATCAGTACAGGTCAGCTTCTCTAAGACTCTCTGAGAGCACACACAGGATAGTGATAACTTGGCTGATGTGGGAGTGATTCGTTAAGTTACTGTAGCTTAATCAAGTGTTCACTTCTTAGGTTGCACAATGATGAGGGCATTGTGCTTATTCCCTTATCTTGTGCTAAGTGCCATCCATATTTAGTAACAGTATTATTAACAAGAACAACATATCATTATTGCACATGCAGTAACTTAGCTTTTTGCATTTGATTTCTTTGCTGAAGAAATTTAAATACAGACAGGTAGATTTCTGTGGGCACACTGTAATAGTGCAGGTTGCTTTCATGCAGCCTCATGAAAGCCCTGGCATGGGATGTCATGCTCCTATGGCATGACACACAGCAGAGGAATAAAAAGCCTAAGCAAAAATCTAAGATGGCAGCTTCTAAAGCACAAGAAGCTATCATATGATTTTAGCAAGAATATATTTAAAAATGCTTTTTTTTTTTCTCTTTCTCCACATTATGATTCTTGGCGTCAGTTGCTACACTACCTTATACTGGAAAGACAACAGTGTCACCACACTGATTCAAGTTTTCTGGAGCACAGCCTTTCTTCTATGAAGAGATATCATTGATGCTTTCTTCCCAGTTTCCTCCCTCCAGCAGAAGAAACGGCCTTGAGGAGCATGACTCTGATCTGCACCGTGAGAATCTGTACACTCACCACTAATTACTGTATTTGTAATTCCTGACCATACTAGCCTTGCCAAGAAGTGAATTACAGTTTTTGAGTACATTAATATCTATAAGCTAGCCCTCCAGTTTGCAGAGCCAGTAGAAATGTAACTTAGCAAACACTCCCATTAAGTGCACAGTGCTATCTGATTGTCTTGTATGCTTCTCTTGTATTAACCCTTCAGTCACTCTGACAAGTATGTTTGAACCAAGGGTGGGAGGTGATTTTGACAGTTTTGCATAGAACAATGATGTAGAAAATCTAAGACTGCCAGAAGGAAAAGCAGCACGTAGTAATGATGCTCTAGGTTTATAACATCTCTTAAAAGAGATCATGTCTTTTTTTGTTCATTGTTCTGAATACATTACCAGGCTGCTGTTGATTCTTCTGCACTTATAATACATGCAATAATTATTGCCCTGACTGTTGTTATTGTGCTAGAGTTTATCCTAGGCAGACTCTTTGAAAGTAACTCTTTAATTGAAGAATTGTTTCACTGTGATTTTATTTGATATTCTTTTTAGCAGCACTGATTATAAGGAATTCAGTAGTATTCATTGTAATAGCACTGATCATAAAGAATTCATTTGCTATTCATATGGATGTCACAGGTGTTTCCATAGGACTTACGCTAACTGCAATTTTAGGATCCTTTAATGGATACTCACACAAAGATTGGTTTTGAAAGGATCTCCTACCACTTCCCAGCTGACTGATTTAGCTTTGGCTATATGGAAGCAGAGCTCAAAATATGTGGGGGGTTGTACACCAAGCTCTTTAACAATAATAGGTTTCATTTTACATGACATTTTCTAGTACCTAGATTCTGAATCCTGTATGTTTAGCAATTGTCAGCCATAGAGCTTTGTGGAGGAGAGACCCATTTTCAGACATAGTCTTCATGCTTTTGCCGAGACTCAACAGTTACAAATATTTTTGGCATCACTTGCAATGACAGAACAGGATACTTACAAGAAAATGTGAGGCTAAATTGTGCAAAGGGGAAGAAAGGTATATTTCTGACTAATGGTGATTCAGAATGTACTAAAATTGTGTAGATTAAACACATTTATAATCAGACTATTAACAAAAAGATTCACAACTGCATTAATAAGTCATATTCCATCATCCTAACACAAAAGATACCTGGTATGAGACATTAATATATGTGATGAAGCGTTCTGCATATGTATTATGAACAGCAGTGCTTTTAATATTAAAAGTGAATCCATACGGGTTATTTGACATGTAAAATATTAACTTTTATAGCAAGAATGCAAATGAGAGTTTGAGCACTAATTATAGCTGCAGATCCCACTCAGGAATGAGGCTCTGTGTGACTAATGATTTCAGCAAAATGGAGGAATGGCCTGCTTCTCTCAAGAGGCAGAATATCTTAGCTCCCTCTCCTCTCTCTAACTCTTCAAAATTCTCATCATGTCTCAGTACAGTACCTAATGCGTATGCTGCTTCCAGAGACTGGCTTCCAAAGACAGGCCACCAGCTCCATGTCTTTATAGCTAGTTTTATATAACTGTCTCTAGAAAGGAGGAAAGGTTATTTTGTATCTATTTATAACCATGTAATTCTATGATTCTATGAGTCTATGATTCTAATTGTAGGAGATATTCTATAAAACATTATTTTCATTAGCTGTTCCCAATATCTTATTTCTATTTCTTCCATTAATGAGAAAAAAGTGTTGAGTTTTGGCATAGGATGCTGTAATCGCTCTGCCATGAATCTTTCACAATATGCTTCCTCCATCAGTTTTTTTCTACAGAATAACAGGATGTTCTTTTTTAAAAAACAAATCTAGCTTTTGTCACTATTATATGCTTTCCCTGTACAATTCTCTGACAAACATGTATCCAGCTGAGATGACTGTGGTGACTCCTACCCAAGCCTGTCCTTGTTATTCCTGAAATGGCCAGAGGGGTCACTGGAAAGTAAAACTGAACAGTTATTCTTGTCAAAGTAGTAATACGGCTTTTTTTATGGTAGGTACCCGTGAGAAAACTGTTCTTACCTGAGCTACTTGTTGCTTTTCTGTATGCACAAATGCTAGGCTGTACTCAGCTGAAATAACCTCTGATGTGTTCATCTTTTTCTCAATTTTATTATCCTTTATTGCAGAAAAGTTTAGATAAAGCATGCCTAAAAAATATGCTGTTAGAAATAGGATGACAAAACAATTATTGAATAGTACCATAGGTGTTTTAAACTATCATATAATTATCTTTTAATAATAACACACGCATACAATTAAAACTAGAAATTTATTAATATTCTGATCTATCGCCAATCTGTAGAAGAAAGGAAATAGTTTTATTAAAATTTAACAAAGAAAATTTTAACCCAAGTTTCTCTGATCCAGTAATAATTTCTCTTTGTTTCAATGCTGCTAGCCAATATCTGTAAAGTTAAGCAATGTCTTATGCAGACATCTAGGATAGCAGGATTGTGGATGACCATAAAAGGGCACAACTGTGGATATAATGCAAATTTCAAAAGACATTGAATTTCTAATACTCCTGCTTAATCAGATATAAGTGACAAAGTGCCATAGCTATGTGAGTGACTCCTTCAGTATTTCTGAGGTGCCCATTTTACCTGTGAGGATAGGAACAAGAGAAGAGGAAAGTCAAAATATTGCCTTCTTAATTCAGTTACTCTGGTAAAGATCAGTAGTTTTTGAAATGTGAATCTCATTTCTAGGAAGTGTCTTGCTGTACATTATTGGAAACACTCTTGTGATGTGTAAAGCAACTGGCATGAGGAGTTCTTTATGAGCAAATTACTAAATCACCTCCCAGGCTGTCTTAATAAATCACTGCAAGGCTCATTAGTGTAATTTTCTAGACTTCATCAAGGTGCATCTACTACAGCTGCACAAATACACGTGGCAATTTCACTACCAATAATTGTCTTGGCAAACAACTGAAGTCTGACTGGGTGTATACAATTTGGCTAGATAATTAGATTTTTTGCTTCCAATATAATTTTCCTCATTTATCTCTTTTCTATTTTTTTCTTGTTGCATTGAGCACCTTAAAAATTAAGAATAAGGAACGGATTGTTTCATTGAAATAAAATTCTGTGCTTCTAAAAGATTAGTTAGGTCATTTATGTGTTATCAAAGTCAGAGGATTACCCTTTGCTGTATTATTGTAATTGCTCTGAGGTGAGATAATCCTCACTCCACTGAAATAGATGGTCAAACTCTTCTTCTTTTTCCTTTCAGTGACAGTAAGGTTAGGAATAGATGAAAGGAATTTAACCAGGTTTTTGTCTCCCTTTCCCTCAAATAATTAGTTTTTTATATCTTGCTAGGCATATGGCAGGTCTGGCAGTAATATTCAATATTCAATATTTAGTACTCAATACTCAATATCCGTATTCAATAATACAAACATATTCAAAATAATATTCAATAGTATTCAATGTTTGTGTAATACATTATGATATAAAAAGGTGAAAAAATAATTTTTATGTGGATTGGTGGTTTAAGCTCTGTGCAGCCTTTCTATTCTGTAAAATGTGCCACTATTTATCAGCTGAAAGTTGATGTGGACTCTAAGGGCAAGATTTTCAGAGGTTTTGAAAGCCTGTGTTTTGAGTCGCATTGTCTTAAGCTTTCTAAAATGTCTCAAATGCTTAAGCATTGCTCAGGACTTCATACTGTCTCAGGTTGTACATCCAGAAGTAAGACATTTGAAATCACAAATCATTGAGCTGGTTTTCTGAAAACTATACAGGGCCTTTAGACTAGTGACCTAAAGACAAATCAAATAATTTCTTAAAAAAGAAATCTCAGTAATGTAAATTAATTTAAATGCAATTAGTACCAATTCAAAGTGTATATTGATTCGTGACATACTGTTTTAGGTGGCTAGGTATATAAAGGAAGTAAATTCCTAATCACTGTTTGAGATTGTCATTTGTTCAATTGTTTGGAGACATCTTCATCTCCAGACTGAGTTTGTTATCTAATATCAAGTGGCAAGTCTGCACGTACGATTGTTTTGTCAATATGAGTTCAATTCCTAGGGACTAGGATCTGCAAACTGATTTTGAGTAAACAGATCAAATCTAGTGTAAATATCCTATGTCTGAAAGACCATGCAAGATAGGCAAGCTTGTCATTTAAATATGAAAACACATACTTTACTTAGTATTTATGTGAATGTCAACATTTCTATATGAATTGCAAAATTCATTATCATACTGAAACATTACCAAATTGATATTCAAATCTTGAATTATAAGAATGTGTAGGTTGGAGATATCTGACATTGTTTCACAAGTGAGAAATATATTTTTCCTCAGAATGGAGCAAGCAAGTACACTGAACTTTGATACCATTAAACCTTACAATATTATGTAGCCTATAAATAGTTCAGGTGTATGCTTCAGTCTGTAGGCATCATCTGCTCACTTGCAGTGGGTCAAGTAATTTAGAAACATAACCCAGAGAAATTTAACTCAGAGACCTACTTTCCAGTGGGAGACTTCTTTTGCTTTATAAACAGGCTCATCAGTTACTGTATGATAGAGCCTGACACTACCAGAAAACCTTTTATTTGCTTCTAACTAGAAAGCATACAAATGCACATAGGCAATGTTAAATAGAAGCATACACAGCAGCACAATATAAGTATATACACTGCAACACTAATGATGTTTCTGTAAAACTTTTGCTTTTGCCTCAAATCACTTTCATTTCACTTTCTACCAGTAGCAGTGGTGGTGTTTGCTGTAGTAGATCTATACATAGAAATCGTAAACTATCATGCAGTATAGCCCCTTCTCTATATTGTCCTTTTTTAAGAATCTTTCAGAATCATACACATGAGTCTTTACTATCCAAACTCTAGTGACTCTTCGAGATTCCTCTGTTCCACACCTGCAGGCCTCAAAAGCTGTCTTAATTCCTTCTCTTGACTTTTCCCATTTGCTCTCTATTGTGAGTCTACTTCTCAATAGAGCCTGTTACACTAAAGATCTGCGTATTGGTACTGCAGCTTTACTTTTGATCTTTCTTTTCTTTCTTCCAGTGGTTACATATTCACACGAAGGTTGTAAATATGCCTTCTCATTTGTGGGTGGTATCAGCATGCCTATGTATTTCTGATGGGGTATTGTCAGAATGCCAGATCTTTGCCCAGCTGTGGATTGAATTGGCAATTTCTTAGGAGCCTGAGCAATATGAATAAAATGAAGTATATTACAGCTGTCCTCATCTTAATACAGAGAAATAATCAGCAAAACTTGCAGCAGGTCCCAGCATGTGATATCTCTGATCAAGATTGAGTATCACATGCTGAGATGTGAGATAGGCTGCATCTTCTTATTAGTAATAAGCTTAGTTTCAAACTGAATCAAGGACTATCTGATCTTGCATTTACAGAAAGCAGAACAGGGAGTCAGGAGACTAGGACACCATTCTCCATCTTCATAGACTTCTTGTCTATGAAGGACAGCATATTGAGATTTACAGCACCGAGATCTACATCTGTTGTGCTTTAGCCCCTGACAGCACCAAAGCACCACAGAGACGCTTGCTCACCCTCCTCCCCCAGTGGGATGGGGAGAGAATCGGATGGGTAAAAGTAAGAAAACTCGTGGGTTGAGATAAGAACAGTTTAATAATTGAATAATAATAATAATAATAATAATAATAATAATAATAATAATAATAATAATAATAATGATGATGATGATGTAATGAAAAGGAGAGCAATGAGAGAGAGAGAAACAAAACCCAGGAAAAAAACCCAAGTGATGCAACTGCTCACCACCCGCCAACTGATGCCCAGCCAGTCCCCAAGCAGCAATCGCTGCCCCCCGGCTAACTCCCCCCAGTTTCTATACTGAGCATGACGCATGACGTCACATGGTATGGAATAGCCCTTTGGCCAGTTTGGATCAACTCTTCTGGCTGTGCCCCCTCCCAGTTTCTTGTGCACCTGGCAGAGCATGGGAAGCTGAAAACGTCCTTGACTAGTGCAAGCACTACTTAGCAGCACCTAAACCATCAGTGTGTTATCAACATTATTCTCATCCTAAATCCAAAACCCAGCACTATGTCAGCTACTAGGAAGAAAGTTAACTCTATTCCAGCCAAAGCCAGGACAACATCTGAGATTTTGGATGACCTGTTTGAGATTTTGGTGTCCTGACTTCCAGAGGCACAGGGCACCATTTCAGCAATAAAATACTCAAGTCCCAAAACAAAGCTTAGCTGTCTCAAGCCAGACATCTGTGAATGGAAGCAGCAAAATAGTGGCCATTTAAAGCAAAACTGTTAGCCTTATTCATCAGTTTCCTCATCTACCAAAAAAAAAAAAAAAAAAAAAAAGAAAAGAAGATACGCTTATGTTCTCTGCAAGAATGTGGTTAAATCATATTCCTCTATGTTTATTTTATTACTTGTATCAATATTGCTACGGAAGATTTATAGCCATTTAAAACTTGGGGTGGCACCTACTAGTAACACTGAAATGAAGGATGTTGCTAATTTTTCAATATTTCTTTTACACTTATTTTTGTGATCAGTCACGTGAGTCAGGTAGATGATACAAGAAAACACTGAACAACAACAGAGCAAAACAGTGATGTTGATAAAGGTAGCTAAGCCCTACTGATCTCCAAGCCAAAAACATATCTCACCAATGTTGACATGCATGACTTTCCTTCATACCAGAAAACCTAAAATCACAGAAAGGAGAAAACACATGAGTTGTAAAGTGACTATGACTTTGACAGCCAAGTAACAGTCTAGAAAGTTCAGTCCCAAAACAGAAAACAACAAAAAAGAATTTGAAGGCATGTTAATAAAGTGTTATTTGTCATGTGAGAAATGCAGGTCATATATCTATAAATAAACAAAGCTTTAAATTGTCTCTGTAACAGTATTTTTCCTCAAAGACAGCAAAGGTTCTGACACGTCAACAGATGGAAAGGGCCTGGCTAGCAACAGACATTCAGACTCCTTGAATGAGAACAGGATTTTGCTGTTTATTATGTTTCCTAGAAATGACGTTCAGAACAATGTAATCTGGAAGTATTTTGAAGTGACTCTTCCACAGCTGTGTTAGCTGATAGCATAGGACAGATGGTGCAACACAGTCCAGCATACAAGGAGCTTACTTCTTTCACAACTTTATTAGCTAAGGGCTTTGAAAAGCAACAGTGATGATGATACAAATGAGTGCAATCTTGTAGAATAGGTAAACAAAATGGGACAGGATTTCTACACCTGGCTAGGTACCACCTTTGAGCTGCTATGATGCGGGGGGAGAAGCAAGGAGCAGGGACAAATCTTCTTAGATCTTTCTTCAGCACCCACTTCTATTGAGTTTCATGCTGGGTAAGCTAATTGCCATGCCTAGCATTACCTGTCAACTTCCCTCAGGTGCTTGTGCAAAGAAAGGGGCAGGCAACTTCCAGTTTTTTTGGCATCAAAATCATGCTCACAAACTGAGTCATCAGCTACTTGCTTTGTTAACACACTCTAGAGTAGCAGTTAAAAGAAAATCCTTACTGTAATACCTACTGCAAGTAGCTAAAACAAAAGGATAAGTCGTCAAGCTGATAAAGTACTACCACCCTAATTAGACAAATAAGTTGTTAGACCTCTGAAATACATGATACATCATGAATAGGGATATTTAAAATTAGGTTATATCTAATTACTTTTTAATTTCTATTTGCATTTTAATGAAGATTGGGTTTAATGAGATAAATAGAGAGATTTCTGTATCAAAAATACTATTGAATTCTCTGTGTGTCAAGGATTAGATTTTCAGAGGTTTGGGGTACCTGAAGTAAGATAAGTGTTTTAAAAAATTCATTAGGCATTTATCTACCTTGGGTCTTCCCTTTGAATCTAGCAGGGAATTGAAAAATCCTAGTCTGCTTACATCCTCCTGGGTTTAAATGCCTTCAGGAAATTATCCAGTGGGATTTCTAGGAGTGCTGAATGCAGGCAACAGAATTGAAAATCAATGGGAAACATGATCAGGCTTTAACAATTCCAAAGACCAGATCCTCAGTATATGAATATTGTCAATATTATGTAACATTGCATACTGCATGTGAAAAGACTGATTTTTTTTTTTTTTTTTCCTTTTTTCAAAATGGCAAGATTTCTAAATGTCTTTATTGCTGCTGGAATTGTTATCTTAGCACAACAGCACTACATAACAAACTTTACATATTTTAGATGGCTCAACTAATGAAATTCATTAAGATGTATCATTTTGATTAAAGCATGATTAATTTGTCTTTATTTAGCATGTAGTGAACAGATGAATGTACTATATGGTGACTAGAACACTGCTGAAGGAACGGTAGCATAGATACATTTCTAAATGTTAACATATGTCTACGTACATTATGTTCATGTTCAGTTGGACTTTGGCCCTTCATACTTTTGGGAACATGCTTGTGTTGCTCTTTCTCTTTCCTTTTATGGATTTCTAACAACATGCTCATTGTACATTAATAATCCTTTAAAAGCTCGTTGTACCTTAATCATCCTTTAAAATAGGACATATTTATTCTACTACAGGCTGCTTCTTGACATGGTCAGGCTGCCTATGCTGTAATGGATTTGTACCAAATTTCCCATTTGGCTGATCTGATAAAACTTACCCATACACTGTTCAAAAGTCATTCAAGCACTGAACATACTACAGGTAAGTGGTGCCATTCAGTGTCAGCTTCTCAGGTACTAAACAGCTTAGAGGGAGGTGGACTACAGTAGGCTGGACTCTACAACTTTGTTGCAACAAGACAAGGAAACAGATTTTCAGTCATTCTGTAGTCACTACCTACCATTAGCAAAAGAGCAATTGTTTTTAGTCACTAATTAAAACATGTAGTACAGGTCCATACTGAAAAATATGAGTACTGATCTGGCTCTCATTTTGCAGGTGCTAATTTAATTCCCATTACTCCTACAGCATTAGCTATTTCCCTGGCAGAGCTGTTGGCTAGCCTCTTCTCCAAGCACAGGGAGATCGCTTATTGTTAAAAAGCAAACCAAAACACAAACAACAAAAAATGTTCTATGCCAGCTCTTCTAACATAGCTAACCCAATGGCAGGTAAACTAAAAGGTGGGAGATGATCCTCTACATAAATTCTTAATGTAAATATAAGACATTAAACCTCATTACAATTTAGCAAAAGAGGTTTGACAAAGGGTCTGTCTCCATAATCAAAAGTAGTTAACTGAAGTGTTTGAATAAATGCTAATTAAATCTTACCATGCTTATAAATTCTAAAACATTAATCTTATCCTGTATTCAAATCTAACCTGTAGTTATGCAAACTTATAGTCTCCTAGTCTAAATGAAACCACAAGTGGCATTTATCTACTTAGAACTTCTGGAGTGACTCACCTGTAGAACAGAATTTTCATATTTTTCAGGAAGGTAGAAGGATTACAAATATAAATTAATTATCCTCTCCTTTCTGTTCTGCATAGCAGGCATTCAGTCAGTGGGATACAAAAGCAGACTTCCTGCAACTCTTCAACATAGTTCTGATGCTTACTGATTTCCTAAAGCATAACTGTGTCTGCTTAGTGAATGACAAAATTAACTTCTGAACAAATCTTCCCAAAGCAGCAGTTTTTAAAAAAATGAATATTCTCAGGATGCATTTTAATATAGTTATAAATCACATTGGTGGATTAATGTGACAATAGTCAATGTTAATGGCCAGTTGTATTGTTATAACTAGGTTTCTTGCATTAGATAAATGACTTATGCTCCTAGGTTGATTAGAACATAAGGTGTGGCCATATCTGTTTTTTTTAATTTTGTTCAATATTTATTGGTTAATTATACTAATGAAGTGTTGTTATTTTGTTTTCTTTCATCTGGGTGTTTTGAGAATGAACTGGTCACTGAGACTTGGTTTTGTTTATTCCAGCTCTGGTATTGCATAACAGTGCCAGTGTGCTTTGCCTGTCAATAGGGCTCCTCATACTGCATTTGCAGAGGTCATGCATTATAGCTGTAAAGGTGAAATCTCTCCTTATTTTGGTGATGGTATTAACTTGCTTTTCAAAGCAGTTTACTTTTCAGTGACACTGCATTTATTTAACATATCTCACAAAAAAACACCCCCAAAGAAAACAACAGAGAAAGAGGGACAATATCTTCTTTGACACAAATAAAAATGTACTTGTTAACTAGTCTAGGTTAAAAAATATAATCAGTATACCAGTCAGATGGGTAGACCGGCACCTTGATGTTTGCTAAACATACAATAGGCATATTTGTCAGCTTTTTTAGACTGCTGGCAGTTAAATCCTGTTTACATGAACTTTTGCATCAACTTAAACCATAAGTGCCTATGCACAAGCTTACTAAACCAGCTTATAAAACCTGATGCTGATATTATAATATTTCAAGCTTAATATTGGAACAAGTTCTCACTGCAACAATGCTGTTCTGGCTCAGCTGAGCTATGCACATCACTCTGGAAAGCAATATCCCGTTGTTCAGCCTCCTAGGAAACATCTAAGTAGATGGCTTAGTAAACTTGATCTAATCAAAACAAAAGGTGTTCTAAGTCAGCCAAATGTAAAATTACCCATCAGGAACAAGGAAAGAAAACTATAGTTAGTTACTGAACGGAGAACTGACTGTCAATAGTTACTTTGTGTTTCTGGTTCCAATTTTTTTATATGCCTTTGCTAAGACTGGGTGAAGTCAGAGTGGGGATTGCTTCTTTCTTTGGGGAGCTACTGAGAACAATCAGGGAAAGAACCTTGTAGGGTTCGAGAAATGCAAGGGAGAATTCCTGGAGATGGGAAACTGCAGTTCAAAGAAAAACTGAGAAACTGTGGTGAGGGACAGAGAGCAGATACCAGGTCTCTGAGGTGATGAAAGAAATTTCCTGCAGCCATAGAGGAGTGAGATGACTCACAATTACATCACAAGATGTAATTTGGAAGGTCAGTGAGTTGAGTAAAACCAAGCCTGGATGCCAGGACCAGTCTGCAAAGGAGCAGAGCAGGAGAGCTCTTTATAAACTCCCCTTATGTTTATTCTACTTCGAGTTTCCTCTGCTTAAAATGTTAGGGATTCTAGTTTATGTTAGTTTAAAGCCTGACTCTTTTCAGTTTAAAAGCCTTTTGATCTTCTTTGGAGAGTTCATTGTAGGGAAAGGCCTAGTAATATCTACCTCAAAGCTTTTGCTAATTCTGGATCCCATTGCATGGACAGTTAACTGAAAAGCAGTGCCTGAAATCTGGTGCAAAGACAAGCCACCTCCCAGTACACAAGTGCCATTGACCACAACTACAGGGTTGGTTTGCTCAGGGGTAGCAAATTGGAATAGGGAAATCTTTTTCCCACATGTGGTGTAGTAACAGTACTAGAATAGTAAATACCCTAGGGTATTCATTAAAAGAAAGATAATATAAAATTGGTAGAATGCAATAGAAAATAGCAACAAAACTTTTCTGAAGACAATGTTCATGTGACAGACTTAATGACCTTTCCCATGTATTATCATAAAGAATTAGTGATGTCTTCCATGGCATCATATGCCATGCTAAATGGTTCTTTAGTCTAAAAGAGAAAGGCATAATGAGAACAAATGTCTGAAAGCTGAAGCCAAGAAAAAAAAAAATTAAAAATTAGGGCTACATTTTTAACTCTATAGTGATTAATCATGGGAACAAACTGCTTGGAGAATTATTTGAGTCTCCATTTCCTATATTTCAGATAAAAAATAGTGTCTTTCTGAAAAATAAGATTTAGAAAACCCAAGATCTTAAATAATAGCTGAACTCATACTATTTGATTGACTGAGGAAAAAAAGAGTAGAATGAAGTAAAGTGTAATAATGATACCTAGCAGGACAGACTGCAGGATCTCATAGTCCTGACTACTTCCAAAATCTATAATCTTTAGGAATCAAATTATTATAAACCACTAAATGCTACCCTTGCTACCCAGATTGTCTTGGAGCCTTTGTAGATATTCAAGGTCAAGACAATACAAAAATCTCTTTGTATGTTGTCTTATAATTTATAGGCATACATTCAGTATCTTCACAAGAAAGAAAGAAGCTTTGTATCATTGTTAGTACATGTTTTCCTGTAAACTCAACCCCTACATATAGGCTACAGGCAAAGCAGGAAATGGAAAGGTCTTAACTGTAGCAGTAACCAGGTTAATCCCTGACACACAAAATTCCCTGTATCCACAAGTTTTAATGGTCCCTCCCATCATCTCCTCCAGTGAAGAAAAAAAATCACACTACGCACAAGTGTAATATGGAAGAAATTGTTCTGATTTGCGTGGGGATTTGCATCCATATACCTTGCTCCCATATGCTTTGTTACCAGCGAATGGAGATTTTCATATTCTTCCCAGGAATCTCCACAGAGCAGTGAGACATGTGGTGCTGTGTATGTTGCACACAAATTATTCTTAATGAATAGCTTCCTGTATTACCATGTATAGTGAATAAGTATGTAAGCAAAATTGCCGAATCAATATTACAGGTAGAGGATATCAGTGTTTTTAATTTTTCTTTCTTTTTACTTGTGATTAAAAAGAACTTAAAGGTTAGATTAGTTTTCCTTTGTTTCACCCTGCTTTTAACTCTGTATGGGATAGATTAGCAGAAGATCTTATCTTAAAATGAGAAGTTCCAAGAAGGCTTAGAAGTAGAATACATCACAAAGGTTGTAGATAAATTAATGCAAATAGCTGGAATTTGAAATTTCTGCTTGAGAATCTGCCAGTCATTTTATAGAAATGAACTTAAACCCTCAGTTTTGCTCTGAAGTTTCACTAGCAAAGTTACATCTCTCACTCTTTCTATATTAATTTTAGTTCAGACTTGGAAAAAGGACAATGCTATTCTTAAAATTTTTCTGTCCTGAGTGGGGTTCTTCAGAAAATGCTTTTAATTATTAAATGGGAAATAGCCTGTTTCCACACCAATGCACTTGGAAAGGTAAGTATACTGGTTAATACAGCTGTGTTGCGCTCTGAATAAAGTAGTTAAACATATCTTTTAGGATTATTTATCACTTAACAACTTGCATAACACTGGGCAGAGATACTGAAAAAAGCCTTTCTCCTAGATTGAATGGTCTCATCTCACAAGCTCTCCAAATACAGAACTTCAAAGACAGAATGAAAATGTTCTGTGAAGAATGATGACAGGATCAGCTCATAAAGTTTAAAAAAAATCATGCTGCAAATCTTAGCCCTATAATGTCTCAGTACATTCCACAAGTGAGTAAAACTGATTTTTGAATAAAATATAGTCTCAGGACTTTTGTTGAAAGAATAAGACTGGGCAAGGGGACCTGGCTAACTGTGCAGCTTTCTATTTGTCAAAGCAATGTTATCATAAGAGAAGAATCTGAATGTGGAAATATGAAAATGATCATCTGTTGTTATGAGAAATGTCAGACATGGTAGTTTAAAATATCTGATTAACCTAGAGTTTTCTCCTTTCCTTTTGAAGAAAAAAAATGAAGATAATAGCTATCTCCTCACCTAGTGTTTCTAAGATTTCAAATTTTATAGACTGTCTGCCTTCAGGGCTTGAGGAGTCTTTGTGTTAAGAATTCACCTGATAATAATGTTTCACTGGTAATATAATAATTCTCTTTTGCTAGAGGCAACTGGCAAAGAAACTTCCTAAGTCAACTAAAAAGTCTCTTTTTTATTAGCTGGAATTTACTTCTAGTTCTTCATCTTTCACTTTCTGCCTCTGATTAGCTGCAGGAACTGAAAAGGAATATGTGCATGAAAGTTCACAATAAAATATGCCAAATCTTTTTTTCTCCACTTAGAGATTCCGTTCTACCAAGAGGTTCCTTTTCCACACTTTTCAGTAAATGCGGAAATCATAAGGTGGACAGAGGTTATGTGTCTTTTCCACTCAACCAGGATAGAATGATAGGAGCTGGAAATGCCAATAATTTGTCTTCACTGAGATTGGAAATTGTGACTTTGGAAAGTGGTATGATCTTTTCTGCTCCTTAAGATTATGAAAATAAATTAAATCAATTGTGCTACTTACACATAGTCTCTGACAAAAGAGAATGTCTTCGCTTTTCTTACTATGCACATGGTATTACACAGATGGATGCTACAGACTGTGGATTCACAGGCCGCTAAGAAGTAGGACACACACATACACACAAAATGTCCTATCTATATCTCTTATTCCCACTTATTGACCATAGGATCTAAGTATTTACTTTTTCAGTATAACTTGGTCACTTTGCATAAACAGGAAAATAGTAATGCACATATGTAACACGTTGGAAAAGAGACCTACATGAACAAGGATGGCTATAAAAGTGCTCCCAGCTCTTGGTGTTCTGAGGTGTGCTCCCACCCAGTCCATTAGAAGGGAAGAGCTCTCTGTGAGGGGGTGCGAC
This sequence comes from Pelecanus crispus, assembly GCF_030463565.1. NCBI lineage: Eukaryota > Metazoa > Chordata > Aves > Pelecaniformes > Pelecanidae > Pelecanus > Pelecanus crispus. The sequence goes on from NC_134645.1 coordinate 106,799,523, forward strand.
AGCTCCTGCTCCACATCCTCCAGTTCTGTGCAGGCATCAACTCAGGTTTCATGGGAGAGCTGCAGCATCTATCAGCAGCTTTGATTATAATGAGTAATGGAAAAGCAGGCCCTGGCAGAAGAATTTTGAAGATATCATTAGCCACTCAGTGGTAGACTTGGGCCTTTGCCCAAGAGTACAAATCGGTATCAGAGGAGTAAATTTAATTTGTGTTTGCATTTCTTACATAACATCCTAATAATCTTTCTTCTCTTGGGGGAAAAAAAAAAGCAAACAACCAAAACAAAAAAAACCCTGGTCATTTCCAATATCCAGAATTAACTGACCTCTCCTAGTAACTACTAATCAGCTTCAACTGAATATTAAATCCAGGTTTTAACACCAGGTTTTGTCCATAACTTTCCTCTTCTCTCTGCTCTGCCCTGCTCCACTCCACTGAAATTCACAGCAGTGCTCATCAGGCCAGAAGCTGAGATTCAGATGTAGTCTTAAAACATAATAGTAAGTTTAGCCATTTCTTATGCAAAGGTAGCCCATTACTTTTTCTTGAGAAAGAGATGACAGATTGGAAATAAAGAGCATCCTTATGCTAAAAGATAGTTACAGATTAAAACCTAAGAAGATTTTTTTTAAATTAAGAGGATGAATAAGAAAGCAATGTGGTGAGACAGTAACATTCACCATGACTTACCATATAAATCTTAAATGTGAAAAAAAGTTTTAATGTAAAAGCTTTAGTACATCAGAGTCACCTCAAAGATCAAATTAGCAGTTGCATCCTTGAGCACTTTTCAGCTAACTTCAGGGATTTTTGATGATACTTATATTTCTCAGACATCTTTTTATAGAACTGTAGACCACTTTTCTTGCTAATGTGTGTACTGGCTCCATACTACCTCAACTGGCTGAGTGTGATTATTCTCAAAAATGCAAAGAATTTCTTTATGGTGACTACTTGAAATTACACATCCTTTATGACAATTTATTAAAGATAGGTTTTCTTTTAAAAATGTTGGATACGATATAGCCACGGTCTTACCCAGAAGGAACTAAACTTCTTTGTTTTGTTTGTAGGTACACTTGTACATATAGGTCTATGTAAGTCAAGCAATGAGTACCTGATCCTGTGAAAAGTCTGGAACACATAACCTGCATTATATCTTCTTTTGACTGTGGAAGTGGAAGGAAAAATGATTTACAGATTGATTTATTTACGTATGTGAACACACACACTTGTGAACATACTTCTTTGGTATCCTGATGCTCCGTTGCAGGGTATAAACTGCTTACAATAAATTGCAAAATTAGCTCTAGAAAAATCACAAAATATGTCTCTGAATCCACATGAACTATGGCAATAGTAGTAATAGTAATAATAATAATACTCTATATATCTATAAATATAATGGCTATGACTCATAAGGAATGAGACTATTTTAATGTGCATTTTTGAGGCACTCATCAAAGTTCATCCTATTCCTGAAGAGAGCCTTTGGGTCCCACTGTAATAAGAATTCAACCTGAAATAAGAATAAGCAATTTTTTTTACTCTCACCCTCCTGTGGTCTTGCCAGGGGAAAGCTGTTTTACTTGCAGCTCAGGCTGCTTGTAAGATGAAGACTGATCAGGAAACATGCTAATTCAGCACATCCATCAGGCACTTCAGTGCTATCTTCTCTTCAGAGTAGTCCTGTCAGGGTGGCTTTGGCTGAGTTGGTCAACAGTTGTAAGTCTGCTGAATCTCCCATCTCTTTCCCCCAACCACCAAGTCTTCCAGGCTTGGTATCCAAACTCTGGTAAAAACTGGAACTACAAAGTCACAACTCTAAATGTAGATAGAGTAAATATATATATTACTGACATTTAATACGGAGGTAAAATCAAGGTCCAAATTACATTAAATCAAGTAACTTTCTTCAGTTATATATTGGGAAAACAGTATCAACATTTTCCAGAACTCTGTTCTGACTCTAAAATCGAGGAGGTGCAAAGAGGTGTCTCCCTTAAGTGAGCTCACCCAAGTCCCATATACAACCCCATCAATTCTCCTTGTTCTCAGCTCTCAGCTGCTTTGAAGAACAAATAGAGTGTTTGGAACAAACCAGGCTGCCATCTATAGGAAGTCCTTCCAGGCTCTTTTCCAGAAAGGGTGATGTTCCCTTCCACAGCCTGTTGCTTATATTGCCTGGGAGGTCCTGATTAAAGAAACATACTTCGAATGGAAGATAAGGAATAACATTTTCCCTCATATTCTCAACTGTTAACCTTTGTCATTCAAGGATTATCAGCAGTTGAACTCCAGACATTTTCCTTTTCCCCTTGCTACTTCTAGGATTGTGGGTTATAATTCATCTGAGTCTGTTGCTTTGTCAACTTTTAATCATTCTAATTACCTAATTATCTACTCTAATGAAATGATAAAGTCTTTAACAGTTCAGTCTTCCTTCTCCCTGAAGGAAATTCTGTCTCATCCTCTGGGATGTTACCTTCTTTGTTTAAATATGAAGACAGAGAAATTATTTGGGGGCTGGGCATCAATGCTAGTTTTGCCTGTTTAAACACTCTTTCCTTGCTCATTGTTTGCTTTTTATAATTGTAGTTGCTCTTTAGCCTTTGTTTACAGATCAATGCTTTTGTTAAACTTCCTTAAAAATGAATGGCAGCAGGGAGATGGGAAACAGACATTGCATACAACCTAGAAACTCTTTCCAAATTAGGGAGAAAATTCAGATTTTACCAACACCAAAGGTGACTCTTCATAGCAATGAACTACAAATTCATGCTGCATTTTGACTCACTGAAGCATACTTTCTTTCTGCAAGATCACTTCAGCATGAGAAATATGGAATGAGGCATCAATCTATGAAATTATATTATGTGGGTTTCATTTACCTTAGGCCAAGGAAAGAAGTGAACTTGAGTTTCTCCACTGTCAATAAATAGGCCAAATTTGCAGCTGCTCTATATTATAGCTCTTTTTTGTCCTTTAGCTGTGTTTCAAAAGAAGGTGTTTTATGGGAAAATCACTATAGGTACATGAGTATACATTCAGGAGAAGATCTTATGGAAAAGATTCTGTGTGGGCTGAGATAGCCGACTGCAATGACAGAGGAGGTATCAGATCTACAGTCAATTCCTATTGTTTTGTTTCCCAGCTGACAGCCCCAGGGTAACCACTCACTGAACAGGCTACATGACTTGTTTCCTGTCCAGTACACTGCCTGGTTTGAACCCCCTTCTGAATTGCCCAAGTGCCATGTGCTGTCTTATTCCCTAATGAATGTTTTTACATGTCTTTTCTCTTGTCCCCAACTGGTCTGACAGAAGAGGGTCCATGTGATACTGCTGTGCTGCAGGGATGGTGCTATAGCTAGCACAAGTTTCTTCCCAGTTTGCCTGCTGGAAGGTACATCTTACCTACTGAACACATCAAATCAGAGAAAGCACCTCACTTCCACATTAGCAAATTGCCACAGAGATAAACACTTATTGTCTTGGAGGAAGACTGGAAGCCGTCAGGGGCATAGAATCACAGAATCATAGAATTGTTTAGGTTGGAAAAGACCCTTAAGATCATCCAGTCCAACCATTAACCTAACATTACCAAGTCCACCACTAAACCACTTAAGGGCAGAGTAATAATTTCATGTTTCCTGGCTTGGTGGTTGGATTATTTTTTAATGAAAGTAAAAACTAGGAATCATTAAGGTTGGAAAGGATCTCTAAGATCATCAGTCCAACCATCAACCCAACACCACCATACCTACTAAACCATGTCCCACAGTGCCACGTCTATCAGTTTATTGAACACTTCCAGTGATGGGGACTCCACCACCTCTCTGCATAGCCTGTTCCAATGCTTGACTACCCTTTCCATGAAGAAATTTTTCCAAATATCCAATGTAAACCTCCCCTGGTGCAGCTTGAGCCCATTTCCTCTCGTCCTATTGCTAACTACATGGGAGAAGAGACCAACACTCACCTCACTACAACCTCCTTTCAGGTAGTTGTAGAGAGCGATAAGGTCTCCCCTCAGCCTTCTCTTCTCTAAGCTAAGCAACCCCAATTCCCTCAGCTGCCCCTCATAAGGCCTGTGCTCCAGACCCTTCACCAGCTTTGTTGCCCTTCTCTGGACATGCTCCAGCAACTCAATGTCTTTCTTGTAGTGAGGGGCCCAAAACTGGACATAGTATTCAAGGTGTGGCCTCACCAGCGCCGAGTACAGGGGCACAATCACCTCCCTGCTCCTGCTGGCCACACTATTCCTGATACAGGCCAGGATGCTGTTGGCCTTCTTGGCCACCTGGGCACACTGCTGGCTCATGTTCAGCCGGCTGCCTACCAACACCCCCAGGTCCTTTTCAGCCAGGCAGCTTTCCAGCCACTCTTCCCCAAGCCTGTAGCGCTGCATGGGGTTGTTGTGACCCAAGTGCAGGACCCGGCACTACCTTCAAGCAGATTAACACTCCCACCCAGGTTGGTGTCATCTGCAAACTTACTAAGGACGCACTCAATCCCTTCATCCAGGATGGGATATGATTCAGTCCATCCCTCACTTAAAAGTTTGTCAGTAGAAAAAAGTCCCCCCAAAGCACACAGAGAGTAAAAGTGTAAGAGAATTCAGAGGGAAAGATCAGTGAGAAGGATAGACGAGGGGAAGAAGGAAATAAGAGGACAAGGCACTTAGGCTGTGAGGAGGAATTAGCCCAGGAGAAGAGTAGGAAAAAACCCACTCTGCATGAGGTGTGTGGAATAGCAAAAAAGAATGGAGTTCTGCCTTTTAGAAAAGGAGGGTCAGGACATGAGAGAAGGCATTCAAAAGAGCATGAATGGGGTTAAGAAGAAAGAAGCAGTGAGAGGAAATAGGAAAAGGGGGAACTGACAAAAACTTTTAGGTAAACATGCAGTAATTTTATGTCCTTTACTATTTCCCTAGGAGCAATGAAACAGCCATAACTCAAGCCTGTTATAGGTGCAATTCCATTCAAGTCAGGTCTTTTCTGTTATTCCAGATTTGAATGCTGTACCTTTGCAGGCTTACAGACAGTCGGAGACATCCTATTTGTACAGTATCCTCACACACTTTCATTCACGGGGCATGGAACTTCATGCCACTTTTCTATCCTTAGGATCTAATTAATATAACTTTAGAAATGTACTCCCTTGTGTCCATTAAGTCCTTCCTGTTTGTCACATTTCTAATTTCCCCTTATAGGAAGTATTCTGCCATTCTGTTGTGGAAGGCTTCCCGACACATCTCTACCCATGCAGGAATTATTCCCTTTTCTGGAGTGTTTAATCAGCACACTCACAAATGAGCATCAGCCCTCTGGCATGCACAAACCTCTATACCTTGGTTCAGAAGCCTCAGAATCCCAAGGATCTAATCGGTTCCCACCTCACCTATCTAACCTTTTTTTTCAGGAATAACTTTTCAGCTGGAATTTATTATGTCTGGGAACACTTCCTGGTAAACTTATCTTCTTTTGATTTAAAAGCTGCATATAATATAATGGGACCTGGTTTAGTTGTCCCTGAATTCAGCTGAATGGGAGAGAAAATCATTTTAGAGGGATTGCCACATAGCTATTTTGAACACATGTATTTCTGTTTCCTGTAGTTACTGATCTGAATCTGTGATCCAGATCTTTAAATTCTGTAAAGTGACATACTTCCTTTGAAACCTTTTGTTGTGAAATACATGGAACTAAGATTTCTACAATTTAAGGATCTGGACTTATTTTCAATATATGACTAAAAATCCCCTGGAATTCTCAGAAAGAGATAGTCACAGCAGGTATCCTCTCCTTCTGCATTAAAATTTTAATTCTTTATTATAAATTGAAATTCACAGTAAATCAGATGAAAACAAATATTTGGATTTTGAAATTATTTGATGAATGCTTTCAGGCTTACAGTAGTGAAACTTCATGTGCACCCACCTCTCTGTTGGATCTCTGAAAAACATTTTCTTGAACATATGGTGATCTCCCCTGTGCCATGTATTACAAAAGATGTGGTTGGGAGCTCTGGTCCACAAAAAAGAACAGCAACTGAGATTAATTTGAGATTGAGATATTTCAGTTTTGATTGAAATAATATTTTCAGAAATCCAGTATTTTAGGTGCCTTCTGAATGAAAATTCAAAATTACAGTGACAATTTTATGGGAAAAAAAAATCTTGTTTGAGAAGTTATCTAGTTTGTAAAAGAAAAGAAATCTTCTCAGCAAGTCTTACAAAAACTTCCTCTAGGTTCTGTTTTGGGTGAAGAATGGTCCAAACGTGACATGTCCTCTTGGATTTGAGTAAGACAGATGGGGTCCCACACAGACATCTCAGCATTTTAATAAATTTGTTAATAATAATAATAATAATAATAATAATGTTCAGAATAAAAAACATGTTGAATATAGCTAATACCCACAACAGTGTAGCTATACTGCTCCAGTATTCTGCATTGCCAAGGACATGCAAACCAGCAGATTATCCATAAATAAGTTAAAAATTGGGAATTTTGCAGATGGTCTTTGATTAATTCCAAAATATCCTTTTATATAGGGGAAGCTATGCAGCTATTTACAGAATGAGGGTGTCTTATTGGAAATCAGGTCAAAAAGTGCTAGGTGCGAGATCTGGCCAAATGTGTAAGACTTTTCTGCAAGAAAATGTCTGTAAGGTAATACTTCCTTTGCCAGAATAAGGAAGCATCACCCCTATTCTCATCTCTGTTCCAACAGCAAGTATTTCTTAAACTCTCAGGATTTTGTTTTTTCTTGATTGAACTTTCTTCAAGATAAGAAATGGAAATGGAAAGCACACACACACATTTCAGTTTCAGTGCCAGTGATTCTGAGTTCAAATTTTACAACAAAGCCATGGGACATTTATTACCCAGTGCTGAAATTGTTATAGGTTGGGCAGCAACAGCATTTGAACTAAGTCTAATTTATAAGCTGTATGATATATGGGAAGTGACGTTCCTGACATTTGATTTTTATGACCTCATTTGTAATGTTGCCCAATGTGTTGTCCTGCTATTCCCAAAGTTGTTTCACAGCTTTGAATTGTATTACATGACTGTGTGAAAAGTGTGGCCACAAAGACAAATGAATGGCACAGGACTTTGTTGTCATTATAGAAATAAACATGAGCTCAACACTTTGAGACCGACGGTAAGGCTAGTTTCTCATTTTCCCATTTGATTGCCCTGGCTCCACTGCACCTATACTCAAAAGCAAAGGCAATGAAGCAGGGTGAAATCTCATGTGTGTGCAATGAAGATGTAAGAGGATTGACTGAGGTTCACTAGATGTTCATGTGAAGTGCTACTTTAGTGCTTTTGGATCCATCAAGACATCTGCATAGACTGAAAGACATGACATGGACAGATATATGCCTTTCCGGAGCAGCAACCTGTAAATCAGGTATCATGTCCTAAAATTAAATCAGATGTTTATGTTTAGGCAACACACGCTAGAAATCTTGCCCTTCACTAACTCCGTGGAGGGAGCCAGCATAGTTTCATTCCTTGCAGTTAGACTAATACAACAAATAACAGTCCTATTTGTTGGCACTGCCTGTATTATTAAACCTTGTGACTTAATGGGAGTTCATTCAGCCTAGGTTGCATTTTTTCCAGACTCTGAGGCAATTAAACACCCAAATCCAAATGAAGTTAAAAGAGAAGAATAAATTTAGAGAAAATGGTGTCCAGAACAGATAAAGCATTTAATAATTTAAAGTGGCATCTAGAGACCATTTAAGCATGTACATATATCCTAAAAAGTTAAATCATCCAAAGAAAGAAGAAGATTGTAACTCTACCTTAGACTGTTTTTGTGGGCTTGGGGAGTCTAAGATACAGGGTTTGCCTCCCAGAATTGTGTCTGTATTTCACTGTCCTTGGATATATATAAACATGCCTAGGAAATTAAGAGAGGTTCTGGATTCTGTTCTTGGCTTCAGGCAGCGAAACATATCATTATGATGTAAATTCTGCATTTGGACAGCAGGTTCCTTTGAAAGTCCCAAACTCCTGCCATAAAGGTAATTCTGATTTATATTTATTCATATAATTAGTTTTGGAAGATAATATGTTTATTTTCTTTCTCATTCATACACATTTCAAAAGGGAAGAAATTGTGGGATTAAGATTATCCCATCAGGAAAAGCAATCATATATGTAATAGCCAGCCATGATTGACCACACAGCATGATGGCTTTATAAAGAAAGAGAAAAAAGAAAAGAATTTCAGCCAGTTGGGAAGCTGTCCCAGATACTGATGAAAAGATAATAATTAATGATAGGATTTTTATTCATTTATTTATTTAGAGACAGATGCATTACTAATTTTAACCTCAAAAGGACATTTCAGCCTTGCAAATTGTACAGATTTTTGGATGGTACTTTTTAGATATCTCTGTAAGGAATGTGGCCTTTGCTATTGGCATTGTCTCTCAAGGATCCTTTCAGTCTAAAGGAACTCCCTTTCCACTTTGTACCGAGCTGAAAATATGAGAACTGTGGGTCGTATTTTGATATCTTACAATCTTACTTACCTCACTAACTATTCATCACTTAGAGCAAAAGAGAAAATTTTGGCCTAGCCAATTTCAGCGGGATCAGGGTTTCTCTGAAGCATTTTCTAATCTGGGTTTGGAAAAGTCCTCATGTATGCCAAATCTAAAATCTTCCTAGTATGCCTTTCATGCTCTATATGACTGTCCTTTTGTTGTTGAAAAGAGGATAGCGATGCAGCCTATTGCCAATATTTAGCCAGTATTTGAATTACTGTTGTGACACTATTGACTTATTTTCTCTCTAACATATCACCAAAGAATGTAAAAGGCTGCCCCCTGAAGTCACTGATGGATATGTTGATTGTCTTTGGATGGAGTCCTGCAAGGAGTACCGCACTTTCCCGTTAGAAACATTTTGACACCCTGTTATCTTCCTGAGTTGATCAGACACCTGCTGCTACCCCACCTGCCTTATTGGCAACCAGAAATGCCTGTCTGCCTCTCTTTCCTAGGTTTTTTTCCCCCCTTTCTCACAGTGTAAGTATCAACAGGTGGGATCAATTGTGAGGAAGGATATTGTGCCAGAGCTCCTGTAGAGGGGGATAGCACATGCGGGTTGAAGAAAGCTGCTCTGCAGAAGTCGGTGCTGTCTGGCACCCATGCCTTACTAGAGGGGTCCAACCAACTTTGGAGCAGGCAGGGTGCCATCCTGACAGATGGGCAGAAGGGGTAGCCAAGACACCAGGTAGTTATGCAGCAAGTGTGTTTGCTGAGGGTTTGACTGTCAGCCAGCAATGCTTAAGTGACTGTTTGTCTTGAATTTATACACATTTGTTTAAAGAAATGCACGAAAACTAATCTACAGCTGCATTGTATTAACCTAAGAAAAAGAAAAAAAGAGCTTCTGAAGCTGGGCAGAAAGGTAGTTTGTAACCATAGCTGTATTCCGCTGATGGGTATGTTCAAATGCTTTTGTTTGCAGTGACAAGTTTCTCTAGAGCCTGCTTTGTAATAGGAACTGTCCCCTAATAAGTACTAACATTTTGCTTGCAATGTAGGTGGCAGAAACTTATATGCAAACTTCAAAATGTTTTAAGGGTCAATCCAATAGTCTATCTACCAATTTTTTTGTTGTTGTTGTTCTAGAGCTGATGGAGCTTTTAAAAATCTTTATATTTCAGTGTAGTTAAGTGCACTTTTCAGGCAGAATCAAGAAGCATGGATATGCAGGATATAAAGAGCACTTTTAAAATCTATTGACCATGCTAGCATCTTAAAAAAAAAAAAAAAAAAAAAAAAAAGCTGCTTCTCAAATTCTGTGTGAAGGTTTGAATCAGTACTTAAATTATCTGCATCAATCTACCTCTTAAGCAGTCAGCTCTGTTTTGAGAGCATACAAAGTGCAACCACGCCTGTTTGCAGCTAACCTCCTCACTCTAAGCAACTAAATAGCAACTCTAACACAAATATTTGAATTAATTGCTGGCATCTCAATGGGACAGATTGCCAAGATTTTATGGATGAGATCCAGCCTTGATACTGTATGCGATATCAGACTCACATTAGCCTAAAAGTCAGTCAGGTCACTTAAATTCTTCTCCGTGTTAGAAGTAGGCAAACCCTTCGCTGCACCCTGTGTAGCTTTAAATATGCAAAATTGTCTTCCCATCTGATGGAGCTGTCTTATTAGTTGATATCAAGAACTGAAAGGCTATTCCATTGCCACATTTTTATCTTTTTCCATCCCAGCATCCCTGGCCATAACACTTGTAATACTATTATGATCATACCAATTAAGATAAGGCCTTAGGTGAAGCCTGTAAAGACAAGGACACCCCTTGGACAGTCCTTATATTGTATTGGTGTCTGTTTAAAAACAGGCTGCTACACAGACTGAAGAAAATGATGCCATTCACGCCAGCCCTACTAAGTCATTATTGCTTTCTCCACTGCTGCAGCTCATTGTTATATTTAGTGTCTGACCACAGGATCTGCCATATGATGAACAGTCAAAATGAAAGAGAGAAAAATAAGATTGCATTTCAGCAATTCCTCCTAAACTTGTAAGCTCTTAAAAATGTGAATTTTGGCAGGAGTAGCTCAGAGAAGATGTATTACCTCTTCCAACACTGTACTGTTTAATTATTTTGCATCTTTTAAGAAGTATGTTGTGTGTTTTATAGGAAGCAAAGAAAAACAGTTTACTGGAGAGTAAAGGACAAATAGGTTATGCTGATTAATCTTTGACTGAGATTGATTTAGTAAGGTGAAAAAGCAGCTTTGAAAATCCTCCTGCATTTTTTTTTTTTCTTCCTGATGTTTTTTCTAGATCTTGTATACATTGTGTCAGAATAAAAGCCTGAACCCGAGTTCCATGCTGGGAAAACTACTTTGGCATTTAAGATGTCCCCTTAAAAAAGGATTCACTTTGAAAATATTCTTTAAGACATTAGAGGTCAGGTTTCTCTGTGCATCCAGTCTGACATACACTGGCCAGTGGTGCAACACGCTTATAAATCCACTTCAGCTGGTCAACTGTAATGAGTTTACTACAGGCAATAGTAAATCAGACCTTGGTAATTTTATTCTCAGCTAATTAAAGGTTTTGTCCTTTCTTTTAATAACTGTGTTAGTAACAAATAATCTAAAATATCTAGTTCAGCAAGGGCTAATGGATCAGCGTATATGTAGGAGTGATAGATGTATGTATGCCTGGAAAAGAATTCTTTGGTGTTTGTAGCCCAGAGATCCAAATATGAAAATTCAACAGCTGAATAGTCCCAAGCCTATTTTCAGGCTCCTCCAAAGTGCTTAGTGGAGAAAAATATGACCTTACAGAACACTGCAGTAGCTGGTCTTCGGAAGCTCTGGAGATATCCTCAGTTTGACAGATATAGGCTATGTACTTTTTGTTACCAGATTTATCACTGTGCACAACTGTCTTAATGAAGAACCACAATTAATTTACCACCTAACTTGTTATTTGTTATTTGATTGTATGCTATTACCATCAGAAGTGTTTGTGATGGTAGTTGGTCAGGAATTAAATTTAAATAACCTATATGGCCTACGGAAATTTTCTTGTTGATGTACAGATCACCAGCTAACAGGGACAACTCATTATGTACAAAAAGTAAAAGGAGGCAAATACAGTTCAATTTTTGCTTCTGTTAACAGTGGGTTTGCCAAGTCCGGCAGCAATCTTGTGCAGAAGCATTTCCACACACTTGTACCGTGATAAGAAGTGATAGAATGATTACCTCTTTGTAACTAAAAATGTGATGATTTTCATAAAGCCACCTATCTTAATATCTCCACGTTGCCATCTTTTCATGGTCTGCAATATTGCCTAGATAGGGCTTCTTTCCAACTCCTTGACTTATTTCCTGTGCATAAAAAGGAACTGGGACAAAGCATCCTATTGATTATGAAGCTTGGAATCAAAAATACTGTATCATATAAGCTTACGTTATAATACGGTATGGTTGGTAACAATTTCTTTGAGAACATTGCTTTAACTCAACTGCAAACTGCTGCATAAAGCCCCGTTCAGAAGCATTTATATTCTGTGGAATGAATCAGTTTCTAAATCACAGGTGACTGTGATTTCTGCTATTTGTATTTGTTGTAGCAGCAGTATTTTGAGGGGAGAAATCACTGCAAATTTGAAATACTGCTTTGATAAACATCAAAATTCAAGAACTGGAACCACAGAAGTGCATTTAAGAGCTAAATAGGAAACAGTTGAAATTTTATCTGCAAAGTGATTGCTAAATGGAAATCAAAAAGGTCAGCTAAAATTCGCTCAAGGGAATCAGGATTCACATGCTAAGTGATGCTGCAGGTGCTGTGCTGGACAGTGAAACACAATGTTTTTAATTAAATCATGGGTCTTCCTGAGGGAATATTGCATTAAAATCCAAGTGAATCTGACATAATGGCAAGATCTACATTCCTGTTTCTTAGTCAAGTCATTACATTAGTCTGCCGATTAGATCAGGAGGGAGGCATTTCAAATTACAGCAGCAGTTTTACAGAGTAGATAATTATGGCAAGTTATGAATGACAGAAATTACTGCAGCTAGTTTTCTTTTTTTTTCTGGTTTTTTTTTTCTTCACCCCCTCCCCCCTTTTTTCCTTTTTTTCTCTTTTCTGTCTCTCTCCCACAACATTTTTTTTTTCTTTCTTTTGAGGGTTCCTAGCACCAAGATGTTATATAGTACTTTGATTACTATTTAGTTCTTTTTCATTACTTTATTAAGCAAACCATCAGTCATAATTTGTTTGTGGCTGTTGCTGACATTTATAGGTAAACTACAGTAATTCTTGCTATATTTATGCTTCTAGTCTCCGACTATCTGGATTCTTTCACTGTTGTAATATCTAGCTTCAAAGTAGTGGCCACAAAAGTTACCTGTGCAGGAATTTCACTGGACATGAGATCATATATACTGTTGAATACTGGGTTTTATGTAATTGCACTAGGACAAACAACATGTAGTGCTATGTGATGATTACTTTTGAGTTGACAGAAGTATAATTGAAAATTACATGTAAGGGATTTAGTTTTAAAATATTTTCATTAATGCATATTACAGTACCATATTTTTCCCAAAGTTTAAAATCTGCTTATAAGTCAGAATAAGGTAATTAGGGTTCTTAATAGACACCTGCACTGTTTATTTTTACACTGTCTCCTCTAGAAATGCAAGTTTGGCTTGCAAGATTATTTTCTTTTAATGTCTGTTAGCTAATGCTGAATTAGAGTTGTTTTGAGTTTGAGCATATATAAACAGCCTTACCTAATTAATTCATCTGGATCATTTCTACTATGGGTTCAGATGTATTCATTATGACTGTGTTCTCACGGCTGTGGGAATAATAATATTTCTCTGCAGCCAGACTTAAATAAAAGAGTACGGAGATCAGTTCAGTTTGAATTGCATTTATTTGAAAAAATTCTTACTAATACCATAAAGCAAGTTTTGGTCAACACGAAACATTTCCTTTGATCTAAAATGAAATTTCTGATAGAAAAACCTACTTTCAAGATGAAACAAACTCTTGGCTTAGTGGTCTGTCCAAGAGCTCATAAGATAAACATCCATCAAGGATGTAGTATAGTCAGGCTTGATCCTTTTTTCTGTTAGGAAGGCTAAAGTCCATGATTTCAAGGGGTTGCACATCACCACTGGAAGACACAATGTTTAGCATCCTCCTGACAATGTTTTGATTTTGTTTAAAGAGAAACCCTATGGTGCATGCATTAGGAACTGACATGACAGAGTCAACAGCAGAATCGTTTTCATTTTCACTTCCTGAGTCAATGACTAACCAAATATTTTTCACAAGGGAGTGAAGAAACTTGACTGTATTCTGTATCTTATTGATTAGGGTATCCTAATTAATAACATGATTCAAACTCTACCTTCAAATGGAAAAGGAGTAGATTTGAACTGTGATTTCTTTCAGATAGGTGCCCTCATCAACAAAATGCTTTAAGATGCAGTTTCCTCAGCCGCTGTTTTTGAAACTGTTTTGCTCTTTAGCAAATGCTTAGACTTGTTTGCCTAGATATTGGGGGCATGACAGGTTCAAATGACAAAAACAAGTGTTTCTTAACTACATAGGTAGTAGACCTGTCAAATTCCTTGGCATAGGAGAGTGTGAATGCAAAAAAAAAAAAAAAAAAAAAAAATCCCAAACCCAAAAAACCCCCCAAAACCTTGCCTAGCACAAAATAGGTCAGGAGTACTTCAGAAGAGAGCTCCATTGGCAGCTATTAAATGAACAAATTATATCTAACACAGGAAATCCCCCATCCTGAAAATAACTATGAGTTCAGGTGAGTATTAGGGGAAGATGTCCATATACTTATTTTTCTGTTACTCTTTCCTATGCATTTGTCTCTAGCCACTGTTGGGACAGAAGATTGGCTATATGGATCCTTGATCTCAAGTGTACAGAAGCTCTTATGTTCTGGAAACTGCAAAAAAGAAAGAATTATATATATAAAATGGACTAACACTAACATAAACAATAGAATACTTTTTTCACCCATGAATGTCCTCCTAGAACATGTATGCAATAGAAATGGGATTTTCTGTGTCCGTAATATAGAAGCATTATCACCAGTGTTATGACTCCAATCTCCCAACATTTGTTCCAACTTCACACTGCTTTGCATGGAATTGCTTCATGCTCATGTTTCCTCTTTCCTAGCTGGTTTTCTTTTTCCTATTTTAATAGCTTACCTTAAATGTTAGTGATTGCAGAAATCATCTTATTGCTGTGTTGTCTCCAGGAGAAAAAGTTACATACTGTTATACTAAGGGTTAGATTTTACTAAATGTATTTATATTTGAAATTGAAGAGAATTAAATGATTTATCAAAACAGTTAATAATATTTTTATTTTGAAAGACCAGATAGTGTAATGAAAACTGAAAAAATCACCTAAAGGGAGGTAGGGACATGAAAATTGGGAATGTAGAAGTAGAATGTTAAAATTCATATAGGGAATATGAAATTTTACACAAAACAAATAGACAGAAGGAAAGAAAAATCTAAACACAGTAATGTCAAAGGAGACATTCAGGAGACAGTGAGCAGAAAATCAGAAACTATGTTGCAAGGCCACACTGTGGCAAAAAGAAATTGAATGCCATTTTGCTGTCCTTACACTGACATATCAAGCAGCATTGATGGAAAATAATAATCTCCGCAAAACAGGGAAAACTGAGGGACCAATGCAGAAGAGGAAAGTTGTTCTACTGCTAGTTTGATTCTTGGACTCATTGCTAAATTTTCCTAGCTGCTATGATGATTTTAAACCACTGGCCATTGAAACTGCATGCTTTTCCCTATATTTGCTAGGGTAAATCTTCATTATCGGACAGTTTTATGCACTAGATCTCTAGTAGAAATAATTCCCCAGGGTCTTTGAGGCAAAATTCAGGGGAGAATTACCATGATACTCTTGCTGAAAGGGGTACTAAGAACTAGAAAGCATAAAATGGCCGGTGGCCACTTTTCATTTAAGTATATACATTATCTGGGTTTTCCTGTAGCCTATTGAAGATAATGACAAACACCAGCTGAATTTGGTAATGTATTTATTGGCTGATAATATAAAAAGGATTATATATATACATATGTCTTGCAAACAGATCACCATACTATTCAAAAATAGATTCTATTATCTATATTGATTTATGTAACTCCTTACTCTATTATTAGGCCTGACTGATATAACTCTTCATTACTTATGGATTTACATTTTATTCAGAGCTCCTTTGCCAGCAAACCAGTGCCAAGAAGCAAAGAAAATGTCACGGTGAAGTTGTTTGTTTTTAGGGTGGTTTTTTTTTTCATTTTCCACATTTTGGAATACTTTCCGTCTGTTTCACAGTTCCATAAATAAAGCTCAATTATATAGTGTGAATGTCATTTGCATGGGAAAAGTGCCAGCACCAAAGACTGAAGTGGTGATGAAGTAATAAAATAAGAACTACATGAACCACAGATAAGTGGTTGCATTTGAAGCAACTCTTACCCTGGATAGCAAGTGCAGGTCATTTCAGCTATCTGTCCAGTTACAAAAATGAAACAGGCAGAGAAATGAGAGCACATAAAGAACAAAATCTATTCAGCTTAGTCCATAAACACTTTGGAGACCAGCTGCAGATGTGGTAGAGCTATAAAGGGCTTTCGGGAACAATGAAAGTCTTGTATGCTCCAGCTTACCAATCAAAAATGTTCAGAACCAGTCCTACTTACAGTAGCAAGCTCTCAACCTATTTCATTAAAAATGGGAATGATATTCCAACCCTGTCCTTTTATGGAATTTGGTCAGAGCAGAAGTCCTGGAACTTATGTCTAAATTCTGCAAAGATACTCGGGTTATTCAGTAAGAACTTGGATTGTTTCTATATAGACCTTACTCAGGTAAAATCTGTAGAATGTGATCTATAGAAAAAGAAACAACCGTAATTACATGGTAAACTGATCCAATATTATTTTTTGTAAAAACTAAGTTTGTTAGTATTACTGTTTTTGAAGAAATATGATTGAAAACCACTTGCAGTGCAACTTCTAAAAAAAGTGCTGTGTAGATAGCTGATTTCAAGTATGTACCTAGGGGCATGATTTCACACATGAGTTTCCCATTTAAGTTAATAAAACTCTTCACTGTGTATGTCCAAAAAAAATGTGCGCTGGTTACGATACTCATGGCATGTATTAATACTGTAACAAAAGGACAAAGGTGGTTTGATTCAGTAGTTTCTTTATGGGTAAATACGATGCTGTACTATAAGACTCCAGTTTGTGATAATTGCTTCTGTTTTATGCAAGTCCAGTAGTACAAAAGAATAACATGCTAACTTGTAATAGATATAGACTAAAAATAAAATGCCAAAAAAGAAAAGAAGTTGCTTAAATCTTGAAACAGTATTAGACTGTTTTGATTTTAAACATTTTTCAAATCCCAGAACAGTGTGTTCTTGATGTAAGATATTTTTTTTTAACCACAATAAGTAGGTTGTAGGCTTTGCGTTGGAGATGCCATATGGAAAGCACTAATTTAATGGGAAATGATAAGCTGTGAATTGGATTCATGATTCATGAGTCACAATGCATAATAACATATGCCAGTAATTTACTAAAATACAGTATGCATGTATGTATATTCATTTACACATGTGCATATATACCAATTCTTTGTTACATAACTGTAGTTACAATACTGACAGAAATATATTCTTTTTTTTTTTTTTTTCCTGTAAGAAACAGCACTCACAGATCAGGACAACTGGCCAGGTAGTGGTTTTGGTGCTCACAAGGAGTAGTTGTGAATAGGGATCATATAATATTTATAACAGAGAGTACATGTAATGTCTATCTACACTTGTTCATTGTGTAGATTATAAATACTTCCTAAGTACAGCCTGGGACATATTTTTAGGAAGAGTCTTACAAGCAGATATGTCAGAAGGCGGATCTGAGATGAAAGTTTTCTGCTGACATTTGTTCATAAACTGAAATAAACTTACCTCATTTAGAAAGCAAGAGCAAAGTATGCCAGTGCAACCATTTGATTGTATTGATTAAAACTGATGCATGCTTTATGAAGAAGTGTTATATCCTTTCTCTACAAGTAAAGAACAATATTGTGTTTAGTTTGTTCTGAGTAAATGATTGACTATAATCAAAGTCCTTATTATAGTCTTCTGGAAAATGAAGTGTAGACATTATCAAGCTAAGGAGGGGCTTTTTGTTTTCTGAAAAGAAGTAACTTATTGCTGAAGGGGCCTCTCTGTGACTGAGATCCAAGGTATAATGATAGCTGATAATATTTGTGAGAGATGGAGGCTCTTCAGTGAAGCTGCATGATGAATCACTAATAAAACCCAATTAGCTGCTTAGGTGATTCCCCTTTAGTCATCACTCAGAGAACTGAAATCATGAGAGCTGAAAGAGCATCACAACTGGGTCTACCACAACGGCAAGAGATAAAATGACGCTGGATCTTTGTTGAAGTCACGAAGGACAGTAACATAAGTGAGTGAATTTTAGTAAAGGCTCTCTTTAATGAACCTATGCAGAGCTGAAATCACTGGGTGATAACACATTAGAACAAAATTAAATGGTCATATAAATGATACCATGGTGAGTGGGAATAGCATAGGGAGGGGTACCAGTGCAGGGGTGACTTGCTAGCTAGAGGCAACAGCATCGTGATCAGAGGCAATACTGCAGATAGCAACAGCAACCAGGAGTAGCAGCATGGTGAGAGGGGCTAGTTCATCAATGGGTTTATGATTAGAAGTTGTGGCAGTGAGAAATTGCGCCAAGACAACATCAAGGTACCTCTGCATGCACAGGCATCATTTTATGACAAGAGACGTATGAAAATCTGTCTGTATGCATGCTAGAATGGTACTGAGTAGTGAAAAAAGCTGTCACATATATTGGAAAGGCACAATGTGGAGAAATATTTTTCAATGTAAATAAACATAAAGTGACAGATACTGTGAAAAAACAAAGGGCAGCCAACTTATAAAATGATGGCCTTTGAGCTGATGGTTTCCATTCTGGAGCGAAATCTTAGAATTATGACAGATAGCTTAGCATGCAGAATTAGGAAAGCAAATGAAAAGCTAGCAGTTACTAGGTGAAGAACAGAGAACAAAGCAGATGACAAGAAGTTCTCACCCTCCTGTAGGCACCTGCTTACAGCCACTGATGGGACTCAGAATGCTGAGCTAGATGGGCTCTTGGTTTGACCCAGCATGACTGTTCTTCTGTTTTCATATGCTTACAGCTGGGTGAGAAAATCCAATCAATGATCTGATGCCTACTGTTCTGCAGGGATGTGCTTTCTGTTCACATAAAAACTGGCTTGATTTATTGCTGCTTTGTTTTCCTGGAATCAATGCTGTGTCACTTTTCCTTTTAATACCTTTGGGTTTATCCATATACATATGGATTTGGCAAGAAAGGAACTGACTGTTCAGGGGATCACAGAGTTGTAGCTCCCTGACCAGCTGGTGTCCATCACAAACTGGCCTGATATGTGCAACATCTGAAAGAAGTACTACAGAAGCATTGAATTTTAGAGGTGTTTATCTGACTACATGTTAAGAGGTAGTAACTTTTCTAACAACTGAAATAGTGTTAGATAAGAAAGTTATGAATGCTAATCCAATTTATTTATTGTAAAACCAAACAGAACTCTTTATCTTTTTAACAGCTAACTTTCTTGAAACTCTGAATGTGCCTTTACTGAGAAATACATTTTAATAACACAGGAGAACAGTGTCTAGATAGGAGACTTTCTAATTTTCTTTCACATAAATGAGTACAGTATTCATAAAAATCTAGATTGAGAGGAAATACATTATGGCTTAAAACATTTAGAACGAATCTATCTACCTAGCTCACAAAAGCTCAGCTAATAAATATGAACCGTTTCAATGAGAATCAATATTAATGACGATTGGCTTTGTCTGGATTTATGTTTCAAGTGTAGTCACTTGTATGCACTCCTTGACATCTCAGGAGGAGCGAGTGCAGGGTAAGTGGAGGAATTAATAGCATCATACTCTGTCTCTACCTGTTTTCATGCAACTTGCTGGAACTTATTATATTTCGATTCCCCTACCACTTTGTTAAATTTTCTTAAATTTATGCAGTATGTCTATAAGTTACTTGGAAGAGAAGGGTGCATAGATTTCGGGAGAATTTTGTATAAGCTTCTTTCCTTGAGGAAACGAGGCTAAAAACCAGAGACATTTCCTTAGATTGCCTCATTCTGAATGACCCTCTGATTCAGAGATTAGTCCTTAAAAATATGGCCAAGGTGATAGGAAAATGATAAGTACTTCTGTTCATATTCTTTCATTTGCACTTGTTAGATGGTATTTGATTTCATGAATAGTCCCTCGGAGAGCATGGTGGCATCAACTGTTCGTATAAGACACTGAGAAGCTGCCTTAATGAAAGGAGAAACATGACTCTTTGCAGCTGTCTAAATCATATCAGTAAAAATGAGATTTCAGGGGTGAAACCCTTGAACTGCTGATGTAACTGGCAAAATTCCTGAACATTTTTAATAGGGCCAGGATATCACCATAGGAGTGTTGGATCTCTTTGGTTTACAAATAAATCACAAAGCATTCCCATTCCTGTTTGTGTTGACTGCTCCTGAGTATTTATGAACAGATTAGGATAGAAATTTTCTGTACTTGTTGCCTACAAAGTGCCTGCGAGTTTTTTATTTCAATAATTCACTGTCTTTTACAGTGTGTTACTGGCCAGCTTTTCTTCACTGGATAGTTGTTTCTTCTTAACAGGAGAGAAATAATTGACGAATAGCAAATAATGCACTTCTGATAGGAATCTGTAGCACTGTATTAAGACTTAAATAATTAGTCGCCTGCAGAATTTGATAAGGGAAAAAATAAGATTCTATGAACTGCAGTAATTTTAATTTGAGCTTTTTATTCACAAACCTTATTTATTCACAAACCTTATTTATTCTCAAAACTTATTTTATTTACCTGATTGCTTCTGAAAATAATCATGCAATACTCTCCCTCTGTTGTATTTTATTACATCTGTTGGTCTGAAGCTTTCCATTTTACTGCTCAAATCTTGTATTTTTCTCATCTTTATGGGTTCACGCACATTTGCTGTTACTGCTTTATATATTTGTAATGTCTATGGACTCACATTATATAGGATCTCAATTTATCATTATCATTTGCTGCTCTAAGTGTGATATATTATTGTAAATATGGAAGATAAAGTCTCCACAGGAAAGCTATATCTTATCTGTAAATGGAACTTTTTTAAGAAAGCTGGAGAGGGACTTTTTACAAGGACATGTAGTGAGAGGACAAGGGGTAATGGCTTTAAACTGAAAGAGGGTAGATTTAGATTAGATGTAAGGAAGAAATTCTTCACTATGAGGGTGGTGAGGCACTGGAAGAGGTTGCCCAGAGGAGTTGTGGATGCCCCATCCCTGGAAGTGTTCATGGCCAGGTTGGATGGGGCTTTGAGCAACCTGGTCTAGTGGAAGGTGTCCCTGCCTGTGGCAGGGGGGTTGGAACTAGATGATCTTTAAGGTCACTTCCAACCCAAACCATTCTGTGATTCTATGATAATCATGCATTTTTGATAATTCTGTATTTAATAAGTGTCTGAAGGTAACATTTTAATTTTACATACCACTGGCATTTTCTGGCAGCCAGGTAGTGAGACAGATGAAGAAAATTAAGATTTGATTTTCAAAGAATGGTAGATCAGTAAAAATGACATCTGACTGCCAGTGATCTGTCTTCAGATAGTAATACACATTATCCCCTGGCTGGATTATTGTGCTTAAGACACTGGCTTTACCAAGTCCCTGGAGAGACCCTCCAGTGGTTCAAGACAGCAGTTTTGCCTCTGGTATCACACAGAACATGTCAAGATATCTGTCACCTCCCTCCCTGTGCTTCCGCTGACAGCAGCAACGCATTTTATACCCCGAGCCGGTTTACAGTCCTTTTCCAGTCACGTCTGAAGGAACTGCAATGTTCGAAGAGTAGGCGAGGGAGAGGGGAAAACGTCGAGAGCAGGTCCTGTCATGCCAGCCAGCAAAGCTGGGCGCACGCCTGCCGCGCTGCCTCCTCGTCTGTGGCCTCTGGACGGCAGGTTCCCCCTTCCAGCTTCTCCAGCAGCAGCCTGCCATCTGCAGCCCCTGATGGAAAGCCGGGAACTACAGGCATGGCTTTTCTGCGGAGAATGTGAAGTAAAATATGCCTGCTGTTGAGAGGGGGAGAAAGGGGGCTTAATTGATTAAAAAAAAAAAAAAAAAAAAAAAGAAGTCTGAATGAATACAAATGTCAGCAAACATGACCTTAACTATTTTTGAAGCCAGCCAACTGCATGGCGCTCTCTGTGTGGTGACAAAAAGAGCGGTGGTTTTGTGGTTGCAGCACTGGGAGTCAGGATGCCTTCCTTAGCTCCTCTGCTGACTGCAGTCCGTGAGTTTAAGCAGGTTTCTTGTCATTCCGTCTGTAAAATTAAGCCAGCGATATTACGCTGTCACTGAGGGGTGAGTACGACGGCTATGTTCAGTCTCGACAGCGAGCTCCGGGGAGGAGAGAGGTGAAGCGGGGCACCCGCCATGCTGGGCTGCGGCCCGGGAGGCAGGCCGGCCTGCAATGGCACCTCTGTCCTGCCTGGGGCCTCCCCACCGCCGGCCGCCCTGCAGGTCGCCGCCGGGAGGGCCCGGCCCTCGCGTTGCCGCCATGAGGCCACTGAGGCACCCAAGAGTGAGCCTGGCCCAGGCACGTTGTTGCAGAAAAGCCTCAGCCCGGGTGCTCGGCTGCTTCCCTGGCGTCATGTCCAACAGCTCCTCCTCTCCAGGTCAGCGATCCCTCTTCTGTCTGCCTCGGTGTGTAACTTAGGCTTTGTCTTTATTCAGATATTACGTGCAAAAGGGTCAGTGTTCGTACAGCAGCCCCAAAGGGCCGGCTGCCCTAGCTTTTGTCACTCTCTTCCGCCTTGCCCACGTCTGTACCGTGTGTGTGGTGGGGCACAGGGGTGCTTTTACCCCCGGGTGGTGGAGCCCATCCCCACCAGAGAGAGGTAAAACCCTCCTCAGGCGTGTTTCCCCCTTCAGCCCAGGGTGGATGTGGGCCCCATGGGACCAGGCCCGCCACCAGAAGCCCTGGGAAGAGGAACCCCACAGCTCTTGCTTCATAGCGGGTGCTGGAGGAGAGGGTTGTCTCCACCCAAAAACCAGGAAAGCCACCGCTGGTTGTGGCTCTGCATCACTTCTGTTCAAAATGCCACCATTGACTGCTGAGTCCCCGTTGTTTCTGACTTCTTGGAGCCTGTCAGTTAGCTGGTCTGCGTCCATTAAACACATGCTTTACTGATATAAAATAGTGCAAGTAGTTTACTCTGAGTGTCATGTAGTGCTAAGCCTTGCAAGTGTTTATTACATCCACACCGTTACTTTTACCAGCTAAGCCTGTCATCTCATCAAAGAATTTTCGACAAGACCTGTTTCCAGGAAACTACAGCAGTTATGCATCTAGGCACTTTTGAAAACATGCCAGGTATCTATCTGAATCTTTGTGCACTGCATATCTGTAAAATCTGGCTTTCAGTCTCCTATTATAGTAGAGTTTCGGATCTATGAGGAGTATTTTTATCCTTTTTTTTTTCCTGATCATGAAGACCTCTAAGAATCCATTACTTGAAAAACAAAATGAATCTATGATTTAAGTGCATCAGCAGCATCTAATCACTATTTTTAATTATGGATAACCTGCTGAAAGACATTGTATGTTAGACATTTATTGCATTCTATTTACACAATATAAAAGACTGCTGAGGTAACTGATTAAAAAAAACCCCAACCCCCCCAAAAAACCCCCACCAAAACCCCAGCCTTATATCATCTTTAGCAAGTGGTTTGGAACTGCCTAAAATTGTTTTCTATGTGGGTTGACTCTGAACAAATCAGAACGAAGCCTTAATTCTAAAATACATGTTAAAAAAAATGGCCAAGAGCAGTGTATAGTGCCTGAAGTTTATGCAGTTCATGATATAGGTCAGACTGAATTAAACCATCATCTTCAAGGTATTTGACCACATTAATAACTTCAACTTGGTATTTAATTACAGTTACACTTTAAGTCATGTTTAACTTCTTGTCACTCCTGAAATATTTATTTAATTCCCATTCAGTGACTGGTGTGTTACAATTCAGTGAGTTTGCAAAATGTGTTTTTCAGTCTTGCTAGGCCAGACCAAGAAAAATGCTGGCATCTAAGTTCAGAACTGCAAACTTCAGACCCGGTGTTCAGCCAGCACCTGGTCTTCGTGGTTTCTAAAAGCTACAGATTCCTTACCTTTTAAAGTCTTCCAGGAGCTACAGCGCAGCTGCAGAAGTGTCCGGTGGGTTCAGCAGTGTGGTAGGAAGACCATTTGAGACCCAGAAAATATGTGTGGGGGGTTCCATTTAAGAACATGAGAAACTTATTGCACAGTCACAAGGCAATGTTCAAAGACAACTTCATTTTTAACTATACTCGTTCCTTCTAAAATGGAGAAGTCCTAACCCATAGACTTCTGTGTAATATCTTTGTATAGACAGAACTGGAGTATATAAGAGGTACAGCCTGAATTGGTTCAAACTCAGATTTCTCAGCTTCTAGGACATTTCTGTAGAGAAAAAGGAGGCAAGAAGGAGCAAGATTGTACAACCTGATGGTTAGGACACTCACTGAATGCTGGGTCTCATCCTTCCTGCTGTCACTCCTTATGAAACTTATCTTAAACAGTCATTGCATAAAATGCAGAAATGGACCTTGAAACAGGATTGGGACCAACAGCAACCTCACTTCCCCTCCGGCTGTGTCTGAAAAGAGATGAGTGAGCACTGTAAAAGAAAGGATCTCTTTGCCTCATCTGGCAGGCCTGCATGTGCATTTCCTCTTAGGGAACAAAGTACCTAAATGTTAAAACTGTTCTGTATGAACAGAAAAACCAGTCTCCTGTGCATTTCATGCATGTACACTCCTGGTTTTTTGTTAAGCAAATAGTGCACTTTGTAATAGTATTTTCCTAAGAATCAGTTCTCTTTCAGTCCCTAGATCTTTAAAAAGGATGAAAAATGTTTCTTGTCATTGAAACCTCTTCTAGTGAAAAGAATTCTTGCTAGGCTGTATAAGTAACAGGTTCCCTATTGTAGCTCTAAATGTGCTTATTTTGTGTATGGCTTTCCCCTGCAAGAAATGCCCATTTCCCCTGTAACAGCTCACAGTCCTTGCCAAGCATATTTATACACTTTATATCCAAATACCTCCTGGGGATTTCATCATGCAAGACTTACAATATTTTCAACATAAATTTAGCATAACCTAGAGCTCTAGCTTTTTCTACTGAGATGCTGCACTAGCTGATTTGGAAGAATGTGATTGATAAGGGGTTTGCAGCTACTAAAAGGAAATGGTTGTAAATCTGACTTTTCATTGGTGCTTTTCATTTTTGTTGCCTAAGATCCCCTTTGGAAAAGTCACATTTTTACCAAATAAAGTCTCCTTATTAATTTTTTTTTACAGAGCTTCTAGGTGTATTTAAACCATATGGGTACTGTGGATGAAAGATGTCAGGTTTGCAGCCAATTAGTTTTAGTGCCTGCAAGTGCAACTACTTTTTAATTTCCTTTATACATTTCAGACACTGCAAATTCCCATAGGGAGGACAAATCAACTTTGATCAATAGATACAAAACAGCAGAAAAAAATCATTACCACCTGCTGCTATTCCATCAGTTTCATGTCCTTCCTTAGGAGACTTGAGTGTCCAGCCATGTTGATCTTCACCCTTGAGTTCAGTCCATATCTAGAGGTTTCTAAACAGTTCTGACACAGCTTTCATTTTAGTTTTCACCTTTTTCTTGTTCCCCTCTTTGTGCTCCATAATAGCTCAAAATACCACTTTTGTCTGACAAGGCATTTGTAAACTTGTATGTTTCTCATTATGCACTGGGTTTGGATGCTCTTCTTCCTTTAGTTTGCTGGAGGCAGCCTATCTCCTTCAGAAAGCTTTTCCTAGAAATCATTTCTTCTAGCTTGCATTATGTTGCTGATTTCCATCCTTTGGCAACTCATTGTGTATGTCAGCAGTGACTACATTGCGGGAGAAAAGACTAAATATCCACATAAGATGTGGAAAGGAAGCATCTGATATGGCAATGCTAGAACTTGGCAAGAGTAGTTTTTCTTTTTGCACTTAGTATCTCCTTTTTCCACAGTGTCCATCATCATTTGTTTATCATTAGGTGGCTAATTTAGGGCTTAATTGTGCTTGAATGGAGATTTTGGACAGGGGAGAGCTGTGAGTGTTAACATGATTCAGGGAGAATCAATACATCCTGCTTTTCTGTGGTGTACGCTTTCAAAGTTTCTTTTTTGTTTTGGAAAACATACTGACCTGCCTGTGATGTTCTCTAATTCTGCTGGAAGAAGTGGCAGCAGCCATTGCTTCAAACTGTTCCCACCCCATTAGTCTTCATTTCAAGGAGTGGGGGATGCACATCGATAATTATAATCACTTCTGTGGCACAAGGGAGGCAGAGGTGTAAAAAGTAAGCGCTTTTGTAATGCTGATAGAGAGAGGAGAAAAGAATTTCACCCTGTCCTGTGGTCAAGCTCTTTTAAGCCCACAAAAGAAAATTACCGCTGTCACTTAAATTTGAATGGACCCTGAAATCACAGGTAAGGACCAGTTAATGTGGCTGAAGGTTGGTGGAATAAGGGTGCTTTTGAACCTGTACCACATAATGCATATTGTTATCTTTGTTTAGGTACAAGAAATTAATATCTGGATACTAAAATGATGAATATTGGTAATATATGCTATATAGACTGTGTAAAAAAGGTTCAAATCCTCCTTTTTTTTCTCCTTTAATAGAATTATCTGCAAAAGAAATTAGAAATTTCATAACCTTTTCACTTCTTTGGTGTATGCACAGGAAAAAATGATAGAAAGGGAACAGTTATTTTGATGAAAACACATATGGATAATTTCTTCTAAGGAAAAGTGTCTGATATGTACAGTATATGCCATCTGATGATGTTCAAATTTTGTTGAAAAATGTTTAAAATAAAAATAAAAACCCCCTTACATATACCTGATTAACAGCTGAACAAATGGTTTTGCTACATATGTATGGGTTACTGTTTAAAGGTTGGCCTTTTTGTACAACTGGAGGGCAATAGTTCTCATTAGCTTTAGAGAGCAGAGCAACCCATTTTAAACATAAGCATCTCTTCCAGAGAGAAATGCTTGGTCCTGGAATAAAAATGAGTATTAGGATACTAGTGTACTGGTGAGCTAAATATCTAAAAGAAAAAAAAAAACATCCAGCTCGAAATAGCAAGCAAGATTTCTCTGAATTAGGAGGAAAGAAGAAATTGTCTAGTTTGGGTGGAATAGATATTGAAAAAGCTGAATGAATCCTGTGGCTGAATGAACTGTATTTTGATTTACATTTAAGATTCTGTTGGATCTTCACTGAGTGCCTTCACATCACTTCTTCCCAAGGACCAGAAAGATAACATACAGAATCTCTTGTTAAGACATACTGTTTGGAAATAAATTAGAAAGGCCTGAAAGGAAGCATGTATCTGTGTGCTGTGTGCAATCGTTAATCGTGAGAGGGGGAAGATGAATGAACCAAAACAAAGACATATTTTTTGAAGATGTTAAATCAGTAGTGTGCAAAAGGGGCAATTAGTAGTATTTTCCTAAGAGCAATTTAGATTAAATTGCTGCTGTATGCTATTTTTGTTACATGCCTGAGCTGTCTCTAAAGCAGTTTTAAGAGAGTATATATTCTGTTAGCCTGCATTTTTGAAACTAAGGTAGAGAAAGGAAAAAGGCTGTAGCCTGTTGCAGGCATAATGCTCTAAACATTCGTGTGTTATTAATAGATTAAGTGGGCAGGAATTTCCTACCCACAGCAGTTTTTCTCTATTTTATTGTTTCCAGTGGTTGTTAATTTGTATTTTACGACATTTCATAATATATGCTCCCAAAAACAGGAAAATAGGATTTATTTTTCTTTTTAGACAGAATTAGTGTTGGTTTATGTGGTAAACATCGCAGCAAAATTTACCCCTTGTCTCCGTGCTCTAGGTCTCTTATCCTATTCAATACCATTCTGTTGAGCATTATCTTCATTAGTTTAAACTTTGGCTTTTCTTTTGCTACAATGAAATCTCTGTGCTCAGACTGCATGAGGTTCGTAAAGATGGCTCATGCCTTTGGTCTTCCGTGTGCCTATTTGTCGCTGGAGCTAGTTGATTTGACTATCTGTGCCACCATATTCAGAATATTATAAAACAGACATTAAGACTGCATTGACAGGAAATGTTAATGGTCTTCTCCTATACTAAATTCACTTCCACTAGTCCCTCTTATTGCTTTATGATGTTAACATCAGCAGTGCTGCTTATACTGATGAACACTTTCTGTTTACAAAGGCTAGAGACTTTGCATTTGATAGTCTTCTTGTGTACCTCTCCATTCTGATTCACCAAAGGGATTTAGCAAGTTATTGGTAGCATCCCAATTACCTGGTTTCTTTCTTCCTTTTCAGAAAGATGTGACTGGCTTGATCACCACCCATCAAAACCTGTCTTATGTTGAAATACCATCTGTGCTATGAATTCATAAAGGTACCATACTGTCAGTGCTGCTCAAATCTAGTCTGGCTATCAAGGTCATTGATTGCATAAGAAATGACCAGTGTTTGAGACTGAGCACAGTTATAAGGCCAAGATGTTCTCAGTATAATATCAATATTTCCTTGACTGGGACACGTTAGGCTAAATTCAAATTATTAGAACTTCTGCATTGCTAAATGTGTTGGAAAAGTAGTGTCTTCAGGCTAGACCCTCAAAAACTATTGACACTTAAATGGGACTATTAAAAAGGCAATTGCAGTGCTAAAAGTATACCTGGAAATCTACCAAACCCTGAGTGCTTTCAGTTTTCAAAACAAAGACCACAGATATCTACTTTTAAGATGTTTCAAGCTGTGACTTGTGAAGCACCAAAACACACAAGATGAGTTTTTTTACAGGTTACTACTGGCACCACTGCCCACTCTTGCTCATTAGGAGTTTGGATATGTCTAACCCTGCGAATTACATTTGTGATGCTAGGTGGCCCATGCAGATCTACAGATCTGCTACCTGGACTGGATGTTCAAGTTTCTTTATGAGTTCCGTCATTGATTTCCTTTATGCCTTAAAGAAACATTTTGATTCCTTTTAAACAGTTTTAAGTAGTGGAGGAGGGAAAGCACAGGTTTGTTTCCTTTTCTTGATAAACCTCATGATGCAAGTAATGGTGGAGGAATTAGACAATGTTAGTGATAAATAATGGTCTAACTTTGGTATCTGAAAGCTCTGCAGTAAAGAAAACCTGCCCATATGCACTGGGGGTGGAGAGAGAAGGTTTTATAACAGATTTAAAATTAGAAAACAAAATGGCCTGATTAACAGCAGTAGGAAGAGTTCTGCAGAGGATGAGGGGAGAAATTAACGGATGACATTCAAAGGCAGCTGTGAAGTATGAGAAGCTGCAGCACGCGGAGGTAGTCAAATCTAGCAGTACAGAGAGTTCTGAATGATCTGTAATGCTGGAATAAATCAGACAGTCTGGTTGGGGGGGGATCTTTCAAGTGGTGGATCATCTCTAAAAGGTGGATCACCTCTGCTTAGACAGATGGTAAACCAGTAGATTCCATCCTCAGCTAGAGCAATATATTAGTATTAGGAACAGGTGTTATGTAGGGGATGTGTACAAAGATATTTCAAGCAAACTGACGATTTCAGCACACGCTGGGCTTTTTTGGAAACAGAATGAGCCCCCCCCCCCCCCCCCCCCCCCAATTTTATACTTCAGAAAGAAAATGTAATTCAGCTACTGTTATCTCCATCTGAGAATGTATCTCTTCATACCTTCCACTTACCTTGAAATAAGGGAAGGGTAGAGACCCTTGACAAATGTGCTTTATAATGGCTAGGTTCTGGACACATGGTGCAGGGAGTCTGGAGAGGCTATGTTGCAGAGCTGCATTAAAGAAACTCTTGATGCCTTAGCCAGGATCCTTATGGAGGCTTTCCCCCAGGCAACTTTCCTGCAAAGGATCCACCACAGCGATAATGTGGACAGCACTCTTTCGTCTCATTGCCCTGGACATACCCTCACTGTCAACAGCACAAAGAGGCAACATAGCATGCCCATCTCCAAGAAAAGCTGTGAGAGGAAAGTTGCAGGCAATTACAAGCCAAATCAG
Source organism: Pelecanus crispus (assembly GCF_030463565.1). Classification (NCBI taxonomy): domain Eukaryota; kingdom Metazoa; phylum Chordata; class Aves; order Pelecaniformes; family Pelecanidae; genus Pelecanus; species Pelecanus crispus. The sequence continues at coordinate 106,829,419 of NC_134645.1, forward strand.
AATGTACACAGACACACTACAAAGGCCTCTCCATTTCTAAGTAGATGATGGCCTTGAGTGGATAGACCCCCTAATGATAAATTCTGTCTTTATAGCAGAACTATACGAAGAATAGCATTTTTCTGTGGCAGACCACAGTTTGGCTTCTAGTGAACTGTTCTGATGTATGTGGTTGAACAGTCTGCCTCTCTGAAGAGAAGTTCTCTCTGCTAATAACAGGAAAAATCATAGTTTTTTCACTATAGGTATGACTGAGTAAAACAAGAAAGTAGATCACTAATTAGAGAATACTGAAGACTACTGTGAAATTACATCTGCTCTTGATTTCCTCTAAGGCAACCATATCTAACACCTAAATATGGACCCATTATAATCAATTTTCTTGGTCATAAGCATATTAGTCCTTGATATCCAGTATTGCTACTTTTTGATTCATAAAGAAATAGCCATTTCAATTATTCTGGCTATGAAATTAAAATTGTATTCATCCAGCCATTTCTTCCTCACCTTAGAATCTTCCATTTCTTTCCTTCCCCTGTTTTCTCTCTGGTATCATCTACATTTTGTATATGAACACTGATAAACTTGATTAAGAATGTAGAAGCTCTGTTCACCCCCAAGTTACCTAAAGAAACAATTCAGTTGGTGTGGATTCATGAAGGGAGATGGACTTAATTTCAACTAAGACTGGTAAATAACTCATCTCAAGGCTGAATGAAAGCACTGATAGTTTTTACATAGTTTATGTAGGTTTCCTTTCTTCTGCTTTAACCTGTGTTAAAGCAAAATATGAGACACACATCGTGGTTTGTGGGGAATAAAGACAAAAATTAGGTACTTCCCTATGCATTTTTTTTTATGGAAGGTGCTCTTAATTGCTGTTCATTAACTCCATCCTTCATTCAAATGCATTTAGAAAGTTTGCCTTTTCTGTGGTGTATTTACACCACTTTTGCACCTCTATTTTATGATATGCACTACTATTTTATGAAGAATCAATAGAATACTTGTGCTTGCCTTTGAGTATCCCAAAATGTTCAGTTTATATTGTGACCGTATTTTTTCATTTGGATCTTTTCTTCATCAGATACCCTCTTAAGTTCAACTCATGATCAGAGATTCAGTTGTATATATTAAGTCATTGTTCAGCCTATCTAACCTTCTGATTCAATTTATTACTTGACAGTCAGAGCAATTCTTATGTGGCTTAACATATTCAGTTGAGATAGGATACTTAATTCTTCAGTAATGTAAAAGGTTTCATTATTTAAATGAAATCCTGGTTTAATGCCAGTAACTTGTATAAGAATGTTCACATTTTCATGTTGAACATATATATTAGTCATTTCCTTCATTTTTAGATGTTGAATGTTTTATACAATGATGATAATTACTTTGTGTATTAATATTGTTCCATACCTTTGGCAAAGATGCTTTTTGTTATGCACATTTATCTTTGGCTTGCCAACTGCCACCTCAGTTTTTGTATTTTGGTTTTGTATTTTCTTCGGATACATTCTGTCTGCATTAATATGCTGCTGCCAGCAAACCATGTTTTTGAGCATTTTGTAGGTTATTGTGAAGATTTTTTTTTTTTATTAGCAGTAATAGGAAACAACTCATGGTTACTTTTTAGAAGGAGGTTGTTAAAGAGCCATTTTCAGATAGCCTGTCATTCTTTGTATTTTTCAGAATAATTCTTTTTATTACTACAGTTTCTTTTTAATTTTGTAGTTTTCCATGTTAAAAGGGTACAGAGGAGTTTGGCAGTAAAATATGTCATGTCATATGCCACGTTTGACTCAACTGATTTTTTGACTAGTTTAACTGGTTGTTTTCAGGCCTTCTGACTCAGGTTTTCTGAAGTTTCTCTAGTTTGTGGTTCTTTGTTCCTGAGTTTTAGCGCTTGAACCAGTTAGATCTGAGGACAGATTTCTTAAAACACCAGAGATGGGACTGCAAGTATAAACCAGCATGGTAACTCACTGGGAGAGAATTGCAGCTGTTGTCTTTCACTGTCTTAATTCCTGTAATACATGTGAATGTCAACACACTTTAAATAAAAGACATTTGCTTTGCTTAGTATTGAATAATTTTTTCACTAAAAACTTAAAAGCACCTGAGGAAATAAACTAATATATTCTATTATCTACATCTACTTAGAACTTAGTGGAAACTGAAGGACGTGTATGTAACCTCAATGCGTTTAAGTATAAGGAGTACGTAGCACGTACATATATAATTTGCTTAGCTGTTGTCATGAAGACAAGGTGTTTGGAGGAAGCTTTATCACATAATATGCATCTTTATAATTTGATAATGATTTCTCCACAGAATGTTAATCAGTAATGTAGACATCAGTATTCCAGTACTCCAAAGTAGTAATGACCTCCACCCATAGATTCTCTAAACATCAATTTCTCATATTTTCAGTAAATGCTGGTTTTAGATGATTGCATTTAGCACAGCTGTAACCAACGTGATCGTAACGTAGTGATTCTGTCATTTCTTAGGAGGTAAATCCATACCTCAGTCATGGATGATGTGGAAGTTTTTTTCTGGAGGTGATCTTCCCTGTGTTTGGTGACAGCTGTGCTCTTGCCCACCTGCGGTACTTACTCAAAAGTCAGCCGTATTTTTTCACTTGCCATCAGCTCAAGCTGAACTGAACTTACTATCTACTTTTTCCTTCCTACTTCATATATTTTCTATTTTGTGAAACTGCCTAGGAAATATTTTACCGTCTTTGGGTGGCATCTCTGTAGCTCGTACAGTATTACTCAAGTAGAAGTCCTTAATCAAAGGTGACAGCAACGCCAAGTACGAATAGAGAAGTCTGCTGGGGAAACAAGCGTTTTGTCGTTGTAAGCAAGCTGGAGCAAAATCCCTCCGCCTTTGGAATAAGGTAGTGTCCTGGTTTCAGCTGGGATAGAGTTAATTTTCTTCCTAGTAGCAGGCATAGTGCTGTGTTTTGGATTTAGTAGGAGAAGAATGTTGATAACACACTGATGTTTTTAGTTGTTGCTGAGTACTGCTTATGCTAGTCAAGGACTTTTCAGCTTCCCATGCTCTGCCAGGTACACAAGAAACTGGGAGGGGGCACAGCCAGAAGAGTTGATCCAAACTGGCCAAAGGGCTATTCCATACCATATGACGTCATGCTCAGTATATAAACTGGGGGGGGGGGGTTGGCCGGGGAGCAGCGATCGCTGCTCGGGAACTGTCTGGGTATCGGTCGGCGGGTGGTGAGCAATTGCATTGTGCATCACTTGCTTCGTGTATCATTATTATTATTATCATTATTATACTGTTACTATTAGCATTACTATTTTACTTTATTTCAATTATTAAACTGTTCTTATCTCAACCCAGGAGTGTTTCTCACTCTTACTCCTCCGATTCTCTCCCCCATCCCACCGGGGTAGGGGGAGTGAGCGAGCGGCTGCGTGGTGCTGAGTTGCTGGCTGGGGCTAAACCACGACAGGTGTGAATCCGCACCACCATCCAACGTTATCCCTGAATGCGAAGGTCAGTGTTCCAGCGGCGGCGGGCGTTACTCGCACCCCTCGGCGGGCTCCTGCCTCGCCCGTAGCTGCGGCCCGGCGGCGGGGCCCGGGGGCGGCCGGTGCGGCGCCGGCTCCTGCCCGCCTTGGGCGGTAGATGGTGCTAGATGAGAAGCGAAGGTGCTGCTCGGAAGGCTTCCCCGGTCGCAAGCTGCAGCTCAAAATCAGGCTAAAACACTCGGCGGCTTCGGTGTTCGTTTCGTTACCTGTTGGGATCTTTGGGGTGGCGATACTGAAAATTGAGTTGGGTGCCGTGAGGGTGGTGACGGGTGAGAGGTGGAACGTCAGTCGTTTTCCAAACACGGCTTCTGTAGCGTTAGAAGGTTGCAGCGTTATCACCAGGGCAAGGCCACCTTTCACAGTGGGAAAGAAAGAAGATGCAGGCGTTGCACAAAACAGTACTGCTTCAGAGCAGAGTTGTTTTAAAGAGCACTGTCAGCTTGTATGCCCCTGATTTTGTTGCTGAGCATGACTGAAAGCCTTATGTCTTCAGAAACCTGTATGATTAATTTAAAGAATATGTGCAGGTAAGACCTCCCAGTTAACTGAGAAGAAAAGTTACATATACGAAGCCTGGATTCTAATTAGCCAGTTGTAGTGGAACATAACGAAATTTCTTTCTGCCTGAAAACTCGTTGATTAAACAATGTAGTACAAATGTATACAACCGAATGTATATTAATATTATTCACATGCTTTCAGGGTTAGAAGTAAAATTGCAAGAATTCCTTCAACATCAGTGATCCCAGTTGTTGTTCAGTGGCACAACTCCAGAAAAAAAAGAAAATAATCTATATTAGTTTTATTGCTGTGTTGCTTTTTGGTTTTGTTTCCCTCTCCTCTCTTCATCCTCTCCAGAGGAGAAGCACTTACTTGATACAGTGTCAGGGGCATTTGCACATCCTCGACAATAAAATTGGGGATGAAATGTGCAAAACAATAGCTTAGTTAGCGCAGGAGGTTTTCTTACATGATTTTACTGATAAACACATTCATCACCTGTAAAATCAATCTTTTTACAGGCACTGAAGGATAAAATGAAAAGAAGCTGTTTCTTCATGAAGTTAATTATTTCCCCAAGCTTTGTAGCTTTCTGACACTACCATATACAAAGCAATTATTCTGAATTGACAGTGTTTAGTGAAAACAGGAGTACAGCTAATCTACTGTAGTAGCTGCTTTAGAAAATATAAAACGTACTGAAATAAGAGAAATCCTGCATGGGTTCTCCTTGAAGTAGGGTGTGTCAGTACCGGTAGAAGTAAACTGATAATATTGAACACAGGCATAATATTTTTCAAAACCCAAAAGCTGGGAAATGGTATACGTTAGAATTCTGGAACACAGCACTTTCTCCGTCATGTTTAATGTAATTGCTGTTGTCCTGAACTAAAACGTGACTTGACATTGGCAGAACTAGGTGCCCTATGACTCTGTGAGAATAAGGTCATGACTGGCTGCAGTTCTACACGGGCACCGGTTCTAGAATGCCTAATATTTGTACTTACTGTTTGAATGCATAGTTCTGTGCAACCTATGTTTCAGGGCCACATCTGAAAAAGGTTTTATAAGATTCTTGGCAGTGGAAAAGATGCGTTCCTAAAATTCAGTAAGGCAGCTTTGAAGTAGGATGTGCAAGAGGTGGCACTGAGTTGAGATTCCCCTTTGTTAATGTAAAAAATGATAACGGGCAGAATGAATCTTCAGGCTGTGATTTATGCTCTTCTTTTGGAAGGATTCTTGACCTGTTTCCCATGAGAAGAGCCTGAGAGGCCCTGCTTTTGGGGTAGACTTATTCCAGCTTTCTGCTTCCTTCTTCAGGAACGTCTTGCAACATCCTGCTTGTTTACTTGGGAGAGGCACTGGGAAGATATTTGTGCTTAAATAAATACTTTTTAAACATATTAGAATTTGTGAGAAAAAAATTCAAACACATCTGTGAAATTTTTTTCCCAAACATTTCCTGAAAATCTTCTTTTTTTTTCCGCTGATAAAACAGTAAAATGACAAATACACTGCACAGCCCTTCTCAAAATAAAATTTTTCTTAATTAATTTCAGCAATTATTCCTCAGAAAAGGAAGCTATGCTTATAAGGGACAGAGGGAGGAGGGAATGCAAGTCATAGTTATAAAATTGATATTCTTTAACATGCTGACTTGTTAAGTATCCAGTCTGCATTATATATGTTTTGTGGGCAAGATACTACGCTGTTAGTGCTGCATAATGCCAAGTGTAATAGTGCTCAGCATTACCTAATGGAAATGTTCCTTACCAAACTGGGTTTTGAAAATGTCTATATTACATGTAAAGAACTGGAGGGGAGAGAGGTAGATGAGGAAAAGGGAATACGACATTTGTGTTACCTCCTGAGATAAACTGATTAGGTGACTCCTAATATGCTGTCTGAATAACAAGCCTAAACTTGGCTACAGTGTGGGTAAACAGAAATAATTTAAAATTATAGAGGCAATGTTTTTATGTGTGGAAAAAAAAAGCTGAAAATAAGTTTCTGCCAAATTTTGCCTTAGATCCAATAGCTGCAGACATGACTGTTGCCTTGAAGGTTTAAAACTGCAGTATGAGCAGACTTAAAAGTACATATGACAGTGTCTTATTCAATGCCTTAATAATTCCTTGGAAAAATGTTGTAATATTAGTCATGTCATTTCTCTGGTCTATTGTGAAGATAAATTGTTAAACTGAACTTTTTGTGAGTAGATTGAAGGCTTATGCCAGGTAGGATTTTGCATGTTGGGTGATTTAGCCGGTTGCTGTGCTTTAATTTTAATAGAGGCTGTATAGATCATCTTTAATATCTGAACTGGGTGCAACTAATTCTGGGGAAAATACTTGTAGAAAAGTGCAGATCAAATACCCTCTTTAAAAAAACAATAGGAAGAGACAATGGCAGCTAGTAAGTGCCTTACCCATTGCCAGCTCTAGGTGGAACAGCAATCGTTAACTTTGAATGGTAATTTTTAGCTAGGAAAAGCTCTAGTGAGTTGTTTGTTTCTCTAATACTAAGCAGTGTTCTGTGTTTCTTTTGAGTGCACTGATCAAACCAAGTAATCTTTTATTCCTTATTAGTATTCCAGCTTCTGAATGTCTTTAAAAGTGACTGTTGCAGAATTTACAATATTCACTCAGTAGGCTTGCCCTGAAGGACCAGTCACTTCTTCATTTCTCCTTGTAAGTGCTGGTGTTACATGAAAAATAGAGGTCTGCTGATATCGATGAACTCTCTTTCTGGCTGTATGCTGCCCTGAACATTTTGAAACAAATGGAAAACAGCAGTGCTATGTCTCCCTGTTTTCTTGCACTAGTCTACAATTTCAAGTTCTTAGACTTGATACAGACACGGTGGAGGAACCATGACATACTTTACTTTATGAAGTCCACAAAACCAGGATTTTCTTCATGTTCTTGTTGGATGCTGCTAAAAGGCAGCCTGCCAAAGTAACTTGAAAAACTTGTGCAGTTTTCTGCAAGGGAAAGTTTTCCTGCTTTGTTTCAGACAGAAACATTTGCTATAGTAAGGCTATCTGTTAAACTGCAGAATTCGGGAATACTTTCTGGGCTTGAATCCAAATGCATATCTTTGCTATTTAGGGTTGAGATGTAAGGCAGGATCATCTTATATACCCACCCTCAAGCCATGTATTTTGACCAAATCCTTTTGCTGAACAACTCTGAAACCAGAGCTAAGGTTGTATATACAGCACTTACATTCAATTATTTTGATGTAGCCTAAGATGATTTATACCTTGGAGCAAGCAAACACCAGCAGATGCTACATCTGCATGAAGTAACCTGATGAAAGATGATGTTGTACCTCCAAAGCACTGATGAATTCTCTGCAGCATTCCTCTGAGCTAATGCATCGTGCCTTTTGCTAGAGAGGAACAATGACTTGAAATGTTTCAAGTGTGTTCCACATCCAAAGTAAATTCTTCTCTATCCCATCGCTGTGCAGGTTCTGCTCTTGCTAATGCTGAAGATAAACCAGTAGCAAATTATGAGTCTGTGGATGTTCTCTTAAGATTGACTTTTGCCATGGGTTTGCAGTAGAAGAACGAAAAGATCTTCTGATTCCTCTTCCCATATCTAATTCTAGAATTTTCCTTCCTTCTCTCCTTTATCTTTACATTTTCAGTGTGGAAGTATATCTTTTACTTTTTTCTTTCTGCAGCACCGTTGTTTTTGATAATGAGATTGCCACAGGAATCTGAACATGTTTTTAATCAGTTGCAATATTATTTTTATCCCCCTCTTGAAAGCTGATTCTGCATGAATTTTGCCTACATTCTTCCAGAAATCATCAGCCTCTTCTAGAACATGTTTGACCTATTTATAAACCAATAAAACTCTAAATGAAAGATGCTTAACAAATCATGAAATGACTTAGACTGTCCTTTTACTTTTCTCAGTTGTGCATATAATTCTTCCCTTTTAAGTACACAACTTTTGCGTGTTGATCTTTCAGGTAACTATAGACTTGAAAGATTCAGAGGTCAGAAAAACCAACCTGGTTCAATCTGTTGTGTTAGCAGAATAAATATGGCTTAGGTTTAAAATCACAAGAGCCTCTCAGAATCCCTTCTTATATGTAGAAAAGAATTTGGATCCTTTTCTCATTACTCATACTAAATCAGACTTCAGATCCAGCAAATCTGTAAATGGCAACCTAATGCAATAATAATAATCTGAAGTATATTCTAAGATGGAGGTACTTTTGTGCAATTCCACACTGGTTATGGGATGTCCTGTTGGTAGACCAGTCTCAGGAACATATGAAAAATAAAATTTAATTGCCACAAACTCTTCTAATTTCTTTTTTCCCTCTTTTGTTTTAAACTAAGTACCCAAAAAAGAATAAAGGAAAAACTACACTTCAACATTTATCATGTATGGAACCTGGGATTTCAACAGTGGTAGAAATGAAATCTAAAATTTCAGTGGAAAGCCTGGACCCTCTGATTCAGACTTGTGATCTAATCTAGACATCTAAATGGAGGAAACAAATGGCAATCTGTTTTTCTTTTTTGCAAACCTCTTAATATTTTGTACGAAAAGATAGTGAAGAGAATCATATATTTGATATCAGTCCAATAGTGTTGTGTTACTCTGTGCAGTAAATGTGGGCAAAGGAAACATGACTCTTATTTGGAACTTGGGATTGTTAGTCTCATTGAAATTATTACTCCAGTTACAATCAGGCTAACACTCATAGTCAAAATGATCTAATTATTACCAAAAGAGCCTGATTAAAAATACAAAGTTTTTTGTTTCCACGACAGGGAGCAAAAGGTTCAGGACTGCATGAGACACTACCTTCTTTCCCTGGCTATTATAATGTGTACGTGCTGCTTTTCAAAACTCGGTAATTTTACTGTTTTATCACTTACTATATATGGATATATAAAAGTAGCCCGAAGTACAAGTCCTATTATATACTAACATTTTACATCCCAGGTTCTTCAACAGGAGGAGTATGATGTTGATAGTGGAGGTTTCTTCCTCTTTGTTCTTGGGTGGGTTTGGATTATTTTTATGCTTTTACTGACATCATCCACTTACTTTTTCTTGCTTCATTGGCCCACAATTCTCATTATATATGTTGAATACTTGTTCTTTGTTGTTATACACAACATTTTTTTTTTCTAGTTCCCAAGGTGCATTTACTTTAGTAACCGGTAATTGGTGATTGATTACGTGTTTAAAGGCACTGGGTCCCTAGAGTCAATCTGTGCCTGTACCTTCAAGGTCTCTGCTGTCATCCTGTGCTTATATACCAATATATGACTTTATCATTCTAGGGCCACAGATTATTCTATACAGAATAACTACTGCTGTTTATTATTAGCTAAAAAAATATATCACATTTATAATGTTTGTAGTCATTATACCACATGATTACACTAAAGCTAAAAGCAAATTAGGCAGTAGCCACTTGATCATTGTGTAATTAGCTGTTAAAGCTGAAGCAAGCTAAAACAAGAGAAACCGAGACAGTCTGAAGTGTCCCGAGACCTCCGTTATTAAGTTAATGCAAATCTTTTTGGCTGTTACTGGTAATGGTAATACCATATTTTTGAGGCTACAGTAGTCTGTCAGATATCTTGTTGTTACATAACATATTTAAGGATGGTCAAAGGTTATTTTAAAATAAGTCATCATGCTACTTCATTGCAATATCATTTCTTTTACACATACAGATGACATTTTAAAAATTTGTAATTCAGTCATCATGTTTTACTCCAAACTGAAACTTGGCATAGTAGTTTCCAAATCAGGATAAATTATATTAATATTCTCTCATTATACATTTTACGTCATGTTTTTGGCCACTTTAAAGTAAAACAGGCACAAATTATGAACTTCTGGATTCAGAAGCAATAAGAATATTCCATATAAAAATGTAAGATGTTAGTATGTAATGGGACTTGTACTTTGGCCTATTTTTATATATCCATATGTATATTTTTAGTAAGTGATAAAACAATAAAGTTACTGAGTTTTGAAAAGCAGCAGTTACAGTTTATAATAGCCAGTGAGAGAATATAGTGTCTCATGCAGTCCTGAACCTTTTGCTCCCTTCCTTGGAAAGAAAAACCTGTTCTTGAGTCATCAGAACATTGGGTTTATTTAGTAGTTCACATGCTACGTTGATTAGGAAATAATTTTGTTTTAAGGTAAGAAAATTCCTTGAGAATTCTCTTCAAAAGAATTGTATTCACAGCCAGATTTTTATGAAATAATTACAAAAGATTAAATGTGCAAGCCATGATGATGTGAGTATGCATTTACATGAGTAAGTGTCTTCAGAAAAATCAATAGAAGTGTTCTCCAGGGTGAGCTTCAGTAGGTCAGATGTTTGAAGTATTTTAAATTTTGTGCACATCACCTACAGCCACATATCCCATATGACACCCACTTGACACCCCCCCATGTACCAACACATGCAGTACATGAACTGACACAAGCATAAAGGACACCTCTGTGAGTTTTGTGCTAGTAGGGACTGCAGAGTTGTGCCCTATGTATAAAGATAATCAAATGTGCAATTACACCATTTTTTCAAGCAAAGTGGTGCCCACATGACAATTACATCAAATACATTGCTAAAAATTACCACAAATGCAAAAGGAGATTAAATTATTGTTGCTATGGAAACTGTAACATGCAGCTTCCTGACTTGACGCGTGCAAAATTTCAGCCTTAATATCACACTGATACACATTTTTGCTTTTTTTTTACACTTGAATAGGTGAAGATGGAGTTTGTGTATAGTAATATATTAATTCAAGTTATATTTCTCTGGCATGCCATCTAGTATTTTTTGGTAGTTGCTCCGTACATATAGAGGTTTACAGATGCTTTACTGTATAAATGCTGCAGAGAAGTATTAAATGTTCTAAGCATATGTGTCTTAAAAAGAAAGGAAGATGATTTACCTGCAAAGTAAATTTTATAGAAGGGTCAGTGGATGTTCATGGACATGTATCTCGTGGAAAACAAAGATCTTGGGTTAAGCCCAATAAAAAGGGTGAAATTTATTTGCACAAATGCTTATAAGCCTTGAGTTAGGCTGATTATCAAGTGTTGTCACTGGGTTTTGCATGCAGCCACCGTAAAGTGACATCCAGTTCCCCAGGTAGATAGCTATGGCATGTTAGGTATGAAAACTTGTGTCATAATAAAACTTCGAGAACCAGTGATTTGAGAATCTGGTTATTTCCCCATAGCTGAGATGATAGTGTTGAAGCAGGCAGCTCCAGCACCAGACACCATTTAGGCCTGCATGCAGTGAGCACAGTAATTTCCACTTTGTCAGTTCTGGCACTGAGTTTTGTGCTGTTATGACTAGGTCGTTACTAGTACCTTATGCAGATAATTTAAAGCTTGTTCGGTTCATCTATGTTACACTGTATTAACATGACTGTCTAACATGCCCTGAAGTATTAATGCATTAGAAGATAATAAAATACTTAGGAACCATGACACAAAGTGCTATTCAATGTAATTATTGTTTTGCAGGATCTCTAGGGCTTGTGGCTTGGTGTAGGAGAGCAGAACACCTTTTGGTGGCAAAAAAAAATGAGGTACATCTTGAGAGAATGACTGAAAATGTGGATGGAGTAGGGCGGGGAACCATAAAATTACATTTGTTATTGTGAGTGTATATGCAAGCGCAGTACTTGAGCTCCCAAGGCAGAAGTTGATAAATGATTCAAGCCTGGACTAGGGTTGTTTGAACCAGCAATTCCCAACAGTGCTGTTCTGGTAGTAATTTTTTTTGTAAGATAGAGTATAGACAGAGCTCAGGCATTTTAATCACTCTGTATGACCTTGTTGTTACACAAAAGGGCTTAAAAATGTGTGTCTGGGTACTGTCCATAGAACAGGTCTTAGTAGATCTGTCTTTACTGGACCTTCCTTCCTTAGCAATTACATGTCCAAGTAAGTCTCAGTGTCAGTCATCTCTGCAAGTAGCAGCTGGCATGTAAAAGCTGCTTTAACACCTGTCAAAGTTACCAAAAGTAACTGCACAAATTTCTGAATATTCAGACTCTAACAATAGGAGGACACCAAAGCTGCATAGAGAAACCTCAGTTTTCACTTATGTGAAATGTAATTTCATTAGCATATATGCTTTTATTTTTTATCTTGACCAATCTGATAACCTCCTACGATGGCATGGCTGGCTGGGTATATGGGGGGAAAGCAGTGGATGTTGTCTAGCTTGACTTCAGCAAGGCTTTTGACACTGTCTCCCATAACATCCTCATAGGTAAGTTCAGGAAGTGTGGGTTAGATGAGTGGACAGTGAGATGGATTGAGAACTGGCTGAATGGCAGGGCTCACAGGGTTGTGATCAGGTTGCAGAGTCTAGTTGGAGGCCTGTAGCTAGCGGTGTTCCCCAGGGGTCAGTACTGAGTCCAGTCCTGTTCAACTTACTCATCAATGACCTGGATGAAAGGACAAGAGTGTACCCTCAGCAAGTTTGCTGATGATACGAAATTGGGAGGAGTGGCTGATACACCAGAAGGCTGTGCTGCCATTCAGTGAGACCTGGACAGGCTAGAGAGTTGGGCGGAGAAGAACCTAATGAAGTTCAACAAAGGCAAGTGTAGGGTCCTGCACCAAGGGAGGAATAACCCCATGCACCAGTACAGGTTAGGGGTTGACCTGCTGGAAAACAGCTCTGCAGAGAAGGACCTGGGAGTCTGGGTGGACAAGAAGTTAACCATGAGCCAGCAAGGTGCCCTTGTGGTCAAGAAGGCCAATGGTATCCTAGGGGTGCATTAGGAAGAATGTGGCCAGCAGGTCGAGGGAGGTTATCCTGCCCTTCTACTCTGCCCTGGTGAGGCCACATGTGGAGTACTGTGTCCAGTTCTGGGCTGCCCAGTTCAAGAAAAACAAGGAAAGAGTCCAGTGGAGGGCTACAAAGATGATTAGGGGACTGGATTGTCTCTCATAAGAGGACAGGCTGAGAGACCCAGCTCTGTTTAGACTGGAGAAGAGGAGACTGAGAGGGGATCTTATCAATGCTTACAAATATCTTAAGGGCGGGTGTCAGGAGGATGGGGCCAGACTCTTTCCGGTAGTGCCCAGCGACAGGATAAGGGACAATGGGCACAAACAGAAACACAGGAAGTTCCATCTGAATATGAGGAAAAACTTATTTACTTTGAGGGTGACAGAGTACTGGAACAGACTGCCCAGAGAGGTTGTAGAATCTCCTTCTCTGTAGATATTCAAAACCTGCCTGGATGCAATCCTGTGCAACCTGCTCTAGGTGAACCTGCTTTAGCAGGGGGGTTGGACTAGAAGATCTCCAGAGGTCCCTTCCAACCCCAGCCATTCTGTGATGCTGTGATTTTGTGATTTTTTTAGAGCAAACCTTGTAAAATAACAGCCTTGTTTAATAACAAATGAAACTGAACATTAGCACAGGAATTTTGGAAATGTTCAGAGATCTCACATTTGGGTGATTGTTAGCGGTATTTTGAAATTACTTTTATTCATCTCTATTTTATCATACTATAGTTATATTTATGTAATATCTCTCATTTCTTTATAGCTCTCAGTTTACTGAAGTGAGTTCAGGGTAATTGTATTTTGAAGGTTTTTTGCAGGGGCCTCAGTATAGTGTCTTTTATGAAGTATATTTAAATTCTAGCAGTTAATCTTCTGTGCTACAATAATTTCACTTTCCTACTAGGTTACAGTGTGTATTAGAAAGTATAACAATCAGATTGATGTAGAGTTTTCAAATTTTTTTTCAGTATTAGTTGTATATTATTTATATTGTTGATTTCTATTTATAAAGTTGTATTGTTAATTCTTTTTAAACGCTTGGGTCATTGTTATGCCAAAAAAAAAAAAAAAGGATATTTACTCATATTTACTCCGATAAACCTTTTGGTAAGGGAAGAAAAGGTGAGTTATAAGATTTCTTTAAATTTATTCCTGTATATGTTCAGTTTTTTTTCTAGTTTGTTTTTTCAGCAAACATTTGAAGTCCAAAAGATTTTTTTTTAAAATCTGGCACAGCTGGTAGATGTATTTGTGTGAAATGCAAAATTCTAAGACTTTCATGACATTTAACCTAAATGACCATTTTGAAATTTTTGCTGGTAGCCTCATTTAAACTATTTTTAAAAGTGTCAGTCATCAACCAGGTAACTGCAGTAATGGCACAGGTCATCATCTCTTTCCTAAAACATTGTAGAGTTTAAAGTAAACAGTTTGCAAATAAGATTTAGGCTATTAGTTGTTCAATTGTCTCTCTAATGTTTTTAATAAGAAACATTTATAGCAGTAAGCTGGGTATGTCTGCAAATGAGTGTTGAGATGATTTGATCCTGATTTTCAGTGGCTGACTGCATTTATAGTCAGAAGATGATGGTGTCACCTCTAACTCCAGCTAGCTCTAATTTATCTGTCTTGGCTCCTGGGAGCAATGAAATTGCTGTGGTATAGGCTTCGTTGCCAAATAAATATATATGATTACGCATACTTCCAAAGCTAAATCTCATGTAATTTTTTTTTTTTGTCAAAAGCAGTAAAGTCAGCAGCAACAAAGTTTTCTCTCAAATCTGTAAGGAATATGAGTAAAACTTGTAGGTAAGAAAAATCTTTCAAATATTTCCCTTTGTCCTGGAGTGAGAGGCAGGAAGGATGCTGTTCTTGGATTGCAGCTACTGAATACAAACATTGTCTGTTCCATCTGATGTAAAATTGTTGTAGGTCCCTTCCAACTGGCTCCTCTTCTCTTCTCTTCTCTTCTCTTCTCTTCTCTTCTCTTCTCTTCTCTTCTCTTCTCTTCTCTTCTCTTCTCTTCTCTTCTCTTCTCTTCTCTTCTCTTCTCTTCTCTTCTGACAGCTCATCTTAGCACTCTGAAACTCTTCAACATCAGTAAAATGAAGGGATATTTACAGAGAATTAGCTTAACACAATGCTTAAAATTAGAGATTTGTTCATTTATTTTTCCTAGTTTTAATAAGATAGGCAAAAATATAAAGCATCATGTAGGATCTACACTATGTCACAGAAATCTCAGCAGGTGGTAATCCTGAATCACTGTAGCTCCGCTGAGTCTCATCTGAACTACCTGTTTGCAGGCACCACCAGATGCTGAGACATTGCTAAGAGCTAGAGACACAGCATCTAGGCCTCCTGGAATTTTTGTGCCTTATTCATGCTCTCCTTTCTCCTTACAAAAATATTTTCTCTCGTCCCTAGGATCTGTGTTAGTTTTCCTGTCTATTTGCAGTAAGGACTGTAAAGCACTTGTGCAGCTGTTCGCTTCCACTGACTGAGTCTTGTCTCCTCTTGTCAGCTGAAGATTAGAATTGTTTGTGTTATGGTTTTCATAAATGCACAAGTAATTTATAGTTAAGTACTGTATAGTTACTATCTTAAAAGAATTATTTTAGTGTTGAGTGGCAAGGAGAAAGATGTTCTTACTCCTAATTACCACAACTCCCCTTCCCCACAGCTAAACGAAGCATTTCTGGTTTTGTGCTTTATTGGTACAAGAGGAGGGACTAAAAAGCAATTAAGGAATTTTGTCATAGTTTGAATCACAGTAACACAAAGCCATCACAATGACTTTCTGATTGTCTCCTGTGTACTCTTGTGTATAGGTTATGCAAGGAGGAATTATAACTGACATGGCAGTACGCATTTCCCACTGTGCAGTAGCTCTGCCTATTCTGCTAAGACTCGCATGAGAAACAGTACCTAGTTCTGGGGCCTCATTTATTCCCCGCAGTTTGAGATATGTGTTCTTGAAAAAGGAGAGGTTGGAGAAACATCAGGTTCCTTTTTAAACTGATTTCACAAAAGCTCAATTAAATGGTGATTTGATCTTATGTGGCACAAATATTATTTGCCTGGCAGAAGTAACAGTGGGACTTCAGGTTGAGTAGCACTTTCCTGCAGAGGTTTGGACATGTTTCCTAGGCATGTCTACTGTAAAAGATTTGAGCTTTCACTTGCATCCTTACAAAAGACATATATAAGCATTTAACTGAGAACTGTAGCTGTAGATGCCTGAAGGTCTGTTTTAAGTGCTGAAATTGATGTCCAACTCCTGTTGGATATAGGATGAAACTCCTAACAGGCATGTATAAGGCTATATGCCACTTAAAGAAGCACAGATACATCTCATCCTCCTTTCAAATCCAGTGGTAGGTGTTTGTTCCAAGTGCCTATTCAAGTCAAAGCATGATTTTCACTATTGCTATGAGGAACACAGGTCTCTTGAAAATTAACCCTTGGATTCATGGTTTAGAAAAAGAAATGACCGCTGTGTATCAGGATGTTGGGAAGACTGCTGTGAACGGCTGGCATGTTCAGGACATGCAGGCACACCTGCAAAGTTTATAGAAAATCAGGCTGATTATAAGAGTTTCTTATGCTTCTTTTCCAGCTTTTCTTAAATTGATATTTAAGTCCCCATACAGCTCTTATGTTGATGTCATAAACTGAGCCATTTGGTATGACATAATTCCAGCCTCTTTGAATTAGTGTTGGCAGTTAGATTACTATTATTGATAGTGCCTGCAAGCAGGGAACCATTAAGGTGTCATAAACTTAGCAACCTCCTATGACATAATACTAATCTTTTAAATTTAGTTGTTACAATTAGGTTGCATCCCAAGGGTGCCTACTCTAGTGCCTGGTGTGTGTATGAGCATAGGATGCAACTTTTCTAAGAACTGTTAAACTTTGTATTTCTTATGACATTTGATCAACAGCTACAGCAGCACGTATGGCAGAAATAATTTCCATTTGCTGTTTTTAAGTAGAAGATGACAAGTAATGTGAGAACATCTTTTCAAAAGCTTTCATAGTATAATTAAGAATGGATGAGTGATAAATGGATAAACCAGGAATCAAAACAAACAGAAGAAAGTCAGGGTTTGGGAAAAAGTGTAGCTAAAACTTTTTCAACAACTATCAGCTTACAGATGGTTGTGCCTGTCTTCTTATAGCTATCTCCACAGTTTGGCATTTAATGGCTACAGAAAAACTTAAATAGGAGGCTAAATCCTAAATATATTGGATAACAATTTTAATTTGCTTAATAATTTTACATTTTAAGACTGGTGAATGGGAATGGAAGGGTTTTAAGATACGCATGCACAGTGGTCAGAGTATAAGGAAGTTCAGCAAATTTTTATTTACCATTGATATTCTGCATATCATGGGAGCAGTAAGTCAGGACTATTGGCATGTATGTGAAAGCTCATTCACCACAGGACATGCTTTTGATGTATTAACTAAAAATGCAGAGAGGAGTTTGGCAGAATTCTTCAAAGGGACAGGAATTTTAACTTTTTTTCAAATAACATAATAAATTCCTTGGACTCTTTGAGGTATAAAACATTTTAAACCTTTAGCCCTAGAAAACGTCTCTACAGCAAGTCAAGCATTGGTTCTCGGTATCTGAAAATGCCACAGCTTGCTGTGGTGTAGGCTTTAATTCAGCTTGCAGGTACATAAAACTCCCCCGCTGATTTTGAACAGCAGGTTTGGAAAAACATTTCTCTGAGAGTTTTTAGAGTGAGTGGATTACAGATAGTAACACTCTTAGCTAAAGAAATAAAGAAACCAGACACCACACTGAAGCTCCTCTCTTTGACAGCGAGCAAAACACTTTGTGGCTGCATTTGGTATTGGGACTTACACACAGAAACAAGCAAGGAATGACATTACGGTAAGGTAAGCTGGACCATCAAAACCAGCCTGTTCAGACAACTAGGCTGTAAAAACAGGAATCCAGCAGGTAGTGCATATAGAATATGGTTTTCTAAGTAACATTGTGTAAAACTTGAAAGTCACAGTTAAGTGAGATATGAACACCCAATTGCAGTTAGTGATGTGAGGACAGTAGAATGATACAGAACCAGCCAGCCAGAAAACCAGCAGGTATCAAAGTTGACAAGTAAACCACGCAGTGGAGAGTGTTAAGAGATATTAGCCAGTCTAGTGGCAGTGGTTGTGAGGCAAACCATTTAAAACAACCATGAGAAATAGGTGTTACTTTTCAGCGACTCTTCTGGGGATGCTTAGTAGCCAGAACTAAAGAAATTACATACTAAGGAATAATAAGATGTTGACTTTACAGATCTTCTTTGCATATTTTCTCTTCTTCGGTAGCAAGAAACAAAAATCAAGGAAATAAAATGTCTCCTACTGTGTTGTTCACCTGCTACCTATTGGTGCTGCTCTCCTGCTGTCTTCTCCATCTGCTTTAAATTCATTTCTGAAATGTGCCCTCCTTAAAAATAAGTTATTATTAATTTCATAAGGAACAAATTAAGAAATAGCAAACACAGAGGCATTTTGTTGAATTACAAGCAATTAGAACACAATGGGGAGAGGAGCAGGGAAGAAAAACATTATACCAATTATGAATATTCTAAAAAAAAAAAATCTGTCAGATCCTGAGAGTCATTTAAAATTTTTAATTTGTCTTTTCCTGGGATAACTGCCATTCTAATTAATGAAAATTTTCATTAGTGGTGGCTTTAGGATTTTACTTGGTGTAACTAACACGCTGCCTAAGATAATAAATAGTAGTTGAGAAATGTGACAGTACATTAGTCATGAAGTAATACATAAGAAACAGTCTAATTCAGCAACACCCTCACTTTTATTCACCTGCTTTGCATTTTACATATTTTGTTTACCTGGGAAAATGAAACCTATCCTTGTCTGCTAATTGAAGCCTCCTCATCTTTAACCCTTCATACCTTTTATACATATATATTCTTTTAGCAAATGGGTAATTCTCTTCCCATTTCAAGTTTATTAATACCCAGTATAACTTTTTAATCCATTTCCTCACTTTTTATGGTAAGGAGTCTCTTCTGCTCACATTTCTTTCAGTGACTGCATATCATACATTTCTTCCCTGTGATTTTTGTTCATGATGGCTTATTACTGTGGAAATTTTGTGCTTCTGTGGTTATAGAAGTTTCTTTAAAAAAAAAAAAAAACATTAACATTACTGAAATGAATGTATTTTTATAGGATGAGTGTTGCCTCTAAGAGAGCTTATCAGAAACTAAGGGTAAAAAGCTGTTTTCCTCAGTTTTGCTCCTGCTTTATGTAGCAGTACAGTTCAGCCAAAGTGGAAGCGAATATAAAGAGGATAGTTGTAATTGAAGGTTAGATTGCATACACTATGAAATTATTTTTTAAGAACTGCAACCTTTTCCACTGAAATATGTGGTAGTAGTAGCGTAGCTTTGAAATTAGGCATGATGAAATTTACACGCTATGTTAACCTTGCATAAAGGTTAGGAAGGAAAAATTCTCCATGTAAAATGTGTTCTTAATTTCATCTTCGGGTATGCTGACTGAGGCTGCAGGAACAGCCTTTAGCCCAAGTGACAGGGAGCGCAGGAGACTTTTGCTGAGTTCTGAATACTCCTGCATGTTGAGTGACTGTTGTGAGCTCTTGTCATTAGCTAAAGGGATGACCTTCAGCCGATCGCTTGACTTTGGCCTTCTGTTTCCCTACCCATTTAACTATGATGGGCTATGCTTTCTCCATACTTTTCTTGCCATCTCCACTTGCTCTTTTCTGTAGTATTTTTACATAATCAGCCTAAAAAAGCATAATTTTATTTATTTTACATTTGTACATAATTAGGGATAAATTAGATTTGCCTGTTCTACTGGCTAGAGTAGTGCTTTACTTTCTGGACAGGTGACTATCAACAGATTAATTTTTATAAAGGTCCACTAGGCTTGTGGGGAAGAGTCTTCCACATCGCAGAAAAAGATAATTTCATTGCCTTTCTATTTCTGTAGAACTAAGGAAATATCCAGGAGCCCTAGAATATCTTAAAATTTTAACAATCACTCTTATTAACAGTATGAAAACACATTTTTGGGGTTGCTTATGCTGTCAGGTAACAAAGGATGCTTTGGAGAAATTACAAATGAAAAACTGTGGTTTCTATTCTACGTCTATTGTAAATTTAGACGACTCAATAAAGCATTTCAATTATCCATACACGATACTACAGAATGGTACTACAGTCTTTCAAGAGGGCTTTGGGTCTTCTAAAAGTCTACTAACAACACTGTTCTTGCATTTAATGTAAGTATTTGAGTAGACCAAAAGAAGCCAATCAGTTTTCAGTAGTTAACAGAAATTCCTACAGGGCAAGATGCAAGTTTGTACATGCCTCAAGATTTTGGGCTGGCAAATATGAACAAGCATTAGGTTGGGCCCAGATTATAATCTTGAGCTGAGATGACCTGTCAGTCTGATAAAATGTTCTGCTTTGAATGTGCTGCTGTAATGTAAATGTCATGGTTTGCAATGCTACTTCCGCCTGGAAAGTCCATGCTCCAAGCTCTGAAACAGTGATTTTATTACATGACTGCAAGGGAAAAAGCAGGTTACTTGAAATCTTCTCTCCTCTCTGTTTTGTCTCATACTATGTACTCTAGTAAAATACAAGACTTAACTTGCTGGTCATCGGCTAATTTGACTCAGAGGTAGAGAATTATATGTCATGGAATAATAGCATTGCCTGTTTAAAAAAATGCCATCATAACAAATAGCTTAGCATTCATATTTGGATCTCTGAATTTTCAGAGTATCACTGCCAAGGGCTTTCTTTACATGCTTCCTTTCTGGACTAAATGTAGTGAGCAAAAACCCTGGTTCTGTTGCTCGGTGCCATTAGGTATGCATGTACCACTCGCACAGAGTGCAACTTATTGAGAAAAAGGTGGCTTCATAGTTCAGGTTATCCAATATTTCTTTGTCCTCATTATATAATTCTTACATTGCGTAGTTCAGTGCATCTTTTACAAGCTACTATAAAAGTTACATATATTCAACAAAAATAAATAGAATAAGTTAAAATTGGAGAAAGCTGTCAGGTTTTTAGTGCAGCTCTTCTGTAACTCTGCAGAGAGTTAATACGTACTGTCCCACTGAAAATGGAGGAATTTACATGGCTACTGTATCTTGCACAGAACTGTAGATTAATTTAGGTTGGAAAGGGCTGCTCGAAGTCATGTGGGCCAAGGACCTACTCAAAACATGGCCTTAAAATGTCGTTGTTCAAGGCATTGTCCTGCTGAGTTTTGAGTAGCTCTAAGGGATGCAGATTCCACAAACTCTCCAAGCAACTTGCTTCAATGTTTGACAAATGCCATGATGGACAAAATGTTTCGTAATACCTACCTGGATTTTTCTGGGTTTCAGTGTCTGTTTTCTTCTATTCTGTCAGGGTGCTCTTCTGTAAGAGCCTGGCTCTGCCTTCTGTAGACTCTCTCATTAGGTAGCTGAAGACAGCAATAATATCTTCCTTTAGCATTTTCTTCTTAAAACTCAGCAGACTTAATTCTCTCAGCCTCATTTGGTACATCTTGTGCTGCACCCCCTGATCGTCTTGGTGGCTCCCTGCAGCATTTTTTCTTTATGTGTAGGTTTGTCTTGTACTTGGGAGCCCAAAGTTGATCTTTCATGTGCAGAATAGAAAGGAATAATCACTCTCCCCAACTGTTGACTGTACTAACAGCCCAGGAGGTGGCTGGCCGCCTCTACTGCAAGGGCACAATAGTGATTCATATTCAACTTGTTGTTCCCCACAGGTCTAGGTGTTGTATGGAGTTATTCTGTCCCCAGTGTAGGACTCTGTATTTGTCTGTTGAACTATGTTATTATTCTGCTTTGCAAAGTATATTTTCAAAAAGGAATTTGTTTACGTATATGTTGGTTTAAAATGCTTTAATTTTTGTGCAAGTAGTACCTTCAGTGTAATTCTGAATATATATAAACCTGCCTCTGCCTGTTAGTCCCTGTAGCAAGTCTTCCAGCATTTTTTATTTGTAAAAAATAAGTTTATAGAAGTGACAATTTTAGTAAAATACTCAGAGGTTTTTTTGGTCTAAATCTACTATGTCTCTCTCAGCAATGTATGGTGTTGATTCAGCATTCAAGCTATTAGAGAAAAGAATTGATTCAAGATAGTTCAGATTGGAATGCATGGAATTTTACAGTTTCTAAAGAGAAGTGCGTGCTTGGGCTCTTTTTCATTTAACAATCCAAGGGCATATGTAAATGGTGCACAGGATGAAATTCTGTCCTAGGTAATTGCTCTATGTAAGTTCTAATTCAAGGCCAATTTAAATGAGATAGTACAATGAATTGAAAATACGTACAGGTGGAATTTGCCTCTCTTTCTTGATGGTATTTGTGTAAGTTGATGACAGTCACTGTGGTTCCATTCATAATCACAGGCAGAAACAGGCATCTCCAGAGATGTCTCAGAAAGATCTGACCAATTGCTTTCTGGAGGTACCTATCTCTGTATTGACTATACGTAGCCTAAGGTTACCTGCCAAAGATTACCTGCTGAAATTAGATGAGGTCAATCTCTCTTACGTTAATTTTTGAAAACACCTAGTTGTACATTTTGAATAGTCACGTACTGGAAGAACAGAAATTGTGGGGGTTTTGGCCAGATTACTCTTTCTTTGCACTTAAAGAGTTTAATTTACTGAGTTTTCAAAATTAGGGCACTATTCTTAGAAGTGCCCCACCATGAAGCTCTGCTTATTAGATAGTTAATGTTTCAAATATGAGGTCGATGTTTTCTTAGTTAATAATGTCATCAGATAGTAGTGTCAATGTATTTATTAAATAACTATTTAGGATTTTTTTAAGGTGGCAGCAACAGTATTTAGAACAATATTTAGCATACTTCATGCAGATTTATGTGTTCATTGATAAATTCTTAGTTATGTCAACATATACTAACACCCTCTCTGCCTGATTTAGGAATATATTGATACATTTATTGATAAATAAATTATTTTCCCATTTTTAATTCTCTTACTGTTTGACTTTTATTCAAACAGAAGCAATCATACACCTGTTCATTTTCTGTTCTTTATAGCCCTACAACACCTCTCCAACAAATAAGGCAGTGCACCAAGGAGATACTGTTGGAAGCAGGTCCTATTTTTGATTTTACATGATGACAGCAAATGCATGACAATTTTGCATGTCTTTGCTTTCTTTCTGTTTATTAAAAGAAGCTCATTTTTAAACAATGTACTTATCTATTTTAATATTGAATACCGTCTTCTGAGTCTTACTGCCAGATGTTGCACAGTTTAAAATTTCTTCATTTACGGATTAAGACTATGTTTTGGCATAGCAACTGTAAACACCTGATAATTGCAATGGTGTGTTAACTACCACAGTTTCACTATATGAGAAGAAAAAAATATTGATATATGCTGCATAAGTGTACTGAAGACTTTGGGCAGGTATGTCAGTGCTCTACATTAAAAAGTTATTAACAGAAATGCATTTATGTAGCAATGTTCTTAGAAAAATATTTCCAACATTTTTACTGACCTAATAACTTTGGCCATGGATTACTTGCACATTCATTAAAATACAGAGCCACCTTTAGACACAGTCTTACTTATATTCCCACACACCAACATACAATAAAGAAAATGAAGCATGGTATCTTCCAATAAAATCAGAATAGTAATTTCAGGTATGCATTTGAAACCTGAAATAAGGCACTGAGTTTGTGTACAGAACTGGGAACCCCTGTAAGTGAGAGAAGGAAAGAAGCCGGTGCTGTGGTCTCTAGTTTGTGGGTTGGCTGGTACTAGCACTTCTCACTGCTAGGTGCATTTCACGTGGATTTGCATATGTGAGTTGGATTGTATGGGATTAGGCAAAAAAAAAAAAAAAAAAAAAAATAAAAGAGGAAAAAACCCCCAAAAGGTTGGAACTGGAATTAAGTTCCATGTGAAACTGGGAATTTGCTAAATTCCTTTCTAGTGGGTGAAATAATGATATTTATTAGGAAAAAAATGTAAGAATAAAGGTTTAGCTAGGAATTGGCTTGCTGGATTGCTCTAGAGTCTCAGCTCTAGAGTGATACTGCTGACATGACACTGGGCAGTCGAAAAAGCTTCAGATGTTTAAGAGCTTGATTGTAGACATTTGCTTCTGGTAGTTCATTTCTGAATGTGTGTAGTCTTGTGTCATGATTATTTGATTCTTGTGGTGGGTTGACCCTGGCTGGATGCCAAGTGCCCACCAAAGCCACTCTGTCATTCCCCTTCTCAACTGGACAGGGGAGAGAAAATACAATGAAAAGTTCATGAGTTGAGATAAGGACAGGGAGAGATCACTCAGCAATTACTGTCATGGGCAAAACAGACTCGACTTGAGGAAAAAAAAAAAATCAATTTATTAACAATCAAATCAGAGTAGGGCAATGAGAGATAAAAACTAAATATTAAAACCACGTTCCCCTCACCCCTCCCTTCTTCCCAGCCTCAACTTCATTCCAAATTTTCTCTACCTCCTTCCCACAAGCGGTGCAGGGGGACAGGGAAAGGGGCTTGCAGTCAGTTCATCATGCATTGTCTCTGCCCTTCCTTCCTCCTCAGGGGGAGGACTCCTCACACCCTTCCCCTGCTCCAGCATAGGGTTCCTCCCACAGGAGACAGCCCTCCATGAACTTCTTCAATGTGGTCCTTCCCATGGGCTACAGTTCTTCACAAACTGCTCCAGCGTGGGTCCCTTCCATGGGGTGCAGACCTTCAGGAGCAGACTGCTCCAGCGTGGGTCCCCCGCGGGGTCACAAGTCCTGCCAGCAAACCTGCTCCAGTGTGGGTTCCTCTCTCTCTCCACAGGTCCACAAGTTCTGCCAGGAGCCTTCTCCAATGCAGGCATCCCACAGAGTCACAGCCTCCTTTGGGGACTTCCAGCTGCTCCGGTGTGGGGTTCTCCCCATGCTGCAGGTGGATATCTGCTCCCCTGCGTACCTCCCTGGGCTGCAGGGGCACAGCTGCCTCACCATGGTCTGCACCAGGGGCTGCAGGGGAATCTCTGCCTGGAGCCTGGAGCACCTCCTCCCCCTCCTTCTTCACTGACCTTGGTGTCTGCAGGGCTGTTTCTCTCATATTCTCACTCCTCTCTTCAGCTGCAGTTTGTCCCCTTGTTTTTTTTTTTTTATTTTCCCCATTCTTAAATATGCTATCACAGAGGCTCTACCACCATTGCTGATTGGCTCAGCCTTGGCCAGCAGTGGGTCCGTCTTGGAGCTGGCATTGTCTCTATCGGACATAGGGAAAGCTTCTAGCACCTTCTCACAGAAGCCACCCCTGTAGCCCCCCTGCTACCAAAACCTTGCCATGCAAACCCAATATAATTCTGAAGTCTCTCTTTGGTTTCAAATTTTTACACGGAATCATTCAGGAAATTGGACCTAAGATGTATTAGTAACTTTGTGCCTATCATACTGTTGAATTTATTCATACCTGTGCTGCATGCAATTATTAGCATGACCAATGTACAAGCATTAGCATGGACAATATGAGTGATTAAGATTTCTCCTATGGACACTATCACTGGATCTTTAGTAACCCTGCAGAGCAGACTGAACTTCATTTTTAAATACTAGTCTAATTATTCCTACAGAGTAAATTGCATGGTATTTAGTTTGACTACTTTGAAAGCCTAAGATCTGAGGCTGCTTTGCAGTGATTTGAAATCTGTGTTTCCAGGGAGCTGAGTTATTTGAAACCAGATGTTTAACCACTAAATTACATTTCTATCTCAACTTCTCACCTAGATAGGAATATCCCTAATGACTATATTGAGACAAATGGCAATTATTGTTATACAGCATAGGTGCTATTGATATGATGCTATCTCACCAATGCTAATAAAAAACCAGAGAAATATCTCAATTTTAGTCAATGAATGGTCCAGGTCCTTAATAAAAAATAACTCGTTCAGTGTTTTCAAAATAAGGATTTCTGAACCCCCACATACACAACATGAACATAAGATGTTTGGTAAGATGAAACTCAAGCAACAGCAGAACAAGACTCACCTACTTTAAATAGGGAAGTATACAAGTATTCACATAAAGTGGTATTAGTAATTCCTTTGGCTGTTGAGCAAGTAAACCATGACATCAAGGGTGTAAATGTCCCAGCATTTGTTAACATCAACACTGTTAACATTGAGATAGATCTGTGATAGTAAACCAAAGATAAGCAGCATGACCAAAGGGAGTCTCCTGTCTCATTCACAGTTTTAAGTGTTGGGAAGTATTTTGGGGCTATTACTCACTGATGCTGGAATCAACTAGTAGAGACACCATGGATTTTTTTTTTTTTTTCTTTTAAAGTACACTATAGAGAAATGGCAGCTGTTTTCCTCCAGGCTCGCATTTTTGTAATCCATCCTTAAGAGGAAATCAATACAGATTCTCTCAGAGGCTTTCAGGGCTGTCTCCCATGTCAGGTGGAAAGGAACAAGAAGAAACAACTTGCTTCAAGAAACTAGGGATGTCGAAAAACTTCAATAGGCTGTAGACCTGTCTTCTTTCTTATTAGGCTTACTGTTTTCAAAGAAGTAAAAAAAAAAAAAAAAAATCCCTTCTCAAAGGTACTTACCTCATCGTTATGACTGACCTTCAGAAACTCTTTGCCTTCCCACCTGATCTTCAGTCAGCATCTAGATAAATCAATAACTGAAACAATGCCCTCCTGCTTCCCTTTGTTTTAAAAACACTCTGAATGGTATGAATTTTATGTTATAGCCAAGAAGTCACAAAGTAGCCTCTCTATTTCTGTACAGCAAAGAAAGCTCAAAGGTCGCTGAGTTGTTAATAAAGCAGCCCTAAAAATAGAAACCCCAGATGTTTTAAAATATGAAAAGTAAATGACAGAATTTATAGTAATTAGGTAATCATTTGCAACTCTGAAACAATTTTCTAACTCAACATTCCTGACCTAATACTGAATAGTATTGTCATTTGCCCCTTAACTCTTCAGGTCAAATGAATTCTGAAATTTAGTGTTTCATTTTTTTAGAGGAGTCTAGTTTCAGAGGCCTGGAACATTAAAATCTTAAACACTTTGTGATGCTTCAGGAAAAACCTTGACATGCAATCTAATTAAAGGTAATTCTTCTTATATATAGGATGTGTTTTTCCTTTTCTGCATAAAAGCTCTGGTTGCCTTTCTAATGTCCTTCTAAAAGAAGAAGGTGGAAAGACAAGATAAGAAAGGAGAGGTGTAGAAGGGGAAATGAGCTGGAAATACACAGTAGCTAATGAGAGCTATTCTGCAATGTTATGTCTTCTGTAAATTTTTATATGAAATCTCAGGGAGCCTTGAAAAGAAAAAGCTTGTATTGTTAAGGAGTTAATATACTATTCAAGAGACATGCCTGTCTTGTTTTCCATCTGAAAAAAAATCTCTTTACAGCTTCTGAATGCACATTTCACTGCTTTTTGGATGACCGGCTTTTATCTAAATACAGTGCCGTGAAATTCAGTAGCATGGTTGTTACTATAAAGAACTGAAGTCAGTCTGGGTTCCAGTTCTGAGAAAGAACAAGACTAAAACACCAAAGCAAAATATTGTACTTCATACTTTGGCTTATCAGACAGCTTAGTCTAGGAGGGCTGGACCTCGCTGGGTAAGATTCATAAACAAAATTGTCAGGTTTTCAACAATGAACCATACTGTATCTAAATGAAGGATTCAGTCCTGCTGCCAGCTTTAAAGTTAGGTAGTAATGTTGTTGGTCACGGCTGGTAAAACAAAGAAGCAGCACTGAAAAGATTTTTCTGCCCCTGAGAGTTGTTATTTTTACCTCTTAACTTATGTAAGGTGTTTGAAAACATGTTCAGATGTGTAATTGCTTTGTGTTTTCTTCAGGATGGATTTTTAATTTAAAAATGACTCATACATAAGGTTAAGCAACTTGGAAGGGGATAATTTTGTTTCCAAACGTGTTTTTCCAAATGTATCTTAAATTTTGATCTTATTCACAGTTGGAAAAATGTTCCTGGTTTCTGGAGAACACTGCTCATGTGCCTTCCCAAGACTATGCGTGCCTACCAAGAAGCAATAATTTTTAGGGCAGTTTCTGAGACTGTGTGACTTATCTTGCTTTTGGAAAGGGATTGAAACTCTATCACAGATGGGGTAGTGCTTCAAAATTTTGATTCTGAAGGAGAGACTATGCAACAAAGTAAAAGCTCTTCATGATACTTTGCCTTATGAAGGAGGTGCTTCTCAGAATTCTCACTGTGATATTAAATAAAGACCAGCAGGTAAACAAGTAGTGGTAACAGAATTAAAACAGAGACACTCATTCTCTCCATGCTTTCAATGTAATCTTGAATTTCACATCAGAATTAGCTTTTCATAAATCTTTGTGTTTCACATGCCTTTTGTGGTGTACTAGGATCCTGCTCTCTTGTGGTACTGCTTCGTTACACTGACATTTGCTTTGACAAACCTCTGTGTGTCAGTGACATCATGAATTAGTAGCAGTATTAGGACCACCTTGTCATTAACTGACAACTTACAAAGGAGATTATGCTGAGAGTCCATATTGTCCATTAAATTAGCCAAAAATTGCCAGATATGGTAGCTGAAGGAAGAACTATGCATGTTTCTTTCCATGTTGTAGCAGATAATGAAAAATGATTTTTTGCATTTTCTTTCTGAACATACAACTATAACAAAACAACAGCTAAGTGCACAGAAAGATGAAACAACAATTATCTGATAAAAAAATCCCCAAAGGGCAAAAAACCAAACTTGTTTTTCAAGTAAAGAGGTCGAAGTATAACAGGGAAGAGACTGGTGCATTTCCATTGGCAATAACATGTCAAGAACATAAGATTGGAGAAGAGAAACATGATGATGAAGCAAAAAAGATGTGGTGGCAACAGTAGAATCAATCACCATGGCTCAAAAAAGTCATAATAAACAAAAAGTATTACATAAATATTTCTTTTATGTTGTCATGAGAATCACTTATTGACACAAAATCTCTCTCAGTTCTCTGCAACAGCAGAAAAACATTCCCAAAGAACATATTCAGATCCAAATTGTTTTTCGTCCTTCAGGACAAGCTGCATGGTTCTCTCTGTTTTATGTCCTCAATGTCACAGAATGCATGTATTAAAAAACAGTTCAAGCTAATAAAACCAAATCCAAAAGTCTCAATTTTAACTTGTGCCCCTCAGCTCAATAAAAGATGTAAATTTAGTGTGTACATTTATTTTTATCTCATACTGAATCTTACTAAAATTTGAAATAACTTTTTGACTGAAAATTCTGACATTTTAAACCTTGCTTTCATTCTAAATGAAAACAAAACCAACATTATTGACACATAAAAAACTACTGAGAAAAATATTTAATATTTAAAATTTAGAATCTTCTGGAAAATGACTCTGTGCTTCGTTAGAGAGAGCTTTGTAATCTGCAGTAAGACTGAAGTATTATAGTATACTAGCTAGATCCTACCTATAGTGATTTTAAAAAATAATTTCTTTATCGTCTATTTTATGATCTTTCAGTTCCAATGCAGCACTTGGTGCAGCATGATAGTGTTTTGCTCTGCTTGACGGCATTATGGTGCCTTTTGTAGTGATTCCTCAGGTGGCTCCTGATCTGTCTGTTTTCTTGTGCGAAGTTCTCTGTGAGGCCTCACATTTGCATTTGCGATAATATTCAGGTGCTTTGGTTGATTTGTAATCTGTCCTGAACAAATGCATAATTTAATTTTTATTTTCTTGTAAACAAGAGAAGAGTCTACTTTCAGTGGAAAATAGAGCCTACTAATCCTGTCAGCTAATCAAAGGCAGTTTGTCACCCATCCAGATTTCTTGTTTAGGAAGCAGGTCAGAGTTGTTCAAATTTGGGTCCCTAAAATGTGTTTTCTAGGTGAATGACCTGTTTTCAAAAAGTGTGAACACCTACTGTTTATTGCCAGTCTCACAAAAAGTCAGTGCTTCCTCATGCATTTAGGTAATTGACTTTTCATCATGTACTTTGAAAACGCTGAAGTTGTCTAGAATACAGATGTATTTATAATGTGCCTGCAAGATGTATTGATATTCATTGTTACAACTGCGTGTGCCATAGTAAAGGCACTTAAAGAGAATTGTACTGGAAGCAAATGTTTTTATAATCTGCATAAAAGAATGTTTTGATAACTTGCATAAAATCTAATAAATAAAGCTGAGCCATGTGAGAACTAGTTCATGTTCTTTTGTTCCCTAGTTATTTAGTTCTCCATGTATGCTTGGCTCCTTTTTAGGGTTGAAAGGGAGGATTCACCAGACTAAGTGCAGATCTTAGTTTCTGAATCTCAGGCTCCCTTTAAAGTGACTAGAAAGAGTAGGCACTGCTTAAATAAACTAAACCTCAATGTTATATACAAAACAGTTCAGTTGCATTGTTTCTGTTTCTCTCCCTTGACATAAAAAAGAGTGTAGGTTGACCAGCTTATATGTGGGGATCAATACGGGAGATGTCAGAAGTCAGGTCAGCTGAATCGCCCAAGGTTTCAAAATTTTGCCATGACCTGCCCTAACAAAGAAAGCCTGTATCAGAGCCTAGAACAACTCTCTGATGGTGCAGAAACCCATACAGGTGAGTTTTCCAGGTGATCGTTTCAGATGTATGACTGTGACTGGAATCAGCCTGTGACTGATCAGCCTGTGGCTACATTTTATACAGACACAGGAGAAGGTCATGTACATCTCCTATTAGTTTTGTAAGGGTGTAATACTCTTTTGTTTATGCAGTCTTTCTTGAGTATAGCCAGGGAATTTAGTACTAGATTTTTGTTTGCTTGTTTTAGGGAACAGCAATTACTTTGAACACCAGGAAGTATTCCAAAATTGTACATATTCAAACAAAAGTTTTAATGCCTGCTTTGGCACCAAAATGTGAATATATTTTGCACAGTATGTTTCTTTTTATTGTCCCTTTCTGCAACTGTGAAAAACAGATCTGTTTTAAAAGTTACAGAGCAAATTTCTTCTTTTTATGAACCGGGATAGAATACAAAGAGGAATGCTTCTGTGCTGAGATGACATTCATTAATCTTTTATAAGCGATAGGCACAAAATATTTGCTGCCTGAATTTCAAGAGAACATGAGGTCATTGATCAGTTCCTGATTCTCAGACTGCTGAATGGGAATGTGATGAAAAGACATACTCTATCATTTTATTGTCAGTAAGCAAGCTAAAGAATTAACCATCTTAAAAGACTTTCACCAGGTGATATCATAGTCCTGAACAAAATATGGTGCCCTACCAGTAATTTAACTGTAAATATATTGACAGCACCTAATCTGTTTAATACCTTAAATGGTATTGATCTTACTGTAAACAAAATTATGCAATTTTAAATATAGCTTAATGTCAGCTAATTAGTATTTTAGCATTTACCTTTGACAAAAATCAATACATTTAATTTAGCTATTTAATTATTTAGTCAAAGCTATCATTTTGACTGAAATTGGAATCCCTTTAAACATTGGAAAGAAAACCTACTCTTACCCAGTTTTCTAATGTAAAAATCTGAGTATTTTCTGTAAAGTGTAATTATGGTCTCTTTTGTGTTTACAGATAGCATTTTTAAAAGAACAAACAAAAACCAACAGTTCCTTGTGTTTTTTCTGAGAAAATTTTAAATTCTAATGCAATTAGATTAATACTTAAGAAGAGTACTGAAATTACATGTAATTATCACTATAATTTTCACATTGGTACTGCAGAAGTTACATAACTCTAAATCCTAAGAAGGGGAAGAATTGTGAGAATATCCATATTCATCAGAGGAGCAAATCTTAATGCATATTTTTGGACACCACTTTCTTATTG
Source organism: Pelecanus crispus (assembly GCF_030463565.1). Taxonomy (NCBI): domain Eukaryota; kingdom Metazoa; phylum Chordata; class Aves; order Pelecaniformes; family Pelecanidae; genus Pelecanus; species Pelecanus crispus. Next base: position 106,861,221 of record NC_134645.1, read on the forward strand.
TCTGTTTGAGAGGTACTAGACTAGGCTCTGAATGCCTTGGGTTACTTTCAGCTATGTTAGACTTGAGTTGCAATTGTTGGAATGTTTGTGATGGCTGTTTCTAGTGAAAATTAGTAAAGAAAAGTGCTACTAGTCCAAGTGGTATACAAATAGTCATATTAAGAATTAGTAAAGTAGTACAGAAGGGTTACCTTGTTACTTTAATGCTGTAGTCTTATGTCTGTTAAAATTCACATACAAGGGAATGAAAGGTTTTGCATTCAACAGATGAAGGGGCATTTTTCTTTGACCTCGGCTTGTTTTCTGTGCAGCATACCCGTCACACATTACTATCGTGCCAAATTCCTCTTGTTTTTTTTTTCTCTGGGTTACCTGTACCTCTGTTTCCAAGGCAGCAGGTAATTCAGATCAACCATTACCTGTGTATTAGCATCCAACACTGTCATCTCTCACTCATCTTTTATGTATGTACAAATACTGAACTTTTGGTTTGTACCTCAGTTTATGCCAGTCTGTCAATGGCTGGGAAAGCTGCAACTCTTAACAAATGTCCACGCTGCCTGGAGGAAATGGGTGTCTTCTTTAGCTGGCTTTTTTTCTCATTGGCCCACCTCCTAAAACTGATCTCCCAGGCAGTTCAGCTAAAAGAGGCAGAGAACACTTCCCCATCCTTTCTCATTGCTCTTTTTCTGCCAAAACATGAGACGATTCTGAGGTAAATCACTGATGACCCACTCCCTTCTTCCATTCCATCAAAACCAGAAGAGTTTCCATTTCCTTCTCTTATCTGCCAGCCTGCGAATAGTCTGATGGGAACCACTGGCATAAGGCCCTTTCATCTGCCTTCTGACACAGTCCTGAGCAAAAAAGGGAGAAAGGGAGAGAATATCTCACTGTGGCTATCTTCCAGACATCTGAGACAAGGTGGTGAAGCTGGGGCTGGAACTGATGACAGACTTTGCAGGGTTAAGAAAAATTTTGAGATCTACTAAGCAAAGAGACGGCTGGTCAGTAAATGGGTTAATGATAGTTCCTGCAAGCCAAGCAATACGACTCTGTTCTTTGTATTTACCATAGTCGGCAGCAGAAATTTTCTGAATGTTGGATATTTACAATATTGTATAATTGGAATAAATAAATAAATAAATAAATAAAGGGAATAAAGCATTTATTTTCTTTTAAACCTTGTGATATATGGAAAAATTGCTTGTTTTGTTTTTGTTTTTTGGGTTTTTTTGGTTGGTTGGTGGTTGGTTTTTATTTTTTTTTTTAGGTTTTTGGGGTTTTGTTTTGTTTTGTTTTATTTTTCCCAAAGAGAAAGGGATCTGTCCTGCAATATTTCATTTGTACATTTGTTTTCTTTGAAATTTGTGGAGCTAATGATACCCCTTAACTTCATTTAGGGTCTTCAGGACATACTAACATGTCATAATTGGTATGATATCATACTAATATGACATACTCTTTGCAGTTACTGTAACTAGTTCACAATATTGGTGGTTTTTAAAAGCCTCTTGTTTTCAGAAAACATATTGTTACATAATATATTCAACTTACATGTAATAGTGTCATCCTTTATGGTTTTAGCAAAGAGCTTAAAAGATGATCTTTGGAAGCTTAAATGAGGCTATTCAAAAAACCTGGTGTTATTTTAAATCCTGCATTTATTTCAAGCCAATGGTATGATTTTAGAAGCTTTAAGTCATTAGTCTTGAATGCCAAAGGCTGTAAATATTGAAATTAAAGAATGATTGATCTGGTGAATGAAAATATGAATCCGCATATGTTCTCCAGTCCTACTGAAGTCATTTGAACTTAGCTTCTGTAGGGGTAAGATTTTTCTCTATATAGTCAATGTAACAGAATCAGGCCTATAACTGACAAGAAAGAATTTCTAGTGGTGAGCAGTGAAAAGTTCTTTGTAGCTTAAATGCTCATCACAGTGATGCTTTCCTTTCCTCTTAATTATATTTTGGACTGAGGACTGCATTGTTGGTGTGTTGTCTGCTGATGTTGATAGTATTTGTATTTATGTACATGTTAGCCTTCGTAACAGTAATAACCCTATCAATTTTATTTGTGAAGGTTCTAAGTGTCATTTTGTGTTCCTAACTCAGGCCTCGGAAGACTTGCCTATAATGTAAAAGCAATATTCAGGCTCTTAGGAGCTCTTTTCTTTCATCTACATTTAAATAACCCAATGGAAAGAAAGCATTTAAAGACGTGCATTATTATCCTGGCCTTTATTGAAGTGTCATGTTAATAAATATTAACTATCAAAGTAAAGAGGTTTTTTGTTAGTATTTTTAGCTGTTCTCGCAAAATCCTGAATGTCATTTTTCTTATGATTATATACTGGAAACCCATAATGGCTATAGAACTTTTAATGCTACCATAAAGATATTGCTGATACCATATTTCATTTGTACAGTACATTTAGCATGGTTATTTATGAAGACATTTCTAGCAAAGTTACAGCATAGAAAAATACTTATTTTTGTCACAAATTGCATAATTTTGGAAATGAAAGTAAAAGAAGAATTTTATAAATCTTCACTGTTCAAAAAATAAAATGATTATTCTTCTATTCTTCTATTATGAGATACTTTATAACTATGAGGTAAAACTTTGACCCTGTACTTGGAGCCAATATTCTTATATACTTATTAGTGAGGAAAGATCCCTGGTAAACTTATTTCCTACTGTATTTCTTCTCAAGGTAGAAAATTATGTTGTTACACTACCTCATAGATTGAAGTGCTGCAATTACAGATAGTAACTCAATTGCATCTTTATGAAATTAATCTCAGTTGTGCAAGCTGGGACCAATTATTTAAGCTCACAAATTGAAGAGAGAAAAAAAAAAATTGCCCTGTCATGATGGGAAAGGCTTGCAAAATTGGGTTCCTGTTCACTGGCAACTGGACTGAGACTTACTGCATGTGAGCCATTAGATTCTAATGAAATCTCCTTACTTGTGTTACAGTAGACAAGCAGTTGTCTGCTGAGGAGGACTAACTCCTTTCTGCGTTCCATGCTTTTCCCTCCTTCCATGTCAAAACAAGTAAACCAGCCAAGTGTATTTTTGCTTCTTAAAAGACTGCTCTGTATTTGTCATTGATCAGGTACTCATAGACCATACTCAGGAAAAGGACTGTGTTTCTTATTACTTGCTGAAGGTGACATATTTCTTCCTTGACACTCATTGATGTGATTCTTAGCAAACATGAACTTGGACAAGCTGCTTAGCCTCCATCTATGTCTCAGTTCCCTCTACAATTAAAAGATAAGTAATTTTGCTCATCACCATGAACTTTTTGAAACCAGGAGGGAAAGCTCACCATGTAAAAAACTTCCCAGGACTCTGACGGTGGAATAGGAGTCTGGAGAGGGGAAGAGCCAGCACTGATTTTGGACTTTGAAAGGTGGAGCTCTTCTCTGCTGATCTCACCATGCCTATTAGAAATACAATAGGATTAATGTATAATCTGATACAGATCTCAGAGAACTGTACATGAAATCTCACTTACTCATTTGCTGCTTTGCAATGTGGAAATCTAAGGTATTAAAGCATCAGGAATCTTTTAGTGTTACAGCAGGCTGTTCATCAGAGATTTGGATGCTGATTCACAAGCTCCTCTAAGCTCATTTGGAAAATCTGGCAAATGCACTTCCATTTGCCCATTGAGATGTAATCTGTCAATATTTATAATTAGAGGCTCCACTGTTTAACTGAGGGCAAGGAAATAAAAATAAAAATATATATCTACAGTAAAATAATATACTGAGAAGTTTGAGACCTTTTCTTATCCTCTAACAGAAAAATGAAGGGGATAAAAATAACAAGGAGTCTAGAGGGAATGGCAAAATGTTTTGGAAGGTGTAGGGTTAACAATACCTTCATCAAATTTCAGTGAACCAATTATATGTGATTTCTCATGCAGGGCTTCAATACTGGAAGAAACCACCGAGAGAGATGTTTCCTTTGTTCAGTTTTCTTCAATGTCTTTCATAAGGATAGCAAGAATTTTCCACATGGTTTAACACTGTTCTTCCTGCTGTGAAGGGTATCAAACATACCAAGTTCTTATAAATGTTGTCCCTTTGTGATTGTGGCATTTTCTATATTGCTAAAAATGCTATACCCAACTGGAATGAACTGCCATTGCACATGAAAATGGGAGATTTGCTTCTGATGATAACATTGGTACTTAATGGCCAATGTAGGTGCTCACTGTGAAGTTTTGCCTCTGACCACGCTGTGTCCAGCACTCCTGACTTGACTCACAAGAGAGGTGAATGTCAGATGTCAGAGATAAGTTGAAACCAGGATCTTGGATGTGATTGAAAATGCAATTCCTAATGTAGAGAGGCAGAGAGTCAGTGTGGCAGAAAATCCTGGGAGGAAAGGATTTTGCTTAAGCTGGTGATGTCTAAGCATTAAGACAGTTAAATTAGAACTTTTAAATTACCTAAGTGCTGATGCATCCCTGCAGAGACGGCTCTGAGTCATGTGTGCCACGAGTGGAAGGTGGGAGGACGGCACTCGCGTGATACAGTGTGTAGCGCAGCTCAGGGATAACGAATGCTTTCAAGCCCTCTAGCTTGCTGAAAGCAGTCTCCTTAAGAGTGAAAATAAAAAATCTGGCTATTCCTGAGCTGTGATTTTCTCTTGTTCTGTACTGAATAAAGCTAACTCATGCTAGCCAGACCCAGGACAACCCTGTACTGTGCTTTAACTCTGCCTGCAGCAGGGAAAGACCTGGTTAGGTGGGAACAAATGATAGTAATGGTGTGGAGATGAAAAAGAAGAGATAGAAAAGGAAGGGTATGATGAAAGAAATGCTTGGAAAAATTCTTGAGGACTATCCAGTGACTTGGTTATTCCCTGTGCAGTTTGAATTTCATGTTTTAAAGGAGAAGCTGCAATACTAGTACATGAATGTTCAGCAATTGTTTGATGATCAGACCATGGCTACCTTTTTTGTCATTGCCTTTATTAGGTAAAATGTTCTTTATTACCAGTGCTGATTATAGAGATATATATTTTTTTAGCAATCATGCTTTTGGTGCAACTTTTCACAAACTGCATGATCTGAAACTGATGGTTTCTAATTCTGAGGTACTACAACTAACTCTTTGAAAACTTTATCACATTCCTAGGAACACCACTAGGGTCATTATCTGGTGATCATTTTTGAGTTCATCATCAGAAAGTTTTTGTCAGTGATTTTACTATTCCATGCTCTGAAAAAAAAATGTTTTCTTCCTCAGTATCTAAGCAGTTGTGTAAATATCTGAACCTGACCTTTACTGTGAGAGAAAGCAGATATTTTTATTTTGGTTTATTTATGTTTTGGTAACATTGGGGCCAAGATAGGGATGAAGAGTACCAAGTTATTTTTTTAAAAGATTTACCATGCTACGAGTATTGTCAGAAAAATACATGGTTTTGGTTTAAGGTGGTAGAAGCAATACTGTATTCATCCTAAGGGTTTTATAAGATAAGCTGGTAGCATATCAGTGTCAGCCACTCTTCCGCTGTAGAGTGAGGGATGCTTGTCATATACCTGCATCTTCTTGAGACACAAATTCCTCCTTAAACAAAAACTGTGTATAACTCATGTATTCTCTGCATTCATTTTTCAGAAAGCAACTTTTCTTTGGCTTGTTTTGTGTCCTAGCTTAAAGTACTCTAAGAAAATAATATCTGGGACTCCATAAACAGTTTGAATAATGGGAGCTTTGAAGATTTTTAAGAATTTATGTTACAGAAATCTTCTATAAGACTAAAATGTATAACAGCCACATGTCTTCTTCTGTCGATGACCTCTAGTGAATTAGCTAATCCAAAATTAAAAAAAAAAAGTGGGGGTGGGAGGTTCTGAGCAGCTCATCTGTGTATATCAGTCTTGAAACAAGATAAGCACCACAGTCAAAGATGCAAAAAAAGCAGTGAAAAGACAGCTGTGTGTATCTCATTTACACACAAGGAAGAGAAAGCGTACCTCATGGAAGGAAAATTTTCAGCTCTTATCCACTACATTTTGTCCATCTGTGTAGGAATTTTACAATGGTTTAAACTATCAAATGTGAAGTCTCTGTAAAACTCTGCAGCTTCTCTCTCAATCATATTGTGCTATGAAGACTTTGGCTACAGCTTGAGGTCAAAAGATATGATATTTCATATTTATCTTTTTTGTTGCCAGTATAGGTTTCCAACCAGATAATGCTGTAGCAGTAGAATGTCTTTCTTCAGTGCTGTGATATTGCACGTGACTCTATGAGTTTTTGTGTAGGAAATTATTTGATTTATTGCTTTCTGGTGAACTCAGAGTACTCAGCGCTGTACACAGCACAAAAGACAGTTTGTCTTTGCCTCAAGGAGCTTCTAGCCTGAAGGCTGGGTTCTGGGGAGCCTTGCATGGGGACGATAATCTCTTCTGTCAGATGTCTGATGCTGATGTGACCTCTGGACTACACAGACTTTTTTTTTTAACCTAACAAAGCATCATTCCCACCAGCAAGAATGTGTATCCTAACCTCTTCCAAAAACACTACATCAGTATTTTTGCAGATTTGTAGGAAATCTTCAGTGTTCAAGTGCTCCTCTTAGTCATGCTGAATTCCAGAATACCAGGGCCAGAAGTTGTTAAAGGCAAACATTTCTCTCAGAGTACACTGGCAGCTCCGAGACTGGCCAGGTGCACTGGGCAGGGAACCCACTGCAATCTATTGCATGCCTTTCCTCAGGTATTGAGCATGCAGTTCCAGATGGGAGTCTTAGAGGCCCAGTACCCTCATTTGTGGGTTTCCAGTGTGTTGGAAGTTTTCCAGCAAATCTGGAAGGAAAACAGATCTCATCAGACCCACCTTTTATGCTTTGGACAAATTTTAAGATTAAAAATGAATGATTTATTTTCGTGCAGAGATTATTGAAATGACAAAATAGAGGTTGATATGGAAAAAAACCCCTCCTATGAACTTCCAAACTTTAAACATTTACATAGCCTTTAACACCATAGTTCAGTTCTTTTTATGTTTTATCAGTCAGAGAACTGTCAAGGTATTTATACAGCCCTTACAGCTGTGATACAATTTGTTAAGATGTCCACTATGATAGATATTCCTTTCAATGTACAGTACCCTAATTTGAAGGTATTTCCTCTCTGGAGGTGCCATTCAGTGTCAGCTCCATCCCAGGAGTTTTCTGAAATTCACAAACTCATTATTCTGTCTCGGTATTTAACAATTCCCACTGGACTGTTGAAGTCTAAGGTTCTTTAGGAGGGGCTAGAAACAGCATTTTACCAGCTGCTAAACAAAAGCTGAAGGGCTAGCCTGGTTCTTGACTACGAAGAAAGTATTTTGTGAATGAGTGAATGATATATTCCCATGGAAGCTGACATGGTGGGGTTAAAACCTCACTGAATATCATCTTGTCAACAGACACTGTATTTCATACAAAGTATATATTGCATAAATATGTAATGAATGGGGTTAATCTCTAGTCTTGATGAAGCTGGCAACTGATCACTGTGGAGAGGATAGGTTTGGAGCAAACTGTCTCCAGCCCTGACTTCTTGACACTGTGAAGCAGTGAAGCAGAAACTTGGCATTATTATAGCTAGATATAGCATTTGGATCAGTTTTGTCTCATACTAAATATGATAAGAATCATAAAATGATGCTTTACTAGATAGAATGGGGAAAATAATCCCTTTCTGAATATAATTTCTATGTTATTACTGAATAACATCACTGATTTCTTCCAAGTAATGACAATTTAGGTCTTTTTCTGTTCTACTGGGATCCCTGAGGAGGACTTCAAGTGTTCTTCGTTCTGCCTTCTATATTAATTGTCTGTGTACTCTCTTTCAGTGAGAAATAGCCTTAGGATCTTCACTTTCTGAAAGTGACTACACAACATTATGTGTCTAAATTATGAGGAACTCCAGCAGGCTGCATCTTGCTAACAGCAGTCAGTGCTGTCTGGAAGGTTAAAGTCCCTATTAAAGTTTGGATGGGAGCCAGAATGACTTCCACTACATGTTAGAGACAACCATCTAATAATGTTGTGTAACGGTGTGAGCCACTATCATTCAACAGATGGCACCATGTGGTACAACACCATGCGATTGATTTGCTGTTTCTTGAGTTCCTCCACATAATAGTATAGCAAAATATTAAAAGTTAACAGAAAAAACATATATAGGATTCAAATGTTCTTATATGAGTAGATGCATAAGAAGAGTCAGTTTTTTCCCAGGTTATATTTAATTTGTCAAACTGGCAGTTTAGAAATGTATTCATAGCACAAACAAAATAAAGCAGTATTATTTATGTTAAATACTGAAGCCGATGGAGAAAACCAGATATTGTTTATTCATGCAAAATTATTGTTATTTCCCTCTGCTATAATAAAATAGAGGAAGAAGAAGGTACAAGATAAGAGGGTTGAGGAAAGAGCTAGTTATAGCTCAAGGCCTATGATTCAGCGTAGTTAACTTCTGCACACATATGTGTAAACTGTGCTGAAAACAGCAGTGCTCTGGCATAGGCATGGAAGAGAAGGCTTTTCCAAATTAACCATTTGAATTGCATTTCCACAGCCTTTCAGGTGTGGTTTCTCTGTAGCTGGTCCCTTAGGTATGTTTAGAATGTGTTGTGCTACAGCACTGCTGCTACAACATTATGTATGCCATCAGCGGTTTTTACTTTGTCATTTATACAGATTGATATTCTTCATCAGAGTAAAGTAACTGATATTTTTTTTGATGTATGTTAAACCTTGCATGCAGTTTATGGGTTAACATATCCAAAAGGGGACTGAGATGAAGGATTATGCAAAATGAAGTCACGGATTATACAGGCACAGGCAAATTAGACACTTGAAAACATCCGCTGATTGCCTTTATCAAAAAAAAATCAGCACTTAAAAGACTTTCTGTAGTGCCTTATTACTGCTCAGTAATTTGTTTGTAGATATATATTATTGCATTAGGCAGATCTGAGAACTTTCCTCAGTGATGTTTTAGTAATTGAGCAGAGCTCTGGAGAACATTAATGCTGATGCCAGCCATGTAGTGTGGTATAATTTTAGCTTCGTCTACCTGACAGGCACAAGCCTACCCAGCTTCGCAGAGAGACAAGATGTATATTTCAGCAGATCTGCAATCTTTGAAAGGTCCATTCCACAAAAGCATGTTTTTATCATGTGTTTTGTTAAGGGGTATTTTGGCTTTTGCACATCATTCTTTGTCTCCCACAGAGAACAACAGGACAAGGTTATAATTTAGTTTGCATGCTTTGATCAAAGCTACCTTCAAGAATCATTTTTTCACCTCCAAAGGAGCTACTAAATCTCAGGTGTGCTAACAAACATTTCTCTAAATTGCTACAAACTTGCTTTTGTGTCAGGGTGCATGAGGAAATCAGGAGGAAAAAATGTCTTCTCTTTGCACAGAAGAACTTCTGAGGCATAGCCTCTGCACCTGAAAGGTGCCTTGTATCTTTGCCTTTCACTGTTGCTGAAGGTTATACCTGTTGACAGAATTTAAGCCGCAATATTACAGCTGTATGCACCCAGAATCTAAAGAACTAACCTCATAATTTGCCTGGCATAGAAATTTTTACTTCTGTACTTCAGCTAACTAATCATTTTGTGCCATCGCAGTAGTTTGTGTGTCTGCACCATGAACAGCATCAGGGGCTTAATCTGATAAAATAGGAAAATGGTGAAAAAGCAGATAGGAGTGTTGAAAAGAAGTAAAGGAGAGCAGCTCTTTATGCCAGTGGTGGCGTTGAACCCTCTGTGTTGTCAAGTCAGGGTTTGAGGCAATCACTTTGGTTTCAACGGGAATGTAGCCTGGAGGAGAGCTTCACAATTTGCTGTGCATTATCAGGGAGAGGCAATATTTGGTACAAGAAAAGAGATCCAAACCCTTTTCTTTTTACAAACTTAACAGGTTTTTAAGCTTTTCTGAGAATGTCCAGAGACTTTTCTCTAAATAACACTGAAATTTATTGTAGTAGTAATAGTAGAAGAAAATGCCCAATAAGTTTAATTGTCACTTAATAGCAGTGAATTTAGGATGTGAATCTGAGGTAGACTTGCTTTTCTCTGCCAGCTGTTGGTCCAGAATTCAGCAGCACATCTACACCTGTTTTGAAGAACATTTTAAAATGTATTTATGTTGTTCATTCATTAACAGTCCGTGTGGCTGCAGTGTGTTTATAGTAATGTAGGCTAACTTATGGTTCTGAGTTCTTCAGCTTTATAGAATCATAGAATCACAGAATCGTTTAGGTTGGAAAACACCTTTAAGATCATCCAGTCCAACCATTAACCTACACTACCACGTCCACACTAAACCAGTCAAGGGTAGACTAGACTAAACCATGGCCCAGAATGCCACGTCTACCCGTTTTTTGAACACTTCCAGGGATGGTGACTCCACCACCTCTCTGGGCAGCCTCTTCCAATGCTTGACTACCCTTTCCGTGAAGAAATTTTTCCTAATATCCCACCTAAACCTCCCCTGGTGCAGCTTGAGCCCATTTCCTCTTGTCCTATTGCTAACTACATGGGAGAAGAGCCCAACACCCACCTCACTACAACCTCCTTTCAGGTAGCTGTAGAGAGCGATAAGGTCTCCCCTCAACTTTGTCATACTGTTTTGTGCATGTGAGGAATATATTTGGATTTGAACAGCTTTTAGGTGATATTTAAATGCTGATTTAAAGTAGGGTTTGCCTTGTCTGTCTTTAACCATCTGAAGATTAAGACTAAGGCTCAGCCTTGAAGCTACCTTTGTGTCATGGTGTAATAAATTACTTTCCTATTTCTCTCCACTATGTTCAGTGTCTTCCTTAGGTACCTCCTGAAGCTTTTAGATCAAGGTGGTCATCAAGAGCTCCTTCTACAGTCAATGAATTAATCATCTTGATCTTAAATCCTAATTCTTAGATAGCTAAAATAAAATTGAATGAATCCTCAGTTTCATTATGTGAACTTGCGTTGGGAAGTAATTTTTGCTTATGTCAGAGACATGTTTCTAGTTTTTAATTCTTGTTGATTATCATGGTAGCAATACTTGAAGTTTGAGATAAGAAGTTTTAACTTAAGAAGCTGGAATAAACAATCAAAGCAATTAAATATCTAAAATTTATTTCCTTTTTTTTTTTAATAGATACACAGCATATATGTCTTAGGTGCTCTGTGTCTTAGAGTCTCTGTCAAAGCATTCTAAAAGGTACCAGACATTTATGTAAATAAAACATATTCAATCATACATTTTTAATGGTAAATCCCAAATGAAAAAACATTGTTGTGCAGGTTTGTTTTTATTTCCTACTGTAGGGCGACAAAGGCTATCGAAATAAGTATATAAAGCTTGAAGTAGTCTAGTAGCATACTCTTATCTTTTCCTTTCCCTTTCTTGCTAGTCCACTTGAATTAAATAAGGCAAATATTTCTGAGGAAATAGGAATTGTGATAATATTTCTATGGACTCACTAATATTTACACCTTGCTTTCAAATGCCTCTCCATATACTGTCTGAGAAGGCCACAGATAGGTATATATATAGCTTCTTGGGGAGTGTTCATTACCAGTTCCCCTCTGTACCAACGTGGAAAATCAATTCATTTCATTTTCCTTTCGGTCAAGGAATCACAGATTGTGCTTTTGGCTTTAGAGTGTTTAGGTACTGGTCAAAACAGCAGCTGTCACATGTGCTTGGTGAGTGATGCCATTATGCTAACTATACCTGCAACAGCTGCAGCAATCCTGAAAACAGATTTCTTCAGCCCCCTTAAAATAGGAGGCTTGAAACAAGTTCACACAGAATTATGTTTATCTCCATATATAGTTTCCTAGAACTCTTTGCAGTTCCCTGTCTGTGCAAAGGCACTTTGGTTCTGCTTCTGCTGGGGTGGAGCATCAACCATAAACTTCAAGGGTTTTTTAATGTGACTTTGCTAAGTTTCATCTGCACTGTATTTTTCTTTCCATGGAAAGGAAGATCTAGTCCTACTTAAATACTATCAAGTTAATCCATAGAGGATTGTTTTTTCCCCGCACGTTCAAAACGTCTGTTCTAGTTAGGCCCTTTTTTCCCACTAGCATGTCTTTCCTTGTTGGTTCAAATTATGTTGCTGTTTTCTTGACAGCCTGTCTAAAGGAGTCGTAGCTATTCATTTGTATAACACAGTAATAATGTTTTCAGATCTTGCAAATAATAGAATAAAAAAATAACACAATTTTAGCTCATGAACATAAAAAAGTCATGTTCATTTAAGACCTGGCTTCAGCAATTGTGTCAACACGTTTGGAGTAATAATAACCATTTAATGATTTGAAATGTTTTCAGTGTAGAGCAACAACATACAGACATTTATTTATTTGCCTGTTTCTGAATGGAAATGCTTTGTTTTCTAAATTTTTTTGGTATTTGGAGTGTCCTTTGAAAATGCTAAGAAATGTCCTGGCTAAGAGATGACAAGTAAAACATTATGTATTATGGAAATCTGCAGTACAACTTGAAACTCTTCCAGCATCAGGTCTATTTTAGCAATTTAAAAGTGACTATTCCTTGGTCAGCAAAAATACGGATTGATCTATTATTGTACAGATTAAAACAATTCACATTGGATTTAAAGAGGTATTTAAAATACACAAACTCTTTAAAGTCATTTGTATGTTGCAGTTTTCAGTACAGACGTTACTAATTCATGTGATGACTCAAGCTCATAGTCACTGATGTCTTACTGAGCAAAATTGCTCTTGTATCCCTTTGAACTTTGTACTTCTAGTCAGAAGGCTGTGTTATTGAAGAAGAGCCTCTTGATTCTCATTATCAGTTACAGCAAACATGCATCAAGGTTGGATTCAACAGGGATCCTTGAATGACTAGCTGGTAAACATTTTTATTAGTAATATGTTCCATCTGTTTAATGTTCAGCTTGATCTAGTAGCAGTTGGTAGTAAAGCTGTTGAGGTTCTTATTGAGCTTTTGCTGGCATAGAAAAAAGAAGCAGAAATATCTTCAACAGCCTCCCTTTCAGACAGACAGCTATGACAGGAGGCCCAAAGCCCATCATACTATAAAAAAGTAAATTTAATCGCAGTACCTGATGATACATGGCCAAACCCCTAAATTAATGTTTTTCCTTAATCTTTCAAATTAGGGGGAGGGACTTTTTAATTCCCAGGGAATTACAATATTTCCAGAACACTTTAGATATGTTGATAGTTTTGCTGAGTTCTTATTGTAATTGTATATTTTTTGCCTTTGCTTATTCTTGGTGTAACCACCTAAGGTAGCCAGATATTAAAAAAAACAAATAAAAAGGGCTGTCCTATAGGCTTCAACTCATCCTGTGCTATAGTACTGAAAAATTCAAACCCAATTATGTTTTAGAAGTTAACATGATTGTTTAAAAAGACTACTATCCTATTTTAGAATAGACCTAGAAATCATAACATGGACTGATTATAAGGCTGCATATAACCATGTATTTTCTTGTGTAGAACTGAGTTGTACAGATATTGTACCAGAACAGCTTTATTACAAGAAATATCAAAGTGTTCAGTTGAATTCAAGCATATAAAAGGTTTAGTTAGAATTTTTTCAACAGTTCATGCTTTTTGATTAAATAAAAAAAAATATTTTTGATTAAATAAAAAAAAGTTGCTTGAGTTCTGATTCTATGGCTTCAGATAATTTCAGTGTATTTTAAGGTAAGTTACAAGTTAGAGTAATTCTGCTAGATGTAATAACAACAAAAGGTTTCCTTCAAAAATAAGATCGTAAAAATAAGATTGTAAAAATAAGGTTGAGCATGACAGAGAGTTCACCTCCTGACATACTTTTGTGGTAGCTGTGGTCAAAATCAGTGAACATGTTGTGGCACTCATATGCTTGGTTAAAATTAAAAATAAAACAGAATAAAGATATAAATTACTAAAAGTCTTGTTCATTTTAAGCGTAATATTCCTGTTCTGCTTTTTCATGTGTGTTCACAACTCAGTTCCATGTGATCAACAGGTAGATTGTAGTTACCATATATTTTCTTTATTTATTTTAGAGAAAGTAACTGGCATTGCAGATTGGGAAAAAAGTGTCACTCCCTAGTATCTTTTGAAAACTATTAAAACTACCCTCATTTCTTGTGCACAATCCCTTTAATGTTGGTCTGCTTGTTGTTTCTTGTCCACTGGATAAAGGACAACTTCCATTGTGATAGTTCTGCTTTTGTTGCAGTTACATCTTTGCTTACTTCAGTCTTTTTGCAGAAATTGTGTTTTCCACTTGAGTAGGTAATGAAAACATGAGTAGGTATGAAACATCATACACATCAGCACTTCAGTCACTGATAAGATTTTGAATGCTGATAATAAGTTGAATCAAATTGTGGCCTATGTTGCTTTCCGAGCTGTACTGGATCTGGGACTAGATCTTTTATTGTATAGTAGAAGAGGGGCTGTAAGTAATGTGAAAACTGAGGACTTTGTCTATGATTTTTTCCCTGCTTTGTGAGCTCAAATGAGTAGAAATCCCTAAGTCATCAAACAAAAGGGACGGCTGTGTTGTGTTGGTACAGAGATCTAACGTATAGGGAGGAGCACAGAACTGGGAAATCATCTACACATAATTTTCTGATACCCTGGCAGTCTTTCAGCTATTTTTGCTCAGGATGTCCTGAGCCAAACATACCATTTTTTATTTTAGTAACCTTTGACAGAATTTCCCTGCATGAATATTATACTATATCCATTTCTGTTAAGATTAGTTAAGATTTGATCAACCTCTTTCCTGCTATCCCTTTTTTAATAAAATTAGGGAGAGCAGAACATGAGTGTTGTCATGAGAAAACTTGTGCAGATAAAAGAGGGAATTGATTTCTCTGTCTCTGCAAATTGAGATCTTATCTGCTAAGATGTGCGTTTGTGTTTGGTGTTTTAATGTAAGTATGTACAGGAGAATAACAGATATGTTATCTTGCTTCGAAGTTTCTCTCATGGGCATTTAAGAATAAGGAGATTTAATTAAAAGAAAGGGAATTTTATGAGAACTCATGATATAAACATACCTCTATAAACTGGCTAGAGTTACAGCTCTGTAAATTAGTTATATTAATTTCTGCTAACTAAGAAGAATAATTGAGCTGGGATCTTAAAACTGGTTTTGAATTATCTTACTGTTTAGCCCTCAAATTAGAAAATTTTATGAAGAAGGAAAAAGTTACTTCATCTGCAGAAATCTGAGTCAGAGCACAGCTATATTATGCAAATCTTAGCAGTAAAAATAGCTTTGAATGCAGGGCTTGTTTTCATTAGCAACGGGGTAAAATGGATAGTGGGTGTCTCTAATCAGCACGTTTCCAGTGCGGTTTAGAAGGTTAAAGATAAAATATTCATAGCAGAAAATGCCTTTCCCCCTTATCTTGAAATACAATTTAAAAGTTTAAGGCAGAAAGGGACCATTTGTTCATATACATATGTATATATGTGTGTGCACATATATAGATATATAATTGCATATATATATATAATAGGGCCTGTAGTGATAGGACAAGGGGTAATGGTTTTAAACTAAAAGAGGGTAGATTCAGACTAGATATAAGGAAGAAATTTTTTTATAATGAGGGTGGTGAAACACTAGAATAGGTTGCCCAGAGAGGTGGTAGATGCCCCATACCTGGAAACATTCCAGGTCAGGTTGGACAGGGCTCTGAGCAACCTGATATAGTTGAAGATGCCCCTGGTCATTCCAGGGGGGTTGGACTAGATGACCTTTAAAGGTCCCTTCCAACCCAAACCATTTTATGATTCTGTGATAGCTATGTAATTGTAGATCATTAAACCTTGCCCACCTATCCCTGAATTCATTAAAATTTTATTTCAACTTAAGTCTGTAGGACAGGTTATACTGAATACCAGATGGGAAAACAGACAGGAACAAGGTATCTAATATAAAACACTCTAATATTGCAGAGGAGACATGAGTTGATACATCCAAATAATCCTAGTGGCTAGCTAAAGGAGTTGAGCTCTCATTCTCTTTCTTCATCCCATCCATCCAGCGCTCCTAATAGGATTCAAGAAACGATTTCTTCCCAAAACCAGCTCTGGTGTTCCGTCTCATTACTAGTGCGAGAAGCAGACACAACAGCCAGTGCAACTAAGAAAAAATATTCTCTTTAGCTCCTTATAGAAATGATCTGTCTGTCCTGCCTGGGGCACGGCCTGAGGGAATTTTCATTATCACTTTCACTGGAAACAGTTTGCGGATCTGACTCATGATATCTGATAATCTGCAGTAACTGATTCTCACGTTGGTACTGACCTCAATCCTTGCTCATTTGAATGGTCTTTTATTCATTCAAGTGGACTTAAAGGCGACAGTTAGCAGTATAAGGTGGTAGTCCACTAGTGAAAAGGCAAAGATACTTTCGATCAATAATTTGCTGGGCTTGACTTGCAAATCAGTTATTAGCTCTTTCCAATGGAACTTTACTTTGTATCACTTATAAAATCTGTTTACTTCTGTAACA
Organism: Pelecanus crispus; assembly: GCF_030463565.1. Lineage (NCBI taxonomy): Eukaryota > Metazoa > Chordata > Aves > Pelecaniformes > Pelecanidae > Pelecanus > Pelecanus crispus. The sequence goes on from NC_134645.1 coordinate 106,877,781, forward strand.
CACGCAGCCTAGCACTTCAATAATTACAACCTACAGAGCTTACTTCATACGAGCGCTATGAACATTATATTCTGATAGCTGTGTTACTGCTAGATACTAGGCTGCTCCACCACTTCCCTGCTTGCTGAAACATGGTGGGAGGATGTACTTAGTGAGATATTTTGAAAAGGTAAAATTTAGATCGGGGTGAAAAAGCATGGATTTTTCTTTCAGTTACAAGAAAAAAGTAGTTTGTCATGTACACCTGAGTACCTGGTCGCTGTTACACAGACATTCATAAACAGAGTGTTTGTTTAAAAAACAAACAAACCTCTTGGGAATTTAGCATGGGGATTAGATCATAGAATCATAGAATCATAGAATCGGTTAGGTTGGAAAAGACCTTTAAGATCATCCAGTCCAACCATTAACCTACACTACCAAGTCCACACTAAACCAATCAAGGGTAGACTAGACTAAACCATGTCCCGAAGTGCCACATCTACCCATTTTTTGAACGCTTCCAGGGATGGTGACTCCACCACCTCTCCGGGCAGCCTGTTCCAATGCTTGACTACCCTTTCCGTGAAGAAATTTTTCCTAATTTCCAACCTAAACCTCCCCTGGTGCAGCTTGAGCCTATTTCCTCTCATCCTATCGCTAACTACTTGGGAGAAGAGCCCAACACCCACCTCACTACAACCTCCTTTCAGGTAGCTGTAGAGAGCGATAAGGTCTCCCCTCAGCCTCCTCTTCTCTAGGCTAAACAATCCCAGTTCCCTCAAAGAGCATGGTTGGTTGCTGGGCATGTGGCTATAGGAGTCTCCATTGCAGGGGTCCATGCCGGGGTGTCTCCAGCGGCATTGGGAAAGACTCACCGAACTGTTGTTTTCCTGAATTCCTATAATCTAGCTGGCCCATGGTCCTTTGTGACCACTTTAATATGTGCACAATTCATTGCTATTGATTATCTTAAACTACATACAAAGTATCTCTTAACTGTGTACAAAAGACTATCTTATGTGACTGTTTTTGCATCTGCAGGAATGGTTTGTACTGACTATTTAAAAGTAACCATGTACAGCTTGATCAGTTTTGCAGGAGGACCTGCCTGGGGAGCATCTGGAATAGCCAGATCCCCCATGCAGGATGTTAATGTACACATCGGAACATCCAAATTGATCTATACATAGCAGGAGCTGCCTCAGGGAGTGCCTGGAATTCCTACGTGGAGACTCTTGCACCAATCACTCATATATATTTCTGTGAAGGAGGCCAGGAGCTCAGTCAGTCACCTTGGCTAAGTTGGCGTGATGTTTCAAATCAATTGGATGTCTCATCTAGCTGGGGGGTTCCTGGTCCACTAGGGAATTTCTGACTCAAGTGCATGGGTGTGCAAACAGGCAACAGCCCTGAAATCCAGCTATGCAATTATAACTATAGGACAAACTTGAATTTTATATTAGTAACTTAAGTTTCAGAGCTCTTGCCACATTGTACGATACACACACAAACCTGCAAATCACATAGATTTAAATCAGTGGTGTGGGTGGAAGTGACTGGAATATAGGTTTCATGTTATAACCCTTTCGAGACCTTGTTACACTCCAGACATGCAGCATAGGGAGGACTTGCATTTCTGTTCATGTAAACAAGCTTGTCAGGCTTTTGTCCCCAGAAATTTTGGAAGTGGAATAGACAGATGCAATAGAAGACTGTTGGTTGCTGTCATACTCATCCACTTGCAGAGGAAATTATGGGGTTTGATGTTCACATCTATAAAGAAAGCTGATTGTGCTTAGAAGGCCACTTTTCACTGTTAGCAGTAATAGTTAATAGTACTGTAGGTTCCTGTACTTAGAACTGAGGGTCATTCATTGAACAATGATGAGTCTTTTCTGTCTGGTCCAACTTATAAGGACTCTGCTCTTCATAACGTCCTTGTAGTCCAAGGACAATTCTAGCTGATTTACTGGACAGATGAACAAAGAGTGATCTCCTTGCCTTTTTCACACCTGAAGTGTGTGTGAAGATTTCACATCTTAAGTATTGCATGTTATTCTGTATCCTCACCAAAAGTTTATTGGGCAGGAAGAGGTAGGATTTTACAAATTTTCCTTTGGTCATCATAGAGGCTGACCAAATGTTTGACAGATAGACCAAATTCCCTGCCAGAGAGGCTGGTTGTTTTCTCCCTCGTACCTTCCTCACTGACACCTTTTTTTGAGGCATCTTACTAATAAGAGAAAAGTCAAACTGATATGAGGAAGCAAGAAAGTTATCCTACAGATAGCACAAATTATATAAGGAAGAGTAACCTGTATGGTATAAATAATTTCTCACTCAGTTTCCAGGTGATATATTTATTGAGGTATGAGTAAAAAAGAAAAAGAACATTTTCTGTATCAGTTCTTTTTTTTTTTAAATTAGTCATAAATTGGCATGTTGATCTGTAACTGTATAAACCATATAGCTTAGCTAATGCTACAATTAGAATTAATATATGACTAAAACAATTTCTGCTTGTATTCATAAGATGTTGGGGTGGGCTGACCCTGACTGGATGCCAGGTGCCCACCGAGCTGCTCTATCACTTCCCTCCTCAGCAGGACAGGGCAGGGAGAAAATAAGATGGAAAAAAACTTGTGGGTCTAGGTAAAGGCAGTTTAATAAAGCAAAAGCAAAGGCCGCGTGTGGAAGCAAAGGAAAACAAAAGATTTATTCTCTACTTCCCATCAGTAGGCGATGTCCAGCCACTTCCTGGGAAGCAGGGCTTCAGTACATGTAGCGGTTGCTCTGGAAGACAAACAAAGTAATAACCAATGTCCCCATTCCTCCTCCTTTCTCTTAGCTTTTATTGCTGAGCAGACATCATATGGTATGGAATATCCCTTTGGTCAGCTTGGGTCAGCTGGCCTGGTTATGTCCCCCCGCAACTTCTTGCCCATCCGCAGCTTCCTGGTAAGGGGGTGGATTTGGAGAGACAGCCTTGATGCTGTGGAGCACTGCTCAACAGTAGCCAAAATGCTGGTGTGTTATCAACACCTTTCCAGCTACAAATACAAAGCACAGCACTCTGAGGGCTGCTACGAGGAAAATTATCTCCATCTCGGCCAGACCCAATACAGACATTAATGAGCTGTTTATTATTTAACAAGTACATCCATTATATTAAACAATAAGCTGATATTCTTAATGAAAATGACTTCTCTGGTCTTTCAAATTTTGAGCAATTTTAATTGCCTAGTTCTAACAAGTAGCATAATTTCATGGAAGAGTTTATGCTTTTACAGTAAATATATGGAGTGAAGTTTCTGGTAGAAAAGCTTGTGGAATTAAAATCCCATATAAATTTTTCATTAGCACTCTGCCATTAAATTTCTCTCAAAAGTTTACAAACAATGTAGGGCTTATAAACATGATTTGAGAATATACATCTTAATGTCAGTGACATTTTCAGGAAAAAGTAAGCTGAAGTTGGAAGTGCTTGCTAACATATGGCTGAAGAGTCCAGTGATTAGCATGTTTAGTATTTATTGAAAATGGATTGTTTTTTTCCACATGGTTTGTCAGGGGCTTAGTGTTCCTTTTTATATCAGAGTGGAATGATGTAGGGACTGGAAGTCATTAAGGTACAGGAATATGAACCAAGTAAGTATCTCAGATCAAGATTAATAACATTCCTGTTATTTGATAACTATCTTCTTTTCTCCTTTTTCTCACTTTTCTCCTCTCTTCTTGCAAAGCAAAGAAGCAGACAAGCCTCTCTTCCCAAAACGGCAGCAATCTGCATTTTAATTTGAACTCACAATAGGACACAGATAATGCTGTTTAAGTTCAGTCGTAATCCATATGGAGTTGGCTCTGGTGTGTAGCTTTTTTGCTAATGACACCGAAATAATTATTACGCAGTGACCTTTAAAGAAGAAAGCTGATTTTTTTTTTATCCTATCATAGATGTTTATCTATATTTAACCAGTTTGAGTACTCTCAGGCTAAATATTCTCTGTCCTATTATGTTAAATACAAGATAACTACTGTTTGATATATTGAGACACTGGAAGAAAGAATGTGTGGGATTAACTTCAGTTAAGCGTGTTTTATTTCTGTATGGTTGGTTGGTTTTTACAATTATTTATAATAAATTTGCCTCATGCCTGAGAATTGCAAACATTCTTTAGTTACATTATGGTATGTGTAGGTGTATGCATAATTCAGATGGGCTAAAACACTAAGCATTGCCCAAATTGCTTGTGAAATATGACAGGAAAGATGTCTTAGGGGAAATGTAGGCACTCATATGAAAGGTTAATTTTGTGTGCTAACTGAAATTGCATTCAGAATCTTTGGGTTCACTAGCAGTGAACGCATTATACAACTGAATTCTAAGTGACAAAAATGTTGGCTGCCTGTTTACACTTCACAAATAAATGCACATGTAATACCTTTGATACAGAATTATTACAAAGGTTACCCAGGTGGTTACTGTTGTTGCTAAAGCTTTTACAACATATTGCATTTTAATTTCTTTCACAATTTTCAGATGCTTAGAACATTCTAAAACTTCTAGGTTTAGTAGGATAATAAAAAGATCTGTTAAAGTATTTTCTTGCTTTGCTATTCTAAATGAAATACAGCTACTGTCATGAAATCAAAAAATCAAATGCATTATTTTTTTCTCCTTTGCCAAGTGTGATGCAATTCTAACCTTCCTTTTTTAAATGGGCTTTCACCATTATTTTATTTTATTTTATTTTACTTCATTGTATTGTATTTTACTAATTTTATTTTTCTTTATTTTACTTTTTAAGTCTAGAGACATTTCAGCCTTTTTTTTTTTTTTTTTGTCTTCAGAAGATTGGAACACTTATGCTGCTCACTTTTGCAAATTGTCTTTTCTTTTGTGCTTGGGAGGTGATGCATTCTTTGGTATGGTTATAAGCACCATAAAGATTAGCTTCCGTATATGTAAACCATTTCTTTTCAGTAGACTGAGTTCATAGTCATAAAACTTGCTGCACTGTGTGTCCATGATTAGATGGATTCCATAATCGTTGTTACAGTCAATAGGTATTTTATCTTACTGTTAAGGTAATTTTATTGGCAATTCTCTATTTTTCCTAGGACAACCAAGTTTGAGAGCAATTTAATAACTCTGAGGTCTTTTTTCCATAAAACATTTTATGTAAGTAACAATTTGAGGCTATGTCTATGAACAGATTAAAGATGTTTAAAGAGACTTTTTATGATTTTGATAAAGTATCTCGGTAATAAATGCCTACTAAAAAACCCAGCATTTTGAGTTGCATAATTAATTTCTTCTTTTTAAAATGCAAAACCTTGTCATAATAGGACTGGAGAACTAGATACTTAAATATTCAAATTTTAAATTTGTGGATGAACTTTCAAATATGAATTCAAGATGCACATTTAATATGTTGCTTACTTGTGTTTATTATTTTAGTTTAATTCATGTGCATGATTATGAGTTCTTAAGTGTATTTGAGAATAACAGAATTCCACCTAAGTAATATCTTTGAATTACGTGGGCAGGTAGATATTGTTTATGTTGGGTTTTCATTATGTTGCCAATACCTAGCTTGGGAGTAGTTAAATCTGTTAATATGCTAAAATATAAAAAAATATATTAAATACATGTTTAAATGCAATTGATACTATAGTGTGGACAAACATTTTTTAATAAGCAGAATTGCACTAAAAATGTCACTAACACACCTGTTTTCTCCTGTTAAAAAATGTACTCGTAGACAGGAATGAGCATCTTCTAAAGGCTGTTTGCACACAGATTTTTGTCTCATGCCTACCCAAAGCAAAAGGTGCAGGGCTGTAGGTTGTAGTTTTTGTTCTTCTGGGATACAGAGATGGTAGTGATAAATATCATATATAGATCCTTAATGTAAGGATAATAATCTCAGCAATAACTCAGCAAAAAGCAAAGAAGAAAACTTTTTTTAAATAGTTCAAATTATTTCACACTGTAGCTGAAAACTGTAATGGTGGAAGGTACATATCAACCATAGTTCTTCTTTTGGTCTTGTGAACTGATGTGTTTTCCTGCTGTAATGACAAAATTAACTGTGAGCTTTAAAAACAAAGAACTTTTCTTTGTGTCATTTCTTGTTCTTTCCCAGAGTGTGGGGAAACTTCCTGGCGTGTGAGGATGCAGGATTTCTCCACCAAAAAAATCCAGCTCATGTGATCTGCTCCTGAATGTGAACCAATATATGCAATCAGGAAGTATATTTAAAGTATTCTCCTGATTTGGACTAAGCTGCTAATATAAATACACCTCTATTTGAGCAGAACTGCAGAGTTGTTCCAAGTGTGGGAGCTGGTGAAGCTTGGGAGAGAGACCATCTGGACTATGAGTGCTTTGTTTTGCTTTGAGGAGAGCATACATGTGTAAGAACTGCCAGGGCCATGATGTCTGCTTTATGGAGGACTGATGTGCAGCAATTTTGAAGAGGGGAAAGGAAGAGTACTTTTTTCAAAGATAAACCCATGTGTACTTTGTTTATACAGGTCTGTAAGAAAGCCTTAAGTTAAATTCATGTCTTTTATCTAAGAAGAGATTTGAGATTTCTTGATAGAATGATCAAAAAGTATTTATGTGGAGAAAAGATTTGTGGTTCTTTAGATTCCTCTTTAGAGGAAGGAGAATGGCATGGAGGATTACAGTGATTTGAAATGGAGACTAAGAACTGTAGACAAGAGACATGGGGAGGTTGTTTATTACTTCTGGATTTTTTTAAAGTAATGGATAGATTAAGTACAGGAACATCTTTTCCAGTGGTGAGTATATTTATCTTTGCAATCAACTTTCTCAAAGACACTGCAGCTAAGGAGAACATCTGGGCTGCGGGCTAACATTAGAAGGTGAACTGTAGATAAAAGATGAGATTGGATGGCAATGACTCCTTCTGGCTTTAAAATTCATGAATATGTACATAGTTTATATAGTTAAAATGGCAAGAAGACTTTCTCCCTATGACTGACTACTTTCCCATATTAAAAAACCAAGACCGTATCATCCTCAAAGTCTTTTTAAGCACAGAGGAGGATAAGCAACTGGCCAACTCTGAACAGCAGGACTCACCACCATTCACTCTACAGAAGCCTGGCTACATGAACCACACATATGAGGAATTACATCAATTTCAGGAAGAGTAAGGTTTGAAACAATTAACCAGTACTTTTTATCCTGCATTTTCTAGCAAGTAGTAAAATTTATTAAGTTAGCAGTGATCAAGCAACCATTAACTTTACTGTGTGAGCAGAGATACGTACTTAACAGCTATTTAAAGCTTGTCATTAGTTCTAGGACCGCAGTTATGTAGTCCCCTGCATGCCTGCTCTTCTTGGGACACTCACAGGGACAGAGTGTTTCACTGAAATAAGCTTTTCTGACCAGTGTTCTGCTTCGTGTCTTCTTGATAACACATTTTGATGCTGTAGTATCTGTAGTTTCTTTATGAGTTTCTGTTGTTCATCAGTATGTGTTGTCCTAGCTTCTCCGTATCATTGCAGTGTTTCTTTTATATTGTACTTGATATTTCTCACCAATGTGGTAATGAATAATACTATAAGTATTACTTCTGTGGAAAACTGTAATAAATTGTAGTAGTGTCCCATTTTTTTTCTATTAAACGTTTAACTGTGATACAAGGAACTCAGACCCTTGTAAATACAGTTGCAAGTCCTCTTTCTTGTCGTCTTACTTTGTATTGTTGTTTTATGGTAGGATATGAAAATACAACAAGGGATTAACTGCTGTTTGAAATAGTTTACATCCTCTACCAGAGAGATTCTGTTCTGTCACAGGTATTCATTAGGCTCAGACAGATATCATCAGCGTGAGAACTGTATCCTATTTTTATAATCACAGACTTCAGAACTTGTGGTAATTTCTTAAAAAAAAAAAAAAGACTTTTCTGTATGTATTTTGTATTGACAGCTAATAGTTCAACAATCATTCAGAGTGAAGAAGCAGAGGATTAGGAATTTAAATTTTTACAGAGGGGCAAAACATATGACAAGTGTTAGATAAAGACCCTATTTAAATTTAAGCCAGCACTGCTACATACACCTTGTTTAGCTTATCTGCAGTATTCTTTGTCTTATGAATGGGAACTTGAGTGGTCCACTTTATAGAATCTGAATGAGCATTTTAACTGGTAGATTTTAAGTTCTTATTCCTGAAGTATTGAACTATGTGTCCTATCTGTACTTACTCTTCCTTTTCTGCGACATGGCAAGAATGCAGTCATTTCAACAGTGATCCTTTATGTAATGTCTGTCCTTGTCCAGAACACCTGCTCTGTTCCAGCTTTGCTCAGGTTGTTTTCTAAGGAAACTTCCTCCTTCCTCTTCCTCTGCTCCGTCTGATGGGCATAGCCAAGAAGTATGGCTATGGTTCCCACAGCTCTTCAAGAAAATGGGAGAACCCCAGTGTTTCCATTTCAGTTTTTCATGGTTTGATGTTCCACTGCAATATTCTATATAGCTCTGATTCTGCTACTTCTCATTCTTTCCAGGTTTATATTAATATACTGCTATTCAGTTGTGATGAAACAATATTTAAACCCTTCATGGTATTTGTTTAGTAAGTATGAAAGCAAAAATTAATTCTTTTGACTGAAAGGTCACATTTTACCTCCCAGTAGAAAGACAGTATTTTGGAAGTCAGACAAATGTAACGTTTCAGAATATATCTTTCTCTAATCTTGGTGTTTCATAAAGTTTTGTGTTATCATAGTATGTGAATGCTACCTGCACATCCACAGGCAGTTCCTTTGGTTTTTTACCATGCCTCCCTGCACTGCTGGAGGTAAGGATCTTTTGGGCTATTGACAACAAAAGCTTAGAAACAGAGGGTGGTATTCACAAGGTAGATGTCATTTAGAGGAGAATAACTTTTTCACAAGAGATTTAGGAATAATTTCTTGAAGACTTTGGGTTTGCTTAATCTACCCTGTTCTACAGAGAAGATTCCCTTACTCCTCTGTTTTGCCATTATGGTATTTCCATCGTTAAATGGAAAAAGAGTTGCTGTTGTAATTCATAGATCCTAACTTGGCTTTTGTGTCAAATGACACTTGATACGTTTCTTGCTTTCACTATTAGGTCAAAATTCTGTAAACCAGAAGCTGACAAAGCAGATTGTAAAGAGACCTCTCAGTGGCCTAAGCAGAGGAGGATGTAGGTGATAGCAGAATGCTGATGAAACTTGTGTTTCATCTTTGCGATCAGTTTTAGGTACAATAAGCTTGAAGTTGGTAAGTGAATTAAGGAAACAATAGTCATATCTTTGTACAAGAACAGAGCTTCCTATAGAAATGGATATGAAGGAAGTAATTTTTGTAAAATGATATGATTGCTTAGGCTAACTGTTTTTAATAGTCATTAACAGCAATGAACATCTTAGGAATTTTTTACATTTTTCAAATTGAAGGAAAATGATAGACATAAAAGATAATAATGTGATGTACACAGGCTAATTTCAGTTAATAAAACCACCCAGATTAGTCTTAGAGTAGACTTGGTAGTCTTAGAGTAGACTTGGTAGTGTAGGTTAATGGTTGGACTGGATGATCTTAAAGGTCTTTTCCAACCTAAACAATTCTATGATTCTATGATTCTATGATTATTCTCAAAACATTTCCTGAAAGGAAGCTTGATGCCAAAGCTGTTTGCTGTGATTTGTTTAGATATGTATGCACTTAATATTTTCCAAAAAGTAAATTCAAAGTACTCCCTAAACTTCTTTAAATACTCTTCTACTGATAACTCTGGTAGTCAAGTTGTGTCCATAAGAGGCTTTCCTTTCCCTAGCATATGGAGAAAAGTTTGCAGAACTTCTCCTTCACACAATAGATGGCACTGCAAATCGCTGGCAATCAGGCTGAACCTGAGGAAAGATAATCTGAGTTCTGGGCTCTGAGGATGGACTTCCATCCTTTCTCATCTGGAAAGGCAAGGGTAAGTACTTGCCTGTACCTTGTAATCCAGTTACTGACAGCTTGGTTCTTTTTTAAGTGAGAGGAATAGGAGAATTCTCTGGCTTCTTCATATAAACTCCTCCAGCATGTTCGGCTCTGCAACAGTTAGGAGGGTCAGGCAATTTGAACTAGGAGTCAGACAGAAAATGGAGGATAGATGCCACATTAATGTTGAATTAAAGGAATTAAGGCATACCATCATATAGCTCCTGAAATCTAAATACTTCTTACATTCTTGCTGGTGTTGCCAAGCTAGTAAGTAAGCATGCAAAATTGACTTTTTCAGCATCTATTTAAATGTTTGCAGTATTGTGCAATTCTAAGTGCTCCAAATAACCCACTTTGTGCAGACACCTGCACAGATGTGTAACTCAATTTATGAATATATGGTTGGTTGTGTAACTACAGGTTACACAGCATATCCCCTGTTTTTTGTTGTCTTAGGTCTTGCTTCTTCAGTTACTTCATTAACTTCCTAAAAGCTAGTTTAAAAATGTGTTTTTTTCCAAATTTATTTTTGTCTTTACTGCCTTTTATGTTAGTGGTGGTGTTGTTGATGATGATGTTGTTGTTAACTTGAGCTTTGTCAGGAATGAATATCTTTGACAGAGAATAGACAAAATGTTTCCTGGACAGATAAGTTTGTTGAATTCTTGTAAGTGTATCGTGAACATACGGCTGTTATGGAAACATATCTCAAATCCCTCTTTGGAAATTCTGCTTTGGAAGAAGATCATAGCTAAAAAAGCTTTAAGATCTTTAAAATAAGAGCATATTTTGTGGCATTGCTATTCTGTGGCAAGACGTTATGTATTATCTGAAATATATTGCTGATCTTTGTTTACAATGGATTCTTTCTATCTCCAAAAACAGACATTCAATTTGTAATGTCAGTTTTTAATTCCTGCTGTTAGTGACTACATTGTGAGAGACAATTACATGTTGTGGAATTGGTACAGAAGTGTGTTTACAGCAGCAACCTTCTCATTGTTTTGAATAGTAATAATTTATAATGGAAGATTTTTATACAGTGTTTTCTGATACCACTAAGATACCTCTAAGATTTTTCTTTTCTTCAACCACAGTTATTTTACAGTCCCTCAAACGTAGTTTTGGGAGAGACATAATGGAAGTTACCATGTAAGACTACACTAAGGAAAAACATTCGTGAAAGGGGCATGTATGCCATCAGCTGGCTGGGAGCTGCTCTGGGAACTCTGTTGTCCTGAAGTCAATACCAAAAGTGGGATTAGCCAGGGATTATTTCTTGTCATTTTCTCAGATTTTATCAATGTTCCTACATCCAGAGGCAGCTGTCATGTTTTAAGAATTAAACAATCTTGCCACAAAGCAAGGATGCTTCATAAGCATGAGATCTTCTCCTACCCAATGAACTGGAGGGTATGAACTCTAATGTGCACAAACTCTTGCAAATTACTGATGATTTTTTAAAAAAAGTATTTTTAATAATCAACGTCATCACTGCATTTCTTTTCCCAAGAAGTCATTTGTGGCTATGGGCCTGTGAAACTCTCTCCTGCTCTATGATACAGAAATATTTATTTCTTCTATGTGAAAACTGCCTTTGCATTCTGAAAAAGGTATCAGGTGTTTGTGAGTTGGTGGGGGTATGGCTGGACGTGGCAAGCCAGTCTCCAGGGGGGCATGCTCATCTAACCACCTAGAAGAAAGGAAATAGCCTTAGCCATTGGAAATCAACTTCCTCTCTAATAGACAGTTAGCTCTTCTATTTTCTTAAGTATGTTTGTTTTGCTTCCGTGTGAGATTTAATAAACATTTGAAGTGCTCATAATTTTAAAACTTCTTTTCTTTAAGGTTTCCTGAATCTGTGTCACTTAGCTTTCTGACCGTTCAGCCAAGCTGCTTATTTGACTTCCCTGTGAGTGACTCATGTTTGGAAAAAATGGTTCGTACTTATACAGTTCAAGACCTGGTAAATACTTAGCACTTTGTAGAAGTGATTATGCTCTTTCTGTGAGAAACAAAAGATGCTCCTGCCAGTTGGCCGAGGACATGCATCAGCAGCCTGCCCTTTCAGCCAAACCTAGGTGCTCAGTCACAGCTGACCAAAACTAAGAATCTGAGGAAATGTCTTGAGGAAAACTGAGCCAAATGAGTAAACCCAGTTAAATCTTGTCGCTGTCCGATTCTTTGGCATTGAGCCTATGGACATTCTTTCTCCAGACATACTTTGAAGCCATGGAGGCCTAATGAGACATTGAACTCCTGTGAGCCAGCTGGTTTTCTGCCTGGAGATTAACTCCACGGATCCAACCCTCCTTCAGGAGCCACCTGGGTCTGTAGATGTTGTCAGACCACCCCCCTTGAGGGATTCAGTAACACAGACCAAATTGTGATTCTTCCTTCTTGTTGTGAAAACTCAGCCAGACTAACTCTCTGAGTCTCAATTTTACCATTTATTTTGCTTACAATAAGCATATTACCTACCTACATTTTATCAATCCTCTGAGAATTCTTTAGCTAATGCTTATACAGGTTTTGGAAGTATAAAATATTCTCTAAATACACTTTCTATGGGTATATATTATCTAAAAAGTATAATCATCATTACAACCATCTGAATTGCTAATTATGAGCTGTATTCTGGCCATTTCAATGTCTTAACTGTTCTGTGGATTTCGGACACATAAATGATTTGCTGACTTTTTTTTTTCTTTATGTTTTAAAAATGGCGTATATATTTACATTGTTTTCCACATGAGCTTCTTAGAATATCTAGGCACAAGCCAAAATTAAGATAAGAATGTTCTATAGTTTTTAGTCTATTTTATTAATTTAGTCTGTTCTTTCCAAAACCAGGTCATTCTATTGGAATTGAGTTTTTAAAGAATTAACTATGTTGTTAGGCAAAAACCAATGATCTGTCAACCACGCATTCAGTGTCATCACATGAATAATCATGAGTCAGAAATTCAGCACAAAAAATTCTTTGCTCTTGAAACTGAATGTATGCAGGAGGGGTGCCCCTCAGGAAATTCATTTATATTCCAGAAATTCAGAAATTTTTATGAAGATAAAGTCATGTTTTCCTGTGTCACCGTTGTGATTTTTTTATCATACTCCCGAAAATACACATATCCACGTACAACAAGGTTTTCAGTTTTCTCTAATAATTGCACATGAATATACTGTTTACAAGGAGTTAGGAAAATATTATTATACCAGCATACATTTCTGTGAACACAGAAATGCAGTCAAAATCTCAATTCTTGCATGAAACTAGATGTGGAATAATACTGTTTGTCTGGGTTATGCTCATGGCATAAATCCCATCGTGAGTGTTAGTGAGGCAAACAGGTGCACAGAGACACTGCAGGTGATTTTCCTTTATATGCCTCGCTGTCCTAATCACAATTTCATGCTGCATTTGTCTCACTGTATGGTCTTGCTGCTGGTTAGGTATCTTAAGGCAGATTACTGTCAGATACATGAACACTCACCAGAAAGTCTTTGGACCAGTCCTGTTACATCCACCAAAATTGTGGTTTGCATGGATTTTTATGGTACAGTTTCACCAAACTGGATGATATCTAGGAATATTCTTGGACTCTGGCTTTCACTAGTCTGTACTTTTTACAATTGCCCGTGGTTAGCTTTTGGCTTTTACTAACTAGTTCTTTCCCAAGGAATTCCTGGGCATGGTTTAGAAGCCAAAATACATCCAGCAGGCAGTTTGGTTACACTCACCCTGCTTTGGAGTCTGACACTTTTGTTGTGTAGATGCAGTTGTTCCATATTATTTGGCCTCACTGCTCAGGAATGTTCCTGGGTATATTTAATTTAACAATATAGATGTAGCCTAGATGTCCGACCCAGACAACACTCTGATTGCCTACTTCCCAGCAATACTTAATTTGTTAAGTGTGACACTCCAGTTAATTACATAGAGTAGACATCTGTGCGTGCACAGAAGCACCCTGCACTGGGAGATAAGAGCCTGTCTCCTGCCAAAAGGATGTGCAGTAGCTGTAGTGCTTAACTGCAGAGGTCAGACAGTCATGAAGGAACAAAAGATCTGGAATTCTGGCCCTTGCAACCAACCTTGTTGTTTGCTTGCCTAATTTTTGACCCTACACTCTTACATTCCTGGCTGGAAAGGGCTCTTACTCCAAGTATGCTATCTTTATGGTTGAGACACTTGTTGATGGCATTGGAGATCTTCTACTCTGAATTGTATGTTGCCTAAAATGAAGGTCTTTGGTAAAGCTGTAAGAATTATGCAAAAGGCAGATGATATTGTCATTTTCCCTTTATTCCTTCCTACATTTACAAAAGGGCTATCATTTCTGCATTAGTTATCTGTCCTCTGAGGGACCTGAAGAGCCAAAGTGCTGAGTAGATAGAGGATCTTCCAGTGTTTCTCACTGTCTGGCTTTAGTTTATGGTTCAGTGTTCTTAACCATGGGAGCACCAATGCTTTTCCTGTAGTTAGGGGAAGAGGGAGGGTGGAGATCACAAATTCAGTTGATCCCCTTAGGTTATTAATTTTTAGTCACTGGGATTCCTAAGTAAAGCCTAGCCTATTCTGTTTGGTCTGCTCACCCTTAGACTCTCATCACTGCTGGCATGAAATCCTAGCTTCACTGAAGCCAATGGAAACATTCCAGCTCTGATTCAGTTTTATAAACACAGGCATCTAGTGATATTTGAAATACCCTTGGGTATTCCACCTGGCCTCCATATTCTGTTCAAGAAAGGTACAGATTTCCTTTTCTTCCTCTGTCATATCTGCTAGGTGATTTGGATATGGTAGTACAACTCAAATGGCTCTAAATGCTCATGTTTACATTACTGAATAGAGAGCCTCCTTTCACATAGCGAAGCCAGGATTTTCTCTCTTACGCTTAGTTTTTTATAATCACAGTGTTTGCCTACAGGTCCTTTGTGTGGTTGAAGTTTTGATTGTGTGCTTAATAAATGATTAATCATCCTATTTTTCTTCTCTGCTTGCTTTGGACTCTTTTCCTGTGCACATACAGCTTTTGTAAATCAGTTGCCCAGTGACTGCTCCTGATGGTGTTTGGCTGATCCATGGCAAGGCAACAGACATAGATCATCAGCCTCCTCTGGCTTTCCTTCTGTAAATCTGACCCACTTACTTTTCTCCTCCTCTGGATTTTATCATTCCTTTAATTTCTGCAGTCACTTAGATTTTGGAACAGCATACAGGCATCTGGCAGAAACCCAGGACAGAGTGCTTTCCTGTCACACTCGTT
Source organism: Pelecanus crispus (assembly GCF_030463565.1). NCBI lineage: Eukaryota > Metazoa > Chordata > Aves > Pelecaniformes > Pelecanidae > Pelecanus > Pelecanus crispus. Next base: position 106,893,037 of record NC_134645.1, read on the forward strand.
GCGCTTACAATGAGTTGCAGTTTTTTGGTCGTATAATAAACCATCCTTTATCTGATCTTTCCATGTTAGAATGTGGAAACTAAATGTCTTTAATGAAATTTCTGGGGCTATTATGGGTTCAGTTCAAAACCAGTATTACTTGGAAATTCTTATAAGATATGCATAGTTCATTTTAATGTGTGCTTACTCTAGAACAGCTAAGGTTCTCAGCTGTGATAAAATGGCACCATTAAACTCTGTTACTTTCCCGTTCCTTTATGAAAGGCAGGGTAAAAATCCTTTATATATTAAGGAATTGGCAATCTATTTTCCGCATGGAAAGTGCTAACTGTTGAAGTGAAAGCCACAACTATTTCACTTCTTTCTTTCTTACATTCTTCCTTAAAACTTCCTTGAGCAAGGATAGCCGCAGAAAGCCTGGGAGTTAGGCAGCTTGTGCACATACAGCAATCTTTGATAATCACCATGTTTCATAAACTTTCAGTTATGCTGTCTCGCTTCTCGCTTGTGCTGTAACCCATCTATGGTGTTTCAGAAATTACTGCATTGATTTGACGCTTTTTATTTGTTGCATGCTTGGCCAGATGCACCATGATGCAGGCACCTAATTTTTCAGATTTTGCTATTCCAGTTGTGATGTCTTTTGAACTTTATTTTCACACTTATTTAAATATGCTAGATGCAAGATTGTCTGTCATGTTTCTCTGATGGGTCAGATGCCTTCAAAACCAGGAAAAATTTTAGGAATAGATGATCCTTGGGAATGCACCATAGTAAATATGAAGTTGTACAATGTACAACTGTGATGCAGTTCTCACTTCACAACAAACATAATGTACTGTCTTCAACATAGACACAAAATAGAGTACTATAAATGCCAAATGATGTCACTTTCTTTATATAAGAGCATAGTATTTAGCAAAATAAGTCAGAAAAATATCGGGGTTTTTTTAATATATATAAGTATGGAGACTCCCCAGCAAATAGGGATGAGTGGCAGAGTATCAGCATGCATTATGGTTGAATCTAGTGTGGGCAACAGTTGTGAATAAGCATCCTTGTATAACAAAGTGAACAAACCATAAAGGAAGAGCAGGAATCTCACTTTTCTAGCTCTAGGCTGTCTAAAAAAGAGACTGTTAGCTGGCTGATATGATGAAAACATCAAACTGTAAAAGATTTAAACTCTCTTCTAGCTCTAAAAGTATATTGATCTAAACTCTATTATTGCAAGTTAGAACTAGTCTGCCTAGGTGTATAGGTGAAGCATAGAGTATAGTGGAGCCTTTCTTATCTCATTCACCGGTATGTAACTTTTCTCACACTTTATGCTTCCACGTTGATCTGGTTTGCCAAATGTAAGAACTGGCAAGCACTTTGCAGTCCTTCCTGGCTACAAGTGTCCTCTAGTTTGTTACTTATTGTACATGTCATTGGCACCATGGGCTGAAGTATGTATATTGGGGGGTGAAGTACTTTGCCACAGTATTACAAGCTTTTTCCACTCTTCCACGGCATCAAGACGCTTTGCATCTTTCATTGGCATGAAAGTGCTGAAGTACTGCTGTTTCCATGACGTGCATTTGTTTCCCAAACATCTCAGAGATTTTGTACCATACAAATGAATGTGGCTCTCAAGCTATGCTGGGGTCTCTTCAGTCAATGAGAACTATACCCTGGTATGACACAGGCCACAGTTTTAGGGACAAGGAGCATCTTTTTGGCTGAAGAAGTCTAATACTTTTTGAAATTACTGAAAAAAATTTCTGCCTCAGGAGAGCTGTGTCAATTGACAATTTCCTTGCTTTTATGCATGTAGTGTTAAAAGGCTTAGAAATAAGCATTTCTATATAATATCAACACTTCACTGCTTTATGCAGCCCTATATGCCAACAGAAGGTATTCAGTCATCTTCCTAGCTCAGACTATAGACCCCAGACAGGGGTCTGTAGGAAAGATGGGGACAATCTTTTTAGCAAGGCCTGGTGTGGCAGGACAAGGAGCAATGGATTTAAATTAAAGAAGAATAGATTTAGACTAGATATAAGGAAGTACTTGCCATAGTGAATGAACCCGGCAGTTCAGAGGTAATAGGTTGTGTACGTGGTGCCAGAGGCAACAGTACTCACAGCATGTAAGGAATTTACTGCACATTAATATCAATATAAAAGATGTGACTCAGTCCCAGCATGCTAACATTAAAACCCTTCAACAGTCCTGAAAGGGACTCCTTGAGGTGGTGCCAAAGGAAACGAAAATCAAAGGTAAACAGCCTGTAGCAGGTAACAGGAGTGATGCAAAATAAATTTTCAGAGACAACAGAGGTGTTTTCAAGATATGTGAAAACAGTTGCTGGGATGCTGTGGTTACAGAGGCAACATGCTTTTTGTCAAGCTGTTTAATAGTTAGGAAGATAAAATTACAACATATGTTATCAATTAACAAAATGTAAATTTGCTAAAGTAATTTTACATTCAGAAATTAGAGAAGAACAATTTCCTGGAGCATAGCCATAAATATTCCTTTCAGAAGCAGAAGGAATTCATATGCACACAAAATATACTTTAGTTATGCCTGTGTTAAATAGCTTGTCTTTGCCCATGTAAAGAGGTGATAGTCTGTGAGGTCAATGCATACCAGGAGTGTCCGAGTTCTGTATCTCACCCATCTGAATAGTCATCTATAATAAATTTCTCAGTCTTTAAGGGAGAGAAAAAACTCTTTTCTGCTGACCCATATAGATGCAAATACACATTATTTAATATTTGCAGATTGCCTATAGATATAAATCATTATGTAAGTGCTAACTTCAAGTAACCTATACAGTAAATTTATTTGTTCAGGTGTTTTTGGGTGTAGCCTGTTTCAGTGTGACTAAAACTTTTCTTTTGAGATTGATCCTTTGTAACTTGCTCAAATAAGACAAGAGTAATTGTGCTAAGCTAATATTTGAAATAAACAGGGAGTATCCAGATGTATGAGACAGACCTCCAAACCAAGTAGGGATAGTCTGTTCATGGCAAGCAGCAAAGAAATTATGTTCTGTGGGAAATGGCTAGTATAGAAAATACAGAAGGCAGAAGATCATGCTGGAGGAATGTTTCATGGGCAGAGTAGGCAGTGGATTTGAAGGAAAACAGGTCAGGATGTATGATGGAGATGCTGAGAAAGCCTACACTGTACAAGTATTCAAATGAACACAACAAACAGATGTCAACAGATGAGGACAAGGCTGAAGCACTCAACAACTTTTTTGCCTCGGTCTTCACTGGCAACCTCTTTCCTCACCCCTCCCGAGTTGATGGACCGCAAGATGGAGACAGAGGGCTAAAGCCCCTATTACTGTAAGGGAAGATCAGGTTCGAGACCACCTGAGGAACCTCAATGTACACAAGTCCATAGGACCTGATGAGATGCATCCCAGAGACCTGAGGGAATTGGCTGATGTAGTTGCCAAGCCACTTGCCATGATATTTGAAAAGTCATGGCAGTCAGGTGAAGTCCCTGGTGACTGGAAAAAGGGGAATATTGTGCCCGTTTTTAAAAAGGGAAGAAAGGAGGACCCTGGGAACTACTGACCTGTCAGCCTCACCTCTGTGCCTGGGAAGATCATGGAACAGATCCTCCTAGAAGCTATGCTCAAGCACACAGAAGACAGGGAGGTGATTTGAGACAGATAGCACGGATTCACCAAGGGCAAGTCCTGCCTGACCAGACTAGCGGCTTTCTATGAAGGAGTGACTGCATCAGTGGACAAGGGAAAAGCAATGGATGTCATCTATTTGGACTTGTGTAAAGCGTTCGACACAGTCCCCCACAATATCCTTCTCTCTAAATTGGGGAGATACGGATTTGACAGGTAGACTGTTTGGTGGATAAAGAATTGGTTGGATGTGGTCACATCCAGAGGGTCATGGTCAACGGCTCGATCTCCAAATGGAGACCGGTGACTAGTGGAGTCCCTCAGGGGTCTGTACTGGGACTGGTGCTGTTTAACATCTTCATCAATGACATAGACAGTGGGATTGAGTGCACCCTCAGCAAGTTTGCAGATGACACCAAGCTGAGTGGTGCAGTTGACACGCCAGAAGGACGAGATGTCATCCAAAGGGACCTGGACAAGCTGGAGAGGTGGGCCTGTGTGAACCTCATGAGGGTCATCAAGGCCAAGTGCAAGGTCCTGCACCTGGGATGGGGCAACCCCCGGTATCAATCCAGGCTGGGGGATGAAGGGATTGAGAGCAGCCCTGTGGAGAAGGACCTGGGGATAACTGGTGGATGAAAAGCTGGACGTGAGCCGGCAATGTGCGCTTGCAGCCCAGAAAGCCAACTGCATCCTGGGCTGCATCAAAAGAAGCGTGGCCAGCAGGTCGAGGGAGGTGATTCTGCCCCTCTACTCTGCTCTGGTGAGACCCCACCTGGAGTACTGCGTCCAGCTCTGGGGCCCTCAGCACAAGAAGGGCATGGACCTGCTGGAGCGGGTCCAGAGGAGGGCCATGAAGATGATCAGAGGGCTGGAGCACCGCTCCTACGAGGACAGGCTGAGAGAGTTGGGGTTGTTCAGCCTTGAAAAGAGAAGGCTGTGAGGAGACCTTATTGCGGCCTTTGAGTACTTAAAGGGGGTCTATAGGAAAGATGGGGACAATCTTTTTAGCAAGACCTGGTGTGGCAGGACAAGGAGTAATGGATTTAAACTAAAGAATAGATTTAGGCTGGATATAAGGAAGAAATTATTTACAATGAGGGTGGTCAAGCACTGGCACAGGTTGCCCAGACTCTGAGGTAGTGGAGGCCCCATCCCTAGAAACATTCAAGGTCAGGTTGGATGGGGCTCTGAGCAACCTGATCTAGTTAAAAGTGTCCCTGCTCACTGCAGGGGGGTTGGGCTAGGTGATCTCTAAAGGTCCCTTCCAACCCAAAGCATTCTATGATTCTATGATTCATTCTGTGATTCTATGAAATATGAAAGAATTTCAGGTAGGTGAAGATGAGCTGAGTATATTGTGTGTATCTCATGATATTGTGCAAATTTCAAGTTTCACTATAGGTGTGTATTGGAAGAGTTGCAAGGTCATCAGCCTGTTTTTTTTTAAAAAAACATATTTTAATTTATGTATTTGTGACATAGCTTGAGCACCTCCTCATGTTTTGGCAAAAGTATAGCAAGTTTATTTTACAATTAAAAGAATCATACATAGATCACAGCTAAAATTTCACCAGCAAGGAGGTTTGCAGTGGTCATTTTACTTATAGCAGAGACCCTATATGCAGTTATATCCTACTTAGGAGAAAATAGTATTTATAAAGTATAACTGCTTGTATTGATAATGCAATAATCTCTCCTTCAATAATTGACATTCAGATTTACCAAACACTGTGATCGAAATTAAAGTTACTCATCAAATCACATCTTTAGCTGCTCATGGGTTTAAGCCAGAATCTTGTAAAATAAACTTATTATGTGCATGGTTAATTGAATTTCCATATTATAAATTCCCACTTGTCATCAAGCATAGACTAGTTTACATCTGACAACTCCATGAAAAATGGGCTAAGAGAAACCCAATAAATTAGAGTAGAGAAAGCTCATGAGATTAGTTTTTGCAGCTGATGTCTGTCTTTTTTTCTGCTTTAATTGACAACTGATTGAGAAAAGCAGCCATCCAATTGAAGTTGTGTATAAATCTGCATTTCAGTGATAAGTCATATTAGGTTGTGTTCTTTAAAAGCTGATACAGTCTAAATTGTAAAGGGATTTCAAGTCTCTGACCCTTAAATATATTCACAGCAAATAAAAAGAAAAAAACCCAAAGTACCCTGATACTGCATAGCTGACAAAAATAGGATGATCTTTTGTTTATGAGGATACTTATATTTCATCTACAGTTTTAAGTACATCACTGAATAATGTAAATAACAGAGGCCATATTTATACTGTGTAGATCCTCCAAGCCTAGTAGAAACAAGCTGACAGAATGATCTGCTGAAATGCAGTATTGTACAGAGACACCAAATGGGAACCCACTCTAGGTCTTTGAGAAGCCCTGGTCCTGTGGGCCAGTGTCCTGGTTTTGGCTGGGATAGAGTTAATTTTCTTCCTAGTAGCAGGCACAGTGTTGTGTTTTGGATTTAGTAGGAGAAGGATGTTGATAACACACTGATGTTTTTAGTTGTTGCTGAGTACTGCTTATGCTAGTCAAGGACTTTGCAGCTTCCCATGCTCTGCCAGGTGCACAAGAAGCTGGGAGGGGGCACAGCCAGAAGAGTTGATCCAAACTGACCAAAGGGCTATTCCATACCACATGACATCATACTCAGTATAGAAACTGGGGGGGGTTGGCTGTGGAGCAGCGATCGCTGCTCGGGAACTGTCTGGGTATTGGTCGGCGGGTGGTGAGCAATTGCATTGTGCATCACTTGCTTTGTATATCATTATTATTATTATTATCATTATTATACTGTTACTATTAGCATTACTATTTTACTTTATTTCAATTATTAAACTGTTCTTATCTCAACCCAGGAGTGTTTCTCACTCTTACTCCTCCAATTCTCTCCCCCATCCCATCGGGGTAGGGGGAGTGAGCGAGCGGCTGCGTGGTGCTGAGTTGCTGGCTGGGGTTAAAACATGACAGCTAGGAAGCCTGGTATTTTACCAGTGCCTCTTAGTAGAGGTTATAAATTTAGCTACAATACCAACACATCTGTATTGCTTCCAGTTCCATTTCTAGCTTGTTCAAGGCTAGCTGGGGACTTTTGCACACATCCTGTTATACACTACTGCACATCCCAGGAATTATTTAATTTATTTAATTTCTCACTCTTTGGGGCTGTCTTTTTATGATATTTTTTGAACGCTAAATTATGATTAGGAACCCCTGATTCTGATCATAAATTTAAACTGAGTTTTCTAAGCAGAATAGTTTAAGTAACATAAGTTTTATCTGCCTAGTACTTAGACTCTAGTACTTAACTCTAGTAATGTTGCTGCAAGTGAATGACTGAGTGAAATCTTTAGTTCTGTTCCTAAGAGATCCTCAACGCTTCCTGGTACATAATGAGTGACCTCAGGTGTACAGGTTGACATAGAAGCTCAGAGCATTTAGTTCTGTATCTCCCAAGAGACATGCAGAACTTTGCAGCATACTGCCATTGATGCAGCACTGAAAATGTCACAAGTTGTTCTTATAACTTGCTCAGCAAATACTAAATGGTTGTCAGGAGCCTTTTCTGGCATTGATAGTCTTAGACTGTTTCTGTTACAGGTTCTGTTAAAAACAAAGGTAGTAGAATAGACCACCTTCTTTTTCTGTTACATTTCTTTGTAAAGTTGATGTAACTACTTGTGTGCATTAATATTGAAGTGCTTTGGTGCTTTTCTTCCTACTGTTCTATTACCCTATCAATTATAAGGACCACTGCAATAGCTGATTTTTGCTTGGAAAAGTAGGATTAAAATATATAGTTGTATAACAGATTTTACTCTTGAACTCTCCATGACTTCTTACAAGCACCCGTTAGCTGCAAAATGACCAGTGTTCTTTTTAACTTTAGCTCACTCTAAAGCTCAGAAAAAAATCAGTGTATGGAAAACAGAGAAGCAGCAGCAGAGAAACAGAAGCAGAGAAGGCAGATAAACATTTTTAAATCTAACTTTGAAAAATACAGTACGAAGTAGGAAACTATATGAAAATTTGACATTTCTTTACCACAAGTCTAACAAATCTTTCATAGTTTTGTGTGTGAGAAATAAAAATGCTGTAGCTTAGATTTATATATTAAGCCTTCAATTTATCCTGGAAGATACAATTAGTTTTGAACAGCTACATGGAAAATAATGATTTGTGATTGTGAAGGCAGACAGAATCAGGATGCCAGGGCTAGAGATATTGTAACTCCTTTTCTTTTCATATATGGCTTGGCTCAGAAATGGGGGAATGTTTTCTGTCAAACACACGTTATCTCTAATTGCTTGATTATGAGATCCTTGTAAGTAGTAGATCCAATTACACATAAAATAAGGAATGGTATCAAGTATGGTACCTTGAGTCATCATTCTTTGTGTTTGTTGTGTGCTAGTTGTTCTTTGTGAAGCCCTTGTATTGTTGTGAGAGGTAAAGAAAACAAGATGTGTATTACAAAGAAAAGCAATAAAAGCACGTCTTTGTCCTGAGTTATGATTTTTTCGTTTCTTGATTTGAGAACAAAATCCACATCAATTGAAAAGTGACCATTTGTATTTGTGCCCTGTATTTATAATACTCAGAGGTGATGCTAATGCTCACTCACATCTTGATTAGAAAAGCTGTCTAATGACCTATTCAAATTTCCACTTTCTTTGTTCCTTAACCATCCATTCAATACATCAAAATTACTTTATTTAATAAATACATAAAGGAATTCAATAAACATCTTCGTTAACTTTTCCTTGAACTGTTTGGAGGGCTGTTTTAGGAGGATTTCCTCATACTCAAATATACTCTGCAAATGTAAATTCAAGTAAGCCATATCAACTTTATGATGTTACTTTTATTGATTGGGCATATCACTTCTGTGGTACATCCCATTAGGACAAAAGTAACTTTTACATCCTAATCTGAAATTTCATTTATGCTTTGTATAAATATTGTACAGTTAAAAATTCTAGTGATTGTTTTTTTAAAAACTATTGAAATAAGTAAGCTAAAGTACAAATGTAACTATTTTTTCCCTGAATAGTAGCAGTAATAGTAATATATACTTTCATTTTTTTAACCCAAATTTTCCTGAGCTAACCTCACCTTCTAAATGCAGTTATCAAATATGCTGGCATAGATCCAGAATAAATAGAAACCACTGGACCAAATTAACAAACACACTGTAAACTGTCAAGTTACATAGACTTTCTAGGTGTGTTTGTTTCAGAGTGCATTATTATTTCTATTTAAAATGTTTCAGTTATTCCCAAAATGAGATTAGAGAGAGTAGTATATTATTTGTGTATGTAAAACAACTAATTAAAGTGTTTTAATAGGGTGACCCAGCATTTCCCTGTTATGAAGCAGAAAGTCAAAATTTGGTTAAAAGATTGTTCTGGTGTTAGGTATATAGTCCTTTCTCTGAAAAAAATGTTGGAATTTGACAAGGTCTAAGCTTTCAAAGCCCCAAAATCTAATTTAGGCATTAAAATGAATTAAGGCTTTCAAAAATGTAGTACAAGGTAGCTGGACACCTAGAAAATGTAAAGTATTATTCAGATGTTAAGTATTGATATTTAGAATGCTGAAATATTAAAAAAACCATTAACTAAGCTTCTTAAAAATTAATATCACATGTTAACAAACCCTACTTAGTATCTCTCTATATCACTGGTGGTAACACTGAGAGATTTTTATTTTAGATGAAAAAAGATTTAAAAGAAAATTCTCAACTTATCAGAGTGATCAGCAAGCCCTGGCCTCAATATATGCTATGCAGTATTTAAGTTAAATTAGTGTCTGACATGACACTTAATGAGGTAATTTGGGAACACAGTAGTAATCGGGGATAATATCTTGAACTAGGAACATGATTCAGACTAATAACCTGAAGATGTTAAGTGGCACTGGTGCCATTCATTTTAAACTACAGTCTGAGAGTCCTTTCATTCTGGGTGGAGTTCAGAGGCAGAATTAATTTTGCAAAATAATTAGGGTCAGAAGAAAGTTACTTTTGAAAATCTCTCTTGACTGGGTATCCTGCATTCTGAAGAACAGTGGGAAGTAGAGATTCAATTGCTACTTAACAATTAATTTTCTTCATCTATTTATCATGGTAGTTTTCAATTATTTACAATTTATTCAATGTGCTACTGTAAGCTCCAAGCATGAGAAGCAAGTGAGCAAAATTAACTGGCATTCATCTTCATACGCTTCTGAGCTGTTGTAAGCTTTCCAGCACAGCATGTGCCTTCAGTCTGCACTTCTACAAAAGTGACTTTACAGTCTGAAGTTTTGTGGGAACTCTTATGCGTAGAGCGGTCGGAAAGGCCCGTGTTACTGTGTTAGCTTGGTTATAGCCTGATAGAAAGAGTATGTCTTTCATGCCTTTCAAGGACATGAACTTTGAGCCAGCTTGTTAGGCCTTTTATAATTGTTCAGATGTCAAGCAAAGACTTCAGTGAGAAGGGGAACTTTCATTTTCCCCAAAGGGCATTCATAATGGGTCCCAGATATAAAGCAAAATAAATATTTAAAATTATTTGCAGCACTTAACCATTGAAATATGAGAGTGCAGTGTAGCCCCCATAGTCTGCCTCTGGCTATGCATAACTCCTAAGTGATTTCTACAGTGAAAGCGCTCCTGGGAAGCAAGTTGGTTTGGGTTCTTTGGTCAGTATTTGAGATGGATCTGCACTGAGTAGCATGGTGACATCTGGGGGAGTCTGAATCCACAATACCGTGCAAGCCTGAAGTTTGCAATCTTCAGATTTGCATGGTTTAACATTACATCTGCCTAAAATTTACCAGTGAAAGGATTTTTCCAACGTCTCCTATATTTAAAATGTAATCCTGTACTGCTGCTCTCATTCTGTTGCTTAGTTTTCGTTATAAAAGCGGAAAGCAAGCCAGAAGAGTGTATTTATGGCCTACAGTAGCTGAAACAGCAGTTTGTCGGAATGATCGTGCCACGGCAACTATAGATTTAGGCCTTTTTTTGGTGCCTGCCACCCCTCCTGCCAGTTGCCAGGCAACCCTGGCAGTCCCAGTATGCAGTGCATTGCAGATAAACCCGCACTGGGCTTTCTCTGCACATACCTTTTTTCATCATGGCTTTAACTATTCCTGATTCCAACTCAATGGTTGTCTCTTTTTACATTGGCACTGCATTTATTCCTTACTGAAGACCACTCTAGTAATAATAATTAACCTTTCACTTTTTTTAATATCTTCACTTCCAGTGTGACTTACGCATATGGAAATTGCTCTGTGAAATACTGTCATCTTTTGGATGGAACAAACAACTGTTTAGTCACAGCAGCAGTACTAACAGCTTTTTGGGACATATAATGAGGAAGAATGCAGCTATTTAAACAACTGGGCTTCCATTTCAACAAGCAGACTTAAGTAGACAGGATTTAATTATACAGCTGTAATTTAGTCAGAATGAGGTTAATGCTTTTTGAAGATACTTCCTTTCCTTTTCGTTCACTTTGAAAATCAGGGTTAAGTTCTTTGAAAGCTAGTAAAATGAAAAGAGCACAACCACTTAGCACTGCACTTGCAACTTTTCTTAGTTTATTTAAAAATAATAGATTGTCATCTACTACTCCTCATCAGAAACATGCAAGATTTCCTTTGGAGGTCACTAATTCAAACAAATAACCCATGTAACTAGATGGATTCTCTAGTCACAAGGGTTTAGTAGTAGGCTGTGGTATCTAAAACAACTTCTCCTCATAAACAATTGTTGCCTAGGTTTGTTTGCTTTTTCAGTAATACTTACCACTTCATTTGGACTGAAGTCTCTTGCTCCTAAACCTGGCAATGCTATTACCAGAATTGCTGTTGGCAGACAGTAAAAAGGCAGGATTGGAAACAAAAGGCAGCTTCAGATACCAGTGGTTAGGAAAGAACCAACAGCACATTACCCAAATTTGTGTATCCATAGACACTTTAACAGCCTTGTTTTAAGAGCCGCTAATTAATCATTTAAAATATCACTGCCCCCATGAATACAACAATACTTTGGTTATAATTGCCGTTACCTGAAACATGAATATAATACAAACCTCTTAATAGTAAAAGTGGAATAATTCTGTTGTAGAAACATCTTAATAATAGAAGCGGAATAATTCTGCTGGGACCTCTTGAATTCAAGCTATAGTTGCAGAATCATAACAGAAGGCAAAATAATATGATAAAAGGATGTCTCTTGCTCCACCTTGAACTTGGAGCTGATTACTATGGTTCAGATGTTGCTAGCAATAGGAAGCAGCAGATCCAAATGTCCTGCAAGCGTTGTTGGCTGAAATTTGGTGAAAGGTGGTGTCAGTGGTGTTACTGTCATGCTCCCAGGGCGTAAGTGTCCAGTCTTGTCGTTACAGGTGTTGCAATCAAACTTGTTTACTCTGATGACACCTGGCTTGACAACTGCTGTAAACCTTCCCACGCCTGTATCTGTCAGGTCATGATGCTATTTAGTAGCCTGTTGCTCACTCCAACGAAGAACAGGCAAGGAAGGCTGTACATACAGCATAAAGCTTTTATCGAAATGTAGACTTTCTAAATCACTGCTCACACTTTAAAAAGGAAAACAACTGACTTACAAATGCCTATTAAAATATTTTGCTGCTTCTGTAAGTGTGCAAAGAGCTTTTCAAAGCAATCTCCTTCAGAGTAATTAGGAGGAGGAGGAGGTAGCATTTAAACTATTCTTATTTCTGACACAGTATGTAGATAGCCCTCCTGTTTGGAAAAATCAAACTTTCTGAATGCCATTTACTTAAGCCTGTGATGCTTTAGCGATCTCTTCTTGACACAGGAATCCAAGCTTAGGAGTCAGAGAGCATATAATTTTATACCTGGGCTCCAGCAAGTATGATAGTATGCTGATCTGCTTAATGGCAGCTTTCTAATAATGCAACAATAGACATTAAGACTTCAGTTGGCAGCCACCCACACACAGAGCCACCTACACACCACCAGAATCCAAAGCTGAGATTTTAGATTTATATTCTGAGAGCTATAAAGTTATTAAGAAAAACCTCTTCCTGTGAGTGAGAAGATGCTTTTGGAGCACTTTTTTTTCCAAACAACAAATGATCTTGATTGGTATCTTGGTACCATATTAGTATTTAAGCCCGGTGATAATTTTGTCTACTTGTGATAGGGAGGAAGGAAGAATTTGGAGCTAGTACAGCTAGAGCTACCAAAACTCAACTTTCTTCTCAGTCCCTTTAACTCTATTGATCCTGTTAATTGTTTTAACCTCACCATGAATGCATTTGTATGCCTTGTAAGTTAGGAGTTAAAATAGTTCTGTAACTAGTGTTATACAAGAACTGTTTCACACAGAAAGCTTGTAAACATAACACTATTAACTAAAGTAAAATTTCATAAATATAAAGTTTTAGTGTTCAAATATCTACTCTCTGTAACTTAACAAATGAATATTTGCATTCTTTGCAAATATTTCTGTCTGTCTACTTGAAGCTACTGCACTGTATACCAGAACTTCATTTAATGTCTGAAAAGTACCATGTCAGGTGGGTGAGAAGCAGCTTAATATTCTTGCTTTACTTTCGCTCTTTTAAATGTGCTCCTCAGAAACTGTTTTGAGGACAGTGTTAGGAATTTCCCCATGGGTACTTTGTTGTATTGTTTAGAAACCTCCCAACATTAATGAATTTTTTTGTCATCAGTTTCATGTTTTGTACAGCAATGAAGTGAAAGGGTTTCAAACAACTGTTACGTCCCCTATACAAATCATAAAGAGCACCAGAGATTCAGTGGGGGAAGAAGACTGTGCATGATCATGTAATATAAAAGCTCTGACTACTCTTTTATACCTCTGTAGTGGGGGCTTATAAAATTTTCTGACATTGAACATTGCACAGCTACTGGATTGCACTACAACCCAGTTGGCTTGACTTAGTCTTGTCCCATTATGTTTTGAGGCAGATAAATTATCAGAATTTGCTAAAACTTAGAGCCTCAGAAAGCTCCATTACAGTATACCCATCTTGGGTAGGACCCGGATTCTTAGGCCAGCTCTTGAAACTTGCTTATGTGCCTAATACAGAAACACAGGAAAAATTAGTAATGTAATGAAAAATTAGTCCTAGATGACTGACAGTGAGAATATCTTTCCAGTCAATCTCCAGTTGCAAGTAATGTAATTTTGAAAGAACAGATTGAGGTTAAAATTTGGCCTCTCTGCAATGTGAAGTAGTTTCACCTGACCAGGTGCAAACTGGGGTGCTAACTGTGTGATATTGGCAGTAATGTGCTAACATGTCATTATCTATGCCATTTATTTCAAGGCAGGGTAAGTGGCGAATGTAATATGACAGGGAAAATCAAAATCAAATCACAGTGTATCAATTCATATTAATGCTCACTCCAGTAGGTCAAAACAGTTCCTTAGATGCAGACTTGGAGAGCCGGAATGTGCTTCTTAGGGTCTGCATCCACCTCTGAGATGAGACTCTTTTCCTTGTAAGTGCAGATCTAGCTATATTGCCATTCCTCCTTCCCCAGCTCAAAAATAACCTAGCAGCTGCACAGGAGTTGGAACCTTCTAATTAGCTCTAAGAAGCTTGAAGGAAGACATAGCAGATTTTGAGAAGAAAAAGTAAGCCAATTGGAGCAATAGATTTTCTGAGTTTTGGACATCTAAAATTAATTTTAGTTCTAATAATGTCAGTGGGCATGTTGCCATCCTCTTCAGTTGAAATGGCATATGGCCCTCCATGAGGTGCCAGTTGGGAAGCTATTATAAGCAGTCTGGTAACTAGAATCAGTGTAGATTCTTTACCACTAATGGCGGATTCTCAGTTGGACAGTGAAAGATAAAGTGAGGGATAAATGGTGAGAAAAAAATAAAGATAATTAAAAAGTGTCTACAAGGTGACTACAGCACCTTTACAGATGTTAGGGATTGCTCTGTGCTAAGTTAGCTCTTAAGAGAGGTTTAAAGTTCAGGTATTTCAGCTACGTTAAAAAAAAATCCATTACTTTACATCTTTTGGAAAAATGCATGCCTTGACTGTTGACTGTGTGTGGTTGTCCCACTATAGCAATATCCCCAGGCCTCTCAACAAAAACTGATCTCTTGAATGATCTTCCTTTGTGTTTACAACTGGTTACTTAAATGTAATGTTTTCAAAACAGAAAACATGCAAAATGAAGACTATGCATTGATGTATTAAAGTGGACTTTATTTTTCCAAAATGAATAAAATGGAACAGCTGGTAGGACAGAATACCATTCTGTAAGCAGAAAGCTTGTGGCAAACATGTCGAGTTTGTACTGAGTGAAAAAAATCTCATTAGAGCACAGTAAAATTCTAGAGCTCCATATCTGTATAGGACTTAATATCTGTGTTTCTGACTTTGTTGATGGCTGCTTTTTTGAAAAAGAAAGGTTCTGTTTTATATTTAGAGCAAAATAGATAAGCTCATTTGTCTCTGTCAACATTCATTCTAACACTGATACTTGAATGTATTAAGAAACACTTTTTCATCCTACTCTGCAATTTGCTATACTTGCCTACATCATCATTAGATTAATACTGCATTAATAAAGATGACAGGAGATTTGCAATAAATGCCATCCAGTTATGTTTACCAGTGTTTGAGTTCGTGAGTGAATCATATCTTTTTTCTGCAAATTCAGAAAAAGAGATTTTGGGAGGGCAAGAACTGGACTCCTTTAAGTTTTTCTCTAACTATCCCCTCTGAGTTTATTCCAAACTGTTCTATCTGGGTAACTGCTTTCATACTAGAACACATGCCCCTCCCAAATTTAACTTTTCTGTTTGTATTTAAAACACAGCTGTGCATGATTTATTCCTGTACCAGTAGATAGGCATCAAGGTCCTCTGTATCGGTGTGTTAACTAGTTTTCACATGACTAATGGGAAGAGGCTGTATTCAGTAGACAAGAGAGTCAAATTATAAAATACTTACAAAACTTCTACTGAGATTGGTGAAATGAAAGGATCCACAGTCTCTGCTTCAAACTCTTGCCTATATTCCTCATTTCTTCCTGCTTGAACTTCTGGTTAGCTGACCAATTGGGCTGGAGTGGTACTGGAAAAATGTCTGACCTTCTTATGACATGTGCCTGAGTACAAATTCCCTCTTGCTGGAGGTGGAGTGTTTGGGTGCATTTGTGAATTATTTTTAAATGGTGATAAAACTGTAAGGAGACAGAAATCTCATGGTACTGCAAAGCTTAGTGAAGAGTATATTCTTAGGTGGAATTTCAGCAGCTTTGGTGTGGAAGATACTGCAAATTCAAAGCGATTTTGTTGTTCTTAATAAGATGTGTGGGGTTTTAGTTCAACACCTTAATTATCTATAAAATAATTGTGTTAGGAAGCTGTTGCATTCATAGAGAATAATTTGAGATCACACATTTAACAACACTGGAAAAAGCCAGAGAGCTTCTCTTGCAAGGTTTAAAACCTTGCTCTTTCAAGATTCATCAAGTAGACTGTTTCCTATGTTCTTGATAGGTATTTTGTATTTTAAATATGTTGGAATCATTTCAACATTTTCTTTCTCATCTGCTGGATCATTAATTGGAAGAATAAACTTCACTGAACTTATTTCCTACAAAAATTCCTTTCTGCTAACCCCCGAGCACAACACCACTCCAGGGCTCAAGGTCCTGGTTTGGCATATTCTGTCATCAAGGAGTGTTTTTAAAGACAGTTTAACTTACAGGTTTTCCACAGTAATATCACACATATCTGTGACTTGTGTGGGTCTGGTCAATTCAGCAGTTCTGCTGTTACTGATCTCAATGGGTATTTTGTCACAAGTCTGATCAATTGTTTTGTGGACCCAGCATCTTTACAAATGTTTTCAGAATCTTACTCTTGTTATCTGACACATGAAATAACAAAGAGAATACAGTCAATTTGTGCATGAGCTATTTTATGGAAAGAAAGCATAGTTCCACTTAATAAAACCAAGTGTGCTGTTTCCTCTGATGCTTTGCCCTCTTAGGCAACTTCTTTGGTCCACCTGCCACCTCCAGTTAAGGAGTCTCTCTTTTGTCAATAAAGACTCTTCCAATTAACTCCGTATTTAACGACACAACATTAGCACCATTGTGCAGTAATGTAATAGGGCTCTAAAAGAGAAATAGCTGACTTCTCCCATTCAGTTGGAAGGTTGCACACACAAATGTGATCTTGTCTTAGTTTTGTGAGCTATGCACATTGGGCTCTTTTTGGCTTCAAGTACCTGGCATTAAGCATAAGCTACCTAGGCACTGTACTGCAAGTGAAGATGTCTAAAGGACAACAATGAGACCTTGTATTGTGGGTAATGATCTTGTTGACTGAGGGTGAATATGGAACAGAACACTGAAAGGCAGTGTTCTACAGGAATGCTGAGTTTCCTGAGACCAAATAAAAGCTATCTGGGTGTAACTGATGTTTGGGAAGTTGAGTTGTTACATGGGAGCTCCATTCAGAGGCCCTTCTTTTTTTGGTCTTGACCTAAAACTCTTTTAGCTGTTCATGAAATAAATAAGAGAGGTTGTAGTGTGTAGGTATGTGTAAGTTTTTTATTTTGGTCCTTTGAGTGGGTAATATTTGACATGATATATAAAGCACGAAAGGATTCTACCTAAAGGGATAAAGTTACAAGAACAATGTTCCCAGTACCCACACTGAGAGAAGAGAAACAGCTGTTTCTCTTTCTGGGAAACAGTATAGTATTTTACAGCATAGTGTAAAATGCAGCTTTTAAAATGGACAATTATTATGCAATACGTGGGACAATTCTAAGAAATAATGTGATTGATATTTGCTCTTCATATAGTTAAATATTATGACTAGTGTCTTAGATTCTCACAGTCAGGGGCTGTAATGGATTTTTTTTAGCGTTTTGTTGGAGATACTAAGTTCATGTACTTATTGTTATTATGACATAGATATGTTTGGCAATAATCTATAAGTAGATGTCATAGATGTACAGAAACATACAATAGCACTATTTAATCACAATAATTTGTTAAAAGGGTCTCTGTTTAAAAAGGGGGGGGGGGGGGGGGGCTGACCTTGGCCAGCTCTGGACACCCACCCAGCTGCTCTCCCACTGCCCCTCCTCAACAGGACAGGGGTGGAAAATAAGATGGAAAGCTCATGGGTTGAGATAAAGACAGGGAGATCACTTACCAACTACTGTCAAGAGTCAAAATCAATTCAAATTAGTGAAAATTAATTTAATTTATTGGCAACTAAATATAGAGCAGGGTGCTGAGAAATAAAGACAGAAGTAAACACCCCTTCCCTCCACCCTTTTTGCCAGGGTCAACTTCATTCCTTCATCCCCGACTCCTCCCCACAAGCCCGAGCGGTGCAGGGGGATGGGGAACGGGGGCTGTGGTCAGTCCCGAACATCTCCGCTCCGCTGCTTCATGCTCGTTGCACCTCTCCCCTGCTTTGGCGTGGGTCCTCCCCAGGGGCTGCAGTCCTTCAGGAACACCCACTTGCTCCAGCGGGGGGGGTCCTCCACGGGCTGCAGAGTGGGTATCTGCTCTGCCTGCTCCTCTCCACAGCCTGCAGGGAAATACCTGCTCCCACATCGTCTCCTCCACGGGCTTCTGGAAAATACCTGTTCCACTGTGCTCCCTCCACAGGCTGCAGGGGAATCTCTGCTCCTGGAGCATGTCCTCCTCTTCTTTCTTTCTGACCTCGCTGTCTGCAGAGCTGTTTCTCACACTTCTTTACTCCTCACACTCTGCCAGGCAGTGTTTTGCCCTTTCCTAAATACGCTTTCCCTGAGGTGCCGCCATCTTGGCTGCGGGGCTCAGCCGTGCCCTGCGCTGGGTCGGTTGGAACCGGCTGGAACCGGCTGTGTCTGGCACGGGGCAGCCCCGGCCTCCCCTCACAGCGGCCGCCCCCGCTGCCATCTTGTCAAGGTAATTGCTTCCCCTAAAAGATATGATATATTCAAGGAAGAATTAACTCCAAGAAACCCAGCTGCCTGTGCAGTGAAGGAGAAGGGGTGGGACAGTCACAGCGCCATTTCCCAGCTCTGTCATCAATAAAATCTGACTTTGAGGAATGAAGACATTCTTCTTCCCTGAAGGATTTGTGTGTCTTTTATTCACTTCAGAAGCTTTCTGGGGGAAGAAAAAAAAAAAAAACGCAAACCAAATCCCAACCTGAAACAAAAAAAAGTTTAATTTTGACTACCTGTTTAGCTTTACGCTGGCTCATGAACAGCTCCACTAAAGCTAGCGCAACTCTGGAAAAGCTGGCTGCTAGCTAAGTGCCAGGAGCTGCAGGGGGAGTGAGGCAGCATCAGCCACCGACTGACAAATAAAATGCAGTTCACTTTTAGGTTTTCTCCCCCCCCCCCGAGAGTGGTTGTAATTATTCAAAGTATTTCAAACAGGCATTATTTTTTTAAATTAAGATAAAAGAAAATTTTTATCAGGTTGCCTGTAAATTTTTAAATTTTTACATGGCAGTTATTGCTTCTATTATTCAGAAAGATCCTTCAAAATACAAATTGTGAGCAAAATGTATTATAGTTGATCTTTTTCTAAATGTCACCGACTCCATTATGCTTAAATTGAGGCAATTTTCAGACTCTTGATTCATTTTTATTGGTGGAACTTTGCTACACTTCTGGGCTTGAAGCATTCAATACCTTCATAGAGTATTTTTGAAAATAAAAAGTTTAAAAATATGAATGACCTGGATTGTTTGGGCTTAGTTCATCTCTTCAGAAATTCTCGGACTTTATCTTCTGTTACCACAGTGCCTTGGGCTTCTGCTTTGTTTGCTAGGTCACATCCTCGTGGCATTTTGTGAAGATAAAAATACCCTTTGGTGCCATGACCTTCATGTTTCTTTCTCTTCCCAGGGTCTGTTTTAATAGACTGTCACATAAACCTGTGTAGAGTGAAATTTGTTTTAATGTTGGATGGTGGTTACTCTGTCCTTTAACACAAATTGTTATTTTTCCACTGGACAATTAAAGCCTTCTTTCTGTGGACCTTTTGTATGAGCACATTCTTCCTTGTGTGCTTTTGGATATGAAAGCTACCAAATAAGTGAATCAGCTTATCTTTTTTTTTTTTTTTTTTTTACATCTTTGGTAGTCTTGCATGATTTGCAGTTGCTTACCTAATTCAGCCTGGATTACTCTATTATTTCAATACATTCAGTGTATTTGAAATTTTAAAATTACATTGATGAAACACTGAATTCTTTAATGTACTCCTTAAGTCTTAAAATATCAATCCATTATCTTCCTTTTTTATGTAAGATATTAAAAAAAGTTATAAAATCTGTTTAATACCTTTTGAGTTTCTAGATTGTTTGATTAAGTATTTTAACAGGGAATATAATGAGGAGAAAGAGATAACAATGCTGAGCTTTTAGTTAGTTTTGCTCGTGTTGGAGCCTTTAATACTTTAAAGAAACATGAATAGTGTTTTGGGTTTTTTTCTCCACTGTGATAATGCGGCTGAAAATCAGTAACACCAGTGCTTCAGGTTATTGTCAGCTTGTTTATTTGTCTGTGGAAACTCTTGCTGTCAACTTGAATTCTTGTATAGGTGAATTGTTTTCCTGCAAAGGTCTAAAGAAATCTCATTTATGTTTCTAAACTGATGTTCTGTTTTACTAAAGTGCCTAACTATATGATAAACTTCAAACACACGATCAGTCTATTGCATTTATTGATTTCTGTGCTTAAAGAGAAACCAAGTGTAGGCACCTCATTGAATCTGGACCTTTGATAGAAATGTTCCTAACAAATAGGAGTAGCTTTATTTGTCAGGAAATTGGGTTCCGTATGGAATTATAGTGATATGCAGTATTTCTGCTCGGTAATAGTTATTCACTTGCCATTTAGAAGAATACCCTGTACTTAAGTACTTGGTATGTATGAATTTTTCTTCTTACTATTTTTTATTTCAGAACCACAACACTTTTTGCTATAGTGTAAAGGTTTTCATCAATATCTAGTGATTTTTGATTGCTCTACATTGGCAAATCCATTGACCTGCAAAGACTAACTGTATGCTAGTCATCAGGTAAGGAACTGATGTTCAGTATATGTAAAGCAAAGCAAAGTTTTTAGGATTAATGCTTGTTTTAAAATTCTAAGTACATCTGTAGAAGTAAACTATAAATTATGAAATGAAGATCTAATTCAAATGCCTCAGCACTGAGCAATTACAAGAAAAAAAGTGTTTAGACATACAAAATTTTAGCAATAAACTTCTTGTGAGATGGGTAATATTAATCTCAACGCAGTGAGGGGACTTGGCCAACTCATTAGAATCAATAAGAATTTGTTCATTCACCTTAATGCGAGCTGGAGCATGTCCTACTTCTCATATCCTGAGTGACAGTGAACCTTTTTAGCTTAGTGCCTGCTGACACTACAGTCATGGGTTTTGGCAGGAAGAATTTTAATGTTCTGTTAAAATACTTTATGGCAAATTAGAATAATCTGAAGTGGATAGTGGAAAACTAGCACTTTTAAGACCACTGATTTGCTGTGAAATATTACAGTTTATGTTTTGGCAGCTAGAAACACAGAAGAAATTGCTGTGGATGCTTTGTTATGGGGAAAAGTAAGTAGAGTAAAGGTGTATTACATAAAAGACCAAATCTAGTTCAAGGACTGTTTGTGTCATTTGGAGAGAAAAAAGATTTAGTGAGTTAAAAGTGGAGCAGGCATGTTGCTACAGAGAAGAAATTCTAGCTAATTGAAGTGGCTGTCATTAACAATTAGAAGGTTGTTTTTAAATGTATTTCTCATTTGTTTACTCCAGACCTTTTAAATAATGAACAAAACAGATTCAGAAATGTTCACATCTATCTTGAGTCCCAAATTGGTAGTCAATTGTTTCCATAAAGTATAAAGTTTCTAGTATGTGAAAAGTATCAAAGATTCTGTTTATTTTTATTTAAGAAACAGTAACAATTGGGCGTTAAATTATATGACATGAACGGCATGAATAATTTATTGGCAATCTTTATCTTCCATTTTGGGCACACAGTTGCTTTTAAGAAGCATGTAAGAGAAAGCTGAAGGAGTCAACCACTATTGTTTTAACGAAACTTTAAACCCCGTTTATTTAGAAACAGTCACATTTTTATGCCTGATCCAAAAAAGTAGAGAACTGCATTAATTTGTCATTCTATATTGCTTTTTCTTTAACCACTTAGCTTCCAAATTTAAATGAGGATTTCTTTTCAATCTTATCTAAACAAGAGCCAATTAAGGGATTTATTTATATATAAGTGTGTGTGTTAATTAAGCAGCAATTGCTAGTGATTCTTTTATTTCAATGCATTGTGTATTTTCCCTCTATCTCCTAAGCACTTATCCTACAGCTTTACCTGTTCGACTTTGTAAATTAAGCAGCTGTCATAAAAAGAAAAATTTAATGCAATAGCTTCTTTTTATACTAAAAAAACCCACCAAAAATCCCTTTTGAGCTCTTTTTAACTCTTGAGCTCAGTATTAGACTGCAGCAGTAGATGTAATTTTTCACAGTTTAAAAAAAAAATCCATCCATTTTATAAGTTGTACTTCCATAGTTTATCCCGTTGTATTTCTAGGCAAATAATGAGATATTCTGATTTACTTTCGATATGCTGTTGCTTATCTTGCATATTTTCAAAGCAATAAAAGTTATTAAAGCATTTTAACAAGTGTGGCCAGTGATAACGTATTCCTGGACTTCTGGCCATTTTCATTGCCCATACGTGTAGGTTCACTTCAGTTTCCTGTTGGTTTTTCTTTTTTGAATACGGTACTGGAACTGAATACAATTTAAGTGCCTAGAGACCACTTATTTATGAGGTGAAAACATAATATTGTCTTTTTGATTCTTTCATATCTTATCTTCCTCTTGTTTTTAATGTGAAAGAAACTGCAAGTCTGCCTGTATTAGGTCTTGAACTGTAATTTTCTAGAGTGATCTGAATTCCTTTCTGTGGAATAGTGTATTCATAGAGGATGCGAGTTTTGTTAGACTAGTTTGAGGACGGAAAATATCCCTAGGAAAATGCTACCGAGTGTACATATTTCTCATGCATATCTATATTTTATAAATATTCAGTACAGTAAAAATTATAAGTTTATGATGTTGTTGATCAACTTGGTAGATTTAAAAAGATCATGAATTTATCAATAAAACCATTGAGTTCAGCTGGTTATTATAAAATAAAATAAAATGGAAGAAGTACTGTTACTCAGGCTATAGTTATCTGAGAAACTAGTAACAGTTTTCTGAACTTAATTTTTCCCTACAAAAATGCATTAAGGAGGACCCAATTTTGTTGCTTTATTTCCTTTTAAATCTTTTTCTTTATTGAATTGTAATTGTAAAAGGACTGCAGAAACAAATAGTTCAAGTTGGAAGGGAGCCCTTAGCAGTGGAACAGGTTGCCCAGAGAGGTGGTAGAGGCCCCATCCCTGGCAACATTCAAGGTCAGGTTGGATTGGGCTCTGAGCAACCTGATCTAGTTAAAGCTGTCCCTGCTCACTGCAGGGGGGTTGGGCTAGATGGCCTCTAAAGGTCCCTTCCAACCCAAAGCACTCTATGATTCTATGATTCTATGATATTCAGTCCTGTTTTGACTCATTTTCCATTGGAAGGACTGGATAGGTAACAAAACAGATTATTTAATGGAAATACTTCTGATTTGTCCATGCATCAAGAAAATATCAAACACAGATATTACGAAGTAATTGAATTTATGGGCAAAAAAGTTGTTCAGGAATGGTGGATAATATGTCTGAGATTGAGAGAAACAA
Organism: Pelecanus crispus; assembly: GCF_030463565.1. NCBI lineage: Eukaryota > Metazoa > Chordata > Aves > Pelecaniformes > Pelecanidae > Pelecanus > Pelecanus crispus. The sequence goes on from NC_134645.1 coordinate 106,916,528, forward strand.
GCCATCAGCAGCTTGCTAACATATATTGTTGATCAAAAGTGCATGGTGTGAGAGGAATGAACTCTGTTGTTGTCGCTCAGAATATATGAAATCTGTAGCACTTGACTTCTCAGCAGCTTTTAAAGAGTTTGCATGTAAATTAGGTAGCATATTACCTTTTATGACTTTTCCATACTGCCTTGCTCAACAGAAATTTTATTAAAAGTAGTAACATTCCTTTTAAGGTTCTGAATTGATGGGAAATGAATGGAGTTTTTTTTCACATTGATATTTCCATTTTTTTCATTTTTAATGTTTTGGAGCTGCATTTCTTTTGAATTGTATTTCTATATAATTGCAGTTGTTCAGCACACGTACGCGTACATATGCACACATTTTCATCCATAGATGCCTCAAAGCAATCTGAATTAATACAATGTAATATAGTCTACATTTAATTATTTTTCTCTAATTAACCTGCTTTCAAGGAGTCTATCGTGAAATACTGTAACTAAGAGTCCCACTTTGCAAGCCAGTCTACCTAGTCAGCATCTATTATTTGAGTAGCTGGAGAGGTTTAGCTTGAGCATGTTCCTCAGCTTGTACTGTCTTGCTGTTCATTTTCAAGACATGTTGTGTGGGAGAACTTATTTCACCATGAGAATGGCTTTTTGACAATTGATTCTCTGTCAAATATCTCCAATGAGCTTTTGGGCTGCTGTGTAATCACAGCAGGTGCCAGCCAGCTACTCAAGTACAATTCTGGGAGCTGGTTTGCACCTCCTGGTATATTGTGTCCTCTCCTTAGCCCCCAGGAAGTTTTATCTGAGTTAAGGGGAGAGCATCTGTTAGCTGTTGCCTTGCAGTTACATACAGTGTACAGTAAATATATCTGACAGCCTTTTTCTTTACTATACTGTTGGTATTTATAAGACAAAGCAAAGCTTTGTTTCAGTTCCATAGTAAGTAAGTTTGAAAATAGTGATGCATTTGGGTGACTGAGTTTTAGGAAGGGCATGTATTTTTAGCTGGCTTGGCTTTGAGTGCCGAAGGAGGGTTTCTGCTCTGATTCATGTTGAAAACAGCAAGAGTGTGAAGTTAGGCTTCCTGATATAAATCTTTTGAATCTGCCTGCTCCTGAAAATAAAAATAGGCAGATACTTACAGGCTGTGGAAGAGAGAACTGGGCAACTAAGAAATGACATAGTAGCTGCCAGTATGACAAGTTTCTAATTCAAGAGTTTTGGCTTTGCCTTTCTCTTACGAAATGTGAGAATGACAAGTGCGTAGGGAAAACCACTCCAATCCTTTGTCTTCCTGTCCTTGGACATAAAATAAGTGAATTAAAACTGTACTGCAGAGAGGAAATAATTTCAGCACTAATCAAACTCTAAATTATTGACTCTCTTAGGCTTGCTTCGAAGTGGAGATGTGCCATGTGCCTTCTGGCTATAGAAGGCAGAGGAAGAGATATAACACAAGTAATTGGTAATAATACACAGGTTTTTTTAATCAGTCACAATATACTGCATGGCTTGTCAAAATCAAGTAAACGGTATTTTCAGTCTAATGACACCAAATCCTAGGCTTTAACAGTATATAAAAGTTTATGGGATTCAATTTTGATGTGCTTCCCTTACATCATACTATTGAACGTTGTGAACATGCAGCATACTAAGGGTCTAAAGACGTTACTAACATCAAAAGCAGTGAAACTACTCAGTTGGCTCACATATGATTTTGGGGGTTTAGGGCTATTATATTGGAAGTTCATGAGTATTGTGGGACAGGAAGCTGTTTTTAAAGCTTTAGGGAACCTGATATACCTGTTTTATTTCAGTTTTGAAGTATGTGCACAGGTTAGGGAATATATTAATTCATATTTCAGGGAATATTTCAGTAACATGTTAGACTCAAATTACACGTGTCTCTTCAGGGGTAGAAGAAAAATATTTTTATTCAATGTTTGGGGCTTTTTGTTAGAGAACATTTCTAAATGATAGTACAGACCTAGAAAAAAATTACTCAAAAGTAATAAACTGATTTTCAGAAGAGAATATATTTTTCAGTAAAAACTTTTTCATTCGGACTCTATCCTTCAGTATTCGTGTGCCTGATCAGTTGGTAATTGTTAACTTTAAACATTTAAATTGAAGTTTGTTTACTGAAAAGAAAGGGTCTGAAGATTTATTGGATATCCTACATGATCAAAAATATTAACTATTTATTTGGCAGTTCGTTTAGCTAGACCAATACTAGCGAAAACTAAAATACCAGTTTTCTCTCCATGTGGTAGTGAAATCTAACTTTTAGTTCAAGGCTGAGCTGTAATGCTGAAGGTCCGACTGTCGTATGCTTGTAACCATACCAAGCTGTCATCTCTGGGCAGATTGGTTTCCATGTCTCATACGGGATAGTGGATAGCTGTGGTTACCACTTGTTTCAGGTAGAGCTTTTCCATTTTTGTAGTTTGTGTGTGCTTACAAAATTTTGTGAACGAATAGTCTATTCACTTCCTCATTTCTAGAAGAACTGGTAATAAAATTGTAGCAGCATGCCTTATTTTCAAAATTTTTGAGGAGGCAAGAAAATTTAATTTGCTTGTTAATTTGCTTACAAACTTTGTCTGGAAAATCTTTTGTCCTTAATTCCTGTCTCAGATCTGCAAAGACTAAGAACTGTGTTCAAAGTGGCAAGATGTAATGGACAACTCCAGGCATGTAAGTTGTGTCTCTGACAGCTATGAGACACCAGAGCAGTTATGGATCCAAATAATGGATTCAAATCTCTGTTACAGCACATCAGAGACCATCCACTTGAACCATAAAAACATTCCTCACATTTCACGTGAAATAACTATGTCTGTTTCAAAGGGGTTGGGTTTCCAGACTTAGACTTTTACAGAGTATTTCTGTTAGGTACACTTGTACTTGGGGGGGTTGTAGGGCAGCCGATTCCCAGATTTTCCCATCTAACATTCTTCTATCAGAAAATATATCAAATTATAGAATATGATTATTCAAATTCTGTTTATTTTGAGGATATATGAGAACACTACTGTGTTCTTCATAAAAATATAATAGAAGATACAGTAGTCTGAAAAGAGAAAAACATTTGTGTATACTCCTAAAGGTGAACTTGTCATTTGTAAATCTGGTAAGTGCTCAGCAGAGTTAAAGATCGTGTTTAATGGTGCCGAAGAAAGATGTTTAGTTACTCCATTATTTAGTCAGTTTCCTCTGGCCTTACATTTATTTTGAAGCTTTACTCTGCTGAGAGATTTGTTTCTTCAGAATTCGAGATTATAAAGTACTTTTTAATCCTTTTTCAAACTTCTTACTGATATTTTTTGTTCTTCAGGAAGTTTAAACATGTTTAAACTTTTTCTAAAGCTAGCTTTAGGAACTTCTGCTTATGTAGTTCAGGATTTGCTGTATTTGTAGTATTTTCTACAGACAGGCAAAATAAAAACCATATAAATGTAATAATACAATATTATCATGGCAAGTCCCTTGACACTGTGAGTTGGGTACTATTAACTCTCGCTATTGAAATTATGTGGAAGCTTTAGCAAAACACAGGCAATCCCCTAAACTGTGGATATCCTAGCTATGGATGAAAGAAAGGCCATATATCCTTCTCTTGCAAGGCAAATGTTGAGTTTCCCCAGACACTGGAATTCAGTTAACCTGGTTTCAGCTTTTTATAAAAGATTTGGTTATTTCAGGATCTGCGTGTAATTTCTCAGGATGGAACTGTCAGGGAGCAGCTATGTGAGGGGGCGCAAGTTGGGAGCCGAGGGTGACCAAAGTGCAGGCCCTCACTGACGAGGTGCAGTGCTGCAGCACGCAAGCTGGGCGAGCAACGCCGAGGGCTGGCAGCAACCATCCACAGCCCCAGATGAGTTGCAAACCAAATCCAGGGTATATGCTGGGGCCAAGTCAGGAGCAGCCACAGAGGGGGTCATAGGCTGAGCTGGAGACAGGCTCTGTGCTCTCTAGGTCTGGAGCCCAAGCCCAGGCAGCAGGAGACAGGGCTGGGCGCAGGTATACGTGTGCAGGAACTCAGGCAAGGCCTGAGTGCGCTCAAGCTCCTGATAAAATCAATGGAAAATAAGGAATTCTTTAATAAACAAAACCCAACCTTGCTGCTCACTTTTCCCCAGCCTCATTCACATTTTAATACAGTGAACGCAAAGAAAATTTTAGGTAGTAAGTAGGCAGCCAAGTTTATCCCAGGATAAGTTAACACTTTTTGTTTTCACATTTTGTTTTTGTTTTAAAGGGTTTCTCTCCTTTACCAAATATTTTTCAGAACACCTGAAAATATTAACTGCTAGACATGACTACTAAGTAATTTTGAAAAGAAAACAGGCTGTGATTACCATGTGTGAATAAGGTAGAAGAATAATGTAATTAGAAAGAGCACATATTTTCCAACAGAGTGGATGCTTCTAGACTCTATTACAAAGATAACACAGCACTGTTGTGGAGGCTGTTTGTGAGAATGCTTGCAAACACTGTTCATTGAACTTGAGCTTTTTTGAAAAAGTCTGAAATTCAAAATAAACATATAAATAATAAAAAGCATCATCACAAGGATATTCACTGCATATTTTTCAGAAACATGTTGCTCAGGCTGAATCTTCATTAAAGACAAGGGTGTTCATATGAATATTATATCTTTGCCTTTTCAATTAATATTGGATAATCTAATCTATTTTAATTTTGATAAATGTCAAGGAACAAAGAAATGTGGGTAGCCTTCTAATGTGCTGCCCTGTGCTTAGTATCACAAAGTTGTGATTTACCTGCTGTTAGTTAAGCTATGTGCTGTCTCTGTATTCCTTTCTGCTCATCTTTAACACCAAAATCAATAATGGCATCTTAACCATGACAGGTGAATAAAATAGAAACCTACCAAGGTACTTATTACTCCCGATATGTAGTTCTGAAAAGTATATGTCATGGTCAGCAATTGTGTTTATGGGAAAACTCTTCCTTTACTTCTGTTCAGCTTGACATTTCACATAAAGGAAAGACAATTTGAATCCAGATGTCTGCAGCTCCTCTGAATAAGGACATTTTTTAGAAGTTGCTCTTTATTTTAACACCATTATCTTGTGAAATTATTTTTTTTCTACTTCTTAAGGAAACAATCAGTTGACAAGTTATTATCAAAGAACAACTTCAAGGTTTAAAACATTTCATCTTCTTTTTCTTTGCAACACTCAGTTATACCTGACTTCTTAAGTAATTTTACATTTCTGTGTGTTCAGTCATATCTGGAGATAAAGCCAAGTAATGTTTCTTCATAGCTTCTTTTCTACCATTTCCATGGGGACTAGATGTATCGGAGGGCATCCTCCTGTATCTCAGACCTTGAAGCTGCTACAGTTATTTGCACCGGAGACAGGAGCAACTACAGTGAACTCTGTTCCTGCCCTCCAAAACTGTGGAAAAGAAAAAGGTAATGAAGCCCACTGGTAGGAGCAGGGGTTACTGAGCCATGCCCAAAGGCAGTCTTTTTGTTGAACTTCACTGCAGATGTTCCATCTTGGGTGTCTCATCTGTATGCATTAGCCTTACTTGCATGTCATGGTTTAACCCTGTTAGGAAGCTAATCACCACCCAGCATCATGGGGGAGAGAATCAAAAAGGTAAAGACAGTTTAATAGGTAAAGCATAAGCTGCATGCGCAAGCAAAGCAAAACAAGGAATTCATTCACTGCTTCTCATCTGCAGGCAGGTGTTCAGCCACCTCCAGGAAAGCAGGGCTCCATGACACGTAACAATTACTTGGAAAGAGCAACACCATAACACTGAATGTCCCTCCTTCTGCCTTCTTCCTCCAACTTTTATTGCTGACCATGGATGATGGTTTGACATACCCCTTGGGTCATTTGGGGTCAGCTGTCCCATCTGTGTCCCCTCCCAACTTCTTGTGCACCCCCAGCCTACTTGCTGGCGGGGCAGTGTGAGAAACAGGCAGCCTTGACTCTGTGCAAGCACTGCTCAGCAATAACTAAAACATCCCTGTGTTATCAACACAGTTGTGGCCACAGATCCAAAACACTGCACCATGTGAGCTGCTATGAAGAAAACGAACTCTATACCAGCCCAAACCAGTACATTGCACTTACTTATTTTCCTCTTTTCTTCAATGCGCCTTAAGTGAGCAAAGCTTGCTGAGAGAGGCAGTCAGTTGCAGGTCATTATAACAGAGGAAAACCAGATACACTTAAGAGCAGGTATTTTTTCAGATCTAATATAAGAAAATTTTGAGCTAAAAATAGGTTGAGTTTGTCTTAAAGGCATTAAGCTTTCAATTGGGTTGAAAGAAGATGCATGGTGTCTGTGTAGAAGAGAACCAGGATCATAAGCTCCTGATCCTATAGTGCAGACCTTTCTACAACTTTTAAATTGCTGTATATGGTTATTAGTAGACATAACTTCAGTTGTGATAATGATGACAAATTTACTGTAGTTGCTGTGTGAAATAATAAATTTCAAATCTTTTGACCACTATGGTCAAAGTTCACTTCAGCAAATATGACATTTTACTGTGTAGCATTAAACCACTGGTTCTTGTACACTTACCTGTCTGAAATATATGTCTGAAATAAATCTGTTAAACTCAATGCATTTTAATGGTCATGAATGAAAAAAAGGAGTTTGGATACAGAGCATCAATTCAGGTGTATAATGCCAGCCTCAAAACTGATGTAAAATTTTTGTATTTTTTTTCCTGGGAAGCATACAATGCATTTCAGAATTACCAGAGAAGATTTCCCTATCAGATGTTAACATATGGCAGTGAAAACTGGCACCCCCGTTTATTCTCAGTATCGATCACACTGCCTAGTGAAGTGTGATGATAATGAATGCTGTAGCTTGCATTCTTTTGGGGGTTTCTCTATGGAAGATACTGATTTAATACCACCATATGGGACAAAAAAATGCTTTGATAGCTCAGCTCTTTCAAGGCAAAAACAAATCCTGTGCATGAAAGTCTGCAAGTGCAGCTCAGTTAAAGGTGTTTTTCCTTAATTAATAACATAAAGGAATGTTTCTCCTGCTCTGTTCTTGATGAATGATTAGGCTTTACTATTTTAAGGGGTGTTTTCTTCTTTAAAAAAAGAAGAAAAGATTGTATTCCAAGAGTTTTCTGCTTTCTCAGAGTGTACTTTCTCAGTGGTACTTTCTGAGGAAGAAAAACTTGGCAGGATCGCTCAAAAACATGTCCATAATTGTATGCAATGATAGATGTTGGGATGAAGAATCAAAGCTTTTTAGAAACAAAAAATAATGTGGGAAGAGACAGAGTCAGTGTTGAAGCAATAGAAACTGAATTGACTATATTTTTGAAGCAAAAATTTAAAACTGAGATAAAAATATTTTTTCCATTTTAAAAATAGTATTTACATAGGAGAGTTTACAGGTTTCTCTTTTCATCCACATATACTTTCTACACCTACATGTAGCAGTAAGCTTCAGACTTTCCTTGAAGTATTCTGATTCTTGTCACAGTCTGTAATTTAAAAAATACTTGGTCTGTGCGCTGTGGACTTCATTATGACTTCTTTCCAGTAAAGGCATAATCCAATCAAACTGGAAGAGAGACTTAAAAAAAAAAAAAAAAGCTGACACAGACTTTCCCAAATTATTGGGTCATGAATAATTATTGAATTTTGTCCTGGTTTTGGCTGGGATAGAGCTGATTTTCTTCCTAGCTGGCATAGTGCTGTGCTTTGGATTTAGTATGAGAATAATGTGATAACACTGATGTTTTAGTTGTTGCTAAGTACTGCTTATAGTAGTCAAGGACTTTTCAGCTTTCCATGTTCTGCCAGGTGCACAAGAAACTGGGAGGGCGCACAGCCACGACAGGTGATCCAAACTGGCCAAAGGGCTATTCCATACCATGTGACGCCATGCTCAGTATATAAACTGGGGGGGTTGTGGGGGTTGGCTGGGAAGCAGTGATCGCTGCTCAGGAACTGGCTCTGTGTCGGTCAGCAGGTGGTGAGCAATTGCACTGTGCATCACTTGTTTTGTATATTATTTTATCAGTATTAAAATTATTTTCTCTTCCTCTGCTGTCCTATTAAACTGCCTTTATCTCAGCCCATTGGTTTTCCTTTTTTTTCCGATTCTCTCCCCCATCCCACTGGGGGCATGGGGAGGGTGAGCGAGCAGCTGTGTGGTGCTCATTTGCTGACTGGGGTTAAATCATGAGAGATTTAATACTCTTGCTTTCATAAATCTTGTTTTAGCTATGATTGGTGCCTTTTTAGTTTGTTTCAGAATCTTCTTTTTTGATCTGAAAGGTGCTTGTGTTTCAGTGAGTGCTATCCCTAATTTTTATAATGTCTGTCTGAAGCCAAGCTATACTTATAGAGACAAAGTTAGTGTTGGACTATTGCTGTTGGCCCACATGGTTTGCCAGTAGGAAACCCTTGCAAGCTTGTTGCTCTTTTGGGAGACAAAACTAGTGACAGAGGTGCTTTGTTACTGGTTTGATTGTTTTTTATCACAGAAACTTTTGACTTTCTGAAAATGTGCATAGTCTTACTTTTCTGAACATAGTGGGAAGTAGTGGCAGAGGTTTTCCTAAGTCTACTTTTCCATCACTGTAATGGCTTGAAGAACTCTACTCAAGTAATACTTATATTTCCTGCTGAATTTCTCATTGTTTTCTGTGGATGATTGGTGTTTCTGATAACCCCAGTTCCAGCCAAACATTCCTCCTGTATTTCTAACCATTTACCAAAACTTTTCAAAAAGGTAGCGATCAGTCTCACATTCAGTGTAATGTCTGTGGGTATATTCCTCCATCATTTTAGATATCTTCTCTTTAATGACTGGCAAATGTCTGTACTTAATTTCACTAATTCCGTATACATGTAAGTATGGATATTCAGAATTATAAGGAAGGAGGGTTTCGGCCTATAGGTCTGCAATTAAATAATCTACCTTGCTAATGACACAGGCGGCTATTACTGTCTTCCTAAGAGAGATCTGGGAGTATTGTGTTTTTCAATATCTCAGTCATATGCTTTCATAAAATAAGAAACATCTGTGTTATGTTCTTCTGGTAGAAGAATGAGATATTCCAAATGTTGTGTACATCTGGTGCTGCTTTCCAGGGATATATATCACATCATTTGTGGCAAACGCCCCGAAGTTTTTCATTTTCTTTTGTGTAATTTCTGTGCTCTCTGTACAGTCAACTTTTATACGGCTATTCTTGCTGTTACCTGGTCAGACTTCCTGCTCTGATCAGATAATGAACGTCATCAGCAAAGTCATGAAAGGCTGTAAGACAAGTAAAGATGGAAGTAAAGTAGATAGAGTTGAAAATATTCTTGACCTGAACTAAACAGCCATGTAAAAATTCAGAATGTGATGTGCTGACCACAGTAATATCTCTGTCCATGGCAGCTGAATCTGTAATAATAAACCTCTTAAAGCCTCTTCACAACTTTAAATTCCCATCCACCCCTCACTCCCCCGTTTACATTCCAGGACTTAATGGGGTTTTTTGGTACTAACATTTTTTGTGGTCCTAAAACAATGCTTACAACATTTTCCTGAAATCAGTTTTCTTCCAAGTTTTGTGAGTTGGGCACTTAAAACATGTTCCTGGATCTAGTCTGACTCGAATGACTCAAATAGCTGTTCACCAGGGACAAAGAATTATGGTGCCACTTGGACTTTAGAGGAGAAAATGCTCTTCATGAGTGTAAACGTAGTCAAAGCCCAACTTAGGTTTTTCTTGGAACTGAGATTTGCAGTTTAAAAGACTAATTTTTATCCCCATGTGTATACTTGACCAAATATTAACTTGTTGAGGTCTGTTACAGATTGAGCTACACTGTAAGGATGCAAATAATATGATTTAATTTTTACCTTTTATCACATCATATCATCTTTGAAAAAAACCCTACAATAGTCATAATAGCCCCATAATGGTAACTTTGCATGGAGGAGTAAAAGTAGCAGTCATGAACATCCCTTCATGAGCTAGGCAGGAGCATGTTCAAAGAACCCAACAGCATTTCAGTTGCAACTACTGGACCAACTGCAGGAGTGATTAGTACAAGCGTGACATTCAGCAGCTTCCTGAAAGGTTGTGTATTTCTAAATGGGGGCATGGGGAAAACAAATTTAAAGTTAACCACTGTTAAACAATGTGAATCAGTGATGGAAGGCTGATGGCTGAGGCTTGAGATGTCACTCAAGTTGTTTAATTATAAGAATTAAACATTCCTTGGTAATGCAAAGATGCCTTGTTTGGCCGTATGGGGTTAGTGTTTGCTGTGTTTGCTGTGAACCTCTCTGGGGTCAGATTTGTAGGAGTCTTTTGTGAAGAACAGGACTGGCAAAAATACTACAATTAAACTCTGATCTTTCCAACTTGAAGCCACAAATGGAATTTGAAAAAGAAAGTCCTGTCAGAACAAGCAGGGGAAAAAAATCAGCTGCTATGTTTCATAATGCGTAGTGGGTAGGGTGAATGCGTTGACAGCTTATGACTGGTGTAGTTGAATTGATGCTCAATGGTGATAGAAATGGGACTTTTAGTTATCTAGTGTAAAAGAAGAGTTAATTAACTTCTGTAAAGTGGAACTAGTTTAAGTTGAAAACAGATGCACATCAGTTTCCTGCACATACTCAGCTAAATATAACCTTAGGCTCAAAGGCACTTACTCAAAATGGATTCTCTAGATCGTAATATATTCCTAGAAGCCTTATGCAAGTGTGCTATAGCCTGTGTATGATGTTTATCTTATTGTACCTACTAACTCAAAAATTTACTAGAGCTTAAGTATCTTGAGAAGATGGTGCCACCTTTGTTAGGAATTGAAGTTGGTGTGAACCTCAGCTTATTGCTTTTTGCAAAATCAAAATGGCCTCTCATGGTTATTAGCATTTAGAATTCTGCAGTGCTTTTCTTTTCTAAATTGTACTTAAGACTGAATGCACAAGCAACAGCTTCTGTTGTGAAGACTAAGTAATAGTAAGTGGACAAATGAAAAGTAGTATTAGCAGAAAGTAGTGGTTTGTATTCTCAGTTGGGAAAAGTTAATAGAAACAATATCAAGGAAAATTGTTCACAAATGGCTTGCAGAATTAGACTAAACCCTCTTGCAGTCTCTCCACCGAAAAATGTGCTCTGTTACAGCAAAGCAATAATACTCTCCAGTAAATGCCATGACATGTTCCTCGCTTTTTACTTTTCACTGCTTGAATTGTTTGCTGCTACTGTCAACTACCATTGTTATGAATAATTTCTGGTTTGTTTTGCTAAGTTGTTCTCATTTCAGTCTCTTTCTTAAGAAAAAATAAGAGCCTTAACAACAGAAATTGAAATGCTGTTCTGTGAAGACTTGTAAAACAATGTGTCTCCATTTTATTTTGTTTTTGTCTGTATTTTTGCTTCTCTTTTGAAGTCCCAGTCCCCATTGTCAAAAAGATATTTAAAATTCCTGTGGCCTGTATAAGTGTTAAATGTATAATTTAATGATAAATTTATGATATAAAATTATTTTTACCTTTAGCAAGAAAGCAGCAGCCCTTTGTTTCTGTGTTTCTCTTGCCCATTTCTTCTCTAAAATCATCTTAATTTCTTTTGTTCTGAGTTTTGACTGTTTGGAGATGCTGATATTTTTTGAGAATGTTTTTCCATTTGGAAGATCTGTGTAGGGTGAATTCATTGACAGCTTATGACTGTTCCTGCATAAAATGATGACATAATGTATCAAAGCCTAGACATTTCAAAAGCAAAGCATGAAAAATAGATGGATAGGGCAATTAACTCTGCAATTTCTTACAATCTTAAGACTTAAGAAGACTGTTGTCTTACAGTGCCCTTTGTTTAATATATATAATATATATATATATAAACTGCCAGAAAAGTATTTACTCAGTATGATGGGGAGAACGCAGATCAAATGCTTGGCGTTAGCAAACTGAGTGAATTTCAGGATCAGAAGACCCGTAACACAACTCTTTAAGATCAGCTAGCAAGGTACTCCCTGTTCCATTGAAGCAGATCACTCTCTGGTTCGTAGAATGAGAAGGTATCTCTTACCTTCTTTTACAGGGTGAAAACATATGTTGGTTTTTTGGAAAATTAAGATCTCTTTAAAGTAAAAATAGGCTATGCTACCTTCTTCTAGAGAAAAGTAGACTTCCTCTGCTATGTTGTTCAGTCACGCTCAGGAACGTTGGACCTTTTCAGTGCTAAGTGCTAAAATTTTCTTCAGAAAACCATTTTATTATCCTTGTCATTAATGCATGTCCAGATCTCTACCAATGCCAACAGTTTACCATCTGTTCACAAATACTTGTGGAACAAATATTTGAAAAGACTTCTCTACACCTACAGTTTTCCATGTAGGAAAAGACCAACCCACAGGCTTAGCCTTATGTGAAGGCCCCCATGACTGACATATTTCAAGATAAAATAATTTTCAGGTATCTGAATAAGATCTCTAAATGAGCAAACCATTCAAAATGCACTCTTGCTTGGACATTAGTCAGTAAACTAAGTGTATGGAAGAAAGAAGTGCAAAGTATCTATATTAAGTTATGGTAGACAATCAAGAAAAAAAACCTATAAGCGTTAGAAAAAGGTTATCCTTTCCAATGAATTCTTTTTCTCTCTAAACCAGCCCTATTTATCCTAAGAATGAGCACTGCTTCTGTTAAATTTAGAAGTGTTTTCATTCCCTTCTGAAACATACTGAAAGCAGCATGTAAGTTGATTGAGTGCCTAGAATAATAGTCACTCACATTCATGTGACCTGCTGTTTCATATGCATGTCTCCCGTCACATGAAACACCTTAATCTGAAGCAGTTATTACTTTACTTAGGATAAGGAGAACTGTGCAAGTACTGGCCTGGGAATTCACAGAACTAGTGAAGCTGTCTAGATCCAAACAGAACTGCTGAGTCCAGAATATTTTTTTCCATTCATTTTAGATAGAAATGCTTCACACGTTACCCTGAAAACTGAAGCAATCCATGGACCTGGTGTCTGAAGTTAAAAGACTAGTACTGTATAAAGCAAGCATAACTGCAGTCAGACTAGAAATCTAAGCCTCCCCAGAAGCATGTACAATATCAAGTTGTGCTGAGCACAGTTCAAGATCATGGCTTTGGAAAAGTCAATAACAATCTCACAGCAACAAGACAGAGATAAATGACCTTGAGATAAGGCAAGTAATCATCTTGTTTTTAACTACTGCAGGCTTTTGGTTTTATTACTTTTATTTCTACTCTCCTATTACTCTACTGTTTGACTGGCAGTGTGCACTGTTGCTCCCTAAAGCTTTCTGTTTTATTCTTACGGGTTTGCCCAGAACACCTCCAACTCTCAATTGCACCCTATTTGAAACTGCTACTATGTTTTTTCTGGTCTGTATAATATAATCTCTGTAATATAATCGAAGTTGAATCGTTATATATTTTTTGGTAAATTTCTTGGATTCCTGTACATAAGCCCAGTGAATTTCCAGTACGTTGGAATGATTCTTGCAGTACAAATTCTCAAAAAAAATCAGTAAAACAAAATATCAAATGTCTTGGCATTTTTGCTTCCCCTCTGCAAAGTCAGTGTTTTTTTTTATTTATTTGTGCATTGCATTTTACTGCATTTACACTTGAGAAATGTTAAGAAAAACCCTTAACTGAAAAATAATTTGGCTTTGAAAGAATTATCCAAATTCTGTGCCTTGTACATCCTGTTGGATATCTTTGGATGTATTTGACTGTTAGTCAACAACCAGCCTAACTTGTGAATTTCAGAGCAGAATCCCCACATCTCTAATGAGACTATGTAAATTCTGATTAATGTCTTCAAGAAGCCAGTGGCAGTGTCAAAAGTATACAGTTTTCAGAAATCTACAGAAATCTATCTCTGAAATCAATGCAAATTTTATCACTAGCTGTAACATGAATATAGAAATGAGAGCAGTGCTGAAGTCATGGAAACCAAGTCTTGGACTCCAGAATGGCACGAACAAAGGAAGAAGTGTGCTTTTCATCCAGCCAGCAGTTACAAGGCTTTAAGTATTCTAGGCAGTACAGGTGGATGTTTTAAAAACAAAATTCAAAGGATAAAAGAAACTAAAGCTCTTTGTTGTACATCCACTATTAAAAACCAAAAGTAGCCTGAGGCCTGAGGCAAAAAAAAAAAAAAAAAAAAAAAAGCTGTGCTAGGTATGTGTGAGTTATGTAACTTTATTTTCATAGTCTATTTTTTTTTTTCTACCTTAATGTCGTATGTCTAGATTATAAACCCATCTGTGTGCTGGCTGCAATAGAAGGGCTAACTAGAATTGCATTTTCTGAAGAAATAAACAATGTATTTGTCAATATAAGGCAAAACTATATGAAACTGAAGAACCTGAAGTACTTACAGTAAATGCTGGGATATGATTCAGTCCACCCTTTAGCATTCACCTAGCTGGTAAAACATTTCTTCTAAAGCAAGTGCTAAAATTCTCTGACTAGTCAACGGTGCAAGCAACGAACCAGAAGCAGATCATGCCAGCATAAATTTAGGAAAAGCTCTTACCTAACACCTAAAATCTAGGAGCAATTTTGATGTCTAAGTAAATGCCATGCTTCTCTGCATCTTTCTTTACTTGGTGCAGATCATGAAATATGGCAAAAAAATTCTGAAACCTAATTTTTTTCAAGAGTGTAGTATAAATATTTTTTTGCCCATTTATTCACATCAAATAATACTTGAAATAAAAATGAGTTACTTGAAAGTTTAGGTTTAAATTGTCTAGCTACCTACATGCCTTGTTACAATTGGGATCTCAACACTGAATTCATGAAATAAAAGAAATGGAGGCAAATTGCAAAAAGGTAAATCAGACAAATTAATAATCTCCATGCACCTTTTTTTCTATAGGTTTTTATTTATTTATTTCAGTACAGAACAATTGAAGTGAAGGTACACAAGTACATTCCACTGTTGGAATATACTGTTGTGGGAACATCTGTATCCACATGACAAAATTTTGTCCTTCAGCCTGCAGAGGTCTCTGACATTTTGTTTGCATGGAGAACTTCCATTGACATGGTACAGAATTTAATGTGCCCATAAAATACTCCGAATGCAGGAGTCAGAAAAGGGGGGAAGGGACTGGTGTATATTAAGGTGAAATGTGGGAACTATGTAATTCCCTAAACAAAGGATTCAAAGGTATCTTGCTTCATTTTCAGCCTTTTTTTCTTTTTTTTTAAACAGCCAAATTTGTGGGGACTTCTATAAGTAACAGGCAGAGATAAAGTTTTTTATATTCATAGGTAGAGCTTGTACATTAGCCCTAATTCTGAATTGGGATGTGGGATTCACTGGAGTCAGTGCAAATAGGATATGTACATAATCTAAACTGGGTGCTAAGGAGACAAATGTGGCTCTAAAATAGCAAAGCTGGTTTTCCCTTACTAGCTGTTGCCATTTGCTTTTCACATAGAGAAAAATGGAAGTGTAAGGTCACCTGTGATTTTACAGGAGGGTTTCAAGAGCATGTTTTTGAAAAATATTGCTGAAATCAGTAAATTAAAACATGCAGCATCTTAAAATAATGAAAAATAAATGTTAACAAGTATAGCTGTAAGATAGGCACAAACAGAAGCGTTTCGGTTTTGGATGGCCCTATAAAAACAACCCACACTAAATGGGTCAAGGCTTGCTAACAGTGGGTGCTATTGTCACTGAGGAAGAAAGGAGGAATGCATGGGGCAGGAGGCTGAGAGGACGAGGGAGCTGAAAGGAAGTAGCTAAAATTTGAGGGAAGGTCTTTGGGGTTGGGAGGAGCTCTGAAGAAGGTTTCTTGGTTCACAAAGGTCATTGCCTTTTTTTTTTAAGTAGAATAACGTATTTTGTAGAAATAGTGAAACAGTTAAAAATGTAAGCTTGCTGTGTGAACTCTTACGGTTTATTTGACATGCTGTAGTTTTTGAGCTGTAGTACTTGATGGAGAAATGCTGTAACTAAATAAAGTTTTAATTAGCACCTGAGAACATGTAGCTGGTGTGAATCATAGAATCATAGAATGCTTTGGGTTGGAAGGGACCTTGAGAGGTCATCTAGCCCAACCCCTCTGCAGTGAGCAGGGATTTAACTCGTGACCTTGGCGTTATTAGCACCACACTCTAACCAACTGAGCTAAAAACTTACTTTGCACAAACATAATTAAATTAAAAAAAAAGTCTGAAAAAATCCCATATTGTTGGGGTCATGTGTTATATTGTCTTCCAGAATGTCCCCAGATACTTTTCAGAACACTTGATATTTCTATAACTAATTAAGGTACTAAAGCAGAATCAAAAAAGATGCATTTAACTGGTATTTAAATGTTGTTTGTTTGACATGACTAAATATTTAATGGTGGACTCTTCTAAGTTAAGTGACACTGTAGGCAAAATCTTGTCTACTCTCCATTTAGAGATTAACCTTGGGTATTGTCATCTGAAAAATCTTCATCCAAGCGTAAAAAATGGAAAAGCTCCTATCTTCTAATCAACTCTGACAAACTGAACAGGGCAAACCACCTGTCTCGTAGGACAACTGAAAACCAAAACTCCTGTCTGTGTTTTTATATTACAATGCTGGTGGTTTGCTGCCTAAAGCACAATTTGTTTAGTCAAAAATAATGTGTCTTTTGACCCTTGCTTTTGGGAAAGTGAAAGCAGCAACATGTTAAAAAATAGTAAATGTGTTTCAAAGATTTTAGGTAAACCAAAAATTGATGTTAAAAAGTTCTAAGTGTAAGCTATAGTTTCCAAATAATTGTGGGGCTGTCATAAAGTTAGTAGCATTAACATATAAATGAAAGGGTGCAATTCATGTATGAACACAGAAATTGAATTAACAGAGCTGTAACTATTCAACTCTAAGTCACAATATATTATATACAGTAGAAGGGTCTGCTGTGGCAATACATATTTTCAATACTACATAACAAGGCTTATGAACAACAATTAATATTTTTGTCTGGGGACAAAGAACCCCAAAGTGCAATGTAAGGTTAACAGCGTTTATAGAAGACCATAAACATATGTGTTTAAATATTTAATGGAAATACCAGGTTTTACATATCTTATCTTTTTTGGCTCTGAAGCCATATCATTGAAACTTTGATTCTAGAGTTTGAAAACTCTTTTTATTGGGTAAGAAAAGACTAGTTTTCAGACTTGTTTTGTGTGCTATGTTTAAACATTTCAAGAGTGATTGGCTAGAACTAAGATTAAGCTCATAATTTAAAGAAACACAGCATCTTGAAAATCATTCTACTTTGTTCAAATGCCAATGTCTGAGTTAAGAAAGATGGACTTATGCACTGAAAGATGCAATTATTGGCACATACTTCCTTTAAAAGCCACTATGAAAGATTTATTTTACGTGATATAAGAGTTGGTCTGTGACTTCTAAAATGAATAAATAAGTATGCAGTTTTTATTACTACTTTTATTTTATAACTCATTGGCTGTTTTGTGAGCAAAGATTAATGACAAATTATTTTTAAATAGCTTTGTCTTGTCATGGTTTATGGGGTGACCTAATGAAATATCAGGTTCAGCCCATTGTTTTTCCAGGTAATTGTCTGATAATCCCTTTAATCAGGTGACCAAGATCAACATCAATATTAGCTAGTTTCTGGCCTCCACCATTCCTCTTGGAAATGCAGTTTTGTGTGCATGTGTTCATATGCTAATACTATGTCAGTCCATAGTTTTTCCCTTTTAATGAACTATGTCCTTTTTTTTTTTTTTTTCTTCACTGGGGTAGTTAAGCTAAGTGGCTTTTGTTTCCTCTTGAGGCAGGGGCTTTTCTTCTGAGGATACTGGAATTCTGCACATGGTTCCACATGGTACAGTAGCTGTATTACCTCTTGCTATGGAAAAGATGATGCCAATACATCCCAGGATCAGAATGTTCCACTTTTATTGGACTTTCCAATTCTTTGGGTCATTTAAAGTGCTCCCAACTTCAGCACATTAATAATCTTTGAAACTCAAAGGTGACCTGTCACTTGTCTTAGTTATCCTGCCTTTTCTTTGTAGTCTACATTATGCTCAGCAGTTCATCACACAGCTAAAACCCTACTTTAAGTACCTATCTTTAATATACTATTTTTTTCCAAATTTAATGTTATCTCTTCTGTTTAGAAATTTTCCTGACTTTATACAGACTTGAAATGTATAAAGTAATTTAAATAGCAATTACTGTGATGTGGCATTATGTATGTTCTGTGAACTTTTGCTTTAAGTCTTCTCTTTTACTAAGTAATCTCAGATCCTTCCAGATGCTGAGAGTTTTTAAAAAGTGTATATTTATTAAAATAGGTGCATAACTGAAAATAGTGATGCTGAACAAACATTTCACTATATGATAAAGCTACGTCTATACAGTTTAATTTCCTTTCCTGTCAGTGGAATTACTTGGTCAATGATCTTAAAAGATGTCCATATACTACAGTTAACTCTAGTCACAAATACACAGATGTAGGAATCTATGTAAGGATTCCCTTGCTCTAGCAGATGATAGCAGAAAAGTAGAAGTAATGATACAGAAGAAACAGTTTGTAGTAACAACTCAGTTCTAACCTGACTTGTACCTTGGAGTCTGGTGATCACGAGTTTGAAGGTCAGGAGAAGATTTTCCAGTATATCATGAGCAAATTCCTTGGGTAAGGGGTGGAGGGGACTGCCTTTCCTGTGACACACTGATGATGTTTTTTTGATTGGTCACAAGTTTTGCAACTTCCCTGTGCTTCAGAGCACTGAGAAGTGCATAACTTGGTCAAACGTTGGAGATTTGGTTTTGATATGGATTTATATGATCAGAAATTTGTTACCCTATTTCTCCCTTTGCCTACATGCAGAGGCAAAAACTCCTGGTGTTAACTGTATTAGTGTTTTTCTATATCAATTTTTCTATCTCAAGACTAATAGGTGTTGGAGAGCATGGATAGACTATTCAGTCTATCCAATCTAACATTTACACCTTTGCCTCATATGATACTAGTATAGATGATAGCTGTTCTGATGCAGGAGAATATAAATGGGTTGGCAAATTTATAATTAAAAAAGGAAATAAAAGTAAGTTTCAGATGTCTGCTGTCAGGTAGCTTTATTGTGCTTTAATAAATCTTGGTTTATCATTTGTTTGTATGCACTCTCCAGCCATATAATGAAGAAACAATCCAACCAACTAAATAAAGATGGGTAGTAAATCTGGGTGGTCAAACTCTTACTGTTACATGCAAGTGACGATTGCAGTTTCACATCTTCCTCCTTCTTGGCTGTGCATGTAAATCTGTTCATGCAAATTGCATTTATTTGGAAACAGTATTACAATTTACAATGTACATTTAATTTTGGATACAAATTAAGAATTTTTTTTTTCTCTTCAAACCAATATTTGCTACTAATTAATGGAAAGAGGGTTGATTCCTTCAGATAAATACTTGTACCACTGAATAAGATACAACAAATCCTGTGATGCACTAGCTTTTGCCTTTTTTGCCTCATACTGTTTTCAAGGCTTCCTGTGAATTTTCCACATATAGTGGTAGGTAAGGAAATGAGGTTAGTTTTTTGCTTATAATCTTTCATATGAAAATCCTATTGTTTTTGTTTAAGGTGTAAGTATTTAGCTGTCAAGCGGATGGACATTAGATTGTGAAGTAAAGAGTAACAGATACCAATTCACATCTGTCTTCCGGTGATCAGTGTATATTAGTTGAAACAAAATAAACAAGCAAATAAGTTTTATTTACCAACACAGTGAAGCTGTGTTTCTGATAAGAAATCTGTCCAATACAGTCCAATCATGATTCATAAATTTCCCCTAAGGGGACCAATTTTAATAAAAATTAATAAAGCCGTAGCTGTGGCTTCGAAAATGTTATATCTTCTTTATTATTGTAACGTATTATCTTTTTTTGCATAATCAATAACAATATTTTTCTTAATATAAGCGATTCCTTTAGGAAATTTTCTCTTAGACAATTTCTATATATTCTTTTCTGAATATTTTCTCTCAGATCTTATAATTATGTACAGCTGAGTTTGCAGGTACAAATCTAGTACACAGATGTCTATCAAATACATTTATTAGAGGTTTCTTTGGAAACTAGGTTGAAAATAAGTTTGTCTGTAATAAATGGCAAAGACTGGAGATCAGAGGTTCAGAGACACCCAACAGAGTTTGGTAATTTATGGAGGGTTGGAGCCTACCTGAGTAATTATATACAGGACTGAATCATCATGTGTAAGTGCACGTTGCTGGCATGATCCTGCACAGAAGAGCTTTCGGAGCTCAGTTCTGTGGTGGAAACTGCCACCAGTTTTAATCCAAATGTGCAAGTTAGACTCAAGTACTGTCTATTGACACTTTTAAATGACAAGTTACTTCAGTGAGGAACATAATGAGGAATCATGAGAGTCAACTTTGACAGTGAATTTTACCTACAGTTTTGAATGACTGCCTACAACTTTGAATGATTTCTTCAGGAAACATAGCTTCTCACAGGCACTTGCACCTGCATGTGCACTTAATCCTTCATTATAAGATTAGGGTAGTCTGACTAATGGAAAGCCCAAATATGAAAGGTATTTACAGATTTTTGACTTATAAACAGCATGACTTTGAGACTCCCGTGTGTCATGGAACAGATTTAAGCCAAGTCCTTCAGGCCTTATTTTGGATCAGGTTGAGATTGGTCCACATTGAATTTGTCCATCTCAGGTGTCACTACCTTCCCAGAAGCACTGGAGTTTGTCGTGTAAATGCAGTTGAATAGCTCCATGTACTTTGGTCAAGTTCATTCTGCAAAAATATCCTAGTACTCCTCGTTACTCAGTACATTAATCCTCAGTGCACTCCAGGTTACCCTTATGTGTCAACTTGTCATGTTCAAAGGTAGCAATTTGGAAGTGCACTTGCATTTGGATCTGTCCCAAGATAATAGATGGACTTTGGAGTTCTGAGGCTTGTGGTGCAAAGACACATCTCTAGAGATCCATACTCAGTGTAGAAGAATCACTGCTAAGCCATAAAAAATGATACTTGTAGAGCCAAAGTGTCTCTTGTCAAGGGTTATGCAAACGTATGGGTATTATGCTTTCCAGCTCTCCTGATTCTGACTGCTGACTGCTGAGAACCCGGAACCTGCTCTGCATGGGGTTGTCTGATATTTGTCAGACTTACTGATGAGTGCTGAGCTGCTTCCAAGCCTGGCCCCAGCTTTGTAAGGTGACATATACACAGCAAATGCCTTGCTAATAAATCCTCTCAGACCCATGCTGGCCCACGTCAGACCCAGTTGTATATTCCTGGTAGCAATGATTCAGTTTATCTTGCAGTTCAGACATATCACCCACAGAAAAGTGAGGCTGCAGCATATGGAGAAACCTATTAGTAATACTTTAAAAGCTCTTTTCCTGGATTTTGTAAGCATTCTGCCATGCTTCTTGCAAGAGATGGAGTGTACCTTTTCTGAAAGTGTGTCAGGAAGTTTTCTCATCTGTACTATGCAGGATAGCTAGTGTTGCCCTTAACAGTGACTAAAAATACTTTTTGCAATGACAGCACAAATGAAATGATGTCCCACAAATATATGTGTTTTTCTGCACTGGAGTGAATGAAAAAAGTATCTTGGACTACACATTTATTGTCCATTATTTTCTAAGAGCTAATAAAAGTCCGAAAGTCATAAATGGTCTGGTCCTGAACAAATTACTTAGCTTTATTCTTCACTTACCTGTTTTATAAAGAATCTAAAAGGCAACTTCTGCTGTTGTCATGCCAAAATGTGGAGTTTCTTTGCTTGCTTTTATATTTCACTAAGCTCTGTTGTTGTGGAGTCCACGATGAATAATCTCTGTTTTTATAGAGAGGTCTGATCCATTGTGGTGATTTTCATATACTTGTGGAAGTTTTATAAATTATATGAAAGTGCGTATATAGCTTGGGTATACTGTCAGCGTGCATTAGGTGTTCCGTACGACCAGAAATGAAATGAGAGGAAAGTCTGGAGGAGCCAGCCCTAGAATACAGGGCTGAGGTGTCACAGAGCTTCTTAAAATCTTTTATTTTAACGTTTGCAGTAGTTTTGCTGTGCACCATCTATGAGCCTTTTAGGCATGAGTAAAGAAAAAGGAACAGCCGAAATAATAATCTATCACATATAGTTATTTGAAACTGAGTAGCAATTGTATCTAATTTAAGAGGTGAATTGTCCCACTTCCTTCCTTCCTTCCTTTCAGGAGAGGGTTTGTCACTGATTCTTGTAAATTAGGGTTCAGGTGGTATTACCATAGACTACAGGCTGCATGCAGTTACTGCAGAGTGAGTGGTTCTTTTAGAGCAGACAAGAGCAATTTCAATTCCTCATTAGAGTAGCAGATGAATTCAATTAACTCATTTTACTAACACAATATAACAGGGAATGCTTTTAATGTTTATATTTTGCAGATGGGGTTTTTTTGGGTGGTGGAAGTGGGGGATTAAGCAAGTTGTGCTGCCATGGTTGAGTTTTCTGCCTGTGCTGTCCTTAGAGAGAGAAGCAGGTTCTGTGAGGAGAAAGAAAGAAGTTCTTTCTCTCTTGATCCCAACAAACTGGTAAGAGGCCTTGTATGTCAAAAGCCTGTAGCTGCAAACTGGCTCTGGAGTATTTTCACATCCTCAGATGTGACAGGGCCCTAGAATGTAATGAGTAGATGCTCTGCTGAAGAGGAAGCTATGGAGCAAGATAATACATCCTGAGGGAGAAGGCTTTATCTTTTTTCTAAATTTTTTTTTAAGCTTTTTCTTTATTCTTTTTAAAAAAGTGCATCAGTAAACAAATTCTGTGTTTGAATTCCTCAGAATTTTAATATAGCTCTTCTGATTCCTGGTCATTATCCTTGACCTCCAGCTTTTTTCTGAGTGATGCATTTATCTTACACTGTCAGCTTTCATCATAACCAATGGTGTAGATCTCATATTTGCAGAGAAAAACTGAAATGTATATTCTTAGGAAATCATTAACAAATAATACACATAGTTTCATTTCTTTATTAATCTGTGATTGGTACCTTTGCAAGGCTCTTGGCCTTGACTTCTCATTTAGAAGGTACACATAACACTTATCTCCAGCTAGCTAAGGTTTGAACGCTGTATTGCAGCCTCACCTAGGAAATCTTGAGTCTGGCTGTGTTCATGGTATTTCTGAGTTACCTTAGTTCTGATGCAGTCTAGTTTTAATACAGACTGATTTTGATACAATCTGTTCCAAAGATGATGATAAAAACAATATTGGAAGTGGTTGCTGGCTTATCATTACCTATCTGAAAAGTTACTAATGAACAGTGGGTGAAACGATCCATGAAATTTGCTTTTAAACAGTGGCCAAACAAGAAAAATAGTGTCCAGAAATAATTTTTTATTCTTTCTAGAAAGCTACATATGTTGTAGACAAAGAAGTATACATTTTATATTTTTCTTTCTAGAACTGCAGGGCAATATTAATTCCATAGTATCATTTTATACAATTCTGTAAGCAGAACCTTATGACATGTATGTCTGAAACTGATTTAGGCAAGATATTTTTTTTTTTCCTGATAGATGTAGAGATAAGTATTTTAAAGGGAACATAAGAGATGGTTATGTGCCTGTGGGATATTTAAATAAAGCCAGGAAACTGAATTTATATGTGCAGCAATTGCCTAGCACTGAATTTGCTTTTTTCCAGTGTTGCTACTGTAAGCTCCAAGAAAATTCTAGCTCATTTTCTTCCTTTTACTGTTCAAATTCACCTTGTGGACTTCAATATATTCAATAAATATAATTATGACTAGTCAAAGGCAGAACCAGTAGGGGATGGTGGGCTGTGATTCCTCAGCTGTTAAATTAAGCCTGTGGGGCCCAGAGTTCTATATACATGTTTCAAAGACCAATACTGTCACTTATTCTTCAGAAACAGATGAAATGGGGATATACCACAAGTCTGAAGTTTCCATAGGGATGCTGTTTTGACAACTGCCAGTACCAGAAACCATACTTTTTGTCAATATTAAAAAGGATCCATGGGTGTCTGTCTTAGCACAGAACAGTCTTAGAAGTCTAGCATTGCTTCAGGATGTAAAAGAATATAAATAAATCCGTACTGAATATTTTTATCTGAATGTATCTATTTTAGATGCTATCCAGAATCATATTTTTTTGAAAGACAGAAAAGAAGATTGTCTATAAATTACTTTAATCATGTAACATATTAAAGGAAGTGATGAATTACTGATAGCAAATAGCTTTATTTCCTGTATAACACCGCCTGTCATAGCATTTCAAGTATAAAAAAATTAAAAAATATAAAATATATAAATAAATATAAAAATATGTATATGTTTCAACCTTCTTTTTGCTTTTAAAACTGTTTGACCTTAGTAAGTTTGGGACTTTGTCCCAGATGTGGCCTCAAGGCTGCCATACAAATGAATTACCGCAGTGAGCTAGAACAGTATTGGAAGTGACATGAATAGGAGTTACTCTCTTAGATTCGAAATTCCCATCTCCTTTTGCTCTGACCGTGCAAAAAAGTATCACATTGTGCTGCTCTGCTTATGCAGCCATGAGCATCTCTTGTAATGTATAAGAGTAATGACACCGCCATATGTCCTAATTGCTAGAACAATGCACTGCCCTCCTGCGGGTTGTCATTATTTCATCGTAACGGTACTGCCAGAGGTGTGATCATCATGCTCATCCAATATTGCTCATCCAAGATTTAGAATGTCCACTCAACATTCTCCACTTCTCCCATCCTCCCCTTCTCCAGCACTGCACATTTAAACACGAGTTCTGAAACATTTGGCGTAAGTGTAATGTGATTTGCCTTTGCACAGTAAACATGAGTGGTATGAGCTGTTTGCATCAACACTTCTTCTTTCTAAGTGTTGATGTGTCAGCCTGCATCACTGATTCACGTAGCTCTCTCCCAGCTTCTCCTTCTCCCAGGATTTCTTATGGCCTCCTAACTAATTTCCTTCAGATACTGGTGACCTTGAATTGAAATGATGGACGCGGCTTTCTTTTTATTCGTTGTAACTTAAATTAACTGTGGTGTCTGGAAAGCAAGAACCTTTCCTTGCTTCCTTGCTTCTTTCCTGTGGCTTTCCTATTGGCTAAAGTTGTACCAAAAATGAATTTTAAAGGAATTCTAGTTATGACTAGCTTTAATTTACATTAAGATTAAAATACTTGAAGATAAGGGGATTTGTTATTTGAAATATAAAGTTCATCTAGATTTATTTCAGCATAGTTATAATTAAAGCCATTTTAAAGTAAAAGAAGATTTTTGTGGTCTTGTGTCATTTGCTTAAGAAAGCAATAGCTTCCAGTATAATCAGTTAGAATATTGAAATCCAAGACTGTCAAGAAAACAAAATAAATTCCTTTTTAAAAAAAAAAAAGTCTAATAGACATTTAGGGGAGCGAGGAGATGAGTTTCCTTCAGAGGAACTGAGAAGAGCAGCAGAAAAAATCCTATGCCAGTAACTGATAGCAGTTCTTCAGAGTAGAGCAGTTTGGAGTTTTGTTTGTTCGTTTTGAGGGGAAGGGTGTTTTGGTGGGCCTGAAACTGTTTTTTAGAATGTTCAGTGTTGCAAAAGTGTGCACAGTCCATATTTACTCTGACCAGGTGTTTGCAGTAATGGGAGACTGAAAACTGAGTTTTGGATGTGTACATTTAAGCTGATATTTCTCAGGTTAGTTGATCAGATTAACAATATCTTTAATAATAAATAGATAAAATATGTTTTTAGTACTTTAAGTTCCTGGCAGCCCCACAGCTGTTAGGCTGCTGAAAAACAGAACATTCAGATTAAAATTTTCTTATTTAAATCTGCCAGTGTTTGAACTTTACTGTATATTTTTGATGACTTGGGAGGTTTGCTTACTAATTTGGAACTTTGCCTAATGTTTTTGTTCAAATAGAACTTTCTATCTTATAATTAATCTCCTTGTTCTGTATGTTCATACAATAAAAGTGCAGAACAAATGAGTACTCAAAATGCTAGATGTATAATGAATAGTTAGGGTTTAAACATAACTATTTTCCTGACAAGGACATGGTACTGCTATAACCAATTGGCTGTCTTACATTATTCTTCTGCCAGGTTCCTTCTTTTTTTATAGATTATACAATAAGAAACTGCATACAGTCAGGACTTTTATGACAACACCAAAGGAACTAGTTCATTTCCAAAAACAAGTGAATCTACTTTATTCATTGTTTATTTAAAATTTAAATTTGCTGGTCTTATCTCCACTTGCACGCAGTGGGAATAAATGAGTTTTCCTTATCGATTTATGACTAGAATATCCAACATGGCTCAGAGGGAAATAAGAACATAGTCCATCTGCTTATGCAGAGTGGCATCTTCCTTTTTTTAAATGAACCCAACCAGTGAATTTAGTCAACCATGCAGAACTGAATAAAGCCTAATGTGGAGGTATCAGACTAGCTTTCAAGTTCAAGAAAGCCTACACTTCTCAGAAAGGGAGAGGACTGTTTGACTTTACTCATGTTCTTCAATTCATCTGAGCTCGTGTACAGATTTAGCTTGCCATTTCATTTGATGCTGTCTACATTCTGTAAGGCTTGAAGGGGTTGGGTGTGTCAGTCAATTAGACCTCCCATGTATGAAAAGATCTTTTCTATAATGTTATGTATAAAGCATAGGCCTAGACTAAGAAATGGTTGCAGTTCTATGAGATGTCCTGTGGGTGCACGACTTCCACAGTACATCTAGACAGATGCATATGCACAATTCCGTTCGGAACCTTGTTGAGGAAAACTAATGTTGAGGGGTTGACATGTCCCCCATTGCCTTATATTTGTCAGTCAAAACTTTCCATTTCTGAAACAGCCCAATAGCTGTCTCATAAACTTGATCCCACAAGAAGATGTGACATTTATGGTGTGGTGACTCCCCATATCTACTTGACAGTGCGGTATGCCGTGAGAACTTGATGTTGTATTAAATGGCAGGCCATGTTTCAGACAGATTAATTCAATCTTCTGTAAGCTATTCCATGTGTGCAAATTACATTTTCTTGTGTGAATCTCGGTGTCAGATTCTTTTTTTTTTTTTTTTTCAAAGCCTCATAATGTAATTTCTTGTATGTTTTTATGTTATTTGGCTGCACTTTTCCTGGTAGTATTACTGACTGTAGTAAAGGGCTGTGACACCACTTTGTCAGGTGACTGATTCTGCAAAAATGCCCAGATGTCATGTTATGTCATCTTATAGAGATCAAAACACTGCTGTGTATTGAATAGTCATACTACTAGCCTGCAACAGAACACTTCTATAAGAAAACTTATGCAAGTATAAAGAATAACGTTACATAGATTATAATAGTAGTTCCCAGTGAAAAGCAAGGATTTGCTAAACCAGCTACTCTGTCAAATGTCTTTGAAGATGGCTTTTCTTCTCATACTAAATGTGAAAAAAAAAAAAAAAAAAAAAAAAAGCTGCCTGAAAAAACCTCTTCACAAGTTGGAGTACTAACATCATGAAACCATACTGCTATTTCTGACAAAACAGCTCTGGTAATTGAAGCCTGTTGTCTTGTTTAAACCAAGTCTTTAATAACTCCCTCAGTTGAGCTAGATTATATGAAGCTGAAAACTCAGCTGCTTTGTTATGCCATTTTTAGCATTCCTTAACCTAACATACTGGCAGGTGCCTCCATGGAACTATGAGGGAGACTATCATTACATCAGAATTTGCCCTTAAAATTTGTTCTAGCTGGAATCTACTGTATTGCATGGAAAGTGTGACTGAAGCTTAAAATGTGGAATAACAATTGCTGTTTCTACCTTAATTATAGCTAGATTATCTTTTATTTATAGCTATGATACCTTTTATTGTTGGAGGCATAAGTGGGATTCTTCTTCATTTTACCCATTGCTGTCCATTTAGCTCCTTACTATATACTAAGCTATGGTATTTACTATGGATGGTAAGATCTTTAGAAGATTGTGGTGTGAGACTCCAAGGAGAGCTAATCTGAACATTAGAGCTCAGGAAACCTGGATAAACTTAATTTATTGTTTCATTCTTGGTTTAACAGCTCTAGTGGTACTCTTTTGATGTGGACATTGTCTACTAGAAAGTAAGCAGAGATAATTTTTTGAAGCCTGTTAGAAAGCCAAAAGGCTATGACAGCTTCTTGCTTGGGCCACATTTGACTTGCAGGTGGCAAGATTTGGAGACACTTCCTGTACTCACAGTCATGCAGTTCTTTCAAAAACTAGTTCAGAGAGATATTAGTGAAAATGTCTGTAGTCTTTCAGAAAGAAGTTTCTGTGTTTGCTATAGTAATAAATTAGTTTTGGTCCCTGAAGGTGATTTGTGGCAGTGTCTCAAGATAATAAATTACATCTTATCCCAGGAGTGGCTGTGGCAGAGAGGAAGGTCAAAAGGGAAGAAAGTCCAAATAATCTGTACAAACTGAAAAAGTTCCATATGCGATAAAGTTGTCAAATATTATCAAGATAAATAGAGCTATTTAACATGTGGAGCAGAGGGACGCTTTTTTTGGTAACGGATGTCCTTCTGAATGGTTACCCAGCACTGACTTTCATATGATGTAATGTGTTAAAGTTTATCAGAGAGAAAAACTCAGCTGAAATTCCAGACAAAAATTCAGAATGTAAACCCATTCATTTTTGCTGACGTTTTGGGTTTTCAGTTTAATTTTATTTTAGCAGTACATCACAGCTTCACTTGGACTGCTATTGCTGATGTGCAAATTCTTTTTCAAAACCCTTCTATTATTACCAGAAGCTTTTCTTATGTCTTCTCTGCTTGACTTTGAGTATATTTTGTGATGTAAGAAGTAGGGATTTATAGCTGGATTAATTAATTTGGCTTAAAAACAGGATTATGGACTTCAATCAGTTAAACAGAATTCCAACATCTATTTTCCTGCTTTAAGAAATCATTATAAAATAATCCAATATTCATACACCATAATTATTATGAGGCTTATTACTGCATATTACTTTTTATCACTACACATGCAGTTATTTGCATCTTACAGGCAGTGAACTGGACAGACAGAAGAAGTAGCTTTCTGATTAACACACAGAAGATCAGAGCTTGTGTTCTAGTATAAGTTCAGGTATTCTTGGCTTACAGTCAAATTGTAAGACCACAGAGCTATGCCACATTATTGTTATAGCTAAATCTTCTTTCCTGGATTACAGCGTTCTTGTATCCTTTCCTGCTTTTCAAAGGTGAAGCCAGCTGTGCCTTTGACTACTGCTTTTCTCAAATTCTCGGCTTTTTTTTTTTTTCCCTTAAGCACCAAACAAAGAAAATGCTGCTGTTGAATATTATTTCATTCCCTTACTGTTTTTCTATAGAGATCTTTTTCTATAAAAATGCATTTTGAAATGCATTTTCTGTGCTTTAGTTCAGTCTATGGATACAGTATTTTCTCACCTGTGAGCTGCCAAACTTGCTGATTTTTGAGTGTTATGTTCTTCCATATTTCATATGTTTATTCCAATTCTGATTTATTACAAATACACATATTGAACTGGGACCTTTAAAACAAGATAAAGTAGACAATATTAAACTAAAGACATTCCATTTCCTTTCTGTTTTTTTATGAATTACTAATCATATATCTTTAACATAATTTTTAACTGTGCATTCCTTTTTTTTTATCTTGTTTTGCATTCTGAAGAGTAAAAAATTAACATCTGATAGTATTATTAGTTTATTGGTCAAACTACTACCTTTATGCTTGCACGTATAAAAGTAGTAGTAGCATGATCACAAAACACAAATTTTAAAGCACAATTTTAAAGAAGTTCTTGCCTTTTTTTTACTCTTAAAATCAGTTGTAGATCTTGCTAATCATTTAGTTGAACTTATATATATTTATTTAAATGTTTTCAGCAAACACAGCCAAAGAGTTTTTAATTACAGTGTGAAAAAGTGGGCAAGTATGTTTTTAAGTTTTTTAGATGGAACTGGAAGTGCAAATGGTTATGGGGACATTGTGTACATACACAAGTACACTGTTAGCAAGATTCAGCTTGTCTCGAAGTGCCGGTATCTCTGCTATATTTGCTTTAATGTCCCGTAGGCCATTGGTTAGCACCTGAATTCCCTACAATGTAGTAAATAATTTGAAACATCTTGTGCTTGATTTTAAGCCCAGAAAAATAAATTTCTACCTCAGATTGTATTATTTATTTTTGCCCTTTTCTCCTCTCTTTCTCTGATACTTTAGTAACCATGGACATTTTGGAGTAAGAGATTGAGATCCCACTTCCAAGCATACTAAGTTGGCACTTCAGGACTTTGCATCATTCCTCGAACCAGACTGTGCTTGGGTCTTGCCAGGCACTGAAAATGTGATTAGTCATAAGGAAAGAAAAAAATACAGCAATAGTTTGTTTATGATGTCCATTAATTTTTTTGTCTTTTCACTTAAAATGCAGTTCCACATGATAGTTTTTGAATGGCAAAGTTAAAGACTTTTCTTTCCTACTTGTTCCCCCTCAAGCCTGCCTGGTTTTTTTCTTTTCTATTTTGTAAGATTGCACACAGAAACTCATTAAGCAAAACAGAATAAAAACTTCTGAGTGGAAGAGGAAGGAGAAAGGGCTTTTACCTAGATTCTTGCACTGTCTGTGCTTAGAGGATAGTGTCACAAAAAGTTGCAAATGTAAGGGATATAAATGATGAGTGGACAGAGCACTGGCAGATGGGAGTAAGAATCTCTTACTCTTGCTTTTTGCAAAAAGAGAAGCAGGGAATTCTTGGAAATTTGTACTAGATGTCTGCCCTAGATTGCTGAATTAAGTTTACCTGACAATACAAAAAAACCCCATGCGGTTTCTGCTACACTCCCACAGAATTTCTGGTAGCTATTAAATTAGCTACAAAATACAGAGGGCTTTTTTTAATATTTTCAGCAGGTCATTCATGTAGATGTCTGTTGGAAAGTCTCTTCTGGTTGTGGAACAGGAAAAAAAAAGGAAAAAAGTTTTCCTTTAACCATGCAGCCACAGCTCTTATCTTTTATCTTCATCTTTGCAGTGTCCTTTGTTCTGCTGCACTAGAAATTTTTTGAAGTACAGTTTAAAAGCAGCTCTTTTAGCCATTCTAGTTATAATTTAACTGGTTAGTTAGACATGCATGAACTGTTCAGCCTTGTTATAAAGACTTGTTTACATGTAATGTAAACACATGTAAAAAGAGTTTATGTGGTTTTCCTCTTGATTTCTTTGGTAAAACTAAAAGGAGCTAGCAAAGATGTCAGCCTTTCTTATGAAGACAGAATAGCAAACCACACCAAAACCGAGCTCTGTTAGGCATTTTTAATATTTCACCAGTTAAGAGCCATAAGCCTTTCCTAGAGGTCTAAATTAAAGAGCTTTTACACTCTACATTTGGGTTTGGAAGAGGAGGTGGTATGGTAACATTTCCTCCTGTTGTAAGCTCCAAGTGGATATCCCTAATATTTACCAAATTACACAATGGTACTGGAGTTTCATAGAATCATAGAATGCTTTGGGCTGGAAGGGACCTTTAGAGCCCAACCCCCCTGCAGTGAGCAGGGACAGCTTTAACTAGATCAGGTTGCTCAGAGCCCCAGCCAACCTGACCTTGGATGTTGCCAGGGATGGGGCTTCCACTACCTCTCTGGGCAACCTGTGCCAGTGCTTGACCACCCTCATTGTAAAAACTTTCTTCCTTATATCCAGTCTAAATCTACCCTCCTTTAGTTTAAATCCATTACTCCTTGTCCTGTCACAACAGGCCTTGCTAAAAAGATTCTCCCCATCTTTCCTATAGGCCCCCTTTAAGTACTGAAAGGCTGCAATAAGGTCTTCTCGCAGCCTTCTGTTTTCCAGGCTGAACAACCCCAACTCTCTCAGCCTGGCCTCATAGAAGAGGTGCTCCAGCCCTCAGATCATTTTGGTGGCCCTCCTCTGGACCCCTTCCAACAGGTCCATGTCCTTCTTGTGCTGAGGGCTCCAGAGCTGGATGCAGCACTCCAGGTGAGGTCTCACCAGAGCGGAGTAGAGGGGGAACCTAGTTTCTACCTCTCTTCATTGTAATTTTCTGGCATTTTATCTTTTTTTTTATCCCAAGAGATCATATGTAAATCAGAACAGAAAATTGTGAATTTCAATCTAAACCTTAAGTATCTTTTTACATGATGTTTATTTGGGGGTCTCTTTTTAACAATTAGTACATGCATAATTTACATAGTAAATCATTATAAAACATTTGTGAAAACATACATACTTGCTCATTTAGGTATAGCGCAATAAGACTAAAAGGCTGTTTCTGAAATCAGTGTTGATTAATCTTTTTTAGATTTATTACACACTTTCTAAGGAAGTGCTTTGAAGTGTAGAAACAGACATAAATATCATGTTGTAACATATGTCATGGACAGCTCCATACATAGCCTAAGTTCTTCAACTTAAATTGATAAAATATCTGAACTGAATTCTTATCCATAAATAGAAAAGAAACTTGATAGCATGTATTTTTAGAATGATGTCTAAAACCGTATTTTCTAAACAAGATTGTACTGTCATGATAATGACACTAAGAGTAACAGGTAGAAAATATAATAGGAAATATTTGTCCAGATTGTCCAGATTTGTCGAGTATGTAAGAGGAGGAAGAAGTGGCCAAAACACTGTCTTGTGGTCAACTAAATTTCCAAATATTTTTTACGAATATTCAAGAAAACACTTTTTAAAGCTGTTTTGTTATATATTGTGGTATATTTCACGTTACTTAAAGGATATCTGGAGCGGTTTTTCTGAAATGTGGGTAGAACCACCATGCTCAAATGAGTAGTTCCATATTTTGGTTATTATTAGAGATTGCTAGTATACTGGGATAGAAGAATTTGTCTTATGGTATTGTCTCTTACACTTCATAACTTTATGGGAATTACAAAGGTCAGTTATATAATCATTTTAACAGCATGAAAATTAAATTGGACAGACTTATAAGCATATCAAACTCTCCAAAGATTGATGTCATTAGAAAAGCTGTACATGCTCAAAACATGAAGCAAATAAAATGTCTTTTGTGTTGCAGTTTAACCTCAGTAGGCAGCTCAGCACCACCCAGCTGCTTGCTCATTCCCCCCACGGTGGGATGGGGGAGAGAATCGGAAAGGGAAAAGTGAGAAAACTCGTGGGTTGAGATAAGAACAGTTTAATAGGCAAAGCAAAAGCTGCATGTGCATGCAAAACAAAACAAGGAATTCATTCACTGCTTCCCATCATCAGGCAGGTGGGCAGGTTTTCAGCCATCTTCGGGAAAGCAGGGGTCCATCATGCATAACGGTTACTTGGGAGGACAAATGCCATCACTCCAAACGTTGCCCCCTTCCTTCTTTTTCCCCCCAGCTTTATATGTTAAGCATGATGTCATATGGTATGGGATATCCCTTTGGTCAGTTGGGGTCATCTGTCCCTGCTGTGTCCCCTCCCAGCTTCATGTGCACCCCCAGCCTACTCGCTGGTGGGGTGGGGTGAGAAGCAGAAAAGGCCTTGACTCTGTGCAAGCACTGCTCAACCATAACGAAAACATCTCTGCATTATCAACACTGTTTTCAGCACAAATCCAAAACACAGCACTATAGGAGCTTCTATAAAGAAAATTAAGTCTATCCCAGCCAAAACAAGTATATTGTGTTATCTGATAAGTACACTTCACAAGATGCATTCTTCTATTTCTTAATTTACTAATTTCTCTCTTTAGATTTGAAATTTCTCAAATGAGAGTTCAAAGAAGTATTAAAACATTTTTAATGTGTATATAACTATTTCTGTATGATATTGCATCATCTTCATGAGATGAAGTTCATGGATGATAAACACTCCAATTCATCTCTGAAACAAAGTTACAATGCCATATTGATCCTCAAGCCGGTTGATGTTACGTGACAAATTGATACTTCTATTTCTGGAAGAGGGCATAGAAAGTAAAGTAGAATTAAAATATAAAAAGATAATTTTTGTATCAATATTCATTCATTTACAATCTTTCAAAACAGGAATTAATTTCCTAAATAGTGTATATAAGGAAGCAGCATGGCAGAGATTTGTAATTTATTCCTGCATTCCTAACCTATGAGGGGAACATGCAGAATTAATCTTGATATGTTTTCATTTGCATCAGAAAGCTGGTTCTTGCTGTGCTCCCAAACAGAATGAAGGACCGTTGCTGCATAAACTAGTTTTCTCCTTTTGGGTTATAGTTCTACAAAATATGCCACAGGTCATCTGGTTGTTTCCACCCAGGAAAAGAAAATGGAAGCATTGCATGTATTTGTCATCTTTCAGACCAGTGGAGTACGCTCTTTATTGGCAGCATTCATCAATGTCAGCATTTCTGATTTAATGAATTCTGCCTATTCCAGATAAGTGGGAATCTGTTATTCTATTAATAGGTTTTCAGATTCTCTTGGAACGAAATACCTAAAATACTGCATTGTGGAACAAAGAACACATATTTTCAATATTGTCAAAAAGTAGAAATTAATATTAAAATGACCTTAGGAATACACTCCACAACAACTTAGTTTGGTAAGGTTCCTTGAGATAAAGACATGAAAATTAAGAAAAGAAGTCTGAAAACTCAGTTGCTTATTTACATAAAATTCATAGATTAAGAGTTGATATGGACTTATAAAGCCTGACTGTGCATGAATTTTCTTGAATAAACTATTTATTAAGGCCTTTAAAACAGGTGATTCACTGAATGGCTCAGCTTTATTCCTTGAAGACCATTTTCCACATAAAACCAATTTGGAAATTGCTAAATTCACATTAGCAAAAAATTGTTTGAGTAACATTTGTATCAACATACAATTCTAGCCTCTTCTTGCAGTTAAAAAATTGTCATGCCCCCTTAGAGTGATGAAATCCTGTCATTCACAGAGGCATATCCTGGTAAGGAGTCTATAAGGTGCTCTTTGGAAATCTAAGTACCAAAGCATGAGCTGACATTAGCAGAGACAATTAAGAACCATGACAGAAGGGGGTTTTGTTTGGGTTTTTTTTCTTACACCATATTATTTGTCCTTCCCATTCTTTGCATAGCTACCTACAGATGTTGAGATATGGCCTCAGCTGATGTCTACAAAGCAGAAAATGTATTTGGAATATGGGCAGTGGCTGGTAGTGGAACAGAGTAATGCAAATAGAAAAGCAAAGGTTAATTAACCTACTTGTGGTATTAAGGCAAAATTATTTGTTGGAGAATAGAAGGAATGGAGGAGAGCTGGAGAGACTTTCTGCCAACTGAAGGAGAGAGGCTGCTCTCAACTCATGGATGAAAACATAGTCTTACTGGGCAGGACTGATAACAGCAGAGATATGGTGAGCTGACAAGTGGAGTTGTGGTGTTAGCAGTACTTTTAAACCAAGTTTAGGGGTCTCTATTTGATCATAATGATTGCCGTTATTTCTAGGAGGACTGTGCTGCATTTTCTAGCTTTAATTGTGGTGGGATTTTGTTGGGTTTTTTAGGAGCATTTTGAGTTCTGTTCATAGAATCATAGAATACCAGGTTAGAAGGGACATCAAGGATCATCAGGTCCAAATTTTCTTGGTAAAAGCAGGGTCTAGACAAGATCTTGGAATCTATCTTTTTTTTTTTATACCTGATTAGAAGTGGTGAAACTATTTTTACGTGAGTCACAATGGCTGAAGTGGTCAGCAGAATGCTGAATTTATTAATTCAACGCTGGCAGATTAGCTATGTATTTCAGTAGATAATTCTTTACATAAATAGCATGTTTCTATGTGACTGTGGTCTCTGGTAGTCAGTACCTCTTCTAGCTAGTCAAGAAGATATTTTGGGAATAATTTTGAGAGCATCTATACTTGTTTTCATATATGTTCTGTTGTTTTGATTGCCTCTCTCTTTTGCTAGCTATTGTATCCATGTTGCATATACTGTTGTCAGCACTCCCTGCAGTTGAGATCTCTGCTAAAGAACGGCAGGGATCTGTCTCATGTTTATATGTCTTAAAAGTATAGTTACCTGGAATAGAATTCAGCTGTAATTTAAGAACTCCAGAACTGCTCTTGATTTTCCCCTCACAAATCTACAGAGTCATGCATCGCATAGATGTTACTGAAAGCTCAGTCACTACTGCAACAGGATTAGAAAGTACATGTTGCAAGACAGCTGTTGTTCTCAAGGATGTTGTAACATTGACTAATGGAAGAAATTGTTTATAAAAACTGACTAGTGAAAATATTTGTATTGGAGAGGCAAAAGAGCAGAAAAGAAGACACAGTTGTTTTTCTTTAAACCAATGCATATTCAGTAGAATTGTGATTTGTATCTCTATTGGGTTTGCATGGCAAGGATTTGGTAGCAAGGGGGCTACAGGGGTGGCTTCTGTGAGAAGCTGCTGGAAGCTTCCTTTATGTCCAATAGAGCCAATGCCAGCCGGCTCCAAGACAGACCCACTGCTGGCCAAGGCCAAGCCAATCAGTGACACTGGTAGCACCTCTGGGATAACATAATTAAGAAGGGAAAAAACCCAAACCACCAGGACTCAAACTGCAGCTGGAGTGAGGAGTGAGAATATGTGAGAGGAACAACTCTGCAGACACCAAGGTCAGTGAAGAAGGAGGGGAAAGAGGTGCTCCAGGCACCAGAGCAGAGATTCCGCTGCAGCCCCTGGTGAAGACCATGGTGAGGCAGGCTGTCCCTCTGGAGGGACATCATGGAGGTTCACAGTGGAACAGATATCAACCATGCAGCCCATGGAGGACGCCACGCCGGAGCAGGTGGATGTGCCCAAAGGAGGCTGTGACCCCGTGGGAAGTCCATGCTGGAGCAGATTTGCTGGCAGGACTTGTGATCCCACGGGGGACCCACACTGGAGCGGTCTGTTCCTGAAGGACTGCACCCTGTGAAGGGACTCATGCTGGAGCAGTTCATGAAGAACTGTAGCACGTGGGAAGAACCCATGCTGGAGAAGTTTGTGGAGAGCTGTCTCCCATGGGAGGGACCCCACGCTGGAGCCGGGGAAGAGTGTGAGGAGTCCTCCCCTGAGGAGGAAAGAACGGCAGAGATGACGTGTGATAAACTGACCACAACCCCCATTCCCTGTCCCCCTGTACTGCTCAGAGGAAGGAGGTAGAGAAAATGGGGAGTGAAGTTGAGGCCAGGAATAACAGAGGGGTAGGGGGAAGATGTTTTAAGATATGGTTTTATTTCTCATTACCCTACTCAGTTTTGATTGGGAATAAATTTAACTGATTTTCCTCAAGTCGAGTCTGTTTCACCCGTGATGGTAATTGGTGAGTGATCTCCCTGTCCTTATCTCAACCCACAGGTTTTTCATTATATTTTCTCTCCCCTGTCCAGTTGAGAAGGGAAGTGATAGAGCAGCTTTGGTGGGCACTTGGCATCCACCCAGGGTCAACCCACCACAGTAGCATACACAGTTTCTTTATAAACATTGGAGGGGCTTTTCAGCACTTTTGTCTTCCACTATTAATCTCCTAAGATTGTTGCTGTTGGCTATTTCTCATCATTAGTCTCATTCTGCCTGAGACAGCTCTGTTGAAATAGAAGGAAACTTTCTGTTGCCTGTAATCTAAGTCAAAGACATACTCTAAAAGTTAACCTGGTTGTGATATGGAAATAGGTAGTCATAAAAGTCTTCCTTCTGTAATGGGTCAAGCATGAACCATTGATAAATAATACATGGCATGCCATGCTTCTACTGCTAGGGATGGTGTGAGGCACAGTGGAGCATGTGGGGTTGGGACACTACTGTCCTGGAGGCAGCAGCTTGTGCTGGGCACCCAGCCACCCTCTGCAGTGCAGACATGGAACAGTGGGTAGGCAGGGCTATAACCCAGAAAATGGAGCACACTGAGTTAAGAACTCCCTAAGCTAAGCTGTAGAAAAGGTTGAGAAGTTGGGCAAATCTTCAGTGTGCTACTCATGAAGGACTGATGTCCTTTTCTTACACAGGAACACATACATCTGCATATGCTCCAAAGCCATTAACTCTTTCCTGGCATTCAACTTTTCTCCCAATTAGCTTCTCTCCCCATTAGCTTTTTTTCTTTTCTTTTTTTTGCTTTTGTTTATTTTGGTACAAAACATAAAATCAGTAAGAGATCATGATGTTCTTACTTCCCCATTTCATACTTCGTTTCCTTTATAAATTCCTTTATCCTGGATTCATTTTTTTTTCCCCCTAAAAGTTGTCTATCCAGATTCATCTAGCATAATCTCTCTCTTTTTGTGGTATAAAAAAAAGAGCCTAAAGATCTTTTTTGATCAAATGCATAACTTGTAGGTTGTCTAAGTTAGATGGGATTAATCCAAACATTATGATGCTAAAACCTCTAAACTTTGCTGTACCATAGCTTAACAATGTCCTTTGTACAAGTAATGTCTATTGCTTGAGCCTGTGATTGGAGATTTGTTCAACTGTGTGTGTTTGTGAGTCACTGAAAAAAAGTTAAGGAAAAAAGTGTGTTTCTTTTGAGGACATAAAAAGCACAATAATGACAAAAACACCCACCTTGTTCTCCTGTACATTTATGAAAAGGAAAACATGTAATCCTTATATAAATATTTTATATTTTCAAGAAACAAGGGGCCAGTGAAGTTGTAACTATGAGAGCAGCTGCTTGTTATTTTTGGTTTTTTCCTTAAGTGATAAACTGAAATCTTTACACTCAACTTATTTAATAATAATTACTTGCTTCATCGTAGAAAAAGTCTTTCCCAAATTATCTTTTGAGGTCTGACTTATTGGGTATAAATATTATAGTTCCCTAGCAACCCTAAAAGTGCATAGGATCTTTTAATGTTTCATATATATACCACAGGAATTTTGCTTATTTTCCTGATTTTATTAAGTAGCTGTCTTCATTAATGTGATAGAGAGAGATCCTGGATGTGATACGGTGAGCTGAAATGAAGACTTATGGCGTATTTATTCAAAGATGGCAGAAGATCATATATATTAATGGAATTGCTTCTTTTTGTACTTGCTGATCCAGATTTGGGAAATTGAAAAGATCCAAGATTGAAATTATGAGGCATTGCTACAAAATATCCTTATAAAGGAATTAATTCATACATTCCTTAATTCCTTTACTGGGGAACAAAAGGACTTCTTAAAAATCACTTTCTGTATCTGCAGTCTATATCAGCAGAATTTATTTTAAGACTTTGAAGTGTAGAAAAATTTGCATAGTTTATATTACTAAATTTGAAAAGATTAATAACGTTATTTATGTTCTTTCCATATGGAATCTTAAGGCTACATGAATTTCTGTATGAATTCAGACTAAAGCTCCGTTTAACCTAAAAACATGTCCTAACAACTGACAGTAGGAACAGCTTTGCTGTCTTTATGATGGAGTTGCATATGGACAGTTTGTTTAGCAGACAGTCAGAAGTCTCTCTTGTAAATTAGTCTGATCTTATTTTCTATTCTTTGACAATATATATTTAAAACCAGGTATTATATGGAAAATATTTCCACAATGAAACCGTGTGTTGTGTGAAAAATCCTGTTAAATACATCCCCAGTAAGATTCTGGATGAATTGTTTCATCAGCCATCTTTAGGCTAACTGAAGCTGACAAGAATTTTATTTTAGCATTTAATATTTCTACTGATTGAAGATTTTTGTTTACATTGATTTTTGGAAAAAAATGTTGGCTTTGGATTTGATTGATATGGACAATGTTAACTGGAATCCTCAGCGCTTAAAACCACTTTTAATTCATACCTGCAATTCACTTTCTAAAAGATTTTCAAAAGTCTTTTGAAGTGAATACCTTGTTAATGTGGGGAGAGAGTGGTGTTGATTGCAACGGTCTAATGTTATGTGCTATTAGAATGTTATCTTGCCTACATTGATATTTTCCCCTTGGCTCCCTATAGCCTGCTGAGGTGAGATTTTACAGCGCTGGCAATTGAGACCCCACAGCTTCCCCACTGAATTGCAATTGAATTTTAATGGGAAAAGCTGTGGGATGATGATTAACATTGCACCGACATTGCAGAAAGCTTTACCTCCTGTGGCCCCACAGAGCCAAGGGAAAAGCAGCAGAGAGCAGCGTGTCGCTCAGCACAGTGTCATTTGGTGCTGGCTTTCAGGAATATGTTATATTTAGGGGCAGTTGTAATAGGTTTGCTGTTGACCATTGTGTTGGTTCTTGTCATATTGTTGATGTCTTTTCTAAGAGCATACTGAGAACATACTGTGAAGTGTACCCAGAGCAGAGCTAGACACCCCATTCCTGTCTTATGCGTGTGCCTTATTTCTCTTTCCCTTCCTCTATGCTGAACAGCTTTGAGCAACATCTGTTTGCTGCCTGAAGGCTACTGCTTTTGAGAAAGATTTACTGTAATTTTAACTAGGCTGACAAGGGAAGCAAAAGCACATTTTCCTGGGCCTGGTTGTAAGAAGGCCTGCATGCACATAGTAGGATGCTCCCTGTAGATATAATGTGATGAAAAATAGAAAATGAAATCCTGAATAATGGAAAAGAAGAAAGGGTAGAAGCACAGGGATGTTCTGTTGGGCCTATTTGTTGGTTCTAATACTCTCATAATTTGCCTATACTTCCTTATACATGGGATTATTTTCCTTTTCTAGATACTCTTGTATATAGCACCTGATAAACCCATGAAAACACAGTTTATGCCAAATATTATTATGTAACTTCAGGACACAAGGTAAGATGGCTTAGGAAATTAGGGAAAACATTTATACCAGTTAATAATTCAGCATATGTTTAAGCAAGAGTAATAACCATCTGGCACTACCTCAGTGAGATACCACAAATTTTGTCTTAAATTCAAAGAATTGTCACAAAATGTGTAATTGTCTTGTTATTCCAAGCAAAATAAAACTCTGCTTGCTTCAAAAAGAGGAAAATGTAAAAAGCATGCCCACAGAAATGTGAAGAATACTTCTAGAAACCACATCTCCAAGAAAGCAGAAATCATTGTAGTGCACCTCTGTATTTTATGGAGTTTCATAGTTCTGAATGGAGTAAAGTCTTCTACAACACAGCAGTAACTGGCACAGGCTGCTTTCCTCTTAGAGAACACAAACCAAGTCCCACTGAAGTCAGCCTGAATTTTCCTGTATCTTGTACAGGAGATTCCACCAAAACTTTTCCTGGAGAGACGGCTTTATCAGGTGCTAAAAGGCTACATACAATCTTACTGCTGAGTCACAGCGAAAATAAGTTACCTTCTTTAGACTGCGAAAAGATTTATTAAATCTTTATACCCTCTATTTACAATTAATGCAAAACTCTTATCTGAAACTGTTATACATTCACAATTTATAATTTGCTGGGAAGTTGTCAACTTTGGATAGCTTCAGGTTTATTGTAAATTCTAGTGATTGACACTTTAATATACTTGCTTTGAGATATATCAGGGAGACGAAAAAAAAAAACCAAACCCTAAATATCTGTATTTTAAAGAAAGGAAAGCAAACTCTTCACGTAGCTACCATGGTAATACAGGCAAATTCCAGTAGACTGTGTACACAGACTACTAGATTCACATTTATGCTTGCAGTGACTTCCTACAGCCATGTAGCTTTGTCTGAATTCTGTGCGGAAATGTGTCTTCTTACAGCTACATGGGATATACCATTTAGCATGGGATGAAGCTTCTTCCACCTGAAAGAGATAAACATAGCAAGTTTGTTCTGATACTTAAAGAAATACCAATTATTTCCAATCTTGGATAAGTAAGTTCCCAATAAGAAACTCAAGTGTGGTGTAGTGTGTTTCCTAAGGAATAGATAAAAGGATACTTAAGAATCACTTCAACTAAAAAGTAGGACCATCTGGCAGTGAAACTTGTCCTGAAGGCTATGTAACATTGCAGAGTTTTCAGCTGTGTATCATATTTCTAAATTTCATCTGTCATTTTAATAGCCTCTGCAATATGTGAAGCCAAAGTCCTACACAGACAACATTCTCCTTCACTTTGTTCTACTTATTGGGAAGATTGAAGACTTCCTTAGACATTAGCTACATTTCCTGATGTAAACTTCTAGAAGACGGAAAAAATTCCACCATCTTTTCAATTAATTGCATTGGAAGTTGTTTTTTAGCCTAAGTCTGGTAGGAATAAAGCACAGTGTGACCTGGAATCTCTGCTGATTTCAGGTGAGTATAGCTAGTGTCTGTCTTTAACTATAAAATTGGTAAGATGTCAATAAGAACACAAATGTGGTAAAATTAGTTTAGAAATGTGTAACAGCACACATCAAAACCACTAACTTTTCAAAAAAAAAAAAGGAAATAGGAGAAAAGTAAGCTACAGAATCTCTATCCTCTCATTGTCATTAAAAAAAATATACTATAATTTGCTGCATTCTAAAAACTGTGGTTCTGTCAAGATTCAAGAAATCAAAAATTGGAGTTTTTTGGTCTTTTTGTCCATTAAACCAGTATTTATTCACTTGTAGAGACCCACCATAGACTCACAGAATACCAGATTGGAAGGGACCTCAAGGATCATGTGGTCCAATCCTTTCCTGGCAAAAGCACAGTCTAGACAAGATGGCCTAGCACCCTGTCCAGCCAAATCTTAAAAGTGTCCAATGTTGGGGAATCCACCACTTCCCTGGGGAGATTATTCCAATGGCCGATTGTTATCGTTGTGAAAAATTTTCCTTTTGTGTCCAATTGGAATCTCCCTAGGAGTAACTTGTACTCATTACCCCTCGTCTTTTCCATGTGACTTCTTGTAAAAAGGGAGTCTCCATAGTCTTTGTAGACACCCTTTAAATACTGGAAAATGGTGATAATGTCTCCCTTAAGCCTTCTTTTCTCAAGGCTGAACAAACCCAGTTCTCTCAGCTGTTCCTCATATGGCAGGCTTCCCAGTCCCTTGATCATCTTTGTGGCCCTTCTCTGGACCCTCTCCAGACTGTTCACATGTTTTCTTATATAGCAGGGACCAAAACTGAACACAGTATTCCAGGTCTGGTCTGACAAGCACTGAGTAGAATGGGATAATGTCGTCTTTATCTCTGTTGGTGATGCAGCAGCATCCTGTTGGCTTTCTTTGCCGCAGCAGGACACTGTTCACTTGTATTGAGCTTGTTGTCCACCAGGATGCCCACCCAGTTCCCTTTCCACAGAGCTGCTTTGCAGTGCTGTTTGATTCAGATAAGGTACGAAAGAGGAGCAAAGCGCCTAATTTTAGGAGCTTATGATGTTTCTACTCTTGTACAAAGTAAGATACTATAAAAAGACACATCAATCCATGACTTAAAAGTTGAAGATTTTATGAGATAACTATTCACAAACTGCAGATCTGGAAAAAAACTGCATATAAATAGTGATTCAATATTTACAGATCCACATTTTACCCTGGAATTTAATATAGGAAATTTCTGACTCACCAAGAATATTGCTTTATAGTAACTTATGAATAATAGTGAATTATACAGTTAAATCAAGGTCACCTGAAAGATGTTTAACATATTAGTCATAAGATCCGTGGTGGAGTTCATTAAATACATTTATGAACTGCACCAAATGTGTTCTCTTCACAATGCTTCCTTGAAGAATTATTTCCTTGCTAATGAGAAAACCACAATATTTGCTAATTACAGCATTTTTCCCATTTTTGTTCTTTTCATAGTCTTTATGGTCATGTATATTACATATAAATTCATCTGAGACAACTTAGGAAGCAAAAATAATTGAAAAATCAAACTCCAGAACTTTCATATCCATTAAAATTACTGGCTTTTATACTGTCTGAAAAAAAAACCCCAAACATTCTTGTATCTGGTTTGTTATAGCACTCTAGGTCAAGAATAAAGTAAGTTCATTGTATAAAAAGCAGTGCAAGATAAAATATGGTAAATTAGCTACATAGTACAGTGGTGATATAGCCCATTGTGATGCACTGATACCAAGGAATTTATGCATCAGCAGACTAAAAACTGTGGCAGAGGTCTTCTCAAAAGTGAGACAGACTTTGGGTACCAAACACTGTTCTTCTGTTTGTTTTCATTCATTTAGATTTTTATTCAGTATCCATGTAAATATTCAAATCTTAAACATTCCCAATCCCAAAAGACCAAACCTGGGCTTCTCCATTC
This sequence comes from Pelecanus crispus, assembly GCF_030463565.1. Lineage (NCBI taxonomy): Eukaryota > Metazoa > Chordata > Aves > Pelecaniformes > Pelecanidae > Pelecanus > Pelecanus crispus. Next base: position 106,960,731 of record NC_134645.1, read on the forward strand.
TCAGGGTGATGCTCTAAGAGGAGACTCACGTTTCCTGTGGCTGCAGAGTCAGGTTCTCTGTGGCTTGCTTGAATTTCTGTCTCTGTGACCTGGGGTGGGAGAGCAGTAGTCATTTAAAAAAAAAAAAAAAAAAAAAAGGAATAGCTATTTTAGAGGATAGTGGCTGAGGAATGAAAAATCTGAATTTGAATCCTGTCAAGTTGAGGCAAGAATAGGACCCAGGCCTCCCACATAGTCTGAGTGTTGTAACCAATAGGCTATTATGCAAAAACCCAACGGCACTGAGATATAAAGTGACTGTGATTACTGTGCTTTGTGTTGAGCTCAGTGCTATCAGTGTGTGGGAGGCATGTTCAAAGTAGACAAATCAGGTCCAACTGTGTTGTTTGGTTTGTAAATCCCCCAAAAATTTAGCTGTTCGGATGCTGTCTTCAGTGAAGGTGGCTGATCTGGGAATGTACACTAATGCACCTTTTGGTGTCAGGGGAAGAGATATGATAAAAATCTAATTAGGCACTCTACGAACTCACAGGCATTATAGTTAGGAGGTTTTTTGAATGTGTTCAGTTTCCTAGATTTTACACTGGGTGGCTTCAGTCCTTTTTTTGGGCCGCAGTGGTTCATAACAGTTTAGCAAAAGTCTTTCATCTTAAAAGCAAAGTCCTGATATAAAAAGCTGATTTTCTGTTGATTATTACTGCTGCAGACAATTTGTTTGCAAGAATGGTCATGCTAGTCAGACTAAAGATCCCTGGTTTCTCTGAGGGTGGCCTGCTGGGGAAACAGTACAGGAAGGAAAGAGGTAAGGAATAATCCTTTCCCTGGAATACCCTCCTCATCGCAACAATCTGAAAGGTCAAATATTTTTGTTTCATAGCCCTTCCTGGTTTTGTTGTCACAAATTTGACCCTTACTCATTTTGTCTCTTCCCCACTCCCCATTTTCCTTTTTTCTTTCTTTTTCCCTTTCATTTTCCCTTTCCATTTCTTTGCACCAAAGGGCTGGGGTTTTTTGTGTTGCTGAGGGGTCTTTCTGATCACTAATGGCCCCAAATAGCGGAAACAGTAAAAGAAAGCTGGCTCTGGTTACGCTTAAGTTATGTTAATGGCGTTCCTCAATTAAGTCTTGATAAATGCATATAACTGATGTTGGCTAAATCAGGTTAAGCAATTCAATTTAAAATAACAGTAAAGGTGAGAAAATGAAGACTCTAACCTGGATTTGCTACAATGGGTAGGCTTGCACGAGCTGCCAAGTGAACTACTACTCAAATTACCTTGCTTCAGTGCTATTTTATTTAGCCTAAGTAATTAGCCTAACTAATTAGGCTAGTGAACATTAGCTTTTAAGAGCATGGTTTTTTTCTTTTCTTTTTTTTCCCTCTTTGATATGTCCTGGGAACCTGAAAAAAACAGAACCACATAAAGGATATTCTATTTTTGTGATGTGTAACTGATAAGGCTTGGTATTACTGAACATAACTTGCATAGAATTATCAGCTTGTGATAATTAGTTCATTAAATTCATTGATAAACTGAAACAGCCTGTAATTATAGCAGAGAAACCTTCAGAACCCTATAATATGTTTTATTGATTTGTTTTCAGAATGACATGTTAGGCTTGCCATGAATATCTAATACACTTTACACAACTTCCACTGGATTGAAATGGGGTTACTCCACCGTTCCCCAAAAGTTAGGGCAGGAGGTAGTGCAGGAAGCAATTTGAGGGGCATGAACAGGGCATGCAAATTATTTCTTATTATAACTTTTGGAAGAAGGGAGTTAAAAGGATACAAAAATTAGTGTTTGCTCGGGAAGGGAGTGCCAGGAAAAAGAACTAGATTGTCTCCAATAGTTAAAAGCCTGGTATTCTTGCACATGAGTCTCCACAATGCATGTTAACACCCAGTCATTAGATGAAGAAATACATGTATTCTGCATCTTCCAGGTCCATTATTTATGGACATAATATTGTGGACATAACTTCCAAAAAGGCATATTAGATTATTCAAATCACCCAGGCAGCTCTGAGCAGAATTCAGTCCTGCGAGTTCTAGGTACTTTCTTTTCGTTTGGAGGAAATGTGCTTCACAGAATTTAACACAACAAATGCAGAAACAGTAGATGAGTCATAAGCTTCTGCAAGGCATTGTTTTAAAGGCATATTGCAGTGGATCTTTCAGGCTGATTGGACTGATTTCTTGGGCAATAGTGTTACCAAATAATCATTTATAATATGCTATTAAAATTAATAGCCAATTTTAACTTCCACCAGTTCTGTGTTTTGAGGCCTTTAAATTTGCCTCAGGAAAAGAAGTGCAAGTTGCTACTTATGAGTAGTTTTGTTCAGTTTTAGTAATGTTGTTCTGGAAATGCATGTGTCAGTACTTTATATCAGTATTTATTGACATAGATAAAACACTTATAACACACTTAAAACTTGTAACAGTTACACATGACAAATGGTGTACTTAAGTATAGGCTGGCAAGTGGAAACTCTTGGTGGATAGACCAGATGTGAATACTGAGTTATATAAAATATAATATGCTATAGTAAGTTATTCTGGACACTGATCCTTTTCTTGTGCTGAGTTATAAGGTGTAGGAAAATTATCTTCTTAAACTAAAAAAAAAAAGAAGTGAATATTGCTAACTTAGATTCTGTAGTAGCATTATATTCAGGCCTATAATACCATGCTGACTTCGTCCTGTTTTGTAGCATGGTCCACAGCATGCTGCACTTTTATTCATCCATGCAGTCAGTTGAATGCAGCCTATACACATCTCTGTTAAGTTAATACACCAGCTTTCATTTAATAATGGCTCTAAATGACTGCTAAGTAGAACTACTATAATGCTATTAATATGCTGCTAATTAGTATTATATTTTGACAGAACAAAATAAGGAAATGTTAAGACTATGAAATTAATTCAATTTAACAAATTACTATCTTGAACAAAGTAAAAATAGATTATTCTCATCATAAAGTAACTTTAATATGGCTTCATAAGAAAAGTTTGGGGACAATGTTTCAGTGAGTTGAAATTTAACACATAGGAAAATTGCATAATACTGATAAACAGACTATAGAATATGTCTAGGGAGGCAAGTCTTGTTTTATCTTCTCCCATTAACTGTGCTGCAAGCACAAGGGAGCTCAAAATATGATTGCACTATTGATTTAAATGCTTAAAGTCTGTGCAACGTCCAGGCAATATATATGAAGCTATTAATGAAAAGAGGTCACGTTATCAGGTATAAGAGCTTGGAAGATTTTTTTCTTTTTCCATAGATAGTGTTGATTTTCCATGCACAAATATAGAGATCTGATCCAAAGACAAATTAGGATGAATATTTGTATGTGTTTCTTCTGGTGGGAGCAATAAGCCTCTCCTTCCCAGCCCATTCATTGTGCTGCTGAAGTATTTGTGAATTTACCCTGGGAGCTGACTTGAAGTACTGATTGGTTTAAAAATAGAAGTTGTTTCTTAAGTTCTATTTAATCTGAATTAAGGAATTAATTCAGAATTAAAGAATTATTTCAGATTAAAATGTTAAAGAATTAGTATTAATGTGGACAGGAGTATGTGGGGAGCACTGAAACCATCACTATCTCTATAAGAAATGCGTGAGAATCCATGGTTCCAAACTGAGGAAAAGAAATAGATATTCTCATGAAATGTAGCAATTCCTTGGGCTGTGTTCTGAGGTGGAAATATTTTCAGTGATGCCTGTATTCTGACAACCCAGCTAGACTTTATTTTCTATACATGTGATCAGGAAGTTGTTTTAATATGCAATTTTTTAAAAGACTTTTTTCACCTTTTAATTTACATGTTTTTTTTCTTGCTTTTGTTAGTATGAAATAGAAGGACTTAAGTATGTTGATACAGGATTTACATGTTATCTAGCATGTAAATGTAGTGGCAGATTTTCTGGGTGAAAACTGGATATTTATTTGCAAATGAAAAGCAGGGCCTTATTTTTAGGAAGGTCTCACTTTCTTTTTTTCTTTTTTTTTTAATGACTTGAAACTATTCCAACTGATTCTGCTGTGCCACTCTTCAAACTGACATCTTCATTCTCTTCTGACCTCTTACAGATTTATTTATATATGTATTTTGGAAAAGCTTCAAAAAGTAGTTTTGAATTAAAGTAGTTCTTGCTATTTCATATGGAAACTGACTTCAGTTGCCAGAGGAGGTTTTTGGACCCAGTGATGTATTATAAATACATAGAATGAAACTGATACATGTGAACTTGAGAACTATAACGAGCAAAAGGAGTTTATACCGCCAACAGACTAAAGATGGAAATACACATTTACTAGTGTGAGGTTGTTATTACTTTACAAAATAATCTTCCCTAACTTGTCAGTCCTTTTCTTTGAGGGAAGGTTATCAAGTGCATTTCAAAATATGGGAACTCAAAATTCATAACTGTGGACACTAAAGTCCACAGTCTCAGTACCCAGGTTGGTTTTGTGTCCTATTTCTAATTCTTTATCTGTTTGTTTCCTGCTTCTGTCCCCTGCACTCTAGAGGGGTTAATAGTCTTAGGATTCTTCCTCCTTCTTCACAGATAATGACTCTTTTTCCTCTCAATTTTCTAAGTAATTATTATAAATAGGTTAAACTGAAAATTTGACTTCACATAATGCTCAATACTGTCTTGGTGCAAGCCACACTGTTGCAGACTCTCCTGCTTCTCCTGGGCTTGATTATGAGGCCATGGGTTGAATTTCATTAGTTCTGTGACCTGATGGGACATTAGTTGACTGAAAAATGTTGTTAGCTTTTTCCTGGATTGACAAGGCAGTAAGATCTCTGGAAACAGTGTGAGGGAGGTAGTTGAGCAAAGAAAGGAGGAGGAAAACAGGCCTGCCATTCTACCAGCAGTCTCTTCTTATACTAGGTTAAACAAAACATTTGCATCATTTCCAACCAGCACTTAGCTTGGAGTTTCGTATTTTTGGAAAATTTCAATTCTGACTCATTTAAAGAGATCTATAGTCCAAAAGCTTGTCTGCACTTTCCAGCTCTAACTAAACCTAATAGAAAATATTACTTATCCCTACAAAAATTGTTTTTCTTACACTGAAGATCTCTTATTAACTTGTGAGATTTTATAGATATTTATATTTGGGTCTGAGAGGAGATTAAAAAAATATTTGTAGTTATGGGATAAGAGAACAATTATGAACGTAAAGAGAGGAAGACAGCAATATTTTAGAAAGGACAAAGGATATATATGTGATATAGCAACACATTCATAGGAGTGTTTTTGTTAATACCTGTTGCCATGAAATTTTGGACCTGTCTCTTGGTATTGTTAAAAGGTCATAGACTATTTATTTAATCTTGCATCTCTTATTCAACTGAGTAGTTTTGCTGATGAGAAAAGATCTGCTCAGCAAGCAAGAGTTGATAATAAAGACTGCAGAGTTAATAGTAACCTTCACAAAAAACCTGCAGTCTTCCAGAAAAAGTATTAGGCAAGATAGCTATGTCTGCCATATCTGTGCTCAGAGATAAGAAAAATATTTTATGACTCAACACATAAGCAACCCTAGGTTATTTGGCCTTGTGCTTTAGTCTGAAACCAGCACTTTTAATGACTAGAAAAGTATTTGCTGAAAGAAAGAAATATGCATTTATCCAGACATAAAGGAAACACAAAAATTCCCTGTATGTAAGAAACTTCAGAAACATGTTGACTGATCAACTTGAAACACTAAGCCCAGGAGTCTGCCAAAACTCTGCTTCTCTTTGGAAGTTCGGGAACTGATTCAGGGCTTTGAATATCCCCTTCCTTCTTGATTCCAGATCCAGAGATTCAGTTTTGCGTAGGGTTTTTTTTCCCCTTTATGGACAGTTTGATAGTTTCTCCTTACCAAATCACAGCTTCAAAGCTTCCAAGGTATTGATAGTAAGTCCTATATGCTGTAGAAACAATGTTTTATTTAGGATAGTGAAAAAGAAGGACCTGAAACTTGTAAAAGATGCCAGTCCTTTCTGTGAAGGGTTCTGTTGCAAGCAGAAAGCACCTGGACAACCTCCACCTCTTTGGCAGTCAAACGGAACTGTAGTTCTTTCTCGCCTACTGTGCAGGCTCCTCAGAGAGTGGAATACATGGTCCTACTCAAATGATCCTGTGTAAACCTGTGAAACTGTCGTGAATTCCTGTGTATCATCTGGAGCCTGACTAACCCCTATGCCTAGGTGTATCACTCTCTTAGGTTCTTGATAATCTTCAGCATTTAGTTATCAGAAGGGGAAAGGAATGAACTACGATGTTCTACGGGCACGGAGACAATTAGAGACAAATCCCCTTTCCTGCATAAATGAATAACTCACACTGTTGCTTCAGATATCAAAAAAGTTTTGTGCATAATAATTTTAGTGTTAACATTTGGGCTGAGGCACCACCATAGTCATTATGTGGACACTCCTGTTATGTTCAATTCCACGTAGTCTACAAAGCCACGGCTTGTATCTACTGTGAAAAGAGTGGTATGTAATACACTACATTTACCTTCTGTTTTTCACTGTGTGTTACAATGGTCAGATGGTGTCATCTATATTTGTGGAGTTTGCAGAGAGAGAAAAAAAGCTTGGAAAGCTCTTTTAAATCTGGAAGAAGTACAATATGCTTTCACCCTTTTATCATTAATGGGACAGCAGTACTCAGTACCTTTCCTATAATCGTCAATACTTTACAGACTTGAGTATTCATAAGGGATTTTCACATTACTATTTTTGTAAATAATGTATTTATGCAGCTTTTCCAAGGCATGGAATAATTTTCAAACCATGAATAGTAAGGTACAGTTGAGGAAAAAAACTCTCACTTAAACAACTTGATCAGAATCTCTCCTTACAAAAAGTGGTTGATATACAGCACAGTAGAATTGAACTTATAAAATCAAGGTGTACATAAGAATGGCCTTTTATGTCCTCTTACAACTCAATATTGTTTCCTTTTGTCAAAATAAAGAGTGATTTGTAATTTTTGCAACCCTAGAGGATGTGCAGTGATTAAGCACTTTTTCATCCTTGTGTCCCTGTTTAGTTTATTTAATTTCATTAATACAGACAGAAGAAATGGCCAAGTTGTTTCTGTTCTGTTTTTTTTCCTGGGCTTTCAGAGGTGTTGTTTTTTGCTCATACTTTGTTCTCAGCTGTAGAAATTGATACACTTCACATACTGTCAAAATAAATATGCTTTGCCAGAACTGGAGTGATCTTAATGCCTAACCATAGTATATAGTACTGGCAATAAAATTTAATAAAGAATTTCTTTTTGCAGTCAATTAGAAAGTATTCCTACAAATAAAAAGAGAAAAGTGGGAATAATTTACCTCATGAAACTTCTATAGAACTCTTTTACATATGAAAACCATTTTATAAATGCAATTTTTGTTTTCAACATAGTCCTCAAAATGTGTGTGCGTATATATTTTATATATACATATAAAATACATATATTTTTAGCAAGCCTACTACTGTTTCTACTTAAAATATTAAAAAGTTAGATTACTCAGAATAATGACTGTGGTATGCCTTCACAAAGCTGAAGCCAAGAGATAAAACTGCTTCTTCTTTTAAAGAATATCGACTAGAAAAGCAGTATTTTAAACTACAATTAATACAGACTTCTCCCATCAAGGGAGGACTCCCTGCTTAGTTCATTAGGCTCTCCATCAGGCTATATAAGAGCAAATAATATTTTTCTTCTTTCTCAACATTAAAGAACATGTATTTACATGTGTATTTTTCTAGAGGGAGTTCTCATATATGTTTTGTGTATTTACTTAGATGAAGGCAATTTAAAATTCTGAAGTTAGAATTAAAAACATTTATTTTGCTTTAAATTAAATCCTATTACTACTGGTTTTCCAGAAAATAAAGATTTGTAAGGATTTGCCTTTTAATCTGAATGTACTTAGCAATCATTTTTGTCTCCATAATGTAGGAAAATAATGCCTAATTTTTTGGTGTCAATTCCTTTCACTAGAAAGTATATAATTTCTGGTAAGAAAATGAATTATAGAAAATTCTCATCAGGGTTTGTATATTAGATCAAATTAACTCATTGTATCAATTTTATAGAGCCCAGAGAAGTGCTAAAATATTTTTCATCAGTAATGAATTAATCACATGCCCGTATTAAGCATATGAGGTTTCACAGAGAGGGCAGTGGAATGACTTGTATTTTCTAAGTTTGATGCATAGTTAAATGTATTGCTGAGTTGGAAAGGTGAGGTGGTATTTAAGCCTTGTCAGGTAGCCATGTAAGAGTTAGACATCTAGTCCAATCTCAGTTTGCTAAATAGACAACAGAGAATGACATTTATAGGTGATTCATATCTTCATGAAGTTTCTATCTAAGGTAAAATGAAATGAATCACACTACTAAAATACTCGTTTATCTGTGAAATGGTAACCTTGATGACTAGTTTAGATTACATGACTAATCTTGGGTGGTTAAAGTTAAGTGACAGTAATCCCATCCACAATGGTTTTACATATAAGCATAATCTGACATCATTAAGACTTCTAGAAAACTGTGCTACTGAGCTCAGAGGAAGAATCAAGTCTGTGTCAGTGATGTATATGTAGGTGACCACCACTCTTTCAGTGAAGTCTCAAGAATGTTCTACAAAGCTATATTGGGAAAAAGATAATCTGTAGAACAGGTCTGTATATTAAGGAAGGCTTTAAGGATGTGTTGTAGGATGGGGTCAGTTGGTCTGGTAGCTGTAGAATTTTCAGCTTGAAGCAGATTGAAGTAGTTTTGAAGCAATGTCTTTAGATTATGTTGCAGATTATGAAGAAATGGTGTTTGCAGATTAAATGGTACATGACAAAGAGAAAACTTTACTCATGGGACAGTTTGAACTTTGTGAAATAAAACAGGGGTGTTAAGTTTGAAATGTGACTTTTTATATTTTCCAGTGTTGCATATTTGCACATGATCTATTTTCTTTAGAAAACAAAACTAAAAGAAATCAAAAGCAAAGACTTGACCTACTTTAGTCTCTAAAGTATGGATAAAATATTTAAAAAAAAATTTGCTAAGTAGTAATATTTATTTGGGTTAGGAATATATATTTGGGGGTTGTTTCTAAAGCTTTTTGTCTAGGCAGCTATGAAAAACCTGAGGTTAAATACTGAAATTGTCTTTTAAAAGACATCATTAAACATGTAAGCATGTTTGTGAAAGACAAGTATACTTCATATTGAGAATTAATGTCGGGCTGAATATACATTACAAACATGAAGGGTAGCTTTATGAAATGCTTTAATACTGGAAATATTAGATAGTTGTGTACCACACTGTTGTCCCACAGAAGTACAGGCACTCTGTTTTATAATGGAGGTGTTCTGAGCATTTTACATTTTTGTAGTTGCTGAATTGTTTCCAACTTGCTTCAGCTGAAACCCTGCTAGTGGTGCAAAGGCCTACATTTTGATCCTGGATCTCAGATCTTCTGCATTCTGTGTTGGAGAGTCATTAGCTAAAACTCAGAAATTATTCAGGAAGTAGACTTGAATCCAGATCTGCCAACTGGGTGATGAAAGGGCAGCCCTGCAGAGAAGGACTTGAGGATACTTGTGGGTGAAAAATTGTACATGAGCCAGCAATGTGCACTTGCAGTCTAGAAAGCCAGTCATATCCTGGGCTACATAAAAAGAAGTGTGGCCAACAGGTTGAAGGAGGTGGTTCTCCCCCTCTACTCTGCCCTTGTGAGACCCCGCCTGGAATACTGCATCCAGCTCTGGGTTCCTCAGCACAAAACATGGACCTGTTAGAGTGGGTCCACAGGAGGGCCACAAAAACTATCAGAGGGCTGGAACACCTGTCCTATGGAGAGAGGCTGAGAGAGTTGGGGTTGTTCAGCCTGGAGAAGAGAAGGCTCTGGGGAGACCTTACTGCCACCTTAAGCCTCAAGCCCCCTTAAAGGGGGCTTATAAGAAAGAGAAAGACTTTTCACCAGGACCTGTAATGACAGGACAAGGGCTAACAGTTTTAAACTAAAAGAGGGTAGGTTTAGATTAGACATAAGGAAGAAATTTTTTATGTTGAGGGTGGTGAGGCACTGGAACAGGTTGCCCAGAGAGGTTGTGGATGCCCCATCATTGGAAGTGTTTAAGGTCAGGTTGGACAGGGCCTTGAGCAGCCTGGTCTAGTGAAAGATGTCCCTGCCCATGGCAGGGGTTTGGACTAGGTGATCTTTAAAGGTTCCTTCCAACCCAAACCATTCTATGAACTTAAACTGGTACTTAATTGTGACTGGAGCCATTGCCCCATGGTTGTTTTCCTCTAGTACAATGTTTTGAAAAAGTATGAGGTCTGCTTAGTTTTAAGGCTGTTGCCTAAAGTCTAAAGAGAAGCAGAAGTTGTTGCATCCTTTTCCACAGTAGTTACTGAGTGCTAAATTCCAGACTGATTTCTATTTGTGTGGAAATTTCAATCCCTCTTTAGAGGAGCCTGAATGTGTAATAAGACTACTTGTCTGAATTTTCTATCATGTAGGGATTAGAATTTGGAGGAACTGAAGCAGCAAAGTTGCAATGACCTAACTAAATATTCTAGAATTTATTTTTGATCATCTGCTACTCTTTAAGTTGCTCGTTTGTGTGAAGAAGAAGAAATGTGTTTTTGAGGAGAGAACTGTAAGGACATTGAACTGGAGAACGTTTGTGAAGGGAGTGTTTAAGTAATGGAAGGAGGCTGGGTGTGAAGGAGAGAATTTTAAAACACATGGATATGTGACCACATAACTAAAGACTATGTCAGTGTATAGCTAAAGGAGCATCATCTCAGTTTGTGTATTCTTTTACGTTTTGAATTTTTAATGGGCTTGAGGCATATACTTATGATTTTTCTTAGATTTTTAAAACCAAAAAGCTCTAACAAATCTTTACCTTTCTTTGCTCCAGCCTTTGCCTCTATGATTATAGTTCTTCCCCCCAGTTTTCCTCAGTTTGTGTGTGTGTGTGTAGAGTACTCATGCATGCTATGGGCATTTCTGGAGAAGCAAAAACTCTCCTTCTGTTTATGATACCATACTCCACTCTAGTCCAAAGCAACTGGAAGCAGCCAGCACAGAGAAGTCACTGACCCTTCATGTGGCTGGGCTGGAATATATGCTATTAATATGTGAGGATGAGGTACACACACTCTCTGTTCAATCCCAGAAACTGCATGAAGCTTGACCATGCTCACTGAGGAAGGAATCAGTGGTGATATTGTCTGTTCTAAAACTAGAACTCAAATGCAAAATATGAAGTGTCATAACAGACTCTAGCTTAGCTATATTTTCATACAGATAGCAGAGACATACAGTGACTACATCTCCCAAACACATTTTAACACAGAAAAGATAAAATTTTCCTCTAGTTTTGAATTTTTTTCTGAAGTAGAACTAGCTGAAGAAATATATATAATATTTGCATATTTGAGTGAAATAGGAAATTTTAATATTGGTCTAGGAATTGGAAGAAAACAGCCTTAAACATGTCATGTTACTCTCATAAGAAATGGTTCCATTCAACAAAGTTGTAAATAACAGCAACAGGTGCAATAAAAAAATGTTATCGCTGCTAATGTCCTTGAAGAATACCACATAAACTCAAATCAAAATATTTGTATGTATGCAATTTTATTAGAAATGCTTTTATTGGCAACTGGTTTTAATGCTAAACAAAGAGGACCAAAAAAAAAAATCTCTGTGCTAGCAGGAAAATTCACCAGGCAGGTTAGTAAGAATATTGCACTGTTATTCCAGAGAGGAAATCAGGACCGTCTCACTTGAAACATTAAAAAACACTCAAACTGAAAAATCTCAAAATATTACATTTATTAAAGTTTTCTTTATTTTCAGTCTGAAATCTAAACAGTTTTGTTACCAATGGCACACAGATTATCAGGTCTTACACATAAGCTAAACCTGAAGGAATATATCACTGTCACCTGCCTGCTTATTTTAGAAACACTGATTCAGCCAGGTTTCTTAATTGCACAGATACTATGGAAACTCTTACTATTGGGAAATGAAACAACTTCTGGAGGTGCCCATCTACTCTTGTTTACTGTTCTGTGCAAACATTTTTATCTTTGTAAGAGGCAAGCTCCTGTCTCTGCTTTGGCCATAGATTGGTTTCACAGTTCTGACCACACATCTTCTATACAGCTTAAGGAAAATCTGTGTTTTATGAATCAAAACCAGTTTTGTTCAAGGACTTTGTGAATCATTTCAGTCACTACCCTTTTTGAAAGGTAAATATGTTGGAGAAGGTTATATGTGAAAACAGCAGTCTCATGTAAATTTTGCTTCAAGGAATATCTTCCCACCACACAAACTCAGTATTTCAAGGTTTCAGACACCTTCTCCTACTGTGCAGTTGGCTATTATCCAATTATTTCATAACTTGCTGTGTCTTAATTGACTAATTGAAGAGCTGACCTGTAATACCAAACTTCATTCCTTTGTGAGAAAAATGTGTGTTCTCTCTCTATTATTGATACAGCTTTTTGTCTTTGTGGGGAAAGACTTTCGAAAAATTACTGTGGTGTTTTACTAAACTTTTTTTGTGGCCTTCTGCAACTTACTGCTAGTCCAGTAAGGGAATTATAGCATTCTTATGTGAATGCCAAAAGCCAAAATGAAGTTTCTAAAGTCACTCCACAATTCATAGTGTCTATAAGTGTATCAAAATGGCATATTTAGAAGAGTTGGCAAAAATTAGGCATGCTGTTGCAAACTGATGGATGCTGTTTAGTGAACAAGGTCTGAAAATTGAGGACCAGACCATTATATTCTTAGAAACTATTGTTTCTTACTGAACAGAAAGGGTTTATTCATAATAAATTACTGCTTAGTATAGTCTCATGGTGGCAATCTAATTCATGTGCATGTAGTCCTTTCACTTGCTTCCTATTGGGACAAAAAATAATAAAAGTATTTTATGCAAATATTAGCTCTGTCAAAGCTCACACAGTATGAATGCTTCATGGGAAGTTTGAAAATCCTCTTTATTATAAATGTGCAGTTCAAGACATTCAGTAATAACTACTATCACTATTGATATTGATCAGCTACTATGACTGTTGATCAGCCTGGCTATTAATAGTACTTTTTTTTTTTTAATTGTTAAAAAAAGGCAAAGAAAGGTCTCACAAAGAAAGGGAAAACGATGTATGTTAGCTCTGTAAATATTTTCCATGAAGGCAATAATATCCAAATGTTAAGAGTGGTTGATATTGTCCTTAATAATGTGCAACTTGGTGTCTTTCAATGAAGAAGAGAACAAAAGTGTTAAAGCATAAAAACTATTCATTTGATGTTATTCATCATTAAGGATAACCTTAAATGGTTTAATAGTGCTATGGGGTATTCCCTCTTCAGTGATATCTCCAGGAGAGTAATGTGAAGAGCACAGTGGGTCTGATGAAAGTCCATCAAGTCTGGTATCTTATCTACATCACTGGCTAATAGCAGATACCTGGAAAAACTGTAAGAAAAGTATAAGCATACTTTCCAAGATATACCTTCTTTCTTCTAGATATGCGTGCCTGGGAGACTTTCTAAGCCAGAGGTTGTATCTTTCCTTTTAAAAACTTATGATGGATTTTATATTTCTTTTACTAATTTCTCTTTTGCTGCAGTCTGATTGCTTTCTTGTTGAAATGAGTTCCACTGTTTAGTTATGCACTAGGTGAAAATATATGTCCTTTTGTTTTGAACCTATCAGCAGAAGGAGAGTTTTGAGTAATGAAAACAGAAGAAAGAAAAACAGAACAGAACACTTTTTCTTACCCTTGTGATGCTGTGGACCTCTCCCACTTTCCCCCTCAGTAGTCTTTTCTCCAGGTTAGAAAATTTGAGTCTATTTTAGTCTCCCTCTACAGAAGCTATTTCATACCTTCAATCATCCTTATAGTTCTTATCTACACTTTTTTTGATAAGATTGCGGGATTGACCTTGCATGCAGAACTCAGATTAGACAGTGAGCATATGTAGGGCTTAATGACACTTTCTGTTTGTTTCCTCTAACTTTAATAATTTAGAATGTTCTGTTCACGTTGTATGAGGCAAAAAAGCCTCATACAGTTTTAAGAACACATTACTTCAACAATCCTTCTACTCTATGATAGTTCTACTGAGTCCTAAAGGATAGTTTAGAGCCCATTGCTATGTGTGCAAAACTGGGTTTTGCTTTGGCATGGTGTTACTGTACCTGTGTCAACATGGAATTTCTCAGTATCACAAAGTCTTTCTGCAGCTCTTCACATAGCCTTTCTGTAAAGCAAAGTAAGAGAAATGGCAGCTGAAATTCATTATCTATTGCATCCATCATGCAACTAAACAGCCAAAGAATCTGGAAAAAGGTTTAACAAATGCAGTAAACAGTCAGACCTTTTCCTTGCACTTTCTTTGATTGCTTCTTTGATTGATTACGTATGCACTGTTTTGCCTTAGAAGCATAGAAATATCCAAGTAATTAATAAAGTATCATTAAGAAGATCGGATTCAAGAGTAAATAATAAAATCCCTTTATGTCCTGGTTTCAGCTGAGATGGAGTTAATTTTCTTCCTAGTAGCTGGCATAGTGCTGTGGTATGGATTTAGTATGAGAATAATGTTGATAACACACTGACATTTTAGTTGTTGTTAAGTAGTTCTTACTCTAGTCAAGGACTTTTTCAGGTGCTCTGCCAGGTGCACAAGAAGCTGGGAGGGGGCACAGCCAGGACAGCTGACCCAAACTGACCAAAGGGCTATTCCAAACCATATGACGTCATGCTCAGTATAGAAACTGGGGGGGGGTTGGCCGGGGAGCAGCGATCGCTGCTTGGGGACTGGCTGGGCATTGGTCAGCGGGGTGGTGAGTGGTTGCATCACTTGTTTTTCCTGGGTTTTGTTCCTCATTCTGTTGTTTTCCTTTTCACTACAATTCATTATTATTATTATTTTATTTCAATTATTAAACTGTTCTTATCTCAACCCATGAGTTTCCTTACTTTTACCCATGCTATTCTCTCCCCCATCCCACCGGGGGTGGGAGGGCAGGTGAGCAAGTGGCTGTGTGGTGCTGTGGTGCTTAGTTGCCTGCTGGGGTTAAACCATGACACTTTACCAGATGAATATTTGAAAACTGAAGGAAGGAGAGGAGGAAGAAGGGTGGATGGTAGAATCAACGTATGTGTTGGAAATTCAAATAGTGTTATAATTGATCTGATGCGATGTAGCTAGTGAAGACACGCCGGCTCATATCAGCTGAAAAGCTGCAAAGCATGACACAAAGTTGGCTTGAAGAGGGCAGTGCTGAGATAAATCAAAGATATTTAATAGTACTTCTGTTTTGTTGATGGCATTTTCTTTTAGAAATGGCACCAAGAGGACATTTAGGAAGTGCATGTGGGGCTGTCTCGTGATCTCCAAGTGCTGTGATTGTAACGTGTCTATATTTTATATGTGACCTTTGGTCTCTTTCCTGGATCTAGTTGGTTAAATAGCCTACAGAATCAACACTTTATAAGTGCAAACATGGAGAAATACCTGTTACATCAAATGGCAAGAATCACAAACAATATTTGCTTAAATTTTTAATCATTTTATTTATAATAAATGTGGTCATTCATCACCAAATGTGATTATAAACTGCAGAATGCAGCAAATCTTACATTTATTTTCAAAGTGTGCTAATACTTCAGATTTTTCTGTGACATTGTAAGAACATTGTTTGTGTGGACTGGATGGCTCCAGCTGACAACCATACTGTGAATTATACAGCTTCAAGTATAGGTTACAATGACACAAAGAAGATATTATAGTTACTGTGCTTTAGCTGAAGAATGAAAGAGCATTTGGCTGTCTGTCCAGCAAGCAATTGTGGAAAATTTAATTTTACAGTTTCTGCCACAAAAGCCGTATGTTCAGTGTTTTCTATATACATATGATTACATTCCACCCTGAGTAAGGAAAGCTGTAGATAGCAGGGTAAACTGGGAGTCAGGTGTGCTAAGGGTGTGCTAGAGGTGAGCACTTTCAGAATTTCAAGAGCAAATCATGCAGCTGTAGTCTAAATAGTATGATGTGGATTGAATTAATAATTGATAGTTGGTTGTATAACAACTGTGGTGTTGGCAAGGTTTTTTACTCATAGGGACAAGAATAATTTTAAACCAGTTAAAGGTTGTTTTATCATAACTGCTAATTGACTACTCACCTCAACTAAAATAAACATGCTTTTTTCAAATCACTGCTGTTTTCTCTGTCTTTTTACGTTTTGTAACAGAAATGTTCCTGTCAGATGAGATGCAAGACAGCATGACATAATGCAATCTGATGTAACATGGGTGAAACCTAACATTTTGCAGTCTTATCTTGCTCTTATTGATGGCCATGTGCAGTCTCCCAGAGGCATGTCCACTTCTATTGAGCCATGCTAATCGTTTCCCTCTCAGATTTTGTCTCCTTCTGGAAGCAAGCCAGATATGTAATGAATCTGAACCTGTGTGTACGGAGTTGATCCTTCTCTCACTGAAGTCTATAGAATCCTTTTCATTGACTTCAACGGGAGTATGATCACACTCCTGGACTCTTCAATAATCAGATACATTGTGTTACTGTTCAGAAAGGCTAGGAACTCAGGATAAACCCCTTCCACCACCCATAACCCCCATACCTCAGCTAATTTAATTAAAAGTTAGACTCTTTTATTATCACAAATATCAAAGCTTTTATTTTAGGCCTAGAGAAAGAACAGGCAATGTTGGTTTTGCACCTTGCCCAGAAAATTATTTGCATTAAAATACTTATGGAGGAAGACCCATAAGGATATCTCCCATAAGTGGTAAATTGAAAATATACTAGAGAAACCCTTCTCCGTGTCGTTTCGTGGAAGCAGTGACTATGAACACCAGCACAGCTCGCATGTCCAAGGGCAGTTCTGCACCACAGACCTGGCACGGACGTGGCAGATCAGCCTACATTTGGCCCACCCTGGCACAACCAGCTTTAGCAGTGCCAACATGAATAGCATCTGCTTGCTGTGCTGCTTCTGGCTCTCTGTTTCCTGTCAGTCACACGGGCTCCTGAGGATGGGTCAGTGATGCAGAAGGCTTTCTCTTTTCTACAGTATCTCATGTAAAATGAACATAACAGGGTACTGCTTGTAATATTCCAGCAAAGGGTAGATCCCTTCCACTTTTTTCAAATATGCCTTAATCAAGGATGAAAAATCCCTTTGAGCAATCCAGTTCAGAACTAGTTGCTGAGGTAGTGCTTGTGTTACAATGTAGAGGCAGTATGTGAGGACAGAGGCCAGATGAAAAGGCCTGGAGGAGCATAAGTTCAGTTTCTGTAATTTCATGTGCTTCACCTTGCATGAAGAGTTGAATATTGGGATGATTTTTCAATTTGGTGTTTCAAAACAGCATCCACCATAATTCTATAAGAAACAGTTATGCATTATAGGCAAACCAGCTCTGAGAAGTACAGTATCTCATGAAGTGTTGCATTGTTAGGAGAAAAAATTTCTTTAAGTATGCAATATCATAAATATCCTCTTGCATGCTTTACAGTTCCAGTTTGTACTATCATCTTAAGTTTCTTAATTTATTTGAATTTAATTAATTGTGTAGGCTTTTATTTCTGTAACCTATCTGAATCATGTGCATGGGCTGAATGTGTTTAATTAGTAAATATATATACTATATACACTATTTAGAAAGTATTATTCTAATCAGCTGTACCTTAAAGCAAATGTTAATTGTATTTTTGTCACAGTTCACAACATTACCTGCCATTATTTACAAATCTAAATAATTGTTTGAGATATACACAATGGAAAACATAAAAAAATCTAAATAATTGCTTGATATACATACAATGGAAAACATAAAACTGAAACATTCTATTTAGTATGGGACAAATAAAATTTGATCTTATGTAGATACAGAAAAATATGTTCTTTAGTCATTTACTCCAGTATGAACCAGGGGCACCAAATCAGACAGGCAGCATTTTGGCACCCATTTGAATTGGTGTAGATAAGGCCAAAGGATTCAGAACAGTGCTGAATCACACCTATAGTTACTCATGCGATTGTGTTTGTTATTGATGCTCCAAGATGGTGGTTAGCTGCTCCGTTCTGAATATTGCTGTGCATAAATGTCAGCTACTGACATCATGACTCAGGCACAGGAGCTACATCACCCTCCATTCCATCCCATCACCCCATTAAAATCAGTAATTACTTTAATGCTGGGCAAACATATCAGTAAGATACAAAACATAAGGTACTAAATTTCCTGTGGTTAAGATTATTAGAACACATCATTTCAGTTCCAGTCATGAATGTCTCAGGCAGCTGTACTTTGAATTTTATAATCTCCAGGGAATATATATCTGTTGCATCATTTCCACCCTGGTAACATTAAATGAATGTCACAGGTTGTATATGTTTTGTGTATGCAAATTTATTAACATCAAAAGTGCAATGAAATTTGTATTTTACATATGAATATGTTGTCATGCTACCTGTATTTTGATTATATTAACTTTGCTAACACTGTAATATTGTTTGCTATGTTATATTGTTGATTTTCCATGGGAGAATTCTTCTTTCTTATATGTGCATTGCATAGGACAGTTGTGCCCATATTCTGATTTATATAAAGTACAAATCTAAATAAGAAGCACAATTATGTATATGGAAATAATATACCTGTCAAGAGGAATGTTTCATGATTTCTTGCAGTAGATCCATAAAATTGCTTTTTTTTTAACATGAAAGCTAAAATTCTTCCTGCAAAATGCATTTGTATTAACAAAGGTGATTGTTTTAATACTAAAATCTAATGTAATGTCACCTGATCTTTCTAAATTCAATTCTGAAAATAACTCTTCCATATTTGAAAAAAAAACTTCTCTAATGAATATTGAAGAATTTACTGCTACTTATTCTCTTTCCTCAAGTTATGACTTAGCAATCTAATTTGGAAGATAGTATTTGTCCTTCTCAATTTATGTCAGTTGACTCTGCACTGGTAATTAAAGCACACTGAACTAAAAGGTTCTGTTTTAAATGTAAATAAAGCATAAATTAAAGTAGCAGATATTAACAAATTTGAAACCTTTTCTAGACTGATTCTCTGGTCACACACAGACAAAAAAATGCTGGAAAGCCTGCTGGATAACAGAAGTGATGCACAAAGTAGTAATTGTCAGGGAAGAAAAGGTAGTTAAAGTAGACAATTCTCATGGAGCAGTTACAATGAGACAAATGGGTTTTTCCCAGTTTTCAGAACTGGGCTTTTTGACAAAATGCTCTTTTAGTAATAGTATAAAACCAAACTGCTTGAACTGCATTGTGCTTCTCAGCCTCATGAGAAGTGACAAAGATGGTAATAAAAAAAACTGTTGTAAGATCCTCATATGTGAGCAAGGCTGTCAGTGAAGTGGTCTGGGAGAGTGACATCAATAAAAAATTCAAGTCAAAGTGACAATACTGAAGTGATCAGATTTGGTACAGACAGTTATCCTGTATGTTGCAGGAGTCTGGCAGAAAGGAAACAGAGAAGTCCTCTTCTCAGAGTAGCTTGCCTACAGTTGAGTTGCTCCTATTCCAGTGAAGCTCAGAAGAGAATTTGGATTATTGTCTCAGTATTTTACAAACAATGAAATTGGCACTTTCTTTTTATTTACCTGAGCTATACCATACTCTTTCATTCTACCAGGTGTTGCTAAGCAACTGTAACAGTAATAGTGATGTTTACCTAAAGCCTCAATTTATTTTACTTTATTTTAGAAAAGTAAACAAATAAAATCCACCGTATCCTCAGTGATCTCCATCTGCAGAATGAGTATCTATGAAGAATAGTCTTGTTTTAAAGGGCACTAAACCTGTCTTTAGCTCAGCATTTTATAGTATAGGATCTTACCCTCTGTAAAAGAACTTTTTTCAACACCACCTCCTATGTATTTCAAATCTGGTATACAACTAGCATTGTTTTCCTCTCTTTTTAATGCATTTTCTTCATTTTGATGACTCTTAAAAACATTGGAGTAAATGCAAAGGAAGAACAAAGAGAATTTGGAGAACTTTGCTTTATTGGGCTAAAATCATTACTTTTGAAGGAAAAGGGATAAAACAACTTCGTATAATCTAGTTGCTTTTAACTAAGAACTTATTGCTTTGTCAGAAAGAAGGACTGTCAAGCTGTAGCCTTGAGAGAGCGATTATGGTATTTTTATTTTTTTTGTCTCTACTAGCCGGTGGCACTGGATTGATGGTGTTGTAGACTGGATTTTTAAAAAAGCATTAAAAGCCCATTAAAAAAAAAGTTTTGCTGCAGAGAAACATATTTTGCTGCATTTTATTTCCCCATTAACTTGTGTGAATACTGATTTACTGGTCTTGTTGGACATTCTGGTATTGAAAAGGGAACATGAAATATCTTTTTCTCAATTTGTAATGACAACGTAATCCATCTGATGTATAATACGCATTCCAGCATTGAGAACTTCATTAAAATAAAGAAAAAACTTCCACATATCAGCAATTAAGATGTTTTGCTCTGGTACACAGCAAAGCTACCATTATGGCAGGATTTGTTTCAGAACTTCTTGCTGAATAGTAATATTAATCTTTAACCTTCAGGACAATTTAATTTCAGTTGGGTGCTGTATAAGGGCTTAAATATACATAGGAAATTACACATAAAGCTATTGCCTGACTCTCAGAGTAGTAATCTGAGACTTTAAAAACACTAGCTTTTCTGTTTCATCAATACAATTAATGAATATATCCTGCGGCTAGAAGTAAGGTCTGAATTTAAAGTGTTTTATAGACCGATGAAGTTGCAGTCACTTTGCAAACGTCTGCAACAGAATTTAAGGTGATTACATGCATTCTAGCATTTACCAACTGTTCCTCTCATGTGAGATGGATCTAGTGAAGGTCCTAGACTGGTCACAGGTGAAAACTGTAGGGTTTGAATGGATCTGTATTTAAAGGAAATCAACCTAAATTTTGCAATTTAGCTGCCATTTTTTCTCTGTTTTTAGGTTTAGCTGCCAAGCTACAGCGTATTTAATGATTCAGAGACAATTGATTGTGTTAGGCAGGGTTGAAGAGCCAACAGAGGTGAAGCTGCCCCATCTCTGTGCCCCAGATGCAGGCAGTGGCAAGGCTGAGTAGCTTTTCCCAGTAGGCACACGCATACAGAGCACGCATATACACGGCATACATAGGTATACATATGGCCAGCTACACAGATTAACAGAGGTGGACACACTCAGCACTTACAGGAACTCAGGCAGCACCAGTAGCCTCATCCTGTTTCCCCTCTCTGGCCGAGGAGGTTGCAGGTCCACCCACACACACACAGAGCTGACCACGACTCCCCTGGTCCCCAGTAGTCACTCCACTGTAATCTCATCCTTGGAGACAACCTCCTGGCTTCCCCTCCACGCTCACCAACTTGTCTGGACGGACCACAGCCAGCGCTCGCATGCTCACTCACACCCCCGCGCTGGCTTCCAGCACTGCACTGCAGCCAGCCAGGCTCTGGCCCTGGTCCCACCTGGGTTGGCACTTGGTGTCACTCCCTGGGGTCTCCCGTCACTGGCCCCCAAGCACATGTGTCCTCTGACCCATGGTCCAGCCCAGCTGCTGGCACCCTGACCTGCACTTGCCCCAGGCTGGCACAACCCACCCACGTGCCCCTACAGCCCCTGTGGCAGCATGGCCAGACAGGCTACTATTTTACACATGACCAGCTCTGTTTGTCCCCACACCCCTCTATTTTACCATAGTTGTTCCTCCCCAAATCATCTAAATCCATCCCCCTTCCCACCTCTGGCTCTTCCCCTAAACACTCCATAATAAGTCTTGTGCAATGCCAAAATGTTCTTCCCCGGCATCCCAGCAACACCCCCAGTATGTAAGCTGCTCCTCTTGGCCCATCGTGGTGGGTGTCACACCTGGACACTGGGGCTGAGGCTGTCCTGGGACAACCCTGGGAGGCCCCAGACAAGGGCGTCCCTTCCTCTGAGTCCTTACTTTGGGTACCCACCTGCCCTGGGGCCCCCTGTGCTCCTCTGGGCATATGGAGGTGGTCCTGTGATGGGCTGATGACTCCTAGGATGGGCCGGGGAGGAGCTGGGGCAGGGCGGTGCTTGGGCTTCTCCATCTGCTATTGTCTCTCTGTGCTCCTTTGTGGGTGCACAGATGAACTTTTGATCATATAACCTAACAGATCGTTATTATTTCAGATCAAGTAAGTTTTAAACAATTTCTCACTAATTCTCTTGAAATGAACAGGTTTTGCCTGGGTCCTGCAAAAACTTAACATCACGAGTAAATTTACACTGTTCTCATTTCACATTGGGCTGGGACTGTCTTGAATATGTTTAAATATCCGTAGTATTGAAGCTTTGCGGCATCAGTGTTCCCTGAGATTGAAAGGCGATGGCAGACACAGCAAGCAGATGCTGGCGTGGCGCAGGCAGATGCTTCGTGAGATCTTCATGCTGTCGCTGCCGGCCGGGGTGTACTTCAGTTTTGCCAGCAAAGACGGTGGCTTGCAGTTGCGAATAAACCTTCAGTGGTACCTAAATTAAAAAGAAGCTGGTACTTTCTGATTTGGTTAATTCCTTGGAAAGTGCCTTTTAATGGTGGTGTGAGGTTTACTTAATTATTGATTTTTAAAGGACACTTGAAGTAGCCAAATGCTGTTTAAAACTGTCCTCAGAAAATAGTGCCTTTGTCTCTCTGGCCATTTGACATTTCTGTTCTTGATTAAAGTTAATTTAGGAAATAACAATTTTATTGGGTAGTAACATTGTCAGAAGATAGCTTCGGGATATACTAATGAGGAAGAAGCGATAAGAACCCGGTACAGAGCACAGCCAGTTGGCAGCAGGGGCTGGCGTGGGCCTGCAGGCCTTGGTGGAGGCAGGAAGCACCGGGAGCTTTCAGGGGACATCAACGACGGTAGCATATTAAAGCACAAAAGAAAAGAAAAAGGGGTGTTTGCACACCTTGTTGCACACCTATTTACGTCTTACAGCTATCTACTGCTCCACCATCTCAATGGCGGCAACAATTTAAATCTGTAGTTACCTGTTGCGGTTTAAGAGGAAATCTTTCTTGTTCTACGTATGTATAACACATCTTTGCACTGTCAGGAACATTTGTGTTTTACCTTTCTTGTTAAAAGTCATAGTTGCAAAACTGTTGCTGTCATGAGCTTTGCTGCTGAAAGTCTTTTTTAAGTTGTGGCTAATACTGCAATACCAAAGTTCCTGCAAGTGCGAACATACAGGAGTTAGAGGAGTCATAACCGCAAACACAAGGTGCTCTGGGGATGTGAGAGATGTGCGTTCGAATTTCCTGTGCAGGAGAGAGAATTCAAAATCTGTGAGGGCTCTAACCATCGACTTTTACAATTAAGGCCTCACAAATAAGGGTAAAAGAGAGATGATGGAGTCAGGGATTCATCCTGCTATATATGCAAAGGAAGTGATCAGTGCTGTTTTGTGCAGACTGACAGAGGGAGCTAATCCCAAGGCAAGGTAGGTGAAGGCATGTGTATCAGCGAGATCCCAGTAAGATTTAGGGGCTGCTCGGCCCTCTCTGAAGGCCTTCCTGGAAATAAAACATTAGTGCCCGAGAGCATTGCAGGCCAACATTGTAAAACTAAAAATTATTATTCTTTTGAACACAGCTGGAGAAAGTAGCCTGAAAGACAGCCTTGCTGGGCCAATAGCTATTCAGAATATAAAGGGAAGATTAATGAAGACAACAGAAAATATATATGTTTTCTTATTCTCATGCCTGATCTGTTCTTTGTGGAAAATTGCACCTATTTAAAGTTGAAAAATTGGTAGAACAGCTTATGGAACAAACAGAAAAAATAAACAGTAATGTCACAAGCACCATGTGTTATCTAGAGTTAAAAGACAATCAAGGAAAAAATTGTTGCACTGCTAATGTAATCTCCAGCTTCAATTCACCTGAGATGCCCATATTTAAAAGGGACGGAGGGGAGTTAAGGAACTAAAAGCTAGAACACCTGAAATTTTTGTTAGGAAATTATATTAAAGAAGAGAACGATTGACACATGGTTAAATATGATCTACTGAAGAAGAATCAAGGCTTTCTTTTAAAACTTTCTGCTTTTCAAATCTAGGGGAGTTCTCTGAATTGAGTCAGCCTGAGTGTGGATAAAGGTGATCAGAATTTCCAAAAAGACATTGAAAAAGGTTCCCCAGTAAATACTGTAAAGGAAACAAATCAGGTAGGACATAAGAAAGTCTGTACAATGCTAAAAGGTTGGCTAAAATTTGTGCCTCAGGGATAGAAGAAAGTGGCCAGTTTTTACAATGGAGGGATTCACCATGGCATTGCAGAGAGATCTGTGCTGGCATCTGCATTGTTCAGCAAACTCATAAATGATCTGCAAAAGCGGGGTAAGCAGTGAAGTGCCCGCGATACTAGGAAGTTATAAGTTAATGAAGATTGTGAAGAATTCCAAAAAAGGCATTATGTGACAAAATAAAGGGATGTTGAAGTAGTTGATGAAATTCCGAGTAGATGAATGTGATGTGATGCACATAGTTATGAACTGTAGAAAATCTACAGAGGTGAAAACCACAATAAATCCTAATTTTCCATGTAAAAATGACAGGCTTTAGCCTCACTGTAATTCTGGAGGAAAGGAGTCTTGGTTATAATACACAGTCCTATAAAAATGTCAAGGTAATGATTACCATAGCAAAAGAACAGATCAAATTATTAGGAGAAGAGAAAAGGGATTAAAAATATCACTGTGTAAATGATGTGTATACATTTTCAATATTACAAGAAGTTCTGGTATTCCTATCTCATGAAAGGTATAACAAAGCTGCAAAAGGTTCAGAGAAAGGTGATAAAATAGCTTTAGTACAAAGAACAGCTATATAAAGTAGAACTTTTGAACTTGGGAAAAAAAAAGAAGCTGGGACATGATAAAGGTCAATAAGATGGTAAGTGGCATAGAAAGCATCAATAAGAATCATCTGTATGTTCACTTTTCATACAAAAACTTAGTCAGGCATCAAATGAACCTAACAGATGGTAGCTGCTGCACAAACACAGAGAAGGGGTTTTCATGTTTTAGGATTCCCTCTACAATATGTTAAAGATGCTAGAAGTTAGTATAGACTCAAAGATTGACTGGATGAGTTCATGGAAAAGAAATCTATCAAGGGCTATTGAACAGAGAGATGAGGCTACTGGAATGTGTTCCTTCTAAGAAATCCCTGAGATGCGAATCTTGAAGGGAAGGGGAGTTTTCTGGCAAAGTCCTTCCTAGGTACCTCTTTTGGCTTGCTGTTGGAGAAAAGATACTGAGCTCAATGAGCCTTTGATCTGACTGAGCACAGCAGTTCTTATTTACTTATTAAACTTACTAATAAAACTGTAACTCATATTAGAATATACTTTAAAGAATGATCTTGCTAGAGATCTCTTCTCAGTTTCGCTACTAGTTATTGCATTCCTCTGTAGCTGCAGAATGGAAGATGCTATGGGTGCAACCAGAATAGATGTGACTTCATTTTCATTATCATGATTGTTCAAAATATCTTTGGCATCATTGACTTTACTATAGTTAAGTTTGGTGCATTTTATAATTTGTTTGTTCAAAATACATGTATCTTGGAAAAAATGCTTTCTATGTAAATATGTATATACATATACATATATACATCTGTGTATATGTATAAATATATCGGTCTTCCAGAGAATACCTTATGAATTGCAAAAGAATGGGTTGTCTTTTTTCTTGTTTCTTGTAGAAGCATTTGAAACTTGAAAAAGAATATCAATGATTCTGTACTTTGCTAGTTCTAATTATTAGATACTGGTAAATGGTGGGGGTGAGTGGGGTGGGTGGGCGATAAACATAGTCATGATAAATATAAAGGCCCAGGAAAATAAAAGTCTAGTTTTTAGAAAATATTTTGTTAGTTCATATTTTGTGAAGTTTATTCAAAATCTTATAGTAAAGCAGTACTTAAATTCTACTGATTCTTAGTGATTCTACCACTCATTTGACCTCAGCATTTAAGGCAAAATTGCAGTGTTTTAAGTTTTCTTTCTCACTTAGGGGTCACAACTGAGAAATATTGAGCCTGAGCAGGTGCAAGTAGGGCTGGTACGGGATATGCAAAGAACCTTTCTAAGATAAAATAAGGCTGGAATCAGGGTAAATAATTTTAGACTACCAGCCAAGAGCATCAGTTTTCTTAAAAACTTTTCATATCATAAAGTTAAAATAGCTGACCTGAAATATCTTCTTACAGACAACATATGACAGAAAATTAATGCTAACAGCATAGTTTATTTTCATATAAAGAACTATGTGGTGTCATACTAATAAAATTTTGGCAGTCTAATACACCTTTAATATTAAAATAATTCAATGTACTGATATTGTACTCAATCAATGACTGCACGTCTTGTGAAAAATGGCAACATTTATTTTTTTATTTGACACAAGGGCTAGAGCTAAAGTGAATTTTATGGGTAGGTCTTCTTTTTAGGGTATATTCAGTCATACTCAGCCTACATTTTCTTCTGTGCTTACATTCAGCCCAGCAGGACTACTTAGACTCTGCTGATATTAGCATTCTTTTAATATTTTCTTGTTGGTATGTTCAGTTTCTTTACTTTGTTGACACTTTCTGCTATTAAGACACCCATAAGAAACATAATATTCTTAATTAAGAATAATTAAGTCAGAAACTGCATGTTTTGTGGGATTTGCGTTGCCAACTCCTATCTCATTTGCTGCCACCTGTCACCCAGAAGTCTCTTCATTCCTGCTCTCCAAATATATCCTCCTACTGAATCTCTCTCAATTGATTTGATGCTGAATTTACTCCTTGGCAGAGGTGTAACATTTGACAGTTCTGAAGGTTATAGACTTATATATATTGACAAAATAAGTATTATACAGATAGCAGCTGATCCTTTTTTTCCAATACTGCTTTGTTAACATGCTTCATGTCTTAAATGGGCAGGGACAGACCTAGAAGGACAACAGTTTTCTGGGCCTGCACAGCTCTTAAAGTCTCTTTAAGTGTTGCTTAGTTTAGAAGAGAGATCCTCTTTACAGTTGTCAGTGTGCAGCAATGAGATTACTAGGAATTGACTGTATATTAAATTTATTCTAGGATTTTTATTGGTTTTTTTACTGAACACTAAGTAAATAAGTATGTATATATATATGCATATAAAATTAAGAGCAAACTTAAGTAGCATTTCACAGTAATCATTTTCCTTTATGGTTCTCCTTTGCCTCATGTTTCTTGGGTACAGTGAATAGGCAGCATGTTTATGAATAGTTTCAGAACAGGAGGGATATATACTCAGGAGGGCAAAAGCAAACTGGAGAAAGAAAGGGCTATGGGTGGTAAGAAATGCTTAAGTTAAACGGGGGTAAAGTGTTGGCTGCCTTCTTTATCATTAGAGTTTGTTTATTTTCCAAGAGAATAATTCACGATAACTTGAATCCTCAGTAAAGATTACAAAACACCTTTTGGAATAAAACTGGGAGCAATCACTGACACTTGCAAAAACTTCTGTGAGCAGGCAGTGAGTGCCTCTGCAAGCAGGCTGCTAGGCTGTGGCCATTTTGGGGGTGGGAAGGCTCACTTACGACTCCAGCAACATGCAGTTTTACCTTAAGCCAGCTGTAGGTTTCCCTAAGATATTGAGGAGGTAATTTGTTTGTCTCCCTGGAAGTCAGAAATGGAGTTAACGTATTGCACTTACATACACAATTACATATGGTGTATTAAGTTCTTTATACACCAGGATTACAAATTTCTGCTCCTAAAAGGTGGTTCTGTCTTTGGTAGATTTTAAACAAATTGCTAACTTGCACTTGATAGCTCTCCTTTTTCAAAGCAACCCTTTCCCACTAAGTGGTAGGAAAGGTGCTGTGCAGCAGAGCTTGTAGGGGGTACTTGATTTACACAAACCGATTTCTGGATGTTGGTGACATGAAGTAGCTTGTTAGAGTATCAGGGTGGAGGGGTGTCACTGTAATTTTCCTTTCCTGTTTTCAGAATGTTATTTCTGTAGTAATTAAAGTATTTTAATTGCTTGTGATACTTGTATGACATTTCCCCTATGGTTGTAGGAAAAGGAATACAGTGCAAAGCATCTGCAAGAATGCTGACAAGTTACAGTGAACAGTACATACCTGAAACTTTCATGCTAAATTCATAGTGTAATAGGTTCCTTCTTCAGGAATGTTTAATTATTCCCTGGTTTTATTAATGTGAATCAATTGGTAGATATACTAGAGAAGATTTTTACTTTAAGAGCCTCCTGAATCCCCATAGCCTTTTTACCTTTTCGTTAGAGTTTTTGTTATGTTTGAAATTTAGTAGAAAATTATTACTTATAAGTTCTTTAGTTTTAGCAGCAAATCCATTTTATTAAAACCATTTTATTAAGATTTAGAAACCTCCCACAAGCATTTGACAGCAATGCTCTGAAAGATTCAGTCTCGGAGACCTACTGCTGGGAAGTTAAAAATAAAATTGCAGCCTGAAATACTTTCCTGGTTTAGGTATAACAATAAAATGCTGGGATTATACTTGTTCTGAAGTGCTTAAAATGCATGTAATAATCCAAGCATTGCAGTGCACAGAATGTCCTTAAACTTTTCTCTGTTCAAATATTTCATTAACACTTCTCTCCAGCTCCAAGCCAGTACAACTATTGTGTGTGGGATTAACAAAATCAAGTCAGAAATTAGCAAGAGTGTGCACTGTAAGTCAAGGTTTCTTGCTGAGGACTTCCCGTTAATGAGCTACCATACCCTCACAAGGTCTGTAGGATGTACAGCCAGACACAAATGCCTGCTGAGTAAACTCTTAGTGTTATTTTTTAAGAATCCTAAAAAAAAAATTAACACTTGCCTGATCACTGTACATATGGCACTAAAAATGTTATACCACAGAAATTTTCCTGTTTTCAAAGTATAAAAATCTTAATATTGGTTGCAACAAAATGCATAATAAATGTGTGTCTACATTTTGCTATCTGTGTTGAAAGTATGTTTCAGAACCGCAGAAACTCTAGTACTTTAGTATTTATATTAAAACTTTAAAAATGGCATTCACCAAAAAGCTCTGAACACTCTCTGGCATTAAAACTGTCATTCTGTTAAATTTATGGCATCAAGGCTAATGCTTAAATTTCACATTTGGATGAATAACTCATACATTGTTAATACTACATAACCTCAAATAATGATTCATTGTGTAAAAAGATGGTAGGTGTCTCAGAAAATCCAGCGATGGAGGTTTTGAATCCAGAGGGAAGAATAGTATAAATGCAATTTTATGTGGTGTTTGTAATCTAGAAGAAATGTTATAAAATTAACTTTACATATAGTCAGTCATGTAAAAATATATACTGGGGGAGGGGAAAAACACGAAAATACCTATTTTCCTTTCTTCTATTTCAGGTCAGAACTGTGGAGGCTTAGTACAGGGACCAAATGGTACTATAGAAAGCCCTGGATTTCCTCATGGTTATCCAAATTATGCCAACTGCACGTGGATCATTATCACAGGAGAACGTAACAGGATACAATTGTCATTTCATACTTTTGCCCTCGAGGAAGATTTTGATATTTTGTCAATTTACGATGGACAGCCACAGCAAGGCAATTTAAAAGTGAGGTAAGGTACCTTTTTTCCTCTCTTAATTTCTTTCTGTCTCTCTCTCTTTACCTCTCTCTCTCCTGAATGTATGTTCTGATGACGTGTTACAACTACGTCATGTTTCCTTCCCCAGCCAAGGGGATAGCAGTGCCCCAAGATCTCACAGCAAGTCATTAATCCAAGTTTCAGAGCCTTATGGCCCTAGCTTGTGTAGCAGTAGCATCAGTCGTACTTCAAATTTGCACAGTTCAAGGTCAGTTTTGGTAAAATCCCTAAGCACAGGAGTATCCCATGTTGCAGTAACTTATTTTTATTTATCTGTCCCCTGATGGAATCAAGATTTGGCCCAGGGACCCTTTCCTGAAGTCATGTCTCCCCAGTTTTTGAAAGAACTCTCACTGAGATCACTCTTTACTTTTCTACCAAGCTTACAATATTTGAATCAGAGGGTGGGTATGCTGCTTGTGCTAACAGTGTCCCAGGGTCTCTCACCAAATGTGGCACAGAAGTGGTGGGCGATACAATAGTTTGTGAGAGGCACAATCTCGTTAGTGAGTGTTAGGCAAACTCTGGAAATGCTTGCCAGATAAAATTCTTCAGGTGACTATTGCCTGTCTTGCAGATGAGTTGATCTGTAAATTGTTTGACTTTGCCAAAAATTGAAATTCTTCTGCATCTCTAAGTAAATATAATTATTAAACAATTAAGGACCTTTAAAGGTCAGAAACAGGGGTGTCTTATATGTCCAAATACCACTGAGGTTACAAAGAGGCTTTATGGAAGCTTTTTGATCTTGAAGCTTTTCACAACTTCAGATTTTGGTGCATTAATTTCATTGGTGTCTTGTCTTGGGTTCCTCGGTCATTTGCTGGATCTGGACTGCAGAGCTGGAAAGCAAGCATGCTATTGGTGCTGCTCTGTCATTTTCTGTTCAGGTATGAGGTTTATGGAGCACTGTAAAACACTGCTGTCAATTCTGTTGTCTGGTTACTCTTTTACATGCTGCTGATTTATATTATACTGCTAAAACAAATGTGGGAACATCACCAATTTGTTCCACATTTTAGTGGGTATCATCATGTATTTTTGACAAGAACAATGTTCTGATTGATTGTTGACTCAGTTCAAAAAGTTTTGAACACTGTGGAAGGTAGTACACAGTTACTGATACTTGAGTTGCACACTGCATGTGCTTCATTTACTGTACTTAATTGACCTTTAATACTTGTATCACCTTTATTACAAAGATTAGTATCTCTTTTTCAGTCAAATGTTTTTATTATCAATAGCTAACGTGCCTGCTTGTTTTGCATTAATCTGTTAGTAGAAAATTGTTTCAAGGAAGAGCAGCAACTGATGTTCTGTGGGTATAAGCATAGAAGACAGGATCATAAGTACGATCTTGATCCCACTGCAGTCATTGTAATTGCCACTGATTTAAGTAAAACAAGGATTTCATTTCCAGCTTCCAACAGTGAAGCAGATATATTTACCCTTGCTTGTATTTGCCAATTAGTTACCTTCATAAATGGTATTGTAAGGAAAAAAAACATTTGTTGGCTTTGCAGCAGGCAGAGGTTAAAAAAGCAGAGTTTGAATGACAGGTTTCTATTGACATGTCTCATACCCTGTGACATACCTTTTGTTGCACAGAGCAAATTCACAGGTGTACCCCTGTACAATTGCACATTTTAAGACAATTCACTTGGCAGATATTAGAAAATTATAGTCCTGGTTTTTTAGCTGACAAGATGCAAATGCAAGAGAGCATCTTGGAACTTCTGCTTCAGGGTATGGGGTTTTTTTCATAGATAAAAATACTCTACTAGATTTTGGGTAATAATTCAGCCATCATGCAAAATCTGGAGGTTTTTCTTAAAAATAGCTGTGCAACTATATAGCTCTCATAAACTATAATAATTAAGTAATATTCATCCCATATTTTGTATAGTATTTTTCAGCTGCTAAAGCAAATTGGGTAAAAATGAATAGTACATTCAACTAGTTTACTGTGCTGCCTGAAGGACCTTTTTGCATGCTAAATGTGCACCAGAATACTTTCACTACAATTTGATTGTAAAACCCAAGAAAATAGAAACTTATATAAAATATATTGAAATGTTAAGGGAAAGGAATAAATTGTTTTAAGCTGTTTGTGTGGAGGAAGAAAAAAGAAACAGGTAGTTGTAAGATGTATATGAAATTCTTTGGTTAGTGCATTATTATAGCATATACTGATTTAAGGGATAAATTACACAGGGTAGCAATCATAGCTTGTTGTAAGCTATGGTATGAGGAGGTTGAGAAGTAAGATAGTAGAAGGAAGAACAATGTAAACAAAAGATAAGGCACTAAAAAGTGCTGTTTTACATATTCTGATTTTCCTAGATAAAATGCAGCTAGCATTCTGTTATTCTGTATAACTACTGAGATCTGCAGTCCAAAATTGTCCTTAAAAAGATTGCTACAGCTGCTTTATTTTTATCACTGTAAAGTTCGTAGAACACAAAACAGGATTTGATACATGTGTGTGTGTGTGTGTGTATATAAAAAAAAAGAGGAAAAGTGAAATTTTAAGTCTAACGCCACCTGTCATGATAATGCTTTGTAGGGTACTGTAGTCTTAATTGTATAAACAAACATAAAGTTAGATAATTAATTTAACTGTATGTTATAACTAAAACAGATGTCTCAGTTCTACATTATTGAAAAAAACCTTATCGTAAAGCTTAAGTATTGCATTATCAGTTGATGGGCAAAGATTTCAAAATACAACCAAATTCTAATTAAGCTGGGAAGAGGTGTAAAATGTATTTTTCATTTGCATTTTAAATTGTAAATGAGTGGTCATTTGTTATACACAGTTAACCATCAGCACGCAGAATTCATATGGATGAAACTCTTGTGAAGAAGTGTGGTGCACTGAGACAACAAAGTTATTACTCAGTTGTATTCCTTGTGAATAGTTTCCCTAAGTAAGAGTTGCATTCAGTTGTTCAGTGTAGTTCAGGAGCTAGCAAATATTTATTTTTACTTTTTTCTGTGTTGTAAGTATCAGATATAATAGGAAATGGTAATATTTTTAAATAGAAATGAGAACTGTATCAACAGAACATAGGGAGTAGGGACACAGGCCACCTCTGAAGAGCCTCAGCGCATAGGCAGATGTGAACTGACAGTATTGACCTATTGACTTACTTGTGCACTGCCAATAGATATATTACCTTCAATGCGCAAGTGAATTCAAAACAGACATTTCAACAGTTTATGGATTTCAAAAGTAATTTCAGGACTGGTGTCTTAGCGTAAATCTTGTTACAGGATATTTTTGCTATATGCAGAATTCCTGAATTGGGGTTTCGTCGAGAGGTATAGGGAACCCATGACAGGACTAGGTAAATAGAAGTGCCTGTATCAAAACCTCTGTTGCTGAAGAGGTGAGGTGGGGTTAGGTGGGGTGTTACGACCTTGAATTGTGAATGTTACAAACATGGTGAACTGAGACTTTGTATTGTGATGGCCTTCATCTCAGTTTATGGCCTGAGATTCCACAATTTTTTCTATGTCAAATACACATAAATGCTGTAATCTCTGTGTTATAGTGTCTGTTGGTAAAAGTTAATTTTTAGTATCGCACACTCAGTTTGCTTAAGAGTTAGTTACTGAAGATCTGTGCAGTATACCCTGGAATAATCTTTTTCAAATAATCAGGCTTTCAGAGAGTCCTGAAGAACTCTTAAAAATGGATTCCAAGCAATTTTGTTTTTTCTTACACAGAAAAGCTGCTTATTACATTATATACACTGGTGGGAAGATGCAAATGTACAGACATGAATATTTTTTGTTGTGTGTATACGCTGCTGTTGGTTATTTTGGCCATACGTGATACATGTTATTTGGAAAGTGATTTTAAAATGTCTGCTTGCCTTCATGGTTTCTCAGGCCTTCTAAGCATTATTTAGTTTACTGCAGCCTAGGTTATAATATAACAGATGCTGCTTGTTGTTACTCATATTAGTTGAAATAAACATTTTTGTTTAAATGGAGCAGTAATGCAAATGATGGAAGTTGCTAACAGAGCATGTAATAAACCAAAACTTACCAAAAATTTTCTGACAAGCATATCTACAATGAATGTTAAATAGCAACGTTTCCTCTGCTTTATTGAATCATGTAGAAATAATAGGAATTAAATACGAATTCTTCACAGTATTCACTTTTTCCTGTCTTTAGCGGGCAATAAACCATATGTATATTCTGCACTTAATAATCCAAGGATGGAGACAAAAAATGTTCACTGACGTTAAAGTATGGGTTCCTGTTTATCATGTATTCAACACATTTTAAAATTTTATTTTTGTTTGCTCTTTGGTTTATTTTTTGGTTGTTTATTATTTGTTTGTTTCTTTGGAAAACGATTTTTATCTTCCTTCTCTCCAGGATCAAGAGAACAGTGAAGCAATGAGGGCGTGATTGACTTTTCTACAGAACTGCTGACACTGCAGCAGCAGGAGCTTTGTGAAGTTTACAGTTCTTTATTTCTTTTTTTTTCCCTTCCCATGAAAATGTCACATGTCTTTTTTTTTACCTTTTTATTGCACATCATTTTCTACAAGTTGATTTCAACATATAGGATTTTTGTGTGTGAGTGAGCTGGTGATTTTGTGAAGAGTGTAGGAATGAGTATAATAACCATCTTTTTTCCAGCTGAAGCTTACCTAGAACACAGCACAAAGTAACAGAAACTGAGCTAGTGTTCAAATTTGTAAAATAAGATTATTGAATAATTTCAGCAGATATTCTAGTATTTTGTACATCTGTAAGAAAAGGAAAACTATTATTGTATGATTATGCAAATTGTTACTGTGTTCCTGCCAGTAGAGATGCTTGTCAATGACTATCGCTCCCCTTTTTATGTTAAAAAAATCAGTTTTTTCTTGGCTTTTTCACCTATTAAAATATTAGGAAGAAGGAACAATTTATAGTAGAGGGCTAAAATGTTATTCATTTTATATCACATAGCTGTTTTAGGAAAGAAAGGAAACTACGGCCTGATCAGCTAAATGGTGACAGGTAGTTTCTGCCAACAGCAAAAAGAGCATGCAATGGAAGGAAAGATAATTTATGTGTGAACCTGCAATACTGGCAGGTTCAAGCTCATATGTGGCAATTTTTTTTTCACAGGTGGATAAAAGGCAAAAATCCTAGTCCCCAATTTTTTAGCTTCCCAATTCAAAATCTTAAGCTTGTTAATTTTGTTGGCAAGCTTACATACTAAAAAAATTTAATGAAAAATTTATTAAATATAAAGTCAAATAAGGAGTCTGCTTACTAACAACAAGGTCCTTCACCAACAATTATAGGCCATATTAATTACGTGGTTTAGGCTGATACTGAATGATGGTCAACTATAAAATAATATAATACTTATTTTTTCAAAAAAACCCATGGAGTATTATTTGAACTCCCATCTAAGAAAAGCCATTTCACATTTAAGGAACTATTATTTCTTGGGGAAAAAAAGGTTAGATGTATTTAAAAAGTCAAAGCAATGCGTGAATTTATACTGCAGAATTCTTCATCAGTTGCTTAAAGCTTTTATAATGTAGCTGTTTAAGTCGGCACGTTTTTCTTTAAAAAATGTATATGACACTCACCATTATGAAAATGTAGCTGTGCTCAATTTCTTTGTCCTCTGTGGAGGTAGGTCTCTTTTTTCATCTGAAACTGGCCATAGTACATCTTCAGAGAATTTACAGGTGTTGCTTCTTTGCCTCTTCCATACTTTTCAAACTGGACCTGTATAAGTGACAGCAGTGATTTGGTGCATTTATTTGTAGTGTTTCACCATCAAAAGCATTACTAGTAAGGCACTCAGAAGGGGAGAGTTGGGATGTGGTTCCATAAAATGTTAATTTCTATAGTTTTAGAAACTTTAGCATGTGTTAGGTAATCTTACTGTTTCATAGCTACACAACCAAATGTGATTTAAGGGGATAATAATAATAAAAAAAAGGTATATAAACACCTTTCTAATAAAGTAGAGAAGCATTACTCAGTATGTAAAGATACCTCATAGTAGCCTGCTGAGAAAGATGTTATTTTTTAGTAATAGCTTCTAAGTGTTTCACATGACAATGTTGTAGAGTAGTTCTTTGATTTCAGATAAGAGGTGCATGTTTGCCTCCCTTGTTATTTGCTCTTGCATGTAGATATATTACAAATAATTAGTTATTCAGCTTGAAAGAATCATATTTATGATCATACTAAGCCAAACACCCATACATTCCTTGATTATACAAAACAGAACACCTTGGGTATCCATTATCCAGTATTTAAGCTATGAAATGACAGAAAATTTCAAGTTGTGAATGTGGGTATGGATGTATATGTACCTGGGTTCTGAAGAGCTCAGTTTACTTCTTTGCTTTATGTGAAATCTCAGAATAAGGTTTAAATGTTACTTCAGTATTGGCCAAGTATAAGAAAATTGTCTTCACTGGTATGATGTCTGCTTGATGTGCACAGGGAAATAACATGATCTACAATATTTTATGGAAACCCTCTTCGATTCTGTCAGACGGATGAGTTTGTAATCTGCAGAAGTACAAATACTTTTAAGATTTTTTTTACACTGCTCAGTACACAATTTGGCGTTTCATGCTTTTTTGAGATGGTTTTATTTTTTTCATTTTCCTTTCATTTGTGTTGGTTTCTGAAGCCCCTAAAACCCCTACGATTTGGCATTGTAACACCTGGGGGGGCTGGTTGACAGCTGGCTGAACATGAACCAGCAGTGTGCCCAGGTGGCCAAGAAGGCCAACAGCATCCTGGCTTGTATCAGGAATAGTGTGGCCAGCAGGAGCAGGGAGGTGATTGTCCCCCTGTACTTGGCACTGGTGAGGCCACACCTGGAATACTGTGTCCAGGTTTGGGCCCCTCAATACAAGAAAGACATTGAGGTGCTGGAGCATGTTCAGAGAAGGGCAACAAAGTTGGTGAAGGGTCTGGAGCACAGGTCTTATGAGGAGTGGCTGAGGGAACTGGGACTGTTTAGCCTAGAGAAGAGGATGCTGAGGGGAGACCTTATCACTCTCTACAACTACCTGAAAGGAGGTTGTAGTGAGGTGGGTGTTGGTCTCTTCTCCCAAGTAGTTAGTGATAGGGCAAGAGGAAATGGGCTCAAGCTGCACCAGGGGAGGTTTAGATTGGGTATTAGGAAAAATTTCTTCACGGAAAGGGTAGTCAAGCATTGGAACAGGCTGCCAAGGGAAGAGGTGGAGTCCCCATCCCTGGAAGTGTTCAAAAAATGGGTGGGACACTTTGGGACATGGTTTAGTAGGCATGGTGGTGTTGGGTTGATGATTGGACTGATGATCTTAGAGGTCCTTTCCAATCTTAATGATTCCTAGTTTTTACTTTCATTAAAAATAATCCAGCCACCAAGCCAGGAAACACGAAATTGCTACTCTACCCTTAATTGGTTTAGTGGTGGACTTGGTAATGTTAGGTTAATGGTTGGACTGGATGATCTTAAAGGTCTTTTCCAACCTAAACAATTCTATGATTCTATGATTCTATAATATATACACATTTTGACAAATATGATAAATTCCAGGAAAGTCTCACATTCATTTTATTCTCAAAACTTCTTAGGAATAGGGTACTAGAATCCATTAAGAATGCAGATAAAGAATTTGGGGAATTACACCTCTTAAAACTTAGATGCACCTTAAAAAGTCTTTTAGTGTAACTTGGTGGTACAAGTGACACCAAAAATGTCAGACAGCTTTCTGACTAAACAGATAACAATATTAACTTGATTGCTGGTTGTGTAAGGAATTTTTACTTGTAAATACATTAATATTTGAGAGTGAGGTCAATTGCTTACCCTTATTACCTGTCACCTAAACATATATTACACATGCAGTGTACATAAAGCAGTTTTATATCAGTCTTTCTGCATCTCCCATCTTGTTCAAAAAGAGACTCCTTTTTATTTTAGAAGATACATGTTGAACTGACATAATTACATAGAGAAGCCCTGCTGATCAGCATCCCTAAATTTTGTGTATACAATGACTATTACAACAGCTCTTGGTCAGAGATCAGACAGCTCCCTTTGCTTATGTTCTGACTGCAAGCTAATAATTAAATTACAGCCTTTATAAAATTTGCAGCTGGACTCCTCAATGACAAGAAAGTCCAGTTGTCAAAATCTGTCCCCTTTTGAGATTTGAGTATGTCCTTATTGTGGGATTTTTCAGTTTCTATATAACTGTAATAGATACCTTTTTAATTAGTACGTAACCTGTATGCTATAAAGAAATTCTGACTGCTTGTTTGTTTTAGAGAGGAAAAGCATATTTTATCTATTAACTGGCAAATTAAAAGGGAAAAAAAAGCTTTATAAAACATAACTGATTCGTCATATTTCTGATGCGTGTAATTAGGTTAAACTGTGAATCCTGTTCTCTTACTGTCATTTGGTAATTACCTGCCTATCTTAACTGAGTCTTGTGATACTGACTGTATGATCGTAGTCTGGTTTTGGGTCAGCCTGTGCTGGGCCAGGCAAATATTCAGGCATTGGAGAGGAACTCTGCAGTCTCTCTGCTCTCAATTGCTGCAGCGGAAATTCAGCATCCTCTCCTCTGCAAGCCAGTCACACACAATCAATTCCGCTGGTTAAACAGATTTTGTAGACAAGCATTCTCATAATCTTGCAGCTCCCGATACTACTTACAGACTTTCCCCAGTTTTCATCCTGTTTGTATTCACGAGAGCATCTGCTGACATTATTAGGGGCCTTGGGTTTTGACAGTGATGTTTTTCCCACTTAATGGAGATTAAAATATACTTCTGCTGAAGTCCCAGGTTATTCCTCCACTCATACTTTCATTTGAGTGAAAACTATGTATGCTCATCTCCATTTGACTCAATGAATTTATTAAGAAAACTAACTAGTCAGTGGCTGACTAGAAGCACATACATTGAGAGTGACACTGATCATAAGGGAAGTGAAGGCAAATTTTGATAATAGGCTCAATACCAACTTGGCAGGGAACAGCACCCTTAGAAGACTTCTTACTCTTAACTGTCTACTCATTGATTTGTCAATATTCTCTTCCATCTGCATATATGTTGCTGTCTTTCAGCAAAAAGATAATTTAAAACCAAAAATTTCTTTGCGTATCTCCCCCCCGCCCCCCCCGCCCAAAGACAGACCTATGCACTGTGGTTTTCTTTGCAGAATGTAGTGTGACCAGTGTCATGAAAGAAAAGCAAAATGGCAAAGAAAATAAAACAGATGCCAATATCAGACTGCATGTTTGTCTTAGTTGCTAAGACAGGCTAGTTCTCTAGGCTTTTGAAGTTAAATATGCATAATAAGGCCATAAATAACAAAATTTTGATTAATTTTAATACAAATTAATAGACACTATTTAAAGATCCATTTAATATTTTTAATTTCTTGAGATAATTCTTTAATTCACAAGTTAGAGAAAAAAGTATGTTATAGGACTGGTTGGTAAGTACTTTAAAGTTAAGTCTAATAAAAACTACACAAAAACTGTTCTTAAAACTTGTATTTTTAAACAGTTATATTTGAATGCTGAAGGTAAAAGTCCCATAGGTATATTTTTTTTAAAACAACTAATTTTAGCAGATTTTGTTTAGAGTATTGAATTACAGAACAGCAAAGCACCATTTAAATTGATAATTAAAATAATGAAAAACAGAGGACAAAGTAATCTCATTGATTCAGAATAATTCTTATTAATAAGGGTTCTTTGAAATATACCTATAGGTATTAAAGTTTCCATTACTCAAAACATAACTTCCTAAATACTGCCTGCAAAAATGTCCTTAAAGTATGTGTGCATATCCATGTTTACCTTTCAACACAACTTTCAGCTGATCATACCTCACTCAAAACAGTCCAGTAAGAGTTGAATTTCTTTTATTTTTCCCATGGATTTTTAAAGCAACTTTCAGCACTTTCTGTGGCTTCCACTGTGTTATTTTGTTGAAAGTGAATTTTATCTCTCACTTTCCACAATGAGAGAATGACATTAGGATTTTCTCAATCAACCTTTCCTCACCCCTGGAACTGAGCTATGTTATTTACTGTTTGGGCAAGGAAAACCTTACATATTCATAGGACTAACAGACAGAATAGCAAGAACATTGGGGGTTGCATGAGGTGAGGAGGTGAGAACTGAGGAATAGTGGGGGGAAGGAAGAGAAAGTGGGGGATACCAGAATCAATATGTTAAAAAGATTATAGGTATGCTAAACCATGCATTTAGGCACATATACATAATATATTTCCTGCACTGAAAGGCTGTAATTTATTCTAGAAATTGTCTCTCCACCATGCCTACTGTATGCGTCAAGTAGCTCAGGACTGGTTTTGTCCTATGGCATTGCAGAATATGTGGCTGAGCTATTAATTTTAGTACAAACTGTATAAGCATGGGAAATCTGGTTAAGAAGTCCTCATTTGTAGTAGAGCAGTTGTATTATCAATGACAAGGAGGAATTTTTTAATGTAAAATTGTTCACGGCAACTTATTTAACTTTGATGCATCTTTCAACCAAAATAACCAGCGACAGTTAGGTTAGGGAATTCACC
This sequence comes from Pelecanus crispus, assembly GCF_030463565.1. Classification (NCBI taxonomy): domain Eukaryota; kingdom Metazoa; phylum Chordata; class Aves; order Pelecaniformes; family Pelecanidae; genus Pelecanus; species Pelecanus crispus. The sequence goes on from NC_134645.1 coordinate 107,001,119, forward strand.
TGAGAGGTTTGGAAATCCAGACTGGGTCTCCTGAGTTGCCTGGTTGAAATGAAGGCCTTGATGGTAATGTCTGCCTGAGTCTCACTGTCTCCTTTTGGAGCTGTTCTACTTGATCTGAGTAATTAATGATTTATGACATCAGAAAAAAGTTGTGCTTTGGTGCCGTATTCCACTGAGTAAGGATTCTCTGGGAATGTGAGTGAGACTGATTGCTTCTATGCCTTCTTCAGGTAAAGTGGAAGCTTGAACCAGAGTGGGTGCCCTGGGCACAAAGCTGTAGGCTACATTATGGTTGGATTTGTCTTTTTTTTTTTTTAAGAAAGACTGTGGGAGACAGGATGTGTAATGGTAAAATGGATTTAAATACAGGTTTGTGGGTTTTTTTGTGGTTTTGGTGGTTTTTTTTTTCTGTGAGGTGGAGAAACTCTTTTGCAGTGTGTAATCACCTGCAAAAACTACTAACTTTGCTACTCTACCCTTAATTGGTTTAGTGTGGACTTGGTAATGTTAGCTTAATGGTTGGACTGGATGATCTTTTCCAATCTAAACGATTCTATGATTCTATGATTCTATAACTTCAAAAATCCTTTATGCCCAAGATGTGTTGCATTTTTCTAAGTGAACAAGTGCAAACAGTCTCTGAGTTACAACCTCCCTGTTGCTTGCTGAAGGGTGAAGTCTAATGTTGACGAAGGCATTGTGAACACTTCTCCTTACTAGTTGCCAAATGAGCTTAGGAAGTTGGGAAACATGTATCCCAAGAATCTCACCAATCATTTGGAGTAGTATGCCCTTCGTGAGTTTACCTTTCTGTTCTGTGTATTGACCTGCTTTTCCCACAAAAACAGACAATTAATTTAGTCTACCCTTAGTGAGTATCTTACCTAATCACTCTCGGCTTCCCTTATAGTCAATACAGAGAAACAGACAATTTTAAAGTAATTTGTCTAATTTTTGTTACATATCAATTTTAGGTTGAGATGAATTATACCACAGAAAAGCTTATTCTTTTCATAGGCCATAAAGATTTGATTCTGAGTAAATTCTAGAAAATATTCTTCCTGTCAGCATGGAGCTGAAATGGGCATAGCCCATGCTTTCCTTGAGGCTCCTTACTTTGAAAAGCAGGTGCAGTATATAAAAGATACCTTGGAGAATTCCCTGTCTCAGTCTTTAATCTAAGGAACTCCATTGTATTGCAACTCTAAACTAGGTGATATGTACCAAGGAAATCTGGGAAACACTTCTAAGCATATTAGAAGCCGCATTTTCTTCTTTCTCCTTCCTCACACTCCATTCTCCTTAATCATCATGGATTGTTTTTGATTAATACACTGGTCACTATGGAGGAACAGGTGGGAAGGATTTTTTTTCATATATTTTTAAACAGGTTGCTATGTCCAGTTCATCTAGCTTCAGATATTTATAATATTTTTAAAACCATATATTTCTCTTCATGCTCAAAAATACACAGTCATAAATATACCTTATTTACCGTGCAGGAATTAGCTTATTTGTGGTAGGTTGTAGCCCCTGAGCAGAACAGGCAGATGTAATGTGTGTTGGAATGAAGTGCAACTCTACACACTGTAGGCATTCTGTGGCACTTCTGAGGGAACCTCCACAAAAACACCTAGTGAGACATTTGTATAGCCTTAGAAGAAAAGTTAATTTGTATGGCATATGCAGGATTTATTATAGGCTTCCAAGAAAATGTTACCATCAGATCCAACCAAAGAAGATGAGTTTTGCAGTTAACAGTCAAATACAAAGCTGTATAGGGTGTTCTTATTCTCTATTTTTCTTCCTGGAGGCATTTTCCACCTTCAGCAAGAGAGTTCTGAGCAAGTGCAATCTCTAGACAGTAGAGATATTTTTATATATTTTACATAAAGAGCTGGATTCATTACTGCTTGTTTCACCTTTGTGATACATTCCTTTTTAAAAATTTTTTTACAGAAACAGAAAGCAGGTGGCAACATAACCTAGGCAGCTGTTTTCTTCTTCTTCTGCATCTCATGCTTACTGCATTACATTAATTATTACTTCAGTTAGGTGAATCACCTTCCTAACTTCCATCAAATTTTATTTTATTTTATTTTATTTTATTTTATTTTATTTTATTTTATTTTATTTTATTTTATTTTATTAGAAAACTGTGTAAAATTCAGTTATGCCATTTCCAGGAATGTTTGCGCCTCTTTTCATACCAGATTCATTGGCATGGTCAAAATTAGATGAGCTTCTTAGGGCAAGAATCTTGTCTTGTGACATCTCTGTTAAATGTTACTTCCACATCCAGTATGTCCTAATGTGTTTGATGAAGAAGAAACAGAAGATGGTTGGTTTAATGTGAGACCACTGTTCTTATGTTTGGTGAGTTCCTGTATGATAAAGGAGAGTTCTTAATAGGTGGATGTGCAAGTTTTGTAGCTGGTGACCTAGTAAGACACACCTTGTTAACGAACAAAATCTGAGGGATATACTGACCATTTCAGATCTCTATTATCCTTCACTATACTTAAAAATTGTAACAGTTTGGTGTTACAATTGAACTTTTCTCAGAACTTTTCTCAGAAAGGAAAGCGAGACATGATCTTTGCTTCATCTGTGGTGATGAAGTAATGAGGCAGGGATTCCCAAGAGAAACATGCAGGAATTTCCCTGGACCAAGTGTTCACAAATTTAAAGTAAAGAGGACAGACATCCCCTTGTCTCATAGTTGATAAATTAGCCATCATAAAATTGATTAAAATTTCCAATTAAAAATATAAGTTTTTCTTTAAATTTAAGTTGCCATATGTCAGAAAATTAAATCAGAAATTCTTTTGTGACAATGAATGCAATAATTTGTATACTTTTTTTGAAAATCTGCCTTAGTTTTTTCACTAAATGGAAGATGGTTATGCATTATCTAACAACAGAAGTCAGAAAAATTGTTTAGCTTATGGTGGAGGGGGAATACTATGCAAATCTTTGGTTAGTAGCATAACTTCATGTAGCAAGAGGTGAAGAATTATAGGGGTGTTATGGAAAACAATCATAGTTAAAATTTATAAAACAGAAAATCAATTTAAAAGGTAAATATTCCTTCTTTTTGTTATGACAGAAGTGCTGAGTAGAGAAAAGAGCAAAAAATGTTTTAAATAAAGTCCAAGACGTTATTACTTTGAGGAATTCACTCCACAGGGTTTTGTTAGAGTAAAATTCACATGTGATATTAGATATGTGAGACAAACATGCAGCCAAGTTAGAAAATGTCAAGGGAAATGGCAAAGTGACCATTATTTCATACAAATTAGCCAAACCACAGTGTTGGGAAATAAACATTTTAGTCTGTATTTGTCACATTTGGTTTTATATGCCATATCTTTCAAAGGCTGATATCAGCCAACAAATAACCTAGTAAATTAATTAGTTTGCTAACTTTTGTTTAAAATGTATTTCTATGAAACCATGAAACCAAATAGGCAGTGCTGTTGTGCATATATCAAACATTGCACCAATCACTTTTATGCTGCACATCATTTTATTTACTAATTATAATAGGTAAGAGTTAATAAAAACATGTATACTTTTTTCTTAGTTTTGCTTTTTCTTGAAAGAGGTAAAGTACTGAAAAAGAGTTTTAAAAAAATTGCAAAATAACCTTGAAATTTCAAACAGAGTCACTGAATAAGGTTAGCATCTCTCTGTACAGTAAAAGAAGAATATATTGTCTGGATGTTAAAAAATTACAATGTGGAGTCCTTCAGTAAATGTTCCACAGCACACAGAACATGACACTCTGCCTGACATCCGAGAAGAAAACCTCTCCTTTCCCAGCCATAACTTCATCTTTTTTCCCTGTAGAAATCATGGAAAATGGATGAAACTGAGAAAAGGCTCCATTTCCTTATAAAGATCAAACACCAAGCCATCAAAATTTCTGTTGTGTGCTACAAGCATGAAAGAGCAAATTGAGCATAACAAGTAAACCCAAGGATCATGAATAAGATTTTTTGTTTGTTTCTTTCTTTCTTTCTTTTTAATGTTTTAGGGCCTTTAGCCAAATATTTTAATGTCATGCTGTGTGAAAAAGATGTTAGTCTCTCTGCTTGCTGTGAGATGTTCCAAGTTTGGAAGAGGTTGCCACTAGGAAAAAAAAAATGGTGAAAGGATACATTAGCATGAATAACTCAACATTCTCTACTGAGGAAAGAAAAGCAAGTTATTTACACATAAAATAAAAAAAAATACACTCCAGCATTGAATCAGTATCTAATATCAGATTGAAAAGGGGCCAATTTTAGGCTCATGCATGGGAAGTTTGCATGTGAATTCCTTACTTATAATGAAGGCAGTTGATCGCAGCATTCAGTGAGCGGTGACCTAGCAGTGCATACACTGACATCTGTGAGCAGAAAGAAAATCATGCAATTGTCTAGCAAATTTAATTTTAAATTTTATATCAGTTAAACATCTTATCAATAAAGACTAAGATAGTGGATATTTGGTGCAGTTTTAGAAGAGGTGTAAATAAGACCTTGAAACAAGAGTAGAAACTGTGGCTCCAAGGAACTGTTCCCAGCTCGAGTTTTGGATTGTGCTAGTGGCTGCACAACAGTGACTGAAGTTGGAAAGGCCCAAAGAGCAGTGTGACCGATAGTGCCACTGTCTGCCCATTGTCCAGAGGCTCCACAGTTGGTCTGCGTCTGGATTTGTTTTAAAAATCCAAGGTTTCCTGAAGCTTTTGCCTCTGTCTACCTGAAGAAACTACTTTTGGCTCAACTTGGGGCTTAGATGGTCCCTTTTATGTTTTACCTATCTTTTTTTCCTGGTCTTGTTTCAGATTTCCCACCCATGATTTTCTCACATCTGCCAAAACAAAACTTGCCTCATGCATTTATACTGATTTTTCGTTTCTTTGTTAAGAGAGAGTGTTTTTTACACAAGTATTGTAAGTCAGCAATTGAGATGATGTGGATCTGGAGTAAAACTGAAAGATAATACATTTGAGTGGACACAACCTAGGTCTGCAAAACTCTGAAAATTATAGACAACTATGCTCTTTTTTAAACTGCAAGAAGTCTAGGATTCAACAACCAACAAGCAGACAAACTCTGTAGACACACAGGATTTGTCTTGCAAATAGTTAGAGGAGAAAAAAGTATTTTATTCACAAACTAGGCTTTTAGAATCTATCTTTCTTCAAATGTTTACTTCAAACTATGACACTTGGGAAGAAATGGAAAAGCACAAAACACATATGAAAAGGACAGTTAATTAACTAACATGAATTCAAATATATGTTGATGTGGAACTTAGGGAAGGTCTAGTTTAAAGTATACAAAGCATTTAAAGAACACTTTTTCCACATTATACAAAATCATAATAGAAGGATTCCATGAGAAAAATAGAAAGCTACGACCAGGAATTCTGAATCCCCCTTAAAATGCTGCTTCTTAAATCCTCATTTTCAAATGCTACACTTCTCCCACTCCTAAGGTGAGAAAGAGCAGAGGAGCAGGAGAAAGGTATGTTATAGTTGTCATAGGCCTACATTATACCACAGATCACCAAAAATATACAGCGCCAAAGAAACTAGAAAGAGGAGATGCAATTCCTATGGATTTAGGTAAATAAATAATTTGTGCAATTATTGAATTATATATTTTAAATTTTAAAATAAAGCACTAATTTCTGATGTTGTAATAATGAGCACAGTGATTTGTTTTATAAAAGCCAGATTCCAAAGCTATTCAGCGTATTTGGCAGCTTTTTACTAACTGTTCAAGCTTGCTTTCACAGTATAGTCTTGTCCTCATTTATTTTTTGTTGCTGCAACCATTAATCATAGGTTCTCTCATTCTTTTCATAAAGGCTTTGCCAAAAGGAAAGCTTGTCAACTTTAGCGTTTCAAGATATAGAGCACAGAAAGGAAAAGTTATTTTAATACTATACATTCTTTAGTTATTAGTACTGTTTCACTCTTTTCTCTTTGTCTGTGTTTCAAATCCTCTGTCTTGTCACTGATGGAGAGAGAGGATTTTTTCTGCACACAGTCTGAATATGTCTTTGCAAGCTTATAAGCATAATATAGAGCTTATAGTATCTTCTTCTCAAGAGGAGTGTGTTAACACATTCTTGCCTATAAGGCTTTAATTTCCTATGCTCAGTTTTTGCTCACGTGTATGGAGACTCTGCCTAAAAAGAAGGATGAATATGCTTACCTAAAGCTTTAGCTAAAACCATCTGTCTTGTTTCATGGCAAACATATTTTAGGAATCAATTTATGACTTTAAAATTACTTATTTTGCTTATTTTACAGATTTAATATAACTAGAGGCATTTGACATCACATTGTGGAAGTAAATTATGATGTATACTGGTACAATATTGATATAAGCAGACAGAGTTTGGGTTATTGAATATACAATTTGAGGTTTATTTATCATAAGAAATTTACATAATTGATTTTTCAAGTGGACAGCTATAAAGATGAATCCAATAAAACATCTTTGCCTGTTTTAATAGTCCTTACAGGCTGTATTTACATGCTGTATTGATTAGTATGAAGGTTTAATGAAGTTTATTCATTGCAGAATTGAATTTAAAAGACTTCACTTGTTATTGTATTACCTCCTTCAAATTTTATATTTGAAATCGCTTAATTGGTCAAGCATTTCAGTGGTTCATAAAACTGTATTTAATTTGATGAAAAAAACCACACGTGGAGAGAATAACTCCATCACACGAGGCAGAGTATGCTACCTTACTTATTGAATGTACCTAAAAAGCCACATGTATCAGAAATCTAAATCTAAGTTGCTTGAAATATACTTGGCTGGGGTCATTTTATCTCAGTTTAGCTCATTGTTTTCTTCAAAGAATGGAAATTTCACATTCATTCTATCATAATTCAGTGTGATTGAGTTGTAAAAACCTCAGTCAGACAGCTAGCTCTTAAAAACAGGAGCCTTCCTGAGATTTTTAAAATATCACTTAATCTTTGCTTTATTGTTTGTGAAAAATAGTGTTGTCATTAGTAGGTGTTCTCTTGCTAAATACTTTAATAAGATTGTCAGGGGTCTTTGAGTGGAAGCTGTGGAAGTATAAAATACTATTAGTACAGGCAATTAAACTAATTTTACTCTTCCTGTATCAGGATTTCCAGATCTATAAGATGAAGTTGTTTTCCTTTGGCAAAAGTGCTCCAAGATCCTTTTTCCAGAGTGTTCACATTCCTTTGTTGTTTTCAGAAAACTCTTTTCAAAATGCTAGGTCTGTAAATCTGTATTTTCTGAGCATCTTTTAACTTTATTTATGCTTAAAGGTTTTTAGAACCTTGGGACCATAATCCAAGGGAAGCAAACTGCCGGCACATGTGGAGCTTCCACAGCTCAGCAGTAAGGCAGTCTAACATGTCCTAAATCAAGTCTTTTGTTTGCAATTGTAAAGACAGTTCCAATGAAGGCAGCTGTACTGGCACTAAAGTGAAGTTTATGGGCACTAAAAGACACACTTTTGACGTAACACCTCTTGGATCTTTGAACAAAGGAAATAAAGCGGATATAGAGCAGTAAGTATATTACCTCACAGCAAGCGAACACATACAGCAGAGGTGTCAGGGCAGGCTACAATGCGTACTTGTGTATAGGACGATGAAGAGACAAGTTTGTCACTGGAAAATATCTTCCCATTGCCTCAGTGAGTCAGGGAAATGTTGCTCTGTCCTGCTACCTCCTAGCATTAGCAGTTCCCCAACACTACCAGAAGAAAGACTTCATAGCAGAGTCAAAGCTTCTCTCAGATTTTCTGAGGCCATTAAGAAAATAAGTGAATATTTGTATCTCATGTTTCTCTTTTCCTCCACCACAACTACATCAACCGTTTGTGCTTCTTACATCTCACCTAAGACAGCTGATTAGAAATAGAGATGCTGTGAGACTGAACAAGCCCTCAGACATGCTGGATGTAGCCCCACCATCTTGGGATTGGCTGTATGTTTTATGTAATACCAAAAGGGCAAAATCCTTATGTTTTAGTTAGTTACATCAAGTTTATGCTGGAGTGAATTTCAGAGCTAAGTTCAGAGCAGAGCTGCAGTCAACTGATACAACTGAAGACAATGTGGATGTTTGAAACAGTGTGGAGGGAAACTTGGTAAGAAGCTGTCAGATCAGCTTCTGTGAGCGTAAGGCCAGGAAGTAAACAACTGCACACAAGGGGTATGGCACAATGCTACCAAGGTTTTCAGTCTTATGCAATAAGCATATCAGATTCAGGGATTAATTTTTGGACTGCATTGTTGTAAAGACTGAAATAAGTTCAAGATACAAGGTAGTTTAATCACTCAAATTTCTGATATCCATGGTGGTTAAAACTGTAACATTCTAGTTTAAAAATTTTTGTGGATAGATCCTTAGAGAAGCCAGAATGCTCTCCCCACCCCAAATAAAATAAGAAATCAACATCCCAAAGCCAAAGACCTTCTCAGAGAAATAAATGTTGTTTGGTATTTTGTGCATGGACTTTATGTCAGCAAGGAGAAAGGGGAGCCTTTTATTTCTTCAAGATCAAAGTGATCTCCTGCCATTCTTTCATTGTGGGTAGGGGAAAGGTGGTCTGAGGGATAAGGCAGGAATAAAGAGAAAATACAGGATTAGGTCTCCAGCAAAGTATTGGTGAACTCCTAGCAACACCTGTTAGCCTTCTTGATTTACCTGATTACTGCTAATTACCTGTTAAGAAACTCTTTCATATTCTCCATCAAAATGGGGAAGAAAATACTGGTTTCACAAAATTTTTATTATTTAAGACTTATTTACTGATTACAAAAACAAATTCACTACTATCCTCTAAACTATGGACTAAAAGAAGTAATTTAGCTCAGTTATAATAGCACAAGAAATAACCCAAATGGACAGATGGACTTCTGGGAGTTCTTGTGTCTTTAGTTCTCTTGGAGTAATTTAATAAGCAGTATCCAGATTTTGAGATGCAAGTTGCTTTCCTCTAACACTACAGCAGTGGCAAATAAAAGATCTATTGGTTCATGGTGGTTTGTTTTTTTTTTACTAAAAGTTAGCATCCAATTCTTTTCAACTCATCATACTTAAATTATTTTCTTGTAAGTGCCTAACTTTTTTAGTAGACAAAAATCAAGAAAAGTTTGAGATGTTAGCCTCTTACCTGAATTGGTTAAATAACACCGGGTGCACAAAGAGGGTGACAGAGCTAATACAAAGTGGTTGCGAATTGAATGACCATATTAATAGATTTATCTTTAATTGGAATGACAAGCATTTCTGCAATGATTTTACTGGCTGATCATCTCCTGGATGAGGCAGGAAACAAGACAGCTTACATCCTCATCTCCTATTTTTTTTAGTGAAATCCATGTGTAAGATAAATAATGAAGTAAATTACATTTAAAGTGTCCAATTTTAGCATGCAAAATTCCATGCAGGAAAACAAAGTGCATTTGTCAAATAAAGCGAATGCCCCTTTCCTATTTTCATCCATTTTGCCTTAATCTTGAACATTCTTTCCTTCCTCTGCTTGTTGCTCTTTCTACTGTAATTAAGATAATCTTTTCTTATTTGTGAATTGCTTTTTAAGTAACATGCGTCTACATTAAAGCCCAAAGCATATATTTGTCTCCTTTACACTTGGCTTCTCTTTTCCTCTTACCTGGGGCAAATTTCAGACTTTACTGATTCAATCAATTAATCTCCCTTGACCACCACAAAGTAGAACACAAAAGAAGAATTAGAGTATTAGGGCTCATCTTCCCAAATAAATTAAGGTATGGTAAATCACAGCATGAATTTAGAACATTCACTAGTCTATACTAACTAGATGGCTAAGAACACTTGGTTTGCTCACAGGAGATTGAAGGTATTAGTGCATTCTGCCCACATTCAGCACTGGCAGCATCACATCCCCATGCAATGAGTAGAGCCCAGTCTGCTCTACGTGGCTTGTCATCAAGGGCAATTAGGTTGTGCTCAGCGTGGTACTGTGTGCTACTACAAAGCTTCCTGCTGGTTCAGAGTGTGGGCAGGCTACAGCTCTTATCTGTCTGCAAAATACTTTCATAGGTGTAACCACAGAGTGCCTTTAGGCAAAGGAAATTATTCTACTTGGAAAAAAAAGAGTATCTAACATTGGGTTTATAGTAAGAGTGAGAAATCAGTGAAGAATAGCTAGTGTTCTCAATTTTATTGTGCATTAACGTTTATCAGCAGGTAGATAAGTCTTTAGCATATAGTTTCATAGTATGGTTCAGCTGATGTAACTCTATGCTTAGACTGGAAAAAGTGGTCCTGGTCTTCTTCTGCCCTCAGTTCCCAAGTGAACGCTTTGCCATCCTGCCAGCATAGCAATGCATCTGTGTCATGCCCTACACTGGCAAAAAGCCCTTAGTGATTCTTTTGTCTTCATTTAAATACTTAAACTAATTTATAATGGATTGAGCAGAATGTTAGTTACCAGCATAAGGTAGGAAGGAGCACATGTCATATGGTAGTTTGAAATTAGAGATACGAGACCATCCTTATCAGGAGCATTCTAGTTGGCTCATATTGTAATCCATATCCTCCATCTTCAGTAATATCAGTTTTCATGTTTAACATTCTCATAAATTCAGAGAAAGTGGCATTAGGATAAAGAACAGAAGTATCAAAAATTATCTGAAAAACAGATTCTTACTGGAAAATATGGAAAGAAATATTCTTTGGACTGTTAAATTAACTTTGGAGAAAAATAACACAGGTTTGTTACACTTTTACTATGGTTCCAAGACAACCTTTGAAGATTCTGTTTAGGATAACCTGAGGCAAATGTCATACTTCAACTTTCAAACAGTTCTTGCCCAATGAAATTAGTGAGTAAAGAAGTGAGTAAATTGGTACTGGAAACCTAATTCCCACCAATAACCTCATTAAGGGGGGAGACAAGGTTGTTGCTTGCTTGGTTTTTTTTCCTTGTGAGATGGAGAGCTTCTAGAAAATAGGTGGAATTTCTGTTGTCTAGAAGATAATCAAAGCTTGGAAACAAGAGTACTGGTAAGAAGCAATAGCCAGAAGCAAAAGGAACAAACCCTCATACCCGGGAAATCCCTTCCATACAAGCTTCCTCCCTACATATTGTAATTGAAAACAAAATAAAAATCAAGGGAAAGATTGAATTCTCTCCTTACCTGATATGCTTCTTTGATTTAGAAAAAACTTTTGCATTTCTGCAGAAATTTTCAGCTAATTGAATAATGTAAATTTCCATACAGACCAGAAGTACATTCACTTCTTTTGCAGGTTTATTTCAGTTGGTCTTAGACAAACAATTACACTGGTCTTGCTCAAAAGTATGTGATAATTTGTTTGCACTGCTGGGAGGTGCAGATCTTGTACCTAACAAAAATGTCTTAACTTGCCATTTTAATGATCTTTCCTATTTATATTTTTCTTTATACTGTGAACATTTGTATCAGCTCACTTCATAAATTTCTGAGAAGTTAATATTAACTGTTAACAACACAGTCAAATAAAATATGACAAGTAGACTACCTCGAAACTGAAAGATCTTGCTATAGTGAGAGATGGGGAAACTTTCAAGCTGTACCTCATGGTACATAACACAAGGCTGTGTCCGTTACCTTTAGGCCCTGTTTCCTAATAATTATCCTTTTTTAGGGGAGGGACCTGTCCGAGTTCTCTCAGAAGTCCCAGATCCATCGCTGTGAAGTGCTTTGAACAGAAATGAATTACTACCCATCTTTACATTCTCATTTTCTGATATATGACATGGAAACTTTTGTTCTCCACTCTCTTCATGTGTGGAAAAAAGAGTGAAAGAAGCAACTTCTTTCCTCAACCTTTGGTTTTGCTTCAAATCTTTGAAGTGTAAACAAAAACTACTTTGAAGTAAATGCTAAAATCTACCCCTTTAAAACAGGTAGATCCCCTAAGCTTTGGTTTTCCTTATTAGTAATATAGAAGACATTGTCAGGTCTCACTGATGTAAGGTTTGCAGTGTTTCACACACCTAATGCCCTTTTTTATTTCATGACCACATTGAAGTTAAGCCAGACTGCTATCTTTCATGTCTGATAGTAGTTTCTTTACCTGACAGATATAATTTTTTTACAAGCCCACTCTTCCATTTAGTATATCAGTCTTTCATGACACCATTAACTTTCATAAAACATCATCATAGAGAAGAAAAATATCTGAGAAGACGTGTGTGTGTGTGAGCATTCTTCTGTATTGTACTTCAAGTGGGTTTCTGTGGTGGTTTTTTTCAGTCTGGTTTTCATCTACTTCTGTTTGAACTTTTGCAACTATTCTTGGTTTAAAAATATTAAATATATTTCTTTTGGTCAGTCATAGTTAGCATTAGATTTACAGGAGTGCCATCTGGCAGTCTTCTCTCCCACATGAGCTGTGGAGACCTAGAAGAAATATCATCAATGTAATAGTCTATTTGTGGCTCACTGGACTTTGGAAGACAAATTTGAAGAAAATGACTTGTAGCTGAATACCTTTTATCTTCAAAGATACCTGAAAGCTTACTGCTTTTGTTAGCTGTCAAGAATGACTGAAAGGAGAGGCACATGTAAAGACAGAAACTAGGAACCTGGAAATTTGAGTTTTATTTCTGAATCCTTCTCTAAAATCTTGTGTGACTTGAAAGGTATCTGTCGTGGTTCAGCCCCAGCCAGCAACTAAGCACCACGCAGCCGCTTGCTCACTCCCCCTACCCCGATGGGATGGGGGAGAGAATCGGAAGAGTAAGAGTGAGAAACACTCCTGGGTTGAGATAAGAACAGTTTAATAGTTGAAATAAAGTAAAATAATAATAATAACAATATAATAATAATAATAATATACAAAGCAAGCAATGCACAATGCAATTGCTCACCACCCGCTGACTGATACCCAGACAGTTCCCGAGCAGCGATCGCTGCTCCCCGGCCCCCCCCCCCCCCCCCAGTTTATATACTGAGCATGACGTCATATGTTATGGAATAGCTCTTTGGTCAGTTTGGATCAACTCTTCTGGCTGTGCCCCCTCCCAGTTTCTTGTGCACCTGGCAGAGCATGGGAAGCTGAAAAGTCCTTGACTAGCATAAGCAGTACTCAGCAACAACTAAAAACATCAGTGCGTTATCAACATTCTTCTTATACTAAATCCAAAACACAGCACTATGCCTGCTGCTAGGAAGAAAATTAACTCTATCCCAGCTGAAACCAGGAAAGTATCACAAAACTTTTTTTTTTTTCCCCCAATATGAAAAAATACTTTCTCAAAATAGTTTTGGGATTTAACATTAATTAAGTTTTTGTAAAATACCTTAGAGAATTGAAAGACACAGGTACATCGAATAGCTTTCATTTAGTCTTTTCAACATATCTATACAGTTTCAGTGTAGCACAGGTACGCAAAGGCTCTACATGGGCAAAGATCACTGAAAAATCTGATGTATATTCACAGTTGAACTGTATGTAGTGTCTCACTCAAGAAAGTGAGAAATAGTAAGTGACAGCAACAAAAGAGAGGCATCCAGATAAGTGCTGAAATACCACCAACATTCCTCTGAATATTTTTTTTTTCCCCTGCATTGTTTGTTCCTCTGCAGTTCTCCCAAGGGTATATATGAGAAGTTAATTACTTGTAGAAAGAGAGAGGAAGTTTATGGAACACAAAATGGCCATTGTTTTTTAAAAAACATAATATTCTTTAAAATATGGCCTTTTGTTACTGTTACTTAATCTATACAACTCTGAAGACCCAGCCTGGAAATCATCCAGGAGTATCTATCCTGGAGTAAAATGTCCCCATGTTAGCTTAATGAAAAAGAAGTGTATTTAAAGATATCAGTGCCATAACCCATAAAATCATTGGTGAGATTTAGAAGTAATAAGTTTTGCTGTAAAACATCAATATATCCTGTTTTATGAGGACATAGAATACATCTGTTGAGATGGGATTTTATGGAAAATTTTAGACTTCTGATTTCTTGAGACATAATTTTGTTACCAGGTGTTTTCCAGTGGGCTCACGTACACCTCGAGATGAGTTGTAAATACCTTTGTAGCTTCTGGACATGATTTTGGATTCTGACAAAGAATAAGAGACCAGGTTTCAGTTCTGTGTTATACTTTAAAGGTCTTTCATGTCTGTTGGAAACTTGTAAGAGATGATAGTATCATGTCTACTGAACTTATATGATTAAATATTAAGTATTTAGCTATCCTTAGTTTACTCTGCAACAGAGCAATATTGATTCATCTCACCTTAACTCTGCACATTTCATATAGCAGAAACTGCTCTCTGAAATTGCTTAACTCCACTAATTAAAGAGGAAATGTCCATGGCAAGCTTTTATTATGGGTCTGATCCAAACAGCCAAAGTTAGGTAAGATGAATCTCACCAAAATGAACACTGAAGGAAAGAACAGTAGCTTGAAATGTAAATTTAATCTTCAAATCTACTGTTTGGAGCAGTGTGGGATCCCAAGACAGAGATTTCTCGTACTTTTAAAATTATTTAACTATGCTAAACCTGCAGAAAATATTTAAGCAGCTCCATTCCCAGGACACTTTAGACAATATTTTAATTTTAAGTTCTCTGCACTTAGGTTATCCACCTCTAAAGCTGGAAAAATGCTTTCTTCGTATCTCAGATATTTCTGTAATGGAGGACACAGTGCTACGTCTGGGTGAAGAGCAACTTGGCCAGATTTCTTGAACCTGTTAGAAGATGATGTAATTTTCTTCCCTATAAGTAGCAGTCATCCTTTCACTTGAGAAAGCGCTGTGTACAGATGTTTCAATAAAGAAGCATGTTACCAATTTCCTTTCTTAAGATTTCTGAAGTATGAGCCAGCACTATTAATTATCAAGGGTTCTATGTCATGTATCATCTATCACTTCTTTTGCGTTCTCCTGCAGAAGCCAAGATTCCAGTTCAAATGGAATTTTCCATTCTTAGATTAAAAATAGAACTATTTGGAAAATTTGATTTGATTGCTTATTACCAGGATGAAAGAAGAAAAGGAAGAACACTTTTTTCTGATAGTTCAGTAGGTGTGTATTTATTGGATCAAAAGGTGATCTAAGAGGACAATAATGAGTTTCTATATCATCTAGTTCCAATAGGAGTTTAAGTTTTGTGGCTTTTGTCCCAGTTTTAGTCCTTTTACAGCTAAAGTAAAAAAAGTCTACATAAACCCATCTTTTTACAAGTACCTCTTTCCACAAAGAAAAAAAATGATACAGATCTCTAAAGAATTTATATGACACTAAAATTAGCTCTCAGCTCGTGAGTTTAGGTTTCCAGTGTGGGAAGCAATGTTAGATCACTGCCTATTTGTAATCTTGCTCTTTCCCAAAATAAAACCGATGTGATTTATGCATTTATCTTGAGGTTTAGTAGGAACTGTGAGAGCTGATGTATAGGTTTGGACGGAGCTGTGTAGCAGTTTCCTTTTCTGCCATGTGAGCCACAGAAGAGGCTTCATCCGTGTGTGCTGGAATGTAGCCAAAGCCTTGCATCCCCTAGTAAACCTACCAGGAAAGTCTGATACTCCTTTACTTTCGATAAACTGCCTCCACTTTGTCTAGTGCACTGGGAGGCACCGACTGCTTGTGGATGAAGGCTTCTCACAAAGATGATGCCAGGACTAGAAGTGGTTTTCCATTTTGCCGTATCCAGTAGAGACAATGAGCTCCTGGGTGACAGCAGTGAAGGGGCCATTTTGCCCTGTATGAATCTGTTAGCAGAGGCATTGGTCTGTGTCTAGAGCCAGACCTGAAAAAGAGATGACTATGTCCAGCTGGAGGGTTTTGTGGCTTGGCTTTCTTTTTGTTTGCCCTTCATTCTGTCAATTTGCACTCAAGTGCAAGACTGTTTTAGAAGGTCATGGGAAAATCTTTATCTTCAAACCCCTTTTGAGCCAAAGCAAAATACTCTGCTATAAAATGTCTTCCTACTTCAACTGTAGAATTTTAGAACATTGGTAATTTTCTCAATAAATACTCAGTCATACTGTTCATTTTATTCTTTAAGGAAATTGTATTCTTCATCACTGTCCAGAACTCCCAGTGATGATAATGGGGCTGTCCAACTTTTAAGCAGCCCATGTGGTGCTGCCTGCACTGAGATTTGCTAATAACAAGCTGTATTAAGGAGGACGCTATTCCTTCTGCTGCCTGTATCTGTGAACTGACTGCTTTGCAAATGGTTGCAGTCTGCAGTGCTGATCTAGAATCAATGAATAGGGATGGAGAAGTGTTTTTGTTTTGATGATGAGTGCAAAGAGAGGAAATCCAGCATAGACAATACAGCATTGATTCAGAGATAGTGTTCATTGCATTGCAGTTAATTTCTAATTGTTATGACTCATTTTGTGTATTAGACTGAGTTGATGAATGTGCTTTAGAATCAGTTAATGAGTAATGAAGATGGTATTTAGTAACACTATTCACTATATAGCTGGCAGAAATGTCACAGTTCTGTTACAGTAATCAGAATTCATTTGTGACCTGGGTAATGTCATCTAGTGTCAAAATTCTTTGGGACAAACACTTTGTACTCAGAGCTAAAGTATCTGCCTTACTCTTCTATCTCCACAGGATCAGTTTTCGAGAGAAGCAAAGTAGTTAGCTGCCTAGGGTGGCAGGTCTCCCAGGCACTACTGTTCATACTTAGGTTAAGCCTGCAAGATTAAGTGAGATTTCCAGTTGCAGAATTCCAGTTTTGAGTTATTGCATGTTGAATCAAGAGTTCAACAGCTCTACGCATGCACAGAGGGAACTATGCCTGTAACAATTAACCAGGTAACTAGGTGCTTTTAGGGAGAGTGTGTTTTCTCTGAATTCCAGCAGCACTTATTTTGTATTTAGGTGACTAGACATTTCTTTGGAATTTTATTTCAGAATAAAAAATACCTTTTTCCAGGTAAGCTTGTGAAAGTAATGGAACAAATGTGTCAATTCGTGTAAGTCTCGTGAATGTTAGTACCATTGTACATTTCTCCACTTAGAGTGGCTGCAAGTGATGGGAGAGATAAAATAGCACCTTTCAGGACAACCTTCTGTTATGGATAAGATATTTTGAAGTTATGAAAAAAATTCAGATTTTGAAATTCAACTCTATTTCCAAAACCTGATCTGACTTAGTCAAAATAATGGTTCATGAACTTATTCATTGCTAAGAGAGAATTCCCCAGCTAGACAAAATGTAGATTTTTCAACCAAACCTTTTTTTTTTTGGTCTGAGGCAATGAATGCTGCTTGTTTCTAACAGGTGGCCAGCCTAGCTTAATTTGTGACTGCTTGTTTTTGAACTGTGCCAACTTTATTTAAGAACCTCAAATTGCCATATTTTTAACAACTGATTTTCTTGCTCCCATTGCTCAGTTCTAGCTTGATCAGAACACTTATGTTTCTTTGAATAAGAATTTACTTCTGTGATAATGACAGCTGTCTACAGTGGTAGAAGTGAAAAGATTCATGGAGTTCTTTAAATTACTTGCTTTAGGAATAGGTTAGCATGCTTTATTGGACATAATAACTTTAAAGTAACAAGCTTCATTAAAAAAAATATTTACTTAAAGGCAGTGTGCAGTTGAGCAGCTGTCCATGGAAGTTCTTTTACTTTCTAAAAAAGGCTATCCTATGTATAAATGATTGGAAAACCAGTGATTTTATACATAATATTTTAATAAAGAATATACTTCAGACATATCTGTTCTGTTCTAATTCAAACTAACAAAAGATCTATAGTTCAGGTTCCTATTATTTTTTTCCCCTTTCTCTTGGTAATTTTACAGTCCTTAAAAGCGAGTGCAAAGGTGCTTTAATCCAAATGTAATGTTACACTACACCATCAAGGTGACCTGGTGAAAGTGACAATCTGATCATATGTGTTCTAAAGAAGTATAGCTGTATAGATAAGGAGCTGTAATAATTATAAAGAGCCTACAACAAAAGTCATTATGCCATCTTTTATCACAGTAACAAGAACAGAAACTCAGCAGTGCACAGTGTTTAATTAATTTGTTATGTACAAGTTAAAAATAAGGATATTAATACAATGATGATCATAAAAATCATATTAACATTCAGGCTCCTGCAGAGACTCCATTAACCTCGCCTTAGAGCTGTAAAAGCAACCAAGTTCTCATTCTGCCTCTACAAGGAAACAGATTAGTTTTACTCTTGAACTAGTTTAATGTTTGTTTACCTTATAAGCTTTGTAACATCATAATTTCACAGAAAACACTGTCCAGTCAAATAGTTCTTGAATTATCTATTTCCTCTTTAAGGATAACATAGCCATATGTGCTTTGGGGGATTTCAAACAATCTACCATTTTCATAACTGATTTAATAATTCAAAATGGTGAAACCTATGAAAGCCTTTTGCTTATTTTTTCATAAAATAACCTTCTAAACCAAACAAAAACATTCTTTCTGCTACTTCTAGAGTAAACCAAATGAAATATTACTACATTTTACAAACATTTTTCTGAGCAGCCATGACCGTTTCTCTTATATTGCTTGTAATTTCAAGCTATTATTAATCAAAAGTTAGATGACAAATGTGAGTTTGTCTTATGTAAGATGGTTTTATAACAGGAATCTATAATGTAACATTTTATTCTAAACATTTTTTATAAAATGCATAGTTTTGTGTGATTATAGATCTTCACACATTGAAGAGCTTAATTCCTGAAAAAGGCAAGCACATGTTATGTGTGTAGATTTTTTTCTGAAATATTTTCAAAAAGGCATAGTTTGATAAAAGGTACATTTAAAAATAACTTTTAAATATATTAACTTAGGAGGGAGAAGAAACACCAGTGAGCTCTTTGTTTGAAAGAGTTCCCTACAGTAGCTTCTTTTCTGTTAAAAAAAAAATTCAAGAGAAGACTAAACACTGTGCTGCTCACCCTACCATGATGTCTCTCTTGTTTCAGCTGCTAAAACATCTCTCCACAAAAGCTAGAAATGCAAAAATCATTCTTTAGCACACACCACACTCGCTGAAACATCAGCCACGACATGACCTTTCATCTAGTCTTCTGAATAGTTTTTGTCACCCATCCTCAATGAGACTTCTGCTTTTCAGAATAAGCATTAAATATTACAACTTGTCATGACAAATGACAAATAATTTGCCTTCATACTGACAGTTATAGGAAGCATGAGATTCTAGAGGGCTGGATAATGGGGTGAGAGCAAAGGATTAAATAGTTTTTCATCTCCTACTGGCAACCAGTTGCCTCTAGTGAAGGGCACACCTGCTTTACTCTAAGACATGTATTCCCCACTTTATTTGAGGTTCTCAATACTTACCCATCTTTCTAACCTCATGAAAGTTTGAGTAATGTTGCTTAGGACACATATCTCAATAAAAGCAGAAGCAGTGATGGGCATGAGTACCAAGCTAAAAAGCTTATGCTGCTTGCAAGTGTTTTGAACTCTCACCTTTCACATATTGGGTACTTTAATGTGTCCAGAGCTAGCAATAATTAATCAGCTTCTTAGGTTACACTGTATATTCCTAGGTTGAAACTTTTTGTTCAGAAAGTTTTTTCACTTAATCTGCCAACACGCAACAAGAAGCAGATAGAGCCAAACAGGCGTTCTGTTTTGTGTTGGTTTCTCAGGGTCATCCAGTAATCTCAGCTATTTTCTGCATGCAGGTGATGGTCCTTTTTACCTTCCTCTACATCATATTCCAGCCCTCATATAGCCCTGTCTGACTTCAGTGCTGATTCTGAAACTCCAAGATTTGCACAAAAGACATGCTTTTTGCCATTTCTGAACTGGGTAATAATACTTATGTCTCACTGTCCCTACATATGATCACGGCATCCAAAACAAGTTGTACTATTAAAAATCAATTTTCTTCCTCTCTTTCCATACCGGTTGGATTAGTCATGCTCCTATTCAAAATGCATAAGCATTTCTGTTCAGGCCAACCTTGTGTTTGACTGAAACTATGTAGACAGTCATGTATTACTCTGAATCCTCTCTCTCAATTTTAGTTTAGATCATTTCATGGAGCTGAATAGACTGAACATTACACAGTCATAGTTCATTTATCAGCAGTACTGAAATATATCTGGCTGCTAGGTCATCTTAGCAGCTGCAGTCCAACTTGTCGCCCTGTCTGTGAATGTGGGGTTCATGAGTAAAGACTACCTAAAAATCCTGCTAGTGGCTTTGCTTATATTGTCACTCGTAATCACGGATGGATTTACCTTCTTGCTTATCTGAGCAAGCCAATGTATTTATAGCACCCTCTTCCATGCAATTCTTGATGTTGAAAGCTCCAGACACAGTTACGGTTCTTCAGGAATGCTTGCTGTGGGGCATTTCTTTTTCAGAGGATTCTTCTTCAGCAGATTGCTGAAAATCACTACATGAATGGAGAGAAACTTAGAAACTATTAGCTTGCTTTTGCCAACCAGCCTGTGGTTCACATTGTAAATTGAGAGTCTGCTAAGTCTCTCAGGTAATGAGGCTGATCAGCACATTCCACTCTGTTTAACATCCTTTCCCATGCAGTCCATGCTTCTGGCTTGTCTCATTTTCAATACACAAGTTTAGGGAGTGTGAACAGTTTCTGGAAGAGATCTGTGCATGCTCCCTCACCAATTTTGGAACTGTGGTTCCCATCAGATTAAGATTTCTTGACCATAATTTGCCCCAAGAACATTCAGATGGAGAACAATTAATTTAATGAGTCAAAGAAATATGCAGTCAGGGAAGAACTTCAGGGTTTTTTTTTATTTATATACATGAATGAAGTGATTATATACATGCCAGATTTCAGCAAAAGTAGATTAAACTAATCTAATATGTTGTTTTACCTAAATAGTCTTTCCTTTTGACTTGACAGGATTCATGATTTTATTGCAAAAGATTCTGAATAATCAGGCGCTGGAAAGGGTAGTCTAGAAATGGAGAAAATAGGAAAAAAAGACACATTTCACCTTCTCTTAAAGATGCTTAAAGTTACAGATAATAGTCTAGGCAGTTGTGGGAGTAAAGCGGGTTTTTTTAAAACAGCAAAAGCTGTGGCCATTTTGGTGCTTTCAGGGATACTAAGCTGGAGCCATAAAACTCTGAAGACATATCTGACCATGTATTAGTACTACTGTATTTGATGTACGTGTGGACCAACACCTGGGAAACGTGGCACACTGGAGACTTTGCAGAACAGGGCTTCTCTTTGGGGGCCTTCCAGAGGACGAGAGGACACACGAGCGAGCCCAGGCAGGAGCTGGTGGAAGAGACTCTTTGGGAAGGTCTGGCTTGGTAGTGGGTGCTACAAAAGCCCTGTGTGAGGTGTACTAAGACACCTGAGTTGTGGAGTCAAAGAAACCAGGGCAGATGAGGACCCTGTCACATTTCACAATGTCCCCTCCCAAATGTCAGCCTAATGAAATTGCAGGTGGTGCTTAAATCCCTGTCTTCACCAGCATGTCTTAATCAACAGCCACTCCCATCCATTGGGAGGCAGAGGATATTTTCAGATTATGCTTTACTGATAATAATAAAATGATGCATTTTAATGTTGAAAGTTGTCATTTGTGACAATTATTCTTTTCTGTGCTTTGCTTAGGTCACTAATTTACACCATCAGGCTGATAATTGTCAAAACTTATAAACTGATTGTGGTGCTTCATTATCCAATATTTTATGGAATATAAAATGTCTGTAGACATTATGCACACACAGCAGGTTCTCTGTGAAGAAACAAATTTGCATTTATGAATGGTAAAACTTAGCAATGTTAAAACTTAGCAGTGTTTCGTGTTCCTAAAAATAAGTGTGTGAACTAGCTGCAGTCTTTTCAGTGCTGTAATTGCATATTTCTTTCTATTTATATATAAAAAAAGACCAATAATTTTTTTCAGTAGTACTGTTTTTAGAAATACGTCTGGCTTTCTTAAGTTTATTTATTATTTTTGTGATTGCTTATAGTTAACAGGATTTGGAAGTTGAAAACAATGTTTTCCACCACTGAATTTTCTAATGGACATTAAAACTAGCTTTTTTTTGTTTCTTTCCTTGTTTATGCATGACTATATTTGATGACAGAAGAACACTGGGAATGGCCTTGTTAGTTTACTCCTGTAGAAGAGCTGGCTGGCTAAAAACAAAACAGGGAGCTATATATCACTTCTCCTGAAGTTGTAGAATAGATATACTCTAATTTCTCCTAAGTATTACATATTTTTTTGTATTTTTTTCAGCAAGCATTACATTTATTACTGAAGTACTGAAGATGAGTAACTTATAGGGGGTTCCTGAGAAATTATTTTTATATATGCCTTTTAAAAGCATTTAAAATGTGTGAACTGTTCCTTAAGAGTATCTTTGTGAAAAGAGAAAAACAATTCTGAGAAATAGGTTAATAGCTTTTAGACAAAGCAATGAAAATTAAAGGCAAGGCAATATAAAATAATAGAAAGATGGAAATTTTCACTGACTCTGTCTCTCCCAACTGAAATAATTTCTTTTCTTTGAAATACCCTATTAAACATTTCTAGTCAGTGATGGTGCCTCTTGATCACAGCTTAATCAACTAAATCAGCTGTCAAATGTGAAATGTGGCTCTGAAGTGGCATCCGTTAACAGTTTTTCTTCAGCTCTCTGTCATGGATAGGATATTTACTTACTTGTAGAAAGGAGACGCTTTTTGTCCCTTTGTTCCTAGCCATGAAAAGAGCTGGATTTTACTATTATTGTGCATTATTAATGGCATCATTTGCTAAATTCTGTGGAAAAGAAATGAACAGGCAGAGACGATTATATCACTAGTAGTGATACTGGGCAAATCGTAAAAAAAACCCAATTAGTTCTGCATGCATTGAAATTTCAGATGTATATTTCTTTGTTGTGTGACTTGAGAAATTAATTCTGAAAATATTTCCTGCATATTCCTGTTTGTAGACATCATATCCCATGCTATCAAAAATTACTGGGGAAATCTGAATGCTTGAATATTATCTCTCAATGTCTTAGGAAACTTAAACCATCTGTCATAGCCAGATTAATATGAAATTCAGCAGCAGATTCAAGCATAGGTACAGATTCATGTATATTGAATGAATTTCTTATAAGCATTGGTTCCACAGGAGAACCCATGAGTAGTTAAAGAAGAAATAATTCAAAGCCAGGTAATTTTTGGGGAGAAACAGCATATGTGAGATGCTCAGGGTCATAGGACAAAAGACATTAGAAGTCAAATTAGAGAAACAGATGACTAAACCCAGCTGAACTCAAATGACATTTCTCATCTAGACAAGTGTTACATGCTTGTGTTGGTAGGACAAGGGTGACATTCTGGGGATTTAGGGCTATCCTGGGCTTCTCATAGACATACAGTCAGGGACAGCTTATGACCACTAATCTCATTCCTTGGCCCCTATGCACTCAGTAGCCCCATTTTTTTCCAAGCTAAGGACCTTCTAGAGTATTGTACAAATATGGTAGTGCTTCCCACAACCTAAAACACAGGTGACACTTCCATCTCTTTTCTTTCTTATTTGCACCCTCTGGTACCTAAGGAGAATTGTGCTGACTAAGGCAGTAGAATTTATAATGTTTTTGCCATCATCTCTTCTTTTCAGTAGCCTGTACAGCTGGAGTTCATGGCAAAATATGCTTCTTAGTTGGGGCACTCATCTTCCAAAATTTCTAGCTTTGTGTCAAATTTAACTGAAACCAGCCAATGTTTTCAGAAAGTATTAAGAAAGATGCAATTTTCTCAACATTTCTTTTATGGAAAAACAGTCAAAAATCAATGTATTTAAATTTTGCATATTTAAGCTTGGAGAAAGACCCTAGATATGTTAATTTGTCCAGTGACAACCAAAATTGAACAGTAATTTTTGTGTGACCTTATAACAAAGATGTAGAGCTTTTACTTTTGCTAATACTGTGATTTGTATGTAAAGTCTCATTTCAGCCATGCTCCATTCTTCTTCAGCTATCTTTCAGCTATCTTCAGCTATCTATCTACCAAAGAGCTATCTTTGGTAGAACAACATGTTTTGTGCTGAACATTTTTACCTTTTGGTGACAATTCTTGACAAACAAAAATCTAAACCTTTTCTAACTACTCATAAAATGGAAGTGATCATTCCTGTTTCCCTGTTATTCTGTTGTATTGGGGCAGCCTTGTGGTGATCTGTTAATATAAAACTTTTTAAAAGTTGGTTTCAGAATTAGTCTCAGAAATACCTTCAATAAAAGTTGGTGGATGGTAGTTCTCGTTCCTTTCTTATTAAATCCTGTGGACAATCAACATCCATTTTATGTTATCTTTCTCTTATGCTTGCCAAGCTTGAAACATACAAACATTTGGATAATATTCCATTCACTTTGCTCTGATGTTTCTTCAGATAGCTGAATGTCTGCTTACATATGTTCTTGAATCCTGTCTTTAGAAAATACATTATTTGGTTTATCAATTTTACTTCTGTAATTACTTAAAAGGGACCGATATTTCAAATGTATACTCTTACTTCATATACAATGTAAATTGCAATTATACCCATAAGATACCATTGAGGTACAAATTTTGGGAGGTATCTTTGTTTCTTTTTGCCACATCAGACTGCTTCTCAACCACTGCACTGTGATCCCTATGGATCTCAGAACTCATTTATGGTTGGGGCATAAGACATTAAGAAGTGTGGTGTGCTCTGAAAAACATAAAATCTCTCCCTCACTACACATAGCTTTTAAATGCAACCGTCGTCTTCTAAAACCACTCAAAAAAACAAAAAGGAGAAAAAAAAAAGAAATTAGATGGGTTTATCACTGTCATAAATGATGCTTCTTTTATCACAAGTACCAGAGGGGCTGAAGTAAAGAATCCCCCATCAGTTACTGTACAGGGAAAATTTATCAGCTTTACATGAGTAAATGCACACAGACTGAACAAAAGGTTAAAGCCCTTACCCTGGAATGGAAATTATTTTCATGTACAGTATTAAGAAATAGTTTAAAAACTGAGAAGAATTAAATACATGGGTGTTTCATTCTTTTAATACCTCCCTTGGTATATATTAGTCATGTATTATTTGAATGTCATCTTACCTTGAGAAATTGCAAAGAAGTAATTAATATCTCTATTAAAGAAATTAATAGCTGTTGCATGCCAATTCTCCTGAAGCAGTCCCTAATTTTACCTGGGTGTTTCAACTAGGGAATGAAGAGACTGCTATTTATAACTGTATCTCCTGAACTGTTTCTTAAGGCAGCCCAAACCTGTTTTTAACCTAGTTATAAAATCACTTCTCAATTGGAAATACATAAGAACAAAATACATAGACATTATGGATCAGATTATGTTCTAACATGATTTCAGTCCTTCAGGCCTGATTCTGAGGTCAAAGAGAATTATTTTGGTTGAAATGACAGATTCAATATGCATATTTTTGGGTTGTCCCATGCTGGTTAATTCAATAGCTAAGCTGTTAATGAAGAACAGCTTTGAATAGAAATAAAGTAATAGGATATTAAATTATGTATAACTCTTGCATTTTTCCTGGTCCAATTTAGAAGCAAGAATTAAATTCAGGCTTAATTAAAGAATCAAGTCAGCTTCAAAACCAAAGAGTTATTGTGTATTCAGCTATACAAATCTAATAAGCACCACTTCAACCCATTCATTTAAGAGAAAACTCCTTTTTTTATTTGTCGTTGTTGTTGTTACTGTTGGGTTTGATTACTGAAAATACAGGGAGAGAGAGATACAAGGAGAAGTAGTCAAATGTACTATTAAACTTATCTCACCTCCATGGTTATTGTGATATATACTTTTAAAACTCTGTGAGTCTTATAAGATCTTTTTTAATACATGCATCTCAATATCCTTAAAAAAGCTTGTTAGGCATTAGTCCCTCCATCCTACAGTTGAAGAATATTCTTGTAAATTGTTATCAGACCCACATGTACAATCAAAGACTTCAGTTTACTGGTTTTATCTCATGCTTTCTAAATTGAGTATTGTTTGTGTTGTATGACATATAATGTTGTATACCTAATGGTATAACTTTAAAGTGCTGTGTTTTGATGTTTTATTTATGCTTTCCCTTAATTACAGACAATGAAATATCACTTTATAGATAAACAGTTGCACATAATAGGGAGTAAATTATGGAGTACTAAATGTGGCTTGCTGTTGATTGATACAATCAGACAGAATTACTACATATATTGATATCAAAGGAAAATAAGGCTTTAAAAATCAGTATTTGTGAGTATGGAAAAATTCATTTAACAATACATGCTTAGTGATTTCATGCAGAGGAATTTAATCTATAACAATATGCAACTCAAAAATAAGGAACCAGATTTTGGATTTTTTTTTAACCCTGACTACTATTTCTGTTTTTCTAGAAACTGAAAACTCTCTGCTGCTTTTTGGATGTAAAATGAATAGGTTTTTATTGAAATATGTATTTGAAAACAGCTGTGTTCTTTACCCGAGTTGTTAAAATAACCTGTCTGTCTAAGAAAAGCTGACTGTCCTTTGAAACAAAGTATTTCTTGCTAAGAGTAAGATTGGAAAGGTGGATGTAAAAGCAAAATGTCAGTGAAATGTCTAAACTTTCCCAAGACTGTTGCAGTTCCAAAAAGTCTAATCAACTGAATGAAAATAGCACAAGGACAAAAAGTAACCCACAAATCTTATGTGTTTGGATAAAGCTTATCCTAAATATTTCTTGTGCATATAAAATCGGATAACAGGGTTATTGTTGTCAACTTCTTTTCTTGCAATTTCAAGGACTGTTGAATGCATGAGAAATACAAAATGATGTAGCTAATTAATTTTAACCACTAAATTATGTTCTTCTCATTTCCTGCCTTAGAACGCTTGAATCACTCAATCAACTGTTATTGTACTTATGTTGATTTTTTTCTTTACAACTTATTTTAGAGATGTAAGAACAACCTGACCTGCATATTCACATTTCTCATTTTACACGAAGTTTGTATTTTTGTGTATATTTCCAATATTTTTTCTAATAGAGCTACACCTGTAATAAACAGAAAATTTCAGTATAAACTGAAAAAAGTGGTCTGTATTCTGTTTACTAAAGTATTATATAAATGGTGGTATTCATCCAAATTCAGAGTTCTTCTGTATAGTCACTCTTTGCAAAAATGGGTAAGACCACTTAAAATTGCAAAAATTTTGCATCTGATCAAAACAGGTTTCCATAGGAGACTATAAAAGATATTAGTGTACTCAAATGATGATTTCTGGTTTATATCAAGTACAGAATATATTGTGGACTGAGATGAGCACATAACTGACTGTGATTGATATTTTTGCTCCTAAAAGAGTGATTATTGGCATAACATAATTGTCTCTTTGTTTGTCACTTCTGTAGTTGCTCTCTCAATCCTTAAGATTTGCCACACATTTTATGTGAAGCCCAGAAGCTTCGAAAATAAAATGAATGCATGGAAATGGATGTTTTGTGAGAAGAGTTTAGCATATTACAAATATTTAGGCTATAACAATGTAGTAGAATGTGATTGTGGTCTAAGAACAAAGTCTCTTTAATCAGTCACTTGTAGTTCAGAAATGTGGTTGGCCACTCAAGCCAAATCCTGACCTTAAGAGTTTTGCAAGCAATGTAATTGACTTGTTCAATTAGAATAATTTTTTTCCATGCCCTTAGCAAAGAATGAACCAGAAAAGAGATTACAGGTACTGCAAATGATATATTTTCATACAGCGATAGCACCATATTTGATTCCATGGATTAGAACAAACACTGTTAAATAGGCTCTCTAGATGTCTGGTTGATTGGTAGATCATGGAACAATTTACTGTAAGAGACAACTGTGGAAAGATCCTAAAATAGATTCTTAATGTGCAGTTTAATTTTAAAAATAAGAATATAAATAAAAATATCCAGGTATCAACAGAAAATAATTTTAAAAAGTAACTTAAAAGTTGCATGAAAGATTAAGACTGCTGGTCCATGTTTTGTATTTAAATAGTTCCCATATTTGTCAGAGGAATATTCTGTAACAGGCATTATCACATGGAATGAATTGCATATCATGCAATCTGTTATCTTTCCTGAATATTTATAGCATTGAATATGACACTTTCTATTTAGTAACACAGGAGAAAAGATTCAAGACAGGAGAATGGTTCATCTAATCAGCTTGTTCTTTAAAAATCTCTATGAGAAAGAGTAAACATTGAAAAATGTTGCTTGAAATTAAATCACTTAAAAATTCGAATTTAAGTTGTGATTTTCAAGAGAAGTGATTCATTCTCAAAAAGCTGAAATACACCTTCAATGATTTTTGCATGAATACTTAAGAATTTAGAATTTTTTTTCAAATTAAAAAAATTATCAAAATACTTTTCAGATATTTAAAATAGCTAATGAAATTCTAAGCTGATTTGCCAGTTTGTCCACAAAACTAAAAAAATCAATTATTCAGTCACCTCTTCCAAAAATATATAATACTAAATATTAGAGTAATGGATATGTTCCTCAGTGCTGACATAAGAGTTCATCTCACTTGTTGTCATGTTACCATATGCACTTCAGTCTATAACTTCAAAGAAATCATGTCATTTTATCAGGGAGTAGGAACAAAACAAAAATCTGTAAAATGTAAATATAAGAAAAATGCAATCAAAAGGATATAAATAATGAAATTGAATAGACTTAGAAGTCCCACATTCTCAGAGACAATATCTGGTAATGTGAGTTAGAAAACTGCCAATTAATCATCTTCAGTAAAGACACTAGTGTTGATCCTTAGAATTACAGAACAGTATATCCTACCGTCATATTAGGAAACCAATTAAGAGTGTAATTTATACGTATCATCTAAAGGTGATTATCTTTCTGGCCTTTTTAAATTCCTTGGGAAACTAATGGAAAGGTACAAAAAGGTAATGTGAGAGACTCCATTTACTTTAGAATTTCCAGAACAAGAGCTTAGTAAGGAAAATGAACAATCATGAGTATAAAAATCTTGTCAAGATTCTAAATTTGGTTCTTATCATAAAATATTCTTAAGAAATGTCTGGTCACTGGAATATTTTTCTCATCTCCCAGTTCTTCTATATAAGCTATTTTGGGGCACTAACTTCAAAGTGTGGGATGTAATTCTCTTTTTTTCATTGTAACTTGACATCTCAGCTAGTACATAATTTCTTGCTTCACGCTAGCTCTTTCCTCCTCCATGATCTCCTGAATTTTTATTTTCTTCCTTTGCTTCTTCTTAGCACTTTGTCTCATATTGTGATAGCCTCTGTCAACCTTAATCACAAACTTAACTTTTTCTCATCCATTTTTCATTTCCCTCTCCATCATCAGAGATGAGGGGAACTTGTGTATATGTTGTCTTAGCAATTCATTTTCTGCTCTTACATATGTACAAAGCATCAGCCATTTCCGGATATCACAGGTCTTTCTTTTTTCAGTTCATGTGGCCCCAAATGCCCTAAATTCAGGGAAGTTCAGTTACTTACACGTTTTAGGTACATCAGTCCAATTCTTACCACAAAGAAGTCTATATGTGTGGCTGTTCTGTAGAAATAATCAGACTCAAGGTGTGCGGTGAGGTAGAGAGGTGAGTTTGAGCCTTTCAAGGCATGACTTGCGCTTTGAATATTAGATTTTTTTTTTTCCTCCCAGAAGGGTTTGTCTTAATGTTTGCTTTCAGGAAGCATTTTTGTCATTTTATACAAGAGTAAAATCTTTGCCTATCTGCTAGACTACCCTGCAACAGGCCACAAAATTATGGAATTTCCTTTATATATATATGCATATTGTGGGTGAAATCCAGAGAGCTGCTATAGAAGGTGTTTCTAGAATGTGGCCATGAGGAGTTTTCTTTCTTAATTTGTTGTTATACAGAGGTTTCATATAAGAGGCTCACTATGATAATTAACTGAATTGTTAGTATTTTCTAGGTGCTAACAAACAGTTTTCAAAACTATGTAACACTTTTTTGTTTTGAGCTTTTAGATGCTCTTTGAAATAGATCAACGCTGATTTTTTTTTCTTTTCAATTAAAATCTGATTGTAAAGATGCATGATAACATAGGATAAATCTTCATACATGAAAAAAGGTCTGTGTTCCAAGAAAAAGGCAAGTTACCAATCTAAATTGCCTACCAGTAATCTCCATTTAGACTAATGCATTTAATGATTAATGAGAAGCATTGTGTAATGAATTGGTGAAATTAAAATCAAATACTCTTGTGTTGTTTTGTTTTAAGAAAAAAACCTTCAAAAACTCCCTTAAGCCTCCTGTAGGCAAACAATTATATGGACATATAAAAAATCATGCAAATCTTTTTGAGAAACATCATTTTTTCAGCTTGCTAAATTCAGCTTGAGTAACAGCAAGCTACTACATGCTTACTGCACTTCCAAATGATTCTAGATTCTTCATACATCTAGATGACATAGCTAGCAACATGCTCAGAAATAAATGATGTGGTAGGACTAGGGAGCTCAGTCTGCAGGTATGGTGGTGTTAAGCAGTTGTTGAAAAGTAAATAGGATAACTTGATATGATAAAGGAAAGAATCTTTGACATTAACACAATTTCCTTTGCACCTGATGTCAGGGAAAAAAGGAACGCTAAAAGACCTGTACAATGTCAAAAGTATTTATACTAGAATTAAAAAAAAAAAGTAGTATGAAACATTATGTCTTTTCTATTTATTCCTAGGGAACCGGTCTATTGTTGGATTCATTGCTAATGTTTCACCTAAGCTATCCCAATATATTTGACAATTCTTATGATTTTTTCTTCTTTAGTCTTTACAATCCATATAAAAATGTTTATCACTATCACTCTGTGACATGACATGTCAATACTGAAAGAAAGAAAGGTGGCTATCTGGTTATTGTTAAAAGAGTTAAAAAACTTCAAGCAGTATTTTAGAAGACTGTGTTGGTTTTACTATTTTTTCTTGAAAATGTACATGCTCTTGTCCACATCTGTAGTACATCTGTAAGAATTTTTCAACTGTTCAGTAGTTAGTTCCATTTCTAAGGGATTGCTGGCATCCCTATAGTGAGATGTCTTGCAATCTTAGAATTTGCCTTGTCTTATCCTTAAAGTTACACTAAAAAAAAAAAAAAAAAAAAGAAAAAAAAAAGATAAACTCTAGCAGAGCCAGTCATAGATGGCAAAATGTCTTGAATATCATACCCAAATAGTCATTGCAATGCAACTGTTAGTGTAGTCAGGCACCTGAGTTATAAACCAATCCAGCTGTCACTTTCAGTACAAAAGTAGCAGTAATACGATTCTCTTTTTCTCATTGAGGGAAGAAAAAAGGAAAGTAAATGTCTGATGTTGTCCTCTGTTCTGTGCAGACATGGGCTTTTCAGATGCTCCTCCCAGCATGAAATGCTATTTAACTCTGAGGGAGGGAAGAAAACTGGTGTACAGAAAGATAGATTGTAGTAGCCTGTGATCTAAAGAAAGTATTGCTGTATTTAACTGCAAAATGGAGGAAGACGTCCTAAAACAAGATAGAAAATAATTCTGTTCCACAGTTGCCTAAGTAAAGTACACTATGTTTAAATTAGCAAGTAATGTGGCATAGTAGGAGCAGGTCTGTGGAGTGAGATAGTTGGCTTTCAAGACCCCTATTGCACAGATGGGGTTGGGAGAGGGTACTTTAGACTAGTTCTAGCCTGGTCCTGTGAGCTGATGGAAATGCCTCTTTGTGGGTGGAATGTATTTGGTGGCTTCACAGGGCTCATGTTCCGCTTCAGTTTTGCCCAAAAGCAATCTAGCAGCACACTGAGACCTCCATGCCATGTCAAATCCAAGCCTGGTAAGTGGGAATGATCAGGTTTGCTTCAGAAGCGTGTTTCTGATCCAAGTCAAAACGTTAGTGTAGACACACACTTATATATCACTTAAATACATGGGGCGGCAAGTCCAGGAAAAAGATGTAACTTTTCAAAGTGTTCATAGTTATACTATGTAAGTCATAGTCACAGGATGTAAGGGGTGCCAAAATCTTACAAGGTTCAAAACATCTGCATACAAATTCATGGAAGAAAAATGTATCCAAGACAAGTATAAAGACATTACCTCTAGCTGCAAATGTTCCAGAGGCACAAATGACTGCAAGAGTTGAGCATGGAAATACTACTTCAAATTGTCCTGTTCTTGCACTGTTTTCGGGTTACCTGTTATTGATCACTCTCAGAAACTAATGGGCAAGGTGTGACCTGGTACAAAAGCCTTATGTTGACTAACCCTGCAGTAACGACCTTATGCAGCCCACAGGATGTAAGTGAAAGTCCAGAAACATCCAGAAAGATTACTTGCTCAGTCATTATTTCCAATTTGTCCTTTGGAGATAAATGTCTATGCCCACTGATGAGCTACAGAGCCAAAACTTCTGCCTTGGAAACTCAGGTACTTGAAGACAGGGATAGATGTAGTTCAGGTCCTGGTCTTTGAGAGGCAATAAAGGCAGCATTTTTCTGTGTAGAACTTCACTTATGTTGCTGTATGTTGACAGAGACAGCAGTAATTAAAATCTGCATTTAATTCTTAAGTATTTCTGTGATACTAGAACACACTTCTGTGTTCTACTTCTTAAGTTTTAACAGCAATGTGTAGGATTTGTATTTGTAAATGTCTAGGTCTGATACAGTACCTGACAATAAATGTATAAATAATAGCTGATGCTAAAGACTGTTTTCCTCCCATAAGATTCAGTGTTTTCCTTATTTATTTGGACATCCTGCAGTTCAGACTACTCCCTATGGATATTAACTTACAAATATTATGCTTATACTTGGAAAAAAAAACAAAACACCAAAAAAAGCAAAATTGTTCTCAGGAAATCTGTAAAAATCTTCACAGCTGTAGAGTGCACTACAGATATGCCAGACTGTGACTGAGGAGAAGATTCCATAAGAATGAGGCATATTCAGTCCAATTTAAGGGTCAATTGGGGGATTTTAAGAAAAAAGTCTGTAATAATATGGAATAATTAATATTTAATGTAGATGGGAAGTTTTACTGAAAATTACTCTTTAGATGTCCCAAGAAGTTCCTTTAAATCAATTATCTATAAATAGAACAATTATTAATGGAATAGACTTAATGGTAATCATCTGTACTTTATTGTACTGCAAGTTAAATATTTTTAAACCATCAAGCTCATCTTAAGGAGATAATATGCTATCTGGAAACATTAAACTTGTAAAATATGAGACAAAGTGGACAAAGGAATTCAGAGAAAGAGGATAAATTAATGTATATTTGTGTGTTGCAATAATGTTTGAGAACGTGTACACAGAAAATTATTCCAAGGATTAATTACTTGGCATGGAAGCAGACAGGACATACTAACTTTTGCTACTGTTCAAGCTTTTCCTTGCAAAACCAGAAATTGTCTAGTTTCATTCAAGATGTTTGGACTTATTTGGCTGTATTGGGTTTGCATGGCAAGGTTTCAGTAGCTGGGGGCTACAGGGGTGGCTTCTGTGAGAAGCTGCTAGAAGTTTCCCCTGTGTCCGATAGAGCCAATGCCAGCCAGCTCCAAGATGGACCCGCCACTGGCCAAGGACGAGCCAGTCAGCAACAGTGGTAGTGCCTCTGGGGTAACATATTTAAGAAGGGAAAAAAAAAAAAACCCAAAAGACCAGAACATCAGTGCAGCTGGAGGAAGGAGTGAGAGTATGTGAGAGGAACGACTCTGCAGACACCCAGGTCAGTGAAGAAGGAGGGGGAGGAGGTGCTCCAGGCACGAAAGCAGAGATTCCCCTGGTGCAGACCATGGTGAGGCAGGCTGTCCCCCTGCAGCCCACGGAGGTCTGCGGTGGAGCAGATTTCCACCTGCAGCCCGGGGAGGACCTCACACCGGAGCAGGTGGATGTGCCCAAAGGAGGCTGTGACCCCATGGGAAGCTCGCGCTGGAGCGGGCTCCTGGCAGGAGCTGTGGACCTGTGGAGAGAGAGGAGCCCACACTGGAGCAGGTTTGCTGGCAGGGCTTGTGACCCCGTGGGGGACCCACGCTGGAGCAGTCTGCTCCTGAAGGACTGCACCCCGTGGAAGGGACCCACGCTGGAGCAGTCTGTGAAGAACTGCAGCCCGTGGGAAGGACCCACATTGGAGAATTTTGTGGAGAACTGTCTCCCATGGGTGGGACCCCACGCTGGAGCAGGGGAAGAGTGTGAGGAGTCCTCCCCTGAGGAGGAAGAAGCAGCAGAGACAACGTGTGAAGAACTGACCGCAACCCCCATTCCTTGTCCCCTTGTGCTGCTCGGGGGGAGGAGGTAGAGAAAATGGGGAGTGAAGTTGAGGCCGGGAAGACGGGAGCGGTGGGTGGAAGGTGTTTTAAGATTTGGTTTTATTTCTCATTACCCTACATATGTTCTCACTCCTCTCTCCTACTCAGTTTTTGTTGGTAATAAATTAAACTGATTTTCCCCAAGTTGATTCTTTTTTGCCCGTGACAGTGACCCATGAGCTTTTTCATTATATTTTCTCTCCCCTGTCCAGTTGAGAAGGGGAGTGATACAGCGGCTTTGGTGGGCACCTGGGTTCCAGCCAGGATCAAACCACCACATTTGCAGAGCAGAAAACAAAATATTTGTAATAGTGAGACAGTGTTTTTTATGATGTGGATGGTGCTGGTAGAAGTGATAGATACCACTTATTTAATATTTATTTGCTTTCTGTAGAGAACCTTCTGCCTGGCTTCTGCACCCAGCATATTACATGATAACTGCTTTAGACACTTAAAAATAAGTTGGGTATAACTATATAAAATAGTTTGACTGATTTCTCTGGAGTCCTTTTGAGCAGTTTCTCATTTATTACAATGTAGTAAAGAAGACAGGTGGGATTCTTCCATGTTTCAGTGCAAGTGGAGCTTTTGAAACCAAAAGCCTTACAAGCAAAATACAGTATTTCTACACATGAGAAATTTTCAGAAATATTTCTGACCATGAATTTGCATGTAAAAACATGCCAAAAGTATGTGGGTGTATTTCAGATGCAGTTACTTCCAGATCTGAAAGGATCAAATACATGGGACAAATCTAGAATCCTTACATGATTATGTTAAGATTTAATACAAAATGCCATTAATGTTTTGTAACTGAAATTGCATATGCTGAAAGTCATAAATCACGGAGCTCATTCTTCCAACCATGAAATAGCATTCTAAACTCCTATCACGTCTGTATAAGAACTGCTAGAATATTATTGCTGTTATACTGCTTTTTTTTATGGTGCTACATGTTGTAAATAACATTGTAGCCAACTAATAATAGTGTTAAAATAAAATGTTCTTTTCTTTGTGCCAATCCAGGTAGGTAACATTTTTGATAAACCCATAAAAGATGTTATTCAAGTAAGTGATAAAGAACACCTTTGTTCATACTCCTGTAGTTCTTATCAACTCTGCAGACAGGTACTAGGTAACAGGGTGAGGCCGAATGAGAATTGATCAATTTTTCTGATTATACAGTTTAGATAATTACCTCCCTCCAGGTCAGTGTGCATTTCAGTCATAATGATGTGTGTTCAGACAAGAACTGATACGATGTCATTATAAGGAAGATGTCCAAAATCAAGAATTTCCTGTATTAGAGCATATTTAGGAAGTTTTGGAAACTTTGTTTTTAAGCATTTTTAACTCCCAACAGCACCCATTTTATTTCCTTATTTTAATTTTAAATAAAATATACTCAAGACACTTCTCAGATTCTGTGGAAAACATTTGTTATTGTAGCTTAAAATAGAAAAGAAAAAAAACCCCAGCAGTATGATTGAAGAATGTTAGTGAATTCAGCACCAGAAATGAAGATTATATATTATTAAGAGGGTGAAAAAAATGTCTTCCTGTATAACTGGCTGTAATAAAAAACAACCTGTATGAAACCTAGTAACATATATATATATATACACACACATATATATTTTCACAGATCTTATTCTCTGATATAGTGGTTGTGGAGTTTTACTTGGTTTTGAAATAGTTTATGACAGAAGCAGTGGCTTTTAAAGGTGACATACAGTCAGATGAGATATATTGGCAAAGCTCCACAGAAGTCTGTAACTGCATATTTTATAGGTATATCTTTCTCTATTGGTATTTACATATGAAAATGTATCCTAAATTTTAACATATTTTAACATCATTTGAAACATGTTTATTCATGACAAGAGAACGATTTCTTTAGGTATATTGATTCAAAATGGTTTTTAACTGTAGAGGCACTTACGTTTATTCTCACTGCTGTACAGTTAGTCTCTGGTAACTGACTCAGAATTGTCTTTACCTAGACTGGATCATGTCTTGCTTCCTGAGTCAGCTTTCACAAATTATAGATTAGCAATCTTCCACACGCAGTTTTCTTCCAAAGTACAGAGAAGATCATAATTTGCCTGGAATTGCCATCTAAACAGTATTTAAAAACAAACAAAAAAAAATGGGTTCCTTGTCATTAAGTAAAAGGAATATAAGACAGGATATAATAATAATAAATTATTATATAATAAATATAATAAATTTAATAGGAATAGAGAATTTATGTAGTGAAGTAAGAGGTAAAAATCTTTTGTTGGTTACCTTGAAGCATTTTAATATGCCAGAGTATTTCAGAACAGCATTTCAAGTATTGCATTAAAAGATTTCTCAAATTGATATTAAATTTTTTTGAGAGAGAGAGGGAAAGGATGGGTGAAGGTGAATATTTGTTTATTATTAGAGGAACAGAGATTTAACAACACCATTACTTGAGTAGTCACGGTAAAACCCACTTACCTTTTAATGCACCTATGAAATGCTATGAAATGAAGTACAAGACCAAGTATTCTGTTGGCAACAGTAGTCTTTGCACTGATTTCTATAGGTTGTGGATCGGGTTGCAGGCAGTCATTCACTTAATACACATTTACACACATTTTTTGAGCTGATACTGTACTCTTAATGAGGTGCTTTAATAATGACAGAAATATTAACTTGTGCACACCAAAGATATCTTTACGCAATTTCCTAATATCAATTAATATTTCCATATTAAGGGAAGATCTGTCATCTTGTGCATAAAAGCTTTCGAAAGCAAAATTAAATATATTCATCACCCAAATTTATGTAGCACAGAGAAAGTGACATCTGTATCCACTTACATGCATAATAAACAGCTTACTAATAAATACATATTAAAATATCCCCATGTTTCAAGTTCTTGCTGGATGCTCTTCATTTTACACTGTACTGATTGCAGTGGTATTCAGGGTGAGATGCAGAAATGGCAGGATGAGCTTTCTTCCCACTAAGCTGTATGATCGAATGCGAGTGTTCAGAAAAATATTTTATAATTAATTCTGCCTGCACAAAAAGGGCATCACGTCAGTGTTCAGAGACGACAGACCCTACTTCACTGGCTAGACTACACATCTATTATTGTGTACAGTTCTAAGCACCTCAGTACCAGAAATATCTGAATCAATTGGAAGGAAATAGGAAAAAAGGGGAGAAATATGCAAGTACTCAATGGATAAAGGAGGATAGACTGTAGATACAAAGATTGTTACATGTCATAGAAGAAATTTCCACAGGCTGGGCAGATTTTCTCTGTAACTGTATTATATCAATATTCTTTTAATTCAGTGGTTGGAACAGGATTAAAGAAAGAGTTGTCATATAAAAAATACCTATTTTCCATACATCCTCCTAACTGCCTCTCTTCAGTCAATATGTAGTTCCAGTGGCCATTTCCTACTCTGTATGAGAAATTTCTCCTGTCCCTGCAAAAATTCCATGTCTAATTTGGTCAGTGGTATGCTAATATAAAGCAGTCCAGCATCTGGCTTAAGTAGAATGCATTTATTTTGCAGTGCTGAAAGTGAGGATTCATGTATGTGTTTATACATATACAAAAATACACATATATGATATATTTTTTTTTTCCCGAAAGCAAAATGCTAGGAAGTCATATGGAACGAACAAAACACAAGAAAATTCTAAAAAACCTGTAGTGAAAGTATATGTGAGAAAAGCAACCTCGCAAAAATTTAAATTATGAAAATAAATCTGCCTGAATTTCTGTATACTCGCACAAGCCCGAACCCACACCCACACAACTACTTGTGGGAATCAGTTTGATACAGTGTTCAATAAATTTCTGTGTTGTTTTTCTTTTTTTTTTTCAAATATAGTCCCTGATACATTTAGTGAAATACAGACACATAACAGAAAACTGCATGTAAATCAGACTTCCTCAGTTTACATATTTGATTTTGCAATCAAAACAACACTTTCCTAGCATAGATTTTTGTCCTACTAATTTAATTATAGCATAGCTAAACTTTAAGTCCCTCTGCAGTGGAAGGATATTTTAAATTATTCCCCCAATTTCTGCACTGTGCTCATTATTAGCCAAGTATCATAATTATCATGTCCTTTTTTTTTCCTTTTTTTTTCCCCCATTTCCAGATTTTGCTTGCATTTGTCTTTTTTTTTACTTGCGCTTGACCATGAATGACTATTGGCTCCAACCGTGAGTCTTGGTCTCAGTTGCTGTTTTATCATTTTAAGGATTTTTCTGTTGAACTTCACTTGGCTACTTGATTCTTCTGCTGATCGCCAATATTCAATATTATCCTTTAGTCCATCGCTTCACTTAAATCCTTTGCCTGCTGGTATCTTTTTCATCTATTACTCAGAGATTGGCATTCTTCTTTAAAAACTGGGGAAATAAACAAGCCCAAACAACCAACCCTCCTGTTTTATTTCGTGATCTTTCAGTGGAGTATTCTATCTAAGCTGTTACATCTTTCTAATGGCAACCTGCTGTGACTATCCTCTTTCATTTCCTTTCATTTACTGTTTATTTAATCTAAGCATGCAGAGAATAATAGACACATTCTACTTTGTCGCTTTTTCAATAATTTTTCCTTTTTCTTGTGAATGATTATTGATTATGTAATACTCACTTTTATGACATTCATGGCTCGGCTCATTTGCCAGCTCCCATGCCTGAACAGTTTACAGAAATGCAGTATTTATTGACTTCTATTATCCAGTACTTTCACTTAATATAAATGGCCTGTGGGAGAAAAGTCTCATCAGGACGTGTCATGAGGTGATAAGATGCCTGCCCTTTACCAAATTAGAATGGGAGAAGAGACCGTTCTAACTCCTGTCTATCCTTAATGGATGCCTCCCTTAACATTTTCAAAGGTTGATACCTTGAAGGAAAGTAAAGAAACAGAAGCTAAACTTAAAAACTCACAACTTGTTCCTTTTATTTCTCTGTGGAGAACATCAGGAAGAATTTTATTTATTCAAGATAAAAAATGGAAAAGAGTAATCTGAAGGCATCTTGGTGGTCATTCTGTATTCTGACTAGTCAGTCACAGTTAAGTGGATATTTAAGCTTGAAGAAATATACTGGCAAGAAACCCTGTCAGCAGTTCCAGACGGAGGCTTCCAGGCAGAATGTTATCCAGCCGTAAGACAGCTACAGTCTTTTGGGAACAACATTTACAAGCTGTTCATACCGGTAAGATCAGAAAACCAAGTCTGATTTGCAGTAAAAGCTCTAGGGCATGTTTATACTATCTGCTTTACTGTCACTGAAGTATTAATCTGGGTGTTCAGGTTCAAAAAAGTGACCTAATGCCTTCAGTTAAGAAATTAATCTGAAATAATTAGAATAAGATAGTTTCTGGATTTTTTTTTTTTTTCCCATCCATGACTATTTGATGTACTGGAATGATTACATAAGTTTTAATTAGCAAAGTGGATTTCAGTGGAAATGAAAAACAGGAATATTTGAGAGCTGCAACTCTGCCTGGTCTACTGGTTTGCAACAGTTGAATCAAAAGTTGTGTTTTTCTGAAGAACATGGGTGTACCTTTACTTCATGTT
Organism: Pelecanus crispus; assembly: GCF_030463565.1. Taxonomy (NCBI): domain Eukaryota; kingdom Metazoa; phylum Chordata; class Aves; order Pelecaniformes; family Pelecanidae; genus Pelecanus; species Pelecanus crispus. The sequence goes on from NC_134645.1 coordinate 107,041,055, forward strand.
ATTGTCCTCTCATATTATTTTCCATCCTTCAAGCAGCATGGGCTCCATTTAAGGATTCCCAAAATGTCTTTCATGGGTTGTGAGTAATCCGTGAAGTGTCTGCATGTTCTGCAGAGGACTGGTTGCCTATTCATGGTCAGCCTCAAGTGATCCAGCTGATTGCCAACACTGTAATGAATGTTCATAGTCACATTCTGCTGGAAGAGCATCAGTGCTCAAGAGGCTGATGACAGGAACTGATCAGAGGTCAGTGTGTCCTGCTGCTGTGGCACCAAGACACAGGCAAAACTCAGAAACCCCTAAATTAGACCCTAAATGTTCCTCCCACCCTCCCGACCATTCTACATAGGAAAAGGATTCCTTTGTTAAGCTTGTTTCAGGGACATCTCAGAGTCTTTCCCTGAGTTTTGAAAGATGGGGAATTCCCAGTTCGAGGTGCAATCCTAAAGCTTTGGGGAGGGGCAGGGCTACTACAGCATAGTGCCCAAGTCTGCAAACACATGCCCCAGTGAAGAACTGCCCCGTTCTGCTTACAGGTTCTTGTATATGCAATACTATCCTGTATGCAGGCATTGCGAAGTTGAGCTTAAGTTTTAATTCCCAAGCTTAAATCTTCTTAAATGGCTATTTAATCTATCTAAATGTCTTTAAAATTCTGTATTTTCATTTGTCCACATAAATATTTGTAACTGTTAGATTCAATAACCTTATATATTCCTTCTCACTTTTTCCTCTTTAGCAGTAAACAAGATTTTTTTCAACTTTTTATATATTAGCTTTTAATTCTCTAATCTAGCATCTCATATGATTTCTGATTTTTCTAATTCATTAACTCACTTCATATGTTATAGTCATTTAATCAAAAAAATGTTAATGTAATCCCAATTCAGTTTGTATTGAAAATCTTACTTTGTTCCTATTTATAGAAAAGATTTCTGAGTAAGATACTTAAGTGTGTTTTTAGGTGTTTTCTAAAACAGCCCTTATTTTGCAACAAGTGTCCACATACTTAGGCTGAGCTTTCTTCTCGATTAAGTTCCTTGCCTTTACCAATGGAAGGGTAAAGAGCATTTAGTTTATTTAGCAAATAAAGCAACTATCCCCATACCATAGTGGTAGAAGTTTAGTAAGGAGTCCATGTCAGGTCATTCATAGCTCAAGGCACAAAAGAAGCATCAAGATTATTTCATTCTTGGTGAGAGACCTCCAAGCACTGACAGGATGCCCCTCTTCTCCAAAGATCTCTATAAAAGTCACCTGATGACCAGTGATCAGAAGGGAAATTTAAAACTAAAGGATATCAGCCTGGCAGACATGGGTGCTTTTTCTACTGACCAACTCCATAGAACTTAGATTGAATTGCATGTGGGCAGGCAATGCTCCTACAAAGGCTGCTTCACTACATGACTGAGGCTGTTCCATCTCCAGGTGCCTCAGGCAACACCTCTTATTCCAAGCAATTCTTGTCCTATTTCTACATACAGTTTTATTGTATGTTGCTTACTGTGCTTTCAAGTCTGAGAGACTTGAAGCACACAAGTCATTATACACAGTTTATTTTCAAATATAATTGCACACTACAGAAAACATTCTTGAAGAGTTGAGAGCATCTGCTGTTCTCATTTGAATGTTTTTGAATAATGTTCAGCTGAGGACTAGCACAATAAAGTTGCCCCTTCTTTCCACCTATTTAACAGATTATTGCCAAAGCTTAAAAAAATGAAATTAAGCAAGCCCTCTGAAATTACATATGAAAATAATGTCCTTATCTGTGGGACAGTATTTCTTCTTTGATTTTGTTTCTGCAACAAAGAATCCCATGTTTCACATTCTTCTTTAGATTCTTTGATGAAGCATGGATAAAGTACTGGAGTACAGGAGGAAAGGATATTAATAATAGGATTTTCAGATATATTTTTCTGGTGGACAGAAGGTGTTAGAGTTGCAATACTATATCTGTCCCTGTTCTTAGGGAGAATAAAATGCTGTGTTAAAGCAGAACAGTCAAATGTTACTTTCTTTTGGTAAGTATGTGCAAACCAGTGAATCATTTGCCTCTAGCTATAGTTTGTGTTAGTACACAGAAATTAAGATGCTTACTTGTATATTTTAGCAGTTTTATAGACCCTTCCCCATGATCTCTTAGGCAATTACTAGATTTTCTCTGTTTCTATGAATTTCAATGTTCTATGTATCAATTCGCTATCTGAAACATGTGAGTAATCTGAAAACATACCTAAAATAGTTCTTGATGAAAGTTCAGCTTTCATCCAACAATGATTAACTAGAAATCTTTTTGTTCTTCACATCATTTAGAGAGATTAGATATTAATATTTTTTTCATGTTGTCTGGCACTTGCATATATGGGATGCTGTATCAGAATGTTATAGAGATTTTTATTCTTGAAACTACTTTGAAAAATACATTTTGGTATGGTGCAGAGTAGCTAGCCCATTATAGAGGTCATATACCTTGGTGAAAATAGTTCTACTGCATTTCTCAAAAAAGATGGATGCATTTCAGCTGTGTTATCTGACGTAGCCCAAAAAGTGAGAGGACTTGTTTTGTCTCTAAGAAACAAAACCATTTCTCAACTCAGCAATAGAGCTATTCCAATTTACATTTACTACAGATTTGTCATATAGTATCTGTAATTCATAGGCTTTAAACAGTGACCTGCTAGTGTATGAAGTATTTTTTCAGTTGGAATAGCTGTGATGTACATTACATTGTGCTTACAAAATGGTGTCTACTTTAAAGGAAGTACTCAAGTTAGAATCTAGATTTTAAATAAATGTCTGTCTCTTTTTAAATGGAGTCTGACAATGTAATTCAGTATTTTCCATAATTATAGAAAACTGTCATGTTGCAATGTTTAACTTATAAATTGCATCGTTCAGGTGTCTTATTTTAGGTGATTAAAAATTTGTAGTAGTAAAGAGAATTTATATTCATTCTGTAAATACATTCTTGAAAATTCTTTCTGACTTCTGAGGAATTAGTCAAGAGGTACATGAACTGCTGTGTGAAGTCTCTGATTCTACAGTAATACTTTACAAACAATAAATAATAAAAATATCAAATATTATCCTTTGTTACAGGTCATTCTTCTTTAGGTAAGATGCTTTCATTTAGTATTTTGACTTCTTAAAATCTTCTGAATCTAATTTAAATTCACTGCAAATAGTTGAGGCTCTTACTCTGGAGACATAGAATGTGTTTGCAAACAGTTTGCTGCTTTTCATTGTAAGTTAATGGTACGAGTTCCTCAAAGCTGTCTTCATATAATCAATCTCGTTTGTGTAGCCAATGATTATTAAAGGCCACTGAACGTTTCTGGTTTACGTTAACCACCTCTGAGAAGGTGATGACATATGAATTTGATAGCCAGCAAGTTGGAAAAACCATCTGTTTATAATTTTTAATGCAATTTTACAATGACTGCCAGGTGAGTTTCTAGGAAGTATATTAAGAAGAATCAAGTAAATAAAATCACTACTACAGAGGTGAGCTATAAAACCATTATTATTGAATCACAGGTTATACGAAAGAAATATGAAGGACAGTTTGTTCTAACATATTCGCCAAGAATATTGTTTCCTAAGAATGTGTTGGAAGCATTTAATAATCATTGAAATTATACGTGCTTGGTGACACAGTTTTGGTGAAAGCTAACATGGCAAATGTTGCGAACTCATAGAAATGTCTCAAATCTCCTCTCAGACATAAAGAACTGAAAAAAAGAATCCCAAACAAAAAATCCCCCTCCCAAAAACTCAAACCAGCTGACAATTCCCTGCTGCTTGAAACGGAACAGGAATTCAGACATTCTGCATGAAGAGAGAGGAGAGAAATTCAGCAGTAGCTACATCCCTGAAAGTAGATGTAGCTATCCTGTTAGATGATAGCTGTTGGCCAATGCACCTAAACGCTGGATGAGATGACGATGAGTGTGTAGGCAAATCAAAGTAAAGTTGAAAACACTCTGTTCATTCACTGAGAGGTGCCCTCTGTCAGCGCGCTTGGGAAGCAAGCCAGGGAGATGCCGAGAATGAGGGTAAGCTCTAAGCCTGCCCATAAGATGCACCACTGAGTCGCAGCCAGGTGCTGCTGTGGGTTTAGGAAGAGAGAGCAGACTTGCATGGTGAAGCAGAATGTGTGCCACCTAGCTGCAGGAACTAGCTCGCTCCTCATTTCTAGGGCTTAATAAATGCTAAATACGTCTGTTACCTACAGGCTTGAGGAATAAAGGGAGAGGCTATATTTTAAAGGTCCCTGGAGTGAGATTCTGTCTAAGTTAAGCGAATTAAGGTAATTAGGCAGTAGCTTTAGGAGGACTGTTTCATTAAGGGAAGGTTACGTCGACTTTTGCTTTCCAAGTAGTATTCAGGGCTCATTTATCTCCAACCTGTAGAGGAAAACATTGGATGTCCAGGCGGTCCCACTCTATTCTCCCCCATTCAGACATAAATTCCTGCTCTTCACTATAGCCCAGAGTGAGGGTACAGGAGTTCTGTATTCACCTCATTTAACTGATGGGGGCATTTCAGAAGAATATCCTAACCCCGGTAGCTGTAGGTTAGTCCTGAGGAGGAGGTGGTTTACCTTTTCTGTTGAAGCTGTCCCACAGATTAACAAAGAATTAAGGTTAACCTGATCAAAGATTAAATAAGTAAATAATGTTTTCGAAGGCTAAATGCCTTACCTCAGATTATTACAGTCCATATTCTGATTGACACTCCCAGCTCTTTTAAGTATTTACATGTAAGAATCACTGGATAAAATTTATCAACTCTTTTTCTGAAGAAAAGTGAGGGGGAAGGACAAGCATATGAGAAATCCAAAAAGCCTGAAGAACACTTCCAACCTCTGCCAATTAAGAAAGAAACAATTCCACTAATGGTGCCTTATATCCAGTGTAAGACATATTTTCTGTGTTTTTGAAAGTACAAAGTAATTGACGGCTATAATTATATTTAGCCATATGATTCAAATGAATAAAACCCCATGACTGCAGTACAAGGTGTCTTGCAAAGAGTGTAGCTGTTAAAAACAAATTGGCCTGCCAGTGAGAGTTATTGAATTTAGGACCTTTCTTACAAAGATGGAATAGCTAATGAGAAAATGAGTGTTCTGGATCCAAGGTGATGTGCCCACACCATTTGAACACTGCGGTCCTGGCTGGAAATGTTTTGTCCTGAAAAAGGTGCATGTTTTTGCCTTTTGCTGAGGACTTCCCTGATGAAAGTACAGATAAAAGAAACCCGTATGTATGCATGAAGGCAGTGTCCCCCCCGATCTTGTGTCCTCGAATTTACATGTACATGTTGAGATCTAAAAATGTGCTTTAATATATTATTAAGCCATTTATGTGAGAAAATAAGATACATGTTAGTTTCAGTCTAACTGTCAGCACTGACAATAAAATAGTTTATAGATTGTGGGAGAAGCATAATATTCTTCTTAATAATACAACAATAGTACAACATCAAGCCCTTCTGTGTGGAGGCTTGTTTTCCTTGCAATTTAGTTAGAAGATCGCAGAGTTCTATCCCACATATAACATCTCTTATATACTATGTATTACACTGCGAACAATACATGCGGTCAGAAGTTCAGTGGATTTTTTTTTTTATAAATAACATTTATTTATATTATTACAAATAGTATTTATTTAATATTGTTTTGGATTTCTTATTTTGTAGCAGAGAACTCATACCTTGAGGGAAAAAAACCTGACTAGTCTTCCAAGTCCACCTTATCTCTTTGCCAGCTCTCTTTCAGTTTGTTGCCACTGGTATCTGAAATGGAAGAAGGTAGAAGATATTTCTTCTATTACAAGCCTTGATAGCTATGAACTCTTAAGTTTCTCATCACTGGATTATGTGTTTAGAGTTTACTTAGCAAATTATCTTATTAGTTTTTGTTATTTTATTTATTTAAGAAAAACTCCTTATATTTTTTTCTTCCTAAAACCCTTGTTTTGATCACTTGTCAAAATCAGTACTGACTGAATGAAAAACTGTATAGCTCCTCTGGGTTTCTCACTGTAATTTTGGATGGAATTTAGCTTTGGTTCTTTTTCTTTTTTGAAACTTCTTTTTTATCTTGTTGTGAGAATATCAGCCACGAAGTATTTGCTAATCTCTTCATTTTGGCTTAAAAACCAAAGCACTTTTAGCTGCAAATTTCTGAGGTTAAATTTCTATCTTTAATGAGCAGAAAGAGTGACTCTTAATTTCAAATATGTAGGGAAGCCAAAGAAGAGTCTTTCTGTGCTTGCTTGTGGTGCTGAATGATGGGGAAATATGCTTAAGTGTGAGTATTGGGACCATTTTCTAACAAGTGGGTACCTGTCCTTAGAACTGTGACTGATCTTAAAGCTTTTAGATAGACTGGATGGAAGTAAAACACTTCCTCCAAGAAATTAGAATCACTTCTCCTAACTACACAGATCTAAAGGCCTGTGTTCAATGGTCAAACTTCAAGTGAGACATCAGCAGGAATTCCTAATTGGAAAGAATAATCTGATCTTTTTTCATAGAAAATACAGGAAAGAAGAGTATAAATCCACAGAAGATTTCTTCTGTTCTATAAAGCAACTTACACATAATAAATCAGCAAAAAAGAACACATCTTTACTTCCTTTAAGTTAAAGTGAAAAAAAGCAACACAATAATCTCAAATAAAGAGAAAAGATCTTAATATTTATCTGTCAGAGTGGTATCTGGTAATTATTCATTCCAATATTTCCTAATGGGTTAAGTTTTACTGACACTAATATGATGATCACTTACAAACTAATGTATTTTACGAAGTTAGTTTGGCAGCGTATTCTGTCTTTGATGAAGTTGACAATTAAATCTGTCCTTATTAAGATTAGAATGCAATAGCATTTTTGACAATTTGGCAGCCTATTTCTGTTTTACATTATCCAGTTTGTAAAGATGTAAAGAAAATGTATACTTATTCCAATATGACAAATGCCAATTTCCAATAGTTCTTCTTCAACAGTCACATTTACTATTAATATACATATATGTATATTAATGTGTTCAACATAAATACATTAAGCTGTATTTGCATGTTGACATCAAGAAATATTTGTCAGAATTGTAGTCTTCCATACTGTTTCAATGTTTAGAACATTGCTGTGCTTTAAAAAGCTCATGTACTTTGCTTCACAATTGTTTGTGTATCTAAAGGATACTGTATCAAGTAAAATATGAAATTATTTTAAACAGTATTCTGCAATATCAGTCCTGGCAAGAAGACAAACTTCTAGTTCAGTGGGTTTTTTATCCTCTCTTTATTTGAAATACTGTAGGTTGTTACAAATTAAATTTAGTTGTTAATCTCTGTGGTTATACTACAGAATATTTATGATGAAAGTTCAAACAATTTGTACTATGCATATAAGTATGCATAAATATATATGTGTGCATATATATGTACATATTTTTATCTCTATATCTATATTTATATCTATTTATATTTATACTTATGCAACAACTAATAGTCGAATTTAGGAATTCCCTTTCCCAAAGCATTTTAGCTGAAACAGATTGCTGTGTCTTTTATTATGGTGGTGAAAGTAGTAGTAAATTCAAGGAAATTGTATCTACAAAGAAATCCCAGAACATTTCACCTTTGCAAGAGACTTGCTTTAGTGAAACTCATTTTCTTTCTCCCTCTCTCATTTTCTGGTGTGACATTCTCTGTTTTCAAAGAAATGTTCCTTTCCTGAACACTTTTTAAGATGAGCTTCAAACTGATTGCTATTTTGACTGTTTGACAAGGGCAATTTTCAACAACTGTCATTTTGTCCGATCCAAAATCTAGCTTCTGTGAAAACTTTGCATGGTTTTCTTATGTTATCTTAAATAATTATCTTATCTTTTTTACGGTCTTCACATCACCTATCTTCTCTTGTAGTTTCAACAGGAATCCCATAGACATTACTAAGCTATCCATGCAGACACACCAAATGTCTGATTACTGCTGGTAAAATGAAGAATTATTTGCCCTCATGGGTAGTCTTGGTGTGGCACTTCCTTTTCAGCCCACACCTCTCATTAGGAAAAGAAGATGAAAGAACTAGCTGAAACTGAGTTTATTCAAACAGAAAAGATAAATTCCCAACATGGGAGTGAGGGTGGCCCTTGGCAATGTGTGTAGACGTGTCTGTATGGCATGGCAGTGAGCCTGCTGTCTTACAACATTTTGGACAAACAATGTAGTGTACTCCTGTGCAGCACATGCACACTCGGAGTGAAGGATCCCACAGGTACAATGCTGCAGGACTCCTTTCAAGTTAAGATCTCAAGACTTGAGTCCAGTAGGCTTTTGCCTGAATTCATGCTGAGCTCCCTCTGAGGAGAAGCATTCTAGCAAAATAAAAATACTTAAGGTTAAGAATGACTATTACAAAAACAAGCATTTAACTTCTATAAAGGAGATTATTTTTATCTGAAAAAGACCACAGCTTATTCATTGGATTAGCACTATATATACCTTAATGTTGGAAGTTTTATGATAACAATACGAAAAATATATTTAAGACAAAGACACTTTGAGAGCCTCTTTTTTCTTTAAGTTGCATTAGAGAAAATACCTCATCTCTGTTATATTGTTTGCTGTTTCTATTTACTTTAGAGTATCCATATTCATTTTAGAATAGAATAGTTCCAATTGGAAGGGACCTACAATGATCATCTAGTCCAACTTAAGGAATTAAGACTTAAAGTATTTTTTGATTGTTTGTTTCTAGTTCCTTTATTCCTTTGGATTAATTTTATTGTTATTTTGATTCTTTTCCTGAAGAGGTGTTGAAAATTAAATTTTATAGTAAGAATTCAAGAATGCTTCTCTAATAAGCACTAAAAATATTTCAAAACTGAAAATCATGATTAGTGTGCTGTACACAAAATGGAAGAATGGTCAACATTTTCCTTAAGGACCCAGTTACATTTTTACCAATATAACGCCATTTACTACAACATAATGTCAGACTGATAGTTCCTATGAAGTTCAGAAAAAATAGTGGTATAGAACCCATCTGAATTTTTTAAGGATCACATAAATAGCCACACAGCATGTAATTTTCAATTGCTTTTCTTTCCTCTTCCCATCTGACTCAGTTATTCTTGGGCCAAGTGCTGATTAACATGATTTCCAGAAGTACAATGTACAAAATTATAGCACTTTGCTAAAACAGTGATCAATGTGCTGAAGGATACAAGCTGGCAGAAAGCAGTAATAGTGGGGATGAGAAAACATTTTGAAAATGGAACATGATTTGGATTTGCTGTCATTGACTTCAGACAGTTACCTAAACAATGTAAAATCCTGCTGTAGGGGTTGAGGCGTCTGTCAAACCCAGAAATTTTAAAACAGACATTCAAAACAACTGAAAATAACAAGAGAAAAGGGAAGGAGAAGACAAGCCTTCTTCTGTAATGCTTTGCTCCATATAGGCAGGGCAAACTGCTTTATCTGTGGAAATACAAAAAAAAAGAAAACAATATAAAAAGAGTAATTAGTTTTGAAAGAGACTGGATATATTTTACTCCAACCTGGTACATCAGTAACATAATGGTTATCATCTGGGTTTGTCCTTGATAAGTATAAGAGCTTGTAAAGACAAGTTTTATATTCGGTCTCTGGATTTCATAATTTTCTACATTCTTAAATCCTCCCAGTTTTTAGGTGGCACTAAATGGCCTTGGGAATCATAGGGCAGCCTCTGATTTTCTATGGTTCTCTTTGCAAGGCCAAAGAGTCACCACAGGTTTTGTGGGGGAGGGACAGAGGGAAGGGGCAGTGAAGGAAGAGGGAAGGAATGAAGAAGGAGGGAAAGAAGGAAAAAGAAAGGAAAGATAGAACATAGGAAGGAAAATCTGAATAGCTCTCACTCACAGAACAACAGTCTACTATCTCAGATAATTTTTTGTAGTTTTTGTTCCAAAGTGATAAACAGTGCAAACAAATAAATAGGGCAAATAAATCAAGGTCAATTGGAGCAGGATGTAGACTTGACAAACTAGGTGTTTTAAACCAAAATGCAGATGACTAGAGCGTGGTGCTAATAACGCCAAGGTCACGGGTTCAATCCCTGCTCACTGCAGGGGGGCTGGGCTAGATGACCTCTCAAGGTCCCTTCCAACCCGAAGCATTCTATGATTCTATGATTCTATGACCTCAATTGTAATGAAATGAAATGAAAAACACTCTGCTGGAACACACAAGAACCAGAGTGCAGAAGACAGGCAGGTCATGCACAGTATATGCTGTTTGAAACGTACTACCTGGTTTCAAGGCAAATAGTAGCAATGGGAACAACTTAACTACAAGAAGAAAAATATCCCGTTGCAGTTCAGCTTTTTATGCTTTTGAAATTAATGGAAAATTAAAGGAATTCAGAATGCAATTTTGGTGGCAGAATTTATCATGACTTAAGCAGAGTTATCCTGGTATTTACAGTAATAATAGCATACCTCAGAGTAGTCAGAGTTTAAAGTGTGTATGTGGTAGTACATATGTAAGAGTCTAGTACATATATATTTATTTTGTGTTGTTTAACTTTCAGAAAAATAAGAATTCTTTGTCCTCAATATATCTGGGGCAGAAACATACTGATTCTTCTTGGCTTTTAACATTTAAAATGATTCAAAGTTTCTAGTCAAATTTCATTTGTGGAACCTAAGAGTTTCTCATCCATCCAACTCTCTACCCTCATGCTGGCATCTCCTAGGGTTGCCTCCTGCAGGAGGTGTGGAATATACTTCTTGATCTCTACCATCTCTGGTGAATAGCTAGCCTTTCTCCTAGCATAAATTCCAGTCAGGAGGACTTTGCATTTCAAATCATAAAAGCTGTAGCTTTGTTTTCATCTTTTCTTCTTTGAAACAGAGCCAGCCAAAAGTTAATTCCCTGTGTTGCCAATGCCATTTCTCTGTGGTGTCTACTACAGTGGTTGGCATGTGTTTTTTCACTGTTTTCAGAGGAAACACTTCTGAATAAAAAATAATTGAGATGTTCATATGGTATCCATGTGCCACAGGTTTTCACAAAACACAAGAAATACTGTGTAGCTAGTAATTTTCATTTACTCACTCAGATGCATAAAACGTAAGAGGCTATGTTGCTTCTATGTTTACAAGTTATGCTTCAGCTATCCTAAATCAGAGAACAATCAGCCAGGGGTTCAAGGAAGACCAAAACCGTATTTGCTTGAGTTGTAGAGAGTAGTTCTTATCATTTCATCCTTCATTAAAAATCTGAGCAAATCAAATGCATCTTTTGCATCTTATGGCATGTATGAAAAATCAACAGGTTGTTGCATGATTATATTGCATATAGATAACTACCAGTAAATTCTAAACACTAAACATCTGAAGTCATCCAAAAAGAGAACAAATAAATAATGCAAAATTTCATTAGGACTTTGCCTCAGAAATGTTGCTTATGCTACGATTATAAAACAAGATAGAATATGACTTTTTGAAAACAGATTTCTCCAAAACTTAAATATGGTGATTATCCATACAAGAATATTGTAAAATAGTTAAATAGTTGGGAAAATATCTACATTATATTCTTTTTATCCATAAACAGATTTACAAAACAAAGCTGTGAATGTACCAAGTAAACAACTGAGTCAAATAAATAAATATGCTGAATAATGAACTAACTCATTTTTATATGATATCCTACCTTACACACTACATTGAATAATGGGATCTATTTTTTTGAAATTGAATACTTTAGTTGTAGAATGGAGAAAAATGTGATTTATACTACTGTTATAGACAGGAGAAAATGAGAAATCTTGAAAAAAAGATTTGAAGTTCAAGAGTTTATTGAATTAGATGGCATGGAATAAACAGATCAGAGCAAACAAAATTCACTCTAAAATTCCTCTGAAGACTGTGGAAAAAGAAATCCTGAAATAGTTCAACTACAATAGTATGGAAACCCTTGTGTTTTTGTGAAATCTATAGGAATAATTTATTCATATAATCTATGCCATAATGTTGTGATGTGTTCTTGATGTGAAATTCATTTTCTAAAATTTAAACTGAAAGTATTTTAATTGGGTCTTCTGCTTTTATGAGCTACTACATGGAAGTTATTTTAAAATTCAGATATTCAGAATGATTGATTAAACATAAAGTATCTTAACCCTTCACTCCATTTTTACAGTTGGGAAAAAATCTCATGACATTTCTATTTGAAAAAAATCACATACTTTTGTGAAGAGACAAGGATTTAGAATAACTTACATAAATACATAATAGAATATGAATATTGCCCTGTTGTGGGGTTTTGTGGGTTTTTTTTTTTGTTTGTTTGTTTGATATAAACCATTTAGATTTAGACCCTTAAACAGGTACAATTTTCTGCTTGATGCTTGTAGTATCTGAAAGGATCTCCACGCCCATTTTAATAAAAACCAAATTCACATATTAAATATTCAAAATACATTCATCCTTCAGACTGTGATTTGTTTTGACTCTCTAAGGCATCTGTTTTAGGGTGCGGTAAATTGTTGCCAGGGAAGTGCCTTCCTTTTAATGCTGAATATGGATGGATCTCAGACATTCATCTTTAATCAGATACCTTGTTCAGATGGTGATGTTACATAACATGAGTCTCGCTGTGAAATGCTACACTTTTAATTTTTAAAGTTTTTTGTGAAAGTGAATTATTGGTGTTTTTTAGGAGTTGAAAGGGTATATTTTATGGATAAGCACTGATTTTGGGGAGTTTAGAGTTACACCCCATTATATTGTTTAAGGATTGAGTTGTTCAGATCTTCATTATAAGAAAATCATCCTCCTTGTTTTCTGTCTTTCTTTGGAATGACTAAATATTGGAGTGTCGTGAGCAAACATAAATTACTTCGGTTTTGAGTAGAGAAAAAATAATGATGAAGCAGCTAATGGAAAGGTCCTCACCATGAAGAGGTTACAGTTTAAACTCAGTTGTGACACAAAAAGAGCAGCAAATAAACAAACAAACAAACAAAAAAATAGAAATGTGACTATAATTTTTTTAAAGGATTATGCAATTAGCTGTCAGACATGCATGCATTTTTGATTTGCAAGTGCATTAGACTAGTCCATTAATGGAAGATTTTAGGAGAAAAGTTTTGGAAGTAATTTGAAAGATGAGAGAATAAGTCTGTAAATAGGGATTCAGAAGACCTTGCATGAATGTGAGACAGCTGGAAAGAGAGCATGAAGATAAAATGGTAGAAGGAAATTAAAGCAGTGCTGAACTCATGTCCTTAGCACATAGAAGAAGACAAGGTCAAAGTTATAGGTTAAGGCTGAGTAATTTGGGTCACTGAATGCCAAGAACAAGGAATTTGAACTTGTCCTAACAGAAGGATATAGTTATGGATGATGTAATTGTAGCATCACACAAACTGTGAAGTTGGCCACATTTTATGCCATAAATTACATTAGTATGTTCTGAATCTGTTGACTGAGGTCGAAGATGAAGGGAAAATATATGGCTCCGTTTTAATAAATAGGGTTTCATCCATGTAAAAAAATCTGAGATAATCATGAGATAAAACTGTTGATGTTGATTGACATTTAGAAAATTTTGGCATCTTTGGATATTTTATTGCCTATTTTCTTCTCTTGCTGAGCTCATTATGCCAATGGATATAAATCACTATTTCCTGCCCAGTGTACAAAATGAATAGCTAAAAAGTAAAACTGAACTAGCTATTTTTCTGTGTTTTTCTCCTTTCTGCATTTTTAGTTGGAATGAGTTTCTCAACACCATTTTCTCTGCTCCAGTGAAAATATTGAAGGACAGCTTATGCTAATAAATGAAAAATTGTTATGACCTATTGAGACTCGCTAGTCAGGTTTTTGACTTCTTCAGTATAGCGATTCTTAAAGATCAAGATTTCCACCTTATATTTCAATGTTTTATCATGCAGTTGAGAGAATAAAATAAGTAAACTGTTTTATAACAGCTGTATAAGGCTTATTGGTTTTCTTCATTTACATTTCAAGCTTAACCTAGGGAGAGCAAGTGCAAAATCAGATTTCTTTGCTACTTAGTATTGTTTACCAATACACATCAGTGTATTTTCCTCAAGCATAATTTATCTAATATAGTTTAAATGTTTCTGGCTACTTTTAGAGCATTTCTAAGACACTCTGAAACAGTCATGTTTTACACATCTGAAAGTTTGAATGCATTTTACCACTGGTATGCAGTGCCTTGACAGCATATTGGATGCTGCTATTTTATGTCTGTGGGAGTGAGAAATGAAAATGCCAGTTTTATGACAACATGATGCATTGATTCTACTCACATGAATATCATTAATGTCATACTCTGCCTTCTTGTCTTGTGCCAAGTTATGTTTTCAGCAAAAACATAATAGTGTAATTCAGGATATTTTTTTATTTGAATCTTGCATGATTTAATTTTTTTTTTTTTCTGAAATCCTAATAAAATCTGCAATGAGTGCTGAAGAATGAAGGCTACTATTCAAGGGTATGTATGAGTGTAATGGAATTTTTTTTCCATGCAGTATTAATGTTGAAACCATATGCATACAAATCATGTTAGAGTTTTCTTCACTGTTTGTTTATTTTGTAAAGATATGTAGATTTATCAGTCCCAAAAATCTGCCCACCAGTATGTTTTAGGAAAATATGCAGGTCCATGTTGAAATTTACGGTAGAATCTAGCTAGAAATACATAAGTATCCAGCTGACAAGATCTATTCACCTGGTAACTGGGGTACTCAGAATAGGTTCTTGATCCTCTATGTCCCAGAGGAATGATTTAATCTTGGGGTTAGTCCCTTATATAAAATGGTAGCACTACAAGGTGGAAATTACATCTCACTGGCATCCATTGTCCAGCACCACATATACATAGCAATAGAAGAAGATGCAACGCCTCTTGGACCTCACAACCCCGTAGGAGACAAAGAAATTCAAGGGACCCAAGGGATATTGCAGCAGGGATTTTAAAATTTACTATTGTATCATCTGAGACTAAACATCCTAGTAAACCAGTGCTAAATATTCAGACTAGGAATATTTAAATCTTTTTTCTTTAAATCAGAAAACACCAATGTGATATTTTTTGAGATTTTGTACTGTTTTCTACTTTTCAATGAAAAGTTTTCTATTTTCACTTTTTCATCCATTCTCTTCAGAACAGGAAAAATACGCTGGTAGATTCTCTTAGGGGACATAATTTTCACTTTTCGATGAGCTCTAGCTGAATATTTCCTTTAATAACAACAACAACAATAATAATAATAATAATAATTAAAAAATACAACTGTTCATTCAGAGTAGATATGTTTGTGATTTGTTGCATTTTTAATATTCTGTTACTTAAGAAATAAAGGTTTACATAAGAAGCTTCAGAATATTTTCATAGAATGTCTTTCGAGTTCCTAATTTTAGCAGTCTCTCATCTTCTAGGGCCTCATCAGCATTTTAAAATGTGTCATTTTCTTCAAGCATAATTGAAATAACTAAAGCTGTGTCTAGTTGCATTTTGGTCCAGAACTTTCAATATGCACAAGAGCAATTGACCAAATATCACCAGATCATCTGAATACTTTGGGAAATTGCAGACTAGTCTATCCTACAGCAATTTTCAATGACTAATTCTCATTAACTTTTGATCTTCAGAGTGTTCATCCAATAGTTTGTTGATGAAGTTGTTCTGGCATTTTCCAGGGTTTTGCATTGATAACAGATAATGAAGAAAGAAGGTAGCATTGAATGCAAAAATAGAAATGTTTTAAGGGATTTCAGTATACAGGATATCCACCCATTTTCAAGGACTGATCCTTGGTGCAGCCAAGTCTGCTGAAACAGTGCCTCTGATGCTGTTTGTAGTTTCATTTTATAATGTATCCTTTTATTATGAAAGCTGCTTTTGTAAAGGTAATCAAAGCTTCAAACTACTTGTTGTTCCTGGTTGCTCCACAGCTGAGCATTTAAGCATGAACAGAGTAAAACAACTGTTCTAATCTTCACATCTTCAGTTCATATTTATTTCTGAGTTGTGAGTTAAGCATATTTATATCCAAGTAATTTAGCCATCTACGCATACTTTAAAAATATACATTTTTAAAGTTACACTTAATGACTTTTCTCTCACATCAATTTTTCAACACATAGTGTTTCATCTGGTCTTCTTACACATGGATGAAGAAAGCAATGAACAGAAGTAACAATCATTACTATATCCAAATGAAATACCAAGAATGGAAAACTTCACAGTACCTCAATGATAATATGAAACTGCATTTTGAAAAAAGAAAAGTTTCTGTTTTTTCAGAAAACACTTGGAGCCTGAGGTGTAGCTGTTCAGTTATTTCTTAGAAATTAATCTTCGGAGAAACATTGGCACCTTTGAATAGGCCATTACAAGAAGTGATATGTGAATGTGTGTATATACACATCATTAAGAAAACCCTATTTTTAGTAATTGTCTATTTGAGACTACCAGTTAGATTATGTGCAATTTTATATTTCTTGGAATTAATGTTTAACTTTCTGATGTACCGTGTTGCACTTAATTTGAAAGGATAGGGTTTGTGTTTTACCTCTTTTTTATTCTCTTTTCAAAAGTAGTAATTCTGAAATTTGATTTGTAATTGAAGTTAAAATAAACAGAGACTATCACAGTCTCAAGATAATTTACCATTTGTACATACATCCTGTGCTTAGCTGATGTCTGCCCTGATGTTTGTCAGTGTAGCTGCAGGTTGCAGTTTTCTTCCTTGTGCCATACCACAGTGGTGAAAGTGAGTGTCTTCTTGGGATTAAAGCTGTCTGCTGTGGAAGCACTGAAATAGGATATGAAGAGGACCAGACTGCTCTGGTGTATCAAAGAGCAGCATTGCACTGAAGAATGTCCCTTGTGCTGTAACGTGCAAGTTCTTAGATGTTATAGTATACAATATTATTTCTGTATGTCTGAGCATTTAATGCAATTTTGGAAGACAAAACATGTTCTAAGAGGTAAATCTTTTTAGTCTAGTTCTCATTTCAGCTTCAAATTCATAAACCCTTCCTTATTAGCAAGTGGACAATGAAAAATGATTGGTGATTTGGTGCTTGTCTAAAACTCAAAACTTCAGTTTCCTATTTCCTGTGGGTTTGTTTGCGGTATAAGAACAGTCCCTTGAAGCTAGACCCAGACAAAAATTTAGAATCCTGCATCTGTGTTTAGGCAATGCAGTACCTAACTTTTCCAGCACACAGGCTGAGACCAGAATTTTGAGATAGATACGAGGCCATCCTGTATGGCGGATGGGAGGACTTAGGGAAAACATTACTGAAACGTTGTGACTGGAAAAAAAAAGTAAGATTCATAAGGTAGGAAAGGAAGTATAACTATGTAACCTTTGGGTACTTCTAACTTGGTGGGAGAAACCTGAATTCCCATTCCCCCTCTGAAAGTCGCTTCTGTATTTTACATGAAATAGTTGTCACAAAACGAACAACCTTCAGAGCAGGAATAGAGCTGTGCCTTCCAACTGAGATCCTGCTGGGCTGCAAAATCTACTTACTTTTGTCCATGTGCATATTCAGTATAGCCCTATAAATTTGCATGTTGTTGCACAAAGCTCATACTTAACAAAAAACATGAATAATTTGTTTCTAACGCTTGCCTGATCTTAGAGCTTGAGGTAATGTGTTCCTCTAGAAGGCGGGAGAGATTGGTTTCAATCTTGGGCGATAAAATAGGTTATTATAATAAGGTGAAAGCACTATCTTCCAGCTCCTTGAAAGTAAAGGGAACCTCTTATAGCTTGATTTTAAAGAAAGCAGTTGCTATTCCATATCAGCAGGAGCCCTATCCTTTCTTACATACTCTGATTACTCTGATTGTGAAATACAAAGCAATATTGTAAAGTAGATAGTTCTTTCTCTGGCAAGTAGTTGCTGCAGATGTAGGTTTTCAATTTTTCTTGTTTCTACTTAAACAGAGATAGCACAAGAACACGAGCAGCGGAGACAGTAAGTGTAGTCTTGCAAAGAGATGCTGAAAGAGCAGGGGGTCTAGAGGGACAAATGGGTGTCCTAAGGCTTTGTGAAGGAAAGGGTGGGGGAAAGATCAGAGAATTCAGAAGGGTGTAGGAAATGTCATTTACTTTTGAGTGCCAGGAGAAGGGGAAAGCTGGAGGAAGAAGGAGAGAGAGCAGCCTTGCTCTGCCTATGCTCCTGACCAATTTCCTGAACTTTTCTTCTGCCACTGTTAGGGGGGATGGGCTCAGGGAATCACAGTCTGTGATATGCTGAGCCTCCTCCTAGGGTCAAAAAGCCACAAAAGCAGAGTGTTGTGTGAACTTGAGACACAAACTGTCTTTTCAGACTGGAATAACCTACCCCTGTCTCCTATGATGTTGGCCAAAGAGGCAGTTGGCTGACCTGAGATGCTTTGTCAACTGCTTTCCTCCAGCTTTCCAGCTGGATCTGTGGATGACATTACTGAAAGTGTCCCTTAGTGACCTGTTCTCCCATCTGTAAAATGGAGACTCTTAGAGCATCCAAACTGAGTAATCTTCTGAGGAAGGTAAATACAATGAGGTTTTGAAGGGAAATACTAATGAATGAGGGTACATATGAATAGGAGAGAGAGAGGAGGAGAGAAACAGCTTCTCTTCTTTTCTTGGAGGTGAAGATTGTTTTGTGGTACATCTGATGGAATTCAGTTTAAAATTAAAACTTTATATTTGGAAAGTATAAAAATACACATTTTCAACATCCTGTAGTTTCTTTCCTGCTGTTTTTCCATTAACAGCTCAGAAAAATTGCAAGACATTCCCAAAGTGAGTTAAATCTTCATCATTCCTGAGATCGTTATGGCTGAAAACTGTTGCCTAGCTCTAAAGGGCACCTAGCTGAGGATCCCCCAGTTAGCCTACCCCGATTGTTCCTTCACTGGAACACATATATTTTAGACATTGACATACAGTGCTGTGTCTGGCCTGCATGTCTGTGCACCCTTGCACAGAGTGAGAGCAATCTGTGTCTTTCAACAGTGGCTGTATCTACTAACAGGGTCACAGGACCTCATGCCATGGATTTTTTCCACACCATGTGACTCCTTTATCTGTGGGGCTCCAATACACAGAAAGTTGGATCAATTAAGAAATCACTCTGTATCTTATCTGGAAGCAGTATTGAGAAAGTATGACAGTCTTGGGCAAAACATGCACAAAGCTATAAATCCGCAAAATACCAAGTTAATTATTCTGCCTACTGTAGTTACTCTCAAGTATGCTTTCATAATGGAAATGTTTTAAAATGCATTGCTAGTTTTTTTTTCTAAGAGCACTATCCCAATTCCTGTAAGAGAGATGTATATTGGTGGGGTTTTAATTTTTTTCTCCACTCTCTCTCTCTATTTGAGGGAAGGAAGAAATCAAGTCATAGGCATTATATGGATCTTATGTGCCAAAATATATGCAGCACAGATTGTATACAGAATGTCCTAATTTTGCTTACAATCATTTCATTAAACTTCCATTCTGCTTTTGACCACAGTCATACAATTTTGCACTTAGCACGTTGTACACCTCTAAGAGCGTTAAGAAAGGAGGTGGAGTGCTTAGTTTGTGTCCTTTATGCCAGCGATGTTTCTTTTTTATATTGAATCCTTTTGCATTGTTGGAAGAAAACAAACACCTTTATTTCCTGAATATCTGTCTTCTTTACCCCCTCCGACCTTTTGTCAGACAAAAAGTTCAGGGTTATAACTGTGATGTGAAGCATTTTGTGTCATTCTTCCTCTTTCACCCTTGCTCTTTAGAGCATTCTGAAGAATTCTTTATCCTGTAGCCTGTGATCATTATTAGTGTTAGAAGCCAGGCAGAGTATTTTAATGCATGCGGGTTGATAGGTCAAGGTCACGTCACTGGAGATGTGATGCCTGACAGGTAAATCATTCTGAAGTTGTAAGTCAGAAAATAATCTGTTTTACAGCTGTAGCATGTCGCCACCTAGCTTTACTTATGTTCCCTTTTTCTCCTTTGAAATTCAGTGTTTCAAAAGTCCTAGGTAATTCACAGGACATTTTTTTTTTTTTTTTTCAGACAAGTATCCTCCTATCCATCAACTATCTGCTTTTTTATCTTGCACTAACAGCCACTCTTTAATCTTTTAACTTATTTGGCTGATTGTGTCAATCCTGAGTTCAGCTCACTCTCCCTTTAAAGAGACTGCACCCACTGCAGTTATTCCCATATGAGCTATAAATTACTGATAAATTAATAGGGATCTGTTAAGGCTGCTTTTCAAAACTGCCATTAGGAATGAAGGAGGAATGTGTACAGGCTACTATGAGAGAAACCTCTATTGTCTTAGACCACTTCTATGGAAGTTCTTTTCTAATATGTGCCTCAGCCTGATCAGTATGGATTAGTGTGGACAATAATGCATTTTGGAATTATAAGAAGACAAAAACATTCGGCTTTTTTTTAAAATTATAGTTATATTGTCGGATAGAACTTATGAGAGCTGGCTCTGCTCTCCCCTTAATATAGTGACAGTCTCCTGAGATCGCCATTTATATCCTGTGCCAGATCAGCATTTTTGTAGAATGATCTTAGCTTAATTTTCAAATAACTTCAAGATGATCCAAGATTATGAAGACTGTAATATCCTACTGTCTCTTTTTCATTACTGATTATTGTCTTAATACAAGATGACCATTACACACAGAAAAAAAATTCAAATGTGATTGGAAGACAGAATTATTTTCTAAGATTTAATACCAGACTCAAACTTTTGTCTAATTAGAGGAGGCTAAAGTCTGAGGAATTAATTTTATTGCCATTCAATTTTCCAACAGCTGTGTTGGAAATAGTATGTTCTTGTTTATTTTATATTATATTGTATTGTGTTATAAATCAATGGTGAAGTTTTGTTGGTTTTTTTTTTTTTAAACCCCAGTAATTGAACCAAGACTGGGCTCACAAAATGCACTAGGCAGATTTAAAAGAATGGTGGCTTAACCATATATAGCATTTCTATGTTTGGGGATTCTAGAGGATCTGCCTCTTTTCCTCATCTGTTTTAATTGTTACATAAATTTTGTGGTTTGCCCTACAGACTTCAAGGTCAGCTGGAGAGGAGGCAAATCCTTTCTTTGCTTCTTCACTTTTCTAAGATTATGTAAATAGACTTTCAGAAAATACAGCCACTTTTCTTCTGTCTCACTCCAAGCAGCTAACAGTTCAGCAGGTCAGTTCTGGGGAAAATATTTCAAGGATGACTAATAACTAGGCATCTTTTAAAAAATAGGAGAGTTAGTATAGCGAGAGCTTACACAAACCACTTCAGTGCTTTGCTCAAGGAAATTCCTCAGCCTTTCTCCTCAGTATGTAAAAAGAGGCAGGGTCTTAATTCTTTACTTTTGTGAGCTCCTCAGCTGAAATCTGAGCCTTGGAAAAATGAATAAGAATGTACTAAGCTAAGTAAGATCTATACAAGGTGGGCAACAGACATTATAAAAATTATATTTCCATTTTCTTCATATATTTAATGGGATGGAGACTTCTCAGACTGAGAGGTGATTTTGAAATATTCTACCATAGGTTTTGGTAAGATTCAAAAGTTACTTTATATAAGGCATAATATTTTATTGCTTGCTATATCTACTATACTACTGATTGCAATTTTTCCAAACACCAACTTAGATTTACCAATACCTTAAACTCTCAAATTCTCTTGCACATTATTTTGTCATGTTTCTTCTTATATTAAACATATATTTATTGATGAAAGACTTACATAGAGTCATTGTCAAGCTTGATTTTTTTTTCCAGAGGGTTACTACTAATAATCCAGAACCAGAACTCTACTCTAAGCATCTAAAAAAATTGCCTCAATTTCAGTTCCAAAATTCACAGTTCAGAAACAAAGTTTCCATATTAGAAAAACACGGAGGCAGTGTTTACAAAAAATGTAACTCAAAAACCAAGATCTTACGTGAATATTAGCAACCTATTACATGCAGTGTGTAATTTTTCTAACCATTTGTTTCACTTTGGGAGTCCAGGACCTTCAGCATAATATTCTTAAAATCTCGACTTCTCTTTTTTTATTTTTAGACAAGAGACTTAGCACTGGTCTTTGTTGCCATTGTTTGGATAAATCATCTACTTTGTTCCTTGAACAAAATTTTATCCATAAATAGGAAATTAAGCTTAAGTAACAGCGGTCTTGCAGAAAAAAGTGACTTGCTTTTGTGTCATAACTTGGTTTTCTTTCATTCTTTTAAAAGATATAAATATATTTTATTATTTCCTGTATGATTTTGTCAAATGCTCTTTCAGGTTGTTTCTATGTGGTTATCTTGAGAAAGCTATTTAAACTTCCCTTGCATATTCAAATGTGTTTTATTTGGAACAATGTATATGCTTTTGTTGAGTTGTTATTATAAAAAGTGCAAAGCCCTTTCTTGATTGCCATTAGTTGCTAGAATATAAACAAAGGTCCATAAAGTTATTAAATATGTGTAATTTAAACAAAAAACCCCAAACTGTGTATCTGTTGCTATTATTTTTTGTTGTTTTTCAGGCGTCCATATCTGCCCTTAAATTTTGGAATCAAATAATAATAAAATAATAAAAATATTAATATTAATAATATAATAGGAATTATTTGTAAACTTTTGAACATATCTAACACTGATTGAACACACTTTTCAATTCAATATTAAATTATACTTTTGTTTAGAGTAGTTCCTAAAACTGAATGAGAGATTTCTTTTGTAATTAACCTGAGCTCAGAATATTTACTGTGCATTGTTTTTTAATGTCAGATGATGAGAGAACTCATGTGTCTTTAACAAAAGCGAACTGTTTACTCATTCAAGGATTCTGTTCAGGGCTCTCTATTTGAATGAATTCCAAATCAGCAGTTCTATTGAGTTGCATGGCAATCGATTGCCTTTTATGTTAGATGAATGGTCATGTTCAACCCCTCCCTTCTCCCCCATCCTTTTTTTTTTCTTTCTGGCCCACCGCCTTAGGTGCCATCACCCAAAGCTGTTAGTCCCAAACGAGATTCTGTTTAGTGGCTATCAGCCACTTCCAGCTTTTCACTGCATATAAATGACTGTATTAAGAATTGGAGATGTGACGTGGAGTTATAAACGCGAGCTGTGAAAGAGAAAAAAAAGTCCAAATGTGCAGAGGAATAATTTCAAATAGGGCATGTGAGAGGATGATTAGCAGAACTTTTTTCTATTTACAACTATAGGAATGTTACTAGTTAGAAAACAGATTTTTTTTTTCATGTGACATGTTTAGTATCCAGCTTAGGGAGATGTCCTCCCTTTAGAAATGCATACCTTTCCTTTTATTAATAATGTGCCTTTATATGAGCCTGTTTAACTGCATTGGACAAAGCTTATAACAGTTCCATCATGCATGTATTGGAGGGCAAGGACATTGTTAATGTTTCAATTTATTTTATGGTTGTTTCAGGAGACAGGTTATGTGTCTTTCACCTAATGTCAAGAGTCCTCATTTTTCAATGTTTGCCACTTATTAGAATCTTTTCAGTGCTCCCATCAGCCCTGCAAGAACACAGTGAAATCCTCTAAAGCATTCGCTTTGTGGCCAAACACTGGCATTCAAAAAAGACTCTTAGTGGTTGCATAAGGCATCCACAAATGGGAAACCGTGGTTGCGTAACTTCCACTTTAAGCAACATTGCAAAGCATTATATAAATATCACCTTTGCATTATCAGACAACAAGGTGACTTGGTGTTAAACATCGCAATTTCTACAGTTTCCATGGTGTTGCTCCCCATTCTGCAATGGTAACGCATTCTGTTTAGCAATGGACATACCAAGTATCTTGCTGGGACCTTTTGAGAGCACTCTAAGTTTTAATCATAGGAATAATTGTGTAAGGTGATTCTTCTTGTGAATGATAGTTGCTTCATGTTGGCGTACAAAGAAAAATCTTCATCCTTGAGCACAGGCATTTGAAGACCTCATACCTCTGTGAAGAGTGTTTAAATTTTTCTGAGAAAAAAATAAACAAAATACTAAGATTCGTTGTCTTTTAAGGGTTGTTCTGACATGACCACTGATTTTGGTTTATGGTACTGTTAAGGTCTTGTTTATCTGAAAATAAATAGATATGTGTTAGTGACACCGTTGACTGTTGCACCTCCATATAACTCACAGTATCTACTCCATTTCTTGACAGTTTACAATTCCTTCTTTCCACGGGTAGGCTAATATCTCTTTCCTGCACCGCTTCAACAAGGGTGGTTCTCAAACGGGTGGATAGCCTTATGTGTAAAAATCAGCACTACGTCCTACTCTTTAAATCCTGAAAATCTCTTCCTTCGACAAAGTACTTTAGATTTCAGAAGTATTGGAAAAGGCTACAATCTTGGCCTAGGGTTTCCACAAATGATGCAACTAACCTTCTCCTCCTCCATCCTTCCCCCCTCATGAAATCTTCCACTCTTCCCTTTCTAGTGTGTTACTGCTCCCTCTGGAAACTCTTCACCAACTTCACCTTTGTTCTTACACGTGAAACGTGAACCTTCGTTCTCATCTTTAAAGTCAGGTGCTGTTCCTCAGTGCATCTAATTTCTGTTAAAGGGCCTTTGCTCTGCCCAGTCTTCTTTCCTCTGTGCTCCACTTGTTCTCTTCACCCCCAACCCTCTTTCCACTCTGCCTTTGATAGTCCCACTCCACAATGTAGGAATCACAGCCTCCTTCCTGTGTGTCAAGCACTCTCTCTTTTTAAACTCACTTTTTTGCTTCACTTCTTACTTCTTACTGTAATGGACTTAGACCATCTCTGCCTGACCCAACTCATACTTCATTGTCCCTTAGGCAATTGCAGACGCCTCAGTCCCAAGTGTTTTAAAATAATGAATAAGTGCATTAGAGATCATTAAACTGGTTTAAGATAGTGATTTATAGGCATATAGAGAGACATAAATACATTTAAAGAGCCCTACAGTGGCTTTAAGAATGGAACTAGATTTACTGGTGGGATGGGAGCTTAGCCAAATGTTAACCTCTACATCAGTGCTACCTAGTTTAGCACATACATGGCACATTACCTGGGATTAGCTATCTGGCTTTCCTCTCCCTCCAGTAGATCATGCTTGATTTGGCCATAAAGGCCATCACCAAAAAATCACTTCCAGTTGACAGTAAACATGTTTACTGGTTTTAGACAAAAGACTTACTACTGTAGAATGTGAGCTCCCATGTTACAGCAAGTTCTGCAACTCTGGTATACACACAATAAGTCAAATTTTCATTCAAGCTCTTGCTAGACTTGAGGCTTCTGGTAAGGCTGTAACTTGACATGCAAGCATAGGCAAACCCAGAACTCACTTTGTTTATGGTAGCTAACATATAACAGAGGGAAGAATAGAACAAATAAAACATGAATTATGGGTACATAATTGTTTTTGTTATGCCCAACTAATCTGGAGCAGGTCATTTGTTTGTGAGCTTTGCAAAATGCCATGCAATTAGAATGCTAAGGATTATTAACAAGAAAAATGCTTGACAGAAACTGAAATTCACTATTAACACAGCTTTTTTTTTGTTTCATTGGATGTCAGGACTCTTCAGACAAACTTCAAATTGTCCCTTTTTGGGTCAGTGTTTTGATGTGGTTACATTCACTCTTTACAAGCTTTTTGATCTCATCCTATTGATCACAGCTCAAGTACCATCTGATTAATATAAACCACAAAGATCTGAAATCAGGTGCAATCTTTTGCAAATGTTCTTACTTCACTTAGAATTTATGCTAATTTTGCTGCCTCAATACCAACACACTTTTCAGACAATTTTTAAAACCTTAACAGGCCAAGATTAGAAATTCTTGCTAAATTAATATGTTTATCATATGAATGAGATGATTACAAAAGGTATAAAGCATGTATCATTCGAGATAAGTGGTGAGCTAGAAAACACTTATTATGGTCTCTTGTGTGTATATCTGTATATATAGAATCATAGAATCATAGAATCATAGAATGCTTTGGGTTGGAAGAGACTTTTAGAGGTCATCTAGCCCAACCCCCCTGCAGTGAGCAGGGACAGCTTTAACTAGATGAGGTTGCTCAGAGTCTGAATATGTGTGTATATATATCTTAAAACCACACACAGCTGTGTATGTGTATGAGTATGTGTAAGTATATGGCTGCTATTTACCTAATAGACCAGTCTAGCACCAAAGGACCATAAAATTCTGTTGAAAAGTATATCCTTAGATTAAAAAAAAAAAAAAGAATAAAATTGCCCATTTACAACTTAATGGTTCCTTTCCAGCCACTGCACAGAACTTTGACATGACCAGTTACAGGTTGCTGTATAAATCTTTCTCTTACACATAATTATGTGTTTATTCATGTTAAACATTATAACAAACCTACTGTGTAGATGCTGATTTCTAAATGTTACTGCTCTTGATCTTTCCCACATAAACAAGTAGATAATGGAGGGGACTACTTTAAAAATTATTAATTGAAAAATATTTCTTCATGTGAGCTGCCAAAGTCCATAACATGTGCTTTGAATTAGTCAAGCTGGAAACCATATCAGACTTTTAATATTAAATTAAAGAAATTGGTAACACCTATTTTTTAAAATTGATTTTTGACAAAAGTAAGAGTGATTTCAATCACTTCAGTTGAACTGTGTTGAGATTTTACCAGAGTAAATCTGGCGCTTTGCATTTTGGCCTTTGGAAACAAGGAAATGCTGTGATATTCCTTAAGGATTTCCTAGAGAGTTTGCAATCTTGATAACAAAGTTCCAGAGGTTATTGAAAACACTGTGCATTACCTATGCATTTAGAATGGGTTTTTATCTGCTAGATCATTTTTATGATTAATTTCTGAAAAACCTTTAAATTAGGAGGCTCAGGACATACAACATCCTCAAGAGTTGTATTCTGTCAAATGTGATATATAAAGCATTGCAAAGGTTTTTATTATATTTCGAATTGTCGTGGAACCCACTGTCAAGTGAACAGGGAAGATGAATTTCATTTATAAGTTTGATATTAAATAATGATGAAAGTGCCAATCTTGCTGAAGTTTTCAATTCACAAAAGACCCCCAAAGCCAGGATGATTCTGATACAATTACTTTCTGCACTGGGTTTGGCAAGATATCTTTCTTGTCTTCTGATAGTCAATTCCTCTCACTCCCACCAAGTAAAGAATGATGACTTTAAAATTTCTGATTAGTGCTCATACAGTCAATGTGTGTTATGTGCTGAGGAGTTCCCTTTGGTACGCAGGAATCCCCATTTTCATTGCAAGCTCTTCTAGAGCTTCCTCAGGAGTTCCATTACTTACAGAAATGCATCTGAAGAAGGAAATGTTTATCATTGTCTCTTCCAACTCCTGTTGCTAGAAGTCCAAGATAATTCAGTAGAGTTCATTTAAACATCTTGTTTTGCTTTTATCAGTATAGCTTTTGTTTTTATGCAACATCAATGCATTTTACTGAATGCTGGACAGAACTATTTACTAGTCAGCTGGAAAAAGAAAAGAGACCATCTTTAGGCATCTCTCCTCTACCACTGTTTTAAGAACCATAATAATTTCAGGTAGTTTCAATGCTCGTGAATAAAGTTCCCAGCTGTGTCTGTAGGTGATGATTTTCAGAAATATCTAACTTCAGTGATCTTAGGTTTGTCCAACTGTCTTGAGAATCTATAAAAGGTCCATTTATGAAGTGTACCAAGGTCATGTAATGTGTTTCTAGCTGAGACATCCCCAAATGCTTGCTTGATAACAACTATATTTAGGTTTCAAATTCTGACAATTAAAATGTTATGATAAAACCAGTGTGCAAGCACAACTAATAACAGAGATTGAATCTGTCCCATATGAACATGAAGCAGTATTTCCTACTCAGAAGTGACAACTGTATTTTTTAACTTGAATACTTTAAAATTGAATAGACTTGAATTGAATAGGAAAAAAAACAATTTAGGAAAGTTTTTTCTTTTGGGAGGGAAATTAACCCATTACTGTAGTGATAGAGAAAAAAACTCTACATAGACGCAAAATAGTTTCATTTTAGCAATTTAACTCCATTCATATATGCCTAAATACATTAATGGTTAAGTATCACTATGCATCACATGTAAAATCTTGGAATGAAAAGGCAAAATTGGGATGATTATTGCGTGTCGTAAATTCCAGGGTAGATCCAAGTGTTTAACTGGTGATAGGTTCCTCTATAAGTCAGTTGAACATCTAAAAGAAGGAAAATGCAATTGCAGAGGCATCTGGATAAAACTTTGTAAGATATGTGTTTGATACAAGCATGCTAAGTGGTTAAACATGTCACCCAAAGAACTACAGTGTTGGTGTTTTGTGTTTACCTCTGCAGTGTTTCATGGTTACATGGTCCCTGCATGTAGCTGGATGGTTGCTTGAAGTTTATCACCATGAATAAAGGAATGTTACTGAATCGAGAGAATATAATATCCAGCTGAGCATTTATTTAATGTATATGGTGCATTCCTTGGAAACAATGTGCAAAACCTGAAGTGAATGCACTCTATGGACTGCTCAGGATTTCCCAGGCTGTAAGACCTACCTCATATGAAATACCCTTTTCTTCACTTGTACAAGTGTATGAAAGGGCTTTACCTCATTAATGATTTTTAGGGAAGAATCCCGAAGTGTGCCAAAGCCTTTCTGGTGAATATGGAAGTTGTTGCACTAGATCTTTGGTGTTTAAAACCAGAGAAGTTAGTCTTGCAACTACAGTATATAAAAACATTGTTTTCCTGCTTCAGTGTACCAGAAGTTAAAATAAATGGAGTAAACAGAAGCAAAGTTTGACAGCATTTATAGCTAAATGCAGTTGCATGTCCTTCAGACTTGTGAGATTTAAATTGGATGTATCTCCTTGTATGCAGTATTAAAATAGTTAATGTTTTCTCATGACAGTTTGTTGATTTTCTCTGACGTTGAAAAGAGTTTACTATCAGTGTAGTTACTATTATGTAGTAAAGGGTTGATATCAGTGAACATTAGCTTCAGATCTCAGACACCTGATATTGACCTAAAGTTCTTTTCAGGTTCTGTTCTGACATTTGACCTTGAGACTAAGACTGTAGTTAAGCTTTGATGTCTAGCTGCACAAAATTAAATTCTTAATATTACCATTACTCAGCTTCATGCTACAGTAACTTTGATATTAATCCATTGCAAGAGAAGAAACAGGATTTTTAATCACTAAAAAAAGATCAGTTCTGTAATACAGGGGAACCAAGAATAGCCATCAGAGCTTCTCGAATTGGAGGGTGAGAACTGTGCTTTCTGAAATTCAAGGGAGACTGAAGGCAGAAGTTTGGGTATCTCATCACTTCTGATGCTTGCTGAAAAGGAAGCTTTGATTTATACCATACAGTTGTAAATGAATATGACTTACTCAAGATTATTAAGTTGATTTGAAGGCTATGAACTTAGTGTTGAAGAGTGCTCAACTATTTCTTGTATTGAAGTTAATGGTTTTTTTTTTTTTCCTGTAATATTATGATCCTACTGGTGATTTTTATTTATTGCAGACTAGCCAGATACATGCATTCTGGAGGCTTCAGAATGCAAGAAATGAAGGGTTTTTTCTATTCTTTCCCTTGAAATTTATAAAACAAAGTAAAAAATTAGAAGAGTGTTAAACTAGTCCTTCCAGAACAAAGTGTTTCATCTGCATTGATTTGTTAGTTATTGTGGGTTTAATTTATATTTATTTATTTGAATAGGAAAAACATCTGAAAGGTTATATTTTTTGTGTTGTTTGGCTGTAGTCTTCACTTTGCTTTGCTTTTAGAGAGATGGGGTATTCTTGAAAATGAAGTTTGAGTTTGGCAAACAAATAGGCTGTAGAACTGGCAGGGCCAACCCCAACTATTCCAAGATTCAGAGTGAGCATGAAAGCTCATCTTTACAGACAGCTACTATGGGGAACTTCTCCTGTGGTTCTGCAACAGAAACTTCAGCTAGTTTTATTATTCACAGGAAGAAATTGGAACTTGTGAAATAAATAGAGGCTCTTCAGGAAAGAACATTTTAAAAATCAAAATTCTAATCTATACTAGGCATTATTTTTAAAAAGTTATATCACTGCTAGTGTACTTATTCTAATAGGTAGGGAATACATGCAGGGTTTGCGGGTTTTTTTTGGTGGACAGAATCAGTTAAGTAAAATCTTACCTCATGTATTGCCAACCAGCTGTGCCCATTGCAGCTTTGCAGTTTGTACTTCAATAGCTGGTGGAACGGATGAATTGTTATGGGGTTATAATCAGAGTGGTTCAAAAAATCAAGTGATTCTCCTTACTGGGGTGTTTCAACCTCTGTTTCTAATGGCTGTTTGAAATACACAGTCACATCTTCTATTCTCTCATTACCTCCACAGTTCTTGAATATATGTGTATGTATATATTGGTTTTATTTATTGCTGCTCATATATGCAAAGTCATTGTTTTCCAGAAAACTGCTGTCACAAAGCTCTTGCTTGAACAGTATTGAGGAAAGATTGTAGTCTTGAGGATTTACTGCTTAATTTGAGGCTTCAGCTCTGCAGGAAGATGTCAGCTTTTCCTGATCTAGTTTTGAATATAATGCAGGAGGCAGAGGTAGCTAGTATTCAGTGTTTTCTGTGTGGCAAATAACTGGGATCTCTTATGTCTTCTCATTAGAAATTCCATAAATGCCATTTTAAACCAACAGAACACGTCCCTTCAGTTCTGGTACACCTACTCCTATCAGGACCTTCTGCTGTGATTTTAAACACCATATGTTCATATAAGCTTGTTCTGAAATTTGCCCAAATAATCCATGATTAAAAATGGGAATGAAAAGCAACCAGTTTCTGTTAGGTATCCTCCAAATCCAAGCAGGTCTATAAATTAATCCAGTACTTGACATCCTCATTGATATTTACATCCCTGTATAATCCAGGTTGGCATCACATCGGTCATTAACACAGTAAAGAAAACATGATATGTGTTTACTACTTGAGACAACTGGAATTAAGAAAGGCAAACTCATCCGCCTAAGACAGATAACAGAATCAGCAAATTAATGCTATTCTGCTGTACATCTCATAGGAAGCTGACGCTGTAGCGGTGCTCTGCTTAACTCCATTCATTCTGTTATGTGCAGAATCACTTTATTCTGTAGTTTCTGCATCATAAAACTTCTTTAATTTGATGTAAACAATAGTTTAATGTTCCCCTAATTACCCTTTATTTTAGCTTTAGCCCTGGACATGTAAGTGGAAATGCTGAATTTCCAGAAGCCAGCAGCAACAGTGGGGGAGGCTTTTTAATGAGACACAATTTAAGCTTGACTGTTTGGAGTACATTAATTAAATAATTTCTAGTTCTCCCTCTAGACTGACTCTGAAGTTTTTAGGCGTGAACTGGTGAGATTATTTCATAATTAGTAGCAACAACTTCAAGCATTTTAAATAACTTCAGCAAAAGAAAAAAAGATAAATAGAATGGTTCATCCTTTGGCCTCTTTTCAGCTACACTGCATTTTATTTTGGTCGAGATATTTCATTGTTCATTTACTTCCTGAAATAGCTTTATAATTATGTGTTGATAATATCAGACAGTATTAACACTTTTTTGACTTTTTTTATTAACTGATCATTGTTCTTGCCTTAGAAGACACTGTTGTTTAGCTATTGTGCATATGTTGTATTGTATTAGCATAGAAGGTTCATTGTTGTTAATGGCAATGGGAAGCACAGGGCTTTTTATCCTTGATACTGAGGCTCGATCTTGGCCTGAAGAAATTGCATATTCTAACAGAGAGAAAGAATAGAAAAGGACAAATAGAATCAGTAGCTATCTTGTGTCTTTTGTATTGTCTTTTTATTTAATGAATAGGTACGCTTAATTTTTTGCTGTAGAATGTCTTCCATTAGCATCATTTTCAAAATCAAATTTGAGACTAAATATGATGAAAATAATCTCCAGAAGATATGTAGTACAACAATGCATATAGTATGCTGATCCCTCTTCAAACTAATAAGAATATCTTTGCTTTGGGAAAGCTAAACATGCAAAACTTCTCATGACACTGTTTTGAGGAAAACTCTGTTCTTCAGTAAATTCAGCCATAATTCCCAGTGCAATGACTGACAGTACTGACTGTTATAGCTCTTCTCCTCAGGCCAAATCTCTTGTTTATTAACACTCTTCTGTGTTGATTTCTGGATTATGCAACATGAATTACAGAACCGGTCTCATGTTTTAATGATTTGAATATTTCCTAGCTAGTATGTCTCACAGATTGCTAACAGGAGACACCCTAAAATTATTATTTTTCACATTACACATTTTAAATTACAATTGTGTTAAAAAGACTACCTTCTGAAAGAAGTAGAACAAGAAACAACATCCCTTTCCCCCCCAAAAAAAAATCAGGAAAAAAATTACTTTTCCTTTTCAGACTCTCTTTATTCACATCCTGTCATGTCTCCTTCCCTTAATTCTGTTTCTCTGAGGATGAGGAAATTGAAACAGAGAGATAAGTGACTTGCTGAAGTTCACAAAATGGGTTGATTGCAAAATCAAGATATAAATCTCAGAGGCCTGCTTCTTAGTCCTGACCCTCAAGTATTAAACCACAAATAACACATAGAACTGAACTTGGTATCTGAGTTTGATCTCCTCATGAAAAGAAGGGCTGTGACCTATCAGGAGAACACAGTGCTGAACTTTTAGTCCCCACAAGGGAAAGGCAACTTCAAATTCATGCTGAAATTGTAAAGGCACTGTTCAGTCAGATATTGTTCAAAACTTTTCAAAATACTGCATCTCGTAAATATACCTTCCTTTTTTTTTTTTCTCCCCGACCACATTTTTATTTGGCAGCATTAAATAGTCCTAAGCAATAGTCCAGCATAGGAACAGCTGTCATTTGGGTAGTCCAACCTTTACACTTCATGTCACCCACAATATGTAAAAAACAAACAAAGCCTGGAATTAAGTACTGCCTTTTCGTGAACCATTTATCACTTTACTGATATCGTGACTATCAAAATATGCAATGCATTTTCCAAATGCAAAAGAAGACAGCCACCTGCCAGCGAGCACTTTTAAAAAAGAATTTCCCCAAGGTGCATGCCCTGCTTTTTTGGATAGACAGCAGCACAAGCCTGTTTGCAATACTGACATCTAGTGACGCCCAGCCATATTTATACAACCCTCTTCACCAACATTAACTTTTTGCAGCATTGTGCCCATTAACAGAAAAAGATTCACAAGTGAACTAGCAAATATGTCCTTTTGCTTCCCAAAAGACACTGGAAGAGGCAGACAACCATTTTGCTAGAACAATGACCAGCTTAAAGAAGCACATATTTAATCCCGTTGAATATAATGGGACAATTTTCTAGCCTTGTGAATCAAGCTATATTTAACACTTGCAGTAAAATGAGCAGAAGAACAATTTTAGTGTTTTACCTTCACTGAATTCTCTTAATTAGGATGATAGTATAAAGACAGCATATGCTGTAGGCATTATGAAGCAAAAAAGTGACAGTATTTTATTTTAAAGAAATAATTTAAAATCTTTCAGAACTGTCCCATAATGATGAGGTGTGGGTTGCATGCTACACTTAGGGTTTTTTTTTCTCAGTGAAATTTTTTTTTCATGATGCTGCAGTGTATCAATGGATATATTTATTATCTCTACAATCCTTTTTTTTTCTTCATCTGTATAGTTTTGTCTTGAATATTTGTATGTACTGCTTAGCATCCCCTTATGTTTTCAGGCCATGATAGTATATAGGAATGCAGTAAACTAAGATAAGAAAGAACTGCAACAAGTTTCTTCATGATTAATAATCAGCATCATTATGATATGTGAATGTAAGCTATAGTTATCTACATGACATGAAACAAGATTTTGTCTGTCTGTTATAGTCCACTGCTTTTCAGTTCATACTGCCATGATCTAATATTGCTTCTAGGTATGCTGAAGTTCACAAAAGCTCAATGTACCTCCACATCCTCAAAGTACTACATCTGGTTCTTTGACACGAGCCATTGTGTCACTCAACTCTATGTATCATGTCGCTGTGTGTTGTTCAGTGGCATTAGCAAAAGATGCCCTGACACAGGCTATTATGTCAGTCTCTGACAATATTAAGAGCTTTTATACAGCACATGTGCATTTCAAGTTACACCACTGAGCACTGTTGTTCATATTTCTATAAAGCTGTAATTTCTCTGTTGATGGAAACAATGCTTTTAATTAAGGTTGTGTGTTAATTAAGGCTTAGTTAAGGAAATGATATTACCATTTGTAAATCAACAGAATTTTTCCTAATAGTTCGTATCGAATTGCTTCTTTTCATAATTTAGGTCAAAATGATTTATGGATTACCTGAGCTTGTTCAACACCAAAGAAATTTGTTGGGCTTGTCATATAAAAAATCCACAGATCTTTCATCTAAAATTGTCATGAGAAAACAATGTCAAACCACACTTTCCCAGAATCACATCTGAGGAGATATTTGGAGGAAAGAAGGGAATCTGGATGTCTTTTAATACACACAAAATAATGCTTTTTTATACCTGTTTCTTCAGTCTTTTGAAATCTCTAAAGATGAACTTGAAGAGACTTACAAAAACAGGGCTACCAGCCATTGCATCTTGGTAGGTACATTTTGCTTACCATCTGTAGTCAAGTCAGAGCAAGAACTTAGTGAAGAGGCTGAGGGTTGTTTTTATTTTTATTTTAAGAAAAAATGCAAAAGAATAATTTAGGCCATTATGTGAATTGATATGGTCATACTTTTTTGTATCACACTCCAGGAAAATGTTGTTAACTTGTCATGCTGGTGACATACAGTCACCAAAGCTTTTATTTCCAGCACATGCAAATACAAACTTCAGATGTATTGTAATTATTACTATCAGAAGAGTTCCTTCCATCAGCCATATGAGCGGATGGTTAATTTAGCTAATTACAACTCATCATTCAAAATTCAAAGAGTGAATGTATAATATATGTAGAAAACTGCGATAAATGCAAAGAGTTTAAAGTTTAAGCATTTGCTTATTTTAATATATATGAACAATCAATTAGCAGCTGGGGAAGCAAACAATGTAAGTTGAGTAATTAGTTTCTATTGAGTTATTTGGTTAATTCTAGTAATTTTTACTACAGCTTTCAAGCATTAAAAAAACCCCCTACTTTTTAAAGTGTCTGTATAATTTCAGTACGCTCTCATGTCCGTCATATTTGTTTGAAAAATCCTTCACTCGCATATTGAAAAAACAAGCTAATCTGGGCCATAGATTATTTGATTTTACAATTATATGATTCCACAGTCATATTTTAATGGACACTTAAAGAGTAATCTTATTATAGTTGGAGTCAACAGGAATTGTGGAAACTCAGTTTGATATGAAAGTGAAAACAAAGATATTATGATAGTTCCTGAATTTACAGACATATAAAAACATAAACATAATGTGCATCAGTTTGTGCATATGAAATTATTTTCATTATTAAAAATATTAAAATTATTTTTAAAAATGTCAAAAACCTTGAAGAGGATTGGAAGTAAACAAGTAAGTGGGAATTAGAAAAAGCTGGGAATTGAGTGCTATCAGGAGAAATGTGAAAGACCGCCTCAGGAAACAACAGAGGAACTATTAGTCTGTGCTGGCAAAGTGTGCACTTCCTCTGCTTCATTTGCTGCAAAAGGTGGACCACCAGGTCCGGGCTTCTCATGAGTAACCAGCAAGTGGAGGGAAGAACGATGGAGAGGTGCCAGGATTAGCTGGTGCTCCCAGGGTAATGAAGCAGCTTGTGATGCTGCAGCAAGCCATGTGCTCCAAGTCTAGACGTTAGCAGACACGCATGGGCTATTGAAAAAGTAGAACAGGGAAATAAGAAACAACAGAAGTTCCATTTTGAGAAATGGCCCAGAAACAGTCTTAGAGTGGGGCAGTCATGGGGCCCCGTTCTCCAAGGTGAAGTGTGACCCGTGGAGCCGGTCCCAAAAAGGTGCATGGAGAGAAGTTACGATACATCATTTCACTCACTACCAAACAAGTAACAGTTATAGTTAAATTTTAAGGATTGACCATTGTAAAGTGATAAATACCTTTGGAGAAGTATTTGGCACGTTCAGCTTCCCGTTTTTACTTGGATTTGAGCGTGTCTAATATGTTGCAACTCTATTATAATATAGCAATTTGTTAAACAAAATGAGAAAAATATTTCTAAGTTGTACGTTTATGTTGAACAAAAATGAAATCAAGACAGCAGTTTCAATTGCCAATTT
Source organism: Pelecanus crispus (assembly GCF_030463565.1). NCBI lineage: Eukaryota > Metazoa > Chordata > Aves > Pelecaniformes > Pelecanidae > Pelecanus > Pelecanus crispus. Next base: position 107,077,414 of record NC_134645.1, read on the forward strand.
ATGTGTTTGTTGTTGGAATTGCTAATATCATGCTAATTATATTTAAATTGCAAAATATATTTAAATAAATGTTCTCCCATGGGATGTTTTAGGTAATAATTAAGCATAATTTCTTCATCTTAAATTCCCAAATTAACTTTTTGATTTTTTTCTCTGTGTAGAAACATGAGTTATATGTATATGTCTTTGCTTTAAAACCCCTTGGTTTCCTCTAAAAGACACTTCAGAGGATTGTGCTGTGGAGCTGCTAATTCTTTATGAGGGTGCTTATGTGTAAGATCCCATAAAGTTTCAGCTTACCATTTCCCCTGTTCATATTCTACGTGAAGCTGGTCTGAGTTATTTTTGTGCTGCACTATCATTCCACTACTTCTTTTTACAGGGCCTGTATTTTGCAGTTTCATTATTGTCCTCACATTTGTGAAGCGGTTAATGGAAATACACAGATTTTGAAAATATCTGCTGTTACCTAATCTTAAAAAAGAAGTAATACTTGTCCAGATGTGAAGCATTTGGATAAATAAATTAAAGAAGTTCTGAGGATTTGGAAGGTGTTTGACCCCATTTTTTCTAAGTGGACAAATTGCCCCTTTTTTTCATTCAAGATGAACAGCATAAAAATCCTTTTTTCAGCTACAGCTTGTGATGAGGGTGCATGCTTTGCTTTCTGATGATGGGGGTCATGGGTTTTTCATTATAACATACTCAGTTGAAATTAGTCCATGAAGACGTCCTATAACTTTCAAAGACTCAATCTCTACCCATTTGTCTCAAGGGCTTACATCATCCTTAACCAGCCTCTAGTGCAGGATGATTATCACTCTGGTTCCATTTTCATAACTGACTGCAAGTGATGTTCAGTGCCAGTCCTCAAAACCATGATAATCCCAACTTGATAAAGTATGTTTTTTCAATCCAGGAAACAACTGTTCCCATTAGCTGCCCTGTATGACACCTTTGGTATATATGGCACTTCTGAGATCAACTGTCTTAGTTTTTTAGAGCAGAATTGTGAGGATTAAAGACAGAGGATTTAGGGGATTTTTATCGGGGGCCCTGCTTTTGGAATTCTCTATCTGGGAAAATTCACCACAGCAAAATGTGGCTAGATTAACACTATAGAACAGTGCTTTTTTAATTATTATTATTATTATTATTATTACTACTACTACTACTACTACTACTACTACTACTACTACTACTATTTTTCTGCCAGGAGAAATCCTGGAATAATTGTTTAGAGTGCTTATTATAGGTATTTTTTAGCTTACAGCTCCATTCTGTCTGAAGGTGCATATTGACCACAGTTATAATTGCTCTAAATACACTGCATGCATGTTTATCCAGATGACTTTATCTGCAGTTCCTTATTCATTAAAAAACTGTATTCTCTCAGACTTGTTTCTTTTAGTTACTGCAAGATAACCAAAGAAGTGAGACTGAAACTGTGATGTCAGAATACAGAAATAGTGCTTATGTGTTAATCACCAAAAGAATTATATTCATTATATTTAGTACAGTATGCATTATATTAAAAAACAAGTATATCTGTGAAGTGTACATTTTATTAACAGCATAATCTCACAGGAATAGAAAGAAACATGGACCAAATTTTCAGTTCTTTACCTTAGTATCTTTATGTGTCTCTTTTTTTTTTTTTTACATTTGGAACTAATTAAGTTTTCCTACCCTAATTAAAAAATAAAATAAAAGCTAAATGCAAGTGTTCTTTGGCCAGTGGAACCCTTCTGTAAACTTTCATATTATTGAGGTTAACAGTAACTGTTACCTTGAAAACTTACTCATTGCCTTGCAGTGATATAAGTTGAAATAGAGCCCAAGGAAAACAGAAGTCACAGAGTAAAGCTTCATAACTGCTATGTGAATATGTAGACAATTTAGAAGACTCATTACTACAGATAAAACAGAACCAATTCCTAGAAGACTTTTTATAATAGTTTTGGGCAATTACATTAGAAAGTTAGTCTGTATGTTGTGACTTTTATATTAATGAAGGGCATTAAGGAGATTCTAATTATGGTGTCTGGTCTAAAAATATTAATTTAAGATTTAAAAATCTGAGATGTTTGAAGTAAGCGTGACTGTAGCCTCTAGTCACTCAGAAAAGATGGTGACTAAACTTTTTTGTTAGAAAACGTGTTACAAACGCTACTGCATTTCATTATTGAGGCTGTGAAATACCGTATGTGTTCAGGAGGACTTGTTAACTCTCTGTAAGTACATAAATTGTTTTACTAAATGGATTCTCCAATGATGCATAATTCTAATTATAAGCTCTGTGCCCTTGCACCTCTTTTCCTTTATCATCAGGCCACAAAATTCTTGCACAGAAGGGCTGATTTTAAGGGTACAATAAAATTATTGTAATTCTCCAGTACAAGTTTTCAAAAGTTTTAAAATGCTATTTGAACAGTAGGGTTCTCTGGGTAAGGGTGTGCCACAAATATTCACCACAGTTTGGTCAGTCCACTGATCAGTCACGTATTCTATTGGGCTGAACTGAATCCTGCTCCACTGACACAATTGCCACTGACTATTATGGGAATGTACAAACCTACATTCAGACTGTACATTTGGGTGTCTTAACCTTGAACCAGATCCTGCCCCAATCTCTCTTACCAACACGATCTTTTATTTTCCTTTTTCTTCAGGATATTCCCTGTCAGCCACTGTGCTGTGTCAGTGTCATTTCTTACTGCTAACACAGATATGAACTAAAACCTCTAGTTTTTTACAAGAGAAACATAAAGGGCATTAACAGTATGCAAGCAAAATGATTTTCAAGAAATTTGTAGGAACTTAGTAACTTCTTCCCCACACACTTCTTTATCAAATTTAGCTATCAGATTTAGCTGATGCTTTTCAGAGGAGTATTCCAGGCAGACAAACAGACAAGTATAATTTTATATGCTTCATTTTCTTAAGAATTCAACCTAAATACATTGTTCTCATTTCGTCAGTTTTCTTATCTATTAGACCTACTCTCCATTTCTGGCTGACAAGTAGGTATTATATATTCATGTATGCTATTATGTTGCTATTTTGCTAAAAATATTCATAGATTTGTAACCATTCCTCTTCAGTAAATCTCATTGAGAGCAACTGATCTTGGGAAACAAATATATCTGTTCACCTTGCTGAAAATGTTTATGTTACATTTTTGCATTGTAAAATCTCCCTAATTCTGTTAGTGACAGCACAATATTCAGTGAAAAAAAAAACTGGAGGAAAAAAGTCAGTGGAGAAGATGTGGACTAGTGTTCTTTTCAGGAATTACCAACTGAAGTCTCATGTCTGTTGTTTGCTATTGACAAGCACATGGAGCAAAAGTAAATAATTTCTTTAAAATATTTTTCAAACCCAGGTACAGCTCTGCCTGTCTAGAAATATATAAAGATGTTGAAATAGGGAAGGGCATCATTAATTCATTTTAGACAGTATGTAATAAACACTTATTACTTTTGCTGGTTTATTTTTTGACTCATATCAAGTATCATTCAACAGAAGCCATGCTCCTGTGTTCTTGTTGTTAAAATCAAAGCAGTTGTGTCCAACTTGGGCATAAGGAACACAACTCAGAGCAGCAGGACAAAAACTGTTTAACCTGTTATTTCTAGCCAGGAAGTCCAGTAAAACTGTTTGTCAAACTTCATAAATACTGGGTTTTTAATGTGTTCACTTTCCAAGCATTTCTCTCTTCCTTGATGCTACAGATTTTTTAATTATTATTATTTCTTATTAACAATGCAAATCACTTCTGTATATTTATTTCAATTCTACATCAATAACATAGGAATGGTTACATTATTATTACAACTTAATCTTGTGAGCGACTTATCAAAATGCTTGATACTAAGTCAGTCCTAGTACTTCATATATTCCAGCCAAGCAAGTTATCATGTTCTATGCTCAATTCCCCAATTAATTATAGCTTCTTCTGGCTAAAAGGTATATACCTATAACTCAGTTGCTTATGCCAAATAGCAAAACTCCTAATTAGCTAGGTGTCTCATGAGCCTAATTTTCCCTACTTGTATATCTGCAAAGTTAAATATTCGGTGGGGTCAACAGTATCATTTCAGCCCATGGTTTGATGTCTGTTTTGACAAACATATTGCAATGGACTGTTTTCAATGCATCAATAAACCATAGGTAAAGAAGGATTGGAATAGTTTAATCATTGTGTTGGAACAATTTACCTATCAATTATTTGACATCTCATTTTAACTTCTTTTTTTTAGAATTTAAGTCTAATTACAAATTTGGCAGGGCCCTGAAGGCACCATCTGGCCTTACTGGCTTTGCCCAGCCTCACCTGGGGCCTCCCCCCAGCACAGCTCATGGGGCCAGGAGCCCCACTTCAGCTCAGCCTGGAGCCATCGGTTTCTGCCCAAGATACATTTTGGGTGTGCTTGTCTCCAGCCCTTCTTCTGACCCATTTCCCATGGCCCTAGGACTTGTGCTGTTGAAGGTCCGTCTCCTGGATGGGCCTTTCAGACATAAGCTGCAGCTTGTCTCCAGCCCTGCCTCTGACCCTGACTCATTGACGGAATTTGGACCCACGCTGTAGCCTCATCTCTAGCCCTGTCTTTGGCCCCATCACCTTTTGCTCCTGGCTGGACTGCCTCAGCCTGGTTCATTGCTTGTTGTGTTTGGAGTTGTCAAAGGGCACACTGGACCAGCCCCCGGGCTCTGCTCACAGCGTTTAGTCCCTGCAGGACTGCCTCCCGTCAGTACCGGCTCTGCCAGTTCTGGGGTCACCCTTGCCTCCAAGCTTTGTCATCAGGCAGTAGCTGGTCCTTGCTGCTCCCTAACAAAATTACTGTATTATAAATTTTGTGGTTCTTGTTGATTCTGTAGGGGCTACAAGGCTGCATCTTTAGTGTCTTGTCACACAGCAGGACAAGATTTCTGATGGCTAAACTGTCTGGCCTTTATAGTATATTTTAGCTAGTTAAAAAATGGTGATGGGGATAGGTCTCAGCACCTTCCAGTGAGTACCTTCAGATCCATAGGAATCCAGGACCCATCTGCCCTAGTCCAGCATATATCTTCCACGGCATAAAACTACGTACATTGCCAAGAATAGCTGTTGAGGTGGTGAACAAGCATAGTTAGTACCCCACTCCCTCTTGGCTCTTTGACTTTCAAAGACAGCATGTCTAGTCCCCTTCTCCGACATGGCTGATCAATCAGACCAGGATTTTCAGGTGACCCAAATCTGCATAGAAACTGGATGTATCAGAGCTCTGGGCCAACAACAGCTAATGACAGAGTACCTTGTCAACTCGTACAAAACACATGTGTGACTTTGCCCTTAGTATGTCTCTTGGCAAATACCATATACATGTCAGAAACTGAATTTAGAAGTGGCTGCATTGTTTCAAAATTCATAGTCCTGCCACAAGATGGAGAATGCAAGATGCCATCCTGTTGCCTTTCACACACTTTGCCACAAGTCAGGCCATCCGTGTGATTTCCTGTATGATATCTTCTATCTCTTGATTTCCATGTATGTGCATGTCCATACAAAATCTGTTTCCAGAAATCACTGTAAAGCTAGTGAACCAGTATCTTTGTGTGAGTTGGGCTGTCTATGTGTTTTTCTCTAACCAGTTGCATGAGTGCTCAAAGGAACAATAACCAGCCCTGATTTTAAAACCAAAGTGGGTTGTTGCTTTCTTAGTGGAATTCAGTGTTGGTTTAAGAGGGATGTTGGTGTTATATGTACCATGACTAATTAGTTTAAAGGGCTTTTGTAGAGAGCTGTGTGTAGAGATGTTTTTCTTGATGTTGATTGTCTTGACTCTTTGATTCAAGTAGTTTAAGTCTGCTTTCCCAATGGGTGTGTGATTTTAGAGCATTCCAGCATGGTCCAGACAGTGTCCTCTTTGTTAAATTTTCAGGACAATTAGTAGATGACTGAGAGGCAGTGAAGCATGAAAACTGGCTCAGAAGTCTCCTCTATTTGTAATTGTGAGGGATAAGAACAAACTCTTTCAATTCTGGACAAATTAAAGGGTTTTGGAGAGGAAATAAAATGAGGTTTTTTTGAGACAATAGTCTTATCCCGACTGGCCTCTCTGAAGAAACTGTCTTAGCTTCCCGCTTTAGTTTACTCTTACATCATCCCATATATACAAAAAATCAAACAAACCCAACGAACCCCAATAGCCTGTCTTATGTCCCTAGGTGAGACAAGAATTCCAAGAAATAGCTGTTGGCCCCTAGGTGGAGCACCAAAACGAAAAGGCTACAGAGCAGGCAGGGTGAGAGTCTTGGGAGGCAAGAGAAGAAGGGCTCATTTACCCAATCAAAGAGGCCAAGCTTGCAGAAGCAAACACAGTTTTTTCCTGGTGGTGCTGACTGCCATATAAAGGTACAAACCGATCTTGGAAGAGTGATGGCAAAGTTTGTGAGCCCAGAAATTCAAGCCTGATTCCTTCCTGCATGATATATGTCGTGAAGTTTTCTTATGGGAGGCATTAACATTTATCAGAAGATTTTGCACACAGCACAGGGATTGGGCAAGTGCTAGAAGTGCCTCCCTTGCCAGGTGGCCTGAAAGACCCTGTTGAATGCCCAAGGATAATCCACCTATATTGCAGAATACTGCAATCACAGCCCTCTGGAAACACACTCAGGACCCATAACACAAACATGAATAGAGTGCTGCCAGAGGCTGCACTACTGCCTCTGGTGAAACAGTCTGTACATCAGCTTTTGTCTCTGTATTAGTGACATTGTCTTCAAATTCCCTAGATCATGCTACGCTGTAGATACACTGAGTTACTATAAAATGTTAAATACTTATTAAAATAGTTAATCTTTTAGAGAGATTTGTTTTTTTCCAGTACTGTATACACCAATGTTTTCCAGTATTTTCCACATGTAATTCTTTCTCATAAGAAGATATCTTTACTAAAAAAAAAAATAAATTATTTCATGAAAAAGAAAATCCTAAATCTTTTATTTTCTTCTACATCTTCTAAGGTGTTCTAATTTTTTTTTCTTTTCTTTTTAGCCCTTGAACATATAAAGGTACACCATTGCCCACTAGCATCTTGCTGAAGATCACTAATGTTGCAATAAGCCGTTCCCAAAGCAAAAGCTGAATGTCTATCAGTAACATATTTCTTTTGGTTCTTAAACCATGTAGGCTCACTGACATATTTTTGGCTGCCATTTTTTCCCTTGGAAGTAATCTGCTTTAAAGAACATCCTTTATACCAGATATATTAAAATCAAGGACCCTTCTGTCTTTCCCACTACCAGTCAAAAACTGCATCACCACAATAGTCAAATCAATGAATAAGACTCATTTTAATCTGTGTATTTTCACTTAAACCAAGAATTTCTTTATGCTAGATTCAAGTTCTGCTAAGACTAATTAAAAAGAAACCTACTGTAATAAAACTCTCTATAACAGTAACACATTTTTCTTTGCTAACAACATTATTTGAATAAATTTAACATAATCTAGGTTACATGAGAGTTTTGAAATCTATTTCAAATAAAGATTTCTTCAAGGTGTGATTTCATGCTGAATCTAGCTCTGCTGTGATTAAAATGCGTCAGTGTATAGTAGGAAAACTAAACCTTATTGAAAGATGTAAAATGGACTTTCTTATTATGCTTCTGGAGCTCTTTAATTTCATTCACTGAAGCATGGACAGAAAATAATGGGCAGTATTAAAAGTCCAGAGTGTTTTATTCATCATCACCTTTGCATTTCTAATTTTCACTGAATCTGGTGTTGCAATGTTTTAGTGATAGCAGCTAATGATAACTATTTTAATCTTATCGGCTGTGTTTACTTTTTGATCCTACAATGTGCTTAACATGTCTTTGGTTTTTGTGAATTGTTTTGCTGTACACACAGCTCTTGTTGACAAAAGGTACAAACTTACATCCTTACACTTACTACCTACCATCATCTCACAATGGGAGTGTGATTTGCCAGTCTAACTAGTCACAACAGATCTAACAGTGGGTGACAGGAAGGACTTCAGCTTGTGCGATCAGGAAGATAACTGTTGCATTCAAAAGTTTATATTTTGGAGGTCTTGTGGAAAATACTGCACAACCAATATTGCATACCTTTATAGCATAATTGCTATAATGTAACAAAGCCTGACTTGTCTTACCATTTAATTTCTAGATTCTTGCCTTTGAATTCTACAAGTGCAATATATATATATTCTCAGTGAAATAAGTATGTCTTTCATATAAATTGAAAAATTCATCACTGAACGATAGTTTTATGCTACTACTTTTTAAAATGCAGTAGTTATGAGAAAAGTGGAACAGAATAATATCACATTTGATGTTGAAATCAAGTATAATTAATTTCAAAAGAGAATAAAAAGTAGTATGTGCATTATTAAGTTTTAGATTTAAAATGTAAAATATGCAAACTAAAGACTAGGATAGAAATTTATTAAGTGCTGGAATTTAATTAGTGGTATGGTATATATGCGTTAAGTTGTTAAACAGAAATTCAAAGGGCTGACAAGATCAAGAGGCTGAAAGAAGTACTAAATCTCTGTTTTCAGTGGCAAAGGCAGCTCTTGAATGTATAGACTGTTGCCTACCAGCAGAACTCTGCACTGTGGTTTGTTTTCATGAACTATTCCTAATCTGGTAAAATATTGCTTTTCTGAGAGGTCACACAGGAGATTTTATTACATTAAATGGCATTTAAATACTTAACAGTACAGCTTAAATTGTCAGGTACTTTGTAAACTATAAGATGAGTTATTTTGCAAATCTGTTTTCTAGCTGAGTATCTTTAACTTATTCAAGTGAAATAGAAGAGAAATAGCCTCTCGACGGAATAGGTAAAAGAGGACTCAAACGGGATGGCAAAAAAATGTAGATCTTAAGTCATCTCTCCCTCTCTCTATCATCTCTCCTTGCTTCCTTTCTCTTTTCAGGGGAAAAAAAAAACCCAGACCACATCTTAAAAATCATTATTAACTATCACATAAATAAGGGCCAGTTCTGACACTACTGAATGCTATCAACTCTCCCAGTGGAAGACATCTTCCAGTGATCAAGATAACAATGACTTCACAGAAATTCCCTCTTGCTTCTTTAAATAGTAAAATAAATTTAACCATCTCTTACCTGAAGAATCATTTATGTTATTGCTGTGATGCATCAAATATAGATCTTTTCAAAAAGCATAAGAGCCAGGTATATATCTTATTAACTTTTCAGGTATTTCATAGGACCTTGTTACAATGCACAGAGTTTTGAAAAATTGCTTAGAAGGCTTATCTATAAATCTGCAATATATCCAGAACTTAGAATGTGTCTAAGAACCTAATGTTCTAATTCAAACCAACTGAACCAAAGAAAATACCTTATCAACTTTGATGTAGGCAAAAAATACATGCTGCAGCAGATTTTCAACATTGGTTCACTGCAGACTGTGGCATTTTGTCTATCTGAATAAGACTGAAGAACATACAATTGTGTAGTGGACTCAGATCCATGCCAGGAAAGACTGTAGATGCCTAAAAGCAGGATTTAGTTGAACACTAAATGCCAAAGTTGCAATAAAAAATGCCTACACAATTGCTGCCTGAACCCAACAAACAAAATTTAAGTCTTCTTGTCTGACCTGAAAATGCGTCATACAGCTATGGTTAAATTAGCCCATGTAATCTGGTCTGATCTTTTTAAACTTTGACATGCCATCTTCCTAAATTGAGAGCCTATATTCTATTTACAACCAATGGAAGTGAGCAATTTGCTTGTGAAAGCCTTCAGAGGGTCATAATTTCTACCTGAATTTAGACCTGCAGGAATGCTGTATTTTCAGTTGCTTACTTTTCTCTGTAAAATACATAGGCATCCATCTCCCCTCGTTTTACATGTTGAAGCTTTATCACTACACAGCAAGGAATGCAGTATTTGTGGGTCTACTGCCTTTTGTAAATGAAACAGTTATTGTTTACTGAACTGAACAGTTATTTGCAACAGACTCTGCGAACTGGGAATCTGGGGCTCTAGCCCGTACTTCAGGATATCTTGCTTTTTATCCAAATTTTTTTGTATCCAATCTATATTCATATAAAGACATACAGGAGGAACTCTTCAAGCTGTGAATGTGAGCCACTCACTGCCTGATGGGGTACTAGCCTCAGGGTTATTGCAGAAAAGGTGGGCATTAATTTTCCAGCTAATTCTGTGTAATGCTCACAGGGAGTGGGGATTTCTGGGTTCCTGTGTTGAGGAATGCTAATGAATTTTACATGAAACAGTAGCTGTGTAATGTAGATATGATTTGTCTGGAGGAAAGGATGGAAGCCAGGATCCCTTCAGCTAGCTGGCTTACTCCAGTCATTACTGGCATAAAACACATCCATCTTTGGATCCATTCTGAGCAATGGTACAGTTTTATCTGGAAGCAATAAAAAATATTTCTGTCTAGTTCAGAATGTTGTTAATGGGGTTCTCACCTAAGAAATAGAAGAACTGGGTTTGAAACACCAAAGGCAAAAGAAAGACAAGAACAATTCTCACACCAAGATTAGCGCATTGAGTTATTCAGTACATCACTAGGCTCCTAGAGAAACAGTCGCTCTACAAGAAAGATTATATTCTCTACAGGACATTTTGGCATCTAATTTAGTTACTTAAGGAGAAAGGACATCCTTCTGGGATGACTCATATGTACCCACTATTATCCCATGATATTGCAGGGATCCTAATCTGTGAGAAGGTTTTAGATTGTGAATCCTTAGTAGAAAGCTATACCAGTCTGCAGTAAGTTATTTAAGGTATCATCAACATTTCCCACACAGTTAACTTACTGCACTGTTTTCTGACATCTTCAGGTTTGAGGCATTTAACTTTCCCTGTGCAATGCATAAGAACCTTAGATGCCTAATGCAGTTGAATTTTGCCTTAGGGATCAGACACTCCAAACCAGGTCCTGCAAAGCTAAGAAATTGGTACCTGTGTCTCTACTGTACGTGGCTAAGCAACTAAATATTCTAAACCAGAATAATTTTGAAAGAATCATATTTGTAAAGAAAAAATATTGCCACTTAATAGCTTAGGATTTACTTATTACAAACATATTGGAAAATGTTTATATATATATATATATAAGTAACTAAAAGCTAGTTCTAAAAAAGATTGAAGTAACAAATGCAGTCAGAGCTAACTTATGCTGTTTAGGTGAGTTCATATTTTACCTAAAAATTCCTTAGGATACTCTGCTTCTTTATGCCTATAGAAATGTTTAGATTCTGCGAATGACTCGGTAAACTTGAGGCACTAAAAGACTGCCCTGCATTAGCAAGTAATTAGGAGCAATAGGGGCAGACCACTAGACAGAAGTGGCTGGTGCTGAGAGTCCTGAACCTCTGTATTGTAGAGGGTCAGGGGCTTTGCTTCAGGTTGGATTTAGTCTGGCTCCTGGGCGAAAAGGTTCCACTAAATACAATGCAAAGTTCACTGAAGACAAAAAGTGTTATGTGCACACTGGATGACCCAGTAGTGGTGTAGCTAATGGGCTGGTTTTTAACCTAATGCCCCCTTGAAGCACTGGGAATATCTAGTTCACATACATCAAAACTGCTTAGAGATCCAAACCCGCACATGGTAAATGGAGACAATGACAGGCTCACAGCAAAATCACACTATTTCTCTGACCCAATTTGCTAATACAGCCAGTGACATAAAACACAGTCCGGCAGCATCACTTTTCTCACTAAATGCTGCTGCATTTGCTTTTATATCTTGGGGATGCTGGTACATCAGAAAAAGGGAAATCCACGGTGCCACAAAATACATAGAAAGTTACTGGGAAAAAGCTCTTTATAATCTTTAGAGTAATCTTTAGAGAAATCTGTTCACATTCTGCAAAGTTAAACAGATGAGCTTTGTCTTTGTTTGTGCATTGTATACCATCCATGCAGATCATTGGTCTATCTCGTGTTTGCTACAAATTGTTTATACAAGAGCTATATAATATAAGTAGTTACAGATATGTCAACATCCATAATGTTTCATTCCAAGGCACCTCATATTATTACAGTCTTTGACTGAAAAGATTGTGTCATTTTGATTTGAAAACTATATATGCATTTGTTTACTTTTCCTCACAGCTTATTTTCAGTTGAGATAAGATATCAGGGTTCAGTTGTAAAATCTCTGATTGTTCTTAATGTACCTCTCACTGAAATCAGTACTGGTTATCAAGTAGCAGCAGGTGCTTTCACTGTAAGTCCATGTAAATAATAAAATATTCTAAAAGATAGTTCAGGAAGATCACAAGGGAAAAAAAAGAAAGATCATAATAATAACTTGCCTAAAAATTAATTATGAATTAAGATTCAACGGCTCAGACACCTACATGAAATAGTGTAAAGGCCTTAGTAATCAAAAGGTTAGAAAAACAAAGACAGAGTGTTAATATTTAACAAAGCTGAAAAAAAAACTAAATGAAGAGATCATTATCAATTGTGAAAATTACAGCCTTCCTGCAAATTATGCACAAATGTATAGAGCAACGATTGATGCTAGAGGCTTGGAAAGATTAGATAAACCTTGGTGCATTGCTGTATTGGCAGACAAAAATTACTCAGTTTTGATGGTAAAGCATGTTCTAATAAAAAAAAATCAGTAGGACCAGCAGTATTAACAGTGTGTTTTACAGTAAACAACTAGGAACCTTTCCAAACCACTGCCTACAATAAGACCCCGCAATAGTAATGACAACTGAATCTATGAATGAAATACCTTAGTCAGACACTTCACTTCCAGAGTTAGAAGAGATGTTGAATCTTTCACATACTACTAAAGTATGCTGAGTCTAGGGTGGGGTTCTCAATTCATATCACAATTTAAAAAAATTTTCTTTTATACTGTTACTTTGCAAAAGCACTCACTTTTGTCTCTTTACCTCCTGGTGTGCATTCATGGGAGTTATTCAGAACAGAAGAAAGGATTAATGGGATAAAGTGAGTAATTTATCTGGGTTGTAAAGTAGAGCAGGATTTTAGCAATACACTAAAGAAATATTTCTGATTTTCTATTTATTGAGAGAGAATATTGCACCATTACATAAAAAGGATGTATCAGAATGAGCAGTGATACTAACTACAGTGACAAATTAAGGCCACATAAAAGATTTTAATTTCTTGAAGAATGAACAATTAAGGAATCTGGTTGATATTTACTGCTGTTCCTTTTATATCTTGCAGACAAGAGTAGGCTAATATGAAGAATACGACACAGTGGTCTCTGCAGACTTATCAAAATGCTTAAAGATTTTTTTAATATTGTTTGTGGTGTGGCTTTTCAGTGCATGTATTAAACCAAAATCAAATCAGTACACAAGAAGAAATTAAACTTAGTGCAACTGCTCTTCTGGTGCTACAGTCTTCTTGGGGAGTTTTTCAAAATATTCTGTGATTCCAAAAACTGTACAGACCTACATTTTAAGCTCTATTAAACACCCCTAAACTAACAACAGCTAAGTGACCAGTTCAGAAGGAATAAGGTAGACATTCTGGAAAAAGACTTACAGGGTTCTTGAGGTTTATGGTTTCAATTCATATCAACAACTGTCAAATTGCTGCACAGGATAAAAGAACACAAAACTCCATAGTGGGACATATGAACAGGAAAATAGACTTCTATAAGCAATATAGAATAAACCTTCCTTTCTATTTAGCACTGGAAAGATCCTAGCTGATATATGGTATCCAGTTTTGGATACTGTACCTCAAACTCAGTATGTAATAACTGGAGGGAAGCCAGTTTAAAAATAAATACATTGATCTTAGATTAGAGATTCAAAGCCTATGGAGAAAAAAGAATGAATTGATGCAGTAAACAAAATAGAAAAAATAAAACCAGAAAAGTTTTGCTTGGTGGGATTTAATTGCCTTATACCATATTTATTAACACTAATCCGTGTCTATAGAAGAATGTGGCAAGAAAGTAGGAATCTGTGCAAAACATATGACTGGAAAAAAATTACCCTCTTTTTTCTCCTTGCCATCATTGGCTGTGGTGATGGCTAGTGTGAATTGAGTGTCTGGTTTGGGTTATCTTCTTGTTGAGAGGCATTGCTGAAAACAGTGATCTTATCATAGAATCATAGAATCATAGAATCAAAGAATCATAGAATTGTTTAGGTTGGAAAAGACCTTTAAGATCATCCAGTCCAACCATTAACCTAACACTACCAAGTCAACCACTAAAACAATTAAGGGTAGAGTAGTCATTTTGTGTTTCCTGGCTTGGTGGCTGGATTATTTTTTAATGAAAGTAAAAACTAGGAATCATTAAGGTTGGAAAGGACCTCTAAGATCATCAGTCCAACCGTCAACCCAGCACCACCATGCCCACTAAACCATGTCCCACAGTGCCACGCTATCCATTTATTGAACGCTTCCAGGGATGGGGACTCCACCACCTCTCTGGGCAGCCTGTTCCAATGCTTGACCACTCTTTCTGTGAAGAAATTTTTCCTAATATCCAATCTAAACCTCCCCTGATGGAGCTTGAGGCCATTATCTCTTGTCCTATCACTTGTTACTTGGGAGAAGAGACCAACGCCCACCTCACTACAACCTCCTTTCAGGTAGTTGTAGAGAGTGATAAGGTCTCCCATCAGCCTCCTCTTAATTGTTCTTTTTTTATAATTTTTAATTCATGGTTTCATTTACTTGTGCTTTTGGCAAACTAGAACTGAATACTAATGCTTTACATTTATTTAGCACTTTTTTTTTCATTTGGGCTAGATCTTCTTCAGCTATGGTGATACATGCTGGATACTACCACTGCATACTAAAGACCTTTGGTACAAGTGAGAGGTCAATTGATTGCATTTTTGTTACTTATTAATAGTATATAAGTTGTTGTTCAGAAATATGTCAGATATTAAGCATGATATTTATAAGTAATACCTAAAAGATTTTACTGGGAATAACTATTACTACTTCATTTCAATATTAGTATTTTTAAAATCTAATTAGCCAATTATTCCTCTGAGCATGAGTATATAGTCTTCCTGTATTCCTCTCTTGACAAGGCAGCTGCCAAAGAGATTTCTTTTTTTTCAGCCTGTTGTAGTGGCTTAGGTTAATAGTTTGACCAAACTTGTCAGACTGATATGATATTCAGCATGGCATTTTCAGCTGCTATTTTTTCTGCTAAATTTCCAGTGTTACAAGAACAATGTTTACTCAAAAAGCATGTGTTTACTATACAAATACTCCACAATACCAATATCATTAGCCTAAAATAGAGGGGTTGGTACCTCTCAGAAAAAAACTAGGATGATCACAGGTGTTCAGGAAGGATGAACCGAGGCAATGGCCTTAAAAATATCACTGTTAATTCAAGCAGAAGAAGCTGTTTCTGGCAGCTGGTGGCAGTAGCAGCAACCTATACAACCCATGTCTTAAAGTTTTTATTGGGTAACATTGTGTACTACTGTGTAGTATTGTGCAGTAAGCCATATTATTTTCCTAAGAGCAAATTCTGTTTGAATAGTAACATGGTACTGAAAAGTCCAATATTTTCCTCATAATTTATTTCTTATAACAAATGAGGAATTTTCCTTGTTGCAACTCCAGACTTTTGTCTCTCATCCTTTCACTGGGCACCTCAGAGAAGAGTATGTCTCCATCTTCTATATTAACCCCTTCCTCACAGATCATAAAACACTGCTTTAGGTTATTTTTTTTCTGCCTTTTCTCCAGTTTCCTCATCCTCTTCCTCACATTGGTCATGTCCTTCTGCCCCCAAGCATCTTAATGGCCTTTTGCTGGAGTCACTCATTTGAGTTTGTCAATATTCATGGGTGGGTATTTTTTTTTTGAAAATTCCTTTTTATTAGTCTGTGGAAATATTATTCCTCTCAACTAATTTTATCTGTGTAAAATTAAGCAAGAGGTCAGGCCAGCTTCCTTCAGAATCAATGAAAGAAGAATGATTCATCCTATCTGAAGAGATATCTACCTTACTTTACAATCTATTTGTCCTGGTTTCTGTTGGGATAGAGTTCATTTTCTTCCTAGTAGCTGGCATAGTGCTGGGGTTTGGATTTAGTATGAGTATAGTGCTGATAACACACTGATGTTTTAGGTGTTGCTAAGTAGTGCTGACACTAGTCAAGGACTTTTTCAGCTTCCCATGCTCTGCCAGGTACACAAGAAGCTGGGAAGGGAGCACAGACAAGACAGCTGATCCAAACTGGCCAAAGGGCTATTCCATACCATATGACGTCATGCTCAGTATATAAGCTGGGGGGAGTTGGGTGGGGGGAAGAGATCGCTTCTCAGGCACTAGCTGGGCATCTTTTGGCAGGTAGTGAGCAGTTGCACCACTTGTTTTTCCTGGGTTTTGTTCCTCTTGTTGTTTTCCTTTTCACTATTACTATTATTATTATATTTCAATTATTAAACTATTCTTACCTCTTATCTCAGCCCATGTTTTCTTACTTTTACCCATCCAATTCTCTCCCCTGTCCCACGAGGGATGTAGCAGCTATGTGGTGCTTAGTTGCTGGCTGGGGTTAAAACACGACACTATTATTTTTTTAATCCAGGCCTCAATGCTATCTCATAATTTAAATCATTATATCTGGATTTTATAAGCTATTCTAATCTTCCTTGTCAACTTTTTTGTTTAATTTTGTTTCACTATCATGGTCTTGCTGTTTTGTTCAGCTATTAATAAAAATTTCTGATAAGACTAATCCAAAACCTGGACTTGAACACACTGCTAGTTGTTTCCCTCCTGTCTGACATTTCCTTTTCATGTAGTCAAATCATTAGGGAATTTAGATCGACTGACTTCCAAAGTTTGTCAGTGTGTTATCTGCTGTGGATCTTTAAATTCTTTACCTCTCAATCATCCCACAGTTAATGTAAATCTAAGATGCTGTGATTTGCAAAATTATATGTGTTATTCTGTTCAGTCGTAACTAAATTTGTCTCCGAGATGAAGGATATGGTTAGAATTACTCTGGAGTCTTCCACTGAGAGGTCTTTTTCAATGGAAAAGGTACTATTTTATCAACATTTTACAAGCTTGTACTTAATTCAGTAAAATGTAGAAAAGGAAATAGCTCACAACTTCAGGATTATTTTTTTTCTTAAAATAAAAAAGGCACTATTACTGCAGATGCTACCACCTGTCTCAGAATAGGCAATTTTTCAGGAATTACCTCCTGAGCTGTAGAAGAGTTAAAACTGTCCAATTTTTATTCATTATTCCTCAAAGTCTCAAAACCCCCAGTGACAGGAAAAAGATGACATCCCACAAATTCTTGTTATTGTCAAGAAGTAAAAAAAGTACTTTTTTTTTTTTTTTAATATGAGCATTTTCATAGAACAGAAAAAAACATTTCCCAAGTACACATATCCAGAAAGGAATCACAGTCTCTCTATCTCTTACCAAAGAGTCAAAAAGGAGCAGCCAGAAATGAAATGTAGCCATAAAGAGCACACTCAAATTGCTTTAGATATGTTAAATAGAATAAATGTTCCACAAGAACATATATTCTCACACCAGTTGTTCTTGTTTTTAATATGGTAACAAAACCACTTACAGAATGGATACTGGTATGGAAGGAAAAGTGGCTTATTTTGATGGGTGGAGTTTCATCATTAAATGACACAGATAACATAAAAGCTTTTAATACTACCAAATATATGGAGATGAAAAGATGAAAGTGCTCTCATTCTGCAATATTGAATAACACTGTTCCATCAACAAATCAATAAAAGGTAGGTTTTGTGTTTGGCCAGCAGGTAACAATAAAACTGCAGCTACAGAGCTATAGCAGATAAGGCTGAAACAACTTCATTAGGTTATTTAGTCCATCTACCTCTCTCATACCATGATCAAATACATGTTTGTAAGGAAAAGAGGGTGAATAATCACAGATTGCAAGCACTAGAGTCTGCTAATAAGGAAATGCAATAACACACCATGCTCCCATCCCCCTGGCATTAAGTGATAGCTAACTGAAGAGAAAAAGAACAGAGAGAGAAGGAAAATCAAATCTTTTTATCGTAGTATGGAATTATGGGAATTACAAAGTGGTTCTTAGGAAAGAACAAAATCCACACCAAAGTTGTTTGTGGTATGGTTTGGGTTTGTTTGGTTTGGGTTTTTTTTTTAGAAAATGTATAAAAAAGCATAAAGAAGTATAAATCTAAAGAAAATAGAAGAGAAAGGCGCTTAAAAAGGTATGATGAGAGAGAGCAAACAGGTCTCCTATTTCTTTGCATTCCTCTTGATTCTTCCAGCTGTCATTTTTCTTGTTTTTTCCCATTTTTAGGGCAATATTTCACTAAGTATCCCCTCCTTTCCTCTTTTGCTTTCTCTTTCCCTACGAATTTGCATTTGGAACTTCAGGGATCATTTTTTTTAGTTGTTTGAAACACGGACTCTGCATTCACATTGATAATTGACCTCTGAGCAAACCTTACTTCTCTAAATCATGATGGTTTTTTTAACAGCAATGACAAGAAAGGCAGCATTCATAGTTGGTTTGTGTTGCATCTTCTTGGCTGGCATTCACCTTTTTATTCTAATTCACTAGCAGAGAGAATTGCCATTAATCTTACACAGTTTTCTCAGTTGCCTTTCTCACCCTCATCTTGTCTCTTAGTCCAGGCAGCTTTTTTTGTGAGGGGGTATTTCAAAAAGGCAAACTTCAGTTGTGGAGGTTAATTTGTCTAGGCTTCTTTCATAGTTGTTGGAGAGAAATAGGCTGGTTTAGATGTTAATACAACACAGGGGCTGAATGCTGGAGCATGGTTTACTCCTGCATTTGCTATATGCAGCATGATAGAATCTGGAACCTAAAAGAGAAAACAAAAAGTTTTCCATCAAAAATGGAGTTTTCCCATTCAGTTCAGTATTCAGTAGTCTCTACTAATGTCCCCTACAACCTCTTCCCTGAGAATTGGTGGGAGAGTCTTTGTCAGGTCAGTCAAATTCTCATAGTGTTAACTAAGGCTAAATAACTAAGGCTACCTTCTTTTCCCATAAAACATGACATTCCTTCCCATGGCTTCTTTCTTCCTCATCTCTTTTGAACAATCAGTCTTCACTCGCATCTTTTGCTTTTCTTTCTCAGTTGCATAGATGGCTCTCCTGGAGCCCATTATTATTTTGGTCTCAGTGGTTCTCTTGTTTTTTTGTATTTGTTCTGTCATCCATCTGAATAGTAGTTGTTGCTTCTCAGCTATTTCGTACTTCTCTTTCTTACTCATTTCCCTACCACCCATTACTTGGAGAGGTAGGTAACGCCCATATTAACACCTTGTCAGGGGGATAGCTAAGTACTGTAGCCCATGGCATGACTGTTCCACAGGCATGGAATCTTCCACAACAGTTTAGTCTTAAAACCTTTCTCTGGCCACAGAGGTCATCAGAGACTTAGGAAGCTATTTCACCAAAGCCATCTTACTCCATAATAAAATAACAAAAATTTGAACAAGTCGTCACTTTTGTGAGAAAAAGCTGAGCTTTACTAACCATTCCACATAAACGTGAGCCAGTGACAATAAAACTATACCCAAATACAAAGAAATTCTAAGCAATGGGTTTAACTAAAACTGCTATTCAAATTAATGCGAAAAATTTACAATAAGAGTCAGGTTCTGAATGGGTTAAGATGGCAAACATAAAACTAAAAACTCATGAAGTAGCAATTCCTTCAGTATTGACTTCCTTCATATCAAACAATGTTATGTCTGCCTTCTCCTTCTCTTCTTGTTGGTACTTATGGGCAGCCTGTAGGCTGCCTGTAGAAATGGATGTCAGAACCCTGCAGACCACTTGAGTCTGCTGGTGGTATCAAATACTGTGTTGAAGGAGAGCAAAACTAAAACTATTATCTGTGTGCAGATACTCAAGATCCTGTGTCATCTGGACACACGTGGGTAACTAAGGGCAGCTTCAGGCAGCTCTCACAAGACCATCTGCGGGAGTAAGCGAGATGCAATAGAGTAACAGATAATGCAGAACATGACCTCTTCCCTGCAGAGATCTTATACATTTAATGGCAGAATTTGCCTAATGTTCACCTTGCTTCAGGTAACTAATCAACACCCATTGCTTGGGGCTAATGTATACATATTACAATACAATTTTAAGAGAAAGTTTACTGAAATTAAAAGTATGAGCAAAAAACACTTTGCATACATCCTTTCTTTGGAAGAAGCACTTTGAATGAGTACATTTTAAACTAGCAAAATATGAATCACCTAAACACAGTTGTGAGGGCAAGTCATCCATAAGAAACAATTTGTTCCAAACTAAAAATGATATTACTATAGATAATCTCAGTGATGATCATAAGCCCTGAAATGAAATATTATATATGTAAGGATTAAAGGACAGGAGAACAAGATGGAATTTTCTATAGGAGGAGCTCAAGCATCAAATTATGCATCCTAGGGCAAACCTCTACTAAGGTGACTTAAAATAGAAGCACAGAAAATGCTCAGAAAGGAAAATGAAATATGTCTCAATTAAGACATATTTCTAAACTTACTTTTGGGATGTGATATTTCAGACTGAAGCTACCAAAATTTGTTCACTATTAAATTCAACAGGAGATTGTTCTGCTTCATTATTTCTGAATTTGTTGAAGATCTACTGATCAGAGGGCACATTGGTAAGGTAGCACCATAAAGTGAGCAATTTGAGGGTAATCATTAAAATCTGTATGCATCCTAGCAACTTGAGGTAGATTACAATGAGAATTCAGTATAGTAAACTACACCATATACTGCAACAAGATATGTATGAGGCAATGATATTCTGAAAAGTAATGATAAGCTGACATTTCGACATAATGATTTTTGCTCTAAAAGTTAAGAAAAAAATCTGATTATAAAAGTCAATGTACTCTGAAATTCATTAACTGCTATACCAAAGAAGTACAATGACTAGTGAATGATAATGTGGCAAAATAAAGATATTAAAAATGTGGTTGTTAAATATTGTTAGCACAGGTAACAATATCAGCAAAGAGAGAAAATAAAGGGCTTCAGCACATACTAACAACCAGCACCAACTTTCATAGGTTCGTAATAAGCGTGCAGCTTTCTTAAAGATTCTGGATATTTGCCACAGTATATGGTCCTTATTATAGGATGAGAAAGAACCTGCACCACTGTTTTGCCCTTCAGTTCCACCTACCTGCACTGCAAATGGATCCACTGGTGAAAATCCAAGTCTCTGTGTCTTGATTGCTTATGTCAGAAATTCTTCTATGTGCTGTGCCTCCCCCTTTCCTTTTACAGCCAACTCCTGCTCTACATAGGATTAATATTTAAATTGAAGCACTAAACTACACAGGCAACTTACCTTCCAGAAGGTTTTGAATATTGCAAAATATGTACAAAGGAGATGACAAGTGATACAATGAAGAAAAATACAAATATATGATACTTAATACAAGACAGTGTAGAGTTAGCCCAAAGCAGTCATGTAATTCTCAAACATCTCTAGAATTGGCCATTATTACATATTAGTAGCAGTAGCCACTTCTTGTAAGTGCCATTTGAAACTATCAAAACTAGTTATTTGCAGAAGCCTTTTTTTAAAAGTTAAATTTAGATAAAATGAACTTTATGACCCACTGAGATACCCACTAGATTTCTGTCTTATAAAGGACAAACAAGCATTCAAGTACTAAGTGATATTATACTGTACTAAACTTCAAGTATCATGGGTAGAAATAATAGACAGACTTCAAAGGTTTGCGTAGAAAAAAAAAGAATGTCATAGCTCTTGGGAGTAAAACTTAGGAGCAGAAAGTTAATATAGTGAGCTTTGTGCAGATAATCTAAAACTGTCAAAGCCTGACCCCTTTAAATTAGAGTTGCCAGAACAATTAACTTAAAAAAAAAAACAAAACCCAAAGTCATAATGAGGTGACAGTGAAGGAAAAACCTTTCTTCAGTTCTGAAACAGGATACATTATTTTATAGAGTGCAAAGAGTCCTATGGGCATAGTTATAATATGTATAACCTATAATAATACTCTGAGAAGATTCTTTATGCTGAAAATGTACATAGTTTGGAAAGACACAGAAGGTAAAGGAAAAGTCTTGTTCAATTGCTCCAAAAGCCTTTGGTTTTGGAACTACTGCATCAG
The DNA here is from genome assembly GCF_030463565.1 of Pelecanus crispus. Lineage (NCBI taxonomy): Eukaryota > Metazoa > Chordata > Aves > Pelecaniformes > Pelecanidae > Pelecanus > Pelecanus crispus. The sequence continues at coordinate 107,099,594 of NC_134645.1, forward strand.
TTGTTCTTCCTCTAACAAACACCTCTCTTGCTCTAACAAACACTTCCAGTCAAATTCCAATCTGGAATTTCCAAATTCTCCAATCTGGAGATCCCCTACGTTTCATTTGCCAAAATGAATTGCTTAAAATGAGACACATTATTTTAAATTTCTTTCGATGTGAGGGACTTAAATATACCCATCTTATTCCCCTATCTCTGGATCTCTCTACAATTTGGAATGTACTTGAATTCAAAGAATCTTTTTACTTTGTAATTTTATCTTTATTTTGCAAATGGGAAACTAAGATATGAAAAAATTAAGGCATCTAACTTCTAGTATTTTGGATCTGATTGATTTACTGAGAACATAAGTGTAGGTAAACAAAATTAAGCTCAAATCTTGCAAAACCATATAAAAGTCAGCTTTAAAGTTTGGCTTATGAAATAAAAGATGTATAAAAAGGGTGGGGTTTTTTTAAACTTAGGTTGTTTTTCAATTTGTGTCACTTTTTCTTTTTTAAAAAATTCTGATCAGCAACATGTGGAAAAATGCCATTTTAGCAAAAGCAGTTGAAAAGTAATGACAAGAAAATACTAAAATAGAGTATTTTACTCTTTAGAAACATGTCAGTCTTTAATTAGCTGACCTATTTTATTTCATTAGTCCAAAAAGGTGTATCTCTCAATAAAAAATGTGAACAACAATCAGATGACAGATCACTAATGTGAATTACTTCAATCATTAGCATGTTAGTATGTATTTTGAATTGAGTAATATAAAAAAGCCAGACAGTGTAGCCTGTGCAAAACAGATAATGGAAATCTGCAAAGCCATGTAAGTATTCAAAATTTTATGCACACCATAGGTCACATTTGAAGCTTCATATATTCCCATAACAAAGTTTTATGCACAAATCTTTAGTCTTCCTTACAGAAGAAACATTAAGCACTATATAAACTGTTTGTTAAATACACTCAGGTTTGGACAGCATCATATTTTTTTAGATACCTCCTTATTGCTGCAAAGGACAAACATGCTGTTCATACTAAAATCTGATCTATTCAAATATTTGCTAGCGTATTTTCTTTTGCTTTGAGGCCTTTGCTTAAAGTGGTGCCACCAAAAAGGCTAGAGTAGGTTTTTTTCAGCTGGCAATAATACTGTAATCCAATTTTTAAAAATGTTAAAGCTTTAGAAATTGACTTATTTCCCCCCTCAGGCAATTTTTGTGTGTTGCAGGGCTTCTAAGCCACTTGTTATCATTCCATTTCCATTTACACTGGCTTCATTTCACTGGTTTTTGTGGAGGTGCTCTGATACTGTAATAAAAGGTGAGCCTGTAAAACCTAGGGAGGTGGAAATGCGGGTGATTTTTCAGTTATTAGTGGCTGGCCTGTGAAGAGAAAAAGAGTCCTCTTCACAGACTTTTGCCTCTCTAAATTCCATTTAGTAGAGGTATAAAATCCCATTTGTGTTCCTATGATAGTGTTTTGAGGTCTTGGGTGGGTTTGTTTGGGTTTGTTTTTTTTTTTTTTCCAGATTAAAAAAGAGTTCCGTACGTTTTTCATTTCCAAACAACTCGTAAGTGGGAGCACGAATGTCATCTACAGCATTATGGATTCGTAAAACAAAGTTGCAAATAAAATTCATCCTTATTTATTCTGGAGTTGAATCAATTGCTCATTGCTGTAATGTTGTCCCCAACCTGACTTAGATCTCTCTCTAAAGCCTTATGACATAGGAAATGCAAGCTAGCTTCACAATTGAAGTTATGTAAAATAACAGATCACTGTATACACTGTTGTGCATTAACGTGACATACCTACCAAAAAGATGATTGAACATGATGAGACATTCATATGTGAGAGTAAACAGACAAAACTCACATAATGTACCTTAAAATGACTAATGCAAGTGTTTTCTAAGATTATATCTTAAACTGTTTGACAAGGTACAGGTGGCAAAATCACTGAGAGATCTTAGTTTTGCTGACGCAATTCCTGGTTTTCTTTTAATTAAAAAATGTTTAGTCTCACCTTTAATCTATTACTAACAATCGTCTTACTACTATATTTTTTACTATTAAAGTCATAATACTGTTATTAGTGAGCTAACAGATATAGGGATATAGGTAACAGGCCTGAAGAAATAATTCAGCCTCTGAAACCTGTTTATATAATTTTCTAAAAATAGGATTTCTTTGGAATAGAATTATTAATTAATTGAATCAAATCACATTTTAATGTGTAATTTTACTTCTGCTGGGTCCATCTGGGTTTATACCAGTACACCTGAGAGGTGACTTTGGCCTAAATATCTGTGTACTGTTAGAAAGCAGAAAAGTAGTCTGCTCATGTAATTGTTAACCTGGAATATATGATCTTATTTAAAGTTTCAGTTGCTTTTTCTCAAGCACAAAGAGTCATTAGCTTTATAGTAACTGAAATAACTTCTTTCTCTTAAAGGTAAAACATTATTTTTATCCCCCTGGCAATAATGGTTTATGGTACTACTTTATTTTTGGCCCTTTTTACAGCACTACTTTATTTTTGTCCACTTTTATCAAATATTAGCTGATGTTTTCCTTCAAAGTCATTTAGCACAGAGGCATAAGGAGGGGAGACCTTATCGCTCTCTACAGCTACCTGAAAGGAGGTTGTAGTGAGGTGGGTGTTGGTCTCTTCTCCCAAGTAGTTAGCAATAGGATGAGAGGAAATGGGCTCAAGCTGTGCCAGGGGAGGTTTAGGTTGGATATTAGGAAAAATTTCTTCACGGAAAGGGTAGTCAAGCATGGGAACAGGCTGCCCAGAGAGGTGGTGGAGTCCCCATCCCTGGAAGTGTTCAAAAAACGGGTAGATGTGGCACTTCGGGACATGGTTTAGTCTAGTCTACCCTTGACTGGTTTAGTGTGGACTTGGTAGTGTAGGTTAATGGTTGGACTGGATGATCTTAAAAGTCTTTTCCAACCTAAACAATTCTATGATTCTATGATTCTATAAGAAACCATTTCTGTGGCTGAGTTTTGTGTACAATGAGTAGAAATCGTAAGTAAATACATGGTATAATGATGTAGAGATAAGGTCTGCCAGGAAAAGGCGGCACTTTTGCATAGCCATAGCACAGTGCCATGGCCTACTGGTTCATTTAGTCAGCAGCTGCCAGTCTTAGTGACTGCCACGCATTTCAGAGATAAACTGGCTTTTTTCTTCTGGAGCTTGTGCTACGTTGGAGCCTAGGACTGTAGGAAGTACTGTGATTCCCCGTTATACAAGCCCTTTTCTTTGCAGCATGGGTTAAATAAGTAACAAGCCCCACCAGACCCATCCACTGGCAGTGAGCACTTTGGGAGCTGCCCTCTTTCAGAGCTGCTGTGCCATCCCGCTGTGCTGGAGCCGCCGGAACCTCCTGGCTGCCCAGACCTGCCAGGCTTTTGCCAGCAGCTGCAGCCCCTCGGGAAGCCCTCAGCCCCACCACTTTTCTGGACCTGCCTCCGTTTCAGTCCTCTTCATGGCTGCATATTGGTTTGGCGTTGGCCAACTCGTCTCATGTTTTCCCGCTCCTTTACTGACATCTGGTAACTGCAGTTGCAGGCTACTACTTCGCAGCATCAGGGTTTCCTGCAGCAGATGTGAGACTTACTACCATGGCTGTTTGGTGGCAGCTAGAGAAACCAGCTGCTTTTTCTGAAGGCTAAATACGTCAAGATCGTTAAGCTTGCAGCTTCTTTCCGCTTAGTGACTGAACTCAGTGAGTTTCAGTTATAGGGGACCTTCTGGAGTTTACTGAGGGAACGGTTTTCTTTGATTGCTTCCATCCTTCCCTGACTAGCAAAATATTAATTTTATAATTCCTGCAATTAATCCCTAGTTAAGCTAAAGTCACAGGAAACATCAGGAAGTTTTTACATGACCATACTATGGAAAAAATGTACATGTATTTAGCTATATGAAAGGCTTGAATTAAAAAAAACCCCTTATTTCTTGTCTATTCAGAATTGATTATTAATTTGAGATTATAAATCTTAAATTGCAGAAGAAATATGATCATTTTGTATACTGCTAGTAGTAGTGCCCCTCCAATGAGGTGCACACACCACATCTGCCTCTGGTTAGCAGGATGGAGGAGCACCTGAAAGTAATTAAACAAATACAGAATGGGGAAACAGCTGAGGGGTTTGTAGGAGTTTCCTGGGGTGTGGTGAGCTCTGGGGGACAGCTGGTGGAGGAAGTCTCGTGGCCGTCTAATGAGAGGGCTCTGAAGTTAGTTTTCTAGGGAAATAGAAAGTGGAGGACTGGAAGAACAGTGTTGGGGTGGTGTGGTGAGGTGAGTCTGTAGCCTGAGAGAAGCTGAAGATGGAGGAGCCTGAACGTGGAGAAGGCAGCACTGAGGAAGGCTTGGCACTGCTAGAGTAAGAAATATGAGAGCTAAGGGGTTTTAATTCATGATGATTTTTCTTCTTAGGAAAAGCTGAATAACACTCATCAATGTGAGGAGATGTTGCTGCGGGTTTTCTTTATGCTGGAGAGGTGGGAAGCAAAGGGTAATTCCTGTGCGGAGGACTGGTGTGCTCTCTGAGCTGGGGCTCTGTCCATTGCAGTGTTTCTTGTACGGTTTTTTAAGGGAACAGTCAATGTTACCTTAAGCTTGAGAAAAGCCACCAAATTAGAGCCTCTGAATTAAAAACTTGACCTTGAACAATGTGTTTTGTATGCCTTCCCTTTTTATGTGACTTAAAGAAAAAAATTGAGGCTGGGGGTAGAGGGATTAAATATATATATTTAGCCTATCTTCTGTGATACAAAATCAGTTATAAATTATGGATCTTGTACTAATCTTATAGTAGCTCCTCATTCCTTTATGGATGAGATGGTATCTGAGTCAGGTTTTAAATCTTTGCTTCCTCTTGGCAAGAGAATGGATGTAAATTACTAAGATAAGCCTTCTGTGGTTTCACAGCTGGCAGGTAGCAGCCTGGTTTGCTGGAATGGTTACGCTGGTCTCCTGGCTTTATGTACCATTAGGTGTCTTAACTTGTGGGTAACTCTTCTCGTTGCTGATAGCCAGTACAGATAGGAGTTGGCCCCCAGGGATGGAATCTTATAATGATGAACAAAACAGAGGAAATCCCTATATAAATTTTGAGAGTGTGCTCTTCTGGCTCCTGCAGATTGTATAATGAGGCAGATAAGCCTGCAAGAGCATGACCCATGGGGTGGCTGTGGCCAGCTTTCTTTTATTATTTTTTTTTTATTATCTCTGGCATTTGCAAGCATGAGCTTTGCTCCAGAACAGCAGCTTATGGTAGTGGACAGGGGAGATGAAAATCCTCCAAGATTTGGGAAATAATACTGCAAAAATCACTTTGCATTTGTTTTTTTATGATTATACCTTATTGGTAGCTACTGTTTGCATGACAAAAAAACTTGCATGAGAAGAGTTATATAACATTCTTATTTTGCTATGTGAAATTTCACCATAAAACTTGCTACTTATTAACATTAAAAAGTATATCTTTACTATGTGATACGCAATTCTATCTCTGAAATAAGTCTTGGGGGGTGGGGAATACCCAATCAATCATAGGCTAGAAACCAGTCCTATGGAAATATTTGAGTCTTGAGGCTGCCTTTATGTGCATATTTTCTAATTATACAAACAAATACTTATTGGATTGTTCTGAATTATCTGTCTCTGGTTTGAACTAAAATTTATTTATATGAGAAACTTTAAACCCTTGCAACTCCTCTGTTAAGCTTATAAAAAAAGTTTGAGAGCTTTATTTTTAAAGAATTGGTCTGTAGGAAAAGAAAAAAATATTAAATATACATATATAAAAGTTTTTCTGACCAGTTGTAACTGTGTTTGCTCACTGTCAGCTTCCAACTCTGAAGTCCTCTCCATGTACAGCATTTCAGCATTGAGTTCAATTACATGACTGAAGTACTGCGTGTGCTCATATACAACTAGGACTGCTTTGTTCTTAACTGTGGTGTTCTTCGAGATACTTCCAGTTGGCTGGTACCAACTGTTTAGAAAGATAGCCTGTTATAACTGTTGCCTTTGGCTAGAGATGCACCTATTCAGTCTTACAGATTCAAAACCAGGAGGATGAGTGTTAATTTTTTGTTCTTTTTTTCACCTGGCGGAGCTTTAAAATAGCACCTCTCAGTCGCCCCTTCATTTGTACAAGGGAACTTCAGAGCTCTTGTGGCTTCATAAAAGGTCACTTTATGGATACGTAGCCTGTAATCGCATTTGTTGTCATAGCATTGCTGCTGTTTTCTGTGGAATAACTGGAGTTACCTCATTCTTGTAAATCACGGAAAGGGTAGTCAAGCATTGGAACAGGCTGCCCAGAGAGGTGGTGGAGTCACCATCCCTGGAAGTGTTCAAAAAACGGGTAGATGTGGCACTTGGGGACATGGTTTAGTCTAGTCTACCCTTGATTGGTTTAGTGTGGACTTGGTAGTGTAGGTTAATGGTTGGACTGGATGATCTTAAAGCTCTTTTCCAACCTAAATGATTCTATGATTCTACTGCAGTAGCTTTTCTTCTGTCCAGATATGTTCAGGTACTTTAAGCTGATTCAAATTATTAATTACTAAGATTACATGTTAAAGATTTGACTTTTTAATACCTAAAATGGAGGTGCACTTGAACAGATGATGCTTTTGTAGTATTCTCTGCTCGTATCATCAAGGCTGTGCCAGGTGCGGGTGCCCCTGGGGGCTGCGGGGCGGCCGCTGTGAGGGGAGGCCGGGGCTGCCCCGTGCCGGACACAGCCGGTTCCAGCCGGTTCCAGCCGGCTCCAACCCACCCAGCGCAGGGCACGGCTGAGCCCCGCAGCCACCGCGGTGGCACTTGGTGGGGAAACGTATGCAAGAAAGGAGAGGAAAACACCACAGAGAGGAGGAGGGCACAAAAAGTGAGAGAAACAGCTCTGTGGGCACCCAGGTGAGAGAAGAAGGAGGGGGAGGAGGTGCTGCAGGTGCCAGAACAGAGATTCCCCTGCGGCCCGGGGAAGAGGCCATGGTGGAGCAGGTGGATGTTTCCCGAAGAAACCACAGCCCGGGGAAGAGGCCATGGTGGAGCAGGTGGATGTTTCCTGAAGAAACCACAGCCTGTGGAGAGCCCACCCTGGAGCAGGGTAAAAGTGTGAGGAGGAAGGAGCAGCAGAGAAGAGCTGATATGGACTGACCCCAGCCCCCATTCCCCATCCCCCTGCACCGCCTGAGGGGGGAGGTAGAGGAGTCAGGAAGGAAGAAGCTGAGCCTGGGAAGATTTTTGATTTAATTGGTCTTTGTTTCTCACTATCCAAACATATTTTAATCGGTAATAAATTAAATTAATTTTCCCTAAGTGAAGTCTGCTTTGCCCATGACTATAACTGGTAAGTAATCTCCTTGTCTTTATACCGACCCAGGAAAATTTCCATTGCTTTTTCTCCCCCCTGTCCTGTTGAAGAGGGTCAGTGAGAGAGTGGCTGGGTGGGGGTCCGGCAGCTGGCCAAAGTCAACGCACCACAAAGGCATTAATAAAATCAGGAATAAATGCCAGGAATCCATAGAATCGTATCGTGATTGCTTCTTCTTCAGATTCCTGATAGCAGGTACATATTATTGACTATTGGTGATGTTGGATGCCTAAAACACGGAGGGGGGTTTCCTGCTTTTCATTGACAGTATAGTTCTAGGATAATTTCCAGTTAAGCCAAATATGAGATACCACCTTTTGAACATTTTTGGTGTGTTGTACTTAGTAGTGGATTTCTGTGATGCAGTGAGGTATTTCTGGAGAACTACAATAGATAGCCTAAAGCTATAGTCCTTCAGAGACTTGGACTCGCCTCACTTTCTGATCTGCAGTTGATCAGCACAATCTTTGAGGTAGCACCTGCCAATAACTTTGTGTTTTCATGTGGAACGGTGCTTTTGACGCAGAATGAGCTTATGGATCTCCTCTGCATCAAATGACAATTTTAACAATAGTATGTAAAACCTGAAAGGATATGATGCTGATGGCATACAGTTCTTTGGTATTTTGTATGGCAGTTAGTGACCTATGTCATTTTATGGTAAAATGGGAGAAAAAGTAGGCTTTTTCCTCAGATTTTGTCATTTATCTATGGTTTGCCTAAAATTGCTTTGGGGATAATTCGTTGAAACCTAGACTTACACTTCACCTTGTCGTTAATAACATTGATCCTTTTGGCTAATAACTTTTGCAAGAGACATAGCTAATTTCAGGCAAGAATGTTTTGTCTTATCCAAATGGATTCTAGTTACTTCCTCTGAGAATATTTCTGGGAACAAGCTGTACAGATGTATGAGCAGAGCTCATATATATATGTGTGTGTGTATGTCAGGCACAATTCTAAAAATGTTTTAACAGATCCAATTCCCTTTCTAATTATAGTAATGTGGCTTCATAAATTTCATTGGCTTAATTTGAAAAAAGAATCAGTCCTTATCGGTGCAGGGTCTCTCCTCCCTCTAAATTTTTTTTTGGCTTTGAAATTTCCCAGGGAAATTTGTTAAGCCTTGACAAAATTTCTGTCACATGTGGTAACCTGAACATGTCACTTTGTACTGTAGGCAGCTGTAGGAACAAATAAGCTAGCAAATAAAATGACAAAAATGCTTCTAGTTTTCCTTTGGAACTGCGCATTAGTTTTTGGCAATTGTGAAATCAGTATGTACTCTTGTTAAAGCGGTCTGATCATATGAGACTTTTCATGCTGGATAGCTGTTTCTGATAGAGCTATTCTGGAAAGCTTCATCTGACAATTTCAAACATGAGGGCAGTGCAAAACTTCTATTTAAATAAAAACCCAAAAGATCTAGTGACTCTGGGAACAAGAATGTAATAGTTTTCATTGGAGAGAAGTGGAGCTGGTTTTGTGTCAAAGATGTCTTTGAAATACCTGCAAAGATCAGTTCAGCTGTAACCATGCTTGAAGGCCTGTCAGTTTCTACATGAGTAGCTGGGGCTTGCTAAAATTTCATAACTACACTCAGCAAAGATTCAATCCCTAATAAACTTACACAAATAACCTAAAACTTCTTAGGCTGATCTGACTGTACTTCTGCATTTCTTCAGAAACTGCTGAGTGTTCTTGTTTCTCTTGCAGCAGCTGTTTGTGATGGGGACTGTGCCCATGCCTTCCTTATGGGCCACAGATTCATTGAGTATCTTGGCTGACGAGACACTAGGTTATCTGATCTTACCTCCTGCTGACATTAAAGCCAAGTCTGAAGATAGACTGTGCTGTTCAGGGTCCTGTCAAGTTACCAATATCTCCAAGGATGGAGATACCAGATTGTCTCTGGGAGCTAGTCCAATATTTGACCACTATCGTGGTGCGTTTTTTTTCTAATACAAAACTGAAATTCCTCTTGTTGCACCTTGCCTGTTGCTTCCCATCCTTTATGCACTTCCAAAAAGAACCTGACCTTGTCTTTTTCTATACTGCTCCAATAGGTAGGTGAAGGCAGGCAGCAGTCAGGTTCACCCCTTAGTTGTCGTCTTTTAAGGGCTCAGCAAATCCCTTCCTTCAGTCTCTTCTTGGACATCATCTGCCACAGACCCCTAACCATATTGCCACCCCCAACAGAGGACTTGCTGCACTGTTTAGTACCAGGGAGTCCCAAAATCTGCCCTCACAAGTAGAAGGTGGAGAAGTTCTGAGCAGAGCCAGCTGGACCTGCTAGGTATACTATTGCTATGCTGTTGAAAAAAATTGTATGTTTATAGACCTTATCACTAGATATGGCTGAACATCATGATCTATGAAATGTGGTGGGTTTTTCTCCCTCAAACAGAGGCTAAACTCAGTACTGGTTTATCACTGTGTTTTCTATTACAGGTTCTGTTTCTTCTTTATAAACAAGACAAATGTAGTCCATCTGTGGTTAAAAACTATTTTAGTGTGTGCATTTTGTGCAGATTCATGCTACTGAAAGTTAAGGAAGTAGCAATATTTTAAGCTTGAAGTATTGCCATATGCTCAGTATAAAGTAGTGCAAGTTTATCAAATGACAGTTTTATTAGCAGAGGGACTTGAAATAATTCTGCTTTTCTTAGCACACACACTTGTCTGTCTACTGTAACCAGAAAGGGAACTATTTAAAGGCCTACACATTAATTGCCAAGATACATTTCCAAAGTAAAGCAACATGTAAAGCTGTGTGATTTTTCTGCATGATGAAATGAATGTGCAAAACACATTATGATTCATGAGCTATAACTACCTAGTGAAAACGTTAGTAAAGGAGGGGGAAATGACTTGGTAGGCTAGTGGTGTTTTAATTCTGGAAATGTCTTTGAAGAATAACACTCTAGATTTTCATCTGCTGTCTAGTTTTTGTTTGCACTCAATTTCATGGCATTTGATCTCAGAGAATTTATTAGAATACTATGAAAAGATGTTTTCGGAGGTATTTCAGACAACAAGACTACTGTAGAGGCACCCAGGTAGTCTGTGGAATGACTGGCAGATTTCTTCTATTCAAGACTTTTTTATAATTTTTAAGACTACTGTAATATAAAGAACTTGAACAAATAGATATCAAGTTGATGTATTAATTCCTTGAAGTTTACCATATACTTTACCTTTTCCTATGTCTGTAAAACCTTTAAGTGCACTGATTTAAAATGTAAAAGAATATATTTGCCTTCCTTTAATCTGAATTGCAGTGTCAGTTAACCTAAAGAATGACCTTCTAGTATTTCTAGGGGGGATACTATTGAAACAGTTTTATTCATTGAGCAGAGAAAGAATCCATATTGTAGGAGTGATACTTATTATCATAACAGAATCAAAGCAGGTAGGTCTAGAAATCATAACAAGAGCTCAGGATGTCCAATCACTGCTCAGATGAGTTCATTTATATGAACCAAATCCATGCTGAGTGGAGCAAACATTCGTCAGGAATGAGGTAGCTAAAGCCGTATAGTTCTGCATTGATACAACTTTTTTTTGTCTTTTTATTGTGTTTTGTGGGGTTTGGTTGTGGGGTTTTTTTTAGTTGTCTTTATTTTCTTGTTTGGGTTTTTTTTGCCTCCTATGTAGTGTAAAGTGTTCATGCTAGCTGCTTCTATCTTTCTGCGTGTTTCAACCTGATTTTCCTTGCTTCCCCTACAATGTATGCTCATTTGCTATATTTCAGCAAAAATTGTTAGGTCCAGGAAATATTGTAACCAAAAAAAAAAAACCAACAAACCCAAAAAAACCCAAACCCTCTTAAACCAGAACTCTTTGAGTCCCTTCTCAAAGAAGGAAGAGACGTGTAAGATCAGAAAATACATATCCTAAATTAATAATCAACTATCTTACAGTACACTCCAGATATAGGGCAGTAGTGATAACCACTCTAATTTATTAAATAGAACAACAGGTGTGTTTCCCTAAAATGTGCAACATCTAGTGATGGTAAGAGGAGGTACAAAAGTCTCAACATGAGATATGGCAGGCCTCATGGTAGTTCTGCAGTTTGAGGATTGAGGGGGGAAAAAAAAAATATCAACCTGGTTATTTCTGGAATTGGAGTAAATGAGGTGGAAAGGAATAGGAGTAATGCGTTGACAAGTACACAGAAGGTGAAAAGATTAGAGCAAACAGCTAATTAGCACATGGGAGACAAAGATGTTTAAAAAGAAAGGAAGAAATTGCAGAAAGCTTTTTGCTGACTGTATGCCTTCATCTGTATTTAAACATCTCCTTGCTTTGATCTCTGACTCATCTGAGTATTTTTTTTGCAAAGTTCAAAATTGGAAAGGGATGGGGAACCGCCTGACTGGTGTCAGTCAAGCATGGAGGTTCCTCTTATGTTTTTATATATGAGAGTGTTCTTAAAAAAGCCTGATTTTGAAAAGAACTTCTAGTTCAGTGATACTGCTGTACTAGTGTGTTTAGTTATTTATCTTCTCCAGTTTCAGATGCCAATTAATGAACTATAGAATCATTGTACAATAAATTTCAAAAGGAAGGCTTTTTTAAAGGCATGGATTGTCTTAACAATCCAGATTAAAAATATATCAAAGTATTTTTCGTGGGATGGTGGGTTTGGGTTTTGTTGTTGTGTGGTTTGTTTTTTTTTTATTTTTTAATGAGCTGTTCCAGTGTCTGAATTCAAGAAACTCTTTCAGGGTGAAATTTGAACAACAGGTGGCTTTCTGGTGTGTTGTAGTGTACCCAGTGGATCACATACACCTATTGCAAAATACAGAAATTAGCTAGTCATGTAAGCTGACAGTATAGTTTGGGGGTTTTAGGACAGTAATGGTGTCTTATGTCTGTCTTATGCAGAATTATTCTAAATTATTAAAGAAACCAACATCTCATTAGTATCAGCCAGGTCTAACGAATTGTCTTTAGCAATGTTTCATTAAAGGATGTAAACATTTTTTTTTCGATCTGTTTTATCCTTAAAACGAATCAAAACATTTATTTGGGGAAATAATCTTAGAAACAGTATTGAAATGTAATTATAGTTTATTGAAAAATCTGTGTTTTATGTAAAGGTAAGACTGCAAGTAAGAAGAGAAATGTAAGGTAATTTTTCTGAAGCTGTAAAATGGAAGGGTGTGGGGTTTTTTGTTTGTTTTCTGGTTAGTTGATGTATATGACATTGAACACTTGAGGTCAATGTTTTTTCTGAAGCAGCAGCAGGAGGATGGACAGGATAGTCCACGCTATCTCAAATTGCGCTAGGTGTATCTGTGTCAGTTAAGGCCTGGATATCTACTTTTACGTGTCCTAAATTTATGTGTCTGTGTGGATGTAGAAATGTGATGCTCATCATAATGCTCATCACACCTACTGATGTGCTTTACTGTCTTTATTTTAAAGATTACAATAACTTGTGCCTTTTTGTTTCACAGGTTATCTGGATTTCAGCTTCCATCATCTATTGTGAGCACGGGATCTATCCTCACCCTCTGTTTCACCACAGATTTTGCTGTCAGTGCTCAAGGCTTCAAAGCTATCTATGAAGGTAAGATCTCTACTCTAAAGACCTACAAGGTGTTTATTCTACTTGATACAAGGTTTTGATGTTGAAACATGATGTTTGAATTTTTTTGGGGGGGGGTTGAAACATTGGTGTATATTACATAAACTTTTTTTTTCTAGCATACTACAATGTTACTACATCATGGCCATAGTCTTAATTTTGAAATTTAATTTAAACTAATACTTTAATTTCTGCTGGAATCTTTGATTGAATTTGTCAGGCTTCCAAAGCTGGATTCAGAAATGCTTACATTTAAATGGTTTTCTTATTATTTCTTTTGACAGCTTCTTTAGGCAATGTCTAACTTAAGGGGTATAATGATAAAAATTAGAGGAGTTATGGATACTGACTGGTCTTGAAAATCAATCACTAATCTTCTTGTGGAAAACTAAACCACCACCAACAAAAATATATGTATATATAAATTTAAAAAAAAAGCGCAGTTGAAAACTGTTTCCATGGAAGATGTTAGACTACAATGATGACTGCACAGTTGTGGGAAAAAAATAAGGCCATGCATTTCATGCCTTCTAGTGTCTACCAAGAATTAGGCTCATAAAACTGGACTGATACTATTTTCTTAATACTTGGTGTTGTACTAAAGGCTTTATGAGATCTGCAACCTTTGTTTGGGAAAATTACCAGATGCAGTGGTATTAAGCCAGTTGTTTAGCATTGTTGGATAAGGAGGGTGTTTTGAGTGTAACTTGAGGATTGCTTTCAAACTGTGTGTGTGGTGGCTTTTTTTTTCTACTTTTTTTTTATTCATGGAAAATGCAGAATTCTGAGTACTAGAAGTTGCAGAAAGCTCAGTTTCAGATTACTTCTCAAATGCAAAGCCATTTTTTCTGTTGTTTCATAGGTATAATCCATTGTTGAAAGTGTTTATTCTGGAAAAGCTGTGTACACAGTTAAGTGATAGAATTAAAAGTGAAATATTTTTATCAATGGGGTTGATGTAGGAACTTTGAATCTAGAAAGTAGTATGGTTTGATTGTAGCTATTCACTAGGACTAGCATTTGCAAGTGCGTAAATCCATTACCTGTGATCTCTAAGTTACTTTGACTTTTTCTAAATTTGTGAGCAATGTATCTTCAAATGTTTGATAAATTTTTTATTACGTTTCTCCTAGAACTATTCAAAGTCCCTTGAAACTTTACCCCCCCTTTCTTGACAATACCTAACTGTGCTCCATACTGATGCATATCTTTGTTTCATATTTCATTAATGTTTTGAAATTACAGTGTTCTTTGAAGTATCTTTTGAAATCAATATCCTCATTGAGGGCGTTACCTAGGTGTAAAAAGACAGAGTTGTAGGAAGTGTCGTGAGTAACTAAAACATTTTTGGTTTGAGCTTTTTCTTATTGGGATGGGTAGATCAGCAGCATGTTTTTCCTTGGTAGCTATTCCTCCCTTTCTTTGTCCCCCACAAAGCCTTATCACTTGTGAAGTCTGGTGATTAGTCTTTTTTTTTTCTTTTTTTTAAACTGACATGAGGGTTGTGAGGAAAGGCTAGGAAGGTTTCATTTTAACAGTCTTTATAAGTTTTGTTAGCTAAGTCAAAAAGGAGTATCAGACACCATGAACACAGCAGGAACTGTTTTCATTACCTCAATAGGAAGTTGCTTTCCAGATACCTGTATCTTTCTGTTCTAGCAGATTCATACGATAGCACATTACATCCTTTTATGCAATCTGAGCAATTTGTTTTTCATATGGAAAAAGACACTGAAGAATGCTGAAGGACATCTCTTGACTGTCGACTTAGGAACACATGCACAGAGCCACAGGCTGTAATATAATGACACTTCCTGCTGGCCTACTTTCTTGTAAAAACCCCAGCAGGAAGAGCTGTAATTAACATTGACAGATAGCACCCGTCTCTGGTTAAACAACACTGCCCCCTTTCAGATTTAGTGCTGTAAACCTAGCATTGTCCACGAGCCTTAAATTGACTTCAAAATACCACATCCAGCTCCAGAAGAAATGGTGAATGTCGCTCAAGTGACAGCGCCTGAGTGCACAGACAGGCAGTGGGAACCGATGATTCTGGAAGGATTTGTAGCAGGTAGGGGTTAGGCGTTTTTTTTTGAAGGCTTGTGGTGATTTCTGCTGCAATGCCCAGATGCATTACTGAAACCCCATAGTTTAAGAACTCCTGTAACTATCCCTAAATTACTTGTTTTAAATAGTGACCCCTTCTGGCTCCTACGCTGTATGTAATTTTGTGAGTAGGCAGGTGACCAGTTCTTCTGGGACAGGGGAGTACAGACCAGTGTTCCCAGTCACTGGAAGTCTTTATAACCACTCTGCTGGCTACTCATCCCTAAGCTAGTTTGCTTTTACTAAAAATATCTAGTTATCCCTGGTTTTAGCCAGCTCTTTCATTCTTCTCTGGAGTAAGTGAATTACTGTTCAGCTGGAAGCACAGGGAGGATTGAAGTGCTAATGACTGCTGCCATCTAAGGGTTTGGGACACTATGGGGTCATAATGCACAGTGTGAGAAATGCTGTTTTAAACATCTTGATTGGAGAGAAGTTTTAACTGTGTGTCAGCTGACAAGGACAGTATGTTTAAAAAAAAAAAAAATCTGGATTTTCTTAATGGTACCTGGGGGAGTGATTCTGTAACAGAAATTTTTATATAGAAGTAGGAAAGTCCACAACATTCAAAAGTTAAGGAATTCTAATAGACTGGGAGGAGGGGAAAAACAAACAAAAAAAAAGCTTTGCACCGCTATGCAAAGGCATGCAAAGGAATTGTTCTGGAATTGCACCACTTGTCTCACAGTAGCAGATGAAGTAGGTCTGAAAAATTAAAATATTAGGACTAATGAAGGAACTAATTTAGATGAACTTTCCATATTCTAGGAGGCTGCAAAACTAATATTAGGGTTTTTTTTGGTGTGTTTTTTTTTTTAAGTTCTTGTGACAGGCCACTGTTTCTTCTGAATAGGAAAATTTCATTTAATTAGAATTGTTACCTTCATGCAATTAAAAAAAGATTGAATAGTGTCTTCAAAATTAGCTCTGATATTGAAAATCAGTATTTTAAATATGATCATGTGGGGGAAAACTAGTGTTTTGACAACAATGACTCTTCTCTCTCAAAAGACTTAATACTGGGGTAGATTCTCTGCTGTGTTGAGCTGCTGCTTTGCAGAGCAGAGAGGATGTTGTTGGGAGGTTTCACCATTACTCTCTGCAGGGTGCTCTTTATAACTTAAACTCCCTGGTGAATGAGACTAAGGCACTGAAGGAGGGAAGAAGGCATATGAACCACTTCAAGACCTACTGAACAGCCTTTGAAGCTACACCGACACCAGTATCCCCAGCAGAGAACACTACATCCCATTCCCTGGGCTAAGATTCTGATCTATGCATTTTATTGAGTATATTCTTGATTTATGACCTCACTTCCTGTTCAGCAATGATATAATCAGATCCTCTGTGTTTTTATAATAATTAAATAGGTTAACAATGAAGCTAGTGAAATGACATTCTGGTGCTCTAAGACCTTGAAGATTATTTTGAAGATTATTTGAACCTATCTGACTTAGCCTGCTGTCACCCATAGACCACGTGAATATTAATATTTAACTAAATCTGATTTTGTCACAGTAGACCAGCGAGAGCTATCTAGTTTTAACAGGACACTGATGTAGTTGGGCAGTTGCCGACTTCTCAGGCTGAAATGTAGGTTTCTTTACTGTCTCATTACTTCACCAGATTTATGTAGCCATTTCTGAGAATCTCTAGTATTTTAACTGATAATGCTTCCATTTTCCTCAGAGATCACATCAGCACTCTAAACTTTTGGTACAGATGGAAGCTTGAATTATTCTTATTCTCTGGAAATAAAATTACCTATGGGATTTTCAAACACATGATTATATCAGTAAGAAGAACTATAAATTTCAGAAGTAGTAAGTTCAGTTTATAAAATTTGTCAACTTGTTTAATCTGCTAAATGATTTATTGACCATCATCACTGTTAGGTAATAATTAAATCTAACTTTTAAGCAATGGGATTAGGGAGTTGAGGGATAGATTCTGTTTCTGTAATGTGTGGTGGGTTTGGTTTTTTTTTTTAATTGACAGTGCTTTACATCATGAAAAACATGTTTAAGCTTTGCAGGGGGTGCGTGGGGAGAATAATGAAGTATTTGTGACTTGTGCAATTTTGTTTAATTCCCTGTTAAAATCAATTTAATTCCTATTTTCTAGAATGAAATTAACAAACTGTTTTTAAAAAGGTGCTTTGAGGGCTACAAACAGAAGTAAAAATTCAGCATTGCTATATCATTTCAGTAATTTTTTTTGGAAAGGCAGAATTATTCTTCCCATACAGAACACTTGCATACAGATGGAAATACAGAAAAATGATCTTTAAATGATAGCAATATCTGAAGTGTTGTACACATGTATACTTAATTTAAGTAAGGCATGGTAGAACTGTTATTGTGTTTCTTCGACTAAACTAGTATGTCCTGCCATTCTGGGAATCCAGTTGCCAAGTGCAGAAAATTCAGTAAAAGTAGAAAAGCTTAATTCAAAGTACATTGCTAGTCATCAGTGTAAAATGAAATGTCATAGTCTTTAGTTTATATTTTGCTACACTAGTGTCTGCAACTAAACGTTAAACTGCCCTCAAAGGTTAACAAACCTTGCTTCATTTTAAGCTATCTCAATCTTTTTTTTTTTCTTGTGGCTGCTTTTGTTGTTTCTAACCACATTTTGTAATGTAGAATTGGTGGACAGTAGTTAAACAACAAGCCAGATGTATTGGACTTGATGTGTGCTAGCACCTTTCCTTGACCTCTGTTCTACAGCAGCAGGTTTTCTTTGCCAAAGGAAGAGCTCTTGCATGTCCCTCTATCCTACTTGCCCTCAGGGCATACTTCCTTTTTTCTTTTGGTCTTTGAATTCTCAAAGCTTTCTGCTCACACCCAGCATTAACATTTATACTGGCAGTCACCTCATCCTGCCTTGTGCATCTTCCCTGAAGCTTCTTTTTAAATCTCTTTCAGCATCAACAGCAGACAGTAGTGATATACTTCCACAGTGTAAGGTCTTTGAAGAAATTTTCTTTTTTTTTTTTTTTTTTTCCTCTTGCTGCTCCTGTTTTCCCTGAGTATCTGTTATTTGGTGTGTTTTTCTTTCTTTTTTTTTTTAAAAATTTTATTTTATGGTTCAATACTTTGAAGTATTTTAAACAAAGCAAAAAAACTTGAAACGCTTCCCCAACCAACTTGGAAACATTAATCTCTTGTATTAATTCCATGAGTTTACCAAGACAACTTTCCTGAGACTGATGTTTCCAGGCAAGTGTGGACCCAGTCAAGATTGGGCTCAACCTAACATTTCTTGTTCTCTCAGCTTCTCCAACAGGTATCTTTGTTTGTTTGTTTGTTTCCCTCAAGTACCAAATTACCTTTCCTGTACTATCCTGTTTGTCGCTGGGTCAGCACTTGACAGTGCTTCCTACTTGCTATCCATGAGTCTGTATTAGTTAATGGCTGCATAGTTCTCCCAACAACTGTGGTGCAGTGATAAGAGTAGTTATTCCCTGGGAACGGGCATGTGCAAAACAAACTGAATAATCTGAGGCAAATTTGAGAGTTGAAGCTGAGTTGGCAAGAAATATTTCAAGTTGAGAGTAGGAAGCTGAGTTGGCAAGAAAATACCAACTTTTATGCAACTCATATGCATAATCATGATCCCCTACTATTCAGTGTGAGATGAGTAGTCTCCCAAATCTTCAACCATTGCCAGTTAATCTCTATTGTTTAGTCATAGGTGCTGTTTTATCTATTAGATAATATCCCATTTTGACTGTTCCAGTGATCTAAGACTTTGAGTATGACTCCTGAACCTCAGTGGATTAGCATATCCAGCTCTGAAGAGGTCCAATATTATAATGGATATCTAATGATAATATTGAGGGCTATGCAGTTCTTTCTGTATTCTGTTGTGTAATTTTTGGAAAAGATTCAGTTTGTTGCTCCCAAGTCAATAACTAATTCCTCCCCTACTGTGAAGCTGGGAGAAAGAAGCACTGTAAATTTTAATCCTAGTTTAATTCTTTTGAATGTTAAAGGCACAAACTGCCTTTTTTAGCATTTATTTGGTAAGAAAACAAAACTTACATTAATACTATAGTAAATTCTGGTATTCTTGCAATTGTAATCTTGCAGCTATAGGTCTTAACTAGCAATCTTACCACTGACTGTTGGTGTAATTGACCATAACATCTGTTAATAGACTGGTATATTTCTTTTTCTATTTTTAGTTAAGTACTTCTTGCTTACTGTTTTGGTAGTATGTTCTTTTCAAATTGAGGTGTGTGTTAAGGCTTTAAGTGATGTGTACGTGCGTGTATACACATGACCAAGTAAACCAAAAGCTTGAAATAGTGAAAGCACAGACTGAAATGGGATCTTTTTAGGCTGAAATTTGTAGATTTGTAGTTGCACCTCTTTGGAGAGGAAGTAATTGCTTTCTAAGAATGAATTTGTTTATTGATTTCCTTTGTCAACTGAAGTCCTTAAAAGAAAAAAACATTTTTCCTTTCTCTAGCAAATTTTCTTAAAAATAACATCTTTTTGGAATGATACAATCTGAATGACTGTTAATGATGACATACAGGAAAGAAATCATAATGCAGTTAAAAATAAAGCTGATGTTTGGTGTATCAAAATATGACATAATGTGTAGCAGCAAAATCTCAGGGTAGAAGAGGTCTGGCAGTGCTGTGGGACCTCTGGATTCTAGAATATCAATGATTTAGGTGTCAAGAGTTTAACAGCTAAAGAAAAATATTTTTAAGCCCACATGTATTCTGAAAACGTATGAAAAAGAAAATGAAGGTTATTTTGTGAGGAGAGATAGGTAAAAGAGTCTGCTTGTCCTCTGAAGTGTATGAATAGATCTAAAACTTGCTCAAAATACTAAATTTATGCGGAATTGAATTTGGTCAGTAGAGGCAGGTAATGACTGTATTCCTGTATGCCTTCTCTTTTCAGTCTTTCATATACGAAGAGATTGTGCATAGAAGAAATAACTGTATTTAAAACAAGTATGCTCCACAGTTTTCTTAGTTATAAGAAATTATGGTGGGTCACTTTACCAGTTAAAAAAAGAAGTGATATTACTTTCACCATTAAAACACTTAAATGTTGCATTTCAGCAATATTTGAAGGACCAGCAGCCAGAAATCTGGAATGTTATTTCCTAAACTGCCCAAGGGCAGAAACTTCCCAATTGGAAGTTCTAGGAAAAAAGGCACCATAATGAAAGTTGTTGTGATGGAAAAATCCCCACTTGAATTGGCAGAAAAACTGAAATTAAATGTTGTAGGACTCACTATCAACCAATGAATTTTGTATCTAAAGGAAAAATAATTTTGTAAGAGCCTTGCCTGTCATATTAGTCTGATTATAAACTGACAGCTGTTTTCTGCTTTCCAGCTCTCACCCTGAGTAGCTCAACCCCTAATGCAAAGACAGCCTTTGCATGGCTAGTAGCCCTTAAAAAGGGGATTACATGTCTTAAAATATGTTCTTGGAACCATCTTTTTGACTGCGTCTGATTCTGGAAGCAAGGGATTATTTTGTGCCTTTTAGTGATTTACTGATCCATATAAGAACTACTGTGTTCACTGTCCTTGGTGCATGAACCAGTAACAAACCCAGTGTCAGTGGTTCATACCTTGAGATAATTTAGTGGGCTTGTAACCTTCCTCCACAAAACTCTTACTTGTGCTCCTACTTGAGATAACAAACCCAATAGGAAAATGATTTGGTAAAAGTGGGCTTCTTAGAGGAAAACACTAAGGAGTTGCTCCTCTGTGCTACTATGACATGCCAGTTCTAAACCAAAACAACACATTCTAGTATGGAAAACAGAAGTGGAAAGTCAAAGTTGCAACAGGATTGTTTCTCTCTTTCTTTGTATCCTAAATAACTTAATGCAGTGGTTTCATTTCTCTGCTATCGAGTACTGAGATTCTGGAGAATCTAATCTACATCCTAACAGATCATCATCCCAACTGTGCTGATACTAATACCCTGTTTCATGTTCTTTCTTATCTGCCATCATTAGTATGTGTTTGTATGACTAATTAACTTGTGAAAAATACTTCAAAGAATTTTTTTGAAATGTCAAAAATCCTTTTGTGCAATCATTGCCTGATCTGAATCAGTATGAAGATGTTGTTGTGGTTTAACCCCAGTAGGCAGCTAAGCACCATGCAGCCACTCTCTCACTCTCCCCCACCCGCTGTGGGATGGGGGAGAGAATTGGAAGGGGAAAAGTGAGAACACTTATGGGTTGAGATAAGAACAGTTTAACAGGTAAAGCAAAAGCTGCATGTGCAAGCAAAGCAAAATAAGGAATTCATTCACTGTTTCCCATCGGCAGGCAGGTGCTCAGCCATCTCCAGGAAAGCAGGGCTCCATCACACATAATGGTTACTTGGGAAGACAAACACCAGCACTCCAAAAGTTCCTGAGCAAAGACAGTCCTAGCCAAACTCCACCCCTCCCAGTTTTATTGCTGAACATGACATCACATGGTATGGGATATCCCTTTGGTCAGTTCTGTGTCTCATCCCAACTCCTTGTGTACTCCCAGCTGACTCACTGGCAGGACAGAAAAGGCCTTGACACTGTGCAAGCACTACTCCGCAACTGCTAAAACATCCCTGTGTTATCAACACTGTTTTCATCACAAATCCAAAATGTAGCCCTATACAAGCTACTATAAAGAAATTTAACTCTATCACAGCCAAAACCAGCACAGATGTCTAGCATGATCTAAAAATTTTGCAAATCAATATGTTGTAGACAGCTTAAAAAAAAAAAAAAAGCCCTAAATAGAAAAAGGCTAGCTTTGCTTCTTTTCTTCAAAATGCTTTAGTTCTCCTACTCAGACTTTAATTTTCAACGTTAAAATATATTGTCTTAATGGAGCAACTGTTTGAGAAACAAACAAGGCCAAAAAATCCCATACTTCTGCAATCATGTAGGATTTTTTTTTTTAATTCAGCCACATAAGGAATATATGGAATGCATCTTTTCTCCAAGTGCTTTTCTGAAACAAGCCGTGCAATGTGACTCAAGAAAGCTGGCAGTTTTCCTTGTTCCGTTTTAAAGCCAGCTGGGATTTTGGGGGAATAACTTTTTCTTTTCATCTCCAGATTTGCTGGAGATAAGATTTCAATTAAGCAGCCTGTGTCTTTCCCTGCCCCCACTCCAAATTTATTTTAAACAGCAACTGTTGCCAAATATCAGGATGCCAGTAGCTAAAGAGCCTGTGTTCTGTTCAAACTTAATTTTGCCTGAACTCTCAGTTTTGGACATTTTCTCTTTACCAACATGGAAATTAAAATATTGCTAGTGTCTTGTGCTCATTGCCAAATCACTCCTCTGAGTTTCTTGATGCATTTATCCCCAGACTTCTATTTGGCTGAAGAGTTAAATCCTACTTCCTTTTCTAATTATCAGATATATTCAATAGTGTTTACTTACCTTCAGAGTGGTTCCCATTAATGAGATGGTCCTAGATGAAATGCAACTGACAGTTATCTAGCTTTTAATGAATCTGAAAAAGTCTGATACTATGGCTTCCTTGGTTTCAGATCTCATTTGTAAAGAAAGTTATTTATTCCTTTGGCTGGTACAAAGTAGGAAAAGTTGTATTGAGTTTTTCATCTCTTGGATAATAAAAGTGCATTTTCAGCTATAGTGGGCTGATTTCTGGTTTGTAGTAGCCTTTATAGTGCCGCCGCCTTCTTTTTTTCCCCCCAACTATTGTCCTTAATTTATAGTAGTATCACTTTTTATTATGAAAACTATATTTCTGCCTTTAAAAAAGTCTCTGCAGCCTACTAAGAGTTATTGTTGATTGTATTTATTACAAATCTGCTTGCAATGGCAAAGATGGCTTATAGCTTTTATGTATTTTGTTGCAAAAATAAAAGAAAATGGAAAAATCTCTCTTTCATCTGGAATCATTGTCTGCAGATTTTTATTCCTTTAAGCTGGCAAAGGGTGTAGACTGTTGTGGGATGGAATCAGTATTTCCAGAATAAAACCTGTGGGTTAGCGGGCCAGAAAATAGAACTTTGGGTTTGCTATGTTACAGTAGCGAGCAGCTATCCTCATTAAAGGTCATATAATTTGCTATATTAGATGGATAGCTGGCATATAAATAGTCACACACCTTGCTTTTCACGTTCTTTTGTATAACTTTAAACCATTAATAACTGTACTTTTAATTACTTTGTTTTTCATATCCTTCCCATATATTGAGGGTTTCATTTGCATAACCTTTCACGTTTTTCTTCTGTAATTGGGATAATAAGGCAGATATCTAGAGCTTTGCAACAAAATATACTCATCAAAACAAGCATGTCTAAATTTTGACTAAGGCATTGATCCTGTTCAGTAGTGAACAAAGTAGCTGGTATGTCACTTGCCTGTTAATTGCAAAGAAAGGGAGTAGGCTGACTGTAGTACACATAATGTAGGCACTGTTTTAACTGATACTTTTCTGAGATTTGTTAAAATCTATCACATAATCTTCACCTTGTGTATGTTAGAATTCCATGTTTTCATACAATACTATTGGACTACTTTGTGTATCGCTTATCTAAATACTGTTTATTCAACCAAGTAATCTCATTAACTTCATTAGGTATACATGTTACAAATGATTCTGCAAAACCAGTTAGTACTTTTTAACTCTATTCTGTAGTTGCATCCTTTAACTCTAACTTAGAACACTTTGAAATCTTTCATCTTGTCTATATTGAAATACTTCCTAATAAATTTATTGAATTATTCATGCATTGTGTACTTCCAAGAAATCTTGTCTTAAGGTTCTTTGAAGCTGGCTTATTGGATTGACCTGAAAAGGGCCGTAGCAGGTATGGAAGGTCACACAATCTCCTTGACTTTATTAGAGCTGTGCCTTTCTTATACTTGTTTAACAAGACAATGCACACCTGTGTAGTGTCAGTGGATTGTAAACCTAAAGTCATAAGAATGTTAAAACAACAGTTCTGGGTGCATGACATCTTATTTCTAGGGAAAGAGACAACACACTGTGTGTGTGTATGTATGTAAACCCAAGAATTGTTAGTGTAATCAAAGTCTTAAGTGTCTAATCATTATGAGTCCAGATGAAATTTTTACAGAAAAGGAAAAAATAACAATGTAGTTAAAATAGTTGCACCCATGCTTCTTGGTTTCTATCCATTTTCCTAGTATTATGCTTACTTTCCCCTGTTCCTCTGGGCCCAGTAGTTGATATTTTCTTTTTCCTCACTTTAGGATGTGTTCCTAATTGCTAAGACAAATTCATACTTTTGGTCTTTCTTCCTTGGTCTGCAGTTCCATATCACATCTGTATTTACTTTGTATGGTGTCCCATGCATGTTAGATAATACTCATTTGTTCTTTGTTACTCCTAAAACCAGTTTTGTCCAGGTCTGCATTTCTTTAACCGACTGTGGGTGAGTTGTTTACAGCTATGAGCTCTCTAGTGCCAAGGCTTTGTCTCATTGCTTATTCTCCCTATGCATGTATTCCCCTGTACTACAGCATGTATCTCCACTTCTCAAAGCCTCTGCAGTAGAACCAGGCCTATATTTCTCTTAACTATGTCATTGTGCCAGTTGTAAAATATTTCATTCTGCATAGAGTAACTGCTTGCTACAGGTATTCATATAAAACTATGGTTGTACCATCAGAAAAAAAAGTAAGGGTAAAAAAAAAAGTAAACCAAATTAGCCTTAGACAGCCAGTTAATTAGAGAAATTGCTGTCATAGCTCGATCAAGTAAAGCAAAGCTGCAGACAAGTTTGGAGAATTTTAGACAGAAATTCTGAGCCTGACTATTAGCAAGCCTCTGTCCTGAGACCTTGCAAGCTGCATACAAAGCGTATGGTCTGTTACTGAGAATGGCAGTACCAGATTACAGGGCTACAAGGTTACAAAACATGGCATGCATAAAGCAGTTACTTCTCCTGATACAGTTTCCGAAATTGCCTAGTTCAGTCAAAGTTTCCATTAGAACAATCCAGGGAAGTTTTGACTGTGAAATCTTTGCTGTTCAGTGTACTACTATCAGGCATCTAGGATGGACCTCAGCTGACTAGCCCTCTAAACTTGTGATAGCCAGCTACAGCTAGTCATAAATGGTTATAATCATTGAATACTTTCAAAAGCCAATTAACATTAGATGTCTGTGTTAACATGAGATAAATCATGTCAAAACAGAGGTGCCTGTCTGCCTGCTTTGACTTTACAACAGAAGCTGAAGGACTAACCTAGCTGTCTACAAGTTGAGCATTTTAATAATGGAACAGTTTGTGTTGGAAGGGACCTTTAAAGGTCATCTAGTGCCAAACCCCCTGCAATGAGCAGGACATCTTTGACTAGATCAGGTTGCTCAAAGCCCTGTCCAACCTGACCTTGAATGCTTCCAGGGATGAGGCATCCACAATTTCTCTGGGCAACCTGTTCCAGTGCTTCACCACCCTCATTGTAAAAAATGTCCTTATGTGTAATCTGAATCTACCCAATGCTTTAAAACGTAATCACTTCAGACTTTGATAAAAAAGGTCCATCCTTCTTATAAGTTTTAGTATTGAAAGGCCCCAGTAAGATCTCTCTGGACCTTTCTCCAGGCTGAACATTTCAAACTCTCTCAGACTTTCTTCATAGGAGAGGCGTTCTAGCCCTCTGATCACTTCTGTGATGCTCCTATGGACCTGCTCTAAGAGATCTGTGACTTTCTTGTGTTGGGGGCCCTAGAGCTGGTTGCAGTACTCCAGGTGGGGTAACACGAGAGCAGAGTAGAGAGGCAGGATCACCTCCTTTGGCCTGCTGGCCATGGTTCTTTTGATGCAGCCCAGGATATGATTGGTTTTCTGGGTTGTGAGTGCATACTGCTGGCTTGTGTCCAATTTTTCATTCACCGCTATCCCCAAGTCCTTCTCTGCAAGGCTGCTCTCAATCCATTCATTACTTAGCCTGTGCTGATATTGGGGATTGCCCCAACCCATGTGCAGCACCTTACACTTGGCCTTGTTGAACTTCATGAGGTTCGCATGGGCCTGTTTCTCAAGCCTGGCCAGGTCCCTCTGGATGGCATCCCTTCCCTCAAGCATATCAACTGCACCACTCAGCTTGGTGTCACTCACAAATTTGCTGAGGGTGCCCTCGATCCCACTGTCTGTGTCCTTAATAAAGATATTGAGCAGTACTTGTCCCAGTACGGACCCCTGAGGGATACCAGTTGTTACTGATCTGTATTTGGATATTGAGCTTTTGACCGCAATTCTTTGAGTGCGGCCATCCAGCCTAGTTGTTCTCCATCGAATAGTCCATCCATCAAATCCATCTATCTCCAATTTAGAGGCAAGGGTGTTGCAGGGGTCTTTATCAAAGGTCTTGCAGAAGTCAAAGTAGATGACATCCCTTATCCACTGATACAGTCACTCCATCATAGAAGGTCCCTAGATTAACCAGGCATGATTTGCCATTGATGAAGCCATGTTGTCTCTCTCTCATCACCTCCCTGCCTTCCATATGTTTTGACATATTTTCCAGGATCTGTTGCATGATCTTATTGGGTGGTGAGGTGAGGCTGACTGGTTGGTAGTTCCCAGGGTCGTCCTTTTTATTCTTTTTAAAAATGGGTGTGACTCTTCAATTTTTCTAGTCACAGGGGCCTCTGCCTGACTGCCATGTCTTTTCAAATATGATGGAGAGTGGCTTAGCAACTACTACATCTGCCAGTGCCCTCAGGACCCTGGGATGCATCTCATCGGGTCCCATGGACTTGTGCATGTTCAGTTTCCTCAGGTGGTCTCAAACTTGACATCTTCTTCTACGGTGGGAGGGACTTCATTGCCCCCCAGTCCCTGCATTGAGGTTCAGGGACTTGAGAGATGAGGGAAGAGCAATTGCCAGTGAAAACGGAGGCAAAAAATGTCACTGAGTACCTCAGCCTTCTCCATGTCTGTTGTCACCAGATCCCCTGTCTCATTTATCAGGGGGAGTACAACTTCTTTTGTCTTCCTGTTCTGACTAATGTACCTGTAGAAGCTGCACTTATTCTTTACATCCCTTGCCAAATTCAGCTCCAGTTGTGCCTTAACTTTCCTTATCTCATCCCTATGCTCCTGGGCAGCATCCCTAAGGTTTAGATCATGTGTCCTGCTTTACAGAAAGTCAGCATTTGAACTGAAAGGACTTTCTGTAGGAAAACATGCTTCATATCAATGGAAATCACTCTTACTTCAAACATAGTTTATTTGAGAATGTTATCTTTTTAGATAATTTTTAATTATTCTACAGATTTGAGTTCTTTGATTCTTTGAGAATCTCTTATTTTGGAGGCTGGAGAGAAGTCATGAGACTTTCTAAAACAAAGTGGGGCAGCCTCCCCCTCCCACTTCTGCTTTGAGATGAAGAACTGTTTTTGGAAGCAGAAGCTTGTGACAAATCTGAGCTTTCTGCTGTAAAATGTGTGAAATTTTGCTTATTCCTTAAAAGATACAGCCAACTTAATGTACTCTGTATGTGCAGCTCCCTGGGGGCAGCAGAGGAAAATTTGGCCAAGTGTCCTCTTTAAATTTCTTAGGTGACTGTGGGCACCAACAGGGAGGCAGTCAATTTGGGTCCTGTATACTTTTAAGTGGAGTAGCTTCTCAATTGACCAGCAATTAGGGGGGTTGTGCCTGTCTGGTTTTTTAGCTTCTGATACAGTGTGGCTGTGACAGAGAAGATGGGGTTTTCAGTAATAGCTTTCTTGTTTTTTAAAACTTTATACTGCTTATTTTTATTTTAAAATGCCAGTTGTAATAAAGCACTGAGGAGCTGCATTTTGGGGAAAAAAATTAGGCAGTGGGTGATTCGACAGCTGTTGTGTGTAGGATACTGAAGTTCTCTTCAATGCTGTCAAGTCAGCACTGCAGTAGGAGTTTAGCAAATGGCAACCGTAATGCACTAAAACAAAGTGGAACATATTTCAGCACTGCACATGTGATCAGGCTTCACCTTGGCAAAGAAATAGTCTTTCCAGCATTATGTTTTGTTGTGGGTTTCTTGTTTTTTTTTTTTTTTGTCCTCAAAAGTTTCACAATTGCCTAAATCCTACCCATGTGCCATCCTTTCCTGACTTAAATCATGATGAAATCTGCATGAAAAATAGTTTATTTCTCAAAATAAACCTTTATATGAAAGGAGAAAAAAAGCCCCACCCCAAATGTGAGAAGTCAAGTATGACTTGAGTTCAGTCCATTTGCAGATTGAACAATGTTGTTACTTGGACTCTACCTGATTCTATAACAACTGCAGGTTTTAAAGAGAATACTTTGTTTTGCTGATTGCGTGCTTGTCAGTAGCAGGCTTTTTCATGTTTGAGGTCTAGCTTTTAAAATAAAATTGCGAATGGAACAGAAGCTAAAAAACATTTTTCTGCTGTTACGTGTTTTGCAAAATTAAATGTCATAATCACCTTTTAAAGTACACAGCAGTGATGTCTTTTGCAATGCTTAGATCATACTCAGCACTTCAAAGTCATCTTGTTGCTTTAGCTGCCCCTAATTTGTTATTTTGGTTATTTTTTTAGACTTAGTTCATAACTAACAAAAATGCTAAATCTTTTCCTTTAAAGATAAGCACTATATTAAAGGCAATCTTACTTTCATTTTGGATTGTATGTTCTATGGTCTGTGTGAGAGATGAGGGAGTATAAGTGGGAAGAAAGGAGAAAATATACTCCTTGTAGGCTTAATAATTTCAAGCTTTTGTTCGTGGAATGTCATGATCAATTCAGAAATTAGTTATTTGTACCCAGGCTTTTCTTTTTAATTTTTCCTGAAATACTGGTATGACCCCCAAATACTAAAGCAGTTTACTGTTATGTTCGTTTTTTTTTTTTTTCTTTTCATCTTTTAATGATTGGTAAGTTTGGGTTTGGTTCTTTGGTACCAACAGAATTGATTCTCCTTCAAACAAGCTGAGCGATGTTTAACTTCTGAACCCTGGGTGTTATGAACTGTTCACTCAGAAAAGCAACAGTGGTAGAGGCATTTAAAAAACAAAATCACAAAGAGTGAAAACAAAGCAAGCCATAAAACCCACACAGTAATTTACTAAAATCCAGGGAGTAAATACAGGATACAACCTGAATACAGCCTTAACCAAAAACTAATAAAATGTGAGAGGAGATGTTGGGAGAAGTATTGCTGCAAACTTGGTCGGTGGGGTTTTTTGGTTGGTAGGGTCTTTTTTTTAAAAAAAAATTTGTTTATTTTATTCGGCTAGCTGTTTGCTACTGGAAACAGGCAGAAACAGGGCACTGAAACATACTTCTTTTTTTTTTTTTTTGTCCCACTTATTCTTGAGTGCAGATCTGTCTGAGTTTGCACTTCGTAAGTCTGTAGATAGAGTGCTGTAGTTCTGTGTCAAAATAAAGTTGGGTTAACAGATTTAGGAAATTGCTAATTGTTTAGTGGTCATCATGGTAGTTAAATACATTGTTACAGTCATGTTGAAACTATTAATGATCATAATTTCTATGTATCAGATGCCATGTAAAATTTAAGATCTCTCAATCATTAGTAGTTAGCAACTAATAACATTTTGCAAGACTGAGGTATCTGGTAAAACTGGAGTGCATTGGTGTAACTGGTGTGATTGGGCCCAGGCAATTTAAAGTGTTCTCAGAGGTTTTGTGGAGCTCCCTGTTCCTACAGTGTAATATGGTGTAAATTGCAAATTGTGAATTTAGTGGAGCTACAACATGGAAAAAATGTGAGTTCAGAGAGTTCTGATATAAATGCCATCTTCAAAATACAGATTAGTGATTGCTTCAGTATTTTTTAAACTGCTGACCTATCTTACATTACAAATGACTGTTCTCAGTGGTGAGCTAAAG
Organism: Pelecanus crispus; assembly: GCF_030463565.1. Taxonomy (NCBI): domain Eukaryota; kingdom Metazoa; phylum Chordata; class Aves; order Pelecaniformes; family Pelecanidae; genus Pelecanus; species Pelecanus crispus. The sequence goes on from NC_134645.1 coordinate 107,129,548, forward strand.
CCACTACTCAAGTCAGTAAGTTGTCCAAGTATTCTTTCAGATCTAAATTGACATTATGTAAATCTTCAAGAACAGAACAACTAAGTTCCTCTGATCATGGACTACTTAAAGCAGTGGACCAGCCCGTACTGATACAAGGGATAAAACATATTCTTCTTGATTTGTGAATTGATGTTATGTAATCTGATGGTAGCCATGAGAATGATGGTCCAAAATCAGCGTCGTATTTAGTGTTTTGGTACTTCGATATTTTTGTGCCATGATAGGTAAATTTGAGTTCAGTGGAAGTACAATACTAAAAACAGACTAGTACTAGAAAGGTAAAACTGATGCCCAAGATAGGATCATTAAACTCTGTATCGTCATGTTTTTAAGTGTTAAGAGTCAACAAAACTGGATAAAGAAGTTAAATTGATTACGGCACAATGTTGGAAGTAACAGGTCTGAAAAGTGAGGTGATGAGACTGTAGGTGGCACTAAGAAGGTGTATGGTAACCTGTTAGGTCCAGTGCACTAGGAATTTTAGTTGACAACCTAGGAATGGTCTTCGGCCTGAACCTGTTATTACTAAAGCGAACTATGAAAATTGGTAGGTCTACCTGTGCAAGTCAGAATAACCCACAGGTAAGACTAGTGTTAGGTTTACTTGGTGTGTGCTTGTGTGAAGTATTTGCATGAATATTTATAATATTTTTAGAACACCTACTGGCTTTTAAAATATATTATAAATAGTAAGAAAACTCAACAACTTTACCAGAACAGATAGTAAGGGCAAAATAATTATACCACACTTCATACTGCATGAAGTGACAAAAGATATGTGAACAAAGCTATGGTACCCTAACTTACAGCACATTATTATCAAATTAATCACATCAAAAAGATCAGTCACTGTGTGATGAACTGGTACAACTGAAGAGATTAGTAAGGGAGGAGGAGAAAAACATTAGAATAAAATGCATGTGAAAACATAATTTAGATCTTTTCCTGTTTATGTTGGAGAATCATTCTCTTTGAAACTCTAGCTTGTTTAGGGTCATACTTTGGAGGAATGAAATTTGAAATGTTTAAAACTAACAAAATACAGCAAGAGGAATTTTCTTAATCAAAACCTAGGGAATTTCTTAATCAAATCTAGACAATTTCTAAGAGACTGTTTAACTGAGATTTACTCTTATATTACTTTGACCCACATGGTAAGGGAAATCTGTATGGACCTGGCAAGATGGGTATGTTGCATAAAACAAGGTTGGAGCCCATTTCTCCCCTATTCACTTTCGATTAATGTTGTGTGTGTTTGGGTTTTTGTGATAAAGAAGCTACTCTACTGCTCAGGTCCTCATCCCACTGACATCACAGCCATATCCAAACTGAGCATAACTCAGTTTAATTTTCATGTGACAGACATTGTGAGGCACTAGTTTCAATTAAGTTATATGGGGTTTGCATGGCAAGGTTTTGGTAGCAGGAGGGCAACAAGGGTGGCTTCTGTGAGAAGCTTCCCCTATGTCCAACAGAGCTAGTGCCAGCCAGCTCCAAGACTGACCACTGCTAGCCAAGGGTGATCCAGTCAGCGACAGTGGTAGGTCATCTGTTATAACATATTTAAGAAAGGGGTGGGAGGAACCAAACCCTGCACAACTGTAGCCGGAGTGAGGAGTGAGAATATGTGAGAGAAACAACTCTGCAGACACCAAGGTCAGTGAAGAAGGAGGGGGAGGAGGTGCTCCAGGCACCAGAGCAGCGATTCCCCTGCATCCCATGGTGAAGACCACGGTGAGGCAGCTGTGCCCCTGCAGCCCATGGAGGTCTGCGGTGGAGCAGATATCCACCTGCAGCCCAGGGAGGACCCCACACCGGAGCAGGTGGATGTGCCCAAAGGAGGCTGTGACCCCATGGGAAGCCTGCACTGGAGCACGCTCCTGGCAGGACCCATGGATCCATGGAGAGAGAGGAGCCCACACTGGAGCAGGTTTGCTGGCAGGACTTGTGACCCCGTGGGGGACCCATGCTGGAGCAGTCTGCTCCTGAAGGACTGCACCCCGTGGAAAGGACCCATGCTGGAGCAGTTCGTGAAGAACTGCAGCCCGTGGGAAGGACCCATCTTGGAGAAGTTTGTGGAGGACTGTCTCCCATGGGTGGGACCCCACGCTGGAGCAGGGGAAGAGTGTGAGGAGTCCTCCCTGAGGAAGAAAGAGTGGCAGAGATGATGTGCAATGAGGTGACTGCAACCCCCATTCCCCATTCTGTGCACCAACTAGGGGGAGGAGGTAGAGAAAATGGGGAATGAAGCTGAGGCTGTGAAAAAGGGAGGGGTGGGGGAAGGTGTTTTAAGATTTAGTTTTTGTTTCCCATTATCCTACTCTGTTTTGACTGGTAATAAATGAAACTGATTTCCCCAAGTCAAGTCCGTTTTGCCCATGACAGTAATTGCTGAGTGATCTCTCCTTGTCCTTACCTCCACCCATGGCTTTTTGGTTTTGGGGTGGGTTTTTTTGTTTGTTTGGTTTTTTTTTTTTTTCTCTCCCCTGTCCAGTTGAGAAGGGGAGTGATAGAGTAGCTTTGATGGGCACCTGGCATCCAACTAAGGTCAACCCACCACAGAAGTTTTAGCTGCTTATACTACCTGATTTTAGGCTAAAAAAGGAAAAATGTCTGTAACAGGTGTCCTACTTTGGTGGATGCACTGAAAAGACAAAATGAGTGTGAATGAAAAATATGAAGAACTACAGAGAAAAAAAAAAATCTCCCCTTTTGGTTGCAGACCTTATGCATCAGCTCTGTGGCTGAGCTCAGGTTGTTCATCTGCAGCCTTTACCCTCTGATGAACAGGAACCAGGCAGTATGCACATTGGCATAACACAACTCCCTTCTCATATTGACATTCACCAATACACTTTTCCCAGCCAGCACTGCACATTGCCAAAAGTGCTTATGTGAATCTAGAAGTAGAAGTTCTCTTTTCTGCTAAGTTAGTGAAGCAGGGAGGTTTCCCTCCCTCCCAACTCAAAACAAATCTGTTATAAGAGTGGACTCTGGTCAAGGCAGAGAGGAAAAATTGTCTGCCACAAAAAATACTAACAAAAGATCATATTGTCCCTGTGCAGTAAGGGGGGAGAAATTGTCACCATGTATAACAGCACCATCTGCCGGCTGTTGTCATAATACTTGCACACTTCATTCTAAACATAGCATGTATGCATATTGAATGCATTGTTTGTCGTTTGAATTTTTGTCCTGCTAGAAGTTTTAATCCATTTTTCCCTTTTGCTGTTGTGGTAGTTTGAACGTCTGAAGTAGTATGAGCTATATTTTGTATTTTGATAGTTCAGTTTGCATTAGCATTCTATAAAATATTCCTTAAAACAAACAAACAAAAAATTCTTTGAACAGAAGCAAGTTACCCCTTTTGACTACTTTCTCAACCAGGAAGTACCTCCTAGAACAAGACGTAACTGATGGTTGATTTTAATTTAGAATCCCATGGACCTATCATACTTTTAAGACATAGTATGTAAGACTTTACTGAAAAGGGAAGACTACTGAACCTGACTTTTTATGAAGTACCCAGTAACTTGGAAGGTTCTTGCTCAGTGGTGAATTCTTTCCATTCTTCTTTCCTTTTGATTGGAAACCCCCCACCCCCAGAATATTGAATGTGTTATTAATTTACATCAACCATGCTGTCTTTATCTAAAGTGGCAGAGCTGTGGAGGTTACATCACAGAAGCCTGATAGATGCCTTATATTAAGTTTAAAGACTTGTCTCCAGATCAATCTGGACTGTCGCCATGGCACTCAATTTGAACAGCTCTAAAGAAAGTGATTGGTGACGTTGCTGGTACTGGAGAGGAGGCATGGTGAGGACAACTTATATTGATTGTCAGAACCTTTGATTGTGTTGACTAAATGCTGTTTTATGTGGGGTTTTTTCCCTGAGAAATCAAGCAAGCAGATGCACATTATACTTAGTTTAATGTAATTTAAAGCACTTTGATAAAAACAATGAGGTCATTCAGTACTGTTGAGTTAGACTAACACGACTTACCTGAAACATCTTTTGTTGTTCTGTTGTTATTATGACAAGCAATAACTCTTTGCTATTTCCATATCATGTCATAGACTTTAAAATGTGTGTATATAAGCAGAGCATTTCTACTGAAAGTGAACATATGAAACAACAGTTACCACATCAATGTAGTCTCATCTTCTTTCTGTTTAAAAGCTTTACCTCAAGTTCTCTCTTCTTAAATTAAGGTTCCAAAAGTGTTCTACTGTAAAATTCCTATTCCAAGGTTTCATTTCTTCAGAGAGTAATTGTGAATCAATGACTGAGTGACCAATCAGTGGCTAAATCCTGGATTTGGTTTCTGGATTAGCCTCTAAGTCACTTCACTCTGTCATCAGCTTCTTTCTGTCTGTAAAAGTGCAATTAGTTTGACTTTTAGAGGGATTTTGAAATATTTTAATAAGGATTACCATAGGAGAATAAGAACTTTACTTTTATGTAACATATTCAGGTATTGAATCTAACCTTAGACCCATAAGGAACTCTGTTGTTGTTGGTTTTTTCTTTCTTTTTTTTTAAAAAAAAAAAAGAAAAAGATTGAGACATGTAGGGCATTTTTTTCTTGTAACTGAATCCTAAATGGTACACCTCAAACTTCTGAATGTTGGGTAGAATCAGGTAGTGGGCACTGCTCCTAAATGGTTACAAACTCCCCCTCTCCAAACCACACAGTCATTACCTTCAGCCTTTTTGGGTTTTTAATGGTTGTATGTAAAGCCCACATTCCCTAGACCTCTTATTTTTTTTTTTGACTTATTTGTCCCTGATAACCTCAATTGACTTCATCTTTGTGTCTTCCTATCAAAGAAAAAAGTTAGTGTTTATAATTGGTGCCCATCTGAACATTTTCTCTAAGGGGCCTGATAAGTAACAGTTACTTGTACAGATGGGTTTCTGTATACCTAGAAATTTTACAGAAATTGAATTACAATGATTTTATATGGATTTTATATAAACACTAAAACTTTTTAGAATTCTATGAATCTACTATATTTTCAATACCTTTAAGGTTGAACCCAATTTAAAATGTAGTGTTTATGCATAATGAGGAAATTATTTTAATCTTAAAATTCATATTCCTTCTCCTAGTTATTTCTACTGTCAAAGATATTGAAAAGACAAATAGGGAGGTAAAGATTCTTGCTGTAAGCAATTGCATGGGCCATTAGTTAAAATGAGTATTTAAATGGATAAATGATGCCCCTTCAGATTATAAAGGCAGAACTAAATTAGTAAAAATGCATAACTCAGCACAGTTGTTTTATGATCACTAGTTGGGTGTTTCAACCCTTAGCTGAAACACGAAAACTGAAAATCTGTTAAAGTACTGTAGCATATAATGAAATTCTGTTGTTATAACATCTGATACATTATATGATGATACCTGTCTGATTTTCACATTTATACTGAAACATTCATAATTCAGAATGAGTAATATATTACTCATTATATTTAGGGAACTTAGGAAATAACATAAAAATAGATGGAAATGTATGCCTGCCTTGTGTTCCTTCTCTTGCATACATAAAGTAGAAAGCCAGTACACAGCCATAGAAATACACCAGAAATGATATTAATAAAGAAATAAAGTTGGATATTTTGAACTGCGTTCTTGTTGCAAAAAGATTGGGAGTTTTGATCAACCCCCCCATCTTTTCACTTAGTGTTCTTCAGACCTTCATGTATTATTCATATAACCATAGGTCAGGTATTTCTGTTTATGCAAACCCCATGAATGTTTACTGTAATGCAAAATTTTGGTCATTCTGTTTGTGCAGCCATTATGTGCTTCTACAAAATGTGCTTCTCCAGAATAAATATGTTCTTCATTAGTATAATGCTCTGATTGTTGCTGCAAATTATTTGTCCTCACCATTTTACTTCTTGTGGTTTGTTTGCTGTCTTTTCTCCTGCATCTCAGCTTGAATTATAGTATATTTGTTGCAGGATTTTTGTTGTTGGTTTTTGTTGGAAAGTGTCTTTAGAATGGCAGGATGTGAAATATTTTAGTTTACAATTAGACAGGTTGGTTGCTGTACCTCTTTATGAATGTTAAACCTGATATGGCACTATCTGCAGCTCTACCTTTATTGAAAGGCAAAACAGATAGAAGTTAGAGCAATCTGATTTGCTGTGAAGACTCAATCAAAATATTTAACATAGTGGTACAGTTTCTTTTCTGAAGTTAAAAATGAGAACAAACTATGGAAAGCTTTAGAGGCCTTTGTTTTGAACGATACAAAGGAAGTCCTTGTACAACTGTTGATATACAGTTTGCATTCTGACATGTAAGTGGATTTTTCCTTGGTTCCTTCCCACAATTAAATAGGCCAGAAACTAATGAAGTGGATGATGGTCCTCCCTTCTTACTGCAGTAGCTTGCACAACAGCATCGGGCTACTGGGCAGTAGAAGAATGCCTCTCTTCCGGTGTAAGATTGCTCTTGAAATAATAGAGAGATCATTCCTAAATTTCAGGCAGCGTTCCATTTTGAGGGGTTGTATCTCTTTTCTACCTTTATAGAAAGCTTTTTCAGAAAAAGTAGATTGTAGTCCATTGGATGCATTGTTGTAGAAACTAAACAGTGGGAAGTAGATAAAACTATTGTTAGGTGAGTAGTAGACAGCTTCTCTGACCGCAGATTTCAAATCAGCTAAGCAGTTTGCTATCAAATGAAGTGACAGGCTCAGTGAGGTTCCACAATATCTGCTCTGGACTGAGCACTGTTCAACAGTTTTGTAAGCAGCCTGAGAAAGAACAGGTAGCATTTAGTTGCAAATGGCATTAAAGTAGCTGTAAGAGCAGGATTCAAAGGTATAAGCATAAGTGGGAAATGATGTGAAGCAAATAAACAGGATGGCAGTCACAAAAAAAAAAAGGCAATGAACAAATTCCTTACTTGTAAAGAAATAATAATCTTTGCATATGTGTCATACATTTCAGGAGAAACTGGTTAGAAAGCATTACCCTAGGAAATGGTCTAGAAGCTTGTAATGGATCATGAGTGAACATCACTCCATCCTGTTGGGGAAAAAAAAAAAAAAAAAAACCAGTGCTACAGTTAGAGATGTGATGAAGGAGAATAAGTTAAAGAATTCTGAATTATTCTTCTATATGCTTCTGTTAAGGGCTTGGGCTGAATTTTGCATCTCACTCTAGGCACCATAATTCCAGAAATCTGTAGACAAAGAATGTCCACAGAAAAGCAACGGAAATAATGAGAGAGAAAAATTATTTAAGCAAAACTGTTAAAGGAAACAATTTTCAAATCTCAACAAAAGAAAAAGGTGATAGTATTTATGTATGTAAAGAAATAAGTATTAAAAAAAAAAAAGAATTAACTCTTTACACATCTGCTGCAGACAGAGCAAGCATCATTCAGATTTAGCATAGGTTTAGTTATGAATTTCCTTCCAGCTCTGTTTTTGATTAGTATGATGGTTAAAATTGGCTTACCTTCATTCTTGAACTATATTGTTAAATATTTGCTGTTGTTCCAAAGGAGCTACACTAAGAAATATAAGCTTATATAGATATAAAATCTTTTATGCTTATGAGTTGTGCCTAGCTAGATAACAGAATTTTCTTACACAATTCAGTGTCTAATTTGTGCCATTACGGTGAACTCTAATTACTACAGTGATTCATAATTTCATGAAGCTTCATATTCAGAAAATAATAGAAATAGGAAAAGCTTCAAATTACCTTCTCTCTCAGTCCAAATATCCTGAACTTTCAATTTCTTGTGGAATGGAATTTGTTTTCTGCGGCTTCAAGTCCATGATAATACTTTCTTCAGTTTCACAGTGCCTGATGAAAGCCACACCAAAAATTTCTTTTATTTTGTCTTACTTATTCAGAGGTTTAGTTATCACACAACTATCCTATTTTGGCAGTATTACAACTGTAGTACAGATATGCTAAACTTAAGATACCAGTGGTGTAATGAATGACAATATAATTGTTAAGTATTGTAATTACACTGTTAACTGTGAAATTCATGTGCCAGGGGAGGTTTAGACTGGAAATTAGGAAAAATTTCTTTACGGAAAGGGTGGTCAGGCATTGGAACAGGCTGCCCAGAGAGGTGGTGGAGTCACCATCCCTGGAGGCGTTTAAAAAACGGGTAGATGTGGCACTTCGGGATATGGTTTAGTCTGGTCTACCCTTGATTAGTCTAGAGTGGGCTTGGTAGTGTAGGTTAATGGTTGGACTGGATGATCTTAAAGGTCTTTTCCAACCTAGATGATTCTATGATTCTAAATATTGTCTTTGTTTAAAATGTGTAAATTCATTTTTGAGAGCTGTAATAAACATGTCCGTAACATCTCGGGTGTAGCATCTTTCACATGGCATGGACTAAAAGTGCCACTAAGGACTTCCTGAAGATACATGGAGTTGGTATATGCAAAAAACCCACCAAACCCCTGAAGTTACAACACTATTTCAGTAATTAAACCCAATATTTTATAAACCTTTTATTTTAAAAACTTTCACTTGATTAGAATAATATAGAAAGCTTCTGTTTGTTTGCATTCTGAAGGAAAGGATTTGGAAAGTGGGATAGAATCTGGTGACTCGCATTTAAGTTGGCCCAAAAAGAAACACTGTTTACTCCTATTTGTCTATCTGTGCATGTTGCAATAAAAAGGTTAGTTTGAATAATACCAGATAGATGACACTTAGCTGCAATATCACTTGGAAATTTAACTAATAAAATTCAGAATTCTAAATGTTTTAACCTAATTATGGGATGATTCCTTACTCTAGATCTTGTTTTTAAACTCATCCTTCAAACTAGTTCTTCTGAAGAACTTAATGCTTCATTAAGTTCTCTCAAAAGCGAGGCACAACTATGCCAAACTTCTGTAACTCAGCTGACATGATTTCTTGGAATGCTCTTTGTCAAAGTGGTATAGTATATTCCCAGTACCTCAAATGCTCTCTGGAATGTGTAAGGATAGAGAGAAGCAAGAGCTTTATTTCTGTGAGAAACTCTGAGCAAATTGGTAACACTGGTTCTCTTGCTTCGGTTGTTCAGACAGAACATGAAAACTACACTGAAATCAAGATTGCAAACCCACAAAAATATGACTTAAGGAAACAGTGAACCATTTAGCAGAAATTGTTTGTTCCTACTCATTCATCTTGCTTTATCCACTGTATTTCAGATGTAGCAAGAACTTGAGACAAATTGCATTGTTTCTAAGTTGATCAATTAAGTATTACATTTTCAAAAACAGTATTAGCTTAATCTTACACCCACTGATGTCAGTAGAAGTTCTCATGGGGAATAACAGTTGGTACTGTATTGAGTTTATTTGAAATTTACACCCTTAATCAGCTATTTTGTTTCTGAAGGAGCTATTCATATGGATACATTTGAAGTAAATGTAGGTTATGTGGGTGGAAATTGTGCCTGCTAATGCAAAATCTTTTTTCTCCTTAGAATTGTAACTTTTTCATTCCAGTCTGGCTAATCCTTACATTTGAAATAGATTATGTTGTTAATTGCAAAATAAAGGGAGATAGTATAGCAAAAATGCTTCCTCAAACTGTCCAAGAAAGAAAGCAAAGCAATCTTTAATTTCTTTTTTTTTTTTTTTTTAATTTTTTGGCTCTGAAGATAATCCATGTGTGCTACTTTTAACATGTCTTATGAACACACTTACTTAAAAGCAAAACACTGCAGGTTTTTTTATATGGTGGTAACTTCTATGACTTGATTTCATAGTAGAATACTGTTTTGTGTTGTTTTTTTCTCACAAAGATTTAAGAGTTAACATACATTAGTTACTCTGTTGTCAGAATGCCTCTATACCCTTTTTCTGGTTACTTGTAGCGGTGCAATGCTAATAAATGAGAAGACCAACATCAAAATGTATGTTTTGACGATTTAATGGAAGTCAGTTATTTATTAAAATGCACTTCAACTAAAGCATTATTACACTAATGTCTGCTAACTGTCATGAACTGATGTGTAAAAGAAGTTTCTAATGGTAAAAATTATTCTTTGCAATTTCTGTGGTCTTAGTCTGCTACTACTTTCATCTGATTCTTTAATTAAACTTGCCTCATCTATCTTAGGTCCATAAATCTTTGCATCATTTGGAGAATACTTGCCACAATAGGATGCTTCTCCCTGTGTAAACTGGTGTGGATCTTTCACCGTTATGTTTTAAATGCAAAAAATGACTATGTGGGTTTGTGTTAGAATAATGCAAGTCACTTACTTCCATAGCAGCACTTTTCGTGTAGACTGGGTATAGTTATTTCAGCAGTGAACATGACCCTGGTCTGCTGGGAAAGGTGATACACTTACGTGGTGGTGAAGTCAGCATCAGAGAAAATGACAGCTCTTACTTTACCATTATTGTTGTATTAACATTCACACTATTGTATTATCTTTCAATTTTTCTGTCCTATATTTTCTGTACATTGCCTTGTTGTAACTTCAGGGACGTGGTGACTTTATAATATGTACATAGCTACTTGAAGGACTTCTGAGGTGTTAGAGGGAAGATTCTGCATAATTTATCTGCTTTAAAGAGTATGAAGTTGTCTTTTTTGATGGGTATAACTGCATAAAATTTTGGAATGTTTACAACATAAGGTATGTAATTGTATATTGAAAAAAATTTATATATAGGCACCAATAGCCTGAGCTGAGGTATTTATAATCCTCAGTGTTTCTTTGCTTTTATATTCTCAGGTATGTGAATTTTTAACATTTTAAGTGTTTGACAGAAAGTAAAGAATTCTGAACAACAGTGCATTCTTAAAATGGAGTAATATAGCTAATAAATAAAAGACTGGATAACTTGTTTTATTTGCTCTGAAACTTAGTAAATTGAGTGTATACTGTGAGTTCTGTTCAAGAAATCAGAATATTAGAGTATAGTGATTTCCAAATTTGATTCACTTCTTTGTTTTATGATCAAGACTACATGTAGTTTTTCCTTAAATTCATTTAGTTACTACCTATATTTTTGATGTCTACAGGATTTCATGACTCCCATGAAGTCCTATTGAGAAATACAGTTCAGTGGGTTTGCTTTATAGCAGAGGCACTTGTGTGTCTGAGAACTGTGTGCATGTTCTTAGTGTGGTGGACACTAAGTTGAGCGGATGCAGTTTGATCTTTTTTAATGATGACTTCACTACCTGCTCTGCTACCCCCCAAAAATCTAAATTATTTCCCTCACTTGGCTTTTTGAATGTCATCTTGTCTAAGAATAAGTTCTCTTATGAATAAGACTTAAAGGTTGCTCTTGCAGCTGTGAAGTTCTGATTTATGAGGCCTTTTACTAGGCTAATTTTAATACATCTTCCATCATATTCAGAGTTCTTAGTGATGCCATGTTATGCCTAATTTACGCATCTCTGTGTTACTAGAAATATCATAAGAATATGTGTGCCTAAGCTGGCACAATTTGTAACTCTCAGGACTTCTTTTTACTTGTTTGCTTCACACACAAAAAGCTTTCCATACTGAGGAAGGTGTAATCACTTATTGACACAGAATGCTCATTTTAATATCAGAGAAGGACGCTATTCATCTCAACTAATGTTAGCCATCTAGACTACAGTTCAGTGCAAGCCTGACACCTAGTTGTGCTTGTTTATAGGTGTCCGTAAGTGTATATGGAATCTTAACCCCTACTCCACAGTCAATACCATCTATCCTGGGACCTGTCCTACTTACTGTCTTTGCCAATGACCTGGAGGAGGAGATGGGGCACACAATCAAGTTTGTTGATAACACCAAACTGGGGGGTGCATACAATTTGCTCAAGCTACAGGGTTGCTCTTTAGGTGGCCATGAGGCTGGAGGAATAGTCCAAAAAGCAACAAGGACAAATATTAAATTCTCCATCTATGATAGAATAAATCCCTTTCCCAGTACAGGTTGGGGACCGACTGGCCAGGTTGCAGCTTTGCTGGAAAGCACATGGGGTCCTGGCAGACAGTAGGCTGAAAGTGAGCCAGCAGTTGTGCACTGGTGGTGATGAAGGCTAACAGCAGAGTGGGCTGTATCAGTAGGAGCATAGTCAGTAGGTTAAGAAAGTGATTTTCCACCTCCACTCCCTTTACTTGGTGCTTACTAACACACATAGGAATACTGGCATCCAGTTTTTACTCCCTTAATGCAAGAAAGAGGTTAATAGCCTGGAATGAGTTTGGCATAGAGTTACCAACCTGCTCCACTTAACCCTGTAAGGCGTGGCTGAGGGAACTGGGCTTCCTCAGCCTTGGAGAGGAGATGGCTTCAAGGGGACCTAGCAGCAGCCCCTTAGTGCCATACAGGGAGGTTGCCAAAAAAGGTGGTGCCCAGGATCTTTATTGAGGTTAACAGTGGGAGAGAAAGGCAACAGTCATTAAGGGAAACAAAGGAAGTTCTAGCTGGAAAAAAGAAGAGTTACCATGAAGATAGTCAAGCACTGAAGCAGTGAACTAGTGATGTTTTAGAATCTTTGTCCTTCGGGGTTTCCAAGACCTGAATGGAAAATGTTGTCAGCAACTGGGACTGAATTCAGCGTTGACTCTGATTTGACCTGGAGGTTGATTCCTGATACACTTTCCAAACTGAGTGATTTTTATGAAGTAATTGCTTGCATTTATGCAACTTCAAGTGTGTCCTAGGCATTAATCTTACAGTAAGCTGATTCACTCTGCTGACTATGGATTAGATCTCTGTTGACTGTAAAGAACACTTAGACAATCTGTGCATCTGTAGGTGTCTTCATGTAAATTTCTTAATCTTAAACTGAGTGTTATCTCTAAAAGTAGTACAAATCTAATCTGGGGAATTTGAACTCCCTCCTTTAAAGGAAAGAAACAGACTCCTCCAAAGAGCTTTCATCTCAGTTTTCTTAGCAAACTATTTTAGGATGAGATGAATCACTTCTAGCACCATTTATTTTCTACCCCAAAAGCCTATATTTAAAAAAGGAAAAATCATGTTGAGATTTCAACTTTTCACGTATCAATATGAAAATCTGCAATCCTTATTTTCAAAAGTGCTAAGCATTCCACAATTGCTTCAAAATATCTATATCTAAAAATCAAGTCCTTATTGTATTCAACCTAAATAAATTAGTAATTATTTATTTTGGAAAATTTGTGATAGAATCTGTTGAACTCTTCCTACACTGTTTAGTGTCTGAACAGAAATACTGCATACTGATTAACTTTCAAATGCTCACTCAGGTATTGACCTCTTTTGGAGAAAGTCGTTCTGCTCCAAAGACAAAACCTCTATACTTAAAAACAATTTCATGTTTCAAAAGTTTTGGAAAGCAAATAAGCATTGTTGTATAATCTGGAGACTTAAAATAATTTGTCATTTTCCTGTTTCGTGTAGGAGAGGAAGACTTGGGCTGAGTTACTTCTCGTTACTTACTGAGGGTGAAAAAAATAAATGGTTTAGCACAGCAATTTGTGACACCTAATTATTTGCTTCACTACACTGCTTTGATTTGCTGAGCAATTATCTCAATTAGGGCTAGCTGTGCTGTTAGGGCCAAGTACCAAGTCAAGCTGAATCTCATAGTGTGCTAGTGCTTGTATCAGATAGTATACTATAAAATAAAGATGTTAAGTTCTGTTAGTTGTTGATTTCTTTGTTGTAAAAGGCAAGATATGTAGGAGCAGAAATCATCTCCATACACTGAAGGACAGAGGACACATTTGTGATGGCAAGTAAAATAGTAGGCCTAGTATCATATCTTGAAATCCTTTTTTTAAGCTCTACCGCTTACTTAAGCTCTACCACAGTACTGTCATCTCGGAGTTGATCTGTGTGATGTACACAGCCTGAGTCATTTGGGACTTGATCTTCCAAGCCAGTAAGTGCCCTCAGTATGAAATGACTTTATCAGAAGATAGTTATCCTCAAAACCTAATAAAATCAAGATTGTGCCCTCCCTGTACTTCAGTACTCATTTGAGGTATAAAAATGGAACTCAATGGAAAAATTTCTTAATGCTTAACATACTGCAAAACTTTGCTAAGATACAGATGTTCAAGGTACTACAGATGTTTACGGTATTACAGTTGTGTCTGTACTTGGTGGCTAATAAAAAGTAGTTTTGGAACTATTTTGTCATCTGTGAAAAGATTAACATATTACTTTATGTAAAATAATTAAATGGATTTTTTGTTCATCCGGAAAATAGATTTCCATTTTTCCTATTTTTATTAGTTACATTTTAGCTATTCAGAAATAATGCTTTCTTTTTTTGACTTGATAAATGGAACTGTTATTAAAGAGACCCTTTCTGTTTAGTGTGTAGAAGGTACATGGACTTCATTTGCTGTTATATAAAACTTTGCTCTTGTACACTATACCACTCCTGCAGCAACATCAAATCCTGTTTAAAGGTCAGTTGGGTTTTTTTGTGGTTTGTTTTTTTTTTTAAATAAGAAGCATCTGTGCCATGATACAACTTGTACTGAAAATGATTTCAGTGCTGTTTGTACTCAATGTCACTTTGTCTTGCTTTGTTTAAAATATTACCAGTTTGTTTATCAAAATTAACACACCTTTTTGATAATATGCATTGAAACTGTTTGCATACTAGAAGATTTTTGTGTATAAAATGACTTTTTTTGTAGGCTGCCGTAAGAAAATAAGTGCAGCTGATGAGAACCTGCTCTTAATTCACAGGCTTTTTTTGTCAGCAGGGATGGGTTGGTTTGAGGGTTTGTTTACATTGATTCAGACACTGGCGAAAGTCACAGTTTCTGTCACTCATTGATTTTTCTTTGTGTATTCTTTTCTAGTTTACCTCCCTGAATTAAGTTCTTTTAAAAGTTAGTCTTCAAGCTTGTTTCTACTGTGTGAAAACAAACAAAAAAAAGCCCACCCAAAAATAATAAAAACCCCTTTCTCTTCCCTACTAATGAAAGGGATGCAGTCTGAGAGGCAGCAGACAGCTGCCCTGTGAGATTTTGTGCTGACTGGACAGCTGACAAACCCATATTCCCCAAGCAAGCTCAACAAATGTTACCTGCTTTCATGTATAGACAAACAACTGAAGAGCACAGGAGCCAGTGATACCATAGGCCAAAGTGGCCAAGGACCAGCAGAAGGAGCTTGGTAGTACTGTTGGCAGGGGCAAGAGCAATGAAGTTGTAGAATACGAAAGGACACAACCCAATACTTTAGGAAACCAAAGTTTTTCAAAACCTGTGTTTCTCAGTACTCTGGGAAAATGGTTATCAAAGATAACTTTTGTTCTCTGAATTCCTTTAAAAAAACCCATGCAAGTTCTTGCAGCTTGTTTTGTTACATACAATTTTATGCTGAAAATATGGGAAAATAAAATTTCACATAAAAAAGGAATTTAATTATAAAGTGAATTTAGAAGTATAAAATATTTATTTATAGCTGAAAAGATATAGCTAATTAAATTCTGCAACCTACTACAGCATTTACCCTCTTCCTGTGATTCTCCCCCTGTACAATGCGATGAGACCATTAAGACTACATCTGAACTAGTAAATAGACCATGCCAGGGACAATTTTCTGTCCCAGAGCTTGACTGTTACAGTGCAGCTTGACTTGCATGCTGATGGCCAAACTTTTCCTTATGCCCTAAAACTCACGTAGTTATTTTTATAACTGCTGTTAAGAATACTGCCAGCATAGGCCAAAGTTTTAGGAATCAGGTCTTAATTTAACAGCATTGACAATACACCAAGGCCAGCGCTTAGCTTTGCTGCGCCACGTTTAGTTTATTAGTATAGATGTTGCACAGAGGTCTGAATGTAAGAGCCAGAGTAGTTGCTTATGTTTTCATTCAGTCCATTGTGCATTCTATACATTTCCATTTCTACTTCCTCCATCCTAGTAATAAACATCCTAACAGATATTTTTTTATCCAAGGCCAGTATATATTTGATGTACTAAATCAATGGGTACTAAAGGATATCATCTGTGCAGCACCTCTCCCATTGCCTGTAAATGAGGATATGGGCCACATTTCACAACAGGATTGAAATATGCTAGAGGCCATGTTCATCTAGTATCTGAGTTTGAGATCAGAAGTAGTAGCAAGTCTGAGTGTCATCTGAAGCTATCTAACCTTTACAATAGCTGTAACAGATGGGGCACTGTATCTTAAAGCTTTACTGGGCCAGAGTTTGAGACACACCTCAAGACATCATAAATATAAACATAAATATGTTGGTCGAGTCTCTCTGGGCCATATACTACTATATTTTTATTGATACTAAATTTTTATAGAAGGCCTGACAATTCATCTCAAACTTCTAAAATAATCATATGGTATTAAATAACCAATTCTGAACTAAAAGTGCTGTTCACAGTTGATTTTTTTTTTTTTTAAATTTTTGGTTTTTTTTTAACTGATGTTATTGACAAAATGGTAAAGAAAATACAGCAGTCCAAAAACACAGCAGATCCAGAACTGTCCATGTTTTGGAACTTTTGTATTTCTAGATTAACCTGCATTTTATTATCATCAGGTTCAGATTAAGTGTGATAGCAATAGATAAATTTCTCAAAAGGGTCTGTAATTTACACCTTCCGCATTCCATGTAAATTTAGCAGTATGGCATAAGCCTAATGCTGTCTACAATACTGTAAAAGCTTGATCAGCTAGTTTCAAAGGGGGTGAGGAGCATCAGAAAATTTAAAAGTAGCGGGAGGAGGGAAAATAAAGTTCTGTCAGGTAAGACCACTGTGGGATAGAACATGGGACATCTACAGTGACATACAGAGCAAATAAAACTACTAAACAATGCCTAACAAAAATACCTCTGCTGGAAGCTAATTAACATCACAACATACCTGCAACAGCAATTAATTTTAATGGAGGTGTGTCTGGATGCATATACAGTGACTAATGAAAGAAATCCTGGGAAACTTTATCACATCTTCTCCATAAGCAGCAAGAGTAAAAGATTACATGTAGAGATGATGGCAATTGATCAGCAATGTGTGTGAGTAGGTTTCATGCTGAGGAAGCCTTAGTCTGTTCACACAGAGAATGCCAGCAGTGGAGGAGTGTTTAGCATTGGTGGTGTGAATGAATCGAGCGCTGTTCATGCATCTAGAAAGTGGGATGACAAAGCACCTTTGTTCTGTGTTAGTAATGATGAGATCCAAGCCGTTTCAGAGAGAGGGGAAAGAACTGGGACTTTGGTTGTCCTGTCTGAATGTGAAGAGGCTGAGAGATGATTTCAGGAGTTTTGAAATACAGTCCTGTGACATGGATGTAGTATAAATGCACATCGTTTAGGGAGGTTAAGAGGTTATAAAGTCACCATTCTAGATTGCTAGCCTGCCTGTGCTGAAACTGTATGAGAATCTGAGCTGTTCCTGCTCACAAGGTGCTCTGTAAATTATTATGCACCAGCTGGCGATGTGCCACATGCAGATGGGTGGAGATCAGCAAAAGGATATTTCCAGAGTTTTATTCTGGGAACTGCTGCA
This sequence comes from Pelecanus crispus, assembly GCF_030463565.1. NCBI lineage: Eukaryota > Metazoa > Chordata > Aves > Pelecaniformes > Pelecanidae > Pelecanus > Pelecanus crispus. The sequence goes on from NC_134645.1 coordinate 107,147,079, forward strand.
TCACTTGAACAGAGGAGTGGAAGGGTGCTCCTTTTTAAAAACGATGATACAGAATCCCTTCTATATTATTATATAGAGCCGATGTTGCTCCCAGTTAACGTGCTTTAGATGCTTTTTGGATCTGTATTCAAACAATCTGTATAGACAATATTACAAGAGTTCTACTCCTAAACTCTTGTCATATGGAAAATTATAGTTAATACCAGAGAAAGAATTATTCCTTCAAGAAAGGATTGACTATAGAATATCTCGTGCCTTCTAACCATGCTACAGAAGACATAACAGTAAAAGTACGAACTTTGCATTTTTTAGTAGAAAACTCCTATGGTATTGTTAAACAGAATCTGATCATCACATTTCCAGCAAAATACAACAAAATAGTCTGTGGGCAAGGAGCTTTGTAATTCATGAAAGAACGTTTTATACAAACAGATGTCTCATCCCTGGATTACTCTTCGTATTTTGTTTAAAGTGTGATACTACTGACAAAAATAGCTCTAAAAATAATGCTTTGTTGTCAGGAGATCTATTTTCTCACTATACATTTGTTACCAGCTTATTTCAGTAAAAAACCACTTTTTATTGTGTTTTAGTTAAGAGTAGAATAAATAGTACTTAGTGAGCTCAGCTCTGCTTCTTCACGTGCAGCGTCAGCAGACTGTTAACCAATTTCAGTTGTAGCCCCAGCCAGCAAATACACTGAAGGTTGATTGTATTCTTTACTGTCTCAGAAGGGACAGTTTCACTCATGGAAATTCATTGTTGATACTGATGTGAAATCGGATTCAGGTTATCTTAGAAATCATAAGCAGAGATTTGAAATGCTACCAGATTTTCCTTATGACTTTTAACATGACTTTTTCCTGCCTGTCTTGCACACAGTGTGATTTGAAATTAGTATAAACTGAAGAGTAGAAATTGTGAGCCCCTCCTAAAATTGAAAAAGATGAAGGTGGGAGGAGGGGAAGGCAAACCAAAGGAGAAATGAGCAAAATTCCCTCAGTCTAAAATAAATACTGAAAAATGTTCAGGTATGTAACATTTTATACACTAATTTGCTGCAAAACTAACTTCAGCACTGTCTTGTAAAACTCTTTGCTACATATGATGTTATATTTTAAGATGACTGGTAAATCTACAGCTCCTCTTTTTAGCTACAGGGTAATTCTACACCTCCTACACTGAACTGGCATTCTACTGAAGCAGGTTCTGTTCCTGAGCTTCACTTATTTTCACGTTATGTTTGAGAATGACAGTAGGCAGTAGTCTCATTACAGGGAGGGAAGGAGGAGGGAGGAGTTTTTTTCCAGGAGTGTTTGTTCAGGTACTGCATGTTTAAAAGTTTATATGCAATTAGGAAGAGAACGTTTGTTAGTGACTGCATAAACATAGAAGGAATCTCTTGATGAAATTCTGAACAACATAGATAGTACTTAAACAAGTAGCTGAATGATTTGGGTTTATCTTCTGTTACTGCCATTCCTCAATTTAGTGCTGTTATTTCTGAACATTGGATACATTATCTATAAGTAGAGGGTGACTTATAAGCAACACTATAGAAAACTTCGTAAGTCAAAAGGAAAGATTAGTTTTAACTGAAAGTGACGTGTAGTCTTATACAAAATAGAGAAGAAGCGGTAACTGGATGTTGATCTCACTGTGCTAATGACTTCGGTGAAGCCATGTTATTTTCTGGTGTCTAACTTTATATACAATGTGGGATAATGGCTCATATCTTCTGCATAGTATGTTGTTTAAGTAAAAATACAAACAAAGCTTTGAGATATATTGGAGTAGATATTTTAAAGATAAAAATCTAAGGCTATAAATAAAAAATAGTTTCTAAAAATGTAATGGATTTTAATAATAAACTTTTTGTGTTTGAATTGAAAGAAGAAGAAAATTGAAGATAACATTTTCCTAAGAAATGTGCACATGATTTTGTAACCTGTGTTAACAGGAGCGGCAGTAAGTAGGTAGCTGAAAGGGCTGAAGCATTGTGGCAGAACTTCAGTTTATTGTACAGACTGGCCAGCTTCTAGCCTTTCTTGGATATAGAGTGACTAAATGCTTTGACAGCGAGTTGCAGGCAGATATGACATATTACTGCACAGAGTTATCTGCTAGAAGAAAGGGAAGGCTGGTTGGATTATTTCTTGATGTACTTTCCCAACCTAGTGTCTACAGTTCTGTGAAATGCATATATTTATTTTGACAAAGAAAGTAACTTCATGTAATGGCCAGAGTCTAGTAGTATTACCATGTATATGAAAGTGGTTGGTTTTTTGTGTGTTTGTTTAAACAGTGTTTTACCTTTAGTTAGGTGTTTGCATATAGGTGGTGGTGTATAGATAAATAATACGACTACATAAACTGTGGAAGACACCAGTATTTGACTCTCCTAAATAATCTATATTTTTTTTGAAAAGGTATCACTTATGTACAGTATGAAGCTTTTTATCCTTTCATCTCTCATCCGGTAGTGATTTCTGTATTTGCTTTACCTTTCATTCCTGCAGAATAGCAAAGGTAGCAGACCTTAGATTCTTGAAACAGTCAGATGAGCTTATTTCCACCTTAAGAAAAAACCCTTAAACTTACTGCACAGTGCTTCCATGAAGTACCCATTTGTTATCGTTTAATTTTATCTTATTTAATTTTCTTATACACAATAGTGATTCATGAACACAGCAGAGATTACTTTTCTTAAAATACTGTGTGATATATCCTAGTTTAATGAAAGTTTTCATTTTTAATTAAATTAGAGGAAAAGGCTCCCATCCTTTTTCCTTTTCCTCAGGGGAGATAACATTGTGCCATGTTATTAGCAAGTTTCCCGGGGGCGCTTTTTTGCTTTGATGAATTTGTCATAGTCAAGAAACACTGGAAGCTGGTACCTTGCCGGAAGGCATGCATTTTAGATTTATGTTACAACCGCTGTATATTAAAATTTAAGTGTATTGATAAACCACCAAGAAGGACACATTTCTGTTTCAGATTTAGCTAGATGTTTCTGTTCTCTGGTACCTATTGCATAAACCTAATGAACTTTAACTTACAGAAAGCTAGAAAGGGAAAGGTACTGAGGGGGCAGTGAGGGAGGAAAGGGTTATAAAAGTAGTCTTCAAATACACAAGTCAGTTTCTAAAAAGTATTAAGTGTACTGTTCTCAAAGTGAAGAAGAGATGCAGTAATGGACTCAAACTACATCAAGAAAGTTTCAGGTTACTCTTCAGAAAAAAACCTTTCTAACAATAAGGATAAAGTAGCTCTTGAATGGATTGCATGAGGAAATTGTGGATTATTCATCTTGGTGGAACACAGATCAAATGAGTTATCTATCAGAAATTGTGTTGTTGTGGCTGATTCTGCCTTGGAAAAACATCCTGCAAGATGCATTTTTCTGAGTTTATGATGAAAAGGTCTCAATAAAACCTCTCAATGCTGAAAACTTGTGCAACAATTTGTACCCTCACATATGTTGGAAATGCGATTGAAAGCAGACAGATATTTCTAGATATTAACTGTGACTATCAGTATGGGTGTAAGTAGCCTAGTAATTGCTTTAGAGTTGTGGAGCTTGGTTTGGTTTGGGTTTTGAAAAAAGCTATTTCAGCTGTACCCTTTGAATAAAGACTGGTGAAAGAGTACTTAGTATAATTTTTCAACTGATGGGAGTATTCACTTAATCTTTCACACAAGTACGTAAATGTTAAAAAGCAAAGACTCTGTTTATTTTATTTTGTTGATTTAGATTCTAAAGTGCCTACCAGTTCTTCTAAGGAGAAGATATTTTATTTCAGGAAATTTGTTTATGTATGAGCTAAATCATTGCATTCTTCTCAAAGAATAAATACGTTTAATATAAGACAATGTATGCATTATTATTCACTGTTTTTCAGAAGTGCAGGGAGGTGCTATTGCCCACGTGTGCATGTTAAAACTAGACAACACAAAATCTGAGGTTTTATATAAACTTTTGAGGTCATTAAACAACTTGGGTTGGAGAATAGTGGCAGAGGACTCTGGACTTTCTCTTCAACTGTTTTCTTCAGTTCACAGTTTGACCAGCTCCAGGAAATTAACTACACCTGAGAAATGTAGCTTTGTGCAGCACCATTTCTGATATCTCTACATGTAGAAACTGGGGAGTGAAAAAACAGCAGTCAGCCCCTATCGTGCTAGAGTGATGAGAAATGGTCATAACAAGGCCCCTGCCTAATTGTTGCGGTGCATATTAAGACCTATGGTAAGGGATGTTATTATGGTGACTGGAGTTTGGGGAAGTCCAGTGGGGAATCTTAAAAGCTGAGAAAAACTGGCAATACCAGGGCAACTGAAAGCTGTTGCCGACTACTGGGAGGGAATGCAAGTTTGAAATTAAATTTTAAACTATTGATTAGATACCTATCACTGAACCAGTGAACTTGAAGGAAAAAGATCTGTCACAATGATTGCCTTTTCAAATCATCCACTCAAATTCATCAACAAGGAAAAATAAAAACAATGTTAAGATGCATGAGAAAGGTATAGAAAAATACTACTAAAAACATTATAGTTCTAGTATATGAACTTGATTGTACTTTTTTTCTGGACTACTCTTTGCAGATTGTCTGCTCCTCTCAAAAAACATTCTATATTAAAAAAAAGATAAAAGGTGCAACAAAAATTTGAAGCATGAAAGATATTCCATGTAAAGAGACAGATTGAAATAGGAGGGAGCAAGATTCTTATCCTTCCTCATACTGTAATGTAGGACAGACGATGTAAAGGAAAAGAATATAATGAAGCAGAGACCTTTAAATAATCTGTTACAAAATATATTTCAGTCTACGCCACTGTGACAAGATACCATCACTTAGGGCTAGCTATGTATGTACAAAGTAAGAATACTCAGGATTTCTAAGACAGAAATAAAAGCTTTTAAAAATGCATATCTCTATTAATAATTTTTTAGCCAAATTATTTGTAATTGTGAGGCATCTGGCAACTGAGCTCATCAGAAAACAAAACAGAACTGATTAATCCTAGAGATATTTTGGAAATTAGAAGCAAAGGCTGTCTCTATTCTTGTAAATTGAAAATGCTGGGGTTCAGAACCAAGTAGGCAAACTGTTATCTGTAGCTTTGAATTGCTGGAGATGCTCTGGCAGTCTTGACTGGATGCTAAATGCTGCTGCTTGTGCATAACGTGGGAATTAGCTCATTCCCAGCGCTGTTGCCACAGAGGTTGTCAGATGCCATCTCCTCCTGGAGGATGAGTACGGTGGACATGGTCACATGATGCTGGTTGAACTCCAACTCAGAAAACAGGCTGTAGAACTGTTAAGCTTACTAACTGAAGTTGTAGCCACAATAATTACTAGTTTAAAATCTAAAATAGGGATGGATACGCGAGGGCTGAATTTTATCAATCCTATCTATAGAGAAACAACAAGGACATATTTCTCAATTTCCATTTTTAGAAGTAGCAGAGGTCTAAATTGCCATGATTTCATTTAAAGGTTTGCAAAATGGTGCTTTATGTAGGCACCTCCTTCAAAAAGCTATATGTGAGAAAATTATTTTCTGTATATTTTGTGACTAGTTTTCTGTTGAAACCCATGACTCAAAGCTGAATCTCTAGTGAATTTTTTTTTTTAATAAAACTTACTAGCTTTCCAATCACAGATGTCAGAATGTTTGTATGCTTTTGTATGTTAGGAAAAAGGGACAAGGTGATGCCTCAGAAAAACAAAAAAAAGGATTAGAATATTGAATTTGTTCTTTGTATCCCAAGTAAATGTCTTGATTCCAAACCTACACTTGAAACTGGATTATTCTGGGAAATCACCTGCCACGTGAAACATCTTGAAGTAAGGTGGTTTTTTTTTCATTTCTGTTCCAGTACAGAATAAAAGTATATTTCAAGGATATGAAACTTTACAAGATGTGATAAAACTATGTTTTTTCTTCTGGACTATAGCAATTATAAAGAATGTTTGCCACTACTCTAAAAACATAAATACTAAATTGTATTTCCTTACCCCTGTTTCTACAAGTAAAAACTTGCTTAAGGATGAAATACAATATTGAATGAACAGCAAAATAAATATATTTTTATTTATTTTAAATTTATAGGCATAGAACAAGGCACAGAAGGAAATAAACCAATCAAATTTCTATCTTTTCAAAAATACTGTTGTTACAAATAATACTGACAACAACTGATTGTACAGTATTCTACAGTTCTTCTGAGAGCAGCTCAGGTACTGGCATGAAGGGGTATACCAGAGAGATTTAACCCAATGTGGACCAGGTTTAGCCTTGGTATATAACAAAACTCTACAGTGTACACAGGCAAACAAACCAGTGAGCAAAGAATTACAGCATTCACTTCTAGAGTTATCGCAACCATAAATCCGATATTGTTCACCAAGTGTTAGGGCAGCACATTTTTAGCAAAATTATGTGTGTAACAGAAGGAAATGGTGCTAACAAACAGTGAATCACTTTGGTTCTGCGAGGTTGATGTTCAGCTCACCAATTACACAGGAGGAGAATTCACTGGTCTTGTACTTTCCCCACAATCTAGGAGACAATATAGAGAGGAGGGGAAAAAATAGGTGAGCAAACAGGTAGCATGAAATAAACCTGTAGTAGGTTACTTATAGATTGGCTATTTTCCCCTGAATTCATGAATGATATTTGGAGAGTTACTTTGTCTTTTTCCTCTGTAGGGAGTTTATGCTTTCCTGTGTGCAGGAAAAAATTAGTTGTATTTTGTGGTTAATTCCTGGTAAGCTTCAGCTGAGGAAATGGACATGGAAGAACTGCAGTAAACAAAGCTAGCATACTGATAAGTGTGTACAGAAACTTTATGTGTAAAAATGTATTTCAGTGAACAATATGATTATTTCCACAAACACCTCACTGTTGGCTATGCATATATAAATTTTCTCCATTAACAAAACGTTATCATTGTCTGTGAAGAACACAAAACTGTATAGCACACAAAAAAAGAAATCAAATTAGTATCATATGACTCCTTCCCTTCACCTACCACAGCTGCAATTAATCTTCAGCAGTTAGAAGATATAGAAGATAATACAGGAATATCTCCATAGCCCTGTAGCATACAGTGCAGAAATCTCCAATCTAATGGTGGGCTAAGCCAGTAAACCCTGCTTGGGCCCAGAGGTTTTTGTGCAGCTCTGAGCCTGACCTGACAAACTCTACTCAGAAAGTACTGGCAAAGTACTGGGGAGAGGAAGGGATCGAAGCAGCACATCAAACTAAACTGTAATATTGCTTTCAAACCTAAGCTGATTTATTTAGAGCTAGCTTTGATGTCTTTGCACTCACAGAATAAGTATAGCTCCAGTAAGTTTTCAAACATTAGCAGCCAGAAAACTCATCATGTATCATACCCATTTTTTAGTGCTTAAAGGAGTTCTACAGAATGGATGTTTACTGACTGTTATGAAGTCACAACACAGATTTCTTATAAAGCTGGTAAAGAAAACAAGTCTTCTATGGGAAATCTAAGTATTTTTTATTAAAATAGTGTTAATACTATATGGGAGCAAAAATGGTACTTTTGAAATTCTTTTGAAGGAAAACTCCCAGCATTTGGTATTCTCATTAGGGGGATAGAGTAAATGACAAACTAAAAGCTCATTTAGTTTTCTTTAAATAATACACGGCAGCTTGTATACAATACATGGGGTCTCAGGTGCAGTTCATACTATTCCATAGAGCTAGTGTTAGTTATAAACTAATAAAGCAGTCTTGCGGAATGAGGAACTATAAAATGAGGGAGAAAAAACCCACCCAAACCTAGAAATCAGCAACAGATCTTCAAAATGAAGAGAGGCTGAGTTGCTTAAGTGCACCGTCTACTTAATGCTTTGTACCAGAGTGACACCAAATGCTGCAATCTGATTGATTTAAATGGCAAGCATGAACATCCTAAAGTTGGTAGCTTAACAAGAAAGACGTAGTACTTCCTTAGCATTTTAGTTATTTATTTCATGGTTCAGGGTACTTTCCAAAACTACTAATTTTTAGATTTAATGAACTTTAGGGTTTTTGTGAATTTTAAACAATGTAGTTTGGACAGGCAAGTAGACAATAATGGAAGAAAGCGTCTTGCAGAGAGGTGACTTAAGTAACCCTATAAATAGTGTAGTGAAGATACTAAGTTACTAATTAATATAATGAATAATAACCTAGGTACTTGGGAGGAAAAAAAAAGCAATACGTCATTGTATCAAGCTGATGAAACTCCCTAATATGTCACATATGAGCATTGCCTAGAAACAGCTTTGCTGAACATGCCCTTTTTCCTGGCAGTGTTACTGAAAACCAGATGAGCCATAATTAAAGCTGGGTCACAAAGGAGAGAAACACTGGTTGTAATCATTATGCCATTTATAGTCACGCAAATTAGTAAATCAAATGCTATTGTGTGAAGGGCAAAAGTAAAACCTTTTCAGTGCAGCCTAATCTGATAAACATTTCCGTTTAATTGTTTTGTGTGATCTACAGACATATAATCAATTAAGCACTCTGCTGAAAACAAACAATAGAAACTAGTAACTTTTTCTGTAAATTATATATCTTTACCGTGCTACCATAGCATTCACATTCCCTAGATTCTTTGCTCATGTGTGGGAAGGAAAAAAAAAATGTTTTCCAGTACTTTATTGCTATTTTGCTACTAGCATGGTTGTTACCAACAATCAGTTCCAAAGTACAGGAGAAGTTATGAAGCCATCTTGTTGAAAGTAATATATAAGAACAGTAGATGGCCATTAACAGCATCTTTGTGCTGGTATACGACACACAAACTCTTCCAAGAGCTTTGCTTTTTTTCTGCTGGCAGCACAGAGTGCTTTCAGTTACATGTTTAGACTACTTACAGGAAAAAATGCTGTAACCTTAGTTTACTTACATAGTCTTCCAGACTGTGGAGTACAAGTACTTCACAGTGTTCCTCAGGGTCTTGATCCACTAATCTTCCAAAACAACTGTTCTTTAGAAGGATTGTCCGTGGAAACCAGAGATCAAGTGATGGATGTGTACATTCAGTTCTCAAGTATGTGTGTTTAGACCAGAAGAGCTGTGAAAAACCTCCAGATGCTCAGAGCATTTGTGAAAATAGAGACTGATATACCAGCTCATGAAGACATGTATCTATATCTGAGCAGATGTGATCCACCTGGTATTAGGGTCCTTGTTTAATTAAGAGCTTGCTTCAACTCTCTTAAAGAAAACTCTCCAGAGTTATGTGTTTGTTATATTTGCAGGAAAAACAACACCAAAACCTACTTATTTTGACAGCTTTGACAAAACGGTCAATATTTCTTGGCTTTTACTTAGTACTTCCTAAATAATCCTGGAGATCAGACAGGTACCTAGAGGACTGGTCTCAGATACAGATGTTTTCTTTATTGCTAGTAAGTATTTTCACTCAGAGATTCTTAGTGTTAATCATGAAATTCATGCTTTGTCTTGTCAGTCAGTCCTCAGAACTTTGCCGTTGTGGTGGTGTCACTCTACACAGTTTACTTTGACCAATGTAGCTGATGAAAAATTGCCCAATGATCCCTTTCAATCACCTGTTCTTCCAGCAAGTCTGCATCACATTCATATTTCAGAGTCATGTCTGTGTTTGGTGTGTGTGCACTCAGCAGGTCACTGTGCGGTCCTTGTCCTGAGTGTTGGGGGAGATGTGGGAGTGTGCTGTCTCACCCAAGCAAGCTGAAAGGAAACCCAGGCACATAAGCATGCAGAGTTCACCACACTATATCCTTCAGACTGGAAAAAGAGGTGACCAGACCTGCATAACGTGGACATACCTACACACATGGTTTAGCATAGTCATGCCTTATTCTTGGAAGAATGAAACTGTGGGATGAAAGGCAATCTGGACTGGCAGAGCTGTAGGAAGAAAAGACATAAACAGTGTATGTTCCAGTAACCATTAATTGCTTGGGCAGAGGATTGGGGTTGGAAGGCTTTTGTAACCTGGAGGACAATCATACAGTGTATCTGCTTTCACTCCACGACCTGAGAAATTATTTAGTCCCTTGTATTCCTCTTCTTACAAGGTACAGCACTACACTTTTGTGTGTACTCTGGCCAACATGAATATTGCACTTCAAAGTTATGGAATCAGAGGATTAGGAAAAAAGGAAAAGAAAATATGTTGCTTATAGAAATAGTTTAGAACCTACTGGTGTTAAAAGTTTTCAGCAAATTTAAAACTGGAAAACCAGTTGTCACGCTATTTAGTGGTTCTAGTGCGTAACCTTATTTCTCTGGGATACTTCCTCATTGATATTTACTTATACTTTGACTGACCTGTTATCTGTAGTCTAGCAAAAGTTGCTTGTAAGAAGAAGTCTTTTTAGGACATGTGAAACTAGCTAGTCCTTTTCAGTGTTATTTCTCCTGATATTCATGTCAGATTTTTGGTTTGGGTTTTTTATTTTCCAGTTTAGATGCTGCAACTTTTATCCTTGTCTTCGACAACAAATAGTTAAACTGTGTTCTTGAATAGAGTTTAACTTTCAAACATCCCATTCAGTTCCATACATGTATTGCTTATTGTTTTCTGTGGATAAAATTAATTTCAATCTAAAAAGCTAATACTGGGTTTGTGCTGATTAACTCTATGAACCTTATAATAACATATCCCTTGCAGAAAACACAGTTTAGCAGGTGGACTAGTGTCTATCCCCTTTGATACTGAATATGGAACAAAAGCACTATTCTATGCCATATTCAAAGAAGTAGCCTTAGTACTGAAGTGATATATGTGCCTATAATAAGAGAATGCTCTGCATCCACAAGTAGCTGACTAGATATAGTTTGGGGTAAAAACCAATCTTAGCTATCATTTCTACTTTACCTATGAGAAAGCCAGCAAAATTCACTTAAAACTAATATGGATACAATCCTTTAAACCATAACATGAGCATTGAATTAAAATATGAATTTACAAGATCTTAATAGAAGTACACTGAATGTCTTCATGGATGAACCTATCATAAGTTACAAATGACTTGGTTTTGTTTTCAAGGATTTAATGAGTTCATTTACTAAACCTGAATGTGTGAAATGAGAGGCAAGCATACAAATGTTTAGAATGTGAAATGCTGTATCAGAAGTCCTTTTTGAGCTATTAAATAGCTGAAATATGCTACTGTTGCATACAGATTTGCATATCTAGTGCATTTGAAGAGTTCTAAATCTGTAAATGATAATGCTAGCTGATGGAATCTGACGCAGAGAAGTCATAACTTGTCTGTGATTCCACCCACAAAGTAATGAAATCTATAACTCATATCAGTTTCTTCTGAAGGCGCATAACAGTCCTTATGCTGATCTGCTAAAATGTGTGAATCGTGTTCTATTGAGATTTTACTGCTGTATACTATATCACAGACAACAATTGAAAGTAGACACTGACATGTTCTGGAGAAAATTATAATCAGAAGTGTTCTCTCTTGATATTTCATCAGCATGTATCTCTGTCCTCTGACACAGTCTAATTTACCATTCATTTTCCCCTATTTTCTAGTAACCTAATTTAAATAGGAATCACACAAACACTTCTATAAACTGTATAAAGTCATTGGTCTGTCACAGTTTTCTGACCTATCATAGTTATTTTGTGCCATTATTTTTAAGTTAGTGGGTTCTTCCAGGTGTTACAAAACAAGTGCGGAGAGAAACACCACTGAACCACTAGGAAATTGAAGTGTTTTAAATACTTTTTTCATTCCACTGAACAGAGGTATTAAGTTAATATACAGAGAATGCAAAATAGAGTAAAGCTCATTAAATTGCACTTCTCTGAACAATCTATGACTGCAGGCAGAAGACAGCTCATTATGCTTGTGCTCAGAGCTCACCAGATGTGAACTATCTGTAGTTCAGAAACTATGCAGCTCTAATTGTATGGCAAAAAGGGATTTTTAAAAAAAGCCCCTGTTTAGCCACCTCTATAAACATACAATTAGCTATTGATTCCTCAAGGAAACATACCTCCAATCTAGGTACTCTGAACTCCTAATCTATTCCTGTTCCAAAATTGGAGGTATCTAAATTATCTGATCTGTGCCTCACAAAGTTCTGTAGGCTTGTATATTTTTGCAAGTGCTGGCAACCACCAGTGTCATGATAACACAAAGGTTCCTGTCACCTGAGCTCTAGGATTTAGAATGAATGTTTCTCTATCCCACCTTTCTTGCATAACCTAGTTGGTTTTGTCAGGATGTGCCTACTGAAACCAACACAAAGCGTTTTGAGTAATGAGGTGCTGTTTAGGTCTGCTTTAAACCCATTGATTAAAGCATTTGCTTGGATAATGGAAGATGGTATCACACCTCTTCCTTACAAAATCTTTTATCAGGGATTGGAATAGAGGCTATATGCATCTCAGGTGCTATTTCAATGCCCTTTATGTAAGGCTCTTAGCCCTTCGCTCTTCTTGCTGTGAAAGTGTTCTGGTTTTCACACTTAGATATTTACTGACCCGTAGAGGAAGGTGCACATAGCTGCCTCTGTGGTAAGGTGGATTAGGAGACATGTGTTAAGACTTAGTTTTGAGGTCCTCACAGTGACTAGATGCTCATGTAGTACAGAACAGAGAGACTTACAAATTACTTTTAAATACACGCTGTTCAGGTACTCTCTTGGAAGTTCAAATGCTTCATGTAATAAGGCAAAAAAGGCATCTGGAGATGTTTGTTTTGTTTTTTTCCCTCCCATTATATAGCTGAGTGGCTTAGCCATTGAGTTACTGGGCTTGAGTGTGGGCTGCATTTTCACTTTTTGAAGCAGTTCTCTGAGAAAGGACTAGTTGGTGTAGCCACCTAATCCTAGACATGATTCATGGCTGTGAGTCTATAGGGGAAGGAGAAGATTCATTCCAGTCTTTTTTTTATAGAAATTCTTCTCAAGATTTCTGTCACCAAGCTTAGGTAGCTTCCTGCTTAGTATGCTAGCCTCTTCTCATACTTAGCATGCTAATCTTTTTCATGCGCTGTATAGGATATTTAGGCATCTTAACATATGGCTGAAGATTACAGTTGCCACAGGGTACGAATGGGCTTGCACTAATAAAACCAAGCCTGTTTTTTTTAAGGTGTCTGTAAAATGAGTTTGATCTAGCTCTCATTGAACAGCGGTAATGCATATGTTAAGTCTGGATTTCAGAGTTCAGCTTCCAAATAAAAATCTGTTAAAAAAACTATTCATTTGTCTGCCTTGTTATAACTAAATTTTAAATCCTGATGTTGGAACTGGCTCCTAAGTGGAGCCTGATCATCCCTAGCTTTTAATAAGCTACATCTACAAGGATATTATGCAGTATTATAGTGTGGTATACTTTGCAAATGTACTGAAATCAACCTGAGACCTCACATTACTCTTAAATCTGTGTTGACAAATGCATAGACTTTAAGAGTGTTTTATGAGTTATAAATATGTGGATTAGCAAAGTGCCCATTTTATACACTGAGGGGATTCTGACAACAACATAATAAACCACAAAGCCTCACTAATGCAGTATGTATTATGGTCCTGGTCACAGTTTAGCAGGTTTTTTGTTTAATGGATTAGGCCATATTGTGTACATACTTCAACCCACTCAGTTTTTCTTCAGGTGATTTAGTAGACATTTACACTGACTTATTTCTGTCGTCTTTTTTTTTTTTTACTCTTTTTTAATTTTTTTTTTTAAATTCCAACTTAGCATATTTTTTTCCTGGTTATCTGTGGTTGTTATTTGGAGATGGGAAAAATTTTGGCTGCATCTTTGGTCATGAAATTTCTTTTATGTAAGTGTTATACCTACCAGGCAAACCTTGTGGTTATAATACTGTTATTAAGGGCATGATGAATATTTTCTATAATACTAATAAGCTAACTGAAATACTGAGTAGAGGTTGAAATTGTCTTTCCCATATGCTTAAATCTTATAGGCAAATCAGTAAGTTTGAAGCATGGAGGAATAAAGGTTGTGTTGTCATAGTCTTGTGATGCCATGTAAAGTATTCCATCACTACCTTAGTGCAGATATTGCTTTTGCAAGAGATTCTTCCAGGATCACTGCCACTGATATTTTTCTTTATCCCAGGGTTTATTTAACATGCTTTTAATTTAACTCCCAGTGCTTTAATTATATCATAACAATTTCTATATGAAAATAACTAAATCAGTACTCAGTGGAAGTCTTCCAAGGCTCCCACTTACGACTGACCTCACTTCATAGTCTACCTGCTAACGAAAAGTAACTATACAATGCCACTGCAGTTTCTAAAGCATTGAATTACATTCAGCCACATCATTGTTGGATGATGGTCATCTAAAAAGATTTGTCAGATTTCCCGATTATTGCTCTGTGAAGCTGAAGAGAAGACAACATGACTTCTTTTTTTAAAGTCACGTATCTCCTACTTTTCAGGAATCCTGAAACTAGAAGATATGCTTGTAGTTCTGTAATTTTGAAGATTCCTTTTTGTTCAAATGTAATTCAAATGTGAATGACAAAAGATTTTTTTCTTGTCAGTGTCATTATTAACATGGATGACCTGCTGGTGACTTTCTAAAATAAAACAACTCCCTGTTGTTTCATGAGGAATTTCTTGTTTATCTTTCAGAGAGTACAAAACTCTGTCTCCTGATCTTGCATTTCTGCTTGCCATGATTAGCACTTGACCTCAGACAAAACTCTGAATTATTATATTTATTCTTTAACTGATCTGAAAGAGACATTAAATCTTAATTATTTCTAAAGCTTTGACAGAAAAATATGGGTTCTGTCACTGGATTTTTGAAGTTCACTTTAAACAGAAATGAAAGCTGCTATTAATCTCCATAAGACTGAAACTGAAATCAGCTAATTTTGCCTAAAGAGATTGGAAAGGTTGCTGGAAAGTAGATAGGACTAATACTGTGTGAGAGATTAGATTATACCCTGAATTTGTTTCTTTTAAGAAACACTGATGAGTTGTCAGCAGCTTTCCAATAGCTCTAAAAGTTGTGGTGCTAGCAGTTATGCCTGTCTTGTTTCCTCTGATCCTTTTTAAGTCCAGTAAGTTGTAGAGGGTTGCTATGCGGCCAGATCTGAATGGTGATACAAGTACTTTCAATGTGTGTAAGGAAACTAGAGACAAAACATTCCTATGTCATTTCATATAAGTAATGTGCTCTTCTGTCTTGCATCAATATTGCAAAATCAGCACTTGGCAGAAAACATGGCTCCCCACTGTGACACTTTTCATACTAAAAGTTGTTTCTTTAAGTACACAGTAATGTTGTATGCCCAATAGGGAGTCATTTGAATTTGGCAGAAGACAGATCAGACTCAGCTTTTGTCATTAGTTTTGAGCTAAAGAGGAAAAGATGAAGAATATAAGCAGGTTGCTTGTGGAAATACTCTGCATTGTACAACTTCATAGCTCTCTAAATTTGTAAAAAGTTCACAGTGAGTTTTTCTAATATTTTCACTCCAGGTGAGCAGGGCATGAATTGTCTTTGAAAGAGAATTATCCTACTGAAGCCATTGATTTCTTTATTGACTTTAGGGTAGTACTCTGATGACCTCTTGTGCCAGATTCTTTTATCTCAGAAAAGTTTAAAATTCAAAGGAAGTAAATTAGGATCTATAATTGGATACTAATTTTTGTGTGGTTTTGTTTCTGACAAAAACAGTAGAGGAGAAGGAGAATATAGCAGTAGATGTGACTTGTGATGTAAATACTATTTTTGGCCATTTAATGAAGTAATCTATCAGAATAATAGCATAGTGACAGTCACGTATTTTGTGATCAAGTTAACTTACAAATGTCAATCACTTTTTTCCTGTGCTGAATCATGTAAACAGAAAATGTGTAATAACAGTACCTGAGTCATCAAAGTCTTAGTGTGAGTAACATAAACCTTAAGAGCTTCTCCAACTTGAACAATCAGCCCTAGTTATCATTATGGATTCCAGAGACATGTATCTTTAATAAAGCATGTAAATTTTTCCTGAGCTTTTCCTGAGGTCCCCTAAATGAAGTATTTATCAAGTGGTTTGTATCACAAATAGGAAGTTCATTTTATAGTATGTTGTATGTGAGGAATCAAAGACGTTGGGATTGCTAAGTCATTTCAACATCAACTGCATAGCAACTGTATCAAATTGTAAATTAATGTGCTGTAATTGCAGTAGTGGTACCAGTAACACATGGGACTGCTATTTATATTATTGTTTGTGCTTACATCTTGTGAAGATAGGTGTAGATGTAGAAAAGACTAACAGTCAGCCTTCTAGTTCTCAGTTTATTTCTGCATCGCATATAAAGAGAAGTAATCTTGCTGGTTGATCATCAAATACAACCTCTTTCAGAGCAAAACAAGTGTTCATTTCAGTGTGAGATGGAGCTCCTGACTGACACCTAACACAAAAAGGAACTATGAAGTAGGTGGAAGCTGGGACAGGCTATTTGAGAGGAATGCAAAGACGTTGCCCATGCACATAGGAATGGAATCAAGAAGGCCAAAGTTCATCTGGAGTTGAAACTAGTGAGGGACACCCAGAAGGGCTTCTGTAAGTGAACCAGCAGGCAAAAAGGAAGCTGAGGAGAATGTGGGTCCTTTGCTCAGTGGGACAGTTGACTTAGTGACAAGAGACAGGGAAAAGGTTGAAGAATGGAATAGATCAGAAAAGAATATTTCAGTTGGAAGGGACCTACAGTGATCATCTAGTCCAGCTGCCTGACCACTTCGGGGCTGAACAGAAGTTAAAAACTTGTTGTTAAGGGAATTGTCTAAATGCCTCTTAAACACTGACAGGCTTGGGGCATTGACCACCTCTATCGGAAGCCTGTTCCAGTGTTTAACCACCCTTTCAGTAAAGAAAGGCTTCCTAAAGTCCAGTCTAAACCTCCTCTGGTGCAGCTTTGAACCATTCCCATGCATCCTGTCACTGGAAACAAGGGAGAAGAGCTCGGCACCTCCCTCTCCACTTCCCCTCCTCAGGAAGCTGTAGAGAGCAATGAGGTCACCCCTCAACCTTCTTTTCTCCAAACTACACAAACCCAAAGTCCTTAGCCGCTCCTCACAGGACATTCCTTCCAGCCCTTTCACCAGCTTTGTTGCCTTCCTCTGGACACATTCAAGGACCTTCACATCCTTCTTAAGTTGCGGAGCCCAGAACTGCACACAGTACTCCAGGCGAGGTCTCACCAATGCTGATTACAGCAGGATAATCATCTCTTTTGACCTGCTTGTTATGCTGTGTTTGATGCACTCTGGGATGCGGTTTGTCCTCTTGGCTGCCAGGGCACACTGCTGACTGCCTGCTGCCCACCAGCACCCCCAGATCCCTTTCTGCACGATTGCTCTCCAGCCATTCCTCTCCCACTTTATACTTGTGCCTGGCATTACTCCATCCTAGGTGCAGAATCTGGCATTTTGCCCTGTTAAATTTCATCCCATTAATGATTGCCCAATGCTCTAATCTATCTAGATCCCTCTGCAAGGACTCTTGTCCCTCAAGAGAGTCAACAACACCTCCCAGTTTGGTATCATCAGCAAATTTGCTAATGATGCATTCAAATCCTGCATCCAGATCATTGATAAATATATTAAACAGAACTGGCCTTAGAATTGAACCCTGAGGAACACCACTGGTGACTGATTGCCAGCCAGATGTAGCCACATTCACTACAACCCTTTCAGCTCTGCCCTTCAGCCAGTTCTTCACCCAGCTCACTGTGTACCTGCTCATCTCGCAGTTGGACAACTTGTCCAGAAGGATGCTGTGAGGGACAGTATCAAAAACCTTACTAAAATCCAGAAAAACTCCATCCACCACCTTCCCTTCATCCACTAGGCAGGTGACCTTATCATAGAATGGTATCAAATCAGTTAAACAGCACTTTGCTTTTGTGAACCCGTGTTGAAAATGCCTGAAGATTGCGTTGTTACTCGGTACTCAGTGCCATTTTTGGTTCACTTTTCACTGGTAAGGTTTGCCCTCGGGCTTCCCAGGTCCCTCAGACTACTGGCAGAGACTGTGTGAGTCAGGCAGCACCTATAGTAGAGGAAGTTAACAGGGATAATTTAAGCCAGCTGGACACACACAGG
The DNA here is from genome assembly GCF_030463565.1 of Pelecanus crispus. Classification (NCBI taxonomy): domain Eukaryota; kingdom Metazoa; phylum Chordata; class Aves; order Pelecaniformes; family Pelecanidae; genus Pelecanus; species Pelecanus crispus. The sequence continues at coordinate 107,165,208 of NC_134645.1, forward strand.
TCCATGCTACCAGATGGGGTACATCTAAGGGTGCTAAAGGACCTGGCTGGTGTCATTGTGACACTGCATTCTATCATCTTCAAAAGCTCATGGCAACTGGGAGAGGTTCCTGATTGAAAAAAGGCAAAAATCGCTTTCATCCTCAACAAGGGCACAAAGGAGGATCAAGGAAACTGTCAGCCTCACCTCAGTCCCTGGGAAGGTTGTGCAAAAGTCCTCCAACATATGAAGAACAACGTGATTGGAAGCAGCCAGCATAGATTTACTAAGGGTAAATCATTCCTGACCAACTCCATTGCTTTCTGTGGGGTGACTGACACTGTGGACAAGGGAAGAACAGTGAATGTAATATATCATGACACTATCAAGGCCCTTGACACAGTCTTACATAGTCTCTTTACCAAATTGGTAAGATATGGGCTAGATAGGTGAAAAGTAACGTGGGTGGACAGCTGGCTGAACTGCTGGAATGAAAGAGATGTGATCTGTGATGCAAAAAATCCACCTGGTGCCCAGGAACCAGTAGCATTCCTCAGGGATCAGTACTGGGACCAACATAATGAAATGTTTATTTTAATGACCTGGATGAAGGGATGGAGTGCACTCTTGGTAAGTTTGTGGACAATATCTAATTGACAGGGTCAGGATAGCAGCAGTTGATCTTCCATCAGAGTGACCTGGACTAGCTAGAGAAATGGACTGACAGGAATGTTATAAAGTTCAATAAAAGCAAATGCAAATTCTTGTATAGAGGATGGAACAACCCTATTCAACAGTGTAAGCTGGGTGCTGACTGTCTATGTAGAAGCTCTTCAGAAGAGTGGGAAGGAACACTTGATGTACAAGGAGAGGCTGAGAAGGCTGGGCCGGTTGAGCTTTGAGAAGAGAAGGCAAATGGGAGACCTTATTGCTGTCTCCAACTTCCCAGCTGGAGCATACAGAGAAGATGAAACAAGACTACGTTGAGGTACACAGCAATAGGATGAGAGACAACAGATGGGAAGTCAGAAGTGGTAAATTCCAGTTAGATAAAATGAAGAAAAATTGCCATGAGGGTGGTCAAACGCAAATTCTTGTATAGAGCATGGAACAACCCTATTCAACAATGTCAGCTAGGTGCTGACTGTCAAGTTGCCCAGCGAGGCTGTCCCTCTTTGGAGATGTTCAAGACTGTACCGGACACAGCCCTGGGCAACCTGATCTAAATAGACCTACTTTTGGTAGGGAGTTGGTCTGGATGACCTTCAGAGGTCCCTACTAACCTAGACTATTCTCTCACACTATGATTATTTTGTCATTTCACATTCACAGTCATTGTCTGAGTTTTCTGCTGAAACATAAATTTCCATTTTTTCATTAGTTCATTCACAAGCAAGAACTTTTGAACAGTGAGATAGTTCTTCTTTCAGTTCCCAAAATGTTATTGACAGAAATGTAGTGGTTTTTCAAGGTTTGGTCTCAGTCCATACTGGGAGATACTGGCTATCATAGTGATTTAACACAGGATCAAACTATGTAGGTGCTCAATTTGAGACTATTTAGATTTAAGGCATAAAATGTTTACTATTCAAAATAAACATGTCAAACATCCATGAAACTTTTGGTAGTGGAACTTTTGCAAGAATTGAGTGTCTTTATATAAATCATTTAAGTTCAAAAAGACTACAGTTCTGAACGTAACTTTTTCCCCTTTTTATTTGCAGAAAATATTGAACAATTAACTGTATCCTATTGGAGCTAAGGTTGCTTTTAGAAATTTTGTATTTATTGCATATGCTTTTTAGCATATATAAACTTCATTTACTCGGTGTGGTTTTCCCCATGATGCTTTGTGGAATCTTTGAAGTAATCAAAAGTTATAGGGCTCTGTGCTCTATAACCTACCATTTGAAAATCACTACTCTGAAGCACTGCAAATAAACAGATGTTGTCCTTAGAGACAGCTTAGCTGATGCTTAACAATGTCAGCTGGTTTTCCTGATAGGCTAGGAACATTAACACTATGTATGATTTCCTCTGTGACATATTGGAACCATTTCTACCCCAATTTAAAGCATAAGTAATATCTGGCACAGTTATTTGTTACTTAGCTAGTGTATAATGACAAATCTTAGCAAAATGCCCAGTATTCCTGAAATGTTGGAATTGAGCTTCCTTTGGATAACATATGGTATAACTTGTAATGCATTGCATAGAATCACAGAAGTAGCATTGTTTTTTCTGTTTATATTGGATTTACTGAGGTTTTGTTTCTCTATTTGCAGTCTTGCAATTTTCAATAATCAGTGTTGAAAGGTTTCATCTGTAGCCATTGAATCACTTGAGCAGTGATTCAACCTTTAAGATCCCATTTTTGCTATTGCTGTTGCTGACTCAGCCTGACTAGCAACAGTTGTGACTTCATATTATGTTAGGTGTGGTTCAAGAAGGGAATCCAATGCAATATGTAATTGATCTTTTTGCAAAGTGCTGTCAAATAATTCATTTGCTACATTTCCAAATTTTTATGTAGCTAAAAATCCTTTTAAAGTAAGGATATTGATTCACCTGGTTTCTGTCCATTTTCACAGACTTTATAGCAATAAGTTATAATGTATGTGTTCAGCACAGAAACATTAATTAAAGCTGGGAGAACAGTGCCATATTTCTCAGCAGCCAGAAGAAATGTAGAACTCTATGGTCTTTCTGTCCAATATAGTATATAATGAGAGAAAAGTTTCTTTCTTCAGAAATCTCTTTAGCAATAATTGCAGGCACAGATATAGGTAGGGGTTGTGGAGATATCCTTTTCAGCATTTTTTAGGTATATTTTCAGCAAGTTTATTTGATGATTACATAGCAGTTGGTGTGAAGCCTGGCCAAAGCTCCAATAAATGAAGATGGCAGACCACACACCCAAGAGAGGTGAACCCTTCCTGAGGGATTTCCTCTTTAATTCAGTGTCGATCAAGTTCTGCCACTATGGAAATTAAGCTAAAATATAAAAGAATAAATAGTGCTTCTACAGCCTTTAAAGAAAACAGAGAGATCATTAATGTTAGAAGATTCAGGCCTCTCCTCATTTTCTTTTTTTTTTAACTCATGTCAACATAGAGTGGATTAATGAAACTACAAAGTAGAATTGAATGTATTTCATAATATGTTGCATGAACACAAACTGTGTATTACACTTCAGGTAAAATAAAAATAAGGAGGTCTCAAGATGTAGCTGACAGTTTAAAAAATTGTAATTTGGGGGAAGTTGTTTTTTTGCAAGCCATGGTCTAGAATTCAGTTTCATATCATATGGTAGTTAGCAAGGAAATCTACTGTTTTATTCCAACCAGCAATTCATGTGTTTACTTTTCTGAATTATGGCTTGTTAACTGCAGCACATGCATTACAAGAGACAAAAGCACTTTTGGTAAAGCTGTACTGTTGTCCAAACCCAGCAATCCAGTATGCCATTTCTCTTTTCTAAGAAACTGTCTTTTCCTGTCTACTGTTCTGTCTTTCATGGAGAAGTGTTTTGATACTATACATTTTCCTGTCTTGATTTAACAGAAAACCAAAGAATGACTTTATTAATAAAATTTATTAAAAAGGAGGAACAAATCCCTCAGAAATATAATATCATTGATTGATTATGTCTCTTTATTGGAAGAAGTCTAGAGATTGCTGAGGCCTGCATTACTTGTTTTTGTTGGCAGGGTTCCCTGAAATAAGTCTTCACAATGAGCCTAGAATGTCCTGTTCATGGATTGTGCCAGCATTCATTATCGTTTCTTAACAGGTTGTAAATCAGTGCTTCACATTTTCTTCTATTCTTTTTTTTCCCCCTTGATCATTCATCTGCATTTTTTCAATCTGTAGGCTGCAGTGATGTCGTTTGCTGTAATTTGGAGACATGCTTTTTGTCATTTTATGAGATAGAGCTTTTGGATAGTTACCTTTTAGTGATACTGTAACAGTTTTATGCAACTATAAAGAATAACATCAGATTTTTAATAAATAACACTAATTTTAAGAAAATATTCTGGTTTACCAGAATTTATGGGTTAGGTGAGGACAGTAATGACAGAAAATTGTCATTTGATGCTTGTTTCCTATTGGTAATAGTACTAATTAGCTTCTACAGCATGAAAAATCAAAGGAGTTCAGAAACTCTGTAGCTCTTTCAATACTGAAGATGAGATATGTTGCTATAACAAGATGAAAAACATTACACCTGACCATTTTAAATTTTTGTCTGGATAAACAAAACCATTCAGATTTTTGTCACAAGTAATGGTGATAATGAAGGTTGTAATGAAATCATGAAAAACAGACTTCGGTGCGCAGAAGACCCATAAACATACAAGTTGTGGACTAATTTAGTATTGTGGAGAAAAAGCAAAGGAATTTTTGGCTTTTTTTTTTTTTTTTGAAAAAAGCTAAAAAAAAGAAAAAGGAGTTTGGTGGTGGTGCGGGCTCTCCAGACAGTTGGCAGGCAGCAAAGAAGAATGAGTGAGGTAGCTCTCATTTTGGAAATAGTGTCACTGAGTTAACAGAGTGCGATAGCTGAGATGGCAGTGATGCTACAGTCAACATACTGCTTCTGTTTCTCAGGCTATTTTGAAAAAAGATCGGTCAGTTGTCTGCACATAGGCCCCTGTTGTGCCTTTGAGATGCATTCAGTGATGCTGAGCTCACAGGAGACATCTGTTGAAGTGGGAGCACAGCATGCTGATACAGGTTAATAGAGCCCTGTGTATCTTCACTTTGAGTAACCTTGTACGCATGTGTAACTATAAATGGGGTTTCATACTTTGTTATTTATATGCAGGGAAACTATTTTTTTTTCTTTGTTTTCAGGACATTTTGTGACAGGTCCCATGTAATAAAAATTCTGTAGACCAAATTAGTTTTTTATTGACACATCTACAAGCCCTGTGCTTTCCCTGAGGAATGTTTTCACTTACTTTCATTTTGTTCTTTTGAAGATCAAGAAGATGCATGTGCTATGGTAGGCCTGCAGAAGCTAAAAACTTTAACATTTATTTACGTGTTCAGCATAGATATGACTGTGTTCATCCCACAGACACAAACCAAAATGGCTAAGCCAGGAACATAGTTGCTGTAGATTGTTTTCATAGTTGATGGAAAAGTATAGAGAATCACTCAATCCTAACAACCAAATCATATTCTGAAGCTGCTTTTTTGTCTCTCTCCTGATTAAAAAAGTGCTTAGGATGACTTTGACATTCCAGTTAAGTGCCTACAACCATTAAGGATAAACAAGGGCTATATTACCCTGGAAAGAAAAAGGGACTATTTCCCCTGCCTACTAATATAAAACATCAAACTAAGTCTTATTGCATATTTATTTACTCTGTATTCCCTGCTTGCTTTCATTACCTGCCCCATTTCATGTCATAGTATCTTTAAAGTATCAAATAACTCAAGACATTGGCGTCTGGCCACACTCCAGCCACACTGCCAATTACTGCTGTATATTGGTGAAATATATGCAGATAGCATTTTGTCACACGTCCATAAAGTATAGCTCTACTCTGTGGACAGTAAATGATAACTTTTACAGAATAGTAATCTGTGGCAAAATGGAAAATTTTAAATTTTCCTGAAAATATATTTATTTCTATCCTTGCAATTAATTGTCAAAATTATTGAAAAAATCTTTCTTCTACTATAATAAATACGTTTAAAATGTACTTTTTGTTTGTAAGTTGTTTTGGTGGTTTTTATTTAACAGTGACCCTTGCATGTGATGTATTAATATAGATATTCATCCTCATTTTGAAATCATTAGCAGTCCACAACTATGCAAAATTATTTATTCTCACTAATTTAGATTCACAGTAACCATGAGTTTTATTTACAAAAGTGATATTTGCATACAGAAATAGTTAAGGAAGTGCTATATTTTGTGGTCATAATTCTATATTCATGATAGTCTGTGATATATTTTCAGTTTGGATGTTGACTTTATGGAAATCTTAAGTTTTAATGCCTTAAAGTCTTAAAGTTTTGGGGTGGGGTTTTTTTATTGTTTTTTTTTCCTCACTGAAATGCACAGTCATCATGTTTAATTAATACACTTAAAAAAACAGTCAAGCAAGCCCAGGTGTAAACTCTTATTCTGTGTGCACAAGTGGGTTTCCATCACCAACAGAAAGACAGTTGCAAGTGTATATACACAAAATTGTTACTCAGGTATTTTTTCAGTGGGAGTAGACAGGTTGGGTCTGGATCCATTCCCAAGTAGTGCTTTGAAGTCTTGAAGTCTATTAGAGCAACCCAGGTTGTATGTCAGCTTTTCAACAGCTGGCTATTAAGATAAATAACAGAACAAAAAGCATAATCAGAGGAAGGACATTAGTAGGAAAGAAAAGTTCAAAATATGGGGTAATAACACACTAAAATATTTTTTCCCCTTTTGAGAAATAGATGATTATTTGATAGGTAGGGTTTGTTGAGAGGAAAGCTATTGGATTTGCTAGAGATATACACTATATAGTATGTTTTACATATTTTTTGGCACTCTTACAATAATGTTTCTAGTAGCTGTTTGCAGGTATTTTTTATCTGTTCCAGTTTACCTTATTAAGGCCATTTTCATAATGGTTAAGGGGGTAAATAGAGACTAAGGGAAGATTAGCAAGGCAAAGAAACTGAAGCAAGTTATAGTTCTCATGCTATATAAATGTCAGTGGTTTTAAACATTCCTAAAACGTCATTAACCTGTTTAGATTTTATTTAAAATGCATTAGTTCGTCTAGCAAATATTCTCGTGTCTCACTCTACAGGTCATTTGGTATCTGATTTATTTGTAACGTATATATATTGTGTATTATGTATCTACATATATATATGTATATTTAAGTGGAATATATGTATATATTCTGCTTAAAGACCATGGAAGAGTAGAAAGCATTGCATATTTGCTGTGTCCCCACAAGAGCATGCCTCTCCTCACAGTAACCGCACATTCAGCAAAGAAGTTTCTGGAATATAAGGCAGGGTAGGCTGAGAATAAAGGAGAATGAAAGAAAGAAAGAGATGTGCAGCACAAGCAGAGAGTGGGAGACTTGAGAACAGTAGACTTGAGAGGCTAATCCTCAGAGGTGATAGAGAATGAGAGAGGGATCCAGAGGAGACTGCACAAATCACTGCAACACACTAAGCCATGGAGTTGAACTCCAGCAGTCCTGAGAGACAGGGGAGGTTCTGCATGGTTATGAACATGTTTCCGTGGTCAGTCTCAATTCTGAGTTCTCTTGCTGGAGAAGTCCCAGGTTCTAGTGTCTCTGGTAATAAAGCCTTCCTTCAGAAATTATTCAGAAATTACTGTTTGTCAGCACAGGGGTGCTTGGTTTAAGGAAAAACTGCAGAAACGTTTGCCTGAATATCCTGGTTCACTTACCACTTTGTCACAGCTTATTTCAGGAGGGGTGCGTGTGTGTGTAAAAGCAGAGGAAGAATAGCATCTTGACTGAATGAAATTTTTATATAAATGACAGCATATGCCTTCAGTTGCTGTAGCTGAATAACTTTTGTAACAGATGCATCATGGAATACACCTTTTAAAATGCAAGTTCTGTGGAGCTGATTTCATATTTTGGAGCCTTTCATGTTATTAACCAGTGTGACAGAGGAAACAATGATTCAGTTATTTCTACTTAATTATATTTTCATTTACATTTAAGTCTTTATATAAAGTATTTATAATGAACTAATTCTGTAAGATGTTACCATGCTGTTTTATTCATAATAAGAACAGAAACATAGAAGTGAATATTATGGAAATGTTGTTTAAAGTTCTGTTCTTAAGGCCTGTGTATTCAGAATAACTCTATAAAGCTTGCACAGTGGGAATTGGTCAAACATTTCATGTACTACTTTGGGTTTTTCTTTTTCCGAAACAAACCATACATTCTCAGTTTAGTGTTGAGATTAAAGGAGATGATGAATGATGCAACATGTGTTAAAAGATGTGCTTATTTTAGCTAAAACAGCACAGTATGGCATTTACAGATGTTGAATTTGAAGACTTGGATTCTACTAATGCTTTGCTTCACAAATAAGAGGGACTCCAGGGTGCATCAAGAATTAAACAGGGTGCTAAAATATTATGGCACCTTTTTGTCACAGAAAAATATTCCCTGTTCTTTATTCAAAAAATCATAATGTTACTTAGATTTTACTCCTGACAAGATCAAAAACTAAACCAGTATACTTTTCAGTTATTACATCAGTTGTTGCTTGTGTAGAAAATAATATTGGAATGGAAGATTAAAGTGCAGGATTTCTTTGGATTGCTCAAAATTGAAAGCTCAAAGTATTACATATATGAAGATAGCACTAGTTCTATTCATTGCTCTATGATTATTGCTTTAAAGGACGATGGTGATTTCAACTGAATTCCTGACATCCCAGTCTCGGATTCCCCTATTGCATTAAGTGGCAAACTCAAGCAGAAAAATGAACACAGCGTGACTTGCTTGTCTACAGATGCCAGACCACATGTAGTTGAAGTAGTAACATGTAATTTGCACTTCCATTGTGCATACAGTATGCATACTTTTTCTCCATTTATATGGAGAAAAAGGTCTTTTTAACACTGTCAGTCATTTGTAATTGATATTTAAACACAGCTGCTAGTGTTGATCATGTTACTGCTATAAAGGCATACACCTGATGAAACCTTCCTGGCTGGCTTGTTCCCTCATAGTGGTGTGCTTAGATAATATTAACTTACATGCATACCTTGGCACATACGGACTTTTTGGTCTTCTGTGAATCATTCCTGTAATTTGTTAGTTCCATTAAAAATGTGTCAACATACAGATGGTTATTTGCAAACAAAATTAGGGTGTTTTATCATACTACAGGTATTTGCCAATTGCCTTATAATACCAGTCAACATAATGTGAGACTGTATCACTTCTAAGAAAAATGCCAAAACAGTAATAAAAAAAGGAAAATCATATTTGAGAAACTGTTGACTTCAAGAACATAGCTAGAATTTTGATTATGTCTAAGAAAAATGCTTTAACTTCTAAAACTGCAGTGATGTTGTTTTGGAACTTTATTATAAAGAAAAAGTGCATTATCAGTTTTATTTTCTTTTCTGAAGTAAAGAAAGGCTCTTACAATAATAGTAAATAATGTTAGCTCAACATGGTCGGCAAGTGCAGCTTCAGATGCTATAAAAATGCAAACATAACACACAAAAATAGAATTTTGTTCTTTGAATCTGAAAGTGCCAGATAAAATCCTTGGTACATTAGGAAAAGAACTGGCAGAGGTGTAGAATTTTTATTTATTATTATTCTTCTAGCTCTTAATCTCTCTAAAACTGCAAATGCATAACTAAGGTTTTATTTTATTTCTTTGCATGTGTTTAGAGGAATGGAATTTGTATAAATTTGTTCATATTAGCTGTGGAGATGTTTATCATAGGTTTTTTTCTTAGGAACACGAGTTTTTCTGTTGGTCTCCACATCAACAACTTTCAATCTGCTGAACAGTTTCAAACACATTCAGCAAGGTTTTGGTAACAGTTTTGCTCACAAAACCCAAACACAGCACCATGCCGGCTGCTATGAAGAGAGTTATCTCCAGCTCACCCAGACCCAGTACAGTGTTATGGATATAAAAAGATATAGTTTCTGTGTGTTATGAAAATTGGTGAGTGGTGGAGGGAAAATAAATAACCCCTAATTGCTGTCCCTTATTTAATGTGAGCCCAATTTTACCCCTCTGCTTGTCCAGTCAACCAGCCACATACATGCTACAGAACCAGGCCCAGGAACTGAGCGTGCTATAGACTACAGGGGGTTAAGGGAGGTTGAGGAGGGAACTCCTAGGAGACACTAACTTAGAGATATAAGTAGGAATGCAGAGATGTCAGACAAGTACAAAGACCTCATTCTACTCTGCAGCTTCCTGAACTGTCCTGGTTTCAGCTGGGATAGAGTTAATTTTGTTCCTCGTAGCAGGCATAGTGCTGTGGTTTGGATTTAGCATGAGAATAATGCTGATAACACACTGACGGTTTAGCTGTTGCTGAGTACTGCTTATGCTAGTCAAGGACTTTTTCAGCTTCCCATGCTCTGCCAGGTGCACAAGAAACTGGGAGGGGGCACAGCCAGGACAGCTGACCCAACCTGGCCAAAGGGCTATTCCATACCATATGGCGTCATGCTCAGTATATAACTGGGGGGAGTTGGCTGGGGGGGCAGTGATCGCTGCTCGGGAACTGTCTGGGTATCAGTCGGTGAATGGTGAGCAATTGCATTGTGCATCACTTGTTTGGTGTATTCTTTTATCATTATTATTATTATTTCTTTTTCTTCCTCTGCTGTCCTATTAAACTGCCTTTATTTCAACCCACGGGTTTTACTTTTTTTTCTGACTGTCTCCCCCATCCCACCGTCGCGGGGAGAGTGAGCAAACGGCTGCGTGGTACTTAGTTGCTGACTGGGGTTAAACCACGACAACATAGCATAGACTAACAGGATATGAGGTTTTAAAATTCCAGAATTTTAGGAAGCATATTTTCTATTTTGAGTATAAATGTAGGCTTTCCTTTTTCACATCATTGTTGTTATAACTGATAAATTAATTTAACATAACAAAATTGTTAAACACACTGATAATTTGTATTTACCAGGGCAGGCAAAGAAAATAGGCTGAAATGATTAAACAGCTTATTGCCTCTAAGGCAGTATTTCTGCTTTCCCAACTTTGAGTCATATATTCTTGCACCTTCTTGTGCATAAATCATGCTTACTCTCTCAGTGAGACATTCAGTTTGCCAATCAATGGGAAGCTAAGCTAGCAAAAGTCTGAAGTGTCACTTGTACTGGGTCCAACACAGTGAAGAACTGCATGGCCAGGAGCTGGCAAAGGTGGACCGACCCTTTTAGTATCAGCAGGCTCTTAGATTGGTCTAGGTTTAGATGAGCTATTCTAAGCCTCCTTTCTCCAGCATACAGATGAACTAGAAATGCCAGAAAAACAAATTGCAAGATTTCTGAGACAGGAATAGAGTTAACAGTAGCAGCTATACAAGGATATGGCTAGATAAAAGGGTGAAGATGCCAACCACACTTAGATGTCCAGGACAACCAGGCTGCATAGGCACTCCATACAGTCAGTAGAGAGAGCGAGTGGTCCCTCCAGAAGGTGATTTGAAGCACGTACATTAAGATCCTCTGTAGCATGCATATTATGATAAAAATCACTCTCTAAAGAAAACCGGCTCTCTTTCGCTGATCCAGGGAGCTTAAGGAGACTAACCTCCTAACTTAAGTGTCTAAAAAGTTAGCCTGTGTGATATGCTTTCCAGTGTCTCTGAAAAATTTCAAACTGAATAAAATTAGATCTCATGGGCAAAGAATAGAAAATCATGATCTGATTAATATATGTTCAGAAGAGTAAAGAATCTGAATAAGCTGGCAGTGCAAAGTGATATCCAAAAGCACAGGCAAAGATTAAGAAATATAATAATCTTAAAACACACATTTTCCTTGCGCCAAATAAATGTGGTCAGAGAATTAATTTTTCCAAGGCAGTGCAGCCGCAGGCATTTCTTTAGCTGAAGATATTGCTGCAATCCTTTGGCATCATTAGCATTTTTACCCCTTTTCTACTGGAGATTTAACCTAATCATAAAAGGAATAGGTGGGAAATCTTTGTCACTCTGCAGTTTTACCCCTAGTCTTTACAATGTGATTGACCAACAGGAGACTTAACTGAGCACTCACGAACAAATGGTTTGTGATTCAGGTGGTGTGTAAAATGTTTTCATTGCCACTTACCAACAAAGCAGTGATGCTGAAATTGCCAACAACCTTACTGATTTTGAAAAAAGAAAAAAAAATCTGTAATTTGCACAGTAAAATATGGCAGAATGGTTTTCATATTTTCATTAAAACTTTTTCTAACTAACTGCATATTTTTACACTCTCTGTGTTCTGTGCTTCAAAGTCTTCAAAAGCAGATGTGTTGAAAGACAGTAACAGTAATCAATAACTGTAAAATGGAGAAGCCCTATGAACCAAGCCAAACTGCTTTACATCAGATGTGACTGCAGCAGGTTTTACTTCCATTTGTTTCATAGATACTATATTCCAATAAAGATTTGAATAAATTAGTTTATGTTAGCAATCATATAACAGCAATGTTAAAATTACTAGTTACAAATATCATCAGTGGAGTTTTTTTCTTCAAATTAAGTTAAATTTATCAGTAAAGAGAGAATAATCTGATCACAGATACCAAAACCAAGAACTTTTGAGTCTTAATCCTATTACTCTAGAAAACATAGCTTAATTTCCCTTCTTCCGTTTCCTGTATATAAAACTAGAAAAAAAAAACCAAACCCAAACTCATTTTTGACATCTTCACAGATTTTCAAAATGTAGTTAATGAGTATTTAAGAAGTAATATATACACACTTTTTATTTTTTGATGCACCAAAGAACTATTCCAGTAGGAAAAAACCCTTCAAAATACATCAGCTGTAAAGATTCTGTGTTGTACCCAGGTCTCTGTCCTTGCACAGAACGTATTATGAAATTACAACTTAGTGCAAACATTTGCCTTTAATTTTTTTTTTTTTTTTTTTTTTTTTTGGTCAAAGCTTATCCTCTCCTTCCTTGGAGCAAAGTCATAATGCAGAATTTAAGATAGTGTGACTTTATACTTAGTTTTCAATGCTCACTATAATCAGCCACAGAAAAGCTTTCAGGTCTTTTGAAAGGCAGCAGTTCTGTGGCGGGCATCACTCTCAAGCAAGGATTAGGCAGGTTTGTCCATAAATTAATAAAAGCACCTAGCAGTTTCTCTTGGTTCCATGCACAGTCAGCAGGGGAGGACAGATTTGGGTGAATTAGATTACCATTGAGAGACCCCAGGAATTAAGTCAAATAGTTAACCCATCATCCTAAACCCTGTTTCACATAGCCTTTTTAGGTGGAGAAAGATGGCTATTTCAGATTTTTCTTTAGACATGAAACTAAACAGTCTTGATTTTATTTGAAAAGTTTTGGATTTTTTAAAAAAAACAATGGAGGAATGTTTCTAACTATTATTTTGATGTCTGCAACTTTAAAAATAATATTTTTTAATTAAATCTGTTTCTGCAAAACAGCAGAAGCTGGTCTTCACAATTTCAAAATCGGTGTGGAAAAGTACTATACAACTTTCTTGAACTGTTAACTCCATTTACTTAAATCTGTGTATTTATCACTGTTTAAAAATGTCATTGGAACATGCTAGGGAAGTAGTTGGGAGAGGAATACCTTGGAAATTTATATAGCTCTAGAAGTGTACAGCTCAAAAAGAGCAAAAAAGCACTATAATCTTTTATTTGCAGGTGTTTTAATTCTACCTACTACCTGGGCAGATGATTTCTTATTCTTTTAGAGTTAACAAAGTGATAGGAATTAAACATCACATTTAATTCCATTATCTGCTCATCTGCACTGTGTCCTAGAACGCATATGAGTTTCCAGAATATGTGAATTTGAAATACATCAGATAATTGGAAACTAATGAATATGGCTTTTCTGAGACATTCTTATTCAAAATCACAGAAGATAACAAATAGGTTACAGAATCATGTAAAATAAGGCTGCAAGGGAATTGAAGAAGTTATCTAGGCCTTTCCATGATCCAGGAGAGAGCACTAAATGTATGTGCTAGAAAATGCTCACCTAATAATTTTTAAATTCACAGTCTACTCAATAAGCTTTTGAGTATCTTCTGTATGGAAGGGTTTTATTGTTCTTACCATAATTTAAACCTAATTCTTCCTGTTCTGTCTATGCTCACAATAGAGAATGAATTATTATGATTCAGATTTCTCTGTTTCTGGAAATTGTTTCTGTATTCCATCAGCACTACCTTCTCTGAGACAAGTAACTACAGTTAATTCATTTTTTCTTTGTACTTTGCAGATTCTGTTGTGTTTTCCTGGTTTGTCAATGAGAATCCCATGTGAAACAATGTCAATGGTATATTAGAGTGAAGTACAGGGAATTTAGTGGTTTTTTTCCTACCTGCAAAGTTTTTTGCTCTCTGAAGTAAAGGAAACTGTACTGCATGCAATGTACTTGTATAATTACTGGTCAATGATTAGAAGTCCCCACTGAATTTTGGACTTCATTGTTTTAGATGCTGTATGAATATATGTTTCAGAAAAAAGACTTGGTTCAAAGACTGAACTAAGATGACAAAGATAAACAAAGAAAGAGAAAACCAGACACAGAACAGGGAAATTATCCGCACTACGTTGTGTATCAGGTCAGCAGCAGGGCTAGGAAGTTGCAAGTGAGCTGGTCTGTTAAGCTGTTGTGCACTCGTAGGAGGCAAAGGCAGCACTTCCATTCTCCAGCTCTTTTCAAACTGATAGGATTGTCTTTGAAGAATAAATAACAGCAAAGATACATAGAGCTGAGTTAATGTTACTGAGATAACCTTAACATCTGCCTTCACTTTTTGCTTTCTCATAATATTTGAAGTATACTGCAAAATTCAATATACTTTAGCTCTTGGCCTTGCTTTTTTAATTTGTTTTCTGAAGGTGCCAAATGATCAGAAGATGATGAATAGTGAACAGTACGGAAACAAAGCTTCTGGATCATATTTAATACAAGGCAAAACATTCCACCGATCATTATACAAAATTATTTTTAAAATATGAGAGCACTCTTTCCAGGAAGTAGAGAACGCGTAATAAAGACATATATTCTGGGGATAAATTATTGTCAAATTGCTGCCAACAGCAGTGGAAGGGAAAATGTTGAGAAGTGACTGGGGCAGGGCTCAAGCCAGGATGCTGAGTTGTGCAGCGGGACAGAGAAGGGAATAGAACTGCAGTCAGGAAATGCAGAGAGCAGAAGCCGGAGGCCGCCCATGATACTTAGGATTTGTACTGCGCCCTGTCAGAGTGATCACCTTTAATCCTGTAGAGAAGTATTGATATACCTCCCGGCAATCGTGAGACTCCTCTCTCAGATTCCTGCACCGTGCAAACAGACCATTCTTACTAAGGTTCCATCTTTTACAATCTGCCCTGCTTCTTTCTTTATTCTCTGCTACAGTCTCAGGGAGGTGCTGATAGCGTTTCACAGAAACATACTCAGAGAAAATACTTCTCTGACTAAGGTTGAAAAGGAGAGGAAGGAGTTTGGATTGGCATTGGAAAGGAGAGAACTGTCATTTTAGCATAGAGAGTTACTGAAAGATACCTGCAGTTAAATAATTTCATTTTCCAGTGGACTTTCTCAAAGGACTTATTTAAACAAAAATCTCTGAGCAGAAATGGATGTCTTCAGTGCAAGCAGAATATTTATGTTGTTGCCCTTTCTACCCTGCATTTTTCCTTCTTCAGAGTTCACAGCGGAAGCTGGTGAATCCTTTGATGGGACATTGCTTACTATAGAAAATGCAGGACATGATGCTGGAAGGAAACATGTCCCTTACTAACCTGAACACATACTGTGGCAGGATAGATCCAAGAGATTATTTCGTCTTCTAAATAAGACCTAAGTGTCAAGGTACTAAATGTTAGCCAGAAGACTACTGCAGTTTTCTGAAGAGTAATGAACCTATGTTTCCTTCCAGATTATAATTATAGCAATTTGCACTGTGGGCACCCTGCCTAGTTTTTCTTATTTGGTATGTGGCTTTCTTATTTTCCTCTTGTCTTAAAATAAGTACAGTGTCAATATGAGTTTTTAGGTAATTCCTATGTTTGTCTTTATGCATAGCTCTATATTTGTTGGAGGTGGAGTGATTTTTGCATGGGTTTGAGTTTATACAGCACTTTAAGGTTCCCATAGAAAGTAGGTACGTAAAAACGTTAGCTATTATGATGGGAAAATCAAACAAAGTAGATTTGTTTTGTCTTAAATTTGTTTTCTGTTTTAATTTTAAATTGGGGAAACCATAAAGCAAGATCGGGGGAGATTTAAAAGGCCCTGAAATGGCAGTCTTTTATACAAAGAGTTGTCATGCTTGTTGGAATCTAGAGTTGTGAATTTATTGAATTGATAAAAACACTGAAACCTGGCTTAATGCCAAGTGTTAGCAGTAAGACGTGGAGCAAACCAGGCATATGCATCTCCCCTGTGGCATCATAAAGACTATAAAGTTGAGCTCTTATCCACCAGATCTGGGCCATGTCCTAGGAGAAACAGTGTGTAGTGGAAGTGTTGTTAGATCTTTATTCTGCAGCTAATGCTGTTGTTGTCATATCTGAATAATAAAACATTAAAATAAACCTAAAAGGAACAGCTTTGCAGCACCAAATCTGTCCTATTTTTAAAAATCTGTCTGAATTAATGGAATTTGTTATGAATCTTTTTTACCCCACAATTGATATGTGTGTGAGTTTCTATTTTAAAATGTTAGTTCTGTAAGCATGTACAGGTAAGAGGAAAATTACTAGAAAAATTTGACTTTTGCTTCATACAGATTATGACAATTGCAAAAATTTTCAAAATTTTTATTGTAATTCCTTGACACTGTACCCACATTTTGAGCATTTTCTTGTAGCTCTCCTTTCATATGAAAGAAAATCTCTTCTATCTAGAGAATACTAACCACTGATTTTCATATGAAAAATTGTAATTTTAGATATATTCACAACTCTTGATTCTGTGCAGCCTCAAAATACAGATTTGTTAATTCTTTCTTGCGTTTTCCTTTATGAAGCAAAGATCTTCTCACAGCAAGTCTTCAAATATCTAGTAACATTTCTTTCATTTTGCTAGAAACACTTCTGAAGTTTGAAGCATCTAAAATGTCAGTAAAGACACTTGCTCATGATTATGTTTTAAATCTTTCATAATTTGCATCTACAATACATGTGGAAGAAGAATTCAAGCTAAAAAGAAGCCCATATATATTGGGAGTGCAGTTGAAAGAAATTTATCTGAAGGTGTAACATGGTCATTGCAGATTGTTGATTATGCATGTTCAGAAAGAGATTTCCTATAAAAAGATGCTGTGAAGTGATTTCAGAAAGTATAACACTGTTTTAGTCAAAGTGCATTTCTTTGTCTCCGCGTTTAGACACAGAGTTCCTTCTGGATCTTCTTTCTACTGCAAAACAGTTGTAAAAAGGAGACGATCCTTTCTCAATAGTAGCAACTTTGCAAGACATAGAAGTGAAGGCATCACAGAAAAATACAAGGGATGGGTTCCTTTAGTAGTTTCAGCCTCTGTAAAATCCTGCAAAGGCAGAAAAGTTCAGGTCAGTAGGTTATGGACATGGCAGCTCTTTACATATTTTCACACAGACAGATTTATATGCTGTTTGTCACAATCCTTTCTGTAGATAAACAAGTTACATAAATTACACATTTCTTCTCCAGACTGAAAACTGCTATGTCCAAATAAAGTTACTCTTCCTCAGAGGGATAGTGTTACATTATTTAAGGAGTGAAGCAAGCAGCTTTTGCTCTTAAAAGGACTGTCTCTCATCTTCTGACATGGCTTCCAAAGGAAAGAGGGTTATTCTTTACAGGTGGCCTCCAATATCAAAATGCAGGTGAATTTATAAAAAAAAGAAATACAGAGAAGAATGGAAACACAATTAATTGTCATTAAAACTATCAAATCAGAATGCTTAGTCTGTTTATCTCTTCTTTTCCCTTTTTAACATCACTCCTTCTGGGCTATAATAGCCAAGATAGTTAAAATCAAAACTTTCTTGTAAGTGAAATATGTTAGAATTTAGATTAGGTCTTCTTACGTTTTTGTGTAATGGATTGTTCAGTAACATTCAAAATTTGCTGTTAACTAAAGGACACAGTAACATGGTTTGGATTTTTCGTTTCCATTTATCAAAAGTCACTCTTTCTGTGACTGATCACTGAATAGCATGCATCTGGAAAGCTAAGCCACAAAGCACTACAATTCCTAGTAGTATGGTTTGGAAGGACAAATAATCAGGTTTACAAAC
Source organism: Pelecanus crispus (assembly GCF_030463565.1). NCBI lineage: Eukaryota > Metazoa > Chordata > Aves > Pelecaniformes > Pelecanidae > Pelecanus > Pelecanus crispus. The sequence continues at coordinate 107,183,167 of NC_134645.1, forward strand.
AGTTATCTCTAGTTGTTCTTTTAGAATGAAGATGACATGGGCAGGTGTGTGAGTTAGAGTAGCCCTTGAAGACTACATGAGCACACCACTGCCTAGAGTATCGTAAGCACAAAGATCTTGTAAAGCTAGCAGTGACTTGCATCCCAGTCCTTGCATCCCTGCTTGCAGATAGCTGTCTAGGCCATTGTGTTTGGTTTAATGAAAGAAGACTAAATCAGGTTTCTAGTCATTCTTTAGTCCTAACCAGGGCCTCTCTGCCGGGATTAGATTTTGTTTGACATCTTTCTGACTCTGTAATACAAGAGTTGTTATTGAGCATGGTATCACGGTCCAAGCATAATAGAAAACTTGATAAGGAACTTGGGTGTAAGATATTTTATAAGTGATTAAACAGCTTAGTTCTACAGCTTAATTCTGGCTCATCTTTAACACAGGCATGGAGGTTCTGAAGCTTGGAAAAGCAACTGTCTGGTCATCTTTAATTGTTTCAGTAGAAGCTTATCCATACCATATTCAGCACATCTTGTTCAAAATAATTTATTAGGACAATACTAGCTATATTATATCCCAGTTTGATGATAGTTTTATAGTAATGTTGGACTTGTTAAGTGTTATGTGTGCATATAGTTTTTTCTGAACTATAGGAAAGAGTAATAAAATAAAAAATCTTAGAAAGAAAATCCATACACTGTTAATAGGTATTCTATTTAAATACATATACATGATACAGTTTAAAAACACTATTTCCATCTTAGAATCATGTTCCAAACGTTTATGATATACTATTTTCTGCTTGTGCATTTCAGAGTGCCAGTTGTTTATATGAAATAATAGTTGAGAATCTGTTTTGGTTAGGTTCTAGGTATCTACAACTGTTCAGAAGTATTGAAAAAATAAAATATTTTGTCACCATTGCCTGGCCTTTTTCTTGTATTAAGGATTTAGATTATAAGAAATGCATTATGTTGGTGAATGCAAATATGTTTGCATATTTTTAAAGTATAAATAAGTGGGCTATCATTGAATCGCACTTTACTGAAATCCATAGAAAGCTACATAGCTCAGGTGTTTAACATATGCTTCCGTAAACACATGCAATGATAGAAGTGTGACAGGCTGCTATTGGAAAGGAAAAAAATGAACTCTGCCTCTGACTTTGGTTTGTATTTTTTTTATTATTTCACTATTGTTTTAGTTTATTTGCAGTTTCATGGTAGTTCACAGAGTCTGGGGAACAATAAATAGTCCTTCAAGAGAAAGAATGTGGTAGCAAAGAACTCTTGGATACTGCTTTCCCCTGTCTGTGCAGCCATACATGCAACGTTACTGTACCCTATAGCAATTGGTTTCTGTTAGTAAACTGCAAGCTGTCTTGTCTGCCATTTTGACATGTAATTTTTTTTTTTTATTCCCTGTGGATTTTTGTAATTGTTTCTTTATTAGTCTGGAGGGGGCAAACACATGGGGAGGATAGGCTTGTATCATCAAGACGTTCCTGTTAAATCCTTTCCCTTATCCTAAATCCAAACAAAAAGACCTGCTCTCATATATTGCATTTATGCTGTTTCTGTATAATGACACAATAATTATTGCTACAGAAAACACAGAGTAATATTTAAAAAGGGATTGATACTCCCTCTGTTCAAATTACATCAGGCATTCCATAACAGCTTGCTATAAATGGTTTACTCTAATTTGGCACTGTATTTAGAAATTTAGAGATCTCAATTCTTTAAGAAATTCTGAGAGGGGTGAAGATTTTACTAATGTATTAACCGATCTACAGTCATATTCTGAAATGCTCAGATTATATGTGAAGTTTTAAGATTAATTACTGTATTGGTTGAAGTCCTCATCACCTTGAAAATTAAAATCTAGACTATTTACTTGAAAAAGGGATTTTTTTAAAACTTACTTTCCAGAAATCTGTGTCTTTAAAATACTAATCGTCTAGATTACCATGCTATGTTACTCCTAATGTAGCTGAAAATGTAGTCTGTTTTATAGCTTCTGAAGATAACAACTAATCATGATGTCTCTTTGTCTTCCCTGTAGTCTACTGTGATTTTTATTGGCTCAATTATTGCTCTACTTCTTGGTCAACTGAAAATGTAGGGCATAATATTTTCTGAAACCCAGCAAATAGCCTTTTTTTCTCATACACTTTGTATCATTCTGCCTGAAACAGAATATTTCAATGTAGTCTTCTCAGCTTTTTCTTAAATATATAAATCTATTTTTAAAATAGATTTCTAATGCAATAATAATACCTCTACATTATTTTAATTTTGGAATCTGCATTTCTTAACTTTAAAAATATTGTACTTTCCTTCTCGGCTACCTGTGTATAAGCATTAAGACTAATTGATTTCTTATGCCACCTGATATAAATCACATTTGATTTAATTAGCTCCTGGTTTTACCTGAGGTGGGTTGAATTTGGCTTTTAGGAGTTTCAGGTTCAAAATTCTGTTCAAAATGAACTCTAAAGAATTCACTTTGAAAAATTTCACCTTAATGTCTTTGTAGACATTATTTTTAAAATATTTTGCTTAAATTGCATAGGTAGGCCATCTCAGCTGAAAGCCACAGTGCATCTAGTTCTGGAGTAAACAAGAGAAAAGGACAAAAAATGTGAAATCAGAGCCAAGTGAAATACTGTTTCCATTACCAAAACATCTTTATAAGTTATATTCTGTCATAATTTTTGCTGTGTACTAACTTTCCATTAACTGTCATCTCTTTGTTCTCAGAAAGACTCCTACTTTCAATAGACAGATTGCAAATCAAATTATATCAGTCTCTAAGAATTAGGTGGTAATTAAACAAATATATCTTTAGCCTACTAATTTCTGTAAGAGGCAAAAAGTGATTGAGAACGATGGTTTGGGGGTTTTTTTTTTCATTTTAATGAGAAGCTTTTCTGTGCCTTAAAGAGCAATGGAAAGCTTAAGTATATCATAGTTTGTCTAGTCATGAAAGAAGTTCTGGCTCATGGCAGCTCGCAATGTTTGTTGCCTTGGAGTGAATGTGGCAGAGGAGTTTATTTTCTCTCAGCTGGTTAAGTTTCACACAGAATGGAAATGTTATGAAACCATGCTATCTTATGGTGTCATCGGGATAGTATATGCATCATCTGGTCTATTCTTTTTTGACTGCCTAGCATACAAAACTTTATGCTGCTTTTCACAAGCCTCAATACTTTCAATGGCATGCCAACATTAGAACATTACCATTTGACAGTAATGCTTGTCAAGGGTAGGAGGGTAATAGAAGGTATATTTTTATGAAATATATACCACTTAAAATGTAGTCAGCACTTTTAGAAATGTGATAGGTGTTTTGTAAGAATCACATCTGATTTCAAAATCAGGCACAAAATTAAGTATCTAATTACCAGGAATTAGTTGAAGATAAATAGTGAAGGGGTTTTTTTTGTTGTTGTTGTTATTATTAAGTTTTAACACTAAAAGAAAACAAAGTAGAAATTCTGTCAGCCAAAAGTGAAACCTCACCAAGCAAAAGTCTTGCTTTTCTTTAAATTTATGAGTTTCTGGCAACACTTGCTGTGGCTTAGTAACACAATTGTGAATGCAAAATACAGGGAAACGAAGCTGAATATCTTATTGCATTGCACTGCTAACATTTGTTATCATTTCATGTGTCTGAAGCCAGTTTAGCAGTATTGTAACCTTTCTATCACTTGTTTAGTCTTCAAAATCTGTCTGTAAACAAAACAGCCAAACAGAAAAACAACGACAAAATAAACTCATAGTTATCTTGTTTGGCCTTGTTTTGCCTTCAGTGAACTGAAAGCAGTCAGTGGCCATATCTTTATTCTGATGTGGTTGTGTCAGTAGTTAGTTCTTTTCCTTTATATGCACAAACATGTCCCATTTAAAATTGAAAAAAAAATGCTTCTTTTCTAACCAGTTACAGAAAGTTTCAAAATATTGGAATTTGGGGTAAACTGTTTAATACAAACATAGTACCATTCATTAGATATTATTTTTGTTTTTGCAGAATTACCATCTTCCTTCTGGATGGTTAATGTGATCTTGTAAGAATTGCTAATATGATCTTCATTATTATATTTTCCATTGTTACACCCTTCTTGGTCATAGGTACTCAACTGATGATTTTACTGCTATCAGGTAGTCAGGTGTTCTTCACAGTTACGTTACACAGTGCATTAAAATAAGCATGATCCAAATTGTTCCTGGACTTGTAGGCATTTGCTCAGTGTATTCTTAAGAAAAATATTCAAAATAAACTGTCAGTATCTTACATTATTATGTTAATAATAGAGGGAAACTTGTCAAATGTATTTTTTTTTAATCCTTTCTTCTCTAAAGTTTAATCCCATTTCCCCCCACAATGATATGAGAAATATATATCATGTATTTTTCTACCAAAAGAAAGTCTGTTATCTGTTGTAAAGACAGAAGAGTGTTTCTCCTGAAAACTAAGGTTTAAAGAAGCAGATGACCCAGCAATTTACATGCAATGCATTTCTTAATGAAAATACTTATCTCATTATACCTTTATGTTTTATGTATTTGTATACTCCTTTAATCAGTCCTGTTATCACCTTAACTTTCTTTTGAATGTTTTTATATAAATGTTCTCATAGGCAAAAGTAGCTGCAAATTGGTAGATTTCTGTTTGCCTTTCAGAGCTATGAATATATTTAGAGGGAGGCAAAACAAGATCAGAAACATTTATGTAAGCAGTACTGTATTTTGGTAGGCAAAGCAGCTAAGAATGATGAAATTTAGAAAGCTAATAAAAAAGTAAGCCATGAACTGTACTCCTTCCTTTGACTGTTGTTTACCTTGCATTTGTCTTCACAATTTCACATGCCTTCAACAAGTATGTTTGTCGTGGTTTAACCCCAGTTGACAACTGAGCACCACACAATGGCTCGCTCACTCCCTTCCTGGTGGGATAGGGGAGAGAATATGAAGAGTAAAAGTAAGAAAACTCCCGGGTTGAGATAAGAACAGTTTAATAATTGAAATAAGATAAAATAGTAGTAATAATAATAATAAAAGAATATACAAAGCAAGTTACGCACAATGCAATTGCTCACCACCCACCAACTGATGCCCAGCCCAGCCAGTCCCTGAACAGCAGCCCCCCAGCCAGCTTTCCCCTAGTTTATATACTGAGCATGACATCATATGGTATGAAATATCCCTTTGGCCTTTTTGGGTCAGCTGTCCTAGCTGTGTCCCCTCCCAGCTTCTTGTGCATCTCCAGCCTTCTCAGTCAGTAGAGCACAAGAAGCTGAAAAGTCCTTGATTTAGTGTAAACACTACTTAGCAACAACTAAAACATCAGTGTGTGTTATCAACATTATTCTCATACTAAATCCAAAACGCAGCACTATACCAGCTACTTGGAAAAAATTAACTCTATGCCAGCCAAAACCAGGGCAATGTTTAAAATACTCAGGAATTGTTTACTTTATGTAAAATAATGGTCACTTACATCTATCATTTAGGATCTCACTAAAGTATCTTAGAGTGACATTTGATGTACATCTCTGAGAAATGAATATTAGATTTTAGTTCGAAACTCCATAATAAACCTTAATTAAACATTCATAGACTTATATTAGAACCATATAAATTATGGCCCATGGTTTTGCAGCATGACTGCACTACATTACCACTTAAATCATCTCAAGAAGACTGTTTCATGTTTGTCTGGCCTATCTTTAGTTCAGAGAAAACAATTAAATACATATCTGTTTTCCCCCAGAATAACAAGGGTAGAGATGCTGTCCTCAATAGCAATTATTAATATTTTTAGGGGACGTTGTGTCTCAAATCAACAGATAAGCTTAGAGACATTGGAGGAAAGCTAATGACAAAGAGAGAAAGACTTATATCTGTCTTCTAGGTCATGGCCACATTCTACCCACAAAGCTGGTGAAGGGTTTGGAGCACAGGTCTTATAAGGAGCAGCTGAGGGAACTGGGGTTGTTTAGCCTAGAGAAGAGGAGGCTGAGGGGAGACCTTATCCCTCTCTACAACTGCCTGAAAGGAGGGTGTAGTGAGGTGGGTGTTGGGCTCTTCTCCCATGTAGTTAGCGATAGGACGAGAGGAAATGGCCTCAAGTTGCGTCAGGGCAGGTTTAGATTGGATATTAGGAAACATTTCTTCACGGAAAAAGTGGTCAAGCATTGGAACAGGCTGCCCAGAGAGGTGGTGGAGTCACCATCCCTGGAAGAGTTCACAAAATGGGTAGACGTGGCACTTTGGGACATGGTTTAGTGGGCATGGTGGTGTTGGGTTGGTGGTTGGACTGATGATCTTAGAGATCCTTTCCAACCTTAGTGATTCCTAGTTTTTACTTTCATTAAAAAATAGTCCAGCCACCAAGCCAGGAAACATGAACTTGCTACTCTACCCTTAATTGGTTTAGTGATGGACTTGGTAGTGTTAGGTTAATGGTTGGACTGGATGATCTTAAAGGTCTTTTCCAACCTAAACGATTCTATGATTCTATACCTACAACCAATCTCAATCAATAGTCAGTGCTATTGAATACTAACCTCTTTCAATAGCCAACTATGATTATACTGTATGTAATCATAATTTTATAGCTAAATCTGTTACATTTGTACACAGATTTGGTGTTTCCAATACTGTTACTAAGGTGATTTTGACCCAGTAAGGTATTTACTGATACAGTTATCTAGACAGGTCAGCCTTGCATCCCAGGCCTCCCTTCTGACTCATGCTAATTACCATTTCTGTTTGGACAGAATTATTTTACTTTAGCCTTGATTCCTTTACCTAATTCTAATTAAGCATAGTGTCTCATCTTATGAACAGCTTGCATACTAAATCAACAAAGTAACCCATTTTGTGGGTACCTTTTTCCTTGAATAGTTTTCATCAGAGTCCTCAGCTAGTTTGGAAGGCTAGTGTGTCAGGAGGACCTGCTGCTCACAAGTGCTTTGAAATGAGAAGGTGTTTGTGCTAGCATAAATGTGTGATCTGGGCAAATTGGAGAGACGCTTTCTGTTTTAAATACCAGGGCTATAGTTACCCCTTCAGAGTCTCAGACCCTCAAAGAAATCAGAGACAAAGAGACCTAGGGACTGAGTTTTAATCTCTGCTGATTCTTAAGGGTGGCACTGAGACCTCCGCAAGTTTGAATATGGTAGCAGTTTTGAATTACAGATTCCTTGTTAGTCCTTCTGTTTATATTTTCTTCTGATAGTCTAATGTCCTGCCTAATTGATGATGTTAAGCACAATACTCCACAGTATAAAAAAAATACCAAAAGGGCACCGATCCTTTATAGGTTAAAAAAAAAAAAAGAAAGAAAGAAAGAAAGAAAGAAAGAAAAAGATCATTAACCTTTTTTTTTTTAATTTCCTGTCTTTCTCCTGACATTTTATACAATTCTGGCAGGACAGTAACTTTGAAAGACTTCTGTGCATTATGGTTTTAAAGGGAAAGCTTAAATCTTCCCCTTCATTGTTGGAATGAACTGATCTTGGTCACCAGTGTAGGCCGTAATAAAGTATAACGCTACTTTTTACTTTCTATCTTCCATAATGTGACATTATCTTCCTGATGACAAGCGTTCTAATTTTAGGGTACGAGAAGCTGACAGAGTTTTGAACTCTTTTGTCACATACTTAGGATTAGAAGTGCATGTGCAGCTAAATTATGCTAACCTCAGGTGCAGCAAGGGGCTAAATTCTAGCTCTACACTTGCTACCAGCTTCAGTAGAGAGCGTTATTTTCCCTAAATTGGGCTTGAATTGAGTGCTTCTGAGCTCATTTGTTATGCCTTTTGGTCTAAACAGTTAAATTTGTTAAAGTTGTTATAGTAGCATAACTAACAGCATAAATTGAAATATTCTCCTGCACAATATAAAATAAGCCTCATGAGAACAATGATTCAGTATTCTTCTTGTTTGATAGGAATGTTCATAAGATAGTCTAGATGAGCAGGTGAAGTTGTGAAGAAGATGCAGGCTGGTAACAACTGGTCATGGTCAGGTGAAACTTCTATATATAACAAATCTGTAAACAACTCAATGAATTGGAAGCTTGGACATAATTAACACTTTGTGTCTATGTTTATAAAAAGTAGGTCATCCACTCAAGGGAAAAAGACAAAATTATGTAACTTAACTACTACTACTGCATTGTAGCTAGGAAATAGACTGTATATTTCCTTTGAATAATTTAAGAAAAATTCAAGTAAACCTGTAATTAGTATTCATTCAGTCACTCTGAGTGGATGCTTAGAAAAATTTTAAAAATTATGTTTTGTAGACAACTTGGAATGAAAAAATATGCAGTATGACAAGATAAACAGCATGTAACAAGTAATTCAGCTAGAAGTTATCTTTTTAATGTTTCTTTAGAATCTCAGGGAAAAACCACGAATGAAAATTGTTCAAATGTTAGTATAGCTCATTTTGCAGGCTACAAAAAGGGTAGTTGTGAATAAAATTATTCCATCTATCCTCAAATGGTAGCAATTAGGGGGTAAAACTGATTAGGTGTAAAGGGAATACTAAAACCAAACAAAATCCTTACCAACTCCTCAAAAATGCAAACACATGCATACATGCAATTTCAACAGCTTTCTTATTTAAACATAACAGAACTGTTGCCATATTTTTTGGTTTAGATTCAAGATTTTTATTCCATTCTGTCCTTTGCATTCACTTCTAGGTACTTTGGAATCTTTGGGAATGTGAAACCCTGTAACTAAATTAAATACATGAAGAAGTGAAAACCCATTTGAACTTAAATTAGATTTCATAAACTCCAACATGCTCTTGAATCACACAGAAACACACAGAATGGTTGAGGTTAGAAGGGACCTCTGGAGTTCATCTTGTCCAACCCCCCTGTTCAAGCAGGGCCACCAAGGGCCAGTTGCCCAGCACCACATCTAGAGGAGTTTTTGTCTACAGGAGTCTCCAAGGATGGAGACTCCACAACCTCTCTGGGCAACCTGTGCCAGTGCTCAGTCACCCTCACAGTAAAAAAGTGTTTCCTGATGTTCAGATGGCACTGCCTCTACTTCAGTTTGTGCCTATTGCCTCTGGTCCTGTCACTGGGCACCACTGAGAAGAGCCTGCCTCTGTCCTCTTTCCACCCTCCCTTCAGGTACTTGTATACATTAATAAGGTCCCGCTGGGCCTTCTCTTCTCCAGGCTGAACAGTCCAAGGTCTCAGCCTTTCCTCATATGTGAAGTGCTCCAGTCCCTCAGTTGTCTTAGTGGCCCTTTGCTGGACTCTCCCCAGTATGTCCATGTCTCTCTTGTACTGGGGAGTCCAGGCATGGCTGAATAAAAGGGAAGAATTGCCTCCCTCATCCTGCTGACAATACTTAGCCCAATGCAGCCCAGCCTACCATTCACCTTCATTTCTGCAAGGGCCCATTGCTGGATCATGTTCAACCCCCAGGTCCTTTTCTGTCAAGCTGCTTTCCAGCTGAGTGGCTCCCAGCGTGTACTGGTGTATGGGGTTGTTCCTCCCCAAGTGCAGGACTTTGCACTTCTCCTTGTTGAGCTTCATGATGTTCCTGTCAGTGCATTTCTCCAGCTTGTTGAGGTCGCTTTGGGTGGCAACATGACCCTTTGGCATATCAGCCACTCCTCCCAGTTCGGTGTCATCTGCAACTTGCTGAGGGTACACTGCCCCATTTTCCAGGTCCTTAATGAAGATGTTAAACAGGACTGGACTCAGTTTTCAATCCACCTCACTGTCTGGTCAACCAGCCCATACAGCTTGTCTATGAAGATCTTATGTGAGACAGTTTCAAAGGGCTTACTGAAGTCCACTGCTCTTCCTTCATCTACAGGCCAATCATTTCATCATTGAAATTTATCAAGTTAGTCAACCATGACTTCCCCTTGGTGAAGCCATGCTGACCATTCCTGATGATTTTCTTGTCCTTAATATGCCTGGAAATGATTTCCAGGATTAGCTACCCATCACCTTCCCATGGATTGAGGTGAGGCTGACTGGCCTGTACCTGCCTGAGTCCTCCTTCTTCCCCTTCCTGAAGATGAGGGTGGCATTTGCTTTTGTCCAGTCTTCAGGCATCTGTCTCCTGAAATGGAACTGCACATTTTCAGAGATCTCTAAAGAGAGTTTGGTATCTAGCTCAATGGAACATCTCAGTAAGTGGATGGCAACATGGAAAATAAAGCTCACAAGAAACTTTTGAAATAGAGAGACACTGAAACATAATTAAACAAGTCTTATCCAAAATACTCAGTTTTTAAGACAAAAAACTTTGAGAAGTAAATTTTTTGTTTCTGCAGTTACAAGGGTTTTCTTCCCCCGCCCCATGCATCATTGGCCAAAGCTAGAGGCTTGTGATCTCCATGGGAGGTAGATAGGAGGGAAAGAGCTAAGTGATTTTTAGCCATATATCCAGTAGTATATACACATTACTTTGAAATAAACTTTAAATAGAAAACAGAAAATTGTGCTCCAATGCAAGTAAATAGATCTTTGTGTTCATGTGTTAGTAAAACAATATCCAAGATTGATAGAGATTAAATATAAAAATACAACAGCATTTTCCAAGTTCTGTTTGAATTCATGTTTTTAACACTAAACATGCTGGTTTTACAGACTTAGATATGAACAGAGTTGTCTAGTTGGGAAATATGGTACTAGATAACTTTATATTTTGAATTTGAGTTGTAATAGTGGTATTCTTTGATGTGCCTTGCACCTATGTACTTCCATCATGATTTATGTCTTTGTCTAATAAAAAATGTATATAGCTCAAGCTGTTGACGTGGTTGGCATCTGTTTCAGATTCATTTTTACTGACAGCAAGCTGCTGCTGGCAAGCACTCAGCCTTTTTATCATCAAAAGTACAGAGACTGGCATTCCTGCCATTGCTCTTTATTCTACGCTAGAATTCTTCATCAGATGTACTGCACTAAAACCTGTGATGGATGACAAGCATCATAGAATATGCATTTTAAGTTTCCTAATTATGATTTTTAAACAATGCTGCAATTTATTGAGGAGTTATCATAACAAGTGTAGTGATGCTAAATAAACCTTTGCAACGTCTATGTTTTTAATCCCATTTCAAAGATTATAGAATATCTATGTATATCTACATAGATATGTCAGAATATTTATCTATCATTTGTTCTAAGAGAGTAGCTTAGAAGAAGCCAAGTGTTTGACTGTCAGTAGTATGACCCATTTCTCTTTATCTGTACTACAGTATCTTTCGTTTTCATGCACCACTATAGAAGGGAGAGTGTGTGTTTGTGTGCATGGATACATAAATGTGCACATAAACCATCCACGCATATACATATGACATTGGATGTACATTTAGACTTGGGATTCAACAAGAAGTTAGAAGCACTTTCTGAAGTGTTCCATCATTTGAGGAATCATTTTTTCCCAGTGCCTGTGCTGTATGAAGTAGGATATTGGAGCTTAGTTCCAGGGAGGTTGATTAGCATAGTACAGAATAAATCCTCCTATCTGTGCTTTCTAATGTTGCTGCCATTTTTGCATTCATGAAAATTATGGTCTTTCCTACTCACTTTTCCACTATTCACATAATCATCATCTTCATTCATGCTTGTTTTTCCCCTGTGCCTAGAGACACATCCTTTTGATATGATCCATTGTAATGAACCTGTGTATTTTTTTCAGATCTCCCCTAAAGAGTCACTTAGTTTATGATGTCTGAGAAACAATAACAAATTAATAATAGTAGGTTGGAAGCAGTATATGCAGGTGAGAAGTATGTATTTATGGTGTGAAAGCTATTATACATAGACTATGTCCTTCTCTCCCACTCTTCCTATGTAACTTGTTCTCTTAGGTAGTGTACACTGTAGGCATAGATTATGTCTTGCACACTGGCTGCTCCAGGAACACAATGAATAACAACAAAATTAAATAATAATAATAAATGAATAACAGCTCAATTTTCAGTGTAATCTTACCAACTGTTTAAATAGATTTTGCAAAGCCACCTGATTTTTTGGCATGAGACATTTCCTACAGTTCAGGCATTTCAGTTTTCTTGGCAACCCGGTTTTGGTCTTGGTTAGAAATGTTGAAATAGAAACTACAAAACTGGTGCAGCACTACAGAACAGTTCAAAAACCTGTTCACAATCTGCAGAGATATTATTAGTCCCATGACAAAACAGCAGAATCCTGTCTGAGAGCCATAATTAGATGGTAGTCTGCATTTTTCAAAGAACACGGAGTTTGCTCCTGTCAATTGCTACCAGAATCAGAGGTCTCACTTTGCAAGAAGTGGTGCATGTCTAGTGGATTAGATGGCCCTTTTAATACATCCTGGTATGTGCTCCAAGAATTCAGGGCTATGCCATGTTTTGTTTCCTGTTTTGTCTCATTTGTCTTCTATAAGGTAATTTGGCATACTCAGAATTTGTTTAAATGGCATATAAGCCCTACATTTCCTTACTTGCCTCAAATGTATGATTCAGACTGTCTTGCCATCTAAAATTTCTTGCTTCTGACCTAGCCTCTGCTAACAGTTTTATGTACTCAACAAATATCTACTTGTACATATTTTCTGTTCTGTTCTTTTGCCATTATGTCCCTCCTTCAAATGGCATGATAGCCCTTGTAGAGAACAAGAACCTTTATCAAATCCTGCACATGGGTCGGGGCAATCCCAAGCACTAATACAGGCTGGGTGGAGAATGGATTGAGAGCAGCCCTGAGGGGAAGGACTTGGGGGTATTGGTTGATGAGAAGTTCAACATGACCCAGCAATGTGCACTTGCAGCCCAGAAAGCCAGTTGGATCCTGGGCTGCATCAAAAGAAGCGTGATCAGCAGGTTGAGGGAGGTGATTCTCCATCTCAACTCTGCTCTCGTGAGACCCCACCTGGTGTACTGTGTTCAGCTCTGGGGCCCCCAACATAAGAAGGACATGGACCTGTTGGAGTGAGTCCAGAGTGGGGCCATGAAGATGATCCAAGGGCTGGAGCACCTCTCCTATGAAGACAGGCTGGGAGAGTTGGGGTTGTTCAGCCTGGAGAAGAGAAGGCTGCGAGGAAGACCTTATAGCAGCCTTCCAGTACCTGAAGGAGGCCTACAAGAAAGCTGGGGAGAGACTTTTTACAAGGGCATGTAGTGATAGGACAAGGGGTAATGGCTTTAAACTGAGAGAGGGTAGATTTAGATTAGATGTAAGGCATAAATTGTTCACTCTGAGGGTGGTGAGGCACTGGAACAGGTTGCTGAGAGCAGCTGTGGATGCCCCATCCCTGGAAGTGTTCATGGCCAGGTTGGATGGGGGGCTTTGAGCAACCTGGTCTAGTGGAAGGTGTCCCTGCCTGTGGCAGGGGGTTTGAAACTAGATGATCTTTAAGGTCCCTTCCAACCCAAACCATTCTATGATTCTATAAAATCACCCCTGAAACCACTGTGGTGTCAATGCCTCTTCAGGACAGAGTTTGTCAGCCTCTGTTGTGAGTACAACACAACCCACACCTCTCTGTCATTTCAGAGAGGTACCACACACTGGTCCTTTCTGCAGTGAGGGGAGGGCGCTATGCCAGGAAACCCAGCTCTTCAGAAAATCCCCAAAGGGAGAATGAGAAACTTGAATTTAATTGGTTCAGTGTAGAGTGTGGTGTTTTCTTTATTCCACATGCTTATCACCAAGAAGAAGAAGAAAGGAAATAGCACAAAATGGGAAGAAGCGAAAATTAAATATGGTATAGGAAGAAGGCAGTTGATTATCCAGTTAAAGTAGTTTAAAGGTAACAAAGTCTCAGTTATCTGGCAGTATAAATATGTAGAAAATAAAATATCATAGATGATAATGATACATTGGATATTTCTTAGGATTCATTGGTATCAGTGAAACAAGATTAATTTACACTGTCTGATCAACATTTGAGAAAATGAAAAAGGAAAAAAAATAACAGTGTTCTTAACTTAGTATTAAAAGCAATATGTAATGTCAAAAATGGATAGTTTCTATTGTTTTCATAAATATTTTACAAGACTTCTATTGCAGTACTTGCATCTAGGTTTGTTGAAAATATTCAGGGAAGTTACTAAACCACCTCTGCTATTGTTCATCTAATCCATAATGGATTAGCTCTTTTTTGTGGATGAAACACTTTTATCAAAAGATTTCCGGCATGATGGATTACATTTCACAAGAATTATTTAAAAAGCGTAGCCTTCTAATTTCAGGAAATGGTTTCAGCCTGCAAATACTTAGTGAGTGGAGGTACATCCCTGCAGTTCCTGATAAGATGTCTTAGAGGTAGGAATGAAGATACTTGTACCGTCAGTGTTTCCTATTAACTGGCTTTAAACAGCTGCACACTTAGCGTGCTAGCAGTACTTCTGCATACTCACATTGTCATCCCATTCCGAGGTACCTGACTTAATGCACTAGCAGTCCACAAGAGTGGAAGACTAACTGTTATTTCTTCTAAATATAGACCATTTCAGCAATTAGACCTTTATGGGGGAAGAAACAAGTAATTGCCATGCAGAGAGATTCAAAAGAATTGGAAAAAAGACTGGAAGTGATAATCTCTGGTTGCTGCACACTGCTGCATAGGAATGCAAAAATCTGTAAACAAAGGCTTAGAAACAATCAGGAAGGATAAAATGAGAAAGCTTAATTTGTTTCTCTGATGTGAGGTCAGAATTACTGAAGGTATGACTGGTATAAGTTGCTATGGGAACTGTGGAAAAGAAAGGATTTGGTAATGGCAAGACAGGAATGGACAGATGTGGAGGTGATGTTTGCTCACAAATTTGACATCATTGTAAGCAGCATGTCAATACCATGAATTCTCATTGACTCAAACGACTTGTTCGTTATGACACACTCTATACTGCCAAACCTTTAAGCATCTAGTATTGTGTGAGCTTTAGAGATTGCACAGGCTGTGGCATTCCTGCAACATTTCGTAGATACCATTTTATTGCAGCAATCTGAAAAAGAAGTGATGTCTTTCACGCTCTTTCACTAAAGCTCTTATTTTTTTAACTTACATATTATTATGTGCTGACCATCTGATGTGGAATCTGGAATTGTGAGCTAGGTCATTAAGCTCCCTATTCATTACATGTTAAAAAGAACTGAACTCTGATATCCTACTATGTGAATTAGTACTTTAACTAATCAAATCGGAACATGAATGTTTTGCAAAAGAAAAGCAGTTTCATTTCCACATCTTACTGCTATTAAAAAAAAAAGTTGCATTCTCTGCATTTAGTCCTACTACGCATCCTATATGTTGGAAAGGTCAAACTTTTCAAAGAATTCAGGAAATTAAGAACTTTATTTATATATTTTAGTTGGGCTTGGGCACAAGTTTCTGAATCCTGTCAAAGATAAAATGTTTGTGCATGGGACTAAGGAACTATACGGTAGGTGACTGTTGCACCTATGGAATTTCAGAAGCCACTGTGGTGGTAGCATGCAACTCAGCAGGGATTTCTTTATTACATCTTAGGACTGTAGACTGTATGTCTAATTTAAACCAGTTGTATCCCATTTTACCTGTTTAGATGCTTTATTGAATCTAATTTGCGATATTTTACAGATGCTTACAGCCTTACAAGATTGGACCTTATTATTTATTGATATATACAGACACAGACATTCACTGAAGCTGCTTTTATTGTAATGTCTTATCAAATGGATTTAGGTTATTTCAGCATGTGAGCCTCCCTATTAATTTCTTTCCAGTGAAAAGATTTTGTGGCAGAAGACGCTGCTGCTGAGTGTTCAGATACATAATCTTCCCAGAATTACTGATTTCAGTTTTCTAATATTATTCTTCCTATTTCTATTATGATAGGTAAAAAAGTCACAGCAAATAGAAACATTTATTTTTCAAAGCAGTCCAGTAGTCATTACGCTTCCTTTTTCACATGAGACACCACAGCTGGGGGGGTGTGTTCAGGGTAGATTGTAGAGCTGCCATAGAAAGGAGATTTTGCTATGGATTGAACCTCATAATATTGAAGTCACTAATATGGTTTCCAAAGGATATCTTTCTTTGGTTTATATAAGTCTACAAATAAAATCTGCAGACAGCCATTTTCAATCCAGAACCTTTATGAGAAAGATTTCAAAATTTCAAAAGAACATTTGATGGTCAACTTTTCCTCCCACAACCCCACCCCAAAGTCCACTCTCGTATACCTGCTGTTCTTCCCAGCACCAGTGATACACACATACCAAAAATGATCAATTTATACAACAAAAGAAAGTGTATAGAACACATTTAGAACAAGGAAAAAGATGAAAATTATGCCGGCTTTGTGTCCGCATTTTATGGGAAGCAATGTATGCTCCTGTCAAGTGACAAAACAATGCGTACTGTTACAAGTTTGAGTAAGCCCATAATTTATAGGAAAAATGCATATTCCCTTATGCTTATATGTAGTTCTTTCACATTTTGTACTCCTACTCTCTTTTTTCCTGTATTTCGCAAAAGGCGTTAAGTTGCTGATATATTTGAAAAGTGTCAGGAAAACAACACACACAAGCTCTAGCAAGGTTTTGTTGAATCGTGTTCATCACAAGAATCAGAGAACAGTTAAATCATCATCAGAGTCATGTTTTTGTTGGGACCACTCATAACACCCTTAGAAATTGGTATCTTTGGGTCATCTAATAATTTCCCTTAGTCAGCAGATCAACCATCTCTTGCTAACAACTTTAAGAAACTGGTGACCTTCAAGTAGAAAGATTTAAAATTGAATTAAGAATAGTTTTGTATTTTTGTGCCAAGACTGAAAAAAAAAAAAGAAGGGACAACAGCTTAATTTTGGTAAGAAAAAAAAAACAGCTAAAAAAGTCCGGTTTTGTATCTTTGTTGAAAAATTTTTAGAAAAAATGTCTTCTTGGAAAGGATTCTCCAGCACTGGAACAGGCTGCCCAGGGAAGTGGTTGAGTCACCATCTCTGGAGGTATTAAAAAGACGTGTAGATGTGGCACTTAACGATATGGTTTAGTGGTGGACTTGGTAGTCCTAGGTTAATGGTTGGACTTGATGATCTTAAAGGTCTTTTCCAACCTAAATGATTCTATGAGTCTAAAAAGAAATCTGTTAATTTAAATTTGTTTATGTTTTGTCTTTAAATTTAGTTCATTCAAAAAAGGAAGTGTTATCTTTCTGAAATAAAATTATTTAAAAAAAACACCAAAATATAAAAGTTATAATAAAACTTTATTTCAAAAACTTTAAAGCAATGTTTCCAACAATGTATTTGAAATTATTTCAGAATTTTTCAAAATTTTTCTTCTCTATTTTTTTCTACCCAGCTAAAACTATTTGTTTTATTATATTCAAATTAACATATTGTTTTGGCTGCTTTAGAAGCTTGGCATTTGGGGGAAATGGTGATTTCCCCAAAATACATTCCTCACAGATAGAGATCTAGACATCTAGTCACGTGTTTTTGAGTTAACTAGAGTTGAAGGGTTGTTAAGACAGGCCAAAATCATGTTAAAAGTAATAATTTAATTAAAATTTTGCTGATTTTAATAGTATGTTTACAGTGAAAAATTCTGGTCTTGCAGTAATGCTCAAAGTTTGCAGCCAGGCTCTTGGTTTATATGATCTTGTTGTGCCACAGATAGCTGAGAAACTATGGGCCATGTTCTGAGCAGTTAAAAGCTAGAAACTTTTCAAAATCTTGTGCAAGTGGTGAATGAATGTATATCTATATAGAGAGATGAGATTGATTACGCTGTACCTACTGTTAGAAGTATGTATTAATTTTTGCCCTATACTGTCATCAGAGATTATTACTGTGAAATAATCTTTCTTGTTTGAAAGATTTAAAAAATGGAGGAAAAAACATTTTAAGCCAAATTATTAATAATATCTCAAATTTTGAGACATTTAATCTGAGCACAAAATGCACAGATATCTGAGCTTATTGCATTAGAAAACTCCATTAAATTCCATTGTGATATTTTTCATACATGGAATGTAATATAGAGAAATAAGAGAATATAGAAAAAAAATCTTTATTTTTTTCTATTCAGATATTAAAATGGGGGGCAAGGGATGTTTATCTTCCACCAAGAAACCAAATACACTCTATAGCACAACTAAAAGATTCAGCACTGAATGCATGACAAGATTTTTTACTTTTTCAGTTGTAAGCAGAGGGCACAGAGGTGGTTATTTCAATTCAATGTCTAAATTGAAACTGAGGGGGGAACCACACCCCTTTAAAATTTTAATCTTTAAAACTATTGATTTTAAGGATTCTCACATGAAAAGTTTTTCATACTCTTTAGTAAAATCTTCAGTTTGAGTAATTTTTGGCTTTCAAAAAGAATTCTTAAAATTACTAACAAAGCATTCCTTGCTGATTAATCATTAATTGGTATTAATAATAAATATTAATAAAATAAAAATAAAAACTGTTACCAATGTTGGTAGCTTTATTTAGAAGAATCTGTGTTTGTTTTGAGAAATTTCCTGAAGCAAGTGTCCAGGATCTTAATGAGTCAGTGGAGATTAGTCCTATTCATGAGAAGATATTATAATTCACTTATTTTAAACATTTAAACCACAATGACAGTCTATAGAATTCTGTGTGAGCGAACCTTACTTCAGAAAGATTATATGGTTAGGAACCTAGAATTAGCTAATAGGATTCCAGGTGGGGAGTACTGAGCCCAGCTTTTTATAAAAATATACTTACGATGAACATTCACTAATCAGTTTTATATTTAATGCAATCTTATGTTTGTCTTCATAGAGCAGTTATCTATATGACAAATGACTCAGTAGGAAGCAAGTTAATTGCATTGGGAGGAATTAAACATTACTAGTGTTGTGCACAGAAAAAAAACTCGTTTCTTCATGAGATATTATGAATTTATTGTGTGAATTTGGTCTGGTTGTAGAGAGATTCAATCACATTTGTAGAACTGAAAAGACAGCTCCTAGATATACTGACGTTCCTAGCTACTGCAGGCTTTTCCTTTATAGGCCAACATAAAAACGTTGAATTCCTCCCTTTGTTTTATGGGAAGGCTATGTAGTGACACTATCATCAAGAAAGTATGCTTGTGTTTCTTTGTGATATACAGTTGTGAAGCTAAGTAATCTGTATGTCTGGCAGATCACTGAGCAGAATATTAGGGCAGTCTATTCTGTGAGAGAGAAGGGCATGAATGAGCCTCTCTGTATTTGACTTGTGGAGATATGTTTTAAATCCCAAAATATTTCTCAGGTGATAATAGATCTTAATAATAGACATGCCAGTGTTCAGAGGATGTACTGGAGTCAAAAAATACTCTGCAGTGTTAAGTAACCCCTAGGCATTAAATGTACATCCATCAGAAAAAAAGGCCAAACAACCCAAAACTTTCAAAAATTTGAGATGCCCTTGAGGTTTTGAGGAAACCCAATTACAAATTTTATCCAAATTAACTTAAAAAAATTAAGGTTCATCTATGTCTAAAAACGGATAATTTATCTCTGAAATAATATGGTTCCGTTTCCCTTGCATGATTAAAACACTGATTTCTGTGGTACAAATTTAAATGATTTGTCTGAAATACAGAGGTAAATATTAGTTCATATATGGAACTTCATAAAATATAATAATAATAATGAGACTTTGAGAAGCGAAAGATTAAAAGGTTGTTTCCCTGTTTCCCAGTTGGTAGAAATGGCAAAACCCATCTACATTCTAAACAACCTGGATGGTACAATGTAGATGACATTGTTTTGACCTTCTAGCATACAAAAACATTGACGAAGAAGTACGATTGGATATCATAGATTATAATATGTTTTCACCTATAGTATCCTCATTAAGTAACAGTCACAAAACCTGCATCTGATGGCCACACCAAAGTGGAGATTCTTGGTGTGATCTTTCTTGCCAGTTGTGGTCCTCGCTGAAAGTAAAACAGAAATACTGTGTATAGGTAGAGGAGATATGCAGTGAAATGGCAGAGTTGTTTAACTTCATCAGGGGGTATTAGAAATTCACGTGAAGGCAAGCAGGTCTGCTCAGGTTGATCTCTGAAACCCTGAAGGATCCCACAGAAAGCAATGAAAAAAATTTCCACACATATGGTTCCAGTTTCAGGCTTAGAAGTGTGCAGAGATTTTGGGGGTTACAGTAGGGAAATAGTAATTTGGGGAGAGGGGTTGGTTTGGTTTTTAGACATTTGGGAATTTATACTATAAAAATAAAAGGCTTGTACAGCAGAAATATGGTTTCTACAAGCAGGAATTAACACTATATCAATACTGTATAAAACACATTCACTGCAATCTGATATATATTACTATTATAACACAAACTGTGCAGTAATTTATTCTTGATCTTTAAAAAAAGCCTCTAAAAAGGTTTTAAAAAGAGATTTAATACTTTTTCTTAATTTTTGGCAAAGAATTTTTAAGCTCCCAAAGGTACTGTTGAATTTTTGCTGATCACTAATAGTATTTGAGTGGTTACTATCATTCAGCAGGCATGCTGTACTTAACTCTATACGTAAACATCTCACCCTCCTTTGAGAAAGTTTTGAACTGTTAATTCTTTTCTCTTGACATTTTATTCTTTGTTTCAGATATGCTTTGGTAAAGGACAATAATAATAGCTTTGGCTTTAGGAGTAATACGCTTTAAGTATTCTGTGCACTTTATAGCCATTTAAAATTCCATTCTTAATTTTATCAATGTGCAATTCTGTAAATTATAGCAGTTCCGTATAGCTGTTACAGAAATTACATTTAAAATACAGTGGAAATGTTCCTTGAAAAATATTAGTGCTGCAGTACTGCAGACTGGAAAATAGAAGAGAAACTTGTTAAATAGGTTGCTCTTTTTATACCAATAGTAAAGGGACTTTGGTTGGTTGGGTGAAAACTTGTACTGGTACTAAGTTAATTCCTACACTAGATCTAAGAATACTGAGCTCTAAAACCCAAAACAAATGAAAAAACCCCTCTTTGTGATACAGATAGACCTTTCCCTTTGAGAGGAGGAGGGAATAGGAAGGGTTTAACAGCAGACTAACAAACGATTCACAAATCCTCTAGAAAGCTCAGTTGACATAACCTGTCAGAATTCAAACAAGACCTGCAAATGGGAAATAGAAATGATGTATTTTAAAAAAATTGGTTTCTATTTTGCCTGTTGTTTCCAGTTGTGGAAAAATACATATGCTTCTCGGAAATTTCTGGTTATTTAAATGAAATAAAGAAAAAAAGCGATGTCATTCTTTAAAGCCTAGGGACAGATTTTCAACTATTTGCATTTTCAAAAAGAAATTAGCAACCAATTTGATAAGAATTGATGGTGAAAATTTTAAGAATTAAGTATATTTTTGAAATAAAGCTGTTAATGGAAAATAATTTGCTTTTTCATAAGATATTCTAACTATATATCTAACTATATAACAACTAATATAACTATTTTGATAACAATTTATTCTTTATTCTTCTAGCTCATTACTTGGAAAGTAATATTTTTCTACTGAATGTTATATAACAAAGAGTGATGCCAAAATCATGTCAATTTGTTTAGAGAAATAAATATATTTCAAAATTTTGAACAATTCACTTTTGTGTTTTGACCAGCTGCAGTGCTTAAGCCCTTCTAAAAACTGAGTGCCTTATTTAGTGAATTAGTGATTTAGCTTTTAAATGAGCTTTGTTGAAAGTTACAGGCTGATTGTAGTTATGGATCCCTGGTGAAATGGGGCCATTTAGTACCAGCCTCAAAAGCCTCGGTCTGTGCAGATTGCTTGGGCTAAAACCATGCGCAAACTGTGCTGTTTGTATATACGGTTCCCTCATGGCAACTCTATCTCGCTTGCCAAATAGAAGTGCCAGGTAGTATTTTCTGAATGGTCTTCTCCCTCATGGAGGAAAAAAAAAAAGCCCAACAAAAATGTTTGCCAGAATTTAAAGTTGTACTCAAATGGTTCAACCCAGACACTTAAATGCTACTGTGCATTTTAATGTTGATTTTGCAAAACACTGAATAGCAGATTCACAAAACAACATTGAGGTGCTCAGGGTGGGGTAGACACAACGTAGATGTGTACAAAAGATTTTTTTTTTTTTTCATTTTAAAATCTCAAGAGAAGCAATATTGTCTCATATCCTTATTAAAAATATGCTAAAGTAAGTAACGTACATCCTATGGGTCACAAAATGCCAAATCTTAAGAAGGGTGCATTTGAGCTATATTATAAATATGATGAAATTGATGAAATAGATTGCAGTAAGAGGTAGTTAAGAAAAAATTATGATCACACTGGTGTTGTAATAAATTATTAAATTAACATTTCTGTAATTCCAAGATTAATAGAAGATGGAAAATGTGTGCCATGTTGTATTTTCCAATTAAGAAGCAAATAGTCTTCAAGTAATGAAAAAGCAGATTAGTGACATCCAGGTTATATCAGACAAGTAATATATGTGATAAAGATTTTTTTTTTTTTAAAAAGAGAACTTAGTCAAATCTAAGAGATATTATTAAAAATAACTGCAATTTAAACAGGACTATATAATAATATGCCAGAAGAGAATACTAACAATAAAAATAGAATCGTAAACTTCAAATAAATGACACAATAATGTCAGGCACTTCCAATAAAACCTTTGAGACCTAAAGATAGAATTTTACCTTATAGTTTATATCCCAAGGTCAGAAACGTGGAGTACTTTGTCCTACATTCCAGAAGTGGTCTTTTTACTCATTTACGGTAGGGAGCGGTTTAAAGTGACTTACAAGTAGGTAAAGGGCTTGATTCTTTACAACTTTTAAAGAAAAACAGTAGTTTAGTAAAACATGTCAGCCTTTTCTGTTATTCAGTAATCCTACAAAGCATTTATAGTCTATAAATTCAAAATAATGTGTTGATTGGACTAAACTTTCTGCATTAGAGGCAAATGAAAGGCTGATAAAGCTGTATGGCAAAGAAATAAGAAATACCACCCCACCCCCCCTTTTTTTTTGATATATAAACATGGAAAGTGGCTTATTTATTCAAATTGTCCTTTGATACAGATAATGAGACTTCTAATAAAGGAATAGGTCTGCATCGTAGATACCCATTTCAGGATTCAGTTTCTCCTCCTGATTAAGTTAATATCAAAGGCTCTGAATTGTTTGCTAACAGCTTAAGTCAAAAGAGGGAATAATTTCCTAGCTCAGTGGAACATAACTATCTAAATTGCAATTCCTGTGGCCCATGGATTTAGCATACTATCCTTTCTGTGGCAAAACCTTGCCATTTAGTATCAAGACCTTAATTTTACATTACACAGAAAGAAAACGTGATCTGGTTCCACTGTTGATAAAATTCCTACCTCAGAGAAAGTCAGTGCTGAATTCACATCATTGCTTCTTGCAGCTCTTAATTTTTTTTTTTTTTTTCATCTAAATACAGCCAACAACAAACCTTGCTTACCAAATGAGTTCTGACAAGATCACTTTTTTTTTGTTGAAGATTGTGGACAAATCCAAACTCTTATTTATACAACACACAAGCATAAACAAGTTTTATTGCAACTATTAATGCTTCTTTGGGAAGTGCATATAGATAGAAAATAACCTCTAATCTTGTCAGATAGTGGGGCCTCATAAGTGTTTTTTCAAGCAATGGATCAAAGTATCCCTTACCCAGTTTGACTGAAATCAGAATAACGTAAACTGAGAACAGTTACTGGTCAGTAATCCCTACTGTCTGTTTCAAACTTCTCTGACAGAAATATTGAATATAATTCATAGGCAAATTAAATTCAGTAATGTATTATATTTGGGAAAAGATCTTTTGGGCTTTGATGTAATTAGACTGGGACTTCTATAACAATGATATCTTGTGGAATTACTAGCATAAGTTTGTTGTGGTTTAGCCCCAGTCTGCAAACAGGCACCACACAGCCGCTTGCTCACCCTCCCACCTCAGTGGGATGGGGGAGAGAATCGGAAGGGCAAAAGTAAGAAAAACTCATGGGTTGAGATAAGAACAGTTTAATAATTGAAATATAATAATAACAATAATAGTAATAAAAATTGTAATGAAAAGGAGAACAACGAGAGAGAGAGAAACAAAACCCAGGAAAAACAAATGATGCAATTGCTCACCACCCACCGACCAATGTCCAGCCAGTCCCCGAGCAGCGATCACTGCCCCCCCCCCCCCCCCAACCCCTCCCAGTTCATATACTGAGCATGACGCCATATGGTATGGAATAGCCCTTTGGCCAGGTTGGGTCAGCTGTCCTGGCTGTGCCCCCTCCCAGTTTCTTGTGCACCTGGCAGAGCATGGGAAGCTGGAAAGTCCTTGACTAGCATAAGCAGTACTTAGCAACAACTAAAACATCAGCGTGTTATCAACATTCTTCTCATCCTAAATCCATCTCATACAAACCACAGCACTATGCCAAGCTACTAGGAACAAATTAACTCTATCCCAGTCAAAACCAGGACAAAGTTGTAAAAATAGAGTTCTTGATTTTCCTTTATGTCATTCAGAGGATGGGAATGTAGAGGGATACAGTCATAATTATGGATCTCAAACAGAAAATACTTTGGTTTTAACTTCGCAGTAAGATGACTTAATATGATAAGCTTATGACGACTTTTAGGTTTTTGAGTGCTGAATTCAAAGAAAAATCTAAAAAGTCAACACTGGATTTGTGGATTCTGCACCAATGATTTCATTAAGAAATGATCTGTGTTGTTTTTAAAAAAGACCTGAATTTCTGCTATGCTATAAAGTCTAGTAGAGGTTAGTTAAGTCTGTCATTACCTTGGCATGCTTGTTTCTATGAAGCTGTTTTTGTAGGCTGCTCAATTCCTTGAACATTAAGTTATCTGGAAGTCTTGAAATACTTTTTTCAAATACAACTGTGCAAAGATAACTCCTATCTAGTAACTTATGCTTTCCAATTATGTGTATTTTAATTTTTTAAAATAAACTATTATCGTATTAGTGGTGTTATCTACCTAGAAGAGAAGATGACCGCAAACATGCAAATACAACATACACATAGTACTTTTCTAACAAGTATTGTTAGTATAGCTTATCTGGTTTTAAAAGTTATTTCAGGAATGGGGAATACAGAAGCAGAAAAATATAAGATCTATGGGTGTCTATGCATTGCTAATACTTGTGATGCTTAACTCATGTTTCATGAATCATAGCAATATTAGTATGGTTTGTGTTTAGTGAGTTTCAAGAAAGAGCAATTAGTTCATCCCCCTGATTAAACTATAATTTGAGCATATTTAAATTATCCTTGGACAGTGTTCTTCTGCTATTCTGATTTTTCTGATATTAATATATGCTAGCAATGAAAAGGAAATAAAAGTTCCATTATTTAATCAGCCAAATTACATGGAGAAAACAGCTTAAAACCACTGTCTTAATATTCAAAATCCATAAAAGCATTCTGGAAATCTATATCCCTCATACTAAGTGTGGAAAATACTTCTAGATTAGAGGAAATATCTCAAGAATCCCATGTTAGCCTGATACAAAACTGCAGGAGCTACTGAAGCCATCCACAGTGCAGCTAACCCACAACAAAAGGTAAAAATGGAAGGGACAGACTGCAATGTTTTGTGGATGTTTTGGTTTACATTCCTAATAGCTACTTTCACTTGATTTTTGTTCTTAGAGGAGTGTAAAATAAATTGTTATTATAAAAAGATTGTGACTTGGGAACAAGCTTTGTTATTCGTATTATTTTAGCAGGCTATGTTTAAAACCTGTGAAAACCTTTTGATTTTCATGTTGTTTCAATATGCAGTTATAAAATGCTAACCTTTCAAGTTTGGAGTTTACTGTGAGGCTGCAGTAGTACCCTTTTATTCCTTTAGATAATCATGTCAGTAAACAAAGGGCCAAAGGGAAGTAGCTGCAATATCATCAAAAACCAGGAGCTATTCATTATCTTATTCTCCACTAGAAAAGAGCAAGAAAGGGAGATGTGGAATAGGTTCTAATCCCTCAAAATGTGGAAATTAAGATTTATCTTATTGCAAATAATCACTACAGCACTGTGAGAATTTGTTTAATGCAACCACTGAAAGAGGAGGTAATCTCAAGATGTAAATCAATTACGTATTTTATGTTAAGCATAAGCACAATCTTTTGCAGACTCCATCCTTGATTGAAGACTATCTATACAAAACAGCCATGAGGAATCAGTATCTCTCCTACACAGTTAAGTTATAACAGAGGTTGAATTTTTTAACATAATTTAATCTTTGTTACAGGCTGAGCTAAAGAAGAGTGACAGAATATAATTATTGAGGTAGAAGTGCCTATGTTAGCTCTGAAGTATAAATCACAAGGTTCAAAAACTTTTCTACAGTGTAAATTGCAGCCATGTTGAAAGTTTTATTTCTGATACTGTTGGAGTTTTTAGGATGAGCTTGTGTATTCAAATGCTTTGAAAATAATGAAACCTTGCAATTTACTTACAGACATCATTATTTAATGTAAATATTTGGACTTGAGTTATGAAACACTGCTTTTACTTTAACTGGTTTCAGAAGTTTACCCACTCTGAGGGTTAGTAATAGTAGGGATAATTTTGTTCTTTTAAACTTTTTGGACCAGCTGAATCTCATTCATAAGACTTATCCTCCCTCATTTGTCATTGCAACAAACTACGTGCCTTTTAAAACAATGCACAATGCTGGCAACTTTGTCTTGATAACTTAATAAATGCAGGAAAAAAGGGAAATTCAAGTCATCGTGACCATTTTAAGACACCTTTTAAAATTTTGTCACATGCTCACAATTAGACTATGATAAGACATGACAAGAACCACCTTTATCTTATTTGGAAGAAAGAAAATCAAACAGCATCAGAATTTATGCTTTGATTTCAAGAGCTATGAGACCTAGAAGCCAAAGAAAAGGTTAAATGAACTATCACAGCAACATGAAAAATTAGTGTGCTGATACGATAAAAGGTTCTCTACAGAGAAGACAGTCATGGGAGATTTTTATTTTAAAAAAATAGTGGGGGAGAAAAGAGTCAGGGAAAAATAATTTGCATACCTATAGAATCACATAACCAGAGCGCCCCCAAAAACCAAGGTAAATACAACATTGCTATCACAGAACATCATTGAATAGTTTATTATCATTTTAATATAGTGAATGCAAAATAACAGTAACATTTTATTGTTAGCTTACAATGGCAATATCATAAATCCAATGAAATAATTTGAAAATGTCACTTCCCTCTTGTGATTTTCTTCAGATGAAATACAATGAAAGTGATAACATTTATCTACACAGAGGCGGAGTAAACCTGAGAAGTAACCAGTTGGAAGCAGTTTAATTCTGCAGGTGAAGAAAGAAATAGAAATTGCTACTTAAAAACAATAGGGAATAAAGCTTCTCAGGCACGTTTATTTTTTAATTTCCGATATTCATTATCAGAATTTTCATTTTCATTGGCAGATTATGAGCAGTAACAGTAGGATCATATTAAAATAATTATAACCTCATAACTTTTGGAATGAAAACTTGAAAAGACAGAGGGACAAGTTATATTATGCC
Source organism: Pelecanus crispus (assembly GCF_030463565.1). Lineage (NCBI taxonomy): Eukaryota > Metazoa > Chordata > Aves > Pelecaniformes > Pelecanidae > Pelecanus > Pelecanus crispus. The sequence continues at coordinate 107,210,741 of NC_134645.1, forward strand.
ATTATTCCCCATTATTTCTCCAACAGAAGTGCAATTTGTCATGTTTATAAAATATTGTGGCTTTTGGATCTTTTAAGTTCTTTTCTACCAGTTGGTGTTTCTGGTGGACTTGGTGGATGCCTTATTTTTCTGTAACAAGGCTTTATAAATCTTTGGTATTGCTTCATTACAGACTAGAAGGACATATCTGCCCTCACATTTTGAGGCAGCAATGTGGATTTGACAATCAGTTTCCCTTTCCAGTACTGCAAATTTAAATACATCCTATGTGCCGTACACAGACAAACCATGAAATATGCTTAGAATGAAAGAAGTAAAGGTCCAGTCTTCATTTGGCTGTAATTTGTGTCATTATTTGCATGAGCCAGGGATTACTCATTTAAGGTGTGGAATTTGGCCCTGGAACAAAAGACAGGTTTTGATGTTGTGTTAAATGAGGAATAATTGCGTTCAGCCCAATAGAATTGCTACTCATTTGTATTGGGAAAGAAAAGAGATTAAGAGTCTATTTAGAATATGTTTTATAATTTCTCATCTTTGTGTATCAACTCATTTGCATCTTATCTCCATGAAAAATTCTGTTGTTAGAGTTCATCGTCGCTCATTTCATATAACATACTTCCTGTAGTTTCAAAGCAAAACCAGTCATTGAAAGAAATTATATGATATTCATGTTGTGTATTTTTAACAACTTTGTTATTAAAAATACGGCGGAAAAAAATGTGTCAAATTATTGCAATTTCCCTCTATGTGTTTTCTTTTCCAGAAGGCTTGAACCTATCATGCATATGTTAAAATTAGCCTAGGGCCTAGGAAATTTGGCAGAGAAATTGTTAGAACAGTATTTCACTACCACCTGCACTTTCCTGTTGTGAATTTTATTCCAATTTCTAAAAATATGCTTGCCATTAGCACTGATTTAAGAGCCATCAGAGTATCATCAGCACAGGCTGGAACCCTGAGGGAGGACAGCTAAAGAGAAGCAGCAGTGATGATGACCTCCTTGTTGAGAGAGACTGTCTTCATCTATGCAAAGTACATCCTGCAAAGAGGGAGCTGCGCTGCCTTGGAGTATTCTTTAGAAATGATGTGTCTGAAGAAATAGGAAGGAAAATCTGGGTAACATGAAAGAAGTGCAGACACTCATAAAGCTCATGTAACAATATTTACTGAAAAGCTAGTCACTGCAATGTAAGGTAGGAAAATCAGATCACAAAATAGTTTTCCTCAAAAAATGAATTCTACAGTAATTTGAAACTAATAATACAACTTGTATGTCATAAATCTGACTTTGCGAACTATTTTTCAATTTATAAATTGTGGTTTAAATATGGCCTGGAAGGAATTCACTTAGTTTAAGTAATAAAGGCCATTAAGCAGCTTTCAGTGATGGAATATTTTTTTTTGTCATCTGATTTTTTTTCTGTTGGGTGCACTGTTATCTATCAGTCATCTTCACGTTCTGATTCACACTATAATCTTATGTCGTATTTCAGCAAAAAGCAAGTGAGTACCTGGCCAATAACTGATTTATTTATTCAGATTTGTTAACATTTGGAATAGCACATATCAAAAAGAAATATTTTAATTCTCAGAAAGTCCTGATACCTCTTCATCTCCCATTCACCTCCCAGTATGGTTCTGTAGGGCATGTGGGCTCAACCCTTTTTCTTCTTACCGGTGCTATTTTTACCTGAGCCATGCTGCGCAGCAAAGAATGATGGAGTAACATTGTAATAAATAGGAACATTCATGTTTTGGTTTGGGTTCCTTTTCCTGAAAAGGCATTACAGGATTAGCAGCTCTTTGCCATGGCTTTAGCCTACCTTTGTAATGCAAATTGGACAGGTTGCCAGCTTGAGCAAAAGTCTCACTTACAGATTTGGCTACGCCCTGAGTTAAATTAACAAATTTAGGCTGAAAATAGCTCTGAAAATAGGTCAGAGGCTTTCAATATATGAATAAGAGCTGGACTAGTGGCAGTACCTTGCTGCTGTCGTTAATGCTACAGGGAAGATATACCTTAACTGAAATGCTTGAAACATCTGTGTGCATTTAATAGGTTACTTGGGTGCTACATAATCCTGCTGTTAGGACTCCAGTTGCTGAATTTTTACATGATTCTGCCTTACTGAGGAGCAGTCACCTGCTGTAAAAACACATTGGGAATGATTAGCAGCTGACAAATCCAGGTGCTGGGCTGTGAGGCATTTCAACATTTGTGGTATTGCTTTCCATTCATCTTCAGGATAATATTGTGTGAACTAGACTGGAAATATCAACGCCTCTAAGATTGCCGCTTTCTAGCCATTTATAAAAATATTTTCAAAGCAAGTTTTTGTGGATTATTATTCCTATCTACAAAAAACACTATGTTCACCCAAAGCAAAAAAAAAAAAAAAATTATAATAAAACAGGAGCTTTTAATCAACTGTGAACTAAAAGGTAGCCCAAAGGGATCTGTACAATGCCAAAGCTAATTTATGGAAATTTTGAGAACGGAGTCAATTCAAATTCAGTTAAAATACACACAAACTTATGAATTAATGCAAATCCACATGAATGATTCCCAAGACCTACTCTTCCATGGCCTTTCTCCTCACTTCTCTTTACATAGAGTGGAATCCATACCCTTAGACTGTTGCAGAACCTCGTAATAGGCATGAAGATGTTTTACTGTCATACGACTTCATTCTGTACCTTTCTATATGTAGTTGTCTATATATAAAAATTGAGGAAAAATTTACTCAGTGTAAAATCTGACCTGTAGGTATGTGTTTTTCTTGAAGAAGCAGGTATATATGAGTTTGCACAGGATTCTCCAATATTATACTGTTGAGAATACTGACATTTGGTGGAGGTCTTCAACTCAAGTGATCAAACTGCTGTGCTAAACAAAATCAAGGGTGTGACAGACACTTCCTAGTTTTATCAAATACCTTCTTTTTAAGGTATTCCACACAAACACAGTTGTTAAAACTAGTGTGAAATAACTATTTTTAATATACGATTAATACATTCTTTCCTGTCAGTTTAATTCTCTGATGAAATGCCATGCTGTTTTATGATTGTATGAGTTACATTCTTGCAGCTAGTGATTATTTGAAGTAAATTTAAGGGCATGAAATGAGACAACTTTTTTCCTTCAGTAGCACATCATGAATTAACACTTATGAACATTTACTAACTTGACAGTTATAAATGCAGTTGTGTTTGAATACCAGTATACAAGCCAAAGTTAAATCAACTATTAGCTGCAAATTATTTAAATTCATTATTTTTCCTTATCTCATTTACAGTTGAGTCTCTTCTCATGACCATTAAATTAAATATCTAGTTAAACTAACTCTAGTGTGCAACTACACTAAGAAAAGAGATTTGGTTTATTGAGGTTTTCTTGACTTCAGGATTGAGAAAGGTTAGAAAAGAGAAAGAGAAGCAATCATATAAAATGGTGGTAATGCAATATTCTTGCAAGCATTGACTTACTGTTCTAGGTCCTCTGAAAATTAGAAAAGAGGTCTTGACTATGATGGGGAACTGTCTGCCCATGGTTTTTCTTGTAAACAGTGCCAAGGGACTTAATCAGTGAACGAGCTAGATTCTCCATTCAAACTCTGTAAAGTTTTTCCAACACCAGTAATCTTGGTCGAGGTAGTAGGAAGCATTTCCATACAACAGAGGGGGCTGTGTTAGAAAAGTGCTTGTCAAAAAGCACTTTGTTTATAATGGAAGATTTGGCAAGTCCAAAATGAAGTTTCTCAGCAGAGTGTTGTCTGGATACTCAGATGGGCTATGACAGATGCAAGTTTAGATTCTCTGTCCTCACCTCTAGAATAATATGGACTGTTCTGAATTTTCCTCTTATTTTTCTACAAAACATCAAAAGGGGTTGGTGTCATGTTGATGCAGACTGTGGAAATACTTGAAATCTCAAAGTATGGTATTGCTAGAAGATGGATTCCCACACAGTGCTGATTTCTATGGAGAATAAGATATATCTGAGTAGTATGACATGGTAAAGAGACAGTTCTGTCCTTACACAGGAATATATGCTCAAATCATTAATTTTTGCTATAGTGGAGCTATATTAGCATGTGTTAGTTATCTCTCTCACAAAAGATCATATAATATGCAACTTGCTATTGCAGTTTTTCAATGAATCTTGATCCCAGACATCTTTTAGAAGTTGTACATTTTAAATATTTAATTTTGGTTTTAGATGCACAGAATACATTACATGTAATTTATCCCTCCCCCCAGTAAGCTAGCAAAAAGAACTTTCTGAGTGCTTTATGAGTATAAGAAGTAGTCAGCACTAGCTGATTTCTCTATATTAGTTATGAGTCAGATTGCAGAAAATAATTTATAGCCATCAGTGCAGATGATAAGGGTGATGCAACATTGCATTATTGACGTATGCAGTAACTTTGTTCTTCAAGTATTTAGGACTCTCTGATGTCTGCAGCAAAAACTTTCCATCACAGTAAAACGCAGGTCATTTCTTAACTGACTACAATAACAGTGCATCTGATATTATCCCACAGGAGTTCCATATAATACCCACACTAGACAAGATAATCCATCCATTAAATAGAGATCTCATCTCATTCATTACTGCATGTGTTTACATTAATCATAACAAGTTACAGCCTCTTCTAGTACCTTTGAAATACGTTACTTTTTTTTTGCAGGACTATGGCAGTATTTAGTCCCACAACTGTTTCCTCAGACCTGCTGCTTTTTCCAAGCTCAAGATATACATCAGTGGGAATTTGACCCACTTACATAGTATTCACCAGGTTTCTGCTGCCATAGTATCTCCTTCTCTGTGATCCCAACGCCCTAAATTGCTCCTGAGTATGACCTCATCTCTTATTTCAATTTCACTGTGTTTCTGCATGCAAGAACTCAGAAATCTCAAACAGATCAGTCAGTCCCATCTTCGTGTCCTCTAAAGTCACATATAGCTCTGAACATGAGCCAGCAGTGTGCCCAGGTGGCCAAGAAGGCCAACAGCATCCTGTCTTGTATCAGGAATGCTGTGGCCAGCAGGAGCAGGGAGGTGATTGTCCCCCTGTACTCAGCGCTGGTGAGGCCGCACCTGGAATACTGTGTCCAGTTTTGGGCCCCTCAATACAAGAAAGACATTGAGGTGCTGGAGCGTGTCCAGAGACGGGCAACAAGGCTGGTGAAGGGTCTGGAGCACAGGCCTTATGAGGAGCGGCTGAGGGAACTGGGGTTGTTTAGCCTGGAGAAGAGGAGGCTGAGGGGAGACCTTATTGCTCTCTACAACTACCTGAAAGGAGGTTGTAGCGAGGTGGGTGTTGGTCTCTTCTCCCATGTAGCTAGCGATAGGACGAGAGGAAATGGGCTCAAGCTGCGCCAGGGGAGGTTTAGGCTGGAAATTAGGAAAAACTTCTTTACGGAAAGGGTGGTCAAGCATTGGAACAGGCTGCCCAGAGAGGTGGTGGAGTCCCCATCCCTGGAAGTGTTCAAAAAATGGGTAGATGTGGCACTTCGGGATATGGTTTAGTCTAGTCTACCCTTGATTGGTTTAGGTGCGCTTGGTAGTGTAGGTTAATGGTTGGACTGGATGATCTTAAATGTCTTTTCCAACCTAGACGATTCTATGATTCTATGATTCTATATCCTCTGAGAAACTGGATTGTTCCTGTACCTTTGTGCAGCACTGAGGTACCTCAGAGATCCCTTTGCTTTTGAACAACTGCTTCCTATTTTACAGAATATTTCTTTCTGAAGTTACATTTAACTGTCTGAATTAGGATATGCATCTTAATTCTAAGATGTATTATTTCTGAGTTCCTGTTGCTTTCTCTGTCTCATTTTGAGCTGTTCTCATTTTAACAGCTTAAACACCAGCCATTTGTATCCACATATTAACATTCTGCAGGCAGTAGAGTGTATTTTCCTCTTTTATACCCTTCTGTATTTTTTTATGCCACATTCTGAATCACATATTGGTCCAGTCTTCTCTCCTGCTGCATCACTTTTAGTTCGCATTCCTCTGACCTCTGGGATCTTGGCCTTTCCGTGAAAAGAAACAAGAAGTCAGTAAGACTTAGAGCACGGACATAACAAAGTATTAGGCATTATAGGGGATAAGGTATTCCAGAAGCTACAAAATTAAATGCTGTCTCTTATTGAGTGTACTTTGAAATCTGTAGACAAAGTGTTATTTCCACTTATAGTGAGAATGGTCTAATACTTAGTTCTATATCATCTAGGATTTTCATATATTCTATTAAAATTAAATACTTTGTCTCCTTATTTAGTCCCAAAGTTGTTGTGCTTTATTGAATCCTTTCTTCATTATCTTTTAGGGAGGTTGTTTAAAGTGGGCTCATAATACTGTATTGATATTCATTATGACCTTATATTAACTCTCTAAACAAGCACTGTAAAATTTCAAATGACTGTGCTACTTATAAGATAAAAAATAACTTGGAATATATTCTCTAAGCTATGACAGCAATAATTGTAAATCAGTGGTAGGTAAAAAGGTTACAGTGTTGCAGACCATCAATTAATTGTAAAAAAAATCAGACTTTTTTCCATACAGTCAGGAAAAATCAGTAAATTTTATTCTTTGATCTTGTATTATTAGGTTTGGTACAGAAACCCTTGTCTGCATGTATCTTGGGAACTTTCTGTTCAAAATTCTACAGTCGTTCATAACTGCTTAATAGTAATGATTGCTATACACATAAACTACAAAAAATTATGAAGGTGAATATATTGGAAAGAAAACTTAAAAAAATGTTTCAAAATATCTTTAATAAAATCTAATTAATTTGGCAGCTTAAATAGAATGATGAAATATATTAGAAAAAGTCCATTATAATTGTATTAGGACTGTATAATATTTGAATTTTAGTTATCAAGAAGTTGTTTCAAAATTTTTCATTGAAAGTTATGTTTCAAATGTGTTTAGAATGAATATATCAAAAGTTACACCCAAATGAGACAGAATTTCTAAAAGAAACTTCTTAGAATCTCAAGTGCATGTTTAAAATTAGCACGTATAATTCTGGTACAGAAGATGTGATTATGGGTGAAAAGTAGCTGGCTGTTGTTTAGCAAACTGTTTCAGGTAAGTTTCGTATCTGTCTCTCCTATGGAAAATGTAAGAAATATCAGGCATTGCCTGCTACTTGGGTTGTACTCTTCTCAGGACAAGTCTGTAGGAGTGATAGTTCCCACTGGCATAATAGTCTAATGGTGCCAGAGGACTCCCGAAGTAGCATTTGATCGCTCTTACTCAGTCTGAGAGCAGTTGAATTCCCATATTCTGCATCTGCCTCTGGCTTGTTCTTCCTGGCTGCCTGCTCTCCTGCTTCTGGCTGTTCACTGGTTTAGCTTCCAAAGGAGAGAGACAGAGATGGAAAGTGCTCCTGGCTGTGGCTTTAGGACACTTGCTAGAGATGTGGGAGGCTTGAAGTCTCTGATACTGAAAGGGGCCAGCAGATCACATTTTCTCTGAATGAGGGATCTAGACCGTGAAGTATAAAGTGGGCAGGACTAGATCCACCAGGATAATAGCCATACCACATTAGTTGACGGTCTGAAGACATCTGGCTCTTTAGACTTCTCCATGGGACATGCACAGGTACTTTCTGCCTAAATTAGGGTCACAGGAGAGCTCTCTGGAGAACATAGGTATGAGCTCTTTAGAAGAGGCCTTCCTAACTGGCTACAGGATGTTCTTGGGAGCCGCCTAAATAATTTGGCCCTGAAAAGCAGGCCGCCTAGATTTCTGTCCAAGTTCAGTGCCAAACTGGTTTAAATACAGTGGAGTTTATCATATATTCTCTTTATAAAGACAAGCCAAAAGTATTTGAAAACTAAACCGATGCAATGTTTCTTTGTGCTAAAGAAAACACAGTTTAATGGATATGAATAAATAACCCTAAATTCCCTGTCCTCTTTCATAGAACTACTAGTATCTATGTTGTGTTTTGAAATACCAGAGGCTTCCCAAATTTATCCAATATATGAACAAGGGATAGCAACACAACAAAAATGAAAACAAGAGACACTTGAAATGTGGTGAAAGTAGGTATGAAAATACATGTTATTTTGTCATTAAAGCAATTATAATAATGAAAAGAATATTAATACTAAACCCACTTGGTCCCAGTGGGTTTACAAATGTTTTAATGATCACATCATGGAGATTTCAAACTATTGCGGATCTTTATGCATTCAAAAATCTTACTGTTGGATTCAGTGAAGGTTTTCTCAGTTCTTGCAGAGGAAGTTGTAGTAGCACTCTATTCATCACAAGGTAGCCGCCTTAGAGCAGCCACGACATAGATCAAACTATAGATCTAGCCATTTCAACAATTTCAAAACTTACTATGAAATAACAAAAAAATGGCAGGACTTGAGGGAAAGAGGAGACATTTTTTAATGTGTGCTTGGTAAACGTGAGACTGTTTGACCCTTTTGTTCACTAAGATAATATTTAAAAAAATATTTTAAAGGAGCAGTGAAAGGTGAATCAGGAATAGCTTTCCTTTCAACTTGAGTGAAAGAGCTTAGACTTTAAAAGAACAGACAGACATAGCTGGTCTACAACATGAAGGCAGAGTGAACAGTGTAATAACAGTAAACAGTGTATTCATTTCACATACGTGTATTTCTTAATTTGGAATTGCCAAATTAACAGCAACTTTAATCAGAAATTATTGTAAGGCAAGAGAAGACACTGAACAAAAGTGGGCTAAGAGATCTTTGCAGATCAAGAAAACTTCCTGTAGTTTTCATGACAGGACTGACTTCCTCTTTTCTGTGCTGTCTGTATGCTTCACCCTTTTCTTCACAATATGTCAATTCAGTTTTTATTTACACCTTTCCCTCTTATTCTTCTCTCTCTCCTTTATCTCTCTGAGAGGGAGCTGGAGTCAGCTCCATGAAATTGTACTAATGTCCAATTAATTCACTTTGGATTAGGTCATATTTTCCATGTTGCATTTTAGCTGGAAAGCAATCTCTAATGCCCAATAGAGGTGCAGCATGTGGTTCTCATCACATGAGGTTTCATCATACCCCTAATCTCAGTTCAGATATATTGATAGCCCCATTAACCTTTCCAGTGAATATGTGTCCAATTTCAAGTACTCTTGATTCATAGATGGATTTATATTAAGACTCTGTAAAACAAGATGAAATTCAAATGAAAAAAAATTATCATGAACTAAAACAATGAGATACTGTGTACAAAATTCAGTGGGCAGCCAGCACTGGGCTTTTCTCAGCTCTGGTGATGTTTTTTCCTTTCAAATATAACCACATAGATAGCATGTATCTATTTCAGCAAAATAGATGAGCTGATTATATGAAAAATGTAAAATGTACAATGTGATGTATTGTCAAATTTGTTATTAAATATTTTACCAATCATCATAACTAGGATGTTTTTTCTGTATAGGAAATCTTAAGTCCCTAGGAAAAAAACTGAGGTCATAGATTATTTCCTTTTTAACTCTAGGACTCAGTGGCAGTCAGGAGCAAGCTCCAACTATACAGGCCCATGGCTGTTTTAATTCTCTTGAACCTGTGAGGTAATTTGAAGATGTGCTTGTAGAAGATGTATTCCTAAGGAAGAAAGAATGTTTAGTTTGGAAAAAAAATATTAATCTATCTATATTTCACAGCAGTGTATCCGTATCAAGGGTCTGCCTATGTGTTGATTCTGTGCTCGTATCCCAGGGCCAGCTGGTGGTGGTATGTTGCCCGAAGAGGCTGTAGAGATACATGCTCAGAGATATTCAAAAGCCATCTGGACATGGTCCTGGGCAACCAGCTCTAGGTGGTCCTGCTTAAGCTGGCATATTGGACCAGAGGACCTCCAGAGGTCCCTTCCAAACTCAACTATCTTGTGATTCTATGAATGGAACCAGGACAAGGTTATGAAAACTACATTTCTGTCAAATTCTGCTTACATTGAGGTTTGTTTTTACTCCTACAGTCTGTTGAAGTGTAAAAGTAAGCCTAGACATTGGCTGTGTATGTTTAAAATTCTCACACTGATGCTTGAGAGAAAATAATACACAGAAAAATATTTTAGCCACCTGAAAGTTATGTGTCAAGTTTAAACTAGTGGACTAAGTTCTTTATATGGTCATTTGGAAATCAATCCTACATATTTTAGAATAGGACAAATGGTACTCTGGAGGTGCCTGCTGCATTTTTTTAGAGGGAGGCTATTGACTAAATTTGATTGGATTCCTGTGTGTTAGATGGTTAAAGTTAAGTGATTTGAGTCTTCTCTCATCTGTATAGCAGCCTATTTAAATGAATGACTGCTTGATAACATAATTATCTTCGCCTATTAAAATTTACACATATAGAGCCCCTGATAGTGTAGTCAAGAAGGGTTGCTTCTTAATTCATTTCAAGGTTATAGTAAAAAAGTTGATGGTTAATATCCCTCCTCTGTAATTCTTTATGTTCCTAAATTTAAAGATCAGTTGTGGTTGTTCTTCATGTATGGTATGATGGTCATTTTAAGGAAAACACTTTTGTGACCAACTGTTCACATCAATTTAAAATACGTCGTAAAAGAGAATTTTTTTCTATATTAGGTTTTTAATGAATAATCAGGTAACACTGTTTTAAAGTACAGTTAAGAGCTGGGTTTTATACAGTATCTGGCTATTGCAAACCTGCAGTGACAGAGAACCAGCACATGATGCAGAGGAATTGCCACATTCTCTATCAATAGGTAAACTGTCTTGGGATAATTCAGCAACTTTTTGATTGTAGAAGGTCAGTCGCACAAGAATATATATAATTAATATTAATGCTAATAAACATTGTTTAATTACGTAACTGTGCATATACAACAGTTGTTTCAGTTGTGTTTCTCAAGTGTAGTTTTATCGTCTTGATGAGCTGAACAGTTAACTAACGCGCAGTTCAAGGCCAAACATAATATTGTTGTGAAAGATAGTTTAGTCAAATTAAATTCTGAATTGTACCAACACAGCAGTACACTAGACAAAGAGGATAATTACAAAACTCACCCTAAAATAAACATATACAGCCTTGTCAGTTAAATTACTCTTTTGACTCTCATGACTATTGAGTTTTCCCATTGATTATGGAAAGATGCCATATAGATGATGGATGACACCTAGCTGAGTTTAGGTATCTTAATATTGACTGAGAATCTTCCAAATATGTTTTTTAGTGTAGAAGCATCCTATAAACCTGTATTTCTTTCCATGCGGGAGATGACATAAATGATCTCAGATCTGGAAATCTAGACATCTAAATCTGTACAGATTAATTAACCTTTTAATTCTATTTAAATTAAATGCCTATGTTGCTGAGCCTTTGCGTGTCATGTTGCTTGTTAAAGTCTTCAACATTGTTACATGTAAGAAATGCTTATAAACAAATGCAAACTTTCAGAAAGTATAGTAGTATGTTTCTCTATATATAGAACAAAATGTTTTCATTCTGCTGTACTGCTTAGGGGTTTTTTTTTTGCAAAGAGAGGATATGGATAGGACCATTCCCAGGTGAGCTATTTCTATCCTTTCCTAGGAGATTCTTGTAGAAATTTAACTGGCCCCAAGTTATCATAGGCTCAGTCCTCAGAAAGATCTTGTCGCAGCCTAGTGAACTTTGAGGGGTGGCTAAGGGACAGCCGCAAGTGAAAATATAAGGAAGAAGGTTGATGCGTCTTGAGAGAAAGCAACAGGCATCCCTGGATATAAACAAAATTTTCTTCTTTGTTCCAGACATTTCCTAATAAGATGAAATATTTGGATACCACTCCACCATAAATGGTAGAAAGATGCCCCGTACTCATACTCTGTATGTTGTGTCTATATATATACATTTTTATGTATCTTTACTATCTGTTTATATAGGAAAGAAGCATTCCAATTTTAATTCAATATTTGCATAGGTTTTTATGTTGAAATTGTTTTCACTAACCTTCTATTGGAAAAAGAGAATTTTGTTAGATAAGTGACTACCTTACTGATGATTTGCCTGCAAAATACAGCTATACCATCGGGATGCAATTCATCCCACCTACCTTTAGGTATTTGCAGTATAGATAACTATAACTGATGTTCCCTACACTCCTTTTATAGTCAGTAGAGAAAAAATGGGCAGTTCCAGAGAGCCATTCATCTGATCTAATTTAAACATCTCCTTCAAGGTAAAAATAGCTCCTTAAAAAGCCCTGTTTCTGCTTATTGCTCATGTAAGGAGCCATGGGGTGTTTAGCTCAGAACTGTCTGCATGGTATCTAAACACCCATATTTGGACAGATGCATTCCACTATCAGTCTTTGAAAATTATTGACTGGTTCTACTGAAAATTGAGATGCAGAATGAAACTGGCTGCAGTAGAGGCTTAATTCAGTGACTTGGAAAGTGGCAAATGAGAAATTCCAAAATGGAAGCAGTGTATTGCAGCATTTACTGCCTTTTAATAGTACAATGAATTTACTTCTCTGTTCATGATTTAAATATGTTTATCTTTCTTGCACATCTATGCATCCTGAATTGTCAGATTGTTTCTATTTATTAAAATGTGCCCTGAGCTTCCCCCCCCAGTGGTTCTTTCGGTCACATCTTTCAAACACCTAAAAAGGAAGCTCATGAGAACATTCCCTCACCCTGGCATTAATCACAGCAGTGTAAAGTATGGAGCTATTGATTGCTTATAACTGCATCTTTTGAACATTCAGAGCCATTGTGTTCACAACATGATGAATGCACTTGCAGATGGCTTTGTCTGTAGTGGTCGTAAACTCCAGCTAATGGCTGAATTAATCTATAGTAAATGAATAATATCCTTTCTGGCTGTTCCAGGGAATAAACTACTTGTCGCATTTTTTCTGTTTTAAAAAAAGCAGTCATAATTCAAGCAAGTACATGTATCAGCTTCCCAAAATGTGGAAAAGTGCCTTGTATAAATAAAGGGATTCAATTCGAAAGCCATTATCTAAAGAGTTTCAGGAATAGGAAATAAGCTGACATACAAATAAGCATTTCATCTTCTGAAGTGAAAGCAAGTTTTTTTCACACGCACACTGTAAAAAATTAAAAGGACACAGATTTTTCTGTGTTAGAGGTGACAGATTCCAGAAATCTTCCTGAATTTTCTCTTTTTTTCTTAATTCATCTGAGGAGTTTCTTTTTTTTTTTTGCTTAAACAAGCAAGCAAAAATCAATCTCAGAAAGAGCTGAAAGAGACTGGTGAAATCCCACCTGGAGAGTTAACTGACTTTAAAACAAACGAACAATTTAGCAGGCTTCTAAATCTAGAGAAAACCAAATTAATACCAGGCTTTCTCAGTTTTCCTGAATACTCAAAAAAAAAAAAAAAGGAATCACTCATCACAGATTCTTTGACTGTTCTGTCTTTCTTACCCCTCTTTTTCTTCTCCATTCCTCCTGAGCTCAAAGGAAAACACGCTTAATTGTGATCTTTCAGGCTTTAGTCAACATGGTTTGTTTTTTTCTGTTACTTTACTGCCCAGTAATTTCTTCTGCTGAACCTACCCCAACTAAACAAACAAGTCCTAGTAGTGAGACTCTGTGATCTCACCCCCCAACACCCCCGCTATCTGATGCAGTTTGGAACAATGCAGAATCTCCCCTGGGTCTCTGTTACTGGTTTTGCTTCATTCATAGAAAGTTAAATGTCCCTAAAGCCAGTGTCACGGTGTGGGATGGGAGGGGAAAATGTGCACTGCAGGATCCTTCCCTTACTAGCCTGAATGAGCAGCAGCACGAAAAGCCAGGACTAGCAAAATGTACTTACAGATTTAATACCTCCTACTATTTTGATGCAGAGAGCAATATTTTGAGCACATCCCGTCACCTACTGAATGGTATGAGAATTCCAAAGAAAAAATGCCTCATATTTGGTTTTTTGCTCAAGTTCATTATCACTAATCAGTGACTAGGCTGCTTTTGCAACTGTCTTGTGCTCTGGTTCCCAGTATGATAGCACTGACAAAACAAATAGCTGTGGCTGGTTGAATTAGCAAGATTGCAGAGCAGATTACTGGCTGTTGCATCATACTGCTGCTCCTCTATTTAAATGACTGAGTGACAGAATTTGTTTCCTGTCTGCTTCTTAAGATACTTTCCAATTATAAAAGGAAGTATGTTAGGAGGTAATTTTCCTGTCTGATTTTCATCAAAGGCCTTTAAATATCCCAGTATCCCACTACGATTTTCTGGCACTGGAGTCGACAACACATGCATTCTTACAGAGTATATCAGCTGGGGTTTAGTGGTTATACTGGCTATCGTGCTTTTTGTTTGTTTGTTTGTTTGCTTTTTATCACGTGGAATGCTGATGTGAAATCCCACTTGTTTAGAACAGGAAGGATTCCATTTGATATTCTACGTTTGCCATTGACTTCATTACATGTAGTAATGCGTGTTGAAGGAAATGCAAGTTGTGAAATAACTGGCTGAAGCTTAAATTATGGTCTGTATTCATCTATAAAGCATGCATCATAGCTGGATTATTACTTTCAAAAAACCTTACAGGTACATAGAGTTGTGCATGTCACCAATGTGGGAAGGTTTGAGTTTAGGTGAACTAGTAATTGCTGAATGGATTAGAGATGAAAATCCATTTCTGTCAGCACCTCTAAAACTCACTTAAACAATGACTGACTCAGCGACACTGGTATTGGCTCTGAAAGAGCTGTAAGACCATTGTTCAGTGGCACAGTAAAAATATCATCATGGCAACAGTCAGATTAAAAGAGTGAAATCTGAACAATTATTAGTAATCAGCATGTGTATTTATAATTCACCTGTTGAAACAACCATTTCTTCTTAAAAGTGAGATATGAGAGTTGCAAAAAACATTTTGCAATGTCCTTTAATAAACATACTCTAGTCTACTTCATGCTGTGATAGAGGATGGGATAAAACAATATTTTCTGGTTTTTTTTTTAATTACATGCTGCTTCATTGCCTAGTGCATTTTTAGGGGAGATAGTAGCAAAAGCTGCTAGCACATTTAAAAGAATTAAGTATTTGTAGATGTCACAGTTCTTGGCTCTTTTACTGTCTTGTCTAGGAAAAATGCTGGGACACACAGAACAAGCAACCAGTGGAAAACATGCATGTGCTCAGAGCAATGAATAAGCACAGTTCTGTGCATTGGGTGTTGATCAGCTGGTCAACAGAATGTCACTGCAGTGTGCAGTGTTGAGTAAAGGTGTTTTCCAAATTGAAAGTAAATATTTCTAACTAACAAAGATTACATTCCTACATGTCATTCCTAATATCATTCATGCTAATAGCTTTTTATAACCCTTACTGTGGTTGTCCTGTCAGACATGACATTTTCAACATCACCTCCCAGTCACAGGATTTAACTTTTTTCATGGTCACCTTGGTTGGCAATGGATTTATATACCAGTAGCACAAACATTGCTGAAATTGAAATACAAAAAACCAGTATATTACTAAAATTGAAATACAAAAAAACAATACCACTAACATTATTAAAATTGAAATACAAGCCAGTAATGTCACCTAAGCAAGACATTAGAAATATAGCTTTAGTGTATCTAGTGATTATTCTCACCAAAAGTATCAGAGGCTTTTTTGAAAAATTCGTAACTTTTCTTAATGTCTTAATTTTCTTAAATTCTTAAATTTTTCTTTCTGCAGCTCGTAGGTAAAATTTTATGCAAAGTTGTTATAACGTTTTGGTTTAAGGCATCTCAGTTGAATCAGCTTTCTGTTATTTACAGTTTGTTTCAGGGAATACAAAAGCAATGTGAAAATTACTTCTAATAACCTCAGTTACCTTTGAAAATTTGATATTATGAACAATTATAAAGAGGTGAAAAAAGAAACCAATGCAAATTAGGCACTTTGGATTGCTGGTGGTGGTTTTCAGCATGAAGTCTGCTTTGAGTGTTCTCTATAATTAAATGTATATTTTACTTCATCATTATGTATTACAAAGTGTGAGATTATTTATATTTAGTTTCAAATGCCTAAAAAATATTGTATTTCTGTTTGTAAACCTACTTAATAGTTCTGTCAACAACACTGCAGTTTTCAAAATGGTGAATTGTTTGAGGATCTTTAATAGCAGTTATTATTTTCACAGACAAAGTATTGTGATTTTTTGCATATTTTTGTCAATTTTATGTAACTGTGTAAAAATATATATATGCATGCATTGAAAGTCAGACTTCCCATACTCCGTCAAAATTGGGATCTAGGTAGGTACCTCAACTTGCAAGAGAAATGAAGGATCCTGTCCTCAGACACTGCCTACTCTGGTAACACTTTTAGTTATTCAGCTCCTGCAATTGGACTAAACATCTAAACTTGCATGTGCTCAGAAACATTTGGCTCTGAGAAAATGGGCACCACCTCCCACCTTTACTCCAATATAGAAACTGAGTAGGAGGAGACACAGACTCCACTTAAATCTCCAATCTCTTAAGCATACTTAGACTATGTTTAATACCTTGATAATATTTTCAGCAAAAAATGAAAGAGGTGTGCATTCTCATTCATTTAGTTTTGCAGAACTGCTTTATAATTACAGCATTTTCCTGTTTAAGTACTTTTTTTAGAGCACAGCCTGAGGTTTGAGGTCTTTCTCAGACTGACTTGATTCAGACCTCAGACCACAGGATAAGCACTGGTCAGAAAAGAACAAGATGATGACCCACATGTCAATAAAAACAGGCTCTTTTTTTGCTGATATTAGTAGTAAGATTCTGACTGAGGAGTGCAAGAGAGTTTGAGACAACAGACTAGCCACCACTACCAATTTTTCCTGTCCCTTCTGTAGGGCTACCTGAATTATTCATCTGTTACTTCTTGAATTATTTCAGCTCACAGTTTTAAATGAACTACAAGTTTTGTTCGCTTTAAAAAGCTGGGTGGTAACCTATGGTGATTTTGGAGCTGATGGTCACTTCAGATGTCCCTGTAGTGAGGGTGGACAGACAGTTGAGAGCAGAAAGCCTTTACTGCAAATTTGTACTGCAAATTTTTTTTTTTTTTTTTTTTACTGCAAATACACATCTGGAAGACACACGTACCCATTTGAGCGAGTCTGTTTTCAAACAACAGAAGAAAGTTCTCAAGCATTTTCTGTTTCACAAGCTGTTGGGTAGACGTAGTTCCTAAGAATGACTGAAGACAGAGGGACAAAGATCTGATCATGGGATATATTTTGGTGAGCTGGGATTCCTTCCCTGTGTCAAGTGATTCTGAGAGGGAAGCAGTCATACAGCCAGTTTCTACTCTCAGAGATACAATAAATCATCTAAAAAGTCCTTAAAGATTACTTTTAGTAATGGAGATGGCATATGTAACATACATGGTGTTTTTATTGATTAGTTTTAAGCATTTTTTTAGCTAACTAGTGAAAGATTCTTAACAAGTCAGAAAGATGTTCAAGTCACACAAAATACAGAAGAATGAACCCTCTATGTATTCCACACTCCTTATATATATTCTGTATATGTATATATGTTATATGGATTTAAGTTCATCCTCTTTACTTCAAACATGATTGAAAACATTCACAAATGCTTCTGAATGTGTTATGTATGTATTAATGAGGAGTTTTCTGTAGGTATGTTGGCTAACACTAATTTAAATTTTGGAGAAGATCTTTCATGCGAGCTCTGGAAGGGACTGTGTGAAAAACACAGTCATTGGCACAAAGCACAATAAAGGGACAATGTTGGTTGGGGTTATGTTGCAACACAGTTTTGAGACTTCAGTACTCTCGTGTCAGTGCTGCCCTTAGAGAATCAGCTCTTGAGACATTTCTTTGCTTTCCAGTGTGGGGAACTTTCCTGGTGACACAAGAAGTGTAAGTGGAAAAACTTCACTGTCATAGGCTTTGCATTTCTTTTACTTGTTCTATTCTAATTCCTGGTGTATAAAGAGATGCAAAACACTTTGTGAACTGAATAGGAGCTGTCTAGGAGCATATCTAGAATGTTTCCAGTTATCTAAGCATCTGGGAGTGTTTAATCCTATTTTATGTGAAAAAATCACTAAGCATGTTTTATTTTAATATATTTCTAAAATTAGTATCTGTATAAGTAAAATATTTTATAATGACTTCATAATTTACTAAAGACTTTTAAAATTCATCCATAGTATCTACATGTCTGATTTGCAGAACATACTCCTCATCTCTACAAATTAAAGGGCTGAGAATATGGACACTTAGAGCCTGATTTAGTTAAAATTATCCCCTGCAGCAGTGGGTGGGTATCAGTTCTTCACAGCTGAGGATGATTTTTGTAATTGTGCAGCACTCAGCAGCTGCAAAATCCCTGAGGATGCATCTTACTCCTCTTTCAGGAGCAGGCTGGGTTTGCCCTGCCTAGCACAAACAGCTTGACCCCTCATCTCTCTTAGACCCATCTTGACTTGGGTTTCTGGATATGCTCAGTTTCCTCAAGTCCTCCAGTATTTTTGCTTCTTCAGAGGAAAGTTGTAGAGGCTACAAGAAATGCATAGGAATTGTCTCCTTACTGATTAACAGATCCATTTAGAATGACTCAATGAACCTTTAAATAATGTGTATTCTACAGCTACCTCTGCATTTATGATTTTCTGAGACATTGCCATCTAGTGGCAATTTACACATGGAGAAAATAAGAGTCATATTACTAATTTTAGCAGCCAAAAAAATCAATAAAACATTTACCTGCTTTAAAACTGGCTTTATTTCTAAGTGAAATGTTATTTGGTTTTTCAATTAAATATTAAGCAGATATTTAAAAGCACTAAAGCTAAACCTGTATGCTTATAAGATTGCACATCTATTTTTCTGAAAAGACCCTGAAGATAGGAACTTTTAAATAGGTCTGACATATTCCTCTGATCACTTGGAATAACAACATTGTATTACTCGCTTGTGGGCAAATTTTAAAATAATCAACTTCTTGGTGCTGATGATTCACAGATATGTTTAAAACATGATTAAATAATCGGTTACTCTTATTTCAAAGAAACTGATCGTTCTTCCAGGAGTTTTGACTCATCTGCTCCAACTAATTTAAAATTATGTGAACTGAAAATACTATTGTTAATCACAGAAAAGAAATTTGACTCATTTTAACAAATATAATTAGTTCTGATGAATGTTAATATCAGAAGTGATAAAGCTATCTCATAGGAAATGCATTTAAGTATAAACGACAGAATCTTTGCACAGATTTTCTTGCGCATTTTACATGCCTAAGTGCACATATGCTCCTAAGCTCATACACATATATACATTATTTATGTTCATTTGCACTGTGAAAATGCCTGAATATTCAATGTAGTAATTAAGATACTAACAATTACCCATTCAAATTTGATTCTTTTAGATAATGAAAAGATTTATTCCCCAGTCCTACAGTAATTTTGTCTGTGACAGCCTTTGCAAAGCTCATTTAAGAATCAGTGCCAAGAAGGCTTGGACTGATTAAAAATGAAGAGAAAAATAAAAATTTGACTCTAAAGGTAGAGTAATATATGATTTTCTCAGATTTCTAAGTTCGCTCTTTAAATGTCAAATGTGTTAGAAACCGGGAGTAACTGGAGCATCCCTACTATACGTTAAATATATAACAAGATAAATAGTAGATCTGACAAAGAAATATTGCTAACATACAGTTGGTAACACATTGTTTGATGATTGTGGACTGTTTTCTTTATTGGCACCAGACATTTATATCTAGTCTTTAATAATAAGATAACTGAAAATATATCCATGTGTGGAATGGCATTTCAGAGATTCATAACTGCTAGCACGGTTACAAATTTGTCTTACAATCAATTTTTAAGGACTTAAACACTATTAGAAGCTTATGTATTTCTTCATTAATCACTGGGCATCTCATCATGAGATTGCCCTTACCTCTCTGTCAGGATAGCAGTAATGCAAATAACACAAAGGTTTCTTTGACATGGATGTGGGATGACAATGTTATTTGTGGGTAGCGAAGTCAAATGTGAGCAATATAACTCACCCAATCCTGTCCCCAAGAGAGTTAGCATACTAAACTACTATTTTGTCATCTGTGCAGCATCAAATAACTGCATAGATTTCAGCAGAAATATGGATTTCCATTAAATTTAATAGAATGACATGTGGATAGAGGGATATATGTTGGTAGATATAGATTATCAATTAATACCCTGAGTAGGGTGGCTGTGTGCTGTAACTAATATTATGCTGTAACTAATATTAAACATGAATAAGATGTATTTAATACACTTATTTACTTAAAAGTATATTAATAAAGTATTGATGCAAATATTCTAGGCAGCTTAACAAAAATGAAAATATACTATCAATATAGTGCCAAGCACTCATGATATAAAATTATTACTCATAATTCAAGTATACAGTAACAGGGGTGTGAATGACATAATAATCTTTGATACTTAAAAGGATTAAAATATTTATACTGCCATCAACATACCTTAATATTATTTAGACAATACGCTGACATGAGTATCTTGAAGCTTCCTATTAGCATTTATATAAATCAATTAATAGTGTCTATCATTCACTGCTCATTGTGGTAAGGAAAATGTCAAGTTATTAATATGAAGTGACTTAGCCTTGGGTTGTGCTGAGGGAAGTATATACTCTCTCTGTAAATACAGTTGTATTCAGGTGAAAATGAGGAAGATGAAAAATGGCTTGAGAACAAATATGTCTCTGATACGGAAAGAAGAGGAAATAATTTTCTGACTCATGACAGGTAAAACAGGTAACAGGATATGTGAGTGGGGATAAAGAAAGAAGAGCAGCAGTAACGTAGGAGGTTCAAGATAAAGATTAAATATGCTAATTTCAATGATTTGAAACTTCAGAAAGCACATCTAGAAGGTGACTCAAAACAGGTCAAGGAGGTAATAGTGGCACATAGCAAATATGTTATTTGGGAAGGATTTAAGATGAAAAGAGACAATAGTGTGGGGGAAAGGCATACAGTGTAAGGTAAACAACTGTGTTCCTCATATCAAATGTGAAGGGAACTGTTTTGTGAACTTTTGAGTAATTTTCCGTTGATGCCTTCTGAAGCCAGGAATCATCTTTCATTTCGATTTTAAGTACAAGATAATGCAGAAAACCAAGTAACTATGTATGCATATACTATGATTTTAATGTTCCATGCTGGAATACACATCAGTTGGAAAAGGTAAATGTTAAAATCCTCAGTAAAGTGTTGTTTAACCTTGGGGTTGTTTATTGTGGGAGTGTTAATAGTCTAACTGAGAGTAAGAAGTATTCTTCTGAGAGTTTATGTTGCCGTATGATCTTACTTTTTCCATGCTGTAGCTACTACCTGCCTGTGTCTGGAAACTAGGCATATGTTTTAGGTAACAGGAGAAAAGTTGGACAGCTGAAAAATAAAATTTAAGAGGAAATAATATCCTGTGATCATAATAATGCTCTGAGTTATTATTTGGCAAGAGAGGAGTGTCTCAACTTGATAGCTTCTGGTTTTGGCTGAAAACAATTTTTTGCAAGGTGGAATTATGAGTGCAGGGCATATGATGTTGGGTATATCTTCTCAGATTGCTTCACAACTTCCAGATTACCCAAGTCAGCATATACTGGCTGCACCTGCACTTTCTTTCCAAGACTATAGTTTTGACTTGTTTCTCCTGTACGGTCTATTTGGAGGATGTTTCAGTGAATCTTTTATGAGATCCCTGATGCACTCTTTTCTGTAACAGTTTGAAAACAGCAGTCTCAAATCTTTTAAATCCAATCAGATGTTGAATGTATAAAACCTTTACCTTCACTCCCAGGAAAGAAAGTGGCACTCTCTAACTGCTACTACGTTCTCATATAGCCAATGCAAGTGCTCAGAGAAATGTTTCAGGTGATCATAACTGAATTACTTCTCTTTCACCCCCAAACTCTAATGTTAATCTTAGGATTTTGAGCATTTCCTGAAAAATTTTTGGGTTATGTTGACATGACAGATCAAAATTTCATTCACTTGTGCTCCTGGAAACTTTTCTTCAGTTCTCACCATTCCTTAGCTAACTTGTTGAGATTGTACTCCGAGATCTCTTATTTCTTCACTTGCTACTGTTATTCTTGAACAATTTTTTCATATAATTTGTATTTTTTTAATCATCTCTCCAATGATGAAAAGGTACTTAAATGAATTCAGTTTTCCAAATCCTTCCCCTATAGATTTTTGCAGGGCCCCAAAACAAGCTAGTCCAATCCTTGTATCAATATAGTGAATACAGGACGTGGGGAAACAAAGAGAGCCCCAGCTCTGACATGAGGCACTGCACACAACCTCTGTAGGAGAGTGAAGGTGTATGTATGTAGTCATAAAACATTCACGTGTTCATATTTCAGAAGAAAACCAACTAACACCTGCCCCCAAAACACAAAGACTTCTAACTACTCAATTTAAAAAGAATAATCCAAATCACTTGAAAACATATCAGGTATGAAAAAGCAACAAGAAATGTTCTAACATGAGCCTTCAGCTTATAAATCATTTTAAACAGCAGGAAATGAGGAAGATAAGAACTAAGATAAGAATTAATGCTAAAACTAAAGAGGAGGAATATATACATTTCCATTAAGACAAATTGTAGTTGAGAGATAATTTCACTTTACAGGATACAGAGATTTCATTTTCTTCTTAAACAGATCTCAAAAAAACACGTGTATGCTGAAAAACCAACTGAAAATATGCAGGGGGGGCAGACAGAAGTTACAAAAGCAAATTGAGTGAGAAAAGGGGTCCCCCTCCAGGCTGTAGGTTGCTAGCAACCTTGTGCTGTTGACACAAGGTTACTGTAGTTCCCTCTTTGGATGCTGCTCAGATCTACCAGCACTCAAAGCGAGGTTTGCATCCAAAGAACTGAGCTTCTATTCACATATCTGGAACAGCAGTATTGTTATTTTGCTGCCTTCATGGTTTTCCCTGTGCCAACCCGGCAGAAAGCTACAGAACTGAATCAGAATTACATTTGGCTTCCTTGGTAATCCTGACAGAGTAGGCCCTGTCCCTGAAGTCACACTTGAAGTATTGCTCGTTTGTGTTCATGAAAAGGAGCAGAGAAAGACAGTCATCCCTAGAAGAGAAAGCACATTGTATTCTCTACAAGCTTTGGCCGTTGGGAAGTCATTTTAAGTTTTCCACAATTTCTGCATACTGTTTTCAAAGATGCTTACACAATTTTTGTACAAATACTTGGAAGTGTTTGAATTACTGTAAAACTCTCTGTACGAAACAGATAAAGCATCTAAAAATAGATAATGTGTAGCAGATGTAGCGCTCCATGTAAACAGTATTTTTATAAATAGTTATATAAGAGTACAGCTGTAAAAATTGCCAGCTTGTGAAGTTGTGTTAAAATGCTGGAAAAAATATGACAATTTTTCACATATTTATACCACATATCTTTGTAGATTTCTTTCTGGTTCTAAATTTCTTATGACCTTTTGAAGAGTGATTTTATATAATATTTCTCAGAATTTTCTAGAGTTTTGATAACCTTTCTGAGGCCAATTCACTATGAAATTCTTCTTTCAGGGGAACCCACTGTCATTTGTTTTCCTATATTTTTGCAACTGTTTTAAAAGAAATGTGGAGGAAGTCTTCTACAGAAAATTTTCTGAAGCCTAAGGGTTCCCTTGGAAAGCTCTTTTGGTTTTTTTTTTCTTCCCCTGAATAAGTGTAGCAAGCTATTGTCTGCCATATTGACATACAACTAGCTTTTCATTTCCTAATACATATTGGTATTTCACAAAGGTTCAAGGCAGCCACTCACAAGGTGACACAGGGAACCAGCTTAATAGTGGCCAGCAGCCTTTCCTAACTTAGTTTAGGTTAGTGAATGAAAAATATTGCACCCAGATGAAACATCAGATTAAATTGGTCAGAGGTAGAATGTTATTGCTCAGACTAAAATTTGATGAAACTCTCACCCAAAAGTGGCCAGCTTGACACAAGTACCCACAAACTCACTTTTTGCTCAGGGTACAGTTCATATAATCTTAGAGAGCTAGAATTTAAAGCATCTAAGTCTAACCTAGTTGTTATGAACTCCTGAAAGGTAATTCTTTTCATCCTAAAGTAGGTGTCTGAAATAGGCAGGATTGATCTCTGTAGGGATCTATTTCCTTACATTCACAAACGGCCTACAAAAACAGTTGATTTGAAAGTTTAAATTGCATCAGATTAACCGTATTTCCAAATGCCCAAAAGTTTCTCTACTATGGAAGTTCCAGTAATTCTCTTTTCAGTAGGAAAGCTCTATTTGGTTTTTGTTTCACTGGCTATTAAGTGGGGCTTTCTAATTAAATTAATGGAATCTTTTTCTTACTTCTTTTCTCACTAGTGTTTGTGTCTTTGGACATTGTAGCAGCTTCTGCCTTAAGTGCACACCATAGGGCAGCAGGGAAGATGCCAGGTGCTACTGAACTATAAAGTAGGTGCTAGACAGTGTCTCTGGGCAAAATCTCAATCAGAGAACAATGCATGATACCAGTGCATTGCAGAATGAAAGAATTAAGAACTCTTAAAGACATGCAATAGACAAGAAACCACATCATTCTCTGAAAAAAATATTTCTGCTAGAAGTTTGCCAATGACTTATCAAACATAATTTATAATGGCAACTGATTTTACAGGATTGTAAGTCATCCTTTGCAGTAGTCCAAAGGTTTCTTTAGGTCATTGTGCATGTTGGGTTTGTTAGCAGATCTTTTCCAATTCAATATATTCAGCTTTGTATGTTGAGGGTTAAAGGCTGTTACCTGTAAAATATGGGTAAATTATGTGTGAATTTGAGAGGTAAAATATAATGCTGGTCCGGATTTCAGATTTTATTTTCATTACTCAAGTTTGAGGTTCATTTAACAGCAAGCAGCAGTCAAATTACACATGATTTTAATAAAATCTTCATACAGTATGTCACCTTTGCAATCTGTATAGACCTTAATTCCACCTGCAAAACCTGGTGCCACAGTTACAGGGATTTCAGTTGCAGAGTGCTTAGAGAAACTTTAAAAATTGATAAAAATACTCAAGCCAGAATGACTGTATACAGCAAAGTCATGGTATCAAACTTTGATTTCTTACAACCATGCAGGGAAAAGGGAGTAATGAATCTTGCTGGAGGCTTGAGGAGCCATCCTTTGTATTTCTAAATAACTTCTGTTTCAAACTTCATTTTCCTCAAGAAGTTGCAATATTTTTAGCTGTAGGGGAACTGTTGCTGGTACAGAAAGAATTGTTGTTCATTACTGAGATTTTGTTGACCTCTTCAGAAAAAAAAACACCAAAACAATATTTCTCGAAAGTCAGATTTTCCTTTATGACTTCTTGATTCTTCTTAATATTTATGCCAATGTGCATTGAACCTATTATTTAGTATAGTTTCTGCTCCTTTGTCCAGTGCCAGTGTCAGGGTTACAGGCTTGCAGTTCCCTGTATCTTCCCCCAAACCCTTTTCTTTTAAGGTAAATGGCCTGACATTCGCCACACACAGTTATTCAGCTATTTCATCCTTGAGATCTATATGAATCATTAAATCCTGCATATACCATTTAATCCTGGTGACGTTCCACTGCTAATTTTGACAACTTGTTCTGTAATCTCTTCTACAGTTTCAGTTTAGATAGATCCTCTGATGAATCCCTGTGCAAAAAATGGTGTTGAGGTGGGAATCTCCCCAGTTTTTTCAAAGCGGACATTGATGCCAACAAGTCATTTAGCTCCTGTGCACTTTCGTGTCCTTTCTAAGTGTTGCTTTTATACCCTGATCATTAAGAGGACCTGCAGGCTCTCTGCCAGGCTTTCTGATTTTGATTTGTTTGAAAAAGAGGACTAATTATTACCTTTGAATCTCTTTTACTAGCTCTTTCTCAAACTTATTTTTGGTCTGCCTTATCAGCCAGAGTTATTTTCTTCATTTAACCTCAGCTTCAGCTTTTGTAAAATGCCTTCCTGCTTCTAATAACCTCCTTTACCCTGCTAGTTAGCCAGGCTTTTCAGTCCTTTTGTGCCTTTTCAATCTGTTCTAAAGAGGTGGTGTGTGTTGGCACTATGTTTCCAGTGTGGTTTCTTTATGAAAACTCATGCTGTCATGACAGATTTAATTCTCCAGGTTGCCCCTTTCGCCTTCTTTTTGATGAGCTTTCTCTTTTTAAACATTGCCTCTTTCGGAAATGAAATACGACCCTGGAATTCCTAGCTTTGTTCTGCATCTGAATTAGTATTGTGTCTAAGTACATTAAGGTAGAAATTTTGACACTTAATGATGTTAGCAATAGCAATGTATTTTAACTCCTGCATAAACGCCATTGGAGAAATAGCAATATAGTTAATTATGCAACTTTGGCATGTTAGTCTCATCTGGCATAGAGCATTTCTATAACTGCAGTCTTTCTTTCATGTGTCAGATGGAATAACATGTTATTGTGTCTCTTTGTTTAATTTTTTCCCATTATAACCTCCTGTCACTGATGATTACTGCCTGATTGATTGACGGATTGATTAATGGTCGATTTCAGATTTTCCAGTGAACCAGCTGAGATGAGGAAACAGTCTTGACAGGGTGACTGTTACCCTTCTGTCTTTTCCTCTCTGAGATTGATTACATCTCTGCTGCACAAACCATGGTTTCTAAGTCCTCTGATCCCCCTCTTCCACTTATGATTATAGTTTTCAATTTAGTTTTAGCTTAACAGCCTGTCAACCAAATTCACTGGCATGTTCTCGAGGCTTAAAGTGCTTTCAGCTTTTGGCTCTGGTTATCTATTGAAATGGTCAGCAAACAACTGAATTGAATAGGTTTCCACCACCATGCAAATGCATGAACTAAAAGATATGTGATTGAAAAACTTAAGCACCCCTTCAGTCACCTGAATGCTGGTGTTTGTGAGCATTAGAACAAATTACAGCACAATGCTAAAAAACCAGCAAGTAAATTCCCTTGAAAAAATAGTGTTTCCAATAATCCATTTTTCATAGGATTTCAGAAAATGAGGGGTAAAGGTCTCTTGTATATTAACTATAGCACCATGTGACTGGTATTCTTTATCAGTTGCTGAGCAACGGTCATACTCTGAATTTTTAAACTCATTAGCAATCTGAACAGGCTGGCATTTGGCAGATGTTATTTGATTTTGTTTGGAGGCAAGTCAATGGGGGAGACAGGAGAGACATTGAGCTCATTGTGTTATCTTGCTTCTCTTATTAAATTCTCACGATATTTTAAACACATCTAAGGAGACTGAAAGGAACTTCTACATTTTCAGGTTATTCACAGAACATTTATGTGGTTTATGTACTAATATAAACAAAGCATGAGCCAAATTTGCTTAGCTTCAAACACATTTTAATCTGTACCTAACATTTTCTTGAAGTGTTCCAGTCATTAGTAATGGCTGAAGTAGCTTTATTTGCATCCTCCAATCATGCAAGCATTTCTTAAACAGCTCTGCCAACGTACCTCATTCTTGACCAGGAATATATTTGTTTGTCTTCCAGCTGTAGCCCTTTTAATAGAAGAACTGTCAATTGTTACAAATCTTTTGTACTATGTGATACCTATGTGATGTGACCATACATTCACAAAGAACTCACTTCACTCATAATTTAATGTAGTGATGAACAAATCTCAAAAGTCCTGGCAATGAGCCTAAGTAAGTTTAAACCACTACAATTTTGAACTAATGAGTTATAAACCAGCAGGGGACCTGAGAACAGCATAAACTTAAGGGAAGTCAGATACTGGCAGACTTGCAACACTAACTCAAGAGCACGAATCTCCAACTCAAATACCAGATGCCAGTGTATTGTTTTGTTGACTCACTTTCATTAATGGCAGTTTCAGCATAGCTGTTTTCTGACCTTCTGAAGCTGATTTTCAAACGAGTGGAAAGAGAATAATAATATTGCTTAGTTTCTAATGGTTGCCTTGAGTATCTCCTTTGTTTAAGGACTCTTTTCCCAAACCACTTATTTCCATGTGATTCAAAGGATCATTATGAATTACTGCATTATTATTGTTAGTTTATATCTCAGTAGCAGACATGGGTCCCAACTCAGGTCTTTCACAGTTGGCATTATACACAAATTTACGTGAAGAAATGACTCTGGCATCTGGAGTACATGCTTTTAATTCCTCCAACATTATTTAAATTACAAATTTCTGATAGTTTTGCAAGTAGCTGCTGAGCAATTCTGGAAACTAATATTGCCTGACTTCTGGGTATTTTGGAGTTTTTCCAACCTCATTTGCTTGGTCACGCATAGAGTCTACATATTCATCTCAAAAATAGGTACTGCTGAAATTGTAGGAAATAAGGTTTATCAAAAGTATGGGGCTGGCTTCTAGGACAAAAAACCAGCTAGGTAGACCTATGTCGGAAACATAAGTCAACAGAACAGGGAATATCAGAGGAATATCCATAAATTGTAACTAGCAAAAAAAAAAAAAAAAAAAAAAAAGATATATAGGGAATGTCAAATCTAGTAAAATAATCTGTTTTATCAGAAATACTTAGGGAACATCAGACCAGACTCACAAGTGAGAGGGAGGTTCATAACACGCAAAAAGATCGTTTGGCATACAGTGAGTAGTTAAGCTAAGTTAAATTAACAGATGCTAAATTAACAGTTAAAATTAATGGAAGATAAATCAGTTAGGGTCTTTGGTTCAGGAAGCTTTAAATTACAAGTTATTGGGGTTGAGAAAGTGTTAACGTATGGAGGAAGTGTAACTACTTGCTTTCTCTGATTCTATACCTTTCCTAGGTATCTGCTATTGGTCACATATACTTTTGGGTGTGTGGATCCTTTTACTCTAACCTTTTACAATCAAATATCTCTTATGCAGTTATTCATCATTAATTCTTAATACATTCATCATATAATTTCACAGAGTATTTTTTAAAAAATCCCTGTCTCTTCCCTGTATCTTCCTTCTTCTTTGAGCCAGACTGGAGAGCAAAAAGACCAAATGCTGCAGGGCGAATCATGTGGAGGTATGCCTACACAAGTACTCTTCCCACTGCCTCCTTCCTGCACTATGGAGTCATTGATAATAATCTCCTACTGTTGTACTGAAACCATTTTTTCAGGGTGTAGGGATGGCTTACAGTTGATGGGGAAGGACTTGCTGAAAACTCTAAAATATTCCTACTTCGTGAAACTTTGGAGCCTCCTTATGAGGTTCAAAGATTAGGTTTCAGCAAGTTTTGTGTTCCAGAATTAATTAATATCAGCACAGTTGCACAGTTCTCACCAAGCCTTATAAAGCTCTCTCTAGCACAAAGAGAGTGTCTTTGACTTTATAAACTGTAGGTCTATATGATGGGGTAGATACTGCCAGGTAATTCTACAGTTTGGGATCTACTTCTAGCAGAAACACATTATAAATTCATCTGATAAAGGGAACCGGAATTGTTGCTGTGCCTTTGCAAACTAGGCACATTATTGAAAAGTGTAATTGAAAACAGGAAAAAAATAGTACAGACTAGCTTCCTGGTTTTCCTCCTCTCTCCTCTCCTCTCCTCTCCTCTCCTCTCCTCTCCTCTCCTCTCCTCTCCTCTCCTCTCCTCTCCTCTCCTCTCCTCTCCTCTCCTCTCCTCTCCTCTCCTCTCCTCTCCTCTCCTCTCCTCTCCTCTCCTCTCCTCTCCTCTCCTCTCCTCTCCTCTCCTCTCCTCTCCAGAATAGAACACTATCACTCAGCACTTGGCTGGATGGGCAGAGCAAGATGGATAGCAGCTTTTATTTTTTAATTTTTTGTTCTATGGCATCTGCCCTTCCTTATCTTAGGTAAATCCACTCCTGTTAATACATATTAAAAAAAGGAACATTTTGTGCAGTGTGCATATTATGCAAATATGCACAAACATGCTATCAGCATGCTACTGACTGAAAGAGAGAATTAAGCACAGCTGTTGTAATTGCTATTGAATGGTTTAAGTGTCTAGAAAGCCCCGGAAAAAGACAGAAATATCATAAAAGGCCCATCTTTCCTTTGAAAGACACTTTTAAGAAAGTAATTTTATTTTGGGGGGGGGTGGGGTGGGGAGGGGATGTCAGGGAAATGCTGTATAGAAGAAACCTGTAATTTGAATGAAAAATTCACAGGAACTTGTTATCAATTCCCAAGTGTGTAGAGCCAATTAAAAAAAAGTCTGTTTCTACACAGGAGACCTAGTAGCAAAAATTAGTTGGGTAGTCTCACCTTCGTCTTGACTTTTTTCACAGCTTATAAAAACCACTGCAAATGTGATATGATTGGCAGTCTCTGCACAAGAGAGTCCAAGGATTGGAATAACAAGGTAGTTTGTAGGTCAAGAGAAAAGGATGAATCAGTAGAGTTGGACTAAGAAACTTGCACAGCCTGGATACTCTGTTTAGCTTGGTCAGTGCTGTTGGTCTTGCACTTTAACGAACACTAAATTCACTGGGAAATGGTAGAAAAGAAGTAATAGGGGAAGGGCTGTACTGATCCGGGCACTGGAAATGTGATAAAGAACCTTTCACCTCAACTGTTAGCTCACAATAAAGCAGACCCTTTTAAAAGAAATTTAAGGGAGTTTCTTAAATGAACCTAGCCTAGGTCAGAAAGAAATATAATTCTTAACATCTATTGACTCTTCAGTGATCTCTGAAGAATATAGTCTTGGTCCCAATTTATGATGGAAAGGTGCAAAATCTCCATAGTATTTAGCACTTTTAGCAAACTCAGGAAAAGGTGCAGGAAATGAATGATATAGATATTGATATCATGATATCAATGAATAGATATTGAAATAAATCAGATAATGATTCTGACTTTGGGTTGAATTTAGACTTTTTTAAGTTCAGTGTGCTGTTGTCACTTCATTACTAAGTCCATCTAGTGCAAAGGTTGATATTTTACAGTGCATTCCATATGATTTTTCTTAAAAATATTGTTCCTCCATTAACCATATATATATCCAAATAGAAGTCCAAATAAAACACACAGTTCAGATTAATTTCCTCAGGGCAGATTTATTAAGCAGTAGAAGACAAAATGTTCAGAATAATTTTAAACAGGAATATTCTGCAGCAGGAAAGGAGAAAGAAATAGAATTTCCTTTTTCCTGTGTTCTGAACAATTTCTCCTCACTCGTTACTTTTCATTATCAGCTGTTTACTTTCTTCTGTAGCATCTTTGGCTCAAAATACCAACAGGCCTATGTTGAGACAGTCCTCACAAAATGTGTCTTATTATTTCTGTCTGGTTTTTTTGTGTTAGCAGTATGCTGGATAGTAAAGACACAAATTAAGACACAATGCTGATTTATTAATGAACTTACTTTCTAAATAATGTCCATAGATATTGTAATATGTATTGAATAAAAACATAAATAGGTGTTATATGAATTATATGGTGTACTAAGTTAATGAAACAGAGAATGTTTTTCATGTGTCTGTTTACTGCAAGAAGTTAACACTGCACTACCTCAAGGTTCATTTCTAATACTTCACTATTTTGATGATGAATGTATTTGAAGTTAGAACTCCATTTTTAATGAAGTACTTATCCTGCTTGACCATACATAGCTTTAAAGTTCATTTTTTTTGCATTAATTCATCTGTGTTAGTGAAGTGAATTTCAAGACTTCAAAAAAAGATATGGTCCTAATGCAATGTAAATAAAACAAAATATGAGCTAAACAAACAACAATAACCACAAACCAACCAACCAAGCAAAAAACACTGAAAAAACAGAATGCCAGTGAGCTGGGAAATAAGTCTGTACAATAACAAGACAAACTGTGAAGGCCTTTTAAATATGTAACAAGTAATACAGCATAGCATTAGCACAGTTTAAAAGTAGCTCATCTCTGCACTAATTTCACAATATAAGCAGTTGTATTTGGAAAGTGTTGAAGCGATTTGGATTACACAGTAGTTGTTGAGAGAATGGAGTTGAAATACATGACTTGAGTGATACAGGCTGCTCAGCATTTGCAGTACTACAGTTCATCTTTGCTGTCTGTCTTGCAAAATAAGTATTTAACTTCTGAATACATAAGTAAGTAAATGGAAATTTATAAGGTCAGATACAGAACACTTTAGTCTGATCATGACTTCCTTATGTTCATGTGGGCATAATTCTTTAAAGAATTTATTGTAATTAAAAGTAATAACAAATAATATTGATAGAAAATGATCCGAGGGCTGGAACACCTCTCCTATGAGGACAGGCTGAAAGAGTTGGAGTTGTTCAACCTGGAGAAGAGAAGGCTGCAAGGAGACCTTATTGCGGCCTTTCAGTACTTAAAGGGGGCCTACAGGAAAGATAGGGAGAATCTTTTTAGCAAGGCCTGTTGTGACAGGACAAGGAATAACGGATTTAAACTAAAGAAGAATAGATTTAGACTAGACATAAGAAAGAAATTTTTTACAATGAGGGTGGTCAAGCACTGGAACAGGTTGCCCAGAGAGGTGGTAGAGGCCCCATCCCTGGCAACATTCAAGGTCAGGTTGGCTGGGGCTCTGAGCAACCTGATCTAGTTAAAGCTGTCCCTGCTTACTGCAGGGGGGGTTGGGCTAGATGACCCCTAAAGGTCGCTTCCAACCCAGAGCATTCTATGATTCTATGATTCTATTATTCTATGAAATGATTTAGAAAAAAAGCTACATAATGAACAATGCCAGGATTTCAGAAAAAACCTAAACATAAGGCACTATCAGAACTTCAGCGAACATGCAGAGGTACAAGTTAGCCAAATCATAGAATCGTTTAGGTTGGAAAAGACCTTTAAGATCATCCAGTCCAACCATTAACCTAACACTACCAAGTCCACCACTAAACCAGTTAAGGGGAGAGTAGCAATTTTATGTTTCCTGGCTTGGTGGCTGGATTATTTTTAATGAAAGTAAAAACTAGGAATCATTAAGATTGGAAAGGATCTCTAAGATCATCAGTCCAACCACCAACCCAACACCACCATGCCCACTAAACCATGTCCAAAAATGCCACATCTACCCATTTTTTAGAACACTTCCAGGGATGGTGACTCCACCACCTCTCTGAGCAGCCTGTTCCAATGTTTGACTACCCTTTCCGTGAAGAAATTTTTCCTAATATCCAATCTAAACCTCCCCTGGTGCAGCTTGAGCCCATTTCCTCTTGTCCTATTGCTAACTACATGGGAGAAGAGACCAACACCCACTTCACTACAACCTCCTTTCAGGTAGTTGTAGAGAGCAATAAGGTCTCCCCTCAGCCTCCTCTTCTCTAGGCTAAACAACCCCAGTTCCCTCAGCCACTCCTCATAATGCCTGTGCTCCAGACCCTTCACCAGCTTCGTTGCCCTTCTCTGGACATGCTCCAGCACCTCAATGTCTTTCTTGTATTGAGGGGCCCAAAACTGGACACAGTATTCCAGGTGTGGCCTCACCGGTGCTGAGTACAGGGGCACAATCACCTCCCTGCTCCTGCTGGCCACACTATTCCTGATACAAGCCAGGATGCTGTTGGCCTTCTTGGCCACCTGGGCACACTGCTGGCTCATGTTCAGCCAGCTGTCGACCAACCCCCAGGTTCTTTTCGGCCAGGCAGCTTTCCAGCCACTCTTCCCCAAGCCTGTAGTGTTGCATGGGGTTGTTGTGACCGAAGTGCAGGACCAGGCACTTGGCCTTGTTGAACCTCATACAATTGGCCTTGGTCCATCAGTCCAGCCTGTCCAGATCCCTCTGCAGGGCCATCCTACCCTCCAGCAAATCGACACTCCCACCCAGTTTGGTGTCATCTGCAAACTTACCGAGGGCACACTCAATCCCCTCATCCAGATCATTGATAAAGATATTAAACAAGACTGGCCCCAAAACTCCCTTAACATATCAGCTACCTTTTAACATTGTTCAAAGAACTGTATCAGCAATGAACTTTTATTTTCCCTGTTTTAGAAGTCGTGGGGGTGGGTATACAAATTTCCTTTGTTGAGTTTATTCCTTCAAACTGGCAGATGACATTTACATGTTATAATGAGAAAGCTGAGATTCATGGTCATTGGAAAGGAAGTCCTGGTTCTTGGCCCAGTAAACAGACAAGTGCTCTCCGCACTGACCACAGCATATGGATAACAGCCTGTTTTGCCACCTTCCCAGTTTACATGTTGGAGCATTCTAAAAATTACTTACTGCCACTGTTCCCTAGATACCATGGTTGTCCCTTACATGTATGCCCGAATGACTTATTTCTTTACTAATACTTATGTTTACTTGTATCAGCAAGCAGTAACTATTGTGCTCATTCAACCACTGAAATCCTGCTATGTTTTCATGATGGATTTTGAATTTTATACTAATTTTTCCAAAAGAATATAGTCTGATTCTATTTTTAGTGTGGGAAGACTATAGTAGTTATGACTGAACCAAAAAGAGGAAGCATAATTACTATTGGCCTAAGAAGTTCTTAGAGCTTTTTTTAGTTCTTAGGAATTATGTCATCCTCTATAAATACTATGAATAAATCCTCAATAGTATTAGATACTGTCAATATGAAAGATTTAAGTCACCTTGATGGTGTTTTTCTTCGGACTGGTTATACACTGAAAAGCTTACGGTCTCTTACAATCATATGTATTTCTGTGCCTTCTTTTTAATGTATAAAGCTTCTTGTTAGATGAGGACTTAAACTCTGCAGGTTAATTTAGCATAATTTAAATACAAGAATCACGTAAGCTATTAAGGTCCTTTGGATTTAACTGTAATTTTTCACTTCATAGTGATGTAGTTAGATTCTGATTGCCTTCACACGGATCTCAACCGAGATAATAACACCAAGAGACTTTGACTTTGTAACTTTTTGCATAGTTTTTGTGATACAGACAGGACTACTACAAGACAGGACTGTTACTGACATAACAAACACATATACTGTGTGTTTCTTAGCTAGAATGTGACAGTATCGTTTGAATTTCTGAGAATTTTCTCTCCTGAATTACGCACCTGTCTCTGAATTTTGTACCTGTACTAAACTGCAAGTTCGGGGTTTTTTCTATCAAATTGCTGAAGCAAGTTCTTTAACAAGCTTTGTACAAATCTGCATGAGTGAGAATGGAGGTGAGAGCAGGATCTGGCCTAGTAACATCAAATAAAGTGTACTTGTGAACTCATAACACATAATCAGTTAGGCTGTTTATTTTCTGTTCTAAAAATACCAGATACTGTAGAAACATTACTATAAATGCAAGATTGTCTCTGCAAAGGATATGGGTAACTCTTCAAGAAAAGTAATATAATTACAGCTTCCAAAAAGATTTCAAGAAATCTTCACAGTAGGAAAAGCAATGATTATTCAGTCAGAGTAAATTATTAAGACATGCCAGGGAAGTGACAGCAGTAAGATGTCTCCTGCAACAGCCAGGCCCACCAGCCCTCACCCTGTAACTCCTCTTGCTCATTCTTGTTTGAACACTTTCATCTGCAGCCAGGGTTGTGGTCTACTGAGAAGGCATTGCTCACTCACAAAGGCCATAGGGCCCTTAAGTCCTTGGTGTACATAATAGCTGTATGGCATTGTGAAAAGATCTTTTTCCCAAGCAGTTATGCTGAGATAAAGAATGAGTATGTCCAACTCATCCAGACACACAAATTTGACTTTAGACTGCAGATGTCTCCTGACATCAGATCTGGACAGCTCTGGAGTGTATTGTGCATCCCTAGGATCTAGCGAGAGTGTACGTGTTTGCTATCTTCACTTCCACAGGAACCTCTCTGATTAGCAGAGGTCTGGCAAGCTTGGAGAACGGTACTAGCAACAGCCAGGCCAGATCTCAAAAAACAGCACAACTGGGGACCTGACCTGGGATATAAGGAGGATTATCATAGAATCATAGAATAGTTTGGGTTAGAAGGGACCTTTAAAGGTCATCTAGTCCAACCCCCCCCGCAATGAGCAGGGACATCTTCAACAATATCAGGTTGCACAGAGCCACGTCCAACCTGATCTTGAATGTTTCCAAGGATGGGGCACCTACCACCTCTCTGGGCAACCTGTTCCAGTGCTTCACCACCCTCACTGTAAAAAATTTCTTCCTTATATCTAGTCTAAATCTACCCGCTTTTAGTTTAAAACCAATACCCTTTGTCCTATCGCAACAGGCCCTGCTAGAAAGTTTGTCCCCATCTTTCTTATAAGCCCCTGTTAAGTACTGAAAGGCCGCAATAAGGTCTCTCCTCAGCCTTCTCTTCTCCAGGCTGAACAACCCCAACTCTCTCAGTTTGTCCTCGTAGGAGAGGTGCTCCAGCCCTCAGATCATTTTTGTGGCCCTTCTCTGGACCCACTTCAACAGGTCCATGTCCTTCTTGTGCTGAGGGCTCCAGAGCTGGATGCAGTACTCCAGATGAGGTCTCACCAGAGCAGAGTAGAGGGGCAGAATCACCTCCCTCAACCTGCTGGGTACGCTTCTTTTCATGCAGCTCAGGATGCGGTTGTCTTTCTGCCCCTGTGCGTGCACCTTGTTGGCTCATGTCCAGCTTTTCATCTACCAGTATCCCCAAGTCACAGGACACTGGCTGACGAGACCTGGGTGGGGCCAGTAGCAATAGCAGCCAAGCCCTCCACAGGTATAAAAGAATCCCTTAAGGAGCACAAGTGACCAGGAGCACCACCAACAAGGTGGGCAAACAGGGTATGGCGTGTCAGTAAGAGCATGGTGGGGCAGTTTGCATGGCAGTTCGCACAGAAGGGTGGGCAGGAAGATTACTGAAGCTCTGCCAGGTCAATCAGGGAGCAATGGTGTCTGCCTGGCAGAAAACCATGGCCTCTCTAAGCTCTGCACCCACCATGACTGACGCAGCTTCCCAGACAGAGCTCCAGTGGGAACATGTTGCCACCCAGGTGTCACGCTGCAGGGTGTGCCCTACTCTTGTGCCAGTATTGGACAGCAACAGTGAGCACACCTATGGGAGGTGCACCCAGGTAGAGGAACACCTCCACTTAGTGACAGAGCTCCAGGAGGAGGTGAGTAGGATGAGGAGTATCAGGGAGAGCAAGAGAGAGATAGACTACTGGAACCGATCCCTACCTTCCCTGGGACAGGCCTATCACACAGACAGGACGCATGATATGGAGGATCTCCTATCCTCTTTCCACCCGGCAGAATGCATTGACTTAAGGGACAGGGGGCAATGGCGATAAGTTCCTGCCTGGTGCAGCAGGTGCATGTCCTCTGGTCTACCCCGCCTTCATAGGTGCCCTTGCATAATAGGCATGAGGTTCTGCAAGCGGGACCAAACAATGACGAGGATGATGGTTCATCCAGCTTGGATGTGTCGCCAAGGTTAAGTTGGCCTACACCTTGTGTCAAAACTGCTTCCAAAAAGAAAAAAAGATGGGTCATTGTCATAGGAGACTCCCTTCTGAAGGGAACAGAAGGCCCAATATGCAGACTGGACCCACTTCTTAGGGAAGTCTGCTGCCTCCCTGGGGCCTGGGTTAGAAATGTGAAGAGAAAGCTTCCTGCACTGGTATGACTCTCAGATTACTATCCATTACTGATTTTTCAGGTAGGCAGTGATGAAGTTGCAACAAGAAGTCCCACTGCAATCAAGAGAGACTTCAGGGCCTTGGGATGACTGGTTAAGGGATCAGGAGCACAAGTAGTGTTCTCTATCTTTCCAGTTACAGGGAATGATGAAGGAAGAAACAGGAAGAACCTGTTCAGTATCAATATCAAGTTCAATATCTGGCTTCGAGACTGGTATCACGACCAGAATTTTGGTTTTTTTGATCATGGGTTGGTCTATACAACACCACACCTGCTGCTGACAGATGGGGTACACCTGTCTCAAAGCAGGAAAAGGGTCTTTGCACAGGAGTTAGCAGGGCTTGTTGAAAGAGCTTTAAACTAGGTTTGA
Source organism: Pelecanus crispus (assembly GCF_030463565.1). Classification (NCBI taxonomy): domain Eukaryota; kingdom Metazoa; phylum Chordata; class Aves; order Pelecaniformes; family Pelecanidae; genus Pelecanus; species Pelecanus crispus. The sequence continues at coordinate 107,248,662 of NC_134645.1, forward strand.
AGGGGGAAAGGGATAAAACCAGGCTCGCTAGTGATAAGTTTGGGGGCAGCACACCAATGTTTGAGGGACAGTGTGCTAGTGAGGTCCTTTGGTCTTCCATCTCAGTGGAGGTAGGGGATGGAGATCCATGCAGCAGCAAAGACACAAGGGTTATGGATGTGTTAGAAACCACGGAAGTGCCTGAGAATGGTCACGTAAGAATTAGGGTTTCTCCACCAGAAAAGGTAGTGGGATCAATGACCCAACTGAAGTACATCTGCATCAATGCACACAGCATGGGCAACAAACAGGAGGAGGTGCAAGCCATTGTGCAGCAGGAAAACTATGATATAGTTGCCATCACAGAAACATGATGGGATGACTCACACAACTGGAGTGCTGCAATGGATGGCTATAAACTCCTCAGAAGGGATACATAAGAAAGGAGAGGCCATGGGGTAGCCCTGAATGTTAGGGAGTGTTTTGATTGTCTAGAGCTTAATGATGGTGATGATAGGGTTGAGAGTTTATGGGTAAGAATCAGGGGGAAGGCCAGCAAGGAAGATATCATGGTGGGAGTCTGTTACAGACCACCCAACCAGGATGAAGAGACAGATGAAATATTTTATAATTATCTGGGAGAAGTCTCACAATCGCTAGCCCTTGTTCTCATGGGGGACTTCAACTTACCAGATGTCTGCTGGAAATACAATACAGTGGAGAGGAAACAGTCTAGGAGGTTCCTGGAGTGTGTGGAAGATAACTTTCTAATGCAGCTGGTGAGTGAGCCAACTAGAGAAGGTACCTTGCTGGACTTGATGTTTGTGAGCAGAGAAGGACTTGTGAGTGATGTGATGGTTGGAGGCCGTCTTGAGCATAGCAATCATGAAATGATAGTTTTTGATTCTTGGAGAAGTAGGGAGGAGGGGTCAGCAGAACTGCCACCTTGGGCTTCCAGAGGGCAGACTTTGGCCTATTTAGGAGTGTGGTTGACAGAGTCCCTTGGGAGGCAGTCCTGAAGGGCAAAGGAGTCCAGGAAGGCTGGACATTCTTCAGGAAGGAAATCTTAAAGGCACAGGAGCAGGCCGTCCCCATGTGCTGAAAGATGAGCCGGTGGGGAAGAAGACCAGCCTGGCTGAACACAGAGCTTTGGCTGGAACTCAGGAAAAAAAGGAGAGTTTATGACCTTTGGAAGAAGTGGTAGGCAACTCAGGAGGACTACAAGGGTGTTGTGAGGTTATGCAGGGAGAAAATTAGAAGGGCCAAAGCCCAACTAGAATGTAATCTGGTTACTGCCGTAAAAGACAATTAAAAAAAGTTTCAATAAATACATTAGCAACAAAAGGAGGGCTAAGGAGAATCTCCATCCTTTATTGCATGCAGGGGGAAACAGTGACAAAGGATGAGGAAAAGGCTGAGGTACTTAATTCCTTCTTTGCCTCAGTCTTTAGTAGTCAGACCAGTTGTTCTCCAGGTACCCAGCCCCCTGAACTGGAAGACAGGGATAGGGAGAAGAATGAATCCCCCATAATCCAAGGGGAAATGGTTAGCGACCTGCTACACCACTTAGACACACACATGTCTATGGGGCCAGATGGGATCCACCCAAGGGTACTGTGGGAGCTTGTGGAAGTGCTCACCAAGCCACTTTCAATCCTTTATCAGCTGTTCTGGCTAAACAGGGAGGTCCCATCTGACTGGAGGTTAACAAATGCGATGCCCATCTACAAGAAGGGCTGGAAGAAGGATCTGGGGAACGACAGGCCTGTCAGTCTGACCTTAGTGCCAGGGAAGGTTATGGAGCAGATCATCCTGAGTACGCTCAACAGGCATGTGCAGGTCAACCAGGGAATCAGGCCCAGTCAGCATGGGTTTATGAAAGGCAGGTCCTGCTTGATTAACCTGATCTCCTTCTATGACAAGGTGACCTGCTTAGTGGATGAGGGAAAGGCTGTGAGTGTTGTCTACCTAGACTTTAGTAAACTGGCTGCTCATGGCTTGGACGGGTGTACTTTTCGCTGGGTAAAAAACTGGCTGGGTGGCCGAGCCCAGAGAGTTGTGGTGAATGGAGTTAAATCCAGCTGGTGGCCAATCACAAGCGGTGTTCTCCAGGGCTCAGTATGGAGGCTAGTCTTGTTTAATATCTTTATCGATGATCTGGATGAGGGGATGGAGCGTGCCCTCAGTAAGTTTGCAAATGACACCAAGTTGGGAGGGGAATGTCGATCTGCTTGAGGGTAGGATGGCCCTGCAGAGGGATCTGGACAGGCTGGACTGATGGACCAAGGCCAATTGTATGAGGTTCAACAAGGCCAAGTGCCTGGTCCTGCACTTCGGTCACAACAACCCCATGCAACACTACAGGCTTGGGGAAGAGTGGCTGGAAAGCTGCCTGGCCGAAAAGAACCTGGGGGTGTTGGTCGACATCTGGCTGAACGTGAGCCAGCAGTGTGCCCATGCAGCCAAGAAGGCCAACAGCATCCTGTCTTGTATCAGGAATAGTGTGGCCAACAGGAGCAGGGAGGTGATTGTGCCCCTGTACTCAGCACTGGTGAGGCCACACCTGGAATACTGTGTCCAGTTTTGGGCCCCTCAATACAAGAAAGACATTGAGGTGCTGGAGCGTGTCCAGAGAAGGGCAACGAAGCTGGTGAAGGGTCTGGAGCACAGGCTTTATGAAGAGCAGCTGAGGGAACTGGGATTGTTTAGTCTGGAGAAGAGGAGGCTTATCACTCTCTACAGCTACCTGAAAGGAGGTTGTAGTGAGGTGGGTGTTGGTCTCTTGTCCCACGTAGTTAGCGATAGGACAAGAGGAAATGGGCTCAAGCTGTGGCAGGGGAGGTTTAGATTGGCTGTTAGGAAACATTTCTTCATGGAAGGGGTTGTCAAGCATGGAGACAGGCTGCCCAGGGAAGTGGTTGAGTCCCCATCTCTGGAGGTATTTAAAAGACGTGTAGATGTGGTGCTTAGGGACATGGTTTAGTGGTGGACTTGGCAGTGCTAGGTTAATGGTTGGACTGGATGATCTTAAAGGTCTTTTCCAACATAAAAAATTCTATGGTTCTGTGATTTGAAGTCCTTCTCTGCAGGGGTGCTCTCAATTTGTTCATCCCCCAACCTGTATTGACATCACGGGTTGCCCCAACCCAAGTGGAGGATCTTGTACTTGGCCTTACTGAACCTCATGATGGTCACATGGGCCCACTTCTCTAGCTCGTCCAGGTTATGGATGAGTTTCTGGTTCATCCTGCAAGCTGTGCTAGCTTGGGAGACAGAAAGGGTTTTCCAGTCCTTTTCAGTAAAGAAATCTAGGAATAGAGGTCCATGGAAAGAAAGCAGGACTGATTACTTGCCTGTATGACAGTGGAGTGTGGTGTGCAGGTAAGATAAAGGATGATTTTACAGGGGCTTGTGTTTTTGGGATGTTAAGTAGCATGCAATAGCTGTTATGCTATGGAGCATTCAAGCTGAAGTGCCACATAGACATGATCTGTCTACTCCAAAAAGCCTAAAGGCTTTAACAGTGTGTCTGTGATCAAGGACATAACATTTGGCAGAGGGAGCTGGGGTAGTCAAAGTTGTTGGGGCACTCTCTAATAAGCCTGCATGAGATAAAGTAGAAACATCTAGTTGTTTTGCTTTCAAGCAGCCAAATTGCAGACTTCATCCACTCTTTCAATGAAATGAAATTAATTTCTGTGAGAGAATCAGTACATGGCCTGTATACCATATGGGTCCTAGTTAGCATTCCTGTTCCCAAGCAGTTCACTGTGCCACAGTGTAAATCACTTGATGGAATTAGTATGACAACTCATCTCCAAACACTTCCTAATGTAGGCAAATTGATGCATGAAACTTTAATGGGCATATTTTGCCCTTTTCACTTTTATTTTTAAATACAGAATTATCATGTATCTTTTGAAAGGTGAACAACAAGGAATATCAGTCTTTTGAGTTCTTCATCAGAATTTTCATTCTTCTAATTAAGTAATTCTGTTTCTACCCAACCATATAAAGGGCAAGTGTGTGAAAAATGGTATCATATGGATGAAGAACAATGTTCTACTCATGAATTTATCATTCTTAGAATAAGGTTGCCATTCTTTTTCTTTCCCACAGAAGGTGAAAACATATGGAGATTCCTCTAAAATAGTATGATGAGTTAGAATATTTTTAAGTGGTCTTATGCTTCCATTATTTGAATTTAAAAGATCTGAAATACTTAAATAAAAAAATTAAGTGTATAACATTTGGATATTCTCCCCATAACTGAAGGATCTAAAACATACTTGTTAAGGATGCTTGTGTACTTTGAGAAGTATTACAGACTTACTAAGTTTATGATGTGTCTAATTGCTGTTACATAGTTTCAAGAGGACTTGTGAATAGTTGTGTAGATTGCACACTGTAGAAAGACCTCTGTTAACCCCTATTAAATAATCTGTTAAGGCAAAGCATATTAATCTGAAATCTATTGAAAATCCAATACCTCTTTTCAGTGAGGTCCACTTGCCTTTTTTGTTGGGCTTGGGAGGGTCATAGTAGAAAAAGAAGTTAGATATTTAAAAAATATATTAGTTCAGCTACTTTTTATCTTCTATGCTGTATTAAGATTAAATACCACTTTGTTTTGAAAAAGGTATCTAATTTGCATGTGAACATTTTAATTTGGATCAGAAGTGCACTTCTGAGATGACTCTCCCTATTGCCCACACATACAGAGCTTTTCTTTAGCTTTTGGAGAAGTTCTAAAGTGTGCAAACTATTTTCAGATGCTAACCAGATTAAACTGCTGTTCAACTGTTCATAAATAGTTGGTCCGCCAAACTAGGATGGTGATGAAACTGTTTTCTCAGGTCTGCGAAGAGTCCTCTTCGCCCTCTTCCCAGGAGCACTGGAGGGAGTGTGTTGCAGCAGCACTCCCCTCCCCTTGGCCCCTGTTGCATAGATGGACTTTCCATATGTAAGGAAAGACTTAGCTGACGTAAAGTAGTTACCATAAAGTAACTCTTCAAACATGATTTAATAAAATTTTTAGGTTGCTGATTTTTTCTTTCATAAGCCCATCTTATTTCCACTGTCTTTTTCATAAGGAGTACAAAATAAACCAATGCATTGATACTGCCATAGTACTTTAGCTCGTGAAGTTTTCAATAAATCAGTATTAACACAGCATATTTTTCTATTTATCCCACTTTATTAAACACTTATAAATTTCTAGAGGTTCTCCCTTTAAATGTATATTGGCTTGCTTTCTTAAATGTCATATTCTGTTTAAATCATTATTGGATTAAAGTGTGATATTTAAACTGTACTTTGTACATTTTACAAATGAATGGAAAGCCAAATCTATGGTGGGCTGATTGTCTTCCATTCAAACCAGATTTTATTCTAATTTCTGTAAAGTTACAGTCTTTTAACTATAATCAGAATTAGTGCTCTAGTTAAAATACTAGTTTCATCACTATATCTTCTAAAAATTATGATCTTAAATGTTTATCAAAGGATTTGTTAATTTTTCTTTAGTAAACTCTTCACTCTACACTATATCTATCTTCTGTTTCCAATGACATTGATGCAGTGATTACATTCTCCTTGTAATCATGGTATGAAATGTAACTTCTAAGTAAGGGCTGAACAAATCTGTCTGAACATCATATTTGGAATTGGATCTCTTTCTATGTGCTATTAACTGTAAGTGTGCATGCCATAGACTTTTATGTATTTGTATGAACACATGCATTTGTAAGTATATAAGTGCTCAAGATGAACAAGAAGTAGTACAAGTGTGTGAATTTTATAAAAGGGACAGGTTATCATCTTACCTACTCAAGGATTGTGCTTCAAATGATGGTGCCTTTAGAAAGAACTTGAGAAGTGGCGTGCATTTTTGCCTTCACAAACATAGGGAGAAATGAAAAAAACAATCACAACACAATGAAGCTTTAAGAGCCACGTGATGTGGTTCAAGGCTAGAAACATAAACTTTACTTCTTTGAAAGACTGGTGAAATGCATCCAGTTCCAAGTGTACTGCAGAGTGACCTCTTCTGTGCAGAGACTTGTTAACTGATGGAAGTTATGCATGTTAGGTTGAAGAAACCAAAGGAAAGGGAACAGAAGGGCTATTGTTCAGGCTTCTTTTTAGTTTGGTTTGTAACTCAATCTGCCAAACACCACCCAACTTTTATTTTGGTAAAACTGTTCCATTCAACAGGCGTATCTTCCTTTTTTTACTGTTAGAGAGAAATACATGTGATCCTTTCAAAAAGGTTTTTTTCCAAACATTTCCAACTCTTTTTGATATACTGATGTTTTTAAAAAGGATTAATCATACTGCCTAATAAATATGAGCTGTTATACAAGTGAATGAACATTCAGTGTGTGATACAAACCAAGCTAGAAAGGCAAATGAGATGCTGAAAAAGAATCCATTTATTCAGTCTCTCAGAAATTCCAATTTGTAACACATAAGACAGATGAATGTTCATATATATGCATATGTTTTGTACGCATAGTTCAATTCTGGAGCCTGTTGGGATATCTAAGACAAGGAAAAATGAAATTCATAGTTCAGTGATGCCCTTAAAATTCCTTTTCTGCCCGAAAAGAGAGAGTATTGCTTATGACTTGATTGACTGTGCAGGACATGAATTTTAAATAGATTTTGTCTTTTCCTAGTCATCAATTTAGCAAGCAGCATAGGACATATTTTCTTTTGGAAATCAAGTTCAGAGAGATTCTCCTGGTTTGCATCAGTGACAATATATATTTCATGACCTTTCATGTTTCATATTGAGATAAAAGTATTACTGACTTCTCTTTCTTACTTTTATGGTCATTTGCTATAAGCCAGCACCTCGAGCAAATCAAAAAGGCTATGCGATGCTTGACAATCTGTGGCATGTACCATGAAGAAGTACCAAATGACTGCATATATCAAGACACTGCAACTAGTGCTTATTTTAATGCGAAAATCTATATGAAACTGAGCTAAGTATGCAGTGTGATATAATTGGCTCAGTACAACCTATTCTTGTAAATGCATTCTTGCTGATGGCAAGAGCTGAATCCCAGTGGGTGATTATTTCCTCTGTGATTAGAATATATTTTGAATCCTATTATAGATAGGCTGGGTTGTGAGTTGAATGATATCTTGTATTTTTCTTAAAGCCTTCACTCTGTGAATCAAATAGATATGTTAGAATCTTACTAGTTCTCATTTCTTAAAACAGAAAAATGCCATTCCTCATATATGCTGGGCAAAAAAATGCTTAGTTTCTCAAAAATAAGGTAATAAAAGCTGCATTAAGTGAAAAAAATAACAATTCTCAATTAATTGTCTCATTTTGGAGATATTTTTTGACAGTTTGGAGCTTGAATATTAAATAAGCTTTGTAATATTGGGGCCCATATTTGACTATCATGCCTTAAATCTCCAGCAAATTTAAAGTAAAAATAGCAGATGAAATATCAACTACCTTCAGAAAAAAAAACCCTGAAAAATATCTTGATGTTCAGCTAACTTAATAATCTGTTAATCTGTTTTCTTTTCATTTTCAAACAAACAGGACATAAAATTCATTACTAAAGCATATATTTACGCTTTTCTGCTACTGTAAACTTGACGGATTGTAATCTAGATTTGAATGTTACTCAGGGGCAACACTCATCCTCCTTGAATAACATCAAAATTATATTAAGTACTATTTAGTGAAATGGTAAACAGTTGAGAATGTAGATCTACAGTATTTCTCAATGCTACTCTTGAATATACAAAGTAATAAAATTATGTCAAACATAGCACTAGACAGCTTTTACATTAGAAATATGACAAGTGTCTGTGATCACATTTGATAATCAAACTCTTCTACTTTTAAGAAAACTGTAAATGACACAAAAGTTATCTTCATGAAAAAACCCCTACATCTGTCTGTTCATATTAATATGACAGCTTGTGTATGAGTGGATTGAGCCACAGATTTTAAATGTGATTTCTGTCTCTGAAATATTTCTTCAGAATATTTGTGGTCACCTAAAATGCCACTTACCCAGTGTTACAGACCTCCCTAAATGAAGTATGTTTCTATAGCCCAGAAAAGCTCATCTAGTTTTGCTTTTCAGTAACTACAGTTGCATTTACACAGTATCTGCAACAGGTGCTTTCCTGAAACACCTCTCCTGTAAATAAATGTTCTTTCTCTGGGAAAAGTTTAAACAGGTTCTATCAACTCGTTCAATAGATGCAATAGTTATTATAGGGACCACAGCAGACACATGCATTTTTTCCTAGTCCCATTTTTCCTTTTAAATAATTATTTAATGGATTCTTTACATAGACAAATATAAGACATGAAATGACAGGAATTTCCAAGTAGATGCTTAATTTTGTTTATCTGGCCTTAGGGAAATTTTAGGTCCTTCTGGAGCAGGGGGTGGGTGGAGCTAGAGGTTGAAGCACAATTTGAGTAAGCAAAGGGTCATACTTTCCAATCACAACTTCTCAACAGCCTGCATCTGGATGGAGATGTACATATAAAACTGCTCCCCTTGGCTTGTCTGCTTCTCTGCTCACCCTCTTTGAAGTCAAGCATATATTCTGTCATATCCTTCTGTATGCTGGGAGAAAAAAAGTAGTCCTCAACCTTCAATGTGAAACCACTTTTGCAGTGCAGTGACTGAAAAAATTACGGTGTTAGTCTTGTAAGGAAAACAGAAGGGGGAGGATAGTTTCACAGTACAGTAGTTCTTTTATTACTAGAGATGTGTAATAATACAGGATGACTGGTATTCTACATACTGTTTATTCAGTAAATACCATAATTATTTTATCGTTGCAAGAAGACATCATTATCAGGATTGTAACAGAGAAAACTACATACAGCTGAACAGCTGCTGAATCAGCAAAACACTTAAATCTGTGCTTATGTTTTGCTTGCTTCAAAGGGATAATTTAAAGCTTTATTTAAACTTAAGCAGAAGTAATAAGACTACATGCATTAAAATCCATGCTTCACAAAAACGAAGTCTGGTTATACTTGCATAGCTCTTACCTTTTTTTAGAGCACTGAGACTTCAATAAAAATTAGCAACATGGCCCCTCTACCAGAAGTCATGCCACTATAGATTAATAATTTTGCTAACTAATATTTTTAAAAGACTTTAAAAGTATAACTTGATAGCAGTACAATCATTAGAAGAAAAAAAGGAATAGTATTTGAAAAACCAAATCCTTCCATCTGCCTGCCTGCAGATTTAATCTGTTGGAGAATGTGCTCGTTTTGGCTGGGATAGGGTTAATTTTCTTCATAGTAGCTAGTATGGTGCTGTGTTTTGGATTTGTGCTGAAAACAGTGTCGATAATGCAGAGATGTTTTCATTATGGTTGAGCAGTACTTGCACAGAGTCAAGGCCTTTTCTGCTTCTCACCCCACCCCACCAGCGAGTAGGCTGGGGGTGCACATGAAGCTGGGAGGGGACACAGCAGGGACAGATGACCCCAACTGACCAAAGGGATATCCCATACTGTATGACATCATGCTCAGCATATAAAGCTGGGGGGAAGAAGAAGGAAGGGGGCAATGTCCGGAGTGATGGCGTTTGTCCTCCCAAGTAACCATTATGCATGGTGGACCCCTGCTTTCCTGAAGATGGCTGAACACCTGCCCACCTGCCCAATGATGGGAAGCAGTGAATGAATTCCTTGTTTTGTTTTGCTTGCACATGCAGCTTTTGCTTTGCCTATTAAACTGTTCTTATCTCAACCCACGAGTTTTCTCACTTTTACCCTTCTGATTTTCTCCCCCATCCCACTGGGGGGCAATGAGTGAGCAGCTGGGTGGTGCTGAGCTGCTGGCTGGGGTTAAGCCCCAAGAGTGGGTTTTGGTGCCCAGCATGGGGCTCAAAGGGTTTGAGATAACAACAGATTCGATTGGAATGTGCTAGTTCGAATTTATAGCTGTTAGTGCTGTTTAGCTATTAATTGGCAGGCTCCTGTGCTTGGCATGGGGCTTGCTTGCCTTACTGTAAATTAGAGTCTTGTGCTCGTGAGTGGCTGCTTTTTGCTTTCACCACTTGCTGGACTGCTTATCATCTTACTCTGCTGTGCCTGGGTACATTTTGCAACAGCAGTGGCCATGCACCTTGGCTGGCAGATGGCCAAGGCGTTGCTGCTGTTTCTGTGTTGCTGTGCTGGACAAGCTGGAATTCCAGTATGAACTTGAGTTGAAAGTACTGTGACCTGTGGATGAGCCCAAGTGGGAGCAGGACACCCCGAAGCATGTGGCCATGGATAAGCCAACAGAGCAGGTACTCCACTGGAGGGACTGCGGCCATGGGTCCAAAACACAGCACTATAAGTAAGAAACAACTTTGTTAAACTTCATACTCTGAAAGATTTCAGATTTCTTTCCATTGTCTAAAACTACTCAAGTATTATGGCATTTTGAATATGATGTATGCTAGCAGCAATATATTCAAATTATGATATGAAATTGATATTATTTGTAAAGGCTTTTGGTATTTGTGTTTTCTATTTGTGCCAAAGGCCTAGATGTTTTGGTGTGACTGAGATGAAAGACTTAAAAAGTTTCATAAGAGGGAGTAGAAGGCCAGTCACTATATCAGTAATACCCTGTTTATTATCTGTGCTAACGGACCGTCTGTTGATCCCTAGGTACGTACTGAATAGATTTGGTAATTTTTTGTAGTTCTAAGATGATAGGATGCTTATTTAATACTTGAATAAAATTACCATGTTCTCTCTACACCTTGTATTGCTATTCTTATAATGTTAAACATTATTTATTTGAACTCCCTTCAGTGGGACTTATTTACACGACTCAAATATGTTCATGTGGTTAAAGTCTGCAGAAGGGGCTTCTTCATGTATTACATATGCAAGTATACCATTACTCATTAGTAAGATATATAATACCTTGGTGCTTAAATGCCTCACACAGTAAAACTCTTTCAAAATAGTAAGTAATGTAAATACAGATATTTTCATAAAATGTTTCTATGGAGAGTAGTTCTAAAATTTCTTTGAGTAATATTTATCAGTAAATGTAGAATAATTTTTAAAATTATCATATACAGATTGCATAGGACACCATATGAAACACATACTGTGGAGAAGGGTTCTGCTAAATAGCTTTTTGTAAAGAGTTTCAATACCCTTTTAGCGCCTAAGAGGGTTTTCCTAAAATTGTTTATACACTCTTTGCTCAATTCTAATCAAATACTTATTGACTAAAAATTGTTCTAGTAAGTGTTAATACAGTACACTGAGGCAATCAACTTTCAAAAGACAGGTGGTATATGTAATTATTTAGACACTAATATAAAGAAAATAAGTGTACCTATTCATTTTTTTTTTCCTGGAGAAAGTAAAAATGTAGATGAAAAGAAGCAAAACCATCTACTTTCTGTATCTCTGGTACATAGGTAGATTTAAGTGAAATAGAAGGCACTGATGTGAACTGAAGTGAATTCACCGAATTCACTGATGTGAATTTCAAGTGAAAATGGCTTAGTACATTATAAACCAGATAAGAACTTCATTGAGAAAGTGACTAATTCCCATTTTGTCTTTTTCTTTTTTACACACACTTTTGTAATTTGTTTCCAATTCAGTTTAAAAAGGAAGTAGTGTCATGAAGACTAAGGATACATTTTTCTACTTTTATATTTAAATAAACAACCTTCACTTAAGATGGAGCACAAGAACTGACAAAACATTTTTTTAAGAAAAAAACTACCTGCTAGCTTAGTCATAGAAAAATATGCAAATATGTTTGCTGTCTGTTTTGTACAGTTGGTAGGTAAATGTAGCTTGTATATTGTATACACAAAATATGAGGAATTGATTTTAAAAATGGATAGGAAAGATTTTTTGGACGGTACAGAGTGCAAAATTGTAAATGACTCACACAGATATGCATGCTAATAAATGCTTTGTAAGTTCACATATGTAATGAAAAGAAATGAATCTGTGGAAGTTTATCATTCACAAGAATCAATAATAACAAAAGCAGTAATGCACAAAGCACGCTGCTGTCCTTATTTAGATCTTGGCATCTGATACTTTGGTTTTGTCATGCTGCTGGAATAATCCCCGGTATTAATCTTCTGGACAGTGGTTTTGAAAATTTGTCAGTATTGAATAAGGCTAATCTTACTTTATTGATCATAGTTATCTATCTTTCCTGGGATTCGACAAAATGTAAAGGAAACATCTGTTTCATCTGGAATACTTGCATAAAATATCCTGTGTATCCTACACTGAAATATTGTATTCGTTGGATTCAACCACACTGAATATATATGAATAAGATTACTACTATTGATTTATGATGAATATCAACTAGAACCAAACAGTACTGTATCATACTGTGTTTTAATGATTCATGTGGACTTGTTTCTCTTTTCAACAGACATAGCAAAACAAATTTGCTTTTCAACTGAGACTTTCAATTAGATAGTTAATTATGTAGCTGAGAATGTTTTGTGTGTGTTATATTGCAGTTTTCTATGAAACTAACCATTTGCTGTAGTTCCTAGATGACTTTTGTTTTGTCATGAATGCTTTTTCTTCATCATGCATGATATAGTATATCATTATTGGGGAAAGCAATTTAGGACTAATATCAATGGTAATTCACTTTTACAGTGCTTTGGTAAATGAAAGCATAAAATGTATATTAATCATGAATTAAGAAGTGGAGGAACCACTTTTAATGTTTTTTTCCCATGTACTGTTTTGCTGAACTAACAGCACTGTTAATGCCACTTTTAAACTGGTCATACTTTGGGAACACACAGAATTATCACACTAAGCTGTATGATATATTAGGATGCGACGAAAACAGCGCGGTGTATTGTAATTCTAAAACAGCTTGGTGGCAATGAAATCTTATTAAATCAGGTAAGTAGAAGAAGAGGTTAGGTTTTAAGCACATTGTACCTGTAAGCTGGCTTTTTCTCCTGAGGGCTGTTGCTGCTAATCATCATCCAGGGGTTCAGAGAACAGCAGAGTTATCCGGCTGTCTAGTTGTTTTTTTGTGGTTGCCTGGATGAATCTGCTCACTTGACTGAGAAGTACTGTGGCATGTCCCTGGTCATCAAAAGCATCAGCATTACCAGCCAGAGGGGCAGTGTACTTGCTGCTGTCATTTCCTGTTTTGCTGACAGGTCAGGTCTTGCAGGCAGTGCTCCAACAAAGCAGTGTCCAGGTCCTGTCCCAGTGAACATAATAAAGAATATAGACACCAAGGAGGATCTGCTCAGGGCATTTGCAAAACATAGTTGCAGCTATAAAATCACATCCTTTTTCTCAAGCCTTGCAAGCCTTGCTTAACGTATTCTGGTCTACTGAGATGCTGTACTTTAAGAAAAATTCTTAAGTGTTGAAAACCATTGTGAATTTGTTTATTAAGTAGAAGTTTTATAAAAATCACATTATTCCTCTTGTCTGTGCTCCAGCTGATTTCTGAGTGAAGCTTAAGATGACTGTTTTGATGTAAAAATCCAGGATGGAGTTGCTCTTGATTACAAAAGAGAGCCACCTCTTTTGCATGATTTCACTACAGATCCTTTCATCCCTTTTACTTTGAAAGGAAAGGAAGCTGGTCAGTCAACTTTTTAAAATCTGAAGTAGCAAACATCAAGGCTAAAAGCTGTCTTAAAGATTGACAGTGCAGATCATCAAAGCTTTAATTAAATAGCCTTTGTTTTTTGCACAGGATGACTTGCACAGAGGAAACAATGGATCCCAGCACTTTTCCTCTTCTGTCTCATAATTCCTCAAAGTTCTTATTACCTCTGATTGCCACTATATTAGTACATTCAAATGTGCCAGAACACAGTTTCTGAAGCTGTTCTCTGGTGTTTGGGACCAGCTGGTACTGTATGGCTTCTTCCATAAATCTAATCTTCCTTTCATCTCCAAAGCAGGGTGACCACATTGTAATTACCTGCTGAGAATGTTCCTTCCTTCCTATTAACCCCTGAGACGTGTGGAGACACAGCTTGGAGACTGCTATTTGGCTTGGGTCAAAACTGTGCCTGGGACAGTGCTAAAAACAATGTGAATGATCATATGCTGGTATTTAGGCCTATTTAGGTATTTTTAATTTAATAATATTGCTATGACCTTTTATTTTTTTTAGAGGGAGTTTGTTCTGGTTTTGCTTGGTTTGGTTTTCCATTAGAAATTCTAAATTAGTGTAAGAAATTATGTAGCTGTGCCTTTGATCCACAGTTAACTTGAGTGATTTCCAGCATCTGAGTATACATGGTAGCTGTGCCTGGGTGGGAGTGTTAGAGCAGACGTGCTACTGGGTCCTTGTTATTTCTGCATGCTCCACCCTGTGTTACAGAAACCACCCCAGAATTTCTTCTATTGAGTACCTTCAGGAGTTTTTACTTACCAGGTTTGTCAATCACAATATAAGGTGTCTGTTCAGAGTTTTTGTAAGAAGGAATCTAACTTTGTCGTGCAGATACATGCTATGGATGCCAATAAGCTGCTATAATTTTGAATATACAAAATTCAAAGTTAAAAGATGAGAACTGATATGGATTTAGAGAGACATTTTAAATTTGTTTCTGTTTGCTTTTGTTATTTTGGAAGTTCAACAGCTAATTTTCCATTTGGAAAGAGAAAGAATGGCAACAATCCTGTGCTTTCAGATATTCATCTGAGGTAGATGCTAAGAATACAAATTTTTAGATGAACCAGAAAAGACTTCATTGGTCTCAAAGGAAACATTCTTCTTTACTCCCTGATGGTAAATATGACAAAAACATAAATAGAGAAAAAGGAAAGTACTAGCTCAAATATTGCAAATGTAAGGGTTTTAAGTTTGTACATGAGTTTAAAGATGAAATGTGTTATGTCCTGCCTACATATGCGTATAAGCAAAATCATGCACATACATCCTCAGAAAAATGGGTTTCCATATGCTTATTTAGTCTCTTTTGTTTTTCTTCCCAAAATAGGACTTACACATTTGCTAGCAGTAACAACTGCTAAAGAATGATAAATATAATTAATATTTTGCCACCTCACCTTAAAAAAATAAAAATAATTTAAATTTATTTCAGGCAAAAAATAATCTACTTCAGTCTTTTGAAGATGGTCGTTTGACACTGCCTGTTTTTGCAGTTCAAAATAAATACACTAGATATCCTTAAGAGACTTAAAATATAGGACCTAGTAATTTACATAATACATGAAGCCTTACAAAACCCAAGTATTTTTAACCAGCAAACTACTTGATTCCACATAAATCCTTTCTATGTTGCTGAGATTATGGTATTACAAATGGCCTTGATGACAAATGGAGTCTAATTCAAAACACCAAGTCAAACATCACCTACATCAGTAGCATTCAGGAAAGCCTGCCTGTAAAGATGAAGCTACCTTGAAATTGTTTTGTTCTAATATATATTGAAGTTACTTGTTTCAGAATTGTGCTTGTCTTGTGACAAAAGTTCTCTTTAGAAAGTATTTTACTCTTCAGTGATTATATTTAATGTTCATTAATGTTAGTAGATTATTTACAGGCAGTTTCAGGAAAATAAATCCCTTTGCTGTTGTGCAATGAGCTGTTGCTTGATTGATCTAGAGTCTTTCTCTATGTTTCCATAATCAGAGTTGTTACATATAGAACAAAAGGACTAAGGAGCTTTCTTGGATCTTTATTCTAGGACAGTTCTCTTCAAGATTTTCCTTTGGCAACTCTGAGGACTATAAAGAAGCTTATTTTTTCTGTCTTTCTTTTATATCTCTAGGAACCTGTGATATGGTGATATTTTCCGTGCCTCATGATCATTCTTTTTCTGCTTTATCACCTATTTCTCATTTCAGGGATTTCCTAAAGTATTGTGAGAGAAGCAAATCATTAGTAAATTCAATTTGCAGACAACAATTTTTAAAAAAGCAATAAGGGCATTCTGTATGAAATTACACTTTTAGAAGTTCAGAAATTGTGAAGTGAAGAATTTCAATAGAGTACATTTCATTTGTTTCCTGTGTTAGAGGCAGCCAAGCTTGAATCATTGGTCATAAGAAGGTCAATAAAACAGCATTCGTTATTTGGAGAAGTAAGGCAGGGCCATCTGTCAACTTCACCTTTTAATAAAATTTCCCAAAGGAGACAGATTAAAAAAAAAAAAAGGTGGGGGGGGACACATTATTTAAATGACCCTCACAGTAACTTTGCCTTCATCCTCACTGGGATGTCAGTCACCACTTTACTACTGTGAGGTTGTTTCCAGACATTTCACAAAAGCTCATGTGATTAAATGTTTCTTGGAAATGGTTTCACTTGAATTTAACCAGATTCCAAAATGAGTAAGGGCAATTATGACAAAAGTCTGCAGTGGAAAGCCTTTGTCTAGGGAAACTAATGTACTTTGTGATACGTGAAATTCTGTTCTCTCTTCTGTGGGACCTGACGTTCAAGAAAATTGTTCATGAACAGGAAATAATTAATACATAATTTGGCAGTTATTAATCACCAAGCTATAGGCCATTGCATGCAAGACTACTTTGCCATATCCCCTGTTGAAACTTTGCATTTGTGTATTGAGAAATATATATGTAATCTGTTCAAAAGAAGAAAGGAAGCTCAGTGATTAGGACGCATGGGCAGTCTTGAGTTTTAGCCTTTCCTGGCTAAAGATTTTATGTATGACTCTACTTTTTTATGTGGGTTTGGTGTTACATGAAACTATTTTATTATTTACTTAGACATATCCCCTTAGATTTCACTTTTGTTGCTGCATTGGCATGTGATGATACCAACAGGAGTAACTATTTAATCAAGGCTGGTTTATTGCATTCTGTGAAGAAAGAATATGTAAAGACATTGTCAGATTCAGTTCTAGTATATCAGCGGTATTTTTCCTTTTTTTTTTGTTTGGTATTGATGATTATACCGGTAGTATAGTACATTTCTTATAGAATTGTAAGTGAGGAACAATAATATATATTTTTTAATTTATAACTATTACTGATTAACTATGAAATCCTGGACAAATCATTGGCCCTCTCTGCCCCAGTTCTGTAAAACAAAGATAAACAATCTTTAGCTAATTACGGAGATGTTTTTTAAGAATCAGCATTTTTTAAACACTTTGCAAATGTGAAATATTGCCTCTGAGATAAATTGTGTGGTTGTAGCAGAAACATTTTTATTTGTATTGGGTATTAAACCTAAAAGCTGTGGTCAGCAAGCAACGTGTTATGTAAAAAAATACTGGTTTTCACATGAGCATTTATTAAAGGTACATGTCTGTCCCACTCAGTGCATGACAGATTTGAAATTGATATACACTCTTATTAACAGAATCATCATATTTACAGCTATATGTACTCATATAGGTCTTATAAGAAATCTTAAATATCTTGTCTGGTTTACTTACTGTCTGCTTTTTGAGACTTTTTTGAAAAATGTAGTTATCACTCTTACACAAAAATTTTAATCTTGCTCTTTGCCTTTTACGAAGGGTATCAATAATCTCAGTTATCTCATATAATACCTCTATAGAAGTTGGCAGCACTTCCTGTACCTTTGCAGGGGCAATGTTATGTATGCTAAACTGCTTAAGCTATGAGTGCTAACTTCTAGTATTTCTTCTGCTGCTGAACTTTCCCCCAAATCCCTCATGCTGGAGAATTTGAAAACCAGAATTGTCATCTTCCCATAATCTTCCTGCTGCTTTCTGAGAGAAAAATGAACCAGTCTCCCTAGAACATTGTACTGCAGTTGAAGGGAAAATCATGTTTGCAGAAATCTCTCCTTTCATTATGAACTAACAACAAAACATTACAATCTGTTTTCCACTTCTTTTCAAGAGTGACCTTTGCTTACTTTCATACTATACTCTAGTGAAATCCACAGAAGAAAAAAGTATTTTGCCAAATTTACCATCATACTTGCAGTTCCTTCCCTATTGTATACATTTTCCAGGTTCTTATAGTTTTCTTCTACCATTCCCTTTCTCATGGTGCAGCCTATTCCAGTTGTCATTGGCTAGTCTCCCTCTCTTTAAAAACAGTGTCCTTGTCCTAAACTATTTCTTTAAGTAAATCTACAGTCTGTTCTTCATAACCACAGGGAAAGTTGTCATTCTCTAATAAACTTTTGCTTTCTTTTTTATTGTGCAGAAATGTGCTATTTATTTACATATACAGAGAGAGGCACAAAAAAGAAAAAAAAAAAAGACTCAAAGCAGTTATGAAGTCTGGCAAGGTATAACTTTTATGAACAGCATGGCTATAAACCCGAATCTTATCACAAGAGTCAACAAGCTTCATAGTAGGCAATGTTATTGATCTTGTCTATAATAAACAAAACAAAGGTGTTTTTAGAATGCTGTCCAGATTTATTAATAATTAAATCCAAAAGAAAAAAGAGAGTTACAGGAAGAAATCCACATCTTATAGTGTATTCAGAAAGTTTAGAAACATTGCATGATGTCTTTTGGTTCACCTTAAGGGAGAATATTTTTGAGGTAGTATGTACTCCCTTCCAACAATTGGCCAAGATGTCAGAGACAGAGTTGCTTCAGTATTTGATGGGACTTTTGGAGCAATTAATGAATCAATCCTTGGGAGACCTTTTTAGGGTCCAGTCTTCACTCAACAGAGCCTTAGTGACATAAAGAGAGACACTGGTGGGGTGGGGAAAGAGGTTGCAGCTTCTCCTCTGCCTCCTTTCTTCAGCTGGGTGCATGTTGTTGTGATGCCCCAGTGACAGGGAACAGACCTTCCCTGTAGAGTCCTACCAAAAGCCCAGTTACACAAAGCACGGAGTATGGCTAGGGAGGTGTGTAGCACCTGTCAGATACTCAGTATCCGATCTAAAGTAAATCTACTAGAAATTATGAGAGATGGTATGGAATGGGTGGAAATTACAGGGGATGGTATGGCACATGGAAATCACAGGATGACTCACCTAATAAATCAAAAGAAATCTCCCTTTTACATGCACCTGATTTAATAATGAAGTAATGCATTGTCTCCTTCATCCAATCATTTACAGTTTAATTTTAGTATTTTAGGGAATATATTACAATTGTGTGATTTGAGGCTGCATCTCTAACTGAGAACCAGACTAGTGAATGTTAGACATTTGTGTCAGGACAAGATACGGACAATTGAAGAAAAAAGCAATATATTTCATGGATAGCAGTTATGTGGTAATCTGTTCTTGGCCTCTTTCTTATTCCTGGGCTATGAAAAAACTACAGTTACTGCAGCCCTGGGGCAATAGTGACATGTTATCTGTGGCTCCAGCACTACTGATGGGAGACATTCCCATAACTGATAAATAAAATATAAACCTGCTGGAGTACGAGGGAGGTTTATCTTTTCCATTGCTAAGGCCCATGATGAGTCTTCTGTCCCTGGTGAATTCTCTATTTCTCTGTATTCACACAGAGAACTGTATATACTGACCCCCCCCAAAGTTGCCATATTTGATTTAGCTTTTTTAAGGAGGCTGCTTTTCATGGCCAAAACACTTTGGTAGCATCTGTTAACATAAGTAAGCTCTCTCAGTCTGATTCACTGCTGTATGGTTACAAAATTTGTAAACTGTAATAATACCTAACACTTGTACAATGGCAATCTCTGTTTTTGAGGCAGCCACTGAAGCTTTGCTTTGCTGTGTACTTTTCTCATACTAAGATATTGTTTAGAGGACTTAAATTACCAGTGGATTTTAGAACAGCATGATAATCTAAATGTCTCATAGTCCACAAACTATGCTAATATTATTGCAGACTGAAAAACTCTTCTGCTTATTGGAATGGGACCTGCCAGCTTCCTTCAAGATGAAAATGTTGGTATTAGTCAATAAGAATATATCAGTTTTTCTGGTAAATGAGTTTTGGGCATTTAAAAGAAAAAAGATGCATCAGAAAGAGGAATTCAGAGAAGAGGTATTAGAGAACATACACTTCTTTCAGAAGCAGGCCCAGTTGTGAGGAGCTGATGTTACCAGAGCAATTTGTAAGGGCTTCCTCAGTAATCATCTCCACTCCAACACAGAGGCTTTCACTTCCCAGCACTTTCATGATTTCTTTAGGGAAAGTGAAAACGCTGTATTCAACATTCAGTAGAGCACAGCTTTAAATATTAGGAGCCTATCTGTAGCCAGACAAAGTTTCTTGTGATAAGTCTGTGCTTGAACCAATATATGAGGGTATTAGTAAATATGGTATATCTGAGATGGGAACCTCTCTTGGGTTACATGAATTTGGTTTATGAAGAGTTAAATTAATCTCTGATAAAATAGCTGGGAAAGAAACTCTAGGATAGGGTATGCTCCAGGCCATGGCTTAAATCACACACAGTTTTTATCTTCACATAATTAATTTACTAACTACTTACTTCATCTCTCATGTGTTGCTAATCTCTTTTTAAATTTCCTCAATGCATGTTATGCACATTTAAAAATTGCTTGCATACAAAGCTCTGTTAAAAAACAGTTCATTTTTAAAATGGCCCATCATTTTCAATTATATTTCAAACATAGTTACTACCAGTCAGCTAGATTGTGTGCTTATTTTAAGCCAACATATAACTTAAGAGGCAAGGAAAAGAAAAAGATGATTATTGGGAACGTCAAGGATATTGAAACTGGAGGGAGAAAGTTAGCTTGGAAGCATTTTTTATGGTATTTTAATATCTTCTGAAAAGGTCATTTATTTTATAGTGTAGAACACATTTCAAAATTAACTTACAACTTAATATGATGGCAAACTCTACCTACAGTATGTCCCCGTAATTACGTTTAAAGAAAGCTTGAATATTTGTTACCATAGTGAGCAGAACCTTTCCCTTTCAGAAGTCTGAATTGTTCCTCAGTTTAATAAAGAACAGCAGGGCACAGATGGGAGGAAAAATTCTGCTTTTACTGGCGAGGAAGAAAAGTAGAGTAATTGGAAGATGATAGATGTGAAATTGAAAATGAAGGATGTCTGGGAGAGAACTTGTAGTGCAATGTAACTGTCCTGGTTTTGGCTGGGATAGAGTTAATTTTCTTCCTAGTAGCTGGCATAGTGCTATGGTTTGGATTTAGTATGAATATAGTGCTGATAACACACTGATGTTTTAGGTGTTGCTGAGTACTGCTTATGCTAGTCAAGGACTTTTTCAGCTTCCCATGCTCTGCCAGGTGCACAAGAAGCTGGGAGGGGGCACAGGCAAGTTAGTTGATCCAAACTGACCAAAGGGCTATTCCATACCATATGACGTCATGCTCAGTATATAACTGGGGGCAGTTGGCGGGGGGGAGCAGCGATCGCTGCTCAGGAATTGTCTGGGTATCGGTCAGTGGGTGGTGAGCCGTTGCATCATTTGTTTTTCCCGGGTTTTGTCTTTCTGTCTCTTGTTGTTCTCCTTTTATTTACAGTTTTTATTACTATTTTTTTTTAAATTCAATTACTAAACTGTTCTTATCTCAACCCATGAGTTTTCTTACTTTTACCCTTCCGATTCTCTCCCCCATCCCCCTGCGGGCGGGGGAAGGCTGAGCAAGCAGCTGGGTGGTGCTTGGTTGCAGGCTGGGGCTAAACCACGACAGTAACTGACTGCAAATAGCATTGCGTGACTGTTGAGTGCGAGGGGCTGAAAGCTCGCTCCAAGTCTAAATCAAAGCTTTCTGTAAGCAAGGGGAGGATCTTTCTGACTTCATTGGGCTTTTTACCTGCTTTAGTAAGAAGCATAGGTACTGTGATATTAAACATTAGGTATACAACTCTTAAGTGTGAAATTTATGAACATGTTTGGACCTTGATTCCGTATATAGCGAACAAGATTCAGTGTATTATAGAAATGAAATTCAGAGTATTTAGCACTTGAATTAGGGATGGTTATACCAACCTGTAGAAAACACTAAAAAGAACGCATAACTAAAATTCTGAATGAGATACATATACGTATCTATACGTAGATTTATGTATGTAGGCACGGCTACGATTACATCCCCAGAGTGATTTCTACACTTATTTGATTGCATTGTGCCATCCTTCCTTTTCCTTCCGGACATGTTGCTGCTGTGCCCTGTGATTAATTCAGGCCTGTCTGTATACATTAGATGTATTGTGAGAAGTCCCTCTGAGGATTTAACTTTCAGGACATTGAACTTGTGAAACCTAACTGGAACTAGAAGGCAGAGGAGTGCATGAAAAGTTCCAGTCACTCAGGAGAGAAGGACCCTTAGACGTGTATGGTATGCTCTGGAGAAAGCACATACAGCTACACCTTCTTAAATGCTTACCTAGGATATGCTTTTGTTACAAGTCCCCTCCTACATGCTGCGGAATTAGACCTAAGAAAGATTTTTGATGTCTTTAATGTTTAATGATTGTTTTCGTCAAGTAGTGCTAGATTACAGGGAAAGCTGGATGAGGAAGAGAAACTACAAAACATAAAATAGAAGAGAAAAGTTTAAGGGTTATTCATGAGTTCAGTGGAATTACAGGACTAATAAACCTGTTAGTCTCTTTAAAGTTACATTAATTAATTTCCATAGTCAGAACACTGCTCCAATTTTGATAAAAGGCAAATCTGAGTCCTGAAAAATTGCAAAAACAATTCTAGGGTTTACTTCTGAACATATGGTGCTTTGAGTGATGGTTTCTACTAGTTCTAAAGTACATGGAACTTTGATATAGGTTGTCAAAGAAATGGAAATGCTAAACTCTTATTTCTGAGTTAGGTATCTGAATACTTTTTGAGCATCTTGGTTTAAGAATATCTGAGCTTCATTTTATGATCTCTAGAATGGCAATAATATTGCTTAATTACCTCCATTGCATGTGCGCATGTGCACGTGCACACACACACATATGGATATCTATATTTAAATTACAGTATATGATAATAACTGTAATAAAGAGGAAAAAGAATACAAGTAATTGAAAAGATTTGATAGTTTTTATACTTTTAGAGACATAAATGTAAATGGTATAATATGTTTATGGATATGAAGAAATTTTTCTTTGAGAAATGAGGCATAATTACCTGTTTAAAAAATCAAGTTTCATCTTATGGTTAATGACATAATGCATAAAAAGAAAAAAATATACCACACTAGTATAAATAAGCAGCTTATAATTTACCTTTCAGCTGAGTATGTTTTCTTTGTAATTAAGCTTACTGTAATATTTTAAATATACTTTCCTGTTTATCTTTTATGCTTACAGGTCTGTTACTTCAAATAAATACTTAATTTGTTCAAGAGTGGGAAAAAAATCATAAAACACTGAACACTGCACAATTCTCTGAGACAAAGCAGTAAACTTTTCCAATGAGTGCACTGACTATATAATAAGCTCAACCTTATGGCAAATGTATGTTGAAACTGATCTGACAGCAATTTTTCTTATCAGTATGTGTGAATATCATTGAGAGCTATACTGCCAGTTTAAGAGCAGTTTATTCTAGCATACTACGTACTGCTCCCTAAGGAGTAAAAAACTGACCTGAAATACCTGAGTTATGACTATTCAGGAAGAACTTTGATATCACTGGATAGTTTGAGAATTACCTTTAATTACACTGAGGCAAGTTTGGAGTGGAAATAAGATTTAGGCTCCTAAGAATAAAAAAAAAAGAATAATTACATGTTTGAACATATACTTTCTTTAAAGGCCAATGTAATTTTTCTAGGAAATTCCTAGCTCTCCATCTTTGGACATATGCATCATAATAATGAATAGACCATACACTGGGACCTCTGTTATTTGTTTTACTACCATGTGGTTTCTCAATTTCACTATTTTTAGAGGCTTTCAGGGTCCATCTTCTTAAAAATACCTGAACATTTTGACATTCTAAAGATCATTCTACAAGAGCTATCACTCCCGTTTTCATGTCAAAGATCAACCATGTGCTATCCTAATGACTTTTAAGGGTACAAATGTCATGTGACTTGATTTGATGTGATTTGATTTGAGGATGGATGACAGAATGGGTATATTACTTTTCAAAACAGTACAGTTTTTGAGTTGTCCTTTTTGAGGACTCTCTCTGTTATGTTCTTCGTCTCACACGTGACTGGACTTGTCACTGGGGTATTGATTTTGTTCTCTGATTTTACATGGTTTGTATAAATCCATTCTATTTTTGCCATTAAAACAATGAGTGAATTGCATAAAACTGAACTTGATTTTTTAATTAACTTACTTAAAAATATTTTAAAGATATTAGGTTGAACAAATATACTGTCCTCTAAATTCTTTGCACTTTTTGAATTGTTTTAGGTGTTATTTATGTATGCTAAGAAAGAAACGTCAACAGGAGATTCTGTGGTTGTTCTCGTCTTTCATATAGTTGTTATTTCTCAACCTTGAGATCTTTATGAATGGTGAAATCCTTACAAGTCAATGGTTAAACAAGGTAAACACTTGCTTCTCACCAGTACTGCTAAAGTAACTTGGTAACTACTGTAGCCTTCTGCACTCTTCTGTTTTCCTGCAGTTCAATAAATCTTTTATGGAGAAGATCACATGATGAGGGTAGGAATCCCAGAAGGTTATTTGAGAGGGAAGATAAAACCCCTACATAGAATCTTTTAAGAGGACTCTAAACTTCAGATTTCGAGCAGGGCTTCCGTCAGTCATAGAATCATAGAATCGTTTAGGGTGGAAACGACCTTTAAGATCATCCAGTCCAACCATTAACCTACACTACCAAGTCCACACTAAACCAGTCAAGGGTAGACTAGACTAAACCATGTCCCAAAGTGCCACGTCTACCTGTTTTTTGAACGCTTCCAGGGATGGGGACTCCACCACCTCTCTGCACAGCCTCTTCCAATGCTTGACTACCCTTTCCGTGAAGAAACTTTTCCTAATATCCAATCTAAACCTCCCCTGGCGCAGCTTGAGCCCATTTCCTCTCGTCCTATCGCTAACTACGTGGGAGAAGAGAACAACACGCACCTCACTACAACCTCCTTTCAGGTAGTTGTAGAGAGTGATAAGGTCTCCCCTCAGCCTCCTCTTCTCCAGACTAAACAACCCCAGTTCCCTCAGCCGCTCCTCATAAGGCCTGTGCTCCAGACCCTTCACCAGCTTCGTTGCCCTTCTCTGGACACGCTCCAGCACCTCAATGTCTTTCTTGTATTGAGGGGCCCAAAACTGGACACAGTATTCCACGTGCAACCTCACCAGCGCTGAGTACAGGGGGCCCAATAACCTCCCTGCTCCTGCTGGCCACACTATTCCTGATACAAGCCAGGATGCTGTTGGCCTTCTTGGCCACCTGGGCACACTGCTGGCTCATGTTCAGCCGGCTGTCAAACAACACCCCCAGGTCCTTTTCGGCCAGGCAGCTTTCCAGCCCCTCTTCCCCAAGCCTGTAGCGTTACACGGGGTTGTTGTGACCGAAGTGCAGGACCCAGCACTTGGCCTTGTTAAACCTCATACAGTTGGCCTCGGCCCGTTGGTCCAGGTCCCTCTGCAGGGCCATCCTACCCTCCAGCAGATCAACACTCCCACCCAACTTGTTGTCATCTGCAAACTTACTGAGGGTGCACTCAATCCCCTCATCCAGATCATTGATAAAGATATTAAAGAAGGCTGGCCCCAAAACAGAGCCTTGGGGAACTCCGCTCGTGACTGGCCGCCAACTGGACTTAACTCCATTCACCACTACTCTCTGGGCTCGGCCACCCAGCCAGTTTTTCACCTAGCAAAGAGTACGCCCATCCAAGCCATGAGCTGCCAGCTTGCCAAGGAGAATGTTATGGGAGACTCTGTCAAAGGCCTTGCTAAAGTCCAGGTAAATGACGTCCACAGCCTTTCCTTCATCCACCAGATGGGTCACCAGGTCATAAAAGGAGATCAGGTTGGTCAAGCAGGACCTGCCTTTCATGAACCCTATCAGTATGGAGCCCTGCTCCCCTCACCATTAACTTCCATCTTCAATGCAGTTTTATGACACTGACCAGATGCATCAGTTCTCCTACAAAAATCTCTATTTATATTCCTTAAAGAAAAACAAACATACACACAGTAGCAATGTTTCTGTAAAATGGTTCACAAAGATCCTCTCTTTTTATTATAAATGAGTAACTTCATACACAGAGCAACTTCTTTATTAACAGTGTTAATCTGTAAGATGAATGAAACTTCCTCTACATTTTCATGCTGAAACAGAAAGGCAGTTGTCACTAATGAAATATACAATAATAAAGAGATAAAGTAAAATTAAGTTTCTTTACGTGTTTTATTGATAAATATAATTGAGTCTAATCAGACATACATAAAACACCATAAAGAGAGTCAGTCTGTGAGTACACTTAAAATGTATCTACTTTTATTGTTTCCAAGACAGTTATTATCTTGCACCTATCACATGGTCAAGAACATATTTATTATTTTTCCAACATGCTGTCTTTTGAACAAGTTGTTTGAAATAATAAGAGCTAAATTTGGCATATTATACAAAATTTTCTTGAAGAGCTAGGAAAGGCTAATTAGAAAGGAACAACTGAAAAAATCTATTGGAATGTAAAACCCACACAGAGCTCTTGTCTGGTAAGCAAGATGAGTCCTGGTCTCCTGTGGTGTATGAGTAATGAGAGGAAGACAACTCCACCATCATGCCATTTTAGAGGGTAATTAAAGACCCAATGAGACATCATAATTTGGCACTGATACCAAGTAAAACAAACTTGAAGAAGGATTTATCATCTTCTTTCTATCTACACTCTCTTCTAAAACCTTGGAATCTACTGTGACATTGGTTGCACTTCATCATCATCATCATCATCCTGAAAGGTTATCTAGAACAGGTCACAAAGGTATACTTCATCACCCTCTTCAGTTTTTTCTTTATCTAGAAACTGAGAGTATAATTCTTTAACAATCAACATTAGATAAATTTTGTCTTTCCTACCTTACATCAGAGTCCAATACCTCCTTCCCAGGCTCTTTTAGATATTCCACACATAGAGGCTTTAATGTTTAATACCAAATTTACTTATTCAAAGTTACTTGACATTATATGGGATTTTGATTTAGCAGAGTGATGTAGCAACACACTTAAATCCTAATGTAAGTACAGAACCTGCTAGAGACAGGTTTCAGATACATGTTCCAATTTTCAGTGTTCCCATGGTGATCACATAACATCACATTTTCCTTCAAGAGAAGACGACCAGGTGTTGGACATAGTCCAAGCCTCAGTTTTTGTTAAATTACTCCCTTCAGTGTCTACAGCATCCCATACTCTTTTTCCTTTATGAAATGATCACCCAGATCAATCCCCAGTTGAATTTTTAACCACAACCTCATCGCCAGTGCTTTGGTAGGGTTTTACTTCTATTTTAATAGAAATCTGTGCAGCTACGGACATGAATCTGTTACGAACAGGACTTACTATGGGGTTTGTTGCTTATTTGGTGAAGTTACAACTTCCTATAAGTGGGATCTCCTCCTGGAGATATTAACAGATTCACTCTTTTGTAGCTATTATTTTATTAGTCCATTCCACCATTCTACTGTCCCATTACTTTGAGGTTAGAAAGTCCTTTGTATGTTGAAGTACACCGTTTGCACTTCTTTGTTCTTAGTGTGAGCCGTTATAAAACTGCATTTCTCAGGGCAAGTAGCAAACCATTAATTTAAACCAGCAATGCAGCTTGTTTGGGGTACAAAATCCCTGTACCCCAACTATTTCTACTAATGTAACAATTTTTTTCCAGCCTTCTGGTCCTCACTTTGAGGGACCACAACACAATAATCTACTTCCAAGTCTCCTGAACAGATTATCAAAGTGCTGTCCTTTTTGCATGTGTGGTACTATTGTTTGAGAAAAATAGTGTCAGTCTACAATTTGTTTTGGCAGAGCTTTTCTCACACGCTGTCCTCACCTCACAGCTTGTTGAAAAAACAGTGGGGGCCAAGGCCCTTCCCTATAGGTTTCAATGGCTTTTCACATTGTGTCTATTCTCCACTACTGCTCGTGGGATGCAGGAGCTGGGGATCCTGCTGCCTGAGCCTGGTCCTGACCAGCAGCTCTCCTAGCATGGCGGTGGGTTGCCCCTGCAGCGGCCGTAGTCCTTTGGCTAAACATTTCTGCCAAACACAACTGCGCTCCCCGGACATACCAGCTGGAGGGTGTTTGCCTTTAGTATTTTTGGGTGCAGTCAAAGGGTATTGTGGCTGGGTTTGACTACTTCTATGGGCTGAAGTCCCACCCTAGAGCTTGGTGTTTAGTGACCCCTGTGCCCATCTGCCTAGCCCAGTCAGACATCCACACTCTTTTGATTAACTCAGAGAGAAGCATTTACACAAGCAGTTCATCCATTCAGTGGATCCCCAGGTGATCTAGCTGTTCATCCAAACCAAAGTCCCTCGGGTGCTCTCAGCACAGAGCAAAGCTCAGCTCCCTTCGCAGCAGCCCCGCTCTTCCCCACACCCTCCCTTCCCCTCGGGGCATCCTGCCACCCTAGGTGCTCACCAACCAGTCACACCTTCTTTCTTTAAACCATCTACTAGCTTTTTCTTTTGCAAAAAGTGGTGAATAAGTGATTCATACAATTGTGGGTTGTCTGTACTTTTTCCATCACAAGTGGCACGGTAATTAAAACCAAAAAGAGTTTTCAATCTTTGCCATTTGCACTTTTCCCTTTTGGTGTGTATTTTGTCTTAAAAAACACTGAGTGAGTCAGATGGTAGATGCATTTTTACTAGTAATTCACCCTGTTTCTGTGTTTATTAATTTTCTCCCACCACCCTAGTGCAATTTCAATCTAGTCCAAAGGACATACAGGCAGGGAACTTTATTAAAAAGAGATAACCCTCTTTAGAGGAAATAAATAGCTAAGTTGTGTCATTGAAAGAGAACTTGAGTTATTTCATTGTATGTTCAAGGCCTTAGCTGTTCCCCTCCCCCTATCCATATTAAAGGTTTAAAATGTTCAGCGATGTTATTGTCATGGTTTAGCTGGCAGATTAAGGTCTTTAAACCCCAAATCTAATTTACTTAAGTAGTGTTGAACAATGATGGATGCATTCACGGCAACAACTTTGTGCCAGTATCGCATCAAAAATGAAGACCAGAGGACCATGTTTTCCTATTTGCGGTAAAGCAAAACTTATAATGAAATAAATAAAATATTAACATAACAAGATTCCATGTAATTTTATTAGCAGATAGACAAACAAAAAAAAAAAGAAAATCCAGAACATATGTGGTTTACATTTCATAATTTTATTCAGATGGATAGTCATAAGTAATTTTATCTCCGCATGTTATATTAACAAACACATTTCCTTCAGGTTGTTTCAGCCTATCTAGCTGCTACATCGTCCTAGAAAAATGGTTTCTAGATTCTTAACAAAACCAACAGGTTTCTTGAATTTGATATTCAAAGGCAGTCTGAAAAAATGATAGCCTGAGCTCTGTGATGCTAATTGTGTGGTTTGGGAACTAACCCTTATTAGTTACCAGATGACTCATCAACTGTTGAGACAACTTTTTTGTAATCTGAGTTTGAAACGGAATGGGTCTTTGAGGGGTACTTAAATAAGAGTAATACTTTGCTGATTTGAATTGCCGCACCTATAAATGTCCTGATTTGGGGTAACAGCTTTAATTAGATGTTATTTTATGCTCTTTCTTGATTTTTAGAGATCACTTTTAAGCACGTGTGTATGCATTTTTTCTTTGTTGGATGTGTCACCAGCATAAGCATTTTTCATATTTTTATTTACATGGATTTCAGCTTTTTTATGTAAATGCATATGTGAGTAAAAAGAGTGCTCTCTTCAATAATACATAAGATGATGCTTGGACCACAAAGTCTGTAAAGATTATACATAATTGATGCTGTCAGCAGCAATCCAGCTTTTAAATAGCAGATACCCAATGAATGACATCACATTTACAAAGAATTGTGAATGCTGAATGTACACTACTGCTAATGCATGTTGCCACCATGATATCTATTTAAAAGTTATGATTCATTGCAAATCTCCTCAAATGCAGTGCTGGTCTAGATGAATGCAGAAAATGTTTCCCCATGGAAGAAAATAACTTTTTAAATTAAATTATACGTCTCAATTTTAGAACTGCTATTATAATTTAGATGCATATATATTTGATTACATAACATAAAGAACCGCAACTTCCAAAGACAATTAAAACAAAACAGATAGCTTATCACAGCTTCAGTCTCAGAGTCCTTTAGCAATCACAGATAAATACAATCATACTCATAAACCTGTAACTCCCAGATTTGGTTGTATTTTCCCAATACTGTTCTTCATCAACATGACATCTTCAGTTTATGTATACCGTAAAGACATCATCTTGAAATGCAAACATAATATTTAGAGTTAGTTAAATGAAGTTTGTACAATTCACCTATTCCTGAATTCATATCCTAACTTTTACAATTTTACAGTCACATCTTCCCATTAAAATTAATTTTTTTAAAATATTTGGTAACAAACTGCTCCCTCTCACACTTTAGATTTTAAGGATAACTTCAGACACCCATTTTCTCTGGAGAAAACATATATTTCCTCTGACCAGTTCTGCTGTCCTAGACTTTGCCTGGTCCCCTGCTTTGAAAAGGACAGCTTTGCTTCTCTACAGTATATATATCTTCTGCTCTGTGAATTCTTCCACAGTCTTCATGTGGATACCTCCACGGGTTTTATTACCAGACTTTTGTTTTGGTTTGGGCTTCAAAATGTTCCACACACTATTCCTTCTTTCTCCATTATACTTTTTCAAGCTGCTCTCCCAGTGAAGGTACTTGTCTTTATCACAGACATTGTTCAATCATTAACTACAGTAAGTAAGATTAATTCAGTATTCTTTCAGATCTGGAGACTACAACTCATAGTACAGACAGCAAATGGTTTTAGACATGCATCATAGGGGCATTGCCAAAATGCAGAATTTGTTATGTGTATTCATACATTAACTATCAATTACCCACATTTTCAGACTGACAAATTAAAAAAACAATACTCGAAAAAAACTTTCAAAAAAATACTCTACATGAAGCTGAGACATTTTTAATATGTATTTTCCACTTTCAATTATTTTACTACTCATTGTGCGTAAGAAATGAATACTCAAGTAACTTTTTTTAGTTTGAAGGTGCTCCTTTATTTATGTTGAATAGTGTAGGGTGAATACAGAAAGATGAAGAAAATAGAATAGCCTGAAGCAAAGTAGTCCAGCACGTGTATCTGTTCAAACATGAATAATAAATTGCACAGGGAATACTAATATTTTTCTACATCGGCCTATTCAAGTTTAATATGTACTCTGTCTTGTTATAACTGGTTAGAAATAAAAGCACTGAAAATGATTTTCAGTGTAATTGCTTCCCCTCCCAATGAAATCATAGAGGAATATGCCTACAAAGGCAGCAGCTGAACTTGAGTCTAATAGGTTTCTCTACTAGACAACAAAATGAGACACATACTGGTCTTTCCCCACTGGCATTTGTATTTGGCTATATGAACCCTGACAAATGTTCTCGATTTGAATCATCACATCACCTCTATCACTCCTTAGGAAGTGGTACTTCCCTGAAAAATACAATAAAAGAAAAACTTCATCAAAACAAAATGCTGATATTTGATAAAATCAAGCCATCAGGGATAGATCTAAGAAGGAGAATGCTAAGAGTTGTTATACACAAATTGTACATCTTTTGTATATGATGGCATTCATTTCCAGAAATCATGTCCATCATACTGTCACTACTAATGGTTAACAATGATGTGTAACAGCTTGTGTAAAAATATTGAAGTGAAATCCTTATTCAGTATGATTTAAGACAGTGTTAGTTTCCTATGGAAGTAGAAGCTGCTTATATTATCAGGACAGTAGGACAGTTAGTAATAGTGTCCAAGCCTTTACCATATCAGCACTGGTGTTGACAGTTTTTAGCAGACCTTACTGGTTCAATTTTTTAACTATGATTTATCCTGAGCAAATAGCATCTAACAACGATCCTGAAGAGACACCCCATATGAACATTTGGCCACTGAGAATGATCCAGATGTACCAAAGATGCTACTCAAGAGTTGTGTACACTCAGGCAGCTGTGACAAAC
Organism: Pelecanus crispus; assembly: GCF_030463565.1. Lineage (NCBI taxonomy): Eukaryota > Metazoa > Chordata > Aves > Pelecaniformes > Pelecanidae > Pelecanus > Pelecanus crispus. Next base: position 107,280,751 of record NC_134645.1, read on the forward strand.
CAGCTTTTCTCTTCGTGAAAGGGCAACATGAATGTGATAAGCTCTGCCTTATGTTAGACATTAAAGCTGATCCCTCACTGTACTAGAAAAATGTCTAAGCATCATCATAGTTGGATCCTCAATATTTTTTTCCTAATTAATACATATAGCATCTTCACTGCTAGTTTGCCAGACCACCTACAGAGACATAACACGCTTTTAAAACCTACCCAACCAAACATTCAGTTCCTGTTAATAGTAATGGTGTCATTCTCTGCAAAATGCTGGATGTTCTACATAGAGACTTACTATATCTTCCATGGCTTTGGCATACAGCTCATTTTCTGTCACTGTTTTTGTTGGCATCAGAGGTGAGCTGGGTGTTTAGCTCCTGTAGGTTCCTTTGGTCCTCTTTGATAAAGCAGAGAGGAGATACACTACAGATTATGTGGCAATTAATATTTTACTCACAGCAGAGACAGTAATCTCAGCCACTTGTTTCCTAGAGGAAACTGGAAAATTATGGAGGTTGATTCTTCCTAACTCTCATTTTTAAACGTATCCAGACTAGGGAAGTAAAAGTCACACAGAAAATAGAATCATAGAATCGTTTAGGTTGGAAACGACCTTTAAGATCATCCAGTCCAACCATTAACCTACACTACCAAGTCCACACTAAACCAGTCAAGGGTAGACTAGACTAAACCATGTCCCGAAGTGCCACGTCTACCCATTTTTGGAATGCTTCCAGGGATGGTGACTCCACCACCTCTCTGCACAGCCTCTTCCAATGCTTGACTACCCTTTCCGTGAAGAAACTTTTCCTAATATCCAATCTAAACCTCCCCTGGCGCAGCTTGAGCCCATTTCCTCTCGTCCTATCGCTAACTACGTGGGAGAAGAGAACAACACGCACCTCACTACAACCTCCTTTCAGGTAGTTGTAGAGAGCGATAAGGTCTCCCCTCAGCCTCCTCTTCTCCAGACTAAACAACCCCAGTTCCCTCAGCCGCTCCTCATAAGGCCTGTGCTCCAGACCCTTCACCAGCTTCGTTGCCCTTCTCTGGACACGCTCCAGCACCTCAATGTCTTTCTTGTATTGAGGGGCCCAAAACTGGACACAGTATTCCAGGTGTGGCCTCACCAGTGCTGAGTACAGGGGGACTATCACCTCCCCTATAGGCATATATTTGTAAAACAGATATAATCAAAGGAATTATTCAAATAGATGATGTGCTGTATGAAGTTTCTGGGGTTTTTTTGATACCTGGAAATGATCTAATGCAATTATTTCAATAGTGTATTTCCCCAACTAATTGAAAGAGACTTAGTAAGTACAATACTGACATCTCAGTTTTTTTAATGAGTATAGCATATGTAGGCTAATTAAAGTGTGTTCTCTGGGTCTTTAAGCTTACTTAGTTTTAATTGCTAGAATATTGTTTTAAAATTGAAGTGGTTTTTTTTTACAATTGTCAATAACAACAGTGTATGGCAAATACTTCAAGCAAAAAGTGATTACTAAATAAGCAAATTCTACCTTACCTCCATATGACACTTGGAGTCAGAATTATTTTAAATAAAACTCCTTAGAAAAAAAAAGAGGGTTGTTTTTTTTTTCTTTATTGAGCACTACCAAATAGAAACTAGCTGATGAAGTCTTAATGTAGTGTATGTGCCAAACATTAGTAAATCTGGTGAAATAGAAGTCTGAACACCTATTCCTTCATGTGAAAAAGGAGCAGATCATCACTCAAAGGAATCTGTATAAAAATTCAGTCCTCCTAGGTTTGCTGCTGGGAAATACATCATTAACTTCCACTCTGTTTCTGGTATGAGTAAAAATGAATTTAATATTCTACTTCAGATCTGTAGAATACTTTTGTGCTAGTACTTTACAAGCAGCATTTCCTGAAATCCAAGTTTACCACCATCTTACCAAGATTATTTTGAAACAGAATATTTACATCTTTCTTCTAGTAGAATTACAGTGTTTATATCATACTCCACAATACTTATGTAAAAACCCCACTGCTCAGAAATTGGGTACTTTTAAAAAAGTAAAAAGAAGGAAAAATCCTTCATGCTGTGAGCCGTGTAATAATACAAAGCGATTTCTGAGCTTTCTCTGACTTTTGAATCAACCAGCCCTGCTACCGCAAGCAGGCCAGGGTTAATTAGCTCATCGTGCTGTATTGCTATTTTGCTTCTGTTACGTATGAGCCAGCTTGTTCAGAACTACCTCAGATGCCTCTTATTTCCTCTTCCTCTCCACATCACATTTTTGAAGTTTTATCATAGTGTATAAGGGAGCCCAAGGTTTACTGGTTTAGAACAAAAAATACAGAAACCAAAAATGACTGCGTGTTTAGTCCTTTGAGTACTCACTGGGGAATGGGAAGTTACATACCTGCATTAAAGATCTATTTGATAAGATACAAAAATGTAGTAATATGGAGTAGAATGTGATTTTCCCCACTTCTGTGCAACAGCCCTAACCATAAAGCTCCTATGTCATTTTTCCTCCCATCCTTTTGTTTTGTTTTGTTTGGGGTCTTTTTTTGTTGTTTTTGTGGGTTTTTTTGGTTGGTTTGTTTTCCTTTTTTTTTTGACTTCTTGCCTGTGTGGTTATAGAGTTTCAATAAGAAGAGTGATAGATGCCCCCAACCCCAGAGTACTCCAAAGCCTGGTGACTAGGACTGCCTTTCTCATGAGAAATATGGATATCTGTGCAATGAAGAGCAAACTGAACTATTGTAGTCTGCATTTTTATTACTGTGCAAATCATGGAACCAAACTAGTCATCATCTGTGCATGGTCTATAAAACTGTATAATCCACATGAAGTTTTTAAAAGATGATAAAAGGTTTCATGGTATTTCAAGAAATCTGATGACTGATAAAGTTCTGTAGTCCAAAATGTTTAGCGTTTGATAACCCAGTTGTTGATGTAAGGGTACGGGACCTAAGAGAATGAGTCTCTAGTTTTCTCCATCTGCCAGCCTGGAGCATACCCAGATCTTTATAGAAAAGTTTCAGGTGACTTTCAGGAGGTTTCTCAGGCCTAGAAATGCCAAAGGATGGAAGCAGCGACTTGCTGCCCTGAGCACATTATCTAGAGACAGAAGGATTCAACTTTGCATGTAACATTTGCACATTACTGTCTCCAGGCAGCTGTGTCTTCCACCTTAGATTGCTCCACAAACTATTGGATCCCAACTCAGGTCTCTTGAACTCTGCCCATTCACTCTGGAGCAAACTTCCTGAGATCCAGGTTCCTGGTTCTAGTTTTGTACCCTGGATAACATGCACATTTTTCTTGACCTGCCAATCCCCCAGTCAAAATTAACCTCAGGTGAACATAGACATGTGCAGTACAGCCTTCTACATGATCCTAGAATCACTTTATATTCTGTAAATAGAAAAAGGTACAATTCATCCAACCTATTTCAGATGTTCGCATCAATTTAAGAGGAATCATATTGTGAAAGTGCGTCTTTCTATCCGTTGCCTTTGAGGGACTTTAGATTAATTTATATTGTGCACAACAGCCTGTAATTGGATGTATACCATCCTCTATTTCCATCAAATGGGGAAAACACCCCACGGGAAGTATTTACTTGGTCTGTGGGACTAGGAGCTATGTAAGACAAGATACACAGATGCTAATCAATGAAGTCAAGTAAAAATGTTTTGAATATATATTGCTGTCCTGGTTTCAGCTGGGATAGAGTTAATTTTCTTCCTAGTAGCAGGCATAGTGCTGTGTTTTGGATTTAGTAGGAGAAGAATGCTGAGAACACACTGATGTTTTAGTTGTTGCTAAGTACTGCTTATGCTAGTCAAGGACTTTCCAGCTTCCCATGCTCTGCCAGGTGCACAAGAAACTGGGAGGGGGCACAGCCAGAATAGTTGATCCAAACTGACCAAAGGGCTATTCCATACCATGTGACGTCATGCTCAGTGTATAAACCAGGGGGGGTTGGCTGTGGAGCAGCGATCGCTGCTCGGGAACTGTCTGGGTATCGGTCGGCGGATGGTGAGCAACTGCATTGTGCATCACTTGCTTTGTATATTATTATTATTATTATTATTATTATTATTATTATCATCATCATCATCATTATTATTATTATTATCATTATTATATTGTTATTATCATCGTTACCATTTTACTCTATTTCAATTATTAAACTGTTCTTATCTCAACTCAGGAGTTTTTCTCACTCTTACTCCTCTGATTCTCTCCTCCTTTCCCACTGGGGTAGGGGGAGTGAGTGAGCGGCTGCATGGTGCTTAGTTGTTGGCTGTGGCTAAAACACGACAATTGCATATTCATATTATAGAAAATCTGAAATATTGCAGACAGCTGTGAGATGCAGTGAGCTATAAAACTGTATATGCTTTAGGCTAAGCAGAAAGACCTGCGCTATGCAAATAAGAAAATGTAAATTTATATGTTGACGTGGGGTTAATTTTTTATATTATAAAATAGCCCATTGCCTTCAATAGGATAACTCAGGCATGAAGTCCAGGGAATAACATTACAGGGCAGGGCATTATTCAATGATTAAAACGCAGCAAAGCACCAGAATGCTTAAATACTATCCAAGTAACTCTACCAATGTATTGCATTAGAAGGGTCATGTCTATATGGGCAGTTTTCTGACCCAGGAGAAAAGGAGATTATAGTGGTCTATGCTTAGTCTGAGTCCACTTAATTCAGTATCAAAACTGCTTTCTTCCTTTGTGAGAGTTTTTGTTTTGGAATTTCATATTTCATTACAGATTTTAATTTCCCCTCGTTTATCTAATTTAACAGAAGACGTTAAGAGAGGTACTTACTAATAACTCTTTCTTTCACCTCTACAATGTTTTGGAAAAAATGTTTTCTGCAAAACTGTACTCAGGAGTGAAGAGATATTAATAATTATGAATTGATTTACATAGAAATAGGCTAATTATTATGTTGACGTATAAAATTAGTCATTGTTAAAAATTTTAAAGTCTGGTTTTTATTTTAAGGAAATTTTTATTGCTTTATAGAGTGTCCCATAGCATCATCTCTAATTGGCTTTGGATTTCCTAAAACTCAGCTGCAGATGTTTTTTATTACATTCACAAGAGATAAAAGCTGGTTTTGTAATACATATTGCTTTTCAATTGATTTTAAAGAGATTAAGGGGAATCCCTTTGGTGCCAACTATCTTCAGATAAAAGAGGAGAGAGAATTTGGTAAATCACATCTTATTTTGTTCCTCTATAGAATTAGCTATACCATTTTTTCTTTCTATGTCTAGTATTTTCAAGTAATGTAATAATTTCCTAATTCCTTGTTTGCAAATCACAAATTAATGCATGGGAAAAGCTGCAGCAGTTGTTTATCACACCTCTGAAACATTGCTTCATGCAGCAAAATATAGTATGTGTCCATTACATATGGCTATTTCATGTAAAAAGAACAGTAAAGCCTTAGGAGCATATTATCTTGTTTTCTCGACATTTTCATTAGTATAGGATAAAAATTCCAATCACTGGTGTTTATAGTATAAAAAGTGTCGTGGTTTAGCCCCAGCCAGCAACTGTCTGAAACCAGGACAAAAAGTTATCAATTTAAAGGATGTGCAGCATGTGATATAACTTCTGATAACTGACATAACTTCTCTGTCTGGAAGGATCAAGCCAGTGTGGGGAGTTCACTGCTGTGGTGTAGGCTGCAGGGGGAGGTTTTGCAGCAGACCCGGCCAGTGCAAAGCGAGGGATGAGAGGGAAAGACAGAGTGAAAGACAAAAAACAAGAAAGATGAATGCATTTATGCTACATATCCAGGGCCAGGACTGAGTTATGCATTTAATTTTTTTTTTTTTTTTAGGTATGGTTCAGTTATATTATCATGGCCTGTCATTAACATGTTATAATTACATACTCTTCCACTACTACATAAGTATAGTGTAAACACTCAAAATAATTGCACATAAAATCCATAAAACAAAATTAAGTTTCAACATTCTCTCAGGAAATTTTAAAGTCACTCTGAGTACAAAAAGTACTCTGAGTTTGATTTTTCCACAAATATGCATTTTATGGGTACTCTCAGACAAATTTGGTTTTGCTCATCTCTGACTTTTATTATAAGGTTATTAATGTAATGGCTCTACTTTGCTACTGGTGTGTCTTATTTAAACCATATTATCTGGAAAAAAACCTTGTTAGTATCTGTCTGCAACATTGTGTTTTTTAAAATAATGAATGGTTGGTCTTAAATAATTTGAGACATCTATAATTACACCTTAAAATAATGAAATGATTCAGTCTCTGTAAGACAGATGGCTGTAGCACAGAAAACCAGCTTCACAATTGGCACTAATTAACAACCTTGCTGGAATCTCAGCAGTGGCCAAAATATTAAATGGGTATCAAAACTAAATTACTCAGCCAGAGTTAGTTTGTCCAAGTTGATATATTGATAAGAGATTGTGAATGCCTTAATTGCATGTATGCTCACTCATATTTATTTCCTGAAAGCAAATAGTGACTTCACAGTCCTGTAAAGATAAATATCCTATTTCCTATTAAACTAAAATAAAAGTGTTCTCTGTTTGCGTGAACTGAGAGAATGCATTCTAGGAGCTAACAGCTCCATGCTGTCATGTTAAGAAATTATTGTGGTTAAAAAAAAGTTACTGTAAAAATATATGTACATCACTTCTCCTTTCTAACCAGGTCTATATACAGTAATTTCTGGAAGCTAGTTCCTGGTGTTATGGCTTTATAGTACTTATTTCTTGGCGAAACAAAAACTTAGTTTTTAAAATTAAAGAAATGTGTACATATAATAAATACTATAACATAGACTAGTGCCTTATGAAATGTGGATGTGAAAAACTGCATTTAAGAACTTTATTAGCTGTCAGGAAATATCCAGAAACACCTGCCATCATTTTGCTTCGGTTTAAAATGGCGAGCTGGTCTGCATACATAGCAAACACAGTGATATGAAGGTCCACAGCAATTCTGACAGGGTAATAGCATCAATCTGAAAACAAAATTCTTCCCACACAGACCTTGACACAACAGACTATGATAACTCCTTAGTGATGCAGAAATTGCATGAATATATAAAATCTGAAGAAATTTAGGGCATAAAATCAAAACCACACTTTTAATTAAAATATATGAATGCTTTTAATTTCTTTTAACTCTGAAATAAAATATAAAATGCCTACTCAATCAACACAAACAATTTCCACAACTAACGATAAAACTACACTCATTCCGTTTTACAGCTTAGCTTAAACATAGTTAATGAGGAAGGGGGAGAAGGTATGGGGAGACATGTTCAATGGACTTTCAGTCTAGTCTGCTATGATATTATTTCAGTGCACAACAAAAGAAAAACAACCAAAAGAAGTCTCAGTTTCTTATTTCTCTTATAAGAATTTCTGTTCCTTTCTTGAATTACTTGGGCTACCTCTAATAAATGATTTGGAGACCATATTTGTCTCCCTTCACTTTTCACCTCTCCTTGGAGCCTAACAAAACTCTAATTTAAACTTCTACTGTAGGCAAATGTAAACATTTCCTTTTTTTGCCCTTAATATTTCTGATTAAAAGGTTCCATTCTTACCAATACTTTTCCAGATTATTTTCACTTAGAAGAACAGTTTTAAAATAAAAAGGGTTCATAAATAACTGGGTTGTCTATGAACGGTGCTCGACTGACATCTCTGTCGTGACTGTACTGTAAATTGTCCAACAGAAAATCCATGATGTTAACAGCTGTTCAGTGTCTCAATAGTTTTCTTCAGCCCTTTTATAAATGGCAGAATAATTAAGTTTCATTTCTGGTAAATGAAACGGCAGCTTTTAATTGTATAGATAAGGATTTACTAAGGACTTGTTTGTATGGGGATGTTAGTTCCAGATATTCGTAGAGTCATAGAATCATAGAATCATAGAATGCTTTGGGTTGGAAGGGACCTTTAGAGGCCATCTAGCCCAACCCCCCTGCAGCGAGCAGGGACAGCTTTAACTAGATCAGGTTGCTCAGAGCCCTGTCCAACCTGACTTTGGATGTTTCCAGGGATGGGGCTTCCACTACCTCTCTGGGCAACCTGTTCCAGTGCTTCACCACCCTCACTGTAAAAAACTTCTTCCTTATGTCTAGTCTAAATCTATTCTTCTTTAGTTTAAATCCATTATTCCTTGTCCTGTCACAACAGGCCTTGCTAAAAAGATTGTCCCCATCTTTCCTATAGGCCCCCTTTAAGTATTGGAAGGCCGCAATAAGGTCTCCCTGCAGCCTTCTCTTCTCCAGGCTGAACAACCCCAACTCTCTCAGCCTGGCCTCATAGGAGAGGTGCTCCAGCCCTCGGATTATTTTGGTGTCCCTCTTCTGGACCCGCTCCAGCAGGTCCATGTCCTTCTTGTGCTGAGGGCCCCAGAGCTGGACGCAGTACTCCAGGTGAGGTCTCACCAGAGCAGAGTAGAGGGGCAGAATCACCTCCCTCAACCTGCTGGCCACGCTTCTTTTGAGGCAGCCCAGGATATGGTTGGCTTTCTGGGCTGCAAGCACACATTGTTGGCTCATGCCCAGCTTTTCATCCACCAGTACCCCCAAGTCCTTCTCTGCAGGGCTGCTCTCAATCCCTTCATCCCCCAGCCTGTACTGATATTGGGGGTTGCCCCGTCCCAGGTGCAGGACCTTGCACTTGGCCTTGTTGAACCTCATGAGGTTCACACAGGCCCACCTCTCCAGTTTGTCCAGGTCCCTCTGGATGACATCTCGTCCTCCTGGTGTGTCAACGGCACCACTCAGCTTGGTGTCGTCTGCAAACTTGCTGAGGGTGCACTCGATCCCACTGTCTATGTCATTGATGAAGATATTAAACAGCACTGGTGCCAGTATGGGGGTCCCTGAGGGACACCACTTGTCACTGGAATTTGCGTGAATATTGCAGGAATATTGTATGAGTGTACTTCATACTGGCTGTTTTTGAGGAGGACGTTAGTATACAGTAAATGTGGGACAGTGTACTTCATTTTTAGACTTTGAAAAAGAAAACAACTTTGCCCAGAGCCTTTTAAGAACACTAATGAGGTACCTATGCTACCTAGTTTAGGCACTGAACTCACATAGCTCTGAAATCAAGAGGCTTAGCTGGTTCCATGTCTTGGAGAGATGTAGAAAGCAGTTCAGAGACCCTACCTTTGCATGCTGACTAATCAACTGGCTCTCAATCAGTCTTTGAAGATGCCAGCTTCTCTATTAATACAGGTTTCAGGTGCGCTAATGGCTTACTAGCAGTATTCTCAGAGGGAGTTAGCACACAATTGCTAGCAAATTGTAATTCACATAAGTCATCTTTGCACAAACCTCCCAGTGCAGACTACCTTTAAGAAGCAGACTGTCATTAATTCCACTAACAGACTATTGCATGGCAACCAGAGGCAATTTGCAGTCCATACTCAGAATGTTTAAAAATTGACAAAAATGCTCTTCTCGCTGTTTTTTTCAATATCTAATCAAGGCTTAACATCTATAAAACCCAGACTTTGTCCATGGAACTTTAGGTGTCCTGAAAGGGGGTCTAAAATCCCCAACAAAATCATGACAGAAAAAAAACGATGACTACTAAACACACAGAAACTACCCATGACTGAGGAAGTCCCTGAGCAATTGTTGGAAGCTTTTTAGTGTGAAGTATGAAGGGAGTTTTGTCACAGAATGCTTGCTCCATTCCTACACTTCTCCCTAGATGTCTGTTACTGGCCACTGTCTGAGCCAGAATACTGATGTAGCCAATGGTTGGTCTGATCCAGCACAGTTGATCTTATGTTAGTTGAGGTGTCTATGGGAAGGGGGTGGGGGGAGTTGGCTGGCTTTGAGAGATTGGCTTGAAAAATGTTGCCCACATACTTGTACCAATAAAAGTCGCAGTAAGAATGCAGTCACCTTCATTCTCAGCCAGAACTTATTTCGGTGTTATCACTACCGGTTTACTCCTATACTTAGGTGAAGGCAGGTTTGTTGCTTAAGGTATATCAGTGTAGCGGATATAAAAGTTTCTAGATCAGCCCTTAAAATACAAGAAAACCAAACAACTAAGAAAACTTATTTATTAGATTAGATTATTTGTATGCTGCTGAGCTTCCATGGTGTTGTTCTTAATGATGTGTTAGGAAGCTTAGAGCTTTGGGGAGGCATCTATTAACATTATTATTTCAAAATAAATATAGAAGATAAAAATTAGATTGCAAAAGGTATGTGATATGGAAAAAACAGTAGATACTGTTTTGCCTAAAATAAAAATAAAATTACATAGTATATTGAACACGTATATAAATAAGGTTGGCAATCATTACTGTACAGACCACACTTTGTATAAAAGTTATGATAGCCATTTTGTCATACATTAGTCTTCTCTTCTGTCATAAGAATGTGACAAATAGCAATTTCCACAGTCAACTCATTAAAGAAGAGGAACATTGAGAACCGTGATTAGCAGAACTTAAAGCAAAGATCCATTCAGGAGAAGAGTGACTTAGAGAATCGGATAAAGTCTAAGATACTTCCCCTGGTGTGCAGAGATTGTCACAACCCCACCAATGAAGGTAGGGGTGCTAGATTAGGGACTTCCTAATATTGGCTGGGAGCTGCATCAGCAACATGGATGATGGTAACAGAGATCCCTGATCTTATGCAATTAGTTCTTCCCATTCAGTTCCAATGCAAATTCAAGGGTATGATTTCAACCGTAGGCTGGGAACAGATCAAAGGTATTAAATAAAGTGATGCAAGAACCTTATGTTGTGATCCTTTGCCATATGTTTCATGGCATCACAGCTCTGAAAGCATTCAAGTTCATCAGTGATTGAATGATGATCTGAACATGCAACTGAAAGGAGGACCTGTAGCTTAGGGCTTTGTCCTCTGATCTGGAACTCACATTCCTCTGCCTCTGACTGTGACTTGCTCACTTGTGAAGTGCCTCAGGGATCTGTATGAGGCTCAGCCAGTAGGCGCTTCTCAGCACGGTGTGATTTAACAGATGAAAGGTGTGCAGAATACAGTTTTACTTTAACAATTTCTACAGCAATCTTCTTTCCTGTGGTGTTCAATTATGTGTTTCACAGTAGCAAGTATCTCCAGGTGCTGTTTATTCTCCTTCCTTGGATACAGTCTGTCCATGCATGGATTTTTTCACTGAACGAGAAAAAGATAACAACCAGTGTTGACCACTATAAATTCTTAGGCATAAACAGAGTTTATTTCATGGCTCCGCAGGCTCACAGGTATGAGAAGACTTCTCAGCATTTTTACCTTGCTTGCATTTAGTAAAAATGTGAATACCAAAGTCTTCTGTATGCTCTCAGAACTGTACACTTTAGCACTGTAGTGGAAAGCATAAAAGACAAGTTCTTCCAGATCATATGTTGAAAAAAATGTTACTGCTGCAAGATGAAAGAATGATCAACTGAAATTCCTTTCAACTAGGAATGATCAAGCTTTCATCAAACTTTCTGTCAAATATTTGTTTCTGTGATATAAAAGAGATCAACAGGAAGGTCTTAGAGAAATGTGTTCCGTATGTATTAAAATAACGATAAACAAAGTTTCTGGGACCATTTATTTTAACTTGTTATTTGAATTGAGAAAAAAAACTTTAAAGATCCTCTTAGTATCTGAAGAGATGTGATGTCATAATTTGTAGTTAAAAAGAAAGACATGAGAAAGCTGTGAGCAGCAGAGGTGTTACACTGACTGCTGTGGGTTAGCCCCAGCCAGCAGCTGCGTCCCACCCAGCCACTTGCTTGCTTCTTCCCCTGGTGGGATGGGGGAGAGAAATGGGAAGGTAAGAGTGAGAAAACTCATGGGTTGACATAAAGACAGTTTAATAGGTAAAGCAAAAGCCATGGGTGCAAGGAAAGCAAAACAAGGAATCCATTCTCTGCTTCCCATTGGCAGGCAGGTGTTCAGCCATCTCCAGGAAAGCAGGGCTCCATCACACATAATGGTTACTGGGGAAGACAAACACCATAGCTCCAAATGTCCCCCTGTTCCTTCTTCTTCCCCCAGCTTTTATTGCTGAGCATGACATCATATGGTATGGGATATCCCTTTGGTCAGTTGGGGTCAGCTGTCCCAGCTGTGTCCCCTCCCAACTCCTTGTGAACCCACAGAGTACTTGCTGGAGGGGCAGCATGAGAAAAACAAAAGGCCTTGACTCTGTGCAAGCACTGCTCAGCAACAGCTGAAACATCCAGGTGTTATCAACACTGTTTTCATCACAAATCCAAAACACAGCACCATGTGAGCTGCTCTGAAAAAAATTAAACCTACTCCAGTCAAAACCAGTATACTGATATTCATATTTCAGCCTGAACAATAGTTGAAACCAAGATTCTGATGCTGATAAATATATATTTTTAATGCAAATTATTTATTGTAAATTTATAGTTGTGAATAGGAAGAAGACAATCATAAAATAGGAACTCTCAAGATTTTACTGCCCTAGACAAAAAAAAAATTAGTTCAGTCTTGCAGCCCACAGGCATTAAGCAATTTTTTATCTAGATTTTCTTGCCTGGGGCAACTACCTGTATGTCAAAGTTGGTCTGTGATCAAGGGTCACAGACCTAGCAATAGTCTTTCTCTTTGTATACTGAAGTCAGTTATTTGAATATCACAGAAAATAATTAAATAAAGTGTCTTAAAACATACAGGAGAGGAACACATTTTTATATATATGTAGATATAGATTGCTTTTATCAATTTGAATTGCAGTCTTCTGAATAGATATTGATAATTGGCCAGTTAGCACTCTGAATACACATTTCTCTTAAGTGCTTCATTAAATAAGTAGGATGCTGGTCAGATGATCTCAAATAATTTTGTATTAATAAAACTTAGCACTTTAACAGAAAGTAAGCAGCTTAAAGAGCAAGAATACAAAAGCTTTTGCATTTTGGTGATGTTTCTTCTTATTTCTTCTATGAAGATAACAGAAATCTGACTTATTTCTCTTTAAAATTTGGCCTTCTGGTCCAGCTTGTATAAAAAAAAAATTATCCAAAATTATACATTAAGGAGTTTTGTTTTAGAAAAGCCTCTCATACTCAGCCTGAAACAGTTCTCTGGAGTATTGCATGATATTACTTAAGAAGGATTTATTCCTTATAAGAAATATATAAGATAACTTCAACCTTATTTAGGTAAGTAAGTGCAAAAGTATGATCAGGCTGCTGTGTGAGCCAAGTGACTTGTTAGAGGGCTGCAGTGTTTTTCTTTTCCCCAGGCTGCTCTGTTTACCCAGGGAAATGAAACGCCAAACTCCTGCCTACAGTCTGAGGTCCCAAGAAGAGATGCAGTTAATAGATCTTCACTATAGTAAGAAAGGAGGTGAAGGGAAAGTTTAGCTAAAAAAAAGCTTTCTTAAGTTTCCTAATAAGATATACTGTTGTTTTTAGCAATACAGCAGCTTATGCATTCAATATGTCAACTATAACTATTACCAGTATGCTAATAAATTAAACTACTGCATGGAACACTTACAATAATCTATAACATGTTGTTAGAAAATTTACCTGTGTTGATGTGTATTTCTCGCTTAAGTATATACAAATTTTAAATACATTTTGTATATACTTGTTTTCATAAAGCCCTGATCCAAAGCATTGCTGTGGCCCTGGTATGTTAATACCCATTTAAACACAGTTAGGAAGCCTGCCATTACCTCTCTTGAACACACTGTTTCCAAAAGTTGACATGCCGTACCGCGATTCATACTGCAATGTCAGTCAGAACTGTTGTACATTCTAAAGTAATGACTGTGTTTTAATGACTTCCTTCTCTGCTGTTTCTACTTATTATTTGATAGATTTACCAAGATATTTTAAAAATTGAATAAGGAACCTTTAATAAATGTTTCCATTTTATTTATATGTGTTTGTATTTATGGAATATTAAGAACACAATATTTTGGAGCAGGATATCTAATTAGTTTATAAACATTAAATTTTCAGTGTGGTTTAGTACAGGAAATGATCCTGAATTCACTTTGGGCATTACTTTGTGCTTCATCACCTCCTAATCATATTAATAAGAGTTCATATTAGCAAATGCATTACTATTTCAAGCAACTCATGGAGTATTGTTATTCTGATGCGACAGTCAATTTAGCATTAATAATAGAACTTACGTTCTGCTGCTTTTTATGCCCTTCTGTCTGAACCCAATGATTGGCATATTTAATGTAATCTTACACTGTGGCATGGTTGAACACTGGGAATATTTTTAGCCTCAGACATCCAATTAAGTATAAGGGAGCTGGGATCAAAATCCACCACGCTCCTCATTTAGAATTAACTACAGCAGTATTAGGAAAATCATCTGAAGAAAATTATTTTCTACCTCATAAAAATGGCTGTCTAACTGGCTGAAAAGATTGCTAAATTTATCTTTGCTTTTGTAGCAGCTTTCCTTGCAAATGTAGCAAATAACAAGAATCCTGTAAGTAAAAGGCAACTGAAACTGCATGTATATACAGAGCAATATTTACCTGCAGAAAATGGTTCTCTTGCTCAGGCTTCTGCTGTTAGCCTGAACAAGACTGTCATAACCCCAGTAGAGCAGAGCTGCCAAGGTGTCCTATTGAACTGAGCAGATAGAGTGAGCAGCCTCCCGGGAAATTAAAACCATTGTTCGGCATCAGAAACAGGGTATAGACTCTGAGCCATTAGTAAATGGAGTGCTTTTATAAAGATAGCTAATTTATAAGAGACTTGTGTTAATTTGGTGCTTATCTTGAGTTATTATGATTTTATGCACCATTATCCTTTTTTACATTTGTTTAAATATCTAGTATCTGCTAACACATGGTGTTTCAGTCCTTAGGGGAATGCTTGCAACTGGAGTTGTTTTGTTCTCTGCTCTGTAAATCCTTTGATGTATCAGCTAAGAAAAGTTTAATGTTCTGATTTACAAATGAATGATGTGGCACGGTCACTTCCGGTTCTGCCAGGTTGTGGGAAAATACAATATTGCTAGATGTGCCTGCTGGGAATTGTGTGAGCAGGAATGTATCCTCAGAAACAGAAGACAGAAATACAGTTTTCTCTGAAAGAAGGTGAGAAGCTCTTGATTGAGCTCCATGAAACCGAACTTCTAAAACAGTGAGTTTGGTATATACAAGGATGACATATACAACTTTGAATTTAGTGTAAATAAAGTGAACCAATTTATCCCTGTCAATATACAATGTCTGTATGTCCTGTTATATGTAGACTCTACAGTATGGAAAAGCTAAGGTTTGGAGTATGACTGTAACAGAAGGTTTGTTCTGGACTACAGACCGCTTGCGCTTGAGGCTTTTAATCTGGTTCACATGAAGGATCATTAAAGCAATACTCTCCCAGCTGCTGGCAGCACTAAAAATCATTTCATATAACCATGCTTGCGGCAAAGTTCATATACGGTCTGATAAGAGGGGAAGGTGAGACCGAAGGGATATAAAGGGAAGAAACTGCCATAGGGATAAGAAAAAAGGGAAGGAAAAGTGAAAGACATTCAGCCCCCAAGGCTGATAAGGGAGTATGAGACAGTATGGGAGAAGGAAGCAAAATGGAAGGGCAGGACAGGAAGGCAAATATTTGACATGAGACAAAAGAGACTGTGACACCATTTTGGATGCAGGAAGGAACACAATTCACTTTTACATGGGCACACAGGAACAGGCCAACACCCTTTTTGTGTCTGCATAGGATATGATTGTAATTTTGTCTGTGGTAATATATGTTTTTAATAGATCTTGATTTTATTTCAGTCTATGATAATGTTGCTTGTTGAGGCCTTTTCACTTAGGATTTCTTAAAAATGTTATCTGGTACCAGACATAGCTTAATTTGAGTAATCTCTGTGAACAGCAAAATGGTAGACTCAAGTGAAACATTAACATTTTAAATGGTAATTATGATTTCTATTCTTCATCCTACAGTACTTCAGTAAAGATGGTGACATACATCTTTTTTTAATGAGGTTAACTTTATTGTTGCTCTTGTCTGTATTCTCTCCCTTATTCTTTTGTGTATTCTTGTAAAAAAAAAAATGTTGTTAAAATGAGTCAAACTTTTAGTAAAGCAAGTCATAATGAACTAGAGACCCACGTCCTTAAAAAAGGGAAACCAAGGCAGAATATAATAGGGAAATTGTTTGGTTACCATTCATATTCCTTTCCATGAAGCTATCTGGCAAAATGTTATATTCTCCCCCACCCTGAGGTAAAATAATTTCTTCTAGAAGGTTGAAAAAAACCCTAAACAACTGTGTGCCAGGGAACCATTTTACTAAATTATCAGTGATGGGCGTACAGTAGTCAATAAACATCAAGGCCCGTATTGAGACGAATGGGTGTTTGAAAACCACAATTGAGAGTAAAGGTACAGCTTCAGTGTCTGTTCTGTAATTCAGTGATCACACTTAAAGGGTTCCCCTGCCTGTAAATAAATGCTAGATGCAGAATGAAATGCCTGAGCCTATTTTCCTGCATGTTGGAGAAGCCCAGAGGAAGGAGGGCAAAATGGTTGATAAGCTGCAGATTTAGTGAAACTTGGTTTCACACGCAAAGCTATTCAACTTGATGGAGAAAGGGTTGCTCTGCGTCTGCTTGGCTTCTTTTCCAGGCTGAAGAAGTCCAGGGTGGGACAGGATATTGCAGAGCGTGTGCCAGGTCGTGTGGTCCAGTGTGTGGTCAGCAGCACCACGGAGCCAGTACTTCCCCAGGGGCCATCAAGCCCAGGCAGCGACAAAGCAAAGCGGTGTAAACAGGATACTGAAGCACACCACCAGTGAGGCTGTGCACACTTCTAGATAAGGGTGTGATTAAGTACCTTGCCATCTCATTATCAAATGAACTGAAGCAAAGTGGATCCCTGTCTCAGGTGGAGCTCATTATATCTTAATGTCAGGAACAGTCTTTTCCGCCAGTGGATATACTGACAATATTCTGAGGCGAAAAGATGTGTATGAGATTCCCTTGAATTATCAAGCTACTCCACAGCAGAGAAATTTAAAAGTTTAAATATGAACTTGGTTATTTAACAGAACACTTGTGAGACAGATAGCCATGATGTTTTGTGTAAACTTTATTTCCAACCTCAAGTGTCTCAACAGAGCAGTACGATGATCTCCACAGAGCAGTATCTCTGTTTAATTACTACTTCATTACAATCATTACTGACTGGGAGGTGATTTATAAATCATTTCTGAGTAAAGCATTTGCATTTTGAAGGTGGTTTCATCAACTCATAAACTAAAATTCACACATCCAAACTGAACCCACCAGAATCTTTTACTGCATACAGCAGAATATACTGATTATTAAAGTAGCAGCATGTGAGGAAAAGATGACTGAAAGTACTGTGTAATTTGGGTTGTCATCTCTGAAGACTGAGCTACAGATCTACTCCTATATCTGCAGGATCTCAGGCCTGACTAGTTCCAAATTTACATTTCCTACCAGGTAGACTGTCAAAAAACCTTGCAGTGAATGAACATTGAAATACCTTCTAGAGTAGTTTCAGAGAATTTTACTAGAGCTTAATGTCAGTTCAGTACTATATGATGTTAAAAATAAAAAACCCCTGTGCAATACCTTAATGCACTATTGTATATGAATTATTCATCTGCAAGCCAATTCCTCTTAAAAACTTACAATTCAGTAAGAAATATATAGGTCAGAGAAAATGGCTAGGATATGAGGCTAATAACAGTGGATGCTGCAATGCATGAGTTTTAGGTACTGTATTATCTTTTTCCTGCCTGATGCCTGTCATTCCCATTAACTTGATCATAATCCAGAAAAAGCACTCCTCTGCCTAAACCCTGAGGGTCCCAATCTGATCCATTCGGATTTTTAAGAGTACATACAATACAGAAGTTTCAGTTACAGCAGCTTTCTTTTAAAACACAGGTGAAAAAGAAGGTGTTGATGATGCTCCACTTTCACATACTTCATCTCACTTTAGTTGAACTGTCTAAAAATTCAATATTTAGTAAAGGTAGCTGTCTGCTTTCTTTGTACAGCTGAACATAGAGAAAGCAAATCATCAGGTCAAATTTTATATACTTAAAACAATAATAAATAATAAAGCAATAACACAAGAAACAACAAACTTTTTAACCGATGGTAATTTTTGGCAGCAAGCAATATTTGTTACTGCGAGCATAGTTTGAAGCGATAAATCGTGGAATTACTGATTCTTTTTGTGGAGTCTCTGATGTATTATGAAATCGTGAGTTGACATCTTCCCTTTCTTAATATAATTAAAAATATTCAGTGTTTGTAATAAAGTTCTGACAAATGGCAATTAGATGAAATTGCTGTGTGATTCCCTGGACTAATTTAGCAAGCTCTTCTTTAACAATACTTATTCAGGCATGAACTGCATGTAAACACAGCAACTGCTGTACTGATTGTAAGGATAGAAACTTGGTAATCGCCAGAGGCCTTATCTTTCTAACACAAATCAATGGGCATTATACAAAGACCTGACCAAAACAAACAAAATGGGTGTGAATGAATCTCATATTTTTCCTGCATAGTGATACATCTTCAACAGAAGAAGCAAAAACTGCCAACAGCTGAGTTTATGAAGTCAGTGTTGAGCACTATGGAAATTGTTTGAATTCTGTCACACAGAGGATAGAATAAAGTTGTGTTTTCTATATCCTGTGGAGTGCACACATCATTAGCTCCTGAATATCAAAGAGAGGGAGCACAACAGCAACTGCTCTGATATAATTTGGTTCAGGCTCCTTAGTGGTTGAATATAGAATAGTTTATGGATGCACAACTGAGTTGTGCAACCCTATCAAGGCTTGAGCTGCTGAACCTCCTGCAGGGTTCGATGCTATGTGTTAAGCAGCATCTGCACAGAAAGTTTTCAGGGTCAAAATTAGGAAGTTAGCTACCCTGATTCCATGTGCTCCTTTCCAAGACATTTATTTTATATCTGTTCCTTTTTTGCAGATGATTAAATACCATTTTCAGAAGTGATGTTGACACTTAAATTCCCACATCCCATTTACCTTTCTGGGGACAGCTGTAATAACAATAATAAAAGAATCAAGGGCTGTCATGACAACTATAAATGGCTATATAAATGCATAAGGACATATATAGTGTTCTTGCTGTTTTGATTTCGGTGGCTGAAGTCCTAAAGTTGCTTTGTTTCTTTCACATTTCACCTTTCCAGGGTTCCATACAAGTGAAATACAAGAGAAATTTGCATTCACTTTAGCAAAGATGTTGATATATCATACCTAAGGCATTTTTCAGCAGATTCACAAAATCCACTTGGTGTGGAAGACATAGCAGTAGTCTGAGTTAATTTCCAAAAAACAATATTCCAGGAAATAATATGCAGAACTGAACAGGCATTGATTTCTTGATGAAAATAATCCTAAAATGTAATTATCTTTCATGAACTCAAATGTTTCCTTTTTTGTTTGTTTTGTTTGTTTGTTTGTTTAAATTTAGTAGTACAGTGAATGTCAGTTCCTGAGATCTGTGAGACTTGCTAATATGATTACTCAATCACCAGCTCCAGGAGTTTTGTGATAGGGAGAAATGTATAATACATATATGGAAAACCACAAAAGGCATCCCAGAAGAATTAAAGTACTTGAACCTCTAGCCTGAGTGATTCATTTAACTGTCGTATCTGCTGCACTAAAGCAACTCAAAGAGTTGCAGTCAAAGGCTCGATGTCCAAGTGGAGACCAGTGACAAGTGGTGTTCCTCAGGGGTTGGTGTTGGGACTGATGCTGTTTAACTTCTTTGTCAGTGACATTGAAAGTGGGATTGAGTGCACCCTCAGCAAATGTGCTGACAACACCAAGCTGTGTGGTGTGGTTGACATGCTGGAGAGAAGGGATGCCATCCAGAGGGACCTTGACAGGCTTGAGAGGTGGGCCTGTGTGAACCTCATGAGGTCCAACAAGATCAAGTGCAAGGTCTTGCACATGGGCTAGGGCAATCCCAAGCACAAATACAGGCTGGGCGGAGAATGGATTGAGAGCAGCCCTGAGGGGAAGGATTTGGGTGTGTTGGTTGATGAGAAGCTCAGTGTGACCCAGCAATGTATGCTTGCAACCCAGAAAGCCAGCTGGATCCTGGGCTGCATCAAAAGAAGCATGATCAGCAGGTTGAGGGAGGTGATTCTCTACCTCAACTCTGCTCTCGTGAGACCCCACCTGGTGTACTGCGTTCAGCTCTGGGGCCCCCCAACATAAGAAGGACATGGACCTGTTGGAGTGAGTCCAGAGCAGGGCTGTGAAGACGATCCGAGGGCTGGAGCACCTCTCCTATGAAGACAGGCTGAGAGAATTGGGGTTGTTCAGCCTGGAGAAGAGAAGGCTCCAGGGAGACCTTACAGCAGCCTTCCAGTACCTGAAGGAGGCCTACAAGAAAGCTGGAGAGAGACTTTTTACAAGGGCATGTAGTGATAGGACAAAGGGTGTAATGGCTTTAAACTGAGAGAGGGTAGATTTAGATTAGATGTAAGGCATAAATTGTTCACTCTGAGGGTGGTGAGGCACTGGAACAGGTTGCTGAGAGCAGCTGTGGATGCCCCATCCCTGGAAGTGTTCATGGCCAGGTTGGATGGGGGGCTTTGAGCAACCTGGTCTAGTGGAAGGTGTCCCTGCCTGTGGCAGGGGGTTTGAAACTAGATGATCTTTAAGGTCCCTTCCAACCCAAACCATTCTATGATTTTATGATCCTATGATTTTCTCTTCCAAAAGCTCATTGTAAGACCTTTTTCATGGGGGAAAAAAAAAAAAATCAGAGGATTTTATGAAGGAAATTGCTGGACCTTTTTTCAGAATTCTTCTTGTGCTGTTCTGTTGCACTAGTGTTGGCGCAGTGACATCATTCTGCCGCAGAAGACATGGGAGGGATGCTGAAGAAGGGTGATGGCATTTCCTGCTTGTGGTAGGGTTTTCCTCCTGTGAATCACCCAAGAAATGTTTGTTTTACAGAAAGAATAAAGAGCAAGAAAGTGGCTGGTCCTGATCTTGTGCAGTTGACAGATGCAAGAGAGGGAGTTGGTTAACTGAGAGAAATTCAAAGGAATAAAAGTAGTCTAAGAGAATGAAACAAGAAGCCTTCAATGGAAATGTGCTTCAGCAGAATGTTAGCTCTGATCTCAGGCAGAAGCTATGATTATAGCATGACAATAAGCAATTTACTTGAGAAGAAATGAAGATGAATTGACAGAGCTACAAAATAGGATCACACGGTAGACAATCATTTTTTTAGTGTAAACAAATTATATCCTGGATGGATTCCAGTGCTTTGCATGTTATTGTGGAATTACAGTTCAAGACAACTGGCCAGAGTACTCTAATATGTATTCAAATATGTGATTTAAAAAAACACCAGGGATTGGCAAACTGTTGTTAATGGAAGGAGAAATGGAAGAGATGAAACAGATATTTCTCCAAAGAACATTTCCCTACGTTCCTTTGCAAAGAATGGTCATTTTGACTTGTCTTTGCTCACATACCCAAGTCTGTTTGCACTCAGACCTTTTCTCAGAAATTTTCTTAGCACCTTCTTAGCTTTACAATCAGTTTCATCTGCCCTTCCTAATTCCTGAGTTTAACTACTGCCTGGGCTGGAGTATAGCCTGCAACTTCAATTGACTTTTGTGTTAGTCATTACTCTGAAAAGGAATTTAACTGCTTCCTCCATTGACATTCTAAATGAAGGGTTGCTAATCACTTCCAACAAAATTTTGTCGAGTTTTCATTGTAACATTCCATAAGGCTGAAAACCATAATGCTATACAAGACAGTCTATTCTCAGAAAACACAGTAGCAGTCGAATTTGCTCCACTTCAGACATTAAAACATGTATTTTACAATTCAAAGGTGGACATTGTGGAATTTCAAAACATCCCATGAGATTGGGATTGATTGATTGCATTTGACTGCGATTTTAAGATTATATCAATATCTAGAAGTTTTTGTGTGTTTACAGTATATATTGCAATTTGTCTGAAAAATATAGCTAAAACAATAACATGCAGAGAAACAGTCTTTGGACACTATTATAATAGATTTCACTTAACTGGAATGCACACAAATAGACAATTCTGTTAAGTGAAAATTTTGTTGGCAACCAACTTTCATGTAATTTCAGCTGACTGATCTCTTAGTTTATTCATATGTTGCTTCATTCTCAGACAGAGCAAACATTTCAGGGTTGCTGATCCAGAGTGTTCTATGGAGTGAACACATTAAGTTTTTGAGTTAACTAGAAGTTCAAAGGAGATTGGATTAAATATGGGCACTTGTGTCATGCCCCAAACTGGACTGTCCAGAGAGGATCATGGAGGTTCTGTGATTCCCGTGGGCTAAAGTAAGGTGAAATGACACCAAATGATCAATTAAACACTTTATTGACAGTAAACACCAACCTGAACTTGGAAAGCACCACGGCATGCAGGGGATAAGGGAGACCTTCCCATTGAGTCATGAGGTTCAGGATAGACCCCCCTGCTTTCTAAACTCCTTTTCAGAGAGAAGTCGAGGTGTGGCTGGGTCTAATCTTAGTCTCAGTCTTGGTCAACAGTTTATGTGAACAAGGAGGCAACCCGAACCAGGAAAGCACCACAATAAGCAACGTGGGTTCTAATCCAAATACTTATAAAAAGAAAGGAAAAGGAAGAAAGAGGGGAGAAAGATATTGCAACCCTTGGATCCCGCAATGTCGATGACAAATGCGGCATTCTGGCGGTGGGCACGCTGTTCCCAGAGCGCAGGGTGCTGGCAGCGGTGGGGGAGGCCGCTCCAGAGCAGGGGTGGCAGCAGTGTGGGGGTCCTCTGATGGCAGGGGTGCGCCACGTGGCTCCTTCGAGTTGTGTCTTTTATAGGCCAGTCCCTGCCTCTGGTCTCACCCCCTTTGAGGCTTGGTCCAGAATGTTCTCCATCTTCTGCGCAGGCACCACTGTGGAGGGGGTGGTCACGAAGGGTCTTTTGGGTGGTCGTGAGTCCCTTCAAATGAACTCTGCGTGACCTTTGGCCAGCAGAGGGCAGAACTGTGAATCCTCCAACACGCCTCCCAGCTCAGTGCTAGTGCCAACTCCATACTAATCGGCTTCTCACCTGTGGTGCTATGCAGACCCCAATTTGTCACTATGGAGACCTTAACTTGTCTCTTTGCAGACCTTAACTTGCCTCACCACAATGTTTGAGACATTAACTCTTTCAGTCCATGACAACTTGTATAGCTTTCTGTAGTTAGTGAAGCTCCTTCAGAAGGACTTATGTGAAAATGAACTATTTGTACTGTTTCATTTGTTAGCCCTCTGATAGTGAAGGTCACTGTCATATAACGGCGTCATATAACGGCTCATTTTCTATTTAATGTAGAACCTGAACTTGTAATTTAGAGACACACTTGCTTAAAGGGCTTATTTTGTTACCTATCACACCATGTAAACATTTCTAATTCATTGTTTCTTTGGTTCACTTGCAATTTCTAGTGTTTGGAGTGGAGTAATTTCATTTGGAG
This sequence comes from Pelecanus crispus, assembly GCF_030463565.1. NCBI lineage: Eukaryota > Metazoa > Chordata > Aves > Pelecaniformes > Pelecanidae > Pelecanus > Pelecanus crispus. Next base: position 107,304,308 of record NC_134645.1, read on the forward strand.
AACAAATAAGGAAGATGGATTCTGCTATTTTTTTTGGTATGATTAGGGTTAGTCACAGATATATATACCAAGAAGTATTTACATTAGTAATAATAAGAACGTGCAACATGAAAATGCAACCATCTCTGTTCAAACATAACAAATACAAGCTTTTTATCTCACTTTTCTGTTACTTCACCTACCACACTACAGTTTCTCATTGCTACTAAACAGTGTGGACATATATGATCTCTAAATGGGAATCAAGGAACAACCGACAGTTCCTCTTTCCACCTGTAAGCATGAGCTTACAATGCTGGCTTCAGGCACAAATCACACCCATAGAATAATTTAGGTAAGAAGGGATCTCTGGAGAACATACAGCTCAGTCACCACTCAAAGTAGAGGTGGCTTTGAAAAGAATTTGCTCCATAACATTCCTGTGTGCTGAGATGAGGCTGACTGGCCAGTATTTCCCTCTATATTTCTTGCCCTTCTTGAAGCAATGAGTAATTTTTGCTTATTTGAAGTCATTAAGAACCTCCCTCTGTCACTGTGATGTTTCAAAGTTGATAGAGGTGGCCTCACAGTTACATTGAACAGCTTCCTCAGCACACTGGTGCATCCCATCAGATCCCATGTCCTCCCTAGCTCTGTCTTCTTCTGCTGAGGTTAATGCTTCACTCCCACAGACCTCTATTACGTTTGGGGAACAGGAAGGTCAGAGCGCACACCTTTCCAGTGAAAACTAAAGCAAAAAGGCCTTTGATTACTTTGGTCTTTCATCATTAGATGAAAGACATATCTACGTAATTCATCATTAGATCCCATGTCACACTGAACATTGTACTACATATTCCTTAGTCTGTCTTTTGCTGCCAGAGTATGTATGGAAGTATGGAAGTCCCTTTTCCTCCATTTCTTTTCCAACCTAAATGATTCTATGATTCCACCTCCCTCACTTTTTCCAATTCCAGCTGTGCTACGACTTTCTTAACTCCATCCTTGCATGCAGGGCAACATTTCTATATCTGTCATGAGTAGTTTATCCCTGCCCCCGCCTTCTGGGTACTTCTTTTTTATCATTTAAACTCAGTCCGGAGGTCCGTGTTTATCCTTGCTGGCCTTCTGCTATGCTTGCTCTGCTTTCTGCATGTCCAAATGGATGGTCATCTGTATAGAGGAAGTTGCCCCTGGAGATCAAGCAACTTTGCTGGGCCTCTTTACCTTCTAAGGTATTATGCAATGGGATCCTGCCAGGCAGGTCCCTTGGCAACTCAAAACCCGTTCTCCTGAAATATAGGGCTGTAATTCCATTATTTATAATTCTACTATTTTTCTTGCTTATTTTTCTCAAGACTTTAAACTTCATAGTTTTACAGTCATTGCAGCCCAGGCTGCCCTAGTCCTTCACTTTGTCCAGTTCTTCTGTTCTGTGATTAACAGGTCCACTAGAGCATCTCCCTAGTCTGTCAATCACCTGCATCAAGAAATGGTCATCAACACACTGCAGAAGCCTCCTGGGTTGTTCACACCCAAGCTTATTCCCTTCTCAACAGATATCATGGTGGCTGAAGCTCCCCATGAGTACCAGTCACGATCATGAGGTTTCTTTCTGCTGTCTAAAGAAAGCTTTATCTGCCTCCTCTTGATCAGGTGGTTTATAGCAGATGCCTACCACAACATCCCCCATGTTATGCTGTCCTCTGATCCAAGGCAAAGCTCTCTTGATTTGAACCGTTCCTCAACATAGAGCACAACTGTTCCACCTCACCTTTTCAGGAATATAATTATTTCACACTTTGCAGATGTATAATTACATTAAGACAGTAAGAAGTTTGGAAAAAAAACACAAGAAGAATTTGAGCTCATTTACATGCAATCATCTTTGAACTTATTAAATTTATTCCATATTTGGTCTGAACTGGGAAAAAGTACAAATTGCTTAGTATTTATTATGTGAACACACTAGTTTATTCCTTTCATAACTGACCTACAGTTTTTCAGGCTAAAACCTTTACAGGATCAGAGTGCAAGAGCATAAAATTGTAACTGAACAATGGCAAATTTTGACAGACAACATTTTATCTCAGTATAAACCAGTGAGGCAGTGGTGTCATTCTTATACAGTAAGGAAACCAATGAGGTGTTTTGATAACATTTATGATTTACTAAGCATCCTGCAGTCACCTGTGCAATTTTAAGCAGAGCCAAAAGCACACTATAAAGCAACAGAAGATAGAACAGGTGTAGACAAGCAAAGTTCACTGTTTTTTCAGTGAAATTCACATGCTTTATTAAAATCTTGTCCACTCTCCTGTTTCTCTTTGTGTGGGTTATTAGCATTCAGTATTGCAGTATTTATGTGCTTACCCACACACTGAAGTTTATAAAACCCCTTTGAGTTCTCTATGCCAATAGGCAGCTACAGACTTATGTGGAATGAAAAGTCATTAAGAGTTAGGTGTGGTTTGTCTCATAATCTTAATTTTAAAAATATACATAAAACCTGTACTTTCCTAATAGTAGGATCTGTAAATTTTGTTCCTTACATCACTCTATGAATGTTATAGGTTTTTGGTCTAGTTTCCTCAGCTGTGTATTCATGACACTTTTGTAAGCAATGCTTTTAATGTACTAGTTAATTGACATATTCCATTAAGTATGGGTAAAAGAGATAATCTAGGATCACAAGAGAACTAGTTAATTTCTCAATTTTGGATAAATAGGAAACTTATTTATGAAAAAGTTTATATTTAAAATTATTATTTACTCCCACTTATGTGTCAGGGCCAATATGAATCCACTGAGATGTAAAAGAAGTCAGTTTACTCAGAGGAACAGTGGAAAGAAGTATGAAAATTATTCAGATTTCCTTTTGCAGTACATCACTCTTTTTTTTCCACCACATGTATTAGCTGAAGATATTAGTCAAAATCAATTAGTCAAAAGAAACTGAATTGGTGAACCAGTCTGGTTAAAACCAGATATCCAGAAAAAAATGAACAGTATTTTTCCTGCTAAAAGCTAAATCAGATACCCTCTCTTGGCTGGAGTGTAGCTGCCCAAATTCTTGTCTTGGCGTAATGCAAAAAGTAGCACAAAAGTGAAAAGGGCACCATCACGAAGATCTGCCATCTGCTTTTCCAGGTTAAATGTAGAGCAGACTGCAGTATAAATCTTGTTTTGGGAGACAGAAGGCCATATTAGGCAGTTTAGGAACCTAATTACGCATGAATTCAAGTCTAATACAGATCAGAGCACAATAATAAAAAAAAAAAAACCCAAAAAACTCAACACAAACCAAAAGCTTTAGGTTGTCTCAACATTGATGTTTAATAGTATCTTTATTCTTGATTTCTTACAGATTATTAAAATTGTTTTCTCTTGATAATAGAGGCCTTTCTCTGGTGCTGGTAGAGGGAATTCGTTGGTATGTATTGGCCCAGTTAATTCAGCATTCTTTTTTGTTACTGTGCTTTTTTTAGATGGAATATAAACGGCATATATATGAGGTTTATTGTATCACATTTTGTGATTTCTCAGTCAGACCTGAAACATAGATACAGCAAGCCAGAGGTGCAACCTAGCAAAATGATGAAAAACAAGGGAATACTTCGTTAGGTATTTTAGGAATCTCTGAAGTGCTATATATGTAAGAACAACTGATGAGAATCAAAAGGAGTATGTTTTATTATTACAGTGTTGTAGTTAATGTGAGATTAATATTTTAATGTTGAGGGAAAAGTCATTAGAACCCTAAGCAGAAATATTTCTTTGCAGGGGAAATAAAGGGAAATATTAAGAACAAAAGATAATTATCCTAAAGAAAACACAGTTCCAACCAAGTTGGGCAGACACTTACCTATAGGTTTTTTCAGAGCCAGTAGAATTTTTAAATGAAAACTGTTTTGCTCCTAATCTGTTACTGATACAAAGAGCAAGAAAACCTCTAAAACTTTGGATTAACAGAGTAAATGGGAAAACATTTTAAGCATAATGAATTCCAAAGAACAATCCCCTAGACCATGGAAGAAGTTTATTAGTGCCAGGGAAAAGTATTTTGCTTTCTAAACCATTACAGCTTCAAACTCAATTTCTTGCGTGTTTAAGATAATTTTAAAAAGCTTGATCTTCTGCCACTTTTGAAGGTAATGGCAAAACTTCTGTTGTTGCCAAAATGACAGGTTGCTCCTAGCTGCCAGAGCAATAAATCACTTAAATATTTGGAGCTTTATCCAAAAATGAAGTGGCATTACCTATATCTATTCAGTAAGAAACTTTGAGGGTAATAGTATGTCTTTAATACTCACCATTTACTCAGTCTTCAGGGAATGATCCTTGATGCTTGGCTCAAGCCTGCGTAGCCTGCTTGAAAAATAAAAAAGATAAAACCATTGTACATTTAAGAAAGCAGATGAAGGAATAGTTAGGTTTAGGTGCTATTCCACTTTTGGCTTGAGATATTAGCTGGCTTCTTAAACCCCCTCAAGTATTTATAAGCAAACCAAGAAGTGAAGCTTAATGCAAATAAATGGGGAGGCAATAGCTAAAAGAACATTTTCATTTTGTATACACATATGTTATGTATACATCTAATTTGATATACATTACGCTTTAGAAATGGAAGAAGTTTTTGTTTTGAATATGGTGGTTAATATGGCAGAAGAGCTTTCTTTTAAATTCTTAATGTAACATTTTGTCTAAACTAGAATACTAATTAGCTTGGTGGTCCAGGACAATATGTAAAGAGGACCTTAGTTCTAGTAGAATCTTATGAGGATGACTAGAACCATGAGGCAGTGGTCTTCTATGTTGTTCACATCTATAGACTCACTTAGAACCACGAGGCAGTGTTTTTTCCATGTTGTCTGTAACTGTAGACTCAACTGTCTTAATCAGCAGCTACTGAGACCTTCCTGGAGACTTGTAAAAACCAAACTGAGAAGAAGGGTACAGAATTAAACAGTGTTTTCCTAAATGTTTTGAGAAACTGATGTGGCTTGGAAATAGAACCTGCAGGTTGCAGTTATGGCTAGTATCGCAGAATTACTTGATATGCTGCATAGGCTCAAGAAGTAGCTATTCTTACTTCTGGAAAGGCCATTAGCTATGGGACAACAGTTAAGTGATTGATATCCTTTTCAGAAATCCCAGAATATTGTAATTTTTCATATAGACAACTTAGTAAAAGAAAACTCTTACTCCTTTCACAGAGAGAGTTTTAAAAGTCTTAATGAAGGAGGTAAAACCACTGGTTTGCATCTGTAATTTCAGTGGCCAGCAGGAAAAGCCTCTTACATTAATTGCAATAATTGCTTCTGGTGATTGGCTGCTTCTTTTTATTTTTTTTTTTAATGTTAAACTTTTAGAAAATTCTTTCTTCATGACATAATTCATTCCCACAGCTATTTCTGTTACCTTTCACAGTTCAGCAGCAAACACAATTTCCTCTGCTTTTTTTCATATGTGCATAAGCCATATCTATATATAAAGTGCCATCATTTTAACATTCTTCCTAAAGTTTATCAGCATCATTTTTTTCCTTATATTCAAAGGATCAATCAACTGCAGTAAGACTGCTCTCAAGAGGAGTTCAGCACATGAAAACTTCAGAGAATTTCAGGGAGCAAGTTTAAAAGAAACTACAGTGGAGTATGAGCCAGTTCAAAGTTAAGACACAAGGCACACTGAGTCAAATAAACACAAATGATAAGACAGGAATGTATTTTCGAAGTTTCATAGATTTTTTTCACAGAAATCATTAAAGAAGGAAATACTTTTGTCATCGAAAAACATGTAATTGAAATAGACCTGTAAAACCAAATTCTAGACACCTAGCAAGAGTCCTTTAAACAATTGTGTAGAAGACAGTTGAAGTGCTGTGGCTATTCTGTCTCCTTAATTGTTTCACCTGATTTCCTGACACAAAAGTTCTGTGGTTTACAACAAGTAAGTCTGTTTCTGCCTGGCACAACTGAAATATGTGGCCAGTCTACCTGCCTTCTTACCCCAAGATAGGAATAAGGAACATATCTCCAAACCTATTGGGAAATTCAGTATCAAACAAATTGAGAATAAAATTCCCAAGCTGCAACAACACCTTTGTAATATTGGGATGATAAAATCAAAGCATGAGAAGTGAAAATTACTGTGGAGAATATATACTGATTAAGTGTGCTGATATATCGTTTTATGAAGCCAACAAAATTAATGCAGGTGCCTTGCAATACATCATGGAGAAGGGTAACAGTAACCAGTATAAGTGTAATGCCCACAGACAATGCATTTTGCAGGGGCTGCCTCGTTAGCAGTCAGGTGCTGGAGCTGCGACTTCCAGACGGTTGTTGCAAAGGCTGAAATTAGTTCACTAATCCCCATCATTGCCTTTCTCTGCGCTCCCATCTACTGATGTATTCATTACAGATGCAGGTGTATAACCTGGCAATATCTTCCAGATCCAACTGAGGCAAGCAAATGCTCAGTGTTTGATAGCTCAGTGGTGGGGTTTGGCATCTGGAAAAGATACTCAAATGGAGGGTTTAGACACAAGGAAACAATTAATTGCAGGTTACTTTTCAGTTACCATTTTATCAAAAGATTAAACAAGGATACATTTTGTTAATGCTATGAGTCCAAAGTGATTGTTCCTGATTTAAGTCAGAGGTAGCCTTCCTACTTCAGCATTCCAGATAGCTGCAATGTGCTAACGCTTTTCTTTAATTTTGTTTTGATCGAGGGCTCTCCACCAGCTGACACATTTCCTGTTTGTTTGTTTTATAGCCCCATGCGTGAATGGGCTCTTGTTTCCAGGCAGTGATCAGTATAGCCCCCTTGGCAATACTTAAAATGACTGCAGACGGGTGGGTTGGGAAGCAAAATCCAGATACTGGTATTAGAAATGGTAAATCCCAGAGCATGACTGGAAAAGGCAGACTAAGCTATCTTTTGGATCATCTGATTGTGACTAGAAGCTCATCTTCAGGATATACGTTTGGGTGTGAATTCACTGATCACTTTTTTCTGGTTTCTAAGTGATTTTAGTGTGTATGGTTATGCATGTTGCATGTTAAGTGCCTATGTGATAATTAAGTCTATAGTTACAAGCATCATGTAAATTTATATCCAGCTAACTTCCCTGTGGGGAACATCTCTTAGATCAGCAAGTCCTGTTTTAACTGCAGTTGTGTTCATGCCTCCTGTTCCCCAGAAATATCTCTAGTTGCCGCCTTAGTTCAGGGGAGAATCATTTATTACTCATCTATACCAGCAGAGCATATCTAATGCTTTCTACAAAACACACCAGTTCACACAGCTCAGTCACACAGAGAAATAAATTCATCATCCAGGATGTGCCCACTCTTGCCTCTGACTGATCTGTATGGGAAGGGAAATAGGACCACAGGTTCTGCTTTCCAACTTGGTTTAGAGCAACCACATTACGTCAGCAAGAAGATGCCTATTACTGCATGATTTTCTTGCACAACTAGGTAGGAGAGGCATTTTCATACCCTGGGTAGGCTTGTACAATCAAAATACTGCTTATACACCACCTTTAAGCACAAAAAAATTACTAAAATAAATACATAATTATTACATGCATTTTCTATATCTAGTTATATAAAGAAACACTCTATAAATGAAATAATTTTTTACTCTTTTTTTCTAGTCATATGCCTCACTTCATATTTATAACGTAACTATAGCCAGGAACATGAAAAAAATATCATTGCAGAAGCCAAACAGAGGAAGAAACATTTTAAATTGCATACTTTTAGAAATAAAATGGTGATGCTCTCTCCCTCTCAGCAGAACCAAAACCTCACTGTGCATTAATGGATGATGACATCACAGTGTTATTAGGAATGTTCCATCAAAAGATAGGCTCCATGACTCCCTGAACCTCTCTTTAATCTCGTGTCAGAGTTAATAAGCTGTCTGGAGAAAGCTTTTAAGATTAGTTAAGCTTATTGTCAGAGAGCAGCTGTGGACCTCTAACCTCTGCTGCCACAATGCCAAGGTTAGGCAAGGTTTTGCTATGAGGAAGCACTAGTGCTACGCATTGTGTGACATACTGTACAGGCTGCCTTTTCTAGGGAGGTTGTTACCAAGAATGTTTAATGGACAGATATGGTGTTTTGCCTCTCAGGATTCTTGTTTTCCATCTATTCTCAGGACAAACCCCACTCAAAGGATTCATGATTCACAACTAAAGTGACCAGAAGTGACCAACGATATAAGACACTTTGTAAGACCTTAGACCATTTGATAAACATTCTACAACTAGAAAGTACAAAATAATACGAGTGCATTGTAAAAATAACTGCTTAGGAAGACTGCTATTAGTTGTTACAATCAGTGAGTATTGTAATGGGTTGCCATGAGAGTCATTCAGGTGAAAATGATTTATACTGTTCCAAGTGCATCATTTATTAAAACAATCATAATACTGACATTACAGTATATCGTTCCTGCTTTCATTTATTTTCTGGTAGGTAGAGACACAGCCAACAGAAACTCTTTTTCAGTTTATAGTTGCTTTTAAATATGTTTTGGTGGCAGGGTCATGGTGTACAGGAAAGGATTTACAGAGAACAGTTTGTGAAAGAAACAGAACTCCCTAATGTTGTCTAGAAAAGGGCAAAGAAACTTTGAGAACAGTAGAAATGTCTTCCATCCCTCACAACGCCCCTTTAGCTAGTATTAATTTTAGCATTTATTTTTATTGTCATATACCAGGACTCCAGTATATAAGGTCTGTACCATGACCTGATTATATACCTCTCTCTCTGTCTGTAGCTATCTGTTCCAAAGGTCTTAAACTGGAAGTAAAAAGCTCCAAAGGAAAGCAGGTATTTCTCTACTGCTAGGATTAACTAATCTGATACATGGGAGTTAGAGATTATTTTTTTCAAGTTGTTTTGTGACCTGGGATGGAATTTGTAAAGGTTTCTCTCTGGTTAAATATGTAGAAAAACACCAGGTAGATTTTCCAAAGATCCCTTGGAGAATTTTGAAAGCCTGCTATGTACAACTTCTCATACTTGGATACATAAAAAAAATCCCTGGTGCATAAATGATGTCTCTGTGTTCAGTCTCCTAATCTGTAGGTTTAGCAACCAGGATCCCCGCCAGCTTTTTGAAGATGACGAAAGAAAGGGCTCTAATCTGTGAATCCTGAGCCAGGGAGAAATCCTAAATGCTGGAGATACTTGATTTAAGAATTACTAGAGCCCTTAGCAATACCCAACACATAAATAAGTTAAGTAGCTTCTGATACATGATAGAGGGGTGTTTGGTAATACTCAGTTCAGAAATACTTTGTCTCCCCATTAATTCTGAAGGGAAACTCTGAAGGAACTTCTTTTCTGAAAAGGAAAATTGATACAGCATCAGTTTTCTCTTTTGAGAGCAGCTGCTACCACTACTGTTTGCTATCCTTGACACTACTGTTTGAAATACTCCAGAATTGGCCCCAGTGGCATAGGAAAAATATTTATTCCCCTAAGGAAACTGTGCAGTATTCAGTGAGACTACACATTGTACAGACCACTTTTATTGACTGAATGATTTTAACTATGGTAAAGCTGTGAATGTATTTGGAGGAGAAAACAACATGCATTAGTTTGCTAAGGAATAAATACTTGGCGATGAAGAGCAGAAAAGAAAAGGAAAGACACAGTAATATGCACAGACATACTACTGGAGAGAGCCAGTAGAATGACAAACTGAAAGAGCCAAGAAAAGAATTGGACAGGCCAACATAATACTTGGTTATGGATAGAGGAGAGAGCATGTTTTAGGAGGCACATGTGTTATCCTACAAAAGGAGGAGCAGTTAAAGGCACAGATATTTGAAGTGGATAACTGGTTGTAAGCCCAGTTTGTTGAGTTGTGTGACAAGATAAGACCAATGTTAATAAGTTGACATTTGTGATACATTGGTGCTTGATCAGGAGGCATTTTCAAAAAGGGGACTAAAATTTTGGTACCATATTTTAATTAAATCCCGTGCTTCACAGATTTTGCTCCTCACCTGCTGACACCAGAACATTTCCCTTCTGTGGCTTAATGGTTTTCCTGACCTTTTTGTTTGGTTGGTTTGTTTGGTTTGGCCTTGTTTTTCTCTTATTTTTTCTACTTGAAGTCCTGGAGAGTACTGAGAGCTGAAAATCGGATGTGTGGTGCTTCTAGAGTTGTTGCAAAGATTATCAAGTGCACAGCTATCTTCTGTGCTCAAGAAAGGAGAGCTAAGAGTGGATGTGATGAACAGAAACTGGGAATACTGAAATCATTTGCCTTTTCCTGCAACACATGATGTCTTTCTTGCCATCGTGAGGAAATATTAGCTAAATATATGCCTTCAGGATATTAGCCCTCAAAGGGACATACCTGAACTTTTATTCTCTCACCTTATGGCCTACTACTTTTTTTGTCACTACTGATGTTTGATACTAGAGGCTTCAACTTGGTCACAGGAAGTGGTCTGTGGACTGTTCCAGATTAAATAGCCATTGCACTGTTACTTGCAATTTCAGAGACTTGGAAACTTTCCTGAAGACCCTTCTGATTCCTTTTTTCTGCTCATATACATGTTGATGTGGTTTCTTTGGTGTCACAGATTATGTGACTGTGCTAATGGGGGATGCTGGACCTTACACACCTCTACGGGAAGACAAACAGTGTCTGACCTGTTCCTCAAGAGGCTTTTAGGAAGTTCTTGACTCAAACAAACAGTCCATAGTGCAATGCTCTGGGATTGAATTTATCTCCACCGAGCAGTTTCAGTTCTTACTGATGAACTAAAATTGAATCATTATCACAAATCATTTTTGTGGTATGTCTGAGATATGACAATTTGATTTTATTGAATGGTTCACATAGGAATTAAATTCCAATGTAAGGTTGCTGTCTTAAAATGGGAACATTTTATTTATTTGCTAGGTCACTACTATTATATGTGCTACTATTATGCAACAAGATCTCTCAAATGAAAATTCCTCTGACTGAAAACTACATTTTCTGTCTAATGGGTTCTAAATTATACATAAACTGTGCAATTTTCAAAGGTGATGCAATTTCTTCTGTCACAATGTCTTGTAATTTGGAGACTGTTTCCATTAAAGTGACAATTCTGTACAGATGGACTACAATACCCTTGGTTTCAAAAACATCCACCTGTAGTGTTATCACATACCGGCTAAGATTTTTTAAATATTTCTGCTTGTCTTTATCTTGACTAGCAGCAATAACCGCTGTTACAAAAGAGTGGAGTCTTCTATTAAAAACAGCATTTGATTGTGGTTTTTATATAAAAAAGGAAAAGCGAAATATATAAACATCTTACCATTCAGTTTCATGAATTTGAGCATTGTTTGTTTTTTGTTGTTATTTTATAACCCAGTAATTTATTTACATGACTGTGTGGCACCACGGGCAGGTATCATCCTCTTCCACATTGGCACAGACAGATTCAAAACTACTGCTCACAGCTATTGATGTTATTGCCCTTTTTACCCCCCATTGAAGGATAAGAGATATGGGCCCTTCTTCTCAGATTTCAGTTAAGTCTTGAAGAACAAAACAACAAAAAAACCCTATTTAAGTTTATGCAGATTAAATAGACTATCTGAATCTGATGTTTTGATTGTTTTTTTTTCTTTTGTTTTCAGAAGTAATTATGACAAACTCAGTAATCAGCTCTGTTATCAGATCAGTGAAAAGGTTTAGTGATGGCTGCAGCAAATGAAAACTAGGGAAGTGATTCTTTTGTAGTACAGGTATGCATGGAAAAAGATATCTGATCACAGACCAGCGTAAATTACTTCTGAGAGTAACACAGTCTCAGAAATAATAGCCTTGTCCAGAAAAAAAAAAAAAATTATGGATTTTGATTTGGCCTCAGAAATTTACGTCTGTATCCCAATCATGGCAAGCAGCACCCACATACTGCATTATGGTGGCTTCCACAAGCAACGTCAAATAGGTTTGTTCTCACTTTCCTTTCTGTATGCTCTGTAAGTAAATTGGAATTTGGTGAACAAACAGGTTTTCTCAGGGATTTCTCAGATGCTCTGTTGTCTGTCTTATATTGTTCCCAAATACAAAACTAAATGGAGTCATTGAGAAGCTGATGCCACTCCCAGTATTCAACCCAATGAGTAATTCAGTATATTTACAGCAAGAAGTATGATCTAAAGGATACCTTGTTCTCTTTGTATAGGACAGAACTGGCTATAGACCTCTGCTGTGAGAATCGGCTGTGCAAAGACTTAGGAAGGCAGCAATCTAGTCTTTTTTCACATCACCTGAGAAAGGACACTTAAAGGGCTAAGAAGAGAAAATGTAGCTAAAGGTCACTTTTTTCCCCCCAGCTGTAGACTGTATTTTAGAAACTGTTGCCAATTTGGGCATATTTTTTTCTCTGCGCAGATTCAGAGTATTATGAACTCCGTTTTAGCAGTCTTTGTGCAAGTTGGATTCACAAGAACGTGGTGAATTTTTAAAACCGTCTTGGCACTGAAATCCCTGCTGATATGTGTTGTTAGGCAGATACAAGTCTTTAAATCATATTTTAGCAAGCAAACAAGTCTGATTTTAAAATGGCATTCTATCATGACAGTATTTTAATGAAATCTGAACCATCAACGTCAGTTCAGCAGCTAGAAGGAAAAGTGATGAAAAGGAGTACACAGTGTAGACTTCTACAACAGGTTATTAATGGTGGATTTTTTTCTGATAATCTGGATGATTTCACATTACAACCTTATCAATTTTATTTTTTTGTTTTATCTTCTTTTCATGCTGACTTTGATGCTGACACTTTGTTTTTACGTGCTTACCCATCTATTCTTATTTGTATTTACTGCAATTCTTCACAACTTTTATTCTTAGGCATTTGCATCTGTTATTAACAGCAGATGGGATAGAGAGAAACATAATCGCATGATTCAGCAGCAGTCATGTCTGTTTAATCAGGAGCATCTGACACAGCACGCATTTACTGCATGATTGCACTGTCATGTTTGACACAAATGATGGATTACTACTCCAAATACGCTTTCAATATTTGTTCATTGTACATGCTACTAAATTGTACGTTCCTTACATCCACTCATTGGAAACTTCTGACCATAATTATAATTCAGCCAGTGCTATCTTGGTTATAAAACAGTATCTGTATTGATTACTTTATAGTCCATTCCTCCTAGGACGGCTGATGTATCAGTTTTAGCTTATAAGGACAAACTCATATGAATCTAGTATTGTAAACTCTCACTTAAAAGAACTTGAAGCTCAAAGAAGGCATTGTCTGCTGACTGATCCATTTCTGTCATATTTTTCCTTATAGTCAAGATGCTAATTTGAGGATCAATGGTTACTAAAAATAGCTTTGCCTGAATAAATATATACTTTTTGTTCCTCCTGATTTGTCAGACCCACCGGATTTCTATTGCATTTACCTGACATGTTTCTTTTGATTTAAAAAATGTTACTCTTCTTTTATATTGTTTCCTCTTCATTGAAATATAAAATATTATATTTCAAAGCACAATTTTATTTCTTCCATTTCAGGTGTACTTAGATACAGCAAAAAGAAATCTTGTGAACTTTAAAGGCTATGTGTATACCACCAAATAAATCAGGCCAGGCTATAGCTTATGGCTCTGAGGACCAGTGGCATGTCATGGCTCACATTATGTACAGCTAAACTCTAATCCCCCCCTAGCAGGGAGGATTCACACACAGGCTACCTGCTGGGAAGACTCTTTTACCATCCACTGAGCTATGTCCAAGAAGAATGCATCTATACTAGTAAATTAAAAGGTGATATTGCCAAGGCAATGGAGCTTGATCACCTAGGCTGTTAAGTGACTAGACTAGTCCCTGGCACAGTTTTGTCAGAGCATTCTCCCAGACAATGCCAAAGCACAGTCTGGGAAGTCCCACACACTGGGACCTGCTCCCAGAAGGCAGTCTGGATGCTCCTACCCTGGAATCAAGGGAAATTTGCAGTCTCGCTATGTACATACTGCAGAGAGCTGGCTCTGGGGCCAAGTTATGCTCCATACTCCTTTCTAGGATAGAGGTAGCTTCAGTGCCTGGGGCAGTACTAGGGCCAAAACCCTAGCAGAGAGCATGGTAACAACTTAGCAATATGGATGTCTTTATGTTAGCGCCTGAGGCAGTGCAATACACAAAAAATGCAGAAGCAATTAATAGAGTTTCCTGCTGTGTGTGATTGTAATGGAAATGCAAAGGAAAATTAATGTACTAATTAAGATGCTGCCAAGATCCTTAATATTTAGCTTTTTAAGATGTAAACCCAAGAAACTCAGATACAGTCTATTAAGACCTGCATACGCTTGAAGATTTATCACTTCAGCATTTTTCATTTGAAGTTTTACCTTTAGATTATTGTTTGTAGTGGAGAAACATATGATGGGACGTCATGTTAGATATTTATATTCTGGACAGAGTCTGGAGACAGGAATGCCTCAGTTTTCCTTAAGATCAGTGAATAAAGAAGCTATTTAGCTTCTTAGCTCTGAAGTTCCGTTTAGAAGCAAATTACGATATAATAACCAGATCTGTGGGGTGAAGCAAACAGAAATAAAAGCTGTGAAATAACGTGCATAAGGAATTGGCTGGATGGTCACATCCAGAGGGTCATGGTCAATGGCTCGATGTCCACATGGAGACTGGTGACAAGGGGAGTCCCTCAGGGGTCCATACTGGGACCTGTGCTATTTAACATCTTCATCAATGACATAGACAGTGGGATCGAGTGCACCCTCAGCAAGTTTGCAGATGACACCAAGCTGAGTGGTGCAGTGGACACGCCAGAAGGACAAGATGTCATCCAAAGGGACCTGGACAAGCTGGAGAGGTGGGCCTGTGTGAACCTCATGAGGTTCAACAAGGCCAAGCGCAAGATCCTGCACCTGGGATGGGGCAACCCCCGATATCAATACAGGCTGGGGGATGAAGAGATTGAGAGCAGCCCTGCAGAGAAGGACTTGGGGGTACTGGTGGATGAAAAGCTGGACATGAGCCGGCAATGTGCGCTTGCAGCCCAGAAAGCCAACCGAATCCTGGGCTGCCTCAAAAGAAGCGTGGCCAGCAGGTTGAGGGAGGTGATTCTGCCCCTCTACTCTGCTCTGGTGAGACCCCACCTGGAGTGCTGCATCCAGCTCTGGGGCCCTCAGCACAAGAAGGACATGGACCTGTTGAAGTGGGTCCAGAGGAGGGCCACCAAAATGATCTGAGGGCTGGAGCACCTCTCCTATGAGGCCAGGCTGAGAGAGTTGGGGTTGTTCAGCCTGGAGAAGAGAAGGCTGCAGGGAGACCTTATTGCGGCCTTCCAATACTTAAAGGGGGCCTATAGGAAAGATGGGGACAATCTTTTTAGCAAGGCCTGTTGTGACAGGACAAGGAATAATGGATTTAAACTAAAGAAGAATAGATTTAGACTAGACATAAGGAAGAAGTTTTTTACAGTGAGGGTGGTGAAGCACTGGAACAGGTTGCCCAGAGAGGTAGTGGAAGCCCCATCCCTGGAAACATCCAAAGTCAGGTTGGACAGGGCTCTGAGCAACCTGATCTAGTTAAAGCTGTCCCTGCTCAAAAAGGGCTTGGACTAGATGATCTCTAAAGGTCCCTTCCAACCCAAAGCATTCTATGATTCTATGATTCTATGAAATCAAACTTCTTTCTTCCACTCTTCTTCCCTCTCAGGAGTTTTTCAGTTCCCACTTGTCCTGCAGATAATTTCTGCTTGTTGCCTTCCAATCTTTGTCTGGTCTCTAGAAGCTGTTCCCAGTTGATCCTGGTATTTTTCTGAGAACACTTCAGCGATTTCTCTTATTTTATTCCAGAGCACAGGATGCAGCAAGGCAGCATGACAGAAGCCTGCTGAATAGCCACGGACTTCTGAAACCACAAGCAAGCAAATGAAACGTGTGGTCTGCCACAAATAATTTACTGGGGAATGATGAGTTAACTTTTCAGAAGAGCACATATGTTACTACATAAAAAACAAAGTCATTATCTTTAAAAGATAATTTAAAACAACAATGTCACAGAGTTTTGCCATACATTAGAATATAGATGATAGATGTGCATGATCAGAAATAACTGTTCCAAAACTGGGACCCCCCTGCTTCACTCCACCCTGGGCCCTGTTTCTCCTGAGGCACAGCTGAGCCAGCAGGAGAAAAAAACCTTTTAAATCTGCAGAAGGAAAAACATGAAAAGTGGGAAGGAGGGAAGTCTAATTTAATGTTAAGTTTTATTTATGGAGTCCTGAAGCAGGTGATGAGGACAGGCCTGAGCACTTTATCTCTTTTCTTTATTGAAGGTGAGCTGGTGGCTTTGTGAGCAAGGAGGGAAGAATAAGTGACGGTGGTATATGAAGGGTGTGGGCTGATTCTGGTGAGGCTTTTAGGCTGTGATGGCAAAAAAGGACTAAAAGTGACACTGAAGTTACTGTGCCATAATTGATCATGATATATGCAGTAGGTACTGGCAGAGGCCTTTTTAAAATAGTATGTTATTGCAATAATACTTCTCTTACTTTATTTTGTGCATTTTTTAAGTGTATGATTTATTGAAGTCTCTGTTAGAGCTGAAGAGCTTTGCGTAGCTGATGGAAGAGATAGTCAGATATTTCAATAACTGGCTTCAGGCAAGCAAAATGTGTGATTCCTGGAAATGCTGTTTATAAAGGGACATTATGCGCTGCAGTTCTTTCCTACTTTTGGCTCAAGTGTTTAATATTATTTTACCCTGAGTGAAGATATTGTTGATTTAAATATAGCAGGTGTACTAATGTCATTGCATCTTATGGCAGGAGATGACATACCCCAGAGTTGGGGGAGAGGTCAGAAATGATTGAGCTCCCTTGAACTTCATCTTAGCAAAACTATGCCTTTTCTGTAAAATAAAGAAATTCTGCAGCTGTACAAATGTTAGAGCTACTTCAAGCCATAGAAATTACTTACAGAATATAACAAATTATTATTAGCAAAGTTTACTGTATCTTTTTCCCTATCTTTGGCTGTGATTAAGCATAGTAATAAGACAAACTTCAAAAAATAAATTAACTTATGTGCTAGTTAAATAAATATTTTAAATTTTTTACATTTCAAGTATGTGGAGCAGGGTAAAGTATAGATAAAGTATGTATAGTGGAATGGCTGTCCAGAGCCTATGTTTGTAGAATATAATTACTGGCTGAAGATGGACACCTAGGGCTTATCTCAGTACCAGTGAATTAAATGGTGAAGAGACCTCTGTACTGAGTCTTGATCGTCTGTACAGTTAGAGTGATACAATGGTCCCTCGTGTGATTTCTGGCTCCAGTCAAATAATTCCTGGCACAGTTCAAAAGAGCACTTCAGAGGCAGTTTGGAGGTTATCATCTTCTTTTGTATTGTGCTACTTAGCTTAAAGGCAATAAAAAATAAGCTCTGGCATGTTTAATTTACTTGTATATATAGCCCTAGTAGTGTTGGAAAGCTAATTCTTAACTTAATATTCTCCCATGCTTTCTGATTAGTATTATAATAAAGCTATGATAGAATGAAGAATTAAAATAATATCTAAACTACATGAAGGAGCTAATAAATCTGAAAGGCAGATCTTGGGTAAGCAGCCATTAGAAGTGTAACATACAATTTCTAAGAAATGGGTGATGCTCTTTATAATGACTTATGGGTTAAAGTGTTTTCGGAGCTTCACAAAAGAAAATAAGGCTTTACATATTACATTAATATATAAATAGATACCAAGACTTTTGTCCTGTATGTGGAAGATGGGAGTGTCCACTTCACTGAGCTTATATGATCAAGGATTTTTTGATGCTGAAGGGGGAAGTAATAAACAGGAACAGAGAGATCCTACCTGAGGAGACAAGGGGGCAATGCCAAAGATGAAAAGTCTCGAGCTACTAATTGATGGGCCATCAAAAAAATACAGGCAGAGCTTTGGAGAGGGTCACCTGGACTCTGTGGTTGATAAGAAGGGGAAAACGAGGAGTGTGAGGATTTGGGATATTCAGGGGTGGCCTGAGTGACTATGCAGTGTTTACAAAGGAACGTTTAGAGGAAGGGAATTGGGAGGAACAAAGCTGGCACAGGCGGAGAGGTGTATAGAAGAGCTGGTCTGGTGTAAAACAGGGCTGGTCAGTGCCCTTGTCTGACTGAGCCCTCCGCCTGATCACCACAGGCTGTCCTGCCTTATTTACAGACTCGCTTAACCCTCTGTCTGCAAGATCTCACTCTCCATCCTGTGTGTGTGAGTGCCAGCTACTGGGGAGCCTGGCGTGAGTGGACTGGGTGTGAGCTACTGGAGTCAGATCAGGAGCGTAGGTGCCCTTGGACTGTGGTGCCAGCAACTGGGTGGGTGGGGGTCTTTAAATTCCAGCTGCTGGGGAGGAACAGTATTTGTCCCAAAAGCCAGCTACTGGAGGGACCGGGTTGAGTGAGGGGCTCGGTGCCGGTGGCTGGAGTGGGACCATGGGTCACAGCCCATGTGCCTGGTGCCGGCTGCAGGGGTGGCGACTGTATCACCCCCAAAGCGGGTGTTCCTGTGTATTTGCCAGAAAACTCCAAGCTCACCAGTGAGTAGGAGGCCCCAGGTCTGGGCAGGGTTATCAGGTGGATGGAAGGTCTGTGCAGGTATCTAGAGGCACCTGCAGGTGTGGAATGCCTGCAGGGCGAGCGTGTGTCTGTTGGCAGCGAGCTCTGGGCTGGACCAGCTGGCGAGTTGGGGACCCATGGGGTACGACAGTGTCATATGCGTTCCCACATGAGTGACCTCCTGTCTCTGCCAGTCCAAGAGGAGGAGAGGACGGGGCTCTCTGTGCTTGTGTGAGTCCTGGTAGTGTTAGGCTGGGCACTGCGGGGTTGTGGGTGCCTTCTCTGTGGCAGGCCCTAGTGGTGTCTTTTGCATGTGTCCCAGGAATACGCACCAGCTTTCCTGCTGGTTGAACCTGCAAATGGGAAAGCAGCAGCCGTGTCCATCTGTCTCGGACAGGTTGTGGAGCTGCTGGAGGCAGCGGCAACTTATAACATCCCTTAACACTATATCTTTTACGTATCTTAAAAGAGGAAGGAAAAAAAGGACAAAAAATGTTCAGAGTCATTCTGGTTAAAACAGCTGTTTGAAAATGGGACAGTTAGAAAGTATTTATTTCTATTTACTACTTTGATGGAAACCGTAGAGTCCAACCAGGGGTTAGGTTTCATTTTTTGCAGTGATTAAAAACCTTCATTGTTTGTAACAATCATGAAATCAAACTACACTGAATTTTAAACGGTCTGTCTTGTTCTTAAGAGCACTCAGAGGTACTGTAAGATTTTACAAGCTTGGGTTTTTGGGTTTTGTTTTGGTTTGTTTTTTTAAAAAAGGTCCAAACACTTAATTACTTTGGTGTTACTCTGAAATAAAATTAAAAAATATTGCTGAATGTTGAAAATGTAAACACTAAAATAACCTGTATGCCGGCCAAGATTGCGTCGTACCCTCCTGAAGGGTTGACACTTTCAGCAGCTGAACTTCTCTGTGTCTGTCATCTGTTCAGCAAAGAATGCCACTGCATGACTGACAGTTCTCATATCAGCATGGGATTGACCATGGAGCTCTTTAAAAGTGGTGACAGAAACAATCTGAGCCAGCTTTGGTGGGGTTAACACATTAAATTACCGATGTCAAACCTCAACAGTGGGTACAGAAGAAAGTATAATGCTCTTGTATGGGTCTTTTGAGGGAGGAAATGAAGAAAACATGTCTTTGTTGCTGCTGTTCCCTCTGTAATACACAATTAGAAGTTTGCTTATGATCAAGAGAAGGAGCTTTTGATCTCAAAAGTATAAACTGCAATAATAAAATATACTAGTGCTTTATTAAGCAAGTGAAACGCTTAAATTTTTACAATATTCAATGCTATTGATATAAAACTTTTAAAGGAGAAGCTGTGCGCAAATTTGGACCTCTCGCTATAAACAAACATGCTGGCTCTGTAATTGGATTTGTAGAGATCCAGTCTCCTGGCAGTGAGGAACAGGCTACAGGAATGAAATTGAAGATTCAACTTATTTCAAAAGAGAGTCAGGAGAGGCTCATACACATGTGAGACAAGATCTGAGTATACAGCTGTAGAATTAAACTTCTGAATTCTCCAAATTTTATCTGTATCAGTATCCTACCTAAATTAGTTTCCATTAGGAAAAAAAAGGGGAGGGGGAACCCTAACCCCAAATAAATCAGGGTCAGGTTGGCTGGGGCTCTGAGCAACCTGATCCAGTTGAAGCTGTCCCTGCTCACTGCAGGGGGTTGGGGTAGATGACCTCTAAAGGTCCCTTCCAACCCAAAGCATTCTATGATTTTATGATTCTATGATCAGAGTAAATTCCTAAGGAAGGATGGTTCTCATGAGGAACATGTAGGAAAACAGTACTGACTCTGGCAAGAGTTTAAGTCATTGGTAATCTGAAGAGAGCTGCATGGTGGTGCCATTTGGGACTATGGGGGTGCAGTAGCAGTGCCAAGAGAAGGTGCCCTGAGATGAAGGGGCAGCATCTATCTGTGGAGATGTTGTGAAGCTTCTCCAAAAACACTTGCCTGAGATGGGCTTGCTTTTGAGCCAGCATACAGTTAGGGCTAGATCCTCTGGGGGAGTCATGTGTACAAATTAGGTTCTGGATTGTGTTGTGAAAGATTTTCGGATCCTAAACTCCAGACAGAACTTGAGGAAAGGTGAACACCTCAGCATGAGATTTAAGTCAGATGCTGCCAGGATACGTAGCTAAAATAGCCCCCAGAAAGCCCTGAGAAAATACAGCATGTATGTAACTGCTTTTAAAGAGGATTGAGACACCCGAGTTCAGCTGAGATGCAGAATGTTCTCCCTAATGAAGAAGAACTTTCTTTCTAAAATGTGATCAGGACTTGCTCTTTTTCTTTCAAACAGAAGTGACTTCACCTGTGCTTTCCCTGATACCCTAAAGAAAATAATACTTAGTGCAATTCACTCCTTCCTGTACGTGTCTGAAGCTCTTCAGACTGTTTTTCTCAATTAGCTGTTAGTGACCTCTGTTGTGTCTGAAGCTGAGTTGGTACTGCCTCTAAAAATTCATTTAAAAATGAACAAAAAGCAAACAGGAGCCTTCACAAGTAGGTATGCTTTAGAGCCATGCTTCTGGTGCTTTTTCTTTTCTTCCTGTATTACTTCTGTGTTCGTTTCTGCTATGTGACAGTGATTTGGCAGGAAGAGCTGCAATTATCTTTATCCCAATAAGGGCTAAATGAATAAGTAACACAGTAAAATTGAATTCACTCCAACTCAAGAGGGGCTTGAAATTAGGGGATTTAACTTCCTGGAAGAGTCTTTCTCTGGGTAAGTGAAATTCTCTAATTTTAAAATTTCTTTTTCTAAGATTCATAGGTAAGTCTTTTATTAAAAAAATAAAATAAAATGCACATTTTTTTGGAACCCACTTGCACTATGACATTGTTAAAGCATTCTTATCAGGCCCTCCAAGGGCATAAGTATAGGAGTGCCAGGTTTCTGCATTAGGCGAGGCAAGTGAAGAAGAAAGATGCTATGCTTCTTAGATGGGGTAGTTGTGTACATATATGGAAATATGATTTTAATAGCTTTAATAGGACCTTAACATCAATCATAGAGGTAACTAGTGACTCTTATCTTTCCAAGATAAGGTATTTGACAAGGTATGGTTTTTTTCCTCATGGTTTGCAGTACTGTCTTAATCCTGTTCCAAAACAGCCAAGAAGGTGCAGTGCTTAAGCCAAAGCAGTGTTCTTTCTCATGACAAAGTAAAGTGGTAATAACATGTGTCTGATGTAAGACTGTTGTGCCATCAAACAAGCAGTATTCCCATGCAAAGTAGTCAAGCTTTTGTTAAAGCTTTGTGATAAGAAAAATTTTTGCAGGAGAACCTCCAGTCTCTCTCTATAGCTCCATTCTGTTTTCAACAAACCTTGCAAACAATAGAAATAAGAAGCCAAACTTATCTTTTTCCTGGTTTGAGAATGTTATAAACTGCAGGTGCACTTGCTGAGAAGAAAAGGGAGTTGTAGCTGCAAGCTGGGCTTATAAGAAAAAGTTGTTTTAATTTCAAGCATAATTCACATTGTATTAATAGCAGGGTTATACTGTGAACTTAAGAGACTGCAGTGGTAAGCAAAACATTTTTTTATCATTAGCATATATTGCTTTTTTTCATTTTGATACTTTATTTCATGACTAAATAGTAAGTTTTATGTACTTACATGTTCATACAATTTACATATGAACATATTATAATTCCAGAATATTCAATACTTCCCTGTATAAATATACTGTGATCAAAAGGAAATTGCTATGTGGTAGATTTTAATATAAATAAAAGCATGTCACTAAAATGAAATATTTAATAAAATCAAGCCCAAGCAATGGTCATTCATTCTTTATGTATTTTCTACTCCTAGTGTTGGGGGAAAAAGATGCATATATGAGTATAAAAGACTTTTCTCAAAGCCTGTGTAAGACTTTAATTGTAAAAGGCTCTTATTTATTAAAAATTCTTTAATTGTACCTATGACTGTTGTTGCAACTAGCCCTCTAGTAATCCCTAAAGGATGTAGTATAGTTAGACACCTTGTAGAATCTGATTGCCCTTTCCAAAAGCATATGTAATTCCACATAGACTTCTCTTCAGTTTTGAACACAGCCTGCTCCTTCCATGTAATTACTCTGGGCCTAACTTCAGTTTTGTTAATTCTTCCTTAGTGAGAGATATCCTTTAGTATTTGTCCATTTGTTCCTGGGTTTACTGCAATGCAGTTAAGTTAGGGAGGTTTAAGGTGATGCTCTGAGGGATCAAACGCAAGGTAGTATCATGTGCTGATTAGAAATGGCATGGCAAGAAATCTGTTTTGTTTTATTCTGTCATGGGGAATTTTATTGGGGAAAAAAAAAGAAAAGTATCTAGGCTTGGGTCAGCTCCATTTTTCTTGTTGAGAGAATAAGGAGTCAGAGCAAACTTCATACATGACACTTTGTTTTGGGTTAGACCCAGCCAGCAGCTGAGTCCCACCCAACCACTTGCTTGCTTGCCCCAGTGGGATGGGGGAGAGAATCGGAAGGGGAAAAGCGAGAAAACTCGTGGGGTGAGATAAAGACAGTTTAATAGGTAAAGCAAAAGCCATGGGTGCAAGCAAAGCAAAACAAGGAATCCGTTCACGACTTCCCATTGGCAGACAGGTGTTCGGCCATCTCCAGGAAAGCAGGGCTCCATCACGCTTAATGGTTACTTGGGAAGACAAAATGCCATAACTCTGAATGTCCACCCTTCCATCTTCTTCCCCCAGCTTTGTATGCTGAGCATGACGTCATATGGTGTGGAATATCCCTTTGGTCAGTTGGGGTCAGCTGTCCCAGCTGTGTCCCCTCCCAGCTTCATGTGCACCCCCAGCCTACTCGCTGGTGGGGTGGGGTGAGAAGCAGAAAAGGCCTTGACTCTGTGTAAGCACTGCTCAACCATGGCTGAACCATCCCTGCATTATCAACACTGTTTTCAGCACAAATCTAAAACACAGCCCCATACAAGCTGCTATGAAAAAAAATTAACTCTATGCAAGACGAAACTAGTACACACCTAAAGTTCCCATTTATTTCCATGGTACCATGGCTTGAGTAAAAAATGCTGTGCAAAATGTTATTTTTGTCCTAATTGTATCTTTAATTGACTTATTTTGAAATTATTTTGAAGGGAAAGTATTTGTGTGGGGTTGCTCCTTAATGACTTCTTTTTCTTTCTACAGTAGGTTCTTGTTTTACTTTAAAGCTTACAATACTTCATCAACTTTTAAAATCAGCAATGGCTTTTTTACCATAATTATAATCTGCTGAGGATTTAGATCAAATCCTTGCTATATACGTGGCTTGTGCTTTATCTGTATAATGTTGGCCTTGTTAACATCCTTTTCTTTTGCTAATTTGTATCTCTGCATGTCTCAGAAGTTCTTTAATCATCTCTTTTAGATTACAAGAACTACACTGAAACTTTTTGTTTTTCATAGCTTAATTGGATGCTCTGTTAGTATGCAAAGGGAACTTCTCTGTAGATGGTAGAGCTGTCAAGTAATGCTGTTGCAGAGTGAAATACCCTGAATTAAATCATTCTCCCCACTGAAGGCAGTGGGATATTTTTCTTTGTATTAAGATTTCAGTCTTGGGTATTATATACCAACAGCAAAATATTTAAGAAATCATGGTGTAAAGACTTTGAAGGAACATGCAGTAATTTCAACCTTAAATGCAAAATGATAAGTGTAGGGGAGGGAGTCCTTGCTGGGACGTGTTTCTTGCTCCCAACCATCTCTTGTAAGGTGTTCTGAATTTTTGCTGGTCTTTGCTCTCATTCTGTTTGATCTTGGTACCACTTAGTAAAGGAAAATATCTTTCTAATACTGTATGGAAATGATACTATAACATATAAGATAATTTAAATACTGCATTTATTTATAATATATAGTACTCACAATAAAGAAATGTACAACAGAAGCTTATTCTGATATCCAGTTGCATTTTGTATCACACTTACCCTCTCTAGCATAGGAGTATATGTTTTTTCTTTTCTATCAATTTTACTTGGATTTAGTGACACATTCTAAAAAACTGTTCTGAAGAATGTTTCGTTGTTTTTCTTTAATAATAATAATAGCATTAAAAATGTTCTCTAAATAATAAAGACACCAAGTAGTTGTATCATCAGCAGCCTGGAGGAATGTTGTATTTCCTGAGATGGATAAATTACCTCCTTTACAAATCCCCAGAGGCATGGGGAACATGGAATTTAATTATTTTCAGATGTATATCCTCAGAGTGTTTTGGTATATTTTGGATTGAGAAACAGTGGAACCAATGCCTTGCACTTATTCCCCATGCACTTAGGGGGAATACAAAATGATTGCTGCTGAACCTTATGTATCCAGACTTTTTGTGAAGATAGAAAATAGGCACAAATTACGTCTATCAGGCTTCAGTCAGTATCCATCTCTAAAATGACTCCAGTCTGCTGTGTGAGAATCCCTACCTGACTTTTCTGACTTTAAACACCTTCAGCATCTTTCCTTGAGAATAACAATGAGCTTGCACTTCATTTATACTTATCGGTACTAGCTTTCTTGATAATTGCAAATTCCATCCATAGTTGGTTGTTTCAAATCCTTTGTTAGCAATACTATACTGCAGGCTGTGTTGTGCTCCTTTCTGCATTCCAGGAAAACCAATGACCAGCCCCTTCTTAAAGCAGTGTAAAATTTTTGACTGGAAATTCAGCAGCTGCAGTCTATATTCCCCATGAACTGCAGGGGTCATTGTTCTGAATGGCAGTTACAGTTGTGTAACTTCTAATTCGTATAGAAAAAATACAGAATCTTTAAAAATTCTCAAGTAAAAAGAGATGTCTATTTACTTGCATATGAATTTGCAATTATAAGAATTATCTGACAGTTTTCTTCCCATCTTCCTCCACCTTTGATACTTATGTCTATTTGAGCTAAAGCCTATTTTTCTTAAGTAACTAATTTGAGCATATTTTGATGCACAGTATGTGAATTCCCAATGAAATAAAAAAATGCTGAAGTTTCCTCTTGGTCTTTTTTTTCTTTTTTTTTTTTTTTTTAAGAAGAAGATGACAAAACTTGGGAATGGGAAGGAGGAAAGAAAATTACACCGAAAATTGAAAGTGAGAAATGGTATTTTATTGCTGAATTGAGCTTGGAGAAAATAATTTGTCAATCCCTTCCCATCAACTGCAGATGCAGCTGACTGAAAGATTTGATTAGAAAGTACATGTACCTTCACAGAACAGAAAAACAGAAGAGTTTTTATGCTAGCAGAACCTTAGCAAGAAACAGTAGCTTGAGAATATAACTAAAAATGCAATTACAAAATTAGATACACATTTTAACTAAAAGGATGATTAACCACTGCAGTAAATTGGCAGTGATTTATGCCTCTTATAAGATGTGTCTCCATTTCTGGGAGTTATATTTTATTCTACAGGTCATTGGGTTCAAACAGGGTAACTATGTAACACTTGGTACTTTATTACAGGAAATTTTAAGGTCACCTGCGATATTTGATCTAAAATCTATACGTGTTTCCTAATTTCCTATTGTAATCCTATTTTGCCTATTTTTGGAAGAGTTTAAAAATCCTGTAAGTGGTATGTAAACTGAACCTATATTTTCCTCATAAAAGCTCCTTGACAAGATCTACAAATTCTCAAAAGAGCTAGAAATTCTCAGAACTAAAGTATTGTGACTGAGGTGAAGTGTTTTGTTTTGGTTTTTTTCTGTGGTGTTGCCCATGTCCTATCCAGTGTGTCACCCCTACTCCTCCCCTTGTAAATCTGGGCTCCAGATTGCAAACTAACTCAAAGGAGCATCAGGGTGCTTTCTAAACTCCTCTGAAAATTTCATCAGTGAGTATGCATATGCATGAGTAATTAAATGGACAAGCAACGCTATTTTGTAGACACAAGACTACATTGAAATAATTATGATGTTCACAGTCATCTACAACTCACTGAAGTGTTAGAACCTAGTTTTCAAGTTCATTACGTTGTCTTAATGTTGTCCATGATGCATACAATTTTGCACTTAGCCCCCTTTCTTTCTTTCACGTTGGGCTTGAGTAGATTGCAAAGTAATAGTAGATCATCTCTTGCCAATGCTGTTGTGGTATCCTTTACTGCTGTTGAATTTTCTTCCCTCTTGTTGATCAATGTCAGCAACCCATTTAGACACGATAGTACTACTTTCAACCCAAACCCACTTTACACACAAGGAACATCCACAGTACTTCATTAGCACAGTGCAATGAACAGGAGTAAGAAGAATTCATCTTTGTGCTGAGGAATTTAGGCAATTAGCAGCCAAAAAAAAGAAAAAAAGACAAAGCTTAGGGAAAGGCAAATGAAAAAGCAAGGGAAAATCTAAAGTATCTCGTAAGCAGTGTAGCACTGCTTGGAGCCATGAAACTGGGAGGCAAGTGGGATTTAAAGTTTATAGCTAAACTGATCTAATGACTGGCTACCACTCATTGCTCGTTCTGCATCTCTAGCACTATAATTGAGGGGTTTGCTGACTCCACAGTGTTTTGCCTGGACGAGGCAGACAAATGGGGGGAAAAACTAATACTATGAAAGCTGTAACTCACAGCTCCCTAGCTGGAGGGTCAAGTAGCTGATAATACCAGCTCCAGATTTTATGAACATGTGGCTGTGGGTGAGACCCACACTTAGACATTTTGGCTTATTCTACCCTAATTCTAATAAAATGTAGTGTATAAGAAAATGCTTCAGCGTTATTAAATTTCAGCACTAATCTTTAAAAGCGACCTTCCAAAAAACGTTTATATTTGCGCTAAAGATAAATAATTATCCTTATGGGGACTATCGTAAGTCTTTTGAGGTTTTTCCCTTTACTTCTGGTTTTTTTTGTCTGTATGATTACTTGTTTACTTAAATGAAAAGGTGAGAGGTCTTGGAAGACATGAGTTGTCTGATCAAAAAAGGAAATATGAAAAAAAAAAAAATTGCTGGCACAACCTTAGTTAAGCAGGTATATCACAGACTGGGTGTAATTACCAAAGTGACATTCTGCAATTAAAACCTGTAAAGAGTGTTCAGTAAATAAGACAGGAAACTGTCCATGTCTTCCGTCCATGTAAAATTGTCTTTGGCCTTGTACACCATGAAAGCTCTTATGTCTTTGTCCCCCAACAGCAGGGGAATCAGCCTGGTATGAAGGGCAAGGAATGACAAAGTATCTTTTATGCAGCACTGCCTTGCTTGGAGCTGTAAAACTGATGGGTAAATGAGCTTTCACCTGTGATCTACAACACTAAGTTCCTGTGAATGCTTAAGCCATCAAATGCATTTTAAATTTTACAGTATATTTTAAAACAGTAAGGTTACTTTGCGTAGCGCTAGAAGAAATCTTGAGTTTCCTAGGTTATTTAACACCATGTAAAACACAGGAAGAGCTAAATTAACAATTCCACATTTTATAAAGAGTAAACACAATCTACCAAGGTTTTATTTTTAGAAAAGTCACCCCAAGAAGACCTTACACAGCTTATATTTAAAAGGAGGAAGCAAAAGATTTCTTTTTTATCACCATAGTGTATGTATATGCTCAGCTTGTAATGGGACCTGCACACAATGAATCTGTCCAGTGTTTTTTTGGATTTAAAAGAGAAAGAGGTCCTGATTCACATCTGTAAAAGCCATCTGAGTTCTACTGAGCTCTCCCTTACAGCTACTCAGGTGGCTACTACTTTATTACTCACTCACTGCTGTGCTTGAGAGGAACACTCCTGTTTGACAACTGCAAAAAGATTTGATTTTTACAAAATGAATCTTAGCCCATGAAATAATAGAAGTTGGTTCAATTGCGTGTTATTCACCACAGCAGATAAGTCAAATCTTCTGTTTGCCCACATCCTCTGCAGCTGTTAGTAAGCTGACAGACAAATACTCAAAGGCATCTCAAAAACATGGGTGGGATTAGAGGGGAAAAAGAAGTACCAATTATTCTTGATGTTAAGAAGGCTTCAGCTCAAAGTATTTCTTACATGCTAACCATTTCATTTAACATTAATGTACTTTTTCACTATTTCTACAGTTTAATAAACAGCTATTATCCCACTTCACGCCATTCTGATTGACATGTGGTTTCTGATTGACACAAGGTATATGTGTTTTTCTGAAATGGTCTACTAACATCTCATTCCAGATTTCCTTTTATAGTTTTGTCAAAATTGTCACCATTGTGTTATGAATCATTTTTTTTCTCATTCTAGTTCACATATTGACTTGATTATCTATTGAGCGTCATGGTCCCAAAAGAAGTGTGTGTGTGTCTATGGGGAAGAACCTTTGCATGCACCTTTGCATGTTGCCTACTTATGTCAATACCAAATACATTATGGTGGCAGCATTGTTGTACTTGTGGTGGTCTATGAATATAAACCAGGCAAAATTTGTGGACAGAAATTAAACTAAGTAGTTAAACTAAGTCAGAATTGAGAAGATGCATAACTTTTGGATATGAAGCCCTTTTGCAGGTCAGGATCTTGCTGAGCAAGCCTTATGCTTTCCATTTATACCAGCTGATCATATGAAAGATACTGCTTGTTCCCATATGCCTTGTCTCCTTCACTGTAAAACGGTGCTTTTCTCACTTTGGTATGTAGAAAAATACTGAATACTTTCTGTTATGATCTAACGGATGACATAGGAAATGTTGGAAACTACAAACAGTGACTAGAAGTGTGGATTTTTTTTTGGTTTTGTTTTTTTGTTTGTTTGTTTTTTCCTTCCCCACAAGCATACCCATAGTCTGGGTGCATGCAAGCTGCATACAGCAATATTTTAAGCTCTGTAAACTAAATACTTTCTTTGGATTTATATCTCATAACTTTTATCTTCGGAGTTCTTCAGGTGTGAAAGTTATAGGTTGAATTGCTGACATAATCCTGGTGTTACATGAAAACCACCACCCTGGCTGTAAGAAGCAACCTACGTTGTCTTGAAATAGAATGAGCATTCTCAACTAGAAATTAAATCAAGCTTTTATGTATTCCTGAGACTTCTACTGTGGACATGAAGGAGCAGCAAGGGCTGTCTGTGCCGCAGGGCTGGCAGCAGCAGGGGCCTCACCAGCAAGGGCCCAGGGGAGCAGGGCAGGTCTGAGGGTGGTAGCCAGGGTCAGGCCCAGCCCTGGGAGGGTTGGACAGGGTGATGGTGATGGGCCCAGATGCAGGGCCAGGCTGGGACGCCAGCCCACAGTGCTGTGTGGGAGCACTCCGGCAAAGGCCCCAAGGGAAGGGGACAGCCCTTGGCTGCGCTGTGTCTGAGTTGACCCTGGGCCGCAGCAGCCAGACCTTCAGCAGAGTGGATGCTCTCGGGGCCCTGAGACCGAAACCTGAAACATGTCACTTGTGGGGCAGCTTGTTGATAGGAAGGGTTGCAATCTGTACCCATGACTGAATTTAGCTGCTCTGGAGAGGTTTTGAATAAAATTCTTCATTGTAGATGCCCAAACTCCCTTCCAACAGAAACTTTAAATCTCAGTAGTGTTAAATCACCTTTATCTGGGGGTGTGTGATATCAGTTGCAAGAAAATACTTTGACTGCACAACTCCACCCTGAAGTACATTGATTCTAGTGCAACTTTCATCACCAGCTTCTCTGTCCAGTTGTATTTCATTTGCACCTGAGTATGTCAGAAATACTTTGCCCAAAAGGAGTCTGTGTCTTTCGTAAGGAGAGCTTTGGTATATAGTATTATTAAAGACCATCAAGGTAGCAGAGTTCTGATAAATCAAAATACTGGAAGAAAAATGCCCCCTTGATTTTTAAAAACTTTTTTTCCTAACAGTTTTATTCCCTTACAATTTGTATTTGCTGGATTCAGACATCTAGTCTGTACATAATTTGAATTTCTGACTGTGAATTCTTTTACTAAAGACTTATGATTAAAGATAAACATAAGTAGAAGTACGAAACTGGATTGTGACTTACTTGATTCAAATAAAAGACAAACCAACCCATGAAATTTCTAAATCTCATCCTATTAGATGCAGAGGCTACACCTCACTGTTTTGAGAAAAAAATGGGAGATGCAAAGACTCAGAAAGCTTTGTTTTCAAATAAGCTCTTCCATGCTGTTTAATTTTGCCAATAAGATCATTGCACATCTGACACTGAAATTGTGGAATTTTTCTTCAGGTTTTGGTGTGTCACATCAGACCAAGAAAAATATCTGTGCTGTTATCTACTTGTTGCAGATTTATTTTTTTAAAAACTGTCTACCACACTGCTTACATTTTCTAGCAATAGTTTTTCCAAAATGCATTTAATAAACTATTTTTCTAGCTCTTAGTGAAAATATCTGGAGGACAGGTTCAATGTGTAGTAATTCTTACAGTGTTATTAATATACCTTTATAGCTTCAGTATTCAGCATCAAAAATAAGTTCCAACAAACTCTAAACTTAATTTTCCAACTGTCAGAAACCATGAAGATCTCTAACACCTGTAAATGCCACATATCGGAGATACTGAAGTGGCACTTAATAATTTGAAGTATTTTGTTGGTTTCATAAAGAGTTCTTATATCATTGGGAGGTATTTCACAGCCAGCCTTGGAACCACATTAAAAATGTGGGTGAATGATGCAGGCAGAGCATGTTTGTCTCTTGAGATGTTACCCCTCACCTTGACAAGCTCTTTATAAATGGAAAACTGGTTTAGCAAAAAAGAGCTGCTGTGATTACTGAATGAACATAAAGCTTTCACTTCTCTGTCATTTAACAGCTGGCAGATTACAGAACTGCTTTTTGGGGAGAAAATTTAATAGGTTAGTATTAACAGACAGATACATAAAATCACTTTCCCAGGGTTCACGCAAAGCAAATTGATGTGCCAGGCTGCACCTTAGAGGGACAGTGCAGTGAGAACTGGCACCTTTCAAACTTCAGAAATCCATACAAGACCATAGGTAGCTGTTCAA
This sequence comes from Pelecanus crispus, assembly GCF_030463565.1. Lineage (NCBI taxonomy): Eukaryota > Metazoa > Chordata > Aves > Pelecaniformes > Pelecanidae > Pelecanus > Pelecanus crispus. The sequence goes on from NC_134645.1 coordinate 107,335,882, forward strand.
TGGGCTAAAATCTCCGGGCAACAGGGTTGTATGAAAGCTTGGGAAAAAAAGCCTATTTGATCTACTTACATCTTTCAAATTTGTGTAGATACTATCCTTGTTACCAGTAGAGTACAGATTTTATCCTTGCTTCATTCTTTCATATTCTGTGGGGTTGTACTTTTAACTGATTTTTAATTTTCTTTTGTTTGTATATCCAAGCAGATGGGGATAACTGTATGTTGAAAACAAACCCCAAAAACTCCTTGATTGTGTATGAGGTTGTCCCATTCCATCAGAGGTGGCACCAGAGATAACCCTGAAATAATCATTGTAAAGGGAAAGCTGATCTTCTTAGTGCTTCTTTCTATTTACTGTGGGGTGTTTCATAGAATTATTTAAAAGCAAAACAGGCATGAAGTGCTCTTTGAGGGACAGCAGAGGAATAGGACAGTGATCACATAGCCATCCAAAAGTTTAATGTCTACCTACCACAGTAGCTGCTGATGCTCTTTCTCTTCCTTGTCTGGGATGAGTGAGCAATCAATACCGTCCCAGTGTCTTCATCTACACCAAGATATTAAACCCTGTCAGGACGTGGGCAGGGGCACTAACAGCGCTCTATACTGTTGTTAGGTGGATAGCAGCATGAGTTTTGTTTGGACCAAGTAGCACCTTCCTGAATGATTCTTGGGAATGACTCAGAAATTGGTACAGCCTGCTGACTGTTCCGAACAGGCAATCTGGATTCAGCCATGCTGTTTTGCAGGCTCAGAGAGTGTAATAATAATGCGCCAGCTGGCCTCAGTTCCGTTCAGTTTTAGTGTATAGCATAGTCAGCATGTCTCCTTATCCTGATCTAGTGACTCACATGTATGTGAAATCTCTGGAAGTGCAGTACCGTGTCCAGTGACACACAGACTTTTCTGTGGTTTTGAGTAGAAGAGGCTTGGGTTTTTTTCAGATTTGGAGATCATCCTTATCCCCTTGCACTCTTGTAGTACAGAAACAAACATGGAATTAATGAATTTTGGGACAATTTCAGTATTAAACTCTTTTCCGTTGCTTCCAGTAAATAATCTTTCAGACAAATAATAGCTGACAATCTCCTTTAGCTGCGCATTGAACAAGTATTGTAGTAAAGTAAACTTTTCCTTTGATATGGCATCAGCCTCACAGATGGCTTCATTGTTCAAATAGCCACAATACTAATTTGGCTGTCAAGATTGTGATAGAACTGAGGAGGATGAAAATACCTTCTGGTGTTCCATATGCTGTTTTGAGCTTAGGGTTAAAATAGACAACGGCAACCAAAGTGGACAGAATGTCATATTACATAAAAACATTACAAAGAACTAATGGGTTTCTTCTTTGTTTTGTTTTATTTTTTACCACATTGGTGGTGTTGGAGTCCAAAAAGAATTACGGAGATGGAGAAGACGTGGAATTTGTTTAATAGTGTCTGTCTGCAAGTGTCAGTTATAGCCACAATCTCATAAGAAGAACTAGACGGGACTCTAGTGTCATGTCCAGATCCAAATGGTCCTGAGAGTTAGTCCTCTACGGAGTAAGTTCTGGTTAAACCATTACTGCAGACAAGAACTTTAAATAGGGCTAATACAGAATTCAGTGGGGTGGCAGATATTGTTCGGGTGGATTCTGAAATGTCAGTTGTGCAAAATGAGTTTGAGAGTTAGTTTTTAAAAAAGAAGGAAACTTGTGATTTGTAGCTACAGGATAGGAAATCTTCACGTATTAAGAATCTCTGAGATCTAACACAAATCAAGTTCAAGCGTGAGGCCCAAGGTGCTTTAGAAATTTTGAGGGAATTTTGCACCAAATGTTTCAGAGGAAACACCTTGAGAAATCTGTCCACTCTCCCTTGTTGCTGCTCTCATTCCTTACAACTTTATTACTTAGTAAACAATGTTTATGGGTTTCACTCTAATCAGTTTCATTGTTCTCCTGGGAACAACCACAGGTCATCATCATCAGATTGAACTGGTATGCCTCTAGTTGTGCTTTTCACCTATTCTTTCAGCTTTTTTTTTTTTTTTTTTTTGTAAATGCATGAAGTTGAACATAACTACTGTCTATGTTTAGCTCTATGGCTACATTTTTAAAAGAGAGATCTGTGTAAGCAGTTAGCTTGCCTGGAAACTGAAGTTCAGCGCCAGGTTTACAGTGCTGTGTGCGGTAGGGTGCTGAACTGTACGGGCTAGCTGCTGTCAGCCACTTCACTGCACTGGGAGTGGGTATATAGTCACAGAAAAGGCTAAGCTGGCTTTTTTGCTAGGGTGAGGTGCTATATTTGCCTGCGGTGCTTTCAGGACTTTAACTATTCTCTCCATACTTTTTTGTATTTTGTGAAAGTACAGGTGAGTTTGAAATGCCTCACACCCTGCTCCATTGAATGATGGAGATGCACCCTAACTTAGGGTTTGAAAGTACTTCTCCGTGTCTGGATCATTTCTGTGCTGCCTCGAAGTTATTCTAATAAAAGGCTCTCACCTGTCTTTTCAAGTAACTGTTTGCTTTCACGTATGCATGCACACGTTCACTTGGTTTCTATGGCATCTATAAGATAATAGCGGTGTGTAAATAATAATCTTGCTCCTCCAGAGTGATCCCAGGAATTTTTATCTTCAGAAGCTCTGACATTTGGGGTTTAATCTTTTTGTTTCCTTTTTCTGAATCGTATATTTGATTAAAGGGATATCATGCAACTTTGTCACTCATTTTCTTTTAATATAGAATGGAAACAAAGCGAAGCATTTCTAACAACCACAACACTTTTAATTTAGGTTTGCAGTGGATTTAAGTCACTTTTTTTTCTCTAGACCCCTGCTTCCTTATCCCATCAGTGCAGCAGGATTTTTAGCAGAGTGCTTACACATAGTGAACGTACAGGGAGATCAGCTTGGCATGATTCAAGCTTAAGAGCTTTTGAAGGGACTTTTAAGGTTTCTCATGTCAAAACTGACTAATTAAAAAAAACAACCAAAAAAAAAACCACTTAAGGATGGATTTGCATGATGGGTCACAGATCCTTTTTCTAGAAATAATCACATTTTGACAGCTAAAAAATACTTGCTAAAATACGTACTTACATGACAGAGATTCCAGAAGTTCTGAAGGTGCCACTGCATTTTAATGAGGAAAAAAGGTTTTTTGGGGGGGAGGGAGGTGGAATTGAGCTTGTGTTTAATTAGCCCCTAAAATTCTCCTTTTCTGATTAATTAGGATGCCACAAATAACATTATGTCAAATTGCATATGTTGGTTTTTGCTCTTTACTTGTTTCTCCTCCTCCTTCCATTTGTGCAAGAGTCCTTTTACCAGGTATTTCTTCTAACTACCATGCAAAGAACTTACCTTATAGAAAGCAGGTGTCATTAAGAGACTTCAGATCATGGTTTCATAATGTGCTTCATTTTGGTATCTCAACTTGTTTTCTTCTTGCTGCTCTGCATTCTTATTCCCACACTGCAGCTAACCAGCATTTCAGCTGCACAATCATCTATATATTTTTTTTCCTCTCAAGCTGGGATGTTAACTGCTCCAGCTTAAACATCCTGCCAAACATGCATTTACGTGTGTGTTTGAGGGATTTTTTTGCTTTCAAAGTCAGATCAGTTCTCTGCACTTGTTTATAGATTGGTTGTGTAAACCACTGTAAGAACCAAGATGACAGCACAAGGCAGCACCAAAAGTAAGCAACAGAAATTCAGACTGTTGTGTTGTAAACAAAGGTTTGGTGACAGAATTTGCTGGTTGAGAGCACTCTGTCTGCCTCACCTTGGCTGGTTAAACAGAAAATCTGTGTTGCACGTTGTGAGACACCAATAGATGAAAACAATTAATTTGGGAATCCTTCTTCCCTATGAAGTCGTCCAAGTGATGAAAGCTTACAAACTCTCACCTCGCTAAACTCACACTAAAATCAATATTTTCATCAAAGCTATGTCAGCTTTCACAGACTATAGTTGTGAAGTGCAAAATAGTTCTCTCTCTGTTTCATTTAGGTCCATGAAATGCTGCACATTGAAATGTACGTTACCTGAGGACTTCCTAGGTAGCAAGCTATATATAATTCCCCTGTAGCTAAAGCTTTTGAGATTCTTCTCCTGCCCTTATACTGCTGTTTTTCCATATTGCCGAATGTCCTGGTTTCAGGTTAGATAGAGTTAATTTTCTTCCTAGTAGCAGGCATAGTGCTGTGGTTTGGATTTAGCATGAGAATAATGCTGATAACACACTGATGTTTTAGTTGTTGCTAAGTAGTGCTGACAGTAGTCAAGGACTTTTTCAGCGTCCCATGCTCTGCCAGGTGCACAAGAAACTGGGAAGGGGCACAGCCAGAATAGTTGACCCAAACTGGCCAAAGGGCTATTCCATACCATATGGCGTCATGCTCAGTATATAAAAAGCATGGAGTTGGCCTGGGGTTGGCGATTGCTGCTCGGGGACTGGCTGGGCATTGGTCAATGGGTGGTGAGCAATTGCATTGTGCTGCACATATTTTGTATATTTTTTATTATAATTATTATTGTTATTATTATTTATTTTCCCTTCCTTTTCTGTTCTATTAAACTGTATTTATCTCAACCCATGATTTTTTTTTCTTTCCCAATTCTCTCCCCCACCCCACTGAAGGGGAAGTGAGCAAATGGCTGTGTGGTGTTTAGCTGCCTGCTGGGTTAAACCACAACACCGAAATAGGGAATAAGTTATTTGACACGCTTGTTGAAGTATGAGCCTGCAAATACTAACCAGACAAAAGCCTTCATAACTCAAATAACTTTCTGATGCCTTTTCTAAGAACAAATGGGACAAAGCTGAAAAAGGCACTGCTGCATTTCTGTTATCACAAGGATAAAACCCTCACCATTCCTGCAAGAAACTGGAAGGACAAGGACTGCCAGGGCTTGAGAACTGCAATGCTGTCATCCATGGGTTTTAACCATACATGCTCCTGGCATGATTTTAACCTGCGTCTAAGACAGTTCTTAGCATTGATCAGGGAATAAGACAGGAGAGAGCCTTTTCCAGACACCATATTTGTAAGAGGTGAGAAGAAGAATTTAGTTATGTTGCTATGACTTTTGCAATGCCACTTGTCTTCAGGACCTAAGTACAAGCCCTGATTCCTTTTATTTTCAATTACAGGCATAAACAAAAGACTTGTATTGCCTATACTGAATTCTTGTTAAAAATTTGTCTGATGTTTGTCCCTAAGCAAGATAAAGCTTGAAGTTTCTGGTGGCAATGGAGTGCCACTTATCAAAGAGTTAAGGGCAAGAGAAGAGTTGTGGAAAGCTTGCAAGACCCCACAGCCCATCTTTGTTAAAAGCCACCGCAGCAGCAGAAGTGGGGGAGTGCCTGAACCAGAGCAGATAGCACTCCCAGTGCTGGGGCAGTTTGTTCTCAGGGCTTTTTCATAATCTTGACAAACAGTAAATGAGGGTATAGGAAAGAAAGACAGAAGGAAAAGGAAACAACTGTTTTCTGAAGGAATATTGTCTTATTTGGTAGTAAGGAGCTGCAGATATGATGGCAAGCTGGTGATAGCTGAAGACGAGCCTCTATTAAATCAACAGTAGTGTATCTATTACTGAAGCTGATTTTTTCCAAATTTAATCTGCCATTACTTCCTTTCTTGTCTCTCTTTCAGCCCCATAAGGTTTTCCCTGGCCTGTAAGTACTTAGCCTTGAGAACAGAAAAGTGGTACATACAAAATGTTCCACAGTTTGTATTTATGGAATAATACCTGACATTGGGTACTTTGTATTAAGCTTTATCTGTTCAGAGTTAAAGAATCTTTCTTCTTGAACACATTTTGCTGAAACATAAAACACTTTGATTATATTTAATAAACTTAATTTTGAGTGTATCTATGATATTTGTATACAATATGATTACAACTATATAACTTAAAGAAGAGTAAGCTCATGCCTTATTCTGTTAAAATTACTGTCCTTACCTAGTATGGCAGGTTTTAATACCTCAAAATCCAATTTGATTTAGTAGCAATAATCATTGCAGAGAACGTTGGGAGCAATAGAGAGAATATCTGTTTGTGAAATCTGTTTCCAACAGGTTTTTTTCACAATTCATCACTACAGTTGTAATATGTATTCTGTTGCTTGTCCTCATTAAGTGTAAGCTTGTTCTCTCATCTTAGTAACATAATTCTCAATATGGGTCAGACAGACTCTTGTTTTAAGCACTTTCCAGGAAAAAAGAAGTATTAGGGAAAAATAGGCTTCCGATTGCTAGATGTATAAAATTTATGTATACTTGGATAAGATATATGTAAATCTTTTCATGCTCCACTGCTTTTTTAATAGTAACAAGAATATAAAAATCTTGATTGTACAATATATTTCGTTTAATCCTATATCAAGATAATAGTATCTTGGTACATTCTTGTCTTCCATCTTGAAATAAGTGTGCTTTCCCATGTAAAATCAGAAGTCTATTAACTTTCTTATTCTTCCTAAAATCAGCTTTAACTGTCTCAATGAAAAGAAATGTCAGACCCAAATGTCTTTGTGTTGGCAGGCTGACAGGGTAGGAGGTGTGCAAGTGGGTCTCTTAGACCTCTCATCTCCAGGTGTTTCAGCCAGATGAAGAAGCTCCTGCATTCCTTGATCAGACTCCTTAAGACACAGGGAGTAATTTTTATTTGAAATTGTTTTGTAAATTAAGGTCAGCTTCAGACTAGTCATACTCCACCCAGCCTCCGCTGTCCATATGATTGTATGGGAAATGCCCCATAGTTTTGCGTTTTGCTTAAAATGCTGCTTGTTTTCAACCTGCTTGTAACTGTGATTCGTTCATGTGCTTTCATTTTTGTCCCAACCCTGCCTTCGGCTTGTATAATATTTCTTATGACCTGGTGTTTGCCTTCCAGTGTCTTCATGGTGACTGCATTTTAATCTTCATTTCTCAGATTAAAGTTGTAAAAATCTTCTAATATCGTCTTAAAAGCTCTCCAGTCCCTTGATCACTTCAGTAGCCCTGCTCTGCATTTGCTTTAGATTGAATTACTCTTATTTGAACACAGGTAATCAGATTTGTATGCAGGCCTGCAGAAAAGGTCTTGGTAGTTTCTTGTACTTATCTTTCTGTTTGATAAGTACCTTGTTTAACACACACAGATATTGTCAGTTTTACCTTCATACCCTACAGGCTTTTTTTTCACAGGATGGATTTGATTTTTATGAGTTGAGTGTAGGTCTTTTGTCTAATGCGATCCTCAAAAGTGGTGTGGTTAAAAAAGGTATTTGCCTCGTTTTATTTCTCATCATACATAAGGTGGTGACCTCGAGGTAATCTTCTGATTACATTTTTTATGTTGACAGTTTGGAAGTAATGTTGTGGAAGGATAGTTGAGAAAACAGGAGTTCCTTCATTGCCAAAAGGTCATCACGATCTTTCTCAGAATAAGAGGGGGAGATATTGCACACATTTGTGATGAGTGTACTGAGAAACTGGAAGATAGACCATAGAACACACTGAACTTTTTAGAGGAGGTGGAAAAGCATGATTTTGAGATTTTTAAGAATATGACTAATGACTTTTGATCTCTGGTAGCTGGTAAAGTTTCCATTTATAAATTTTGCATAGCCTCAAATGCTTTTTATAGCCTCAGCCTGGACTGTCATGCTCCGCTTGTTCTTCTGTTTCAAGAAGAGAGAATTAAAATCTAGAAATATTGCTCACTGATCTCAGCTCATCTAGGAAAGTGTGTAGTACATCTGAGGCAAAATAAGTATGAGGAAATAGAAAGTTTTAGCTTTAGCTTCAGATTACCTTTGTATTTGAGAGTTTTCTGGCATTGTTTGTACAATGTTGACTTTTACGGTCTTATAACCAACGGCAAAACATTTATTACAGACTATAATAAAAGTAAACATGCTAAAAATAAAATCCATCAATCTTTCGTTATTACCTGCACAAGAAAATTAAAATATCAATCTCAATGTGGAAGATGTATTAGAGTTTTAAAGTTGTTGCATACTCCCAAATGGTTTTCATAGCTGTGCAATCCAATACAATTTTGCACATCCTTAGAGACAGACAGACACAGTTGGGTAAGAGCTTGTAAAACAAGAAAGCTGTAGCTTTCAGAAGTGATATGATCCAAGTATTTTACCTGGAAAATACTGCAATGATTTATGAGTGCACAAATACAGAAATGAGCACATAACAAGGAACAGATTTTGTCTTATCCTTGGATTCTGTGAAAATGCAGGTTTCTACTTGCTCAGCTAACAATAATAAACAATACAGCTTTATTCTTTAAGCCAATAAGGCTGTGGTTTTTTGTTTGGTTGGTTGGGGTTTTTAAGAAAAAAATCTCAAGTAGGCCCAACAAAGACAGTCTGAACAAAAAAGTTACCAGCAGATAAATAGTGGGCCATGTTTGATGCTTCAGTATGTACATTTCTGTGCCATGTAGATTCTTGAATGCTGCATTTGGCACCTTGAAGTGTAAATATGGTTTAATTATCAGGTATTCCACAAACATGCACTATATATGTTTTGGTTTCTGTGGGTGAACTCTTCCTTCTGCTAGAGTAAACCGAATGAAATCCATTAATCTTTGATTAAATAATTTTTAAGAAGGATGTAAATATCTGATGTTAGATAACTTGCAGACTAAAGCTTTCAAGGTTAGTTGTGTAGGTGTGTGTATGTGCACGTGTGCAAATAACAAAAAGTTTGGTACTGCCCTACTAGTAGTTGATTCTGATCATTATTTTTTGTAACTCTGGGGTTGGGAAAGATTTCCTCATTTCACTTCAGGGGGAATAAAGGTGAAAATTCTATGCATATTTCTCTTCTACCCCCCCCCCCCCCCCAATAGATTAATAGTCAGCTTAGATTGATGTCTGGTGTAAGATTTGTAGTTTGACATATCAGCTGCTGGAAGAGGTTTTGGAGAAATCCTGGGATCTTTTATTAAGAAAAACCTAAAACTGGAGGCATTCAAACTGAAGATTTCCTGTTTGATCTAATGTGCATATGTGTGTGTGTACATATAATATATATACACTAAAAAATAGACTAAAAATCGAGTGTTCACAGAAGCCTTTATTAAATATAACAAAATTATTATATTGAATAAAAATTAATTTACTGATAGCACCAATGGAGAGTAATTGTTGAATTACACTTCCTGTGGGAGGCATTTCTTTTAACTATTATTTTTCTTATTATGTGGTTTCACCTTATCTTTATTATACCAGGGGCTTTTTAAATATCAGAACTTAAACATAAAATTATTTTATTTTTATTATTTCTATAGAACCCAAGACCCTAGCTGTGGACCAATACTCTGTATTACACTAGATACTACTATTTTGTCTGTGCATGCATAATCTGTGTTCCAGAAGCATATAATCAAAGTCAAGATTAAATTTGAAGCTCAGGATCATAAAAATTAAGAAAAAAGTTATAATCAGATTAACTAGCACTAGCTGCCAGTGGTTCTAAAGGGGCTTGTTTGTCAGTAAACTTCTTGAAGATGGAAACATAGACTGATTTAAATTGGGAAGGGTTTCTGGTGTTTGGTTGATTAACACTCACTCATCCCCACCAAAGAACGGCCAAGTTAGATGATGTTGCATAGGGCCTTGTCCTGTCACAGTTTGGATATTTCCAAGGATAGATTTCACAATCTTTCTAGGCAACTTACTTCAATCCTTGGCTACTCTCAAGTTGGCAAAATCCCCAAACATTCTAAGTTCTAAATGCTATTTCCCTTGTTGCAACTTCCATCCATAGCTTCCCATCTTCTCAGTGCGTGCTTTTGAGAAGTCTTCTTCACACTCTCCCATTTAGGCATATGGAGACAGGATTAAGATTGCCCTTTTCCAAAGCAGTCTTTTCTTCAGGCTGAACAAGCCCAGCTCCCTCAGCCTCCCATCACAGGACAAGTGTCCCAGACCCTGAGCATTCTGGTGACCCTCCACTGAACTTGATCTGGTATGTTAATGTCTCCTTGTACTGGAAAGCCCCAGACAGGACACAGTACTCCAGCCATGGACTCACAAGTGCAATATAGAGGGGAAGAATAATTTCCCTTGGTCTGCTGGCCGCTCTTTTACTCTTCTACAGCTTGAGGTGCAGTTGTGTGTCTTTGCTGTCAGAGCACATTGCTGCCAGGTCCTTTTCTGCCAAACTGTTACCCAGCCAGCTGGAGCCACACTGTACAGTTGCATGCTGTTACTCTGTCCTGGGGGCAAAATTTTGCATTGCCTTCATTGAATTTCACAATATTTGTGTCATGATGTTTCAAAGGGATCTCAACAGCCTGGAGAATAGCAGTCCTGCCCTTCAGTGTGTGGACTGCTCCCCGCTTTGGTGTCATCCTGAACTCAAGGAGGGTTCATTCCATCTCCTATTGCAATAAAAGATACTAAAGAGTATCAGCTCCGTGAAGAACCCTTGAGGAATCAACAAGCAACCAACTATCAGTTGAGCTCTTTACTGGTGGTGACAACACTCTGAACCTTGCAGTCCAGCCAATTTTCCCCCTACCTTACAGTCCAGTTATCCGTTTCATGCTCCACTGGATCTGTTACAAGGCTACTATGGAGAGCCTTGTCAAAGGCTTTGCTGAAGGCATGGTAAATGACATTCACTGCTCTCCACTAGTCCTCTAAGCCAGACTTCTCTTCACATAGGGGAATCAGAATGGTTAGCCATGACTCACCCCTAGTGACTCCATGTTGGTTCTTCCAGCCTACTGTTGAAATGGAAGTTAAAATCTGGAAAAGGTACTCCGTTTGCTGGAGGTCCATCACTGTTGAAGTACAAAAGGGGTCATTACTGGGCCCGGTACTGTTTAACATCTTCTTTAATGACATGGACAGCAGAGTGCATGCTCAGCAAGTTTTCAGGTGATACAAAACTCAGAGGAATGGCTGATATACCAGACAGTTGGGCTGCCATTCAAAGGGATCTTGATAGGATGGAGAAATAGGCAAACATAAATCTCATAGAGCTCAATGAAGAGAAATCCTAAGTCTTGCACCTGGGCGTGAATAACCCCAGGCACTAGTAATGGATGGGGACTGACCAGCTAGAAGGCAGCTGTGCAGAGAAGAACCTGGGACAACTTGTTGACCATGGGTCAGCAATATGCCCTTGTGGCAAAGATGACCAACAGCCTTCCGGGTAGCATTATGCAGAGTGCTGCCAGCAGGTTGACGGATATAATTGTTCACTTCTACTCAGCACTGGTGAGACCACACCTGGAGTGGTGTGTCCAGTTCTGGGCTCCCCAGTACAAGAGAGAGACATGGACATACTGAAGCAAGTCCAGCAAAGGGCCACAAAGATGGTTAGGTTCTTGGCACATCTGACCTGAAGAGAGACAGAGTACGGGGACTGTTCAGCCTGGAGAAGAGAAGGCTCAGGGGAATCTTGTTGAGGTGTATAAATTCCCTTCTGGGGATGGGTAAAGATGGTGCAGCTGGACTTTTCCCAATGGTGACCACTGGCAGGATGAAAGGCAATGGACACAAAGCGAAATACAGAAAATTCCATTTAAATATAAGAAAAAGCTTTTTAAAATTATTCTTTTAAATTTATTTATTTATTTCTTCTGTGCAGTTGATCAAACACTGCAAAAGGTTGCCCAGAGAGCCTGTGGAGTCTCCAACTTTGGAGATACTCAAAACTGAAACAGACATGGTCTGGGCAACCTGCTCTAGCTTCTTCATCTCTTTTGCTTTCAAAAAAGTGTCATATCCATGAAAGGAAGTTTGTAGGCCATGTTAGTTTTGAGAATAAAGAAGAATTTTGCAAAGGGTAGGGCTGTGCAGTTTCTGTCACGGTAGTGTCCTCTAACAAATGACCTACATGCACCTACAGTGTTCCATACTAATGTGGAAATCAGCACTGGTAGATCAATTTACTATTCATTGTACATAGCTCCTGGAAGTAGAAAGGACAAAGTTGTTTAATAAATTGACAGTGAAATTTTACATGCTTTTCAATTGATTTAATATTTGGAATTATTTAAAAAATAAAGGTCAAAATGTACTGTAATGGAGTTTAATGTAAGACATTAGAAACTTAAAAAAAAATCAAATATATTGATTTTGTAGTCTTTTTCTAGGTAGAAATGGCAAATGTACTTCTACAGGATTCTTTAGAATTATTTTTTTCAAAGCAAATTTCATTACTTACACCTTAGAAAAAAGCTTTATATTATTTCCAGAACAGATTTATTAAATAAAATAATTTTACTTATATATACATATCAGAATCTTTCTAAGTCCATCTTTTGTTCAGTACAACACTTTTAGTTCGGTAGATTTAAAGGCTATTAATTGTTTTTCCCCTGAGTTCCTTTCCAAATGAAGTTTGGAATGCTTTTCTGAGTTGGAGCAGAGATTTTAGTTTCAGTGTCATTCTTGCAAGAAAACCTAGTGGTTTTGCCTCTCCTATTTGTCAGCATATTTTGTTCTGTTTTCATAATCAGTATAGTTGTTACCCTCCTCAAAAACTATTTACTTCCTCTGTGACTCTGGAAATACACTTGTATTCTATTTATGCATGAAACCACAGAGTACAACAGTTGCTGTAGCCATGTGGACAGTGTATCATGGGCTGTGCATCACACCTATTAAACATCTTGACATATGCCCTGAAATTTTCTGTAACCCTGATTTTCTCCACAGAACTTCTGGAATTCTGCCCAGTGCTGTAATTCCAAAGCTGTCAACCATATCAAGAGACTCTCTGACCTCCTCCTAACTTATGCTTTTTTTGTGTGTGTGTGGTTTTGCCTGTGGCCACCAATATAAGAAGGTAACGTTAGGAAACACACAGGGGACTATAATAGAAGGACTATGGAACCAGCAAAAAGTAGGGAAGTTTGCATTTGACTGAACTCAGGTGCAACCCAGAAAACTTCTCCAGTTGTTTCAGGAAGAACAGGAAAAAGAACAAATAACATATATCCTTGTAAAGTCTTGTAAAGTTATCAAAATAAGTGAAGAAAAAACATGCGCCTTTCTCCTTCCTCTCCTGTTTCCCCTTCCTATTTTTCTTAATTTGAATTAAGCTGAATTGTTGCAGTCAAGTTCTGACTACAATGTGTGTCACTGGCCTGTAAAAGCTGAGCAACTGATTCACAGAAGGGTGAAACTGTTATTTTTAACTGACATAAGCAGTGTGAGCCTTTTGCTATGAAGGCCTTTAGGTGACTTTTGCAATATAGTTTATCCGAAGAAAAAATGTGAGGAAAAAAATTAAAAAAAAAAATTATTGTGTTCTCTGGAAATCATTGTCAGATTGGGGCTCTGAATAGTACTTTCAGCAAAGCTTGGGAAGCTAATTTTCAGAGTTTTATAATTGATTTCAAATCTAGATTCCTTATTCATGTAAAAATTAATAGCAGTTGGTTTGCCAAAGACCCAAAACCTTCAAAATTTATTAGAAGGTATCTTTTTTTAACTTGACCTTTTAAATCAAAGTACAAAAAAAAAATCTTGGCAAAACAGCACATTACATTGCCAGTAGTTCTCATGATGACATGATGGGTTTGAAGTAAACACAGGAAAAACATATAGGCATTGCTTGTTGCGTATTGAAAGACTCTTGCATTCTAGTGTGATGACCATAGTAAGAAAACTTAGGTGCAATAAAATAGTCATTCAAAAGTTTATTCAGTTCATTGACAGCTACCATGTATATTTTGTTTTTTCATTATCAACCACTGCTGTCTAATTTTAGGTGATTTCTCTGTTATGATAAATCAGAAAAGGGTAGATGATGAAATCTAATATATCCAAGAAAATGAAGAAAACTGTCCATAAGTGAAAGCAAAGGATTACTATGTTTAAGGTGCTGTGAATATGCTTGCAAGTGGCCTGTGTTGCAAATAAATCATAGAATAATAGAATTGTTTGGGTCGGAAGGGACCTTAAAGATCATCTAGTTTCAAACCCCCTGCCACAGGCAGGGACACCTTCCACTAGACCAGGTTGCTCAAAGCCCCCCATCCAATCTGGCCATGAACACTTCCAGGGATGGGGCATCCACATGTTGTGTGTTGACTGTGTTGACCACACCACACAGCTTGATGTCGTCAGCAAACTTGCTGAGGGTGCACTCAATCCCACTGTCCATGTTGCCGACAAAGAAGTTAAACAGCACCGGTCCCAATAACAACCCCTGAGGAACACCACTTGTCACTGGTCTCTACTTGGACATCAACCTGTTGACCACAACTCTTTGAGTGCGACCATCCAGCCAATTCCTTATCCACTGAGTGGTCCGTCTGTTAAGTGCATGTCTCTCCAATTTACAGACAAGGAAGTCGTGGGACAGTGTCAAATGCTTTGCACAAGTCCAGGTAGATGACGTCAGTCATCAAATATGGAGTTTAGCTTCAGAAAGGGTATTGAAAAGGATGTGTAAATAAATAATCTGATAAAGGCCATCTGAGAATGAGTAATTTGTTAAATATGAGTTTATTTAACAACTTTTAATTGATTATTCATATATTTTCAAAAATGGTGCCATTTCTCTACTACGTTTTACAGTCCTGCTGTGGTGTAGCCTTTTGCCACTGTCAGATAATGAATATCAGTGTTATGTTTTAGCATATAGTTATGATGTTTTGAATACTTTTCTAAAAAAATAGATATATAACATGTGCATAGTTAGTTTAAATAGTGAGTTAAAACCTTTGGCATGTTACCTAATTAAAAAATTACGTTATGTATTTTGACCATGTGCATTTGTCAAATAGTTCTACTGTCTAGGAAGATACCAGTAATGTATGAGGAAGACCTATATTTTAGCTTTAATTTCATGAATAAATCTTAATGCCCAATGCTCCAAATTGATCTATGCTAGGAAGTGAATTCCACACAGGTTCTTCTGTCTGTCACAATGGTGAAGATAGACTCTTGAGGAGGAAATCTTAGGAGATGGATCTTCTTGGTTATCCCATTGCACATATTTTTGCTTTTAAAATACTAAGACTAAACAGATTTCTTTCCAACCTCTGTAATTTTTTTTTTTTTTTAAACCTGGGAAGGACTTGAGTGAAGAAAAATTAGATAAAGCATGCTAACTGAGAAGACTCTAATATTATGTTTATACAAAAATCCATTACCTTCAGTGCTTCTGTGTAGTATAGTTTATAATTGTTCTCAATACAGAGTGACATCAAATTATTTAATGAATCAAGCATCTTGATAATGAAAGATGCTGTGACACTGATGATTCTATGAGCTTCCTCCAGGAAGTGACTGCAGATTTTCAATCCTATTGACAGTAGACCTCAGTAACGTTATAGAAAAATGTGTCTTTTACTGAAAACTTGGCAATGAAGTTAAAGCTTGATGGATATCTATAACCTTTGCATATGATGGCTTTGGTCAGGTAGAACTCTCTAACCCAAAGATTAAACTATTTTGGTTGCCGTTAGGAACTTTCAAATGATAATTCATCTTAGGTCCAGACTAGAAGCAGTAAAGTCTATGCAGATGAAATTGTGCAGCTACCTCAATATACTTCAACCAAAGTTTTAGAAAAGGACATAAATAATGTAGTTGAATGCTTGGTCTTGACAAGTGAACTGTGACATGAACTATTACATGTATTATTGAACATGGCTGTCGTTCTCAGATCACTCATCTTTTACTGGTTTTTAGGAGGTTGTGGTAAAATATGTGCCAGTTTCAGGATGCCAAGTCCCATTTTTTCTGGGGTTCTTGACAGATGTAGTAGTAAGAAGAGGCAGAAGAAGATCATATTGTAGACGACCTTCTTTACACAGACAGAAGACTGATTTGCTGCAATACAATTTCAACAGTTAGCCAGTGCCAGTTGTCATACATATGGCAGATGTAGATTTTCTGTGATGTGTTTTCCTTGGGAATGCAGTTTATCAGAAATCACAGTATCCTTGAATAATGCATTTTTTTTCTAGATAGCACATCCACTCACAAAAATAAATGCTGTTTTGGATTGTATAAATATTGCTGCATACACCAGATCTTATGATAAAGCAACTTCATATTACAGTGTTTTGTAAAAATGTTTTGATTTGAAAATAACGGAAAGAGAGATTCTTGTTTCAAATGCAGGTATTCTCCTGTGTCAAAGCATGTAACAAATTTTTATTTGTTTGACTTGTCTTGCAAAATTACCTGTATTAACCTACCATGACTAAAGCAGCAAAAAGGGGAAAACTTGCCAAAAGAGGTAGCAATTTTAATAGTACTATAAAAAATATAATAACATATAACAATATATGCTGTAGCATCTAATGGATCATTGTTGCCAACTTTTTGGAATGTAAATTAGTACCTTTATTCCAATTATTGCAATGTCTTAAAATAACTTTCTTTTGTTTATTTTATATGTATACATTCTCATATATGTGAATCAGACACTGACTCTCCAATGTGAATGAGCACATCTAAATAAATATCGTATTCTATTAAGGCTGCTGAAACAGCACAAAAGAAGTCAGGTATCATATCATTTGCTTCTAGCTTTGGTAGCTACTCACTCAGCAACCTTAAGTAGTTCCCGTAATGCACAAAAAACTTAGACCTCTGATCTGCAACATTAGTAGAACATTCATCTAACTCATCATTCATTAGACTGTTATGTGGCTTTTTGTTACCTTGTTAATATTTGTAGAAGATTTGGGGATTTTTCTCATAAAAGGATGTTGTAAGTGAAAGTGTTCTCTCTCTCAATTTTTTTAGCTTTATGTTTTTTGGCCTTTTTGAAAATTTCCTATATGATTTGTATTGTAACTTAAGTGTAATTATGATAATTTAAATGCCAGCATGACTAACTGTTTGAGTAATGATTTAAGGGTGTGCATTCAATAATTGAACTTACATGGTATAATAGGGCTTAATTAGCATTGATATATTGATATAATGCTTTACAAAACTCTGAGGATGTGCATGTACTGAGTAATTAATCCTCTCAACATGCAGGTTACTGAGGTTAGTATGGTTATGTTTATTCTGCACATGGGTAGAGTAAGGAAAGAGATAAGTATGGGGTGAAAGAATTCATCCATGAAACATGCAGTTTCTGAAATGATACCTGAATTACATGTGAGCTTTTCAGACCACCATTTCTTTGATGAACACATTTATCTTTTGGTGTCTGTTCATGACATATTTCAACGTCCTGCACTTATTTGGTCTGCTGTAAAGGAAATTAAACAATTTTAATTTGTACTACTTCAATGAAAGTAGTGGCATGCCATTAATAACTTTCAAATGAGATCGAGAACAAAAACAATTCCATTTTCCTCCTCCCCAACACATATACTTGCTTTACCTAGGTGGAGGAGTACCATCTTTAAACTGATAACTAGTTAAGGCAATCTCTTCCAAATAACTAATGCTTACAAATGGTATTAACTTTCTGCAATAAAAAAGAAAATTAATATGTCCATTCATATCAGCCCAATGTTACTACTTAGTCATTGTTTCCTTCATATTTTCTGTTTCTATTAACAAAGATTGGCTTAATTTATTTTCTAGAATCTGGAGTAATTTTAAAATAAGCAAAAAATGTTTTTTATATACTTCAGACTTTAATTTACTGTAAGAGACCAGTTAATTATTGGATTCTTTTAAATTGCTATTCTATCAACTAAAATGAAAACTGTACAAAAAGTGTCTTCTACTGCCTGGATCCATAAGATGTTGTATGAATATTTTTGCAATATTTACAAAAAAGAATTAAATAAAAGCTTATTTTACTTCACTGAGAGTTTTGGGAGAAACAGCAAGATTTATAGGATATTTTGTTTGAAAATAGATCTGTAAAGAACTTCCCTGAAGGACTGTTATACCAAGAACTGAGTTTGAAACTAGCTTTGAAACAGGTGATGTCTGTTATATATTGAAGTCTTTTGTGAAAGTACATTCCATAGTCTAATTTCACCTTATTTGTATATGGAATACTGTTTTAAAAAAATAATAATAAACCCAATTATTTAATTACAATTGTTTGACAAGCATTTATTACTTTGTTCTGCAGATTTTAACTGTAACATTTTTCCTTCTTTCTTTTGACAGTATTACCTAGTCATACTTGTGGCAACCCAGGAGAAATACCTAAAGGAGTACTTCATGGAACAAGATTCAACATTGGAGATAAAATCCGATATAGTTGTATCTCTGGTTACATCCTAGAAGGCCATGCCATGCTGACATGTATTGTGAGTCCTGGAAATGGTGCATCATGGGATTTTCCAGTTCCTTTTTGCAGAGGTAAACATGAAGACATGAAATATCTTTAAAATACTAAGACAATATTAAAACAGCAGATTAAATAAATTTATTTTGAGGGATTTTTTTAGTTTCTAAAGGTAAGTGTACTAATGTACTGTCTAAAAATCTAAACCATTTAAAAGTGTAATCACAATTCAGAAACAATGACTCTCCAGAATCAGAGGTAGATGTTATCTACTGACCTTTTTTCCTTTTCATTTACATGGTAGGTAGCTATAGCAATTTGACAGCAGGTCCTGGCAAATGCTTTTACAAGTTTCTGCTTTTAGAACCTTTCTGCCAGGGAGGAGAAGCTTGAAATCTTCAACAATATAATCTTTGAAGGGGACCTTTGGTGGTCCCATTCCTTTTGAGTCCAACTCCTGCTCAAAGCATGGATAACTTCAAAGTTAGGTCAGGTTGTTTAGGGCTTTGCCCAGTTGAAATTTTAATATCTCCATGGATGGAGATTCTAAAGCCTCTCTAGAAACCTGTTTTAGTGCCTGGCTGCCCTCATTCTCATGTCCAGTTTGAATTATCTTTTTACAGATTATGTCCATTTCATCTTCTCCTGTTGTGGATCTATGAAAAGATTTTGGCTCCATCTTTCCTAAACTAAACAGTGACATTAGATTTTCTCATAGCCTCATCTTGTCCAGGCTGAAAAATCCATTTCCCTCATTCTCTAGTCTCATACATCATGTTCTTTAGCATCTTAATAATTTTAGTAGCCCTTCTCTGGACTTATTCTACTCTGTCAATGTCTGTGTCTCTTTTGTACTGGGGGCTGTACACTAGGCTGGACACAGCATTCCAGATGGGGCCTCCTAAGTGTCAAGTAGATGAACTCTCTTTAACTCTCTCTCTGTAGCTGCTGGCTATGTGCTTGCTCATGCAACCTAATATAAGGTAAGCCTTCAATGCTGCAAAAGTGCACCACGGACTCAGCTTGTGTTTCACCAGGACCTCAGGTCATTTTGTCAGATCTGCCACCTAGCAAATATTTTTTGCATGGGATGATCCTGTCCCAGGTATAGGAATTTGCCTTTCTGTTTTGGAATTGCATGAGATTCCTGTAATTTTTCCAGCTTGTCAAAGCCGGTTGTCAAAGCCTGTCTGAATGGCAGTCCTGCCCTTCAGGGTGCCATCTGCAAACCTTGTCAGTGTGCATTCAATCCCATACTCCAGACTCATGGTGAAGATATTATATATAAATTCAGCCCCAGTTTGAATCCCTGGGAAATGTTGCAAGTCACTGAACACTAGCTTGACTTTAAAGAATTGGCCTCTGCTGTCTAAGCCTGATGGTCTGGACAGCTTTTCACTCACATAATAGTCCACCCATCCAGTCCATATGCCCTCAATTTGACTACAAGGATATAGTGGGGAACTCTGTTGTGAAAAATTTGTTAAGGTCAAGCTAAATCCTTTCATCAAAGAAAGCAGTTAGGTAGCCAGGGATGATTTGCATTGGCAAAACCTGGTTGTTCCTGTTCACTTTTTTGTCCTTTGTGTGCTTGGGAATAGTTTTCATAAACACTTTCACCATAATTTTCTGGGGATCTGAGGTGAACTGACAGATATACAGTTTCTAGGATCCTTGCTTTTTTTGAAAATGAGAAATGAAAAATTACCTTTTTTCCAGTCATTGGGAATCACCCTTGATTGTCACAGCCTTTCAAAGATGATACAGAGCAGCCTCACACTGTGGGACCCTTAGGTGCGTACCATTAAGTACCATGAATTTGTATATAACCTGTTTACTTCTATAGTTCCTTGTATTGTTTCTCCTGTGCTGTGGCTACAACTTTTCTTCCCCAAATTTCTCCATTTTATTGAGAATTGGGAGGCCTGAGGGCAGCCTTTGCTAATGAAGAGAGAAGCAAAAGGGACATTGAGTGCTTCAGCCTTTTCCATGTCTTCATCACAAGGTCACTTACCCCACTGAGCAGGAGGCCACCATGTCCTTCATTTTCCTTTTGTTGTTGCTATACCTATAGAATGGTTTCTAGAATGACTGCTCTTCACATTCCTCACCAGTTTCATTCCATCTGAGCTTCGACGTTCCTCCTTCTATCCCTGCATTCCTAGAGCAACACCTCTATATTCCTTTCAAGTAGCTTGTCCCTGCTTTCACATTTTGTACACTGGGTTTTTTTTTTTGCATTTCAGTTGAAACACCTCAGTCAGGAATTTCCTGTTCAGCCCCAGCAGCCTCCTGCAATGCCTACTCATTTATGTCCATAAATAGATGCATCATTCTTGAGCTTTGAGGAAGCTGCCCTTGAAGTCAAACAAACTCTCCTGGGCCCCTTAACCCTTCAAGACATCAGCCCATGAGAGCCCATCTGCCACATCACAAATGAGTTGAAATCTGCTCTGCTGAAGTCCAGGGAGTTTATTCTACTACTTGCCTTCCTCACTTCTCTCATGATCTTCAACTCATAGTTATTGTAACCACAGCTGCTGTTGAATATCACTTATTTGAATCATTCTTTGTTCCTACACCTAGTTGGCCTGTCCAATGCCTGCATTAAAAAAATTCTTCACAGTGACCTCAGAAATCTAGTGGATTGATTGCCCTCTGCTATGCTGCCATCCACACAGATGTTCAGATGGTTAAAGTCTCCCATGAGAACCAGAGCCTGTGGTTGGGAAACTTCTAGTTGTTTAAAGGTTTTGACCACTTCTTCTGACTAAGTGGTCTGTACCAGATATTCAGAGTAATACCTCCCTCTTGGCTTCCCCATCCCATCCCACAGGATTGAGTTCCCACAGGAACTCAATGAACTTGTTTCCTGTTGTGCAGAAGGTCTCTGCTCATTCAAGATCCTACTTTGTGTAGGGTGAAGCCTCTCTTTTTCTCCCTGCTTTTCCTAAAAGCCTGTGTTTATCCATTGCAGCTCTCCAGTCAGGTAAGCTGTCCCACTAAGTCTCTGTAATCTCCATGACACCACAGTTCTGTGACTGTACGTGCACTTCCAGTTTGTCCAGTTTGCTTCCCATGCAGCACATTTTTGTGTACAGACACTTCAGCTGGGCTTCCAGTCCTGTTGCTTTCTGAGGGGGAGGGAGAGAAATATTCTTTGCCCTGTCCCATGTGTTCTTTTCTGGGCCTGTTCTCCCACTTACCTGTAGGTTTTGGCCTGCATCTCTGACAAACTTAGTTTAGAGCTCTCCTCACCAAGTCAGCAAACCTGTTGCCCTGTTCAGCCAGGAAGATCTCTTGTCTCCCCTGCTGCCCTCATTTCTCGAAGAGGATCCTGTGGTCAAAGAAGTCAAAGCCCTGTTGCGCAGCACTAGCTGCTTAGCCAAGTGTTGTTCTGCAGGAATCTGATGCTCCTGCCTGAGCTTTTCCCCTTGCTTTAAGCACAACCCCTCTGGTCTCCTGTGCTTTTCACCTTAATCCCAGGCCCTGTGGACACCTTTTACTCCTCAAATTCTCCCTTGGCAGTGTTATTGGTACCCACATCCATGAGCAACAAAAGGTAGTTGTTGTCTTCTGTAATAATTTGTAAAGGTTTCTTGTGACTGAAGGGTCCTATAATGTAATTCCTCACAGCAAAGAAACATTTTATAAATTTCTGTGGTCCAAAACAAATACAAGAGTTAATGAAGAAAACAACAGAGATTTTGGTCATGTCTGTTGTTTGTATTTGATTTCAATCAGTACAGAAGAAAGATTTCTCTTACTAGTGCTTCAAAAACAGGAAGAAAACAAAAATTTTCTATCCTTTCAGTTCTCTGATCTTAGATATTTTTTTTTGTCCTTCTAAAAAAAGGTAATAAACACATTTCAGAAAAATATACATGTCATAGGTTCATGGTGGTGTCAGTGTCTACTAAATATTTGTTCTGTTTCTGCAGATACTGCCTGCTTGGGTGGTGTTGCTGCATACAGATATGTCTAACAGGACTGAAATTTTGTTCATAATTTGTAACTCCGTGAATTTAACCTATTAATAAAAACTTAGGTGTGGTCCTAACCCTCGTGTAGAACTTACATGAAATCCAAAGGATTCTGTGTATCTTCTATCAAGAAATGAGAACCATGACGGAAAAGTTATTTAACATTTTATGTCAGCTGAGCCATTGCCTCAGTGTTTTTTTAGAGTTCATGTGGAATGTGGATTTGATGAGGGATTTTAGACATTCCTTGTTTTATTTCATTTTATCAGTCTGGAACAGATGCCATGAGGTAGCACTTTCCATTCACTATGTCTTCAAGAAAGAAATGTTCCCTTATTGTTTCAGTAAGAACCTTGGTCTTTTCCATGAAAGCACCTTTTGTTACAGTTTAGTTTCCAGGTGGTGGTCTTCTTTCTTGTCATCTGTCATGGTTTAACCCCAGTTGGCAACTAAGCACCACGCAGCCACTTGCCCACCCTCCCCCCTCAGTGGGATGGGGGAGAGAATCAGAAAAAAAAAAAGTAAAACCTGTGGGTTGAGATAAAGAAAGTTTAACATGACAGCAGAGGAAGAGAAAATAATAATAATAATAATAATAATAATAATGATAAAAGAGTGTACAAAACAAGTGATGCACAATGCAACTGCTCACCACCTGCTGACCCATGCCCAGCCAGTCCCCAAGCAGCGA
This sequence comes from Pelecanus crispus, assembly GCF_030463565.1. Taxonomy (NCBI): domain Eukaryota; kingdom Metazoa; phylum Chordata; class Aves; order Pelecaniformes; family Pelecanidae; genus Pelecanus; species Pelecanus crispus. The sequence goes on from NC_134645.1 coordinate 107,358,748, forward strand.
TCACTGCCCCCCCCCAGCAACCGCCAACCCCAGGCCAACTCCCTGCATTTTATATACTGAGCATGACGCCATATGGTATGGAATAGCCCTTTGGCCAGTTTGGGTCAGCTGTCCTGGCTGTGCTCCCTCCCAGGTTCTTGTGCACCTGGCAGAGCATGGGAAGCTGAAAAGTCCTTGACTAGTGTCAGCACTACTCAGCAACACCTAAAACATGAGTGTGTCATCAGCATTATTCTCATACTAAGTCCAAACCACAGCACTATGCCAGCTACAAGGAATAAAATTAACTCTATCCCAGCTGAAACCAGGACATCATCGTAAACTAATTTCATGGCATCCATGCAAGATAATATAGCAGAGTTAAATAAAGCTACACAGATTATACACTAAAAAAATCATAATAGCCTTGTTCTTTGTGGTATGTTTCCCTAGCTTTGCTGATGCTGGCAAATTACTATTTTCTGCAGTTTTGTTGCTTAATATTTTCAGAAGCATTGAGAAGCTGGTGTCCACTAATTTATATGGCATCTGACTGTACAAATGCTGTTTCTGCTAGTAAAAGTCCTAATAAATTACCAAGCCTCCAGGAAGATGTAGACAGCATTGACTGTTGTATCTGCCAGTTTGTTTCTCTGGCTGCTGCTCAGTTTCAGAGGTTCTCTCTTTAAAGTATAGCCATGCAGAGGGTGGTGGAGATGAACTGTACTGCAGATTCATTGATGGCTTAGAACGAACTGTGAGCAGAAATCAAAGGCACGGTCAATGGCATTTTTTGAAAGTTTAGATAATTTGACTGTCAAGACATTTGCTTTTTTTTTTTTCCTTCTGTTTTCTTTCAATAAACTCTGATTTTTGTGTGTGTGAAAATATAACAACTTCCAAACTGAAAAAGACAGAAAACAGCGCCCCCCCCCCCAAAAAAAAACCAAAACAGCCCCCAAAGAAAAGTTCAAAGGCAAATTCTGAAGAGAAGAGATAATTATTAAAGCTTAGTCCTGTTTTTCCATATGGTATGTAAGAGCAACCATGGACTTTTCTGGTATTAAAAGCTCATCAAGAAGTTTACCATGTGTTTCTGCAAAAAATTATATGTGGCTTACAAAAATTGACAGGAAGAATCAATGGCCTACCTAAATTCTGTTCTTCTGGGTTATGTCCTGAGAATTAAAAAGGTCTTTGTTGTCTCAATCTTGGCTACTATAACAGTGTCACCCAAAACATTTGCCTTCTTTATCTTGAGGTTGAAATACTGTGCAGTACAAGTCTGAAACATTTTAAAAGTTAATTTCATTCTCTGCAGTAACTCCACTAATAGCTGATTTATGATATGTGACTACTTCTAAACGAACTTTGTATAATTAGGTTCTCAATTCTGAGTAATTTTGAGAATCCCTAGTTGATTATAGTTGCATGAGTCTAGATTTTTATGAAGCTAACATTAGGAATACAAATTGGATTAGTGATATTACAATGGTAAGCTTTTTCTCGCTATGAAAATAGCTGTGAGGAGAAGAACATGTAATATTTTATCATTAAGAAGACACCCAATTATTGGAGGGAAAATAGAGAATAAATAAAGAAGACAAACCAGTAAAAAAGATCATATGTCAGAAAGGTCCAGAAGGACCAAGTAATAATTAATCAGGTTCCAGATTTAAAAATATTATTGGAGAAATACTTTGGTGAAGAATATATAATCAAGAAGGTATTCTTAGAATAGATAAAGGGAGAAAGGAAAAAGAGTTTATGATTCACTACAGAATAAGATAACCTAAATACAGAGATTCAGAGCTGATAGGTTTAAAACATCTAGCAAAGACAAACTGACCGTTTTGCTGTTATCCATACTTTCTGAGGTAGCAAGTAATTCTCTGATGTAATTTCTTCTCAGCCTCTGAGGTTTAGACAAATATGATTTTATAAGTTTAAGGAGGAGAAAAAGATGTCCTGATCCTATCATTTATCCATGTTTATAAAAAAAAAAAAAAAAAAAAAAAAAAGAAAAAATAAAGGGAAGGAAAAAGAAAATTTCCAAACAATTCTGCTTATTGATGTTGCATTACATAATAAAGTGAGAATATGTTCCCAAATCTAATTTTTAGAGTGACATGGCAGATTCATGCCTGAGCAATTTTGTTCACTTTCAGAATAATCTGAATTGGTGCAATGTTTACATTGCGATGAAATTTGAATGAAACTCATAGTGACTGGTTAAATAAGAATTCAGAGAAGTGTTTCAGGAAAAGCAGATAGGATATACTGTATAATTTCTTACACAGTAGTGCAGTACTACATCACACCCAGAAGAAATATGGACACAGCTACAAGTATTCTTTCTTATATATATGTGCATAAGTGTGTATATATATATATATATACACATTTACACACATATATATTTATGTTTATATAGTCTTGTTCTGACATGTATCAGTAGGTATGGAGGGACCTGATAAAAAAATGAAAAGATGCCAGGTTAAAGCTGGATCTGTGCAATAAGGTGCCTGGAAGACAGGAACAAGAAGTGAAAAATGAGATGAACAGTACAAAAACCATAGTGAAGGTATCCAGAATGATATAGTAAAGTCAAAGAATGAAAAAGAGGACTTCAATCTGACCATTAGGAACATGACCAAAGTTAACATCAGAGGAAGATACAGTGATTTACTAAAAATGAGAAACAAACCTCAGGGGCAGTCATAAAAAGATGAAGGATTTCATAACTCCCTGTAGACTTCTGGGAATAACTGGATTAACTTTTCTAATTATTAAAAAAAAGTGTGTGAAATCTGCAACAGTCATTAATTTGCCCTTAAAGAATTCAACCTTTTGTCTTTTTGCTTCAAAATTAGGCCTTTACTATTAATTTATTGTAGACTGTTATTTTAAGGGATCATTATCAGCATTAAAATAAAAATATATTCTCAAGTGAAGTATTATCATAGCACTGGGAAAAAAGCTTAGGATACTTAACTGAAAAAAAAGAGTCTTTACAAGATATCCAGAGGACTGATCTTTTTTTTCTGTGGGAGACAGAGTTTGAGATTACAGGCTGTTGATTAATTTTTGAACTTCTTAATTTAGTTATCCTCTCTTTAGACCATGTTTTTGCATGAAAAAGGTGGCAGAGTTGGGGATTTGATTTTAAGTTTGCTCAGGCATGCAATATCAGTTAATAACTGAACTTTTCTGCCAGGTTAGCAAATCCTTTGTCCATCATTATTTCTGTCTTCTTTGAAATTTATAACTTTGTTGACTAATAGTTTACATTTCCTCTCCAGAGTGGGTGGAGGGGGAATAGGGCTTTGTAATATAACAAACTGATATTATAGAATAAATAAGAATTGTAAAAAGCTACTAAATTAAGCACAATGTTTACAAAGACAAAACAGACCAAACTCAAGCCCCAGGAAGTACAAGACTATCCCACTGAGTCCAGTATTTTCAGGGCCAATAACTACGTGACAACCCCACTAGACACTGGGGTCTGCTTAGATCAAGCTCAATGAAACGTCAAAGCTAAAATGTTCAAAGTAATGCTGCAGCTGCAGTGGGTGCGCACAGGTGCCTCAACAAATTGCAACAATTTCTGCACTTCTATTTTGTACGTACTATTAACTTGAAGTGAGAAATCTGACTTTTTAATATATGTAAAATAGACACTATTTTCCTAAACCACAATAATTTCTGAAATTTTAACAAAATAAATCCCATTCTACTTAGAGAGCAATCAAAATTATTTTGGAGTGTCCTTTGAAAACCCTGGAGAGAGAAAGAAAATTCCTCTTAAATACATGGTCTAATGAGTAATTAATTTCTGTGAAGTTGATCAACAGCAAGAGAAGAAATTGAGAAAGGGAGGCAAACTGATTAGAGCACTTCTCTGGGATGCAGTACATCTGGATTCAAGTAATGATAGAAAAAAACCCCAACCAACCTTCTGAGAAGTTTCTACCTTTTAAAACAGAAAAGAAGCACAGGTGTTGGCTTTTATCTATTCAAAATGATGTCTTTAAAAAACTAAAATGTTAAAGATTAGCAAGTAGAGGTGAATATCTGGATAGCTAAAGAGCTGGCTGCCAGTTGGAACTAGATTAGATCAATGAGTCGTCTGATGAATGTGTAATGCCACACCATTGGAACAGCGATGTTTTTCGTCTTTATGAATCTGGCAGTTTAGCAGCTTGGCATTGACAGACTAAAATTTATTTTTAAACTTGGCATTGATATACTATGGCTTGTTTTTAGGTTTTTATCAGTAAGACATTTTAAAATGGTAATTTTAAAGTCTTATTTCAAAAAGATGTTTAACTAACTCTTCCTATTAACCATTTCCAAAGTATCCAAAGCATATATCTGTGAAAGTAGTCATTCATGATTATTTCATAGATGTGTTTCCTGGAGGTACAGTTATCTACTTTTTCACAAATGAACTACAGAAAAATGCCATTTAATAAAGAACTGAATAAACAATTCAATCATAGAGTATTTCAAGTTGGAAGGGACCCATAAGGATCATTGAGTCCAAATCCCTGCTCCTCACAGGACTACCTAAAACTAAACCGTATGTCTCCTTGAACTCTGACAGTCCTGGTGCCATGACCACTTCCCTGGGGAGCCTGTTCCAGTGACCAACCACCCTCTCAGTGAAGAACCTTTTCCTAATGTCCAATCTGAATTTCCCCTGACACAGCTTCAGTCCATTTCTTCGTGTCCTATTGCTGGTCACCGGAAAGTGGAGATCAACACCTCCCCCTCTGCTGCCCCCCTTGAGGAAGCTGTAGACTACAATGAGGTCACCTCTCAGCCTTCTCTTCTCCAAGCTGGATAAACCAAGTCACATCAGAAGCTCCTCAAGTCTTGCTCTCGAGACCTTTCACCATCTTAGTCGCCCTCTTCTGGACACATTCTAAGGGTTTGATGTCCTTCTTATATTGAGATGCCCAAAACTGCACACAGTACTCGAGGTGGGGCCGCACCAGTGCCCTGTAGAGTGGGACAGTCACCTCCCTTGACCAGCTAGCTATGCTGTGCTTGATGCACCCCAGAACACGGTTGGCCCTTTTGGCTGCCAGGGCACACTGTTGACTCATATTCAACTTGCCATCCACTCAAACCCCCAGATCTCTCTCCACAGGGCTGCTCTCCAAACTCAATAAATAAAGAACTGTTAGAGTGATATTTTTAATAAGGCATGCTAAATAATGTATGCCCATGGTTCATTTAGAACCCTCTAAAGTTGCAATTTTCTTTAATTGATAAGACTTACAAAATGTGACTTGAAATGACAATATGTCATCTGATGATTTATAAAATATCACTCAAGTTTTTAATTGCATCTAATCTGTTGCTAGTTATCAAGAGGTAAGGAAATGACTACGAATGACATAACAAGAAAAAACTTTTCTTTCTTACTGTGAATTTTGTACTTTAAGTCACAGCTATGTTTTTATCAGTTATGTTAAAATAGCAATGTAGTAAAATGATCTTTCAAATGAGGACTTTCAGTATAAACTAAAGTTGAATAGCCAATTCTGATAACTTTAAATTCAGATTCTAAATTAAATTTGAAGGGTTAGATGGGTTTGGTTGGTTGGGTTTTTTTGTCGTCGTCATTGTTATTATGCAATAAACATTTTTCACTTGCATAAACATTTTATTAGTTTTTTTATAAAAAAGGTATATAGAATACAGAACATTGCACTCCAGAAGGCATTTGTGTGGGAAGGAGAGGAAAGTCCAGTAAAAATGACTGAATGTTCAAAAGCTATCTAAACCAATTTAAATAAGGAAGTTTTCTACAATCCTTGGATATCTGCTTAGCAGGGCTTGCATCTCACTTATAGTGAGATCTCATTTTAGGCAAAACACAGCTTACCAAAATTGTCAGATTGTTATTTTTGGTGGAATGACTCTTTCTAGTTTGAAGAAAAATGTAAGATTTTTCAATGACTGCCATGGTTCCTCAGTGATTCTTTTGATTTTTATACACATTAACTTGATGGATATGTTTATTAGCTTTATCTAAGTTACACTTCTATACAGTATATATGTTTTTTGTCAAGTGGCGCCAGCCATATGTGTTTGCATGTGTACATTATATAAGATGCATATTCTCTAAATTCAGAGCGCTTAATTCCTGACTACTAAGAGATCCAAATGTTTGTAGCTTTATACTTCAAGTAGTCATTTATGCTGATACAAACAGCACTTTATGCAGTTGCTTGCAACTTGAAAATAACCATGAGTGTTTGGAATTAATTACTTGCACATTTTAAAATGTAATTTGTTAATCACTTAGAGTTTGAATTCATGAAGCCTGAGGCACTATCTGCTACCAAATTACTCCAAGCACTGTGATGCATTAAGGTTTCCGAGCACTGTTCTAGCTCTTTCAAAAGCATAACATAGAGAAGGCCATGGCCTTCCGAGGAGGCCACCTAGCTCTGGGCTAGCTGGTGAACCACAGCGTATGTCTGCAGGGTTTATGCCTCCGACCTTCTGAGCGGTGTGGCCCCATCCTGCCTGCCTGTGCTCACTCAGGCAATTTATTACTTTTTAGCATTCAACAATCTGGTTGCCTTAGTCTGGGTGCCACCTATGATGAAGGAAGTCCCCCAACCACAGGCTCCTGGAACATGGGAAATATGTCAGAGGAAAGATAATGATCTGCAGCTGCTTTTGGCACAGTCTTTCTCCCTAACAAATCCACATCTGTCAAAGAGAAAATACTGACTTTCTGGTCCAAGTTAGTTTCCGTGGTCTTACTTGACTAATGTTCCCTTTGCACTTCTGAGCTAACTTGGTTTCTTGCAAACCTCTTAGAAATGGTGTTATGAATAGATTAAAAAGCTATGCACACCTCTGGGCAGATACCTGTAGTAGCCTCAGTTCCTTCAGCTTTCACTGGTAATGCACAGCATATAAATTTAGTTTTTTACATGTGGTTGCTAGAAATAATCAACTACATAAGCCCTCCTTGTCAGCTGTAAAATTCAGAGCTTTAGATCTCAAAACTTATTCACGGGCTCTGCAGCAGAAACACTGCAGAAACATTGTAATTACCACTAGCATGTTACTTAATGTCAGTATAAACACAGTGGGAGATGGTGTCTTTGAGAATGTTGTCATAACAAAATTTAACAGCAAATGGCTAGTACCAAAGAGTTATGGATGACCTAGGATTTTGCACATCTTGCTGGTTACCCTGGATGGGAAAAGCCTTCTTGCTGGCTTTTAAGAATACAGGTAGAACTTATATGCCTTATTAACTGGAAATCACACTCTTACATTTTGATTCTTAAAAAAAAAAAAAAAAAAAGAATCCCACACTGTTATGACAAAATATGAACAAGTAGAAAGCCTGGGGAAAAAAAAAAAAAAAGAGAGAGGGTGGAAATCAACAGGTTTTGTTTTTTGATGGTTCATTCAAACTCTGATACTGATGATGACCACAGTAGAAATCAATAACTCAGTGTTAGTTTCTGTACTGAAGTATTGGCACAGGATGTATCAGGTTAATTTGTTTTTCTTTGCTGGGCCAGATGATGATCTGAAGTGCTTAAAAGCTACACAGTTTAAAAAAGAAAAAAAGGAAAAAAGGGTCATTGTAGATATTATTGTATAACAAACCTTGATTCTCCTTTCTGATTTACTATAGGTTTACAATAGTTTTTAAATTATTGTAATCTTTGCATGTATTATGCACCAGGAATTTTGACTCAGTCCTTGGCTTTATCCACGAGTTCTTTAATTTTCACTTCCTTTCCCCTTTCACCCCTCAAAGGCACAATGGCCCTTTCAATATGCAGGGTATAAAAAGCCAGTAATTGAGGGAGGAATCACAGAAATGGCCTGATTTCACCAATAAAAATAAATCTTTTAGGAGTGTAGATCTATTATACCCCTAAATCTCCTTCATTTAAAAAAGAACACATAAATATCAGGGTCTGGAAAGTAAGACATGAAATTTATCAAAAAGACCTGCCCTCCTCTGAGAAATTTGTATGCCAAGAAATCATGAAACTCAATAAGGCTTTGGTAGCTAAGGTTATGTTGCATTTCTTTATGTCAAAATTTACTTTGCATATAGAATAGTAAAGATAACTACCTGTTTGAATCTCTTCAGCAGCTTGCTTTCCTCCTTTTAGTCAAATTAATGGTCCATACAATACTTAAAGGTTAAAGAAATTATTCTGATTCTCCCTTTTTCTCCTAATTCTTCCTTTTATTTCAGTCTGTTATTAGCTATTTATCCACTTTTAATAGTCTCCTTTTTTTAATGTCCAGCCACAGTATTCCTCTTCCTTTGATTCAAATGAATTCTTTTTCCTTCAAATCTTCCTTTAAAACTCACTTTCACTGACAGGCTTTCAACTGTGATTGAGAAGAGCAGCTCTATTCCTACCCCTCTCTGTTGTCTTAATTAGCTATTCAGTTATTATCCTAATTAGACTGTAAGTTCCTTGTGTCATGCACCTTGCCAAGCTATTTGTTTTTAAATCTCCATATGCACTTATAGTATGCAAATAATATCTAATGATAATAACAGTAAGTAAAAATGATAAAACAGATAAAACTGAAATGCTTCTCTTCTGATCATTCACCTATGCAGTAATGTTTTTAATTACTATTGCTGTAGCTTTCGTAGCCACATTATAACACACCAAAAGCCACTTTATGGATTTTTAAATTTTATGCCAATGAATTGTATGGATGACATGTTTTGTTGGTTTTTTTTAATTATGTGTTTTAATACCCAATACTAATAATAACCAGCATATCTTTAAAGCTTTCAGTGAAATCTTATGGGGCAAGAAAGAGTAGAAGAAGTCTGCCAAAGCCTTTGTTTAACATATTAAACAGCATTCCAGGCTTAGTAGGAAATCCCTATGCTCTGTATTTTTTTAAATTGATTTAATAACCATTAAAAAATATATGTTATTAACTGATCATGCATGAACCTTGGAAGGTCCATTTGGCAACAAACCCTGAATTTATTTGCCATTTGTAAACATCCTGATTCAGAACAAAAACCTTGAAAATGGCTAGTATGATTTTATTAATGCTTCCTAGTTTAGGACAGCATTTAAATCTATAAGAATATTTTTTCTGCAGTTTTTTATAGATATAAGAAATGAGAGAGACCTTTAGAAAATAAATGTTCTATGTTTTTAAATTTATATCACAGAGAGACTAACTGTATGTCTGAGATTCTCTGCCCAGTTCTTTCTTAGGCTTCTTCTGTGGACACTTTCACAGAGCCAAAGTACAGGTTTTCCAAATCACCTCATACGAGGTGTCTGTTAACCTTATCCTTGTTTGGCCTGGCACTAAAGTGTCACCAAGAACAGAAAAAAGTCAAAAAAACCAAACCAAAAATCTCTGTAGCTTAGAGGCCAGAAAATGTTCTATTCCATTCACCTGGATAGTATTTTGTTTCTCTGTGTGTGTATATTTGTGAATACGTGCAGAAGGGAAGAGCTGGGTTTGCTATGGTAAAAGCAAGGATGATGCTTCATTTGTTTAAAACGCAGCTCCACTAGTAATTGATATTCTGTTCATCAGCTGAAGGAGCTTGTGGAGGGACACTACGTGGGACAAGTGGAACTATTTCAAGTCCTCACTTCCCTTCTGAGTATGAAAATAATGCTGATTGTACCTGGACCATATTGGCTGAACCAGGAGATACCATTGCTTTGGTCTTTACTGACTTCCAGTTAGAGGAAGGATATGACTTCTTGGAGATCAGTGGAACAGAAGCGCCATCAATATGGTAAGTCAGAGATCTTGTAAAGATCTGTTTCTGCTTTTCTTTTTTGGTGAGTGTTTTGAAAAGATATCAAAGGATATTTAAGATATTTTCTACCTGTTAGTAATGACCATTTTGTTATGCATTTTCTTATGGTCCGTTTCACAGTCCAGAACTGAAAAAAAATATAGTAGTTTGCTTCTGCTTCTTTCCAAATCTTCATCCCTCCTCTTATTTTCATCCATCTTTGAGAGTTATATTTGTAAGGTATCTTAGTGAGAATTTATCGATGTTACATATTTGAACTTGGTATGAGAACATTTTCTGATGTTGTGTCTTGAATGGCTTATCATGATATTTTACTCCAACAATGAAAGTTGTGAGCAAAATTCAGCCTCACAATAAACCAGGAATATATAGAGAGCAAATAGATGCCGTAATTGCTGTATTCAGTCTTACTACATGTACTCATGTATGCAAGCATTATCTTATGTTGGCTGACATTAAAACTGCTTAGCAATATTGGGGCTAAGTAATTGTAATACTAAATATACATTCTCTGTACTAAATAAAAGATAGCAGTTCTGTCTATGGGAATAGATTAAATTGCAGAATAGTTTGTATTATTATTTCTCTGCATGCTACATATGCAGGTTTTTCATTTTTTTCATCTCTGAGAATGTCTTGTGCCTGACATATGTGCCATTGCTATAAAATGTAGCCTAGAAAAAAATACATATCTGCTGCTCACAGATGACTGATGGTTATTATCTTCAGAATGCCTTTCTGGAGATCTGAAGCAATCTCACTATTATTTTAATGTCATGACAGGCTAGGCAGTGTAATATATTAATAATTGTGAAGTTCTAGGTAATATCTGATCTGCTGAAAAGCTCTATCAAATAATAATGTGTGGCAACCATGCTTGGCAAATATATAAAACCTTTGTTTTGAAGATAGTTCTGGATCTATATCACAAGATTACTCTCTAACATTTCCGCACGACAAAAAGTTGTGTAACAGCAGTCAGTGAAGCAGCTTTGTATCATGTCTGACTGTTCGAAGTACAATATGTAAGTACCCTGTTTGCCTCTCTCTCATGCACAGATATGCACAACAGTCATCAAAGCCAATGTTTTATTAGCGGTTCTAAGGACCAAAAGCTGAAATCTTGAAGGGGAAGAGCTAATGGAGTCTTACTGCAGAACATAAAAATCTGTCCATTTAATTTTATGTATGAGGCTCTAGTAGACACCTAACAACATATTTGCAACATGGTTGCAAGAAATTAATCTGTTACTGAACTTGAACATGCAAATATAGGAACAACTTGACATTTACAGACAGTTACGTATACATATCTGTTCCCCAGAAGATTTCTGATAATAGATGTTGTAAAGAATATGAGCAGAAAGCAATGGAAACATATTCTGCATTGATCTCATATGGTATTGATCAGTGTTATGTTGGAAATCAGAAATATCATAAGAATCTTATTTCTCGTAGAATTCAATCTAAACATTTTTCTCGTTTTCCCTGGTATTTGTTTTTTGAGTTGGAGATTTTTTTTTAATAATGCTAAACTCTGATCACTAAAGGCTAAGGATTTATTTTAAATACCTAGGATCATAAGATCATTGAATCATAAAATAGTTTGGGTTGGAAGGGGCTTTTAAAGGTCATGTAGTCCCTTCTGCAATGAGCAGGGACATCTTCAACAACATCAGGTTGCTCAGAGCCCCGTCCGACCTGACCTTGAATGTTTCCAAGGATGGGGCTGCTACCACCTCTCTGGGCAACCTGTTCCAGTGTTTCACCACCCTCACTGTAAAAAATTTCTTCCTTATATCTAGTCTAAATCTATTCTTCTTTAGTTTAAAACCATTACCCTTTGTCCTATCGCAACAGGCCCTGCTAGAAAGTTTGTCCCCATCTTTCTTATAAGCCCCTGTTAAGTACTGAAAGGCCGCAATAAGGTCTCCTCACAGCCTTCTCTTCTCCAGACTGAACAACCCCAACTCTCTCAGCCTTTCTCCATAGGAGAGGTGTTCCATCCCTTTGACCACTTTTGTGGCCCTCCTCTGGATGCACTCCAACAAGTCCATGTCTTCCCTGTGCTGAGCGCTCCGGAGCTGGATGCAGTACTCCAGGTGAGGTCTCACCAAAGTGGAGTAGAGAGGCAGAATCACCTCCCTCAACCTGCTGGCCATGCTTCTTTTGATGCAGCCCAGGATGAGTTGGCCTTCCACATTGCAAGCCATGTCCAGCTTTTTATCCATCAACACACCCAAGTCATTCTCCGCAGGACTGGTTTCAATCCCTTCATCCCCCAGCCTGTATTGATATTGGGGGTTGCCCTGACCCAGGTGCAGGACCTTGCCCTTGGCCTTGTTGAACCTCATGAGGTTCACCTGGGCCCAATTCTTGACCTTGTCCAGGTCCCTCTCGATGGCATCCTGTCCCTCAGGTGTGTCAACTGCACCACTCAGCTTGGTGTCCTCTGCAAACTTGCTGAGGGTGCACTCAATCCTACTGTCTGTGTCATTGATGAAGATATTAAACAGTACTGGTATCCAGATACGAGTACAGGATCAGTACAGAGTCACTGATAAAAGTTTGGAGAAGCTATGGGAAGTTTTACAAGAAATGTTTAAGGGATTATTGGATAATTTAGAATGAAGCTACACATTCAGCTATATTTAAGCCAGAACAGTTACCATAGCGACATTAGAGCCATGCTAAATGTAGGGCATGCTGTAATCTGCTAAAATCAGCTGTGTGTTTAAATGTGAAGTTCCATACTTAAAACTAATGGTCTAGAGGTGTATTATCTTAAAATGTGACTTTTTTTTTATTTAATTTCTCCCTTCTATTGTATCTGGCATCATATCAACAGCTTTATACAGTAATTCTGTGTTAGAAGACACATATTCCATTAGCACGGTCTGGTAATTATGATTATTTTTTCACTTAAAGGAATATTTGCTGTAAAATAAGCCAAATATTATCAAAGTGAAGAGCATAGAAAGACAGATATACAAGCACTGCAAAAGCTAGAAAGAGAGTGACAATAAAGAAAATAATTTCAGACTCATGGTCCTTTAGTGATTTTAGTGTATGGTGCAATAGGTCTGGATTATGCTCTCCAGACATATCAACAAGGTTACAAGCAGTTCCATCATGATTACAGTAAAAACTGGATGGACTTTTTTTTAAGTAAAGCAATGGAAATGCTAGAACCAGTAATAATAATAATAATAATAATAACAACAACAACAATAACAACAACAATAATAGTAACAATGAGGAAAAATAATCTGATCTATCTATAAAATCTGTATACAAGAGATATAGTAATTATATTGATTATATAACATATTGATTATATAATAGTAATATTAATTATATTATATTGCTTATATTATATGCCTCACATGTTTCTAAAACTTCTTTAAGATGTTCAGTTAATTTCCATGTTATATAGGTGATTGTTGGTTTGTTGTCCAATGCATTGAAAAGGATGAATAGATTTGTTTACCTTTTCTTATTCTTAAAAGATTATTTGAAAATCATTCATACAGTCCATCCTAATGAAATTAATTTATAAAAGATAGAAGTGACATTACCTCACTATTTATTTTATGTCCATGATAAAATTAGAGTGTCCAAAGCTATTCAAGTTTGGGTTTTTTTCCTAATTAAAGAGCAGTAATACAGCTCTGGATCTTGAATGGGTGTGCACATATAGATGATGACATTTTTAATCCTGCTTTGAATCAATATAAGTGTTAACAGGTTTAAAAAGATGAACATCTGTGTTTGCAAAATGAATGTGAAACAGGTAGAACAGGCTTTTTAATCTATGGAGCAAGTAAAAGTAGTATTAGTTAGACTGTAGATGAAAGAAACCTTTCTGAATTTGAATCACTTGCTAAATTTGCTATTACATAAAGGAGTTATAGGTGTAAAACCTGTTTATCTTGTGTTGGTAAGCTCTTGCTCGCAATGGGAGCATAACAGAAAGACTGCCTCTTTGCTATGTCTGGAGTCTGTCTTCAAGTCCACCAAATGGTTGGATCTTCTGAGTCTGAAGGGCTCCTCTGTTGTTAATTATTAGAACTAAAAAAAAAAAAAAGAGGTTTTTGCATAATTTCTGAACATTAAATACGACTTTTTAAATACTTCCGAACATGTCCTTTTAGACTTCAGGTTAACTTATATGGTACTTAAAATTAAATCATGGTTGGATCTAGAGATAGTGTTAAGAAGTACCTTAAAAGCTCAGGCTGAATGAACATGGTTTTGAAGTCAAATCAGGAATATGTCACTTAGGGAAAGCACCCTTTTGAAAATCTCTTAAGGTGTGTTTCCCAAGACTCCTCCTTGAGACTGAGGTAGCTTTTGGTTTGCTTGTTTGTTTTTTAATTTGGACTGAGTATTGTATTATTTGCAGGTTAGGTAAAGTTGGGCTGTTTACATGGGTGTAGATAGGCCCGACTCAGGCTTTTTAATGTACACATGGCTTTGCCATAATTTTTGCAAGATTAAAAACTTATTTGACAAAAAAATTATCTTAGACTATTACAGTATGCATGAAAGGTGATTTTGATGCTAAGAATAATTCTTCAATTATTATTTTTTAACTTGGAACCTTAATATTGAACATATTTTGTTCTAAAATTTATTTTTTCCTCTTTTACCTTACAACACTAATGTAATCTGGCTGTGCTTCAATTTAAACCTAAAATTATTATCCTTCAATTTTTTGTCAGTATTTGCCAATACAAGAGAATGAACTACACTTCATACTTTTTAGTCCAAATTAATTTCCTAATACTATTTAAAAATACTTTTAAGATTATTCTGACTTCCTTATAAATCACCTCAACATCCTAGCAAAAGGCCATAAAAATGTATGTGGATGTGAGAGTGTTTTGGAAGCAGCAATAATGAATTACCATAAACTTGGCATACAATTAGACATAAGTACCTGGAGTCATCTGAAATTCATTTCTTATTTCTGTGTTAATGAATAACTCTTATAACAGCTGGATCATAACACTAATTTGTGTTTCTTAGATAAACACACCAGTCCAAGCACTTAGATATCACTCAAAACAGTAGTATTTTGATCTGCATGTTTCCTGTCCTGTTTATAAAGATCTGTCTTAATCTTACCACCCTCATTATGAGAGGTCTATAGCAAAGTAATGCATAAGATTATGGAGTGGTCTAAATCACCTTTTTGATAGACACCTATGGCAGTAGATCCATACATATGAGCTGAATATTTAGCTCAGAATTACATAATTATACAGCTAAAGAGCACCATCTATTGGTTTACTGTGAAAAGATGTATTGCTTGTGGATGCACCTTCAATGAAATTGTTACACACTAGAAAAGGGCTCTTTACATACCCTTGGCAATATACAGTTCTGTTTTGTTTTACTTCTCCTTCAGACGAGAAAAGATGTGCCATGGCCATGCAATGAGATGAAGGCAGTCAGATTCCAGCTTTTTCATTTGAGAACACCATTATATTTTTATTAATTTATTTGTAATTAGTTACTTATTTTAGCCTCTTGAGAGACTTTCTGATAGTCATCCCTTTTTTGTCACCAGTGAAACTCTGCAAAGCTGTATGTTTTATTGGAGGTGCCGGTAAAGGGTTCTTTTGCTGGTTACTAGTTTTTGGAAGCTCTTACCTTTCTCTAGGTTTTAGTTGGATTTCTCCTTTTACCTGTTTTGGTTAGGAAACTGAGTCCAGTAAGTATAAGCTTCTGTACTTGATAACCTGTCCATCTGACCTGCCATGAACCACACTTCTTTTTTTTTTCAAGAAAAGAAGTTGCATAGTTACCCTCAAATCCTTTCTATCGACTTTCCTGTTGCAAAGTTTCCAGTTACTGTGTAAAAATCCCATAGTCTATCACATCTGAAAAATAGCATTATTGCTGTTTAGCACTTGAACCCAACCTATCAAATATATATAGCAACACAAAAACTTTTAAAATTGACTTACTGTAGAACATTATACAGTTCCAAACCCCCAAGATACATTGGAAGGACAAAGATATTTTTAAGGTGAGCGAGAAAGGTAGAGTGTGTGTATGTATGAAGAGCTTTGTAAGACTGAATAATACAGTGATCATGTCAGAATATTAGATATTTTCAATTAATAATATTTTTATTTACCTGGTTAGAATTAAAGTTCTGTTCATGAAATATCTTTTTGCTAACTGTTGTTCAGACTCTTGCTATAGCCAGCACAGATCATCGGTAGGCATTCACATATTGCAAACTTAATAAATCCCTAAAATAAGTAATATGGCAAATGCCATGTCTCTTTAAAAGACTCTATGGAACATGTCTTTTCCCCAGCTCCTGAGTCTTGTCAGTTGCTGCTTTTGGTGCTGATGCTGGTTTCTCCCAGTTTCTCCCAGGTATTTTCTGTTGGCAACACCTATGCTCCCACTGCTCCCTTCCCTTCCCCTCCCACCATGTCCCATTTCTGCATCCTCCCTCAGCATTTGCTGCCATGTTCAATGGTTTAAGCTTACAATCTAGTAAAACTTATCACAAACAAGCATTGTCACATTGTAGTTGATCTTCTTGTCCTTTTTCCCTTGGTTTCTACTAGATTAAGGATTGAAAAACATTCCCCGCCCCCCCCCCAACCCTTTTTAAAAAAAAAAGTCAACCATGTAATATAGTCAGAGCAAAATGGTGTATAAAAAGTTTGCAAACAACATGCTGAACTTGAGTGCCTGTGGAGCTCTGTAATCTTGGAGTGAATGTCTCACTGGTCTCAGAGCTGTTAAGCATAGTCTCAGAAAGGATTATCCCACTCACAGATTAGGGAATTTAGAAAGAAAATAGGCACAGTGTTTTGCATAGCTATGTATACTAAACATGTCATACAGGCAACTGGTATACTCTAGTTCTTAAAGTATTGCTTTCCAGAGTCTTTTAAAATTCCATGAGTGGGAAATAGCATGTTTTAATTCAGCATCTATACCCAGTTCTTTGGCACAGCCGTTGCTATATCCAAACATATGCAGATAAACAGCTTCTTCACTCCTACAGTTTTCCCATAATAAGAATTAATAAGCTGATCTCATCAGTGATGTATCTTGTACTTTGCTATATTTATCAAAATTATCATGTTCCAAAATGGATTTTCTGCAGGCCTTCAAATGCCTGCTTAAAAAATGAATTATGCACAGTTGTAAGTAAATTGTTAGCAGATTACGAAAATAAAATGAACACTGCTCACTACCTTTGGAGTCCATACAAAGAAAAAAAACAACGTAGATGAGACAGGTAGTGAACAGTTCCCCCCTCCCTAACATTTCTACAGAAGGAAAGATAAAACCTGACTGCTACTCGTAAGAAAGCAAAGCCTTTGCAAAGAAATTGTTATTTTAAGGGTTACATTTCTTTCCCTCATCCTGAACATTGTCTTCCTTTTCCTTTCAGCATCCTAAAGGCAATTTTTTCTTTTTTTTTTTTGTTTCAATACAGAAGAACATGTGTGAATTTTTTTGTTTTATTATTTAAGTGTATATTAAATAATATAGTATATATTATATAAGGAGAAGAGCTATGCTAGTTGCAATGAGGCACCTTCAGATTCTAATTGCTAAAATGACCGTAAGGAAGAAAAGGACACCGAGTACAAGTAGTGGTTTCAAAAATAAGATGAAATGTAACATCTGAATTTGTATGTGATCTCTGAGTTACTGGTATTGCACTGGAAGAAAGGGGATGATGGAGGGAATAAGGGCTTTGGGTTGGGGAGCTGGGAGACAAGAATGAATCTAACATGAAGAATTTTGTTTGGGTATTGTGGGGGATAGTATGACAGATTTTAAAGAGTTGATAAGGTTTTGGAAACAGCTTCAGGCTGGGTTGGAGGGTCTGGGATATTTGAACGTCAGAGTAGCAATGGGGGAATTTGGTGCTCTAGGTCAGAAGAGCCTTTGCAGAGTGATATCCCAAATGAGCCTGGGAAGTGTACTCAGGTCAGACCTCCCATTGGCACAGAGTGAACAAAAACATCCTAAGCCCTCAGGAATACCACAGTCACTAATGTTGTCACTTCTATCCAGCAGGAGTATCCCCTCTCCTTTCGTCTTTCCCCAAAACAGGACTGTTTGGGTACATTTACTTGCTGTGTAGGACAGCAGTGAAGCCTGGCCTGCCCTCTTCTTTCCTGGTAAATATATGGTAGTTGTATCAGTGTCCTGTGGTCCTTACCCAGATACTGGCCCATATAATGATGGCAAGTGCGGAAATATGTATGTAATTCTTCTGAGCGCTTCAGGTAGAAATAGAACAAAACACTTTCCCATTTTTCCTTTTGGACCACGCTTTCCTTTGGATCATATGTTAATCTTGTGTTCAGAGATGGAGGTGACAGAAATAACATGATTTTTTAAAAAAAAACAAACAGTTGGTAAAGTCCTGATACAAAGGCAAATCTGTTTAAATTTCAGTTAATGAATATGTTTAGTTTATGGTAATATCTCACACAGAAATCTTACAAAAGTTATTAGACTTGTATTTAAAGAAAGCATATCTGAAATGCATTGCTTATCTTTTGTAGTATCTTCATGCTAAATTATATATATATATATATTAGTAACTGTATGCATAAAAGTATGTGGAAGCTTTTGCAAAGATTTTGACCCTAAAATAAATAGGATGGTAAATGTACTTCACGCTGGTAGTAGTGAGTAAACTAATATAATTTCTTGCCTGTGTTAGCTGTAAAGACACAGAGACCACTTAGCTGTTAACACCAGCATGTGAACGGTGTATGAAGTGAGAAGTACAGAAGCAGTAAATTGATGCTTAATTCACAGAACACTATTGCTTTCTTTGCACCTATTAATTTACAGCCTACTATGCTGAAGAGGTATAAAGGCTTAATTCATACCACATCACAAACTGACAGGAACATGAGTGAGAGAACTCACTTAAGGAAGCACTGTGACCTACAATATAATTTTCCACCACATTTAAAATAACATGAAAAGCACTAGATTTTTAAAATTAAGTATGTGAACAAGGTTTAAATACATTAACAGAGAGCTTGGAATGCTTAAAATACCACCAGCATTGCTATCTTTCTAAACAGACTGTCCAACCCTGGGGATTCAGTGTGCTCCTAGACTTTCCTTCTACTAGGTCTGTTGCATTGTTCTAGAACATCTAAACCGTTAGCCTTGTTTTCTTGCAAAATCCTTGATATTAGATTGATGAAAATATATTCTAATGATGAAACAGCTCATACCAGTGTATTCAGGTAACGTAGAAGCTTTTCTTAGAGATATTTATGAATCGCTACATTTCTTGCTTTTACACAGTACCTATCTATTGCAGTCAGCCGCAAGTCTAGCTTCCCAGGAAGACAAAACCTACAGATATTTTGACTTTTGGAACTTGATTAAAATTCGCCCCACACACACACAATTTTGCCAGATAGCCCTACCAGTGATGCTAGATTTGCTTGCAGTAATCACAGTAATTCTGAAAAAATGCATCTACTCCCTAATTTTCCACAAAAAAAAAAAAAAAAAAAAAAAAAAAAAAATCTGGAATTCAAACTGGAGTTAAGTAATATATATATATCTGTGGTTGTCTGTGTTACTGTGTGAGATGGAAAAAGATTAACGAAGAAAATCTTGCTGAGAACATGTGTGTGTATATAAATATGAAGAGAAGTTACAAAATTGAAGAAGTAATATGATTCAATTCATCTGGGCGAATCACAGTAAGTATTGGGAATATTAGATCAGTCTGGAAAACAGAAAGACAATTATTCCCTGGAGCTTAAGCTAAGCTCTAGTTTTGTCACTGGTACCTAGTTTAGGAATAATATCAGAAAGAAAACTAGTCATGGTGTATCAAAGCTACATTGGCATGAGTAGTGGCCTCTTTTCACATTAGGATCAGTAAGGATGAAGGATGCTAACTTACCAAACTGTTTTTTTTCTAATGTACTGTGGTTTTCTATGTTAAATTTAAAATATATTAGAATTGTAATACTAGCTATTGCCATTTTCTTAAAGATATAGTAGGATTTTTTTAATACATCTTGATGTTTTTAAACATATATTTTCTAATACCTGAGTATATGAAAAACTGTTTGGTAGGAATTAGCATAGTTGAATGCATTCTTATTTTCCTGGAAGTTAAGCAGCAAATAAAATTATCTCAGCAATTAATCATTGTTTTATAAGAGAAGGATAGCATTTTAGGATGTAAGAAGCAAGTGTGAATAAAAGCCTGTTTTATTTTTTTCCTGGATGTACTGAGAACTACTAAAACATGACAAATAACAACTAAAACATTTGTTAGTAGTTTTTTTTTCTTTTTCCAAATTGGACATAATCCTCCAGAAACCTCTTCCTGAATCTCCACTGCAAGTTCTTTTGGCCACCTGCTCTTTAGTCTGTTGCATGGTTCTTCTGCTGAGACCAGTGCTGTAATCTACATCACCTCAGAGCAAGCCTGTCAATGAACTGTGCTTACAGTTAATAAATACCTTGGCGCCTGGTATCTCTGTTTAGTTAGCACACAGAATGCATTGATTATTTCTTCAAAAGAATGTTAAATCGAATTTAAATAACATGTTTATTGATGGCTACTGGGTTTTTTTTAATGTCTGCACAGTAGGCTAGCAATTGGGCTTAATGGGTTTTCTGCAGAGGTCTGCACTTAGAAAATACTGTGCTGTTTTGTAGCTCTGATGCTTTAAAGCAACAGTTACAGCACAGAACATTTAGATATGATGTATAGTGGTGACTGAGATCTTGTTTCTGTTTTTCCCATCTCCCAGGCAAGGGAGAGGACAACCAACAGGGAAGGAAATTTGCTGTGGATAAAAAGAAAATGCAAGGATTTTGCTGGTTAGATAGTTTAGCCAAGCTTGCAGCAGCACCACAATGAAGAGTATGAATTTCAGATGTAAACCATCTAAAATAAAATTAAAAATGGAGGTACTAATTGTTAGTTTTTATACATTGGATGCCTTGTAGCTGATGAGTATATTAGCTAAAAAAATATTTAGTATGCCAATAAGATTGGCAAATAATTGCATCCCACTTTTAGTGAAGCAGGTAGAAGAGGCAGAAAAGAGATGCAAGTTTTCCAGGTCAGAAAGCAAGAACCTGTATTAGGACAATTGATATTTCTTTAGAATGATGTGACCCAAGTATTAAAATTTATTGATTAGAAAAAATACAGTAAAATACGATGTGAAGATCTGACTAATACAATGAAATTCTGTAATTTAAAATTTGTATAAAATCCAATGTAGAGATATGTGATTGCCTGCATTTGGAGGAGACCGAGCATATGGTTTTATTTTGTACTCAGAGCTTTTGGAAATTATAGATAAGGTATTGAAAGAAAAGGTCAATTTCAGATATTATTCTATATCAAAACAAAATCCACACTTTTAGAACATATACATTTTTGCATCCCCATTTTGAAATTAGAACAGCAGGACCAAATTAAAAAAAAAAAAAACAACCACTTAGGAAGCAGCATGTAAATTAATTTCAGTAACTTCAAATGAGCTTCATAAACTGTGTATTTAGTTATGTTGTCACAATAATCTACAGTTGTCTTTTTTAGCTGCCTGAAGTGAGGGCAATGCAGTTTACACACTGAAACAGAAGTAAGATATATTCTAGCAGAGCATATACGCAGATTTACTGGTGTGTCATTTGTCATCTTCCTGTGTACATAAAAATATCATTAATATTACAAAGTTGAGCACTCAAGAATAAAGAATACCAGCTTTAGTTTGACCCACTTGTACATAAAAGTTGCCATAGCTTTTTAATTATGCCATCAAATGCTCTTATTTCTCACTGTGATCTGAGACTGAATTACTGTTGTGAATTTAAAGAGACTCTAGTCAGTAGGAGTGCTGCTACATATGTTAAAATGAGAAGATGTGTGCATTATCCGGGATATTAAAGGAAAAGAAAGGAATGTTTCATTATTAAAACAAATGGAGTACCACTTTAAAGTCTGGGTCTTATACGTGCTTTATTCATAGGGTTGCTATGTCATGGTAACAAGCATATTCAGACAAGATTTGTGCAAGTTCTTGCTAATATTGTGGTCCTCATTTATCATATAGCTGGGTTCAGCTCCATTGGCTCCTCTTTCAGCTGCAACTATAGCCCATGGGAGCTTGAACTGAGCAAACAGAATATCAGGTAATCAAGATATTTTTTTTTCTCCTGGGGCTGAGTGTTGTATCAAATTAATATCCTTTTGGTGCTGTTTCTAATATTCAGACTTTAGTCCTTATTGGTAAAAAAACCTCTTTAAATTATCAATGCCAAAGAGTATGTTCCATGTCTGGCAAATTAATATTTTAAAGGTTTATATTTATCTTTCTTGTGCTGTAAGATAAAATAGTAGCAGTATAACAGTATATCTTCCAACACTGTGCAAACATAAACAAAAAGATGATTTGCGTTTCAACAGTATTGTAAGGCAGCACATTCAAAGTTAGAGAAAACGTTTTACTTTTTCTTCATTCTTTATTTATGGACCCTTTTAAATCAGTTTTAGTCTTGTTTAACCAGATTAATTAATTTCACCAGATGAATTAATCTCTTTTTTTTTTAAAGGAGTGAATTAATTTGAATAATTTTTATTTAAAAATCCACCACTTTGCAACTTGAAAATTCTTCTAGTAGTTGTACCATAGGAATTGCTCAAGACTCTTCCTTCTGTAAATCATGTAATATTAGCAATTTCTACAGGAGACTGAGGGCTGCATCTCAGTTTCACAGACTGAAAACAGTGCTTGGATATAACAATTAAGACCATAAACATCCCTGTTTACTCATCTTCATTCTCTGGGGAAAAATAAATAATTCTTGTTTCATCTACCTCGAAAAAGTGGTAATATTTGATAAGCCAAAGTACAGCATTCCATTTTGGTAAATAAAAATAAATATAACTGACAGCAGTTTTCCTATGGAAGCTTCTAAAAATTTAAATATATTTTTAGGAAAAAAGGTGAAAGCATTAAAAATAACCATTAATATTTTCTGTGTCTGAAGTCGAAATTGTAGTTTAATATTTATGGCTAACCTATACCTTAGAACTATTTAAAGGATGCTAAAATGTTCTTTTGATATTATCTCCTCGAAGATGTTAGGACAAGTACTACCTACTACTGTGATGTCATTCCTAATACTCCTATTTATTGCTCTTTTGTTCAGCCACGATGGATACTTAAAGAAGGTCTTATAAAAATATACTGGAAAGAAAAAGGAAGGAACAGTAAAGAACTTCTGTGGATCATGTGCGGTCCATGTATGGAGAGGGTAGAAGAGACTGACTTCCAAATAAGGGCTTTATGGGTTCTAACATTCTTATGCAGTGAATTTAATTTCAGTCCAATTATGTGTTTATGTCATGAATTAGCTTAATGATAGACCAACAAATTGAAAACTGAGGCCAAGAATTCAACTGGTATGAAAAATGCTTGTCCTCATCACCTCAGAAGTGACAGCAGAAGAGGCGGATACTTGAGCTATTCATGTGAATCCCTATGACATGGTTCTCTCAGTACAGTATTGCAATGAACAGACCTCTGTTAAGCATATTAAAACGGTGTATATAAAACAGCATTAGACCTAGCTAAACTAACAAAGGAAGGTATGATTAAGACAAAGAACCAGAATCTGTTACCACAGTTGAAAGAAGGAATGGCTTTATTAAGTGTTTTAGAAAATTTCAAAGTTGGCATTTAATTCTCCATTTCCTGATTTCTTCAAATTGGATGTCTGTCTTTGATTTGTGCTGTAATCAAGTGTAAATTATTATATATAGCCCAGGAGTAACAACAGGATTTGTTTTAGGATATGGAACCTAGATCTAAAGACTGACTGTATGAGAAGACTTCATTCTACCAGTTCTTTTTCCACCTTCATTGTTGTGGAAAGAAACTTCGAAGTAACAAATCTTGTATTTAGGACTGAAAGTGTGGGATTCCAGAATCTGGTATATTTACTAGGAGAGTTTCTAAAGCTGAGGGTTTCAACTCTTCTGCAGAGGACAACTATCAAGAGAAATCTTGGTTTCTTAGAAACTGATGTACAGGTTTTCACAATAAATATTTAGAATTAGCACACTGCCCCCTGGGTAGCAATATGGTAATAAAAAACATGGGTAGTGTGTTTGCTTCAGCTGCTGTGTTTGAAAGCAATCCACTGCAATCCCATTGGGCTAGATGAAGCTCTGAAAAATGTTAATTTTTCTGTGTACAGTAAGTAGCAGTAAAGCCCTTCAACTCTACATGGACTTGAGAACTGAATTAATAAGTTTTATTTATGATTGGGATTTATCCACATTTTAAATGGTTCTATACTGGGAGAATCTCAAGTCATGTCAAATTTTAGACACTAATCACTGGGTTTATAACAAAAGAGAAACTATCCTTTCAAAAAATTTTAAGGATTTTGCTATGTTTCTCAGAAGACTGAAAAGAAAAATTACTTTTTTGGTATGAAAATGTTTTAAAGAGTTTGAAACTCCTGTTTGTTTCAAATTTGGATATTATTTCAGAAACTTTTACTTCTCAGGAATGGTAACAGCTTCCTGATTGTTCAAAGTAAAGTATGTAGAACAGGAGCATTTTTCCATTATTTAGAAGTCTTTATTTAGCTTACTTGCAGTTTTTGTCTTGGGCTTTTCTTAGTAAGAACCTGGTATATGAAGCGTAACATACATTCATACAAATATGGACAAGTTTTCTCCTCTCATTGTTCTAGAATTATGACTGATTTTATTAGCACACCAAACCACCTGTATTCTTTTTGTGTCTCTGATAGAGAACTGATGTTCACTTTTGTTAAGATACCATGATCTGATAAATTCAGGCAACAGATATGAAATTCATAACTAGAAACAAGACATTTCCATTCTAATAATCAGCTGTGACCTGTGGAAAATAAACCATAAAAATTCTCCATGTGAAGAAGAGCATATTTTTCGGAAAAATGTTACATCTATCCCTGATTTAGCATTCTCCAGTGCTTCAGAGTCTTTTGTAATCTGTTCCAATGGTTAATTATCCTTATTGTTAAAAACAAGCATCTTATTTCCAAGCTTGCATATGGCTAGCTTCAGGTACCAGCCATAACATGCTGTTCTGTCTTTGTCTACAAGACTGAAGAGCCGTTATCAGACTCCAATTCCCAGTAAGTGCTCTACAAACTGTTACCTAGTAATCCCCCAACTTCCTGTTTGACAATATAAAGTGGTCAATTTTTTTTGAGTTTTTCACAAAATTAAATCTGATTTTTTAATTGTTTTTTATTTTCTTTCAAATCTTCTGCAAGTTGCTTTATCTTCTTGGTTACAAACTAAAATTGTGAAATAGGAAAGAGCATTACAGTAGCAGACATTTGCTTGTTATTTCTTTACAACCGTAACACAAGCTCATGTTAAGCAGGTTACGCATAGGTCCCCATGTCACTTGGTGCAGTGTTTGGTTTTGTTTGTTTGTTTTGTAGTGTAGACATGGCCTGGGGGATAGCTCAAGAATTTTTTTCGGATGGAAACCAATTGGTGTAAAATAGAGAAGCAGCACGGATACAATATGAGTTTGTGTTTTCTATGAGTTTATCAAGTCACAACTGGCTAATCATCCTTCCTGCCAACACAGAGCTCTGCGTGCCACAACATCTCTTGTGGTTAGACTTTGTCAGGAATTCTAACAAAAACAGTAGTGGAGCTGTGCCAAATGAATCCTCTGAAAACTGGTCCCCTTCGAGACAGGTAGCAGAGGCCTCCAGCCAGCTGAAGCGAAGGAACCCTATACTTTGGGATACACTTTTGTAGACCACCCTTTTTGAAAGGTACCTTCATGAGAATCAAGAGTAAATGTCTCTTTTTCCCTTTCTGGGATAGATTTTTACGTTTTTGTTCTGGGAGTCTTATTCCCTGCACCTTAGCAATTACCACTATCAAGCAAGCCCAGCTGTTCTTCAGGGCGCTTAAGGGCCTGGGAGGACTAAGAAATGAGGGTAAATAGATCAAGAGCAGATTCTTGCAGAATCCACACAGAAAACCCAAGAACCTTTTCCAGAACATGAGTTTGTAGCAAATAAAAAGGTAGGAAAGTACACAACGCCATGGCGTTTCCTGGCCTCAGTGTTAAACAAAGGCAGTCTGTCCTCAATGAGCTTTCCCTGAGACATGTGGGTGGACAGTGATCACCATTTTATGACACACGGAGACAGAGCCCCTGCACTCCCGCACCAGCTGGTCGGCGCATCAGGTCTGCTGGACCCAGGAGAACAGGACCCTCCCACCAGCCGGTTGCCATGTCAGGTCTGCTCGTGGCTTGGCTTCTCTGCGTTCCACCTTGGGCTCGGTTTTCTACATCTTGTATTTAATGTCTGTGCATATTCCCCCCGAGGGTCTTTTGTTTTACCATTTTATAGCTTTCTACATTAAATCACTGGTATGAGCTGCCGACGGCCTCAGCCCCAGACCAATCTCTGAACAACCAAAACTGACTGACATTCTGCACGTGGCTTGAATATAGATGGCAACATTAATTTCTGTCAACACTTGCTGGGTCCAAAGGAGCATGTTTTGCTTTGGAAACACTCAGTTGTGGAAGTGCAGCAATAACGTAATAATTCCCGGCCTATAACAAGTGGCTGGTGGCCTTGTGCATAGCAGGGAGTTGTTTCTTCACTAAGGTAACTTGCTGTACGAAGACAGTCATATTCAAAGCATTTAGGTTTCATGCTGACATCCAGATCGGTACCGAGAGGTATTGCTCATTTGCAAAAAGTATGCATATTCTTTTACACTGAACATACTGAAAGGTGCCAGTAACTGTATTTGCGTTCATATGCAGCATAGTTTAACAATGCCTAACCTGACAAAAACAGTCATGTAAAATATACAGTACTGTGTGTTGTCCATATACTGGATTTTGTTACCCACAGCTGGGAAATCCTTTTGAATTTTTTAATGGCTGTTTTTGGTGCCTAACATTGTGAAAGCCGGGTTCTTTTGTTTTTAATAGATATGGTCAACATGGGTTTACCTAGCTTATGCTGTAAAGAACAATAAACTTTGAAAATATAGTGTGACAACTGGGGTTTTTTTTAGCAATAGAGAAGCAATCTCTCTGTTTTATTTAAAAGAAAGAAACTTGATTCTGATGCAACTTCATATAAAGAATGAAGCCAATAATTTTACCAGTTGGAGGGCTATGCTTCAGTGATGTTTGTAGGAGGTACTAAGCTTGATTTATTGGACAAGCTGTAAAAGATCCAAAAACTACAGAAGGTGTGGAGAAAGTAAATTTTGAAAAATAGGGTATGAAAAGTTAATGAACAAATAATCATTTTTATTCTTAGCATGTTACTAGAAATAGACTACATCTGTCCCACCCAGCAGCTGCATCATGTAAAAGCTCTTGAGAGTGCTTGTGGAGGTGAGGAGAATGTAAATCACAAGTTAAAGAATAAAAAAAATAGGCAGAAAGTCAGAAATATATTCAGTAGATAAGTAAAATACACCAAAATAAAAGAATGTGGGAGATTTTTATTCCTTTATTTAAAAAAATAGAAACTGAAAATTTGAATATTTTTTAAATTATGTGTTTTAATTTTTAATATATTACTGTGATAAAAGATAAGTACAGGAGAAAATACATTGTTTTCAGAGCCAACACAAAGATGCTGGTACCTTAACTTAGAGGTATTTCCAGTAAAACTAGGAGGTAAATATTTCTTTGCTCAATGGAGTTGAAGATAATTCTTGGTATATCAAAGGTACCATCTGTATTTATTTATTTATAATATTCCTAATTATTATTTTCTTAACTATCCAGTCACACTTAACAGAATTACTGCCATGAAGCTTATCATGCTGAAAAACATCCCATTTCAACTTTAATTTAGAACTAAATGTTCTCATTCAGTGATACAAACTAGTATTTATTTTCTTGAAAGTATTCCCTTAACAGTACTCTTTCAAATGACTTTTTTCATATAACAGAGATCCCCATTCAGTTTCTAATCACTGTATCTAATAATTAGCTTTAGCTCCACTACAATAAAATAGTGCTTGCTGTGCTTATTTTATTTTAACTGTTGATTACTTTATTTACAAAGAATACTTTGAAGATCTTACCAACTTGCTTTTTTTTCTTTTTTTCTTTTAATTACATTTAATTAAGATATGCTTCTGCATGAACATTCTTTTTATCAGCTAAAACATGGAATTCCAGAAGTTTTGTGCTCAACTGTTACATGTTACATAAAAGAATTCTATCAAACTATTCCATCATTTATAATACTTCAATTGCAGACACATTTCATTTCAATGCTCATTTTTATAAAGTTGATTACTTACTTACTTTATACCTTGAAATAAGTATCAAATAAGCCCTGTCTGCTGACTAATAAGCTTCAACCATGAGTCAAAGGACTTTACAGTGAAAACATTTTAAAGAGTTCAGTTCCTGTAAGTTGTAAAGAGATCAGCATTCTTTTATTGTCAGTATGTTTTTATTTTTTGCAGGTCAATACAATTTACAGGAAACGCACCCAACTGACACAACCATATCTCATTTTTCCACAGTATAACATCTTTATGTGTAGTAGTTCACATTATGATAGCAGCATGCCTCAGCTGAGTGCTGACCTCCCATTCCCACCTCTCAGCTTTTTTTGTTTTTTTTTTAATTTGAGGTAGGAAGGTCTATAGCATTTTACTGTATCTGCCTTTTCAGGTTTCTAGAGTGAGTCTGATGAAAATATCTCAGCCACTGAAACATGAATCTAATCATGGACCTTTGATTTGGCTCAGATTTAAGTCCCTAAAAAAGTTTGAATTTTTCTTGTTTTTCTTGTTTTGTTTGTTTGGGTTTTTTTAATAATGCAGAATAACTGTGAATGTAGACCATGAGATTTCAATATTAGCATCACTAATTCCAAATTTTATTCTGCTGTAACTCTGAATCAGCCTTTTGAACCTCAGCTTAAGCTAGCCAAAAATGAAGTCAGTGGCAGTAGTTAGCAGCTAATGTTGATGAGGTGAAGCTCTCACTGCGAATGGTAGTCTGTCTGCTTTCCACTGTCTAAAGTATGGAGAAAATATAATCCTTTGACATTTAAATTGTACATAAAGCTATGCCTTCATTTCACATCTTCATAAGGAAATTTTATTCTTATTAAACAAAATGCAAAATTTTGCACTGAATCAGAGAGAAAAATGTAGAGAGGGCAGATAGAGACGCTTATGCAAGACTCCCCCTATTTATACATTACCAGCAAGGGGATATCAAATACAGAGTGATTATTAATAAGCTTTGTATGTTTCTGAATTCTTTGAATCACCACCAGTCTTTGAAGATAATAATTTAACTTTCAGGGAAAGCAATGGCATTAGACATTTACCACATTTTAGTAATCTAATTACAGTTTGTAATGTTAGCACTAAAAAAGTACACAATCCCTAATTTTGAAATACAAGATATATTTAAATTAATAAAACATACAGACATTTCTAAAAAGAAATTTTAAGTTATTTCTATCTTCTCTTTGATTTCTTGAAATGAAAGCAACTTGACATGGAATTTTTCTGAACTTTAAAGTAAATACTAGTATAGGGAGATGGCAGATTGGTTCTTAAATATTAGAAAAGAAAAAAACATAGCCTAGTCATACAGGTTTTTTCCTAAATGATAGTCGTCTTTTTATTTGTTTATACAGAGAGTGTTCAGGAGAACACACCTTTATGTTTTAGAAAATGCCAGAAAATGTCATAGATGAGCAGTAAAGATGTTCATCTGAAACCTAAGAAGATCAAGTTCCTCATTGTTCACAGATTTACATATTTCTCAGTTAAAGCTAATTAGTTGTCATGCTACTGCTGGAACAGCGTATATAGAACTATTGACATACTTGAATTCATACATACATTTAATTAATCCAGTTTTATTTATCTTTATGGGTACCTCATTTTTTGAAGTTGTACAATTACTTGATTCAGTGGTTTTATCAGGTGGTAGTATTTTCTTTACACTACTTTTCAAACTGCTACTTGTATTTAAGAGTGATCTGTCAACAGCCTGAGTAGCTAAAGGAATTGCAAATGCGTGTGTTTCTGTTCTGAAATGCTGATTTATGTTCAAACTTAATTACTGACAGATTTTACTGAACTGCTAGGAAAAAAAATCAAACCACAACTGATCTAAAATGCAGATTTAATTCCTTTTGAGCAATGATAAATATTGGTAATTGGAGAATAATCTGGCCAAACTGAGGCTTTACAGTGTCATAAAAACACGGAGCCATATTTCATCCTCTTCTTTTCAACGATAACAGATTAATGTTTTCTGAGCTGTATTCATAGTCAGCTGCATACATGTAATTTGATGACTGGATATAAGCAGTTTGGTGTAGCTAAGTCTGGCAATGGCTAGGGCCCAGAGTACTCTATAGCATCTTACAGATGATTTCTGCAGTGCCTGCAGTTAGATTCTACAACATGAAATGTGATTTCTGTGGCACTTTTCCCCCTTTTATCCTCCTATGCCTATAGTATTCTCAAATGAAAAAAGAAGATGCTGAACCCATGTAATATAAAGATACACAAATATAAATATTTTTAAAGTATACAATGGAGGTAATATCTGCATAGCTGAGAGACCTATGTCTTGGACAAAAAAACACATGTTGGTTGGAATAAATGAAGAACATGAGAAGAAAAAAAGTATACGGGAGGTAATGGAGCATATGAATACGGAAGTGTGCATAGGAATAGACGGTGGTATTTGTCTAGAGTTCTTTATCAGTGACAGCATCTTTGCACCAAGCTGAGAAAGGAAGTATTTCCTTACCGCTTTGCATGGGACAGGCTTCTCAGCTGCTACCACTACCTGTTGTTGTTGGTTGGGGTTTTGTGTTTGGGTTTTTTATAGTTATGATTGAAATAATGTTTCTAGATGTTCATCTGATATTCCTGATGCTTTTTTAATTTATGGAACATTAACATTAGTGGCTTTTGGTGGATAAATAAATAAGGTTCTCAGAGGGAAGTAATATCTTTTATTAGGCTAAGTGCTAGTATTAGATAAAATATACAAACTTTTGGGTACCTAATCCGTTCTTCTGGAGTGAGGTAGAAGAAGAAAATCTGAAAGCTAAATACAGAGCAGCTGTTCCAATTTTTTTTTACTTGCATACTTTAACCATTTAAATGTTCCAAGGCAAAAAGCTCATAAGGTACGTGTTGAGCCTTCACATGTTTTAAAACGGAAAGAGGTGGTAACTATGTCAGTTCCTTTGAGACAGTGAGAAAATAATTCTGTGCAACATTAAGGGATTAGCTGGAAAAGAATTGCTATAAAACTCATCTCTCTCCTGAATCTATGATGTTTAGTGTTCAATCTGAATTATTAATTTTAGATTCCAGGCTCAGTTTTACAATGTGTCTTTTGAGTCTCCCATGAGAATCTTGACTGTAGCGTAATTGTGTTGACTAAAAAAATAAAAAGAAAAAAATTCTGCCATTGTTTACTGGAGTTTTCTTTCCTCATCAGTTATCTGCCTGACTTCCTTCTGCTCTTCTGTGGTCATTTAGTTTCACTGACAATTTCCTGTAAATGCTGTTCAGGCATTGTATGAAATGTATTCCATTTTGAGAGGTGCGTGTGTAAGATCCACTGATTTTTATGTTAATATTATTCTCTGAGACAAGTATAAAAGAATATTGGATGATTGGACATGATATTAATAGTAGCAGAACTAATAGGACTGGGAATAAAGTTTGCTGGTTTTATAGGATCTGAGATGATACAGAGAAATATTTCTAATTTTAAAGAGAAAAAAAGTAACCATTATGCAAGCAGTATCCAAGAATTTTCCTCATAACAAAATTGTGACTTGCCACAATTTTCCAAGAATTCCCATTATACAAGCAACCAGATCTGTAGAGTTTCTGGGTACTTTGTGATCACAAAACCAAGCCAAAATAAATAGAAAACAAAAAGAAAGTGCAGTTTCCTAAAAGAAAGTGACATGAACTGGATTACATTCCAGAGAATTTTTATACCAGTTCCTTACTTTGCTTTTTGTTTTAAATATGTATGCATTTGTACATGTGTTTAGAAGGTAGAAAGCCTTCAGGGAACATATATGTGTATCTTTTCCTATTGTATCATTAATAATACGAGTAGGTTTTTGTTTGAAAAAATCAGTATTATCATAAACCCTCTAGAGCAACATGAATTTTAGTATTACTTAGGTTTTTTGTGAATAGAGGATCTGGATTTTCTTCATTAGCATTCACATACTTTTAACTGGATACTGCTGTGCTAACTGTGCTATACCGCAGGAAGATGCTGAAGCACATAAAGGAATATGCTGCAATACATCATATAGGAGAATATAATAAACCCTTTGTAGAGAAATTTATTTCTGCTCAGTCACAAACCAAATGGTTTTCTTGGATTTTAGAAGCTATGTTTTTTTCTCTCTCTATTATTTAATTTTTTTCACATATGTTTGCATACTTTTGGTTGACCTGAGTTTCCTATTTCCTTCATTTAAAATATACCCTTTCTCAGGCACACTTATTGAAAAAGAAGTTTGCTAGATTTTCAAAGGTATGTTCAATGAAAAAGAACGAGATCATAACACATGTGCTTTTGAACATGTAGATCTTAATGCATGCCTATATTTCGTACAGCTGAACAACAGATGAATAAAGCTATTCCAGTTCTTATGGATTACTTTACTCTCAAGGTTAGTGGAGGAACAGGAGATAGGAAGTCTGGGAAGTACGATCTAAAAGAAAAACATTAGTGTCCATTATCAATATGATTATTACTAAAATGGCTATAACTGCACAGTGTATGAGGCCAGCAAACACTAATTTGTAACTGACATTAAGGAAATAAATGCTACTATCAAGCTATACCACTGAAGTTATACACTTCTTATAATAAGAATCTGGTCCTGTTGTCATAAATAGAATTTTAACATCACATTTGTTTTTAAATATTGCCTCGATTTTGTGTGAAAAGCTTATTCTATTAATAGACAGTTAAAAACAAAGGGAAACTAAAAAAAACCCTACAGCTGCCAGTGCATTATGATAGGTGGTATCTTGGAGGTATTGCCAAGGAAGGATTCTTGTGTACTTCTAGTCAGGAAATGAAATAAAAAAACCTGTGCACATAAAGCAAGAAGGATTGAAGGGAGTGGTTTTTGCCTGGAAGTTTCATGGTGCTGCTGTAGGACCAGGGCATTTCCGTTAGTAACAGACATAGGTTCAAGCCACTTTGATACTCATCCATGCAGCAGCAAAAGTGACTGTCAAAATTACATCAGTCTCCTCCACTGAATTCCCCTTGGCAGAATACAGACCAGTAAAATAAGGGATGTCCAAAATGGAAATTGGATGTATGTTTAGAACTCCTGTACACAACTGTCAAATAATGCTTAAGTTGATAAAGAAGCAAGTGTTTAGTGATAGCGTATCTGGTACTTCAGTTCGCTAACATGTATATCTCGATTATGGTGCATAATTTGCAATAGTTATAGCAAGTGTTTATGAGGAAGATAACCACAATAAGCAAGTGAAAGTTAATAATATGTTAGGCTGCACTTGTTATTAAGAATGTATAGAATGGTTTCTTACAAATCTTCTTACTAAATTGATCAAAGCAGCAAATTCTGTTAGGCTCTTCTTGTGCTTTCATGTACAATTTACTTTGTAAGACTTTTTTTCTCTGTGGTATTGGGAAAAATTATTCAGCCAAGTACCTCATACTGTGCTATTGATGAAAATAATTTATGTGAATCATGAATTCTTTTGTGTGGTCTGTCAGCACTTTGAGTCCTCCAGTGTGAAAGAATGTTTGTTAAATCCCACTGCTTTCTTTTCAAAAAAAAAGGGAAAACCAAATTTAAAATCAAATAGAAATTCAGGTATGAAATAAAAATGCAAAGCTGCTCCTCAAAGTAATCTTTCTGCTTTTATTCTGTGATGAAATGAAACATAGGTTTCTGCATATTTTGTTTTGGTTTTGTGAAATAATGATGAAGTGAAGTCATCTTGGTATGATATTGTCTTTTAACTAACAGTAGCTGTAAATGTAGACGCTGGATTATTTGTCTTTGAAGCTTCGCTATTAAAAACACAAAAATACTTCTAGTACAAAGAGCTGTACCTATGCACCCACCTGACTGCCTATCTGTATTGTTTTAAAGTGTATTATTCATAAATAAAATGCTAAATAATTTATCTCCATCTGTGCAGCTGAATTTTACCACCGTATTAATCTGTAGCTGTCAACTCTGTAAGCTAATGTGCATGCTGTAGGAGCTAATCCATGGAAATTTGACATAACTTTCTAGGTCTTTAAAAATAAAATGCCTAGTGAGACAATGTTTTAAACAAGTACTCAGTAATGGTTGATTGCATTATCTGTCCAAGGAAGACTGCATTACAGAATGAGGCTTCACTAAATGCACTTTCACTGACATGTGTCTTTAATTACGGAAAGGGCATGCAAGTCAATGACTTTAATTTCCTCCCAGATTAGAAATTTTGTATCCACCTGCCTCTTGCAGTGCTATTTACTGAATTTTTCCATGGGTTGAGACAGTTTTGGATATATTCTTAATATTTCAGTTAAAATATGTACTATGGCCTAAATTAATTCTTTGAACCTTAAATGCTGCAAACAAGCACATTCATGTGTTTATTTGAAATTGGGCAGTTTTAAAACATAAGAAAATACAGCTAGCAAGCCTCAAAACTTTCTCATTCTCTTTCAGAAAAAATAAAAGCTTATTTGCATGATTCTCCATATTCATTGCAAGTGCACTGTGAATGGAAATGCAGATGGTTTAATTTCAGCAAAGAACTTTTACATACACCTAAATAAGTCTGTGTGTCGTCCTATTCGATTTACATGGAATTTTTATATACTTGGGCATTTACATAAATATCATATAGAGTGACTGCTACTGTGAGGTAAAGATGTGTAGCTACACACAGTAATTGATTATGTTTTCCCTGCTCCTGAGAAACTAAACCAGAAGCTTTTGATGTTCAGAGGAGACATCCTTTAACTTTTTGTTTTGGCAGAAGCTTCCAGCAAGCAGTAGGCAATCAACTCTATTCAGAAACTACAGAAGTAAACTCAAGGAGTATGGCTTTGCTAAATGCAAATGTATACTTACAACACTTATATGACTCTTTGGCAGATACTTTATGGGGACTCATTTTCCTCCCAAGCTCGCTCTCAGGTACTACCACCAGATCACTCCTGTATACCATCCAAATTTCCATTGTGTTTGTAACATGAGAAACATGTCAGCTTAAGAAGTTAACACTGAATGTATTTACAGTTGCTTAGAGTTCCTGAGTAAGCTTGTTTTCTGCAGTCTCTTTCATTAGTATAATTTATATATATGATATTTTAAATCCATGTTGATTAACACCTGTATTGAAACCATACTGGGTTTGTTCCATAACGGCAGTATTTTTTTTTTCCTGTGCCTCAAAGTACTGCAAAAATGAAAACTGTACAATGCATATGGCACTGTGAAGGAAATTCAGAAATAAGAACTATTTTACAAAAAATCAGAAAACAAGAAAAGGAAAATTTGAGTACTATTGGTATCACTAATAGAACAAACTCCTAAATTTCCTCCTATTTTCTCTCTACTCCTGCATCATCAGAAGTCTTTTTGTCTTTTCTCTGCTTCCAGGGAAACAGTCACAGGTTATGAATGAGATTTTCTTCACTGATGGCTTCACATAGGCTTTGGATCAACTGTCAATATGTCTGTTTTGGTTTATACATGATAGACCAATTGATTTTTACTGCCATTTTTTACCTTCCTATATCCAAAGGCCCAATAAGCTCCCAGGGAAAACTGTTACCAGTATTTTTGTATCTGTGTAATAACTGAACAAGGACTTTAAGAGTGCCACATCAGACAAGGGCATTCACTTTTGATCGGTTCCTCTGATGGTCAAAATTTTCCCTGATGTTTCCCCAGACTGTCTCGTGAGCTCCTCTAGTGAAGCCCCACCAGGTTTATTAGGGATCTGGAGCACAAAATACATGAGCAGATGATGGGAGAATGGGGTTTGTTCAAGCTGGAAGAGAAGGTTTGAGGAGCTGGGAAACTTATTGCTGTCTTCAGCCTAATGTGAAGGTTGTAGATGGAGGCAAGACATACCCAGACTCATTGTGGCGGTACATAAGACGAAAAAGGAAATTCCAACTAGGTATAAGGAAAAAAAATTCTTACAAGAACAGGTTGCCCAGAAAGGCTGAGGAATTTCCATCCCTGAAAATATTCAAAACTTTGCTGAACAAAGCCCATAGCATCACCACACAATTGGATCTACTTTGAGTTGGGGGTTTGGACTAAATGATTTCCAGATCTCCCTTCCAATATTATTTATCCTATGTTTCTAAATCTATTTCCAATTAAAATGATAAATAGCATATTCATTTTGTCCAATTGATTTTGATTTCACATTCCATTTAACTGCAAATGCCATCATTATTAGCATTTTCCAACTTCATTCCTTTATCAAAAGCCCACCATCATTCCATGAGCTTCTATGAAGTTTGCAGTCTATGCGTTTCCTATTCCTTCACTTGCCATTGTTACTAGGGTAAACGAACAGTGAGCAGCAGTGCTTCTTACAGATATAGTTATATGAAGCCCTATCTAAAACAGATAAAGTGCCAGAGAAATCTCACAGCCTTTATGGTGAGAAAGAGAGAACTGTAGAGTATATGTATATATGAAATGTAGTGCCATTGAGGACTGTAAGACCTGCAGTGATTTGCAGTGTTACACTGAATCTGTTTGTTTTAAAAATTTTTTGTACTGCATTCTGTTACTACATGAAAATCACTGAAAAGTTTACCTTTTCTTCTATCTTATCACTCATATTTCTGTGAGCCTTTATAACAAGGTTTTAAAAACACAACCATACAATCAATATCTCTCCTAAAATGAATATAATGCATCAAGTTAAACCTTTTTAAAACACAAAGAAGTCTTTTTTAATGCTGCAGAGAATAAGCAGTAAATTGTTCGTGATTATAGTTTGCACATGTGCCTGAATATAAATGTAAATACTATAAATTAATCCTTTTCCTGTTCCTAGTAGCTTATGATTTTTTTTTCTACTGCCTCATTTACAGACAACAGCTGCATGATTGACAGTGGTAATTGTTGTGAAATTTATTTCAGACACAAGCTTTTCTCTGGAGCCTTGAGGTCAATGTTTATAGTTGCTACACAACCTTTGAAATGCATGAGGGTAATGTGATTTTATGTTTTTGTCTTTGCAAGTGCTAGAGGATCACTGTGTTGTAGTACTAGAGCCAGCAGATCATTCTGAGATGTTTTAAACAACTGCTTTAAAAAAAAATGGCAATGATAGTGTAGTCCATCTTAATGAATACATAAATTAGAAGTGCAAATGGAAGTGTGTCTTTGGATTATAGCTGTCAAAAAATTATGCTTTGGTTTTATTAAAGCATCCAGAAATAGAATTTTAGGCAGCTGCATCTGTTTCCAGATACAAGTTTTGTATAACATTTAGTATAATGTTTGTTCTTCCCTCTTCTGTGGTATTTCCCCATGCCATGTTCTGAGTGTTTGGATTTATTTGTGCTACTTGTTTCTCTAAACTGCAACTACTTGAAGGAAAAATTTCATGTGTTCATCAGAGAAGACCGTTTTAGTAAATGTCTGTCTACCATTAGAAAGTACTTGTACTCCTTTTTCTTAAAGAACTCCCACACGTGGCAGATTAAAAAAATGGTAAAGTCCACACTGACAGGTTTTATTAGGCATAGATGTTGCAGTTTGTTGCTGTGTTGGGTTGACAAAATGGAATGCCACTAAAGTCTGCAAGAGTTGCAGTGAATGGTGCTCAGTAAATATTTTATCAAGTTTTTGCATGTCCTAAACTTAACTGTGGTTAGTGGGTTTTGATATATCAAAACCACTGTCTTCTAGCTTTTGGGGTTCTTTGGCCTCGAGCTTTGTTTAAACATAGGCATTTTTTTTTTCCTGTTAAGCATAAATAACTTTTCGGCTGTACATTAAAAGCATCAAGTAAAACAAAAGAAAAGAAAACAAAAAAATGATCCATGGCATTTTTTACATACTCCTAGTAAAAGATCATCTAGGTCATTGAGTTCAGTTTCTTTAGTCTCAAGCAGCCATCACTATTTCAAGAGAATGAAGACAATATATTCTGAAGCACTAGCACACCATATGCTGTCTAACAACTACTGAAATCCTAAGATTTTAAGGCTGAAATAGAATGTTATACAGGAAAACATCAGGAAAGACCAAGGATGTTGCGAAGCATTCCTGCAGAGCCTCAAATCCTCTGTGGAAGCACATCCAGCTATGGATTAGGGCAAATCCTAAACTGGGTTGTACTTGCTGATGTGACCAGAATGAAGAGTTATTACCTGATTTCAAATATGAATTAATTCTGAGTGGTAGCTGATGAAGAGATCTTAATTTCCACTAAGGACATTCAGTCCCAGTGAGGGTTTCTCTAGTTGTGGCTGAACTGTTGTGTTTCAGAAGGGGATCAATAAATATTTCTTGGAGAACGATAGGGGTAAGAGGAAAGAGAAATACATTCTCAGCATTTTTGAATTGTCTGTAGAAGATCTGAAACATAGAACTAATAGGATATAATATAATGCACAAAAACCTGGGCTCACTAGATTACTTCAACCCCACTTGAAGTTACAACAGCTCAGAAATTGAAGGACTAATATCAAATGCATATTTTTCATTTCAAGCAATTTTCTGAAATCCATTTTGTTTTCAATGATTTTGTGTAAGTATATTTTTATATGCATGTTTTAACTTCAGTGCAGCACGTGAAGTATATTATGGTTGTCTCTATCCCACCTCTTCTTTATATGTTTCTTGGTGTTTGTTTCTGAAGGCAAGTTATCATCTACACTGTTATGGTATCTGATCCCCAAGTAAACATTAGCACACACATCTTCATAGAACTATTGTAAAGCAGAAAAATATAAACATTCCTATTTTATAAAGAGTAAAGAGAAATATATAGAAAAAAGGAAATGGTGAGGATCACACAGAAGCCAGTGGCAAAACCAGAGCGAATTCTCTAAGCCCTAACAGACATCCTGGTTGTCCTTAAAGCCTGCCTGTAATGTAATTAGTAACAGAAGCAATGTTACAAACTTCAGGTCCAAGAACTCTTCCACTGACTTTGCATGCCAGCCTATGTGGCCAGTATCTGTGTGGCTCAGTGGAGAAACCCCGTTATCTCAGGGGCGAGTATGAATGCATAGGGGTTGCCACAGGAATGGACTGTCTGTGGTTTATGTAGCCTATGCTAGAAGAATATTAAGGTAGAACTGCAGAAGTAATTCATTTTTCTACAACACAAATATTCTTTAAAAACTTCTGCATTTTACAGACATAAATAGAGTGAAAAACAAAGAAAATGATTATAGAAACTTCACTGTACAATGTTGTCTCTGTTTCATAAAGTTATTAAACTTTCAGGAATTTACACAGTTTATATGCTAGGATTCATTTCTAGGGCGTTTTGTCCTAGGGTATGACTTTCATTCTAGAGGATCTTGATTTGGAGACAAGCCTGTCTTTGTGTACCCATTTTGTCTGTGGGTGTTGCATGCAGATTTAAATTTCAGTTCAGAAACTCAATGTTTACTATCAATATTGAACACTGTCTCCAAAGAATTAATGACTGTCATAACCTTTCTTTAGAAATCATAATATTCTTCTGGCATGATAACGAGCATTTTCTTTTGGATATCTAGTACAAAATTCTAGAATAAATGACATTGGTTTAATTTAAGTAAAATATTTTTCTGTTGAAAATGAAATACCCTGCAGGATTGCATGGTAGATTTGAAGCCTTAGTAAATAAACTCTTTAAAAACTAGAAATTTTATTTCAAATCAATATGCACTGAGAGTTTTAGATCAACTTGAGAAGAGATATAATGATATAAGAGGTATGATGGTTTATTACTAACTCTTAATAGAAAGTAGAGAGGAGAATAAGCAATTTTGGAGTGAGTAGTTGGTTTGAAAGACCTTTAAGTCTATCTTTGACACATTCATGAATACTGAATCCCAACCTATACCTATGTATAGTATGTATGCCTGTCCTTGACTAGAAATTTAAGACAAAAAGATGCTTATATTCCACAATAGCAGTTTGCTGTAAGAAACGGGTAATGTTCCAAATCTTCATTTGGACAAATCAAGTTTGTAACTTTTGATGCAGTCATGGAAATGCAGGAAAAACACCTGTGGTGGGTTGACCCTGGCTGGATGCCAAGTACCCACCAAAGCTGCTCTGTCACTCCCCTTCTCAACTGGACAGCTCATAGGTTGAGATAAGGACAGAGAGATCACTCACCCATTACCATCAGAGGCAAAACAGACTCGGCTTGGGGAAAATCAGTTTAATTTATTACCAGTCAAAACTGAGTGGGAGAGAGGAGTGAGAACATGTGTAGGGTAATGAGAAATAAAACCAAATCTTAAAACACCTTCCCCCCACCCCTCCCTTCTTCCTGGGCTCAACTTTACTACCCATTTTCTCTACCTCCTCCCCACAAGTGGCACAGGGGGATGGGGAATGGGGGTTGCGGTAAGGTCACCACATGTTGTCACTGCGGCTCCTTCTTTCTCAGGGGAGGACTCCTCACACTCTTCCCCTGCTCCAGCACGGGGTCCCTCCCACGGGAGACAGTCCTCCATGAACTTCTGCAACGTGGGTCCTTCCCACAGGCTGCAGTTCTTCACGAACTGCTCCAGCATGGGTCCCTTCCATGGGGTGCAGTCCTTCAGGAGCAGACTGCTCCAGCGTGGGTCCCCCACAGGGCCACAGGTCCTGCCAGGAGCCTGCTCCAGCGCAGGCTTCCCATGGGGTCACAGCCTCCTTCGGGCATCCACCTGTTCCAGCATGGGGTCATCCATGGACTGCAGGTGGATATCTGCTCCACCGTGGACCTCCCTGGGCTGCAGGGGCACAGCTGCCTCACCATGGGCTGCACCAGGGGCTGCAGGGGAATCTCTGCTCCAGTGCCTGGAGCACCTCCTCCTCCTCCTTCTTCACTGACCTTGGTGTCTGCAGAGTTGTTCCTCTCACATATTCTCACTCCTCACTCCAGCTGCCATTTGAGTCCTTGTGTTGGGGGTTTTCTTCATCCTTCTTAAATATGTTATCACAGAGGCACCACCACTGTTGCTGATTAGCTTGGCCTTGGCCAGTGATGGGTCCATCTTGGAGCGGGCTGGCATTGCCTCTGTTGGACATAGGGGAAACTTCTAGCAGCTTTTCACAGAAGCCACCCCTGTAGCCCCCCCCGCTACCAAAACCTTGCCACGCAAACCCAATACAACACCATTATTTTGTGTTTAAGTCATCTTTTGTATTGCTGGACAGACCAAGCAGGTTTGAGAATCTCTGAAATGGTCTGTTGTATCCCTTTTGTGGTCTTTAAAATGCATAACTAATTTCAGCACTGATTTTTTTAAAAAATAAAAATGTTTGGCAATTCCTATAGCTGTCCACAAATTTTTCAGATTTGTTCACAGCACAAATAACTCCTCAGATTGAAGTCTGCCACGGTGTTCCATTTCACTGCAGCACATAGAACCATAGAATCATAGAACGCTTTGATGAAGTCTTCAGACTTCAATCTGAAGAGTTATTTGTGCTGTGAACAAATGTGAAAAATTTGTGGACAGCTATAGGAATTCTGTTCACAGTACAGGCTTCTGCTGTCTGCGGGTCTTTAGAAATTGCAGTCTGAGCCAGCATTTGCAGAGTTAAAGCTCTTCACAATTTCAAGGAAAATTTTGTCTGATGCTCATGGCTACTTCTCAGTGGACCACCTTTTCTGCTGAATTTATCTACCATCTAGTCCATCTATCACTTCTTATTGGCAGTTTGTGCAGGCGTCAAAGCACGCTGCTTAGGAAAGCTACTGTTTTCTTCCCTTTTTTAAAAATATATTTGAGAATTGCCAGGTTACTTACTTACTTTGTCCTCTTGATCTACACCAGGAAGGAGGCAATTAGACTGTGAGGAAGTGAGAAGGAGCAGCAACGAACTACTCCTCTCTACCGTAGCTATTGCTCTCAAAGTGATCTACCAGCCTGATTCTGTATGCACTTTCCAGCCCAAGTGAAGGTGGAGTGAGGAGGGGAGTCCATTAGATACAGTCCATTAAATACATTTAAGCAGTATATTTA
The DNA here is from genome assembly GCF_030463565.1 of Pelecanus crispus. Taxonomy (NCBI): domain Eukaryota; kingdom Metazoa; phylum Chordata; class Aves; order Pelecaniformes; family Pelecanidae; genus Pelecanus; species Pelecanus crispus. Next base: position 107,400,859 of record NC_134645.1, read on the forward strand.
TTTTCTGATCTTTTTTGCCTCCTTTCTTGCTTTATTCTTCTTTGTATTGTGGCATGGGAAATGATTGGTGCTGAGATGATAAACATGTACTCAATAATTCTTTTACTTGTAATTATTTCTTATTTTACTCACATTAAAAATCAGATGTCCTGGCTGACTGAAATAATATTCAGTAAATCCCATTTCCTGATAGCATGTGGATAATTACAACCTGAATTTTTTACTTTACCGACGACTAATTTAATCCTTTCAGACTTTGTGTATGGAACTTTGTTTAAAAAAAAGTTGTAGAGAAAATAGAAGAGCTGGAGATCTACCATGGAAATTAGAAGGAAGAACTTAGCATTTTAATTATCCGAGTTAGAAAGTTGAATTGAAAATAAAAGGCTTCAGACTGTCTTGGGTTTTGGTTTTAATAACTTTTAGCAAAATATGTAAGAACTAGCATCCACATTATAATATTTATGAAATAAGCAATTAATTTAATTTCTCATTAGGTTTAAGAAACTCTCTGTGTACTTAGGATTTATAAAAATTCTCTAATTTACTTTATCTATAAGTACAATTAATTTTCTTAAGTATTTAGTTTTGGTTCATAGTATTTAAAGAGAATTATTGGCCTTTCACTCAACTTTTCAGTTTGATACCCGTTCTATTGAGCAACATACAGACAGATTTTTCATTAAATATATTTATCTAAAAAATTGTGAGTCCTTTAAATTTGTGAATATATTCAGAGCAGCTTATTTTCAGCTTCCCTGCTGTAACTGATACTTGATACTTTTATCCGTTTTTTAATGTTATCCAGAAGTTAGCTAACAGAGTTCTCTTTGGGTTATTTTTCTTTATTTGTTTGGGGTTTTTTTGTTGGGTTTTGTTTGTTGTTTGTTTTTTTTTCCTTCAGTCAGAGTGTAATCATACAATCAAAATTCATACACAACCTTACACTGTACCGGCCCTCTCCAACATCTGTTGGAGGTCGGTGACTTTGTTTATATTGTTCATGTCTATGTGTGCTTAACATGGCCTATGAAACTGTTGGCTGCAAAAGTTGTTAGGTAAGACAACTTAGAAAACTGAACACAGTAGCAAAGGGAAAGCAAAGAAAAAATGATAGAAATTAAGACATTTTCACTATTCATTATTTCTAGAAACAGAATTTTAGAATTGCTTAATGAAATAACTGACATAAATTGTTTAAAAAATCAAAATATCTTCAGAGAAATAAGATTTTATTAAAATCTCTCAGTGAACTATATATTCTAATGGGAGAAAATCACCCAGATGAATGGAGGCAACATTTCTGAATTTGTCTTATTTTGAAATGAATAGATAATCAACATAATTCTTGTCAAATAAACAGCTTCTGAATAATTAATTTTTAGAAAACCTTAAATTTTGCCTATATTATAGCACTTGCTAAGTCCAGCTACGTGTTCGGAATTATTTTATTTTCCTTTCCTTTCCCTGCCAAAGGACACAAGTTAACTTCTTCCTTTCTTGTGTTAAGACAGAAGGACATTATACACAACGAGAGGATGATATATGTTGTTAATTTTTAGTTTTATTTTTGTTCATTTTTAGTTTTATTTTTTCCTTAGATGCAGGTAATTTGCTGTTTATCTTTGTATATTGTTAAAATGTGTGCTCATCAAAATTGGTATTATTTTCCTTGTCTCTATTCATTATTATGCTAGTCCCTCAATGAATCCAGTATTTTTTGATTTACTAAGACATAAAAAAAATATTTTCATTAAAAGAAATCTAGATAGGTGGAAGGGGGGAACACCAATTTGGCAGTACCTGACAGTAAGTGGCAGTGATTCAGCTACAGTAGTTACCAGTGAATTGATGTGTGATTTTTCTAATAAAGACAAATGAAGACACCATGATGATAAGTTCTTTATCCCCTAATTAAAAATACCAGCAGTACTGTTCTAATGAATGCAAAAGTGTTGCTGTTAATTTTGTGTTTGTCAGTATGTCCATATATTTTTTAATTATATTAGTAGAACAAGAAAATGCAGAAAACCAGAGATTTTTAAACATATCCAACTTCATTCTTTAAGGCCCATAATCTGAAAAAATATAATGAGTAATATTCCTGCCAGTAAGTCTGGAGTAATTTTTTTTTTTTTCTCCAGTAGGACTGGAGAATGCAAGACTAAGGAAATTAGAAACCATCTGTGAGCTAGATATCACTCATTGACACAGGCTGAACTTTAAATATGCATGTAAGCAGTGAAGTCTGAACTAAAACTAAGTGTTGGATGATAATTGCTGGTGTAGAAAACACTGGGAAATGAAACGGGAGGGCAAACACAAGCAGCACCTGTATGTTTACCTGATTATTAATTTCACAGGGGTCACAAAGTTTCCTTTTCCCTATGTTTAAAACTTCAGTGCAGAGGCTACTAGAACATATCACCTGTATAGAACTTACTAGAGCATGGGTTATTACTGCAGCAGCAGATTTTTGAATGACTTAAAAAAATTAAGGTTGATATTTTAACATAAATATTTGTAGCTTTTAGGACTGGTTTCTCCTTCTGGAAGTTATGTGAAACCAAGCACTGAAATGTGTTCTTATTAGCTTCAGATGGACCACTATCTTAAATATTTTCATCCATAGGTTTCTATTAATAGAAATAATTAAAGAAGAATAGGAAATCTTCTGTCTTACATTTCTTTTCTGAATTTCATCAGCCTGACATTTAGGTACTTATTTGTGTTTCTGGAGAGAAGTGTGAAAAATGTATGTACGCTTACTTCAGAACTGTACAAAAGGTTTATTTCCCTTTTTTGTCCCCTTAACCACGTAGTATTTTTAATTGTATTAAAGTTGTGGAGGTAGTAAGGTGTCCACTGAAACAAACCCTTCATGGATAACATGTTAAAACTTCATGCTTATTAAGGAAAGGAACACAATCTTACATATTTTCAAAAAGAATTTTCAGGATGCAGTGAATAATTTTGTGTAAAGGCTTCTAGCATGAGGTTTCTGTCTGTTCATCAAATACTGTGTAGATCCTGTCTTGCATCAGAACTAACTGCTTTGTTATCTGATTGGGATGGGAATTTATATATTGCTCTGTATCATTAAAAAACATTAATATAAGGCATTTTACTTGGTGTCAGTGTGTTTTCAAAACTGGAACTCCTAAAAATATTACTATGCTTGATAGTAACCTAGATAGTGTTTAATTAACATGACCAGTGCAACATATGAGAAGATTACAATTAACTGTATTTTCACTTTTATATTTCTCTTGTGGTTCTCTTCCATTAGCCTTTCTGGTTTCCAGGCAACACCGGTTCATTCGGTCCCAAATGAGATGTTGGTACACTTTGTCCTTTTCCAGTTCCTTGCATATCAAGAATGTTCACATGGCTATGACACCTTCTTACCTCATTTTTATATTCAAGTTTAACATTATATCTGTGTTAACAGTGACGATGGGCAAATGAGAAACTAAAATAATTTATTTCATCTGTAATTAATACTGTATTCTACTAGTCATACTTTGTTAATAATGCTTTGCTACACCACTGATTTCAAAAGCAGAGTCCTAGAATGTATGGATCAAGTTTTGTAAAGTGGAATCCCTTCCTCCTCCTCTGTATATATGATCTTTCTCATTCAGGCTGTTCTGTAGAACTGCAGATGCTAAAGGAGTGTCAGTGAACAACTTACTTCTAACAAACTGCTTTTTCAAGACAACTCCAAAATTCTGGCTTCCTCAACACCTATGGCACCACTCAACATCTCATGACTTACTTATGTCTCATCTCATTACTAGACACAAGATGGTTCTCAACATATATGACACTACTGAACATACACAAAAAATTTCTAGTCTTGCACCTGTGGAAATTAATGTTAGGGAAAAATACTTTTTTTATTTAATCAGATAGGTTATTCTGTCCAGAACACAATAATTTACAGTTTCCTCTGTAAATTTTATAGCTAGTTCTGACTTTAGTAGCTAGCACATTACAATTTGACGTAACGTCTGCCTACTTAGTCTGTTGTGTTGTATTTTTTGGGACCTCTAGGACACTGATGAAGTTTGAGTAAACTTTTCAAAACTAAATGAAATGAAGTAAACTAATGTTTTCTAAAGAAAATAGATATTCAAACTATTAGCTGGTATGAATATTGAACACCACACTGAGTAGTGTTGATCCTTTGTTTTGTTCTTCAAGGAAAAAATAAACTAAGAAATGTACCTTAGAAATGATCATGACCTATAAAACTAGCTTACATATTTGCACAGAAGCAATGGAGTAATACAACTGCATCAAAGTATATATTATTTCCAGTCTATTGCATCTTTTCTACTTTGAGAACATACAATAAATGTCAGAGTAAAACCAGCTACATATTGTAACTTCATTGCTCAGTCTATCAGTTGCTTCCTTAATTTACAAAATGTCAGCCTAAGTTTTCAGTGAAAGTTGATATTGTATCTAGACTGAAACTAGACAGACTAATAATGAAGTTGCAATGAGCAGAACTGTAACTATGTGAATGGGTTGATTTAATAAGGTTAACATCTGTCACTTTCAGCAAATTTAGCATTAAGACCCTACATATCAAGATCCTGTTGCCAGGCTCAAGATTAGTTGCTAGTGAGAAATACCAACAACAAATGTCAATGTCTTTTGCATCTGCTTCAAGTAAAAAAAAAGTTCCCAAATGGTGTTATTTGTCTTTACTGGTGACATAATGGATATTAAAGGAAGGAGTAATATTTCTAAGGTTCTTTAGCGATCAGTGGAACCAGAAATCTTCCAACATCACAAGTTCAGCCAAGATGGCTTGCAGTGCCTTTAGCAGAGGGTGTGTAATACCAAAATAGTACTGTTTCCTTAAGGCCTCTTAAGGGTAGCCACAAAAAATATGTATTTTAAACCCAAGTATTTTAATTTTCCTTTCCTGTTTTCTCTATCTCTTTTCATATTTTGTTTTGTGCAAAAACAGGAGTAATGATGATCCTCTGTTGGCTTGATCACTGTGGCTCTACTCAGTTTATCCCTTGTAATAATAAAGGTAGAAGACTGGAAGCGAGTCATGCAAAATAGGATCTATAACTAGCATTTCATCTACACTTCACTGTCTGTTTTGTATATTTTTTGTTCAGATCATAGTAATGCTTTCTTTTGTGTCTTCATTCACAAAATCTGAGTGACTATGACTTGCAGATGACAGTTTCTGTATAAAAGTTATAGCAAAGCGTCTTCAGACACTGCTTTTATTTTAATACTATTCACAATTTAATGGAAGTTTTAGCAAAAAGACATTACATTTCCTACAGCCTAACTACAGGAATAGTCTAATAATTGCATCATTCACTCTATTAAAAGCCTAATGACTTAACTTAGATTTCAACTTCTATAACTTATGCAGTTTACTTCTTATCCTGCCCAGCCATGGATGTTGTGGCTCAGTTTCTTCATCTTCATTTTGAAGCATGCTTTTTCCCATTTTTAGCAAATATGTCCTTGAGATTGTGGAAAGAGAAGTCTCCACATTGAGGCTTAGGTCTAATTGTTGCAATGCCTCATGTCTCTTTTTTTGCCATCTTTTTTAGATCTAATTATTTATATATTCAGTGATACATGAGTGTGAGTTGGCTGGGCTGAAGGGATAATGATGTGACAATCTAATGAGAAGCTCTTTCCTATTGCTAAGCAATATGATAGGAACTTCCCTTGCTAAATAGAATCTGTGGGAGTAATTAGGGAGAGATCCATGGATGAGGCAGTTCAATAGTCTGCGTCTTCCTAGACATTCTTGTGACCCACAGATACGCTTTGTAAGTCCTGTAAGTGTGCTGACTAACTTTTTATGCCTTCACACCTGATGTTGGTGTGAAGGAATACACAGAACAAAAAAGGAAAAGACAGTGACACCCACAGGAATCTTCAGCACAAAGTGATGCATTTATAGCGTAGGTTAATTTCCCAAGTGAATGACTTCAGTATTTATTTTTATGGATGCATTTTAATGTAAAAGCAGATTATCTACCTTCTAAAAACTTACATAGTCCAGCTCTGGAAACCTTCTCCCTCCCTTCTGCAAACTCAGTAACTCAGTGGCATATAAAACTAACAAAACCAAATCTCTTTACTCTACAAAAAGCTGTTTTATTTCAGTCTATAAGCTACTCACTTTAGAAACAGTTCAGAGAGAAGGCAAACAAAATCTTGTGAGTTTAAAAAAAGAAAAAAAAGGAAAAAAATTTGAAGAGTCCTTTGATGTAAAGACTGAATCTCCTGGGCATGAAAGCAATTGTATCTCATTACCACAGAAATTTATACATAAATATCCTGTACGATTCTTAGGATACCAAAACCTTTTTCAGTATAACCTGCTATAACTTCTTGGTACTTATTGGGCATTATAATCATAGAATCATAGAATCATAGAATCATAGAATCATAGAATCATAGAATGCTTTGGGTTGGAATGGACCTTTAGAGATCATCTAGCCCAGCCCCCCTGCAGTGAGCAGGGACACTTTTAACTAGATCAGGTTGCTCAGAGCCCCAGCCAACCTGACCTTGAATGTTGCCAGGGATGAGGCCTCCACTAACCCTCTGGGCAACCTGTTCCAGTGTTTCACCACCCTCATGGTAAAAAATTTCTTCCTTATATCCAGTCTAAATCTATTCTTCTTTAGTTTAAATCCATTATTCCTTGTCCTGTCACAACAGGCCTTGCTAAAAAGGTTGCCCCATCCTTCCTATAGGCCCCCTTTAAGTACTGAAAGGCCACAATAAGGTCTCCCTGGAGACTTCTCCAGGCTGAACAACCCCAACTCTCTCAGCCTGTCCTCGTAGGAGAGGTGTTCCAGCCCTCAGATCATTTTTGTGGCCCTCCTCTGGACCCGCTCCAACAGGTCCATGTCCTTCTTGTGCTGAGGGCTCCAGAGCTGGACACAGTACTCCAGGTGGGGTCTCACCAGAGCAGAGTAGAGGGGCAGAATCACCTCCCTCAACCTGCTGGCCACGCTTCTTTTGAGGCAGCCCAGGATATGGTTGGCTTTCTGGGCTGCAAGCGCACATTGCCGGCTCATGTCCAGCTTTTCATCTACCAGTACCCCCAAGTCCTTCTCTGCAGGGCTGCTCTCAATCCCTTCATCCCCCAGCCTGTATTGATATTGGGGGTTGCCCCATCCCAAGTGCAGGACCTTGCACTTGGCCTTGTTGACCCTCATGAGGTTCACACAGGCCCACCTATCCAGCCTGTCCAGGCCCCTTTGTATGACATCTTGTCCTTCTGGCGTGTCCGCTGAACCACTCAGCTTGGTGTCGTCTGCAAACTTGCTGAGGGTGCACTCAATCCCACTGTCTATGTCATTGATGAAGATGTTAAACAGCACCAGTCCCAGTATGGACCCCTGAGGGACTCCACTTGTCACTGGTCTCCATGTGGACATCAAGCTGTTGACAACTACCCTCTGGATGTGACCATCCAGCCAATTCCTTATCCACTGAACAGTCCACCCATCAAATCCATATCCCCCCCAATTTAGAGAGAAGGATGTTGTGGGGGACTGTGTTGAACGCTTTATACAAGTCCAAATAGATGACATCCATTGCTTTTCCCTTGTCCACTGAGGCAGCCACTCCTTCATAGAAAGCCACTAGGTTGGTCAGGCAGGACTTGCCCTTGGTGAAGCCATGCTGGCTGTGTTGAATCACCTCCCTGTCCTCCATGTGCTTGAGCATAGCTTCTAGGAGGATCTGCTCCATGATCTTCCCAGGCACAGAGGTGAGGCTGACAGGGCGGTAGTTCCCAGGGTCCTCCTTTCTTCCCTTTTTAAAAATGGGCACAATATTTCCCTTCTTCCAGTCACCAGGGACTTCACCTGACTGCCATGACTTTTGAAATATCATGACGAGTGGCTTGGCAACTACATCAGCCATTTCCCTCAGGACTCTGGGTTACATCTCATCAGGTACTATAGACTTATTTATGTACATTCAGGTTCCTCAGGTGGTCTCAAACCTGATCTTCCCTTAAAGTGGGAGGGGCTTTACCCCCCTCCTCCCCATCTTGCAGTCCATTGACTCGGGAGGGGTGAGGAGAGAGGTTGCCGGTGAAGACTGAGGCAAAGAAGTTGTTGAGTACCTCAGCCTTCTCCTCGCCTGTTGATACTAGGTCGCCATTCTTGATCATCAGTGGCGGTACACTTTCTTTAACCTTCCTTTTCTCTTTGACATACCTGTAGAAGCCCTTCTTGTTATTCTTTACATCCCTTGCCAAATTCAGCTCCAGCTGCACTTTGGCATTCCTGACACCCTCCCTACACAACCAGTCAGCTTCCCTGTACTCTTCCCAGGACAACTGTCCCTGATTCCACTGCCTGTGCAGTTCCCTCTTACTCTTTAGTTTGACCAGCAGATCTCAACTCAGCCATGCTGGTCTCTTCCCTTCCTTGTCTGATTTCTTACACTTGGGGTCTGAGAGCTCTTGCGCTCTATGGAAGGTGTCCTTAAAGATCTGCCAGCTCTGTTCCGTTCCCCTGTCCCTGAGGACCGTTTCCCAGGGGGTCCTTCTGACTAACTCCTTGAAGAACTGGAAGTTTGCTTTTCTAAAATTTAGGGTCCTGATTGTACTCCTCGCTTTTCCCATATCCGTCAGGAGTGTGAGCTCCACCAACGCATGATCACTGCAATCCAGACTTCCTCCAGTCTTGACGTCGCCAATGAACTCACTTGCATTGGTGAATATCAGGTCCAGTATTGCATCCCCTTGGGTAGGGGTGTCTATTACCTGGCTTAGGAAGTTATCCTCAGTGCATTCCAGGAATCTTCTGGATTGCCTACAGCTCACCATGTTGTTTTTCCAGCAAATGTCATCCCCCAACAGGACAAGAGTCTGCAAGTGCAAAGCCTCCTGGAGCTGGAGGAAGAAGGCGTCATCAGCAGGCTCCCCTTGATCAAGCAGCCTGTAGTAGACACCAACCACAAGGTTCCCTTTGTTGCCTCTGCCTCTGATTCTTACCCACAAGCTTCTGACCTGCTTGTGGCTATTCTTCAGGGACAGCTCTTCACACTGTATTGATTTCTTAACATAGAGGGCAATGCCTCCACCCCTCCTTCCTCGCCTGTCCCTTCTGAAGAGCCTGTAGCCATCGATAGCCACATTCCAGTCATGGGACTTGTCCCACCAAGTTTCAGTTACGGCAATCAGGTCGTAGCTGTCCAGTAGCACAGCAGCTTCCAGCTCCTCCTGTTTGTTCCCCATGCTGTGTGCATTCATGTAGAGGCATTTCGTCTGGGCTGTTGGCCGTGTCGCCATGGAACATCCCTTGTTTCCCTTGAGGTGTTTCACAGAGGTTTCCTTGTTAGCTCCTACTATCTCAGGAGCCTCCAGCTCATCTCCGCAAGACTTTGACTGTGCTGCAGCATCCCCAGCATGCCTCTTGGCAACAGGTTGAGGGCTGATAATAGCACCCTGTCCCTCTAACCATTGTGTACCATCCCACAGCTTGTCACAGGCAAGCCTGGCATGCTCCCTCTCCCTCTTCACATCTAGTTTAAAGCCCTATCAATGAGCCCCGCAAGCTCCTGAGCAAAGACCCTCGTTCTCCTGTGAGAAAGGTGGCTTCCATTTGACACCAGCAAGCCTGGTGCTGTGTAGACCATCCCATATAAATATAATAAGTCTTAAATATAATAAGTCTTAAAATTGGAATAAATAAGTCTTAAATATAATAAGTCTTAAAATTGGAATAAATATTAGCTATCAAACTCTAAACTCCAAACTATTTATGCCTAGTGGTATTATTAAAATTAAACTATAATTTTACTTTAGTGAAATGCATGCTATATGCCTTTGGAGTCTTCTGGTAGGTTTTTGTATAGCTTGTGGATACTGCATAAATTATATTTATGCTGAATAATCAATTTTTCTTTTATGCTATATTCTATCCAATATATTAATCCATTGTGTTAGATGTACTTTCTTTAGTAGGACTTAGTTAAGTTTGAAGTTTCTTTTTACAGGATTATTATTTTATAAACTATGTATTGGAATGGTATCTTGACTGACTGGACTTGTTTCTCCATAATACATGAAATATTCTTAACTGGTCTCTTCAAAGGCTTTTTATAGAGATATCACATGGCCCATTTGATATACTCGAGGTGGATTGTTTTCCTCCACTTTTTACATCATTTTCTGTATCTCACAGGAGAGCATGGATGTGTGAATCAGTCTAAAAATATACAGCTCTCTTCAAAGTATTATGGGGTAGCATTGGGATTAAATGTCAAATTTAGTTATTTCTGAGTTGTCTGGTTCATTTTTGTCCTCACTTTTCCAGGTTTTTCCCCACTTGTTTTCTCAGTAATGAGTTAAAACCAAAACAGTCCTTGGCATTTCACATACTAAAAAACTATTTCTTAAAGAAATCTGCATCTTGGAAGAACAAGCAGTCTGTTTTCAAACGAAAGCCACTGTACACACATTGTTTGTGCTGAGGTCTGATTTGCTAAAACTTCAGTGCCTTAATGTTTTGGATGTTGTCTCATAACAACTTCAAGGTAAAACCAGGTGAAATTTTATCACCTGGAGATTCTATGAAAATCTAACTGTAATTAACCTGTAGCATTTATAAGTTATGCGTTACCATCTTTAATAATATAATTACCAACTGTTTAGTAATATAATGCAATCTTAACAGTATTGGTTTTTGTTTGGGTTTTTTTTTTTTTTTTACTAGTTAAAATGGAAATTGGAATTGAATAAGAATGGAGGAGAAATTGCTGTTGCAATATACCACAAGACACTGTCAACTATATGACTTTTTTTTTTTTTTTCATTTCTGGTGAACATTTTGCATTTTATATCCTGTAAAATGCATTGCAAGAATTCATTACATGACAAATGATTTATCAGTTGCAAATGCAGGCAGAGAGAGACCAGCACTGTTGTTATAACATTACTTGTTGCTATGATCAAAGGAGAAATGACTAGAATTAGACTTATTTGGTGCCTTAGACTACTATTATTTTTGTGTACAGTGTAGCCTTTTGTTAAATATAAAGAAGCTACCTTGGTCTCAGGAAGTCCCTGACCCTCAAATTGCCACTTGTATGACAACTGCTTTTTATGACTGACAGAATACTTACCTAGGTGAACCACTCATCGCTGATACTGAAGTAATGGAACCGTTCACACGTAACCTCTTTTGGTGGTGGTGCCAATATTTATGGAATATAGTCAAACAGATAGCATTTTAAATTAAGTGATAATATTTAATTAAAATTAATGCAAGCTGAAGACTTTCTAAATTTCATAATGGAGGTTAAATGAAGTTGCATAGTGTTTTATTGATACTTTTCATATCAAACCTCACACAAAATACTGCTTTCAAAGGATATTTCATTATAGTTAAACTGGTGCCTTAATTAGGTGATTAAACATCCTGAAGACTGAACCATGTTCAAATCATTGAAACTGAGTTAGAACAAAGGTAGACTATAATAGATAAATAACGTGAGGGGTTAATAAAGAGGTGAGAGATGATTAAAAACAAATGAATAAAATTCCAGTGGGTGGTAAGGAAGTAAATCATTGGGATTAACTGTGGAAATTAGTTTGAGCAAATAGAACATGCCTCAGTGGAAAAATACACCAAAACCCCACAGTAGAGCATATATAAAAGGACTGGAATCTTATATAATTTTGGGTTACAATATGGCAATAGGAAAAAAAAGCCTTCAGTGGCTGAAGCAATCAATCTCACACTGACTGACATCAGCTGACCATTTAAATTGCCTCCTACCTAAGTAGAGAGATTTAAATGAAGACTGCAAATGTTACATTGCTTTTTGTTAATAGCTTACAATGATTTTATTTTTGCTGATAAAGGTGGCCATTAAAAATCTAGAATCTGCAGGTGTTTCGTATCTTAAATGAAATACAGAGAAAGCTAGGGTAGTAACAATGTTACTAGAATAAGTTAAGCAAATTTATTTGAACTCTAATATTCCTTCTCACCTTCTGTCTTTCAAGAGGAGGTAGAAACACCTGCTTCTCTGCTTCTTACTGCTTCCCTATATAGCTTAGGTCAATGGAATGCAGGAATAAATGCATAAATAAGTAAAAAACAAAGTCCTTAATGCAGCCTGTTAGCTGCAGCTAAGAATGTCCTCATCAACCAGACATATTCACCCAGTGTTGAGCTGGCAGTGTAAGATCAGACACTTCAATTCTTCAACATATGCGACATGCTAGAATGCAAAAAGGTAGAAAAGGACAAAGCATAGCTAAAGATATGCCCTTGACAGAGATCAGTAGTATGAGCTCTTGGAAATTCATTTTACATCAGGGTTTGTTGCCATCCTTAGGACTGTTGTAAATTCCAAGGGGTCTGTAAGGTGAGTTTGACATTTTGGCACCCAACTAGAAGGGCAGATGGTAGAATGAATTTATCCACTGTATGAAGTTTTTTATTATTGACAAGTGTTGAATCTAGCTATAATATCTAGATTTTTAGGAAAAAAGAGTATTTAAGACCATATTGATTAAATGGGAAATTTTTTGACACTTTTCCTATGGAACTGTTTTTCTTAAATTATGATAATTTGTGGATGCATAAAAACATATTCCTATTATTATCGTATACTACCAATCACTACAATTTTATAGGGGTATTAGTGTTCTGTGACTATAAACAGACTGTCATTGATATCCATGGAGAAAATTGTCAGATATAGACAGATAGATAGAGTCTAAACTGTGTCAGTCTGTGATACAAAAATTAATGTTCTTAGGGGGTTTTTTATGTATTGCCTAGCAAAAATGGCCAACGGAAAAGAAAAATGAGTATGTGCTGCATGAGCAGAATCATCACCTTTAATACTTTTTCTGCCTAAAATCAAATAATATTAATGACTCCTGGCCATGTACCTTCTGGATGAAATCTTTTACCTTCTTTAATCATTCAGATGACAAAAAGGTCAAATAAGTGTTATTAACACATAGATAACATAAGTGCTAAACTTAATTTTTTTAGTCCATTGGAGATATAGATTATTTTTCCCCTTAGAGCTCTGTGTACTCATAAGCTCCTAAACAATTCATAACCTGAATATTATTCCGGTTTTCAAAAAATCTACAGCTTACACTCACTGTAAGCATTAGGCCATTGCTTGCATCCTTTATAATCTACTGTCGTGCGCTATTATTTCTTGTAGGCATCTATCTTATGGTATGGCATCTTTGCAGTGAAAAAAGTAATTTAAATTATTCTTCCTTTTAAGTAGTTGAAATACTTCTTTGTTGTATATTTTTTCTATACACAAAAGAGGTTCCATTTACATTGGTGTAAATTTGCAGGATTTGTAGAGAGTTTTCCTATTATATATTCAAAATACCACTTCTAAAATGTTACAGACTGACTTGCTCAGAAACAGGCACCAACTGTGCAAAATATTGATACAGCATGCTGTCATCCTGCACTGAGTAATGTAGAGCTCTTGGGGAAATTAATGGGAATTCTTTATAGACACAGATCTAAATGCTGGGCATTTGTGTACGAATTTTTGCATTCAAGTTCAGAAATTTTAACTTTGCATCTTGTATACATGAATTAGGAATACATACCTGTGTTCAGGGTAGTCTGTAGTGAGTGGGATACAGCAATATGAAATTAATACCTTCTATTTTTTTTTATCTATTTTTCTTCCCTTTTATTTTATCGTATACCTGCATACTTAAGGTATCTTGTGTCATTAAAAGAGCTGATATATTTCCTACAACTCTTGTGAAGTCATATTTAAGTCTATAGATAATTTGGAAAGAAACTAAAAAAATAATTGTACTAGAAGACTATGTGAAATATAAAAGAAAAGCAAATGACAAAGCATGAAAACTGACCTTAAACATGTTAATCAGCTGCTTTTGAACTTGCTCCCTGATTTAATTGAGTATAATATAGACCATTAGAAGTCAGTATTCTGTATGATGTGCAAGAAATCAGCCTTGCCAACCTCATTAAAACTAATAGAAGTTGGGTAGTTACTGCTATCTTTGGCTACATTTATCCCTGACAAAGCTTCACTGGAATCACTACAGCTTATTCTGAGAAACAAAAACAAAAACAAAACAAAAAACAAAACCCAAATAAGCCTGTTTTGCTACTTTACAAATGTGTTTGGGTTTGGTTTTGGGTTTAACGGGAATGATTATGCAGATACCAATAGATGAAACGGCTAGATTTCTGATAGATTTTTACACGATAAAATTTTGTTTGCATGCATGAAAAGTATAATGTATTTTTTTCCTTTATTTTTTATTTAAAAAAAAAACCAACAAACCCAAACAAACAAAAAACCAACATCTTTTAGAAACTACAGTTATTACTAAAAGTCTTAAAATAAATTACATTAGATTGTTTCCCCATATCTGTCTGATAATCTGAATTATTAAAGGTATTTTCTATGTATTTAATATACCTGGAACTGCACACTGCTCCAGTGGCATGCACAAACAAAAGCTACATGTGTGAAGACATTTAGATTAAATTAAATTTTTAAGATATCCTTTTGTACCCTGTACTTAGCTAACTGCATTCATAATAGTGTACTCTGGGGGTAAATAGTGTACTAACGGAACATTACCTGATTTGCTTTTATGTTCCTAATGGTTTAGGGAAAAAACCCCAAAATGCCCATGCATATAATAAAACCAAAACAGAGGATCTGACAAATAGCTTAATTAGCAATATCGAGCTGTTTTCCTACTAACCATAATAGCAGTATATTAAAATAATTTGTCTTTCTCCATATTAAAACCAGAACACTAATATATTTGGAATAATTCCTACAAAACTTAGTTGCAGACTACCACAATAATACAAAAAAACCTGCTATGTTTGGATGACTCAAGTATAGAACAAGCCACAGTTTATTCAAATCTTACTACTATTTTGTTAATTTTGTCATGGACATAGTTTTGTGGCCATTTATGAAATTCCAGCTGGAGTAAAAACAGAATTGTAGTGGGAGTAGAACTTCTCTGACTTCTAGGGAATAAGAAGATACTTCAAAGATTTGAGAAATTAATACCTTAAAGGAATAAAATATAAAAGCTTGGCAGAAAGCCAAGTCTTACCTAATGATGTCAAAGTTTACAGATATAACTATATATAAAAAAGTAAGGACAAATTGTTGCAGAGAAGAAGAGTGGTTAAAATATCAGGAGCTAGGGACAGTGATGAACAAATATCTGCAGAGAAAAGTTCCATGCTAGATATGTGGATTTTACACATCTAGATACAGATGCATTCAACATACAGGAAGCATTCAGTTCACCAACAGTAGGAGAGTGAATCGTGAGGCAGTTCAGAATATCTTTACTTTTTCCTTCATAAATACTATTCTTTCTCACCATCTGCATTTGGGAAGCTGTAGAAAAAACAACTACACTAATACTCCTTTCATAGATTTAATGAGAGCGAACACAAATCAGAATACATAAATTGCATGTACAGCTAGTGTTAATATTATGTTATCATTAATATACATCTTCCTCTATGAAATCTGTATCAAGATGTGCATTTGTAATTATGTAAACTCTCTTTTTTTAGCTGAGTGATAACTTGCTAATTAATTATGCTATTTCTTTACCACATAATGTGGGTGATTTGGTGTTTTGGTATCTGTGCAGATCTTTCTTGTTCGCCTTGTACTGTGTTTCTTTGGTGTTCTGTATTTTGGGGAATATCTTGTCTTCCAATACCTGTAAGTCAGTCATTTGCTTAAATTTTATTTGGATATTAATAATGAAGTCTCAGGGTTGCATACTTTTCACTGTATTTGATGCCTGTGGTTTTGTCTTTTGATTGAGTGAGGAAACATTTGTAGATTTGATGAAACAGGTATCCAGTCCTGGTGATACACATGGGCTACTTTCAGGAATACGATGCATTTAAACCTTTGAAAGACTAAACATCTGTGATGTCTTTAAGGTTTCTGGCATGGTGTCATCTCACAGTTCCCTTCCTTTTTTACCATCCTTTGTGGTATTCTTTCCATCACTGCTGATCAGAGTAGTTCTATGGATATGTGACCAAATATTTGGTTGACATCAAATATAGTATAAAACATATATATATGTATAACACGTATGAGAACAATGCTCAGCCAAAGGATCAGTTGTCTTCTATTTCCCTCTGGTTGTTGCTGCTTTCTTTGCTGGAATCTTAATCATACCAATTTCCAGTGCAGCTTTGCCTTTTGATTGGCATTGACATACTGATTTTGCTACTGGTGGGCTCTGCAATAAATCTGTGAAAAACACTTTTTAATTGACATATATTATATTGTTTGTGATTTTTGGCTTATGTATAATTATTAGCTCATAATCAGTTAAATATTTTTGTACACCTGTTTTGTTTTCAGTCAGTAGAGACTGCTGTACAGAACAAGACAATAACTCCCAAATAACGACATACCAAAACAGAACTGAAAAGTATCACTGAGACTCAACATTTTCTTATCACGCAACCTGGGGATTTTACTGAGCAATGCTAAGAGAGAACAGATTTCACAGGCTGCGAGACAGAAGGAGGAAGGAAAGAAGAGAAGGAAAAGGCTTGCTCTGCTTTAGGAAGAGGCATGATGAAAAATATCTGTAGAATTTAGATGAGAGTGATAGAAAAACAATCTGTGTGGAATGAATTTAGTGTAAACTGTGATATCAGTCATTATTTTTAGAGGGAACTGAATATCAAAGGCCAAATGAAACTGGACATATGTATGAGGCATTTAGTACCTGAGAACTGCAGCTGGAATCCTGTCTCTAAGTGATTACATTTTATAATTTAAACTTCAGAAAAATGATTTGGTAGGAAATGAAATAAGAAATATGCACGCACTTAGTAGGACCAGAAAGATTCAAACATCTAATTAGAGCTGGTTTTTATTTTTGATGGCAACATGGAGGACTGGTTTTAACTGGGAGTTTTACTCTTCTTCCTGATGGCAGACACTATGGAACTGAAACAAGATAGAAGCAACCTTTCCTCATCCCATACAGCTAAACAGCCTATCTCAGAAACTGGGTCTTGCAGAACAGTGATAAAATTATTACAGTATATTTCCATATAGCCATAATGCTGATATGAGGATGACTGATTTTCTTTTCTTGACAAAATTGCACAGAGGAATATAGTCACAACTTGAAGCTACAAGGGTTCCAGAGAGGCTGAAATCCTTAATGGCTTTCCCTGGGGTGATCCTGGTTGTAGGCAACTTTTTGCTTAAATCATAACAATCTCAGTGTTCTAGAACAACAATGTAGTTTGATTTGTGACGGAAGAAGTCTTTTTTTTTTTTTTATACTTTGATGTCTGTTAGCTCTGTGTTTTCATTGTTCTTTTTCTCTGTTTGATATTTTCTTGTTCACACACTTCATAGCTGCTCACCAACTTTCTAGTATTCTAAGTCAAGCATGTGCAACAGAGAGCGTGTGGTTTTCCAGAGGGATCTTTCTGTACCATAATGACTATGACATGTCATAGTGAGGTGACAGAGGTGTTAGAGTTGAACTGGTTTCCTATATGAAGACTGCCTTGGGCACTTACTTATTTCAGATATGGCTAGACTTTTGTGAAGCAAGGCGAAGTGCCTCTGATGATTCTCAATATTGATTAAAGATTGTTTTTTCAAGTGTTTCAATTCCCTTCAGCCTCTGATCAGAAGCTGAAGTGCAAGTGGGCCAGAACATGTTTCGTAAGCCTATCACTATATTCTGTTCTTCTATCAACTTGAAAAGCTTGCTCTTTCCTCCAGTTGTCATATTTTCATGCTGAAGGCTGCTTCTGTTTAGTTTTAGGTTTTTAATCTCTTTTTTTCTCTTTTGATATAAATAATATCTGTTAGTTAAGCATGTACTTCTTCATGTCCATCTGCTTGCACAAAGCAGCCTGATATACAGCCATTCTTACTCTCTTCTCTACTTTTAGATTCCTGATTTCATAAAGAATGGATTTACTTTACACCATATTCAGTGTTTAAGTATAAAAAGGAAGAGTCAAAATTCTCCAATATCCAGCCATTATATCTTCCTTCACATATGTTGATAACTCGTCAAACATGTTTTGAAAATAGAATTCACTCATGATTGTGCACCAGAACTATTATAGTACCAATACTGGGAAGCTATTTAGTGTAACAAAGAGGTTTTTTAGCTGGAGTATGGATTGTAAAATAAGGGATTGATTTTCTTCTATCTTTGCATATTTAAACCTGAAATATATCCAGAATTCAAATGGTTAGTAATAAAGACTGTAGAAGTTATGTCTGTTTAAAATGCTTTACATACCAGATTATAAAATTGTAAATCCTAGACAAATTTCATTTTCTCTGTTAAAAATATATATTATATATTTACATTTCTGTTTATATAAACATATAATTATTATGCTTTTCATATCATCAGGCAAAGTTGGCAGGGAGTAATAATAGAAAAGTTATCAAGTCTTTGTTTAAGTTTAGAAAATGTGTACCCTTGTTTGTGAGAGTTATGTGCACACACTGGCTGACAGATTGCATCCTTATTTCCCATTAATTCACATTAATTCCAACTCCTACTGAGTTGGAGGAAGTACAAATCCCTCAAGCACTTTGTTTCCCAGGAGGTGTACTGATTCCTGCAGCTGGTCAGCTCTGGCAGTCTGGAGAGGCAGAAGGTAGGCTGGATCTCCAAGGAAGTCATACTGTCTCTCAAAAAATTTGCAAGTGGACTCATAAGGTAGAAAAAAGAATACAGCCAAGTCTGGATTCAGTTATCACAAGCTTCCTGTGCAGCCTTGGGCAAGTCATTCAGTCTCTGTCTCCTTCAATACATGATCTGTAATATACAGAGTGTCTGAGCCTTCCTCACATATTTTTGGTTGTTACCAAAATCCTTTGATATACTCAGTATATGTGAGTCTGCTCTATATTGTGGTGATTTTTTCCTTTGGAAAGGTAGATAGGTTGGTAGGTAATCCTACTAAAAGTAACCTTTGAAATAATACTTCATAATCCTTCATTAACAAGATACTGATTGTAGCCAGAGTACTGAATCTCTGGTCCATACTGACTTTTAAGACATTCTGATCTACCACTGTGTGTCAGAGTTGATTTCATGAAAGTCAAAGAAAGTTCAGTATTATAGGGAAAATGACAGCTTTTGCCTAATCAAACTAAAACTCCTGATGTTTAAAATGTCACAATTATATTTCATAGAAATGTGATTTTTAAAGCTTGATAACAAAAAAACTTACAGATAATTTGTCACATACAAATAATGTCACAGTCTGACTACTTAAGTTTTAGTAAGAGCTTCTTTTTAATGCTTTGCAAGAGATTATGAAATGCGTTCGTTCTTGACAGGTAAGTCTTCCTGCCTTCTGACTTCTTCTCCACCTCCAGCTTTTCTTAGGTCCTCACCCTTACTGCTTCTATGTGTCTCTACCCTCAGTGCCTGCTTGTCATCCCCAGCGATGGCATAAGGTTGTCAGCAGGAGCTTTGGTTTGGTGAACATAGAGAAGTCCCTCATTCGAGAACTTTGCCCTTACACTTTAGGAAGCACATCAGATAGATAGACATTTTCACTTTTTAATATCAGTCATTCCATATACTATCTGCAGTGTTCCTCCCCCAAAACTGATAACAATAATAGTCTAGAATTTTATAGCATTAATGTTTCACAGTAGGTTTACTATTGTGAGGTTGGAATTGAAGTATGCATTCAATTGAGATTCCAGGAAGGAGATTCAAATATTTATTTGTAATCTGGAGCACAATATACTGTGAGCAGACAGCGTGCTGACAGAGTGAAATTATAGGTGTGACTGATGACCTTAGATTTGTATTCTGTAGATCTGATAGAAAATTCAGCTGATCAACCCTAATTGCAAGTTAATGAAGTTTTAGACTAGGACTAAGTGTATTTAAGATGAAGTGTAAAGGGTGCATTTTTAATAAAAATACCAAGTCAATTAAGAAGCTGTTGCAGAGATTAAACCTGAACAGCTGTCGTGGTTTAGTCCCAGCCAGCAACTCAGTACCACGCAGCCGCTCGCTCACTCCCCCTACCCCGATGGGATGGGGGAGAGAATCGGAGGAGTAAGAGTGAGAAACACTCCTGGGTTGAGATAAGAATAGTTTAATAATTGAAATAAAATAAAGTAAAATAATAATAACAACAATATAATAATAATAACAGTAATAATAATATACAAAGCAAGTGATGCACAATGCAATTGCTCACCACCCGACAACCGATACCCAGACAGTTCCCGAGCAGCGGTCGCTGCTCCCCGGCTAACCCCCCCCCAGTATATATACTGAGCATGACGTCATATGGTATGGAATAGCCCTTTGGTCAGTTTGGATCAACTATTCTGGCTGTGCCCCCTCCCAGTTTCTTGTGCGCCTGGCAGAGCATGGGAAGCTGAAAAAGTCCTTGACTAGCATAAGCAGTACTCAGCAACAACTAAAAACATCAGCATGTTATCAACATTCTTCTCCTACTAAATCCAAAACACAGCACTATGCCTGCTGCTAGGAAGAAAATTAACTCTATCCCAGCCGAAACCAGGACAGTATCCACCCCTTATTCTATACCATCTAAGTCATGCACAGGCCCTCCCCTTTCCAATGTGTTCCAATTAATCACCACCACTTTCCCTATCTTGATATACACACAGATATCATTCCCTTCGTCTATGGCCCATCCCTCTAAAATGTCCATTGAGTTCATTTAGTCCATGACTTTGGGTTCCATCTGTCATCACAGTCTTTCAGAGCAGGAGAGGTGGTGTGCAGTGTTGGACTGTTGCATGCTGAAGTCAGTTCTCATTCCAAAATGGTTTCATCAAAGTTCATTTTCATTAAGCTGGGCAATTCTTACTGCAATACCATTGATGTGGCATATAGCAATCATAATATACAGTATTATATACTTAATATTAACCTACTATATTATTATATTAACATGCAGTTAAGAGATAACATATAGTTAAGAGATAACATACAGTATTATAAAGCAATTAATATTATACAATTCAGTTCATTAGCTATTTTCACCCAAAATCAAATTCCCTTGAGGTACACATTGGGCTTCCCCATCCTTTCGCATCACCCACCAAGTGCACCCAGGTCCTTGAGCAAAAGCAATCCCACGAATGGGTTTGCCTTTGCCAGAGGGGGAAGTAACCCAGACTGTCTTCCCCAGCATATTTTTCATGTGCACTACAGGAACTTTATCTCCTTCTACAGTACGTAGAAGTTTTGATTGGGCAGGGCCAGCTCGATTGGCAGATCCCCTGGTGTTGACTAACCAGGTGGCTTTTGCTAAATGCGTATCCCAATGTTTAAACGTCCCACCACCCATTGCTCTCAGGGTAGTCTTTAACAATCCATTGTATCGCTCAATCTTCCCGGAGGCTGGTGCATGGTAAGGGATGTGATACACCCACTCAATGCCGTGCTCTTTGGCCCAGGTGTCTATGAGGTTGTTTCGGAAATGAGTCCCGTTGTCTGACTCAATTCTTTCTGGGGTGCCATGTCGCCACAGGACTTGCTTTTCAAGGCCCAGGATGGTGTTCCGGGCGGTGGCATGGGGCACGGGATATGTTTCCAGCCATCCAGTGGTTGCTTCCACCATGGTGAGCACATAGCGCTTGCCTTGGCGGGTCTGTGGGAGCGTGATGTAATCAATCTGCCAGGCCTCCCCATATTTATATTTCAGCCATCGTTCACTATACCCAAGGGGCTTGAACTGCTTGGCTTGCTTGATTGCAGCGCATGTTTCACACTCATGAATAACCTGTGCAATACTGTCCATAGTTAAGTCCACCCCTCGATCACGAGCCCATTTATACGTTGCATCCCTTCCTTGATGGCCTGAGGCGTCATGGGCCCACCGAGCTATAAATAATTCACCCTTATGTTGCCAGTCCAAATCCACCTGAGCCACTTCAATCTTAGCAGCCTGATCTACTTGCTGGTTGTTTTGATGTTCTTCAGTGGCCCGACTCTTAGGTACATGAGCATCTACATGACGAACTTTTACAACCAGGTTCTCTACCCGGGCAGCAATATCTTGCCACAATGCGGCAGCCCAGATTGGTTTGCCTCTGCGCTGCCAGTTGCTCTGCTTCCATTGCTGCAGCCACCCCCACAGGGCATTTGCCACCATCCATGAGTCAGTATAGAGATAAAGGATTGGCCACTTTTCTCTTTCAGCAATATCTAAAGCCAGCTGAATGGCTTTCACCTCTGCAAACTGACTCGACTCCCCTTCTCCTTCAGCAGTTTCTGCGACTTGTCGTATAGGACTCCATACAGCAGCTTTCCACCTCCGATGCTTTCCCACAAGACGACAGGACCCATCAGTGAACAGGGCATATTGCTTTTCATTTTCTGGCAATTTATTATACAGTGGGGCCTCTTCAGCACGTGTCACCTCCTCCTCTGGTGATATTCTAAGGTTTTTTCCTTCTGGCCAGTCCATGATCACTTCCAAGATTCCTGGGCGACTGGGGTTTCCTATTCGAGCCCGTTGTGTGATCAATGCAACCCACTTACTCCATGTAGCATCAGTTGCATGATGTGTAGAGGGGACCCTCCCTTTGAACATCCAGCCCAACACCGGCAGTCGGGGTGCCAGCAGGAGCTGTGCTTCAGTACCAACCACTTCTGAAGCAGCTCGAACCCCTTCATATGCTGCCAGTATCTCTTTCTCAGTTGGAGTATAGCGGGCTTCGGATCCTCTGTATCCCCGACTCCAAAACCCTAGGGGTCGACCTCGAGTCTCCCCTGGTGCTTTCTGCCAGAGGCTCCAGGTAGGGCCATTCTCCCCGGCTGCAGTGTAGAGCACATTTTTAATATCCTGCCCTGCCCGGACTGGCCCAAGGGCTACTGCATGAACTATCTCACGTTTAATTTGTTCAAAGGCTTGTTGTTGCTCAGGGCCCCATTTGAATTCGTTCTTCTTCCGGGTCACTTGATAGAGAGGGCTTACAATCTGGCTGTAATTTGGAATATGCATTCTCCAAAACCCCACAACGCCTAAGAAAGCTTGTGTTTCCTTTTTGCTAGTTGGTGGGGACATAGCTGTTATTTTGTTGATCACATCCATTGGGATCTGACGACGTCCATCTTGCCATTTTATTCCTAAAAACTGGATCTCCTGTGCAGGCCCCTTGACCTTACTCTGTTTTATGGCAAAACCAGCCTTCAGAAGGATTTGGACTATTTTCTTTCCCTTCTCAAAAACGTCTTCTGCTGTGTTGCCCCACACAATGATGTCATCAATGTACTGCAGATGTTCTGGAGCTTCACCCTGTTCCAGTGCTGTCTGGATCAGTCCATGGCAAATGGTGGGGCTGTGCTTCCACCCCTGGGGCAGTCGGTTCCAGGTGTACTGAACACCCCTCCAGGTAAAAGCAAACTGGGGTCTGCATTCTGCTGCCAAAGGGATGGAGAAAAATGCATTAGCAATATCAATTGTGGCATACCACTTAGCTGCCTTTGACTCCAGTTCATATTGAAGTTCTAGCATGTCTGGCACGGCAGCACTCAGCGGCGGTGTAACTTCGTTCAGGCCACGATAGTCCACTGTTAGTCTCCACTCCCCATTAGACTTTCGCACTGGCCATATGGGACTGTTAAAGGGTGAGCGAGTCTTGCTGATCACTCCCTGGCTCTCCAGTCGACGAATCAGGTTATGGATGGGAATCAGGGAGTCTCGGTTGGTGCGATATTGCCGCCTGTGCACAGTTGTGGTAGCAATTGGCACCTGTTGTTCCTCAACCTTCAGCAACCCTACAATCGAAGGGTCCTCTGAGAGACCGGGCAAGGTGGACAACTGTTTAATTTCCTCTGTCTCCAAAGCAGCTATACCAAAAGCCCACCGGTACCCTTTTGGGTCCTTGAAATACCCTCTCCTGAGGTAGTCTATGCCAAGGATGCACGGAGCATCTGGGCCAGTCACAATGGGGTGCTTTTGCCACTCATTCCCAGTTAGGCTTACTTCAGCTTCCAGTACAGTTAGCTGTTGGGATCCCCCTGTCACTCCAGAAATACAAATGGGTTCTGCCCCTCTATAGTTTGATGGCATTAGCGTGCACTGTGCACCAGTGTCCACTAGAGCCTTATACTCCTGTGGGTCTGACGTTCCAGGCCATCGAATCCACACAGTCCAGTAAACCCGGTTGTCCCTTTCCTCCACCTGGCTGGAGGCAGGGCCCCTCTAACACTGGTCACAGTATTCGCTGTTCACTTCCTGTAAATGTGAATCAAAAGTCCCCTGATCAAGGTCGGAAGTAAAATTAGCCCTCTTACTCTGTCTCGGGAACTGCTCACTGGAAACTGGAGCTGCAATCTTCCTGGGAGAACCTCCTTTCCTAATAGTTTTTCCTTGCAACTCACGAACCCGTGCCTCTAAGGTTGAGGTGGGTTTTCCATCCCACTTTCTCATGTCCTCTCCATAATCACGCAGGTAAAACCACAGGGTGCCCCGTGGTGTGTATCCTCTATATCCTCTCTCTTGAGCATAGGGACGTTGACTCCTAATGGCTGAGACACTGGTCCGTGCAGGTGGGGAGTAGGACAGATCCTCTCTGAGTTGTTGGAACTCTTGGCATATTTTTTCAGACAGTTTTTCCACAGCCGAGACACAGGCCCGTAGGGAGGAAGAGAGCTTTTCTTCGTAGTCCCGGAGTTGTCTAGCCACTTCATCCACCGTTGGTGCCTCGTCGTCTTTCCAGGCTAGTATTGCCAACGAGTTGGAATACGATGCTGGTGCGCTCCGTACCACCTTCCGCCACATGGATTGTGTGCACCTGACTTCATCTGGGTCTTTGGTTAACTGTTCATCATTCAGGTCACTGTAAATCACCTCCAGCACGCCTAATTCCCTCAGGTACTGGATACCCTTCTCTACGGTGGTCCATTTGCTTGGGCGGTATAAAACATCCTCCTTGAAGGGATACCTTTCCTTCACGCTTGACAGAAGTCGCCTCCAGAGGCTGAGCGGTTTTGCCCCTTTTCCAATTGCTTTGTCAATGCCCCCTTCCCTGGAAAGGGATCCCAGCTGCTTGGCTTCCCTACCCTCTAAATCCAGGCTACTGGCCCCGTTATCCCAGCATCGGAGCAGCCAGGTGATGATGTGCTCGCCTGGATGACGACCAAAATCTTTTCGCATATCTCGCAGCTCACTCAGGGATAGGGATCGGGTGGTCACCATCTCATTTATGGGTTCTTCCTCCTCTGGTTCTCGTGATGGCCCTGGTTCATCTTCATCCCTTACTAAACGAACTGATTTCCTTGTGTATTTTTTCTTCTGTATAGGGGCAACTGATACCGGCGCAGGTTGGTTCTCTGGTTTAGCCGCAGTGCCTGCCACTGGGGTTGGAGTGGCTGCAGTACCTGTGGTGGGTGTTGGAGTAGCCGCAGTGCCTGTGGTGGGTGTTGGAGTAGCTGCAGTGCTTGTGGCTGTGGTTGGAGTAGCCACAGTGCTCATGGCTGTAGTTGGAGTAGCCACAGTGCCTGTTGTTTTGTCATCAGATCCAGAGACCCTCTCTTTCCCTTGAGGGTACTGAATAGTGTTGAACAGGGCTCGATAGGCATGGGCCAGTCCCCAGCATGTTGCAATGAGTTGTGTCTCTTTGGAGTTGCCAGGGTGAGAACATACTTCTTCCAAATACTTTACTAGTTCTTCAGGATTCTGCACTTGTTCAGGGGTGAAGTTCCAAAACACTGGAGGTCCCCACTGCCCTAGGTACTTGCGCATACGATCCCACACACCCTGCCACTCATAACTCTCCAGCCTTGGGGCAGATCTCTGGATGATATTCTTAAATTGCTTACTAACCTTTGTCAAAACCAAAACAATATTCCCAAGAAGTATCAATAGAAGTATCTTAACTGCCCAGGGATGTTCAAAATACTGAAAACTTTCTGTAATGAGGGAGGAAGCATTATAGAATAAGGTAATGAAGGTGCCATTCTGTAGTTCCTCCACAACAGACGTCTCCGAGGGAAAGGTATAATTGCTAACTCTCTCCATGAGGTGGTACCCGAAGTACAGTAATGACTTGTGTATAAAACCCAGATACAAAACCATGCTCAAGGTCAGGATTTTGATAAGGAACCTCCCAATCAAAACATCCTTAATCACTACAGAGCATAGCGCAATGCACAGACCAACACCAAGCTTTAACATGCACAGCCAAGAAAAGAACATGGTACAGATCAGATGAACTAATATCATGACCGGCAACTGTTAACAGACTCCTTAATACACTCTAGTTAATCTGTTCTTATCTCAAACCCTTCGTGCCCCACGTTGGGCGCCAAAAAGGACTGTCGTGGTTTAGTCCCAGCCAGCAACTCAGTACCACGCAGCCGCTCGCTCACTCCCCCTACCCCGATGGGATGGGGGAGAGAATCGGAGGAGTAAGAGTGAGAAACACTCCTGGGTTGAGATAAGAATAGTTTAATAATTGAAATAAAATAAAGTAAAATAATAATAACAACAATATAATAATAATAACAGTAATAATAATATACAAAGCAAGTGATGCACAATGCAATTGCTCACCACCCGACAACCGATACCCAGACAGTTCCCGAGCAGCGGTCGCTGCTCCCCGGCTAACCCCCCCCCAGTATATATACTGAGCATGACGTCATATGGTATGGAATAGCCCTTTGGTCAGTTTGGATCAACTATTCTGGCTGTGCCCCCTCCCAGTTTCTTGTGCGCCTGGCAGAGCATGGGAAGCTGAAAAAGTCCTTGACTAGCATAAGCAGTACTCAGCAACAACTAAAAACATCAGCATGTTATCAACATTCTTCTCCTACTAAATCCAAAACACAGCACTATGCCTGCTGCTAGGAAGAAAATTAACTCTATCCCAGCCGAAACCAGGACAACAGCTCTGACAAATGCTCTACAAAGAGAATGACTGCTTAAACAGCCTTTTAAAATGGAAGGTAGAAACCTTTTTTTTTATGATATATGTTTGTTAAGTATTATCAATTTTATAGAAGACTTACATTAACTTTGGTCAAAAATGTGATATTTTGCCTTTTACCCACTGCACTGAAGAGCAGTTGGCAATAGTGTAGAGAATTTAGAATAACTTTTCCAAATTCTAAAATAAGTAGAGACTTCTAATCTCAAGGAAATATATTTATGGGGCATAAAAATGCATAATTTAATTTAGCTAGGTGTATATTTACATATGTGTGTATGTTTAAAGAGAAATATTTAATAGAAACAAATCTTCATCCTTAGTCAGGTCCTGAAGAGTTTCTATGGTGTATCATGAAAGGCTGCAGTGAACAAACAAAGTAAACATTCTCTTTGCAATATTTGGGAGACAATAAACATTCCTCTATCATTCCTTCTTAAAAATTTTGCTTTTTACTTTGTGGATATGTGATTCTTCACCTTCTGAATGAGTTTAACAGGTGCAGGAAGAAATTATCGTACTCCAGGTAGAATGAAAGAAAGTTATGAAAGAGATCTCTAAATGAAAGCATCTATTAGTGAATATTCCTATGACTTGAGGACAAGCAAATACAGCAATAAATAATTTTTAATTACTTTAAAGGATATATTTTTACTTTTGGTTAATATGTTGCTGTTGGTTTCTCAGACTCTCACTAACCTTAAAGTAAATATCTCCACGCAAAGTTCCTGGTGATCAAAGAGTACTTGTATGGATGTTTCCAGCAGCTGGGCTCATACAGGCCTTTCCTAAAACTAAACTTTCTGAAGCCAATACCTGCCAACTGTAATTTCAAGTAGGTGAGAAAGTGTTTCCTTCTAACAATAATGCAATGTCACTTAAAGGTTATTTATTTGTGGGGCGATTGGAAAAGATACTGTAGTGGATGTCTACCAAGCCAATATTTCCCTTCTCTCTTCAACATTTGCAGGAGCATACCAAAGAGAGAGATAAGTCCCCACTAATCCTAGAACTAAAACCCATATATTGTGCTGTTCAGGTATCAGTAATATTTATTGTCTGAACAAGTGCTAATACAGTCTACTTCACTACCTACAGAACATCCCCCCTCCCCATGAATTATGATACAGAAATTTACAACTGCATAGCTCTTAGGATTTGATTTGTTCTTTGTTTCCCTATTTCAGTTCTCATTATTTCTCCAAGCAGAAATCTTGCAAAGGCTATGGTAAAAAATGGAAAAAGTTCAGAGAGAGGTTTTATAATTTTCTCACTTACAGTCACTGATACTCTGTTAGTCATTTATGCATAAAGTCAGCTGAAAAATTTGTCATTTCAACTCCTGATTTTCACACTTTTATGTTAGGTAACAGTTCTCTTGCAAAAAAGGGTGCTAACAGAATGAAATATCTACCCAAAAGCAGTAAGGATATCTAAAATATAGTGACCTGCAAGGCTGTGGGTTTCTTCTCCTGGCATTCAGTCATCTCTTTTACCTCAGAATCCTCTGGTGATGTTGGACATGTACAGCCTTGTTACAGGCTCATTCTCTTCTTGCAAAGGGTGAAGGTATTTTTGTTTTCTCCATCCTACATGCTGCCTACTGTCTGAACTTTTAGTCTCTAAACGGATGTACTGCATCTGGCTGGGATGGAGTTAATTTTCTTCATAGCAGCTCGTATGGTGCTGGTGTTTTAGATTTGTGGCTAAACCAGTGTTGATAACACGGGTGTTTTAGCTCTTGCCGGACAGCGTGCACAGCGTCAGGACCATCTGTTTCTCACACTGTCCCTCAGTGAACAGACTGGGGTGTGCTCAAGAGGTTGGGAGGGAACACAGGCAGATGACCTGAACTAACCAAAGAGATATTCCATACATATAATGTCATGCTCAGCAGTAAAATGGAACAGCGTGGGGTTTAAGGAGGTTAGCCATCTTTTGCTCAGGGACTGACTGAGCATCAGTCTGCCTGTGGAAGGTGGTGAGTGATTGCCTTCGCATCACTTGTTTTCTTTCTTCTGCCACCGTTCCTTCACTTATTGAACAAAGTTTACCTTGACCCCCAAGTTTTCTTGCTTTTACTCTTCCTTTCCTCTTCCCCCATCCCCCTGAGGTGGGGGAAATGAGCAAACAGCTGTGTCAAGCTTAGTTGTCTGCTGGGGTTAACCCACTGCAAGGCGAAAACCAGATTCTGTTTCTTCATCTGCTTAAGGATGTCAAAACTTAAACTTACTTCCCGGGAACTTGATTTTATGGCCTCTCTGTGGCCATTTGAAGTGGAGACACATTTTGCTCCTGCTGAAGCTTTGCCACTGTGCATTTCAGCAGGCAATAAAGGATGCAAGAAAGAACACATCTTTAGTTTACATTTTATAGCTATAGCATTCATATGAGGACCTGGAAACTGAGGTTTCCAATCCCTGCTCACAGGATTGATTAATTATATATTAAACCTTCAGTGGATGAATCAAAAAATCCTTGAGATAGGAACTAGAATCTAAACCTAGATATCCTAATTATTAGATCACAAATCTGTGTTCTTCCCAGCACACCCTTAAGTCTTTTACATAACCTTAGTCCTTAGCTCACTTTCCATTAGGGACTGTAGAGTGTTGCAGCTGCTGGTGTTTACTCAATCTTTTGCTAAATGTAGGTTTGACCAACATGCAATTAATAGAAATGATAAGTGGTGGCAACCCAATCCCTAGTGTGGCATGTTCTTAGAATAACTATTAAATCAGACCTGTCAAGGGACTTAGGAGGAAGAATATTTAATTTCTGTTTCCTAATTAGATTTAGCTTTTCCGTTTAAGCCAGTCCTGTGCCTAACCAGAATATAAACTCTAAGTATACGAACAATGTATGTGTGCAGGCATGCATATACACAAGCCAGTGGAGTATAGCACAATGGAGAGAACAGTATCTTACGGAACAAGAACAGTATAGGTTATTCATTATCAAGATGATGCTAACAAAACTGTTGAGCTGCTATACATTGGAAAATGGAAAAAAATGTATGATCAAACAACAATCATTAGCTTATAGAAGACTGTAACTTTCTTCTGTGTGTTGTTTTTTGTGCTTAGCTTAAGTTGCCATAGGTCCATTTCTGCAACTTTGGAACAGCTGGGGAAATCACCACTCAGGGTGACCACACAGTGCAAAATACTTTGTTTGAGCACGTTGTAGTGCTGGGCCTTGTCCTAGCATAACCACTTTCTGTGCTTAGAACAAGAGTAAAACACAACTCAGGAAAAGACTGCTGAGATTTATGAAGTTCTGCGGAGGACCTACCTCAGTAACCCCCCAGGTAAAATCTACTTTTTCTTCACCATAAAAGTGGTTCCAGTGGTGACTTCTGTAACTCCTGGGGAAGAGTCACTTTGTCCTAAAACTTGCATTGCTACAAGAAGTTATCAAATGATTGTGGATTTCCATGAATTTATGAGTCAATCCTTAGAGTTTGTTGTATACTGAGGTCCTTAGACTGCAAGAGAACATAGCTGTACTTAACAGAGAGAATACTTAAAATTAATCAGGACTTGAGTTTTGCCTCACATAGCTATTCTTGAAAAAGGTTAAAACCAAAGCTGCTTCAGAAATATTTATTATGCAAGAATATAAAATATATATTTTATATATGGTGGTTAATTTTTCTAAAAGTCCTCATACAGTTCCACAAATCTACAAGTTTTTCATATTTAATCCCAAACATTTTAAAAAATTAAATTAAATAGCTGCTTTTATTACAGTTCATGTAGCCATATAAGGAATTTCACTGGCACTTTTTCAGTCTTATTTCTTCGTTTGAAGCATTCTCCTTTAGCCATCATGAACTAACCGTTCAAATAGCAAGCACAAAATTTCAAACTCAGATGAACAGACCTGCAGTACAGAATTGGAATACTGACAATCAAATTATTTAAAATAAATGTAAAAGAAATGGTGGTGTAAGAGAGACTTTTTTAACCCTGCTACTGTTCAAACGTATTTTACTAGGTCTTAGCATGTGTGCAACTACAGTCATAAATTAACTTTAGCCATCATTAATGACAGGGTTGGTCAAATATGGTAGCTTGATAGGTGCAAGACAGCTGCAGCTCCCAGGTGCAGCCAGGAGTGAGGTACAGCATTGCCTCCTGTCTGTCATGCAGGCACTCATATGCAGGGTGTGTACACACAGTTGGCCACACAGATCAACGTAGGCAGAAAACACTCAGCACAAAGACCACACACACTGAACAAAGAGCCCCTCTTTGCCCAGGAAGGTGGGAATGGAGTTAGTGAGGAGAGAGGGTAGACTGTGCTGGTGAGGCGCAGGGCACAGCCAGGCAAGCCATAATGACCAGGGACCATTTTATTCCCTTACTCCTCTCTCTTCCCATGCTAGATCTTCCACAAACTATGTTGATCCTTCCCTTTTCCCACCTTTAATCCTTCTTCAAATTTCCCATAATCAGCCTTGTGCAGTCCCCAAATGCTCTTCCCCTGCATCCCACTATAAGCCTCGTACCCCTGGGCAGGGACCCCCCTCAGTCTGTGAGGTGACTGGAGAGCTGCCCCCACTGACTCCTGGTGTGGGGTGTCCCCTGGCACCCAGGGCTGAGGCTCCCCTGAGACAAACCCATGGAGGTCTGGGGTGGGGGTTGTGTCCCTATCTGGTATATTGGGGTGCCCCTGCCTGCCCTGGGGGCTTTGCCCCTCACCAGGTCCTTGTGTTTGTGGTGATTAGCTCTTAGTCATATAACCTGGCAAGTAATAAGAGAGGACGTTTCAGAATAGTTAAATATGATGATTGTCCATCTGAAAACAATTCAAACAATAGTAACAAACCACAGATGCCTTTAAGCAAGGTAGTTCCAGGTCTGAAACTGTTTTGCTGATTGACTTACCTAATAGCTAGCTTGTCCTATTTGGAAATTAATTTTCTTTTTATGACCCTTAGAATACCACCTTATGTAACCCCTGTAGGCACTTTACACCAATTTGAAAAACAAAGTCAGCTTTAAAATCCCATGTGTTGGCGAGTGATTAAAACCAAGCCTACCTTAAGCCTATGCTTAAGTACTGGGTACTGTTGTCTGAACTTTGGGATGGTATAGTTGACATAGGAAAAATTTCTTGTTCTTGCTGTTAGTCAAGACAGTCATTCATACAGCTGGAAACACCAGGTTAAGATCAATACAGTTCTTCTCTCTCAATTATCCTCTCTTGTTAGCAGTAGCACTGAACATTTATTTCAGGGACAGCAATAAATATTTATTTTCTTGTAAATAGTGCAAGTCTGGCAACAAATCAATGTAGGAATGCAGGAAATAATATAACTAAGCTTGTTACAGTTATTGCTTGTCCTTGAAATATGTAAAAAACTATTCCCCATTCCCTCTTATAAAATGTTATTTCTTGGTAGGATTTTTCATTATTGTATAAAATGTATAGGTTATTTTCTATTAAAGAATGTTACTTATTTTCAAACATTAATTATGTGCATGTGTATGGTTTCCATTTTAAATCCTACAGAAGAAAACGAAAGTAATAAAAGCTCAGATGTGATATTTTTAAAAGGGTATGTATAATGTTTCCCTAATGTAAAGCTATTTTTGAAAATAGGTATTCTAGACTTGTAAATGCACATACACCCTTCTTTGTCCCAGCAACTAGAGGAGTCATAGAGCTGCATTGCCAGGTTTCCAAGTTTAGCTATGAAATACAACTGTAGGTAAAAGTTTTCCAGATTTGTCACTTACACTCAGCTGGTGCTGCTTTTCTTTTGTGTTGTTATAAATTCCTTAGAATGACAAATACAATGAACTTAAGGTTAGGATAGTATCGGTTCTTTCCTAGGAGAAGCACAGACCAGGAGTTTTGCAGACCCACGTGGACAACAGCTTTGTCCTAGAAAACAGTAATCATGGCATTTTGTCTGCATGTTTGTGGGTCATTTTACAGGGCCACAATCATTGATATTATGGTCAGAAACATAGGTGTTTAGGAACTGAGCAGTGGAGGTGGTGGGTAGGATTCTGGAGACAAGGCAGATGGGGCTTCAGTTGGTGATCAGCTCCTAATTTTCTAGGTGCTTTTCTGTATCTCCATATGACCCTGTGTGTAATCTTAGGGTTGTAAATTCATTTGTAAATCTAGTTGCATAGGTGTGGTCATTGTTGTTTTATTAAGAGATAAATATAGCTGGATTCAATAAAATCCTGAAGTTTATAAGTTGTCAGATGTTGACCTTTAAAGTCGTCAGTGGCCTACCTGTGTGATCATCTCTCTATGCTCCTGAGGCATACTGAAATGTCTGATGGCTAAAGCAGATAGAGTTAGCTCCTCTTCATTATAAGAAAGAGAAACAGTGGGGAGGGATTTATCTGTTTGTTTTTTTTTTAATTTTTTGATCCATTTCCAGCTGAAGTGTTTGAATTTAGTGATACATGAGACATCCTAAAAAGAAAAAAAAAAAAGAAAAAAGAAAAAAAAAAGAAAAAAAGAAAAGAGAAAAAAAGAAAAAGTTATTTGATAGGATTGTGTGAGAAGGCAGGATATAAAGGGATTGAGAAGAGTAAAGGGGGATCTCTGACATACTGATTTATTTGTGAAACTGATTCATTTGAGGTATTTTTGTGAGAAGTAAGGACACTTAGGGTGTGATTCATCTGACCAAACATAGACAGCTGAAGTGTAGTAAAGGTCTACATCCAAGGTAATCACTTTAGGTTTCCTTTATAGGTAATACAGAGAAACTGCAAATACCTAGTTGTGATTCACTTTGCCTAATGTAGATATCAGAATAGGTCAGATGAATCATAAACTAAAATATCCCATTCTCCATCAATGATAAAAGTATTTTGGGAACTCACATACTTGACACTACACTTACTCTGTGGCCATTCTCAGTTCATCGAGCCAGAGACATCTGAAAATATACATTAAGTAGTTACATTTATCCATTAAGAAATAATTTCACTGAAAATAAAACAGTTGACATGTGAGAGCCTCACACAGTGAAAACGCCAAACCAGACTGAGACAAATTTTTGTATATATGCATTTATTCCTTTCACTTTTTATGAATTTAGTACTCTGTGTTAGAAAGTGGTTGGTAGATACCAGCGCCCTCAGGCTGGAATGGGCACCAACACAGTGAGACCAGGATGCTCGATCTGTCCTTCCAGGGGCTCTCTCGTTAGCCAGGGAAAACATGCCGTCTCCTCCCTTTCTCTCCACCTTTCCTCCTTCTGAGCACAGAAGTAGATTTGACTCGTGTGGCACACACAGAACAACGGGTTTGATTTACTGTTCTGATTCTGGTGGCACTGGTCAAGCACAAGGCTGCTGGACAGTTACCCTCCAACAGCACTGGCTGCACACCTTATTGTCCTTATTCTTGTTCCTTAACTTACCTTTTCACTTTCTTTATACCTTCCTTTCTCCACCCAGTCCCCTCTCAAGTAAGCAACCTGCTAATAATTACTTTTTCCCCACTGGTCCCAGTTTTGCTTTATCCGTGGTCACATGTGGTTTTGATACTATTACGGAGGTAGTCTTGGCTTTACATGGTACTGCTCATATGGTTGCCTATGTACTGCTGGCCTTGGAAGACCATACTTTCAAAAAGGTCCTCAGTTCTCCCCTCAGGTGTCTGTGAAGCCCAGCTGCTTCACCCATAACTTCCCCTTAACTTCCTGTGAAATCCAGCCATCCCTCACAGTCTGAGCCTTAACTTTGGTCAGCTTCTCACATTGTTGTCTGTCACATCCACCAATTTTTTATATCATGTGCCATAGTTCCTCATGTCCTGTTCAGTTAGCTCAGCCTCAGGCCAGAGCCTCATTAGTCATTTACTTGCAGTCCTAATATTTTCAAAGGGTTGTTACTGAAAGTGCACCAGTAAAGGAGAGAGGGAATGAGATGCTTTAGGTACAATTTTATTTCTTCTTCCACTGAAACCTCTTTGTAATGGATATTGCTGGAATCTGTCTGTTCAAAGCCTCACTTTCTGATAAGGATAAAACAAAAATCATAGCAGTCCTGATGTTCTGCCGTATGTACATTTCGGTTGACATTTTCATTTTCAAATTCTCTAAAATTCTTTTTTTACTTAAAGATCAGTCTAGTGAGTTTTTAATTTAATCAACAGGAAAGGTTATGAAGTTTATGGTTTAATGCTCTCCAGTACATCTTGGGTTTTAAAGAAAAGCTTTCCTTCCAAAAGTGACCTTTTTTATCTCTCTTACACGCTCTTGTGCAAAGTCGTCTAATTCATATGTAGGTGTACACAGATTCGCACCCTGTGATGTAAGATCCTGTCTTACCCTTTATGACTTCTGGACATGAAAACATTTTATGAAGCAATTTTAACCCCATCAGTGCTCTACACATGTGTGTGAAGTACCAGTACCAGTGTCACAGAATCACAGAATCATAGAATCGTTTAGGTTGGAAAAGACCTTTAAGATCATCCAGTCCAACCATTAACCTAACACTACCAAGTCCATCACTAAACCAATTAAGGGTAGAGTAGCAAGTTCATGTTTCCTGGATTGGTGGCTGGATTATTTTTAAAGAAAGTAAAAACTAGGAATCACTAAGGTTGGAAAGGATCTCCAAGATCATCAGTCCAACCACCAACCCAGCACCACCATGCCCACTAAACCATGTCCCAAATTGCCACATCTACCCGTTTTTTGAACACTTCCAGGGATGGGGACTCCACCACCTCTCTGGGCAGCCTCTTCCAATGCTTGACTACCCTTTCCGTGAAGAAATTTTTCCTAATTTCCAACATAAACCTCCCCTGGTGCAGCTTGAGCCCATTTCCTCTCGTCCTATCACTAACTACTTGGGAAAAGAGACCAACACCCACCTCACTACAACCTCCTTTCAGGTAGTTTTAGAGAGCGATAAGGTCTCCCCTCAGCCTCCTCTTCTCCAGACTAAACAACCCCAGTTCCCTCAGCTGATCCTCATAAGGCCTGTGCTCCAGACCCTTCACCAGCCTTGTTGCCCTTCTCTGGACATGTTACAGCACCTCAATGTCCTTCTTGCACTTATGGGCCCAAAACTAGACACAGTATTCCACGTGCAGCCTCACCAGCGCCGAGTACAGGGGAACAATCACCTCCCTGCTCCTGCTGGCCACACTATTCCTGATACAAGCCAGGATGCTGTTGGCCTTCTTGGCCACCTGGGCACACTGCTGGCTCATGTTCAGCCGGCTATCGACCAACACCCCCAGGTTCTTTTCGGCCAGGCAGCTTTCCAGCCACTCTTCCCCAAGCCTGTAGCATTGCATGGGGTTGTTGTGACTGAAGTGCAGGACCCGGCACTTGGCTTTGTTAAACCTCATACAGCTGGCCTTTGCCCATCGATCCAGCCTGTCCAGGTCCCTCTGCAGGGCCATCCTACCCTCCAGCAGATCAACGCTCCCACCCAGCTTGGTGTCATCTGCAAACTTACTGGGGGCGCGCTCAATCCCCTTATCCAGATCATTGACAAAGGTGTTAAACAAGGCTGGCCCCAAAACAGAGCCCTGGGGAACACTGCTTGTGACCAGTTGCCAACTGGACTTAACTCCATTCACGACAACTCTCTGGGCTCGGCCATGCAGCCATTTTTTTACCCAGTGAAAAGTACGCCTGTCCAAGCCATGAGCTGCCAGCTTCCCAAGGAGAATGCTGTGGGAGACAGTGTCAAAGGCTTTACTGAAGTCCAGGTAGATGACATCCACAGCCTTTCATTCATCCACTAGGCTGGTCACCAGGTCATAGAAGGAGATCAGGTTGGTCAAGCAGGACCTGCCTTTCAGGAACCCATGCGGGCTGGGCGCAATCCCTTGGTTGGCCTGCACATGCCTGTTGAGCGCACTCAGGATGAACCACTCCATAATCTTTCCCGGCACCAAGGTCAGGCTGACAGGCCTGTAGTTCCCCAGCTCCTCCTTCCAGCCCTTCTTGTAGATGGGCGTCACATTGGCAAGCCTCCAGTCATCAGGGACCTCCCCTGTTAACCAGGACTGCTGACAGATGATGGAAAGTGGCTTGGCAAGCTCCTCTGCCAGCTCCCTCAGTACTCTCAGGTGGATCCCATCTGGCCCCATAGACTTGTGAGTGTCCAGGTGGCATAGCAGGTCCTTAACTGCTTCCTTGTGGATTATGGGGGCTCCATTCTGCTCTGTCTTCCAGCTCAGGGGGCTGAATACCCTGGGGATAAGTGGTCTGGCTGTTAAACACAGAGGCAAAGAAGGGATTAAGTACCTCAGCCTTTTCCTCATCCTTAGTGACAATGTTCCCCCTTGCATCCAGCAAAGGACAGAGATTCTCCTTGGCTCTCTTTTTGTTGTTGATGTACTTGTAAAAACAATTTTTATTATCTGTTACAATAGTGGCCAGATTGAGTTCTAGCTGGGCTTTTGCCTTTCTAATTTTCTCCCTGCATGACCTAACAAGATCCCTGTACTCTTCTTGAGTTGCCTGCCCCTTCTTCCAAAGGTGGTAGACCTTTCATGCTTTGCTGAAAACATGTGATCTTAATCTTTATTCTGAAAATTGATAAAACTTAAACACTAATTTGAATGTGTTATCAAAGGAAATGGGTTCTTTTTCTGAACTGGGCCAGTAGGTAACACAACAACATAGTTGCTTGTATTTTTAGATATATTATATTTGAAATAATAGGGCTGGAGTGTTGTGACCTTTTAAAATAACAAAGTAGTCTCAAATAAGAATGTTTCTGTTAAGAGTTATGCTTTTTCAGGGGACATTTTGGTATGTTTGGTACACAAGTAGTGGACAGTTGTTTCATGGGTAGGGATTAATACAGGAAAACAGAATTACCAGGTGGAAGGAAAGCCATGTGTTTATTTGGGAGAAGGTCTGAAAGAGTTTGGAGGAGACAAAAATTGAAATACAGGAAGTTGAAAGGCTGAATAGGTCCTGGAAAATGAGAATAAGAAATTTTTCATGACTGTGTTCAGTAGGTATGCAGAGAATCAATCAATGTTTCAGTACCTGTAAAAATAGAGTAAGATAGAGATAAGACCAGGTCTTTATAAGATTTAGATTGGTTTCATATTTACGATCAAATCTAATCTATTTCAGTAGTGAGAGTGTGTTTGTGTAAAAAAGTCACAGTTCTCCAGTGAGGTATTTATGTACAGGCAGGGAAAATCTACTCTGACAGCTTTGTTGGGGGAAATATGTATTTCAGCTGTGTTGCCCATTCACTATATGTCAGAAAGCCTTTGTAACTTTTACCCGTAATTAACGTACGGGCACTTCCTCTCCTGGTTCCTGTGGCATCATTTCTTAAGCGGTCCTATCCATCTTCTACAGGGAAACACACTTTTGGCCACCCTGATGAACTTAGTTGGTAGCT
Organism: Pelecanus crispus; assembly: GCF_030463565.1. Classification (NCBI taxonomy): domain Eukaryota; kingdom Metazoa; phylum Chordata; class Aves; order Pelecaniformes; family Pelecanidae; genus Pelecanus; species Pelecanus crispus. The sequence continues at coordinate 107,439,234 of NC_134645.1, forward strand.
GAAATACTTCCTTCTGATGTAGCTAAAAGGATGCCTTCTTAACTTCTCAGGTATCACAAGACCCTGATGTCACAACAGGGGCTTATTTTTATTGTCATAGAGAAGGAAATGGGCATTCTCTTCAGCCTTTACTAAGACACATGAGGACATAGACTGTGCTTTGCAGACACCTCCACTCAGTCCACTGAGGAAGAAGGAGAAGTGAGCCTCCATTGCTGTCAGTTACCCATGCAGGGATTTTAAAAGTGACTGTATGAAAGCTTTGCCTTGCCATAGAGTAATGTTAGCAGCATTTCCACATAACATGAGTTTATAAAATAAGAGAACCAAGAGAAAAAATTGTAATCAAAATATAGCATAGACAAATGTTTTCAAGGAACAAACCCTGTCATCATTTCACTGATATATTCCATCTGGAAATTCCTTTAAATATCCTTGCACTATGTTTACAGCATAAATAAGGTAGCAGAATTCAACTCCTCATTTTTTATTCTTAAGCAATATAAAAGCATATGTGCTTTTCAAACTGTGAAGATATTTTTGTATATCACAAGTATTGGCAATGATTAGACAAAAACACAAGATTTTTTTCTGGAATATAAAAGCCAGTAGTTTTGTGGGCTGTTGGTTCTTTTTAGTTAACTTCTGTTTTTCAAATCATATGATATTGCTTTCAAAAATATGAAAAAGCCCCGATGTACATGACATTTTGGATTTCTTACTATTTCCATTCTTCTTAGTTACTCCTGAGATTTGACACATTTTTTTTAATGTATTATAAATTATCTTTTAAAGTTGTACTGAAAGCTGGTATGTTTAAGTTAGAATGCCAGAAAACATTTTTCAATATACTTCTGGGCTGAATAGTCGCCATCTTGGGTTATCCATGAATAAAGGAAGGAAAAAAATTCATTTAGGACTCATGGTGCTTAGAAGGGGGGAATTCCTGGCATTTTTGAGAAGAAATTGATTCAGTAATGGACAATGTGCTGCCTTGCTGCCTCTTTTACTCTTTGAGGAATCCCAGAGGACACTGATTCAATTTCAGAAGCCTTTGAGCATTCATTAGTTGTAACAAGCATAAATAGGATATTTAAGAAACATCTGCAGTTCTGCAACTTTCAGCTCTGAAAAGCTGTATGAACAAAAAAATTCCTTATACTAGTTCAAAGCAAGAGTCTTGTTTGTCCCACTAGGTATGAATGGATGCCTAGGAAAGGGTAGAAAAAGGCAAAAATATGTGAAACCTGCCTCCTATAATCTCCCACCCGCTGTCTGGTTTTAGCTGGAGAATTTCCTGCAGCTGAATATGGTTTATATTTAGTATACAGGTATTTCATAATCCTCAATTTATACTTTTCAGAAGTGCTTGTGAAGGCTCCGCTTAAACACATGATGATGTTTTGTATCATCCACATTCCACGGGATACATTCAAGGGTGGGGATTCCATAGCTCTACCTCTCATGATCCAAACTCATACAATTTGGCATCACTGAATTAAGCTTATGCTCTCCTGACTACTGTAATAACAAAAGTAACAAAAAAGTGGAAGCATTTGCTATGTATGTTACTTAAAGGTAGTGATACGAAGACAAATTATAATTCCTCCGTTCAATTCATTCAGTATTTATGCATTGTGTAGAATAAAAAAAAGAGCACACCACAGAGGTAGTCAGTGGTCTCAATCCAGATGTTATTGGCCTCCAATAACAGTAGTGAAAGAAGTAGATGAGGTCTTCTTTCAGATAACTTGAAAAAGCTGTATGTCTGCAGGCCATGGTCTTCATGGGTGACTTTAATCATCCTGATATTTGCCGGAAGAGCAAGGCAACAATAACAGAAATCAAGCAATCCAGGCTTCTGCAGTGCAGTGATGACAACTTCCTAATACAAATGTCAAAGGGGCTGATAAAGGGAGATACTCTGCTAAATCTCATGCTTTACAAAGACCTGGTCAGGGTTAGTGAAAGTCAGGGGCTGTCTCAGCTGCAGCAAACACAAGACGGTGGAGTTCAGAAAACTGAGAGGAGAGAGTAAGACGAAAAGCAGGATTCCAAACCTGAACTTGGGAAGGGCAGACTTTGGCTTTCTCTGCTTGGGTGAATCTCGTGGAATTTGGTTCTGGAGAGAATAAGACTCCAGGACAGCTGGTTGATTTTCAAGGAACACCTCCTCCAGCTCAACAACGGTCTTCCCTGATAAGCAGGAGATCAAGCAAAGGTGGCAAGAAGCCTGCATGGGTGGCAAGGAACTCTTGACAAAACTCATAAACAGAAAACAAAAGAATACAAGGGTGGCAATGGGGTCAGGTGACCCAGAAGGACTGTGGAGATGCAGGGGAAAGCCAAAGCCCACCTGGACTTGAGTCTAGAGAGGGATAATAAGAGCAACAAGTAGGGCTTCTACAGGTACAATGGAAGGAAAACTAGGGAAAATGTGGGCCTACTGGTGGTTGGGGCAGGTAAACCGGTGACAGAGGACATGGAAAGGGCTGAGGTATCAAATGCTTTCCTCACTTAGCTAGATAGAGCTGATGGGAAGAGATCTCATTTTGACTCTTTAACGTGCTTTATTTTGTGTATCTTTTTTCAGTAAATTGTTTTTGCTTCTCTTTTATGTTCCTGTTAAATTTTTAAATACAGTGTAGTCAGGAAATTGTCTATTAGAGCTGACATTATGCTTTGTTGTGTCAGACTGGGTCAATAAAATCTGTTGTTCTTGTTGCAGGTGTTTTTGTTTAGGATCCCTACAGAGAAAGCAAGTGTAAACAGCCTTGCCTGTGGTTTCGTTCTGATTTATCTAGAAATCTGAGCAACCTGTTAATCACAGGATATTATTTAATCAGCCGGGCAAATACTATGTGGGTGTTACATCTTTCTTGAACTGCACATAATTGATATGGGAAAAGCAAAGCAAAACAACACCAGCATTGCTGGACAGAACATTAGTGGTTAATGAACGGATGTGCCTTTTTTAAAGAACAAAAGAGATTGAGCTAACTCGGTTATGTGAAAACCCTATTATGTGAAAATGGTTTAACCTGCCATTAATACATAAGATTACCTTTATGAACATATTTTTCATTATCACTCTGATAATGAATTTTGTCTCTTCTTTATTTTCCATATTATTCCTTGATGAGACCAGTTAGCTGGTAGCAGATATGTGCATAAGTATTTATTGTTCATTCTTATTGCCTCCTCATCAGCTACATTTCTTTTTCATCTTCTGGGACAAAAGAAGAACATTTTTTTAAATTTTATTTTCCAATTCTAGCATGGCAAGTACTGTATTTCATCTTAATATGCTAGCATTTGGGAAAAACTGGAAAAAAAAACCCCAGATGTTGTGGGTGGAAGACTGCCTTTTTTTCTGGTTGAAATGAATTAATTGATTAAGGGCTTACCCAGTAATTTAGACAGGATAGCTTCTATTGCTGAAACCATAGCATCGGCTCAGCACATTTTGTTTTACTTTTCTTTTAGGGAGAGATAATAATTTTTATTAGACTTGTTTTTAAATTGGGAAGAAATGGACAGACTTTCTGGGCCTTCATTTTTACTGGGTCTGGTTGCCAGTGCCTGGCTAAACTTCTGCTTTTGTCTAATTATAGAATTCTATTACTCCGACCTGTGAACTTTCTGAATCTAAATAAGCATGGGTTTGAAATTGCATGGAGCAGATATTCACTTGATAACTCTGATTCTTGCTGGAAATAATACAAGGACAGGCATATTTCCGTTAGTGTGGAATCGCCATTTGGAGACGTTGAGGAAATGGAGAAAGAGAGAAAATGAAAGTGAGAAATATAATTTACTAAAATTATCTTTTAGCTGTTGTAAACTGCTTTAATTTATGGTTGTTCTACAATAACTTAGAAAAAAATGGGGTTTTTTCATGCTCTGAGAGGATAAACATATCTGATTCTCATGACAGTGAATTATTTTCCAGTAATCAAAAAATTACATGATCAGGGAAAGAAATAGAGTTACCTAGTCAGTGTACATATATGAATAATGAATTTGTTGTTAATGTGGATTATATTTCTATTATATAAGTCTTTCCTCTGTTTGACTATCATTTTCAAACTCCAAACTCTAGTCCCACAACAAATGCAGTTGCTTCATTTTTTTGAACTATAGTTAAATAAAAATACATCCTTAGGGAAAAAAGGCTTCTTAATGTGTAATGAATCAAAATGTGAGAGGAACTGATGTTGCTGGGCTGACTTCAGTTTAAGAGAATAGTTTCCGTCTTATTTTAATAACATTAATTCAAGAATTGTTTCCATTCTAAAGATAGTGATATTGAGCTAATAAACTTTCAATTGAAGTTCTTTTAAAAATATCACTGCCTTATGGAAGAGGGGAACTTTGGAATTCCCTTTGTTATATACTGGTGTGCAGCAGTCTGAATCAGTCCTCTTCCAGCTGATGTTGATACATGGGGATACTGAAAGTGATCATGCACTAACATAGATGCACGTAAGATGTGCAGTCAGGACCCCTGTGGACTTGAGCATTATTACCTGAAAAACTGAAAGCTTAGATTATAAATTTAATATTAAAGGTTATTAATTTACAAAGCTTAACGTCTTATTTAAATTAAATGTATCAACTGTATTAATTGTACTTAATTAATAGAATGTAAAAATGTAAATAAATACAATTTATAAGTAAAAATAAAATTATTATGATAACAAAATAGAAACATATTAGAAATTTGAGATTACAGACTTGTAGACTAATGGTTGGTATTCATTGCATTGGTGATTTTCTCATTAAGGCTTTGCAGAAGAAGAATCACTGCAGATTAAATAATATTGAACTAATTATTTTTATAATTCGTTGGATGAAGGTATTTTCAGGAAAGAGTTTCTGTGAATTGACTGTAGAGACTGAACAGGTTTTTAGTGTGATCATGAGGAGATCTTGAATTCTGCAGTTTAGCTATGGCCAAGTAATTTATAGTATTCTGTGATCAGGTGTTGTCCTCATAACTACTCCATTGGCAGCTTCAGGCATTTAGCTTTTCATTTAACAATATAAATGTCACTGGGAGTGCCAATAAATACTGGCAAATCCCTGAAAAGGTCAGATTGGTTCTATAACTCAAATACCTGTCTAATGCTAATGGCTTCTCAAGGTTTTGTGTGAACACTTTAAAATAAACAGCCTTCCATCAGGGTTCTGCAACTTTTTTTTTTTTAGTATAAGCCTCTAATACATATATATATATACATATGTGTGTGTACTGCTGTTGCTTTACAGATGTTACAAGTTTTATTACACAAGTTCATTACGTTTAAAAAAAGACATTAAAAGGTGAGAAGGTAGAATAAAAAGGGCTAAGCTAGCAAACTAGAAGCTGAATGTCCCTTGCCCAGACAACACCCTCTGCACTGCTGCAGAAATTATTTCTGACATAGAGAGATTGATCCTCTCCTCCTGGCTTCATGTTAGTCCTTCCACAATTTTCATTGGTATGTGCTCCATGCTGGAGTTGGAAATAGCATTTTAAGACTTCAACTTTAAATCCACTTCTTGCCCTTGTCTGCATTGTCTACATTTCATTTTTTTGTTCATTACATCAGAAGAGACTAAACAGACATCCAGACACGTTGAGACACGTATGAGATAAATTATATAAATACATACTACGTAGACATATTATAAATATAAAATATATTAAGAGTCCTGAAGCTGACTACCATATATGGAGAGAAATAAAAAAAAATTTAAAGACAATAGGTTGAAATATAGTGTAAAACCAGCAGAGACATAATCTTCCTGGCTTTTCTTGCCCATCCCAAATGCACTTCTAAAAGAATATACGGACACAGCTTTTAGTTAGTTTTTAATTACATTAAGAATTAATTTAAATTACAAACAAAGACACCATCCTTAACACATTTCAAAAATTAGCCAGTAATTGCAATTTATGTTTTTTTAAAGATATCTCTCTTAAGGTTTTTGTAACTAAATCATCTCTTCACTTGGTAGCTTTTATTTAATTTAATCAATGATTACATGGTTAGAGAGGATGCATCAATTCAGGAAAATAAATAGCTAATCAAAAGGATATTTGTTTTCACATTTTGTTCATTATGAATTTTATATCAGAGACTTAGCAGACCAGAAAAGACAAATGAAGTATCTGCAAGCTTTCCCTTAAAGTGTCAACACAGCTTCATCTACCCTGGGGAGAATAAAATCACTCAAACCTTGAGCTGATTCATTCACTGTACTATTTTCAGCAAGAAATAGCAATTATATGTTATCCTTCAGGTTCTGCGAGTTCAACATTTCAGTTATATAAGTCACAAGAACAGACTAAATATTCTCTTAAACAGATTTAAATCTGGTATGATTTTGTTCTGTCCCAAGTGTCTATGTAATGTCTACCAGAATTTTTACAAATTACTTGAAAAGTGAATACTATTCCCTGCATGAGCTGATCTGAACCCCTGTCTTCCTATGTCTATTGAGCTGAAATTGTGGGTATTAAATGCACATTGCTGGATTTTTTTTCAGTGATCATATCTTACCTCTTGTGCATGGTTTTGGCATTTTGTCTTGTTGCTTAACTGTTATTTAAATTAGCATTGCTGAGCCTTTATTTTGGTTGGAACTAAACAAAATGCTAATTTTGAGAACTGTTTTTCAGACTATCTCTTTCCATTTGGTGTGAGTAGAATTTGGTGAGGTGACTGCTTACTTCTTGCCTAGTTGCTTATATGGCCCAGCCTAAGATTTGTCTAAACTTTTGTGTATTTTTTTTTAGTATACCTTGAGAATATCTGCTCTATATAAAACCATTTCTTACACTTTCAGAGATTTAAATCTGGGTGGTCTAGTCTTTACAGTTACAGAGGGTGAATCTGAACATGGGTACATGGTTCTTCCACGGAGGTTAGTCATGTCAGGAAGTCCTGCAGTAACATCTTCTTTCCCTTTTCACCTTTTCAGAACTCAAGACCCAAGTATGCCCTCTTGTACTGGTCACAGACAGACCAGAGATAAATTGTGGCTGAGAATTTGTATCAGAAATAGATTTTGTTGGAAAAAGCACTTCTGATAAAGTTTTTTTTCAAAATTTAACAAATTTTATCCTGGAAATGACAGAGTAAAAACATTTTTCTTCAAAACTGAGTTTCTTCAAAAAATTGTCTGTGATAATACTATGTATTTTAGAGCATTAGTATGTGTTACTACTACTGACTTAACATGGTACCACTCTATTAATTGCAGAATGAAATTAGTATTTTGCTTGTTAGAAAAAATAGCTATTTATTATTGGTTGAAAAACTGGGGTAATGAAGTACTATTCTAAACATAAATAAGACACATGACCTGAAAAAGAATGCTCCAGTCATTATTAAGTCATTTCTAATATTTCAGGTGTCAAAATGCACCACTATAGACTTCTACTGAAGTCACAAAACGATGTGAAATATAAAAATAATAAAACTCATAAAATGTGGAGTAAATGTCCAAAACTCTTGTGGTCTGGGGATCAGAAATCAATCTTATGAAACAAAAGTAATCGGCAATTTATTTTGTGAGAAAGAAATATAAAGAACAGTATTTTTTTCTGGATTTGGAATAGTGAACAAATTCTGATTTCCCAGCTATTTCTCCATAATACATTTCACTTCTGTGAAAAGAAAACACTGTTCTTCACCTCAGAAACTTTCAAATTCCTTTTCCATTACATCAATCTCATTAATAGAATATTTGTAGATTAAGCCAAGGCTGTATGTTGCCTATAATGTATTTGGAGAAAGTGCATTTCCTAAAAAAATCCATGTTTTGAAATGTTTATATGACATACAACAGTGTTTTGAAGCTTCAGGATGTCTTCAGTCCAACCTCCTGCTCAAATCAAGGTGAACTATAAAGTCAGAGAAGGTTTCTGGCAGTCCAGGTGCATCTTGAAAATCACCCAGGATGAAGACCACTTACCTCTCTGGTTAGCTAGTTTCAGCATGAAGCCTGTTGATTTTTTTTTTTTCTTTAATGAAAAGATATTGTATTTAAACAGCTGACAATAACAATGTAAAAAAATAAATTTCAGAAAAACATCTACTTATAGCATAGTAGCATATCTGCATAGATATTTGAATTTTTAGGAAGTTAACTGGAATGAGATTTTCCTATGTTCTAGAGGCACCTTTGATGCGCTAATAAAAGTTGGGTTTTTTTTTTTCCCTTTTGTTCCTTTTCAACCAGGAGCTAAACCATTCATCTCGCGAATTTTATGACTCAACTGATTCTTTAAAACATTTTTCTCTTTATATTGACTTAGATCAGAACTTTCACTGACTGCCAGAATGAGATCAGCCCCTTATTTCTGTCCTATCATTATTCAACCCTGTGAATTTGAGCCTTAATAGAAAAAAGAAATACCAAAAGAGTCAATAAGATTTAAAGGAAGTAGACTTTTTTTGACTGAAAATAAAGAAACTGTCATAATATTACCTGAATCTGTAGAGCTATTGACAAAATTATAGTTATGTTTTGTTTTGTTTTAATATAGTTTAAGTATATTAATTTGGGAAAATAGCTAGTTTTATTGCATATATTTAAAAGCAAATTAAATCACAACATAAGAAAGCACTGATGCATTAGAATATTACTTACCCCTTACTGAATAAAGAAGATAATGGATTTTTTTTCCTTGCCTCTTGTATACTTCATTTCATTCTTCTCAGTGACAACACTCAGGTGAGAAGCTTCTAATAAAACCTAATCAAGTGTGTTGAAATATAAGGAAACTAACAAACATTTTAATATTCAAGCGAGATATTTTAGAATCTTATTTTCCAAGAAATTGCAATTAAATGAAACGTTTCAGGGATGCAAGAATATAACATGAAAGGACTGGTTACTTTGGTTCTTTTTTCTTTTATACCTTTGAGATATTTGGGCAAATGCTTAGTAACAGAAGGACATTTTTTAAAAATACAATTGAATTGCAAGGTTTTCAGCAGGAATTTTTTAAACACTTGTACATATAACAATAGTTTGGTTCTCTTATTTTTTGTATATTTAAGAATCACATTGACACATGATTTCCTATCCAGAAAATTGCAAATGAGAATTGTGTTGATTTTAAATATTTCAAGGATATATAACATTTAACCCCCCTCTATGGCCACATTATAGGCTAAAATTTAGAATTTCAATCCAGCTGGCAGAAACTAGACTGTTTTGCTTAACTTCTTGTACAGCTTTTGTTAATATCAACAAGTGTAAATGTGTTAGCAACTGCTATAGATGTGATAGCTTGTTTCTGTGGAATCTTTGTGTACTTGCCTTTTTTCACAAAAAAAATGCCCAGGCCAGGGATGATAAAATCTACCTTGAAATTATATTATGCCATGCCAACTTAACTGATTTAGGTTTAGTTAATTTTGTAAATTTATCAGTACAGGACATGTTAGTTGATTTTTTTCTTTTTTTTCATTTGGAGTAATTTTTTAAATAGAACCCCTAAAAGGCCAAATTTAGGGGTTTGTATGTTTTTTCACGCTATATATTTTGTATGTGGCTAACTGCTCTAGTGGAAGGCATTCAACTAAAGTGCATGTCATGGTGTGTCTTGTTATAACTTGGCATAGGAATTACACAAGTAAGAACAGGAATGCAAAAGCAATTTTTAAAAATCTTTATAATAGTATAATATCAAAATAATATTAAAATAAGTAACTGGATACAGAGGTAACTCACATTCAAATATTTAGTTTTCATGAATGCCAACATTCTTCCTTGTTTTTTCTAAGTTTCCTTTTCCATTCATTTTGATTCTTCCTTTTGATGGCAAAGAGTAAGTCAGGGGCCTGCAGATGCTCTTTGCTTCTCTTAACTTACTCTTCCTATACTTTGGTTCTCCTGAGAGCAATAAGATTTCCTGATATAGTTGCTAGGTACTTCTAAAAGTATTTGAAAACTTCTTAGACAGTGCTTTTGAAAAAAGACATTTTTAGGGTTTTTGTATACTAGGAAGGAACAACTCAATCTTCTTGTTTGTCTCCCTTCTTTTTCTTCTTTTTTCTTCCTCCTTACTTTTCCTTACTGTTTATTTTCTAGTGTATTTGTATAAATATGAAGAGGAATGAAATAAGATGGAGGCACTATTACGAATGAAGGTTTTTTCTTTCTTTCATTACTTTGTTTATTCCCAGATAATGAATTTTCATTGCATAAACTGTGCATTTGAGAAGTTGAAGGGAATATGCTTGATGTTCAGAATAAACTAATAATGAATTGACATAGATTTGATGAAGACCTGTATAGTATCCAGAAATCAACTAGGGGAGTTTGGAAGAGCTGCTCTGAGCTCAAAGGAGAGCAGTACCTGCCCTCATAATGTAATGGTGCAGAAGATTGGATGTCAGCGTCTCAGGCCCATGCTGTGTTTTAGGTCCGTACCTTAATTTACCATTTGATAGTCTCACTGTTTAATTTAGTAGTTGAGGTGGAGCCTCAGAAACAACAGAATTACTTTTGGATCAAAAATACCTTTCTATGAGTCAGTGCTTGATAAAGGGACAGAGTGAATTCTACTTTCTGAAGAGGAAAACAGACCATTTAACATTAATTTAGCTTAAGACGGAAAGGAAAATTGTAAAAGATCAAATTTGTAAAGCCCCCAAGACTTACCTTTGCAGTTTAGCCTATTCCTTATCAGAGAAGTAATCCTGCACGGGTCTTTTTTGTACTATAAATATAGTAGATAATTAACATTGGAGGGCTATTTGGGCTATTTGGATAAGAAATTTATGTCTCGAAATGATTTAAAACCATATTTGTATTTAACAGTTACAACAGTTGCATTGTTCATCTTAAGTGAATTGAAAAAAGACGAGATTTTGTTTGTAAATGCCCATTAAAATAAGCAAAAAAGCCCACATTAAAGTTAGTAGAGGAGTTAAGAGATGTGCGCACACCTGCAGGGCTATGATCTTATTGGCATCATGGTGGCATCAGTCTTCAGCAGCAAGTACTCAACCCACACCGCCCAAGGCTCAGAAGGCAAAGGCAGGGACTGGGCAAATGAAGAACTGCCCACCGTAGGAGAAGGTGACGTTTGAGACCATCTAAGGAACCTGAAGGTGCACAAGTCCTAATGAGGTGCATCCGTGGGTCCTGAGGGAACTGGTGGATGAAGTTGCTAAGTCACTATCCATCACATTTGAGAAGTAATGGCAGACTGGTGAAGTTCCCACTGACTGGCAAAGTGGAAACTTAACCCCCATTTTTAAAAAGGGAAAAAAGGAAGACCTAGGGCCAGTCAGTCTCGCCCCTATGCCAGGCAAGATCATGGAGGAGATCCTCCTGGAAACTATGCTAATGCACATGGAAAATGAGGTGATTGGTGACAGCCAGCATGGCTTCATTAAGGGCAAATTGTGCCTGACAAATTTGGTGGCCTTCTATGATGGGGTTACAGTGTTGGTGGATAAAGAAAAAGCGACTGACATCATCTACCTGGACTTGTGCAAAGCATTTAACACTGTTCTGCATGACATCCTTGCCTCTAAATTGGAGAGACGTGGACTTAACAGATGGACCACTTGGTAGATAAGGAATTTGCTGGATGGTCGCACTCAAAAAGTTGTGCTCAACGGCTTGATGTCCAAGTAGAGACCAGTGACAAGTGGCATTCCTCAGGGGTTGGTATTGTTTAACTTCTTTGTCAGCGACATGGACAGTGGGATTGAGTGTACCCTCAGCAAGTTTGCTGAGGACACCAAGCTGTGTGGTGTGGTCAACATGCTGAAGGGAAGGGATGCCATCCAGAGGGACCTTGACAGTCTTGAGAGGTGGGCCTGTGCGAACCGCATGAAGTTCAACAGAACCAAGTGCAAGGTCCTGCACCTAGGTCAGGGCAATCCCCAATAGCAATACAGACTGGAAGATGAATGGATTGAGAGTAGTCCTGAGGATAAGGACTTGGGGGTACTGGTGGATGAAAAATTGGATATGAGCTGGCAATGTGCACTTGAAGCCCAGAAACCCAACTGTATCCTCATCTGCAGAAAAAGAAGCATGGCTGGCAGGCTGAGGGAGGTGATTCTCCACTTCTGTTGGAGTGAGTCCAGAGGAGTGCCACGAAGATGATCAGAGGGCTGGAGCACCTCTCCTATGAAGACAGGCTGAGAGAATTGGGGTTGTTCAGCCTGGAGAAGAGAAGGCTCCAGGGAGACCTTATAGCAGCCTTCCAGTACCTGAAGGAGGCCTACAAGAAAGCTGGGGAGAGACTTTTTACAAGGGCATGTAGTGATAGGACAAGGGGTAATGACTTTAAACTAAGAGAGGGTAGATTTAGATTAGATGTAAGGCAGAAATTGTTCACTCTGAGGGTGGTGAGGCACTGGAACAAGTTGCTGAGAGCAGCTGTGGATGCCCCATCCCTGGAAGTGTTCATGGCCAGGTTGGATGGGGCTTTGAGCAACCTGGTCTAGTGGAACGGGGTTTGGATCTAGATGATCTTTAAGGTCCCTTCCAACCCAAACCATTCTATGATTCTGTGATTCTATAATCAAAACCCTTACTCATGGGAAAATAAACTGTTATTCTCTCTTTGTGAAGAAATCTTAATGAAATAAAATTCAAAGTGCATTTGACATTGTGAGATATTCCTTTACAAGCTGGACTACACCTGAAGAATGAAGAATGGAATCCAATTTAGCACACATTATTAGGGGTTTTATGTGCTCACCCAAAACTCACGCCCTAGAAACATCACTAGCTAATAGGTGACCACAGAAAATGTTAGACTCAACAGGTCTGACCTGGCATATGCATATCACTGTAAACCACTGAAATAATCAAATTCTGAAAGGGGAGGTGCTAATTTTAAAGGGACAGGATGATAGTAGCATTAGAGGAAAACACATTGTCAATAGGACCATGGATTTGGGGGTTTCTTGGAATTTGGAGTAAATTGGTAATGACAAAAATAAATATAGCAGATGCCATGGTGTATAGTTCTCCATCTAGTTCCATATGAGACTTCAGCTTTTAGTTCATATTATCATGTCATAACGAGTAGAGAGAATAGAAATACACCAGAGATTAATTTTTTTCAGTGATGAATGCAGAGGTTCTAACATGCTGGGCAACCGTTGCGTCAATTGTAACACACAGGGTTTTTCTCCAAGTAAATAAGGTAGTGTATATTTTTAAAAATTATCTGGTAAACATTTAATTTAAAATTATATTTTTAGATTTTTTGTACTTTTTTTTTTTAAAGTTGAGGTTTCTAACATGTTTGAAAGTTGATTACTGTAGTCTGTATCCAAAGTAACCAAATTTGCCACAGTACTACAGAATGGTAGATTGCAATCCAGTTTGTACTAAAGTATGCTATTTTCATGCATCTACAAGGGAAATAAATGGTGAATGAACTGAAACATATTTAGAAGAATGGAGTGCTCCTTTTTCTTCCCATTTCTCCTATGCTTCCCTTTCTTTGGAGACTAAGTGACTGGAGTAAGCCTTTGTTGTTTAGTACACGCCTTTTTCATTTGCTAATTGTTACTGTAAATTACAAAACACCTTTAAGACTTGGAAAATGGAAGAAGGCAAGGAACTTGTATTAAAAAACTACCTTGAACAAGGCATTTTTTAACCCCAGTCTCTGTTTCACCAGGGTTCAGTGAGCATATTTCTGTCTAATCAAACCTATGAATTAAAATAGTCTCTAGAAGGGTCCAAGTGTGAAGAACTGAAAGGAAATTATTAATTCTGCTTCCTGGTAAAATTACATTGGGGTGTTCTTTTCTGAAGATAAATATATTTAGATTAGAAACAAAACCAAAATTGTTGTTTCTTTATGTAATGAACAAACATATTTTTTTCTTGCTCTTTTAAGACATGGAGAAAGATCAAAATGGTTAAGCTTAGGCTTAAAGATCAAACTCCACTGAGGTGGTGGAAAACAGTCATCTCGCTGTTCTTCCACTATCTATAATAATGTGCTGAATGTATGTTCTACTTCAAAGTATGATATTTTAGCAATTTCACTTTTTTTTGTATTTCAGTTAATTCAATGTGTACATTTAAAATAACAGTGTTGCTTAGATATGCAGTGTAATTATGAACCTTTTATCTTTGTGCTCTTGGCTGCCAGGGTTAAAAGCCTATATAGGTGCCAGAGTTCAATGTGATCAGTTTTTTCTGCATTTCCTGTCTAACAACACTTTGTGAAAGCCTAAAGAAAAATACTGCAAAAGCAGATGATCAAGGCTGTTTCAGAAGCTGTTGCTATAATAGCTGGAAGTCTCTGTTCTTGTACTGATTACTTTGTAAGAGATACCATTTAATAATGAAACAGTACTAAAACCTGACTGAAAAAAAATGAAGGAAAATGCAAGTGAAAACTTGCGCTCTTCAGCATTAAATGTGGCCAGTAGTTAGAGAAAACTAAAGAATTAAGACCAGCTTTTGCATATTGCACGTAGAGCAGACGATGCTTGTTACTGCCCTGACAACCTGCCCTAATCAGCCCTGTTCACAACACCTGAATGATGACCTGCTCAGTGGCAAAACTGATTTTTAAACCTTACCATCTGGATTACAGCAACCTGCAGACAGCTGCTGTTGCTGTTTTCCTTTAGCCAGTTTGGGGATTTGCTGTGTAAAAAGCCACTTTCTGAGAACTCAGTTGTGGTACACAGGTCAGTGTAGGAGTGATGGCCTTTCATGAGGCTAAGCATTGCTCTTCAGTGTCCAAGATTAATGTAGATCCACCATCCTACAGCTTGTGTATGCTTAGATCCTTTTAATTACCCTCTTTCTGCAAAATCTATACAACTTAACATTGTGTGATAAACTACTCTAGGGTAAGAACTTACTTGCTCCACAGAAAACAGGAAAGATAATATCTCCCCCCCTTACCCTCCCCAAAGTATACCTATGTCTTGAAATGACAAATATTTTTCTGTGTGTACTGAAATGTTTTGTGTGGTTAGTCACCTTTCATCCACTACTTAATTCAGCCATCATTGTTTGTAACAAAAATCTAAAATCAGAAAGATGTTCCTTGACTCTCCTGAGTTATAAAAGCTGTGATTTTTGATCAGCAATTATAATTCCTACTTGAAAGAAGAAATTATCTAGGAATACTAGTCACACAGTATTGTAGCAGCTATATAAAAATTAATATTCAAAAAGACATCTTTATTCAGGAGAAATTTCATTTCCTAGGTTGTATCAAATTTCCCTTACCTAAACATATGCGACCTTATCAATTCCCTTTATGTCCTTGGGACTACGGTGTTGTTCTCCAAAACATTTCTGCTAAATGACAACCCACATTTTTTGAATAGCTAGCTAGCGGTGTAGAAAAAATGCTTTTTTTTTTTTGCCTGACTTTATTTATTTATTTATTTAAATCAGAAGTAAGACACTAACTGATGTGAAAGGCAAATGATAAAATAATTTCACATTCTACTTTGAGTCTTTATTTGAAATAATAACTTCAGAGAAATAAACCTAAAAAAATAGGTAGTGTTTTCTCTGATTTTTAATAATCATATTAGATATTTAGCTGAGGTCAATATAGAGTTTCATGATTACCATTTGTTGTGTATATTGGAGGGGAGTTGAATGCTGAAACTCTGTTTTCCTTAATAAAGGACCTTACCTGTATTTGAAGAATACAAGTGTTAGGAAATTACATTATAAAAGTAAGTGAAAGATTTTTGTATGTGTCCCAAGCCTTAGGTTTAGTACATAGAAAATATTAATGTTTCCAATTAAAATTTTAATTGCAATATAAATTTTAATGGGAAACAACACATTTCTATTATATTGATTTTAATGAACAATTTTGCTTTATAAAAATCTTTTTGATGAAAAAATCTCTAAAAAAAAGTAATTTTCTGGTACTAATTTAATTTCTGATGCATAAAAATGAATATTAAAAGCACATTTCTGAACTGGTTCTTATCAGCTGTTGTCTTGGCAGTTCTCACCACAGAATTTTAATGGAATTCTAAGGGAGTTGAGATTGATGGAAAGTTCCTTTGTCTAAGTTGGTTACCAACATAAAAATTATGATTGGAAAAGGTACGTTAATAAAACTTTCAGCTTTTAAAGGTTAAAACTGATAAATTTTGAATGCATGAATTTGCATTAAGTTTGAATGCAAAACAGTGAATGCATCATTTTAGTATTGAACAATTTTAAAATCTTTTAATTTGGATGTTGCAGAACACTTCAGGAGGAGAGTGTGTTTTTATAATGTAGTCTTAGAATTAGAAGTCATGTGCTGAGCAGAGATCTGCACAGCTTTTTGCATGGTATTCTAGCTGAAACCAGTAGTGATGACAGTTGTAACATTCCTCTCAGGCCTGGAGAAGACAGTGTTATGAGATAAGGTCTTATATACTTATCTTTTATTGTCTTAGGAATTTGCTGAAAAGTTACTCGAAAGTATATTATTTTCCAAGGTCTGCTGAGATTTCAAACTGGCAAATAATTCCATAGAATAAGTGTTCTGTACGTAAGAAATAGGAATGCTTGAATAATGTGCAGTGATTTTAAAAATTTTTTCTCTCAGTGTGTCAGATGACTGTCATGATCATGCTAAATACACACTGCATTTATCAACAGAGAAACTTCTAAGTTTACATATAAATGTATTTATAAAACTATACATTTATAAATTTTTTTAATAAATTGTATTTACTTATAAATGTAAATAAAATATAAACATTCAAAATATATTGTAACAAACCCCATTTGTTCCTGAGGTTTATTCATTTACACCTAATAATTGTTTTCCTGGTTTATGATTTGGGAATTATTCTGAAGGTACACTAGAAGTATCAGATTTTTTTCAATTCATGTAGCAGAGGAAATATGGTGAAGTATTGTCTAAATACTGTAACACTCAATGACTGAAATAGTATTGAATTGCTACTGAGCTAAAGCATGCGATCCTAGATAACGGTGACCTGCCCGTGAAAAAATTTCACATCACAAAGACCCTTGAAGTTAGCTGTACTCATCCCTTTCTTTTCATATTAACATATTAAATTACCCTGAAGGCTAAGTATCTCTAAAACTTTACTTTCTTTGGAATACAAAGTACTAAAATAGAGTAAGATCAGACTGTAAACAGGGAAAATACGGAACTTTTTGCGTGAGGAAGATTACGTCTTGAGAACAAATCTACTCCCTTTGTTCTTAGCAAGACATCCTTTCTTATGGTACTTGCAGCATTCTTCAGTGACTTCTTGGACTGAAAAAAATCTTGAAAATCCTTTCTTGGAAAAGAAAATCTTTCTTTTCCATCACCTTTGAAGTCTGGCCATAGGTCTTCACCCTGTGACAGGCAGGTGTACTACTTTTCCTAAGACATCTGTAGCCCTGTGCAGCCTGCCTGTATCATCTGGGCTTCCCAGCATCGGCCAACCTGGGTACCCTCCGTCTCCCTTTGACAATCTTACACTGTGACTGCGTATTCATACACAATAAATATGTAGCCTTCTGCTCTACTTTGATTCCCAGCAAGCCCAGTAGAACACGCCATATACAATATTTGTACTGTGGTTTAAGAACAAATCTTTCACTTGCAATATTTGTCATATAACTTTTTTCCTCTTTCATTCCTTCCTGCCACTATAACTCTGGAGAAGAAAACTAGGGTTTGGAAGAGGGTAAACAAAATGAACTGTAACCTGTCAGCTTTTTATCAACTTACTCCTCATCTCCTGGAGCTGATTCTGTGACATCTAACAAATTCTATTGCCATAATAGAAAGCTGTTGTGTCTTTATTTCATTAGTGTGCATCGAGGATTTTAGTACAAAAAACATGGAAGTAAACCAAAAAGTCAAATACATTTCAACCTCTATTAGGCACATTGATCCCTTTCCCACCTCTGTATTTGATGGAATGAAAAAGGTGAAAGAGATGCTGGTTTTAAGTTTGATGGAATTACACAAAATACTCAAACTTCAGACAAGTATATTAAAATAATGGAGACATCTCTGAAATGGGAGATATGTGCTTATTTTTTGTATCCATAACAGCACATATGATCACATAGGTTTATAATATTTTAAAAGATATTCTATATGAATTCTCTGGCAGTACATTAGTTCACACTTTAAGGTCATCCCATCTGGAAAGCACTGCATTCAGCAAGTGTGTTTATTGGCTGGATATATATGAAATATGTGAATAGCTGTAATACGGGAGAATATTTAAAATTAGACAAAACTCAGAATACCTCTGCAGTTTCAAGTCCCAGAGGATGTGAAAGGACTCTTATTTTTACCTCCACATATGCAACATTTACAGACTATTGTCTAGCTATTACAGGGACTGTTTTGTTCTCCACAGAAAACACAGTTCAAGTAACAAAACTTTGGATTAATTTAGAAGCCAAAGACATAGTTTTAATTCATCACTGTGAGACATGCTTTCATCAGAGAGAGATTAAATCCAATTTTGCCAACCTGCAAGGCACAAATAAAAGAACACTTGTTAAAAAGTAGATCTCTGCTTATAGAGAAAGATCAGATCTTGTTACTTAGTTTAGAGTCTGAAATTTAAGCCTTGCAGCAAAGTTGAAACCTGTTTAAGAACATTTTCACTAAAGAGTTTTCATTGCCATAACTAGATTTGTTTTAAAATGAAGTTATTTTTCAGGCATGGGTGTATGAAACTCCATGAAAGCAGCTGCTTTGAACAGATTTGAATAGAATAGAATAAAATAGAACAGAATATAATAGAATGTTTCAGTTGGAAAGTACCTGTAATGATCATCTAGTCCAACTGCCTGACCAGAAGTTAAAGCATGCTGTTAAGGGTATTGTCCAAATGCCTCTGAAACACTGACAGGCTTGGGGCATCGACCGCCTCTCTAGCAAGCTTGTTCCAGTGTTTGACCACCCTCTTGGTAAAGAAATGCTTCCAAATGCCCAGTCAAACCTCCCCTGGTGCAGCTTTGAGCCATTCCCACGTGTCCTGTCAGTGGATACCAGGGAGAAGAGCTCAGCACCTCCCTCTCCACTTCCCCTCCTCAGGAAGCTGTAGAGAGCAATGAGGTCGCCCCTCAGCCTCCTTTTCTCCAAACTAGACAAGCCCAAAGTCCTCAGCGGCTCCTCATAGGACATTCCTTCCAGCCCTTTCACCAGCTTTGTTGCCTTCCTCTGGATGCATTTAAGGACCTTCTTAATTTGTGGGGCCCAGAACTGCACGCTGTACTCCAGGTGAGGCCTCACCAATGCTGAATACCATGGGATAATCACCTCTTTTGACTGTCTGGTTGTGGTGCGTTTGATGCACCCTGGGATGCAGTTTGCCCTCTTGGCTCCAGGGCACATGGCTGACTCATATTGAGCCTGCCGTCCGCCAGCACCCCCAAATCCCTTTCTGCAGGGCAGCTCTCCAGCCACTCCTCTCCCACTTTATACTTGTGCCCAGCATTACTCTGTCCCAGGTGCAGAATCCAGCATTTTGCCCTGTTAAATTTCATCCCATTAATGATTGCCCAATGCTCCAATCTATCTAGATCCCTCTGCAAGGACTCTTGTCCCTCAAGAGAGTCAACAGCACCTCCCAGTTTGGTATCATCAGCAAACTTGCTAATGATGCATTCAACTCCTGCATCTAGATCATTGATAAATATATTGAACAGAACTGGCCTTAGAATTGAACCCTGAGGAACATTGCTGGTGACCGGTCGCCAGTCAGATATAGCCCCATTCACTACAACCCTTTCAGCTCTGCCCTTCTGCCAGTTCTTCACCCAGCACACTGTGAACCCACTCATCCCACAGTTGGACAACTTGTCCAGAAGGATGCTGTGAGGGGCAGTATCAAAAGCCTTACTAAAATCTAGAAAAACTACATCTACTGCCTTCCCTTCATCCACTAGGCAGGTGACCTTATCATAGAAGGATACCAAATTAGTTAAACAGCACTTTCCTTTTGTGAACCCATGTTGACTGTGCCTGATGAAAAAATATGGAATGCTTCACAAATTTTTGTGTTATTTGGTTTCAACATGTCAATACATAAAGTTTTCAAAAACAAACCCAAGTTTTTACTCTGGCAATGGAGTTAGCAAACATACAGTAATGGCATTTTGTAGGTTGGAATTGTCACAAACTTATTTTTCAAGTGTAACACTGTAATCTTACTATTCGATTACGTTAACTCGCTTTTCAATTATTTTGGATGTTTTCATGTGTCCTGTAGTCAATCTATCCAAATTGTTTCAGTTGGAAAATCTACATTAAAGCAGATCCTGTAAAATCTATTTTTATCTCTTTCTGAATTTTTCATAGTCCACTTTACATATCCATATTTCTGCCCACTCTCCCCAGAATTTATGACTAGTAAAATTCCTCAAAGAACTTAAGTCTGATCTTGTTTATGAGTTTCAGTAAGGACCTTGGCACAAAATGCATCCCTATGCTATTGAAATCTCTTCATGTTACAAAAATCAGGAGACACGTTAAAGCACAGGAATATTAAAAGGAACCTAGAGGAAGAATTACATGACCTTGAAGATTGAACTAATAGAAACAGGATAATTTTAATAATAAATGTTCAAGGTCACACACTTTATTAGCCATAAAGTGAAAATTGAAAACAACATACAGAATAAAGTATTTGGTTATTAGTTCACTAAGGGATAAGAAGCAGTGTGACTTAGGTTACCCAAATATGCCTGCCTACTTATTGTTTTTTATAGGCATGGTAGATGTCTAGAGTCTTGTAGGTAATGGAGATCTTAGCTTGATTCAGTTGCCCCCAAAATGAATAGGTGCTTTGTACAATTGGAGATACACTAGGATATCTTGCTTGGTCTCCAGGTGCCACCCCACCACATGCTGGGTCTCTCATAGCTTTTTTGGAATATCCTGCCAACCCCATGCATCTGAAGTGGTGCTAGATGACTATGTTTAGGTGACTGAACTAATCTTTAAGAGGAAGAAGGTTTCCAATCAGTCTTCTGTCAGATTTGGCAGACTACATGCCTGTGTTGGAGAACCTAGAGCATCGTAAATTAATTAGACAGCTATGTTTCAGTAACTGAATCCTTCCAGTAATAGCTGAAAATTTCTGTAGGCACCAATGACTGAGATCATGGAGCATAATGGAAGCAAAGACATGCAGGAAGATACCCACCTGAGGTATTTTATCCTCAGAGCAAGTTTCATGTGGATGATGATGATCATCTTTGTGATAGCCAGTGGAAAAGCTGAATCACTGAAAAATGCACTGGTAACAGCCTAGAATGTGTGTTATATTTTTGTTCTCACATGGTTAAGAGGAAGTCAGATTAGTAAAGGTTATTTCTTGCTATTTATTTCCAGAAGTTCTAGAAGGCTACTAGAGTGATCAAGGTAATAGAGCATACCAGAGGACACTGAAAATGTAGCCATAAATGATATTTTGTCTCTTTAAATGCAGCAGAGGTAAAATCACCAGAGAGAGAAATAATCTATTTAACCAAAATACTGCAGCCTAAGAAAAACTGTGCATAAGCATACCATAATTAAGTTTTGGCTGGAAATTAGTGGAAGTTCTGGAGTCACCAAATAAAGCAAATACTGGAATATTAAAATAATGACAGGGAAAAAAAATTATTAGTTTTTGGATGCAGGTTGATTAACTTAGAAAAGCTGACTACAGTTACAGGGGCAGGACTGGACACAAAAGTCTTTTCCACTATATTCTGCATTCTTCTGAGACAGTCTTAACAACTATTATGAGCTGGAGAAATATTTTGCCCTTGATCGAATCATTCTGTGACTGAGTCTTGTACTGACTCTCTTTACTATTGCAGCAGTATTAATGTAGATGTGTTAGTCCACCTTTATGCTCACTTGAGATATCCATGTCTAGGAGCTTTGTTTCCATGTTGTAGTAGTTTATTTTAAAAAGCTGGCACTGGTTTCTTAAAAAATATCTACACATTACATCCAAACCTCCCTTTTTGCAGCCTTCCACTTGAATGACTTGCAGAGCAGGAGGGGATTTTGAATTCAAGTTTCTCTTTTGTCACTAGACATTAGACAGAGCCTTTTCAGACTGTTTGTTACAGTGCATTACAGCTAGTAGAAGAATTAGTATATAAACATTATAAATGTTGCTTAGAAAATTCTTTCCACCACTTCCTTCTGAAAACACAGAATATACTGTTGTGTTCAATATTTACCATAACAAAACTAATTCAAATTGACATTTTCATGATGCTTTTGACATACAAAGCAGATGGATTCCTAAAATAAAATGGTAAATTAAGCAATTAACATACATTTATAAATTTAATAATCTAAATGATAAAATAATTTAAAACTGTGAAGAGGAATAAAACTTCTAATTTTAACAAAGTCCTTTCACAGATCAGCATGCACTGGGGTAAGTCTTTTTTTGCAGTCCATATGGACAAGTAATTAATTTTGATTCTTGCCCCCTAGATTTCCACAGGCCAATTATACAGGTGTTAAGTAGTTTCATTTTGATTACAAATGCCAAAAGCATTCTGAATTCTGCAGTAAAGCGACAGATCAAAATGATACAATGAGGAGACAGCTGAATGGCCATGTGGGACAATTAGTGAATTTGTACATCATTTACCCAAGTTTACAGTTTATATAATGAAACATAGTGTGTGTATTTAATCTTTAAAAGCATATTTTTAGTCAGCATGTAAGTATAAATTTGACTTTCCTGTATATGGCTTAACAACTGTATAAGCAGTATTAAACTGAGCTAGTACATAAAAATTTTAGAGTAAGCTAAAGTATTCACATAACAATAATTATATTTTGTATACGTTTCCAACGGGATCTTATACCACAGTTTAGCAACTAGCATTTACCTGTCCTTCTGTCCTGCAGAAGTTAAGGATCAATCACCTCACTCCTTCTTAGCTTCCTCTTCTGTTTCATACCTATCGGCCACTCTTTTCTTTCAAATTCTTGAACGAATTGACATAACATAGTTAAACTCAGGCCAGTTGTTTTAACTTCTATGTACTGTCAAATTCATTGCTTTTGAACTAAAAAAATAAAAGTCTGCTTCTTCCACTGTAAATATTTTATGTCGATAAAGCTAGTATCTTTCTGTACATACTTTATCTTGATTTATAACCTCAGAGTATCACAGTCATGAGAATGTTACCGCTGTGTTTGCTGACAAACTATTCTGAGCTTCTGGACCAAACCCACTGAAATCTCCTTTCTCACTCTGTAAATAGGTTCCCCATCACAGCTGCCTCATATGGTCAGGAGCTTCAGTGATTAGGTCACTTCTCCATACAGAAATACCACTTCTTATACTGTAAATAGACAGTTTAGTCTTCTAATTTGTCATTATAAGCATAGAATGCACTGTTTCCCAATTCCTACATATTCATCTATCTAAATAACTTTTCATATAAGAAACAAATACTGACTCATTTTCTTCTGTGGCTTTGATATATTTTTTCAAGGTAGGATAAGGAGAGATAGAAGCTAACATATAAAAAACATACTGCATTTTCATTTCAAGGAGTTGGGAATGGCTAACATGCTATAATAGTTAAAGAAATGGGTAGGTTGCCATCGCTTGCTGTAGTATTAAATGCACATGCTACATGCTGTAACATTATGTGCTGCAGCATTGCATGCACATTGTGTACATATATATACACACATGAAAAAATCTGTAAAAATTCAAGAGATATTTATTAGTCTTCATGAACTGAGCTTACCCATTAGTACATTTACGTATTAGATATGAAATTAAGCTAGATGTTTTTTGCTGCATCTTTTTCCTATAATATTGAAATGGTGGTAGTACACTCTTTTTAAAATTTAAATAGAACATCTAAGCTTTAAATTGGAATAGAAGAGCCTGAAAAGGATCTATCTTTCAATCAATTCTTTTAGTAATTTTTTGTCTGTATGCATAACTATCAATTTTTCAAGATAGTCACGGTTGTGCAGTCCTGAAAGACAAGCTAACAGAAAATACTGATCAGATGTTTGCCCTCCTACCAATTTCACCAGAAAAATGACATATAAACAAAAATGAAAATGCTCTAATAAAATTATTTATAGTACAGTGTAGTTCTGTTATATGATTTCATCTTTGTTAGCATTAAAACATTCTGACATTTCCTAATTAATGTTATTATATATGCTAATTCTTGGTAAGAGCAGTCTAAAGAGCACAGCTGAGAACATTCTTTCTTGTTTGCATAATTGGTCTCAGCAGCTGTATACCTTATTTCTTCAATACAAAACAGTAAATACCAGTTAAGCTGGATAAAGATTCGCTAGTGCCATTTCCAATCAGTAGATGATTGAAATTATCATACACAAAAATACATTTGTTTTCTTAAGAAGTTTGAAATGGTGTATCTTTATCACATACATAATTTCAAATGCACGTCTTTCATATACCAAGAATCTGACAGTCCATTTACTTTTCCTTTTGTTTTGCTATGTGGTGCCATCAAGATGAAACGTAAGTGACATACAGTGTAACAAAGCATTGCTGTGATTAATCTGATACTAGATAAGTTTATGTATCCTGCAATTTTATTCTACTAGTTTCTGTTAAACCGCATTTAGGATGTCAAGACAGTGTGAGATGAGAAATAGAGATTCCATGTGTTGTGCACAATTAAATAAAAGGTTGAACATTTTCCTGGAAAAGCTGCAATGTGGTGGTGCTGTGGTTTAACCCTAGTCGGCAACTAAGCACCACACAGCCACTCGCTCATCCTTCCCCTGCACCTGGTGGGATGGGGGAGAGAATTGGAAAAAAAAAAAGTAAAACCCGTGGGTTGAGATAAAGACAGTTTAATAGGACAACAAAGGAAGATTAAAAAAAAAATTATAAAAGAATATAGAAAACAAGTGATACACAATGCAATTGCTCACCACCCGCTGACAAATACCCAGCCCATCCCCAAGCACTGATCACTGCCCCCTGACCAAATCCCCCCAGTTTATATACTGAGCATGATGCCATATGGTATGGAATAGCCCTTTGGTCAGTTTGGGTCAGCTGCCCAGTTTCTTGTGCACCTGGCAGAGCATGGGAAGCTGAAAAGTCCTTGACTAGCATAAGCAGTACTCAGCAACAACTAAACCATCAGTGTGTTATCAGCATTCTTCTCCTACTAAATCCAAACCACAGCACTATGCCAGCCACTAGGAAGAAAATTAACTCTATCCCAGCTGAAATCTGGACAGGTGTGCAGAAAAAACATTCCCCGTGCTAGGGAACAGCCTTTAACAGGATTCCTGTTTAGTTTTTAACGAGCACCGTTAATCAGGAAACACCTATACCAACACACCACTGTTGGGCCCCAGTTTGTGTGGTGTGGATATGTTTGTAGGGGAGCTCTGCAGAAATGTCTCCTACCTGCTGGAAGGAGACTGGCTGCCCACGGTCAATGACCAAGATGCAGAGGATCCCACTGGAGGCAGCTGCAGCCCATGCTGGGAAGGCAGCTGCAGGGGCTGCCACAGTGACACAGAGGGGGATGTGCCACCCTCCACTCCTCCCTGGTCCCCCCTTCTCCATCGCCAAGTCACAGCCTTCCCTGTTCCCATTACTGCCAATAGGCCTGATTTGGGGAAATTCCTGGTTTAAAATACTAATTATAAAAGCAAATTGGAGTCATAATTTATGCTGATTACTTGGCAGTTCAACAAAATGTCTTGCCCCGAAGTTCTCAGAAATATCTCAAGCCTTCTCACCAGTTTGAAGATAAATGCATAAACACACAGTATCCTGAGCATCAACCTACACATTTCTGAATATTTTAGGATCTATCTATGATTTTCTTTCCCTTCATAAACATGAAATTAACTTCCAGATACAACAAAACAATGTATCAATTCTCTAGCTTAGATAGATTTGTTTGGGTTTTTTTCTTTTTTCTGCATTACAGTCTTTGTTGCATTGCCTTAGTATTCCATATGGCATGCCTTTGGCTAGCTCCAGGAAGTGTCACATCTTCACTCTCCATTAGTTCCATGATATCATGCTACAATAGCAGATTCTAGCTAAAATAATTCTGTATTCTTTTCTCAGGGAACATGCAAGCAAATTGATCTATTAATGCCTGACAGTAATGAAATGCTGGCACTTTAGACATCCATATACTCTGTGTATATATTATACGTGATCTATTTAAGGCCATCCTCAGAATAACTAAAAACAATGTTGGATTCATGTATATTTTGTGGTAAAATACCGTGCATAGTTTGTCACTCCTCCTTCTGATGTTACATGTGTTCTAACAACAGCAGCCTGTGTCCAGACCTGCAAGACACCGAGCGCTTTCAATTCCCAGTGAAGTCTGCCGCTGAGAACAAATTATGTCTTACAACTATTTACATGCTGTGGCATAAGTCCCTTATGAGCCTTACACAGTATCTCTATGTGGATGTGCACACAAATTGAAATGCATTTGCAAAGTGCACCTCACTGTGCAATACCACTCTTGCATCTTGCCTTTTCTTGGCTTCTCCCTGGTGCTCAGTCCCATGGGTGAGGTAGGTCACAGGTGACCCATGCAGGTGACCTGGTGATTCCATTGCCTACAGTCATCTTCAGAGCGACTACTAATGCGGCCTCAGAAATATTTTAAGAGTTTGTCAGATGCATAGCCGAAGAACACAAAACACAAATGACCGACTGACTTCAAGACTGTTAAATCTGTTTATATTTTAAAAGACGTAAATATTCACTGAGTAGCATATGAAAAGTTTTCAGCTAATGAGTGGACGGTGAGAAGCTCACTTCAGGTTTGTGTGGTGTGTGACCGGTCCCTGAAAGCAGATGCTCTGCCACTGCACCCTCCTCCTCCTCATCAAACATGTGAAAGATAACAAGGCAGGAGAGATTGGTAGATGGATATTTACTGGTGTAAACTCAGAGATGAATAAGCAAAAATACAATTAAGTAAATTAAGAATGGGAGGGAAAGTAGTCCAAAGGCTGTGCAAGCAGTTAAGACAGAGGAGTGAAAGGACTGGGTAAGCGGTGACAAAAAGGGCAGAAGTAGACCTGAGGAACCAGGGACAAGGAAGGATGAAATAAGAATATCTGACCAGGATACCAGAAAGTTGTCTTGTTTCCCATTGATGGATTCTGCCTTACTTCAGATAACACGACTTCAGTCTTTTTATGATTCCTGCCTTACATTTATGAGTTACCTTCCTAATCAATATGGTTTGCTTAGGGGTCAATGCCTAAAAAGTTACTCATCTGGCAGTAATAGAGATCAGACTACAGAAGTGGATAGGTGTTTTAATTAAAAGGGTGTTAGCTGCCAAAAGCAATAAAATAGATGTGAGGGAATAACTAAAATATTTTATAGAATGTTGAATTAGATTAAAGTTTCTATTAATATAGTATTATATATGTGGATGCATGTGTGTCTGTGCAGGTCTAAGGAAGTATACATCCATAATGAGTACCTGGACTTCTGTCATTTATTTGCATCACTTTGCCTTGGAAATGGTAAGGTGTGGCTTAAAGCCATTTTGACTTGGGTTATGGAGTCACCTAAGAAAGGCAGCAGAGAATCAATTAAAACTAATTTTTCTATTAAAGGAAGTAGTTGAGATCTGTGTCATACCCAAATATAGAATATTTTTAACTAGCATGGTTATCTCATTTTAAACAAACAAACAAACAAACTGCTGTGGTATTTGAAAAAGTTTTCTCTGATTCCAGATCTCATAAAAGTAAAGAACAAATCTTTGTCAGCAGAAATGCAGTAGGTACTGCTGTTCAGTCTGATTTCAATAAAAATTTGATGAGTATATATCATCATGGAAGCAGTGGAAATTCTACAGCTTATGACTTCATCCAACGTTTGGTCTTCACAGATTTCAACACTTTTAAACAAATTTTCCTCATTCTTGGCACTCATTTTTGGCTTAGAGGCTTCTTTTCTATGTTATATAATAGTTAATAAAAATTCTTATATTCCATCTGTTTACTTTGATAAATTCTAAGTATGAACTAGTGCATTAAGGAATGACAGTAATGCCTGCCATATATCTCTGGGTTTGTTCTCTTTCCACAAAGGGTATCCTATTTTGGATGTATATATATTTTTATACACATGCACAATAAAGAAGCTGCATATTCGTATCACAGAAGAAGAAGGTAAAAAATTAAATGTAAGGTAATAAGAGCAAGCTACTGAAGTCAATGGGATTTATTTCTATTTATTATAACATAGTTAGAGTTAGATCAGTAATTTTGAAAATCCTGTCTTTCTGCTCTATTTATTAATGTGTATATTATTTTAAAATGAGAGATGTTTTTACCAGCAAGGACACATCCTTGGTAAATGCTCCTTTTCTTTTTGTTTTTGATGTCTTTTGGCTCTCACTTTCTGTGCTTTTTCCTATACTTTTACCGCAAATACTTTTTATGTAGTAAACCACTCGTGAATATTTCTCCCACTTGTTAAAAAAAAAAAATGTTGAAAATAGCAGTACATTCGCTTTTACCAGAATAACCAAAGATACAACTTAAAATATTTTTCCAGTTCCTAATTACTTAGTTTTTGTTTTTCACTAACTTTTATGGTAAAACATGTTTTCCTTTTGTATGTCTTGCATGGATGGGTCTTTAATTCTTGCTTTCATCTTCTGTGTATTGTCTACAAACAACAGAGATTCATCTAAGTTTCCTCTACTACTGGCAGTGTTTCTACCAACAGTGTCAGCAAGTGGCACTGCTTCCTTAAATGTTACAGTTTAGCATTGCTCTTCTCATAATAAAAAGTAGCCCTTTTTCACATGAAAATTCTCTAAATAATTGACACCATTTATCAAAAACAGCCAGCATACCTGTAAGTGATATTCTGTGGGGCGTCACCAAGGCAAAAAGAGATAATTCAAAAAGTAAGGTAGGTAACTGGGTGGGTGGGAGAAGAGGAAGTAGGGAGACTTTTAACACAGCAAGCAGTAATTCCTGGAGTGGGAGATATGGTCCAATTTTATGTGTTTGCCAGTGCAGAGATAGCTGGGGGGTCAGCAGTCCAGGCAGCCTTACTGGATGTTACGCTGCATCCACCACTGACAGCCAGTGAAGGCTACGTGGAGCCAGCAGCCAGAGCAACCCTGGCAGGATTGCACTGTTGCTCACAATCTATGTCATGTGCCAGCTTGGGTCTACTTCTGAGTTTTTAATTTTGTTCTCAAAGTCTATTATTGAATGAAGTCTTTCTTATCTCAGTGACCATTGTCCTCATCCTTTCTAATGTCAGCTACCTTCTGCAGCAATATTTTTCGCTCATAATTCTGTTTTTACTTATTTCAGGAAAGGGTAGGACATCCCCTGGGATTGGAGTTAACAGTTTCGTGTAAAGATCTATACAGACAAGCTCATACACTATGAACAACTGTGTATATTAGCGACAAATTTATCAATCCTGCCAAGCTCAGAACTATTCACTAACTCTTGGAATTAATTATATCCCATTAACAACAACACTTGACAGGCATTCAGCAAAACAGCTTAGGTGATACTCAGTATTACAAATGTCTGTATTTAAGCACTCAGCTTCTTGGGTGAGATTCACAAGGCTGACTCCAGATAGTTATAATAGATTGGTAGGAAATTCTGACTTTAGACTGAATCTCAGACTGGTGCTGTACTCCAGATGTTAAAGCCAGTGAATAGTAAAGTCAAGGAACAGGAAAAGCGGGAGCCTAAACTTGTGGCTTCCACATAATTCAGTTACTTTTCATGCCTCTAGTTCATCACCTCTGGGAAACTGGAATGCATAGCCAAAGACATTTATGTCCAGATCCAAGTGGGTTCAGCATGGTCTGAGACGGTTGGTCAAAGCAGTCTCTGTGCTGGTTATCACTTTCTTGAATTCAGGACAGGCTGAACTTTGAAACAGGTCAGCAAGCTGGAAATTAATACATACCATGTATGTATATATACCACGTCCAGTACTGTAACTTGAACTGGAATTTTTATCTCAAACCGTCAACACAGAGAGTATCTCAACTAAAAGGTTCTTGAATCACTCTCCTGAATTGAAGCAACTAAAATTCCATGCAGACAGGACTTTCAGTAACTAAGCGGTTCACTGAGTGCTTGACACTGATATTTCTTAATGCAAAGTGCTATATAAGATCTTGGGATATAATGCCATCTACTGGCATTTTATTTGCTATTTATGCATGTTGCTTAGGCTTATGGAAGACCCCACAGCTTCTTGGAGTGGCTACTGCAGGCTCTCAGGGCTAGCTCAAATGACACTAATAGGTTAATTTATTTACTGACACATATCTGCAAGTAGGCTGCTGCTCCAGAAGGTCACAGGGTTCCCATTGTTCCTGTGTCAGCTCTGCAAAACCCATGTGGATGTTTTGGATAGCCTAGAATACCGAAAATGTCCCTACATGCTTAAAGATATGTAGGAAACTGAAAAGAACCCTAGAGATTCTCTAAATGTAAATGGGATCTTAAGCACCTCTTCACAGACCACCTGCATGCAGAAAACATTTAGTTACTTAAATCTCAAAGTAAGCAAAGGGTACTTGGTTCTCCTAATAGTTGTGTGGGGCCACCAGGGCAAATACCTCCTACCTTTCACACAGAGGAAGTCAAGTTAACTAATTTTGGCAGACATCTAACTTTAAGATGCCTATGATCAATGAAAAGTGAAGCAACCTGTAGTTCAAATATCTCCATCATACTTAAATGTTGCAGGTAGACTTTGCAGGTAGACAGAAAAAGAATAATGGTATCATTAATATTAAAGTGCTCAATTACACAGAACAATTTAATGACAATTTATTAATATCCACTTTGGCTTCAGTATTATTATATGTATTTTGCTATTACCTTTTATTATTTTTAAATATTGGTTTTATAAAGAGTTTTTTGGTTTTGGTGAAATTATACTTGAAGAGATAGATGTGTTGAGAAAGCTTTAAGTACAGGATAAGTAGGCTGCCTGTAGCAGATATTGGATATTTCTTAACATGTACAAAGATACAGAGTAAATTATCTTTGGCCCATCTATTAGGAACAAAATTATGTTAAAATAAGATATCTCTCTAAGACTGGGAGCATTAATTACAATTTTACAGATCTAAAAGAATAATTACAATTAGATTAAGGCTATCTCTAGAATTTCAAATACTATCTTTTTTGGTTTTACATTATAAAGTTAGACACATTCAACACATCTAAGTGTTGTCTGATTTTTCTGCAACTTTGGATATTGTTGAGGATATAGAAAAAAGCATCTTGGATAGGACAGTCCCTTAGCTCACTCGACAGATTGATCAGATTGAGATTGCAATATTGGCATTTGTTTATGTGGGAAATCCCAGATTTGTAAAAAGAATTGCAAGTTAGAAATCTTCTTAGAAGTGGCCTAGGCTGTCAAAATATTTAAAAAATTTAGTTAACTATAATTACATATTTTAAAAAAAAATATTACTGTTTATTTTTAAGAATTTACCGCATTTATACTGCGCTTTCCAATGACTGCTGTTCACTAATCTGGACAAAAGACTTTTCCTGTGTCTTTTACTTCCATTCATACCACTAATCATATTGACCTGTTAGGATTTTCAGAAAAGCATCTGAGAAGACTTTTTTTGTAGAAATGCTCATTTTACCTACTTAGTATGCCAGCTTCATACTGTTACTTGTCTCAAACCTAAAATTTATGTTTTGTATTTATATCTGTTCAGGGTTTTCAGAATTGCTTATGTATTTCATTCAATGATTGTCTCTTACAAAATGACTAAACAGGCTGTGGACAGGGAGTCAAAACCAAATCCTATTTCTAGGATCCTATAGTAGGTTATAGTCTTGTTTTATGTCTATTTTTAACCAAATAAATTTGAATTCTTCTGTTAAAATTCATAAAAATTCAGTGTGGAAGGTTGAAAGTGTCCTTGCATCAAAACAGTTAAAATATTCTGGAGGAGATTGCAAATGTAGTTTTCTGTCAGGCACAAAAGGGAATTTATTCAGATTTGCTACATCATAGTGTTGTTGCATAAAAGCAGCTATGTCTTCCTCTTTACATGGTTTGTAGGAAAGCTGTGGCTTTAACTGTAGTTCCTGCACAAGAAAGACCTAAATGGTAGAACAACTGGCTCTTGGATTGTCACTTCATCCTGAATGATCTGAATGCCAAATTGTTAATTGGTTTTCAACACTGAGGGCACATGCAGAAACAGAATGTCAGGTGAATGCTAAAGTAAAATTAATTAATTCATCAAAGAACTAGAATAAAAACCGTTTTAGCACTTCTGTGGTCAGCATTAGTTTACAAGGATTTTTAATATTGCAGTTTGGGCACTGGGTATTTAAATTCCACAGAAGTCCCACTTTGGGTACATTATTCCTTTTTCTTGTTTTTTAATCAGGCTTCAAATTTATGTAGCTGTCCTACTAATGCAATCTTTTCAGAAGGGAAAGTTCACCTAGGGCTTTCTAAATCTTACATGAGTATCATTACTCCTTAACCATCCTTCCTTAGTCATGAATGTGCAATTTTGCTTGAAGTTTTATGTGTCAGGACAATCATTTATTTGAACTGATGTTTTCAGTCTGGCATATTCTTCTCTGTCTTTCTTCTTGGGAAAATTAGCATAATGTCTTTGAAAGATATCCAATAGAATCCTTAATTTATATAGTGTCTCTTCATTTTTTGTTTGGTTTTAAAAGCTTAGTGCAGTGTTAGAAGCCGTATAAAATAATATAAATGTTACCCATTCTCCAGTAGTATGAAACTGGTAGGATTAAATAGATATGCAGTCTTTTTATATAGTTCTAACTAATTATTATTTTTACATGTCTGTATCAATATATAAATGCAGGTCATTTTGTCTATGTTTTGCACGGGTTGTTTTTAGAATTCACTCCTTTCAATAGTTGTATATCGAATGAGCCTCTGTTCTGGATATAAATTATCTCTATAATACAAACAAATAAATTGGTACTTTTGTTTGGAAACATTTGTCTTTAAACCATGGTTTGGATAACTCTTTTTAACTGTGATACAATGTAAAATTGATTTTGAACAATTTCTTGCACTTATTCTAATGAATAAGCAACACTGAATCCAAATCTTCATTAAAAAAAACCCCAAACTTGATTCTGTTGTATCTTCTTTTTTAAAAGAAAATTAGATTTCCCCCCTCAAAAAACCACAAAGCATGTAATAGGTAGAGTTCTTCACCACAAGAGAAAAGGAAAATGTAACTCACTCTTTCACTGACTCCAAAGAATACTGGAACAGAACTTAATGTATTTTTATTTGTGTAATTTGAGGATCAAAGGAATGGAATGCTTTCATATGAGGAATGACTAAGTTTGGAGACAGAAAGTCTTTAGTTTGGAAGTTAGATGCCAGAGAATAGACATAATGGAAGTCTATAAAACTGTGAACTGACAGAAAGATGGGGAGAATGAGGAGGATAGGAGAAGAGGTAAAGAATTGAAGTGACTCATTAAAAGCAGGAGTTATGGGCGGGGAGGGTGGGGAGAACAAACCCTACAGTTTGTATCATCAGGGCATAAACTACACCAGTGCTGAATCATCAGGCTGTTCTTTTCTTTTTTCTCCTAAAAGAATACAGCTCCTAAGTTATAAACATTAATATACAGTAATTTTTCCCTTTAAAATTTAAGTCCGATAGCACTGTGTCACTGCGTTGGAACCATAAATGACTGGTTCTTATCTCCAATTATCCCTAAGATTTGAGAAGCCTATTTTCATCTCTAGGTCTTGTAGTTTTCCCAACAAAGGATTTGAATGAGTGACTGGGGAGAGGATGTTGGAAGGTTTCTCTCCACACACTCTCGCAAATCTTCTGTTTGGATTTTGTCACAGAAGGATATGCCTGTGCATCAGCTGACTTTGTGTCAGGCCACTCATAACATATCTGTTCACCTTGGTGATTACATCAATTCATACAAATATTGTCAGACCAGGCATAGGTGCATGATACCAAAGAACATATATGGCCACTCTCTGAAATACTGGCCATAATGCTCTTCTTGTAACAAGCCTCTTTTTCCTGACAGCATGGAGAGAGCGGTACCACCTGTCTATATGGATTTTATCATGGCTATTAGTCTTATGGTTTATGTTTAAAAAATAACAGAACAGTAGAAGAAAAACTGATGCAGAGCTTAGGGGAAGTAGTGTCCAGCTGACATGAAGACAGATTGTATTACAGCAGACTTGTGTGAAATGCATAAAAATAACTTGGAGTGACAATGTATATATTTGCAACAAATAGTTCCTCCTTCAGGCTATTCTATACCAGCCAAAAAAATAGCATGCAAAACAAACTGTGCCATGAAGATGGAAATCCAAGAGTTGACCAAAACCACAGAAAAATAAAAGCAGCTAATAGTGCATCTTATCCTTACTTTATCCAGAGTAAGTAAATAGCTGGATATGCAACAGAAACTGTGAATTATTGTGACACTGTCTTTTTCTTTTTCTTTTTTTTTTTAATTACACTTTAATTTAAGCGACGTTGTTCTTTCTTTTTCCATTTCCAAAGAAGTGATTAGGTCCATGTTACTCATGGAATATAACTCCAAAATACAGGATCCTAAAATATGACAGTTTAATTCTTTCTGTAAGCTGATACCTGCAATAACTACAATCCTGTCTAAAAAGAAATTATCTCAAAAACTTTTACAAACACAAATGTATAACTATTTCAACATTTATATAATTGGGGCATGCCTCAGACAAAGAAGCGGGTTTTTTTACTACACATCTGTTTACTGATTTTTGTTACCACTGCATAGATACTGAAGGATATATTCACTGAAAGATTTTATTCACACTGTTAATTTCTTCTGTGACTAATCATGGAACAGGCTGAATGAGTTTAACAGAAATATCAGTAAAAGTGAGCAGAATGGTAAATATATTCTGAGTAAATTGAAACTGTTCATAATTAAGACAAATATTAATAATGAGGATCTAAGTTTAAGCACCTGATTTAAGTGCTTAAATTTAGAGATTATTTTTTCTTATGCTTCCTATATTATCAATACAGGGATATTCACAGGTTCTGAGTCACTGTCTATAGGAGACTTGTTAACTTAGGTGCTAAAAGAAAGTAAGAAGAATATCTCTTTTATTTTAAAAATAACATTGAAACATTCCATTGTAATATTTTCTAAAATTATCTAAATACGTTTTGTGTACAAAATGGGAAAGAAATTAAGACGTCAGCTTCTGAAATCAAAATAGTTATTAAAAAAAAATGGTTTTGAACTCCAATCACTTTCACAAACAGGAATAAAAACACCTTCTGCATCACATTAATTTGAATTATTTGCTTTCTGCTTTCCTTTTTTACTCACTTTTGGTTCTGCCATGAGAACTCATTATTTCCTGGTGTTCATCAATGACTACATTGAGTTGGGTATCATAATCTTACTTTGAATGACCACAGGAACTCTTAAACATATCAGTCATTAATCATTTTGTTTTTACACAGAACACTAGAGATACGGATATTAAAAGAAGAGTAGATCATAAATACAGTTTAAAAACCCCAAGTGCAAATATTTTAAAATTAAACAGTGATAATTTTTAGCTACTGCATTAGTTGAGAACAAAGGAAGAAAATCAAATAAATTTTAATTTTGGTTCAAAGTTATTTATCCAGGGCATGCATTTTGGAAAACAATAATTTAACAAGATTATGAAAATTTCACCTGCCATTAGCAAAAAAATTAAATATTTAAATATAAAATAGCATTTTTTCTGTTACAGCTGCCTGATTAGATAGAATTTATCAAGGATTAGTGTCAGAAATATCAAGAATAAATATCAGAAATAAAAATATACATCAAATTTCTGAAAATAAAGTGGCAACTATTGTTACTTCCATTTTGAAAAGTATTATTTCTCATACAGAGGATTGCTGAATCGTGTTTCCTTTGCATTACAGATGAGTGTTCACCATAGCAACCTCAAAATGTGATCTAAGAACCATTTGAAAACATCTCAAGTACTAATCTCGCTATTCTATATCTTTTAATTGGCATGCATTTGAGTTCAGTTGAATAAAAATGGTCTTGGCTTGTGTAATAATAAGTTTATGATGACAGCAGACAACAGGCTTGTGGAAAAACAGGGGTTTCAAAAAGGGCCTGATATTTACTGTGAGTGGTATCAAAATAGAGGTAAAGTGCATTTATTTTTAATCTAATATCTTATGAGTTTTAGGAAGAGACAGGACAGTGACAGCAGACTATATATAGGACATCTGATTAGTGACCTCTTAACCTATGTTGGTTTCTTCAGATTATTTGCCGCTGATGGACTGTACTTCAGAATAATTTGTCCCAGCCACATGTCCAGGAAGAGTATGGGGGGAAAAAGTTCTCTAAAGTAAGAACAAAACAGAAAACAAAACAATCAGTGTTATTATGGTAAATGACCCTTGGCAGACAGAATGCTTCCCAGAAGTGCTTTGTTTTGCACTGCAATTCAATGTGGAAAAGGTTTATATAAAATTTTTAGAACAGCTTTAATAATAAAAGAACCGAGAGGAAGAATACTTGCAAGATATTTTACGCATGTTCAATTTGTTTCATGCAGACCAGAGCCATTTTATTTATTTTTTGTTCTTAAAAGAATCTTATACATCAAAGTATGTAAACAGTTGAAGTAACCAAAAAGACAGTGAAAAGCAGCCATTATACAAACATAAAGGATAACAAAAATGATTAATTTCTCCAAATCATGACCAGAGTGGCTGGTTCTGGCTCAGTCTACCTGTTTGATCATGTTGCATCTCCAGGCTAGAATATGCACTTTCAGATGGTGAACCAGGATTAACACTGGAGGATCTGCGTGTGATGCTTTCTATCTTCCACTGACTGCACAAGCTGTAAAAAAGCACAGTATGTACATCTGCACAAATTGTGTCACAGTGCAGTTAGTCCTAAAGTGTTAGGTGTCTGGCTAGGATCTAAGGGAGAAGCAGAAGTTAGGGAATGTAGAAGGTATGGGCAGTGTCTTGGGTTGACCTTGGATGGATGCCAGGTGACACCAAGCCACTCTACCACTCCCCTCCTCAGCAGGACAAGTGGGGAGAAAATGAGATGCAAAAAACCCCCCTCGGGGGTCAAGATAAAGGCAGTTTAATAAAAAAGCAAAAGCAAAGGCCATGTGCAGAATCAAAAAAAGAAAACAAAGATTTTATTGTCTACTTCCCATCAGCAGGCAATGTTCAGCCACTTCCTGGGAACCAGGGCTTTGGTACGCATAGCGGTTGCGCCGGAAGACAAACCTAAATAACGAATGTGCCCCCTTCCTCCTCCTTTCTCTTAGCTTTTATTGCTAAGCAGACATCATATGGTATGGAATACCCCTGTGGTCAGTTTGGGTCAGCTGTCCTGGCTATGTCCCCTCCCAAGATCTTGCCCACCCCCAGCCTACTTGAGAGGGGGGGAAATGTTGGCGAGACAGCCTTGATGCTGTGCGAGCGCTGCTCAGCAGTAGCCAAAACACTGGTGTGTTACCAACACCCTTCTAGCTACCAATACAAAGCACAGCACTGTGAGGCCTGCTATGGAGAAGATTAATTATATCTCAGCCAGACCCAATACAGGCAGAAGATAAAGAGCAGGGAACAGGGCAAAGATTAACATTAGAAAATCTGCATACTCATGCAATGAAATGCTATCAGGAACAGACTAAAGTCTAAGTACCAGAGGTGAAGAAACAGCACCAAGAGACCCTGGAGCAGTGTAATGTGTAGATATTTGTCAGCTATTACCAGGCTTTTATATGCTCAGGAGTTCTTCCTGTAGGCTACTAATAATCTCCAGCAGTTGCGCAAACTGAACACTTGCTGATGATTCATCAGCTGGTGACCCTTTGTGAACCATTATCCTCAAGGAAAATAGTTGCAGACGCAATTACAAGTAGTCTGTTGAGCTGACTGCCCATGAACCAACTCAGATAGCATCCTGAGATGGTAGGTTATCTTCATTTTCATAATTTGCCTGGGCTCTCCAATCTGTAGCAAGAGTTTATGTATCAGTTCTTTGTAGATGTCTTTGACAACCCATGGTGTCTCAAATGGTGATACATGCCTATGTTTAATCAGCTGAATCCCATCTAAGGTGTCTTCTTCAAACTGAACTGAATCTCTTTCTAGGCTGTTTTGACTAAATCATCATTTATTAAAAAGGAACTTTAGAAGCTGGCTCGCCTACATTAAGTCACAGAAACTTAGGTTTCTTAATCTGACATTAAAATCCATCCTTAGTGTCCTTCTGTGGTATATACGGTAAATTTTTGCAGTGATTTAGGTAGCTATGATCTTTTTGCTTGACTAGAAGCAAGCAAAACTGCTTCTTCATTACAGGGTGAACTGTGAGGAAAAGAGACTATAAAACAGGGGACAGATCCTCTGTGTATATGAATTTATGAATAAAAATAAAAGGCTCAGCAGCTTCAACGAAAAATTACAATTCAGTTGAAGACACTGAACTGTCAATCTGGCTTGCTCTCATTGGGATCCATTTGGTGCACTGATGTTCTACTCATGTGAGTAAATTATAAAATGTGTTGGTTTTTTTTTTTTTGTAGTAAGTATCCAGCAAGTTTGTGCCACTGCTTACTATTAAAGTCAGAATTATTCCAACTTTTCAGGGCTTGTACCTACTCTGTTTCTGAGGTTCAAGCAGTGAATGCCTTTGCATTTCTTTTTGTATTCATTGTTATGGAGCAGTTTGGATGTGTCATAGAGTACTGCACAGGGTAAGCCATTCCATTCCAGGCGAAAAGCTTACAGCTGCAAAGCAGTCTATGTTTGAGGGTAGGTTGAGTTTTAAAACAGAGCAAGTCCAGTGACAAATACAGAACTTTATTTGAATAATCAGAATTGTTCTGAAAACTGTACTTGCAGTAGTTGTCAGTTCTCAGAATCTAATGTTTTTTAAGATCCTAGTCTGTTTGTATTACTTTTTAGACAATGGGCAGTTTACTCTGTAATGTTTTTCTATCTGGGTTTCTATCAAAATCAAAGTGATTGCTGCATACAAAATACACTATTCAGTAAACTATCCAAGATTCACAGCAAAGAGCTAGATTATTCTTTAAAGACTGTATTATCATTGCTGTATGCACATCTGTGGAAACTAAAAGTGAGAATCTTTACTTCATATATTTTAAGAATTTAAAAACAAGGAGGTGAGAAAGCCAAAGGAAAGAGACTTTAAACAGTTTAAACTATTGCTGAATGTAATGAAGACACTAAGTTTCACTTATACTGTTTAAAGAACTATACTCACTAAACTTTACTACTTTGAGAATTATAATGACAATTTGACTTTATTCAGTTTGAGGTTTTTTTGAGCTTTCACTTTTCTGTATTGGAGAATGTAGATAATATTTAAAAATGCTGAAAATTATTTGTGAAATTTGTTGCGGTTTTTAGTTCTCTTGCCAATGTTGTCGAACTATTTATCAAGTATTCCAAAGAGTTTGTATATGAATTTAATAAATTTTGATGCTTTATTGTTTAGTAATGGAACATTAGGAATAATGATAAGGTAGTTTTATGTTTCTTGCTTGTGAAGGAATAAATAGGCTGCATTGGGCAGAGTACTGTCAGCTGAGGGAGGTGATCCTTCCTCTCTACCCAGCAATGGTGGGGCCACAGCTGAAGCACTGTGTCCAGTTCTGGGCTCCTCAGTACAAGAGAGACCTGCACATACTGGAGAGGGTCCAACGAAGGGACACAAAGATATTTAAGGGACTGAAGCACCTCTCCTACGAGGAAAGGCTGGGAGACCTGTGTATGGAATTACACATATAATTCTTATGTCTTTTGATTGCTATAAACACATATGTACATGCACACACCTACCCAAACACCCCTTTGTCATTCTAGATTTATGAATATGTAGTATATAAAAATAGTAAAAATAGGCTTTATTATAGCTTGGGACTAAGCAGGCACAAAAGGAGAAAATTCCTGTCATCCCGCTTTGGGATAATTAATCCTAGCCTTCCTTTATTGTCAATGGAGGATCCTCCAGAGAATAGAGATACTAGATGCTCAAATAGCCTTCTGAATGACTACAGCTAGATCTCTCCATTCACTAGATACGGGCCCAGAGAAGAATTCATCTAAGTTAGATATTTCAGTTAAGTATATCCTTTAGGCTGAGTAAATTACTTCATTTTACCTTTTTAAAAAATTTGTTCCCAGTTCCCAAATGCTGGCAGGATAAAAAATGAAATTGTGACTGTTTTCTCAGTTTTGCACACAAAGTACAGTTTCTTTTCATAGTGTTTTTTGCAAGCAGGGTTGTTACATATTATTTAGTAAGTAGATGGAAGTAATAGTAAGTAGATGGAAAAGTAGGTGCAACTGGGAATAATTTTGAATGCAACGTATGTAACTACAATTCTGCATGCACAAGGATTATAACCAATTTATTTACCAAGATAAAACACACTGACTTTTGTCAAATAACTTATGTGTAAAGTTATACAAGAGACTATTTTCCAGATAATACATTTAGACCATTTAATTTATTTTTCATAAAAGCAAACTAGTCTTTGGTATCCAATGATATCAGCTTTGTTAGAGCATAATGTCAAGTAAAATCAGTGTACAGTTAAACTGTGAAATGACTGACAGTCAGATGTTCC
Organism: Pelecanus crispus; assembly: GCF_030463565.1. Classification (NCBI taxonomy): domain Eukaryota; kingdom Metazoa; phylum Chordata; class Aves; order Pelecaniformes; family Pelecanidae; genus Pelecanus; species Pelecanus crispus. The sequence goes on from NC_134645.1 coordinate 107,479,931, forward strand.
TGTGTATTGCCATATGGATCCATTAACAGGCATATTCAGTGAAATGAAAATGGCAGTTTTTCCCATTTACTGTAATGAAATGTGTAACAAGGAGTGTAAAAAGTATCATGGCTTATGATGTGATGTTAAAAATCATAATGAATAAAAATAATAGCACATGGTCTGCACAATGAAGGCAAAAACTTGGAAGTTTACTGTAAAGAGTTCTGGCAATACTATGTTTGATTTCATTGAGCCTACACAGGAATGTTATTTTTGCAATTATCTAAACAGTGTAGATATTAGATATAGTTACTTGTACCAACTTTAAGGTCTTCTAAATGTATATTATGCACAAAAAGTTTTATTATATTTATCATAGGTTGCAAGAGGAGGTTAAATATGTTCACAGCATAAGCCTTGACAAATTTCACAAAAAAAAAAATCAATAAATTGTTTTCACAAGCCTTACAAAGAGAGGTTTATTTGCAAAGGTTTTGCTAGAAAGATTAGTTCCATATGAATAGGTCATTCATTGATATAATTTCAGTTTTATCTTGTACTTTGATCTAGTAGAAAGCTTTCAAACAGATGACAGTACCTTAGGGAAATCTAGTGTCATGGAGATATTACATGTCAAGATAATTTCTTAAAAGAAACAAGTGTGCTTATATGCTGGTATAAGAACAGTTTAACAGGTTGGTTTTGAGTTTTCAAGCCAATTATTTCATATGTACTAATCAAATGCTAATTAAACTAAATTGCTTAATACTCCAGAACTTTCCAAACTATTAAGGAGATATTCTTACACCGAAAATACATAGAGAACCTTTGCTGAGCAGCAATCTGTTAACATAAGTTGACTTAATATTGTATTTGATTCACTTTGGTAGATCAGAAAAAGCATATTGTATGAGATTCATAATGACAAACATTGTACAGCAACACTATCAGTGAAAATAGACAAATACATGTTGCAATTATGTCTTCATGACATTCAACAAAGAATGACAGGCTTGCTAATGAAAATATGAATGGGTTTTGCATCTGTTTAAACTGCAAACTTGATTGAAAATGCACATTTTATTTTTATCCTTGTATGAATCATTCAGACTCTACCACTACTACAAATTTTGAGTCCTAATGTAAAATATATGGCTGAGAACTGTCAGACCAGCAGACACTTTTTATTTCCTAAACATAGGATTCGTTAACTTCTGTGTATTTCCTATCAATTTTTTTAAATGCCTCTATGAGTCTTAAAACTCCTAACATAGCTGCTGTCAGCTTTTTAAGCTTATGACACTCCAAGTCTGTGTTCTTTAATATTGTGAAATACATGTTATCTCTAGTCTACCAGGAAAAAACATTTTTTAAAATTTTCCTTAAAAAAGCAGGAAAAGATAGTACTGATATTTTTCAGCAAAAATCCAGTAAATTTGAAATCTTGGTTTCATCATTCAAGCAAATCTCCCATGGATTTCAGAGCTCAGTTCTGAATAATTTGTTCAACAGAACATTTAAACTAGCTTATAAAGGAGCAGTAAATAAATAAAATTTGAAATAGTTAACTGTTACAGTCTAGCTGATTTTGATGGTGTTTATTGCACATAGCCATGTAGAAAACCTTTGACAGATGTGTTTATTGCTTTAATTTATTAATCACAGATACACAATCTGTGAATTATTATTATTATTATTATTATTATTGTGTGAACAACAAACTTTTGCATGAAGGGAGTAGTCACTTAAGATTCAGTATTACAACTGTCAGTTTATGTGGTCAAGCTTAATTTTAGCCTGTGAATAGTCCTATTGAAACTATATTTAAATATTGTGTGGCTGGGTTGTTTTTTTATGTCACTTGCTCTCAACTAATTTAGACAAAAAGAAGGTACTTGTTTTGTTTTATTTATTTTTTACTCTGGATACCTTCACCTCCCTACATTTTGGGAAAACAATTCATTATTGTCCTTTTGAGAATCTCTCTGCTGAATATCTTAAAAGCTCTTAGTATTCATGGGATCTTGTGCTTGTTTGCTAAAATGTAATTAAGGAGAGAAGCTGCAGGTTTGATAGAATTAGTTTTCAGATAAATCAACAACTCCGTCAGAGTAAATTAGGTATCCCATCCTGAACTCCAGATATTTCAACTGGAACGCTTATGCTATTGGTGAATGAGACATTTCTGTCAGGATTGTAGTATGTGTAGGGTTCTAATTGATCCAGCTTCACATTAATCCATGAAAGAATCCTTTGTCACTCTTCTATTCACAAGTCACTCAAAAAAATATGGCAACACCCTCATTTCTCCTGTTTGCATTCATCTGGAAACAAAAAGGAAAGATAAACAATTGTGACATTTTGATAGAACACAATTTAAATAAAACAAACATGATATACAGGATATATCAGAATTAAATGTTGTCTTCCCTTGATGTATTTGCAAATTAAATGTTAGAAATGAGAGTTCTTGAGCTAAATGAAAATGCAAAGGATAAAATTTTTCTTAACAAAAGGAGATTAAATACTGCATAACTGAATCAAACACATGGCCCGTTCAATCCAATATCCTGTTTTCCGTATTATGCAAGACTGTTCTAGGAAAAGCCACAAAATCCCAAGTAACATGAGTATGATGAGATGACACACAACTTACCAATTTACAGAAAATAACACCAGGAACAACACTGACAATCTCTGCAAAAGCTCTAATTTGCTATAAATAAATGTTCTAAGCAAACACAAAATAAGGCTGATCCTATTATGCATGTGAAATGAGAAAGACCATGAGAAGCATCCCATCTGTTTGCAATCATGAGCTCTGTGTGCTCTCTTGAAAGTTGTGGAGCTGCTTGTTTTTCCAGTCTTCCTATCTGGGCATCTGACCATCCAATTATTCCATGCTCCATCTGAGCAAGGTAACAGAGGTAGTTTGTATATGCTGATATGAAAATTATGCAAGCTGTAGTATATTACCAAAACCAAATTAGTCAGAGCAATTTAAACCCTGCTGTACCCTGAATCACATCAAGCTCAGCATTAACCCTACACTTTTCAGAAGTGTGATATAGGGGCTTCCATTGTGGACCTGCTTTTTAGCTTGGCCTGATACATGACAAAAGCTGCACTTTTTTCACGTCCAAGATGATCCTTAAAACAGCATAGCTATGTTCTTTTTATTTTCTTTTTCTCTCTCACACCCTTGAATCCTTGTATGAGACTCATAATGTTGTTTCATTACTTACATAATAATAGCAGTATGCAAGTCACCGTCTTCCTGGCATTGTGCAATTTTTAACATTTTCTCCATGTTTAATATCAAGGGAGATCCAAGGTCCAAGAATTACAGGTTCAGATATTACTGGAGTTCAAATAATATGACAGTTCTTGGTTGGTTGGTTGGTTGGTTGTGAGTTGGAACTGTAAGTCTGGATACTTCTTTTAGAGTAAAATTTGTTGAATTTGCTGCTATTATTCTAGTTTTTCATCATGTAAATTAGAGTCAAGTTCTTTGTGTTCAGCTGAAACATTTCTAAATCTATTTTTCTCTTATTCCTTCAAATGAATGGCTTAGCTACTTTCAGATGTCTAATACGCATATTCTGAAGTGATTTCCAGCCTGACATTAAAATCTGTTGCTTAGTATTCCTGTCTGTAAATCTTGATATCAAATCAATAATCTGTGTTAAATGGTTTTCTTTTATATGCCCCTACAAGGGAGATTTTGCACCTTTTTTCCTCATGCTTCTTCCTCCCCAGTCCACCCTGATCCTTCTCTTTCCTTTGCTTTGTCCTTGCCCTAAATATCCCATAACAAACGTGACCCATGGCCTCAATCCCTTTAAAACAATCCCAGAATGGTCCTCCTCCTTAATCTCATAAATCCTCTACCCTTGTAGGGAATAAGCCCCTCATTTTCATGGTTTTACAGGAAGGGAGAATTTCTTCCCTGGTTGTGTTTGCAAGCCCCGTGTTGGCAGGTTTCACACCAGGGCCAATGGTCAAATCACTCTCCTTGATGGACTCGAAGGCAGCTGTTTTGGAGGGGTAGCCTTACACTGGTCAGGTTACTCAGGCTCCTCAGAGCCTTTATTGCTTTATAAAGGCAAAGCTTTTTGAATATCTATGAGAAGTATACAAATAAATCCTTTAAGCTGGGAAAGACAGAACTTTGATTAAAATCTTAAAGATTTATTTTCTAAAATTATCTAGATGATACCTTATTCTATTCAGTAGAATCAACATTTTTCCCCAATATATGTATCACTGTTTTAGGTTTATTTAACCCTCTGTCTTAAATTAGAAGGTAAGGAAATTGTTGCTATAGATAATAAAGACATACACAGTATTTTGTATTAAATTATTTGCATAACTTTAACATGATATAAATATAAAGGGAAGGAATACTCTCTGAAACTTATGCTGCCTGTCACTATGAACTCACTGTTCTTTCTATCTGGAATTATAGGGAAAACTTTAGACCATTAGTTGTTATTCTGAGAGATCACAGAAGACAGGTAATGGTACCTGAAACCTGGAAAAGGGCAATTTCCTTTTTAAAAAAGTCAAAAAAAGGGAGGTAGCATGATTGCAGGCCTTGAAGGCAATCGAGAAGCAAGAGACATATCATATTTTAATTAAGGTTTTTGATACTGTTTTACATGACATTTTAAAATTAATCATTTTTATAACTGATAGAATTATTACTGAGCATGATTTTTTTTTCCTGTGTAAAAAAAGAAGTTTCCTTAGCAGTACTATACAGTCTGTTTTAAGTCTGATACCATTCAATATGTGTGTTGTTGACTTCTGTGTCGGTATAGTATCTAAATTTATGAAATATATGCATGATACTGAGTTACAATAAACAGAATGAGAAAAAACTGGATGCATAGCATTTTTACAGAAGGCATATACGCATATATCTGTATGGACAGGGCTCAAAAACTTTATACTTTGCAAAAAGATAAAAACATTGTATTATGATTTATAAACAGGAATATAGGATGCAAGATACATCCATTGTACTAAGCAGTGGTGAAGGCAACAGCTGTTCATTTGTATTACCTCATTTTGAAGCATCCATGAGGGCAAAGCAAAGAATATGATCAGATTTGGGAAAAGCATGACTTAAAATTAAAAGAAAGGCAAAATGGTTTTTTAGTAACTTCATGAGAAAGGCTCCTGAAAAGAATGGGTTTGTATTTATCATAATTTATTTATCATGTCCAAGATGGGTAAATAAATACATAATCGGCTTAAATTTAAGCAAAGGAGATTAAAGTTAAACATTAGATAAACTATCTAATAGTATGCAATGTGAAGCAAGCAGATGCATTTCTCTAAGCAGTTGTAAAGTCTCTGTCATTGTCTTTAAAATCAGACTCAAAATTATTAGAAATACGGTACAAATAACATTCTTGCCATGGAGTAAGGAGATGGAATAGATGGCATGTTAAGGTCAGTGCTCTGTGATTTTCAGGACTAGAATTCAATTAAGAAGAAAATAATTGGAAGACGACAGTGGTATATCATTGTGGTGGGTGACCCTGGCTGGTTGCCAAGTGCCCACCAAAGCCACTCTATCACTCCCCTTCTCAACTGGACAAAAAGCTCATGGGTCAAGATAAGGACACGGAGATTACTCAGCAATTACCGTCACAGGCAAAACAGACTTGACTTTGGGAAAATCAGTTTAATTTATTACCAATCAAAACTGAGTAGGGTAATGAGAAATAAAATCAAATCTTAAAACACCTTCGCCCCACCCCTCCCTTCTTCCCAGGCTCAACTTCACTCCCCATTTTCTGTACCTCCTCCCCGCAAGTGGTGCAGGGGGAACGGGGAATGGCGGTTGCAGTCAGTTCATCACGCGTTGTCTCTGCTGCTCCTTCCTTCTCAGGGGAGGACTCCTCACACTCTTTCCCTGCTCCAGCGTGGGGTCCCTCCCACTGGAGACAGTCCTCCACAAACTTCTCCAACCTGGGTCCTTCTCACAGGCTGCAGTTCTTCACGAACTGCTCCAGCGTGGGTCCCTTCCACGGGGTGCAGTCCTTCAGGAGCAGACTGCTCCAGCGTGGGTCCCCCATGGGGTCACAAGTCCTGCCAGCAAACCTGCTCCAGTGTGGGCTCCTCTCTCTCCATGGATCCAGAGGTCCTGCCAGGAGCCTGCTCCAGTGCAGGCTTCCCATGGGGTCACAGCCTCCTTTGGGAACATTCACTTGCTCCGGTGTGGGGTCCTCCCCGGGCTGCAGGTGGATATCTACTTCCCCGTGGACCTCCCTGGGCTGCAGGGGCACAGCTGCCTCACCATGGTCTGCACCAGGGGCTGCAGCGGAATCTCTGCTCTGGTGCCTGGAGCACCTCCTGCCCCTCCTTCTTCACTGACCTTGGTGTCTGCAGAGTTGTTCCTCTCACATATTCTTAGAATCATAGAATCATAGAATTGTTTAGGTTGGAAAAGACCTTCAAGATCATCCAGTCCAACCATCTTATTCCTTACTCCAGCTGCAGTTTGTGTCCCCATGTTTGTTTCTTTTTTCCTCCTTCTTAAATATGTTATCACGGAGGCACTACCACTGTTGCTGATTGGCTCGGCCTTGGCCAGTGGTGGGTCCATGTTGGAGCCGGCTGGCGTTGGCTCTATTGGACATAGGGGAAGCTTCTAGCAGCTTCTCACAGAGGCCACCCCTGTAGCCCCCCCGCTACAAAAGCCTTGCCATGCAAACTGAGCTGGATGATCTTAAGCTGTGAAAGACAGGACATAACCTTTGTGTTCTTTTGAATTCACATGCTTGGGGGCCTTATGCTCTAATTTCAAATTAATTCATCTACATAAATCAAACACTGAAATTCAATGTTTTTTCTCACTGTTAAAACTGTTTGGCATGCAACTGTTGGACTGGATGATCTTAAAGGTCTTTTCCAACCTAAACAATTCTATGATTCTATGAAACCCAATAAAATCATAATTACTTCTTTAACAACCAATAGTGGTTGTAGTGTGATAATGTTTGCTACAGAATGATAGACTGAGAGAGAAATCTAGGAAGAGCTCTCCGAAGGTCATTTGATCCAACCTCCTGCTCAAAGCAGGGCTGACTCTGAAGCTACATCAGGTTGCTCAATCTTTTTTGTTGATTTTTAATACCTCTAGGGGTGTAAATTCCATAGCAACTAGTTTCAATGTTTAACTATCCTCATTGTGATATTTTTCTTCATAGTTGGAATTTACCTTGTGGTGCAACTAGTCTTTTCAGTGCACACCTGTAAGTGTCTGACTCTATCTTGTCTATAACCACCACAGGGAATCTGAAAACAGCAATTAGATTTTCCCCATCATTGAAATCACGTTTGACTTCTGTATAAAGTACTGTATACCCAAGTAAGTGAGTGCTAATGATTATCCACCACGTTTTAATTTCATTTCAATATAAAATTACAACTTATGCCAGGTGATTATTGACTGAGTTCATATAATTCTGAAAGTGATGTGTCTTACTAACTTAAAGCTATCTTCTGAAACGTAACTCTTTATGGCTGGTGAGATTTCCTGAGAGGTCCAAAGGGAGTAAGTTGGCTTACAGGCACGTAATTTTATTGAATACTTGATAAACTATAAAAAAAACCCCAAACCCAAACTACAGTTGTTTATTACAGATACTCTTCTCATCTTGCTCCCATGAGATCACAAAACATTCAAATCATTCAAGACATGTGAGCTGTATGTCTGATATTTTAAAACTGAACAGCTGCCAGGTGTGCTGTGTAGGGCAACCCTGACTTGAGGTTTATCATCAACATTTGTTTGATAGAGAAGTTCTTTTATACAGTTATAGTAACAAGATTACTTCGTCGGCTACTTTAGCTTAACTTGTCCAAAGAACTGATATCTATTATGTTTAGAGTCTTCTTGTTTAGGAGGGGATAAAAGCCTGGCAGATTTTCATTCATGTTCTGATACTGGCGTTTAACTTTTGTCACAGACACTGATAGATAGACACTTCTTAGTATTGTGACTTGATATAAAAGACAAGCTCTTTCTTCCAGAATACTGTGACACAGGAGAGTGTCCATGAAGCAGGAGAAAAGAATAAGAATAAATTATTTGTAAGTCATTAGGAGAAAAAAATAATGTGACAAAGAAAAGTGTTAATTTACATCTGACTTGTGTATTAGACTATTATTGAATAAAAAATAAACATTATTGTAAATGACAGACACATGACTACTAAGATTTCCGAAAACAGGACATTCAGAACACATTTTTACAAGTCAGTGTGAATATTTAACTATCATTTTAATTTGTAAGAATTGAGGAATTACTCTATATCTGGTAGAGTCAAGCCTCCTCTCTGGTACTTTTCTTTTTTCCCCCCTATATCTTCCAGAGAGTGGTTGTTCTGTTTTGTTGGTGTGTCTTTTTTTTTTTTTTTTTTTTCATTATATTAATATTAATATTCTTTCAGAATAGCAATGTTTTCATTATCAGAACTTTTGGAACTCCATTAGCAGTGGTTATATTACTTACGTCACTTGTTTGAAAGAGATATTTTTGAAGTCATACAAATGGCTTCAAAAAAGTATGTCCTATAAGCCAGTATTGTATCAGCTACAGATGTGAATTCTTTTCTCTAGGCTGCGTTGAAGACATGTTGGAAAAGACTCATTAGTAGCTGACAATTAAAAGAATTAAAATGATTATTTATAATCACAAAAGCTGTTCCTGTTCAAGAGCAGAATTGATGTAATTGTCAAAAGCACTTGAACATTTTTCTACATTCTTGATGTAGTAAATAACAAATTCTATTAAGCTCTAAGAAAACAAATAGTAGAAAGTATGGAGTGAGATATGTCCTGTAGAGATAGGGACTCATTGGAGTCTGCTGACCACTCTTTATTTCCTAATCCGTACCATTCCATACAGTGAGCAATGAGGAAAAATAGTAGCTATTATTTCAGGTCAGGAGGAAGAGCTTTCAGTACCTTTAAAGAAAAAATTCCTGTTCATAGGAGTTCTATAAGAAGTCCTCTACTGCTCAACTTTTCTGAGGTCCTTCTGTTCTGAAACAAAAATAACTAATCTGGTCATTTCCTTCTGCTCTGGAAACCTGTTGAAATTTGCCAGTTCATTCAGGTCGCTGTGGCTAATTCTCGGTGCCTGGGTACAGTATCATTATATAATAAAACCAGGTGTTCTTCTAGGTCTTTAAAAGATTGATGACCATGACACAAGAATGTCTTTCAATTGAACATGCAGGGCAAGCCTTTAGAAGATCTGGGGAAGAACGAACGTGGCATAAGAGAGAAACTTACATCAGGGTAGGAAGTGATCATTAGCGAGGCAGAAATGAAGATGATGAACAGTTCTCAGACTTATGCAATATTTTTCATCTCCAGTTCTGAAAACACTCTACAAAATGATTAAATACTAATCCCACTATAGAGATGGAGGCAAAGGCTTTCTGGTGTTAGTAGTCAGGCTTACTATGCCACAAACAGACATAATTTCAAATTTGAAATGTAATTTCAAAGTAATACAGAATATTGCTTACAAATCCAGGATTTTTTAGTTTCCATCCCAGTGTCCAACACTGAGCCAGAGGCTATGTAAGTGATTTTTTTTCAGTTACTGTTTTTCTTTCTGGAAAAAGTAGTAGATAATGTCCCAGCAGAAGATTATATAATCTCAGGTCTCATGTAAAGATGTTAACAGAGAGTAGAGCAGACACATACAGATGGTTGTGCTAATGAATATTATATATAAATTTCATCCTTTTGGTGCTCAGTATTTGTTCCATTTGAGTATAACTGTATTCGTGGGATTAAAAAACTTTCAAAACAGATTTCAGCAGTGAAAATGTGAAGCTTTGCTCATAAGTATTCTCAGGAAAGGCCTTTCAACTCTAATAATTTATAGAAGCATGCACATCAAGGGAGAGAACAGAATCTAGATCATTAGTACAACACAAAGAGAAACACAAACCTGGAAAGAGAGCTATGAGCAATATTTTCTGAATAACATAAAATTATAAGGCAAAAAAACCCCAAAACCACACCAAACAAACCCACAAAACATACCTGGTCTAGGTACCAGTAACTTGTTTTTAGTCAGGTGTATGGCTTTACTGACTTGACTCCTTTTAGGAAAATAGCAATCCTCCCTGCAGCTCCTGGGACAAAGCTACTGGAAGTTGCCTAATACTCAAGGTTCAGGCTATTTTTTATGATGAGATCATCCTACTCTGTGTCTACCCATGTAAATATATCAGCTTTCCCTGTTTCTATCAATTTTTGAGCTACAAAAAAGTGATTTAAAGGTGCAGTATTTGTCATTTGACTGTGGGAGTGGGCCCTACGGTATGCTAGTATTTGTATCTCATATGTAAGAAGTGGATTATATTTCTGACAAAAAAGAGATACCCTACTGAGATCAAATACCAGAGAATATCAATGAGATTCCATGTTTCATTTTGATATACTGCACAGTACTCTCATCAAACAAGTGTAACGGAGAAATAAATAGAATTTTTAGTGAGGAAATTATTTCCTTTTCTTTTCATCTATTTATTTATGATGATGATTTAATTTAATCAGAATGAAGTAGAATTTGCTTTATTTTTTGTGCAACATGCTGTGTTTCAAAGACTAAAATTTATCCCCCAAGATTGTTCCCACTAACTAGCTGCCGCTGTGTTTCAAAGACTAAAATTTATCCCCCAAGATTGTTCCCACTAACTAGCTGCCACAGATGACAGGAACAATGCTTTTCTCTGACCTCATCTAACTTCTGCATAGGAATCTCTATGTTCAAAGGAAGAATAAAGAAAACTTTGGATCAAGAGTCAACATGAAGTAGTAAGGACTCAGTAGATCTGTAATCTGGATACCATGATTTGCAGAAGGTGAAAATTATCTTTATACTTTTACAGTTTTACCCTCAGTTCCTAAGTTCTTTTACTTCAAAGAGATGTTTGTGTTTTACAAAGTCTTCTTGATTTAGTGCTTCATGAAGTATAGTATATGGTTAAAAATGCAGGACCCTTTATATGAAATCAGTCTCCAAAGACTCTAGTTCAGCTCTGGACATTTTTGTATGGGGCTTGCAAACACAAAAGTGAAAGCAATTTAATGCAAAATTAGGCTGCTATTTAGAATATAGTCTCTTGTTAATAGCTTCATAAATCTTTTGTCTGACTGCAGAGCCGAAAGAGAGGTTTTGATACTTTCAGCACAGGTTTTAATTTTACTTCCAAGCCTTTCACTCCCCCAAAATTTCTACTGAACACAGTAATAAAAAGTCCCTGTACAGGAATTGTAGTAGTAGAATATCTAAAAAGGATTTTTTTTTTTTCCATTAGTAGAATTTTTTCCCTTATTCAGCTCTCTCATTACCACAGGTCACCTGCAGAAGATACTTCTATTAGGCTGTCTGTGGGCCCTGTACGCTCCTATTATAGTATTTGATGGCATCTGAGGAGTAGATATAGAGAGAATTCAGAACCTTGAGGTTATTAAAATTCACAAGTACTGTTATGTTCTGAGTAAAACGCTGAATTTTCTTTCTTTAAATTTTGCTGAATAACACAAGCCCCACACAGAGCAGCGAATGGTAAAATTTCTAAGAGATCTTTCTGAAAAGGATTTCTTCAACACCATGTACCATGTACCATACAAATACACAAGTATGTGTTCAAATTTTGTTATCGTGTCAGATTTAGTTCCAAATCTTCTATCTTATTTCTGCTTTCTCTTCCATTTAAAAAAAAACCCAACCAACCAACCAACCAACCAAAAAAACCCCACTGTTTACTGTAGGGGCTTGAAGATGCAAAGTACTGCAGATCTTGCAGAATTACTATTATTTTATTATTTTGATATCTCTTTTGTATATTAAAATGTTCTATTAAGCAGTGGATTACGTAATTGTCTTCTCTGTGTAATTGTATTGCAATAGCATGCTGATGCTCAAATTACAGGCTGGGTGTCCACCACCCTAGGACTTGTACATATATGAAATACAAAGAGATGCCTAACCACATTGCTTACAACATCCCAAGAGACAAAATGCACATGGCAATATACAGACGAGAAAATGGGAGAACACAGGATATGGAAATAAAAACTACCAAGGTTTCTTGTACTTATGCATGAAGGAAATGTAATTTCAAGCCGAGTGTTCTTCAGCTATGCCTTTTTACTTCCATGAACTTCATGAGTGCCTGACCTTCCTTTTATATTAAGCATATCAGGTCCAATATCCTGAGCATGTTCTTTGCATATGGAACTGCTGATAGCACAAAATATATTATGGAAAAATAGTCTGCAGCTTTTCTTTCCCCATTTTGCACCAGCTTCTTTAAAGAAAGTATTTTAGGTAGGATTACATCCTATGATTGTTTTATGTTGAGGATATTTTGTCTTTCATGCCCCTAAAATTGTAGACTCCCTTTAAAAATGGAACTTTCTGTTTCAACTTAGCATTATCACCTTGATGGCATGAAAATAGGGCAGTAAGTAGAAGTGGGAGCAAAATGGCTGATGATAATGTATACAAAGCAGGTAAGAAAAATAATGACGGTTTTAAAAACTGAATCATAGAAATGAATTATGCTTTCTTTTAATATTCTGAAAAATGACTAGGTAAAAATCCTGTTTTCTCAAGTTCTGTTGAAGTGGTTAATTTCATGGGACAGGATCCTTTCTGTATTGTCCCTTCCAAAGTCAAAACTCTCCAGAATGTGTGTATCATTTTCCCTCTGTTTATATGGCAAAATCATGTGGGCTTTTAATCTTTTTGGTGTTCTAGATATGATGTCTGTGAAGTTGAAGTTAGAAAGTCTTACTGTGCTTTTGATTTTGTAAAGAAATGTGATGCAATACTCACACCACATTATGTATTGGTCATAGTTGATGTTAGTCAAGTAAATATTAGTATTTTGCTTCAATAAGAGGGCTCATGATTGATTATCAGTCAGTATCAGGAACAATACACAAAAAAATAACAATTTACTCTGACACAAAGTTAGGACTTAGTTAGAACTTAGTTAGTTCGCAGGTTCAATCCCTGCTCACTGCAGGGGGGTTGGGCTCGATGATCTCTCAAGGTCCCTTCCAACCCAAAGCATTCTATGATTCTATGATTCTATAACTACAAGTCTCTAAACCAAATGTTAACAAGCTCAATTCAACTTACTAATAAAATAAGATTAGAGCAGTATCTTTCAGTTTACTAACAGTTGTCTTCCCTTGATTCCTTCTTAACAGTTTTATAACTGTCACTTTTTAGCATATTTCTTCCTCTTACCAAATTTGCTTCCTTATTTACATATGTCACAGTAATAAAGCTAGTAACTGCTGCTCTCAAAAAATAAAGTTACAAAAAGTAAACAAGAACCTTCCTGTCATCTAGTCCTTTACCATGATCAGTAAGCTATCAATTATCTCTTACAATAGCTTTTTTTCACTTTAGGTATCTTTTTGGTGTTTGTATGGTACAGAGACCATTCATCAGCCAATAATGCTGTACGATAAAATACTACTAGAATTTATGTAACTAAACTCAATACAAATAAATTATAACTACTTCCTTTCAGATGATTTATTCAATAGGTTAAAATGTATTTATAATGAAACATATTCTGTATATTATTGAGAAAGCAGAATATCAGATAAGAAAGATACATATTTTTTCATGTAGCATTAGACATATTTTAGCCATGATTCCTCTCAGGCAGTTACATCTTTGGTAAAACATCATGACCCTCAGAAAAATACTCAAGAAATGCCATTACTTTGGACAGTTCACAGAAAAATGGCAGTCAGCTAGGCTTTATTCTTGTGCTTCACAAACATTCAAGGTTCTTTGTCATGCTCTTAATGAAACACATGGGGGTATCAGTATGTAATCAGAAACATTTATTATTTCAAGGTGGGGTCAGAACACATTAGCAGCCTCTGGTCACTTTGAGATTGCTGGATCAGAAGTACAATTTTATCACAATAAATTCTTCGCAACCTTTTCTCAAACTGTTTGATAATACAGTTATGGAATAAACATCTGCATTCATGATACATATATGAGTATACATAACCCACAGTCTTAGTTTTGAATGTATATCTTCCATTGATGGTATTGATATGTATTCTCTATACAAACTTTTATGCATATAACCATAGTCTAAAATGAATTAAAAACCTGTTTTATTTAGCACAGTTGAAATAACCTGTTAAGTAACCTAAGAGTTAACTCTGCATTTCCACCTGAGAAATTGCACTGCCTCTTTCCTTTATAATGATAGATACCTGAAATTATCAAAAAGGACAAAACACATTATCATGGGTACAATAGAACTGGCATGTCATTAAACTGCTCCTCATCAGCTAATTTGGGAACTGATTGAATAAATGCTGCAAAAATCTTTTCCACCTCAAAGGAAGGAAAGTAATTCTACAGCTACTGTTGATGGACTCATGACTAATTGGAATAGGCATTAATGATCAGGTGTACTGTTTTATAGACCCTACTGAGATAATAGGCAGCTTTTATATTGTCATTTTCAAGCCATGCCAATCTCCCTCTCTGCACTACTTTCTCATCTGTATCAGTATGTAGACATGTTGTCTGGTGAGTGCCTATCCAGTTGGTTGTAGGTTCTTTGTGTTTACTCTCTTGTGTGAGTATTCCCACAGCATGATAGTAAGTTTTTTGAGAAGCTTAAGGTTGCAGTTTTCTTTCTTTCAGGGGTTTTCTTTCTTCAGGTATTCACTGTTACTGTAGCTGCACCCTTGTAGATTGATTTTACATGTTGAGAACTGTCAACAAAGTCAGTGGGAATTCAGAGTACTTAAAGGCTGTATTATAAACTAGGGAGCTGAAAAGGCTCATTTTTTAAATCTGAGGGTAAAAATAAAATTACTTTGTTTAAATTGAATTACTAAGTTTAAATAAAATTGCTTTATTTAAAAAAGGGGGGGGAGGAATCACACCAACAAATACCTCCTTAAAACTTATATGAAAACAATTACTCCAAAGGAAATGCATTAGAGTTTTCTACCTGAAAAAGCATTTGTTTTGTTCAGAGACCTCAGAAATGTCTTTTTTTTTTTTTTTTTTTTAAATTGCTTTATTTAAAAAAGGGGGAGAGGAATCACACCAACAAATACTTCCTTAAAACTTATATGAAAACAATGACTTCAAAGGAAATGCATTAGAGTTTTCTACCTGAAAAAGCATTTGTTTTGTTCAGAGACCTCAGAAATGTCTTTTTTTTATTATTATTATTTTTTTTCCCAGGAAGGATAACAAATCATGTATTATTTTTACTTATTTCTTAAGCTCCACGTGGCTACAAACTCTGTCTACTTTTCATACTTCCAAACAATAAAGATTTCCATAATAGGAAGATTTTTTCCATAGCTTTTTTATCACTTCAATGACCCAAACCAATATGCAAAAAGCATCAAATTTTCTATTTACTAGGAAGTAGTTTTATTTAGAGTGGACTCCAGCTACAGAGTGAAAGCAACTCCTGTACAGCATATTTCAAACAATGTCTTTCAGCAGATCTATGATAACTATTCATTTAAAGTAGTAATAATTTTCTGAAATTATGATTGAATTTCAAATTTATTACTAAAACCAGTTTGGTTATCAGGTCTTTTGAGGCGTTATGTAAAGAACGTCATTGTGGACTCATAGGACATTTCCAGTGATGAGAGACCTAGTGTCCGTGCTTTCAAGACTGCACTTACTCAAACAACTGCTTTGTGTAAAAACTGTAAGTAATGGAGTCAAGAGTGGAACTTAATCTTCAATTATAGGCAATAGGTATTTTCTATCTTCTTTTTTTTCTTTTTCCTTACTTCCCACTGGATCTGTTTAAGACAGCTGTTTTCTGAAACGGGGCACAAGAGCATTGCAGAGGGTCCTCCCTGTGTTAGAAGTGCCCAAAGCACAGAGATTAAGACACTGAACCAGTGGACTGCATGAATGCACTGAGGTTTGTGCACCTTAGGCTAATATAGAAAGGAATTGTCTCCTAACCACATTTTTAAGAAAACAGTGGGGTGTTTTTATGTTTGGTTGTTTTTTTTTTTTGGGGGGGGGGGGGGAGTGGAGAGCATGGGGAACCCCGACTTTTTAAAGTATGTTAAATAGCTTTTCAAAAGATCCATCAGATAAAGCTTCCTCAAGGAGTTTTGAGAAAGAGCACCATGTTTTTGGACCCAGAAATCTGTGGGGCTTTCAAGTCAGATACTGATAGAATGGGGTGTTGCATACTGGTAGTTCCAGAGCAGGGCATTCAGGATCACATCACAACTGGATTGCCCAGTCTGATGTGCCTAGGACCTTCCATATATTTGGAATTTCAGGCTCAGATATGGTTTATGACAGATGCTCTTCCTCCTGGGCTGCAAACACAGAGCACTTTTTTCCCCTCTGTGGTTGTCTTCCACAGCAAAATGGTCTCTGTTTGTAACTGTGGTTAGAAGAGAAGAAGTTTTGGAGCAAAAAGCATAACCATATGAAAAGCCACAGGTGTTTATTTATGAGTATTCAAGAATATTTTAAGAATATCATTTATTCTTTCTAAAACGACTTCTTGTATAGCTGCATTTGATTTGGGCAGTGGTACAACAGTCCATGTGATGGTGGTACTGGTGAGGTATTAGATGAGAAAAGGGAATCAAATTGTGTTTCCTTTGATTTTGAACTTCCTATCCTGCTAAATGCAAATTTCTTATATAGAAATATTGTAGTTGGAGCTGAAAAAAATTCTGTTATGTGCCATGCCCCCCTCCTTCTGCCCCTAATATACTGAGATAGTATTTGAAACCAAGGATTATACATTGATAGAAACATCAATCGGTGTATTGATGTTCCAGTGTTACTGGTATTGTTTTGTATTTTTCTGAAATAAAATAGCTAACCCCAGAAAGAAAAACGATATAGTGCAGTATGAAAGAACTAAAGGCAAACCAAAACTGCTGAACAAGTGAAGAGGAAATCTCATGTTTTACCTCAAAAACTTTGATAAAGAAGCTTTGAAAGAAGTTTCATTTTCTGTGAGAAGGAAATGAAGGACCCCATCTGGTACTTCTTTCTATTAAGGAAAGGAGGACCGGGTGAGGAATACATGTATTATTATTACTATGTTGACAGGTTTTTTCATTTAAAATACATATAAATAACAAATATTTGAATATTCAATTCAAATGAGTTTGGAGTGAGGTGTTTAAATATTAAAGTCATACAGTGACAAACTGCTGAGCATTATGCTATTGTGGGCTACAATGCCTGTCTTAATCAAACTATTTTCTCCTGAGGCCCACTATAACTTCTGCAGGAAAGGCAATTCAAGAACACAGCCTGAGCTTTTGATGATTTCAGAACAATTTCAAATCACAAGATAATAGGATTGCATATCTTACTTGAAAAATTGTGGGAGCTGCCTGATTGGTTAGAATTAATATATCTTATTTTTTCTTTATGATGACTTGAAAAATCAGAGATTGCATCTCGTTCTGTTAGATGTAAAAAAAAAAAAAAAAAAAAAAAAAAAAAAGCAATGTGGGAGGGAAAAGTACCAGTCATAATATCTGACCAGTAGTGTGTCCATTTTTACAGTAAAAAGTGATGGATTTTTGTAGGGGCTGTCACAGAAGTCTCTCAACTTCTTTGCATGACTTTTTTTAATAAAGAAATTGTAATCAGTTCCACTTTATTAAAATTGAAAGTTTAAATTTAATTACTTTGACATATTAAAAAGTGAAATGGAGTAGCTATGTATAACTATACATGTTCTCTCTGAGTAAATGGGTCTATAAATATGTTTAAGCGCCTTCTAATTCTTTAAAAGTAGAAATGACAAATCTTCCTGTTGCTTCCTAGGGTGTAAGCGTAATAGTTGATTAGTCTACAGGTTAGCTGCGCGAGTTCCTTAGAGTAGAATTTGGCAAGAGATTAAAGCACTTGAACTCAAATGTCTGTATGTTAATGTCTACATGTGGAAGGTGTCTAAGCTCTCATTAGGTCAATACAATGCCAGCAAATACACTAAACTGAGCCTAGAAATCCATTTAGCTGATCAGCCAGCCAATAGCAATGTAATTCGCTTGCTTAAGCTTACCTTGGGGTATCTAGGAATGGAATTGTCAGATATGTCAAAAGACCTGTTGAAAGTCTCTCCTTTTTGGAGCAAGAGGTGAATTAACTGAGTGAAGCAGCTATGCTGCCTGCATACACATACAATTTAGGTGTCTTGGTCTCCTCTTTGTCTTCAGCCCAGCACTGGGGCTGAATTCAGCAGTTCAGTTGCTTAAAAATAAATGTCAAGATGAATGAAATATCCTAGGGTATGTGAACAACTCCAACATATGCTTGGCAGACCTGACTCATAAAACCTACAGAAAATGTTTTTCTTTCTGAAATGAGAGGTAAACTGTTTTAAGACATCTAAATGTCACTATATTCCTGTGTTTAATCACATCAATAATCGAGTCCTTGGGGTTCAATCTAGCTGCCTACTTTGTAGGCATCAAGTGGCATTTGACATTGACAAGAACCCATGTGAGACTGTTGGAGATCAAAGATGGCCTGGGGCCTTCTGGATCAGCAGCTAGGTTGCCTGCTGGGTGGGATATGTCAAATGACCCTAGGCACCCAGGTATGGCCAACTGAATCATAGCCTACACACCCCTAAGAGCTGCAAAATTACTTGTCTGGGTATAGTTCCTCCGACACAGTTTGCTTGCTCAAGGACTAAGAATGACCAAGAGTACTTGCAAAATAGGTGTCAATGAAACCACGTTGCTAGTTTCTCTATAAATACATTTAGAGAAGGAAAAAGTTACTAAAGCATAATTTTTATTTAGAGCAACAAAACACAGGCTGTTGTAAGACCAAGGAAAAAGTCTTTTTGTTGCAGGAGATTTTGCTATTGCAACTCTTAGAAGTTCTTTGTTACTTCATGATGCAGAAGTAATAGGGATACCTGGGGTGATCTTGGTTACTACAACTTTTCCATGACTGCTATTTGTGTGAGTCTTGCCATAAAGAGAGCTATTCACCAGAATTTGTCATGTGTGGATGACAAGGTATTGCTCCAGGGTTAGATGTTTAATAAGAAGTAATGGTAAATGAAGTATATCCTAGACTATAATTCATATGAAATGCAACATTCCTAGAAGTAAAATGTAAAGGTTCATTTGACTGCTGAAGGAAGGTGAATGAACTCAAGTAAAACATTTTAGAAAATATATTCATAAACTAATTTTTAGTTTATAAAGACAATACTGCTTGTACTGTTAGAACTAGCAGAAAACCACCATCCCATAACATAAGTCTGAAATCATGAATTCTGTCCAGAGCATTGATGCTTAGGGAAAACAGAAAGACAATCAATGAAGGTTTTCCCCCCCATTTTCAAATATCCAAAAATAAAATACACATAAGCTGAAAAGTAAAAATAGCAAAAATCTGTCTTTTGTTTGACTAAAAAATAATTTGATCATTTTCCGTTATTTCATTACTTTCTGAAGCAAGAATGAAGAATACTTGCAGTTATTTGCTAACAGAAGCATTCCTCAGTTTCAAAATTAGGTAAATGAGTATTCTTTGATTCATTAAGAATTTTTCCTAAACAGTTCTGTCACGTTTGTGCTCAGTTTCTTTAAGCATTTCACTGTTGTCAAATAACAAAACCTAGGGAAATCTGAGGCTGACAAACTGTTACTATCTCTCTCCTCAATTTCCCCTGCTGGTTTTAAATAACACTATGCAATCAAAATCAAAGGAGATATTGCTTGATAAATGTAGAATGACTTATGCAATCTGTCTTAATGTTTGGTATCTCAGTGGCTGCCAAAGTGTCTCGATTAATCGATTCTATTTTTACATATAAATAATGTTTGTCTGCTGCTTGAAATTGTGAGTAGTAAGCTTCTGTCACCTTCCAAAGTTCAACAAATAGATGGAATCCGCAATGCATCTCATGATGAAATCAGTATCTTTGGTTACATCTTTCATCCACTATCTTTCTTGATTGACTGGAATCTGTAGAAACAATGCTAAGTATGGATTAGTCCCAGTTACTCATCCATGAATATAAATAGCTAATTTTTAAGATACAGTGTCATTAATATGTGATTTCAAAGCTGATTTATTACAATAACTTTGGGGGTAGAAGTTAACCACCACAGAGGTTTTGAGCTGGACAGTGGAAGCGATTTCAGAGAAAAGAGAAATATTAATTTCAGTTAATAACTTGCAAATTTTCAGATTACTACCTATTTTATAATTTATTATCTTCTGGTAAACAGTAGAAAAGCTATTCTAAAGATTTTAATGGCTGTATGTTATCAGACTTGAGATTCATCTGTAAACACCCATTTGTCAGTCTTTCCACTTACCTATGTGCAAAGACTTTGTATCTTCTGCAAGTATTCCAGTTTTCTTCAGGGCACCCTCCTGCACAATAGCATGTAGGACATGGTTATCTACATTTCTGAGTTCCTGAAGAGCTGTGTTACATTACAAGTTCTTGAAGATCTGACTGTTTTGTGCAGAGCTTAGTGTGTCACCTGAGGTATTTGCTCATCTGAGTACTACAGTTTTTCAGATATAGTCTTCCTGCTCTGCTATTTAAGCTGATCACAAATCCCTGGATTTACCATTATCCTATAGGAAACACACTTGTACCTTTTTTCCTTCTCCCCCTGCCCCCCGTGTTCCTGAGTACAAAACACAGTTAAACAAACTCAAAAGCAAACATCCATCTAGGTAGGTGTATACAACTGGTAGAATTGTGGTAGAAGATAGGAAGAGATGAGTGCTGAGGCTATTTTTATTTTGTCTTGCTATCATTATCTTGGCCACAACTCAGTATCTTGGCACACCTGTGGTGGGCTGAACTTGACTGGCTGCCAGGCTCCCACCCAGTTGCGCTCTCATTCCCCCTCCTCAACAGGTCAAGGGGAGAAAGTAAGATTAAAAAAACCTTGTGGGTTGAGCTAATGACAGGAAGATCACTTACCAATTACTGTTACAGGCAAAACAGACTCAATTTGGAAAATTAATTTAATTTATTGCCAATTAAAAATAGGTTAGGGTGGTGAAAAACAGACAAAAACTTCTTCCCAGGCTCAACTTTGCTCCTTCATTCCCAATTCCTCTAGTCTCCTTCCCCACAACCCTGGTGCAGGGGGATGGGGAATGGGGGTTGTGGTCAGTCCATAACAGCTCCTCTCGACCACTCCTTCCTCCTCACATGTCTGCACTCAGCACGGGTCCTTCCCATGGGCTGCAGGCCTTCAGGACTGTGGTGGGTTGACCCTGGCTGGATGCCAGGTGATGCCGAGCTGCTCTATCACTCCCCCCCTCAGCAGGACAGGTGGGGAGAAAATGAGATGGGAAAAAAACCCTTGTGGGTCAAGATAAAGGCAGTTTAATAAAAGCAAAAGCAAAGGCTATGTGGAAGCAAAAGGAAAACAAAGATTATATGCTCTACTTCCCATCAGCAGGCAGTTACCTAGCCACTTCCTGGGAAGCAGGGCTTCAGTACACATAGTGGTTGCTCCAGAAGACAAATGTCATATATAATGAATACCCCTCCTTCCTCCTCCTTTCTCTTAGCATTTATTGCTGAGCCAATGTCATATGGTATGGAATACCCCTTTGGTCAGTTTGGGTCAGCTGTCCTGGCTATGTCCCCTCCCAAGATCTTGCCCACCCCCAGCCTACTCGTGAGGGGGGAAATGTTAGCGAGACAGCCTTGATGCTGTGCGAGCGCTGCTCAGCAGTAGCCAAAACACTGGCGTGTTATCAACACCTTTCCAGCTACCAATACAAAGCACAGCACTGTGAGGGCTGCCAAGGGGAAGATGAACTCCATCTCAGCCAGACCCAACCCAAGGATAAACCTGCTCCTGCATGGGGAATCTCTGCCCTGGCTCGTGGAGCACCGCCTCCCCCTCCTTCTTCTCTCTCTTTGGTGTTCCCACGGTTGTTTCTCGTAGTTTTTTTTTTTCCTCACACTCTGCCTGGCAGAGTTTTGCCCTTTGCTAAATACGCTTTCCCTGAGGTGCCGCCATCTTGGCTGCGGGGCTCAGCCGTGCCCTGCGCTGGGCTGGTTGGAGCCGGCTGGAACCGGCTGGAACCGGCTGTGTCTGGCACGGGGCAGCCCCGGCCTCCCCTCACAGTGGCTGCCCTGCAGCCCCTCACTAACAAAACGGGGGCACCTGCACCCAGTGGAACACCTCTTACTTAAAAAGTAGTTTCAGTAGAAGACTGTTAGACATGCAGTGGAATTGTGTCGTTTGATTTGGCACACGGAACAGCTATTTACACAGAAATATTCTCACATGATGGAGTAAGAAAAATGGACATTTGCCAGCTGCTAAAGGTACAGAATTTCTAAACATCTCCTCTCAGCTGAATCATTTACTAATATTAATGAAATACTTTAATTTAATGCAATGAAGTTTTTCTTGCAGCCAGGTAGCTAATTATTTCCAGAGCACTTGATGTCACATTTTGTTTTCCATCTGTTTCTTGGTTTAGGTGGGTGGTAGTTGTCAGAGTACTTGTTAGATTTAAACAAACAACTTAAACTCCTTTAAAAATTAGCATTTAATAACAAAGGGACCAGTCTGAATTTTCTGTGCACTGGCTGGAGAATGGGACCCTGAAAACAATTTTCCTTTAAGAACCATTTTTAATAAAGAAGGAAATAACATGTAATGTTGAAAGTCAGCAACATGCACATAGAAACAATTTGTAACTCTAGATAGAATGGATTAACAGGAAAATAATATGAGGCATTCTTAACATGTTCAAACGCACAAGCTTAAAACCATTTTGCCTTCTACATTACCTAGCAGAAAGAAACAGTACTGGTGTCAGACCCCTTTAGAGTAGAACTGAGTGATACCATGGCTAAAGCTGAGACACCTGGTTTGGACACTATTTGGTGTCTTTAAATACAAGTGCATTGTATGAGGAATTGGGGGGAAAAAAGTCTCTGAATTGTGCTCTGTATTGATGAAGTTGGATGGCTTTGAACCACTGTTTCTATTACTTATTCCTAATCCTTTCCCCTACATTTCTCCTGCTGCCCCAGGAGAGGATATTGGGCAAAGTTGGGGAACCCCAAGAAGCCATTTTTCCATTCCTACTGAAGCGGAACAGGAATTCCCAGCTGTTTGCAATGTAGAGGAGAAAAATGGTTATTCTCACATCCGAGTTCTTTGGAGGAAAAGGCTGGATGGCCTTTCCTTAGAGTTGACAGAATGTCCCGTATTCCTAACGGTAGGTCCAGATTGTACAGGAAAAGGGATTGAGAATAAGCAAAAAACTGCAGGTGTTGGATTTCTTGTCTCAACTTTGTCAAAGTTGAATGTGACTATATGTTTTGGGCTAGCTGACATATAGTATAATTTCAGTGTCTGTTTCTTCCTTTTTTTCCCTGTTTTGCTGAGGAAGTTTGGGGTAAAAAGCTCTGGGTACCAAGGGTATCCCTATGCCTGGGAATCTCAAACACATGGCTTGCAGACAGTTGTGTGGTTGTTGTTGTCATTGTAGTGTGTCCCCCCCACCAATGCCCCCTGCTCCTTCCCTATTTGAAAATAGGGAAACTCCTTCTATGGTCTTTTAGGAACATTTTAGGAACATCTATGTTTTAATCCCAGTTCCCAATGTTTTGCAGTCTGAATGTCTTTACTTAATGTCAGTACTTGTTTATGTAACTCAAAATACATTTGCAGTATTTCCCACAAAATATTCCTATTGGATTTGCTGCTGGTTCTTCACATTTTACAATGAGTTTATAAAAATGTATTTATGCTTGTGTCTACAATGGCCCTATCAAACATGAGCCTTTTAAAAAATACCTTCTTTCTTTTGGTGCTTGCTCAGCACACTGAAATTGCAGTCTAGAAACCATCTCAATTCAGTTCATCAGAAGCATAATCACCAGTTAAAAAAAGCTCTTAGTACAAATTTTGCAGTCAGTTGGCCAGTAGGTTGCTATAGATCATCTCTCTTTGACCCTGCAAATTTAATGTAACAAACTGTCTGCTGCTACTACGCAGGAAGCATACATTACCTTGCACTCTCTCTGGGAAGGATTGGCTTTTCTGAGATGAAGGGTTACTCCAGATGGGAACCACAAGAGCCACATGCTGAGTTAGGAGCCACCAAGAACTAGTTAAGTGGGAAACACTGTGGGAGAGGAAGCCTTCAAAATAGCCTCAGCCTGTGAGTTAAGTAATTGAATAATCTTTCTCACTATTTCCATTTTTTGCTGATGTAGCAAGCCCTATCTATTACTCTGAAGGCTCTTACAATTTTGACATGTTCATTCATTATAGACAGTTTCTCATCTAGAACTACTCACTTATATGGAATTTTAGTTTTGCTCATATATCTGATGCCTCCAGGTTGACATGCCATCTTTTTCTTTGGAATTCCCTATTTGCTTTACTCTAGTGCTTCTGTTTTGAATCACAGTTCCGCTTCCTTTTTAGTTAACTAAACAACATGAGAAAACCATATCCAGATATAAAGATAAGATAAATTTACAGCATATGCAGCTGTAGTTCTCAGAAGCTATCCATTTAAAGCTTAGTGGTTCTCATTTCTTTGTCTTCACCTTAAAGATCAGCTCACTAAAATCTATCTTCTTCTGTTTGGCTTCTTTCAAACCTAGTAAACAGCATCATACAAATATTTGTTTCCTTATTTTCATTGGCTCCTTTTTATTGAATAACATTTTATTCCTTTTCATTCAATAATGTTTGTCAGAGGTTAACGTAGTTTATTAAACACTGGGGAAAGTGTTAAATATTTGGCTAAACCTTTAAATATTTGAATCATTATTACAAAAATGGATGTAACAAATTACAGTGAGAGTTATCTTGTAAAATTATACTATATGTGAATATATTCACCTGGTCTCTATTAACATCAATGAAACATATAGAATAGAATAATATTCTTTTTGGTGTAGTTGTTTATTACATATGAGAAGAATCTAGGTACAGTGGTAAATCATGACAGGACACAAAAGTGTGTGAGTTTTCTGACATCCCATCTCTGAGTTGCAACACTGAGACTGTGTTTTGCTTCATTTTTATGAATGCTAGTGCGTGTTTCCTTCCAATGAGACAATCTTGCTGTAAAGGGAGTTATTCCCCAGAATTTTTCATGTGCGGGTTAGATGTTTAATACAAAGTGATGGCAAAGGAAATATATTTGCAATTATAGTAAAATGCATTATTTGTAGTATAGTTTCAGGAAGAAACATAGCATACTGTAATGCTGCATTTTTAATAAAAATAGAAAAAACAAATTCTAGGCATAACTTTTGTTACCATAATGATTTAGCCATTTTGTTAACACATTGTAATTTCAAGTTCCATAAATACAATGTTGTACATTAAATTTAATTCCTGCATATGCAGAACAATTTTTATTATAACCTGATAAAATAAATAACAAATATAACATTGTTGTATCCCTTTCTATACAGGGGCTGCATAGATTTTCATTTTACTAAACAAGTAATTTAGTTAAATTGCTTTGAAAGTGCTACTAAATTCTTTGGATTTTTTTACGTAATATATATTAACCATAAATGTCTGCCTTTCAAAATTACTTTTTTACTTTTCCTTTGTTTCTTTGCTTTTTAAACAAATAGGAGACATATAAGAAAGAAATAAACAGTAAATTTCAAGTACAACTCTACTAATTCTTTTACAGTTCTAAATTTTTGATACAGAAATGAAATAAGCTCAAATTCCAAATATCAGATAGCCAGAATGGTTCCTCTTAGTCTGTTTGGGAATCTCAATATTGCATCAAGCTTACAATCAATATAAGGGTACACAATTAAAATTATGAACATAAGATTTTTATTGCTGGAAATGTAAAAAAAGAATACGGTTTAATCTTTTAGTACATCATAATTTAGCACCTCTGAAATGATTTTATAGACACACAACTTATACGAAATAATAAAATATTAGAAATTATGTCACAGAAAAAAAGGGATGTGTAAGACAGCTGAGATTTCTGATGGAGCCGGGAATTTTATTCTAGCAGGTGATCATGATTAAAATCCTAAATCAGATATAGCACAAGGACTAAGATCCACAGTTAATTTTTCACTAAATTTGGGTCAAACAAACCACACCTAAAATTACCTTCCA
This sequence comes from Pelecanus crispus, assembly GCF_030463565.1. NCBI lineage: Eukaryota > Metazoa > Chordata > Aves > Pelecaniformes > Pelecanidae > Pelecanus > Pelecanus crispus. The sequence continues at coordinate 107,506,121 of NC_134645.1, forward strand.
TAATTGTAAAGGCATGGAATCTTTCTGAATCTTCTTATATGAGCAAATCTAGAGTGTAGCCTCTCATGGAATATGTGCTATTTATTCAGGGTCACTTCTGCAGCAAGAGACTTTGGTGTAAGTGTAAACACTGTATTTAAAAAGTATTTTTAAGAAATTAAAAAAAATTATGTCTCAAAGTATATGGTTTTAAAAGTTCGTTCAGTGGTTTTAGATTGTGGTAGGTGGTCATGCTTGCAAATAATTTTAAGAGCAGAGGAAGGTCGTTGATCCTGAAAACAGCATGTCATTATGATGATGATCTGTATTTTTCTTGAATCATCAGATTCATATTAGTGAAGGTTTTGCTTTACAAGAAACATACTAATATAGGAGACCCAAGTAAAACCATTCTATTGATTTTTTTCTAAGAAGCCATAAGAATATTGAAAATAAAGAATATTTTTTATTTGTTGACGATAATATTATTTTAACCAGATGCAGAAATTTTGAAAAGATTATATCACATTATTATCTGTAGAAGTTATTTAATGGAACTCTCATGCTAATAAGCAAGTGTGAATTTCAGACAGTTTGCTTGTCTGGCTTATGCTTATCACAGGCAGACTGTGTAAACCTTCTGTACTATTTATTAGGTTTGAAAAGCTGAGTTGAAAATTTCATGAGGAAAAAATGAAATTACTGTTGGAACAACTTCCCATCACATTATTTAGGATTCGGACCTTTTGTTCAAAATGAAATTATATAAGCAAATATGAAAATGAAAACTCTAGTCATACACATCTTTTAAAGTTAATAGGGTCACTGATACAACTACAGCACATGGGTAGACTGCTTACAGGTAGAGAGTAAAGAGCACCAAGTCAGCCTGGAAGAACTATCATCCTTCAGCAATCTTCACCATTACACATGTGCAGAGAGGTGCAATTACTCAGTCTCTGAATCTATTTGAGGAAATGCAAAAACCTAATCATAGTGATCATTATTCATCATCAAATGCATTTAAGTTGTGTGGTTTATTTTTGTTACACATAGTATCTCAATTCATTTCCTGAAAATAATGATAAAAGAAAAGGTCCGAGATAGCAATTGATTTTGTGAGGCCATACATTGAAGAACTAATTAATCAGCACTGTTCTTTTGAAAGTAATTGTAGGCATTTTGAAAAAATCTCAGCTCTCTTTTTCAGGTGTAGGAGCTGATATTCTAATGTTCCAAACTATTTGTGATGCAAATAATTTTATAAACTTCACTATATTTTTAACAGTTACTAAAGCCTCTTGCACAGTCTGCAAATATCCAATTCAAACTCCATTTATTGAGGAAATTGTTCTGTGGCAAAACACAAAGACCAGTTGATTGAACTACTTTCTTTTAGATTGATCTGTCCATAAGGACATCACCAAAAAGAATTAAATCTGTTTTATGTGAAAAGCACCATGCACATACATCACCATTCTGCATTCTTCCTCTTGTCATCTGAAATGGTTGGTTGGTAATAGGTAAGGTGCTTTATCATTATCCTTAGCACCTGGGAAATGGTCCAGTGTAAGTTCAATCTCAGTGAATTATTAAAGGCATTTTAGGATTTTTGAACTTGATAATGGTGTTTTGTGAGTGTTCATTACTGCTGCAATTTAATATTACTACAGAAATTGAGTTAAGAGACTAGTAGCCTGGTATCAGCTTTGGGATGTAATTTACAATCATGAAAGATAACAAATCCACACTTTACTGCTGTGTCAGCAGTGTTTTGTAAAATGTACTTAAAGAAGCTAATTAAACTTTATAAAGCCTCTTGTAGCATCATAATCATTCACAAGCTTTAATCTAATGAACCACTGAAATTATATTCTACTGTAGAATAAAGTCTGAACTGCTAGATCTTACTTAAAACTGAAATATAGTTGTTTCCAGGAAGAAATATGTGTAATAATCTCACTCAAGTATTGCTAAAATTGAGTTTTAGCACTACTTGTGAGTTTTAGCATTACAATATGTTAGACAAAGTCCTAATTTGCATTATGTTTAATTGATTTATAGCTAATTTATTCAGAAAAGAGCCAGTCAGACTGAAAAAAAAAAATCAGCCATAAAATAATAGGGAAATAAATGTTCAGTGGTATGGGAGACAGTTGTTCTTGTAGCAAGATAGCACATTGATACGGCAGTGTCAGGCAACTAGAGTTTGGGTGGACTGGCGCAGTATTGTGTAATAGTGTCTTAAGATATTATCATCACCTTTAGCAGAAACTTGATACTTTACTGTGAAGAAAAATGAGTACAAAACCAGAATACCAAGTACTTCAGCAGTACTTCAGCACTTCATTTTGGTGCTCTGAAAATTTAAGTAAGGGAAAGAATAAATCCTTCTTCTGCCTTTAAATGTCACTTAGGACGCACTGAACGCTTGTTGAATCCCAGTTGTCCACCCAGAACAGGCACAAGTAGTGTTTGACAAGGTGCTTCCTCTTAGTTGGCTGTTTGTTCCTCCTGCAATGTGCTGGCATATGTAGTGAATCTGATTTGGAGTCATCTCATCTGGAGTCACCTCTCCTACGAGGACAGGCTGAGAGAGTTGGGGTTGTTCGGCCTGGGGAAGAGAAGGCTCCAGGGAGACCTTATTGCGGCCTTTCAGTACTTAAAGGGGGCCTGTAGGAAAGATGGGGACAACCTTTTTAGCAAGGCCTGTTGTGACATGACAAGGAGTAATGGTTTCAAACTAAAGCAGGGTAGATTTAGACTGGATATAATAAGGAAGAAATTTTTTATAATGAGGGTGGTGAAGCACTGGAACAGGTTGCCCAGAGAGGTAGTGGAGGCCCCATCCCTGGCAACATTCAAGGTCAGGTTGGCTGGGGCTCTGAGCAACCTGATTTAGTTAATCTGGAGCTCACTGCAGGGGGGTTGGTCTAGATGACCTCTAAAGGTCCCTTCCAACCCAAAGAATCCTGTGATTCTATGATTAACTCATGCTCTAGATACTTCTACCTTCTTTTCTAAAAAACCCTTCAGTGATTAGGAGCTGTAGACTTATCTGAATAAATAAATCTGTGTACAAATTCATTCCTTTCAATGTAGTATTTTCATGAAGCTTTTGCTGCCAAACTGTCCTGACTTTCATTAGATTTCCAGCTTTCATCTACATGTGTTAAGACTATAATTATCATAGTTGAAGCCATAGTTTGTTTTTTAAATTGTATATTGTTCTTGATAACCTAATCTTGTTTAGGCAGTTAAATGCAACAGCTGATGTCTTGTGTATTTGTGGAAGTTTAGTGTTGCTTACTGTCAAGATACACAAAGCTATTTTACCTTGCATTATTTTGCCTACTGAGAATTTCTCAAGGTCTTATTAGAATTGTGAGGATTTTTTTCATAAACTATTTATTTTTTTCAAGCTGGGAAGTCTTCTGTTTTGTTGTTGTTATTTTGTGTTAGAAGAGTTGGTGTTGTATCTACCTGTCTAAAGGAATACCCACGATACAGAAAAGGCAAAAAGAGCTAAAAACATGTATCCATGTTTGACAGCGATGCTTACGTTAAATGACTGAAACCCAGCTGCTTTTATCTTGGCATGCCAGGCTTCAGTGATACTTTTTTTTTCTTGTCGTCTCATAATATTTTGAAATATCCCGCACTGAATCCTGATAAAATCTGACAAACTCTTTCATGAAAATCTATGGTGAATGTCTGTTGCCATTCGGATTTCCTTCAAGATGACTATTCTTCTAGTGAAAATCTTTTCAATAAGTAATCTTCAGAGTCAAATTCTAGTTCTTTGTTCCGTTAACTTATAATGGTATTGCAGAAGGTACCCCCAAATACGAAATAAGGATAACCTATCAATTGTTCGTGATGCATGAGTCACCAATCTTTGCTATTTTTCCAGTGTTCTGAAGGCCTTCTGTGGTCCTGTATTTGTTAAAAATATATTCTGTCAATAGAAAATGGCTGTGTTTTTAGCTGTGTTTTCAGATGTGTTTTCAGCACAGATCTCCAGTAGTTTAGCCTTGTCTGCAGCTTTCTATAGCTTTAGAAGTGATCTTTAATTTCAATTTTGTCTATTGGTATAGATCTCTGTAATTGCCACTCACAGGTGTTAAAGCCTATCTTAATGCAGCTGGCTCGCAATGGAAAACAATCTTTCTTGTTTCAGAAGTCATAATTAATGCTGCCATCTCTGAGTGGTAACTATCTTGTGTTCCTGAATATTTTATTTACACTTTTAAGTTGCTTTTTTGTCAGCTCCTGGCTATCAATGTTCATATACTCAGAGGAGTAGGAGTTTTTATTTGTTGTGCTCTTTCAACACTTGTGTAGCTTTTGTCGTTGCATCTGCTACTGTAAGGTTCTGGAAACCTATCTTTGTGGGTTTTTTTTTTTCAGATTTTAATGTTCCCTACCCTCCAATCTGTTCTTCACACTTAAATTTAAAACTCCCCCCGACATGACTCACAAGATCAATCAGAAACCGTAGTTATGTCCCTAGACATACCAAGATGCTTCATGCAAAACAGAAAAAATTGCAAGAACTGCATGAGGTTTTTTTCCTTTCCCACTTTTTCTCAATGTTTTCAGAGACCTGAGTGTGTTTGTGAGATTCTTTTTTTGTTGGCTGGGATTTTTTCATGCCTGCCTAACCTTCCGTTAGGATTCTTAAAAGCCATCTTAAACATGTTGGAACTTTCCTTTAAATACCATTGCTTCTCAACTATTGCTTCATATCTGTAACGGGTACTACATATCACAAAATGTACCACATGCAATTTGATCAAAATTTCTGCTGTAGCAGCAATGCCATCTTTACTCCACAGCAGACAGAAATTGGTATGTTGTTATTTGTGGTGAAATCTTTGTCATGGGACAGGCAGGTATCTCTCAGCCTGTGCTGATCCACAGCCTAAGGTACTGCATGGCAGTGGTATGTGACAAAACTGACTTCAGTCTTTAAGGAAAAACCAAAATATCACATTTTGTCTTTGAAAACAGTTAAGGGTTGTTCTTTCTTCTCTCCATGCCGGTGGGTGGTGGAGCTTTTCACAGGTGAAGGAAAAATTTCCCAGGGAAAGTAATAAATGAAAAGTAAATCAGAAAAGTTCATGGTAGTATTATACCCAATATGTAAAGTAATTACTTTAACAAGCTAATTAACTTTAATGGACTGTCCCACTATTCCCTTGTCTCCTTTACTGACCTGCCTATTGAAGCTTTTTGTAAACTTAGTGCTTTATTTGCATAGCTGCAAATAATTTGAGGCTGCTATTGTTGGTTAATCTAGAATCTGAACCTGGTTTAATTGCTAGGAATTATAATGAAATGTTCAGGGTGGCAGGCAGTAGAGAAGCATACATAATTCATAGATTTTTTTTTTCCTGCTGCAAAGAAGTAAGGAAATACATGGAGCTACACAAATGAAAAGGAGGTGTTTGGTGAAGAAGAATGGACAGTGAGGAGCAATTGAATATCTGGGTTAAAATTTCAGAAGTGATAAGTGAAGTAATGGCAGCAACATGTGCAGTAATGTACTTTTGCACACTGCTGGACTTTTAAAATAGTCTGTAGGTGTTACTTAATCAAAATTTATTGACATTTCATAGGAGTTAGGAAACTAAGGACTCCTTGGAAAAAGCTATTCTTTTTATGGGACGTGGTAGCAATGCTTTACAGAGTTAAGCTTTGGATTGGAAGTGAATAAATAACACATAAACTTAAAATTCTTGAGAATGCAGTCGTTGCAGCCGGGTTCAGAGTGAAGGATAACTCTACACAAAAGATGTTTTGTATCTTGATTCTTTAAAAAATGTATCTGAAATCATTTATCTTGAGTCAAGTAGCACTCCTATGTGCTTGCAATAAAGAAAGAAAAAACTCTTGCATATGTTGTGCTAAACACCATCTATATACTATGAAATCTATTTTTAATAATATATGTCTGACTCTTCTACAATATAAATATAATTTTTATAATTCTGTGTTTTCTCTTAGAATTAGTCTGGTTTACTTGTTATATTAGGAAAGTAAGTTGGCTGAGTGTAGTATGTCCAATGTAGGCAATAAACAACATAAAGCAGTATGGGGAGCTTCAAAATTCATGAAAAACTGATAGAACAGTAAATTACTCATTATGTCAGCAATTAAAAATAGCAGGCTTGCTATCTAGCTAAGCTATTCAGTGCGCTAGCTTAAACATGTTGCCTCTTAGCCGCAGTAAAAATACCTATGTCACAATGTTCGTTGTTGCTAATAGTTTCTTTCTTGCCAGAAGACATCTATATGTTAGAAAGAGATAAGCAAAACTTTGCTACTTTCACTGGGAACCCTAAAATAACCACTGAAAGAGCTGGGGAGCAGGCTTGATTCAGGCAATACTGCTTATCAAACTCCATGCTCACTTAGCACAGACCGAAGCTGGTTGACTAAATGAGCATGAATACATTCGGTTAAATTAAAAAAAATCAACATACACTATTGAAAAAGAACACAGCAGCAACTTACCTCCTGGTGGAAGTGGTGTTGCTGTACACTGTTACTGAGACAAGAATCTAGTTCATGATAGTTATATCATTTAGCAGTAAGGAAATTGAGTAAATTCTGTGCCCAAATTTCAAAAAAAAAGTAGACCTTCAGCTGGCTTCCAGAATATGCATTATTATAAACAGCTGGTTTGGTTGCACTCTGATAGCAATTTGGCAGAAGAATTTTTCTCTTTCCCCATGCCACTATTCACACAAGGGAACCAACAACACAAATATTTTATATTGGCATTAGCAATAGATGACCTGAAATTAACAGTATTTTAATTATGTCTAGAATCAGAGTGCCCACGGTATCTCTCTGGAAAACATCTCTTAATAAGCTTTTTTCCCCCCTCAATTTTCTCTGGCTTTTTCATATTTCTGTGGCCACATTTTTTTTTTGTTTTTTCCACTTACAAATACAACAGACATAACATTTAGAAGGGGCATATGTACAAAACCAGAATGCATCTGTCCTCTGATACTCTATGAGGGCACGTACTAGCAGGCTGTGTACAAATAAGTTTGTGTTGGGGGCGCTTTTTGGTTTTAGTATTAATATGTATTATTTGAGCAAATACTTGCCCTATTGCTTATTTTGTCTTCTGTTACATTTGGGAGAGATTTTTTCCACTGAACTAACAGATATTATTCTTGCTTTACAAACTCCCAAACAGTGGATCCAGGCCTGTGCAAAACATGTTGCCTTCTTTACATAGTAACAATATTTTAAAGTAAAATATAGCTGCTTCATAAAATACCCCATGCAACCCTACAGGCTTGGGGAAGAGTGGCTGGAAAGCTGCCTAGCTGAAAAGGACCTGGGGGTGTGGGTTGACAGCCAGCTGAACATGAACCAGCAGTGTGCCCAGGTGGCCAGGAAGGCCAACAGCATCCTGGCTTGTATCAGGAATAGTGTGGCCAGCAGGAGCAGGGAGGTGATTGTGCCCCTGTACTTGGCACTGGTGAGGCCACACCGGGAATACTGTGTCCAGTTTTGGGCCCCTCAATACAAGAAAGACATTGAGGTGCTGGAGCGTGTCCAGAGAGGGCAACGAAGCTGGTGAAAGGTCTGGAGCACAGGCCTTATGAGGAGCGGCTGAGGGAACTGGGGTTGTTTAGCCTAGAGAAGAGGAGGCTGAGGGGAGACCTTATTGCTCTCTACAACTACCTGAAAGGAGGTTGTAGTGAGGTAGGTGTTGGGCTCTTCTCCCAAGTAGCTAGTGATAGGACAAGAGGAAATGGGCTCAAGCTGTGCCAGGGAAGGTTTAGATTGGATATTAGGAAAAATTTCTTCACGGAAAGGGTGGTCAAGCATTGGAAGAGGCTGCCCAGAGAGGTGGTGGAGTCACCATCCCTGGAGGTGTTCAAAAGACGGGTAGATGTGGCACTTCGGGACATGGTTTAGTAGGCATGGTGGTGTTGGGTTGATGGTTGGACTGATGATCTTAGAGGTCCTTTCCAATCTTAATGATTCCTAGTTTTTACTTTCATTAAAAATAATCCAGCCACCAATCCAGGAAACACGAAATTGCTACTCTCCCCTTAATTGGTTTAGTGGTGGACTTGGTAGTGTTAGGTTGACGGTTGGACTGGATGATCTTAAAGGTCTTTTCCAACCTAAACGATTCTATGATTCTATAGAAAGGAAAAGTTTTAAATCAGTTTGGGGAAGTTTCAGGTTTTATTTCAGTTCTTCATTGTTTGGCTGTTTGGCTGAAATTTTCTCCAAATAAGATGCATTCAACATTTTATGTCAAACTGTCATAGGTACTCTTTGTCGTGTTATACTGCTGGTACAGCCCAGAAATTGTGTTTCGTTACATTATCATTTCAGAGAACGAGATGAGTTTTGTGAAGCTGGGGTACTTAAATGTCAATTCCTATTAGGTATAGTGGTTGCATGGTACTTCTTGTTAAAAGTTATTTTCTGGTAGTTACCAAGCAGTATTTGTCAGTGAACACCAAGTTTTTCTGTTTGCTTATAAATACTATCTTAAATTGGTGTTTACAGACAAGTGTGTGGGGGGAAACAAACCAGGAATATATTACTAGAGAATTGAGTTGTTCCCCACTACCTTTATTATTAGGGGAAAACTTTGTGGTTCAGATGGAGATGAAGTTGTTTTTTGCCACTGAAAAATAATGTAAACAAAAAGTCAAGCTTTTACTTAAAGTAAAATAAAGTTTGCAGATGACACCAAGCTGAGCGGTACAGCTGACACCCCAGAAGGATGAGATGTCATCCAAAGGGACCTAGACAAACTGGAGAGGTGGGCCTGTGTGAACCTCATGAAGTTCAACAAGGCCAAGTGCAGGGTCCTGCACATAGGTCAGGGCAACCCCAGATATCAATACAGGCTGGGGGATGAAGGGATTGAGAGCAGCCCTGTGGAGAAGGACTTGGGGTACTGGTGGATGAAAAGCTGGGCATGAGCCAACAATGTGCGCTTGCAGCCCAGAAAGCCAACCATATCCTGGGCTGCATCAAAAGAAGCATGGCCAGCAGGTTGAGGGAGGTGATTCTGCCCCTCTACTCTGCTCTGGTGAGACCCCACCTGGAGTACTGCGTCCAGCTCTGGGGCCCTCGGCACAAGAAGGACATGGACCTGTTGAAGTGGGTCCAGAGGAGGGCCACAAAAATGATCCGAGGGCTGGAGCACCTCTCCTACGAGGACAGGCTGAGAGAGTTGGGGTTGTTCAGCCTGGAGAAGGGAAGGCTGCGGAGAGACCTTATTGCAGCCTTTCAGTACTTAAAGGGGGCCTATAGGAAGGATGGGGGCAACCTTTTTAGCAAGGCCTGTTGTGACAGGACAAGGAATAATGGATTTAAACTAAAGAAGAATAGATTTAGACTAGACATAAGGAAGATATTTTTTACAATGAGGGTGGTGAAGCACTGGAACAGGTTGCCCAGAGAGGTAGTGGAGGCCCCATCCCTGGCAACATTCAAGGTCAGGTTGGATTGGGCTCTGAGCAACCTGATCTGGTTAAAGCTGTCCCTGCTCGCTGCAGGGAGCTTGGTCTAGATGACCTCTAAAGGTCCCTTCCAATCCAAAGCATTCTATGATTCTATGAGATACAGAGACAAGTTTTTCCTACCTCTACACTTGCAGCAGAATGATGAGGCCATCATTCCTGAACTGAATTGTTCATCCAGCTATCACAGTTAAAAACTGCTGATGGACTGTCCTTCACTAATTCTTTGTAAATATTTATGGCTTTTGGCTTCCATTGCATCTTTTAGCAGTGAGTTCCATATGTACTATGTGAAGACACTTTCAGAGATTATATACATAATTATAAAGAACTGATAAATCGGAATAAAAACTAGCTTGACTGCTGCAATATGAGCATTCATTTTACTCATCAAACTAGCTCCGGCTTTCTCATTCTCATTGTATTTTACTTCCACAAGAATGAGGACAAAATAAAGATCTTCAGAATTTTGGCATTACTTATATTTAATATGAAGAAAAAAATTATGACATGTTATATAACGTTACAGTATTATGTATAGTGTGTTTTACACATCAGTGAAAACTAGGGAACTGAATATTGATTTCACTTGAGATTTATCTTTTTTGTTTAAGTAATGCAAACCCCTCAATCAGTTCTGAATAGGTTGGTAGTCAGTTACAGTACTTCTTGTCCCAAAGTTTTTGTCTAAGTCCTCCTCAGATCATGAGAGGTCTTCTGGATATTCCTGACAGTAACTTGACATGAAAGGTGGCTTGTCTTCAAGGCACTGCTAAATCCAGGAGAGGTGGTAGTATGGTTATATGTGGTAATATTGGGTAATGTGAATGAACTCCTTTTAACACTGTTACAAGCAGTGACAGCATTTTGGTAAAAATTGGATTCATACTGTCAGATATATGTATCAACCTAGATTCAAAGTAAGACACTGCTGACTGGAAAGAGTGAACCACATTGGTTATGATGTGGGCTGCTGAATAAGAGAGGGATAAGGATATATGCATATGCAGATACTCAGAGATACAGAAATCATACACAGAGTATACAAATAGTCTCCATACTGAGTAGGTCTTGGCAGCATGGGATAGTATATAATAAAAAAATAAGGGATAATGTAATTTAAAAAGATTGTTTCAAACATTGTTGACTGATGTGATGACCAAGACTACTGTTGTTCTGTGCTGTAGACTGATCCTATTGAGCATGATGCTTGTTCACAGCTGTTGGTCAGGGGTTGTGTTGCCCCTGCAGAAGAGAAATAAAGTACTTTTTTAAATATAATACATCTATTTTTTGTTTAGAAAAGTGGATGTGCATGCACCTATCTGTAGCACAAACCTGACAGACCTGATTCAGGCTAGAGGAGTCAGAGGATCACTGAGCATAGTTGGGGTTTTATGGCTTTATAATTTCTGTGAGCACTAGGGAAGTGTATACAGTTGTATTCTTGGAAGACCTGAAATGCTGTCTGTTAGCACCTCCTGCCCCGCCCCCCCCCCCCAGTCTGCTGTTGGAAATCAATGAGTTACGTTCTTTCACCAGATATTGTTTAACTCTATTGTAAGATAACAGGATTTCATTGATTTGTTGTCCGAGAGATCCATAATAGAGGATCATAAAAGAAAATAGAGAAACAATCATGAGATTTTTCTTATTTTTTATTATTGAACATGTCAGATAGATTGATCCTAAACTCGTTCCCCACAGTCACTGCAGAAAGGCTTAGTCTAGAAGAGCTCTTAAAAATAGTCTTACCTTCATCCTTTAGAGACTGTTGCTAAACATCCCCATGTATGGACTAAGCTCTTTAAAAAATACAGAAAACTGTGGGGTTTTTTTCTTAGTCAGAAGAGACAATGTGACTTCTGCAAATGAAAATCTAAGAAAAACATTTAAATTATGAAGTATTCCTTCCAATGACTTATTTTAATTAGTTTTTTTCCCCTTGATTTCTGTTTTCCATTAGTTATTTTATAACAAAGACAAATGGGAGACCTAAAATCTTTCATTGAAGAAAAAGGAACAACTCAGCCAATATGAAATACATAATGGAGAACAGTTACTAAAGTAATTAAGTTAGTTGCACTGAATGGAAAAACATTTTTCAGTTCACTATATTTGTATATTCATTTTAGCTTATTTTGAAAATCTTACAGCAGCAACTGCAAATCAAGACATTATAGAGTATTAAAGAATAATAATAGCACAGAAGTATAGTAAGTACCTAATGTACTTAAAAATACCCATCCTGTCTGCAATAGATATTATTTTTATATCATTTAAATGAGTTTTTAACAACAGTTATGTCTGAAAACACAAAAAGCATCTGCATGTTTGTCTCTTCCTTAACTGTTGTAACTAAAAATAAACAATTCTGGGAGATTAGCATGTGTGTGAAAAGTGACAATTATACTGGCAAATAATTAATATTTAATAATAAGATTGATTGCTACTGAACATTGATTTATACATCTGCTTTTTGGAATGTATTGTGTTAGATTTTAATCTTATACTAAGAGCTCATAATAACTGAAAGTTAAAGGAAAAAAAACCACACCACTACTCTTTAGATGAGCAATTTCTAGATTTCATTGAAGAAATTAAAATTTCCCCTGTATGGGACACTAGAGAATTTATTAAGGGATTGATAGGAACACAGTAAAAAATTTACAGTTTTCAGAATGTTAGCAAAAATGCCCATCTGGATAATGGCAGTAAAAACAGAGTAGCTGCAATGCTCTTAAACAGAATACTATGTGTACTGTAAGATCTGTATTTTATCATTGCAGCTATTAATAATTACACTCAACTAGAGAAGAAGCTTTAAAGCAGAATTTTATCTCTGAAGTGCTCAATTACTGTATATTGGTAGCAACAAAAAAGCCCGCAATTTAGTTTTATATTTGTTCAGTTGTGGGCTTGTTTTAAATTTTCATTTCCCTTCAGGACAGCTGCCATATTAACTTTAGGACCCTACACCTATCTTCCCTGGCTCTAGACAGAACAACTCCTTGCAAAGCTACGGAAGAGTGGCTTGCAGTACTCAAGGCCTGGGTTGAATATCACTGTATTGAACAATAAAATCTAACTGATTGCTGTGTCCTAGAACTCAATGTTCCACTTTTGATGGACAATGAAAGCCGTATAGCAGAAAAAACCTAGTGTAGACGTATAAGGAATTACTGTTCTTTCATTCATCAGCTTGCGAGCAGTAATGATCTTCCAGAGGAAGAATATTCTATCCAGAGTACCATGGAATATTGTCAGTATGATGTCTGTCAAATATCAGAGCAATAATCAAGAAAAATATTTGCTATCGCTGTTGAATCAATAAACCAAGATGTTCTTAATAAAGCTCTTTTCCAAACACTAGTTTAAAAAAAAAAAAAAAAAAATTCTTGCCTTTGTCTTTAACCTCCACCCAAACAGAAAAAACAGAAAGTATGTGCAAGTATAATGTCCAGTGTGAGGTACAACCAAATACATGAAAGAGGCTGGAGACTTTTGTGCACAATATTAGAATAATTGGAGAGAAAGAGGGTTGTCTTTGGAAAATAAAGTTCTGAGTTATGTCATGTCAATTTAGTTTTACATAGATCAGTCATCAGCATGTTTCAGTGTGACAGTTAAGAAGTGCCATGAGAAGGGAATGAAGGGAATGAGTAACATTTTAACAGACTGAAAATGTTCTGTAATAACTTCATCAAATTTTCAAAATTCATTATCACAGGCAGAGCAGTCTTCTTACTTTTCTCTTTTTAATCACTCCATATGAAACATATATCCAAAATGTTTACTGGGCAATGTTTGTTTATAATACAGTGAAGTTAGTAATGAGTCTAATGAATGTAATAACTTTACAGTGGCTCCATATAACATGATTATGGAACACAGTCTTTTATTTAATGTTTGGTTATTTCATTTTGAAAAGGAAATTTCACAGCATGCTTTCATATATTAATGTTTAAACCTTCTGCTCTCAATACATAGGAAAACTGAGCAAATAAAAATGTAGAATCCTTAGCCTACTCAATTAAAAGGGTCTGAATCATTGAAATTTACAATCTGTTGTTAAGACTTTATTCTTGGGCTTATTCCCTTACTCATCTATATTTGTTTGCCTTTCTTCCATCCTTTTTATACTCATCAATTATTGGTTTCATTCAAGCTATTTTCTTAGGCCCAGACTGACAAAAATATTGTAATATAAAATTCTGTGGCAAACTTGTGGTCCCTCGGGATTTAAGGTGTTTGTCAAATTTTTCCTGTACAGAAGGAACCTTCTGGATTACTCTTAGTCATCAGTTTTCCTGACTCACCTGAAAACAGCTCTGTCAGTCTCATTCAGATTCCCAGGGACATATCCTGTTATCCTGAACAATTGTCAGGACAGTATCTAGGGGTGCTGTAAGACTTGCTAAGGTGGTCTATGTCTTTATAGCACTAGGGTGAAGAAGAGCTCAGCCAAAAACATCCACTTGTTTGAATTTAATCTTATCCCAAGCAATATTAAGATAAAATGCAAATGAAAGTATTTATTCACAGCATCCAGAATAAACAACAACTTACACATGGTTATGGTAACAGGTGAAGAGGGGAGAGAAAAATCATGCTTGGTGTAATTACTTTAAATGAGAAACATCTCGCCTTCCCCTTCTCCCTCCCTTTCCCCCTCCCCACTACTGAACATTTTCCTCATAGATTATGTTAGCTATTATAAATAGCCTCTTATTTAAAATGCCACATGAAGAAGAAACAATTTAACATTTTTTCTTTGAAACTGTTATATTTAGTTCTTATCTAGGAGATAGTCCGTCCTCTCTTACCAAGCAAAATAAGTTTTATTTCACTTCATTGGTAATGCTAATAGTCTTGTTAGACCAGCTGTCCACTTTTATATTTTGTTGAGTTGTCCCCTAACTTGTATTTAGCTATAAATTCTTCCTTCTCCCAGTGGCGACCTGCAGCTCCAGCTCCACAACATGCAGTGTATCTCCATTTGACTTTACTTTTCTGTGCTCCTGATGCTGAATTTGTGCCAGCTGTGACTCCTCTGTCTCTGGCACACAGACATCCCAGCTGGAGGGTGGAAAAAAAAAAGTGAATAATTTTCTCCATTTTAATGATTTAAATCAGATCACAGAAATTCCAGCAAGAACAAAGTTGATACATGTGAGGAAGGGCAATACAGAAGCAAAGGATTGAGGAAGGAGTAGTAAATGCAGGAGGAGGAAGAACAGAAGAGAATGTCACGCTTCTTTTAGGCAGCAGCCACTTGTTAGAACATCTCGGTCTCTTTGTGAAACTGCAGCCACAGTATGTATGTTTCAATGTCACGTGTGCCCTCTAACACGGCTTATAAAGCTATATATTTACAAACATGGGACAAATGCAGCTCATTACTTGCTCTTGATTGATACCAGATAGTGTCTTGGCTATCCTGGTGCTACAATCAGTTTGAGGTCATAGACCTCTAACATCCTTTTTTAATATACCTATACGGAATATAGATATTTCTATATGTACATATAGACTATATATATTATATATAGAGAGAATATATATATATGTGCACACACATTGTCTTCCTATATTTCCTGCAGCCATCATACTTCACCCCTTTCATAGAATCATAGAATTGTTTAGGTTGGAAAAGACCTTTAAGATCATCAGGTCCAACCATTAACCTAACATTACCAAGTCCACCATTAAACAAATTAAGGGGAGAGTCGCAATTTCATGTTTCCTGGATTGGTGGCTGGATTATTTTTAATGAAAGTAAAAACTAGGAATCGTCAAGATTGGAAAGGACCTCTAAGATCATCAGTCCAACCACCAACCCAACACGACCATGCCCACTAAACCATGTCCCAAATTGCCACGTCTACCCATTTTTTGAACACTTCCAGGGATGGTGACTCCACCACCTCTCTGGGCAGCCTCTTCCAATGCTTGACTACCCTTTCCGTGAAGAAATTTTTTCCTAATACCCAATCTGAACCTCCCCTGGCGCAGCTTGAACCCATTTCCTCTTGTCCTGTCGCTAGCTACTTGGGAGAGGAGCCCAACACCCACTTCACTACAACCTCCTTTCAGGTAGTTGGAGAGAGCGATAAGGTCTCCCCTCAGCCTCCTCTTCTCCAGACTAAACATCCCCAGTTCCCTCAGCCGCTCCTCATAAGGCCTGTGCTCCAGACCCTTCACCAGCTTCGTTGCCCTTCTCTGGACACGCCCCAGTACCTCAATGTCTTTCTTGTATTGAGTTTGTAAACTACTACCTGTTATTTTGTCTAGTAGCAAGGGATGATCCTTGGAAGTTCCTGTTTTGACATGTATCTGCATAGATGCTCATATGAATATTTTAGCCAAGAGGATTTCAAAAGGGAATTTAGTTCCAAATTGAAAATTAGGGTACAGTTTTCTCTCTTCAGCTCCTAACCCAGACACCAGTTATGGAAACTCAGTAAATGTTTTACAATATTTCCAAAATTTAAAAAAAAATCATTAAAAATAGAAATACTTTTCTGGTTAGATGAATATAGAAATAGCAGAAGTATTCAAAACTGATGCATAATGGTTTTTTTGGAAGGCTTCTGTGTATTTTTTTAGTCTGAACTAGTGCTTATACAGCTTGTATTTTCAAATTTCATTTTGTTTACATTTCAATTAATTTTATTTATTATTTTCCTATAGTTTGGCACAAATAATTCTGCCACATATAGATGTTTGGCTGAATACAAAATGGGGAAAATAGCTAAATTAAATGAGTTGACAAAAACCCCTCCAAAACCCACAGATTTCATCGATTTTAATTCTTTCCTGCATTTTCAATTTCATGAAAGTGAAGTATCAATAATTTTCTATGATGAGTATAGAATATCTTTTGGTTATAGTCAAAACAATGTCAAGAACCCTATAAAGGAAACAAGTTTTAGTTTATTTGTTCAGACAGAAACATTAATTACTTTTTTTCGTTAGGAAATTGCCGTGGTTTAGCCCCAGCCAGCAACTAAGCACCATGCAGCCGCGCGCTCACTCCCCCTACCCCAATGGGATGGGAGAGAGAATCGGAGGAGTAAGAGTGAGAAACACTCCTGGGTTGAGATAAGAACAGTTTAATAATTGAAATGAAGTAAAATAGTAATGATAATAATAACAATACAATAATGATAATAATAATAATATACAAAGCAATGATGCACAATGCAATTGCTCATCACCTGCTGACCAATACCCAGACAGTTCCCGAGCAGCGATTGCTGCTCCCCGGCCAACCCCCCCCAGTTTATATACTGAGCATGACGTCATATGGTATGGAATAGCCCTTTGGTCAGTTTGGATCAACTCTTCTGGCTGTGCCCCCTCCCAGTTTCTTGTGCACCTGGCAGAGCATGGGAAGCTGAAAAGTCCTTGACTAGCATAAGCAGTACTTAGCAACAACTAAAACATCAGTGTGTTATCAACATTCTTCTCCTACTAAATCCAAACCACATCACTATGCCTGCTACTAGGAAGAAAATTAACTCTATCCCGGCTGAAACCAGGACACAAATTCACAATGAAAACCAAAATTGTTCTTCCTCTCTAGATAATGCTCTTAATTAAGTGTAAAGTAGTGTTGCTATACCTGAATTTGAGTCAAACAAGATTTTATAACTACTGGAAAATTTTAGCTAAAGAAAAAATATTTTAGTGATGAACCTGGTAGCAATAATTTGAATAAAACCTGACACAGCCTCTTGATAATGCAATAGAGACTTCAAAGGGCATTGTGCTTCTATAACTGACATACTACACATAAGGAAAACATTACTTCTCAAGATTATATGAAAACAGAATGCTTTAATACTTATGTTAAACAGTAGATTGGTGTCTGTGTGAGGAAATTACGGAATAAGAATCAAAATTAAAACATTGCTTAAAATAGCAAAACATAAAAAAGCTTATTTACTCCTCACAGTAATCAACAGTAAGAGAGCCTCCTCTGCTCTCTCTGATCCTGCTACAGCCAGGCTGCCTTCAGATCTAGAAGGAGAGTAGCTGAGCTGGTTTAATTATTATTTCTCATTATTTATTGTGAGAAGCAGTGTTTATCAGCAGAGGTGTAGTATGATACTAATATAACTACAAAACTCTCAAAACCTGGCCCGTTAGTTCTTTATGATGCTGTAACAGTCAGCACACAGGAATTCCCTGGAAACCTGCCTTGTCCCATAGAGCACAGTGCAACATCTAGTACACAGAAATAAGAGATTTGTGGTTCCCTGTGCAGTCTTCATCCTGACCCCTCAGATAAATGCATCATTATATGACGTCATTTGAAAATTGATGTTCTGTTTGTTTTTTTCCCATGGGATTGCTCTTTAGCAGGTCACTGAATGATTGATACTCAGTGGATGAACAGCTAGCTTTTGTTTCCTTTAATTCCTGTTCAGTGCATGGACTCAAATACTGTTTAGCACAGAGCATTCAAACATGTCACTTGTCCAAGTGACAACCAGTTTTAACCCTCTGATGTTAGAAACTAAGGGCCTGGCTGATATCAGTAGTGGAGATGAAAACTCAACACTTGTGCAAATTAGACCAATTATTTCCAGAAAATATCCAAATAAATAGAATAGAATGGAATAGAATAGGTTATTTCAGTTGGAAGGGACCTACAGCGATCATGTAATCCAACTGCCCAACCAGCTCAGGGCTGACCAGAAGTTAAAGCATGCTGTTAAGGGTATTGTCCAAATGCCTCTGAAACACTGACAGGCTTGGGGCATCGACCGCCTCTCTAGCAAGCTTGTTCCAGTGTTTGACCACCCTCTTGGTAAAGAAATGCTTCCAAATGCCCAGTCAAACCTCCCCTGGTGCAGCTTTGAGCCATTCCCACGTGTCCTGTCACTGGATACCAGGGAGAAGAGCTCAGCACCTCCCTCTCCACTTCCCCTCCTCAGGAAGCTGTAGAGAGCAATGAGGTTGCCCTTCAGCCTCCTTTTCTCCAAACTAGACAAGGCCAAAGTCCTCAGCGGCTCCTCATAGGACATTCCTTCCAGCACTTTCACCAGCTTTGTTGCCTTCCTCTGGATGCATTTAAGGACCTTCTTAATTTGTGGGGCCCTGAACTGCACGCTGTACTCCAGGTGAGGCCTCACCAATGCTGAATACCATGGGATAATCACCTCTTTTGACTAGTTATATAACATTATATGTGTATGTATATGAAAAACTTGATTAATGTAATTTAGATTAGATAACACTTCTTCTATCCAAGTCAGACTATCACATGCTAGGCCTTAAAACCAGTTTCAGAAAAGTATTACCCGTTTCAGAGCAGAGTCAGAACCCAAACATAACTGAACAAGTAGATTTCTTATGTATTAGTCTTTTGTATCATTCTTTTGTATTAGTCCCCTGTCTTCAGTTAAAAAAGAAGTGAGAAGGGCTTTCAATATTCTTTTTAGACAACATTGGAGAAATCCTCAATAAAGAACAAAGCATGAAAGCTTCTGAAGAGAACTTTGATATTAAGAAATGTGGTTCTTTACCTCACCTGAATAATTTCTGTGTGATGTAAAGGAGTTCCAGGTCTTCACCTGATTTTAGAGTTAGCACCTAATCTGAACTAAAAATACTCTATTTCTATTCAGGCTCAGCAGGAATGAATACAGAGTGTACCCACTTGAAGTAGAGACAACTTTGCTTTAGTTGCACCTTTGCTTTCAGAGCAACCTAATGGCATAATGAAGTCCTGCCTGTTAGTGTTTCCTGAACACCTCAGAAGAGGTGGTCAAATTCACAGTGCCTTTTGGGACCGTGTAGTTTAGAGTAATGCCTACACTGTGCCCTGGAAAGATCGAGGGAGCACTAGTCATTCATGGGCAGGAGAGTTTTGTGATGAGGGTGTTGAGACACTGGAGCAGGTTGCCCAAAGAAGTTGTGGATGCCCCATCATTGGAAGTGTTCAAGGTCAGGTTGGATGGGGCTTTGAGCAACCTGATCCAGTGAAAGATGTCCCTGCCCATGGCAGGGGGGTTGGAGTAGATGATCTTTAAAGGTCCTTTCCAACCCAAACCATTCTGTGATTCTATGATTCTGTGATTTGTTGTTGTTGTTGTAATCTTTAATAATGTAGACTCTCAAGCAGGAGTTGGTGTGAAGTGCCATTGTTCAATTTACTAGTACGGACATAACCACACTGCTTGTTTTCCATTAATACTCAATTAATATCAAAAGTTAGCCCATAACAGTAAAGGCTACACTGAGTCAGAAGAACCACACTGCACTAATGCCAGCACACAGAAAGCATATGGGCACTTAGTCAGAAATTGTGGTACATGATGCACCTCTCAATTGGTAAAGCTCAAGCGAAATGTTCCTGCTCCTTCTGCAGCCTCAGAAGCAGCACTGTCTTGTTCTTTGTGGGACTGGGAGGGATCATTCCATCATTTATTAGTTGAGCAGTGGTGTCCAGCCTCTCTGTTGGTGAGCTCAAATAGATGACTGAAAAGCCCTTCCCCCACCCATGAAGTTGCATTTTGCATACCAGAAAAATGAATGACCATGTGTTTTAGGGACCTCTCCCACAGATTTTGTATCTTTTGCATCAAATTTAATATTCAGCTTTGTGGGACTGGAAACGACCTTTCCTTGACAGTACTGGTTTTTACTTTTCTCCAAGGAGCACACCTGTAATGTTATTAAAACTTTTGCTACATTTTGACAGTCACTGTGTGATGGAGATACTATATTTGAGTCCTGTACCCTGGTAAATAAGACCTAGAAATAAGTAAGAAGGAAACAAACCAGTTTTTCATCCTACCTTCAACTTTTGTGTGAATCACAGTTCTGCCTGCTGTACTGGTTCAGGCGGCAGTCTGCCACTTTCAGCAGTAATCATGTCTACTTCTGTTTTTCACACGCAGCTTGGGTTGCCTGCCCTTCAGAAGTTCCAGTTGAGTAGTCAGTTAACTTGTAAGGAGCAATTTTACACTGTATCTACAAACAAAAAAAAACCTGCCGGCGCCTCGATGGGCTCGCGATAGTTAGCCGCCTGCCCCCATGCAGGGTGGGCCCGGTGCAGAGCGCCGCTTGTGGTCGGGACCGGAGGGGTGGACAGATGGGGCGCCGCCTCTCCCCTGTCACGTACCGCATGATCGTGGGGCACCCGGTGCTAAATCATTCGTAGACGACCTGATTCTGTGTCGGGGTTTCGTATGTAGCAGAGCAGCTCCCTCGCTGCGATCTATTGAGAATCAGACCTCGACACATTTAAAAAAAAATTTTTTTTTTTTTTTTTTTTTTTCCATGGGCTCAAGCTGTGCCAGGGGAGGTTTAGGTTGGATATTAGGAAAAATTTTTTCACGGAAAGAGTAGTCAAGCATTGGAACAGGCTGCCCAGAGAGGTGGTGGAGTCACCATCCCTGGAAGTGTTCAAAAAACGGGTAGACGTGGCACTTTGGGACATGGTTTAGTCTAGTCTACCCTTGACTGGTTTAGTGTGGACTTGGTAGTGTAGGTTAATGGTTGGACTGGATGATCTTAAAGGTCTTTTCCAACCTAAATGATTTTATGATTCTATAACTTGTAGATCTGCCTCTGTGTATTTGGATGAGTTATCAGTTCAGTGGTATTAACTGTAACCTATATATAGTAAAAACTTTTAGATTTAGCATATATTGTGTCAATTGCTAAGAGGTACTAGCAAATTAAATATTTTTGGTATTCCACACATGGTTTTCTTTTTTTCTTTTTCTTTTAATTATATCACCATAGTTTCTATAGGTACACCCAAATTCTAAGTAGCTCTGAAATGGCAAATGCCAGTTCATAGAAATATTTAGAGTGCCTGATCTAAGGATTTTTTAAAATGCACTATGCTCTAAAATGGTCTAAAGAGTATATGGAAAAGTATGTGAAGTATAAAAGTCCATTTGAGTGAGATGTAGAAACATGTACAGGGTTGAATGGTTTGACCAACATCTGTAAGAACTATTAAATGCCAGTCCCAACACTTTGGAATGTATAAATCCTCCTTTAAACAATCTATCCTTTTTTTCAGTCAAAGCTGTTAAAATAATTTTAAGTAGAATTTTGTTGGTTTTGTGTTTTTTTTAACAGCCAGATGAAGAAAATGAGATTATAAATGAGAACAGAAAATTCTCTGATATATTTATATGTCCTAATGAAGAAAAAAAGAAAGTTCTATTAAGAATTTCTGTATTTCAGTATGTTGGTCTTACTTCATTACAGAAAGAAAAGGGATTCAGCCATGACTCTAAATACACTACTCCAGCATCAGTATTCCTTAACATGATGGGTTTCCTAGAAATCTAGGATATTTGATGAAACTCTGAAATTGTGTATTGCAATGAAAAAGGCATCTATATCACTACATTGATTCATTTCAGAGAGACAAAATCTTATTTCAGTTTGGGTTTTTTTTTTTAGCTCTGATAATACGTACTATGTCTCCTCTAGTATTTGCAAACATAAGCTCACACAAGTTATCCCTTAGCTGAGAATTTGTGTGGGTTTTGTTTCAAATAACATATTGGAAAGGGAGAAACTATATTTCTTGTAGTTCTCCAGTTATTCAGAAAGAAAAAACATTGCCTAAATCTGAAACTTGAAGTATGGTTATACAAGAAAAAGCCTCCTGGTAAACTAAGACATGAATTTACAGCATATCAGTTACTCTGTGGTAACTACTTGATCATGTTCCTGTTAACAAATGATGTAATGCAGTGATAGACTATGGTATGATCCAAAGTGATCCAAGGGCCTGTTGCATATATTGGACAAATTCTTTGTGTGCACTCCATAGTTATGCAAGCTAGTTAGCCTGCATTTGGTTGTGTTTAAACTTCTCTTTTTCATCAAATATGTGTAAGAGTTAATACACACAAAACCCGTTCTAACAGGATAGTTTTGAACCAATAATTTATCACTCAAGCTTACCATTAACTAGTGCCCATAACCCTTATTCATCCTTTCTTAACACCTGAGATTTGGTTTCCTGTGAGGTAACTGACACAACAGGGAGTCAGATTATGAAATTTTGTCATAACTGAATTTGCTTATTTTTTGCTGAATGATTTGACACACACATGCATACATGCACATGTGCATGCACACATGTGCACACAAGATCGCTTTTATTCTTTAATTAACAGAAGAGTAGTTTGGAGATACAAGTTTTGACCATAAAATGACTAGCTGTAATGGAAAAAACCCATTTCTTCCAGGATAATAGCTATGAAACTAGTGATAAGTTGATATTAGATGATAGTGAAACACTGTTGTCAAATACATTGTAAACAGTACAACAGTATATTTTGGCTATTTTGTTGGGGTTTTTTTTCTTCTCTTTTAAGTACTGTGCACATAAATTTTTCAACCATTTGCATTAGATTTTTTTTTTTTTTCTCTCCAGGTTGACTGGTATGAATCTACCTTCTCCTGTTATCAGCAGTAAGAACTGGTTACGACTCCATTTTACGTCTGACAGCAACCACCGACGAAAGGGATTTAATGCTCAGTTCCAAGGTAGGAAATGTATAAAAATGCAGCAAAAAAGTCCTTTACTTTTAAGCATTACTAAAGTGGGAGTAGTAGAAATTTGTGTTTAAAAATCAGGGATGTAGTAAAGAGCTGACTCATACTACTACTGCTCTTACACTGAGTTATCCTTGTGTGATCAGGCTTCTCTAGGGATTTACTTTTGGAAAAAGTATCTGTGCAGTTTGCTTTAAGTATGTATTTGCTTGCTCACTTTTTCTATCATAAATTGCTTTGCATTCAGTCTGATCTTTGCTTTAAAAACATGCCTGGAATGCAACTTGCAGAAAGTCAGTTCCACACAAAGGCATACCCCTATCTAAATATTGTCTTCCTTTATTACTCAAAATCTAACTCTTACCTAGAAGCTACATTAATCATTTGGAAATTTAAGTCATCCCTAGCATAGCACAAATCATATTTCAGGCTCCTGCATAGATTTACATATACAACTTTAAAAGAAGATAAGATGATGTCAGTGTTGCTGTCAATTGCTGCTTATGCTCACCAAGATACTCATTAAAATGCAATTTTTAGAATGGAATCTGTATTGATTTTTGTACTTCATAAATCATTACTCAAGATCAAAGACACTGTAGTTATATTGAAAATAGAATAGCTTCTTAATTTATCTGTGCTTTTAAATTCTATGCTTACATATGCTGTTTCAACCATTTTGCCCCACACACCATCAAATCATTTATGAGTTTAGACCTTGCTTTTTTCCTGAAACTGTAGGGCCTGTATCACTTTAGAATTGACAAATACACTGCAACAACTGTATGTTTCTGGTGAGTATAACATACACGTGTAATGCATATAAAAGCATTTAACACGCATAGTTCTTTTCTCTTTAAAAAGATTTTGACAATTTTAGTAAAAAAAAAAAAAATCTGTGAAATTCCCTTCAGTTTGGCAACACGAGTATGTATTCTGTGATCCTTTGCACTTATATCTTATTTGTACAAAGTTTACTGAGGATGCATATATAACACCACTACTGCTGACTATGAATTTAAATGCACTGCTTATGCTAACCATGTGTCTTAAACCTGTTAGAGATCACACAGTGGAGCTCACCTTACTGATGCACCAGAAAACTAAGAATCAACAGAATAACAAACGAAAGTTTGAAATAGAATGACCAACACTGAAAACTAATTTTTGTTCTTTTTCAATATATCTTATCTCTAGCCAAATACTTACCATGAAATTAAAGCTCTAGGGAAATATCTGGGGAGATTGTTATTTCAGATGTATATCTACTGCTCTGCATAATACGTCAGATATTGGGTGTAAGGGTAAACTTTACCGATACAGAATACTGCTCATGAATCACAAGTGGAAGCCTCTTATTACAATTCAGATTCTTACAATTATGGAAATTTCCTTTCTTAATTTAAATCGTTCTTTTAAAATACAGGTTTATACCACGCACTGTGTTACATACAAAAAATCTGAATTATGTAAGCCACAGCTATATATCTTATCAGGGTCAATAGCAATGAAGTAAATTCCTATGTTAGTGATACAAAATTATAAACTAGGTACCAGTCTTTCAGTACACATAGGATGAAAATTCAGAGTGATATCAAAATCTGGTTAATCTAACAATTTCATTAATTCCTTTTTATTACACAGCTTTAGTAATTCTTTCTATTACATGTGTATTTGAGAACTAAGCAGTAATTCGGTATTTTATTTTAAGTAGAAGTAGCAATGATATTTATAGCTAGAGAAGCCTACTAGTACCACAAATCACAGAATAGCAGAGGTGGGAATGGACCTCTGGAGCATATCTAGTCCAGTGCCCTCCTCAAAGAAGGGTCACCTAGAGCAAGCTGCCCAGGACTATGTCCAGGTGGGTTTTGAATACCTCCA
Organism: Pelecanus crispus; assembly: GCF_030463565.1. Taxonomy (NCBI): domain Eukaryota; kingdom Metazoa; phylum Chordata; class Aves; order Pelecaniformes; family Pelecanidae; genus Pelecanus; species Pelecanus crispus. The sequence continues at coordinate 107,531,047 of NC_134645.1, forward strand.
AGGTCTGAGACTTCTATGACCTCTCTGGGCAACCTGTGCCAGTGTTTACCCTCACAGTAAAAAAAGCTTTCACTTATTTTTAAGTGGAATTTTCAGTGTTTCAGTTTGTGCTTATTGCTTCATGTCTTGTCAAGGGGTGTAACTGTGAAGGATCTGGCTCCATCTTCTTTATACCCTCTCATCTCATCAGATATTAATACACACCAGTAAGAATCCCTTCCCAAGCCTTCTCTTCTCCAGGCTAAAATATCCCAGCTCTCTCAGTCTCTCCCTTAATGTTTTTGTTTTCAGAAGCTTGTTTCTGCTAAAATTCAACAACTGTGAGAGGTATTTCTGTATCAGGTGCTTTTCTCAAGTAAAATAATTATTTGAGCCTATGATGAAAAAAAGGTAAAAAAATCCTGTGAAATACATGATCTTGTTTTCTGGCGGAAAACCCTGGCAGTGATAGGACGCACAATTCTTACATACATCCTCCTGGCAAATCCTGTAATATGGGCTATATGACTCTGAGACTTCTGAGAAGCATTCTCCTTATGGGCAACTATTCCCAATAGTTTAAACTGGCTATTCCAGAATGCCCACATACGGTTGGGATTGATATGTAGTCGAACTATCCTGTCTTTGAGATAGTTAAAGTAAATACACTGACTTTCTGAAGTAACCATTAAACACTCACTTTACTAATAGACGAGTACCCACTACCAGTCTGACTGAAACACAAGAATATTTCTGATTCTTCAAAATGTGGATTTTGAACCCTGTTTTCCCAGGGTTCCCAGATCTTGGGCGAAGTCTTCAGGGCATTCAGGACTCTGCTTTCCTACATTACTTAGACTGCTTTCTTCTTTTGCTTCTTGCTTAGAAGGGACAGTCCCTTAAATCAGCCTGTGCTGTCTTTCTGTGATTGTTTGCTTGGTTCATTCATAAAGTGATTTTTTTTGTGTGTGTGTGGTAAAGCTATATAATTATGCCAGACAAGAATAATAGTGTCCATTATTTTGGGAAAATAGGGAAGTCAGAACTTTTGATAGAAGATCGTAGATATTAAATGAAAGCAGCCTATTACACCTTGCCAGATATTAAGTTGTTATATCCTAGAGTCCTTATAGCACATAGATGTTTTTTTTTTTAATAGCTGTCTGGTATAAATGTTATTGACAAAACAAAATTACAGAAAGATACTCCTCAAAAAGTGGTATCTTGTGCATTTGCATCATAAGGACTGTGGTGGTTTGACACTGACTGGATGCCAATTGCCCACCAAAGCCGCTCTATCACTCCTCAACTGGACAGGGTAGAGAAAATATTACAAAAAAGCTTGTGAGTCAAGACTAGGACAGGGAGAGATCACTCAACAATTACCATCAGAGGCAAAACAGACTCGACTTGGGGAAAATCAGATTTAATTTATTACCAGTCAAAACTGAGTAGGGTAATAAGAAATAAAATCAAATCTTAAAACACCTTCCTCCCCACTGCACCCCTACTTCCTGGGCTCAACTTCACTCCCCATTTTCTCTACCTCCTCCCCCCGAGCAACGCAGAGGAGCGGGGAAAGGGGTTTGTGGTCAGTTCATCACGTGTTGTCTCTGCTGTTCCTTCCTCCTCAGGGGGAGGACTCCTCTCAGTCTTCCTCCTGCTGCAGCATGGGGTCCCTCCCATGGGAGACAGTCCTCCACAAACTTCTCCAACATGAGTGCTTCCCACAGGCTACAGTTCTTCATGAACTGCTCCAGCGTGGGTCCCTTCCATGGGGTGCAGTCCTTCAGGAGCAGACTGCTCCAGCGTGGGTCCCCCATGGGGTCACAAGTCCTGCCAGCAAACCTGCTCCAGTGTGGGCTCCTCTTTCTCCATGGGTCCAGAGGTCCTGCCAGGAGCCTGCTCCAGTGCAGGCTTCCCATGGGGTCACAGCCTCCTTTGGGAACATTCACTTGCTCCGGTGTGGGGTCCTCCCCGGGCTGCAGGTGGATATCTGCTTCCCCGTGGACCTCCCTGGGCTGCAGGGGCACAGCTGCCTCACCATGGTCTGCACCAGGGGCTGCAGCGGAATCTCTGCTCTGGTGCCTGGAGCACCTCCTCCCCCTCCTTCACTGACCTTGGTGTCTGCAGGGCTGTTTCTCTCAGATATTCTCACTCCTCTTTTCTGGCTGCTGTTGCGCAGCAGTTTTTTCTCCTTCTTAAACATGTTATCCCACAGGCACCACCACTGTTGCTGATTGGCTCAGCCTTGGCCAGCAGCAGGTCCGTGTTGGAGCCAGCTGGCATTGTCTCTATCAGACATAGGGGAAGCTTCTAGGAAGTTCTTACAGAAGCCACCGCTGCTACCAAAACCTTGCCATGCAAACCCAATATGCAAATTATGTTTAGTGTTTTTAATATCAATCTATTTGTTTTGATCTCACATGTCTCTTCTTGTTTCACTGGGAATTAGGTTAAGAAGGACTGGAGTTCCTCAGTCCTGGAATTCACTACAGGTAATGGTCTCTCCCCATGGTGTATCATACAAGAGTTATTAAATGTTTCCTTTCCCATGCAGATAGCAGCTGCTTCTGGCCCTACTCAGTCATTATTGTTTGGGCAAATGTGAAAGAATGCCTATTAAATATGTGCCTCAGACCTCTTATTTCATCAGTATAAAAGCCTCTTTTGAAATTTTTGTATTTTGAAAAGTGTTCTTTAATACTAAATTCAATCTCTTTTATGGTAGAAAAAGCATATAATAACGAATTATAAACTTAATGAACTTAAGTTATAAACTGATGAAGGCTAGAACTGTGCACTTTTAACTCAGTTTTAGACAGCTGAAAGATTGATTGAAGCAGATTAAATTGACATTTTTTGCTATTTTACTTTGGCCTGTCTTTACAAGTGAGAGATTTAATCTTGAGACTCTTAGTTTTGCTTCCAAAAAGTAGCAATCATCAAACTAAATGGAAATTAAATAGTACCTATTGTTACTTGCACTTCTGAGACTCTAAATCCTGCTCTCATTTGAAACAAGTCACTCTGCTCCTACAGAGTGAAAACTGCTTCATTTGTTGAAGTGAATCAGATTTACCTTAAAATAATCTCAAGTATTATTTAATAACATACAGCCAATCCCATTGTTATTTCATTTTTATATCTAGTTGTGAGATTGCGTGTTACAAAAAAACCCAACCAATCCACACCAAGAAAAAAACCCAAACTGAATAACACCTGAAGGAAGCAGCGCGCACTGTTGAATAGGGAGTTGCTGAACCCAGCAGTCCCATGTCCCCACATGCAGCCAGAAGCTGGAATTCAGTGCTGTATTCCCAGTAGGCAACACACACAGAACACACGTATACACCATACATGGATAGACTCTATTCATATCTTGCCACACAGGTTAACAGACACACTCAGTACTCATGAATACAGACAGCACCTAGGGCCTCATCCTGTTTCTCCTGTCTCTCCTGTCTGGTATGGAGATCTGCTAGTTTGAAATAAATGCATGGAAAATGTGGGTCCCTCCAGCAGCTGGGCTGAGACACTCAGTCTTCCCAGTAGCTGCCCTTGGATCCTAGTGTCCCCAGCTGCTGGCCCCTGGGCATATGAGTCACAGAGGCTACAGCCCCGCTCTGGTTGCTGGTGTTCAGACCTACATGTGAGCACACACAGAGACACACACACAAAAGTGAGTCTCAGTCACCCCCCAGGCTGGTCTTCCCAGCAGTTGGCTGGGACCTTATGGCCCCTCCAGTAGCCACCTCCTCCAGGTGCCTCACCCTCCAAGACACGCACACCTCCCCCCTGCCCCTAGCTCCCAGGCCACTTTACCTACTCACCAGCTCATCTGGCTGGATCTTTGGGAATGCTTACACACTCACTTGGACACCCACACTCGCTCAAGGTGCTGCACCACAGACACACAGCCCTCTAGCCCATGGTCTGACTCCAGTTGCTGCATGCAGACCCCCATACACACACATTCACAGGAACAGAGTCCCTCACCCAGGAAAAGCATCAGAACTTGAGTTTAATCAGGAGACAGGACAGACTGCGCTAGTCAGGCAGAGGGCACAGTCAGAAAAGTGTAATGAGCAGCCCCAGTTTACATGCAACCAGCCCCTTCCATTTTTTTATTTCTATATTTTTGTATATCTGTTCCTTCCCAAACCACCTTAATCCACCCCTTTCCCTGACATTGGTTCCTCCCCTAAATATGCCATAATCAGCCTTGTGCAATCCCAATATGCTCTTCCCCAGTACCCCATGATGAGCCCTGTACCCCTGGACAGAGTCCCCCCTTAGTCTGTGAGGTGACTGAAGAGCTCCTGGTGCGGGGTGTCCCCCAGCCCCTGGGGCTGTGGATCACCTGGGACAGCCCCAGGGAGGCTGGGATAGAGGTTGTGTCTCTGCATTTGGTGTTGGGTTTCCCCCACTTGCCCAGGACCCTCTGAGTTTCTTCTGGGCTTGTGGAGATGGGCCTGTGATGGGCTGACGGCTCCTGTGATGGTCCTGGGAGGAGTTGGGGCAAGGTGCTGTTTGTCTCTCCCACCTGCCATCACCTCCCTGTGCTCCTTTGTGCGTGCACAGGTGAGCTTTTTATTGCCTAACCTAACACATGTAGCAACGTCACTGGCTTTCCAAAAGCAAGTCAATATGTGAGCCAGCACAACAGACCTCTTTAAGCAGCAACAGGATAAGAGACAGGTTTTTTTTTTTTCCTTTTCCTAGTAAGAATTCAGATTATCAGATTTTTTCTACAGTTAGCATACAGAGCCTTTAACTATTCTTTTCAACTCATATCAAATTTGCATCATATTTATTACCATGTTATGGCTATATTATTGCTTGTAACTTGTTTGCTTTTCCAATCAACCAAACCCAATACTAGCAAACAGCCAATTTAACTTTCTTTTCTTAGTTTGCTTTTCGAACAGGCAAACAGAATTATTGTAATTTATTTCATTAAAATATTGGAACTGCCAATTAGATTTAACACTATGAATTTATTTGTTTGTCTATGAATTTATTTATTTGTTTTATTTATTTATTATTTTTTATATTTATATTTTATATATATTTATATTATATATTATATAATATATATTATAATATATATTTATATTATATTTATATTATTTATTTATTATTTATTTATTTATTATTTATTTATTTGTCCAGGAAATTTTTCAAATTTAGATCTTTCTAACTTGCATTTTTGCAATATTTAGTGCCCTGATTTTTAATATGGTTAAGAAAACCAGCTCACTAACATAAAAAATTAAAGCAGTATATTAGAATTACACGCTTGAATGCATTAACTAAATATAGTTTTAAAATGCTTGGCAAGCTGAATGTATAAATAAAACATTCTAGTATAAAAGGTATACCTAACTAGTGTGTGTTTGGATTTCCCTTTAAATCATATTTATTGTCCCATTTTCCATCAGGCCAGAGTAGAAGATTAAAGAAATTTTACAATTTTAAAAATGAATGGGTATACAGTGAAAGGTTTGGGATTGTTTTTCTTTTTTTTTGTCTCCTCTTGTTACTTTGTTTTGATTTTTGATCTTTTGATGTTGATTTCTTCAATAAAAATAGTTACGCCTAAATTTCCCAGGGAACCTGTGGAATATTTTTTAGACTTTCAGAGTTTCTAGACAGGAGGAGACCTGGCTTAAATGGCCCTGAAAACCACCAGAACAAATTACAGTGCAATGACGTGCTTTGCCTTGTCTGCTTCATGTCTGCCATATCAGAAATATTGGTCTCATGGAAATAAACGCTCCCAGTGGATAGAACTGGACTCAGTTCTTGTTCTGCGTTGTTCCATGATGTCATTGCCATAGGGGAAAAGATACTACATTCACTCAATTGTGAACTTCTTTTTTTACATCGCTTTGCCATCACCTATGCTGATATACAAAGACTCTGTGTATATTCAGTGGGAGTTGCAGAGTGTATTTGTCTTATGCCACTGCTTCATAGTACATAAATTCCCCAGAGGTGAAGTCACATTAACAGTCACACTATGAGATGAAAACCTAGCACTTTCCAGCCACAAAGCTTATCAATGTACACAGAATGACTTAGAAGGTGTGATAATGAATTCCCTGCTATTGCATATTTACAGTATGTATACTATGTTTGTTTAGCTTTTGCTTATTTCCAGAACAATAGAAGAAGGTTGTTTTAATATCTTTGTGTTTCATTTTAAAGAGAAAAAATTGCAATATTTTTTCTATACTAACTAAAACTAACCTGCTCAAGTTAAATATTTATTTCAAAATTCCTAGAAAGAAAATAAAATAAGAAAGTCTCCAAAGCAAAAACTGATTAATGGGTGTGTTCCCTTTTACAGTAAGAACCAGATCTCTGTTGTAGAGTGTTTCAAATTAAGTATGCTATTTTTAGCAAGTTAGCAGAGAATTTCAAGGAGGAATTAGGTATTTTGATCATTATGTACCAGAAGTTACCTATCTGCTGTGTTTGACTGCCTTGAATAATTCAGTATTTAACAAACAGATAATCCTGAAGTCAAACAATGAATATAATGAAGCTGCTGAAATAAGTGTGTACTAATGGAAAACAGCGAGTGAAATAATGTAAAATCAACTGCTAGGTAAAGTAGTTCTTTCAATGAATTTTTGTAATTCAGGGAGTCTGCATATAAGTGCATGTCTATCCTTCCTACACATTCTTCAAAAACTTAGAAGTGGTGTTTGAAATAAGTTAAAAGAATTTGTGGTATTTCCTTGATGCATGGTACTTTTGGTCAGGGGTTTCAATTATAATTGTCTCTTAGAGTAAATTTAGAAAACAAAAATTAGTAAAAGCAATTGATAAAATCAAAAAGCCAAACGAAACTGTTATTTTCTAGCTCTTAAGTGATGCTGAATATAATTTCCCATTAAATAGTACTGAAACAATAATTTGTATTTTATTAAATTTTATTACCAAGAAAGTAATCTAGTCTTGATATGAAAAAATCAGCAAGTAGATAATCCACCATCTCTCTTGAACATTCTTTTCTGTGGTTAACATGACCGCTGTTAAATATGTAGTCCTGTCTTCTCAATTGTATTAGTCTGGTGTGATCTTTCTGTGTCCAGTAGTGGTGTTATGTTTTCCCTCAACAGAGTAAAAAGCCTTTTGTTAACCATATAATTCGCCTTTTTGAAGCACCAAGTCACCTCAGTCTCCTAGATAAATTAAGGGGGTTGAGCTCTTTAAGTCTCTCATTGGAAGCAATTTTCACCAGTTACTGCATTTTTATTTTGAGTTGGTGCTATTTGAAACTTCCAGTGACCATTTACATGATTTTAGCTATTTTAAAATACTGGACTAACTAGTACTGGGCCTACAGCTAAAACTACATTTAACTTTTTTCCCATGTGTTTATTTTTTTCCTACTGCTATTTTTTCTAAAAAAAAAAAATTCATGAACACTTAGGAAATTGATTAGTTAAGTCATGTTAAACTATACGATGTACCTTAGGGGCATAAATAAGTTTTCTTAACTGTATTAAGTATGCCTGTCATGACTGCTGCAGGTAGACTACGCTTATTAATTTATCTTTTTTCTTCGCTTGCTTTTTGTTCTTTCACATTGTGTGTTTCTTCCGCACTTTGATAATGTAATTGCAGATTTCCCCACATCCTATCAGTACAGTCATTGTAGTATCAGAAAGTAATTTATTTTGAGACTCCTTTATTTTGACTTATTTAGATTTGAGTAAGAGTGTATTAAACTATTTTCCCAGAACTTTTGTTTAGTATAACTGATTTACATTTCAAGGACACTTACTCAGTGACGTGGTAAAATCTGTACAAGTCTACAATGATATAAGTTCTTGGAGAATGTTTGTTTATGAAGTAGGAAGGAATAAATTTTCTATTAAAAATAAGATTCTTTTGGCATAAGCTTCATATGTGACTGTTGATTGTGAATAGCTCCCTTTTTGGAAATTAACTTAAACCATCCTTTTCCAGTCTGATTTTCAGTCTGTCTCAAAACTTGAGTCCCTTAATGTATTTTACATTGGAACCTGACAATATAAAATACTCAGCACCGTTAATCACTGGCCTGTGTTTTCTCATTTCTAGATTTAGGTTGTTTGATCAAAAAGGAGAATTTTAATCCAATAAAAACTGTATTAATTAAATCAATATTTGCCATCTTATCTTCCCACGTATTGAATATATATTTAGCCTCTCTGAAAAAAGCTTTGATTTTTTTGCAGGTGTGTTTTTGTCCCTGTACTAAAATTGTAAGATATCCTTTATTAGCTTAATATTAATCTATAACATGTGATAAGGAAAGAATGGGAGAAAACATTCATACTGTTTCGTTGTGAATGTGGCATGTACATCCCCTAAGAGCTAGCTGCTTAAAATAACTGCTCCTGTAATGGCTCTTTAAAATTTGTAAACAAAGTAATTTGACATATATATTGAGTTCAGCACATCTTACAGATAAAACTGTCTCTGTTCCTCCCATTTTTAGAGCCTTGAAGCTTTTTCTTTCTCAGTGTTTGACATTAGAAATAATCTTTGGATTTATTGTTCAACTGCCGTCTCATGAAGGCAACACCCATACTTAAGAGGGATTGGCCATCTTGTCTGTTTTAGTGTCACAAAATATTTCTTTTTCTCAAAATTTAAAGCAAAGCCCAAAAGCTGATTTAGAGTGACAAAAATAAAATACATGTATGTAAAAGAAGTACATTTACCAAGAGTACAGAAGAATTGGACCCTGGGATAAAGCTCTCTCCTCGGGACTCTCAGTCCAAACTTTAATTAGAATTTCTCAGTGCCAACAGTGAGACATTTGACAAAGACTCAGATTACATACAGATTTTTCCTAACACAAGGGCATTCTATTAAAAAGTCTTGCTGCTAAGCTACCATATAGGAGCATATTATTATGAACCCTTGATTCTTGGGCATTTTCAGAAGAAACAAGAAAGAGCTTATTAAAGATGGAAGCCTGTACTTAGTTCCAATCAGGTTGCTACAGGTAATACTTCTTTCTTGAGTGTCTAGTAAAGTTTCTGTGTTGCTAAGAAGGCTCAGGCATAGCTGCTTAATGATGCCATCACTAAGCAGATGCTGATCTAGCAACAACTGTTCATTCTTTTGCTCTTGTTTGGTATGGTGTTGTCCTCATTAAAACTATTCAAAATATTGTCTTTGTGGTTGAAAAGAAGTGTGTCATCTTGGTACACATTTTTATACATGTCACTGTTTTCCACCAAATTACCTGCAAAATAAAAGTTGAAATTTAAATTACATGTTGAAATACTTGCATAGCAAGGAGCATTCCCCTAGATTTAATAGCTACTTTTTGTCAAGAATCGTGTTACACTCACTCAATGCCAGGTGTTCCACAGTTCTTGTTCGAAGGCACCACTGTCCCAAGGCTACCCAACTTCTAAGACAGTTGTTTTCTATGCTGTTCTGATGTAACAGAACTGATGCATCTTCAATGAACTTCATATTTTCAAATGCAAAAATATGCATTTGGAAAATGTTGAAGAAATTGTAGGTGTCACTAATCTCTAAACCAGCTAGTAGCAATAGCGAGAGAACAGCAGAATATGGACCTAAGAATTTAAAATAAGAGTATATGCACGAATGATGTAGATAAGAAAATTAAAGTACAGATTTCAAGGAAACATTCATGACCTACATTGCAATCACAAAATCAGTTAGACTCATTATTTATATTTGGCACAGACTGAAAGCATTCACATGGTCAGTTTTTGCATGGGAAGAAATTGGAGACGTCAAATAGTGGGATGTTAGTATTACCACACTTGCAGTTTCTTCATTGTCTACCATAATTCTATTCAAGTTCAGTTGTGTGATGGATAACAGTCAAATGATCAGTGTAAGAGCTGTGTTTTAGACATGTTTTCAGTCCAAACTACAGATTTCATTTCTATACAAAACCTGAAAAGATGGTCAGATATTGACTTCAGAATACGATTTTCTGATGAACGTTTTGATCATCCCACTGAGTGGCACTATAGAGATATTAGTGGGGAAGAACCATAAATCAGCTTCTGACACTACAGTTGGAAGACTGTGGTTGAAGTGACATTCAAACAAGGAGCTGAGTGGATCTCATTTTATGATTTATTTTTTAGAGACAATCCCTACATACTACAACTCATTGTGTTCTGTGATAGTATATATTCATTGCGCAAACTGTGTTGATACTGTTTTCCAGAACTGTGGGGGACATATGCAGACATTGAAGACTTGATGCCTGCTAACTTGTTTTATTATGATATATCGCATATTGATAGCACAAAGGAGTTAATGCAGTCCGTCAGGACAAGTGGCCAGCTAAGTGACATGCAGAAATGCAAAACAAATGGCTGTGCTTCCTTTTAAACTTGCAGATCCTGCGTCAGCTTATGCACATAGAATGAGAAAGATTTGTGTGAAAATCTGTTGTGACACCAATTTATCATGGGGCTGTACCATTTGTTCACTAGTACTGCATGCAGAGATTTCCAGCACAGGGAGCAGGTGGAAGGTCTGATAATGACAGACAGTACTTTGCTGGATTGATGGAAAAAGGAAGCCAACTGATCATGAACCTACAGCTTTTACAGGTAGCCATATAGTAGAAACATCTATGCCTGCTGTGAAGCTCTCTGGAGTTATAATACTGATTAGTACAGAAGATTTTGAAAGCTGTTAGTGACAGAAATGCTGGGATAGTGTATTAGACAGAATATTCTTCAGTCAGGTGTTGTGGTTTAACACCAGCTGGTAACTACACCACACAGCCACTTGCTCACTCCCCCCACAGCAGGATGGGGGAGAGAATTGGAAGGGTAAAAGTGAGAAAACTTGTGGGTTGAGATAAAGAGTGTTTAATTGGTAAAGCAAAAGCCATGCATGCAAGCAAAGCAAAACAAGGAATTCATTCACTACTTCTCATTGGTAGGCAGGTGTTCAGCCATCTCCATCTTCCTTCTTCCCCCAGCTTTATATGCTGAACTTGACATCATATGGTATAGACTATCCTTTTGGTCAGTTGGGGTCAGCTGTCCCGGCCATGTCCCTCCCAACTTTTTGCGCACCCCGAGCCTGCTTGCTGGTGGGGTGGTGTGAGAAGCAGAAAAGACCTTGACACTGTGTAAGCACTGCTCAGCAATAACAAAAACTTCCCTGTATTATCAACACTGTTTTCAGCACAAATCCAAAACATAGCCCCGTAGTAGCTACTAGGAAGAAAATTAACTCTATTCCAGCCAAAACCAGCACAGCAGGGAATACAGAAGCAGCAGAGGTTTGAATTATTGTGGTGAGTTAGTTTAAACTAGAGATCCTGTGGAAAATTATGATGCCTCTGCGAAAGTCAAGAAGTGGGTAGCTGAGAAGCAAAGCTTGGAAGGATCCTCCTAGGTTATTGAGTCTGGGGCCTTGTTTTATCAAACAATTTATTATAGAATTCCCTTCATAAACTGAAGTGAATGGTAAGATCAATAATGTTTTTTTTTTCTTATTCTTATAAATACTAAGCTCTTAGAAACAACTCATGGTACAGCAGGCCATAGAGAAGCAGAACAAAACCTAGAGATAGCTAATGGTCTACTTACTGGTCCTGCATGACTTTGAGTGATAAGAAAGAAATGTTTGACCTATAAGCAGAATACAGGAAGAATACTGATGCTGCCAAGCGTGTTATTGTAGATCATTTCTTTCAGGGCCAAAAAATGGTAGTACTCGTATAATTGTGTCTTTGGAGGAGAACCCAGAAAGACTGAGGCACTAGGGCAAAGCAAACAGGGCACTTGATTGGACTCTGCAATCTGAATTAAAAAAATACTTTTTTTAAAAACAGGAGTACTCAACTTCAAGAAAATTAGAGCAATGAAACTAAAGCAAAAGGAAATTGATGAATTCTGCTCTGTACTGAGATAAATTTGCTACTTCCCTTCAAGAATAATCCTATGAATGTTATTGCAAATGTTTCACTGTTTCTTACTGAACTCTGCAACATACGTAAAACTGTGTCAGTCTTTGTAACAGTTATCTTCCACTCTCTCTCAACATACAAAATACTCAAAATATTAATATTTTTCCTGTACTGTAGCAAAACCAGAGAACTGTTCAAGTACATTCCTTATAGGGACACTGGGCTTAAGGCTGGACACGAAGGCCCTGCTTGTGATCACCAGGTACTGGGCAATATGCTGTTCCTCTTCACCTTCAAATATCTGTACTGGGAAAAATCTGCAGTGAAAGGCAGCCAAGAGCTGAACTCAGCAGAGCAGCAGCAGAAGCAGCTTGAGGACGTACCAGCAGATGATGTCAGAATATTTTAGCTTTGAGTGGTAGCCAGTATTCGAGGTCTTGCAGGTTATTTCATGCAGGAAGAAAACTGGCAATATACTCATGTATTTGGGTAATTGGGGAAAAATGCTATGTCGTCCAAGACATACACGAGGACAGTTACAAAGAATGAGCTAGGAACAAACAGCAAGTGTTAGCTTTCTTGTTATGGAATCACATACAGGTACTCTCAAGGTAAAACTATATTAGATCTAAAAGATGGTAGATTAGATCAAGCATAATACTATGTTAACTGAACAGTGTTTCTAGTATCTTATCTGACTTTGGTGTGACTCATGTACTGCATACCATTTACCTCTTTGCACACATTCAGTTAAATGTAGGTGTAATCAATTAATGTCATATGCTAGAAATCCTAGAAAACCCCACCAAGGTCTTAGCCACTTATTGTTTCTCAGCCAAATGACTTCTGGTTATGGGTTGCTATTATGAAGTAACAGAAAACGGTTTAAAAAGGATCTTGACAGGCTAACCCTATACCAAAGAGGAGCCAAGTATATTTGACTGTTGTTTTGAGACCTTAATTTAACATGTTCTTTAAAACTTTTAATGGCTAAGATTCCACAGATTTTCTGGGTAATTTGTTCCAGGGCTTCATCACTCTTACTGTTAAAAAGCTTTTTTCTTGCGTAACCAAAGTCTCCCTTGCTACAGATAAAGACTGTAAGTTCTTGTTCTAGCCCTACTGGAACTGCAGAAGATATCTTCAAGGAGTAATGTTTTTAAACTAAAGCAGGGTAGATTTAGACTGGATATAAGGAAGAAATTTTTTACTATGAGGGTGGTGAAGCACTGGAACAGGTTGCCCAGAGAGGTAGTGGAGGCCCCATCCCTAGAAACATTCAGGGTCAGGTTGGATGGGGCTCTGAGCAACCTGATCTAGTTAAAGCTGTCCCTGCTCACTGCAGGGGGGTTGGGCTAGGTGATCTCTAAAGGTCCCTTCCAACCCAAAGCATTCTATGATTCTATGATCTTTCCTCTTTGCAGTCCCCTTTTGATGTTTAAAGTGTATCATAAATCCTCAAAACCCTCTCTAGATTCAATTATTTCCCAGTTATGCCCTACAGATGGACAATTAGTTGTGCTTCATACCATCTTCACTTTTAGTTCAATTTCCCACACATTTTTTTCTTACTAATTTCTATCCAGTCTCCCCCATGCAAAATTACACAACCAGAGAATAAGACTGCAAATTCTTGGTGCCAGACATTACGTGTTACCTTGCATTAGCACAGCTTTTGACTCATTCATCATTATTCAAGCAATACTAAAAAAAGGACACCTTTTACTTGAAATTCATAGCCACATTGAGTATATATAAGAAATAGATATAAGCATCTCATATTGTAATACAGGTATTTTGAAATTCATCTTCAACCACAAATTACAAGTTCTCTCCAAAACCTTGCATATCAGATAGGAGGAACCCAATTTAAAACAAAGAAGCCCAAAACAAACAAACAAAAGTTTCACAGTGGGAGAAGCTGGGTCTGAAAGATGACTGCCTCCTACCTTCATATTGTCTGTGTAATTATTAGTTAATTACTAGTTAATTACTGTCAGAGAAGGAAAGTAAGTTCTTCAAGGAAATCAACAATCTAAATAAGTTTCACCTTTTTTAGAGAAACTTCTTTGGTTAATTTGGGGGTGTTTTTTTTCCCAGTTTTACATTTAAGTGGTAATTTATGGATGCATAGAAAGTGCATGTAACTGCTTATTATACTTTAATTTTTTTTTTTTTTTTTTTTTTAGTTTTAGGGGTTTTTTTAAATCTTTATTTAGTATTTTCTTTGAGTTAGCCCAAGCTTGAATGATGATGAAGCATATTAGAAAGTTTCCCCTTATAGTCCCAGCAAGCAACATTATCTGAGAAAATTGAAACTCTCTCCTACATCTTAGAGGACACAGAGCTGCCAACACTCTGTAGGGCCTCTCTCAGTGTATTTTCAAATATACCTTCAAATAAGAATTTATTGCTCCATAGAATACAAGAACATAATAACCGATAGTAAGAAGTACTTCATAATATGTTAATAGAAATGACAGAAAATTGTATTTCTTCCCTTGAAATTATACTTGAAGAACTTGTATAAGTTAAAAAAAAAATTGTTAGCTTGGAAGTTCCTCTTGTTTATGATCAGTGGTTCATTCAAAAGCACCTTCTAGTGTCAGACAAAAATTGTAAATACATTGAATTTTCTTGAGAATTCTGACAGTGCTTTATGTAGATTTCATGTAGGTTGTCACTGTTTTCAAGGTGCGTGTAGGGTTTGTTTTGTAAAAAAAAAGTCTGTCTTATTTTCTTCAAATCAAACAAAAAAACCCAGATGAACCACCTTTCTCCAAAATGTTGTGTAATGCTTAAACCATGTAATTAAATCGACTTGTGAAGAATTAAAATGAAAAAGTCATCAGAGATCAAGATTTAAATTACCAAGTTTACTTTTGGAAAGATATTGATTCTGCCAGGTTTAAAAATTTGTGTATAGCTGTTTGGTTAATAGTCATAACTTGTTCAGGTAGTGCTTCCAGAACTGGTTATATACACAAAACTTGATTCTCTATTACTTTGTACTTTGTACAGCTATTTTCACCTGTGGAATATATGTATTTAAAAACTATACAAGTGCAGAGAAGACTTGAAAGACTAAATGCTTCTTGCTTTTATTTAGTCATGTGTAATTGTTAAAAACACCGTTTAAAACTATCATGAAAAAGAAAACCTTCAGATTTCATTTTCTTGAGCAATTTGGAGTATACCTGAGGTTGGAAGAGTAGTTTTCAAAGAACCATCCTGGGAAGCAGAACTGTGGAAAACAAAAATAATTTAAAAACATTCATTGTTGTATGAATTGTAGGAAACCATCCCTGCTGTAATGAGCTGCTGTGTATAATACGCTTTTACAATAGTAACAGCAGTAGATCAATTCTTTTGTGAGTTACTCTCTCTTAGAAATGAATGTAAGCAGAATAAAATGGAGAAAATTTTCATTTTGAATTATGGGCAGGTAGGAATGTAGAGAAAGCATAGTATACTGAAATGCTTCATGGCTCTAGAAAATAAAGTTGATGATACTACCAATGATTGTTTTCACTTTCAAAAATTACCACTTAAGAGTCTTTTAACATTTTTAAGGTGCACTTAAGGTGCATCATTCCTAAAAATTCACACTAGAAATATACGACTTTTACATTTTTATATTTCTAATTCTCTGAGATGAAGAAGGAAAAGGTGACTATGCATATTTGGGTATGATTCAGTGTTAATGAAAATAAGCTGATTAATAGTTTTTGAAAGTCGTAAGATATCACAGTTCATTTTGAACATGAGCCATGCTCATCTAAATGTTCTCCCTAATGATAAAAGTTGAGTTTTTAAAATCTCATTGTAGAAAAGGATTGACTGAAACAATATGTAGAAAAAAAAAGTAATTTTCTCCTCCTTTTGCAGTATTTCTGATCTACTAGTATATAGAATCATAGAATCATAGAATCATTTAGGTTGGAAAAGACCTTTAAGATCATCCATTAACCTAAGATTACCAAGTCCACCACTAAACCAGTTAAGGGTAGAGTAGCAATCCCATGCCTCCTGGCTTGGTGGCTGGATTATTTTTAATGAAAGTAAAAACTAGGAATCATTAAAGTTGGAAAGGACCTCTAAGATCATCAGTCCAACCATCAACCCAACACCACCATGCCTACTAAACCATGTTCCAAAGTGCCACATCTACCCGTTTTTTGAACACTTCCAGGGATGGTGACTCCACCACCTCTCTGGGCAGCCTCTTCCAATGCTTGACTACCCTTTCCGTGAAGAAATTTTTCGTAATATCCAATCTAAACCTCCCCTGGCACAGCTTGAGCCCATTTCCTCTCATCCTATTGCTAACTACTTGGGAGACGAGACCAACACCCACCTCACTACAACCTCCTTTCAGGATAGTTGTAGAGAGCCTTAAGATCTCCCCTCAGCCTCCTCTTCTCCAGACTAAACATCCCCAGTTCCCTCCGATTAAAAAAAGAAAAAAGAAAATTTAATTAAGGCAACTCTTTGCAAGTTATTATTTGTAAAAGATCAAATATTCAATGAGTATTCTTTGAACTAAGAAAACAGATTTACACAGGTGTAACTGAAATGAGAATTTGACAACTGTAACCAAATAATTTCAGTGAAGTGCAAATAACTGAAAATGGATTAGAAATCTTGGAACAAAACTATAATCTTGCTGAATGATAAAATCTTATACTACTCCTCTTCTAATTAAGTAATCCAGCAAAGCTAACATGAAATCTAATATTTATGTGAATTTGATTTTAATATAAACCAATGAGTATCATATAACTCTGATGTTTCAAGGAAGATCTGAGAGTCAGAACAGGAATGCCCATTCTACCTGGGACTGGGGATTGCCTGACTATCCAAACTGACAGCTTGCAGAAGCATGCAGCTGTGCTGAGAGGTTAGTACTACCATGGCAAACACATGCTGTGTCTTGGAGTGTAAAGGCAGCATGAAAGTTCAGCCCCAAGAGTTCCCCAGCTTCAACACTGAGGACAATTCCAAACTGAGAGTAATAGTCATGTTCTGTAGGAGGTCCTGAAGCTTCTGCCCAGAGAGATAGTACTCATCAAGGTCACAGCCAGCCAGCTTGTCTACAAGAACAGGGTGAACTTGTGAAATAGAGTAATCTTCCACGATGTCTAAAGGTAACATAGTATAGGTCATAGTCTGCTGAAGTAATGTGAAGAGGAAGAAGCATCATTCCTTTGTACCAAAGAGATGAGATTTACCTGCTGAATTAATTTTGGCCTCTTTCTTCAACCCACAAAGATAGACTTAGAGAAGTGGAAGAATAGTCATGAACATTCATAAAGGGATCTAACACCATGCCTGTCTCTAGCCATGGCCTGAAGCATATTTGCAGACTTCTTGCATCCACATTTGCCAGTGCCTTTTGGCAAAGAGTTTCACATGTCTGCTAGTTCTTGTATGAAAACACCACTTCCTTTTATTAGTTTGAAGCCTTACTCTTGTTAATTTAATTTGTTGGCCCTTGTCTTTTCATTACCTAATCAATGGGTCATGAAAGGTCTTTTTGAAGTTCTCCAGACTGCAGTTTGTGCATAAAACTTCTTACTGAAATTTATCTAAGCTTAGTTATTTGTGAACATCTTTCTTAATCTCAGTGTTTATCTGAACTTTCTCAACAATATTAGATCGTGCTTACCCAAACATATAAAAATGTTTTAAATATTTAATGTTCTGTTTATTTTCATCTCTTCACTTAAGTGAACACAAACAATTTTCCAGTTATATTTTATGCTTCACATGCCTTGGGAAAGGAAAATGCATAGGAGAATTAGCTTTCCAGGACAACCTTTCCAATGGTAGAATGGCAGCAGGTCTTGTATCAAACCACCTTTATTAACATACAGGTATAGATTTTTATTATTTTAAAGTAGTCTAATAAAATTTTTTAAACATTGCGTACTAATTTTTTTTGAAGTACTTTCTCACAAACAACAAATCTAGATGCAAAATGTGCCTACATTATATAAATTTATATAAAAAGCACAGAAATTTCTCTGACTGAATGTAATAGTTTTCTAATATCTTCAGAAGACATAGGGACTGTCCTTCTAATGTCTCATTTTTACTTTTATTTTGTTACCCTCCTGATTGTTACCAACCATTGAAATTGTACTCATTGGTTCATCCTGGGCAACCGGCTCTAGGTGGCCCTGCTTGAGCAAGGTGGTTGGACAAGAGGTCCCTTACAACCTCAGCCATCCTGTGATTCTGTGATTCTAATCCTTTCTTAAAACTGTATTTCTGCTAAACAGTCATAATCTTTTCTGCAAGGTAGTTGTGCTTGCGGTAAAATGTATTTTCTTCACACAGGTTCAAATACATTAGGAACTAAGAGCTTCATAGAAATCAGACTGGGTTTGAATGGAAGTTTACAACTTAAAAATTTTACTTCAGCCTTCATGATCCATTCAAATAATGCCAGGCATATATTCTTTTCACATCTGAGTTTAATTTAGCTATAGCAAAAAGTTAAGGAATACCACTGGTGCTTTCCAGCAGGCTGATAACATTGTTTTGGACTCCCAGTGCTCAGCTCTGCCCTCCTCCCTGAATGGGTATCTCATCTCCAGAAGAGTCTTGCAGTTATGATTAACAGAAAAGGTGAAGTGAGTTAATTCAGTTAACTTAACTGAATGTTTAGGTGAAGACAGCAGAAAGCTATGCCAATTTTATAAAGTAATCGCTTGAAAGGTAGAAAGTGCTGTTTATATCTGACATTATTAACATAAACCCATTCCTCTTTTTATGCTATTAAATGGCAAATCATCTTTGAAATCAGGAAAACCTTGTTAATGAAAGAGCAATCAGGAAGTAGAAAAGAAACATCTCAGAAAAGGTATTCAAATGGGATTTAAATGGTTACAAAAAGTGCAATTTGGAGTACTTTTGTGTTACAGAAGAGGTTGAACTGGTTCACTCAAACCACAGTATTCAGTGGTCTCTATTTCTCTTTCAGAGGTTGAACAGTTTGTATTTTAAAGTTTATATTTGTTTAATTCTTTAAAAATACAGAAGAAAATACTGTGCAGGACGCATGCGAAAACTTGCACACACAAGTAAAATAGAGGCAGAATTTTAGTATTTATGTCTCAAACTATCCTATTTAACCTCTTGGATCCCTGTGTCTCACAGATACCTACATTTGGCTGTTAAAGTTCCCCAGACATAAAAGCTCATGTCACCTAATGTTACTGTCTAAAATGTAGGGATCCAGCTTGAGCAAGTGGTATATGTTCCTGTTATATTTTATGGAGAGGAAAAAGCATCTCTAGAGGATGATTCATTGTGCCTATCTTAGAAGGGGATGAATTGCCCCCTTGAGGTAGCTATTTCTCTTCATAAAACATACATTTTAAATGACTGGTCTTAAGTATTGTGAATCCCCTATCTAATGTTCTTTCAGAGAGATACAGAATGCCTTTTTCTTGACATGTGAAAAATCTCCAAGAGTAGAAACTGCAGGACCTGTTTCAATGCTTGATTGTCCTAATAGTGAAAAAGTTTTTCATATATCAAGTCAGAACCTCTCTTTTTCAATTTATGTCTGCTGTATTTCAAACTAAAGCTGATGGGTATCATTTTTCCCCATTCCCAAGAAGTGTGCTTCAAGTATGTCTAACAAATACCTTCAAGAGTGAACTCCCACAAGGAATTTGAATGATGATTGCCACTTTCATTCTAAAATAGGGTCACAGGACAAAGAGAAGGAGGCGAGTATAGTTCTTTTCTTTGTCTGCTGTATAAATCAATGGTTTTGCCACTCATCCATGAATGTAAGCAATGTGGGCTTTGAATCCTCCAAGAATTGCTCTCATGTTTTACATGACACAGCTATTAATAAATTGTGAAGTTCATGCTGCAGAGGGATCACAACCCCAGACAATATCCCAAAGATTCATTACAAGAGTTGTGCTGTTCATTTCCCATTAAATATGGAATAATTTTAAGAGACTGGTTATGCAGCTTAAGAAAACAGAACGTAAGGTGGCACTTGATGCAAATTTTAGTACCTAAGTCTAGAAAGTAATTTAAGAAAACCATACCCATGAGATTTACCCTTCCAGAAGTCCTTGTGGATATTAGCTTTTTTGTCTGCATTGATGTCTCTGTATAATACGTTCCTGTCTTAGAAGAAAACACCACACTGCTATCAAATCCATTTCATCCCATGTGTCTACAGTTGTGTTTCAATCATCTTTCATAATTTGAACACCTGTTTTCCAGGTTTAGACATAAATGTCTGCATTTTCAACATACATAGCACAAAAAGTACTTCCTGCTGTGCTTGCCCAATTTCAGCACTTAAGAAAAACCTGCTTCACTCTGAGGTTGCAAAAGCAGCAAAAGTCCAATATAGAAACAGATACAATGAAATCACAGTTTTTAATGTGATATTTAAAGACATGTTAACTTGCTGCTCCTACCATTTTACTTCTTAGAAATATTTGCATACAGATCCGTTTATAGTGTAGTAATCATAAAATTTATCTCATACATTGACAAAAAGTATAACTGATATTCTGTGGCACTGATTTGTATATTTTTGCAGTATGAGGTACAAATTACTGCCATTTTAAAAATGTTCAGGTTGATTTTTTGTTTCTGTGTGTATCTAGGATAAATGGCTGTATTTTAAGATTATTAACCACTGCAAGCTCTAGGAGAAGTAGTGTTTAATATGAATCAGGAAAGGATTACTGTTTTTTGTAACTTTTGTGTTACTGACATGCATCATGATGTTGTCATTAGCATTCTGATACATAAAGTCAGTTACTAGCTGTTTTGTTATTGCTATTGTTTTTTGCACAGCAGTTTTGAATTGTCCAGGCTTGTTTCACAATTACTGTCTATATCTGACTTATTTTCAATTGATCAAGTTGTTCCCAAGCCACAGAACTAATACATTTCCTGTGAATGCATCCTGTATTTTTACCCTTTCTCCTACCATTACAATTAAAATTCTAACCCATGTGTTCCTCAATGTACAACTTAATTAGTTTCTTCTCATGTCTCTTCCTACTTTGCTCCTGATCCCTCCTATGGTGCCCTAACTACTTAGTAAGGATAGGCTGGGAGTTTATCAGCCATTCAGCTGGCTAAACAGAGAAAACAGATATTAAACCTCTGATGCATCTGTTCTCTCTCACAAAACTTTGTCCCTTTGAGAGTTCTTACTCTCTCTCTCTTTCTAATTCAGTTGAAATTGCCCTATGGATTCAAAAGGGGTTAGGTGAGCCAAACAATGTAACATACTGTGATCCTATAACCTTAATCTCCTTAGGAAACTGAACTAAAAACATGTCTATTACTGAAGAGTGAATCAAATAAAAGGAGATGTGAATATCACATTTAAAGCTTGTGATCCTCAGATTTGTGTATATAAGGTACTGTACATTTTACATAAGAAATAAGTTTTAAAAATGTTTAAGATTTTGCCATATGCAGTGGCAAACATAAGAAACACATACATGTAATTAGGACAGGTTTTTCTTTTCTTTGACCCTAAGGTAACTTGAATTCAAAATACTGCAACTCCTGATAATGTCTGTTTAAAAAGGACATCTTCTGAAACATGATAAATGGTTGTATTTCTGTAAAAATGTATTTAGATTATGACAGAAACTGCAGTTATTTCAGTCTCCTTGTAGGATTCCTGTGTAACTTTGTATTATTGTAAAGTATCATTTGGCTGATACATGTCCTTTCTACAGGTTTAATAATTAACTATCTTCTTTTGTTTGCTTGTTTTCTCAGTGAAAAAAGCAATTGAACTGAAATCAAGAGGAGTCAAGATGTTGCCCAGCAAAGACAGTAACCACAAAAATTCTGTCTGTAAGTTGTTTATACCATTATCTTCAGTGACTGCATATATCTTCTGGAGTCCTATTAAATATACAAATCAGAGAGAGGGGTGTTGGGAAGCTATGGTCATAAAATGATTATTATGCTTTCAATTGTCACTGAATTAGAACTCTGCTGATAATACTGAGGGTGTAGAAAGCAGAATGTGGTGTTGTAAAGTCTGAAAAATATGGATATGTAGAAAAAATTACATATATCAGGATATTCTTATATATCAGGATATTTAGAATTCAGAGATGCAAGGCAAGTTAGCAAATCCAGGCAGAACAGTGCCATATAGACTTTATCAATTCAGTACTGGGGTCAGTGAAGGTATCTTAGCATTTTCTGGATCTAAGTTTATACTTTGTGATCTTTTTCCTTTGCCTCAGTTAATATCACAGCTCTAATTTTTCCCCCTCCTTGCCACACTACGTCTTGGTGACTGCCTCTTTCTAGTCCTGTGATATAGCACAGCAGGAGTTGAGAACTGCTGTAATTCCCAGCTTCTCAAGAAGATAGAGATCACAGCATCACCTTCCCTTCATTGCATGCTTAGTGCACTCTGGAATGACAGTCTCTCTACACCTTTTTCCCCATATATAGTGTTAGGGTAAAATCAAGATGTTATCTATGGGATTATGAAGCTGTTATTTGTTTTGAGCATCACTTTCCCTGAACAACTGGCAATCTGAGTAGTATCCTGAGAGCTCTTTCTCTATTAACCAGGCTAGTCTTGAACCAAGAAAAATAAGAAGGTAATTTTATATTTTGGAAAGCAGAGAGTCCGTTAACATAAAAAAAGCCAGAGGGTAAGCCAGTGTTCACCCATAACTCACTAAAAGTGCTTGTATAATGACTAAGATGTATTTGAATGAATTAATTCTTCATGTCATAACACTGAACTCAACGGAGTGAAACCTGGGCTATGTTTGCCTCATTGTGTGCTGTTCTGCAAGTACAGAGAGAACAAGGGTCTTGAAGGCTAATATCTAGGGGATATGATTTTGTCTCTGTGTTTCTGCAGTGCGTTGTTTAATGCAAAGTGAGTGTTTTGCTTTGCTCACTGGAACAAAAGAGGCATGATAATTTTCTGCTTTAAATATTGCACATTGATGGTGTGGCACTCAAAAGGAACTTTTTATGCAAGATGTAGCAGAAAAAGTTGATCCATCTCTTTGGTGTTTTTATCTGAATGGGTGATTATTTCATTATTTATAAGTTACTTCTTGGAACTGTGTGATCTCTGCTTACACTCAGAGCACATGCTGTCAGACACCACATTTAATTACAGAAAGTGGAAGTAAGACAGGCTATGGAAGAAATTATTATAAGGCAGTCTGCTGTTTACTTCAAATTTCATGTCTTTTTTTTTTTTTCTTTTTGTGTTTTGACTTGTGAAGTTTTATTATCATGTCTGACTTTTCACCATAAATTTAAAAAATGCATTATTATAATTACCATGTTTCACATATGCGAAGCTTATAAAAATGATAAGATTAAAATACAAACAGTTGGATTCAAATGTATTTGAATATTGCTGCTCTTTCTGACATAACCCTTTAGTATTTAACCATTTTTCTTGCTAATAATTATGTAGATGGAAAAGGTAATTGGGAATTCAACTTCAGAGTACTGATAAGAATAGCTATTACCATTTGATGCCAATTAGCAAATCCATAAAAAAGTAAATTAAAGACTTACACCTTACATTTTTGTATGTTAGATCTTTTTAACATTCGCTCTATATATAAAACAGAAAGCTTACTTTTGCATTTCATTTATGGGAGGTAGATGGAATGTGAATACTGGCAAGGCAAGCGAACCCCAAGACGTGCAGGTTTCCCACAGCTCTTCCTCCTAAGCACAACCTGAGAACAGCTGCAGAAAGCATTTCACAGTGGCACTACTCTGTTAGGATTTAGGCAGAAAACGTTACCAATGTACTGATAATTCCTTGTGGAATGCAAAACAATATTTCTGTCGTGTACAGTCATATCTCACCCCTCTCCTCCTGGACCTGCCTGGATTCCTGGATGCTTTCTTTCAACTGCTCTGCCCTCCTTTATAAAGAGTCAAGTAGCAAAGCATGGCTTTGGGATATAGATGCCTTGGTAGATTTACTATGGGAAAAAAAAATCATTATATATTGTGTCACTCCCCAGGGAAAGAAGAGTTTTTTGCCTTTTTTTTTTTTCCTTCTTCGGTACACCTGAAGGAACCATATGAAGTTAGTTGGTTGCCAGAATACTCCTGCTAGCTAGTACCCTTTAGCAGTGGGCTAGATGCAATTGAATCATGATTAATTTATGCAAGGAAATGGGAAAAGGATGGGAAAGAGAATTGAACTAAAATACGGTCCTGGTTCATCCAAAGTGTGAGGTGGCCTACTACAGTAGTGCACTTGGCAAAGTTTTGGAACAATAGACTGGGAGAAAGTAAATGGACAGGCAGTTCTGATGGTTACTTTTTCACACTTTGTCCTCATTAGTGCTTCAGCTGACACAAACACTGGCCAAATCCAATGGTAAGCATATTTCCCCTTGGTTGTCTGAAGCTGATCTCTCAGAGGAGCAAGGAGAGAGTTTTAGTTTATGAATCTGCTTAAGGGAAGCAAATCCAGTTATATCTGTTTTGGTGTCCATCTCTTTAGTTGCAGGCTCAGTCTACTCACTTTTGTTCCCTTAGTTAGTCATAGAATCATAGAATCATAGAATGCTTTGGATTGGAAGGGACCTTTAGAGGTCATCTAGACCAAGCCCCCTGCAGTGAGCAGGGACAGCTTTAACTAGATCAGGTTGCTCAGAACCCCATCCAACCTGACCTTGAAAGTTTCTAGGGATGGGGCCTCCACTACCTCTCTGGGCAACCTGTTCCAGTGTTTCACCACCCTCATGGTAAAAAATATCTTCCTTATGTCTAGTCTAAATCTATTCTTTAGTTTAAATCCATTATTCCTTGTCCTGTCACAACAGGCCTTGCTAAAAAGATTGCCCTCATCCTTCCTATGGGCCTCCTTCAAGTACTGAAAGGCCGCAATAAGGTCTCCCTGCAGCCTTCTCCAGGCTGAACAACCCCAACTCTCTCAGCCTGGCCTCATAGGAGAGGTGCTCCAGCCCTCAGATCATCTTCATGGCCCTCCTCTGGACCCGCTCCAACAGGTCCATGTCCTTCTTGTGCTGAGGGCCCCAGAGCTGGACGCAGTACTCCAGGTGGGGTCTCACCAGAGCAGAGTAGAGGGGCAGAATCACCTCCCTCAACCTGCTGGCCACGCTTCTTTTGATGCAGCCCAGGATACGGTTGGCTTTCTGGGCTGCAAGTGCACATTGTTGGCTCATGTCCAGCTTTTCATCCACCAGTACCCCAAGTCCTTCTCCACAGGGCTGCTCTCAATCCCTTCATCCCCCAGCCTGTATGGATATCGGGGGCTTCCCAGTCCCAGGTGCAGGACCTTGCACTTGGCCTTGTTGAACCTCATGAGGTTCACACCTCATACCATATATATGGTATATTCCCAAAGGAAGTTACTTGATCCATCTTGCTATCATCACTCACTCTCATTCTAATATACAATAAGCCTGCAGACTCTGTGTCCCTAATGGCTATGGCCTTTTTCTAAAACTACTATGACTATAGCTTGCATTGTAACTGATTAGATAAAAATATAATTTTGATTGGTGGCTTTTGTATGAATATGTTTTCATGGCAGTATTCCTGCCCAGTAACTCTGTCAGAGAGTGATTACCTCTAAACATCTGGGCATGACCTCTACAGTAGAGAGATGGTACACGGAGCATGCCATACACCCCAGAGAAGGAGAACCCTAATGAAGTGGCCCATGAGGACAGACCATCATTAGGCAGCCACAGTCCTTATAGAAGGCTCATTTTCTAGGCAAGTAGGAGACCCCTGTAGTTTCAAGTCTAGCCTCTGATATAGAATCGTAGAATCATAAAATCATAGAATTGTTTAGGTTGGAAAAGACCTTTAAGATCATCCAGTCCAACCATTTAGCTAACATTACCAAGTCCACCACTAAACCAATTAAGGGTAGAGTAGCAAGTTCATGTTTCCTGGATTGGTGGCTGGATTATTTTTAAAGAAAGTAAAAACTAGGAATCATTAACGTTGGAAAGGATCTCTAAGTTCATCAGTCCAACCATCAACCCAACACCACCATGCCTACTAAACCATGTCTCACAATGCCACATCTACCCGTTTTTTGAACACTTCCAGGGATGGTGACTCCACCACCTCTCTGGGCAGACTGTTCCCATGCTTGACTACCCTTTCCTTGAAGAAATTTTTCCTAATAGCCAATCTAAATCTCCCCTGGTACAACTTGAGCCCATTTCCTCTCATCCTGTCACTTGTTACTTGGGAGAAGAGCCCAACACCCACCTCACTACAACCTCCTTTCAGGATAGTTGTAGAGAGCAATAAGATCTCCCCTCAGCCTTCTCTTCTCTAGGCTAAACAATCCCAATTCTCTCAGACGCTCCTCATAAAACTTGTCCTCCAGGCCCTTCACCAGCTTTGTTGCCCTTCTCTGGACATGCTCCAGCAACTCAATGTCCTCCTTGTACCGAGGTGCTCAAAACTGGACACAGTATTCCAGGTGCGGCCTCACCAGCGCCGAGTACAGGGGAACAATCACCTCCATGTTCCTGCTGGCCACACTATTCCTGACGCAAGCCAGGATGCTGTTGGCCTTCTTGGCCACTTGGGCACACTGCTGGCTCATGTTCAGCCAGCTGTCTACCAACACCCCCAGGTCCTTTTCAGCCAGGCAACTTTGTGGTGCATGCAAATCTGCCAGTGCAATAAGGCTAGGAGGCAAAGACAGCAGTGAGAATGAAGTGTCTGGGAGGGCTAATTTCCAGAGCTTGCTCTTGTGAAAATGTAGTGTGGATAGTGGCTAGAACCACACAACACAGCAAACTGCAGGGAAAGCCCACATTCTGGAATAGCAACAAAGATTAACAGATGAAGTCTGAGTGATTCTTTAAAAAAAAAAGTCATTCATATTGCACCATGCTTACGCTTCATAATAATTACTGAATATTGATTGACTTAACCTTTGCAAAGTGTTTAGTGTGTGAACTACCATGTTTTACAAAGTGGGAGATCTGTAGGTATTCTCTGAGTAAAAAGCTCTTAAACTTCACAAAAGCAATTTCAGGTTTCTGTAGTATTATTTGAAAATGTATTTCAGAATATCAGAAAAACACATTCAAGGTTTGAAGAGCATGATTTTAGCGTAAGATTAATACAACCTCTGAAAGCTTAGCTACAGAGTTTATCTAAACAGTTCTTCACCTTGAAGATGATAAAAAGAGCTGTTTTAAGACAATGATTTTTGCCATGTAGAGCCAAAGAACAAATGAGTTTACAGACTAAGTATTGATTGGTTGCAACACATAAGGTGAATTAATGGCACATGCTGTTGAAACTATAGTGACTAATACGAAAACAGGATTACATGGCTAATTCCGTGTAAGAAAGAAAGAATGACAGCAGTCATTATTTATTTTGTTACTGGGTAACTGACAAAAATGGCTTAGTACATTGTAATGTAAAGTTAAAAATATGTTCATGGCAAAAATTTAAGATGGAATTTTCTTGCTTAGCAATACATTCCTCGCGTTTTAAATAAATTAGCAATTTCATCTTCTTGATATTTGGCTACAGGTAAATTTACTTTGATAGAAGCAAAATTATGATTAGTAAAAGTTTTGCTCTTCGGTTAATGAAAGAGTATTTCCCTAAGAAGGGCCATACTGGACTAAATAGTTGTATTTCATAGCACAATTTGCTGACTGGTTTGTTCTTATTCCTTAGTAAAGAATGATTTATTTAAGAAATTTTATATTTTGAAAAGATCAATACTTAGAAATACTGTTTGTATTTACGTTGTATGGATTCTTCACAGGTAAAACCCCATTTCATATTGAATTCAAATTTTTAGAAGCTATCATGTGCTGTGTCAGGGTCAAATCATAATCAAGAAATGCTGTTTAATATTCATTGTTCTGACAGTTTTCAGTCTCGAATTTAAAACAAACAAATAAAACAATACCAAAGCTATCTCACTCTCTAAAGTTATAGTTTAATCTTATTTAAGTTTAATCAAATATAGCATCTAATGCTTTAGTCTTAATTAATTTAAGAAACGTTGCATTGGTGATGGGATTGATTGCCAATAAACATGATGCAAAATAAACCACCCAAGTAATTATGGCAAGTTGTGTATCAAAGGATGCTGTGCTCTGGATCCTGTGTGCTTAAGAGTTCTCTATATGCAGTCTGGTTTTTGTTGTGAGTATTTTAAGTATAACATGAAACTATATTTTAAAAAAAGATATTAACTAAGTGTGAACACTAAGATAAAATACAGCGAACTTAGAAATTAAAATAAAAAAAAATCCTGCTTGGAAGTGGATTTTGTCTACTGAAATTCCTCAGGTCTGTGCTCCTTAGAGCAAACACAAATTTAAAAGCACTGGAGAAATTAATGTAACATAAATCTATCTCCTTGACTGGTCTCACTGTCAGCTAAAACAATTAAAGCAAATATCAAAATGTTGGCAGGTTTCAGGCTTGCTTTTATTCTGGGGCACACAGTAATGTTTGTAAGCTTTTTCAAAAAGACTTTTGGGGGTTGTTTGCCCTGTTCTGACACACAGGTGATCAGTTTGCTGTTGCTTCCAAAAAAAGCAAAGGAACAAGAAAAGAAGGACAGCATATCAGGAGATCTACTTTACTAATTTTTTTGGGAGGGAAATACACCAGCGTTGTGTTTTATAGTATTATCGACTTTATGTCCTTTAAAAATAGAACTTTCTAATTGTGGATCTTAGGGTTTCCTTTTACAAATACCACTGTCTTTCAAAAATGTCTGTTTCATGGGCTCTTCGTAAAGTATTGAACGTAAGGATGAAGTGACAGGATTCATCTGTAGCTCCTTTCTGACTTTTGTTGAGATCTATTCAGTATCTTCTGTGTTTAGTGGCAGATACACCTCTTCCCTCATAAGGAAAAGAGAGACCTTTGCCTAAAACTTCTTCACCAAGAAAAGGATTTGAAATACCTACATTTAAGATTCAGATTCATCAGAGGAAGCCAAACTGGAAGACTGTTGTGTGCTAAGATCAGTATGGAGGCACCTCTTTCCTATTAGTTTCTATAAGAATTCTCTCTGAAGATCCCAGTGTTCTCAATGGAAGTTACTCAGTGCTTGTGTGTTTTATTGTATTACATTAATTTCCAGGCACTGAAAGGATTCTCATTTGTAAGTGCCCAATCAGAAACTTCCTAAATGCCTGCATAGTATCATAAACTCTCCAGACTTTTCAATCATGAAAGCTATTTTTCATTCCTTCAAATCCCACAGCTTGAAAACATTTTTCAAGTTTGCGTTTATATTGTGCATCTCTGTAAATGAGAGAAAGGATTGTTTATAACTTGCTGATGTATTAATTACAAGGTTAGGAAACACAAAGCTTAAATAACTAAAATTTTGTGGGCCTAGCATGTCTGCAAATACTCAATTTTATTTCAAAAGGCCTTTTTACAGAAATACTGAGCATATGTTAAATGTTCAGTTAAAAATAAGGTAAAAAGAGGGATATAATACTTAAAACAGTGGCACTTTTATACAACAGGTTAAGGGATGGATCCTGGAATCTTTAATATTAAAAGTTTCCTTGTTATATATGTATATATACACATAAATATATATACACACATAATTGTAGATAAATACATAACACATAGTATTCCATTACACCATTTACTCTATGTCTGATAAGAGATTAATGACTCTATTTCCCCTTTTACTGAATATTATAGGATGAAATTGGGCAGTAGGAAAAAATAACTGCAGCATTAACCTCTAACAGTTTTATAAAGCTTTAATAAAACAGGAGGGATAATTACCCTGCTATACTTTGTTCTATCATAGAATGTAATAATACAGAGTTGCCCATGTGTTAAAGAATTTAGGCTCTTCAGAGAAGATGAGTCTCCCTATGCAATGAAATTCTACAGTGCTATCTTACTAGATTGTATAAATTGCTTCCTAAATCAGGTTAGTAAATTATACTTGGTGTTTCTAAATAAGCCTTCATCACTGCAGGAGTTTAAAATCTTTTAAAATACTATGCAAAAATCTTGCTGTGAAGAGAACTACTGCCTAAATATATTTGTAAAGAAAAGCATCACTTGTAGCTACAAGCAAAACAACGTGCTTCAT
Source organism: Pelecanus crispus (assembly GCF_030463565.1). Taxonomy (NCBI): domain Eukaryota; kingdom Metazoa; phylum Chordata; class Aves; order Pelecaniformes; family Pelecanidae; genus Pelecanus; species Pelecanus crispus. The sequence continues at coordinate 107,561,088 of NC_134645.1, forward strand.
CAATTATTTAACACATCATTTGCATATATAATTTGTAAAATAACCAGAAGAAAGCATCTATTAAAATATGTAAAACAAGATGTAATCTGATTGAATTATGGATGGTTAAAATGAATTGTTATCCAGCTAGGAAGCTGCAACTGCCATTAAATAATTTTCATATACAATTATAGAACATTACTGATTATCCAGTGTGAGTGTTCATACTGTAGGCTAAATTGACATTGAATTCTTTTATTTTCAGATTCGAAGACTTAAGAATAAGCAACCTGCTATTAGCAATTACAATTCCGTATAAATTAACTATTCATATGAAATTTAAATATAAACTTTAATACTTTTATATAGCTTCATTGATTTAACTCCCGTGCACAGCTCTGTTAAAAATATAGATGTGGGCAGTAAATAGGTTGGCAAAATGAAGTCTCTCTAGATTCAAATAATGTATGTAAATTATGAAGACATTCAGAACTTGTGGGTGGGTGTATTCAGACTACTGGAACATAAAAAACATTAAAACAATTTTAGTTAAAGAAAGAAGTATGGTCTGTGCAGTGAAGGTGTGCTGCAGAATACAGATACCCTCACTGTGAAGTCCTTTGGAAGGGTCAGAGACTTTCCACCTTCTGCAAGGACGTTTCCACTTTCCACAGAGGCTAATATTACAGTTTTAAAAGTCTAACACTAGTTGCATAGTTCATGCATGTTGAATACATGTTCAGAACCTGCTTTTCTAAATCCAGGTTGTGGGAGAATATCTCCAGAATTTGATAGAAGGTCTTGGACTATTTTCCTTCTTCAAAATTTGTTCTTCACCTTGTGAAACACTTTGAAAAATAATTTTGACTGTTGGCGTAGCATCTCACTGTCAGTTGTTAGCCTGTCACACTGGAACATATCTATTCCTGCAGCTCTTCTGAGCAACTGTAAAGTGCCAGTGTGAGATATGTTTGGAACAGGGAAGTTTTGTTAGGTGACAGCTAGTTTATCAGCTTCAGACCAGTTTGAGTCCACTACTACTTCTTCACTTGGAAAAAGGGAAGTAAAAAATTTACACAACATTTGAACAATGTATCAATTTCCTCAATAATGTGCATTGAAGAGCTTGAAATATTTTTGGAATGGGACTGAAAATCCCAAGAAGGAACTAAAATGGAGATAAATACATTGGGTTACATTTGGAAGGAAAGGACTAGTTGCTGATTTAGGGGGAGGGGATTATTCAGTATGATGTGTCCTTCCACTGAAATTGATAGAACAGGTGGTTCTTTAAAAAACATAAAAATGGTTACTCAGCCACATAATTTTTAAAATATAAACAGAAAGAACTATCCAGAAAAATCCAAAAATACCTGGCTAAGTTTTCTGTTATATGTCAGCACACTTGAAAAAGAAGAGACTGTAACTGTGGTTCTCTGGCTTGTGTGTATGCTTCTATCATACAAGCTATCTGAACTCAGGAAGAGTGACAAGATCCACTTTGTCATATATCAAAGGAATGTAAGTTTTAATATGCATGATGGCAATCAAAAATGTTTAATTCTAAAAAGTTTTAATCTAACAGGAAATAATTATATCTCAAAGTCCGTATTGTTCTACTAATGCAACTATTTATTTGATTTCTGTCACCTCACTGTCACAATATTTTCTGCTTCAGGCTCCTAACATGAAAGAAGTTCTCCTGCATACGCAAAAGAGATGTGTAAAAAATGTATGCATATCTTCCCTAGTTTAATGCTTTTGAACTGAACTCCGGTGCTCAATGTCTCTGCTAGAGGCGCTATAAAGCCAGTGAATTATCAAATTAACAAGAGCAAACCAGTATGGTTTCTCTAAGCCGACATTTCATGTGGCATATATTATTTTATTCAAGATGCTACTTTTTATTGCCATATCAGCTTTTCCTTCATGTTTTTGGGAACATGGGAAACGTGTTTCATACTCAGAAGTCATGTTTCTTTTTCAATTCTACCAAGCCTTGTTTTCAGAAGTCTGAAAATTCATCTGCAGTACAGAATAGCAGAGGCTAAAATAAACTCCTTTCTGATAAATGACAAGCACTTGTGTTAAGATTAAAAATATAGCATGAAGCAACACCACCTGTTTGGATATTACTCTGTTGTATCTATGGAATGGATTAAAAATTGAATCCACATTTTAGCTTATGGAAGTTCAGAAGCACTTAGGCACTGAAAATACAATTTTTGTATTCTTTTCTTTGTTGTTTTTCAGTTAAATTAATCATAGTCATTTCTGGTCTAGTCCTAAAGCAGAAGTGCTGGTGTGTAAGATGGGCTTTCTCATGACAAAGAATGAAACCTTCTGGAGAGGCAGAGCTTGTATCCTGCATTGCTGCTGTTATAAAAACAGAACATGCCCTGAATTTCAGTCAGGTTTACTATAAAATCATTCTTCTGTTTGTCGTGGTTTAGCCCCAGCCAGCAACTAAGCACCACGCAGCCGCTCACTCACTCCCCCTGCCCCGATGGGATGGGGGAAGAGAATCAGAAGAGTAGGAGTGAGAAAACCTCCCTGGTTGAGATACGAACAATTTAATAATTGAAATAAAGTAAAATAGTAATGATAATAATAACAATACAATAATGATGATAACAATAATAATATACAAAGCAAGTGATGCACAATGCAATTGCTCACCACCTGCCGACCGATACCCAGCCAGTTCCAGAGCAGCAATCACTGCTCCCTGGCCAACCCCCCCCAGTTTCTATACTGAGCATGACGTCATATGGTATGGAATAGCCCTTTGGTCAGTTTGGATCAACTCTTCTGGCTGTGTCCCCTCCCAGTTTCTTGTGCACCTGGCAGAGCATGGGAAGCTGAAAAGTCCTTGACTAGTGTCAGCACTACTTAGCAACAACTAAACCATCAGTGTGTTATGAACATTCTTCTCCTACTAAATCCAAACCACATCACTATGCCTGCTGCTAGGAAGAAAATTAACTCTACCCCAGCTGAAACCAGGACACTGTTTTTTAGTGTTTCCATTCCTATTCTTCCATTGCTCCTTGTTTTATTTTATGTATTGCATATTAGTTTTGTTCAGAACAGCCCATATGGTGCTGTGTTTCAAATTTGTGACCAAAACAATGTTGATAATGCACCAGAGTTGCGACTGTTGCTGAACAGTGCTTACACAGTGTCCAGGCTTTTTTTTCTCATTGTGCCCCCCACAGCGAGTAGGCTGGAGGTGGGCAAGAGTTTGGGAGGGGACACAACTGAGACAGCTGACCCGAATTGACCGACAGGATGTTCCACACCATATAATGTCAGGTTTGGCAATGAAAACTGTGGGTAGTGTTTCCAAGATAGCCATTGCTAGGAGGCTAGCTGGGCATTGATCTGCAAGGTAGCAAGTGATGAGAGGTACTTGGAAGGTAGTGAGTGATGCCTTTGCATCACTTGGGGGGTTTCTTTCCTCTTTTTTCCCCCCTTTCACCTGTTAAACTATCTTTATCTCAACCCACAAGTTTTTTGCTCATTTTTGCTTTTCCAGTATTCTCCCCTATCCCGCTGGGGAGGGGGTGAAATGAATGAGGGGCTGGTGGGTGCTTAGCTGCTGGCAGGGGTCAGCCCACCACAGTGTAGAAACGTTTCACTAACCATAACCTAATTCCTTTACCAAATTAGTCCCTTCTGAATCTCTTTGCTCTTCCATGCTGTAGCCTTGTTGTCATGTCATATTTTAATTCCTTTATCTCTTTACACAGTCATTTCTCAGTCCCAGACTCTGCCCGGAGAGCTTCAGTCTCTCTCCACTCCTTATTCCTTCATTCCTCCCATCTGCTAGTCTCTCTTTTCCCCTCATTTCTGTTCCCAGCTCTCATTTATGATTACTGACCTCTCTGCATGCTGTTTGCCATTCTTTTCCCTAGCTATCTCAGTGTCTTTCTTTTCCATGCAATTTTTTTTCTCTCTTGTCAAACTCTTCTGGTACTTTCAAACTTTCTGACAGTTGCCTTTAAATCCAGCTCTTGTTGCCTCTGTATTTGAATCAGGCAACTGGCTTCTCCTCTCAGAAAGGCCTGGTAGGTGGTTGTAGAGGAAAGACCAGCTCCCAGTTCAGCACCCAGAACTGGATGTTCATTGGTATCTGGAAGTAGACAGTACTACAGGGATAGCACACTTCAAAGTCTTTCAGGTTTTGTTAAATTTGACATTTATTTTGGATGTACTTGCTAGAACCTGTTTCTGTCAATCACCTTGAATTACTGTTTCCCAAAGGCTTCCCATTTGGCCATTTTTAGTAGATGTTGGAAAAGTAAAATGCACATCCTTGACACAAAGGTCACTTTTGCAACAAATATAAGTTTTGAAGTGTGGTGGTGATAATATATTCCATGGAAAAAATCTTCTTAATTTTTTTAGCGTGCCGAGCTGTTTTTTTCTCCTGGATCTCTCAAAAATGAATGAGATGGATAAACAATAATTATTTAAATTTAATAATATTTAACCAAGAATAAATAAATCCAAGGCAGACACATGAAAAAGAAGCCCCAACAGTCTCTGTTTGATAAAGATATGTAAAAGTGAAAAAATAATTTTAAAAAAGACATTGCTGAGCAACGTTAAAACAATTGAAACCATCAGCCCTGCCTATAATAATTTTCTGTTCTTTGTTGCTGTTTTGCCATCCACTTAAGTCCCTTCCTTAAAGTATATAATTAGACATTACTACTTCAGGCTTTAGAGAAGCATTATACAACCTCACTGATGAAATGCTGAAATATTCAGGATAAGTGTCACAGACATTTATCAACTAAAGGTATGGGAACTCAAAATTCACTTTTTTGGGAAACTGATAAAGCATATATAAAGAACAGAAGGAATAAAGCAAAGACTGCATATTTTCTTGGATGGTATTCATTACAATATAAAAATTAAAGAAGTGTGAACTAACAGCGTATAAGCACAGGATAGTTTAATGCAGTCAGAAGTCTAGGAAGTTCCCTGGAATTCCAAAGATCCCCAGTGGTAGTTCCTACTGAAATCCCTATGGGCTGTCCACTTTGGCTGGCTCCTTCCAGTTTTTATTGTAAACTATGCAGCAACCAAGCAAAGGGCACCACTTGTGTCCTAATGTCCTCAAAGGAGGAAGAGCTTGCCTCACACTCTTCTGGATATGATATAAAGGGCTGATGGCCCATGAGCTCAATTTTACACATCCTGTGATTTTATCCCTACTTGAATTTATGTAGGTGGGACAGGTGTGACTTGTGAGTTATCTACATTCTTGATAAGCTATAGTCTTTGTCAGTTAGGCTAGTCAAAATTAGCAACAAGGTAAACACAGAATGTAAATTAAATTTTAAAAAAAAAAGGAAAAATGTAATCAATATCTTTATTTCACAGTTTAACAGACAACCTAGTGTTTACATCACTTCCCCATTTACATGTAAATGTAAGAGCTTTCATATGGATATAACATTTACACACATCAATACAAACATTTCCACAAGGTCTTAAAAACCTTCATTCTCCTTACTAAAGAGTCATTTAAGTTGTTTCAGTCAGTGTCAGTGGAAGAGAGCAAGGTAGACTGTTTTGGCTTCTCTGCTGCCTGTTCCTCTAGCTTCATTTCATTAGTGCAAACTCTTCGGTGGGCTCTTTGGTAGATATGTTGTTTTAGCAAACACCCATTTTGTTGGCAAAAGTTGCCTACAGCCTGCAATTCTGTTGAGTTTTTCTGTCTTTGAGTTTTTGCTGCCTCCTGCTGACTCAGTATGGGATAAGCACTGATAAGCTTTCTGAACAGTACATTTAGCTGGAAATAATAGAGGGGATAGATAAGAAAGTCAGTCTGTCTTGGTGAAGAAATTAATGTGGTAAAAATGTAAAAACAGGAAACTTGATGATAAATCAGAATGAAGCTGACAAGACCTTTTGGGTGAAAGTTAGAGAAAAGGAGATGTTAAAGAGATGTGACACAGTTTGTTCTAACAGCAAGCTTATTAACACTTCAGGCTTAAAATGCTGTTCTCTACCAACTAATAAAAAGAGCCCATCTGCTACACACCAGGTAACTAAAGCTCAAAAGGAAAAATGCTTGGCAAAAGGAGAAGAGACAAATCTGTCCAGTTAGCTGGAATTGGATTATGGTATTGGAATTCTCCAGTATTAGAGCAGCTATTTTGCATTCCATGTTAAAGATAATATACATTAAATACAAGTGCAGCAGTCCTACTGGTCTATTTGCATCTGTATTGCTTAGAGCATTTCTGAAATGCCTAATCTGATCTAACAGTAAATATTTTAACCCTCTTTCTCATGACACATTTTAAATGCAAAATAGTAACAGCATGATAATTATAGGTATATTGGAGAAGCATAGTGGCTTCCTCTCACAAAAAGTAGGAACAACATCTCAGTGAGTGGCATGTTGTTATTGTTAATGCCATATACTTTTAAAACAATTTCATACTCCTTTCTCACCAAAATATATTTACATTACATTAAAATAATGGTTTTGGTAAAAATCAGAACCTAGTCCTGATTTTTCATATTGTCAGTAATGTGTTCTCCATGTCCATTAGTAGTCCTGACTAATGGTATACATAGACCGTGTTTAAGGCGACAATAGAGTTACAACTTACATTTTCTCTTTCATTTTTCTATTATTTCATTTGTTGTATAGACAGAATGAAAGGTTTGTTAAGGTAGTTGTGTATTATTATGCGATTTAAACTGTATGTTAAGCAGTTACACATTAACTTGCTCTACCTCAACAAAACATAAAACTTAGATTTCTCTTGTCTGTAAAATAGAGGCTATTGGCACATTCAGTCTTGCTGAAAGCTCCTTAACTGATAAAAGCTCAGCTAGAATTCAGGGATGCCTCATGAGCCCCAGCTGCTTCTAGTCTCCCTTGCAAACAATGCTGCTGTGGGTAATGTGTTCCCCTGGATTAGCAGAGTAGGAGGATCAGCCTTAATGCTGGTAGAATGTCATCAAGTCTCTGTAAAGAGTAATACACAAAGAACTCAAAGATAATTATAGTTGTTAATATTTAGAAGCTGTACAGATGGCAGTATGCATAGGTTTAGCACGTGGGCTAATATGAATGCTTCTTTACGGACACAGAAAGAAACCCAAAATGTCTTTTACAGGAGAGTTAGAGGACAATTCCTTTTCTGGATCTAAGGGTCAATCTGCGTAACATTGAAGAGTTAAAGCACTTAGAAGAAATATCTGTGAAAAAATAGTTTTTATCATCAGAAAAAGGATATATTTTCCACTGATACTATTCTAAAATGTTGGTTGGTTAAATCATCATTGCTAAGGCTTTAATTTTGAAAATTACACTAAACTAAAATTCAGGCTAAAGCAGAAATCCATAAATTCATTTGTGAAAGTTATGGAGCACAGGAAAGAGGGGCTTATGCTGGACAGTGTTGAGTAGCCCTATCTGTAACATTGTAATCAGCTCCACTTTGAACAATATTTTTCAAATAATTATAAATAAATCGAATTTTATTTAGATACACATTTTAGAAATTCATTATTAAAGGGTTTTAACTTGTGGTCTTTAAACAAAAGGAAAAAAAAATCCTTGTCTGATTCCATTTCACAGTGTTTTAACTGGGGAAAAAACTGTCATAAAAGCTTAAATATAAAGACTTGAATGGTTGTATAGCTATTTATAATTCCCCATAGACAAAGGGCTGCACACCATTACCTGTAACTGCTTAGCTGAGGGGAAGTAACAACTTTGCATCCAAAAGAAACAGGGCATTTGAGACCTCATGAAACAATATACATGCAATACCAGTACGAAATATGTGCCCCTTGCTTCTCATGTTTTATACCCTTGGTGTCATAAAGCAGAGAAGAGGAGGCTCAGTCCTTCGGTACAGTGGCAGTGGCATCAAAGATTCACAGAATGTTTGCAACAGAGAAAGAAGACAGGTAGAAATTACAATTTAAAGAAAACAGACTGACAGCAGTAAGTCTTTTCTTAAATGTATATGTCCTCATTCTTCACAAGGTAGAGCACTTCTGCTGAGAAAGATGGCAAAATACAAGAATTAATCGAGAGGTTAAGACTAAATATTGAGGTTCACATACTTATTTTTTGACAGTTCCTTAGAAAAGTCTCTGTTGGTCTTTCTCTTAGAAAAAGGTTGGCGAAATTTATCATATTATATAAACTCCAATTTTTATACTAAAAACCAATTCAACAGGGGAAACCAAAAGGAGTGCTATTTTATGGCAGTTGTGTAATAGATCTTTGTTTTAAATATAGAAGGAGTAAAAATGTTATAAAGAACAGAGGTAAAAATACCTCATATTAGATTCCTTTCACAGAATTTAAAAGAGCAAAGATTACTTCAAATCTCTCCTATTAAATGATGTTTTGGTTAAAAAAATTAGTTTGCATAATGATAACTTAATCTTGCGGCTCATCAGACTTGCTAAGGCCTCTGTGATACTGTCTTTAGGTTGTAGAGCCCAAGTGATGATAGTGATTTGTACTACAGTTTGACTTTATTACTTTTCATCAAACTGAAATTTCCCATCTTTGACCGAACTGTCACCTGGAATATATGGTATTACAGAGTAACACTTTTGTTTTTCTTGCATAAGCTGTTCCAGTTGCCATAAAGATATTTATTTATCAACATTTTTGAGCCAGAGAGAAGGCTTTGCTGCCCTTCCTCCTGGGACAATGCCCTAACCAGTAGGCTAGAGCCATTCAGCTCTAATTTTCTGACCTAAGGCATTGAAAAGGTTTGAAAGAACCCCAATTCAGAATTGTTACTAGTCTGCTAGCTACGGTAGTCACAGAATGAAGATAGTTACAGGTATCTGTTCATGTCAGAGGAAGAAACTGAGTAAGATTTTCCCCCTCCCTGCCCCAGATACATAGTCTCCCTTTACAAGAACTAAGCAATACTATGTTCTGCTACATATTATGAATGACAAACAAGCCTATTCAACTGTTAATGGGTTTACTTTATCTATATCAAAAGTTAACCTTAACAATTTTATGGTTCAATTCACAGAAAACTGAGAAAACACAACAGTTCAATGTTAAGTTGCTATCCCAGAACATAATGGTTCAGCTTTGAATTAAAAGATTAATAATTTCTGTAATATTAATATCCACAATGGTTGTCACCTTTTATTTCAGAAATCTCTTTCCCAAAAGTCAGAACTATGGGACTGCAAGTGCAGAAGAACTCCTTATTTTTTAATAGATGCTGGAGTAAGGGTCATTGTTGCTTAAATATTATTCCTGAAATCTTAATGATTGGTCAAGATTCAGCCTTAGACAAAATTTTCTAAACGTTATAAGCAAACAGTAAGATGGGTTGCACTGTCACTGAATTATTTGTAAACAGACTTCTCGGAGCCTCAGAAAGCGGTTAGCATCTTGAAAAATTGGGAGATGCCACATGTTTGAATTGCACTGAAGCAATGCCTGAATTTGACTCCAGAACTGGACTTCTAAAGTCTGCTTTAGGATGTACGTGTGTATAGTCTCTTTGTGTTTGCCCTCCAAGTTAGCTGGAATACTAGTTTTGATTCAGAGGCGTGGAGTTGAATTGTGAATGTAGCACTGTGCTAACAGAGGTATAAAGCTTCTGTGTCAAAACTCACATCCGGCTGACTTGGAGCACTGGCATTATAGTACATATCTCAGCAAAAGACTTTCCAGACATGCTTTATCCAGAAATAAGGCAAATTATAAGTGCTTTATAATAAAATCTAGGCAGCAAAATTCAGGGAAAATTCTTCTTTTTCTTTTTTTAACACAAAGTTATTACGGTCAGTTTGACTTGCAAATGTCTCTGGTCTAATCCCAATCCAGCTATTCATGAGACATAGCATTTATTTCTGTACTTGTCATTCATCCATTTTCATATTTTTAAACCAGTTGCATATTTTACCACATACATTATCAAAACAAACCCTAAATCTAAACCTAGAAGAATCAAAGTTAGTTCAAATTTTCCTCACAGTACCAGACTAAAAATTTATTTTGTCAGAATTCTTCTTCATCCTGATAAAATGCTCATGCAGGGAGCACAACAATATAAATATGTAAAATTTACAATGGTTAGGCAATACATTTTTCATCATTCTCTTGGGATAACCCTGTTATCTTGTTCTGTGTGCTAAAATCCAGTGGCAAATGACTTGATGATCTTAAAGGTCTTTTCCAACCTAAACAATTCTATGATTCTACGATTCTATAAATAAACAAGCAAACTCTTTGTGCTGATCAAAGATGACTCACATCATAAAACCCCTGTAACCAACTCTGGTGTGCTCTGCAGGTCATAGCAATGCCTATAAGGGTGAAGATTAAGCTCTGTAGAAAACAACTACATACAACATAAACCTCTTTTCAATGCCTGAGAAATAGAAACTGGTTTTAAATCTTGCATATATGATAAGAGTACATTTCTTGACAAAGAAACTGAAAGTTAGCATTTTTTCTACACTCTCTGAACAAGCATAAAATTAAATGGGTCCAGAGGTTAATGATGAGTTGCTTTGTATTTCTTCCTGGCTGTAACCTTGTAAAGGCACTCTATTAGAGTTGCAAGAATATGACACATTTAGTTTCATCACATGGATTACTTCAAACAAACCATTTTGAAGGAGAGGTATGTTTTTCTGTTGAAGTTTGAAATTATTTACTTTTTTGGTGGCTTATAAATATTTTCCCTAAAGCCTCACAGGAAAGTGAATAAAAATACCATTATTAAGATCTGGGTTTTTTTGCTGTAATATTTAATTTCTTTCTTGGGACAGTATTTGATCGGTTTTGTTTGTTTGTTTGTTTTCCTTTATCTGTTCCTGTTATCAGGCTCAGGCATGATTTTATTTAACATCTCCCTCCCCTGTTCTGTGTGTGTATGAGTTTGGAACAGTGTTCATGCTTCATTTTTGTGTCTCTGTAGTGGATGTGGAATAATTCCTCATCATAATATACCATCTGAGAGATCTCTTTTCCACAGTAGTCTTTCATATTGTCTTTCTTTTCCAGCATAATCTAAGCTGGACAGGGGGAAGATTTGGTTGTGAGATGAAGTGTGTGAACTCTGCTAGCTTGAATGGTAGTTATTATAGCTATTCAAAATACTCATTCAGGAAGTCCTCTTAACTGTTTGAGATTTATTGGCTTCTCTTCCTACATTTTGGATGCCTGTCCTCCACTTAGCTTTCAGATATTTTTGTACTTAGAGGTCATCCAGTAGATTGGTTCTTAGATACTTAAACCATCTCTTTCAAGATACACTGAAAAGTCATGGCCTTTAACATTCTCTTATTCTGTCTTGCTTCTGGTTTTGACCTGTGAAAATAATCTACTGGCTTTAAAGCAGAAGTCCTAGTTTTGTGATGATAAAAATAAATAATCCTAGGTAGATGCCTTGCTCTTCTTCAAACTGTTCATGTAGAAGACAAAATATAACTTCTTTTTTTTTTAAGTCTTTCTGTATGGCTTGCAATTCATATGTTTCTTGATGTGTTGTTTTTTGGTTTTTCTTCTCTTTTTGTCACCTTTGTCTGGTGTGACCTTGCTATGGATTATTAATGTGCCTTATATTTAGCATTTTTCATATTTGGTTCAAGAAAATGTCCTTCAAACCTTAGGATACTCATAAAGTTTATGGTCACTCTGAGGTTGAGTAGACAACCTGGTCTACTTGCGCCAGAACTACCTGGCTATGGTTAAATCATATGAGATACCATCTTGTTTAACACTGACTGGTCTTGCTGCTTTAGCCTTTTAATAGCGACATATGAGAAGACGTGTTTCATCTATTCCTATGATCTCTTTTATGTCTAACTTATGTTCAAGCCAGTATGGATCATAGAGTTTAATTTTGCCATAGTCCTGTACATGAGCTCTACACAATTCCTTAGTCCCTAAGGAAAGTAGGTGGAAAGGTGGAATTAAAATTGTGGATTGTTATTTTTATAAGATTTACATTCTCCTGTTATGTCTTTTTTAGCCTTTCAGTATTTCCTTTTTGCCTGTGCCAAAACAGTGAGGGCTTGCTGCTCCATGAGGGAAGTGAGACAAGAGCAGGGTGCAATAATCCACTCTCCATCATCTATCAGCAGTCCTGGTTAACAGGGGAGGTCCCTGATGACTGGAGGCTTGCCAACATGATGCCCATCTACAAGAAGGGCTGGAAGGAGGACCGGGGAAACTACAGGCCTGTCAGCCTAACCTCAGTGCCGGGAAAGATTATGGAGAGGTTCATATTGAGTGAACTCAACAGGCAAGAGCAGGTCAACCAGGGGATTGTGCCCAGCCAGCATGGGTTCCTGAAAGGCAGGTCCTGCTTGACCAACCTGATCTCCTATGACCTGGTGACCCGCCTAGTGGATGAAGGAAAGGCTGTGGATGTCATTTACCTGGACTTTGGCAAAGCTTTTGACACCGTCTCCCACAATATTCTCCCTGGGAAGCTGGCAGCTCATGGCGTACGCTTCACTGGGTAAAAAAATGGCTGCATGGCCGAGCCCAGAGAGTAAATGGAGTTAAGTCCAGTTGGCAGCCGGTCATGAGCAATGTTCCCCAGGGCTCAGTTTTGGGGCCAGCCTTGTTTAACACCTTTGTCAATGATCTGGATGAGGGGATTGAGCGCACCCTCAGTAAGTTTGCAGATGACACCAAACTGGGTGGGAGTGTCGATCTGCTGGAGGGTAGGATGGCCCTGCAGAGGGACCTGGACAGGCTGGACCAATGGGCCAAGGCCAACTGTATGAGGTTTAACAAAGCCAAGTGCCGGGTCCTGCACTTCAGTCACAACAACCCCATGCAATGCTACAGGCTTGGGGAAGAGGGGCTGGAAAGCTGCCTGGCAGAAAAGGACCTGGGGGTGTTGGTCGACAGCCGGCTGAACATGAGCCAGCAGTGTGCCCAGGTGGCCAAGAAGGCCAACAGCATGCTGGCTTGTATCAGGAATGCTGTGGCCAGCAGGAGCAGGGAGGTATGTGGCACTGGTGAGGCAACACCTGGAATACTGTGTCCAGTTTTGAGCTGCTCACTACAAGAAGGACCTTGAGGTGCTGGAGCGTGTCCAGAGAAGGGCAACAAAGCTGGTGAAGGGTCTGGAGCACAGGTCTTATGAGGAGCGGCTGAGGGAACTGGGGTTGTTTAGTCTGGAGAAGAGGAGGCTGAGGGGAGACCTTATCGCTCTCTCCAACTACCTGAAAGGAGGTTGTAGTGAGGTAGGTGTTGGGCTCTTCTCCCAAGTAGCTAGCGACAGGACAAGAGGAAATGGGCTCAAGCTGCGCCAGGGGAGGTTTAGGTTGGAAATTAGGAAAAATTTCTTCACGGAAAGGGTAGTCAAGCATTGGAAGAGGCTGCCCAGAGAGGTGGTGGAGTCCCCATCCCTGGAAGTGTTCAAAAAACGGGTAGACGTGGCACTTTGGAACATGGTTTAGTGGGCACAGTGGTGCTGGGTTGATGGTTGGACTGATGATCTTAAAGCTATTTTCCAACCTTAATGATTCTATGATCCTGTGATTCTGTAAGGCAGGCATAAGCAATGACTGCATCAACAAGTTGGGATGTGGGACGGCAAGTCCATATCAGCATCAGGGCCAGGGCCAGTGGTCAGGATCAGATACAGTCTGGCCATCAGCCAGCAAGGCTGCAGTGCAGAGGCAGATATGAGGCCAAGCCAAGGCAACCAAGGCAGGGCCAGCACCGGGGAGGTCCAAGACAGAGCACAGGCACAGCTGTTGCACAGCTGCAGTGCAGCATGGAGAGGGCCAGTGGTACAGCCACAACTTACCAGCACTTCCCAACAAAGAAGGGGCAGGCCCTCACTGCTGTCTTTTTCACAGCTGCTCTTCCCATCCGGGGACCTGGCCTTTGACTCAGACAGCTCAACTCAAGCTTAGCCAGCCAAACCCCTAGAAGGGCAATGCGCTTCCGGTTTTTTAGGGGCCACGGACCGTTGCCTCACCTGCATTAGCTTTGTGAGATTTTGTGAATGGCCAGACATTATGCTTGGCCTAGCATAAATGAATCTGTAATAGCACCCAGCTATACTTCAGCTGTTCACTGAGTATTTCTGTCCTTTACACTTTTGCTTTCTTGTATGCACAAAGACAATTGTGTAGGGTTGCTTTATTGTTTTTTAGTTTGTTTCTTTTCTTCCAAGAATCTTCTCACATCCCTTGGGAAACCATTGCTTAATAAAGACTGAGAAATCAAATTCGAAGTGTGAAAAAGTTACGGAAAAATCTTCTTTGGTATATAGTAGAAAAGTAGAACAAAAAGAGTGTGCTACTGTCCTGGTTTTGTCTGGGATAGAGTTAATTTTCTTCCTAGTAGCAGGCATAGTGATGTGGTTTGGATTTAGTAGGAGAAGAATGTTCATAACACACTGATGGTTTAGTTGTTGCTAAGTACTGCTTATGCTAGTCAAGGACTTTTCAGCTTCCCATGCCCTGCCAGGTGCACAAGAAGCTGGGAGGGGGCACAGCCAGAATAGTTGATCCAAACTGACCAAAGGGTTATTCCATACCATATGACGTCATGCTCAGTATATAAACTGGGGGGGGGGGTTGGCCAGGGAGCAGCGATCGCTGCTCAGGAACTGTCTGGGTATCGGTCGGCGGGTGGTGAGCAATTGCATTGTGCATCACTTGCTTCGTGTATCATTATTACTATTATTATTATTATTATTATTATTATTATTATTATTATATTGTTATTATATTGTTATTATCATTACTATTTTACTTTATTTCCATTATTAAACTGTTCTTATCTCAACCCAGGAGTGTTTCTCACTCTTACTCCTCCGATTCTCTCCCCCATCCCATCGGGGTAGGGGGAGTGAGTGAGCGGCTGCATGGTGCTTAGTTGCTGGCTGGGGCTAAACCATGACAGCTACATAAAAAGTCAGGGTTTAAAATAGCATTTTATGAGTTTGAAAGAATGATAGTTGTTCATGCCAAATGGAGGCTTCTAATTTTTTTATGCCTTCTGTTTGATTAATGAATGAATGGAGAGTGATTGAACACAGTTCTCAAAAAGTCATGAAGAAACAATTTATAATTCTTTATCTTAATTTATGGTAAAGAAATTATTTTACTTTTCTGTTTTCTCCAGTAGGTTAACTTAGAGGTTTCTTTACGTGTTTGTGAAAATGAAAATTATGTTCTTTAACAAGAATGTAAAATTTCATTAGATGCAAAGCTGAAAAATATCAGAGACAGTGAGTGTTCAAGGAGTTGTTTTTCCTGTGGGTAATGTACCTTCTTGTATTCCTGTCAAATTTTAGGCTTAAGAGATACCTTTACAAGTCAGAAAAATGCAAGAATGGGTATACTGTAGTAAAGGACTGTTGTTATACCTGATAGAAACATTTTAATCATACAGAGCTCTGAAGAGAAGTTCTCTTTTGTTGTTCTCTCTCTATTTATACAGATATAATATAACATTTAATTATCAGTTATATGTGTTGTTTATAATGATATATTAATATATTGTAGCATATATATTGTATATTTTATACAATATGCATGTTTTAAAATTATAAAATATTTTCATTGTTCAAATCAGTCTATATTCAAACATATTGTGATTTATAGGTTTTGTTCTCTGCATCAATTTTAATACTATGGGCCATAACATAGCACCTGTACTTCAGATTATAGGATGCAGTGTCATTGAAAAATGATGCTGGAAATCTGGCAGAGTCAAGCTATTTACTGAAGGGCAAGTTGTGGGAAGGTCTCTGTACTTTGATAATTTATGTTGTAACTGTGTTCAGTCATTGAAAATGGTGTGTTCATTATAACTGAAAATTGGCATTCCTCCTTCTGGAACCATGAAAAGTTTTGATCTATGTAAAGTGCGGGTGGTGTCAAAAGAGGAATATTTCTTGGTGAAAATCACTTCACCTCCTCCTATCATGAATAGACTGTGTGTGTAGGGATTTTTTTGACAGCCAGTGAATGAATAGGGTAAATAATCTACCATTGTCTGACAATATGAAGTGATCTCTAGTATTTTTGCTCCTTCTGCATTTTATTTCTATTTTTGATCCTGTACCTGGTGTTAGTCAATAGTATTTCTCCTTTCCTTTGAGTACCACATTTTATTACAGAAAAATGTGTAACAGTGCTATAATTTCAAAATGACATCAAATCATAGTACTCAGTGGGAGGTTTAGTGCATTTCTATGGAGCAGAACTGTTTCTGTTGTATATTTGCAATTAATGAAGAGAAACCAAAATAAAATGAGACCAGTGTGGGTAATAAAATCTCTTCTACCTGTGTACTAATTCACTAACATTGCTATTCTGAAAGACATGTTCTGGAGGTGCTGAATTAAAAAGGAGACAATTCTGAAACTGAGGATCATTGTACAACATTGAGTGAAGGTCACAATGTTCTCCCTTTTCATGGTCAGTGATACTTCCAACTAAAGATAATTATGTGAGCCTCTGAGAAACAGCAGCAATACTTTTTAATCCAAAGCAGTAAGGTCAAAACAGCATAGGAAAAGTATTCTCAAATGATGAGCTATTAGAATAATTTGCTGCTGTCTTTGATGACCCAGTTTTAAGCCTTCTTGAAAAGTGCATCGCAAAACAGAGGCTCTTTCATCTTTGAATGAAGGACTGAGATAGCATATTCTCCCACCTAATGTCAGTTTTGGTTACTGTTTTGAAGCTGGGAGTCAGAGGCATGGTTTTACCACTTTCTGCTTTCGTAATAAGTAGATGCTGCCAGTATGTAAACTATTTGGGTACTACTGTGTTCCTTAATAAGATAATAGCTAACAGGGGACAGAATGTCTTTGCTTCCTTCTTTCCTTTTGCCTAGGTTATTGACATAGAATAAGATAATAAGCCTAGATATTTTTCTGCTCAGTTTCTCAAAAAACATGGAACAAATAATCTTAATGCTATTCTGCTAAATAGTACTAATTTCTGCTCTGAAATAGCAGTCGGTTTAGATTTCTGAACATTGGATCTACAGCAAATAATGTTTTGCTTTTAAGGTTGATTATTTTAGTTACATAAATTGTATTACCATAATTAAAGCAATATTCTAGAAATTAGCTAAGTCAAATTTAAGCAAAATTCAAATTTCCCCATATTAAGTACATTGCCCATTGCCAAGAAATAAAACATACATTCATGGAGGCTTCATTTCAGCTTACTTTATTTGTAGTGTAGGATGAAGAATAGATACAATATGTTTTAAATAGTGTATAGGTAGATGTGCCAAAAAGTCATGCAGAGTTATCTGATTTAGGGTAAAACTGGATATATTCAATATATTATCAACATCATTGATATTTTAATTCAACAGGTGCTTAGTTAGGTCTGCATATAACTGAGGGTCTATTATAAATCCAGAACAAGAAATAACAGCAGGAAAAAAAAATCAGAAAGAAGAAAAGCAAACATAGCTTAAAATATCAATTAAAAGATAGCTAATCCATCAGCACACTCTCCTTACATCCTACTTGTCATTTATTTGCTGGTTAGCTAGATGAAAAACCCATGCTAAATCGTCTTTTCCTGAGAGATGTAAAAGGTCATCAGATGATAGTATACCACAGACAGCAATGACTGGAATTTTGATACATATCACTGCACTCAGTAGATTTACAAGTTTTAGAAACTTTGGCTTATATCCAAGAAAGCTCCTATCCACAGAGAAAGCTCAGTATCTAAAAGCTGAAGTGTAAACTCACACAGCTAACTCTGAAACTGGAGGCAAATTAGTCACTGTCCCAGGTAATAAGGTTGAGCTGAGCACCCTTGCTTGAATTAGTCTGGACCCAGGACCATGCTCACACAGTCACACTGGTTTCAGGATTTGAATTATTATTTGAAGATTATTTTCTGTGCCATGCACAGTGCTATGTAAGGTACCTTTGGAACTGCTTTGGATAACTGCACAATACATCATTGCAAGGTGTATATAAGCTGTAAGCAGCCAGACAAAGAAAGTCTAACCTTTGAAAGCCTCCTTAATGACTTTCCAAATTAGATATTACATAGTATTTTTTCTATTATTCTGTCCATGAAGGGTTTCATTATGTACCCCTACATGACAGTAACCGTAAACGTGTTCTTTCGCCTTTTGTCATAAAGGATGAGAATTAAAATCTTGAATGTAGAGAATAGTAGATGCACATCACGTTAATAGTAGTCGTTCAGCAAAAAAAAAAGGAAAAGAGAAAGATTGAATAAAAAAGATTATCACATTTATGTTAAATCTTTTATGAGTTATCAAAATCATTTACAATTCATAGTATTTATCACATTGATGACTTTGTAGAAACTCTCTGC
Source organism: Pelecanus crispus (assembly GCF_030463565.1). Taxonomy (NCBI): domain Eukaryota; kingdom Metazoa; phylum Chordata; class Aves; order Pelecaniformes; family Pelecanidae; genus Pelecanus; species Pelecanus crispus. The sequence goes on from NC_134645.1 coordinate 107,579,403, forward strand.
AAGAACGAAGTTGTCAGACTTGCTTAGTGTGGGCTTGTCTTGGCCTGCCTGGAGCTTGGTTTTAGCTTTTTTAGCTGCAACAGCAGTGGTCTAGTGACCAGGTAACTATTGCCTAAATTGTTTTGCTTTCATTTTGCTTTGTGGGACTGCATGATGTAAGATTGTTATACTATTTTTTATATTCTGTAACTGGTAATAATAATAGGCAGTGGAAGAGTAAGCCTGACATGTAACACAAGGGAGAAAAAGTAGCCACTGGGAAATGTGTATAACAATTTAAACTGCATTATTATGGAGACTTTTCCTGTAATAGGATTCTGTTTTGGTTGGGTTTGTTGGTTTGTTTTTTTTTTTTTTTTTTAATCAGTGCTAAAATGAGAATGTTAATAGTTGATATAGACAAAAAATAAATTGTTGATTTTGCAGATAAAGTGTATTTCTCGGGCCCATATAAACTGCAGAAATTGCAGTGCAACTGAGGCTTTTAATGCAACAGGGCATCTAAATCCTTCAACATGTCCATTCATACTTACGTCTGCTGACCACTCTAACTAGTTCTTCACTTTCAATTCAGTGTATCCATGATTTACTTAGCCAATAGCTGTTCAGGTCTCGATGTGCCTAGGCTTCAACACTCCTAGGCTGAAACCATATCATCTAATACTGCCATTAAGTATAACCCAGTTAAAGCCACAGGTGATGCCGAACCATGTTCACATTTAGTGCTAAAAAAAAAATCTTGCACATCTTAGTAATTGCATACAAGCATAATTTAAACAGTCAGGAAAAGCATCAGTTGAGCGTTGCAGTATGAACTCATACATAGGTGACCGAAGAACTTAAACTTTTCTCCTTTCTTTAAAAATAGCCAATACAAGTGGTTTGATATCTTATTTTGTACCTATATACAAAAAAGTGCTTAAATACTTTTAGAATTGTGAAATCTCAAACTCAAAGGTGATGCAATAGCAATGTAGATATTACATATAAGCCTTAATTTCTGTTCTTCATAGGTATGAGTTATTGATCAATTTAGTTATTTTTCTCACATAGATCATCACCAAGAAAACAGAAGTAGACTGTTTTCTATGAGTCAGTCATTTGAGAGAAACAAACACTTTTTTGACTTTTCTACTGATTTATTCAGTAGAAAGGAAATACTGTTTATTGGCTTCCTAAATTTTGAAGATGAAGTGTAGAGTATAGCTACTGTGTAGTAAGCTCCTGGCTTTGTAAACGGGCCATATGTATTCCATTTATTTGGGCACAGTTATTGTAGGAATCAGGATTGCAGAGTAAAAATGAATTAAAACCACATATTAAAAATGTTAGGTTCTTGTTTCTTTGGGTTTTTTAACAATTCTTCTTCCATGCAGTTTTGTAAAATTCATTAATAATACCTTGCCATTTTAGATCAGAAGCCTGAGGCTTTAATTATTAATAGGGGTAACATCTTGTTCAGATACGCTAAAAGCATTGATTGAGTCAGATCCATCTTCTTCTTGCTTCTAGCTTACCATGCCACACCTTGAGGCAGGACAAGCAACTGTTACATTTTTTTCCCTTTTCTCTTTGCCCTACACCCTACATAAAAGCTTACCAAAGTAAAAGGAAAACTGCCAAATGCATGTGTCTATAGATGATGTCTGGAGGAGCAGCAGCAGAAAATTTAGATTTATTGAATATAAAAGTGATTATAAGATAATACACACTGAATATCCTTGAATATTAAGGCATGCAAACAAATAACTAACAGACTGTTAGTCATTAATACTTTGTGACTCTGGTTAATTTAGTTTTCAGACATGAAACAGAGATTTTTTTTTTCTTGTTGATCAAATAAGAAGGGAAAGAATTAGAAACACTTACCTCAGAATTTTCCTAAGGTCTATTTTCAATATTTTATCTCTTTTACTACTTTACCAAAAGTGTGATTTATTTTGCTTACTACAGGGATATATATTTTTATATTAAAACTGATTCTAGATTTATGGAACCTATTTCAATGAAAAACCTGGACAGGAAATTGTAATGTTTTTTTCTGTTGGACACTTACTTTGTTATACAGCTTTATTTTGTTCTATTGTATTTTACATGTACTTGATACCTAAAATAGTTAATATTTGTTTTTTTCCTTGCATCATATCAAAAGTACATTTTTGTGATTAAAAATTTCTGGAATTGATATATTGTTTTTTCACAAATATCTTTTTTCATTTGTTTCATGCGCTTAAGGAATATGTCTACTTGATCTATCTTTACATTTTTTTCCTATCATTAGAACTTACCACTTTTGCAGTGAAGTACTGCTAAAATCATGATAGCAGATGTAAAGTTTTTTTATTTGAAAATCAAAGACTTTGAGTGTAGCTCATGAAAAAAAAAAGTCTGGGTTTGTTTAAAACAACATACTTGCTTTCTGGTAACAATGACAGCACAGTGAGAGTGGCAGAACTTTCCTTAAGACTTGGAGAAAATACTTCTTTAAGTAGATCAGAACTGGATTGCTACTGTTGCCCTTAAGTTTTGGTTTCTTTTAAAATTCTACTCATAAATTGTTCAGCAAATACACTCAATAAGCTCAGAGACAAGTAGACTGGAAAACAGCTTCAGGCTTTTCAGTGGTGGGGCCTAGAAGCTAATTTTTGAACATGAATTATACAGCTGGTGGCTGTGACAGCCTGAAGAAACAAAAGCCATGCCATATTCATGCTCCGCATAGGACATTGGTTTGTTAGGCTTTGTATGCTACTTTAACGCTACCACCTGAATGTAAAAGTCCTGTGCACCATGAGACACTGCTTCCTTGCCTTCCTGGGGGGAGGAAGTGAGAATCAGAAAACAGCTTTTAAACAGTTTTCAAAAACCAGCAACCAAATAGACATTTTTTGCTCTTTCTGTTCCCATTTCCTGCTTCCATGGGTGCGTATATTTAGGTGTTCATGGGCTGAAAAGCCGGAGTCTGTGCAGTTGCCGAAGGAGTTCTCACATGGTACCTTAAAAGCTGTTTTCAGTAACGCCAAAAGCAAATGGTGTTTTGCCAGGCTTCAGTGTGAATGGCAATCAACCAGCTGGACCACCCTTTGTTTCCCCTTCTGTGATTTCGGATAAATCATACCGACACTCCTTTATTTTAGAAAATATCAAATGGAAATTAATGCATTTTTTTAAAAGATTTGAAAAGGGCTAATGCACAAGGTATTAAAATATGCGTATGCAGCTGTATTTTTGCTTTCATAAAACTCTGAAATACTCAAATCACTTAAAACAACAAAACCAAACTTTAAGATTCCATTTCTGATGTCTAGATTTGGAAAAGCAAGTTGTTTTATATGTGAATTACCAATATAAATATGTGTTTGTATGATAAAGAGTAATACATTGGTGTTTGCCTAGCTGTCAGGACGAGCCACTAATAAAGATGGTTACTTAATACCAGCAAGAATTTTTCAACCACTTCAGGTGCCAGTTTGATCTTGATAATAAATGCCTCCCTCTAACCAATGTTTGTTACATTGTATGATAAAAACTGGAGAGGAAAGAACATCTAAAGGGATTAGTGAATGCTGACGGGAGGAGGGAATGGTTTCTTTAAGTATTTAATACTCAGAATGAGAACACGTATAAATTTGTACAGAAGCCAAAACCCATCTAGCTAGAGTGTCTAACTGGTTATTTTTTTTCTCTTTGAACATTGAAAAGGGGCTCTGCCTTGACCCTAGCTCATTTTAGGTACGGATTTGTTTAGCTAGGAATATTATTACCCTAAGTCTTTTTATAAAGAGGGAGAAACAGTAACCTGTAAAGAGCATTCGTAAGATTGGTGGCACTTCCTAATAAGTCTCTCATTTAAATACCTAAAGTTAGATCCAGGCCAAAGGGGTTTGTGCAAGTTCACCTGATCCTCTGTACAAACCAGAACCCTAGAGTAATACCATTCCAGTTCTGGACCATCACCTCTCTTTATATCTACCTTTTCTTAAAGAAGCCCTCCCCAAGGTGCCACCGCGGTGGCTGCGGGCTCAGCCGTGCCCTGCACTGGGCCGGTTGGAGCCGGCTGGAACCGGCTGGAACCGGCTGGAACTGGCTGTGTCCGGCACGGGGCAGCCCCGGCCTCCCCTCACAGCGGCCGCCCCGCAGCCCCCGCTGCCAGCGCCTGGACCCCTGCACCCAATACAATTCTTAACTCACACAGAACAGACAACCATGACATTTTTCATTTGTTTATTCATGCTGTGTTTCATTGTTCATTTTACCCTGACTGCCATAGGTACTGATTTTACATGGTGAAAACTTAAATTTTTTCATTGTGTGCTGAGCAGGAGAGTTTTCCCTTTGACTGGTGTATCCTTAAGAGGAGAAACGCAAGCAGGATGAAATTTTGCATTTCATTTTGAATGGAGAACTGTGGGTCGTCCTGTGCATTTTGAGGTGAAATACTGGACCTAGCTATTTTGTTGCAAGAAAGAGGCAGAGGACATTTCCTTCCCAGTGGCCCTTGGATATAATCTGAACACAGGCTGGAGGTGATGTGAACTGCTGCTCTTCCACTTCTGTAGCTGCTCCTCTGCTGTTCACGCACCACGCCAGGGTTTCTAGGCATCAGAATCCATGGGATATACAACAAAGGACAAACCTTCATTTTTCTGCAGGAATAACAAAAACAAACCAAAAAAAAAAACCAACCTACTATTGGGAAGAGAGGAAGGCAACTTAGGAAGTGTGTGGCAATCAGTTATCATTGCTTGGTTCTCTAACTAGGTTAAAAAAACTTGTGAATTATTTTCTGCTTTCACCTGTTGGCGGGGGCCCATAAAGACCGTACAGAGCAATCATGGGGTGATCTGCTAAGTCCATTTTCTTTCCATTAAGCCATCTGAATCATTTCAGAAGCAGTAGCCACTCTGCTACTGGTGGCTACAGCCGCTACTGCTGCCACGGGTGTGCCAATACCAGCCACAAATACTGCTGGCAGTGCTGGTCTCTGCCCATCTGCCCTGCGTTCCCTCTTCCCAGCTATGGGGCAATGTAGAAAAAGACATAAATTCCAGTTACAGTGGGTCTTTATAAGCCAGAGATAATGAATATTTCCAGCAGAATACAATTCATCTTTTGTACAAGGTAAGTAAAGACATGCAGGACAAAATCTGCCTCTAATTACTGAGAGTGCTTCTTGGATCTCTCCGATAAGTAACTCCGTTTCAGTTTAAAGGAGCTGAAATACATTGTCATAGAGATCTGAAATGTTGCAATGTGTTGCTTCGTATGGCTCAGTTCAATTAATGCAGTGGTTATTTCACCTGGCTGACATTTTTATATGCACAGATGTCAAATAACATACCCCTATGTCAAGTGGTTTTGTTTATTAGTGTGGGGGCCACTGTCCTACAGATCCTAACACAGTGATAAAATACGATTGCTACAATCACAACCTAACTAGATCTTACTTGTTTCTTTTGTCAAAGCAATGGAATTGGCTTTTCACATCAGTAGTCCACATTTGATTCATATTTCTATTTAACAGCTGGAGGCTGTCATGGGTGAAATGAGACTTGTCAGCCTCAGAAAGAGGAGCAAGTATTTATCTCTAAATTGATCTCAAAATGAAATTCTCATTTTTAAGAAACTCTGGGAGTGGCGACAAGATTATAGAACATCTGTTTCAAGTTATCTAGGGAAAAACATGACTTTTGAGTACATTTTCGTGCTGAGCTAGCTTCAAAAGGCTCATGCACAGTATTTGATCATTTCTGTCAATTAATTACCATGAGCTCCATTTTACACAGATGTAAAAGCTGAACTGTTCTGATATAAGCTAGAAATGGGACACTGATAAAATGTACCTTGGACTGGTTTAAAGAGACAAAGGAGATTCTTCCATCAGGCTGGAAGACTTTAGAGAATCCGACTCACACAGTTAGGGTCTCAAGGACTATTCAAAATTTATCAGAAGTTTACTGGATTCCTGGTTGAATTACTAATACCATCATATTACATGTAAAAACAGAATATATGAATTGATCCATAAAACAACATATTTTACCCGTGACTAAAAAAAAAACCCCAACCAACCACCGAACAGAGCCGATCATCTGAACAGTATACCTTCACTCATGGGTGCAAACAGCTATATCTTTGAATTCATTTGGGAAGCATGCTTTAATCAATAAAATCTCAGCTTTATGTAGTGATCGAGTCTTTCAGCTCTGTAAGCAGCTGTAAGGAAGGCATGATTATTTTTAAAAGGTGATTAATGGGCAAAACCTCAAAAAGGAAGTCTTTGTTTTTCTTCTCCTTTTGCATTGGGGCCAAAAACATTGCTTATTCAAAGCTTGTCTTGGTTTACTTACACTGTGAGGACCAGAATATATTTGACCTCTTTGCCCCTTTCCTCAAGAATTAACAGGTTGACATGAATAAGTCACTGACTCTGTGTAAGAAAGAGGGAAAGGAATTATGAATTATCAGTTTGGCATTTCACCTGAATAAACAGGCCTGCCAGAATGATTGAGGTTACATATTCAAGAGAGAAGTGTGTATCTGACACATAGATGCCACAGAAAATTGTGATAAATTACTTGGGGGTTTTATTATTGTTATTGTCATAGTGAGAAGAGTAGGAGGGAACATGTTGCAGCTGACATCCACCCTGCTAATCTCAATGAAGGGGAAAAAAGAGAAAAAACTGAAGCAGTTTTAAATGTTTGTGCTGTATATTTTAAAGATATCCAGAGCCTGAGATATTGTATATAGCTGCACATCATTGTGTACAAAAGAAAAGCATTTATTTTGACATTTTTTACTTAATTTCTCTGTAACTTGAGACTGCGCCTTTACAGAATTAACAAAAATGTTGGAGTGTGTATTTTTATTTGGAGAAATGTTCTGCTCTGAGATTGTTCACTTATCTGTGATACAGTGGTTTTCTCTTTTTGAATACTGTCCCTAATTACAGCAGTTATAGATAGAAAATTTAGGGCATAAGACATTCTAATTTTATTTCAAGTATGCTCTGAGCTACTCTGTGTAAAAAACTCAAGACAAATTATGTACTGCTGCTATTCTAGTACTTGTGCTTCAGTTTGAAAGGCAGAATTCTGTCTTTTGAAGTAGTGTCATATTATATATACTCTGCAGATTCATGGTATTTAAATGTCAATTTAGGTTATCTTAATAGCTACTGGACACTTTCAGGTGAGGAATACAAACAATTACATTTATTTTTTTCAACCAAGTCTGGAGAAGGTGTTAAAAATACAGGTTCAAGAGAAAAAATGGTGCTGAGTTTTCTTGTATGGTCCCTTTTATACAAACTTCCATGTATTTCCTGATGCTTACACACAACATCACAATGTTTTTGCTGAGTAAGAGCCTGAAAAGTGCATACAGGAATATAACTACTATAAAAAAGTATATGTAATAGATCTTATCTCTGGAGTTAGGCATTTTATACTAAGTTGTCAGGAAACGCTTCATTGTACTAAGGATTCACAATTCTGAAGTCCCTTCTGGACTGGGACACTCAAAAGGAAGTGGAGATTGGTACTCTCTCTTAATAGATGTGGGCAGATCAGCAGAAGGAATAGTCTCTATTCTGAACAGATGTACTTTGCACAAAGTAATGAAAAAAAAAAAAAAAAAAAAAAAGGTGCTACCTGAATTTTAGGTGCTCACAGAAGTAAATGGCCATGATCTACTTTAGCCTTATAAATGCTACTTTAAACATGAAGCCCATTGTGGATTTAGAAGATAAAATGATGACGGGAGGAGTCATCTAATATGGTTATATATTAAATACTAAATTGGGAGTTCCTGGGAGGTGCAGTTCTTATCAAGCTTCTGGTGTATCCACAGACAGATTGCTTATAGATTTAACTTACAGAACTTTACCTGCAATAATGCAAAGTTTAGTTGGAATATACTTGCTTTATTTCTTGGGAGGATTATGCATCCTTTAAAATCATTGTAGCCAAAAATTTGATATTTATTATAGCCAGTTAAATAGAGTTCTTAGAGTGTCAGCACTGTATTTCAATCACAAGCACTACCATGTAGTGTAGATTTAGCCCTAGAAACCTAATTTATGTGTATATATATGTAATTATTTATTTTATAACTGAAGAAAAAGTGTCTTTTATTGAAAAAAAAAGCCACTAAACCTATTTAGCTGAAGTATTAAGCACAGAAATCAGATCTTTAAAATTAACAGCTTTGTTCTCTTAAGTTTTATGTCTTTGGAATGCCTCATCTCTTTCCACTGGAACCAGGAGATAAGCACTTTTTAATATATTTAGTCTCTTACTGACCCCTTTTATGCTTATGATTATTATTTTGTTTGAGGCAGGTAGAGCAAACGACAGATCATGTATTGGCTTCACACAGTTTGATCCATAAACATAATCAGTGGAAAGACTGAAACGTTAATGATCATGCTGTTTAAGATACAGACTAAAATTCAGTTCTGCTGTCACAGTAAGCATGTTTGCCCTCATGTTACCTGTGTCACAGCGATCATACCTACTAAACCTGCTATGTACCAACTTGCAGAACTTGTCTTACTTTTCCTGTTGGTATCAGAACATTATTTCCCTCAGCAGGTACCTGAAAAGAAAGGCAACTCCTACTCCTTTATTCTTTCAATAATCTGAGTCATTGGCAGTTTTCCCTTCTAATCTTGTTCATCAGAGCTGTTAGAAATGTAGTGTATTTCTAAGAACTAGAGAAAACATTGTCTTATCAGCATTCAGGAATACTGAAACAAATAGTGGAAAAGAATAAAAGAAAAAAAAAACCACTACACTGATTGAGGAGAGAAGCTATTTAACCATCTGTAAATCATAGTTTTGTTCACTTTCTCTTGGATGAATAGCAAAGTAAATTGTGGCTGGCATGCACTGTTTAGTAATTAAGAAAGATAGAGATACCATCCTTATATGTGCTTCTGGGTCCTCCAGTGAGCCAGCAGATTCTCCAAAGAGAAAAAAAGAGCAATAATACAAAAATTCAAAATCATCAACTATGAATGGTTGGTTAGAGTGAATTAAAAAGAGCAGGTGAGGTCAGTGGCCATAGAAAAGCTCTCCAGCTCTGAACTGGATTCTGAGCTTGCAATGTTGTGCTTATTCTTGCTCTGTTGTTCAGTGTAGTTCAGTTGGGCCACCCATTAAGCATAATATAAAAACCTTCAACAAGCTGCAGTCTTTGCCAGTCTTGTCCATGAAAACTGCCTATGCTGACCTTGATGCATAAGCTTATCCTTTTTCCTTCAAAATCCCTATTTCTTACAGAGGTACCCAACCTCTGCTGGCTTCCTATCCCTGCCCCAGTACTTTGCCCCTTGGTCTTACTCTTGTTTTGATTTAACATTTGGCAGTGTATCCAACATCATGGAGAATTAACATACTCAGAGTGGCCAGTACCCTGAGTGAGCAGCCTCACTCCACCTGTGCTCTGCATTCTCACTTTCAGAAATGCTGAAAACAGTAATCAAATCTCCTACTCCATGTAACAGAGGAAGTTCAAACCATTTGGAGACCATGTCTTGGAATCTTTCCAGGAAGACAGATACACTGTTCATTCCAGAACTGGTTTGAGGTAACAATGGTCCTCCCCAAAACTTACTCAGAAGATCTTTAGTGAAGTACTAGAAGAATATCTAAGTGTTCCTGGAAGAATATCTACAAGTGTTTGTAGAAGAATAGCTCAAGACTAGACTAGAGACATTACGGGATAGTATAGGAAGTGTACAGCTGTCCTGTTCAAGCCAAAGTAGAAATTTCAAGACCTTAAGGACTGCTTATTTTATCTATGGATTCCTAAAATTATATCTGAAAACAAGTGCTCACTGCAGTATTTGAAATTCATGTCTTTTACTGTCTGAGTGTCCTTGTCATGCTACACACCAATACTCATTCTTATGGATTTTTTTTTTTTCTTCTCTGACCCAAATAACTCCCTCCCTGGACCCAAATGTTTTAATTTCAACAAGAGACAAGGGAAGAGAACTAACCACACTGATGTACCAGATGTACCAGTAGTTTTATGACCTGGGCATTATACAGAAAACCAAAGAAGTTAACCTGAATTAACTAAGCTAGACAAGGTATTTAAACACTGGTCTTTTTTTTTTTTTTTAGACTGTTCTAACTACTAAGCTGCACCTCTAAAGAAAATCATCATCAGCTGGTGTGTTTCTTATTTTGTGAGAAATTCAGTCTTCTTGGTGATATGCTAGAGGTATTCTGAGCTCATCTCTTTGCTCTAACTATGAGAGAGAGAAAGACAGTACAATGCTTAGTCCTGTCAAGAATGTTAACAGATGTCACTTCTTGGCAAGTACAGAACTGCAGCTATTAAGTCTGGGAAACTTAAAGGCAGAAAGTGAAGACCCCTCACAATTTAAATGGTTCCAGCTTTAGAGAGCAGCTCAATAGGAAACTTCAGGAATAGTTCTCGTCGCAAGCTTCCATGTTCTACCTAGGTTTCACTTAAGATGTGGTCGTAAAAGGATTGCTCAAAGTCACAAAAATAAGTCAGAGGAAAGCCAGAGAACTGAATTTTACTATATCAGTTTATCTTATTTTCTACAGAAACAGCTCCACCCCAGTAGACTATCCCATAGTTAGCAGTTATTTTCTAATTTTAAGCTCTTTCTCAAAGTCAAAGCCTATTTGATTAAATTCTGCAAACCTTGGACAGTGAACCAATATATAGAAATTCAATGCAAAATCATAAAAGGTATATCGAAAAATTAGATTATCAATGCAGTATGCTGCTAACTGTTTTGTTACCTCTTCAGAATTGTTACACAATGCTAAACATTTTACTCTGAAAAGCCAACCAAAAATTTAATATCAGTTAGCAGACTAAAAAAGCCGGTAATGCATTGATTGGCAAATGTACATTAAGTAATTTCCTTAATTAGGAAATGAGAATTTTATTTAAACACAGACATTTTAACCAATACTGATATAAAAAATTAAAATTTATAGTCACCTTCAGGATTATTGCAGAAATGGCAGTGCTCAGTAAGATGCTAGATAGCTATTTTTAAAGGAAAAGAAAAAGACTACCTTGTGAATCAATAAAATATGTTATAAAGTGGCAGTATATTTACAAGTAAATAGCATTGTAGGGTGAGTTTATAACCTGATGCTGTTGAAAAATGGAATTTTCCAAACTTCTAAGCCACTGAGACAAAACAACATGTTGGGTTTATTTCTTTTGAAAAGAATGCTTCTGGATATCCCATAAAATTGCTCTTTACTACTGACTCTTCATCAGCTCTGTCATTTCAAAGTAAATTAACAGAATTTCCTACATTTCTGAATGAAATGGTACTGGAAAAAGCAACAGCTCTGTTTACTCTGAGCTATGCATTTAAGCCTTACACATAGCTTGTCGTGTGGTCTGCAAAGGACAAATGTATAATGGTAATTCCATTTTCACTTCAAGTTTTTGCTTTTCCTTTCTGTCACATGGTGTGAAAAATAAATGGTAAAGTACTTTTTAATGATTTTTTTTTAGTATTTGCCTATCAGATAAAATTCTGCACCCCCTATCATTACTGATATTTTATCTGTTGACAATGGTTTTTCATTTCCTTGTGTTTGAGTATTATCTAATGCTAAGAGAGTAAAATACTTTCTCATGACTGGATAGAAATATTTTGCAGTCAAAGTTTGGTCTTTGCAATTGGTGCAAAATATCATTACCTGCAGCAAGTCATGAAATAATGCTGGAATCTAAAGTACAGTGTGAAAACGAATGACTAATGAGCTTATAATACTTTTTTATTAATATCTTCGATGTTATAAGAACTTAATGGGTTTCATGACTATATTTGAGTGTGTTAAATTGTTTTATTGTAAGCAAGCCACAGAGGCAGCACAATATAGTTGTTATGCAGTGATGTGGGACAGTTTCTTGTCTGTCTTCCCCTCATGACCTTGAGCAATATAAAGATCTGATGTAGATCATTATTTAAGTATCAGGATTAATGAAGGGACAGTATTTTTAAATTGGTTAGATCTAATTCATAAATTAAAATGAAAAGACAAAAATGGGTTTGTACGTTTTCAGGCATGGATAGCTTCAGTTCAGGCAAGTCTTAATGAGTGATAGATTTTGCAATCTTAAGGTGCTCTTACTATAGTTGATGGCGTAAATTCCTTAACTAAAAGCAAGCATCATGTAAACTTATACATTCCATCTGGTGGAACTGTATTGAATCATTGGTGAGTGAACTTCATTCACTGGAAAGTTTCAGCTTTTTAGAGCCATCAGAGTTTTCTTGCGCTTAAGTTAACAGTACTTGTTGACAATAGCAGCTTGTGTGTGGACTGTCAGTTGAAGGAAATCAGACATACGCTTTCAGTATGGTGGGCCTGTTTTTTGCAAGCTCAGTTCTCTGTCCTAGGGTCTGATGAATTCAAGACCTGTGAAAATCCGGTGTTTGCAATTATCAAAGGACTTCCCATCTTTCATGATGAAGCTTTGTCTTTAATGAGCCAGACAGTATCTCAGGAGATTCGCCTAACTGCCTGTGCCTTGTGGAAGATCTAGACCAGGCCCCCCCAAAAAGTATATATGGTGAATGCGTCTGATTCTGAACTATAGCTTTTGTGTGACTTGTAGGAATTTCCCCATAGATATGGGGGAAATAGAATATATTCCAGTTCCCAATATATACTTGTTCATAGGGAGAATATGTTTAAATTATAACTTATTGCTAATGCTAAAATTGATCCTTTCACTTCTACACTTTAAATAATATTTTAATCAGGCTAAAATCCAAATGTTTAATTACACTAAAAAGGTAAATATTTGACACTTCTCCCCACAGTTCCCAAATGTGGAATTTCTAAGCTATGTGAAAATATATTTATTTAAATTTTTTTATTGATCTAGAGGCAAATATAAAACCTAATGTTGTTATGAGTGAGCAGGCTCTTCACAACATCAAGAAAAGCTGGACTAATAAGCTCCCAGACTGACTGAAACCTGTGCATCTGCCAAGCCTTAAGTTGCTTCATTAAGCTGGAATAAATCTTATATTCAGCTGCTGAAAACAGAGGTGGATGAAAAGTGGAGCTGGTCAAATTCCCTTGGGAAACCAAACCAGAACAAAACAAAAGTGAGAAAAAAACCCTTTTTGTCTTTTTTTTAACTGCTGATTCACTCTCTAAGAATGGACAAATGACTATGGGATTTCTGTAAGGACAGTTTGTTCTCAGGCCTTGTGATCACTAAGGAATAACAAGGATAAGTGGGACATACCAGCTATTTTGGTTATAACAAGTATAAGACTACTGGTAGAAATACCCAGCTGCTGGAGAAAGAAGTGCCATAAATATACTGGTAAACTACAGAGATCCTGTATTTTAACCAAGTGTTGACAGCTGCAATCCAGTGGGATTATGATTTCCCAACGCGTGAAGGTGCTAGAGCTTATTCAAAAAAAAGCTGAAAGAATTATCTTTAGCATGTGAAAATGATAGGGGGTTTTATAGTTTCTGTTGCAGAAATGAATACTTTTTTTTGATCTGATTTTTTAAAGCAAGAGGGATAGTTAAAATTTCCTTACAAGTTTTCAAAGCTAAAATACTCTTATAGGGAGAAACACTGGAGAACTTCAGTTTTAAATGAAATCTAGCAGCTGTCTATGGCTCACTGAACTAACAGAACAATACTTTGGAAGATTTCTTAAACATTTTGAAGAAACACGAAACCATCTGTAAGAGTGTTCTGGGCCTAGGTTCACCTGGGCAGGTTTGGGATAAGAGTTTCTCCTTATGTAACTGCCCAGAATGGCCTTATGCACTTACGTCATGTGGTGTCAACATGACCATATTTTCCCATTCAATAGTATTTAAAACTTACAGTCAATTCATAGGTAACTTAAGGAAAAAAAAAATTTTAGAATAGAATATCTCAAGTTGAAAGGGACCCATAAGGATCATCAAGGCCAGCTCCCTGCTCCTCGCAGGACGACCTAAAACTAAACCGTATGACTAAGAGCGTCGTCCAGACGCTCCCTGAACTCTGACAAACTTGGTGCTGTGACCACTTCCTTGGGGAGCCTGTTGCAGTGACCAGCCACCCTCTCAGTGAAGAACCTTTTCCTAATGTCCAGTCTGAACTTCCCCTGATGCAGCTTCATTCCATTTCCTCATGTCCTGTTGGTGGTCACTAGAGAGAGATCAGCACCTCCCCCTCCACTGCCCCCCATGAGGAAGGTGTAGACTGCGATGAGGTCACCCCTCAGCCTTCTTTTCTCCAAGCTGAACAAGCCAAGTGACCCCAGCAGCTCCTTATAAGTCTTGCACTTGAGGCCTTTCACCGTCTTGGTAGCCCTCCTCTGGACACACTCTAATAGTTTGATGTCCTCCTTATATTGAGCTGCCCAAAACTGCACACAGGACTTGAGGAGGGGCTGCACCAGTGCCCTGTAGAGTAGGACAAGTCACCTCCCTCAACTGGCTAGCTATGCTGTGCTTGATGCACCCTAGGACACAGTTTGCCCTTTTGGCTGCCAGGGCACACTGTTGACTCATATTCAACTTGCTACCAACCCAGACAGCCACATCTCTTTCTGTGGGGCTGCTCTCCAGCCTGTCATCCCCCAGTTTGTACATATAACCAGGATTACCCTGTCCCAGGTGGAGAATCCTGCGTTTGCTCTTGTTAAATTTCATACAGTTGGTGATTGCCCAGCTCTCTAGTCTATCCAGACCTCTCTGTAATGTCTCTCTACCCTTGAGGGAGTCCACAGCTCCTCCTAGTTTAGTACTGTTGGCAAACTTACTTAACGTACATTCGTTTCCTGCGTCCAGATCATTTATAAAACTGAAGAGAACTGGCTCTAAAATTGAGCCGCGGGGAACCCCACTGGTGACTGGCTGCCAGCCTGATGTAACCCCGTTCACTATAGCTCTTTGAGGCTGACCCATCAGCCAGTTGGTCATCCAACGTATTATGGACTTGTCTAGCTGTATGTTGGACATTTTGTCCAGAAGGATACTGTGAGAGATAGCATCAAAAGCTTTGCTAAAATCCAAACCCGCCACATCTACTTGCTTCCCTTGGTCAACTAGATGGGTGACCTTGTCATAACAAGAAATCAAGTTGGTTAAACAGGACGTTCCCCTCGTGAACCCATGCTGGCTGTGACCAATGACTGCGTTGTCTCAAGTGTTTTTCAGTAACTCCCAGAATAACCGTCTGCATAATTTTACCAGTCACTGAAGTGAGACAGACAGGCCCGTAATTACCAGGATCTTCCTTCTTACCCTTCTTGAAAATTGGGACGTTTTCCAGGTTTCAGTTGACTGAGACCTCCCCAGACTCCCAAGACCATTCAAAAATAAAGGAGAGAGGTTGCGCAATGACATTGGCCAGCTCTTTCAATACCCTGGGTTGAATCCCATCAGGCCCCACAGACATGTGCATCCAGTTGGAGCAGCAAGTCTCAAACAAGTTTGGCATTGGCCAGGAGTTTATCATCCGCTCAGTCACGGTCTTCCAACACGGGGCTTCAGGGGTCCCAGGGCCCATCATCGGTGTTGAAGACAGAGGCAGAGAAGGCATTAAACGTCTTTTGAACATAGTTTGAACTAGCTTCTTGAAAATAGTTATGTCATTGAATTGCAAAACTTTCATTACCTGTCCTTCCTTGTTTATCTTTTTCTTCTTTTCCATCTCTCTGGGTTTCAGCAATCTATCACTTCTTCACTAGAATAAATTTCAAACAGGTTTATTTCTGTTGTCTTTAACAGATCAGTGTTACTCTATTTCTACTGAAGGGCCTATGATGGAGCATATGGACCATTAACTCATTTTGCTAAAAGTAGTTTTCCTGTCCTCTAAAAGCCTGGATGAAATTGTATGGAAAAATATTATATAGCACTCTTTATATTTCTTTGTCCAGTTGAAATATATATATTTTTTGTCATGGTATTTTGGTTGCATCTATTATTTCTACTCAAATCTGTATTTTCTATGATGTCTGAAATCTTATTTAATAATAAGGCAATATCTGTCACTAAGCATATACTTTCATATACCCATATAAGTAATGCCCTTGTATCTCATTATTAGAGTTCCAACTTAATACTTTTTATGTATGTCTTTCTGCAAAAGAGATATCAGGGAAAAAAAAAAGGAGTTAAATCCAATTTATGTCCTCTAATTTGGTGAAGAGTTCAAGAGAAAAAACAATCACTTTTTTAATGTAGTCAAAATTATGTAGGCCAAAATTATTAAAATGTTTGACTTTTAATGCACATTTTAATGTAAAACAAAAAATTTTGCCTTTTCTGACCGTGTCATAGTTTTTGAAATAAAATCTTATAGAGATGATTTGGTGTATGCAAAGACATTGTTTATAAGCAAGTTTAATCATGACCCTAACTTGCTGCCCTATTATTTGCAGTAAGGCACTACCTTGAAATGGCTAAAGCTTCTGTGCTGCTAAAAGTGCAACATGAGAGGTCTCCTAATAAATGTCTTTGCAAACAAAAAAAGACCTCCTGCATTATATGCACTCTGACCATTAAAATTATTCTCAAATTCATTCTTATATTTTGGTCTGGATAAGTTAAAAACTTTAAAAGCTTGAAATTATCCTCAGGATGGGGGTAACTGACATTTTACAGCAAATGCAGCAAAACTTATTGTGGAAAATTTCATTCAATTAATTTGCCTATGAATGTATTTGTGGATTGAAGCTTTTGTGTTCTAAAATCTTTCTTTTAATCCAATCCAAAATTCCAACTTTCTAAATTCAAAACAACCCCAGTATATTAAGATCTTTTATACAATGATAATCTTTTATACCTTTTCTCCATGTATTTTCATGTCAAGATATTAAGTATATATGTCTGTCTTTCTTTTCCAGCAATCACATTATTCATCACTATGTGAAACAAGTGATTTCTGGTACACTTGATAAAGAATAATTGAAATGTTTTGGATTCACTTTTGAAGCATAATTATTTAATGACCAAAATTATGTCTGGAACTGTTAGACTTTTTTAAATCCGAGTCAACCTTTTCAAAAATTAAAATGTAAATTAATGTACATCTAAGGAGCTTAATGAATAATCAAGATGTTACTCTAATATATCAATTAATGCATCTGTTATCTTGTTTCATTGATACAGTGTCATTGCACTTATGTGTGACTTCCTGGCTGGAAAGAGGTTGATATTTACATATGTCAGCTTTTATTTGCATCATAATACAGAGATAAAGTACTTATTAATTGTAAATTCTTGTTCAGTTTACAAACTTGTCAGTCTGGTCTAGAAAAACTGCCATTTCTTATAATGTCTTTGCATGGTGAATTTTAGGGTGCTTTCTGTAGCCTCCACACAGTATTTGACAAGGTGATTCTTGCAATTTTTGGTTTAATTTGAAAATTATTCAAAACAAATTATTGAAGGAATGAGTATTCCTGGGTTTATGTAATCTTTTTCTTTTTTCTTTTTTTTTTTTTTTTTTTTAATTCAGAACCTTTCTATACGTTGGTGTTATCACTAAGAGAATGAGTAAATGGCGAGACAGATTGGCAAAACATGTTAAGTTTAAAATTGTAGGTCTTGCAGCCTGAAGCATGAATACCAAATATTTGTTATTAACCTAATGGCTACCGAAGAAAGATATGCGGTATAATGCATCTATACATAACAATTTTTTGCTTCAAAGTCCTGCGCTTCAAAGCATTTCATCACATGCTTTACATGAGCACGAGTAGATCATTAATGCATATTCAGATTCCAAATGCATCTAAAGCAAGTGCAGCTTGCCTGAAGTAGAACCTATATTATAAGCAGGGAGTTCTTATGTTCTTTTTGCTGCATGAAACATGTGTTGTACCATCCCTTCCTCCTGCCTAATATGGCTCCTTGATTAAAGTTTAAAAGCTTCTCAAATGATGAGCTAAATTAAGATGTCAATGTATCTGCTAATTGTTTATTATTATGATTACAACTTTTTAAAGTCTTATTTCTGTTTACAGTTGCTGACAGTCTTTTCTTCTGTACTATTGTGTTAGAATCAGGACACATGAAACATCTTGAAGGAGTGCTATTCTTACTATGTTATATACCAAGTAAAATGATAAAGATGACCTCCAAAGCTGTGGAAACTCCAGTCCACCTGATCCCAACTGAGAAAATGGAAGAAATCCTGTTCATTCATTCTCAGTCAGTAAAGAAAGAACAGATTTTTTAATCAAATAGAAATTTAAATCACCAGTCTTAACCATAGAGGTTGTATATAGACTGAAAAGCTGTCCATCACGTTAATGAGCTCACAGCTTCTCTTCAACTGTTTCTGCAGAAAGGCCTAGAATACATTAAGTGTTGCAACATACAATAGCGTGGCATGTTGAGAAGTTCCAGAATTAAGCTGCGTCCACTGAGAAAGCTCTGTCTCTATACTAAAGACATGTCGGGTGCTTGAAGCATCTTTGATGTTCTCAAACCCCCTGTTAAAAAAAGAGAAAGGCAGAGTTCTGTTAGACTCTACAGTAACTAATATTAAAAAAAAAAAAAAAAAAAAAAAAGAAAACCTGACTCGAATCTTTCCTTACTGTTCTTCCTACCCTGTGACTTCAAATACTTTGTCTGATGTTAGTCTCATGGAACACACACCATTTTCTCTAGCTGATGGTTCCTTGAAGAACTGTGTGCAACTGGGATACATTGTGAAGAATTATCGATGTAAAGCAATATCTTACTTTGACATTTGCCAGGATTACATACTCTTAAACTTCTTTTTAAAACAGAGAGGCTATACTGAGAATATACTAAGAATATATTGAGAGAGGCTGGTAGTATTTAGGCTGGTCCTAAATTTATTTGTCATAAATACAGGTTTATAAATGTTTAGTTTATATTCACAATACAAAGGAACATTGTTAGTGCTTTAAGATAAATGCTACTAATTAATGCATAGCTGTACCGAAGTTTCTGCATAATTGATATTTATATCTAAGCTTTGCAAGTTTTAAATAGGGCAATTACCTTCCATTTTCCTTAAGACCTTTATTGTTTTGAAATGGTAAAATTCTAAAATGAAAATTGAGATGACAGTTAAAATACAGATAGTCTGTGAATGAGCTTTGGAAGTAATGAGAATTTAAGTTCGATAAGATAAAGAAGGACAAATCAGAGGAAAGATGCAAAAAGCATGAGACACTTTATAACACCCGAGGTAAATGAAACTCTATACAGCATCATTTTGAAAGAATACAAAGAGGTAAGACATGGGTCTTTCAAGGGCATACAAAACTGTTTTTTTCTTTAAAGGTACAGCAGTGAAAGATTGGGCATGTGGCAGGATGAATAGAAGATGACATGTCTAAGAGACGCTTTCAGAAAGAGGCTGCAAGTTTTAAACATATTCTGGAAGTGAGATACTCAAATCAAAGATGATACTTTCTCCTCCCACATGTTATGGGTCTCAGCAGCAGTACATCATAGCTGTGGATAAAGGGGAAATCTGACAGGATTGAAACAGAGGAAGATAAAGGTCTCTGACAGGGATTCACTTCGCCATCTTTTTATCTATTTTCAGCCTGAGTGCTAACAAATGTTGGAACTAAAAAAAATCTTAAGATCTTAAAATCTAATTTTTAGGTAAATTCCAAAATACTGTCAGGTAAAGGTTTTAAGCACATTAACATTTTAAAGTATATACATGTATTTATAAATGCATTGAAGTCCCTGGTGTCTCTGAACCACTAAAAGTAATAAACAGTTTCACTAATTTGAGAAATTTGTTCCTTTTTTCCCATCTAGAAAGATAAAATCAAGACAGGGAATTAGATTTATCTTGTTATGACAGCATGACACGCAACCACCATCTGTTAAAAAACACTTGACAGTTCATTGGGGAACGTAGACGCTAAAACCTGGGCCATGTTTAACAAGGCCTGTAGACATCCAGGAAGATGTGCCAGGTTGCAGACATGATACCTGCTCCATTTCAAGAGACAGTATTTCTCTGGGTAAAGGATAGCCTGAATCACCTTTCCCTGATATTGCTGTGAGAGCGTGTTGACAGAAGGTGGTAGTGGTTGAGAAGAAAATTTTGCAAAGGTCATAATTCATCTGGGGAGATCACTTCATTCTGTGCTATGAGTAAGATCTCAGTCACATTTACTGGTGTCTCCCAGAAAATACTTATGCATTTTGTATGTATGTGTGTAGAAGGAGGTAGCTTCACTGCAATATGTTTGTACTTAAAATAGATAGCATAGGCAGTGTTCTCCACCTTTTATTACAATTGTTACCATAAGGTTTAAGTTTAGTAAACTTGATATGTTGACTAACCATATCAGTCATAGAACCATAGAATGCTTTGGGTTGGAAGGGACCTTTAGAGGTCATGTAGCCCAACCCCCCTGCAGTGAGCAGGGACAGCTTTAAATAGATGAGGTCACTCAAAGTCCCATCAACCTGACCTTGAATGTTTCCAGGGATGGGGCCTCCACTACCTCTCTGGGCAACCCATTCCAGTGTTTCACCACCCTCATTGTAAAAAATTTCTTCCTTATATCCAGTCTAAATCTACCCTCCTTTAGTTTCTGTCTGAAGTCTACCCTCCTTTAGTGTCTGTTTCTGTTTAGTCATATCCATGGTGCTGCATTCTTATTTGCTCATGTAGCAATCATCCCTCTAGCGCTATGCCATGTAACATTCGCATTGCAATTAGAACCTACAGACTAAAATTGACATTGGGTATGACAGCTACACTGGCAGAGCATCCACACCACAGCTAGCACACGCAATTTACACAGCACTTCATGGATACACCGTACGAGCTCCCTAAGCACTCACTAGAAAATTCAGCCATTGCTGCCTATGTATGAAGGCCCCCCTTTAAAAAAAGACCAGCACTTTTATCCAAGTTGCTGACTTTGCTACAGTCGTTTTCTGTGTACCAGATAGCTTCCAACACAACATACAACAGTATCAATTTAATATAAAAACAACTTCACATACAAAGTAATGGAGCTGAACACCTATCTGGAACAGGTTATTCAATTCACAGACCATTTTCAGTCATATCACTTATTTTCGTGTTTTGGTGATTCAGTAGTCAAAATTGAACCTTACTTCCACTAACATAGCTACACTTCTGTGCTAAAAGTACTAAATATTTGATTTTCCTTTTCTGAAAAAATGTAAGATATGTTAGTAGGAAAACTATATATTTTAAGGAACATCAGTGTTCAAGCAGGCTGCTTTTCTAGCAGGATCAGTTTTTGCTATAACAGCATTTCAACGCCCACACTTCCCAAGCAACTACAAAATTAAATTCTCAGAATAAAATGCATGTTTACTTGCTAGTATAGACTTGTTCTAAAAGCCTTTATCCACACACACAAAAATCTTTATCAGTCTAAGTAATATCAGTGAAATTAGCAGGATTGGCTTCTTGGTCTGGAGTGTTTTCAAGATGCTGAATTCCAGAACCTATAATTTTGACTAGCTGAACAGGATTTTTATTCATGCTCAGTTTTTTTTTATTTATCAGGAAATAAATTTTTAAGTCAAAGATATTCTTAATTGTGTTTCCAAAACTTTTCTGAGATTATAATAATATTTCTTCACCTAGTTTAAAGAAAGATTTCTGGGACAAACAGTATACAGTACAGTAAGTAGTGTTAAAAAGATGTGGAGAAGGAGATGATTTATTTCCTTTCCTGTATTTTTAAAACATTCTATATGCCAAAAAAAAAAAAAAAAAAGAATGTAGGCAAATGTTGAAGTATACTGTACTTGTTGCAGTTTCTCTACTTTAAGAAGAATCTATGCTCAGGTCAAGCATTTTGATACAAGTGCTTTGTCTTAGTTATATTTTTGTAGTGCTGTAATGCTGGTTTTAATGTCTCTAAATTTTCTTTTGTAAAACTTTGGATTTCTATATAAATTAATTGTCCTTTAGGCTTCCAAAACAGACATGAAGATTTATAGCTCTTACCATCTGATTACATGTATACTGCTTGTCACCACTCTTTTTGTCACTGTATTCAATTTGAGAGCATATCACCATGTGGGAAAACAAGCCACTTTTTACATTTAATCTCTCATCACCTTTCAGCTATAATGCTGTCATCTGTAATCCACTCAGGCTTTTGTAATTTATTTTGTGCAGCTAAAATATTCCAAGTGGTTTTTTTTTTATTCAAGAATGTTCTGCCTCATCCTTAATGGTTTTCCAAAAACCTTTTAAGGTGAAAAATGTGATCTACATTTTCCCACTACCTCTATTCTTCTGTGGAGGAAACAGAAAGACAGGAGGAGTGTAACTATGCATGGACACACATGTGCATATGTGCGTATGTACACACATGTGTATTCAGGTTTTCTGTGTATTCACAGTGTGGTGCTCTGTTACTTTATGTCTTTTCTTTATGATTGATTACTTTGAATTCCACATATACCTTAAATACCTTTTTACAAATGAAGAAGAAATAAGTGAAAATTGAATGTTCAAATTGTTTTGAGTTTTGAAAGGACTATACATTTATATATGTATATACCTAGTGTTATTTAAGTATCTGGCAGTCTGGAAGGAGAAAGAAAGGAGGACAAAAGGAATAGAATAAAAAGGAATAGGATACGTTCTCTTTCTATTCCTACCTGAAAACACAAAATAGAGATTTTGAGCCTTGTCTGCATGAACACATATTCAGCTGGTTACAAATACATTGCTCTGTGGGGTTTTCTCTGTGTTTTTGAGATGAAGTTTATCTTTATAAAAATATTTCTGTATTACAGTTGGGTTCTTGGGTTTTGTCTATTTCAAGTCTTATTATGGACAGAAGCTTAGATGAGATTTTATTTTCTTACACTGTCTTAAACTTATAATGGTGTGTTATGAATGTTTCCAAAGGTGACTTCACAAAATTTTGTTTCCCTGTCTGAGAAAAGCTGTGGATCCTAGTATATCCATAAAAAGTTGACTGATCATGGGAAATCAATCATTAATTTTCCCACAGATGCAAAACATGTTTTTTTTTTTTTATTATAGCCAAAGAAAATAAACAATACACCAAATAAATCAATTATATGGGGCTTCCTTTTGGTCATAATTTATATTGTTTCAAGAAAAAAATATGAATATGCATATGGTTACATTCAGGCCATGGATGTTAATGCATGGGAAAAGTGGAAAGTAATCTTTACAGCTGCATGTCTAAATTTGTTTTTGCTTTACTTTGCAGTGACCCAGGGTGGGGATGCAATTGCATCTGATACATGTCCTGATCCTGGAATTCCTGAAAATGGGAAAAGGGTGGGCTCTGACTTCAGGTATGCACATTTAGTTTCCTATATGACCAAGAGGAAGGTATTTCCTGTTACATGTATACAGAGCATGCAACTACAGATATGTATCATTTCCCTAGTGTTGAGTCTTTTTCAAAATAGCTTCAGTCCACTTTATATCTTGAATTAGTTTTGTTTGTTTCTTCTGTAAATCAATGCATTTTAAATAGGAATTTTAGAACTTAATAATCTTGTCTATATAGGAAAGGCAGAACTCGCTGGAAAGCACAGAAGAAGCAGCAGAGAGAATTGTCTGTTTTCCCACTATATAAAAGTCCTTAAAAAGCTTGGAAACATGGCAAATTCAGTCTCTGAGGCTGTGATGAATGCCACCTCCTTGCTTTTTTTTTTTTCCCAGCTTTTGTTATATTCATTAAAAAAAGAAGATGAGGTCAAATGGACCCCTGTGGAGAAAGGAGGAAGGTTGCTCTTTCCCTCTTGGGAAAAAAAAGCAGAGATTTAAGGTGTGGCAGAGAAGAGGGTCAAAGGAAGGGGATGGGAGCCTCCAACTCATGCAGAGATATGTAAATTGCTCAGCAGCGAATGGACAGCGAGACCTAAGAGTAAATGGAAAGCAAAACTTCACAGGAATTAGAAGGAATTGTGCAAAGTTCTCTGCAATTCCAGAAAGCAAGTTAATCAAACCTGGTTCCTGAATCAAGACTCTTCCAAGCTAGGGCATAACTGACAGGAAAAATAATTTAAAAATCTATTCTATTTCTGACTGACCTACTATTTTTCTGATTTTTCTCTGTTTACCCTCAAAGGAGTTTGAGAACTCATAAACAGCTCCAACATTAAGAGAATCAGTTATATGCCAAGTCATGATTTCATTAGCAAATGGGCAGCAGTTAAATGTGTTTTAAAAAATAATGAAGTGAAATAAGCTTTTCAATAAATAGGCTAGAGAGAGACAAGCTGTCCAGAAAATGTTTGCTAACATCCTGTTCTATATATTCTGATTCAACTTGGCAAGTACAGCTGCTGCAAGCAAAATTGTATGTTACAAAATTATAGTATGCACTTGCTGTCCAAAGGTCTGCTGTTTTAGGAAAACAAACATAATTTTTATCTTGGTCTTTATTAAGACTTGATGTATTGAGGAGAGAAACATCAGTTGGTAGAAGACTAGGTAACAATGGGATACTAAAATATAATTGTTTCTCAAGATGTATTAAAGTATCTGCGTGTATTCATCTGAGGGATACTTGTATAATTCCACTGTTATTTTGGGGAGTAGTTTACTTTACTATTTGTGCAGGTATGCCTCAGTTCCCCTCCTCTGCTTGAGTCTCTCATAGCCATAAAGGATGCAGAGCATACCTCTTCTTCTGAATTCCTCCAAAACAAATACTTAGTTGAAAGAATTAAGGGCAGCATCTAGGATCACTCTGTTATTAGTGGAGACAGAAAAGCGTCTCTGGAGTTAACCCCATAGCCTAAATGTTGAATGGAAAATAGCATGAATTCACACCTGAAGGGGCCTTTCTCACTCCATGTAGATACCAGAGTAAGTTCAGCAGATCGGGACGGTGAGGGGGCCTGAGCACAGACATATAAGAAGAGGCTGAGAGTTCTGGGTTTGCTCAGCCTTAAGAGAATCTGAAGGACCTTGTTGCAGTCTACAGATACTAAACAAGAGAGTGTAGAGAAGAGAAAGCCAGGCTCTTCTCAGAGGTGGACAGTGACAAGACTAGAGGCAATGGACATAAGTTGGAACATGATAAATTGCTACTACATTCAGGATTGAAAAAAAAAAAAAAATGTTTTTACTGTGAGGATGGTCAAACACTAGAGCAAGTCTCCCAGAGAGCTTGTGGAATCTCCAGCCAGGGAGGCATTCAGAGCTCACCTGAACAGTGCCCTGAGCTCTCTGTTCCAACTGGACTTGTTTGGAGTGGGGCATTGGTCTAGATGACATCCTCATCCAATTGAATTTATTCTGTGAATCTATGATTCTTGTACAGATTTTATGTGTTCATGATACACTGTGGGCCAAGCAGACTCTCATCTAGTTATGGTTCAAGTCAGTGACATGAAAAATTGTTAAGAAACAACAGCACATGCACTTTGACTGGCAGGTCTAAGAGCACTGGTAAGATGGAAGAGGCTAAGAGAGAGAATTACTTCTTTTCCCCTGTAGACTGTAGTCTGTAATTTGAAAGAGAAAGGGATCTAAAATGATTTTGGTGAAACAGGTCCAAAGATCCAAACGTGAGCACCAACATGGGAGAGCCCAACAATGAAATTCCCAGCAGTGCATGAAAACCTCAAGAAGAGGGAAAGCCCAAAAGAACCTTAAAGCTCAAAGTCTATTTTAAGATATCTGAGGCAATCTAATGTTAAAGAACCTTGTAAAACATACGTAACTGTATTTTGAACACAGTCTCTTATGAATGAATGTGGGTTGAAGGTATCTTAAATGTCTGGAGCTTACTTACAAACAATGCTTACTCAATTGACAGAGCAAGGCTATTCCCCTCCTTACTTTACCCCATTCAGCCTCTGATAATGTTTTAATTTCATTTAATGTATCTTACTGTTCATGGGGATAAATGAATGCCTAAGTTGTTCAAAAATAGCACAAGCAACATCATATAAGGTATGACAAATAAAACATTAATATACTTTGATCACTTATTATTTGTGTGCGTGCTTTGGGCCTCCAATTCTGAACATCATTTGAGAGAAACAATAAAATTTTATTTTCCTCCTAAACCTTACCTGTTATCTGAAAACTGATTATGCAACAGCAACTGTTTTTCACGTACTGTAAACTTTTTTTATATCTACTTAAAACATATCTTAGCTATCTTAAAGTTCAGCTATCTCTATCTAGTATGATATTTAAATAGAAAATTTGGCTGGAATTTAGTTTTTCTTCCTCTGAAATGACAAATCAAGCGCTTCCATAAGAGAAGGGTAAATAATATTTGCTGTTGCTTGCATTTCTCCAACATAGTGAAAATAATGTGGAGAGTAAAAGAAAGGCAATGTTCTTTTCTAAGAGGCAAGCATAGACAGCAGAAGAAGTTACTGTGCTTGTCAGGAGAATGACAACTGTAGATATTAATCTGAACTAAAACATGTGAAAATGCACATTATTCAAAATATTTTCCAGTCTACTGAAAGACATGTTGTGAGTGGGATTGATGGAAAGGCAGAGGGTTTATTTTCAAGACAGACTGAGACCCAACTGATTCAGTGATGACAAGTTCTTTGAAAAGGGTTTCATCATTTTCAGCATAATAATGGCATTCATTCTAATATCATAAAGCAAACAAAAAGGTATTGAAATCTTAACCTTTTCATTCTGTCCTCCTGCCATGCTTTTACTGTGTTCAGTTCAGGAAGTAGGGGAGGTGATTTTCAGTGATTTCAAAAAAAATCCAGTGGATATTTGGATTCATTTTGAGGGAGAAATGGCAACTCAGACTTTGTTAGATGAATGAGAATATAATCAATATAATTTTGGGGTCAATATCACATTTTATTTTTACGTGAGATCTCAAAACAGTAGATTGTTTAAATGAAAACTAAAATGGATATAAGCAGTAACATTTCATCTCTCCTTAAATATTACGTTGTATGTGTGGTACTGTGAAAATACAATCATTCTCCACAACTCCACTGACACTAGTAACAAAAATAGCTTTTCAATTTTCAAAACAGCTTTTTAAAATTAAATGAACTTTCTTACACCTGGTATTTCTTACAGATTTTTTTTTCTTTTAAAAAATGGCTTCTTTGAGTCAAATTTTAGCCTTGTTTATAAAAGCACAAATTTTGCTTTGCTGTAGTTCAGATTGAAAATAGAAAAAAAGGGGAAACTAATTTCTGCCCCCTGTTGAAAGTTTACATAGAGAGTTAACAAAACAAAACAAAACACTTCCGGAGCCCACAGATTTGCTCAGTGACTAGAGAGGTAAAGATGTGAAAAAAAGGAATTAAAAACATTCATTGTTAACAGTTGGAAATTAAGTGAAATAATAATTTCCTTTGAAATCACAGATCAAATAAGTTAAATATGGCTTTAAAAGGATGCCCCGTTTTTTAATAGAAAAATGTCAAACAAAATCAATGGAGAGACTCAACAATTTGGATGCTGCCTAGAAGAGAAGGACTTTTATTGTAGACTGTGTGGCCCAGGTCGTCCCCTCTCCTAAGATACTTGTTGAGATAGATCTGATTGTCTGGATGCAGAAAATACTCTAGTGACTCAGCTCACCTAAGACTTCTCAGTATCCACTGTTCTCTTAAACATCTAAAGTTACATGGTTTGATTCAGATATCTGCAATGTATGTATTATATAACAAATATATAGAGAGATATATACATATATTTGAATATGTAGTGGGTTGACCCTGTCTGGATGCCAGGTGCCCACCAGAGCTGCTCTATCACTCGCCCTCCTCAGCTGGACAGGGGAGAGAAAATACAACAAAAAGCTCGTGGGTCAAGATAAGGACAGGGAGAGATCACTCAACAATTACCAGCATGGGCAAAACAGACTTGACTTCGAGAAATTAGCTTAATTTATTGCCAATCACAGTAGGGTAATGAGAGATAAAAATCAAGTCTTAAAACACCCTGCCTCCACCCTTCTCTTCTTCCCAGGCTTAACTGCACTCCTGATTTTCTCTACGTCCGTCCCCCAAGCGGTGCAAGGGGACAGGGAATGGGGGTTGCGGTCAGTTCATCACACGTTGTCTCTGCTGCTACTAAATCCTCAGGGGGAGGACTCCTCACATTCTTGCCCTGCTGCAGCGTGGGGTCCCTCCCACTGGAGACAGTCCTCCACAAACTTCTCCAACATGGGTCCTTGCCATGGGCTACGGTTCTTCACAAACTGCTCCAGCATGGGTCCCTTCCATCAGGTGCAGTCCTTCAGGAGCAGACTGCTCCAGCGTGGGTCCCCCGCAGGATCACAAGTCCTGCCAGAAAACCTGCTCCAGCGTGGGCTCCTCTCTCCATGGGGTCACAGGTCCTGCGAGGAGCCCGCTCCAGTGTGGGCTTCCCACAGGGTCACAGCCTCCTTTGGGCACATACACTTCCTCTGGCTTGGGGTCCTCCATGGGCTGCAGGTGGATATGTGCTCCACCATTAGCCTCCATGGGCTGCAGATGGACAGCCTGCATCACCATGGTCTTCCCCCGGGTCTGCAGGGGAATCTCTGCTCTGGTGCCTGGAGCACCTCCTCCCCCTCCTTCTTCACTGAGCTTGGTGTATGCAGAGTTGTTTCACATATTCTCACTCCTGTCTTCTGACTGCTGCAGTTCCTGTTGCACAGCAACTTTTTCCCCTTCTTAACTATGTTAATACAGAGGCATTGCCACCGTCGCTGATGGGCTCGGCCTTGACTGGTGGTGGGTCTGTCTTGGAGCCGGCTGGCATTGGACATAGGGGAGCTTCTAGGAGGTTCTCACAGAAGCCACCCCTGTAGCTTCCCTGCTAAAAAAACCTTGCTACGCAAACCCAATACAATATTATACTGTGGCAGTCTGTATCTCCATTTGGCAGCATTTTGAACTTTTCAGTTCCTTTTTCCTTTTTTTGGTAAGCCTCAACAAAATTTAAATTACATCAAAATTATTTTCTTGAAAGTATCAGTTATCAGACTCGTGGCATAAACCTAATTTCTCACCACAGGTGCTTCAAAAAGGATGGATCTTATCTGATATTTAAGCAGGCTTAGCATATAGTGTAGCCACACATAAACCATGTCCAGAACTATCTCAGTCATTCTGGTAAAACCTATGACTGCTCTTCTGTAGCCTACCTGAAGTTTAATTAGAATTCTTGAAATGACTTTCAAAAGATTGTACTTTTCAATGCCTATAGCTGGCATTCATGTTTCTCTCCAGCTCGAATTCTAACAAGTAGGAGCTTTTAATTACTTCGTGTTCCTACCTTGCTCTTTAATTTTACGTTTTTGCTAGATTTTTTTGTTTTTTTTAATAAGTATGTGATTTGGAGCATCAATTCAAAATTTAAAATTTAAAAATAAAAAGAATCCTATTAAAATTTTGTGAAAGAACTATAGACGTACATCATAATAATGATAAATAATATAGTTTGTCTTTGTGAAATCCTCTGAGAAACTAACAGAATAATTTTCTTGAAGGGTAGGAATGAGTTGGGCATTAGTGAATGAGATTATATTTGCTATTCTCCACAGCACAATTTTAGCCACTGAGCTCTCTGACTGCCATCTAGCAATCCCCTGGTGTTTAGGACTCAATGACTTAGAAAGACCAAACTGAGAAATCTGCTTCATCAAGATCACTTAGTTCACAACATGGGACTATCAGTTATGGATTTAAAAGTGCAAGAAAGCTAACAACAAAACCAGTTGATTATGATGGGGAACAAAGAATGTCACAAATAATAAATGGAAGCAGAAATGTAAATAGTGTTTAGGAAAGCTCTCTTTGAGATACACAGTAACTATATATAGTTTTTTAATTCTACATAAATATTGGTCAGCATTGTTCAGAAAGAGATTATCTGTAAAAAAAAAAAAAAAGAATAAATTTATAAATCATTCCAAAGAGACACATTTCAAAGTTACAAATGCAACAGTCGTATTTCAGTCCTCACAAAAGCTATCATTTAGCATAATTTTTAACAGGAAATTTTAACAAGGTCAGGAATATTTAAGGAATTATTAGAGTTTACTAAAATTAGTATTTCCTGGTTGTACATGTTGACAAATTACCGTATCTAACTGCTTATTCTCTCATTTAAGAGAATATGGAGAGGTTGAAATTATTTTGAAGTAAATTTTGCTGCCTGAAAGAATGGTGCTTATATATTTTCATAAAAAATGTATCTCTCTATGCATTCATTGCAGTCATAGTTTAAAGGGTGAAACTTAGTATCACAGTTGCTCTATATTCCTGGCCTTACTTCTTTAAAAGGTGGGCAAACTAAATAGTTTCCTAAGGTATAAGTTGTTTTTTATTAATATAGTAATGATGTAGTACAATTTCCCACCTTAATTTCTTTGTTTGGGCCTAGAAATATTGTCATTTGGTGACATTTACATTTATTTGGGGGTGTGTGTGATACTTAAAACATATTTTGAATCTTTTGTTCTTCCTTCCATTTTTCTCCTAGGGTGGGTGCGAGTGTACAGTTTTCTTGTGAAGATAATTACGTGCTGCAAGGTTCTAAGAGCATCACTTGTCAGAGAGTGACAGATACACTGGCTGCCTGGAGTGACCACAGGCCAATTTGCAGAGGTAGGTACTAGTCTTCGGAATTTTTCCTGAAGTTTGGAAGGGTAATTTATAATTTCTGTTTAGAAATGCAATGAAATGATGTTCAAAACAATGCAAAAAAACGTATCATATATAATTTATATGTCATATATATATGTGTGTATACATACATATGAGATTATATATAGCCAAAGAGCCTTCTGTAGCTTGA
This sequence comes from Pelecanus crispus, assembly GCF_030463565.1. Taxonomy (NCBI): domain Eukaryota; kingdom Metazoa; phylum Chordata; class Aves; order Pelecaniformes; family Pelecanidae; genus Pelecanus; species Pelecanus crispus. The sequence goes on from NC_134645.1 coordinate 107,610,180, forward strand.
AGCACGCAAGCAAAGATGCAGAAAAAGTATCAAGTTAAGGACCTAATTTCCCTTTAATAGTTTTCATTTCACTTAATCTTCTTTTTGTCATGTTAAACGTATTTTAAGTAGAACTAGTTAGTTGGGTTTAGGTTAAACTTTTCTAATTAAATTCCTAAATAGGAGGTCCTCACAATCATATTGTGTTCCTGTCAGTCCCAGATATTTACATAGTCCTCATTTTTCACTAAATTCCCTTCTCTTTCACCTATTTTGGTCAACCTTACAAATGACCTATCCTTCTTTTCTAGATGTTTTCTTATTATGGTCTGAACCAATGAATAAGTTTTAAGGAAGAGGCAGGGGAGGTGGCTTTTTGTTTGATTTTATGTTTTTCCATTGCAATCTATTGCCTGTAACAAAAGCACAGAAAAATATGTAAATGCTGTCAAAGTACTCCAGAACTGAGCTATATAGGAAAAATACATGTACAGAACTTTTCCTTTTTCTCAGCTGAAAAATTTGTTTGGTTTGCACATTTGGATTGTACATGTTAATGAAAGTCTTAACGCTAGAAATATGCTTGCCTTATGTCCTCCTAGAACCAGACAACCTAGCCAGGACAGGCACTGGAAAACAAGAAAAAACACCACCATTAATTTAAAAAACAAACAAACAAACAAACAAACAGAAACATATAAATTGTTTGGTATACATTATTTGGCATTTTGAGGTAGGTCAAAGAGATACTTCTTGTACTCACAAAATCTTATGCTGAATGCCAGTTATCAGGGCAGAAAATGATAGAGAGTCTGTGGAGAGAAGGATTTGCAACACCTGGACCTAAACTTTTGCTTGTTCAAGAATGAGCTAAAGTATAATCTCACTTATATAAAACTCATATACTTATAAAAAAAAGGTTTCATTATCTAGTTATGTCATACTACCAAAAGAAAAATACTTTTCTCCTGTTGCCAGAATAGATTTTTTAACTTGTATAATTACATATGTGATATACTTGTAAATCAAGCTTTCTTCATTAAAGATTCTAAACAGTTGTGGTGGGTTGACCCCAGCTAGCAGCTAAACACCCACCCAGCCACTCACTCACTCACCCCCAGTGGGAGTGAGGGGAGAGCTGGCAGAGCAAAAGCTGAAAGCTCATGGGTGGACATCAAGAGAGTTTAATAAATGAAGCAAAGCTGTGCATGCAAACAAAGCAAAACAAGGATTTTATTTACTGCTTCCAATTAGTGGGCAGATGTTTAGCCATTTCCTGGAAAGCAGTGTCTCAGCACAAGTGGTGGTTACTTGGGAAGACAAACCTGTCACCATGAATGTGCCCACTTCCTCTGCCTTTCCCTGAGCTTTTGTCGCTGACCATGTTGTCATATAATATGGGATATCCCTTTGGTCAGTTGGCATCAGCTGTCCTGGCTGTATTCCCTCCCAAATTCTTGCCCGCCCCCAGCCTACTTGCTGTCAGGGCAATGTGAGAAATGGAGGTGGCCTTGATGCTGTGCAAGCACTGCTCAGCAACAGACAAAACACTGGTGTGTTATCAGCACTATTCTAGTTACAAATCTAAACCACAGCACCATACAAGTTGCTATGAAGAAAGTTAACTCCATTCCAGTCAGACTTAATAAAAAAGTCTATAAAGGCAACTCTTGGATAAATTATTACAAGCTGTATGTAACATGGGTAATATTACATAGGCACATCCATGCAAAGACTGGACAGTCTAAAACATAGAAAAAAAGAAATAAATAAAAATCATACCTCCTCCTCTTTCCACAGCAGCAAAGCAACTGTGATTCATAAGTGCCTCTTGAGTTCAGTGTGTCTGTAGCTTAGTGTACCTAAATGAAAAAATCTAAATATACTCTCTCAGTACTTGGTTTCACACTGCTGCAGAATAACGTGTCCATGCAACTCCACTGCTCACTCTTGTTTGGTGTTTTTTTTCATCTCCTGAATTTACTGTTGTTTGGGAATACATTGTAGAAATGAGCTGAAGTAATGTATGCATGGTAAAAGTAATGCTCAGCAGAAAGGGGCAATTTGCTGCTGAATTATCTGTGTGTTATTACTAATGTTTTCTGTTCCTTCCAATTTCTTATCTGCAAATATCTCTATTATGCTTTACTCCCTTCAGTAAACTTCTAACAAAATAGGATAAATTAGTCCTATACTTCCATTAAAACATCAGGTGGAAAAACAAGTTACTTTCCTCAAACACACTTCCAAAATTGGAGCTAAAATTTCACAACAGTCTGAGGGGTTGAGTCAGCCAGTCTCTAAAAGTTATTTTTTTTTTCTCAACACACATTAACTGTGTTTGGGCTGAATAGTGTATAATTCTGGTTCAATATTATGACATTGCACATGGTGCACGTTTGTGGATGGTGGGAAGTGAAAGATACAACTTTGATTTGTAGTCCATATTGTTCCCAATGCCTTTAATGACCTTCAAGATGCCTGTATTCATGGTGCTCATACCAAGCATTTAATAATAAAATACACAGTACAAAGAACTGTTTATCACATTTTGTAAACGATCATCAACTGAAAGTGGAAAAGCTGATAAACCACATGGAACTACTGTGAACTTAATGTCTTCAACCCCATGAGACTTACTGAAGAAGCTGAACTTTGCATTTACCCCAGAATGGTGACTAAAAAAGTTCAGAATTTATGAAGCTGATGAATAGTCACAGGAACTATCTTACTGTTGGCAGGTTCCTTCATTATTTACATTAAAGACTGCCCGTGTAACAACCTTACTTGTAAGGGCACAGCAGGGGCTGGGGGTCTCCTGGGGACCTGAGAGCAGCAGGGCAGACCAGGGGCAGCCCCAGCCTTGGACACTGGGCATCTCCCTGGGGATGGGGACAGGCCACAGTTGGGCTGAGACATCCGCCTGGATGGGGGTCAGGATCAGCAAAGTCTGTAAGCAGGCACAGGCACGGCTGTTGTGGAAATGTGGGCAGCTGTTCCTGAAGCATTGCTCAGGCAGAGACTGATAGTCTAATCCCACCCTGAAATGCATCCCCTGGGCGCACAGACAAGGAGTGGTGGGGGGCCCCAGGTGTGACTGGTCAGGGCACTTTAGGCCTGTTTAGTGCCCTCAGGAACTGAATGGTGCTAATATAAATGTTCTCAGTTTTCTTGAATTCCACACAAAAACCTTACAGAAATTCATTCTTGTTTTCTGTAAGTGATACATAAGGCTATCTGACAATTTTTGTGCAATGTTTTGCAGTAGGTCCATTTCCTAAACAGATGTCTGGGCAGAACTTCAATTGTAGTTCTTGCTTGCATTTTTTTTCCCCTGCTTTCTTTTTCTTTCACCCAAAATTCAAATAGGAGAAGGATAAGAGAATAACAGCTTGACTGAAAAAAGCTCTGAAAGGGAGGCATTCACCAGACTTTCTTCTTTGTGGGTAGCTAGAGAAGGTACAAACTGTATTCAAAAGCTTATTGCTACAAAGTTGCACCTCTGGATTAGTTCCTACTGTAGCAGACCTTGTGCAGGATGAATTGAAAATAAATTAATAAATACTATTTGTCTGCTAGCTGTTGTGCTGGAAGTATGGTGCTTCTACCAGTTACTGGAATGAGAATGTCCTCTATTTCAGATCTCATGAATCTGCTCTTGTTATTCTGGCAATTAAAGAATATATTTTGTTTGATACAGCAGCAATATGCCAAGTTTTCTGTATGGCTAGTAGGCAGCATGCAGTGGCATCTTAATCTCTTAAATGTGATTAGTTCTTTTTTTTCTATGTTAAGCACAGACAGCTTGTTAATAATAGTGATGCTTTGGCAGAATTATCTATTTGCATGAGGATTCTTTTTGGCTTCTACTGAGATTGTTAAGGAAGATTTCCATGTGATGTGTCTGAGACTTAAGTGAAACTCATGGGAGTATATTAAGACAGTTTCTATCACATAGAAATTTTCACAGAAAACTGAGTCCTAGGTGAATCACTCCAGAGATGGACTTATAGTTAGTTCTCAAAGTCTAGTCTCTAACATAGTAACAAAGTACCAAGTGCTGGTAGCAAATTGTGATGGAAGGATAGAAAATCTGAAAGTAATTTTCCTCTAGTTTCCTCATTTCCTATTTGTACTAGTCATACTTCTATTAATGCAGAAGATCAAGCTTCATCCCAGCAAGTTTGTGAGGTAAAGAAATGCTTGTATTTCATTCTTCAGAATGGAGGCAGCCATAGGGAAAGACAAAAACTAAAATTTTCCAAAGTACCAGAAATATGTTGAGTACTTTAATCCAATATTCAGAAAAAGAATGACCAAATTTTTAAGGCATGTAGTCATTCCTCTTGCCAGTACTGAAACTTAAGTAACTGAAGAATCTAAATTACAGTTAATGGAAATTATGTAGATAAGTTCTGAGATTCAGATATTTGAAGATACAGGGTATCTAAATACTTAGGAATGGTATGATCTAGACTCTCCATTTTAGCATGTTGCCAAGGTCCTGTAGTACCATAAACCTGACAGTGGAATGTTGAAATGTTCTGAGTTCTATAACTCCATCTGATATCACAGGAAATTATATGTCTAAATATTTTTGAATACTTCGAGATACTGAAATGTTTTAAGAAGTTTGAATATTTTAGAAAATCTATCCCTAATGCTCTTTGGAAAATAACTTAATTTTGAAAGTAATCTATTTTCAAAATATTAACTATCTAGATTTGCTGAATGTGACAGAGGGATTGCAATGGTTTCACAACTGAATCTGTGCTTTACAAAAGTCAGGCTACTGCCTAGAACCATTTTATATTTTTTTCTTTCTAATTTTATTTCCTCTGGTGTAAAGAGCTAAGACACCACAGAAGTTCAAGTTTAGGTTAAGGGTATGCTGTTACATAGAGGGAAACATTGTGATACATGTTTCTTCTTTTCTCCTCAAACATGGAGAAATCATGGAGAGCACATACTGGCCATTCTTACATTCATACACAGAAAGCTTCTTTCCATCCACTTGGAGAGGATAAATCTCTCTTTAAACAGAATATTGATATGATAATTCTGAGAAATTAACTTATATAAAGAAAGAATAAAGTAATGTAAATGCTGGGCTGGTTAACTGAAAAGTGCTGGTTTCCTTCCTCTGTAGGTCATTTTTCTTTTTTTTTGACTGGCTCAAACATCTTCAAAGGCAGATTGTTATAGAATATATCAGCATAATAATACTTTCACAGCAAGTTGTAATTAATGCTATGGCAATTTTGTAATGTTTATTTTAAACACAGAAACTGATCAAAAGCTATCTGATTTGTTGTTTACCATTTTAGCTAGAACATGTGGTTCTAACTTACGTGGACCAAGTGGGATTATTACATCACCAAATTATCCAGTTCAATATGAAGACAATGCACACTGCGTGTGGGTCATTACAACAACTGATCCAGAAAAGGTATGCTTTTTCTCTTTGTCTCAATTCAAACCGTAGAATTTGAGATCTGTCTTAAAATTACTTCATACATATTTACATGAATGCATGAGCACGTGCAAGTGTGTATGTTTATTTCAACACAAAAATGACCAGGGTAGAGATGTTAAGAAAATATATTGGGCACTAGAAAAAAAAATACAAATTAGTAATATCTGTGAAAATGTCCACTCAAAGTGATAGGTCTCAATTAAAGTTTCCAAGTTATAAATAAATTTTCTAATGAAATACATAAAATCATATGCAAAATCACACATTGCTAAATGAGTTGATAGTGGATATTTCAAGTTGTATCTTGGTACTTATTGTTGAATCTTAGCATAAAAACCAGACATACATCTAAGTACTTAGTCTGATCTTGTTAGGTGTTTTACTACCTATCTCATTTCTTTTTTCAATCCACTGTTTTCCAATAATGATTCTAAATACATAACTATGAATAATTATGTATAGAATAGTAGTCATAATTAAGTATTCTTATTACACTGCAGTGCACTGAGATGCATTTTTATTTGTGTTTCTGTAAAATCAATTTACTTCTTCAATAAAGGACAGAGATACCCTACCTGTAGGAAAAAAAAAAAAAAGAAGTAAAAAAATCTTTCACTTATATTTTAGTTTTCTGTGGTGAAATGCTGAAAAATGAGTTACATTAAGTTGAAGAACATACAATCTATATGTACTTTACTAATTACAAAACATGTACTTCCTATGCAAGTTTTTGGACGACTGTATTCTTGAATTCTTTAACGTAGTTAAGGAAAGAATGTTTTTTATCTCACCATAAATTAATGCAAATGTTTAGCTGCAGAAAAGATCGTTTTGCTGCATGCTTTCATGGCATATTGTTGCATTGTAAACACTATTTCTTTGCAAAATCAGTTGAGTTCAGTTTTTCTTAAAGTAGATTCAGTGCCTTAATAAAGGTATGTATTCAGGAAAAACAGGCAAAAGTACAAAACTATCACGTTGCGGAACATTTTAATGTAACAGGCCTTCTCTCTCAAGAGAAAGGATTTTTTTAGTTTCAAATTGAACTGTTATATTTTATTTAGTATAGCAGTTAGAAGTGACTATTTGTCACTGAATGACCCTTGACTTTAAAGTCATTAAATTTTATAGAAAGTATTAAATCACTTTGCATTTTTAAATATGGACAAGCATTAAAAGATGAAAAATATCTGACAAATGCATCTACTCAAATTTATATTCAGTAATATGTAGTCTCTTTTATTCTAGAAATGGCAGTATAATTTTACAAGAAAAAATTTAAGTGTGCATCAAAAGAAAAAAAGTGAACTTACTACTAATAGAAGAGAGTCCTAGCATCTTAATGGTTTCTTTATTCAAAACTGTTTCATTGATTTTTCATTTTTATTTTTCTTCCCTTGACTTTTCAAGAATTTTAATTAATATTGTTTTTCATATTTATAGTAAAATGAAGGTAGTAATCTCCTTGCTGATTGCAAGAAAGTTTAACCATAATAATATGAAAATTGGTACTGACTGTGCAGTGCTATTTATTAAACTGTACAGTATGTTTTCTGTGGAGGCTCAGACTTGCGAAAAACACTAAAACCCAGTCTACGATAATAACAGAAAAGTTCTATCTGTTCTATACAATATATCTTTCTCAATGGATTTAGGATATTAGAAGGGCAGAGCTTAATGAAATTGGTGTGGATTAACTTATTACTCTGTTCGCTGGACTTGAAAAGGCACTCTTAAGTAGTAATCTGTGGGCAGGTTGATAGTTCCTCAGTCACAAGAATACACTGAAGGAATTGCACACCCGGACAGGTAAATTCTTTTGTTACGTTCAAAATGAAGAGGTATGAGTACAAGGCTTGGAGCTTTCACCCAGAAAAAAATCCTCACTATTACATCCAGCTGGGTGGAAGGTAAGAAGATATGTTAACAGCCATACTGATAATCACAATGTAAGAAAAAGAGGTGGAGCTTTAAGTCTTTCATTTCCGGACAGGATGGGCAATAAGGAATGAATTGTCTTTTTATTAATCTTGGATTTGTCTAGCAGTGCAACAAGGGAAGATTATTTTCTTAACTTCATGTATCTTGGGAAGATGTGCATTTGCTTTAAGACCATGATGATTCTGAATGTGAAGTCTTAAAATCAAACATGTTTAAGGCTTACAGTATCCTTAAGTTGCTTTCACATAAAGTCTACATCATCTTTATCAGTATGTATCAGTGCAAAACTGATACTGGGACTTCTATCCCCAAATAACCGAACCTAGAGTTAACACATATCCTTTTGGAAAATAAAAGATACGAAGGAAAATACTTTACAGACTATCTGACTGTAATGGAAGTTTTTTCCTACTTCTTTCTAAAGAATAATATCTTGCTAACATTTTGAAACCTGTGAACTTTAAAAAAATCAATTACAAAAATAATTTCCAGGTTTCCAAAATAAAGAATTGATTTTAAGATATTCTTTAAGTTGTGCAGATTTTCACCCCTGACTTTTGTTGGAGTTATGAATAACAGAACTCTTGAAAACTAAACTGTATATTGAAGGTCTGATTTTAAGATTACATTGAGGAACCTAGTCTTTTGCCCTTCAGATTTGAAAATATTTATCAGAATGCTTAGGGTCTGTGTTTGGTTTTCTTTTCCAAGAAGGTAGACAGTTCATGACACGTTGTTACTGTGTATTTTAAATTAGTTTTGACTTACTCTAGCAGTGAATTTTTGTCCTTTCATCAGGTTAGTTTATACATAGCATTTTACAACATGAGACAATGTTTCCTCTTAACATAACATTCAGTGCAGTTTAAAGAAGATAGTCTAGTTAAAGAAGAGCCCTTGAACAAAAAGTGGAACATAATGTGTAGGAATACTTTAAAGTATGTATTAAAAAAAAATATTGACACATAACATTTTCCAAATTTTGCATTGTGGTGCTGGTGGGGGAGATTTTTAATGCCAATTCAAAATGAAAACAAATTTCTATGGCAACAGTAGCATAGTTCCATATCAAGATTGTTGTTAGTTAAATGTTTTTCTAACATTTATTTGCCTTTTTCTGAGCAACAAAAATGTCTAAGTTAAGCTTGCTTCTTCTCCTGCTCAAAGGTATTTCTGTTAATGCTCTGCTTATTTTGAAGCCTTGGTTTTCTTCCCTTAACATTTATGTGTTTCCTCTGGGTCCCACTATTGTAGCTTCCGATCAGCATCCTACAGAGTCATTTATTAGGCTTTTAGTACTTGCAAATACAACTTTATGGTGCTCTTCTGACTCTGTCAAGTATATGCTGCAATTCTTGGTAATTCTACATTGTTTTAGTTGTTCTGTTAGGCAGTTTCTCAACTTTTTAGAATCAGTTACTTTGGACTGTTCTTCTGAGGTCTCACTGATCTTTTATCTCTTTCTTTCTGTTAGTATAGTATTTTCAGCATGTTCTAAGCATGCCTCTACCCCTTGCTGTTTCAATTAATTCTCCAGTCTGCAGGTTTTTTTGTAAGACTTACTGCCTTGGATTTCCTGCTGCTTTCGCTATTTTATGGTAACATCGCTAGATGCAGGGGCTCCAGTTTTCAACTCCAGTGTCTATAGAAGGGCAAGATTTTATGTTGTTTCAGCAATGACACCTAGTTTTGTACAATATTTTCCTGACTGATTGTGGATTGTTGTATAGAAGATATGCCACGCACTGCAGTACTTCTAAGTATAATGACCTGGTAAATAAAGAGTGTGTCCCAATTACAGGGTTTGGTCTTTTTTTTTTTTTTCCTGAAGAATGTACTTTCTTCACAGTACAACACATAGATATTAAGTATTTGTTTGGGCATAACAACTTCCTTCTTCTTTACAAAAAAATTTATTCACTGCAGTTGCCATAGTTGAAGACATTGGAATTAAAGGGGTGGAGGGAAACTTCACAGATAGTTTTATAGGGCTGAGCCTTCAGGTCTTAAAGTTCAACTATACCTTAATATGTTGTCATAAAATGGTATTTCTGATTTACTGCCTTTCAAAGCACATAGCTAGGGAACTTCAGGAGAACATTCATACTCAGGAAAACTTTCCCCAGTTCACAGCTAGGGAATCCACATACTGTTAAGGTTGATTTTGAGATCATTTCTTTTAAGATAATTCTTGCAATATGAGCTAAAAGAGCCGTCTTACTAAGTAGCATATGGGTTTGGTTTTTTTGGTTGTTTTTTTTTTTTTTAATGAGGTTATCTTGCTGATTTATGGATCGGGTCAAAGTTTGTGGTAGCTCAGATCTGATCCATTAGTGACATCCCTGTCTTTCTCAGATTCTTACTTCCATGTAAGTAGCTTATGCACGTATAATAACCTGCAATGGATTCAGAACCTTTATTTCAGTAGCCAAGTTTGCTCCAGTTAGATGGCATTATTGTATTACATTGTTTAATATTAGAGTGTTTTTTAGAAAGTGTGTCCATAAATAGCCTGTTTCTTCAAAGCTTCATTACAGACAGGGCTGCTCTCTCTCTGAGTGGCTGATCAGACCATTCTCCCACAAGTAATAGGATGTTTGTCAGCACGTCTGACATCTACAACACCTGCAGTCTAACACTATGCTCTGACTGGGGAAGAAAGCTCTTGCTGAGCACCATATATCTCGTCCCTACAGACATTACCAGAGTGCTGCCACAGTATTGATTTTTATATGTAGAACATATCCTCTCTTACTGTACCACAGAGTTTTGGGTTGCAGACATCTTGATCACCAAAAATACGTAGATCTAAGAACTACTTTCACTAAACTTTTGTGTATTATTGGCAATGTACAGGCTCATTCTAGTGATTTACTCAATTCTTGCTATTTCATAAGTCTCAGTATAGATTGAATAGAGTGGAGGAAAAGGTCATTGTGAATTTAGAATTGACTCATTTGTACATCCTGTGCCATCTAGATCATACAAATACACTACAAACTCCCTGAAAGGGTAATTTCCCATGGTGTCTTGAAAGCACAGTTTTGTATGCTCTTTTGTCCTTCCCACAGTGTTAAAACATTTTTGTGCCATATGTAAAAGTGCATATTTAAATTTTAAATTTAAACTTCTTATTTTTCATTTGCTGGAACAGTGTCTTTAATTTTAGGGGGATATGGCATCATTGACAAAGGATTCACACAGTTTAGAATTAATATTATTAAGGTCCCAATTATGAAACAAAGAAATACTGGTTAAGTTCCCTCTTGCTCTGAAATAGGCTCATGTATTTGTTTCGTAATTAAGCAGTATAATTTAGGACATGAAGTATAACTAAAACAATTATATGAGAAAGCTATTGTTGCAGTGTAAGGGTGAGATTTTAAACTTCCAGTGTCCTAAAATCTTGTGCAAGACTTCCAAGGTGGTCTTGACTCTGTACAGTCTTAAATACATTTCAAAAACAAACAAAGAAGTCTGTATTTTTTAATATAATGTGCAAGATGTACTTACAAGACTACTGGGAAAATCATGTTATATATAAATCACTACAGTATATGTTCATCCTCAGTTTGAATTTAAATACATAAATTCTAACAGAATTCTTTATATGTACAACTGACAGTAGAAAAAAATACGTATATTGAGCAAAAGCAAGCACAGTTTATTTTTTAAAAATTCTGTCTGTGTTGCTTTCTGTGTCTTGTGTATACTTACTAGACCATTATGATTTTTGTTAATAATACTCATATTTCTACCTTTCAAGACATCATGTGAGTGAAATGTAGTAGCATAGCTTCTGTATAATATTTTCTTAATAAGTTTGCTGGACCTTTTTTGTAACACAAGTAGGGCTGGAACGGAAGACAGTTCTGGCATTGCAGACACTTAGGATGAAATTTGATTTGCACATATGGTCTAAACTCCAGTTATACTTGATGGAGATCTGTCAAATAGTCAGCAAAGTCAAAACAGTGCTTCATCTCATCCTAAAGCAGTCCACTAGAGGCTGATCAGCTAAATCACTGCTTGGGCTTTGTTCACTCTCATTGGATCAGAACCAAAAGGGATTTAGACATTTTGGATTTCAGCATGCAATGTTTAGTATAGACACAGCTTTGTGGAATAAAGTATGCTATTTTAGATGAAGGACATACCTCACAGATTGAATAGGAAGGGACCCATAATGGCCATAGGTTCAATGAAAAAGCATAACTTTGGAGTAGGTGTACACCAGACTTAACTAGATGAAGGTGTCAAAAAAAATTTTCTCTCCTACATTAATACATCTATTTCCAAGTGTGAGCCTTTTAGTGAAACTGATATAACCAAATGAAAAGCGCTTTCTATATTGATTTTAATTGTCTCATTTGTGCATTCATTGCAAACAGTTTTGACTCTTGCTGTTTTTAAAGACTGTTGGAGGTAGTGATGGAAGAGGGACACTTGGGATCAGTACTCGTCTCATGATGAAAGGATCCAAGCACAAATTTCCTGCAGTACAGGAAAGTACTGTATTTCCTGGTTTGTGGGGAAAGTTAACTGAAGGAGCATGCTTAATGCTTCTGGCATTATTTCTGGTGGTATTTGTTTTATTTATTTTTCTCTGGTGATTTCTAACATTAAATGCAGAAACATAACCAACTCCTAAGTTTTTCCCTCCTGAGACAATTGGTATAAATACAGGCTGACAGTTATATTCCTTGTTGTTTAGTTTCCCTCTGACCTTTCTCCTTCCATCCTGTTTTTGAATGAAGGAGACTAACTGCTGAGCCTTATCTGTGTTCAGTATCTCAGATTTGCTTTCAGGGTATCAGCTAGGTTTACTCTACTGAGATTTAGCTGTGGGGTATGAATTCTGTGAGCCTCAGATGGATCCAAGTATGACATACTGAGTTGGAAATGGCAATTTAGGGGAAAAAAAAGTGGAATTTTTAGAAATAAACCATAGAAGCATGCACGTGAAGGAATGGAAAAAACGAAGAAGGAGACTTAGCAGTAAATTTGCTTACATTGTATTTGATTTTGCAATAAATCCACATTTCAGATAGACAGTCGGAATATATGAGCTAGTAATGCAATGCTCAAGTCAAAAAACAACAAAAAAAAATTCAGCCTCCAAACAAAGTGAATGTATTAGAATGTGGCAAAGTCTTAATTGGCAAAATTAAGCCATGTATCTGTGGCTTAATGGAAACTATTAAAAAAACAAAAGAACCTCAAAACCTTCAAAGTTATCAAGACAATTTTGTTAAACACAAAAGCATGGCATTTTAAAAATTCTACTGCTTCTGTTTCCTCATGTTCTAATACCAGGTCAAGTACAAAGGAAAAAGAGTTTTCCCTTTCGAAAGAGGGCAATATGTAATATTTTCACTGTGATATGTTTGTACTGTATCTGCATGGGTAAGAATTACACAAATACATTATTGTCACTATTTTGTTAAATACTGCAGTGAAAATGATCCATATTTGCCCTTCTCATCGATAACTTTTCCAGCCTAGATGGCTTTTAAATTCTTCATTATTGTAGCCTGTATCTTCTAAAACAGAAACAGGCTATTCCTCTTTGAATTTTTTTATTTTATAGCTAGAACAATCCCCTACTCAAAAAATACAAAAAAACCCCAGAACTGTATAACATGTAAGCATGCCTTTTTGTTTTACAGTTGCCAGAAGTAGCCTTTAAAGGTTAACAAACAAACAAACAAAACCACTAAAAACAACAGCTACAGGAGACAAGTGCTACAGAATAATTTATATACTTACAGTTCTGGGTTACGTCTCAGAGCATGTTCATTTGCTCTGCCTTGAAACATAGGTGGTCAAAGTTTCTTTGTGCTCGATGTGCACTGTTTATTTTCTCCTTTAAATCTTTTCTTGAGTACCTTTTCTACTGGGAAAATGCCAGCTTATAACTTACAGGCAAATAATAGGAAATTCTAAGAAATTCACAGACTTCATAGTGAAGTGTATATATATGGGAAAAAATCATTAGGTTACTTTAAAAATATATTAGTATTTTCTGAAAATTATTATGATTCCTTTCAGTTTTCTTTAGCAATACTATAGATTTGGTGTTTGGCATCATGGTAAATAGAAGCCTCCAGGTATTTACATAATAAATTACTGTCAGCACTTCATTTGACACTCATTTAATTAACTCACTTTGGTGTCTGATTAAACAGGAGCTTCATATTATAACTAAAGAGCCAGTGGGGAGAATAGTAAATGGAAGACCATATCATCCCACATACATTAAGATGTGCAAATCTCAGATTTCAGGAAGATGATGTTAAAGGGGAAGGATAGAAGTAATTCTAGTTTGTGGAATTTTTACTTAGTACGGAAAATATGATAGGGTTTTCACTAAGTTATTATACAATAAAAAGGTTTTCAAAGTGTCATGGCAAAAAATGGCATTGGGGCTAATTTGATAGTTAAGAAGCACCACCACAAACAGGCAAAACCAAGATCATGATCCTTCCTATGCTCAGCTCAGATTGGCCTACTTTAGCATGTGAACATTGATGGTCTCACTAGATCCACAGTACAGTTAACAGACTCTTTACACAATCTTTTAAACATAGCTTTCAATTTAGCAGGAAATCTCTAAGACCTCTTGAGGACTACAATGTACCTTAGGGTCTATATCAGTCTGTCACACGTCTATGTGTGAGTCATTTTTTAAGAAGTCTAAGTTTCTAAATAATTAAACCTTGCAACAGTATGCAGAGCAAAAGTTTAACTACCCTTTTAAAACATGGCACTATTTGCTTTTAAAAATGTCACCCATAAGCCTTCAAAAGTGAGAATAGATTTTAGACATCAGATGTACACATGCCTAATGCTCATCTGTTGTACTAGAAAGTAATATTGTTTGCTTATCGCATCTTTGGTTATTTCTCTGTCTCTATGCAGAAATTCACTTTGCATGAATGTCCAGTGTTTTCAGTAGGAAGTAACTTGTTTAAAGAATTTTTTCTCATTCCTTACATTTTCCTGTATTCTTACGAGATAGAACACACCATGAAATGCTGAGTTTGATTACCTGTTTCATCTCTCTATCCAGTGGAAGAATGGTTTAGACAGAGCTTCTCAGGTTGGCCAGCCCTTTTTCATGCAGTAATCATCTCAACGTTTCATTCTTCATTTATTTAATAGGTAACTGTTATCACTGTTCCAGGCTCACTGGAAAGGATACAGGTGAAGAGGGTGCAACATAATGCAGATGTTCTTTTCTAAACAGACCAGTGAAGAGTGCTGGCTAGAGGGCAGGGAACCTTGCAGTTTTCTGCACTGTCACACTGCCTTTGTGATGGATTGGAGTAGTATAAACCAGAGTTCCTGAAACAGGGTTTAATCACAAAATCACAGGAAGAACAGTTTCTCAAAGCCAGAGGAAAGTACATTCATATCATAAACGCAAATAAAGCAAAAGAAATAAAGTCACTACAGGTTTGCTTCCTATTCCTTGCCCAGATTTTGGCTTTTTTTGTCAGTTAAACATATGCTGCATATAATTGGGTTTTTTTTCCCCACAAAGAGAGATTTATGCCTTAAACTGAATAGTTAGTCCCTCTCTAGCCTTTTTGATTATAGGCCTTGCTATTTTATTTTCCTGTTTCTAGGAGAAAGAAGATGTTTTGATAAATGGGCAGCAGAAGTTCCTCTTCCAAATTTTTGAAGTATGATGACCCTGAGTGGATTTCATACACTAGAAGTGGCCTGAGGCAGAATAAACTTGCAATATTGCAGAAGTTGTACCTGTGCTACAAAGCATTGTGGCCACTCCCTCCTCTTTTTCTATGCATTAGACGCATATATACACAAATATATACATACTTTTTTTTTTTAATCCAAACTTCATCTTTGGAAGCAATAAGTGAACTAGAATAAAATAGTTTGGATAAATGTGACCAGACACCTTTTCAGTTTATTGTGCCTTCACGCATATCAGGAGGAACTATAGTCTGTCTCTGTGGGAAAAAGAAGATGTCATTGGTCGGACACTTGGAAATAATGCAAGAACAAAATTAAAAAATTAAATTTAACGGTTATCATCAGGAAATCTCAGTGTGATTCTATGCTAAGTACCATTATTGTTTTCTGCCTGTTTATTATGATATGAAGAGAAACTGGTGGCTGTTTTTATGACATTGGTTAAATGAAATGCTAGTGTTATTTGCCCTGTGGCTGAATTTCAGTAAATTCATATGTAAAAACAAATCTGTTTTCAAAAATATTCTAATGCTTTCTGGGAAATCTTGTTTTCCCAATGTTGCACACATTTCAAGAAGAAATGTACTGTTTCCACTTGAGTGTATTGTGTAGTGTTTAAAGACAATATACATAAATATAATTTTGCAAGTCCTCCTAGTTACTGAAACTTTTAGTCGCATCAATATAATAACCTTTGTGCATGAAAATGTTTCTTACAATTTACTGCAATTTCCTTATAATGAAAAGCTATATGTAATGGAGAAATCCAAAATGCGATGTGAAACTTCTCATCTGATCAAATTATCATCTTAAGAAAATCTGAGTTTGATCAAATAAAAGAATTCCAAGACTAAATCTTAACTTGTTCTGGATCATACATTGGATCACCTCTTCTTTAGTAATTGGAGCCTATTTTCTTTCACCTTTAATGGACTCTGCTGGTTTAGAGAATAAATACGGTCTATTTTTTTTAACATTTTTGAATGTGTTTTATCAATTGTAATTGTGCCATGTAACATAAAACTCATGTCTTTCCCAGCTTATTTTAAGAGCTCTCTGGGTATTCCTGTTCACAGACTTCAATCAGTGCTGAAATCACAAAACGATATACAAATTTGGTCTTTAGAGGTTAACAATGTGGGGCATCCTCTTCTTGGTTAGTAGTTGTAAATTGTTTAAGGGGTTTATGTATTTACATGAAGCTGTTTACATATTTCTGCTCTCAACGATCTTCTCATTGCACCTTTCATCGTGTCACAGAGCTATAGTAACTCCTGTATTAGATTAAAGGAAGCAGATAATGAGTTAAAAGCTGTGTAGTAATTCAGTTGATGCACATGCCCAGAGAGGGAAGGACAGGACAAGCTCCCGCCTTAGGGGGATGGTGAAGAAGCTTCTTTTCCTGAACATAGGCAATTCTGTGCCATGAGGTTGGAAAGCTGCCTGGTGGAAAGGGACCTGGAGGTATTGGTCAACAGCTGGCTGAATATGAGCTGGTGGTGTGACCAGGTGGCGTAGAAGGCCAATAGCATCCTGGCTTGCATTAGAAATACCAGGGCCAGCAGGACTAGGGAAGCGATCGTCCCCCTGTACTAGGCACTGTTGAGGCTGCACTTCAAATACTGTGTCCAGTTTTAGGCCCCTCACTACAAGAAAGACATTGAGATGCTGGAGCACATCCAAAGAAGGACAACGAAGCTGCTGAAGGGTCTAGAGCATGTCTTATGAGGGAACTGCTGGGGGAACTGGGGTTGTTTAGCCTGGAGAAAAGGAGGCTTAGACCTTATCACTCTACAACTACCTGAAAGGAGGTTGTAGCGAGGTGGGTGTTGGTCTCTTCTCGCAAGTAACAAGTGATAGGATGAGAAGAGATGGCCTCAAGCTGCATCAGGGGAAGTTTAGATTGGGTATCAGGAAAAATTTCTTGACCAAAAGGTTTGTCAAGCACTGGAACAGGCTGCCCAGGGAAGTGTTTGAGTCCCCATCCCTGAAGGTATTTGAAAGACATGTAGATGTGGCACTTAGGGACACAGCTTAGTGGTGGACTTGGCCGTGCTAGGTTAACGGTTGGACTCTATGATCTTAAGGGTCTCTTCCAACCTAAGCAATTCTATGATTCTATGATTTATTTCTTCCAAATGTCTTGCTGAGAAAAGGAAAAATGGAACCTAAAACATTGCAGGTAGTTTACTATTTAAACAGTAAAATCATGAGGGGTTCATCATGCCTTTTGAGTTTTTCATGCCTTTCAAAAAAGAAATCGCCTATTAGGATGATCATCCCTTTCCAGATGGCAGGTAAGTAGGATGAGATTTCCCAGCATGGTTTTCCTCCTCTTCCCCATTGGTGGTAACTTTCATCATTATGACAAAAGGGAATATTTTTAACCTAGTGAAGGGCTTAGTAATTTATATAAGTTATCACTGGAACATAATTTGCTTACTAAACTTTCTGAAATATGCATAAGTAAAGATATCACCTGTGCACCATGGTAAAGCATTCAGAATTGAAGTGAGGCATAAACAGAGGCTTCACCAGAGGAGTGAGATGTAGGTGGCTCTAGCTGGTATAAAAGATTAAAATGGAGACCAGCTCATTACAGTGGAAACTCTGACTAAGGAGGAAAATATCTTAGGAGGAGTTCATTCATTGCTAATCAGTTCTTATTTCCAATTTGGTATTGAAATGGGCAGAAGAAAATGACAGATCATGTAGGACATGTGAAGTTTGAAGCCATGGAAATAAGAAATTTACATTTTCTCTGAACTTCAGCAAGACTCTTCTCTTACGGTTGTTCTGTTTTGCAAGGCACAGGACCTCTGTTGTGATGGAGTTCACAGATGCTGTGAATGGAGAGTTTCTTTCATGCAGATTTTAGCCTCTCTGCAGAAGCAAAATTCTCCATATTTATGAATTCTTAGCATAAGTACCTGACAACAAAGTAGAAGTCAGGAAGATAAAAAGTCTTAATTTTTCTTCAGTCAAAATTCAGAAGTTTCTAGAAGGCAAATCTAGGGATTTTAAGTAAAGCTGAAAAAACCACATTGTCTGTTTAACACCTTTCTTGAGTTCAGATGGAGATCTTGCAGAAACTTGCATCTGCAGAGCATGAGCAGAATCTCAGAGGGTGGGAAAATGAGAGAAAGAGAGATAGGACAAGATCCAAGTATTGCCTGCAGTTGTCCTATGAGAATAAATTAGGCTATATTTACATTAGCATTAGTAGTGCAGTGCACTACAAGCAGCTTTATAGTGCAGAACAGTTGGTACTAAGGGTCTGAGGTCCATACTACACGTATATTTCAGGGGTTTTACTGTGGACTAGTTGTAATCTTCTTCTTTAGGCTGAATGCCTGTTACTGGCTGGAGAACATCTTCCAGCATGGTTTCATCCAAAAAGAACTCGATTTATCTGCTCTGAGATTGTTCCAAACCAAAGCACAGTAAGAGGAGATGACTGGAGGTTGTTTCAGAAGTGCACCCTTGATCAAAGCCTTGATGTGAATGTGTTTTTAATCTTCTGGTACAACTGTCATAACACAGAGAAAGCTGACTTTTGCAGACTCTTTGTACATGCAGGGTCGCATTGGGTCCATGGGTAAACAAATGAATGCTCAGAAATGTCCTTTTAAGGTTTTATATTATCTTCATGAAATTCAGACACAAACCCCACCCAACAAAGTTTGAGAAGCTGCTTTACTCAGGACATTGCCTATATATTCTTATATATTGCCTATGTATTCTTGCTACCCACTAGGTGTTTGTTGGTTGGTTTGGTTGTTTTTTTCCAAGGCAAAGGCGGCACTCATGCAGAGTATGCGCACGGGCAGAGTATGTGTGTCATGTTTTAATTCAGCAGTCTTTCACACAGTTAATATAATTCTTAATATTCTTCTGTGTTATAAGACTGTCAAGTTAACAGCCTCCTGAATGATCATTCTTTTTAATTGTAGCTTAAATATTTCGAAGCATTTTGATGTCTGTGTTGTTTTTCTCTGTAATTAGGTGGGTTTTTCCCCTTCCTTATTTTAAACAGACTTATCTGTAGCTTGTATTTGCCTCATGGTGTCTCTCAGAAGAAGGTATTGCATGCATGCCATTACATATGTGCAATTCTATGTGTATAACTCTAAATGCTTACAAATGATGTTTTTTTCTGTATTAGCCAGTTATTAACTCTGTAGAAGCAGTAGCCTTTCTGCTCTTACTTATCTAAAAGGAAAACATATATTCATTTTTTCATCAAACCATACATTTGATTTTTGTTCTAGATCATCTATCTTCTATAATGGCCATTTAAATAAAAAAAAAATCTAGTAAATAAACTAATAACTACTTTCACTTGAAGTGAGCAATGGGATTCTAATGTTTGCAAGGTAGATGTTCAGCTGCTCCACAAAACACTCTATTACTGCACTTTGCAGAAAGTCATCTCTGATTCCACTTGTTCATTATACGCAGTTTAGTTCTATCAAGAGCAAATGAAGATATGAGACTGATGGTATGTTTTTGCACTTGAGACCCAATATATAAATTAACAATCCATTCAGCTGGTTGTCACTTTTAAAAATGGACTATCTAGATGTGATTAATTTCAAGTTTAAACATATATAGTCAGATGTCTGGAGGCAGTCTCAAGGCTCAGTTGCCCACCAGAGAAATCTCTAGTTCCTTTTGACTTTAAGTTCTTCTGCTTTCCCTCCAGGTGTGGATCCAGAAAGGCATGGGTTCCCATAAATCCTGTTCTATCTGCCAGACCACGAATATGTCTCTGATACCTTAAACCATCTCAATTAGCACTAGTCATTTAATTGTGGGCACCTTACTCAGCCCTCAGTGCCTAAGCTTAGTTATAACCAGGGGAACCTACAAAGTAATTCAGCTTAGCCTGAAGCAGACACGTAGCTGCCAGTCAGATGAATAACTCTTTTGGCTATATTTACTGCAGTGAGAGATTAGATACCTAAAGTACCTTTAGACACAAATGGGTAAACATCTACATTTAGGAGTTTTAGAGCTCATTTCAGGTATTTCACCGTAGGCTTCTAGTACCATTTGAGATGCCTTAAGCAATCCTTCCTGGCCTCCAGCTGCTGCTTCAGAAAATTTTGGACCTCTCACAGATCCTGTATCTTCAGGCAATGTGTGGGTTTTACGTTACATATTCAATTGGCACTAGCCAACTATTTGGATTTATACTGAATTCCATCCTTAGTACTGATTTCTGCAACAAGGTTCTATTTACTTTAAACATTTTCTTTTTTCTATAAAAATGAGGTAGAAGAATCATATTGCAAATCTCTTGGGTGTGTCTAGTTTCTGTGCAATCCTTTGAACAATGTTCAGACAATTGAGAAACATTTGTTTCATCATTTTTGCTTGTTTAGTTGCTTCCTTTTGTCACTTTATAAGTCCTCTGGATATGCTAAGTGTGTCTCTTTATTGCTATTTCAAAGACATTCGCTGAAGAATTCCCTTATAAAGTTCTATGACAGCTTAAGCTTTGAAATAGTTTGTATTGCACCTATGTTGATAAAGACACTATGTTTTCAGCATAATTACTTTCAATCCATGGTCTTTAAATTAGGCCAATCAAAATACAATTCCTGAATTTGATTTAGAATAATGCAGTAAAATAATGAGGAAGGTGGTATCTTTATTATAGCACTAGATTTATGGTAATTTAGTATAACCATTTGAAATATGATAAACTTTAGTTGTACCTACTGTGAGTCAGGGGTTGGACTAGATGACTTCCAGAGGTCACTTACAACCTAAATGATTCCCTCATTAGCAAAGTGATTTCAACATTGGGAATATTTTATATGTTCATACATGGATTTCACAAATTTCTCAGGTACTAGATATTCATTCCCATTCCTACAGACGTAAGAATTATCACACTTATTTTTGTGGCATTTTAAGTACAACAGTGTGATTATAGGCAATTTTAAAAAACTTATAACTTTTCATTTAAGCCCTATACAATGCTAATTATGATTCCTAAAGGTATTTGATTATACAAACAGAATTTTACAAAAGAAGGGCCAAAAAATTATTCTATACAAGCTTTAAAAAAATTCTTTACAATAAAAATATGGCGTAATGCAGTAATTTTAATGCTTACCTGCAAATATCTCACTAACTGGGTTTGCCACGGGAACCTGGACTTTAATGTGGCTGGTCTTCTCCTTGTTCAAACAGTTAAGAAATGAATGTTTAAAAATCAAGAATATAATTAAATTTTTTTTCTATAAAGCCATTATAGTGATATTTTAATGATTTTAGATTCCAAAATGAAAGAATAATAAGGTCAGGTTCTTCTCAAAATTATATGACAGCTTTAATAGACATGAGTAATATTTGGAGCTATGATTTAAATATTTAATTTTAAATATTTAATTATTGTCTTCAACTTTTATTTTCAGTTCACTGTTTGACAGTTTCAGCATATGGGGATCAAAGACTTGACTGTTATAGTGTTGTTTCAACATATTGTTTTATTATGAACAGCTACATGTCAGTTTGAAACATAATTAATGCAGTGCACCTTCAAGAAATACCCTTCCTTCTTATTCTTTTTGAGTAAGACACCTAGATGAAATTTGCATTAATAAATGCGCAGTAATAGCTTTCAACAATTAGGGAAATGATACATCATCATCATCATCATTATTATTCTTCTTCTTATTATTATTACTGTGTTCTTTATAGACCTCTGTGGATGTTAGCAGCTAAAAACTGTCAAAAAGATACAGATCTTTTTTTCTTTTTTTCCACCACTGCTCTGCATGCATTAGAATTTAGAGAACCCGTAGTTAGTTTCACAAATTAATCTTCTAATTCTAAAGGCATGATGAAGTCTTAAGTTCCTGCTTCCTGGTTGTAAGCTGAATCCTAGTGCCTCCACCTGAGGCAGAAAACTGATCAGTGTATGTATACTTTGTAATTCATTGAATTTACCTTCTATAGACAGTTATACAGTGGTATGGTCTGAATCAGATACAATGAAACAGGGAGACAGAAAAAAAATAATGGGTATTATTGACAGTCAGAACATTGATTTCTCTAACAAAAGTACAACATTTCTGGTGCTGTGGGAAAGTGCTAATATCACAGTCCAAAGGTCACTGATGAGACATAATGGGCAGAATTAATCACCACAAGCCATTTTCTGAGACTTTCTACATATTCATGTTTGCCCTTGGTTCACATTTTTAGATTACCTTTGCAATCACAGAATGAAAAATATTTTTAATAAAAAGGGAAAAGTGCTGTTCTGTACAGAAACACTGAGACAAAGAGAAAATTCTACAACAAATGTATTGATAGTAGCACTTCTGAATAGTATTTTATAACAATGGATAGTTGGTAGTAATAGGAACAAAATTGATATATGCTTGCACTATGATCTTCTAGATCATATGGGATATACGGGAAAAATAAGAAATGTTTTCTGCTATCATTACACACTTTTTTTTGCTGTGATATATATTGCTGTGATGTATCTTCCTTAGAAAAAATGTTTAATTTAAATAAGAAGACTCTGAACATCATTAGTATCAAAATGACAAAATTAGTCTTTTGTGCAACTGCCAGGTGGTCACCACATTCAAATATATTTTTCGTACAAAGTAATATACAAAATCACTAAAGAATTAATTTGTTAGTAAAGCTTTTATTGAAATCATTAGAATAATTCTAACTCTCTAAACCTTTTCATGGAGGCTCAGTATATCCACAAATGTAATTCAAGCATTTTTTTATTTAGCTAATAAAAATCTCTACCAAATAGACACTGATAGTGATAAAGAGAGAATAAAATATTTTGGAAATTACATTAGAGATCCCCATTTAGAATTAATAACATTAGGGTAGTCTCAAATGTATTTACTTTTTACTAGTGTTATCTAGATTTGTAATTCATAAAGAACCTTGTGTTCTTCTTTTAAAAAAATGATTAATGGGCAGGAATATAAGTGGAATAAATCTCCTTTATTATGTTGCATCTGCATTTTGAAACATTTCTTGAAAAAATGATTACATGTAAAAATACCATTTCCTGTGGTACAAAAGCAATGTTGATCTTTGAGTTGGCATCAGGCATATTTTTTTCATTTCACTCGATCTTACTGACAGCTTATGTTTCATAACAACAGCCAAAAGTTAGCTGCACAAGATGATCTTGGGCATGTTATTGGCAGGTATTAAGTCCTTCCTTTAGACACAGACTAACTTTTGGTTGAAGCAAATGGTAGTGGGAACCAAACAGAAATAGTAGTAGTAGTAGTACCACCAAAACAAAAATAACTTGTCATTAACAATCTCCTCTGTTTCTGCTCTTCATTTTTCTATTAGTGTCTTTTTAGTGAGTAAAGTTATTTACTCTTACCAATGAGGTATACATGTTTACAGTTTCTTCATTTTTATTTGTTCAGATTTTTAAAAGATACAAAGGCTACATATCTACCAAGACCCTTTGGTGCTGTACCTGTTCTATTTTATTACTTCGGAGTTAAACTTGACATACTTTTAGTTTGATTTTAAGACTGTCCAGCTTTGAACGTAAGTGCTTTTGTCTGGCTCCAATTTTTTTTAATTTTTTTTTTTTTAATAGAGAGTGCTGTATGCACAAAGTCTTACCTTTGCCAAAGCTTTGATATTAATGTCTTAGCTTTTCACCTTTCCTATTCAGCATATAGGACATAGCCATTAAGGTAGCTTGTAGATGTTTTGCAGAGCAGAACTGCTGAAATGTGTGTGTGTGGCGGGGGGGAAATCTGAAACTGCTTTGTGGTCACTTGCCTGGTCACCTGTGGCTATGAAACAAAAACTACAGATCTAATTACCTGCCAGATTTCAGCTTTACATGATACTTCTATATTTCCTGAAATCTATGACTTTTCAACACATATCGATTAGCCAAGATGTTCAAGTATTGAAGAGGACAAAAGTCCTTCCAAAAGAAATTTTACAGATGTCTCATTTTAGTCCAACAACATTGCATTGGAGACATTATAGCCATGCTACCTTGTCATATGCTGTCTCATTCTTCACATGTCAAAGACCTTAGTGAAGTCCAAGTAGACAACATCCACTGCTTTTCCTTCATCTGCCAGGCCAGTCACTTCATCACAGAAGTTCATCAAGTTAGTCAAACATGGTTTTCTCTTGGTGAGTCCATGCTGACTATATCTGATGACTTTCTTGTCCTTCATGTGCCTGGAAATGTTTTCCAGGTTTAGTTGCTCCATCACAATCTGACCGGACAAATCCCTGCCGAACCTGGTCTGAATTCCTTGTTGACTGCTTTGAACCACAGGCTTGACTATTAAGCTACTAAGATCCCTTCCAGCCTGAATTATTCTGTGACTCTAAGAAGAAACCTGAATACTTGTCTTAGCATTACTTTTTTTCATTTTTTTATATCACAAAACCTGTAATGAAACCAGGACAAATAAAATCAATCACAGTCAGATAACACTGTGATTGTGCCGGCTTAGGTTTTTTTCACTACACTCTATTCGTGGAGATGGAGTTATTGCTGATCAATTTTATAAAGAAAGAGGGTTTAAGTATAGAACCTCTGATAATTCAGAGATATTACATTATCATCTATCAGCAGGAATACAGTCAGATCTGAAGCACAAATTAGTTGTTACTCAGATGTCATGCAAGTTCCAAATAATTTAAGGCTGATTTGGTCTTGCTTTTTTTTTTCCATGTGTCACAGCCTCATTACAATTAAACTTAATTTGTCTTTAAAACTTCATGTACTGCAAAGCAGAAAAGGTTACAGTATTAAAGGAAAAATCTTGATTGCAGACCTGTGGTTAGTGCTTTGTTCTACATTGCTCCACTGGAAATAGAATAGGTGTGAATAAAACTCACACTTTCAGTCACACTATCTATATTGGTCACTTCACTGCCCTCGGAGAAAGGGAGCATGCTGCATTGAACCTGCATCGAAAACAGTATTCCACCTTTAACATAACAGTGGAATCAAACTTGCACACAAATTTGTGGGATGGTGAATAGAGTCAAGTCTTTGCTGACTCCCTCAAACATCCACCTCACCCCATACTCACCAACCTTTCATCATTGTTTTATTAATTTTGTTGTTTTCTCTTTATGGCTAGATATATTATACAGCTTAAACAATGTATCCTATCTTGCTATTATTAAAAAAACTAAGCTGAATACTTACATGATTCATACTTTTCCTTCACTTACATTTCTGAGAACTAAATAATATCAACTATAAATATAAATATTGTTTTACAGGCAATAGGAGAGAGAGAACAAGCAAACTCGGCTCTTTTTCTTGTAAACAAATGGCCTCTCTGGGCAGGAGCCCTCACTGCATAGGTGCCTGTTGCATTCACTCTCTACACCTCTTTCTGTTACCTTCTGACTGTCCTTTCCATTCAAAACCACACTGGCCTGACATCTTGAAAAGAATAGCATAACATATCTTTGTGCTGGAACTAGTGGCAAGTGACTTCATGATGCAATCACACACTGTGTGATGCATAGGTTTTTTCAGAGTTCTTTTTAAGGGTCCAGTTAGGTTAAGACAGGCTCTCATTCACCCCCGGGAACTTCATGTGCATCACAAAGGCAGCAATTTCTATGGTGACTGTTCTCAGGTGCTGAAGGGAAAGGGTAATTGATAAGCCATATTAAACTTAAAACTATTGAAATCTATTTATAGTTTCAAGCTCAAGCACTGATATTAGACAGTGGTGTTTCAACTGTTCAGAGAGGGCAACCGGTGCATGACTTTCAGCATCCAAGGAGTGTGCTGTCATGCAGAGATAAAACCAGTCCTTTATTATCGTTTCCTTTTGGATCTGGCTAAGGATCACTGTCAGTTCAAGGTCCTTCCTTTTGCTTTATGTGTCTTCATGAGGGTGTTAACTATGATTGACAGTCATCTCATATGCAGGATAAAGTCCATTTTTCTTATCTTATTGATTGATTGGTATTGAAATCTACAAGGAAAAAACCTTTTCATCATCCATTAAGGTGCAATTTATGTTTGCATCTAGACCTCACAGCTGGACATTCATAAGTCAGATGTCACTCCAACATAAGCCATGATGGAGCAACTTCTGATTCTTCAGCAATGACAGCTTTTCTTCCTTGAACAGATTCCAACCTACTAGTTTTAATTCTCTGATTTATGTCTTACACAATGACAATACTAAAGCTCAGCCTGTCTGTTCAGGCCTCACAAATACTGATGATGCTCTGTTAACATTCAGAGACTTTAGAAGCAACTTCACTCAATCTTTTCAGAAACTTCTTCAGCAGGCAAGTCACAGTTCCTTTAGTTGCAGCACCTTTGTCATTATGAAACTTCACAGGATGGTTTTTTACTTTCTTCTCATTTCAAGAGTCAGTTCATTCAGGGAGTGTGTGTGGACTGTTGGTTATAGGAAAAGGAGTCCTTCATCTCAAAGTACTAGATCTTATAACCCTTTCTAAAGTGTGTAGAGGATTCCAGAATCTTAGCTGGTTTTTGGTGGAGTTTTTTGTTCTTTAAATCTACAGGACTGTCCAGATCCTTCCAACATATTTTTAAGCTCCCCTGAGTTATCTCCTTGAGGCTGTGTCTAAGTTTCAGCATACCTCTTGAGGCTCTCAGTTCTCTACACTCTTGAAGAAGATTCTTTTATTTTCACAGAACTGCATGTTTCAAGAAATTATCCTATTTATTCAGGTCCAATATTAAAAGATCATAGAGGAGTCATTCTCACATGAAAACTGACAGTCAAAGCAATAGCAACCAAAACTTGCTATGACTTCCTTGTTTTGTATCCTTCTGCTGTCGGAGCCCACACTCCGACAGAGTTATCATGCCCTTGAGATATGTCTGTGTTCCAGATGACTGTCATTCTGGCTGGCAGCCACTGTGACATCCGTACATTCATCAAACAGCAGGAAATTAGAGAAGCCTGTAAAGCTGATTCTTAGTAGTATGATCCTACAGTTATTGATTGCATGAAGGTATCCAAGACCCATCACCAGCTAACTAGGTAGTACAAAAAGGGTTTCTTGGAGTTGCCTGTAGTATTAACATGCATGTGGATTGTAATATATCAAAACCAAAAACCAACCACCCCAAAAACAAAAAAAGAGGTTAGCAGCTAATAGCTAGAGATACCTGAGACAAGTAATCCATATCTGTATTAATTTTTCTACTAAGTTTTTCTTTTCCCTCAGCATCCTTATTGCAGTTCCTTGATACAGGTTTCTGCACTTGAGGGGGAAGGAAAATAGTATTGCCTCTGAAAAAAAAATCTTTTTGTTACAGATGGCTAGGTATATGACTTCATTCTTGACAAGTTATTTCTTAAATAAATCTTGCAGTAAATTTTACCATACCAGAAGTATGACACTCAGGGAAGAGTACTCCATTTTATGCCCTGTGTGTCTCTGTCTTGTGAAATTATGATTTGACTTGTGGTGTAGACTTCTTTGCAGCACAAATTTAGGAAAGGTAACCAGCTCATTTCTCTGATTGTTATATATTAAGAATATATAAATGTAGTGCCTTTCATAATCTTTTCTTCTTCATGGTACTCTGTTGAGTCCACAGATATTTTCTGATTCTGCCCTAACTTTTTAGTAAAGTCTGTCTATTGTTAGAAGCACTTCAGTTCTGTAGACTAAAAATTGTAAAGAAAGGTAAAACTTTAAATGAATCCTGTGCATAACTAAAGATATTGTCTCATCTTTATGCAATGTGACATTAAATTAAAAGTATTTAACATCAGCTTTGCATTTTAAAAATACAACTTTTCTCAAGAAAGCTGTCACCAAAAAAAGAATTTTGGGGAGCTGTGTAAAGAATGGTAAAGGTTTTCAACAGCTAAGTAAATATAAAAACACAGACATGAAATCTGATGCTGTTTTAAAAATAATTGCATTGGTTAAAATAATAAATCCCATTAGCAGTCATAAAGTTTGTTATTTTTTGCTGAATAGTCAGTAGTTAAGTAATCAGTTATTAGATAGCCAGCCGTGCATAGAATTGGACCACTTCACTTCTGACATCTATTGTGACTGAAACCAAACAGGGCACACTCTATCTCCAGCTAGACTTAAAACACAAAAAGAAAGTATTGATGTTTTGATAATTTAAACTTTTTAACTAATATGTTCATAACCAAACTGTACTTCACATCTAACTGTACTCACTAATAAGTGTTTACACTTGATACTGCCAATAACTTGTTTCATGAACATTACACAGGTGGGAGGTACTGGGAAAGAGATAAAGAAAGAAAACTGAAGATATGATAAAACATACAGATTAGCCAAAAGTCCTCTTAGAAATGTTGATTTTTTTAGAATAGTTGTTTGTCACATGATGCAAGTATGTTTTTAAATGCCTAAAGTCTTTAAAAATAAGAAATAAGTAGACTCATTAAAAGTAATAAAGTAAGTATCCTGACTTAGGATTCAAAGGGAAGGCAGAGATAAGCCTTTCAATAAGTGCAAAGGAAATATATACAAATGAAATCCAAAGAGACTAAGTAAAATGTGACTTTGATTTTGTTTTCAGTATGGTAGAATTTTTGTTGATTTATACTTACAACATCCAGACAAACAGAAGCAGAAGTCTATTAGGATAAGTCGGCTATCCTGTTAGATGACACTAGATAATATTTGATCAGGAATTTTATCAGCTCATCATGAATACAAAATTTGCTTGCTGAGGCATAAACAGTGTAAGTTTATAATACAGGTAGGTATGGCACTTTTTATGATAAAACATTACTTCACAAGTTAAACTAAAATATAAATCTTTATTTTTATTCCATATATTTCCTTCAATGTTTCATGCATTTTGAAATCCAAATCATAAATTACACAGATAGATCAAGGATCATGAATACAGAATGAGTTTATATGTATGTGTGTACACATGCAAATAAAAAATAAATTTGAGTAGGGCATACTGATAGTGGAGGAATTAATATTTTCAGATAGTATTTTTATAAATGGAAAAATCAGATACTGAAAGTTAGTTTCTGTTTCCAGATATTTTCAGGTATGTCATAGCTAGCCACAGTGTTTCTGGTTAATACTCCTCTTATTCTCAAAATGCAATAGATCATGTTCTGATATGCATGCTTGTGCAATTCTACTGTCTCATGTACACTTAAGCTATATAACTGTAAAGAAAAATAACATATTTATATCCAATTTGAATTAAGCTTTTTAAATGGTACACCTAGCTGTGTCT
This sequence comes from Pelecanus crispus, assembly GCF_030463565.1. Lineage (NCBI taxonomy): Eukaryota > Metazoa > Chordata > Aves > Pelecaniformes > Pelecanidae > Pelecanus > Pelecanus crispus. The sequence goes on from NC_134645.1 coordinate 107,639,555, forward strand.
TTGTTAAGACACAGGAAAGAGGAAAAAGATTTGTGACTAAATGAAACACAGGGTTTGGAAACCAAGGCCACTTTACAGCTTCTCACATCAGATCAAAGAACAAACTCTATAACTCTGTTTTGAATATGTAGACAACAGAGGTTTTTACTATAAAAACAGTACCGAGATGTTACAAGTATTAATATTTGTAGAAGATAGTAAGCTCCTGCTATAGAAACTCAAGTAGTCATCACCATTAATCATGGTACCACAGAAATGAAAGTAAAGGTTGAGCAATATGTATCAGAGAAATGCAGTATAATTTAATCTCCTAAGGCTGAATCTACTGTTATTTTTAGGACTCCTGGTTGCAAAATGGTAATTCAGCAGAAAGAAATAAAAATCTTGTCCATGGGCAAAGCGGAAGCACACAATATATATAAGTAAAGCCAAGAATTAATTGTTAGTATAATGGCAATCTTAACAGTTTAATTCAAGAAACATTGTTAGTCTACATCTAATTATTACAAAAAAAAGAAAGAATAGCAGTGCAGTTAGAGTACTTTTATACAGAAGTCTCAATAGTAGTAATAATAATAGCTATAACACCATTAAAATTGTAACACTGTTCTTAGTTTCTGTCTCTTGGGGTTATGCTCACCATTCTATTGCTCCTCTAGGTCTCAAAATCAGTAGGTTTTGACTGCTGGAGAGGTTAATGCCATAAGCGATCAGCCTCTGCAGTCTTTCATTGGCATGAATATGACGATGATGTTGCTGCTTTCTTTTGCTCCCCTAAGACCCACTTTGGGTCATTTTTACACGTTTGCTAACACACTTTTACACCTTTATCTTTCTTTATTGATCTGCAGCCACAGATCACATTGCATCTAAATTTACTATATACAGTGTGTTTATGTATATTAGATACTGTTTTTTTTTTCTCTCTTGTTACCCCTAAAGCCAATTTTGTCCATCTCCAAGTCTACATTTTTTGCCCCATGGTGAGTGGTTTAGCTGTGAAGTCTCCAGTGCCAAGCCCGTACCTCATCTCTCATCATCCCATGCTGTCTACCCCCATAGAACACATCCTGTCTCCCCATTTCTCAAGGCCTCTGCAGTTATACCAAACCCACATTCCCTTATCCTACGTAATTTTGTAAAAGTCATAAATATCTCATTCTAATAGAAAGCTGTCCCTGCTCCCTGCAGGGGGGTTGGGCTAGATGACCTCTAAAGGTCCCTTCCAACCCAAAGCATTCTATGATTCTGTGATTCTATGAACAACTACTTGTTACAGCTATCTATATAAAACTATGGTGGTACTATGCAAAGATACACAAAAGTAAACTAGCCATAGAAACCTGGTCAATAAGAGAAATTGCTGTCATAGAAACAAAGTAGAACAAAGCTGCAGCCACACCAGGAAAAGTTCAGACAGGGCAAACCTGGCAAACACCAATCCTGAGGCTTTGCAAATTCAGTACAAAGGCTGTGACCTGTTATTAGGAATGGCAATACTGCATTACAGGGCTACATGGTTACAAGGTAATGGGGGACCAGAGGTGGAACAGTGAAGTCAGCTGTAACGATGAGTTATTCAAGATGACTGACTTGGCATTCTAGTGGTGGTTGGGTGTAGTGAGACTTATTAATACGCAGGTGTATTTAAACTTATTGTATGTGTAAGAAGACATCCACAGCATAAATAAATGGCTGGTTTCATGATATTCGGTTCTCTCACAGCACATATTAAATGGTTGTAAGGTTTTGTACTTCTCAGCTAAAGGATGACAGCAAATATTTATTCCTCAGAAATTACTCTTCCAGGTGTCCATGTTCAGCAGTAAAATATTTTGGAATGATCACTGCACTGTAAAAAGCAAACAACCCCCAAAATCTAGTGAAGCTTTTATACTTATTTGTCTGTCTGTATGCATTATTTGACCACATGTTTGTGTATATGGGCTATGTATTTTTATATATGTATGGGTAGGTAAAGCTATTGTGTTTGGTGATACTAATTCATTGTATTCTGAAGGCCAAAACTACTTTTTTTTTTTGCTATGTGTATCTGGCAATCTGCTGCATTTAATAATGCATTCTTTCAGTGTACATATCTCAAGTGAGCACTGAGGCAGTCCACCCAAGGGAACGTAGTTACATCTCAGTGGGAATGAGGAGAGATGTGTTTTTCAAGGCTTGAACATTCACACCTGAAATCCAATTACATGTCCACAATGGGTTTGATTCATGCCTGCTTTATACCTTTTCATCTGCAGTTGTACATGTTTTAACAGACCTCTAATTGTCTACACCTTAAGTGACTGTGTGCTTTTAACCCTATTTCTGTTTCAACTCATCCTGAGTGTCACTCTCTTCCAGGATGTAGATGACCTGTACTTTTCATCAAAAGGTGTGATTATGGTGCATCCTGAGCAGAGCAGGAAACTGGGTCATTGTTCTTGGTGCTCTCAATGTCAGATTTCAGTCAGAAAAGAACTGTGGGATGTCGCATAATTAGCAGAAGGTGGGAAGCTCAGTGCTGTAATCAAATTTCCTTTCATCGTCTCACTAAATTCCAAAACAAAAATTTGCAGATCCCACAGAATGAAGCTCAAAGAGATAGATTTTCCTTCTAGTTCTGACACAGAGCGACATGATTGTTTAAATTGTCTACATTTTTTCAGCAACTGGGGAGGAGAAGATAAAAATTTAATCACTGAAATTTTGCATAACGTCACACACATTAGCACAAAACTTGGATGCTATACAATTACACGGCTTAGAGTTTCTCAGATGGCTTTGATCGATTTCTTTGTTTGGGTATTTAAGTATGTTGTCATACATCTGACTTCATAATTTTGCTCTTAATTTGTTTTTGTAGTGTTTTGTGATTTCCGGTAACCAAAGTGTTAATAATAGTCTTTGTACTATCAAGGAAAAACATTTTGTGACAGGGAAATAGATAACTGAAAAAATATTTGTAATTGATAGCTTGTGAGTGAAACATTAGAAGTTCTAAACATCTTTTTGTTTTCTCTTTTATACTTTGTTTCATAGAACACAAAGTATTTTTGTAGAAAGACTATTTATATTTATATATAACCCTTTGTTTCACAAATTGAAGCAATCGTATTGTTTAATTTGCACTTAAAATACATATTTAGTGAGGAAAGAAAACAGCTATGTAAAATGCAAATTAATTTTACAGTTCTAATTTTCAAAATCATAATCACTAAGATTGTTTCACTACAAAACAACCTGTGTAACCTGATAAAATGTTAAACAAATATCATCTTCCTAACATTAATTATTGCAAAGCCTCTCCCCTTTTGTATTTTGCTTTACAGGTACATAGGATATTGTGCCTGGAATATTTTTTCTTAGATAAGTATGGCTTTAAGATACTGCACTTCTATTAATTCCCATGCATCACAGCATTGGACAGTTCACATCATAGATCTTTTATTATTCCTTTTATCGTTTAAGAGTATCCTTCCCTGAGGAAGGGAATTGAAGAGGGAGGTGCTGAGCTCTTTTCCCTGGTATCCAGTGACAGTGTGCATGGGAATGGTTCAAAACTGTGTCATGGAAGGATCAAACTTGACATTAGAAGCATTTCTTTACCAAGAGGGTGGTCAAACACTGGAAGAGGCTTCCTAGAGAGGTGGTCGATGCCCCCAGCCTGTCAGTGTTTCAGAGGCATTTGGACAATGCTCTTAATAATATGCTTTAATTTTTGGTCAGTCTTGAAGTGGTCAGGCAGTTGGACTAGATGATCATTGTAGGTCCCTTCCTACTGAACTGTTCTGTTCTGTTCTATCCTATCCTATCCCACTCTATCCTATCCTATCCTACTCTAGTCTGCTCTATTCTGTTCTATGCTATCCTGTCTTATCATATGCCTGATAACAAAAGCCATATTACATATATTGCTGTAAGTTCTTGTCTTCATGTAAAAAAGGCCACCAATATGTTATTAAACATAGCAGATGCCAAAGGACAACATTTATTACACTTTAAAATGTATGTTTTCATTGATATTGGTAAAATTATGTTTTCATTTTCATTTCAGGTTATAAAGACTTAATACCTTTTCCTGGTCAAGTATTAAAAAATAGTTCTCGTCTTCAGGGATATTTTGTGCTCTGCTTTTATTATGAAGTGCTGGGACACAGTTTTATCATGTTTTCTCAAGCTCTTTGATACAATGCTGTCATTTTTGTTCAAGGTAGATCAATTTTAGTGAAGACTAAAACTGAACATCCTTTATCCAAATCAGTGCCCCCCCAACTGCATTACAAAATCTCATTCTACAGCTCTGTGAGATAAAATAATATAACGCACATCAGAATTTATGCTAAATATAATAAATGCATACTGTGCTTATACTTTGGTGGATATTCTACAGTATTTTATGATATATTACATCTTCACACTTATTTATACAAACACATGGAAATTATGATAATAAAATATGGGAATGTATTATTGTGATCTTCCTTACAGTTTCAAAATCAGAACTAATGTGATAGTCTATATTTCTAAAATGTTTAGTGATTACACTTTGCTTTTAAGGCTTATGTATAACAATAGATAAACAAAAGAAGAAATTGCAAGAAGACAAGAACATTATTTTGTTAATTAGCTAAAAAAGGCAAAAGTAAACCTATAACTCCACCGAAGGATTTTGCGGGTTTTGTTGACAAGTCAGTCAAATCTGCACTGTTGTCATATCTTAAAATCTACTTTACTTAGTCACTGGCCCAGATTGTCTGAAGAATTTTTTACACTGTATTAAATTTCTAGCCAATATCTTCATGTTTCTAGATGAATAAGAATTTCAAAAAGAAAGTCATTAAGCGCACATCTTTGGAAAAAAGCTAGCTTATTTAAAACTGGTCTAAAAGTCTTTGAAATTTATCTGTAAAGGCATTCTTCCTTTTTTTTTACTGTTATGTTATTGCCAGCACATTTTGCTATTGAGTAAAACTAAAATAGTTTTTCTGGAGTAAATTATTTATACATTATACACTATGATTTAAAAGTAAGTCACATAGTACTGCAGAGGGAAAACTGCAGCTACCCTTTTCTACTATTCTCTTTACATTTTAATGGAGTTTTTAGAGAATCTCCTCATTGTATATTCATTACAGATGATGCCTAAGCGAACTGACAGAAACTGTTCTGTTTACCCATATATAATTTGAATTAGATCCAAATAATGGCTTGTGCCCCAATGTATTCTTACAGGGCACTATTACCTGCATATTTGAGCAGATTGCTTTATGGTTTTGAGGTTAAGACCAGATACTATCCTCACTGATTCTGGTATAATTTTTTACCAATATAGGCCAACAATAGATCTACTCAAGTGCTTACAGATGCAAAGATGTAAAATCAAGGTAGATGATATAAGAATCAAGCAGGTAATCGTTAAAGTCAATTGTACTTACCACTTCCTCTTAACACAGATACATTTCATGGTGCAGGATGAAAATAAATATATTAATTATCACTAAGGTATGAGGGGTATTTTCAACATAAGTATAGGATTTGAGAAAGTACATTCAGGTGCGGGAGATTATATTTTAAAGCTGAGGTAGGTAGACTTTTATTATCAAAAAGATTAAATATGTAATTAGCTTTTGTGTGGTACTTTTTATTTTTGGAAATTTAAACTATGAGAAGCATTGCTGACCAAGGCTCAAAATGTATATACTGTCACCACTGTCATTCTTATGGGAGAAATTACTTTGTTTTCTCACCATGATCACTCCTAGAATATTAATATTTAACATAGTTAAATACAAATACCTTAAGAAGTAATTTTATTAAAAATAATTTTAATATTTCCATTTATAATGTTAAGACAATTCTCCTATATGGCTGTGGTGGGTTGACCTTGGTTGGCTGCTAGGTGCCCACCAAGCTGCTCTCTCACCCCCCTTCCTTATCAGAACAGGGGGAGAATCATAGAATCGTTTAGGTTGGAAAAGACCTTTAAGATCATCCAGTCCAACCATTAACCTACACTACCAAGTCTACTCTAAGCCAATCAAGGGTAGACTAGACTAAACCATGTCCCGAACTGCCACATCTACCCGTTTTTTAGACCACTTCCAGGGATGGTGACTCCACCACTTTGCATGCTTCTATTCAGAATGAGCTTAACCTTAATATATTTAAATTTCTTTGTAGTATATAACATTACCTAAAAACTGTCCAGAGGTATATAAAACTTTGGTGTTATGAAAATGCAATGTCCATGTAATATTACTACACTTTTATTACAGGAATATGCATTCAGCCATAGCTCATTCATTTTCAGCATGTACATAAAAAGTCTTGTATATATAAATATATATGAGCAGTTCATATGCCTTAACATTTTAATTAAGAGGTTTTCTATATGAAGCAGGGTCCTTCTTATGACATCAAACACTTCAGGACACAAGGGATACAATTAATTTCGCCATCCTCAGGTGTCTATTACTGTATGAGATGCTGAGGTATTCAAGATGTCCATGCAAGGCTAGCAGGTATGGCACAGGAAAATCCATACCCTTCTGGGGAAGCAGTTAGAAGTCAAGCAAGGTGCAAAGGCATCTTAAATGACAGAAAATAATTGAGTGTGGGCATCTGAATTTAGCCCAAAGAAGGGTACACTATGTCCTGACTTACTGTTTGCTTTTCCTCTAAAAGTTCATTTCCATAAATACGATCTTCCATTAGCACAGTAACATAGCTGCTTTATCAGAGTTTCTGACTTGGCTCAGTATGGCTCAGACCTTTCTATTTTCTATTCTGAATAGCATTAAACAGTAGTTGAACTCTGAGACTGTATACATTTCTAGCAAATTCATTCCACTGATATGTAATATTTTTCTGAGGCATTTGCTTCTATAAATATTTAGGCATCTCCCTGTACCTCTGGAGGCTTTCCAGTATTCACTTCAATTGCCTGGTTGCACAATACGGTGTGATGCCTCGATTTGTCACCCTTCTGAATGAAATAGTTTGTGCCCTTGGAACTGTTTTGCCATAATAACAAGAAACTGACAAGCCGAAGTACTCTACTGCTCAGGGAAAACAGGTGCTTATGGACCTTTCTGCTCCTGTTGACACACTGCTAGTACTGAAGGAAACTATCTTTAAAATTAGTTTCATACCTATAGGATGTATGAAATACAGGCTTTACCCAACGTAAAATAACATTTGAGTTAGAACTACTTAGTTTGGTTATAAGGATATAGATTTCCCATAATGAATTCTTGTTTAAGGTCCTGAACACAAGCACTTCTTTGTTATTTTGTTACTGTTATCTCCTGGATATTCCACTGGCCAACATACCATTACAAAGGCATATGAATTCCCTCAATTTATGTAGAATGATGTTTGAGTTGGGACATACAGAATTAATTAGATTTTTTTAATATCTGTTTTTTCTGAAGTGTGAATGTTTGTCATATTTTTTTCATGTTTTACATTGAAGTTTAAGTAAGAACAATTAAAATGCCAGAAAACTCTTGAGGAATTATGCTGTTAAATAAGTAATTTTCAAGGACCTGAAATGAATTCCCTGAAGTACCACACAATAACAGCAGAGCTGAGATCTAACTCTCCGGATTCCTACCTAGGGCTCTGTCTAGAGAATGATTTGTGTTTGAATAAATGGATGTGCATCTTTGATATGTAAGCACTTCTTCATGTAGCCCTTTACTTCTTGTGCTCTATCAAGCCACATACCCACTTTGGATTAATTCATAAAATTAACCTATTCTTTAAAGACTGTAGGAAGTAAGACAACAGTCAAACAGGGTAAACTAAGTATGTTTCTCCTGCTTGAATTTCTGAGGCCAAAAAAATTCATGTGCTCATTTAACAAGTAAAATTCTCAGCCCTTATTTAAATTGGAACTTTTACCTGGTGATTCATGTATTCTTAGTTAGTTTATATATAACTTGTTTTTAACAAGTGTTAACTGGGGGCTTTTAATTTTCAAATTTAAAGAACAGTATTTTCAGACCTTGTTTTGAACAGCAAATCTAAAAGTATTTCTTTATTTTTTATCATTGCTGTGTCTTTTGCACAAGTGGGTGCTGCTCACCATTTTAGAAAAAGTGCTTAAAATGTTCTGAAAAAGATCTCCAAAGATATAAACAAAGTTGGAATTGTTTTCATAAATGGCAAGGAAAGGTAGATATGAATGCATGCTTTTTTGCCTTCTTTTCCGTTGTTCTCTTAAAAAAAATATAATAGCGCATAGTGTTTCTTTATATAAAAATATATTTCCATATTTGTTTCCTACTGATATTTGGACAGTTGGACCAGCAGCAGGAGCAAAAATGAAAGCCGTATACTTGGCATTTTCCTTTGGCAGAAAATGAGAAATAGAAGAACGTGCTACTATATCAGAGAGTTGTCTTTACAATTCTCCAAACGTTACGAATTTCAACCTTTTAGTGTGAACATATGAATGATTGTTTTTCTCTTGTTGCAATTCTGCTTTTTATTGTTTTAATTTTGATTTTCTCTTTCAGACTTAAATCAAGCTGATTGATGATTCATTAAAAATATGGCTCATAAATTTGTGAAACATTCATTGTGCTTTGTTATTTGACTTAAATATTAACTTTTAATGCTTTATACTATTCTGTGTCCTTAGAAATGGCAACATATTTGCACATATATGAAACAAACCAAAAAAAAGAAGAAAAAAAGTCTTAATGGTTAAGATGGTAAACTGAAACTTAACATGATGTCAAGACACTATTGCTGAAGATTAAAATCTCAGTTGGCAGCAAGCTTCTTATCTGACTGACTAACAGATTGTGGCAGCTCTGTTTAACTCTGAAATCATCATTATGGGTTTTTTTGTATGTATCTCCCTCTGCACAAGAAACAAAACTGTTTAATAATGTGCTCATTGCCTTACTATGGATGTATTTAAGTAATTTATAGTTATAGAACTATTTTACATAATTGACAGTGACCAGTAAAAATGGCACTTCATAGGAACAAGAATTTTATTATTCTAATTTTTGCAGTTAATTCTGTATTTTTTTCTAATTGTAGCTTCTAGCCACTCTATGTCCATTCTTACTATATATATATACATTATCAGAAAGTTATTCATTATAGAACTATTCTAAGGTCAGTGTCAGATCACTTCTTAACCTTTACTACATAAACAAAATTATTTTCTTGAGACTATTGCTATTGTTTTCTTTTTAAGAACTAAAATTATTTGGCCTTAATTAACTTGCAGAGGATTGACCGTGTTGGAAATGGCAAGTATATTCAATGTAGAGAATATAGAAGAGCTATGTTACCATAGGCAATCCAAAGAATGAAAAGTGATGGGGAAAAAGACAATCTGTGTTTGCTTACCAAAGAAATGTTTGGGGCATGGGGCAGGCAGATGGTGGTATTCATTATAAAACAAACTGTTGGATTTGAAAATTAGAATTTTTTTTATTTTTGTGATTATACTAATATTTTTCTTTCTTTTTTAAAAAAGCATCAGCACTTTTATTTTACATTATTACTATTATTTGATTTATTATTACTGTTATTTGCTTTTTATCTTGAATTTCTACCAGGTGTGGTTATTAGCCTCATTTTCAAGTCATTAGTGGGGGCTAAAAGGAAAATATGTTCCTGAGAATGAGAAATATAAATCATAACGCCAGTATTGAAAAATAAGCAAATTTGTTTTCATAATTGCTTTTTAAGTAACTGCAATTGTTGGATAAAGGCAGTATCAAAAACCTTCAACATTTCTTCAAAATAAGAAACAGAATAATCCAAGTGTTTTCAGTATATTTGCTGTCACTCAAAAAGAACTGGATGAATCAAAATTTTGCAGGACAGGCCCTTCTTTTTGGACTAACCTTAATTTTGTCTGTTTGTAGACAGCCTATTTCAACCTGGGAGTTACGAGTTATTCATTTTGCATCTTATTAATTGCATCTGTACCTATGCTAAATTACGAATAATGCTGCTGTGATTAATGGTTTACCTTTTAAGGGCTTTGAGGCAAAAGAAATAACTTGTTTCATAAAGGAATATGAAAAAAAAAGAAATTTTTTGATGTTTTTCACTTTACAAAATCCAGTCTCGAGTATCAGCTACTCTATGATTTCACTGGTTTAAGAGGAAAACTAGTCATTGGTCATTAGGTATTCTATATTTAAAAACAATTTATGTTTTCTAATTTAATAACAGTTTTACATACGTATTTTTTTTATATCCGAGATGAAATATCTTCATTGAATCTCAAGCAAATACCTTGGTAGGATGAAAATCTGCATAGACACAATATTTATTACCTTTAATGGGTTAAAATTATGCTGAATCATCTTTACTATCTGGAAAACAGCAGATGATCTACAACTGGAATACAATTTATACTTAACTTTGGAAGCTCTTGCTAACTAAAATTTATTATCTGGATGCAAAATTTGCTATGAGTTGCATTATATATAGCCATGATATACGTATGGGCACAGGTATCTATGCCTTCAGGTACAACTGGTGTTCATCATTTGTTCCTATCCGTTTACAGTGGAGGTATTTATCTTAGGAATCCTGTATCAGACACTGGTATAGCTTGGGCCAGTCTGAGCACTGAGGGAAATTTGGGCAGAACTATGAAAATAAACCAGATTGTTATATGTAAGAAGAAATATCCTTTCTCTCAACCTAATAATCTGTTTTAAAGGTAATAATTTTCACTCTTCCTGTTCTCACTTTCTTACATTAATTAATAATACTTCAATTCAGTACGTGTTTGAAGTTATAATCACAACCAGTCTACTGCTAAATTGTTTATGATTTTGGATCCATCTTCTCTTTTAAGGTAATAATTATACAGTTCTTGACTCTTCTATGTGAATCTTTAAAATACTTTTTAGAAGAAACAGAAAATATTGTGTGTCTACTTAATGTAAAAACCCCCACCTTTTTCTCAAATATATATTTAAATAACAATTAATGTAGACATCGTTCTCCCCTTGTGTTGCATACAAGCAAAAAAGTGAGTAAATTTCTTGTAGAAATAAACAAGGAAAGAAAGAAAACATTATCACTAGAAAACAAATTTCCACTAGCACATGTGTGGTTTTTTGAATTTATTTTGAATTTGTTTGCTTGATCTGCTTGTAAATATAAGGGACTTCTTATGGGTAGTTCTCTTTTCTTCTTGTATCTTAAAACTTAACTGCTCTCACTTTTTACTTTGTATTTACTACATTGAATGCATAAATTTCTAATATATTTAAGTGATAATAAAATAAGTCTTCTTAGTAGTAAAAGGAACATGTACACCTAAGCATTTTTGAAATTTCATCTCATCATGTTCCCTACTGCTTCTTCCAGGAAGAATGTCCATACAGAAATTTCTGTTAGTGCAACTCTGGTGCTGCCTTTCCCCATTACTTGCTATAGCAACTATGCCAGCAGAAAGTATGAAGTGTGGGAGTGGCTGGGGTAAAGGAAAATGCTTCTAAGGAAAAAGTAATTATGACAGGAAATTCTCTTGCAGAGCTTCCATTAGGTATCTCCTTAGGTGTCTCATATTTTTAAGCTTTTTTGTTTTCACGGTCTATTTATCTAATCATAAGTAATCATTCTGAATTGCTTGTAAGGGAATTTTGTCTCATACAATTCAGCAAGCAAACAGGATCATTCTTCTGTAAGAAGTATAATTGATCATCCAGAAACAAATATAATAGGTTTTGAAGTAATTTTTGTGTTTCCAATTTTTCTTAATGAAAATTAATTCTTTATTTCAATCAGTTCAGAGTAAGCATGTTTAATGATGATGATTAGATTAGTATTACTCGATTTTTTTTAATTGCTAAACAACACTGAATCTGGAGAAGAGTCTTGGAGCTGCTTTTTTTCCCCCACTATATAAATCAATATTATTTAGCCATGTATGGGTATATTGTTCTTCCTGATATTGGTTCAATCCTTTTAAGTTTTTCCCGCACTGTATTCATATGTATATCCATACAAAACTGTCTTCTATTCTTTCTCAAAAATAAACCAACAAGCAACCCTCCCTCCACCTATCAAATCTTACAATTCCCTCTGATGATTCAGAGCTTTACCTACAGAGGAATTAATTTTATCTAAATACATCTATGTAAGCACTAGTCTGCCATAACCATCTACAGTCCTCATACAGTCAGTGGGAAGGGCAGCTCTAAATGGCAGTTGGTGCGCCTTAGGAGAGGTAATGGGATTTGTGTTCTGGGTGCCATTTTCTGTTGACAGACTATAGAAGGAGCCATGATTAGACTGGATGCTTAATGTTTATATGGTAAAATTTATGTCTTGTGAATCGGAGTAAAGGAATTTAAGTTAGACTTCTTAACTCTCAACCATTTGAATGTCTTTCCAACACACTTTATGTGTTAGCATACAATAACAATTAGCATGGAAGTGACGATAAGATTTAGTTTAATAGTGTCTAATATTTCTTCACACACAATGTATTTCCCACAAAGAAACTTTTCTTGTCTCATTTCCTATAAGCTTAACCAGGTCTTTAAATCTTTCATTTATGGTTTATAACCGATTGCTTTTTTTGTACTTATTTTATTATTAAAGAGGCAAGCATTCACCTTTGTTTTTAAATTGTAATGTAAAAGAGTTTGTGAGTCTAACCAAATGGAGCATATTTAAATAATACATTACCATAATTTCTCATGGAATAATCTATCAGGTTCCTACATGCACACGAAAAAAATAAAATTTGCATTAACAGTCTTATATACATAGTTATTTTTATTGCCAGAAACAAGTCTGCTTTTATACTTCTACATATTTTTCTTGCTTTTATTTGGCTTTATTAGTCTTGATCTAGTAATGAAATTTTGCATGTTAACCATGTTATAATCTAGGAATACTAGAAGATATATCTGGATATATCTGGAGCAGATGGAAATGTATATTATTTTATCTACAGCATATAGCCTGAAATTCTTGTGATTATTGAAACATAATGTAGATAGTGCAGTACATTTTATCTCAAAATCTTGCAGGTCTTCAAAATATGTTGTAAAGGATCTGTATTAGATCACAAAATAAAACCTCTGACCTGTTGCCAAAATAGTTATACAGATATTTGTGTTAATGTTTTTTATAGCTATGGATATCCTAGGACCATTTAGCTATTCTTTAAACCTTCCACTCTTTTACCTTTTAAAGACACTCCAGTAAATATTAACTCCATTTTAAAACATACAAGGGGTCTTAGTCATGGAGTTAATTTTAGTATACTTTTAAAAAACATAAATGTACAAATAGCAGAGATGACAAAGCAAGGTATGAAAAGGAAGACATTAATTTCTAGCAAGAAGCAATACATTATCTTAGACCAATGGGTATTTTATTAAAAACAGGCTTTTCTTTGGGTTAGAAACTGAAGCAACATTGTTCAAGGTAAGCCTCATCTACTCTAGTAGTGTAAGTTCCTCTCTGAAGTTGATAGAATTAGACTTTTCCCATTCCAGCAAGAGAAATGAGATTTTCTGTCTTTCTTTTTTAATATTGAGAAAGTTTAAACAACTAGCTTAGCTTGGATGCTGCCTTTTTACAGGGCTAAAATTTGGATAAAATGAATTCTCCCTTGAAGATCACATAGAAATAAACTTAACTGGATGGAAACCATTGTTTTTTTCAGATGTTGCTGCCAAAATAGCAGCATAATACAGTTGATGAAGAAAGACCAAATCTGACCCAAATATTGTTTTTAGCCACAAAACAGAAGTTTTGCATTTTTTTTTATTTAAGTTAATTGCATTTTTGTGCAATGGCTGAAGTTGTGTGAAAGTCTGCCCAGGGGTATCTGCAAAATTTAGTATAAAGATAAAATTAATAATTTTGTGGAAAATCACTGTGACTCTCTGCACTTTTGTATCACATTGTTTGCAGAAACCTTAGTATCAAAATACAAAAAAGTGCAGTGTACATACATACACACACATACATATAACCTGCAACTACTTCTTACCAATACAGAACTCTAAAAAAAATGCTTGTCTTAGAAGTGTTCTTCTGTACAAAACTACGTCAATTTTCAAACTCTATTTTATCTTATAAAATTACAGTTTCAGTAAATTATAAATACTTTTTCAAACAATTCTGGGGGACACATTGTTTATTTTCTGGACAACTCATGATTAAACACTGAGTGAAATCATAGCTTAGTGTTAGTAATTTATGTAAGGAAATTTCTGCTTTTGTATTTCTGTGCACCAACCTCCTCCACCTTCTTATGAATTGATAGTTCATACCTGCCATCTTGCTATTGTATAATTCAACAGACAGGAAGGTTTTAACTTCATATACTTCCAGTATTATGCTATGTAGTTTTTAGATAGTTATTATAATAAAAAAGGGTTTTACTGAAAATAATAACCATCAATTAGAGGTGATAGGCATCTTTAGTATATGATACCTCTAAAACACTATAGCAAAGACTTCGTGCTTGGTATTAGAAGTTTCTCCACTTCTGCTTTTTCTGTGTATCTTTCTCAAATCAAATAATTGAAATCATGAGTGAGTGCTTTCATGACTTGACTTATGGTAGCCAAATAATTTGTTTTAAGACCAGAGCAGATCAGATAATCTGTGGGCATGTTTTGAAATAACTGAATTATTTAATTTTAATAGGTCATAAAGCTTGCTTTTGAAGAGTTTGAACTGGAAAGAGGCTATGATACTCTTACTGTTGGAGATGCTGGGAAAGTTGGTGATACCAGAACAGTGTTGTATGTGTAAGTACAGAACTCCAAAAATTTTCCTTGGAAATTTTTTGTCCTATGTTGTTTCTTCTGGGTCATGAGATATCTATTTAATTTTGTAATCTTAATGTATGTAAGCTTAAAATTCGAGTACTGTCAAAGAAAATTGTTCATTATAAAATTCACTCCAGACCTTTAGTAGCATCTTTATAGGCTTTAATATCAGAGGCTAAAAACTGCAAAGAACTGAGATTAGATTTTTTTTAAAGCAGAAAAGCTTCTTTTAAGAAACAAGTACTATCTGTATAACTCTAATTGTATTCACAAGCAATTAAAGGAAAAAGAAGCTAAGATTTCAGCAAGCAAAAAATACAACTTGTGTAAAATAAATAACCCATTCATTAATTTCAAAATTTTTATACTTAAAATTGGATTTGTGAACAAAATTTTCATGAAAGCATATAGGCCACTTCAGTAAAGTTAAATATACTTCATGAATTTATATATTATAACATAACATAACGTAATGTGTAGAAACTTACATAAATTTGAAGGAAAATTCCAAACTAGATAGCTGATCTTAAGATACAGGTCTTTAATGCTGTCTGGGCTAACGGAAAGAAGAGAATCCTGTACAGATTGATTAATCTCATCTACCTTAACCATCGCATGTTGGTTGCATATGCTTATTTTCCATCCTTCATAACGTGAGCTTGTGGTCACGAGATATTTTAGTTGTAGCTCTTTGAGGGTTAAGTTAGCATATGAATCCAGAATACAGAGAATACAAAACAAAATTACAGGGTTAATAAATCAGCAATGACTAAATAAGAGAAACTAGCAACATTTATTTAATAATGACATTACTTGACATTGCAGAGAAATCTACTGGATAAAGACAGTATTGAAGACATTTGATAAAAAGAATCCATTGTAATTTTATATTTTGGGGTTTTTTAATCTATAGAAATTACTGAAATGTTTATTTTACATAATTATAAAAAATGAGTGCACTTAACAACCACAGAATTTATTTTAAATTAATTAGAATATTTTTGGAGGGACAAGTCTGAGGACAATATCTTCATTTTACCTATTTGTTTATGAATTTATAATATTTATTAATGGCTACTTTCTGAGCTATGATATCAAAGTACATAGAACTAGGTATCCATAGTTTAATTTGTCTTAAAAGCTAAGACTGGAAAATGATTGGGTTATTTGCGTGATGCATGTGTCTTGTGTTGCAATAGCACCTAGCTGCTACTGAGTAAATTGAATTCCATGTTCTCAGTGCCTGAAAAAGAAAATAAGAAAAAAAATCCTGGTTTAAGAGCTTAGACTTTAAGTTAATGAGAAAAGACTTGAACTGGGAGTAAGAATTTCAACACCCGTGTATACTTTTTCTTGCATTTTGCAGAGCAATTAAATACCACAACAAACTTTCTGGGGATGTTAATTTAACTGCTTGTTGCAAAAGGGTTTGCAATTTTTCCTTTTTTTTAATTGGGATACATTTTGGCTTATAGGGATCCCAAAACTCCTTCAGAGTCAAGTTTCTGAACTTAGTAAATTTGGTACCCCAAATTGTTCATTCTCTTTGTTGCACTGTGAGTACTTCACATACCACAGTTTGCCTTTTTAAAATTACTTATCAAGTAATTGTCAAATTTCTTCTTTTTACCTTTCCATTTGAAGGGATTTAGCCTGTGACTATATATTCCACATTTATCTTCCATGACTGCCTTAAAAAAAAAAAATTAAAAAATTCTAAAATAGTCTTAGGTCATATTAATTGCTATTTTTGGTATCTTAAGAAGGCAGGCCCCAATAGTCACATCACCTCCTATAAATATTTTTAACTTTAATAACATTTTGAAGATCTCTGTGGCAGACATCCACTTCAGAATCTATCACTGGTGTTTCTAGCACTAGTACAACGTTCTCACTAGAGACATGCAGTACTTCTTCTAGCCCTTCCTTCAGTATGATTTTTGACTAGAATAGCAACTGTTTTATCCTTATCACTCTATAGCCTATTAGTTAGGATTACAGTACAGTGTTGGCCCTTCCATCTTTACTGTAAATTGTATCTTTGATGAAAACAAAGTTTATGCAATTAAATTTTTCTGCCTTTTGGGTTGCAATGCTTTGCACATTAGCACTACCCTGAAAATCATTCGAGAAAGTAAATGATTAATAACTTAAATATAGTGGAAATACAGGAAGGCCCAAGTATGAAACTACAGTCTCACAATATTTAGCAATGAATCTGAATTTCTATTGTGACATTGTTTTCACAGTTATTAAACACTGGATTGTATCATGCATTACGAAATACATTGTATTTAAACTGCATCACAGATATGCTCCATTTCACTTGCTTTTGAGAAAGGTCTTGTGTGGATGGAAAGTAACTTTCTTCATAAAACACTAGGTCCACTTGTAGACTACATTATCATGAGAAGGCTCATAGCTAAATGTCAAAGTGATTTTCTTACCAAAAATTTCTATTACTTGGTTTTAATAACTTCTATTGTATTTAATGAGGTTTGAACAGCACCTTGCAGTTTTTTATTCTTCTCAGGGGAATGAAGCAGCTTATAGCAAAGACTTTTCTGGCTAGATTTAATTTATAATTTCTGAGGATCTCTTAAAAAATAATACAGCTTTTCTTATGCTAAGCAAGTTTCTGTTGGCAGCTGAAATGCCAGCATTTGTGCAGAAATTCTACAAAATATCAATGTAGAAACTCATGCATTTGATTCTGAATCTTCATAGCTTTTACAATTTAGTTTGAACTAAATATGCAAAAATAAATACATTTGTAAATCCAAACCTAATTTCTAAGTGACTTGAACCTTTCCCCTACATATGAAATTGTCACGTCTGAACACACAAGCCTCAGCCCCATGCACAATTTTCTAGCTGTCAGATGCTAGAGCCCTCAAGGTAGGAGCTACTTCTGGGTGCTTTATTATAAACTTAGTACTCAAACTTTACAGTGAGCTCAGTTATGTCAGGTTGTTTGTAAGCCAGCCATCCAATGAACACTGGAAACTGCCTAATGGCAGGTCAGTAAACAAGGGACCTTTTAAATACTTGATGGTAAGAAGATTGAGGGAATTGACAAGGATCATGATACATACATTTATGTATATCGTAGAACAAGCTTTCTGTAGTGTCCGAATTCTCAAGAACTGGCAATTATCTGTGTAACATCAAAGCTGTAGCACTACACCTAACGGGGAATAGGAAGGGTTACTGATGTTTAAAAAGGAGAAAAAAATATAGACTATCCAGCTCAAATTTAATTTTTGGAAGAAATTTGAAAAATAATTAGAAAAAATCTTTTAAGTTCATGTAAAATAGCACTGAGATGGTACAATAAACAATACACTTTGATGAAGAGCAAATTATTTCAAATTATTTTAATGCATTTCTATGACTGTGGTTGACATTTTGGGTAGGTATATGTTGGTTTTTAGTTTATTAAAGCAGTCTAATTTTAGTATTTATAGTAAACTTTTTAGAAAATCTTATCATCAACAGCTTAATTAAAGGGGGATGTGGCCATCAATTTTATGATTTTTAACAATTACTTCATCTGTAATCCTTACTTGTGGAGAATTTAAAAATTTTTTATGGGGTATGTAAGCTGAGATGGTTAGCTCTGGAAATACAGCAATACAGCTTACTGAAAATTAATCTAAATATGTTTAGGCTGTAAAGTTTTGACGAGTTATTTCTCATATCTAACAGAGTTGGGCTAAAAGCTAGAGACTACCCTCACAAAATAATTCACTAGCAATAATCATGGTGAAGGTGAAGATTATCAGTCATAATGTGTTCTGCAATGCCCTATGTTGTGTTCTTAAATTCTTGTAAATTAAAATAACAGTTTGCTTTAGAAAGTCTGCTTTGCCTTCAAAATGCTGTGAGTCATATTTTTCTTGAAATAGTTACATTAAGACTGAATTTCCTTTTTTGAAATGATTCCCTTAAAACATAAATCTTTTAACTTTTCTTGTATAGAAATCTTCTATTTTTTTTTTTCCCCGATACACAGAAGAAATCAGAAATTAGTGGTTCAAACCCAGCTGCTTATGTCAGCTATTTCAGTACACAGACAACCGTCCATGACTGACAGAGAAATGCTTTTTTGGTAAACCCTTATCCTTTTCTTCTATTCACACACAGTTTGGAAACTTACTGGGGGCTTGGAAAACAACCTACCGTTCCATAACTGATAAAAAAAACAGGCCGCCTTTTTATATATCTCAAACATTATTGAATCTGACTTGCTATTAACTTATTTTATTTCACATTGCTTAAAAAATTCTTGCTTCTGGATTTTTTAGAAGTTGTAAAATTTAGGATAGGAAGTAGGTTTTGGTTTTTTGTTTGTTTTTTAATACTGTGTTGGAGTCTCTCTCCTGTGATTAGCTAGGTAGCTGACATTAGTAGTATTAAAAGAAAAATACAAAGCCAAGTAAAATCATGGATTTTTAGCAACATTTGCTGTTTATCACACCTTTAATAGTCAAACCTTCAGAGCTTTAGTTTGTGATACGGTTGCAGTTAAACACACAAATAGCATAGTGGCATGTCATCTTTGAAGGACAGAAAAATACTGTAAAACTGTTTATTTATTAACACTCAAGAAGTGTTAATGATTGAATTTAAAATAAATTTTATACAGTAGTTTAATGTCACACAGGCAGATTTATTGACTTTTGAATACAGTGCTTCATTCAGCTTGCTTTATCGTTCTAATGCCTCCAAAAGACCTTTTTGTTTTTCTTTGGGTTTTTTCTCCCTTTCCTTCCCCTTTCCCTTCCAACAGTCTTGGCTCCCTTCCTATATCCCCTAGATGTGAACCTGAGCAAACAATGGCATCTATTTTGGCTGGTTCATATCTACTGTCTATGGATAGGCCATTGGCATTTTGAAGGGAGAAAACATTAAGCTGCAGGATAACTTCCTCAGCTTGGGGCTCTTTGTTACCAACTCGGTAATTTTCATTAAGCCTGTGGGAATTTAGATATCTTTATTATCTTCTTCTTTAGACAAATCTGGTTAATATTAATTAGTCAGTTCAAGTTATATTAGGGAGACAACTAAGGGTCAGATGGATGGATAGTGTGAATGTATGGTTACCATTTCATTGGGAAGCAACTTTAAAAAAACCTAAACACATCTATTGTTTTTTTTTTTTTTTAATTGACAAAAAAAGTCTCTGTTTTTGTGATGTGATTACACCTTACTCTGTTTTGTTGTAATTTTTTATTTGCTTTTTTAAATTTTACTTTTATTTTATTTACATACTACACAGACATTTACATGCAGTAAAAGTATCCCATACAACTCATAAAGACTTAGAATTTTAGAGTTCATCTTATCTGTGTTCAGAAATTATCAGTGTAGGTCTCATACATTTAGTCAGGTTACTGTGTATAAACAAGAGCCATTGTTACTTGCGTAGGCAGTAGATTTACACATCTGAATAGCCATTGAGAAATTCTTGCAGGAAAACCACAGGTTTCCAGGTGTCTTCCAATAGATCTCCACTATTGTCAAAAGACATCAGTGAAATTTTCTTCATTGCTAAAACCCCTCAAACTTTTGTTTATAGCAAAGTGCAGAATACAGAGCATGGCTTAACAGTTACGGCCTGGTATTTTGGTTAAGTGTTTTAACTGGAAAGATAGGTCAGAAATTAATGGTTATTGCTGTGGTTTCAGAAGGTGATCCCCAAAATGTATATATACTCCTTACCTTTTCTTTCTTTATCTATTTCTGCAGGCTTCTCCTAAACTACTTTTCTTTATGTAACTTGCCATCTGGCCAGTTTTCTTACTTTCATAGGCTACCTATATTATTCATTGAAATGAATGTCACAACTTTATCAGCAATTATTATTTTATCAGCAAGAGTATATTAATTATTCTGGATATAATGTAGCATCTTTCTTTTTGAAACTGTACGTTCCTAATTAATTTGGCAAGCAACTCAAATTTTCAGACTAAGCAACCATTTTGTTTTAATTCTTACTATTAACACAGGTCAAACACATATCACTCTGTCTTATCAACTTCCTTACTTATCCAAGCTAAGCTCTGTTTGTGTGTTTGCTTATGTTGATCTAGAATAGGTTTATGTTTTTTCACCTACTTTTCTGTACCTGTAATACTACCAACTATATAATACTATATAGTATATAATACCATATATACTATATACTAATACTATATATACTATATAGTATATAATACTATATATCAATATAATACTGCCAACTGTTTACTACCAGGTCATAACCAAATATCTTCTAGACTGTATGAGAGCACACTCAGCCATTACAGCAGGAGTTCTAGGTGCATAGGCAGTATTAATTAGTAAGACTAATTAGGACAGGATTCCTACAGCTTGCCTCATGGGTCCTCAGTTCTCACCTTCTTTCTGCTCAGCCTCTCCTTTTACTATATCTTTGCATTTAAGTTGCAATAGTATTAACATCTGGTTGATTGTATTTAGATAATTTGTTTGTGGAAGAATCCAAATACTGGTTTCTGTTTTCTTTATAGCTTCTTTCTTGAGAAATTCTGCTTCTGGGACACCTTGTCTCAGTTTGGCATGGTATTTATTCTACTTATCTCACACATATTTGTTTATAATAGTCAAAGCTGAGAGCTGGAAGAAAGAGAGAGAAGACAGTATGTGACCTATTGTCGTGGTTTAGCCCCAGCCAGCAACTAAGCACCATGCAGCCGCGCGCTCACTCCCCCTACCCCGATGGGATGGGGGAGAGAATCGGAGTAAGAGTGAGAAACACTCCTGGGTTGAGATAAGAACAGTTTAATAATTGAAATAAAGTAAAATGGTAATGATAATAATAACAACAATATAATAATGATAATAATGATAATGATAATAATAATAATAATAATAATAATAATAATAATAATAATAATAATAATAATAATATACCAAGCAAGTGATGCACAATGCAATTGCTCACCACCCGCCGACCGATACCCAGCCAGTTCCTGAGCAGCGATTGCTGCTCCCCGGCCACCCCCGCCCAGTTTATATACTGAGCATGATGTCATATGGTATGGAATAGCCCTTTGGTCAGTTTGGATCAACTCTTCTGGCTGTGCCCCCTCCCAGTTTCTTGTGCACTTGGCAGAGCATGGGAAGCTGAAAAGTCCTTAACTAGCATAAGCAGTACTTAGCAACACCTAAAACATCAGTGTGTTATCAGCATTCTTCTCCTACTAAATCCAAAACACAGCACTATGCCAGTTACTAGGAAGAAAATTAACTCTATCCCAGCCAAAACCAGGACAGTATCCACTCCTTATTCTATACCATCTACGTCATGCACAGGCCCTCCCCTTTCCAATGTGTTCTAACTCAACACCACCACTTTCCCTATCTTGATATATACACACAGATATCATTCCCTTTGTCTATGGGTCATCCCTCTAAAATGTCCATTGAGTTAACTTAGTCCATGACTTTGGGTTCCATCTGTCATCACAGTCTTTCAGAGCAGGAGAGGTGGTGTGCGGTGTTGGAATGTTGCATGCTGAAGTCAGTTCTCATTCCAACACAGTTTCATCAAAGTTCATTTTCATTAAGCTGGGCAATTCTTACTGTAATACTGTTGATGTGGCATATAGCAACCATAACATACAGTATTGCATACTTAACATTATCATACTATATTATTATATTAACATTATACTATATTATTATATTAACATACAGTTAAGAGATAACATACAGTGAGAGATAACATACAGTATTATATAGCAATTAACATCATACCATTCAGTTCATTGACTATTTTCACCCAAAATCAAATTCCCTTGAGGTACACATTGGACTTCCCCATCCTTTCACATCACCCATCAAGTGCACCCAGGTCCTTGAGCAAAAGCAATCCCACGAATGGGTTTGCCTTTGCCAGAGGTGGAAGTAACCCAGACTGTCTTCCCCAGCATATTTTTTATGTGCACTACAGGGACTTTATCTCCTTCTGCAGTACGTAAAAGTTTTGATTGGGCAGGGCCAGCTCAATTGGCAGATCCCCTGGTGTTGACTAACCAGGTGGCTTTTGCTAAATGCGTATCCCAATGTTTGAATGTCCCACCACCCATTGCTCTCAGGGTAGTCTTTAACAGGCCATTGTGTCGTTCGATTTTCCTAATCATAGTAAATCCAAACTAAATCCAAAACACAGCACTATGCCAGCTACTAGGAAGAAAATTAACTCTATCCCAGCTGAAACCAGGACACCTATTTAAGCAAAACAGTCTACATAAATGAAAGACACAAAGTCATTACTATTTCCTTACATCAACTACAGTTGATGCAGTACTTGTAGCTTCCATCCCCAAAGCTTCTGATACATGGAGCTCTGCGTGGAGATCAAGGCATATGTCCTCTTCTTGTGATGTATTTTGTTTTCATATCTGATACCAGCTTAGAGATATTCTTCAGCCACTTATGTGCGACTTTTCCCACTACCTTTTGAAAAACTATATAGCTAACACCAAGTTCTGAACAGTTTTTCAGATACAGTACTGGAACCTGATTACATGGGAGACAGTTTTCACCATTAAGTAATCTACAAAGATTTTTTTTTCTTAATAATTTTCTGACACACATCTTTTTGAATTAAGATACAAGAATTATAGATGTACAAAGGATATTACTGAGAAGATCTAAGGTGTTATGGTGGGAATCACCAACCTTCCCTATATGTGTTGTATTGAAATGTACGTATCTATACATATTTATCACACATTACTGTATGAGAAATAGCAGTTTCCCCTTAAATTCAATAGATCATTGTGAGTTACTTGAATGGAGTAGATAAGGTTCCGGTAAGTTCTTCTGAACACATGTGCTGTAAGGCATGTAACCCAACCTCCTTCACTTTCAAAAAGCATGGCAAAAAAAGCAATGCTAATCTAAACAAGTGCAAACTATCTAACTCATAGAGGCCCTCACATTTCTAATAGCTTAATTACTTAAAGAAAGCTTTAGGTAGGAACAGCTTTATTAAAAGTGTTTAATCATTGTTAACTTGAATGCAGTAATTAAAATTTTTTTTTCCTGTCTTAACATTGTTCTAATAAATATGATATTAATAGTTTAAAAGGCTGTGTTTTTTAGTAGTAGTAGCAGTAGTAATTTATGCCTCTGCAAATGACTTTGCAATTTATCTTACATGCAGACTCACTGGATCTAGTGTTCCAGATCTTATTGTGAGCATGAGCAACCAGATGTGGCTTCATTTACAATCTGATGACAGCATTGGCTCACCAGGATTCAAAGCTGTTTATCAAGGTACGAACTAAATTAACTCTTTTAAACTCTTGTTGTAACTTTCTTCATTACATCCCAACAATTTTTTTTCAAATAGGCATTTAGTCCTTTCACAAATTTGGAGGTTTGATACAGCCTCTACTGTTAACTAATGGTTAATGGAGATACGGCTTTGCAAATACCTACAACATAACTAAAAATAATATGAAGTAAGAATGGAAATTACTGTTCTAATGTTTTTTGTCTGAAGGTCAGTCCAAACTACAAATTTCTACCATATTTGAAAAATTTTAAATATTACATTCTGCTAACCTGTATAATTCTTTGTATGTGATATTATTTGAAAATTATGTTTAGTTTGGTCAGACTCTATTGGGGTAGTTACAAAAGTTGTTTTCGTGCCTCACCAAGAACCTTCATAGACCTAAGTGAAAATTAGTATGTGACAAAAACAACAGATGTGTTGTATATGATTATGGAAATTAAGAAGATGTACAAGATTGTGGAAATTTAACCCCCAAAAAGTGATCTAAATAACCCTAGCCTCATTTGCGTTGCTTCTGTCTCAAAGAGATGAGAACCGTGGGAACATAAGCATCTTTAGTTTTTCTTGACTGTGAGCTTCAATTTGATACTTTCTGAAGTTGATTCATTCTAGTAAAAAATACCTGATATCTGGTGGCATATATGCATATATTGAAATTTTCCATTTTAATAGGTTGCATAGACTTGCAGCTAGAAAGAGCTCTTGCTTATTAACATATGGTATCACTTCTGGTTAATTTTCATGTTAATTAGTTCACCTTAAGGATAAGGACAAAACCAGTTAATACTATTTTCAGTAGTTTCTTATGGGCACATATGGTGAAAATGATTTGATAGTAATTTTGTCGAAATAGTTTTGTAAAAATGATGCTGCAGAACATTGAGAGATTGTTCACTGTTCAATAACTGAAAGTAACATAATTAGAAGAGTGGGAGTTCTCCCTAAATATTTTTCATAAACTGAAGCACCCTATCTAAATGCTTCATTTCACTTGTAGTTACCTTACTGTTTCAGCACCAAAACAGGCAAAATAAAGAGTGAAAAGTTATGTAGATGTTAGTTTCAAGTTTAGTAAACTATACATTTATTACACTAAGGATATTAAGACAGGCTTGCCTGCACAGGTTTTTATAAGTGGTGTCATATGCTGATGGCATATTGTGAACTCTAATGATGAAAAGAACAAGAAGGGGAAATGCTCCCCAGTGGTCAACCAGGAAACCCAGTGTTGGTTCTCCACGCCAGTATCCTTCTACAGGTGGTCTCTCCATTGAAGCAGATTAGGATTGTTTTTTCACCATGATTTTTCCCTAGTACTATATACTTTTCTTTGGGACTCACACAAACTCAGCATTGGTTATTCCCACTCATGGTACTGATTGAAGTATGCTAATTAGGTCATGTTGTATTTTCATAGGTTGTTAAATTTCTCTGTGCATATATTGTTGGACAATATTTATTGAGTATTTAAATTACTATTATCTACTGTTTTTATGCACCTTACTTTGGTTTTCTTTAATGTGAACTGAAATCTAAAAAACAAGAAGTACGGAGAGGGGGAGAAAAACAAGGTGATTCTCATGATGGTGGCAATTGTCTCCCATGAGAATCCTCCGTAGCAACACTACTGGGATTTGCAGGTCCATGGCCATGAGAATAACAATATGAGAACAACAAGGAAAAAGTACCATCACAGAGGCTGTTGAAATACTATCACAATTGCTTAGGTGAGATGTTACAGAGCTGTGAGTAAAAAAGCAGATTCAGGCCCGTAGCATTACTATGGCTAATACATTAAGGTATCTTAAGACATTATGCAACACATTCATACTACACAGTTACACTACTCAGGTGTGTTGTGTTGCCTGAAGGCAATGACATATTCTTTCTTTAAGTTAATTCCACCCCTTCTTGTCCCTTCTTTCATGGTTTCATCTTTTTTACTTGTGTCATTTCTAGGGACCATGTTTATTAAGACAATGTATTTTCTTCATAGAATCCATTTGTAACTTACATAAAGTGGAAATAGTGAGTATGTAGTGGAAAGAGAGTATTGGCACAAGTTATGTATGTGACACTTGCATTTTTTCCTCAATCCAAAATTATGAACTTTATTTCATTGTACCTCTGAGTTATTTTTCTGCTATCATTTCTTTCTGGTATTTCTAATCTAAAGGTGTCTTTTTTCATTTCTGTATTTGTCTAACTTACCAAACATATCTTATTTCATTTATGGAGTTCAACCTCTTCTGGGAACTTTCTGAAAACAATTGAAGTATACACTGTGAATTTTGCAGTAGTAGTGGCATCTCTGTTATGAAGTATATTCTTATGATTTGATGGTTGGATTCTGGCTTTCAGTCTTGTTTTACAACCAATTGTGAGTCCTTCTGTGTTTTTGTAGTTTTGGAAATTAGTTCCAGAATTGTAAAATATGAAATGTTCGCAATCTCAGAAGTGTAGTAAATGTCTTAATACAAAAGTGAACTATAACATTTTCTCTCTTTTACCTCAGTGCTCTCATTAGTTTTATTAGAATTTTGTCATATTCTTTTATTGCTGACAAAACTTTTATCCGTCTGCACTCTCAACATATCTCCTGTTTTAGGCCACGTGTAAAATCTTAAACCTCTGTCCTGCCACAAGATACTTCAATGATTCTGCTTCCCCTTTGTTTAATAGTCAAAGAACCTGTCCAAAAATAGAATCTCATTTTAACAATGATAAAGTTAATGGATTGTGACATGTGACCTCAAAGACACTGTATTTGTGATTGCAGTTAGCTAAAAAGAAAGCAAACCACAACCTTTGGTGGCTTGTACATGGTCTATAGAGACAAAGTAAAGGGCATCTTTATTTGAATCTTTTTTTACCAAAATGTCTGAGTTTTGCTCAGGATTAGAACATAACTCCTCACCCTCTTGGGCAATATTTTACAATTGACCAGCTGAATCTTGACTTTGCATCTATTACAGTACAACCAATTTTTCTGTTAATATTTACGAAGTGTCATAGACTGATTGCAGTTTATAGAAAATTGTTACTTTAGCTGAGCTTTGGCTCACTTTAATTATGAAACTGAGAAGCATTATTTTGATGATGCAGTTCACATATCCTACATTAGTATATCCACCTAAAAATGGCGTGAAATGATGCCTGTAGATGAACTGATGCTATATAAAGATTTTGTATATGAGTAGTAAATTTAATCCTGTTTACAGTTTGCCTAAGGGATTAAGGGAGGAACAATTCTTGCCATATTCTTATGCCTCTTCTTTGGCTCACCTTCAGAAAGATCTTAATGTCAGAAATATGTAGTGTTTTCTATATTTTTATTACTCAAATTTCTTGATTTTGAATACCATTGAAATTTGCTTTAAGAAAAGTTCTGTGGTCTGCCTAATTAGTCAGGCTTCTTGTACTGTACAATGCAGGTCTTCAGTAGTTGGATCCACAAGAAAGATTTCAGACATAGGTCCTCAAGAAATAATTACTAGGAATAGTTTGGAATACAGGAGAATAGTACTGTATCTGTATCACTGTATTGAATGGAACGTGAGCTGTGGATACACAGATGGTAAAATTAATGTTGAGATTAGCTTGTTAACTTGACAAAGCTGATAAACAGATAGTGTGTTAGTAAATACAATAGTTGCCTTGATACTTTTTCTGTAAGTCTTCATCAGTTGCCAGGTATTATAAAGACAAAGATAATTTAAACATTACCTATATGTAAGTACATTATTAATAAGCAAAATGCAAGATGCTACAGGCAGCCTTCACTTTGATGTTAAACTTTCTAAACCATATTAGAACCGTATTATTATCGCTAAACCAGAAAGCTATTAACTCATATTAAAAAATTTAACATGCTGAAGAATAATCTGCACCTAAGGTTACTTTTCTTAAAAAGCTGTTCTATAGACTGTAACTGGAAGTCCTGCATTCTCTGTTATAGATCCCCAGACATCTTAACAGAATGGTTCAATATATTTCTGAAAGAATCTCTGAAAGCATCTACAGTTTCTGTGAAAAGGCCAGATATTTAAATTGTTCTGTCCTTGAAAGAAGAGAGATATATTGTAATACCACACCTAATTATATCAAAGGATCTATACTGAAATCCTCTTTCCAGTATAATCTATGACAATTTTCTTTACTGAAGCCAGCATGACCAGGTGTCGCTCCACACATCTTCATTAAGTAAAGAGAAGGAAAACAAAGTATGCTATTATACATAGTTAATGTCACTAAAATGGATGTTGTCTTCTGCGGTAGACATAGAGAAATTACTGACTCTATTTCACAGCTGAGATTTCGTGATGAAAACTGTAACGTTACCCAGTGAATACAATTAGGTACTTGTGTAGAGAAGGCTGTGCTAAAGATAAAATTTTCAAGTTTTGTTACAGAACCAAAAAAATCAGAAGGAAATTTATTCAGAGTAAAAAATAACAGATTTAGGCTGTCATTAAGACAGTTTTCAGGATTTCAGCAATAGACATGTTTAGAAAGGAAAGGAATTAAAAGACTAGACTGTAAGTTCTATGTATGTCTCTAATACAATTTTTTTCTTTTACCTGTATATTTAGTAAGGTTATGAAAGACTTCAGTGTATTTCTCCATGCAAAGGACGTACCTGAAATCCTCATATGTCACCTCCTGGAAGAATAGCATAACCATGCTGAATGGTAGTCTTGTTGAAGGTTGTTGCCAGTCTCCCTTGTTGAAGTTTCAGTCTGAATAAGGTTTAAATATACATTAGAACAGGGCCTGGTATCTTCTGAACACTCTGATTTAATTGGTTTAGATTGATGCAAAGTAGTTATTTTAAATGAGTAAACTATTTTTTGAAAGAAATTTTACTGAACTCTAACTTAAATTCCAGTCCTGCTATGCAATGACTCTAAAACCTGACTGATTTTTTTTTTAATATATATTACTGTATCTCTAAAGAACAACATGACACATACACTTAAATAGAGATAGTATACATAAATTGTAATCCTAAGGATGAAAACAATATCGATATCAACATACCACCCTTTTGACCTGACAGGTTAATGTTGTAACACCAACAGACAAAGTGTATTTCTACCACTGACATGCTAAGACTGTATTTTTACAAGGAAACTTTTCTTGCAATCAGTTGCTGGTCATGGGCTAAAGCAGGAACTTTTTTTTAGATACAATAGGTAAAGAATTTTTCATTAAAGTAATTCTTAAATCATGCAACTTTTTTTTTTTTTTATTTAATTAGTTTTCCTCTTGAGCTGCATTTTGATTATGTTTTGACCACAAGTGAAGACCACTCATGCCCAAACTTGCCCAGCAACTTGTGATCTGATGTAGTATTAAGGCAGATTTGAATCAAGAGAAAGATTTGGTTTATGCCATTTCTTACTATAGGTCCAGGCATACATTTACTTTTTACATGGGTGAGATAGTCATAGTCATTGCCATGCATATCCAGGTCAGGAAACTGTAATATGTTAATGTGACATTATGCCTTGTAACAATATCAAATGGTGATGTCAGGTCAAGAGGTTGGCCCTGGACACCTTCTGATAGGGCCTAGAGTTGCAGCCAAAACCAAGAGTGATAAGGTGAATAACATGCCTGAGTTTGGCTTATTCCACTCATGTCATTATTGTGCCACATCTAAAAACAGGTGCTTTATGGCTGTTAAGGTTCAAGGTGGATTGTGCAGTCAGCTGATCATCAGGCTGCTTCCATGCTTGTGTTCCCATCAGCTGTGCCACACTGACACAGAAGTAGATGACAGTCAGCATGAACTTTTAGGTGTGAATATTTTAGAATTTCATTAAGCTTGAGATTTTTCTCCCATTCAAGCCTGTAGACCTGTCAGTCTGATAGAAATACTTAATCTTTTGACTTCCAAACTTCTTGATAGCCAGTATAGCAACATCTGTTTCGTAGCCTGTTTAGAACTCACTTTTTATTCCTGCCTTTGCACGGTTATATAAACTAATGAAGTTAATTCACTGGCTTATCCTTTAGTTCATAACAGTCTTATAGAAGAAATCTGGTGATGCAGTGATACAATCCTGAGCATTTTATATAATTTGAAGTTATTAAGAATTCTTGGAGATGTCAGGAAGTATATCAGCCCCTGCAAGCAGCTGAAAATGTCAAGTTTACAACCTTAATTTGTATTGATGCTCAACCGAGCAGTAAAGCTTTAAGCTCTCCATTATGATGTTGTTTGGAAGAAAATACTTCTTTCCTCCTGACACTAGTAGAAAAATACTTTCAAAAACATACTTCAGTTGCTCAGATAAATGTCAGTTGTCTTTTTGCATACAGCTACAGTACTTAGTAAATCTTAAATCAGTGCAGTGCTTTACAAACACACAACTAGTTTATAAATGTCACTGCACTACCAATATTGATATAAAACTTTGTTACTGCTCAGAGATTTGATAAAACCTGCGCTGAAAGTAAGTACTGGAATTAGGCTTTTTTAGGACTGTCACAATTAGACATGCATTCAGGGAAATCATGATGTACAGCATAATGCTTGGAAGGAAAACAATTCATAAGTCATTCAAGGAAAACTGAGCTTCCTATTTTGTTCTAAGCTTTTCTCTTTCTTTTATGTCTTTCATGTATATTAAGTTTTCTTTTTCTGTTTTGTTCCTATGTATTATAATTCAGTCATTATTCAAGTGTGTGCTTTTGGAGCACAGGCAATAAATATATTTCATATTTTATGTGAATATTTTCATGTGTTAAAGCTATTTGGTTCTGTGGAGAACTGCCAGAGAGTTTCGCCATAATATTGTATGAATGAATCTGTAGTGCCATACAGTGCAGGTTAGTTTTGTGGATGGGCAAATGTCAGTCACTTAATTTCCAGCACAATGTATTATCAATCATTTTTGGATAAGGAAGTTTTCCTATATTATCTAACCTTATTGTTCAGGTAAGCCTACAGCAGGCATTTCTAAGTTTTATCATCCTTGAGTTTTCTTTCAAGGAATAAATAGTATCATCAGTATGTTACTAATAGAGTGAAAAGAGGCATGCTAAGTTCCTGATAATTACCGCAACAGTTTTAAAGTGATTTTTTAATAGTGGCGAATATCTTTGCCTTAGTTTTTTATAATGGTTGAGGTGGCAGACAGAACCCACTTTCCGTCTAGAAAATACACATGGACTTGAGGAACATAACATCATGGTGATATGCTTTAATTGGCTGAGTGTATTGCATATTTATATATTAGCAGGCTGTAGCGGGTAAGATCAAATTTCCATCTATACCACTATCCTTTATTAAACATTGCAAATAACAGAGGCTTAGTGAAGAGTATAAAAAGGGGTAAGCATGTAACACTACATAACTCTTCATCTCCCTCCTGAATTAACAAAATAACAAACCTCAAAAGTCCAGATTGTATGAGTACAGATTTGTTAAGTAAATGCATTTTATGCCTTTTTAATTTTTATATTGCATAACTCTGCTTCTAGTGTCCTATGTTTATAAGAGCATGTTTCAGAATCAATGTCTGTTACTCATCTCAATCAGTTTGCAGATTAACATATAGGAGTTCAGTTATAATGTTTAAGCAGCGTATTAGCTTCTTTCACTATAACCTTTAATGTAATGCTAATAATGGGGATACTAAATATTTTGGAAAAGAACGTGTATGTTTCACATAGAGTGGTTTACTGACCTGATATCAGTGTACATTTTTAATTTTCTGATTTCATCTTTATTAATGCGATCCGTTATTTAAACTTCAGAATTTAAAAAGTAAAAAATCTAAACACTTCAACATTTAAAATTTGGTTAGGTACAGCCAGTATACAGCCACATGTATTCTTTCTTAGTTATATGACATGACTGTGGCTGGGAAGCTTCCCTCTCCCTTCCCCGCCAGACTGCAGCTGTGTCTGACTGATTAGACATATGTGCATTCAAATATTTTTAGTGATTGACTCGACAAGTTAAAGCTTATCATGAGTTTAAAGCCTTTGTTTGCCTCTTCGCATAAAAATATTATACATTGAAACAATAACGTTGTCTCTGAATAAAAGAGAACTGTTATGTTTTAGCTCAGCCAGTGAAGATAATTCTTCTAGTCAAGCTTCTTTGGAAAGTAGTTTCATATCATAATTACACACATTCTATGTAGAAAACAGCTCAGACATTTTTATTATATTACAGAAAAGGAAAATGTTATCTGGCTTTTCATCCAGGTTAATTATTCAGTATGTTTGACTTTAACATAAATGTTATTTCCAGGTTCTAATTAAACTTTAATTAAAGGTTTACCATGGCCGTATTTTTTAAAAACATTATTAACATTTGATGATCTTTCTTAGTGGCTAGATAGCAACAAATTTTAAAAATAAAACACATTTTCTAATAAGTTTCTAGTAAGATATAAATGAGAATTAAATGTAAGCATCGTTTTGGGGCTTTTGTTTGTTTATTTGGTTTTTACTTCTGGAAGGTGCTTCTTTGTACTTTGTTCCTTCCACTGAAAAAAAACCCAAACAATGGAACTGAATGGAGTTGAATTTCAGTTTTTGAAAGATAAATCCCAGTCTTTGCTTCTTAGCAGATACAGCTCAGTCAAAAGTTTGATAGAACAACTTAATCATTTTAAGTAAATGGAAATTTGCAATAGCTTTTTACCATTTAAAACTTTATCCCTTTGCTGTCTTTTTTGATATTTGTTTTTAATATAGAAAATGCCACAGTGTGTGCCATGAACTTAGCTGTCCACCTACATTACCTATGAAGATAGTCCCTTCACTCTTCTAAGCCAAAATAATTCTAGTTTATTAATTTGCCTTATGTATTTCAGAAAGTGGTGAAATACTCAGGATAGTCTTGTTAAAATCCACAACTGAGACTGTTTGGCATCCTCTGTAATTTGTAAAGTTTCTGCAAATGTTGGTCTGAAATAAAGGTACATCACAGCTAGACAGCAACAGATAGCTTGTTCTGAGTTTTTCTTGTGAGCAGTACTATGATAAATCCTTATAAAAGTGTTTGATTTTTGTGATAGTTTTCTGTATTTTTTCACTGAAAGGATCAAGCCATGAGAATTATATTACCCTTTAGTTTTGAAGCCTTTTGATGCATGACACCTGCATTCTGGTTATAAAAATCAAACACTTGATTTTAAATGAGCAATGTCAGCCTTTCATATTGCCTCCCCAGTGGTTTAAGTTTTATTTTCCTGTCTATGTTACTTTAAGTAAGCATCCTTTTTCCAGCCTGTGGTGGGTTTGATCTTGGCTGGATGCCAGGTGACACCAAGCTACTCTACCACTTCCCTCCTCAGCAGGACAGGTGGGGAGAAAATGAGATGGGGAAAAAAAAAAAAAATCCAAAAAAACTCGTAGGTCAAGATAAAGGCAGTTTAATCACAAAAAAGCAAAAGTAAAGGGCACGCACAGAAGCAAAAAAAGAAAACAAAGATTTTACTCTCTACTTCCTGTCAGCAGGTGATGTCCAGCCACTTCCCGGGAAGCAGGGCTTCAATACACATAGCAGTTGCTCCGGAAGACAAATGTAAATAATGTCCCCCCCTTCCTCCTCCTTTCTCTTAGCTTTTATTGCTGAGCCAATGTCATATGGTATGGAATACCCCTTTGGTCAGTTTGGGTCAGCTGTTCTGGCTATGTCCCCTCCCAAGGTCTTGCCCACCCCCAGCCTACTCGTGAGGGGGGAAATGTTGGCGAGACAGCCTTGATGCTGTGCGAGCACCGCTCAGCTGTAGCCAAAACACTGGCGTGTTACCAACACCCTTCTAGCTACCAATACCAAGCACAGCACTGTGAGGCCTGCTATGGGGAAGATGAACTCCATCTCAGCCAGACCCAATACACAACCATAATGAAAGAATTGTTTAAATGATGTGATGGCTGATACACCTTGAACTGTATTCATAGAATCACAGAATAATTTAGGTTGGAAAAGACCCTTAAGATCATCGAGTCCAACCGTTAACCTAACATTACCAAGTCCACAAATTCTAACATTGATGTATATCCTTCTGAAGAGATGTGTGAATGAGCTGTTGAAAGTGATGTTATCACTGAAGTCAATAAACTCTAAAGAAAGCATTATTTTAAAAATCTTGCTGAAGAAACATGTTTGTTTGACCCTCAATAGACACTGTACACAAAAACTTGTTTCCAGTTAAGTCTTTATGGCAGCTATTTTTAAAGTTTTAATGTATATGCATTTATAGATATATGAAGTGCATTTCATGTATTAATATAATTTCAAAGGATTTGAATATTCTTTCACCTCAACATTTACCCAAAATGTTTCATATTGTAGTTTTCTTGTATATGTATTAGAAGACATTGCATACTACAAAATGAATTCTGCACTTTTTGCATAAAATTTTAAAATAATTTAGCTCAACTTGTATTTATTTTTATAATATATAAAAAACATATTCTTGTTCTTAAGATACACCCAGCTATAAAAACTGGTGTTCTTTTGATCATAGCTAATGAAAAATCCTGGGAATAGGAGTTCCCTTTATTTTTTGCCTTATTGTTGAAAATATCTGTGAAGTTATGTCTGCAGGGAGATGCTCAGGAAAGTGAAAATTAACAAAGTACAATAAATTTAAACTACAGGTTTAACTGAGTAATCTACCTTAAATCCCTATGTAAGGACTCTCCTTCAGTGACATTATGACCCTTCATAACTGCCACTTAATCTTCGAAAGAAGAAGAATACAAATTCTCTGAGGAGGATTAAACTACAGTAATCTGACAACAGTGGTACACCTGAATGAGTACTTCTACATGTCCTTTAGCATGGCTTGACTTATGAGCCTAGACCTTGTGACTTTAGTTGATGATCCTTCCTAAGTGCCACATTTAGAAAACCTTTTCATTGAAAGTTTGCCAAATTTTAAAATAATGCACATGGAACACACTAAATAAGCTCATCATAAATATAGCATAATTATAATATTACAAAAAATTCATGCATCTCTAGCAATATACTTCCTGTGAACTTCTGAGTATCACAATGTGAGGCCATGATTAAGATGGCCTATTTGGTTATTGCACCTGATGAAACAGTTCTCCCGCAAGAAATTACACATTTTCAGTTAATTATCAGCAAATAATGAAAAGGTGGATAGTTAACAATGTCTAGTAGTTGCATTATTTAATAAAATTAACAGAAATACAAGTATTCATGTCCGTCTATGTACATATATTTATATATTTGCATATATAAATCTATTCATAGTCACCGTCTGCTTACAGACTTGAAGTGCAAATTTTATTCACAGATAAAAGATGTTTTTCTTCAGTTTTTCATAAAAATGTGCCCAGCTCCTATGAAACTTTGTCTCCAACTATCAAACAAAAGTTTGATAAACAATTTTCAAAGAAAAGTAAAAATACAATGTTGTTGGTAGACATCACTTAAAAAAATATTATTCCATTCAGTGCTGTGTAATTTGTAATTTTGTTGTGTTGATTATTTGTAAACAGATCAATACTTAAATAACAGTAGTGCTTTGAGAGGACTAATAGTAACAGTTATAAAACAGATTCCCTTTTTAGTGTATTGTCTTAGCAATTAATCTGATAATTAGTATCATTCATATTTGTATTTGAACACAAGTATGTTCTGGCATGAGTTATAATTCATATTTTGTTCTTTCCTTAGTTTTCTATCCCTAATGTAAGTCATTTCTTTACATATTAACAATATGACATTTTTGTTTTGTGTTTTTCCACTTTCTATTTAATGACAAAAATACCCTGTATATTATTAGATGTAGTAAATCTTTTTACTAATCCATAACACAACAGTATTTCCAATTTCACAGCTGACAAACAGAACATGTATATTTTTATCATTAGAAATCTGTTCTATGTTATGATACAATACAATCAAACATGGCAATATCAGATAAAGAAAAAAGGTGGGTTATATAGTAGCCATCTGACAAAAAAACGAAGAGGGAAAGATAACTTTAAAAATTGTCTCTGCCTTTCATAGTTTTGTGAAAAATTAGGAAACTCTGATGATACCTTGTTTGTTAAGTTTTTGGTGTATGTTAGTAAATAGTATTTCTTTTAAAAGAAAAAAAAAAGTCATTTGTAAGAATGGGGAGAAAACACCTTCACTGAGCATTCCTTCCTGTGATGCAGTCTAGGACCAGCTCAGAGAGAGGTGGAATGCACAGAGCTGGAAGGCACCTTACAGCACAGGAGGGGTTGGGGACTCCTTACAGGAAAAGGAAACTGACAATTTTTATTTTTTCCCCACATAAAGACCCAGAAGAGAGAATGTGAAGTTTGCTGCAACCCAGAACCTACCTTGAGACTGCACTTGTATTACTAAATAAAATGTGGCCAGGGGCTGTGTTCTTGCCCTGAGGATACATCCACATAACATGGCCCTGAGGAGGGGCTTTGTTTTACCCACAGACAAATTGTGGGTGTGTGAGTGTATTTGTATGTATTTTGTTTGTATATATGTCTTGGGGCAGGGCAAGGTGTTATTTCAGTGTGTTAGTGATGTGCATGCTGCATTGCAGGCCGTGATTCACAGTTTCATAGCAAGAAACTGAGAGTATGTACTGAACACTTTTGGGGTGTTGTGAGGTATGTCTGAAGATATAAAGTCTGTGGAGTGGTGCTGGAGGACTGTGTAGAATACAGGGATGAAAACTTGATGCAGTCTTCTCCATCCAGTCTGTTGGGAATGGTCCCTGGTGCTTGCTGTCCCCTGAATTACGACCATGCAGAGAGTCTCAGGGAGTGCTGGTAGGCATCACCAGGGAGCATGCTAAAGCTTGTGCACTATGTGTGGTTAGAGATCCAGCACTCAAGCTCATGCTTGTCCCTGCTTTATTTAGCTCTAGAGCTTCAGGCAGAGTAGCTGGCCTAAGAACAACCTTGGAGGAAAACATTCACATAGCAAGGTCACAGTGGAAAGAGAGAGAACTGTACACCAACTCTTCTTTCTCTATGCATTTCCAAGAACAGCTCTGTGCCGCCTTTTTTTAAACCCTTCGTGTTTGTTTTGGTATTTCTCAGTGAAAACACGCAGTATGTTTTTAGATACTGTTTATTCAATGATAAGTCTACATGTGTGGTGTTACATCAATACCCAGATTAATTAATACCTGTTGTTTAGTTTCCTGAATTTTTGAACTTACTAATTTGTGTAACTTTATCATGAAATTGTCTTTCATTTCCTAATTATGGATATTTGTGCGTGTGTGTTGTGGCTTAAACCCAGTAGGGGCAAGGAGGGAGAGAGATTCTCCACATTTCTTTCGAGTGGCCAGACCCGGTGGGACAGTGGTTCCATGGCTGAGATGCAAGCCCATAGGGCTTAGGGGGAAGGGGAGTAGAGATTTTCTTGACTTGCTGGAGCTGGCAGGCCAGTCTATACACGGCTGGTGCCTCGATGTCTGCCCAGTCCTTTATCACCAGGGTGCTGGTGTATGGAATCTTCACCTGCACTGGATATCATCCAGATCCTTGAAGGCCTGGTTATTGTCCAGGTCACTGTAGACCTCCTCCACCACTGCTAATTCCCAGTGCAGTGTGTAAGCTTATTTTGTAAAACTGGTGTCTTACAAATGCTGTACTGGAATTTAAAACAACCCATTTCATGACATATTTCTATAGTAGATTCATCTTAGCTGTTGCTGAGATTAAAAAAAAATCTGGATTTTCTTGTTCATATACATTTTTCCATCTTTTTAAGTTAAACTAGATTCTTATTATCATCTCATTAAAATCAGTTGGAGCTTTTAGGATTTTGGTGAGTCTTTTGATATGCTTTTTTTGAATAGTTTCACCATGAAAAGATAAATACATAGTCAGATTTGGGTCATTACACAGTTTCTGCATCATTTGTGCCTTCATTATAGAATTTATTGAATTCTTTAAATGTTACTTTGTTGATTAGCAAGTGCCAAATAGAAATAATTCCTAATGTCACATGATTTCAAATGAACAATTAAATTTGAATCCCAAATACTATTAAAAACACAATCCATACTGGTAGTTGTTACTGAAGTAAGATCTATGGGAAATATTAAGTAACAGCTAAAGATTTTTATTCAGACACACAGATATCTATTAGTAAGATCATCTGTAAAGAATTGATTTATTTCACTAAAGACTTGCTTCAAAGTTCTTCAATACTTTATTCTTTCTAAATCTTTTCACCAGCTGTGTGATTTATCCATTCAGCTCATAAACAGACATTAATTTCACACTTTGACTGAAATTGATTTGACGCGAACACCTCCACCTGTTACAAAGTCAGCATATCCTCCAGAGCAGCCTTTTTACATTGCTTTTGGTTTATTAGCAATTTAGATTAAAGTGGGTTGTTATTCAGGATGAAATAATGATTTATCTTTACATTGCTATGAAATTTGAGAAAAACAATAGTCCATAATCCAAAACATTGTCAAGAACAGTTGTTAGGTTTTTTTCATTTAATGTATTTGGTGTATATATGGTAGTATATAAAAATAAGATCCATTGAGACTCTTTATTAAATGTGTGAATTGCTGAATTAGGTTAACGAAAAGCTGTAATGATACCTAGTTTAGTATTGTGTGTGTGCTTGCATGCTCTGTTTTGCATCTAAACACTTCTGAGTGTACAGTGCTACTCTATTTTAATCATGAAGAATTAATGACATTTACTAGAAGACGGATCTTCTAAAATGTGCAGTCTTGGTGTTTTCTGAACATAGAACACTGTACAGTGAAGGTTTCTAAATGCAGAGTAATGAACTACATTAAATGGGGTATTTGTGCAGATGAAGCCATATAGTAAGCGCTGACTGTAGGTGAAAAACATCATATTCATGCAGTAAATAACAGAGTATATTTTGAGAAAGGAATGAAATTTGGAGAGCAGTACAAATGACCTTCATTGCCCACAGATTTGGTCTGTAATAAGATATTGCAGCTTTAACAAAAAGTATTTTATGGCATTTTTAATAATTTTAGGTTTAATTACAGGCCAATGTTCTTCTCCTTTGTACCTTACCCTCTCTTCTGACCTTTCTAGGCCAGCATAGCCATGGTCAATCCTTTGTCAAGTAGGAAATCAGGCACCCTTCATGGAAATATTTTAAAAGAGCAGGTCCTTTACAATTCACTTGTAGGCTTGGTATTAGTATAGTGTTTTCAAAGACTATTTATTTTTTCTTTCAGTGTCCAAAGAATGACTTAGTGCTTAAAGAACTTCTAAAAAGCAGAGTACTACTTACTTTAAAACAAAATCATTACAGTTATATGGTGATTTGACCCTGGCTGGATGCTAAGTGCCCACCAAAGCTGCTCTATCACTCCCCTTCTCAACTGGACAGGGCAGAGAAAATATAATAAAAATCCTTGTGGGTCAAGATAAGGACAGGGAGATCACTCACCAATTACCGTCACAGGCAACCCCATTTTTAAATCCCCAGCATAATCCAAGCTACCCTTCTTCCTTGTTCTTCTGGGTATGAAAGTGGAAAAACAAGATGAATGGAATTTTCTAACTGAGAAGTCCAGTCTATCTATGCACAGTCAGACAGATGGCTAAAAATGACCATAAAGACTCTGTAACATGCTTCTGTGAATTTTCAGTTGTTTAATTACTCTCACTGAAAAGAACACATTAATTTTTTTTATTTATTTTCTTGTATGTATACTATCCCAACAGAATATTTACATGTACATGTAGGTATGCACTGTTTTGCTATGGTTATATGTAATATCTTACAAAATGAATTCTAAGCTGAGGCTGCTTTTTTTTGTCTGCGGAGTAGTTTTATGTTAGGTTATGTTCCTTAGAAAGTGTGTTACATTAGGGAGGTAGAAGTCTTGTTTGCCTTGTCCTTGTTGCTAAAGTCTTGGTCAGGTCGACATCTTTGGGAAGAGAAGGAAAGCGTGTCTTCCTTGAGCATGGCCCAGGACTCTCAGGTGGACGAGAGGACAGGAGAAAAGAAGGAAGGAGGCACAGCGAAAAAATTGTAATCATACAGGATATAGATAAGAATAACTGGAAGCTCTTTGTACATGGAAGCGGGACACATGCACTAAAGTCTCAAAGTTAATCAAAGAGAGAACTTTTTTCTTTGAGATCTCAGTGGAAATTGTGCATCCCCCAAAAACGCTAGTAATTGCTGGACTGAGTGCAACCCCGGAGGGCAGGATTTGTCCTGCAAGGGTAGAATATAGGAGCGTAGGACCTAAAGATGCTTTCTTTTTTTTTTTTT
The DNA here is from genome assembly GCF_030463565.1 of Pelecanus crispus. Lineage (NCBI taxonomy): Eukaryota > Metazoa > Chordata > Aves > Pelecaniformes > Pelecanidae > Pelecanus > Pelecanus crispus. Next base: position 107,679,945 of record NC_134645.1, read on the forward strand.
TTTTTTTTTTTTTCCCCTTCAGAAGAATGTTTTTAGAGCAACTTCTTGCTTCTTTACACAAATAGCATAAAGTAAAATTAAGTTATTTGAAAATCCACACTGCACTAATATTAGTACATTCAGTTGCAGCGTAGTGACTTTTCCTATTTCAAATACTACCAAGGCATCTTTCTTCCTCTTTATCCATGGATAGCTTTCAAAGCTAACATTTTTCATTTGAGCAGACTGTTTCTATAACCTGCGTTAGAAGCATACCGATCTTGAAGCTGCAACACATCCCATGCATGACATATCTTTTAATCTTCCACATTGTTTGGTGAAACTGGACTCATCACTCCTGGTCTTTAAAGAGGAACACTCATTGTAAGGTACAGAAGTGGATACTGAGGGAAAATAAGGTCCTCCTATCTAACATTAATTTTATTTTACAAAAGTGTCAGCTGCCATAGGCTTGGAATTTTGAGGTTTACTTTTTCCTTTGAAGAGTACTAGAAAAAGCTTATGTGGGTACATATGCACAAGAAGTGTACACCTACAATATGTATCGCAGGGCTACAGCATCTTGAAAATACTGTGGCCACTATCAATTAACTGGTTTTCTTTAATACCATTTGTATAACAAATTGTTAGGATTGGGCTAAAAAAAGTATATACTAAGCTAGTTGAAATAGTTCTGTTGCCTAATGATAATTCTTTATTCGCATTTGTTCTTTGAGATACTATCATTATCTAATTTTAATCCATTTAATGTGTGTTAAATTGATTCTCTATGATGCCAATTCTTAATTAGGATGTCATGTGTTGCTAATTTAAATGGTTGAAAGAAGTCCAAATATATTGTGTCAACCAAATTTATAATCTAAAAATCATATTGTTTGTATGACATGACCAATTTTCCATAAAACCATGTTAACTGGTATTAATTATATTTTCATCTTCTAACCCTTTAGAAATGGACTCCTGTGTTGGTTTTTCCATTACCCTGCTTACGATCAGTGTTGGCTTTATAATCCTATAATTATGCAGGTCAATTTACTTGCACTTTTAAAATATTGGTAGCACATTGATTCTTTTCTAGACAACTACCATGTCTTCCTTACCATGACTTAAGATAATTTTAGGTAAAGATGTTCAATGATATTCTGTTGTAAAGGAAGATAAAGCATATCACTTTCCTGGTTTGAGGGGACAAATTATATACACATGCACTGGTATAATTCCTTGGGTCCCCTTTTCTCCAGTTTTTGAGACAGTTATTACATGTGACCTTGTCCAGTCAGCTGGGACTGCCTTGTCCTCCATAAGTTCTTGAAGATAATTGCTAATAGTACATAGACTGCTTCAGTTTAAGTACTTTAATGTGAATTTAATTAGGCCTTGTTCCCTTGAATATGTCTAAATTTTCTAAATAGTCATTAACCTGTTCTCTTCCTATCCTGCCCTTTACTTAATTTTATTTAAGCTTTTGTTATCTAGCTATGATTTTTTTTTTTTTCCTGGAAAAGTGAAGAAGGTGTTCTTCATTCCCCTTTCCTGCCCACTGTTTTTCTTTCTCTTATATTTAATGACTTTTTACAAGTGCTTTTATTGTCTTTTGCCTCTTTCCATGGTTCACCTTTTCACAAGATTCATCCTTATGTTACTATGATAATTTCTGAGGCAGCTGCACTTGCTTTTTACTGTACTTCCTGTTTTCCACCATAACCTGTCAATTTACATTCCACGGGATATCTTCGGTCTAACTTTTGTCCAGGGCACTGCTCAGACTTTTGTATAGACAGGCTCTACTCTTTCTGTTAGTAAAGAAACATGAACTCTGCAATTTGAACAATACGACGTTCCTTATCACAAAACATTAGAATAAAAATTTACAGTGAGACCAAAAGCCCATAGCATGTTGATATTAGTCAATAATGAATGTTTAAGGAAAAAATGGTGAAGTATACAGTGATAAATCAAGAGACAGAGATAATCCCAGAGTACTTTCCCCGTTTCCAGTGATGTGTGGCTCAAGTACTTCCTCTTTGTCTCTCAATAAGATTTTCTTCCATGTATTTGTCCAATCACTTTTTGAATACATATATTTCACCTCTCCCAAAAAGAGATTTCCAGTCTATTTAATTGGTCCTCAGTTCCTCAGGAACAGTAACTTTGACCTTTTGTTTTCCTTCCCTAGTTCTAATGTGTCCTGTTTTATATGGAGGAGCAGAACCAAATATGATATTCAACATGCAAATGAAATTTGCTTTTGTGCGATGTCAGAATATTATTTCCTATTTTATTCACTGTTCCTTTCCTAGCAATTCCTAACATTTTCAATAGCTTACAGTTTCATAGAATCATATTTAGTATGCCAGAGTTCTTGTTCCTGAGTGGTAACTGTCAGTTCAGAACCTATCATTGTACCTGCAAGCTTATAATAATTTTTTTCCAGATTTATTTTTCTACAATTATTGATAATGAATTTCACCTGCTATTTCATCTTGGTATCATAAACTTTTCTGCAACAAGTAACATAAAGCTTCTTCCTTGTCCCTGTTCAGATTTGGTCTGCATCTACCCCTGGACATGTAAAATTGATTGTAAACAAACTGACACTCTATTTTTCTGCATTCTGTAATGGAATATTTAAGTACACAATAAATATTAAAATTAAAGAACATATTTGTTGAAAATTTTTGATTTTTTTTTCTTCTCAAATTGTTTTATTACTTTCAAGGATTATTATATTATATTATATTATATGTTATGTTATGCTATGTTATCTTATCTGATGTTATCTTATGTTATCTTATGTTATGTTGTTATTACCAACAAGCCATCCATATGCTACGATAGTGAACTGTCATTTTAAATGGACTTCCTATAAAAAATGTTCATGTTGGTTTTCCATCTATCTGATTCTAAGGTCATGTTTATTTTTTAATATTGATAGAGAATTCAATAAGGTAGAAGCAACAAAAAGTAATCTACTGGATATGATCTTGCCATTTTGATAACAGCAAGGACAAAAAATTTCAGAGAAATTGTGAGACTTCTCTTAGAATGCTGCTTGGAACTATATGACCTGTGAAGGAGGCCTTCTCTTTTTATAGTTGGTGACTGATAATAAATTGTACTGTAAAATTTCTTTGAAGAAATTTACTGGAATAATGATAAAATTGTGATCGTCTATAAAATTATCATGTAAGGCCACCCTGGTTTTAGCTTTAGGCCAACCTCATTTTAGCTTTAATAGCCACTTTTACAGTCCAATTATGTGCTATCTGAAATATTTTTTTCTATTAGTTTTGATTTATCATTTTCACTTTTAGTAGTTGTTCCCATGTTCCTTTGCAGGAATCATATATATAATAATATTATATTAATAATTCTTTTACTTATGTCCTGTTCTGCAGTCCTGAGCATATCTCTCTATCCCTTCTTTTCTTATAAGGGTTTCTCTTTATATAAGCATTTCTCCATTTGTGTTTTTAAATTCCCATAATTTTTCAACATCTTAATGAGATTAGAAACCAGTATTACACATGCATTTCAAAGAAGGCTGAACTGTTTACTTATGAAAACAGTAGCATTTTGTCTTTCCCTAGGTATTTGTACTTCCAGCTCTTTGTCTATTTTTAAAACAGTATTCCCTATGGAATAGAAGGGATCTTCAATGATGTCTGGTTCTTTATCTTAAGGTGAAACTATTGCCATATAGTACTGAAAGTTCATGTGTAATTTTGCAGCTGGTTAATTTTTACAGACCACCATGGTTTCCAGTGAAGCAAGAAAAAGCATACTTCAGAGGAATACAGTATTATTTTGGGATACCCAGTTGAATTTTCTCCTCCATCTTAAGTTTCTTGTGCGAATCTTTTACAACTGTAATCTGTAAATTTGTTCAGGAGTGGTAAAACCATTGCAGCTTCCTGTGCTGAAGCCCTAGAGATCCAAGTTCTCTGTTCCTGCCATTGAAGTACTTACAGTTTTAAGTATTTACTGTGTAATTTAATAGTGGCACTGAAGCCACAATGGCCTGAAGACAGGGAAGAACAAGTGTGTAGATAGAAGTAGTGTCTGTTTAGCCCATTTATAATTTGTCCATTTGTAACTCATCCACCTAACAAAAATGATGGACTTAACAGAGATATTTGCTTTATTTCACATTACACCTGCAGACTTTGTCTTTATGTATGTTATTTCCCTTTCAGTAAGCAGGATTTTAATGACATTGTCTGGGGCTGAAGTTTGAATTCTGATAGCGAGATAGAAGATACAGGGTCATAATGTGCTACCAGTCCAAATAGATTGAGATCAGTGGGAAGATCAGCTTAAAGCTTTATGGTATACAATAGATAGTATACGAGTTAGAATAATTAAAACACAGCATTTGTCATATCACAGTTTGTTCTACATAACAGTATTTTTTCTATCTTCTAAATTTAAGAAAGTGTTATGTAAGGGTCAGATTCCACTGTGTCAGGTATTATGATTGTTAACGCAGGGAGGTATGAGAAATAAGAGGCAATAAATGAAATGATCAATTTTCTTCTATTTAAAACATGAATTTCTGTGGCCTGTCATGTAAGAGTTTAGATGTTAAACTGAAAAGTTCCTATCTGACACTAGAATAAACTTCCAAACCATCTTTTTTTCTGTAAATGCATACCTGTGTCAGCTCTCAGCTTCCCTTGACCTATCTTGACTATATCTAAGATAATAATTATGAAGTGTTGTCAAATTAATGATTTTAGGTTTTAGAGGTATTGATGTCAACTTTCTGATAGACCTTGAGGTACTGAAGTTTATTTATATATCTCTTCTTTGAAACAATGGATTGTTGTGTAACCTACATGTGCTGAAAACACTTAATTTAAACTATTTATGCATCTGAATTATTAAAGTGTGAGCATATTATTAATACTCTACTGGTAAAAGTCATATCTAGCTACAGATTTAGTGATTTGATGATGATTCATTAATTATCTAAGCTAGAATATTAGATAATATGGATGAAAACATAGAATTAAGAATTTCATTTTAACTGTGTATTTGTAATCTAGTAACAAGGGGAAAAAAGGTAAATTACTACCATGACTAATAAATTCAAGACTGACTAATAAAATACTGCATAGATTATAACATTACATATTTCAGGTACCTGGGTCAAAGTAATGCAAAGCCTTTTCAACAAAAAGACTTGAATTGCAATGTGACACCTTTCAAGTAGTAGTCATAATACTTATTTAGATGCTTAATACCACTCTAGAATTGCCATATTTCTTCCTTTGAAAGAAAACACAGCAACAGAAAAGTCTTTGATTAAATTCAGAATGGTATGATCTTCTTGTCAGAAATACAATGTTGTCATTCTCCCAACATTAGAGAGAGACTATTCCCTGAAACTGAGTAAATAGTTCTAGTTTACAAACAAGATGAAAAGTCTCTTTCCCCAGGGTACTGAAAGAGAGTACATGAAAGCCAGAAACAATTGAATAAGATCAATGTTAATATTTTTGGTAACCAGAGAAAGCTGAAGTTTAAATTTGAGCTTGAGAGCTAATTTGCAAACTTCATGAAGTTCACACAGCTCTAAGGACTCAGATCAAAAGAAGTCCAACGTTGAATGAGTACACAGAATACTTCTAGGGTTTTTATTGCCACACTTTAAATAGGTTAGCTTAGCTTTTATTTTCATGTTTGTCATTTTAAGAACCTTTTCTGTCCCATAGGATTTCTCTACGAGCTCAGCATAGCTCCAACTAGCTTGGTCAGAATAATGTTCTCTTTTTAGCTAACAGATATATAGCCTCTTTGCAATTTATGAAGCAGAATAATTAGTGCATGTGTTGAAGTAATAGGCACAATGCACCTCATCTGAATTTAGACATTTAAAAAATGTGTTCTCTGATCAAATCAGTGGAAATTGGATAGGTACCAGAAGAGACAATAAAATAAAAACTGTGTTAAATCTCAGAGGACAGAAAATTGTTTGGAATCTTTACATGCCTGTATTACTCTAGATCTAGATATAAACAAACAGTATTCTTTATGTATAAATACAAACCCATGAATTTGGCCTTCTATGTCTTCCCTTAGTTTTGCTCTGTCAATATATGTAACGGGAAACTCGCTCTTTAGTAAAGAGAAATGTACAGACAGTCTTGCATCTGACTTAATCTGCTTTGTTCTGTTGCTCACTCATGATTTACTGAATACTAAGAAAGTGAATATTTAATATTGTGTTCTGCTGCTGGCAGAATTTTTACATGGATTTATAATTTACAATACTTTAATAAAAATTTTTAAAATTCAGACATTAAAACTGAGAATCCTACTAAAAGTTCATATCCTTTTATGGGGAAGGGAAGTTTTGTCACCTTAATGATTACAGACCTGCAGTCGGTGTATGTATGAGAAATTCAGCCAGTTAAGACACAGCTTCTTGGGGTTTTGGTATTTTTCAAATATTTTGGAAGGAAATTGTCTAATGCATGCATTAGTTGTAATACAACTGAACAGAAAAAGTGTGTGGAAAGTTATTAAAGTATCTAAGCTGGGTGTTGTTTTTGATTTTGCAGTGTGAAAACAACAGATTTTTGTCTCACTGTAGAATTAATTGGTAGAATATTAATTGATCTATAATTGTGGTATTGATAGTAACACCTGTAATGTAATATGAAGAATGATATGATGTGCATGTTACAGTAAATCTTCATACCAGGAAACTTATGTGCAACTTGAAGATAGAAGTGAATGCTATCAGTTGAAATTAAATGGGTGCTTTCTGTCAACCTGAATAACTTGGTTTTGACTAGAGTACATTTTCTGTTAAGGATAGATAGTTTTCACTTCAAAGCTTGTGAAGATGTAGATTTCTAGAGCTGGATGGAATTTTTCAAGCTTTTTATTGTCAAAATGCAAATAAGACATTGTCAGAAGTGTTTTATAAATCTGTGACTTCTGCTGAATTGTTTTTATGTTGAACAAACAAGCACAAACCCTGAGAGCTGAGATAGAACTAAAGTTAAGACATTTCATTTTGACATTTTTATGAGTTATTTGGCTTTTCAGTGTTAAATAATTTGATTGAAAAATTCCTTCTAATGTATTTAAGAGAGAACTTAAAATTCATCATTAAAATATCTTGGAGACAGATTTTATTAAACCTTTATTTTTCCAAAGAATAGAAGTATTTTAAAAAATGTTTGACCTGAAATTATTATAAAATATTATACATTCAATATCTACAAATTAAATAATTTCAATATCAGATCTCCTAGAGAATATCTAGGAAGTATAATCCAAAATGTTAATCTCTTTTCAGTGTAGCTGAATGCAACTGGCAAATATGCGGCTCTAATTTGAAGTATGAGATTAAAAAATAATTCCTGTTTTGTTTTTATTATATTTTAGTGCTTAAAATGAAATTCATTGATGCTATCAGTAATTTATATACTTCTAATCATATTGCCAATAGCTTTATAAATGGAATTGCAGATGTGAGAATTAAGATAGATTCTTTATTACTACTACTTCATTACCAGAAATAGGATCTACACAGAGTATGTCTTCATGGTTAGAATGGAGACTATCTATGACTTTATAATTTTATGTTCAAATATGCTGTAATTCAGTGCAGCCATGCAGTTAAAGATGAGTATTTTGTTATCTTCAGCAGTGCAGGTATGGAAGCTATTAGCTTGTGAAAAGACTTTAGATCCTAAGTCATCTTAGAGGCAGTCTTACAGCATTTACCTCTAGTTCACTTTCAGCTGTAAATATTAGTTTACGGCGTAAGGTGTAATGCCAAATATTTTGAATGCACTTCTGATACTGACATATAAATTGCTTGCAAATACACTTTCCTTATTATTGTGTTTGAATTTTTTGATATTCAGAAATTGAGAAAGGAGGTTGTGGAGACCCTGGAATTCCATCATACGGAAAAAGGACTGGCAACAGTTTTCTGCATGGAGACACTCTTACCTTTGAATGTCAAGCAGCTTTTGAACTGGTGGGAGAGAGAATGATTACATGTCAACAAAACAACCAGTGGTCTGGCAACAAACCCAGCTGTGTTTGTAAGAATTTTTTTTTTTCTGTATTATTTTTCTGACCTTAGCCTCTTGCTTTTCTTAGCACTTGCGACTAGCCAGCAGGAAAATATTTCAAAACACTTTGAAGACTTTTTCAGTTAGATTTTTTTTTTCAGTTGGCTCAATAGTAGCTCATTTCTGGGGAACATCACATAGGACTGTTTTAGAATGTTCTTTCTCCTCGTTTTATATTTAATTGAACCATTTAACACTCAATGTAAATGTGTGTTGAATTAGATGCTAAATGAGCAAATCCTAATAGCATATAAGTGTTCAAATGGACTTTGTGGCACATACACATTGATTCTGGCACTGCAAAGCAGTCTGCAGATCCATGTAAGAAAAGACTGGAGTTTTTTTTTCAGATATCCTAATAAAGCATGAAAACAATTATAAGGAATATAAGCATATCCAACATGGAAAAAGGGTAGGTGAGACCATTAGTTGTGAATTTTGTTTTAAAAGATAAAATATGGTTGTAGGTAAGCTTGTAGATGGATTTAGAGAGGATTTTTTTTTTTTTACTTTTTTCTTCTTCTTCAGTGGTAAAATAGAGTAAATCTTTCTAGTACACAGGTATATTAGGCACTTCAGTTCTCCAGACCACATTACTTTTTCCTATAAACAGTTTTATAATTCAGTACTGGATTTTCAAAACAACCTTAGTGAAGTGGCCAGTTCTCCTTGGACATATATGTATTTTGCAACTGTGTTGGCTGTGGTGGGTTGACTCTGGCTGGATGCCAGGTGCCCACCAAAGCTGCTCTGCCACTCCTCAGCTGGACAGGGGAGAGAAAATATAACAAAAAGCTCGTGGGTCAAGATAAGGACAGGGAGAGATCACTCAACAATTACCATCATGGGCAAAACAGACTCAACTTTGGGAAATTAGCTTAATTTATTGCCAATCACAGTAGGGTAATGAGAGATAAAAACAAAATCTTAAAACATCTTCCCCACACCCATCCCTTCTTCCTGGGCTCAACTTCACTCCCCATTTTCTCTCCTCTTCCCCTCAGGCAGCACAGGGGGATGGAGAATGGGGGTTCTGGTCTGTCATCACACCTTGTCTCTGCTGCTCCTTCCTCCTCAGGGGGAGGACTCCTTACACTCTTCCCCTGCTCCATCGTAGGGTCCCTCCCACAGGAGACAGTCCTCCATGAACTTCTCAAGCGTGAGTGCTTCCCATGGGCTACAGTTCTTCATGAACTGCTCCAGGGTGGGTCCCTTCCACAGGGTGCAGTCCTTCAGGAGTAGCAGCAAACCTGCTCCAGCGTGGGCTCCTCTCTCTCCACGGGTCCACAGGTCCTGCCAGGAGCCTGCTCCAGTGTGGCCTTCCCATGGGGTCACAGCCTCCTTCGGGCACATCCACGTGCTCCAGCATCGTGTCCTCCATGGGCTGCAGGTGGATATCTGCTCCACCGTGGACTTCCGTGGTCTGCAGGGGAATCTGCTCTGGTGCCTGGAGCACCTCCTCCCCCTCCTTCTTCACTGACCTTGGTGTCTGCAGAGTTGTTCCTCTCACATATTCTCACTCCTCTCTCTGGCTGTACTTGTGGAGGTTTTTTTTCCCCCCTTCTTAAGTATGTTAACCCAGAGGCACTACCACTGTTGCTGATGGGCTTGGCCTCAGCCAGTGATGGGTCCATATTGGAGCCAGCTGGCATTGGCTCTATCAGACACAGGGGAAGCTTCTAGCAGCTTCTCACAGAAGCCACCCCTGTAGCCCCTCCACTCCCAAAACCTTGCCATGCAAACCCAACACATTGGTACAGGGCTTACCAAGCTGAGTAAGGTTGCTCTGGACTGGAAGAAGTCTCTATATGCCCATGCAATGCTGAAATGTATTTAAGCACATAAGGCCTGGGCACAGAGACAATGCAGCTGCAATTCCCTGTGGAAGGTGTGTTTCTTCATGGTTCTGTATTGCACTGGGTTGATATACTAGTTTCTGTCAGCAATAGTGTGGAATATTTTACTGTGCTCCGCTGTTTGATGTGCATAAGCCCTGTGAAAGATACTGGAACCTAAACTTACAACATTTATTTACAAACATTGAGTTCAGTTTGACACATTTGAAGGGCTGAGTATTGGTTATCCTTTGTGTTAATTAATATGCAGTGAGGCTTCCTCTTTCTGAATGTATTGTACTTCTCACTAAAGTACCAGCCACAAGTTCATGACTCTTAAATCAGTTAGGAACAGTTGTGATGAAAATTGGCCCAAAGGGGTGAAAAAGGAGGAGAGCTATGGATCTTTTTTTTTAAATTACCCTGTGCTATTGAGGGGAAACTAGGGGTAAAAGCAGTTTGTACTATATACTCTTTTAAGAGTTCTCGATCGAGGCACATATAAATTTCTGCTGTTATTTGCATCAGCATATACTTTTTGCTCTACAGACAAAACTGGCCTTTGTGCTTGAGTTTTTGGATTGCTAAATGCATTTTCACGCATATTCCTTTTAGAAAAAAGTCACATTTAAATTTGTAGGTTGCATTTTCATTTCAGAACAAACCTGCCATTTTTTCCAAATTCTGACACATCAGGCATTACTTCTGCTTTCTTTGTGGCATTTTCTACATGCTTCTAGTAATCTCTTCCAGGCCCTGGTGCAGTCACTTAGCCTCACTTGGGGAAATAAAAAGGTGCAATGCTGACATGCTATATAGGAGAAATGTTCTGACAGTCTTAGACATTTCCAGGTTGCATGTGTAGTAGTTTTGACATCCAGGCTTCAAAATCATCCTTTTCTACAAGAATAAAAAATATATAGACAAGCATTTATAATATTTATGGATAGTATTTTGAGAATCTATTGTTGTTTTCTTTAGTCTCATGTTTCTTCAACTTCACCACACCATCTGGAATTATACTTTCTCCAAATTATCCTGAGGAGTATGGGAACAATATGAACTGTGTTTGGTTAATTATCTCAGAGCCAGGAAGCAGAATCCATCTGATTTTCAACGACTTTGATGTAGAACCTCAATTTGACTACCTTACAGTGAAAGATGATGGGATTTCAGATTTACCACCTCTTGGCACTTTTTCTGGCAATGAAGTCCCTTCTCAGTTGGCTAGCAGTGGGCACATAGTAAGACTTGAATTTCAGTCGGATCACTCTACCACTGGAAGAGGATTCAATATCACTTACACAAGTAAGAACCTCTGCTTTTGTTTTATGCGTAGTCTTAAAATCAAGCTATCTTTCTTCATAATAATGAAAAATAGAGCATGTTTTTATTTATAATACAGAACTGAATTGTAATGCTTGTATAATTGCACTGCTTTCAGCTGTCCTCCTGATGTTCATTAGCTTATTTGCATCTTTATCATTTATTTATTTTAACTATGATAGTGCTGAGGAATTTCCTTCATTATTTAAGGGCCTTTTTGATTGACACTGCATAAATGCCAAGCTAAAGCCCAGATCTTCAGATCAAAGCATTCAGTGCAAGTGACTTAACATACTTCTCAATGGAAGCAGCAGGAATATGTTCACAAAGGTGTTAAGCTTAGACCCCAAATATGGAGCTGCTCATCTGAAAAGCATAGAAGTACAAAAAGCAACTAGAATATCATTGCAAATAAATAGTTCTAGGAACCTGTTTTGCTTTTGAATTTTATCTTCCGGTTAGATGGTGTGGTATCTAAGAATATAGACCCCTAAGAATATAGATCTCCTTTTTGGGATACACATAATAGTTCCCCTCTGTGGTTTTTCTAGTGTCTAAGAACATAGCTGATCTCATGCAGAAGTCTTTCCTATAGGAGTGCATTAATTTAAGAATCATTCTTCTCTCCAGATACAGTTTCTTTAAGAATTTTGAGAACATAGTTTCTTTGAGAATGCAGTTCTCAAATGTACAAAATTGAGTTGCGACTGGTCAACAAGTTCAAAAGTTGTTAAAAGTGGACATAGCAGTCACAGACACATAGAGAGCTACCAAAAGCATAGATCTTTCCCATTTGGGAAACCAGGCTAAAAAGTATCTCGCTACAGATAGCCATCTGTTGTTTTGTTTATATGAGAAGACATTACTCAACAGTACTCTCAATTTAAAACTATAGTAACATCATCGTCATGTAGAAAACATTATTACATTTGCCATAGACTTCTAACTCTCCTAGAAGTTTTATTAGTCATTCAAAGACATTACTTATATGGAATCCAACCCTTTTTAAGTATTAGATGCCTAAATTGTTCCTTTGCTTTCAGAGAAAGGGGTAATTATTGTCCTTTGAAAAGTGACAGAAAGAGAAAAGCGAGATCCTCACCTTAACTAAGACTGTAGAGATTAAAAGATTTACCAGAAAATGTGAGGCCTGAATTCTAGGTCTGCTTCTGTCTGAGATTACTCAGATCCCTTTTTCCATATGCTATTCTACCAAAGTAAAGACAGATCGTAATAAGGACAATCTTTACTACTTTTATTTGAAGCTGAAGAATTATGCAGTCAGGAATATAATACTCATGGATCAAACTCCTTGAGAGTCCTGATCACCTAGGTATTATGCAAAAGAGTTTCCTACCATACTTTTCTTATTAGAGTAGGTGTTACTGCTGAGCTTGATGCATGCCTTATGTGCTAGAATTATCTAAAAGCACATATGCCTCCATAGTGGGAAACTGAGATGACAAATGGGAGTGCTCCTGATTTATGAATACTTCATGTTCATTGGAAATTCTTAGTTTAAGTTCATCCAAAGTGCTAGTACTTCTGGACCTCTTACGTATTGCAGAGAAAAAGTGCTCCACTCATGTGGTTTAAATCAAATGAGGATCAAAGCAATTTATTGATTTATTAATGAAACATAACTGAAAATTAGTGAACTGTAGATGCAGGATCAATATGAGCAATTCACAGTGTTAGAAACTTACAAAATCTTAGAATCATAGAGTCATAGAGTATCTTGAATTGGAAGATACCCATAAGGATCATCAAGTCCAACTCCCTGCTCTTCACAGAACTACCTGAAACGAAACCATAAGGCTGAGAGTGTCATCCAGACACTCGTTGAACTCTGACAGGCTTGGTGCCATGACCAGACTTGGTGCCTCCTTGTGCTACCTTGCTAATCTTAACATATATAAATTTATAAATATCTTTCCACTCTAATCCATCCTTAATCCTGCCCTGCCAAGATTTACATACACACCTTCCCCTCACAGGATGTGTGGCTTGCAAGCACTCACCCCTTTTCCTTGAAGTGGATCCCCCTACTTGCACTCACCTCCTGAAAGTCATGGAGCCCCCTTAGTTTTACATGCACCCACACTGCTGCTCTCGGCAACTCACTGATCCACATACTGGTCAGAACACCCACCTAAGGTCACACGTGCGCATGGAGGTGTGGGTCCCTGTGGGTTGCACCCTGTGCTGCCACCCAGATGGTGGCAGACTGCTCCCAGTGTCCCACTGGGAGGTTGCTCTGTCTGGCCTAGGCAGTGGCCATAGTTTTTCAGCAGTAGCCGGTATTTCTGCCGGATTAGCTGCAATGTGAAACCAGACTTCTCATGTTAGAAGCAAACAGCTGGATTTTGTCCAGAGGGAAATCTGAGCAAAGTGTTCTTGTGTACCTAAGCCACACATAACTAAAAAGCTTCAGAATTTGAACTATGTTGCATCTGTGTGAATGTCATTGGATTTAATGTTGACTTTTTATTGAAGAGTTTTCTATACTTTCAATTGTATTGTAATCTTGTTATTTATCAAAGGTTATTCCCATCCTCAAAAAAAAAAAAAAAAAAAAAGAGACAAAGCTTAGAGGGGTGTTTTTTTTTGTTGTTGTTATTACTATTATTGTTGTTGTTATTTCTATTACTATTACTATGTTTTTGTCAGCCTTTGGTCAGAATGAGTGCCATGATCCAGGCATTCCTATAAATGGGAGGCGTTTTGGAGACAGATTCCTTCTGGGGAGTTCTGTTTCCTTTCACTGTGATGATGGCTTTGTGAAGACCCAAGGCTCCGAATCTATAACATGTATTATGCAAGATGGAAATGTAGTATGGAGCTCTACTGTCCCACGTTGTGAAGGTAAGGGTACAATCTTTACTTTGCACCTGTGGCTTGAATAATGAAACTGTTTAAATTTAGCTTATTTTTTACATTTCGCACATAAATAAGACTGCTTTAGCTGAAGTTATTAATTTGTCTTATTTTAACACTCTTCCAGTCAAATGAGAGAGCAATAATGGAAACAAGATAGCTTGCTTTTATATTCTTGGAATAAATTAGCATTCTAAAAATCTGGTTGCTATCCTTTCCAAGTTCTGATTGTCACCATCATTACTTGGTTGTGAGTTATAGCTGTTATAACAGTTTTGGCTGTAGCGTACTGAACAGCATAATTACCACATAGAAAAGTGAAGTAAAGTTTCTATTTAAAAGTCCTTTTTAAAAACTTGCACCTTTAATTTTCTCAGAACAAAAGTATACCTGGATTTCTGTATGTAACATATTAAGCTGCAGTACAGTTTTTCCTGAGAAATATAGTGAAAATCAGAGCTATGTTTAATATTCATTACATTCCCCCCAAAATTCCACATTTGTTTGCTTGTTCTTGCCTAGGTGAATAAACAGACTAAGATGAGCTATACTTAGGATTAAATCTCTCCTGAGTATGAACTACGTTGAGAAAAAAAAGTAGTCTAGTTCTTAATGTTTAACAGTGATATGTCCTAAGACATATGATTGTATTTAATAAATGACTAGAGTGTGTCTTTTAAAAGTAATGTTAAAAAATATATATCTTTTAGTAAACAAAAGACATATAGTCAGATACTCAATTAAATGATACTTTTTTGAAGAAACTAATACAAACCTTCTAATTGGTGTAAATCTCACACCTCCATTAATTTTGGTGCCATTGCGGTAACTTAAGGATCTGGATCGTATCTCTTTTATGTTTTTTATTATTTGGGTAATTTGACAACCTGGTTCTCATAAGACTGTGCATTTCTAAGAAAATTTAGAGATACTGGAAAAAGCACATTAGTAGCCTGGTAGAAGTAGTGTATGTGAATCTAGATGTTGTACTAGCACTATTTCTTATCCTGGCTAAGCCATGTAATGAGTTACACAGTTGAGCAGGTTTTTTTGCCTAGAGCAAAACCAGCTGTTGTGGTTTAACTCAGCAGGCAGCTAAACACCACAGAGCCATTCCCTCAATCCCCCCCTCCCCAGTGGGGGAAAAAAAAAAGTAAAATTCATGGGTTGAGATAAAGACAGTTTAATAGGACAGAAAAGGAAGGGATAATAATAATAAAAAATCATAAGTGATGCACAATGCAGTTGCTCACCATTCACTGACCGATACCCAGCTTGTCCCTGAGCAGCAATTGCTGCCCGCTGGCCAACTCCCCCCAGCTTATAGACTGAGCATGATGTCATATGGTATGGAATAGCCCTTTGGTCAGTTTGCATCAGCTGTCCTGGCTGTGCCCCCTCCCAGTTTCTTGTGCACCTGGCAGAACATGGGAAGCTGAAAAAGTCCTTGACTAGCATAAGCACTACTTAGCAACAACTAAAACATCAGTGTGTTATCAACGCTATTCTCAAACTAAATCCAAACCACAGCACTATGCCAGCTACTAGGAAAAAAAATTAACTCTCTCCCAGCTGAAAACAGGACAACAGCCCACTCCAAAGCAGGGAGTGGGATGAGGTTCTTCATCAAAAGATGTTTTCTCATTTTGAATTTTTATACACAATTAATAAAGTATTCAGTGTAATCTTTGTGTAATTTTATTTCCACAAATGCACAGATAAAGGACCCAAGATGAGCACTTTGAGGAAAAAAAATGGTAGAGAAAACAAATACAGAAACAACTCTTTAAGAAAATACATAAGTACCTCTCAGTTACCCTTTCTTTGAGCCTTGCAGGATGTTTACCTAGTTTTTAGTGAGGAGAGGATTAAACTATTAGACTCTTTTTTTAGATTTTGCTTATTGTTTGGTTTGGTATAGAAGGAAGTATAGTTCTTTTAAGTTACAGTCAGGATGTGTTCCGTTCTGATGTGGATTCTCTGTCTAGTTGGTAATTGAAGGAGTTCCTGGTTTGGATTACAGTATGGACTAAGCATCCGTGCTAGTTAGTTTAGAGATAATTTAGTTTGCTTCTAGTTGTCTGAGATTTCTGAGCAACTGTTGTTTTTTGTTGTTGTTGCTCTGCTCTGTGTCTTTATATACTTAACAATCTCTATAAGCAACACCTGAAATACATGAAGTGATGTGTTATAATCCGGTGAGGGTCAACAGTCTTCTAGTTGTTCACGTTTTTAATATGACAAAATTTAATTTAAAAAACCACCACGGAATACATTTCATTCTTCATTAACTATACACATGTAATGTAAATGCCATTTTCCTGGCCAATCATTTTGCCCCAAAGACAATTCAGTGTGTAGGTTTCATGTTTTGTAGGTTGCTTCTTATCCCTACTTTCTTAAATCTGGAAAAAATTCCCAGAGACAAGTGCAAGTCATGAATTAATTCAAATAACCTCTCTGAATTCAATTTTTTTTGTTAAAAGCATTGAATCAAAACTAGGAATACTAATTTACTACTCAAAAATTCATGTTACTATTCATTTCCATATGGCATAATAGGTTTGCTTGTCACTGCTTAGAGGAACAGAAGTGACAAGATTTCTTGCACTGCAATATGGAATTTGCTGATAATGATACCACTGACTACTTGAGGGTAATACAAATGATACTAAGATAAATATACCTGACCTTGAAAGCCTTCCTGTTTTAGACTGCTCCATAGCCTTTGGTAAAATAAAACATCCCAAAGCCCTGTGCTATGACAGCTTAATTTTTTAAGGGACTCATGTTTTCCAAAATTTGTTCAGTCATTTCTGCTGTTGTTTAATCCTGCACCAAAGTCCTCTGATCCTGCTCTGAAAAACACTCCCTGCCTAGCCCTGTTACTTTCATAGCCTTGTTTCAATACTTTTTTCCCCTTTTATGGAGGAGGATCAAGTTAGAGGACATTTAAACAAATTTGACATACAGGAATGGGCCTGATGGGATGTACCCAAGAGTGCTGAGGAGGCCATCCAATGAAATTGCAAGGACACTCTTAATCATCCTGGGAAGGTCATTTAGCTCAGGGAGGTTCCTGAGGACTGGAGGAAAACAAATTCCTATCTTCAAGAAAGGAAAGAAGGAGGATCCAAGGAACTACAGGTCTCACCTCGATCACTAGGAAAGGTGATGCAGCAATATTCCTGGAAAACATTTCCAAACAGTGAAGAGCAAGATGGTGATTGGGAGCAGTCAGCATGGATTTATTGAAGGGGAAATCATGCCTGACCAACCTGATAGCCTTCTGGAATGAGATGACTGGCCTGATGGATGAAGGGAGAATTATGGACATTTTTTATCTCAGTTTTAGTAAGGTGTTTGACGCTGTATCATATAAGATTCTCATAGACAAACTGATGAAGTATAGGCTAGAGAAGTGAACAGTGAGGTGGCCTGAAAACTGACTGAACTGTTGGGCTCATAGGGTTGTGGTCAGTGGCACAAAGTCCAACTGGAGACTAGTCCATAGTGGTGTACCCCAGGGGTCAATATCAGACCCAATACTGTTTAAAATCTGTAGTAATTACCTGAATGCTTGGACAGAGTGCACTCTGAGCAAGTCTGCAGATGAGGTAAAACTGGGAGGAGTGGCTGATACACCATGTGCTTGTGCTGCTCTTCAGAGGGACCTTGACAGGCCAGAGAATTGGGCTGAGAGGAAATGACAGGTCCTTCCCCTCTATTCAGCATTGGTGATGCTACGTTGGGAGTGCTGTGTGCAGTCCTGGGATCCCCAGTACAAGAGAGGCATGGATATACTGCAGTGAGTCCAGTGAAGGTTCACAAAGATGATTAAGGACATGAAGCATGTGTCATACAAGAAGAGGCTGAGAGAACTGGGGTTGTCTAGACTGAAGGAGAGGCTCAGGGCTCAGGAAGGATCTTATCAATGTGTGCAAATACCTGATGGGACAGTGTGAAGAAGATGGAGCCATACTCTTCTCAGTGGTATCCACTGACAGGGCAAGAGGCAACGGACAGAAATTGAAATACAAGTAATTCTGTTTAAACATCAGAAAAAACTTTCAGTGTGAGAGTGATCAAACACTGGAACAGATTGCCCAGAGAGGTTGTGGGGTGTCTGCCGTTGGAGGAGGGACATGATCCTAACTGGACATGGTCCTGTGCAGTCTGCTGTAATGAGCAGGGGATGGACTAGATGATTTCCAGAGGTCCCTTCCAACTTTAACTGTTCTATGATTCAATGGAATATTTACAACAATCAGATCCACTGAGATGAATGATTACTCAAAAAGGTATTAGATGGCACAGTACAATGAAAATAATTAACTAGAAATTACTTGGAACAATTTGTCTGATATTTCCACATAAATGTGGAGTCATACTAGAACTAAAAAATAATGATACATTATTTTTTAACAAGAAAATGTGCTTTTCAACACAAGGAAGGCTGGCAGAATCAAGTGCCATGCTCTGTGTATTAAGGTATGTATAGAGTAATAAGCTATGATAAGATATATTGCAGGACTTACGATTCTGAAGAAAACAAAGTGCTCATAACATAATGTAGAAAATTTAGTTGTGTTGTATATTAAACTTATATTTCTGTGCTTTTTAATTTAATTTTTGTAAGGTCTTCGAGTATGTAATATTGTACTAGAAATGCTCTGTATGATACAAGTATACATGCTTTTTTATTTCAGCACCATGTGGTGGACATTTGACAGCATCAAGTGGTGTTATCTTACCACCAGGGTGGCCAGGATATTATAAGGACTCACTTAATTGTGAATGGGTGATTGAAGCGAGACCAGGACATTCCATTAAGATCAGTTTTGACAGGTGAGAATCATAAAGTCAAACAACAAGTAAAGTATGAGCATAAATATTTGTTTTAACATCGAAGAAGAAAAATTTTCTTTAAGAACCCAAACCAGAAAAAGAAATTGCAATGCAACACTGGCAATACTATTCCTCAAGCAGAAAATTAAAGTTTAAAACTATATTTACACTGTCTTTATTTATGTTTTAAACAATTTTCATTAAATGTCTAACTCCTAGCACATAAATAGGGATATCTTTTGGACTTTTGACTACGTTTGTATTCAGGTATGACTATATATTGTCCCTGATGATGACCACGTCTTACTATAAGAGGGCATAATTTTCCAAGGAAAAGAAAAAGATTTGTAAAAGAAGTTCTGAGTATTGTGTGTTTGGGATACATTTTTTTTTCCTCGTTAGGATTTTTTTTTGTTCCAACGTACATTACATATCTAGACAAGTCCATAATACATTGGGTGAGCGATTGGCTGACAGACTGGGCTCAAAGCGTTATAGTAAACGGAGTTACAACAGGCTGGCAGCTAGTCACCAGTGGGGTTCCCCAAGACTCAATTTTAGGGCCAGTGCTCTTTGATGTTTTTATAATTGATCTAGGCACAGGAATTGAATGTACATTAAGTAAGTTTGCTGACGATGCTAAATTAGGAGGAGCTGTGGACTTTCTTGAGGGTAGAGAGTCCTTACAGAGAGATCTCTATAGACTAGAGAGCTGGGCAATCACCAACTGTATGAAATTTAACAAGAGCAAATGAAGGATTCTCTACGTGGGATGGTGTAATCCTGGTTATACATACCAACTGGGGGAAGAGAGCCTGGAGAGCAGCCCCACAGAAAGAGATCTGGCGGTTTGGGTGGATGGCAAGTTGAATATGAGTCAACAGCGTGCCCTGGTAGCCAAAAGGGCCAACCATGTCCTGGGGTGCATCAAGCACAGCATAGCTAGCTGGTCAAGGGAGGTGACTGTCCTACTCTACAGGGCACTGGTGCGGCCCCACCTCGAGTACTGTGTGCAGTTTTGGGTGCCTCAATACAAGAAGGACATCAAACCGTTACAGTGTGTCCAGAGGAGGGCGACCAAGATGGTGGTCTCGAAGGCAAAACTTGAGTCTACAACTCAAGGGGGGCAGCAGAGGGGGAGGTGCTGATCTCCGCTTTCCGGTGACCAGCAATAGGACACGAGGAAATGGAATGAAGCTGTGTCAGGGGAAATTCAGATTGGACATTAGGAAAAGGTTCTTCACTGAGAGGGTGGTTGGTCACTGGAACAGGCTCCCCAGGGAAGTGGGGGACACCAAGACTGTCAAAGTTCAAGAAGTGTCTGGACGATGCTTTTAGTCATATGGTTTAGTTTTAGGTAGTCCTGTGAGGAGCAGGGATTTGGGCTCAATGATCCTTATGGGTCCCTTCCAACTTGAGATACTCTCTGATTCTATGATTCTACTTCAGTGTACATTAACATACTATATGCTAACACAGGGGATATCAGGATTTTGTTTGTTTGGATACTGCAGGTTTCACTGGGATTACTGACACAGAGATCAAAACAAGAAAGAAAAAGATGTCCAGATGTCAGAATACTGTTAAAGGCAAAGCCTTAAACTTCATTTTAAAGTATTATCTAACTGAAATTACCATCCCAATTAATTTGCCAAAATGTTGTGTGAACTTAAATTAGAGATACTGGAATGCACTGGGATTATGTCCATGTGTAGTGTGCATGTTTCTTTTGGAATAATAATCTATTTGTCAAGGGAAATAATTTTCAGCCTAGTCTACCTCTTATGTGGAGTCAGTAGGTAGTGAAAGTGCACTTAGGCACAGGAATGTGAACTGCAGAATGTTTAATACTTTTGTAATTTTTGTGACCTCAATTTTGTCTAACCATACACGTATCTAAAAGAAATGTGAATATTTTCAAAGGAAAAAAGTGCTTAAAAAAAGAAAACAAAATTTTAAAAATCTCCCCCCCGCTTCAAGCATCTTTGTAAAATACGTAAAAAAATATCCATTTGTTCAGGTGTTTGATCTAGATACTAATATCACACTAAAAACTCCATTTGACAAAAAGATGCAAAAGACTACAAAAGACACTGCCTGGAGCTAGGCTGCAGTGGCTTCTATTGTACAGGCCTTCCTGTATTCCTCTGTTACCCAAGGGGAGGCAATAATCTGTGTCTAGTTTCATCTTCACATGGAGTCAACAGTGAAGGGCAAAATTTTTCAGTATCATTCAGCCTTTTGTTTCTAAGAGCAGAAACGAAAAGGAATGAAAATTAATGGAGAGAAGGGCAGAAGAATGTAAAAGTGACTGTTAGTGGGTCAAATCAGAGATCCATCTTGCTCGATATTTTGTTCCTCACAGGGACAAAAACGCAGAATCCTAGGGAAGAGTGCGAGGACCAGATAGGCGTATCTGATATTTCCTCTAAGTACTTCAGTTTGCAACTCCAGACATTTCTGAACTGAAAGATATTTTTTTTTTTTCATGTGCTGTTTCTGCATGTGTCGTTGCCATTGATTTGTTTGTTTCCTTCTTGTACCCATGTAAACTTAACATTCACAACATTCTTCATTTTGGGAAGCTCATTGGAATATCTGTCTCAGACTGAAGTGCCATTGATAGCGGTGGTGGCATATACAGACAAGTTGAACAGCAAGTTGTTAAAGGAGCAGCCACTGCCCAAGCATTCACACACCATTCAGGGAGTCACACTCACACCACCCAAGGCTTTAACTGCTAGGACCCAAGTCCCTTCACAGTGGGCAGCTCCACTGAGCTGACAGGCGCCCCTTTCAACTCCCCACACACTTACTTACTCTCTCAGGCATGTTCTCTCCCCTCAGGCTCGACCCTAAGTTTCCCTGAAGCAGAATCTTCCACACGACGTACGCCAGGCAGATTTATTGAGTGGTACAGTGGTAAATGACAGCACGAGCTGAGTTCCTCCAGAGAGGGACCCTGAACAAAGAAATCCGTGGGCAATTGTACCGTTACAATTTAAGTTCTCCCCTCATGCAATGGTTCAGTCCAATAGCAATATTTGGGTCTGGGGTCTTCTTGTTCTTTATTGGATCCTTTGTCTCCAGGCAAGACATACCTTCTCTTATCTTAATGGATACAGCTTCTGCTAACTGTTGTGGCTACCTGTACCTACCTTATCTTTCCTTTTTGCACTGGTTTCAGGGCCTTCTTTCATGAAGCTAAGTAAGAGTTCAGCATACAGTCATCATATCTAAGTGAAATTTCACAGTTTACAGCCCAAGACTTCAACAGGCCTTGCTACTAACATTTTGTATTAGACTCTGTTGCAGCTAGGTAGTGCCTTCTGCAGCAAAGTCACCAGAGCCATACAGCATTCACCCAGGAGTCCTGAATGAATACAAAGATGAGATGGTTGAACAACTGGAAGTTGTATGTAACTGTAACTTCTTTTAAAACTCTCTTGATACCTGTGAACTTCAGGAACCAGATCCTTTAAGTCTTTCATGGAGAACTAAAGAACTGCATACTGGATGCCCACAATGAAAACTATAACAGAAATGTAGCACTAGTGGAAGCATGGATAAATATGATATACTGAGGAAGTGTCGATATGGCTTTTGTAAAGAAATCTTATCTCAGAAACCTACTGGAATTCTTTCACGGTGTCAGAAAGCATAGAAATACGTCGGATATAGTTTACCTGGCTTTTCAAAATGCAATTTTGTCCTTCGTACCTCACCCTGCAAAGGGCTATTAAAAAGCTGAGCTTCATTTTAATACAAGGAAGGACATTACATGAATAAAAACTTAATTAACAGACGTTACAAGTCTCACAGTGCAATTCTGGGTGTTCTACAGAGATATTTATTATGTTCAAAACGGTTCAGCATGTTCAGAAATGATCTTAAAAAGGAGAAAATTAGACTAATAAATACTAAGTTATTCAGGATATTAAAAACAAGGGAATATTGAAGAATTGCTGAAGATTCTTTCAAGACTGGATAACTGGGCAACAAAATTGTGGGTAGATTAAATAAATGCAAAGTGAATCATATAAGGAAAAAAAAAACACTTTGCCATATAAAAAGATGCATTTTGGACACTGGTCACTGAGCTGCTGGTTCTGGTAACTGAGCAGGTTACTTTGTCGTAGAAGGGGATCAGGTTTGTCAAGGACATTTTGCCCTTGGTGAATCCATGCTGGCTTTTCCCAATCATGTGCTTAATTTGACTTGTAATAGCCCCCAGAAGGATTCGTTCCATAACTTTCTGAGGGACTGAAGTAAGACTGATGGGCCTGTAATTTCCTGGGTCCTCCTTTAAGCACTTCTTGTAGATGGGGGTGACATTAGCCTTCTTCCAGTCTTCTGGGATGTCCCCCGATCTCCACAACTTCTCAAAGATTATGAAAAGCGGCCTTGCAATGACATCAGACAGCTCTCTTAACACCCTAGGGTGGATATTGTCAGGGCCCATCGATTTATAAAGGTCAAACTCCTGTAATATTTCACATACCAACTCTTCCTTTACTGATGGTGAGTCTGTGTTTGCATCAAACTGGATTTTTGTTCCCAAGGCCTGGGGCCCAACAGTGCTGGTAAAGACAGAGGTGGAGAAAGTGTTGAGAACCTCTGCCTTTTCAGCATTGTTGGTGACTAATTCACCTCTCCTGTATAACAGTGGGCCAATATTTTCCTTCTAAGTTTGACATGAACAAGAACCTCCTGGGAATAAAGGTCGTTGTAATGGGTAGCAATTCCTGTAGGAGTTATTTTAAGTTTTCTGTCTCCAGCAAGGGTTTGAAAACCACTGTTGTCATAGAATCATAGAATCACTAAGGTTGGAAAAGACCTTTGTTAAAGGTATTTTCATTTGTTTTGGGTAATTGCCAGTTGCAGAATCATAGAATCATTTAGGTTGGAAAAGACCCTTAAGATCATCAAGTCCAACCATTAACCTAGCACTGCCAAGTCCACCACTAAGCCATGTCCCCAAGCACCACATCTACATGTCTTTTAAATACCTCCAGGGACAGGGACTCAACCACTTCCCTGGGCAGCTTGTTCCAGTGCTTGACTACCCTTTCCGTGAAGAAATGTTTCCTAATATCCAATCTAAACCTCGCCTGGTGCCACTTGAGGCCATTTCCTCTCATCTATCACTTAACCACTTGGGAAGAGAGACCAATACCCACCTCACTACAACCTCCTTTCAGGTAGTTGTAGAGAGCCATAAGGTCTCCCCTCAGCCTCCTCTTCTCCACACTAAGCAACCCCAGTTCCCTCAGCCCCTCCTCATAAGACCTGTGCTCCAGACCCTTCACCAGCTTCGTTGCCCTTCTCTGGACACGCTCCAGCACCTCAATGTCTTTCTTGTACTGAGGGGCCCAAAACTGGACACAGTATTCCAGGTGTGGCCTCACCAGTGCCGAGTACAGGGGCACAATCTCCTCCCTGCTCCTGCTGGCCACACTATTCCTGATACAAGCCAGGATGCTGTTGGCCTTCTTGGCCACCTGGGCACACTGCTGGCTCATGGTCAGCCGGCTGTCGACCAACACCCCCAGGTCCTTTTCAGCCAGGCAGCTTTCCAGCCACTCTTCCCCAAGCCTGTAGCGTTGCATGGGGTTGTTGTGACCCAAGTGCAGGACCCGGCACTTGGCCTTGTTAAACCTCATACAATTGGCCTTGGTCCATCAGTCCAGCCTGTCCAGGTCCCTCTGCAGGGCCATCCTACCCTCCAGCAGATCGACACTCCCACCCAGCTTGGTGTCATCTGCAAACTTACTGAGGGTGCACTCAATCCCCTCATCCAGATCATTGATAAAGATATTAAACAAGGCTGGCCCGAAAACTGAGCCGTGGGGAACGCCGCTCATGACCGGTCGCCAACTGGACTTAACTCCATTTACCACTACTCTCTGGGCTCAGCCACCAACCAGTGTTTTCCCCAGCAAAGAGTACGCCCATCCGAGCCATGAGCTGCCAGCTTCCCAAGGAGAATATTATGGGAGACTGTGTCAAAGGCTTTGCTAAAGTCCAGGTAAATGATGTGCACAGCCTTTCCCCTGTCCAAATCATTTGTAAAGATATTGAACAGAACTGGTCCCAGTACTGAGCCCTGGGGAACACCACTTATGACCAGCTGCCAACTGGATTTAACTCCATTCACCACAACCCTTTGGGCCCGGCCATCCATCCAATTTTTTACTCAGCGAAGACTACACCCATCCAAGTACATGAGCAGCCAGTTTCTCCAGGAGAATGCTGTGGGAAACAGTATCAATGGCTTTACTAAAGTGTAGGTAGACAGCACCCACAGCCTTTCCCTCCTCCAAGGGGGTCGCCTTGTCATGGAAGGAGACCAATAAGGTAAGGTGTATGGTCAGGAGATCATACCGCTCTGCTAAGAAAACTGCAATTGCTGGCTGAGAACACTTTATTCCCGATTAGTTTCCCTCATAAACATAACTGTCAAAATAATTGAACTATTGAATTATTGAATCCATTCATTATGAGTATAAATACAGTATTTAAACCAGTCTAGCAGTATCTGTGTGTTTTCCTCATTCAGCTGAAGGGTAAATCAATGTATAATCTCTGAAGTTACGGAAAGGTACTGAAAAACTGTCAAGTACTTTAGTGATGCCCTCTGTGACTGTCTGTTTTGGTAAATTAAACCTTCCCAGACACAAGAACTCATGTGTTTGTGTGGTTGAATTGTTGAAACAGTCTCTAACATACTTCTTGAGCTTGCCAACTAGCATTCTCTCAAATAATTATCAAGCGTGGTCAGGTGTTAGTGTGGGCAAGCAACCATTCATAATAGTAAATTTGAATAATATCTCCCTGTTTGAGAGGCTAAAGGATGTATTTAATAGTGTGGATGTAGGCCATTCCATGCTAGCTGGCTCCACTGCCGGAGACTGGTCCTGACAGTGCTTAATGTATTAGTAAGCCTGCAAGCCCTGTGTTCCACTGTCAGAGTGGATAGATAACAGTGAAAGCAATCATCTGGATTTTAGCCAGTATATCCAAATAGAGTAGGTCACTTGGTTGAAAGCAACATCAATCTAGAGAGTGTTCTGTGTGAAGAGGAGGGAAAAATATGAAGGGCCTGTCAGTTTCCAAGCAGTCATTAACTCTGATAGTTAAGAAAACAAATGCTCCGATTTCTGAATGTGCTTTTATTTTCAGGGAATCATGAGAGAAGAACTATAGAGACTACTAAATACTTGCTATTACTGGTACTGATGTGTCTGTGAAGATGATTTTACATGACCAGTGCTAATTGGTCTGTAAAATACAATGGCCTGCCTGGGGAATTTGTTCATTTGGTCGTCATTACCTAAAAAAGTATAAAGTTTAATTACACTTTGAAGAAATGTCCCATATATTTCCCCTTTTCCAAATGTTTAATAATTTGCAGTTTTCTTTAATTACAAGAACAGAATTTCTTATCTCCAGACGCACTAAACATGTCCCATATTTTGCAAGAAAGCTTAAGGGCATTCACTTTGAAAAAATAGTTGTATTGCATAGGGGCACAGTTTGTTGCTCTCAGAAGTTGAACTAATAAGCCCTATGGGAACAGAAGAGAAAATCCCAGAACATACAAATTTTTTATACTTGCTGTGAAAGATTAACATGTTATGAAAACAAGAATATTGGGTTTGCAGGCAAATATATTTAGACCAGTACAGATATCTGTCTAATAGCACAAACTTTGTTGACATGAAAATTGATGTGTGCAAGCTTTAGATTCTGCAGTTTGCAAGAGTTTCTGATACAACCACAAACTGTCTTGAAAAGCACCTGATGTGAAAAATGCCAGTCAAAGTTTCATCTACAGAAAGGTTTGAGCTGTTTGATTTAAGAACAACTAATAGTGGATGACTACACACATAGACATCCTTTATGAACTGGAGAAATATTATGTGGTTTAGTGATTAACACAGACTTTGACTCTGCTGTTGATTTTAAAGTTATTTGTTCCTGTAAATCAACTGTCTCATTAGTCTCCTCCTCTTTTTCCATTCTTGTCTATATTATCTGTTTCTTTGACACATTGAGATAAACTAAGGATTTCTGCTTATTATAACTGTAACAAAATTCAAAATGAGGGCTTGATTTAAGTTTAATATTTTTGTACTGCTTTACTTTGTAGAACAAAAATAATTATTTAAAAGTAAAGTAGCGAACTATGTTAGAAAAAAACTTGGGGAAAAAAATTGAACAGTTGAATATGTAAAACAGCTTTTGCCCAATAGCAAATATCAAATAATGAAATTATTGAGATAAAATGATGAAATATTATTGAAGATGTCCAATTATTATTCAGCCTGAGGGCAAGAAATTTCTTGGATATTGCAGTTTTCTTTGAGACAGTAGGCAGTTTTCTACCCAGATTCCCCACTAAATATCTTTCTGAAGCCCAAGTCATATAGTTGATCTGAAGTATATTACATCTGTTACGAATTTTATCTGATACCAGACACAACAAAGCAAGGAAAAATATGCATAAAACCTTCCTTAATTGTTCTCTTCAGTAATATACCAATGGATCCGTAGATATGTAAATTTTTATATGTATGGTATTCTTGATCAGTTACACATGGGTTGAATTTGTGACAGTCAAAGAAAATATCATAGTTTCTCTGCCTACTGGCTGACTTGCATATTCCTTTTCAGATTTCAGACTGAAGTTAATTATGATACTTTGGAAGTCAGAGATGGACCAGCTAACTCGTCACCATTAATTGGAGAATACCATGGAACACAAGCACCCCAGTTCCTTATCAGTACTGGAAATTACATGTATCTGCTGTTCACTACGGACAACAGTCGTTCCAGTGTTGGTTTCCTAATTCACTATGAGAGTAAGTCTGATATTTCTCTGACAGATTTTTATTTAATTTTGAAAATAACATTGAATTTGAAAATGAGCAAATGAATGTGAGCAAATAAACTTCAGTAATTATATTTGTATAAGAACAAATTATGTTTCCTCTATGTTGTACTGACAGATAACTCTGAAACTATTAATTAATTTTGGAATTTTTTTTTTCATGAGTTCTTGTATGTTACTCAGAATGTTTATGGATCTAGGTGTTTAACAAAATGAAGAGTAGTTTTGGAAACTTGCCCTTATGGGTAAAGACATATTGTCCTTTTTTTTGTTTGTGTGTCCTCCCCCCCCACTTTCTCTTTCTCGCTCTTTTTTTCTCTGGTTTTAATGCCCTTTCAGAGTACAGAGCAGAGTTATGCCTTATCCACCATGATTCCAAAATGCAAATAAATGTATATTAATATCTCCCTGTGAAGTATAAAATCATTGTAGTAGCATTTGCTTTTAAATTAGATACATAAAATGACATATATTAAACTGTTTAAAGTCATAGTGATCTTTACATGATAGTATAGGCATTCATTTAAGTAGTGAATAAAGAGAGCTCGTGTTTAGTGTGGTTGTGCTAAACAAATAGCATGTTTTTTATCAATTGTTCTTATCTGGAAACTAACCTGACTGCAGTAAATTTGCTGTCATATTGGATATGGAATGAGTACCTAAACTTATATTTCATAGCTACATCATAACTTGGAAATTCTGCTCAGCTTCTTTTAGCTTTGGCTCAGACATGGTGGTAATGGCTGCACAGACAATAGTATGGTAAACTGCAAGGCTGCTAAATCATGTAAAGGCAAGGAACAGTAGGTAGGTTTCTGCAGGTGTTACATGCAGATGCTCATTTTCCCTGATTATACTAGATCTAAATGTTGCTGTTACATTTTGTAATACAGTCCTTAAATATTTATAATTTTGTGTTTTATTTTAAACCTCCTGTCAGGTAGATGTCTTTTGTTCTGTTAAAAATTAAAACAATTAGTAATAAAATATCTGTGCTACACATTCTTAAAGAGGAAGGTCTAGTTATGAAATTATTTAGAATGATATACATATACTTGCTTCTTAGTTTTGTTGAAAAATTTAGTATCTCACACACACATGACACTAGTTTTTCAGTGCTATTTCTCTAGGTATTCTGATAAAATATAACACTTAGATTTGATTAGTGCACTGTAAACCTTGAAATAGGATTAGATCTTTAACAAGTAAAGATGACGAAAGGCTAATAACTGATCTTCATCTTTTACTTATAGTTCCCATGCATAGAATATTAAAAAAGCCTTTTATATAAAAAACTAATGTATTTCCAAATTTAAAAGTCATAAGAAAAGCTAAAAATTTTGTTTTACAGGCTGTTTCCGAGCACATTGACTCCCTGAATAAAGCACCTTTTTCTGTAGAAGTAACATTTTAAAGAGTGTCTGGTATTATATTTTTGCTTAGAAATGAATGATTCTATGAAATGAAATTAAGAAAAAGAGTAAATGATTTTGAGTTCTCAGTTTAAGGAGTGATATCGTTTATTTTTTGTGAATTATATTTCCCATTAAATAGTTATCTGAAAATTGAATTTCAGTAGGTATTCACAAAAAGCTTAACATGCTTTCTTAGTTACAGACCGCTGTTTCTCTTATGCTTTTATGTCATTGTGAATGACATTCAGCTGGCAGATTAAACATTTAAATTTAAGTGTCAACATAGAACTGTCTAGAGCCTGAGGCTTACATTTTGGGCAATGGACATCTGGTCAATGCAATCAATAGAGTCGATGGAGCAATTCAGTAAAATCTGAATTAGAAACCAGGGGCTATATTTGATTGCATAACTGTGGAGAGTTAGAGTTACTTTAAGTACTAAGCCACTGCATAGAGACTATTGCACCAGAGATTTGGATCTTGGACAAGTCCTTTGCCATGTCTGTCAGTTCCATGGAGACATCCTGGTTATGATAGGATAACACCAGAAAAGTATATTGAGACAACAAAGGAGTACTGAAGGAGCTAGCAGATGTTATGGCAGGACCCCTCTCCATATCTACCAAAGGTGTTGGGAGTCTGGGAAGGTCCCTGCTGACTGGAAGCTAGCCAGTGTTACTCCATTCTACAAAAAGGGGATGAAGGAACACCCAGGGAACTACAGACCTGTTAGTCTTACTTCAGTTCTTGGGAAAATTATGGAGAAGATTGTACTGGGTACTATTGAAAGACTTTTAAAGAATAATGCAATCCTCAGGCAGTGTCAATACAGGTTTACAAAAGGAAAGTCTGGTTTAACTAATCTGATATCCTTCTATGATAAGGTCACCCGCCTAGTGGATGAAGGGAAGGTGGTGGATGTAGATTTTTTGGATTTTAGTAAGGTTGTCCCTCACAGCATCCTTCTGGACAAGTTGTCCAACTGTGGGATGAGTGGGTTCACAGTGTGCTGGGTGAAGAACTGGCAGAAGGGCAGAGCTGAAAGGGTTGTAGTGAATGGGGCTACATCTGGCTGGCAACCAGTCACCAGCAGTGTTCCTTAGAGTTCAATCTAGGGCCAGTTCTGTTCAATATATTTATCAATGATCTAGATGCAGGAGTTGAATGCATCATTAGCAAGTTTGCTGATGATACCAAACTGGGAGGTGCTGTTGACTCCCTTGAGGGACAAGAGTCCTTGCAGAGGGATCTAGATAGATTGGAGCATTGGGCAATCATTAATGGGATGAAATTTAACAGGGCAAAATGCTGGATTCTGCACCTAGGACAGAGTAATGCTGGGCACAAGTATAAAGTGGGAGAGGAGTGGCTGGAGAGCAGCTCTGCAGAAAGGGATTTGGGGGTGCTGCTGGACAACAGGCTCAATATGAGTCAGCCATGTGCCCTGGCAGCCAAGAGGGCAAACTGCATCCCAGGGTGCATCAAACGCACCATAACCAGACAGTCAAAAGAGGTGATTATCCCACGGTATTCAGCATTGGTGAAGCCTCACCTGGAGTACTGTATGCAGTTCTGGGCCCCACAAATTAAGAAGGTCCTTAAATGCATCCAGAGGAAGGCAACAAAGCTGGTGAAAGGGCTGGAAGGAATGTCCTATGAGGAGCCGCTGAGGACTTTGGGCTTGTCTTGTGTGGAGAAAAGGAGGCTGAGGGGCGACCTCATTGCTCTCCACAGCTTCCTGAGGAGGGGAAGTGGAGAGGGAGGTGCTGAGCTCTTCTCCCTGGTATCCAGTGACAGGACACGTGGGAATGGCTCAAAGCTGCACCAGGGGAGGTTTGACTGGACATTAGAAAGCATTTCTTCACTGAGAGGGTGGTCAAACACTGGAACAAGCTTCCTAGAGAGGTGGTCAATGCCCCAAGCCTGTCAGTATTTAAGAGGCATTTGAACAGTGCCCTTAATAACATGCTTTAACTTGGTCAGCCCTGAAGTAGTCAGGTAGTTGGACTAGATGATCATTGCAGGTCCCTGCCAACTGAAATAGTCTATTCTATTCTGGCTATTCTAAAATTTCTCTTCTTGTAACTTTGCTGAATAAATTGTTCCCTAGTTTGCCCTCATTGGTATGATCAGATCTCTTTGGACTATGAAAGGAGCTTAAAGACCAAACAAGCCTATAGACACATCAGTGGAAGCATCTTAAACTGAAATTCAATCTAGCCCGGAATGGCCACAGTATAGGAAAAAAATGCAATATAAACAGAGACTTTTTACCTGTCACCAACTGGAATGGGTATGTCCATATTCACAGCATAAGTTGTACAGAGAAAGCTTGCTAAATACTTCATACCTATGTCAGTGCATTTGCTCCACTAGGCTCCTTAAGCCAGTCACAGCCTCATTGTTTATATTGGTTTCTTCTCACACTAGGTTTCTCACGGAACAAAAATTGTCTCCATGTTGCATTGTGTTGTACATGTTCCTGTAATGCAACAGCAGTTTGTCCCAGAGTCTCCCTTCTCGTGCTAGTCATCATTGGGAGCTCCTGAAGCATTTCTGTAGTGGGTATCAGAAATACGTCCTTCCTTGATCCTTGCCTCTGTACTGACAAGTAGGCATATGCCAGAGGGAAGGTAGTTAGAATAATCAGTAACATGGAAGTACAAAGCAGATTATTTGTTTTCAAAGAACAAAACCAGGTGGAAAGACTCTATGGAGATGCTGAGTATTCTGTCAGGAACAGGGGAGACCAAAACTGTATTTTGATTGCCCTTGTAGGCTTCATTATAGAAGTTGCTAATGTTAAAGATCTCACAACAGAACTTCTATTTGTTTCACATTTCTTCCACTTGTAGAAGAAAAGGCAGTCAATTTCAAATTTTAAGAAAAGTTTCTCATTATTTTCTTTTGAAATTCAAATAACTATCTTATTTGGAAGTGTCATGAAAATCTTCCAATTTTAGTCATAACTTTGAAGATAAATTAAATCACTGAAGTGTGAAACAGAAGGATCTTAATCTTGCTTAAAATAAAAAGCTCAGTATAAGCTATACTGAGTTGCTACGAAGATGGCAGTAATATTCTATTAAGCTAAAATATGTCTGTAATACAGCTTTAATAAAAATGCAACCCCTTAAAGGTACTTCAGATGTGAAGGCAATTTGTTAATTACCTGCCTTAAATGTCTGTAATTCAGCTTTTTGATGATACTTCTAACATGCAAGACAGTGTAGGCCATCTCTTATGAATGTAAGCAAAAAAAAAAATTAATAAAGTTCCCATAATATTCTTTATGTAAAACTACTGATGAAATAGTCAATGCTATCAAGAAAAATTAATCTGTATTCTTTGAACCACCTTGTCTCACACCTCACTTACATCTCCCTGATTTCTCAACTTCCCCTGTTATGTGTGTTTTGGCCTTTTTTTGCAGCTCCTCATTTTTTGAGGTAGATTGTGCAATCTTAGTCTTTTTCTTAAACCAAAACAGATAGAAATACCTTTATCCACATTCCATTAATATAAAACCACCTTTTATTAAGGTATTTTTGAAATTTATCTTTTCTTAAACAAGAAAACATCATTTTCAAAGAAAATTGAGCAATTATTTCTTAAATCCAGATAATTTATTTAAAAGTCTGTGTTTATTTATGGATTAACATTCCCTTCTATGCTAAAATTTATCTGAAAAATGGAACAGAGATCATAGTTATGCATCCAGACAGTAATCATGTACATCAGTATGTATTTGATAAACACTACAGTTTTCCTACATAGTCAGGAAAAATTGTTTAAAGTCAAGTATCACCTATCTTTATAAAATATTCCCTTTTAGATCATTTTAAAAATCTAGTAAAATTAGTGTTGTGATTTTCCTCAAATGAAATGTTACGATAATAAAAAATATAAAGGTAATACTTTATTCATAGTGTATAAAAGTAGGTATTTGTTTAGATTTGGTTTTGGAAAAGAACTTTTTAGATCCACAAATATGCAATCTTCATGGGTTTAACAAACTGCCAACATCATTCAGACAGCCCACAATCACTTTTAGCAAGGATAACATAGAAATAAAATACTTCCTTTCACCTTTTCATTTGAAGAAAAAATAATCCTTGTGAATAGTCTGGATGTGAAGAAAAGATTCATAAAGTTTTCACTGGCAGGACGCACTCACTGGAAAAAGTTTTTGGCATGTTGGGGAAGAACTTTTTGTTTCAGGAGTTGATTTTACTCTGACTAATAAGAAGAACCAGTAGACAGCCTGAATAAGAAAGACGATTTTTTGAAAGTGCCCATGAAATGGCAGAGTTCATGATTCTTAAGAAATGAAAGAATGAGGCAACACAATTGTGGTCAAGTCAATGGTTTTCAGAAATCTAAACTTCACCAAACTTGAGGAATTGGTAGGTGAGTGTTCTTAGGAATGAATTCTGAAAGTCATTTGTAAAAGAGATGATATTAAGGCCCAACAGGAAACTGTTTTTTGGAGAGAAAGAAAAAATACCATCAATTTCTGTAGCTATTTAAATATCCCTTTTAATGATGTGTAAACCAAAAGTTAATAATGTAAATGTTGGATATATTCAAACATCGCTAGAGATGGCCATCAAAGAATAACATAGATCTCTTAGGATAAAATTGGAAAATCCAAAGTACGTATTTGTTACAGAAGCAAGAGACAGAAAGACAGTAACAAAAATATCTATAAATATATTCAAAGTAAGAGGAAAAAATTAAAACCATTACTTAATACAAATTTAAGCAAACGTCAGATGTCACAGGGAAGACTAAACAGTCTGTTTCTGTTTTGCAACATTTACAGAAAAGCTTAATTTTGACCATGTATTTAGCATAATTAAGTGAACATTTACAAGGTAAGAATACAGCATATGGGAAGAGGGTACTACACAATACTGAGATAATTAAACATATTTTGTTCATCAGGGACTGTTCAAATTCCCTGTGCTATACTTAAAGTCAAATCAGAAGCAGTCTTCACTCCACTGAAAACTATGTCTGAAAATTCAAAACTGTAAGGAAGTTTCAAACAATTGCAGAAGGGCACACACCTTTCAAAGAAAGGAGGGGTAAAAAAAAAAAAAATGAGGATCAAGGACATAAGTTTTATCTTCTTATCTTCGCTCTTTAAAGATGCTAGTTTCAAGCTGATAAACAAGGTGATAAGGAACAGATGATTTGTATTTGGTAAGAACAGATTATGTCATGTCAATCTAATTTCTTTCTTAACAGGTTAACTAGTTTTGTAGATTTGGGAATGGAAAGAGAAGGAAACAGCTCTGTGTTGACATTTATAAGGCTTTTAGAAGTCTTCCAGAGAAAATACTGAAATTTGGTCTAGATAAAATTATTACAGGTGAAACAAGCACTTCAGTGAGCACTGGCAAAAGTTGCCCAGAGAGACTGTGGAATCTCCGTACTTGGAGATACTAAAAATGCATCCAGACATGGTCCTGTGCAACCAGCTATAGGTGACCCTGCTTGAGTAGCAGGGTTGGACAAGATGACTTCCAGAGAGGTCCCTTCCAACCTCAACTGTTATGTGATTCTGTGATGCTGTGAACAATTTTGAAAACTTTTATGGAGAGAGCAGCCAGCAATTAAGATTTCACTGTCTAACTCAAATTTGTAGGGATCCTACTGTGATCTGGCCTAGATCCAAAACTATCTGATATTTTTATTAACAATTTTGATGATACTATAAAAAGAACACTTACAAATTCTGAGAATGATTCCCACCTACAATTATAGCAAGCACTATGGTGGAGAGGGTTAGAATTCAAAACAACATAGATGAACTGAAGAAATGGTCTGCCATAAAAAAAGAATAAATACCAAATTCAATAAAGAAACATGCTAAGCATAAATGGGGAAGGAGAAATGACATGCACAAATACAAAATAGAAATACAATAGAAAAGGATATGGTTTTTACACATAAATAATACAGAGAAAAATGTAGCAGTAATGCAAAAAATCAAATCTTCTGGCTGTTGTAGTTAATCATCATCAAAAAAAAAAAAAGAACTACAGAAAAGACAATTTTTGCTTAAAGGACTATTTTATCTAGGACTTGGAAAATAATTATTTCATTTCATTTGATGACCCAAGAGAATATTGTGTCCAGTTTGGGACCCGGTATAAAAAAAGTAGGAGGTTGTTAACATGGAAAACATGACACATATGGAGTCATTGAAAGGTCTCTACTTGTTTAGTCTAGAAAAGGGATGACTTGGCAGGCAGGAGGGAAGGCATGGTAACAGTCTCCTGTGCCTAGTAGCTGGAGCTAGTCCTGGAGTTCAGTCTAGAACTCTGCTAAAATGCCAGTGCTCCCTGTCCACAATGAGCAGGACAGAGGTGACATGATAGTTCTGCCATTCTAAATGATTTCTGTAGCTCATTAATAAAAATAATATGCACCCAAGTGCTCTCCCAAATTTGACTGTTATGTTCTGTCACTTGGAAATACCCTCCACATATTCTTTAGAGAAAGATTTTTTCAACTTTTATATGGAGGAGGAATGAAAAAAGCTCTTGTAATAATAGCACTTCCCTTTCATCCTCTACCCCTGCTTCCACTACATTCACTCTCCCCCTTCTATCTTACCATTTTCAAGCATCTCTGCTTCCCCACCTCCTTTATAACATCATTAATATGTTTGTCTAACATGGATTTTTTAAATCTGTTGGCTGTATCACAGTATTTAGTGATGTTACTATATTTTCTTTTAGTGTCAATAATGTGATAGTAAACAATTCAAATTCAGTCACTCACCGCTACACTCTTAAGAGGTGCTGGAAGAACACCGAGACTAAATGTGTAAGCAGGCTTGCAGTTCTTTGAGGCTAATTTACCCTTGTAAAATTATAGGGAGGCATTTCTGGCCACTTGAGCTATATCTGATCCAGTAAGTTAGAAACTCTTGAGTCTTGGCTTCAGTCTTGCAGTCATTCTTACAGTTTAAGCATTGATTGCATCCCTTGCATGATTTTGACCCACGCCAGCTAACGTTGTGCCCTACAGTACCTGGACATAGTTCTAGGAATAACTTCAGCTGCACACTGTTCTCAAAAGGCAACAGTCTTATTTAAGGTGGGCAAGATTTTATCTGTATGAAAGTTAGCTGAGTCATGCTTTGAAATCGGTGCCAGAGAATGGGCCCTGCCCTAATTTAATTGTGTGGCCTCTGGTTCTGATTCTTGGAACTGCATTCTGACAAGCAAGCACCTATTCTAGTTCTTTAAAAAAAATACTCATTTTTCAAAGCAAAGATAATTTACACTATTCTCCCTTAATTGTTAGAATGAGCCTGCCTATAGGATCAACTCTTTTATTAGGCAATATTTTTCTCTTACTGTCCAAAAAATTGCTTCTGTCATCTGCCTTATTGATGTTCTGGATGATTCTATCCTGATGGCAAATGGCACTCTAGCTTCAATCTGAAACACTTCCATTTTTCAAAACATTTTTGAGATTCATTGAATAACACAACAACTGCTTCATAGCTAGCATGAATAGGCAACATAGTGGTTATGGCACACAGTCCTGTTTTGCTTTCTGTTTTTCTTAACAGATTTTCTTCACCCATTTTGGGCAATGAGCATTCTTTAGACAACCTCTTAGCAATCTTAGATTTTAATATTCCATTTTTGTAATGATTTTAACTATTTGATCTGTGAAGGGAAAAGTACAGGTGTGTAATATATATATGTAGCATATAAAAGTGTATAGCTGCCATATGCTTCATGCATTACAGCAACAAATTAATTTCCTCTTCAGAGATCTAATGGGATCTAATGATTAAACCAGTTTCTAAAAATCACTTATATTTCTAAGTGTTTGCAAAATATGCATTTTAATAATCAATGAAGCATCTAATATACGTAATAACAATAGGTTGATAAATGTTTGATGAAATGTCAATACTGACAGAGTGGTTTTTGAGGATGACTGTCCATATTTTTCAATTATTCAGTGATGTAGAAAATATTTATTTGTAAGTTTGTTGTTTACTTTGGATTGTGTGTTATGTTCCTTTGAAAAGAGAATGATTAAATTGTAGGATAGAATTATCTGCTTATATAATTCCTACTGCTACATGGAGTGAAGTGGAGGGAGCATTTTTTGAGGGAGCTACTGAGCATGCTCTTGAGAAATACTGCATTATGCAGGGTGGTAGAGAAAAGACATGGTTTTCACCCAGACTTTAATCTTACATTTACTGAGCCAATTGTTATGAATAGTATTAAATGAACTCTTTCCAACCATGAGCCCAAAATTTATCACTCTGGTGCCAGAATTTCTCATATATAGTTTAATATTGTCTTTTTGTAGTCAGGATTCTCAGTACTGCCCATTATTAAGCCTGTCTTATGTTATCTCCTATGAAAAAAAAAAACCCAAATCTTTGTCCAAAGAAGCAAAGAAAAATTACTTCTTTTCAGCTATGTTTATGATTGCTAAACCTTACATAGTGAATATTTTCCCCTGAGAAAGAAGCTCTATTGCCTGAGCTGACTTTAATTTATACAGCACTGCTATTTCAATTAGGAACTTGGAAGTTCATAGGGTTGCTACAGCTTTTGGTCTCCTTGCAAAAATATGAAAACATAGTCAATGTAATCTAGAGTTATCATTTCAAAAAGAAACTGATCAATTTACCTGTTATATACAACTCAGAATCCCAAAGCAGTTGATGTGTTGAGGCAGGGGTGGAAGAGTGCCCTAAGAGGAAGGAATTTTAAGAGCGCTACTGTGGATCTCCATCTACTCTAACATACCTGAAAACATGAAGTATAGTTTTTCTGAAAAAAAAAAAAAAAAAAAATGCGTATCAAAGTTAAAATTTCATACACAATTAATATTTATTTAGGGCACATACAGTGCAGAGCATTATAGACTTAAAAGGGTTCTTTGAATCTATATTAAGCAACTTAAGCCAGGTGAAGGGAATCTAAAAATGCACTGTGTCAGCTAACATTGTACATTGGCATTAAAAGCATGCAATCAAGTCTAGAAGAAACTCATTCATCTAGAATTTAAGTATGGCAGGGATACCTCATGAAAACTAGATCATAAGCTTTCAAATCTGAATTCTAACTGAGATATAAGAATAGCTGGAGGGTACAAGGGATATATCTCTGTGCAAACTAGAGTTATTATTTATGATATTTTTGTTTGTAGTCCTGCTTCCAACCCTCATATCTGTAATTCTAAAACCTTTACTTTGTGTCCTGATAAATCATTTTTTTCCTTAGTTTTGAACTGTTTCTACTTTGTTCCTAAGGTTGTGTGGTAGTTCTGGATAAATAAAGCAGGGTAAAAGCAGTAAACTGAGAGTACAACTTCCTCAGAAACAGACACACAGGCAGCTGAGAGGACCAGCACTTTCAGGATGTGTTTAGAGGGCTAAGGGGCTAAGAAATGCATAACACCCTGCTACAGAGAATTTTGTGCTGTCAGCAGTTGGCTTTGAGAAAGGAACTTCTTTGGCAAAAAGTAGACTAGAGAGAGTCATGGTAGAAATTCAGGTCACCTGTGAGGAAGCACATAAAATCTTTAAAGACCTCAGGAGAACTAATCTTGCTCAAGGCTCTCACAGCATCTATGAGTGATGAAATCACCCATATGAAATCTTGCCAACTTACAGTGTTCTTTGCAACCCAGCACCAAAATACTGAAATTCATGTAAAAAATAATGTGAAAATACTTAAGTTAATGCAATGGGTACCAGAGCTTTTAGGTGGATATTTCTAGATTTTATCCCAAAAGCCAGCAAGGAATTTTAAAATCAGAAGTCCAGTGATATTTAAACAGACACAAAATTCAATTTTTCCAAATAAAGTAGATCAAATAATTGCCTGAAAACAAACATTAAAGTGTTTATAAATGGTCCCTCCCCACACACATATACTTCCTGTCCCTTTGTGAGCAGTTTTTTTAACAAGTCAGTGGCTTTTTGGGTGGCAAAAAACTCTACAGAGGCTCCTCTGGGTGTGTCTGTTATCTCTGAGGCTTGACTATGTGCTTGCTACCTGCTGTTTTAAGCCAGCTTCTAGATGTTCTTTTTACTGCAGGCTTCATGTTGGCTGTGTCCTTCATATTCTCAGTGTCTTTTTATCCACCACAGCAAGCATTCTCAAGGGTTTCCTCTGGACATGCTCAGCTTCTCACAGAAGAAGGAACGATGTCCCTATCCACTGATGATGCTCTATCTAACCATTCTATCTAATCTATCTAATATTCTTTCTAATCATTCTTGTTTCCAGGCACATGACGCTGTATCAGGTGTAGGCATCAAGGTTTTAGCTACAGGGGGGCTGCAGGGGCAGCTTTGTGAAGAGAGGCCACAGGCTGCCCCATGCCAGACACATAAGGTTCCAGCTGGCTCCAGCAGACCCACCACAGGGCACAGCTGAGCCCACCAGCCAAGTTGGTGGCACCTCTGGATAACGTATTTAAGAAAGGGCAAAATGCTGCATAGGTGAGTGAGGAGTAGGGAAAACAAAGTGTTAGTTAAAATCCTGCAAATGCCAGTTTCAGAGAAGAAGGAGGTGCTCCAGGCAGATACTCCCATGCAGACCATGGAGGAGACCACAGTGGATCAAATATCCACATGGCAGCCCATGGCAGGCCCCATGTCAGAGCAGGTGGGTATTCCCTGAAGGAAGCTGCAGCCGGTACAGGCCCATGCAGGAGCAGGTTTATCCTGAAGGACTGCAGCCTGTGGGAAGGACCAATGCTAGAGCAGGGGAGAAGTGTGAAGAGGAAGGAACAGCAGAGAGTAGCTGCTATGAACTGACCACAACCCCCCTTCCCCATCTCTGCCACACTACTTGGGGAGGGGTGGGGAGGTAAAGAAGTTGGGAATGAATGAGTGAACTTGAGCCTGGGAAGAAGGGGGTAGTGGTGGTGGTGGTTTAGGTTTTGTCTTCATTTCTCACCATCCTACTCTGTTTTTATTGGCAATAAATTAAATTAATTTTCCTCACATTGCGTCTGCTTTGACTGTGACGGTAATTGGTAATTGATCTCCCTGTCTTTATCTCAGCCCATGAGCTTTTTCATCTTACTTTCTATTTTATTTTCTCCTCCTGCACTTTTGGTGGCTGGGGAAGAGGAGGGAAATGAGAGAGCAGCTGGGTAGGGGACTGGTAGCCAGCCAAGGTCAACCCACCACACACAGTAACAGAAAATCAAAGAAATTCTTTTCATCCCAATAGAGAGTCTTTATTTGTTTCCCTTGCATGTATCCATTATAGCTCATTACATGATTAAAATCCACAATTGTTTGCTATCACTATAAGCATAATGGATGGTGCTCAGTTAATGAGTCTCCTTTTGATAACTGGGGGCGGATGGGGTGGGTGGTCCTTGTTCAGTGTATAGCTCCAGGTTTATTTACTAAACACTATTCAATCTCTGCTATAACACATAATTACTAAAGACTCCTTCTGTCAGATAAGAGTTATACAAGTGTGTAAGCTATGTTCACTGTCTTTCTATTTTTGATGTATAGAGTAATATCTAGGAATTAGCAAGTAGTTTCTGAGTTCATGCGTTGCAGTTTTTTGACGCTGCTTTTTGCTAAGTCAAATAACCATTACTATGACAGAGGAAAGTTGAATTGGCCCACAGTATCAGAAACTGAATAGATTAAATGGAATAATCAAAGATTACTTATATACTAGCAAAATCTGTATTTATACTTTGAACCTTAAAATCTTCCTATAGTTTCAGATGTTCAGTGCTTTTGTTGGCTCTTTTTTTCATTGTTTGACAGAAGAAACTTTAAAGCTCCAATCGTTTCCTACTTTGTTTGGGCTTCTCTGTTCTGTGAGATTGGAAATTGAAAAACTGCTTTGAGTCAGTGACACAGAGAACGTGCTTTTTATCCCACATCAGTTCTCAGGCAAAGCTAACAAGTATCTTTTGGGAGCTCTTTCTTCCTCCTGTGTTACTCATTTTGTGTTTTGTTTGGGATTTTTTCTGTTTACTGTCTGAAAAAAAATGGGGAAATAAACAAATTAAATCTGTGTTTCAGGTGTTACTCTAGAATCAGATTCCTGCCTCGACCCGGGGATTCCCGTGAATGGCCATCGCCATGGTAACAACTTCAATATCCGCTCCACAGTAACTTTTAGCTGTGATCCAGGATATACACTGAGTGATGAAGAACCACTCATATGTGAAAGAAACCATCAGTGGAATCATGCATTACCCAGCTGTGATGGTAAGTGTCAAGTTCTTCAGATGGCAGTTTTAAAGTCCAAGAAAGTTAATCTCCTATTTTTGAGAACTAATTAAGCTTATCATTGCTACTGCCTCCCTTCAATTACACCAAGATCCATACTTTTAAAAAATTATTTTACTGTTAATAAAAGCCT
Source organism: Pelecanus crispus (assembly GCF_030463565.1). Lineage (NCBI taxonomy): Eukaryota > Metazoa > Chordata > Aves > Pelecaniformes > Pelecanidae > Pelecanus > Pelecanus crispus. The sequence continues at coordinate 107,721,645 of NC_134645.1, forward strand.
TACTTTACATCTCTGTATCAACTTTCAGTCAAGTACTGTAATGTACAGTGAAATTTACAAGTACATGTTCACCAATAGAAAAATCAGAATTCTCAGAGGGTGCCACTCTTCAGCTATGAATGAAAGTGGTCCCATACAACTAATATTTTCAAACCAAAGCCAGTAAGCTTAACTTACATTTTAAACTTAGAATACTGAATACCAAAATGATTGCTCAAAATGTAGGATACTCAATACCAAACCAGATCATGATCAGCCTGTGTAATTAATTTGCTTGACATATTTTTGGTTTTGTGTTGTTCATTAATTGTTTTGGGGATGTGCAATATGAAACTGTCCACAGCTTTCATGAAACATTTTTTTAAATGCTGAACTATACTAGCAAATATTTCTGTGCTCTTTTTTATCATTGGATTTTTTCTAAGTTCTTTTTCTGTGAGCTACACATTCAACTCATTTTTTTTGTGGAATGCTTGTATAGTTGCTGCAAAATCCCTCTGACAGAAACCACAGAAAATAAGATCCAAATGTAGCTAAGTATTTTAATAGGGATAGAACTGAGCATCTCTGAAAATTCTCCTTTAATAAACACCTTTCGTTAAACTTCCTGGTAAAACATCATATTTTCTCCCTTCCGGTTGCTAACTGATTACCTTTAAAAGCATGTTTGTCTTGATCAGGCTTCTTGTTAAGATATTACTGTGTTATAAGGCAGTGATGAAAGATTAATGTGTGAAGGGAGAAGACTCAAGCCCATACCAACAAAGGCTCTTGCTTCAGTGAATTGCTCACATTAGTGAATTTTTTACTCCCTTTTCAGGTCCAAGGTTTTCACTGATTACAGTGGAATGTCAAAGGGCAAACTTAGAGTTAGATTCAGCAAAGTAATTCAGTTTCTAACTCTGTTTTAAACTGTTTTGTTAAATTTGAACAGTTATTCTCACTCAGGCTTCTAATTCTCACTACAGCCTTCTGGCCCCATGCACAAAACATATAAGCTACCAAAAGATTATTACATCGTTAAAAGCTCTTAATCACTACAAAGCAAACTAATCTACCATTCAAACTCACTCACCTTGTAAGCATTACAACTTATTCCTCCTCTGCAAGGACAGAAGCAAACTATTGTTTTCAATTGCATTTTGTGATCAAATTTTAGACTGTATGTTCTTGGCACAGCTGATGAACTTTGCAGTGTCACAAATCTTCCTACAAGCTGTAATTTTAAAATGAGCAAAGCATTTTTAGTATTCTTCCACTGGTTTTAAGGGTTTCTTCTGCCTGTTTGCTTTGCTGCAATGGGTTGAAGAAAACTATTGTAGGACCCTGAATAGTATCCTATTCTTTTTCAATTTACTTTGTACTAAAAATTGTGAAAATATTTTTGAGTTAAAACACCAATATTCAACTCTTGTTTGCATCTGAATGTTGAACTACAGAAAGATCTAGTTAATTTTCACTCACTGAAAGACAGTCCTTATTTCCCAGGTTCATCACCCACTTTCAGTGTAAGTGTGTAAGAGAAAATTTCAAGCCTTTCTGGACTAAGGCCTCTAGGCAAGCAACATACGGGGATTACAATCAGTTTCTTCTTTTTTCCTTATGTATTCAACTACATTGAATTAACTTGTCTAAAAAGACAAAATAAAACTCACATTCTTTTAGGTAATCTTTGTGTTAGCGTATTTGCCTTTTGAGGCTCAAAAAGTTGTGACCCAGATTTTTGGAATGTGACAGTTTTAACTGAGGTTGAAATGAGCATTTTGCAGTCACCTGCCGACTATTGATGTTCTCAAAATTGCAACTTCAGAAATTAAATCTGCAGAATAACCCCCTAAGAGACAAGCATGTTGCTTTGTTTCATGCCAGAAGAAATAGAACTGTGTACAGAGACACAGTGGCTAAAGTTCCCTCTTAAGTAATGTGTCATTCTCAAAATACTATAATCTCAAGGTGGAGCATGAAAATAATTTTCTAGGGGAGCTAAATAAAAACAGATCATTTACATATTTTAAATTTTAAACTTAAAACTATGTAAAATATTTGTAAATATTTCATATCTGCTTTAAGGAGTGTTGCACAGTCAAATATTTTTCTTCCTTCTGTGATGCTTACAGAATAAGAGGGATTTTGAATGAATGTATACTACCCTTGACTTATGGCATTATGAACCTGATATCTGTAATTATGTTATTTATTACTAAGTAATGTTACCAACCATATATTTACTGTGGTTTTAGCCATGCATATTCTCATTCATACTATGTGCAGAAACACATATATGCAGGCAAAACCAGGCTAGAAACATTTCCTTTCCTTCTACTTATTTACACATATATATAATAAATAAATTTTAAAAATATTCAAAACTTTAACAAACACCTTGGTCTAATAAGAAATGAAAAAAAGAACTTTGGCTATAATGCCAACATGTTTGTATGTGTGTATATATATACACACACTGCAATTTTATTGAACATTTTGTCATGCATATTTGCCATCTAGTTTACGGCAACATATATCTCCCTATGTAAGGAAGAAGACTAAAAGCATCTTAGTGCTTTGTTGCTTTATTGTTAAATATTTAGTTTATTAATATTTTAAAAAGACAACGTAAAAAGCTGGACAGAAACAAATGAGTGAAAAGCACAGCCATGCTGTATTTATAAGATCAGTGAGCAATTCAGCCTGCAAATCTTAAACTTTAATTAATTTGACATGCAAATTTAAGCAGCCTAGTTTAGCAAATGGTAGTATGCATCAAATGCTTTCTAGCATAGTTCTTGTGTCTTTCAAAATACTCAGTTCCAAATAAATTACTTATGATGGGACAATCTGAATCTCTGAAAGAGAGGAAAATACACTTTTTTTTCCTGAACATCACAGAAGAAATAAAGTAGACAAACTTTTCTATTATTTGAAAAAAAACACATTCTGTTTTTAAATATTTTTGATAGAAATGGAATATGTAGTGCAAGTAGCTACAAGATACTTGATTTTTGAGTTAGTTAACAAAAAAAAATCTTCTTAAATACTACTACAATAGCAATTAATACTTGCAATATTGTGGAACAAAGCTTTACTTATTTTTTTTATTCTGCTAACTACCAGGAGAGGCTGTAGATGAAAAATAAGCTCCCTTTCATGGACTAATTTAAGAATAAACAAATTGTTGTCAAATGTGAACGTCATGGCTTTGGATAAATTAACTTCTTGTTTTAATACTTGACCCTGTTTTTAATTTTAAGGGTAGTTCAAAAAGTTAACTAGATTTTTTTTTTAATAAAAAAACAGGACTTCTGTACAACTTCTGTTGGTTTCACCCCCTCCTTTTTTTCTCTTGTTAAGCTTTATGTGGTGGATATATTCATGGGAAGAGTGGAACTGTTCTTTCTCCAGGTTTTCCTGATTTTTATCCAAACTCTTTAAACTGCACTTGGACAATTGAAGTGTCACATGGCAAAGGTAAGAATCTAATGTGAATTGCATATGTATATGTAATGTCTATGTTTAAAAAATTCAAACACACAAAAACAATAAAATGCTTTTTATGAATTGAGTTAAATCAGTGCTTTCTGCTGTTCTTTTGAGGAAGACATTTAATTTCCTGAAAGAAATATCTTCAAATGTGGTGTTTCTAGTTTGTGTTTATTTTGCAAGGGAAACATTCTTTTAAAGGTTACCAGAGGAAATGTGTTTTAGTCTCCTTTAGAAAAATGGGCAGAAAGTAGAAGAGGTAAAATACATGAAAATAATAGTTACTTGTTAAACAGCACTAAATTTTTCAGTGAAAGCTGTCAGGACCTTGTTGATAGCTCTTCTTCTTTATTAAGCATGAAGAAGCAAATTTGCTCCGTGTATTAGTAACCTTAGATTTCAGACTTAACTCATTAGGGTCAAAAATTATATAACTTTATGTTATATATACAGTAGAGAAACATTTTGATACACAGTTAAGTTTGGCAGCTTATCCGTTAGGGAAATTTGTAAAAGAACTAAGGAAAAATGCCTAGGAAGTACTAATGATGTGTTACATACCACTGAATCAAAACATAACAAAAATATCCCTCAATCTCCTTTCTATGACAAGAAAAGTCTTTGCTATGTGCGATAGTCTGAGAAGTATATTGGAAGTTTCTACTGTTTAAAATCTTCTTATGGACTGGATGTTTGATTAAAACTCATATGGCATTTTAAATATAAAATATAAAAAGACTTTCTAAGAAGAATGTTGTTCCCCGCATTAAATAATTGTATTTGAAAACCTAACTGTAATTCAAAATTTAATTCATTGCTGGAGTGGAAGTTGGTAACTGAAAAAACAGCCATGTCTTGAGTAAAGAGCTGGTCCAAAAAAAGTATGAATCTGCATATATGGAAGACTACATAAAACTTGTATCTGCTTTGTCCTTGTGTATGGGCACTTCCCTGAAGTTTAGAGTAGAAACCAGAATTTTGCTGGAGGAAATGCAAAAATAAAACAAAATTTTAGCCAATTATTAAAGTATGTCTCCTAGATTAATAGTGAGATCAAGGTAGAGATTATAAATAAAAGAGACATACAGGAACTTGAATAAAATCTATACAATACAAATTTAGATTTTCAGAGTGTTGTATACACATAACACTGAATCCCATCAATTCTTTTATGGGAGCTATTGATTTACGGTGAGCTAAACAAACACCCACACTACACATATTGATTGGTTGAGCCTATGTGCTTTCTGCAAGTTTTATTCTCTGAATTTCAGGTTTTGATTCCATGTGTGACTTTTTCTAAAAATCTTTCCATGTAATGTAAGATTTGCTTTCTGTGTCACTTGTGTATAAAGGAAGAGAAAAACTTCCTATTAAATGCTTTTCTTCTCCCCCTTTTTAATATTTTTAAAGGTGTACAGCTGGTTTTTCATACCTTTCACCTTGAGAGCTCTCATGACTATTTGCTCATCACTGAAGATGGCAGCTTCACAGAACCAGTGGCCAGGTTAACTGGCTCAGTCTTACCCCCTACAATTAAAGCTGGCCTCTTTGGAAATTTTACTGCACAGCTTCGATTTATATCTGATTTTTCGATTTCTTATGAAGGCTTCAACATAACATTTTCAGGTAAGAAATTCCATTCTGCTAAATATCCAGAAACTGTTTACAGATAATATTTTTACTTGCAGATAGCAGAAACATTATGAAGCACCAGTAAAAAAAGTCAATAGAAATTGTATAGTCTCTATCATAAAAAACTGCCTTAGGTTTATACAGGTGGCTAACAGATTGAGAAGGATGGTGGTGATGTGACTGTTTTAAGGAGTTTTCCCTGTTCTCAGACAACCATCAACAGTGTGAAAAAGAAGTTTGGAGGAAAATTAAGGGGGGAAACAATACACAGATAGAAGGTACTGCTTCAGAAGAAAGAAACTAACTGATACTGTTTTACTAAAGGAAGTATAGAAACTGTAAAAAAGCAGTAGTGTGCTAACTCAGAGTCCCAGAGGAGTCTAAATTGAAGACTGATTTTGGAATAGAAAATGTAAATATATGAAAATAAAATAATTAAGATTAATTAGCTGTTGATACATGAAGAAGTTCTTACTTTTTTTTTACATATTCCTCTTTAAGAAAATTGACAAATTTAAGTTACTCCTTATTTACAGTCTTTTAAAACTAGATGACATACAAAACACATTTCTCAATAATTTTCTTTGCCTATCTCTATTACTGGAATGTAGAATATTTACAGATATGCATATGAATGAATCAACTGCTGGTTGAGGTGCTCAGGCACATGGATATTCTGTAGTAGTAGTACATAAGGAACACATATATCCAACTCTGACATAGTTTTTCAAGAACTGAAAAACAATACATTTTGTTGAGGTCTGGCAATGTTTACAGATGAACATGCTACTTACGAATAATATATCTCATTTAGCTTGCTTATTTTAAATACAAAAAAAAAAAAAAAAACAAACCCAAACCTCACTGATTAGAGCAATAGCGTTGGATTTACTCATACCAAATGCTGAATTTCATTCATTCTGGATACTTTGGACTAACCAAATCAGAAGTCAGCAGTTTTGCAAGTTTGGAATGTAAATGCGAATACTAAATTATATCTCTGATAGTTTATTTATAAATAACTGAAAATGGTAGAGGGCTAGGTAACTTGTAGAAAAATACACAAAATATCATTACAGATGCAATGGAAAAAATTGTAGAGCAACAAAATGTGTGGATCACAGAATTTTTCAAACACAAGCAAAGGTTTATGCCCTGTCTACAACTGATATACACATAGATAGCCATCATATGCCATCATTTATATTAATAAATATTTTGAGAAATATTATCAGGTACATTCAGTTTATGACACAAATGGGTGAGTCTGTTTTCTTATTTTCACACAATCAGAATGTATTTCTTCATAGTAAGAAGTATTTAGTGAGAAGACCTGAACCTGTTTTGAATGTCATCTAATACAGAAATTTGTCAGGAAAATTCCCAGGTCTAAAGGTCTGTCACAGGGTATCTCCATGTCTACCTCAGCCTTTATAGTGCTGAGCAGAGGTGGTAGATCATGTGTTTTCAAAACTTATAACTTTTGCCAGCAGAAACTGGTGTGGTTTATAGATTCCTTCTATTATTCAGGACCTTCCCACAAGGCAGTTACTATAGGGAAGGATTTCTTTATTTTAGTCAGTAAGTCAGCTGTTTAAACAATCATTCAGAAACTTTGGGTTAGTTTCTTCCCCTGACTAAATGGAGTTTCTTCCTCTAACTAAGTGGATTTGACCCTACCTTCCACGAACCTCCAAGGTAAATGTTTTAGCAAATGGCTTTTCTTATCAGATATCAGAAATGTCTCCCTTCTAAGTGATCTCTTGAGTCTTTTGGATCATATTCTGAAGAATATAAACCCAGACTTTTTGGGTTAGACTTAAAGTTGATCTTTTTTAACATCTTTTCTTGAACAGTGGTCAGTAGTGAATATCTAAGGAAGAAAAAAACCCACAAAACAGAAAAAACATGCAGTGATACTTCCCCAGCATACTCTGTGAGGATTAAGGAATGTGTGGCTCAGACATTTCCCAAGTTCAGTGTAGTCCCTCTGTATGTAACAGCCCTGATTTTTTCCCATTAATTTGTTCTGACTCCACCTGAATTATTCATGATGTATGGTTATAAAAAGAGACAAAAAATTAGGCACTTGAGATTTCTTTAAAAATATATATATATACACGGTTTTAATTGGGTGACACCTGTAGGACTTCTAAAAGGCATGCAAATAGAGATTGCCTGATTAAGAGTGTAGCTTTACTTAGGAAACTCAAGCACACTTTTTGAAAATGTAGTCATGTGTCTTATCATTGACCTGACCCTTTGTTTGATTTTTTGTTAGATTTTCTTCATTACATAATGATTTTTTAAAACTGCAAGTCTCACTTCTAAAGCTCTTTTGGAGTTCAGATGAAATGAACCAAGAATTATATACAAAGGATGTTAATTAAACAAAATTATAGTAAACCACTTACAGTACAAGCTGATTACAGCCCTTGAAAATAAGAAAATAAATGTAGTGTGGGTGGGACACAATAGATACATAATTACTGTATATGTAGCCATAATAGACATATAGAAACATTACTGGATTTTAGTAGAGAACACAACTCTGAAATACATGTTTTCCAAGTGTTCCATACTGACACAATGGAACTAATTTGGTAAGCTGTTCTTTTTTTCCTTGTGGACAACTTGTCCTATTTATTTATATATTATGTTTTACTGTCTACAGAATATGATCTGGAGCCATGTGATGATCCTGGTGTTCCTGCCTTCAGTAGGCGAATTGGTTTTCATTTTGGTGTTGGAGATTCTTTGATCTTTTCTTGTTTCCCTGGATATCGCCTGGAAGGTGCTAATAAACTGACCTGCCTGGGAGGTGGTCGGCGTGTATGGAGTGCACCTCTGCCAAGGTGTGTGGGTAGGTGGTCACATGCTTTCATTTCATTCATCAAATCGTTAATAGCACATGGCATGTGTCAGAATACTGGGCAGAGAACAAGGTGCTTGGGTTGAAAGGCTTGATCCCCAAGCTATACAAACTTTAAAGTCAGTGCAAGATATAAGTAATGCATGTCCCTCTTAGAGAACAAAAATAAGAAAGAGGAATAGTTAGAATTATGATAGAAAATAAGATCAAAATGTCTTGTGAGATAAAATGTAAACCTGATTATTGAACTGTATGTTTGCCATAATTAAGATATGAATTCCTTACTTTGCCGTTCAGGGTAAAGGAACAATGTTTAGAGCTTGTAGGTGAAAAAAGCCTTTGCTAGAGACCCTGTCTGGTTTTAAGCATGTTTTTTCATATTGTGTTTTTATTCTTGTAACCCTAAACTGTAGGTTTTTTGGTTGGATATTTTTTTTTTTAACAGTTTATAAACTATAAACTGTGTTACAGTATTGTAAACTGTAATTTTTAAAATTAATGTGCTGTTGTTAAAAATCAATAACTATAAGCTCAAATTGAGTGAATGGTTCTTTTCTGGGAAAAGCTCTGGGACTGGATTTTATAAAATTTTTACTGTTGCTGTATTTGATTTGTGAGATGGTTTTATCACCACCCTATGAAGTGAATCTCATCAGGTACTGTTGACATAATGCTTCTGAAATGTCAGATAGTTCCACACACCTCTAAATGGATTTTCTTAAGAAGGTTCTTGTTTTAGATAAGATTTTATTTCATTAAGGGGGAAACTCAGCTTCAGCTTGTTTCTTTTGTTTGTTTTAAAGGGATGTATCTCTATATCTGAAAAAAGTCATATCACCTACATTGTACATGCACGTAAGATACACATATATAGTTTTTATGAAAAAAAGTAAACTATTTTTAATGTTGTTTTAAAAACCTGGGCTTATTTTAACTCATGATGAAAGAAAGTAACAGATGAGAGAGAAGCCAATATCGTATGGAGTTTGCCATACATCTGGAAATTCTAGATTTAAGTCTTAGGCTATTTTCAGCTTGATTTTTCTTAGAAGTATCACTGGGTTCTTAACACTGTTTGTCTGTGAATGTTGGCTAACCAAGTGCGCACCATCCTATATCATAGAATCACAGAATCATAGAACAGCCCAGGTTGGAAGGGACCTCGAAAGATCAACTAGTCCAACCTTTTGTGGGAAAGGGAGCCTAGACTAGATTATCTAGCACCCTGTCCAATTTTATCTTTAAAACTACAGCGATGAGGACTCTGCCACATCCCTGGGAAAGTTGCTCCAGTGACTGATCGTTCTCACTGTAAAAATGTCTTTCTTATATTGAGAGAAACTTGTACCTGTTGCCCCTTGTCTTCTCCAAGTGGCTCCTTGTGAAGAGAGAACCCTTGTCCTCTTAGTACTGGAATACTGTGATGAGGTTCTCTCCTGAGCCTTCTCTTTTCCAGGGGGAAGGGACCTAACTCCTTCAGTCCATATTGATTTAAAATGTGCAAATTTCACTATGTTGTGGTTTAGCCCCAGCCAGCAACTCAGCACCACGCAGCCGCTCGCTCACTCCCTCTACCCCGATGGGATGGGGGAGAGAATCGGAGGAGTAAGAGTGAGAAACACTCCTGGGTTGAGCTAAGAACAGTTTAATAATTGAAATAAAGTAAAATAGTAGTAATAATAATAACAACAATATAATAATGATAATGATGATGACAACAACAACAACAATAATAATAATAATAACAACAACAACAACAATAATAATATACAAAGCAAGTGATGCACAATGCAATTGCTCACCGCCCACCAACCGATACCCAGACAGTTCCCGAGCAGCGATCGCTGCTCCCCAGCCAGCCCCCCCCCCGTTTATATACTGAGCATGACGTCATATGGTATGGAATAGCCCTTTGGTCAGTTTGGATCCACTATTCTGGCTGTGCCCCCTCCCAGCTTCTTGTGCACCTGGCAGAGCATGGGAAGCTGAAAAGTCCTTGACTAGCATAAGCAGTACTCAGCAACAACTAAAAACATCAGCATGTTATCAACATTCTTCTCCTACTAAATCCAAAACACAGCACTATGCCTGCTACTAGGAAGAAAATTAACTCTATCCCAGCCGAAACCAGGACACACTACAATAATAGTCACATACTCATTTTGAACCTAGCATTTTATTTTCCCTAATTTTAAGTGTTCAGGTATTTTATAGGTGTCCATGTGTGTGAATGGAAAATTAGCTCCTTATTTCTCTGTTCTTGAAGAAAACATGACTGTTAATTGTGCATTATTAAAATTCTTAGTAAGTAATATGTTAACCATTAGCTTTATCAAGGTATTGTTAGGCTATATCCATGTCCCATTTACTGACATCTTTAAATCATGCAGAATTGATTTGAAGTTGACAACATGCACTAAAAGTATAATCTGCTAATCTTGATGCAGACTTTAATTATGCAAGGAAACAAAAGATAATATGTATTAATTTTATGTAAGCTTTCTTTTTTCCCCGATATATTTTTTACTGCCTTTTAAGTACTCTTATTTGGAAAGTTAGCTGTGTCTGTCCTCAAATTAATTAGTTATGATTTTTATATATGAGGTTAGAGATATTTGTTGGAATAAGAGAAAATTAAATTAATATTGTTCAGTTTATAGTCTTTGAAAAATAATAATTATTATGAAGCTCCATATATACTAAGAATTGTGCTAGAATGATAAGCTATATAGTTGGTGTTGAAGATTTTACTCTGAATTACCATCTTGTAAACCTTACCTTATGAAATGGAGTTTTTTTAATATATTATTCATTTTCATATTTGAATATATGCTCTATTTGTTGCTCAATTTTATTCATGTGTCATTTGAATATAAATTTTGAACCATTATTGTTTATGGAACATTTATTTTTCAGTTATGTGCAGCCAACATTCATATGAACAAAGATGCTCAATCACACAAAAGGCTCAAAAAGTTTTCATTTTCAGTATGTAAATTCCATATGAAATTGTTTACCTACTTGCATTTCATTTCAGTACTTGTTACCAGACATACATTTAATTTTCTTAGAAGAGAAATCAAAATGCATGTCTGCACTATACTAAAGTAGCAAGAAAATCTATACTAATTATTTCCTATAAAAATTAGTATCTTATTTGATATATAGAATCTTCAAGAAGTTTTAAGTCTTGGGAAATTTGGGATATTTGCCTGTTTGGGGTTGTTTGGTTTTTTTTGGATTGGTGTTTCTCTCTCTCTGGTGGGCTTCTTTGTGTTCCATTCAAACACATGTTTATTTTAGTTCAGATATCAAAAAATTGTGTAAAGATATCTATAGTGCAACTAAGATAAATACAAGGAAAGAAACTCCGCTAAGCAGCTGAGAGAAGCTGAGGGGGAAAGACACACTCAGTGCCCTTCAGTTCAAGCTGCTTTCATATGATTTTTTCTTAGCATTAAGAATGTTTACAGAGGTCCCATTTCTTGTTGCGATGGCACCTAAGACATTAGGGGTAAAGATATCCTCTTAACCTTGAAGAGGAGTTCACACAAAGACTACTTCTTTCTCAAAGGAGTGGAAAGAAACCACTTGTCCTGAAATCTGCTGGCTTTAGGGTGTACATTCAGAAGTCAAATCTAGTCTCAACTCAGTGGCACAAATTTGTAAGTACATTACTGGGTTCAATAGCCTCTTGATTATTTCTTCCTCATTATTATTTGTACCCTGACCAAACATCTACATGATATATACACACCAACTTTTATATATCAACAAGGATTTTTTTGTCCTTCTAGGACACATGGTAATACACACTTTCAGGATGAAAGCCCTTCAAATTTAATTGCATTTAATTTATAAATGAAACTTTCACAAAAACACATACTGATTTGTATTACAGAAATAGTACTCGGTTTCATCTGCTGGTGGAAAAAACAACAGGGTTTCCAAAGGTGTTGCCATTCACTGTCCTTCATCCAAGTAAATAATTTCAAGTCCTTCCTCCAGGGTTCATCTCCAACATATTCTGATTTTTTTTTTTTTGGCAGAGAACCATTTGTGCCTTTCCACCATTTCTCCTTGTTTGAAGAGTTATTTTCCAGATAAGGCAAAAGCAGAGCTTGGGAGATCTGGTTAGCCTAACATCGTGACCCTGGTATTTTTAGTCCAAGACTTTGAGTCCCATAGGGATTACATTATCATCATTTTCACTGGCCTTCTCTCCATGCTGTGCAGGTAGATGGTCTTCCCCTGAACTTCAGAGGTCTTTATCTGAGTGCCTGGAAGTTGGTTAGCTCTCAGAATAAGGTAGCAACCCTTCTTCATAAGGACCCTCCTTTTCACAGCAAAAAGACACCAACAAGTCTATCTGTAAAATCAGATAGACGTTCATAAACAGGAGTCCTTGTAAATCTTATTTGCCTGTGTTAACCCTTCACTCTCTTGTATTTTCAATTAGAATGATTTTAATGTTTATCTCAGCCATGCACCTCAAGTGGTTATGCAGTATCATTCCAGCTCATCACAAGAGTTTTGAAAACTCTACCTAGAGTTTCCCTTTGGGTCATCACTCCATTTCGAAATGTGTCCTCCAGTTGGATCTGTACCTCCTGACTAGAAAGCAGTTTGTGCCTACAGCCACCTACTTGCTACTATTTGATGAAAAGAGCTTTATTGTTAACAAAAAGTGTGGAGAAGATTCAGGCCCTTACGGCTGACTCCCTTTGCACTGTTTAAAGAACAGACATGATCATTACCCAAGGTAGTGTCAAATTTCCCCCATCTTGGAAGATTAAACTTTTTCTTTTTTTTGTTTTCTCTTAAAGCTGTGCTTCTCTTATGGAAGCAACTCCCCATACCTTAGCTGTATGGTGAATTCTCTGTTCACAGAAGATCCCTTCCCTCCACCTCTTTATACCAGCTGTTGAAACACTGGGACTGCCAGTCTCCTCACAGAGAATTTTGCATTCTACATTGAATTGTTTAGAAGAAAGGTAGTGGGGTCATCCATAAAGAAATCTCATTTCCTGTAAGAGCTTCCTCAAAAGCACTCAAATAACAATGATGGCTTCTCTGTCAAATGTGCTAGTAGTTGATATCTCAGATGAGTCACTTTAATCTCTCTTCACACAAGAGTACTAACTGTTTCCTATCTTTCTAGACACAGTGATTGCATTTGCAAGAGCTATCCTGCGGTCTTTACCGAACTAGTGACTCACTCCAGCCAGTATCCTACAGTAAGGCTTTTCTGCAGTTACCCACAGTATAAAGATATAGACAGTCTTTTGAAGGAAAAAACCTGGCTGGCTACCTTTATGTAACTTCTTTGAGATATGTTGTCTAAATGTACATTCACAGTGTACTTTTTTACTCCTCTCCTCAAAATTTACTGTAACTGAGAGGTATGCAAGATTGAGGGGAACTGAGAGCGAGCGAGAGTAACACTGCTACTTTGCTATTTTGTGTGATGCACAGAACTAATGGAATTTGGAGCACATTTCTATAGATAATGACAAGGTAAAAACACCCTCCTAGGTACAGGGCTACCTGGAAAATAAACATGCACAGTGTCTTGAACAAGAAATGTCACTAAAATAACCCAGATCTTTAGGTTTGAGAGTACCGAGATAGGCATGTTTTTTTACTGTTCTGAAACAGCTTGTCACCTATAAAGTTGTTAACATTATTGTCTGGCACATTACTGTAATTGGCATGTTTGTCTGTGTTGTACGTTTAGTTTCCCAAATTTACTTCTGAATAATTTAATTACCGTTTAAAATTACTGGTTTTATGTTTGTTGGTATGCTTGTGTGTGGGTAAAAACCAAGCTACTGGAGTACAGACAAGCTTCTCTTGATTATCTTTTGTCTAGTTGAGATTTGAAAACAGAAAACAATTTATTTCCCTTTCATTCACTGACATCTCATCCTGTGTTATTATTCATTGTTTTGTTATTATTGCTTCAATTATTATTCCAGTGTTTTCCAGAAAAAAAATGTTTTTTTTTTTTCAAAAACTTGTGTTTGATTAATAATTGTAGTTATGATGGGTTATTAGACACTACTTCCACATATATAATTTATTCCCATTATGTTGCTTGCTTTTACATAGTTGCAAATGCATATATACATTTAAACTTATTTCATGGCTGTGTGAATAAAATTGCCCAAGAGTGTGGATACGTATTCATCTCACTTTTTCCTTCCAGCAATAGCTCTTTCTTTTCTCTACCTATAATTACACAATTCTATTACAGTTTCATTTACATTTCACAGTTGACTACTTTTTCCTGAGGACAAAGCCCAGCTTTTAGCGAGTTGGTCCCCCTAGAGTACAGATCGGAGAGTAAAGCACCTAGGCAGTCATGCACTTCTGTGCATCCCCAAAACTGTGAACCTCAGAAGCTTGGTGGATACTGGGGTCCAGAAATGATGTGGAACAACTCCTGAGTCTGTTGAAATCCCTGATTCTGAGACTAATGTCCATCTAAAGGGGACCATCACAATCCGGTTTTGGGTGCTGTCTTCTTCTCTTCACTAGCTTTTTAAACAAGAACCACACAATTTGTCTGGGAAATCTGTTACTAAGGCAGATTTCCTAGATCTCATCTAGCAAACTATGCTTTTAATCATACTTTTCTTACCTTCCAGTTTGCTTTAAGTCAAACTAGTCGGGAGCTTTCCACCACTCTGTATTGGGGTTGTGCTACTGTTAAAAAAGGATTTGGAAGACTCAAAGGTTGAGAGAAGAATCATTCCTATAAGTAGTTTTTTAAAATTGAATGTAACATTTCAATGAACCAACACAATGAACACTAGAAATAGTTCTTGAATCCAGAAAATGCTCCTCCTCCCCACAATGTATACATTCTTCCAGCTCAGTGACATACTCCAAAGGTTTCGCTGTCATGTTGCAGTGCAGAATGCTGTTCCTGGCCTTGTGAATTTCATATTCCCTCTTGCACAGTCATGGCTTTGTCATAGAATCATAGAGTCATTTAGGTTGGAAAAGACCCTTAAGATAATCAAGTCCAACTGTTAACCTAACACTGCTAAGTCCACCACTAAACCATGGCCCTAAGCACCACATCTGCACGCCTTTCAGATACCTCCAGGGATGGGGACTCAACCACTTCCCTGGGCAGCCTGTTCCAAAGGCAGTTGTCAGAACTGAGAGAAGTTAGATGCTGCTCTGCTTCATTTTTTTGGATACCAGTGGCAAGTATCTTAGGCTTGGCAGGGAGTAGGGTATGTGCAAAAGCAGAAACATGACATGAAACGATACCTGGTGAGTATACACATTTCCAGAGATAGGTTGCTGATAAGTAGGGGCCAAGAGATAGGAGGGAGTTTAGATTGCAGTCTCGAATATCTGATCTACACCTAAATCATCTCCTAAGTACTTTTTGAAATGTGACTTTATAATTTTCAGTGGTCCTCTAACAGGTGAGGAATGAGCCTTTTAGTTGTGGTATTCTTTTATGGTGCATTATGATATGCTGACGAAATTCTGAAAGACAGGAGGCATTTCATTCTTTTCTTCCTACTTAACAAAAATGTGCTGTTCACTGATTATTGAGGACAATGGGTAGAAACCTGAGTGGAGACACCTTTACAGGGAATTACAAGGTATAGTGTCCAAGTGTAGGTACCTCTTTTCAAAAGACATTTCAGAAATTGCCAGTTCACCCTGCTGGATTTGTTAATCTCTGAGGAGTACGCTACAATAAATGTACGTTTATTAGATTGCAGAAGATATGGCTCTGCTATAAGAAAAGTTTAGGTACAAAAAAAAATTAGTTTATTCCATCATATTCTGTCTGTAATATTAATTGCAAAATTGAAGCAGTAGTAAGATTATAAGACAAAATAAAAGTGAATATTTCATTGTATTTACTATAATTTTCTTTTAACTTCTTAGTATCTTGGCTAATGTGAATGGCCTTTACCTAGCCTCTCTACTCAGCATTCTGGCTGAAGAGTTACACTTGTTATTAGAGATGGTCATTTTTCCCTGCTCACGAGGACATGTAACTAAACACTTTGATCACCTCTTCCAGGATTTAGGCATTCAGACATCACATGATAATGGGAAGGCAAGTTTGAATTAGTTCTTCAGCACTCCTTTCCCCGACTGTCTTAACTTAGATTTTCATTCTGTTACCTGATTTGCATGCTGCTTCTGTCTACTTATCTGGGTTTTCTCTGCTCACTATCTCCTTAAAAAACTGTGAGAAATTTTATCTAGGATATATCATGAAAATATTATTTGTACACTATACAGAATACACCATATTCAGTTCAAACTAGCCTTTCATGGTAAGCATTGCATAGAGTACAAGCATAACACATTAATAAAATAATCTTAGTTTTGAGTTTTGCAGGTTTTTTTGTTTGGTTTGATTTTTAACCTGCATTACTCTTCTGTCCCCCACTAGTCATTTCAACTGTATGGAGTGTTCCTAAAGCAAGCTGTGAAAAACTTAAAGAATAAAGCTGAAAAGAAACAACTACTTAATGTTTTCATTTCATATTTAAGTGGTGTTACTCCTTCATTAAATTTTTCATGGCACTTGATTTTTAATGGTGCATTAATAGAGTATTTGAGTAAAATCTTCACTGAGGTATTGTTCACTGGTATTCACATTAAAATCACATTAATTTATCATATTCAGTTGTTATAATAAATACTACATGAATAATTAATGATAGGGTGCTACAATAAATTGCTGACACTCTTTAATAAGCTGTTTCCTTTTAATAGTTTAGTTAGTATTCACTGCAAAATCATCAATTATAATTAATATACTTTGTCATGTAGCATTGAGTTAATTTCCATCAAGACTGAAACATAAGTGGGAACCTTGTTAGCCTAAATAGCACTGGAGATTTCTGTAAGACCCTTGAGATCTGGCATTCATTGTTTTCTTTAAATTCTCTGTAGCATAAAATTTGAATTTGAGTTCACCTTCGAGAAGTCAAACTAAGTATGAAAATTGCTATTCATTTTAGCTAGTGTTTAGGCAGAGAGAGCTCTCATTTAATTGCTGCCCATGAGCACGAAATCTTATATAACATCAGTAGCTGAATCCCTGAATCTTCAGACAGTATTCAGGATCCACTGTATTTCAGAACTCTATATTTAAATCCTGTCACATGTGAATTGTTAAATCTTTAGGTTGTTTTCTATTTCCTAGAACATATTTAATAAAGTTACTTAATAGATTTTTTTATAATTTCTGTTTCTTTATCTTATAACATTGCATTTTTATGAATACAATGGAAAGGTGTTTTTTTAATCCTTGGTTTTTTTAACGCCTCATTTTTCTGTCAGTTTTTACAGAAAGCTGAAGATCTGTTCAAGTTAGTGTTTAGGTCGTACTGTATATGAATCTTCAAAATATGGTGCAATATAGTAATTACAGATCTGAGCTGTCTCTATTTCAAAACTGAAACTTTAATATTCAGGAAACACTAACGGATTTCAGCTTGTGCATAGTGGACACACTGACTCTATTTTCAAAATAAAAAGAAAGTATGATTTGTATGAAACCGTAAGCACCTTAATATGAGACCTGGTATGAGATTTTAATCACCTATAGTCAGAAGGAATAACAATTGCCTCAGGTTACCCTTTTGCCTTCTTTCTACGTTTTAAGTTTGTGTATGCTAAATATTTTTTCTTGATAAGACAAATAATGTAGGGATGTTATCTTCATAGCTCATTATCAGATAATACTAGAAAGAGTAGACAAAAATCTAAAAAAAAAAAAAATCAAAATAAAATGTCCTCACCTTGGATTCTGCCAATAATCTCCTGATGCCAGTTAACATCATAGGATTTGTTTTGAGAACCTGAGTAGTGCCTCATGTCAGTGGCATACGGATTGAAAATTAATTAAGCAAACCTCAGAAAAGGCTTTACCTGCTGTTTAGTCCTTCCTTTCCTACTTCATTACTCTTTGCAATGGAATGGTTCAAAAAAATACAGCATTTGTTTGTTTTCAGCAAGGCATTTCAGTAAGGTTTTCAGTAAGGTGTTCTAACCTCACCATCATCGTATGGGTGTTGCTTAAAGCATGTTGAGAGAGCCTTACATGCATATGCTTTGTTAGTGTGGTCCATAGCTGGTGACCTTCCTTGACTTGAGATCTATGTTAAAGAAGCAAACAAGGAGGGAAAAACGAGGAGAGAAAGAGAAAAAAGGGAAAGCCACTCCTCAGGCACCAGCTGGGAAGAGGAAGGAGGGAGTCCCCAGACAACTGTCTCTCCAGTAAAGGTAGTGGTGACAGTGATGACAGCAATGACAAAAAAGCCAACACGTTCCTGTTTTCTCCGTAGTGTGGTTGTATTTTTCATGCAGACCTTCTCAAGCTCCTCATTGGTAGCTTATGATACTGTTAGCACTGAATGGAGTGTGGGTGCTGCAGACTAAATAGTAGTGAGGCTTTATGCATGTATATTATTGTGTGTATTGGGTTTGTGTGGCAAGGTTTTGGTAGCGGGGGTGGGGGCTACATGGCTGGCTTCTGTGAGAAGCTGCTAGAAGATTCCCATATGTCCAATCGAGCCAATGCCAGCTGGCTCAGGACAGACCCACCACTGGCCAAGGCCAAGCCAATCAGCGACAGTGGTAGGGCCTCTGTGATAACATATTTAAGAAAGGGGAGAAAAAAAAAACCACATGGGGACACAAATTGCAGCTGGAGAGGGGAGTGAGAATATGTGAGAAGGACAGCTTGGTGCAGACACAAGGTCAGTGAAGGAGGGGGAGGAGGTGCTCCAGACACAAGATTCCCCTGCAGCCCCTGGTGAAGACCATGGTGAGGCAGGCTGTGCCCCTGCAGCCCATGGAAGTTAACACAGAAGCAGATATCCACCTGCAGATATCCACCTGCAGCCCATGGAGGACTTCACGCCTGAGCAGGTGGATGCCCAAAGGAGGCTGTGAACCCATGGGAAGCCTGCACTGGAGCAGGCTCCTGGCAGGACCTGTGGGCCCATGGAGAGAAAGGAACCCATGCTGGAGCAGGTTTGGTGGCAGCACTTGTGACCCCGTGGGAGACCCACGCTAGAGCAGTCTGCTCCTGAGGACTGCACCCTGTGGAAGGGATCCACGCTGGAGCAGTTCGTGAAGAACTGTAGCCCATGGGAAGGACCCACATTGGAGAAGTTCATGGAGGACTCTCTCCCATGGGTGGGACCCAATGCTGGAGCAGGGCAAGAGTGTGAGGAGTCCTCCCCCTGAGGAAGAAGGAGCAACAGAGACAATGTGTGATGAACTGACCATAACCCCCTTTTCCCATCCACCTGTGCTGCTCAGCGGGAGGAAGTAGAGAAAATCAGGAGTGAAGTTGAGCCCAGGAAGAAGGGAGGGGTGGGGGGAAGGTGTTTTAAGATTTGGTTTTATTTCTTATTACCCTATTCAGTTTTGACTGGTAATAAATTAAACTGATTTTCGCCAAGTTGAGTCTGTTTTACCCATGACAGCAATTGGTGAGTGATTTCCCTGTCCTTTACCTTAACCCACAAGCTTTTTTGTAATATTTTCTCTCCCCTGTGCAGTTGAGAAGGGGAGTGATAGAGCAGCTTTGGTGGGCACTTGGCATCCAGTCAGGGGTCAACCCACCACATTGCATAATATTTATATATTAAAATAACTATTATGTGTTTGTTATCTACTAGGCTCTATTCCAAAATGAAGTTAGAGGCTAAAAGCCACCAGGTTTGGACTGATGCGATCTTAGTGTAGAGTTAGAGGCTAAAAACTACAAGGCAAAAGAGTGAGAAGTGGGCTGGAACAGTATGATTTAAAAATCGATGGCAGTCACTTTTTAGGAGAAACCCAGCATAAAAGTGGTTCTGAATTCAGCAGTGCCAGGTAAGAACAAGAGCGCTTGTCGTACCAGAGTGAAGGCACTGTGACAGCAGCCTGGCAGTGTGTAGATGAATGGTTACAGGCTCACAAGTCAAGGCCTGGATGCAGAATTGGAGATAAAGGACAACAAACATGACAAAGATTAAGGCACTGTGCAATAGAGGTGATGTGGAAACTCCATGTGCACCTCGGCTTAATGCAGCATTTCAGTTAACAGGAAGCTTCATCTCCTTGCACTGCGTTTGGCAGCTTGTATATGAAGCTGTGCTTGAGTCCAGTCATGTATTGCTTCTGTCCTGCAGAAGTCATGCTCAGCGTTAGAGACCCCGCAATCAGTGACTGCAGAGAAACCCTATCTTTGCTATTCTGTGAAGACAAAGCATATGATGCTTGGTTCAGCTTTATTCATGATCCCCTTAGCTCTTGTTTTAATATTGCATGACCATCATACTGGGTAACAATATTGTCCAACAGAAACATAAAGAATTATCAACTGTCTGAACTCATCTTCTCATATTTTATGAACTGCTGCACAATTTTGTAAATACAACAGAGAGATTCTGCACTCAGTAGAGTGCTTTGTGGCAGAGAAGACTTTAAACTGATGATGTACTACTTTTATTTGATCTCTGCTTTGGAGATCTGCTTAAAATCCTGCCAAACCTTTTAGCAAGATGTATGGAAGAAAAATCATAAAGGAAGCTTTTCCATTAAACAGTTATTATTACATTTTACATGAACTGTATTTCAAAGTATTTCAAGAATCCCTGAATTTTGTTTGTTTGGTAGAGTTTGTGTTCATATTCAGGAAGTGTTTGATGATCTTCAAAAGACCTACTCTCTGCAGTTTCCTTTTATCCAGTTTCAAGTGAGACAATGAAAGAAGAAGAAAAAAAGTTACTTATGTAAATAGAATTTCAGTGACTTTATTAAGCAAAAGAACAAAGAATGGGGTCAAGTATCTGTTCCAGACAGATTGCCCTCACTGCAAGGGAATGAAAGAACAGTTTGATAAGGTGGCATTTTCCAGCCTGCTGCAGTCCTCAGCAAGGTTGTAACAGACAACTCAGAAACTGTAGTGGAAATAAAGCATATAGATCCTCCTCTAAAACCTTTTATGTGTGAACATAGGTGGTATACACTCAATAAGAGTACATCTTTTGTATTCTAAGGTGGATACATTTGATTTTGTAATAAATAAATAAAATTACCTTTAAAAAGCACACAAGATTCAAAAGTTGTAATAGAGAATTAGATTCATCTGCTTTTATCTGCTTTGCACCTTTTGAAATGTACAGCCAGTACCATATAGATATTTTGCTTTTAAAAGACGATGATTTTAAGGGACCTTGTCTTTTGGATGCTGTGGTTTGGCAGACTTCCATAGTTTGGCAGATTTGAGAAGTGAAGAATCTGAATTGGAACCATACAACTATCTGACATTTACAGAACAAATTTCGTTTAGTGTATGCTAGTTTAAGCTATGTAAGAAGCCATTTAGATGTGATGGTAATAACTTTTTTAAGCACTAACAGCCAAACTATGCAGAAAGAGTTTGGGAACTCAGATTTTAGAGAATTTATTCTTCATTTAGAAACAAAACCACAAACATCTGTAGCACTATGAGCACATTTAAATTAGCTACATCAAATTAGTATGCATTACAACTCAGTTACAACACAATTTTGTTACCTTCATAAGGGTGTATTCTTAAAGGTAATTGTCTCTTGCTCCTCATCATCAGCTAAGGACGCACAGCTATTCACTGAGGACATCAGAAAGGTATCCCCTTTTCTTAAGTTACAGATGCTTAAAATCTAATCTTTTATAATGGAAATAAAAATACATATTTGGGTTTTTTTATGTCTGAATGGTTCTTTTGTAGTTCTTCAAATTAGGGAACTAGATTAGCTAGGATATTTTTTAACTTATGACTGTTTAGTGCTATTGCAGTGCTTAGAATCTGAGTCTTTTATAGTCTCAATAAAGTTTCATATTTAGATTATCCTCACTCTTTATTTATAGTCCAATTCCAATTAATCAGACCCTTTTAATATGAAAACAACCTCTTAATTTTATAGATCTTGTCAGAACACAGTAGGCACTATTTCATTATTACTTCCGCAAGAATGTGCCCTTCTTTCTTTCTCCCTCAGACTCAGAACAATCATGTACAAGTTGCAACAATCCCCCTATGTCCTTCCTATAGGAAAGAGAAGTCTCTCCTATCCTTGCTAATAGAAGCTTTTTGTCATTTCATGACATCTAATGAATTATCAGACTTTTGCTTTCATGAGATAAAATTCCCTACTAGTTTTCTTTTTTTCCTCAAAACAGACTTTGGTACATATTCTCTGTTGAAAAAATCTCTTGGATTACCAATATTTTGGGGTTTTGCCATAAAATGTATTTAAAATACCTGAATAAATTGAGATAAATGTTAGATAGAGTGACAACTAGATCTTTTCTGTTTAATCTAAAGAGTGGATTTAGGTGCCACTGATCATATTGTTAGTAAAAAACCTGGAAACGTTGAATGAATTTATTTTGCATCTTGAAAAATCAAATAAATTACTACAGAAACAAAGGAAAGGTAGGAAAGCAAAATAAGGGATCTGGATTACATCGTAATACATATTCAGTGCTACATGTTTTTGTAGCAATTTTTAGGTATTATACCATATGCAGGTTTTAAGTTCTGAACTTGTACCTATGTAAATTCTATTATACCAGTCTAAGCAAAGCACACAATCTGACAAAGAGCATTATGAAATATATTCCTTTTCTTTAAAGGCTACAGCTGGAGGAGCTAGTCCTGAAAATACATAGAACATGTTCAGTGGGTATGTTATCACTGTTCACTTAACTTCACAGTGATTTTTCCAAGACAAGGTTGTGGATCAAAGTATGGAGACAGAATATCAACAGTAATTACTTTAAGATCAGTAAAGATTATTTCTCATGGCAAATACTGTACCTGTCAATGTTTGCATAATTTGAAGACGTGTAGATACTAATACTGATATAGTTGATTTTTATTGGAGGAAGGGTGCATATGGTTAATATTCAGTGAATTATATTTAATAAATGAAAATACAAGCAGATATGAGATTTTTTTTCTCATGTAGGAGTCATGAGAAATCTTTTCTCTTTCATCTGTCTGGGCTGTGGAGGCAGATCATTATCCCAAGATGAGGGCAGGTCTCTGGAACTCAGAAGGAATCTGGAAGGCATTGAAGTAAAGTAGTGGCGTGAAAGAGTAAAAGAAAGTCCTCTGTAACCAAGAACTAAAGAGCTCTTTCAAGATGATATGATAAGATTTGTCTGCTTAACTTGAGGTACTAAAATTAGTAGTTACTCATATAGCACATGTGCTAGATAAGGAATATTGCATGACATCTTTCAAGGGTGATTGGCAGTTTTTTATTTTTCAGTTACCATATGTGGATGAGCCATATCACTTCCTTATGCAAAATTTCATGGCTTGATCTTTCATCAAGAATGTAAGAGATGTGGCTTAATTTCCTTTGTTTCTGTAAAAGAATTTTAAATTATATCTGATGCCTCCTAGCAGAATGATCTTGCCAATGTGGCTAAAGGCTGTTGTTTCATTTTGCATAAAGAATTAAAGATTAATTGGAGGTGATGAAAATGGAAGTGAACATGAATATATTTTTGCAGTCTAGTAGTTTGGTACTCATATGGTAACAGTGAATGTTGATTCATAGGTTATTTCAGAATTTTATTTCCCAACTGTTTCATGTATGAATTTCCTTGAAGAAGTGTTCCCCCTCCCCTGTTTAATGCCCTACCCAATATGCTAAAGAGGTTAGCCAACATTTGCTCACTTTGTGACTAACTGATTTTCTAATCCCTTTATGTGAGGCAGAAGTCATAGGAGATGCATGTTTAAATCCCCAGAGGCAAAGTGAATTGAATTTAGGTGTCACACACTCTGGCTGCATGTGTTAATTACTGTAGAAAAAAGCAGCAGCAGTATCAGTTATTGTAGATATTTTTAAAGAAAAAAACCATGACACTTCCTACATAGCTGAGTAAAATATTAGGGCCCTGAGGGGAAGAGACGCCTTTGACTGCATAAGCTTTTCCTGCTGACAAGACCAGGCTCAGTATTACTGTTCATAGCTGCTCTTTTGAGTTTCTAGTCCCTCATTATGAGTAGGGAGCTCATGCAGTTCTGGATTGCAGTGTGCAGGAACAGTTAGAAAAATACTCAGCTGAAGTCCTTAGGGCATAAGGCCCCTGGTATATCAGCATTGATCACAAATGAAAGAGATTTCATTCTATGATTAGGACACCAGATCTCCAAAAGCCCTGATGGTCTGGAGAGAAAGGAATCTTTCCATGGATGGGGCCAGTGTATCTCTGAAAAAAGTCACTTAAACCTGCAGGCCAAGAAATTGGGGGAGCTAATTAAATATGGCCTTAACTTGGCTAACATTAGCAAAAAGTAGCAAGAAAACGTTAACCTGAGCTGTGACATGTTTTGTATAATTTTCCTCCTGAGGGACGGAAGTTGACAAGGAAGGGCTTGCTTTCCTTTGGAAACCTCTTTCTGGGGGCTGTGTCAGTGATTTACTGACTGACATGAGATGAGCTAGGAAACTTGACTGGTCAGAGGACATGAGCAACCCTTTGTCATGATAACAAAGGGAATGATAGAGCCTAATGAAACTGCATAGCTGTCAAATATTTGCAAGGTATTTGAGAAGGGGTAGTATGCACTGAAAACAGAATATGGTTGTATGGGATAGGTTGGAGGTGTATGAGTGCCAACTGGAGTTCAAAGAATTTTGTGATGTAATTGAATTTTAGTAAATAAGTAATTGTTCATAGCAGAAAGCATGTCTGCTTCTTGCAGAACGTAGTATACGTAGGGTAGTAATATTGTATTAATTTTAGTTTGTGACCCTCATTATCCCTGATCTTATATGTCAATACTTTTATTCACAGATTTAAATTGCCATGGTTTTGAACTTTGGAACATAGACTTATCAGAACAGGAAATTTATCATAGAATCATAGAATTGTTTAGGTTGGAAAAGACCTCGAAGATCATCCCGTCCAACCATCAACCCACACCACTAAGTCCACACTAAACCAATCAAGGGTAGACTAGACTAAACCATGTCCCAGAGTGCCACATCTACCCATTTTTTGAACGCTTCCAGGGATGGTGACTCCACCACCTCTCTGGGCAGCCTGTTCCAATGCTTGACCACCCTTTCCATGAAGAAATTTTTCCTAATACCCAACCTAAACTTCCCCTGGCGCAGCTTGAGCCCATTTCCTCTCGTCCTATCACTAACTTGGCCAGTTCTAGATTAGGGAAAGCTCATTGTACACTTTTTCTATTACTGCATATGTCTTAGTGGTTTACAGTCAATCACTGGAACAAAATCTAGAATACTGTATGAGCATTATGTAAGAAGAAACCTTTGCTTCTGTGACGTTTTCTTATATTCTTCTCTGCAGCATTTTACTTCTATATTTTCTCATTCTTTGAAGGCGGTAGATAATAAGATATCAGTGCAGCCTAAGGGAACATAGGTATTTTTGCATGGATCTTTCCTTGGGCAAACCCTTGTTTGCAGGAGGCTTGTGTAGAGTACTGGTATCATAAACAGAAGAGGACATTGAGTAGTATGTGTCTAAACATGTCTGGCATTAATGTTGGCATTGCTTTGAATTACATTTTATAAACTCAATTAGTTCCACCTTCTTCCTACAAATCAAAGACAAAACCAGCTACATTATGAACATGTACACACAAATATATATATAGATATGTATATGTAAGCATATGTAATATGTATCACATATTTGACAGATCCTTCACCAAGGAAGTATCAAAATAAAAATCTAGTTCATTTGTCAGTCTTCTACAGTTCTTTGAAACACTTAGACAAAGTAAAGTGACTTTAAACATGTTAGAAATACCTGGTGCATCCCACACTTCCCAACACAGGCAGAGTTCGTCTGTCTGAAGTTTGGTGGCAGGGGTTCTTACTCCCCAACACTCTTCTGCTTATTAAATATAATGCAGCTCAGGGCCTAAGTAAGCTAAGGGAGGGGAGAGCATAAAGGTCTACTTCAAAATAGCAAATGAACTGTACCTTATGTGCTAAATCAACGATCCCGAGCCGGCTTATTGGTGATCACCCTCTTCACTTTGCCTAAGGAGAGCCCAAATGTAGAGTAGAAATAAGGCTCCAAATAAGACTGTGACTATTTCATTCCCCCCTTCCTTTCTTCCCCTCTTTCATCTTTCCCTCCCTCCTTCCCACTTCCTTCCATCCTTCCCTGCATCACTCTCCTCCTTCTTCCTCCCTTTTTTTTATTGAAGGGAGGAAGTCTAAAATACAGAAAAATTCACAGTTTTAGGCTTTTCAAAAGCAAGAAGCACATAAATTTGATGATGTCTGTCAAGGCATTGGAAATGTAAACACGTTTTTTTTAGATTGCCTGTTTGTAAATACAAACATACATTTCTTCCTGAATATGTTTAAATTAATTATTTTCTAATATAGCTTTACACTGTATTTTCAGAATTATTCTTTATGTATGTACTTGTTAAAGTATACTCAGTTTTACCTCAAATTGTAAACCCCACACATTTCCAAAAATGAGTATTTTAACATCCTATGAACCCTAAAAGTCTATTTAACAATTATAGAAAAAATACAGATTTTTTTTTAAACTTACCACATCTTTGATAAAAAAATACCTGTTGATTTGCAATTATACATTAATTTATTATTAGTTTAATTGTTAAAATACATTTTTTACCAAACTCTGAATGAGGTCTTAATGATTTTTAGGTCAAAATCTGTATTTAACACAGTATATTTTATCTTGAGCCTGAACAATGAGATATAAATATCAATCTCATCCACCTTAAAAAAACCCTGTAGAGTAATAGTATGTTACTGTTACTGTGGGGGTTTAGAAGGTGGTTTTAGGCCATTTTTAAACAATTTTGAATATTTGTTTGAACAGTACACCAATGCTATTTTCTATCCTGTTGGATGTTTTCATTTATGTGCTGAAATTTATATTGCACATTTGGAATAATTTTATTAGTCTTTATTCAGAACTCAAACTGAGCCCATGGGCCAGAACATGCCACTCTTCCTATACTTTATAATTTTCTTTACTGGGGAGCAATGACAAAAATGTCTACTGAAAGTGTCAATAACTTCTTACTACAGATGGCTGTGAAGATGACTCACCTAATCTTTAGCTGGAAAAGAAGAGAGCTGCCTGCTTGTTCCTGACTGATGTCAATAAATGTCAATAAATAGTTTTTTGTTTTATTCCTGGTGGAGAAAAAAATATTTGAATGCTTTTGATTTATTGCCAGATTCGTTTATCTCAGCAGCTCATTGTCTGCTTTTTCTAATAACTTATTTGTAAAGCTGAACAAGGAAGTAAGTGAAATCAATGTTATATTTATTTGAAATGTTACCACAATAACTATATTTCAGCAAAACATCCAGTTTTTATGGAATCTGGCTTATCTGCATTATAGGTTAGTCTGATGGGAGGACCAAGGGATAAACTGAAGGTAAAGGGAATTACATAAAAGCACCTAAGTGCACCTAATAAACATATCCAGTGAAATGCAGGAGATAGCAACTTTGGTAGGGTTCCTAGGAGTTTGTCAGACAGATGAAATCTGACAGAAACAGACATTTCCTAGATAGCCTGTTTTCATAGAGTTTTCACAGAGTTTTCATAGAGTCTAAATATTACTGCAAATAACTCATGTTTTCTTGAAATGGATAATTCACTTTTTTTTTTTTTTTTAATGTGTCTGTTTTCTTTAGCTGAATGTGGAGCAACTGTCTCTGGAAATGAAGGAACATTGCTGTCTCCAAATTTTCCATCTAATTATGACAACAATCATGAATGTATCTATAAAATTGAAACAGAGGCTGGAAAAGGGATCCATCTGAGAGCCAGGAGCTTTCAGCTGCGTGAGGGAGATATTGTTAAGGTAAAAAGAAAATAATTTCATTTTCTACCATGCTCAACATTCACATTGCATGAACAACTCTGCTTTTAACACAAATTATTTTTATTTTCATTTCACTTTCTCATACAAAATGAATACATTCTATGTGGATAGCATCACTTTACTAGATTCAATTATTTATACTAGATTCAAAGAAACTATAGGTGACATTGTCCTGGTTTCATCTGGGATAAAGTTAATTTTCTTCCTAGTAGCTGGCATAGAATAATGGTGATAACACACTGATGTTTTAGTTGTTGCTAAGTAGTACTGACGCTAGTCAAGGATATTTTCAGCTTCCCATGCTCTGCCAGGTGCACCAGAAGCTGGGAGGGGGCACAGCTAAGATCCAAACTGGCCAAAGGGCTATTCCATACCATATGATGTCATGCTCAGTATATAAACTGGGTGGAGTTTGCTGGGGGGCAGTGATCGCTGCTCGGGGACTGGCTAGGCATCAGTCAGCAGGTGGTGAGTGGTTGCATCACTTGTTTTTCCTGAGTTTTGTTCCTCCTTTTGTTGTTTTCCTTTTCACCATTTAAAAAAAAATATTAATTTTTTATTTTTTATTTTTTTATATTTTATTTGAATTATTAAACTGTTCGTATCTCAACCCATGAGTTTTTCTTTACTTTTACCCTTCCGATTCTCTCCCACATACCACCAGGGTGGGCAGGGTGAGTGAATGGCTGCATGGTGCTTAGTTGCCAGTTGGGGTTAAACCACGATAGACATTGAGAGTTCAGTTACATTTATACTGGGTTAAAATGTAAAAAAAAAACCCTAAAATGTGAACTTGGAGTTTGAATACAAAAGTATCTGTATTATTTTCTGTTGCGGTAATATTTGTAAGTGTAGCACGGTGATTACTTAACAAAGGATAGGTTTTAATTTCGGTACATTTTTGGTACATTTTTATTTTCTTATTTTATTTGTCTTGCACAGAACTGGTATTTTTTTCAAATGAATTAATTTGCTTATTTGAACAGAAAGAAGCTAGCTAACATACCATTGTAATATTGACTAAAGCTGTAATTACAGAAGATGGTTTCATCCTTTATGTTGTAGGTAGCCTTTGAAACTTGGCCTGAATATATACAGACTTTGAACATGTAATGTGTTTTTCTACAGCATGGCCATAATCTGTCTTTTCTTAATAATGGCTGCTGCTTTCTTGTATGTACTGAAAATCATGACATTCATCTGAAGTATTGAGCATACATTAAATTACCCTTTCAAATTTATGTCTCTAAATTTTCAGAGTTAATTCATACTTCAAATCACCAAGTATTCAGAATTCAGTTAGCAACTTGCTGTCTGGGGATCTCACAGCAACCCATTTAACATGTTAGAAATTGCTGTGTACATTTCTAACTTGATTTTACTATTTTTATTTGCACTGAATGCTTCCCACAAGGAGTTTAAACATATCATTGTTATGTATCAAATTTTGGTGGCCACACTTTTATCAATTTTGTCATCTTAAGAGACTCCTTATGTAAATAAGCGTGACAATTCAATTTGAAGTTATACATTTCCTGCAAAATACAAGGCATTTAGAGATACGATGAAGGTAGGGAGACAGGAAAAAAAAAAGACTTTCCTTTAAGTATTGTCTTTATTAATATAGACATTCATATCTTTGTTATACCTGTTCTTTTTAGCAAGTACAAACTGGATTAGACCATGAAATAAACAAAACTTTAAGAAACCCCAATAGCATTAGAAAGTTACAGTCAAAAGAACAGCATTTTCTCCATCTTTACCCCCAAAATCGATGATAATATATGTCTCCATGCTTGTGTGGCCACCATGCATGAAACACTGCAAGACCCTGGCCTATAGTTTTCCTTTTAGATCAAAGAGAATTGAGTAGGTGGGCAAAGTATGTGGTCTATATTGTCCTTTGCTCCCATCTTCCAAGGTCTGACAGTGCAGATCCCCCAAAGTATTTTTGCTCTGAACAGATGCAGCAGACAAGGAAGAATTTAATTGCCCACTGAGCTGCTTGGATATGGTACATAAGTCTCCCAGAAGCTTTGCACATAAAAAATTTATAAATAATTTAATAAACTACCTGAACAACAACAAAAAAATCTTAGAAAGCCCTAAACAAACATTCAAGAAACTCAATTATCTTTCAGAATATTTCACGAGTAATGTCAAGCATACGTAGAGATATTCCCTGGAGATATAAGGAAGATATGCCTGAGAGAATGCTGTTCTGAGCAATCTGTTAGATACTTTCTTCTTTCATAAATCTGTTAGCACAGTACTCCTGAGAATCCACAGGAAGCAAAAACAAAATTGTGGTCATATCTGTACTGCAAGGCCTGTTCTCTGTTTCTGAGCCAACTGGTATGGCACAACTTCTATTTATGCAATTAAAATGTCTTCCCCCATAGCGTCTCCATAACCTGCATTTATAAAAATAAAGTCTATTTCCTTTTCACTCCCATGCCAGGAGGTCCTTGTACATATCTCCATTGGAATCAGCCCTTGATCTAGCTCCCAAACTTACCCAGACATTCTCTGGAAGACTGCCAAGAGGAGCAGGCCAAAATCTTGACTGAAAATGTGCTGGAGGTTGAACAGAGTGTACAACTGAATGTTAATGTCTGGAGTTGTGTCCTACCTTTGTTTATATTAGTGGCTAAAGTATCTCTAGCATTCAGGTTTTATAAACTTGCCCATGCAGTTTCTGATATCTTTAGTTAATTTATAGGAGATACTCTTCTAGACGGAAAGAAATAAATTTATAGGAGATACTCTTCTAGACAGAAAGAAATATTCTTCCCTGTCTTGCCATGCATCATGAGATGATACTGTCTGCCTGCTTAACACTAAAAAGACACTTTGTGATGATTTCGGTCTGCTAGCTGAAAGCAGAGAACATCGCTCTCTACAACTACCTGAAAGGAGGTTGTAGTGAGGTGGGTGTTGGTTTCTTCTCCCACATAGTGATAGGACGAGAGGAAATGGGTTCAAGCTGCGTCAGGGGAGGTTTAGGTTGGATATTAGGAAAAATTTCTTCATGGAAAGGGTAGTCAAACATTGGAACAGGCTGCCCAGAGTGGTGGTGGAGTCACCATCCCTGGAAGTGTTCAAAAAACAGGTAGACGTGGCACTTTGGGACATGGTTTAGTCTAGTCTACCCTTGATTGGTTTAGTGTGGACTTGGTAGTGTAGGTTAATGGTTGGACTGGATGATCTTAAACGTCTTTTCCAACCTAAACGATTCTATGATTCTGTGATTCTATGAACATTCCAGCAACCAAGCATAGCAAGCCAGCATGAAGAATTTTTGTTTTCCAAGACAATGCCAGTTATCTTAGAAACACAAGAGTTACTATGCTGAGTTGAACCAAGTGGTCCATCTAGCTCAGTATGCTTTCTCTGAAAATAGTGATAGGTGGTTTTACCTAGGTAAAATATGCAAGCTTGGCCACTGTCTGTGCTCCATTGCCCTTATGCTCCCCCAACATCCACAGCTGTTGGGTTAAGTTAGACCAAAGTTAGACTTTGCTGTCTCTTTCATCTGCTACCGACATATTGTCTTTGAATTTTGGTAGTCCTTTAAATTAGTTGATACTACTAGAAACCTCTTCTATGACAACAAATCCTGGAAGTTCATTATGTACGGTGTAAAGAAGTAGTTTCTTTCATCTCTGAAATCAGCATCGTTAGTTGATTAATGAAACATCAAGTTTCATTAAGTACTCCTTTGCTCTAACAATACAGGATTTGATGAATAGTTTTGCATTCAAGTTCTTTAATACCTTCATGATTACGTAAACCTCTATCATATCCCTGCTCAGCCTTCTCCTGTTCAAACTTAGTCTCTGTTTCTAAGGCAGATGCTCCTCAATCATTGCCTGTGTCTGCACTTTCACAGCTCCGCTCTACCCTTCTGCACATGCACAGACCAGAACTATACAGAAGACTCAAGAAATGGATACCACAAGGCACTACTATATAGACAAGCAAAATAGTGTCCTGTATTTTAACATTCTTCAGTCCTCTACAAACTCTCATATTTCAGCACTATATCATCTTTAGCACTAATTTTCAATTTTGTTCTTACACATGTGGAGTGATGTCTTCTCCTTCATACAGGGTCATACATTTGTCTTCAATAATTTATCAGAGCTCACTATTGCATTCCTTTTCCATTTTATTTTTACATTTTTTCAAAGAAATCAGCCTTTTTAATATCAGGAAAAAGGGAAATATCTTACGGATTATAGCACCTAATTTTTCAGCAAGAAGGATGTTCATTCTCAGCTAAAATAATATTTTGTTTTATTTTATTTCCCTAAAATGATTCAGAAATGTTCCTTAACTGTGGTTGCATGCTTCAGTTATAGCCTAGTTTAAGCAAATATATACTATTTACTCTCTTCTCCCTCTTCCCTTTCCTGTCCTGTTTTGTATGGGAAGGAGATCTGAGAATGTGAGACAGAAATAAATTTTCATGTGCTCTGACCAGATCTACAGTCTGAGCAGTTGGGAAATTAAGACACTCTCCAAAGGCTTACCTTACCCACACCTTTGGCAGGGCTGCGGACTTCTGAAGTTTGATTTCCTTCCTATCTGTACCATAAATATAAGCAAAATATGTTATAAACACCAGCCTTCCATCTTGTGTCTCCACAGAAGAAAGCCCCAAGACTGCCGTGCAGGCAACTTGCGAGGGGTGCCCTAAGGCTTAAGAATATTTATAAACCTTGTGCTGAAATACAGGGCATTTTCTCACCTGAATATCTTACTCTGTTTTTGAAGAAAATACGTACATATGTAATGTTGCATTGGGTGCAGGTGCCCCGGTTTTGTTAGTGAGGGGCTGCGGGGCGGCCGCTGTGAGGGGAGGCCGGGGCT
Organism: Pelecanus crispus; assembly: GCF_030463565.1. Lineage (NCBI taxonomy): Eukaryota > Metazoa > Chordata > Aves > Pelecaniformes > Pelecanidae > Pelecanus > Pelecanus crispus. The sequence goes on from NC_134645.1 coordinate 107,754,422, forward strand.
GCCCCGTGCCGGACACAGCCGGTTCCAGCCGGTTCCAGCCGGTTCCAACCTACCCAGCGCAGGGCACAGCTGAGCCCCGCAGCCAAGATGGCGGCACCTCAGGGAAAGCGTATTTAGGAAAGGGCAAAACGCTGCTAGGCAGAGTGTGAGAAAGAGGAGTGAGGAAGAAAAGTGTGAGAAACAACCCTGATAACGCCAAGGTCAACCGACCACGAATGTCTTATGAAGTATATAATATCATTAGTCGTTTCAGGTAAGATCATAAAGAATTCCATGAGGATGTAATGAAAAGATTTAGGAATACATCTAGAAAGATGCATAGCTATGTCAGGAAGCTATACAGGAGTTACCTCTGAAACCATAAAAGCAATATTTTAAAAAAATTTCCCTTTGAGATGATTTTATGCCATAAAGATCTCTGCAATTAAGGAAAATTGCAAAGTTTAGTTGTAAGTAATTTCTTTTTACTGTCAGAATGAGAAACTGGAGTTTAAGGAAATGTAGGCAGAATTTCCTTCTCCTTCAGGTGAGCGTCTGTTTTTACATTCCCACAGCAGGTGCTGTAACATTGGCACCATTACTAGAGCATTTTGCCTCATGAATAATCGTAGCACTGTCCTCTTCTCTTGCCTGCATCTTTTAATCCCAGCAGTAGGGCAAGCGCTTCCCTTTTAGTTCCTTACAAATGTTTAGGTGAAATGGGGTGTCCCTGAATGCTTTGGCTACATTTATCCTAGTGCTCCAAACAATGCTGTGATCATTCCCCACTGCCCCCGAGGCCAGCTTCTGCAGTTTGGCTACATCCATAATGTTAAACTTTCTAATCTTACAAAACAAGGTGGCTCACTCAAACTGTCTCTCAGAAAGAGTCCCTGGCCTATGCAGCTCCTGGACTAATGCTTTCTCAGGAAAGATTTGTGAGGGTGTTAGTAAGTCTTCATTAAATGTGTGCCAAGGAGGTACTGACAATAAATACTGTGTAGACGGTCGAGTTGTGGTGATTGGACTCCTACTCTGGCACTGTTTACTTGCTTTGAAAATACAAACCACCTTCAGCTGTATATATTCAGCTAGGTTTACTGTTGGCACAAGTGGGAATATTGAGGCTGGATAGAGAGCACAGGGAATAACATAATATGCAAGGGTATTTCTGATATCAGTAAGACCGTGTGCATGAGGAAGGGTCAAAACTAATGTTTTCAAGGAGAATACATGCAGGTTAATGAGTATAAGTCATAGGCAAAGCTTTCTGTAGCTGTGGCAAAGTTTGAACTTGAATTAGTGGGAAAGAAATCTGAACTCAAGTAAAGAAATAGAAACAGAATCACCGTATAGAGGCATATGGCAAAATTGAGTACCTGGATTATCTGTTTATTTTAAAGTTTATCCTTTCTGATTCACTAACAGTTCAGCTTCCCAATCTCCCTGCTTTAACTACCACTTGAAATTTCATAATTCTTTAAATTGGCTACTTACGGTGAAATCTTTATAATGCAATCACTGTGAATTTCTTAGAGGTAAGAGGAAAACCAGAATGTAATTTCATGTCTTTCATCTATTTGGCCAAGTAGACCTTCCTTTTTTCTTCATGACAGATAAAATAGTAATTGTAGTATGTGAATTGTATTTCAGACAGGTTCTCCTGAATGAGTTAAACATGCACTATATGTGAGTTAGTAGTGGTAATGTCTGGACTAGTGTATTAAAGGTACTCTCTGGCTCTGGACACAGTCACATATGACAGAACACAATGGTTGCACACAAGCCGCCTATTGGGAATAGTCCTTGGCCCACACTAATTACCAAACCATGACCAAGAGTTGTTAGGAAAAATGCTTTTTCTTTCCCAGGGATGGTTCAAACAAGTTATCAGTATAGAAGATGGGGGTTCAGTGCTTATATTTGTTCACTAACACTGTTTCAATTACTAGAGTAGACATGTACCTACTTACGTCTGTAAACAACAGCTGGACAAGTGTCACCAGTTAAAAATTGTCACAGCTTTTTTTACAGCTGCTTTCACGTGATCCCTCTTACCTTTATTTCATAAAATAATGTTTTCATTTGTGTCTGGGTTCATCCTGAGAGATACTATTGTTTAACTTGCTCATCCTCAGGTAGGAAGAGTATCAGTAGCAGTGAGGTAGAACACTGTTGGAATAGGATGTCTAAGGGACAATTATAGTAATTAGCTGTTGTTTGGGGTTTTGTTTAAAGATGAATAAAAATCACTTTTTTTGACATAGATAGCATTTTTATTAATGACAATTAAAAATAGATCATTCCATTCAAAGTAGTATCTCTCAAACCAAGTAAAATATATCTGTGCTTTTTGCATAATATGTATAAGAATGTTAGTAAAAATAAATCTTATGCTGAATGAATGCTTATTTATTTTGTATAATAGATTTCCAGCTCTGATAAATAAAGTGTAATCAGTCCATGAAAGTGATCTGTAGTTCTGGCCCAGGACAATGGTAAAAGCTTGGAAGCATTTTTTCAGATACTCTTAGCACAGCTTAAAGTCACATTTCTGCCAAGACGTAGACATTAAGTATGTGTTACTGCTCGCACGAAGCTTAAATACAATTGATTTTGTCTTCCAATAGCTCATCAGTGTGCCGTGATACAAGACAATCTTTGCCTTAGTAATAAGGACAGAATGTACTGTTCTATCTGTGGCTAGCATAATTTCTTTTAGGGAAGATAATTATTCATATCTGTGTATGTTTATTAAACTAAATTTATGTTTTTATCTTAAAAAAATCTTTATGCACATTGTTTTTATTATTTTATTTTATTAATGTTGGCACTTGAGATGAATGAGGTACTTTCAAGACATTCACCTATATTGATGCTATGCTGCTATTTTCTCCCCTGAGAAAGTAGCTCTGTTTTTAACTGTTGCTCATCGTCCATAAAAGTAGTTGCAGTGGTCTGTCCTCTCAAAAGATGCATTTCTAAATTTCATTAATAGATCTAACTGGACATTCAAATAGGAAGAAGTATCTGTGACTTAGACGTAGCAATTTAGATTGTTAAATGGGTCACTGCCTGCTGCTGGCTGGAATCAGTATAAATCCTCACTGTACCACAAGGTCTGCGAATGGACAGAAGATCATCCAGAGCTTAAGATATTTACTGTAATTGTAGCTTTTGCACTAGTTATCTACAGTCACTCTAGGACATATGAGATCAGGGTAAATTACCTTTTACTTCATATTAGAAAACAGCTGTTCAGATTCATTACTTGCTTTTGTATAAGCATCAACATGATACATGGTATGTTTTGGAAGTATGAAACACACTTCATATTTGCCTCTTTTTCCATGACAAAGTACAGGTGATTTATTTAATTTAAAGAAGGAATTCACTTTTTAAAATTCATCTTGAGACAAAAGAACCCCAAAGAAGACTATTTTGGCACTTTATGGCTTTCAAGCTTTTGCAATAAGCAAAAATAATTTTTCACCCTGTAGCCAACATTTTGTACTTGTCCTGTATTGGTGAACAATCAAAAGGACATTCTTATTCATTCTAGTATTTGAAAAATCACAGAGGTTAATTTGTTGATTTTGTTCTCCATTGAAAGTTTTCAATAAAGTAACATGGTAAATAAGAATATCTCTACACTTAGTTTGTAAATAGACTCAGATATCTTTTTGAAGACCTATCTTTCTTTGTTAAAACCTATAGTAAAACAAAAATCACTGCAAGCTCAGAGTCTGAAATAAAAGGTGACATATTGACTTTAATACCTTAGTTCTGTTGTTGATATCTCCATACAGGAGAGAACAGAGTAGGCTGTAAGGGTTTGCCTCTTACAGCCTTACTTCAATGGTGATTTCAAAAATTATACTTCTGTTAGCCTTTGTGAATAATCGTGAAAAATAATTTGAGCTTATGAAACCTCAGAAGATAGAGTTGCATATAAATATTAATATCATTCAAGATAAGCTCACAAAACTGAAAAGGAAAAAAGACTATAAAACCCTTTAAGGGTGACAGAATGTTTTATATATTTCACTGAACTGCATAACCAAGTGGTATGTACCTCACAAATGGAAACACTAACTTTTGGAGAAACTATTGGCATTACATAGCTAACTTCGGAAGTATTCTATAAAGATAAACTAATGTTTTTCAAATATTAAGATTTGATGTCCAGATTCATACTATTATTTTGTTTCTACAAGGTGTATGATGGAAAAGACAGTTCTTCACGCTCTCTGGGAGCCTTCACCAAAAATGACATGATGGGAGTTGTCCTTAATAGCACCTCTAACCATCTGTGGATAGAGTTTAATACCAATGGATCTGATACTGACCAAGGATTTCAGCTCACTTACACAAGTAAGTAGCTCACAAATATGAATTGATTGACTGTTTTGTGGGGAAATGTGTATTTCACAGCTGCAGTGATTTCTCAGAGGATGCTGAAGATAATTTCCTAGAGTGTACTATGGTTAGGAGACTAAATTGTACTTGTTTTCATGGCTGGATAGGTATTACTAACTTAAGAACATTACTAAAAGAAAAACTGTAAACTTCAAAATTTAGAAAGCATTATTATTTTGAAGGCCTAGCAGTGGGGTTTGAAAAAGAGTGACTTGTGACATATGTGGGTTTAATGTATTAGTGTTATACTGTAGGAGAAAACTTATGCAGAGCCAGATTTTAAAAATGGGACATTCAATCCCTGCAGTCAAATTAAAAAAAAAATAAGAGTACAAATGAGAATAAAAAGAATACAGTGTGCCTGGGTGCACACTCTTAACATGTCCTGACTGCTTGTCAGGATCAGAGTGGAGTATGCTGGAAGGAGACCTGAGTGAACAAGTTTTGACAAAGAGTGCACTTGTCCCACAGTTTGCACGTAATTAATTAAAGTAGTTTGGCTGGCAAAACAATGAGTCTTTTTAGGGGGGATAACTTTGGGGATAACTAGTTTGTTTCCAAGACACATAAAGAGTTACTTTGTCCATGTTTCAAGGAATCTCCAAGTTCCCTTTGCCTTCAATATATTGCCTTTTACATCAGCATCCATGAGCTCCTGTTGAATCCTGCAGAGCAGAGCACCACATCATACTGTGGCACAGAAATGGAATCATAGCTCTTTCTAGTACATCTGCTGGTTCCCCTTTGGATCGGAGCCAGCTGTGGAATAAGCAGAAATAATTCACTTTCCCTTCTGTCTTTCTGCTGTGCCTGGTAGATCTGAAATTTTATCATCCTACCTTTAGAGTTTTTTCTTACAGAACCATAAAGGAAAGGAAAGTTTCTCTGGCTGGATGAAATGTATTAAAGTGATTTCTTTTTCTTTTTCTTTTTTTTTTTTTTTTTTAAATCTAAGTAGTATATATTGTTTAATTTTGTTTCAGAACCCAGAAAGAACCACTAGGCAAATCTACTCTGATTTGCCTATAGAGACTGTAGAAGTTTTCCTTTGAAAAAAGGAACAAAACATTTGTTTTAAAAGTAATCTTATTTTAAGGGCTCTGATTTCAAGGGACTTGAATCAGTTCCTTTCAAATCCTGCTACAGTGATCACTTCCACCTACCATTTAGAAATAGCATTTTATTTAAAGACAGAACTTCACTTAATTTCTGCATCCAGTAGCTTGATTTTCTTACACTTCAGTTCTCAATTCTAATAAGATTTGCTCTCCCATACCCAATTTTTCTATGTAAGTTAACATATGATAATTCATGTCTTAAGGCTTTTTTCCCCCGTCTGTTTGATTAGTTTAGAATCTCTGTTTTCTATTCTTCCAAGTATTTTCGCATTTTCTGAAGTATGTAGACAGAATTTGACACAGTCTTCTAACAGCAATCTTAACAATACTGTGTAGAGACAAAACTCATTTTTTGTTGCCAAATATTTAATATATCGTATGTGATCAATTTGCAGCAGTTCATGTTGAAATGTGTGTCTCTAATGACTTTTCCTCCTGCCTGCTCTTACATGAGACAGTCCCCATTTGTAAATAGTCTAATTCCTTACTTATCATATGTAATTTCCTAAATTCAAGATAATACATTTTGAGATAGTGACCACATAACCAGGCAATTTCCATCAACTGTAACAAGAAAACATGTTCTATGTTATTTCCAAACATTTCAGTGTGGGGCTTTTCACCATTTATAAATTGATACAAGCAGAAGATGCTTGCTCTTGGAATGCTTTGAAAATTGGCTGCAGTGCTGACTCCCATTCTTTTTCTGAAGAAGTCCAATCCTAGCAATACATTAAAGATTAGATATACCAGAAATTTGTACTCATTATTTGATGGGATCAGAGTTTTTGGTGCAGTTCCAATGCAGTTACTAAACAAATGCATCCATTGTGCATTTGGTAAATACATCAAACACAAAATGTTATTATCTGTTTGGATTAAGCAAGCTGTAGTTTACAGCTGGAGTTAACTTCCCTGAAAGATTACTCTGCAGTTTATTTATTCATTTTTCAGATTGAAATATAATGCCAGATACTTTAAAATTACTAAAACAAAGGAAAAAGTTAAAAGAGTGTTAAAATATGGTCTCACTGAAGGAAATGAGAAGTATATATGCTGGAGTGAAAGAAATTGAATAATGAATATGAATATCATAAGAATGTTAGAAAGAGCTAGGAGAAGTGATGGTGTAAATCTAGTGGTAAATCAATTCTGGTTATTCCCTATCTGGTTACCGAGTTCTTGCAGCCCACAAGGGATACATCAAGTACCCTTAGTTGGTCTTTATAGTACTTTCATTCCCATTAATGCTATTGAAATTAAGATTAGTGCAGCTTTAAAGATTGAGTTTTAGAACCATTGTGATGTGTTATTAAAAAGACTAACTCAAGAGTTTACTCTTTCAGTTCTGTGCAACTACCTTTCCATCTTTTTTAACATTATGAATTCTGTGGATGATGTTAAATTTACAAATATGACAGAAAAAGCTAACGATCCATGAGAATAGAAATGTGGATAAAGGAACTTTTATTTCTGTTTTCAGAATCTCATTACTGACATAATAAACCAGAATTCTATAAACTCAGAATCTCAGTTGTTTGTATAAATTGTAGATATCAGAATATAAGCAGATATTAAAAGGAAATTTATAAAGGATTCAAGTTCTAATGAGATCTGCTATACAGAAAATTGCTTCAGGGTAAGAACAATACTAAATAGAAGCTAGAAATTATAGTAATTTTATTATTTGATCTAGAACTACAGGTGGGTTTCAAAGAAATGGATTTAGCACAATGGGTAGAGAGATTTTTTTACTGGAAAGGATCGTGAAAAAATCTGTACTCTTTCTCAACTTAACTGTTTTGAGAAACTAAGGAATATTTTGACTGAGGACTAAATGATAGTGATTGTATTTAAGGAAACTGCTTCAGAAAAATGGAGACAATAACATTTTGCTAGTATTTTAGCCTGAGATTGGTGGCGTAAGTATATACACATGAGAGTCAATGAAACAGTAATTTGAGAAATAGCTGAATCTGAGTGTACCACAGAAGAAAAAAGCAAAAGGAACAAAGCAGAAAACTTGTCTACTTCATGTAAAACAAGTTTATAAAAAGCCACTTCCTTAAAACTAGGGTGAAAATGTGTTAGGATGAATAAGGGAAAGTGTTTTCACCTATAGTACCTCTACACTGGTGTCAAAGGGAATGACTCTGAACATTCATATCTCAGTGCTTAGGAAATGAGAACATAAACTTGATGGGACTAAATTTTGTACCTGAGGATGATCTCAGGTTTCAATAGATTATTCCATCTTAAATGTCTTTTATATACCAGTGACATAGGAAGTAAGAGAGTTTTTCAATATGAGATGTTAGTGGATTATTTTAGTCTTAAGAATGAAGCCAAAATTGTAAAATTCTTCCTTTATGTTATTCCTTACTCCTCTCAAACAGAGCTTGCAAAAGTAGCTAAGTTTTTTTTTGTCCCCCTCCCCAATATGTTTTTCTTTTTAACCATCACAGGAAGTATTTGTAAAATCCAAGAAACAAAAAAAGACTTTTAAGATGGCTTTAATTCCCTTAGAGTAGAGGACATCAATAGACATCTGCATATAAAAATATAAGCTCATACATGCTGTAGCCACAACTGACTCATGTGACAGTTACTTTTTTTGGTTGAGAAAATGTCAGTTCTTCTTTCATAATTTAAGTTTTATAATTTGGGGTTGTTTTTTTTTTCCCCCTGTCCAATTAGAACTTTTCTCCCTGAGACACCTCTAGTTTTTCTGGGGAAGAGGTGTAGCCACAGGCATTCCCACAGCTGGACCTGCCTTCCCTGTTCACTGCTCAGAAGATTTGGCCATTCTGGTATAAAGATGCCAGTGCTTTGTTCTGTCATGTCAGTAGTATTTAATGTTAAATTGATTTTCAAATTAAAATGAAATCTTATTGATGCCACACAGTGACAGGCAGTAAAAACAAAACACAGCTGTCTGGTAAAAGTAACAGACTGCAACTTTAAATAAGGAGCTGTGCAGTACAGCGTCTGAATAACAAACAGGCAGTCTCCCTGCAGTGTCTAACCAGTCCCCTACCACAGTCCTGACACAAGAGGAATTTTATCAGTAGCTATTTTCACTCATCATGTGGAGAACTGAACTTACTCTCACTTGTGTCACAAGTGCTTCTTTGCTACTTTTTAATCCTCATTCCTTGAACATAGTCTCACTTTTCTTAGCTATTGGAAAAACAAAAACAGTCCCTCCACACTTTTCATTGTCCTGGTTTTGGCTGGGACAGAGTTAATTTTCTTCCTAGTAGCTGGCATAGTGCTGTGGTTTGGACTTAGGGTGAGAACAATGTTGATAACACACTGATGTTTTAGTTGTTGCTAAGGAGTACTGACACTAGTCAAGGACTTTTCAGCTTCCCATGCTCTGCCAGGTGCACAAGAAACTGGGAGGGGGCGCAGCCAAGACAGTTGATCCAAACTGACCAAAGGGACATTCCATACCATATGACATCATGCTTAGTATAGAAACTGGGGGGAGTTGGTCAGGGGGCGGCGATCGCTGCTCGGGGACTAGCTGGGTGTCAGTTGGCAGGTGGTGGGCAATTATATCACTTGTTTTTTTCTGAGTTTTGCTCCTCTTCTTGTTCTTTTCACCATTTTTTTTAATTTTAATGATTATTATTATTATTTTATTTTATTTTATTTCAATTATTAAACTGTTCGTATCTCAACCCATGAGTTTTCTTACTTTTACCCTTCCTATTCTCTCCCACATTCCACCAGGATGAGGAGGGTGAGTGAACAGCTGTGTGGTGCTTAGTTGCCAGCTAGGGTTAAACCATGACAATCATACATGTCATATATAAATGTTTTGTGACACTCTGACTACTGTGTAATGCTGACTATTCTGCGGTCTGTATGGAGCTGTGCAGATCACAGAGTACGCAGCATTATACTGTACTTCCACAGTGATCACTCTTAACTCCTGTGAAGATAACTTGTACAGTAATTTTACTTGTGTCTTATTGGGTGCATGTAGATGTCAATGCAAAAATTACTTTCACAGTTTCTGTTTGTCAATAGCTGTATCATTGGTTATGTTTTAAAGACATTGCTGTTTTATGTACATATCCAAAAATCATAGAAGGAATGTGAAACACTTAAAACAGTCTTCATATCTCAAAACAAAGGCTGCAACAAGGAAGACAGTCTCTGTGCTTCCTGTTCAAATACTTGTCCGTCCTTATTTTATCAGTACAAGTTCACACACAGTTGAGAAGAAAACACTCTTTCTCTTCACAGTACTGGCTAGAACTCTCAAAACTCATTTCTTCTCATGGTGCCTGAAGATGGGTGTCTATGTTCATGATACTGTCTACCCATGCCCTCAGAAAGTATCCTGGGGTTTTGATGTGTAAGGAACTTTACCACTATGTAGAACTGCTCTTCGGACTCTCAGACCTGAGAGCTTTTACCAAGTTCCTTGCACTGGTGGTTGCCTGTCTGAGATAGCGTGAAATTGCTCTCAGTCCTTATCCAGACATCTACTTTTTTAGGAGCAGCTTATCTAGCCCTCTATGGCAATTTCATGGTTCCTCAGTCCTGTGCAGGATATAATAGAAGCAAAAGCTTCACTTATCTGCAGAATAAGTCTTGGAGTCCATTGTAATGAGTCAGTGGAAGGGTCCATCCAGGAATACTGATGGATGTGATCCGTAGGAATGTGCCTGACTGCACTGGGCCACTCAGCAGTATGTTCTGCCTCACAACAGACTCCTGTGTGTTTCAGAAACATGCAGAACTAGTTACAGACTTTATAAAGTGTGAAAACCATTTTGAGATTTGTGGTATACTCTCTAGCTAGATTTTAACTTTCTGAAGGCCTTTTACTCATCTGTTCCTGATTCACTCCTATAGATTAAATGAAGTTCCATGTTAGTTCCTCAACTAAGTCTTTTATTTGTGTCTTCCATTTCCCTATGATGTGAAATTAGATATTCTCCTGCAGTTCTTTGCTAAGATGGAAATGAGAGCTGGAAAAATTCTCACTAAGGATTTCTCTTTTTGAGAGTGAATGTTATGTAGACTCAGATCTTAACTTAATGTTAACTTCTGCCAATTTTGAATCCATGATCACTTCTTTTACTGAAAGCAGAATTCTGGGTGGCTATCATTTCTGCCAGAAGAGCGGGCAAGATTCAGGCCCTTAGGGCTGTGCTCAACTCCACAGAACTTACATTAAACTCTAGTGTTTCTAAAAGAAAACAGATTTAGGATTATGCATGGATAGATTGATTTTTTTAAAATATAGGTTTAATGTTTTTATTTGCATTTATCATCCTCTATATTTAGCATACATAGTTAGCTGGTCAACAATATTCTTTTCATTAGTCTCAAGATAGGCTTTTCAGTTTAGAGCAAAGAAATTTTGAAATACATTTTTCAGACATGATACACTGGTTCGGCATTCATACTATTCTGTTATTGCTAAAGACTTAGTTCTGATTTTCGGTTTAAGTTCTGTTCTGTTAAGTTAAACATTCTCTACCCCTACATCTTTCAAGGGATAGTGAAAGTTAGTGCATGGAAGGTGAATCTGAATTAGTATAATCTAAATTTATATAAATGGTTTAAACCTGGAAATTAATTTAAGAGAATCCTGAACTGAAATTTTATTTAGTTAATTTCCTATTCTACAGTAGTCAAAAATGTTAAAAGAATGTCAGTGAAAACAATGTTCTGAAACTGCAAACTCAGTCAATTGTTCTAGCACACAAGCAGACTCAAATTCAGAAATATAGTGGCTTTACTTCAGCTGTATAGTGTTAGCTGAGCAGAACAATGCAGTAAGGAAAAGAAGCTCTTGCAGTTTCCTTTCAGTAACTAATTGGTGTATAATATCTGTTCCAAAAAGAACCTTCACACACTGCAGTAAAAATGTAAGACAAAATTAAATGAAAATAAACAAAAGGCAAAAATGATTAAACAAGTATGTCTTAACCTATACATACCTGTATTCACAGGTCATTTTAAGAGCAGTACAATTATGTGACTCACCCCACATTAATGTAAGCTGTATTGCATGCATAGAAAAGACTATTCCAAAAGAAAGTCAAGGTTGCAAAGTCAAGAAATAAAAATTTAATAAATGCCAAAAGAATTGTTTGTTAGAAATTTTAATTTAATTAACTTACGTACAAGAATAATGATACCCCATTTAATAATATTATCACATCATAGTGTCTTCTCTCCTTCACCCCCAAAAGTGTAAACTGCCTTGTGCTTCCAATATATTCAATACTTACATAATCCAGCCACATTCTCAAAGCTATGTTCCTCCTATGCATTGAATTATATATCTGTTAAAGGCAACATGATAAGGGAAGATTTTTTAAACATATTTTTCTGTGAAAATCAAAAGGTTTCATGACGTTAGGGTGAATTGCATTCAGTTTTAAAGCATAGAAAAAAAAAATCCTGAATAATGCATTCTGGATTTTCAGTATAGAAGTCTTTACTAGGGTTTTCCATTGTGGTGAATTTCAAAACATCAGTGGTTTTGCTTTTGCTTTGTTTCTTCTGTTCAGAATGAAACTGAACTTAAGTTTCATAACCTAATTCATTAAATACTTCCTCTGTATGGGTCTACCTCACAGAATAAGTAACATATCAAATTATGCAGTTTAAAAATAATTTCGATAAAATTAGGCTTTAAGGAATTGCTGTTTAAAACCAAAAAGACACAATGGTTACCTGTTTCTGTTTACATGTCATATTTTAGCTTGTTTGTGTGTCATATTTTTTTCCTGCAACCAAAGTTCCCAGTGCCCCAAAATCAAAGAAAAAAAACCCTTATCTTACTAGTAAATGAGCAGAAAACACAAAGATCTCTTTTGCAAACAGAAGGTATTCAGAGAATTTAGATGAAATTAAGCATCATTCCACATCATCATCATCATAGTGTAATCCATATTGTTAGAGCCATACCTTAAAATTTTGAAACTTTTTGGCAAAGAAACAAAATAAGGTATCATGTTATGATCTTTTTTGTAAAAAAAACAACCTACAGATTAATCCAGAAAGCTTATAAATAACAATAATTAAAAAACAACTAACAACCCACCCTGCCAAAAAAAAAAAAAATTCCCCAAACTTTGCATGAACTTAAAATATATTTGTCTTATAACACTGTATAATTAAGGTTGTTTTCCACTTTTCATTAAAAGACTTTTCTAATCATCTATGAAACTGCTGAATTTAACTTTGGTGAACAGAGGTGAATATAAGCATTGTATTAACCTTTTATTTGAAAAGTTATATTATCACATGCTTCGGAGATTAAAATGCTGGCATGGTGATGCTTGTGCCACAGTTTGGCGTTTTGCCCATCTCAGGAAAATCGTCCCAAATTTGTGAAGATATAAATCTTTAGATAGATAGATTTAATGAGAGCAAGTCCTACCCTATGAATGAGCACTCCAAAATATTTTTTCTTTAATGAGCACTCTCAGCAGTCCTGGATTAGGATGGAGGTGAAGAGTTTGTCCATCTGTACTGGATTTGGCTAGGGTGGAGTTAATTTTCTTCAGCTAATGCTGAGCAGTGTTTGCACAGTGTCAGGGCCTTCTCTGTTACTTACTCTGCCACCCCAGCTGGTAGGCTCAGGGTGGGCAAGAGGGTGGGAGCTGACACAGCCGGGACAGCTGAGGGAATTCTATTTCAACAGATTAAGTTTGTTGCCCTAGAATCTAGTAATTTTTTATAACTGAAGATTAACAATAATCTAATTAAAAAAAGGGAACAGATTTTTCAGTCATCAAAACTATGTTTCTAATTATTTAAAATTGTAAGAAAGTTTTTTAAGAATAAAGTTAAAATTATTCTTTCAGAAGTTTATGCATAGTATTAAAATCACCCTGCCAAAAATATGTGTGTATGATATATGAGCTGAATTAGGGATGCATGTAGAGAGTAGACTATTTGGAAGAAAGATAGTTAAAGAACATGAATGCTATAAAGCTGTTTATTTCTATTCTTTCCACTTCCATAAACTTTCTAGGTGGGGACAGTTGCCTAAGACAGAATAATGAAAGGAATACAAGATTTATGTGTTTGTCATTATCTAAGTTGTTCACCACAGTGCATTTAGAACTTGATTTTCAGAGGTGTTGGGCATCAATACCACTAGCCAGAATAACAGGTGCTGTGTGTATGTTGTTCTTCTGTCTGTGTGGGAAAGAATGAGCACAGCTGCAGATGATTGGGGTCTTTAACTTTCAGTCCTGTCTGCACCATAGTTGTTTTTATAAGTTGTACAAATCTTTTTCCATGTTTCAATCCATCCTTTATGTTCATGATGACTTAATGTCATGGTTTCACCCCAACTGCTAGCTAAGCACTGCACAGCTGATTGTTCGCTCCTCCACAGTGGGATGGGGGAGAGAATCAGAAGAGTAAAAGTGAGAAAACTCGTGGGGTAAGATAAAGACAGTTTAATAGGTAAAGCAAAAGCTGCTCACACAAGCAAAGCAAAACAAGGAATCCATTCACTACTTCCCATCGGCAGGCAGGTGTTCAGCGATCTCCAGGAAAGCAGGACCCCATCATGCATAATGGTTACTTGGGAAGACAAATGCCATCACTCCAAACGTCCCCGCCCTTCTTTCTTTTTCCCCCAGCTTTATATGCTGAGCATGATGTCATATGGTATGGAATATCCTTTTGGCCATTTGGGGTCATCTGTGCCAGCTGAGTCCCCTCCCAGCTTCTTGTGTTCCCCCAGCCTACTCGCTGATGGGGTAGCGTGAGAAGCAGAAAAGGCCTTGACTCTGTGTGTTAGCACTGCTCAACAGTAACTAAAACATCCCTGTGTTATGAGCACTGTTTTCAGCACAAATCCAAAACATAACCCCATACTAGCTACTATGAAGAAAATTAACTCTATCCCAGCCAAAACCAGCGCAGTTGATTACTCTAAGTGTGTGCATTCTAGAGAAGACTGTAAGGAAATAAATGCATTTGTAATCACTGAAGCGTTTGGTAGGTGTTAAGCCAAAGTACCTTGCACTAAATAATACAAGAAAAAAAGTATGTGCTCATATCTCTCCTTCTCCCCCCCCCCCCCCCCCCCCCGGAAAAAAAGGTCAGACCAGTGCTCTTGTCACAAGTAACCTACAGAATATTTTAGAGTACTGACTGTATCAGTCATTTCCCCATTGATTATAAAGGGGGTTTAGACATGGAGTGTTCCTGAAGATATCTTTCTATAGACACTTGAAGCTAGAGTTCTTCAACTCACATGGAATCTCACCTTTAATCCCTGCTTCTCTTATATTGAGTATAAATTATAATTAATTATTCATTTGCTTGCTGATTGCAAAGTTTACTTGCATGTTTTCTATATATGCACAGTAATCATCTTGATGCAAGCATATGGATTTGCATACCTATCTTTTGCAAGCATTATTGAAAGTATTTTCTTTCAATAAAATCATCACATACAAAAACTGTCTTGTACTACTTGTTTATATGTATTTAACTTGTTTCTTAAATTTATAATTTTTTTCTGTTGTATGTGTGGCTGTTATAGCTGAAAAGGGGAGAACAGAAATTTTGAATAGGACATATGGACATAAAGAATCTGTTTTGAAATTGGTGGGGAAAGGCCTTAAAAATTTTTCATATATACTTATTACAGAAGAAAATTACAGGAAAGAGTTTCTTTTTCATTTTATGCTCAAAAGACCTGTTACTGACAACACGTATTAACATCACTATTTTACGTTTTACAAGTTTACATAAATTTTCTTACATGTTGCTTATGTCAAGAAAAAGTGCTGAAACTCTTATTAAAAAGTATTATTCATTGAATGACTGTCTCATCAGTATAGTTAAACATAAATTGTCAATAGATTGCAAAGCTTTTGAGAAATTGAAAGTGTACCTCTCAATTTCCAAAGCATATAAAGCAGCAGGTATCATTACTTATTGTGAACTCATTCTGCTGTACAAGCATGTAGAAATATATCAGTTTATTTGAAAAATGTGGCTCCTTTGGCCTCTTTCAGATGACCTGTGTTAGAATGTAAAATATTCAATCACCAGAACATAAACATATTTCAGCCCTCCTTACAAAAACTTTACAGATCCAAGAGAAAGAGGTCTGGAGCTAATTTTGTCCCAGTGCATACAGCTCATGCTTATTTGTCATCCCAGGCTTTTTGAAAGTTCATTCAAGTTTCTGATACCTCACTATAGCCACATTATTCAAACACTTTTCTTTCTGTACACTTTTCTATCATTCTAATTAGGTAGAGGTTTTGTAATTGGCACATTTTCGAGTACATAATACAGACTTTTTTTCTCTACAACTGTAGGTTTCAGTAGCACATAAATGGTTCCAAGACAGAATGAAAATGCCAGGAACTCTCATTCTGAATTGCATTGATTTAATTAAATAGATTATGTTATGGATGTTTAAGATGCAACAACTGCAGAATGAGGATTTGTTGACATTTACATGCATTTAGAAAGCCATTATAGACTCTGAACATTAACTCAAGTACCATTTCATACCTTTAATTACTCTTTGGTAGTTCAAAAATAATTCTGTGTAAAACATATGGATTATGTTTATGAGCTTAAATTACTTGAGATTTGGATAACACAGAAAGAGTTCTTGATGTTTCCAAAGTTTTCATATTACCTTACTTTTTTAATATTAAAACATTTGTTAATATTTCCATGTATGTACTGAAATAGGATTTATATATGTATTTGCCCTTGGTTTTTTTGGAGTCATCCCAAAATATTTTACCACATCACTTTCAGAAGCTGACAATAGATACATAATTTATGAGCTCTGTCTTCCATGGCAAGTAGAAGTGAAAGGACAACATTACCTTTTCTCTGAGCAGGGCCCACCCAGTCTATACTTACAGTATAGTAAGTAATATAATTATTAGAGATTATTAAACACTATCTGGAGTCCCATGGAATGTGCTTTTAATCCTTTAGTGCTTAATATATGAACTTCAAAAACTTTTTTACATTTAGAATAATTAACCCCTCATGGATTGCCTTGTGAAGTTTTTATGGGAATTAGGGGTATTGCTGTTTTAATAGTGTTTCCCCATCTGTAGCAAACAGTAATATTAATTATATGAGTATAAATTTACTCATCTGAGCTGAGATCATTGACAGTGTTGACCTACACCTATATGCTATATATTATGTTTTCAGGACCTGTTCTTCTTTAGATTAGACATCTAAAGTTTTGCAAATACCCCAGCTGGCATTTTGTTTAAAATGTCTTTACAGTTTTGTCTGGTAGGCTTTCTATTTAGAGTTCTGTCGTGGTTTAGTCCCAGCCAGCAACTCAGTACCACGCAGCCGCTCGCTCACTCCCCCTACCCTGATGGGATGGGGGAGAGAATCGGAGGAGTAAGACTGAGAAACTCTCCTGGGTTGAGATAAGAACAGTTTAATAATTGAAATAAAGTAAAATAGTAATAATAACAACAACAATATAATAATAATAGATACCCAGACAGTTCCCGAGCAGCGGTCGCTGCTCCCCGGCCAACCCCCCCCAGTTTATATACTGAGCATGACGTCATATGGTATGGAATAGCCCTTTGGTCAGTTTGGATCAACTATTCTGGCTGTGCCCCCTCCCAGTTTCTTGTGCGCCTGGCAGAGCATGGGAAGCTGAAAAAGTCCTTGACTAGCATAAGCAGTACTCAGCAACAACTAAAAACATCAGCATGTTATCAACATTCTTCTCCTACTAAATCCAAAACACAGCACTATGCCAGTTACTAGGAAGAAAATTAACTCTATCCCAGCCGAAACCAGGACAGGTTCATGATTTTTTGAATTTATAAGAAGAAATTCCCTCCAAATTATCTTCTTTTTTTTTTTTTTTTTTTTTTTTTTTTTTACAGCTTGGTGGCTACAGTATTTCTGTGTTCTCGGATCATATCTGAGGCCAAGGTTCCACGATCATTAAAAATGAATCTGTGCAGCATCAGAACACCCAGCAGTATAAATCTGATCTGAATCTGGCACAAACACATGGCTGAATTCCTATAAAATTAACTAGACCATATAGAAGGAAACTTATGATCATTTTGTGCTTTTATGTCAGTTATATATATGGTTTGGCATAAAGTCAGAATGGCATTGACAAACCATAATCCAACATAAAGGTTGTAAATAAAGTTAATCTGTCAGAAATCGTTGAACAAATTTGCACCATGGGACCACAGTATTAAGGGCTGTGATGTTACATTTATTTTACTGAGGTCAATTATTTCCTGTTTTTCAAAACTGTTCTCTTCCATCTCCATGGGTAAAGTTTTAATTGCCATAGTATACTCGGTGCCAAAGCATGAACAAGGTTTACTAAGCCAGGAAGAAACACAGCCTAATTTCTAATTTCTCCTAATTTGGAGGGTACAAACTTGAAGCTGAACTGTGTCATGAATGCAGATTTGTGAATCCTGCTGATTGTGTTGATTTATTGTGAATGAGTGACTTTACACAGTTTGATTTAGTAGCAGTTTAGAATTTACTTGTGGCAAATCACAGTATTTGATTGTGATATTTTAATAGCACTCAATCATCAGTGATTAACAAAGTGATTAGACAAAATTGATCAAAACAGCAACTTAGATTCAAAGATGGCAATGTTCACTCTGTTACTGCATGGAAGTGCATAAAGGGAAATTTAGCTACACTGAGTTGGGAATGATTCACAGAGAGATCATGTATGCAGGGGATAAGGACGGACTTTTTGTTGAGTCACGAGGTTCCGAATGGCCCCCCTTGCTTTGTAAACTCCTTTTCAGAGAGGAATCTAGGTGCAGCTAGGTCCAGTCTTAGTCTCAGGCTTGGTCAACGGTTTATAGGATGAAGGATAATGCAGCAGTATAAGACTCACTTTGTAATTAAATTATACCTGTACAGAATACTTAAACTGATTTACACATGCATACACACACAGACATGAATGCACATATATATAAAGGTATACCTATTAAAAATTCCCCTCGAGTTCAGTGAAATATGTCAAATTTCTCAATGGGCAAGGGTTGAGCCTCAAGGAGTGAAGGGTTTCAGTGCAGGCTCCACCGTCAGTCTTCAGCGATGGACCTTTGATTTTAGCAAACTGAGAGTTTGCTAGCTCTGAGCAGTGTCCCACTCAAAGGGAGATGCTCGTGCAGCCTGCTGCAGTCCAGGAGAGCTCAAAGGGCCTCACTTAGGACTGCTGTTCATAGGATCATGAGATGATTGGCTTTAGTCATCAGTAAATTCCGATCCGAGCCACAATTTGGGTTGGTAATTGCTGGAATTGCTGGAATGGATCCACCCGAGAGTACTGAGGGAGCTGGCAGAGGAGCTTGCCAAGCCACTTTCCATCATCTATCAGCAGTCCTGGTTAACAGGGGAGGTCCCTGATGACTGGAGGCTTGCCAACATGACGCCCATCTACAAGAAGGGCCGGAAGGAGGACCAGGGAAACTACAGGCCTGTCAGCCTGACCTCAGTGCCGGGAAAGATTATGGAGAGGTTCATATTGAGTGAACTCAACAGGCAAGAGCAGGTCAACCAGGGGATCAGGCCCAGCCAGCATGGGTTCATGAAAGGCAGGTCCTGCTTGACCAACCTGATCCTCTTCTATGACCTGGTGACCTGCCTAGTGAATGAAAGAAAGGCTGTGGATGTTCTACCTGGACTTTAGCAAAGCTTTTGACACTGTCTCCCACAGCATTCTCCTTGGGAAGCTGGCAGCTCATGGCTTAGATGGGCGTAGTCTTTGCTGGATAAAAAACTGGCTGGGTGGCCGAGCCCAGAGAGTAGTTGTAAATGGAGTTAAGTCCAGTTGGCAGCCGGTCACGAGCGGTGTTCCCAGGGCTCTGTTCTGGGGCCAGTTCTGTTTAACATCTTTATTGTTGATCTGGATGAGGGGATTGAGTGCACCCTCAGTAAGTTTGCAGATGACACCAGGCTGGGTGGGAGTGTCGATCTGCTGGAGGGTAAGATGGCCCTGCAGAGGGACCTGGACAGGCTGGACCGATAGGCTGAGGCCAACTGTATGAGGTTTAACAAAGCCAAGTGCCGGGTCCTGCACTTGGGTCACAACAACCCCATGCAACACTACAGGCTTGGGGAAGAGTGGCTGGAAAGCTGCCTGGCTGAAAAGGACCTGGGGGTGTTGGTCGACAGCCGGCTGACCATGAGCCAGCAGTGTGCCCAGGTGGCCAAGAAGGCCAACGTCATCCTGGCTTGTATCAGGAACAGCATGGCCAGCAGGAGCAGGGAGGTGATTGTTCCCCTGTACTCGGCGCTGGTGAGGCCGCACCTGGAATACTGTGTCCAGTTTTGGGCCCCTCACTACAAGAAAGACATTGAGGTGCTGGAGCGTGTCCAGAGAAGGGCAACGAAGCTGGTGAAGGGTCTGGAGCACAGGCCTTATGAGGATCAGCTGAGTGAACTGGGATTGTTTAGTCTGGAGAAGAGGAGGCTGAGGGGAGACCTTATTGCTCTCTACAGCTACCTGAAAGGAGGTTGTAGTGAGGTGGGTGTTGGTCTCTTCTCCCATGTAGTTAGCGATAGGACGAGAGGAAATGGGCTTAAGCTGCGCCAGGGGAGGTTTAGGTTGGAAATTAGGAAAAATTTCTTCACAGAAAGGGTGGTCAAGCATTGGAAGAGGCTGCCCAGAGAGGTGGTGGAGTCACCATCCCTGGAAGTGTTCTAAAAAATGGGTAGATGTGGCACTTCGGGATATGGTTTAGTCTAGTCTACCCTTGATTGGTTTAGTGTGGACTTGGTAGTGTAGGTTAATGGTTGGACTGGATGATCTTAAAGGTCTTTTCCAACCTAAACGATTCTATGATTCTATGAATACCAGTAAGGAGGATACCACTCTGTTTCAAGGCTGTCGGGGTAGTTGTTTGTTCTCGCTCCCCTTGTTAGCCGTAATTGTTTCTGATAAGGACAGGACCACTCTCCGCTTCAACCATGTAGGAGTTTCTGGTACAATTAAGGGGCGCTTAACTGACCAACTCACTACACAAAGGCCGCGGTCTTGAATTCCTGAAATCATAAAGTGGTCGAAGAAAGAAAAGGGGAGGGGGGGGGGATGCACCACCACAACTGAAAGTTGTGCTCCAGGCATGCATTTAGCATTCTACACCCACTAATGGACACAAAAGCTAGTCCGAAGTAAATAGACTTTCGTGCAGATAGTGTGGACATCATGTCCTCAAGCTTCATTTTTTTCACTGCCCAGATTTACTTGCTAATGTAGATAGAACAACAGTACCCATCATAATTAAACAGAGTTGAAAGAAGTTGTAATTAATAGTCTACACACATCACAGACATGTCAATAGTTTTTACCCTGACAACTGGTATTGCTACATTCCTGGTTATTTATATCAAATATGACAGAACAAATCACATTGGATAAATAGTGTCAGGAGGTGATAGCCAATCATCAAGATGTATTCTGGCTGTTTTGGTTTTAATTTAACTGGCTTTTATCTAGTCACTGTTCTGATAATCCTACAATGAAACTCAGGAATAAGCTCATTGACAGCAATTTGTTAGTACAATAATCTTTCTCAGCAGTAAGAATATTGGCAGAATTTTTCTGACTGCTGGCTCGTTTCAATGACAGGTAAACCCGAGTACTGTGATTGTGTGGAACTCATGACCATATTTCCGCACTGTGAAAGTTCACAGCATCTACTTTAACACTGAAGTTCTGTTGCAACATTTCAACAATGAGTTTTCACAACAATATGGTCCTTTATAACAAATTACGCTAGCTGTACAAGAGCATCAGGGAAAAAAGGAATGGAAAGTTCTATTTTTTTGTGTATGATGAGAAGGGGAAGAAATTGGATAAGAAGACCTGGAAAGGCATCTTGCCTGCAAAAACACAGGGCAAGATCCTGCTATATTTGCACATGATTAGCAGCTCCTACTTGCATGTGAAATACCCCAATTTTTAATAGGCCTACTGAAAAACAGAGATAGCCTTGCTTGTGGAAAAGTGTAGTGAATGTGTGGCCACAAATTATATACTGTCATTCTTATCTTTTTTTATAGAGTATTCAAAGTGGCATTTTAAAAATTTGGCATAAAAGCAAGCAATTAGTTTGTTGGATGTACTTACAGGGAATATTTATTTTTCAGATACAAATAGTAGTAATACTCTTTATTTTGTCATACTGAATGTTTGTACCTAATATTTTTTTCTAGGCATAATATTGTGAAAACAACCCTAAAAATCAGGACTACCACTGGACTTTTCTTGAATTAGCAATAATTAGAAGAAATTAAAATCAGTATTAATTTTCCAAGGTGCTCTTTTGTTAAAAATATCTAAATATTCTAAACAAAACAGCAAATGAAGGGTTTAGTGTCTCAAGGGTTTTTAAATTTAGGTTTTATATTTTTGCTTCCAGTTAGATATTTTTATTTGCATATTATTTTTTTCTGTGTTGTCTGTGAAATAAGAAATTGAATTCTGATACCCAAGACAGTGAGTGGTTACATTCTCTACAATCAGTTTATCTAACACTTTACCCCAAATAAATATTTAATTAGGTTTGAGTTTAAAATAGACTGACAGAAAATCTTAACTCCTCCTATTGATATAAATTCTCCCACAGTCTCAAAAATAAGATTTATAAAAGTGATATATTTCTGCACAGGACTTCATGTCCTCTGACACATGCACAGGCTGAGGAATTCTTATATGTACTGCTGTGTTCTGTACTCAGACACAGTGTCTTTACCACAGCTGTTTTTTCCTACTTATAACTTGCAGAGGTATTTTGTCATTTACAGATTCAGAAATATAGTTCAGTGAGTGTTTGTAGATATGAGGCTCTTGAAGTAGCAGGCAATTCACCTTGGGATAGTGCTATTCGTGGGTGAAAAAGTCCACATTTGGAGAATGATGACTCAAGAAGAACTGTAAAAGTATGCTAGATTTAGAGACACTTCACCTACATTTATGATATTTATGTTAAAAAAGTAAATGGACAAAATCATTAAGTTTCATGTGATTGATGTAGACCAGTCTGAGGTGGAGGAGAGGGAGGGCCAGTAAGTAACTAACTAATTTATTATCCTATTACTGCAATGCTAATTGAGTGTTATGTTATATGCAGAAGTTCTATGCAAACTTTATTTATTTATTAGTAGCATTTTATTTCTTTATAAACATGCACACACCTACACAAACTTTTGTAATGAAAATCAATATTTTTAAACGTGGATGATGTGATATATACATACATACTTATGTAGCAATATAACAGAAGTAATTTCAGAACCATGTTAGTCAAAATAATGCCAAAGACTAGTAAATCATTTTACAGGTTGGATATTTTAAGCTTCAAATAAACAAAACCCAACAATTCTTCTTTTTTTTTTTTTGCCTCTTCCTAAATGTCAAATCTCAATCTACATTTTGAATTAAATTTCTGTCTTCAGAAAAATTGGGTTTAGAACAAAGTCTTTCTATAAGAACCCCAATAAGTTTTAATGTTAATAGGTAATATCAAGGTCATTTCATTTAATGATGAATTTCATGTGTTTTTATCAGATTATATTTGATCCAATTATAGTATTCTAATGTAGTGGTAAAGTGAATTTCAACCTGTGATCTGTGGGGCTTCATAGACTTCTGCCACAGAGTCTGCAAATGTAATCAAGAAAAGCAAGCTTATTTTCAATAGAGATAGACTTTTACAGTACTGTGGCTCACTTTGGAGAACTTGTGGCAGTCTACAAAGCAAAGGAGGTAGAAAACCTCTATGTTAGTGGGTACTTGAAGGTATAAGTGACTTACAGTAAACATATGAGCTATTAATAAACTCAAGGAAAAACAGAAAGATCTTTTGTGCTATTCAGTCCTATTTCAAAGCAAGAATAAAGAAAGTGCAGGAAGGTTATGGTAGGTTTCTGTCAAACTTCTAAAGCTTATGGCAGGATCTCTTTCAGTTCACGTCAGTGAGGTTTCAGGAGGCCTTGGGGATCATTATTGCAGATGAGGAGAAAATGGAATAGTGTATCTGCCATGTATACTGTGCAAACAGATTGTAAAAAAAAAAACACACTAAACTTGATTTTGCACCATTCAGGAAGCCCTTATTCTGATGAATGAGGGGATCTAGTGCCTTTTATAGACGCATCATCTTACATAAGCAGCACTGCAAAAAGGAGAGAAGAAATAATCTGTTCTCTGGCGTTGCATCAAGTATATTTACATACTTGTGCAAAACTGAATGCTAAGTGGAATCCATGAAATAATAGCAAGTCTGAACAACAATTTTATCTCAGTCTTGACATCTTCTGTAGTGAAGACTTTATCTCAGTCTTGACATCTTCTGTAGTGAAGATGGCTATATAGCAGACTAAAAGGGCTTGTTTGTCCAAAAGTTTGTTTCATTTCACCCAAATTTATCTGCTGGTCTTATAAAAGATACTACCTCTTCCTGACAAACTTTTCTTCTTTATGTGGTAGAAGGTAGTGGAGAATCAATCTCTTGTATAGCTTTCTAACTATATATCAGTCTCATGGAAAGTTTATTTCACCACACACAAATACATTCTTTAATCAGGGAAGTTTGATCTGTCAGTCACATGCCACTGCCAATGATAACCAACTGTTGCACCTACTAAAGGATGGGAAAGTATCTAAAAGCAAGTGGCTGAGAAATAGTGTTACACTGGCTCATGCTGTCAAATCGGCATTAAAATATCATCACATTATCTATCAAACAACTTACATTTTCAGGGTTTTAAATGTCTTTGTATGTTTAATAAGGAGATTAAAATAATGAAATATAGCTATTTCTTGTGAAGTTCAGCTCATCTGAATGGCCTAATTGTCTTGGCTCTTTTTATAGTGAATGAAGAGAAAAAGACCTTTTCAAAATTGCACAGTTCGTCCAATCTATTTTAGATATCTACTTCAGGATGAGATTAATCACACCCCATAAGTTGGTATTAATTCTAAAAGACAGACAACTGCTTTAGATATGGCTGTTTATGTAATCAATGCTGAGAGCTAGTCTGGAAACTGAGCATGTTTCCTTGTTTCATTTTTGTCAACAAAGTGAAATTGCAGGGGTGTGCAAATATTCACATGGAAACAATCTTTTAGAAAGGGAATAATGATAAATCTCTATAATCCATTTGTACTGTGTGTGATTATATATGCTCCTTCTGACACATAGGTTACACCTCTGTTAGTAAACTAAACATTGTCAGGGCATGAGTATGAGTGTGGGAAAGAGATTGTCTAGACTGATGAAATGTTAGGCTAAATGCTAGCATGCTTCTAGCCTGGGTTGTCTAGCACTCTCCCAAACAATCTCAGGCGTAATGTAGCAGACAGTGTGAGCTAAATTCCCAGGAAATGGCTTGTAGACAGCCGTGCTGTTTTGAAGGGTAATTTAATTTAACAGTACACGGCTGTGATCAGAGCATGCTCATTGGTCTTGGGGCTTGATGTTTCTTAAGATATTAGCACAGATAGAGATGCAGTGTCGATGTAATTTTCAGAAGCCTGAGTTATGATAGGTAAATCCCAACCTTTGTGTCCAATTTACGAACAAAGAAAAAAAGGTATTAGACTACTTGCCATTTTTTTCAACCAAGGTTGATCTTTTCAGCATTAGGAGAAAGGCAATGAGAAAGACGCAATACCAACTCTACTTTGTGTATTTGTAAAATAATGAAAGGCTGTCTATGGATATGTAATTTACCATAAAGATGCCTGATTCTTTCCTAATTAGTGAAAGGCCTCACATAGAGAATAAGCTGAAAACAGCAAACTGAAAGGAACCCCAGCTGCCTGATTCAAAACCACATCATGAAGCTGTTCAGTAAAGTAAGGACAGCAAAATGGAAACCATTTGTAAAGTCAGAATTACTTCCTTGGGCTGGGGACATGACAGTAATTAGTGAAAAATCCACAAATCTGACTGGAGTTGAGAAAGGTGAATTTGGAACCACTCTTTATATTGCTCCAAGAACTGGACCTCGAGGCAAAAAGAGAGATCTAGACTGCATCTTTACATTTTAGCAATGCTATATGAAGAAAATGCAGAGAAGAAAGGGTAAAATATGGAAAGAGTTGTAGTTGATCAGAGTAGAACTGCTCATTCCAAGGAGCACAGAAAAAGCTGTTTATCCCATCCAGCATGTTAATAGGCCAAAAAGGGGAATGCTAATTAAAAATGAGTGTAGGAATATTTCTTCATTTTCAGCAGAGAAGAAACTGAACACATGCTATCTTGACACTAGGATGGATGAAACAAGCTTTGCATTTTCTTTCTGGGTTCCCACTATGGTCTGCTGGCTTCATTATGGAGATTAGACGAGGAGGTGAAGCTCCCACTTATTACCAAATACAGGGTCAATACTGTTTTCTTTTCTGTGAATAAAAAAGAATGAAAGAATAGAAGTGGTATAAATTAATAAATTGCTCACTAATCTCATTTGGGATAGTGTAGATAATATGCTTTCTTCAATAAATTAATGCCATAATTAAATATCAAATGAACAATTAGTTCTTGGTGTTTTAGTTTCTGAGCTACCCAAATTATATAAAATTCATCTTTGGTCACTGTGGATACATCTAATCTAATTGAATCATGAGAATATAATTTGCATCAAGATCAGATTCATTGGCATTATATTTTTGTTGATATTTTATATCTTTGTGTCTTTTTTTCTTCTTTTCCCTTCCCATTTCTGCTTGCAGGTTTTGACTTAGTAAAGTGTGAAGATCCTGGCATACCAAATTATGGCTACAAGATCCGAGATGAAGGACATTTTATAGACACTGTCATTTTATACAGCTGTAATCCTGGCTATACAATGCATGGTAGTAGTATTATGACCTGCTTAAGTGGAGATCGAAGAGTTTGGGACAAACCTTTGCCTGCTTGCATAGGTAATAGGGACCGTGACAATGAAAGATTTTGGTCTGGTGTTTTAAGAAAAAAAAAAAATATTCTCTCTTTCTATACTTTATCATATCATAATGGTATAAACATACGTTAAATTTCAAGTAACAATTCACTGTGGATATCCAAGTATAACTTCTCTGAAACAGATGGCTGGCTAGTAATAGCTAGAAAACTGCTGGGAAACACTTCTTTCTATAGGGCAGCCTTTGATGAAAGACTACAGCTTTGGTTCCGATGGTATCCTGGGTCATTAAGTCTGATATGCTATCACAGGCAGTGGTATTATCTAAACACTTCACAAGCTAAGCAAACCCCATCATAAAGCAAATTAAGATTTTTTTTTTTACCTGATCTGTTTTCATCAGAAATTATTTTTCATCTCATTCCTATGAAGCTAATTTGTAATTTTCACCCCGCATTGGTAGATTGTTTTATTTGCATGCTCACTCTTGAGCCATTGTTGCCATGCTAGGCTACCCCATCTGTCAGAGCCTTGAGGCAGACCTTTTCTTTAAATATAATGGCTTCAAGTCTCTAAAACTGTGTTTCATTACAACCGACATAAATGTTATATAGACATGTACTAGGTGAGATGCATAAAATAACTGAACACCAGTATAGCTATTGCCTATTGTACCTTTGCTATGCAGTTTCTGTCCTCCGGTTTTGCTGTCCAGTCCAGCAATTACCAGTGACTTCCTGAGTTCATGTTTCACATGGAGTTCCCATGAGTCATTGGGAAAGTCTTTCTTTCTATGTCTCCTGATGCTTAGTCTTCGCCTCTACTACCTGCTGCAGGCAGGCCACCAACTGCTTTCAGCGCTTGCCTGATCTGTAGGATCCTTGCTTGTTGCCTCTCTCCCATACTGGGTACTACATTCTCCATTCCAGGAGCTGCTTCCTGCTGAACACATTCACAGACCTGCAGCCTACAAAGGAGCAAACTCCCTTCCTTTCAAAAGTTCAGCTTACCCAGAGGGTAAGTGCCAGAAAAACACAAGTGAACAGCATTTCTGATGTCTTAGTAGAGGTATTATTTTTCCCACTTGACTCTAGAATTATATCTCTAAGCTTTCTCTTACATATATGACAAGTCAAAACAACTCTTTCTAGTTTTGTTTTAAAGACTTTTCCAGTCTTTTTATACATTCAAGTCCTCAAGCTCTTCAGTTTAATTGGCTAGCTTCCTTTTCCTCTGAGTTTGCCCTGTTGTAGAGAAGAGCCATAATTAGTCCTACCTTTGCCTATCTCTCCATTTAATTTAGATGAATTCATTACTCTAAGGTAATTTTCTGTGATATTTTCTTGTGCCTGTGTTCACCATCAAGTGAATATTTGAATCAGTTCTAAGATACTTGTTGGTTCCAAGTTTATTAGGTGAATAAATCCATCCTTCTGTTTGTTCCCTTTTCTTAATATGATGATTTGTCCTCTAATCTATATGTGGGATGTTAAAATCTCAACCATACAGTATTTAAAAAAAAAAAAACCAAAACAACACCCCACATGTGTGTTCCAGTCTGACCTGGAGGAAGATAGGGAACCCAGAGTCAAGTAAATCTAAAGAAAATTCCCATCTTTGCTCCTGTAGAATGTCTTTCATAACCCTTCTCCAAAATATTTTTGACCAACATGTATGTTTTTTCTTGCTGACTTTATTTAGTTTACTGCATCACTACTATGTAATGCTCCTTCCACTCCTGTATCTCTATCTGTATTTCCAGTTTTCTTGATAACAGTATACTTTTAAAATTCTATATTCCCCTTACGATTGCTACTCTATCTTCTTGTTTTTCATTATACTTTGATTTTGTACCTTGTATTACTAGATTTGGTTTCTGTATTTTGTTGCTAAGCTTTTGGAATCACTTCTACCAAAATATCTTATTTCTTGAGGATCTTGCTTCATCTCTAAGTGGAAATATGTCCTGATATCAATTGAATAGTCAATTTTCTTTTAGTATGCTGAGACAGGTTTTGTTCTTGCTTTCTGTCTGTTCAACCACAAAGCTATCTTTCTGTGTACATTTATCTCTTTACCTATCTTCTTATTTGCTGTCCTTGTTCCAATCTTTAAAATCAAATTTGGGAGTTGTATCAGTTTTGTATAAACTCCTTCCTGTTTCTCAATTTAAAACTATTCTGAAACATTGATTACCTTCCCAAGTAATCAGATGTTCACCATTCTCTCTGAAAATCTTCTAAAGGTGAATCTTTCTAAACAGCCTTTCACAAACAGTCTGTTACCTTCATTAAATACTTTTTCTACTGTTCTGTTGACAGGAAAACTTGTCAGGATGATCCCTGAAAACTCAGTTAAGCATCTGTAGATCATTTCATGCTCTCTTTTTTTATTGCAGTGTCATTTATATAATCCTTTCTTTCTTCAGTTTTATTTTATGCTATCACAGTTTTATCTCTTGCTACTCTAATTTGACTGGCTTCCTGTTGCTCTTTTTGTTGTCATGAACTTCCAAAGATCATTTGCTTTCTTAGAGACATTTTCTTAATATCCTCCTGTTTGTGCAGACCTATTCTTTTTTGCTTGTTGTGTTTTAGATCAGCATTGGATATTTGCTGTTGTCTCCAGTGACATCTACACTCATCGCCTTTACAATCATTTCAGTCTCATTCACAAAAAATTTCAAGCCCATACACAGACATGTTCCACATATTCTACATCTAGTCATCTTCAGTGATACACTGCTATATTAGTTTTAGCATTCATTTTAATTTTCTTTATGTTCTAAGCCTTAATGAAGAAAACCAATGAACTCCTGTAATTCCTTCTCTAGAAGATTATAGAACTTGTTTGAATATAAGTCACTTCTATTAGTTTTAGTGTAGTTATTTACTTTATATAGTATATTCTTTGAGGTGGTGATTTTACAGTGTGCTGATTTCTGCATATCGAAAAGCAATGGGTTTGGATTTTTTATTAGAATCAGTTTTGAAAGTTTACTTTTGATCTGCTCCTAAAATTTATTTTTCTTTTTTTTTTATATACGAACTATATAATGCATTGTCCCAAATTTTATTGTGTATTCTGATTCTAAATGAGTTTTCTCCGAATTTTAAAGCAAATCTGCCAATTAGTTTGAGTTTCAATAATTTTTGTTTCACTGAGTTATCTTGAGTTCTTTGGTAAATACAGTACTGTATCAGTCATTTCTTTATCTTTAGTTATCTATCACAGCAATTTTTGCATTCTGAACTTTCTTGTATAATGAAAATTAACTGAAATCATAGGCAAAGTTTATGTTTGAAGGAATTATGTACTAAAGCAGCTTTCTGCTGTGCTTCTGTAAATAATATGCAGTATTTTGAGTGATCAAACCAGCAGGATAGGTAAGTAAATCAGTCATTTTGTTTCCCTTACAGTTATTTTCCTTCCTGGAAACAATTTGGTTGTCAACAGTGACTTGGTGGCATGTATAAGACTTATTATTGGTTAGGAGTGTTGCTGATAGATTATTTGGTCCAACTGCCATGGTTCTTTCATCATCAGTGTCTTACACTATGCTTGCTGTGCAGCTGTGCCTGAAGAGCTCCCCGTGGTAGCATTTTTTAATACCACTACTTGTAAGACAACACTGTAAATAAAGTAGAAATTCAGGTACATCACTTAACTGAAGAGTTACTGATCCTTTTTGTTTCAGTGGCACCTGACAGTTACACAGTTCCACTTTCATCAGTATGTGCCTTTATACTGGCCAGACAACAACATGATGCTCTAAAAAAGCTACATAAGAATAATTTGATTCCGGATGCTTAACACTGCAATTGGTCTCTCTACAAAGTTAAGATAGCACTGATAATAAAAATGTTTTAAACCAGACACTGCATACTTTCAAATCATAGCTTTCTGATTTACTCTCACTTTGTGAGCATATGGCATTTAAATTTTTAAATACTAAAGGAAATTACTAGGTAATACCTAACTGCTTTTTGATGTAATTAAACTTGAAGTTATCTAGAAGTAACTTGAAATCATTAAACTAAAGGTCTTTTGACATCAGAACAACAGAGAAAGTGATTTTAATTACAAAACCCAATGCTGAAAAGTCTGAATTTGAGCATTCAGTGTTACTTAGAAAAGCCAGACATGTTAGATGGGATATTTCTGAAACATCTTGGCTCTCTTGTGGGTGCTGAAATTGTGCTTTTGTAGTCTCAGTCCATATTGAACTACTCGTGTTGCTAAGATAACATAATCACAGAAGTATGGTTTATTGCTTTGTAACAAGGTAGGAATGAGATCATTATATGTGCATTTTTAACTCATGTACATCTCCTGGTTTATATTTATATGTACTACTTCAGCGATATTAGGTCATTCTGTTATCTTTTTAGAAGAGACTGAGATGTGGAATGGACAGAAAATGGAAGTGCAAAGTATTAGGGTCTTGTTAAAAATAAATGTAATCCTTACTTATTTTGTAGCTGAGTGTGGTGGTCAAATTCATGCTGCTACATCAGGACGCATTTTGTCCCCTGGTTACCCAGCACCATATGACAACAATCTTCATTGCACTTGGATTATCGAAGCAGATCCAGGAAAGACAATAAGGTACATGCTTAATTTCAGTATTTATTGTTGACTTCAGTATTTTAGAAGTTATAGTCTATGCCTTACATTCTCACGATCTTCTACACAATTTTTTGTTTATTAACTCCTCCTTACATTAATAAAGCTGATCCTTGTCATGCTGGCATTTATGAGTGCCATTTCTCTAGGGAACCTGGGTACCTAAATTGTGTAGGGGACGCCTAGGCATCTACTTCAGAACTATGAATTCTGTTAGATAATATGGCCTATATATCTTCAGTGTAGTAGAGCAGTGCACTGCTATGCCTTTTGCTAGCTGTAAACAAGCTAAAGTGTCAAACTGTGGTTTCAAAATTCTTCCCTTGAGTCATTGTAATGACATTCTTTTATAACTTACTGTCATATTCAATGTAATAATTTGTTTTAAATCAAATATAATTGTTCAACACTTTTTCTTAAATACATTGCCTTAAGCAGCCATAAAGTCCCTGACTCTCTGCCAGGAGCGCTCAGACATCAGGCATCTTGGATCTTCTTGGGTATCTATTAGGAACTGTCTTTTTGTCATGAATGCTTTGATCTGATGAGGATTTGACAATTACAGCAGCAGCAGAGAAGATTAGTGCTATAAAGCTTTATATACAACTCTGAAGGGTTTTAATTTTCCATTCCTGCTCCCTTCCGTCATACCATTATTAACATATATAACATTTTTAGTTATGTAAAGATCAGACTTTTTCCCCATAATCAGTTGAATAATAAGACCAGCAACATCTCAGAAGACATTGAGAACAATCCAATTTGAGAAAAATTATGAGATTTTAGTAAGAAGTGCATACAAGACTGAGAAAATGCTTAATAGATAAGGAGTGGAAGATTTCTTCAGATAGAGTAGGCAGCATAACAAATAAAAAAGGAGAAAATCAGAAGAATACAGAAAATGAGGGAGACAGAGCTGGTGACTAATCCATGAAATAATGGTACATGCAAAGAATTGAATGATGGAATCTAGAGCTTTTATTTCTATAATGATTTACGGAAAGATGATGGAAGGATTCAAGAACTCAGGCAGAAGGAAATTAGTAATACAAGAAGAACTTTTAAAACAGTTTTTCCTCATCATTTTGACATAACAAAAAGAAAGACTATCATACTTTGCTGTTGATGCAAGTCTAAATCACTCAAGTGGAAGGAATACCAATATTTAAAGACTATTTCACCTCAGTTTTGCTGTAGTAACATACTGATTCAAAAACTTTGAAATGGCAAATTCTGTTCAGTATTCAAGCTAGGTTGTTCACTCCCAAAAGGAATTTGCTGTGAAAGCAAGAATGTAACAAAAACATTTAAATTCTAATCAAGATAGGTAATCTTAATTTCTGTAATTTTAAAATAATTTATTGATACTAATATGTTTAATGATATGCAACAGAGATTAGTTGTGTACTCCAGTGACAGGAAAGACGTATGTGATTTCCAGTACATGTGTTACTTCAGAATATTAGGTATTCATTTTGAGCAAACAGTTAGCAAATAGTAAGCTGTTTTATTATTCAGTTTAGGTGGACAGTAGTTTTAACTGATCACTTAAATGAAAACTATTAATTTTTAAAATCAAACAAAAATATAAGCAATGGCAAGTTATTCACTGGGAGTTTCTTTTTCCTTTTTTATTTAAGTAATCGCGTTTCACTAAGCCAAATAATGAATTCACTCCATCATAGGTGATTTCAATGCATCTTTTACATTTAAATTACAATTTTCAAATTAACGATTTCAAATTAATGACAAATGTAATGAAGAAATATCAACACAAAACTATTTGAAACAAAAAAGTTTTGATATTTACCTATTAGATTTCTTCAATGTTAAAAATGTAAACAGACAGAACTTGGAAGTTGATGCACACATTTTGACGAATAACATAGCTTTCTTGAACACCTTTCTAAATCTAATACTTCACCTGCAGATAAATACAGATTATTCTATTACAATACAATTTTATATTTTATGAATTTTGTCATAAGGCAAAGATATAAGATAATACATTCCCTGGTTTTGTATAGGAAACAAAATGCCATGCTGACAGAATTCCCTGTGCTAGGTATGCTACTGTCCAGTAGCTACTGCTTTTTTTCAGTAGCATATAATTCAAACCAATCAGTGTCCTTGGTATCCTCATTTGAATAAAGAGAGGAAATCTTTGATGAAATCATAGTTCTCATCCTTTAAAATAGCTATCATAAAAATAAATTAATTGATAGAACAAGTACTATATGCCCCATAGTGGTGTTTTCTGTAATTCAGGCATTTATAGAACCAAATGGCATCTCTCTTCCAAGATCAGCTCATCCAACAGGAAAAATGGATAACTCTTCAGGACCACCAGCCCTTCTTCAGTTCTAAACAGCATCTCAAAACTACGTACAGTTTGGGAATGATTGCTTGGAGTTTTGTGTAATTGTGTTTAATGAGTAATGTACAGTGGTTTTGCTTTCTCTTTTCAGTCTGCATTTTATTGTTTTTGACACTGAGGTCGCTCATGACATCTTGAAGGTATGGGATGGGCCTATTGAGAGCAGCATACTTCTGAAAGAATGGAGTGGCTCAGCCCTTCCAGAGGATATTCACAGCACTTTCAACTCATTAACATTACAATTTGACAGTGACTTCTTCATCAGCAAATCAGGCTTCTCCATTCAGTTTTCAAGTATGTACATATTTTTTCATCTACAATAATTATATACACTATTTATATACATTATTCTTATATATGAACTGTTTCTCATCTTACAACTTTCTCAGTCTTTTTAAAAAAGAGATTATATAATTTTAATTATTTTGTATATTCATGCAAATAGCTAGAGCTAGGGTGAATTTTTGGATTTGGTTTGAATGTTTAAGTTTTCTTACTCCTTGTTTTGTACAGCAGCCACAGGCCTAGCATTATCTAATTAGCATTATTTAACAAGTCAAAATGGGTTTGTACATACATAAATCTTCTGCATTGATAGTTTTAAATGTTCGCACCAGTGCTACCTAATGATATATCATTTTGTGTTTATACTTTATGTTGTCTGGGGTTCTTTGTTCTCACAACATTGCTTGCATGATGCATCATTTTTATGACCTTAACTACTGTTTGTGTACATGATTAAACTGAAGAATAGAATATGTCTTACCATATTGAAATATATTTAAAAATTTACTATTAAACTGATTGAATTAATCTTCAGGTTTAAAGTGAAAGCTCCTCTGTATACAGAGGAGCTGTGATCGACATTGTATATGTGATGAATAGTGTAAAATTGAGGGTGGAGTTCTTCTATAATATTATCAATGAAGTATTAAAGACTGAGGGTAGGACTACAGAGAGACTATATCATTGTCTTTAACTCACTTGTTGCATCCTTATATATCTAGATTTCTGCTAGGAACACAGGAAAATTATGAATTAATAAAATATGTGAGAGTAGGAGTATTATTTAAAACCTCTGTAGGTGCTGTCATTCAGAAGTAAAGGGCACTAATAAGCTTTCAGTCATTATTATTTGCATGAGGAAATATTCTTTGGGGATTTCCTGGTCTCTAAATAATGCACTTGACATTTAACTGTCGACTTCATTTTCCTTGATTTTTCTGAATGTTTTACCCCCCAAACCACAGGCTCTTTCATCAGCCCTAAGATAACTAGTTAAAAGTATGCAAAATGAATTAAAGACAAAGAGCAGAATAAATGTTTCTAAAATTTCTGACCAGTGTGCTATATAATATCCTGCTTTTCATGTTGTTTGAAACATTTAAATTTTTGCATTTGTGGAAATGAAGGGGTTTTTTATTCTGTTAGGGTTAGAAAACACATTTAATGTTGTATTATATGAAAATGTTTATAAGTTTATGCACAAATTTTGAAAGGAGGAAAATACTTAAGCAGTTAGATTTGTCAACATATTCTTTGACCTTCAGTGATACTTATAGTAAGTAGGAGACAATTTAATGCTTTAAGGGTGAAGAACTGATTTTGTCATTTTAGTATAATATCTGATGGATGCACTCAGTGATCATGCTGGCAACTGCAGTGTACATCTTATTAGAATTAATTGGAATTAGTAGTGAAGAACGGAATGCCTCAGCTGAAATGAAGGGAAAATTATGTTAAAGTTTCATTCACCCTGCTTGACAAGTGGAATGTTTTATTAATTTTTTAATTGTAAGGAGTAAAATATATGATTTAAGGAATATGTTAAAGTAAATGCTAAAGTATTTCATCTAAAAATCAGAGCTTAGTTTATTTAGTCTCCTTGAGGCAATGGGCAGACCACTGTGGCCTTGATCTGCAAAGGATTTAAACTAATTAATCTATGGCTAAGTGAGGATCTTTGCATGCTTTACTGTTCATCATATGTTCAAACTGTAGGCCAGCTTATAGCAAAGCTGCACAGAATATTTAAATTTCACTACTTTAGTAGCTTGTAACTCAATGATCAAAAGAGTCTTGAGTTGCTTAAACTTTTTTCTGGTAGTTGCAGAAGTTGTAGATGTTTTATTACAAGTTCTATGAAGGTAAGTGCTCAAGTTTTGTGTCTTTATATCCCTTGAAAGATTTTCAAGTGTTGCATTTTTTAACAAGTGTATTTTATTTAAATATTAATTACAATCCAAGAAGTAGACTTCAGGTGCAGAATTGCACAGGATTGGACAACCTTCAATAATCTGGACTTCTTACACATGCAACTTCTGTATTGGATTATGCAATTGAGATGAGTGTCTACATCAATGAACATCCAATTATGGGATCATACAAAGGATATACATCTGAGAGTATCAGGTCAAATGAACAGCTTAAAGACAAAGCGTTAAAGTGCTAACCTTCATCTGGAGAATTTGTTTTACTGTGCTGTGAATGTACTGATTACTTTCTATACTTTGCACTCTGGAATGCCCTTACTGCATCTGCCTAAAAAAGAGGTACTGGGAAAGGATAGTATGAGGTAGATCAGAAAATATCACCTATAAATTGCTTCCTGTTGGTTGTAAATGTAATTAGAGGTATTTTTAGTGGAAAAATATAGGTGGCTGAAGCTTACAAAATGTTTGAACACTATAAAAGTGCCTTGTCTTGCCCACTCATCTCAGCATATAGGGCATGAAGACACGAACTGACAAGAGTGATTATGTTAATTGTAATCAGCCTAATGCTTTTCATTAAAACTTAATTACCATTTAATCATGCATAAAGGGACAAAAATGGAGTTCACTGTACAAAATTGACCTTTACTCTGGGGGTTAAATACATTTAAACTATGTATTACAAGCCAGGGATGTCAACCAACTCTTTCTGGTCACCATTCAAAAAGTGAACACAAGAAAGGTATAGGCAGATTTGGTATTTGGCTTCTTTATTGCAAAGAAACAAAATTACTGGCAGCAAAAACTTCCTGCCTAAGTTAACCATAAAAAAAGAAGTTTTCTAACCTAGCTTAATTCTGTCTTACATGTCTAAGGTAAACGGGATAAATTTTCCTCTGAAGTTGCCTTTTTTTTTTAATCAGCTATAGGTCTAGTTATATGAACATACACTAAATCTCAAACTTCTGGACATCTAAAGGCAGGTGAAATGAATCCTACCTGTCTTTTCACAGGTGTCTAGTTCCGTTTGAGATGCC
Source organism: Pelecanus crispus (assembly GCF_030463565.1). Lineage (NCBI taxonomy): Eukaryota > Metazoa > Chordata > Aves > Pelecaniformes > Pelecanidae > Pelecanus > Pelecanus crispus. The sequence goes on from NC_134645.1 coordinate 107,791,110, forward strand.
ATAAAGTATCCTGGCTAGTCTCCATTTGCTGCTCCAGAAGGTCACACACCCTTAAGTCCTAGGTCATATCTTCCAGTCCTGTGCAGATACCTTGGTTATTGTAAGGCATCTCAGATGAGACTAGCCACCTATGTTGAAGCAGATCAGTCTTGCCCTGAATGCTTAATCTTCAGCTACTCTAGATTTCTGAAAGCACTTGGGTCCCATGCTAGTGGATGGTTCATTACTTTTATTGACCTGAAGCTTATTTTATTGAGAGCTTATTTATATCTAACCAGATAATTTGTTTATTTGATATTTAGCAAAACCAATAGAAGTGGCAGATGATAGGAACAGCACTGGCAGTTGCTAGTCGTATTATCATTGTTACAGGCTCAGTGAGTTTTTATTTTAACAATACCTGATAGGAGTTCTACCCTTACAGTCTAGCCTTGTTTCTTGAACTAAATTCTCAGCTGTTGTAACTTAAGAGAACTGTATCCTTTTCTTAAACTAAATGATGCATTCATAGTTCCTCAGCTGGTTTCGTAGATTTTGCTCCTCAAGGCTATAACACATCAAATGATTATTTGCACTCTTCTTATAATGGAAAAAAAAGATTTTTGGAAATGTCTGGCTTTTTTAGAGTCAGATCCATCTGTGATGGTTTTCTATGCCTACCTCTGGTTTTATGGCATTGTTAATTTCTCTTAGTCATAGCATCCTATAAGCATACACTTTAATTAACAATTATACCTATCTCTGCTTTCATGTGAACAGAAAGGCTATCTTTTTTTTGCTAATACAGAAAAACTGGCAAAAAGTTGATAAAGTAGCAAAGAGGTTTTTATCAATTTCTTCGTAGTATTTGTATCTTATTAGAAGAACTTCAGACATCAATTTTATTAAAAGTGAAGATATGAAATGAAGGCATTTGTATAGTTAGTTGAGTCCAATTTTGGTTTTTTGTTGTTTGCTTGCTCTCCCAATATTTGGTCTTGAAGTAAATGATAAACAATGAAGAGTAAGATGCCTGACTAAATTTTTATCTTAACAACATAAGTCATCAATTATGATAATAAAAATAAACAACTTATACCAACCAGTTATTTAGAACAATTATTTGGAAATTATTGTGTCTGATGTTGACACATCTGTTGATATCTTACTTCAAGACAAGATCTTAAGCATCAACAGTTCTGTTTGATGGTTTCTAATGACACTGGGCTTAATCTGACAAATCTTTTTAAGCAATGATGCCTGCTTCTGTCCAGTTTTGTAACTCCATTCAATCATTTGTTTGTCTACAGGAATTCCTACAGTAACTGTGTCACCCATATGGAACTGTTAGAGTACTGTTGTCTTGTAAATTGATCTTTTATTGCTGAGATATCTTTTAATCACTTGCCTAATGGCCTGAGGTACTACATTTAAGTAATATAAGCATTCCCCTGACAGAACCTTCATGGCTAGGATTTGTCATGCAGTTGTTCCAGTTTGATTCACAATTGAATTATCCAGAAAAGGGAGTTAGCACAAAAATAGATTTCAAAAGAAATTTACACATGCATAATCACATATCTGCCCTACTAACTAAATTTTGAGTTCAAAGAAAATGAAATCCATTAAGATATCCCTTGTTAAAATAAAGGACACAAGACACAAGAATTCAGTATTCCCCTTAAAAGTCTGTAACCTAATCATTTCACAGTTCAGTCTCTTCTCTTGCTTTCTGTGATGCTATAAATGTTGAATTGCATGCTCACAATAACACAATTTCATTAGCATGAAACTGTGTCATAGCATTTCTATCCATCATTTAATCCATGGTCTGGGCAAGACATCCTCAGCCTTACAGGGGGTAGCAGTTCTTGATTTGGTTCCTGTGGAACTAAGCAGAAATGAAGCTTGTAGGTTACTCTGATGGTTATCTCTAAACTTGTGAACTTGTGAACTTTTGTACTTTGGACTTAATGAAAGAGGCTGCATTATTATTTGGGTTTCTTTTTTCTTTACATTCTTGGACAATACAAGATACCTAAATATGTAGCTGACGTTCTTAGTCTGTACATTTACATATATTATATGAGATACTTTTTAGAGAGCAAACACTATTATTTCACATTTGGAAATGTTTGTTAGTCTGACATCACTACAAATCCCATGTACAATGTCTCAGCTTTGATATGCCAAAATCCTTCTCAAACTTATTATGCAAACATAATGCACCAAACGGGAAGCTTGTGCATTGCTCGCAATTTACAAGCCTAGCTCCTGAAAAGTCTTTATTATTTTTATAACCATGTGGAGGAGAAAAAATAGAATCTCTGCAGCACAATACTACAGCAAATGGCTTACATGATTGTTTACCACAAACATAGTGAAATCGATATTGATGAAGGTGATGGGTTTTTTTCTTGAGCTACAATAGATTACAGGCTAAACAAACTGATAAAAAAAGAAGTGTCCTTCAGGTGAAAGATAAATTAGGCACAAATCTAACATATTGCTCACAAGGCTACAGACACACAAATATACAGTGTGTCATATTCTCAAAACCAGTCTCCTATTGATTTTCAGTGAAGTTTTAAATCAACTTTGAAAATCTAATTGGGGGACCAAATAAAAAAAAAAAAAGGTCTAAAATGTGATTCTGGAAGATTATTAAATTAAAAACAGAGAGGCTTAACACAGTGGCTGCCAACATATGGAGGTCTGAAATCTCCCTAGCAATCCGTGTTTTTTCCAGCTGCCCATTCTTCTGGCACCTACTTCTAGTTCCATCTTTTGTGTACACAGAAGAGTGTTCCACTCTGACCAGATGAGACAGTAGGAGATGGGATATCTGTACAGTACTACTCTATAACACACTGAGTATCATGTAGCTTACTGCTTAGAACACATGTGCAGGAACTGAGAAGCAGGAATTTACTTCTTTTCCAGTTTAATGGAATTGAAATCCTCTCTCCTGGCTATGCCATTTTAAGCACTTAATTTTTCTCAGTCATTTCTAAAAATGTTAACTATGGAATTGGGTTTGATCTAGCATCCTTGAATCTAAAATATAGTTATTGCTTTTCCTGCTTTACAGTGCGTATGTTTTAATTGTGTTGTTTCAAGTTTCTGAATTCCTCAGGTTTTTTTGAAAATTGCATATGGCAATCATAGAATCATAGAATCGTTTAGGTTGGAAAAGACCTTTAAGATCATCCAGTCCAACCATTAACCTAACACTGCCAAGTCCACCACTAAACCAATTAAGGGTAGAGTAATAATTTCATGTTTCCTGGCTTGGTGGCTGGATTAGTTTTTATTGAAAGTAAAAACCAGGCATCATTAAAGTTGGAAAGGACCTCTAAGATCATCAGTCCAACCATCAACCCATCACCACCATGCCCAATAAACCATGTTCTAAAATGCCACATCTGCCCGTTTTTTGAACATCTCCAGGGATGGTGACTCCACCACCTCTCTGAGCAGCCTGTTCCAATGCTTGACTACCCTTTCCGTCAAGAACTCTTTCCTAATATCCAATCTAAACCTCCCCTGGTGCAGCTTGAGCCCATTTCCTCTCGTCCTATCGCTAACTACTTGGGAGACGAGACCAACACCCACCTCACTACAGCCTCCTTTCAGGTAGTTGTAGAGAGCAGTAAGGTCTCCCCTGAGCCTCCTTTTCTCCAGACTAAACAATCCCGGTTCCCTCAGCCGCTCCTCATAAGACCTGTGCTCTAGACCCTTCACCAGACTCGTTGCCCTTCTTTGGATGTTCTCCAGCACCTCAATGTCCTTCTTGTATTGAGGGGCCCAAAACTGGACATAGTATTCCAGTCTGGAGAAAAGGAGGCTCAGGGGAGTCCCCATCCCTGGAGGTATTTAAAAGACATGTAGATGAGGTGCTTAGGGTTATGGTTTAGTGGTGGACTTGGCAGTGCTAGGCTAATGGTTGGACTTGATGATCTTAAACGTCTTTTCCCATCTAAACAATTCTGTGGTTCTAAGTAAAACGACTTGAAAAGGAGATAAGCTGATAAGTTGACAGTCTTTCTAAATGTTCACTTCACTAGATGACATACCAGTGCTTAAATGTCTGGTGTTCTGTTTAATTAGGATCAAGTGTATTTGGCATGATAAAAAGCTTGTTAGTTTCAAATATATAAAATAACTTCTGAGGCTGCAAGAACAAAGGTGTAAAGAACATTTTGGTGTTTATTAAACATCTGTCATTGTTTTTAAAATTTAAAACTTTGTCTGTAAGAAATGGAGATTAACAGTGAAATTAATATTAAAAGGCATTAGTCCTTCGTAATTGGTGCATACTTGACAGTCAAAATGGGAAATGTTTGCTGAGATATTATATTGCATAACCTTTTAAGGAGAAAATGAAGATATTCAGAGATGTTGAAAAAAAGATATTAATGACAGAGATGGGCTTATGCTCATATACTTCAAAGAATTATGGTTCTTTAACAGATATGTACTATAGTGATCCATTTTTTAGAGCTATTATTGTCTGTCAAATAAGAAATAACTTCTCTGAGGTCATGACCATGCTTTCCTTCCCCTGTGGCCAAGTATACATTTAGTAAACTGCACTAATACGGGTTGTCAGGTAAATTGTCAGAGTGGTGCCTGGGGAGTGCTTATACAGTACTCATTAGTAGTGGCAGCCATTTCTTTAATTCTTGGATTGATGCTTACAAATTCTGGTGGAAAAAAAGTCCACCACTGTTAAAAAGCCTACCATGTCTTTTACTTCATTTAGATACGGTAACCATCCCAAGGTATGAGATGTACTATTTGGGAATGGGAAGAAGGTCAAAAAATTATGTATAATAACTTGTTAAACAAAGCTCCTGTGTTTGTAGTGTGTTAGTTATCATAACCCATGAATTCTTATATCAGGATGTTTTACAGATTCTGTGATTTGTCTAAGTGACCACCAATTTGCTAGAACATGCATAAAACCATTTTACCAATTTCTCATTTTGCTCATTCTTTTTCCAACCTTTCTGTCTCCTGCAAATTTACAACATGGGAAAAAAAAAAGAGTTTTGCAGTTGTACAACTTGGTAACTGTTTCAGTTTTGCAAATGTTTAGTTGCTCCTGCTGTTTCCTGTAGTGGTGTACTCTTGGTGTGGATAGGAATAGATGCAGTTATTAATACAGAAAATGGATTACCTGCACGTTATAGTCACAAATGTTGCATAGTGGTGGTAGTGATGGGGCTTTTTTACCTTATGAAAGCCTTTGGGTTGTACCATTTGAAATGAGCTAACAAAATCACTTTAATGAATTATTAATATTTCCTGGGATTGAAACAGGAAAAATGGGAAAAAAACTCCAAAACACGCAACCCCCTTTCAGAAAAAAAAAAGAAAAGAGCAGGGAGGATGGACTGTTATCACTAACACACATCATTTATAGGAGGTATGGAAGAGAGTGTGCCCCTCTATTTAAAAGAATAGAAAGTAATTATCAAACATAAAGAAATAATATTTTATGTTCTTAGTCTTTTTTGGCCTGTAATGTGTAACTCTACCCTAAAACCCAAGTAGTTGAAGTGCTACATACTGCTCAAAATACAGGAAGACTTAGTCACTGCTTTCCCAAAGACTGTTGGAGAATGGTGCAGCCAAATATGATAAGTAACAATAACATTAGCCAACAAGTGGTACAAAGCAGTTTTAACAATGGCATATATGCTTTTAATAAATTACATCAATTTTCCTCTGAATGCTCCACATTGGTCTGATCATGTCTTACAAACATCAGAGCAAAATTACACCTTAGAAAGACATCAGATGCAAAGTTGAGATGGTTATGAATCAGTTTAAGAATGAATAAGTTGTCTGATGTGTGAGCATGCAAGAAAGTATACATAGTCCATATTAGAAAAAAAAGACAATAATTTAGTATTTATGTTTCACATTTTTCAAGGATTATCCCCTGCAATACTGAAGATGAGCAGAAGGGTGTGGTGTAGCCGTTTTTTTAAAAAGTGGTCTGGATTCAAGAAGTTTAAACTTGGTTGAATGAGGATGATGAAAGTGGTAGAGGGACTTGTAGATACACACCAATATCATTAATTATGATTGTGACACTGGCTTTGTGACTTCTTATTTTGGCTTTTGCTCACAATTGTGATAAGTTCTTTGAAATAGACATGTTTGGGTGGAGCAGCCTGGAGTGGTAGGAAACAGAGTGCAATTCAGTGATTTAGGGACAGTAGCCTCCCGAGACAGGATCTTATTTCCTTGGGAAGATTGCAATGTTTTCTGCAACTCAGGATGTTGAATATCTGAAGCCAGTAGAAGAGACCTGTTATCTTGCACAAATCCATAATGGATGTAGATTTGCGTATCCACTTTCTGGATGTTTACTTCCTTTAAGTCATACCATACTGATTGTTCTGCTCAGTTTAACATTGCTTTTTAAATTAATTTATTTTTTCACAAAGCAAAATCCATATCCAAACTCAGGAGACTGAACGTAGGTGAGATATTTTGCTTAGATTAAGTTTGAGTGTACTCTGCAAAAGTTATTGCTTGCTCCTGAAATGGGAACTTCAGGGCTACATAAAACTGCTATTTCATTCAGCCAGCTGGGTGAATATGGCATTTGTAAGCTGCAAGATATTAAGACTATAAAGCAATGTTATTTATATTATGATACTTACCCTGTTGCACAAAAGGCACCAATGTGCATAAAGAAATTTGTTTTGATAACCAGAACATTAAAGTGAGGAAAGGAGTTGCTAGCTCTTTTGATGCATTAACTGGACCCCAAAAAAGGAAAAAAAAGGGGGGTAAAAAAAAAAAGAAAGAAAAGCTTGTGTTTGTTTCCTCTCAGGCTATATTTTATACTAAGGAAACTGGCAGGAAGCCAACATAATCATGATGTATCTCAGTGGGCAGATTCTCGTAAAAATAAAGAAACAAAATGCCTTCCTATATTAACTGATGAGTAAATAGTATTGCCTCTGGTTGGAATGCTCTTGTAAAAAATATTGTGCTTTTAATTATGGATGTTTGGTATCTACACCTTAAAGCTTTTATTTCATCATTCCCCTATAGCTTCTATTGCATCAACCTGTAATGATCCTGGGACACCACAGAATGGCACTAGATATGGAGAGAGTAGAGAGCCTGGAGACACTACCACCTTTCAATGTGACCCTGGCTATCAACTTCAAGGACAGACTAAAATTACATGTGTGCAACTGAATAACCGATTCTTCTGGCAACCTGATCCTCCTACATGCATAGGTAATAAGCTGAAATGTTAGTCTCTGTTTAAGATTAATACAGATCAGGTTTCTTTTTCAACTAGTGGGCATATGAAGCTCCTGCTGGAGTGATGCTCTTTACAGAACCCAGTTGTTTCATACTTATGGTTAATGACAGCTGCATTCTCAAGATTAACACTATTTTTGGATGCCATTTTCTCACTCTATTCTATTCTTTAAACTTCATACAATTTTAAAATTCACAAAGTCTAATAGGAATAATTAAATGGAAGAGGTGATTTGGATAAAAAAAAATCTCATTGAAATGGTCTCATTAGCATGGTCTTCTATGTAATAATTTGGTTACATAAACTGTGGTCCATTATTTATTCTGAAAATTTTCTGAATTCTCCTATAGATTAAATGCACATCCTGTGCAATCCCTAGGAAGCTAAAGATATTTTTTTCTGAAGCAGGGTGCCTGTTGGGAAAGGTAGATGCAGAAAAGGGGATCCAAGTGACAACTCTTTTGAAAGAAATGAGATGTATTTCCGTAGCACCAGGAGAGGGTGGGAGACCTTCTTTCTTTGAAAGAAGTTTTGATTCTTGGTTCCATCATCCTATATGGCATAAAGTTTTCTCTGAGGTTCTGGTCAGTACACTAATAATTACAGTCTTGCTGAAATGTATTTTAAGGTCATCAGTGTAGCTTTTCTAAGCTTAGAGTTAATCAACATCTGTGAAAAATTATCTGCTAGGTATATAAATTTTAAAAATCTTTATGATTTTGTTGCCTGTTGATTTACAATTAAATGAAGACTTATTTTAATGATCCCAAAACCCAGATACAATATGTTTTAATAACACTGGAATAAGCATAATGCTTTTTCTTTCTACAAGCCACTTTGGAGAGGCTTTCCAAAACAGCAAATGCCCAAACAACTGCAGTCCCTCTGTTTCTCTAAAGTGTTAACAGATATCTAAAAATACTGGGAAGGATTCAGGATAATGCAGGATGGTGTCTGTAACTCCATATCATCTTGCAGAATTGGAGCAGCATATAATCTGAACATTGTCTTCTGGATACCTTGTGTGCAATGTATAAATAACAGTATGAAAATGTTTAGTAAACATACTGGGATTATTCACAAATTAAAAATATTTAAATAAAAATAAAAAAATAAAAGCCGTCTGGTGTCTAAAGGTCTAGAGGAGTCATACTTTTTCTGTAAATACCTGTTATAATCATTCCATGTCTCTTTACAGTCTAGTAAAAAAAACCCCAAAACACAAAAGAAAGAAGGAAATAAAGAGGGAAATAAAGAGAGAGTGCCTTTGGGCAAAAAGTATATACATATTGTTATTCTTCCATATATTCAAGGTGACTTTGAAGGAGAAAGGAGATTAAAGTAATCTTTAATGTAGACATGACAATATTAGAAAACTTAAGGGTTCTTTAAAGCCTTTATGAGTAATTTTAAAAATTACCATAAAATCTTTATTTCAGTATGCTGACTTAGAGCTGAAAAATCATTTACATTTAATAACTGTACTTACTCAGTACTCTGAACATTGTGTGGCTTCCATCCCTGATTGTTTAATGTTTTCTGCTCTATTTGTACTTTATAACTTTGATCATGGTTATCTCGGGCTGAATCATCAGCACATATAAGGAACATGTGAAACATTTCCTGGAACTGTTATTTGTAATATAACCAAAAATAAATAAAAATTAAAGAAAAAAAATGCAAAAATCCCACACCTTGGATCAAAAATAATGACTGAAATACCAAAACTACAGACACAAAAACCCCAAGATACATAAATACACTACATGTTTAAATAAATAAACAAATAAATAAATAAATAAGGGGGGGAGGGGGAACAGTTTAGTTTGTTTTCATAAATACCACCTTCATTAATGTTTTCATTTGGGTTAGGAGCATGATTTCCAAGTAAATTTTCTTGCTCACGCTTTAGTTCATGGTTTTGAATTTTCTTGGAGCTTTTGAATGAAACTAAACTGCAAGATGTGTTCTGTGAGTGTGCCTGATGGACTCCAACTACTAGAGAGCATTGAGTCCATTGGACCAGACTAGAAATGGCCTGAAAAAAATCCTTAACATGTTTAATGCAGATTCCAAATCCTTACTACCAACTGTTTTGCACTACAGGTGTGTTCATACTAGTCTACGTGACTTGGTAATGGCAATGCAGCCCATGTTGACTCCTATGTGATTATCATCTTTGGAAGTTAAATTCCTTATCTGTTTAAAAGTAACATTCAATTTATGGTAACTAAATGAATATGTTTTTGATTTGGATAATACCTTTACTGAGTGAATCAAACTGTTTTGTGTTACACCTATGATCAAAAGAAACTGCATCCTGAATCCTGCTACTGAGTTTTCCCAGTTTTTAAAGTACTTCCAGTACATAAGATATACTTCACTTTGATATAGATGGGATTAAGGAACAGCAAGAATATACAGGACTTCCTATTTAACTTCATATTTTTATTCCTTTAGAAAGAGCTTTTCTTATGCTTCTTTTGAATATGAAGAGAGCTCACTTTTTAAAGGAAAATACAAAAATGTTTGCTAGCTGGAAGTGGGAAAGCTCTGGGGTTTTTTTAATTATTATTATTTTTGGTAAGTGTAAAAGTCAATTTACTCCTATTTAACAGCTAACATATGCTTGTGAATTTAACATGTGACCATATTTCTATTTCTTTTTACATTGTGACAGCTGCATGTGGAGGAAACCTGACAGGCCCAGCAGGAGTTATTTTATCACCTAACTATCCACAGCCTTATCCTCCTGGGAAAGAATGTGACTGGAGAATAAAAGTAAACCCTGACTTTGTCATTGCCTTGATATTCAAAAGGTACCATTTCTAGATGAATGCCTCTGTTTAACAGGATTTTAAATGTCATATCTAAAAATGGAATAATTTATCACTTCTTAAAGCTTCTCATTATATTCTCTGGCTAAGTCCTGGAGCATACATCTAATATGTGCTATATCGTTGCTTCCAAATAACATAAAAGAGAATAATACAGTTATATGGCACTTTTGATATCAAATATATTCCTGAGCAACAAAACTTTCTGTGACCTATGAAATAAAAATCTTTGAAAAGCAATGTCAATTTGTAGAAATGCTTGATTTATGTTGTTGTACCTTATAGTAGAGACTTGAACTGTAGCGGAAACTGTCTGTAACTCAGTTCTTAAAGGTTTTTACAAATACAGGCTAAATACACTTTGCTCGCAGTGCATAGATCAGAAAAAAAAATTGGTCTACATAGTCAAGAGATAAAAGATGTTTAGATAATGTTGTCTCATAATTTTAAAAAAGTTTTATTTACTCAATGTTACATCATCAACCTATATTTGTTGCACGGATTTTTAACACAAATTGAAATTCAGGGATATAGTCATATTCAGGTATTCAATTTATCATTTCTATTTGAATCAGGCCTATATAATCATCTTGCCTGCTGTATCTACGGATGCAAATGCAAATTTTTTTCTTTTTTTGATTCTCTGCCCTAAGTGTGATTTCTAAGCTAAGAATGGTAACATTGCTGTTGACTTCAGTGGGACAGTGATTAATTGTGATTCTTTTAGGAAGAGAAGATGGCATGTTCCGAATTTTGTTGTATAATATTTGTACCCTTTTTTTTAAAAAAAAAAAAAAAACCACCAAAACAAAACAAAAAATCCCCAGTTTCTTCTGTTGACTAACTGTTATGTGTTTTCTAATAAAATATTGATACACGAGAAATTAAAGAATCAAAGCCAAAGGTAACTGAAATTATATAAACAAGAATATGATAATCCTGTTCTTCAGGTATTTGATCCAATAGCATTAAGGGATGAGAATAGTTTTCCACTAATTACACTCTTGAAAATGACACAATAGCTATGGTAAGACAGCTTATTTCTGTGGACTGCCTAAATAAACACCTCAAATGCTCCATTTCAAGTAAGAAGAAAGAAACCTATACTGAATACTCAGTATTCAGGTTTGTTTGTGAATTCTATTTAAAGGAATACAAGTATGAGTAATATAATGGAATTTGCAGTTTATGCTACACTTCCAGTACATTTTATAAATAATTGCAGTCCAGTAATACACACTGGACTGCCTGAGTTCTCCCTAAATTCGATACTCTGTGCTAGAAGTTCTTAAATTCTCCAGACAGAAGTCTTCCTTAGAAATCTGAAAGAAAGGCTTATACCATAGCTTCCCAGTTTTTTGGCACTACCTTTTACAAAACTATCTGATGTTGGAGAATATTCTTGGAAACTCATCCACCTTCTGACTGATGGCAATATAGGGCCTTCTAAGGTACAGATTATGGGGTTGTTATTCTTGTAAATTTTTTTAGAAAACGGAAAAAAATAAAAAGGAAAATTGGAATACAAATTAAGTACGGGAAAACCAGCACTATTATTTGTATACATATGGGTGTCAAAAAGATAAAATGGAAAAATTTGACTATGTTTCTTTTTTAATAAATCGTGTATTTTTAGTATAAGTAGACCGTAAGTGTAATACGGATTCATATTTAATGAAAAAGTGTGCAAATACATGCTGGTAACTTTGTCATAGAGAAGTAAATTCAGATAGTTTTACAAATATATTTAATGTTAGAACACACATAACAATGCACTATCACAAACCCCCTCTGACTTACACGAAATGTCACTGCTGAAATAACTCCATCTCTGCAATCCTTTTAGTAACTTCATTGATTTTTAGAATAGAATAATTCAATTGAAAGGGACCTACAATGACCACCTAGTCCAACTGCCTGACCACCTCAGGGCTGACCAAAAGTTGAAACATGTTGTTAAGGGCATTGTCCAAATGCCTCTGACAGGCTTGGGCCATTGACCACCTCTATCGGAAGCCTATTCCAGTGTTTGATCACCCTCTCAGTGAAGAAATGCTTCCTAATGTCCAGTCTGAACCTCCCCTGGTGCAGCTTTGAACTTTTCCCACACGTCCTGTCACTGGATACCAGGGAGAAGAGCTCAGTGCCTCCCTCTCCACTTCCCCTCCTCAGGAAGCTGTAGAGAGCAATGAGGTCGTCCCTCAGCCTCCTTTTCTCCAAACTAGACAAGCCCAAAGTCCTTAGCCGCTCCTCACAGGACATTCCTTCCAGCACTTTCACCAGCTTTGTTGCCCTCCTCTGGACACATTCAAGGTCCTTTACATCCTTCTTAAATTCAGCCCCATTCACTACAACCCTTTCAGCTCTGCCCTTCTGCCAGTTCTTCATCCAGTGCACCATGGACCCACTCATCCCACAGTTGGACAACTTGTCCAGAAGGATGCTGTGAGGAACAATATCAAAAGCCTTACTAAAATCCAGAAAAACTACATCTACCACCTTCCCTTCATCCACTAGGTAGGTGACCTTATCATAGAAGGATAGCGATAGGACGAGAGGAAATGGGCTCAAGCTGCACCAGGGGAGGTTTAGGTTGGAAATTAGGAAAAATTTCTTTACGGAAAGGGTGGTCAAGCTTTGGAAGAGGCTGCCCAGAGAGGTGGTGGAGTCACCATCCCTGGAAGTGTTCAAAAAACGGGTAGATGTGGCACTTCGGGATATGGTTTAGTCTAGTCTACCCTTGATTGGTTTAGGTGGGCTTGGTAGTGTAGGTTAATGGTTGGACTGGATGATCTTAAAGGTCTTTTCCAACCTAGACGATTCTATGATTCTATGATTCTATGATTCTATGATATGAAATTAGTTAAACAGGATTTTCTGTTTGTGAACCCATGTTGACAGTGCCCAAGGTTTGCATTATTCTTTAAAAGTCTTTCAGTAGTACCCAGTATAATCTTCTCCATAATTTTTCCAGGAACTGAAGTTAGACTAACAGGTCTGTAGTTCCCTGGGTCTTCCATCACACCCTTTGTGTAGATTGGAATAATATTGGCTATCTTCCAGTCAGCAGGGACCTTCCCAGACTCCCAAGACCTTTGGTAGATGATCAAGAGGGGTAATGTTTCTTTGACTTCTGCAAAATCTACTTTCTTAACATACCATTTTCTGTTCATTTTATCTAAAATTTTTCATTCTTAGGCAGTATGCTACAGCTAAGATCTATACTATTCTCAAGGAACTGCCTTTGAGAAGACAGCAGTGTCTGCATAGGATGAGAATGTGGGCTGAGAATAGAGAGATGCAGTTATGTTTTGTCAAATATGTGTTGGCTACAGAAAAATTGAAAACCATGGCCCTGTACTATTTGCTTTTCCTTGGTTTTGGTCTGTAGACTGCTATTTCTTTCAACACTTCTAACTTTAAACTAAAAATTCTCTTTAGTGGAAGTTTCTGACTTCTCTTACCTCTTGAAAATAGGGCATAAAATATTCATTATATGAAGCCATTTCCACTGGACATTACTTAGGAAATTTTTTTCTCCTGATTTCTTAGCTAAAGATATTGTTCCTTTTCATTTTACATGATTTGGAAAAGTTTGCGTCTAACAGTACTAACTGATGTAATAGAAAGGAAAACAGCTGACCCCCACACTTGCAAAATGGCAAATATTTATTTATTTATTTATTTTGTTTTACAAAGATAATTAGAAAGGAAAAAATCTCCTTACTTGACTGAGTCCTTGCCTGCTTTTTATAAGGCAGTTTTACTTTTCTTATATTTTCTTCAGTGTTCCTAGTATGTCCTTTTATCTAGCTCTGTATAAATTTCTCATATAAATGCCTGTGGTTTTATCTTTATGTTGTCTCAGAACTCATCTCAATTAAATTCCTCTGAAAGAGATTCCATTCATATTGTCTTCATAATTGCTTTGTATAGGCATATAAATTTCATCAAATGTAGCATAACGTAGATGGTTTAGTGAGAATAATAATTCACTTTAATTTATCATAGTTGTCTGGTATAATTTGGGTATGAACAAAGGCAAGTTCCAGGATAGTGGTCCATCCGTTTGAAAGCATCTTGTTTTGAAAATGGTGAATTTATGTTTGTAATGGGTGGATTTAATATGATCCAGTTTAGCCAACTAAAAGCTGGACTTTTAATTTGAGATAGTTGTCTGGATCATTCCTGTGGTCACTGGTAAGAGGCAGCCTTTCTGCAGCAAGTGATTCATTCCATCTTGAGACGATGTTTAAAATAGGTGGGAGGATATGGATATGTTTCTTTTTCATTGACTATAGCCAGAGCCTGCATGATGGCCTCATAGTAGACCTTTTGGAAAGCTGAAGGTGTTCAAATCAATGGCAAAGAGAACTCCATTGAAAATTAGTAAATTTTTGCTGTGAATCATATTAAAAACACTTTTATTTCAGGAGAAGAAAATGTGTTAGGCAGAAGATTGGCAGCCACAGTCCCAGTAGTGTTTAACCCGTGAAAAAGAAATGAAGACTTAATTCTCTTTTTCCTTGATTTTCAGTTTCAACATGGAACCCAGTTATGATTTTCTACATATTTATGAAGGGGAAGACTCCAACAGTCCTCTAATTGGCAGTTTTCAAGGCTCACAGGCTCCTGAAAGAATAGAGAGCAGTGGTAACAGTCTGTTTCTGGCTTTTCGCAGTGATGCTTCTGTTGGAATGTCAGGATTTGCCATTGACTATAAAGGTACTGTTCTCACCATATTCTATCGAAACATAAAAGGAAAGAAATGTTATTTAGTATTTATTGAGACTCAAATCTGTTTACTTCTAGATGTATTCATACTGAACTGCCAAATGCCTCTTTGCATTGATGTAGGTTTTAAAAACTATTTTCTGTAAATGTGTGGAGGAGCACAGAAGTCCTCTTTCATGAAATCTCTTTCACATTACTTATGCATATTTTCATCTTCCAGAAAAAAAGTAGATACAGAAGATGCACATCAAAAGTAACATTTGGAAGGGAGTTGTAGAATAATGGAATTGTCTTACCCAATTAGAACACAACTGCTGCTGCTTCCTTGCTGATACATACAAATATATTTTCCTTTCTACTTTGTTGTTGAATCTACATATATATTTTTTAATAACTACTGCAGGATAATATTTGCATTTTGGGGGGTGCCTATTACTAGCCAGAGAATGGGTTACACTGACTGTTTATTAAAAACACACACTCACTTTAAATGCTGGTTTCTTTTCTGGTCACAGATGCTGTGTCTGGCTTGATTGTCATCTCTGCTGAGATTTATCAAGCTGTTTTTCATCAATAGAGGTGCTACCTCAGCTTCATATCCTTGACAATGGAAGCAAACCACATTAATGTACATGTCAAAAATGAAGGAGCAAAAATATCTAAAGACTATAGAAATAACAATCCAATGAAAGAGAGGGAGGTTAGAAAGAACTACTAAATAATTTTTATATTTAGTCTTCATCTTTCATCCAGCATCATGCATTATTCTCCATGTTGGCAAGGCTTTTCTTCCCAAAGTAATTGTCATATTGCCATAGATGATATCTTAGTCTGTTTGTTGCTATCTAAACTTGAAAGAAAACATAAATAAAATGGGAAAAGAATTTGTTCCAGAAAGTCTTGTTGCCCTGCAAGGAAAGAAAATGACAAGTTGAGCAAGAGATAAAGACACCCATTGAAAATGTGCATACACAGTTTTGCTGTGTGTGTATTTTCTGTTCTCAGCATAGTCCAATATGTGTGCCTCTGTGCAACTGGAGGTTAAATGAAATAATAAAAAAAAAAGAACCCAACATATAAGAGTAGAATGGTATATTTTAAAAAGTTATTATATTCAATGGGCAGTAAATTTGTGCCCAATAGTTCAATATTTTTATAAAGCACATTATTTAATATTTTATACAAAATTTATTACTTTACATTTCTGATTATGGACATCCAGTTTTGCTTTCTGATAATATTGCTTGAGTATTTCATTAAAAAACATGCTTTATTAACATTTATTAAGGGAAGGAGGCATGGTATAAACCTTGACTGTGAATTAGACTCTGGATATTTTTAATAAAAAATCTTTGCCTCCTATAATGAACTTTATTTATATTAGGTGCATCCTTCCCTCCTGAAGTGTTCACATATTTAGCAAAATATTGTTTATAGAAGTAATATTACACAGTACTTTTATAGTTCTTTTGTACCTATTAGACCATGCCAGAAAATAACTATTGTGCTTATTTTGTCAGCCTTCAAGCTCCAGGTATTATTAGATCTTCTTAAATATAAAGCATAAAGGAACAATACATGTTTAAATGTTTAAATTATTCCATATTATGACAGCTTTCTAACCAGAAGTTATTGAGTACAGAGCATGAAACTTGGTTAAAAACATAATAGTGTTAAATGGTGAATTCTAGAAATGATAGTTTTTCTTCTACACTACAAAACTTAATTGGAGTCATTCAGCTTTTGGAGAGTTCTGCTAACAAAAGGTAGGAAGAAAATGCTGTTGGTTAGATCCTCTCAGTATAATTTCCTTGGCCAGGTAATCAATCTAATGCAAACATCCATGATCTTGTAGTAAGCATATAGAAACAAGAAAAATATTTTAATAAGCTGTTGAAAAATGTAAAATGACTGGAAAAACCACTGATAACTTTTCAATTTCATTTTATTACTTTTAATTGAAAGTGTATATAGATTTACTTTAATTCATTTTGACAGAAAAGCCACGGGAAGCTTGTTTTGATCCTGGAAACATCATGAATGGGACAAGAATTGGAACAGACTTTAAGCTTGGTTCAGCTATTACTTACCAGTGTGATTCTGGATATAAGATTATCGATCCTTCAACTATAACATGTGTAATTGGTGCAGATGGAAAGCCAGCATGGAACAGAGCATTGCCATCTTGTAATGGTATGTACTGTTTTCTTACCATTTCCCTTGTCCCTGCAATGAATTCAGTTTCTCAGTCACTGAGGCTATTTATACTATTTCTACGCATATAGCTTGCTTTTAAAAAAATCTGAAGTTAAAAAATGAAAATTATGATTATATGAGTTTTGGACTATAGCTTAGTCATGAATGTATTGTTTTAAGTATTTCAAAATATATTTAAATTCTGAAATCAACCCACATTGTTATGTTTATAATAGTGATTACAATGTAATATGTAAGTTTCCATGGTTACCCCTTGACATCAATTTTAATGGAAGGCTTTGTGATCTGTATGAGAAACCATTTAAAATAGACTAAGTACTAATTTTATGAAGTATTACTGGCCTATCCATTGTTTCTGTTTATCCTTTTTGTGTTGTCTGTTGCCAATTTATTGTTTCTTAGACTGCAAGTAGGGGCAGTCCCTTCAACAAAATGGAGCTTCAATATATGACTGATTTATAATAATAGGGATTTATCCATGCTCCCACATAGTCTCAAGATGTATTATTTTCAGGTATCATCTTCCTAGCAATAGTATTTCAGAACTGCCTTTTAAAAGGATGTCACAACTTAGACTATGCATATACTATTTGCATTGTGCTCAGAGCAAGGTCTGGGGACTGGAAATAGGTTAAGTTGTTAGACTTAAGTTGTTAGAACATTTCCAGGCATGATTTTGGTCCATACCTTATAGCACTCTTTAAAATGTCTTATTCACAGTGCGAGAGTAAGCATGGGACAGAGGCTGTTCTCAGTAGGCCACCCACACAGGTTTCTGAAAGTGAGAGTAGCAGTACCAGTACTAGTACTATTACAGGTATTTGCTGCGGCCAGTCATGCTGTTTGGTCTCAAGGCCATAGAGCAGGCTCTTGTAATGTTTAGTGTTCAGTGTAGCCATAGCCTAAGTCTATGTCTATAGTCCTAAAGAAAAAAGGCATGGGAATCTGATGCAGTGGGTTGCTGATAATCCATAGTGCTTTAATTGCTACTTCTCTCTGTGACTTCAGCTATGAAAACACCACTCTACTAGACTTCAGTACAAGTGTCACATTATTTCAGGCACTTTGGATTGTAATCCCTGCCCTCCCTAAGCGCCATGCCTACACATCCTTTTAAATACCTCCAGGGATGGGAACTCAACCACTCAACCACTTCCCTGGGCAGCCCAGTGCAGCTTGACAACCCTTTCCATGAAGAAATATTTCCTAATACACAATCTAAACCTCCCCTGACCAACTTGAGGCCATTTCCTCTCATCCTATCACTTCTTACTTGGGAAAAGAGACTGGAACCCACCCCGCTACAACCTCCTTTCAGCTAATTGTAGAGAGCGATAAGGTGTCCCCTCAGCCTCCTTTTCTCCAGACTGAACAACCCCAGTTCCCTCAGATGCTACTCACAAGACTTGTTCTCCAGACCCTTCACCAGATTCATTGCCCTTCTTTGGATGTGCTGCAGCACCTCAATGTCCTTCTTGTACTGAGGGGCCCAAAACTGGACACAGTATTCCAGGTGCGGCCTCACCAGTGCAAATATATGCCTATAAATGTATACACAGAGGCACACACACACATTTTTATTTATACACACACACACACACACACACGCACACGTATATATAATTTAAACTCATCTTTTCAGAAGTGGGGAGAATATCCACAGAATTATGGATTATGCCAATTTAAGGAAATCTATGGAGATTGTAGAACCACTCTGTAAAGAAAACCAGTAATTTACTAATGAAACAGAACCCAGAATAATGCGAAACTAGGCAACATTTCTTTTCAAGCCTTTCAGGCTACAGCAACAGGTCAATACCTGCATGCTAAACAGATTTGCCCACAAAAAATAGAATTACTCTGGACACATTTTTATTATTTATAATATTATTGTTATATACCTATCATTATTATATAAATTTATTTTTGTACACATTACTATTATTATTTGTTGTTGTTGTTGTCATTGTTGTTATTGTTAATTACTAATTTGAATCACGGGGTATTAAAGTATCAATTTGTGTAGATTTTAATTTAATACCTGAAAGTGTGGCCCTGAGAGCACAGGCAGGTCTTAATTGCCTGACCAGCTTCAGCTGGGATCTCCACTTACAACCCCACCCAAAGTCCCAGGAGATCTGTTTAAACTCAGCCCTGGGCCTTCACTCCCTGCCTGAATTATGTTACATGTACTTGTTTAAAAATCTGTTTCTGACCCTGCCTCCTGGATGGTCCTCAAACCTACACTGTAGTTAGCTTGCGTCCTGGATGGACCCCTGTACATATCATCACTGAAGTTGTAAGGGACTTCTGGAGATCACCTACTCCAGCCTCCTTGCTCAAGCAGGGTCACCTAGAACAGATTGCCCAGGTCTGTGTCCAGCTGGGTTTTGAATATCTCCATGGATGGAGACTCCATAACATTCCTGGGCAATCTGTGCCAATCTTTTACTACCCTCACAGTAGAAAAGTGTTTTCTTGTCAGGATGGAATGTCATGTGTTTTAATTAGTGATCATTGCCTCTTGTTCTGTGAGTGGACACTACTAAGAAGAGTCTGGCTCCTCCCTCTTCTTCATTTCCTCCCATCAAATATTTATACACATTGATAAGATCCCCCTAAGCCTTCTATTTCCTGGGCTAAACACTCCCAGCTCTCTCAGCACCAGTTCATATGAGAGATGCGCCAGTCTATTAATCACCTTCATGGCTCTTCATTGGACTGACTCCACTAAGTCCATGGATTTCTTGTGCTGGGGAGCCCAGAAGTGGACACAGCACTGTAGACGTAGCCTCACCAGTGCTGAGTAGAGGGGAAGGATCACCTCCCTTGATGTTTTGGCAAATGATCTTCCTAACACTTAGCTCAGGGGGCTGATGGCCACCTTTGCTGTAAAGGCACATTGCTGGCTCATGTTGAACTTGTTGACCACCATCAACGAAAAAGAAGAATTAGTATTCATGTTTTTTTTCTCAGGGGTTGTTGATTCAGTAACTTTGTTTTTTAAAAGATTTTAAAGAAAAATAAGAAATGTTTTTTTCCCTCCATAAGGTAAATATTTAGAGCACATGGAACAGCAGAATAAATTGTTTTACTTATAAAGACCGCAGAATGCAGCTTTTGCTGTGACATTGCAATAGCTTAGCTTTAATACCTTATGAAAGTACACTTGTAGAACAATTACATTTTTTATTATTTAAGAAGTTGTTATAAATCACTGAATAGTATAGAAAAAGAAAAATGACCTGTCGTTCACCTTGCAAACTGATATACTTGTCATTTTTTGAGCTGTTTGTTTTTGAGAAAAAAATCAAATTTAAATTTAAAAATCAACACTTATTTTCTTAATTTTTAAAGCAGAGTGAACTTCCTATTTCCTAAGAAATAATTTACTATTAAAATATGTATTATTATAACACTTTATAAAATATTAAATTAAAAATTAGGGGAAATGTTCTTTTGAATCCTCTGGTTTTTATGCCCAGAAATAAAGATCTAGAAAAGACAGACAGAGCTGCTAAAACAATATCTGTATTTTAACAAAACATACATCAATATCTCCTACTGAGTTAATTCTGAGGATCATCCAATAAGTAATTAAAAATCCAAAAATTAACCGGAAATTATTTTTCAACATAAATCCTTTAGTACTTTATTGATGATAACTAATATATGTAACTTTCTTTTGATTTGTTAAAATTGTTCTATATTTATACAACGCAAATGCTGAAACAAGGGATAGAGGATAAATTAGTTAGCCATAGCTTTGGGACTTCATTTTAATTTTCTGCCTCAATAATTATAATCCTTATTCCAAGGTGACTATTAATGCAGTATTGAGATGCCTGTGATATCTATTCTAAATAACACTGGGTGTCTAAAGAAGCAGAAAGAAATTACTAACTGAAAGATTTGGTATCTTGCCACTGTTAAATCTGAGTGAAACTAAACTGGAATACATGTTTGTGGAAGTACTTTAAGTCTATTTTTCTAGTATGGTTTACTGTGTGTTCCATTTTAAAACACATACTCTTATGACTTCAGTTAAGGTGTGGAGGCTTTTAAAGTATCATTTACATGGTTACTACACTTGTGTCTCTAGTATGGAGTACACCTTACTATATATGTAAATATTTATCTGTTTATACTCCTTTGTGGAGTCTTAAATAACTCTTTAATAAAATAGGCTTGATCTATGAGAAGGACAAAAATCTCAAATTGTGGGTTATATGGAACCACAGATTACTGAGGACTGCATGAGCTCTTTGGATCCCTGTAAGTCTTATTTTACCATAGTACTGTAACGATGGCTGTGCCAAAGATCCAAAGGAATTTGAGTGAAGAATCCTTCCTTTTGTCACAGGGCATTGTTTTGAGTAAAACTGAGACACTGTTAATTTAAAGTAAAAGAACAATGATGTGTGTGGAAAGTGGAAACAAATTAAATTATTTTATGTTTAAATATAGGTATGAAATACAAATCCATTATGTAAAACATATTTATACATAATTTTAAGGGTAGGAGTCATAGAGGAGGACAGAACTAAAATACACTCAGGACCACCTTTGTTGTCATGTAAAGCCCTCTTGTACCATACAACTTCTTTAAAATACTGGATGAAAAAACATTACAAACTTCGAAGCATGGGAAAAGGAAAAGAACCTAAAATGAGTGCTGTATAGTAAATCCTAAGAGTCTCTGAAAATGACACACTTAGTTCTTTAACTCAATTACCCCAATTAAGTGAATTAATTCAAATTTATTTCTTTGTAGTGTGGTTTTTATGGATTTTTTTTTAAGGTAGCATTTTACAGTCAGACATGATGAAAACAAATTTCGTATTTATCTAGGTAACAGTTGGCAACTGCCAGTAGATATATTCTGAAACATTAATGGAAAGTCTCAGGCATACTGTTTTCATTATTAATTTCACAATCCTTAATGAAGTTATTAAAATGCATCCTCTGAAAATGTAGGTTTCGCTCTCTAAACCAAGTATTACTTATAGTCAAAACTGAGAGCTCTGTTTGGGATATGTTTGACTGTCATAGCACTGCACTGATAAATTTTACAGCCTTATCCTACTAGAGAACTTTTCTTGCATCTTTTTTAGCATAAGAACTCACAGGCTTTCCTTAAAGAGTGGATATACTACAAATGTTATCATAAATATTATCAAAGTTATTATCAAAAACACATTTAAAAATAGGAAAAAACATTTTAGAAGGGAACATTTTTATAAATCCTTCACTTTGGAATTTGTTTTAAATTAAGCATAAATTATGTACTTTCATTCCTGTGAAAAGTTCATGACTTGAGAATTTCATCTGGTAATTAGAAGATAGACTTTGTGTCTTAGTTTCTGATATCTTCAAAGCAAGAAGAGAAAAAAAAAATAAAGATTTTTAAATTCATGGCATGAACTGATTCCTTGTGATATTTGAGTTTCACCTTAGCCACATAATCCTATTCAGCCCACTGATAAACTTCTCATCTTCTATCATTACATTGGATTTTTGAATAATTCATATAAGCAGCTAAAAGAAGACACAGCTCCGTAGTATTAATTGCTGCCTGTATAAGGAGGTTAAACTTGTAGAGATATTTCAAGTGTGATTTTAAAGCCCAGTTGCTGTCAGGGAGCAGAAGGAGCAGGTCTGCTCCGCAAGGGCAGATGAGCCAGGAGCCGAGGATGACCAAACCGCAGGCTGTGCCCTCACTCACCGGGCACGGTTGCCCAGAACATGAGCTGGGTCAGCAGAGCTGGGAAATGGTAACAGGGTCCTTTGATAGCCCCAGACCAACAAGCTTGTCCACCTGGACCCCAGGTCCTTCTCCTCAGAACTTCTTTCCAGGCAGTTGTTAAAATGTAATCTGCTATATGTAAGATTCCCAGAGAGGAGTGACATTGGTTTACTTTGTTCCTTATAGTCGAAAGTAATTGTTTAGATTATGCAATGATCTTTTCCTTGCTTAAAAACAGAAGTAGTTTGACTATTCTAGCTTTTTTATAATTTAATTTATCTATTTATTTATTTTTAAAATAATTTCATTATTGGCTTCTTGGGTAAAATAACAGTGTACAACAATCTTATTCTTGTAAAATCTACAGTTTTAGTAGCGTTTGATGAAATCATTTGACCAAAAAAAAAAAAAAGCACTGGATTGTATGTGACTGATGTAATTATTATGAGACTTACATTGTAATGAAGATTTTGACAGGAAACAAGCCTTTCCATTAGTTCTCAAAAGTTGAGAAGAGTGACAACAATACTTTGTTTTCCTTGTATAGAGATGTATTTACTCAAATCCAACACAAGGAGATAGTTTACTTAAAAATAGCCATTCCTTATGTTTGCTGTTTCTCCAAAAGCACATATCCCTTTCATCCACTCCATGCTTTGGCTTTTCCTGAGAAATCCTTGAGACACAGACTTCCTATGATGTAGTCCATTTATAACTGGTAAATCCAGCAGTCCCTCAGCATGCCACATTTATTGTCCATACATGGAAGGAAGATACCATGCATGCTTGTTGATTTTTTTCGCATGATATGGGCAGAACTGCTGCGTCAATAATGCCTGACTAGTCTTGAAGGATGGGGCTCCACTGTCCTTAACTATCCCTTCTAACTTCTGTAACTGTAAAGAGTTTCTCTTAATCTTTCTGTTCTGTTTTATATACATATGAATCAAAGATTTTTTAATATGTATAAGCTATATGCTTTTTTGATAATCAGCTAGGAAGTTATGAAAAGCAAAGCAATGCAAGCATACACTCACAAAGAATCCATGGCATTCTGCACAGGGTACTGTTAGCATATCTATGTATTCCTCTAAGACCCAAGACAACTGTGTTTTGCCATTTAATTATGCAGTACCATATTTTTTTTCTGAGTTTTTTTTTTACATAGATACACAGATAGCTATAGACATATATTCAACTGAAAAAAATACCTAAATTCTGTGTTTACAGTTTCTTTCAACTAAAAAATTTATATTTCCAGTCCTATATGAATACCTGTAGTCAAGTAAAACTCTGTTGTATTCTAATTCTAAAGAAATTTTAATAAAAATTATATCCTGAGAAAGAGCCATTAGATACATCATTATAGGAAAACCAAACAAAAGCAAAAACACTGTCACTTTGTAATGTTTAGGTTTTCATTTTCAGACTGAACTAATACAGACAACTGTAATTAATGTAACATGTTTCTTTCTGTTTTGTTTCCAGCACCATGTGGAGGGCAGTATACGGGATCAGAGGGAGTGGTTTTATCACCAAGTTATCCTCATAATTACACTGCTGGACAGACTTGCCATTATTCAATAACTGTACCTAAAGAATTTGGTAAAAAATTCTTCTACTGATTTATCAATCATTAATCATTGTTCTACTGTTCAAATGTCCTTCGTGTGTAATAGTGGCCTTAGTTTTTCAATATATTACAAAATGCTTATCAAAAATAAATGTGTTCTTGAACAGAAATTGATTCTAGGGTTTTGACCTTTTACTTCTCCCTAGAGTAATCAATAGACTTCAGCTAAGCCATCTGTGTCTGCCATCCAAGCATATCCTGAATACTTTCATTGATTACATCATTCATCATCATAGGATAATCATTCATTCAAGCTTCCTGCAAAGTAAAATCAGTTGTCAAAAAACAAGTATCAAGTGTTCTCTTAAATTTTAACTTTCTGGTTTTCATGTTTTAACAAGGGCAAGATGAGTAGGATCACATTTAACAAATACAGTGGAGGGAAAGAAAGCAATTTTACATAGAAGTGCCAGAAATGTTTGTGAAAAATCACAAAACTGGTTCTTTCAATGTGTCAAAATGCTTGGACAAAATCTCAAAAACTTGTGCATTTGTATGCAGGTCATGGTTTTCTGCAAAGCAAGTTTCCCTAATTCAAGTCCAGACAAATTGCAATAACATCCATCTTACTACTTACTTACCAAAAGACTGAATGCTCAGCAACTTAGTGTGTTTGGTACTTTCTATGTGCAATGAAACCTGTAAGGACCCAGCAGTTTTTTCACCAAGGAATTTGGAAAGCTGCTGACAGAAGCAGTTAGAGATTTACAGGTTAAGAGTGTGCGAAAATTTTATTACACCTGTTAATAACAATTCATAATGTCACTTTATAGTGAACTCTTGATTACTAGTCTTTTTTATTATTATTATTTGAGACAAGCTCAGTGTTTTTGTTCACAGTTTTTGTTCACAGCTTTGTAGTAAGAAAATTATTAATTCCATTTTCATCATGTTTTAGAAAGTTTGTTCTTACATTTCAGAAACATTTCTTTAAAAAAAAAGAAATACATTTGTACAGTAGATACGTGCAACAACTATGGTTAAATATAGAATAAAATCTATTTTAATTAGTCATTGTACTATTTAAAAAAACACAATATATATCATATAAAAGTTATTCATCAATTTTTTAGGGGTAGGAGTAACACAAATCCTTGAGATTTGCACTACAGGGAAGTTAAAAAATAGTCTGTATTCTTTATTATAGTTTTGACTTTTCTACAAGAGAAAGTGAATTTTGATAGGATGTAATTCTTTTTTCTGCTAGAATTGTATAGAATGCAAGAAAATAACTGGTAGAACAAGACAGCGTCTGGAACTTATAGAAAGGACCCGTCAAATCATTCAGAGTTATTAGATCTGCAAGACAGTAGTTACAGTGAAATGCTATTGGAGCTTTACAGAGACACACATTTATCCAATTAGCGGCTTTATTACACAGTATTTTTCACTAGAACTCCTAATTGTGAACATGCAAAGTATCTCTAGGCCCATATCAGTAGTTGTAAAGTTCATTAACCTAATTACACTGTGTTTAATGTTTGGTGTTTAATTAGTATATTGAATAATTGGGTATTATCAAAGGTTAGAAGTTTTTAATAAATACTGCTCAAAATTTCATACTTTACTACATGCTATTTAAAAGTTATGTAACCCTTTCATCAGTCATCTAAACTTTTTTTTTTTTTTTGTTAGAAAGAGAAACTGACACAAGTGGAATCTGTAGCTAACATTTAAAATGCTTGGCAAGTACCTGACAAAATTATTTCTCTATATTGGATCTCATGATGGTCCTGACTTGAAGAGGGCCTGACAGAAAAGTTACTTGAATGTTCTGTACTGGCTATAGACACAACTTCAAACCAATCCTTTTTAATTTGTGATATAAATTTTATTTTAAAAAGATACATTTTTAGCAGTTCTAATAGGTTTAGGGATTGAAGAACATTGCAATAACTTTACTTCTAGTTCATAATAGTTTGCACAAAGGATGCCCTTGCAGCAGTGAAGACAGTGCACACTGGGCTGCATTAGTAAGGACGTGGCCTGCAAGTTGGGAGTAGGTAGTTTCCCTCCTCGTAGCCTTCGTGAAGTAGCATCTGGAAACAATGTCTATTTTTTTGTGCTTCCAAATTATGAGGCACAGATTGCTGAAATAGAACAAGTCCAACAGAGAGCCAGTCAGATGATTAGGAGGCTGAAGCACAGTACAAGGAAAAGTTGAAGGAAGTTGAGTGTGGAGAAGATAAGACGAAGAGGACCCTTCCTTCCAGAAATATGCAGTGAAAGAACAACTGTCAGTAGTCACAAGTTGTAGCACAATAAATTCCAACTGGACATAAAGAAAACATTCTTCACCATGACAGCGATTAACTGCAGGTAGCTCAAAGAAGAATTTTTGCCAATTTCCAAAATTTACTCAGAAAAAGACCTGAGTAACCTAGCTGAACTTGAAAGTTAGCCATGCTTTTAAAAATCACGAGGTTGGACTACTCAATTTGTTTTAAAAAAGAAAGTTAAAAAAATTAAGAACTTTGCAAGAAGTTGGAATATACAAGCTGTACAGAAATTGTGCAAGTCCCACGGTTTGTATACAGACAGATTCCTCCCTTCTTGTTGTGGTTTAACCTGGCAGGCAGCTAAACACTACACAGCCGTTCACTCACTCTCCCCCTCCCCAGTGGGAGGATGGGGCAGAGAATTGGAAAAAAAAAAAGTAAAAGTTGTGGGATGAGATAAAGACAGTTTAATAGGACAGAAAAGGAAGGGAAAATAATAATATACAAAGTAAGTGATGTTCAATGCAATTGCTCACCACTCGCTGACCGATGCCCAGCCAGTCCCTGGGCAGCAATCACTGCCTCCCCAGCCAACCCCCCCCAGTTTCTATACTGAGCATGACGCCATATGGTGTGGAATAGCCCTTTGGTCAGTTTGGGTCAGCTGTCCTGGCTGTGCCCCCTCCCAGCTTCTTGTGCACCTGGCAGAGCATGGGAAGCTGGGAAGTCCTTGACTAGTGTCAGCACTACTTAACAACAGCTAAAATATCAGTGTGTTATCAGCATTATTCTCATACAAAATCCAAAATACAGCACTATGCCTGCTACTAGGAAGAAAATTAACTCTATCCCAGCTGAAACCAGGACACTTGTCAATAAAATATGAGTGGCTTGAGTGATGAAATAATATTCTTATTGACTTGATTTTACTGGTTTATTACTTTATGTTTCTATTGCTATCTGATATTTGAATTCAGTGAAACACTTGATACTTACTAGTGAGACATGTTGTATAATTAAATGATTTATTTATTAATACACTTTACTTACAGCTGAAGCACAAATTAAGTGCAGCAATATGTCAAAACCAGTAACACATTGATATTTTTAATATTTGATCAGTTTTTATATTATTTCTGATAAAATAGTACTAATACAAAGTTACAAAAATAGCAAAATCAATAAGTTTAAAACATCTTCCTCAAATTAAAGCTGGATAAGAAACTAATCATATGTGACAATAGATGCTCCCTAACAGTTGCTAAGGTTGGTAATGAAATTTTGGGAAAAAACTTTCCTGGTTAGATATTCCATTTTCTTATTCTTATAGGTACCTATGCAATAAGGAACAAGACTTGTTTGACTGGAGAGAAAAAAGTGACTTAATTTTCTTTTTTTTTTTAATTAAAAATAACAAAATAATGAAAATCACATCAGATTCTTATTATGTTTAATGCAGCTGTTTTTTCATGGTAGACAATAAATTAACATGGAAAGGATTCATGCAGGAATCCACTGGTAACTAAGACAAGCAAAAATATCCCATTAAATTTTTTTTAAGACTAGGTTCTTGGTTTATCTTCTCTCTTTTTATTTCTCTCTCTCTCTCTCTTTTTTAAAAAATGTAGTTGTGTTTGGACAATTTGCCTATTTTCAGACAGCTTTGAATGATGTGGCAGAATTATTTGATGGAGAAAACTCTCAGGCTAGACTTCTTAGTTCACTGTCTGGATCCCACTCAGGTAAGTAATAAAGAAAAAAGTATACATTTCTTACACAGCTCAGTATGGGGGAAAAAAAAAAAAGGCAGGAGAATGTTATGAATTTCATTTGGAAATATAATAATGCAGTCATTGGAACAGGACGCCAAGGGAAATGGAAGACCCTTCTAAATCTTTGAATTGGCATTCTTCTGGAACATATGGTCTAGGCAGGAACAGATCACTGGGATGAGTGCAGAAATAATTGAATGAAATTCTCAGATCTTTATGTAAGAGGGTAGATTAGATGGTATAATTATCTTCTCTGCCCCTAAACTGTGTGAATTACGCATCTACATTTTCTGAATATCTAATTTAAACACAAATTACTTGTACTCACAAAATGCAATTATCTGTTTTCAAACATGCACTTAGACTGAAAGCAGGCCAGCTGTTGCATTCAGGTAACTATAGCAAAATGTTGACCCTGTGAAATCATAATTAAACTTATATGGATTTCAGCATAGCCAGAATTTCCAATGTATGATGTTTTCCATATATAATGACTATGTTCATCTCAAGTAGATAATATACAAACATATTTCTGCAGCTATGAATGTGGTTTGTCATACACTCCTAGTATTTAGGAGGGTTTGCATGTGAGTTTAAGATTTTTGCAGTCCAGGGCTTTTCATGGCTTCTTGGTTTTCACTTTGAGTAATTGGAGAAATACTTGATAATAAAAGAATGTAACATATCTATTTGATTTATAGAAAAGATTCTATTATTTGAAAAATTCAACTCAGCATTTTCATCTGGTGAATCCTAGCTATTTGTGTCATAATAAGAGTTCACAAATTAATTTTAAAATGTGTTTAATTTGCAAGAGTTCAGCAACAAAACAAAATCTTTGCTTTTTAATTTTTAAAGAGACAACTCATCTAAGCACCTTATTTTACTGCATCAAACGTATTAAAAAGCTGAAATTAATGTCTGTTTTCATAGCAGACATTTGAAAATAATTGAAGGGAATTTAAACTTGTGATTTTTACTTATTACTTGTGACATACCTGATTTAAGTTGGTTTAGGATAGGATTCTGTTACATGCAAACACTAGTTACAATCTAAGATATTTTAAAATAGTGCATTGTCATTCATTTCTGTAAAATTTCCTAAAATATGGGTTGATATAATCCAATGAGAATAAAAGCAGTTGTCATATGGAGTGTCATCCTTGCAGTGTAAAAGTACTGTAATTTTGTCTGTAGTGATTGATTACTGAACTTTTATCATGACTGTTTATACATATCTCAGGAAAGGAGATAAAGTATATTAAAGTTCTTTATTAATCCTCAATCAATATGTAAAATTTGAAATGCTATTAGAAAGTTACTAACGTAATGTAGTTCATGTGTGACCATGTATTTTATTGAAGCGACTACATAAAATGAGTGATGGATCTGTTCTTTCTCATTTCAGTTTTAGTTTTGAAATTGTAAACATCACATGAAGATCCACTGTGGCATTTTTCAAATACTTTTAATTGTTCAATATGTTTTGCAAGGCAAGGTAAAGCTGTCAGTCACAGAAAAAAGTTAACCAAAAATTTTGGCACCAAATAACAGTAGGGTTCCCCAGACAAGTAGTTTATTGGAGCTCTAGTTCCAACAGCTGCAATAAATGTCAGAAAGTTTATGTTGTTGAATCATGAAGTCTTTTTATTCCGACAAGTTTTCAAACCTCCAGTGGCAAATTTGATTTTATACAGTTATTTACATTTTTTTTAATTGTAGAGGAAAACATAAAACTATTTATCTTAACAGTGTATTTGATTACATACTGAAGAGTTGTAATTTGTTTCTGTTTTGCAATTTTAATTTATTTTATGTTTTCATTTGTAGGAGAGACGTTGCCTTTGGCTACATCTAATCAAATTCTTCTGCGATTCAGTGCTAAGAGTGGGGCATCAGCCAGGGGGTTCCACTTTGTTTACCAAGGTAAACATGTCTGCTTTTGGTGGAAGATTCTGGTGCCAGTCTCACACAGTGTATTATTTTGAATTCTTCTTAGGTCTTAAAGTATTTCTTTACATATGGGTGTAGTCTTCACATTTTTCCAACCATCAGGGACTTCTCCTGATGGTAAACTGGTTTTATAATGACAGCTGTCTCCGGTGAATCGTACCTGGCCCCATGGACTTGAATATGTCCAGTCTCTCTCACTAGTCTGTAATCTGTTGCTTCCCTACTGCTGAGTGTTCATGTCCTCCTCAGACTGTAGAAGTACATGGTGAGGACTGTGAAGGCAAGGCAAAAAAGGCATTTCATACTTAAATATTTTCTGCATCATTTGTCATTAGGTTGTCCACACCCCACCCCCCCCATGCATCAACATACCCACATATATTTTGAACTTCCTTTTGTAATTAGCATATCTGTAGACGCTTTTTCCCTTAATGTCTTTTGCTAGTTTTCATTCCAACTGGATTTGTACTTTCCTGATTTTTGTTTCTAAGTAGCTGAGCAATGCTGTCATACTCCTGATCTATTACGCATCCTTGCCTCCACTTGTAGTATGTTCCCTTTTTGTATTTAAATTTTTTTGAAAAGCTCTTGGTCTGGCCCTGCAGGCTTTCCACCCAAATTCCCAGTCTTCCCTCACAATGGTATAATTTGTTCTAAGGCTCTCAAATCTCTCTAAAAATATTCACCAGTATCCTTCCCCTTCACTTGACATAGTTTAGAGCAAAAGGAGATATACATCTTCATTTTGTATTGAGTGGGATGTAAGTTGCTAGACTGCTATGGACAGAGGAGGCACATATTTGATCTGTGTTAAAAGCCAGATTTCCCTAAGATGAAAATGCAAACATACCACTGGGTAGCTTTTGAAACTGACACTGGAAATCCACACAGAATTGCTAGCTGCATTTTGGAATTCAATAAATCAGTAAAAATAATCAGTAATAAATTAGTAGATTAGTTACACAATATTAACATTCCAACAATTTCTGATTTATATTCAGACATGACAATGACACAGAAAATAGGTCTTGTGGTTCTGGTGAAGAAATACCCAGTTACCTGAAACAGATATTAAAAACAAAATAAAAGATTTTATAGTTTTATACTTCATTGTACAATTAATATTTATTTTATACTTAATTTTTGCCCCATACAATTACAGTTACAGTATGCAATAATGATAATTTTCTAACAAAAACAATAGAAAAATATGTTTTGGGATTTGTTCTATACTGACAGTTACTCACTTAACAAGTACAGCATAAGAGCTTTTATGAGAATCTCTGTTATGTCTGCCTAAAGTCTTCATCCATACAAGTACTGTTCATTTCAGCTTTCTCAAGACATAAAGAAAAAGAAAAGAATACTAAAGAAAATATTTTCAAGTACTTATGAAAAGCTCAGTTCTGGATATGTATAGGCAGCATAATGTTGTCGAAACAATACAGCTGTGCATGTTTTTACCACCTACTGTTTCAGAGTTAGTTTGACTGAAGTTAGCTTGGATTCGGCATCACACTCTATTCCTCAGTGTAATACTCTAAAGAGAGGGTAAAAGTGCCGAAGACGCTTTCAAGCTTAGCTCATTAATATCTGTAGCTAAGCTGAAGGTTTTGGGGAGTTTGCTTAATTGTATTAATATTGATTAGTACTCCCAGCTGATGTTTCAGGAGTTTTTGTTCAGGCTGCTAAGAAATTCTATCTTCTTAGAGAGCTTGGAGGGAAAATGGGTATGGCAGAGACCCTGAGGTAGTTTCAGTATTGAAGGGTGGGTGGCAGATGTAAGACTTGCAGGTCTCTTCCTGACACAGCTGACTTTGAGGAGGTATTATTTCCATGTCTGCACACTGCAGTTGAAATGCAAGAATGAGACAGCATGCCCAAGTCCGTTAGCACGCTGCTAGGCAGCTTAGTACACTAAGCTGATCCATGTGTCTGCAGTCTGGCGAGACCTGGAGCAGAGCTTACAGGTCCATTGCCTGTACGGGAACAAACAGTCCCCAAGGGGCTGCAGGGCAGTTCACTAGATGTATTGCATACACACCCAGTAAGCTTAATGAGACAGTCATTGAACACTGTAGTTTATTATACACTAGCTTTTCAGCTTTACTCAATTGAAGTATAAAAGTAGTTTTGGATAGTTTTTAATAATGTTATCAATATTCAACTTAAAAAAATATTTTCTTTTTTTTTTACATTGGAGCATAGTCATGGTTTGACACAGCAAGTTAATGGAAAGAACTGTCTCGCCTCAAGAATATTTCCATAGTTGTAAGGAACTTGTTGGGACTGCTCAAACCCCTTCTGGATGGTGTTTTTA
This sequence comes from Pelecanus crispus, assembly GCF_030463565.1. Classification (NCBI taxonomy): domain Eukaryota; kingdom Metazoa; phylum Chordata; class Aves; order Pelecaniformes; family Pelecanidae; genus Pelecanus; species Pelecanus crispus. The sequence goes on from NC_134645.1 coordinate 107,823,817, forward strand.
AGCCTTCTTACTTCTGTGTTTATAGAAAGATATCACCATGACTGCACACCCTACTTTGGATATAGCTCAAGATATCAATACCTACCCTTTTTACACATCAAAAGCATCACTTGCATTTAAATTTATCATGCACAATTAATCAGAAAAGAGGGGGAATATAAACTTCTGGAATTAGAAAACAGCTTTCAGTGTTTGAGTTCTTATCAGCCATTTGCATATGAATGACACCTTCCTGTCTTATTCTATCTGGTTTTCATATGCCTAAAGTGTTTAGTAGCTGTATGTGTATACACACACACACACACATATATATATTGCTGTTGAACAGTAAGTCTCTAGGTGAGCAGAATGATATGCCTCATTTCAGGCATTTATTTGGACTACACTTATTTTTTAGTAACTAAGAAATAGATTTTAACAAATGAGAAGTGTTCTCTGCAGCAGCAGAAAATGAGTCATTTTATTTGTCTCAGGAGAATCATGAAGCTATTTGAATATCCAGGTTTTTTAATATATTTTAAAAAACATCTTAAGGGCTTTATTTAATACACACATGTATGTATACATATATTGGTTAATGAGTTAGTGGTATTTAATAAGCTCTATCATTTTGAGATTTTTCTTTCTTCTTCTGAAGCATGTGATCATATTTCCAATGACCGCGTGCTTACTAACCTTTTAAATACTCCAGAGGATAACATCCACTCTCACATTGAACACAGTAATCTGGTCTGCAAAGTCAATCATTTTATTTATCACCCTCTATTCCAGGTTGACCTTCTTCCCTGTTCACTTTTCCACTGGGCTGATTTCAATTTTGTTTCACAGCAGTACGAAACATTTACTAAAAGATGGAGGATAATTGCTATAGAAAATGGAATGTCTCTGTGATACAGCTTGAGAAGTCTAGGTTGCCAACGCTATTGGCAAAAGCTAGAAGGAAGGCTAGGGGGGAAAGAAAGTTATTGCTTGCATTATTTCACATTCTGGTTTAAGCAAGCAACAGATAAGGTTTGTAGTTTTTGATTCAGATTTAATGGCTTTTGCAATGCCACTTTCTCAAAAACTTCTTTTTAGCTGCATGTTATCTGTGCCTTCATTTCTTTTTCTCAGATGACCACATTTCCTTGTATTTCATACAATAGGTAAAGGCCATCTGCAAAATCAGATTGAATGAATACCTAGTCTTTCAGAATATTAGGGTCAGGTATGTTGAAATATGCTAGGAACAATCACATTTAAGAAGACTGGGAATTATATTTTTTTCAGGTTTCTCTTATGCTTGTTTTCCTGCTATGATATCACCTAAGAAACAGTATTTCTATATAGCTGAGGCTGCAGCAGTACAGAGAGTTCTTCCCATAAAAAGCAAAGTTATGACCCTTCTACCACCCAAAGATTTATGGGTTTTCAGTGTTTTGTCTTCCTTTACTTGCTCTACCATACAAATACATGAATTACTTTATAAGGTCAAATGAGATTTTAAAGACAAGTTTTAAGAAAGTTAGCATACTAGGATGAGGAAGGACTGTGAAAGAAAGGTAAAGGGGAACAAGAATAAAAGAGGAATGTGACTTTAACAATTAAGTTGATCTATTCTGTGACAAGAATAAAATACATAGCCAGCCACACATTTACTGCTGAGCATAATTAGAGTGCAGAACTAAGACTGTTAGTAGTATTTTCTACTGTCCCCGTGTGTCGTAAGACCAACCGGAGGGGAAATCGACCGGCCTGGCTGAATAGGGAGCTTTTGCGGGGACTCAGGGAAAAAAGGAGAGTCTACCGCCTTTGGCAGAAGGGGCGGGCAGCTCAGGAGGAGTACAGGGATCTTGTTAGGTCCTGCAGGGAGGAAATTAGAAAGGCAAAAGCCCAGCTAGAACTCAATCTGGCCAGTGCTGTAAAAGACAATAAAAAATGCTTTTATAAGTACATCAGCAATAAAAGGAGAGCCAAGGAGGATCTCCATTCTTTGCTGGATGTGGGGGGGAACATTGTCACCGAGGACAAGGAAAAGGCTGAAGTACTTAACGCCTTCTTTGCCTCTGTGTTCAACAGCCAGACCGGTCATCCCCAGGGTACTCAGGCCCTTGAGCAAGAGGATAGGGATAGGGACCAGAATGGAGCCCTCATAGTCCAGGAGGAAGCAGTTAATGACCTGCTATGCCACCTGGACGCTCACAAGTCTATGGGGCCGGATGGGATCCACCCGAGAGTACTGAGGGAGCTGGCAGAGGAGCTTGCCAAGCCACTTTCCATCATCTATCAACAGTCCTGGTTAACAGGGGAGGTCCCTGATGACTGGAGGCTTGCCAATGTGACGCCCATCTATAAGAAGGGCCGGAAGGAGGACCCGGGGAACTACAGGCCTGTCAGCCTGACCTCGGTGCCGGGGAAGATTATGGAGAGGTTCATCTTGAGCGAACTCCACAGGCAAGTACAGGTCAACCAGGGGATCAGGCCCAGCCAGCATGGGTTCACAAAAGGCAGGTCCTGCTTGACCAACCTGATCTCCTTCTATGACCTGGTGACCCGCCTGGTAGATGATGGAAAGGCTGTGGATGTCATCTACCTGGACTTTAGCAAAGCTTTTGACACCGTCTCGCATAATATCCTCCTTGGGAAGCTGGCAGCTCACGGCTTAGACAGGCATACTCTTCGCTGGGTAAAGAACTGGTTGGGTGGCCGAGCCCAGAGAGTAGTGATAAATGGTGTTAAGTCCAGTTGGCGGCCGGTCACGAGCGGTGTTCCCCAGGGCTCTGTTTTAGGGCCAGTCTTGTTCAATATCTTTATCAATGATCTGGATGAGGGGATCGAGTGCACCCTCAGTAAGTTTGCAGACGACACCAAATTGGGTGGGAGTGTCGATCTGCTCGAGGGTAGGATGGCCCTGCAGAGGGACCTGGACAGGCTGGATCGATGGGCCGTGGCCAACTGTATGAGGTTCAACAAGGCCAAGTGCCGGGTCCTGCACTTCGGTCACAACAACCCCATGCAACGCTACAGGCTTGGGGAGGAGTGGCTGGAAAGCTGCCTGGCCGAAAAGGATCTGGGGGTGTTAGTAGATAGCCGGCTGAACTTGAGCCAGCAGTGTGCCCAGGTGGCCAAGAAGGCCAACAGCATCCTGGCTTGTATCAGGAATGCTGTGGCCAGCAGGAGCAGGGAGGTGATTGTCCCCCTGTACTCGGCGCTGGTGAGGCCGCACCTGGAATACTGTGTCCAGTTTTGGGCCCCTCACTACAAGAAAGACATTGAGGTGCTGGAGCGTGTTCAGAGGCGGGCAACGAAGCTGGTGAAGGGTCTGGAGAACAAGTCTTATGAGGAGCGGCTGAGGGAACTGGGGTTGTTTAGCCTGGAAAAGAGGAGGCTGAGGGGAGACCTTATCGCTCTCTACAACTCCCTGAAAGGAGGTTGTAGTGAGGTGGGTGTTGGTCTCTTCTCCCAAGTAGCTAGCGATAGGACAAGAGGAAATGGGCTTAAGCTGCACCAGGGGAGGTTTAGACTGGAGATTAGGAAGAATTTCTTTACGGAAAGGGTGGTCAGGCATTGGAACAGGCTGCCCAGAGAGGTGGTGGAGTCACCATCCCTGGAGGCGTTTAAAAAACGGGTAGATGTGGCACTTCGGGATATGGTTTAGTCTGGTCTACCCTTGATTAGTCTAGAGTGGGCTTGGTAGTGTAGGTTAATGGTTGGACTGGATGATCTTAAAGGTCTTTTCCAACCTAGATGATTCTATGATTCTATGATTTTCCTTCTCTGTTACCATGACACATTACGTCCTGGTTTACGACACGTCATAGATGTTTGGAACTGTACTGCATTTTGCCATGGAATACTTAAATCTAAATTCCATTTTAAGCAGTATGGGAGTACCTCACTTTGTTGTTATGTCTGGCTTGCATTACATCTGTTCTTAAGGCAGTTCTTCTTAAAACAGGAAAAAAAAAAGCATTAGAAAAGTTGTGCCTCTTATAGTGAATGGCATGGTTTCTTTGTGCATCTTTAGCATTTCTTATCTCACTGTAAGCATTAATAGAGTATTAGTAAAACCTGTGAAAAACTGAGCAAAATGTCAATTTTAATATGTCATTGAGTGTTTCCTGCTGACAACAGAACAATCTGACACAACTCTAACCTTGGATATTTGTGGCTGCCATGGCTGTTTTACTTACTGGCTGCTCTCAGTAAAATGATGGTGTTCAGTCTGAAGAGGAAGGAAGAGCATAGCAGTACTTCTGCTACATGAACTAATTTAAGAGCGTTAGTAAACTGTCCCTACATTTGCTATAATGGCAGAGAGAGCCTGCTCACAGGAAAATAACTTTCCTAAGGCAATATTATAATGAAACCAGATGACTTGACATCCTTTGTTGAGAGGTGCTGAAAATGCTAGTTACACAAAAAAACCTGTTTGCATTACAAATGCATGTATGCAAATTACCAGCTGTGATTACTGACAATTGTAGGATATTCTTTAATTCAGTTCTTAAAAGGGGTCCTTTACCTTTGCACAGCTGTTGTAGAGATTCTCCAGATGTGGACTCCAGGTGAGGGTTAGAGAATCTGAGCAAGGATTTTCTTCTGAAAATTCCTCTCTTTTGAGGAAGTGGGTGAAAAAGTAAATAAAGAAAGGTAGTATTCCCATAAAAGGCTGGGCAAGAGTTTCTTCCACACAGTGAATGAAAAACACCCAAGGAGCGATGCTGAAATTTTCAGTCACGTCATACAGACCTTTAGAAAGACAGGTAAGGTTTAGACACATGTAAAGCTACAGGTTTAACTAGCAAGGAGCTGTAGTGGTGACCTGTGTGGGAGGAGGTTGTGAGCTACCATATGCCACTCGCAAATAGCTTCCTTTGAAGTTGATATAAAGAACCTCTCACATGCCAAAAATTCCACCAGTCAGAGGCACGTAGTGCCTCTGCTCAAAGATGTTTAAGAAAGTGACAGCTATTTTGTGGCAGAGATGCTTCTGGGATGTGCTGCTGGAGATGCTGCTGGAGGAGCCGTTGGAGACACACTTGGAAAGAGGCCCTCCATGCCAAAGGGGCAGCACTTCTAAAGTGGCCTGTGGGTAACCCACACGGGAGCAAGAACACCTCGGAGGGTTTGGAGGCCTGTGAAAGACCTATTCTGCAATAGGGGGACGTCTCTGAGCAACTGCAGCCCATGGGTGACCCACGCTGTAGCGTGGACACTAAGAAACAGAGTGACATGAAAACTTGAAGGAGCAAAAAGCAGGAGAGAAAATGAGTAAAATGCTAAGTACAGCAGAGGAAAACAAAGGAGCAAAAAGAGAGCACATGACCTCAACCTCCTGTGCTGCCTCTCACCTCACTGGTGGAATTAAGATGGATACAAAGAAGTTGAGACCAGGAAGGGGGAAGATAGATGTTTGACTGAAGTTGAGCCTGGGGTGAGGGAAGGAAAGCTGTTTACTTAAGTGGTTGTTTGATTGTTTGTATCCTCTTTCTTCTTAGCTCCTGAGTCAGTGATCAGAGGTTTGTGTTAATTGGTAATAAAATAAATTAAGTATAATTAGGTATAAATCCTCCGAGCTAAAACTCATTTGTCCACAACAATGTATTGAACCTTTTGCTATCACATGATTGAGAATCATTTATCTCATCACCAAAACTCCCATTTGAGCAAGTATTCCTGACCAAGGGATGGATTAATGCCTAATCATGTGGCAGAAGCTGTAGTTCTAGGCATATGACAGTCATGTGGCTAGATGTGTGAGCATCCATCATTACCTAGTCAGTTTTAAAGTCATTATACAATAAAAAAAAGGTTTCAATAAAATAATGCTTGTACAGTAAACCATCTGATAGAGGAAAGGCTATTAGTCCCAATAAAAGAGAGCAAAAAAGAGCAGGCTGGGTCAGTTGAACTGACCTGGCAGACTGCATCTGGTCTGCAGGTTACAATCAGGAACAACTGTGACTGTGTGAAATTCTTGAACTATGGTTTCTTCATTATCCTGCTGGAAGTGCAGAACAATTTCCTGCCGCAGTTAGAACTGTATGCATGAATAAGTTTCTCAGATCAGCTGTGTGATACTGAGGTCCTATTGAAGACTTATTCACAAAATCCCATTTATTTAAACAAAGGCATGTGTACTAAATTTACTGAAAAGGAAGTGGTTTGTTTATACTATGTAAAGTATTTAACCATTTTAAAAACTTGAAAAATGTATTTGCTTTTGTTTTGCCTTATTGTGTAGTTGTCATTCCAGGAGTATGTTAGTTTGCCTCTAACCATTTCTTTCAATCGTGGATGCATTTTATAACTTTCTTAAGCTTTCAAGGTAAAATCTTCTACAACCCTCTAACCTACTGATTTAGAAGAAAATATGTTACTGTATCTGTATGACCTTGTCTGAGAAATCACCCCCCTGCATATTAATAAAAAGAGCATGTATTGTACTGTTATTGCTAGTACTAATTATTTCTAAACCTTCTTTAAAAAAGCTTTTCTCTACATTCAGAAACACTCGCATAAACTTAACTTATTTGCAGTAGCAATACAGAAAACTGGTAGAACGTAATGTTAAAGTAATTGTAAATGAGAATTTCCAACATTCTGCTAAAATATGTTGCATATTTCATGCTAGATTTAAGATAGGATTGATTTCAATTAGTGTTCTGTATCCATCTTGTCAACAAATGTTAACTTCAAGAGCACTTACTAGTACTTAAAACTACTGCACTTAAATACTTATGATTCTGAATAGAACAAATGGCAGTATAAGAAATAAGAAAAGCATAAAGCTATCAATATGAAAATAAATATATATAGGCTCCACGCATCTTGTCTTTTACTTAGTCACCAGGGTAGCTCAACAAGTGTGTGTATGGGGCGGTATACAGGTGTGCACAAGAATAGATGGGAATATTTCTCTTCACTGTTATAGGCCATCAAAGAAAATTAAATGTAAGGATGTAAAATAAAATTAAATATAACCATGATTCTGTTTACACTATTGTTAAAATAGGTCAGTAAGCCAGAAGTACTGTGTTTGAAAATCTGCCAGAAATAAAGTCTAAACACCCCCCCTTTTTTTTTTTTTCTGTGCCATTCTGTGTCTTTGTTAACTAAGGACCAAATGGCTGGCTATTTTCATGGTGTTACTTACTCATAGCTAGATGCAGTTATCCCCTGAAACTAATTGTTGAAGAAACCACACTGATCAAACAAAGCTTTTGAATATGCCACTCACACAGAAAAATTGCTTATATTTTACTATTTTTAATGTACAATTATTTTATTATAGTGTACAACATAGATGATATTGCACACAAATTATACTGCTACCGTTTTTTCTATAAATATATATTTTTTAAAAAAAGGCATTTACTAGCTAACTGCAAAAAGAAATGTAGAAAGAACAAGTCTGATACACAAACAACATGCACAGTACCAAGAGCCAGTAAGTCCAAAAAAATGCCTGCTATAAAGAAGTGGTTATAAATAAAAAAGCCAAAGGGAAAATAAACATATGGGCTTCTAATGAATTTCATTATTTTGCTCTTTAAAAGTTGCTTACAGTCTTTTAGCTGTTCTTGTATCACATCAGGTTTATGAATTCTCAGACATTATTGGTCAAAATAATTGTTGTCAACTGTAAACATTGAAATAGCCTTGAGGGTACATTCTTATTACTTAGTATTCTCTAATATGATAAATCAGACATTTGTATAATATTACATTGGGTTTATATCTGATTATCTACAGCATATATTTCTTGGCTTCTAATGAGAAACTTCTAATGAGAAGCTCAAACTTTCATATTTAATAAGTAAAACAGGTGGTAGGTATAGCACCCTGTCACTAAAGAGGGCAGCTGAAACACCCACTGATCCTCTCATCTCTAAGGATGTGCTTCCAAAGTCAATTGCTCTCCAAGCTGCCATGACACTCACGTGACTGTACACGGTCACAGCCCAAAACCGCAGTCCAGCTGACAGCCGTGAAAGCATTAGGCCATTCTTTGAGAATACAGGAGCAGAGCAAGTAAAAGGAAAAAATACAGTTGAGCTCTGTACTACAAGAAACAAGCATGAGCATTTTTAGCGGTCTGTTTATTTTTTAGATTATGGCTGTCATTTGTATTAATCTTTTTTTTTTTCTTTCTCTCTTTATGCAGCTGTTCCACGCACAAGTGACACGCAGTGTAGCTCAGTTCCAGAGCCTCGGTATGGAAGGAGAATTGGCTCTGAGTTTTCTGCAGGCTCTGTTGTTCGGTTTGAGTGTAGTCCTGGCTATCTGCTACAAGGCTCAAAAGCTATCCAATGTCAGTCTGTACCTAATGCCTTAGCTCAGTGGAATGACACAGTACCAAGCTGTGTAGGTAAGCAATTACGTTTAAGTCATCTGTTCTGTCCCACATGCCTCTGAATCAGGATTCAAGAACAGTTTCAGAAAATAGTATTTAACACATATATTCACTCTCCTTCAATTAATATCAGTCATGCCTAATTTAAAAGAGCAGTTTTCCATATCAAAAAGTAATTGAGTACCAGCTGGCTGGTAGGCAGTATAGTGGTTCATATAATGACTTAGATTATACGAACAAGTGAGATGCACATTTTCTTGAACATTCATTATTTTCATGACTCATCTAAGCTTGAAATACAGGACAGAATTTAATTCTCCAGAAGTGTCTTTACCTGTTTTATTACACAGTACTTGTTGTATGTTACTATCACACATAGGATGATGATTTGTTTTTTCAAGTACAAACATAGTGTACATTGAATAATGATAGCATTGTTAAGTATAGCTAATTTTCTTCAGTCTGTCAACAGACCCGCAGTGAGATAATGTTTGGCACTTCAATTTTTTTTTTTTTTTTTTTTTAAATGTTCAAAGCTTTCCTTCTCTTCCTCCTTGGATTTAGGAATTTCCTCTATAATTAATTAGTGTGTTCTAAAAATAAATGTAGGTGTCCTATTTTCTGTGTATTCTGGTTTTCTTGTTTAGTATAGTTCTGTTTTCTTGAACCTTAAAGAAGCAATTGCATATAGAGTAAAAATATTTAATGTACCACACTGCTTTACCAGCTAGATCCAATATTGGAACTATTTTAGTCTGTGGGTAAGTTCACATGATTTCTGTCAATCATGCTTGTGTTTAATGTTATGACTTTACAGTTTGTTGTTAATCTGAGGTAAGATGTGATTAGGCTGTGCTGCTAGACTGTTCTAGGCTGCACACACTCAAGTTCACTTCTGAATTGTTTATTCATGCAGGTTGTATCTTGTGCTTGATATTGTTCATATATTTTAGATAACATTGCTTTCTAAGTTCAGATCATTGCATCATGTCTATGTGTTTATGCTGCAAAAGAGAATTATTATAATTATTACTTTTCTGTTCTCTGAAGTGGTTTAGGTTTTGTAATAATTCATGATAATACTTCCTTTCAGTGCCATGCAGTGGGAATTTTACTGAGCGGAGAGGTACTATTCTTTCACCAGGTTACCCTGAACCTTATGGTAACAGCTTGAATTGTGTGTGGAAAATCATAGTGACTGAGGGATCAGGTATTCAGGCAAGTCTACCTACTGTCAAACATGGAACATTAAGTACTTTGTCGTTCAGTTTAAAAAGTAATAGTTTATTTCTCTAGAAGTGTCAGAAAATAGCAATCAGTAAGATAATTTTTTGGGTACTTGAAATATTTGTGCTTTGTTTTTCTCAGTATTGTTCTTTGGTTAGCCTTTTTCTATGTTACTTTATTTTTACATGGATGTATGAATGAGAAATGGCTAACAAGCAGCTTTCTCTTTTAACTGTGTAGAACATTGAAAGTAGGTCCTGATCTTTCAATCTGGTGTGCAGATGCCAGCCCTTTCTATCTGCTAGGATATTACTGAGGCACTTAAGAGGTCTGCAATTGTCTTGATTATCTGCTTGTTTGCACTTTGAGTAATTATTTATAATCATGCAACATATGTGCAAAATCCTTCTTACTTACCTAGTGTCATATTTTCTAGAAGCTAAGAGAACTTAAAAAGTGAATGTTAATGTTTTATTTACATTTTTTCACTCAGGTGGTTTTGTTTGGGCCTGCCTATTTATATTTTCTTTGGGGCATTTTTATTTTGTTGTTTCTAGAACATGTAAAAATACATATGGCTAGTTGGTTTGGTTTAAAAAGTGCTGTGGTGGTGTTTTACAGATCCAGGTCATCAGCTTTGCCACTGAACATAATTGGGACTCTCTTGAAATATACGATGGTGGAGATATGACAGCACCACGTCTTGGGAGCTTTTCAGGTGAGCATATGCTGTGATTTAAACATACAGGTCTATATATAGGTGTGTGAGAGAACATTTCTTTGTTCACACATGTACACAAGGAATGTATTTGTATTGCACCTTTCATTACATCATTATGAAACATCCTCATTTTGGGGAGGAGATTTCAGGTGCTGTAAACATGCAACATTCAAATTCAAAGAGAGATATTAGGAAGAAAATATGATACTAAGATATTTAACTTTGATTAGTGGGATTATAGGTGATAATACTTTCAAAACAAATTATTTCTTTTATTTTACCTACCCCTCCCATAGAGAGGATATAGGGATATAAATTGGTACTGACATTCAAGGAGCTTCTTTTGCTATCTTTGACTTAGTTTAACCTTGTTAGCCTCCCTTTCTCAGGAAAAAGATGAAGTATTCAGTGTTCATCCAAACTCACCAGACCTCAGAGAACAAACCAAATTGCTACAAATGGGACATAACAAACCATGTAATTTGTTTTTTCACATGTACACCAAGCATATATAGTTTTACTCCTTTTTATAAGACAATTTTTATAGAAAGGGCATGTTCTAGAAACCAAACCAAGAGAAAGAGATACCTCATATAAGATTAAGTCATGAATAATCCCAGACTCATGAATTCTGTCGCAAACCTGATTTGATTCTGGTGTAGCTGGAGCCTTTTGTGGAATTTTGCCTCTCTGGTGACTTCATGAACTTTAGAACTATAGGTGTATATTGGATTATGTAAGGAAATGAATGATCAACTGAAAAAATTACCCCCATATTATATATTTGGATATTTAATTAAATAATTTGAAGTTGCATGTTAGAATTCACATATTAGAATGTGCTGTGGGTTAACCCTAGTAGGCAGCTCACTCCCACACAGTGGGATGGGGGAAAGAATCAGAAGGGTAAAAGTGAGACAACTCATGGGTTGAGATATAAAAGGTAAAGCAAAAACTGCACATGCTAGCAAAGCAAAATAAAGAATTAATTCACTGCTTGCAATTGGCAGGCAGGTGTTCAACCAACTCCAAGACAGCAGGGCTCCATCATGTGTAATGGTTGCTTGGGAAGACAAAGATCATCACTCCGAACATTCCCCCCTTTCTTCTTCCTCCAGCTTTATATGCTGAGCATGACGTCATATGGTATGGGATGTCCCTTTGGCCACTTGGGATCAGCTGTCCCAGCTGTGTCCCCGCCCAACTCCTTGTGCACCCCCAGCCTACTCGCTGGTGGGGTGGGGTGAGAAGCAGAAAAGGCCTTGACTCTGTGTAAGCACTGCTCAGCAGTAACTAAAACGTCCCTGTGTTATCAACACTGTTTTGGTCACAAATCCAAAACATGGCACCATGCCAGCTATTATGAAGAAATGTAGCTCTATCCCAGCCAGAACCGGTACAAAAGGCTATAACATTTTATATTAAAGACTAGTAACTATGCTGTATATTAAATTGGAAATAAGGAAGAAAGAAATTTTGAAATGTAATCTGTTTTTGACAAGTGAAATATGTAGCAAATATATTGGACACATTGGATAAAGAACTGATGAAATGATCCATTTAACTATATTTCATTTAACAATAGTCAAGACTCAAAACATTTTATTATTCTGTACCAAAATTGTGTCATCTTGCTTTAGCTTAAAAGTCTTCCTAATTTCTAGGGAAACTGAAAAAGACAGTTTTTTGTATTGGAAGTATTTCACTGGAGATAGAGTAGCACAGCTTTATTGTGGATTTATCTCTTTTGTATAATGAATGTCAGACTTAAAATGAAGAATTATTTTGTGTATGGGAAAGGCCTAATGAAGAATATTTAAACATGACATGAAATCTGGTGTTCTCAAAACTGAACCAGTAATGTGACATTGAAACTAAATTCCAGGCATAATTTCATAAGTGGTAAAATTCAGCATTTCTCTCTTAGTAAATCTTGTACGATACCATTGTCTTCTGATTCACTCTCTCTGAATTCACCTGTCTTCTAAATAAGCACTCAGGATGCACAGATGTACAGCTAATCACTAAGAACTTACTAAACTGTGCTGCTAAACTATGTCACAGAGTTGATTGGGAAAGGTGAGTTCACTGGAGTCTTTTTCTTAAGGAAAACTTTACGAAGATAGATAACTATACCATTTCCTTGTGTCAGGGCACAGCAGGGGCCAGCTGCTCCCTGGGGTCGGGGTGCCAGGAGCAGCAGGGGATCTCTGGGGTGGCAGGGCAGGGCCTGGCAGCCAGGGCCTGTCCCACTGCTCCGGCCAAGAGCAGGGCAGCGGGGGGCATCAGGGCAACCCCAGTCCCTGGCATTAGGCATCTCTCTGGGGGACCAGGACAGGCTAAGATTCGGCTGGGATGTGGGTCCATGGGTGGGCCCAGCTCAGTGGGACCCATGGCTGGGCAGGGCAGAGCTGTGGGGAGCTGGAGGCTGGCCCTGCTGTGGCACCGCTGGGGCAGGAGCTGACGACCTTGGGCTGAAATGGGGTCCTGGGTCATGGGCAGGGTGGGGGCCTGCCCCAGGGGCTGGGCAGGGCCAGTAAGGGCTGTCTGCTAGAGCAGTCTTTGCCCTTACATATTGTCTTATCCTTTTTGGATTAATCCTGAGGGTCATCTTTTATCAGTGAATGGCAGAAATATCAGGGCATTTTTCTTCTTTGTATGCTATAGTAATACTTGTGATGCGAGGATGCTATTTTAGGGGGAACTGATAGGGGCTTCATAAGCAAAGTTGTATCAAAAATCCTAAGACCATGTGTTAACAGACATAAAGGTGTCTTGTGCTGCTGTCTTCCTGGTGACGGAATAAATGAAGTTTTGTACAGCCATCTTGGAAAGAAGCTGCTGTGGATAGGACCAATAGGTTGAATGCCAAGAGGGATTCTCTCCAAGCGTGCTCTTATGGCACGTGATGGAATAGTGAACCTTTTAGTTTCCTGTGCCTAATATTGACAGGTGATGCCTTTTGATGGGACAACTGATTCTTTTTAAGACCAAACTTTCCAGATGACAATAGGCAGTGTTGAGAGACATTCAGAGTAATTGGAAAACTACGAATTATTTTTGCTTTCAATATTATTCATTCATCAAAGTAGTGCTCATGGCTCATGAGGAAATAAAAATAACATTGCCTTTAAAAGACAACCGTCAAAATAATTTCTCAGTCTTTTACAACAGTTGCTGTACCATTTACAGAATATATGTAGGTATAGCAGGGTTTTGATTAACGAATGAAGCTTAGTTGCCTTAACAAATGGTTGAATGAAACAGGATCATTAATGAGAGACAGAGTTAATTCTTTTCCTATTATTACTGATCAATTTTACGATGAGTAGACATGTTTCCAAGTTTACATAATAAAGTTATATCTGGAATATTTTAATAAAATTTAGCGACTGTTTACACAGATCGACTCTTAATTCTCTGAGTTAGGAAGGTCACAGTTTTTAAAAACAGGATAGAATTTTACTTGCTATCTTCAGAAGGAAAAAAAAAAAAAAGAAACACCATAACTGGAATTGATTTTTCTCCTGCAGAGGAACTATACTACATTTTTATTTGGAAAAGTAATTTAAGTTCCCTGTTACTCAATAGCCATCCTGCTTCCCAAAAGGAGGTAAATTTATTTAAAAATATGATGTTAAAGAAAAAAAGAGTTTCATTAAATGATAATCAGTTTATATGCATGTTAATTTTGCCAAGTGTCTGATCTTCCATGCTTGTCCTTAACAGCTGTAGTCTCATATTATCCGCTTCCTCAAACCAATGTGTGCATGTTCCTTCCAAGAATATTTTTCTCTTCTAAAGCATGCATTTGTTATAAGACTACAAAATTGTCTAACTGAATTTAGAGATACTCTGTTCTTATAGCTCAGTAATGGCAGTTCCTACATGAAGCCTGTCCATTAAGCCAAAAATGCAAAAAGACTTCTAAAACTTAGATAACTGTCAGGCATCCCATGTGTATTTGTAAATATGCTGCGCTGCCAATTGTGTCACAGAATGCAATTATAAGAAAGTGGAAATTCTTTGGATGAAAGGACAGAAAGGCTTTCATCAATAGGCCAAAGTGAAGTCTGTTCTGGACTTCTTAGTGAAGGTTACTGACATAGTAGCTTATTGATAGGATATTCTTGACAAACATGTTGCTTTTTCCTGAGAGTATTAAGTATGAACTTAATTGACAGGTCATTATACTTAATACACAAAAATTAACAAAAACATGGAAACAAGCCAAAAAAGTGTCAGTATTTTAGAATTGCTAGTTTGGGACTGGTGCTACACTTGACTGTGGTATATTAAAACTAAAAAAAAAAGAGACTAAATATAGCTACAGCTCCATCTAAAATTGGAAATGCAGATAACACCTGGCATTCTTTTAGATATGTATATATGCTTAAATATGCATATATATATGTGTATAGATATATACAGAGAGAGTATACAAATACAGTAGTCATTGAGGTTGACATCTGGAGAATCTGCTCTTATGATGACAGTTAAATTTAGAAAGAAATTAGATAAGAATGTGATCCATGCTCTATGTCTGTGCTAACCCAAGAAATGCCTAAGATGACCATTAATCTCCATTCTTGGTCTAGAAATTTCTTAGATACCTAGACAGCCTTTCACACACACAGCGTAGTGTTCATCTCTGGAATGAGATACATTGCTCTTGGTTGTCATAGCTAACACTTGAAAGGGATAGTGGACATAATTTTCTACAATAATATCAGAATTAAACAGTAATTTAAGTAGAAAATTTGTCTTCATTCCCTTGTAAGCCTTTAGGAAGGCAAACATGCACTTAACTGCCTCCTAGGAGAGTTCCCTGTTTTCCATATTATAGATTCTCAATCAAGAGGTTCAAAAGTCAATCAGACTCCAGTATCCTAACATGGTATCCATCTACATGAGTGTTAGATGTCTACTACCATGGAGATATCTACATCTAAGCTATTATTCACAGAATCTGCTCCTGCCCTTTAAGTACTGTTTCTCTCTATTGACGATAAAGGAAGTGCAAAGCAACTAGGACACTCTTGATACTACATCTGGTCACCACAGTAAAACATATCTTCCATGCTTCATATACCCAGTCCCAGAAGAAGCAGATGTTGGCAAGTGATCAATAAAATAACAGTTAGATCATAGAATCACAGAAGCATAGAACAGCCCAGGTTGGAAGGGACCTCAAAAGATCATCTAGTCCAACATTTTGTGGGAAAGGGAGCCTAGATGAGATTGTCCAGCACTCTGTCCAATAACATCTTGAAAACCTCCAGTGATGGGGACTCTACCACATCCCTGGGGAGGTTGTTCCAGTGACTGATTGTTCTCCCTGTAAAAAAATTCTTTCTAATGTTGAGATGAAATCTCTCCCAGTGCCAGTTGGAGCTGTTGCCCCTTGTCTTCTCCTTGTGGCTCCCTGCGAAGAGAGATCCTCCATCCTCTTTGTCACTGCCCTTTAAGTACTGGGAATACTGTGATGAGGTCCCCCTCTGAGCCTTCTCTTCTCCAGGGAGAAGAGACCTAACTCCTTCAGATTTTCCAAATAGGGCAGGTTCTCCAGCCCTTTGATCATCCTCATGGCCCTCCTTTGGACCCTCTCCAGTCTGTCCATGTCTGTCTTGAATTGTGGGGAACAAAACCGGACACAGTACTCTAGGTGCAACCTGACAAGCGCTGAGTAGAGTGGGATGACCACTGCTAGTAATGCCCCTCTGGATACAGCCCAGGAACCTATTTGCCTTCATTGCTGCAGCGGTTCACTGCTGACACATGTTCAGCCTGTTGTCTGCTGGGATCCCCAGGTCCCTTTCAGCAAGGCTGCTCCCTCGCCACACAGATCCTAGACTGTACTGCGCTCTGGTTCTTCTGACCCAGCTGCAGGACTTTGTACTGGTCTTTGTTAAACTTCATACTGTTCTTGCTAGTCCACTCTTCCAGCCAGTCCAGGTCTCTCACCACCCAGTTTAGTCATCAGCAAACTTGGTGAAGGTGCTTTCAATTCCATCATCCAGATCTTTTAGGAAGATGCTGAAACAACGTGGGGACCAGTATTGATCCCTGTGGAGCCTCACTTATGACAGGCTGCCAGTCTGAACTATGCTGTTATAAGAATTACAAAAAGTAGCCTCATTTGTTTCTCACAATACAATAGGATATAATTTCTCATCTTATTGAATATCACCCTCTAAGGAAGTAAAAGACTTGTGTTAATCATTAGCAGATCCTACGAAGGAACAGAACTGCCAAAGAGCAATTTTGTTCAATGAAGAATATAACCATTCTGAGTGAACATCCTCATTCTTACAGAGCAGACACCTTAAACATTCTTAAATGTATTTCAAATTCCGTATGGATACTGTGAAAAGTCCTCCCTCCAGGAAGATGTTTCACTATTTTCTGTATTACACACTAAGTATTGTGTGATGTGAATGCTCTGTACTGTCTGTGAATTTCCATACTTGGAGCTTCCATATCAGACAGCAAAACCTTCCTTAAAGGCCAACTTGTCATCTTTTAGCTCCTCACCATTTATATCAAGATTTTCCTTAATACAGTTTTAGATTTAAAAGTATTTACCATTTCCTAGTTTAGACTGTAGACTTATAAAGATAATTCTTTCCAGGGTTTCTTTTTAAGCCTAAGTTTCAAGTTCATACCTAGGCTGCTCACAGTTAATATAGAAACAGCAAATACCCCACAGGAAATGAAAATATTTCTTGTGCAACCACCATTGAAGTTCATTAGCTACTTGATACTGTCTTTGATGGTAATCATAGAAAATGATGTAATTTTTAGCCTCAGTAGACGTTCGAGCTTTACACTGTAGAATGTGAGTTACATAGGTCATGTGGTAACAAAGAAAATGCTGTGTCAGACTTAGCAATGCTAGTGGCAAAGAATGTGTCCAGGGTTAGCGATAAGCTTGTTGTATAGTCATTTGAATTAGATGAAGCTAGTATGTCTTTTTTTTTTTTAACGTGTTGCATTGCTTCTTCATTTCCTGTCATACCCTCAGAATTAGGATAAGTGGTTGAAATATTATTGTGGGAAGGTGTGGAGGAGACACAGAAAAATCTGGACTGCTCTGTTCTGTACTGCAGGTTTTTTATACATGTGGAAAAAAATCAAATGGCACTTGAGCTTCATCTCAACATCAAGTCCTTTACTTATGTGAATTTTTTTTTTTGTTTATACTTCTTTTTTCTATCCAAGTCAATAAAGTTTCATCTGAACATGGTGGGATCTCGTCTGATTGTACTTATATAGCCTCTTAGTATCATGACTTGTAATCTAAATTTTCTTGCAGCTTCAGGAGAAAACAAGGCAGAACATAGCAGAATGTTTGACATTTTCATGCACATAATGAGAAGAAAATGTCTGATTCAGTCTTGTTTATGTCTTTTCAATATAAACTCTGATATATCAGCATGCTGCAGCTTATTTCATAACTTTTATTTTTCTAGGTACAACTGTGCCAGCACTGTTGAATAGCACGTCCAATCAACTTTACCTGCATTTTCACTCTGACATTAGTGTGGCAGCGGCTGGTTTTCACCTGGAATACAAAAGTAAGAGTGCTTGCTTTTTGAAATTTTCTCAGGAAAAAGCATGCGTACGGGAAGAGAAAGAGAGAGTTTATAGACTCCTTTTGTCGTTTTGGTTTGGTTCTTTTTTTTTTTTTTCCCCCTTCCCTGACTACCAAAATCTAGTCAGCATGAACCTGGTATAAGAGTTATCTATGAGACTGAAATTTTTAATGAAGCAACATTAGAAATTGCTGAAAACCAGCTTTCACAAATTAGCAGCATATAACAAATCAACCTGGCAATTCAGAACATTTTAACAATGCAGGGTTTAAATATGCTGTAGGGATTTTTTCAACTTATTTCAGCTTAATTCTGAAATTTGGATAACAAAAAAAAAAAGTAAGAGATAGTTTCACTGCTTGGAAATAGATAAAACCTGAACAGATAACACATCTTTTCCTTTTTATACATGTATACATTTATTCCTTGCTGTTCTTTCCTTTCCTTCAAATTCTTTTCGCTCAACAAATTGCTGTAATTGCAAAAAAAACAACATTATAATCCCAGAGCTACAAGAAAACTCTGCAGTTATCTTGGTAAGCCTGGTGGTATGAGCAGAATAACCTAAGAAGGTTAATGGCAAATTCTGCAATATATCAACTTTTTATATATTTTGTGAGCAGCTTGGTTCTAAAATACGAAGGTTTGGTGTTATAATCATCAATGTATTACCTCACATAATCATATTTAATTCAAACATGCATGTTTGTATTATTACCTCTCTCAAAAACTCTAAATACTATAGAATATAGTAAATTCAACACATGTGCTTGCATAGTATTTCTTTTAACTGGAAATAGTTATTGCTAAGAATATTTTAGTCTTTAAAAAAATAATGTGATGACAAGTTAACAGTCTCATGAATGCTTTGATGAAGGTCACAAAGTAAATCCTCTTTAATTTTTGAATGTGAATGTGCTCTATTTTCTTACAAAGGGCATTCAAGAATTTTCTTGAAAATGGAGTTCAGTTTTGTATTACATGCATTCCAATATTAATGTCTAAAAATGTTAATATTGTTATTCATCTTTCTAAGAAGTACACATAAGTAAATAAAGACATGGATGATCTTTAATAAACTCTATTTAGGACTGAGATTAAAAACTGTATAAAATATAAACGTGTACAGAATTTTGAAAAAAACAGATTTGCAGCTCATAATGGGTATTTTAAAGTAAACATAATCCACAAGATAGTTTTATGTTTTCATTTAGTTTCCTGTTTATTTCAAGCATTTATATGCAAGCATGTTGTAGGTTTTTTTAATACAACCATTCTAATGGTGATGTAGAGTGAGAATATGACTATTACTTCTGCAATAATTTTTTCAGAATCTACTATTTTGACAAAGGTCTCTTTTTTTCTCTGGGGAACACTCCTCCCCAGTTGGTCAGCCTGTTTGCCTGCCCAAGCCTTTCTCGTTAACCTGCAGTGATAGTATAATTTCATATGAAGTGCAAAGAAGTACAAATTGATTCTAGGAAGCTGCTGTAAAATGAACATTTTGAAATCCAATTTTTATCTTTTACCATATCAGTTTTATTATCCCTGTGAGTCCTGAAAGAAATGTATTCTGTTAACAAGTAAAAAGTGTTTGGGAGCATGCAAGGTCTCTTGGATTTATGCTTTTGTTTGTCTCCTAATTGCCAGTCCCACAACTGTGCTCTGTTAAAGCATCTATTGACTTCAGTGGTTCCAATATTTCAATGCCAGGGTTTTTCAGAAGTGCAACTCAGTACAGGTCAAGGTAGCAACATTCAGCATTCAGAGCTTAGTTAACTATTCTGTTGATAGTCTGGCAGGAAAGAATAATTTCCTTTCTTACATGGCTATATGGTCTCTGCAGGGCTAGCAGGAGTACAGTACATCTGTGTGTGTCTCTGAATACAGAAAGTGAGCAAATCCCCACAGCAAGAATTTACTGGTTTGTATTGAGCAGTCACCTTTTTAGATCAAGAAAGAATCAGAGAAGGAAATACTTTTCCATGTAACAAGATGCAGATATTGCTAGTGTTTGATTATGAATTCTGAAGCCTGTGATCATTTGGTCACCTACTGTTTGAAGCAGCATTGGAAAAACAAAAACCTTTGGTTCAGAAGTCAGTCTAAAATTTGGGATAAAAATGTCCTTATGTTGAGGGGTTGTCTTACTAAAGCAAGAACAAAAATGTTTGATGTCTGGGAAAAAGCATTCAATGTGAAATGTTATGTTAGAACATCAGGTACTTTTGATAAAAGCAAAGGAAAAGGAGGGTTAGATTCATAGTCTTTCTAAATAAAATGCTTTGCAGCTATAGTACAAGAGGCCTCAGTTCCATTCTTTCATCTTCTTGCAGAAATTTGAACATCTCAGTAGTCACAGTGGGGGTCCTTAATACCTACTTTTAAGGCTGTTCTACTGAATAAGACTAACTAAGCAGCTGTAGCAGGATTTGTATCACCATTCTAATTATCAGAAAAAATGGTCAATCATTCAAGATCAGCTTATATTTAAACATTTTGTAAAAAGTCATAGAGCACTAAGATCAGATGTATAAAGAATACACCACTTTTGTGAGACCAGAGAGCTATGTTTAATGTGTTTGTTTAGAGGACAGAGCTGGACTTGCATATATGTAGGATGTAGACAATTGGTCATGATAAGGTGGTGTACATGGTTTTCAGTTCTTGTTCAAATATGTGTTTTAAAAGTTTATAGAATGGAATTATAGAAGAGTGCTTAGGAGTTTGTCTCCTTTGCTGAAATTCTCTGTGTACCTCTGTGATAAGGATATTCGTCTGAGTAGCAGCAATGTGGGTTTAAACCATTGCAGGTAACAAAGACCATCTCTCTTACTTTTCATAAGTTGTCAGTAGCTGCTTTGCAGGAATCCACTCTGTTGTCTTCTTTCAGTTTGTCTTCACTGAGGACAGAGGAAAAGCAATGGATTCTGGACCCTGCAGTAAGAAAGGGCTCCTTTCCCGTTCATCAATTCTGCTTTTTATAGCGCTTCTCTTTTATTTTATGTAGTCACAACAAAAGAAAATTCAGTGATGTATGGAAAAAAATAGTATTTCAAAGATTTCCAGAAAGATTTATATAACATCCCTTTCATTTCCTGGTCAGAAGGCAAGCTGAGGGGACACACTAGTTTAGAGACAGGAAGAGAGAGCACAAAATTGGTGGGAAATATTGTCAATAAGTAAGAGTTAGTATCAGTATAGTTTCATATAAAAAAGAAACAGAATTATGCCAGTTTATATGATCTGAAAATCTGTCCTTTAGTTTTGAAAAAGAAAAGAAAAAAAAAAAGAGAATAATATAATCATGCAAGCAAACCAGAATTAATAGGTACTTACATATTTTAAAAATCTCCAGCATAGCACTTCAGCAATGTAGATGCAGAAGATTACTTATTTAATGGTGTTTTACCTATGGATAGACAGAAAGTTCATAGAGAAGAAGGACTCCAAAAAATAAATTTTAGCTAGTCTTCAGACAACTAAAATTGGTGGGCACACATTTTATTTCATTTTCAACTAGGTAATTTTTTTCTTCTTTAAAGTATTTTTCTATAGAAATTTGGTGGGTCTTCTGTGGCCCTGATTAAAATTTAATAATGGTTTTACTGGAAGTATTTAATTTATAGATATACTTATTTTAGTATTTGAGTAATGCTTTTATGAATCCAAATGCAATTCTGTGTAGTTCCTGCTCTTTTGTGGAAGGGAAATGGCTTTGTTTATTAAGTTGTTTTCCTGAGCTAACAATTGCTGTCAGTCAAAACTAACAATAAAAATTTACAGTTGTTCTGATTTTTCATTGTATTTCAGGGAAATCCACAGAGATCATATCTTAATTTTATTTTCCAGAACAATAAACCAACATACCAAACTTCATAGCTACCTACATCCCTCACGGTATACAGTCTTAGAGTTCTTTTCTCCTCCTACATGTACATAGTTCCTAGTTAGCATTAATTGAAATTATATGTATGCAACAGAGGACACTGGATCATTTAATATGCTTTTAGATGGAAGTATTCTGGAAAGAGAAGAAGCTATCTGTCTTTGAAATTGAGAAAGCTGTAATGATTTTCATAAGATGAAAATTTGGCAAATCCTCTTTTCACATTTCACATGGTATTTTAATATCATTTCTTCTCTAGTAAGAAGACCTTTAGGAATTACAGTGAAGACAATTAGCTTTCCAACTATAGAGATTACCAGAAAAATGCCAATTCACAATAAGAAGCTGCTGATTGCATCAAGTCCAAATAACTTCAGATCTTGCATCAGCAGGCTACAACAGGGGTAGAAAAGACCTAGTAATGTTTCATCTAGCCTTATCTTCTGCATACATTTCAAATAAGAGTAGTAGGTAGAACTACTCTAAACTAAACATTCTGGAATCCTGCAGACCGCTGATGTCATTATATGAAAAAAGTTTTCATAATGACATTAGGAAATGAGGACCACTTAGGAACACTCCCTTCATCCCAGAAGAAATTCCAAGGCAAGGAGCAACAGAGGAGAGTATCCTTAAGTTACTACTAAATTATTTATCTAGAATAGAAATTATTTCTCTAGAATGGAAATTGTACATCACCTTAGTATTCTAGAATAAATAGATGAGATTTTCGACTTAAAAAGATATTTTCACCAGTGTAAACGTTATAAGCATGCCTGGGTTTAGATCAGTATGTTAGGGAAAACAGCTTTATTTCAGTAAAATATATTTAGTTTGCTATCATTTGATCACATATCTTATATTCCACACTGTATATTGCTGTTTTAAAGTAACTTTATAGAACTTCAGAAAAACTTTATAAAAGCTTCAGTCATTGATAACAGTTTATTTTAATCCTAAATATTTCAAAATAATTTAAATCACTGAATAAATATTGTTTTATTTCTTGAACCTTTGTCTTTTAGCAACGTGTCTTTCTCTTGCCCTTTCCATTTGTGGGTTCTTTCTATGCATGTCTTTATTTTCATGGAAAGGATCTGGGCAGTCTGCTATTGCAAACCTAAGTTCATGTCTAACTCAGGCAGTACACGTTCCCCTTGTAGCCTTCAAAAACATACAAGTCTTCTGGTGAATAATACAATTTTGTCATTTACTTTAGGATGTTTTTGTTTCAGGCATCAAGAATGTAGCTATGAGCTGATTGTCCAGGTTGAGTGGTCATACTCAATTTGTATGCTACAGTCAAATTGGTGACTTAGATGGGGTTATTTCCTTTGTTTCTTTGGGTTTTGTGTTTTGTTCTGGTGTTTTTTGTTTTTGTTTTGTTTTTTTTTTAAGTCATATACACAAACTCACCCAAATTAAAAGAAATAATTGGCCAGTGCCTTAGAAAAATTTCATTCTAGTCATAACTTAATTGTAAATATTTTTGAGAGCCACTGTGTGGCATTGTTTCTTGTTATTTCAGAAGGGTTGTAGGTGTTAAACTGGTTGCAGTAACCTATGATGAGAAACAAACCAGTAAAAATATACAACAGGTAACAGTCGAAAAGACAGGAATTAATCATTTAAACTAATCCTTCATATGCATGTTTCTGCCCACCCCCCCCCCAACCTGTGGTAGAATAAATAACATAATTATTTTCACAGCCACCAGCAAGTCCAATCAAAAAGTGTTTTGTTGCATTTCTGATATGTACAACAGTAGGAAGAATAAATATTCCTGCTATTTGATTGAGTTCCTTTTAACCTTAATGAACAAAGGATACAACTATCCAAACAGTGTGATTTAGAAATGTGCCTATTTAATTCAATTGCATTTGTGGGCACTGATGTTTCAAGCTTGGTCTTAAAATCTCATTTATTAATTCAATAGTAGTTTCAATATTTTTTTTAATACCCAAACAAATTAAAAAAAACAGTCTGCAAACAATGAGTGTTTTCTCATACAGCATACTGCTTGAACCTCTCAGTTGAAGTCAGGTTTGTTTTAGTAAGAACTGAATATATGATGAATGTAGACATGTAGGTTTAGGCCACAAATGTCTATATGTGTCAATATATCCAAATGTAGTGATTAGAATTAAAATATTTCAGTAAAAATCATGGTTTATGCAATCAGTATTTTAATAATGTCATCTAGCGTTACCACCTTGAATTAGGATATATAACAGAATTCAGCATCGTTCTTTTTGTAAGCTTTTGTTTTACTCTTATACCAAGATAATGTAATATGTGTGAGAACATAAGCTTGCTTTTAATTACTGTCCTTTTCTCAAGCTTCTCTGTTGCATATTTTCAAGTTCTAAAGGTTCTCAGGAGCTGAAATAAAGGATTCACTGGTAAGGTGACTGAAGAACAATGACTATCTTTTGTAGTACTTCTCTATCATAAAGATCTCTAATAAATTTAAAGAAAAAATGAGATTAGCAGACAAGAAAATATATTCATCTAAGTAGCATATTGGTTTTTGTAGGTTCAGATGAAGATCTTTCACACAATTTGATCTTTAATGTGGCTTTTCAGTGCAGCAATCTTTTCATTTTTCCCTGTATTAAAGCAGGTGTGAATCATAAATGTGCCATTTTTAATTTATCAGGTCCTGATCCTATCAGTATGTCTATACAACTTACTAGCTGTTGACATGTATCTGACCCCTCTTCCAGTAATTCATTGAGATAAATGCATTTTCTAGGCTGGTGTCTGAAGCATTCCGTTTTGGAAGGTATGGCTTGGCATTTGATATACACCATCATCAAAATGGAAAGAACAATTTAGTCCAGCTTGATGTTTGTAATATAATAAAGAACAGTACATTTCAGTAGGGGTGGGAGGAAGGAATTAAAAAAATAAAGTCTGATGACTTTTGGTCAAGCTGTCAAGAAATTCTTGTGTTGTTCAGTTTGCAGCTTTCTGAAATGGACACTAATGGGCATTCACGTTGTCAGATATGCCAGCAAGGATTTTCTTTCTGCCAGCAATGGCAGTGATGTTTGGACAGAATTTGAGGTAATTGTAGGCATGTATATAATTATGGAAGTGAGGCATATTTGTCTTATGCCACAGCACAGCCAAGAAAGTATTTAGCAGGCAGTAAGTGGAATAAGGTCAGGGAGAGGGTTATCATTCTTGACATTGATGTGTTCTCTCTTGTACTGCCTGGCAGAAGCTGAGCTCTGAAGAGCATGCACTAAGCAATCCTTGTCCTTTTTTGATTGCTTGGAGTTGACATTTAACATGTTTTCCCTTTATTACTGACACATACAATCTAGTTTAGCGTATTTCAGAGTCTCTGAATATTTAAGTTCTTTAGTTTGTTCCTGGATACCAGAAATTGTTTGCTTTCTCTCAAGCATTCTTTAGGTTTTTGGACCAGTTTTAACTAAACTAGTTCTAACTAAACTAGGCTAGTATTATGTAATGATTAGAATGATGAGGGTGAGGATAATATTTGACTCTGTTTCCAACTTTCTCTTTGCTTTTGGGAAGGTAAAATTGCTTCTTAATGTCAGGTATATCAAATAAAGTCAATTATGAGTGGGTTTTGCATAGTGTTTTTTGATATTCTGATAGAATATCCTATATTCTATGTTGTATCATCAGACCAAAGTAGTATATACAAAGTATAAGCTGCTGGCAGAAAGGAAAAGTTTTTACCAGATTATTAGAATCTGTTAAAGATAAAATATGTAGTGTAATACTGTATCTAACAGTTGCACAGAAAATTTCTTTGAAGGTTTTCTTTTGATCATAGTCTATTTAAATTCTGTATGCTATTTAACTAACGATAGAAAGAGCTATATTACAAGCACATTATTAGTGCAGTCACTATTATAAAAAGTTATAAAACTGTTTCTGTGACTCGGAAAAATCTGCAAAAGTGACTTCATTCATACAGATCTAAGACTGGAGTCCTGTAACTCTCAACACATGGGAACGCTGAAAATACAAACACATGGGAATGCCAAAATACAAATTTCTTGGAGACAGGAAGTGAACCTCAAATTTATATTCACAGAATTCAGCAAGTACATTGCTGTCTATAAGCAATTCAGTCACAACATCTTTGTTAGGTGCTTATTTATTTAATAATGGTGAGTTTAGAGCAGATCTTTTTAAACTTTATTTTCTATTCAAGGGTAAGGGAATGCAGAAGTAAGGCTTGGTTCACTTAATTGTGTCTGAACACTGGATTCTCAAATTAGTAAACAATAGTCTATATACTGTAGTTTGAATTATTGAAATAAGATGTTACCCTTCACTTAACGCTGGATCAAACAGAGAGTTTTTGTGGGTGCAGATCACAGCTATTTAGTACCTATACTCAAAGAAATTTTCCAGACATGGATACATTTATGTGGATACATTTATGGTATTGTGGAATACAGAGTGGTTGACCAAAAAAATGATACTAGGAAACTGCAACAAAACCAAAACCATTGAATTTAATGATGATATCCTCATGCCTATTTGGAACATTACAGTTCCACAAAATGACCGCACATGAAGTCCTTAGTGGCTGCATGAAGTCACTGAAACATCCGTTGAAAGCTGATGGCGTTGGTAGAACACCAAAATTTGTAAAATCTATGGTAGAAGTTGCTGAAAATCTTTAAAGTACTTTAAAATATTTTCCTAAATTATACATTTCAGTACACAAATTAATTACTTAAGGTAGCTTGCAACTATTAAATTATTCTTTATGTGCTAATTAGAAAGTATTTAGTTTAATAACTCTTGCATCAGTTCTTATAAAGACTTCACTTCATACCTTGATAGCTGTCACTCAGCATTAGAATGGCTTACCATTATCATTGTTCATTCCTGAAAAAAGTGAAATGCGGTAAGGCTCAAGGGCACAGGACATAGAAAGAACATACAGGATTATGGAACGTATTTCCAGGAAAGAAAAAAAATGGCTTCGTAATCACAATTTCAGGTGAAAGTATAAAAGCTATTTCAAGCTTATGTGTGCTTCATTAGCAAAAATGTATTTACTTTAACTAAACCTTGAGCTGCAAAAAAGGGGCAAGAAGTGGGTGAAGTGAGAAACATAAAATTCTTATGTCTGTATTTAAAATTTGTAAGGCATTTATATTTGAGTGATGAAAAGTAGATACATAAAAGTTTAGGGCATAAAGTTAAAACCCCGTCTGTATCAAAATGTGCAAACACTATTATCTGAAAGAAAATTGTACTTCTGTAGAAAGACTAAGGTCTCAGTGAATAATATCAGATATTGTTTCATGATGAACCATCTGGAACAACAGACTCCAAAATGTCAGATATCATAGTAAAGCCAAATATCATGTAATTTCTGTACTAAACACTCTGTCAAGTTGCGCTTACTGTCACCAAAGGGGTTAGATTTCATCAGAAGGCAGTGAGAGTTACAGCGTTTAGTCAGGTTTTTTTTCATACAAGTGAACTGAAGGACACAGAGTATCACATTCAAGAAAGTATTTTTGTCTTATTTTTACAGAATATTATGCTAATAAATTATAAAGATCTATTCTTACACATTATGAAAATAATTTCCATTCTGTTCTGGTTTCTACATATTTTCTATCATATTTTAATAAAATAGAGCAGTTACATATTTATGTTTCAATAGTAACTTTCTCTAATAAATGACTTCACAATTAAGATTGTACATTTTAAATTGATTTTTGACTTCAAATAATGTTTTTAATTTTATAAGGGGAATGAAATTCTGTCATCAGATCACAGACTGACAAACTAATTCTGCTGGTCCTTCTGTTTGCAAAGAAAATCTTAAAAGCACAGAATTATTTAATCTAATCAGCAGTTCTCAACTGTCTTGTTCATTTGTAGCATTTTAGCTTAGATAGTAGAGATCGTATTTAATTTTCAGTTGTACTGACTAACCAACTCCTTAGATAAGCACACAAGGAAAAACAAAAGTGATATGCACTTGGCAAAAAACAGAAGCTAGTACTTCAGGTTGCCAAATTTAGGCGAACATACTTGAGAAATTACTAATCATGGAAAGTCTTTGTAAAACTAATCTTCTGTTTGCTAACACATGGCTTCAAAATAGTTAAGAACAGACTGTCCTGTCACACCTATGCAAAGATTTAATTTTGGGTTAAGAGTACTGAATTTCAGATATCTGAACTTCTTTATAGCCAATGGAGTTGTCTAAAGATAAGGAACATTCTTGGCATTTAGCTGCTGTTCCAAAAGGCTCCACCACCTAACCTCAGTAGTTCTGCTCATCTATTGTTGAAAAGAGAGAATATGTATAAAGTGTATTCTCTCTTTCTCTCTCCATTTCTTTCCCAAGGATAAGAGAGAAAAGGGGGGGGGGGGGGGGGGGGGGGAAAGCTGTTTAATATACTAGAATCACCTAACTGGTTGAAGACAATAAAATGGCATAATATGTGATAGCAACATGACACAGTAATTGGTACAGTCACAGTACATAATCTTTGTGTTTCAATCATATAATTTGTATTCTGCAGGGCAGTTCTGAAAACTTCTGTGTTTTACACAAAATTTCAGTTTAATGTTGAAATAAATTTTTAATAAATGTTCTCTTAAAAACCTCAATGCTATGGAAAGAATTCATTAGAGCAGAGAATATCAATGAAGACCTGTTGTCCACTTACCTATGTTTTTTTCAATCTTTGTGTTTACTTTCCTCAGCTGTAGGCCTTGCTGCCTGTCCAGAACCAGTAATTCCTAGCAATGGGATCAAATCAGGAGATAGATATATGGTGAATGATGTTTTGTCATTTCAGTGTGAGCCAGGATATACATTACAGGTATTTTTTTCTTTCTTTCTTTTTGCTTCAAATTATACACTGTGGAATAATTGCAAGAAAATGGCAGTAGGCCGACCCAAAACCTATTTTAGTCAAGAGTCTGTAGTGGGTCCGTAGAGGTGATTTAAGCAGAACCTGTGTGAGTACTCCCACATTATAAAGCTATGAATGTGTAGCATGTCTGGCCATCAGCAAACCCAGGCTGGCAAATCTTGTCTTAGATTAACATATCATTGAGCAGTAAAAACCATCAAAATGGACAAGGAAATAACATGGTTAAAATGTTTTCTCTAGAAAATGCATTTAGTACTATGCTTATTGAAATTGTACATGTGTTTTTGTATTTTTTGAAGTGGTTCCTCTAGGTGCAATTTTAACCACAGTGGTAGCAATACCTCATGAGATTTCATATTCTGCTCAGAAATTGAGAGTATTTAGTTTCTAAAGCAAATTTTACTCATGCTAAATATACTCTTAAAAATCTTTCAAGGAAAGAAATACTACAAAGTAGTTCACAGATTGGGAATGTTCACTGTTCACACACTGGTTTAGTTTCCCATGGTAGACACTTATTGAGCTGCTGTTTGTAAATGTCACAGCACTATGCAAATCTAAGACTGAAAGCTTTTTTCTTCTCTCATTAATTCCTCTAATTCATTTACATATATTCCACCACTGGTGCGATACATTGAAAACATCTGAATTCAGAATCTTTTGGGTGGTAATAGGTCCCACTCAAGACAATGTAAAAGCATACCACTGTATAAGAGAAAGCAAAGTGTCACAACTTCTGCTCCAGAGAAGGATCAAGTCATGGCTCCCTATCTGATGTTTGCCAATTCAGTGCTCCCTCAGCATATATAGGCTTATTCTTTGGTCTCAGTATTCCTTACCATTCTCCTAAAATTCAGACAGGATTCAGACTGAACATCTTAGCTCTAGGCTAGCTGTGGGAACACCTGCACTTGAAAAGACTCTCTAGGTAATAAGCAATAGGCTTACCTTTTCAGTCATGTATTACAGATAAAAGGTCAAGTCTTTAACCTAATCCAGCTCTTTACATTTATAGCATGACTTGAAACAGTCTGCATCAGAAGCATCCCATACCCATAGCAAAAAAGATTCTGTCATACATGTAACCTACTAATTAGGAAAGATTCAAGACTTGTGCACGATAAAGCCTATTCATCCTGAGCACTCACTGCTCATTTAATGGTTCGAGGATTGCTTACAAGTCAGCTGATGGTTCATATATAAACTACCTAAGTTTTCCTCTCTCCAGCAAAGGCAAATTTAATATTATTTTGAAAATACCCACTGGTTTAAAACCTTTCGTTTTTGGACTTTATTAACTTAATTTTCGCGATTTAATCTTTCCCTTACAGTATCCTTTTTAGGTAGTAGTAATGTCAGTAAGAAAATGAGAGACATACAAGATTTGATATCATTTTTTTATTATGTGATCCCTTCAAAAGGACTGGCTGTCATTAAAGCTTAACTCCCAGGTGGATTCTGATTTCCATTTAAAGACTGCTAATGAACCATTAACTTTTTTCTACTTCAAAGTAGCATTAAACTAAGTATATGATGAAATACCATACTCTACAGGTACATCTATATTGCTATAGCCAAGGAAAAGCTATGGGAACTGAAATTTGACCTTCAGTGCTATTAATTTGTTAGAATGGGGTGCTGGTGAAGTATCACAGTTCAGTAATTATCACAAGGCAGAGACTATTCCTGATAGGCAGTTTGCATCATGACACTTTGTTTTGGAGATGAATTTGGAAGAAAAAAGTTAAGGAGGTAGATACACAAAAGAATGACCTCAAGGCTAGAAAACAAGCCCATGCATTTCCACTAGTATAGATGTAGCTTATATGTTCTTACAGTCCTTTTTTGTACGCATTGAGCTAAATTTATTATTATTAATCCCTAGACTCAGGACATTCTGTTTCAATGCAGAATCTATCTGGAAGTCAGCCTATAATAAACTTGGTTACACAACAATAAATATAATTCTATTTTAAGAATTGTTGGATTAAATCAAAAGTAATCTCCTTTTTGCTTCTTTAAGAACGATTCCTATTTTGAATATTTGTAGAAAAGCTGTGTGGAATTCTTTATGTATTTTTATTCAGTTCCACCCTATGGTGAAAAGATGAGGATCTGATGGTGATGCTGGTAGGGCTGTCATGTAATTACTGTTCATACAATTGCCAGTAGGTGCTTCGCACCTCATTGCCATGATCCAGCCCACTGCTTCTGAGCTGTTAAGTATGAAATATATATAGGTGGACATCTGATTGCTGGGTAAGCCTGTAGCAGTGATCTGATAGAAAAAAGCTAAAAACTTACCCTATACTAACTTTCTTCTGGAGATGGAATAGCATCTAATCCCAATTTATTCCATCTAAAAGCCAGCTGCCTAATCCGAATTGGCTGTTTAGGCTCTTATTGTGACACTAGAGATAAACAGCCACACACTTCCAAGGGCTGATTCATACTAAGATTTTCTGTTAGGACAGGTACCTTACTCTGAAAGTCCATCTGTCTTCACTGATTAGGATATCAAAAGGTTGACATGGTTATCTAACTTTAAACTGCTTAGGTTTGGTGGGGTGACTCCTACTTGTATTGCCCATCATATTGCATCGCATCTGAATTTTGCATATGAAAAAAGGGGATGATTCCATTTTTATGACATGGATTTGAAATAGATAAACCCTCAATATACAGCATCATTGAATTTTCTGTCCGTACTTAAAATAGCACTGCTGAAATATTGAGGTGGGGTGATAATAGCAGAATATGAATACTTCAGAAGCAGTTGGAATGAGTATAGGAAACCTTTTGAAGATACGCATTGTTAGCCCTGTTTTGAATCTATTTTTACTTAGAAAAAAATCAGAAATGTAAGTTCATAAATACAGTATTAGTATAAAACAATCACGTATTTGTGAGGAAGAGATCTGCACATAAGAAACTGATCTGTGTTAATGCTGAAATTTAATACACTGTGTGTATCACTATCACAAAACCACACAACGTCATTTGTCTGTATGCAGGTCTTTTCTGTAGTCCTTGAATATGACTGCACTTTTGGTTTTATACTTACAAGGATTCTATAATGAAATAATTTCTTAAAATTTTGTAGCATATTGTTCCTTAACTGTACTTCTTACCTCTATTTCCATACATATATAAATTTAATTGTAACTGTGGAATCTGACTTATATAAAAACTAGTTTCATTATCTTGTCTAAAGTATAAAACAAAAGACCATCAATATCCAAATTCAATAGAAAAGAGTTTGCATCTTTTCAAAATATTAATGAGGATTTCTATGCTGTATGGACTCTGCTTTAAGAAAGTGCATACACATGTATGTATGCTCAGACAGGACAAGTAAAAATGACTCTAAATTAAAAAGAAATAATAATGAAAATAAGGTTCTACGAGGCACAGTATGTTTGCTATTCAACAAGTATAGATCAGCATAACTGCAGATCTATTCTTTTTTTCACCCTAGCTGTGAATTTACCCTCAGTCTTTAGAGAACATATTCACAGCTAGCAATAACAATCAGGTGTGGATTAGTTTATAATTGAGACTTACCAGAAAAGTCATAGAGCTCAAACTACTACCTGGAGATGCATAAGAAAGGTAATTGCTAGCTGTAGGATTAAGTGTCTCCCCCCAGGAGGGGACTTTAAAAGACTGAAATCAGAGTGTGCTCTTGTTGGGAAGAGGCTTGAAGCCAGAGGAATCATTTCATTTTATTTTTCAAAAGAACTTTTATAGGCCATTTTACTTTTTTTCCTGAGTGTGGTAGTTAAATTATGGCTTCCCTCTGACTCACATCAGAGACATGAAGAGAGAATAAAATAAAACAGGGAATATTGCATTAAGTAAATTATTCAAAACCTCATCCATTTTGCAAGTAACTAAGATGACATAATAAGTGCATGCACATTTTTCCTTTAAAATAAAAAGGTTGCTTTTAAAAAAAAAAGTATTTTATTGAATTGTTATCAATTTGTGGTATTTTTATAAGAAAAAGACTAATTTAAGTTTTCCTAATTTTAATGAAAACTGATTTTCTTTTCCTTCCAAGCCATTTTTTGGAAATGCTCCAGTTTGTCTTTCAGAAGCTGATTGTTTAAATATACTTAACTAAATGATTAATTAAAGTAGTTTTATTCCATACAATTCCATAGAATTCTATATGAACTTTATTCAAGGTAGTGTGTGTAGTGTCTTTTTTGTGAACATACCAAATGATGCGGAAGTAATTTCATCACATTGATTTTCCTTTACTGTAATTTACTTATTCATTTTTCTTATTTTTATGAGAATTTGATTGTTATGGACAAATATTTAAATAATTCTTCATATAATATTGATATAATGTGCTACCTTACTAAATATTAGACTCTTAATACACTTAATAAAAATAAACAGGAGATGTTAAGTGACTTGCCCAAGTTTGTATATCCAAATGATTAAAACAGGAACTAAACCTTACCCTCAGTCCCATGTCTCAATCTTTATATCAAACTCCTTCACTCCTGCCAGCTTATTCAACTTTTACATTCCAACAGCAGAATGCATAACCCAAGTTCCTCAAATGACAGAAATGACCAAAAAACCACTTATTTGCACTACTGTTAAGCTTGAAGTGTTACCAGTGCAAGCAAAGCTGGGAGCATTTTGCAGTTGGTCCTGGGCAGCCACCCTGAAGTATGTGAGAATAGGCTTTGCAGGTCACTTTCAGCTACCACATGATTATTCTTGGTTCCTGTGACGTTCCTTAAAAATATGCTGAGTAAATTAAACGTAACAGCTAAACAAAGAGGCACTTGTGCTTTTATAGCTGTCTGCCACGCTGTTGCGTGTATGCAGTGGGTCATGTTGTTAGGCCATGTGAGAGTTCAAGGCCTGCTGGTAATTGTGGATGACTGTCTTGGCATGGTCCACATCCACACCATCTGTAGCAAGCAGATGTGGAACAAATTCCTCTCTGGGTCTGTACTACTCACTCACATCAGTGGTTGATTCACTCCAGATTGCAACCTGAAAATGAACTGGTATGCTTACACTGTGGATGAGAACCCCGGAACTGAAATAAGGAATGAACCAATTTGACCGTATGAATGCACATAGTCAGCTGCTTCTGTCTTGCAACCAGCCTTTTATTTAGTCAAAAATGTGAAGAGGTTTTCAAGTTATCAAAGGAAGAGTGTTTTAGAACATCTATCCAGTAGAAAAATAAGAACATAAAGCCTGAAGTATTTGAAAATAGAGTTTAACAAATTTGTAAAAGTAATTATAATGCAGTTGGTTGATACAAGAAAAGACACAAATAAGATGATCCAGGAGGTCCTCTGTAGCTCTGCCTTCCTGGAAAGTCCCATAATGGATGTCTGTAACCTAATATTTTGCCCTTTCCAAACAGGGCCGTTCTCATATTTCTTGCATGCCAGGAACAGTTCGACGCTGGAACTATCCATCTCCTCTCTGCATTGGTATGGATACTTACTTGTTTTCAGTGTGTTCTGAACATCAGTCAGAAGAAACTCCCAGCTTTGTCATACCTATTGTTCCTTCACTTAATTCTGTTTCCTTCAACACTTTTTTGAGTTTCCATTTGTATCTATGAAATATGAAAAATTACAATAAAATTTTTCTTTATATATAGTGTATATGCTATTTAAAAAAAAATTGTGAGAGTGGGCAAGGAGGAAAGCCGGATGTTTACCATTGTTTAGCTTGTCCTGAATACTCTGCTTTGAATCAGGCTGAATCTTCTTCAGAAGGGAGAGGAAATTAAGACATTCCTTTTGCAGCATGCTCAGTTTGGAGAACCTTCTAAAGAGCGAGGCAGGTCATGCAGGGAGCGGAGGAGACTTCTCAAAGAAGCAGGCAGTCTGTCTGCAGCACAGAGCACCTCTGAAGCCAAGCCTTCAGGGGTGGTGGAATGAAAAAGAGTTTTAGGGATCCGGAAAAGCTCCAGCTCTGTTAATCTGAGAAAGCTGTTAAATGATGCTGAGTTAAAAAGCAAAGATAAAAAGTATTTCCCTTTTAAGCATATGAAGACTTTACCCAACAGATCTGAGTTTTTTCTGTTCTACCGTATTGTTTCTTGATTAAACAAAGTTTAAGAGAGTCAAGATTCTGGTGCCTTTTGTCATGCTTACTTCAAGAGAAAGCAGGAATGGAGGGGAGAGAAGCACAGCTCCATCATAATATTCTGCCACTTCAGCTTTGAAATACATTCTTCAGTGAATGCTTTTAATTTTCAGTCAGCAAAAGCTGTTCCTTTTAGCTTCATATCTAAGAGGAATTTAAAGGATTGGGATGATACGAAGTAATATTAATGTGAAATGGTTTTAAAGATTCCTTGTCAAGTTGGGCCCATATATTATTTTGTATTGTCAACTTCTACAGAAGCAGTCACTTCTGATTAATATGAAAGCAGTGCAGTTCCTTCAAATCAATTTTAGAAATGGAAAATTTATTCAGGAAGGTGTATTTCTGGGTTTGGGTGTGGGGGTTTTTTGTGCTAATCTTGTATTTCACCTTGTATAGTAAATATAGTCCCTATTTACAAACAGTGTGCTCACTGATTTTTTTTTTTTTCCCCTTTAGTTCATGAAGTTTTGCTGTCATGGAAGCTAAAATACCCACAAGAAAACAAACAAACCCTTAAAACATGACCCCTTTTCCCTCATCTCCAACCCTTAAAATGTTGATTTTTCTAGAAATCTGTTCTTTTCACTAAACAATGTATTTAACATTGTAGAGAGATATTTGAGAAGTTTGAGATTGATTTCTCAGCTTTTTAGTGGAGCTTTTCCTATTTTGATTCAATTTCTTTTGTCATCTAACCAGTAGATTATTTTCATTTTTCTAGTACAATTATCACAACACACAGTATCGCAATTCTGTTACCAGATCATACATCAGGGTAACACTTAGCATGACGACTCAGGCTTTAAAGTAGTGATTCCTCAAATAATAAATATAAATTACAAGATTTTAATCTGATTTCTTGAAGTTACTCTTCCTTCATATTATTGCCCTAATGAAGGTGTAAACTCAGCCACTTCTTTACCAGTTGCTTCACATATTTACAGTTTAGCTTTATGTAATCCTAAATGATACAAATGGCTTTTCAATCTCCAAACACATGAATTTGCTGAAGAATAGCATACAGATAGCAAGCAAAGAATAATTCTGTTATGCAGCTAGTCTATCATCTTTCTGAATTAAAGAAAGGACTGTGGCGGGTTATTTTCTTTGTTTTTAAACTCAAGTGTGGTTTTAGCTATATTAACTAGCAGATCTGCAGCTGCATCATGGATCAGTGTCATAATTCAGTTTAATTCTAAATATGTTCCTCTGATTATGAAGCCTATCTCAGCATAGCACCAGAAGTTTTTAACCAATTAGTGAGCTGAGACAATCTGTTACCCAGTCTATATGTGCAACTACACATTTCCAGTAAAATCTCATTGAATGTATTACATTAAGCATGTTGCTCTAACTTGATTTTTTTTTTCACCCCCTCCTTCATGAGGAATGTTTTGACCATGATATATTTCACTGCTTGGGGGTCATGGGGATAAAATGGAAAATCTGTCTTTGAATTAATCATATGCTAGATATCAAGAAATAATATTCCTAAAAGATACAGTGACTTTCTTTTTATTTTTAATAGCTAAATGTGGTGGAACATTGACAAACATGGGTGGTGTGATCCTGAGCCCAGGTTTTCCTGGAAATTACCCTAGTAACTTAGATTGTACATGGAAAATTTTATTACCTATTGGATATGGTAAGTAAATTTCCATTTGAAGAGCAGTTATTTATAATCATCAGATTTTAATATATATAAGAATATTCTAATTTCCAGTATGAAATAGATTTTATCCAGTGAATGTATTGTGAACCCCTTACATAATTATGCACTATCTTTTGATTTGAAAATGGTTGGCAGTTTAAAAATACATCTTTGTCAAAGCAATTGTTATTTGTAAAACTCAGCCTGTCTCAGAAACTGATTTCAGGGCAAATGAAATCCAGTGCATGAATATATATCAGATGAAATAGATATTGTAAGTTCTAAATTAATTAGTGGTCTTATGTTTCATGTCCTTTCATTGTCCCCCAAGTGACTTTTTAAAAGTATTTCTTATGTTCTATGAAAATGGACAAAACCTCATTTCTAGCACTATGAATTTGGTTAAAAACATTCTAAAACTTTATTCCAAATACCAGGTAACAGTTACCAACTTAGAAATTTTCTGGGTTTGCATTAAATCTGTTGTCATATGGAAAATGTCTTCACAAATAAATAATAATTAGATAGAGAAGGCAATCATGGATAATAAGAAATCTATAAGTGCATGTATAAAACACAATCTTCTATCATTATCAGAAGTAAAAGAGGAATAAGTTTTCTTGCTGTGAAACATTATGCCCCATACTGTGAATTCAGTGCCAGTGCTCAAAAAAGAAAATCAATTTTAAAAGCTTATTATTAAATTCACTATACCCATCTGTGGAAATGAATTTATTTTCTGTGCTTTCCATTGCATTCATAAGAGGGATTTTTGTAGTAAGATGTACTACTTACATAGAGTGTGTTATACTAAGCTCATTTGTAGAAATACTGCACTACTGTTTAGAATAGTGCCCTTTATCAGTGCATACATGGTAAAACTGATTCATCATAGTTATGGATAGCCTTAGTAGCCTTAGATATCCTTATAGCCTTAGGATGACCATAGACAAGACATCCTTGGCTAATTTTGGCATTATAAAGCTACATTTGCAGAAAATACAAATGATAAGCAACTGTTCTGGAGCGATGCCATTCTAATTAGGCTACTGCAATACTGCCTTTTAAAAACACTCCTTCATATTTCTCAGAGTTTCTCTTTAAGCTTTTCCATGTAGACGATGTTTCATGGATTAATTATGCAAGAGTGTCTTGTATCCTATTATTTTCCCTCTC
Organism: Pelecanus crispus; assembly: GCF_030463565.1. Classification (NCBI taxonomy): domain Eukaryota; kingdom Metazoa; phylum Chordata; class Aves; order Pelecaniformes; family Pelecanidae; genus Pelecanus; species Pelecanus crispus. The sequence continues at coordinate 107,861,457 of NC_134645.1, forward strand.
ACTTCTCAGAAAGTCTCCGGTAGTAGTAATCCTATAAATAGAAAAGATAATGATTTTGTTTGGCAAGGGATTTAACAGGTACAAGGTGTTCATACCATTGATTTATCATTGCTTGAAAAAAAGCTGGAAGAGGACATTTTTTACCATAAAGTTGCTGCAGGGATTTTTTCGCAGTGTCTGTCAGATAATCCACAGATAATGTCTTTATACCAGGTTTAAGCATTGTGATTGATGTGATGTTTCACAGAGAACTTTCACTAAAAAAATCTTGGATACTATTTTAGTTACAAGTATAAACTTGTCTCCCTAAGAGTTGTTTGTCTACATTCATTCTATTGTATCAAAATAAATGCATGAAATCACTGAAACATAGAAAACATTTCCAAAATTGAAAAATGCTCCAGGATTTTTTTTTTTCGGGAAGGATTTTAATGTGTGATCGAGTTAGAGTTTAGCACTATACACAAAAACTGATCCAGAGGACACTCATGAACACGTAATGATTGATTCAAATTCTACTGAAATAATTAACCTCACAGTGACTTCATCTCTCAGTAAGTATTCCTTAATATCCATCCATTTATTCAAACTTTGTAAATAACTGAAGCCCGTGATATTAGTGACTTAGTACAAGCACACGTGAGTGCTTAAACAAAGTCCAACAATAAAACTGTGGGAGCTAAATGTGTCCCAAAGTATAGTGCTCTCTTCATTACATGAAAATATACTGATCATGTAAAAGAAGACCCTACTAAAATCCAAATATAAGACCCTACTAAAATCCAAATATTTTATACAGATGAAAAGTACATCTTTTCAAGTCAGTTGCAGTGATTTTGCAATGATTTCAGGTAGCTGTTAATTGATTAGCATTTGTAAAAAAGATTAGCTCAGCTTGGAATTCTCATTATTTAGAGTCTGTTAAGTAAGAGAGGAAATCCTGTTGAGTTTGGAGAAGGAAGTAATATAATTATAGTTTGACCAGATAATGATTTATTTTCTGTAGCTATCAGTTTTATCCTGTGTAATTTTATGGAAGAAATTATTCCCTGTAGAAAACTTTTTCTTTGACATACCAAATTGACGATTGTAACTTCTATAAACAAGGAGGTAAGGCTTGAGTGACACATACAGTATGTCCTTTAATTGAAAAACCTTTAGAAAAAAATATGTTTATGTTTAAAATGTGACTATTTTAGGCAGTTTAATATTTTAAATGTTACTAGTAAATCTACCTTTTTACTTTTAAAATACAAAGCTTTTCTATAATGAATATTTACAAATAGTCATATAAATTCCTTCTCAGTAATTAAACAGCAATGATTGAATTTTAAAGGTACTCTGTGGCTCATCAGAGACTACTTCAGAACAGGAGGCTACTTTTATTTAAATACCTAAACACTGATTTTGGGTCTATATACATATGTCACTATAGCAACTTAAGTGTAATATTAAGTGGCTGCTTAGTTCTTTAGAATTCCATGCTCCTGACATCCTTCTCTGGTGGGAATCACTAAATGCTGATCCTGAAGTCAAGTTGTTTCTGAGCTGCTTGGTGTCCTACCTCATCTTAAATCGTGGGAGCACTGCAAAATTAGTGGCTTCGCTCAAGTCAGACTAGTCGTATCAGACACCATACAAGAGATGGCTGATACTGACACTTTGATATGTTCTGTATGTCTCTCTCTATTGATCGCATCAGAATAAGTTTTCTTATTCAGCAGCTGAAATACTGGGTTTCATATCTCCCACTCTGCATAGGTCAGAGAAGGTACTAGGGCTAAATAACCCATATTCTTATGAGTGCTCCATAACAATCAGTTTATTTGGTAGTTTATTTAGTTCCTCCTGTAGCAAAAAAAAAAAAATCCATTTTATACAGATTATTATATATCAAATCACAGAGGCAAAGAAAGGAGCTATAGAGCTAGACTGAGTGAATTACTTACCCTGGTGATTAATGTATAAGGTATTCTCCTGGAATGAAGAATATGTCTCTCCTGCTCTTTAAGAATGTCAGGCAGAGAGATAAGGCATTGAATATTTCACATTGCTTTGTTGGCTCATTCAGCAATTCTGTTTTATTCCATTCCAGGTAGTTCTTCATAGTCTACCAGACCAAGGTTAAGCCCAAGCAGTGTGGTTGCAAGTTACTTGGTGCTACGTGGCTTTCAAACCAGGGGTTCATCCACCATCCCTCTTTTTATATAATATACACACATAGTTTGAGAAGCCTGAATTCCAAGTGCTTAGTCCACATGAAGTAGTGCTAGAACCTAAAAACAGCTCTTCTCATGAGATTATGCTTATACTTCTGACTGTTGAGCATTTTGGGAGCCATCTCTCTCCCTTTCATTTTGTGAGAAAGGCCTGGTTCAGCCACCTGAATTCTGGGAAGGGTTTGTGGTAAATGATCCTGAGTAAGTAGCTGTCACCACTCTGGAGTCCTGTGCATCTTAGAGTGCTGCATACAGAGTAGAATGGCTCTAAAGACACACTGGCCCAAGCTGGAGGGAAGAGGAGGCATATATAGGTGACTTGGGTCAGGAAAAACAAGGTAGAGTAGGTGGTTGGAACTAGGTAGGTAAACTTCTGCCTCTGAAAGGTCACTCTGTTAGTTACTTTCCTGGGTACTGAGCTGATCCTGAGCCTCTATGAGAGGCTTGGCCCACCTACAGTAATGCTTTTTGGGCAGAGTCCTGACCATGCTGTGACACAGCAGGATTTGTGACGTGCCGCTCCCTTAAGTGTTTTTGTTGGCTGGTTTAGGAACCTGACAAATATCTGGTTGTTGACTTTGTGACTTTGTTTCATTGCTCCCTTCATGTGTCATGATGATATTTATTGGGAACCAAAAAATTAGAAGCTCCAACTCTTGCAATACTTAGTGGCTATTTCCTTAATTTAAGTATCCTACTTTGAATGGTGACCAAAATAAAAATATTGTGCCTCTAACAATTATTATGACATCTGTTTTTTGTATTTGCATGCTGTAGCATTAACTAACATGAGTTTAAATAGTCTGTTTTCAATTTATCTTTCTTTCTCAATGCTGCAGGTGCACACATTCAGTTTCTGAATTTCTCTACTGAAGCAAATCATGATTTCCTTGAAATTCAGAATGGGCCTTACCACACCAGCTCTATGATCGGACAGTTTAGTGGAATGGAACTCCCATCACCCTTGCTAAGTACTACTCATGAAACACTCGTCCATTTTTACAGTGATCACTCGGAAAACAGGCAAGGATTTAAACTGACATACCAAGGTAAGTAGGAACTAGGACAATGAATTTTATGGTTAAAAAGGATTTTTTTTATTATTATTATTTTTAAAAATACATTAGGCATATACTATAAAACATTTTTAAATCTGTTTAAATTGTTTAATCCATAGGTTGAACTTTTTTACAACTGAAATTGTGTTGAATTGAAATCCTTATTTTACTGATGTAAAAACCTGAAGCCAAGGCGATGTCACTTGCCAAAGATGACATAGCTGATACTCCTTTCCATCCCATTAAGGTGTACTGCTACTGGAGAATACTGCTAATACTCACTGTCTAGTTTTCCAATTTATATAATCTTGTTATATATACATATATAAAAATATACATTATTTTTAATGTAATGAATGAGTATTTCAAAATATGGTATGAGTTATTTTAAATATTCAGGTTAAAATTTTTATAATTCTTATATTTTTGCAGTCTAGACTTATGTGAAAATTAACAGGAAATGAAAAGACAACAGATAGCACCCATTCTGTATCTGTATTTTCAAATACATATATTCAGTATTTGAACATATGAACTTTTTGTGGTCTTCTACTGTTGGCTTTTTTCTTCATCTTCATTGTTTGTTTTTTTCCCCATTAGTGACAATAAAACATCATTAATGCATGCATATTTCTAAAATGTTAGAATAGTCTTACTGAAATCTGTTGAGCCCCATTGCAGGATATGAACAGTTTAACAAAATGGAATGGCTGGTTGAATTCTCGTCTAACTGCAGTGAGGGAGATTCATGCTACCTTATTCTAGCCTCTTAATTTAGATAACTTGGTTAGGTTTTCATATATATATATGTATACAAGCCTATATGTTTGTATAAACATGTATATATTGTGGGTTAATCCTGGTGGGCAGTTAAGTACTATGTAGCTGCTCACTCACTTGTCTCCCACCCCCAGTGGGATGGGGGGAAGTGGAAAGGAATAGTAAAAGCAAGAAAACTTGGAGGCAAAGATAAAAAACATTGTTTAGTAAGTGAAGGATAAGGGGAAGAAGAGAGAAAGAAAACAAAACAAGTGATGCAAATCACTCACCACCTCCCACAGGCAGACTGATGCCCAGCCAGTTCCCAAGCAAAAGATGGCTAACGTCCCTAAACCCCCTCTTTTCCCTTTTATTGCTGAGCATGGTTTTATATGGTATGAAATATCTCTTTTGTTAGTTCAGGTCATCTGCCTCTTTGATGTTCCCTCCCAACCTGTTGCACAGTCCCAATCTATTCACTGGCAGGACAGAGTGAAAAACAGAGGTGGCCTTGATGCTATGCAAGCACTGTTCAGCAAAAGCTAGAACATCAGTGTATTATCAGTATTGTTTTGGTCACAAATCTAAAACACAGCACCATATGACCTACTATGAAGAAAACTAACTCGTAGCTAACTATCGTAGGTAGGCCCAGTACAGTATTTATTTGTACACACACATATATACAGTTATAGTTAGACTGTATCTACGCAGTCAATGGATAGAGAGGAAAAATCTTCCAGCAGATGATTCTGAGCACCTGTTTGAAAAGCAATATTAGTAACGTGGATGAAAGAGTCCTGAAATAGTGCCCTTATTGAGAGCAAAGATGCAGCATTACTCCATAGATATCAATTCAGTTTGGCTTGCTGGCTACTCAGTTGGAATATTCCTTGTCACAACTCATTTTAATACACACTGTGTCTTGCCTAACTGCTATTCATGGGCTATAGATGTGGGAGAGAGATAAAATACGGGAGTTTGGCATGGGTGTCACATTCAAAATGTTCTTAGGGGCAAAAGGAAGCATATCATATATAGAAAGCTAAGAATTTATTTTTTAGTCCAATTAATGCTTACACAGTTAAGTTTTCCAAGTCAGTTAACACAGAACAAAATCATAAGCAATGCAGTTGAAATTTTTACGCAAAAAATTCCTCCGACGTACCTCATTTCTTTTGTGTTATGTTCACCCTCTCAGTGCTCTTATGGAGCCTAACATTGACACCTTCTGTCTTTCTCATGTAGAACTGGAGAGGCAGTCATGAGCCTCTCAAGCTCTTTGCTGGGAAACATATGGTAGGGATTTCTTACTCTTCCATCTTGGGTTCCACTTGGATTATTTTTAGATGTGTTTTTCTTACCACAGTCTGCTGCTTTCTTACCGATTCCCAGCCAGACTTTGAAAGTTGCTTTCCCCAGCTTTAGTTACAATAAAGGATTGTTGCTTGTTAAGCAGTGACTGCCAGGGCTTGCCAGGCCTTTAGCATACATGATATTTGCAGAGCATGACCTAAAGCATGTTAGGTAATAATCACTTTGCTGCTAGCAATTGTTAAAATGAGCTAAAACCAGCTCAGGCCAAGGCAAGTCCAGACATATCTCAGATCTCTGAACTCTTGCACTGGCAGGTGCATAAATGGCATAAAGCCTATGGCATTTTACTCTGACAGAAAACTTCACTGTGTTTCAAGGGCTTGGAGATGCTGCAAATAAGGTAAAGTAATCCAGAAGAGGCTTAATCATTGTGGTATCTGCTTATAAGAATGTATTGTCCAGACGTAGGTAAAAAGAAACTGTATAGATGTTATGTAGATATATAGTAATATACATATAAAAAACCCTAGGCTTTGTTTGCTCAGCTGCTGACAAAGCAATGTACTGAATCCATCCATCCTCCTGACCAGGTAAAACTAACAGTTGCTGTACCAAGCAAAATAGTCTTTTGAGGCCTATCAGTAATAATTTACATGATTTGCAAGAATCATGTTTCAAAAGTATTTAATCTCTCAGGGCATCTAAAATAGGCATCTTAAATAAAAGGGAACAAATAATTGTCAGGACTAAGTAAAGGTTGTAAATAAAATTGGAGGGCGTATACCAGTGCAAGCAGATGTAGCACACACAAACTAAATTCTGTAAAGAATTTGAGAGAACAAATTCATACTGAATATTTAAAGACTTAAATTTTGTCAGTAGTTTTGCTTTTGTCATTTTCGCCATTTCTATAGAAATGAATTTGTAAAGCAAAGCAGATGGATCTGAGGACCTGACATCTTTATACATTTAATAGATGTTTTTTCAGACTGTTTCTAATTGAACCCATTTTAAGGTGTCCTACTATACTATAATTGGGAAAAAAGTTCTATAAGTAAAAAGGCATTGCTTTTCTAATAATGAAATTAATTTGATATACCCTTGAAAAAAGATGAGTAGGCAAAAAGAGTCCTTAGTTGTAGTCACATTCACCAAACCCATTCTAATTTCTTAATGAAGGTGTTGCATATTAGGAAATACCCACAAGACTGCATAGCTTAATCCTAGTCTGATTTTTTTAAATGTACTTAAGTTTACATTAAAATGGATTTAAGATTAAATTTGTCCTTTTACTGAATGATACTAAGCTTGGTTTGATTCAAGGGCTGCTTTTTCACGAGTGAAAAAAGTGTCATTTCTACCTACTCAAATATAAGTAGTGGTATTAAGGTAGCAGACCTTTTTTTGCAAGGTAGAAGCCTCTTTATAAAGATACCAATCTAAAAATAAAGGGAGATTGTTAATGGGTATGCTTATTCAAGCAAACTTCCATGTCATAAAAAATTAAGTTTTCTAGAGATCTTAGCATTTTATGAAGGACAAGGCTTTTTGATAACCCCTCATCTCAGGGGAAAGCAAAGAATATAGTGAATGATAGAATTATATAGTGAAATATAGAATTATATAGTGAATGATAGAATTAATAATGTTATTTCTCAATTTTTCTACTGATGTTCTGAAGACAGAAAAATATTTGATATTGAAATTTAATATAGCCTGGGGTTGTTCTCTGAGCAACTTCTTCTCTCTTGGGGAGGAAGAAGAGTGTATGCACACTGAGAACAGTAAAATATTTGCTTCCCATGCTTGCAAGGAGCTAGTGCTGCTTCTTAAGCACTAGACTATGAAATCTCACAGCGCAGGATTTGAATATATAACCTGAATCACTTAGGTACTGTGTATTTCTGAATGCAGTAAAAAGCTTTGTCTCCTTAGCAGAACCCTAGGGAAGTTACAGCTCTGAGTACCATTGCCAGTCAGCTCCTTGTTGTTGTACACTCTGATGTTTTCATGTTTTGTTATCGCATCAGCTTTACAATTGCACTACATAAGGAATGGTGGGTATTCCATTATGTTCAAGACTGAGTTACTGAATTTGTGTGTGGTGTGAAACGTTTTGTTTCACTTGTGGCAAGAAGGAAGTTCATACTGATTACCTGTTGAAATATCTGAAGCAGTTAAGATAAATTTTATTAGATATTATTTTTATTTATTTGTAAGGTAATGAGAGGACTTTAAAAGTGCCTGATTTTTAAAACAGCAACATTTAATTACACTTTTTCTGTTGTTGAAATAAATATTGTACTGTTTAACTCAAAAAACAGAAGCATTGAGAAAGGGTGTCTCTTATCACCGCTGTGGTTATGCCACCTATGAAAAACAGCAAAGACAGGAAGTAACCAGAAATGCTTAGAAGAATATTTCTAAATTGCATTTGACTGGCCATCTTGAGTTTCTGAGACCCTCCTATCTGTTGAATCTCAGTATCTGAGATGTAAACAGCCTATACACACTAGGTCTGAGGGGAAAAAGAACTGTCACAGAGGTTTGATTGGCAAGCAAATTTAGCTAATTACAGGCTCAGGATACTCTACATATAGCTGGAATGACTCAAGTTAGGTCAGGAGAAATAAATAGCTTTTATGACCTCTTAGATATTCATAACAGAATTTAGTACACAGAAGAATACAGTTAGTCTAAAGATTGTTAAGACATATTTGTGGTTTTTAATCCCTGGCTAAATTATGACTGTTAACTTGGCCTTTTAATATTTCTGGAACATCTTTTTTCCACATAGGTTTCCCTTTAGGACTCGGGTGTCTTTAAGGGAAGCAGATGAAATGTTTTATTTGTGTTATCTTTACTGGGGGAATCACAGTTCCTATTACTGGAAGTCTAAGAGTATTTTTAGTCTGTTCTGAATTTCAATGTAGCATAAAGCCGAATATCAGGTAAGAATCTTACCGTGTTGTACTTGGAGAGCAATATGTTCCAGAAAACACAAAAAAAAGTCCTAATTACACTCCCTTCCTTCCACAAGCACACTAATACACATACACGACATGATTTGAGCCTGTTAAATCTGATGACCTATATCTAGCATAAAGACAATTATGGTAGAGCTTCTATGTCATAGGAATCCTGGAAGGAAAAAGGGATTGTTGAAAAACTACCATATTTCTAAAATGGTTTCAGATTGCTTTTGGGGGGCTCATAACAAATGATTTTCTAACTCATGACAAAATTAAGCCATGTTTTGTGACTTTAATTCTGAGTCATTGCATCTGGAAGAATGATATTCTTTGGTGCCTAAGGCAATAAAGAGAGGTTCCAGATTGCCATCCTGGGTTGCAGCAAATTGTATACTGGGCTTCCATAAGAAGTGTTGGCCAGCAGGCCGAGGGAGGTGAATTTCCCCCTCTACTTCTCTCTTGTGACACCCCACCTGGAGTACTGTGTCCAGCTCTGGTGCTCCCAGCACAAGACATGGACCTGTTAGAGCAGGTCCAGAGGAGGGCTACAAAAATAATCAGAGAGCTGGAACACCTCTCCTATGAAGAAAAGCTGAGAGAGTTGGGGTTGTTCAGGCTGGAGAAGAGAAGGCTCCACAGAGACCTTATTGTGGTCTTTGAATACTTAAAGGAAGCTTGTAAGAAAGATGGAGAGAGACTTTTTACCAAGGCCTTTAGTGACATGACAAGGGGCAACAGTTTTAAACCGAAAGAGGATAGATTTAGATTTGACATAAGGAAGAAATATTTTAAGATGAGGGTGGTGAGACACTGGAACAGGTTGCCCAAAGAAGTTGTGGATGCCCCATCCCTGGAAGTGTTCAAAGTCAGGTTGGACAGGGCTTTGAGCAACCTGATCTAGTGAAATATCTCCATGCCCATGGCAGGGGGCTTGGAACTAGATGATCTTTAAAGGTCCCTTCCAACCCAACCTAGTCTAGTCTAGTCTAGTCTAGTCTGACAAATGGATTTTGTTCTTGAGTTTGTAGTTATACACAGCACGATACTGAGGAATCTACAATAAGACTAAATGAAAATCTTAAGTATCCTTAATTGTGAGCTTTCCTAACATTTGAGTGTTTGCATGCTCAGCTCTCTGCTAATACAATTTTTCTGCAAATTAATTATTTCCATGTTGATGTGTTATAGATATATGTGGCACTTGAAAAGGCAATAAGTCACCCTAGTGTTAATGTAAAAAGGAAAATACATTTAAATCATAAAAACAAGATAGCAGAAGATCAATTATATTTCTTTTGTGATTTATACTCTCTTCTTACCAGTGGAAAGTATATTGCACAAAGAAATACCAAAAGCCAACACGAGATCATTTTAAAATTCAAGTATTTGACTGTTGCCAGCATTGGAATTAAATATTTTTCTTAGATTTCCTTTACACTGGGCTTCATTTCAGGCTCTCACTAGAGTTTTTTCTGCTGTGAAATGGTATATAATTTTCTAAAGCTCAATACCAAACAAGTGTTCGGCACAACACTCATAAAAAAAGCTTTCTTTTGTGAGGTGTGACATCAGGATTTGTGGGTAATATTTGATAGTGATGACTGAATAATAAATTTCTCTGTTAAATCAAATTCGGTTGAATACAGAAGAATATAATTCATATTTATATTAAAACTATAAAACATATTCCCTGAGTGGCCTATAAATCATGATATCATAGTCAGATGGGTCACCTGACTTACAGTTACTCCAATAATTTATGCGTCATCCATAGGTTTTATACCAGAAGTCACATGCAAAGAGTATCTTCACATTTTATACCTTTTTTTTTTTTCTTTTTCAAAAACTGTACTCTGCCCACATGCAAGTCCTTTCACCCCTGATTGACTGACCTCCAAATTTGTGTTAATCTGCCTTAGGCAGAGGTTCTATTCTTACTAAAACAACTAGCAGAACAAACCCCAAAAGTTTCTGTATGTGTTTTGTTTACCTTACTTACAATAGGAGAAAAGCATAAACATCTCTGAATAAACACCAACTAGGATTATAAAAGATAGGCTGTATTTTTTCCATTAACAATCCAAGGGACTTTAAGGGATTTTGTACAAATTAGAGGGACAGAGAGATGTTGATGTTCTTTCAGGATTTCCTCTTTCACCTGCGCTGTTTCTGTGTTTTCTTCTTATGTAGATCTGTGAGGTAAGTTTTTTTCTGAAACGAATTTTTAAGACTAAATTAAAAAATCAGAGACCATATTAAGTGCATTTAAAATGTAATCTAATAATACTGTATTGCAACAAATTAACCAATAAGGAAGGATATTTTTCATACATATTAATCTCAAAAGCTTGTACAATCAAAGTTTAAAAGTTCCAACATTATTGCATTGTTCAAAAACACTGTCATTGTAATTATTGGACAATGTAGTGCTGCAACTTGTCGAATAAATCTGTGATCTTCTGACCCTCCACAGTAATCTTTTATTGTATTTTTAATATAATTTGCTAAGTAGCTTTTTACATGATTTATTAGTCTTAATATGTCCTGTACTCTTAAATAATCTTTCTAGTACTCTATTTTGTATAAAGATGTTGATAACGATATTATCTGCAGTAGTACTATACAAATAATGATAGCAGGAGTAATAATAGCATTAATAATTAATGAGCCATTACTAGATTTAGCAAAAAATTTTAATGAACCATAATTAAGGTAGAATAAAGCTTTTTGTGTTTCCTTTCCAGTAGCAATTAATTCTTATTTTTAAGTTTCTATTTTCTTAATTTTGTGTTATTTAGGGGAAGGGGAGTCTGATTTATTAGAGAACTTCAGAATATTTCTGGTAGAACGAGCCGGGTTAGCTCAGTTGGTTAGAGCATGGTGCTAATACCTCCACATCCCTTCCAGCTTTGTAATGTTACAAACATTGGATTCTGGATTCACTGAATGAATTAGGGGAAAAAAGAAGACTTTCTCAAAATAAATCTTCTATTTATTCCATAGCATGAATGTAATCATCAATGACTAAAAAAACTCATGTCAGTAGCTGTACTTCAGTGAAGCAATTAAGTACAAACTTTACTTTAAATAAGCATTTAAGCACACATAAGTTATATGTTTAGCTTAATCTTGCTGAAATTGGTTGTTTAAATAATCTAATTGAAAATAATAAGTATATACTTCTAGGATGACCATGTCCATATTGTAATCATTACCTTTGAAAAAATAACAAAATACTTTGTTTAAGAATGTGTTCTTCATCTCTCTTACTGTACTTTTAGACCTTGGACTTAACAGCACATGTTAATATAAAGCACACTGGTATTACTGCTCTTACTTGTCTTGGTTAACCCCAGCTGCCAGCTAAGCACCACACAGCTGATTGCTCACTCCTCCACAGTTGGATGGGGGAGAGAGAAGAGTAAAAGTGAGAAAACCCATGGGTTGAGATAAAGACAGTTCAATAGGTAAAGCAAAAGCCACACACACAAGCAAAGCAAAACAAGGAATCCGTTCACTGCTTCCCGTCGGCAGGCAGGTGTTCAGCCATCTCCAGGAAAGCAGGGCTCCATCTCACATAATGGTTACTTGGGAAGGCAAACACCATCACTCCAAATGTTCCCCCTTCCTCCTTCTTCCCCCAGCTTTATATGCTGAGCATGATGTCATATGGTATGACCTATCCCTACGGTCAGTTGGGGTCATCTGTCCCAGCTGTGTCCCCTCCCAACTTGTTGTGCACCCCCAGCCTACTCACTGGTGGGGTGGGGTGAGAAGCAGAAAAGGCCTTGACTCTGTGCAAGCACTGCTCAGCAGTAACGAAAACATCCCTGTGTTATCAACACTGTTTTCAGTACAAATCCAAAACATAACCCCATACTAGCTACTATGAAGAAAATTAACTCTATCCCAGCCAAAACCAGCACATTAGTTAACTTTCTTATCTTCTGACAGAAGTTTTTTGTAACTGTAACTGTAACTGTAACTGGAATGGAATATGTAACTGTAACTGTAAATGGAATGCTCAGGGAAAGCAGGGCATTCATTTTCTCAATAATTATTTCTTAAAAGGCAGTTACTTGTTATCTATGTGAAGTTGTTTGTGAATTATTCTACATAATATTTTTATAGAACTGTCTTTTTTTTGCTTCCTGTGGAGCATCAAAATATCATTGAAATATTCTAAGGAAATATATCTTCAATATGGAAACTTGTAGTTTTAAATTATCTTTATATCTTAGTAAACGAGTATTGGGTTTGTGTGGCAAGGTTTTGGTAGTGGGAGGGCTACAAGGGTGGCTTCTCTGGGAAGCTGCTAGAAGCTTCCCATATGTCCAATAGAGCCAATGCCAGCCAGCTCCAAGATGGACCTGCCACTGGTCAAGGCTGAACCAATCAGCAACAGTGATGGTGCCTCTAAGATAATATATTTAAGAAGGGGAAACAAAAAAAAAAACCCAACTGGGCTCAAACTGCAGCTGGAGGAAGGAGTGAGAGTATGTGAGAGGAACGACTCTGCAGACACCAAGGTCAGCGTAGAAGGAGGGGGAGGAGGTGCTCCAGGCACCGGAGCAGAGATTCCCCTGGTGAAGACCATGGTGAGGCAGCTGTGCCCCTGCAGCCCATGGAGGTCCACAGTGGAGTAGATATCCACCTGCAGCCCGGGGAGGACCCCACGCCGGAGTAGGTGGATGTGCGCAAAGGAGGCTGTGACCCCATGGGAAGCCCACGCTGGAGCAGGCTCCTGGCAGGACCTGAAGACTCATGGAGAGAGAGGAGCCCACGGTGGAGCAGGTTTGCTGGCAGGACTTGTGACCCCATGGGAGACCCATGCTGGAGCAGGGGAAGAGTGTGAGGAGTCCTCCCCCTGGGGAGGAAGGAGTGGCAGAGAAAACGTGTGATGAACTGACTGCAACCCCCTTTTCCTGTCCCCCTGCGCTGCTTGGGGAGAAGGAGGTAGAAAAAATCGTGAGTGAAGTTGAGCCTAGGAAGGAGGGGTGGGGGGAAGGTGTTTTAAGATTTGTTTTTATTTCTCATTACTCAGTTTTGATTGGCAATAAATTAAACTGTTTTTCTCCAAGTTGAGTCTCTTTTGCCTGTGATTGGTAATTGGTGAGTGATCTCCCTCTCCTCATCTCAACCCATGAGCTTTTCATGTTTTCTTTCCCCTGTCCAGTTGAGAAGGGGAGTGATAGAGCAGCTTTGGTGCATACTTGGCTTCCAACCAGGGTCAGCCTAATACAAAATGTTATTAATGAAAGCTCCCTCTGAATTTTCATCACTCTATTTTGTAAGAACTAAATATGTTTAATTGAATAATATTTTGAGGTCTTTGAAAACATAAAACCCGACATTAAAGACGATGAATCATTAATGCAATTTTTTTGTACAGAGATTTATCTAGAAAGGACTTTTTCCTTTGTAGACATCTGTCATTTTTCTAGATCTTTTTGATGCTCTGTGACTTTAGTGTCTTTCATTAATTCTTTTTAATTTTTTTGGTTAGGTGATTGTTTTTGCATAGTTTAATATATATTCAAAAATCCAATGTATTGTGAAAATCTTGTATTTCATAACATTTTAATGAATGAATGACTTTGTTATACCTTACTAGAATACTTACTATAGTGTTTAAATGTGAAAACATATTTAAGCTATTGCTGTGATTAGTTGTGTGCTGATTTATTGTTGAAGTCATTGTACAATTTTATTGATGCAGGTAATGAACAAACTGGAATATTGCCAGCCAAATAAATATAAGCCACCATAGTAATATATATGCTTATCCTCAATTTGAAATGTTTGTTTTGTTACATAGTGCTCATAGTACTGCAAAACTCCATTTTTTGTTGTGCTGCAATTACATCCATTCATAGTAAATGACACATAGAACGTTATGAATGTATATGAAAGTTACAAGAAAAAAGTTACCTCAAGTTCTTAGGCCGCCATTAATTGTATAAGTATACTTGCATATTAATTTAAAAAAAAAAGGATTTTCTAATTTTGGAAATTGCACTATGAACATGGTCATTCAATAGATATGCATTTTTAATAAATACAGTTTAATTCCAGGCATCATGGACAAATTTCTTTTCCTAAAGTATTTTACTATTTCTTTCTTAGAAAGAATTGCATTGTTTCTTACATAACAGGATAGGAAGAAGGTATTGAAAAATTCTGTGATAATTTTTAATCTTGAGCCACCTCTTAAATTTGGTCAATTAACTTAGTAATATTACTGTGTACAGCTTTTGGATTCAATGTTGCTGCATTCAGAGCAATTTTTTTTTTTTTTTATTTCAAGACAACATATTACATTAAAGCTGAGTATAAAGTTTATGACAATGTTTGACATACTCATGAAATTATGTCACTTAGTGACATACTCGCTAATATATCCATTTATTTATTAAATAAGTTAATTCCATGTACCTTGGTTAAAAAAATGTCATCCTGTTATAAGACTATTACTTCTCAGAACTTATGCTCTAGGTCTGAGCCTAGAAATTTATTTAAAAATAAAGATGTGATTTGTAGAATATCCTAATCTGAAGCCTGAACATGAACTACTAAAACACAATATTCCATCTTCATGCCCTGCACCCGGTGTTTCCTTGACTTTCCTCTCTAAATTCCTGATGTAGATGTTCACTCTCTTCCAGATTTTGATCTTTCTTATGCTTTGTCTCTAGAGCTAATCTTTTTCATTCCTTTATGAAGAACTGGATGGTCCAAATGGAAGATTTAATTCTTGTTATAACATTAGTCACTCTATTACTGGAGTTTGGCATTCCAGTGTTTACCTATTATAGAATGTATTACAGAACTTATATTAATGTTTACTTCCTGTGTTGAGAGCTGACTAAGCAATAAAAAGTACTTCTGTTCTCTTCCAGCTTATGAGTTACAGAACTGCCCTGATCCTCCTCCTTTTCTGAATGGATATATAGTCAACTCAGATTACAGTGTGGGTCAGTCAGTATCATTTGAATGCTATCCTGGATACGTTTTGAGGGGTCAGCCTGTTCTCACGTGCCAACATGGAATCAACAGGAATTGGAACTATCATTTCCCCAGATGCGAAGGTAACTTTCTGTTAGTACCTTTGCTTCAGAACACACAATACCTTCTACTTTTGTTTAGTTGTTTGTTTGCGTGTTTGTCATGCAGTTTTTGCTGAAGAACTGCACCTTTATTCTAATCTGTAATGTTAGCAGCTAAAGTCAGAATAGTATGTGCTTTTATAAATCATAAATATTTTATGAAACATGTTCCTCAGCAGTGATTTATTGTTCTTATTAATATCTGTCAGTTTGTATTGATTATGAGAACTCATGATATTGTCAGAAATTATCTTAAGCTCCATGTGAGGTTTTTTCCCTTCTTTTTTCTGATTTGGGGGTGAGTGGGGCAGTGTACAATGTAACATATAAAATTTTCCATTATAAAGCTTTTACTTGGACTTTCATCCAAAAAATACAATTCCTTTAGACCTTTAGAGATTTTGACAAGGTGTCATATAGGATGTTATGACAAAACTAGGTAGTCATTGTGTAGAACTGAAGTGGTGTCAGAGATTATCAACCATCTAAGAAGATACAAAATAGATTGAAATAAATTATTTCCATCATAACAAGAGGCTAATGGTGCTATAGGTTTTCACTGCAGAATACACTGATCGTGAAAGATGGGACAGATGCTTCTCTACACAAACCACCCAATAGCTTTTAGGGTAGTCAAAGTAGAAAAGACTGCGAGGAATTCAGGAGAGATCTAACTGAGCTACAGGTATAAGCCAAGTAGGCTCAGTCATTCTGCTTCAGGACAGACTGTTAGAGGCTAGAAAGAAATTTTCCAGGGGGACAGGTTAACACAGTGTTTTCTAGTTTGGATTCTTCTGCGCGTTCTTATTAGACATGGAGGGCTGAATATTGTCAGAAGCAAAAACTACGCTAAATGGACTAAAGGTTTGCTTCAGCACTGCAATTCCTTGCTTCCCAAATGAAGATTTTAGTACTGTGAATAATAATTTTGAATTATTTTCCTATTATTTCTGAGGCAGGTATTCTCCTAACAGCTTAATGGTATTGCTCTGCAGCATGAACATGTATTTTGTACATGTACTTGGGAAGGGACGTTTGTATTATTTCCTTACGTTGTCATTTAAATCCAATCTTACAAGAATCCATAAAATTGAAGTTCTAGTTCCATAATAGTTAGTGCAAATTACCATAAATTACTCAGAAATCTAGTAAAGTAAATATATAGAGGAGGTTGAAAGTATTGCATATTTCTTGGAATGCAAAGGGTTTACAAGGAAGAAATAAAGTTTAAAATTTGTTTTGTGGATGAAGATTTTCACAGACACAAATCTTTGTCCATCTGAGACTTGTTAAAACATAAAAACAATTACACAAGCCCAATTCTTTGGGTTTTTTTTTAAATATTATTTGTATTATAATTGGAATTATTAAACTAACAATTATAAACTTTTTTCATTATAATTTAAACTGTATTATGTCACATTCTTGCATAGACATTGTAGAAGTTTGAATATAGGAGGCTTCAGGAGTAAGTCATAAATGTGCCCTGCTGGCCAAAGGGAAAAGACAATGTCTGGACAGAGCATTTGGCATTGGGAATGAGAAAGGCCGTGTCCTCTGACTTCAGCAGTTCAGTTAGGAAGTAGTGCGTATTTGAACACAAGAGAGTAATGAGTTTTGGTTTATTTCCAAATGAAAGAACAGAGTTTTATTGCCAGGCACTTCTGCTGGTTTGCATTTTTGATAGTATAGAAGTAAAAGTACTAAAATGATGTTTCCAATATCGAATGGCATTAGAAAGTTTCTAGCATACAAGACAATGCGTAACTTCTGTACAATCAATGGGTTTTAAATTTAACATTTACTGTTAAATGGCTATCAAGATGTGGCTGCTGTTCCCAGGTCTTCCATTTTTTCTTGTTTTTTTAATCTGTGCATCAGAACAGCTGGAAGACAGTTTACACATTTTGCAAAAATATGTATTTCAATTTAAGTAAGAAGGAATGCATGCAACTAATTTAAAACCTATTTTTGACTATTAATTTCTCTTTTAGGGAGAAGAATAAGTAAAAAAATAAAATAGCAACATAACCAATTAATATAATTAGTAATTATATCATCTTAGCAAACTACAGTTGGAATTGTGTTGTGAGCCTTCCATAGCAACTCCATTGGTCCACACTGCAACAGGCAATATAGGCATCTCTTATAGAACCATACCTCCCAAAGGAAAAAGAATGGAGAGGCATGAGAAAATGGTGTTCTTTGTGAGAGCAGGGGTAATGCTTTCCTTAGATACGTACAGTGTGATAATGCATCACATCTTTTACAAAGTGGTTGGTTGTAACTCACAGTGATTTTTTTTTTCTTGTTTTAATGGGGCTTTTTTCCAACTCTTTTACCACTGACATATTTAGATTAAAGATGTGAACCATCATATCCCATATCTTTTAACTAAACTAATCTGTCATATTCCTTTTAAGTTATATGTCTAATCTTATAGAATGATAGAATCATTTAGGTTAGAAAAGGCCTTTAAGATCATTGAGTCCAACCGTAAACCTAACACTGACAAATCTTGTTCTGAAAGATTCTATTAAGGCCACCTATCCCTTTCTGTTGACTATTATAGCTAACTTCTGTACTTATTTTAGAGAATTCTTTCAGCCTAAAACATGGGCTTAAGTACTCCAGTTATGTGTTTTTTTCCCCAAGGGTGCTGTCTTTAAGTGCCTCCTGAATTAGACAGTAATTGAATAGGACGATTGGAGATTTCAGTTTTGCACTTAAATGTTTTACAAGTCCTATTCTAGGTATATAATACCTTACATTGAATGTGATCTGTAGATCCATGTGACTTTTTAATTAAAAATTATAGCCCTTTACAAAATATTTTCCCATATATTACATGAATTAATAAGTGATTAATTTTGAGTTTTAAAATAAAATCAAAGATGAGGAAGGACTATTTAAAGAAGATATTTTTATTCCAAGGAGACTGGGTTATGGATTCAACTTTATCAATGTTTTGAAAGAAAATACAATGTTGTTCATAATAAAACTGCACGATAAACAAACATGAAATATTTTTCCTCATGTTAAACATGCGGTAAAGTTTTACAATAACCTTTAAAGAGTGATATAAAAGTGTAAAGGATGATGATAGAATATTATTAACACGTTCTGTATACAATACAAAGCTAGGGTGAAAAAAACAGAGTTACAAGCAGAATATCAAGTAAGCAGAGGACTATCTTGTCTGGAAATAATGATGCCACTTTCAAAAAATGTGGGGAAAAAATCTGAAGAGCATATGGAAGATATGGAATAATTACTTGATAAAATAACTTCTGTGCAGTCTTCGTATAAGAGATATGAATAGGACTTGCTCTAATAAATGATAATATTAGTGTATTTAGTTCTAAATCTTGCCATCTGATGATACAGGTTTTTAAAACTCATTATGATATCTTCTACCGATTAGCTACAATGTGCCTTATTATCTTGCATAGGAATAGAGAAAGAAAATACTTTAAAGGACATAAAAAGATAACAGAATACATGTGTTTTCCCTCTTCCCATTAAGGCTGACCTACACTCTTTGCTCTAGATTCTTAGATTTTGAGACAAGTTATAATCTGTGTTCTCTTTGAAATTTGTTTTCACACTGTATTCTGTAGTGGTTCATTGAATGTTGTAGCGATAGTACTAGAGATTTTTGTAGCTTTATTGCATTCTTTTTATTACTATTTTTTATTTTTAAACTCTTGGCATTTGGGATAATCCTTCTGATATCTTAACAAGATAAACATAAAGCATTTAACTTAAAATGTTGCTCTTTTACAACACATATTTTGAGGATCTTTTTGTAGTGGTAAATCAGAAATTAGAAGAATAAAGTGTATAAATTCAAGTTAAACTGAGAGGATGGATAAGAAAGGTAACCATTATGTCATTCACTTTTGAGAAATAACCTTCTAGCCTCCTCACTTGATAAGAAATGGAATCAATATCACAAGTCATTCTGTTTTGTTATCCTGGCCTTTAATAAACCTCTCAGGTTTTTTATGTCATGAAATTAAAGGCTTTCCTTTCCTTTCCTTTAATAAGCTGCTTCACCTTTTCCTAATCAAATAAAAGCTGTGTGGGATTTCCTTAGTTTTGGAACACCCAGAGAAGTTAATTTCTTTTCCTGAATCAAAGCAACAGAAGAAGCTATCCAGAGCCTCTTTGCTAGCTAGCATTACAGCACTTCGACATTAACAGTTCAGTAGGACCCTTCCAAAGCCTTGAAATTTTATGTTCAGGCACTGCCAAGCAGAATCTTTAACACTAAGTGTTTTTAGAATCCTTTAGAAACATAGGCCTCTAATTTCGAAGTTCAACACTTTTTGGTTTTATATAGACATACACCTCTTCCTTTTCTTCCTTTTCTTCCTTTTCTTCCTTTTCTTCCTTTTCTTCCTTTTCTTCCTTTTCTTCCTTTTCTTCCTTTTCTTCCTTTTCTTCCTTTTCTTCCTTTTCTTCCTTATCCTAGGTTAAGCTTTTTGAGTTAGATGCCTTAACCTGATTTTGATTTCTTCCACAGCAGTTTTATGGTGATGTATCTGCAGTGACCTATTGTCCCTCTTTTCTCACTAATTAAGCTTTGAATGAAAGTTGTCAGCTAAAGAAAGAATGTTTTAAAAAATCCTCATTAATGGTTTAATAATTTATTTTATTAATTTTAAAATGCTAATTCCAAAGCAGTGTTGTGACAGAATGTAGACCTATATGTTATACAACTAACATGATTTCAGTTGCAAAAAGTTAGCATTCAATTAGTTCAGCAGCAATCTGTATATGATACATCTTAAAGGCATAACAAACACAAAATGGCACTTCCAATTATTTTAAGAGTATATAAAGTGACATCTATATATATAGAATAAATAGGAACATAAGACTGGGTAAAAGTTGCAAAAAAGAATTTTAAGTATATCACATGTTTTTACTGTATGACACATTACTGATACATGTTTATAAAACTACATCAGTTTATCAGCTTGATTTTTATTTTTTAGAGGAATGAGGCTATTTTGCATAGTTTTATGAAAGTTTCAGAAAAAAATTCTCTCACTTTTAATGACATTGTTTCTGATTAAACCCACTATTCAGTTAAAATGTGGGCAAGATTTGAATATATCTCTTCTGATTAAAATATGTTTGAAAGTAAATGGATTCAAGTAATAAACTGGTACACTTTGTAATACTAGTTCCAGTTAGCAATCAGAGGTCTTAAAACAAAGGAAAACACAGATTAAGTATTCTATATCTAGGACTTTTTAAAAATATCAAATAATATTGGATTATCTTCCATGACAAATAAATCATATAGAAAAAACAAAATTGCTTTATATCTAGATTTATTTTTTAACCCCAAAAGAGATTAAATGCCTATTTAAATGCTTTCACTTTACATGTGAGAACATTACTGGGTTTCCTCTAGTTTTATGGTGATTAAAACCAGCTATTTGGTATTGGGGGAGTATGTTTTTTTCTGACCTAACACAAGATGAATACATCTTTGGAGTTGTAAAAGGACTTCAGAATAATAGATAACATTCCTGAGAAGTGATATATATGCAACACCAAAAGGCATAGCAGCCTTGTATCTTTTTTATTTCTTACTGCTTTTTACTCCTTAGAGAAACGTGTTTCCTAAAAGAATATTAAAGACATATGAAGTCTGTATTAGGAGTGGTTTAGATTTTTATAGTCAAATTCACATTTTCTATGTTTTCTTAGATGAAGTGAGAGTAAAGAAATATTTGTTCTGTTTAAATTAACATGCAGGAAGAGAAAATAATATTTAGTTTATAAGTCATTCTTTCTCTTCTCTGTCCCGCCCCCCACCCCCCATCCAGATAGTTTTAATTCAGTAGTTTTATCTTCATTTCCTAACTCAAAGAAGACATTCCTCTGCTCTCTGTTATGACACGTCTGTAATTGAGAGTGTACATTTGTCCTGGTTCCTTTGCATATGACTCCTATCTTCCAAGCCTATCCACAGGCATCTACATTGCACAGCTCCATACAGCTGAGGCCTGAATGCATGCATCCCCATTGTGTGTGCAGTTGTGTACATTTATAGCTATGATTGCTGACTAAAGAGCAGGTTTCATAGTATTTTGGCTGAGCATGCAGAGTTTTCTGTCTCCCAGGTAGCACACTACTTGCTTTGTAGAAAATTCATTTCTGTACCTTAAAGCTCAGTCTAGCACTGCTGAAGGAATTATGATGACATATACATGTTTTTGCAGTAAGGAAAACAAATGGTTATAAGGTCTCTAATCACTGGAAATTGGCAGTGGGTCTGAGAGGGAAATCAATGGAAGAATTAAATCACTTTTCTATCTATGCCAGTACTCTTAGAAGTTCAGATCAAAACCTTTCTACAGAATATTGCACGTAATTCAGAAGGCTGAGAGAAATAAGAGATCTGGTAGTGGCTCACAGAAGAAAGTTGACACTGCTTCAGAGGAAGAGGTTGGGTTGTCTGTGCAGTTATCCCATGGAAATCTGACAATGCATATGTCACCCATAAATGATTCATAAAAAAAGGTTTATGAATATTTGTGTGTAAGATGTGGAAAATAGGTTTGTGATTCCAGAATATTGAAGACATCTGGTATTTCTGTTTGTTCCTCTCAAGTAATAAAATCATCATGACAGTGTCTCTGCTATTTTATCTTTAGGTGTTCTTGGTTTTCCACTGTTGCAAAAATATATTGGTAAGAATTTGTTGCATCCAGGTTGTGAAATAGGTTGCCTGAATCCTCACCAGTCTGTTACACTCAAAATACTGGTCTGGGCAAAAGGAAAATGCCATAGATGCAAAGCCAAGGCTTTAATGTTAGTCCAAAGAAAATCTTAACAGTCTAATCAAAGAATTATTATTAGTCCAGTTACAGTATACTAATATTTAAAATTAGGTAATGCTAGAATGATATACAGACAAACATCTAATATCTACCCTTTTTTCTGACATACACTCACTCTTCCAGTGCCTATATGGGTGTTAAGGTCAATGGTCTCAGTCTGGGAGAAGGGCTACAAGATAATTCTACACAGAAAACCTATTTGTTATCACTAAATTTTATTCATAATTTTATATATATAAAAATTGTGTTACATCACACAGTTATACAAAGCTAAAATGAAGTAGTAAGTAGTTATCTGATCATTAGATAATTGCTGCTATAAGTTAAAACAAGTCTCCAGACTGCCAGATCAAGTCCAGAAAAAAATGACAGTCTGTGGCCTGTTTTTTTAGCTTAACAGAAGGTCTGTGGCCTATTATTAGCAGTGGACCACTATATTTACTGGGCTATATGGCTAAGGTTTTACTTGTTAAGGGTTTTTTATCCTTTCCATATCTTTTCTGTATTCCATGATTTCATTGGATTCATAGTAGCAATAATGTTCAGTACCTTTTCAAGCTTCTCATATGGACTCAGGGAAAAATCCAAGTGAAGGTCCCTCTCAAAAACATGAAGCAACATATTTTGTTTGTCTACTGGCATTAAAAGTTGCCCCACTTCTATGTTCTGTATAATCATAGTTTGATATTTTTACCCACTTGATGTACTGTTACTAAATTTTCATATATTAGTATTTCCTAGCAAGACCAAAGATACAGTATGAATTTCCAATTTAATTAACTGGAAAAAATCCTGAGGCCTGGGGGAAGATAAGAACAGTTAGACTAGGTGGCTCTTGATAGTGCTGGTTTTTATAAACATTTGAATCTAAGACGACAGTGAGAGATGTCAAATTGTGAGAAGTCCTAAACTGATAGAATTTCTTCAGGCTGTTGTAAAGCTCTAGTTGTAGTGTTCCCTCCCCTCATGCTAAAGAAAAGTTGTAGGTTTATTGTTTGTTTGGGCTTTTGGTTTATTGGTTGGGTTGTTTTGCCTGGTGAGTAATATCAAGGCCATCACTAGACAGGGAAAACAATAATTAAAAAAGCTGATAAATGATAGTGTTGAGGCCGGAAGCTTGCCCTGCTAAGGAATCTCACTGAAGATCTGTGTTAGTCTTCTGAAAACAAATCTCACGGGTTATCTGATCATATGGGAGAAAATGAGCATGCTTGTAATGTTTAGCTAAACTGCAGGTAGTTGCCAACAGCAGAATGAATTCAAACACCCCTGCCCTGGCCCAGCAAAATAGCATTTTGCAAATATATTCATTTGTTATACTGAATTGTTAAAAAAATTGAAACTTTCTGGTATTTCATCAGGAATTTTTACTGTAATTGTAAGGCTGGTGGTTGCTACCTTGAGCACCATGGCTAGAACGTAAATACTTTTCTTCTAGATTTGTCCCCTAAGTCATCTGAGGTCTGTGGTGTATGGCTGTCTAGCACCTGTTAGGTCATTCAGTTGCCTACCTTAAGCTAGCAAACCAAGCCTCTGGTCTACACAGTTCTGTTCCCATTCAGAAGAGGTTGTTGGCTTTATGCTCTGTGATGAAAGGATGACATGGATAAACTTGTTGTATCATGGGGCTAAAGATGGGCATCCCCAAGTTCACAACTGACATTGTTGTCCTTGAGGTAGATGAGTTTATACGAACTTTCACAATACAAGCTTCTCTGCACCGTGTAACGTTCCCTATACTCACAAGCCTTTTCAAGGTATTTTCACCCCCATATAGATTTCCACTGCTTCCTTCTAGATCATGGTATTTGAAGTTAGTCATCCCTGCCTCTCTAAGGCAAGCAGGGCTTGGTGTATATACGTCATGAACAATTGTGAAAATTCATACAACAAAGGGGTTAAATAGTTATCAACCAGATTCTTGTATAGGCAAGTTGAACGGAAAGGAGATGAGCAGAATGCACAGACTGAAAACTAGTCTGGCACTGGAGAACTGTCTGAACAGAGCAAAGATATGCATGCTTTTGGAAGCCATCCTCATTCTAAATTATATCTGAGATACATTAAAGAGCTTACTCTGTAAATGGGAGAAAACTAGATTAATTTCTGCTCACAAGTTCATAGTAGAAGCTTGTCATGTAGTCATGCTCCAAGACTTCACTCCTGTGCAATCAGGTTGTCCTAATGTTACACCATAGCTGTCTCTGCATAAGCTATGTAGCTGTCAATAAATGACTAACTAGGTTCGGGCACCTTTGAGTGGATCTTTAAGAATGTTTACTGTCCTTCCATGCACAATGTTATATCTGGATTAGGTATGAATGGGCATGGGAGGACATGCATTTGTAAATTGTAAAAAACAAATTCATGCATTTGTAAATCAGCATGTGGTCTACTGTCAGCATTTGAAAGTTTAGAAGACTTGGTTATGTTCTTTTCCATTTCAAAAATCTGTGTTTCTTCATACCTATAGTTCAAAGTACAACATAAGAACTTCGAGTGATTTGTTTATTTGTAAAGCTATTTTTGTCTTGTGTGAAATATAGCTTGTTATTTCTGTTTAGTTTTCTGTCTCCTGTGATTTTTAAGGATCTTTGGAGAAAGCCCAGTACCAGCTGTGTGTGTTGCTTATTCTATTAGAGTTTTGTTATCTGTGGCACTTGGCACTTTTTTTTTTTTTTTCTGAGACAATTTATTGATCTGTCATGGCTAACAGTGATATAAGAGGAAGTAGACTGTCTTTACTGAGATACAACCAATCTGAATTCTTTGTAGAGTATTAGAGACTAATGGAGGCAAAATAAAAAAAAGTATGCAATCATTGACAACTTTAATAAATGTGTCAAAAATATAATAAACTCAGAAAATATTTAGGTATATTTAAGTATAAAACTTTATCAGAAAAATCCTGTATCTTAACTAGAACTTAAAGGGTTTTCCACTTGTCACCATATTAGTGACAGGAAGTGTATTTCAACGTAGTAAGCGTACTTGTCAAAGCAGTCTTTTAGCTGTAAACATGGAGTACTGTGGAGAGAACAGACCAGACTTCTGAGATCAGGCAGTCTGAGCATGGCATAAATGTAGACGATTGGGGAACAGTAAAAAATGAGCTCAAGTCACATTTTCATCATAGAACCATCAGAGCTGATAGACATTGCCACTTGCCCTTGGCCTGTACCTGCAACCAGATATCAGACAGATAGAACCACCCCTTCATTTTCCTTAGCTCATTTCCTTTGTTGGGCACCAAAGGGTTGTAGTTCAGGAACAAATGCTGATCTGTTCTAAGATGGGAAGATGTGCTAAATGCATTATACTAGCTAGTACTGATATGGATGAAGAAAGTGAAGTGGTTAAAGCCTCCTTAACCTGTCCTATAAATCCAGTGACTGTTAAAATGATTCCTCCAAAAAGGGTTACTTGTCAGCTAGCCAGATGATCTTTCTACCCCAATGGTATAGCAGCTTTAAACCATACGGGAAATGTGACAACCTTCTGCATTTCTCCATCCTTCTTCCTTTTTTCCCTTTTCCCTTTTTCCCTTTTCCTTTTCCATCACTTGTTGAAAGGTGAAAAAGAAATGACAAGGGTCTGAGGGAGAGTCATAGGAACCCTGAAAATAATAACATAACCTTTATGGTAAGAGCTAATGAGAAAAGTTCCAGAGCCAGACAGAGTACCCACAGATGAGACTAAGGTCTCACTCTAATGAGTGAGACTCATTAGTTTGCACTAATGGCCATATGTCTACTCAGATCCATGTTTGCATACATAACCAGTCAATTCCCCAAAACTGAGACTCAGAAGAGAGCACATTATTTCATATTTGCTGCCCTTGAATTAAATCAACTACCTTTTCATGGCATAGATTTGCTTACAAATTTCATTCAGCACATGTATGCTAATTTGTGTCTCTGTCTTCATTTTACTTGTCACAAGAATAATCAGCATACAAACTGCAATTGAAGTACCATTAAACATGGCTAAAAACTGTCAGAAATAAAGTGTAATGGTATTTGGGGTAGTGAAAGAACAACCAGCCTTTTTTTTTTTTTTTTTTTTTTTTCAGAATTGTGTTCTAATTGAACTGAACTTTCAATTAGCGTTCAGTTGTATGGAAACATGGAAGCTTTGTTTGCTTGTTTATTTGTTTCTTAATCTTGAATACAAGCAAAAGATACCCCTTTTAAAATGTGTGGTAACTTAGTTTCAAGAATTCTGTATAAAAGCAATATTCCCAGTAGATTTTGACAGCTTTTAAGAAATGAAATCTGAAAGACATCAGGATAAATTATTTCTTAGAAATATCAATACTTTCTGTCTCTAAGAATCAATCAACCAAGGAAAAATGCTCTCTCTGTAAGACCTAGATTGTCTTGTCCTGTGGAACTTTCAGAATTTGGAAGCATTTTGATATTCCATTTGTAACATGAAAAAGTATGTTTCTCCTACTAATTTCTCATTTGTTTTCTTTTCAGCTCCTTGTGGCTATAATGTAACTGCTCAGAATGGTACCGTTTATTCCCCTGGATTTCCAGATGAATACCCAAATTCCAAGGACTGTACTTGGCTAATTATTGTACCTCCGGGCCATGGGATTTATATCAACTTTACTTTACTCCAAACTGAACCTGTGAATGACTACATTGCAGTTTGGTATGTGACCTTTCAAAAAAGGGGATTTTTTTTCTGATTGATTTATCAGATCTCACTGTCCCAAGCTACAGCTTTTGCTTAATATTGCTCTTTAGGTCATCATATGTGCTGAAAAACACCATAAAACAAGTTCTGCGATTATATGAAAAAAAAAAATTATATGTCGCTGTCTGAACTCTTTAAGAATATTGTTCCAAAAGTACTTTGAAACTCAAACTCAGTTATCATTTAGATCTTCTTTGAGCAATCTCTTTTCTAAGTGAGGCCATGTGAGGTCAAAGTGATCAAATAATCTGCAGTATGTTGAATTATGTGTTCCATGAACATATGAGGCAATATAGGTTCGTTGTGGCAAAACTTTTTGACATCTTTAGGGATTAACTAATTTAGGCATTAATTAAGATTTTCGTAATTTTTCTTAGTATCTTAGTATGGCTGATAGACATACTCTCTATATTTCTCCAGCTAGGATTTCAGCCCTTGTACCTCTCTAAGTCTTCAAGGTTCATATTGTAAGTTCCTGCCCTCTGAACTTGTATTTCTTACCCCCCAAATCCATCTCAACTTTGTGTCCTCAGCTAGAGGAAGAGGTCTCAGGGCTGTCTAAATTCTTGCATAAGAATTTACTGCACTGAAAGGCAGGCATAGGTGATGCTGAAGTTGTTACATACTTTCTCATTACGGCTAACCCTGGTCCTTACCCCACATAATGTGCAAAGTGACTTCTCTCTCATATTTGGTACAGATAGTTTGCCAAAAGGACAGTTGGCACAGAATATAGGATGTAACTTATTCCTGTGTTAGTCAGCTGCTCCCATCTCCCAGCTAGTCCACTATTTCTGTACCTATTGCCGTCTGGGGTGAGTTTTTTTCCAGACAGCAATACTAAAGTCCATGTAATACAGGGAAAATCCAATCAGTTTATAGAGATGCATAACTGTTTATGAACAGTTTTTATGTTTGGCTACCTCTGGTATTTGCATTACCTATAAATCCAAGTCTAAAATGCATCATAAGTTGTCCTCTCTGGCATGCTAAACAATAATAAAAAAGCCTTCACTGGTAAAGATCTAACTGTATCAATGACTTTTTGCCTAAGCAATTAAGTCCTAAAATTGTGTCAGCTTTTTGAACATGTTTGGCTGAAGTATGAACTGAATTCCTGAATTCCTGTATTCTTTCAATAAAGATTTTAAAACAACTGTTTTACAGCTTATTTCTCTCAGTTCCCAACTGCCTGTGAATTACAAGCATGCTTTCTTTAGAGTTATTTGCTGAGGTATCAGCAATAGATAACTTCTAAATTTGCTGGGAGGAGGCTGGTTAGTGTAATTTTTTTTTAAGTCATTCATGTATATGCCATTTACTTCTGTATGAAAAGTCATATCTTGATGTCCAAGCTTTTTTTCTTCTTCTTTTTTTTTTTTTGTTCCCCTCTGGGAATCAGACTTTCAAATTGAAAACCTAAGTAAATTATCAAGTTCCTATTCAATATTCATTACTTTCACTCTTGTTTTCAAGGCAGCAGGAAGAAGAAAATACATTTTTATGCCAAGCCATTTATATTTTTTTTTCTTGTTGTCACTAATACCAGAGTAGAAATTAGAAGCCTGAATAATCCTGAAAAATTGTACAAGAGGAAATTAATTAAACTAAATTAACATTTTTAAAAATACAAGTTGTATGTACAACTTATATACATGACAGATATTCTTTTAAAACCAGAGTTTTTCTGTACAGTTGGTTTTTCTTTTTACGAGCACACTATCTTGATATGTTTGAGTTAGACAAAAATTAGTTAATGCTTGCCTTTTTAACAATACAGCTGAGGTGAACAAATATCCCTCTGATGTAAAGACAGTGAAAAGTCAAAAGCTAAGAGCTTTCCGAGAGATTCTAGATAATATCTAGCCTTGTAAAATACATATCACAAAAGCTTTTTTATTCAGTTTAGATTCATTATATGCAATATAAAAAAAGACCAGAAATAAGTGTTGCAGAGCTCAAAAAATTCTTCAGTGATAAAAGCAGGGGGTTTTGTTTCTGTTCAGGCCTGAATGTTCTACATGATGATACTGAAAGTGACTGCAGCCTGACATTACTGGAGTATATTTCTCTTTGGGTGTCTATCCTACTGTTCAGAAACATAAAACATTTTTTCTGTCTTCCCCCCCCCCCCCCCCTTTTTTTTTTTCCTTTGGAGATACCTTTGAGTCTTTGGAATGAATTTAAATGGCAAGAGTAACTTGCAAATTCCACACCTCTGTATGTGTTAGTCATGAGTAAGGACTTGTAGGATCTGGGTCAAAAAATGTTAGAAATATTTAAAGATTACAAGAGTTTTCTAGATTTTTTTTTTCAGCTGCTGTGTTCATAAGAATTTTTGGCAGGAACAGACAGAGAAAATCTCAGTCAGCCAATAGATTTCTTGCCCATGGAAACATAAAAGCTATTGTAAGGTATTCCTGTCTCAAAAAATATTAGGCTTTGAAGTCAGAAAGAGTATTCTGCGTTGCTAGAAATAAAAGGAAAACAAACTCATTTTGAATCATTAGGAAAAACATTTTTTGCAAACATTTAACCTGCTCTCCAGAGAAAAGAGGCTTTTAATTTAGATGTTAAGTACAGTATTTCTTCACTGATTTTTTATGTTTCCTTTCCTAGGGATGGGCCTGACCATAATTCACCTCAGCTGGGAGTTTTCAGTGGGAACACAGCACTGGAAACAGCTTACAGTTCCACCAATCAAGTCCTCCTCAAATTTCACAGTGATTTTTCAACAGGAGGATTCTTTGTCCTCAATTTTCATGGTCAGTTTGCTTTATGTCATTGACATTTAATTACCACAATCAATTAGTGAAATTTAAAAATATTTCTTAACTTTGCAAGGTACTGAACGATGTTAAATAAATTTACCATGATTCAGGGGTTTGCTACTCTTTTAAAATAACAGTACAAATTAGTTTTTAAAATCCCACATTAAATCTTAAAAATGTTCATTTGTGTCTTTGAATAAACTACGTTCTGTCTTTAATGTCAAGACATCTAATATTGAGCTTTTACTTTTTTAATTATTTTGGCCCATTAACTAACAGTTAACTTACTTTTAACCTTCTGTAATAAAATTCTTCACTAACTGACTAATCCTAGGGCTCATGGTCAGAAAGGTTGATGGGATGATGTGGGAGGGTTGAACAACAGCTTTATATCTGATATCCAGCCAAATACTTTGTTCAGGGCTACAGGACATGCAAATTAGGCATTCTAGAATTCTAGTTCTAATTCTGACTAAATCTCACAAGTTATGTGTATTAAATGGAAGATTCTTAACCTTCTGGACTGTAATTCAAAAAGACAGGGTGAATTAATTCACAAGGACAGGAGGAAATGCCACAGGAAGAGAGTACCTGAAGTTATCTGTTTGCATGGGGAAGTCTTTACAAAACCAGTACTCAGAGTCTGAAATTATTTTCTTGTCTGTGGTTTTCTCCTAAAAGAAGGGTGTGATGCATGGTAACCTGAAGCACTTATCTGAGAAGCAAAAACTAAAGTACCTGGCTTTAGGCATCATATGTTTGTCGTGGTTTAACCCCAGTCAGCTACTAAGCACCACACAGCCGCTTGCTCACCCTCCCCGCTGTGGGTGGGATGGGGGAGAGAATTGAGGAAAAAAAGAGTAAAACCCCTGGGTTGAGTTAAAGGCAGTTCAATAGGACAGCAGAGAAAGAGAAAGTAATAATAAGAATAAAGATAAAAGAATGTACAAAACAAGTGATGCACAATGCAATTGCTCACCACTTGCTGACCGATGCCCAGCCAGTCCCTGAGCAGCAATTGCTGCCCCCTGGCAAACTGCCCCCAGTTTATATACTGAGCATGACGCCATATGGTATGGAATAGCCCTTTGGTCAGGTTGGGTCAGCTGTCCTGGCTGTGCCCCCTTCCAGCTTCTTGTGCACCTGGCACAGCATGGGAAGCTGAAAAAGTCCTTGACTAGTGTAAGCATTAATTAGCAACAACTAAAACACCAGTGTGCTATCAACATTCTTCTCATACTAAATCCAAACCACAGCACTATGCCTGCTACTAGGAAGAAAATTAACTCTATCCCAGATGAAACCAGGACCATGGGAAACATATATCTCCCACATAACAACATAGTGTCTGAGAAGCAGGCTACAGGGTATGGTCAGTGAGAGCATTTTCCAGCCTTAAGTTGAAGGTACATAAGCATGTAGTTAGTATTTCAGCGTTGATAACTTCAGATGATAAAAAGGCAAGGTACATACTCTGTCACAGTATGTAGTGCATTAGCCTAGCAAGGGAAAAAAAAAAGAATGAATCTGCTGCTTTTTCTCTGCACTGTTTCTTTATTTTGCGTAATAATATTTTGCATAATGTCCCATGAGTAGACAAGGTGAACAGTGTCCATGCTTTTAATTGAATTCAAAGTAGTGGCATGGGCCACTGATGAAAAAACCCTGCAGACTGGCCTTCTTGGAGGCTAAATTGAAGGGATTCCCATTTTTTGAGCCCACATACCAGGAGATAGATATCTTAGCATTTCAGTGAACTCAAGGGCCTTACTGGAGATATATGTAAGTACAATTTTAAGTTCTTGGAAAATGTTATTGCTTGAAACCTGCTTAGTGTTTATTTCTTAGATACTTGCTGTTACAAGTGTCTAAGTGGGTTGCAGAGCTTTTTTTTCTCAAGTGTTCTCCAGAAAAACTGGTGCTATTAGGTATATATAATAATAATAATGATAATTACATGTATGTGTTTGTGTGTGTGTATATATATATATCAGAAACACCATACAAATACATAAGTACACAGGAAAACATATATGCTTTCTCCTCCTTGTCCCTGGAAGATCCCTATGGATGAAAAAACCTGAAACTCTCCATGGATGAAAAACTCTACATGGTTTTGTTTTTTCTTTTTTTCCTTGTACAATTCCTTTACAGTGATGGGTTACAGAAGCTTATGTGGAAGATAAGGGCTGATTCCCAGTATTTTGTGTTTCTTTAACTTCTCAAAAATGGCAGGTGGATAGGACTATCAAGTTACCAAGAGAAGTTTTATTCTTGACTGCGATTTAGTTCCACGAAGAGGACAGTTTGTCTATAGTATTTGCACTCTGATCACAACCTTAAATCTCTGGTTTGGATTTTTTATCCAGAAATGGCTTCTTCAGCTGCTATAGGCATTCTACTCCATTTTAGAAACATGTCAGTCATTGTACTGGTCACCTTCCTTATGAGATTGCTCACAATTTGTTGAAACAGGTTTGAAGAGTAGAGAAGAGATTTTGGTTTAAAGGTATTGTGTTTTTGGTTGGGTTTTTTTTTTGTGTAACTTATAAATTATTATTACTGTTATTGTTATTATTATTGCTGTTTCTTCTTAAAGTAAGTATATACACCTGTATCCAGAGAAAGATTAACTCCAAGTATGCTTAAATTAAGAATGAATATGACATGCCAGCTATGTGACAGGTAATTACAGATTTTCCAGGAAATGTAAGTAACCTGTGATTTATAACCATCAGCCCTATCATATGATGCAAAGGCAGACACATGAAACAGCAGCCAGGCTGCTGCAAAAATCTCCTCATAAACATCACAACTGCATCCAGTCCTACAATGGATCTATAACTATCTAGGCAGTGTAGTATAGTATTGTATGCTAATAAAAAGTATTTTCTTTTAGATAATGTGTAATGACATGACATGACATTTAACTTGGAAAATGTTGTAACTGAGAGATCATGATGTTCAGTCCATCTTTGGTAATTTGGGAAGTGTAAATAGGAAATGAATTTTCTGTAAAATAATTCTTAACACACCAGCATTTAATCTTTTTTTCACTTAAATTTACAGCTTATCAGCTGAAGAAGTGCCAGCCTCCACCCACAGTTCCACATGCAGATTTGTTTACAGAAGATGATGACTTTGAAATAGGTGAAAAAATAGTATCTCCTTTTCTTTCTTCTGTTTTTATTTGAATTCTAATCACACTAAACTATTAATATATTTTGTCTTCCACCTGAGATTTTTGTACATTTCTGTTTGAGGTTTTTTGGGGGTTTAAATTTTTGTCAATAACTTTTTCAGGAGATTTTGTGAAGTACAAGTGCCATCCTGGTTTCACCCTTGTTGGGCAAGATATATTAACCTGCAAACTGAATGCGCAGTTGCAGTTTGAAGGATCTTCTCCATTTTGTGAAGGTAAACACATGCTTGCATGGTTTGCATATCATTAGTATGCCTCCTTTTTTACCTTCCTATTAAGCATCAAATTTTTGGGCACTGTATTTTCATTATGCTTAAAAGAAAAGTTTCCATTTATTTCTTCAACATCCAAGAAGTGCACACATTTTCAAATTGGTCCCTAAAGTTTTTGCACAGATATTCAATTCTTTAGAATCAAAAGATAAATTACTTTAACTATTTAACTACACCATTAATGAAACACTGATTTCAAAAATTAATTTAAATTATTTAGCATTGTTTTCTATCAAACCAAAGATTTCTTTTCACCTCTGAAGAGTTTTAAAAATATGTGTTTAGATTAAGCTTTCAAAATAAAATAAAAAATTATTCTCTCTGCTTTCACAAATATGGTGACATTGCATAACAGTCACATAAAAAATGTGTTCTGAAAAAATATGTGGAAAATTTAAATTTGTGGGAGAACTAAAAATCTTTCAACTATTCATCCTATGTTTATAATCAGAGTATTTCAAACAAGGAATTTTAAAAATTTAGTACAAATAATGTTTAGGTGTCATTCATACACAATTTGCTCATCTTCATGGAATACAAGTATATCTTGGAGATTTGTACTCAGTCCTCCAAATTATGTTTTTCAACAGATGCTGTTGGTTATTTTTTTCTTTAGTTTGGTTTAGTTTGTTGAATACTGGACAGAAAAAAAGATTTTGAAATGTTGAAAAAGTGATTGAGAAAGCAGCTGTAAAATTTTGTCCTGAAGTACTTCAATTTTATGGGGGGGGGGGGGGAAGTTATTGATGAGACGCCATGATCAAAAAGTGATCAGAAGTTCTCATATTCATAACATATTAACCAGGATCAGCTTTGATCTATAATATGTAATTATGGATGAAGCATCTTCCATATCATGAGGTAACAACATCCATATGCACAACAGGTAACACTGGAAGCATAGCAATTATTGTGACACTTTATTAATAGCTGTATGCGTACCTTCCTTCCTGTTACCCTATTTCCATGATTTAAAAATTAATAAAGGATTCA
This sequence comes from Pelecanus crispus, assembly GCF_030463565.1. Classification (NCBI taxonomy): domain Eukaryota; kingdom Metazoa; phylum Chordata; class Aves; order Pelecaniformes; family Pelecanidae; genus Pelecanus; species Pelecanus crispus. The sequence goes on from NC_134645.1 coordinate 107,895,693, forward strand.
TAGTACAAGCTGCATTAATTTCTTGATGCCATAACATTTTTGATGCTTCTGTAAGTAACTTGTCCATATGACTACCCATGCCCGAGTAAAGATTTTACTTCTCCCCTTTCTTAACTTGTGTATAAAATAATCTGGGATCTGTCATAGATTGAGAGACGGGGACTCCATGTCCCTGTTTTGGGTGGAAAAGATTCAGTATTCCTTTCAGGACCCTCACTATAAAATATGCAAAACTAGTAAGGAAATCGTGTATTTCTCTATGTTTCTTGATCAGATAACTCAATACTTACTGATGTTTGATTTTTTTTTCCAATCAGTGTATTTTAATAAAATGACTGTACTGCAAATCCAGCTTTCAGTTTTAATTTAACGATATGTCGTGGTTTAACCCCAGCTGGCAACTAAGCACCACACAGCTGATTGCTCACTCCTCCACAGTTGGATGGGGGAGAGAGAAGAGTAAAAGTGAGAAAACCCATGGGTTGAGATAAAGACAGTTCAATAGGTAAAGCAAAAGCCACACACACAAGCAAAGCAAAACAAGGAATCCGTTCACTGCTTCCCGTCGGCAGGCAGGTGTTCAGCCATCTCCAGGAAGGCAGGGCTCCATCACGCATAACGGTTACTTGGGAAGGCAAACACCATCACTCCAAATGTTCCCCCTTCCTCCTTCTTCCCCCAGCTTTATATGCTGAGCATGATGTCATATGGTATGACCTATCCCTACGGTCAGTTGGGGTCAGCTGTCCCAGCTGTGTCCCCTCCCAACTTGTTGTGCACCCCCAGCCTACTTACTGGTGGGGTGGGGTGAGAAGCAGAAAAGGCCTTGACTCTGTGCAAGCACTGCTCAGCAGTAACGAAAACATCCCTGTGTTATCAACACTGTTTTCAGTACAAATCCAAAACATAACCCCATACTAGCTACTACGAAGAAAATTAACTCTACCCCAGGCAAAAGCAGCGCACAGTAACAGTAGTAACTTAACTCTTGAAGCAGTAACTTAATTCTTGACTGTGTCAATTAGACTGTAAATAAAAAATGAAAGCCTAAAATAAACTCAACAATTATTGCAAAAACTACAGAGGTATTAGGAGCTTCTGATAATGATTAGCCATCTGTTAAGCACAGGGGAGTAGTTTATTTCCAACAATTCTTGCAGATGGTGTGGAAACTAGTCACTTTCTCTGACGGTAGCACTTGTTTTTTTGCAGTCCTTTGAGACATTGTAGATGAATACTAGCAGCTCTGTACTCCCCTCACAGACTTCGTAGATTTGTGATTTTCTTCCCTTTCATGTATTTGTTACTTACTGGTTTTCAAAACTACCTTGTATATTAAAGTTACTAGAACTTTACTATTTTATAAGTTGTTCCTAATTGATTATTAGGAACATCTTTACTATGCATGTTTTTTTCATGAAAAGGATTAAATAACACAGTTCCAGTCGAGGAGTAGATTACCACCTGTTAATGTCTTTCCCTCTTATACTCTTTTAATATGAATAACTTTGTTACAGGGAGGCCATCAAATGAAATAATCTGATAACAAAAAAAAAAGCCATTTGAGTGATTCAGAGACAGAAGATAATGGAACCAGAGGCATTAGAGCAAAGATTCTGGCACAGTTATTTTGGACAGACATGGGATACAACTGATTTCCTTTCTTCAGACGAGTTGTATCTTTAAGTAAATTTACTGGAAAATAAAATTACTTGTTTTTATTCTTATCCCAGCCTTTCCAATACCTCTGTCTGTCTACATGGATTATGACTATGGATATAAATGTTGAATTGAATTCCTATTTTATGATAACAATGTAGCTTATATTTATCAATATTTCTTCTAGATCATATGAAATATTAGTAGATCATTTAAAAGTTGTGGGTTTAGTTACTATCTTTATGGTGCTTACTCTTAGATAAATATATGAAAGTACTCATGTTACACACTGAAAACCTAAGTGTCTGAAGGGAAGAAATACATATTTCTGGATCAGACCAGAAATTCCATACACCAGACCATATATCCAATGTTCCATCTCTGGCACTGGCCAGTAATGATTTTCTAGTGAAGAACATAAGATCGTTGCAAGCATACAGTTAATTAAGGCCTTCACCCAACTGTAGCTAAGCCACTCTTAAGCTAGCAATGTTCTTTATATTTTGAAATTTGTAGGGCTATTTCTTCAATGGATTTATTCAGTCCCATTTTGTACCCATTTAAATACTTTAAATCCAAAAGTCTTGTGCAAGAAATTGCACAGTTTTTTTATGTAATATGTGAAGATGTTTCTCCATTTCTCTGCTTTGAACTTGGCACCTGCTGTTTTCACTTCATGTCCTCAAGTTCTTATGGGAGAAGAAACAATAACGAGTTGTTCTCTATTCATGATATTTATGGCACGATTTTGTAGACCTGAAGATATTTCATACCTTGAATCATTCTTGTCATCCTTCTCAATACCATTTCCAATTTTACTCTATTTCTTTTGAGGTGATGCAGTATAGAGCTGCATTTATAAAATACTATCTGAACCTGATAGACTTGAAAAAAATTGCTACTCGCTATGTAATTTGGATATTGTATTTCAGACTAATTTTTGGACTGCTGCCTTATATTTCTGCATTTTACCTGTAGTTTATAATTGTTTACATTGTCTTTATTTGGATCAGCTTCACATTTTTTAAAGATGACAGAAAACTTTTCATTCCCCTGAGTTGTGCCGCTATGCTGTAGTAGGCAAGAAATATATTTATACGATAGAAGGCCAGGTTCTAGGATACTATATACAAGTATGATGACATATCTGACAGGCAAGAAAAATCAGTCTCAGTGACCACTTCTACATCATTCTGAATGAATGACCTCCAGAGCACCTGTAATCGCACCATACCATACTTTTCTTACAGCTCTCTTTCCCTTCCTGTCCGGTCTGCCTGAGGAGACACTTTCTCATAATACTTGGTACCATGATAACTTGCCAGGTCCTGTCTAATGTGCAGAGCCCTAGGCACCCTACAGAACATGCTTTTATTGTACATGAATTTACGTTTACCAGTAGTTGACCATTTGTGATTTGTATTTATACACTTGGAGTCTCTGCTGTCATCCTATCCTTATATCCTCTTGCTACAAATGTTTTTTCTTTTTTAATTGCTGTTAGAGAAATGTAGAGATGTAAATTAAAGCATGATGAGCATTGCAACAGCAAGAAATACTCCTGTATTGGTCACAAAAATTGACGTACCAGTAAAACAGCTAATTGGTATTCAGTGTAAGGTAGAGATCTCTAACCTGACTGCTCAAAACACTTAAATTAGAGAGGTGGTGTGATAATATTGTCCTAGTGTGGTGATGATGTTTATGAATAAAAAGAGAAATCAAAGATGGAGACATCAGAAGTAGTATTAGAGTTAAGTCAGAAAGCTTAATCAGGCCTTCCTCAAAACAACTGAATCAGATTTCTCCAAAAGCCAGGTTAGGTAATCTGTATCTCAAAACTAGGATATGATGAGAGTGTTATGCTGTCCTGCAGAATTACTTTTCCCGTGATGCTGCCTCACCACACTCAATTACATGCGACTGTGTAACATAAAGATTTTTGTTATTTCTTTTTCTGTAAGCATTGCCTGTGTGTATGAATTTACACAAACTAACAAATAACAGCACTCAGAATTTACATGTGCAACAATATGATTAAAAGTGAATGTAAAATAGATTGTTTATGTCTTCCAATATGTCTAATTTTTTTTTAATATTTATTCCTGTTATCATTCCAAACCATTTTACAATAGCTACTTTTAAAATTCATGGGATATACCTATAAATAAATGCTAATTAAGTATTTTCTGGGGCTCAAGTGTCTAATTCTGTGTTTTGCAGCTCAGAGTTTTCTTGATTGGTAAACTTCACATCAAGTCCTAACTTCTAAATATGTAGGGAGTTGAATCACTCTGTAACTTAGGTGACAGAGTCCAGAAGGTATCAAATTTAATACTGAAGAACATAATGTTAATCTGTTAATTGATTGACAAAAAAAAGAAACAGTATTAAACAGTGGAATATGTATGTCTCAACTGAAGCAATTTTTGTGACTTTGTATTTAGGACTATTCTGTTTTGAAATACCATGCTAAAGGTGGTAGCTAATATATAGAACAAACGGGTCCGAACTGCAGATTTCTGTTTTCACCTGTTGTGTGTATGATACCAAGAAAATAGCACTGAGGAGTTTATTTTTATTCAATTGATAAATATTAGTTATTAGTGGTATTAGAAAACTGATGTGCCTTTTGTTTTACAGAGCAAGATGAAGCAGTCTCACTGTCTTAGTATCTCAATTTTATGTCTTTAACCATATGTATCTTGTAAAATGCTCAAGTCTAGCTTCCACTCTAGAGATTAAGTCATGCAACCAGCAGCTAAGCTATACTGCGGGGAAGTTGGTGAGTAATTCCTTATGGCGGAGAAAGAGAGCCAGCAAAGGCTGCCAAAGTGAACGTTGCCAATTTGCCACATAACGCCGCAGTGCAGCCAGCCTCCCAAACTGCAAAGGAGGAATACACTGTCTGCCTTCCTATATCCCTGAACTACTCCAGAACTGTTCCTCTCATAATTCCCTGCGGTATGTCTCCTGTGAACGGTTGAGGTTGGAAGGGACCTCTTGTCTAATGACTCATAGCCATAGGAAGTGGATCTCGGCCACAGGAACATTTAGAGCTATAGTTTGTTGTGTAAGGAGATTTGACCACTTCTTCTCTAGCACAGGAGAGGTACTGAGCTATTTATGGCTTAGAAAGACTTTAGAGTTCATTTTTACTTAAATTGTCTGCCCTAAGAATATGTTGAGGGACGCCTCACAAGACACTGTTTTTGTCTCAGTACCACAGAATAATATTCCATATCCTCTTACACCCTTTGTGTTACTGTTTGTGCTGATTTGTATTAGAGAGGTGATTTTTTTTCACATAAACAGTACTCCTTCCTTTTGGAAATCGTTCTATTAGTAAAGTTTTGAAGTCCACTAAGTGAATACAATAGATTATATGGGGGAAAGGGTTCCTACAGCAATCGTGCATTGATCCGTTTCTTATGTTGCGTAAATGTGATGATTTTTTCAAGGAAGTTCTCTAACCTTTAAGCTGTTGATTTTTAATATTCACCCACCAAAGAAATGCTCTTAATTACACAGCAACATCATACTTCTCCTCAATTATGAGAGAAGGGCATGAGGAAACATCTGCAAAAGGCACATTTTCCCCTGTGGTAAATAAATTAGTTTCAGCTCCCTTCTTAAGAATCAGCTGCGAGGAATGAGGAAGCTAACAGCAGTCTTTCTGTTATTGATAACCTTTACCTGCTTTTGAAAATATATTTTTTGTTGTTATTTTTTCAAACCTAGCAAACAAGCTATCTCCTTGTCTTTTTTTTCTGCTTCTCTTTTTGTCTCTGGTGTCCTTTACAAGTTAAAATAGATGATCTAAGAGCAAAGCAGGTGAAAGAAAAAGGCAGAAGAAGTAATTTCTGTGAGTTTTTAATCTCTTTTTTTTCTCCCTGCAGTTTCCTAGTCCTGTCTGTTTTTCTTTTTCCAGACCATTCTTACAGTGGCTAGTTCTCATCTGGAGCATTTTCAGAGGTTTCTGAGACGCTCACAGTCAAGGTGTCTGTGCTTTCTTGAGTGTGAATGTCTGTCTTCCTATTATATGACATTCTTTTTTCCCAAAGGAAACTAGCAATTTTCACTCCTCTGGATTGGTGACTTTCTTCTACTTTTTTCACTGTATTTCCTTCCCTGGCTCCATTTCTTTCATATACTTGCAGTGAGTTTCTTGAGTTAGTGAAGAGTATCTCAACACTTTATGACACTGTTCTGTGGATCACTGTAAACCGATCTTAGGTTTTCGAAACTGTAATTTTCAATCTTATTCTTACTTGAAAATCCTCTATGCCAGATTCCAAAAACTTCATATACTGCAGTAAGTAAACAGAAGTTCGTGCAGCCTGTTCTTAAGAAGATAAGTACTTAACAGTTCAACTCTTTGAAAATGATACCTGTGGGAACTTAGCTGAAAGAGCACCCATATAAAGGGATGTGATAATAACTTTTTAGATTAACTCAACTGTAAATTTTTCTGGAAGAATATACCATCACACTTTCCATTTTATGAGATCACCTGGCTTTAGTTTTGTCTGGACTGTACCTGTGTAACATTCAGATTTTGTTTGTGGGCCCCAAATCTGAATGACCAGTAAATAATTTGTTTCATGAGTAATTTGACCAATGGTCATTTGCATAACTCTCTAAGATGCTGAGGAAAAGCAGGCAACAAAAGGCAGTTGTATCCTTACCATCTCTGTTGTTAATTTTGACATATGGCATGTTTATTAAAAAACAGTCCAGAGGTACTTGTTACAGTCGCATATCTTCCTTCTAAGTGCCCTGTGCTTTGGAACGACTTTTTTGTCATGTTTTGTAGCCATTTCTTAAAGCACAGTTTATCCAGAGAAGTGATAGTTTTCCAGTGTTGAAAAGAGTGTCTTGCTGTGAAAAGTCTGACAGCATTACTGTTTTCTCCAGGATACTTGTAATTTACAACTTTGAAGACCAGCTCTTAATCCACAAGTTGCTCTAGTAGACTTTAACATTAAAACAAACTTTCCAATGAAGCCAATACTGGATCAGTAAAAGCCATCTTCTTTTCTTAAAAATAGTCTTGCAGCATAAGCAAATGATACTGCAGGGTAAAGCAGGTTGTAGAACTGTGTCATGTCAGCTATTCTTCATAACTGGTGAGCACTTTCACTGCATGTCTGACAGGAAATGCCACGTAGCTAGCCAAACCTGTTCAGGAATAAGTCTCATGTATTTAACTACGGGAAAATAGTTATCATTATTTATCTGACAATATGTTTCTGCCCACTGTTTTTCTGTGATAATTTGCTGTTTCACTTGTACTTGCTGCAGTTTCATGAGTCAGAGCACTTGTTGACTCTATTTTCTCGAGTTATTCTTCTCTTATTCTGAAGAATATAGGAAGTCAACGTAACAGTGTGTTCCATTTTAAGATAATGAAAAAGAAAAGTTACTGTCATTAAATACATGCAATGCTGTATTCTTACATGGAAGCTTGTGTGAAATTTCTGAGTGTAATTTGGCTCCAGGTGTTTCTATCTCAAGACAATCCCTGAATTAAAATTGTCAAAAAGATTACTACTTCACATACCATTACCCCATAGGCTTTCTCTCTTTTAGGACATCTTCTATAAATAATGGCTTTAACTCTTAGAGATACTGTCTGCTACAGCCAGCGCTGTGAAATGATAGCAGAAAGGGGCACATGCCAAGGAAAAATAATATGCTTGCCATTTTTTTCCCAGCCCACACCTTGTTCTCCCTGCTTGATGGTATATTCTCACGTGCATATTACATCATCCTTTTCACAGGCTGACATTTTTCTCTATGACTGAAGAAATTTTTTCGCTTAGCAAGACTTCTCATTTAATGTATCATTATTTAAAATATTGTAAAGAACCTGGGACAGTGAATAGTACATTGTATTGTCCAACTCAGGCATGTACACTTTCTCTTACCTTCCACACGCAAGTCTGGAAAGCTGTATCTAGGTTATAGAAAATACAGGAATAAGCCAGCTTCTCAAAAGTAAAGGTCTATGCACTATGTAGGAAACTGATGGTTAATTTATATGCGAATTAACTGACAAAATTCCTATTTTGTTTGCATTGTTGCTTCTGGTGGAGGGTTCAGATTTGTCCCCAGTGTATGGAACAGAAGGTAATGACTGGACGTCTTTTATAAAGTATAATTTCCTTCTCTACCACTATGCTTAATTTCTCTGAGAGCACAATTAAATATAAAGTCTTGACACTGTTTTCGGAAAGTTTACAGCAAAATTCTACTTGGCTACAACTGAACCTAAATTTCACCTCCAACTTTGTAAAAGGCCAACTAAGGGGAATGATCCAGCTTTTAATGTTTGTTTCTGACAGTTACGTGTGTTTTTTCCCCTGTAACATATTTTTTCCCCTGATCATTTTTCCTCTGTTGTTATGTTTTTCACCTTTCCTATAACCTTTAATTTATGCAAGTACTTGAGTACTGTGCCAGAGAGTTTCCAGGAATGCATTTCTGTCAAGATATATTTGTGAATCTTACACAAAAACCATTCTTAATATGCACATAAATTACGAAACTGTGGACAAAATGTATCAGACTTCAACTGCAAACAGACATTAAAAAATCAGTCCTGTATGTGAGGCAAAATGCTAAATAAAAACAGTGACCAATGAAAGAATTTCTTAATGAAAATCAGTATTTAGGATATAAAATTCACAGCATTTTAGTATAGTATACACCTTGTCATACGCAGAGATCATAACAGCTATGAATACCAGGTGAAACTGTTTGAAAAATGTTACAAGTTCAGAGTTTAGATAACAGGGGAAGTGGTTGCTGAGGTCTTACTTGGATGACTTGGAGTATTCTGTATCCAAAATAAACCCTTTGCGCAAAACCTGTATGTCTTCAAATGATCTGGTGTGCCTAGAAGCTCCACTATGTTTTCATGTTCATGTAACAGACTTCATTTTTAAAGGTGGATGGCTTTTTTAAGAACTCACGTAGAAGACAGCTACTAGGTTTCCAAATAAAAAGTTTTACCAGGACTTTTACCTCACCTATGTGAATGATCACACCAGCATATGTGAATCCTTTGAATGCAAACCCTTTCGGCTGTGACATATTTCTGGATGAATGTTCTACTATGATTAGTATCCTGTTCCATAAATACCAGATTTATAAAGGTGGTCCTGTTTCTGTTTGTGCTAAAGGAAACTTTATTGTTCCTTCCATCTAGAATATGATTTTAACATTATTTCATTTGGAAAATGAACCTGAAGCATACATCTCTCTGAAAAATAATACTATTTCTTCATGGAAAGGAAACACTTTATTTCATTGCTATTCTTGTTGTTCTTTTTGTTGTGTCCTTTTTAGCACAATGTCCAGCAAATGAAATCCGTACAGAATCATCAGGAGTAATCCTCAGTCCAGGTTACCCAGGCACCTATCCCAACTCTCAGACCTGTTCTTGGACTATAAAGGTTGAGCCAGGATATAACATCTCCATCTTTGTAGAAATGTTTCAGAGTGAAAAGCAGTTTGATGAGCTGGAGGTATTTGATGGTAAGAGAGATTTAAATTCTATCTAACCACAAAAGAAAAAATACTGGGTCAAATGGGGCTTGATTTCCAGTTGTTGGTTTCATAATGCATTGATACATCTGAAACTGAAACAGTAGTCCAGTATTGCTATTACTTTTGCCTTGTCTAAATCTGTTAGCCAATGAAAGTTTTTTATAGATTTATTCAAGACAAAGAAGCTCTTAAATTTTCTTAGGTATTACAGGAGGAGCAGTAGCAGCTGCAGCATTCCTATGAAAGTCATACAGTTTTCTGTTTCCTGGGGAAATTTATGGAGAAGTATGAAAGGAGAATTTAACATGCTGTTTTGTAAGGGATCACTTCTAGTGAGGAAATATTTTGGGGACATAATTCCATTTGTCCAATTTAATACAACTTTCTGACGCTAAATACTCAAATTTGAATCCAAATACCCAGTCTGCTTTCTCCATAGCATAGCAGAACCAGTGCTGTACCTTGTTTGAATACACCTCTCTCAAAGAATTTGAGCATCTGTTTTGGGACAAAGAGTAGAGAAATGTCAAAAATTCAATTTCTAGAGTGTTACTCATAGCAGCAGCCTCTCAAAGGGCCCTATTTAATTAACAGGCTATTCTTATTTTCTACTGAATTCTGAGCTGATTATCACATGTTCTGTTCTTATTGATTGATGAGAATAACTAGTCCCTGATTGTTCTTTAATATATTTTTATTCATTTGGAGACCATTACCATACCTTCCCTCATTAACCAAGAATAGATCATAACTATGATAGAACTGATTAATATTCATTATGGGAATTTCATAACATGAAAAATAGTAAAAGGTCATATGTTTTGAGGTATCTTTCTCTAAGTGTTTAAGTAGTAGATTTTTATTGTCCACAATTATTAAAATATTTTCAATTTTTAATAACAGTGTTCTGAAAAAAACACAGTATTTTTCATTCCTTCAAAAATGTCAGTTCATTAGCATTTTTTTTCTTTATAATGTGTGTGTTGGTCTTTGTCAAATTAGTGGAGAAAATAGTCTGAAAAAATCTATTAAGACTGTCTTTCCCTCTATTTTGTATTTAACGTCAAGACAATATGTAGTGTGACTGGAACTTTTCTAGTGGTCTGATCACTTTGTTTTCTTTTGAAAAATTCTGTTGAAACTGCTTAATGTTCCTGATGAAGATTTTTGTTTTCTTTCTTATGCATTTAAATTTAGTGAAACCAGATTATCAATAATAGATCTGAGAGAAGAATTATCATAGTTACTACATTTTTAAGCATTGCCATTTCATTACACAAAATCACATTCTTACAAATTCATCTCTAGTGCAGCTCTACTGAAGTCATTTTTTCTACCACCTACCAGCAAACTTAAATGAGAAGATAATGGCATATTTATAACCTCTCAGTACAGTGCCATGTAGAGATTCCTAAGCTAGCTCTCAACAAGTTGATATTTAAATATGGCACATTGCAGTGCCTTGCAGAGATACTTGCTTGTGTCCCTGTGGCCACATTAGCAATGTGCTTTGCTAGGCTAATTAGTTTTACATCTCAGCATGATGAGTTGGTTGGGGCAGAAGGCAACACTGATGTGGATATACTGTTTCCAGAGATGGATATAACTCAGACTAGCTCATTCAGAGCTAGCTTAGGTATTTCTCTGTATTACTGCATTTTGCAATATATATATATATGTATGTATCATAGTAGTATGTATCATTGGGTAGTCCAAAACAGCATACCTTCATTTAAGTCAGTAGAATTGCATGGGTCTATCTACACCAGGTAAAGATATGTCACCAAACTTTACACAGAAATGATATAGATTGGCCAGACAACTTTTAGAGAAATACTATGTGCTAAGGCACAGGTCTCTGATTACTTTAAAAGGCAGCTTCAGAATGCAAACCAAAATACTGACTACACCTAACTGACCGCTTTGTAAATTTTGTGCTTCAGCAGCTGGGTGATGATCAGTATAGGCATCCAGTCAATAAGGCTGCCCTAGCCAGCTGGGAGCAATAAGCTCATTAGCCATTCCCATTTATCAGTCAGACCCTTAAGAAATCCCATCTATATTTTAAACCAGAGAAGACATAAATGTACCGTGAATATAATTCTTAAAGGCTTTTGAACTTGAAAACACTGTATTCAGGCTACTTACACTGATGTCGTGGTTTAGCCCCAGCCAGCAACTAAGCACCACGCAGCCGCTCGCTCACTCCCCCTACCCCGATGGGATGGGGGAGAGAATTGGAGGAGTAAGAGTGAGAAACACTCCTGGGCTGAGATAAGAACAGTTTAATAATTGAAATAAAGTAAAATAGTAATGCTAATAGTAACAGTATAATAATGATAATAATAATAATGATACACGAAGCAAGTGATGCACAATGCAATTGCTCACCACCCGCCGACCGATACCCAGACAGTTCCCGAGCAGCGATCGCCCCTCCCCGGCCAACCCCCCCAGTTTATATACTGAGCATGACGTCATATGGTATGGAATAGCCCTTTGGTCAGTTTGGATCAACTATTCTGGCTGTGCCCCCTCCCAGTTTCTTGTGCGCCTGGCAGAGCATGGGAAGCTGAAAAAGTCCTTGACTAGCATAAGCAGTACTCAGCAACAACTAAAAACATCAGCCTGTTATCAACATTCTTCTCCTACTAAATCCAAAACACAGCACTATGCCTGCTGCTAAGAAGAAAATTAACTCTATCCCAGCCGAAACCAGGACAGTATCCACCCCTTATTCTATACCATCTACGTCATGCACAGGCCCTCCCCTTTCCAATGTGTTCCAATTAATCACCACCCCTTTCCCTATCTTGATATACACACAGATATCATTCCCTTCGTCTATGGCCCATCCCTCTAAAATGTCCATTGAGTTCATTTAGCCCATGACTTTGGGTTCCATCTGTCATCACAGTCTTTCAGAGCAGGAGAGGTGGTGTGCAGTGTTGGACTGTTGCATGCTGAAGTCAGTTCTCATTCCAACATGGTTTCATCAAAGTTCATTTTCCTTAGGCTGGGCAATTCTTACTGCAATACCATTGATGCGGCATATAGCAATCATAATATATAGTATTATATACTTAATATTAACCTACTATATTATTATATTAACATGCAGTTAAGAGATAACATATAGTTAAGAGATAACATACAGTATTATAAAGCAATTAATATTATACAATTCAGTTCATTGGCTATTTTCACCCAAAATCAAATTCCCTTGAGGTACACATTGGGCTTCCCCATCCTTTCGCATCACCCACCAAGTGCACCCAGGTCCTTGAGCAAAAGCAATCCCACGAATGGGTTTGCCTTTGCCAGAGGGGGAAGTAACCCAGACTGTCTTCCCCAGCATATTTTTCATGTGCACTACAGGAACTTTATCTCCTTCTACAGTACGTAAAAGTTTTGATTGGGCAGGGCCAGCTCGATTGGCAGATCCCCTGGTGTTGACTAACCAGGTGGCTTTTGCTAAATGCGTATCCCAATGTTTAAACGTCCCACCACCCATTGCTCTCAGGGTAGTCTTTAACAATCCATTGTATCGCTCAATTTTCCCGGAGGCTGGTGCATGGTAAGGGATGTGATACACCCACTCAATGCCGTGCTCTTTGGCCCAGGTGTCTATGAGGTTGTTTCGGAAATGAGTCCCGTTGTCTGACTCAATTCTTTCTGGGGTGCCATGTCGCCACAGGACTTGCTTTTCAAGGCCCAGGATGGTGTTCCGGGCGGTGGCATGGGGCACGGGATATGTTTCCAGCCATCCAGTGGTTGCTTCCACCATGGTGAGCACATAGCGCTTGCCCTGGCGGGTCTGTGGGAGCGTGATGTAATCAATCTGCCAGGCTTCCCCATATTTATATTTTAGCCATCGTTCACTATACCCAAGGGGCTTGAACTGCTTGGCTTGCTTGATTGTAGCGCATGTTTCACACTCATGAATAACCTGTGCAATACTGTCCATAGTTAAGTCCACCCCTCGATCACGAGCCCATTTATACGTTGCATCCCTTCCTTGATGGCCTGAGGCGTCATGGGCCCACCGAGCTATAAATAATTCACCCTTATGTTGCCAGTCCAAATCCACCTGAGCCACTTCAATCTTAGCAGCCTGATCTACTTGCTGGTTGTTTTGATGTTCTTCAGTGGCCCGACTCTTAGGTACATGAGCATCTACATGACGAACTTTTACAACCAGGTTCTCTACCCGGGCAGCAATATCTTGCCACAATGCGGCAGCCCAGATTGGTTTGCCTCTGCGCTGCCAGTTGCTCTGCTTCCATTGCTGCAGCCACCCCCACAGGGCATTTGCCACCATCCATGAGTCAGTATAGAGATAAAGGACTGGCCACTTTTCTCTTTCAGCAATATCTAAAGCCAGCTGGATGGCTTTCACCTCTGCAAACTGACTCGACTCCCCTTCTCCTTCAGCAGTTTCTGCGACTTGTCGTATAGGACTCCATACAGCAGCTTTCCACCTCCGATGCTTTCCCACGAGACGACAGGACCCATCAGTGAACAGGGCATATTGCTTTTCATTTTCTGGCAATTTATTATACAGTGGGGCCTCTTCAGCACGTGTCACCTCCTCCTCTGGTGATATTCTAATGTTTTTTCCTTCTGGCCAGTCCATGATCACTTCCAAGATTCCTGGGCGACTGGGGTTTCCTATTCGAGCCCGTTGTGTGATCAATGCAACCCACTTACTCCATGTAGCATCAGTTGCATGATGTGTAGAGGGGACCCTCCCTTTGAACATCCAGCCCAACACCGGCAGTCGGGGTGCCAGCAGGAGCTGTGCTTCAGTACCAACCACTTCTGAAGCAGCTCGAACCCCTTCATATGCTGCCAGTATCTCTTTCTCAGTTGGAGTGTAGCGGGCTTCGGATCCTCTGTATCCCCGACTCCAAAACCCTAGGGGTCGACCTCGAGTCTCCCCTGGTGCTTTCTGCCAGAGGCTCCAGGTAGGGCCATTCTCCCCGGCTGCGGTGTAGAGCACATTTTTAATATCCTGCCCTGCCCGGACTGGCCCAAGGGCTACTGCATGAACTATCTCACGTTTAATTTGTTCAAAGGCTTGTTGTTGCTCAGGGCCCCATTTGAATTCGTTCTTCTTCCGGGTCACTTGATAGAGAGGGCTTACAATCTGGCTGTAATTTGGAATATGCATTCTCCAAAACCCCACAACGCCTAAGAAAGCTTGTGTTTCCTTTTTGCTAGTTGGTGGGGACATAGCTGTTATTTTGTTGATCACATCCATTGGGATCTGACGACGTCCATCTTGCCATTTTATTCCTAAAAACTGGATCTCCTGTGCAGGCCCCTTGACCTTACTCTGTTTTATGGCAAAACCAGCCTTCAGAAGGATTTGGACTATTTTCTTTCCCTTCTCAAAAACTTCTTCTGCTGTATTGCCCCACACAATGATGTCATCAATGTACTGCAGATGTTCTGGAGCTTCACCCTGTTCCAGTGCTGTCTGGATCAGTCCATGGCAAATGGTGGGGCTGTGCTTCCACCCCTGGGGCAGTCGGTTCCAGGTGTACTGAACACCCCTCCAGGTAAAAGCAAACTGGGGTCTGCACTCTGCTGCCAAAGGGATGGAGAAAAATGCATTAGCAATATCAATTGTGGCATACCACTTAGCTGCCTTTGACTCCAGTTCATATTGAAGTTCTAGCATGTCTGGCACGGCAGCACTCAGCGGCGGTGTAACTTCGTTCAGGCCACGATAGTCCACTGTTAGTCTCCACTCCCCATTAGACTTTCGCACTGGCCATATGGGACTGTTAAAGGGTGAGCGAGTCTTGCTGATCACTCCCTGGCTCTCCAGTCGACGAATCAGGTTATGGATGGGAATCAGGGAGTCTCGGTTGGTGCGATATTGCCGCCTGTGCACAGTTGTGGTAGCAATCGGCACCTGTTGTTCCTCAACCTTCAGCAACCCTACAATTGAAGGGTCCTCTGAGAGACCGGGCAAGGTGGACAACTGTTTAATTTCCTCTGTCTCCAAAGCAGCTATACCAAAAGCCCACCGGTACCCTTTTGGGTCCTTGAAATACCCTCTCCTGAGGTAGTCTATGCCAAGGATGCACGGAGCATCTGGGCCAGTCACAATGGGGTGCTTTTGCCACTCATTCCCAGTTAGGCTCACTTCAGCTTCCAGTACAGTTAGCTGTTGGGATCCCCCTGTCACTCCAGAAATACAAATGGGTTCTGCCCCTCTATAGTTTGATGGCATTAGCGTGCACTGTGCACCAGTGTCCACTAGAGCCTTATACTCCTGTGGGTCTGACGTTCCAGGCCATCGAATCCACACAGTCCAGTAAACCCGGTTGTCCCTTTCCTCCACCTGGCTGGAGGCAGGGCCCCTCTAACACTGGTCACAGTATTCGTTGTTCACTTCCTGTAAATGTGAATCAAAAGTTCCCTGATCAAGGTCGGAAGTAAAATTAGCCCTCTTACTCTGTCTTGGGAACTGCTCACTGGAAACTGGAGCTGCAATTTTCCTGGGAGAACCGCCTTTTCTAATAGTTTTTCCTTGCAATTCACGCACCCGTGCCTCTAAGGTTGAGGTGGGTTTTCCATCCCACTTTCTCATGTCCTCTCCATAATCACGCAGGTAAAACCACAGGGTGCCCCGTGGTGTGTATCCTCTATATCCTCTCTCTTGAGCATAGGGGCGTTGACTCCTAATGGCTGAGACACTGGTCCGTGCAGGTGGGGAGTAGGACAGATCCTCTCTGAGTTGTTGGAACTCTTGGCATATTTTTTCAGACAGTTTTTCCACAGCCGAGACACAGGCCCGTAGGGAGGAAGAGAGCTTTTCTTCGTAGTCCCGGAGTTGTCTAGCCACTTCATCCACCGTTGGTGCCTCGTCGTCTTTCCAGGCTAGTATTGCCAACGAGTTGGAATACGATGCTGGTGCGCTCCGTACCACCTTCCGCCACATGGATTGTGTGCACCTGACTTCATCTGGGTCTTTGGTTAACCGCTCATCATTCAGGTCACTGTAAATCACCTCCAGCACGCCTAATTCCCTCAGGTACTGGATACCTTTCTCTACGGTGGTCCATTTGCTTGGGCGGTATAAAACATCCTCCTTGAAGGGATACCTTTCCTTCACGCTTGACAGAAGTCGCCTCCAGAGGCTGAGCGGTTTTGCCCCTTTTCCAATTGCTTTGTCAATGCCCCCTTCCCTGGAAAGGGATCCCAGCTGCTTGGCTTCCCTACCCTCTAAATCCAGGCTACTGGCCCCGTTATCCCAGCATCGGAGCAGCCAGGTGATGATGTGCTCGCCTGGATGACGACCAAAATCTTTTCGCATATCTCGCAGCTCACTCAGGGATAGGGATCGGGTGGTCACCATCTCATTTATGGGTTCTTCCTCCTCTGGTTCTCGTGATGGCCCTGGTTCATCTTCATCCCTTACTAAACGAACTGATTTCCTCGTGTATTTTTTCTTCTGTATAGGGGCAACTGATACCGGCGCAGGTTGGTTCTCTGGTTTAGCCACAGTGTCTGTCACTGGGGTTTGAGTAGCCGCAGTGCTCATGGCTGTGGCTGGAGTAGCCACAGTGCCTGGGGCAGGGGTTTGAGTAGCTGCAAGGCCTGTAGTGGGGGTTGGAGTAGCCGCAGGGCCTGTAGTGGGGGTTTGAGTAGCCACAGTGCTTGTTGTTTTGTCATCAGATCCAGAGACCTTCTCTTTCTTTTGAGGGTACTGATTAGCGTTGACCACGGCTCGATAGGCATGGGCCAGTCCCCAGCATGTTGCAATGATTTGTGTCTCTCTGGAGCTACCAGGGTGACAACATACTTCTTCCAAATACTTTACTAATTCTTCAGGATTCTGCACTTGTTCAGGGGTGAAGTTCCAAAACACTGGAGGTCCCCACTGCCCTAGGTACTTGCGCATACGATCCCACACACCCTGCCACTCATAACTATCCAGCCTTGGGGTAGATCTTTGGATGGTATTTTTAAACTGCTTACTGACCTTTATCAAAATGGAAACAACATTCCCAAGAATTATCAATAGAAGTATCTTAACTGCCCAGGGGTGTTCAAGATACAGGAAAGTTGTTGTAATGAAGGAGGAAACATCATAGAAGAAAGCAGCAAAGGTGCCATTCTGTATTTCCTCCACAACAAGCCTCTCAGAGTAAGAAGTATAATTGCTAACTCTCTCTATGAGGTAGTACCCGAAGTACAGTAGTGACTTCTGTATGAAACCCAAATACCAAAGAATGCTCAAGGTCAGGGCTTTGATAAGGAGCCTCCCAAGCAAAAGATCATGAATCACTGCAGAGCATAGCACACTACACAAACTGACAGCAAGCTTTAACGCGTGCTGCAAAAAAAAGAACATGGTGCAGATCAGAAGAACTAATATCGTGACCGGCAACTGTTAACAGACTCCTTAATACACTCTGATTAATCTGTTGTTATCTCGTGCCCCACGTTGGGCGCCAAAAAGGACTGTCGTGGTTTAGCCCCAGCCAGCAACTAAGCACCACGCAGCCGCTCGCTCACTCCCCCTACCCCGATGGGATGGGGGAGAGAATTGGAGGAGTAAGAGTGAGAAACACTCCTGGGCTGAGATAAGAACAGTTTAATAATTGAAATAAAGTAAAATAGTAATGCTAATAGTAACAGTATAATAATGATAATAATAATAATGATACACGAAGCAAGTGATGCACAATGCAATTGCTCACCACCCGCCGACCGATACCCAGACAGTTCCCGAGCAGCGATCGCCCCTCCCCGGCCAACCCCCCCAGTTTATATACTGAGCATGACGTCATATGGTATGGAATAGCCCTTTGGTCAGTTTGGATCAACTATTCTGGCTGTGCCCCCTCCCAGTTTCTTGTGCGCCTGGCAGAGCATGGGAAGCTGAAAAAGTCCTTGACTAGCATAAGCAGTACTCAGCAACAACTAAAAACATCAGCCTGTTATCAACATTCTTCTCCTACTAAATCCAAAACACAGCACTATGCCTGCTGTTAGGAAGAAAATTAACTCTATCCCAGCCGAAACCAGGACAACTGAACAGCATTCATTTAATACGGGGAATAGTCTTTGATTATTCTTTTTCTCCCTGAAATACACTAACAAAATTCTGTCATTGAAATTAGATGGAAATATCAACTTTTACCTAATATTCAGGAAAGCATCATATGGCAGGTCAGCACACCAGAAGTTAGTTATTTCCTTATATAGACAAACTCTAAAATATTAAAAAAATCAAACTCAAGAACATCTAAGTCATGCTGCTGACTTTTCTGCATATCAGCTGAAGAGCTGCCTGCTAGGTAAGATACAGAAACTGAAACTCAACTTGAGGAAAAACAAAGCAAACTAAAATACACTGAATCATTCCTCTGATCTTCCAGTGGCTAAAAAATGCAGTGTGTCATGTGGTGCTGCAAACTAATTTCACAATCACTAATAAGGAAAGATTTTCACCTTTTTGTATGTTAGAGATCTTTATTTGTAATTGTACTCTCTTAGCCCCTTTTTTTGAGAATTTTGGAAGAACATACACATTCTAAACTGTAACAAGTGTATTAAACAGATTTTACAAAACCCAGGGTGAAGCACAGAGAAAATAAATGAATTGTCATGTTCTAAATAATTTTTCAAGCAAAAATAGGAATTGACCTCAGCATTCCTCATCGTTTATCCTACACTGTAATCATCAAACACTAACTCCCTAATATGAAAAACAAACAAGCCACAAAGCATTTTGATGAGGGCATGCTGGGCAACCTGTGCCTAAAGCTATGCTTATTTGTTCTTATTTTGTATATGTATTTATTACTTAGAGTTTGTTTAGTAATACTTATTTAGTTGTAGTGTTGTCATTATGATTACCGAATTACAGTTCCTAAGGACTGGGAGGTTGTATTAATCTTTACGGTTTGCTATGGCTTTTGTAGTCTCCCTTTTGTACCTGCAATGTCCTGATCAGAAAATATACTTATTTTTTATTGGACTGGAGGGGGACAAGGCTGACAACAATTGTATTCAATTTTTAGGCATCCTTTGAGTCAGTTTTATTTTTGTGTTTTCATGCAACATAAGAAGAGCTGATCAGGCTGCAGCTGCTCAAACTCAGCAAAAATGAATGAAGCAGCCTCTTTATTTGAAATAGCTGTTGTGGCCAAGATAATGTTGGTTGAACGTGGCTTTCCTAAAATTGAAAAATGCAGAGCAAAAGGCATATGAAAGGGAGGAGTTCAGCTGGAGAAAACATAACCTTCTTATGGAGGAAGAAGATGCCATTTCATGTTTTAGAAACCTTTCAGTCAGAGATTAGTTTGATACATAGATTATTTTTTTTTCTCTTGCATCTATGTTGTTTTGTTATATAGTTAGCCCCGAGATCATTATTTGTGCTTCTATTGTTTTATTGGATTTTACTGTGGTGAAGATATTGGTCTAGTGCCAGCATGTATTTTTTCAGCATCCTGTATTTACCATAAGTGTATTTTTTTTACAGTAAAATGATGCCATAATAAACTCACTATCTTTTAACAGAACTGAGTCCTAATGAAGTATGTATTGTAAATTCATAGCACTTGTACATATGTGTATTCCAAAGTCAAACTGTGATGATCTTCAATGTGACACGCCATTTTTCAGCTGTGTTCACTGTGTAATATGGTGGTGTTTAAAATTACACTAGCTTCACAATGTCAAGGAATGTATAGATTTGCTGCCAGTCACTAGTTGGAAAAGAGTTTAAATAAATATTAGATATAAAAGCACAAGGAGCAGAAACATAACTTCATTCAAGGTAATTCATCTAAATAGAAATTAATTTTTTAAAAAACACTAGTTTTTCAGTGTTTATGGCAAAACCACTCATTGTTTTGTATTTCAGTTTGTTTGTACCAAGATTTTTTATTGTGCCCTCTAGTGAAAATCTAAAACTGGATGGATAGTTTAAATAGAGATCTGTTAATTATTTCACTGGCAACAATGTGTCACATTATTTCCTAGTCTTTCCTTGTATATTCAGAGCTGAGTTAAAATATGGGAAGGATTACTTAAACTGGTAGTACTTTAAAACTTCAATAGTTTCTTTATTCATCTCTGAAGGGTCTTCTGGGCAAAGCCCTCTATTGGTTGCTTTAAGTGGAAATCAAACTGGACAACTGAATTTTACAAGCAAAATGAATCTGCTATATCTTCGCTGGTCAACTGACCATGCAACCAGCAAGAAAGGATTCAAGATCCGTTACTCAGGTAAGTAATAATGTTTTCTATTAAATTATACTTTATGGTTACATATAGTTTGTGACTCTGCGACCGGTGTCACCAGCAAAATTTTGGGTTTTTTGATCATGGGTTGGTCTACACAACACCAGGCCTGCTCAACAGAAGGGGTACAACTGTCTCAAAGGGGGAAAAGGGTGTTTATGCACGAGTTAGCCAGGCTATGATGTGCTGAGTACACTGGACCACATTTGAAATGTCTTTATACTAACGTGCATTGCATGAGGAATAAGTAAGAGGAGCTAGAAGCTTTGGCCCAGTCCCAGAGCTATGACATCATTGGCATAAGTGAAACCTGGTGCGATGAGTCCTGTGGCTGGGGTGCCGTGATGGATGGTTATAGACTCTTCAAGAGGGATAGGCAGGGCAGGTGGGGCAGGGGGGTGGCGCTGTATGTAAGGGAGGGGTTGGATTGTATGGCGCTTACAGTTTGCGATGACATGGTTGAGAGCCTCTGGGTAAGGATGAAGGGGAAAGCAAATAAAGTGGATGTTGCGGGAATCTGCTATTGACCACCCAGCCAGGATGACAACACCGATGAATTATTCTACAAGGAATTAAGGGATATCTCTAGATCAACTGTCCTTGTCCTTATGGGTGATTTTTAACTTCCCAGACATCAACTGGGAATATCATACAGCAGACACAAATAGGTCCAGGAAATTTCTGAAGCATGTTGAAGCAGCATGTTGAGGATAACTTCTTGGTGCAGGTACTAAGGGAGCCAACTAGGAAAGGTGCCCTCCTAGATTTGTTGTTTCTAAAGAGAAAGGGGCTCATGGGCGAAGTGGTGAGTGGTGGCTGTCTTGGTCACAGTGACCATGAAGTAGTTCATTTTCAAATCATTGGCAATAGCAGAAAAACTGCCAGCAAAACTTCGACCCTGGATATGAGGAGAGAAGACTTTGGGCTGCTAAAGGAGCTAGTTAGTAAGGTCCCCTGGGAATCTGCTTTTGAAGGTATGGAGGTCTGTGAATGCTGGTCACTTTTTAAGAGCCATCTCTTAAGAGCACAGGAGTAGGCAATTACAAAGTGTCAGAAGTCAAGCAAGTAGGGCAGAAGGCCAGCTTGGCTGAGCAGGGGTCTTCTACTAGAACTTAGGAGGAAAAGTGTATGGACATTGGAAGCAAGGACTGGTAACACAGGAGGACTACAGAGATGCTCTTCACCACTGTACAGAGAAAATTTGTGCGACCAAAGCTCAGTTAGAGTTCCAGCTGGCCAGCACTGTGAAGGACAAGAAAAAGGGCTTTTTTAAATATGTTAACAGCAAAAGGAGGATCAGGGATAACATTGGTCCATTGCTTGACGAGGTCAATCACCTCACAAATAGGGATGTAGATGAAGCAGAGACATTTAATGCCGCCTTTGCCTCTGTCTTCAACACCGATGATGGGCCCTGGGACCCCCAGAGCCCTGTGTTGAAAGACTGTGACTGAGGAGATGATAAACTCCCAGCCAACCCTGAACTTGTTCGAGACTTGCTGCGCCAGCTGGATGCTCATAAACCTATGGGGCCCGATGGGATTCATCCCAGGGTACTGAAAGAGCTGGCTGATGTCATTGCAGGACCTCTCTCCATTATTTTTCAGTGGTCTTGGGAATCTGGAAGCTGGCAAAATACTTGTGTCTGCTCTGTAAGGTGGGGGTGGTGGCGCTGTATGTAAGGGAGGGGTTGGTTTTTATGGTGCTTATTTGCAACTGGAAGCTGGCAAATATTGTCCCAATTTTCAATAAGGGAAAGAAGGAAGACCCTGGTAATTACAGCCCTGTTAGTCTCACTTCAGTGCCTATTAAAGCTATGGAGAAGGTTATTCTGGGTGTTACTGGAAAACACTTGAGAAACAATGCAGTCATTGGCCATAGCCAGCATGGGTTCATGAGGGGAATGTCCTGCTTAACCAACTTAATTTCTTTTTATGACAAAGCCACCCATCTAGTTGACCAAGGGAAGCCAGTACATGCGGTGGTTTTGGATTTTAGCAAAGCTTTTGATACGGTCTCTCACAGTATCCTTCTGGATAAACTGTCCAGCACACAGCTAGACAAGTCCATAATACATTGGGTGAGCGATTGGCTGACGGGTCAGACTTAAAGTGTAATAGTAAAAGGGGTTATATCAGGCTGGTGGCCAGTCACCAGTGGGGTTCCCCATGGCTCAATTTAAGGGCCAGTGCTCTTTAATGTTTTTATAAATGATGTGGACACAGGGATCGAATGTATATTAAGTAAGTTTGCTGACAATACTAAACAAGGAGGAGCTGTGGGCTCCCTCAAGGGTAGAGAGACATTACAGAGAGATCTGGATAGGCTGGAGATCTGGGCAATCACCAACCATATGAAATGTAACCACATCAAGTGCCAGATTCTTCACCTGAGATGAGGCAATCCTGGGTATACATAGAAATTGGGGAGGGGAGGCTGGAAAGCAGACCCACGGAAAGAGATCTGGGGGTTTGAGTGGATGGCAAGTTGAATATGAGTCAACAGTGTGCCCTGGCAGCCAAAAGGGCAAACTGTGTCCTGGGGTGCATCAAGTACAGCATAGCTAGCTGGTTAAGGGAGGTGACTGTCCCACTCAACGCTGCACTGGTGTGGCCCCACCTCGAGTGTTGTGTGCAGTTTTGGTTGCCTCAGTATGAGAAGGACATCAAACCATTAGAGTGTGTCCAGAGGAGGCCAACCAAGATGGTGAAGGTCTCGAGGGCAAGACTTAGGAGGAATGGCTGAGGTCACTTGGTTTGTTCAGCTTGGAGAAGAGAAGGCTGAGAGGTGACCTCATCACAGTCTACACCTTCCTCATGAGGGGCAGCAGAGGGAGAGGTGTTGATCTCCTCTCTCTGGTGACCAGCGATAGAACACGAGGAAATGGAATGAAGCTGTGTCAGGGGAAGTTCAGATTGGACATTAGGAAAAGGTTCTTCACTGAGAGGGTGGTTGGTCACTGGAACAGGCTCCCCAGGGAAGTGGTCATGGCACCAGGACTGTCAGAGTTCAAGGAGACATACAGTTTAGTTTTAGGTAGTCCTGTGAGGAGCAGGGATTTAGGCTCGATGATCCTTATGGGTCCCTTCCAACTTGAGATACTCTGTGATTCTGTATACTAACATAGCATCAAATTAGGGCTTGTAATGTAATGTCTGTTTCTCTGAAGACAATAATTTATTTTAGTGTACATTGTGAGGATGTGTAATCATTCTATTGCAAGTTCAAGGTAAGCACAGGACTTGGACTCTTTTTTTTCCCACTTTGGCAAAGATCTCCAGATTAATACTTCTCCAATGAATACTTCTCTCTCCAACCTGCTATCTTGTCTTACCAGACCTGGAGCAAGGCCTTTGAAATGCAGTGGGAGGGATAGCCCTTATATTTACACAGAAGTACACAAGAGTGAGAATTTTTGATCCTGAAATGGTATGAGGTACTCCAACTGCAATTCAGTACACAATTATTAGGTTTACAATTTCCTTGAGTTGCAGTTCACAACTCTTTATTACTATGCTTTTCTTCATGTATAAGTAAATGGAAAACCCAGGGCGAAAAATCCCTCACAGGTAGTCTTCCACAGGCTGTATGTGAATCTGGTGTTGTGGTCATATGAAAATATGTAAATAGTCTATTTAAATAGTGTTAAAAATTATGTCCCTTATTAAGAAAAAAATTAGTTACCAGTATTGCAATACTGGATTATACTCTATGTGTAGACATATTGACCCTTAGTCTGTTTGCAGCCTATTTAAGATGTTTTCACACATATCTCCGCAGACACATTGCTCCTAAAAGACTTGGCTTAGGGATCATTTGCGTGATGTGAATAGTGAGAGAGAGGGAGAGAGGTGATAATTACTGTCTGTTGTTAACATTTGCTTTTTCTGTGTTTGGACTTGATAAGCAATGTAAAGGTTGTGTGTGTTAATTTTGGTGGCTAATAATTGTCAATATAAATTAAGTAGAGAAAGGAATACTAAGAATGCTGTAGAACATTTTATCAAGCACCAGGTCTCCCATTTAGTCATGCTAAAAGCCATTTAGAGAGATGATTTTCACAGAGCTCACTCCTTTCCTGTACCATCCATGCACTGGCTGTCTAACCTTTGGAAAGTTTCTGTTTTTACTGAAACAGAAGATCAGGGCTCAGAGCATAATAATGATCATTGTTTTGGGGACTTAAGAACTATGAGCAGAACTATGGGGTTTTTTTCTATTTTTTCTATTTTTTCCTATTTTTTTCCTACTATTTTTCCTATGTCAGGAAAAAATCCCAGTTAGTAAAAGCATTATCTCCACCTTGGAAGCAGCCTTTGGAGTATTACTACAGACAAACTAAAACTGAGGGATGGGGAAAAGGGAAGTTGTTTTCAAGAATACTGGACATTCATTTAGTTTTTCATAGGGAAAAGGCAATTGCAGGACCTAATAGATGGACTGAGAGTGTGGAAGAAGGAACAAAGAATTTGTCATGTGATAACCTTCAGATGTGTGGCAGCGAAGGGAGTGGACCTTCTGTCAAGAGTTTAAAGTGAGGAAGTAATATCAGGGTTGCAAGAACAGAGTTCATGTAAAGGATTTATTTTGTAAGTATCAAATTATTAAGGAGACTGATTTTTGAGGAATGAGAAACTATTTTACACCTTTGTGTGTATGTAAAACAAGTTTTGCAGTAGTGAAGAAGCGGTCTGTCTAATTGCTAGGCTCAATTCATCAATTATTATGGCACTAGCCGCAACTAATAATAAAATTGGGGGACTGGAGAGAGATATGCAGTCCTTATGGCTATGTTTTAGGAACAAACAACTGTTTTGCTTTTTCCGCCTCACTAACAGTCAGTGCCTGCATTTTTCTCTAAACTTCTGTATATTTTACATGAGATTCAATGGAAATAATCAGCATGAAAGAAGAGTAACAGTGAGCGGCAGCATAAACAATTGGATTTGAATCTTAATGAGGGAAAGCAACATCATGAAAGTAGGAAAAATACAAGATCCCAAAAAGGCTATTGATACCATGGCAGCTGTGACTGAGCCAGCAGGCTTCCTCATAATGAAGACACTATTGAAATGAATTACAACCCTCCCTTCTCCAGCTATGCCTGTGCACAAAATTTTGCAAATTGTAGTTTTGTCACAACTAGATTTCATTTGCAAATACAAATTTTTTTTGCTTTTAAAAAGTGCTAGAAGCTTTCAGAGGAATGCTTAACATTGCCTTTAGCATACAAGCTTACTTGTGTAAGCTATTTGTCTAATGTTACTTGTATGTTTCCTGTCTTGTGGTTTAAGGCTTTTTGCTAAATCTTAGTAGAAGAGAGCTATAGCATTACAGCAGAGAGGGATATTCTTTTAAGGACTTTGAATATTATAGAGGCACTAGCATAATTTTAATCTAAATAATAAATTTCCTAACTGCACTAACACCTAGATATTAAATGATCTCTTCCTTAATCTAGGGAGTATCTGTATAGTATAGTGGAACTAGCAGGGTCAGCATCAGTTAAAATTTCTTGCGGCTGTAAGGAAGTAATCCCTTTTTTCTTTGAAAGGTATGTAGTATGGTAAAATCACTAAAATGGATGCCAAAATATAAGGAAAATGTACTGGATGCTGAAATACTTTTTTTTTTTTTTTTTTTAATGCTTGCTTATTGTTTTGTAGTGCTTGAACTTGATTTCCTGGTGCAGCTGGGTTCCACCAAAACTGTGCAGGTTTTTACAAATGGGGAAGATCTGCGAGTGCAGAAAACGGACCTTGCTGATTCCAGGCTAAGAATCTCACTCTGTAAGACAGGAAGCCTTGAAATTGCTTTGAAAAATACCTGCAGAACCTGCTTCTTGGCTTTGTTTTCCCTCGATAATTTACAACCCTGCATGCACATTCCTACCTAAGCAAACTAGCATAAAAGCGTAACAAAGAAGAAATGGATGATTGTTTTTTTTTAAGTAGTGGTGGAAGGAATGAAAGTGCACTACAGTACTCAGCACACTCACTGGAGACACAGTGATTTGGGAAGCAGAGGGGTACTCAGCTTGCTAATTTGCAAGTTCACATTGCCTCTATAACATTTACAGACTTTTGCTTAACTTTTGGTTAGTCGTTCAAGAGTAAATAAGGCAAGTGGTTACTTGACTAATTTGTAATTAGATAAATATATATATAAACCCCCCCCCACCATAAATCTCTATTTTACCTTTATTCTGCTCCTGTAACCTCATCTGTTATTGCAAGAAGCTTAATTCTTCACCACTCATTTCATCTTATTTTTAAGCCTTGTACCTGTGAACCAACTGTTTCTATTTCCTGTCTATTTCAAGTTAAAAGAAAAGGCTATTTATTGGTTTGGTTTTGTCTTTACATTTGCCAGTAGCTGGTTAGAATTGACAAGGGAATTGTATGAAGTTAATCAGACTCTTTATAATTGTTTCTTCTGTGGTTCCTAAACTTTTAGGTAGTGATTTGCTGTAGTAAATACAGCAGGAAAATCACACAGTGGAGGTTTATATAGTACTTTGAATCAAGAGCAATATAAACGGATCATTTCTAAATGTTGAACCATCAGTAGGAATGTCTGTACTATAAATAGCATGTTATTTAGTCAGATATTTATTTTTTGAAGTGGCAGACATTCACAATTCTATCACTAAAGAGGGAATAGGCCTTTGCAAATTTACCTGGCTGTTTTCGTAGTGTTCATATGTTAGATATAAAGATAAATTGCAAAAGAAGAATGGCAGCCTGACCCTTTCTTGTTGCTTGTTTGAGTATTCTTCTCCGTTTTGATTCTGTATATTTTAAAGTGAAAAATAACATATGGAATGGGTGGTCCCTTAATTTAGGAACTGTTTTAGTAATCAGAAGAGGTATATTTAGTTTTCTTGTGTGATCTTACCTAATCACTTAAGCGAGTGTCTGATTTCTTATCTATAAAGTAGGAATGTGAGAATGATAGTAAACCTCTGCCTCGCTGGATATTTCCAGAACAGCCGCACAAAGGACATAAGATCCCTTGGTAATATGGTGATGACAAGAAGTAAGTATCCAAAAGGGAAGGTTGGCAGGAAGCAGTGGACTAAGCTATGACTTTTTATCTGTCAAAAATCA
The DNA here is from genome assembly GCF_030463565.1 of Pelecanus crispus. NCBI lineage: Eukaryota > Metazoa > Chordata > Aves > Pelecaniformes > Pelecanidae > Pelecanus > Pelecanus crispus. Next base: position 107,923,289 of record NC_134645.1, read on the forward strand.
ACAAAAAATCTAGCATATAAGCTAAACAAAGGCAACATGGGATTTGAAGGAAGGCTTTTTTTTTATTATTTATAATTTCAATCATAAGACAGTGTTTCAATGAATAGTTATATCTTTTTCATGTAAGTTTTTGGACTATTGATCAAAGATACTGCTGGCAAATTAAGTCCTTTGCTAAGATAAATTCTTAGAGAAAATGTCATATTATTCACTGTAAGAATGAGGTTTACAAAATCATCTGGGGGGTTTGGACATCTAGTATCAAAGAATTTTAATTTGGAATTTAATTTCATTTGTCCCTTAGAGTGCCTCAAAGAGCATTGAAAAAATCTCAGCATAAATGTTTAAATGTTCCAGCTCTTAAGAGAATATGCTTTGTGAAAGGAAGAATATGGTCCTGCAAATGCAAAATCAGTGTTTATCCGTGCTGCTGTCCACACATCAGTTGACTAGTGATGTGTGATTTAGCCAGGCAGTTATTACCCTGTTGGTGCTCAGCTGCAAGTGACAAATGGACGCTGTGATTATTAAGCGAGCTGAAAATGTTCAGTGTGTTGCCTTGCAAAAACCACTGATGTTTAAGAGGCCTTGAAAGAATGTGGATGCTATGTCACTTGGAAAAGTAAATTAAATCTGTAAATGTAAGGCTACTTCAGGTCACTGGAATGGCTTCATAGAAGTTTATCACATTTCATGGTAAAACATTGTCATTCCTAGATAGGAGCATTCCTGTGTCATTGCACTTATAACAGCTAAGTCTCATGAAGTTCCAGGACAGGTACCCTCTCAGAAACTGCCTGGGAGAAAAACAGCATTTCATCCCAGTGGTCCTTGATACAAGGATGCAATATTTTATGAGCACTCTGTAGAGATTTCTGCTTAAGCCCAGAATTTTCACTCAGCTGACAGTGGTTGTAGTTTTCAGTCTGACATTCTTCAAGCATTTGCTTACTCTCCAGATCTTCAGACATTTTTTATTTATTGCCTTGGTGTGTGATTCTTCAGTTAGTATGTCAGTTCCTGATCCCAGAAGGTGTTGTGTATGCTTCATCCTGGACTCTAAAGGGAGTTCAGTTTAAAGAACAGATTAAAAAACACTAAACTGTAGATTAAGAAGGGAATTGTATGGAGTCTTATCAATATTCCTTCACTTGCTCAACAAGTGTTAGAGTCTTCAACAAGAGCTTTCCGAGTTGTAAAATAAAAATCTGTCTTCAGAATTTTAAATAATTTGTTTCAAATGCTTTCTTTCTTTTCATGCTATGTATAGATTAGACATAATAGATTGAGTATCAGCCTTTTCTGTTCACATTTTGCTGCCTTTGCAGCACAAAATACTATGAGTTTTGGTAGGGCTTTTACATGAATGAGGACTACAGGCACTGCTTGCCTGCAGCATTGTTGCTGGCTTCTGACATACTGTCTACTGCCGCTATTTTAAAGTGTTTTTATTAATAAACATTTCTGTAGGAGTAGGAGGTGGATCTGATGTCAAATAACTATTTTAAACATAAGTTATCCAAACATATATGATTCATATCACAAAATGAAGTACTCAGAAATTGGAATGAGCTTTTTTGTTATCATATTTTTAAATGTCAGTTACAGAAGTGTTGAGTGCATACTGCTGCAACTGATTGTGTTTGAACATATAACAGTAGGCAGGAAAAATCAGATCAGAGTTATTGAAATAGTAAAAGTTTTAGTATTTTTAATTTCTTCTCTGTATTTGAAGTGTTTGTCTGTAAAATGGGGATAATAACAATAATTCTTGCTTTAATGTAATTTTGTGAAAACGTTAGTTAATATTAATGTAATATCCACATGGACAGTCATTATAAAAAAACCTCACACAAATTATATCTTGAAACAGTGTCTGACTAATTTGAAGCTAATAAGGCCTGGAAACTCATCAATTAGATTTTTTTTCAAAAAAATATCTCTCTCTATCTCTTTCTCTCTCTCAAATGAAAGAATAAGAAGTGTCCATTCCCTGTATCCTTTAAAGCAGACATCCTATCTAAAACCAAAGTATGATCATAAGGTTACAGACTGTATAATACTGACATGCATATGTATAAATTAACTGAAATTAAATTCCAGCATTTCCTAACTTCTCAATTCTTTTCAGCCTAGTTATGTTTGTGGGCCTTGTTCTTGTTAATACATTGTTTCTAATTATTTTCTAAGTACCTAGTAAGGTTCATGAGAAACCAAACAGAAAATCCCAGGTATTCTGCCATGGGGGGCTATGTTGGTAAACATTGTTTTATCAGCCATACTTAAAATTTTACATCTACACAGATATCTGTTGCAACTAGAGTAGTAGACTTCCTCCACTTTTTGGTCAGCTCAGTGAAAGAAAATGCACATTGTTATGGGTTTCCGAGATACTGTTAACAGTCATGGAATTGTAAAGCTTGGTAATCTGTGGGCACAACCTCTTTCTGATATATGGGATCCTTTCTGTACTGCCCTCTGTTGAACTACTCATTGTACTTCAAGGAATTCACCTCTCACTTCTCATGTAATCCCGCTCACCATACTGTTTGTCCCAGTCCTCACACATTCATTCTGGTCAAAATACTTCTGCCAAGACAGCCTAACTGTGCTCCCCAACCTTTCTGTTTGATTTCCATCCTTGTTCCACCCCTCCCTACAAATCAGTCGACTTTTAGTACTTCACTGGTAGACAATATAAGGTGGTTCTTTATCCAGCTCTTGCAATCTTTCTCTCCCTTCTAGCTTCCCATCTTAATTTCTCTTGCTTCCTTTTTACAATGTCTCCCCTAATTCACTATCCTCCTTCTTCCTTGCTTCAGTCCATGATCTTCTCCTTCTCTGTCTCTCATTAGTCAATTCCAATTGATTTTATATATTTTTCTTTTCATATTTTTTTCCCTGAATCATACATATGTTTTCCTTGCATCACATTGTATTCTGAACATATTCTCAGTCTCAGATACATCCATCCTTTTGATGCCACTTCTGATAGCCTACCAGGTCCTTCTCTTTCTCTCATTTCCATCACTGGCTCTGAGCCTCTGATCCCTCCCTTCCTACTTCTTGTCTCATTGCACAGTCTGTCATGACTGTTCTTCCCCTCGGCTCTTAAACCCAGTACTTTTGTGTCAAATATTCTCTCTCTGTTTTCTCCAGTTGTAGCTTTCCTACCCAGTCAAACACAGCTCATAGCTTTATTTTCACACTTGAACCTCTGCCTTTAACTTTCACAGTGTCAGATGACCACAGAGCTTTACCAAAACATCTCAGTTCCCAGATCTCCACTTCCCAATTTCCTCCAGCCCCATGCAGCTGCTGCCACTCACTCAGTGAGACACTTGGGGTGGCAGGAAAAGTAAGCAGTAATAACAGTAGGTTGCACTGATGGTTGAAAGCAGCAGATATACAGGAGTCATCAAGGTAGAGGGGAAGGAGAATATGGATTTCTATAGGAGATTTGCAATAATAGCCATGAGGACTTAAGTATATTTGCCAAAGTGATATTGAAGTAAATTCGGAGCAATATTGCTGTTTTCTATTCATCTTGTTTTCTTATATCAATTTCTTCTTCTTAGTTCAAAAGATTTTTTTCCTTGATTTTCTTCTGAACACCACATAGTTCACTGGAGAGCTGAAACTATGCCCTTGGGCTCTGGGCATTGTTAATTGTTACAACATAAGCAACAACTATGACTGATAGATTTCCTCTGTAGCCCCCCATGAAATTTTCAGTATTTTGACATCATTCTGTGTAATTCGGCAGTCTGAATGTCCCATATTTCATGCCATTTTAAAGCTGATCTCTTTGGAGGTTAATATATACTATACATTGTTAAAATTAAACACAGCCAAAAAAATGGCAATAAGTTCCTTGGTAGTTAGAGCACAAAGTACAACCTGTTATGCTCAAAATCTTGTTATGGGTAAAACCCCTACATTTTATATGTCTAGCCAAGGATTCACTGCTAGTATAACTAAAATATTAGCAGTTTAATAAAGGAATTACTAGTCCAAATTAAATGGTTATAGGAAAAAAAAAAAAGAAAAAAGAAGAATAAATGAAAGCTCCTATACAGAAAACCAGTACGATTAGAATTGTTATACACACACTTCCCATTATCTAACCTTTTTGCTGGTTTTACAGTCATATTTCCATTGCTCCTTGGGAATCCAAGATCAATGGCTTCAGTTTGATGTTCGTATGTTGGGGGAGATGCTGCGGGTCATCAGCAGCTAGAGTCCTTCAACAAGAAAAAATCATAGACTCACAGAATTGTTTAGGTTGGAAAAGACCTTTAAGATCATCCAGTCCAACCATTAACCTAACATTACCAAGTCCATCACTAAACCGATTAAGGGTAGAGTAGCAAGTTCATGTTTCCTGGCTTGGTGGCTGGATTATTTATAATGAAAGTAAAAACTAGGAGTCATTAAGATGGTAAAGGACCTCTAAGATCATCGGTCCAATCATCAACCCAACACCACCATGCCCACTAAACCATGTCCCAAAGTGCCACGTCTACCCGTTTTTTGAACACTTCCAGGGATGGTGACTCCACCACCTCTCTGGGCAGCCTCTTCCAATGCTTGACTACCCTTTCCGTGAAGAAATTTTTCCTAATATCCAATCTAAACCTCCCCTGGTGCAGCTTGAACCCATTTCCTCTCATCCTATTGCTAACTACTTGGGAGAAGAGACCAACACCCACCTCACTACAGCCTCCTTTCAGGTAGTTGTAGAGAGCCTTAAGGTCTCCCCTCAGCCTCCTCTTCTCCAGACTAAACAATCACAGTTCCCTCAGCCACTCCTCATAAGACCTGTGCTCCAGACCCTTCACCAGCTTTGTTGCCCTTCTCTGGACACACTCCAGCACCTCAATGGTTTTTTTGTATTGAGGGGCCCAAAACTGGACACAGTATTCCCGGTGCGGCCTCACCAGTGCCGAGTACAGGGGGCCAGTCACCTCCCTGCTCCTGCTGGCCACACTATTCCTGATACAAGCCAGGATGCTGTTGGCCTTCTTGGCCACCTGGGCACACTGCTGGCCCATGTTCAGCCAGCTGTCAACCAGCACCCCCAGGTCCTTTTCAGCCAGGCATCTTTCCAGCCACTCTTCCCCAAGCCTGTAGCGTTGCATGGGGTTGTTGTGGCCCAAGTGCAGGACCCGGCACTTGGCCTTGTTAAACCTCATACAGTTGGCCTTGGCCCATCGGTCCAGCCTGTCCAGGTCCTTCTGCAGGGCCATCCTACCCTCCAGCAGATCAGCACTCCCACCCAGTTTGGTGTCAATTGCAAACTTACTGAGGGTGCACTCAATCCCCTCATCCAGATCTTTGATAAAGATGTTAAACAAGACTGGCCCCAAAACAGAGCCCTTGGAAACACCGCTCGTGACCAGCCGCCAACTGGACTTAACTCCATTCACCACTACTCTCTGGGCTTGGCCACATAGCCAGTTTTTTACCCAGCGAAGAGTACTCCCATCCAAGCCATGAGCCGTCAGCTTCCCAAGGAGAATACTGTGGGAGACGGTGTCAAAGGCTTTACTGAAGTCCAGACAGAACATCCACAGCCTTTCCTTCATCCACTAGGCTGGTCACCAGGTCATAAAAGGAGATCAGGTTGGTCAAGCAGGACCTGCCTTTCATGAACCCATGCTGGCTGGGCGCAATCCCTTGCTTGACCTGCACTTGCCTGTTGAGTGCACTCAATATGAACCACTCCATAATCTTCCCTGGCACCGAGGTCAGGCTGACAGGCCTGTAGTTCCCCGGGTCCTGCTTGCAGCCCTTCTTGTAGATGGGCGCCACATTGGCAAGCCTCCAGTCATCAGGGACCTCCCCTGTTAACCAGGACTGCTGACAGATGATGGAAAATGGCTTGGAAAGCTCCTCTGCCAGCTCCCTCAGTACTCTTGGGTGGATCCCATCTGGCCCCAATGACTTGTGAGCATCCAGGTGGCATAGCAGGTCATTAACTGCTTCCTCCTGTATGTCTGAGTGCATCAGAATTTTTTGCTAAAGGTATTCATAATTATATTTGTATACTATGTAGCTGAACGAACAGTTTTATGTTTATAAATTTATCACATTTGAAATAGACTGTTTACTAAGTGTGAGTGAACTTACTGAACAATCTATATGTTTCCTGAATGCAGCTTCCTCATGTACAATAACATAAACTGGTTTGTGATTATAAACTGTGTTTTTGAACTTCATGATACTTCTGCATAAGAAGCCTGAATCTTCACTGAGAATTCCAAAAGTAATGTAAAGGATTCTGTACTAATTTTAATGGTATTCGAAGTTTGCATGTGTCATAAATAATGTGAACTTTTGTAAATTAAGTATGTTTAATGTGCTTTTAACAATGTCCCTTTTTTTGGCATTTAGCTCCCTATTGCAGCTTAAACCCTATCTTGAGGAATGGTGGAATTGTAAATAAAACAGGTGGTCCCGCTGGAAGCAAAGTTCGCTATTACTGCAAACCTGGGTATAGAATGATTGGTCGCAATAATGCAACATGTAGGCGTCACCAAAATGGCATGTATCAGTGGGATTCTCCTGTACCAATCTGCCAAGGTAAGACAATGTTTTCTTGTTGAATATGCTTCTATAATTTCATTGCAAAGAATATTTTACAAAACAAAGATACAGCATTGTCAATACTGCTGTATGCTGAGAGACACGTAGCCATTATAGGTTTATCCAAATATGTATTCAATTATGTACTTAATGTGTGCAGAGCTGAAATATTAAGAAGTAGATTAATGCTGTCAAATACAGACCAAATTAAAAACATTTTCAGTACTTTTCTATTTAGCAAAATACTTATCTCTAAACAGTCCATAGCTCATAGTATTGCTGTATTACAGAATATTTTATAAAAATTCAGTAGTTTCCAGGCATTAATTTGATTATTTTAGAAAATTACTTTATTAGCAGTGCTTTAAAGAGATAATTTGTAACTCTGTTTTTTTGTGTGTCCTGGAGTTAACCAGGGTCTACTTTAGCTTGTTCCAGACATCTGTTAAGAGCAGATACTGTTTGTCAAATGTTTAGAATTTTCTCTGTACAAAAAGCCACACACAAACTACAGAGGAGTAACATAAAGTAGTACAAAACAGTTAAATACGGTTAGTTTTAGTTAAAAATGCTTTTTCACACATTATTCAGTAAACAGTTAGTGGAGACTAGGGAGCTGTATGTCAGATAAGATTAGGAACATGGGTGAGAGGAGAAAGACTGCAAATTCTAGCCATATCATATATGGCCTATTCTAACATGTTTTCATTTCTGTGTGCTTTTAGTCTGCTTTGTTTGTAGGAAGAAATGGTGGTAACATACTTATTTAAGACTTGTTGGAACTTCTTTGATTAACACCTGTGTTTAGATGTTCTTAACTTTGAAGACATTAACAGCAGTGCTTCATGTCTTCCTCAAGACAAGTATTTTGCTTAAGGTTCCATCAAGGATGATTCAAGAATTTCTAAAAACAACATAAGATTAAAGTTCTATTTTGCCCCTTAAAAAAAAAAAAAAGAAAAAGGTCAACTGAGATTTGGCATAATGCTTACTCTTCTGTTGAGGGTGTGTTATTTGCAAAAAAAGTAAAAAGCTGCAGAAATTTGGCTACAGTTGAAGAAGGAGTACACATCTTTTATACAGAGTGATTCGATAGCTAAATATTTCTTCAGGATGAGCATTTTCAGGACGAGATGGGCCATGTGGCTACAACCCTACCAGTCCAGGGAGAAGCTCAGGCAGCCAGTGTGCCATAGGCATGATCTCTGTATCTATGCTTCCAGACTCTAGGATGTCTTCTAATCCCATATGCCATAATGTGTTATGACATATGATGCTGTTTGACCTTCCTGAAGGTCACCAAATAGTAGGTGAATCTGTGTGTGGGCTGGGTATGAGGTAAGTATAAGGACAAGGACTGCTTTTGAGCTTACTTGAAATGCAGTTTAGGTGCAGTAGCTGGTGCTGGAATATGAACTGAAAGCTCAGAGACACTTTGCACTAAAAACTTGGAATGACTGGGCGTACAGCTTGACCAGAAGACAAGGAAAGTGGAGGATGCAATTCTGTTCAAGATTAAGACTAAAGTCTTTCCTATATTAGGAAAAATTTCTTCACAGAAAGAGTGGTCAAGAATTGGAACAGGCTGCCCAGAGAGGTGGTGGAGTCACCATCCCTGGACGTGTTTTAAAAACCACGTATAGACGTGGCACTTTGGGACATGGTTTAGTAGGCATGGTGGTGTTGGGCTGAGAGTTGGACTGATGATCTTAGAGGTCCTTTCCAACTGTAATGATTCCTAGTTTTACTCATTAAAAAAGAATCCAGCCACCAATCCAAGAAACATGAAATTAATGATTACTCTGCCCTTAATTGGTTTAGTGGTGGACTTGGTAGTGTTAGGTTAATGATTGGACTTGGTCTTTTCCAACCTAAATGATTCTATGATTCTATAAATTTAAATATCTCTATGTGAACTAAAGTTTTGATTAAGTTGCTTAAACATAGAAGTCTAGTGTCATTCGAGATGTCCTGAGGTATTTTACTTGTCCTCCATCTACCACTCCAGAAAGGCACAAGCTCTTATGTTATATCCACTAGACTTGTCAGATGCCTTGGAGGCCTAAGAATGTCTCAGATAGCTCTAGACAATGGGAAAAGGAAACAAATCAAGCCCTATCTGCTTAAACTCTGATGTAGTTAATCTAGTCAATACTGTCACTGAAACTTTGGGAGCTATTCTGCTGGCTAGCCGGTAGATGTCTTTTTTTTAAAAGGCACTGAAGTTTTGGCATCTTACTCTGGAGCTCAGGTACTTTGAGTGTGTGAGGATAGAGAGAATATTCCATGTGTGTTTGTTAGGCTCTACATCATACTTTTCTCCAGAATTTAAGAGCTCATGATTCCTCAGCTGTCAGAAATAATATGCAAATGTACCCCATATCTTTCTACTGCTTATCCATCTAGACAATAGTAACCTGCTAGTACTACTACCAGTATTGTTCGACCAAACAGCAGAGGTCTGTATGATGAAAACACACTGTTCCAGCACTTCAGAATTCTTAAAAAAACAGTGTCATCCTTTTTTTCTTAGCTTCTCCCCTTTTTTAAAATAGTCTAATTTTTAAGTGATTTTCTTTGACTTTTCTAGTTTTTGCATTTTATGTTCACATTTTAATACCAATGGCACAGAAAGGCTTGCCAATTTGCCATTCTAACTTTGAAATGTATATCTAAACATAATGAGGTGTGTGAGGAATTCTGAAAAATAGGGAGAAAAGTTCTTTGAACAATTTAAGAAAAAAGTCCCCAATTTTAAGGGCAGAATAGAATAATTCACAGAAAGTGAAAAAGGAAAAATGTGCAGATATGTGCAGGACTTCACATGAGGTCCCAGGACTTGATTGTGGATAACCAGGGGACACAGAGTCCCAGAAAGTAATAAATTCTGAACAAAAATTAAGCAGACTCAAGAATGTCGTAAAATAGTTCAGACACTGTGTCTATCCTTGTTATTTCATCACTAGAAGTTGCTGTGAAATTTTAGCAATATGCATGTTCAGGAATAATTTTTTTCTTGAATTTTAAATCATATTTATAATTTCAGCAATATATATGTCTGTGGGTATGTAGATTTCTGTTAGCAGTAGGGGAAAAAAGATTTGGGAGATAAGGAGTGAGTTTAATCTTTACTAGAAATTTCTATTAATGTAGGATTCCTCAATTTTAATATGTCACTTTTACAACTCTGACACAATTATTCCAACTTGTATGTGTGGATGAAGCATATATTTTTCAATAAACTCTTAAATGGAAAATGTTTCTAAATTTATTAAGTATCTGTTACAAAAATACATGCATTCTCTTTGAAAATTATTGAAATTACACATTTGGTCTAGTTCATGGATTTCTTTATAGGATGTTTCCAAATAAAAATGCCTTTGATTAAGTCTGAAATTTCTGTGAAACCAGTCCTACCGGGTTACATTTGCAATTAATAACTTGACTGTGTCAGACTTAATGTTTGAAATCAAATTTGATTGTATTATAAAAAAGGGGGGGTTCTTTTTTGCATATTTAATATAACAATATCCATTTTAATATGAACACATCTCTAATATGAGTTAGTCTGGTAGGGTCAGAAGATATTTTTCAATTCCAGTCTTGTCAAGTGCAGATGCGTGTTAATAGTGTCCTGGGCAATATATGAAGAACTTGACTCCTATCTAGGAAATTAGAATTTATTGTTACTGCTTTTTTTTTTTTTCATTTGTGAAGGAAAAAGAGAAACATGAGTCATGCTCCATTCAAAATATTTATAAGCAGAGAAAATAGCATTTCTTATACAATAGGAGTAGATAGCTGATGAGAGGAAACAGTATAGGCCCCAGTAATGATCCTGGCAACTCCCTATGTATGTCAGCTTAGCTGATGTCCAGATCCCCATGCTGGGGGAGAGTAGGAAAAGAAGGCTGAGGCTCAGAGATTAACAGATGAGAAGAGAAAATAATAGAAAAGCTTGGAAAGAAGAGCAGTAAGCATCAAAAACTGAAAGCAAGAAAGGGTTGTCAGGGTCAATATGGATCAGGAGTAGTGGGTTTGCAGATACCTGGAGGCTGAGACATGGTGGCAGCGAGAGTGTAACAGAGTGGCTGTGTTCCTCTGAGAGGCATGAGCAAATACCCCACTTTATCCCACCTGTTCTTCATATACAGGTCTCAGCCTTTGGCATTGTTCTTCCCAATTTTCTCATATTCATTCTTAAAAGAGTTAAAAATAATTTAGAGTCCTGAAGAACACATTGCTGCTCTTCACCGTTTGAGCTACTCCCTAGTAGGTTTGCAAAAGAAAAATGGAGGTACCTACTTTAAGGAAGAACTTCTTGTCTGGATCATGGGTACTTGGAAAGGCTCAAAACCTATGACAGAGTCATGATAAAAATATACCTCATGCCAACATTTCCTGCTCAAAATCCTGATTCCAGGTACTGTCACTATTGATTCCTCTGTTCTTGCTGAAGCGGATAGAACCACATTGCTGAGCTAGAGATCCTTGTACTTTTTGCTGTGCTGAATGAAGGTTATTCCAGGACCATAACTGGATTCCATGTCTGCCCTGGGGTAGAAGACTGATTAATTTTTTTTTAGGGAACTGGCTTGAAAATGTGCCTTTGCAGTTTGCCTAAGAGCCATGAGTCTGGGACCACCAAACTGTTTCTTCATAAAATTAGCTGTTCTTTGTGTCTGAGCATGGAATTAAATGCAGACTTTTTACCTTTTTGATAAATGCTATTATGCAAAAAATGTCCCTCTTAGCACCTAGTTGGAAAATAAAAATGTGAGGTAGGTAGCACAGTTTAGGAGTTCCAAATCTCAGTTTCCTCTTACAACATATTCTAAACCTATGACCATATTTCAAAATACAAAACTGAAGTATAGTACTTTAGACTAAAAAAACAGAAATTTGAGGGGGAACCTGGTAACAATCTTCTAATATACTGAAAGAAGCTCCAAAGAGGAATGAAATAATTATCTGTCTTTTCTAGATAGAGGAATTACAGCTAAGTTTACTTCAGCAGCATCTTAAGTTAGACTTTAGTTTTTTCTTCTTTTCTCAGAGGGGCTAGTGAAACACTGGAATAGATTGCCTGTGGAGAATGTGGGATTTTCATCATTGGAGGAACAAATTAAATGAATGTTGGTCAAGTATAATTTGGCTTGTGATAGGAGAATAAACTAGACAACCGTTCATGACCCTTTTTTTACACCCTCAGCCCTAGACCACACAGCCCTGTTTTCAGTTTCTTTGTTATTTTTGTATGTATCCAAGTCTGAGAATTAGGATTTCTGTGGCATGGCTCTCCCTGCTGTTTTCAGTTGGATATCATAGACATAAACCACTCAGCATGTTTTTTGTTATGTATTCTACTTTTAGGGACTTCTCTATTGCTACCTTTAATTTTAGGATATTTAAATGCTTTTCTCAGCACTGTGTTCAATGCCAGAAACAGGTCACTAAATGATAAATGCTTGTGCATTAAATTTAGGGATTTTCCCAGTGTATGGGATTAAATTTAATGTATACTGTAATGCAGTCTCCAGCTTCTTTTCTGTAGGCAGTGAATTTGCATGCTTTAAATATGTATAATACATAAGTTTCTTAAAGGTATATAGGTGTATAGATATTTTAAAGCATTGGCATAAACTGTACATTTACTGGTTTTGATAAGAAATAAATTCCAGGAACACATTTGGAACATTAAAGAGCAACTAAAACCTCATCTCAGCTTCTAGGTAGTAAAAGGCTTTTCCACTTGTGTTGATTAACTGTTCTTTGGAAGAAGTATATTTTTCTGCTGTGCAAGATAACAGAGACAATTAAGGTTGAGTTATGTATTTTTCACACTCTGAATGTACATCTCCGAGCTGGAACCTGGCAATCTCATCTAGTCATTGACCTAAGAAGCATGTTGACAATTCCTCAAGTCAGAAGATTTTCTGACACCATTTTTTATCATTTTACAATCATATGGGAAGCTGGGAACTTCAAAATACTTGGATGTGGGACAGTAGTGACATTGTTTCCACTGTCCAAAAATGATATGCCATTTCAGTCAGTTTATTTCAGGTAACTACTTCAAACATCAAAGTACTTGCTATTTAGTGAAACTGGCTGTGCTAATACGTTTTGTTTGGACACTACTGTTCTAAAAGCCATTAGCAGCTTCAAGAAATTGGTAGCAGCAGGAATACTTCTTTCCAATCCCAGTTTCTGGGGGAGAAGCAAACAACAAATAAACAGATAGACTGTAACAGGAACAGTGCCAGAATGCCAAACTGCTTTTATGATTAGTAGCTAAAGCAGCAGTGAGAATTGCCTCACAGTGTAGCAGTACAAGATTGAACAGCAGCTGAGGAAAGAAGAGAGACAGCAGAGGGCTGAGGTACAACACTAAGAATAAAAGTGAGGTGTGATGGTAAGCATAGATTTTGAGGTGCTTTAGTACACTGGACATTGCATCAGACCTGGCATAGCAGGTAGGCCCACCTGGATGTGACCTGGGTGTTGCACATCTTTTATTCTTTAAACTAACTTGCACATAGGAGCTACTCAATCTTGAACTTTTCAGTAGCTTCTAAAAAGGTTATTGCTAGAGATGAAGAGCAAATGCTAACAGAAGTATTTGCTTCTAACATGAACTAAACAGACATCTGTGTGTGTGTGTGTGTTTTCAGATGACATAATCAATTCTTCTTGCTCGGTAAAAACCACTAAATTATTTGAAGGTAATTAACGTTTGAAGTATTTAGAGGGAACTAGAATAAGGTCCACCTGTATGTACAGACGTGCACATACATGGATGGGTGGATAGGCTGATAGTTCTGAATTTTGGTTTTATACAATTAAATGTATGCACACTTAACACAGAGATTGTTGTTTTAATATCAGAAAGGAGACCTGAAAAAGAAGTTGACAAGAAGTTAAATCTTAACCCAATTACATTCTACATCAAGCATTCAGACACATTGCCACAAGGCAGAAGAGAACTGATCAGCTTGTTAGGTCAGGGAGGGACATAGTACAAGGCTCTGGAAAAACATATCACAGTAAGCATGACTGGAAATGGAGAATGCATAGGCATTTTTATGATATAGTAAAGCAGAGTGACAGTTGAACTTCCTGTCAAGTTCAGCATGCAAACAAACATTTTGCAAATGTAAAATTCTGCTTATGCGACAGAGGGTCAGAGTTTGTTCTAGTTGTAGGTAAAGGATTGAACTGGTTATTAGGGGAGTAGGTAGAGCATTGAACCAGATGCAGCTCTGCTGCCTATTTTGAGTACACCAGAGCCCTGAAAAGCCATCATCCTGCTGTGGTTATCTTGTGGGATGGGATTCCTAATACAAAGACATGCTCCCAGAAACAGAACAACTTGCTTTTATCCTTCCCCTTCTCCACTTTCTCTAACACCATTAAGAGCAGTAAGCATTAATGCTTCTCTCTCTCTCCCCTCTCTGTCCCACTACTGCTCATTCTGGTGGCAGGAAGCTCAGCTTACAAGAAAAACTCAATTTTGAGAAGACAAGAGCAGCACTGGTTAGGGTGCAAAAAGTGCCAAGAAGCTATGTTACAAAGGAAGCAGCTTATTTTGGAACATTCCTGTACAGTTCTACTTCTATTAGCAATTTGACAGATTCCAGATGGAAGCCAACAACAGAAATGAACTAAGCATTCACCATTTTATAATGCTTACCTCTCCTCATTATAATCATATGCAAAGTACTGTGTTGTATTTAATTTAAATGCATCAGAACTGACAGCTTGGGAATACTGAAAACAAATTTGAGAGTTGTGTTTATGGTACCATGACAATGTGTTGTGAAATTAATAATTTACATTGAATTGGGTAAATGATAATAAAAATTGGATTTTTTTTTTTAAATACTTATTTTCACCTCTGTTTAACAGATATCAGACAAAGGCTGTAATTTCTTCTTTTGAAATATATTGACTTTATTAAAATAATAAAACCTTACAGTGTAAGGGGAAAAGAACAAATACCCAAAGAACTTTTTAACTGTTAAAATGTTGAATTGCTTCTTACAGTTGACTGTATATATGGAAGAGACATATTCATTTGCAAAACTACAGTCTTTATTGGTAAATAATTAGAAATGAAAGCTTCAAAGCTGTGTTTTATTCAGTCTATTTACTGAAGAGCAATAAACTGGATGCCAAACTCAAAGCAGGTAGTGATTCTGTACACACATGCATTGATTATAAGAACTCTTTAGATTCATTGTTCTAATATGATGGGTTCTTTGCTCCAACTTACCATTTTGCAGAAAATAATATCCTTTCAGAGAAAATAATATTATGACTTTCCTTTCAGAAGTGCCATATAAAATCTTTAGCAGCTTTACTAACTTATTCAAGCACCTAGAGTTAATCTCTGTGCATAAATAACTATTTTATAATAAAGGATAGCATTAAAAGAAATTTAAAAAGGGATACTGAAGAGTTGCCTTTCTTCTTTTCATTATCAAAATCAAGGGAGCTGAGAAGTCAGATGGCAGAAGACAATCCTGCCTTGGAGACCTTTCCTAAAAGTGACTGAAATAGATACTTTTGTAATTATACTCTGCCCTAAAATGATATATTAGGAGATACTGTTAAATGAACTGTACTGAGCTCTTGTAAAAATAAATAAATAAATAAGCCAAAAACCCTAAACACTACTCAAATTTCACTAAGTTGACCCCAAATTAAAATTTGTGAGCTTGAAAGAATAACTGCTGGTCTGGAGACAAATTCCTAAGGAGAAAAAACAAACAAAAAAAAAAGGAAATAATTCAGTAAGTAATTTCCTTCATGATATGGAAAATAATAAGCCTGAATTCACATAATATTTAGCATTCTGAAATGAATCATAGAATCATAGAATCATTTAGGCTGGAAAAGACCTTTAAGATCATCCAGTCCGACCATTAACCTACACTACCAAGTCCACACTAAACCAATCAAGGGTAGACTAGAATAAATTAGTCAAGTATTTAAATAAATGTTTAAATATCTGAATAATGCTCTTAACTTCAGTGGAACTCCTCCCTATCTAGTCATATATTTGGTGCTTTTCTCATCAGACAAAAAATGTTAAATTGAATTCTTAAATAACATTGTTTTATATGTACAGAAAAAACAAATATGAAGCTTTCTTTGTAGTAGTGCAGGAATGAAAGAAACCCTGAGAGAATGGAAGCAGACTATTAGCATTTAAGAATTTTCCAGTTCATTGCTTTTTGGACCAAATCACTTTGGACACTTTCTTGATTTTTTTCCCTAACAAATAAACCATTGCCCTTAGCCTGTGTTGAAATTCCTGTCTCTACAGTGATTGGATTAAATAAAATAATGATTTTAAAAATTTTTGTCTATATTACCTGCACTTCAAAGTGCTTATCAATGTTTTAGATACTGTTACATTTATCAGAATGTTGTAAATATGATGGAAAATTAATTTCAGTTGTTATGAATGGGATATGTCAAAATTATTCATATATGTTTCTTATTTCAGTGGTGGGACAATATTTTTTAAAAAATACGAGAAAATGACAATTTTTTATCTTTTTCTTTCCTTTCTTTTCAGCTGTATCTTGTGGTATTCCTGAATCCCCTGGAAATGGTTCAGTTATAGGTAATGAATTCACTTTGGGCAGTAGATTGATATATGAATGTAATGAGGGCTTCAAGCTAGAATCTAGTCAACAGGCAACAGCAGTATGTCAAGAAGATGGATTATGGAGCAACAAAGGGAGGCCACCTGTTTGCAAATGTAAGTGGGCATGTATTTCTCAAGCATATTTCCCTTGAACTTTCTCTGGAAAATCTTCACTGGTGATTTTTAGGGTTTATGTATACATATCCCCTGCACTAGCCATTCAGGAACATATAATCATTTACATTTAGTAAAGTAGAAGACACCTATAAATTTGTTTGATTAAAAAAAGTCTTGTTTATCTTCTTAAAAAAATCTGAATTAAAAATACTAGATAATTCAGTTTCATATATGTTTTCTTATTATGAATAATGTGTCTGAAGTAGTCAGTGTAATGCACACTCCCCTACCATGTGACATGGCCTCTCATTTGCATCGGGCTACCACTGCCTGCCTTTGTACTGGATCAAAGCAATAATTAACTGAGTCTGACTCTGAGTACCTGACTTGAAATACCAGTTAGGACATAATCTTAACATTATTAATGCTATAATACTGTACTTGAAATTTTTGAGTTAAGTTAGTACCTTGAACTATTTAACAGTATATGGCTGAGTCGAGACATGCTGGTCAAACTAAAGAGTAAGAGGAAACTGCAAAGGCAGTGGAAGCAGGGACAGGTGTCCTGGGAAGAATACAGGGAAGCTGACTGGTTTTGTAGGGAGGGGGTCAGGAAGGCCAAGGCGCAGCTGGAGCTGAATTTGGCAAGGGATGTAAAGAATAACAAGAAGGGCTTCTACAGGTATGTCAACCAGCAAAGGAAGGTTGAAGAAAGCATACCCCCACTGATGAACAAGAATGGTGACCTAGTATTAACAGATGAGGAGAAGGCTGAAGTACTCAACAACTTCTTTGCCTCAGTCTTCACTGGCAAGCTCTCTCCTCACCCCTCCCGAGTCGATGGACCAAAAGATGGGGAGCAGGGGAGTAAAGCCCCTCCCACTGTAAGGGAAGATCAGGTTCGAGACCACCTGAGGAACCTCAATGTATGCAAGTCTATGGGACCTGATGAGATGCATCCCAGAGTCAGGGAGTTGGCTGACATAGTTGCCAAACCACTCTCCATGATATTTGAAAAGTCATGGCAGTCAGGTGATGTCCCTGCTGACTGGAAAAAGGAGAATGTGGTGCCCATTTTTAAAAAGGGAAGAAAGGAGGGCCCTGGGAACTACCGCCCTGTCAGCCTCACCTCTGTGCCTGGGAAGATCATGGAGCAGATCCTCCTAGAAGTTATGCTCAAGCACATGGAAGACAGGGAGGTGATTCAAGACAGCCAGCATGGATTCACCAAGGGCAAGTCCTGCCTGGCCAACTTAGTGGCTTTCTATGAAGGAGTGACTGCATCAGTGGACAAGGGAAAAGCAATGGATGTCATCTATTTGGACTTGTATAAAGCGTTCGACACAGTCCCCCACAACATCCTTCTCTCTAAATTGGGGGGGATATGGATTTGATGGGTGGACTGTTTGGTGGATAAGGAATTGGCTGGATGGTCACATCCAGAGGGTAGTTGCTAACGGCTCGATGTCCACATGGAGACCAGTGATAAGTGGGGTCCCTCAGGGATCCAGACTGGGACCGGTACTGTTTAATATCTTCATCAATGACATAGACAGTGGGATTGAGTTCACCCTCAGCAAGTTTGCAGACGACACCAAGCTGAGTGGTGCGGTTGACATGCCAGAAGGGTGAGATGTCATCCAGAGGGACCTGGACAAGCTGGAGAGGTGGGCTTCTGTGAACCTCATGAGGTTCAACAAAGCCAAGTGCAAGGTCCTGCACCTGGGACTGGGAAGCCCCCAATATCAATACAGGCTGGGGGATGAAGGGATGGAGAGCAACCCTGCAGAGAAGGAGTTGGGGTACTGGTAGATGAAAAGCTGGACATGAGCCGGCAATGTGCGCTTGCAGCCCAGAAAGCCAACCGTATCCTGGGCTGCATCAAAAGAAGCGTGGCCAGCAGGTCGAGGGAGGTGATTCTGCCCCTCTACTCTGCTCTGGTGAGACCTCATCTGAAGTGCTGCATCCAGCTCTGGAGCCCTCAGCACAAGAAGGACATGGACCTGTTGGAGCGGGTCCAGAGGAGGGCCACAAAAATGATCCAAGGGCTGGAACACCGCTCCTACGAGGACAGGCTGAGAGAGTTGGGGTTGTTCAGCCTGGAGAAGAGGAGGCTGCAAGGAGACCTTATTGTGGCCTTCCAGTACTTAAAGGGGGCCTATAGGAAAGATGGGGAGAATCTTTTTAGCAAGGCCTGTTGTGACAGGACAAGGAGTAATGGTTTTAAACTAAAGAAGAATAGGTTTAGACTAGACAGAAGGAAGAAATTTTTTACAATGAGGGTGGTCAAGCACTGGAACAGGTTGCCCAGAGAGGTAGTGGAGGCCCCACCCCTAGAAACTTTCAAGGTCAGGTTGGCTGGGGCTCTGAGCAACCTGATTTAGTTAAAGCTGTCCCTGCTCACTGCAGGGGGGTTGGTCTAGATGATCTCTAAAGGTCCCTTTCAACCCAAAACATTCTATAATTCTATTATTCTATATGTACATGTTTTCCAGATTCTGAATTTGAAAAGCGCTTAGAAGTAAAATTCAACTTAACTTTTAAAGAAAGAGTAAAATGCTGTGAATATAAGAATTGTAAAGTTATACGTGACTGTGAAATGGTTTTCATTAATTTGAATACATTGACAGGAAACAATTGTTAGAAAATATTGCTGAAAGTTACTTCAAGAGATCTTCTAAGCATCCTTGACACATTATCATTTAACCTAATCTTGGAGACCTTCCTGAGTACTCTATTTCAGTATTTTACTTTTTTTTCCGCTTGCAAAGTTTTTCCTAATATGTATAACCTGAATCTGTTTTTCTGTAGTGTAAAGGTATTATCTCATTCTGTATCCACAGTGGACAAATAGAAGTTATTTTATTCTTCTTTCATTCTTTTTAATGTGTTGAAAACTGTTGTTTTTTCAGTGTGGTGGGTTACCCTTGGCCAGCAACCAGACCCTCACCCAGCTGCTCACTCCCCCTCTTCAACCAGACAGGGAGAAAAATAGGATGAGATATCTTGTGGGTCGAGATAAGGACAGAGAGATTACTGTCACAGGACTAGACTTGGGGAAAGTTAATTTAATGTACTGCTAAATAAAATAGGGTCAAATACATTTCAGAAAAAAAAAAAAAAATCAAAGCAACACTTTTCACCCACTGTTCTTAGGGTCAACCTCACTCCTTTGCTCTTGACTCTTGTCCCCACCCCAGGCAGTGCTGGGTGATGAGGAATGGGAGTTGTGGTCAGTTTATAAAAAGCTCCTCTCTGCTGCTCCTTCCTCCTCGCATTTTTCCCCTGCTCCAACATGGGTCTTCTTCACGGGCTGTTGTCCTTCAGGATAAACTTGCTCTAGCATGGGTCCTCCACTGGCTGCAGTTTTTTCAGAAAATATCCGCTTGCTCCAGTGTGAGCTGCAGTGTGGATATCTGCTCTGGCATGGTCCTCTGCATCAGCTGCAGCAGAATACCAGCTCTGGTGCCTGGAGCACCTCCTCCTCCTTCTCCTGTGACCTTGGTGTTCCCTCTGCTGCTTCTCACTTTTTTTGTTCACTCTTCCTCTGCTTATGCAGTGTTTTACCCTTTCCTAAATACGCTTTCTCAGAGGTGCCACCATCTTGGCTGATGGGCTCAGCTGTGTTCTGCAGTGGGTCATTTGGAACTGACTGTGTCCAGCAGCCCAAGCCTCTCCTCACAGAGACCACCCCTGCAGCACCCCTCTCCACCCCGCCAACACCTTGACTCCTGCACCAATACAGTCTGTCACCTCTTCTGTACAGATAACTGTCTTGCTGTGATTCATTCTCACTCTTTCTTCACACTTTTTGGACCAGTGACTCCCATTATTGTCCTCTGGACAATCTCCAAGTGATCTACACCTTTCTTGAAGGACAGTGTCTAAAACTGAACACAGCAGTTCCACAGAGTATGTGAGAAGGATTACTCAAACCCAGCTGTGATCACACAGACATGCTCTGAATTCAGAGCCATGTGCGGAGGGAAGGCAAAGCTCCAGTGTATTGAACTGCACTGCATTCTATCAGAAAAAATTGACAAGGTAAAAGAACGTAACTCGAATGGTTAATCAGCAGAAATATCAACAGATTTTTTTGAGGGAAGAGGCCAGTGAAACTAACAGGGGATTAAAAGTACTGAATTAATAACACTATACTTGCAGTGAAAAGACAAACCCCAAACTTGTATTACTGAAACAATCAAACTGAACCATACAATAACTACCCTGTAAAACAAAGCTTAATTATTAACATTTAGCATAACTTTAAACATTAAAAAGTTTTGTTTAATATTTACAATAGCCTAACACAATATATAACACTTTGTTCTCTTCTTTTTTCCTTTCCTAAAATTTATTCAGTTTGAAAAAGAATCCCATTACTTCTAAAGCCAGAAGTGCTAAATTACAATGCTAGTGATCTACATGACAATATTAAAGTCAGTGTTTTCAAAATGGATTGCTATTCAGAGGCAGGCATGCTTTACCCAAGATTTCTTACTTGCAAAGTGCAGAAAAGCTTAGAAAATCTGCATAACAACCTGTTTTTGTAGTATTGCTGCTGTAAGGATAAATGTATTTAGTCTCCAGAGATAGAAACATCTCAGACTTGATGAGCAGCAAACACAGCACAGAAAGGTAAACGGTAAATAAATTAATTCATTTTATCCCAGGTCTATTAAAATTAAGGGTGAAATCAGTGCAGTTGTGTTTTGCAAAGTATCTCTGGTAATATACTGCCTGAGGCAGATGTTTGAATCTCCTTTCTTTTCATTGGAAGTATTTACATGAGTTTTGAATCATGAGAAATATGCTTCATGCTGGTCATACAGCAAGACACAGATAGATCATGGACATCAGGCTATTGAATTTAATTACATGAAATACCAATAAACAGGTATCTATTAAGAAAGCTTAAATGAATGACGAATAAATTACCTATTTCAGTTATTCTACGTAGAGATCTCTAGCACATGATAAAGGGAACAAGAGATGTCTATATCTATTGCTATTTAAAGCATTTATCAGGCAATACTTTAAATCAGTTGAATACTCTCTGTAGAGAGAGACCATAAAGTAGTAACTTTACATATGAATACAGGACACTGTGTAAAGTATGCAAAAACTTTCTACTGAAACCTGTAAATTAGTATGTTACTGTTGGTCAGAGAAATGAGTGTGTTATACAGTTCCAAAAAACATCCCATCCAAAAGGTCAAACAACTTTGCTCTCAAACTGTAGATGAGCACTGGTGCTTGTGTATGTATGCCGCATAAACAGTTTCTAATACCTTTTACCCCAACTACCCAATCTGCTGGAGGGTAGGATGGCCCTGCAGAGGGACCTGGACAGGCTGGACCGATGGGCCGAGGCCAACTGTATGAGGTCCAACAAAGCCAAGTGCCAGGTCCTGCACTTGGGCCACAACAACCCCATGCAATGCTACAGGCTTGGGGAAGAGTGGCTGGAAAGATGCCTGGCTGAAAAGGACCTGGGGGTGCTGGTCGACAGCCGGCTGAACATGAGCCAGCAGTGTGCCCAGGTGGCCAAGAAGGCCAACAGCATCCTGGCTTGTATCAGGAATAGTGTGGCCAGCAGGAGCAGGGAGGTGACTGGCCCCCTGTACTCGGCACTGGTGAGGCCGCACCGGGAATAGTGTGTCCAGTTTTGGGCCCCTCAATACAAGAAAGACATTGAGTTGCTGGAGCATGTTCAGAGAAGGGCAACGAAGCTGGTGAAGGGTCTGGAGCACAGGCCTTATGAGGAGCGGCTGAGGGAACTGGGGTTGTTTAGTCTGGAGAAGAGGAGGCTGAGGGGAGACCTTAAGGCTCTCTACAACTACCTGAAAGGAGGTTGTAGTGAGGTGGGTGTTGGTCTCTTCTCCCAAGTAGTTAGCAATAGGATGAGAGGAAATGGGTTCAAGCTGCACCAGGGGAGGTTTAGATTGGCTATTAGGAAAAATTTCTTCACGGAAAGGGTGGTCAAGCATTGGAAGAGGCTGCCCAGAGAGGTGGTGGAGTCACCATCCCTGGAAGTGTTCAAAAAACGGGTAGATGTGGCACTTTGGGACATGGTTTAGTGGGCATGGTGGTGTTGGGTTGATGATTGGAGAGATGATCTTAGAGGTCCTTTCCAATCTTGATGATTCCTAGTTTTTACTTTCATTAAAAAATAATCCAGCCACCAAGCCAGGAAACATGAACTTGCTACTCTACCCTTAATTGGTTTAGTGATGGGCTTGGTAATGTTAGGTTAATGGTTGGACTGGATGATCTTAAAGGTCTTTTCCAACCTAAACAATTCTATGATTCTATTCTATGATAATACCATTTGGATAATGCTCAAACAGAGAGGAAAGGATGTGTAGGCATGATTACAAGTTTAATGTTTTAAGTTGTAGTAGGAGAAGAATGTTGATAACACGCTGATGTTTTTAGTTGTTGCTAAGTACTGCTTATGCTAGTCAAGGACTTTGCAGCTTCCCATCCTCTGCCAGGTACACAAGAAACTCGGGGGGGCACAGCCAGAATAGTTGATCCAAACTGCCCAAAGGGCTATTCCATACCATATGATGTCATGCTCAGTATATAAACTGGGGGGAGTTGGCCGGGGAGCAGCGATCGCTGCTCGGGAGCTGTCTGGGTATCGGTCAGTGGGTGGTGAGCAATTGCATTGTGCATCACTTGCTTTGTATATTATTATTGTTATTATCATTATTGTATTGTTATTATTATCATTACCATTTTACTTTATTTCAATTATTAAACTGTTGTTATCTCAACCCAGGAGTGTTTCTCACTCTTACTCCTCCGATTCTCTCCCCCATCCCATCAGGGTAGGGGGAGTGAGTGAGCGGCTGCATGGTGCTTAGTTGCTGGCTGGGGCTAAACAATGACACTATAGTTAGCTGAGAAACACTGCTTTATCAGCATTTTTGCACATCTGTGAAGTACTCTTGTGAAAAGTCATGTTTCCATCTTTCTAAGATTAAAAAAAAAGAGAACAATCTTTTGAGACTTTTTTGTCTATTCCATTTCATCAAATATTATTTGAATTTTGTCTGCTACTGTGGAAATACAGATGCTGATTCTTGCAGTGACATGTTAAAAAGGGAAAAGAACACAAATTAAATTTCCTTCTTCCCCTTTGGGTGATATAATCTCTTGCTATTATTATATAGAATTGCATCACTATAGCAATAGCATTTTGTTTGTGACTAATTAGTGAAAATTATTATTATTCAGAATATATATCATCATGTGCTTGTTTTCCTGTGTATCTTTCTTCTTCTCCTGTGAAATTCCTCTGGTTTAGAAATCTAGATTTTTCAGTGTTCTAGAAGTGATTTTCCTTTTTCATCTTGTACAGAGGTTTTTGGTTTGGGTACAAAATTTCAAAACTGATAGAAAAGAGAGCAGAAGTAGTATACATTTTTTCCTGAACATCCTCGTGACTTGGGCTATCTACATTTCATGTGCTAAAGATGACAGATAAGAATAGTTATCTTTTGAGAGTCACTAAATATATTTTCTTAGGGTTTTTGATTTTGTGGACACTTGACACTGACTTTCTTCAGGAAATAGAAATACTGTTCTAAATCTTGGGGAACTTAGTTGATGCTGTTAAAATCTGTTCATAGCTTGAATGTGGTGCTTACTTTTTCTCTGAATAATATAGAGAAACAGTTGTTTTAGACTGTTTTGAAGAATTGAAAGAACTAGAAAGAATGAGTTGTGCCTCTCTGTGTCAGTAGTAGAAAATGCATGATGTGATAAGAGGAAGCTACTGAAAAAATTGGTATGAGATCTGAATCAATGAAGGAGGTCATACAAAGCCTGTTCTGAAGCCAAAGAGAACTTCTTTCTCTGTTTAGTATGTATACTTTAATGTTATTAGAGAGTTTGTATTTTCTTGTTCCAAAATTCATGTTCCGTGAAAACAAATCTCAGTAACAAGTTTGCTTTGACAAGGAGTGCATTCCAGTACTAGAAACTTCTGCTAGTTTGGGATGTGGTACAGTCCTACTGTTCGCACTAAGAAGAGTTTAAGTATGTATGACACTTCTAGAAGAACTAGGGTGAACATTAGCACATAATTTTTTACAAGTCAAGCATCACTTTTTTCATGACAAAGCAACACAAAAAGAAATGTTCTCTGGGCCAGCATGAAACTTTTTTTTAATACAGGCATTTTTGCATGCTAGAAAATGTCTAATGCAAATTCTTAAGAATATTATAATTATGATTAATGCTCATTCAGAGTCACAATATTCAAGATATTCCTGGAATAGCATGAGATGAACTTTTTTTTGCTTACCACAACAGTAACAATAAGCAAAGACAAACAAAGGCTTGTAGACAGAAGATCGACGCAGTAAAAGGGAAGAGTCAGTCTTGTATTCAGATTCTATGAAAATATTGATAGTGCAAATGTGTTTGTTGACTAGAAGAGCAAGTAAAACAAATAACAAAATTACAAAGAATTAATCATTATGAAGAGTTAAAACTAAAGGCTGAGCCCGTTACTGCACAAATTCTTGTTAGATTTTAGTTGTTGTAGTTGCAAAGATCTTGGGGTTTTTTTTGGTCATTGCCACTGTTCATATAGTGAACATTTTGCTTAGTGAACATTTTGCTTATGTCTTCAGTAGCAAATATACCTGGGCTTATAGAACAACTCAATTTTTTGTCTTTTTTATGGTAGGTATATCTCATTATGAATTTCCTGCTTTTGAGTCTATTTAGAATTATCAGTATATGGAGATTGTCATGTCATAAAATGAGTAATCTTAATCATAATTTCAAACTATAATTATGTTTTCTGACCTATACATTATGTAAAGCAATATTATTCATACATTTCTGTATAAAAAATACCTGGAGAAAAGAGATAACATCTTCACATCTGCAAGAAGTTGAGATCATCGCTTACAGAGTTTCATCTATGTGAATGACAATTTAAATAGTGCCCAGCCCATAATTTGCAAGAGAGAGACTCTGAGAGGCAAATTGATGTGTTCATTCATAAACCATGTGCACAAAATCAAGCATCTGTTAATAGTATTTTTTTGTTTCTTGAAGGATGGGGAAAATAATAAATCAAAATCAGTCCCTGTAAAATTAAAATTTTTCAAGCAACGGTTTTAGTTCATTACATCAACACAGTCTAGAAGTATATTCTGTACTCAGTAACATCTTCAGTTAGAAATTGTGCAATTGTATCAGAATCTGCTAGTTCTTTGTAAAGTGTGCTTGCAACAAGATTCTAAGTATTCATAGCTAAAGAAAGAATAAATTACATACTAGCCTCAGTATGGAGAGGAAACATCTATGTGGCTTATTTACATATTCTGAAATAGTTGAGCCTTTTATCTCTATGTGTCTTAAGATATCCCCTATGGTTAAGACTAAAATTTTTACTATTAGATTAGATAAGAAGCTTGCTTTCATCTCTGAAAGAACCAATAAAACTATTGCTTGAAAGGAGGTGTGATAAAAATGTTAAATTTAAGGGGTATTAAGTACCTATTTAGAATTTTTTTTGCCTTCTGACAGACCTATATGATTTTCACTCTAAGGTGTTAAGTGAATTGCTTTAATATGCTTATTGTATTTAACAACAAATAAGAAAAAACTCTTTCTTGGTTAATAATTTATAAACTTTGAGTAGGTATGAAACATGGTAGGAAGTCCTCCTTTAACCTGGGAAACTGTTCATAACTAGTCAGAATAATGTTATAAAGGCCAAAGTGAAGGACTATTAAGTTTCAAAGTGATTGTACACTGGCGATATTTCCTAAGGTATACTGAAAAAAATCTAAGAAAATATTCTACAACTTCAACTCAACGTAAATTTATAGTCTGTCATTTGGAAGTTCTTCAGATTATTTTTCCTTCATAAATTCTTACACATCTTCATAGACATGCTATGGTGCAGGCTCTGTGTTTCCTAGATGCTGGAATTTACCATGGGTAAGGTAACTACTGGAAAAGTTAGATGTATACTTCTCGCATTATCAAAGGTATTTTGAAAAGTGGTGGAAATCTAAATTTTTACAGAAATTTTTCTTCTGTCACTTTCTCTGTATTTCAATGATTGCCTGAACTAGTCTCTTTCATCATACATACATACTCATTATAAAATCACTTTATACCTCTCAGACAGTGTAAAGTCTACAGAATATGTAATTATTCTTTTGTCAGCTTTATTAGTCCTTTCCCTGGTAGAACGGTGTAAATTTATTGCAACATAAATGAGAATCAGACTCTTCTTTTTATTTCTTCAGTATAGTTTGGGGTTTTTACATACTTCCTCCTAATACTTTTGACTTACACTAAACAGGGTGCTGACTTGAGTATATTGTACAAAAGATCAGAGGTAATGATTCCTAATTATACCAAATATTTAGAAAATTTATCACCTTTTTTTTAGCAACATATAAGGGAAACAAAAGAAGAGGAACTAAATTTCTGTTACCTGGTTTTTTGTTTGGTTTTTCCTCAGAAAGTATAGTTTTCTCAAGTGTTGCTGGGGTAGTAGTTTTTTCTAAAGTATTCCTTGGGATATAAACAGTCACTAATTCATTCAGAATTCTTCTATAGCAGGGAAATTCTGAACAACATGGTATAAGACACCAGATACAACTATTTTTAAATAAAGTAATCATAAATATTTTCATAAAACTAGTCTAATCTTTACAGAGACATAGACACATTAAGATAGAATTCATGTCAATATTGTAAATATTGTAAATATTCTGTGTACTTTATCTTGAATTGCAGCACATCAATTTGAAACTGAGAAAGATTTAAAAATGTTATATATGGTTGGCAACTATATTAAGCCTTATAAACATAAACTACAGTGCTTGTCTACTGGCAGTAACTGCATTCTCTTACAAAATCTGAAATACTAAAAGCAACAGAACTGAAATCACTCTAAAAATCTCTCTAAATCTTGTCTTTATTTTTTATGTCAAGTGTTCTAAACTGGAACATAATAATTTCTTGAATACCCACAGTATACCATTTTATAGTAATTAGCATTTGAATGTATGTTAGCAGCTTTTATGGCAACCTGTTTTAAGGATTTGTTAGAGCTTTTCTAAAGTGAATATCATGGATAGAAAAAAAAAGCATCATTTGAGCATTTGCAAAAATTACATAGCATTATTTGCTTTCCCTTTTACGTTCATTGTAGTTATGTGTTTTGTTTCTGCAATATTTAAATAAACCACATTAGAGAGCATAACTGTATGTCATTCCACTGCACCTCACTAGATGAAAATGTACTACAAACTCCTGCTCAATTTGTAATACTCACTGTATGATGTTCATTATTTTTCCTGGAAGTTGTATTGAAAAAATGCTTGTGGTATGCTCAGTTTTACATTGCAAAACGTCTGCCAGTAAGGCAAGATGTCTATTCTGTGAAGAAACTTAGATGCAGAATGCTAACACTAAAGTATCCTTTCTTCACAGCTGTAACTTGCCCCAGCATAGAGACTCTCCTCTCAGAACATGTTGTCTGGAGACTGATTTCTGGGTCACTGAATGAGTATGGAGCTCAAGTCATGCTCAGCTGCATTCCTGGATATTATTTATTGGGTCAAAGACTCATACAGTGCAGGACTAATGGAACCTGGAGTGTAGGCAATGAAAGGCCAAGTTGTAAGGGTAAGGAACATACTTGTTTACAGAATATCCCATGCTTTTGAATACTTTTTTCATGCTTTTGAATTTTATTTTATAAATAGCTTAAAGTTTAAAAGAAATATTTTGCCATGAATCTCCTATAAGTAAGCAAATATGAAATTTTCATTAACTTGTTGAAATTAATTGATTCAAACTCTTTATGTGTCAAGTACAATATATTTCATACAAGAGTCAATGAAGTAGCATCAGAAAATCAATCTGGATGATGATCTATGTCTGACTGGATTTATTCAACTAGATAGTGCATAAGTATTTAGAGAATACTGTGGAGATACTGTTAATACTTCAGAAGATTACAGATTAAAATTAGATTAGAAGATGATATTGCTTTGACCTCTTGGGTGAAGCATGAAAACTGTACTGTTGGAGAAACATATATATGAGCTTTTAGAATGTCTTCATACAAAAATATCATAAATTACATCAGCTGTGACTCTGGATGTTTAAAGATTTAGAGAACCTTGACATTCTCGGTGGGATCATACAGTTGTCAAGGGTTACAGTATCAGAGTCTTAATGAATCCCCCCAAAATGTCATTTATTCTTTTTCCAAGGTGTTATTTGCTTTGGTTGGAGAGGATATTTGGTGTATCACCTAGTTCTGCTACCCTTAGAGCAGAAACTTTTCCTACATCATGGTATTACTTACAGTCTGTCTTTCAATGCCAGGGCAGCACAGAAGATCCCAGCATCTGAAGGAGAACGGCCAACTGACAGGCCTAGCATACTAAGCAGAAGTGGAAATAAAATTTAGGCATTCAATTTCTCATAGTAGTATGTCATTTCAGTGAGATACTCAAATGTTGTATTTTAACCCGAAAGAGATAATCTATTTTCTGGTGTTTTTTAAGCAAAAGGAACAGAATCATTCTGCTGTGTCAAACTCTGTGAAGTCTGCAGGCATGGCAATAATACCTTATGATAAGTGGTCCCAAAAGGATTTCATATGATTCTATGATAGTGATAACAGAATGAACATAAACATCAGATAGCTTTTCATATTCCAAATAAATGGTTGAGCAAAACCTTCAGTATGATATACGTATTGTGACAAACAGAAGGCAAATTAATTGGCCTAAATACAAGCTCCTAATGCCATACGAGACAAATTACAGTATCTAAGCTGGTAGATACTAAAGAGAACTTGGGAGACATTCTCAACCTTCTTCAACAGCAGCTGGAGGCTAGACAGAACACCCAAGGTAATCTCGGGTGGTACTGAATCACTCCCAAGGGTGATTCAAGTACAAATTGGCACAATCTCTTACCAGTACTGGGAAGCGTGTGGCTACAGACCTAAGGCATGGAATTTACAGAGGTGGTATTAGAGAATGATGCTAGTATAGGAAAAGAAGAACAAAGAAAAGAGAACAAAGACGGATGTACACCATTTAACTAAAAATAATAGAAAATAATAATACCTATTTTCCAGAAAAGAAAATAATGATTTAAGATGTTTTTGGAACAAGGCTGAGAGATACCTGTAACAGCAATCAATGCGATACATACATGAAAGCAGCGTCTTTGATCTTATCTAAATGATGATGGGCTGTGGAATTATGTTGGTTCTGGTTTATTCCGTTAGTTCTATTTTGGCAAAATTTCCTTTTGAAAAAATTCAGTTGGAAAAATAAGGTGACTCTTCTATATCTCTTATAAACCAGTAATAGCTATATCAATTTTCTTTTCAAATTCAAAACTAGTGAGTTTTTTATCTATTAACTGCAGTTGTGCCCTTTTCCTTTTGTGCACACATACTAAAAAAAATGGGTTTGTATTTGCTGCATAATATGCAGCTACTGTTCAGCTGCTGAAAAGTCTTTGAAAAGCTAGTTCTTGACCAACCTTTACAACTACAGAATTTTTATGTGAGTAGAAATGAGGTGACCCATATGGGATGCGGTTAAACAAAAGCAAAGTATTATTTTGCCCTCTGATAGAGGACTGATTAGGATTAAATTATGACAAATGTCATCCCTGAAGAGATGTTCAGTAATGCATCCATTGGATATAGACCATTAAGATCCAGAAATACACTATGGAGTATTTTGAGAAGTTTACTGTTTACTTTCTGTCTGTCATTGAGATGCTAAGGGTAGGTTATATAGAGTCTAGCTGTTTATATTTCTGAAACAGCAGGAAAACTAATTGAAAGACTGATGATAAGGCATTTATATTTATCAATATCTACTTGTGAATAGTATCTCTAAAGGAACTGTGAAACATCAAATTAAGGGAGTTTTGGATTAAGTGAGACCTAATTAGTAAATTTATTTTATTTATTTAAGAATGTGCTGAACTCCTGCCTAACAAATCATCAGATGGCTCATTATTCATGTAGTTTAGTTATTTTTAACTGGAATCACCATAATTAAAAATAATAAAGCATTTGTAATATGTTTAAACAATTCATTTTATTGCATTTTAGGAAAAAAATCAGGTTTTTTAACATATGCATAAGTGTAATTAATATTCAGCATTAACATTAGAAGTTACAATGTTACACTACTCCACAAATTACATTAATGTGACTTGATTATAGTCAAAAGGAGTCTTATCCACCTTGGGAAACCTTGTGTGCATAAGAAACTTTGATCACATATATTCTGATTATGACTGAGTTAACTGCACAGTGGTATGTACTTGATTTTATATACCCAATTCCATGTTGTTTTCTGTAGCGAACCTTTTAAAATATAGGAGAATGTGGCCTTGAGGTTTCAGACAGGAAGTTTAGTTGTGATTAACATCTTTTGAAAATAAACCCATGATTTATGCTAACATATTAAAAAATACAGTTGAAGCTCTTGAAGACATTGGTCTGCATCTTAAATTACAATAATATTAATATATTTTTCTAGAAACAAGAGACATGGCAGAACAGTTTTAATTAAATTAGTCCGATACATTCTTAAAAGGTAATTTTTCTTGTGGTGCCTGTAATAGCTGTCAGTTGCAGATGATGCTACAGAAGGTTTCTGTGACAATGGGTCAAGCGTAGCTTTAAGAAAAAACAGAATATTTGTATTTTTAGCAAGTAGACTGCCACATATGTTTTACGATTATGAATAGTAGTGGCAAATAAGAAAAAAGACAGTTCATAACAATTCAGAGTACTACATGCTAGAAAAAGATAATATCTTTAAACAGGCATAACACTTAAAATGGCCAGGGAAAGTGCATTTGAGACGTGTCCAGGAGTGTCTACACATGGAATACAACTGCAACCTTCCCAGAAATTCATGTAATTCTCTTTTTTCAGAACTGGAAATACAGATTGTGTTTAAGCTGCTGTCAAGTTGTGAAGATATCCTAATGAATTTTCAGATTTAGACCATGCGTTGCCAAATCAAGCATAATTTTAGCCCTTACTGTGGAATACAACTCAAGTTTATTCTTATTATATTTACTTTTTAAGAAAATGGGAGGTGGTATATTGTTTTCCAGTGTAAGAAATTATGAAAAGTATTTTCATGTTTCAGTTTGTTCTGTTGTTTGGGTTTTTTCCTAGTTATCTCCTGTGGTGGTCTTCCATCTCCACCAAATGGAAATAAGATTGGAACCTTAACCGTGTATGGAGCTACTGCAATATTCACCTGTAACACAGGATACACGTTAGTTGGTTCTCACGTGAGAGAATGCTTGGCAAATGGTCTCTGGAGTGGTACTGAAACCCAATGCCTAGGTAAAAAACAAATTTCTGTTTTTTCTTTTGTTTTGTTTTGTTTTGTTTTAATCAAACAAAATATCAAGTACTGGAATTCAGCTCTTATCAAGCAACAACACTTTTAAGTCAATAAAAAATAAAGATTTCTTAAATACAGAAATATTGTGTAATGCATATGATATAAAATCATATCTACTTTACTAGCATATAACTTTTTATTAGAAATTAAATCGTATTTTATGTTTTTGGAATGCTTTTTGGACCAGGAGGGTTTTTTAAGTGACTCGATTGCCCACATTTACAGTACTTTTATAGAATCATAGAATCATTTAGGTTGGAAAAGACCTTTAAGATCATCCAGTCCAACCATTAACCTAACATTACCAAGTCCATCACTAAACCAATTAAGGGTAGAGTAGCAAGTTCATGTTTCCTGGTTTGGTGGCTGGATTATTTATAATGAAAGTAAAAGATAGGAATCATTAAGATTGGAAAGGATCTCTAAGATCATCAGTCCAATCAT
Organism: Pelecanus crispus; assembly: GCF_030463565.1. Taxonomy (NCBI): domain Eukaryota; kingdom Metazoa; phylum Chordata; class Aves; order Pelecaniformes; family Pelecanidae; genus Pelecanus; species Pelecanus crispus. The sequence goes on from NC_134645.1 coordinate 107,955,557, forward strand.
CCGCTCAACACCACCATGCCTACTAAACCATGCCACATCTACCCATTTTTTGAACACTTCCAGGGATGATGACTCCACAACCTCTCTTTAATTACTTTGTGGAGCAGTCAGTGTGTGATGAAGCTAAGCTGGAAAATGAGCGTCAGTTCAGGAGTATTCCTGCTGCATTCCAACTACAAATAAGCTTTCAGCATATTGAGCATTCAGTTAAGGGAAGTAGACAAGAGACAGCCCAAAGTAAAGCAAACCCAACACCCATCCAAACCCTGAGATGTGTATAGTTTGGACCTTAAATTCTCACCCTAACTCACTCATTCTTCAGATCCACTCGTATTGGTTTGCATTCCTAATATAGACATAAGAAAACTGTTTTCTTTTTCAGTCACCTTTGAGGTGGGTGTATTCCTGGCTGTGGACAGGATATTTATTTCTGGACTCTTTTATTTGCTTTGTCTACTCTCATTTTGCAGATTTTCTTCTTGCCCCACAAATGAATGTACTCAGTTGCTTTCAGGAAAGGAGTAATCTCTTCTTTCTTTTCCAGAGTTCAACCCCACTTAAAAAGCAAATTTCTTCTCTGCTGCCTAGCTACATCCTTTTAAGCAGAACACATAGTATTCCATGCCTATCTAGTACATTTTAAACAAAACAGTTTGACCGATCATATGTAAGAATTGAATTGTTTTACAGAGGAAATAATTCATTAATTTAAAAAAAAAAACAACCAACCAAACCAAACCAAACAAAAAAACCCCACCCTAGAGTAACTAAGGTATCATTACCCAGAATAATCTGTAATCCTGGGGATTTTTTTTGCAGCAGTGAAACAATAAAAGCATAGTTTTATAAGGAAATGGTAATAGCTATAACATGAATTTTCAGAAATTATTCTCTATCCAGAACTCAATTCTTGTAAAATTTTCAGGTAGGCTAGAGCAATGTTTGACTAATTAGCTGCATGTCTAACAGTAACATTTGATTTAAAGCTTTTAAATAAATTATGCTGATTCATTTATAAATTATAAAATCTCTTGTCCTCCCACTCTGTAGAAACATTAAGTTTTTTAAAAGTATATTAACAAGAAAATTTTTAATGTGAAAAATAAAATGCCAGTTACCTTCCTCTGACCTTGGTATCTTCAAAACATCCCATTAACAGAATGTGGATAGATATGTTTTTCAGTATGTCATGAAGAACAACATACTTTTGTCCTATCTGAAGAAATGAATTCAAATCAAAACTGAAAAAAACCTTTTTCTAAGCCTCACTTCTTCAAACCTTAATGCTGTCTGAAGAACCCTGATGTTGTCAATTCCATGAACCAAGTCAAAATAAACCTGACATCTAGATTTACAATAAGTCAGTGTCAATATGGATCTGTGAGAAAGAAGTTTTACATACACCTAAAGAAATGATAATGAAAGGTTGCTGAGCATTCTCAGACACCTGAAACCATTCTTAACTTTCTAAATATCAATAAGTGTTACTATCTTTCTGTGCGCAGATAGACATACATATGACCTTTGGCATATCAAGTTGCTGATGCTCATTACCTTTTAGATATAAGTGATAAGTAGGTAGTCTATGCTGTTTTGCCTTAAATTTCCAAGCAAAGTTACTTCACAGTACTATCATAAAGGGTATTTGCAGTTATTGAGCTTTGAGTTCATGCTCTCATCTCTGCAAAACTGAAAGAAATGGCTACGGTTCCCCTGAGCATAGAAAAAAAACATAGAAAATCAGAGCTGCACTTTAAAACACAACATCATTCCCCTGGTATTATGTTAAACGAAAAGAGGAACATCTGCATCACAATAACCAGGTGTGATGGGACCACATAGCAACTCAATCATATATTCAAAAAAGCAATTTTGAAGTATCATAAATTTCATCTTAGCAGGTTATTAAGAAAAAGGAATAGCAAGTATCATCATATAAGCATGATTTTTAACAGAGTACTAGTGACAACATCCTGCATTTCTGGAGATCTTTAACGCCTGAAAATGCTTCTAGAGAAAATATTTTGAAACAGCTGTAAGTCACAAGATAGTAATGCACTAACAGACAAAAACATAATAATCTAACCTTGATAAAAAAAGAATGTGGAGTTATCAGCTGCATATTAACTCTATTCTTCATCAATATAGAACAATTTGATGGGGTATAGGTGAAATACAGAAATGTGAGAGTCTTCTCTTCCCAAACTAACACATCAGATAAAGTCTCGGTCTTTGTGTTCTACTTGCTGTGTTGATTGCCTTTTCTTCTTTTAATTTAGATACTAGGCTGCAGCAGCAAAGAAAATGAAGACAGAATCTTTTCAGAAAAAAAATAACATGACATCATGTAATTCAGATCTCAATTAAGATTTTATAACCTTTCATCATGTATTCCTGATTGATTCCTTCATTTTACAATATTAATGTTTGTAGTACAATTTTTGTGAAGATAGTTTTACAGTATGTCATCTCTTAAGGTATAGAGTGTTCAGAAGTAGCGACTATTGTCTCATGGAGCTAACGCAGCTTCTAAATGCAGTTTGTTACTAGTGAGTTCCCAAGCAAGATGTAGTTTAAAATATTCTGTATTAAGAATGATGTCATCTTGATGTGGGAAATAATGGCATAAATGGAGTATAATTTAATTACTCTTCTTCTGATATTCAGGGCAGCAAAGGAGTACCTAGGAAAAAGAATTCCACTGAGGTGCTGGTTAGGGGAATGCTATGCTTCAGCATTACTTTTTCACATACATAATTTCATCAGTTCCACAATGGAGCTGTATAAGAGGTTTGTATGTGAAGATACATCAGCTTCCTGATGGTATCAGGTTGTCCCTGGACTGAAGCTGACCAACAAGATGCTGGAACTGCAACTGTGAAGATCCAACAGCCCCAAATTTGCATGTGTAGGAGTATTTTCCTCAGCCCCTTCTTATGTTGCAAACATGAAAAAAAGAGCTATTACCCCTCAGGTTTTTTCAGTGTGTTATACCATTCATTGCCAGTGTAGTGCCTGCCACCTGCATGTAATAATTTCAAGCATAAAGATATGTGTTAGCATTCATTCATTTTAACTAACCTGAAATACCACTTCATCATCTGATCAATAATAATAGTATTTAGTCCTTATGTACTGCAAACTATATAGTACACAAATCTCAATGGATTCTGTTTGTATTATAAATAACTCTTGCCCATGGAAGGCTGGAAAAGTTGTTTGTTTTTTTTTTTTATCCTGACTACTGAGAAATATATTTTACCCAGAAGATTAACTGTCTATGGTAGCATAAATTTAGATTCAAATAGTGCAGGGATGGAGAACTGATCAGTGCAGGACTTACATAGTGAACAATACCAGTTTATTCTTGAAGTCAATTTTAAAAACTACACACAGTGAAGCTTTTAACTCCTTGGGAAACAGCTAATAAGTTTACTAGATCTCATAGTTAGGAAAGACTGTCTCTACATACAGCTTGAATTTCATTTATATGAATTAATCCTTTTCCAGGAGTGATTTGCTGTTGGATTCTGTCTGTTTCAGGTTTTTACAAATCCGCATTGAAATTGGTATCCCTTACTTATCTTATCCCCTTGTTCATAACTAATAACTTTTTTTTCCCCCCACCTGACTGCACTTTAAATGATTTCTACAGATCTATTCCCACTTGTAATGAGCACAGGACCCCTTGCAGGAACTATTACTGCAATAAGAGCAATGTTTGTCTTATGATACCTCCCAATTCTTTTTCTAAAAACTTTGATGGACTTTGGTTTCTATTTGATGTATCAGATTGATTGCACTGTTGAATGCAGCCCTATGCTTAGAGCTGTTAAGCGCAGGTATCTACCTCACTAGACAAAAAAAATCACATTTACAGCTGGAAGGTTGTTAATCACTATTTAGTCTTTGCTATTTCAAAATCAGACAGGCTTTATAGTGCCAAAAATACTGCAAGCTCTGAGTATGAAAGTCTAAATTTGAGTTATCGCGTGCTGCAGAAGGTTGTATTTCTGCTACTAAACCTCTTTCTGCCTCTCTACATTCTCTCACATAAGGGATATTCACACCATGTACTTTAGGCACCTAATTTAGATGCCATTTAGAGTACAATCTAAGTTCCTAAATTCCCAGCAAGGTCAATGGAACTATGCACGCTCCTCCAGAGAGCAATTCAGGAAAGGTAAATTCGTAAATTTTAAAGCTAGATGATGTGAATGCCACCAGTTGTGTATTCCTGAATTTCAAGGACAGCATGCACCAAATTTATTTCAGAGGTGCTTTTAGGACTTACCTGAAGCCTGTGAAAATCAGGAGACAAACACCCAGGGAGCTCTGAATGAGCCTTTCCATTTCAAAGGAATGATAATGAGTCAGAAATGCTTTTTACCTACACTGTACCTGCATGAATGTAATTCAGGACAGCTATAGATGAAAATAGGTATCACTTTATGTTACCCACTGGTCTGTGTAGAATCAATTTATGATTTCAGGCCAGCTGAGTACACTAATTTCTGTATCTCAGGAAAGGGTTTGTCAAATCCTTATTATTTGTCTCAGAAGAAAGCTAAACCCAATGACTGTAGTTAATGAGCCCAAGGCTAAATGTAAGACCTAAGTCTTCAGGTAGTTATTATTATACGTATTTTTTCTTAGTTATACAAGGATAAATATGAATCATTATGCAAGATTTTTTTCAATTTCACTCAATTACTCACACTGCTGATATTTCATATCTCTTACCCTTTTTTCCTTCCAAGAGTAATTGCACCTATAAGTCACAAAATATATGTTTGTGTACATGCTTTGTGTGTGTGAGTGACCATACATACGTGTAGGGCATAGATCAAATTGGAACTATTGAAGTTTGCTTAACTCCATCTCTATTATTGGTCACACTGAATCATGGACAAAAGTGTTTTCCTGAACAGATATTTTTTCCTGAATTTTTATGACTTTCAGGTGCAAAACTACACATAAACAAGTCAAGGACATACTTTAAATGTAATCTACTCCATTCCATTTTAATGAATTTTTAGCATAATATTTTTTTTTAAAAAGTAAGAATTCCGTATCTTATGTAATTCTATAATATATATAATTCTCTACATTTGTCAGTGTGAAAAAATGCTGCTGATGACTGTGCTCATGTAAAAATATCTGATCCCATAATTGATAACTCATAGGTAAGCTGCAGTATAGTATTGTGATATTGGTTTATACTTCAAGTTCTTATTAAAATAAAATATCATTATTTGTGTCCTGCTTCCCAGGTGTTTTAGAATAAAACTGATGAACCAACCTTGAGCCATGTGAACAATTTCCTTAATTCTTGAAAGCATATTTCATTAAAAAATTCACTACCAGCCTCCTTAATATTCTTTTAATCTAATTTTACTTGATGGTAATGGAAAATTACATACATTTTGTGTTATTGCAATGCTCTTTCAATTCTTGAATTATTGGAATATTTAATCTAAATGAGTCAAAACTCCCAGAAAAATAATTAAATCCACAAGCTGGAATGATCTGTAAGTGAAATGATGCACATAATAAGTCCAGCAACTTGTTAAATCCCCATTTCAGAGAAAGTGCATAATATTTTGTATTTTGCATTATGTCAGTTGGCACATCTCAGCTATCTATCTTCTTGAAATTTCCTGTGTTCCATATGTTTGGCTTCAGTGCAGCAACTGCTTTTCAATTCGTCACTATTTAGGTCTAGAAAACTTTTAATAAATAAAATTTATTCCTTTCTATTTTGTATAAATACAGCTTTTCTCTTCCCATTTTGCATCTGTTTCATAGATTTTCTTTCCCCAAATCTGTGATTGTCCCAATTGCCTGAATGACAATTTTCAGAATTGTCCCAATGCCTGAATATTTAGGGCCATGCAGAATTTTTTTTTTTAGGAGAAGAAATTCTGATTAAAACTGAGGTATACCTCTGCTCTAGTACGTGGTTCATCTAGGCCGTAGATTAGCCAGACCATAAATTTTTTAATCCTAGTAGTACAGTTGCGGGGGAGAGATGATACAGCAGTAGAGGGAATCAATTAAGGAACTACTCAAATAAACTGAAATAATATCTGTGATGTGACTGGATAAGTCTGAGATGATGTATATGTCATTGTGAGGCCACTTTCCACCATACTTGAGAGGTGGGAACAACTGCAATTACTGGAAAAAAAACGCAAGTATAACATCAGATTTCCAAAGAAGGCAAGAGGCTAGCTATTTCACCTCAGTCCCTGGAAAAAATTAGGGAGCAAGTATTAGGAACTAAGTCCATTTCCAGGCATAGGGAAAAGAACAAAATAATTGGGAACAAACAGGATGGAACAATCAAAAGCAAACCTTAATAATCTTACTGCCTTTTCCAATGACTGTCTCATCGGCAGTAGATTTGTTTCACTTTGTGTTGTAGCAAAATTTTTGAAACAGTCTCCCATAGTATCCTTGTAGCAAAATTGAGAAGACAGGGACTGGATCGTGGGACTACAAAATGAGTGGAAAACTAATTGAACCACCAGACTCCGAGGGTAGTGTTTCATGATTCAAACTATGACTAGCAGCCAGTGGATACTGAGGATGAATGCTGAGGCCAATAATACCCAGCCTCTGTCAGTGACTTGGATAACAGGTTGGGGTGCAGCCTCAGCAAGTTTGAGGATGACACCAAATGATGGGACGACAGTTGATATACTGGATTGCACTACTGCTAGACAGAGGGACCTTGAGAATCTGGAGGAATGGGCCAACAGGAAGCTCATCAAGTTCAACAAAGACATACAGAATCCTGCACTTTTCCTAGAATAATTCCATTCATGAGTACCTTCTCAGAACTGGCTGGGTAGAAAGAAGCTTTACAGAAAGCAACCCAGGTAACCTAGTGGAGAGGCTGAACAAGAGTTAAAAGCGTGGCCTTGCAGTGAAGAAGATCGCAGACTGTACTGTATGAGTGGCAGTGTAGTCAGCGGGTCACAGTTATTATTTCCACTTCAGCACTTTTGGAAGACTGTGTGTAGTTTTTGTGTCCTCCACCATACAAAAGATATAGGAAACTGAGGGAATTTCAGGGGAAGGGACCATTAAAGAACTAGGGGCTGGAGTACGTGATAGACAAGGGGAGGCTGAGCGAGGCTGGAAAAGAGAAAATGGTAAGGGGCATCATATTACTAATTCAGACTGAGAACAATAAGGTAAATTATTCCATGAGACATTTCAAGGAGAAAAATATGCTTTCAATGTCCTTGTTACCTCTGTTGCCATACTCCCTGTCAGGTGAACAGTAGCTATACAGCTACAAGAAGTTGGCTGTGAAAAGCTTACAGTCATATTTTCTTCCATGAATTTACAGGATAATAGCACAATGTCCCCTTAAAGACATCAGCAATCCTACAATTAAGACTATTATAATAATAATATGTATGAAAAACGTAATCAAGTGGCATGTGTTTTACCCTTCTAGGGTTTTAGAAGAGCCAATAAGTGTAAATGATATACACTGTCTAGCATTAAAAAAGGGGCTTTAGTAGAAAGAAGATTCAATTCCAAAGAAGCTAAGTTACAACAAGCCTGCTGTTGATGTATACAGCCCGTGTGAAACAGAACATCACACACACCCCCATTCTAGGAGCAGTCATGAGCCTCGGGTCCCTGTCCTCACATTTCAAAATGAGGACTTAGCATAGTTTCAGATGAAATTATTGCCAGTTGTAATTAATCAGTGTCACAAAGAAAAAAAAAAACCCAAAACCTTTTTCTCCTCTTTAATCAGTAAAGAGAAATAGTTTCCTGCTCAGCAACTCTGCTTTCAAACAGAATGAAGAATCTAGAGAGAATAAAGTCATTACTTGGCTTCCTTAGTGCCAAGAGTGCTATTAACCTGGAATAATGCATTCTGTATTGTTTAACAGCAGCTGATATAACTCAGGAGGAAACAGTGCTGGTAGACATTCCTTCCTTTCCATGCCTTTGTACAGCTGGAGAAGGTGGCTGTTTGAAAGAGTACTGACCAGACTGGAAAGTAATATAAAGAAGCTTATTATAATTTTGACATGAATATGAATTATAAACACAGAAAAGACATTAAATATGTCAGTTTAGCTAAGAATCAGCTGAAGATAGCATGAAGGTGATTATTATTTGGAAAGAATAAACACAAATGAAAACACTTTTTATGATATAGTACTAAAAGCTATTAGTAAATTAACATGAACTTAATTGCAAAAACTGGAGCTGAATGTTAGGCAATATTTGAACATAACAAGATATACTTAACTGTAGAATTTTTTTTTTCAAGAAGTCTGTGTAGAAACCTGCTTTCTGTATTGCAAGCTTTAAATTAGACTGGAGAAAATGTCTATTAAATATAAATATAAATAGGGGCCTAAATGGCATTTTAAAGGAGCTGATATAGCTAAGTGGGACATATATACATATCTGAAATAGCTCAGTGTTTCTTCTCTTGAAGGCAATAGACTGACTGTGACCCCACAAAAATTGTTTTCTTTTTTTTTTTTAAAAAAAAGAGTTTGTTTGGTTGGTTTTTTTTTTAAATTTCATTAGTCTTAGGATCTGTCTGCTAATGTCTGAATACTTGCTAGTGAGAAATCAGTTATTTGTTAGAAATGTTTAATAACAAGGGCTACGTTTGTTCTAATAAAATAACAACACCACGACATGCAAATGAGCATGAAACTTGATCATCTCTCCTATTAGATCATTAGAACAATGCCTAGACATATTCTCCAAGGCAACTTCCAAGGTGCAAGTTAGCTTAAATGAGTACTGATGCTAGTAGGCAGTTTGCTAGCAGCTGTGCTGGTCTGGAGGGCAAGAGATTTTCATTTTATGGATGTAGACTACTCTATGCTGGTTGGCCTTTGCCAGCAAATAGTCCCAACCATTAATTTATTAGTAGAGATCTACTTACAAAGTCTGAGGCAAATCATGAATAAGAGAAATCAGAACTCTGATGAAATAATAGTATGGGTTTGAGAGTTAAAGACCTTTTAAGTCACACTTCTCTGAGCAAAAAGGCAACCTTACTAAGGCAAGGGTAGTGGTGGGGAAATATCTGCATTAAAATTGTCAGTTTTCTAGCAATTAAAAGGAATTATTTGTAATTTCAGACATTTGCAATTTACATTTTCCAGACATCATTCTGACAAATTTGTCATTTCTGCGAAAAAATCTACAGAAACTATACATATGAAAATTAAAACTATTTGAATATCACTTTACCCTAAAAAAAGTAGAAGGAATATCACCTGTAGTTTTTAACCTCAGAACTTGTTTTGTACAGTGCAGTATTTGACCCTAATATGTTGTTTATTGAAAGCAAAGATGAAATTTTGTTTTCCTATCAGCATTGTTGTAAATGTTGGTAAGGTTTGTAAGAATATGTGGTTTTGATGGGTTGTTCTTTTATTGTAGCTGGTCACTGTGGTTCTCCGGATCCAATTGTAAATGGTCATATTAGTGGAGATGGTTTTAGTTATCGTGATACTGTAGTCTACCAGTGTAATCCTGGCTTTCGACTTGTTGGTACCTCTGTCAGAATTTGCCTACAGGATCACAAATGGTCTGGACAAACTCCTGTTTGTGTCCGTAAGTATCAGTAATTTTTCACTGAATTATTACTGCTATTTTGTACCTAATTGAACATTAGCAGTGGATTGGATGCTCAAAGGTGTTTGAATGAGGTGCTCAGATCAGATATTTATTGGACCAATTTTCAATTACAAGTGTCATTACGATAACCTAATCCAGTTTCTAACCTAGCACAGACTGAATAACTGTATCCAGTAATTTCTGATTTCTGTTGTTTCAGAAACAGGATGGCATAGGCATTGAAGTGGGTTGAACAGCAGGCTGCAACTGTATAACTTCATCTATCTCTTTCTCTCTCTTTCTCCAGGCATAATTTCTATATCAAGTGTGGGCTTACTGAGCCTCTCCCCTATTTTTTCACCAGGAATACCAAAATCCCTTGGTCTAATTTCATTGTTTGGTGGGTAAAGCTGGAATACTGTTCATCTGTGCAGTTTTGATGGTGACTGCCCATTTTTCCAAGCTGGCCTCCTAATATTTACCAGTGCAAGCCCAGGCATGGTATTGGATTATATCACATCGGTTAGAAAAAATGTTAACTTTTTTATTTGCTTTAGTAGGATTTTTTTTTTCCTTAATTCACCTCCTTTTGAAAATTCCATAATTAACTACTGGAATTGTTGAGTCTTTCCTACTCTACTTCCTTCCTCATTTGCATGGCAGGTTTTCTGATATTTTCTGAACCATCAGCCATTTAATCAGAGTCGAGTCTGATTTATCTGCTTTTTATTCTACTACTTTATTGTGTAGTTGATTTTATTACTCTTTTTCAGTTTTAATAAGGCTTCCCATTTTTAAAATTTTTTTTGTTATTTTTAATGGAACATTTATATAAATTATTTTAATTTTGTAATTTTTTAAGCTGTCTGCAATTCAGACAGACACATTTTTGTCCACACAGAGATAGTCACTCAGATGATCAGCTTTTCTTTTCAATCCATGTTAGTATCTTTGTTTCATTTCTGAGAAAATATATTGTTGGTAAGTCATTAGATTTCAAAATGTTTAGTATTTTCTTTCTTAGTTGTAAAATGAAAATTTCTACCTGTATACAGATGCAGGAAATACCTGCCAAATGTCATTGTCCTTTTAAAATCCTGTTTATATCTTCAAGTGATTTATATTCATCAAAGGAGAAATGCCACCAGCTAGCATTATTACTTTCAGTGGATTAATTTTACTGTGCAGTGAATAAAATCCCTTCAAAAGAAAGGGGCAAAGCTGGTGGAGGGTGGGAGGCTGTTTCTTCTTAAATTGATGTTATCATTACTGTTATGAGAAGAACTGGCAGCAATTTCTGTCATTATAGATTGCCTAATACTTTCCATTACAACATGGTTTTCTTTTGCTTATAACTCTGCCAGACTAAAGAGCCATACTAGATGATTTTTTTTTATGTCAGCATCCAAGCTTCAGATGATTCTCCCACATTTGTTTATTTATTTATTTATTTATTTATTAAAAATTCTTGTAAAATGGCTCTGTTATTTCTAAGAAGGAAAGTGAAAACATACTATTTACCAACACTAGAAATGTGTTCCCTAATGTGGTACTGAAATGGTCTTCTGACTGAGCAGTGTGAATCAGTAACTAGAAATATGGTAGAGGTACGATAAAGAATCTATAGGCTGTGCCCCTGAAAATTTACCACAAATTGGTCTAAATTTTGTGAGAATTTTACAGAAGATCATGCATCCTTTAATATTTCTAATTAGCTTTGACAGGAATTTCAGGGTTCTAAGTAGATTAATAGACACTGTAATCTTCAAAAAATACTTTCTAAGCAAGTACTCAGAGTACTCCACCCATGACTACTTTAGCTTCTTAGTTTCATATGAAAGTCAGCCTCCTTCATCTTGCACAATTTGTGACACACAGGTGTCTCCCTATCTCTTTATTGCATAACCAGTTGGACCACGCTTTAGCTAAGTATTTTCTGAATGATCTTTTCACTTGATGGTTTTTGTGAGTTAACATGAAATGTGAAGATGTCTGATTAGTTCCTTGTGAGCAACAGAACAACAAAAGTCAGGAGAGTAACTTCTTCACTCAAAGTATTAATGATGACCAAAACATAGGCTTAGTTATATAGCTGGGTACTCGGACTGGATTTTTTTCTTGCCCAAGTACTTTCAGTACTACCATTATTTCTTCTGGGTTATGTATTTTCTGTAGTGAGACAGAAGTCTCCAGGATCTAAGAAAATTACTGTGTTAAAGACTGGAGTATATATTTGAGAGCTATATTACATTAAGTGGGTTGATCTCTTTGCAATATAATAGGGAAATGTGTAGTTCCTTAGCGAGTACTGATTTCAGATATGCCAAGTGCATCTATTTTCCCATGACATATTTAGGACTGAGTGTGTGGATACACATGCATGTGTGTGCATGCATGCATAGGGCAGTTATTTATATTAGGATGGAGGAGGGACTCACCATTTAGATGGCATAAAACCAACAGTAGTAACCTTTCTTTGAAATGTCTTGGCTACTGCTTAGGTAAACAATATTAAATTGATTGCATAAAAGCCTAGTGGTGATTGAAAACACTATAATGCCAAATCTACTTTGCTTTTTTTTTTAAAAAAGATGCTTTTAAGTACTTGCTACAGTGCGAATACAGCTACTGCTGTGTTGATCAGTCAACAGGTCAATGATATCCAGTAACTACAATGGAGCAGTGGCAGATCTAGATGCAGTGATTAAGACCTCAGTGCCTGAGATCTTTAGTTTCTGGAAGGTATTAAAAAAACACAGCATCCTGTCAAGAGTAATGAGGTTTAAACAGGAACTGACTGACTAGGGTATGCTTTTGTTGAAAAGGGCAACTGAACAGAATTATCCTTCATTATCAGAATTTTTGCAAGAGACTTAAATTGTGTGTTGTTAAAAACTACAGCATATAATTTGTTCAGGAAACTGCAGAAAGTTTAAAGTACTAGCAATTTTTTTAAAAAAATTAATAGATTTTTGTATAAGAATTATGTTAACTGATTTAGTATGGCCCTGGAAATTGCTTTATTTATTGAAACTTGATAATCTGTAGCAGTTTAAAAATGCAACAGCTGGGCTAGAATAAAATTGATCCTGTGCATGTAGTTAGATTTCATTTTGATGTTCAGGGTTTCACCTTCAAATGCTGCAAATGAGATGGTGCAGAAAGGATTCAAGTGATTTAAGTAGACTTACTTACACAATTCAAGGGCTAAATACGTAAGTCTGTATACAGGAAAGTGTCCTATTTAATTACCAAAGACCAGGTACTGTTGAAAATACTGTTTCACAGCTGAACTCTGTGATAAAGTAAAAAGAAACACTTTTAAATTATTTTTCACTTGTGTCTTCAATTAAAAAAAAACCCACAAAGTTATAAAGCAAAATATAAACCTGTGTATAGGATATTTATTTGAGTATGATAAACATCACTAGCACAATGTTGAAAAGGTGTGTGTGTGTGTGTATACACTCTGATTTTATATTGTCAGTCTGTATGCTTTTCTATATTTTTCTATAATACTTTAACGTCTTGTCATGTGGAAAGCTAGAGCTTGTCCATAACAAGTGTATTTTATAAGTGTCATTTAAGCATAATCAACACATGTAACACACATAATGGAAAAGATTTACTCCCAGCAATGATTTATCTATTGCCGTAAGAAAATCTGCTTAAAAGGATCACTACTTCAGTAAAGCAACTCATGAACTTTTGAACAGGAATGCTTCAGAACTCTAGAATGCTCTGAAGCAGTACATCGAATTCAATTTGTTTGGCCCTACTACATTTTGAAGCTTGCAGGGAAATTTTGTTTTTTTTTTTTTTAATTTGCATTAGTAGGAAATATAGTGAACTCTATATTTTTTAAGGTCTAATACATATCAGATGGGTGTCAAAATGCGCATATATATATATTTATATTACAACTTTCATCATAAGGTAAAAAGTAGATTCTAAAAGTTTTATTGTAAAATTAAGATTTTTTTCTCCTGGCAGTTAAGAATTCTGAATAAATATTTTTTCTTAAATTTCTTGTATAAATATAAAAGACAAAATCAGAAGAAAAAACAAACCAAACCAAAGCAAAAGGTTCCAGCCTGCAAGTGATTCCATGGAACAGTACTTTTCAGTTAGATGTTAGCCTGCCTATTTTTCTTTTAACAGCAATCACATGTGGACATCCTGGGAATCCAGCTCATGGAATGACTAATGGCAGTGAGTTCAATTTAAATGATGTTGTAAATTTTACTTGCAACACTGGGTACTTACTTCAGGGTGCTTCTCGAGCACAGTGCCGAAGCAATGGGCAGTGGAGTAGCCCTTTACCCAACTGCCGAGGTAAGAAACTCTCTCATACATTCTCTGCTCTCTAATGACTTATTGTTTCAGGCATGATCCTTTACCCTTCCTTCAAAATACTGGGGTATAATTCAGAAACCTGACCTTTAGGAGCTTATTGCCACCTTTATTTGAGTTTTTGCATTTCAGTGTTGGAAAATTGAGTTAGGGTTACATATTGGGAAAGCCTAGGCTTTTCAGTATTTTACCTCAAAATTCTCAGACTGCAATCCCTAGCATTTAGTTTATAGACATGTAAATGATACTTTATATCACAAAAGTTATATTACATTTATAAATCACAGTTGGCTATCTAGCCTGAATTAGGTGCACTAGGTGCACTAGGGTATAGTTTCCATAAATGGTCCATTACTCCTATTAAAACATAGTTTTGCATATGAATACTCATGCGTCAAAACACTATTAATTCTTCTGTAATTCCTAGCAATACCTGAGAGGTGGTCATAACTTCTGTACATATGAAACCTGACTTTTTTTTTCCCAGAAAAACGTGATGAAGTAAGACTTAATTCTGATTGTTTTTTTGCGAAGACATATCTGAACTTGATTACTAGTGTGCTCTGGGTAAGATGGAGGTGAGAGATGAGAATGAAGCAAGGGTTTGTGTTATGAAGAAACCTGTGTAACAAATGTACATATTAGGGAACAACAAAAAGAAAGCATTTTAAAACACAATTCAAATTTCTCAGATTTCATTGTGCCCTTATCATTTATTTATCTAGATGTCAGTAACATAATTAAGATTAAAACTGAAACAAGTCTCTGAAGTTACCCTATTGATACTCTTTCCATTTATGGCCATTTTTTTAATTTATTTTCTTCAACCTTTAGCTATTGTTGCAGAATATGGAGCTAATATAAAATCTTTGGTCTGTTCCAGTAATACCTTTATCAGATCACTCAAATCTGTTCATTACTCTACTGTTTTTATGTTGTATGCACTGAAATAGCTTGTACTGGTGTAGTATGTTTTCTTAATGCTGAATCCAATAAGATGCCAATAATATTTAATGATATTGTGAAATGTTTTCTTCTGAAACTCTGAGGCAGATTGACTGTCTTCTGTCTATAAAATAGGTGCAAATTGTCAGAGAGGTGAAAGGCAGGACATGAGGTGAATCATGTAAGATATACTGAAAGGTCTCAAAAGCATGGAGACAAGTTTTTGAGATACTCTATATACTTCAGTGGTCTTTTTGTGAAGGCTCCAGAAGGAAATGTATTTTAATGGGTCTAATTTTAAAATGTTGTTCCTGGTCATATTCTCTTTTCAAAGCTGGAATTGCCTGAGTCCATTTATAACTGTTAACAACAGTACTAATTTCCAAATGTGTAAACCAAAAACAAATAAAAAATGCTTAGTCTCTGGGGAGAACCTGACGATTTTGCCTGGTATGGAACATGCAAAGAAACAGAACACAAAGATCAATCAATCGATTGATCAATTGATCTATCTATCTATACATGTATGCATATATATATATAAATTACATATATATTATACCTAAGATAGATTTTTGAGTGTTAAACTGGAATAGGCAAAGTTGACAAGATTTTCCTTCTGTGACATAATTTGGCAAATCTTTGCTAAATCATGCATCCTCTGAAAGGAATATCACACAAATCACTTAGGTTTTTCCTTAGGCTGATGAACCTTTCGGTTCTTTTGCATAGATTGTACCTTGTGCCTGAATGCTGAGTACAAAATTAAAAAGCTAAAGATTACTTTACAAATTTAGAAAACATGATTTTTTAAAATCATCTCATCTTCCGCTATTGAGAATACAAGTCTGGAATTCTATTGTCCTCTCTAATTAGGTAGGTCCAAGTTAGACAGCTTGTTAAAAAGTGGGTTAATACTAAAGCGGATAAGATAACTTCTCCAGGAATGCAATGGCTAGTAAGCTTTTCTTGAGTATTTTCTTTCACTGGAAAAATGATCACTTAAATGTTAAATCAGTGTAAGTACTATGCTTTTTGTCCTTTGTAACTTATCTTTAATGTGCTAAAGGAAATTGCAGTCAGTGAAGTTGTGCTAAAGATACTAACACTGGGACTAAAAATCATGTAATAAGAAGTTAACTTTAGCTATTGATAGCTTCATTATCTCCACCTGTTGGTTTATTAAAAATCATATTGTATTACAATAGTAGTCCCTAAGAATAATAATTATCTTTGGTGATTAGTTCATCATATTGTTTCAGAGATAGCTGATGCAATTTCAAGCTCAGTGTGTGTGGAATTAGACCTTTCATTCTCATTAAAACAATACAGACATAGCAATTCCCTCCATCACTATCCTCAGAATTTATTCAAGTGAGTTAACTAGCATAGCAACATAATTATTGGAACAGAGAAGCAGGAATTAGCAAACTGTTCCTATTTAGGGTCATGTACTTTTTTTCCACTTTTATACTGTTTTGTATTGCTAGGCTTTACTGAACAAACTCCTCTATCTCATTTGTGAGGCATTTAAGTAAGGTTTTGTTTGTTGAAAATACACATTTTTTCACATATCCTAGTCTAGTCTACCCTTGATTGGTTTAGTGTGGACTTGGTAGTGTAGGTTAATGGTTGGACTGGATGATCTTAGAGGTCTTTTCCACCTAAACGATTCTATGATTCTATGTAGTCCAGATCTGCTCTATTTGGCTCTCAGAGGCAGAGTGTGCATGGTTTTACTGAAGTTCAACCCCATTTATGAGCTGAGTTACTCAACTATTTACATTGAACTCAAGTACCTTTATTAAAAGGAGGACAAGTGAAAGAGAAAAAAAAAAAGGACATTTTTGAAAAATAATGCAGGGGCTGAGAAGATTTAAAAAATGAGAACATAAGAATTAGGAGTCTTACAGTTACTCCAACATTATTTCATTTGTGTCTCTTGTCTACTTTAATTTTCCTTTTTTAATTCATGACATGAATTTGAGTTTGATCCAGGCCAATTTATGGTCTGAAATCTTGTTTAGGTTGTTGGTTTTCTGAAAGTAGTAAGTATTATAGGTGCAACTCTGACAAGATCCATTCACTTAAGAATAACAAATGCCTACCAGAATGGAGTGTCCCAGAGTTCTCTCAGTTGAGTATCTACCATTTTGTCTATTCTTATGCAGGTGGTGTAAAGTTGGACTCTTGCCTTTCACTCAGTGCTTCTTCACTTCATTCTTCCCTTCATTTACTACTTCTTTCTCTATAGCAACAGGTATTTTTCAGTGACTTACTTGTATCTCTTCCATCATGAACTGTGAGGACCCACCTAATCTTGTCACCTACTGTTTGTCTGTTGCCTCACTGTAGGTTTGTATTACAAAGCATAGAGTTGTTTAGGAACTCCAGTCAGTAAAGATTTAAATGTTGTTGATATCAGTGTAACTTAAGTATTTATATACTTACGTCTTGAAATATTGGTCAGTATACGGAATGGATAATTATTTGGTTTTTTATACTGGAAATTTTGTTAGTGTATGACTTGGGAGACTGTAATGTCAAGTTAAAAGAAGGAATTAGATTCTTCTCTGTGTTGTGCATCAGCAAGAATCTTATTTAAAATACAATTAGAACTGTAAGTATTACCCAAATGTCACTGCTTTTGTCTTAGAAATTACAAAAATGAAGATGTACAACAAGTAAAGAACCAAAGCTGAGACTCAGAGTCTTGGTAGAGCATAAGAAACACACAATTATTGGGAGAAAAAGAGATGGTCAGACTAATACAGAAGTGTTGAGGCGTGATCAACCTTGAACTCCAGGTTGACATTTAAAGTGTTTGAAAAAGACGTAAGTTGTAAAGTTTTCAGTTTCTCTAGATTCAAGG
Source organism: Pelecanus crispus (assembly GCF_030463565.1). NCBI lineage: Eukaryota > Metazoa > Chordata > Aves > Pelecaniformes > Pelecanidae > Pelecanus > Pelecanus crispus. Next base: position 107,973,345 of record NC_134645.1, read on the forward strand.
AGATCAACCTTGAAATCTATATTGACATTTAAACCAATTGAAAAAGATATAGGTCATAAAGTTTGCAGTTTCTTTAAGAAATCCTACTTTGGGGTCCTGTAGGGGAATATACTATCTAAAGTAACAATAACTGTTGTAAATGTATTTGTGCACTCGAAGTTACTTAGTAGTAGTGCAAAGGGAATAGTCAATATCAGCTTCAGTTTAAGCATATCAGTGTTAGAGTATTTGTATACCATTGACCTACTACGTGCATCTCTGATCTAGAAACTTTGGAAATTTTACTTCAATGATATGAAATTTTAAAATGCTGTATTAATTGTCTTGAGAATTGGTACTGTTTCTTATTTTAGGTTAGTGTGGTAGGTTGACCTTGCAGTCAGTATGAAGCTGTTCTCTCTGCTGTTCGTTCTTTTTTCTCAATCTTGTCCTGTTCCCTGGCATGGGTTCTACACAGGCTGCAATTCCTTCAGGAATATGCATCTGCTCTGTTGTGGGTCCTCCACTGGCTGCAGAGAATATCTTCTCAGGATTCCCGCTATTGTTTCCCACTAATTTTTTTGTGCCCTCCTCCTCTCTCTGTGGCATTTTCTGCCCTTTCCTAAATATATTTTCACAGAAACACAAAATTCCCTCATGGACTCAACTATGATTTAAGGAGAGACTGAGAGCTGGGGTGTGTCAGCCTACAGAAGAAAAGGCTCAGAGGAATCTTATCAATGCTTATCTAAAGGAGGGTGTAAAAAAAGATGGATGGACTTCTCAGTGGTGCCCAGTGAAAGGACAAGATGCAAAGGGCACAAACTGAAACATAGGAAAAAGTTTTTTAAGTGTGAGGGTTGTCAAACTCTTAAACATATTTCCCCAAGAGGCTGTGGAGTCTCCATGCTTAGAGGTTTTCAGAACCTAACTGGACAAAACCTTGGGCAGGCTGCTTTAACTGTCCCTTCCAACTTCAACTATTCTGTAATTCTGTGATTCAATTTATTACTAAAGACTTTGACAGATGCATTTGGAGAATCTTGCTGAGGTGGTATGTGGTGTCTCCAGACCTATTTTGTGCAGATCCCACTGGTTTAGGCTACTATATAACACAAAGTTAACAAAAATGAGCAGACTAAAACACAGTCTCACAGACCAAGGTAAAATGGAACCAAATTATGAGACTGTAACATGGATCATCTGATCTAGGGTAATTAGATGGGTAACTAAGGTAACTTCTTAACTGTCTCTGCATGACTCTTCAGCACTCAAAAAACACTTAAAGATACTTATAAGTAAAGAGGATACAGCTGTTTTCCCCAAATTAGATGCATACAGAACAAACAGAAAGGAACTAATGAGTAAAAATGTATTCCACGTATTGACTAAAAACTATAAAAGATTATCTAAACCCTAAGGTTCTGAAACCCTACTGTTTCTAGCTTGCAAGCATCCAAGCTTATGCTTAGCCTGAAACTGTTAAGAACCCTAGCTGAAGATGGCTATATGCTGCTGCTCACAATGAATTCAGGAATTCACTGTGAAAAAAACCTTTTTGTATTCCTTCAAAAGAATGAAAAGGGAAGTACAGAACAGTCTGGTTCAAACCTCCATATCAGCCAGGCATATTCCCACAGAACACTTCTGTGCGTGCATCTACCTAGTTTAATTCTACCTGTATATCTGGGCCAAGGTGTCGTCTCTTCTGTAAGCTGCCTCCCCATAACCTCATAGCATAATTCAATTTACATCATTTCACTGAGAGCAGAATTTGATATGCCATTCAAGATTTTTACTTCAGTAAATATATATTTTTGGACCATATAATGTGCAAATTGCTGTAACATTTTTATTAAAATTATGCTTTTTTATTTATAATTTGATATAGTGTGGATTAAAAGATGAATCTGCAGAGTTCCAAATTATTAGACATTCTTTTTACCAAACAGACTTAAATAAAATAAATCTTGAATTACATTATCTACATGAAAGAAGAGCAAAAAGTCCTTATTGGCTAGATTTAAGAAATAATAAAAGTGCATTTCAGTGATGAAATCATGCTGAAATGATAATTTCACATCCATGATTTAAAAAAAAAAAAAATTCTACAAACTAAATGGCTTATATAGAATTTACTCCTAATGAATTGATTAGAACTTACCTAAAGCAAGCAATAGCACTTCTTCTGGCATATGCCTTTCCTTCTAAAATAGCCTTTTATCTAATGGGTGAAAAACATTTGTATTAAAGTTCATTGTTAGTGATGAATTATGAATTTGTGTACAAAGAAAGTAAATCTTCCAACTAGTCAAATATACTACTGGGAAGAGGTTGATGTTCCTGGCAAACCTGTATCATTTAATTCAACAAAGATTTTACCTATGACCTTTCTTTCAAACCTTGGTTGTGTTCACTTGAGTCAATAATGAACTTGTCTTCACTTCACTGAGAATTTACATGCAGTTACTGGAAAATATAGATTACTGTTTGGACTTCTTGCAGCAGATTATTTTATTTTATTTTATTTTATTTTATTTTATTTTATTTTATTTTATTTTATTTTATTTTATTTTGCAACTGAGCTATTATGTATGCATGGAAACTTTGATATTTTCAGAAAATAAATCCGCGCAGTTCTTAGGCACTCTTTTGCAATGATACATTGATTCTATGTATTGTGTCAGTAGTAGGTTAACTAGTCACTGGCAGGAAATTTACCAAAGAAATTATGGGAGTTTTTTGCCTGGCAAAAAAAGTAGCCCACACAAAAGATCATATGTGTTACTTTATAGCCATATGACAAAAACTTGTATGAAACAAAGTACTTAAATATGTTTGAATATCCAAAATGCACTGAAAGCACTGAACTACTTTACAGTGGTATTTCTCCACTACTCCAGAATGCTGTTATTCTGATAATTTAATAATAATTTCATTGGTGATAGACACAATACATCAGTTTGCCACTGTTCTGGCAACCTGTTTTAACGCAGCAAGTAAAACCTTTAATCCCTTAAAATGAACACATTTTTTAATATTGGATTTTGGATCTGTTTTCTGAGGTAACATAACCATTAAAACACCTATGTCTTGGGAAAACTCATGTTCCCAGTGTTTCTTTCACAAGTAAAAGAATGGCTTGTTGTGATATTGGGTTACTTTATGAGATAAAAACCCCAACTTTTTGGAATTACCAACACAATAATATCTGTTTTAAAATTTATATTTAATCTTTTTTATATATATATATATATTTAAGATTTGTAATAGCCTTTTGTGGATCACTGAACTATGATTTGAAAACCATAATTTGTGAGATAGGAAATTTTCATCTCCACATGGACTCTATCTTTGCCTTTATTTTATAAAGAACATGTCAGATAGTCAGTTTACTTGCCTTTAAACTGGAATCAAATGGCATTGGAAAAGTTCCGATAGCCAAATCTATCTTCTCTTCTGCAAACCTGCCTGAGTAGGACTTGGTGCAGCCTGAATGCGCTACCCCAGAACTAGCTATGAAAGTATCAAATCCTAAACCAAATATGTTCAGTATGGATTTTTTTTTCCCTTTTCATTTTGGAACTGCTTTCCATTTTGTCTTTGGAAGCACAAAAAGCCAATCTCTGCACTTTCTACTTTTCATAATAACTCTTAACCACCAAAATAAGAACTGGATCGGATGGTCTCATCAGGGCTCTGCACTTCTGATTGCACTGCAGGTCATTTTTCATATGTTATGCTTGAAGTAAGAACTCCTGTATTAAACACCACACTTAACCACATCTTTTAGAATGCAAGGATTTGCAAGAAGCTTTTCTTGCTCTGTTTTCTTTGCTTTGGCATTGGATAAACTGTCCTATCACCTGCTGCCAGTTCATAAGACAGTGTCAGATTCATAATTTGTGTCAGGAGAAGTTTATACCCTTTGCTACTGTTCCTTTCAGAATCTATTATATCTTCTTACAAATGAGATTTAAGAGCTTTTCTCGTACTAGAACAAGGTTTCTTTAAACCAGAATTTTTTTACTGGGAAGATCTGTTTGGCAAATTTGCAGAGGTTTGAGCTAGCTCACATTCTCCAGTCTGTATCAGTAAGTCCATGCTATCTGTTAGTAACAATGAATTCAGGTCTCTGTTTGTTCATTTATCCTGGTTTTGTACTGAATTTCTAATCTGAAATGTTTTCCTCTTTTTATCTCATTACCGAGAGGTTCTTGAAAAGCTCAATTAGACTTTTTGTCTTATCAAGAATTTGATATCCACAAGCAATTGTCAATATTGTCATGTTTTCTTTAGTGGGTATATCATTTGAACCATTGGTAATATGTTCCACTGCTTCACTGACAAGAGAAATAACCTTTCCAATGACAGCTGATAGAAGGGTGGGAGAGATTGAGACTGATGACCAATTCTTCTCATCCAAAGATAGAGCAACTCTGAACATAAACAGTTTTCCATCTACGGTGGTATCAAAGATTCATATAAGCTCAGAAAAATTTGTGGGTTTTTTTGTTTTGTTTTTCCAGAGTCAGAGGCCTTTACTGAGACTTTTGCATACTTTGACTGTTATATATACCTAATCCGTTCATGTTGATAGCATGTTGATACCCTTCAGAAGGATAATTAGAGCTTGACTAACTTTTCTAAATAAAGAGGTGAGGTGCCTTGGGAGAGGCCATACAGTGTCTGAGATATTTACCTGAAGCTGGCAGAGATGACGCAGGACTTAAAATTACTCCTGCACCTCTCTGGAGTGTCACCTCCCTGGAGATTAGCAAAGACATCTAAGAAACATCTTTTGGAGCAACTGAATAAAGTTTCTTTCACATGTGAAAGACAATGCTTGATTAAGAAAAATCTAAAGAGGAAGACTTTAAGATATGTCCCCAGAGTTTTTACTATTATGAAAAAAGTTATTGTGTTCATACTGCTTGTACACACATGCCCACAAATGAATTTACCTATAGACAACAGATCTAGAGAACAATGACAGGTAAGTATTTAATCTTTCTGATGTATCTGCTAGTGTAATGCCTGGGTTCATGCTGGGGATGGAATAGGAAGAAAAGTTTTCATACATATCCAAGAGACATACTTTTTCAATTAGTTAATCTGGTGTTCCAAAAAAAGCATTGTTTTATAAAATCGGACGAACTCAGTTCAAAGCTTAAAAAAAATAACTACAAGTTCATGGAATTTCTTTTAACACACTTCTTACTCCATTTTTATTTTAGTATAGAGTTAGCTAGTTAGTTATCAGAGCACTCTGGCAGAAATTTTCCAATAGAAAACATAAGAACGACTGCATATTTTGAAACTATTAGAGAATATTTGGCATGTCTATATCAATGGCAAATATTTTGCAATACAATTAAAAATGATGCTTGTCTTAGCTTTTCATCTCACAAAAAAACAAACGTGAACTATATAATTCATTAAATCTATTAATGTTAGTTAAGGTCTTGTTTATACCAAGATATTATTTAGCAAATTATTACTGTTAATTTGCAATATTACCAACAACATTTATACTACATTAATTACAGTGAAAATTTCCTTGGTCTAGGTTCATCAGAAACATGGTGTCAGGACCTTAGATTTTGGATAGGTTTTAATAACATATGTAAAAACACAAAACACTGCTTCCTAAATAAATATTTTAGTTTTATGGTTTATATGGCCAGAATTTCTATGATAAAATCACTCTCCAACTGACCCCCACTGAAAAAAATAAAAATTAAAAAATCAAACTCCTATGTATTTGAGACTTTTGCAAAGTGAAGTTGTAAATTGAGCAGGGTTTTTTTGTTTTGTTTTGCTTTACTCCACTGAGCAGTTATCATTGTTGTGTATTGTTGACTTTGCACTGAACTTTACTAAAATTCCATAGGCTGGCAATTTTGTAATCGTGCTTTCACAAGCAGTGCCTTCTTTTTTTATAGACAACATTTCCTAGAATTTGTCATAAAGTCAGAGTGAATTCTCTACTCATTCAGTCTGAGTGCCAATCCCTATACATATTCTAGATACCAACATTAATGCAATACTTTTCAAATAAAAAACTTTAAAACCACTGTTGATCAGATATGAAAGTTTTAAAAAGCAGCTTAACATTGTTTCTGTCAAGGAAAAAAAAAAAAAGAGAAAGGCAGAGCAAGAACAAGACATGAAATACTGTGAATGATGTACTTTTTGATGATCATTCAACTTTTTTACAGAAAACTGCCTAAATGATTCTGACATGGTCTTTTCACTTCTTTGTCCTGAAGGGTTTGAATCTATTCAGTGTGAGGTTCCAAAGTCATCAGGGCAGACTTAAAGCATTCTCCTGCTTTTCTCAACAGACTAAATTGAGAGTGCCAGAATTCATTTCCCATGTAACACTTGACAGCTGTCATTGAAAGAAAGCAATCTCCGTCTACTCTCACCATAATTTACAACTGAGTCCCCAGGGTGAAAGGCAATCAGGGAAACTACTGCCTTAGTTCTGTATGCTGGCCAACTCAACTTCTTTTCTGAAGTACTGCTTACTGCAGCCCTTCTTAGCAACAGCACAGTCATGTATATATATATTTAAAAATCTATAGCTGATGTTCAATGGCACTGCAGGCATAATTTTGTTTACTTTTTAGCTTGAGAGATAATATTCTCTTGCATAATCATTTGATAAAAGTTCACATATGATGCAAGAATTTTCTTGCACAGAGCACATGCTTAAATTATGCATTCAATGACTATTCTGCATTTTATTCATCATGGAGTTAGCTAAACAGATACTACTGGTACAAGAATGAGAACACTGTATCACACAGACAAATTGATACTTTGGGCCTGTAATATATTCCTTGAACATTCCATATTTCTGGTCTGCATGGAGAATTAAGTTTTTCTATTCTCCCTGTTGTGTTTCAAAGATAATTCAGTTAGAATTGCTTTTGGGTAGTTTTAGGGCAGCATATCTTCATGAACAAAAGTTCTTCTTTCTTAATTTCTAATACTGGCTTTTCAGAAGCTAACTTGGCAGGCCTACCCATTAAACCAAAGTTTCAACTTTAAGCAGTTATATTTTGTTTTATTTTAATAATCTCAACTGTACTAAAAAATGGACAGCTGTTGTAAATGCTTGTTAAAAAATAAACCTAGGGAAAAACTTGAGTAATCCATAGACTGGGAAGAATTTCTGAAAAGAATTGTATTTGTGAATGTGCAAAACCTTCAATAAATATGAGAATTTTGCAATATGCTTCAGGTTTTTCTTCTATTTCAATAGAAATTCCAATATTAAAATTGGAAGAATTTGGCCAAACCATTCAATGTTCTGTTTCAACTAAGCTAGTGTATATTTGAATGCAGTAACAATGATTTTCACTAAATTGCAGTGGAAAAAACATTTTGCTCACTCTTTTGAACAAATTCTAAAATGTCATTTCACTGTTTATTTCACCACTTTCTACTTTTACAATATTTTTATCTGTGCAGTATTTCACTGTTTATTTTTGAATAAAACAGTTTAGCTCTTTGATCTAGAAATAAAATAAGCATGATTAAAGAAATAGTACTTTACGATATTCTGGAGTTCTCACAACTCCCAAACGAGATTTCCACATGACCGATAGTCCATGAATCCATGGCAGATTGTCTGCATATTTGCTGTGGAAAGCAAATATGCAAATATTTTTTTTTTTAATGTGTGTGCCTGTAAATGCCTACAAAAGACAGTACCAGGGCATCTGCTGCATTTCTGTCCCTCATTCAGAACTTCAGGCAAGGCATTACTTCTCTCCCCAGAGCAGCCTTATCTTGGAGGCACTGGGTGAACACAGCAAGGAGTGTTCTTCACGGTGAAGCAGTTGCAGAGCATTCATTCTGTCTTCACATAGATTCTCAAGAATACATAGCAATGATTTTTTAAAATGGCAGTGGTACACAAGCTCGTACTTAATATGTGATAAGGTCTAAGTTCTTAATTAGCCTGAAGATTATCAAAGTGACTTATTTTAAAGACTGTCCTGTGTTCTGGAGGTGGGTATTCTTTATTGCTCCTGTTCATGGTTTGTTGGTTTGAAGAGCAGAAGTTAAGATTTTTTTTTATGGTCAGAAAAAGGTATGAGAGGGCATATAAGCCTCTAATGTAATCCTTAGTGCCTTTAATTACAGTGAACAGATGTGATTCTAGAAACGGCTCCTAGTACTGTTTGTTTTATCTTGTTACTTTTTAATATAAAAAAAACATGGAAAGGTTCTGTGTATCAGAGATAATTTATAAACCGAGTTTGTATTTTCTTATCAATGGAAAACTGTCTAAAAGTCAGAAATATGAAACCAGGGAAAAGTTCAGATTTAGAGACAATCTTCTGATCCAAAGGTATTGAACAAGCATAGTAATGCTACCATGCCCTTTCACCAGACCTGAAAGTAAGATGTGCAGTTAAGCTCCTTTGTATCCTAGGAGTAGTGAAAGGCAAAAGAAGCATAATGGCACTCTTGCAAATCCAGGTATTGGAAACTGATAACCCTCATTCAATGGGAATTAGGTTGCACATGTATCCGTGTCAGGAAATTCAAAGTCAGACAGACTTGAAAATAATGTAGATCACCAAAACAACACCTATACACTGCTCAATGCATACATAAAATACTTGTAAAAATTGAAAGAACTGGTAATATTTAACAGCTTATGATCACTGGAAGTTCAGAAAGGGTACAGTAGAACATATACATTCTTGCTGTACTTAATGCTTTTAAACACTGGAAACAAAACAGAATAACTTCCCATATTGTGAGGGTGAGTCAAAGCTCTCTCTTGTATTCATTACCATCTGATCTAGCTGAACAGTACAGAACCCACCGTCCTAATAAAGAACATAAATTCAGACCTCTATTTCAAAGCTCTTATTTCAGCCATTGTCATTATTTTACTTTGACTAGATTTAACAAAGAAGAATGAAACTTTTTTTTTTAAGGCAGTTAAACCCTGTATGTAGCTTTGTGAATTGTTTAAAATTTCAACAGCAAAAAAAAAATTTGCGTGACCAAAATTAATGGTTTTAATGGTGTTTTATTTTCTTACCTGAACAAAATCAAATGAAGAGCTGTACTTGCTGGTAATCAAGATGGTTGCTAAAATAGGTAGATATCAGTAGAATGGAAAAGTGTTATTTTGCTGTAGTTACTTTTTGGTATGCAGTTTCATTGCAAAATGGTATACTGACTACAGCATTGACATAGGTTTCAGAAGACCTGAGTTCAATTCTGCACCAGTGCAAATATTCCATACAACCTTGGACATCAATTTGCGATATGATGGGGCATAATACTGATATTCTGTTATTGTGAAGTTGGGGATCAAAACTGCGTTACCATAGAATAGCAATTTTAGATAAATTCACTTCTGCATTTGAAATTAAATATATCTATATTTTTAAACTAAACAGTGCCTGGGCATGGAAACCTAATTGCCTCTACTAATTAAGAAGGTTCTCCAGCAAGTTTTTCATTTGAACCAAGTAGCACATCCACAGGAATTGTTTGGAGCATGGTTCAGGGGTTAGCATGGGCAGCAGGACCATTTCTGATGAGCAGTTCAGAGAAATTCCCCTGAGCCTGGAGGGTAGCAGAGCACAACAGCATAGACATGGCTACTGCCTGCTGGCCTCATGCCAGAGAACAGGTGATGGTATTCTTTCCGTCATACCGATACAGATGTAGCTTCAAATGTTAAGTATAAACATATGTAGAGAGATTGAGTGTGAGGATATGTTTGTGCAAGGCAACTTATAACTATGCAGAAGATGCAGGCTGGTTCCAAAAGCAGAAGCTTTACAGCAGCATCTACACAGCACTACGCCACATCTGATTGCCTAAGAAACGGGGTTAATTGGGATGCAGCGTGTATTGCTTCGGGAGCTGTGCTAGTTTCCGTAACAAAGAATTGCACTGTGAATACAGACATATGAGCTCCTTCAGATCTAGCTTAATATTTTGGTAGGGCTTCATGTCAGTAGGCTGTATTTTTTACAGACTTTCACTTGTGTCTCTGTTATGTTGCCAGTGAAAGAATTAGACTTAGTTGACAGTGATTAGTAATAATGAAAAAGGCAGTAATGTGAAATATATTTTTTGTGTAATGTAAAAAGAATAAAGCATTTTCTCTTGATAGTACTCTTAAATAGAGATCCCCAGAAGCAGGAATTTTCAAAGATCTTCAAAGCAAGTACAGAGACACAGACTTCCACATCCAAATCTTTCACAACTTCCAAAGAGCAGTGAGATTTTAGGACTTTGCATTTTTCCCTCTTTTATGGGGCAGGAAAAAAGTAAGGAGGTAAAAAGGTATTTGCTTCTGTCAGTGAAATCCCAGTGTAAACACATATTTATTTAACCTCCACATATCTGATTTATGTATAAAACTTATAAGGTTATATCGCTAAGTTTAAATAAATGTTGGTAGTATGAAATATAAGCTAAATGGTTGTAACGTAAGCTAAATGTAACTTCTCTGGTGAATTATTTCATAGGACTCACCATAAAACAGAATTGGAATAGTTCAATTAGGAGACTGTAGCTTTACTACTCCTCAGCAAAAAAAACCCCAGGTCTCTTCCATTAACCATGTCTTTTCAGCAGTCTAGATAATGCCTTACTAATGCTTTATGTACATGATTGTAATACTTAATGTTTTTTAAATGTATTTTGCTTTTCTGTGCAGTTTTATCTTCAGTGTTTTTAATAACAACCAGTAGATGGCAAATAGCTTTGCTTCGTGCCAAAGAGTGTTCCCCCTCTCCCCCCCACTCCCTCAATATCACTTCTAAAATAATTTTTATGAAGGAAATACTTGGATTGATATGGAATGTTCTTTAGACCTTGGTGTATGCTTGTCTAGAATCCATTGCAAGATTGAAATCACAAACATTTAATATTTTGAAGATTGTGCCTTTAAAAGAGAAAGAGAAATAAAAACAATTTAAACTGTTCTTCACCCAAAACTAAATTTTAGGATGTTAATATTTCTTTAAAATCCTGATACTTTTTAGCTGATTGAATGAAATATTCGTTCAGTAAATTAACATTTGCAAAAGCTGACTTGTTCTAGTGTATTAGCTAATCAGGAAATTATATGTATGATAAAACTTAATCTTTTGAAAAAAACATGATTCAGGAGTGAAAAACAGTGCATTAGTGACTCCATGTCTTACCTCTAAAATGATAATGCTATCTGATGTTCTTCGCCACTGGTTTCTTTTTCATGAAAATTAATTTGAACTAGATGATATACTTGAAAGATAGATTCCTGTCATTATTTGATGAGCTGCATTATATGATGAGCTGTGATTTATAATACTAATAATATTCTAAGCCTGCCTTTATTTATACCATTATGTTTAGAGTGAAGACAGGGGAGGGGTGGAGGAGGCATTTATAACTTTTTAGGCAGCTTTCAGATGAATAGATAGAAAAGTCGGGAGTTTGCAATGGAGACGTCAGTGTCTGTTCATAATCTTCTACCAAGAAAACACCATGTTCACTGCAGGGTATAAAACAAAGTACTGAGGAGGGTGGATATACCTTATATAAAAAATAAACAGTCATGAAAAAACCCATAATTTCTTAAGGTTTTTAACTGCTATCTGGAAAATAACTTCATGCTTTTTGGTGCTTACCCTCACTCCTGCTCCACTATCAAAAATTTGACTTTCACTACCTTCCTTTTTGTTTAGAAAATGGTCTTGTTGATGTTAGAAGCAATTTTTCTCAATTCAGGAAATTAAAAAAGAAAAATGTTATAGTGTTATTTAAACTGTGTACTGGCTTGATTTTAATTTGGTTTCCTTCACATAAAAATTACATAAAAGACCAAACTAAGACTATGAAGAGAATGATAAAAAATTCCTCCAGTTTCTCTTTTATCTTCAAACTACTTGCAAGTCCAAAACTATTACAAGAACTAGAGTAAAATCATAGTATTACTTTCAAAGCAAAAAGGTCTGGAGACACTTACGAGTCAACATATCTGATATATAAGTCAAATAAAAACCACAAAAGGTATCAAATGGACTGCAGTCATGAGCTACTAGTGAAGTAACAAAAAAATGACTGTTACATTTTATTTATGACATTGGTATTATGCATCAGTGATGAACATTGTTTGTGTTACAGTGGTGAACTGTTCTGATCCTGGCTTTGTGGAAAATGCTATTCGGCATGGACAGCAGAATTATCCTGAAAGTTTCAAATACGGAACAAGTGTGGCATATCATTGCAAGAAGGGCTTTTATCTATTGGGCTCATCTGCTTTGACCTGTAAATCTAATGGCTTATGGGATAGATCACTACCAAAGTGTTTGTGTAAGTATTCATTCAGTTGGATTAACATTAGAGTGGTGCATGATTTTTAGTCATGATAGACAAAAAAAAGTATAGTCATCTATTGAGGAACAAAACTTGACTTTAAGATCAACGTATTGCAAATGGTACAGCTCAGTAAGAAAACATTAAGACAAGATGTCATGCAACGTGGGTTTAGAGGGAAGTGTGGAACTATTATTTCAAATGTCAGAAAGTTGAGATTAATTTCCTCTTTTGGTGTATTAAGACATCTGAAAACAGCTAGGGAAATCTAGAGTTATTATTTATATGTTATCATTTAGATTGATAGTCTAAGACCATTAATGCCTATCTCAGAATTACTTTTTTCCAACATATGGAAGCGTGTATGTGAGAACGAATCTATGAAATTTTGTATAGAAAAATTTTGTTCGAGGTTCTTTTCATAACATCACTTCATACTTTCTCCATCACTTTTTCTTCTGAGAGGGAGGAAATCTTCTGGTGTTTCCTATAATCAATTCAGTGAGCTTCAGGTCTCTAGAAAATAACAGTTTGGCTGACTTGCATTTTCCATTGAGGTATTTTTCTTCTCTGATCGTGATTAATCTTCTAAGATTAGATTTCTGAATTACGATGCAATTATAGGAAATACTAAATGATATGAAAGTATACTTTAATTTGCAAACACATCAGATTATTTTAAAGTTTTTGCTTTACAAAATTGTGATTGTTTACTTAAATGATTTATTTTATGAATTTATACTTATATACCCATCAGATCAATAAATCCAATGAGGTTAGTGAATATGTTTCTTTATGCTTGCTTTCTTCCTACTACTATGTATCTAATATCCACATGACCTAAGCAGTTTTGTTTTGATTTTCACAACAATCTATGCTTTCAGTATCTGTAAATAAGAGCTGCAATCTGAAAACTGGGTTTATTCACATTTCAATAATAAAATAATTAAGCAAAATACAACATCTTAAATACAAGATAGCTGCATAAAATTGTTCATTTGGCAAGAATATTTTACTGATGCAAGCATGTGCCTCACTTGTTGTTTCTTAGAAAAACCATTATGAAAGTCCGTGGCCCGATTCTGTTGCTGATCCCTTCCTACTTTCAGGACTGGGGTTTCAGTGTGAAGGGATGCTCCTTATGCAAGGGACAGAAGAGTATGTGAAGTATAAATCACCTAGAATAGCTACCCATCTTTCCACGTCAAGTGTATTGGAAGTTTGATAGCATTTACATGGCTTTCTGGTTTTAGGCAGAGCTCGAGGAAAGTTGTAGGTGTCCAACTCCTCAGAATAGGAATTCCTGACCTTGCTCTGGGAACTATTGATTGAGGCCGTGAGAACTTTCAAATGAGCCTGGGAGGTGCCTACATTCCTCAGTCACCTACTGGATTAGCTGCTGCTAATTTGCTGCTGATGGACTGAAACACTATTTGAATCTTACATATCACCAGGACAAATTTAACATTCTTTCCGCTAAGAAAAACTCAGTGAAATGAATAGCGTTCTTTCTATGAGAAAGATCTGTTTATCTGCTCACAGATGAAGTCACTCAGAATCTTTTCAAGTACTGAGAGATTTCATTTTCAAAGGTTATCAGTGATAATCCCTTTTTTCCATGTGTAAGGCTGCTTTTGGTGATAGGGCAAAGTGCTTGGAGAGGCAGGTGAGATAAATTTTGAACCCAAAGTGGGCACAATGTTTACCATGAACAATTCCAGTCCAAGAGTAAAAAAAAAAACAAACCCACTGCTCTTTTATATGCAAGGCATTACCTATGTGTATCATTGCTGAAAAATGGATACTTCTTTTCTTCTTCATAAACTGGGAAAATTTCATGCTATTTGTTACAAATCATTATACAGCTACATTAAGGTGACCTAAGGGTGATTTTCTTCCAAAAATTCTGATCACCCACTGCAGCTCCTTCCAGAATTGTGGCAGGACTAATATTTGCATGGTACTGAAGCAAGCTCATTAATGTAACTGATCTGGCTGAAAGCTAAGCACTGTTTTTTTCTGTGGGAGTACTGTTCAGCCACATCAGTGTCCTGATTTGGTTTACCATTTGCTACATGAATGCTTAAGCCAGCCCAAGGAAAGCAAGAGAAACACACAACAGTCATAGAACAGTGGTCAGGACCATGCCTTTTGGCACAAATCCATTGTGCAGTCAGTTTGACATTACCATGGGACCCAGTATAACACAAATAATTTTGATGTCTGTCAGGAGTAATAGTCATCAGAATAAATCTTCTTTTTTTCCTAAAAATATATTTGACCCATAGGTCATTCATGCAAGTAACTCATAAAGCTGCTCAAGTTCAGTTGGTCTGCTTAAGTGTTACCTGTTCAAGTTGTGTGACTGTTTACTAAAGTTATATAAAATTTATTTTCTTTTTTTTTCTTTCTCTACTAAATGACCTAAGTTTTACACAAAAAGCATTCAGAATTTGATTTCTAGTTCACCTTAAGATGACTTATGTTTCCTTATATTACAGATCGGAACCACTTTTTTGCAGAAACTGTTTAACTGATTTTTTCTCAAACAAAATGCACACATTAACTTAAGCATAAATATGATTCATAATTTACAAAAATGATCAGTAATCCATTTTCCTCTTCCTCACTTTAGTGCAGCACATTGTTATAATAATACTACAGATGAAGGTTTTTTAATTTCACCATACCACGTAAAATGCATCTAGTTATTTTACAGATACAATAAAGGTACTTACCATTATCATATCTGTAATTGCACATTAATGTGCATGTAAAAGTACATTGCAACATTAACCTTATTTGGCTTCTTCTTTCCCAACCTTAACAGAAATAATGTGTATTATTTTTAGGGAAGGACAGTGAATGGAAATGAATGAGGAAAGAGGACTGTATATTTTCAGGGAAAAGCTAAACTGGGTGGGTTAGTTTTACATATAGTTTTATGTTTAATCTTACAAAAGACCAGTAAATCATCTATAACAGCATCTACAACAGCAAAACCAAAGGCATGAAGGAGTTGAAATCCAGACAGAAGTTTATGTTGTGTGGAACCAGCCTCATATGTCAAGGTTATCATAAGTTTTTTCTGTGCCATGAAAACATCTTATAATATTGTGCTCTTTCCTCTGTTAGCCATTTCTTGTGGACATCCGGGGGTACCTGCCAATGCAGTTCTTTCAGGAGACAAATTTACATATGGCTCCATAATTCACTATTCTTGCACAGCGGGTCGAAGGCTCATAGGAAATTCTACTAGGGAGTGCCAAGAAGATAGCCACTGGAGTGGGACTCTTCCCCACTGTTCAGGTACTTGTATCAGCCATCATCTGAATGTCACCTTGTAATTACATGAATAAGACTATTCTCAAGCAATTTTTAACTACAGTCAGATAATTATTTTGTTTATTTCCCAAGTATATTTTAATTTCACCAATAGCGACTCAGCTGAATTATAGCCATTTATTGAAATACTCTCATATATGTTTCATTGTCTTTGTCGTTACTTCATAGCTTTACTCCTTAGTTAGATGTTATAGTTGTTTACTGCAGTATGTAGAAGTCACAAAACACTATTTAAAACCTGGAAGAGTCCTGCTTAAAAAGGATGCCTGTATTAAATTTTATTTTTATGAACACTGTTTGTGTAAACAAAGATTGTCACACAGGAAAATGTTGATTAAAAAACACCACAGCAAAGTTAGAAGATGGCAAGCCTCACACATTATGTTCCTCTTTTCACTTACAGAAATATTCTTTATTAGTGCCACAATGTGCAAATACCATAAACCTCTGCAATGTTCTTGGTGCTGTCAGGAAGTACAGGAACAGTTTATTCTCCCCTAGACTAACTACGCAAATTTAGAAGAAGCCATAAAACATTACACAGTTTTGTTGAAGTCAAGAGCTCAGACAAGGATTGGCTGCTAAGGACATCTGCAGTGTATTAATAAGTTTTGTAAGGGAAACAAGTCTACACACTTCAGCATATAAGAAAAGAAATGCGTGACAGGTTTCAGAAGAAAATTTCCTAATGAGAAAATTGTTGCATAATTACACATTATACAATCTTCTCATAACTTCCCCTAAGCTCTTGGACATGCCCACTGTTGGGCTGATCTGATTCAATGTGGTTCAATTCAGATTTGGCCTAATTTAAATAGGTCTAAGGTATTTACATTTTGTACTTTGAAAAAGCTCTAAATAAATATACGTTGAAAATTGTCCATTCATAAGCCGGTTCTGCAAGGATGCTGAGCAGAATTTGAAACACTGAGGAAAGGAAGTGAATTTAAATCACTAATGTTTCTTTTCTGTTCTCTGTTGCTCAAGGAGGAAAGAGTTTACTTTGAGTCTTCTCACGCCTCTAGATCTCGCTGCTGTCATGGTCTCTATGCCTAGACCTGAAAGAAATCTCTGCAGGACAATCATATGGATCGTTTCCACACAGAATTGGCCTTTTCTTGCTTATCTTAAGCCCACATTTATGTCACTTTCACCTTTTTATCCAGTATAAAATGCCAGATCTGAGATTGCACCAAGACTTTAAATTTTTTAAGGTCAGAGCCCTCCAGTTCTCATGC
This sequence comes from Pelecanus crispus, assembly GCF_030463565.1. NCBI lineage: Eukaryota > Metazoa > Chordata > Aves > Pelecaniformes > Pelecanidae > Pelecanus > Pelecanus crispus. Next base: position 107,990,261 of record NC_134645.1, read on the forward strand.
TGATGGAAAGAAATTTTAATTGCTAATAACTGAGACTCTTCAGATATCAATCATGAATATGATAGCATTTTTATAGACTCATAGATTTTTAAAACATTAAAGACCACTGTAGTCATCTCCTATGATGGGGAAAATATTGCATTATGCATTACGACTGCCCCTGTTAAGAAAAAAAGGAGGGTAATTGTTGTAGATGATTCCCTCCTGTGGGGAACAGAGGGCTCAATCTGCTGTCCAGACCCATCCCAAAGGGAAGTCTGCTGCCTCCCTGGGGCCCAGGTTAGGGACGTTACTAAGAAACTCCGCAATCTGGTACAGCCCTCCAATTATTACCCACTGCTGGTTATGCAGGTTGGCAATGATGAGGTTATGGAGAGAAGTCCAAAAGCGATCAAAAGGGACGTCAGGGCACTGGGGCAATTGGTTGCAGGATCAGGAGCAGAGGTAGTGTTTTCCTCTATCCCATCAGTGGCAGGGAAGATTGCCGAAAGGAACAGGAAAACTCACCTGATTAACAAGTGGCTCAGAGGCCAGTGCCGTCAGTGGAATTTTGGTTTTTTTGATCATGGGGAGGTTTACACGGCACCAGGACTGGTGGCAGCAGATGGAGTTCAGCTATCTCCAAAGGGGAAAAGGATTCTTGCTCATGAGTTGGTGGGACTCATTGAGAGGACTTTAAACTAGGTTCGAAGGGGGAAGAGGATATAACCAGGCTCGCTAGAGAGGAACCCGAGGGTGGCATGGCAACGTTGCGGGTGAAATCGATTGACCGGCTCAAGTGCATCTACACCAATGCATGCAGCATGGGCAACAAACAGGAGGAGCTGGAAGCCCTTGTGCAGCAGGATACCTACGACTTAGTCGCCATCACAGAAGCATGGTGGGATGACTCTCATGACTGGAGTGCTGCAATAGATGGCTATAAGCTCTTCAGAAGGGATAGGCAAGGAAGGAGAGGTGGTGGGGTAGCTCTGTATGTTAGGGAGTGTTTTGATTGTATAGAGCTCAACAGTGGTGATGATAAGGTTGCGCGCTTATGGGTAAGGATGAGGGGGAAGGCCAACAAGGCAGACATCCTGTTGGGAGTCTGCTATAGACCACCCAACCAGGATGAAGAGATAGATGAAGCATTCTATAAGCAGCTGGCAGAAGTCTTGCAATTGCCAGCCCTTGTTCTCGTGGGGGACTTCAACTTGCCGGACATTTGCTGGAAATACAACACAGCAGAGAGGCAACAGTCTTGGAGGTTGCTGTAGTATGTGGAGGATAACTTCCTGATGCAGCTGGTAAGTGAGCCTACCAGGGGAGGTGCCTCACTTGACCTGCTGTTTACAAACAGAGAAGGACTCGTGGGAGATGTCATGGTTGATGGCCATCTTGGGCTTAGCGACCATGATATGATGGAGTTTTCGATTCTGGGCAAAGTAAGGAGGAGGGGCAGCAAAACCATTACCAAAGACTTCTGGAGGGCAGACTTGGGCCTGTTCAGGACCCTGGTTGGGAAAGTCCCTTGGCAGACAGTCCTGAAGGGCAAAGGGGTCCAGGAAGGCTGAAGTCTTAAGGGCGCAGGAACGGGCTGTCCCCATGTGCCGTAAGACCAACTGGCAGGGAAAACGACTGGCCTGGCTGAAAAGGGAGCTTTTGCTGGCACTCAGGAAAAAAAGGAGAGTCTACCACCTGTGGAAGAAGGGGAAGGCAACTCAGGAAGAGTACAGGGATCTTGTTAGGTCATGCACAGAGGAAATTAGAAAAGCAAAAGCCCAGCAAGAACTCAATCTGGCCACTGTTCTAAAGGACAATAAAAAATGTTTTTACAAGTACATTAACAATAAAAAGAGAGCCAAGGAGAATCTCCATCCTTTGCTGGATGTGGGGGGGAACATTGTCACTAAGGATGAGGAAAAGGCTGAGGTACTTAATGCCTTCTTTGCCTCTGTGTTTAATAGCCAGACCAGTCATCCCCAGGGTACTCAGCCCCCTGAGCTGGAAGACAGTGATGGGGACCAGAATGGAGCCCTCATAGTCCAGGAGGAAGCAGTTAATGATCTGCTAAGCCACCTGGATGCTCACAAGTTTATGAGGCCAGATGGGATCACCCAAGAGTATTGAGGGAGCTGGCAGAGGAGCTTTCCAAGCCATTTTCCATCATCTGTCAGCAGTCCTGGTTAACAGGGGAGGTCCCTGATGACTGGAGGCTTGCCAATGTGGCGCCTATCTACAAGAAGGGCTGGAAGGAGGACCCGGGGAACTACAGGCCTGTCAGCCTGACCTCGGTGCCAGGGAAGATTATGGAGTGGTTCATCCTGAGTGCGCTCAACAGGCATGTGCAGGTCAACCAAGGGATTGCGCCCAGCAGCATGGGTTCATGAAAGGCAGGTCCTGCTTGACCAACCTGATCTCCTTTTATGACCTGGTGACCAGCCTAGTGGATGAAGGAAAGGCTGTGGATATTATCTACCTGGACCTCAGTAAAGCCTTTGACACAGTCTCCCATAGCATTCTTCTAAGGAAGCTGACGGCTCATGGCTTGGACAGGCATACTCTTCGCTGGGTAAAAAACTGGCTGTGTGGCCGAGCCCAGAGAGCTGTGGTGAACCGTTGGTGACCGGTCACAAGCGGTGTTCCCCAGGGCTCTGTTTTGGGGCCAGCCTTGTTTAACATCTTTATCAATGATCTGGATGAGGGGATTGAGTGCACCCTCAGTAAGTTTGCAGATGACACCAAACTGGGTGGGAGTGTTGATCTGCTGGAGGGTAGGATGGCCCTGCAGAGGGACCTGGACAGGCTGGACCGATGGGCCGAGGCCAACTGTATGAGGTTTAACAAGGCCAAGTGCCGGGTCCTGCACTTGGGTCACAACAACCCCATGCAACGCTACAGGCTTGGGGAAGAGTGGCTGGAAAGATGCCTGGCTGAAAAGGACCTGGGGGTGCTGGTCGACAGCCGGCTGAACATGAGCCAGCAGTGTGCCCAGGTGGCCAAGAAGGCCAACAGCATCCTGGCTTGTATCAGGAATAGTGTGGCCAGCAGGAGCAGGGAGGTGATTGTCCCCCTGTACTCGGCACTGGTGAGGCCACACCGGGAATACTGTGTCCAGTTTTGGGCCCCTCAATACAAGAAAGACATTGAGGTGCTGGAGTGTGTTCAGAGACAGGCAACAAGGCTGGTGAAGGGTCTGGAGCACAGGTCTTATGAGGAGCGGCGGAGGGAACTGTGATTGTTTAGCCTGGAGAAGAGGAGGCTGAGGGGAGACCTTATCGCTCTCTACAACTACCTGAAAGGAGGTTGTAGTGAGGTGGGTGTTGGTCTCTTCTCCCACGTAGTTAGCGATAGGACGAGAGGAAATGGGCTCAAGCTGCACCAGGGGAGGTTTAGATTGGCTATTAGGAGAAATTTCTTCACGGAAAGGGCAGTCAAGCATTGGAACAGTCTGCCCAGAGAGGTGGTGGAGTCCCCATCCCTGGAAGTGTTCAAAAAATGGGTAGACGTGGCACTTTGGGACATGGTTTAGTGGGCATGGTGGTGTTGGGTTGATGGTTGGACTGATGATCTTAGAGGTCCTTTCCAATCTTAATTATTCCTAGTTTTTACTTTCATTATAAATAATCCAGCCACCAATCCAGGAAACACGAAATTGCTACTCTCCCCTTAATTGGTTTAGTGGTGGACTTGGTAATGTTAGGTTGATGGTTGGACTGGATGATCTTAAAGGTCTTTTCCAACCTAAATGATTCTATGATTCTGTGATTCTCTATGTCTAGTGTAACTAGAGCACTGTTACTGATGCATAATTTAATTTTCTAAGCTTGAACATGATGTGACACCATCTTGAAAGCAAGTTGATTCCCTAGGAAAATGAGAAATCTATCTCTTTTAACTCAATGAAAAAAAAACAAACAAAAACTTAGAAACAGCCAGCCAAAAAAACGTAAAAAGATGTCTCATTCCTCTAAGGCATTTAGAATTATAAAGATAACTACACTTTCCATGTTAGGTATGCAGGAGATTACTCCATTAAAAAAAGCAATAATTTGTATTCATAATGTTAGTGAAAGAACGATTGTGCCCAGGACAAGTTAGACAGCTAATTCGTTTTATATTTAAGCGATATGGAAAACATTCCCAGTATAACACTTGTGGCCTGTAGCCTGTTTCTGCATGGGTTTTATTTCTTTATTATTTATTAACATATGTTTGAATGTATGATTGTATAAGGGTTTGTTGGCACCTGGGAGCTGTTGTAGTGATGGACACTTGTATCTTATGAGTTAAGCGATAGCTGAGTTTTTTGTTTAAGCTAACTCAGACTCATTTTTCAGCAACGGATATGTAATCATCTACATTGCTAAATAAATAGGGTCTAGACCTTCATAATACTATAACTGCCTTTGTCCATACTCTTTGACTACAAACTTACATGGCTCCAGTTTAAACTTTTTCCAAGACAAAACTAGGTGTGTCAAAGAAAAAAATCTGGTCATTTGTCTGGAATAATTCCCTCACCAAAGTCCCAAAACAAAGTGGGATATCATCAGAATTTTAGAATCATAGATCCTTCTGCCCTGAACAATTCCCGCAGTCTGCATTCACAAACCAAGGTATGTGCCACATACCTGTTTCATGCTGTAAACATGCTACAGTGGTAGCCTGAATCACAGCCCTCATCTTAATTTCACACATTTCAAGCAGACAAAAATGTCTCTAAAATAGTAATGTCTTGGAGTAAGGGGAAGCAGATGTCATCCAGAGGCCACATCTGGACTGCTGACTGAACAGTGCCAGGGCATAGGTCATAGATGTTAGTACTTGATCACCTAGACCATTATGCTCTTAGAATTGTCCCCAGAATGGTTTTCACCCATCCCAACTAGCACTCCATCAAACAGTGCACAAATACTTTGCAAGTTGGTCATGTGCTGGAGAACATTCTCAACAGCCACTTTGGATGCAGCCACCCTGTTTTGGAGAGTGAGTTTAACAGTATATATGTGGACAGAAGGAATTCTAGGTCCAAATGTTGTAGGGCAAGGTGACAAGGACAATCTATTCTAGAAGAAGCTGGCACTAAGCAAAATGGACACAACTGAAGCCCACAAATTAGCCTTGAATTCAGGAACTGTGTCTTGGTCTCCTTTTATGAGGAAGCATGATTATAGCCAAAGTGTCTGTCTCAAACTCGCTATACTGAAAGCTTATGCCACACACATAATCATACTTTCTGACTTCAGAAAATTTTAATTTCTACAATAAAAGTTGGAGTTTTCTCAATGTTTTGCTATTGTTATTCCTTTGTTCAAGATTTTGTTCTTCATCTGAGAGGTGTGCCTGTGATGAAAACCCTATGTAAGAAGATACAGACTTCAACCTATGGAATTATTTACACATATTTTGAAAAGAAAACCCAAACCATAGTTTTAAGAAAAATTCAGTCTAGGTGTATAACTAAAAAATGGAGAACAAAGGATAATATTGCTATGAACCACAATTTTGACACAGAGGGATTTAGGAGAGATACAATTTTATGTCAAAATATATAATAAATTGTTGATACTGAGACCATACTTCCTTGACCATCTTGGGTAGAATTTCCTGTAGCAGCCACTTTATCTAATAAGGCAGTTGACTGGTTCATCAGACCTATGAGGACATACCTGAGAGGTCTGTGTTGCAGCATCATCTTTATCTTCTAAAGTGGCAACCAATACTTGCATAAGAATTTAAAGGATAAGGAAAATGATGAGGTGTCCTTTCTATTCTTGACAAGCACAGAGGGCCAGGTGCCGTTTAGTCTTTTCTGTGGTTATATGTATTTCAAATATATTTCTTAAGACACTTGAATATGCTTCTCTTCATGCTTGCTGTTATCTAATTTTTGTTATTAGAAGTCATTACTAGCAGAGAAGTTGAACAATAAAATACAATGTGTAGAAAATGTTATTTATGTCAAAAAGACAACAAATTTGTTGAATTGACAAAAAACGTCAGGGGTGCTTCCTATGTTGACAATTCTCTTATTTATATCACATTCTATGTTTAGGTCTGTATAGGTCTGAGATAAGAAGTAGGCTAAAAAGACATGTTATTTTCATCTTTGGTCCTCGTGCTGGAAGAAAAGTGATTAATTATAATAGAAACAATGCAGTTAGTAGTCATATTTGCAAGAGACTATCTTCACCAGCACTACATTTGCACATAATGTCTCTGCCAATAATTCTGCTCTGTTGTGTGTTAACAGGAAATAATCCTGGCTATTGTGATGATCCAGGAGTACCAGCTCATGGGTCTAGGCTAGGGGATGAGTTCAAAATAAAAAGTCTGCTACGTTTCTCATGTGAAATGGGTTATCAGCTGAGAGGATCTGCAGAACGAACATGCCTGCTTAATGGTTCCTGGTCAGGTATACAGCCTGTGTGTGAAGGTAGGTATTGATACCATCAGCATTTATGACACCATTGGATGACATTTACTAATGACATTCTATTCTTTAATTAAAAAGAAATTCTATGCCAAAAATACGCCTTCATATTGCTCTGCAGAAATTTGATACAAAAGAGTTTGCAAGCAGTTCATGTTTTGCTTGAAAACCTAAATCCAAACTGATAAAGTTTTGGAATATATATTTGTAAGAAGATTGTGAGAAAATAATTTTATTTAAACAAATATTGAGCCTGAAAATAGCTAATAGATACCTGAGATAAATGTAAAATTAAACAAGTGTTTCTGATTGAAGATATGAAAATGGGGTGATAAATAAGTCCATCTTCTAACAATAGAATATTTTAATCTTCTCTTTCTATGTAATGTCTATGCATCAAGGACTGAACAGATGATAAAATAATGTTGCATTCTTAACTAAGTATAAATTAATGTATATTGCTCTACAAAAGACCAATTTTTCATGAGATATACTATTTTTATGCTAGCTCTTTCAGAAGAAATGCAACAGAGAATACTTCTGGAAATCACATTTAAGAATAAGATAAAAACATTTGTTTGCACTTTTTATGCACTGTCAGAATTGGAAAGCATAATGAAAGACTTTAGATTCAGTTTTAAAATGAATTCTTATTTTCCAAGAATTTTTGAAGTTACTTTATCTAATTCATTGGAGTTGATGGATTCTGTAGTAGCTGTTGTCTGCTATACTAAATGATAAAATGGAAGATAAGACAAAATATTTTTAACAAATTTGTTATATTTTTTCACCTAGGGATTTTATCACAGTATCCTCATCTAACAATTGTTCTTTTGCAGTATTCTTCAGCACAGACTAATCTTCTGTCAGTGTAGATACCACCATAATGTATGAAAATGGCAGTGGGCACAGGATCAGTATTTCCAGCAGAAAATTGAAGTTTTGTAATGTCCTTTCTTCTTCCCTTGCATGAAGACATTACATATAGGACAGCAGTACTCACTGGCAGTTTACGGTGTTTGAAATGCTGATGTTTTTTCTTTCTTTATCTTTTTGCTTCAACCTTCTGTTTTCAGAAAAAAAAAAACCCACAAGCAAACAACGAAAAAAGCCCATTTCTTTCCATTTTTCTCTTCTCTTTCAATATTTTCCTGTTTAGTATAAATAAGGATGATATTAGGAGGAGAATGCCTTTTCACCCCTACAAGTCCAAGTTCCAACCTACTGAATTTTTCTCTTCAGTATTTGAAACTTTTATACACAAAAAGTGAATAAGACTTCATTAAAACAGAGGCATTTAGGTATTATTCCAAACATCAATAATACTCAGAGTAATTTTTAATTGACAAACTGTGTTTATTTTAATAAGTCCTATAATCTAGAATTATTAGATTATAACTAAAGTTCTAACTATTATGCTGGGGGCCATCTAGCTGGGGGTCCTGGTGGACAAGTTGAACATAATCAGCAATTTCCCCTTGCTGCAAAGAAGGTTAATGGTATCCTGGGCTGCCTTAGGAGGGAAGTGATCCTTCTCCTCTGCTCAGCACTGATGAAGCAGCATGTGGAGTGCTGGGTCCAGTTCTGTGCTCCTCAATACAAGAAATACATGGACTTACTGGATAGAGTCCAGCAAAGGGCCGTTAAGATAATGAAGGGACTAAAGCATCTCTCCTCTGAGGAAAGGTTGAATGATCTGGGACTGTCCAGACTAGGGAAGAAAAGGCTCAGGGGGATCTTATCAGCATATATAAAAATCTGAAGGCAGGGTGCACAGAAGATGGAGCCAGGCTCTTTTCAGTGGCGCAGAGTGAAAGGACAAGAGGCAATGGCACCAAGTGAACCACAGGACATCTGCCTGAACATCATAGAATCATAGAATGCTTTGGGTTGGAAGGGACCTTTAGAGTTCATCCAACCCAACCCCCCTGCAGTGAGCAGGGACATCTTTAACCAGATCAGGTTGCTCAGAGCCCCATCCAACCTGACCTGGAATGTTTCCAGGGTTGGGGCCTCCACTACCTCTCTGGGCAACCTGTGCCAGTGCTTCACCACCCTCATTGTAAAAAATTCCTGTGAGGGTGCCTGAGCAGAGAGGTGGTGGAGTTTGCATCCTTGTAGACAGTCAAAAGCCATCTGGATATGGTTCTGGACAACTGGCTCTTGGTGTCTCTGCTTGACCAGATTACCTCCAGAGGTCCCTTCCAATGCAACTATTCTGTGATTCTTTGATTCTGTGATTTGCATAAATGCTCTCGGAATGTGATAAATTGAGTTAAGCAAGTAAGTATTATAAGTAGTATAAGAATTATTTTATAGTCAGCTACTGTCAAATTATCATTTTGTCAAAAGATAAGCATCTGCAGACTTGTTGTCTTTGCATAAACTTCATAAATACACTTAGCCTTAATGAATGCATCCAAGCTTTCCTAATGCAGCTCAGTGTTGTACCTTGACCAGTATGTGCACATGGTCTTTAATTTGCTTTATTAGTGTTAGCATCGTAGAATGGTTTGTGTTGGAAGGAGCCTCTAAAAATCATCTAGTCCAACCCCACTGCCATGGGCAGGGACACCTTCCAGTAGATTAGGTTGCTCAAAGCCCCACCCCGCCTGACCTTGAACATTTCCAGGGATGGGACATCCACAGTTTTGCTGGGCAACCTGTTCCAGTGTCTTGCCACACCTTTGGTAAATAATTTCTTTGTTATGTCCAATCCAAATCTCCCCTCTTTCGGTTTAAAACCATTACCCCTTGTCCTATCACAACAGGCCCTGGCAAAAAGTCTGTCCCCATCTTTCTTATAAGTCCCCTTTAAGTACTGAAAGGCTCCAATAAGGTCTCCCAGGAGCCTTCTCTTCTCCAGGCTGAACAACCCCAACTGTCTCAGCCTTTCCTCATAGGAGAGGTGTTCCATTCCCCTCATTATTTTCGTGGCCCTCTTCTGGACCTGCTCCAACAGGTCCATGTCTTCCTTGTGCTGAGGGCTCCAGAGCTGGATGCAGTACTCCAGGTGCAGTCTTACAAGAGTGGAGTAGAGGGGGAGAATCCCCTCCCATGACCTGCTGACCATGTTTCTTTTTATGCAGCTCAGTGTATGATTATGGCTGGAATTCCTCCAGTTCTCTAAGGAGGAAGGAGCAGCAGAGACAAAACTGCTGTGTAGTGACCGTAGCTCCTCATTCTCTGTCCCCTCTGCACCACTTGTGTGGCAGGTAGAGGAGCCTGAAGTAAAGGAATGAAGTTAACACTGGAAAAGAGGGGAGGAAAGGTGTTGGTTTAATGTTTGACTTTTTGTCCCTATCCAAATCAATTTTAATAGGTAGTGAATTAAAGGAATTGTCCCCAAGTTGAGTCTGATTTGCCCACAATGGTAACTGGCAAGCAATTCCCCTGTCTTTATCTTGACCCATGAGCTTTGTCATCCTTCCCGCTGAGGAGGGGACAGTGAGCAAGCAGCTGGGCGGGCATCTGGCTGTTAGCCAAGGCTAATCCACCACAGTATTCCAAGCCATTAAGTTTTATCATAGTTATATTTGATCATATCATTGTACTAGACTAAATCATTTCACTTCACAAAAGACCACACTTATTTGTGCTGTAGGAAGCATAGAAAGTGTTGCCAGCTCTTGAAAGCTCTGCAAGAGACAGTTGAAATACATCCTCCCAGTCTTACAAACTGCTTCATGCTCCATGGAAGGTTGAAGAAAAGAGTTTGATTTAGTGGCACCTTTCTTCCTAACCCTTGATTAACCCTGTTAGTCTCTTAACCCCATGACAGCTTTATTTTATTCCTATGAAAAAGAATAGTCTCTGCCCAGCAGTGGAATTTTATCATACTTCTGCCAGTATCCTGACTGCTGGGATGGTCCAACAAAGGCGCTTTAGAGGAAAGTTGGTAGAAAAACTCAAAACAAACTAATCCTTCTCATGATTGGCTGGTCCATTAGGGGGAGGGAAAAAAAAAAACCCACCAAACAAAAAAACCCACTAGACTCTCCCCAAAAAACAACATATAATCAAAGTAAACCACTGTCAAATCTTGGATGTATGAAGATGAAACATAATCATTGCCTTAATGTATAACTACAGATGCCAAAAAGATATGGAGGACAATACAGAATGTCTGTTCTTTTCTTGAGTCAAAAAAGAAATGGACAGGAAGATTATAATTTATTATTTATACATTTTTACAATTGAAAAAGGAGATACCAGAAGACAGGAAGAGAATAGAAAAATGTGCCCAAAGACAAAACAGAGGCACAGTTCTGTCAGAAAGTCCTGAATGATCTTTCTTCTCTACAGTGACTGCACTGGATAGAGTGGAACATTTACAAGCAGTGTAAACTATCTGAATCAGCTATTGGAAAAACAGAATAAAACAAATGCAAATAAAGTGATCATATTAACAAAGAGAAATAAGATATTAACTCAAAAATATACCTATGAAACGCTTTCTTAGTAAAACTTGCTATAGCTTTTTTAAAAGATGGGTTATTGACCTACTTTTTTTTTTTTTTCCAGTTAGTCACCTATCATGGAAATACTGATTTTTTTTTAACCTTTTCTTCACAGCTGTATCTTGTGGAAACCCTGGGACCCCAGCCAATGGTATGATAATATACACTGATGGAATATTATTCTCCAGCTCAGTCATTTATGCCTGCTGGGAAGGTTACAAAACTTCAGGGCTAACTACTAGACATTGTACTGCTAATGGGACATGGACTGGCACTGCTCCAGACTGCACAGGTCAGAAATAAACTTTCTTCCTCTAAAGCTTTAAAGTAGTAAGTTATCCAGCCTTCCTACTGAAAATAATGATTATTTTGTTAGATAACACATTTTTCCCCATTCATCTGTCTTGTAATACACAAATATTTTATATATCTAATGGTACATGCCTTTTTAATACATGCTAGATGTTTCCAGAACTACCTTTTTAAGATGGATACATATGTATGTGTTCTGTATTTGTTTACCTCATTAATGTCAAGACTGAAAATACATTATTCTTGAGAATAGGTGTTCCCCTAGAGCTTCCTTTAGCTTAGGTTTCTTTGGGGGGGGTTGGGATTTTTTTTTTGCTTATGTACAGAGGATGAAGTTCTGGTAGTTCTAAATCAGACTTTACCTAACTGGATGCATTACTGTGCCATCTTTTATTGTGAGCCAAAGGAGCATCTGACTGATAACCATTCTGCTAAGGACCAAGAGTGAGGGAGCAGTGACTACATCAGGGAAGGGAGCAGGGAGCAGAGGGGTGCTCCAAGGCCAGAAGGGCCAGTGGCCTCAAACCCAAGGCCAGACCCAGAGTACATCAGTATGGTGAATCAAAAAAAAAAAGAGGAATGTCGTAACTGCTGGAATTGCATTGTATCATAAACATTAGGCATAATGTGACAAAGATCCCAGTATGAAGGAAAGAAAAGCCCTGTCAAAACTGCCACTAACGTATCAGTCTGCACTAGCGGTAGAGCATACCAGTTTAAGCTAGTGTATTTGAGGAACACAATATTTGACCCACGCTATTGCAATACCTCAAAAATACGACTTTTTAGCTAGAAATTAAAGATAACATTTTTGATTTTGTGTGAAATACATTGATCAAAATTTTTCTTGTTTTGTACACTAAAAAAGAGGACCTTAGCTATACACAGTTCAATGTTTCATTACATGTTTATTGAAAAAAAAACCCCTTTTTTCATTTCCTCACTAGTGATCAGCTGTGGAGATCCAGGTGCATTAGCAAATGGCATTCAGTTTGGAAATGATTTTACCTTTAATAAGACAGTCAGCTATCAGTGCAATCCAGGATATTTGATGGAGCCTGCCAGTTCATCTACCATGCGTTGTATAAAAGACAGCACTTGGAACCAAAGTAAACCAATTTGCAAAGGTGTGCCTTTGAATTTAAATAGTTTACAAATACTGTTTTGATATTATATGTGAAATCCACTAATCAGTGTCTTTATATATAAAAAATTGTCAAAATGTTCTCTGGGACAATTAACATGCAAATACAACTAAAACATTTACATAAGTATTTGTGTAAAATTTGTATTTATTTTGCACATATGCTGTGGTACAATATCAGTCAGAATAGCAACATTAATGACTGCAGTAGAACCAAATTGCTCTGCAATGAAGATTATCAGAGTGCTCAGTTTAAAATGCTAGGAATGAAGTACCCATTTTCCTTTTATCCCTTTTTTTTAGCCCTTTTATCTTGGATTAGATGGCCAAAATCTGTAAAGGGATCCTGAAAACCAACCTTTCTATAAAAGATTCCCGTGTTGCATTAGTGTAGTCATCACAAATAGCCAAAAAGCTGCTTCACATATAGCTAATTACAAGTGCTAACGTAAAGGTCATAGTGGGGATGAGGCTGAAAGGCAAATAAGGTAGCCTGGTGAAAATTGTTAGCACTACTACAGCAGCTCAGGGAGTAAATTTAACAGCCTACGGCATCTTCTGCTTATAAAAGGCCTACACTGCCAACTAATCTAGCACTGCTTTAAAGTGATGTCTGAGTCTAGCCTACTAATTAAATTTTGACATATGTATTTGACTGCATTTTCTGTTGTAAAAATCACTGACTGAGTCATTTTACAGTTGTGCTCTTTGTTGAAAGAACTGATGTGTAAATGTAAACTTGGTAATTCCAGATTTCATCATTTTGGGCACTCTTTCAGAAGCTGAAAAATATCAGAATACTTTTAGAGAGTCTTAGCCACTAATTACCAATAAAGTCAATGTCCATTTTGTGCTGAAAACCTTGGAAAATGAGTGGGTGAATGAACAAAGTCATATTAAGGGCTGTAAATAGTGCTGCAAAATTAGTTTAAAATAAAATGCAATTATTTAGAATTGTAGAATCACAGAAACATATTTATCAAAATAAATAATATTTATTGAACACTTTTACCTATCTCAGTAGCCTGTTGCCAGCAATAATCAGTAATGAATATGTAAGGAAGAGACTCAGAACTAGGTATGCTATATACTCTTCTGGCTTCCAGCAACCTAGAGCTCAGGGACTTCCTAAACCTAGAGGTGGTATTTTTGTATTTAAATTGGCTTTCTGTCTATTACATGCTGCTTTGTCAACACAGGAATGTTTTGTTGGAACTGAACAGCGTGAAATACTTTTTTTTTAGTTTCGAAAATATGAATAAATATTATGTTGCATTCTCCTAAACCCTGTAAAGTCTTGAAATTATAACTTTTCTTTTTGTGATACAGCTATTACCTGTGGCCCCCCTCCACCAGTACTTTACGGGAAAGTGGAAGGATCTGATTATCGCTGGGGTGCCAGTGTGAGTTACAGCTGTGCAGAAGGCTATCAGCTATCTAACACAGCTATTCTCTCCTGTGAGGGTCGAGGAATTTGGCGGGGAGACATCCCACAATGTTTGCGTAAGTTTTCAGGGTACAATTGTGTTGGGCTTCACCAAAGCTACAATCAGTTTTCTCAGGCTACAATCAGTTGTTTCAGGCTACAGATTCTCACCTTTTTAAAAAAACTCAGCCAGATCAGGTGATATATGGACTACTGCAGGATTCTCCCTCCTTCTTCCAAAAAGCATACCTCATTATGAAATTGAGTGGTTGTGTCCTCTTAAGGTCATGGTCTTCTTTCCCCAACAGTCACCTACATCTTATTACCTAATTGGACCTGTCACCATTTGCCTTACTGATAATCTTTTTGAATGTTCTGAATTTGACTTGTAGTGAGCATGATTAAAATATTCGTGTATACTTTTCCTTTTTTCTTCCCTGTTTTCATTTCCAGTAACAGGTGAAAATAAGGATCCTAACCCTTAAGTTCATAGCCTTTCTCTCCTTTCTAAATTCTTTTCTCTTTCCTGAGGGCGAGTATATAGCCTCATATCTTGTTTGTATTTGTTTTTCAGCTTCTTCTAAATCTGTCAACTCACCTCTTTCAGTGCTTGAAATCTTATCAGGACTCTGACAAACATTTTTCCTTTTACTTAATTAGGGCAAAAATATCCAGCGTACTCATCTGAGGGTGACTGATGTGAAAACTGGATGCATTTTGAAGCATTACAATAAAACATTGTCTATTTTGAGATTACTTTGTCATCCAAATCTAATCAGCATTTAAGTGTCTCAATTAAAAGGTCTATTTTTCCAGGTTAAGTTTTATACTTATAATAACTATAACAGTGATGATTAATTTTAAATTGCTGTCAAGAATTTATCGGAGCTACAATTCTACACAGATAAATGAACATAGCATTTGTACTTATATTCAGTATGCCTAACTTGCACATAAAACAATGTAGAAGACTTCAGTTGAAGCATGTGCAGTATTTAATAACTTTTTTTTCCTTTCCTTTTTTATCTATTAGCTGTGTTTTGTGGTGATCCTGGTACTCCAGCAGAAGGACACCTCAATGGAAAAAGTTTCACCTACAGATCTGAAGTTAGCTTTCAGTGTAGACCCCCTTTCATTCTGATAGGCTCTTCAAGAAGATTCTGTCAAGCAGATGGTACTTGGAGTGGAATTCAGCCAACATGCATTGGTAATAACTGTCACTACTTATGCTGTTTCTACTGAGAATATTCTTGATAAACTATTACCCTATCATAAATCTAGCAGTTAGCTTTCCAAATATAGAAAACGTCTGTGTAATATAAAAAGAACTAGATAAATAAGGTTATATTTTGAGTACAAATTTTTAGGATAAACACAATCACATATGAAGTCATTTGTAAATTTACATGATTGCTTGTCTGCTGGAAATGCAGAATGTCAATAAGTGCAAGCACATAAATTTGTTCCATCTATTTTTAGAATCTTTTAGATACGCAGAAGACTTTGGCGTATTAAAGACTAGATTCTGTTACTGGAGAGTTAAAGACATTTGTCAGAATCAATCCTAAATCAAAAAGCTTTTTGGACTTTGTGAAAGTGGTTTGTACAGCTCAAAAGAGTGAAACATACTGTGTCTGATCTTTTGAAATTCTCATAAACTGCCAAGTATTATCAGTTTCTCATTGACTGATGTGCAACTGATAGGCTTTTAGCACGTTACATACTCAGACTAGCTGAGAGACCTGGTGGACACCTGTAACTCCCACTGACATCAGTATTTGATGCAGCTTGGGGCGACTTGTTAGAGAAAATTATTTTGGTGTTATAATAGAAAAATCCTTGTTGATATTTCTAAACAAACACATTCAGATATAGACTGTAGCCCATTTATGTATTTTGGTGTGGCTGAGATATTGGCTATGTGGAAGAGCTGGGGTGGGCACTCTGGGAAAAGGTGGCAAACATGATTGTTGAAAGCAGCCTGTATTTGTAAATTAAGACATTAAGACTCAATATAATTTTTTAATGTGAATTCAAAATTCCTTCTGTCCATAGTTTTTATGAACTGGGAAATCCATCTTACATCTACTTTTTGTAACAAAGGCAAGAAAGTTTACAAAAGCTAAATCTCAGGTCTATTGTGAAGAATCAAATTTGAAAACGTATTTGTCTATTTATATTTTCTAGAGCATAATATAGAAGTACATGAAAAATTATACATCAAAGACATAAGCTTTTCTTTTACATCATATTTTTTATGTTATTGTAAAAAGAAAATATTAGACCATCTAAAATATTTACAGATAACATTGTTAAGCAATTTGAAAATTAAGATCCGTGAACAATACCTAGAATTATGCCTAGCAGTACCATATGATGGCACATGATGGCGAGCTTTTCTATATCTGGATATTCATAATTCCCTTAAAATACTTTGAGAAGTCTTCCTTTTTTCCCCACTGTTTCTTCAGATGAGACATATCTTAAAAAGTCAATTCAGCTTCATGTGTCTATTATTTGCAATGGCTTTCCAGCTGATGATAATTTGTAAAAAGTTATGGAGCTGTTCAAGCATCTCAAGGTCAGGAGTGTTTTTATTCTCGCACATTAGGTCAACATCCACCTAAGTTTTGAAGCCTTTGGTAAATATCAGTCCAGTTGAATTGTTATGCTCTACTGATGGTCAACATTGAAAATGGAAGTTGGCCAAGAGTGAAATGACATGTCACATTATTGTGATAAGTTCAGTTTTCCTTCTGTAGAAAACTAAAAATGCTGACAGATGAAATATAGTCCCGGGTTGCGTTCTTTGTAATGCAGTGTCAGCACAAAAGCAGACTTGGTTGCCAAGAGAGAATCACGTAGCAAAGATCCATCAGATCAAGTCCTGTGCTGTCTACCTGGTGGATGTGACTGGGCAACCCCAAAGCAAATAAACCATCAGAATGTGAAGTGGACATCACTAAATCAAAGATAGTTTCAGGCTGCTTTAAATTACACGCATGAAACTGTTCATCATATAATTATATGGTTCTTATATTATATAGTTATACCTTGTTGGCGTACCTTTTTTTGTGGGGGGATTGTCTTTTCATTCACCATCAACTGAGGTAGTAGTCCATTTGAAACTTTTGTTTTCTTGGTGACATAGAAAAAATTCTATGATAAAATTAAGTATTTTACTTGGTATAAGAAAACAGGTTGGGTTTGTGTTTAGTTTTTTTTGGGGGGTTGGGTTTTTTTTTTTTGGAAATCTACCTTAATCATTCAGCTGTTCATTGGGAAAGAAGAGAAGATGATTACCCTATATGTTCCATCTGCATTGTGAATAGTGGGATATACTATGTATTCAAAAAGGTTTAAAAGGATAAGCTTAGCAAAAATTAATGCAATCTTAACTCTACTGTCTACACTGCCAAAGATACCGGCAAAAAATACCCTTAAATAATGGCAATGTACTGAAACAAAGCACTGTGATGTATCTTGGAAATTTAATTGGAAATACAAATTTAATATATAGAAATACACACATTCCATTAAAAATTCAATTCTTGTTGTCACTTGACATTGATGAAATGACTTGATCTTTGCAAACAGTTTTAGACTATTTTTTCCATGCCATAATAACATCTGTTGTGTTTCATATTTTACATTAGATCCAGCTCACAATACATGTACAGATCCTGGTACTCCACATTTTGGAATACAAAACAGTTCCAGAGGTTATGAGGTAATTCTTATATTCATTAGCTTTTTAAAATGAAGATGCATTTAATAATTACAAATATAATAAATTATCTGTAGGCTTAAATGTCTGATGTAAACCTTAGGAAATTTCTGCTCCTTTTTAATAAAAACTCATGCTTCATTCCAAGCTTTTTTTTTAACATACAGCTTAAAGAAAGAACTCCTAACCTTGCAATATATCATGTGTTCAATCCTTTAGGAGACTTCAGTAAAGAGGTCTATTTATAAATTGATTACCTAATATGATATGACATGATATAATTAATTTGCTTTATGATCATAATTCTTTCATACATTGATGAATAGCCAGTAAATACCTAACAACCAAAGACCTGTCTGATCCAAAGGCCACATAGTCCTTGACCAAAAAGTCAGCAAGTAGCTTTACTAAATGAACAATTCGTGTTACATTTTATTCAGTCAGAGAAGATAAAATTATTCTGTATGTTGGATCCAGGTTCTCTGTGAAGAATGTCCTTTCTATAATTTCCAAATTCCTCACAGGTTGCTAGTTTACCAAATGACAGTCAGAAAAGTGACTGAGGAAATAAAAGTAGATGCAGCTATGACCAATCCACAGTCATTATATAGACTGATTAACCTCATGTGGATATATCCTTCAGGTATAAATACTTGTGACTGGAATCTAAAATATGTTCTGTTTCGGTTTCCTGCTTATTTTTGAACCTAAGGCAGTGTGCCACATGGTATTTCGATCAAGTTAGTAGAACTGTCCTTCAAAAAATCCTTTCTGTAAGTTCCTCTGGTTATTTGTACTCTCCCTCTCCTGCAATTGTGCTGCCTGTTTTTGCTGTGGCTGTCAGCTCTTTTCTTCACCTTCTGCTCCTGCCTGGCTGACGGATGCCCAGGCACTTCTCCCCTAGCCACATCTTCTGGCCTCACTCCTGAGGTGGTTCTTCTTCTAGTAATAGGTTCAGTTGCCTTTCTGTCGTCGCATCTTGACCCTATACCTGTCCCCATCATCACTTCAAAAGCAACTTTAATTTTGGCATCTAATTTGATCAGGGGTTCGGTTTTTCTTTATCTCCCCCTTTCACCTGCCTCACAAGTTGCCTTTAATATCAGAATTGTACTGGCCAATTCGCTGTTCTCATGTCTGTTGAACATGACGGCTAATTTTCCCTTCTCTTTCACCTCACTCTAGAGGCAATAGTAGGTCTTCACCTGTTCTGTATTTAGTCTTTCTCAAGTATGTGTGTGGTGGGTTGACCCTGGCTAGACACCAGGTGCCCACCAAAGCCACTCTATCACTCCCCCTCCTCAGCTGGACAGGGGAGAGAAAATATAACGAAAGGCACGTGGGTCGAGATAAGGACACGGAGAGATTATTCACCAATTACCATCACAGGCAAAACAAACGAATTAGGGAAAAAATTAATTTAATTTATTACCAATCTAAACAGAGTAAGATAATGAGAAAAACTAAATCTTAAAACACCTTCCCCCCACCCTTCCCTTCTTCCTGGGCTTAACTTCACTCCCAAATTATCTAGCTCCTCCCCCCGAGCAGCACAGGGAGATGGGGAATGGGGGTTGCTGTTAGTTCATCAGATGATGTTTCTGCTGCTCCTTCTTCACTGACCTTGGTGTTTGCGTAGTTGTTTCTCTCACATATTCTCAGTTCTCTCTTCTGACTGCTGCAGTTGCTGTTGCACAGGTTTTTTTCCCCTTCTTAAACAAGTTATCCCAGAGGCACCATGACCGTCGCTGATGGGCTCGGCCTTGGCCAGCGGCGGGTCTGTCTTGGAGCCAGCTGGCATTGGCTCCGTTGGACGTGGGGGAAGCTTCTAGCAGCTTCTCACAGAAGCCACCCCTGTAGTCTCCCTGCTACCAAAATCTTGCCACGCAAAACCAATACAATGTGCTTTCACTGTCAGATCACTATCTGGTACAACAAGATGTAGACTTCTCTCCATTTACTAGTGTATATGTGATTAGTATTATTAGTATTACTAGTATTATTAGTATATTGGTATATGTGATTACTAGTTCTTCCTGTTTGTATGACTTAGCCAGGCTTCTAGAAATTGGTTTTAACAGTCTTTCCTCATTTCAGAAAGGTGTCATGACAGGCAGCAGTCCTTTGAAGAGCTTTCCCCTACCAGCATCCTATCTTGCCCCATTCATTTTGTGCCTTTTGTGCTTCACTGTGCTGTGACTGTTACAAATGCCTCCAAAGCTTTTCATCCAAGTATTATACAAAGAGTGCATTGCTTTTATTTTTACTTTCACCTGTAAAATGAGAAAGAAATATAATTCTGTAACTACCTTGAACCTAGACATTATTTTTTTTCCTTGGTCTTTTGGATCAGTGAGGAAATATTTGCAGCTTATCATTACTTACTGGTGCCAGAATTGGCAATTTCACAAGAAGTAAGATGACTTAGAGTCAAGACCAGCTACATTCTGTTCTGGTCTTTACTGCAGACATGCTGTGTGTTCTTGTCAAGATAAAGAGATGCATATGTTTAAAAATGGTTATAAATAGATAAGTCTACAAAGCCATAGTGGTAATTTGACCTTTAAAAATACCAGTGAATTTCCCAAGCCACTTCAGGAAGAAATGGTGCTTCATTTCCTGAACATCTATCATGATAATCTGTTTTTATGTAACTGAGTATATAGTTAACAAGTAGGCACTTTTGAAGATAACTGCCCATTTTTAATGTCTGTTGAAGTCCTTCTGTGAGTTTGCAGTGTAGAGCTATCTGCATTTATATACCTGCAAGCTACTTTATTAATACACATTGATCACTAGTCATTTGTAACTTACTCGCTCTTGTCCATGTGATATGTCACTTTATAATTAAGTAAGATAATTTTAAATAATACTAATTTATGTGCAGTTTTTTTTCATTTCATCCAATCATATTTATGGCCAAGATGTTCTATCTCAAATGAAAACAATGTTTTACTGGTCAGTCCTGCATCCTTAAATATCTTGGCCTGGAGTTGTATTCTGGTTACTTTTATCAATACCATCAATAAGTGCATTTTACTAGAACTTTCCACACAATCTGTCTCTTGTATGTTAGGAAAATTCTTCATCACTTGCAATTTTGTATCCAGTTTTCATGCTTTTCTATTCTCAGCAGAATTCTAAAGAGAGTTTTCTCAGTTACTTTACCTTTTGTTCTGAGAAAGGTCATATTACAGTTGACCATAGGAAGGTTTTCCATAACATCACTCTGCTAGTTGAACATCTCACATAAAACTCAGGTAGTTTATAGTAACAAATGCAGTGTAAGGAATTGTGGTCTGGAGTTTTCTCTAGTGAATTTATTTGTGGATGGAACAGTTCTTCATAGGTTTTTTATTTTTCCTTTTTCCTCTTAAAAAACATTTTTAGTTGACCAAGTGACACAATGAGAAACCTTTGAAACAGACTTTATGGTCAAGTTCTATTGAAATACATGCAGTGATGTACAGGAAAGAGACACATCATAGTCATCTAGTTTTCTTCTGTCATGCTGACAAACTAATAAGCTGAAATATATGAGTGTCATTCTTTTCCATGTGCACGGCCTTGTCAATATTTTTTCACTTACTGCTTTCAAATAAGGTTAAAAAAGATCAACCGTGGAAACTTTTCATCTCATAAAAAAAAGTTTCACTCTAGAAACTGTAAAAAGAGGACATTTTTATTTTTTTAAAAATCTCTCTCGTAGCTTATTCGCTGTCTTGATATCTGACTACACATGATGGATACCTCTTTTATCTAACATTCTGTTTTGATCCTTAGGTTGGGAGCACAGTCTTTTTCAGATGCAGAAAAGGTTATCATATTCAGGGATCTACCACCCGTTCTTGTCTTGCTAACTTAACTTGGAGTGGCATACAGTCTGAATGCATTCGTAAGTCTCGTTTCTTATCCAATGAGATAGAATATTGTGCAATTTTAAAAGATTTACAAAGTGATGCATGTGGAAATTCATAGTAAATTATATGCTACAAAAAAGCAAGTTTATTTAAAACAGTATTTTTAAATGTTTTTTGTTTCCTATTCCAAGACCAAAGATGTATTTGGGATATTAATTTGAAATAAGATTTTTCAGATCTTTTTCATGAAGTTCACAATAATTCCATCCGTTTTACTCAAAAATGTTTGTCCTCATTAACCCACTGCATTAGCTGCATTAAATTAATCTAGGGGTTTTGTGTGTGTTGGATTAATAGAGAACAGAAGGTGGCCTGAAGTATGTATGGGGTTAATTTGTTGGCTAGTATTTTGTGAATGATAAACTAGAACTCAGCAAAATTCATCTTTTCTGGGCTATGCATGGGTATGCAAATTATTAGTGTATTTATAGTTCTGTATGGATTGGAGGACATCAAATAACTATTGTATTAAAATATACTGATCTAAGGTAACAGTAATTCATTAGAATCACCTTAGATTCTTATCCTATTTCAAATTATCTTTGGGTTGTTATAAATGAACACCATGGAGTACAGAGAAAGAAGCATACTGAGCAACTATATCTGTTATAATCAATGTATTATGACAAAGCCTTCCTATGGAACCTTTATTTCAATTAGAATTTATAATGAATTTATTTAGCACAATAACCACTCTGTAATTTTCAAGGCTCTGTAAAACATTGAGTGGAAGCAAGGCTCGAAGCTGTGACAGTGCAATAATTCACAGGACCAATCATTGCACCATGTACAATGGCCTGTGCTTCCCTTCATTTTAACTCTTTTCTGTTTGCTATCATGATTTAATTTTGGTGTATTGTTTAAAAATATGTGATACTATAATTTCCATCTTCCCGCAATAATATATGTATATACTCAGAGTGTTACTTTTACAAGTAATAGCTACTTGATATTTCTAAAAGGTGTACAAAGTTTACACAATGAAAGGGAATAACTTGGCACACATTTATTTCAAATTACGTACTCTAATGCTATGGAAACTGTTTACAACCACTTTTTCTAACTCTAAAAAAACCTTTGCAGCTCATGCTTGTAGGCAGCCAGAGACGCCGGCACATGTAGATGTGAAAGCAATAGATCTTCCTACTTTAGGGTATACTTTGGTATATACCTGTCAGCCAGGATTTTTTCTTGCTGGTGGATCAGAGCATCGGACATGTAAACCAGATATGAAATGGACAGGAAAATCACCTATTTGTAAAAGTAAGTCATCACTCAAGTGATATGTTGGGCCCTACTTGATTGGATTTCATTTCCCCTGACGTTTTTATTTTATATAGAATGATTAAATTTTTTCCCTTGCTATTTAAAAACGCATATGACACAACAGCTTTTACTTTGTGAAAGAAACAGTAAGAAAATCAAAGTGAGCATAGCATCTAGAACTTGTAGAGGAAAACATTTGGATATCTGTGTGTAGATGCACAGGCACACATATATAAGTTTACCCCTAACAACAGTAAACAAAACCTAAACAATATAAAGTATTAGTTTTAACTATATTTATCTTTATGTCACAGTTTTAAAGAGTATTTCAATGTATTCAGTGTTTAATGTATGAATTTCTATTAGGAACAAAGAAAGTTATTTCATAGCTTGGCTTTTATATTAATTCAGGTATGCTTTTTGTCTAAGAAAATATTCTAAAATAAAAGTTAACAATAAAATAAAAAAATAAATACATCTTTCACCAGATTCCAGTTTTATTTATATCCATGTAAATTTCATATAGTTTTGCTGGAGTAGCTCTAAGTATATAGTTATGAGGGTTAAATTTGCTCTTCACATGTCAATAAACATGGCCATAAGTTCCCAATCAGAAAAATAAAACAAAACTATATTTAGAATATGAATAAAGGAAAAATAGTCAGATGGCATGGGAAAGACGTTTTCAACAAAGTTTTTAATTCTAAAATGTCAAACAATGCTAAATAGATTTGATGTTTGAACAATATTTGATTTTTCATTAATGTATGGCTAGACTTCTTTGTTTCAACATTGTCAAGACACGTATCTACACATAAAATTTTATCTTCTTATTCTAGTTCCCTAAAGGGTGATTTTTCTTGGGTACTATATAAGTAATAATTTGAGATAATGTTCTTATAGGATTTTTGTTAATTTTCTTTTTTTTTTAATTGAAGATAAAATACAGAAAAGGTTTCTATAAGCAAGAATTCTTTTTTTTTATTGGTTTACAGTCTTTAGGTATAATACTCCTTGAGTACCCCACATTCTTTGTGCTTTCTTACCATTTGATCAGTCTAATCAGTAAATTTCTGCTCCTAAAGAAAAAAAAAAACATGTAAGACCAAATATTTCTATGGGACATTAACCTTTTTGAAGTGACTAATGATATGAGACCAGAACTTGATCTGGGGTCAATGGACATAACTCTGCTGAGTGTGCCAGAAATATAGCAAATTACACTGGCTGTGACACTTTCCCATGATATCTGATCTTGTCATGTTAATTCAGCTATCTGGCTTTTGCTGGTTTGTGTCATAAATGTATCAGTCTTTATTAACACAATTTTTACTATATTTAATATATTATTATTCATAATTAGATATAGTATTTGTCCCCTCTATAAGGCTCTCTTTTATAGCACTGGGACTGATATAAAAATTTAGGCCTAAATGTATGAAATTGGATAGCCAGATAACTTTCCACAGTAAAAATGTTGTTTACCTAAATTATTTTCTGATAGTTTTGTGTAATTATATAGGTTTGAACATGCAAAGTATTCAAGACCAGTTGTTTCTCTTTTAAATATGGGTCTATTGGATAAGACATGATTGCATCCATCAGGCATTGTTTTCACATTCTTTTAAAAAAAAAATGTTCATGAAAATGATAATTTGTCTTTTTACTTGTAGGTAAAGGAGTGAGAGAAGTTAATGAAACAATAACTAAAACTCCAGGTTTGTATACAAGAAGAGTTTTAGATCTAAATAAATTAAATTGATTTACACCCTAGATTGTTATGGATAATAAAACTATTTCCAATTTTTAACTTTTTATTACTCATTTCAAAGGAATAAAAATGTTGAGGTCTTTCATAATAACAGGTGCTATGTAAAACCTATTCTATGAAACTCTTTCCCAAACATTTTTTTAATTTCTACAGTACCAATTTTGTGGATTGCACAAAAAACCCTGTCAAGCCAAAAAGATAAAGCATATATATACAAAACCCAGATTTGAAGTAGTTTTATATCGGGGGATTGCTATAATGGAGAGCCTTATAATGAGCGTAGACTATAATTGCAGGGATTGGGTTCAGTCAAAGTTCTGCCCTTTACATTGCAAGTGTTGTAAGAAACCACAAAAAAATTCCCAAAAACCAGTTTTGGAAATTTTGATGGCCTTCATTTCATGGAAACTTTCAAGGTACTCTAAGACAGGACCACCAGCAGCAGGCAAATATTACTGCTGCTTTTCCATGTCTCCTGATGAACATGTGTGCAGTTAACATTTTCCTCCTGCCAGTGACAAAATATACAACTAAGAAGTCTTTGATCCTTTTTTAAATCATCTTCAGAAAATGAAGGTCCTAATTTTTTTTTTTTTTACTGACTTATTTAACAATGAGTAGAGTTTTGCCAAACAAATGAGCTTGCAACTTTATATTCTTAATTTTAGCAAGCTGCAGGGAAAATAAGATTAATGGTTCACACTCACGGCAGTTCACAGAAAGACTCTGTAGAGTAGATGGGATAAAAAGGTATTTCTGCTGATAATTAACCTTCCTGGTGAGTTTATTAGTGAGAGTGTCAGGTGAAACCATAAATGTGTTCTTCTCAAATGCATTACTTCTACAGACTCACAATAAAGCAGGATATAATGTGCATTCATTATAATTAATATACAGTCTTCCTTTATTGGAGGATTCACCTCACTGAACACCTAAGGTATACATTAATCTGCTACCACACAGGTTTGAAGTTTCAATGCCAAATTAAAATATAGACCAAGTTTCCAAATATATTCACTATGCAGAGCATCAGTATGAATTCACACCACATCATGTCACTTACAACTAGTTTTGATAAGTAAGTACTATTTGAAAGGCATTTTTTTTAAGGAATGAAATGTTATGAATGAAAATGGCAATAATAGTAAGCAGAGAACTGAAACTGTGTAACAAATTACAGTAATTAACAAGGAAAAGTTTTAAATTGTTTTTAAAAAACAAGTCTGCACTATTATTATGTCTTTTAAAATTGTGAATTCTCTTTAGTATAGAACACTATTTCGGACCATTTTCTTTATCTTGTTATCTTGGCTTTTGCTAGAATTTCATTTGCTGCTATCTGTATTTTAAATGTGATGAAGCTAATGTTGCTAAATTAGAGGTTTTGTAACAGAATAGATTCATGTTCTGATTTCCCACCTTTGGATATCTGAATAAAAATTATGTTTATTATTGTTTATTAAACTGCTTTTTTTTTTTTTGCCAGTGTTTTCATAAACAATAGTAACTATCATTTTCACAGTACCGTAAATTGTAATTGTGTATAAGTTGCAACTAAAGAATTCTTACAATACCCACGTGAAGTTTAAGAACTACAGTACTCTGCCTGGTTCCCATGGTTCTCAATGCTTTGCATAGTCCTTGCAAAAATAGTTCAGCGGCTGTTTTAATGAGTAGCCATGGATTTCCTCATTTGTCACGTTCTGAGGAGAATCCGCAGTTGGTGCAGTATTAGTCTAATAATACCGAGTTCTTTTTTCTCATTCTGTATTTGCCCGTAGTGGGTGGGAAAGACAGGGAGGGACATTGCAAGGGCTCAGCAGAATTGTGTCAGAGCCACTCCAATTCCTCAGCAGCATCCATGGGACTGCAGCACTTGCATTTTAACCTTTCACAAAAACATGACTGGGGAAGCAGAAATACATCTTGTTATTTACTTCCCCTACTGATTCTGTCCATCTGCAGCAAGTGTAAATTCTGTAAATACTGAGACAATGGTACTATTTCGTGAAGATTAACAGCTATTATTGACAGTTAGAGTGGTTAGAAAAACTAGATACTGAAGAAGTTGAATGTGACAAAAGAAATACAATGTCTGCTTCTTTATAAAAGTCTTACATAGTGCCTGTCAGGTTCATACCAGTAATACCAGATGTTCACCTTCATGAGAATAACTTCAGACACACAATTTTAATTAAAACCAAAGACAAATAAAAATAATTGTAACATATTTTTAAAATGCACGTTTCAAATTTACTGTATGTCACTATTGTAGCAAAGCAATGAGAAATACGTAGGAAAAAGAGTCTGAAAGACCCTTTACAGAATTCATATATCTGCAGAAAATATATGCATTTTAAGGACTGTGAGATACCAATTGAAATGTAATTCTCCAGATTTTTAGTATTAAGTTGAGGCTACTTTGTGTAAAGCCCCAGTCCTGCACTGAGTTTTGCTTTGGAAAGGGAGTGCTTAAGATTCTTTGAAGCTGTTGTACTCAAAGCTATATAGTGGGTCTCCACTCACGTGGAAGCCAGTTACTGTACAGACAACATACTAATGATGTTTTGAAATCATGCCACATTGAGCTTGACCATGTGCCTGTGGCTGTTGCACAATTTGAAGGCAAAAGGCACTGAAGAAGTTTTCATCCTCCTTCTTTATGAAATGTGTAGTAGGAAGTGTAATAATATGATTAAGAGACAGTCAACAGCTAATCAGTCATCAGATGTACTGCCTTGTCAGTATGTTTTGTTGGAAATATATGGTATTATTGACCTGGATTTCTTTTTGATTCATTTTTGCAATCAGTGATTAGGCAGAGGAGGAAATATCCGTGGAATTCATTCAAAATGGATACACAGGATACCTACACTGATAATTTCCCTCAATATAGACAGCTGCCTTTGCACATGCTCAGACTTTGACAAAAAGCAAAAAATCCAATAATTTACTTTAAGAGATTAGTTAGAAGAGTGTGAAACACTTCTAATATCAGTCTTTAGCTATTTAGCAAGCATCATTTGTAGTGGTCATAGATAGTATGGGTGAATTTTAGTAGTTGCTAGGGCTGTCATTTTGTCAAGATATCATGTGATTGGTTAAACAGTTCTCTTTATGAAGTTTTATTTTGATTCTTAAAGCTTTACTTCTCAAATTGTAATGCTAGAAAAAGCTTAGAACTAAGTGGAAAAATGTCTATTTTTACTTGTCAGAAGCTGCCATGAAACTCTGGGTGCTACCTGGCCAGGAGGATAGTTGGTCTCTTTCAGCCAAATTAACTGTTTGTTTAATTTAAGTGTTGTGTTTGAAGGAAGACTTCCACAGATTTTATAACAGCAAAGTACATGGGAGAAATATAGCAATGTGTAGGAGAGAAATGAATGTTCAAGACATAGAATCATAGAATCATAGAATCGTTTAGGTTGGAAAAGACCTTTAAGATCATCCAGTCCAACCATTAACCTACACTACCAAGTCTACTCTAAGCCAATCAAGGGTAGACTAGACTAAACCATGTCCCCAAGTGCCACATCTACCCGTTTTTTGAACACTTCCAGGGATGGTGACTCCACCACCTCTCTGGGCAGCCTGTTCCAATGTTTGACTACCATTTCCGTAAAGAAATTTTTCCTAATTTCCAACCTAAACCTCCCCTGGCGCAGCTTAATGTAGCACCCTGTAAATGTGTCTGACATGAAATCTTCTCCTAAGAATTTTTTTTCTCTTCTATGTTTCCTTTTTAATTAATGTTAATATTGCAGATACTGTTGAATAACAGAGACTTTTTCTGCTCTGTTGGCAATTTAATCAAATATTTTAAACAAAACATTTAATGACCTGTAAATATTTTTTATTTGTATAGAGGAAAAATACCAAAAATATCAAATAAATGACCCAAATACATATACTTCTTATAATTCATGCTTCATTTTATAGGTTTTTACTTCAGATTACTTAAACTGCAGTTTCTGAGAAACAGACCTTTATTTTAAACCAAAAAAGTTCCCTGCTCTGCCACTTCACTGTTCACAGGTGCAATAATATTGTATGCAGAAAAGATGAGGAGTCTCAAAAATGACTGATAAAAAACTGTATCTGGAATTCAGTGAATTCATTTGAATATTCAGTTGATTCTCAGTTGAAAATCACACAGTGCTGCTTTAATAGATTCATGATACAAAAGGAATGGCCTAAGACAGCATGTCCTTCCAGGAATCCCTGACTTCAGAATATTATTCTCCTTTTTTTTATCATACCTTAAAGCTACTGTGCTTTAGGGGAAGAGTCCATTATTCTTCATGGCCTAGGTACATTCACTGAAGCACACAAGCTATGAAGTTTGAGGTTATTTAAGAATGTATATTGTAATAGACAGGTGTAGTATATTACAGGCAATTGTGTGGAAAGGTCATTAGATATATTGCCTTTACTGTTGTAAAAGTTGTACTATAATACCTCCTTAGAACAGTGAATTGATGCTGTAACAGAGAAAATGAAGAACATAAGTATGGCTAGAAAGATTGCTACTTTTCTGTAGTTTACTTCTTTCTTTGTTTCTTTTTGTTTAGTTCCCTCAGATGTGTTTTTTATAAATTCACTGTGGAAAGGGTTTTATGAATATTTAGGAAAAAGACAGCCTGCTACTATGACTGTTGATTGGTTCAATACTACAAGCAGCAAAGTGAATGTCACATTCATTGAGGCATCCAACATACAACTCAAACTATCAGGTAGGTTCAGAATTTGGTGTTAAAAAAGTTGTTAATTTTTTTAATCTGTTCAGTTTTGTTGCATTTTCTGCCAAACACAAAATGAAACAAAAACTTTATGTTTTCCCTAAATATCTTTTTCTGCTTATTTTGCAAAAGGAAACATCCTAATGTAGTGGTCTGCAGAGATTTCAGTAAATTTATATGCAGTCACCCATCTAGTTTTCCCCTTATATTTCAAATAAATATTGACATAGGGTTTTTTCTTTGCAGGCTGTTGGATATTATTGATGTGTTGAACTCACAAGTAACACTGAAATGGCAGACAAAGTGTATATACACATTTTAAGAACTATAACATTGAAAAGCTCCATTATTCAGTAGTGATTAATATCTGCTTTAAAACAATATGGTCTTGATAATGGCATAACATAAAATAGGCAAAGATAATTAAATAACTTAGTAAATTATTTATATCTTTTAATCCACATTGAGCATTCCTTTCTGCAAATCTGACTGTGAAGTTCTGATTTAGCCTCTGATCATAGTTATATTTGACAAAAGCATTCTCAGCTATCAGTACCTTTTAAGGTCAAGAGTTCAGAGAGAATTTCTGTAGTTGGCTGCCAAATAGCAAATTTGCTTTCACTGCTCTATTGCTATTTACTATAGCAATATACTGTTGTGAGCCAATTTTTTGGAGTTCAAGGAAATTACAAGCAAGGAATTCTATCTGTATTCAGAATTATTGAAATACTGTGTGAAAAAAAAATATTCCTGCCCATTTATATATAAAAGTAAACAGTACAAAACTGTCTTTGCATCCTGTTATCAAATATGATGTGGGAAAAAGATCATTAAAATAAGATAAAATAAGAAGCTGTTATTACAGCACTTTAAATCTTGGTTTTTCCAGGTTATAAAATGCTGCTATTACAGAATGTTTTCTACAAAATATTTTAGTTCTAAAGCAATATTCTTAGCTGTGAAAGGATATTTGAACAATCTGGTTGAAAAAATTGTTTAAAAGGCATGTGTTTCCTCCTTTATGTTAATAGGTGTTTACAAGAAAGAAGAAGCCCATTTGCTCTTGAAAGTTTTTCAGATTAAAGGACCTAGTGACATTTTTGTAAGCAAGTTTGAAAATGACAACTGGGCACTAGATGGTTATGTAAGTAAGCAGACTGCTATGGATAAAGCTTGCTGAATTTAAAGTTTGAAGTAATTTGTGATTTTTCTATATAACTCTATCCAACTTTTTATATCAGACACTGATGTCAGTGTAGAGATCACATTATTTTTCTTTTCAAAATTATGTATACAAACATCTATCTGCCACAGTCTCATTAGAATTTTTAGTTTGCTAAGGGGAAGGTGGAGTGAATCAGCACATTTGGCATGTTTTTGCCTTGTTTTCTTAGATGGGAGTGGGAATTTTACCTTTAGAAATACTGTCCTTGTTTTGGTTTGGTAAATAGTTCATTGTAATAAAATTACATTTAATCTTGAAGAAAAAGAGAGCTATTTTACTCTTTGCAGTTCTCCTTTGTGCCTCATGATGCTGTCATGGTTTAACCCCAGCCAGCAACTGAGCACTGAGCAGCCGCTCGCTCACTCTTCCTGCCCCAGTGGGATGGGGGAGAGAATCGGAGGAGTAAGAGTGAGAAACACTCCTGGGTTGAGATAAGAACAGTTTAATAATTAAAATAAAATAAAATAGTAATGATAATAATAACATAATAATGATAATAATATATACAAAGGAAGTGATGCACAATGCAATTGCTCACCACCCGCTGACCAATACCCAGCCAGTTCCAGAGCAGCGATCGCTGCTCCCCAAGTCAACCCCCCCGAGTTTTATATACTGAGCATGACGTCATATGGTATGGAATACCCCTTTGGCCAGTTTGCATCAACTATTCTGGCTGTGCCCCCTCCCAGTTTCTTGTGCACCTGGCAGAGCATGGGAAGCTGAAAAGTCCTTGACTAGCATAAGCAGTACTCAGCAACAACTAAACCATCAGCGTGTTATCAGCATTATTCTCATACTAGATCCAAAACACAGCACTATGCCAGCTACTAGGAAGAAAATTAACTCTATCCCGGCTGAAACCAGGACAGATGCTTTCTATGGAAAAAAATTTAAAATCTGACAATTCAGTGGACTTGTATAACCATATACTAATTCAAGTATGTGTATGCCAGTTGAAGAATTTTAAAACACAGCAATATGGATCAGATATTTTAAAGTCATTCTGTGTGTTATTTTGAAACTTTTTTAAATACTGTTGCAAACTTAAAATAATAAATATTGTATAAGCATAGAAACTTAACTAATATTTTAAAGGATAAAAGTGAAAATCTGGGTTCCATATATCTACTCTAAGTCAGAAAAACAAATGGCTAAACATGCTTATTTGTTTGTTTCAGAAACCTTTTTTCTGTTTCAACATATTCTAGGTATCATCAGGGCTTGAAAGAGGTGTTTTTACCTATCAAGGTGATATACATGGAAAAGACTTTGGAAAATTTATGCTCCAAAGACAAGGTAAATGCATTCCTAGAGCTTTAACTTGTATAATCTTTTTGGTCTTGCAAGAGTGAATTCAACAAATGACTCAGCTATCCAGCTGAAAGTAAGCATGTTTATTTCATGCCACAGTATACATACAGCAAAGTGCTGTGCTAGGAGGAGACAGCCTACCCAATATATCTATAGCAGACTGTATCTACATTTTATAAATTGCCTTGGTTCCATTAACTTCATTGATGCTGTACCCAATGCCCTTTAAAGTTCTGCCAAATCTCCCTTGTATTTCTTTGCTCTATTAACTGCTGTAATAACAGTTATCCTATGGATTTGCTCATCTTGGCCACCTCTCCAATTGATATATATGTTTACGCACAAGGGGAAGAAACCTTACTCTTCAGAGTCTCAGCCTAAGAACTGCCAGTTACTGAAGCCAGATACAATTTCAGTCTTCAGAGTAAAGTTTTGTGCGGGACAGATTATTTGTCTGCCTACACTTTTGTTTAATTCTTACCACTGTAATATCTAAGCTGCTTTTTCTTTCTGATTTTAACAAGCACACTGTAAAAGTAGAGCGCCAAGATTTGTTCAAATATCTTGTCTTGTTTAGCAGCCTTTGATATCTCAAAACAGTGAGAGTATGTTTGTTGGTTTTGTTTGTGGGGGGGAGGTATTAAGCCAGGCCGAAAAAGATATCCATGGTTTGCCAGCTACCTAATAAAAGTTTGGATCCATGTGTTTTAGCAGTGAAATTAGTAACTCGTGGGGGCACATGAAGAGCAAGCAGAATGACAATGCAACAGTTACAGCATTCTTCAGTGGATGTATTCTACGGTAGTAGAAAACGTATCATCGTTTAGAGTTGCAATATAAGAGCTCAGTTTGTATATTCCCAAGGCTAGTAAAGAGCTGAAGTGTCCAAGTTACACAGTGTCCAAGTGACAAGAATGCCCTATCACACATGCATACCTAGGCCAAGGGCCTCTCGTCTTCAGCTTTGACATCTCAGCAGAGAGCTTGCTACAAATGCAGATACTGTCTCTTTTAGATGATTTCTTTATGTGTTTGCTAAATAGGCACTGATTTTCTATAGGTTGCTTGTTCTCTATTGAAGAACCTACAGTTAAAAAGAAACAGCAAATTTCCAGCCAACACAGGTCACAGTATTTGTCCATACCCTCTGAAATTCAAGGATAACTAGCTTTGTTTTTTAAATCTATTCTGTTCATGAATATTCTGCCAAGGTAATGAACTCATATGTCCTCCAGCTGAAGACTTAACATATTTCCATTTCTTCAGGAAGTTAAATTATTTGCTGCCTTTACACTAAGCCAGAAATATGCATAAACTATGCATGCACTGGTGCATAAATAATGTAATATGAAATTCTTCACCTGCAAGCATACTTCAAAGAACAGCATTTACTCAGAAATACTTGGTTATGTGTGAAAGACAAATCTATTTGATGAAGAACTCCCTGTCACACAATACTAGAGAAAGACCAGGTTCAGTGGATATGCTCAGTCTTGGAACTTAATGACATGAAAACAGAAAGAACTTTTGTTTCTAAGATACTGTTTGTCCCCTTTCAGAAGCAATTCTGTTTGCTTGTAGCCTTAGAGAATAAACCAAAGGGCAAAGAGGTCTCTGTTATCAGTCTGCCAAAAGAATTAGAAATGTGTCTGAGCCTGCTTAAGGGGCCCAAGTTGTGACACCAAATCTTTTAACCTGCTTTGCCAAGTAATCAGTCATTGTTGGGGCTTTTTGTTTGTTTTGTTATGTTTTAATAACTTGGTCTCTAAAGGCTGCAAGTCTGCACCTAGGTTCAGTTTCTATAATTGCTGAGTGCCTGTGCCTCAACACTGCAGTTCTAGAAGATGTTTATTCTAAAATCTTGGCCTTGTTCATTCCAGTCTGGACTGTCCTTTAAAATTGTATGAAAAGATGGCTTTGTGAGAAGAGAAGCTTACTTCACCAAGTGGTTATTTTCCTATATTTATTTCCTCTGGGAAAATACAATGACCCACTTCTCTTTCCTCTTTTTTCTTCAAAGTACTTTTTTAGCTTGTCTAGATTGAGATAAGAAATATTGACAAGAAATATGAAATATAAATTACTAACTTGCATCTGTGATATATTAGATCAATGGCTGTGAAATATATGTTCATTTCTTGAAATAGATCAACTCTTAAAAGCATTGATCATGAGATGTGAATTTAAATTTCACTCTATAAAGGTGTTATCCTTCCTCTCCAGATCATTTTCTACAGCTTTCATCATTCACAAAGAAACTCTATATCTAAACAGCATACTCACAGCTTCAGAGTACAAAATGGTTGTGCATTAGCTAATGCACACATAGATAGCTAGGATTAATGAGCTATGAGACTATGTATTAGTACACTCGTTACACCCAATGAAGAACCCAAAGAGTCTTTGCTATCCAGCAGTTATCAGTCAGGAGAAGAAGGTCCAGCCTCTCTTGCTCCTTGGAAGCTGCTGACTTGCTTTCCATGTCAATATTTTTTTTCTTATACCGTTAAACTGCTAACCATCCTTGTCTTAGAAATTAATCTTCTACCTGTAATTCTCCTTTTCTTATCTTGCACGGCTTTTGCTGTCACACTTTCTCCCACTTCATCAGCAGTTCTCTTAGTAAAACTGAGCCATGCTGTACTGATGCCAGAGAGCTGAAACCCTGGGCTAGGAGTTACAGGGGAAATGCATTTCAAAGTTTCAAACAATGACAAGGAAATGTTCTCAATTAATATTTTCTAACAAAAAGTATTATTTTCTAGTATGTATAAAGGAGAAGACTCAGTAACCATCTAAAGAGTAGAAGTACACAGCTTGTGCAATAATGACTTCACTGTGTATTATCAGAATTTGAACTTCACCTGACTGCTGCTCTTTTTAGGAGGCTAAATAAACCTCTGTTATTCTGTGAGGTGTTTAAAAAGCATTTATAATCTTACTGAATATCCCTCTATTACATAACATATTTCCTAGTATCAAAGTATGGGTTTTTTAATGAAAAGTGAACCAAACTTGTTTTGGTTTGGTTTGGTTTGGTTTTTTGTCTACTAGCATGCAGATATTTCCACTTTTCTCATTTTAGCTGTGCTAGCAATCAATACCTAAATTAGAGCAGTACACTAGGCTTTCCCATTTCTCATCATGATAACACTGTCAGAAGAAATACAAAGTTCACATCAGGATATGTTTAATCACAAACAGCTCTGAAAATGATTGTATTAAGTGGCCCAGACTATGTTGAAGTTATATTGAGTATCATACATGAACAAAATTCAAATTATCCAGACTTGCAGCAAAGCTTGTCTTCCATAATGAAAAGCACACCCAATGCACAGTCTGAACCTGGTTAACACTTCTCCAATGCCAATTAAAGGTTGTAAACTTCAGTTAAAAATTTCATTACTCTAAATATGGTACTTTAAAAACTGTAAAGATATAGAATATTCAATTAACTCCAATTGGAGTTTTGAGTACTAAGTATTAAATGTTAGTTATCGAACAGAGATAACTTAAAATTATATAATTGTAATTTTGTGCCTAGTTTTAAATGTTCAGTTACACACACAAAAAAAATTGTTTTTTTTTAAAATTCCATATCAAAATTTCATACCAAGAATTGCTTATTATGAATTTCAAACTACTGTTTTATTTTAGCTGAATCTGTTTTATTTTAGCTGAATCCTGATTAGATATTTTATCATTTTTCTGCTACTTACATATTACAATGTATCTATCATATGTGCCATGATAATAGCTTTGAGATACAAATTAAGAGTTCATTATCATACATATTTCTGTTTGTTTTGGTACTTAGTTAGAATTTTTAAAAAAAATTAAGAGTATTAATTCCAGGTTTTTGCTGATATAAGCTGACTACAATGAATGTAATCATTACCATATTTTTTATTAATTACTCCAAACAATTGGAAAAACAGCTGGGGATTGTGATAGTAAAAGATGAAGACAGTGATAACTGCATGCAGTTTTTTAAACTTCTATCACTTCTTCTAACCAATAAAAAATTCAAAGGAGCATTTAAATTAACATTTCTTAAACTTTTCTTAGCTGTGGTAACTACTTGATTCTATCTGTCTTTAATTTAGATTGGTTGGAGAATGTCCAGTACATGTGCAATACAATACAAATACATAAAATTACGCCAACAGACCTTCCATACTTTGAGTGTTGGGACAAACACTGGATTACTAAAGTCCAAAGATTTTTATAATACACTGGTTCTACTTTAAACCAGTTCAATATTAATTAAGATACTCCACAGTAGTGTGATAAAGCTCATGATCCCAACTACCACAGTAATAGGTTTATTAATTTGAAAAGGTTTGCCTTCACCAGTTCTGCAGAGAAAGGAGTCTGAAACATGACAGAAGATTAAGGAAGTGAAAAATGTTGAAGTACAGTATTTTGTCATGTTTAGTGATCTAATCTGGCAATTCTGAAATTCCTAGGGGGGCTGTCTTTATTTTAAAGGGGACTTAATTACTTGCTAGAATTTAATAAATTTTGTAAAATTAATTATGCAAAATGTATTATAATATTAGCAATTGAAACATTTAAGTTTTAAAAAATATCTAACAGAACAAAAACTTACCTCCTTCCTCTTTTGCATTGAGCTCAAACTGCAAGAAATCATAGGAGAATTGTTTGCTTCTTTCTCAGTTTTGCAACTTATTTAGATATTTTATTAGACAGCTGAAAGCAGCACAATGGGTGTGTATCTACTATATAACTGGTCTGCACCAGAGTCCTAAAAAGACTGATGGATGCTGTTTCTCTCAATGAGGGACTCATGGTGTTTAAGAGAGTGTGTACTGGTGGGTTGGAGCATTTCTGAGTGATAAACACCAGTGTCTCCTATTCTTCTCTACTAGCATCCACAAAAATATCCCAGAATAGCAAGCCTAGATACCTGTCCAAGCCACATTGTCGCTGTACTTTCCCTCTGTCCTGGTGTCTCCTCCTTTGATAGGATCTATATATTGCTCTCTGAAGAGCTAGGAGTTCAAACTGGCAACATGGAGTTGGGTCTCAAAATATATTTTTTTCTATAAAATTTTTCTATGTTTTTCACTATAAAATTATTTTGCATCCTTCACAATTTCAACTGTCAAGTTGGCCACCTATTTAACCAATTTAACAATATCTCTCTTTACACTGATGGAAAAATGGGTTCCACAAAATGCTTTACAGTCCTGGTTATCTGCTTGCCCACAACAGGAACCCAGCAAGGCCATACCATAGGACTCTGCACCTCAGTTTTATCCCAGTGCAAACGCAGCTGCTGCAGGCTCTAAAACATGCTCATGTCTCACCCCTAAAGGGTGTTATAAAGCAGCCAGAACATTCACACAAGTGCACAGACTCAGGAGCGCTATTGAGCCGAGCAGAACCATTGTGGTGTGTTGCAGTTACCTCAGTTCTCTCTTCCTTTTTCATGTCTGATGTTGTCTCGCATGCTTGTTGTTTCTCAGATGAACATTAAGGCTGTGAGCACAGAAAACTTTTTGCAGTATTAACAATTTTTTTTGTAGAAGGTAAATGGCTTAATTTTATTAAATTCGTGACTCATGAGAGGTGTAGTTCATAATTATTTTACTTGCTGAATACTGTTTTCAAATAATTTTGATATTGATACATTATGAACGGGTATTAACAAGATTTATACTATGATACTGAATGCTATTTATTTCATGGTTTTAAATAGAATTATTTTATCAAGACACCAATTTCTTTCATTCTTGAATGAAAGAAGAACTGTGAGATAGAAAACCTGGGAATTTTATTTCTGCCTTTTTTGTTTCATTTCAGGTCCTTTAAGTGCAGACACAGACCTTTCAAATCACTATTACGGTACAAACAGCAGTTCTGTTGCAGCTGCCATCCTGGTACCATTCTTTGCTCTAATATTATCAGGGTTTGCATTTTACCTCTACAAACACAGGTATTGTAAATGTTATTTATTCAGTAACTTAATAAGCTTTTTGTTTTAATTTTGATAGGTAGGTGTAACCAGAGAACACAATGCTAAAGCTTTCAAGAATATCTGTACTCTAGAAAGACGAAGTATTCCCATGAAGGGGTTCAGGGCAGGGTAGTTCTTAATGGTCAACAATTTGAAAAATGATTCACTGTGTTAAAGAGCAAAGACCTATAAACCTTCTTGGTTCATTAGGCTGAATCAGATTGAAATCTCAGGTCATATGTTTTATTCTTTCATTTTAATGCTTTATTAAATTGGATGTATGCTGCTTCTTTCAAAATGCTTATGAGTATTAATTATACAAGCTGAAAAATCCATAAATCACACGAGGGAAGAGCCCATAATAGGACTACTTATAGTACATGCTGAATAAGCTAGTGGATAGTACTAGAGTTGGCATCACTTCAGCTCATATGAAACTTTTATATGTCATTGGATAATAGAATAAATCCAACCATCTTGTCTGAAATTTGGTTTAAAAGCTGATATCTATGTATCTTTTGAACATTTTTTCATTCTGAGTAGTATTTGGCTAGAGCTTTCTGGAACAATACTTTTTTTTGTATTGAGCTACGATAGTCTCCGACCTCCTTGTGTTATTTGCAGTTTGCAAAATGATGTTTAACAGAAATGTTGATTTTTCATAACTTGCTTTTAAGACTTTTGTTCTATAACCATGGTACTAAGAATATTTTGTGATTGTAAGACATCATAGACAAACTGAAGTGCACCGTTGCCCTATGATGGACTGGACTGTGTACCTACCTCAGCATTAGATGACTTGGGGAAAAAAATTGCAGTGGGGCTTGAACTTCAGAACTTCACTCAAAATTATACATGTCCTGAAATGTAATATAGCCTTTTATTGAAAAAACTGCTCAGGAATAGCTGTGAACTCTGTCTCAGAACATGATATTGTAAGATGCCTTTCTGATGCCTACAGATCTGCATTCTGAGATAGTTCCTGCAATGGGGGGAACGTAAACGGCAGCATGAAAGCACAGGCATTCAGACTGGGTGAAGAGATGGAACATAAAGGGAATGTTGCTGTCACTTTGCTCTTAGAAAGAGGAGGCAAACTCCAAGAAAAATTTAATAAAACTGTATTGTGACATAAGGGTACATTTTGTGATTTATTCTATGAAGTTTGCTATGTCCTGCATGAGTAGTGGAGATTTGGTTTTCTATTTAGTAGAAATACATATATAATTAAGAGAAATAAAAGTTAGTCTTCAGATGAGCAGCTGTAAAACCCAATGTTTATAGTACTGCTGGTGCAGCATTGCAGTTCTGCCTACCTTAATCTAAGTGCATTAGATACTTCGAAAAAGATGTTACTCATAACTTAATCTTTCAAACGATATTCTTTCTTTTTTAAAATTTTCAAACAATTTCTTCCATTAAACCACAGTTTTTAGAGGGGTTATCATTGTCATATTGTCATCAGAAAATTAACAGGTTGATTACTGATGTAAAGTAACCTAGGTCACCTTTATTCTCTTCAAAACAAAGGATGTTCCAAAGCAAAGAGAACAGAATCTGTGACTTCTGAAGGGGCTTTCTTGAAATTACCTTAACAACCTGAATAACAACACGAAATTTTCACAATGATGCAATAGTAGTTATGCCCCTAGAGGTTCTCTGTATCAGAGAATTTGAAGGTTGTCTTAGGGCACGATTTTATAGATGCTTCTGCTGTGCCTATGCCAGATTAATATAATCTAATTAGAAGCAGGGTTCTGAAACTTTTTTTTTTACACAGTATCTTTTATCTGACAGACAGGCATTGCTTCAGGAATGAAGGCAGCATCTCAGTCTTTCTGAAAAAAACTAAAATATATTTAATTACTTACACTTATGAAAGCTCCTAGTTAAGATTTCTAAGCATGTTTTATTACTTCTAAAATTAAAATATGCAGAAAAAGGCATATTTATGAGTAACAGAATTATTTGTAAGTTGTCAGTTTCCATTACTGACATCTTACCAGTGACAGTTTTCCCTACCTGCTATCCAAACCAGAATTGTTTTCTAAGAACAAGTTTGATATTCAAGAACCCTTTCTGAAGTTTTATCATGAGATTCTTTTCTGAATGGTTTTACATTTATTAAACACCAAGCATCTACATTTTGCACTTCTTTGTTGGCTTTCTTAGAATCATTGAATCATAAAATTGTTTAGGTTGGAAAAGACCTTTAAGATCATCCAGTCCAACCATTAACCTACACTACCAAGTCCACACTAAACCAATCAAGGGTAGACTAGACTAAACCATGTCCCAAAGTGCCACGTCTACCTGTTTTTTGAACACTTCCAGGGATGGTAACTCCACCACCTCTCTGGGCAGCCTGTTCCAATGTTTGACTACCATTTCCACGAAGAAATTTTTCCTAATTTCCAACCTAAACCTCCCCTGGCGCAGCTTGAGCCCATTTCCTCTCATCCTATCGCTAGTTACTTGGGAGAAGAGACCAACACCCACCTCACTACAACCTCCTTTGAGGCAGTTGTAGAGAGCAATAAGGTCTCCCCTCAGCCTCCTCTTCTCCAGACTAAACAACCCCAGTTCCCTCAGCCGCTCCTCATAAGACCTGTGCTCCAGACCCTTCACCAGCTTTGTTGCCCTTCTCTGAACACACTCCAGCACCTCAATGTCCTTCTTGTATTGAGGGGCCCAAAACTGGACACAGTATTCCAGGTGTGGCCTCACCAGCGCCGAGTACAGGGGGACAATCACCTCCCTGCTCCTGCTGGCCACACTTATTCCTGATACAAGCCAGGATGCTGTTGGCCTTCTTGGCCACCTGGGCACACTGCTGGTTCATGTTCAGCCAGCTGTCAACCAGCACCCCCAGGTCCTTTTTGGTCAGGCAGCTTTCCAGCTACTCTTCCCCAAGCCTGTAGCGCTGCATGGGGTTGTTGTGCCCGAAGTGCAGGACCCGGCACTTGGCCTTGTTAAACCTCATACAGTTGGCCTCGGCCTATTGGTCCAGCCTGTCCAGGTCCCTATGCAGGGCCATCCTATCCTTGAGCAGATCGACACTCCCACCCAACTTGGTGTCACCTGCAAACTTACTGAGGGTGCACTCAATCCCCTCACCTAGATCATCGATAAAGATATTAAACAAAGCTGGCCCCAAAACAGAGCCCTTGGAAACACCGCTCGTGACCAGCTGCCAGCTGGACTTAACTCCATTCACCACAGGTCTCTGGGCTCGGCCACACAGCCATTTTTTTACCCAGTGAAAAGTACGCCCATCCAAGCCATGAGCTGCCAGCTTCCCAAGGAGAATGTTATGGGAGACTGTGTCAAAGGCCTTGCTAAATTCCAGGTAAATGACGTCCACAGCCTTTCCTTCATCCACTAGGCTGGTCACCAGGTCATAGAAGGAGATCAGGTTGGTCAAGCAGGACCTGCCTTTCATGAACCCATGCTGGCTGGGCCTGATCACCTGGTTGATCTGCACTTGCCTGTTGAGTTCACTCAATATGAACCACTCCATAATCTATCCCGGCACCTGACAGGCCTGTAGTTCCCCGGGTCCTCCTTCCAGCCCTTCTTGTAGATAGGTGCCACATTGGCAAGCCTCCAGTCATCAGGGA
This sequence comes from Pelecanus crispus, assembly GCF_030463565.1. NCBI lineage: Eukaryota > Metazoa > Chordata > Aves > Pelecaniformes > Pelecanidae > Pelecanus > Pelecanus crispus. The sequence goes on from NC_134645.1 coordinate 108,031,583, forward strand.
CCTCCCCTGTTAACCAGGACTGCTGACAGATGATGGAAAGTGGCTTGGAAGCTCCTCTGCCAGCTCCCTCAATACTCTTGGGTGATCCCATCTGGCCTCATAAACTTGTGAGCATCCAGGTGGCTTAGCAGATCATTAACTGCTTCCTCCTGGACTATAAGGGCTCCATTCTGGTCCCCATCACTGTCTTCCAGCTCAGGGGGCTGAGTACCCTGGGGATGACTGGTCTGGCTATTAAACACAGAGGCAAAGAAGGCATTAAGTACCTCAGCCTTTTCCTTGTCCTTGGTGACAATGTTCCCCCCCACATCCAGCAAAGGATGGAGATTCTCCTTGGCTCTCTTTTTGTTGTTGATGTACTTATAAAAGCATTTTTTATTGTCTTTTAGAACAGTGGCCAGATTGAGTTCTTGCTGGGCTTTTGCTTTTCTAATTTCCTCTGTGCATGACCTAACAAGATCCCTGTACTCCTCCTGAGTTGCCCACCCCTTCTTCCAAAGGCGGTAGACTCTCCTTTTTTTCCGTGAGTCCCCGCAAAAGCTCCCTATTCAGCCTGGCCAGTCATCTTCCCTGCCGGTTGGTCTTACGGTACACGGGGACAGCCCACTCCTGCGCCCTTAAGACTTCCTTCTTGAAGAAGGCCCAGTCTTCCTGGACTGCTTTGCCTTTCAGGACTGCCTCCCAAGGGACTTTCCCAACCAGCGTCCTGAACAAGCCAAAGTCTGCCCTCTGGAAGTCCACTGTAACGGTTCTGCTGCCCCTCCTCTTTGCATCGCCCAGAATTGAGAACTCTATCATATCATGGTCACTAAGCCCAAGACGGCCTCTGACCACGACGTCTCCCACAAGCCCTGCTCTGTTAGTAAACAGCAGGTCAAGTGAGGCACCTCCCCTGATAGGCTCGCTTACCAGCTGCATCAGAAAGTTATCCTCCACACACTCTAGGAACTTCCGAGACTGTTGCCTCTCTGCTGTGTTGTATTTCCAGCAAATGTCCGGCAAGTTGAAGTCCCCCACGAGAACAAGGGCTGGCGATTGCAAGACTTCTGCCAGCTGCTTGTAGACCACTTCATCTATCTCTACATCCTGGTTGGGTGGTCTATAGCAGACTCCCAACAGGACATCCGCCTTGCTGGCCTTCCCCCTCATCCTTACCCATAAGCACTCGACCTTACCATCACCACTGTCGAGCTCTATACAATCAAAACACTCCCTAACATACAGAGCCACCCTTGCTCTATTTCAGTTGCAGGTATAAAATTATATACTGAACCTCCTTTATATATTTGTTTAGATACTTAGATACTTTAGATCCTAAGAGATTTAAGGTTAAAGTAGTAAAATATAATATAATAGCATATCATTTTACTGGATATAGCAGGAAGTCTGCACAATTCTGGTTTATTTTTCATTTAATTATTGGCTTAATATGTTTTAACAGAACTTTGCAGAAAAATGTGAACAGCCTTGAAGTTTTGATAGTTTCATGGTGGTAAAACACTATCCAAAATAGAAGAGTGGTTTCTGAAAGATAATTCTTTGATAGTAAAATGTTAAAATTTATGTGAATATTAGTTAGGATTTGATCAATCTTATTACATAAGTTCAGACATATAAAAATCTCTGTCAAGTTATTTAGTAGTGTTTATTACTGGAAGTATTTATGGAGGTAAGCAGGCATGTTATGGCAGATCTATCTGGAATAACTGAAATTACTGACCCTTATCTGAAGGTTACTACCACTAGCAGTGCAAAATATTTTGAACACTTGCTATGTCAGTGCAAGCATTGCCTGACTGAAGCTATGCTGACTTTGCACTGACTTAGATTTAGTAGTACCCAGGAGACCTGTTACAACACTTCAATGGTGCAACACTAACTTCCTGCTGTGGAATGGTAATAAACAGCTTATAGCAGCAAATTAGTAAACTGTTCCCTCTACCTTGGCTCGAGAACATCTAAAACCCAAGATGCTATTAAAAGGTTGAATTAGGAGGCACTCATTCTCATCTTTCTATGTATACTTAGTCATCTACTCCATTCAATCCTTTTAAATTGACAATCTGTATTGATCTTCATCAGAACACTTGCACAGATGGTCCAGTTGCCTTCCTAGGTATACTGTAAAAATTAGTGTGGGTAAAATCCCAAATCTCCAGGAAAGTGAATTAGAATATGCTTGATGGCGATCAAATTAAATTCACCAGTTAAAGATGCTACTGTATTTTTGACATTAACATCAATACTTTAGAAAGACAAGTATATATGTTTGGAAATTGGTAAGGTGTAAATTTAGTAAAACTGGAATAAGTGTTTCCGCTCTGTAAGGATTGTTTTGTGGTCAGACTAGCAACCTGAAATTGAAAGTGTCATCCAAAAATATCATAATTGTTACTACTGACAGAAATTATTATAAGTGTTATCAGTTCCACCTTTATTTTTTTTTGTACTTTTCTTGTATGTTGCTTTACTTTTGGCTGCCAATTTTGGCACAAACAACAAGCTATGAAGTTGTCATTCTTTTGACATTTTTATAATGGAAAATGCATACCTATATTTTGCCTATGTTGTCTCTGTGCTTTGTAGCATCAGTTTGCCCATTACGGATTTTTTTTTCCTCTTCATGCTATGAAAAATAACTTTCAAATTTATCTTACTTTTTAAGTCCCTGCAACATCCTTTATAGGTCTGCTTTTATCACTTTTACACAGTCGTGCAACTTGCGTAGACAGGATGGAAACATTATAGATAAAACTTGCAATAATTGTAGAATGTTTATTTTTAAGGGTTACTAATGATAATTTCCTGTCTTTTTTTCCCAGAACAAGACCAAAAGTACAGTACAATGGGTATGCTGGACATGAAAACAGTAATGGACAGGCTTCATTTGAAAATCCCATGTATGACACAAACTTAAAACCCACAGAGGCAAAGGCTGTGAGGTTTGATACGACTCTGAACACAGTTTGTACAGTGGTATAGCCTTCAGTGCCCAATATGACTGATTCATAGCCATACCTCTGATGGACAAGCAGTAATTCCTTTGGTGCCATATACCAGTTTCCCTTCTTCTCTTGGCTTTGCTGCTGTAATCTTTAACATCCTCTGTCAGCCTACATGCAGCTAAATTTTCTGGTAAAAACGTGTCAGTCTTCTGGGGATCAGACAAAGAATATTTTTTCATCTTAAAGTTGGATCAAAATGCCTGGCTGCATCTGCTTCAGATCAAGGCACACTTTAAGGAAGACTGCCGAGTCATGCCAATTTGTCATATTTAATGCCTCAGACTTTCATATTTGTATGTGGCTGGATGCCTTTCAATGCATTCTTCTGGGCACTTGGATAAATCTTTTGAGTACTGTGAAAAATGATAGCACCACAGATTACCCCCGGGAATATTCTGAAGAAATAAAGCTCTCTTGAAGGAGAAGACAACCTTCCATGAGGTTGCATACCTGCAAATGCTTTATCATTGAAATCTTGCTAAAATTAAAGAAACTTACAGTGCATCTCATCCATAGGGTAGTTTGCCAATTTCCCAATCAGCCGTTATATTGCAAAATGTTAATGCACAATTTTTTTGCACTAGAGTGTTACGGATGACTGAGTAAGATACTGGTAAAAATATACAGGGTTTCTACACACTGTCCATTGTATATAGACATTCACTTATTCTTTGCCAAGCAAAACATTCCACAATAAATTTTCTTGGAATATTGAATTATGAGCCCCATGCTTAGCACCAGTTAAAATCTTGTGCGATAGAGGACAATAATTCTTTTGTCAATTTTTGACTAAATTTCTTTGTAAACGGGATTACAAGTCACTGGAGACTTTCAGCCAGAACAAGAACCCATTTCTAAGAAATTTTCATTGCCAGTATTGTTTTCTTCTGAAATCAGTCATCAATCACCATTGTCGGTATCATACTATTTAACAGCAGGGGGGTTAGCAGCTATTGCTGCTTGCCATGTACAAATGTGAATAGTAATTTATTTTAGATAGCTCATAAAGCCTGTGAGCCTGTGCTCATAATACAGTCTTCCCTTTTACATTTTTTTCCATTTTTTCCTGTAATATGACATCATTTTCTGATGTTCATGGGACTAAAACACATTACAGTAGCATATGTAAACCCAGTGCAAATTGTCTATAACAAGCTGTCATTCAGTTTCTACTTTGAACAGAGAAATATTCAACTATCTTTGCTTTCTGTTTCTTTTCAGATTTTTTAAACACATTGCTTACTGCTTTTGTACTTACACAGTTTGACAGAGAAAGTTTGACATTTGTAAATATGAATGGCTGGGTAAATCATTAACATTTGCTTAGAATTAGAAGTTTTATTGAATGAAACAAACAAACAAAAGATGCCATTGGGCAGATTAATTAAATTGAGTTTTAAAATTAGGAAATTACAGGAAATGAAGCAAAATCTGATTTTAGTCATACATGTTGAGCTCAGAAACGAGGAAATTTGCTTTGCTTTTCTTTAAAATTCAGGGTTGGTTTTTGTTGTTGTTTTGTTTTAGTTTTCTGAATTTCAAACTGTCCTAATGTCCAGTTTCTATCAAAAACTGTAGAAAAATACGTTCTGAACTCCATATGTGTGTAGGTCTGGCTGTTATGCACAAAACAAAAAGGTAATGTAAGCCCAGTAACAGGTTTTTCAGCTAATGTTGCAGAACGCAAAGAAAATTTCAAAGATAACCCTTGGTCAGCTTAACAACTCTGCATCTGTTAGATGAAAAATACCAGCAATATAATACAGTATTGTAGGGCCTCCAGCTGTTACATTCTTCATACAAGCAAGAAACTCTGAAGAAAATTTAATAAATAATAATCCTTTCCAGTCAGTTCCTTGTTCATTTTGTTAGTAGTTTTTGGCTTTCTTTTTTGTTTGTTTCTGAGGTTTTTGTGCAGTAAGTTTCATTTATCTGTCACATCTCAGAGCCCTTTGCATTTCCTGAGAAAGAACAAAGTCATCAGATCAAAGTTGTTGTCCTGATCCTCCCCCATGTAGAGAAAGTCGCTCTGCAAATGAAGAGCTTCCGTAGGAACAATGGGCCAGGGAGGGAAGCTGTTGTGTGATTAAGGTTTTTGACAGGTGTTCAAAATGAACATTACTGCTTTGGAAGTCTTTCTGTAGTGGCAATGGCAGAAAAAAAATTGGAGTATTGAAAACAAGTGCAAAATTCTAGCTAAGCAGCTGTTATTGATGTTTTCTACTCCTGCCCTTACAGTGTATTCTTCAGTGACCCATCTCACTATGACCACCAAGGAATGTGTTGAGGAAAGGTCCCAGAAAAGAGAATAGTTAATTTATTTGATCTTTTCTGTTAGAGAGCCCAGGTCCTATGAATCCTTTTATCCAGTGGTTCATTTTGGGGAGGTTATGTAAGGAGTGTTTCTCCCAAGTGAGCGTTCTTTGATCAGGGACACTCAAAATTGGGGCATACTGACAAATTATCCTAAGATGTTTATTTGGAGTATTGATTAAACAGGAGCTTCAGACTGGAACCCAAGTAAAGGAAAGCTCTCATAGTTTTATCAGTTCTATCTACATCCTTCAAATGCCTCTCCTTCTCCGCTATGTTTGAGTCTTCTGTTCAGGTTGGATCTCTTTGTCCTGAAGTTATTTTACAGAGGCCTGTGTATGCATGCACTTATATATGGTGCTTCATCAGAATAAGACTCTTAAACTGTTGTGCAGTGGCCAGGTAATGGCAGCCAGGAAATCTGCTTTCTGAGATATATGCAGAAGACTTTTCCCCCAGTGTCAACCAGATCATTATGACGGGCTAATAATACATGCTATATATTTTTTTTTAAAAAAAAACAGGTTATGTGCTTCAAAGCTGTTAAAAACTGCTGCTTGTATCACACATTTTGCCTTTCTCCAGGCTAGCTGCAATAATTTTTTTTCTTGTGTAAAATATTTTGTAAACAAAGAAAAGCTGTTACTAAAAAAAAAAAAAAAAGGTGGGAGGGTGAGGGTGGGAGGTTGGGGAAGAACGCCGGCATTATGATCAAGTCAATCTAATTTTCATTCCCAGTATTTCATTCTGCCATTTCACTACATGCTGCTGTGACATGAAGTAGGTGCAAAAGAACTTTTTGTACAGAGATATATTTTTTATGAAGAATTTGTAAAATTATTAAATATGCTGTAATTTTTTGATTAATGTAGGTAAATTGTTAAAAATAAATGTTTTTACAATACAAAAAATTGTAATTTTCCCAATAATGTAAAATTTACCATCTTTAGCTGATTTTCAGTTCTGGTCCTATTAAACATGTATTAATATTAAAGTGGCCTGTTAAAAATAAACAGTATCCTCTTTGGCAAAAAAAATAAATACTATAAAAGATTGTAATATAGCCTGTGCAATGCCACCTACCTTTAAGGCAAAATCAGAGTTCTAATTAAATATTTAATTTTAGATTTTCAGCTTTTGTGTGACCTATTCTTATGATTTTTTCCTTCTATTTACTTTTATGCTTTTAAATTTCAGATATTGATTTTTCATTACATTAAATTGTTCAGTGGAATCTTAATCCTGTCATTTTAAGTTCCCAAGCATTATATAACTTGGCAAAAATTTTCAGGTGCTGTTTTGTGAGATGGGATCTACCTCCTGTTATCTTACTTATCATTCAGATTTTCAAATGGGACTTGGGCTCCCAAACCATTTGGTTGTTTTATAAAAAATAACCTGTTTATTTTTCCATCTATGGAAATGATGGATCACATGGAGCCAGACATATTTCTAGTTCTAACATCTGAGAGCTGGTTCTGTAGTCACTTAGATGTACATGCTTCTACTGAAATGAAAATGCTCACATACATAAAGATAGCCAACGTATATTAGTGTTTTCAGGATCAAGACCTGAAATTCTATATAGTTTTTGAAAAAATTATTTTACTCTGCATTCATATAAAAGTTTTATGTATTTGATTTACTTGTTCACAGCTTAAGAAAGAATGAGTCAAACTTCAAGAATATTCTACCCATTATTCTTTTGGGAATCAGTGGTAGTGTATGACTACGGTTCACCTTTAGAAAAAATTAAGATATGTGCATGTCTTTGCTTCCTTTCTCATCTTCACAGTCTGTCCTTCAGGTAATACGATGTCTTATAGACAGTTGTTAAAAGTTCTCATCTCTCAGAATGATCTGACTTTCCTTCTGACACTAAGCTATAAGCTATAATCACTAACACTATCAATGCAGGTTATCAAGGCATTATCTGAGAGGAATTCATGATTTTTACCTCTTATCACAAACGATAGTCTAACATACACTAAACAAGTGAACTATTGTTCTTTTCACTATTGCCAAACTGCAATGTCAGCTTTTGAAAATTATTTTCCCTTATGAACTATTGAAAAAAGTAACGTGGTATATATTTAATTTTGGATTCTAGACAAACCATTTATAGAAAATATTTTTTTTTCTGTGTGTTGAGGATACAGCTGTGTAAGAGCCATTTTCAGCTGAATCTGTAAAGAACAAAAATATTTGGTTTTCAGCTGGCATCTACTAGCTCTGTAACAGCAGTGAGGTCTTAAACAGTATCAAAGGGATAGCATACCTATTGGTATGATTTACTCAAAATGGAATTTTTTTTTTTAAAGCTGCTTTTAATTTCAAACTCTAGTAAACTATATTAAATACACTGCTACCTGCTTTAGCATGATTACTAACTCAAACCCACAGGAGCTTGAATGAATATGGCTCAGTGCTTGAGAGAACAGAAGTCAGAAGGTGGAAGAGGTCTTCTGCAGAATGCTGCCTTTAAACAAGTAGAATAAATTACTTTTAAGTATGTGTCTGTAATGCACAAAAAGAAAAAAGAAAGTAATGCTTTAGGGATCCATCACAGAGGCCTTCATATTTTTTTTTGAGTCAACAGTAAAGCAGTATTACAGTTTCAAAACCTTGTCAGTGACAGTCTTCTAACACAAAATGCTTTCTACCAAAGAGCACAGGATTGTAGTCTGGACCTCACTATGGCAGATTAAAAAAAAAAAAAAAAAAATCAAACAATGGCTGACATATACCTAGTGATTAGTTATCAGGACTTGATTATATATGATATAAGGATGTAGAAGAGCCTCCTAGTTATATTTGTTTATATAAAATTATAATTACTTTAAAAAACAAATGTATGTAGTAAATATCTAGAAATGTGAATATGCTTGGAGCCTAATCCACAGGGGAATTTGGGCTGTTTTGCAGTGTTTAACTTTCAGGTGTGTTTGTTGCTTGGTAGAAGCTTCAGCATCAAGTTGTGTGCCTACGGTCCATGGAGAAATGATGAGAGAGGTAAGAATTTGCATGTGAGATCCACAGAGGCCAGCAATCTGAGTGGAGCCAGCTAATACTAATCAGTAAGGAATGCTAAGGAAAGAGGAATGCTTAAGCATCTCACTTTGGTCTGAAGAACATAAATCTTTCCACTAGGATTCATAACAGAAATCACTCAAAGTTGGGCAGATTAAGTCTTTTTTTTTCTTTTTTTTTTTTTTTTTTTTCCCCAGGAAGCCCCAAAACCCAGTGCATAGTTAGTGCTCCTTTTCCCTCTTACACCCAATAGCGTACAGGTTAGAGTGGTCAAATTAGATGTGGAAGATCAGAGTTCAGATAGCTTCTTCAGCCTAGGGAGAAACACCAGGTGGTTAATCATAAAGAAGAATGCTAAAAGCACTCCGCTGTTGAAATCAGGTGCTGGGAAATTATGATTACCTCTTTCTCCTTGCATTGCAGTATTTGACATAGTAAAAATTTCCAAGAATTCCTTTTGGGTCATGCCTTGCAGACAAAATATGTAGGGAGCATGCCTAGTTTGAGACTTCTTTTAACCATGGCGTAGGTAATGTGCCACAAAGAAGAAACTCATGTGCCTGGTGGTCTTGACAGGAAGAAACACTGGTACTTCAATTGGTTGATGATCAAACAGCAGCTGGAGGAGGGTTCTGAGGATATAAGTCTTGAACTCAGGAAATGAATGTCAAATAGAAACCAAAGACCTTACAGAATCATAGAATAGTTTAGGTTGGAAAAGACCTTTAAGATCATCCAGTCCAACCATTAACCTAACATTACCAAGTCCACCACTAAACCAATTAAGGGTAGACTAGACTACCAAAAGTTTGAGTTTACCCATGCTGTGAAAGAACATAAGTAAAATTTCCTCAGAGAAAACGGTTAGACAGAAATGCAAGCAAACAAACAAAAAAATGCCTGAATCAAACATATTTAAGAATAATTTAATATTTTCTAAAGTGTAAAAACTCTTAAGGACACCTTAAATCAACAGTTCAGACAGCAGACTGGCTGAGCAATGAAATGATATTGTAAATAATATTAGAAGTACATGCTAAGTAATTCAGGATCGGAAAAATATAAGTATCAGTTGAAAAGATGGACATACATAACAATAAAAATAAGATTATAGACAGAAATTTGTTAAAGGAAACTAAGGGTATCAGAAAAAAAAGACCCATAGCTCCTGGTTCTTGGGATGATAAGAGAATTTTTTAAAGAATGTGAGGAATGAAAGACATTTTAGTAAGCAAATACTAATTAGAATCACAGAATCATTTAGGTTGGAAAAGACCTTTAAGATCATCCAGTCCAACCATTAGCCAAACACTACCAAGTCCATCACTAAACCACTTAAGGGTAGAGTAACAACTAATTTCATGTTTCCTGTCTTGGTGGCTAGCTTATTTTTTAATGAAAGTAAAAACTAGGAATCATTAAAGTTGGAAAGGACCTCTAAGATCATCAGTCCAACTGTCAACGCAACACCACCATGCCTACTAAACCATGTCCCAAAGTGCCACATCTACTCATTTTTTGAAAAACTCCAGGGATGGTGATTCCACCACTTCCCTCAGCAACCTGTTCCAATGCTTGACTACCCTTTCTGTGAAGAAACTTTTCCTAATATCCAATCTAAACCTCCCCTGGCACAGCCTGAGCCCATTTCCACTCGTCCTATTGCCAACTACTCGGGAGAAGAGCCCAACACCCACCTCGCTGCAACCTCCTTTCAGGTAGTTGTAGAGAGCCATAAGGTCTCCCCTCAGCCTCCTCTTCTCCAGACTAAACAATCACAGTTCCCTCAGCCACTCCTCATAAGACCTGTGCTCCAGACCCTTCACCAGCTTTGTTGCCCTTCTCTGGAAACACTCCAGCACCTCAATGTCTCTTGTATTGAGGGGCCCAAATCTGGACACAGTATTCCCGGTGTGGCCTCACCAGCGCTGAGTACAGGGGGACAATCACCTTCCTGCTCCTGCTGGCCACACTATTCCTGATACAAGCCAGGATGCTGTTGGCCTTCTTGGCCACCTGGGCACACTGCTGGTTCATGTTCAGCCGGCTGTCAACCAACAGCCCCAGGTCCTCTTCTGCCAGGCAGCTTTCCAGCTACTCTTCCCCAAGCCTGTAGCGTTGCATGGGGTTGTTGTGCCTGAAGTGCAGGACCCGGCACTTGGCCTTGTTGGACCTCATACAGTTGGCCTCGGCCCATCGATCCAGCCTGTCCAGGTCCTTCTGCAGGGCCATCCTACCCTCCAGCAGATCGACACTCCCACCCAGTTTGGTGTCATCTGCAAACTTACTGAGGGTGCACTCAATCCCCTCATCCAGATCATTGATAATGACATTAAACAGAACTGGCCCCAGCACTGAGCCCTGGGGAACACTGCTTGTGACTGGCCCCCAGCTGGATTTAACTCTGTTCACCTCAACTTATTGCAACAACTGATAGATATAAACATTTTAAAAAAAATTCAGAAACAACACAGAACTTGTTCATTGTAGTTCTGAAGAAATTATATCAGTAGCCCTTGATCATGAAACAATTTTGTATCTGTCTTGGAAGAAAAAGGAAATTCCAGAAGCCTGAAGAAATGCTATTATCATGCTAAAAAAAAATAGTAATAATAAAAAAAACAAACCAAATGACTATTTATCCTAATATTAAAATTTGAGGAAAAAAGGAAATCTGATTGAGATCTTTTTGATAGAAAATAAAATGACAGGATAGAATTAAAATCTTGCAACATATTTTAGAGATAATGGTTCTTGTCACCCAAATCTCATTTAATTCTTGAAAGCCTGATTGATACCATAACTACTTACGTATTAAATTAAAAAACAGACAACTGGTTTAGTAGCACACAATAATTAACAAATAGAAATAGGGAACATCAGTAATTACACAAGAAGTTGATTAAGAAATAGCTCTCAAGCAGACAATAGGGAATTATCACTGAAAAAGGTGATGCTGGAAAACGTCCATGGGTCTGCTGCTAGGTCTGATGCTGCTCAACAGTGACGTGTAAATAAGGATAACACTTGTTGAAAAAAATGTAGATAATACAACTGTTTGCAGGATAGTAAGTGATAATGAAAAAAGTCATGTGGAAAAATTTGGTCTGGTTGGTAATCTATTTAAACAAAGTGTTTTTAATGTAACCTCAAAAATAGTTGAAAATAAGAAATAAGGACATTGAGGTCATCTTTATAAAATGGATATTAGATCCTAAAAAGTAGTATCTCTGAAAAGGATTTACAGGCATGTTAACTGTGGTGTTGCAGCAAAGCATGAGGCATTGAATCACTGGATGAAAACCAGGAATACTGAACAGGAATAGAGAAGTGATTTTTTGTCTCATTCCATATGAGGCTGTATTAAATTCTGCATATATTTCTGCAATTGACTTTGGAAATAGGATGTCAGAAAAAATTTGAAAGGGTGTACAACAACATACAAATGTGATTTAAGGTCTGGAAGAAGTACCTTCAGCAAGAAATTTAAATTTGTTTAATCAAAAAGAAGATAGACAAACCTGATTCCAGTACACTACACTACATTCATGGGATTACTAAACTGCCCTTTCATTTAGTGAAAAAAGGTGTGACAGAAACCTTAGTAGACTTGAAATTGTAGCCAGACAAATGAAAAGGGGAAATTAGGCACACATATTTATGAGTGGAGAAAATAAACCCATGAATTAATTTACCAGAAGCAATTATGTGTTTGCTATCTCTTCATTCAATCAACTTAACTGTGGATATATTTATGGGAGATTGACATTAGTTCTACATTACAGATCTAGTGGTTCTTCCATGTTTCAGCTCTCTGATAAACATAAATAAATAAATAAAAAGCAAAAGAAAAAAATAACTCAACCTGAGATGTATAAAACATAAGATACTTAACCTAGCTTTTAAAAGCCTCATTCCAAGAATCTAAATAGTGCATCTGCCACCTCACTCTATTGAGTTATGTCAATACCAGCAAATTAAATACCCTGGCATTGAGGGCAGTTATCACAGATCAGCCAACATCTACACTGTGAGTCTCTTTTAGATTCCAAAACACTGTGACCATATTAACACTTAACAACTGGAAAGGATCACTGGCTTATATCTGTGAAATATTTGGGAGAATAGTAGTTGACCTGTGCCAAAGCATAGTGAGGACCATTTTTACTGTTTTTCAACATAAATGAACAAACTCCTGCACTCAGGAACATTCTCTCACTGCTATATTTTCTAGTATAAATACAGTCTTACGGACTTGTGATGCTCTAAATGCTGAATTGTTCATCAAGAATGCTCATCAGAAGGAGCTCTAGTATTATCCTGTTATAAAGTCTAACAACCTTCTTATTTGGAACTCTGATTAAAATAGAATCAATGCTACACATTCGATGAGGAACTCTTTCCTTTCACTGTGTAATAAGCATAGGCAGAACGTGTCCAACAGACTGAAGTTTTTGAAATATTTAGCAGAAGATCATGCACTCATTTTAGAAAGCTTAGGTATAAGCTAGGTGAGAAGCTGCTCATTCTAATACAGCTCTAGATAAGTCCAAAACCCGAACATGGCCAGCTGAGGCACTCTAAGGGAGTGTTGAGGGGAGATGTAGTAAGTCTGTGTCTCCATATATGTGGTATCTGAGTAGAGGCTGTTGGGGCAGTGGGGAGGCAATCTTGGACCTAGCACAGTTCTACTGAAGTCCTTTAGTAGCACTTTCCCTCTATACATCCTGACTAACTAAGTTAAACAGTTCAGGAATCTAGCCTGAAGGAAAAGCGGTACAATATAACTTGCATCTTGTATCCATACGGTTAAATTTCCCACCCTCCCAAAAAAGCTACACATATCTAATAGTCTGTTGGGAAGTCCCTGTCATTGTCCCCTAGGCTCAATGTAGATGTGGTTTAGCAGGCTAGTGAAGAAGAATTTGTGCTCCATCTGGCATTCTGGAGGAAGCTGGGTGTTGATCCCTAGATCATTAGGTAGGGAAAACAGGTTCAGGGAAAGAAGCAAGAAAACGTGAATCGGAAGAGGTGTGCTTGGAGGAATAGTCTTCTATTATTTATCTCATGGTTTCCACAGGACACAGCACTTTAACTGGGAAAAAGTAGTTAGGCACTTCAGGGTGTATCCTGTGTAGACACACTTCTACAGCAGTAATCCATATGTGAGCATACCAATGTGGGTAATGCAAAGGCAGCAGACCTGGCTGAATTATTCATAGGTAACAGCATGGCTGCTGTATGGCAACCTGATGTAGAGTTCCCTCCACTTCTCTGAAGGGTATTCACCTCTTTCCCAGGTGCACTTGAGGTAACATAAGATGATGGATCCCTGTTCATACAAAGTGGCTTGCAGTAACAAAGAAAAGACACTAACAGGGATTAACATGTTTTGTCTGATATGCTTCTTTCACAGAGACATCTGAAGAGGAGTTCTTGGTCACAAGAAGGGGTTGACCTGAGGAGCTATGCAGAGACAGGTTAGGTTGTCAGCCACTGGTGTGTTCTTTTTGGCCGGGGTAGAGTTAATTTTCTTCATAGTAGTTAGTATGGGGCTATGTTTTGGATTTGTGCTGGAAACAGTGTTGATAATACAGAGATGTTTTAGTTATTGCTGAGCAGTGCTTACACAGAGTCAAGGCCTTTTCTGTTCATCATACCACCCCACCAGCGAGTAGGCTGGGGGTGCACAAAAAGCTGGGAGGAGACACAGCCGGGACAGCTGACCCCAACTGACCAAAGGGATATTCCATATCATTTGACATCAACAATAAAACTAAGGGGGAGGTTGGCCAGGGGGGCCACCGCCTGGGGACTGGCAGAGCATCAGTTGGTTGGTGGTGAGCAATTGTTTTCATTGGCATCACTTGTCTATCTTGGGTTTTGTTTCTCTCTCTTTGTTATTTTCCTTTTCATTGCAATTATTATTATTATTATTATTATTATTATTATTATTGTTGTTGTTATTATTGTTATTATTATATTTATCTTTATTTCAATTATTAAACTGTTCTTATCTCAAGTCATGAGTTTTCTCACTTTTACCCTTCCAATTCTCTTCCCCACATCCTGCTGCGGGGGGGGAGTGAGCAAGTGGTTGTGTGGTCCTTAGCTGCTGGCTGGGGTTTAACCATGACGACTGGTCATATAACTAAAAAGGCTTATGAAGGAACAGAAGGATGAGGCCCTGTTTAGAGACCTCTGGAAGTGGAACAATACTCAGGAGAGGCGGCAAGGGGTCAGCTGTCAGTCCTGATGGTCTTTGTTGATAGAGTCATATGGAAACCAAGGTGCAGGAATAAACCAAGAAGCATCAGGACAAGATTCTTCAGGAACCCTTTGGTTTGCAAGGGCTGGAAGAAGAAACTCCAGGAGCTCCTGAATCCCTCAGAGAGATAGCTTGGGAACCCTCAAAACTGCCAGGTTTATGCTACTCATCTTGACATTGGTGAGAAAATTAAATGGACAAATAGGAGTTCACTTCCTCTTCTCCCCACCACCACTGTCCTTTTCTGGTGCATGATATTTGGCTTTTGTTTGTTTTAAGAGTATTCGACTTTCTTGTTATCCATACGCACCCCTTTGATCCCTTTCTTTTTTTCTTTTTTTCCCCTCCTTTCCCTTTAATATACCCTCTAGTTTGCCACAACTTTATAAATAAAAAATGTAATTCATAAGGATTTTGCTTGTTACTTTTCATTTCAGGCAATTACAAAGTCTGGTGAAGGTGGGAGATATATCTGAGCGTTTGGAAGGGGGGTTTCAGAGCTTGATGTGGTTAGGCAAGGGTGAAGAATAAGCAAAAGGATGGGGTCAAGTAGGTTGGCAAAGGCTGTTTGGATGAGGAAAGTAAAGGGAAAGATGAAGAGTTTCATGTATTTGGGGGGGCTGTTGTTTTTAACTACTGCTGTAATGTAGCAGGCTTGATGGACTGCAACTATTGTGCTTGTGAGGGTTGTGACTGAACTAGCTGTATAATCTGAGACAGAGGAGAATAAGCAGCATCTGCCATGCTCCCTTGGTGGAGGGAAAAGGCTGGTCCCCTGGTCTTTATTTTTTGTGAGGAATGAACCATTCAAAGACTCTTACATAAAGTCTGTTGTCAGTATAGCAGGATATCCATGAGTCTTCCTCAGTGCTACACAAAGGCCTGTGAAATGAGAGAAATGTAGTCCTTACAGTGGAAATATTGCCAGGAGTCCTGCAGGGGGGCAATGAATGGAGGGAATTCCAGTCTATGACAGGGTGAATCCCCTTAAACAGCTTTCCTGCCTTACCTCCCCCATCCCTCCAGGTGCTGCACTGTCTAGGTAGCTGAACAGCACCCACAGCCTTGTATAGGATATGGATCGACAAGGTGATTGATGATTTCTGCACCCTCACTGCTATTGTGATTGCTATTTCCTATGTGCTTGCACAGTGAAGGTCAGCTGGTCCAATCCCCCTGCTCGAGCAGGGTCACCTAAAGCCAGTTGCCCAGAACCATGTCCAGATGGCTTTTGAATATCTCCAAGGATGGAGACTCCACAACCACTCTGGGCAACCTGTTCCAGTGCTCAGTCACCCCCACAGTGAAAAAGTGTTTCCTGAAGTTCAGACAGCATCTCCTGTACTTCAGTTTGTGCCCATTGCCTCTGGTCCTGTCACTGGGCACCACTGAAAAGAACCTGGTTTCGTCTTCTTTGCACCCTCCTATACAATCTTACTGAATTAAAGGTAGACAGTGTCCACTGCTGTCCCCTCATCTGCCAAGCCAGTAATTTCATCATAGAATCTTATCAGGTTGGTCAAGTATGACTTCCCCGTTGTGACTCCATACTGACTAATCCCGATCACTTTCCTGTCCTTCATGTGGCTGGGAATGTTTCCTGGGATTAGTTGTTCCACCTATTAGTTGTTCCATCCATCTAGTTGTTCCAACATTCTATTTTAATACTGTCTTTAAAAAAAAAAAAGTGTTAGTAACCTTTCCTTTGGCCTCTCAAAGCCTTAAGCTTTGTCTTTCTTATTTCTACTTTCTGTGAAGTCTAAAAGATAATGGGAAAAAGTCAGCCCTTCATTTCCCAAGTAGCTAGGTACTGTGTGTTCTCAGTCAGTTTTGCTTAAGGTTCACTGTCTCTACTGTATTTTTTTTCATATCAATAACCTGCACAAGTTAAGCAACATTCACTTATTAACATTCACTCAAATAAAGCATTTATGTGTGTTATCCCTTGCTCTCTCTCCCTCACACACAAACACACACACACACGCATTTTACTTTGTATTTTCTTTAGAGAAAAAAATCCATTGTTCCTTCTTCTTGTGAACTCACATAGTAGCTGGAAAACATATATGCTGGTGGTAAGGAAGTAAAGCAATTTTTTTACAGCCCTAAAAACTGTCCATTACAAAGCAGATACAGTTTTGCTACTCTCAGCAATATTTTTTTGGTTTTAATAAATTGCATTTAATAACAACTTCTATTTGTCCTAAAAAAATTATTAATCTTAAGTTATCCTTGGAGGACACTTATCAAGTAGTCTATAGTAAATAACTTACTGTCCCATTTGCTCCTTCTGGAATCCCTTTTCTGAGTATCTTCATTATAACTGTTTTTAAAGTTTATTCCTAATGCCAGGAATGGGATGAGAAATTGCATACAAAGAAATTTCTGCTTCTCCATAGTCTTGCTTACTTTTCTTCCAGTCATGTTTTTTCTTCAATGAATCATTTCTTTTCAGGAAATTTCTATGATACTGCTGTTGCTCATACTCCAAGGTGCTGGCAAAAGACTTATGCAAGACTTAAGAAATTAGCATAATCTGATAAAGTTTCAAACCTTTCCTGAGCAGAGTATCATTGTGCTTTTACTTACTTCTTTTAAAGTTAATTAAGTTCTACTCTCATGTGAAGCCAGTGAAAATATGTCCATATCCATACAGGATGTATGGAGGATAATGTCTCCAGCCCTGCTGATGTATGTATGTTAAATCCACAGAATGACAGACCCATGTAGGTTGGAGGAGACCCCAGAGGCCATCCAATCCATCCTCCAGCTTAAAGCAAGGCCAGTTAGAGCATGCTCAGGGCCATGTCCAGTCAGGTTTTGAATATCTGCAAGAATGGAGATTTCACAGCCTTTCTGAGAAACTGGTCCCAGTGTCATGCTGGTCCTCACATTGGGTCAGAATTTCCCATATTTCAACTTATGTCTGTGGTCTCTTGTCCTACCATTGTGAGAGAAGTCTAGTTCTTTCTTCTCTACACCCTTCCATTAGCTGATTACAGATAGCAGAGAGATCTTCCTTTAGACCTCTTTTAAGGCTCTTATGTTCTCCTAGCCTCTCCTCATGTGTGATATGTTCCAGATAGTTACTGAAAGTAGAACCAAAAGGCTTCACCTATGCTAATAAATAAAACTACCAAAAAGTACTCTCTGTTCCTGAGGACAAGCTGTTGTAGCAGCTGTCTTGTGAAAAGACAGATATATAGCAGTGAAATATATATAGATATATATATATATAGAAATATATAGATATATAGTGTGAAAAAATTCCTTTCAAAAATATTAAGCTAATTTAGTGCTAACACAAACCCACTTGTAAACTAGGGGTCATTCAGAACTAATAAGTCTTTAAAAGACTATTCCTTGTTCAAAAAACATTTCAGGTCTTTAGTTATAGTGCCTTTCTTTTGCAGGTGCATTAAATGGTAGTCTGAATCCATTGCTTCATATCTCTTGAAAGTACTATTTTTATACTCACAAACGAAGTTGATTTTAAAGGTCATGTTAAACTGAACCATTAATCAACACAATCCCAGAAATGTCTAATATTTAGTGCACCTGCTGCGTTTGCTTTGAGGTTTTCCATAACTACCTACACTAACAAACTGGTATTGCACAGAATGATACTTTCATGAAACACTGTAGTTGATGAAGGAGAGGAGCTACTGTATGTATTGTACAAATTTTGCAACATACACTAATCAACACAGACAATATAGAAAACCCTTTCAGTTGTAGAAATCTTTAGAGCACAGCTCTCTTTATGCTCTCTTTACTTTTAATTATTTTTACTCACACTCTATAAGTTTCAATTTCTGGTTCTTTCAGTTCTTCATGTGTTCTCTGCTTTCTTATATAGACTCTATATAAAGTTACTAAATTTGGTAGCAGAAATATTTCACCTTCAGATTTATTCTGTCTTTCATGAATAAGGAACAAACCTTTATTTTGGGGAAGTTTTAAAAGAAAGGGGTTACTGTAAAGTACTTAATATATACTTACACCTTCCTGTTTTTTTAATTAAGTTGAAGTGGCTAAACCATATATGTATAGACCATACACTTACTTTTAAGGATACTAAGTTTTTGTCCTCACAAGACAGTTTACTTTGTGTTAAGCTTTTCCATCAAATGTATTATTTTCAGTTACTAGCAACAGCTTTGCACCTAGCTGACATCCTAAGCCAAACCAGGCATCTCTGACAAGACACAAAAAGTGCTCCATGACTATTATACTGTCAGCTTCCCAGCCACTTCAAGCAATTCATTTTGAGGGCTTTTTGACTATACTTATCTAAAGTTAATCCTTCCTATTTTTCTCTGCAATACATATTTATTTATTTTATGTCACATTTTGAGACATCCCTTGCAATGTAGAAATATCAGGCAACTTGATTTACTGCTGACAGGCCTTCTATGCAGTTTATGACTAAAGGAAGATTTTTTTTTTCCTACCCTATTCATAAGATTTATATGCCAATGTCATGAGAACGACCCACAAGCTGTTTTTCATCTTCAAAAAACTTACTGATCTGTCTATGAAAATAATACTTTGGAACTAGAAAAATTTTACATTCTGAAGTGTCATTTTGAAAACATGGTAGAAACTTGTTGTCAGGAGAGATAAAACTAGATTTAGACAGAACTCATCCAGAACAGATTTTAAAATGAATATGCTTAACTAGCAATGTTTTCCTCTAAGCCTTAGTCCCACCTACTTCTGTGTCCACACAGCCTAACTGTACTCTGGTTTTGAGACTTGGCCTACTAAGACCAAGAGGCCAGAACTTAGTTTTTAAACAAGGTAAATACTTTTTCTTACAGGGGCAATGTCAAGGCCCTAATTGGATTTTGATGTAATTGTTAAAAATTACTATGTAGGCAAAATAATAGAATTGTTCCATCCCATACCTTTTTTCAAAATCTATTAGCATGGAAATATGCACCTTCGCAGATTTCAGGTGCTATTAGCAGGCCTCATCACTGTTAACCAACAGCTAAAATCCATTGTACTTGTCTGCAACACATATAAAATGCACAGCAACCTCAGTCTGCACCTTTTTTGTGCAAAATAGATGCTTTCCTAAAATAAAGGGCAAAGAAGAACCAAGTCTCAGGTTTGAGATAGTTTCTTTTTGCAGGACTGGATCTTCAGTTGGAAGGCTTTTGCTGTCCAGTGTCTGTAATAGTTTCCTCTCCACCACACTTCTTCCTTTTTTTTATACATAGCTGACACTGGAGCAAATATCCAGTTATGTTTAAATGAAAGATTTCCTATGGAATATTTCCAAACTATTATCTTATTTAAAATTAAGGATTCATGAACTTACGAACATAACATGGTGATTTTTCCCCCCTTGTCTTTAGTTTCCCATTGAGTTTAGAAGAAGATTTTTAAAAAATGGTGGAGAATTTTCTCTTTTTCATATTTTATCGTCATTTCCATGATACGTGCATGCCATGTGGTTATAGAAACAGAAGTAAACCCTATTAAGTTTATTTGTGTTTCACTTCATTTCAGCATAGAGATTATGAAAGCTTATTCTAGCCTAACATTAGAAAGCATAACTTATTCTAGTTGTGGCATAATGAGGGACAGACATTTATGTGAAACAACATCAATAGTTACTTTGTGTGCAATTATCTCAGAAACTTGGGGTAGCTCTATGTACGTTTTCACTGTTTTTCAAACAAAATTTTAATTCCCCAAGAATGTAGGAACACTGTTGCCACTTGCAACAGAGAAGAAAACATCACTGTCATATCCTCAAAAAGCCTTACTTCTTAGACTTATTTTGGACTTCTTTATTAGATAACATTGCTTAAATTGTTTTGAAGGCAGGAGTCTTGTGTTCGTGAGAGGATGTGCATGTAAGATTTGAAAAGTTTTTGAAGCAATTGTGTTAAGGAAAGTGTTAATGGTGCATGTCTTTGTGAACATTTAAAAGTGCTGACATATTGCTTTCATTACTGAAAGTGTAATTTAAACCCTAATGGAAATATCAAACTTTCTGTTGCTGTATCTGTCAATATGTCAGCTTCAGAAGCAGTTATGCCTTATTTTCCTTGCGCTGCAAGGAGCACAATTTGAACTTGTGGTTACAGGTGGGTGAACACTACCTCTAAATCTCATCATTCTGACTCATGCATAGTATTCAAGCTCATAACTTTGAAATACAAGCAGCCTAAACCCTTGGACTTAAAGGCTTTATAACCTCATACCTTTAGGTGTGAGGTCTAGCTAATATAGGTTTTCTGCCTTTGAATCCTGCACGAGTGGACATTTCTGTTTTGTGTACTTCTGTACCAAACAAACAAAACCCAATCCAAATAACCTAATTTTGATGTGATCGAAACATTTTAAGCATTATCTCTCATCAGTAAGAATAGTTATGTAAATTGAGCTTAAATTACAAACCGTTCTTTACAATGTAGCCAAATTTAAGTCAGGTTTAACAGTGTTACCTGCTTTTTTCTTGGTTTTATTTGTTCTTAAAAAATGCCATGCATATTCAACTGAGAATTTGAAACTATGCAGGTGGCATAACATCATAAATACTGTTTCAAAGTGTGTTTCTAAAAAGGGTACAAATGCATTGAAAGGAATAAACTGGATACAGCTTTATTACAAAAAATGTTATTCATTCAAAAATAATAATAGAAATTAATTTAATAGAAAAATTTCACATGTGTGATTTTACTTTTTCTAACATGAAAATTTTTCTGTCTGAAATGGGTCAGAGAACTATTGACACAGTCTATTATAGGCATTGTTTAGCTGCAATTCAATTAGCCTGTGTTTAGGACAGCCATTCTCTCCTTAGAGAAAGGTGAGACATTTGGAGGGGGAGGCACTGTGTGTCTCATTTGGGGAACTTTGGAACACTACCAGTTCCCTGGCATCACCAGAGGGGCAGGTTCTGATGACACGCTGACTGCAAAATCCCAGTGTCCATTAGGGATGTCCTAGTGCTGGACTATGTTAGGAAAAGCATCACCACTGGTTTAAGGAATGTAATCCTTCATCTCTACTCAGCACATCTGAAAAACTTCTGGAGTGATGGTACCAGTTCTGGGCTCTGCACTACAAGAGAGAGGTGAACTTACTGGAGAGAGTCCAGCTAAGAGGCACAAAAATGATGAAGGGACTGGAGCATCTCTCATACAAAGAGATGCTGAGAGAGCTGGGAATGTTTAGCCTGGAGGAAAGAAGGCTCGAGGGTATCTTATCAATGTGTATAAATACCTGATGAGAAGGAGCAAAGAAGACAGAGACATAGTCTTCTCGGTGCTACACAGTGATTCAGGACAACAGGTAATGGGCACAAATTGGTGTTTGAACATTGGAACAGGTTGCCCAAGGAGTCTGTGGAGTCTCCATCCTTGGAGGTATTAAAATCCTGGCTGGACACCGTCCTGGGCAGCCTGCTATAGTTGTCCCTGTTCTGAGCAGTGGTTTGAACTAGATGACCTCCAGAGGTGCTTTCCAACCTCAATCATTCTGTGAACCTAAGATTCTGTGATATGTCAGATGTCACTGCAGGGAGCAGGGCTGGAAGGCACCCTGAATAGCCACATCTTCCCCTCAATGTGTCTCATGTTGCTCCAATAGATGCCTATAGTTAATTGGTGTGAAACCCAGTACCTACAAATTAGGTGTTTAGAATGTTATAGGATATATATACACTTTTGAAGAAAATCTGCCCAAGATGGATGTCCTTGTGACCAGTTCAACTTTCATATTTGTCAGTTCTGTGACAGATCAGCAGTCTGATTGTGCTAGTTGCTGTTGCATACTACTCATGCTATGCTGTAGTTGAAATAAAGTACATGCATATATATATATGTGTGTGTATATACATTTACTTATAACTGACATCTCAAATTAGAAATAATATCTTTTCAGACTGTCTCAGCAGTCAGAGCAAGTCAGAGTGGTTATATAAACACCCATCAGCCAGTTATAGGGAATTAAAGGTGTGAAACAGTTGTTGTTTTTTGGAATTCATTGCATACTGCTTCCTTCTAAAACTCTTTACTGTGAGCTCACAGTCTTTTTTATACCACATGCTAGTCTTTGGTCTTTTGATTCAGTGGCTTATGTCATCCATTGATCTTCACTGCTATTGGTACTGACAAGACAATAAAACTAGCTGTTTGATTTGGTGAATACTGCTGATTTCTCTCCCCTCATTCACCCCAGCAAAAACCCATCTGGGACATTTCATGGGCTTTAAATTAAGTGATTGATACCATGCTCCCTGGGAAATAATTGAAGTAAACAAAATTAAATAGAATGCATGTTGTCTGTATGTTGAATGATACCCCTGCACCCCCCCCACCCCGGTATCCCTAGATCTGTCACAGAATGGCTTAAATTAGAGAAATCATTAATTCCTATATTTATTTTGATATTGCTGGCCCAAATGAAAAGTGGGACATCAACTAGGAGTTACCAAATCATACACTTACAGAAGGTACTACACATGAAGATTGAAGTTTTGTTTTCATTTTTTTCTCAGCATCACATAAATCTGTTCAAATAAGGGGAATATAAAAAAAAAAAAACCACAACAAACCACAAAAAAACCCCACCCAAACACATTAAAAAAACCCAAAACAGGGGCTGCAAATTCCTAGAACAGGAATAACCCTTTCCAGCCAAGGAAATGCAAATTCCTGAAACAGCATAATGAACTACGGGAAACAGCTATTGAGCAAAGACAAAGCTCAGTTACAATTAAAACTTATTTTAGAGAAAAATTGCTTAAAATACTAACAATTATTTTTGTTTCTAACTAAGTTGTGATCTCAATAAATGCTCTAAGATGCTCACTTATTTCTGAAAATGTAGATATATTGTGATGTGAGACACTTTTATTCTTTCCAGCAGTCAAAATGTATTTGCTGCTACAGGTATGAGAATGTCAAAGGTGTTTGTAAAGGTCAGATGGGAAGAGATTCAAGCCACAGAAGTCAGAGCAACAGTGTTCTAAACAAGTAAAGGAATTTCTAAGTCCCTTCACCCATTGAAAAATAGCTAGTTTTGACTACTGTGTTTTTGATTAATAAGTGAATGAATGAGATTGAATGGATTTGCATGCTACATACCATCCAGCAAGTGTCTATACTCTACCAAACATGCAATCTGATCCTTGATTAGATTCTCCTATAAAAAAATAGGTATTTAGTCTAAACTTATTTCACCAGGCCTCCCAAAAATCAGTGGTGAGACAGAGAATAATTCATTCCACCGGAAGCCAAGTGCCAGAGAAAGGTAGAATAAAGTGCCTGCTGAAGGTGCCTATCCACAGGTGCTTTATACAGAGCAACTAACCCAGACTCATGCCCAGTTTTCATACAACTACAGTGAATTGAGAAGAATCCAGGCCTAACTATAATATATCAGTTTAAATGGATGCTCACTAATTTATGCCACGTTAAAACCTGGCTGTTTAAAAGTGACATTGATATTTGATATGTCAAAATATTGGCTATTTTGACATATCAGAATGTCTCATGTTTTTTCGTATGATTTTGTAAACAAATATTTTGGATGCTGCAGTACATACACAAGTCTGACAGGTTCAGGCACATGACAGTCAGCCTGATGTATTATGGCAAAAGCAGACTTACTAGGCACATTATTTGCAATTGCTCTGTATGAGGGCTGTTTACCTAGGGCTTTTGGACTTCTAGATGTATGTTTATAACAGCTGCTCAGAGCTGGAACTCTGAATGTTTGAAAATCCCAGAAAAACAGGTAAAGATATTTTCTCTCTTTTGGCATATAGTTTCTACATATAAGAAAAGGATATGTGATCTAGACTTATCACAACTCTACTTTACCTTTGGTGCTGGGGGCCGGTTTGGGCTTCATGTAACATTGCACTTTCCTTCAGGACTTGTGCATAAGCATCATATGTTAGCACAGAGATTAGTGACATAAAAAGCCTGGGCTAGGACAACTGAAATGCTAGGTTCTGCAGTAAAGTAGATGTAATATCTGCAAGGCCATGGAAAATAACTTTTAAATTGAAATTAGTTCCCTTCATCTTCCATTGCTTTCTTTTTAGTTTAAATATAGTAACTTAACTCAAATATGATACACCCAGAGGAAAACCAGTTCATTTTCTTAACTGAAAAGAAGGCAGGCCCCAACATTTGACATGATGATAAGCCAAAATAGCTGGCCTCAAAAGTCTGTTGTGTGTAACCAGTTATCACTGAATTGTGTCTACATGTCTAAGGAACACTTTGTTAGACAGTAATGAGGTTATGAATAATTGGAAGCTGGTTACTGGATGCAGGCAAGCAAATATTTGTAAAAGTGTAAAGAGATGTTTCACACTTCTATGAGTGCGTTCACACAGCAAATCAGCATTAAAATGTAAATGAAATTTTGCCAGAATATTGTCTTCCATGTAACTTTTACTACTCGTACTTCTTGTACTAATAGTACAAGAAATTTGTTCATTATTCCTGAAACAGATAGTAACAACATTAGCTCACAGCTGATGATAAATCAGAGTGTTTCTCCCATGACCACTATATTTTCAGAATGTTTTCTCTTCAGGAATGTGTGCAGTGATCCTCCTTCTCCTCTACATTTAACACTTCTCTGTATTCCTGCTGTTATCTCAAACTTCAGCATCTTTAAAGTTGTCTTCCTTGATACACATTCTGTTCTTGAGCCAATTACTTCTAAGTCAAAAGTGTAATTTCTTAGGAGCAGCGGATCAAACCTTAGGCTCCTTTTACTTAGTTAAATATCTCGACCACCCATAAGATATAGTATCACACTTTCTACAACTGCTTCTCATCCCTTGCCCTGCTGCCTCACACTGGTCATAGGAATAATAAATACTGTATTTTTCTGCTAGATAGTTACAAACTTGAAAAGAGAAGTGGCTTATACACAGCCTGTCAGTTTTAGTTGGTAAATGGGTTCCTGAACCTCCTCACAACAGGAATCTTCTGAATTTGCACAAATTCTCTTCCCACAAGACCATTATATAGTTAGGCCCTTCCTCGTACACTTGACAAGAAAATATCACTTAATGTTTTTTGCATGTGTGCAGGAGGCAGTAAAAGAGGATATTTGTTTTTCTGTGTTTTTCTCATCATGCCTAAAAGACTGGTCATCTCAGGACATCAAGCAAAAAAAGCAAAAAATCTGATTTCTAGGTTAGAGTTATTGTTAACAGTACATGGCACTCCCTACACAAAAGCTATGAAAGAGTTTGTGTTTTCTTACCTCACCAAGGGAAAGAAGAAAATACCCACTAAAGGGAATTCAAAACCTACATCTGGCATTAAAATGTTAATGGAATTAAGCCTATTGCTCCTTGCCAAAGTGAGTTAAAGTTCCTCCAGTAAGGAATATGTAAGAATCAGTTTAGATGACCAGTAGTTTAATGCATCTAATTCCTCCTTCTTTTTTGCACCTTTGTATCAATGGCCAAGTAAACAGCTTGTTTATAGAAAAGGCTTCCACTTCTCCTTCATTACCTCCTCATCCTTCAAAACTCATTCTAAGATATGTTCACTATAAAAAAAAACCCACCCCAAATGACTGTTTTCTCAACTCTATCTCTTACCTGAATAATGCTGAGATATCCTGACCTACCTTTACAGTCTTCAGAATTAATTTCAATCTTTGTATGTGAAGACTGTAAGTTAATATTATTAAACTACATTAATTAGTTAATAATACATACAGAAAGGTCTCACCTAGCAAATATATTTTCCTACAACTGACTTATCCCTAAAGACAGCATTGCCCATATTATATCAATCTATTTCAGGTAAGCTTCTCATGATTTTTTAGGCTCAGGGGAAAAAGAAAAGGTCATCTCTGCATGATGAGATTCCTCTATCCTAATTTTGGTTTGGGATACAATTTGTGACAAAGACACCTGAATTTTGGTACCTACATATAAAAGTCTGTAAGCCAGGCAGTATCAAAGTTTCCACTATATTCGGTGAGTATGTAGTGAATACACGAGCAGAACCTAGAGATCAGTTCTGCTGACCTAAGATAAAAAATCAGGGCTTCACTGAATTGCCCACACAGAGACACCTAGCATTATTTGAGATAACCAAGGTTATCCCAGCTGGCTTCCAGCTGTGGTTCCAACAGGGCACAGTTTGCCTGTAAACCTTGGGTCATGTCTGAAAACTTCATGCAGATGTCTTAGGTATAACAGGATGTCTTAAATGATGGTCTACATCTAGATTCAGGTAACTGAATGCTGGCCCCAAAGGCTTGCCAGTTGGATCAGTCCCTGAGTTCCATTAACTTTGTTGACTTTACCTACTTTGTCCAAAAAGGGAGCTTAGACATTAAAGAAGGGATTCAGTTGCTTAAATAGGCATTGGTTGCCACTTCAGACACCTAGTGACCACTCCAGAAAAATGGAAGTCTCCCATAAGTCTGTTATTCTATCTGGCAGCCCTGTGCAGATACCTTGGACACCACAGGACATCTCAAATGGTAGAGATTTAAAACTAAGTTTAGCCAAATAATTTCAGTCCCTGGTGCACATAAAGACAGCTACCACAGGCAGTTCTGAACTCAATCTATGCTACGTGTGAAATCAAGTACTTTCTCACAGGTCAAATATATATCAAAGTGAACGGTTTGATTTGCGATGTAGACACACCACAGCAATAATTTCTGGACAACTATTCTGGTTTATCACTGATCTTAATAAACTTTTGTCCAAAAAAGATCAATTAGATCATCTTTTAGCTTAGGTACAACTTCTTTGCCTGTGGGTAGCAGGAATTCCAATATATCATCAGACAATGCTGCCAAGGGTTTTATCCTCTACCATTGACTCTCTGAGTGACATTTTTTTATATTTACCTTGTTTACTTTTACATGTTGCTTATGTGGCATTTTGCCTTTCATTAGAAAGTACCTCAGAATTCAACCAGTAATGGGGAATCACACAGGGCAAAAGACCTTAAAGAATTTATTGTAAATATCCTGACAGATGCTACCTACAAACATGTTTTTTTCTGATTTTTGTTTGGTATTTTACATGGACTGCTGGTGCTATAAACTGGGACTTATTTAATCAAGTAGCTTTGTGTATATTGGGACTGAAAAAGGCTGCTGTCCTACACATAGGAATCTTATGGTTTGCTATGAGCTCCAAATTTCTGGTGTTTAATAATAAGACCTTGCAGACTTTTCCTCAGCTACACAGTCCAGTAGAGTAGCTCCTCCTTCCTTTCCATTTCCTTTGCTAATTTTATGAACAGTTAGAGGGAAAACAAAGCAGATTTGCCTTTGTGCTTTTCAGTCTACTTCTACTCAATATGAAGAAAAGCAGGTGTCTTTTGCAAATGATAAAGCTATACTGGAAGATACTTCCCCTCCCAGCTACTGGCTTCTTGTTCTTTCAAAACTTTATCCTCTGGGACATCACAAAATGCTGTGAACTGTTAGTAGGTTGGCAACAATATAATTTATACATGTTGTCAAAGTAAGCACAGAATAAATTACAGGCCTCTGTGGTTGAATTCAAAATGAAAGACAAGACACTCTAGCTATTCATAACTAAACATTTCCTTTTCTGCCCCATCAGGTAGTTTTCAGAAGTCTGTTCACTTTGGGGACATATCTCAATAATGATTTTTGCCAGCTGTCATTCTCCTTCTGCTATTTGATCTCATGATAATGTACCCGGGTCATCATTTGGCTGTACAGAGTAGCCATTTCTTTGCTTTTTCCTTAGTTCTGATTGTTGCCTTTCAACATCTGTTCAATTGCTATTCCACCATCTTTTTGCCATTTCTTAGTAGTGCTTCCCTCCACTCTTTTAGCCATGATAACTGCCTTTTTAACAACTATTTTGACCTAAGCTACTTTACTGACAATGACCTTGCCCTGGTCAAATACCAAATCCTTTTTCTTCATATTTTTATATTCTTGCCAGACCTCTAAAGAGAAACTATTTCCTATTGCAAAAATATAAAAATTTTATTAGTGTCCACTTCATCTGGTTAGGTCAGCAGGTCCCTGTCAATCAGTGTTGACTAATAACAGTCACTGACTTTTCTTCTTTTGCAGCTTCCTCTTTCCTGATAGTCACCAAAGAAGTGAAAAGCAGCCTGGACCTCTGTTCTCATGCTGAACTCAATTTCATTTTTGTTATCTTGGAATAGTCTATTACTAAGTGAAGCTTCTCTGTGTAATTTAGATATGATTCTTCCTTAGGTGCTTTAACTTCATCCTGTTGAAATTAATGAGAAAATTATCATGTAGCTGCTCGTTTTCAAAGTGGTGTTGTAGACAAATGCCTGCTTACGAATGTCAAAAATGAAGATGTGTACTAGTGCACACATATGCACAATATGTCTAAACTTTCACAGCTGAATGTCTATGTTTATGTATCTAAACAAAGTGGTTTTGTTGCATGAGTGTGAGATGAAATAGACATATTAATTTTAAACCTGGTAAGATTTTCAATGTATTTCTCTAGGTTTTTTTTGTATTTGTAGATGAAAATTATGATGTGGTACATTTTTTATTTACTGGTTTGATTTCCCTTTTTTTTCTACTATGAATATTAAAATTATATATTTCAAGAATAAGGTAACATTGTTTTGTCATGCACTAAGTCACAATGAGAAGGGAGTGAGGCCAATCAACCCTTTCTGGTCAAAGCTGGAACCAGGACACTGACAAAGGTATAAATATGACTCCTCCCTAGGGAGGGTGGAA
Source organism: Pelecanus crispus (assembly GCF_030463565.1). NCBI lineage: Eukaryota > Metazoa > Chordata > Aves > Pelecaniformes > Pelecanidae > Pelecanus > Pelecanus crispus. The sequence goes on from NC_134645.1 coordinate 108,060,935, forward strand.
CTTTTTATAGTATATGTGCATTTTCTATGAGGCCATCTTTGTGTAAAAATCTGATGCAGTTATGGAAACACAGGAATCAACATCTTCCACAAACAGCTTACTGCCTGGTGTTTAGCTTAGTGCTTAGAATATTTCCTCAGAAAGTGGGATCCTTAGCTTTACCTACTTCCTCCACAGGCTAAGCAATCCTGCATCCTTGGCAAATGACATAGCCTCCCTGCCATAGGACCTCTGTCTTCCATGACAGTACTGGCCACAGATGTGGAAATGAAAGAAAGAAGTTAAGGCCCAAGAATGATCAGTGAAGTAAAAGATACATGGAAGTCTTAAATATTCATTCTACATATGGAACAACTTTTGCAAAAGCATTCAGACAAAAGCAGTACTTATTGTTTCACTAAAGGAAAAAGTGTGCCACACGCTCCTTGACGTACAATATTCTCATTCGTTTGTCAGCCTTTACTTCTGCCAACAAAAGAGTAACAAAAAGCAGAATTAATATATATTAGTCAAAAGAGTGATGGAAAATATGGCAAGCTTTTATAAATATATGTTATGGGAAATAAATGTAGAAGGAAACACTGGCCCAACAACAAACAAGTGAAGCTGAAAGCACTGCCAAAGAAAAAACCCAACAAAAAAAACAAAACAGAAAAAAAATCAGAGAGTCTGAACTGTTGTAAATGTTAATCTTGAACAAGAAGAATGAAAACAAGAATTGTCGACAATTAATTGGCAATAAAAGGCTTATAAAAAGAGATTTTGCTCAACGACTGATAAGGAAGTGGTTATTCCTGTAACACAGGCTGAATTTTTACTAGCTACCTGGGATGAAACAACAACCTACTCGTTTGCAGAGCTAGTAAAAATTGAATGTGTCTTGTATGTCTTGTGTGTGTCGCAACATACTGTGTTTTAGAGACAGCATCCTGATATGAGGACTGGAGAAGTGTAAGCTTCACATACAGAGGACTGTATATGGTCAGGTCAATAGCCTGAATAAAACCAACAACCTGACCTGAGCAAAACACCAAATAAAGCCTGTGGCCAGATGCTGTCTTTGGGACTAAAGCAATCTGTGACAGTCATCTGGCTAAGTGACTCTGAAGAATTTTTACCAAGGTGAATGCTGAAGCTGTCAACTATTGTGATTCTGAATGCCCTTATTTTTCTATCTGAATGAAGATAAATCAACTTAAGCACAGAAGTAATCAATGCTTTCTGCTCATCTGGACAGCAGAATTATTCCTATTTGAAATATTTACCAGGGAAGTTGGGTACTTTACTTTCAATATGATATTGGAGATAGATTTGTGGTAGGCATCAAAGGTCCATTATATTTTCATCATGTGCCCTAGATGTTATACCTGGCAGAGGAAAAAAAAAAAACAGAAATTCTTCATTGAAAGAGAGGTTTTTAATTTGAAGGTTTGGGTTACAGTTACAGCTATAGTCTCAGTAAGATAGAAGAAAATAATTAAATATTTATTTTCTGGGTTTAGATTGCTTTATGACTATGCATTAGTAGGAAACCCTCTGAGTGATATCCTCAACTGCAGAAGGAGTGACATCCTCAAATGCTGAAAATATTAGCATCCTTGAACTTGCCCATTGTGTGAGACAGAAAGGTGTTCCCTTGCTTTTGCTCTTTCAGTCTTTTATATTTTTACTAAAATTGGAGAAATTAACTACTGGACTGTGAACTCCATATGCTACACAATTGCAATTTTATGCAAATCCTTTTGATTATTATGGGATATAAGCAATTGGGTGCATGTATATGTTTACTGCAAAGACTATATCTAAAAGCTATAACATTGCATTTTTAATAAAAAATGGTACGTAATGAAAGACAATTAAAAAATCTCATTTGTCCAAGCTGACATCTTACTCATCTTTTTTTCTCTTCCTTTTTTTATGATCCATTTCTCCTCGGAGATCTCTTGCCACATGATTTGTTTCCATGAAACAATCCTTTTAAAGTATCAGGACAAGTTGATCACAATTTAAAAATGTAATGAAAATGTTTACAGTTACAGTAACCTGAGGAAGATGTTGAGTAATGGGTAGCATATAAAATCGTTGAAAGTTTCAAAGTTAATGTCCTTGTTTATAAAATAAGCGCATGAAAATTTTTCACTGTCTACACTAGATATTAAAATTCTCTGATGATGTTTCTTAAAGTTTGAAACAAGAGCAGAAAATTATAAGAATCCATTTCCAGGAGAATGAATGAATGCTCCTGAAGATTTCAAAGTGTTAGTGCTTCAGGAGTTCTCAGTGTTTCATTAAACTCCTCCAGGAAGCTGATTAGGATGTATGGGTCTGGTGGCAGGAAAGGATCTCTGTTGATAGGTATCTCTTGTCTCTTTTCCTTCTTCCCTCATAGAATTACAGAATCATAGAATCATTTAGGTTAGGAAAGACCTTTAACATCATCAAGTCCAACCATTAACCTAGCACTGCCAACTCCACCACTAAACAATATTACCACACACCACATCTACACATCTTTTAAATACCTCCAGGGATGGGGACTCAACCACTTCCTTCGGCAGCCTGTTCCAAAGCTTGACAAGCCTTTCTGTGAAGAAATTGTTCCTAATATCCAATCTAAAGCTCCCCTGGAGCAGCTTGAGCCCATTTCCTCTCATCCTATTGCTTGTTACTTGGGCGAAGAGACTGACACCCAACTCGCTACAACCTCCTTTCAGGTAGTTGTAGAGAGCCATAAGGTCTCCCCTCAGCCTCCTTCTGTCCAGGCTAAACAATCCCAGTTCACTCAGCCGCTCCTCATAAGACCTGTGCTCCAGACCCTTCACCAGCCTTGTTGCCCTTCTCTGGACACGCTCCAGCACCTCAATGTCTTTCTTATATTGAGGGGCCCAAAACTGGACACAGTATTCCAGGTGTTGCCTCACCAGTGCCAAGTACAGGGGCACAATCACCTTCTTGCTCCTGCTTGTCACACTATTCCTGATACAAGCCAGGATGCTGTTGGCCTTCTTGGCCACCTGGGCACACTGCTGGTTCATGTTCAGCCAGCTGTCAACCAACACCCCCAGGTCCTTTTCAGCCAGGCAGCTTTCCAGCCACTCTTCCCCAAGCCTGTAGCATTGCATGGGGTTGTTGTGCCCGAAGTGCAGGACCCGGCACTTGGCCTTGTTAAACCTCATACAGTTGGCCTCGGCCCATCGGTCCAGCCTGTCCAGATTCCTCTGTAGAGCCTTTCTACCCTCAAGCAGGTCAAGACACTGGCCCAACTTGGTGTTACCTGCAAACTTACTGAGGGTGCACTTGATCCCCTCATCCAGATCACTGATAAAGATATTTAACAGAACTGTCCAGCTGCTTCCCAATTCCTAGGATGTGGGAGTGAAACAATGATACAAATAGCTTTTGCTGCTGTAAATGTAACAATACTGCACAGGGTGCTGTTTCCCAAAGAAATAGAGAAGCTGCTACCAGGGGAAACACTGTGTTTAGTCATTTGAGCAGGGAGGGGAAATATCAGTGGCTTTTCTGTTTTCAGAAGTAGAATAAAGGCTTTACCTGGTTCAGGACAAAAAGGGAGAGGAGAATCAAATTGATAGCCTGCCATATAGAAGTATTTTCTTCCTACCTTTCAGACTGTGGGATTTCATTTTGTCTGGATGTCGTGGTTTAGCCCCAGCCAGCAACTAAGCACCACGCAGCCGCTCGCTCACTCCCCCTCCCCGATGGGATGGGGGAGAGAATTGGAGGAGTAAGAGTGAGAAACACTCCTGGGCTGAGATAAGAACAGTTTAATAATTGAAATAAAGTAAAATAGTAATGCTAATAGTAACAGTATAATAATGATAATAATAATAATGATACACGAAGCAAGTGATGCACAATGCAATTGCTCACCACCCGCCGACCGATACCCAGACAGTTCCCGAGCAGCGATCGCTGCTCCCCGGCCAACCCCCCCCCAGTTTATATACTGAGCATGACGTCATATGGTATGGAATAGCCCTTTGGTCAGTTTGGATCAACTATTCTGGCTGTGCCCCCTCCCAGTTTCTTGTGCGCCTGGCAGAGCATGGGAAGCTGAAAAAGTCCTTGACTAGCATAAGCAGTACTCAGCAACAACTAAAAACATCAGCATGTTATCAACATTCTTCTCCTACTAAATCCAAAACACAGCACTATGCCTGCTGCTAAGAAGAAAATTAACTCTATCCCAATTGAAACCAGGACACTGGAAAACTGAGGAGTCTAGTTGTGTCTGACTGTTCTCTTTAAATTTCCCACTTTACATCCATTGTTGCTGCCACTGGAGTCTGTAACAGTGGTGGGCAGGAATGTCAGTCCTTGAGTATGGTGGGCAGCTGGAAAGGTCCATCAGGTACCTGTGCTGATCCTATCCTCAGCTACCATGACAGTACTGCACCATAGCTGAGAGAAGACTGCACGGGGATTTTAGTATTGCACAGTTTAGACTGGCATAAATATCTTTTTTTTTTAGGTGGGGAGTGAGGTGTATATGCTACGGTGTCCTGTAGCAGTGACACTGCTGAAGTAGTGCAGTTTGAAGCTGGTATCATCAGTGATTCTGTCAGAAAGAGTTTTACAGTAGTCAAACTTAATGTACAATTGACAGCAATAAGAAAATCAAAGGCTAAACTGTAGTACTGAGAAGGGACGTTTATGTACAAGGTATTAATTCAAATGTATGTCCAAAGCTTACTACTCTTGTGTTAAAAGAATAAAAACAAACCTGGGTATAACAGGTGGGGTCATAGTGGTGACGATCTTTGTGTATTAGTGAGCAGAATCTCACTGGCTTGGCCATATGAGTTTATAATTCAATGTCTGGGCTACTGACACTTCCAAAGAAGATTGATTCTTTCTGATTCTACCTAAAACAACCAGAAAAGGAGGAAGTGAATATAAGAGCAGATTAGTTAACCTTTTGCCCTGAACATAAATCTCTGAAGAATGTAAAGAGCATCCGCAAAGATCTCCTACAATAAGGCATGAGAATTTTTCTCGTTGTAATATATTTCATAAGGAATGAAAGCAGTGAACAAGGTTATCTGCAAAAGCTCAGGAAATCTAATCATTAGCTGAACTGCTTAGCAAATGGTCCATATTAAATGGTTCAATTCACAAGTTGCTTAGGGATGACAACACAGTAGCAAGTGAAGGAGGGATTGGGTAGTCAAACCAGGAGAAAAATGATCAATGGTACCTAATGGAGGCAAACTGACACAATCATGATTCCTTAGCAAATGGACCTTAAATGCAACAGCACCTGCATGTTAAAATATGTTAGGAGAAACCTCATGAATAGTATTCTCACCATCTACATGTCAAGATGCAATGTTTACTCAGTTTTACATTCTGGTTGTGACTTTCTATAGCAACAGAAAACTCACTGTAACACACGTCAGTGGAATGGGGGGCTCCTAAATTTCTTGAACACTTTCAAAATTTTGTTTGCAGAACATTAGAGGTAATTCCAAAAGGGACATGAAAATATAGTCTGGTTAAGTTATGGACTGGTTTTGGCTGGGATAGAGTTAATTTTCTTCATAGTAACTTGTATGGTGCTATGTTTTGGATTTGTGATTAAAACAGTGTTGGTACACAGGAATGTTTTATTTATTGCTGAACAGTTTTTACACAGTGTCAACGATGTCTCTGTTTTTCATACTGCCCACCCCAGTGCATACGCTGTCAGTCCACAAGAAGCTGGGAGGGGACACAGCTGGGACAGCTGCCTCAAACCAGCCAAAGGGATATTGCATACTATATGAAGTCATATTCAGCAATAAGAGCTCACAGCAAGATGATGTTCAGTTATAGCATTTGTCTTCCCAAGTAACCATTACCTGTGCTTTCCAGGAAATGGCTAACCACCTGCCTGTGGTTACGAAGTAGTGAATGAATTCCTTATTTTCTTTTGCCTGTGCCCACAACTTTGCTTCATTTATTAAACATTTATTACTTCTTTGATTCATTATCTCAACCCATGCGTTTTCTCACTTTTGCCCTTAGAATTCACTTCCCCTCCCCACTGGGGGCAGTGAGTGAACAGCTATGTGGAGCTTAGCTGCCTACCAGGGTTAACTCACAACAATACCATTACTCCCTATAAAATAGGCACCTATTCTAGCAATTCTGTTTACATAAAGCAACCAGGTTGCCTATATTGTTGATGCGTGATTGTCAAGGCATTGCAGAAAGCCTCAGAGCTTTCCAAATCTTTACAGGAGCTAATTTGTAAAAGCTGTGTGCAAGGGAGTAACCAATTCCAGAAAACTCTGATCTAGCTTTGGAGAGACATTTGGGTTTCACTTCACCAATGGTAAAAGCTGGTTTTCTGTTTGAAGTACCTTTAAGTATTTCCACTTAAGTGTGGAAAATAAGTTATAAAGTAAATTTATTTGAGACTTCAAATATTATTCTTTGAGCAGATTGCCCCACACCACTTCTGATCCTCAAGGTCAAAACTGTGTCATTTATGGGGATTTAAGACAAAGGGATAATTGTGCTTTCACTGAGACTTGGCCAGATTTGACATGTTTACTCTCTTACAAAAATACATACACTTTTTCAACACTATTTCAGTCCTAAATTCTGTATAACTTGCATAACACTATCTACTTACACAGTTTATAATGAAGATGGGAAAAGAAAAATGAAGGGAAAGAAAAGAGAGAAAGAAAAGAAAGAGAGAAAGAAAAGAAAGAAAGAAAGAAAGAAAGAGAAAGAGAAAGAAAGAAAGAAAGAAAGAAGAAAAAGAAAGAAATAAAAAGAAAGAAAGAAAGAAAGAAAGAAAGGAAGAAGAAAGAGAGAGAGAGAGAGAGAGAGAAAGAAAGAAAGAACCCAAACCCACATGTACAAATGATCAAATGGTGCTTTCAGTATTTTTATTCTCTCTCTATCCCAAAAGTCCTGGTGCTAGTGTTTTTCATAACAATATAAAATTCTGTGCTCCAAAATATATCCTTTTTGTCAAGTCTTTTGAATACTGAAGACAGACACTGATGTAAATGAAAGCAGATGAAATTCAATTCCTTTTAAGACTATTCACAGCAGAAAATGTTATTAATTTGATTTATCTTTTTTTCTATATATATGGTGACAACTTAATTTAATTACTATATATGAATGAGGTGTCTCTATTTCTTTTCTTGGGGGATTTTTTCAATAGTGTTAAGTGATCAGAAAAACTGAAAACATTCTATTGCAGTATAATTTTACTGCACAAATTATTCACATGCAAAATGAATAGTTTAGGAAATGTCTAATTAGCTGAATACCTAAAATATGAACCAGTTAACAGTGCAGAACATGTTTAATTGTCTATTTCAGATTAAAGACAATTACAATGCCAATTAGTTATGGATAATTTAACAATGGTTGCTACCATATGTAACATTTCAAATTAGATGTCGCAGATACAGTTATTGTGGTTCATCGGAACATCCTATTTTATATATTTATTTTTCAATGCATTGTAAATAACTGTTTTCTAAATGTTACTCTGCACTTTTCTTATTTTAATTAGAAATTTTTCTACCAAGAAAACAAGCAGGTGTTCTTCACTGATTGATTGAAATTGTTTGGAAATTTCCGTCTTCAGTGATTTTGTGACATACTTTTGAAGTGGGAAATGGTAGAAAAAGTCAATGCAGTCGTTATGGATATTGTTAATGGTGGAAGGAAATCCAAATGTGACACAAAAAGAATTCAAAAATGAAGACATAGGCCAGGAAAAGAAAGGGAAAGATGTATTTTAAGACACATGAAACATACAGATTTAAACAGTAAGGCACTTATCTTTTGGCTCATGCTTACAGAGGTTTTCTGGAAGTGTGGCGGGTTTGTACATAGTGCTGAACACAAGATATTAAAAAACATTGTCTAGATTTTTTACTTACAGAACTGAGGTTTCTCATCATCTCTATTTATGTTCAAAACTATTTTTTGTCTTATCAAAAATACCTGCTTTGTAATTCAAATAATTTTTTTTTAAAAAAAGTAATTTTAATTTTCATTGTTGCATTATCATCCTGAAAGGGCTAGAACACAAATAAAGAAAAGAGAAAACATCTGGCCTTTTTGCTGAATACATCTCTGGTTTAAACAAATCCAATTTAATTCTACCAATGCTTTAATCTACAGCGCAGGGGCTCAGATATCTGTGATTGAAAGCTACCCTCACCAGGCCTAGTCCTGACCCCCAGCCGTGGGCCCACAGCCTGGCCTGGCCTAGGCCAGTCCCAGGGAGGTGGCTGATGCCTGGTGTTCAGTCTGCCCCAGTGCCCCGACAAGCTCCCCTGGGCAGCCCCCGATGTCCCCAGCTCACAGGGAGCCACTAGCCGCTGCTATGCCCTGCCCCAAAACCTTCTCCTTGGTCCCTGTAACTGTTATTAGGGAGTGAGAAAGTGTGTGAGCTAAAGGCATGCAAGAACTGCAAAATTAGAGACAGAAGTGTAATTTTGCAGACGACAGCAAACTGGGTGGGAGTGCCGATCTGCTGGAGGGTAGGATGGCCCTGCAGAGGGACCTGGACAGGCTGGACCGATGGGCTGAGGCCAACTGTATGAGGTTTAACAAGGCCAAGTGCCGGGTCCTGCACTTCGGGCACAACAACCCCATGCAATGCTACAGGCTTGGGGAAGAGTGGCTGGAAAGCTGCCTGGCTGAAAAGGACCTGGGGGTGCTGGTTGACAGCCGGCTGAACATGAGCCAGCAGTGTGCCCAGGTGGCCAAGAAGGCCAACAGTATCCTGGCTTGTATCAGGAATAGTGTGGCCAGCAGGAGCAGGGAGGTGATTGTGCCCCTGTACTCGGCGCTGGTGAGGCCGCACCTGGAATACTGTGTCCAGTTTTGGGCCCCTCAATACAAGAAAGACATTGAGTTGCTGGAGCATGTCCAGAGAAGGGCAACAAGGCTGGTGAAGGGTCTGGAGCACAGGCCTTATGAGGAGTGTCTGAGTGAACTGGGGTTGTTTAGTCTAGAAAAGAGGAGGCTGAGGGGTGACCTTAAGGCTCTCTACAACTACCTGAAAGGAGGTTGTAGTGAGGTGGGTGTTGGTCTCTTCTCCCACGTAGTTAGCGATAGGACGAGAGGAAATGGGCTCAAGCTGCACCAGGGGAGGTTTAGATTGGCTATTAGGAAAAATTTCTTTACGGAAATGGTAGTCAAACATTGGAACAGGCTGCCCAGAGAGGTGGTGGAGTCCCCATCCCTGGAAGTGTTCAAAAAACGGGTAGACATGGCACTTTGGGACATGGTTTAGTGTAGTCTACCCTTGATTGGTTTAGTGTGGACTTGGTAGTGTAGGTTAATGGTTGGACTGGATGATCTTAAAGGTCTTTTCCAACCTAAACGATTCTATGATTCTACTGAGATCAGAATAGTTAGCAGCTTAAGTATTTAAGAGGAATAGTAAAATAAAAGGATACAAAACCCTAAGAATAAAACCACAGGGCGCTAGAAGATGACAACTCAAGAACCTTGAGGATTTGTCTGGCCTAAAGAGCCCTCTTAGAGCCTGGCTTGTCTTCACTTGATTGAGGACTGTCTGAACAGCAAGGGCTCATTGGGCGTCACGATCCAAACTGGGGCTGCCCAAAGAGGGTCATGGAGGTTCTGTGATTCCCTTGGGCTAAATTAAGGTAAAACAACACCAAACGATTGATTAAACACTTGATTGATGGCAAAACAACAACCTGAACTTGGAAAGTCTCATGGTAGGCAACCTGAACCAGGAAAGTGCAACGACAGGCAACATGGGTTCTAATTGAAATACTTCTAAAAGTAAAGGAAAAAGAAGAAAAGAAAAGGGGAGAGAGAGAGATGACTGCCCTTGGATCCTGCAATGTCAATGGTAAACGTGGCAATCCTCTGGTGGTGGGTGCGCTGCTCTTGGAGCGCAGGGCCTCTGGCTGTACCAGCAGTGCCGGCACCGGGCAGGAGAGCAGCAGCAGTGAGGAGTCCTCCGGTGGTGGGGGCGCACACGTGGCTCCTCAGAGTTGTGCTTTTTATAGGCCAGTCCCCACCTCTAGTCTCACGCACTGAGGACCCACACAGTTCTTGTTCCAGAATGTTCTTCATCTTCTGCGCAGGCACCACTGCTGGTTGCGAGGGGTCTTTTGGGTGGTCGTGAAGCCTTCCTCAAATGAACTCCGCATGACCTTCGGCCATCAGAAGGCGGAACTGCGCATCTTCCGACATGCCTCACAGCTCCACACCAATCAGCTTCTCACCCTGTGGTGTTATGCAGACCTCAATTTATCACTGTGGAGACCTTAACTTGTCTCTATGCAGAGCTTAACTTGCCTCACCACAATGTCTGAGACATTAACTCTTTCAGTCTCTCACATTGGGTGTCCCATCAGGGGTTGTGAGCATATTAATATTATGCTAACTCATTAGCCCAAGCTGTCAGTTGTGTGCATTAACCAATAAATAATTGCTTTGTACAGTTAAATTGTGTATATCCAGTTTGTTTACAGTCTCCTTCCAGGTGGTAAAAGTAACCCAAAAAAGTGATCCAGAGATGGAGCATAAAGATACTTTCTAATCTTTAGGCATAAATTGATAAAAACATTTTACATAAACTATTGATGGTACTGTTCTAATTTATTTAAGCATAGTTATTTTCACTGCCATCAATAATCTATGTGAATTTATGAGAAATTAAAAAAATCTTTTTTTATCTATGAAGACCATTCAATCAATCATTCTGGTGTGGTTTTTTTTTTGATTGATAAGAATAGTAAATTTCTCTTTTCTTTCATCATCAATATATTTGAAATAAAAATATTTCATATTTTCACATAATTCCCAGATTAAAGCCTTGACTGACTTCTGTGGTGTTTGTATCAAGTCCAGATAGAGTGGAGTTATTATGCCTCCTCTGTCTGAATGTTCACAGTACATTATGTAACAGGTCTGACTTCGCTCAAAAATGTTCTTGTATCTCAACAAAACCCCCTATATTGCTTATGAAACCTCTATCTCTCAGAAAGTCTTATTCTGCTGGAAATTTTGCATCAGAACGAACAATCCAATTGGGCAGACCAGAAAAGTGAATTCATTCCCTTCTAAGCCTAAGTATGTATAAATTTTTTTAAATAGCAATGTGATCAATTTATGAAAATTAAGCTCACATAGCAAGAGTCCTTTCTGTCCCTAAAATTGAGGTAATAAATTAGTTAAGGATACAGTAACATGGGATTGTGTTGTCCACAACAGAAATTTGTGTAGATATAGCAAATCTCTTGCTTGGACTGGAGAGGACAATGAATATTACCTAAACAACCAGTATGAAATATTGACTATAAGACTAATGAGAGAATTAAAATTTACTATGAGCAGTTTTAATTTTCTCTAAACTTCATCAAGAATTTAAAAATGTGAACACAAACAACACTGACTTCTTTTAATCAAAACCAGATTTATGTCTACTATAGTATGGAGAGGACTGACCTCTGAGATCATCAAATAACAAGGGGACTGGAAAAAAATTACTGAGACTTGTCTTAGGGAGGAAAACAGTTCAGTTGATCTAATTGCTTATTATTTTTTTAGGTTTAACCACAGTTTATACATTTTTTTTCCTCCACTAAGAAGGAATGTATTTTATTTTTAAAAATGGGATTCTTTGAAATGAAAAAAAAAAAAAAAAAAAAGAACTTTTTTTTCCTGGAAAAGAAAGATCTAAGCTAAGCTTAGTTCTATGAATTTCTCTCATTTCTTCACTCTGAAAGTGTATACAAGAAAATTAAACACCATTTTGATTTATGTTTACCATTTTGATTTATGTTCTTATCTTTAGAAAAGCTGAAGAAACAATGGTCAACAGTCATGCAAACAAAATGAGAATTTGAGATTTGAATTCTTAGGGAAAGATAAAAGTATGGTTCAGTAAATGTGGACTAGAAACAAATCTGCAAGAAATCTTTCTGCAGCAAACAGAAAACTTTGCCCAACAAATTGCTAGCTCAAATCTCAAAACTTATTCTCACCAAAGTAAATGGTAAGAAACCTGTCCTTTGAAGTCGTTACCTATTTTTAATTTAGAAAGTCATTTTTATGTTGGCTTCACCAGACTCTCAAACAGAAGGCTGAATTGGGGTGGCTAGTGGGATGCCTAGCAGCATTACTGATGTTAGCAGCCCTGGCTCTTGAAAGGGTGCTGTAGATGTGGTACAACAGCTTGAACCATGCCTGCTTGCAGTTCAGTGCTGGGCTGTGTGAGAGAGCCAATGTGTGACTGGGTGCCTGGGAGTGTGTGAGGGTGTGAGTTGTCAAATCAGGATTACGAACATGTATTTCTTATTTTGTCAACTTCACAAATCCCTGAGGAGATACCATACACAGAAATCTGAACTGTGATTATTCTCAATTTAAAATGGAAATATTGGACTCTGGTCAAAGCCTGGTGCTGTTTGTTGTTTACACTTGTCTGTTAGAAATAGGGCCAAACACTGAGGGATCTTTTGCTTTATGATGCTATTATTTTATATTTCTATATCTTTTTGCGTTAACACATGATATTTTGCATGTATAGCCATTGATATTTCTTAGTTTTCTAAGTAACTTACACATGCTTCAGCTCTTAGCTAGTGGCTAATAATGTATATATGCAGTTCTTACAATTCAGCTACCTCTGATGAAAGCCATCTATAATGTTATAGTTAAATCAGAAATACAACTAGCCATGTTTCTTGACTTGCCGAGACTTAATCACCGGTGCCTTTCACCTCCCATAGAGATTTACCAAGCAAAGAAGATGTAAGAGCTGGCATATTTTAGCATTGCAGGAGTAGTAAATTGAAGGGACAGCATCAATCTGCAATAAATGAAGACCAGGACTGTTACATTTTGAAATTATGTTGCCATTGTAAATGACTAGAAAAAGAGAAAAGCAGTGAAAAATCTAGTTCTATACAACTTACAGATTTGCCACTTTTCTAATATGTTTTAATTCTGTAATGTAATTTTTAACATTATTTTTTTGCATGATATCTCAATTTGCTTTTGGAACATAGCTATTTGTATAGAACTATTGAAATATTTGCTCTTAATGGAACAATACATGCAAAGCAATGTTAAACACGTGCTTTAATTTTACGTACATGAATAGTTCACCAAGCCCATTATATTTACTTTACGTACATGAATAGTTCACCAAACTCATGATATTTAAATGCATGCATACATAAGATTAGTTTACATAAACATTATATAAATCCCTAATCCCTACTTTTCTTTCACTACAAGATTTGTTTTTCTGAGTTTCACTTATACCTGAGATGAAGTTCATTGGATGCAAGTATCAGCATTATTCTTCTACCTGTTTGTTTGCAACTGTTAAATGCCTTCCTACCTGTCACAGCTGGTAAATATTAGCAAATTATACAGCAATTCATTATTCAGATGAAACCTTATACATTTTGGTTAACACCTGGGAACTAACAAAATTATCTAAACTGATATATATGTGCCTTATGTCCCTGCTATAATCAGTGGAATGAGATAGGAAACTCAAAGACAGATTCTTATTCCTTTGTAGAGTACTTTGCTTTCCTGAAGCAAAAGCTGGTAGCCACTGCCTCTGTCGCTCATTTTTTTCCATTTGATTGTTGCCTCCAGCAAAATATTTTCTTTGTAAGGGCTCCAAATTGGTATCCTTTCTCTTATCCTCTGACTAATCTTCAAAATGCCTTATTACAACTTTTCTATAAATAACTTTCAGGATCTCACAAGTGAACAGCACAGGGAAAATATCCTATAATCCCATTACCTCTTCTGTAACTGGAAAACTGACAAGCAGGCAACCACTTTAATTAGAAGTTTTCAGCTCAAGGAAATACAAAGCTCTTCAGAGAAGTTAGATAAATTACCCAGCTACAGATCATACTGTACTGTATTTTGAATTCACTTGCCACAGCAAAATGGCACAAGTTAAACCAGCATGGTTCTGCCTTTTCTACCTACCCAGACTGCACATAACCTGATACTAATGGACCTCTCAGAGAAGAGGGAGAACACTTGAAACTTGGTTCTCCTGTGTGCTGGAAGACTCCACTAAGCACGGAGCTACTGTAGAAGAGATAGATTTCTTCCAGGTATATATTTAAATAGCTGTTATGTTTGTGGAGCTGAACCTTATGAGAGCAGATTTGTGCTGAAGACACATTGAGAGAGTCTCCTCTCAGAAGGCAGGCAAATTATGAGTACTCTGGATATCTTTAGTGGGTGTTTGAGGTAACTGCTGATCAATATAGTCCTTCTAAGAGATGAAATGTTTGGGGCAAAAAGAATTTTTCAGGCATATAGAGCTATCATAGATAAACCAAATATTTCTACAAGTTTTGAATATTCATGGTACTAAAAAGTTTTGAGGATTCAGATCTTTACTGTATGTGCCTTGTTCCACTGTAAAGAGTTAAATCCTTTTCTGAATTTTTGTCTGGATCTTTGCAAGTGCCTGTTAGAACTTTGTCCATGACCTACTGCACTACAGAATAAGAGTGTGAGGGGGAGCAAAGTAGCTTTTACCTCCTTCTGCATCGCACAACAGCAGGAAATTGTCTTCATAATGTATTCACACAAGCTGATGTTTCATTTATGTAGCTACTCTATGTTTCTTTCCTTTAGAAGTCATCTTATGTGAATCTCTGTCCTGAGTCAGGCTGTGCTGGTACAAGTCCAAGTGTAGGTTGCAGTTTTGTAACAGTGCCGCTGCTTTGGTACTATAATTATCAGTCCCTTACTTGATTTCAAGGAGACTGAAGTTACATGATCATGCACGTAGCCAAATAAATTCCAGTTTCTTATTCTAATAAATGCAAATGGGAAATACTATCTCCCTAGCAGAACATACGAGTCAGTGATTTTGAAGGGAATATGTATTTTACTTTTTCCTTTGTTCTTATATCTATCATTGAAAATCCAATCCAAAAGTTTTGTCAAGGAAAGTTGTGCCTTATTTTGCCTCTTCCATGCTCCCTGTATTTTTACCACACTTCACTACTGACTGACTGAGGAATTCACTAATTCCTAATGTTTTAGGAAACATTGCTTTTGCTAGTTGAAGGACTGAGCTGCTTTCCTCTTCTCTACTTGGCCCTGTTAGAAAAAAACCCAAATCTGAAGAAAGAAAAGCCCACAAACAGTAAAAAGAACCAAAAATGTGGTTTCCTAAGGGACTCTGAAAGGTCTGAAATCCAGCAGGGAATAAAAGAAGCATTCATTATACTTCTCTGCCTTCCTTTGGGCTAGTTCTGCCTTGACGTATGTGCAGGACCTCTGCAGAAACTGTATGTACTTTTCATTTGTCTTCAATCTTCCTGGCAGCAGTTTCGCAGGACTTTCACTGATTTGTATGCATTTGTAATCAGAAGCTTTGTCTTCCAGCTATATAGGGAAGCCAGCCTACCTCATATTCACTCACAGAATATGATTTCACTAGCACAAAGCGAATATGTTATTGAGGGAATTATCTTCAGGTACTGCAATTGACTGAGGCTGTTTTAACTACACCCTCATGAAAAGGGGTACTGGACATGAGAATACAGTTGTAAGCATTCAAATATTTTAGAATTCTACCTTTTTTTCAGAAAAAATATAGCCACAAAGGAAAACTTCTTTTTATTTAAATGTTTATTATATACTGATAGGAGGAAAAAATTCTACTCTCAAAGAACTATTATAATAAATCTGTTAATATAGCTGGATTTGAAATGAAGAAAAATTTTCTTTGGTCAGTTTTTTCCAGAATTTTGTTAGAGTAACTATTTGTAGTTGTTACCAGTGGTCCAGCTCCTTAAACCCATTAATCCTTTGGAGGAGATAGATGGGTTTTGTAGGATTTCAAATAAATAGTTAAATTAAAATCCTACCTGAAACAAACCAACAATTAATATCTATATATCATCTTCAAAAGCAAAGTAACTTCATGTGACATGGCACAAATACAGTAATCACCATGTTTTTTCAAGGACAATGGGATGCCCATAAACTTAAAAATAATAAAGTTAAAACAAAATAAAAATAAGTCTACATAAACTTGAAACAAAAGTTAAGATCCTAAACTATTCAGGAAATGAAAAAAAATCTGATTTTCCCATATTGATTTTTAACAATGCCTTTTTTTTTTTTTTTTGACGCTTATATTTTAGGTCTGTAAGTCTGAATAATCATATGATTTAAATCAATCTGACTTCTAACACCAGATGTTCAGACACCCATACAATGATGCTTCCACTCTGTTCATGCTTCTTTGAACTCTTCAGACTTTTAAGCAGAGGTGAAATAACAATGGTCAAGATCAAAAAACTAACTGGGAGCAATTGCAATACATTCTCTTCGAGTTGTGTACACTTTGAAGCAAACTCAAAGAAAGAATAATTTTAAGAATAATTTTGTTTTCTTGTATTTGTTTATAGAACAGCAATTGGCAATAGTAAATACGTTTAACAAGGGTAATAAAAGACCAACAAATAATAACTTATAAAACTTCCCTTTTGAACCAATCTACCAAGTTCTGTGGGGTTTATGTACTATTTACGTTTTATCTTTCTGATAGTTTTTTCTTGTCTTTTCTCAAATAAGTGATGGAAGATTTAAATGCTCTGTCTCCACCTCCTGGCAGATAAGAACGAAACAAAAAAAGTGGACTGGAATGCATGAACCTGAGGGACAAAAATTAGGAGGAAGTAAATTTCTGTTTCTTGATTTATTTGCAGCTTTTCCCCATTTCTAAAATCATTCCAAGCTATTATTATGTAGAGAAACAGAAAACAATGATAATTTCATGCAGATAGAGTCAAAAGATCATTTCACTTTGGCAATAACTCATAGGAGTTCTTCAACCCCAATTTTCTATTAAAATAAAACAGGACTTTACCATTTAATGCAATGAAGAATGTCAGTTTACAGTAAATAAGTATTTGGGGATTTTTTAAATCCCTAGATTGGTAAGTTAAAACAAACAGGATTTCATCTTCATTTGTTGGTATGACTAAAAATATAGCCATGTCTTTGCTCTAACTAGCTTACCTGGAAATAATGTACTTTTCCATGACGTTTACTGTAGGATAAATAAGATTCACCTTATGTGATTTCCATGTAATTCTGAGGTTTACCTCCCCACTCCCCGATATTATAGGTATTATCACAGATCATATTCCCAAATGCTGTTTATAATTTATTTTAGACAAACAGTAAAATAAAGTTTAGATAAAATTACAGCAGATATGTGTGACTTCTTTGATTAAAACCAAAGTTTTATACTGGTTAGTACTGCTATAAAAATCAATTAACAATTAACACACAAGTGTAAGGAAGAATGTCATTAAAGATAGTCTTAAAGGAATAAATTGCTATTGCATCTCATGCCAGATGACCTTTGCATACAGCTTATATTAACATATTTTTAAACTTAAAATCTTCTATGCATTAACTGCATCATACTCCAGTTGAAAAATTAAAACAGCCCTAAACTTGGTATATCAACTCTCAATCCATTTATCTGAATGAATAATACATTTATTTGAATAATCTCCGTTTTGAGCTATAATTCCTTCCTAGGTGTGATCTGCCAAGCATGCTCCGTTTCATTCCAAGAAAAGCAAATAACACACATTTTCTTTTTTTCTATTCTACCCTTTTATTTGGGAGACATTTCTAGTAAATTTGGCCTGTCCTCAAATATACTTGCAAATGCAAGTTTGGGAAAGAAAGATCTATTGCCCATCTACCAATCTAGCTCACTTGACATATGGGCCAACCAAGTCCATGTTAATATACTCTTGACACTGTATGCATATACGGTCCCATTTCTTGTAACATGACTGACAGTTTGTCCACTGGTGTTATTAGCATTCCTTAAGTAAAGATATATGAAAACCTGAAGTGATTTTTGCTACCAAATATGTTTGAATGGAGGATGCTTTTTTAAGTACTTAATTAATCACAATATACAGAAGCATTATGCTTAGTATCCAAATCTTCACTGCATATATATGCAAATGAGAGCATATCTCCTTTATAAAAAGTGTATCATCTTTTAGGATTTTTTTTTTTTTTTTTTTTTTTTACAACCAGTACAAGGCTATTTATTATGTTAGGTAGAGAAATGGAAAAGATCTAGTGTTCTGGCAGGGGGCAAATATCAGCAATGACACCTGTATTCTCTTTTTTTGGGTGAGGGGTAGTCTTTGGTTTTGAAGTTTAGACATTTACAGAAAGCAGTGATGAACTGATGCTCTGTGTTTACGGAAGAGTTTTCCACAATGATATCATTATCTATTATATTAGTTAGGATTGCAAGGAATGTCCCCAGCGGTTTAATGTGTTGTCAATAAGCAAATTATGAATTTTCAAAATTTCTTCTCCTTATAGGTCTCCAGTCTTTCCCCAAGTATTATCTACTAATTTTCATTATTACTTCTGCTTCAGAACACAGTATAAAGAAGGTATAAAGAATAGTGGATATATACAAATAATATATATTTTACTACATTAAAAACCAAAACATGTTTGTCATTACTACTATGCAGATTAACATTTATATTTGTATGTAGGGTTAGCAGAACAGGGGAATGGGAAAAAGATTTTATTGTAGAATTTTTTCACTTACAAAACATTTTCCTTGAAGAACAAAGAAAATAGAAACAAACTCTGCAACTGACCTTTACCAATAAAACTGTAGAATTTGTTGTCTTTGGAGAATGTTTAATAAGGAAGAGAAAGCATCAAAATGCCACTTTTTTATTTACTTCTCTAAGATATGTTTAAATCATCTTATTTGATATTCCTCCAGAGGAAAATAAAATCTATCAGCATGGTTCTAACTAGTATTTTACTCGTATAGAAAGAAAGAATTATCCTAGCATAGGTTTTACTACTGCCTATCTCAGTTCTAACTTACAAGAAGAATGGTAAATAAGATTTACAGAGACAGACTACCAAGTTTAAAGAGTGCTTTGAAATACATGGTACTAGAGGAAAGGTTACCTTTAGAAACCTGTACTACAGATATTGATTTAAGAAATAGACATGTACTTTTTTTTATATATATATAAATAAAAGGAGGAAAACATTGAAGTTTGCCAGAGACCAAAGTCGTGACTTCATGTTTTCTTTAATATTCAGTCAGTATTGCAGTACTGAAGTTCAAGGCTTACTGTATCATCAAATAGAAATTAAGTTTCTAAAGTCAAACTTCTATTTATCATGGATAAACACATTCACGGAAACATATTACACAAGACTGTCACTGTCAGACCACTAATTACAAAATATTAGGGGTCAATTTTCCACATTAACATTAATGAAAGCTCTGTACAGTCATTGAACAAAGTGTTATTGTGTGATAATAACATGCCCAGTAAGACTGTAAATCATAGCAATGAAAGCCTATTCACACCTACAGTAGGTGCATCATTACTCTGTAACACCTGAACACCTTTAGTGTGATTCTAAAACACATTTACACTATATAAAATACAAGGAATTATATATTAATTTAACTCATTGAGAATATTAGAACATTTTCTTACATTCTTATATTTCTTACCTTAGAAATCTATGAAAAAAATCCCCCTTTTTTTTCAATCACACTGAATTCCCAAATGTTTGTAAAATATAAATAAGTGTATGCTTCTGTTAGCCTACAGTTTTTACAGAGTCCTGAATTTTTGTCATATTATTCAGTTTTTCTGGGATTGCTTTTATCTTCCCATATGCCTCCACTAAAAAATAAAATCTATCAACCAACAGTGCAAAGTTTGTGAATGTGATGTAAAGAAACATCAGAGAGGTTGGAACTCAGCTGTTTTTTCTCTTTAAAAGACCAGTGAGACCAGAATGAGTGTGAAGTACATCTATTGTATGTGGTTTTCCCTCACTAATGTCTATGAATATATACATGCACATAAATCTCTCCTCTGAGCTGTGAAGAAGAAAATAAATTTGGATGCTTATCTAAAATATAAATTGCTTGTTTAGTATATGACTTTAAATGTTTTCACCTTACAATTTGAAAATGTTGGTTACCAAGCTCTTCTGCCTCAGTGAAAAAGATACTTTGCTTGCAGAGCTGCACAGTGAAATGGAAAACTTGTTCTTCCTGTTTTCATCCCTGACTCCAGAGAATGCAGGGCAAAAGAGGGACGATAAAGATCCTCTTTGGCTAATATTAATTAATATATGTATTTAATATAGCTAGTATATTTAATACACATATTTTTCTGTTGGGTCAGCCTCTGCTATGTTCTTCTGTACAATCTAATGGGAGCCTTTTTCATTTTATTTTTCACCTACCTGCAGGAATACATTTCTCCTAGTAAGTAAATTGGGCAGTCACCTCTCCAGTTTCACAGTTCCAGAATATTTAGGCTGGATTCACACAATTTCTCAGAAGCAGACCTTGCTTCATCATGTGTTTCACTTATACCGAGGCTAGAGCCTAAACAAAGGCCTGCTTCATTCAGATGGTATTAGTGAATTTTAAATCTGTACTTGCACTCAATTTGTTACTGAACTATATTATGCAAGGATGAATTTAACGTGGGGATGCAGCACAATCCTACCTGGCAGGCAAGAAGTTTCACTTTGCTACTCCCTCCATACTACACTTTATACTGTGGCTGAACCTAGTCTTACTTTGCTGCCATAAGGGCCTCTACCCCAAAAAGCTACATTTTATTTATATTTGATGTGAGCTGGTTCCTTGATCAACTTGACTGGAGGATGGCATCAGTATTTATGTAGTTTTAAGGGGACTCAGATTCCTACAGGACAAGATAGGAACTGAGCAATGATTTCAATAGTGTTTATGTTTCCTAAATTATGGGCATACATCCCTAAAGAGACAAATAGGAAACTATATGTATTTGAGGATCTGAACCTTAGTTATACCTACAAAAGTCAGACACTATTACGGGGTACATGAATGCCTTAAGTAAAACCTGGATAAAAGTAACAGATTATTACCCAAGACAAGATAAGATGCCATTATTTTCCTTCAATATACATAATTATCTGTTCTGTAAATCCAAAGGTAACCTACTTTTAAAATAGTGTCTACATAAAAAAGAAAAAAATATATAGTTTCATTATTATATTTTTGAATATAATAAACATGGTGTAATTTTATATTCATTATATTTTTGTCCCGATTCCTTGTCAAGGCATCGAGTTTACAAGGTTTCTTGCCATTATTATTTGAAAGAGAGAACTGTAATTCTTATTTCTGTGCTTTCATGATAGGCTGTGGCACATCTGATTACAACGTGTCACTTTCAAAGGACATATAACAGACTTTCTAGCCAAAGTTTATATCCAGGATCTGCAAAACTGTCAGAACTGCACAAAACATAGGGTGCAAGGGCACTTATCTCAATAACAGAAAACAAGGGAAAATGTTGGTCACATGACTGTATGATAAATGACTGTGATAGCCTTTCCTTCCTTTTGTTCTGATGGTAATAAGGATATGAAGGTTGTAGAGCCAGGTGACTGCTTACTCATTGTATAATACAGTTAATGAGCTGCATTTGTGACATTAGTATAATCTGTCTGGTTCATAATGTACTATAGCACATGCATTATTTCACTGAATGATTTATGGGAACTCTATTATGTTGTAATGCATTTCCTATGGTAATAGATAAGATGGATTATCTTGTGTTTCATAGCATAATGTAGTTTTGGACATCACAAACATAATTGGCTTATAAGACATCATATTTCATTAACCAATGAGAATGATTTTGATGACAAGTGTCCCTTCATTAATTAAACATTTCCTTTTCCTTGTTATACAGTTCCAAGTATCTCCTAAACTTTTCAATTATTTACAGTCTTTCTTGTTACTTTATTTGTATGCACCATTCTATAGCAAGATATTTAAATGTTAGCTCATAGGAATTAAAGACTATCTTTTAAAAGCAAAAAAAAAAAAAAATAATTATTAGAGTTTCTTCATTCATTCATTCATGAACAATTCCTAGTCTAGATCAACCTCCTAAGGAAATAGGTCTTGTCCTAAAATTTTACATCAATGTGTCAGTGTTTGTTTGTTCCCATTTTCCACCATTCTCAATCTGGTCTGGCAAGGAGGTAGATATTAAAATTGTTAAATGTCTTCAAGTTTTGTGAATATTAATAGATGGTGCTGGTTGAGGGGAAAGACACTGTAAGTGATCTTATATGATGAGAACTAAGCCCCTCTTTTTCCCTGTTGAAAATATATGGCTTGATAATCAGCAATATCCCTAACAGCCAAGTTGCATAATCTTTTTGCTGAAGGACTGCAGTGGGAGAGAGGGAAAAAGAGCAGGGGAATTTGAAGGGAGAAGAAGGCAAAGCAAGGGAGGGTAATGCTAAGCAAAGCAAGGCAAGAGAAAGAAGGCATTTTAGTATCAGGGGCTTGTAGGAACATGCAACAGAACCCAAGTTATCACAGTAGGAGGGTGTGATAGAAAGCTGGGCCAGACAGAGCCTTGAGATACAACTGGTTTACTTGCATGCTAAATATATGTAATGTGTTCCCATCTCTAAAGCTGTGGTTTTGGTTTTTAAACACAAAATTACAAAGTAGAATACAGTAGCTATAAGCAGAGATCTGAGAACAAGTCTGCTGCCAGTGTCCTGCTGATTGTCGCTCCCCGTTTCAGTCCTGCACTCCAGTCCGAGAATGTTCTGCGTCTGGTCATTGCTGCAGACTCTTGGAGAAGTCCCACAGTGTGCCGTCATGCTACTGGTGTTGAAGGCTAACTCTGAAACTTAGGTAACATCATATCAGGCCAAGATGTTTTTGTAAGCTGGCAAGTAAAGGACACTTAATCATCCCTAATCAGAACAAACATTCAGTATCCTTTAACCAAAGACATCCTGGAACAACTAGACCTTGAAGACGTACTGAGAAACTGATAAAAGGGAACATCCTACTCCAGCAGGTGCCAGAAAAACTGGATGATTGCCAAAAAACAGTAACTGGGGGAAAAGTAATTCTGGCAGGGGGAGATTGTGACCACCGACTCAACTTAGGACCAAAAAGATTTTCCCCCACACACCTGTAAGGAGCATGAGTGTTAATTTACATAGCAAGCAAGGCTAATTAGAATACAGTTGATAGCAGATAGGATGGTAATTACTAACCAACTATTGTAAAAAGAATGATTACTAACTCTGTAAGTTTTGTGTATAAACAAGGTGCAGAAAGTCCTGTTCAGTGTGCTAGCTTTGTGGAATTACCACCTAGCATCCACCTCTGCACAGAAATGAAATAAAATCAATATCTCAACTCAGTGTGTGGATTGGATTTTTGCACACTGGGTAATGAACTCCCTTTGTGAGAAAACACTGGCTCCTTGCTTGTTTTTCTATTTTCTTCTGCCCAGCATCAGATGTTTCTCTAAATTACACATATTCCACTGCTCTTAAGGAAGACTTAGCCTTTGACCTCCTGCTGACACTTCCATTTAACTTAACGTAAATGGCATAATTGGCAGTTATCTTTCCTTTTGCCCAGTTCTGTTGTTTTAATGAACTACTATACAGATATGCATATAAATGCATATAAATGACAACATTGTTGAAATGTGGGCTTTCTTAGCCCTACTGCTTCTGGTTTTCCATTCCTTTGCAATATCTGTTGCTGTTCACAGCAAGCTGATGGGTAATAGTTCAAATCATCATAAGATTTCCATACTACTCCTCAGTCAAAAGGAGGGTCCTTTGTGGTGCACCATAAATTCAAACGTACAGAAACCAAATCTTTTGCCACACTGATACTATAAAGTAGATTAAATGAAGAGTATAAAGAAGTTTGGTAAGTTGCTTAAACTATGTATGAAAACTGAGCTGAATATTTTTATATTCAGCACTAGATCAGCAACCTGATCTAGTGAAAGATGTCCCTGACCATGGCAGGGAGGAGTAGTCATCATTTAGCATATAAATGGACTGGTGGGTAAACAAATATAATCAACATTCAGTATACTTTTTTTTTTTTTCCTCCCCCATTCTGAGCACACAAAAAAATGCAGCCAGGCAAGGAATGTGTGTGGTAAGCTGTATGGATGAAAATTAGGTAGCTGTTCATTAGGTTGTGTCATTATTTTTGTCATAATTTAACAACAAAAAAAAAAAAGTCACATGTTCTAGAAATTCCTACTGAGAGACTTTGGAAATTGCCCAATCTCTGGTTTTATGTTTTAAATCTTGTTCTGTCACTTACACTTATATCATTTTTAAATTAGGAATTTCCAGAACTTACCCTATAATGAAACTGCACAGTATCCTCAAATATCATGACTTGACATGTAGGGACTATACAAGTAAAAAACATTTAAAAACAAATATTTAATCCACTCATTTGTAGTGATATGCACTTCTAAAGGAAATTTAGTCTAATTTTATATAATAATATAAATATTTTAAAGAGCAATTTTTCAAATTGTAACTACGACTCTCTGATAAGACATAGATTTTCAATAAGATAATAGAAGAGCTTGATTTTCACAAGACAGTTACATTTTCTTTTTGATTAAGCACTTTACATAGAAGCAGGAAAAAGGCAAGACAGTACACTCATCATAGGTATGTGTAAATTATACTTTCATTATTAGAAAAAAAAGCTCAAACAACTACAATTTGCTCACACTTTTCTCCTTTGCAAGTTTAAAATTGTGATAACTACAGTATATCCAAATACCAAGTGAGTCAAGAAATGAGATTCCACTTAATGATGGCACATTGTATTGTATATTTACAGACTACGTAATTTTTTGAACCCTAGCCCCAAAATAAAAATGCAAAAATACATATATTACCCGTATATTTAGAAAGCTAGTAAATCCAACCTTCACCTTAGTTTCCTCAGTAGAACAGGTTTCCTCAGAAAATAAGTTTAATAGCATTTCAAGAGGTTAACATACCCAGCCTTTGGTGAACCAAGTTATAAAGTGAATAAGTTCCAGAATAAAGAATGCTCGCAGAGAATTGCTCTTTCACTTTGCTTCTCTTAGAAAGCCTTTCATTTGGGGGGAAGCAAGTGGGGACTTGATTTTGCTGGAAAGAAAGGAGTGCAAGTTAGACTTCAGAAGCAACTTGCTACCTGATTTGGCCTAAGAAATTTTATTTTTAGATCTTAAACTTCTGGGAGCAAGGACTAACTTCTGTTACACATTTTAAAAAATAAAAGTCTTATGCTTTAATGGAGACAACTGTGGGCTCAAACTCCCAGGTGAAGTAAAGTCTTCCGTTCTCCCACGAAAATCTACCCCTCTCCTCAGCAGTTTCTATTCATTTTCTATTGGTATATATATGTGATTCTTCTCCTGTTGTACTGGCTTCTTTGTATTCAGCTCTGAGGGACACCAGTTTTTCCTTTACTTAGGTATGTGATTTGTTCAGAGAGATTTGATAGCCACAGGTGTTTTTTTTTTTTTTTTTTAAAGTAAATCTTATCTTTTCATTTCTTTTCCTTGCCACATCTTTTTTCCAGGAAAAAGTAAAGTGAGATAAAAAGAGAAAAACCTAAATTTTTTGAGATGGTTTTCTCTTTTTTCTACTCCGCTGCCTGTGGCTGGAATGATTTTTCAGGTGAAGCAGACTTCATGAAATGATCTATTTAAGCATTTCAGTTTGAAATGGTTTTTAAAAGACTGTTCCTTTCTGGAATAACTGTAATTGGCATACTGAAATGTGAACATTTTCTTCTACAGAAACAAAATAATGTATTGTGATTTTTTTTCTATTCAGTAGGAAATTTGAGAACTTATTTAACTCAATATCTATTTGATTTTTTTTTAATCAAAAATGTATTGGTCTAGCAATTCATAACCCATTTCTCCACATGATGATTAATAGATAATTGTCATTGATAAATGGATTTATCTGATATTACAATTAAGGACAAAAAACCCCATTGTATTAATTGACCAAATGAAAACCAGAATTACTGGATTTTCAGACAGCAATTGTCAATTTTCAAGTTAGTGGTAAAGGGTAATATGTTAGGCTGATATCAAGTTAAAAAAAAGTTATAAAAGAAAATGATATTTTAATCATTAAAAGGGAGAAATAGGCATTAACTGAGTCTCCTCATATGCCATCCACTGCTAGCAAAAACATGTCTAAATAGTAGGCTGTTATTTTCTGGTAGCAGGTGCTTTTTGACTCTTAGCTTTGTGGACAAGGTCCTAAGGAGAAGTTCTTTGCCTATAAAAAGGTGATTAACATGATTCATTTTCAAAACTGGTTTTCAGCTTTTTAATAGCACTGCATTTCTAAAGTGCAGGTTCCTGTATTCTATGTAGTGGACATTTCCTATACTGGTTTTCTGTGTTCTCTAGGAATAATTTCATATTCTCAATGGAATCTAAAGGATCTGTTTGACAACTAGAAAGCAGAATAAGTTAGCTAAAAGGAAAGGCTCTCATCCTAGGATATGACTTTGCCATTATTGGGAGATTTAATTGTCTTTTTTTTATACAAACAGCAGATGATTTATTATATTTCTGATATATATAGCTTTAAAACGTACCCAGGGTGAGAAATCCACTAGCTAACTCATGTATTTTGTACCTTTAGTGGGGTTAGTGCTCTTCCCTGAACGTTTCCTGCAAATGCACATGCATATACACACATAACTCATAGGATTGTACTTTAAAAATCCACTGAAATATTCTAGGGTATGCTCCAGTCAATTGAAATATCATTAAAGAATGGGACAGTAATAGGTATCCTCTAAAGAAAATTACATATGCAGTGTCTTCCAAGGTCACAACTAAAGGAAAGCTACAAGTGCTGCAACCAAGACTGAAATGTTCCTGGATACACACAGATGGAGAGTTTTAGGAAGCCAGAGAAACTCAGAAACTGATTTGCTTAAAGACCTGAAGAGTAGGTAGAAACTGTGGGTGGTCTTTCAATGTCTCAGTTTTTGTCTTATATTCCTAATCTTACTATAAATCATAAATACAGGCATTCACTTTTTGCCTGGATTTTGGCCAATGTCATTATTCTGTATTGGTTCTCACTTGTGTTCTGCTGTAATAGTCTTTACACCTCTTTAATCCAAAAGAAGAACAGTTATACTAGCCAGATCAATAAAGGCACCAAATAAATTGACCTTTAAACACACAGACAGTACTCTCTGTGGAAGTTGCTGAAATATAAAACATCTCATTGTCTCCCAGATCTTTAAATGTTTCAGTTTCTGATTCTCAATGATGTTAACAGTCACTTTAAGATTAGTGAAATAATTTGTATCATTAAGGGTCTATGGAGTCCTAGACTACAGAGATGTACTTAGAGGGATCAGTTTTTCAGAGTCAGCAACTTTTTTGGTTTTATATCCATTACTTAGCCAATGATACTGAGAATGACATTTCTTAGTTTGTAAATGACAGAAAAATAAGAGACCAGTAAACATGAGGAAGACACATCTTTAAAGAGCTGGAGGAAATGAGAAATGTTCTTTCAATACACAAAACTGCAGAATAATGAATCACAAGACTGCAAAATAAATTGAAGGGTGAGTAAATGCTAAATGAAAAGATACTACAGCTTCTGACCTTGTGAAATTTTGTGTGCAGTAGTGGAGAAATCCCTGAAGTCTTCATCTCAACTTGCAATTGCACCAATTAAAATAAAAGACACTAAGTTGCATTGTTGAAGAAGCACAACACAAATCACGGAAAGTAGAAGTAGTGATGCATGAAACTGACTACATCCCAGACATTTTCTGTGCTGGTCTTCAGTATTCCTTTTCATATTAATCAGTGTTGCATACTTTTTTTTTCCTGTAGAAGATGTCATGGTTTAACCCCAGTTGGCAACCAAGCACCACATAGCTGCTCACTCACTCCACCCCAGTGGGATGGGGGAGAGAATCTGAAGAGCAGAAGTAAGAAAACTCATGGGTACAGATAAGTTACTCCTAGTGGTAGACAGCATGCTCAGAACTAGGAGAAGGACGGACTTAAATCCTCTTCATCCTGAGAGGCTTTAATCTAAAGTTGTCATACCTGCAGCAATCAGGTAATAGAAGGAGGTGGGGTAGAAAAGCCCTCTAGTTCAAGTGTTGAAGTTCAGCTATAGCAGAAAGAAAAGGAGAAATGAGGGGGTGGTTCAAGACCAGTCAGGCAAAAGAGAAAACCAAAGTGCATTTGCCCATACAAGCACTAAATGGTAGCTAAAGCCTGGGGAAAATCCTTACACAGAAGGAATGCATAAACAATAATTCCATCAAAACTTAGCACTAATGAGGGGAGGGATTGAGTTTGAGATGGTATTGAGAATTTTCCATTAGCTGAGGCAGATTCTTTCTATTATTAATTTATTTGCTTTTTCAGATCCTATTTTTAGTCACTAGTTTCTCCACAGACATTTTACAGGACATGTCTATATATTCAGTAGTGCAAAATCCAGCTGAAAGCTATTAAATTACTTTTGGGTAACTTTATGGAGGTAAATGTCCACTAAATTAATTTCTACACAGCTCTACTGAGGAAGCAGTTTGCAGCCATAGTTCTCTGACACTAGATACTGTAGAGGTCAATAGTTGAATGCTAGAGAGCAACTGCTACCAGAGAGACTGAATGAACAACCAAAAAGATGAGATCATGCATATTTCACATCTTGGGCACTGACAAGTTCTAAGCTAAATTTACCTGTGGTCTAGATTGAGATGTAACTCAGAAGTAAGGGTAGCCCTCATCTTATCCTTAGTTGTTATGAAAGCACCCTGAAGTTAATGGAATTCCATGAGCTGTGTGTAAAGATACTATTTGTCACTAAAAGAGATTTGACTTAGACACATGATACTTATTTTAGTTCATAAACACCTTACAGTTGAACTTCCAGAGTGTTATGCTGTGTGTCTTTACCTCAATTAACCTTTGATAATAAATCTGACCAAAATAGCATGAGTAAAATACAGAACAAAAAATATCCACCCCAAATTACACTCATACATTCTTGCTGTCCTGGTTTCAGCTGGGATAGAGTTAATTTTCTTCCTAGTAGCTGGCATAGTGCTGTGATTTGGATTTAGTAGGAGAAGAATGTCAATAACACGCTGATGTTTTAGTTGTTGCTAAGTACTGCTTATGCTAGTCAAGGACTTTTCAGCTTCCCATGCTCTGCCAGATACACAAGAAACTGGGAGGGGGCACAGCCAGAATAGTTGATGCAAACTGGCCAAAGGGCTATTCCATACCATATGACGTCATGCTCAGTATATAAACTGGGGGGGGTTGGCCGGGGAGCAGTGATCGCTGCTCAGGAACTGTCTGGGTATCGGTCAGTGGGTGGTGAGCAATTGCATTGTGCATCACTTGCTTTGTATATTATTATTGTCATTATCATTAATATATTATCATTATCATTACTATTTTACTTTATTTCAATTATTAAACTGTTGTTATCTCAACCCAGGAGTGTTTCTCACTCTTACTCCTCCAATTCTCTCCCCCATCCCATTGGGGCAGGGGGAGTGAGCGAGCGGCTGCGTGGTGCTTAGTTGCTGGCTGGGGCTAAACCATGACACTTGCTTAAATCAATTATTTTTCATAAATGTGATAAAAGCAAGAAAAAAAATATTCAAGTCAATTTGTACCATTTTGGTTTTAAAGTACATTTTTTTTTTCATGGGGATTCCTACAGAGGTTCCTTGAAAACCGTTATACATATGCCTGTTTTATATATATGGATATTCATTTGTTGTCTGAAAATTTGAGTGTATTTCCTTCTAGAAAGGTATCTGGCTTATTACCTTTAGTAAAACCCTGGGTGAAAGTTTGCTTATTTTCCTCAATGTGGTTTCCCATTTGGGAATAAAAGCAGACACTGCGGACTGTATATGTATAACTATGAACAGTTTGATCTTGCCATTGGCATTTGATATCAATTTTAAATGATTGAGATAATTGTTTCTATTATTTTCTATTTTAATATCTTAGTAGCACATGCAAAGCATGACTGGAATGGGCCTGATTCTATCAGCACAAAACAAATCATATTCCTTACTCTAAAGGCCTTATCAACAAAGAAGGGTAACAAAAAAATGAACAATTTTATGACTAAAATAGTGAGCTGATACACTTTTGATCAATTATACAGAAGAACTAAAAATTCAGGGTACCAAGGGACAGCTTTTGCATAGTTACTCTTTTCACGGTAGAAGTACAGCTCAGATACAAAAGCTGAAATTCAGCATAGTACAACCCTTCAGTTCAAGACATTGAATCACATAAGCTCACCTAGTATTTGTCGTAAGGGTTTATCTGAAGCTTGAATATTGCTTACTGTTAATGATGGCTACTATAAGTTCATTTTCACTTAACAATTTTTAGTTAGTTCTGTGCTAGTATTTCCTACCATGTGCATTGTTTTGCTTGGAAGATATTTGAAAGAACATTTCTGACTAGAGCTGAGAAAAGCTAAAAAGAAATGATAATTTACTAAAAATCATTGCTAAATATTCAGCTCCATTTAAGCTGTTAACTAAAAAATCTCCAGTACATGCAGTAAATTGACTTCATAACTCTGGAAACAAAATGCACAGAAGAGCCCCCTCCCTTTTTTTTTTTTCTTTTTTAACAAAATTCTTTAGTACACTCAAGTGCCACAAATTAGGAAAGAAAAAAAAAAAAAAGAAAAAAACACATTAAAAAAAAAAACCAGCTAAGAAAATTAAAGGCAAGTAACTTTTAGGAATGGATGGAACATTAATTAGAAATTAGCTGCCTCTTGTCTCTGAAACCCCGCCCCCAACCCTCAAGAAAAGTGTTTTTCCTAAGTTATCATATATAAGCATCCTGCTTATTTTTCTCAGCTGCAAAGCACAAGTGAGCATGTTGCTCTAAGTCTCTAAGAAGAAACTGTTCTTCAGAACATAGTAGATATCTACACGGTATATTCACATGCACACACAAAAGTTAACTGGCACCATAATGTTTTAATCAGAAATGAAAAAATACGGATCCATATTCAGGAATCTTGCCTTTGTGATATCAAGGTTAATGTTTTCATTTTGCTCTGTTGGCAGTTATTCCATGACATCCTAACATTTCCTTTGGATATCCGATAAAATATTTTCTGTCCAATAAACTTTAATTCCTCTATTGCCCAAGAAAAAAATGTAATCTGTGTCTTTGAAAGTAACATGTTTTATCATCTACTCATAATGCATATTGTTCGCATTCAGGACTTACAGAATACTTGTGTAGCACAGAAAATGCCAGAAGGAAACTGAAGCCTTTGAGTGAAAATCTTCTATTGTGTTTCAAGGGATAAAGAAAAAAAGTGTAGTGAACAAATTCAGAATAGTGTTAAAACCAAGACCTACAAATGAAGAACCATAAGAAAAGTGTAATGCTTTGTAATCTTCTAGGCTTCAGTTAAGTCTAACCCTGGGTCTCTGTGCACTTGAGTAGCCTTATGTTGCACTCCTGCTTTGCTGTGCTGCATGCATTCTTTTTCAAATTTCAGAGACCTGACTCCTGATCCAAATCACAGTACAGTGATTTCAGGTCTGACTTATTACAACACCATGACTTCTTACCGTCATGCAGCTTCAACTGCAGACAGCAGAGTTTGTTCTGATTCTGATCAATGTAATATCCGATTCATCTCATAGTTTCGCTAACAGTGTGACTCCTTGCTTGCAGAGCTCAGAATAATACACTGGATGCATGTGTTTGTGTGTGTGTTTGTGTGTTGTGTTTTGTCAAGCTTACACATGGTCTCAAATATCTGCAAGGTATTCTTAAAATATTTAATACAGGTTTTAAATGTTTTGTTACAAAATAAACTAAAATATGGCTGTAGCAGTAACCAAAGGAACAGGTTAAAAGAGTTAGAAACAGTCAGGTATCTAAATATAAAACAACTGTGGAAAATAAAAGGAATGAGAAGCTACATTATAGTAACAAACACAATGTACATGGGACCACCTTTCTCTGGCACTGAGGTCAAAAAGATGTGGAGGGGTCCATGTGCATTCTCCTGTCACCTGAATCAATGCTGTATCCAAACTGCGTATTAAGAGTAGGCTCTGAGCCTTGACTGTGCCTTGTAATTCTTTGGGTGAGTGCTATCTAGCCATCACCAAATCCAGGCCATCCTAACAGTATAACTTGTTAGGTGATTGGTTCCAGTGCTCTAGGAAATTCCATGGCATTTTTGGTTCATTGTGATAAAATGTGGCACAGCTACAGACAACATAGTTAAACAAAAGAATATTTAAAGTCAAACTTTTCTGACTCTTTTATTAACTACATTTTATTCATATGAAAGAAAATAAACAAACAATAGTATAGTTAAAAGACAAAGAGTTTATTTACTACCGTCAGAAAGAAATATTAAATTGAAAATAGAAAACACAGTGCAGGGAAATTTTGCATGCTATTGTAGTTATCTAGCATACAGTATTTTCCAGATACTGTGATTATTACTTTCTTGCCAGATATACAGGAAACACAGTGTACCCTATCTTTTCCATAGAATAGGTAGTACAGGAAATAATGATCTGTTATGATAGTCCAACTATGACAGAAGTAAGAAGCTAATTTCACTAAGCTAGCCTACCTGTGCAAGTCCTTGTGCTATGTCCTGGCCATAGTTCTGTGTCATTTCTCTTGTATAAAAAGAATGGTTTTAAATCACCATTTTTATCGAGATAGTATCTCCTATGACATCTCATCTTACACAAATAGCTCCAGCACATATGAGGAACTGACCTATAGTGTCATCTTTTCGTTTGCAATTTAACAGCAATTTCAGACTATATCCCACTATTGCAAAAGCCTTCCTTTGAAAATCCCTCTGACTCATGGTTATCATGCTATCAAAATGCAACTACTGCTTCAGCTGGTGCAGACTTACTGAGCTACTTTTGACCTAGAACCGATAGTGTCACAGGTATTGAGAAGACCCCACAAAAGAAAAACAGAAGAAATCAATCATTTTCCTCTTTGTTGTTGCTCTGTGGTTGACTTTGAGTAGCTTAAAATGGACACAAAAATTGTCTGCATAAAATTTAGTATTGTCTGCACTTTTTGAAAATTCTCTCAGGATTGGCTGCCAGAGGTCCTTGATGAAAAAGCAAGCAGGAGTCCAAAAGTTTTGTATTTGTTTCTCTTTTTATCAGTAGTTCAAGGAAGTTATTAATATTATATTTACTAATCTAGTCAAATTTAAAATTTTTAATCTGTTTTTTGACACATGCTATTATTTTGGCTGTTACAGTGTATATGTTTTTGAGGTGAGGAGCTATGAACCTAAATCCCATTATCCTGACTTTTTCTTTTCACAGAGGCCTATCTGAACTTTTACATGTTCTATCCTATCTGAACTTTTACATGTTCTATTACCTTGTCAACAATTTTGTTTACTAAATCAGTTGAGAAGAAGGAGATTCCTTTTCTATTGCAGCCTAAGGGTTTGTAGGCATTTCACTTCTTTATACACCCTTTAAAATCCCACGCAAATAAAGCCAAAGTTTGGTCCGTATTTTCAGAATGTTCATTTTGCTTCTGGGCTTTTCTTGTGAGCAGATGGAGATAAAGTAACTATAAAACTGTATATCACAAATTGGATGAATTGACTACAGTACTTCTGAGTGAAACCACATACTGACCTAGCCCCCATGCTGAGGGGAGTGGCGGGGAGCACAACAGTTTAGAAAACAAAGCATTGGCACACCGTGTCTTAACATTCTTGATCAATTACAGTCATCTAATTCTTCACCAAAAAAAACCCAATGGAGTTGTGAATAATTAGCCTTCTGCCTTTTATTCCTATCCAATGTCAGGGAGAAGTGAGGACTGGCTGCTCCTTAAGGGACAGGGAGCTGAGGAAGTCACCTCCATGGCCAGGCCAGGACAGACCAGGGCAGACGGGGCAGGTGTCTGAGCCAGGGGAGGGGGCAGGCCTGGGGTTGGAAGCCAGGCTCAGTTAAGAGCCCAGACGATGATGATGAGGAGGGAGAGCAGAGACTGGGCCGGGACGTCAGCCTGCAGGTGGGAGTCAGGATCAGGCCTGGTGAGAGTAGCCAGGGTCCACCCTTGGGCAGGCCAGGCAGGCCCATGGGGATGGGGACAGTTTGGGGTCAGGCTGGGACGTGGGCTTGAGGGTGGGCCTGGTTTGGTAGGGCCCACCAAATATATATAGCCCACCAAAATTATTAACCACCAAAAAATATAGCCACCAAAAATATATAGCCCGGGCAGGGCTGGGCTGTGGGGAGCTGGAGACCAGCCCTGCTGCTGAGGTGTCACTGGGGCAGGGGTGTTGGCCCCGGGGGGCTAAAATGGGGTCCTGGGCTATGGGCAGGGTAGGGGGAGGGTGCCCTCAGGGCCCTGACAGTCAAGATAATAGTCCACAGAAATAGGCTATGCTCAAACATAAAATGAGATCAATTAACTAGCTAAGTGTTTTCAGTGTCAAGTGGTATTCATTTGGTTTTCCTTTTGAAATTGCATACTTTGTATTTTTATCAACTTTTTTGAGGCAAAATCTTAGTATCTGTTAGAGTCTTGATAAATATTTTTTAAGATTCATATTTCAAGGTAAGTATTGACGGTCTCTTTTTTAGGAAAAAAAAAAAAAGAACAAAACACATCTGAACTTTAAACCCCAGGCAAATCCTAAATCTATAGCATTATTCATACTATAAAAATAAGTTTTTAATAATTGGTAATAGGAAAAATTATTTTGGACAAAAATAAGAAAAAGGTGCACAAAAAAAAATAATTAGAAAACAGATAAAATGTAGAGAAGCATGACTGTCTCATTTGACTTACAAATGTAAATTTAACATTGTCAACCAGGAATAACATCAATAATATCAGAATTGCAAAAGTGTGAATTACAGGTCCCCAAGAAATGAGTTTCTACTTTAACGAGTAAGAGAATGAAATACTTCAGATGTGCTGGGCAAAAGAAATCTGAATATGGCAAGAAAGCAGATGACTCCCAGCTACCAATTAAGGGAGAAATAGGCAGACAGAGTTGTAATGAAAATAAAACATTCAAAATGCATGAAGACATTAAATAACCTTTTGAAGCATGTGATGCATTCTAGAAAAATGTATTTGCAGAACAGGAAGATTCAGATAAGAGCAATAAAATGTCAACATTTGTGAATAACCTCCAAAGTATTTCAAAGTTATACAGAGCTTAAAACCCCTGTAGGAAACTTCAGAAACCCTGGCTTTTATCCTGTAACTGAAAACAGCACTGATATTGGAGAATTTTCCCCCTTTCCTCTTTCCTTTCCTTATTTCTTCCCCATCTATTTTCCCTTCCCTTCTCTCTCCCTGATTTTAAAAGAAAATACTACCAAAATAATGCATTCCTCAATATATAGAAATGAACACCATTCTACTTGATCTAAAGGATCTTGGTTTCAGTGAGATATTCATCAATCAAATGAAGCATTTAGCTATGCATTTCGGGTCCAACCTTAATTCTGCTATTAATTAGCACTAATTTAGTGACCTCACAATAAAAACCCTCATTAATGCAGGATCAGTTACCCTTGGGCTCCTTATCTTGCTTATTACTTTTTACCCGATGCTTTATGCATAGAGAAGATTTGTATTTTGCTAATGGAAACCCATTTACATACAAAGATATACATACAGATCGAACTAGAAGACTTTAAGTGTAGTACAACTGGGAATAGTTTTGTAATTTGCAAATTTCCTCCTAGTTAGGATTTCATCACACTGATCTCTCCTCATTCTTTCCACTAAAAGCTGGCTTTTCGCTCACTTTTTCTTTCTTTCTCTATTTATGCACACCTAAGTATTTACAGCAGACCCATAAGCTCTGGTTTTCCCAGTCACTCTCTGGGAAAGCTTTACAAGTCATATGTCTGAGTTTCTATTCATCCTTTGCTCTATTCACACACATCCATGTCACTGTCTTCTATTTTAGCAGATATTAAACAAAGAAAAATTTAGGATATATTTCTAAAGTATACTGCAAACAGAACCATAATCACATTTTTCTTTCTCCTGGCTGACCATAAACAATGATGGGTAGTTAGCCGAAAGTAAACAGCTGTCAATATGATAGTCATGATGAAAAGATAAAAGACTATCAGTGTGTGAGCTGGAAGATGTTTTATTATCCTGACACTGTTAGCTTGATACTTCCTCTGACAGGCCATTGTTACAGACTTTTAGTGGTGATCTGAGCTTTTAGACAGAAATATTGAGGAAGGTCATGCAGTCCCAGATCACATTTGAGACCGACTTTTTTTCTAATGAGCCCTCTGACTCTCACTGTCTACATCATCAGTCCAGTGAAGTTACATTTGTAGGAACAGAACTAGAGCAGGAGGAATCTACTCCTCTATGTGCACTCTTTCCAGAATTATAAAGGAAGATTGATGCAAAATAAGTTTTCCCCATGCTAAGTCTACTGCAGATGCTCTGAAAGTCTTACGCTTATTGGAAATGCCTGTGTGAACAAAATAGAGACACGTACATTTTTAATAGGAGGAAGCAAAGCTAATGATCTTTATTTTGGCACTGCCTGCCAAATTAGAGAAAGCATCATTCGGGTCAGGTTTTTGAAAAGAACAGAAAAACTTTTTTTTTTTTCTTCCCCCACTAACCTGACAGCCTTGTACAAAAAGAAAACTTGACTCAGAATGAATTTAAAGGAAGAGCAAACAAGGCTAGACAGTTACAGAGGTATAACTCTCTGGAAAAGAACATTCAGGGTTTTAGGGAAAGGCAGAAGCATGCTGGAGACACTGACAGTTCCTAAAGAAAGCGAAGTCAATAAGGGCAAAGTCACAAAGAAGCAGCACCAGTATGAGGTAAGAAAAGGTCAAAAGTTCTGACACTGGCTCTTAAATGAGCATACCTGGAAGGAAGTTTCCTTTGATATTAAACCAGATTGATTAGGGTTTGTCAGAATGTATGCAACAAAGCAACAAAGACCCAATGATGTTTTATAAGAATGACTTTTGAGGTCAGCCATTACAATACTGCGTCTTTGTGTTATATACCTGAGTGGAGAAATACAGCAGAAACTGCTTTAAGCATTGACAGGCGCTTTGGCTAGCTTGTAAGAAAAATAGAGGGAATACATGAAAAGGACCCTTAGGATTTGTAGTATTAATCTCCTTAGAAAATATTGTATTTAATAAAGTAATATGAAATTATTGCATGCTTTTCATAACTTAGTACTTTGATAAAATTACACATTGATACTTTGCTTTTCTATTCTAATTATTTTTCAGATAACATCGGTTTAACCATTCCTGAAACCAATAAAAATCAGGCCATATTTCAGGTTAAAATGTTTATGACATAACCCACTATATATAAACCTTAATTTTATTCCTATATGATTTAAAATTATGTCTTAATTTGACACAGATTTAAAAACCTAAGGCAAATACATTTTCTGTAATATTTGCCTTACATGCTTCTGCAGGCAGTCGCTGTCTATTCCCACATTATCAGCACAGCAGCCTTGTGGATGGAAGGCAGACAGGACAGAGGGCATGCAGTGATTACCATGGTGTCAGGTACTGCTCTTTCAGAACAGCAGAGACATAGTCTTGAGGATCCTGATTAAAAAAAATTCTATTAATCAATGATATACCCTTTTTTTTTTTTTTAAGGTTATAAGCCCTAGACTCTTCTAACACTTTTAAATCCATAGCTGTTTCTTTCTGACTTGCCCAAGATCACAATGTTGAAATGCAGGTAAATGATGTAGCCATAGACTTAGGCTGTACTTCAGACTTTCTTAAGAAGCAAGTTGCATTTTATTAAAGTGAAGCCACTTAAGTGAAGCCGGAGCTATACTGTTTCTGAGCCCATCCCACTGGGATTCAGAAGATAACTACTTCAAGAGCAGCATGTGCTGCTCCCTGCATATGAATGAAGCACTGCCAGAGGGTAACAAAAGGTTTTTCCCCAACACCTCTCAGACAGGAAGACTACATGAAATACATCTTGATGGCAAGCAAATATATTTTTTGCTACACTAATTAAAAGAAAAACTGTCCTAATAAATTTTTACACTAATAATTATCATATAATGGTACCATCATGTTATTATATAAAATATGACTATGATTGTTATCACTAAGGATGTTCATTTAATGCCTTATTATGTATGTGCTGATAATACTGCCTGATCCTTTTTTGTTTGCTGTGCCAGAGGTTGGACTGCTGAGTACTTTTTCCATGCAGTTTAATATGGAGAATAAAGTACTTAAAGGACAAAGGGTGTTACTGATGGTGATATTAAATAACACCACAGGTGAATGGAGTGAATCTCCAAACTGTTACTACATTCTTTCAAGGTGAAATAATGTTGATTTTGTCATTTGAAAGGCAGAAGAAAGTTTTTGAGATTTTTCCTTGGATCAAAATTCTGAAGGCCAACCTTTGTTTTCTGATTCAAAATAAATTGTATTTGGTTGGCTTGTGTGATAAAAGTTCTGGTGCTTTTTACCTAACTACTACTAGGTGCTTTTTATCTAACTACCCACATCCCCAGCTGTCCTTTTGTTTAATTAAGTGTGTACTAGTTAGGCTTACATGGTCAAATAAATGATCACTGTGATTAAAATCTGAGTGACCTACATTTAAAAAAAATTATCTGAATCTCTTCCTTGATCTTTATCATGATCTATGCATAACCTTGCATATGTTTATCACAGCACTAAATGTCAGTGACTGTACCCCCACAGTATTGTATGCTATTATCTGTTATATTGAATGCTATTTTATATAGTTAACAAAATATTTTAAAATTACCATCTGTATTATGCAATGCTTATTGGCCTATTGATTAATTTTACTGTTTTAAAAAGACCAGAATATGCATAGATTAAGCATGTTTTACTCTGCCTGTTCTAGAGTCAAGTTTCAGATCTGCAGAAAATTCAAATGCGTGGAAAACAATGATAAAAACTGTCCACCATATCAGACACTCAAAAGAAAATGAAATTGAGTTCAGGTGTGAATAGTTTAGTTTTGTAGCTGGACAACAGCTGAAGTTTATCAGGTAATGACTGCTTTTGCAGAGGAATGTTGCACATAGACTCCTAACCACCAAGACAAACCTGAACCACTTCTTCAAGGAATATATTTATGAGCTTAATAAATGACAATTTCCCATATAATCTTGCCACATGGAAATACTGTTCTAATATATTAAGGTTATTAAGCGATAGGAGTATAGAATCTGTATTAGCAGATTAATAACTAGACATTCGATAAGACTATCTGTACTGATTTGAGTTCTTAAAGGTAAAAGACAGTAACAATAAAAATACGTCTCATTTAAAAACGTAGATCTATATGTTAAAACCGAAATATAACAACATAGCACAGGCAAGAATTTATGTAGTTTGCAAATATCTGACTGAGGTTATGCTATAGGCAGTGACTATAGGGCCTTGGGAAAGAGGTCTAGTTTATTCATTTGAAAGAAAAGACTACATTGGGAGTTGCTGAATCTGATAGCTCAATAGCCATGAGTCTACTACAGCACCATGTTTCAGGGACAGCCAGTAGCGAGGCTGAGCATAAACACAATACATATATACGTCTACATGTGGTCAGCCATACAGATGAACGCTGACAGAGGACACATCAGTCACACAGACATGAAAACCACCAACAGCCTTGTGCGGTTCCTGTCAGGTTGATCAGAATGAAAACCCATTCATTGAGAAGATATACAATGTGGATCCCTCCAGCAGCTGGGCTCAGACACTTAGTCTCCCTAGTTGCTGGCATCTGGGTATACCAGCCGCAAAGGCCACAGCCCCATTCTTCTTGCTGGTGCTCAGACCTACATACAAACCATGGATCCCCTTCAGTAACTGGGTTTAGACAGTCAGTCTACCTGGTAGATGCCCCTTAGATCTCCAGTTGCCTCGGAACACACACATGCAAATGGATCTCTCTGGTAGCTGGTCCACACCTATGACCTTATCAGTAGCTGACCCCCAGACCCCATGATCTCTTCAGGAACTGTCTTGGACCCCCTGGTCTCTCCAGTAGTCACCTCTCAGACTTGTTGATCTCTCCATTATCCAGCCCAGCCTTATGGCCTCCCCAGTACTTGGTTCCAAGCCTCTTATTCTGCTTGCTGGCTATTTGAATTCTGCTATGAAGTAGAAACAAAAATAACTTTGGAATATATCATATAAAAATACACATTTTTCTCTCCTATTGA
Organism: Pelecanus crispus; assembly: GCF_030463565.1. Lineage (NCBI taxonomy): Eukaryota > Metazoa > Chordata > Aves > Pelecaniformes > Pelecanidae > Pelecanus > Pelecanus crispus. The sequence continues at coordinate 108,101,174 of NC_134645.1, forward strand.
CACTAAAATAAGAAGTACATAAGATTTGGAAAGCTACTTACCATCAAATATCTGTTTTTCCTTTAACAAGTTAAAGAGGATTGCTACAGAAGTTTCGATGGAAATTAGTCTTTTGATTCCTGCGGTACATTTAATCTCTACTAGAAACTGGATTAGCTCAGTTTCAGAAAATGCTGTTTCTTCATATTTCTCTCCAGCAGGGTAAAAACAAATAGCAAAACCTTGCAGGAAAACCTCTTGTTAAGAAAATTCCTGCCTAACTCTGTGAACCCAATGGTTCAGTTGATCGTAAGATGCTTCTGTTTTCAATCCTCACCTAAACTGATATTGCTGCTCTTGTGAAGTTTCTGTGTCAGTAATTGTTATCAGTCCTCAAAGTAAGAAGTTTTAAAAAAATCATCCAGGTCCTTTTTTCACTCCTTGTGCATGCAGAATTTGGGCTTATTTAATTTTGTATTTCTTTTGATAAAAGAATTTTGTGTTACATCTGCAGTAACACATGGACCTTATATCTCTTTAAAAATCACAACTGGAAGAAAATCTCTGTGGATACTGTTTTTACCTTTCTTCCCTTTCCCATTCGACCCTTGTTCTCCTTACCCTCCTTCCTCTTCTTCCTTCCACCTCTCTTTCACTCTTGAAGTGATTGGATTATCTGATAATTCCAGTTTCTTGTTAGCAAGTATAGTGTCTTGTTAGCATCTCTTTGTACTGATGAGGAGAATATTGGAGAAAACATAATCTAGTTTCTTAATTTAGGCTGCTGCTTGTTTACCAGGAGTCACAGAAAAAACCTGCATAGTATTGCCTCAGCATGTTCCTAATACGCTTCCTCTCTTATACTCATTTTCATAGTAGCACCCTGTTTTTGTAATAGTGTAATGAAATTTCTGTTTTGAAATGTTCCTCCTGCTACTCTTTATTATTACTCTGCTTATCTATCCAACACGGTTTAGATGAGGATTAAAAACAGAATTTTATATACCGCTTAATTTTTCTATAAGCTGTAATTTTTTATTTTTTATATAAAAAGAAATGTTAGATATGCTAACAAAAAGACACAAAGTAAAATAAAGAAAAATAAAGTGGTATATAAATACAATTATAAAATTGTAAATTGATGCAAACAGCAATTATGTCATGTAGGTGTTATCAGAAGCTGCAATGAAATTTGATACTGGATCAGAATTTTTTTTTTTTTTTAACCTACTTTTCTAAGTTCTTTCCTGCCAAATATTATGTTACTTTTCCATACACTACTGTGACTGGATATTTATATATGCTAAGTTCCTTACTATTGTACCTGTAGTAGCTATTAAAGACATTTATTCTTCAGGACAATAGTGGATATCCAGAAATGCAAATAACCTTGTCTAGATTTCACTGTTGTGAATATGTTTGAAATGAATACATTTTGCTTCTCAGAGTATCATACAGATTAGGTCTTTTCAGTAACCAGCTCAATATTTTCAAAATAATATGTTTATTAATGTGAATTTATTGTCTTGTATCAGTTCCAGAAAAAAATGAAATTAAATAATGATTTTACATTTAAGGAGCTGTTTTAAGGATCACAGCATATCATACTGACTAGAATTGAGTATATTACGAGTTTCTATTTAGTCATTTATCATATCATATATAATTACCAATTATTATTTTAACAATTGATTGCATCAATTAAAATATTATTTGACATACGAATGAAGTTTTTAATTCATGTTCTGGTGCTGCTAAATATTTACGCTGGAGCTGAACTTGATCCAATATTTATAATCCATCGGAAGAATACAAGCTCTTATAAGGGAAAGTCCAGAAAAAAATGTCTTAACTTCTGGGAGATGTTAGCAACACTGGTGAGAAAAGGATGATTCACAAGTCCTTGAGTACTTTTCATCTAAGTAATGTTCTTGGCAGGGTGAACACTTGTCTGGTTTTGAGAAGTGACAAGTGACTTTGAAGTTTAACCAGGGTCTAGACTGCTCAATGAAGCATATATTATTCCTTCCTATTCTCCATAATGGAAGAATTGCTGCTTGAATGGTTTCCTCAGCTTAATCAACAGATCAATCTTGCATTCTCTTCTAGTGCCAGAACAATTTACATTTATACCCTAACTTTACTTCATTGTTCTCCATAATTTAGATGCAGCCTTGACTTTTCTTTGTTACTGTCATTACATACTAAGATGAGTTCATCTATGTCATTAGTGCTCACATCCACTTCCAGTGTGACTTTAAACTTGAGATATTTAAAAAAATAACTACGTACATGATTTTACAGATAAACCAAGTGCTCTTGCCTTGCATAATCTGCAAAGAGAGAAACAGCTGTGCAGCAACAATTTCTTTTTTAAATATGTTCTTGTGTCTTTGATTAAACTATAACTTCTGGCAAAGAATGAAAAACCTCAGGGAAAAAAAGATGTTTCACTAGGTCTAAAATGAAAAGCAATCTCAGACATTAGCTTGCAACAGCAGCTTTGACAGCTGGCCATTTTACAATTGCAGTGGCAACATCTTAATTGATCTTAAAGCCTTATGAGCAATATTGTAGACTTTCACTGCATTTATTCACTATGACCCTCAGAGGTACAAACAACACATGAAGGAAGAGGCCATTGGTATGGCAGGAAATGGTAATTTTAAGCTACAGTTTGGCCATAGGACTACAGATTGTTTTGGGAGTCAGTACCTTCCATAAAACAATTTGAGGGATTGGAATCTGCTTTCTTTTATGGTGTTTCTTGTACTGGTTATGGACTGTTGCACAGCTCAGACTTACTTAGAACAGCTATATTTGTTGTGCTATGCTCCCAGACAGGCACACCCCTAACTAATGTATGGGATGGGAGGTTGTATTTAGAGAGACATAAAGCCTTCCTACATCTTACTCCCTATCCTAGAGTCTTCTACAGTCCTGTATCTTGCTAAAATACATAGGAACTATAGAGAGAAGGATGTTCCTAATACACAATTCCTTCTCATGTTGTCATACTTCAGTAGATGGAAATTTTTAAATATGCTTCAAATTCTCTTGGTGCCTATCTGCCTCTCATACACAAAGGTACACAAACAGACTGCTAACTGATAACTTGTTTTGGCAACGCCGTTTGCTTCTTTTCATATTTATTATCCACTTAGATTCTTATGCTGCCTCTAAGTCTCATATATTCTGATTTCCCTACACAGAACACTTAGAATGGTTTTGTCTGCATTGATTTTAATTTGTCTACAGTATTTCATTTATGTATTCATTCTCCAGATTTCATTTTCTAGTTTAAATTAGACTTTTTCTGTGTTTTCTAAAAAGTCCAAAAGAGTAATATAAAGACCAGCTCTACCACTGTGACATCAGGGGACTTGCAAAAATGACAATAATTAATAGCAGCTATCTAAGAATTAGATCTCAGCTTTTTACTGTTAGCAGGACATGCTTTTTGAGTCATCTTTCTGGTCATATGCCTTGTATATAGGCTTTAGCTCATGGTACATCTCTGACCACACAGACACCCCTGCACTAATTGTTCCTGTAAGACTTTCAGTAATTGATTGTTCCAGTAATATTTCTAAAAACTACATCTTCTTTTATTGTTGGAAATCATCATGCTTCAGCTCCCAGTTATTGGAACTTTTCATACTTCTTTCTGCTATACTAAAGATCCCTTTTATCTGAAAGTTCTTCCTCAGTATAGTGAATGCACCAAGTGACAGAAATCTGAATTACACCACATAGTTATTCTGTGTTTGAATCTATCAACATAAACATTTCATTTTCTAAATCAGTATTAATAAAAATCCAAGTGATCTGTATAAACTATGGAGTATGCTTTTCAATTACAGAGCATTAAAATATTATCTCAAATGTGAAGATGGTGAGAGTATTTACATCACAAATATCTAGAAAATCCCACACTGCTTTGTGAACAACAGAATCAGAAAGAACAGTCTCATTTAGCTTCAGTTAGTTCAGTTCAGTTAGTTAGTTAGTTAGTTAGTTTCAGTTAGTTAGTTTAGTTCAGTTAGCTTCATTTAGCTTTAGTGAGATTTTTAACAGTTTTATGGAAAAAATATATGACTTTGTAAAAAAATAAAGGGGTTTATTCCTATATAATTCTTTAAAGTTTCTGCTGTAGTCTTATCTTTTTATTTTGATTGCTAATTATGAATAATTCAAACAAAAGAAACACACACACACTACCCGCAGTATCCACACCTATTCTTTAAAATGACATCTTTTAAGAAAACAGTATTAGTAATTAAGAAGATAACACTGAGGAATCAAAAAGAAGGTGCTGAAGAAACTCCTGTTAAACGTCTCATGATGACCTCTTCAGCTATGACTGAATAAATGGGATAAGCTCTGGAGTGCTCAGTAGAAGAAAGACATGGACCTGCTGGAGTGGGTTCAGAGGAGGGCCACAAAAATGATCAGAGGGCTGAAACACCTCTCCTATGAAGAAAGGCTGAGAGAGTTGGGGTTGTTCAGGCTGGAGAAGAGAAGGCTCCAGGGAGATGTTACTGTGACTTTTCAATACTTAAAGGGGGCTTATAAGAAAGATGGGGGCAGACTTTTTAGTAGGGCCTGTTGCGATAGGACAAGGGGTAATGGTTTTAAACTAAAAGAGCATCAATTTAGACTAGATAGAAGGAAGAAATTTTTTACAGTAGAGTGGTGAAACACTGGAACAGGTTGCCTGGAGAGGTTGTAGATGCCCCATCCCTGGAAACATTCAAGGTCAGGCTAGACAGGGAGGATCAGTGGATCAACATAATTTTATTGAAGATGTTGCTGCTCATTGCAGGGCATTGTTGGACTAGATGACCTTTAAAGGTCCCTTCCAACACAAACCATTCTATGATTCTATGAAGATGACCAGACTCAAGCAGGTTTTGTTTAGGGTTTTTTTTGTTTTGGGAGACACTAGTCTATTATTTTTCCTGCTTGAATTAATTAAAAAATACTCATAGAATTTCTACTGACTTCTTTCTTTATTAAAATCTGGTATGTGTAATGCACATTAAGCATACTTACCACTTGATTCAAGTGTTTCTCAAACAGCATTGTCTGGAATCTCCTTTCTAAAATATAAAAAGTTCTGATCACTATGAGATACATGATAAAATGTTAATGATTCTATAACCAAAGTCAAATGAAATTTGTTCCAATATACAAACGGATCAGTAGAATGAATATTTCTTTCTTATTGGCTTTCCTGGTCTTTAAAACTATGAGGTATTTACAAAAGGATAACTAACAAAACTGTATATTGACTCTTGTGATTGTTATTATGCATATTAGATTGCTACTTCAAGTTACAGTGAAGATATAATTATATTCTTTCCATATGTTTAGGCTCATTGGAACAGAATTTGAAAACAAGAAAATGAAGACAAATCTGTTTACAATGTGAGATATTTCACATGTATTCTGCTGATAAATTTAAGCTGAAGAAAATTGCATTAATCTACAGCCTTGGGGAACACCTCTTCTTGTCACGCAGGAAGAAAAGAAGGTTTGTTACTCCCCAGGCAAATTTCTTTTTGCCTTGAATCCTACCAAATCTTCTGTTGTTTATGACAATAAATGCTAGCCAGAGCAGTGGAGACTGTCTATAGGAAGACCAGTGATGCTTGAAGTTCTCTCTTCATTCTTTTTTACCCCTTTTACATGCAATGCGGTATGGCATTTACTGTGAAGGACAACAGACAGTACCTTACTCAGCATAAAGTTTGATAATATGAACTTTTCTTGTCAAGACTTTTTTAGCATTTATGAATATTTTTAATCCAGTATGAGATTCTTCAAAATGATTTTCATTGCATCTTCCAGGAACATGCACTGAGTCAGCTTGTAATAAATCTAAGAGATCTAAATGTAGGTTCATGGAAAAAAGCTAAAGACAAACTTTCCTCCTCTGCAAATCTTACACTGAATATATTTTCTAGAGAATGTGAGCATTCTAGCCATACAGACTGTGAAGGAATGGTCACAGTATGTCTGAAGTTTAAGCTACACGATGATGTCAATGGTGGTGACATTTCTGAATGGGTATCCTTTACTAAGACTTCTCTGTATTTAAATACATTTTTGTATTCAAAATTAATTTCAAATGTTTTTTGCTTACTTTTGCTATTAGCCACACTGCTTTGATTGCATTTCTTACTTTGGTGGGAATTTGCAGCTGTCACAGCTAGCTGTTTGGCCTGTTCTCAGATGAAAGAAATGCAATTAGAATAACACCACTTATAGTAAGAGAAATAGATTTATCTGAAGTAACTGAAGAATCTATTAATTATATTATTTTATTTTCCTTTGTATTCTGTTGACGATACAGAACTATGTTAAGACATTCACCATTTGTGCGGTAGAGGAATCTGACACACAAAACTATACATAAAAAGGGATTTGTAATTTAAATGGAGGAAAAAACCCCACACCTTTGCATGAGCAAATTTATTTTCCTCTACAATACGCCTGTTCCTTCTGCTGCTGAAAATGGTATATGCTTTCCTGCTATTATGCATGAATTATATGACTTTTCCACTGTGCTTTGTGACTGTGTGATTGAATCAATCTTGAAATTAAATGTAAATGAGGTAAAATGAATTCCTGGATGTTATAAAGAAATTCTTATGTACAAATTATTTACTGAACTATACTAGTCACCTCCTCTCACCATATAGTTTTAGACCTTTTTAGTTTATTTGTGAGAAATAACTTTATCATCTATATTCTACTGGAAAATAGCACTTGTAGTTTATAGTCATAATAGCAAAGAGAAATCCATGCAATGGGTACGCACTGTCTTTAATACTCTGACTCTCAGAAAATACAGAATTCAACAGTGTATTCAACAGTGCTTTTATTTTCACAGACAGCATTTATCAGTTTGTTCTGTGGTCCACCTTCCCTCATCAAATCACATCCCCCATTCCTTTCTTATCCTGTAGCCTGGCACAGTAAAGTGGCTTCTAAATTTAAATACTTGTATTGTATGTCTCCAATTCAAACTTCCAGTCTCAGAGCCAAGCACATCAGCTCCATTCACATTGCATGAGTGTAAAGACCCAGCCATAAGTGAAAATGCACACAGCTCAGGGTTAAGAAGTTCCAGGCATAGGACATTTCTGATCTATACCCCTGGTTTGCATCTTAAAGGCTTGCTTCATGGTCTAGGACCCAGAATGTAGTTTGTGTTAGACACTTTTTCTATATGGCTACGTGACTGTATGTCTGACACCATTTAAGAACTAATGCCTTGGTAAGAATACAATTAGATGGGCTGTTGTGTGACAGTGAACACAAGATGCATAGGTCCTGGAGATGCTCAAAACAACAAAATTAGTAACTGTTTCTTTCCCATTTTACTCTCTGATTGCTTATTTTCTTGATACTGTCCTCAAAATAGATTCACAGGTGAACTTGCATATCTAAATCCTGTGTCAGATATCTATGTCATTTAGAAATCTATGTTATCCTGAAGTTACAGAAGTCTCACAACAATTAGGTTTTCACCAGTTAAGTACTGAAGTGTCCAGCTTCCTTCTTTTGGCATATACACAAAAGTCTAAATGCTGTGAAATCAAGTTAGGCAAGTACCTACCTCACATCTGAGCTTGTCTGGAGTTCATAAAATATTCATTTACCCATTCATCTCAGCTGTGGTATCCAAGTGAATAAATGTGTTCAGATCATGAAATAGAGAATGTTGCTTTTACCCACTAGATACAGGTTTCATCTTAGATGCAGGTTGATGCTTTCTGAGCATTTTTTTAGATGCAAATTTCAATAATGATATTATATGGAAAAATAAAACAATACAAATAAAAAGAGCCTTTTAACTAATTACAGACCTCCGGTAAGAATCTGAAATTATCCTCCATAAAAGTTCTTAGGGAACTACTATCCATCCATGGATGCCTCAACCAAGCTATTTAATAAAGGAGCATTGACTGGCTTCTTGTAAACATTTATGAAATGTCATATGTATTAGATATTTTCCTATTTCCTATTTCTTATTAGTTTTGTACTCTAATATGGGGGTTCAAAAATACTCGAGTTTCCTTTCTCAAGTACAGCAGCATGGAATTTTCTATATCATATTCTCAAAAGTCTTTGGATCAGCTTCTTAACTACATTTAAGTAATGTTGCACACATTTTTGTCTTGTGTCTTGTTCCAAATTATCTAAATAGTTAACCGCCAGTAACATAATGAGACTTTGATGCAAATGACTTCTTGAAAAGTCCAGTGAATGGTTTTTTGATGCAAGAATAGATTTTCAAATCTGCTCCAATTTCATTTAAGAAATGAGTTCTCACTGATTTTTAATGACATTAAGAAATGCTATCTCTTCCCTATGTAGGTTAATATTGTCTTAATTAATAAAAAATATGATTAATACAGAGCTATTTCTTCAGTGCTTGTTTTCTTAATAATATTGTTTCCGATCTTCCATTTTTGCTCTAAGGAAACTAAGTTTTACTCCAAAATAGGAAAGGGTAAACATCCTCACTTATATGTCTGAATAACCATAGAAATATATTTAAATAGAAAAAAATAAAGTCTCATTTTAGGAAATAAAAAATGAATGTGAGTAAATAAATTCATACTGAATGTTTTCTTCATTCAGTTATGCTGCCCAATATCTTTGTTAAAAAAGATTGTTAAAAGCTGCAAAAACCTTATAATATTTAATATTTTGCAAGCATTTATTGTAAATAGCAGAACTTCATCCTGGACTTGATGATTTCCTTGTCTAATAAGATCTAGCAGATTGTCAGCTTTGAGTATCTTTCACTGTCAATTTTTAGTTTCTCTTGAGTTTCACTCCCTCTTCTCATCTTTGATGCGATTCCATCTCTTATCAGACACTCAAGCTGTCTCCTTTCCTCTCTCCTTCCCTCCTCTAACTCCCTTGTTGCTCTTCAGCTTTAGATCAGTCACAAACACTTTGATGATATCACCTTCCTTCTGTATTCTCTGATAAAAAATGTTTCTCTTGTGTGCATTTCATTTTCTAATGGAGTGCAGTAATGTTCTAATTTCTGTAACATTCTTTTGCAGTTTAGCTTCATCTGCTTGAGTTGACTAAAAACTATTAAACACATCAAGTGTTTCAGGGCTAGCTATTGTGAGATATAATATTATCTGCTGAGTTTTACTTCGTGGCACATACCTGCTTCAGACATAGAATGAACTGCTGTTTAAATCTTCTCTATTTATTTTTTATACTACCATAATGCTCTGTCCTTTGAGCTTTTTAATTTATTTTTCCACTCAGGATGTATAAAAACAAGTAGTCATTCTGGTTAATTCCTCATGGTTGTTGAGAATATATCAGGAAGATTGTAGTAATGGGATGAGATCCATCCCATTACACCTCTTTAGCCCTGTCTGCCTTGTAACCATGCTAACAGGCTCTGCCGAAACACTAGCTTGTTCACTGATACTATTCTCCAGACCTGGGAGAAGGCCCAGTTGCCAGGGCTTATTCTATGATGCCAGCAAACGAACTTCGAGGACCCTTATGCCTGTAGACAAGAGAGTCATGACTGTGTAATGGAGGGCTGCCACGCCTAGTTGGTGAAAGAGGAATCAGTTCAGGGGGAATAAGTCAATTTAGGTTGCAGTCAGGCATTCAGCCTCATTATTCAAATCATCTACATTCTTATTGTTGTTTCTGAAGTTTTAAAAATATGTGGTTTCATTTATTCAGTGCCAATTTAAGATCCAGCTAAGAGACAGTCTGTGCTTGTTTAACTTCTGACAGACCAATGGACAACAACCAAGTCCATGATGGCTGTATATTTGATCAGACTGTCTTCCATTGAGGTAAAACAGCCTCCCTTTTCTACTAGACAACAGTACTGTGATAAACTGTCCATTTACACGGCGGGTAATAGTGCCTATACTGCCAGTCCTTCCCTATCCATGGATATGTATGATTGCTGGAATTTCATTTAGCTTCTGTTTTCCTGCCATGACATGGTCGAGTATTCTGGTGCTCTCATTGTAAGATGGAGTGCATTCTGGATCTGATTCATTATCTGTGTCCCACAGGCTGGGAGAGGATGCTTGGAAGAGCTTTTTCGTATGGGATAGCTGTCTGTGTATGTGGCCCTTTCTGCACAGGCAGTGGCCCTGACTCACAGGATGGAAGAGAGGTTCAGAAAATCATATCCTTACATGCACGTTTAACACCCACCCTACACAACTATAAACACTGCTCTTTCACTTCATTCACCAGTGAACATAGCCTCTTTCCATTCCGATGACACAATATTTAATCATAGAATCATAGAATCATAGAATCATTTAGGCTGGAAAAGACCTTTAAGATCATCCAGTCCAACCATTAACCTAATATTACCAAGTCCACCACTAAACCAATCAAGGGTAGACTAGACTAAACCATATCCCGAAGTGCCACGTCTACCCATTTTTCTGAACGCTTCCAGGGATGGTGACTCCACCACCTCTCTGGGCAACCTCTTCCAATGCTTGACTACCTTTTCTGTGAAGAAATTTTTCATAATATCCAATCTAAAGCTCCCCTGGCGCAGCTTGAGCCCATTTCCTCTTGTCCTGTCGCTAGCTACTTGGGAGAAGAGACCAACACCCACCTCACTACAGCCTCCTTTGAGGCAGTTGTAGAGAGCCTTAAGGTCTCCCCTCAGCCTCCTCTTCTCCAGACTCAACAACCCCAGTTCACTCAGACACTCCTCATAAGACCTGTGCTCCAGACCCTTCACCAGCTTTGTTGCCCTTCTCTGAGCACGCTCCAGCAACTCAATGTCTTTCTTGCAGCGAGGGGCCCGAAACTGGACACAGTATTCCAGGTGCGGCCCCACCAGCACCAAGTACAGGGGCACAATCACCTCCCTGTTCCTGCTGGCCATGCTGTTCCTGATACAAGCCAGGATGCTGTTGGCCTTCTTGGCCACCTGGGCACACTGCTGGCTCATGTTCAGCTGGCTGTCAACCAACAGCCCCAGGTCCTTTTCAGCCAGGCAGCTTTCCAGCCACTCTTCCCCAAGCCTGTAGCGTTGCATGGGGTTGTTGTGCCTGAAGTGCAGGACCTGGCACTTGGCCTTGTTAAACCTCATACAGCTGGCCTCAGCCCATCACTCCAGCCTGTCCAGGTCCCTCTGCAGGGCCATCCTACCCTCCAGCAGATTGACACTCCCACCCAGTTTGGTGTCACCTGCAAACTTACTGAGGGTGCACTCAATCCCCTCATCCAGATCATTGATAAAGATGTTAAACAAGAGTGGCCCCAAAATGGAGCCCTGGGGAACACCGCTCATGACCGGCTGCCAACTGGACTTAACTCCATTTACCACAACTCTCTGGGCTTGGCCATCCAACCAGTTTTCTACCCAGCGAAGAGTACGCCCGTCCAAGCCATGAGCTGCCAGCTTCCCAAGGAGAATGTTATGGGAGACTGTGTCAAAGGCTTTGCTAAAGTCCAGGTTCTTCCTCTTTTCACCAAACCTAGCTCCGATGAGGCAGATTCCAGCAAAGGAGTATTATATCCCAACTCTTGAGGTCTGATACACCTAAAAAAACACTTTTCATAAATCTACCCTTTTAAGAAAACATTAATTCTAACTTGTGGATCTCTCCACATGACCTTTTCTCTCTAGATGTGCTGCCTTGATGCTATCTACGTTATCTGCACACTGTCCTTCCTGGAGCTGTGTAAACGGCTATAGGCATGAAGTGTCAAGGGCTTCAGAAACCTCTACATATTTGTGTCTTTCATTTTTTAAAGAAAAGCTCTCAAAATGCCTAAACTAAGTTCTATTTCTTACAAAAATCTACAAAAGACATCAATCACATAAGCAGACCTACCTACACACTGTCCTCTTTCCCTTACACTGCTACAATTTGTAACAATTCAGTGGAATTGCAATTAGCTTCCACAAAGTCTTAGGGGGATGGGGGAGATGAAAGCCTTCAGGTTCACAGAGGGATTGCAAGCACAAATTTTGGAGTATCAGGGGCTTTGCTGATGGAATCTTCTTTAGCTGAACCAGGAAATACTGCTCTTCTGTTACATATTTTTGGTCAGGCTGAATGTTAAACAGAAAAATCTTCCAGGTGTCACTCAGACAGCTTATATCATCACCAATCCTTCAGGAGCTTGCAAGGTTCTGGGACTTACACTGGAATAGCCTAAGAACAGAGCTTTTTCATTCAAGGTTTCCATAAAGGCAGGGATGTCGCTTCGCAGTCATTGCTGGAATCTGAAATTACACTTGGGCAGCATGGACCCAGATTCTGAGCACTCCTGCATTCTAAGTCTATATTTTACATCTGTGTATATAGATGCCTAGATCTGACACATGCTTTAGTAGATTGTGTTCCATAAACTTTTGTTGGTGATATGAATAGATATGAACGTATCAACTGTTGTTTAGCACTCATGAACCTAGGAAAGCATGAAATGACTTACAGTGAATGCTCTTTATCTGCATCCAGTAACATGGAACTGTGAGAGAAGGAAGGTTTAGCAGAAGCTCTCAAGAAAGAGCTGCCCTGTCCTTTCTGTGGGATGGACTAATTATATATCTGCTATGTTTTTCAGGAGGGGAAGAATGTATCTTGGTGGCAGAAAAGAGAACCAGGCATGAGTGCGTGGTCATGACTTAAACTGACTGTCCAATCAACACATGTCCCCTCTCAGATTTGAGTTGCATCCCTTTGTGCCTGTTCCATTTTTTCCCAGTTTAAGATACTAATGAGAAGATTGCTTGTTGCTTGCCATAGGTACGTTTTTGTCAAATAATGTTGAAAGTGGGACATGTGAATAATGGGACACGGGACCAAAACATGAATCATAGAATCATAGACTCATTTAGGCTAGAAAAGACCATAAGGTTATCAAATCCAACCTTTAACCTAACACAACCAGATTCACCACTAAACCATGTCCCTAAGTGCCATGTCTACATGTCTTGCAAATACCTCCAGGAATGGTGACTCAACCACTTTCCTGGGCCGCCTGTTCCAATGCTTGACAACCCTTTCGGTGAAGAAATTTGAAGGAGCATGCAAGGTTTCAGGGCCTACTCAGGTAACCTCAGAGACCTGGACAACAGAACCAAATGTAGAGTAGCTTTCCTTTGAGCATGGCAGGGTGGACACTAGCACAAATTCTTCTCTAAGTGCCTAGATAGAGCTGACAAGGGACATGTTGTTGACTTAGAAAGGAACACAGGTTCCACGATAGTATGAAGACTGGAATCCTTGTACCAAATAGGAGTGTTCCAATGATGTAGCTGCAACCTTAGTTTTAAAAAAGAATACAATACTTATCAGTCTGATGGTTTAACATTTTATCTCACTAACAGGTTTCTATTCTTCGTGAGGCAGGCACGTCCCCTCTGAAAAAAGAAAATTGTTCAATTTTTCACTTATTTAAATTTTTAAAGCCAATAATTAGAGAATTAATTAACTGAAAGCCTTAGAGCTAAATAAACATCACTGCAGAACAGGAACTATACACATTATAACTTTATCATACTTATCTGAGTCTCACAAAACTACACCTCTCTACAGTAGGCATCCCCTATTAAGAATTCAGTCTTGATACTGTAGTGCCATAATGCAATCTTTTTTATGTGTGGCTGTTATTGTCCTAATTCTATAGGAAAAAAAAGGAACAAATAAGTTCTAATAACTTGCATGAAGTCATAAAAAGAGAGCTCAGTGGGAAAAGAACTTCTTGGGTCCTAATGTAGTGACTCGTATAAAACCCTACTTTGGACAATTCTATGAAGGGAGCATTCTCCCATTATTCACTCCAGTAAAAAATATTAAAATCAATATGAACAAGAAATGAACAAGCAGCATGTTACAGTTCCTTTTTCTTTAGTTCTTAAATATTTCTGTAGTTGCTGTGGTGACAGTCATTACTGGCTTATTATATGTTAATGAAAATGATTGGACTTTATGGCAGTGGAAAAGATACTACTAGATCTTGTGAAGGTTAAACATTTTGAGTGGGCCAGCACTGTAGTTCATGCCATTCGAGCTACTTTTCTCTTAAAGCACTCATTTTATGAGGTTGTTCATTTTGATTTGTTTGGTTGTGATGTGTGATTTATCATCTGTTGGTCTGGAAAGTGAAATTCAGCAAACAAGGTTACCGTTCAAGCCAACTGCCCTTTGACCTTCACCATTCCGTTCTGCTATGATACACTGCACGTGTTTAATTTTTCTTTTGTCAAATATGTGCATTTGGGTGAAAAATGTGTTTGCTTTTTTTCTCTGCATCTGTTAACATTTTATCCACAGAAGAGGTACATTTCTTACTTGAAATGTAGTTTCAAGGTTATAATTCTTTGGTTTCTCCTTTGTCTTTCAGTGTTGCTTTGTGAACAGCACTGTGAATTACACTGGCTTATATCATCTTTTTCCTCAGAGACACCCACAAAAAAAAAAAAAAAAGCAAGCAGAATGGAGAAGAATCTCCATGTGGATGACCTTGCACATTTTATAGATAACTGCCCCTCTGGGACTGTATGGTTCAGAGACATAAAAATGGACAGATTTCAAACTGTAGGAATTCTGGAGACCCTGAAGTTAAAAAAATGAAGAAAAAAAAGGATGACAACTCTCATCTACTATGGGCATTCAGCTGTGAAATAATTACTCCACTGACCTCGTTTTACCACTGACATCCATAAGAGCAGAGATTAATCAAGGTTGAGTGCTTCTGAAAATCTCACCTTTAGTTTCAGTGAGAAAACCTGCCCATTCCAGATTCCCACTTTCCCTGATATTTTAAGGAGCTACCATGAAGACCTATGATAGCCTCTCCAAGGTTGGAGGGGCAAGGAAGGGAGGACAGAAGAGAAAGGATAGAGAGACCTATGCAGTCTTTCCTTCCTTGCACCTTCTTAACAAGTTCTTCAGTCAAAATGTCCCATTTTGCTTGTAAAAGTTAATCAGGGCATTGACTTTGTGCCTGAATGTTATTTATGATTATTAATTCTATTTCAAACTGGTTATTATATGTGAATTAAAGCATCACACTCTAAGAAAGAAAGCGGTGATGGATTTTGCTGACAGTAGTACAATGACTAAATGAATGTATCTTTTTATTACCATTTTAATAATATATTGAGCAAAACTTCTGAATACATAGTGGATGTGTCAGAGGATTTATATAGCAAAAACTATCACCCTGAAGATAAAGGGCAAGACTGCCACCAGCCAAATGAAAGCGTGGCTCTATCTTGTACACATACGAACAAGACTTGTGCTGAGAATAGTTATAAACTTACTAAAAGGAGTTGGAAAAAGGAGGTGACAAAAATTCACCTTTTCCATACCCAGTGGAAAGCAGTAGTTGGGTAAATAGAATATGCTAATGTTTAAAAAATTCCAAACACTTAGTATGTTTTGTATTTTCCTCATGAATCATTTCAGCTACAAATAAAAGACATTTGTATGTAAGCAGGAGTTTCCTACTGCATAATGGAGAAGTAATATTCTTATGAATCATGGGTGGGGTTAAGAGCAAGAGCTGAGGATGTGCAACTCCAGTGAAACAATGCAAGTAAAAGATAACATGAATTAGACCCATGGAGGCAAGCTTCACTCATGTTAAACATAAAGCAAATGATACATTAAAGTTGTGTTATCTACTGATGTTTCTAGAAGTTAATTTTCTTTCTTAAAGTTATCATATATCAGGCCATCATCTTTGGCGGATCTTCCATGTGTTGTCACAACAAAAAATATGAGGATAAGAGAACAGAATTAGGAGAACTTTGTATGAATTTTAGTTCTGTTTTCCTTACAACACAGTATTCCATAGGATAGAATATTTTGGCCCACTGTTCTTCTTTGACATCATATCATAAGATGGAAATATTAATGCAAAACATTGTTATACTAAGTTAATGACATTTACATAAGCAGAAATAATGTCTTAATTAGAGATTTTCATGTCTTTTCAATAGCTAATCAGAAAAAAGTCTTTATAATAAATATGTGTCA
The DNA here is from genome assembly GCF_030463565.1 of Pelecanus crispus. Lineage (NCBI taxonomy): Eukaryota > Metazoa > Chordata > Aves > Pelecaniformes > Pelecanidae > Pelecanus > Pelecanus crispus. The sequence continues at coordinate 108,117,190 of NC_134645.1, forward strand.
TAGTCTAGTTGTTTATATTTTATATAAATAAACCCAAATACATTAAGGAACAGCTGGAACTGTGTATTCTCTTATTAGTCTAACCGTATGCACAGTCAAAACCTAGGAAATATATATGCTTAAACAAAACAGTTGTATTTTTCCTAGGATTTAAACCTTGATTTTCAAATTGGTCCATATTGAAGTAATCTGGATGTTCAATTCTCTTAGGGGCTTCAGAAAAAAAAAATCTGACTTATAAGGTCACATTTCTGTTTTTCTGTAAGTCTGTCTCAAGGGTTAGTTTTGTGTTCATTCCTCCTTCCCTTGGTCAGAATGAGCATTTAGTGATATGAAATATAGTACTGCAGAAACCCAAAATATGACATAAATGCAGGGGGTGACATTGATAAATGGACTCATTTTTATGTACTGTAGTGTGGGGCTAGCTAGCACTATTGAGTGTGCTTTGGGGTGGCCTGTTCTCTATATTGGCTTCTCACTCTCACTTTTATAAAATATTTGTGTTGCACAAACTCATATGAATTAATTGTCATTGTTTTTCTGGTTTCATTTATTCATCCAATGGTTTGAAAATGTTCAAAGATATTGTAATATCTGTTTTCAAAGAGTGCCAACACTTCTAAATGCCATTTTACAAGGCATGCCTTTGGGTCTCTGACAAGAATATATAGCAGCTTTTAATCTACACATTAGGAGAGGGTTTTTTTTTTCTTTTTTTGATTTACAAACACGGGTTCTATCCTTTGCTTTATATATCCTGTGTAGACTGTTCCAATTCTATTCCGTCAGCCATGTTATTTATTTCTGCAGACATCATTTCAATCTTATCTTTTGCAGAGGTCACTGGCAGTGGCAGCTTATCATTTCTGGCATGAATTCATTTGCACATGTGTCTAATAGAGTGCTCGCCTTCTGCAAATTTCAGTGGAGGGTCTTCTGTACACTGAGATCTCAGAAATGACAATTCTGGTTATGAAGTGCTGGTTTGGTGTGAAAGCACTAGTTTTCTTCAGTTTTGATTGGTATTTCAACATGGTTCAGTCTGAATACACTATCAATGAACCAGCAAATTGTATTTTTGCAGCACCCAAGCAGACTAAGCACTATATGGGACAGATAGAAAGATAGTCTCCATGATCGATGGACAGATCTGATTTTTTTTTTTTTCCTTGTGCAGAGCAAGCAAATAGTAAGGTGTGCTCAAGTGAGGAAAAATAAATTGTAACAATAAGACCACAAAATATTCCTACTTCAGATCTCTACATCCTGTTTGGTATGTTGCAGGAGGTGTGTTTATGTATGGTTACAGTGGTACTTTACATGTGAACACATACACACAAATGCACACTCACATTAACACTTCTTACCTGTTTCCTATACACATACATATATGTGTATGTTCATCTAAATGTGTAAAAATTATGCAATGTATTTCATGCACATTAGTTGTGCTGTTAAAAAAAATAAAAAACAGGTGAGTATTATTCTGAATATAATGGGAACTAGAAGCAGTTGACCAAGATAGAAGCAATATGTCCATCAGTTAATTGATGGTATATTGTGAAGGCAGCAGTTTCTGCATTTGCTGAATTCTAATTTACTGATGGTATTTTGCTGCTGTTAAAAGCCATGCCTCTTGAGCAAGCTTTCCCCATGATCCTCAGAGAAAAGGGAGATGTTAATTTGAGGAATGACATGCTGCCATTCAGCTGATTACTGATATTGTGGTCTCTTTATGATGCTATGGCTTCCTAATTCCTACTGAGTTCAAAACCCAGGGGAACCTCAGATCTATTGCCTTTCATAGAAGCAAGGTGCCAGGCTTGGTCCTTCATTCAATAATGGTTTCTCTTGTTCAGTGAAAACTGTGATCAAAGGATCCCCATACAGGGCAGATAACCTACTCAGTTGTTGCTTCTCCTTGGTCAGCTGTTTCTGTAGAGGCAGCAGTTCCCCATTCTTATGAAGTTCCTGTAGACACAGTTGAATACATTTGCTTGCAATGACTATGTCTTTACTACAGAACTACTATACCAGTCTGCTGAAGATTCACACAGTTGAAATTCTAGTACAGTCCCCAGCTTATTTTACTAAGATGGCTTTGCTCTATTCTTCTTAGCTGATAGCTTTTTCCTAGGTTTCTTTTCAGATCTTCTTTATATTATACACTGTCCTGTTGTTATTGTTGCAGTTTTTTAACATAAACTATCTGTAATTCTCAGCTCCATTTACCTTGAATAATATCAGTCCACTGCTGTTGGCTATGGGATGAATAGGTGTCAGGATCTATAGGATCAGTATCACACCACAAGGCTGACCTCTATTACAAGTTGCCTACCACTAATTTGACTAGAATCATTGCTGCTGAACAAGAAGTAAAATCAACATGTTTCTGGAGACTATTTGTACTGGATGTAGATGGCAAGATTTTGTCAGTAGGAGGGCTGCAGGAGTGGCCTCTGTGAGAAGAGGCCAGGGGCTGCCTCATGCCAGGAACAGATGGTTCCAGCTGGATCCAAAATGGACCCACCACTGGCCAAAGATGGCCCCAGCAGCCAAGATGGTGGAATCTCTGGGATGACATATTCAAGAACCGGTAAAAACCGCTGTGTGGCAGTTGTGAGGGAGAGGAGTGAGGAAAAAAACAGTGTGAGAAAAATCCTGATAATGCCAAGGTCAGAGAAGAAGGAGGGGGAGAAGATGCTCCAGGCACCAGAGCAGACATTACCCTGTAGCCTGTGGAGAAGACCATGGTGAGGCAGGTTGTCCCCCTGGAGCCTGTGGAGGACCCCATGCTGGAGCAGGTGGATATGCCCTGAAGGGAGCTGTCACCTGTGGAGATCCGAAACAGGAGCAGGTTTTCTGGCAGGAACTGTGGCCTGTGGGAAGGACCCACGTAGGAGCAAGAGAAACCACAACCTTCATTGCCCGCACAGCCTGCGCTGCTCAGGTGCAGGGTGAGAAGGTAGAAGAGTCAGGAATGAAGGAGTGAAGTTGAGCCTGGGAAGAAGGAAGGAAGGTGTTTTAATTTTTGTCTTTGTTTCTTACCATCCTACTCCATTTTTAGTTGGCAATAAATTAAATTAATCTTCCCTAAGTCATCTGGTTTGCCTTTGACAGTTATTGGTAAGTGATCTCCCTGTCTTTATCTTGACTGAGGATCTTTTCCATCGTATTTCCTCCCCCTGTCCTTTTGCAGAGGATGAGTGAGAGAGCAGTTGGGTGAGGGTCTGGCAGCCAGCCAAGGTCAACACACCAAACAAGAAATCAAAAGAAAGACAAAAGAAATTATGCCTGGGTCATATCAAAGACAGCAGAGTGAGTAGTCCAAACAGTAGCAAATTCAAGTCCTTGTTTTCTAAACGAGGAACTTCTAAAGATTAGAGACAAAATTAGTTCAAGAAGACTCGACCCTAAATTTTATTTTATTTTTACTACAGTTGTGCATTTGTCCTGGTTTCGGCTCAGATGGAGTTAATTTTCTTCCTAGTAGCTGGCATAGTGCTGTGGTTTGGATTTAATTTGAGAATAACGTTCATAACACACTGATATTTTAGTTGTTGCTAAGTACCGTTCATGCTAGTCAAGGACTTTTCAGCTTCCCATGCTCTGCCAGGTGCCCAAGAAACTGGGAGGGGGCACAGCCAGGATAGTTGATCCAAACTGCCCCAAGGGCTATTCAATACCATATGACACCATGCTCAGTATATAAACTGGGGGAGTTGGCCGGGAGGTAGCGATTGCTGCTCAGGGATGGGCTAGGTATTGGTCGGTGGGTGGTGAGCAATTGTATTGTGTGTCACTTGTTTTGTATATTCTTTTGTCATTATTATTATTATTACTGTTATTATCATTATTATTATTTTCCCTTCCTTTTCTGTCCTATTAAATTGCCTTTATCTCAACCCATGAATTTTACTTTTTTCTTCCAATTCTCTCCCCCATCCCACTGAGGAGGGGTAGAGTAAGCAAATGTCTGTGTGGTGTTCAGCTGCCTGCCAGAGTAAATCACAACAACATTTTAGTAACTTTTTTTTCCTTTTGAATTCAAAAAATGTATTTTGAATTTAGTTTTTATACTTAACATTTGTAATGTTTTCATTCAGCTTTCATTCAAATCTAATAAAGGTTGGTCAAAAAAAATCTGCTAGCCACATCAAAAATGTCAGTAGCTCATTTCTTCTTTCTTAATCTCCAAATTCAGTCTGATGTAACTCTGCTAAGATATGAAGTTAACCCAGATTTATACTTTTAAACAAAGAAGAGAAAGACACATTGTAATCTTATGACTGAAATTTTTCACATGCATCAACATATGAACTTGAAAAAGTTTGCTATGTAATTAGACATTTTAGATAAAGGCAAAAGAATGCAAGAAAATCTGGAAGTCTTTTGAACAAACCAAAAAAAAATGTTTGCACTTGGTTGGACAAAGAAAATAGGGAACTGTTGTGAACCGCAAATAATGCCTTTTATATATTCTTCACTGATATTGTCTCCCTATATTATTGCTGATTTTACATCAATTTGTTTAGTTTTATAATCCAAGAACTGTCAATATTGCAGCCTCCCCAGCAAATTCTTTCTTTTCTCCCTTGTTTTCACATGTAGTCAATCCTATATTCTGCCAGTTAAGCATAGTAGTATGTAGACGACTTTTGCATAAGATGAATGCTTCCAAAAGGTGTGGAAAGTAGAAACTGAAATTTTAAGATTTTGTAATAGTATCACCTAATTTTTTACTTTTCAGTACTACCAATTTTTCGTTCTTTTTGTGAAGACATTCAACCCCTTCAGGTATGCTTCTAACTGAAGTGTCCTTTAAACTTTGTTATACATTAGCAATTAAAATATGCAAACCTAAGGAAATTCATTATTTCTGCTAACTGCCTTTGTATTGATTATGTTTGTAATGCAACATATAATATGATTTTTAATAAATTTTAATAATTAATATTTTATTGCCCATATATTAATCAACAATAGCTAGTTCTCAAATCTATTGTTGAATAATTCAGTTCTCTGATTGCTTTATTGTATAATTGTTTATTAAAGTCTTTGAATAATAGCAAAAACATTTTTCTTTTACTGTGTTAAATGCATTGCCAATATATTTTTTGTGTGCTGTTCAATGTATCTGAAATTCAACTATACAGACTTGTAGTATGGAGTGTACATTTTTCTTCCCAAAGTTTGTCACACTTTTAAAAGTATCTTGGTGCTTTAGCATTCTGTTTTTTTCTGGACAACAGCTTTGTCCATATTCAGATTTTAGAGGAAAAACTGTAGAAGAATAAAAGAGAAAACATCTTGTTTTCACAGTAACAGGTCTGTCTTTTCTGTAAGAAAAACAGCAGTTTCATTAACTGCCTAAATTGCTTACTGGGTGTGTACCAAAGATCAAAATGTTTTTGTCTTGTTTTGTTTGGCTCATTTCAAAGTCCTGCCATTTCTTTAAAGTTTTCTTTTCTGTTCAGTTTTTACCAGTGTAAGCTGTGCTGTTTTGGTTCTTCCTCCATGCACCCTTCATGCAATTTGCATTCAAGAGTCACTAGATAAAATTCAAAAAGTATTCTGGAAGATGAATTGGAAGATGAAGAGCTTTTCTGTGTCATGTGTGGTCCAGATCTTTCCTATATAGTCAACTGGTGTTTATATGTTATTCTTTCAGCCATCTAACTTCTGTACTATTGACTGACCTATGACCCAGTTTGAAGAACAGGATACATATGAGTAATTTCATTGCTCCTTTTTCCTTAGCTTGTAGCAGTTAGACCAATGTTGATGAAAACACACTAAAAGATGATTGGTAAAATAAATGAGGTATTCTTTTTGCCTTGAAATATGCATATGGTCCTAGTAACATTAGTGCAAAAAGTTAATGGAAAATTTGTTCATAATTTTGCTTAAATTTTATTTTATTTTATTTTTTTTAAACCGGTATAACATACAGATCACCTTTTTTTCTTTTAAGAGGGGTTAAGCAATTATTTTCAAGAGATGACTTCAGAATCTGGGTCTAAACCATAGAACTTCCTATAATATAGTTTTATGCCTAAAGTCTGCAGAGTTGGACGTATAAACAGGTCACACTCAGCATTTCTTGTAGTTTACGTAGCTCCCTTCTCAGTATATAGAGTTTTCAACTACCCTTCAGAAACCTTTAATTTTTCCCTTAATTATACAAGGCTTCATCTCCTAGATCACCTTGAATCATTCTGTGGGATTAGGTATCTACTTTACAGCACGTATGTCTAAGACGAATATCCAAAACACACAGTATCAATCTCTCCCTTGTTGGTTTCATCAGTCTGCCTGCGTCTTGCTGTTCACCAAAGCACATTTTTTCACTAAGTCATCTCACTTCTTTTCTTCTGCCTTCACCTCCTGAAGTCCCCAAAGAGTGAGTGACCTAAGAAAATCAAGTGTTAGTTTATCCCTTTCTCTGGCCTTGTTCCTACAATCCTGATGATTTCTAGTGACATTCACAGATTTGGACTACTGCTACTACAGATGTAGGTCTTGCTTCACATTTGAAATCTTTTTTTTTCAAGCCAAACTATCCTCCTGTCTTATAAAATTATGTGTATAAAATATGAGATTTTAAAACGTAATCCTTCTTCACAAAGAGAAGAATAAGGTTTAATGTGGTGGGAAAGGATGGTTCAGCAACTGTTGATCAAGAAATTATCTGTGTAGTACTTTACTAATCCTTTCCTACATTTCTCCTTATTTGTGACAGAAGGGAGGGTTCATTCATATTTATCATGAAGCAGTTCTGGTTGTCAGTCAGGCTAACTTCTAGGGAAAACTTTGATGGTACACTCGACTCGCACCAAGTTTAAGCACCTAAATTCTACAGATTGCTTAAAATGCCTACTCACAATTGCTGTCTGTTCTCTCAGGTTGGTCATGCTGGAACACAAAGTTCCTTACATGGCTAAGAAGCATATAGTCTCTTTTACCATGATTTTGGGAACTAAGTGCCTAAAACCAGAATTCTGGTACATGACTTCGTCCACGTAATTAAGATATGTAATTTTGGACCTGAGTCACTTTAAATCAAGGGGGAAAGCCTCCAAGAAAATCCTGCCCCTGGATGCTGGGGCACTGTGAAGCTAGGAACTCAAATCAGTTGCCCAAAGAGAGAATGAACAAAGGGGAGCTTAATGCTGACATGGGCATTGACAGGAGAAGCCAGAAACCTAAAGTACAGCCCTGTACCAGCTTTAGGGACATGCAGCTCTGTGCACATAAGCAGTACAAAACAGTGTAAAATGGAGGATTAAAATAATATTCACACTTGCAGTTTGTCGTGGTTTAACCCCAGCCAGCGACTAAGCACCAGGCAGCCGCTTGTTCACTCCCCTTACCCCGGTGGGATGGGGGAAAGATCGGAAGAGTTAAGAGTGAGAAAACTCCTGGGTTGAGATAAGAACAGTTTAATAATTGAAATAAAGTAAAATAGTACTAGTAATAATAACAATATAATAATAACAGTAATAATAATATTCAAAGCAAGTGATGCACAGTGTAATTGCTCACCACCCACTGACTGATGCCCAGACAGTTCCTGAGCAGCGATTGCTGCCTCCCGGCCAGCTCCCCCAGTTTATATACTGAGCATGACGTCATATGGTATGGAATACCCCTTTGGCCAGTTTGGGTCAGCTATCCTGGCTGTGCCCCCTCCCAGTTTCTTGTGCCCCTGGCAGAGCATGGGAAGCTGAAAAGTCCTTGACTAGCATAAATGTTACTTAGCAACAACTGAAACATCAGTGTGTTATCAGCATTATTCTCATATTAAATCCAAAACACATCACTATGCCTGCTACTAGGAAAGAAATTAACTCTATCCCAGACAAAAACAGGACACAGCTGTTAAGGATTAAGTTGTGATGTACCTCTTCTTCAATAAAAGTTTCTCTTTCTTTGGCATTATGAAACTTGTGTTTGCAAACTGCTTATCATTGCAGGAATACCAGTAATACATTGTGAAAACCAGAATAGAAAGATAGTCCACTTAATTAGTGTTTGCTAGAGCCCTGAGATAGCACTGTTTCTTCTTTCCTTTTCTCCTATAGCAGATGGAATTATGTTTTGTTTGACTAATTAGCAGAATCTAGATCATATATTCATTTATATAGTGAATGCCTTATCTTTTGTATCAATTAAGTTTATATAAGGCAGAAGGGTTTAAGATTTTGACTTTCAGTTATTAATAAAATGGAAACAATCAGTGCCTATTTAAAAGTTCCCTCTGCTAACTATGATTGAATCTATGCAGAAATTTCAGTTGATTTTTTTTATTGCATCTGTGTAAAATGTATGAAAACTTTATACAGTCTAGTCTCCTGAAAGTTGCCTTGTCATCAAGCTACACAATGTCATTTTCTTTACTCACTGCATTGCTTCACATAGGCAATGATTTATGTAGTTTATAGTTTTATAAAGTTTAAGATTTCATAAAAGATTTCACGGAATTACAAGGTTTAGTACATTTTCTTGAGAATGATTATATTTTTCAGTTTTATTCTAGTAAACTAATAAGAAAATGAATGATTATATTTATATGTAAAACCTGACATGTTAATAATATATATATTCAGATGGATGTTGATATTGATGAATGGATGTTGATAAAATAAGTATTTAGTTGGATGTTTATGGGAAAACTTTTGTCAGTCATATATAAAATTAATTTTAACAGCTCCTAAAGGCATTTGAATGGATGTATTAAAACCAACTTTTTAACCACAGCAGATCAGGAAAATTGGCCCAAAGAGAAGAAAGGGTGCCCTTGTGGGACATATTTGCATAGCAACATTAGTTAATACTTATTAGCTTCTTTGAATAAGCTACAATTAGAGGCCTGGCATTTAACAGAGAAGCTGTAACATAATCCTTTCTTTGAAATTCAGGGTATTAAATCCATTTCTTTTTAAACTAGACCTGTGCACCTTTTATTGTTTCTGTGAAGAATACTGTCTCTCTCTTCCCATCTTTTTATGGTGTTTATTTTTACTATTTTTGTTAGTGGCCCTATTCAAAGGAGCTATTTAATGCTGCAGTGTGTTGTTCTTCACTGCAAGAATAGAACAAATAGCCAGCTCTGAAGTTTATTTAGATAGTGGCCCTCAAAATGCTCAAATCCATGTCATCTTTAATAGATCACAAGTGTTTTGCAACACTGCTGTTACTGACGCAGTGTGCCTTTGTTATTCTAATGGATCCCTATTAAATGGGGTCACTAGAAATATCAAAGTACACCAAATTGTCTCAGACACTCGGCAACATACCTGAGTACAAAAAGAGACGCACCTTATAAAGCATCAGTTCTAAAAGAATGTGTTTTGGTCTCTGGTCTACTAATGTCTGGGGATCCATGGACGCTTTGTGAGGTACTGTTGTGGTTTAACCCCAGTAGGCAGCTCACTCACAGCTGCTCACTTACCTCCTCACAGTTGGATGGGGGAGAGAATCAGCAAGGTAAAAGTGAGAAAACTTGTGGGTTGAGATAAAGATGCTTCAATAGGTAAAGCAGAAGCCTCGCACACAAGCAAAGCAAAACAAGAAATTCATTCGCTACTTCCCATCGGCAGGCAGGTGTTCAGCCATCTCCAGGAAAGCAGGGCTCCATCATGCATAATGGTTGCTTGGGAAGATCAGTGGTGTAACTCCAAATGTCTCCCCTTCCTCCTTCTTCCCCCAGCTTTTATTGCTAAGCCTGATGTCATCTGGTGTGGAATATCCCTTTGGTCAGTTGGGGTCAGCTGTCCCAGCTGTGTTCCCTCCCAACTTCTCATGCACCCTCGGCCTTCTTGCTGGCCGGGCAGTTTGAGAATCAGAAAAGGCCTTGAAGCTGTGCAAGCGCTGTTCAACAATAACGAAACTATCCCTTTGTTATCAACACTGTTTTAGTCACAAATCCAAAATATAGCACCAAAGAAGCTACTATGAAGAAAATTAATTCTATCCCAGCCTAAAGCAGTACAGATACATATTAAAGTAGTAAAGAACAAAAGAAACCTATTTCAAATTCACTCTACAGAGATCTACAGCTTTACAGGAAACGTTTTAGATGTTTTCAAATCAGAGAGGTTGAAACCCAGTGATCTAGGAGATCAAGGAGCCTCTGTTATTGCTCATTCAATTTAATCATTTCTGATTAAGCTGCAAATGTCCATTTTTTCACTGTATAAAGTAATTTATTACAATCAGCTGCTGTATTATCAATGCTACTTTCTTAATATTTTCAGTTAAATCCTCAGTACTGTTTTACATGAAATGGAGGTTAGAATACATAAAAAACTAAGAATAACTTCTGAATGAAATCATTAAGAATTCTTTGCAATGGCTAAAACTTTTGACATAAGAACTGCAAGATTTGAAATAACTTCTACCTACAGAATCAAGAAGTTCAGCAAATTCCTGAGATGGATTTGAAGTTTTCGCTGTATTTAGCACAGTTGGGGTACAGAACCCTATTTAATTTTAGTACCTTAATTTAGAGATCAAAGGCGTTGAAAAATTCTTGGATCAAAGACTAGGTTTAACCTTTGAAAGTTTATCACCTTGAAAACTTCAGCTTCAATTACGAATTACATTTGTCATGCTTTCAAATATTCAAAAAACTTGTCCAGTGTTATCAGGAAAAAAACAAAGTTTCTATCTGGTGTGTTGTGTGTGTGTCCCCTTCTCCCCACCGTCCCTGTTCTGGGCTTATTGCTAGGCTTTTTCTTTTCTCTTTTTCTTTTTCCTTTTTTTTTTTTTTTTTAATAGAAGGAAGGATACCCAAAAAAGTTAAGGGAGAGATCATTAGGAAGAAAGATCATGGTCACATCATTCCCTTCTGTTTTGCAGTTTTCTGGAACCACAGGCATTTTTTCTGCCTACACAGAAAAGGTGAAGTTTTTTTTAAATTCCAAATTTTCTGTTAATTCTAGAATTGGTTAATCCTGCTGTCAAAACTCTGTAGGTTAGACAAGCTCTCTCTCTTAGAGGTAACAATATAACCAAGGCAGCATAAAATTAAAAAAAAAAAAATCTTTCTTCTTGCAAAGTTTTGAAGTAAGTGAATGATACACTCTGATAACAAAAGGATATTCAGCACTGTATCTTTGGACAAGAATATCTTTAGAAAGAATTTAATCCTGAATTTAAAATTGTTACCAATTAAGTATTTATATATTATATATAGCTTTATATATAAAAAATACAAATTTACATAATCTTTTATATATTCCTTAAGAAATAGAGGAAGGGAGGAAGGAAGGAAAGAAGAAGCAAGCAAGAAGAGAGGGAGGGAGGGAGAATGTCAGTGTTGCATAGAGAAGGCTAGGGTTCCTCTTCAAACTTCTCATGAGGCTCAACTTAGTAAGACCCTCTGAGACGAACTTCAGAAAAACAAGTGTGTTCTTTTGGTTTTGATAGGGTTGAGACGTGACGTGCACTCTGAGCCCTTTTAAAACTGAATTATTATTTTCCAGAACTTTGATAAATTTCTACCAGTTTAGGTGCTGAAGCATTGTTCTGCACTTCAGCCCATCAGAGGCTCACAGTCTCACAAGGTTTGTGTGACAGAGCAGGGAGTGAAATCAGGCTGTACAGCACCCAGGCTTGGGCTCTACTAGGTTCCCTTTCTTTCCAAGCTCATTTGGAGCTAGATATTCATTAACACTAACAAAGAGATAGAGACCACAGGGTATATGTAGCTTTGTTAAAAGCCTCTTTCCCCCCTTCAGCCTATAAATCCAGTAATAAGTTAAAAATGTACCAAGGCACATGGGGGTGAGGGGAAATGGTGAGGCTATAGCAGACATGAGGATAAACCAAACTCATACTTTTCAGAGAGCAGGACTTTCTCATGCTTTGGAAATTTCCTGCTTTTCCTAGGATTGGCTCTTTTTTTTTTTTCTGGTTAAAAATCATGACAGTTTATAGTTTATTGCTGAAAAACAGATGTGAAATAAATTGAATTTCACTTCCATTTCTTTCACCATGTTCCTTAGGGATTCTAATACCATATCCACACTGGATGTTCTTGGACTACAAGAAGAAAAAGATGCGGCGTGAGTCCTACCTCTAAGCAGCACATTATGGCTTTGTCTTTCTTTAAACTTCAGTTGTTAGTGTTAAAATACTAACCTTGTTCCATTCTGAAATTAACATGCAGCAATTTTTTTCTCTTTATGTCTTTGGTAGTGAGACTAAAATGTTCTCTACTGTGGTGTCTGACTTGAAAAAAGCACCCTTCCTCTCATAACTGCTTGGACAAGATGAGAATAGCTCATAACTATTCTAATAACACTCCTGTGATCACCAGACAATATTCACATTAAAAAGGCAAATAAAATAAGCTTCTATATAATGTAGGAGCACAAAGATGAGAGAAAAAAAGGATTATGTAAATCTATTCCTTTTTACAAACCACCTCCATGTGATTCCTAACTCACATTTTGAGAAGCACAAGTCAGCAGGGAAAGCCATGCAGCACGCAACTCAGGTGGCTATTTTCTACTTACTGGAACACTGTGAGTTTAATAGGTTCAGATGAAATTTTAAATTTGTTGTGTTCAAGCTCACTGAGGAAAGGCTGAAAAAAAGAGGAAACAAACAGAATGCAATAATGCAAATGAACCCAGAGAAGAGTTGGTAAAATGAAAATTAAATACAGAAAATCAGTGCTAAGCAGCAAGGAAAAAAAAAAAAAGGAAGAGGGAAAAGCGTAACAGAAGCTTGTGGTCATGGGCTCTAATTAAATGTGACAAGTGTAACACACTCCAGAATTAAAACACACTCCAGAATTAATTCCTGAGGCTTTGTCTAGATTGGTAAACTAAACAGTGCCAGGGCAAACACTTGAATACTGGCATGTAAGCATTTATACTACCAAATCAATAGCAAAGTCTCTGCAATAGTTTTGGCTTTGGCCAGAGCAGACTGAGGTTGGGGTGAGCAGAGGCTGGGGACTGCTCCTGACAGCCCTGCAGAAGGGCAATCCTCTCCGTTTCTGGAAGGGGAGAGGAGGAGAGAGCACAAAGAGATCTTAGCCACATGGGTACAAATCCCATTTTGCTACTTGCACTCAAGGAAAAACTATGGCCCCTGGACAATTTTGTTTACTAGAACAGATATATTCAATGTTCATTCAGTGTACTTTAAGAACCTGAATTACTCAACCCACTGCCCCCCTGCCCCTAAACCATCAAACAACTGGCTTTATATCACTGTGAGAAATCTCAGTGAAACAATGGAAAAGTATGCATTTCACATCCTTTTGATAGTATACCCTTATTTTTTGTAAATAACTATTAGTATCTTCTGTGGATATTATTCAGAGATTGAAGATAGCATAGTTCCTTCATATTACAGAATGTCATTTTGCCAAATTTTGGTTAATTATTCTAGGTAAGCTCAGGCTGTTATTTATTTCTGTATACCATCTGTGAAGTAATAGAGTCTATTACTATCTATTATCAGTATTTTCATGATGTGTATTACAGTTGTCAGCATTACTGATGCCAATATTACTAATGGCTATTCTGACTTTTTGGTTTTAGTACAAGTAATATTTATATAGCATAAGTTAGTAAAAAGCACTGCCGGCATCACAGTTCTCTTATAATTGTAAGGAAAACTGTTACAGATGCACACTGAACATACAATGCTTAGAAATTCATAGCACAAAATAGAGTCCCTGATCTTGCTACCTAGCTGTAGTGAGTGAGAAAAACAAATGATATGGTTGATGTCAAATGTCCATATGCTTATGATTTCTAACAGCAGCTACTCTAGAATTTTCAAAGTGCCTGTGCAATTTTAATATTCCATGCTTGTTAATTTCAATGTTAATCCAAATCTATTAGTCTACTCTGAAAATCTTTTCCACAAACTACTGTACAACACTTGTAAAACATATGTAAAATTGGGATTTCTTTGTCTCATTCTGCATTCACCTTCGTCAGACTTTAACGTTATTTTAACCTTTCTCATTACTCATTAAATACAGAGTTACTTAGAAACAAGGAATGTATGAAGAGTTTTTGACACTCTCACTATCTTATCATTAAAATGGTTTATTCTTCTGGTAAACACTGCAACACCAGCAAGATTTAAAAAAAAAAAACAGCTTTCTACAGTATTGAGACATTCTATTAGCTAACTTCAACAACAGATACAAGCCTCAGATGAACAACACAACTCCTATCTGAAAGTCAGATGAAAGAATGCTGTAGGAGTCTTAACCCTTAATAGGACCTGTATTAGGTCCATCATGGTGTGGCATGACGGAAAGCTCCCACTGCATCATCCGAGGAAGGGGAGGCTATAGAGAAACTATGGTTTTTCAGACCAGAAAGCCACTGTTGCATTTATCCTGTACTTTCTTATTTTAGCCAAATAATAATGTTAATGATGAAAGGTATAATTCTAGTTTTATGGTGTTATGGTAACCTTGTGAAAAAGAAAAATCAGGAACATAACCAAAATCTTACCATAATTATTTGTATATGACACTATTTTCAGGTGGATAATAGAGACTTGGAAAGTTTAAAATGTCTAAGATGCAGCAATTCATTCTGATAGTGATAGTAATTGTTATGGCAAGTAAAGATAGGCAGAAAATTATTTATGTTAAAAGATTAAAATAACACATTTATTAATCTTACATTTTAATTACTTTTAAAAATATAACCATAGATTAATATAAAAAGCATGAAGCCATAACATATTAAAAATATAAGATCATGTACATTGGGTTGAATGGTCAGTGTTCATTAAGATATTCTTAGCAATATGAAACTTGTGTAAATTTTCCTCCTGTAATTTCTATGCCATTTCCTAATATTGTAGGTAATCATACTAATAGCTTTGAATTCTATAAAAGACACTGAACAGGGGCAGAATATGTAAAATATGTAGAAATTAGAAAACATTCAAATAAGTAGTTCTTTTGACTGTGTACTTTTGTCCACGTAAGAGAGTCCCAATTTCCTGAACAAATGCATTTCCTAAATAAAGAATTTCACACATGTACTTGTAAAATGAATTCATACTCTACCAAAAGGGAAACAAATATTTATTTGCAAAATATAGAAAAAAGAGACTGAGTAAGTGAGTGAGCGAGTGGAAGAGTGAGCAATCTACGAATCAAATTAATATGCTATAAAATAATTAAGGAGAGAAAATACTACTAAAGCTGTGTTCCTGTAAAGCTGGCATATTTACAGCATTATCACTGAAGACTGTTATTGCATTTTTTACTGAGTCAATAACTCAGGCTAAATACTGCAGTATCGATATTTCAATTTACTTCCATGTGTAAAGCTGTTTTGTCATCCTATTACCAGGAAATATTTGAAAATTAATGAAAGAAAGCTACCTAGTTCTGCATGCTACAACCAAGTAGCTTACAATGACAACAGATGGGTAAAAACAAGCAAAGTCTGAAAAGACTTTTTTATAAATTCTGTTAATCTCAGTATGAATCATTCAAATGCTGGTAAATCCAACATCTGTGCATTTCTAAAATATAACAAAGACAACATAAATGTTATGAAGCAGATTTTTTCTATACTGCAAAATAGCATTGCTCATTAATGGCCAGTGATTTCAAATTCAACCATGTCTCTCTTTTAGAGGCAAAACTTCCCTAGGAGTTGTAGGGGAGCTTTAAAACTTTGCTGTAGGGTACAGAGATCTTAAGTGGTGGTTCATAAGACATCTATGTTGGAAGCCATAACTAAAAGAAGTCTTAAGTATATAGCAGAAGATAAGCTAATAAACACTGAAGAAGAGCTCATGAACAGGTAAAATGAGGTGTACAGATCCTTATGGGCTGCAGACCACACATTTGGCTAGCAGATATAGAAGGAAGAGCTTGTAAGGAAGAGAAAAAGCTTAATGTTTCTAGGTGTGCTGCCAGCAACACGTCTGAGAAAATAACTAGAAACAATTAAAACCAGTGTGAGGGGTGTCACATACTAGCCCAGCTCTTGAAGGCCTGAAATTAAGAGACGGCCACTGAGCAACAGTGGTGCTTTAGGATAAAGAGGAGAGAGATGTGATTTTTAAGGTCTTTGCACCATTCTGTGATGATTCTGAGCTTTGGAAAAAGACTCTGAAGCCCAAATATTCTTCAGTGTCTTCATAAATGAAAGTAGATTTTGCCTCAAAATATTTTTTGACTGAAGTGGGGGTTGAAATAGATAGACTTCAGAGATCCCTTCCAACTAAGTCTTCCTATGATATGATGATTCCATGTTTTTTTATAACATGAATCCTGGAATGACAGTGCTGTCTTACTTTCATAGATGTGAATTTCTGCAGCTGAATATTGACCAAAGCAGAGTGCAATTATTTTAATTTTCCCTTATAGAGTATTTGTCTTTAACAGTTAAGAAGTCAAAAGGGAAAAAATGCTGGAAGAAAGAGAGAGGTACAAACACAACACCAGTAAAAGTGAGGAGGCAGCTGATATTGTACTGAGTATGTGGACAATCCTGTTTTTATTAACATGAAGGTTCTGTGCAGCTGCCAGCAGGCGTGATGTCAGTTTGCAGTCACCAAGGTCACTGAATCAGGGGGTTTTGTTAGCCAACTTTGACTTCTGTTAGATGAGAAAGCAATTAAAATTTCTTTGTTTAAAAATAGTGAAATAGCAGAGTCTACTTTCTGAGGTACTGGGAAAGTCTGGAACAGAAATATGCCAGGGAAAATAAGCAGGGTTTGTCTGGAGTGGTGAAGAGAGCGGAGTTACTGATTCCTGGGACTGTATGTCTGCAAATAACAGAACCTGAAAGATAACAGAAAGAGGCAAAAAGATGCAGAAAGCTAAGCAAAACTAAGAAACATGAGTGACAATGGTCCAAAAGGCAGAGACAAAGATTGATATGTGTGGTCTTGAGAAAGACTGGAAATCAAGTTGTGAAAAAAATGAAACCTTCTGGAGCATGCTCCTTCTGTGCTCACCACAGCAGAACTGTGCCTGTGCTGCAATACTGTCATGAGTGAAAACCGAAACAGCTTTGCAATTCCACCTCTTTGGTGTCTTCAACTGCACTTTTCAATATACTTTCAATAAAGCTGGGGTCTTATTATACTCAAACATAGAACTGAATTCATACTTCATGCAAAATACTTTTAAAAAAGGAAACATTACATGATATGGCTTACAGGATTACTTATACTTGTCAAACCCGCATTCATTTTACAACCTACCTCTAAGTTAGAAGTGAGGTGGACTTTAGTTTAAGAAACATTTGGAAATGTTCCCAGGTTTTTAATTCATGTGCCTAAACTGTGGAAAAAACTGTGGATGTCTATTTTTATTCTTGTTTCTAACATCCTTTTTTTATTAGAAACTTTTAAATAAAAAATGGCAAACATGGCAATATTCTTTGTGCAGAGCTTTCACTATTCCCTTCTCCTATTTACTAGCAAAAGCTATTCACTTCTGTAACAGGCTAGCATGTTAAAATATGTTTCTTCTAAGCCTGAATTTATTAAATTAACTAATTAATATTCATTAATATGTATCCATTAATTGTTTTCAAACCAATACAAGATAGGAATCTGGACTAGTTTGTTGACAAAAGTTAGAAGAGGAATGAATCTTTCACATGAATGTACTTATGCAGTTGTACTTCCATTTAATCCTAAAGTGAGAGATTTCTACGTTTCAATTTTTGTACCTATAGAGAAAGATTTGTCTTTATCTGACAGGTTTTGGAGAACACCAGGCCTGATAACATACACTACATTAGTAGTATGCACCATAATTGAACATCTGTTCTTTTGCATCTGTTAATTCATACAGTTTTCTGAGTAGGGTTATATTTTATTTATTATTGTGGTATGAGAACTTTTATTTATTTTTCACATCATCTTTTGTGAAAGGAAAGTCTCCCTGTATTGGCAAGGCCTTGTAAATAAGGTATCCTACATGAGAAACCCACAACTTTAACTTTGCAGCATCTTGTCATGATCTCTACATTTCCTCTGCCAAAGGACAACTATGCAAACAGTATACATTTTAATTAAGTTATATTCAAACTTTAGTCTATACCTGTCTGTTGACACTGAACTGTTTCTAAGTGCTCTATGTAATGTAAATAAGAAAAGCGATTTATTACATTCCAGACTACTGTACTTCAAAATGATTTAGTGTTAAAAAGTAAAACACAATAAGTTTGAAAAATGCAGCTCTAACTTTAGCATGGGATTTTGCCCATATGGCTTTCATTGAACTTAGTGGAAATCATAAATAAATTTGCCAGAAATTAAGATATGAACAGAACTCTTCACTAAGCACATTTGATTCCACAATTTGTGGTCTACTTAAAGACCCACAGTGGTTTCTCTTAACAATCTAGAGCTGTATCAGTGATCTGTGCTATATATTTCAGTAAATAAAAATAATATGAGAAAGCAAAATTATGAATAAAATCTTTTTTTTTCTTCCATTATTTATTATTATTGTGTTTTGTAGGTCTTGAAAACATGTTAAGGTTCTTTAACCTGAAACATTAGAATCATATTTTAATGAAAAAATAATAAAAAAATCCAGTGGCAGGAATATGAAGGAACAATTTATAGAATATTTTTTGTAACTATACCTATGCACAGCATAGATCCTTCTTTTTCTGAAATCTTATGTTTTTTTTTTTTTCAAGCTTTCAACACTGAAAGACATGTACCATCTCCCCATGTGTTTTTGTGGAGCACCTAACTCACTAGGATTTGACCCTTGTGATCAAAATGAGTCTCTAGGTACTCTTCCATTATAAATATTAAATAAATGTATGCACACATTGTCATTTTTGCTTCATGTCTCAGTGATGGCAGAGAAGGAGGCAACACAAAATCACTTTCTCATTCTTTTGTCTCTAATCTGATTAATATAAACCCTCTTTCTTCATCAATCTTGTGTACTACTGTGCTACAGGAAGGTTTGGACTTCAAGGTAAGTATTTACACTATCTTCTCAAAAGGAAAGGGACTCTATCAGCAGCATCTCTAAATAGAGAGCTTTGAAGTATTCCCTGCAGACCTTGAAAATGCAGTGCATAGTCTCAGGCTTCATGGCAAAATAAACGTTGGCTGGAATCCAAGTTTAACTAACTTAGGCACCTTACTTGGCAACTACATTAGCAGCCACTTCATCTCATTTTTGCCACCTAAAAGTTAGCTTGTACTATCAACTGGAGTTCTCATACTTTCAGCGAAGAGAGAGACAGATAACCTTGAGAAGTCTAATTATTTTCCGTGTCTTACATGTACTTCAGTGCTGGATGAATTTGATTACCTAGCACTACCTGTGATTGTGGCTTTTCATAGTTAAAAATTATTTTAATTTCTAAAGCACAGATTTTTTTCTCCCACACAGCACCTCAAGTAGCCTCTGACTTGTTCTTACAGTGGCATCTGGAAATGAGGAAATATTAGACACTGTACAGTCATATAGCAAGAGGTGATACTGACAGAGCTTGCATTTCAAACAGACACCACCAACAAAAAATGCAGAAAAAGATATAACATCCCCTGTTAGGTAAGTATGGCAGGGCATAAAATTCAGAGAAGGGCAACAAGGAAGATCAAAAGGTATGGAACAGATTCTATACAAGGGATAACTAAATAGCAAAGGGCATTTCAATCTGGAAAAGTCTTGTCTGAGGGCAGATAGTTGGATTCTGAGTGGCAAGGATAGATGAATAGGACATGATTGCTTTCAAAAAGAAACAGAATAATTTCATGGAAGAAAAATCACTGAAGTGACAGTGAATGCAAAGACAACAAACATGGCTTAGAAAAGCCCAGAAATTTGAGTTGCAAATTTTTTAGACTGGGAGAGCGTTTTGGGGAAACACTCTGTTCTCACACTCTTCTCTAGCTATCTCAGAAAGGCCACCTTCAGACACAGCCTCCTCTGGTCAAACTTGCTGAGAGTATTCGTATGTTCTTCCATCCTAACTTGCATGCCTGCTGCAGCCCAGACATGTTTTCTCTCCCTAGCAGAGGGGAACACTGGCAATGTTTAGGTTGGGGAAGAAGCACAAAGGTATCCACAATTCCACACAACCTCACATTAAAAAGTTAATATCAACTATTCACAGTGATTAAATGGTTTCCAAGCCTGAAGATCAAATATACCAACTTGGGCATGAATCACACAATCAGTCATTGTGATCCGAACATGAAAGAGAAGCCATTTTGGAAAAAAACAAATGTATGGTGTGCCTGCTTGGCCTGACACAGCCACACTCTTTGAGAGTGAGATGTCAGCTTTCACTTTTTTTCTTCCCTGTGGAGAGTGATTTGCTACCTAGAGATTGTGATTCTTTCAAGACACTGTTGCACCAGGTGCACCTGGAGAAGGAAATTGTATGCACATGACATTAACTATTGTGTAACTCCTGGTCCTGGAGCTGTAAGTGGATGTTTTCCAGGAATCAGCATGCCTCAGCTTAGCTCATATTTTGGTAGCAAGCCCAAACAGCAAGGAACTTCTCTCATGTGTGCTTCATGTCAAGACCACTTTGTGCAGAGCAAGTGAAATCTGCCACAATCCATGCTTATACAGTCTGTAGGATGCAGACTCTGGAGAACATTACCCTTCCTTCTGGGTACAGGTTTCCTGGCTCAGAGACCTATTGGCATCATTCCAGACTGCAGCCTGAGAGGAAAGTAGTATGTATGCACTGAGGGGAATTGGTGACAAGGTAGCAAACCAAGCTTCTTTATCCTTTGAGGTGTTGCTATTATTAATTGTATAATAATAATTATTTAAAAAAAACAATAGAACAATGATATTGTCCATGCTTCATAGCAAAATCACTTTGAAATAAAAAAAGAAAGAAAAAATGGGTTAGAAAACAAAAAGTAATATTAATCTAATGTAATGGTATTATGAAATATAATGTTATTATGTATACATGACTTACTGTGGTTATAATACATAATATCAATATAGTTTTGAATAAAATCAGGCCAAAGTGTGCCAACCTAGCTAAAAAAGAAGTTAAAAACACAAACAAATGCAAAAACCCACAAAGGTCAAAGGCTGTAAAAGGCAAGCATAATGAGGTGATTCACAGTAAACTTTTTTGGTAATACACTACTTTCCTTAAATCCATCTTTACAGCAGGCATTAATTATGAAATTAATGCTGTGCACACTCCTTACCAATTTGCAGATCTAATATTGTTAACTGAAGCCAAACCAATTAGTATACACTGTCTTTCAGATATGACTAGGTTAGACATAGTTTCATGGTACCAAAATGCATAGGAAGTATATGCTGCATACGTAAAAGTATTTTGCTTGGCTTTGTGAAGAGTAATCAGGACATGAATAGTGTCTTTTGTGTTACTTAGTGACACCTTTGGTTTGCACTTTGAAAACAGACTCTTCATGAATGTTTTTTGGGTTTTTTTTTTTTTTGTGAGGAAGTTGTTCCTCTTCAATGCACATTGGGTTAATGAACCAACAGAACTTGTAGACACAGAGAGTCTGAAAGTGGTTGTAGGCAATTTCTCTTCTGTGTTTTTTCCTGTTTCTTTTTTTTTTGTTGTTCTGTTTTATATTTTTTTAAAGACTGAGCAATGTTACAGACTAATAGCTTATGGCAGTCAGCTAATGAGTTGAGACTTCACTGAGATAGAAGGCACACACAATGGAAATGTGTGAAAAATCAAAATGACAAGGTTGTTAAGGTAACTCTATCTTGGATATGTATTTAGGAAGCTTATTATGATGCAGTGAAATGAAAACTTAATAAACATACCTAGTCATTATGAAGAAAAAAAGACGTATATTAACTGCAAGATGCACGGATTTGCTGTCGCTGTGTTGCAATGGAAATGAAGCAAGTGACAAACAGTACCCAGCTGCCCCATATGACTAGCCCATGCCAATACAGAACATTAAAAAGTAATTTTAAGAAGTCGCCTTTTCACATTAACTTTGAAAAACCAGCTGACTTCATGATTTTGTAAATGAGAATTTAAATGAAAATATTCTGTCCATTGAGAGCATGGGGAGAATGCTAACATGGCTTTGCAATTGCTGCCATGATGTGCTTTCAGTGCACTTTTTTGCTTACTTAAATACGTATGTTCATGACTACACATACTCACAAAACCTCAGCCACCAAGGAATCCGGTTAAAAAGAGTGGTATTTATCCTACCATACCATGGTTTATCAAAATATCATTGTCTGTGTGATTCACTAGAAGTCATGTATGCTTCTCTTCTTACTGAAGGCATAGTCTTTTTTGAATAACATTGTGTATTAGGGCCACACAATATACTTCCTGTCACTACCTCTACAGCTTCTCAACAAAGTGGTGAAAGTTTTTGCGGGGCTTTTTGGTTGATTTTTTTTTTTTTTAAATGATATGCTTTTAGTAAGCATTGAGTGGAATTATTTGTTTAACTACCCTACTTTTTATTCAGTAATTCAACAGTCATAAAGCAAGCTGAAATGGCTATACTACTACTCACACATTCAATACAGAAAAGTTCTTTATCTTCTTGTAATCATTGCTAAGAAGAATAATTGTGTCAATTTGTTTTTTATAGAACATACATGATAAACTTTGACTTCATTGAAGGGAGATAAATACTACTTCCAGAATTAATGTAATTTCACCTTTTCTTAAAAATAAACTTATTTTCTTGTGATGTCACATTGGTTTATCAGAATTCTGATTCAGGCTCCCATTCTTATCAATGAACTGGGCTCATTGAACAGCTCATATTATACAATGAGGTAGTGGATAGCAAGTAATATTGTCTCTCATAAACATCTTGGGTTAACTTGTGCGTCAGTCCTAAGATAAGGTAAAGGGTTAATAGGCATCTGAACTATCATTCCCAAGAAAAATTTTGAACTGTGGATCAATTAGGGAGAACTGAAACATCTATAAGATCAATTTAACAAAACCAATATGAAACATTGTTGTTATTATCAGACTGTTTTGTCTCCTCTGCACTGGTTGTCAAAGGAGTCTGAAAAAGTAGCTCAAACACAACAGTGTAGTCATATGACTTCTGGATCTGACTCATGGCTGACATCTCCTTACAGGCAGAAAAAAGGGATGACTATTCTGCCTGTATGATAGACAGCCTCATCTGCTAAAAATTGCATATATTTCTTTAGCCTTTGAATAAGGGTTTCAAGTACCTAGAGTAAGCAAAATAAAATAATTGTGGGATTAAAATTTCCAATGCTTTATAAATCACATTTCTTTCTGTTCGCATGTTCACACTTTCTGGAGAGTAGCAGTTTGGGCTTGAATCAATTTCAGTCATATTTTCTAAATAATTTAGTAAGTATTTTTCTTTTGAACTGTTTGAAAAATACATATGTCTGTGATTCACTCATTTTATGCTGCTGGTCAAATAACTTGTGTGTGTATTTGTCCATAATTCATTCAAAGAATTGTACAAAATATTTCAAGTAATAAGTTCTATGAATAATATTAGCTGAAAATGTATATGATAGATGTGATAGATTGTTTATCAAAATGTTTCCGCTATTCTCCACTTCTGAAAATCCAGCCCAATAATGTGTGAATATATTTAGAATACAACTATGTAAATAATTTTCAAAGTTCTTATTCCAGCTTCTGTGGAGAATCCACTATTGTTCATTTGGTTGGACTTGATGACCTTAAGGGTCTTTTCCAACCTAAACAATTCTATGATTCTATGATTTAGCCTCTGTAGTGACTGACCCAAACTTCAATGATATCTCAAACTGTTCTTCCATTACTCCACCTGTCTTTGGATCAGTGGCTTAGCCTAAGCATGGTAAGGACTTTCGATTGAGGCTGATCTGAATCTCACCAGTGCATATCTTATTCCGTTATCCATTGCTAATTTACATGCATATTTGAAATAAAAATGGAGCTTGTCAGTTGAAAAGCAGTGTGCAGTTGGATTAACTTATCTTCTGAATACCTTTATAAAAGGAATGGTGAATTAACCAGCAATTACAGCATTTCTTTTCTAAATACTAGTAGCCCAGATGACCTGGGTATTGTTTCTCTTTTTAAATTGCATGTACAGAAATAAAAAGTAATATAGCTAAATATATCCAAGGTGTACTGATATTAAAAAAAAAAAATGAGTGGGTAACTTTCATAGCTGTTTGCATTTTATGTTGGTTTCTACAGAAGACTGGGGTGGGGGTAAGTTGAGTCAGACTATGCCATTACATTTCTGCAAGGACTTGCAGAATTTTAACAGCATCATTTTTGCTACTCCACAGTCAATACACATTCACTCTTCTATTTTCTGACTCTCTGGTTTGATAGGTTTCACTTGTCAGGGTTATGCATTTTTGTTATGTTAATGAATGGAGAAAGCTCATACAATTTTAAAATATCTTACTGAAAAACTCAAAAGGCAAAACCAAATTTATTTCACAACTTCAGTTGGTGCTCAAAGATAATAAAACCAGAGCTTTTCTTAGTGTGAAAAAATTGTTGATGTTCATAGTAGTATCAGCTGTACAGTGATTCAGGCAAATGAGACTAATTACCTCAGAATATTATTTTGAGGCAGACATTATGCCTTCTACTTGCACAGATGACAACAAAACTAAAATAACAGTATTTAAAATATTTCAGTATTGTTCCATAATGTTAGTAAGTATGCTACACAGTGCTTTCTTTAGATATAGAAATTTAATAGCAGTTAAACGGCCTAGGTAAAACAACAAACAAGAGAGTGTTGCATTACTAATTAATATTCAGAGTTTCTGATTCTTATATTTATGTTCATTCAGGCAATCTATTCTAGGACTTGAATTTAGGCATTATAATCACTCTAGCATTTTTGTTCAAGTCAATGATGAGGGAGTCAGATTCCCTTATTCACTACTGACATACCTGAGCTCCTTGTACAGTCAGTGTAGAAAATTTGTGATGACCCAGCTTTCTAATTAAGAACTGGATTAGAAGGAATGTATTATCATAATTTCACCCACTGACAGTTAAAAAATATAGCAAACAGGATGTCAGTCCATTGTATGCCATTTTTAAACACCAGAGAAAGTAATTCTGAATACCTAAGACACCAACTTTTCCACAGGGCTGTGTGCATGTATCCACAAATATAGGGGTTCTACTTTGATATAAAATGGAAATTGTCTGCACAGACTCAACATTTCTTTAGCTTAGGACACAGATAAAAGAACAGAAAATCTGCTGCTGTCATTCCCATCCATTTTCTTGTGAATAACTATTATGATTTTTATTGGATTGTACAATACACGTGTTAGAATTTTTTACTTGTGATAGAAATCAGAAATCCACGTGATATATAGTCATATTTATTTTGCAAGCCCGACCACAAAGAGAATGCATGGAGTAGGAGGCATTATATAGGAAGATAAAATATGAGAAAAAAGAAACAAGTTTGCTCAGTGACAAGTTTTAGTTATATTTCTTGTCTTGGATACACAGTCAAGTAATATTATATCTATTATGTGGAATTAAATGGTGGAACATGATTTTTTTTTAATAACATATATATGTATATGTACACATATACAGAACTGTATACAAGTTCTAGCTAGTACATAAAGGTAAAAGATTGTATAATACATTTGCCATATATTTAATTACTGTGGCATACTTAATGTGGTTGATTTATAGACCATCTTAGGCAATAAAATAGGAAATCTGTTTATGTGGATTCAAAGGTCTTTGTCCTCTTCATTAAAGCTCAAGGTTTATCATTGCTGCGTATTTTGCACTGTGGACTGTTAGACATATTCAAGGACCAATCTGTTTCATGTCTTTTGCCTTTCTGACCAAATTGAAAACATTTTGTCTAAACTCACAATAGTTCTGCTATCAAATTCACAATGAATATGCAGGTCCCATGCCTGTTTCTACTGTTGCAGTACTGGAAAGAATCACAGAATAGAATCATAGAATCGTTTAAGTTGGAAAAGACCTTTAAGATCATCAAGTCCAACCATTAACCTGACACTACCAAGTCCACCACTAAACCAATCAAGGGCAGAGTAGTAATTTCATGTTTCCTGGCTTGGTGGTTGGATTATTTTTTAATGAAAGTAAAAACTAGGAATCATTAAGATTGGAAAGGATCTCTAAGATCATCAGCCCAGCCATCAACCCAGCACCACCATGCCCACTAAGCCATTATCCCGAAGTGCCACGTCTACCCGTTTTTTGAACACTTTCAGGGATGGGGACTCCACCACCTCTCTGGGCAGACTCTTCCAATGCTTGACTACCCTTTCCATGAAGAAATTTTTCCTAATATCCAAGCTAAAGCTCCCCTGACACAACTTGAGCCCATTTCCTCTTGTCCTATTGCTAACTATGTGGGGGAGGAGCCCAACACCCACCTCACTACAATCTCCTTTCACGTAGTTGTAGAGAGCGATGAGGTCTCCCCTCAGCCTCCTCTTCTCTAGGCTAAACAATCCCAGTTCCCTCAGCTTCTCCTCATAAGACCTGTGCTCCAGACCCTTCACCAGCTTCATTGCCCTTCTCTGGACACACTCCAGAAAACAAAAAGAAAACAAGTCTTTTTGGTTTTGGCCAGCCTGGATGTGTCAGAAAAACTCTTGACTGTGTAGGGCACTGCGCACCTCATGGAATGACTTCTGTTCCAGTTAAAGCTGCACAGGAGGGACAAATGTAACATTCACATGATTTTAAATAAAATCATTGCAGAACGAGGAAGATCCTTATTCGACACACACTACCACCTCCACCAGGCCCCAGTTTATCTCCTTTGCCCAATGGCTCTTGTCCAGGACATGTAGCAGAAACATCTCACCTATAACAGGGATACTTACATTCTTTATCTATGTCAACCAAAGCCCAGCTTGGACTTCAGGCATACGCAAACTTTGAGAAGATGTCTTTGTAGCATCTTATCTAAAATATTACTGCTCAAGTGACTGAGCAGTATGCTACCAGTTTATCGATTATATAAATACGTGTAAATGCAGTTATACAACTTTGACTTGCTTATATAGAAATAGGTAACTAACACAATGTCATCAAGCTGAAATTAAGATTTTTCAGAAATTTAGAAAAAACGTTCTTTTCAATTTCTTTATCCTTTTTGTATTGCTTTGGAGTACAGGTTCCTTTATGCTAAATTGTAAGGTGACCGATTTCAATATTTTGTCAGCTGGAATACTTTCTAAGTATTTTATTGTAGAAGAAAAAGAAATCCATCTCTCTCTGAGTCATATGGTTGGTCACCTTCTGCCATACATGAAGAGACTCTGTGAGCAGGGTATTTACAGCTTAGAAGTACAAAGCAATTATCTGTTGCTAAAGCACAAATCAAAGATAGCTAAGACATAAAATTTTATCAGGCTAAATTTTTTATCACTCTCAATAAGAAATGCAAGGAATCTCTGTAAATGAGGCAGGTATCAGTCAAGAGGGGAAGATTCCACTTCTGTTTCTACCTGCTGAGTTGCTTCTTGCACTTTAGATTTCTCCTTTAGAAATTTATCCCTTTCCATGTTAATGCTTCTCACCTTGAATTTCTGAGCTACTATGAGTTCCCATCTCAATAATCCCACTTCCATCAGTATTATTATTTTTTGCTATTTTGCATGTTTATACAGTACAAACTTTCTCACAGCTCTTTCCTGTAACTTAGTGATTTCTTTACCTACCTATTTCCCTTCAAGCTGTGTAACTTTACAGTTGTATCAGCAACCTGGGGCTGCCCATCATGGACATAGATTCAATGAATGTGACTTGATTCACATGTATAATTTGAGAAAGACCTTTTTGCAGCCTTTTTCCAACCCCAGACTTTGGTATCATGGTGAGGCAATTCCACCTTGAAGTTCTGGATAACTCAGGCTCTGTCATTTTTGCATCTTGCTGATAAGGATTCAGTATAAATATTTGTTATGTGATTCTGATCTTCTGAGAGGCTGTTTTGGTATATATTTGTTTTGAGTACTCCTGGTTCAACCAATGTAAGTATATGACAATTGCTTTCTCAAGAATTAAGTTCAATAGGTTGTCACCAGTTTCTTTTTTGTTTGAAGCTGCACTGATACTGTTGTTTCTAGTCTGCAGAAATAGTTGGATGCTGGAGGGCATACTCAAGTCCAAAACAGCTTTCAATGCTTGCCAGCAGCAGGACTTTCAGGACTGACTCTGGTTTGACCTGGTAGGATCTGATTTATATATTGCTTTCAACATCCTTGAAAACACAGCTTAGAATATGGACAGACCCTAGTATCCTGTGCAGCTACCAGCCGGAGAAGAGCAAGAACAAAAGTATTGGGGCATGCATGATGATCCAAATTTCA
Source organism: Pelecanus crispus (assembly GCF_030463565.1). Taxonomy (NCBI): domain Eukaryota; kingdom Metazoa; phylum Chordata; class Aves; order Pelecaniformes; family Pelecanidae; genus Pelecanus; species Pelecanus crispus. The sequence goes on from NC_134645.1 coordinate 108,145,526, forward strand.
AAACTGAAACTGATGCCCATTTCCATACATGTTTTTTCCCCACCTGTTATGTACTTTTCCCTAATACTGAAAAGTAAAATAGTTTTGTTTGAGACCTGCAAAAAAGTTTCTGTGTTTTATTTAACTGTATGTAGTCTTAGTGCAACCAGATTTCACGAAGTGGGTCATTTGCTTTTGAAAATTGACATGTATTTTTTTTCAGGTTATAGATGCTGTTTACTCAGGTTGAACATCTGTACAGGAGCTCTAGGATTCTCATACTAGGCTATGTCATGCATTGTATAGAAAGGGTATATGAATAATCTCTGCTTTTACTGAACAGTGAAAAAAATCTGGGAAAGTGGCAAGAACACTGACTGCTGTCATTGAAAGATGTTTTAAGCAAAGCACTTATCAAACCATATAGTATTCTACATGTAAAGATTTTATAATAATATCCAATGAAGAGAATTGTTTCTTAGTAGTAAATTTACAGTCAAGGAGAGAAGCATTAGAAATATTAAAAAGCAAGCAAAAAAGGACAACTAAAAATCTGAAAAATTCTGCATTTGTTTTTTGGGTTGGTTTGCTACAATAAAAGGATAATAAAGCTATAATAATGCACTGCAAAATGTACAATATTATTTTTGAAGGATAAAAGTTCTACTCTGTGTTTATTACTCTGTAAAGATCTAGTAGTAACATATATATGAATATTGGATGAAACCCATTAATTTTAATCGTAAAAAATTAGAATTTTATAAGTGATGATTTTACTGCTAACATATTAATAGTATAAAATTGAACACTGTCTTACTGGTTTATTCACTCCTAAAGTTGAAGATTAGATTTAGTTTAATTTTGCTTGTATTTATGAGTAAATAAAATTAAATTAACAATTAAATGAACAGCTTTTTAGGTTTCTTCTGATTATTGTAATTGTGGAAGACCTTTAAAATTTCTTGAAGCAGATTCTATTATATGGAAACAATCAAAAATTGAAAACATGGGGTTTAATTATTTCAGAAAAAGAAGAATGGAGGACCCCAACAATACAAAAAGGAAATTGCATGAACTTAACAGATATAAGTGTAAACAGGAAAGAGAGAAATTAAAAACAGCTGCAAACTGCAGCCAGCTCACAAGAGATGTATGTGATAAACAACAGAAGACAGAGAAACCAAAAAAGACAGCGTAAAGAGGATCCTTTTATCTGTCTGGTAGTAAAGGTGGGTGTGAAGCACTTGGTTTAGTGGAGGCAAGTTCAGACTGCATTGATATCCCACAGTACACAAACTCAACAAACAGTCAAGCATCAGCAGCTACGTCAGCCTTAGGAATACTTTGTTCTCTTTGAAAGGTAGCTGCAGGGACATGATTCAGCAGAGAAAAACTGGAAAATTGCATCAGGAATTAGACCAAAAATGAAAACCATGAAAACAGACAGCTGTCCCAAAGTCACAGCTTCTTGGATCTTTCTTAAAGAAAATCAGAATACAACCTTCCCAAGTGCATGCACTCGAGCAGCAAGTTAGTACTTCTTCCTCTCTCCATTTCCCAATCTTTTTCAGTTTACTATCTGCCTCCTGTTACATTCATAATATTGCTATATTTTTGTCAAACTTGCTGTATTTCAGCAATGCAATTCATCACGTGCAAAGCATGTTTTGTCTGCTGCTCAGTGTACACTCACTCATTATTCCTCAAACAATTGCAAGTAATACTATTTAGTCATTTGACTGAAGGTTATATCTGGGCAAGAACAGTTTTCTCCAAAGCACTGTTTACCTCTTGGATTCGCATCATGAAGTACTACAATGCACTACCTAATACCACTAAAACTCACTGTATGGTGACTAACCACTGTAATAATGTGATCACTCTGTTATAACTCAGCTGTTAACTCAAGCACTTTACTGCAGCAAAAGCATGCCTTACTGTTGTAGATAATTTTGTTTTGCCGTTATTGGTTTATTCAGTCTCTGTTAGGTTGGAAAAACTGACAACATACTACATTACCTAAAGAATTACATAAAGATTACTTTAATGAATGAGTTTAATGTCAGCTCTATGACGTTCAGAGAGGCAGTGACCAGATACATTTAAAAGGTACTTGGTGCTCGACAAGATTCTACATCTCTAACTAGATTTACAGAATGGTATATCCATGTCTGTAATTCCAGAAAACAAGTTTTCTTTTTTTTTTTTTATTTAAGCAGTTCTTTGGCTTCCAACAAGGTTTGTAACACCTCAGGGATACCAAAAATTCTCTTCCTATCTAAACTCAGAGATTGTCTACTGTTTAGAGACCTAAAAGCCTTGAGGTTGAAACATTATGGATAGATATTTTATTGAAACCCTCATCTGTTTAGTGACCTCCTGGGCATGAAAATTTTTCTCTTTGACTTCTATCCTGGCTGTGGGAAAATTCTACAGTATGGCACATTCAATCCACTCTAGCAGAGACTGGCCTTCTGAGCTAGATTTTCTGAAATACCAATAGATTAATTATAAGGCACAATTATCTAGTCATATAATTTTAGTTTTTAAATATTAAAATCTGGGAAAAAAAGAGATTATTTTGTTTCATGTCAGGTTCTGATGGTAATTGTTTTTTTCTTGTTATATATGCATGCAAATGAGAGGGGGGAGAGAGAGAGAGAGAACACATGCTGTGAATATTATTTTAAGCTTTAAAAGTCAAAATCTCAGGCTTCAGGAAATGCCAGGAATATGGATGCTTTTGCAACCATAGTTTACCTCCACTGTCTATATTTTTAAGAAACAGATTTTCATTTCACAGCAAGACAATATATTTCTATGGGACCTGTGTTCAACGTATGGGATGAATAATGCTCACCTACTGAATAGTAGTGCAGTCTTGTGGGTTTTTTCTATTCCATATTTAGAGCACTGTATAAGACCTACTCTGAGAACAGAATTATTAATTTTCTCATGTTTTTATTTTTTCTTGTTGTTTATCTGTATAGCATCTGAGTGCTTCCAAAACAGTAACGTATTTAACACTAAAGCATACTTTTAGAAATAGGCAATAAAAGCACAGTAAGATTCTTGTCTAAAGTCCCCATGGAATTTCTGTGCCCAAACTGGGAAATGTAGGGACCAGATTGTTGCAGGAGCTAGGTTTTTATAAGCACTTTATACATTCAAAGCACATATTTCACTGATTTCAGATGCATCTCTTGAGTACTCAGCACTTATGCTGGTCAGAATCCAAAGTATAAAGTCAGATACCCTGAAAATGAAAACCACATAATTAGTGACCAACTATAAAAAGTTTCCATTAAGCGGCTTTATTGATACCAGATATGATCTGATTGGGAAATACAGACATTGTCTTTAATCCCACAGGCAACCTTGGTAATGTTTACCACCATGTGAAGTTCAGTCCTACAGACAAATGTACGCATCAGTGCCTTTTTTAACCCTTACAGCCCCTCCATCCATCTGTTCTAACGTGGATTTTTTTCTCAAATATTTTTCTCTGCAATTTTCTTCCCATCTTCTTCTGTACCTTGTTCTGGTAGTCTTATTCTCAACTAGTCAGTTCCTATGATAACATCTAGACAGAAATCCAGCTTCTGGTTTTCAGGGTGAATGGGATGGCATATACTGTGTCTCTATAGCTAAACTCTGTTGAAGACAGACAGGGTGGTTTTGTCCATCCGGCTTGTTGGAAGCAATCAAAAGTTTGTACTATTCCCCCAAACCTGTCTAGGAGCATAGAAAGCAATATTGTGTCAGGAAGTGTGCTAAAGATTAAACAGGATGAATAAATATGGAGCTGTGCTCAGGTCTGCCTTGACTCTGTTTAGTTTACATGGACATGTTCCAATTGCAGTCAGATTTTTCACCCTGATCTCCTTTTCCCTTATGCTTGATTATCATCTGCTTACTTTCTTATTCCCAAACTTTGACACAGGGTTTTTCATCTTTTTTCCTTGCCCTGTCAGTTCCAGTCCCCCTCTTCGCAGCTCCCTAATCATTTTGTCTACTTGCTATTTTTGTCTCCAATTGCACTGCCAATCATAAATGACGACCAGTGGATGACATTACTAAGATTTCTTGATGAGTTCATTGTCTAATACCAGGGAAATCTCACAGGAGCTCCTCTCTGATCAATGCCAGTTCTTCTCCTGAAACCTGATTGCAGTCAGATCTTCTTTTCCTGTCCCATCTCACCTGCCTGTCAGTCTCCTTGTCCCTTCAGACTCAGTCTTCCAAAGCTTCTCAAGTAATCTTCATCTTCTTTCACATCCTCTTTAACCACTTGGCTTCCATTTTCCAGCTTTCTTGCAATAATCTGTCCCCATTACCCCACCCCAACTGCAGTCTCAGTTTTCCTCTCAAGACCCATGTCCATGTCTCCATTTATTCCCTACATACATTCTACACAAATTCCAGTTCCAGAACATGAGCAACAATGGGAGGGGTGAGTGGCAGAGAATGCAGAACCTCCCTTTCAGTGAAAATCCATACTTCAGTTGGTTTAAAATGATCTTGTAAGTGCACCCTGAGAAGCTTAATTTGCTTTCAAAGGATGATGAAGGTGAACAACAGATGTTTTTTTCTTCTATTCTTCCTGCTCTGCACTCTAATATAAAAGGCTTTGAAGCAGTCATCTTTTAGAAATAAAAACAAATTCTTCCTATTTCTGAATTAAGCATGGTGAAATTTCTCTCTTGGAATCTTGGAATCTGTTACTTACTTGCTGTAAGGCAAAGTTAGTTTGGTGATAAAATTTGAAAAGGTCTGGTTTTCAGTCATTCTGTAGCCTTCTCAACATAACCCAAGAATGTAATGGGAATTTAAACCGAGCACATAAATTTAACATACAGCACAGAAATGCACTTTTTCAAATCAAGAGTAAATAACATTCATGAAAAGAGAATCTGGGCCTTGTTGTGGAGTGGTTATAAGTGGAGCAGCAATTTGGTAACTGTTTTTTTAAACAGTAATTAGAAAAGCTTTGATATCTCTTCTATGTTTTTGACCGATTAAGTAGGGTTATTCTCTAATCAGAACACAGTTCACAGGCTGCTGTAAAAGTCCTTCTCCCTTCTTATCTGGAGGCCAGTGATATGAAGACCAGCATGGATTAATTAGAAACCTAGCCCTTTGTTTATTTGTTGTCTATGCCGTTTTGTTTTTTTTTTTCTGTAGAGTCTAACAGCAGAAAATATTTTTTTTTTTTTTTAATGGCATGAAAAACAGTATCTGCTGTTTACATTCTTCAGTTGTTTAGAAATGTGGCTTGATAAAGTGGTAACGAAGTCCCTACAACAAATTACTTTGGTGTTGCATTTGCAAGACCAGTAAAAGAAGAAACCATAGATGGGTCAGACCTGTGAATCTACAGAGAGGTAGGGAAGCTGTGTCTTCAACACAGCATTTCAGTTACAAACATCTTTCATCTCTCTTCCCATTTCTCTGCTGTACAGCTGGGAATGGGCTGGGAAGCTGCTTTTTGCCTTGCCTCTCAATTTGCACCAGAGAGGATGTGAAACTTTGATTTTTATTTTTTTTAATTTATTTCATTTCTAGTGTCCAAAAGGAAAAAAAATAAACACTATCATACCTTAAATTTTCCTGTTTAGATTTTTTTCTTTCTTTCTTTCTTTATCCTGGTTTTAGGCATAGGTGCCATAATGTGTATGGGAAACTTGCCACTATCTATTGTGGTTAATCTAGATAGTAAATTATTCTTGCTTCAAATGGTGAGAGATGGAATTTGGTTCTCTATAAACTGATTAGGCAAAAGCCTTGACGTGATGTTGTGTTGTCTGGCTTTTATGATTTAGGCCAGTGCCACCGTGGAGATCTTTGTGTTCTATGGTCAAGGGTGTTCCTGAGTTTATTTTTCCGTTGAGCATGCTCTTTTTATGATCTTCTGACATGTTTTATCTGTGTTTTGTACTTAAGAAAAAAACACACCTGGTTTATCTGTGTCTTGCCTGACGTGGATAACTAAGATTTCCCAGTAATTATATATGAAATGGCCATAAAACCCGCACAAATCCTTGGCTCATCAAAAATAGAAAATAAATTAATTAAACCAATACTTCAACACAGATTTCATTTTGAGAGATTACCAGCTCATCATAACACTGTTTTTACTGCAATCTTCCAAAATGAGGGATTTGCTAATGCATAACAGGTAGCACACAACATGCAGTTTGATAGGCCAAAACTTGGAAAGTGAATGAAAAAACCTGTAATCTTAGAATTGCCAAACCAAGTGTAAAACTGTGTGCCAATCACCCTATCATCTTGCCAGCATCACATGAAACTATTGCAGCATCACAGCTACCACAGCTTGTGAACTGGACTCTACTATTAACATCTTCAGCTGTAGACATGTCCTGCCTGCTTTCACATTTCCTCTAGTTCTGCAGCGTGAAACACAAGTGCTGGGGACGACAGCAACCAACTCCCACCTTGTTAATTTTTTTTCATTTCAACAGGCCAGAATGATATAAAAATCCAGAAAGGCTAAGGCTTCAGCAGATTGATTCAGATTCTGTGACACAAATTAAAAGTATGTACAGTTGCACATGCATGTAATAAATTATTTGCCTGACTAGCAGTCACCATTGGATCCCTGAAGTTTCAGAACAAATGTGAATGCCAAGACCACTATAATTTTAAGACAAAAAGCCCTAATGTCAATAGTGGGAATATGAACAAATAAAATAGTTCCATGGTGATCTGAAAATAAAAAGCAGAAAAGCTTTGAGATATACAATCAAGAAGGAAAAATATGTATTTTGCTTTTTTCAATTCCTTTTGAGACAATTTTTTAAAAAAATAATTGTTTTTTTAAGCTACTACTATCCACTGTAAAGTAGTATTATAGTGCAAATTTTAATATTAAAAAACTACAGTGTCAGTTGTTTTCAGGCAACCTTCATGCAAACACTTAGACCCATGTAGACATGGACAATTTTTTTTTTTTTTTTTAATATTTCAGTTTTAAAGAATGGATTAAAAAAAAACAGAGTTCAGGAAATATTCACTAGCATGTACGGCAGAGAAAAGATGATAAATTATTCCAAGAAAAGTTTTTGATAATACTGGTTAGGTTAACGTATATAAGTCGGAATAGCAGTTCCAACTTAGAAAAGAAATAAAGCATGTAGTAAAATATGAAAAAAAAACCCCACAGATTTTATTGGTTTGTTATTTCTTGTATAAATCTTGCTGTCAGAGCAAATTGAGAGTGATTCAGTCATCTCAGCCTTGCAGAGCATGTAGAGCTATTATTGGTCTTCTCATAAATCTTGATATTCAGTTCTAAATGTAAAATAGAAAATATCAACACAACAACAAGGGTTGGTATAATTCTTAGCAATATAAGGGGATCATCATACAGAATTACTGTACCCCAAAAGCTAAATCATTTAAAGAGGCTATTTGTCAGAGACAAAAAGAGACTAAGTCATTAAGACATTTAAAGAGACTATTTGATTGATTAATAATCAAAATAATTCTATAAACAAATTAATGTAATTCACAGGGAAGAGATCAACAACTTGACCTTTAAAAAGGTATTTCTTTAGGGATTAGAGGTGGAACTTCTTTTTTCAGAAATAATATTTTGAAGGGGAATGATTGTTTCAAAGAAAATTTCATTGAAAAGGTTTCTTGAAACCAAGACAGAATTTCTGGTTAAGATAGAATATAGACCTACACCTTGGATTTGGCCTTTTGTGTCAGATATGCAGGATCCAGACTCATATTATTTTTCTGACTAGAATGTGTTTAAACTTGTATCTCTCATATTCTTACTCAATGCCTTCATGGCAGCATACATCCTTTCCTGATTTTTTGTCATTTGACAGTTCTCCTGTGAATTCTCCCCACAGGAAAAAGTAAACAAAAAAGCTAGAAGATTTTAACAAAATTGAGTTATTATTTTTCTACCAGACTTGTTCAATGGAAATCCTTCCTGGTAATGAATTACACTAGGCAAAAAACTCCACCTTGTCTGCACACCCACAAGGAACACAGACAGATGATGGTGGGTGTTGGAGCCAAAAAACACTGCCCTGGCTGCCCCCAGGCCCATCTCAGGAGCCATCAGCCCATCAAAGGACCATCTTTGCAAACTCAGAGAAGAAGAGAGGCACAAAGGCTGGTGGGGAATACAAATTAATTACTCAGAGGAAGGCACACCCTATCCAGACCCCTGCCAAGGCTGTCCCAGGACAGCCTCAGCCCTGGTGTACTGGCATACAACCTATCAAGACAAGCCAAGATGATCAACTCTCTGGATCACCTTTTGGACTGAGGAGGTGATCACTGCCTAGGAACACATTATGGGAAACCGAGGAAGAGCATTTTTGGAATGGCACGAGACTGACTAAAGGATGCTTAGAGGAGAAACCACAGATGAGGAAACAGAGGGATAAAGGTGGTTTGGGGGAGGAACAAGTATTGCAAAATGGAAGGATAAAGGGATAAAAAGGGTAAGTCACTTGTAGACAGAGTTGGTCAGTGTTCTTTGGCCATGCTCTGTGCCTGATCAGTGCGGTCGGTCCTGTCTTGTGCTTAAACACCATTCCTAACAAATTTATTGCGTGAGGGACTCTCAATTCTGGGTACAACTCTGTGTGTGTGGATCAGAGTGTCAGCCCTGGGGTGGGACGAGGGTCAGAACCCTTGTGTCTGCGGTGCAGCAACTGGAGCAAGTGCAGGTGTCTGAGTGAGTGGATCCAGCTGCACAATCCAGTGAGTAGGTGATGTGGCCTGGGAGCCAGGGGGGTGTGTGTGTCTCTCAGAGCAAAACCACAGGAGGAGTTGGCTTTTGGAGGGCTGGGGAGTCCCAGATATCTGCTGGAAAGACCACAGGGTCTGGGGAGCAACATAACCTGCTTGTATGTGCATGTGTGTTTCTGTGTGTGCAGGTGTCTCTAGGGGTGAGGTACCTGGGGAGAGTGCGGATCCAGTACCAGTTCATGGATGGATTGTGTGTCTGTGTCCAAGACCAGCTACTAAGGGATCTTTAGTGTGTGTGTGTGTGTCTGTAGAGCATTGAGACAGAATGGGGGAGGCTAGAGAGAGAATAAGGGGGCCTCCACCAGCAGCTGACATGGAGCTGCAGCCTCTGGGGCTTATATGCCCAGATACCAACAACTAGAGAGATTGGGATCCAGAAGCAGTTGCTGGTGGTGAGCCCAGCTTCTGCAGGGATCCACACTGTACATATATGCTTTTCCCACTAATGGACTTCACCCTGATCAGCCAGAGAGAGGAATAAGGTGAGGCCATTGGTGTTGTTTGTGTTGATGTGAGTGCTGTGTGTCTGATCTGTGTGGCCAGCTCTGTGTGTATACTCATGTGTTACATATGTGTGTTTGTGTGTGGACCTACTGATAATACATGCTCAGCCTCACTGCTGGTTGGACCTGGGGCACACAGCTGCAGCAGCCTTGGCTCTGTTGGGCTATAGATTCAGTCTCCCCTTAACTAATTATACTGAGTTAAGAAACAAGTTGTACTTGTTTGGCATAAAAACCGCATCTAGATATCTCCCATAATTTGGGGTAAATCTGAGAAATAAAACCAAAAATAAATGTATTAATTGAATGTAAACCAGTCCATTGCATTAAAAATCAGTCCTTCATTTACTCTGAGAACACATTATCTTTAGGCTGTTGCTCAAGGAATTACCCCCCTTGCACATTTTCATCCTTAATTTACTATTAGCACTGGTATATGCCCAGCATTTCAATGAACTAGTTCAGGGAGGTAAACCAGTACTAAACAGTTAGGTATCTAAAGGGTTCTATTTTCTGCTGGTTTAGCTCTACCATTATATCTGAGCACGCTGAGGTAAGATGAGCATGAGGATGGTCAGAAGCAATGTGGAAGGGGCTCATGGAGGCAGCAAAACCTGGCAGCTTGCAACAACTAGGCATTGCCTCATCTTTGCTACAATGCAAATGGTAGGCAGAAAATCTTTCTACTTTTTTTTCATTGTGAACAGAAATTATTTTTTAACTTTTATTCTTGACTATAAATGTTCTTCTGTCTCAGTTTAGTTCTTATTATCCTCTGCAACTACAGATATTTTCTTCTACGAGCATTTAGGTCAATAACATTGGTCATATACCTTTACCAGCTATCCCACCCAATATTGTTGCAGCAAGAACTGGAAATTTATTTATGACCAAGGTGACTGTGGGGGACAGGGGTAAGAACACTAGAAGTCTTTGCTAAGAACAAGTATTGTACACAAGTATAGCTCAACATAATAAGCTGTAAGGGAGCTGCTAATTTATGCTGGGGATTAATACACCCTCTACACATATAGCTTTTAGAACTCCTTTTCTACTACATCTTCAATTAGTAATCTCTTCTACCATGTGGTAATTTTGAGTTAGAAGAGAAACAACTTTAAAAACAACCTATAGATGCAAAATTGTCAGCAATCATTTCTGTTATATATTCAGAACTTCTTACTTCTCAATGCACTTACCTACCCTTGTAATTCATTAATAAAAAGTAAATAATTTTTTTAAGAGCAGGTGAAGTAGGAAAAAAGATGGCAATTATTCAATATATACATTTATTAAAAAACCTACTTATGCCTTTGATTCTTTTTTGATTGTCTTCCTTCTGTGTATTTTTCAGTTGCAGTTTATTTGGGCTGGAAATTCTTGTATTAATAAATCATTATGGCAGAAGTCATTTTGACTAATATCTGAGAAATATCATAGCATGGATCTTAGAAGATCATCTTGTCCTTCAGTCTGCTCCAAGGCAGTATTAGCACTCCTCCTGACAGACATTTTTGTTTAACCTTTTCTTAAAGACTTCAGTGATAGACCTCCCTAGGCAATCTATTTCCATCCTTTATAAACCTCACCACTGGAAATATTTCCTAATCTGATGCCTTCTTTCTGTAATTTTTTCCCTTCTTTGTTGCAGCAGTGTTCATGAAATATTATCTGCCCTCAGCCTTTTCCTCTTCAGGCTAACCATTCTATTTCTATGCCTTTCTCTTCTCCAAAGTCTTACTTTTTTAGGCTTTTGATAAATATCAAAGATTGAGAGACTTTAGACATCTGATCAACCTTTACCTTGTTTATAGCTTCCATTAAATGCAATACTTGCAACAGATCACAAGCCTCCATAAGAGGGCTTAATCAAGCCCGAAAAAAGTATAAGGGCTTGCAAACTATGCTCTTGTTTACTCATTTTGGTATGATTATCATTAATCTCAACAGTACTGTACATAAATACAGTACATAGACATACTACTTATCCTAAGTTTAGCTTGTGATCCCCTATAGCCTCCTTTAGTTAGACTTGATAGTGCAGTTGACCTGTATTGGTGCAGATAATTACTCCTGCTTAGAGTGAAGAACCTTGCAGTTGTCCTTATCAGATCACTTTCTGTTTTAAGTTTATTTCTTCAATTTCTTAAGACTGTTTTATATTCTGATTGTGTTTTCCAATAGCTTTGCAGCCCCTCCCAGTCTAGTTTCATCTGGCATACCCTTTATTTTATCACTCAGGTAATTTGTGAATGTATCATCATACCTTAATGAGGCACATAAGCTGCAGGACAAAGAATTTTTGTAGAGATTGTAGCTGTGATATTTTTATTGCAAACTCAATTAGTACTGATGCATAGGTATCCAATATTTGGTGGATTCACCCCAGCATAGCAAAGCACAAGATACAGACATCCTGCATTCTTACTCATGCAGAGAAATATTAACAGGAAGAGCAATGAGAGTGTGATGTTAGGATTTTGGTAAAAGGAAAAATGCTACAAAAACCAAACACATTTTTTAGACACAAAACCAATTAGTGTTTTCACTGACCTAAAGTTCTGAGCTTGATCTGGCTGCTCAGCATTTCTAAAGTTAACTGAAAAAACACCAAAACAGCTTTATAAACCTGCTCTCAGTCTTGCTCTCAGTCTAGAAACTTTCAGCAGGTTTTTGAGTTGCATCAAACTCCACACAGCCATAATTGGCTCTATATGAAAAGTTTTTCTTCTCTTTTTCTTCTTTTGTTTTATAAACCTTAGATCCTCAGTCATGTCTGTTATGCTTCTGAATGATTATGTCCTTTCTTAATGAGATTTCTTGTATTTTCTGTCGTGTTGAAAACTTCTTTCACTTGACCATACATAACAGACCCTCAAAAAGGAGCCACCATCTCCTTCTTCAGAAGAAGCTTCTACCTTACCCTAAAAGCAGCAGTCAGAACAAGACAACTAGCAGCAATCTCTCAGAATTCAGCACAGCCCTGTATTCCTTTAACCTTCTGGGCACTCAAGAGGTTGTTTGGGAAGGTGAGGAGAAAAATTTCAGCTTTTCAGCAATTCAGACAGCATTTAGTGCAATTTTAAAGAGCTAAGGCATCCAAGACATTAACAGGGAGCTGGCAGATACAATCAAGGATGTATGGGAAACTTGTGAGTGTCTTGAGTGCTACTGGAGACCAGGAAGAAAACTGTGGCGCTAGATGCTTCTGCTTAGGTACTTGAATTCCACCCAGATTGTCTGAGTATGCCAGTTTCTAGTCTTCTTAGACTGTTGAGCGAGCAACTTACTGTCAGTCACTTACTCTCTGATTACAATGGTTTAGTTCTTGTTAAAAAAAAATACAAATAAATATTTATTTAGAATATCCAAAATATACAGTATGATTCAAAATGTTAATAAAGGCTAAATGAATTAAAAACTAAACTCATTTCCATCAACATTAAATTTGAAATATGACTCTCATTTTCCCCCTGTATATTTAATCTAACTTTGTGTTGAAATGTTGCTGATATAAAAAGCTCACGTATCTTATGTCTTAGATTGCATTCATCTTAGGTCGCATTTATCAGAGAGAACCTTCTGTCTGTGAAGCATGATGTCTTCTATAATTAATCTCTTTTCTTGGGTCCTCCAGGAAGTCCAAAGCGATTTTATTGCTCTTCTGTCTCTCTTCACTTTCCCAGTTCTTTAAACTTAAATATTTATAATTTATTCAGGAGATACTCTTAGACATCCCAATTCAACAGTCTTATCTCTTTGGAGATAAAATAGCAGATCAGAGATCATCTTTTGTGTTGGATATGTTGATTCATACCTTGGTGTCTCAGAAAGGAATAACACTCCCTTATCTTTGTGACTTTGCCTTCACTGTTCAATGTGAAGTATCTGAAATATATTTTATATAAATCTTGATCTTGCCAAAATACTTGATCTAGACATTTAAAGAGATGTGTGTAGCTTATTACTAGCTTTTGACTGGGACCAGGCATGATGGTAATCAGCTTTTCTGGGGTGATAAAAGCTTTAGAGTGATTGCTGCTGCTCTCCATCCAACATTTTTTTTTAATTTCTCTAGAGATACCATAATAAACTCTTGCTGAAATATTCTTGACTGAATTTTCTCACTTCTGACATACCTAACATTTCCTACAATGTTTCTGGAATGTTATTTAGAAACCCAAGAGATTTGTTTGCTCTGTTCCATCCATATCAGTCTGATAATGGATCTGTATGCTTTCTGTTGGTTGCAGGTCACCATCTTCTGAAACATTTTTATTAACACATAAATTACCTGAAGTGCAATTTCACTGTTCAGTAGTAATTTTGGATGTTCAGGGCTTTTTTTAGATGTCCAAGTAAGAACTCAAAAACACCCCAAAAAACCCAAAGATTATTTTTTCATACTGTCTGTTTTCAGCTGTTCAGCTTAGACGTTTGGATAGATTCACCTATCTATCTGCTGAATGCCTTTATAACGAAGACAGTAGAATTATATTTCCTTGTACTGTAAGGAATTTTCATTCTTTATGAAGGTTTATAAAGATTTACTTTTTCTAACATGTGACATCTTAAATGATATTTGTTGAAGTCCAGTACTTTAAATCTGGCCTTTGAAAAATTTGCTTCAAAGTGACAGTAGGGGATGGAGAGTTCTGTTTAGTAGGCAGACTTTTATTCATGCAATTATATTCATATTTTTCCATTATTATTCTTGTCCAAATCCCTTTTAAAACTTATTGAAAAATAAAATCCTGGTTTAAAAGTAAACAGCTCCTTTAAGGTCATGAGATTAATTTTGTTGATTTTAGGAGTGAGTTAAATCAAGACATTTTTTGGAAAGCCAGTTACAAAATTAACCATAAAGCAAATACCATCACTCATACTGTGCACTGTTCATCATTCTGATTAAATGGAATGTTGAGTGTTAATTACCATGTAAAAGCCCTGTGACAGATTCCTAAAATGTCCATTTAATTTAAGTGTTTGTTCATCTGTTTGTTTGTTCTTAATAGAAATCAAAACCTTTATGGAGAGCTGCTTCTTTAAAGCCAACATGTTCTTCCTACCATGAAGATATAGAATACTAATTAGCTTCTAAGCTGTTCTGAATGATTTGATCAGACTTCTATATCGTACTTCTGGTTACACCTTGCATTTTCTCTATTTTCCTTTTTTTTTTTTTTTTTTAATATATAAAACGGCAACACTGACATCCAGTGTCTAGTTAAATTAATTGCAATTGAATAGTCCCTAAGGATACTCCAGGTGCAAATCCTCTATTCTTTACATATTTTCTAAGTACATTTAAAGGTAACAGAGCATCCTACAAAGTAACAGAAATAGCCTTCTAGGAGATAATTTGTGCAACTGAAGGACAAGAAAGTAAAAAAAATAATCTGATAAATATCATCACAAAGATCAAGCAAGTTATTTCATGTGAAGCTATAAGGTTGTATCACTACCAAAAGGAAAGACAGTTCAAGACTTATGGGTAGAAGAACATAATTTTTTTCCCACAGATTTTCTTTAATTGACAAAGTGTATTCAGCTTAGTAAGTTTAAGCTTTTAGTTCTAGTCTTTGAAACATTCACTTTTTTTTTTTTTTTCTCAAAGAGTGTTCATGCATTTTAAGGCATCTGCAGGACGTGAGTGATGCTAAGGATTTCTTATAAGAATATAAGAAGAAATATGACAGAAAGAAGCTCTATAGATGACTTGTATAATACACAAGTCTTGAAACACAGAATTACAATAGTGCATTTCAGTGTGCTAACTCTCCTAATTCTGATGCTGAAAAATTCTGATATCATTTAGCCATTAGACATCTATTTTCATCTAATTATACCCGTATTAAGTCCAGTTAAAAAGCAAACTAATGTATTTCAGAGATATCTAATTTTGATATGAAATCACTAAGATATGGGGATTTTCCTTCGAAAAATGGTTTCCACTGAAACACTTTGTACTACCAGTATGACACCAATACTAAAGAAGTATTGTATCATTTTTTTGGAAATAATAGTCTTTCAATGTTCACAATTTTGAATATGCATCTGATACAGGAATATTTTAAAAGGTGTTTTCACTTGTTTGTAAGTTGTACACTATTTAATTACATATTATAATTTATTATTACGGAAACATACAACAGAGTGCCAGAAGCAGGCCTAAACTTTCTTTTCTATGTTCTCGAGCCCTTTCTCAGTTCCTAGGCTGCTTGTTCAAAGGTGTGGATTCAGCAGGGAGATGGGAGAAGTGCTGATTACTAGTGGGACTTAATCTGCCAGGTTAGGTCAGTTGTGGCTAAAACTAAAGTGCTTGCAAGATGGTATTTGGATGGGGGAGGATGGGAAAGCTACATGCTGAAGGACAGGGGAACAGCAAGGGTCTGGAGGAGGAACAGTATGGGAAAGCGGGGAATGGGGGAAGGAAGGAGGAAAGAAAAGAACAAGATCCTCAAGATGTTGAAATATTACAATTTTAAAGGCAATGATAACTGCGAACAACAGGATTTGAATACATACATGATCAGCATGATGGGTAAGAAAGCACAAGTCCTGCTTGAAGACAATGTGGTATATCATCAGAATACAAGAAACCACAATGGGTGAAGGAAAACTGGTTGGGGCAAAGATTGTGTTTTATTCAGCATTGACTGGCATGATTGATTGGTGCAAGGGTAGTGAACTATGCCAGTAAAATTACTGAGAACTCAAACACCTTATGCAGTATTGTGGTTAACTGCTAATACAGGATTTCATTATATTTTTAAGAGCTTTTTTCACAGATTTTTAATTTCTCAACAAAATTATTTTGGTCATCCTGAGAACTATGTGCAAATCTATTTTGAATCCACAAAATTATTTCAGTTTGAAGGAAAGATATTGGGATTCATGAAAACAAAAGAAGACCTTCCCATATGTCTCTGCATCAAAGGGGTTCAACTCATTTTTCCATTTCTGAGAAGAGTGTTTTAATTAATAATTCATAGGAGAGTTTGTTTTACATCTCTTCAGTACCCTTTGCTACATCTGCCTCAGTTCTTATAAAAAAGTTTCCTTATTATTGAAGCAGAATATCAGTTATGGGACTGATTCTCTAGCTTGGTGGGTAAATCAAATTTCCAATTATAGCAGAGCTATATTTTGGGCTTTGGTTTAGTTAATCAGGCTTTCAAAGTGGAAGAGTATCAAAAGAAGGCAGAGCAAACAACTGTAACAAAATATCATCTAGGCTGTTTCTTTCATGAACTAAATAGCTTAAATTCATATAGAAAGAAGATTGAATTGAACTCAAATCTCCTATTCTGGCTGATTGGTGGAAAAGAGGGAATACCCATCATCAGTCTGTAATGAATGTGAACCTTTGCTTTTCTTAAAAATGCATGAAAATGAAATGTTTCTTTTTGGATTAAATAGGAATTTTCAATTCAGATCCTAAAGGAACAAATTTGACCTTGACTTTTTTCAGACAGTTTCCTGTGATCCTTGTTTATTGGAGTGTTAATGATTAAGTGGAGTGCAATGAAATGGCTGTACAGAAGTGACAAAAGGGAAATTTTACCCATTTACACTATTGTTATCTACAATGCCAAAAAGTTTACAGGGACTGTTAATTTTATTTTGGCTGCTAAGCCCTTTAGCTTTTTTAAAGTTTTGTATCTTTTTATTCTATTTCATATAATGTGTGACTTATGAATCTGATTCCAGAAAGGTTTGAAGATATCCCAAAGTCAGGACAAAATAATGGCATTCAACCTCATTCAGGAAGCATTTCTTGACATAGAAAATGAAGTCCTGAACATTTTTAAAATTTTGGAGAGAAACTTGTTAAGAAAAACACATTATTAACTAGGCAAAAATAAGCAAATTTTAAGACAGTGTGTTTATGTATGAAAGGAAGCCTAGAACTGTTAGGAGATTTTTGTTCACTTATTAACTTACAGTTTCTAAAATTTGTCTGCTTATACTTGCCTATGAAATACTTTAAGTATTTTAAGAAATGTTTTCAATAATTATTAAAGAACAATTTGCAATCATTCCACTTAATATCTTTCTTGTCAGCACAATCATAATCTTCTAAAGGGGGGAAAAAAATCAACAGTCTGAAATTGTTGGCCAGAATTCATATTCAATAGTTGAAAACAACGCTTTCTTTCACCAAAATTATAAAGAGGAGGACTAAACATAGCCAGTATCTGTTCATGCAACCAAATACAAAGTTTAGATCCTCAAATTCTTTTCTTCAATTGCTGATTAACTACAGGGCAACCTATGTGTCCAGAGACATATAGAGCCTTATGTTGGGTTTGTCAAGAAAAGTTATGTAAGGAGTCAAGAACTTGCTAAAAATGTCATGAAGTTACCAGAAATAGTCTTTGTGAAAATGCCACACTATCAGAACAGACACCTGTGATCACAGTGGCTTATCAGATATTCTGTTTAGAATGAGTAAGAGCTGTTATTCGTTGTCTACCATATTGCTCAGGTATCAAAAGGGCTGCCAACATCAGGAGGCAAATGCTTGGTAAGCTAATGTGTTTATTTACAGTATACATGGTATTTCTCAATAACTCCTTGTATGTATACTTTCACTGTGAATTAAGAATGCCTCTGCAAGAAGTGGTTGACTCTACTCTGAAAATGGGGAGAAATGTTTCACACCTATGGCACATGGAGTGTCTTTACAGAAAGTTAATTTCTGGCAGTACACTACAAATGGATACCCCTAACCCTCTGTGTATGAATTTCCTCAAATAAACAAGTTATTATATTATACTTTACTTCTGACATCTAGGCAGGGTAAGCAAACATTTTTAGAATTGAACAGTATTTTTCATTCTATTCTCAAAATTGATTTTGACATTACATAATCTACCTTTCAGAGTGAGTTAGGTGCTTCAACATAACATTTGCAAAATATGTTGGTGCTTTTCGTTGCAAATGAGACCCTAAGCAGTCTAGATGTCTAAGTAGGAATAAGACTTCATTATCTCTAACTATAAATTCACAGTATAAATGCACCTCAAATACCCAATATAGTTCTGGAATCCCAGTTCAAGAGAGATATGGTAGAAACTGAAAACAAAGAGACCTCACAGGTGATCAAATGTATGGCTTAGTTTTCATGAGAATTGTTGAGATTTAATCAGGATCACTAGTCTGGAAAAGAGACAAGTACAGAGTAGGGAGGGATATAATAGAAGTTTTTAATATCCTGGATATTAAGGTCAACAGAAAACAGCTATCTCTATTAAGTAAAAGAACAAGACGTATCAAATAAAACCACCAGTTTGCAGATTCAAAACAAAGAAAAAGAGCAACTTCTTCCCACAATGCATAGTTAAAAATAACATCTGGTAGTGTTAAATAGGTTTTGCTGACTTTCCTGGACACTGATGGATGACACTGGGGGTAACTGGTTTTTTAGAATCATAGACCAATAGAATGGTTTATGCTGGAAGGGACCTTGAAGATCACCTAGTTTCAACCCCCCTGCCATGGGCAGGGACATGTCTCTCTAGATCAGGTTGCTCAAAGCCCCATCCAACCTGACCTTCAACACTTCCAATGATGGGGCATCTACAACTTCTCTGGGCAACCTGTTCCAGTGTCTCACCACCCTCACTGAAAGAAATTTCCTCCTTCTATGTAATCTAAATCTACCCGCTTTCAGTTTAAAACCATTGCCCCTTGTCCTTTCACTACAGACCCTGGCAAAAAAGTCTCTCTCCATCATTCTTATAAGCCTGCTTTATATATTGAAAGGCTGCATTAAGGTCTCCACAGAACCTTCTCTTCTCCAGGCTGAACATCTCAGCCTTTCTTCAGAGGACAGATGTTCCATTCCCCTGGTCATTTTCGTGACCCTCCTCTGGACCTGCTCTAACAGGTCCATGTCTTTCTTAGGCTAGGGGTCCCAGAGCTGGACACAGTACTCCAGTGGGGTGTTATGAGTGTGGTGTAGAGGGAGAGATTCACCTCCCTCGACCTGCTGGCCATACTTATTTTCATGCAGCCCAGGATACAATTGGCTTTCTGGGTTGCAAGTGCACATTGAAAGCTTATGTCTAATTTTTCATCTACAAGTATGCCCAAGTACTTCTCTGCAGGTCTGTTCTCAATGAATTAATCATCCAGTCTGTGTAGATATTGGGGATTGCCCCAACTCAGGTGCAGGACCTTGCACTTGTCCTCACTGAATTTCATGAAGCTCCCATTTGCCCATTCCACCAGCCTGTCCAGGGTTTTTTGAATGGCAGCCCAGCCCTGGAGCATATCAGATGACCCCTGGTTTTGGCTGGGTCCTGCCTATCTGGGGAATGGTTCTGCTGAAGAGGCTCTGGGGATCCTGATGGGCAGCGAGCTGAGCATGAGCATGAGCCAACATTGAGCACTGACAGCAGCTGGGGCTGTAATAACAGGAACAGAGCGAGTAGATGAAGAGAAGTGATTATTTTCCTTTACTTGGCTCTGCCCATAACTGGAGTATTCTGCTCAATTTCAGATCCTTTCTCCCCCACCCTCCCAATACAAGAAAGAAATCAATAAATTTGAACGAGTTCAGTAGATACAACCAAGATGATCAGGCCTGGAGCACTCACCCTGTGAGGGGAAGCTGAGACAGCCGGGCTTGTTCAGCCTGGAGAAAAGACAGCTTCAGGGGGACCTAAGAGCAGACTCCCAGTGCCTATGGGGACATTATCAACGCAACTTGCTAGGCTTTTCACAGGAGTGTGTAGTGGGAAGACAAGAGACAATGAACATAAACTGAAACAGGGGTGGTTCAGACTATGTATCAGGAAAGGCTTTTCCATAAGAACAGCCACTCAGTGGAGCAGGTTGCCCTTTGGACAGGAGGTTGGACTAGAAACCTTCTGATGTCCTTTCCAGTCTGAATTACCTTATGAACCTATGATCTAATTTTAGCCTTCTAAAATTCCAGTGTCTTTTCTATACTGTTTATTTGATACCAGATCAACAGAGAGAGACACCATCTTCTAGACAATGTTTACTCTTATTATTTAAGGCTTTGTTCTTAGGATGGAATGGATTGTCCTAATGGAGATATTTTTTCCATGGGTAAATTTGAGAAAGATTAATAACTTTCCTGGACCCTTTAGAAAAGCAATCAAGTCTCTTAGGGTATTTGGCACAATGACACAATTTTAAGAGGAGTGAAAAATGGGCAAACTTAGCAAGAATTAGGAAACAAAGCAATTAAATGCACATAGATCTCTTTAAGGCGATCTGCTTTTGTTTAGTCTAATTTTTTAGAAGAGAAATAATTCTATTAAGGCACATGGATGAATGTATAATTTTTCTTTGAGTTTGAAAGACATTGACTGAGAATTGGGGGTTAGTGTGGAGACTTTTAAAGATGCTTTTTGAAAAGGTTAAAATCATCATAGCTGTTGAAGAAAAGGAGTGATCTATATACTTGACAGCTTTGATTGTGGGTTATTTGAGCCACTTGTAGCAGTACAAATTTTTATCCATAATTTTAGCATCTTTTCTTCACTACTACTGGTCACAGAAATGCTATTCTGGGGATTTTTATCCATATATTCTTCCTGAGTTATGCCTCATTTCTGCATGGTGTGTTTGGGCAGTGCTGCCCTCCCATTGCTCTTGTGTGGAGCTAATGAAAGATACTATAGTTCTGTATTTCTGCAGTCTTCATCTTTGGCAGGCTCTTCTCTGTTATGACCTTCTGCATTTTGCTCACTATAATCTTGAACATATTTTCCAAGATAAGAAAGGATTCTATTTATTCAAAATTCTTTAGAAGAAAACAAGTATTTTAAAAGAAATCAAGTCCTCTGCTAACCAAGTCAGTCTTACAATAAACTAGTCTGTCACTGCATGTCTCAAGGGAAGACAGCTACTGAGTTAAGTGTCTATCCTCATGATGAAGAGGCACAATTTCAAGTGAGCCACAACTACTTTGAATCCAGTGTCCTTAAGAGTATATGATGCTCCTGTCCGGTCCTGTCCTGAGCATACTATGCCTTACAAAATCTGTGGTTTCACAATCACCAGAAGCAATCCAAACTAAAGATTATAATGGGGGGGGGGGGGGAGGGGGGGGGGAAGAAAGCTGTTGCATGGATTCACATAGAAATAACACAGTTTAAAGTAATACATAGAAAAAGAAAAAATCAGAGGTGAAACATCTTGGCCTGAAATGCAGTGATAAAGGCATGAAGGAAGGAAGGAAGAGACTTCTTAAAACAGTGCCTCTTCTAGACTCCTTAAATAGGAGCTAGAATTCTATTCTGAAATACTGCATGCAAGCTACAATGTTCCTCCAAGGCTGAGGATCTGTTATATAATGATACTAATTGATAAATTATGTTTAATCAGTGCAGTGATATTCTATGTATTTACACTATAACTTGCTGCTGGAGGCTGCATATAGTTTGGAAAAAAAAAAGGCAGAGCAGACATCTTTGACTAATCTCATATTCCAAAGTCTTTAGTGAGAGAAATTTTTTTTGTTATTTATAAATTATGGAACACTGAATATTCATTGCAAATAAAAAGATACTAATTGATAGTGGGGAAGAATTTAATGACAGTGTACTCACAGTTTTGGCCATATTAATACCTAAGACAACGGACTAAAATGTGAAACAAGTTTGTTTTATTTATTACAGAAAATTGCTCTCTTCAATGGGGCAGAAAACTTGCCTTGTCTTGCCTTGCTTTGCCTTCCCTCCCCTCCCCACTCCTGTCCTTCTCTTCTGTCCCCTCCCATGACTATAATAACTATTGCCCACTATAACTCTTAAAGGTAAAAGGTAATATGTGTTAATCAGCAAACAAAAAGAAATTTTAATGTTGTCATTAAAAGAGACTTTTTAAAGACTAGAAACATTGAAATGTCTTCTAAAAATACTGAAACATTTATATTTTTTATTATTATTTTTCAGTCCTTGTTTTAACTTAAACACATTATAGTATACATATGAAATTGAAAATAATGAAAATTTTGCAATAAATGTGTAATGAAACATTAAAATATTTATTGTGTCTATTATATAGTATTTTGGCTTACTATAAATGTATATCAATAATGACAAGGTTAAATTCTATATGATGTTAATGGACTTAAAACTATATAATGGGACATTACTGAACAAATCAAAATGCAAATTACTTGTTTTGACAATTATTCTGTTAAAAATGCTGTAAAAATAAAAATATTGTTGCATTTTTGAAGAAAACAGCTCTGTAAAAAATTTTTGTGCAGAGTTGTGTCTTTCTGTATCTTCTCTTCAGTTCAAAGAACAGATAATTTTTTTCTACTGTGTTTTAGCTACTCCTATTTAATATTTGCCAGTTTTCTTTCACTTTATAGCTACAATCAAAATTTTATAGAATTTACAAGGCTTTTTGAGGGACTAAAGAACTATATTTTGCATGAAGTTAGCATTTTTAGTAACTTCTTGGGAACATTTGTATGACTTAAGTTATGACTTTAAGTGAATTACAGAATTCTATCTAAAACTATCTGTATTTCTTGTATCTAATAAAGGAAGATAAACTGTAGTAGAGGTGTAACTTACTCTATTTGGTCTGTAGTCACAAGAGCTTATGAATCAGCACAAATCAGAATATGGTCACAGCAGCTGAAAGGACATCACTGCAATTAGGTTATGTTGTAATATAAAAGCTATTAAAGCTTACTGTTGTGATTAACTGCAATTAACTTGTCTTCTGTACAGTAGCCTTCAAAATTTCTGGACCTATCTGAGATCAGGTTTCCTTCATAATTCTGTCCTTGCATTACTTTTTTGATAAGTCTTTTTGAGGTTTTCAAATTAGTTCTTTATCTAAATTATAAATTTGCAGTTACAGATATTAAATTATTTAGACATCAAGATTAGACTCATATATGGAACTTTATTAAAAAGTTGCATTTTCTCATCATGTCCTTCAATTTTTTTTTATTTCTGTTTTCTGTTGAGAACAGCAGAGCAAAAGCTATTCATTTTCATTGACTTATCTTAGGTAATGTAAATTTTGTCAGTATTCTCCTTGGTCCCTGGGTAATTATGGCAGTAGAAAAGACTATAGAAGAGATAGTTAGAACATATCTTTTCTTTCAGAATATCTGGTGTCACCCATTTTAAAACAGACTTAATGAGCTGATACAATTAGTAGTCTTCTTTCTTGCCACCCTCAGGATATATATAATTACATAGCTACCTCACAAAGTTAATGGGCCACCTGTAACATCACTGAAAGTAGTTAGGTCTGTCAGGTAAATAGCTTGGACTCTGCAGATCAAAAATGTAAGTACTGAAGTCGACACCCACTTGAATGAGCTGTGCACTTCTGAAGATTATATGCAACACCAATGAAAAAAACCCAGTGAATCACATGATGGGGCTTTTCATGAGTAAGAAGTTTGTTTGGGATGGCAGGCATGCAACCACGCTGTTAGAACTAAAGGGGCATTGAGATGCACTGTGTAACATCTGGTTCAGGAGTATTTTTCTTGAACTGATTCTCTGACAATTATTAGCTACTTAAGACTCCTTGTGATACTGAAAACAGTCACTTTTGCATGTAAACTCCCCTGAAAAGGTATATTTTAGATGCATGCTCATGCCTCATCTATTTTATACAGATTTCAGTGGGGAATTGTACTGGATCCAGCTAGAACGGGGTTAACTTTTTTCATAGCTGCATGGTGCAGTGTTTTGGAAAGATGGTGTTGATAACATGCCAGTTTTGGGTATTGCTGAGCCATTGCTTGCTCAAGGCCTTCCCTGTTTCTTATTCTGTTCCCCACCCACTGAGTAGGCAGGGGGTGACCCAAATTGACCAAAGGGATATTCCATACCATGTGATGTCATGCTCACTTACAAGACCTCAAGGGAAGAAGGAGGAAACAGGGATGCTTGTGGTTATGGTGTTTATCTTCCCAGGAAACTGTTACATGTGCTGAGGCCATGCTTTCCAGGAGGGGGCTAAACATCTGCCTGCCAGTGGAAAATAGCAGATAAATTCTTCTTGCTTTGCTTGCACACCCAGCTTTTGCTTCACCTATTAATCTGTCATTATCTTGATCCACAAGTTTTCTCCCCTTCCTTCTATTTTCTTGTCATCCCATGGATGGGGAGTGAGTGAGAGGCTGGGTGGGTGCCTGGCTGCTGGCTGGGGTCAATCCATGACAAGGATAAACTGTAACCTAAATTTTCAGTGAATGTACCACAATCATTTGGGGAATTTGATGCTGCTATTGAAATTTTCCATTGTGCAGCTAGGAAGGATAGTGTTTAAAGGCTACCAGCTGGACACTGTAGCCTAGTATTTTCCTATTTTGTAAAATGTTGACAGCTGGTTCACAAAAGAATGGATAAGGACCTACAGCAAGTGCCACCAAGTCTCCCTCGCCCCAATTCCAACCCTCTGAACAACAAAAATATTAACAGAATAGCACACTCTAAGTCATTTAATCCAGAGTACACTTACCACCCTAGAGATGGTGACTCAGTTCTCAACTACAATGCAGTCATGTGCAATGAACCATTAGGAAATTCTGAATGTAAGGTGAGTTTAAATGGCAAGAGGAGACTCACCCTCGTGGAGGGAAATTTTCGGATGGAGCTCATTTACCAGAATAAATGATCCTAACCACACATAAATGTTAAGCAGTTCTTGTTTCTATTTGACTGATGTCCTTTTATGACTGGTAGACTTTAAACAATGGTGAAGTTGCTGCTATTTTTTCTTGAAGATTGGCTCTGTGCAAACCCAGGAGTGAAGGAAGGTTTCATCAGTATTATGCTTTGTTTGGTAAATGCATACTACATGCTTGATGGCCAGTGCTTGAGACTCCAGTCTACAAATGTCACTGAAGACATCTGTAAATCAAAGGCAAGAACAGAATCAGTTCTCCAAGGCATAGCTTCTTTTGTACATATATGATGGTTTAAAGTTGAAATGTGAGCTCCCTTGTCTTTGGCTTCATTTGAAGTTTGGGCCCTGGATGTCTATCTTTTGCCTTTTCAGTACCTATTAATTTACTGCCATGTGCCACCTCTGCCCTGGGAAGATTTGTTCCATGCTGCTGCCCAGGTTATATCTTTTGCAGACCATGTAAGTATATAACTTCCAGAATCTGTTATGACAACCTGACTGCATGTTTACACTGCATTATTCATTTAATTCTTAAGTTCTTTCTTGAATGCGTATCAAAATTTTATCATTGACATATCGTTTATCATTGACACATTTTCCACATAGTGTTCAGGGTGCTACATATTGAGTACTTATATCTGTTCTTTATTTCTGTAGCATTTATTTCCCATATCCTCAACTGCTTTAACTTTGTGTTTGTACCTTATGTTATTATGACCTGCATTCTTGATTTGTAGGCATGAATAGATTGTAAAATCTAATCTTCCACATGGCAACCAAACTGAATGTCACATGAATTATAGAAAAATAAATGTTCTACTTCATTCTTACTTGGTCTTTTAAAGAATAGGATAGAATTAATAAAGGACAAGTGCAAGGTATTTTCTTAGACTGTAATGGTCAATTGCACAAATACATGATGGGGAACAACTGGTTAGGCAGCTGTTCTTCTCATATGGATCTGGAGGGAATTGATCACAAGCTGAACATGAGCTACCAATGTTATGCCCTGAGGAAAAGGCAAATATCATTCTGACGTATTTAAATATCAATGTAACTTACATGAAATGTGAATAATCCTTCAAATCTTTTCAACGTTTTGTGTTATTAATATTAATTAATAAAGTTACTAAAGTTGTGTACAAATTGGAGAGGATACTGCAGATAGCTGTGAGAATGATCAGGGGTCTAAAGACATGACCTAAGAGAAAAAAACGAAAAAACTTTTTTTTCAGTAAATTGAACTTAGAACCCTTTTGTCTGGAGATGGCATAATAATAGTCTTCATAAAATTAATACAGCTAAAGACTTAAATTAACTACAAAAGATTCAGATAGATTTATTAACCTCTGTAATGCTGAATGTTCAGAAGCACTGAATTACCTGGGAAGATTGGAATCTGAAGGTCTTTAAGGCCAGGTTAGACAGATGTCTCTTTGGACTGATCCTGCCTTGGGATAGAATGATAGAGTGGATAACTTTTCAGGGTCATTCTTTTCTTCCATGACTTTGACTTTATTAGTATAAATAGCTTCTCAAGATTTAAGCTGAATATATGAATTGCAAGGATATTTTCTATCACATTCTAATGGTAGAACATAACTTTTACCATGAAAAACAGCTCTTGTGTTTGAAAGGTTAAACAGTTGGGACATTAGAATTTTCTGATTAGTTCATACTCAAATGAGTGTGTATGTGTCTATATTATCATACAGATGGGTTCTTTTAATGGGACTTTTTCTGTTAAATATCTTCCATTCTCAGGCAATGGGTAACCATTGTTATATACAAAAATGGGTGTTATCAGTATAATCTGCTACATACTTTGCAAGGTCCTGCATCAATCAGGCTTTGTAAATGTAATCAGCATAAAAAATGCCTTTCCTTATTAGATAGTTTTCTGTCCTTCCTAACATTACCAATATATTTGGAAGATATTAAACAGAATGTTGGATGATAAAACAGAACACAGACTATAAAACACAGGCTGTGTATACTCTTAAAGCAGCTATAACTTCTAGAAAGACATAACTGGTTTTCATCTGTTCCCCAATAGACCTTTCGTTACCTAAGGGATATATCCTGTCACATTTCCTGTCTTGATCACTTTCTTCTCAGTTTCTAATGCTGTTCAGAAAAGTTATAATCTTTTTTATATGGAAGGAAGATGTATTTTGCTCTTGAAAACTTAGTAGATTACTCTGCTGAATCCTTGCAAAATGTTCTTTCCTGGCCTGAGAATCAATCTAACAAACTGCATCTTAAAAACTAAAACCCTGACAGCCATAAAAATGAAATGGAAGGGTTTATAAATTTTAGAATATGAATGTCATTGTCACACACACACTCACAAGTGTGCACACATACACAGAGTTTTGTTTTATCAAAACCTGTGTATATGTATAGGTATATGTACGTATACACATAAAGTTCAGCTATTGTGTCTCAGGATACATAACTTCCTAAAACTTTCATTAATGAGAAGCCTTTGAGCTGTTTGGTACTTTCCCTTCAATTTCAATTTTTTTTCTGTAGCTGCTCCACTGAAAGAATTTCTTTCATATGCTTTAATACAAGCATATATTTTCATGCAGCTGTTAAAATCTGAATCATTATTGCTCTCTGTTATTATGAAGGCAATATTCCCTTGCATACAAATCAGCTCTCTTCAAAATGCTTTACTTGAATGACTCAATATAAACTCATTTAAATGAAATATGTATATATAAAAACTTATTTGTATTATTCTATCAATTATTTCTGTTTAAACTTGAATCCACAAGACCTGTTTATGCCAGTGTATGCTATATTAAAGATAAGCATATCATCACAGTAGCGGCATTTTACTGATGTATTACACTATTTCATCACTAGAAAAAGAATTTTGGTGATATAAAAATAAGGCAATACCACAGTGATGGCTACTGTAAATAGGTTGCAATTCTTCCAAATTTATAATAAAACGTACCTTTCTAAGTGTGTGGCTTAAAAAAAGCTATTCATTTAAAAAAAAAAAGTTATATGAAAATATGGGTTCTATATGTTTCAAATATCACTCCGCAATTCACAGTCTGAGATAATACTTGGACTCTGCTGCATGTACAGACTATTCTCTTTAAACAACGTTATGTGGGGATTTTAAGGTGTTCTTATCCCAACTGCAGTGAAGTGCGATCTATGAGGATTGAAGACGACTGACACCTCTGGTAACTCAGATCAGTATTTCTGCACATAGAGAATATATCAGGAGTAGCTGTGGTGCAAGGGCTTCCCACAGCATAACCCCATCATGCATCAGCTCTGGCCTGCAGGGAGAGCTTTTAAATGGCAGTTCAGCCCTAATATTCTGCCTGAGACCAAGAAAAAATAACACAAAAAAGGAAGGTGGACTGAGTTTTTTTATTATTATTACTTCTAATCTAGAAGCTCTCTAAAAGAAAGTGGACTATAACTATCAAATGCATTGGGTTTGTTTGTCAAGGTGTTGTTAAAGGGGTGGCTGCAGGGTGGCATGGTGGCGCCTCAGGGAAAATGTATTTAAGAAAGCATAAAATGCTGCATGGCAGAGAAGAGTAAGGAAAAGAAAGTGCAGAAACAGCCCTGCAGACACCAAGGTGGAAGAAGAAGCAGGGGGAGGAGGTCAGGCGCTGGAGCAGAGATTCCCCTGCAGCTTCTGGAGGAACCCACACAGGAACAGGTTTATCCAGAAGGACTGCAGCCATTATTTAAAATGGTGTTTATGTTTTCAGCCTTACGAAATTAATGAAGAAAATAAAGTTTTCTCATCTGTGATAATAACTGTTGGTAGATTTGCGTATTTTTGAAAAATGCCATTAGACAATGTTGTGTGAGTGCGGCTTGTCATGGTGCAATAGCCAACCAGGAAGCATTTTCCTTGGTAGTGTAAGAAACCGTCATGGGAAGGATAATGCAGAGAATAAATTTCATAACAAAGAAGTATCACTTGTGTTAACAGGGACTTTTTCTGAGTGATTCGGTACATCATCTGCGGTACACCTTTTCAGCATTTTTACATAGTGCCATATATGAACGTGGATGTATCTTAAAAAATATTTATCCTTAAGCAAAGATTTCTGCAAGCCAAACTAACTGAAAACTGAGATGGGACTAGACTTTACAGAAAACTTGATTTTATATAAGAGTATCAGGAAGTAGGCCTTATTTTGGCCCTACTTCCCAAGTGTCTGGATCTTTTCACTTTGCAACCTGAGTCTGATTCCTACACATATTGTGGAGGTAATCTGCACAGTAAGGGTTTCCATGCTTATGTGCTTGTCTTCATTCAGATGCTGTAGAATCTGTAAACATTAAGAAACTCTTTAGCCAGTTCTAGGGAAAGCAAGCCTAAGTAAGAATTGTTTCAAATATCTGCAAGGAAATTTCAGAACAGAGGGAATTGCTTCGTATGACTATTACCAATAGAAGGAAGATTTTATTAAAATATTTAGATTTGGTTTATTTTGTTTTTACTTGACAGTGATTGTTGCAAGTTTTGTCAGGTTGGGTTTTTTTTTTTGAGACATTATTTTTGGCTTTAGACTTTTAATAAAATACTACTTTGTCTAAACTGTGGCCTTTGCCAACGCATGCCCATGTCAGCTCTCATTGTCCCTCATTGAATCAATTCTAATTTACATCTGTTCTATCATGTCCATAATTTGTCTTTCACAAAGTCATGGCTCATGGCTTCATTAATCATGCCAAAATTTCTAACTTTCAAAGTTTCTATGGATATCTTGGGTGCTGATGGGGTGGATTTTAATCTTGAGATTCATCACTAGTGGTGTAGTGGTTTTCGAATTCTGCAGAGGCGTGGTTGCTTTTCATCATGCAGACATTCACTCATTCATTGACCTACGTGAAAAAGAGTCATGAGACTGCCATGCATATTTATGGAAAGGAGTTTTTCATCTAAAGCTTGAATGCATTATTTGTAATTACTGTTATTATTAATTTTTTTAATGTTATATTTTTGTTGTGATTGTCAATATTGTTGTTGTTATTTTCCCCCAAATTTAAGATAAAGATCTAGGAATTAGAATTGCTATCTTCTACACTTCGATCGCTTAGAACTTGTTGTGGGTCAGTATTTTTCTGAGTTTAGAAAACAGTGTCTAAAAATTCATCTGTGCTAAGAAATGAGACCATGCCACTAAATATAAAACAGGTATCCATCTACCACAGTGAAGATGGATAAAAAAAATACATGGTTGAATATGCAGAGCATAATAATTCTGTTTCCTAGTTTTCCTGTACTTCGCTTTGCATGCTTGCAGTACTCTTTGTGCATGTCTCAGGATGTAATTAAATTTAAAAAGTGAAATTTAATTATGTGCATCATTCTTAAATACATGCAAAACCACAGACAGGAGTTCTTTCTTTCTAATTGTGTATTTCATTGGGAAAAGGCAGGGATAAAAACTGCTTAACTCTTTCCTCTGTAACTTTTAATAAGAGTACTATAGAGTAACCTGCCTTCTCCCATAAGCATTTGCACACATTTCATGGAGAGGAATACTTCATTTTTTCCTTATTCACCCAGCTGAAGGTAAAGGAAATATTCTATACAATGGCACCTTGTCTTTAATTTACATATGCAGATGCACAAAAAGCCGATGGAAGAGTGGCTGTTTATTAATTTGATTATAGAACACAATCTCTGAAATATAAGGTCAAATTGAACCTGATTATAAGCACATCAGTGAGAAACACAGTTGGAACCTAAGGAAGATAGGTAAAAATTGCAGAGATATTCAGTAAGCTTCTATTCTAAGAACTGTTTAATGGTTAATTTGTTATTTAAACTTTAAATTTAAGTTTCTATGACAGTTACATGATCTGAAATAAACCCTATGTTGATTAAATATGCTTTTCTGAAAATATGTAGTACTGTTCATAGTAGAAATGGGGAAAGACTACTAAAACTGGGAAAGCTAATAGCAAGCTTTCAAAAACTTATTGTAAATACAGACTAATATAAATATAAATCTCATGAGATATTAAAACAGATATTACTTAATTTGTGAAATGTGAATTATGTCACAAAACCCCCATTTTGTTCTCCTTACCTCACTCACTCATATTGCATGAATTTATTCTTTATCATGTCTGAAGTCCATTACCATGTTACTCATAGTGGGTATTCATCAATTATATTTTTTATTTTTTTTTCCCTGTAAGATATTGACTGTATATGAGAACTCATCACAAATTTTAAGTGGAATTTCAGCCCTTTTCACATTTTCAAAATTATGTTTTCAAGGTACATCTTATATTTGCTATGAGACACAGTTTACACTAACTTTCTCAATAAATTATAACATTTTTTATTCCATATTTTTCTGTACTCTAGCATAACAGCAAATAGAGATGCAGACTAGTCCTTAAGGCTGATTTTAATGTAATGTAAACCACAGTATGGCTATGTATGATTATGAATTTTTTCACTGAGCTTTGTTTCTTGGAAGTGATGATTCTGAACTACAGTAGTACATTGAAAGTTTATAAGAACTGCTTGATTTTATCAGAAGAGAATGTTTTTAATCTGTCTTAAGTAATAACTTAAAGACTCTCTGAGCTTAGATTATGCTAATGCATCTCACCTGTGTAAAGTTAGACAAGGTGAGGTATTGAGCAGCAAGGCTTACTAAAGAGAATTTCAACATGAACTTTGGAAAATAATCATAATTAAATAATTCATTTTACACAGATTGCCAATACCAATTCAGAGAATGTGAGTATTACCTATTCTGATGACACAGACAATTTCTGTAGCACAATTATTTTGCAATATCTCCATTTTTCTTTTTAAAGAAAATCCATGTAATCTTCCTGGGCAAACAAAGGGACTGAATCTAAACCAGAGTTCCTCATCAATGATACAATGAGTAAGAAAGAACAGTGGATGTGTCAGTAAAATTAACAGCTGCTATTGCACTGAAAGAAGTATAAACAGTAATCAGCACAGAAAAATCAGTCAAAAAAACAGGGACAGATTGATGTATGGATAATAACATTTGATTTAGCTGAGTACTACATAACTAAAAATCTTTAGTATGTTTCTGAAAAAAGAGTAAAGAGTATGATAAAGACTGAAGGATTTGTAGAAATTTAAAACTTGAAGCATAATTGTTTAAGGGGCTGGTTAAAATTCCCAGTGAACAGATTTCCAAGAGCAGTCTTAAAGGATAACCTTAGCCACAATGGAAAATAAACAGAGGCTTTACTGGAGTTAAACAGAAACTTCTTCCATCTTTGGTTTTAACCAAAATAGATTCATTCTGTCATATTATTAGAGACTGAAATAGAGATAGAGGGCCATATATTACTCTCAGTTTCCACCACTGCACACCTTAGTATCTCTGCAGAAGTTGTTTAAATGTCATTGGTTTTATACCAAAATAACAAAGAGGGTTTGGCTGATGCTGAAGTATGGCATCTGTGGGTGAATCCACAGAACCTAGGTTCTTCAGCTTGGTGAACAATAGCAGGGTGGCATCCATATAGCTTTTCTGAACAGTAATTTCTTCATTTGTGGGGCTACTTGTTATAAAAGACTGAGTCTGATTGTTGCATCCAGCATTTCATTCATTATATATGTCCTACCCTCTTGAATTTTTACTATAGTTGTCCAATGTCTACTTTAGGCAGGACTCTTTATACATACTCTATAAAATAATACATACTGTGCTAATGTTGTTCTCCATGCTTTTTACTGCATGACCAGTAAATAACAAGTAAAAAACAAATTTGGATATAAATAACAATCTAATTTCACAAACACGGATCATAAACCTAGTCCAGTTGTTTCAAATTTATATGAACTTGAAAGCAAACTGTGAAGTTGGCAATTTCTTCAAATAGGAAATAATTAGAGACATAAATAAAGGTAAATCAGAAAAATAACTTGAGGCAGCACGTTTCAACAGCCTTACATGTAACCCCCCCAAAAAATATCTCCAGTGTACAATTTTGTAATTTTTTTAATCAAGGGGCAGAACTTGTAAGTGAAATGAGAAGATAAAAAAGCCTAGTCAACAAAAATCTGAAAGCAACATTAGATATCAAGAATTACTTCAGCACAGCACAGACTGGGAAAATATTGTATTGTTATAATTAATATCTAGGATAATAAAAGCATTTTTTAACATCTCGTAGGCTCCTATTGATCATGCAACTCCGCATGATGATATTAAGCAGAAAATACAAATAAAACTTGTTAACAAGCGTAAATGCTGATCAAACCATAAATTCAAAGTAATGTTTGGTAACACCTAAAGTGTTTACATTCAAAGATGTTAGTATTGTATTATTTGTCAAAGTTAATTAACTTTGCCAGAGAAGGAGCAATATCCAACAAGTTTCTAGCACTAGTTAATAAAATGTCAACCTGAGTGGGATTTATCTTTGTAAAAATTCTTCACCATTCAGATATTAGTATCATCCAAACAATCAGTTAAGACTGAGACAGGTCCAGTATAATTAGGTGGAAGTGCTGGATAAATGTTAGTACTAAATCAGATTGAGAGACAAGAGATTCCAGGTATCACATACACCACCAGCAGGTATTTTCTGAACTCAACCCCAAACACAAGAATTTAAGATAATTTAATTTAGATAATTAATAATTAAGATAATTACATTTAGGAATTTAAATATAAGAATTTAAATACAAACATAAAGTAATGTCAAATACGCATTTTCCTTCATAAAAGACAAGGCTTTTCAGATGAAAATAGCAACCAGAAATTGGGGACAATAAAGTCATTCAATAGATGGTTTGACAAATCAAGATATAGTACTTGATAGTACCTGAGAATCTTGTTTGTGAAATATCATCATTAAAATTGTTATATTAAAACCTCTTTGCATATTTTAGTTTCAGATGCAGGAAAGGATAGTATGACACTGCAGAAGAAAGTAACAAGGAAAAAAAGAAACAGAATATTGCATAGCAATAAATACAGAGTGAGTAGGATATTAACGAGACACATGCAGATGATAGCTTGTTGGCAAATGTTCTGTTTAAGCAAACTCAGGAGTTTAAGATCTGCTAAATGAGAGAGGTATTTGCTTCTTTTAATTACAGTTAAAGAATAAGTGGTGATATTCTTCTGAAACTCTGAAAATTTACAGAACAGACTAGTTAGGCTGGATATGTCAGTGGCAAGCAGTGATCTAAGACCAAAAGCTATAATTTGAAATGGCAACTCATACATTCATGTTTCATTCAGGGATCTGAATTAGTTTTCATAGTCTATATATCTGAACTGTAAGCCTCGATATATTGCGAACATCAGGGGTGACTAGTTTAACAAAATACCTAAGTGCTAAAGGAAGAGGTCACACAAAATCTCAGAAATGACAGGAGATTGAAAAAAAGATAACAGTTGTATATTTAATAAGTGAGAAGGGCTATGGACCCACTAATATACATATTTTTCCTTCATACTTATGCATTTTTAAATATATTAATAGACTCTACAGTCCTTTAGAAACTACTTGCTGATGTAGCTTCATTTAACACTTTATTAGTCCATAATCTCATTAAAAACCTTTTCTGCCCTCTAATGGGGATAGGTAAAGTAAAGTTCAGCTTTTAACTATGGAATAATTTTTATAGTGTGGTGCTAATAAATTAACATTAGCTACCACAGCCTTGATACAAACATTAAAGAGGTCCAGTGGGAGCCTAACCATTAACACAAATGCTGTGAGTCCAGACTTAAAAACAAAGGCAGAATTGTTCTCCACATAGCTTGAGATACAATAAAGAGTATAAAAGCACATTACATGATATTCCATGTTTACATAAGGTGTAGTAAAATAAACTAACAAGTCTCCAAGCAATAAATGAAGAACCCAGAGAAATTTATATTCTAATTTTGTCTCATAAGAAAGACATGAGGAAATTAAAAAGTCACCCAGAGGGAACTGAGAGACTGAAATTGTCAAAGAAGCAGTGGAAAGTAGTTGATGAAACAAATGAGAGAGAAAACAAAAGTGCAAATTAGGACAGAGAAAATTCTCAATAAGATTGATTTTGGTTTTACTTGCCAATAGAACTTTGGCCATCAACTGAAAAAATTCATTTCGGCTCTGTCTGCAAGATATTCTAGCCATGGCATCTTACATCTTCACCTAAGGAAGTTTGTTTTAAATGTTTAACCTAGAAGAAACAAACATGATATGAAGAACAAGCTGCAGTATATAGAGTGCCAAAAGAGTTGAACACAGTTATGATCATAATATAGGGAGAGAAAACCAGTGTACTCCTGTTTTAAAAGACAGGACAATAGGGTACCTGGGGTTTTTTTCTTTTCCTGGAAGCTGTACACATTCTATTATTAATAAAAAATCATAAAAATAATAAAAAAACCCAACACCAAACCAAAAAAGCCCAACCTCCTACTTTTCAAGTAGAAGAGTATTGACTTTTTGCTTGTGGGGTGGGACGTAGTTCATTCTCTGAATAACACACCTAATAACAAACTACAAAGCCTCACAGTACTTAAGGGATTGGACTTGGCAGTTCAATAAGTCGGCACCAGACAGAGCCTCCTGCTCTGCTCCTTTATGGTTGGACTTGATGATCTTAAAGACCTTTTCCAACCTAAATGATTTTATGATTTTTTTTTTTTTACAATGAGTGTGGTCAAGCACTGGAACAGGTTGCCCAGAGAGGTAGTGGAGGCCCCACCCCTGGAAACATTCAAGGTCAGGTTGGATGGGGCTCTGAGCAACCTGATCCAGTTAAAGCTGTCCCTGCTCACTGCAGGGTGTTTGGTGTAGATGACTTCTAAAGGTCCCTTCCAACCCAAAGCATTCTATGATTCTATGACTCTATGATTCTATGATTCTATCGGCACTAATCCAAAGCAAGTATTTTAATTTTGTAGAGAAATGTTTTTTTCAGAAACAGCAAGTCCCAATAGAGAGTGCAACGGTGAAGTGTGAATCAGCAAATTATAGAATCATAGAATCGTTTAGGTTGGAAAAGACCTTTAAGATCATCCAGTCCAACCATTAACCTAACATTACCAAGTCCACCACTAAACCAATTAAGGGTAGAGTAGCAAGTTCCTGTTTCCTGGCTTGGTGGCTGGATCATTTATAATGAAAGTAAAAACTAGGAATCATTAAGATTGGAAAGGACCTCTAAGATCATCATTCCAATCATCAACCCAAAACCCTCATGCCCACTAAAGCATGTCATAAAGTGCCACATCTACCCATTTT
Source organism: Pelecanus crispus (assembly GCF_030463565.1). Taxonomy (NCBI): domain Eukaryota; kingdom Metazoa; phylum Chordata; class Aves; order Pelecaniformes; family Pelecanidae; genus Pelecanus; species Pelecanus crispus. Next base: position 108,181,723 of record NC_134645.1, read on the forward strand.
TTGAAATCTTCCAGGGTTATGTTGAAATGAAAAAAAAAGTAGTTCAGAGGGTTGGATCTTTTATTAGAATTCTTCAGTTGATTGCTCTGCAATTGAATGAAGATCAGCAGGATATAAATATAATAAATATAAAAATATTTTAAAAATATATAATAATAATATATAATAATATAATAAAAATAAATATAAAATATAAATTCCTGATGATGGACAAGTTGTCTAATGTAGGAAAAGAGGGAAAAAGTTTATGTACAGTGGTGCCTTGGCTGTCCCCAGATGAGATTTCTTCACCTTCATTTAACTCTTCCCTGTACTACTACAGCTTAATTTAGATTACTGAGGTTAAAATTCAGATATAGACTAGTAACTACTGATGCTATATGAAGTAGCATTTGTAGCATCATACAGGCAATTGACTAATTACCTGTGTCAAAGGAACATTACAGACCATTAAAGAAACTACTCAGCAAACATTATTTCAGAATTCAGTTAGTCCTGCTTCTTGCTACATACATCTCATTATTAAAAAGATGGCCACATTTGATCCTTGAAGTACAGAAGATAATAAATTAATAAAATGTCACATGTTGCAAGTTAAAATAGATATATTTTTCCAACTTTATCTTTTGTTTGGAATTCTACGTACAGGCTAGGACATTTCAGACATCAGAACTTCTATCACTGATAATGTGGATAATAGCAAAATTTTGCATTTACACTTTGGTTTGCATCCATGTTGTCAAACTTTGGTAAAGAAAAGTAAACTCTTTTACTCTATTTTACTTCTAAGTCACAGAATAAACTTACAGAAAACACTTATTGTCCAGGTAGCATCACAAGTGAGGGATAATCTGGAAGTGAGTTTTGCAGTGTCTACTGGTTAAAAAGTTAGCTTGGTGTGCCCACATAGGCTGTCTGACACTGGAAAACTACTCTGTGTTAGCTTTAACCTTGTTCTTTGTTTGCTAGCTGATTTTAATCACATAGAATGATGTCATACTGATAAACATACATCTCTCAAGACAAACTAAGGGTTTGATTCATGATAGAAGAAAGGGATGCCATATTTAGATAGATGATTTAGGATTAAGTGCAGGATAAAACATGTTCAACAAAATGGTCATTGCCAGACCTTACTCAGCTTGCACTGTTGTACAAAGTAGTTTATCAGAGTTGATAAAATCTGATTAAGGCTAACATGGTAAAGAAGACATTAAACTAGCTACTCATTGCAGAGCAGAGCCCACACTGAGCAAGTAAATAATTTCAGAGGCAAAACCTTTGTTATATAACAACCAGCACTATTTTGTACCACACTGAGGTGGTAGGTCTTAAATCCCAGATCAATATGAGAAGGCAGATAGTTAACTTAGCACTCCTAGATCTACAGCTCTGCCATTATCACTAACACATAAAGCATTAGCATATTGCAATGGGAAATCACAACTCCCACAGCCAAAGATTAAAATACTGCAGACACAAATAAATAATATACTGTAAATCCCAGATGACAATGACCAGAATAAACTACTGTAGAACTAGATTTCTTTTTTATGTATCTGACCATTTGCAATGCTCCCACCCTACTTCACAACTGAACAACATAAAGTTCGCACTCTTGCATGAATTTACCGTACATAATAAAACTGTGCAGTATATTCAATATACAATTATCATGAGCTGTGCCTTTTTCATATGTACAATACATGAGTTTCATTAACAAATTACACCCAACTGAACCATAAACTCTATTACATCTTTCAGACAATCTCTGTAACTCAGAATCCTAGATTATTACAATGACTCTTTAGATGACCAAGTTGATAAAAACAATGCTGTGGCTCTCACAGCTTTTACTAAAGCTTCTTCATTGCTTCAAAAGTCAAAGTGAATAAATGTCTAAGTTCAATAAAAGTGGAACTTTTTTCAGGAAATCACCCCTTTAAAAATAATCACTTGTGAAATGTTAGTGTTCTTAATCATATAGAAATTTCAAACTGTAAGAATTTATAAAATCAATAACATCCTGGTTTTCTAAACTTTCATATATAGAGACTGCTACTTCAAAGAAAAGTAAAAAGCCTAAATGATGTGTCCAATAATGGCATATTAATAGAGTGTAGGACCTATTTTTTAATTTCACTTAATGTGTTGTATAAAAATATATGTTTCTAATAACTGATATATATCTTTTGAAATTTTCTCTAAAAATGTCTCCTCTGAAATATTCAGTCCCACAAAAGATATGTGATATTTATTACTGATATGTTATCTTTTACTGAATTCTTTATAAAGAATATCCTGTTCTTCATAATATTTTGGTTTTAAATTAGACTTTACCTTAGAATTTTTATTACTGCCTTCTAAAAAATAAACAAACCTGAGCTATTAATTTCAGAAGGACAACTTAGCTATAGAAATTCCACCAGCTCAGGCTTTAATCACTTTTTTTCCTAATAATAAGAAAATAAATGTTTTGTCTATTTTCTCTTCAACTGTCTAAAATTTCCACAGTTGGAAATAATTTTTTTTTGAGTGAAATTACCGTGCAATTTAATCCTGACTGCTCCTTTACAAGATCATAAAAATAAACCAAATACTCATTTCTCAGTATATTAATTTATTTCTGTAGATGTTTCAGAAAGAAAGCATAACATGCATATAGTACAGCCACCTCCTCAAAACAAGTCCAACTAAAGCAGGTTGCTCAGGGCTGTGTCCCCAGTTCTGAGCATCTCCAAGGATGGAGATTTCCCCAACTTTTCTGGGAAATTCCGACCACCATCACAGTGAATTTTTTTTTCCTTGTATCTAATCAACATTTCCTGTGTTGCAAGTTGTGTCTGTTGCTTCTTGTCTTATCACTATGTGCTTTCAAGAGAGTCTGGCTCCATCTTCTCTATACCGTTATATAGTTCTAGACAACAATAAGGTCTCTCCTTAGCTTTCTTTTTCCTAAGGCTGAGCAAACTGAATTTTCAGTATGTCCACACGTGGCACATGCACCAGAACCCTAATCATCTCAATCAGCCTCAGCTGCATTAATTCCACTTTGTCCAGGTCTTTCTGTTAATGAGGAATCCAAATTAGGCACAGCTCTTCAAATACGTTCTCACAAGTACTGAATCAAGAGGGAGAATCACTTTCCACAACTGTCTAGCTGCTCTCCTGCTAATAGAGTATGTGGTGAGCTTTCTTCTTTGCAAGGGCATGTGGCTGACTCACCTTCAATTTGGTCTTCATCCTAACTGCCAGATCCTTTTCTGTAAAGCTTCTCACTATCTAGACAACACCTAATCTGTCCTGTTGCACTGAATTATTTCATTCCAGATGAAAGACTGCTTTTTCTTTTATTGACACTCATGAACTTTCGGACAGCCCATTTCTCTAGCTTGTTGAGGTTCCTCTGAATAGCACCATGTTAAATGTTCCCCCTAGTTTGCATTGTCTGCTAAATTGCTGAGTATGCAATCCATTACATCAACAAAGTATTAAACTCTACTGGCCTCAGTAACAATCCCTGAGTAATGCCACTAGAAACCAGCCAGCAGTTGGAATCAGCCTTGTTAATGACACCCCTTTGCATCTTATAGCCCAGCTAATTTTGCATCCACCTTACTAGCCACTTATCCAGTCCCTATGACACCAGGTTGAGTACAAGGATACTGTGGGAGTATCAAAAGTATCAAAAGCCTTGCTGTCAAAGTATACAGCATCCACTACTCTCCATTTACCCACAGAGTCATCTGTCTCATCACAGCAGGCAAGCAGGCTGGTCAGGCATGATTTGCCTTTGGTAAATCCATGCTGGCTGTTCCCAGTCAGCTCCTATGTGTCCTCTTGTCCTTTATGTTCCCAGTAATGGTCCCAGAAGGCTGATTAAGACTGTACTTCTCCAGATCCTCTTTCTTGACTTTGCTGAAGATGTATGTGGCATTTGACTTTTTTCAATCATACTGACTTTAATAATAATTTTATAATTTATTTTCATAATATGGAATATATTTAATCACATTTAAGAACATGTACTATTAACAAATTATATTTTTTGAAGGTTTTTTAAATTTAGGGACACTGAATTAAATAATTCATCTTTTCCTCTCATCTTTAATGTCACATCACTCATCAGTTTGTCTTACTTTCTGTGAAAGCAAGCATCAGTATGATGGTTCAGAGGAACAGAAAACAAAATGATAACAATAGAGCAAATTACAGCATTACTAGCAAGTCAGCATATGCTGGTGAAAAAAAGCCATGGATTTCTCCATTTGATCCTGAAGTGTTTAGGTTATTTTTTCTTGGAATAATGCTAGTCAGTCATTGAAATGCTGTTGTAATTCAGGAAGCTAGCTTATTTTTATTTATATTATATATTAATGAAGAAAAATAATGTCCTAAATTACAGTGAATAAGAAGATAGAGCAGACTTTGATTTAGATTTAAGATATTAATGCTCATTTCATTGTTTTTCTCAAAACAACATGTTGAATGGTTTCTTTTAATATAAATACTTTGATTTCATGCAACAAATAATTAGATTTTATAAAAAAGGGTTAAGTTTTTCCATTTTTTTTAATTAGTTTTATTTTCTACCAGACAGGATTCACTAAGTCTTAAATACTTTTCTTTACCAATCATTTAATTCTTCTACTGCTCTAGTAAACACTACAAGTTATTGATCTTGTAAATCAAGTACTTCAGTTACTCAAAGTTAGACATATTCTTCATAGTGTAACTGCCAAGAAAGTCCTCCACAGAGACAAGAGAAAGATAATCTCTAACGGAAGTAACCACTTCTTACTCTTCAAGCTCTGTTTCTTTGTATTTGCATTTTCCTTTTCCCTGTTGTGTTATTAAAAATAACCACAGTTAATAACCATAATTATTTTGCCAGCATTTAGCCTTGGAGTCCTGCAAAGAACATCCAAGATCCCATATATTTAAAATGATGAGAGCTATATCCATGAATTGTTTAAAGGAATTATTTCTTTTAACTGAAATTTTAGTAATTTTTCCACAGTATTATTTGGAGTTCAGCAGAATGAAACCTGACTTCAATACCCCAAACACGAGAGTACAAAACAGTCTCTGAGATATTTAGCTTAGGTTGGACTATGTTTGTGAAAATGCCTTGAGGAAACTTCAGCTATTTTTTCTTATCTAAAATTAAAATAAAATATACTGAGAGGATTATTTATTTTAGCTTGATTCATAAATGTTTGTTTTATTTTCATCTAGAGAAATAAAACAGAGTAAAAATGAACGTTTAGGAAGGTCTAGCCCACTAATTTGCATCACACTATCCTAGAAATTACATTTTATTTTCTGAAAATCAAGAGTACTAAACACAGTTCTGGAGATACAATTTCACAGGTGCTTTAGATAGTTAATCAGCTTCAGTATCATTTAAGAACAACCTGATGACAGGCAAAAAGGCTCTTACTCTTTGGCTAAAATTGCTGTAAATCAATTATACCCTGTTCTACTCATTTTGATAGCATTCTGAATATCATTAAAAAACATTATAAGCAACATATTGCTTCATAAACATGGGCTCCTATGCTGAAGTGAAGGAAAAGGAATAGAATTAGAAGCACATAGAAAACAAATTTAAGGCTAGAACAGAATTCAGCCTGACTGTGATTCAGCTGCCATGAGGGTCTTAAGATGTCAATCTTATATACATATTAGAAAAAAATAATTAATTTTTGTATGTTTATTTTGCGAACAGCAGTCAAGGAATCATGCTGAACAATTTTGGTTGCAGTTGCTTGATTGCTGGTACTTTAAAACACTAAGCTGAATGTATTTGAGTTTAACTCAGGCTGTTGTCCATTCTATTCTACACTCTGAAACATAATCTTATTACAACAATAACAAATTTTAATACTGAAACACACCTACAATGGGCAACATTACATTTATTGGCCATTGAGTCACAGATAATAAATGGTCACATTTATCAATACAGCAAGGATATTGCATTCCTAAAATACCAGGTCTAATATATAGAATCATAGAATCGTTTAGGTTGGAAAAGACCTTTAAGATCATCCAGTCCAACCATTAACCTAAGATTACCAAATACACACTAAATCAATCAAGGGTAGACTAGACTAAACCATGTCCCAAAGTGCCACATCTACCCATTTTTTGAACACCTCCAGGGATGGGGACTCCACCACCTCTCTGGGCAGCCTCTTCCAATGCTTGACTACCCTTTCCGTGAAGAAATTTTTCCTAATTTCCAACCTAAACCTCCCCTGGTGCAGCTTGAGCCCATTTCCTCTTGTCCTATTGCTAACTACGTGGGAGAAGAGACCAACACCCACCTCACTACAGCCTCCTTTGAGGCAGTTGTAGAGAGCAATAAGGTCACCCCTCAGCCTCCTCTTCTCTAGGTTAAGCAATCCCAGTTCACTCAGATGCTCCTCATAAGGCCTGTGCTCCAGACCCTTCACCAGCCTTGTTGCCCTTCTCTGAACATGCTCCAGCACCTCAATGTCTTTCTTGTATTGAGGGGCCCAAAACTGGACACAGTATTCCAGGTGTGGCCTCACCAGTGCCGAGTACAGGGGCACAATCACCTCCCTGCTCCTGCTGGCCACACTATTCCTGATACAAGCCAGGATGCTGTTGGCCTTCTTGGCCACCTGGGCACACTGCTGGCTCATGTTCAGCTGGCTGTCAACCAACAGCCCCAGGTCCTTTTCTGCCAGGCAGCTTTCCAGCCACTCTTCCCCAAGCCTGTAGTGTTGCATGGGGCTGTTGTGACCCAAGTGCAGGACCCAGCACTTGGCCTTGTTAAACTTCATACAGTTGGCCACGGCCCATCGGTCCAGCCTTTCCAGTTCCCTCTGCAGGGCCATCCTACCCTCCAGCAGATCGACACTTCCACCCAACTTGGTGTCATCTGCAAACTTACTGAGGGTGCACTCAATTCCCTCATATGTTTAATTTATTCATTGGTTAGTTTATCAATTAGTGCTTTGACATATGAAGTTTTTATATAATTTTATACTATTATATATATTATTATAATATTTTATTTTTATATTATTATTGACTATAGTAAGTATTCCCAATGTGCTCTATATGCTTTCATTATAACTTTAAGTGTTGCATAATATAAAGCAAGAATATCATAGTCTAAAAGTCTGGTGATTTGCAAATGTTGTTTCAACTAGGGAATAGCCATTTATTGAAGATTAATGTTGTTTTCTGTTTGGGAGAGAATGGCAGTTTAGAAGCATACAGAGTATTTTTTTCTAGTAGAAATCATTATGCATACTTTGTAATAGTAAAGGACATTCAGGATGATATATTTTCCTTAAGTGTTAATATTTTGCTTATAGCCATTGCTGATCCAGCTGTCTGCAGGTGTAAGATATTTAAATTGAAAATGGGAGCATGTAGCTTGACCATTTTTAATTGGAAATCATGTTTATCAATAACATGATGTATTGCATAGTCATCTTTGTTGTGCATGTATCAGCGTAACATAAAAACACCAAAATAGACTTCTCTTATTTCATTTTCCTTGATGTTAATGTTACAGTACCATAATATTTTCCCAAATATTTCTTTATAGACAAGTATCTATAGAAGTTTTATCAAAAGGATAACTTAACTAATTCATCTGTCACATTAATAGTTTATATGTTTTTCTCCCATACAGAGCCGTAAAGTCAGCTACTGATAGTGATGTTTTATACTAGGAAGAAGACAGATTTTTTTTGTTTTAAAACTTTTTCTGTGGCAGTGTCAGTGGGGTCTGCAAAACTGTTAGTCTCTGAGATAGCTAGAACAATGCAAAAATAAAATTATAGGTTAGGACCAGTACTCTGAATATATTCTAATTGTAGAAGGTGGCCAAGTCAATTCATGTAGAAGGGACTTGATTATTTAAGTCAAACTTTGCTGTCAAAGGGGTAAAGTTTTATACTATGCACCATGTCTCTCTTTTGTGGTCATTTTCTACCTTGAATTATTTGCCTAGCGATAACATTGCTCACAGATGTACCTAGTTCAGGTCAGTACTTCACACAGCAAATCAGAAATGCATTCATTCCTGGGTAGGCTTTCCATTTGTTGATCTAACTATATGCCTAAAAGAGAAGATATATAGACACATGAATCTGTGCAAATAGTTTGTTCAGACAGTGTGCAGTTTTCCCAATTAAAAATCATCTAAAAGATTTAGCATACAATGATATAATTTAACAGCAAACAAAATCAATTTAGTTCAGCAAGATACATTTTTTCACAAAGACATTTTGATTAACACTAATTGCAGCATTTCTTCATCTGTCTCAAGCAGTTAAACTCTCCACTACACTCTACATGACTGCGCCTAGGATTGATGCTCAGATGGCAAGCGTCCACTTCCTCATAAAATAACCTCCACTTACTTTACGTATTTTATGGCTTTCATTTTCTTTTAGTTCTTTGGAACTTCTTAAATGTTAAAAAGACTTACTGAAAATTAACATATTCTGGCCAGAGTTTGTCTCGTCTAGCACTTTCAAAAGTGTGATAAAGATGATTCTGCAGATTTTAAAGTGTTTGCTTTTAGAAGCATTAAATACTCTGCAGGGTTACTGTGAAATGAAGCATCTTCCTTCATTGTGTTATATGGATATATCATCTGATTTTTTTTTAAAGCCAAAAAAATTTTATTGAACAATTCTGACTTTGACATAGTTACTGGTGATTTGAGAATTTCCATTAGGTAACTGAAAGTGCTACTAGGCAGCTTTTTTTTTTAGGGAGAGTATTGTTTGGATTCCTTTATTATAAATAATTTGTCCATAATTCATTACTCTTTATATCTGGAAATTCCTGTGTACATGGTCCCAGTTCAATGGCACTTTTATCTGCTTTCTTCTTGTTAACTTCATTATGCTAAAGGTGGAGGTTAACAGAATTTTGCTGTACAGTATTGCTACGTCAAAACCAAAATCTCTTTTCAGCCATTCTAACTGTTTTTGGATATTCTAACTGATAGTCAAACCAGCAATACCAATCTATGGTGGCATCTTTGTAGAAGTATTATCCTTCCGTCTGGATAATAATAGTAGAACATGTCATTTTACAGGTACTTAAGCAATTGCCACAAAAATATCTATTGTTTCACCAGTTTTGAAGCAACTACTTATTTTCAATGCTGTGGTAAGTCTACCTCATAGTTAGGAAAAAAAGCTGTACTCTTTGGCCTTTTGGCATAATTATTATAAATCAGAGCCAAGCTGGTCTTCACTGCCTGCAGGAAATACTTCAGCGTTAATCAAAAACCTACTCTATTTCCTAGAAAAGCTATTCTTTTCTCATGCATGCCCTAAACTGACTTAAGCCTCCCAAGTCTAATAATTTTGGAAAATGCCTGTGGCTGGCTGTCAGTTTTGTCCACAAAGGCACTGTTGCAGTCACCAGAGAGTTGACCAATGCTGGCAAAGTGAAAATTAATTTACATTTAGACGCCTAAAAATATATTTTGCTCTCACTGAGTTCACCAGCTCTAGAATCTGCTGAGGTGAAAAGGACTTGGGAGCACTAATCCATCACTGAAAGGCTGTGAAATGCTTCTGCCATACAGCTGTGATAAGAAAAAATGCAGTGTTACAGTATAACATGAAAGGTCTTTAAGTGTTTAAGTCTTTAAGTGTGCTGGTTTTGGCTGGGATAGAGTTAATTTTCTTCATCATAGCTGGTATGAGGGTATGTTTCAGATTTGTGCTGAAAACAGTGCTCATAACACAGGGATGTTTTAGTTACTGCTGAGCAGTGCTTGCACAGAGTCAAGGCCTCTTCTGCTTCTCACACCACCCCACCAGACAGTAGGCTGGGCGTGCACAAGGAGTTGGGAGGAGACACAGCCAGGACAGCTGACCCCAACTGACCAAAGGGATATTCCATACCATATGACGTCATGCTCAACAATAAAACCAGGGTGGAGGTTGGCTGGGGGTGCCGCTGCTTGGGGACTGGCTGGGCATCAGTCAGTTGGTGGTGAGCAATTGTTTTAATTTACATCACTTGTCTATCTGGGATTTTATTTCTCTCTCTTTGTTATTTTCCTTTTCATTACACTTTATTATTATTTATTATTATTATTTTATTTTAATTACTAAACTGTTTTTATCTTAACCCATGAGTTTTCTCACTTTTACCCTTCCAATTCTCTCCCCCGATCCGGCTGGGGCGGGGAGTGAATGAGCAGCTGTGTGGTGCTTAGTTGCTGGCTGGGTTTAAACCATGGCACAAGGAAATCAGGAAAACATAAGAACCACTGTGTCATGACGTTCAGGAGACCTTGCCTTGGAATACCATTCAAAATTCTGTTCCATGGTTGCATTCCATTCGTGATCTATGTTCAGAAAGGATACTGCAGAAGTACAGGGCAGGAATTGATGTAGAGAAGGGCCATTACAATGAGTTTCAAAATAACACAAATATCTTTTTTTATTTCTTCTTTTGTAGATTGGCAAAAAGAAAGGATGAATCTTTCCTGATGGACACGTCAGTATAAACATAAAAAAGTTAGAAAAAATAATTAAATTACAGTCCAATGACTTCACTTACAAAACAAGGACTATACCTAGATGAAAATTAGAAGACCTTTAACTGTTAAATAAATCTATTTCTGGGACAGAATTTTATTCACTGTAATAGTAATAAGAAAATTGTTTTTAAGATGGACTTTGGTAAGTTTAGGAAAAGGATTGTTTTATCTGAGGACTGTGATAACACGGGATTGGACTAAATAATAGACAGTCTGTTTCATTTCTGCAATGATCTCACATACATGAAACTCCCTCCCTTCATTGCTGTGTGTCAGGACCCATCTGGATCCAAGCAACAAGCTAATTCCATCTGGTTGAGACTCAGCAATGACATTGTCAAGTGTGAAATACTAGGCATTTGTAGATATCCACAGAAAGCATCTACTGCTCAGCCAGGATGTGTTAACTTTCAATGCCTGCTTAAATGTTGTTCAGCTATTTGTGTTATCAAGCCTTCAAACAGGAGGCCAATTAACATTTTCAACCTCAGGTCAGGTGCACCAATTAATGCAACTGTGAGTTAAAATTGCAGGATATGATCTGGACCCTTGGCCATTAAAATTTTACCTGCATTACCCAGAGTAGGGGGTTTTGGTTTTGTTTTAGGAGGTTGACTGTCAAAGGAGGATTGTTAGACACCACCTTATAACTGCAGTAATCTATCCCTTCCCTGTTGAATAACTAACATTTGAATCTTTTAGGTCTTGTTCAGGCAAAAACCTTTAGTGTAAATTGTCATAACTTACTGGTACTGAAAGGAGATCTACATTTTATTTAGAATATAACCCCCATGTGTGTACTGGATTTGGCTAGGATGGAGTTGAATTTTTTTCATAGCAGCTTGTATGGTGCTGTATTTTAGATTTGTGACCAAAACAATGTTGATAACACACCAATGTTTCAGCTCTTGCTAAACAGCATTTGTACAGCATCAAGGCCATGTGTTTCTCGCTCTGCCCCCCTAGTGAATAGATTGGGGGTGTGCAAGAGGTTAGGAGGGAACACAACCATGCAGATAACCCAAATTAACCAAAAGATATATTCTATTCCATATAATATCATGTTTAGTAGTAAAATGCAGGAAAGCGGTGTTTACGGAGGTTAGCTACCTTTCACATAGGAATTGGCTGGGCATCAGCCTACCTGTGGGAGGTGGTGAGTGAGTGTGTTTGCATCACTTGTTTTGTTTTGTCTTCTCTTCTTCTTCCACATTTCCTTTGCTTTTTAAACTATTTTTATCCTGACCCATGAGTTTTCTTGCTTTTACTCTTCCTTTTCTCCTTCCCCATCCCACTGGAGGCCAGGGTTGGGGAGGGTGAGCAAGCAGCTCTGTGGTGCTTAGCTGCCTGCTAGGGTTAACCCACAACAATGTGAAATAGAAGAGATTCAGAAAAGCATCAGAAGGTGCCATACGATCTTTCACAATGTTGAATCCTCAGGATCTAGGGTTTTTGGGTCATCTAACAGAACATTTGTTAATTTAAAAACATTGAGATGAGGAATGGAACATAAATAATCAGCACTGTTGCAGAAGAGGAGCCTGCATGTGCCGGTATTAGAAGTTTACCATTAAAGGTAAGAAGTTTTGTATTGAAGGTATGGAACACTGGCCTTAACTTGTGTACTGAATAAACTCCAACAATTCAGGGAAAGCAAAAGTGCCTACAGTTAGAAGAAATTTGTTATATTATTTGCATTTGTGTTAGAACACCTGAAAATAAAATACTTTTTTAATATCTATATGTCAGTATTCAGTTAAGCTAAAATTACTTTCTATTCAAATAGAAAGTGAATATATACATTAATTTAGATTAAAATAATTCAATTTATAGAATATTCAGCAGTTATGAATACGTCGTCTAATGGGGTTCACTTTTCATGCACAAAAAGAGAGAAAAAGAATCAAAGGAAATATTCTATAAAACCTTGAAAATTTCCTTGGTGCTTTTTTGCCAAATGCTGTTGATTAACATTCCAGGCATATCATGTAAAATATCCTAATTATAGTATTACTGTGCATGACAGAGATTAATGAAAATATACTTAATAACAGAAAATCTATGAAAAGGATGTTTTGTTAAAATTAGAAAAGCCTTTTTTCACTAAGTGTTCAAATAGCTGACAGAAAATTAATTATGCTATTAGTAAAAAAACCCAACAGTTTATTTGCTAAAATTTGCTACAGGGTATTTTCTGCAATGGTCATCTTTTATCATTTAACTTTTTATAATGTGTAGTGTCCAAACCACTTGTGATTCACTGTGAATATATTAAGATTTAATGGCAGTCTCCTAATGAACAGAATAGAGTGAGAGTGGAGCACCTGGCCATGCTTAGACTTGCTCTCCACCCATATATACTTGGCCTTGTGCTGCTTGCTAGCAATATATTCATATACACTAAGAGGATATGCTGAATTTGTAAATTAAATCAATTGAATGGTATGTAATTTTTCCATACAAATCTCTTATTCATATAAATAAAAAAAAAAGTAAGGGCAATTGGATCTGTTCAAACCTGTGGCTGTCAATGCCTATACAAGTTTTACAGAATCTACTCAAATGTGCATCTTTCCTCTATTGTTCAACATGGAAAACCAAACAATAAGAACAACAACAACACAGATGGAGCTGTGAGTTTAAAACTAGTCAGTAAAACTTTTCCAGACAAAGGAGTTCATGCCTTTCATAGATGGATGCAACTGGCCATCTGGCAAATAGAATAAATGTTCTGTGAAGTTCATTTTTATCAGTGTGTAGGGAAAATGTATTTAGAACCTTTTAACATTGTACTGTAAAGAGAAATTAAGGATATCATGATTTACTGTGCTGTACTTCAAAAAAGTAGGAAGCAGTAGTGTACTAGGGGAACAAGAGTGTCTTCACCAACAAGTCAGCCAGGCTTATAAGGAGAGCTTTAAACTAGACTTACCAGGGGAAGGGGATGGAGTTTTCAGTAACAGAGAAGAGCCAGGGAAGGCTGATGTATTAGGAACCAACACGGAAACACCTGTGAAATGTCTCAAAGGAATTAGGGTGTGTTCCTCTAAAGGGTGGCACAGTAAATAGCCCAGCTGAAATGACTCTGTACCAATTCACGTAGCATGGGTAAAAACCAGGAGGAGCTAGAAGCCACTGTGCAGCTAGAAAACTAGGATCTAATCACTATCACTAAAACCTGGTGGGATGAACCACATGATGGGATTGCTGCAATCGATGGCTATAAAGTGTTCAGAAGGGACAGGCAAAGGAGGAGAGACTGGGGCAGGGGTTACTTTCTATGTAAAAAAATTGACTGACTGCACAGAGTTATCCTTGAAAGACAGTGATGAACAGGTTGAGAGCTTATGAGTGAAAATTAGAGGCCAAGCCAACAAAGGAAACCTTGTGGCTGGTGTTTACTACAAGCCACCTGATCAGGAGGAGGATGTTGATGAAGCGTTCTTACTTCAACAACAGGAAGCACCACACTCACAGACTCTGATCCTGCTGGGAGATTTCAATCACCCTGACATCTGCTGGAAAAGTAGCACAGCAAAGTATAAGCAGGCCAGGAGACTCTTTGAGTGTGTCAGGGATAGCTTATTAATCCAGGTGATAGAAAGCCCAACCAGAGAAGAAGCATTACTGGACCTATTGCTTACCAACATGAATGAACTCATTTGAGGGGTCATGACTGGTGGCAGCCTGGGCTGCAGTGATCATGCACTGGTGGATTTCATGATCTTGAGGGATATGGGCCAGGGGAAAAATAGAGTCAAGACCCTGAATTTTAGGAGAATGAACTTGCGGTTGTTTAAGGAACTAGTGGATGGGACCCCCTGGGAAACTGCCCTCGGGGACAAAAGAGCTGAACAGAGCTGGCAGCTCTTTAAGGAAATCTTTCTTAGAGCACAAGAGCTCTTGATTACCCTGTGTAAGAAATCAGACAAGGAAGGCAGGAGACCAGCATGGCTGAGTAAGGAACTCCTGCTTGAACTAAAGTGTAAGAAGGAAATTGTCCTGGTTTTGGCTGGGATAGAGTTAATTTTCTTCCTAGTGGCAGGCATAGTGCTGTGTTTTGGATTTGGTGGGAGAAGAATGTTGATAACATGCTGATGTTCTTAGTTGTTGCTAAGTACTGCTTATGCTAGTCAAGGACTTTTCAGCTTCCCATGCTCTGCCAGGTGCACAAGAAGCTGGGAGGGGGCACAGCCAAGACAGTTGATCCAAACTGACCAAAGGGCTATTCCATACCATATGATGTCATGCTCAGTATATAAACTGGGGGGGGTTGGCCGGGGAGGAGCAATCGCTGCTCGGGAACTGTCTGGGTATCAGTCGGTGGGTGGTGAGCAATTGCATTGTGCATCACTTGCTTTGTATTCCTAAGGAGAATGCTATGGGAGACAGTGTTAAAGACTTTGCTAAAGTCCAGGTAGATAACATCCACAGCCTTTCCTTCATCCACTAGGCAGGTCACCAGGTCATAGAATGAGATCAGGTTGGTCAAGCAGGACCTGCCTTTCATGAACCCATGCTGGCTGGGCCCGATCCCCCGGTTGACCTGCACATGCCTGTTGAGTGCACTCAATATGAACCTCTCCATAATCTTTCCTGGCATGGAGGTCAAACTGACAGGCCTGTAGTTCCCCGGGTCCTCCTTCTGGCCCTTCTTGTAGATGGGCGTCACATTGGCAAGCCTCCAGTCATCAGGGACCTCCCTTGTTAACCAGGACTGCTGATAGATGATGGAAAGTGGCTTGGCAAGCTCCTCCACCAGCTCCCTCAGAACCCTCCGGTGGATCCCATCTGGCCCCAATGACTTGTGAGCATCCAGGTGGCATAGCAGGTCATTAACTGCTTCCTCCTGGACTATGAGGGCTCTATTCTGGTCCCTGTTCCTGTCTTCCAGCTCAGGGGGCTGAGTACCCTGGGGATGACTGGTCTGGCTGTTAAACACAGAGGCAAAGAAGGCATTAAGTACCTCAGCCTTTTCCTGATCCTTAGTGACAATGTTCCCCCCCACATCCAGCGAAGGATGGAGATTCTCCTTGGCTCACCTTTTATTGTTGGTGTACTTATGAAAACATTTTTTATTGTCTTTTAGAACAGTGGCCAGATTGAGTTCTTGCTGGGCTTTTGCCTTTCTAATTTCCTCTGTGCATGACCTAACAAGATCCCTGTACTCCTCCTGAGTTGCCCGCCCCTTCTTCCAAAGGTAGTAGATTCTCCTTTTTTCCCTGAGTCCCAGCAAAAGCTCTCTGTTCATCCAGGCCGGTCGTCTTCCCCGGCAGCTGGTCTTACAGCACATGGGGACAGCCTGCTCCTGCGCCCTTAAGACTTCCTTCTTGAAGAAGGCCCAGCCTTGCTGGACCCCTTTGCCCTTCAGGACTGCCTCCCAAGGGACTTTCTCAACCAGCGTCCTGCAGAGGCCAAAGTCTGCCCTCCAGAAGACCATGGTAACAGTTTTGCTGCCCCTCCTCTTTACATTGCCAAGAATTGAGAAGTCTATCATATCATGGTCTCTAAACCCAAGACAGCCTCCAACCATGACATCTCCCACGAGTCCTTCTCTGTTTGTAAACAGCAGGTCAAGTGAGGCACCTCCCCTGGTAGGCTCACTTACCAGCTGCATCAGGACGTTATCCTATGTAGAACGCTTCATCTACAAGCAGCTGGCAGAAGTCTCACAATTGCTAGCCCTTGTTCTCATGAGGGAATTCAACTTGCTGGACATCTGCTGGAAATACAACGCAGCAGAGAGGAAACAGTCTAGGATCATGGAACAGGTCTTCTTGGAAGACATGTCAAAGTATATGGAAGACAAGGAGGTGATTAGAGCCAGCTAACATGGCTTCACCAAAGGCAAATTGTGCCAGACCAAGTGGCCCTCTACAATCGAGCGACTAGATCAGTGGACAAAGGAAGAGCAACTGAGGTCATCTACCTGGACTTCTGCCAGGCCTTTGATATGGTCCCACACAACATTCTTGCCTCTAAATGGGAGAGATGTGGATTTGATGGGTGGACTATTAGATGGATAAAGAATTGGCTGGATGCTCACATCCAGAGAGTTACAGTCAATGGCTCAACATCCAAATGGAAACCAGTAATGAGTGGTGTCCCTCAAGGGTCCATATTGGGTCCTTATTATTTAATATCTTCATCAATGACATAGACAGTGAGATTGAGTTTGCAGATGAGACCAAAATGAGTGGTGCAGTTGATATGCTTGAAGGAAGGGATGCTGTCCAGAGGCTTGACGGGCTTGAGAAGTGAACTTTGTGAAGCAAGGCCAAGGACAATGTCCTGCACCTTGGTCAGAGCAATCCCCAATATGAGCACAGACTGGAGGATGAATAGAGTAGAGAAGCCCTGTGGACTTGGAGATACTGGTTGATGAAAAAGTGGACATAAGCTTTCAATGTGCACTTGCAGCCCCACTATATCCTGGGCTGCATGAAAAGAAGCGTGGCCAGCAGGTCGAGGGAGGTGATTCTCTCCCTCTACACCACACTCATAACACCCCACCTGGAGTACTGTGTCCAGCTCTGGGATCCCTAGCCTAAGAAAGACATGGATCTGTTAGAGCAGGTCCAGAAGGCGGCCATGAAAATGACCAGGGGAATGGAACACCTCTCCTCTGAAGAAAGGCTGAGAGAGTTGAGGTTGTTCAGCCTGGAGAAGAGAAGGTTCTGTGGAGACCTTAATGCAGCCTTTCAATATATAAAGCAGGCTTATAAGAATGATGGAGAGAGACTTTTTTGCCAGGGTCTGTAGTGAAAGGACAAGGGGCAATGGTTTTAAACTGAAAGCGGGTAGATTTAGATTACATAGAAGGAGGAAATTTCTTTCAGTGAGGGTGGTGAGACACTGGAACAGGTTGCCCAGAGAAGTTGTAGATGCCCCATCATTGGAAGTGTTGAAGGTCAGGTTGGATGGGGCTTTGAGCAACCTGATCTAGAGAGACATGTCCTTGCCCATGGCAGGGGGCTTGAAACTAGGTGATCTTCAAAGGTCCCTTCCAAACCATTCTACGATTCTGTGATTCTATGATTCTAGTTTCTATGATTTCATGATTCTCTACTTTTGAGGGTGCAACATGTACAATTGCTTTTAATATGGAAGAAAAGAATAAGGAAGTTAGCAATCAAAATGGCTAACTCTCTCTGTGCACACCTATAAGTTGGCATATTGATATTAGAGCTTTAAAAGCTAGAAACTGATGCTTAGTTCCATCTTAATTATTTTGAATAATTATATTCACTGCTTGAGGACATTTTTCATACTACCACTACTTTCATACTACTTTTAAACAACAAATAAATGTTGATTATATGACTTTGTTTAGGGTACTAAAAGAGAAATAGCAATCTGTAAGTTATCTAAATAAATATTTTATGTTACTTTTTCATAATGACCAAAATTTCATAACAATTGCCAAGGTAGTTCTTTGGCAATCAGATGCTTTCAAAAACAAGTTATATAACTAAATTTTTAACTGCCACTACAAAATTTATCTATGGGATTTAAAGATAAATAGCATATTTCAAAGTGTTTAGTTTCATAATTAAATCTAGTATATAGAAAGCAAAATCAACGCTTAGGTAAAATGTATTAGAGCTTTTCTTTCAATACTAGTTGCAGAGTAGGAAAGAACAATACTGTATTTGGCTTAAGAATTTGTACCTTTCAAGTAATTTTCAATATATGCCCACTAGTAACAGTTGTGCTAAAGGATTGTCCAAGGAGTTTTATAAGAGATACATTAATGTTTCTGACCCAAAGAAACTGATATGTCAGTATTTGGTTATTTTGAATAGCTTCTGTAAATTTTAGCTGCCATCAGCCTCTCTGCGTATACAGATATCCTTGTTCCTTCTTGTGATTTTACTCCAGATACAAAACATTCATTTTCTTTTCCATCAAGCATTTTACATATAGATTTCTACATTTGAAATCAAGGGTTCATTATCTGTTGAGTTTTTGCCTTTACTTCATCTGAGAATAGCATCTGGCTTTATATCGAGTCTCATACAAAATTATGATATAGATTTTTAGAACGTAAATTTATTACTTCTTCAGGCTTTAATTTAAAATGTATTATGGTTGACTTTCTTTGCATATTAAATATCAAAATGACCAGTTACAAAGAGGTCATGGTTATTCTGTCTCATTCATCGAGGACTTAGAGAGCTAGATCATTTTTGTACTGTGACTGCCTGAGAATACCTAGCAGAAGGTCATTTTGTGGCATTACAAGCAGCATATATTCATTTTATGATTTTCTCAATTGCCTATGGAAAAGAGTAATCACAATAGCACACCTGACATTTGAATGCAATTAGTATCTGAACTGATCATGCCTAGTTATGTGCAGATGACTAGTTAGGTATATAAATAGTTGCCTACTGAAAATATAAGCATACAAAGGAAAAAAGAAGCAAGGCTTTTTATGCAAGGAGACTGTCATGGTTTTGTCAAATGACCTAAAAGTAAAAATAAGTAAATAGTAATAAGAAGAAGATTAAGAATAAGACAGGATTACAAAGAATATCAATGAATTACTGTGCTGTAAAGGTACTTAATAGCCTAATGGTAGGTCTCAAGTATTTATTCATATTCTATATGCAAAACAGACTACAGAACCAAATTCAAACCTTAGTTAATTCAGCTGAAATTAATGCAGTGGTTATAAGGGGTAACTATTTTCATTCTTTAGGCAGCAACTATATAAGTAGTTGTAGATCATATGAACCTACAATTAGGCAAGCCCTAGATACAGACAATGCAACTTTTTTCACTTAAATTCACTTATCATTCAAATTCATATTGTACCACTGTATTGCTAAGCTATAAGAATATAGCAAGAATAATAACTGATGGTGAAAGAAAAAATTCCAGGTAAAATGTGGTTGGTTTAAATTTTTAATGTTCCAGTTCTTAAACTCAGCTCTTGCTATCTATCTTGTACATTGCCATTTTCCAATATGTTTTTATAGTAAGTACTAGGAAGTATTACTCATGTATTGGAGTGATCATCTCAGCTTTTAGTGTAATAATACTGCATGTTTTTCCATCCCAGCCACACTCTATACAGTAGATGTACAGTCACACACTGTGATTTACAATGAACACAAACTACTAAAGACAAACCCTATTTCCTGCCCCAAACAGGTAGCAATATCTGGGCTTCAATAGGTCTATTATTCTGAACTAGTATGCTGTGGCTTGTTCTATTATTGCTTTTGAGATATGCAGAATGATCATTGTAGAAGGCAGGAAAAAATAGCCCCTACTGATTATTCAGTTTTATGTCAGAGGAAATAAAAGAAGCACAGGTGAAGAGCCAAAAAATACTAACTGAAGGATGTTTTCAAGTGCAGTAATCAGCATGAAAGAAGACTAGAAGCTAAGAGCTGGCAAATAAAATACAAACTGCACTAAGATGACAAGAAAGATTGACAAAAGTTGGCCATGAGGAGAAGGAGAAGGTGAGAGAAGAGATTCAAAAACAATAAAAAATAATGGGGGATAAGGTTAAGCAACACCCAGTTTCTGAAGCTGATTCTTCTGATGACGTCAGTAGAAGTTTTGTTACAAACCCCAACAGGAGAAGGATAGAGCTTGCTTTGTATTAACTGTAACCTTGACAATTTTATGCATGGTTCATAACATCTGCTTCAATGAACAGCAGCTGGCTAATAACTTGCCAAAATACCAGCTGAATTAGAAAGCTGTGAATCACTGAACTCTACCAATTACATGCTCAAAAGATTCCGTGAACATCAAACCTCCACGTATACAAGTACAGAGAGCATTTGTAGCACCAGTGTCCTACAGAAATGAAATCTTAGTAATACATTCTGCAGTCTATGCCATTATTCTCTGGTAAAAATGTTAAATGCATAATTGTGGGCTCTGTGTTTGCAATTAGTTTTTGATGGGTCATTTTGGGAAAACTACTGGAATATATTTATTTCCTGTATTTGATAGACTGGTAACACAGCTTATAATTTGTTGTAAAGTTGCCTAGTGCTTTGGTGGATGTCCATCAGTAACCCACAAAATGAAACAGATTCACATATAATTCTGACCTTTGATGGAATCTTTTAGACTTAAGCCTTTGAGGTAGGTGCTAGAAAGCCTTTGTGAAATATTAAGCAACAACTTTTCCAATTGGTTTTGTTTCCAATATAGAGGTCTTCAGAAGTCTTCAGAAACTTCATACTCAAATTGTTGCTAAACATCTTATTTCATGGGAGCTTCTGGATTTAAGTGAATACTGAGTCGAATTCTTAGAGCTGTAATTTGTGACTAAATGTTTGACATAAGTATCCACATGAGATACAGAAACCCCACTTAGACATTTCCAATATAGGCACCACAGTATCAAAAAAAAATAGCTATCTGGCCGCAGAAGTGTAATTCAGAACACATAATTTAGATACTTATACGACATATGGGAAGGATGAAGTGATGAAGAGTGATTAATGGCTATGAAGAGTGATTCAGAAAGATTACATGCTGAACATACACCTAAAGTAATCTATCGTCAGAATGTTTTAATACTTTTAAGCCACAACAGCTGTAGGAGGAGCTGCTGGAACAATATTTTGCAATTAGACCTAAAACATAACTCACCCAGGGAATAGCAAGCCAATACTGAACTCCATATTTAGCCTGAAAAATGAAAGACATATTGCTTGCTTCTCAAATGAGTGCTTTACTCACTTGACTACAAAATATCTGGACAAAGCACCAGTATTGAGCAGAGATGGAGAATCACTCTTCAGCCAAGTATGTAAATATTAATAATCCAAATAGAACAATTCAAATATAGATTGATTTTGGTTAAGCAGTCAGTGAACTAAACTCTGGGATGGGCACGTGTTGTGGTTTAACCCCAGCCAGCAACTAAGCACCACACAGCCGCTCGCTCACTCCCCCTACCCCGATGGGATGGGGAGGAGAATCGGAAGAGTAAGAGTGAGAAACACTCCTGGGTTGAGATAAGAACAGTTTAATAATTGAAATAAAGTAAAGTAAAATAGTAGTAGTAATAATCATAATAATAATATACAAAGCAAGTGATGCGCAGTGCAATTGCTCATCACCCACTGACCGATACCCAGCCAGGTCCTAAGCAGGAATCGCTGCCCCCCAGCCAACTCCCCCCCCGTTCATATACTGAGCATGATGTCATATGGCATGGAATAGCCCTTTGGCCAGTTTGGATCAACTATCCTGGCTGTGCCCCCTCCCATCTTCTTGTGCACCTGGCAGAGCATGGGAAGCTGAAAAGTCCTTGACTAGTGTCAGCAGTACTTAGCAACAACTAAAACATCAGTGTGTTATCAACATTCTTCTCATGCTAAATCCAAACCACAGCACTATGCCAGCTACTAGGAAGAAAATTAACTTTATCCCAGCTGAAACCAGGACAGCATGCAAAGATTTCCATGCAAAAGACTGGATCAGATATGACGCACCTTGAGCTAAGAAGGGAATTGAAGTCAAACTTTTTTATTTACGTTTTAGCCAAGTCACTATTATGCAATGGATGAGTACTGGCCCCTCGCCTTTTTCATTTATGTTTTTGAGCTAAACTCAAAAAATCTTCTGTGCTAATCTATGGTTTTAAAATGCTCACAGCCTAAATCAACCCAGTCTCTTGGAAAATTGTTAATTCTCTCTGAATCACAATCATGCTTGTACAGGTACTGATATCAGGAGGAAATAGGGAAATTATAACCTGCTTATGTCCAATCACAAACAGATATCGTTGTGCAGTGCCTCATCTAGTAAGGTTAGGGTTACTTCTGTTCCCCAGGAATTAGAACAGGGCACTTGTGCCATGAGCAGCGAACAAGGGAGCTTATAGACTGTGGTGTCACAAGGTGAAGCATACACAAAAGCACTGCTCAGAATAAATGAGACCTGGACTGTATCTGTCCAACTCTATCTGATGCTGGAAGAACAAATTAGAACAGGCAATAGTTATATGGAAGATTTGCCCAAAAGATCTGGACTACATCTATCCCATTTTAGGCACTCAGGAAGGAAACAATGAAGCCCAGAGGCACTCTTAACTTTACATCCTTCCAAAACATATTTGGGGCAGGAGGCCAGAAGAGGATAGCAACTCAGGTAGTAATCTCAAGTTTTCCTTAGATATGGAGAAGGTCAAAGAGACTGGTCTGGGGTTGTTATGGACTAGTGAGACCATTGACTTTATAAAGACAAAGTTAAAAAGCAATAAATGAATAAACAGTGGGAAGACACCCACAGGTGTCCAAAAGCTTGCAGAAGTGTGTTTGTGTTGTAGACCATAAATCTTTGACTAGAAATCACTATACACCCACTATAGCCATAAATGTTAGATTTTATGTCACTGACTGGTATGGTCTTGTCTCTCAGCTACCCCACCCTAAATTCAGCATGACAATCAGGCCACACTTGCATGACCTTTCTCATCATGTTCTGAGAGCACCTATCACTAGAGTGTCATTTGTTTCTGGCAAAATGAAATTTTATTTTCCAAAGTACGTACTCAGAATGAGAATGAACACATCAATATTAGCTTGTCACGTAAGGATTGGTAACGTTCAGTGAATACAGAAGAATCTGTGCACAACATGTGTGCATACGCATACATTTAGAAGACTGGGGTTTTTTTCTAATCACTTTATGCATGCATTTTATGCCTTGCAAATTTAATACTATTTTTATCTTTTTTTTTTTCTTTTTCAGAAGACTGTTGCACATATAGCAACAGTTACTGGGAGAATTTAAAACTTTACTAAACTTAAAATTCCGTCATTTGAAACATATTATATTTAACAGATTACAGAATGTCTTAAGGCTGATAGAGAGGTTTCATTTAGTGCCAGTCACTACCACTAGCAATTTAGCAGAACATGTTCCTGAAAGGTGAGAATGACCTTTCTTGATTGAGCAACTTCCCATGGTTATTCCTCTGCCAGTGGGATGAGGAATGCTTTATGTGATGCAGCTGTTGAACATCATAGAATAGTAAATTACTCTAACCACTCTATTTGCCAGAGAGTCCTAGGGGTTTTTTAGTATGTTTTCTTTTTTATTTTAATTTTTAAAAAAATGAACTGGCTGTATTTGGAAATTCTCCTGTTAACAGCCTTAGAAAAAGGAAGCTCTGTCACAGAATAGCTGGTAGTAATACAAGCATATTCACTATAACTGCATGCCTAAACCAAATCAAGGAAGGAGAAAAAGTTGTTTAAATTCTGTCCCTGTTCACTTTTTGGCTGCTTTTTTAATGCTGTTAACAATTTGCAAACTGTGATAACTCTGGATAGAAAATGTGCTGGTACTACAAGTAATTTTTACACAGCTAGCCCCTGTAAAGAGAGGGCTTTTAATTACTGTTAATGGGCTAGGCTGGAATTATTGAGACAAAATTTCCTTTAAATTTTAACATGATTTTGAATCATTTGTTCTCTGAAACAAAGACCACCAAATCCATCCTTAGAGAAACTGTTGGAAGCAGCATAGGGATAAGATATAAATAAATAAAGAAGAATTTGAGCAGAATTAAAGTGCCCAATAACATACTTATGATTCAGTCCTTTCTTTTTGCCCTTTGCTTTTTAGTCTGCATCTAGTCTTGCCTGTGCTTTTGCTATTCAGCTACCACTTCACTTCATAAAAATTTGAATAACATTGCTAATGAACCCCTTAAAAATTCCATACGGTACTAACTTTCCGCACAAACCCAGAAACATGATGTTTGAACAGTGCTGTGACTACTGCCTTAACAAGGCACAGGAATTAGGAGGAATAACCCCTACATCCTCTGAGGGACCCTGATCTCAGATTGGCCCTGATTCACTGTGATAGGATCAGGTACCTTTCAAAATAAAGCTGTAATCACTTTTTTTAAGAATGGTGGTGATGACACTAACCCTGAATGTAGAAGCTTTATGTAGAGGTTACAGAATCCTCTCAGAAATGCGTAGACATGGGCTAAATTCTCTGTTCAGACTTAGGAGGGTTAAAAACTGTCTAGAACATTAAAATTCCATATGGAATTTACTTAGAGCTCAGTTTTTCATTGCTATCAGTACCTACAAAGCAAACTACATTTGTAATAGTTTTCTGTCTAAAAGTTTATATATTTCCTCATCACCTTAGCACTTATTTTCATTTTATCCTTTTCCTACCTCTATTTTATCATGTTCTTTTAGACTGAAAGAAATTATTTCCAAAATCTTGAAATGGCAGATGCCTCACTGGTTTCAGCTGGGATAAAGTTAATTTTCTTCCTAGTAGCTGGCATAGTGCTGTGTTCTGGATTTAGTATGAGAAGAATGTTGATAACACACTGGTGTTTTAGTTGTTGCTAAGTACTGCTTATGCTAGTCAAGGATTTTTCAGCTTCCCATGCTCTGCCAGGTGCACAAGAAACTGGGAGGGGGCACAGGCAGGATAGTTGATCCAAACTGACCAAAGGGCTATTCCATACCATATGATGTCATGCTCAGTATATGAACTGGGGGGGGGTTGGCTGGGGGGCAGCGATCCCTGCTCAGGGACTGTCTGGGTATCGGTCGGCGGGTGGTGAGCAATTGCATTGTGCATCACTTGCTTTGTATATTATTATTACTGTTATTATTATATGATTATTACTACTACTATTTTACTTTATTTTATTTCAATTATTAAACTGTTCTTATCTCAACCCAGGAGTGTTTCTCACTCTTACTCTTCCAATTCTCTCCCCTAACCCACTGGGGCAGGGGGAGTGAGAGAGTGGCTGTGTGGTGCTTAGTTGCTGGCTGGGGTTAAACCATGACATCCACTTTAAAAAGCATGGCTCTAATTTTACGTTACTGAAAGTGGGAATTTCAAAGGAAACTAAATTGCTTAAGCTCACCAGGTTCAGTAACTTTCAATGGGATTTTTACTTTGTCCCTTAGGTACTTTTAAGAATCCTTCCTCTGATCATAATTTAAACACTTGTATTAAAGTGGTAGGTTTTTAGAAGCAGTGAGTAACAGGTGTTTCCACCGACTTCAGTGAGAAATCATTAGCTCAGAAAGTAAGGCCGCCTTTATCAACATGTTGGAATTTCAGCACTCAAATCTAAAGAGTTTGACTGATATGTTTAAAGTCAGCCTGTGAATTCAGAAAAAAACCCACAAACATAGATAAATAAAAAATATAAATGTAAATCTTGAAAGCTTTCCCCAATGTGGTGTGTAATGAGCTCCTTGTGGAAATGCTAGGTAGCAAACAAGGGCTTGACACATGCCTCTTATGGGGGAAAACATGAAAGAAAAACTACCTTGGAGCTATTCTGCAAGGGTTATGCCAGCCTTATGCCTAAAACTTGATGCTGTTGATAGGAAGCAAATAACAGGAAAGGAGTAGAAGTGAGAATGCCCCATGAAGCTATTTTAACCTGATTTCCTGAGGAACTGAGACTTATGTGAGCATGTTATCTCTGTGTGTTTGTGCATACTCAAATATTTTTGAAGTAATTTACCAAGTTCAAATACAATTTTATGGCAAATTCTCAGGCTTCTAAGATTCATGACAATATGCAACCTGATGAAGGACAGTGACCACATCACTGTTCTCATTTAGGTAAAGTATGCCTCATGCAAGGAAGAAGGAAGAGACCTCATAAATATCCTCACACTGGAATAATTTAAAGCCAAAATCATATCTTATTATATACACTAGACAGTGACAGTGACTGAAAAGCAGAATCTTCTGCGAATTTCAAATGGGGGGGTTTATGCCCATTTATAATTAATTGGAAAATTTAGTCAGTTGAACACATTAGAGAGGTGGCTTTGGTTAATAAAGGTGGCCATAGACATCTCAGCATATCTGAGAAACATTAGATTGTTTAAGAAACAAGATCTTAAAACTAATACATGGAGACACTAACAGTAGCATAGCTAAAACATACTGATACTGCCTCTGCTAGAGAAGGTCCTGCACAAACATGCCAAGATACACAGCAATTGCAAAGAGTTGCCAAGGAGACCAGGGCAAAAATTGTTACCTTTACTACCTGCCAGTTAGTAATTGTAGGACTTAATGATATGAGGTTCTCACTAACCAAGCTGGTGAAAAAGAATTATCTGACTCAATTATATTATCTAACTTGTCTAGGTAGCTGAGGCTTCATAAGGTCACAAGATGTAAAATGGTAAAATGAACCATGTTAAGAGGTAGATGAAAGTAGTAGACTTCAGGACCCAGAGGATTTCTCCAGTCCCAGCACCATGGATGAGAGGATGCTCCAGTGCCATGCCCCAAGTCTGGCCAGCAGCCAGCACACAGGCAGGCACACACAGTACCGACATGGCCAGCCACACAAATCAAGATGGACAGAGCACAGTGCCTTTACCAACACCCACATAAACACAAATGGCTTACATCAATGTGAGCATCACAGGTGGCTTGATCATCTTCCTCCTCTCCGGCTGATGAGGACTGGGATTCACTAGGGTGCACACATACATACACAGCCCATCTGTAGCTGGTTTCAGACAACTGAACTATCCAGAATTCCCAGACCCCCAGGCCTCTTGTTGTGGTTTAACCCCAGCTGGCAAGTAAGCACCACACAGCCGCTTGCTCATTCCCCCCAGGGGGATGGGGGAGAGAATCGGAAGGGTAAAACTGAGAAAACTCGTGGGTTGAAGTAAAGACAGTTTAATAGGTAAAGCAAAAGCCACACACACAAACAAAGCAAAATAAGGAATCCATTCACTGCTTCCCATCGGCAGGCAGGTGTTCATCCATCTCCAGGAAAGCAGGGCTCTATCACACATAACAGTTACTTGGGAAGACAAATGCCATGACTCTGAATGTTCCCCTCTTCCTTCTTCTTCCCCCAGCTTTATATGCTGAGCATGACATCATATGGTGTGGAATAACCCTTTGGTCAGTTGGGGTCAGCTGTCCCAGCTGTGTCCCCTCCCAACTTGTTATGCACCCCCAGCGTGCTTGCTTGGTGGGGTGGTGTGAGAAGCAGAAGAGGCCTTGACTCTGTGCAAGCACTGCTCAGCAGTAACTAAAACATCCCTGTGTTATGAGCACTGTTTTCAGCACAAATCCAAAACATAGCCTCATACCAGCTATGATGAAGAAAATTAACTCTATCCCAGCACAAAACCAGCACACCCCTTAGGCTCATGCTTTCAGTCCAGTTGCTGGCACTCAGACCTCTTACCCTACTCACCTGTTAGTCTGGTTTCACATTTGTTTGCACTCACACACAGGCTCAGAGTAGAGAGCGTGCTTACACAGGGGACAGAGTGTAGGGCAGGCTGCAGTGATCAAGCACAAGGCTCAGTCAGACAGAATCATAATGACCAGCCACCTGTTTACCTGCGATTTAGTCTCTTTTACCCTCTTCTCCCTCTGTTTTCCAAGGTTTCTTTGTCCCCAATCCACCTTGATTTCACTCTCTTACTACCTTTGGTGTTTCCCCTAAACATAAGTCTTGCACATTCCCACAGTCCTTTGATCCTTGCCAGGTCTTTGAGTTTAACTTGCTTTGTTTGATTTAGTCAGGCACGCTAATGAACTGGAGCCACCATAGGCATACCTGATATGCTCCTAGTCTCAAGGCCAAAATCAACCTAACAGCCCGCCCTGTGTGTTACCTACCAAGGAGAAAACTAGTACAAAAATAGAACTTCTGCTGTAGATCTCATATCAACCATGAGCGGATGTCTACAGAAAGCTGAGGAGCTGACATAAGGATGTTATTCCCTATTTCCCTTCAGAAGAGAGTTTTATAAGGTAGCTAAGAATGAACTTAACTTTTTCCTAATTTCACTTTCCGTTTAAGCAATTGCTGCCTTTCTTTCAAGGATAATATCTGATTGCTTTCCTACCCATTTACAATTTGAGCAGTGGCAAGCAGGAGGTAAGATGGCCCAATTAGAAGAATTTTGAATGAAAATGTGGTCCAGACAATGACAAGGTTTGTGCAAACAATCTAGAGCATTCATTTACTAATAACATATTTTCTTAGGCATAATTTGTCTAAAAGAAATAGGATCAGCACTTCTGTTATAAATTCATATTTTAAAGCACATTTTATGACTACCTATCACATCATAAAATACACCCACCATAAAAAAGCATAATACTTTTATGACCCGGTTCTACTGTGAAATAACCAGATTTTTTAATACATCTATCTATTCTTTTATATTATGTTAAATAGTCCACAACAATATCTACAGAAATTGAGGGCTGAAATAGGTTCTTAAGGAGGTGAAGTATGCATAGTTTATGATCTGGCCTGGTAATGAAAAATACAATCAGTGTATTCCAAGAGCTGAGTGGAACGTGTGGGACAATTTCTACCTTCTTAGAACTGCATCCACTAAATGATCTGTGGATGCCAAAGAACTGGGACAGTGCACTCTCAGGCTGGAGGAGGATTGTTTTCTAAGGCTATGTAAACTCATGGAGCATTGCATGCAAAGCTATGTTCCCCTGTGGTCGCATCCACAGTGCTGTGTGGGACAGGATCGACTGAAAAAAACAGTAAGTGCACAGCTGCCTACAGTTGCGGACTCTGAGGATGAAGGGTTGAAGTCTCCAGAAAGCCTGTTCTCCAATGGGCTGAGGCTTCCACTGCTTCTTTAAGTCTATGTACTCAAGTATAGCCAAAGGTTTGTTGTTTTTTCAGTGCACTGCCATAATAATACCAAATCTGCCACTGTATACTGCCACTTCCTTGAAAACCTTGTGGAGCAGTTTATATTACAGCTTTGTAACCATCCCTAACATTCAGGAAGAGGAGTAATTCTAGTAAAAAGTCATGCTTAATTTTGTCATTATATAAACCCAACGTAATACATTTTTAAACATATTTTAATCAATAAAACATGCCCTCTGTATAAATGAGGAATACTCTGTAGGAAAGCTTTCTGGAAAGCAGCAGTTAGAAAATTTAGCAATATCTCTCCTTGCCTTCTTTTAAGAGTTGAAGTGTTTAAATGATAACACTCTGTAAATAATGAATAAGTTATTCCAGGATGAGACTGTGGAGAAAGTAGCGGGTATTTCCAATTCTTCTGACAAACTAAACAAACACTTGATATATATATTTTATTCTTTAAATCAATCACTTAATCTGAAAGACTGCTTAACAAAGTGGTTATCAGTATATTTCAGATTTTGAAAATGAAGCTTTAAGAGAAGCATGGCTTCCCAGAGATTACTCAGAAAGCTAGACTAGGATGAGAAGCCAGCTCTCCTGTGCCCCAGTGTCATAGTCTACCTAATCATTAGTTGGCTATCACCATGTACATCACAAGGAAAAGACAAAAATTTCCCTGTGGCACTGAGATGTACATTTTTCTAACAAAAAAAAAAAAAATCTAGCAGTGAATTTCATTACAATGGGATACCTTGGAATAAAAAATGCATAACTGTTTTCCTGAAGAAAGAGATCCTATTTTAGGCACTTGCAGCACCTCAGTATATACTTATTTGTGACATGCTCAGGAGGTAAAGAAATATTAGTCTAGGCTTAGAGATAAAGAACAATGACAAACAGAAATTGAGTGTTTCACCCAGTTACACACAAAACAGATTAATCTTGTTATTGTAGTAACCTGAAGTTATTGTATTTAGAATATTAATCTAATTGGAATAAAAACTTTCTGTAATATCATCTAATCCTGCTCAGAACAATTTCAGGTGTTTAAACATTATCTGTTAAGGCAGTATAGCCCTTGTCAGCCAGTGATTCATTGTCTTTTTCATTGGTCTTAAGAACCAGTAACAGGCTATATATACTTTGTATATCATATGTGTTTGCATCATGTATTTTTCCAAAGTTGTGGAATCATACAGTATGAAAAATAAATATATTTTGCTTTAGTAGAACAGAAATAAATTTTATTGATTATTTGATGAGAAAGTGAAAGATAAATTTCTCATCAAAAGTACCAAAAAGCCATCTGGGGAAGGGAAGGATTGCTGAATAGCCCATTAAATGTGGGAGATAATTCCTAATGAAAGAGTTTTATTTATGTATCTCTGAATTTAGCTAAGAGTATGGATATGTCTCCATGTGCTGAAAAGATGCAGTAAGTAACTATAAATATTGATCCCTTAGCAAGATCTTAAGCATGGCATGGAATAAAACATGTTAAATACTGCACATGCTGGTCCAAAATGACCAATCAGTAGCTTTTTTCCTTAGTAAAAAACATACTGTATTTGTACTCCTCTGATTTTGCAGGGTTTTTTTTCCCTTCAATGGCAGAGTAATTTTATTAAAATGGATTACTATGAATTACCTTACAAAACTGATTCTTCCGTAAATGTAACTTTTTCACAATTATTTTTTATCTTACAACCTTTACTGTGTTATTTACCTACTTCAGACTCTCAGTTAATAAAAAATTTATTAAAGTTTAGATGAAATCAGCTTGACATCCTCAGCCCATGTATCACTTGCCAGGTAAACTTCCAGCAGGCTTAATGAGTCAGAAAGGATAGCTTTTCCTAATTTGAAAACTGTTGCAACATTAGGTGCAAAATTTTAAAAAGAACTTTATATAATGGTGGATCTGATTTAGCTTAACAGAAGCAGTGATGAACAATATCTGTCTTTGAGATAAGGGACTGACTACAATGCAGATAATTTAGTTAATTAATGTTATGTATATCTGTAATGGCAAGGCTTCATCAGCCCTCTGGTCTGTTCCCTCAGTACCTTCTTCTAACCATACTGCTAGCAATACCTAAATATGGGTTCAGAAAATTTCAGCTATAGGACAGTAAAATCAGAATCTGTTTCTGAGGAGCGATTGACCTTATGACATCTGGAATCTTGTTTCTGCAGTAAGTATTTCTTGGAACTCTTTAACAGTCTAAAATACAAATTTTCTATTGACTTTGACTTCATCAAAACATTACAGATGAAATAATAACAATATCTTAGAAAGTTTCACTGATATATTAGAATAAGGTATAATATATATAAATAAATCACTAAAAGTATATCATGTCTGGAGGCAATAGTCTTTCCACCCTATGAAGAAATTCTAATCTACTGAGCCATATACTGAATAATGAATTATTTAGCTTTACTCTGACTTGAAAGAATCCATCCGCTCTGATGTTGTTTTGACACCCATCTTCTTCTATCATACCATCTTTCCAATATTTCTATAATAAGAACCATTTTTCACCAGGAATAGTTTTTTTACAGAAATATGATCTATTTTTGCATTTGAAGCCATCACAATCATATACAACAAGTAATCATCAGTGCTCAGTTCTGCATTCTTTCTAGTAATCACATGTCTCCAGAGTAACTGAAATACTTGTCAACTGTGCTAGTAAATTGGGTCACGTAATGTTAAAAACATCAAAGCTGGTCCTCATATCCCCCAAAAATAATTCCTAAGAAATTCATATTATGTTTCTGTATAATTATAGCTTAAAAATATACATAAAATTCTGTCATCTTTTCCTCTGGGATGCCTTCAGGGCTTTGCAATGGTCTCTGGATCTTGGCACTGCTGTAATTTATATGAAGAAGAAAAGACACAACAGGTTTCCTGTAAAATAAATATAAAATCCCTTTTGTGTTTTCCACTTTCAGACCAATTTATGAATTCAGAATTTCAGATTATTGTTCAGATTATTCAGTCAGATTTCAGACTATTGTTAACATATTAAAGTAGTCTGACCCACAGGAATGATCAAGATATATATTTCAGCATTTCTTCTGCAGATATAATGTAATTTCCCCTGACCTGCATCATTTTTCATAACTTGTTGTTTTGTCAGTTTGTTTAAATATTATATAACTGATGTCAAAATACTAAATAGCCACTTCAACTACAGTTGCATTACTGTCTGACAAAATGTAACTCTTTTTGCTTATATTTTTAATTTTTTTCCAATTAAACAAAACATCTCCCCCAGTGGTACACTTTGTTACACACACACACACACACACATATATATATTCTCTGAAAGATAGCAGGGCATTTTAAAAAAATTTTAAAAAGTTTTTTTCCCTAGGAAAGTATATCAATACAGAAATTAAGGGACATGTCTGGGTTATAGTAGTAGTTCTATAAATAGATTTAGACAGATTTTCACACTCACTCAGGAAGTTAATTCACAAATGGCCTGATTTAATTCTCATTCAAATCAATAGCAGCCTTTAGCAGGCTTTGAGACTAGTCTTATTTAATCTTTCTGCATCTCAGTTATACCCCTGTAAATGGATGATATCTCCTTTACTCACAGAAGTGATGTGAGGATGAATGTTTAATAATTTATAAAGAGTCAGAGATTGCTCAGAGCTAGGCTGCAAAAGCAACCAGACAGCTCCTTTCTATATCTGTTACTGAAAATACTGCATGTGCTCCAGCTCACCTAAGTTGTGTGCCCTGGCTGTGGAAAGAGGAACGTCTCTCTGATGACACTGGAAGACTCCTATCACTTTTCTTTTACAGGGCAGGAAACTCAGATGTGTTATGGGGACTACTTCAAACCAGTGACTAAAGGGAACTTAAATACAGTAGGTGGCATGGATCTCACACTTTATGTCTACCCAACCTTTCTAATTATCTTTATATATCTGAGACTTGAGCCAGACTCCCAAATATGTCCTCAGTTCAGCTAGTGCTATAGCACGATATCCACATATAATCGTTGGATATGAAGCAGAAGAGGCTTTGTCTATACAGATAATCACTGCCAGGGACTATTCTCTGGCCCTCATGGCAAACTGTGCAGCAGAAATTTCATCCAGATGTTTAATCTCTCTCTCTGCAAATAAAGGATGGTTTCATTCAAGGCTTTTGATGTCCTTTAACTGTGGCTGGGTATTATCTGGATGAGTATTAGCAGGCACCGGCTAAAACCATGCGAGGCACTGTGCTTTAGGTTGGAAATTAGGAAAAATTTCTTTACGGAAAGGGTGGTCAAGAATTGGAAGAGGCTGCCCAGAGAGGTGGTGGAGTCACCATCCCTGGAAGTGTTCAAAAAGTGGTTAGATGTGGCACTTTGGGATATGGTTTAGTCTAGTCTACCCTTGATTGGTTTAGTGTGGACTTGGTAGTGTAGGTTAATGGTTGGACTGGATGATCTTAAAGGTCTTTTCCAACCTAAATGATTCTATGATTTTATGATTCTATGACAGGTCAAGGAATAATGGATTTAAACTAAAGAAGAATAGATTTAGGCTATACATAAGAAAGAAATTATTTACAATGAGGGTGGTGAAGCACTGGAATAGGTTGCCTGGAGAGGTAGTGGAGGCCCCACCCCTAGAATCATTCAAAGTCAGATTGGCTGGGGCTCTGAGCAACCTGATCTAGTTAAAGCTGTCCCTGCTCACTGCAGGGGGGTCAGGCTAGATGACCTCTAATGGTCCCTTCCAACCCAAAGCATTCTATGATTCTATGATTCTATGATTCTATGATTCTATGTAATCATCATATGGTTCAGTGACTGAAATTGTCATAATTACTAGAAGCTACTTCCAGAAAAGAGCTTCACTTTCTGGAGAAAAGGGAAGGGAAGGGAAGGGAAGGGAAGGGAAGGGAAGGGAAGGGAAGGGAAGGGAAGGGAAGGGAAGGGAAGGGAAGGGAAGGGAAGGGAAGGGAAGGGAAGGGAAGGGAAGGAAAAGGGGAAGGAAAAGGGGAAGGAAAAGGGGAAGGAAAAGGGGAAGGAAAAGGGGAAGGAAAAGGGGAAGGGAAGGGGAAGGGAAGGGGAAGGGGAAGGGGAAGGGGAAGGGGAAGGGGAAGGGGAAGGCAAAGGGGAAGGGGAAGGGGAAGGGGAAGGGGAAGGGGAAGGGGAAGGGGAAGGGGAAGGGGAAGGGGAGGCAAGGCTAGGCAAGGCAGAAAAGAAAAGAAAAGAAAAGAGAAAAGAAAAGAGAAGAGAAAAGAGAAAAGAGAAAAGAAAAGAGAAAAAGAAAAGAAAAGAAAAGAAAAGAAAAGAAAAGAAAAGAAAAGAAAAGAAAAGAAAAGAAAAGAAAAGAAAAGAAAAGAAAAGAAAAGAAAAGAAAAGAAAAGAAAAGAAAAGAAAAGAGAAAAGAAAAGAGAAAAGAGAAGAAAAGAAAAGAAAAGAAAAGAAGAGAAAAGAAGAGAAAAGAAGAGAAAAGAAAAGAGAAAAGAAAAGAAAAAGCTGTTCAGATGACAAATTCAGGCTTTGAATAAAAGATGTTTATATCAGGGTTTTGGGGTTAAAAATTAAATATTTCAGAATTAGTATGATTAAACATAAGCTGGGAAGTTATTGGATTGCAATCACATCTTCTAAAAGATGTTTTCTTTTTACATTTAAGTGGGCATGAGAACATACTGTTTCTCAAGTAATAAAATGCAGTATTAGGTAAATTTTTACAGCTTGAACTGCCAGAGTGAAAAAGTGTGTTAGAAATGTTAATGACTTGCTTTTTTGCTCTAATAGTCCAGTATATATGTTTACTGACATATTTCATTGATATATTGTCTTATTTCCTGAGGTCTTGAGCACCTGGAGCCTATACCGATATGTGAAAATTAGGACTTTTCACACCATAAAGAAAGAAGAGTTATTTCTTTTAAAAATAGGCAGCATCCAATTAATATTATGTGGTTTCTTTTAAATCAGCAGCATAGGTATCATTAGGGCTTTTTAGGGAATGAGTCAGATCCTGATAATTGCAAAGTTAATTTAACTGTGAAATGAAGGTATCTGTGTGTGCCAGGAAATGTTCTCTAGTAGTCTATGGGCAATAACCTCAAATGGTATAAATCTGCATAAGTCTATTGAGTTGTGGATTTACACCATTGAAGATCCTAGTCCCATGTTAAACCCTGCTATTCCTCATAGTGCCATTTACATAGATTAGTGAGTTATAAGTATAGAGTTATCACAGAAATTTCCATCCCTTTGTTGCAACCTTAGTTTTTATTATAAATGACCAAGCCTTTCTCAAACAGAAAGGAAAAAGCAAAGAATTCAGTAACACACCTTTAGCCAAACCCAAACTCATATGTACCTGTTTCTGAAAGCCTTAGGGATTCTATCCAGAGCTACAAATCTCATCCATGAAGGGAGCCATTCCTAAGAAAAGATTGTGTAGAACATCTACCTTCCTCACAGACACTGAGTTTATAGAATAAGCAGGAAACTCTTCTAACAGCCCAAGAATGTATCTTGCACTGAGACTTGCACCAAAATACTCTAGTATCAGTAAGTCCTCTTTTAACTTTCAACAGGGGGCCTGACATGGCTTATGCCCAATTTTGGAATTTTTTTTTTTTTTTCCCCTTTACAAGTGGAGCTGATTTGTAACACTTTTCTTTGGAAGCCAAGTGTATCAGTTTTAATACAGCTTTCTACAGGACATTTTTCTTAGGTCCAGGATAGCATTCTGTAGAGGAAAATAACTGGTAACTCAGAGGCAAGGACATTTTCCTGTGATTGCAGGAAGACAGGTTTAAACCTCTCTTCTAATTCTTACACTTTTTTATATGGACTTCTTCAGGAATTTTCCATTCAATTTGTTTTGCTTTGTTCTGAAATTCTTTCTGTGCTAAAAAAAAAGCTCTTTTTCAACTAATTTATAAGAATATGAAGAAGTTATATAGTTACAGTAAACTCAAATAACCAGGAGTGCTAAATACGGTATGGCTTCTGGGAGCACTAAGTCAAGCCAAATTTTAGACAGCTGCATGCCTTTCATGACCACGGTTTCCACTACCACTTATGGGAGATCTGGATTTATTTAACTGTTTTACTTTACAGAACACAGCAGAAATAATGCAAGGAATCCAGGCATAACTAAACTCTTTAATAAGAACTAAACTATTCTGGCTAGAGATCTGCTTTCCTTACCCTAGATTAGAGCCTGGATGTGACAAAATAACCTGGTTTCAGCTGGGATAGAGTTAATTTTCTTCCTAGTAGCTGGCATAGTGCTGTGGTTTGGATTTTGCATGAGAAGAATGTTGATAACACACTGATGTTTTTAAGTAGTGCTTATGCTAGTCAAGGACTTTTCAGCTTCCCATGCTCTGCCAGGTGCACAAGAAGCTGGGAGGGGGCACAGCCAAGACAGTTGATCCAAACTGGCCAAAGGGCTATTCCATACCATATGATGTCATGCTCAGTATATAAACTGGGGGGAGTTTGCTGGGAGGCAGCAATTGCTGCTCAGGGACTGTCTGGGCATTGGTCAGTGGGTAGTGAGCAATTGCATTATGAATCACTTGTTTTGTATATTCTTTTAGCATTATCATTATTATTACTTTCTCTTTCTCTGCTATCCTATTAAACTGCCTTTATCTCAACCCATGGGTTTTACTTTTTTTTCTGATTCTCCCACCAGGGAGCGGGGAGGGTGAGCGAGCAGCTGTGTCGTGCTTAGTTGCTGACTGGGGTTAAACCACGACACAAATATACTTCAAATGTGGACAGTTAGAAGGCTAAGAGGATGGTGTACAAAAAAGACAAGCCAACAGGATAGTAAAGATGTATTTTAAATCTCCTCTGGAGGAGGCTTTCTTTCTCCTTACTGACCAAAGAGGGAAACTAACAGATTAACTTATATCAGCCAACATAACATCAAGCATATAGTACTTCTCTCTGCTTGGTAATTTTGGTATACATTACTAGTCAAAAACATGCCGTGGAGTTTGTGTTTAGCAACTGGTTTATGTTTTGTCTTAGCTATGACCTGCTTTGTACCACTTTTTTCTGGTAAAATCAGACAGCAGTTTAATAAACAGTTTAAATCCAGGTTTCCATGGATTATTTTATGTCTGATTAACCTGTGGTGAATTGCAATTAATAAGTAAACTTGTATTAAGCTTCAATGTAAGTCTTATTTCTTAAATTGTAAAAGAATTTAAACATGTAATTCATTATCTAAAATAAACAAACAAAATGTATATTATATCATTCTCAGTTTGATATAATCTTAATTTGCAAACTCATGAATTTACATATACACTTCTGTAGTCTTGTAAATTGCTTATGTTTTTGAAATAACCTGCTTTAT
Organism: Pelecanus crispus; assembly: GCF_030463565.1. NCBI lineage: Eukaryota > Metazoa > Chordata > Aves > Pelecaniformes > Pelecanidae > Pelecanus > Pelecanus crispus. The sequence goes on from NC_134645.1 coordinate 108,219,309, forward strand.
TTTTGCCTCACATCACTGTACTTTTAATAGTACTTTGCCCTGACTGACTGACAATTACTTGCATCATGAGACGACAAGGGAAGCTCATGGCATCTGAGCATACTGTCCTTGTACTGCTTCCTGCTTGTTGCACAGATTCCATAATATAGATGCATCTCCTTGGTATCATTAGTGGCTGTCTTCATTGATACAGAAATTCTAGGGCATGTGGTAGGGTTAAATTACCCTCAGTTAATAACCACTTTTAGGTTGTTTCTTTTTGTACATACACGCATTAACTGGTCCCTTAATGCATCATTTAAGCTCTCTGAACCAGCAATGCTCTGTTAATTTTCTTAATTCAGCCACTTGAAAAAAAATTTTAGAAGTGGAAACAATCTGAAGTCACCAGCAGTTTAGGGACTAGGTGATTTTGTGCAGTTTCCACAATCTATGTAAATGTTTTCTCCACTGGTTTAATAGAAACTCTTAGCTTATGCAATAGCTTAAAAAGGTTAACCACCATTACCCTCACTAAAACCACAAAGCTTTTTTCACAATTTAGGATATTAGTTAGTTGATATTGTTTGAAGCCTGAGATACAGGTGGGTCAGTTCTCTATTGAGCTATCAAACAATAACATTTTCCCCAAGCTAGACATTAACCTTTTTTCTTTTTTAAACAAGTAATTTACTCACAGTCCCAGTAGCTACATGATGTTTTTTCCTTACGTTTTTTGCTAGGCTTTAATCACTCTCTATTTTACAGTATTTTATAGGAGTCTGTTTTATCATCAATGTTATGTTCTTTGCCATTGGCTTAACAATTGTATTATGAAGAAAAGAAATAATTTTACTGAGTAAATGACATATGTAACTTTTAACTAGAAATATAAACAATGCAGCTAACAGTATTTTATATCTAAAATGGTGAAGTAATCATAATAAAAGAATTTACAAATAATTTAAAGACATATTACCAACTTCTTTTACAACCAGCATATAAAGAACTTTTTTTTTTTACGTATTTTTCAACAGTCCCTGAGCACAGTTCAGCTTTATAGATTCCGGACACCAAACCAGAGGCTTTGCAGCATATCTCTGGTCATTTCCCCTGTCTATAGATTGTCTGCTTTACAGTGCAACAGTTGACAACATGTAGCATTAAAAAAAGATGAATTCATTCTTCTTTACAGAAGGAACATCCAGGTGTTATTGGGAATGTGTTATGAATGTCTATACTTGTATTAGTTTAGTACTCACTAGTTAATAATCAAAAAAAGCAAGCTAAATGCTTGGAATAGTAGAAAAGGAATGGGATAAAAAGCTAAACCCACCCTTACGCTGCTGCAGTAAATCCAGGGCATACTCACCTTTTAACAATGCGAGTACTCTGGAGCCCCATCTCAGTAACAGTAAAGTAGAACTGAAAGAGACACAGACCCAAGTATCAAGGCTTCCAAATGTAAAATGCCTAAAAAAAAATAGGACTTTTCAATCTGGAAAAGAAGCAATAAACAGATGGCATGACACATGTCTATCAAATTGACAGTAGCATGGAAAAGATAAGTCAAGGATTGTTTCTGGTTTTCTCTTCCGTGTAACAACTCAGTTCAAATATTAGAACCTAGACTATTGTGTGACAGGGGAACATATACCTTATCTGTCTGTAGTAAGAGATGCCACTCAGAGGCCATTAACGCTCTTTGTTCACTTTCTGATATATAGTGAAGTTACCACCACAACACTGCAGTTGGCTGTAGTTCCAGGCACACATATGGAAACAGAGACACTGGACTGCAAAAAAAGAAGAATTTTAAATCAAAATGCTTAATAGTATGTCAGCACAGTTTATTTCAATTTGAAATTCCACATTTCTTTTCCTACCCCTTTGGGCTGCTGAACTGCTAAAGTATACTCTAAATAATAGAGCAAAGGTATTTTCTCATCTTCTAGGTAAGACCCTTTGCACCCCTGTTTATTACTGCTCCATAACATTTAAGCAAGCCACTAAACTTTATAATAAAATAACTTTATAATAAAGCTCTACTTGTAAAACAAAGGACATTCAGAAGCTGTAAATAAATCAAAGTGAAAAAGTGGGGAATAATTAGAAATAAGAAATCTACTTGGACTATTTAATTTGAAAATAGGATATTCTACAGGAAAATGGAAAAGAGGCTTGAGTTTTGGTTGTTTTTTTTTTCTTTAGTGTCTCAGGTCATCTGTCTAAAGACACAACAATTTGCTCATTTTGGGTTTTATGGAAGTGCTGTTGCAATGATCACAGCCAATACAGCAGAATTATGAATGTAACATTTTGTCTTAAGTGTCATTGTGGATCAGTGAACACACACTCATTTAAAACTTCAAGGAAGGGTAGACATTAGAATCATAAGTCGTATGTCAAGAGACAAGAGGTGTAATAAAAGTTCTTTCCATTATAATTAGACAAATTTGTGAAGTAAAACTCTGCTTATGAAATACCTCTGGATATAATTTCTACCATTCCTTTTAGCACTAAAGAAAACTTAGAACTTAATAAATTTTAAGCTTTATGTATATCATTGACACATCTATTTATGTTTCAGTCATCAAGACAGGAAAAGCCAGGGAGAATGTCTTCACCCCAAGTTTGACACTATTTTCAGTGTCACTTTATGAAGTATGGACTGAGAGATATATACGGATCTCTGAGGTACTGTGAACACAACCTTCAGCCTACATCTGTGCTTGGGTTTCTTCCAAGATCATAGAAAAGATACTCCAAACTATGGCAGTGTTACAAAGTTTTGATTTCGGCAATCTGTGTTTTCATGAAATCCCCAGTTCTGGCTCTTATGTCTGTACTTAAAAAACAACTAATCAAACAACTGATCAAATAAATTCTAGCCAAAGTTGTATGAAAAACTCTGAAGTATAAAGAGAAAAAAATCTGGAGATGCCTTATTAGAGCGCTACATGCCTCTTCAATATATTGCAAATGCAGCAAACTGGAAACCTGTTGCTATAGGAGTTTATTTAATCACTGCTGAAACTCTAGATGCCAGGTCTAGATGTCACCCTACAGTAGTATTCTAGCTTGAAATATCCTGCAAAAGCTAATGTCATGTGGCAAAAGGGAAAACCTATCTATGGACACTGCTAAGATCAATTTATGAAGAGGACTAAGCAAGGCACAGGCTGTGTCAGGAATAGCTTGGCATACACACACTCACACACTGTAGTGGGGCACTCAGGAAGACATTTCAACGAGTGGATTGTGATTTCAGGCAGAATATAGGCAGAATACAACCAGATGCCTTGGCTGTAGAGACCTATATGATAGCACTTGAGTGACTGCTATATAACCTGAGCACATATGGGAATGTCAGCATGCAGTGCCTTTAAGTATGTCCTGTAAAATCTCATTCTTACGGAGATGTGTAAGAGTATAATGTCCACAGTGAACCTCCATATGTCACATGGAAAGTTTGGTACTGTACAGGTAAAAGACTGATCGCTTTGTTTACTTGGAAGAATACTATAAAGATATGAGAAACAGTGAGGCTGGCCAACTTCACCACAGATGGGAACTCTGTGCCGCATGACATGGTCCACAAACAGGGTCTCATCTGACACTGCAACAGCCAGGGTTCCCAGTGTCAGGAGGGACATAAGATCGCAATCTTATGGGAGTGAGCGAGTGGCTGCGTGGTGCTTAGTTGCTGGCTGGGGCTAAACCACGACACATGTTTTCTACAATTTCTGTCTTTCACACAATAAAACAGGTAACTGGCCTTAAGTATTGGTGCTTTTCTTACTGAGATCCCAAAAGAACTGGTACCTCCTGATTGCAAAACACACACATACACGCAGTGTGGGAGTTAGCTGAGACAGCCTTGGCACCATTTCAGTGGGCTGGCACAGCCCAGCCTGAGGAAACACAGCGCTCACCCCAGCCATGTTCAGTGTCAGGCTCTGGGCAGCAGCTCAGCTCTGACATGGGCTCTCTGCTTGTATGCGGTTTCCCCGTCTCTACGCTTGGGGCATGGAGGGTTGTGGCACAGGCCATGAATCAAGTCAGACCATGATAATATCACACTGCACCTTTCCAACAGTCTCAGGTGTTGTTCTCTTGTCATTTGTTGGTCCAGGGCCCCTGCCACAGCCCTGTCTGCCACAGCTCATGATGTTCGGTCACAAGGTTGTGACGTTCCTGCGATAATCACCTGGAGGCCATTATCTACTCATTCTTAAGCCTTCTTTGCAGAGCTTACTAGAATAATATTAACTTGCTTTCATTATAATCAAGTCATCAAGTAAGCACCACAATAAAATCACCAATTTTATTTATATATTTTTAAAGACTATACAGAGTTATCCTGATTGGTCGCATGAAAGCTTCAGGGTTATTGCATGAAGCATTGCTGATACTATGATTCCACTGCAGCCATGTCTCATTGAAAATGTCCAAGCAAACATTTTTACTTGGATATTTTTTTTTCTCTGATCTTTTTTTTCTCTGTTTGTATAGGTGTAGTTATTTGGGTAAATAGTTCTTATTTTTCTCTATGAAATACAAAATATTTTAGAGCTTCTAACTTTTAGCTGAGTTTCTATGAAAACAAGTTGTGTGATCACGCAGTCTCTGTTTCTGTCATTTTCATTTTGTATCCCTTTTCTAACTACTTTAAATCATTGGGCAGTTTCTGTTAAACTTAGCAGACAAATAATAAGAGATCTGCCCAATATAGTATCTGATACAAAGTGTATGAAAATTCGTCACAGAGCTCTCCTAAAGAAAATTGTTTCATCTCCAGCAGATGAAAGAAAGGCTTCTTTAGGCTCACAAACTAGTCCAATGGTAACAAATATCTTGACAATAAACATATGCTTTTTCTCAGCTTGCAAGTCCTAGCAAAGTAAAGAGAGTTGGAAGTATTAAGATAAATAATGAAAAGGGTGATGGCAGGTTACTGCAGGTACTGAGCTGGGAAAAAAAAAAAAAAAAAGAAGAAAGAGCAATTAGCTGAGATTATTATGGCTAAACCACTAGCCATAAAATACAGGCTTCACTTAGCTCTACTGTTCCCAAAACTACTAGAATTGTGGATTTTTGCTTTTAGGTTTGCAGTAGAAATGTGGGAGATGGAATAATGGATTTAGACTAGCTGTTATGAGGCAGAATTGAACAAAGTGAAATAAACATTTCATTTAAAAGCCCTGTTTATAAGCCTTGATTGAAAGTTCTTTACCTCACAGTACATGAGACAAGAATCAGGAACATGTACCTGCTACTAGGTTGTGAAGACCTTAGCTTCCTTGTGAATTAACTGGTATTAAATCATCCACAGGAGAATTCCCTTATGATCATATGCATGAAATAGAAATTTTAAGTATTAGAATAAAAATATAATGAGCAAATAAATATCAGTATATTCAGGCAAATTCGCCCTAATACAAGCATGTATTCACAACAATGAAAATCCAAAGTTGTGCATTTCAGGCACAGTGTTCTATCTCACTGTTCTAGTTATGGCTAATCCTCCCTCCCTATAGTTCTGTGATACTGGACATTATAATGCTGAGATACATGTTGTCATAAAATATGATACCAAAATCTGTTTTCAACTATAAACTGTTTGATAAATATGAATTAAAACAGTTTTCAAAACTCAGGATAATTAATAGAAGTATTTCCAATATCAAGCCAACTGTGTTTAATTCTTTGTAAATAATGAGTGAAATTGAGCGGCAAATCAGTGACAGGAAGATAGAAAAAACAGACTTTGAAAAAAGAACAGTGACATTTCAATTTTATTAAACAAACAAAAATTAATGAAGGCTAAGTATAATATTCACCGAGCAACAGTAAACTCCAAATAAATAGCTATGTATTTGAGAAAAAACTTTAACTGTTGTAGATTAAGTTCTATATTCAGATAGATGCAAATCCCACTCTGTCTAATGTACTTCTCCACAGCCAGTCCCCCAATTTCAGCTGGTTTTTTTCAATCTCACTTCCTCAATCCTAAACCTTGCAAGACCAGACAACAGGTTCTTTTTTTCTGCATGTGGCCTAACTTTCAGAGTGGTTTATTCTTCTTGACTGAGTAATTTAATTCACATTTCCTTTTTATTACCATTATCTGTGATAGTCATCCTTCTTATGATTCTGAATAACTATTTGGAATGATTTTGATCATACTGTATTCCAATATGACCATTTTCGTGGATAAAAATGTTTATATGTATTTTTATAAATGTGTGTATAATGTAAATGTAAATAATTATCTTAAGATAATGGATTAAAATCTATAAAATAATTAATGAAGTTAGTAATCTTCTAACTCTTCTAAATTATATTGAAAGAGGAAGAGAAATGCACGTATATATGTATATGCATATATATGTATGTAACAACTTTTATCCTGATAAAGCAAAAAAACAATCTTCAAAACATTTCTGAATTTTTTATTCTTAAATAAGCCTTTTACATTGGGTGTAAAACCTAGGGTGGAATATGCAGATAAATATGGCAAAAGTTGCCCCAATATTCATATATCAAAGATGCCTTAAATTTTAATTTCGGGAGGTGTTCTGCTGTTCAAAGAATATGCAACTACAAATTTTATTTTAATAATTCTTACAGTAGTAGTATTTTCAAGAATTTAGATACTTATTTAAATTGTTTGAAAGTTTCAAAATAGCTTAATAAGTGAGTAGACTACAACATGATCTTCTCACTCTTTCCAGCACACTCTCCTTTTTTCATTTGACAGGAAATAATTATTTTTGATCTATCCAGTCTTAAAACCCACTGTGAAACAATTTGAATACAAAATTGTAATAGGGTGTCCAACCAAACCTGCATCTGGGGTTGGCTTTAAGCACAGAAAAAATAAGGAGCTGTTTTGGACACCAGAAAGGCAGAGGTGGTAATTTCATGACATGGAGCGAGAAAAAATGTACACAGACTAACAGATGGACCATTTGACCCTTTAGCCACAGTTACAGCAGCATTTCTTCATCACCGCTGGCCCAGACAAGCTGGGTACTGAAATAAGTTACTTTTCCTCACTAATAGGTAGTGATGACCCTGCTGTCTGCATACTCAGAAAACTTCCCTCCTGCAGCACTCCTTCCTGCTGCTAGAGACAAAGGATCCAAGCAAGGGAGAGGATACGTGGGACACAGTCACACAGATTTCTTCCCTCCTCACACTTCTACCAGCCATCTCAGCCAGTCCGGGTGTATTTTTAAGACTGAAGGAAGAGGTGACATGGCTGGCAATTGTATGGGCCATGGAGATTGTCATTTCTCAGAGTCCTAATCTACTTCTTAAAAAAACCCCACAAAACAAACAAACAAGCAAACAACCCTGAAGTTTGTCTAACCTGCTAATTCAGCCCTAATTCTACACTTACATATTACGTAAGGAAAAAAAAAAAACCCAACAAATCCAAAACAAAAAGAAGATATGCCTTCAGGTATTGAAGCAATTTTCCTACCCAACGTTGGTTAATGTCACTCCACCTCATCTGTCCTTTACTCCTCCCCACCTCCCATTACAATAGCCCCAATTACTGTCTGATACTAGGCAGTGCAAGAAATGCTGTGGGAGTGCTGGCAGGGCAGAAGGCACACAAGGGAGCCTCTGATGCTGAGGTCTAACAGCTGAGATTCCCGCCTCTCCTTTCTGGCGGAATAAATATAGGTATTTCTGCTCATAGCTATCGATTTGCACCAGATTTTCAGGCATTTATTTCCCTTTGAGACTTACTGGTCTTTGAGAAACTTAGGAATTTTGACAATGGATCAGAAGTTTTTAGGCATAGGTGTGGCAACAGATGGACTAGATGATTTTTTTTTTTGTGGGTTTTTGGGTTTTGTTTTTCATTTTCATTGAAAGACTGGTATAATGTTATAGCATTAAATCTCAGTCACCAAATTCTGTTTTTATCTGTCACGGGCATGCTGCCACCAAAAAAAAAAATCTTATGACAACACATGTCTTGTCATTTGCTTGGGATGTACAGAACAATAGTCAGTTCCAGAGCTGAAGATATCTCACTCGGGACAGTATTGCGCCCTTTCCTATTTGAAATATTTAGAAATTGGGGGATGTAGTTTTTTAGATGTTCAGGACCTACGTCGTCAGGTTTAAAAATAGTCAAAGACTACAATTTAAAGTCTGTTCAGAAATCCATCTGTAGCTGAAAAGCAGAGGGGCTGTTTGCTTTTCCTGTGAAATACATTACCTGAGAAGCTATTTTTTTGAAATAGATAAGCATTTGGACTTGTCTGAGAGACCAGCATCTTATAAAAAAGTTAGACCAACATGAAATGCACAATTTCTTAGCATTAATATTTCTTTGTCATAAATGTAAAAAGCATGTAAAACATACCTTAAAATGTAAAAAAATTCAATGAACAAGATAAGGTCCTAATCAAATTACATGAAACTGAGTACTACATAGAAAGGTAGCATCAGTTTTAATGATGAAGTTGCTGCTATTGTTTCATAATGATGGCAATATAGTATTTTTGAGAGCTAGCAGATGTATCCTTGACCAAAAGGAATGTGTATGGAGAAGAGAATTTTTGTGTGTGTGTGTGTGCCTTTGTATCAATGGGAATAGAAGTTTTAAAAAACTGGTCTTTGTTCAGTTGTTGAATAATTCAGACTGAAATTCTGAACTTACATACCTCCACTTGGTTGCATTAATTAAAAAGAAAAGCATGTTTGAAGTTATTTGTGGACTATTCTTTTCTAATAGACATTCTAAGAATGAACTAATATTTGCACTAAATTTTAAATACCAATGCTGATCTGTAAATTTCTACAGGAAGAACTGAATGTGTAGTAAGATGCTTTCCTCCATTGCTTTGAAAAGTCCTCAGTTTGACAACCCAGTAGAAACATGTTCTGTGACCAAAAAAAGTACTAAGCAATTTTTGTAATCTATACCAAGAAGATGAAATTTATTTTTTTTAATATTGTGTTGGGTTTGCATGACAAGGTTTCAGTAGCAGGGGGGCTACAGGGGTGGCTTCTGTGAGAAGCTGCTAGAAGCTTCCCCTATGTCTGATAGAGCTAATGCCAGCCGGCTCCATGGCAGACCTGCTGCTGACCAAGGCCAAGCCAATCAGTGATGGTGGTAGCACCTCTGGGATAACATATTTAAGAAGGGGGGGAAAAAGCAAGTGGGCACAAACTGCAGCTGGGAGTGAGGAGTGAGAATATGCAAGAGGAATGACTCTGCAGACACCAAGGTCAGTGAAGAAGAAGGAGAAGGAGGAGGAGGTGCTCCAGGCACCAGAGCAGAGATTCCCCTTGCAGCCCCTGGTGAAGACCATGGTGAGGCAGCTGTGCCCCTGCAGCCCATGGAGGTCCACGGTGGAGCAGATATCCACCTGCAGCCTGTGAAGGACCCCACACCAGAGCAGGTGGATGTGCCCAAAGGAGGCTGTGACCCTGCGGAGAGCCTACGCTAGAACAGGCTCCTGGCAGGACCTGTGAACCTCTGGAGAGGAGCCCGTGCTGGAGCAGTTTTGCTGGCAGGACTTGTGACACTGTGGGGGACCCACGCTGGAGCAGTCTGCTCCTGAAGGACTGCACCCCTTGGAAGGTACCCATGCTGGAGCAGTTCGTGAAGAACTGCAGCCTGTGGGAAGGGCCCACACTGGAGAAGTTTGTGGAGGATTGTCTCCCATGGGTGGGACCCCACACTAGAGCAGGGGAAGCCTGTGAGGAAAAAAAGCGCCAGAGGCAACATGTGATGAACTGACCACAATCCCACATTCCCTGTCCCCCTGCACAGCTCGGGGGGAGGAGGTAGAGAAATTGAGAGTGAAATTGAGCCCAGGAAGAAGGGAGGGGTGGGGGGAAGGTGTTTTAAGATTTGTTTTTATTTCTCATTATCCTACTCTGACTTTCAATTGACAATAAATTAAACTGATTTTCCCCAAGTTGAGTCTGTTTTGCCTGTGATGGTAACTAGTGAGTGATGTCCTTGTCCTTACTTCGACCCATGATCCTTTTGTCATATTTTTCTCCCCCAGTCTAGTTGAGGCAGGGGAGTGTTAGGGTGGCTGTTGTGGGCACCTGGCATCCAGCCAAGGTCAACCCACCACAAATATATTGTACTAGCTTCCAGATTTTCTATTGCCTATCAGCAGAAAAAGAACTTCAGACAGAAATTAAATACTCAGACTTTCTAACCATTTAGAATTATAGTGATTGGATTAAATAATTTCTTCACTCCCTAGAAAGTTTTAAAATGTTTTCACAGCTAATTGTTAAAAGTTTCTTTGTAGTGTTTCATTGGAAACCATTACTAATGATGGAACACAGTGCATGCTTTTTCTGCCATTAAATAAAATTGCAGTTAAAGAGACCCAAATCAAGTATGTTTCATTTGTAAAACTTTTGGCATTTTCTTATGTGAAAGACAGACTATTTCTTATTTATAATGTAACCCATACAAGATTCTGTGCTAAAATTAGAAGTATTATTTCAGGTCCATTAGTGCTAAGTTTCATTTTTCAAGGTCTCTCAGGGCAGCTAAAATAATAGCAAAAATTGAAGACAGATGCTACTAACGAAGTCTGTTTCATAACCTCAGATCTATGTTCTTGCACCATTTTGACAAAAAGTAATTACTTCTTTTATTTTACCCAAAGGCCAAACTTCTAACATAGGAAAAAAGAGAGGGGGAAAGAAGAGAATACATGTTGAATTAAATGTGCAGAATAGGTAAAAATAAAATAAAATATTACTTACTAGTAAGCCTGTAAATTCTAACTGAGATTAGTCATATACACATGAAAAAAAGGTAAAAATAGAATTGTTTGCTGGTTTATCCCCAATAAACAATATTTTTAAAGATACTGAAAAATGACACATCTAAATAAATGCTCATTTTTATTTTAATCAAAGTGAATTATTCATGTCAGCAATAATGACTGTAGTTCAACAAAGTAGTCTGGAGTTCTGTTTAGTAATATGTGCACTTTTGTCATAACAGGTGTTACAGTCTGACATAAGGTTTCTTGTGCTGAATTTTTATTAATATTATTTTGACAGGTTTCAGTTTTATACTGTAATTACAAGAAGATGTTTTTTTCCCTTTTGTCTTTCCTCCATACCTTAAAAGCAATTCCAAGATGTCACAGTATTTAGGTGGGGTGGCTTCAAGAACAGGCCATACTAATCAGTGATCTATAATCTAAAATGTATTTATTAAATGGAATAGGTATAATGTGTGATTATTGATGTTTATTTTAAGATTTCTACTCTGTGGCACACACACACCAGCCCCTCTGGTCCAGTTTAATGGGGCACCACAGACCAGAGGAGCAGGACTCTCACTCCAGGGTCAACATAACACCAAGTTCACAGGTTCAATCCCTGCTTACTGCAGGGGGGTTGGGCTCAATGATCTCTCAAGGTCCCTTCCAACCTAAAGCATTCTATGTTTCTATGAACATGCCAAGCCCTGGATGGTGTCTGGGCTCCTCTGTCAGGCAGCTCCCCCTTGGGCTCAGCCTTCCCCATGGTGCCAGGCACACCTGCATGTATTCCCCTGTTCTCTTGCCTTTCAGCTGTTTGTTGTTTTGTTTTAATATGAGCTCACTGGCTTAAGCCACCACTGGCATAACTAGATATTGACCATCACCGGGTTTCTATCACACTCCGGTCTCCTGCCTCAAATGTGTTGGAAAAGTCTGCAGTTTGTTTATTGCTTTGTTTTCCAGCATATACCAGGTTAATCTACTCAGAGCTGGGCAGATCTAGTAGAAATCTCTTTTTTTTTGTGGGTGATGCTTTTGGGTAGGCTTCATCTTATAAAGTTAACACTGAAAGCTGTTCTATTTCTCACAGTTTGTGGAGACTGCAGATCATATTAGTTAGATGAGAAGCATGATATGAAACCACTGTCAGACAATCCTTTATCTGCACAACAAGGTCATGTCTTTGTTCAGAGTGACACAGTACTCCAAAGAAGCTGGGAGTTCAACTGGTTTAATTACAGAAATACTAAAACCTTTTGTTAAAATTAATTCTAAGCTGGGCCTGTGTACTGAGCATTCAATCAATTTTAAATCATCTAGAGTCATCCTGGACAAGTAGGGTCTGAGTCTAGGTGTACTGCTTCCACAGCATTCCCAGAGCTCAGATTACATTTGGAAACATGGTTCATGAGGATATTTAACATCTTTACTAATAAAAGGATTTAGCAAATTTGTAAGGCAAACAAGTCCCTCAGCAATTTGGATACTGGTTACTGAGAGACGGGTAAATGCCTTTACTGTATTTAAAATATGTTTCATCAACGCATATTATCTAATGGGATATTCCAAAATAAGACTGGGAAGAAATCAGAAGGCAATTTAATGTGCTCTTTTCAACTTCTGTACAATCAACACTTATTTTTGTTCATGGCTTACTGTCATCAAGTACGCCAGCTCTTATGCACATAGCCCCACTACACTGCTTATCGAATTAATAAAAAACATTATCATAAACCTGGTCAACCAGCTGAATATACTTCTATTTCTGATCTCTACCTTGAATAACCTAACTTGCAATTGTCATTCCCAGACTAGACAAGAAAATTTAATCAAACTCTTACAGTGAAACATAGTTATGCATCTATTCAGCAATCTTTTTCACACCTCCATTTTTATGTCTGTGTCTTCTCTGAAGAAGCTGCAAAAATTTTTGGATCATGATGTTAGGAAAGTGGACATTATGAAGTAAATTCAAGGACAATACAATTATTTAATAATTAATTAAAATTAATAACTCCATTCCTGAACATGGGAAAAAGCAAAAAAGTAGAGTTCTCTGAAGTTTAATTAAGGAGTCATTTTGGCATGAGCAAGATAGCCCAATTACTAAGATTGAAAAATAGAGACACGTCTGGCCACCTGGCCACCTGGAAATCCATGAAAGCCATAAATGTATTCCTGTCATTCTCTTTTTCTATAAGTGCATCACACTTAAGTGAAATTTCCAAATTGAAGTGGTCATATATTATATATAAGAAGTAAAAATTTACTTCAACTCTATTTCCGGAAAGGCTAGCATTAAAGAAATAGGGTTTCACATGTTGGATTAAGGACAGCTCTCCTTGCATTGCAATCATGTGAAAGGAGAAACATCTTCCAGAGTTTCAGAGTCAGAAAATGGATGCAGGACTCTTTCCCATCAGTAAGAAACTCTTCTGTAGTAACAGTGTTTCAGACAACTTCAGTACATTAATACTAAGTAATATGGTAAAAATATTAATAAAGGACCATGTTATCAGAAAATGTTATAGCAAAAAAAAATAGCATTAAATATAAATCCTTTTCTGACTGTTAGGTAATTTGGTATTTGGAAGCAATATTTATTTTTTCCTTTTCAAAACTAGATTCCTATGAAGATTATAGATTTAGTGCATACCCAGTCATATCATTAATTCTGAAGTGACATCAAAGAGGGGAATATTAAATCTGATACCTTAATATTACGGCCATAATTCCATAATTGACCCTTTGACAGAAAATAGGTGAATTAAGGCAATAAAGATGTAGGAATTAAACCTGTAGAAATTTAAACCCTGAAATCTAGATAAAATATTTTCAGATTTCTCAAGTGCCTGGACTGCAGTTTTTAGTTGACATCTGAACTCTAGTTCCTCATCAAAGAGATTTTAGGAAAAGCTAGGAGTAAAAGAGGGCCAACTCCTCTAAATCCAGATGCTAATTATGCATAGTAATTAATTGTTTTGACTAACAAGCTCAAAGATCATCTGAGAAGTAGCTCTAATTAGATCTTTAGTATCCCCAGGACATACTATAAATAAATGTATTATATCAGAAAGGCACAGTAACATATATTGCACTTGCAAAAGAGTGTATGGCAGTATGAACGAAGATCGGGTGACATCCATGTAAAGGTCAGATATTTTTGATATTATGTTTGCCTTCCTTTACAGAAACAATGATTATAGTTTTCCCCCAAATAAGTAAGTAATAAGTAGACAAACAAACAGACAAATAAATAATTCTTCTCCACTTCCAGCTCTTTATGTGGACATCTCTTCAGTGGCTGTCTCAAGTTTTGCATTGCAGTAATTCTGGAGAAAGTAAGCACAGTTGTTTTCAGGGCAGCCTTCAAATTTCCTTGACCTTAAGTGATGTAGCATTAGATCAAGTTGTGCTAAAGAAACAGTACTGCCTGTGCTGACAACTGATTTCTCACTTGTGATGGATGAAGACATCTATATATTAATTCTCTTCGATTTATAGTTGTTGTTTGAAACACTGACCATGATCTCTTTTTGAATCTGAACAGTCTTGTATGAAGTGAAGGGATTGCCCAAATGGGCTGCCCATATTTTTCTTTTGGTGGCTTCTGAGGATTACAAAACAATTGTTTATCATTTTTACAGATCTTTCATCCAGATAAAGGCCATAAAAACTTCAGATGAGTGAGGGTTATGAAGACTGGGAAAATTTACTGGGAAAAATTAATACTAGCAAGCCAATGTAAATGGTGAAAATTGTTTTTGAAGAAATTAATTTTCAGTGGATTTTGTGGAATAAAGAGAGATGGATAAAAAAATGAGACTTTCCTAAACATCAAGAATGTTTCTTTCCAACCTGTGTAAAATGGAATCAGCATAAGATTCTCTGTTCCCCTAGGCTTTTTTGATTTTTAACCAAGCTGTATTAACTATCCTGTCTTACAAACATATGCGACTGAATACATGGCTGTTATTAAGCAGTTAATATAGATCTAAATATATCAGTGCCTTCTTTTTGAATACATCAGAGTAAGTTAATTGAAATGCAGGCTTGTCCTTTTGGTCTGCACTTGCCTACTTGGAGGTTGCATCGTTTGCTACACGTTCCAAAGATGAAAGCTACTTCAAGTTATACAATATTGATACTAATCCATCAAATATTGGTTAATGCAAGCCATTCTCCAAGACATACTAGATACCAAAGGGCTTGCAGGTGCAGTTCATCTGCAAGCTCACAAGTTATTAAAGCTCTAATCTTTGGTGTTCAAGGTGTTTATCTCACTATCCTTGCATTTACCTGAAAAATCAGTATTAAAAATAATTTCCATGACCAGTTCTATGAGTTGATGAAGTAAATGTTAGTAGTCAGAAACTCCCAGGAAAATCCTTAGAATTCACTTCTTTCTGTATTATTTGAGACGGGGTTATTTACCCTTCATATTAATTCTCCCTGGATTCTCTTGAAGTAAGGGCAGACAATGTAAGGACAAATCTTTGTCTCAGAAAGATTCTTGGAAATATCCAAAACCATATTAATTTTGGATTAACCTGATTTAACAAACATTACAGGAGCAGATACTTAGCCTTTTAGCTGTATTTATGTACCTCAGAAGATAGGGCACAGATTATCATGGAGTTCTGGCTACAAACCTCATGGTTTATGTTTTGAAAATACTTGTATTACATTTGCTATTTTTGTCAAATGCAATTAGCAAACATTAAGAAATATGTTATTGGCAAATAACAAAAATATTGACAAACATATATTCCTGACAGGCAGTGTTTATACATGTGTTATTTATTTACCCAACTTATTTTCAGCTTCAGAAGTTTTAAGGGTAAGCTCTATTTCCAGGAGAAATAACTGATACACAGTAGAGGAAGAATACTACTCAGGCTGTTTCAATTCTCAGAGCAAAATATGCATGATTATCAAATAGTGTAACCAGGATCCTCAGAGTGTATACTCAATCATTGCAGTGGATTTAAGTACATAATTAAAACAGAGTTTTTGGTGCTGCAGTGCAAGAAAATTATTGGTAAACTGGAGTGAGTTCAGCCACCAACGTGATTATGAAGGTGGAGAGTATGATGTAGTAAGACATGTTGAGAGATCTGGATTAGTTCAGCCCTTAGAAAAAAAAAGACTATGAGAGTGTCTTACTGATGTCTTTTAACAGTCAAATAGATGGTTGTAGAAAAGACAAAGCTAGCCTCCACTTGGAGGGGCACGGTAAAATGACAATAGGCAATAGGCACAGTTATGTCAATAAAAATACCAATTAGAAGTTAGAAAAATAAATAAATCACAATGTGGCTGGTCAAATACTGGAACAGTTTGCCCAAGGGAAGTGTGAAACCTCTTGGAGGTTTTCATAAACAGACTATGGTGAAGACCCTGAGCAAACAAATGGCTCCTGTTTCCTGTTTTGGTGGATGAAGGTAAGGCTGTGGATGTCATCTACCTGGACTTCAGTAAAGCCTTTGACACTGTCTCCCATAGTATTCTCCTTGGGAAGCTCAGTAAGTTCACCCAGTAAGTGCACAGTAAGTGCACCCTCAGTAAGTTTGCAGATGACACCAAACTGGGTGGGAGTGTCGATCTGCTGGAGGGTAGGATGGCCCTGCAGAGGGATCTGGACAGGCTGGACTGATGGGCCGTGGCCAACTGTATGAGGTCCAACAAGGCCAAGTGCCGGGTCCTGCACTTCGGTCACAACAACCCCATGCAACACTACAGGCTTGGGGAAGAGTGGCTGGAAAGCTGCCTGGCAGAAAAGGACCTGGGGCTGTTGGTTGACAGCCAGCTGAACATGAGCCAGCAGTGTGCCCAGGTGGCCAAGAAGGCCAACAGCATCCTGGCTTGTATCAGGAATAGTGTGGCCAGCAGGAGCAGGGAGGTGATTGTGCCCCTGTACTCGGCACTGGTGAGGCCACACCTGGAATACTGTGTCCAGTTTTGGGCCCCTCAATACAAGAAGGACATTGAGGTGCTGGAGTGTGTTCAGAGAAGGGCAACAAGGCTGGTGAAGGGTCTGGAGCACAGGCCTTAGGAGTAGTGGCTGAGGGAACTGGGATTGTTTAGCCTAGAGAAGAGGAGGCTGAGGGGAGACCTTATTGCTCTCTACAACTACCTGAAAGGAGGTTGTAGTGAGGTGGGTGTTGGTCTCTTCTCCCACGTAGTTAGCGATAGGACAAGAGGAAATGGGCTTAAGCTGCGCCAGGGGAGGTTTAGGTTGGATATTAGGAAAAATTTCTTCATGGAAAGGGTAGTCAAGCATTGGAAGAGGCTGCCCAGAGAGGTGGTGGAGTCCCCATCCCTGGAAGCATTCCAAAAATGGGTAGATGTGGCACTTCGGGACATGGTTTAGTCTAGTCTACCTTTAATTGGTTTAGTGTGGACTTGGTAATGTCAGGTTAATGGTTGGACTGGATGATCTTAAAGGTCTTTTCCAACCTAAACGATTCTATGAATCTATGATTCAAGCACAGGTTTGGACCGGGTGACCTCCTAGGGTTCCTTTCAAAAGAAATAATTCCCTGACTTAGTAATAGCTGACTTTCTCTTCACGGACTAGTCAGATCAGTTGTAAGTTTTCAAATTTTCAGCTTTTCTCTGGAATTGTTGCTACTGTGCGAAACACATCTAATATATTTATTGCTATCCTGCATTATTTCTTTATTATTTGAACAATAAAGCAGTACACCATTGCCTTGCTCATTGTAATTACCCACAACCCAGCAGATTTTTTTTTTTTTAGCTTCAGGAAAAAAGTTAGATTAAACAATATTGATTAGTTAGAAAGTAAAAATAGAATTAGACCTTCAGCACAATTCCTTCCATAAAGAAGTGTTTTGGAGGAAGATTCTAGCACCTGAAGAAGGATAACTTATGTCCCTGGGATCAGCATTAAATTCTGTTAGCTACATTGCTTTCATGAAACTATAATATGCATTTGATCTTCCTCCCATAAAATTGGAGTCCAAATGTGGTTTACAGCATATCAAGAATTTTTATTAAATTCAAAGTTTTAATAATTTTTTCATAATTAAATATAGAATTAGTAAGATTATAAATATATATAACATTATTGTACCTGGTTTCACTGTCACATGCCATTAGTAAAAGAAAGGCAATCTCTTTCAGTTATTTAAAGAAATATTTATAGATTATATATGTGTATATTTGTACACGTTTAAGCAGATCAGGATTATATATCCAGAAAAGTTCAATTTTCTAGGCTTTTTCTAAACATTTTTGTCTTGATTCCTCAGCACTGATTGTCTCTTATTCTCTTGGAACTATTTTCCTCTACTTCAACCTTTATTCTATTGCCTTCAAAATATGCAATAAGATTATAAAATGAAAGAAGCAAGTTAAAAGTCTCATCAGATTACATTTTTGTTATAATGCTAATACTTCTATCGTCCCCTGATCTGTTGTCACTGAGCACTGTTATATCACAATTTAGATAAACAATACAGAATTATAAATTTTTATGTATTTCATTCATTCCTTAAGTTAAAAATGATACATAGTAATGCCATTTCTAGCTTGTGCTAATAAGTCATTTAATTGCTTACACTGGCATTATGTCAGTGCCAGAGTTTTTCTATGCCTTCATATGGATAATTTTATTTTTCTTGTGATATCTTTTTATAGCAGTTACTTTCATTTTAAAATGATGAGGCAGCTCCAGTTCCCAGTGCTGCAAATATCATAGGAGCACTGATAAAAAGTGATTTGTGTATGGGTTTTCCTACCTTCTCTGGGTACTTTCTCCCATATTAGCTAGGTTTGAACTCATGTTTGCCTCCTGATTATCCATTTTGCCCTCCCACTAACTTGCATGCTTCATTAAGGTAGCTGACTGGAAAAGTTTCTGGCAGAGAAATTCAGACACAAGCCTTGGAATAACTTGAATTAAAGCTCACACTTGTAAATAGCATGAATATGACCATTCTGTGACTGGAAGACTGGGATAATGCAGGCAAGCCAAAACTATCCTAGCAAATGTCACTGTCTTTTAAATTTCTTCCTAATAAACACTTAATAAGCATTTTCATGTAGCCTTATATTTAACCTATATAAAAGGCTATGGGCTTTACAAAAACTTTTGTGAAGCACATCTGAAGCATTTCTAGGGCAATATATTCTTATTATAACTGTCTTAGACAATAGGGTTACTGCAGTTCTGGAGGAGAACTGGGAGCTTACAAACATTTGTAATGAGCTTGTGAAGGTACACAATTTTGTGCTAATTTTATCCCATAAATGTTGACATTTTTGGTATCATAATGTCTGGTTATAACTGGCATTAATAAACCAGATGGTCAGAGAGAAAAAAGAAAACCTGGTAAGGTTCACTGTGAAGATCTGAAGCAGCTCTTTTGGGTAACAAGCCAGCCTTGTCATATATGTAAGGAATTTCAAAAGGTTCTTATGCCACTGACTAATGAAAAAACCTAAGTGGCTCATCACCATCTCTCTGCTGGAAGAAATATCTAAGCATTAGGCTAATAATAACCCCAGGACTAGAGATACTGCTTTGTAGTTTGGGGATCCTGAGAATCCTTCACCTGACCTGATCCACAGGTTATGTCACAACTTAATCTCTGCCATGTTTTACGTTAATTGGTCTTTCTGTTGGGGTTACCCAATCTGAGGAGCTTTGCAACCCACAATTTCCTCGGGGAATTGCTGTGCTTCTGCAACAGCCCAGTGGCCAAACTCTGCAGTGCAAATCTATGTATGTACTTCTTTCAGGCTATACCACAGGAAAAGACAGCATTTGCTTTTTACCACTGAGAGCCATGTCTATAAATGTGTCATATGAGTGCAGGGAGAAAAGAGGGAAGCATCACTATTTGAAGGACTGAAGTGAAGCCATAGATAGGACCATGCTGGTCCAACTATTTTGATTTAAGGGCATGATATTTCTAACCAGTGGGTAATGCAGGCATCAGTAAAGTAACCTCATATACCTCATATACTGCCCTGTTGTCACCATGGCCAAATGACCTGACAGTATTGATTTAAACCTGGGCAAAGATGACCTTAAGGGACCTGTAATGATCAACCCAAGTCTAGGCGGAGAGAACCTTGGAGAGACTCTTGGAGGCTGTGAAGAGTTCAGGGTCACTGTAATGTACACAGTATTTAGATATTGGCATCCAGCCAGTCACACAAACCACATTTTGATCCAAGTTTTAAAATTTAAGCAAGTGTCCCTTACAATTAAAAGCAAGATTTATAAGGAATATTAATCATTCATGAGTAGTAACTGATAAGCAGTATACATGTAATTTAGCAGGAGTGATTTTTTTAACTATACAGTCAATGGAAGCGGGTGTAAAACAGTTGAAAGAGTTTAGCATTCTCTTTTCATTTGCCCTTCTCCCCTTTTCCTCCAATTTTCTCTGCTGATATTCAGCTGATAAAAACAATGCCACTGAGATATACATGTAAAGCAAATTAATTTCTGAACATTCAGTTCCAACCAGGTCTGCTTTTTTTGTAATGCTAGGTACTGCTTGCTTTCATGGGGCAAATACATGCCAAACCTTGTATTGGGATGGTGTGTGGTTTTTTATGTTCATTATCTTCTAAAAGGGCTGGGTTGCAAGTCCTTTATCCAGACAAATGCAAAGTTTGCAGGCATAAAAATCATGGTTTGAGCCATTAACATAACAACATTTCTTTTAGACTTGCCAGGAATGCAAATTGCTAATTCAAGTCTGTTTGCAGTTTTCATTCCAGAGAATCCTTTCAGAATTTCAGGGAGATGCTGAACCAAAACATATGCTTAGATGAGGATTAGAAGCTGCCTTAAAGGTCAAGATAAAAACTTCATAGAGTTTCTTATTCTGTCATGGTTCCTGCTTCTTTGAAGCTTATCTTAGTGCACTTTTCTGATGCCGTTTCCAAACTTTCACCTTGGAAACCTTTATGTATAAATAACTGAGCATGTTGAAGTGCCTTCCAATATATGTTGAAGCAAGTGAAACATTCTCTCTTTTCAGGTCTCTTTAACAAATATGAAGAGAAGGCCAGGCAAGGGAGAAATCAGATCTGATCCTCAAAAGACAATGCTTTCAAAAATCTGCTTTCTGAACAAAAATGTCCATTCCGGGTTATTCAATTCTGAACAGAAAAGAACACTGTCCAAGAATCACTAGCTGATTAATCAGTTTTGTCCAGTTATTTTCAGCTATACAGGACACCGAGATAATTAGAACACAGTGTCGTGGTTTAGCCCCAGCCAGCAACTAAGCACCACGCAGCTGCTCGCTCACTCCCTCTGCCTCGATGGGATGTGGGAGAGAATTGGAGGAGTAAGAGTGAGAAACACTCCTGGGTTGAGATAAGAACAGTTTAATAATTGAAATAAAGTAAAATAGTAATCATAATAACAACAGTATAATAACAATAATAACAATAATAATATACAAAGCAAGTGATGCACAATGTAATTGTTCACCACCTGACGATCGATACCCAGCCAGGGCCCGAGCAGGGATCGCTGCTCCCTGGCCAGCTCCCCCAGTTTATATACTGAGCATGATGTCACATGGTATGGAATAACCCTTTGGTCAGTTTGGATCAACTCTTCTGGCTGTGCCCCCTCCCAGTTTCTTGCGTACCTGGCAGAGCATGGGAAGCTGAATAGTCCTTGAGTAACATAAGCAGTACTTAGCAACAACTAAAAACATCAGTGTGTTATCAACATTCTTCTCCTATTAAATCCAAACCACAGCACTCTGTCTGCTACTAGGAAGAAAATTAACTCTATCCCAGCCGAAACCAGGACACACCGTTATTCAGTAAACATTTCAATAGCAACATTGAAACCAATCCTTTCCACCATTTCCCTTCCACCATTTTTTTAGTATTCCTTAGTATTTCAACTTCTTCCTAACAATCTAGTTGAATATTTCTGTATACTTAGTATCAGTGGGGTGATTAAATGAAGTAACAGATGTAAAGAGTGATTTCTGAGATAGTTCAAGAGATAATTCAGCTATAAGGGGGGTGCCTGGAGCTAGTATTCCCAGGTTAAACACTGACAGAGATTCATTATTCCTGTAGCTCATATTTTCCTGAGAAGTTCTTTATATGAGCCACAAACACAAATATTTTGGTGGAAGAACTCTGTATTTTTGTTTGCCTTGTGGTATTGCATCCATTTTACCTTCCCTCTTGGTTTTGAAAAAATATCCTCACTTAAAAGTTGTCACTGCTCAAAAGCTATGCTCAGTTCTCTCCTAAGCAAACCAGTGTAATCATGTAGAGTGCTTTGGCAAGCAAATTCACATTTATGTTTAAAGTGGTACAAAAGGGACCGCTACAGCCTATAAAAATGAAATATAATGCAAGCAAGAATTTCCAACTAGCCACTCAAAAAAGTCAGAAAGACCTAGGTGATGTTTTTAAACCCCAAATTTATGCTAAAAATACATAGCACCATTGCTTTACTGAAAGGTTGCCACTGTATTACTATTTCAAATTATTACTTATTCATATTCTCAATTTTTCCATTATTATCTTTAAAAAAGTATTTTTAAAAATTTCTAGATAAGGAAGCTTAAAACCGCTGAAGATGAGACTTACCCAACACCCAATGTCTAAAATATAAGATGTCCAAGTCTAAACTAGTCACACACAGTCCTACATGCAATGGCAAGTGAATGTCTCTCTACCCCATGGCTTTTGGTGCTTAATATAAAATGGGATGAAGCACCCAAAGGAGAGAGGCAACTCCAGAGGTGATAAAGAAAGCCTAGAAGACTATCTTAGACTAGCTGTCTAACTTTGAACAGCTGTAGTTTGATCAGATGAATCCCAGATTTACTGAGAATCAAGACTATTAACTCCTTAGTCCTTCAGAACAGAGAATAGTATTACAATTCTTCTATATTCCTGATTTAATAATGCTAATGGGAATTTTGTGCACACAAAATACAGTCTTACAGCAGATTGGACATTTTGGATTTTGAGAAAAACACATTTTCTCTTCAAGTGAATAAGCTGCATGAAACAGACTGTTATGCTTTTAAAAATAAACAATATTGTGCAATTGCATTAAATCTTTTTAGATCTGTGGCTTAGGCAATGACTACTTGACAACCTCTTGTTTCTTTTTTATCTTATATCTTCTAAGGCCAGACTGCTTATGACATTAAGTGTTCAAGGAAGTACACAAAATTTCTACAGGAAAGTGGTATCCTTTAAAAAACCTCTCATCGCTCCATTCTACCAATTAATCACATTAGCTTTTAATGCAAATTCTTAAATATTAACAAAAAATATAATATGTTCATTACTCAGGACATTTTCTGAAAATGATGTTGTAGAAAATTCATGCAGGTTTGCAGGTATTTATATGTTCAACTTAATATTTAAGGACAGAACTATGTAAAGAATTGGACTGGCTGTGCCCCATTAACATTTTAGAATCCTTGGAACATGTCAACCAATGGATTGAAAATAATTTAAAACTGATTTGTCTTTTCAAACATCTTCTACATTTTTTTAAAAAGGCTATTAAAATTAATAACTTTTCAGAATAATTTTGTAAATAGAGACTAGAAATGTCAAAACAAGGGACAGAAAATAGGTGATCAGCTTTCTACATTTTCAAAGGTCAGAGAGAGAGAGACAGAAGTATCTAGTAAGTGGACTATTCAGATTTTAATTACACAATAAGCTCTAATACTTGGTTTTACAGCTAAGGTGTGTTCTCTCTGCATTTGTCTAATTACTGATGGACCTCAGTTTTCCTCTATAACACAAAATTTTGATTTGTGAAGGAATAGATTTTAAAATGTGAAAATTTTCACTAAGCATTTGCATTTCTAAAAGAATACCTACTACTGATCTATGAGTTTCTGTTGAGTCTTAACATTGTTTCAGAAATTCAATAGTGGGGATATAGTCTGACATTCCATTCCAAACACGTCACTCAGTCTATTGTACTAAGTGTCAGGAGAGCAGGAACTGAAAAGGAAAGAAAAGATGAAGAAAGAAGACAATAAAGCTACAGAGGTCGCAAGGTTTTCAAGAACAGCTTGTAGCAGTGTTTAGTTTGTGATTCAATCCTCTTTTTAGTCTTTTTCTTTTTTTTTTTTTTGCTATAAAAGATCTTTCTTCACAAGCAAAAGTTAAGATAAGTAAGAAAATAGGCCTTGCTTATGTTGCCCCTAAACTCAGTGTCATTTATCTAGCAAATTAATGTCTCTTACTGTCTTTGCCTTGTCTTGGACTATCTTCAGTATAGGAGCCCTACAGGCTATGAGCTGAGCTGTGTCTAGATTTTCTCTCAGCAACCCACCAAAGGGTTGATGGTAACCTTGCAGTTTGGCTTTCAATCCCTCCTTCCAGGGGAAGTGATTACTCCCTAAGTTCCTTTGAACATTATCGTGCAAATTCTCAACAGCTAAGAAATGTCAGAGATCTCCTCAAGCCAAAAGTTGTACATCCACTAAAGATCCCTTCCTACCTGTTATGTACAAAACCCACTGATGCCAACTGTGCCTTGTGAGATTTTTCATTTACTTTAATGGATTTTGACGTTTGTTGCATGTATATCCCTTACAGAGCTCCCCAGAGATGACCATCATTTCTTAAAGATGAGATTCTGCCACCTGTTATCACTTACAGGATATGAGCTTTGGGAATCTGTAGATGAGAGCTATCCATGCCTTTAAATTGAGTATATCCACTATCACATGAAGTTAATTTTATAATATTAGAAAAAAATTACTTAGTCTGCTGCCAGGAGGACTGGGGAAGGAAAACCAAAACAAAACAAAACAAAACAAAAGCTAAAAACCTAGCTACCTTACAGGCCTAAAGCCCTAAAACCCTTGCAGGCATCTTCACATCTGAGCTAAGGTGTTACTGCCTTGTAAGAAAGGGATCAGACAGTACTGGAATTTTCTGTTGTCTCCCTCCTTTTGAGCAACTTCAGGATGCATGTGCAGGCATGAATTTGCATTGCTGAAACTTCATATGAACCAGATCTGAAGCTGTTCACTTTTGCCCTGTTAAGGTTAACGGGCAGCAGTACAAACAGATTTCTACAACTCTGCAGAATGTTTTCAAGTGGACTAATCCTAGACTCTTTCAGAAACACTATTTCCATTAGTAGTCCCAGGATATCTTTAGTTCTTGGTAAGAACAGGTGTCTGAGATGGGCCTTCTGTGAAAAAAAAAAAAAAAAGCTGCTTAAGACCTGGTAAGCAGACAATAAATGAAAACTTAGGTGATTGGGTTATGGTGACATCAGAATGAAATATTTTCCTATAAATATGCTTGGAAAGTGGAAAGATCAAGAGAGTAAAATGGGAGAGCAAATTCTGAGCAGAAGCACATGCTGTAACCCCAAAAGGTTCTTTGGGCACAGGCAACCAATTTAATTGTAGCTTGTGGCACAAGTACTTTGCCAATCTCTGTGAGATCTTAGAAATGGTATTTGAATATTGTGTCTGCATCGTAGTTTTTGTTTTCTGTATCTCCCAAACAGTGTATCATTTTAGTGACTAAAAAGAAGGAGAAAGTTCTTTGTATATTCCTCTTCTATACCAGGTAGGCTCCAGGTTTGAATAAATGTAATATTTATTTTTACTTTCAAGTGTAGATGCCAAAACAAGTTTTATGTGGCTTGACAGCCACCTTCTGCATGGCTGTTGTTCAAGGCATTACAAAGCCTTTGTAACAAATAAAATCTGTTTCAGATAGATTTAACTGAAAATTATCATGCTGTTTGGTCTTTAATGAATTAGATGTTTATTAAGTGAGAATAAATTAAATTATTTGCATCAATTTCAATACCTATGTTCCACTAACTGGCAGATCTGAATTACTAATTATTCACAAAGGGGAAATTTGTTATTAGTGATAAGAGGATCACTTTTCAATAACCTTTTAAATTATTCAGAGAAATAATATTCTGAGCATTTTAATATGTAACATGGATTTGCAAAAACATTTATCTCAAGTATTTTTTTTCAAATGAGTGGAAAATATCCTAAGCAACAAGCAAAAAACATTATTAGATACACATATAAATAAATATATAATCAATATATACACAATATAGACACAGTTTTCCACATTTAGGAATCACCTCATTATAATGAATAGTAAGTGGAGAGACCTTAATATCATAAAACTTTCTATCATTACACTACAAATAGGACTTATTTTCCCTCATTAAACCAGGTTTCGAGACAGATGAAAGAGTAGGGTAGCTATAAAACATAACAAAACTTCAATATCCCTATAAGGTGAAAAGTATTAGTTGGGGAAGGTAATGAATAAATATAGACTTATGTTTATAGAACAAGGCAAAAATGATATTTTCATTCTGTAAAAAAGCATATGTTAGGTATAAAAATATTCAGATGTAATCATGCTTCATAGTAAATTGAGCTTAAAGTGAGTCTGAATCTGAGTTTAAAGTAAAAAGCTAAATTCTACTCACAACTAAGTATAAATGTAGCATTTCTGTAAACTGGTGTTAAAAGGGCATTTTTTCTCCCATATTGCTTCAAATCTCAGAAAAATTAATTTAAGTTTTATGATAATGTCATGATATATACTAGGGTAAGTAAAAGCAGAACATGTCCCCTACTTAAACTGGGATTGAATAGAAAGAAAATTCCTAGGGAGACATCTGGATAACTTAGAAGAAAATACGTGGTCTTTTATTCTGTCATGACCAGAGGCATGGTAATACTAGAGCAAATTGAACATAGTTAGGTGTGTATCTATATGCATTTGAACAAAATTAATTCTGTTTTTCCTATTTTCTTATTTGCTAAATGACTAAAAAAACCCCTCTGCAGTCAAAGTAACATTTGCAATTGTACATACCAACAGTTACAGGAAGTTTTTATTAACAAGGGTGTCCTCGGTGTGCAGGTCAGACAAAGAGAAAGCAATGGATTGAGTAATTTACATAAATAATTCTGAACAAAGGGAACAGAACCCAAATAACCTGGCTACTAACCTAAGCCTAACATGCAAATGTTCCTTTTAAGCCTATATTCCTGTGAAACTAGACTTTTATGATGAGACTATACAATATCTTTCTGTCTGTCTCCATGTTAATATCTTGTTAACCTGGTGGTTCATTCAGTGAAATGTAAAAGAAGAGTAGTAGTCTTAAAGACAATCAACTTCATGAATATTTCCTAGGAATAAGCACTTTGGAAGACGAGAGATGGGGTTTCAAGCATGCAGAAGATTCTTTTAATACATGTATATAAGATATATATATACACACACATATATATGATTGTTACTGTGTTTGTATAGGTGAAGGTGACAGAGGTTTGCTCCATACAACTGTGATGTAGCTGGACATGAGACTTGTGCCTGTGTGCACTTCCAGTGCACTTAAGCAAGCTTCAGGAATGCCCCAGTTAGTCTCTGTATAGATGACACAATGGACTGTATTGCAGGGAATTTACTGAACTTCTACACAGAGTCACAACAAGGAGATTGACGATAGTCCAGGCCAGATGACAATGCAGCTAACAGGTTGTCACAGGGACTCCTGGGTAGGACCTCAGGCAGAGCTAGAAATTCCCCCTGGAAACTCCTGCTCTGCTTAGGCCAGTTGTTAGACACTATTTGTGAGTTTAGATGTGCTGATTAATATGCTGGAGGAGAACCGCAGGTAGTTCCTACCATAGAGAAAAGAATTGCCCAAATTGTACACAGGTAAGATAATTTTAATTGCTCTGTAGAAATTGTCCCTGCAGGAATGGTCCCATCGGATAGTCTTCTGCACACAGTTAGGATATGTTTTCTTACATAGTTTAATATAATCAACAAAAAGGGATCGTGCCTATGCTGGAATGGTCACATAGAACTATGGGCCAGCAGGATTACAAGAGCCGAACTGCAGTTCAAAGAATCTCCCCCAACCCAGCTGAAAATGCTGCTGCAGTACTCCTTGCAGCAGACACTTCTGTCACCATTTGGACAGTGACTGGCTGTCCCCATATGAGTGCTACTGTGTGCAAAAATCCCAATAAACTTTTTTTTTTAATTAACACTGTCTCTATGAGTGTTTGTGTAGTATGATTATAATTCTCCAGTGAAAATATATCTCCTTGATATATCCAATAACGATTTAAAACATTAAACAAAAATATAGTTGTCCTGGTTTCAGCTGGGATAAAATTAATTTTCTTCCTAGTAGCTGGCATAGTGCTATGATCTGGATTTAGTATGAGAATAACGTTGATAACACACTGATGGTTTAGTTGTTGCTAAGTACTGCTTACACTAGTCAAGGACTTTTCAGCTTCCCATGCTCTGCCAGGTGCACAAGAAACTGGGAGGGGGCACAGCCAGGACAGTTGACCCAAACTGGCCAAAGGGCTATTCCATACCATGTGACGTCATGCTCAGTATATAAACTGGGGGAGTTGGCTGGGAAGCAGCGATCCCTGCTCGGGCCCTGGCTGGGTATTGGTCGGCAGGTGGTGAACAATTGCATTGTGCATCACTTGCTTTGTATATTATTATTACTATTATTACTATTATTATTATTATTATTATTATTATTATTATTATTATATTGTTATTATAATTACTGGTTTACTTTGTTTCAATTATTAAACTCTTCTTATCTCAACCCAGGAGTTTTCTTACTCTTACTCCTCTGATTCTTTCCCCCATCCCACTGGGGCAGGGGGAGTGAGCGAGCGGCTGCGTGGTGCTTAGTTGCTGGCTGGGGCTAAACCATGACAATACGTTTACAGAATAATAACACGCAGGCATAAAATTACTTAAGATCTCTTCTTTCCAAATCCCATGTATAATGAATTTATTTTTATACACCTGGGTGGACTAAACTTGGCTAAATGCAAAACTCCCACCCAGCCACTCTCGCACTCCTTGTCGTCAACAGGACAGGGGGAGAAAGTACGATGGAAAAAGTTCGTGGGTCAAGATAAAGACAGGGAGATCACTTATCAGTTACTGTCACTGGCAAAACAGACCTGAGTTGGGAAAAATTAAATTCTTTAAAAATAGATTTGGATAATGATAAAAAAAGACAAAAAAAATAAAATAACACCTTCCCCACCTTCTTTCCACCTCAACCTCACTCCTTCATTCCCCGTTCCTCTACCTGTGGATATCTGCTCCAGCACCTGCAGCACCTCCTCCTCCTCCTCCTTCTCTCACCTTGGTGCTCGTAGGGATGTTTCTCACAGTTTTTTCCTCACTCCTCACTTTGCCTGTATCATGTTTTTGCCCTTTATTAAATGTGTTTTCCCCAAGGCGCCACCACGGTGGCTGCGGGCTCAGCCGTGCCCTGCGCTGGGCTGGTTGGAGCCGGCTGGAACCGGCTGGAACCGGCTGTGTCCGGCACGGGGCAGCCCCGGCCTCCCCTCACAGCGGCCGCCCCGCAGCCCCCCGCCCCCGCTGCCAACACCTTGCCACCTACGCTCAATACATACACAAAGGCTGAAAAATACAGCATGTTTTATCAGATATATTACAATTTTGAGGTAGATAAATGTTTGTAAATATGCCGTCTACCTTTTCCTCTCCCTCCCCTCTTTCCTCCTCTCACCCTGCCTTTAGATGTCATTTCAGTTAGAAGGCAAAGTGGGCCAAAAGCAGAAGATGCCTGATGATTTCCACTGGGTTTCAGCCCCACACCCCACCACCTCAGCCCTCAGACTGTTGAAACGTCACCCAGCATCTCTGCCACTCCTCCTTTTCCTCACTAGGAAAGAAATATTTTGTTACATTTAAAGAGCTACCAAGAACAAGTATCATGAATTACCTCAACAGATTTTCCCCAAAATGTTGTCTGTTTGTTTTGGGCCTCCACTTGAAGCTATACCAAAGAACAAGCTGAAACTCGTTTTAGCTGGAGAAGGTGGTGAAATAGCTCTGTGCACAGATTTGGATTCCTCTGTGGTTCCGTATCAGGAGTCTGTGAACCAGCTGTTCTGCATAAGTGGAAACTAAAAATAATAGAGATTATTACATACTCTTGCTAACATTTGATTTGCAGCATATTATAAGGATCACTTTCTTTAATTGGAAGCTTAACAAAAAAGTTCATGATAATTTGCTACTGCCAAATAATATCCAGATTGCTGTTCAAGTCAGTGCAACTTGGGAAAATTAATGGATGGCTTTAGAGCATTCTTTTGATTCTTCGTGTATTCATGTTCATAAATCCTTGGTTACTGATGATCACAAATATTCACTGAAGTTCTATTGAACTGCATTATTTTGCATTTATACAGAAGAATGAATTAGCTACAAAGCAAAGGATAATTCACATAGCTTGAACTATTTAAAACGGTATAAATGGTTTTATTAATCTCCAAAGACAAGACAGTGGAAAATAAGGTTCAATTCTTCCACACACATTGAGGTACTGTGAAGTTACAGTGCCTAACAGGATGATATTTTGCAATGCATGATATTTTAATCCAATTTTCATCTGTGGTTATATCTTATTATCTTAGAATGACATTAATTTCTATAAGAAATACTGTGTAGGTCCATACTCATGGTAATGTCATCCATTCCCTGCAGGATATGCTGTAACAGGAAGCAACTTTCCCAGTGCTGGTTGGTTTTTTTTTTAAGATTCTCTCTGGTTTGTGACAAAATGTGTCCAACTTGTTCATTAGTTGTTAGCAGATATGTTTTAGCTGAATTTCAAAATATCATCTCCTCTCTGGCTTAAGGGAACACAGGGAGAAACATCCTTTTCAAGTAAGTAAGTATTTGTGGTGTGCATTTCTTTTACAAAACTACCCTTTATTTTCGGTAGTATGGAAAGATGGAAGTAGATATGATTAATGAAAACATGTCAGTTCTTTAGAACTGTTTTGATGCACTCACTGCTTGTTTTCTGAAATGCAAACATTTGTTAAATGGACTGGAAAACAAATATATTTTCCTACAATTTTGGAGATTGAATCTATTAAAATTTTGATTAAAGACTCTGGATCAGATTCTGATATCAGTCCCATTAACAACTACAAGTGTAACAAAAATTAGCATCTGGTTTTCCCTGTTTTCTTAAAGTTGTCCTGTTTGACCGAAGTTGTTAGCTAAAACTCAGTTTCCACTAGGAAGATAAATAAGTAATAACAGTTGAATAGCTGAGACAGTTGTGTTTATTGACAGGGAATTGATACTCTCTCCTCCAGTACTCTCACCTCTCTCTCTTGTTGGCAGTTTGCTCTTCCCGCCATGTCTCCAGTTCACACATCCTGTCAGCTGATCAATAGCAGCTGTAGTTGATTCAGAGGAATGCGTTCACTTATAGGATGTGGTGGATTGACCCCAGCAAGCAGATCAAACATCCACCCTCCATTTCACTCACTCCTCTGTCCCCACAGATGGGGAGAAAAACAAAAGGAAGGTGAAAAGCGTTGTGGATTGAGGTAATGACACTTTCATAATAAAAGCAAAAGCTGTGCTCACAAGCAAAACAAAAAGAGGAATTCATTTACTACTGTCCATCAGCTGGCAGATGTCCAGCCACTTCCTGGAAAATGGGGCCTCCAAATGCATAGCAGTTGCTTTGCAAAATAAATGTCATAACCACAAATGTCCCTGCTTCATCCTGTTTTCCCTGAGGTTTTTTATTGCTGAGTGTGACATCATATGGTATTGAATATCTTTTTTGTCAGTTTGGGTCAGCTGTCTTGACTATGTCCACTTCCAACCGTTTGGCCACCTCCACCTTACTGACTTTGGGAGGGAAGAGAAGGTCTTGATACTGCACAAGCACTGTTCAGCAATAGCCAAAATACTGGTGTGTTATCAATAATGCAAAGCACAGCACCATACAGGCTAACATGAAGAAATTTAACTTCATAACTTCATCCCAGCCAGACCCAGTACATAGGAATACAATCAGCAATGCATAGTGAAAGCATATTGATAAACAGATTGATAAGAAAGTATATTGCCAGCTGGAGGCTATCTCATTAAATAGATAAGAGGCTGAATTACAATTTACTTTTTCTAACTAGAGACCCTGATTTAGATCTTTATCTTGTGTCCAGCTCCTGCTTTTCATAATATTCTTAGAAATTTCAAATCTTTGAACACTTTGTCCCTTGGTTGAAATTACTGAATGGGCAGAAAACTTATAAGATAGGGAAAGATAACAATAAAGTCAAGTCTACAGCCCAATCAGACAAGTCTTGCTTTCTAGGATTCCAGGCAGCCCTCCTTTCTCTTCTAACTTTTTCAGTGTTATACTACACAACCAATTAAAAGTACCGTGGAAAACAAAGTAAGTAACTATGAGATTAAGTTTACTGATATTACGAAATTAAAAAGAAGAGCAGTACACAGCACAAGAGTGCTACAGATATTGCAGGTTCTTTGCTTTTCTTGTTCTACTAGAACACCAGAGATTTGCCCAATATTGTCCACGCCCATAATCTCTTATACCATGCTATGCAAGCTAATATTAAAGTTCTTTCTACTCTTCTGAAATTAAGAGAAAGTTAAATGTTCCATCACTTAGGAATGCAGCAAAATAGGCATGGAGAGGACCTCCTGGGTTGTTTGGTCTTTTCTTCTGAAATTTCAGGTACAAAATAATAAAAGAAGCAGCTTTTTGCTCAAATTGTCTAAAAGCTGGCTATATGGATAAATTAAATCATATAAAACACTGTCTGGAGGTCCCTGTTTCTGTCTACTGACTATAAGACAGTAAAGAATGAGTTGCTATGAGCTAAAGATACTTAAAATTAGGTAAAATGAATATACCTTAGATGCTGAGTGTGGAAGGGCCCACAAAACAACTACACCACACAACAAAACTCCCCAAAAGCCTCAATACCTTAAATAAATGTAAAACATACAGTAGAAGACCATGAAGCCCTCCATCTCCAGTGAGCTAAGAAAGAGGAAAGATCAAGGCTGATCCAGGTCCATTCAGGTATTTATGAAATAAAATTCATAACGGTTTTATGTAAAGATCTTACCCAACATTCAAGAATGAACAAAGGAATCCTTAATAGTCCTTGACTATCCAAACTTGGAAAAAATTAC
Organism: Pelecanus crispus; assembly: GCF_030463565.1. Taxonomy (NCBI): domain Eukaryota; kingdom Metazoa; phylum Chordata; class Aves; order Pelecaniformes; family Pelecanidae; genus Pelecanus; species Pelecanus crispus. Next base: position 108,252,134 of record NC_134645.1, read on the forward strand.
ATTCTGACTCCAGGCTGGATAATCAATTTAATCCAGAGTGTAAACAGGCAATCCATTTGGGCAGTGCACTCTACATAATGCAATAAAATACACATGGCTGGCAAAAACCCCTCCAAAACAACAACCGAAAAACCCCAACCACATTCCACTATCTTTTCAAAGTGCACAGAGGCAGTGAAACACAATTTCACAAAGTATTCTTATCTCTGGCAATTTTTTTGCAAATGTCTCTATAGGCTTAACAAACTGTACTTTAAAGTAATTTTGATACTTTGCCTCACAAAGATATTCAGATGGTTATTTCAGAAGTTCACTTGCCAGATGATCTGAAACTTTATGTAATATCCAGCCTAAACTTATTCATAGCCATTTATTATGTGCTAATATTATTCTTAAAATTAAAGGATTTTTCTTGCCTTGATATATCGCCTCTTGATGTAGTTATAAAAAGTCATTATACCACCTCTTAAACTTCCCCAGCTAGGCTAGACAAACAGAGCTCTCCTTAATCTTTTCTTTGTAAGATAAATATTCCATTCATTTGATCATATCTCTTCTCTGAATCTGATCCAATTTAAATTAATCATTCCTGAGAGAAGTGATTAGAGATGTACACATTATTCCAGATGAGGCCTTGCTGATGCCTTGTGTAGTGGTATTTACATTCTCCTCTCTCTTAGAAGAGTGTGTCACTTGATGCATTCTACAATAGCAGTAACCTAGTTTCATAGCTACATCACTCTGGCAGTTCATACTCAACTCCAGCAAATATACCCAGATAATTTTACCCATTTCATCACATATGACAAAGTCCCTTTTGTAGCAAATTTTTATTATTAATTCTTGAAAATATTCCTCTGAACTTTGCTGTATTAAACTGCATTCCATTTGTGTGATTTCTCTCCTTAGGATGATCAAATCATCTTGATGTAGTTTCAGCACCTTGTTGATTCGACATTCCTCAAACATATGCATAGTTTTCATCTCAGTGTCATAAATATATTTAGTATATGTGATCAGTCCCAACACTGATGCTTGAGAGGTATCTGTACAGATTTTTCTCCAACCTGTCTAGCTGTTTGAGTATAGCTAGGGATAGTCTCCCTCCTAACAAGCTTCTTTCACACCTCATGTTAATCACTGTCATCACCATGTTCAATGCTAATTTTCCTTCGAGAAATCTTATCAAATGTTAAGCTTAAATCTGAATAGAGTAGCTTTATTTTATTAGCCTCTCTAGGAAGTCAGTTATCTAAAAAGATATTAAGTTAGTCTGACACAATCTGTATGAGATAAAACCTTGTGGTAATGTAAGTTCCATTTACCTCTATGCTCCCAATTAGTTCTTGTCCAAAATCTATTCTAATGCTTTGCATAGCATTACAATCAAACTAGCTGCTTGGATCATGTTCTTTCCCCACAGCTTTTTATCTTGATACTACATTATTTGTTCTCCAAATTTACTACGACTAGTTTTATGGATTAATTTTAAATGGCTTCTACTAGATTTGCAATACCATGTGGTAATTCATTCAGTTGACTTGAATAGATGTTATCAAGCTCTTTAATTCTTTCACACGTAGAAGTAACAATTTTGCTTCTAACTTCCATATTGCAATTTGTATCATAGTCTTCTCATTTGCAACAGATAATGTATATTACCCTCACAATGACCCTCAAATTAAAAAGAAACACCTCCACCACAAAAAAAACCCAAACAACAACAACAAAAAACCCCAGCAAAACCACCGAGGGTAGGATTAATTAAAAATTTTGGTCATTTATAAATCTTCCTTGCAGCCTTCTAATTCCAAGCACACAGAAGCCTCTTTCTTTTATAGTTTCCTATCTTTATTTATATAAAGAATAATGTATAATTATTAGTGTGTAAAAAAACATTTTTATGTTTTAGTTTCTAATGCTAAGATAAGACATTCAAAGTATTGTCTTTACATCTTTAACCTCTGAAACATTGTCTTTCTCCTAATGAATCCCTTTTACCCTTCCTTTTTGTCTCTGTTCTTCTTATGAAATCCTTTTTCACATGATTATTCATATTGAAAAGCCCTTTCACACAAGTATTTATTTTTCTCTTTGAATGTATTCTCTAATTGTGTTGGCACGTTTTACTTAAAAGTAAAGTAAGAGTTCCTCCAGGTCTTCTCTGAATTCAAATCTTTAATTTTCCCAAGCCAATAAGCCTAATTAATTTATTTGCTCAGTATCCCAATGTTTGCCTTTCTAAAATCCCTAGGATTATTTATAGACTTATTTTTGTCTATCTTGCAGTTTAACATCAGCTGAATCAGTTCATGTTTGCTGAATCATATTTAACTTACTGCAAGGCTGCTGTTCTTATGAACAGCATCATAATGATGGTATGATTGTCCAATTATAGTTTAATAATACATTGTTAACTGAATTCCTCACTTTCTTCTTAGTTGTATCATTTGTACAACTGTACAATTTGTTCCTGTCTCTCTATCATAGCTGAAATGAACAGATAGGACTCTTGAATTTTTGTAGCATTGGTCCATTTATCTTCCATGCCACTTACTTTGTAGCTTGCTCTATAACAGGGCAGTTCTGAATTGTTCTGACAAGCTCTCGTCGGGATCTCAGAGGATAACCCTCTCCAAGAGGATCTCTCAAAGGGACTGTATCTCATTTGACTTCTACAATACACAGGGATTTAACACTTAGCCCATTCTCAAACAAGGCATATATTTTCCATCCTCAGATAACTATGCAAAATGTATGTTACCTTATACTCTCAGTTCAGTTTCCTTCTAAAAAAACAACATTCCCATGAGTAGCCGGCTTTCCCTAGAGCGACCTTGCCTTAAATGAGCAAGAAAGTCTGGGGTTAATATAGATGCACTTTAGGATTCATTCCTTTAAATTTTTTCTTTAAATAAAATTGTTAAGTCAAAAAAATGCTAATTCACTTTTTGTGAAAACAACAGTGTCAGAAGAGTATTTTATTTTTCTCACAACCTAGATAAAAAAACTGCCACAAGATATTTAATGTATAAAATTAAAAAGAACATTTTTGTCCTACCTTTTGATAGATTTAAATAGTATTAAAAATGAAAGTGACTGCAGTTACTGAAGACTTCAAGCAAGAAGTCCTTCAAAATATATAAAAAGACATGAGGTTTTCTTCAGCAGATGCAGTCACAACAATTAGGTGGGAAGTATGGAGTCATTGAATCATAGGGTAATTCAGGTTGGAAGAAACCTTAGGAGGTCTTGCTCAAAGCAGGTTGCTTAGGGATTTATTCAGGAGGGTCTGGAAAACTTCCAAGGGTGTACTCTGGGCAACCTCCTCCACTGCTGGGCTGTTGTCTTGGTGAATAAGTTATTCTTTATATTTAATCTTAACCTCTTTTATTTCAATATGTGGCCACGGTCCTTCATCCTCCCACCATGTACCTCTGTGGAGAGCCTGGCTCTGCCTCTTCAGTAACCTCCCCATAGGCACGGATAGACTACTGTTAAGTGCCCCTGAAGCCATCTCTGCTTGGGCTGAACAAGCCCAGCTCCCTCCATTTCTCACAGGAGACCTGCCACCATCCTGGTGGCATTCTCTGAACTCACTCTAATTTATCCAAATCCCCATCTTTCCACTAGTGGAAGTCCAAAACTGGATGCAATATTCCAGGTGTGGAATATTAGTAACAATAACTAATAACTATAGATAGAAAAATCAAAATCTTAATTGAAAAATGAGGCATGGCTAAAAAACCCTACACTGATAACAGTGAAGATAAGAGCAAATAGGAAAACAGAAATCTTTCTGAAGTATTTCATATGCATGTATACTGACCCATCAAAAATTGCAGCATGCATTTGACAGAAGAAAAAACACTTTGATTTGTGTCATGAATATTTGTTCCAAATTCTTGTATAACAACGTCAGTGAGTTTGTGCAAAACCTTGAACAAATATTTTTATCTTTATGAAAATTTAAATGAGATTGAATTATTTCAAGCCAGAATAATGCAGTGTTTAGGAATTAGATATTATGCATGGGATTAAAATCTGACTTAAAATAAAATTCCAGATATAAAATTGACGTCTAAGAAATTCAAGAAAAGAATGCATTTATCTCCTTTCAGTATACACAATGCAACTAACTCCAGGCTTGCTAGTTTGAAATCTTAAGCAGCAAATTCTGTGTGAATGCAGCTACACTTTACTGGGGTAGTATCTCTGTATTGATTTGGCACTTGACTGCAGATCAGGGCTCGTTATGCTGTGAACATTGATTTATTTAGAAATAGTTAGGACATCTAAAAAATGGACAATAAAGCTATAGAGCTGTGCTAAATATCTAGGAGTGGAGGATTATTACTATTATTTTTTGAATTGTAGAATCTAATCAGTTTGCACAGCCACCTAGGGTACATGGGGAAAAAAAAAAACCCAATAGGTGCTGCCTCCTCAGTCAAAAAGAATAATCTGTCTATAAGGTAAAATTTTTATCAAATGGAAGGTAAACACTGCAAAAATTTAGAAAAGCATAAAAACTGTGAATCAACAATATAGATATAATAAGTGAAATATCCACTCTAACATTTTTTAGGGTAGTCCATTGCCTCGATTTCCACAGATATCAGTGTTGTCATCCTTGAACAAATATCTTTGAACCTAGTTACACCTTTCCTTTCCCTTTATGTTCCCAGTTTATATTCCAAAGTCAAGAAATTCCCAGAATAACTAATGGATGCGCAGCTCCTTTCTCCCTTTCTTGCTACCTCCAGCCTCCACTTACTGTTGAGATTCTTTACACAAGACTATTTTGGTGTAAAGGAAACATGGTTAGCATGGATGCTCTTCCTGGATTAATAAGCCTGCTGTTGTTTTTTATGACTATTGTGATCTCTGATTACTCCAGTTACACAGATTTTTTTGTTGCAATGTGCCATGTAAACCTTCATTACAGTTCATTCAGGGTTTTTTTGATATTCTGTATCTTCAGGGGAAAACTTCACAAGTTCCATCAAACTGTTCACATCTGGAATTTTACTTTGACAATTTCATGCCATACCTATGACAAACACGTATTATTTCCAAAATATAAGCACATATTTTTACCCAGGATTATTTGCATATAAGCCTTCTACACAGATGGTTGAGCTGAGGGTTTTTTGAACAGAGCCACTCAGGGGACATTAAATATATTTTTGTTGGTTCATATTTACACAATTATTTTATTATCTCAAGATCTGCATAAACTTTAAACAGAATGATAAAAAAAGGCCTGAACTTCAGCAGGTGCCTGTACCTGCTCATTTTGTTTCTTCTACAAGTTTGTTAGGAAGGGAGCAGGGACCTTCTTCTTACATGAGCCCCAAAACCAGGTTTGTAAGTCCTTGCAAGGTCATTGTAGAACACGAAGGAATTCAGAATGTCTTTGTGTTTCTGGTAGTAATATATTCTCTGCTTGATTTCTTATTTATAGTCACCATTAAAAACCTGTGTAAGAGTTTTTCTAAAGAAAGCTTCTCATTTGACAGTCTTTTAGATGGTAATAAGGATGGTGATACTTCTCTTTTTGTGAAAATGAGAAAATATTATAGTAGAAAATCTTACAATATAGATCTGGAAGGGTCATGTAGTTCCTGCCCTGAAGCAGAATCAGTTCTACCCAATGGTTAACTGAGAAGGTCAAAAGCTGGTTTTATTGCTCTCCTTGCTGAAGTAAGATCTTCCTTCACTCAAGATGGAATAAGACAAATTACACAAAAGGCTGGAGAAAAGAATGGCATGCACAACAGGCATTCCGAGCTGTTCTTTTAAAACCCTTCAAATTCGTAGAAACATCAGGGTATTTAAGCGACCACTTTTTAGCTGCTCTTTCCCTGTGGCTCACAGCAGCACTGTGATAAAGATAGTCTTGGTTCACTAAACTGGCTTTCTTTGTCAAAGGCAAAAAAGACAGAGATAGGGAAGAAGAAAACGATAAGGTAGAGAAAGAAAGCACATAAAAATGTTGGTAAAATTATGCAGCCAATTTTTACACTCTAGTTTATGCCCAAGATCTTGCAAAAGCCAGTGAAGATAGCAATATAGTATGAATAGTGTACCTTTGCTTTTATTCCGAATGCTTGATGCTAAAGATCAAACAATTGAGATGGCTGAGTGAGTGGAAACTGAAAGGACCGAGGTTTGCTGCCAGATTTCCCCATGAAGATAATTTCAAGACTTCATAACAGAGCGATAGATGAAAAGGCTCAGCTGCTCAGTGTTTTATTGAAAGAGCATTCTGGTGAAATTTTTAACGTATCACTTTAGGTGCATTGATTTTTGCTCCCTTATTTCTCTGATTTATGATACATGGTTTCAGCTTAGTCCTTTTTTATTTAATCAGATTTTTTTTGTTATTCTCATTGACTTTAATTCAGTCTTCTTCTTTGACTATTACAATTTCTTTCAATACACAAAGTTATGTTTTTGTTACTGTGACTTTTGTAATTCTCATCTTTAAATTATTTTTATGAACATTCACACAGGAATATTCACATCTGTTGTAAAAGAAAATAGATTTTATTTTTGTTGTGTTATACTAAGTAAACTGAAACAGGATAGAGAGACTTTGCTTGAGACATAAACCAGAAAGTATCAGTGACAAATTAACGTAACAGAAAATGGAGAAATGCTCTAAGTGTTCAGTAAATTGTGTGAAGTGGTATGTAAAAGCTGTCATAATTTTAAAGCTTCATTTAAGGTTGCCTTTTTGAAAATGAGCTCTTAACTGCCAAATTTTCAGGTGACTAAGGAACCACACTGTCTTTACATATTTTCATGAGTATGTACAGAAGCACTAATGAAATATTTAAAAACATAAATATCATTGGCAAATCACAAGACAAATCATAGTTCCCTTCATTACCTAGTTTCTTTAAATGTGTCATTAATTGCTATTCATAAAACCTTGCTACCTTGCTGCAATCTTGAAGTTAGGAGGAAACAGTAGATATGTTATTTCACAAATAAGTCCAAAGTGTCATTAATTACATTATTGTGCAGCTTCTACAGAAGTTGAGGCCTCTCACCTAATCTTAAAAAAGGGTAATAAAACCATCACAAAGGCCACTAGTAATTCACTGTCAAACTGTCCTATGACGTCTTAAACTCACCATCAATTGGGCTGGGACAGCCCAGTCAATGAGGAAAGAACTGGTGGTGGTATTTAGTAGCTGCTGCTATGGAAAAGTTTAAAGTCTGAAGTGTAAGCAATATCATCCAGATAGATCATACACAACTAATTAGTGGTCTTGAAAAATCTGATTACTATTTTCAGATACAACAGAACTTTTTATTACTAGAATTACTGATTTTGCAATACCTACCAAAAAGTAATTCAGATGTTAATATTAAATCCCAGGTCCAGAAAAAAATTATGAAAATGAGGATTAAAAGACAAAAGTATAGGTTGTTAGGGCTGTTGTCAAGCACTACTTTCAAAACAAGGCTGGCTCTTGGTCTTTAGGGGTCCATTTAGAAAGTAAATGCTGAACAGTCCTTTTAATTTGAATCGTGACGGCTCTACTGTGCTTAGAACAGCTTAGTAGGCTTTCAGAGGATCCCACAGTGCTACGCACCTGAAATCAGGTCTTCTCCTGCAATATAGAGCATATTCCCATTTCTCACAATATTCTTTTTTCCTGTTGTAGTGGCACTTGTCAGAGGCATTATTTGTTCAGTATGAATAATGTAAATTTGGTTTAGAGCATCCTGCTATTTCTACATGTACTTATTATTTGTAAAGTCTCTCATGTTTCCTTGATATTCAAAAGTAAGATATTGCTTCCTCCACCTGCATTGTTTTACCCATGGGTAATGAAATAACAAAGACATTGTAACACAGTCAGTTTTCAGAAAGATTAATTTGTCATCGCTCTGGACGCACGGGCATCCAGTATTGATAAGAGTATTCATGATTTGGTAATATTAGATATAGGAAAATACTGTATAAACTAAAAAGGTATATGTGGTGCTGAAGAAAGGTTTACTTTAGAGTAGAATAAAATAGAATAGAACAAGATAGAATACAGTACAATAAAACAGAATAGAATATTTCAGTTGGAAGGGACCTACAATGATTATCTACTCCATCTGCCTGACCACCTCGGGGCTGACCAAAAGTTACAGCATATTATTAAGGGCATTGTGCAAATGCCTCTTAAATACTGACAGGCTTGGGGCATCGACCACCTCTCTAGGAAGCATATTGAGTGTTTGACCACCCTCCTAGCAAAGAAATGTTTCCTAATGTCAAGTCTGAACCTCCCCTGACGTAGCTTTGAACCATTCCCACACGTCCTGTCACTGGACACCAGGGAGATAATCACCTGCCTCTATACTTCCCCTCCTCAGGAAGCTGTACAGAGCAATGAGGTCACCCTTCAGCCTCCTTTTCTCCAAAGTAGACAAACCCAGACTCCTTAGCCACTCCTCATAGGACATTCCTTGCAGCACTTTCACCAGATGTGTTGCCTTCCTCTGGACACATTCAAGGACCTTCACATCCTTCTGAAATTGTGGGGCCCATAACTGCACACAGTACTCCAGGTGAGGCTGCACCAATGCTGAATACAGCAGGATAATCACCTCTTTTGACTGGCTGGTTATACTGTGTTTGATGCACCCCAGGATGTAGTTTGCCCTCTTAGCTGCCAGGGCACGCTGCAGATCCCTTTCTGCAGGGCTGCTCTCCAGCCACTACTCTCCCAGTTTATACTTGCGCCTGGCATTACTCCATCCCAGGTGCAGAATCTGGCATTTGCTCTTGTTAAATTTCATGCTATTAATGATTGCCTAATGCTCCAATCTACCTAGATCCCTCTGCAAGGCATCTTGTCCCTCAAGAGAGTCAACAGCACTTCCCAGTTTAGTATCATCAGCAAATTTGCTAATGGTGCATTCAACTTCTGCATCTAGATCATTGATAAAAACATTGAACATGTAGTCTGATACATCTGTGTATGGTGACATGATCAGAGGCATAAGTCAATATCCTGAGTTTGCTTAAAAAAACAACAAAAAAACTCCCACAAGATGCTAATCTTTCACTCAGTCAATGGAAATGCTGAAAAGGTTTGCTAATAACCATTTTTAAATTAGCTGTCTCAAAAAACTTGAAAAATCCCTGAGAGACCTCTGGCCCACTGGTGTTTCCAGAAGACAGAAAGTTATTGTGTCAGTACTCAGAAAAGATAAAGAAGGCTGACCTACTAGCTAGAAGTTGACTAGTTTGACTTAAATCCTTCAGGAAATAAAGAAAAATTCATAGAGAATTAAATTACTAAGCAATTGGAAGAAGAGTGTCATTTGAATTCTTTTATGGATCTTGTCAAACACAACTGATTTTATTATGCGACAACATTAAAAATTGGTAACTGAAAAGACATAATACACTAAAGCTTTTGGAATACATTCAGTATTTTACTTAAATTTTATTTTGATTATGAATTAATGTAAATATCAATGAATAATGTGTTCAAAGACTTTGCAAAACTGTTAGTGGACAGTTCACACGATACCCTGTCATTTCTGGTAGGGTGTTACTAATATTGACATTATACCTGATAATGTTCAGCAGTTTTATCAATTATCTAGACATCAGACATATGTCTGATGATGCTTTTAGATAATGCAAGTCTTATTGGAAAGATAAATAATGGCAAAGGACAGCCAAAAGAGATCCTGTATCAGAGAGATCAGGAAAACATACTAACTGCCCAGTGGCTCAGCCATACACTGTGGGTCTACAATTAACCTTTCAAGTTCTCAGCAAATGAACATATTCTAAATAAAGAAACAGGTGGACAGAATTAAACAGAATTCCTATGCTTTACACAGACATCTCTCCCAAACTCTTATGTATGGAACAAAATGCCTTTAAAAATATAGCCAAATGCAAAATTACATTTCTGCGAGAAATGAATGATGATCCATGGGAAAACTTTAGCAATAATCACAAATGTTAAGAAATCTTTGTAAACCTTCAGAGTGCTGTAGTTAAAAATAATTTACCACAGTTGCTGGGTCTGTGAAAAGGATATGTAGCAAGTAGGAATACTGAGGTGATTTCTCTCTTCACACAGTTCTGGTGAGACTGGTACTGCAACCAACATACAAAAATACAGCATGCAGTTCTGGTGTTCACTTATTATAGTTATCAAAATATCAGACAAAGTTAAGAAAACCTTGAAGCCATAGTACCACTGTAATGCTTTAAGGGGTGAAAAAAAATGCCACTCATAAGTATACTTGTCTTGTGATGCTTACAATATGTTTAGACATTTCTGAGCTCAGATGATCTAAGTAAATAGTCCAAGTTTCCATGCTGCATGGTTGCATGACTGCTGAACTCAGTGTGCTGCGAATGTCACATGAGTAGATGCCTAAATAGTTAAGTAATGACACCAGGTAGAGGTGTGTGCTCCCATTGACATGCAGCTTTTAATACCTGTATTAGCTTGCTCACAAATAACTGAGAGGTATGACTGAGAGGTACTGAGTTTGGTATAGGCTGATATCACTGATATTAGAACTAATGATATAAAATTGATAATTCCTGCAAGCATATAGAAGCAGTCTGTGGTGATATCTTCAAGTAGTTCCCTGCAGCATGAGTTAGGTTAAGAAGTAGAAAACCTATTGTTTTCAAACAGAGAAAGGAGACATATTGTTTCATATGATCATAGGTAATCTAATACTAGCATCCTGCAACATCGTGTTACACAAACATGATGAGACAATAGTCCAGTTGCAAGGCATTAGAACACATGCAAAAGTATAGTCAAGTCACAATGTCACTTCACACTAGCTATGTTTAAATGACTAAATATAATGCTAACAACATCAGAAATGTATGCAGTAATAAGGAAAGGATAAAATATTGCTGTATCACCAGGGACAAAATTCCAGTGTATAGCATTATTTTTGAATGAACAAACACAAAATTAATGTTTGCTATTTTATAATTTATAATGTGCTGCTGAAGAACCAAAGGTCTGTTCAGAAAACTGATTAATACAAATGTTTTAGCATCTTTTACCTATTATGCTATCAGATTATTAATAAATAAATAAAATAAATCTTATCTTGGAACCATATCTATTGAAGGAAGTAAACATGATGTCTCAGCCTTTTCATATGTGTTTGGAAATAACAATGATTTTGTGGCAACAGAAGAAAGAAAATATTTGTATAAGTTATATGGTAATTACAGTCAAAAGACATTCATAACAGTACAGGAGAATGGGGGTCAGCCATTCTGCAATGTCAAGCAGAGTTTATCAAGTAACCTCTGCAATATTGATATATTTGTCCTTTACATGAGATCAAACAGCCTAAGATTTTTTGACTATTGTAGAAACTTGAAGGTCTTCATCCCTGATTTGTAGGCATGCAAGAGCTCTTTCTGTGAAATGCCAGCTGTCTGGCTATGTAAATGACTTTATGCCTTCCTGCTTTTAGGTCATCTAGAGTCTTAACTTGTTTAAAATGCTGCAGGCTAAGGTGCTTTTCTCTAGAGTGTTGTGTTCAGGTGCTCATATGTACCAGGCAGATGAGATGTTCTGAGACGTTCTGTCAATGCAGAGCAGACACAAGGGAAACACCTCAAAAAGGTGTGCTACATAAAGTCCTTCAAGCCTGTTTTCAAAAAGCATTTTGCACTTCTTCAGTGGTGGTTGCAACATACCAGCTGGAACACAAAGTGCCAGGGGAATCAGGGGGAAATATGGAGCCCTTGTTCCTTTACTAAGCAGAGTACTCACATAATACAGAATCTTTGGAGCATTACTATGTGCAGTAATCAACAGTTTAGCCACAATACTCGAGCAGACTCAGCATACATCTTTCTGTTAGCTGAGGATGGGATCTGTATTTTTTTTGGAATACAGACTTGATTAAAGTTCATACTCTTTAAGCATGCATTCAGACCAGGTCAGAATCTCAACCGCTGTCACCAGGAAAAGTTCAGGCATACACACAGCACTTCTATCAGTCTAAGCAGCTGGAAGAGCTAAGCCATGGATAAGGCCAAACATGTTATAGCCCAGCCTACAATGGTTTTATCCCAAGGTAGGTCATTCTTAAACCTGTTGGAGACAAGCTGAACTACAACCAGGCTCAAAGCACATCATAAGTAGGCAAATTAACTATATTTTTTATTAAATCTCATATAGGTCAGGGGTAAATACCATTTGCATCATCACATGCATTGAAGAAAGGGAGAACAAAATTATAATTAAGGTGAACATGCTTCCGTTAATTATTCCTTATTTTTATCCTGGAGATTTTTTTTCCAAAATGTCCTTTGTGCAGAATTTCTCCTGTTTAAGTAGTGAATTCTATGATGCAAATGAAGTATTTTAGGACACTATATCTTGCATTGATTTCCACTATAGTATGTAGTGCAATTAAAGGTGTATCTTTAGTACTTAAACTGGTTAATGTAACTGAACAGATTCACAGTCCTGACATAATTTAAAATGACATATTGAAAAAAGCTTTTAAAAATTATTTACAGTTTTTGGAAGGCTTCTTAGTTGCATTTTGACTATTATATAATCTATGCCTCTTGGTATAGAAATTGAAAGTACTGTTCATGTTTGGATTAAAATAATTTTTTTGTTATATAGAAAATAATGTTAAATAGAAAATAATTTGCTGGTTTAGACAAATAGCAGTGGGGAAATAAAGACACTTGATGCTAAATATTTTAAAAAATAAGCTGAAAATAATAAATCAAAAGCAAAAAAACTCATTAATTTCAAAGAAAGGAAAAATAAGAGGCAATGTGATTTCCTTAATTTCTCAGTAAATCATCGTTTCACACATATAATAACATTAAGAAAAAAATGCAGGCTTGATGCTACACAGAGTGGATAAAAATCTGTGGTGTATGCAATACAGGGCATCCTGGATGGTCACAAATGTATTTTTCCAACCAATAATCTACATGCAAAAAGATGGATCATGAACTGAATACATTGCTACTTCCAGTCAGAACAATAAACATGTGACCATGGTTATTATGTCAGGCCAGGACAGAGATCACCTTTGTTATTTACTTTGTGAAATAGGATTTTAAGAAATTTCCTTTTTCAAATATTGTAATGCTGATTATGTGTGAGGTGAAAATGAGGTCTAAAACTTCCAAAGGCCATGAATATACACATAAACAGATCTTCTAGGTTTGTTGGAGAGGAAAATTTGTCAAGTTTACATTACAATAGTTTGATTTTACTTACATCAAACTGCAAGCCTGGTGCATTTACAGTGGAAATCCTGAATTAGGTCTTTGTATTAACAATGATCAAACAGCAACAGCAGAGCTTTATAATTAAGTGCTGATCTATAATATATAGTCTATAAGACTAAAGAAGCTGCGGGATTTTATATAGGCACCTAGAGACAGCAGTGAGAGACAGTTGATCTAATATCACAGTGGAAGAATTTCTGAGCTGACTTTGCCTGGGTATTTCCAAGTTTCCCCATTGCAAATTCTGAGATTCTGTATCAGTAGGGGAGACAGGGAGACAGGGAGAGACAGTTTCAGAACTGTATGATAAGCATAACAACTTCTTTTCTATTTGAAGATTAATTCACAGTCTGTACAAAAGCAGCTAAGGACTGCTCTACTATTCCTAATGTGTCCCTCCTTCAGAAAAGTATCATCAACACTTTTATATGATCTCAGTCTTTCTTCATGGTAGCCAGAAGACAAAGCAAGAACATTCATAAGTATCTGAAAATTAAATCAACCTTGTCTTTTTGAACTGCTCTAGTAGGTTGTATGTATTCTTCAGAAAAGTAGAATGTTATTTGGAAAAGCAGAGCATTTATTTGTTAAATGGCTGTTGGCTTTTCTCAGAAGTACTAAATTCATTTGAAGAAGATGGGGGGAAAAAAGCAAGCAGAAAAATGTGAATAAAAGAGAGGAAAAAAATAAAGCAAATGATAAATAATCTTATTTATAAGAATTAATCTAGGTATCTCAGAAAGGAGGCAAAAAACTGTCAAACTGGCTAAACCAAATCAAACCAAACCAAACCAAACTAAAATTCAGAACATACCAAACCAGATGAAACTAAACCAAACAAGAAGTATAACATTCAGACAAAACTATACTAAATAAAAGCTGTTAAAATTAGTTTAGTGTTTTCTAAAATGTACCAGAAAGTCAGAACAATGAAGAATAAATAAGAGCTGGAACAACTTCAGAGTTTCAAGGTAACAAAAATTTTAAATAAAAGAGGAAAGAAGCAACACTAAATTGCTCTTTTTAGTAAAGAAGAGGCAGTACAAGAGACCAGAACTGTACCAGTAACATTCTCTGGACATATGCTATTTGAATACAGATGTATAATCAACAGTGTCAACATAAGTCAATAAAATGGACTGTTGACCATTCTTTAACCCTGAAGCCAGCAGAGACAGCATGGTTTACATCTGTATAACTGAACTCTCCTACTGAATAGGATAGCTGCATCCAACAGTTCCTGGCCCAGCTTATCCCAGCTGAAACTGTCTCATGTACCATGGTAATAGTTTATAGTATATACAATTCTGTGTAGGTGCTTGGGTCCATGTCCTGACCTTGATCATATTACAAAAAGACCCTGGTATAAACAAGCCATTGTGTCTATTCATGCTAGCCCATAAATAGAGCACAACTGTCTTATTTTTAATTCTTAAAGTTTTCAGAACACATGAGAAAGGAAAATTTACTTTTGCTATTATCTAGGAAGGTATTTGAGCTCCACATTATATCATTATTGAATTAGTGAAATTTCTGTTCTCTGCAGCTTGTGTTACACCTGTGATCCCTATAGAGGGCAAAGCTTAAAATGCATCCTCATGGACTTCAACATGGTTATGTACAAACTAAGGAGGATTAATCAACAGTGGAGTGCTGGTAGAGGAACAAGGAACAAGTGTAGTTTCTAGTAAGCTGGCAGAAAAAAATATGTATTAAGTCAAAATACATCAACTTAGTATGTTAATATACTGCCAAGTAAGTGTGGTGGGACCCTGGTCAGAGCCAGCATGAGGGGAGACTGGTTTGTTTCATCTATTTTTCTTAAATCATTTTGGATAGAGTCAAAAAGATTCTGATGTAGCAAAGACCCCCAGCAGTACGATAGCAGAGGCCTTAATACAGACACAGGATGGTACCAGAGGCCTCCAAAGGTATAAGCACAAGCTGAAAATGATCTGTTGCTGGTCACTATAGGAATGTAACCTTGAGAGCAGAGTTGAACCAAGTTTAGTGCACAAGAAGGAGAACAAAGAGTGTGTGTCCAAAATACATAAAACATCCTGCATGTGGTGAAAACAGAGAGGATAACAAGAAGGGATAAAGGCATTTAAAGATCCTACTTGAATGCGATTGGGAAGAATTCCTTCCACATTGCTTCTTTGGGTTAAGGATGCTGAGTTGATCAAAGCTGTTACGTAAATGCCAGCAGGTCCCCCATCACCTTTGCAATGCCCCCGTCGCCTTCCCTAAAGAAGGGAGTGCTGTTTTTTTGTTTGCCGTTCACTGCACTTTGCTGCTGCAACTTAGCCATTACATGTAAAGTATTATCTTTTAGTCTATTATGGGGTTGAACAAATTAGAGTTTTAAAGACTTATCTGTGGGAATGGAGGGTCAGTGGTGGGTGTGTGTATTTATATGTGTTTTTCTACTCTAACCTTCCCAGATGACAGTGATAGCTAGTGCAGTGCTGGACCACAAAAAAATCAAATTAAACACTGAAGGCTTGCAATCTTTAAAGTCAGATTTTATCAGAGTAAAAAGGAATGTTTTAGTGCATGATAGATGTGTAAATACTGAAAATTGAAATATTTTCCATTAAATTTGAAATTAAATATTTACAAATAAATCTAGTATGACTGTGCTCTCTGTTGCAGAGAGACTGTCTGGAATGACTGAGCCTGCTATCAAAGGTCGAGCTCCCCGCAGCCTGGTGTTACCCTTCTGCTCCTTCTGCTCCATGCTCAAGGGTTTCCTGTCTGAATGCATCACCTCAGTGAACAACTGTACACCCTGCCCCTCCTTGCAGAAGAGTCCATCTGACCATGGTTCAGCTGCCACAGAAATATAAACAAATAGCAGTCTGCTCTGGTACCCAGCCGCATCCTCTTCAACAATGTATGCAATCCATTGTCTCTTCAATAAGGTGTAAGACAAGTGAATTATACCCGGTTATATCAATTTTCACAGCTGACGAAAGTGATTCTTCTCTGCATTGCTTATAGCACTTGACATATTCCTACTAAACTAGACAAAGCTAGTAGCCATGTGGAAGGCCCTTTGTTTGTCTAGAAAGAGAATTACACCATGAATTATGAAGCATCTGTCATTAGGCTTATCACTAAAATTTTTGGAATGAGCATTATTGCTGATAGCGAAGAATAGCTTACGTTCATGTATGACGCACTGTCTGCACTGATGAAATTCCCAAGCTGGTTGATTCTGGTTACATATCTTTTTGCAGGGTAGGTTTGGTGGTAATAATCAGGCCCTTATAATCAGCAGTTTCAAAATGCATACATTTTCTCATTTTTTTCTTTTTAGGTTTTTTCTCCTATATTTCCACTAGACAAATACATGTTTCATATGTGAGCTGGTGTTAGGTTAAATTTGTTTTCAACACTTCACATAATACAGCATAAGCAGAAGCAAATCTACACAATTTAATGCAAGGATCATGCAAAAGAGAAAGTTAAACAAAACAACAACTTCATTTCCCAGGCATTTGCAAGTGTCACAGGTATACTCATTTCTGTAGTTTGCAGAGTCTAGGGCCTTTACTTCCACTTAAAGTAGAAACAACCATTAACAACACAGGCAATGCGCATTTATAATACTATGGAACATTTCAGACGTCTTAAATCTAACTATGAAAATATATATACACATGGGCATTTTCTTTTCTGAATGTTATTTTTTATGATACTATAGATATATAGGTGTCATCTATATTTAAAAATATAGTAGAATACAAAACCTGAGGCATTATGGCCTAATCTGCTACCATTTAGTCTGTGCAAGGCTATCACAATACAGAAGGCTTTTTGCTACAAGCTGTAATTTGTGAGAGTATGTTTAGTATGATTAGGACTGGGCAAATACATAACCGAGTTGGGAACTGCTGTGAAGAACTGCTCTTTGTAAATGTCCTTTGGCCTTAAATCTTTGATGGCTCCCTCCCTCCCAAACTCCCTTTGTCACTTTGGTTCTTTTCAGAAACAGGTACGTTGGACTACTGCCTCTAAATCTGGGCATCAGCCTGAGTTCTCCTTTATCTGCTACAGCTGCCAACTTTGCCAGTCCACATACTGTGCTAAGACAAAGAAAGCTTGTTTCTTTGAACATAATTGCTTTGGAAACTTTAGACTTCAGTAAGTGCTATATATAGGTAGGTAGGTAGGTAAGTAAGTAGGTAGGTAGGTAAGTAGGTAGATAGGTAGATAGATGGATAGATAAGTAGATAGATAAATAGAAAGATAGACAGATAGACAGATAAAGACTTGTGCTCTCCACTTTCAGCATCTGTCAGATTGTTAATCACACAGTGGAGTTTGAGCGACATTTCGTAAACCATTACCTCTGCTGTCTGCTTCATCTTGCATACAGACTTACCATCCACAAAAAAGCATAGCAAATTTTAAGTGGGAATTATTTCTTCTTAGCAGATGAGCTCCACAAACTCATCAGGGGAATTCTTTAATAAATATATATCTGAGATATTTGATGGGTGATTTGCTTTCCTGTTTATGAAAGTTATAACTGCTTTACATATTTTTCATGGAAGAGACACTTTAGTAAATGAGTGGAAGTGGAAGCCTTATAGACTTAGTAGGAGCTCATTGTGTGTTGATCTTAGTAAAGGCTGAACAGATTAATGTGGAAAATATTTCTGAAAGTGACCTCCAATTTTATTTGCTCAGATCATTAAGCTTACTTAAAATATAATACTGTCAATTTTGAGTCCATGCTGTTGCCAATCTTAGAAATGATCAGTTAAACACTTGATACTTTGCTAAGCTTGCCCAGATGAATATAAATTATTGCAGGAATTTGCAAGTTGATATCAGCAGAAATTAAGGCATAAGTTACTGTTCATTATTGTTGAAATTAATGCTGTTTATTTAACCAAGTCTCAGGACACAGAAATAGAATGAGACTAACGCCATCACACTGTCCATATTCATCCTTTTGATTTTTTAAGTCTCATGTGTAATAGGACACTGAGATGTTAATAACCTTTGCCCTGGAACCTCTCCAAGAAATCAACGTAATAGACATGGTGTTTTACTTTATCTACTTCAAATATTCATTCACTAAGCATTCCTTAATCCATATTTGATTAATGCATTATGATATCTAAAATATCATTTACATTAATGGAAAATTTATATCAGATCTAGAGGTATGAAAACCATGATTATTAAGAATTGTATTTATAGGTGGCTAATAAAACAATTATAACCCAATCCAATATTTAACAAATTTCTAACAGCAAAAAATTTTTTTTCTCTCCAACCGCAGACAAGGTCATTTCTAATCTATGCTGATTTTTTTTAGTATGAACATGCACAACATTAACTTCTCTAAGTGCCTCCAAAAATAAACTTTACAGAACTTTTTTTTTCTTTTTTTTTCATAAAGGGAAAACCTGAAATGTGTTTAATAGTGAGTGTGATCCATATGATCTGGAATGCATATCTGAATCTAATATAATCCTAAACCCATGCAAATACTTTTATCAACTTCTCTATCATCTATGACTGACCATGGGAAAAAATCACCTCAGTGCCAACAAGTTCAACTTGTAACAGACCATTTGAGGAATGCTCCTTCAGTTCTTGACATACTCATTAAAACACTCTGCCTTCACACCTTTACAACCCGTCAGACCTACTTTTCTGAATTCCAGAAGCTATGAAAGTGCTCCACCTAGATATGCAGTATGCTGGAGGTGGAAGCAGGGACAGGTAACAAAAGGAGGAATTTAGAAATGCTACCCAGGCACGTAGTTTTTTAACCCAGGCTGGTGTTAAGAAAACAAAACTCGAGTCTTACTTGCAAGGGGCATCAAGGACAATAAAAAAAGCTTCAACTGCTACATTATTAAGAAAAGACTAAACAATGAAAACATGGGACCATTGCCGAATGGTGTGGTTGATTCAGTGACAGCAGACCCAGACAAGGCTGAGATACTCTGCTGCCTTTGGCTTGGTCTTCAGTTATGAAGTCTTCCGGGCTAGAGTCTCCCTGCAGTCCGTTTCAACCTACATAGAATCATAGAATCATAGAATCGTTTAGGTTGGAAAAGACCTTTAAGATCATCGAGTCCAACCATTAACCTACACTACCAAGTCCACACTAAACCAATCAAGGGTAGACTAGACTAAACCATGTCCCGAAGTGCCACATCTACCCATTTTTTGAACGCTTCCAGGGATGGTGACTCCACCACCTCCCTGGGCAGCCTGTTCCAATGCTTGACTACAGAATGATCATGTGATTCTACAATTCTGTGCTATTTTATCCTTCTTTTGCCTATTCTTCAGCCTAAACACAATACTAGTGCAACTATTCATGTTTCCAGCAGCTTGCCTGAGAAGCTATGGCACTATCTTTTGATAACTGAAATGCTAGTTGAAACACAAGGGCCTAAGCTAGTCATGGTCTGCACTCCAAATAGTAGGATTCTCTGCTGAGATCTGGGCTCAGAGGAATATGATGTGTTCAGAGAGAGGGAAATGTCCTTTTTTCTCATTTGGCTTGCAAGTGTGCCTGGCTACTCAAAAGTTTCCTGTTCCTCTCCATTTTGCAGTAAGCATTGATGTACACTAAGCATGAAGATGAAGACTTTGTACATAACTTGTGTGCCACAAGTTTCTGCATAACACCTGGACTGTGATAACTCTGTGTATGTGTGCTTTCTTAGCAATAGTATTTTCCAGTCACATAGAAATCTTTTTTTAAACTTTTTTTTTAAACTTCATCCTGAAAATTCTCATATATGCTTGAATAATTCAATCCTCTGGTGCTGTGCTTTTATTCCAGTTAGATTTATACCAGTATATTTTCTCATAAAAACCACATTCTATTCTCTTACCTTCTGCTACGTAAAGGTGAATTACCCTGATTTTTCTGGGTGCCATTGCAGTCAATGAAGACAGTGTGAGTTCTCAGTGCCCACTATATTTGCAAACATGTCAAGTTTAGCTTTCTCCTTTTACTTTCTCTGTTTTTCCTCCTTTACCATAAATATAAATGTTTAATTAATGCAGGGTTTTTTTGGTTGCATTTTTTTTTTTTTTAAGAAATAGTTTGCAGCCTTGGGTTTAGGCATTCCTCTTTCATATTTCCTGTTCAACTGGAAAGTTCAGCTGCCAAATGACAGTAATTGTCTTTTCCCAGCAACATCTAAGATTCACTGTTTTCAGCTTTCTTCAGAATAGCTGTGCTTCCATTACTTAGTCAAGTCAAGTCATCACAGTGTAAATAATGTGATTCATTACCATATGTCATTTGCAGTGTGAGACAGTTGATGAGACAAAATGAGAAAATACTGCTTCCTGTCAAAAAAGAAAATTGTAAATATTTCGTTCAGATTAGGGAGTTGCTGAGTATATTTTCCAGCTGAAAAATAAATATGTAATGGGAATAGGTTCTTGGCTTGAACATACACCCTAGGAACTTGTTAGTTGTCTAATCCTACTTTCTCTAATAAGTCCCTAAACTCTCACTGCCTAGAGTGTGACTTGCTGAGATCAGCTATTTACACTCTTCAATGATATTTGAGAAAAAAAATCCTCTAGAGCTGGAGACAGGGATTGCAGCCAGACAAAAACATTTTGTTTTACAGGTACTTGTAAAATTTGATAAATGAGCAGCTGTACATTCCCCTTGAGCTACTATATTTAGACAAGTGGAACAGATGGTACATCTCTGCTTCTCCTGCAGAGAAACTTAGATATTGATAAAGGCAATGCCAGTATTGCATGTGTAATCATGAGAGTGAATTGTAAAGGTGGGGGGCAGGGAAATAAGACCCTTTGTGACCTCTGGTTATGGGCACAAAGATGAAGATGTAAACCAAATAACACCATTAAGGTTAAGACTACTGATATTCTTGCCAGTAAGCACTGCTGTACAATAAAGGTATTTAAAGGTATTAACCACTCCTGGATGATTGAAATTGTACAACCAGAGCCTTTGCTGTGACATGGAATTAGTCCTCTCCCCTATACACACCTTTTCCAGTCCCCATTGCTTCTGTAGTTTACAGATATTCTGAAAGGGTGTTGGCTCTAGTAGTGTGCTATGATGTACCTGTTCCCAGGGTCAGGAGTTATTCTCAGCATTTGAGGAGTACAGGGGTCTGGTAGAAGATACATTGCTAATGTGTCAGGCAGGGAGTTTCAAGAGCAGTCCTTGGCGCTGGAATTAATTAGGTTATAGTGCTGGCACATAGCAGACTCTTGACACATTGGTTGCTCCATTCAGAGCACTGTCACTGACACATCCATGACTTTCTTTTCTTCCTTTAGGTTCAAGAACTAACAGCTACTGAGAAAATGCAAGTATCTTCAGGAACGTGGAGCTATGTGGTCACCTGACAGTGGAACCCCAAATCTCATAAATATCTGGCAAGGTTCAGATTCAGATAAAGAAATAGAGTTGGCAATTTAGGAGAAATACTTATTGTCTGTCAACTTTCTTTTGGACATTCAAACCAAAGTTTTATGGTCTCTGTTATGCCACAGTATTTGGACCTTTCCAAATACATTTCATTAGACTGCTCTGTAATGAAATGCAGGTACACATCCTTATAGTTTTAAGTGAAAAATAAAGGAATCTTTTACCCCACAGAAGGGCCATGATTTTTCAGACATTAAATGACAGTTGATAGTGATATTTTTGTATTGGTTTTGTTAAAAAAATACAAAAGAAAATATATACAGATGTGAATGTAAAGAAACCACTGAAATGTATACAGCAAATGAAACGAAGTCCCTGTTATCTCTCTTGCTGTCACTTTCCTTAGCAGACACAATCATAACAATTCTCCTCTCATCTTTAGAGCTAAAAAATTCACTGCAGCATATTTCCCATTTTCTACAAATGTTTTCTTCTGTTACCATCAGTCTTTAGGGATAAATCTATATTGCAGAGTACAGAGCTTGTCTGGATCCTAAGAGCAGTATATCTGTGTAAGTTCAGCCTAGCAAATGGAACGCTTGGCAGAAAATTTGCTTATTTGTTGTTCTACATAGATATAGCCCAAACTTCACCTTTTTGTCTGCAATCAGTCCCATCTGAAAATGCAAAACAAAATTTGTGAAAAATTACTAGGAGTAGTTAAGCTTCAATGCTGATGAATTTCTATTGACTTTATATATAGCTATGACTTTCAAGTTTGCACAGAAGTGAAGTCAAATTCCTCCAAAAGAATTTCAGTTTTCTTGATGGGCTTTCTTTTTTTTTAAGTTTGAATTTTGTATCAAGCCCCCAAATCAGAAACTGTAAGATTTGTAGATTACAGTTGTCTAGATTTTGCTTTGTTTTTCTTGTAATGTGTGTATATATCTGCATTCCGTAAGCATGAGCATAGTCCGTGACATTTTAAATAGTTAAACCTGAACTATAGAGTTCAAATACTTCTTTATGCCCTGCATGGCAGGTTGTAACTTTGTGGTTGTATAGTGAAAACTCAAATATATTTTAATATTAATGAAGGGTTACAAAACACTAAATTAATTAATATATTAAAATACTAGCATTTTCAGTATAAATCTTATGTGAATAAAGACCTAAAAAATGTTCTATCTAATGCCTGGAAAAATATTACCTGTATTTCATAGATGTTCAGCTCGGGGGAATAAAAGTGAGCCATACTCACTTTACAAATTTAAGCTTATTTGAGCTGTCAGGTAAGGGAGAGGTAGGAAGAGAAAGTAAGGGAATGTTACAAACTGAATGTAGGCAATTTGTTTTGGAAAAAATATTAAAAAAAAAAATAGTGGAAAATAGGAAAAGAAGTCCTGGGTGGCAGCTGATAAAGCAGAAAGAACAGAATCTGGTGTACCAACAAATACACCTAATCTCACCGATGATATATACACTACCCAGCTGAAAAAGTTTACAACACTGAAGAGTTTTTTCCATAAGAACTAGCCATGAAATACACTATTTTGATTCAAAATTAAAAGGCAGCTGAAGAAATTGGAAGACCTGGACAAGCTCAAGAAGTGTCCTATGTGAACCTCATGAGGTTCAAGAAGGGCAAGTGCAGGGTGCTGCTCCTGGGACGGGGCAATCCCCAGTATCAATACAGGCTGGGGGATGAAGAGATGGAGAGCAGCCCTGTGGAGAAGGACTTGGGGGTACTGGTGGATGAAAAGCTGGACATGAGCCAACAATGTGTGCTTGCAGCCCAGAAAGCCAACCGAATCCTGGGCTGCATCAAAAGAAGCGTGACCAGCAGGTCGAGGGAGGTGATTCTGCCCCTCTACTCTGTTCTGGTGAGACCCCACCTGGAGTACTGCGTCCAGCTCTGGAGGCCTCAGCACAAGAAGGACATGGACCTGTTGGAGCAGGTCCAGAGAAGGGCCACAAAAATGATCCGAGGGCTGGAGCACCTCTCCTGTGAGGAAAGGCTGAGAGAGTTGGCGTTGTTCAGCCTGGAGAAGAGAGGGCTCCAGGGACACCTTATTGCAGTCTTTTAATATTTAAAGGGGTCTTAGAAGAAAGATGGGGATAAACTTTTTAGCAGGGCCTGTTGCAATGGGACAAGGGGTTATGGTCTTAAACTAAAAGAGGGTAGATTCAGACTAGATAGAAGGAAGAAATTTTTTACAATGAGGGTGGTGGAACACTGGAATGCGTTGCCCAGAGAGGTGATAGATGCCCCACCCCTGGAAACATTCAAGGTCAGGTTAGATGGGGCTCTGAGCAACCTGATCCAGTTAAAGCTGTCCCTGCTCACTGCAGGGAGGTTGGTGTAGATGACCTCTAAAGGTCCCTTCCAACCCAAACTATTCTATGATTCTCTGATTCTATGAAATTTTTATCTTATTCAAATATAGTGTATTTTTTCACTTCAAGCCATGCCCTGTTTTTCAGCTTAAAGTCATGCTTCCACAGGAGTTCTGAAACCACAGGGAAAAACTGAGATGCTGCTACACTTATGTTGGATTTTATTTTATTTTATTTTTTTTAATACTTATGGTTTGCATACTTTACATTTCAAAATACTGTCCAGAACAAATTATTTGTGAAATAATTCATTAAATAGATTACTCAATAAATTCAGCCTCACTCTTCCATGTAGAAAACACATGCATGGACTGCAGTTGCCTGAAATTACCTTTATTTAAAAGAAATTGGAAGATTTTTCAATGATTTTTCTTTATTTCCTAGTTCAGAGACTTGTTCTGTGTTCTGCTGAAAATGCATGACAGTGGATATTTCAGATTTCCATGTTGTTCATTAATCAGAATCAATAATTTTCATATAATGCCTAATTTTTCCCCATCTCCAATCCAATAACATAATCAAATTATATTTTTGAAGAAACAAGGGAGCAGAGATAAGAGACTTAAAAGAGATAAGTGATAACCAAAACAATATTATTACTACTAATGTGAAGTTTAAGTTACATATGGAACAGGGGAAGAGACCACTGTACACTTTGGGTGTGTATTTATGGGTCTCAGTGCATATTAATGTGGTTCTGTGACAAAGATATACTGGAATGGCTTTGATGCAGGGATGTCATGTCTGACGTGCCCTGAGTCTATCACATATGTGTCACTATAAAGGTCAAGTAATCATCTGCAACTGTCTCAGTATTTTAATTAAGTACACGATTATCTCCTCCAAACTGAAGAAAAGTCCCTCCCAGCAAACAGGAAATCAAGCAAAAGCATCAGAAAACCTCTATGGATGAGCAAGGAGCTACTAAGTGAACTCCTAACTGAACTCAGACTCAAAAAGAGAGTATACAAGAGATGGAAGCAGGGGCAGGTTACCAAGGAAGACTAAAGAGATGCTGTCCAGTCATGCAGGGATGAGGTTAGGAAAGCCAAGGTCCAGCTGGAGTCATATCTGGTGAGGGATGTGAAAGGCAACAAGAAAGGACCCTACAAGTACATAAACAGAAGAAATACTAGGGAAAGATGCAGTTCTGCCATGGGGCAGGGGACCTCATGACAAATGACATGGAAAAGGCCAAGATACTGAATGCCTTCTTTGACTCAGTCTTTATCAGTAAGACCAGCATTCAGGAGTCCCAGGCCCCTGAGGTGAGGGAAAGTCTGGAGCAAGGAAGTCTTATCCTCAGTGAAGAAGGACCAGGTGAAGGAGCAGTTAAACAAACTGGACATACGTAAGTCCATGGGGCCTAACGGGTTGCACCCATGAGTGCTGAGGGAGGTGGCTGATGTCACTACAATGCCACTGTCAGTTATCTTTAAAAGGTCATTGTAACTGGGAGAAATTTCTGATAACTGGAAAAGAGAAAATGTCACTCCTACCTTCAAGAAGGACAAAAAGGAGGATCTGGGGAACTGCAGGCTAGTCAGTCACACCTCAGTCCCTGGGAAGGTGATGAAGCAATTATTCTTGGAAAGTATTTGCAGGCACATGGAGGACAAGAAAGTGATTAGGAGTAGTTGGAATGGATTTATGAAAGGGAAATCATGCTTGACCAACATTATTGCCTTCTACAATGAAGTGGCTAGCTTGGTAGATGAGGGAAGAGCAGTGGATGTTGTTTACCTTGACTTTAGTAAGGCTTTGGACACTGTGTCCCATAACATCTTCACAGACAAGCTGACAAAGTGCAGGTTAGATAAGTGCACAGTGAGGTGAATCAAAAACGGACTGAACTAACAGACCCAGAGGGTTGTGATCAGTGGCACAGAGATCAATTGGAGGCAAGTTACTAGTTTTGATACTGGGGCCAATACTCAATAACATTTTTGATAAGGACCTGGTCTCTAGGACAGAGTGCATCCTCAGCAAGTTAAAATAAATGATACAAAACTATGAGGAGCGGCTGATACACCAAATGGGTGTACTGCTGTTCAGAGACCTCAACAGGCTGGTGAATTGAGGCAAAAAGAATGTCATGAAGCTCAACAAGGGGAAATGTGAAGTCCTGCATCTGAGGAGGAATAACCCCAGGCACCGGTACACACTGGGGACCAACTGGCTAGAAAACAATTCGGCAGAAAAGACCTTGAGGGGCCTGGTGGACAGCAAGCAGAACATCGGCCAGCAGCGCACCCTGGTGGCAAAGAAGCCCAGCGGCATCCTGGGCTGCCTTAGGAGCCTTGCCATTCCTAGCAAGTCGAGTGAGGTGATCCTTCCGCTCTACTCAGCCCTGGTGACACACTTGGAGTTCTGTGTCCAGTTCTAGGCTCCCCCAAGAAAGACATGGACATACTGGAACAAGTCCAACACAGGGCCAAAAAGATGATTAAGGGATTGGAGCACCAACCATATGAGGAGAGGCTGAGAGATCTGGGGCTGTTCAGCCTGGAGAAGAAAAGGGTCAAGGGGGAAATCTTACTAATGGGTGGGTAAACACTGGAACAGGTTTCCAAGGGAGGTTGTGGAGTCTCCATCCTTTGGAGATATTCAAAACCTGACTGGAGACAGTCCTGGCCAACCTGCCATAAGTGACTCTGCTTGAGCAGGGGAACTGGACGAGATGATCTCAAGAGGTAGCTTCTAACCTCAGCCATTCTGGGATTCTGTGATTACAGATGTCTGCTGTGTGTGTGCTTTGTCTGGTTAGGCAATGAACCCAATAGCATGGCATAGAGCTGACTGGGAGCTGGCATTCACCATTTCTGTGAAAACTGCAAAAGATCTTGATAAGCAAAACTTTTCTCCCCTCCCTTTAGAAAGTCTTGAGCTGCAAGACCTTGAACAAAAAAATACAAGACCTTCCAGAAAAGTGACTGGAGGAATAAGTGCTCACAAAATCAGCTTATTAAAAGCAATTCCCTATAAAAAATATATTCTCCAAAGTGTTTGAAGTAAAGGACCCTGCACACACAAGTAGAAGACAGCAAACTGCAGTACTTATTTTAATTCTGAAGACTGCTTGCTCTACAGGGAAAAAAAAAAAAAGCATTTATTAATATTGTTTGCATCTCATGACTGAAAAAAAATTAGTCCCCTACCATTTAATTGGCTATATATATTTAAGAAGGGAAGAAAATGTTCCTTATGCATAAATTTTGTATGTAATTAAATGCTTTAATGAAGGTTCTTCTACCCTTCTAACCTTATGTCCTCCACCCAAATATTTTAATTATGTTATTTTGGAATATGTATTCTTTTTACACACAAAAAAACCCCAAACAAACCAACAAACAAAAAAACCCCACCACACCAAAACACCAAACCCCAAACTTTTAAGGACTCAGCAGAGGAGGATGGGAAAGAATAACAAGAATAACTCTTGAAATTTATATTGTGAACTTCCTGGGACAGGAAAAGTGTCTACAATCTTTCTTTCTCCCTTTTGCTCATTTTCCACTGCAGTGGTCTGGAGAAAGGAGACCCCTAATATTCTGTTTTCACCTCTGGCTTCTGCAGAAGTTGCTATGGTTACAAAGTATCAGACCAGACGGGCACTTCTACGCCCGCAGTCATTGTACATTGCCAAAAGAAAACTGAGCTCTCCCATGTATTCTGCCCCTCCCCACCCACACCACCCCCCAACCCCTGCTTCTTTCAGGACTGTACCCTTTGAAAACTCTTAGGGAGGTTTGCTTAATTAGCTACATGACATATTTTCCAGTGCCAGGCTAACAACAATGACATTTCTCTCATGTCTAAAGACAGGAATTTGTAACTGCAAATACATGCACATAATTATGTATGACCACTAGTCCTTTCGAGTTTAAAAGACTACTCACATAAAGAAAGCTACCTGTGAATGTTTGTTTTATTTGTCACTTACATTATATCCTCCTCTTCAGTTAAGGTCACTGAACGATGATTCTAACAGAATATCTAGGGTAATGTAAGCTATAATGAATGCATTCATTTGGTAACCATACAAGTGCTTATAAGATATATGTACATTAATACATTGGGTTACAGAAAGACAAATCTGGTTTTTTTTTTTTTAAATATATTTGTTCATAAGAAAGAAAAGCACCAGCATACTATACATACGTTGTTTTGAACACTTTTTGTTTCAACTAACAAAATCCACTTCTAATGTAATCAAACACTTGAAACTGCAACAGTTAAAACTGGAAAGTGTTTGTGAAAGATATAACTAGTTTTAGGATCACTTTAGGGCTATAAAACTATTTGCACAGCACTGGTTAAAGTTCCAAAATCTTGTGCAAATTTATTTATGGTCAGCACAAAATTTAAAATAGTTTCTTTGCCTCAAGTGCTTTAATTGCTTTTTAAAAAATTTTGATTGGAATTTGGTAGTTAATGTCATTTGGATGCTGCTGAGCTGGGCAATGTTTATAAAAGTCATTGGAACATCATCTCCCCATACCATGGTTGACTTTGACCTTAATTTATGATTTTTTTCTGCTTAGGATTTTCTTTTTCCTAGTGGTGCTTGCCATCTACTTAGTGCAAGGAGCTTCACAGTTTATGTTGTTGATAATGTTACCAGTTCTGATTAGCTGCTACCTGCTAAAAAGGGAGAAGTGATGAATTTTTTTCAATCATTTTGAACAATAGGAGATGGTTGTTTCGACACAACTGTTGTGCCTCATCTGGTTCAGCTTTTCCTTGCCCACTTTTAGAGGGACCTATTCGAGCAGTTCTACAATAACTTTTAAATCTTTCAACCTGGCATCAAAATAACCTTCTTCCTCATCAAAAAAAGTCATCTGTAGACTACACTAGCAATTGCACATTCCATTCTCCCACAGTGGACATTGCCATCTTGTGAAAAGCAAACAAAAACTACATATTGATTTTTTTTTACTTATCTATAATTGTTCTTTCCTCCTATATAATTCTGGGCTTTGGGTCTTATAGTCATCATGCAGTAAAGTAAGACTTATTTTTCTTTGCAGTCTGCTCTGAAAACTCTCTTAGTGATTCTGTCTGTTAACAGCACAAATACAGAAACTTGCCACTCACCTCAACATCATTCAAGCCCAGGTCCATAACAGGCAATCAGTCTAGGTTATCAGATCATCATGTGGGTGCTAAAGCCAGCTGTTACTGAAGAGATGAGGGGATTTTCAAAAAGAGAACTTTAATAAAACTCTCCGGACAAAACTTTCTAATGAGTAAATTTTACTGGTATTCTTCAAGGTGGAGGTATTCCCAAATTCTTGTGGGTTTTTTGTCGTGTTTTGTTTTCAGAAAATCTTTTGTGTATCTGTTCTGTAACAATAAGCACAGAAGAAACAAGAATTTCAGCCAGAACTAGATAAACTGTGAGTCAGACAAAAAAGACATGAATACATCCACATGCACTGTTAGTAAGAAAGGTTTTTCTGTTTGGTTTTGTTTTGTCAAGACTGTGGTATTTCTGTATGGCTGTATGCATCTTCTACACATGTTTATGAACAGAAAGAATCTCCAGAAGTTCAAGGTCATGTTTAGAGGCAGTGCTTGAAGACTGAATTATAAAATCTGATAGATAGGATCAGGTCCTTGATTTATAAGAAGCCTTATTTTTAACTTTTTCAGAAATATAAGTTCAAGGATATGGTATCTGTTTAACAACTGTTGACTGCAAATTTAATTTGGGCAACAAGACTGCCTGATCTGCGGCAATTTGGGAAGTGATCAGACAAGAATTTGACTAGTCCCTTTAGACACTTGTATTGCTGTGGAGAACAGAAGGTGCCGTTTTGGATAGCAAAAGATCTTTGTAGTTCTATGCAGAACTTGCTAAATATTTGAAAAATTCTCCCAATGACAAGAGGAAGCTGTAGATATAGATATAGATATAGATGGTTATATATAGATACATATCCAAATTTTGTAACCATGAACTCCAAATTTTCTAGTTCATCTGAATTTCTGAGATATGCTAGGGCATCTCAAATGAAGTTTCTCATGGCTAAGCAGTTGAATCCTGTCCTAAATCAGGAGAAAATAATGGGAACACAACAGATGGAAAGATATTTTGGGTTAACTTTGGCCTCTGGCTGTTGAACACCAGTAGGTTAAGAACTTGCATTCATGGAAATGAATGAATACAATTCAGTTTGACAGACCTGCTAGGACTGTGCTAGTTTAAACAACACTGAAAGAAGATCTGGCAATACTAAACACATTTAGTGGAGCCTGTGGAAAGTATCTCCCCAATTTAGAGAGAAGGATGTTGTGGGGGACTGTGTCGAAGGCTTTACAGAAGCCCAAACAGATGACATCCGCTGCTTTTTCCTTGTCCACTGATGCAGTCACTCCTTCATAGAAAGCCACTAGGTTGGTCAGGCAGGACTTGCCCTTGGTGAAGCCATGCTGGCTGTCTCAAATCACCTCCCTGTCTTCCATGTGCTTGAGCATAGCTTCTAGGAGGATCTGCTCCGTGATCTTCCCAGGCACAGAAGCGAGGCTGACAGGTCGGTAGTTTCCAGGGTCCTCCTTTCTTCCCTCTTTAAAAATGGGCACCACATTCCCCTTTTTCCAGTCAGCAGGGACTTCACCTGACTGCCATGACTTTTGAAATATCATGGAGAGTGGCTTGGCAACTACATCAGCCAATTCCCTCAGGACTAACCTATATCAATATATCTTTTCGTAACAATTCATCTTTTCTGTTCTATGAAATTGCCTACATATGTGCTGCACATGAAGTGCAGCAGGAAATACTGGACAGAAATAAAGGACCCCTGCTACAGGGGCATCAAACTAATGTAGATCTTGTAGAATCAAATTGCCCAAAAGAAAAATGTTTTAGATTTATCTTCACTTCGTAAACATAAAGAACTCAACAGTAGAAGAGGAGTAAAAGATTTTTGGCAGTCATTACAGAAACAAAGTTCCTGATAAATAAGGTAAGTAATGTATATTGAACACAATGAAAGTGCTAAAAATTGTCATTTTTAACTAATAAATTGCCTAGCCCATCCAGATTTGAATTTACTATAAAGTAGTGAATCTGTAACATCAGCAGGCTCTTCAGATTTCCATTTATTTAAATTAAATTTTACTCTCTAAAGACATGAACTCCCACTGATTTCAATGTGAGCAATATTGTTTCTTTGAGGAACTGAGGCAATGCTTAAATGTAGATGCAGCTTGGCATGGCACAACAAGGCACAGAGTACTTCCAGTTAGTTTTGTTTCCCTGTATAGCTAAAAAGAAAAATTAGAACAATATTTTGTAGGCTTAAGAAACTGTTTAGATTATCTCTGTAAAACTTGAAAATGTGGTTATAATTTTTGTCTGTAGTCCATACATTTGATGTATCATCATATGATTTCTGCAAGGCCAAGTTAACAGTGTAGTAGATCAATAACTTTATGTTATCAGCAGGAATCCAGTTAGGCCTGGATTCACCCTGCCAGTTTTAGTTACCAAGGTATCTAACTTTCAATCTTTCAATAGTCAGCAGAGAGAGATAGATATTTTCAAACTGTGATTCAAATATTAAGTAACTCCAATTATGAGAAGGTTGAGTTGCCCTTTGAAGAACCTCTCTTTTCCTTATCATCAATTAGGAAGATATCTAAGAATGGGCAGATATCTTAACTGAGCATTGAATGACTGAGGTCAAATGACTACTGTATGTTTTACTGTGGTTAGAGAAGTAAACAAAGAGACTGGGAACAATGGGCACGAGTCCTCCTTCTTGTGCTGCAGAGTCTGTACAAGGGGTGGTTCTTAGATACTTCTGAGCACAAACTGCATTGTTGTTGTGTGAAGGGTCATACCCAGGCATACATTTAAAAGACTGTCACGGAGGTGTACAAAGTCAAATTAGCCAGGTGATGTAGCCAGAAATAGTATTTATTCTAGTCAAAGGTGTTTGGAACTCTGATGAACGTTAGTAAACCACAGGTTCAGGATGACAACCAGAATCTAATACTACACAGCTGCCTTAAGAATTCTTAAGCTTCAGAATGATGACTCAAAATGCCCAATCACTCACCTGACAAAGTGAGGGCTCTCAACCTCGAGGACTTACCTTGAGTGGCATCCCGACCCAAGGGGAGAGTCCCGGACTGCAGACCTGCTGCTCTGAGGAGGACCGACTCCATTTGCCCCCCAGCAGTACTCCATTTACACCCTAGTCGAGTCTGAACTGCGGTCATATATGGTCATGTCTTGTTCCTATTGACCGAAGGCTCTACCTACCTGTGACTGTGTACAGGCCAACAGCCACAACAGGGCAGTAAGGGTGCAAAAAGTAAGGCACAAAAAATAACAAAGGCCCGTTCTTTATCGGGGGGGTGCATCTGCCACAAAGACATGCCAGCTATCTTCCATGACAACCTCCTGTCATCAAAGCCGCTTTTTCTAGTTACTCTACCTAGCCATTTACTTTTTCTTGGCTGGAATGCAATCAGGCTGGTGCTTTTCATCTTCACATTTTTTTTTTTTTTTGTGTGACCAGCCTGACGATTCTGATATTAGAACTGTTGCCAGCTCCCATGCAGGGGATAATCCTCCTCCTTAATTGGAACCGCTCAGTGTAACCAGCAGAGTAAGAACTGCTGTTGCTGCAAGATCACCTGCTGGCTGAAGAGGCATTTCAGGCAGCCACAGGGAGCGGGGATCTAGCCTGTTTCACTTACTAAATCTTTACTCCTGCAGTAAATTACTGTCTTGCCTGTGTACCCGATGGAGAGAGAGTCTACCAAAGACCTTCAGAAGGAAAATTTGTTCCTTTCAGACTTTTAGCTCTCAGATAGAATGGTGCAGAAAGGATATATTTTTATGTAAAAGAAAAAGAATCTTTTTTAAAATTAACTTTTGTAAAATTATTTCCCAGGAGGTAGGAGATCAGTTACTAGGTTGCTCCTTTTATAGCTATATAGCCAGGCTATCTGGAGACTCTCATACCCTGGGATGCATCATATATGTACACTGTCATCACTGAAATAAAAATAGAAGGAAATTATTCCTTTCCAATCAAAAAGAAAAAGAAAAAAAAAAAAACCACAGAAGGGGAAAGAATAAGAATAATGGTGTTTAAGTATGAAGGAATTAAGATACGTAAATAGATATACATGCATAACCAAGGAGAATCAGACATATAACTGATAAAACTATAAACCAACATGCATCAAAGCCATTTTTTAATCTAAAGAAGAAATCTCTGTGTGTGAGTATGTACAAATACATGCATGCATCTGTAGCTGAGTTTTTCAAGAATCAGGAGCAATGTTCTGCAAAGGGAAAGATCTTCACAATGAGCTCATTAGTAATAATCTCATTAGTTAAAACTCTCTTTTTGTATCCTGTCTAGCCTTGACCTGCATAAATTATGCAGGCTTCAAACAGCTTTCCTAGCTTTTTTGCTGAATAGATGAGCCTGCTGCATAGCTAAAGCACATGACCTTCAGATGCTGTTTCAGAACAGCATTAGTCTGTCATAGAGACTGCCAGAAAAAAATAAAAAAATAAAAAAACCCAAACAACCCACACAACCCACACAATAGTAGAACTTGTTTTCCATTTAAGTGGGAATCTTTTTTTGTTGTTGTTGTTTCCAGAGCTGAAGTGAACCTGATCTGTAAAGCAACTTTCTAAACAGAATGGGAAATACTGCAAGATGAAGTTTTTAAGTTTTAGTGACAAAACTTAAAGCTTTTGATTACCATTTTCTACCTGAAGTTATGTGTTCTTGGCTGACTGTAGTCTTCAGAGGTCTTTCTTCTCAAGACCCCCTTAGGAAACTTCATAAATATTATCTTAGAATTCTTACAATCCATTTTAGTAAAATAAATGAAATCAAAACACTATAATTGTTGGATATTAAATAAGATTCCTAAAGCTGTATAAAAATAAAGCTAAAGAGAAATATCTCTATTTGATAATACTTCTGTGCCTTATATTTATTAACGAGTACCCTGGGTTGTAGTCAGACAGGCATTTTAAAGGTACACTTTTCTCAAGAATACAATAATCTTTATCCTACTGTATGATATGAGGCTAAATTATATTGGCTACTAATAGGACCTCATGTCCTGTATTTGTTTTATCTTAGACTCTAGTAGGTCCAGCTTTAAATAAAGATCTTATTACCTGTAGAAATGCAGACCAAAACCCACTTATTTTACCCAAAGCAATTCACAGTCTGATATGAGAGTGATCTGGTAGAATCAGAATGTAAAGCTGGCAGAATGATGGCCATACCAAATGGTTTAAATTTGTGCAATAGATGTAGTCCAGGTTTCTGCCAGAAGTTACTACTAGAAAAGAACCATTTCATCCACAAATAAAAGGTTGATGATGAGTAGCAATTCTCATATACTCACATTGGCCTACTAGTGACGGTCGCCATATGAACCTGAATTTCTGTCAAATTCTTATTTAGTGGAATACAGAAAAGGAGGGAGTCATCTGAATCCATTGCAACTACTGTAACCACAGATATTCATGGAATAAATGTCCTGCTCAGAATGGCTTTCTGAATATCTGCTGCTCACAACAATATGAAGAGAAAAAATGTTTCTGAAATCTTTTCACCAAATTATGTACAAAAGCTCAAAATCTATAGTATGCCAGAAGAGAATAGGAGGCAGCAAAAATCTACCAAGCATCTTAGATCACTGCTTTAGGAATTTATTAAACTAAACTCCCAAGATTTTATTATGAAATAGACTGTTCCCCAGTCTACAAAAATGGGGCTAACTTCCCCTCCTGCCCGATATAAACCCTCTGATAGTACATTGACCTGTCAGAAATTGTTCTTTTTAACTCCAAATCTGGCACTGAGTTTTAACCTTGAGCACAGGAAAAAAAGATATCAACTAGATACTTGTGAAATTTTATTCACACTAGGCTTAACAGTGCACTCCTCTCTACATCCTCTCAATCTGTAGCAATCTGCCAACCTTTAAAAGAAAGAAAATTGTCTTCTTTCTCCCTGTCTTTCTTATGGAATGACAAGCTTTTATGAAGGTGAAAAAGATCCTCTCTGGTCTCCAGAAAGGTCTTCTCTGGTTCTCAGAAGAATCTCTGAAAAAAAATGTGCTTATACTGAATATGTAAATACAGTTCAAACAAATACAAGTCCAGTTTAACTCTTATGGCAGATACCAACATATAAACCGATACTCAATACAGAATGAATGAGATCAGACCAACATTTTAGTTTTTGCTTGACATGCCTATGTATGTAAATTTACTTTTGCAAACACCTGATATACATATTTTGATAGTGTTCTGATCAAGATCTTCAGCATCTAGATCTGCATGTAGATTCTGGGAGTATACAAAATCTAAAGAATAGATCTAAAACAAGTACACGGCACCAATTGTTTTAGTGCGAAACTGGAGTTCTCATATGTATTATTTCTCTTAAATTCATAGAATCATAGACTCATACAATCGTTTAGGTTGGAAAAGACCTTTAAGATCATCCAGTCCAACCATTAACCTGACATTACCAAGTCCACACTAAACCAATTAAAGGTAGACTAGACTAAACCATGTCCCGAAGTGCCACGTCTACCCATTTTTTGAACGCTTCCAGGGATGGTGACTCCACCACCTCTCTGGGCAGCCTCTTCCAATGTTTGACTACCCTTTCCATGAAGAAATTCTTCCTAATATCCAATCTGAACCTCCCTTGGCACAGCTTGAGCCCATTTCCTCTCGTCCTATTGCTAACTACGTGGGAGAAGAGACCAACACCCACCTCACTACAACCTCCTTTCAGGTAGTTGTAGAGAGCAATAAGGTCTCCCCTCAGCCTCCTCTTCTCTAGGCTAAACAATCCCAGTTCCCTCAGCCACCCCTCCTAAGGCCTGTGCTCCAGACCCTTCACCAGCTTCATTGCCCTTCTCTGAACACACTCCAGCACCTCAATGTCTTTCTTGTATTGAGGGGCCCAAAACTGGACACAGTATTCCAGGTGCGGCCTCACCAGCGCCTAGTACAGGGGAATAATCTCCTCCCTGCTCCTGCTGGCCACACTATTCCTGATACAAGCCAGGATGCTGTTGGCCTTCTTGGCCACCTGGGCACACCGCTGGCTCATGTTCAGCTGGCTGTCAACCAACACCCCCAGGTCCTTTTCTGCCAGGCAGCTTTCCAGCCACTCTTCCCCAAGCCTGTAGCGTTGCAGGGGGTTGTGACCCAAGTGCAGGACCTGGCACTTGGCCTTGTTAAACCTCATACAGTTGGTCTTAGCCCATCGGTCCAGCCTGTCCAGGTCCCTCTGCAGGGCCATCCTACCCTCCAGCAGATCAACACTCCCACACAACTTGGTGTCATCTGCAAACTTACTGAGGGTGCACTCAATCCCCTCATCCAGATCATTGATAAAGATATTAAACAAGAGTGGCCCCAAAACAGAGCCCTGGGGAACACCGCTTGTGACCAGTCGCCAAGTGGACTTAACTCCATTTAGCACTACTCTCTGGGCTCAGCCACCCAACCAGTTTTTTCCCCAGCAAAGTATACGCCCATCCAAGCCATTAGCTGCCAGCTTCCCAAGGAGAATGCTGTGGGAGACAGTGTCAAAGGCTTTACTGAAGTCCACGTAGATGACATCCACAGCCTTTCCATCATCCACCAGGCTGGTCACCAGGTCATAAAAGGAGATCAGGTTGGTCAAGCAGGACCTGCCTTTCATGAACCCATGCTGGCTGAGCCTGATCACCTGGTTGACCTGCTCTTGCCTGTTGAGTTCACTCAAGATGAACCACTCCATAATCTTTCCTGGCACTGAGGTCAGGCTGACAGGCCTGTAGTTCCCCGCGTCCTCCTTCCAGCCCTTCTTGTAGATGGGCGTCACGTTGGCAAGCCTCCTGTCATCAGGGACCTCCCTTGTTAACCAGGACTGCTGATAGATGATGGAAAGTAGCTTGTCAAGCTCCTCCACCAGCTCCCTCAATACTCTCGGGTGGATCCCATCCAGCCCCATAGACTTGTGAGCATCCAGGTGGCATAGCAGGTCATTAACTGCTTCCTCCTGGACTATGAGGGCTCTATTCTGATCCCTGTTCCTGTCTTCCAGCTCAGGGGCCTGAGTACCCTGGGGATGACTGGTCTGGCTATTAAACACAAAGGCAAACATGGCGTTAAGTACCTCAGCGTTTTCCTTGTCCTTGGTGACAATGTTCCCCCTGCATCCAGCAAAGGATGGAGATTCTCCTTGGCTCACCTTTTATTGTTGATGTACTTATGAAAACATCTTTTATTGTCTTTTACAACATTGGCCAGATTGAGTTCTTGCTGGGCTTTTGCTTTTCTAATTTCCTCCCTGCATGACCTAACAAGATCCCTGTACTCCTCCTGAGTTGCCCACCCCTTCTTCCAAAGGCGGTAGATTCTCCTTTTTTCCCTGAGTCCCAGCAAAAGCTCCCTATTCAGCCAGGCCGGTCATTTTCCCCGCCAGTTGTTCTTACAGCACCCGGGGACAGCCCGCTCCTGCGCCCTTAAGATTTCCTTCTTGAAGAAGGCCCAGCCTTGCTGGACCCCTTTGCCCTTCAGGACTGCCTCCCAAGGGACTTTCCCAACCAGCGTCCTGAAGAGGCCAAAGTCTGCCCTCCAGAAGACCATGGTAACAGTTTTGCTGCCCCTCCTCTTTACATTGCCAAGAATTGAGAACTCTATCATATCATGGTCTCTAAGCCCAAGATGGCCTCCGACCACGACATCCCCCACAAGCCCTTCTCTGTTGTTCAACTCTTCTTTCATCTGGCCCCACCTTTTAAGGTAGATAAATGTCTTCATTTTCTGAATTTTACACTTCAGTCATGGAATCACTGGGAAAAAACAGCAGGTTGGGAGGACCTCTGAATGCCTAAAGTAGTCTAATTTCTAAGTTACGTCAGGTTTCTCAGGGTTTAGTCAAAAAATATTTAAAATCTCCAAGGGCAGAGATTTCACAATAACTTGGTGAAACCTATTCTAATACTTGGTATTCTTATTAAGATTTTTTTCTTTTTTAATTATATCTGGAAGAAATGCCTCTTTCTTCACCTTTGATGATACAAGGGTAGTATATTAGACTATGCTGAAAGCCTTCCTAAGGTAAGGTGAATGACACCCACTGCTTTCCTCTTATAGAAGGCTAACAGGTTGGTCAGGCATGATTTTCCATTGGTAAATCCATATTAGTTGTCTCCAAACACTTGCTTGTCCTTCATGTGATGGGAAATGGATTTCCATCAAATTTGTTCCATTTTGCTCCATAATCTTCCAAAGGACTAGACATCCTGCAGTTTCCTGGACCCTCCATCTCACCCTTCTTAAAGATGCATGGTTAAATTCCTCTTTTTGATTAGGCTGTCTGTAGCAGATACCTTCAGGGGTGGCCACCCCAACCAGTGCAGCATGTCACCACCTTCCTAGCACTGACTCTGGAAGTTACATACAGCCTCAGACACCACCTCCATTTTCCCTGTACTTTACCAGTTTCTGTATCTTCACCAATTTCTGCATTAACTTGCTAGTTCTTGTTTTCATCTCCCAGCTGGTGGCACTTCCTAGGTGCTAGTACTGTAGGAAGCCAGACAGAAGCCTGCTCTGCACCTCTACCCACCATGCACAAGATTTTGCTTGGCAGGCAATTTATTTCATTGATATTTTGGCTCTTGGCTGCACGTTTATGACCTGGAGAACACCGAGTCCATTCTGCCTCCCATGCTGAGCTCCAAATTGCTCCTAATAGGAGATCTAGAAACCTGGCATCGTTCTGATAACTTTGCCTAAGGGATCCATTTGGAAAGGTTTCTCAGAGCACCTGACAAACCCAGCTGGACCAAACTGCATAAATGTAGTGGCACCAATCATCTTCAGAAGCCAGCTTAGAAGAAAGGATGAAACCCACAGGCCTACTGTGTCAAGACTGCTAATCCTCTGCCAGAGGACTATTGCATTTTCTCCTAGACTTAGGTACCTTACCCAAGGGTGTAGGAAAGCACCTCCATCAGCTTGAGATCTCAGGCTCCTATCAACCATGAAGACAGAGGCCCCCTGTAATGATGGAGCAGGTCTTTCCAAGTAGACTGGTGACTACTAGTCAAAACTACAATTGGAAGTGAGCAGTTGTACAGTAATGCCTTCTGCTCTTGCTTACAGGACAGACATGATTTTATCATACATATTTTTCTAAAGTCAGGTGCTCACAACACCAGAGCATGCTGAACCAGCTGTCACAACCCAGCTCCATGGAGAGCTAGTTCTGTTTCTGATAGCAGTTTAACTCTCTGATACATTAGTGTGGCACCATATGCAGTCTAATTAGCTGGGTCAATGGCGTATGTAATGTAGCTATATAGTTTCTAGTCCCAAAGCTTGCTGGTTCAGGTTTAACATCTAGTTTGATGTTGTATGCTGTGCATCCCATGAATAAGCAGACATGCTATGGATAGTTTGTTCCTTTTTTCAGTTAATAGACATAGAAGCTTGTCAAACTATAGGAGTTTGTAAGCAATGATGTCAGATTCCAAGATAAAAAATGCATTAAATATATAGATCAGACAAAAGGAACTCAACAGTGGAGCTGAAAATTGTTTTAACAACTAGGCCAGATGTGCTTAGTTCTTCTTTATGCTGATCATCATGGTACAGCTGTTTCAGCTGTATCATGTGAATACAGATGCCTTTTCGCAACTTTCAAATCCAAAGAGTGGCTAGCCTAAGCTGACATGTTTTGCATCCCTACAGTTAAAAATTACTGTAGATGCTCTACAACAGTTCTTCCTGTGTGAAAATGCTTGTTTCCTGAAAGTATGGAGCAAATGTTTGCTGTTAAACTGTTACCCTTCACAGTGTTAGCAGATTCTGCAATGTATTTCAAAAACATCAAAGCTATATATATATTTTTTTCAAGCTGGAAAGCTGTAGAAGCGAAGACAAGACTTTCCTTCAAAAACAGTGACAAAACAAGGTATCTGGTACCTTTGAGAACCACTTAGAAAAATATACTCCTCTACTCGTATTTTCATATTTTCTTTAAAGGAGCATTTTATGTTTATCATTCCCCTGTTTTCCTGAATTACTTTAATTTGGTCTTAAGTGTGCTGTTTCCTAGTGTCTCAGGATGTTGGCCTGGTTTCTTGTGAGTTCAAAGACATGGTGTGTGTTACTCTCTGTACACAGCCATATGCTATATAAAATAAGCTGGGGAAAAAAAACCAAACAAAACAACCCCTACTAAAATATTTGGCAGTATGTTCTATCAATCCCTTTGGCAGGAAAATATCTTATGCACAGACTTTTTCAGTTTTTCTTTTGAAGACATAGCAGACTGAATTCTGACTTAGGACACGGCAATGTAAGTAGGAAGTGACTCAACTGAAGCCAGTAAAATATAAAAAATTCAAAAGTACCTTTAGTGAAAAACGAACCATTTCATTAGATTTTTATAGACATTTATGTGAAATACACTGGAGACATTTTGCTTAAAACAAAGCTAAGTAAAACTGACTTGTGAAAGTGTTAAATGACTGTAGTGTCTCAATACATGCGGGTCTTGCTCACTGCATGTTCTGAGATGGAAACATTATAGGCTAAGACCTCCATAAGAAGGAGGAATCTGTAGGATTCTTTTTTTTTTAAATACCAGTCCTTTTTCATGGTGACCTAAACGCTGAGCTATGAGTACAGAGATTTTACTTATTCCTGCTTCCATTAATGTTAAAGAAACATAGACAGAAGGTACCATACAGGCTAGTGAATTATTTCTGAAAACAGTTGTCACTTTATAAACACTGGCCCAGAAAATCAGAAATCTGTATTACTTTAAAAAGTATAATGGGCAGAATTCTTGTTTTACATACAGTGGATAGATAGAATATAACTTCACTGAAGTTAGTATACCTAAGAGTACCAAGTAAATATTGGTAAAATGGAAGGATTCTCAAAGAAAAATCAGTAAAATTAAAGGGTCGTGGAGTGTACTTTTAATAATTTTCTAGTTTAACAAGAGCTCAGGTTGCCTTTTAACCACAGTCATATACACTACATTGGAATGCAAGAATGGACCATAATGGTTCAGAACAAGGGTCCTTCCTTCCTATCCAGTATCATGCCTCAGACAGCAGTCAATAGTGAGTCAGTAGGTAAGTGTATCACAGTGAGGTAAAGACTCAAAGAGTCTGTCCTGCTCTCTGCATCCTTTCCTGTTTGTTCTGCCTTCTTACTCCCAGCCACACTTGTACCAGTATGATTATTCACTGAACTTCACAATGACATATAACAGGAAAAGTATTCAAGTTTGATTTAATCCAGATCAGTGCCCTGTGAATGACTGTGACTAATTGTTGGATTGTAATTCATATAAATATTTTACTTTCCACAATATAATGTGGCAATGAGTTCCCCTTTTCTGCACTTTGTTTGAAAAAATGTTGGGGGTGGGGTGTTGATTTTGTTTGAACATGCTAATTAGAATTTCTTATAATGCTGAAAAATGTTCTTATGGAAATAAATGAATAATCAATCTCTATTTGTGTTTCTATGACACATGTTCTTGCCACAACTTCTGCTTGTGTAAATGTAATTATCCTAACAGCTGAACTACTTTAGTCAGGTATAATTTATTCTTATTTTATTTTCCAAAGGAGGAAGAAGGGGGACATAGAAAACTAGCCATTGAACACTGACTCTTCTTATGTGATTGGGGAAAATATGTATTTTAATAAAATCTCTATCAAGTAATTAGTACTGGAAATTAAAGCAGTGTCTTAGTAACACATCTGTGTGTTGCAGTGTTCCTGTATTACTTGTCATCATGACTTCTGTCTAAAACATTTACATTCATGAGGCTAGTTTAAGTTACTTCAATCCCATAATCGAGACAATATTCAAGGGCAGCACTAAATTCATTTCTGACATCTCAAATTGAGGGGAAATAAGAACTAGCTCCAGCAAGACAGAAATATTAACCAACACACAAGTTAATCATGTATGCTATTCATCAAGACACTAAGAGGGGTAGGAATCCCCATAGTGTTACTTAAATTGCAGGGAAGGATGCATTTTTTGAGAGAGGGTATGATAAATTTTGTTTCTGTGAAATCCTCACTGGTTTACACTCTATTTTAAATGTGATAACAATGGGGATTGACAGTTAGATAATTGATTTTCAGTGTGTGCTGTTATATATTTTGGGTAACTGCATCCAAAATTAATTAACCCAGAACAGATTTCCTCCCGGTTTCTTCAGGTTAGTTGATTAAGAATTAGAACAGAGTAGTCTGAACAAATTCCCATCTAGGGCATAATGGAACATAATGTATTTTTCATATTGACTAAAAAAAAATAAATCTTGAGAGTCTACAGTACCTTTCCTGAATAACAGAGAGAATATATTAATTTAAACTGGGGCAAATACAACAGAAACTTCTGAATTCCAGTACCCTCAGAGAAATGCTAAGTCAGACAGATACCGTCTTAATCCTTGTCATCTCCAAAGATATGAATAGACCTTGGTGAAATTTGTGAGACTAATGGTTATATTTCAACCACCTGTAATGCAATTGATTTTTCAGGTTTTATAATTGTGACCTGTTTGCAACCATGCAAATTTTTATTAAACTGCTTGTGTCTCTAAATTACTGTATGGCAGTTCAATTAAAACACTTCTGTCAATAATATTTTGGGTACTTCGTATTCACCAGAAGACGGGTTATCTTTATCACGTGACACTATCTGTTTGCATTCTGAGTAAGTGAAACTTCTAAGGAGAAGAAAAACTTGATGAAAACACTTGGCCTGCTCAGCTGGAAGGGAAAAGGGAGCAGCTGTGGAGATAGGTTGGCGAATGTGGGTACTTCTACCCTTTTTTTTTGCCTTTTATTTTTTCCCTTGGAATACCTGATTGACTTGGCTTCTGTGCCCTTATTCTACTATAGCAGTAGTTTGGGTTTGGGTTTTTTATCATTTAATAACATTTAGGGCCATCTACTTTTTTCAAACTTAACAGTAAATAACTAAAAATCACTATGTGGTCTGTGTAGTAAAAACTGAAATCAGTGGCAGGAGGATCAAAGACAGGGACTAACCTCATGTAAACAAAAATAGTTGCAGGAAAAAATTACAGGCTTCATACAATACATTGTATTTAAGGCCAAACTGTATGCTTGTGATACTGCTCTGGGCCTAAAAGTGAGCTTCAGGATAATCCAAGCAATTGTTAAATCTTTCAGAAGAAACCTTTGAATGAAAAATAATTCTTGATCCAAACTGTAAGTAAGCATGTTCTTCATTATATTTTTTCTCTGGAATTATCTATGGTGTTCCTCATAATACCATCAGAGTGCTTAGGAAATTTTAACTAAATTCTGTTTGTTACCTGACTACAAGGTAAGATACCTATGAGATGAATGATGATGATTTGTACTGTTTTACTGATGAAGACAGGTGCACAGGAAGAAGGTTAAGAGTGTCCAAGAGTTTTAGGGAGTCAATTTTAGATATCAAAGATCTGAGGCTTGTGTGGTTTGGTTTTTTGGTGTGGGGTTTGTTGTTAGGGGTTTTTATTTTGTTTTGTTTTTTTTTCCCCAAGGGTGCAAATATACTCACCTTAGAGGGCCCTGGCTAAATCACATCTCATTTTAGAACAATTATCTTTAACTATTTTAAGCAGCGGTGGGCACACATGTCATACAACCTTCAAATTTCAACTGGAACACTTCATAGCTTAGAAGTTTGCTATTGTCTTCTCAGCTAAAGGGCTTAAACTTCATGTGCTATATTTTCAAAAAGTGCACCAAACACAAGATGATTTGCTATTTTTAACTGATGCATTATTCTTTCCCACAACTCCATATTTGCCAGCAAAAAATTAGTTCCAATAAAGTCTGTTAATTATTAGTGAGACCAAATCAAATTGTAGATGTTTCTGAGTGCAAGCACATCTCAAATTCAAACTAGAAAAAGCAGAAATAGATAATTTTTTTGTAAAAATATTTGCTTTCAAAAAGCAAACATTTTTCTGCCAGCCCTTGCAGTAGATGTGCATGCACATCTAAGAATCACTTCATCAATAGGACATAATTAATATGAATTGAAACCAATCCTGCAAATCCCTTTACTGGATTTAGTAACTTTCCCCCACAAAAGAGCAGATCAATTTTCAATGTAACTCAACAACATGTAGCATAATTTCAGTTCCTTCTGAACTGACCACTAAAATGAAATTACATTCACTGGAATATGATCACACTTAGCAGCATCTCAGAATATTACAGCAAGCATTTCTGAAATTTGAGACTTCTGAGAAAGAGGAAAGATTCATTTTCTACTTATTATCTTAGTTGTAGTTTAAAAAAATATTCAGTCTTTTAGAGGAAATTTACAATGTACATAATATGAGCAATGTACAATATATTTTTATCGAGTCATTTTTCATGATCCTGCAGGAGTATGAA
Source organism: Pelecanus crispus (assembly GCF_030463565.1). Lineage (NCBI taxonomy): Eukaryota > Metazoa > Chordata > Aves > Pelecaniformes > Pelecanidae > Pelecanus > Pelecanus crispus. The sequence goes on from NC_134645.1 coordinate 108,296,698, forward strand.
GAGTTTTCACTAGAATGAAAGATAGAGTAGCCATTTGTTGCAAGTATGTCTTGACTATAGCAATGGTACTACAAGCTACATAAAATCAGCAATAAAGAACACAGGATTGTCAAGAAAGGAAACTTTGTCTGAATATGTACTTCTTACCTTCACTGATAAAATGTTGGTAATAATACTTCAAACTCTATCACAGAATGTTGGTAGGATTAATTACTGATGTAAGACAAAAAATTATATAAATTGGCTAGGTATCATAATTGCTACCTTAAAGGACAGAAAATTACATTGATCTGAACTTCTGAAATAGAACATTAAAAAGAAAGAGAGGTTTGTTCAAAAAGTCAGAGATACATTTAAGGTTTAATTTCTCAACTACTACTCTTATCATACATTTCAGTGTGCCCTTTTTATATAGTAAATAACAGACAGCGCAATGAAACAATTTTCCTTCAACAAATCATGTCCTGGTTTCGGCTGGGATAGAGTTAATTTTCTTCCTAGCAGCAGGCATAGTGCTGTGTTTTGGATTTAGTAGGAGAAGAATGTGGATAACAAAAAAAAGCTTCTGGGTCAAGATGAGGAGATCCCTCAGCAGATACTGTCACTGGCAAAACAGACTCGACTTAGGGAAATTAATTTAATCTATTGCAATTTAAAAACAGAGTAGGGTAATGAGAAATAAGAACATATCTGAAAACTTCTTCACATTACCCTTCCTTCTTCCCAGGCCCAACTTCCCATGGGCTGCATTTCTTTATGAACTGCTCAAGCATGGGTCCTTTCCATGGGGTGCAGTCATTCAGGAACAGACTGCTCCAGCATGGCTCCCCCACAGGGTTACAGGACCTGCCAGAAAACCTGCTCCTGCATGGGCTTGTCTCCACGGGCCAGTTCCTGCAAGGAGCCTGCTCTAGCACGGGCTCTCCACAGGCTGCAGCCTCCTTCAGGGCACATTCACCTGCTCCATCGTGGGGTCCTCCCCAGGCTGCAGGTGGGTATCTGTTCCACCGTTAACCTCCCTGGGCTGCAGGGGAACAACCTGCCTCACCATGGTCTGCACCAGGGGCTGCAGAGGAATCCCTGCTCCAGTGCCTGAAGCACCTCCTCCCCCTCCTTCTTCAATGACCTTGGTGTCTGCAGAGTTTTTTCTCCCTCATATTCCCACTCTTCTCTCCCAGCTGCTTTTTGCATGACATTTTTTATCTGTTTTGTAGCTGGCTGGAACTGGCTCTGTCAGACATGGGACAGCTCCTGGTATCTTCTCACAGAAGCTACTGCTGCAAGTCCCCTCCTACCAAAGCCTTGCCATGTAAACCCAAAGCAGTTTAGAATACAGTCATCATTTGTTAAGCAAGTATCAACATTACTTTCCTTAGTTCCCTGGTCACAACACACATTTTCACAAATAAAGTTAATATGCTTTAAAAAAACCTTTGAAATATTATGGGCCATAAAAATAGTTATTTGTGAAGGAGGTGTTTCAACTCAAATAAGAATTGCTTAACAGACCTTCATATGAAGGAACAGTGAGTGACCACAGACTCCCCATGTTTTTCCATATTTTCCTCATGTCTTCAAGTGATGGATGCTGACATTTCATTGGTGGGATCCTGGGAGCAGCCACGTCCCCAGAGCCACTAGCTCCTGTGTGTGTGGCAGTTCTGTTTCCATGTGGCTGGTACTAACAGTGGTATCTGCAGCAGCAGAAGTCACAGACAGCTGATGGTGATGCCGTGACAGTAGCTGGGGAGGATTTCTGGTGTTCTTTCCTGGGTGGAAGGGTGCAGAGGTAAGGGAAAATGGTTTAGAATATGATTAGTCTCTTGACTGCAGCCAACATACCATACCTATGAAAAGCAGAAAGCAAGGAGGGTTGCCTTTCTCCTGCTGGCCAGCATTGGAGTCAGTCAGTGAGGGGACAGAACTGTATTACAGTGTATTGTAGTAAACTGCATTATCATTGCAGTTTGAAAATGATGTAGAAACTATCTGTAATATTACAAGGATGTTTATTTTAAAGAATCCAATTCATATATTTTAAATTTTGAAAAAAATGTTGTCTTTAGTTATTGCTATACAACCCTCATTCAGTGTGTTCGAAAAAGGTGGAAAGTGTATCAGAGAATTATATTGCATGAAGGTAGTTCAGGAATTATTGCTGTACTCAGCAAAATGTGAACATGCTCAAAGGGAGCTAGTTTTTAAAATGCTGGGTTATTTTTAACCAACCAGCGTATCGTCTTGTTGTCTTTGTTGTTGCTATAGCTGTGTGTAGCCTATAGTCCTTTTTTTTGCTACATGTGATAGCTATTCATCACAAGTTTTTCATCTTCTCAACATCAGAAGACACTTCCTAAAACACTTCCATCTGCATGGTTTATAAAGTAATTAATGGAGCAGATATGAGTGCACATAGTTCAAGGGAGATTATCAATATATTGATAACATAGTAGCTGAATTTCTACAAATTTCCTGTCTTCTTTTTGCAGTTATATTAAAGTTCCCAAATTTGAAATGTGAAGTAGAGCTACTGAATGCCAACCTTTTCTGTGTGTCTCAGGTTCCATTAGACCAAACGTAATCGCCGTGCTTTCCAACATAATGCTTACAATACATGTCCATGCAGCATGACAGATATATGATAAGTGCAAAATAACTGTAAATGTATTTCTAGCAGTTTTCAGTTTTCTTTGACAATGCAACCCATTAAATTAGGTGGCCACTTTAACCTGACCTGAACAAGAACATATGCTTCTTTTCTAAGCAATTCGGAACATACATCATCTACTACTGTGACAAAATACTTTTGAACTGCTACCTCTAAAAGGCATTAAAGAGCTTACTGTTGGAATAGGTTGAGGAGAGAAGAGACAGCCAAAGCTTGAAAGAGGTATGAAGTGGGTCCTTCCTCTAATAGCTCAGTGAGACATGAGGCGGCAGAGAGCTTTTCAGTTGCACACTTTGAGCTGTGCCAGCATGAAGATATTTCTTCCGTGTTTTCTGAGTAATCAGTGAGCAGACTTCCCTGCCTTTTCTGTATTGAGTCTTTATTGTAGGTAGACAGAGACCAAATGGTGAAACTGAGATGACAACACTGACAGGGAGTAGCAGTGCATGTAATACCAGAGGAAGGAATGAGTGGAGAAGGACAAGAAAGTACCAAGGCAACAGTGAAAACGAGGGGGTAGAAGAGAAAAAAGCATGATTAAACAAAGGCTCTAGGAGGAGCCTGCAAAGAAGAGTTGCATTTTGAGGAAAGGGATCTACAGAATAAAAATTACTAAATTGGAAGAAAAAGAAATCAGTGATAGAGAATAATTGAAAAGAAATAACACAGCTTTGGGAGGAAAAACAGGAAGAATGAGATCTGGAAGACAGGCAAACAGAGTATGGGAGAAGAGCTGCTGTTCTGGTCACTTGTTTACCCAAAAGTATATGGGGAATCACTCTTCTGCAAGTCTCACCTTTAGACTTCTGGCCTGCTGCAAAGCTGCTCTGAAAAATCCAGCCTCAGTTATTTTCATGTTCTTGCCCTGTCATTCTCATTACTCACCCAATGGGAACCACGATGTAAAAAATAAGCAAAGTCATCAGCTTCACAGCATTTTATATTGATCCACAAATACAAATGTCATGTGCAGTTTTTCCCAGGATAAAAAATCAGAGAAATGGGAAGGAAGGTGGCTACCTGGGGATACTATTGCTGAAATATGACTTTCAAAAGGCCAAATGTGTTTCACCTATAAAGACAACATGACCAGAGTTCAGGTAGAGTTTTCAATTCATAAGTTGTTCCTTTTTTATGTATTTTTTTCTTTTCAAAATTTGATCATCACCAGTGCAACAGAAACATACTCAAAATAAATTGAAAAATGTAATGAATTATCACAACAAAATATTTTATACTTGACATTCAGAGCTGTGGAGTGATTGCTGGAGGTGACTTAGACACCAGACGTAGATTTACAATTACAAGAAAGGTACAGCATTGAAGAAGCTTTCTGGATGGAATGCAGCTGGATGCAAGGAATCTATCCCACAGAAGTTCCTAAGCCTGTAACCTTGGATGTTTCAACCCAGGGGAGCCTGGTGTGCTGATTCTGAGAGGAGCTGCCCAGGGGGTGGAGTGGTGTGGAGACATCATGGCCAAGCCCTGTGATAAGGGAACTCGAAGGGGCACCATGGTCCTGATAAGCTGCATAAGTGATACCCTGCGTCAGCAAACTATCATGATGTTGACAAAAATGCTGTCCTTTAGTAACTTTTACTCATTATAATATCATTATAATACTAGAACACACTCCCATCTCAAAACCCACCCGTCTCCAAGGTAAGACCCCCCCTCACTGAGCCTGCGCTCTGAATTTTTCTGGGCCTGTACCTTTAAAATGAAGCGAGAAAGTTTTACACCAATCGTAACAAAAGTATGTATGACTAGAGTCCCTCAAGCTCCACCTAGTGTGTAAAATACTATAAAATTGGCCTAAGGGAGAGGGGATGTTAGGGAAGACATCACCGTGTACCACTCTGACCTCTGGGATCAGTCGACGGGCTGAGCCTCTCTTCCCCCCCATCGGGACGCCTTTGGGTAAGAATCTAACACTTGGTTATACCAAGTGCCTCCCCGGGAAACTTAGAAACCTCTATAGAGTTGCTTTTATGTCTTTTGATGCATCTGTGTTATTCTAAACTTTGGTATTCGTAGGTGCCTTGCAGTCAGTGAATTTATCACCGGTAATCCAAAGAACCTGTGTGTCTGTTGCTTTAATAAATTGCTTTGATTTATTGGTCTAGCGTGATAGTGGTCATTGAACGCGACCACACACTTTAAGTGTGGCCGTGATAGTTCATGCAGCACGACTAGACGAAAGGTGCCTACGTTATTTGTGAATCCGCAATCGTGACAGTTCAGTGTGCTGAACGCGACCGGACTTATAACGATAAATTGGGTACCTTCCAAAGCCTCTCTTCACGCAACAAGAGCATGAGTAAAAGATAAAATACATTAGTCGATGTCACTGTGTTTTGAGACAATAAATTCTGTAACTTAGCACTATCATGGAAGTAATTTCTATGGGAAAAAATGTCATTGATTTCTTTAATGAAACACGTAGAACATGAATGTGTAAAGCAAGCAATAAATTAGTATTTTGTTTTCATAGAAAATTCAGATACGCTATTGTTGATTGGTGTTTGCTCTGTAAAAGCAGACACATATTTGCTACACAACATGCTTAGCCTAAACTGTATTTTTAAATCAAGTTTAAAGTAACCCAGTTCTTTTATTAATGCCACTCTGGAGATTAATTCATCCATTTTCAACCTTTTCACACTGTCGTGGTTTAACCCCAGCCAGCAGCTAAACACCATGCAGCTGCTCACTCACTCCCCCTACCCCGATGGGATGGGGGAGAGAATCGGAGGAGTAAGACTGAGAAACACTCCTGGGTTGAGATAAGAACAGTTTAATAATTGAAATAAAGTAAATGGTAATAATAATAACAACAATATAATAATAATAGTAATAATAATAATATACAAAGCAAGTGATGCACAATGCAATTGCTCACCACCTGCTGACCGATACCAACAGTTCCCGAGCAGCGATCGCTGCTCCCCAGCCAACCCCCCCCCCCAGTTTATATACTGAGCATGACATCATATGGTATGGAATAGCCCTTTGGTCAGTTTGGGTCAACTATCCTGCCTGTGCCCCCTCCCAGTTTCTTGTGAGCCTGGCAGAGCATGGGAAGCTGAAAAGTCCTTGACTAGCATAAGCAGTACTTAGCAACAACTAAAAACATCAGTGTGTTATCAGCATTATTCTCATCCTAAATCCCAAACACAGCACTGTTCCTGCTACTAGGAAGAAAATTAATTCTATCCCAGCAGAAACCAGGACACACACATACCTTGAAAAGTCTGCAAACCACTGAAACATTGGTTAGGCTATTTACAGAATAAGTTTTTCAAGTGTTTGCTTAATAACATATTTTGCAGATACCCTATATTTGGCATTTGACATTCAACACGCAAAACATTCAATAAAAATGAAATTCTGTGAAAATTTCCTACAAAATGGCCAGAACTAAGATCCCCAAATCTTAAATAATTTCAAGATATTCTTGCTAACATTTTGAGAAGAATGAAGGTCAAGCAGCCTCAATAAAATGAAATATTAGTTTAATATATAATTTTATTTCCAAATGTATATTACCCTTATTTATATCTTCCTCATGTAATTTGGTATAAACTTCACAGATAAGGTGCGATAGTTTGGTTTTCTCTCCTTACGGCCTACTAATTATTGTTTATATCAAATATGGATGTTGAGCTCTTTCCTGCTTTTCAGGAAGTAAGGCACACCCAGAAAATAGCTGTCTTAATTGGCTTTAAGAGGAAACCTTTGGCATATTGGTACTTCTGCACATTGATAAGCTATTCTAAAAGAGGCCATCCACAAATTTAGAACTACAGTTTTCAAGTGATACTTAAATAATTTAAATGTACAGGGGAAGTCATATATCAAATATTTATTTTGGCTGATCTCTGTGTTCTAATTAGAGATAGACCTGAGTTGAAAATTTTTGATCCAGGTGCATTGTACAAAGTTTGGGAATTTCTGAGAGTAAGTTGGTTAATTTTAGAGTCTTATTTTTCAATAACAAATTGCTGAGTTGTGCATAAAAATCCACAGAATAAATTTCTTGAAGTTATATGAACTTATGAAATTAGTAAGGTAATTTAAGACATGTAATGACCAACTATTTAAAGACTAATTAAATAGAAGCATGAAGTGCTAATGGTTTTTGGGCTTTTTTTTCAGTGCTTTGTTATTTATATCACAGTTATGTCTGGAGAGTTCATTCTAGGACCTGTTGAAAGAGATATTATACTAATAAAAGACCTTTGTTCCTCTGAACATCCAGAACTATGACAGAAGTTTAATGTAAAAGGAAATTAGAAAAATTGTGGAGGACCTTATGTTTAAAGATTATAGGTTTCACTGATCATACGGATAGCCCTGCAGGTAAGTTACGCTAAGTTAAATTCCTGATTTGAGAAGCAGGCAGTGTTAGAAAACAGCATTCTGTCTGTAGAATAGATCAAGGGGATGATGATTACTGAGGAAATTAGTCCTTTTTTTGCTTGGCGTGTTATATGATTGTGATTATGTGATTATGGTAATGCTCCATGTGTTTAATAACAGTATGTTCTAGCAGATATCTTAAGCAATATGAGAACAAAAAGGCAAAAGCCAGAAAGTTCACACATTCACTGTGCTCTGCTCCTCAGTCCTGTCACTCAGACATGTTTTCCCTTTAGTTTCTCACTGGACTTCACAATGTAAGCTTTACTAGCTCTTCCAACCTAATAGTTTAGTAAAGTAAATATTCCCGCATGTTGTCCACTCTCAACAAGATGTGCAGCATTAAAAACAGTGGTTATCCACCAGTAGGAGAATTAGAATGAAGATGCTAGGTTATCCCATAAGCATTAACCTGACATCTGAAAAACTTGCAGATGAATGATCAGTTCCAGCTGAATGAAGTTTCCATACCCACAATGTCTTTAATGGAGACTATATATGTACAGTCAGTAGAGGTAATCCCATCATTTGACTACAGTTTTTATGACACCTGAATTAAAACTGTAGTGGAGTAGGTCATATCTTCAAAATAGTAAAGCAAATATTTGCTTTTTGTTTTTGGTTTTTTTTTAAATTAGATATTCAAAATGCAATATGCAAAACTGATTTTTTCTGTGTTAATATTTTTAGGAGACTATTGGATATTACTTGTACTAAATGAGAGGGTTAAAGAAATATATTTTTTTTAATGGGAGATTCTGAAAAGGATCTGTAACTATTGTTTCAGGATACCTTTTAATATTCCTGAGATTTGCCCTGAAGTACTCAACTGAGAATTTCCTTTCTACAGTTGCTGTTATAGACGTGGCTGGTTTTTTAGTTACACCATAAGCATCTCATGCCTGAATACAAGTCTATGTTTTCATGTCCTTTAAATCTTTTAGAGAGGAAATGTTTTATATTTGGAAAAAGAATATGAATCATATGTTTTTCTATTATATAAAAATGAGACTTTTATTTGTACAAAATAAGAGATGTTCAAGTGTTTTAAATTCTACACAGTTCATAGAATCATAGAATAGCTCGGGTTGGAAGGTTCATCCTTTTGTGGAAAAGGGAGGCTGGATGAGATTATCTAGCACCCTGCCCAATCACATCTTGAAAGCCTCCAGTGATGGAGACTCTACCACGTCCCTGGGGAGGTTGTTCCAGTGACTGATTGTTCTCACTGTAAAAAATGTCTTTTGTATATTAAGATGAAACCTCTCCTGGTGCAGCTTGTACACATTGATCCTTGTCTACCCCATGTGACTCCTTGTGAAAAGAGAGCCTCCATCCTCTTTGTAGCCATCCTTTAAGTACTAGAATCCTTTGATTTCTTCTTCAGGGAGAAAAGACCTAATTCCTTCAGTCTTTCCTCATAGGGCAGGTTCTCCAGCCCTTTGATCATCTTCATGGCCCTCCTCTGGATGCTCTTCAGTCTCTCTGTGTCTTTCTTGAATTGTGGGGACCAGAACTGGATACAGTACTCCAGGTGTGGCCTGACAAGCACTGAGTAGAGTGGGATGATCACGTCTCTATTTCTGCTAGTAATGCCCCTCTAGATGCAGCCCAGGATCCGATTTGCCTTGATGCTGCAGCAGCACACTGCTGACTCATGCTCAACTTGTAGTCCACTAGGACCTCCAAGTCCCTTTCAGCAACGTTGCTCCCCAGCCACCCAGATCCTAGCCTGTACGGGTCTCTTGGGTTTTTGAAACCCATGTGCAGGACTTTGTGCTTGTGTTTTTTTAAACTTCATACTGTTCTTGCTACTGTTCTCTCTGTAAGATGCCTCTCCCTTCCAATGTGTTCACCTCACCACCCAGTTTAGTGTCATCAACAAATTTGTGAGGGTGCTTTCAGTCCCATTATCCAGACCATTTATGAAGATGTTGAAACAGCATGGGGTCCCTTATCAATCCCTGGGGGACCCACTTGTGACAGGCTGCCAGCCTGAGTAAAAACCATTGATCAGCATGCTCTGAGTACTACTTGTTAGTCCATTTCCCACCCATCTCACAGACCACACATCCAATCTGTATTTTGCCACTTTGTCCAGAAGGCTGTGGGAAACAGTGTCAAACACTTTGCTGAAGTCCGGGTAAACAACATCGACTGCTCTCCCCATGTCGACAAAAGATGTTATTTTGTTGTAGAAGGTGATCAGATTAGTCTGGCATGATTTACCCTTGGTAAATCTGTGTTGGCTTTTCCCTGTCACCTGCTTCATTTGGTTAGTAATAGTCTCCAGGAGAACTCATTCCATTACTTTCCCAGGAACTGAAGTAAGACTAATGGGCCTGTAAGTTTCCTGGGTCCTCTTTTGGGCCCTTCTTACAGATGGGTATGACATTTTCCCTCTTCCAGTTGTCGGGGACATCCCTGGATCTGCATGACTTTTTGGCCTTGCAACAATAGCTACTTCTCTTAACACCCTGGGGTGGATTCTGTCTGGGTCCATAGATTTATGTGCGTTGAACCCTTACCAGAGGCTGCAGACCACTCCTTCCTTCACTACTGATGGGTCAACACATGCACTGTTGTAGCTACCTAATTTTGTGACCTGGGGTCCAGTTATGCTGGTAAAGGCAGAGGCAAAGAAGCTATTGAGAACATCTGCCTTGTCAGCATTATTAGTGACTAGTTTCCCTGCCCTGTTTAGTTATGGTCCTATGCCTTCCTTGTGCTTCTGTTTACTGCTCATGTATCTGAAGAACCCTTTCTTGTTGCACTTGACATCTTTGACCCCTTTAAGTTCTAGCAGAGCCTTAGCCTTCCTTACTGCATCTCTGCATGCCTGAGCAAGATTCTTGTCCTCGATAGCTGTTTGGATGCCTTTCCATAGCTGGCACTTTTTTTTCTTTTTTGCTTTTAAGCATACCCAAAAGCTCATTGTTAAGCCAGGGTCGTCTCTTGTTCTGCAGTTCATGTGGTGACTGACCTATCTTAACCCAATTCTTCAGCAAATTTAATTCTGAACACATTAATGTGAATTTGGAAACAATGAAAGGTTTTAAAATTACAACAGCTTTACTGACAATATGAATAAACATCAAGCTCTTTGCTTACAGACTCCGCTAAGGGTGGGGTTTTTTTCTACATTTGAAGTCCTTGTAGTTGGTCCTGAAACTACTTTTAATCTATAAACCCCAATAGACTATTTTTTAAGAAAAAACTCCTAAATACCACTTTTAAATGTAAAGTGCGTGCCTCTGTGAAGATCAGTTGTAACAGGTATTTCAAATGGAAGAGATATCACAGCCTTTTCTATAACATTCTTGAGCTTTGAAGGTTACATGGGTGTTCTTTTCACTACAGAAAGGCCTTGGGCTTCTAAAAGAGAATATAGCTGGAGGTACTGCAAATAAACATTGTCAAAACCAATACTGTGGTTATGATTCTTCTTTAACAGTTCTGTAAACAAGAAACAGCTATTGTGACTCATTGAAGTAGCACCTTTGTGAAACAAGATAAAGAATAATCACGCTTTCTGTTTTCCTGTGCTCCTAATGGCAGATATTATTCCTGAAATTTAAAATATATCTTAATCCTTGTATGTACCATGTTTTATTTCAAAAAGGATATCAAAGAACTAGAAAAAGTAAAAGAGGAGTAATGAGATGATCACAGATATGGAAGAGCTTCTTCATGGGAAGAGATTAAATGAGGCAGTGACAGAAGTATTTTCTAGGTAGAAAGCTATATAATAAAGAATAGCAAGAAAAAGGCTGGGGTGGAGGTGGGGGGATAGCACAAGCCCCAGTGATCCCAATATGAAACTATCAAGTAGCAGGCTTAAAACAAAAGGCTATATTTTTCAACACAACATGAAAAGAATCATAGAGACATAGAATCATAGAATAGTTTGGGTTGGAAGGAACCTTTAAAGGTCATCTTGTCCAGCCCCTCTGCAGCGAGCAGGGACATCTTCAACCAGATCACATTGCTCAGAGCCCCATCCAACCTGACCTTGAATGTTTCTAGGGGTGGGGCATCTACCACCTCTCTGGGCAACCCATTCCAGTGTTTCACCACCCTCATTGTAAAAAATTTCTTCCTTCTATCTAGTCTGAATCTACCCTCTTTCAGTTTAAAACCATAACCCCTTATCCTATGGCAACAGGCCCTGCTAAAAAGTTTATCCCCATCTTTCTTCTAAGACCCCTTTAAGTATTGAAAGGCTGCAATAAGGTGTCCCTGGAGCCTTCTCTTCTCCAGGCTGAACAACGCCAACTCTCTCAGCCTTTCTTCACAGGAAAGGTGTTCCATCCCTTTGATAATTTTTGTGGCCCTCCTCTGAACCTGCTCCAACAGGTCCATGTCTTTCCTGTGCTGAGGGCTCCAGAGCTGGATGCAGTACTCCAGGTGGGGTCTCAGCAGAGTAAAGTAGAGGGGTGGAATCACACTCCCTTGAACTTGGGTGAATAATTGTCACATTATAACAAAAATCCATAAGTGTAAAAAGGTTAAAGGCGGCAGTAAGGAATTAATGAAGGAAGCTGGTAGTGTCAAAAGCAATGACCTTCATGCAACCTCCATCTCTGGAAGTACATGATGTGCTGATTCCCAAAAGCTTAGGGAAAATAACAGAGAAAGGATTAATTTTCTCATGTTCTTTCTCATATTTTTACCCTAAACACCTGGTATACTGGCCACTTCTGTAGGCAGAATTCTGAACTGAACAGAAAATTGCCATCCAGTTTGAAAGTTCTCAGGTCCATGTAACATCTACTGTTATAAATCCACAGAATGCTCATGCATTAGCTGCATAAATTATTTTCCTCCCCAGTACCATTAAAGTTTTTATATGAAAAAAATCTAGTTTAATTTAAAGTTACTGTAGTTTAATTTAAAGTACACTTCTGCATCCAAAAATTGCTTATAAACTAAACTATACTTCAGACTCATCCTTTCTTAATTTGGCAAGTTACTTCTAGATTTATTTCACACAGTTAAACATACTAAACTATATTACACAGGAAAAAGTTCTGGATACCATGTGTTAGTTTTATCTTACAAATGACAAAATATAATGGTCTCAAAGAGCTTTTAATGATAATTTACTTTCCATACCTTATTATTTCTTTACATTCACAAGATGTTATGTATACTAGGGGCTAACAGATTCAGCAGTTGTGTGCTGATGTCTATTTAAGTTAGCGTGGTATTCTTTTTACCAAATATCTACTAAAATAGTGATGATGTCAGTATAGATCATGTTAGCACAGAATGGCTAAGTCTGAAAAGTACAACATATTAAACATAAACAAGTGTACCTGAAAAAAACCAACACAAAACCCTCACAAAAAAACTCAAACCAAACAACAACAACAACAACAAAAGAAAAACAACCAAACCTATCTGAAATGAAAGTAAGCTAGCTTTCTGGGAGAGTTGAGGAAAGAGATCAAGCAAAGCCTATTTTGTTTGCTAAAGGAATATATACCATTAAAAGACATGGGAAGGGAAATAAAAGAACTAAATTTCACATTACAGTGAGATGGCAAATCAAAATAGGACCTTTTTATGAAGTAACATTAGCTTCAAATAAATGTGTACAGACACAGTTCCCATTTCTTTTTAGTTTCATTTTGCTCCTTTTTCTTAGTGTGGTTAGATGTTCAGGTTCTTCTACCCAGGCAACTATGTATTTTTAAAACACAATATTATGTGTTTTGGATCAATATAAGCTAACGGATTTGATTTCTGGGTCTTTGTTTCATTTTACATCATCACTTTGAGATTACAATGTCTAAAACAGATATCTGTGACCATAAAGCAAATCTTAATTTTTTTTTTTTTATAGTACTTGTTGTCAAGAGAGCCTAAGTGGTGCTATTTGTAACTTCATGATAGTTCAGAGAAGCTTTTACAGTCTGGGAGAAATAGGATGAGAAATTGTTACACTTTACCTACATTTGGCCTTTCAACTACATGAAATAACTCCTGTAGCTTGTGAGGAAATAAATATTAAAACTGCTTAAGCTGATAACTTGATTTAGAAAAGTTAAGGTAATACTGTGTTTTGAAAAGACATCTTTGCATTCATTTCAAATTACACCTTGATTTCTCTTTTCAGTTACATAAATTTCTAAGATCAGGATTAGACTATATCTGATATAACTGCTTTGGTGATAGCTGTTATTTGAATATTCACCTAAAATTGTTTTAATCTCAAATCTGATGCTATGTTAGAGAAAGTGCACAGGAGTCACTGAAATATCCAGATTTTCAATTGTGTAACTTAAACTATGAGACCTCCTCACTTATTACATTTTATTGCACTATATATCTATGATGATGCTGTAGTCCATGTCTAGATTTTATTTTATTTGACTTTTTTTCCTACCCCTTCAGCTACTATATTTTTCCTTTTTTTGATTTCAGATGAAGGCTACAGATGTAGATATGAACAAGTGAAGTAATTTCTTGTCTTTAAGAAGATAATTAATAAAATGTGGCAGTATATTATTTCTTCATGAGCATGGTATGGGCAGGTACTCTCCAAGGAAACTAGAGAACAGCTGAAGATTAAAGATAATTTTTGAGAAATTCAGTGGAAGAAGTTTTTTTGTCTAGGCTAAGGTCAAAAGAGAAAACTTAGTACATTAGCATTAGAATAATTGTACAGGATGTGTTCCTGTCAAGTCATTTGCACAAAGTTATGTGACTATCAGAATAACTCAATAAGAAATATTTCTATTTCAAGTAATTTGCTTGAAGTTTTATTCAAGTAAAATATAATGACTTTACCTTTCCCCACTTTTAACCTCTAGTATGAGGTTAAGAAGAATTGTTGGAATTTTTTTTATAATGATACCTAACTGAATATAAGAAGAAAAAGAAAGTCAGATAATAAGAGAAATGATATATCTTTTGCATTAGATATATATACATATACATATATATATACATATGTACTTACAAACATTTTAAAACCTGGCTGGATTGAAAATCTAGTTTCTTATTTGAGTGTCTGCTTATAGACAGTAGCTTGATGTGAATTAGCAGAATCATCTAATAATTGTTCAGTTGATCCTGAGGGTTACATAAAAAAAAAACAAAACTCTGAAAGCTGTTTGACCTTGTACTTCCTTTACTTGAAGAAGCTCTTGCCTACATTGAATTTTAAATCTCAGCCCTGTGAAAGGCGTGGCTCAGACTGGTGCAAGTACAGTGGTGAAAATACTTGATGGGCTGTGGTGAGTTAAACTTGGCTGGCTGCCAGTGTCCACCAAACCATATTTTCCAAAAATACATTAATTTGCATGTATCTTTTCAGTTGACAGGTTGCAGACAGATATATCGTGTCAATCTGAGCAAATTATATTGCACTGCACCATTTATTGTAAAAGGACAACTCTCAAAAATAGGAAATGTTAATTACAGTATCTGGAAAAACCATGTGGTCTGGAAATCATTGCCATTTTCTACTGCAGAGCACAAAGCTAGCCAAATATTTGCTCCCTAAACACATGTAAAATTTAAAAGATGTTTTGTTGTAGTATATGGTTCAGGACTGCACCTAAGAATGATTGTGGCATAGCCTCCACATTATTCTGCCTGTGTTAGTATGCCATAGTGAATATGAATATTTGCTTGAAGTCTTGCAAATCCCACAGTAAGATCCTTCAGTTGGCATTTTAGTTCTAAAACCAGGTCTGAATTGGATAAAATGTTGTCCCTTTACCAATTCTATGTAGAAGCTCCTTTCAGAATTGAGATTCATTTAAAATTTCAAGGTGTTAATAACATAAAAATTAAATTCTGACATTTGGTACAAGTTCTACTATTCTCTCTGCTTCTATTGCCACACAGTTACCTGGAATATTGCAGGCAGCTCTAATCCACAGTCAGAACTTCCTTATACCTTCTCTATAATAAGGTAAAAAAGGATGAACTCTTCAGTCCTTTGATTTACAACATATTTTACAATTTTTAAGCATCCTGTATTTCTTCTTTGAACCTATTCAAGTATATCCATCCTGGACTGTGGGAATCCACATCAATGACCACATGAAATAATTGCTTACTTCATTTTTACCTGTTTAAACATAGAAGGATTATTTAAGACCCATCTGATATATGGCTCAAATTAGTTGCTCACTTTTGACCAATTAATCTGCTGTGGATTGATCACTCATTAATAACTTTGTTCCCTATTGTGTGACTTTACATCTATCTGGCTATACATGTTGTTTGTTTGCTATATATATGTCCTTGTCGGTGTCCTTATTTAGTAACCCTACTTCATCCTACATGAAGTACATGATGACTTTATAAAAAATGAGTGTGTTGCCTTCTAAGGCACTTTTTCAAATGCTGGTTACTATGTTTGATAAGACGATATTAACCAGCATATGTTTTTTTATTTCATATTGATTGAATGTTTTGTCAAGGTACTGGGTCTGGTTGGAATAAAATTAATTTCCTTCATAGCAACCCATTTCATGATGTTTTTTGATCTATGTTGATAACACACCAGTGTTTTAACTATTGCTGAACAATGCTTGCACAGCATCAAGACCTTCTCTATTTCTCACTCTGCCTCTGCAAGAGAATAGGCTGGGAGCGGGCAAAAGGTTGGGAGGGGATACAGCCAGGACAGCTAATCTGAAATGACTGAAGAGATAACCTATACCATATGAATCGTGCTCAGCTATAAAACTGGGGGTGGTGGGGTGATGTTTCTCCAAAATAGTGTGCACTTGGGGACTGGGTGGGCACCGGTCTGATAGAGGGAGCTGGTAAGGGATTGCTTTTGTATCACTTTTTTTTTTTCTTTTTTTACTCTTCACTTATTAAACTATATCTCGGCCCACAAGTTGTTCTTGCTTTTGCCCTTCTGATTCTCAATGCCATCCTGCTGGGGAAGACTGAGTGAGCAGCTAGTGAGTGCTTAGTTGCTGACGGGTCAACCCACTGCTATCAGTTATTCTAATAATCTGGTTCTGATCACTATCATCCATCTTTAAAGTGCTAATATAATTTTAACCTTCTTCCTGCTCCTTAGAGCTTCTGAAATGTAGCAAAACTTTTTGAATATTACCATTAAAATTCTGAGGCATTATTTCATTATCTGCTTTGGGTGGCAGGTTGTATTGGGTTTGCATGGCAAGGTTTTGGGAGCAAGGGGTCTACAAGGGTGGCTTCTGTGAGAAGCTGCTAGAAACTTCCCCTGTGTCTAATAGAGACAATGCCAGCTGGCTCCAAGACAGACCTGCTGCTGGCCAGGGCCAAGCCAATCAGTGATGGTGGTAGCACCTCTGGGATAACATATTTAAGAAGGGAGAAAAAAACCTGCACAACTGTAGCTGAAGAGAGGAGTGAGAATATGTGAGAGGAACAACTCTGCAGACACCAAGGTCAGTGAAGAAGGAGGGGGAGGAGGTGCTCCAGGCGCCAGAGCAGAGATTCCCCTGCAGCCCCTGGTGCAGCCCATGGTGAGGCAGCTGTGCCCCTGCAGCGCATAGAGGTTAACACTGGAGCAGATATCCACCTGCAGCCCGGGGAGGACCCCACGCCAGAGCAGGTGGATGCACCCAAAGAAGGCTGTGACCCTGTGGGAAGCCCATGCTGGAGCAGGCTCCTGGCAGGACTTGAAGACCTGTGGAGAGAGGGGAGCCCACGCTGGAGCAGGTTTACTGGCAGGACTTGTGACCCCATGGAAGGGACCCACACTGGAGCAGTTCGTGAAGAACTGCAGCCCATGGGAAGGACCCACACTGGAGAAGTTCATGGAGGACTGTCTCCTGTGGAAGGGACCCCACACTGGAGCAGGGGAAGAGTGTGAGGAGTCCACCCCTTGAGGAGGAAGGAGCAACAGAGACAATGTGTGATGAACCAACCGCAACCCCCATTCCCTGTCCCCCTGTGCCACTCATGGGGAGGAGGTAGAGAAAATTGGGAGTGAAGCTGAGCGTGGGAAGAAGGGAGGCAGGGGGGGAAGGTGTTTTAAGATTTGGGGTTTGTTTCTCATTATCCTACTCCGATTTGACTGGTAATAAATTAAACTAATTTCCCCAAGTTAAGTCTGTTTTGTCCATGACAGCAATTGGTTAATAAACTCTTCCTGTCCTTATCTCGATCCATGAGTCCTTCGTTATATTTCCTCTCCCCTGTCCAGCTGAAGAGGGGGAGTGATAGAGCAGCTTTGGTGGGCACCTGGTGTTCAGCCAGGGTCAACCCACCATTCAGGTAATGGTTAAAATGTCTGATCTTAATGGCTACCATTCACCAACAACTATATATTTTCAGGAGGTTTGTGAAGGCAGACTGTCACCTTTAACACTAAGTGAAAACATACAATGGCTCTGACTGATTCTCTTTATGTGTGAAGCCATGCTCTCATTTTAAAATTTCACTTGAAATATTCATTACCAATATGTTAAATCTAAATTGATTCAGAATATAATTTGGTCACTCACATGTGTATTTGAAATATAATAGCAAACAGGAATCACAGGAACCATTGGAATTTTAACAATTTTACTGTGGAAGTGCATTCTCCTTCAGTGACAAACCTCCTCAATCATTCCACAAGTTTTTCAGTCACTTACTGTTTGTCCTTTTTTCAGGATGCTTACTTTTTGGTCACGCACCATTTTGCATTCATTACAAGAAGAGGCATACCATGCACAGAATGATAAAGACGTTTATAAAGAATGTAATTCAGTGACTGATGAGCCCAAAGGGTTACACCTGCCAAAATGCATTAACTGTTGTAATGTGATGTAATAAACTATGATGTGACTGGCTTGACGTAATATAGTATGTCACTTAGGAAATTAAATGAACAAATAAAAAATTAAAACTAGAAAAAGTCTAGTAGGGAAAAAGTTCCAAATTTAACTTCTAGCTTTATAAAAAAGATTAAATTATGTTCACTGGATAACAGATTGGTGTCAGGTGAACTGTTTAGAAGTTCAAGATAATTGCTATTCTAGGTAATCCCAGGGTGCTGAATACATCCTGCCTAATGCCAGCAAGTGAGACCACCATCTTGTAGGAACTACTCCCAGTACAGCAAATATTCATGGTAAAGTATTGACGTAATTTCTTGTAAAAATAGAAGGAAGTGAACAATATATAACACATTCACAACCCAATTAAAAAAACACTATACAGTGAAGTATTGAGAGATTTTATCCCTGCTTCCTGAGTATAAAGTAGATAGTTTAATCTGTGAGTTTAAAAGCTTGGCCTAACCCTAGAAGAGATCTTCCTTTATCCTTTGGTCAACCTTGAGTGGAAAAAAAATTTCAGACAGGTAAGACTATTCTAGCTACTGAATATAACAAAAGTCTGCATTATACTAATACAGTAGACCCTAAAAGTAGCTGTTAGAAACCAATTGCTGCTGTATTTAGGCAAGAATGCAAAACATCGCTCATGTCTACCAGAATCAGACAAACAAAATATAAATAGGAAAGAAAATTGATCAAAATACTCTGTGAAGTCTTGAGGACAACTGATTTGTACTGATTGGTGTGCTTGGTTGTTAGACAAAAAACTTTGAAACTTGGAGCATCATCTTATAATTGCACCTTTTATCTATTATTATTATTGTAATTATCATTATTATTATTATTTTACATTACAAGGATTGCAAGTGATTCTACACCAGACATTTTGGAAACCACTGGTCCAGGTAAAAGTTAGGAGTGGTCCATGCAAAGTCGTACATTTTCCTTTAGTACCAAGGGGTTCCTCCATTAGTTCTGCTGGTTTTGAAAATAAAACTTTATGCTGAGGTTAGAATTGCTTTTGACACTTAATCATGACGATGTACTATTTTACATTGGATAGCTTCTGTGTCCAGTAAAACAAACTACTGAAATACATTTAATACTGATTTCTGAGATGCAAATAACATCTGTCTCAACTCACATCAGATACATGGTCTTCTGACATAATAAAAAAAATAGTTCAGGAAGCAACACATTACTGTTAAAATCCAAACAAAAAAACACAGATCAGTTGAGATGTGTAAAGAAAATGTTGACACTCATTTAAAAGCTGCAGTATTTCTGATATACCATCTGACAATGATGAATATTTCATAATGATTGTTCAAAAAGATATGCAAAATATAATTAAAACACATCTTTGAACAGGAAGTCCAAAGCAGCATGACAACATGCAGTTGTCTAACTTCCCTACGTAAAAATGACTTTATTGCAGAGTGAATTGAAATAAAAGTTTTCACAAACACTTTTTAAGCATGTTTAAATTTATCAACATGATGAATACCTGAGTGCATACTTTGTATCTGGCCTTATGTATACCATATATACATACATATATGTGTATGTGTGTGTATTTGATAATGAACTTAATTTTGCTTATTTCTAATTTTGATTTGAAATTGAGAATATAGTTTAGAATTCTTAAATTAATATACCACTGCAGAGAGGTGTGAGGATTCCTGCCTATGTCTCTATGTACTAAAGTGTTAATTATTAAAAATAATGATTTTAGGTAAAAGAATGAAATGTGTTTATTGAATCTGCTGCTCACATACTCTGGAGGATTTCTTACCTGGTAAAGCATCTTTGTCACTGTGTGCTCTGAGTGAGGCAAGTGCAGCCTTGCAAAGGAACCACATAGCAGTTGCTTGCTGTAGGATCATCCCATCACTGAGAGCTGCCAACTGAGAGTGTCACTAACCAGGGAAAATGTTCAAAGAGATAAGTACTGAATCTTTGACATTCTATTTCTCTCTTGCTGCTGTGTGGATCTCAGCATAGGAGAGACCCTCACCCCAAATAGGACAGTATAACTAAGTTCATTTAAAATAAAATAGGAGGAAGGCTCTTTCTCCACTTGTAGGTGTGCATTAGCATAATAGGTATAGGGTACTAGCAACAGCTGAAAAGAAACAAATCTTCTCAAGGCAGCATCAGAGCTGCTTAAGTCTGATCCACCTGTCAGCACTAACAGGACACAATGGAAGATAGTGGATGGAGACATCCATCTGTCAACCATATTATCTGTCTCAGGAGGTTTATTGCCTGCCAGGAGTTCAGATCCAGAATGTTTGCAGAGGCATTGCCAAGATTTATCTGGCTTTCAAACTCTTTATCGTCTGTGTGGCACCAATGATACTGCCAAGGAAGTCCCCAGGCACATCAAGAGTGACTGCAGAATTATGACAAAGTACACCTTGACTGCCTAATGGGATGATATAGAGAAGATGGATCCAGATTCTTCTTGGAAGTTCACAGTGAAAGATCATGAGGCAATGGCTACAAGCTGGAACAAGGCATATTCCAATCAGATGTTAGAAATAATTTTTTCACCATGAGGGTGATCAAACACTTGAACAAATTGCTCATTGAGTTTGTGCAATTTCTATCCATAGAGACATTAATGGTTGGCTTTATATGATCCTGAACAACATTATCTGACTTTGAAATTGGGTGTAACTTCAAAGTTGTCCCTTGCTCTGAGCAGGGCTTGGGGTTGGACCACTGTATCTCCAGAGCTTCCTTTCAACCTAACCTTCTGATTTATGAGACAATGATTAAGACAGAACACTTCAAATTTTTCTGTTTAGTTAAGTAGGGATACAGTATAGCATCTCATAAACATAAAAATAGTACTGATTACACTCTTTAACTGTTTAGATAACTGACAGCTTTTTCTGCAAGAAGGAATTTCCTATCAGTGCCCCCAGTTCTCACTAGCTGGGCCTGGGTTCTTCTCCCATAAGTTAGATGGCCAAAGCTCAGTTATCTCTTTCCCCAAGCCAGATAGCAAACTAATCCGTTAGCCCACTGCTTGTTTCTTTCAACTATTGGGCTCTCATCCTAAATTACATTTTTTTCTTAAGACATTTAAATTGCTGGCATAAAAAAATCACAACGCATCACTGTGGAGAAAAACTGCATGTTTAAATTGGCAGTGATAGAGGAACTGGAGCATATGAGAAAGAAAAGTCTAACAACCTTCTTAACGACTGGTACATGGTCCTAGAGTTCAAACATACAGGAGGGGAAGTGAGAAGGAACTGCACTGAGATGTAGCAACAGAATGGCCCCATGCCCTCTCCACCCTACACACACAAAGAGGTTTATTGTGTTCAGAAAATGAAGTAATGCCTGCACTGGAGTAAAAAAAAAAAATCTCTGAGAAACCTCAGTTTAGTGCCTATAGTAATAGTATCACAGTGGGGATGATGACTGAAAATCAATGCTGTTGCTGTTCGTTGTTTTTCTTTATGAGTAGAATACATCAGAGACAAGAGACCAAGTGTATTTCCAAAGCCTGGGGTCTTAAGTACAGGCTTTGGAGCAATGTATTGTTTTATTTTTTATTTCATTTTTTGTAAACTTTTGTTATAAAATAATTTCATAAGTGTTTGCAAAGTTTCAGTTCATAAAGTGCAAAGAACTATTTTGCAGGAGAAAAATGAAAGAACAATAAATTTATAGAAAACAGAAGATAAATGTAATGTTTAGATAACAGTAAAAATTACTGGAGCACAAAAAATCGAAGTGTAACATTAGTCCAAAAGTCACAAACAGATTTTTTTTTAAATAATTTTTTGACTTATGTAAAAAGTACCAATAATGCTATTTATATTCATCAGAGACAGGTATTTGCAACAAGCAGAAAATCAGCATTTCTTTAATTCTTTAAATACATCATGTATTTTATAATAATCTCATAATAGAAAAGTATTCAAAATTGCATGCTTGTCTAGTCTGGTTCTCTACAGAAATGAATGCCTTGACATCTAAGCAGCAACCATACTCAAATTACCTTCACTGCCATTTGAGTTTGATGGCACAACATTCAGAAAATAGGTGAATTAGAGGACTTGAATAATCTGAGAAAAGTGGCTTCTGGAATAGCATGATATGAAGCTGTATACAAAAGGATTAATATGATTTAACACTGCGAATGAGAGCAAATAGCTTTGGAGGGAGGTAATTTAATTAAAGTAAGAGAGTTTAAAAGGTAAACAAGAGAATGAGAAGTCAGGAAAGTGATGGAAATGAAAGGTATCAAGAGACTTATTTTGCTTCAGTCAGACTATTGACTTAATGGGGGAAAAACTGCATTTTTATTTCAATGTGATCCATCTTTCTTTGATCAAATATGGACAGGTCAACATATGACAGCAGAAAAAAATAACCAAAGCCTCAATCCAAAGATGGAGGAAAATGTTTTAAATCCTCTTATCATTCTGGGTATCTCAGCTCTGATTCTCAGCAACGCTGGCTGTACAGAAGCACCAAGAGTGAGATTATTTTGCAGTTAAGTCAAACACAACATACCTGAGATATACAGATTTCCTGAGTGACCTCTAGAGTTTTTCAGTGCAGTTATTTTAAGACTTTATCTGAATCTATTTTCTAAACAGCTTTTTCCTCAGAGTAAGTGAAGATACATTGTCCATACAAAAAATAGTCTAGGAAGATTGATACTAGAAGGTTCTAGGTACTTTGCAGTTGTAATTTGAAAGTTCAATTTATGATTCAAGGAAATATAAAAGTTCAAGTATGTTTACAGACACAAAAAGAAAAAGCAACAGCTAATTTTGTCTGTTTGTATTTTTACACTGAATTATTGTGTCTTCAGATCCCTACAAGTAAGCAATGAGTGAAAGGAAAGTTCTCCTTACTGAATTTATTCCCCTTTCTGTGTCTGTAAAAGAAATAATAGGAATTGCAATGCAATAAAAGAAAAGTTGTAATATTCTCCATGGGAAAAAAAAAATCTAGACATTAAATAAACAGTTCACAAGACTAAGCCAAACATGCATACCCCTTGCCAGGTATAAAAATTGACTAGGAGCAAACACATGTAAGAAAATCCAAATGTAAATGAATAAACCACTTCATGACAACAGTAAGGTCAAGCTAAACATCATAGAATTATATAATATCCTGAGTTGGAAGGGACCTGTGAGGATCATCCAGTCCAACTCCTGATTCCACACAGGGCAGCCTGAAAGTTAAATCATATGTCTATGGTCATTGCCCAAACACTTCATGAACCCTGACAGGCTTGGGGCCATGACCAGTTCCCTGGGGAGCTTGTCTGACCACATTCTCAGTGAAGAACTTTTTCCAGTCCAATCTGAACTTCCTGTGACACAGCTTTAAGCTATTTCCTCACATCTCAGGAACAAGATCATCCCTCAGTCTCCTCTGAAATGAACAAACTTAGTATCCTCAGCTGCTCCTCATAAGTCATGCCTTCTAGTCCTTTCACCATGCGGTGGACAAATTTTCAGGAGAAACCAAAATGATTGTTTCCCCTAAGAGGTCTTGAAAACTGGTGGAATGCTGTAGAAAGGAGCCAAAAGTGCCAGAAATTATGTCATTTATATAAATAAACTTAAATTGGACCTTTTTTTTTGTGTGTGTGTGTGTGTGTGTGTGTGTGTGTGTGTGTGTGTGAAATGGAGGTATTGGAATCTTTCTCATCGTCTTATATCTACTCCATAGGTGAATGGTATATCATTCTCTCCCCCATCACCCCTAGGCATCTTTCCTTTCTTCTGCAAAATAAATAACAGGACTATGTTAAATAAACCCAAACTTGTGGGTTTTAGTTGGAAGCCATTTATGCTCTGCACCACCACATAGTTTCATGTTTCTTGAAGTGGGACTCTCAGAGGGTATGACTCCTGTGGCATATTGCCCAGTACTTCCAGACCAGAGGATGCATTCAGGACCCTGACCTAAGTGAATTTATCATTAATCTCGGGGTTTTTTCCCACAACGCAGTACAGTATCTCTTAAAAAAGAGAAATAAAGGTTTTTAGAGGTTCGAAGTGGAAGGATGGAGAAACCAAGCACAAGCAAATATGTAAAAGCTTTCATTCTTCTCTGGATGTGTTTCCATGTATATTATGTTCTACGCAATACTGTCTCCTGGAGTCCTCATATGACAAGACAGGCAGTAGTTCATCCAGTTTATGGGTTTTCAGGGATAAAAGTAAGCAGTTGTTCTGATCAATCTCCTATATTTTTCTCCTCGCTTAAGAAAATATTCCAAGGTTTCCAAATATCCAAATTTCCCAAGAAGACTTTTAATCTGTATTCTGTGATGGCAAATATCTAATATAGCATTTCTTTTCAATTTCTGCCCAGATAACATTCTAAAAAAATTTAATTGTTGGATAAAGAGGAAATTTACCACATCAGACCTGTGAGCTACTCTTACAAAGAACAGCTGTAAGATTTTTCATTTCCACTGCAATATAAATTATAAATTGAGATCTTCAAAACAGTCTTCATCACATTTTAATTAGTTAAATGCTCGCTAGATGACTTGCTGGGTGCCCCATTTACACTTCTTACTGCCTGTGGCATAGGCAAGGAAATAAGATTGCCTGGAAGTTCTCTTTCCACTCTGTAAATCTTTAACTGAGCTTAAAGACAGTCACTGTTAGAGCCTGAAGCAAAATCACCAAGTGTTAGATGATTTTGCCAAGGATCTTTTATCCAGGAATCAGAATGAAAATTTGTACCCCATTAAAAAAAAACCTAAACCTTATGCTTTATGAAGACAAACAATGGCATTGGCTCAGATCTAGATAAATCTGTACTTTAATGATGAAATAAAATTTGTAGTTAATGACGAAATTGGGGGGAATCTATTCAGATACAGAAATATAGTCATATGTTTACAAGTACAGTTTAGATTTATCCTTATTTAATAAATAGACTTAATACTTCTGTTACTCTAACATCAGCAATAGCAACAATGGGTAGAATAAATAAGCTAGTTAACAAGCAGCACATCCATAATACAGGTAAAATTTGTTTTCACTACTCCTTCTGTGCAACTTTGCACAGGCAGAACTGGGATAAAGATCATTAGACACTCCCGCAAATTGACAAGCACAAAAGAGGCTTTTTTGTTTTATTATGATTAAATCATACTTGCATAAGAAAGATATTCCAAAAGAAGAAAATGTCTAAAAAGGGCAGTGGTTTCTCTAGGAAAAGAACAGATAAGAGTGGTAAAGCATGAATTTATTGAATGCTGCATTGCACAAAGAGAGCTTAGGCAATGGAAGATTCATCACAGAAAGAGACAGACAGGAAAAGATTTTTTCCTCTTGTCATTGCCACAGTATGACAGTTTGGACAATTCAGTGTATTGCCAAAGAAGTTAAATGTGAAGTCTCAAAAGATGGCACAGAACTTTTCTTTTGTGAAAATTGTCCTGATGTAAAATTGAACTCTAAGTCAGAAAAGAACATTGTAAGAGACTACATGGGAACAAAGTAAAGAAATTTTGACATTCTAAAAAATATAAAAAGCATAGTGTAAAATACACATTTCAAGAAAGATTTAGAGTGACTCCTTTAAATACAGAAATAAGTCAGTATGATTTCAAGTGAATCTCATTACTTATATTATAATACACAAATTATAATTCCACGTATCAGGAGAATGTAAAAGACTAAGATACCCTTTCACTTTTTTCTTTCCCAACCATAATCCTTTCCTTAAACAAACATGTTTCTGTGGAATCAGGAAAAAAATGTTGGAAATATACAACCTTATTATTATTTCATAATCCCTTTCTTATATAAAATATCTGAACATCTGAATTCTAGTGACATAACTGAATGTTTTGACTACATAATCACATAAAAAAAGCTGAAATAATGTCAGTAGATTTGAGTTGTATATAGTTATAATTCAATGGTGAAATCAATAACACGCTTGATCAAAAACTTACTCTCTGTATGACCATGAGTGACTTACCTATATCCACATAAATGGTGATTAATGGACAGATGAGCACCCTTCAGGGAAAACTACTTCAGTAAAGGCTGATCAGATTTGCTAGAGTGTCAGCAGTAAATTTAATAGCTTTTATAAAGTGGTTTGAATCAGAACATTGGTCTCTATCGCTCTTCTATTGTAGTCAACAGCAAGTGTCTATCCATGATTAACTTTATTTTAGGGAAATTATTTATCCTTGCAAATCTTGCCAGAGTTAATGGCAAAATTAAATTATTATACCTTTTAAAAAACCCTAAATATCTATTAAAATTAATCAGAAATACAGATAAATCTAAAAACTAGTTTTCGTTACAGAAAATACAGAATAAGACTAAATATTCTTTTGACAGAGGAGGATGTATTTTTTAAAAAAATAAATCACTCTTGAACAGGAATATTTAAAAAATAATCTAGTCATCATTCATGTTTCTTTCTAGAGGGTTTTACTTACACAGTTTTGCTCTTCAGCAAATTCAGGTCCACAGTTTGAAGCAAACTCCATCACTGTATCAAAATTCTATACTTACAGCAGTGTCAGGGCTACCTACCCAAAGGCTGACTAGGTAATTAAGTAGAAAACATAACTATTCACATTTTTATATACTTGTGAGAAAGTATAGCACTTCCACAATAATTGGTAACTATGCTGACTTCCATCATCTAAGGAGCTCATTGTGGGAATGGCTTTTGATTTTAAAAAAAGTCTGTATAAATAGACAGTGAGGAAAAAAAAAGTATGCCAGAAATGCAACAGAGGCATCAAATGTTAGTATATTGAATATTCTGTATTATCAAAACCTACTTCTCTAGCAGGAGCTACTGCTGTATAGCTAGGACTTTAAAAACTATAATGTCACAGATAAAATCAGTAGCTAGAGGTATAAAAGAGTTAATTTATTAGCTCAGATGATATCTTTGAATTCAGTTACAATGAAAACAATTACTTCCTGGATTAAGTAAATGCATTTTAGTGATGCCTAGTATGCCATATATCAGTATTCCTAGCATATCTCATTCTCTTAGGACTTTTCTTCATGCTGTGTTGTTGATAAAGTTTTCTATCTTGCCAGTAATTTTTCTCACCTGTAAAATCAGAAAATTCCACATTTTTTACATAATTTCTCCCGAAACCTTCTGCAGAAAGCGGGTGCAAAACAGTAGTGTATTTCCAGGTACTGGAAGGTGCTATGTCACAAATTATTGAACAAAATGAATCTTCAAAACAAAATAAAAGTTAAATTAATTAGAGGCCATTTTCTCCTGTTTTGAAATACTTTTGTTAATCCATGGTTTCTGTTCAAAAGGTCTGATTTACATAACTGCCTAAAACTTCACAATATTTGACTTGGGTTACCAAAAGGAAAATAAAGTCATGATGGTCTAGGGAATATGTGTTAGCCCATGGATTCCTTTTTGTTTTATGAACTATCCTTTATGATAATAACCTTCAGTACAGATTAGGATGTCCATTTTGTAGCAAGAGTAGATGATGGCTGGTAAGATGAAGTCATCCAGGAGTCATCAAAACAGAATAGTCTTGTTCTGTTCAGAAAATGTGGTTAGTGTTAGGAAAGGCACTGACTCTTAATGACTCTGTGACAAGCAGCTGCTGATTACCTCCAGGGTTGGGTATAGCAGGAGATTAAATAACCTCAGTGCAAGAACAGGTGGTAGGGATGTAGGACAGTGCCTTCAATGACAGCCCTTGTCAACAAAGGAGTCCATGAGAAAAAGACAGCTCAGTTGGAGGAGGAAGGTCAGAAGGGATTTTGTCTTACTATAAGAACTGAAACTTACTGAAACTTAGCCTTTCTCACATGTGGTAGACATTGATGATTATGCATAGCAACCTAACTACTTTGTAATAAATGTAAAATGTAAAAATTCCAAAACCTTGGTTTTAGCTTTGATTTCTCTCTAAAGTATTACACTCCAAGCCAGAACAACCACGATAAATTGAGAATATGGATGCTTATGTATGAGATGATTGCTTTAAAATTAGGCCTGTTTGGAGTCCAGGGTTGACTAGCTGACCTCCAGAGGTCCCTTCCAGCCTAGATTTTTCTACGATTCTGTGGAAAGTACAGAAAGGTCTTCCTGCATTGAGGGAATAGCTTCTGCAGAGGGAAAAGCTTAATCTTTTCTTAAAAAAGATTAATGTTGATGAGTTTCAGACAGTGATTTTCATGTATCAATATTCTGTAAAGGCCCAGATTTAAAGGCAGTCTAGAGTCTCTTAAAACCCAGGTGATTTGAATATATTGTTTTGGTCTGATAACCAAAAGTATAGATGTTACTCAAGAAATGGAGGCAGAGGCTGAAGGGAAACAAATACTTGAAGCTATGTTAATGACAATTTTTCCATTGGCATTTGAATGTAATAGTTAGCTTTCTTCAAGGCAGCAAGTATTTGATTCATCTTACCAAATTTAGCTCTCTAAAATCAAATGTTTAGTCTATGACAATCATGAAAAATTCTCTCCACGGTCTATAGAGAGAGAGGCATCTCAAGATGAGATGCAGTTGTCGCAAATACAGATTTGTGGATCCTGCCGACTACACCAATTTGTTGTGAATATGACTTTATACACAGCTTTTGTTAGCAGCAATTTAAGAGTTATTAATATTTTTGAGATAGATCACAGTATTAGGTTGTATAATTCTTAACAGCACTTAAGCATCAACCAGTTTAAAACAGCAATTTGATGGAATTTGTTGCAATCAAGATAGCGACTTAGTTAAAGATTTGAGAATGGCAAGGTTCACTCTTACTTCCATGGAAGAAGTGCACAAAGGAAAATTCAGTTACACTCAAGTTAGAATGATTCACAGAGGGATCGTGGACGCAGGGGATAAGGAGGACCCTCCTGTTGGGTCATGAGGTTCAGAATAGACCCCCTTGCTTTCTAAGCTCCTTTGAGAGAGGAGTCTAGGTGCACCTAGGTCCAATCTTAGTCTTAGACTTGGTCAACGGTTTATGTGAATAAGGATAATATATAGGTATATATAGTCAAATTGCATACACACACACCCCGAGATTAACCTGTGATTAAAATTTCCCTTTTTGTGAGTTTCATGAATTACTCGCTTTTATGTGTTGGCATTCATCAATGCATGGTTGGTGAACCTCACAAAATCAGGCCTTTGAGACTTCATGAAATTGTCAATGGACAATCCTTCAACCCTCGTGAAATCTACCGTGAGAGGTGCCCCAGCTCAGGGGAAGATACTGGGTCACACAGCCCGCTGTGGTCCTGAAGAGCTCAAAAAGTTCTCCCTCTTGGATCGCTATTTATAGTGTCATAGAATCATAGAATGCTTTGTGTTGGAAGGGGCCTTGAGAGATCATCTAGCCCAACCCCCCTGCAGTGAGCCGAGATTGAACCCATGGCCTAGGCGTTATTAGCATCATGCTCTAACCAACTAGGATCACAAGATGATTGGCTTTGGTCAGTATTTTACATTCTGGCCACAATTGGTGCTGAGTCATTCTGGTATACAATTTAGGGAGCAGATGGCCCAGGTGTGGACAGGGAGTGCTTGACACTGAAGTCATTCTGATCAAGACAACAGCACAATAGGGCTTATCCTGAGATGACAGGGCTTAATCTGAGATCTCAGGATGGTCCTGATGTACCATTCAGGCAGCAGACAGCCCAAGCATGGACAGAGACTGCCTGATGCCCAAGTCTTATGACCAAGATAACAGCACAATAGGGCTTATCCTGGGATCTCAGAATGGGCGGGGGTGGGGGGATGCTGCACCATCACAGCAATCTATTATAGAATGAATGGCTGACACATGGATTAATTGACCATTACTTGGGTTTGAGAAGCAGTCCAGATAAGACATACACATATGCATAAAGTTACATGAGATAATCTACCCTGTATACCCAATAAATATTGTGACTATATCTAATGAGCAGAAGAAAAGGACCTGTTTGAGTAAAATATTTCCTGAATGTTTCTATTTATTGCAGAGCATCAGAAAAAGCTGAAGATTTGGAAAAAAAAAAAAAAAGAGATCCTGGGTATAAGTGAAGCTGTGAAGATTTGTAATCGAATGAATCTGTCTTACTGTTGTAATTAAATATTTTTTTATTTCCAAGATTCTTTTCTGACTATTATATTGACCAAACTGTTTACGATGGCTCTCTAACTCACAAATAAGCATGGTTTTTTCTGATACTAAACCAGGAAAAAGTGATGGGCTGGTTTTAGAAGACTCTAAGAATTGTACAGCTTTCTGACATATGAAATATCAGTGGATAATGCCATAGCCAAAATAACTGGTCTAAAGACACAGATGACACAATGTAGTGATGCACAGCTGTAGTCCATTAGACTCTCTCCCTAAGAAAATAGAAAAGATGTGATTTTTCACAAGAATCAACAAAAGTCTAGCAAAGATATTCATGCTGAAACAACAATGGGTCCACCTAATTAACCTTTCAACCTTTAGCTCAGGTATGAAGGGAAGCAGTTCACAGTGAATAAAATAAACTACTGTGGTCAAAGGGATGACCTCTATGAGTCCTGGGCCACAGAAACGGAAGCAGAATCATAAATTAAAGAAAGAAGAAAAATAATGGCCCAATCTACTGAATATTTGATATGTCCATACATTAAAAAATAAAAATAAATCAAACACTGGAATAGAGGGGAAAAAAGCAAAAATAATTTGAAAGTTTAGTACATAACCAACCTGACATAGTGTTATTACTAATATTTTTGTAGGATTAACTAGAATGATGGGATATTGGTATCCAAAATTCTCTCTAAATCAGAAACGTTGGCAAAGAAAAAGAAAAAAGGAGTATTGCATCAGAATTATATGTTTCCCCTAAAATCAAGGGGAAAAGTGAGAAACAGGAAGCAGATGTATTGGTAAAAAAGGTAAAACTAAAAATTAAAAACAAAGCCTTGTCAATATCACAGTAAAGCTGACAAACAAAGAGGAGTCTCTCCTTCTCTGGGCAAAAAAGGATGCTTCAAAGTAGTGAAAAGTTATAGCTATGTAGATATCTATTGCAAAAGCAATATGGAATCATGTGAACTAAGAATCAATCCTTAGAAAATGCTGTGCCAGAAAATGGTTCCAGAAGTGAGAGGACATGTTTACATGGTGTTTATCACATTTCAAATAAATGTTGATACATTAGTGATAGTTAAGTATAATATAAGTTTGTATTCATTGAATATTTTCCTAAAAATTATTCTCCACATCAAGTGAAACAATATTAAATCCTAATATCAAAATTTGTTTTGGCAACAATGTATCAAAACTTCAGCTCTATACAGTGATATCCAGAAAACAATATGATGATATATTTCTACATAACAAATCCTCTCACATTATCAGTATTACATGGAAAATTGTTACTCAGCTTTCCTTGGCTACTGTTTCAGTTAGTTTAAATGGTTAATAGATTTATGAGACACAGCAAACATCCATTATTTATGGTTTTGGACATGACTTTTTGCCTATATTAATTTGCCTTAAAATATTCTTGAAAGTCACTACTGGGATGCAAAGTCATACATTTCCTGCATCTTTTCTATTTAATGGCATGTATTAGTAAGAATATCCTTTCCTAAAATATTCTGTCCCCAACTGTGCAGACCAATAGTAAAACTTGAGTTTTCCTGGGTACTATCATTAATCTTTTACCAAAATGCAGTAAAGGTCAATGCAGGAATTAAGACACATTTTCTGTTCTTATTCCATGCACTAATCAACACATGCAGAGGCAGCTGATTGTGTCTCAGCAAGTCCTTGCTTCCAGCACTTTATACATATAATATGTATAAATACATATATCATATGTATAAACACACACTATAAATGAATTTAATTGCTATTTTCTTGGAACCTATGAATTATAGTGATCAGTGTAGTCTAGTGGTCTATGGATCTCTGGAAGCTAAGAAAAAGTGGAATGGCTAACTTGTAACACAGTGTTCCGTCTCTGTTCTTCCTCCCGTATCAGCATCAGCCTGGATGAAAGATATCCATTTTCATGTTAATGCATAGATACAATGTTTGTTTTCAGAGAAAATCAAATATCCTGTAGCTTTTAATCAAATTATTCTTAATACCAGTGGCAAGGATTGTCTTGATGTATTGGTTCTTCCTGGTTTATGATTTCACAAAGATTAGGATGAAAATATGTGTTTAGTTTCTGTGCTTAAATCAGAAATAATTTAATATCTTAACTGGTTTGTGATTAGACAGAAAGCAGCAACAAGCTATCTCTGAAGCCAAGTTCCACATGCCATGTTCAAAATAAGGTATCTTTTTTGATTTCAGAACCCATCTCCTTTCATGCTTAGAAATGTCAAATTACTGTTGGATAAAAGGACTGCATGATTGCAATCCACGTACCATCTGACAAAAGCTATGGCACCAGCAGAGTGCAATAATCTTGTGGAAGTCCCAGAGATGGGGGGAAATAAGATCATCAGAAATCTTAGAGGATGTAGGAGGCTGATATAGCAATATCATAGGCAAAGAAATTAAATTATATATGCTCAGAATGGCACATACATATTTACTGTCTTCTGTGCATAACAGAGAATTACTTTCAGGCAGAAATTGAATTAGCAACTTCATATTTAAATTGTTAGGACTTAAGGCTCCTCTTATAATTCCATTATAGCTGACATATCATTTCTTATATCTCAGAATGACTAGTGAGAAACATTTTTGGTAACAATTCTGAAGTTAGATATGCACTTTTAAAAGTACAGTACAAGACTTTCATTTGTCATTCCTCATACCAAGTTTTGAATATTTTATGGCTACATTCAGGAACTGGATGGCTGCTTTAGAATGAATAATTAAAACTCATTTTAAAATAACTGTCTTTGGGGAATGGGTGTCTCAGTGAACTAAACAATTTCTATTCTTGTTCTCCACATTATTTCCCTGTAATTTCCTGACCTGATTTGCAGTATATTCTTGTATATTTCAGGAAAGAAATATATGTCAAGGTATCATGATGGGAAATAAATATCCTGATACTGTAAAATTGCCACAGAGAATTTAGATGACTAAGCAGGAAAAAAACTTTCCACACAAGCTAGATATTCCTTAAATGTTCATCAAGTCTGAAGGTAGTTTTAATTCCTCCTTTAAGAAGCTTGTCTGGTCTAGACAGACAATAAATCACTGTATTCCAGAGTATGCCAGAGAATTTTTAGGAGATGATTTTCCTGTCTAAAAATGTTGAATGATTGGAAGTGTTTTGTGGAAATGTACCAATCTCAAAGAAACCTTAAAAGGTGATGAAAGAAAGCTTTTTTCCATTAAGAGCTGTGTATTGACTTTTGCAGAATATAAAGCGGGCAAAAGTCTAATTCAGAATGAAGTTTTATCAGCACAATCTTTTCTTTTAACATTCTTTTTTTTTTTTTTTAATTATATTTGGAAATTATAGTCATTTACTGGTATCATGGCATTTACTATGTAACAAAAACATCCAGTCTTACTACTTATTTCTGTAGCATTCCCTAGCTGGCTTGGGCAAGCATTTTCCTAAAGAATACAGCTTGCTTAGCAGCTCAGGAGAAGCTATGATGGATTTCAATTCACTTCAAAGCCTGTTTTTCTGTTGCTTGAATAAATATTGAAAATGAAGAAAGTATTCTGTGAGAAATATATACACTTTTAGATATAGAAAACATAACTGACAGAAAAATTATAAGCAGGTATTTTGCTAGGCCCTGACAACAAGTCTCATGACAAAATATCTGACTTAGATTTGGTTCTAGCATGTAAAATAAATACGACACACTAGAAAGAGGGTCAGACAACTAACAGCTGTGGCAAAGTAATTTTTTATGGAGTTGTTCAATTCACAAGAATATTCCAAGTTTTCCAGGCATTTATTGCAAATTGAGCTTGTATATCAGTGGTCAGAGTCTCAGAAAATGCTCTGAAAAAAAAAAAGAAATCCCAATTGGAAGAACTGTAGGGATACTGCAAGATTTCAGTCTAGTGAGAGGCACTCTGAAATTCCTAGGCTGCTATCTTTGCTGCAGTTAGATTATTCTAACACTGACAGAAGAAATAGAAAGACATGCAAACAAAGAAAAATGTGGGTTTAGAAAAAAATTGATATGTCTGGCCAGAAACCCCACTGTATAAGGAAAAGTCATAAATCTTTTTCTTTGTTTTTTTTTTTTTTGTCTATCATGTCAATCACAGTAATAGTGAAATCTCCAAAAACTTGAATATATGTGTTTTGAAGTCAGCAACCAAAAAAAACCATTGGGTGCATTAATTCACTCATTTTTCACTTTAAGCAGTATTTTAGAATGCTGTGGGTAGAGATAAGAGTTCTGTAGTGTTATTTCTAGTGTTTTGAATGCCATCTTTCCCAATTTTAGATTTCATTGAAGGTCAGAGGCTTTCTTAAAATTTTCCCCCAGCAAATTATAAAATTATGTGTCATTTGATCTGAGCCATTTTTCTTCAGCTTGTGATGCCATTTAAGAAGCAAACCAAACCCAACAAAGAGGTGTTGACTTTATCATCTGGGGTTTTAGTTCAAATATGAAACTCAAAAGAATACTTAGTAACTCAAACAACTATTAAATTAAAGTATTTAAACCATGTTTGCTTAAACCATGGAAGTTGAAGCCAAGCTTTGCAGAACTGTGGAGGAACCAAAGGCGTACTTCTCTCTCACTTTTACTTTGACTGTAGTATCCAGTTACTGCAATTAGTGGTCATATAAAAAATCCACATGTAGGTTCATGCATTAAGAAGCAAATTATCCTCATTTCATTACCCTTATAGATTTGTTTATACAGACTTGGGAAGAGGAATAGATGTTATCTGTGTTAATTTGTAATATCCTTGCAAATCAAATAATATTATTTAAAAGCTAGACTAATAGATCTAATTTTCCCTTTGTACATGTCCAAGGCACTTTTATACTTCCAAGTGATATCAAATGCCACTGTGTGTATTTTTCTCACATTTATTTTGGACATGGAGATGTTTCTAATCAGAAATTATTTCTGATTAGATTTCTGATTTTCAATCAGAACTTAAAAAGACGTGAGGTGTGCTGAATGTTAAGTTGTTAATTGTTAATTGTCAATCTTAATTCTTTTAAGCTCACACTGTTATGCAAAACTGGTGGTATATTTGTTGGATACTCTTTGCCTTCATGACTGGTGACTTCATAAGTAGATTGACAGGGCAAAAATTGTAGCTCTTTGTGACTCCATTGCTGTAACTCCATCACTGGAGTTGCAAAAATCTTTAAAAATAGTCTGAATTTTCCAAATGTTATGGCAAATTCCTAACATGTCCAATTTCAAGTAAGGAAACTGAAGCTACCTTCTGGCATTATGCCAAGTACCCCCTTTTTTGTGCTAAATGCTTGTTTTATTGAAGACTACATCTTGGTGTTTGCTTTGCTTTTCTGTGAATGCAAGCCATAGACCAAGTCTTATTTTATGTTTTTATAGTAGTATTGTTCTATCTATGTCTAATACATTTGTATTTTTAGAAAGGTAATTTTTCATGCATAAAAAGGATTTATGGGACACATTACTTACACGTTGACAACATACTATGAAAAAGACAAACCCAAGATTATTTCCATTATGGTTATAAAATCACCATGGATTAATGGAAGAAAAACTGAAGTGAAGCAAGTTGATTCCTGAATGATCCCAAGATATTTCTATAAAGGTTGAGAAAAAAATTGTTTAAAAGTTAATGTCTTCCCACTTGAACTTAGATGTCTATGCTTAAAATAAGACAGCATAATAGCTGCATGGAATGTTTTTGTCTTATTGCTTATTAAAACATAAAGTATATACAGTGATGTTGAGTACAACTACACTAAGATAAAACTGATTAAATTATGAGAAAAACCTGACTGTTCAGCATTCCTGTATACTGGAAACTACAGTAAAAGCTTAGGATTTTTTCCCACACAATTCCAGAAGACAGTAAAAATTAAGACAATACCTTTGAGTTGCTTTGTTACACTAACAATTTAGGGCTAAATCCTTTTTCTTTGATGTTTATATTTTGTGTAGTATCTCTAAATTAAAAACCAAAATACCTTAAATCAAGTTTAGTATCAATGTATCATAACAATTTCATAGCCTTCCTTGCTGCCGCATTGACTTTTGCTTAAAACTGGGTCTAAATAAAGAATTAACACTAAATCTTGAATACTTATGATTTCATTGTTTACAAAATTATGTTCTACATGCATCTCATTATTCTAGCAATCTTTCAAACTTAATAAAATGTCTTTTATAATAAAATAGCTAGTTTTAATTAACATATTTAAATGTAAAGCATTTGCCAACATATTGCCTCTTAGACGTTATGAGCATTGTTTTTCAGTTGTAACCTTAATGGTTTTGTAAGGAAGCTGCAAAACATGAATGGCATACACTTTTTATGACAGTTTTATAGAGGGATAATGAATGGAGGTTGCTATTTATGACAAAGTACCAAGTCAGTTGGTACCATAAACCTTTCATTATTAGATTGTGTTTGTACAACAAAGCTGATTTACTTTCAGAGCCCAAACAGACAACTCTAGTTAATTATTCCATTTTACTATGTGATGTTTTTCTTTTTCAAAATAAAACATCACTTTTTTTTTTCTTTGATTTTTGTTTTTCCGTGTTTCTTGGAAGCCCTTCTGGAAGGAAAACTTATAACATTGTCCTTTCCAGTCTATTGCTATGGCTATTTTAAAATCTAGTAGACATTCCTCCTTCCATTTATTTGGAAATGGAATGTTGCAATATTTCTCAATATGTGCAGTTCATAGAAATAATGGCAGACAGGGAAAACTACAAAATGGCTTGAATTTTATAAATCCATGATGATTGTCAGTTTTGAGTCAAGGCAATACAGATGATTCAGTATTCTTTACCAGGTACTATAATTTTTAAGTCTAACCTCCATGGTGTATTTCTTGATCTTTTTATCAGGCTCTCAGGCTCTAATCGCAAAAGTTGTCTTCCCCCCCGCGACCCCCCCCACCCCCCCCACCTTTAAATGTCAGATGCAGTTACTTCTTTCATTTACAGTACTGATCTTAGGATATAGTTTGTCAGTTTTCATTCACTGTTCACATATCTGTACCATCCCAGACTGAAATAATCAGCCAAATTTTTGGCATGTTAAAGTATATTTTAGACACTATATATCCATCAACAAAACATAAAAGACTCTCATAGTACATGAAAATATTGAGGGTTTTAAGCAAATGAAACTTTGAGAGTAGTGGCAAAGTGATGCCACTGTCACTAGTTAATTGTGCAAGTAACGTGACTGCTTTAAGGATTGTTTCTATATTTGATATTAAATAACCCTTTCAGGATTTTTTTTTTTTTAATAGCATGATAAGGCTTCAACGGGGCAAAAAGTGCTCTCTATAAACAAGACATAATATGGGAAAAAGAAACAGGAATGAATAAACCTCAAAGGGACATGAATAGCAGCTAGCCTGGACAGGCTGAAAGTAAGGCCACAATAAGAATGACTGTGTTGCACAGACATTGGGAATGGGATTCACATGGATGATGGTTGGCACCTAGAAGTTCTGAAGCTAGATAAAGCTAGTTATCTAGGTTTTTTCTAGGGCCAACAGAAGAATATAATCACATCTAACAGGGATCCACTCCTCAATCATTAAGTGTCTAAGATAATGGGATGACTGGCTATCTAGATCTCTCTCTTCCCCACCCCCCCTCCTGCTCCCACCCCCCCCCCCCCCCGCTATCTATAATAAAATGCTGAGTAAAGGCACTACCCATCTAGATTTCAGATAATTAAAATGAAATAAAATGAATGCCACCCTCAGTGACTAGACTTAGATTTTTCAACTTTTCACTGGCTTCTTCTGATGCACAGAGGAATTTAGAAGCTCAGGCTTTAAAAGAAAGAAAAGTAACTCTGAAATGGGACACAAACTGTGGATCTCCTTTACAGTTGTGCTGAATATTGAACTATGATTTGATCAGTTCCTTTTCTTGAAAGACCCTCCTAAGATAAAAAAGACTGGACTGTGTTGGGAAGTTAGTCT
Organism: Pelecanus crispus; assembly: GCF_030463565.1. NCBI lineage: Eukaryota > Metazoa > Chordata > Aves > Pelecaniformes > Pelecanidae > Pelecanus > Pelecanus crispus. The sequence continues at coordinate 108,334,665 of NC_134645.1, forward strand.
GATCATTCATGATCTGTATGGCTGCATTGCCTTCATATGTGAGATGATTCCACGAAATTTCTAAGAGATCAAGAACAGAAGTCAAATGATTCAAGATATTGAGAGCAATATTACAAGCGTTCCATCACAGTGATTTTTGGCATGCCTAGACACGTCATAGAGTCTGCTGTAGCAGTTTGTGCAACATCTGAAGGGAGATCCATGTGCCAGAATGTTGTGGTTTAGCCCCAGTTGGCAACCAAGCACCACACAGCCATTCGCTCACTCTCCTCCCCCCCCCCCCCCCCCCCGCTGGGATGGGGGATAGGATCTGAAGACCAAAAGTAAGAAAACTCATGGGTTCAGATAAGAACAGTTCAATAATTGAATAATAATAATAATAATAATGATGATGATGATGTAATGAAAAGAATAATGAGAGAGAGAGAGAAACAAAACCCAGGAAAAACAAGTAATACAACTGCTCACCACCCTCCAACTGATGCCAAGCCAGTCCCCAGTGGCGATCACTGCCCCCCAGTCAACTCCCCCCAGTTTATAAACTGAGCATGACATCATATGGTATGGAATAGCCCTTTGGTCAGTTTGGGTCAGCTGTCTTGCCTGTGCCCCCTCCCAGCTTCTTGTGCACCTGGCAGAGCATGGAAAGCTAAAAGGTCCTTGACTAGTATAAACACTACTTAGCAACAACTAAAACATCAGTGTGTTATCAGCATTATTCTCCTACTAAATCCAAAACACAACACACGCCAGCTACTAGGAAGAAAATTAACTCTATCCCAGCTGAAACCAGGACACAGGCTGTGACAGATACAAGTTTTCACTTCTCTAGTTTGGCATTTGAGTTCAATATCATTAGCTTCTCCAGATCCACCTGCACACATTGCAAGTTATCTGACACTTCGAAAAAAGCTATATATACTTAGATGGTAACTGATCTAATTTGCAACTTGAGAGGCTATTTATGAAAAGCTGAAAGTGTACTGACAATATAAAACCCAGAGAGAATTAGCAAGTATTCAAAGTGGCCATACAGGTACACGAGCTTTCTGTTATTTACCCTCATATTATCCAGAAGAGGCCACCGCTGATATAGGGTTTAGCACCTTCCTTCCAGCAGAGGGCACCGCTTTGTTACTTATATTTTATTAAATATATACTTGCCCTCCCAGAGATACAATCAACCATCTTTCTGAGGAAATGGATAGTCTCACCAGCAAGTAATGATTGGATAAAACCTTTTGTCATGTTTTTATAAAAGAGATCCAGCTCAGGTTTTGAAGGATTATAAAATTAAGAAATCCATTCATACTAAAAGGCAATAGACAGATGAAACCTGATGCTTTACATAATTATTGAGTCCTGCATGAAAGACACCCATGTGAGACACTCATGCTATCTGTATCTTCAGACAGGTAGTTGAAATATATTGTGAAAGCTGATAGTCTTGTTTGGAGAGAACACAGCAGCTTCAGCTGTGCATCCTGTGATCGGGATACACAGATAAAAACACCGAAGCACACAGAAAACCCTGAGATCTTTTGTAATCTGTTCAGGCTCAGATTTCCACATTGCATTAAAGACAACAACAAACTCAACATAAGCTAGTTCCTTCAGTACACATAAGGGTGTAGCTTAATTAGTAGATGGTATTCACTGAAAATTTGTGACTGTTGCCCTGGGAAAGTGGAATAACCATTCTCAGCCATCTATTCATTGGACTCCAGAGACAAAGGAAGGCCCCTCAGTTCCATACTAAAGTTTCATATACAGCTACCTGTGCCACCCCCAAAAAGCACATAAGCTTGGAGAGCAGCTAGAGCCTAAAATTTTATCCTGGTTCTTGATGGTTTTTTTTCTGTTGCCAATCTGACACCAGGACTTGTCTGTCCTCTGTTCCAAACTCTCTCTGATGCACAGATTCCCTTCTACTCTACTCAGCTCTGTGAGCTGAACATTATGGACTTTATGGCATTCTGAAACCTGCCTGACATCTGATTATGTTCTTACCTCAAAACTTGAGCTGTCATCTCTTTTGCTTTCCTGATTCCTCCTTTCAGCTTAATATGAATATGGCATTTGGATACTTTCACCATGAATTTTCACCATGAATCAATCTGTTCTCTAGGCCTCTCTGCCTCTTTCCTGGTCTCTGCAGGTATGCATAGAATCACTGATACATGCTGTTGAATACATTTGATTGGTTTTGCTGATTGCCTGCAACATAGCATTTCCCTCTTGCAGGCTGTCAGCAGTCACAATTAGGCTTTAGCTCAGTACTGTGAAGAGAGACAAACTAGCACTGGTAAAACAGAACAGGCTGTGTCAAAGTGTAAATCTCATTGTATCATACCATCACAGTGCAAAGACTGCGACTGAAGAGGTGAAGTTGATTGAAAACTGGCTGAACTGCTTGATTCAGAGGGCACTGATCAGCAGCATGACATCCATCTGGAGGCCAGTCACTAGTGGTGTACCCCAGGAGTCCATATGGGGGCCAATTATGTTTTTACATCTTCATTAAAGACCTTAACAATGGGGTCGAGTGCACCCTCAACAAGTTTGCAGACAAGACAAAACCGGGAGGAGCAGTTCATACACCAGATAGATGTGCTGCCATTCAAAGGGACCTTGACAGGCTGTAGAAATGGGCAAAGAGGAATCTTATAAAGTTCAGCAAAGGGAAATGCCAATTCCTGAACCTGAGGAGGAATAAACTGGGGCACCAATACAGGCTGGGACCCAACTGGCTGGAAAGCAGCTGTGAAGAGAATACCCTGAAAGTCCCAATGGATGAGTCAGACATGAGCCAAAGTGTCTTTGCAGCAAAGCCCAATGGCATGCTGGGCTGCTTTAGGAAGAGCATTGCCTGCAAGTTGAGGGAGATGATCCTTCCCCTCTACTCAGCACTGGCAAGACATGTCTGGAGTGTTTTGTCCAGTTCTGGACTCCCCTATACAGGAAAGATATGAAGTGAGTCCAGTGAAAGGCCACAAAGATGATTAAGAGGCTGGAGCTTCTGTCATAGAAGGAGAGTCTGAGAGAGCTGAGGTTGTTGCTCCCTTCATATGAAAAGGCAAAGCTGAAGAGAAGACTCAGGGGCATCATTTGTGTATAAATATGTGATGGAGGGGGTTAGAGGAGTTAAGAAAATGGAGCCAGACTTTCCTCTGTGGTATGCAGTAAATGGACAAGAGGCAACAGGCATGAACTGAAATACAGAAAATTCCACTTAAACATAAGAAACGCCCTTTTTTTACCACAAGGATGGTCATAAACTGGAACAGGTTTTATCGGAGAGGTTGTGGAGTCTCCATCCTTGGAGATATTCAAAACCTAGCTGGACATTGTCCTGTGCAACCTCACCTAAGTGACCCTGTCCTGAGCCAGGGCTTTGGACCAGATGATCTCCAGACCTCCCATAAAACCTCACCTAATCTGCCCTTCTGTGATTGGGTGAACAGCATCACTGCCACCTTCTCTCTATAATTTCAAAGAACAATGGCAGTGGCCAGATCTGGTGCCTCTGTGTGAAGCTCAGTGCTGCACACATTAGGCTGCTACTACCTAAGGTCCTCAGAGGCTCTGCAGGAAAGAGCATCATTTTTCTGAAGTCTGTTCAGCTTAGGTGTGAACTAGCCTACTGACCCAGCCTTGTCAACACTGATGAAGAGCTTGGTGTACATAAACTTGCAATTTTAGGCAAATTTAGAGTTGCTAAAGAGTTTTAATATAATTTCAGGAAATCCACAGTTACATAAAGCACATATCATTGAGATAACTGATTGAGACTTATTCCCCATATTTGATGCAAAATTTATTTAGACAACTAAATCTTTTACTGACCTGTAAAATAATTTCCATTCAGAAAAGGTGGGATGTGAAGGATGGTAAATCTGAGCAAAGATGATTAGGTCTTCTGGGAGGTTAATAGGCTATGAAGTTGGAAACAACAGAGCTTGGTTGAGATGACCACCATTGTTCAGTGAAACTTTCTGGGGTATGGGGGTATAAGGATTGCAGTGTGAGGAGTGAATTGTTTTTGAGGGAATGTAGAGCGGCAGCAATGGCAGCCAGTTTTGCGCCTCTTCTGTCTGATGTTTTATTCTTATGAGTGGCAAAGTAGGTTAGGCAGTTTGATACGTTTCTGTGTTCCTCAGCAGGGTTCAGAGGGTTCTGCTTAGCATTCAAAGAAGTATAAATCAGAGTACATCTTTCTGTGAAATTCTTTCTGGCTTAGGAGACAACAAAATTATTATGTTTTCTGGGTTTTCTTCTTCCTTTTATTTTCTTCAGCTTCAGTGTTCCTCCCCAATGCACTTTTATTATGTTTTCTGAATAGGAACTAAAATGGTGATTTCTGAAATACCCGTCTGATTACCTTTTAAAGGTTTTACTTATAATGCTGTGTGCTTGATGGTTTTTTATAATGCAAATGGGAAAAGATGACAAAACCTCAAAGGGATGTCTTGTGAAAAAAGTATATTTAATAAATTTATCTCAGTAGGTCGTCTTCATTTTGATAGGTCCTTTGATTTCATGCAGACATTTTACAGTGAGCCATAGACTGTCCAAACATAAAAAGAATTATTTCCCAAAAGAATAATGTAGAAAATGTCTTAAAGAAACATCAACATCTTGCAACTGGGTCAGAATCACCATCCACCAGATCCTTCATTAGGGTAACAAAGCAAGGATGTGACAGCTAACATCTTATATCAATGTATGACCTTGCAGTCTTGTCAGCTAGAAGGCAAAAGAAAGCCAGAAAAGTCACCTGTTCTCTATAAATGTATTATGGAAGGAAAAACAACATTTTAAAATCACAAATGATACTGAGTAACCCAAAAATGCAAACTAAGATCTAATCACACTTAAACTAAGAATAAAAATGTCTTACAAGGTTGAAAGTAGAATTGTTTCAATGTAATTGGTTACTTTTACAAAAAATGGTTTAGAAATCTTATTTGTATGTAATGGCACAATATCCTGCCTGCAGCCTCATTTTACAAAAAATACCTAATGAATCAAGAAGTTGACTGTAAAGTATTACAGTAGCAGTTGTAGAACTCAGCAACTACAGACTTAAGCCATTATTTGAAAAAACGTCTTTGAAAGATAACGAAAAATCTACCTCTGCCTGTGGTATCTGTCCAGGGTCTCTTCTAGTAAGCCAGAATGTGTAGGTGTATGTAGGAGTAGGTGAATGAAAACACTAAGCATACAGAAAGACATATGAAGACATTGATCTGTCTCTGAGCTCAGGTTTCCTGGATGAGAACCAAATGCCTGATGCTTCCAGTCACCTGAGATACTCAGCATACAAAATTCTGAAATTCCCTACAGAGAAGGGCTGAATATTTTAAGACAAACGTTGGAAGGACCACTGTTCTCCTTTTAGCTACTGAGTGTTTGGATAACTCTCCTGGGAAGTAAGAGAATTGCATTTGAATTGCTACAGCTTGAAAATGGACTTGAACCATATTTGTCTCTGCTTCTTGATTAAATACCAGATATTATGCAGAAGACCAGATCTTCAGTTTATTAATCTAGCAGTTTGTGCTGACCACAACACTTTCAGTCTGCACTGTTCTTTACAGTTCATAAGCGAAGTAGTCTGTGGAATGTAGCTTTGAATCTCACCCCAGAGTTGCATTCATCATCCCTCCTCAGCTGTATCAAGGACCTCCTGGATTCAGCTAGGCATCTAGCTCTTGGCTGAAAATTTTAAATAGTTTTATATCTGATGCTACAACTGTTTAGATAACTGAGATAGTCAATGGCTTCCCTTATTACTTCTCATCACATAATCCTTTTTCTTAATAATCCTTTAGTGATGAAATTGTGATGAGATAAGCAATTGCTACTTGATCGGAGAATTCAAACAGGTGACAATTAGGTCACCGATCTCTCTTACTTAGAATTTATCTGGTGGCCTGAAGCTTGAAAACAGTGAGATAATTATGATAATTATAAGGAATATGATAATTATAAAGAGTCTGTATAGGTTCTTATACTGCACTCTAAATGCTTGCTATCAGTGAATACAATTGCATGACAATCATCTTGTATGTGCTACTTGTTCTTCCATCTTTTCCTCAGAAAGAGGATTTCGGGTCAGGTTTTATTTTAGTAGGGATTTTTTTTTTTTTTATATGACCTGTTATAGATATGGTTACATATGGTTTAAGGTTGTTGCATATAGTGCATATACATACATGGTGCTGTACATATTAATGAAAGCAAGCTCACAGGTATGTATGATACACTTAGAGCTGAAAACCATGCGGCTTCCTGAAGAAAGTAATTCTCTTATTTCTGTTGATCTCCAAGAAAGCACCTTTCTTTGCAAAGGTAGAGATACCTTACCTTTACTGCAGAAAAACCTGTTATGCGAGTTGCTCATTCTAGCTGTTTTTCAGAGTTTCAGACATTTTTAGCTATTCTGCACTCTGGTTTTGAAAGTAAGAACATGTTTTGAACTTGATAAAAATCTGGTTGCTTGAGAAATGCAATAAACCAAAGAGGGAGAAAAAAATATGGGGCACTTAATCAATGGGAAGCAAATAACTGGAATGCAGTGATGTCAAAAAAGATACCTAGTTGACTGATGGTAAATTGGTCTACGGTTCCAGTAAGAATAAGAGGCTATGCACTGAATATTAAAGACAAAGAATATTGCTTTACATGACACAGTTGTGAATGCAGCAAGAAGAAATGGGAAAAAAAGCCTGCAGGCAAAGAATATTTGTCTATAGAAGGGAGACTTCAGTGATTCAGTTATGGAGGAAAAGGTTTACAAAACAAGGACTAAGGGCTGACTGACAAACATTGATGAACTTATCAATGAAAGAACAGTAGTATATTATATATAATGTGCCCACTTATTTGACTGCTGTATATACCAGGCCACAGGGGCGTTATTACTCTGTGATAGGATTAAATAAAGGAAATAATAATTTGAAAATAAGCCAAATTGAAATTAGGCCCTCTAACATACAGTTATGCCTTTCAAGTGAAATATCTGACAAACTATAAAAACTTCACTGTAGAGGTCTTTCTCCTCCTCTGGACATATACTTCTATGAAACTTGTAAGAATTTAATATTTTTATACCTTTCTCCCACTGTAAAATTTTTCAAAGGGAAGGCAGATAGACACAAAGACAGTATGAAATACTGTTACATAGCTTTTGCAGGACTGGGTAGTGGCCTTTATGAAATATGCCATTTTTGTACAAGTATCCCAAATTACTTTAAAGTTATTTTTCCTTACTGTCACAGGAATTTTTTCATTTTGGTTTTCATGTCATTCCCAAATGACATATCTAGCCAAATATTTAAATGTTCCTAGGACCTTAGTTCAATGACTATTCAAACTGTGTTGTCAGATGATTCAGTGGTATTTTCCTTCCACAGCAGCCTGACTTTCTTGAGAGATTTGTTGTCAAATATCAACCAGAAACTCTTCTTCAGTTAGAGAAAGGGAAAAGAGTTTGTCACATAATGTCATAGATCCTTCTGTCTTTGTATTGACTTATGCAGAATTTCTCTGGTTTAAACATAGTTACAGAATAAGGTCTGTATTTGACTGGGATGCTAGACCACCATGCAAATACATCACAAACATAGTATTCTGTTTCAATTATGCATGCAAACTCAGTTCGCCTTTCCAAATTCCATTATGCAAAGGCAAACCCACTGACATCAGTGGAGATATACAGATACAATCCAGAACAGAATTTAGCCTCAAATGTTAAAGCCATTAAACAGAAGGAAAAGACAAAATTATTTCTGTCAAACATTTGGGTCCTTCCTCATATGGCCATTCTCCAACATTATCACAGCAAAAGCACTCTTCACCTTGTTTAGAGAGGCAGTAATTATTCCTTGTCAATAAGATTCTCAATCACTGAACTATAAACATCTGGTGGTGCATAACCATTATCCCAGTTTAAAATTATAGTACCCTTTCTTCTGCTTTTTTTTTTTATTTCCACATGTTCTCTAAATTTCATGCCATAAAAATATCTTATCCTGCCTTTAAAACTGCTAAATAAAACTAGGAGAAATGGTACAACAGTCTGAAATTATAATGATGGTTATGCATCACCAGCTGCTTGTAGCTCAGTGATTTAGTGTCTAATCGACAAGGGATAATTACCTCTCCCTGTATCAGGTGAACTGTGTTGTCAATCTCTCAACACTACTGCTGCCTCTAAATATACATACAAAATAAATTTGAAGAAATTATTTGATTGTAATAGTTTTCAGTATTTTATTTTCCCAGATGTATAAAAATAAACAAGTCATTTGCTTGTTTTCAAAGAATGTATTATTAATAGTAGCTACTAATAGGAATTTTTACATCAGTGCTTTTAAAATGTGGGCTATTACAAATTAAAATATGCATTTTTTGGCTCTGTAGCTTATTCTGACTTTACAACATGAAATAAAATCCAATGTTGATTATTTTACATACTTTTTTTGTAGCAAGCATGGTTTTCTGCACAAGACTGACAAATGAATCATCCATAGAACTCACCTGTTAAAGCAAAAGCAGTGAAAACTTCTCTGTGCTAACGCGTACATTCAATACTAGTGGTTAATTGCATTAACTGGGTAATTTTCTAACAATGAGTTGTCATCTCTTTTTGCATTCTGTTCAGTTCTTGACATTTCATTATGAGCAGGAGTACCACTTATTTCTTATTATACATTATTGAGAGCAAGCAAGGCATTTAGGGTAGAATTCATTTTGTTGCCTCAACATATACCTACACTGTAATTATACGATCTGTATCAGGTCTTGGACACCAGCTCTTCCCAGGCACTGGCATCTCATTTCCATCTGTTTTTGGCTTCTCTCTCCACAGCTCCATCATTTCTGCAAGCACCACAGTGCATGAAGAGTGCTGTGAAACGGATCAGTTTCAAAACTGGGTTTTGGCTGCTGCTGCTGAAAAAAGAAGTCCCACTTCTCCCTGCCCACAGTGTACAACCAGCTTGTTGAAAGAAGTGATCCTGCCCTCCTCAGGCTCAGTGGGGAGAGCTGCATAGCACTAGCCCACTGACTTAGCTGAAGAACAAGCAATTCTGTGGATTTCATTTTCAAAAGATTAACAAACTGATCCGATCGAGTCATAGAATCATAGAATCATAGAATCGTTTAGGTGGGAAAAGAACTTTAAGATCATCCAGTCCAACCATTAACCTAACATTACCAAGTCCACACTAAACCAATTAAGGGTAGACTAGACTAAACCATGTCAGTCCACTAACAGTGGACTGTTAGTGCCACTACGGGGGAGAAAGTGGGAAGACATAGACAGAGGCAGATGAAGAATGGTCCCAGAGCCAACATAGTTGTATTTCAACTTATGTTGCCCATGAAACCCACAGCTAATATCAGACATCTCATTTTTGGTGGCGCAGTTTACTTACCTTAGACATGTCATTTTAGGATGAATTGAATCATCCTTTAGAGATTTTTATTTTATTCATTGCTTCTATAAAGAACCTAGATTCCTTATGACTTTATACTTTCAGACACCTGAGTTAGACAAGATAAATCTCGTATGTCTATATAGTTGTTTTGGTTTTTTTTTTTTTTTTCTTTTTTTGTAGTTTCCTTTTCTTGAGAACAAAATAATGAAATCTAAACATGTGGCTAAGTAATTTTTGGTGATGTGCAAAATCCATGGGTATCTAACAAATGCAATTTATGTAATTCTAGCTTTGCTCCCTTTTCTTTAATTAGTTGCTGTCTTCACAGACTGAGTTCAAAGGGCTGACAGTTATGTAGACAGTGGTGGCCACAAAGACTGAACTGTTGTGGTTTAGCCCCAGCCAGCAACTCAGCACCACGCAGCCGTTCGCTCACTGCCCCTACCCTGATGGTGGGGGAGAGAATCAGAGGAGTAAGAGTGAAAAAAACCACTCCTGCGTTGAGATAAGAACAGTTTAATAATTGAAATAAAGTAAAATAGTAATGATAATAGTAACAATATAATAATAATAATAATAATATACAAAGCAAGTGATGTACAATGCAATTGCTCACCACCCACCGACCAATACCCAGACAGTTCCCGAGCAGCGATCGCTGCTCCCCGGCCATCCCCCCACAGTTTATAGACTGAGCATGACATCATATGGTATGGAATAGCCCTTTGGTCAGTTTGGATCAACTATTCTGGCTGTGCCCCCTCCCAGCTTCTTGTGCGCCTGGCAGAGCATGGGAAGCTGAAAAGTCCTTGACTAGTATAAGCAGTACTCAGCAACAACTAAAAACATCAGTGTGTTATCAACATTCTTCTCCTACTAAATCCAAAACACAGCACTATGCCTTCTACTAGGAAGAAAATTAACTCTATCCCAGCCGAAACCAGGACATGAACAAAGAGAATGGGAAGGCAAGCTAGGAGGTTTTTTAGCCAACTGAAAGAAAATTAACACAGAAGAAACCTGTGACTGCACAGAAAGTAAACTACTTAAAATTGAGTTTCTTTAGACTAGAAACTATCTAACAAACATGACACAACTTGTTTCATTTTACTATCATACTGCTGATCCTAGGAGAGCTGGGGTTTTTGGAGCGCCCAGACTAGGAAATATAAAATTTCACAAAATGTCAGATGAAAACTTAAAGAATAGGATCAAATCTAAGAATAACACAAAGTGTGAGTGTACCTTTAGAGACAAAGACACTGATTCTCATATTGCTTATACCAGTTTCAGTGAAGCAAAGTAACAAGTCTCTCAGAAGCTAATTGGGCTCAAAGTCTGATCAAGGTTTTCATGATTTAAATAATGTATTTTCATAGAACTGATAACTATAAGACAATGATGAATGTGACTCATTAAAGTGAAAAAAAGTCAGCTCTCCAGAAAGCTCACTCCATATATAGTAGTGACCTTTGCACTACCACAGTATTCTGGACTCATGCTCCAGCATTAGTAAGAGAATGAAAAACTAGATAAGCTTTTCTGAAATTCTTATGCTTTTGCATATCTTTGCTAGTTTTAAGCAGGTTCATACTAAGTAAGTTGCCTACTGATTTTCAAATCCAGGCTTTACAGAAACAATTAGTTTTCTTTTAAACAAAATATCTGTTTTGACAATAAAACATTATGTGTGGGTATCCTTGTATTTATTTTTGTTTTGTTTTGTTTGCTTTGCTTTGTTTTTCTCCTACAGGGTTTTCTTTCACTTAGCAGCAGCAGAATCAACAGAGCTGAAAAAATTACAAAGTCACAGAGAGAAAATAGTTTATTTTTATTCTCTGCTTTTATTTAAACTATCAGATCAGAACAAATACTATAAACTGAGATAGTTTCTTGTACTCTGACTACATATTTTGTTTCTCACAGTTCAGATAAATGGGTCTTAGAAGTGGATCAGGAGGAATTTACCTGAGAATTAAGGAGTGGTAGTCCTCAAATTATTGCATGATCAGTGCTATGAGGGAAAACAGAGACAGCAGAACTGGTTGGAATTTTTGCCTGAATTTTTTACTACTCTCCCATCCCATCACCATAGTTATTATCTCTCTTCCCAGAAGACAGTGCTAACTGCTTCTCAGATAACCTTTAATGCTGAGCAGTGCTGATTACCATTTACATGATACTCACTTCCCAGGTGGACAAATATTTTTTGAAAACAAACTTGAAAAACTTATTTTTAATATTTATATCTTCAACCATGCAATATTTTATTGGTTTTCTTTGATTTTTCTTTTTGATAAAATAATATATTTTTTAACATGGCTATTTTCCTCATTTTAACACTAGATTTTCCAGCAGCATTTTTCCCTTACAAAACATGTAAGGACCACTAAGTTTGTACTTTATTTTCTTCTTTTAAGACACTTTCCTGTATTGAGAAAGTATTCTCAAGCTGTGAACTATCTCAAAAGAAGTTCTAAGGGCTGAATTCACTGGAGATTTTTGTGAAGTAAAAATCTGCCAGCCCAATGCGAACTAGCACAAAAGTTTCTGAAAATAAAGAAACATTATGTTAGCATTCTAAAGTCTTTGGCTGGCATTTCATATATTGCCTTTGAAAATATTTCTTCACTATCAAAACTGGTAATTACATGTATCCACATACTCATGCAGAAGATATCCAAATACTGCTAATAGGAACTGATGGATTACAGCTGAGGGAATTGAAATGCATTACAGGTCATTGGCTCTGCCCGTTGTTTATCATGAACAACTTTAATCAGCCTTCAGTATGTAATAACCATTAAGTATTGTTTTGAAACAAAGAAAGGATTAAACATAAAAAGACAAGCACAGCAATGTTAACAAGAGAAGAAAATGTTTCCTGGACTTGATATTTTCTTTAAAATATTCTTACACAAATCTCTATGAACTTTTGTATACTCATCTTTCCATAAGAAGTAAGAGTATTATTTTTTATCTCCATCATTGAATTTTCCAGATATAAAAATCTGTACATTACTATGGTCTACAGCTGTAGATTTCCCTGTATGCCACTTTCTTCTTGACTGTATATATTTTAGGAACTGACCCATTCCCTCTGTGGTAAAATAAGAGGCATTGCTGTTGCAGAGATCCCCTTCTCACTAGGGAAAATGTGTATATGGGAGTGCATATCGTTCACAGTTCCTGATAACAACATAGTTCCAATGGGTCATCAAATGGATAAGGTCACATTTTTTCAGGACACATTTCTAACTGTTTCTGTCAACTTTTTGACTACTGCTGAATGATATGTAATCCCAAGCAAACCGTAATTCTATCTAAACTACGTACCCTAAAATGTTGAAATCTCTGATTCCTTCTTGCCATGGAGGAGCAGATACTGCAAACGGATTTCCTTAGTAAGTGTTAAGTGGCTCTCAAAACTTCAGGCTCTACTTCAGCCTAATAGTACAAAAATATGAAACCATATCAGATTTGAAGCAATAGTGTCCTAGTTTCGGCATGGTGCTGTGGTTTGGATTTAGGATGGGAATAATGCTGGTAACACACTGATGTTTTAGTTGTTGTTAAGTACTGCTTATGCTAGTCAAGGACTTCTCAGCTTCCCATGCTCTGCCAGGTACACAAGAAACTGGGAGGGGGCACAGCCAGAATAGTTGATCCAAACTGACCAAAGGGCTATTCCATACCATATGACGTCATGCTCAGTCTATAAACTGTGGGGGGTTGGCCGGGGAGCAGCGATCACTGCTCGGGAACTGGCTGGGTGTCGGTTAGCAAGTGGTGAGCAATTGCATTGTGCATCACTTGTTTTAAATATTATTATTACTATTATTATTATATTGTTATTATTATTAATAGTATTTTACTTTATTTCAATTATTAAACTGTTCTTATCTCAACCCAGGAGTTTTCTCACTCTTACTCCTCCGATACTCTCTCCCATCCCACCGGGGCAGGGGGAGTGACTGAGCAACTGCGTGGTGCTTAGTTGCTGCCTGGGGTTAAACCACAACAAAAGGGCATTTTGTAAAACACAATGTTTTTCAAATTCTATCATTGTGTAGTAGTATGCTACTAGGGTGTTTGATTTTTCCCAGTTTTATAGAATGACATCATTCAAGGTGTGTTGGAATCAAATCATTTAACTAGTCATAATGTTACTGTAAGTGTATGTGGAAGGTCAGAGTGTCTGCTCCTTTAAGGGTATCTGGTCAAGGAGATTTTCAATGGAAAAGGGGATAATAAGAAAAGGGGAAAGCCATAAACAAGAACATATAGAAACAAAACCCTGATGGGCAAATAAGGGAGGCAGTAATGAGAACCAAACCTGGTCACTCTCACTAATCAATAAGCTTATATGGAATATGGGAATGTTTATTTCATTAAGATTTTCTGATGAAGGACCCTGTCAAATGGGATACTGAGGAAAAGGTGGAAGCCATAAACTAAATATGCATAGAGACACAAGCCTAACAGACAAACATAGTGGAAACAAAGACAAGAAACAAACCTGATCAGCCGTACTAACTGATGGTCAATCAAGAAACTACAGGCAAACCCAGACATTGCAACTGACAAGGATGCAAACCTGAGGGTGCAGGATGTTGGACAGGGGGTCTGTGGCTCTGTGCCAAGGGAGAGCCAAGGTGCAGGGGAAGGAACAAAGAGGAGAACTAGAATAGGGTATATAAGGGACTGGTTGCGTGTAAAATGGAGCTGGTCCGTAATCTTGTCTGACTGAGCCCTGTGGTTGATCACCGCAGTCTGTCCTGTCTTCTTATTAAATTCTTCCTTAGTTATCTGTGTAATCCCACCCCTTATCCCGTGTGTGCGAGTGTTGCAAGGACTGAGTGGCAGCTACCTGGGGGGCTGGCATTTGTGGACTGGGTGCCAGCTACTCTACTGGAGTCAGACTGAATGTGTAAGTGCGCTTGGCCTGTGGTGTCAGCTACAGGAGTAAGTGGGGTCCCAGTGCCAGTGACTGGAGTAGGTGGGGGTCTTTAACCTTCAGCCACTGTGGGCGAATGGTGTGTGCCCCAAAAACTAGCTCCTGGGAGGGAGCAGCATGAATGAGGTGAGTGAGGGGCTCAGCACCAGTGGAGTGGGACCATGGGCCACAGCCCATGTGCCTGATGCTGGCTGCTGGAGGGAGTGAGTGTCTGTATCACTCCCAAAATGGGTGTGCATGGGGGTGTAGTATGTATTCACCAGCAAAATCTGAGCTGGACTTACCAGCAAGTAGGGGGCACTGGGTCTGGGCAGGGGTATCAGATGGGCAGAGGGTCTGTGCTGTTATTCAGGGGGACCTGTTGGGTGTGAGGTGCCCGTCAGACAAGTGTGTGAGTCCATGTGTCTGTTTGCAGTGAGAACTGAGCTGGACCAGATGGCAAGTAGGGGACCTGTGGGGTGGTTAAGAGGGTCTGAGGTCTGGGCAATGGTGCCTGGCAGACAGAGGGTCTGTGCCAGTACTTGGGGTTTCCATGACTGTGTGGGTGCTTGTGAGCCTGGGGAGTGTCATATGTGTGCCTGCACTACTGACCTTCAGTCTCTGCCAGCCCAAGAGGAGGAAGGGAGTTGGCTGTCTGTGCTTATGTCTGGTGTGAGTCCTATATGTAGATGCTGTTGACGCAGTGCCTTCTCTGTGACCAACTGTGTGACTGGCCATGCCACTGTTCTCTGTGTGTGTGTCTCTGGGTTACGTGCTCAGTTTTCCTACTGGATGAACCTGCAAATGGGAATGTGGCAGCCGTGTCCCTCAGCCTGGGCAGAGACCTCAGGGCACCAGAACTGGAGTCCAGTGGCCAGGCAAGAATGAGTCCTGTGTCAGGTCTGCTGGAGGTGGTGGCTACACTCCTAACATCCCTTAACAGATACAAAGTAAATAAGGAGATTAATTAACCACCTCACTTTAGATCTTTACAATATAGCCATCTTTATCTCAGCTAGCTGTGTCAACTAGCCTGTGTGTCTGGTGCTGGCTGTTTGGGGGGCAAGCGTCTGTATCATCCCCAAACTTGGTGTGCATGGGGGTGTGGGGTGTATTCACCAGCAAACTCTTTGTAATCTGTGAAATGAAACAGCCACCTTAGGAAGTCAATTCATCTCACTAGCTCAAAGTGCACCTTAAAAGGGCCTACTTCTCTTTATTGACTGTAGGGAGAATCCAAACAATTCAGGTGTAGCTGTCTGCACTGCACATGTCTACAATCAAGTGAGATTAATTTCATCACAGATACCTTGCAGTATTTAGCTCCATGTACATGATGCTTAAACACCATACTGAAACACCCACTTCAAATATCTTGCACTGTACAGGTAACATGGTAACATGCTTACTAGGATACAAACAACCTGAAAACCTAAAGAAAACAAATATAGCAAATTCTTCTGTCACATGCATTCTCACAGAGTTCATATAATACAAGATAAATGGGGAAGATTTAATGCAAAATATATATTTCTATCAAGTTTTTTAATTTTTTTAGACTAATTTTGTCTAAACACATCTTAAATTATCTTTGTTGAGGACTTTAATACTGCACTGTATGTACCTATTTCTGTAAATTCTCAGCTGCATGATGTCTGTACTCATGTAATTCGCATCATTCACATCAGTAGGATCAGACACAGAGGGTATTTCACAAATATGAATGATCAAATATATTCTGTAACATATCTGTAATATCTATTTTGTAACTATAACAATGTAAACCAGAGAATCTCAATTTTGGATTGCCAAAAGCAGCAAAGAGGTTGGAAAGAACTTTTTAGAAATTACTTTTATTAAATTTTGTTTCTTTAACTTGTGTAAAATGACTTAATAGTTTCAAGAATGCTACCCATCTTTTTCTGCAGAAAGCATAGAGGCTCAGCCCTGCTAAGAATTGTTGGAGAGAGATAGATATATAGAGAGATATATATATAAAAATTAATTTAATGTAGAAATTTTTTTAATATTATACCTGTTCAGCTAGACTTCTTCAAATAATTCACTGCTGGTGAAAGAGTTTTCCCAGGCCAACTTAGGAATGCACAAGTATTTAAGTTATCTGTTAGGGATAATTCTTTCAACTGCCATTCTCTATTCAGACAATCTTTCCATTTTGATGAAAAAAAAAAAGAGAGACAAAAAACAGTTGAAAAGAGGGGGCTTTATTGCACTACCTAATTATTAACCATGCAGACGTCATACTAATTATTATTTTTAAGTGTTCTGAAAATAAGCTGCATCAGTCTTTGTTACTCTTTGGATGCAAATTCTTAACATCAGTGGCTTTCCCAAGTATTTTAGCCTCTATGCTGTATTACTGTTTTTTATAAAATCACTGTGTAGCTATTTCTCAATATGGATATATTTCCTCCCAGTCTAATTGGCTGAGTGGTTCAACTAAGTGACAAAATTGCAAGGATTTGCATGGTAATGACACAATTACTTTTTAAAAGCTATGCAGCCTCTATCTATTTTGATCACTTTATGTAACCTCTGTGCTTTGAATAGTCCATGTGCCCAGAATATTTGTCACTAGCAAAGAAGTTATATTCAGCTAGAACCCCTTTGCCTGAAATAAAAATATCTCACTATGTACCTGAAAGAGAAGATTAAAAAGTACTTTTCAGTTGGAAATTATCAGAAACCTAAAACCTTTTATATGATTCCTGCTTTATGCATTTTTTCCCGCTCACTTGACATTTTTCACTCCTTATAAATAAAAAATAATGTCCCAGAATAAGTATCTCATATTTTGGGTTTCACTGATTTCTGCAGGGATCTTTTCTGTCTCTTGAAAGTCCTTTTTAAATTATAAAAACTTCAGTACCTCTGAAACATGGATTAAAGACACATGAAAGAGCAGTTCCATCTAAAGAAGGTAGAAAGATAAGCAGTGGTGTCATAAGCATGCCAGTGAATGCAGAAGCAATGCTATCACAACTATGATATTCCTTCTTTCCAGTTTGTCCTTTCCTATGGAAGTTTAATTTTCTTAAAGCACTTGATGAGAGACTATTATTGTTAGCCAGATCATCCATATCCACATGTTTATTGACCTCTTTAAAGAGCTTCAAGAATTTTCTAAAGCAGAACTTCCCTTCACAGAAGCCATGCTGGCTCTTCCCAAATATAAGTCAAATTTATCCAGGTATCCACTAATCTTTACAAGCCTCCAGTTGCTTTGCTGTACACCTCAGGCTTTTCTCCAGATTATTGTCACATTTGCCATCCTCCGGTTTTCAGACATAAAGGGAATTTTAAGTGAGAGGTTCAAAACTATCTTCAGTCCTAATGAATTCTTACTGTTTGTTCAGTCTTTCGTACCACAACACTTCCACAGTAACTTTGATTTCAGACAGATCCTCTGCTAAGCCACACACTAACCTCCCCACTACCTCCCAAAAATATCATGCTTGAGAGCGTCAACAGTTTCTTCTACAGTGAACAACTTGGAGAATTCATTTACATTCTCTGTAATGGCCTTGTCCCCTCTGAGTGTCCCTGTAGGGTTCAGGAAACTTAATTACTGATTTCAGGCCTCAAGCAAAGAGTTGGCCATGGCTATTCAGACAATTTTCCTGACTTTCCACTGTGTTTCTGCTGCCTAGAATTAGAAATTAATCCTTCCTAGAAGGATTCTGCAGGAGAACCAGGCAGCAAAGCTTTGCTACAGGAAATAAAGACAGACATAAGTGGGGAAAGAAAGTGTAAGAAAGATATGGACATACAGAAACAAATCCAGCAAAGGACCACAAAAATGACTAAGGTACTAGAGCACTGGACATATGAGGAGAGGCTGAGAGAGTTGGGACTGTTTAGCCTGGAGAAAAGAAGGCTCAAGGGAGATCTTATCAATGTGTATAAATACCTGGTGGCATGGAATGAGGAAAAGTGAGCCAGATTCTTCTCAGTAGTGCCCACAAAAGGGACAAGAGGAAATGGATACAAATTAAAACACATGAAATTCCATCTGAACACAAAAAAACTTTTTTTTTTTTTTTTTTTTTTTTTTTTTTACTGTGAGGATGGTCAAACACTGGAAGCAGGTTGCCCAGAGAGGTTATTGAGTCTCTATCTTTGGAGAGGTTCAAAACCTGACTGGACACTGTCCTGGGCAACCGGCTCTAGGTGACCCTGCTTGAGTAGGGGGCTTGGACCAGATGACCTCCAGAGGTCCCTTCCAACCTGAGCAATTCTGGGATTCTATAAAAAGTCCTTTTTTTTAATGTTTTCTTGCTGGTACAGACTATAAATTTTACTGAGTAACTCTCCTCTACTTTCAGGTTAATAGAGTGCCTCTGATCTCTTTGGCATGAGTAACAGAAGTAGTTTAGCAGTAGCACAGCATTATTAAATTCAGGCTGCTTGGCATGCTGAATTATTTCACTAGATGACTGTAGGCTGAAGGAGACCTAACTGAACATTTGTGACTTTGGTAGGTTCATCTCTAACTAGTTAGTCTGAAATTATTACCACACAGTCACGGGTCTACTAAATAGAAATGGAGATAAAAGCTAACAACAGTGCTGCAGTGGTCTCCAGCAAAGACTGAAGTGCTAATGAATTAAGCACTACCTTTTTTTACAGAATATCTGAAATACTCATTTACATTTATATCAGTTCTATATCACTACTTATGATCTTATTATTGTGGTTATTGTTATTGCAGTTTAACTTTGCACTTTGTTAGTCACTCAAAACAATCCTAGCAGATAGCCTGAGGAATTCCACCTTAGTAAATTTTCAACAGAAACCATAAAAAAATTGTAATATTATGGGAATTATGCTAATTTTCTTGTATCAACAACACTCACTGTTCATTAACTTACGTCAAGTAGCTCCTAGTATCAAGGTCAAGTTTGTCCCTGCTCCCTTTTCTCAAAAACTGAAGACACCCCCCTGCCCAAAACCTTGTTTATGTTTAGCATTTTCAGAAGTTTGCATATTCTCACTTCTCTGTCAGTTCTCTGACTTTCACAAGCACATTGTACTAGAAAAAGCACTGTACTGATATACAGCTCCCGTAGCGACCACCCTCCTCTTTATCCCAAGAATCACAGGTATTGAGAAGTCCTTATAGATGACATACCTTAGTTCAGTTTTCAGTCAGTCTTTGAGTCCTGGTTTTATTTCCTATTTTACAAGATTTTATTATATTTATCCATTGCTTTGACTTCCCTTAGCTAAGGTCAAGCTTACCTAAAACAAAACTGGTAAAATAAGGAAAATACTGTAATTTAAGTGCATTTTAAGAAGACACCTTTCCCTTTTGTGTCATGTACTATTTTTGCTTCTATGCATTTCTGTTGTTGTTAAATTTATATTTAGTTGTATACATGAATAGATTGTTTTAAACTGTATGTATTATTATGAGTTTTAATGCATTTCAATAGAACTATTTTTTAATCAGTTTGTGTGACTCTAGATTAATTTTAAACTTGATCTTAACAGAATCAATAGTTAGAAATTTTTTTAATCTTTCACAGAGAAAATACTCTTTCTACCAGTACCTCAGAGCTAATAAATGCCAGTATTACCAAGCACTGGATTCTGAAGGTAGAACTTTTCCTTGTAGAAGACTGTGGAAACATGAACACATCTCCGAGTTCACAACATTCCCTATACAAACACATCCTTATCCATCTTTTTATCAAGTTTCGAGACTTCACTTAATACTTAAGTATTTATTCTATAATTCTTAATGCTAGAGTTTTTAAAACATCAATGTGTTTTTTTCCAGAATGGCTGAATTACATTATTGTAATTTTTGTTTCCTGACATAAAAATGAGATATCAGATTTTTTTTAAAAATAAAGCATAAAACTGAATTAAATTCCCTTTCATTTCTTCTGCTTTCCTAAGATATATGGAAGAGAAGAGGTACATTTATTATCAGAAAATTTGGTCAACAGTTCTTTGTTGCAATATACTCTTCAGGGAAATTATTTTATAAAGTCCAGTGCATATAAAAGTCTTCTACTCTTCTTCATTTTACTTTAATTCTGTATCACAAAATCAAATCAAACAAATAAAGAAAACCAAACAAAACATTAAAAATAGTCACAATATTCAGTCTTTGAAGCTGTTGCCATCATATATTATATTCCTCATCCAATATTCAGAAATAATCTTCTGTTGCATAACTGCTGAACATTTTCAGATGTTTTAACAGGGCACAGGCATTCATCTTTTAGGAACATACTTCAACACTCCTTTATGTTGAAAGATGGGAAAATGAAATAATGAGTAATTATAAATGCTTTTAGCAGATGAGGACAGAGATTTATAACATTTTTTACACAATCTTCAAGATAAGATGATGAATTATCCGTAGTGTATTTTGCTCTATGATACAGTCTATTAAAATTTGGGAAAGTCATATAAGAAAATCACTAATTTTACATAAACTACTAAGTACAGCATTATCTTTTGCAAGTGATATCACTAAATTTCATATCATTTGGTTTTGGGATCTTTTTATTTTCCCAGGTACTTCTGTAACAATTTTCATTTCTATTTTGAAAGCAATCAGGCAGGCAATGGATTGCTCTCCTATGACTATAAGTAACAAGTGACTTCTTTGAAACATTTTGGAATTTCTGTGTTTTGAGGTATTAGTGCCATAGAGAAAAGTATGTCCCTTTTCAACTGAGACTTAATTGTCTCTTCAGTTGAAAGAAGATGTAATAAACTGTTAGCGACACATGAAGCTTTAGTGTTACCAGGAGGTTTCACTTCACCTTAGAGTGAATTCTGGAAAGCAACATTACTCAATTTGCTGTTATAATCAAATGATCTGTGTGAATAACTATGGGTAATATGATGATACTCATTTGTTGCTTCCACTGCAGTCTGGTTTTTCTTTTTTGTTGTTTCCACATTTCTTATTTACAAAATATTCTCAAGCCTCATATTCCTAGACCCCACGTTAAAATAATTTTTATTTTGGTTTGCCCTAGTTACGTGTTTTCTTACAGCTAACAGTCTATCATGAGCAATGAGAAACTTCTTTGTCATAAACTGCATCATGTTTGTATAGCCATTACTATCTTTATTCATCCGTATAAAACCATGTGTCTGCTCAGTCTTTACTGGGTCTCCATTGATTTGCCAGAAATGTTTCCACGATATTCATGGCCACTGCCATTTTCAGAGTAAAGATGTAACCAATAAAATCATATTAACAAAATGATAATACACTGATATTAACATAAGCATTTGTTAAATTCAATATTAAATAGCTATCACTGTGTTTGTACTGCACACTTACCTGTTGATGTCTGTGCCTCAAAGTATCCATATTGTAAGATAAAATAACTTTTCGGTGCAACAAGGTTGACTATATGCAGTAGTACATTCTGCAGCTTTTACAGATAGACTAACCACCAACTACTTTTCAGACTTGCTTTTTGGCATTGCAGAGTTGCTGTAGTTATTTCTGTACAAAGTTTGTAAAAAAACCGCAACAAACAAAAACCGACAAACTTGGTTTAAAGCTGCTATATATATTATTGTTGCCTGACATCAGGTCTGGTACACAAGTCAGTCTGGAGTAATAAACCAGCCTTTAGCTAAGACAGATGAGAGTCGATCATTCAGAAGTCCCCCTCAGGAATGAATGCCCTTACATTTTCTTTTATTGATTTCCAACACTTTTTTCTCACTGACCAGATTTCTCAGTATTCAAGCAGAAGTCTCGTTGTAGGATCCAAGATAATTTTTTATAAAGTCTCAATTCTCTCTTCAGTTCTTCTCTGAAACTCACACTTAGTTGTCCTCTAAACTTTAAAGGCCCATTTCCACCAGCCAGCAGTCCTTCTGCAATCTTCTTGAAACACTACAAAAAGAAAACACAGCAAAGTTGCTAAGGACCAGAGGCATCTCTTTGTTGAGTGTTAAGCCTGACTAAAAATTTTCAGAAAGCTTTAATTAGGCTTCCTGGGAGAAATTCAAGACACTGGTGACCACCTTGTTTCAAAACTCTATCCTGTAAATAGTACTCAGAAGTCCTTTGAAATAAAACTTATTAGTGACAATATATGGCAATCATTTTTTCTGTTTACCCTCTGAAGTATGTTTAGTTTATTCCTGTGTTTAACACTCACTTACCCAGCTTTCAAATACAAAAAACCAGAAGCTTTGATTTGCTTCCCAGTTTTACACGGAAAGTCTCAAACATTCAAAAATGTTTATTTCAACTGCGGAATTCACTCCAGTCTCAAGACAACCTGAAATGAAAACATTTTGCTCTTTGTTGAGCCTTGTGGTTAGTTTCTAGGGCTCTGTTTTCACATATATTTTTCTCATCTAAGAAGTTAGCTTACATTGGTTTTCTTTCCCTTCATTCTGGAAACCCTGACTGCCTATTCATACCTCTACACCATCTTCTCCCTGTTGGTGAAATCATTTGTCCCATAATGAACCAGAGTGATGAACTGATTTGAGTTGACCACAACACTTCTTTTTAGTGTAGAATGCGGAATTATGAAATTTGCTCCTGAGAAACCTGTCAGAAGAGCCAAAAGTTTGGTCTCTTCAGCAAGATTTCATCCCCCCCCAAAAAACCCTTGGTGTGTATGCTATCTGTTTCAACCTTTCCCTTAACTCATGTGACACACAGATGAAATATGGGATGTTCCTTAAAACAGAAGGAGGGAGAAGGAAAATAGTTATCCTTAAAAGGCAAGTATCCCTAGTATTCACGTCAAGATAAACTCTTGTACTATTTTAATTTCTATATAGAAAATGATGAATTTCATATTAAAGATATAATTTGTATTTAACTTCAAATAGTGTGCACTTGTATTGAGTATGGCTGAGATGAAGTTCATCTTTCCCATAGCAGCCCTCACAGTGCTGTGCTTTGTATTGGTAGCTGGAAAGGTGTTGATAACACACCAGTGTTTGGTTACTGCTGAGCAGTGCTCACACAGCATCAAGGCTGTCTCGCCAACTTTTCCCCCCTCACGAGTAGGCTGGGGGTGGGCAAGATCTTGGGAGGGGACAGCTGACCCAAAGTGACCAAAGGGATATTCCATACCATATGACGCTGGCTCAGCAATAAAAGCTAAGAGAAAGAAGGAGGAAGGGGGAACCCTCGTTATTTACATTTGTCTTCTGGGGCAACCGCTATGCGTACCAAAGCCCCGGTTCCCAGGAAGTGTCTGGACATTGCCTGCTGATGGGACGTAGAGAATAAAATCTTTGTTTTCTTTTTTTTGCTTCCACACACGGCCTTTGCTTTTGCTTTTTTTTTAATTAAACTGCCTTTATCTTGACCCATCTTTTCCATCTCATTTTCTCCCCACCTGTTCTGCTAAGGAAGGGAGTAGTAGAGTGGCTTGGTGGCAACCTGGCATCCAGCCAAGGTCACCACACCACAGTACTAAATCAAAATTAGTACTATGAAAGCAAGATTATTAATTTTTAATCTTTACCCTAGTAAGCATAAATGAAATAAATGCATTTCCTTTATGTTTAGATAAGACCAAGTAATTTTTTTGTTAGTCTTTTTATGCCTTAATGATATGTACAACAGAATCAAGCAGATGTTACTAGTGTAGGAAAAAAAATCATGGTTCCATTTTCCATGATTTTTTCTTTATTAAATAGAAATGAATTTTTTTCTCCAAACACCTTAAAATCTAATTCTGCTCTGCTCATTCAGGCAAAAGCTTTATTAAGGGAACTGTACTGAGAATTTCACTTGCACTGAGACCAGGATTTTAGACATAAGGTCTGCCTAGTCTAACAACCCTATTACTGAATAGTAAAACATGGCTGAATGGGGAAAGAACCAAAATAGGTTCATGGTCAGGTAATGAAGAGGATTAAAGACATGGAATTACTCCTGCAACGAGTATGACCACGCAGAGTATTGCTCCTTCTTGGAACTCAGGAAAAGGGGTAATTTAGGTGGAGATGTGATAGAAAACATATTTATAATATGCTAGTGAAAATATGACAGAAGTCTATAAAAACATGAATGACATCAAGAGGATGGTTTAGGCTTGATAGCTCACTCTCTTCATATGAGACCTAGGAGGTATCAGACAGTTAGTAAGAATCAAGAGCTGAAAAAGTCAAAGAGAAATGGTCCCTACTATATCAAGAAGCTATGAAGCTCCTTGAATGAAGGTATAGTGGATGGTAAAATTTCATGTGAGGTACAGTGAAACTGGATAAGTTCACAGAAGAGAAATCTGCATATTTCTACTACATTAAATACTTAATATCAACAGGTTTCTGCTATTGGCCACTTTTGGTGGCAAATCCTTTCACAATATACTTTTGTTCTGATTTATGTTGGTCATAGATATGTTCTTATAACTTCCAATGTATGAAGTTCTGTTACAACAAGTTCTGCAGGCACAATCAAACTCCTAACATTCAGTTTCCTTTAAACCATGTTACATAGCATTTCTCTTTCCTAAGCACCATAGTAAGTCCTCCTTAACTGTAATTTGTGGTTATTCTTTAAAAGATCTTTGCTCATATTTGCAATAAAACGCTAAGTTTTGAAACCACTGCCATTATATACTGGCCTGTCATCTCATATCTACCCTTGGCAACCATTCTTCCTCCTCCCATACTAGGTGTACAGCTACTGTCACAGGTCTTACTTGTTTTCAACATGATCAACAAACTAAAGAGGTTTAATCTCATTTTTTTTACATCCTCTTGATGTTTGGAGAGGATACCAGAGCTCAACTGTCAGCAAAATATAAATCATTTGGACAATTTTTGAATGTTCTGGTCAACTTGTACCATGACTCTCACCTGACCCCATGTCATCTCACTAACTTTCCTTGGATATGGACAAACATGCTATGTCTTCATAACCTTTAGAGAAAGATTACCTGTCAAGTGATGCTCCTACATTTCATGCCTGCAAAGGAATTGGACAGAATCTTTCACTTTAAACATTTACTTCATTCTTCAAGAAGTTTTAAAGAGCAGCAACTGTAGCTATGGAATTGTCACTCTTATGTTTGGATTTTTTTTTGATACCTGATAATGACTTCTCCAGGGACAGACTATTGTGAATGCTATTCTTTTAGCACACTACTATCATATAAAAAGCCTACATCCTGCTTGTGTATTATTATAATGTCGTGGTTATTAAAGCTGCTTTATTGTTTCAGATCCAAGGCAGATTTTGTGACCTGAAGTTATTAGATTTTCCTTCATTTATAATAATGTTGCAGTGTAATTTTAGATGGAAATAGCAAATAATCTATTCCTGATATTTACAACAATCAGTAACTATGTGAAAGAAGATACGGCATCACCTAAGGCATGGTCATAATCCATGCTTTTCATCATTTGTACAGTACTTGTATACAAGAGTTTACTGTTCTAAATCATGCTATGCTTTCAGTCTTGTAATCCTGAGAGTCACATTGGAAAAGGTTTGTCAGATCTACAGGATTAGTATTTTACTATTCATCACCTGGATAGCTTAGACCACCAGAATACTAATATGCACTCTGCTAGACCAAATTTGGTAGACATTCACAGACAATGTGATGAACATGAAAAGAGGAATCAGAACTGACAGTAATGAACACCATAGCAAACAGCTGCAGCTGCTGAGTAGCAAACAGCCAAATATAACAAATTAATGTCCCGTATGCCATGAAACTCTTTCAAGAAGATTTGGGAGCTTAGTATCATCCCACTAAACCCAGTTACAAAGAAGTCTGATGATGAAATGTCTTAATTGCTCCCACTGGGAATACATGGAATTGACCAGGTTTGCTACAGATGAGGTCTTTTTAGAAAGGAAGCAAAACAATCAGAGGTTTTGCACTGCACTGAGTGATTGTGGACTCTGTCTGGTTCTAATTCAGGAGTATGTCTGCTGCTTGATGAGCCATTTGTCTGAGCATTAACAGTCACATGAAGGGTATGAAAGAGAAAATAAACAAATGGTATCTTGCCCTGTGAGCGGGACATTTGTAATGCCTAGCATACTGATTTATTAATCTGTGTCATATATTGTACTGGAAACACATTTAATACTGCAGAGTGAACCATGGTTCTCTCTGGTCAGAGAGAAAAAATCTGAATTTGCCTGAGAGTTGTGAGAGTTGTACATTATATTCACAAAACAGAGAGCTGCATATCACTATAAATTAATACTATATTTGCTAGCAGATATTGGAGAGAACTGAAAACTGCATTGCCTTTGATAACTACCAGAAAGTATTACAGCATTCCTCTTAAAGAAATTGGCTCACCAGTTTCAGTGAGCCAGGTTTGGAGCTTCCATCCATTTTAAATGGACTATACTCTCCAAATGTGTTTGATTCTATCAGATCAAATCTCCATTGAAAGCTAATCTTAAAGTACATTTTGTTTTCATTCCTATGCCTTTACTACTTAATGAAACAGATCAGGGCATGCATCTGAACACTGCTTACATTTATATGGTAAAATTGTTAGCACTTTTCCTGCTCTCTTTTGGATTGAGCCAGCTGACTTTTCTGGGCATTACCCAGGCATGGCTCAGGAGGAAGCATGTGCCAGGGACTGCCTCCAATTGTCTGTGTGCATGCAGACTCCCTGTTCTGCACAGTGAGAGTGTTCAGCTGTGTGCACACAAGCCATGCCACGCCACGCCGCTTGGTCTCAAGGCAAGAGAATGGTCCTTGAACGTTTTCTTTTATTAATGTAGACATAGTCTACATGAACAAAGCCCAAAAGCATAAATTTCCACCATCAGGAATAAAACGCAGGCTGGGTAGCTTGTTAATGTTGACTATAATTTGCAAGATAATTTTGATCTTTTCAGTCCTGAACTGGCATGTCTGTAGTAGAAGTAAAAGTATTTGCTCTTCCATGTACCTGCATCTCAGTGTTACTTGGGACTCTCGGTTTTCACTTCAACGTTTCTCCTATAGTGTCTCCATCAGTGTTACCTACACAATCCTCTATTCCTTTCTCTACAGACTGTTGGAAGATTAAGATCTCCAACAAGTCATCAGACTTTTCAGGAACCTACTGCTGCATATCATAGCTGGCTATTCACTATAATCATCAAGAGAATTCGTAACACAACAGCTAAGCCTTTTTTGACTCCATATCTGTGTGTGCTTGCCACTATGGTCCATAGTGAACAAAAATGTTTTCTTCTGCCAAATATAGCCTTGGTATACCTGTGTCATTGGCTACTTGATAGCACTGTCACTGATGATATAAAGAAGGAAAATGAAAATAATAAATTGTTCTTACAGTTTTCAGTTATAAATGATGGCATAAACCATGGTGTCCCATAGCAGTCCTTATAAGGCTGTTCCCTGGGGCAGTGGCTAATTCAAGTACAGAAGATGGTCTTCCCCAACAGATCTATGAAAAATATAACAGTAAATTTATAAGCCTGTCATTCCTCAGTACTGAGTCTTAGCAAGCAATGGCCTGAGAGTCATGTAATCTGGGATACAAGACGATGTGTTTATGGTTCCGCCATCAGAAAGTGAGTTCTACTGGGCTCTCCTTAATTTGCTGGTGCGTTTTTCAAATGTGTGAACTGGTTCACAGTGGTATTAACAAGCAATCCAGAAATGTGCAAACCCAGCACTAAATGGTCAAAACAGAAACTTGCAATTACCTTAGAAAGTTAAAGACAGTTTAACATTAATATATCCAGCTGTTGTGGAAATCAACAAAAAATCCCAGTAAATACTATCATCCTTTGGAAAGCTATCCCCCTGCGAATAAGAGAAAAGCCCAAAATTCAGTTTATTTAGTCCCCATCTATATTTTCATAAATTGACAGTAACAAAGTAGGGTTTTTTTTACTGTGCTGTCTCCAAAGTTCTCTGTGTTCTCATAAGATCAGAAGAACTTATTCCCTATAGTCACAGCAAAGTGAAATTTTGTAAGTTACAATGAGTTCTACTTGACAGTGAATCCTGGGCTTGATGGTATTCTAGCTCCATTATCTTGTCATGCTTCATTCAGTAAGAAAATATTCATGCCATATTTCTTTTGAGCTATTTTTGAACCCATTTTTTCTTCTCTATCCTTTTACGTTCTTGAGAGAGAGAGGAAAAAAAAAAGAACTATATTCAATCTTACTATGTTCTTTCCTTGCTATTTGAACTTGCTCTCATCCAAAATATTTTAGCAAACACAGAAGTGGTGGTGCTGGCTAATTCTATACTCACTTGACACATAACTTTCAACACCACAATTGTGTTAATTGTTAGATTTTAAAAATTTTTAAATTAGCTTGTCACCACTACTGTTTTTGCAGTTCTACCTGAATGACTAGTTTTCATAGTGACTA
Source organism: Pelecanus crispus (assembly GCF_030463565.1). Lineage (NCBI taxonomy): Eukaryota > Metazoa > Chordata > Aves > Pelecaniformes > Pelecanidae > Pelecanus > Pelecanus crispus. The sequence goes on from NC_134645.1 coordinate 108,363,403, forward strand.
TGACAATATCTATACCTAAAAGGCTGTATGTTTTGTGATCAATGATCAGCCTACTAGTGAGATTCCTTAAGTTCAGGAAATTTGTCTAAGATCCATCTCTATAATACTTAAATATTGCTTGCAGTAAAACCTTATTTCAGCTTGCTTTTCTGATAATATAAGAACTACTGTAAATGTATATATTCATATGTATATATAAATGTATAAATACTGTGTGCTTTTTAAAGTTTGTGTGTCTGTGAGAGAGGAAAAAAAAGGAAAGAGAATGAGCATAAGTGGCAAACTACAGCTTATATGATCATTTAAATACTACAAAAAATGGAATGTGACCTAGTGGCTGGAGGACTAAATTGGAATTTAGGAAATTCAGGCACTGCTCCAAGTTCCTGTCAGAGATTCATCATGTGACCTTCAATGGCCCAAGCAGACAGAAATCTGCTAAGTTTGAAAAGTTGGCCTTAACCTTGATGCACTGCTGTATCCCAATCTTCACAATAAAAATAATGATACTTTAAAAAATAATATTGAAAATACCTTGTTATTCACATGTTAACATATGAATCTCTTCATAGTTAGTTGCTGCTCCTTTGTCATTCTCCTTAGCTATGTGAAAAGTGAAATGCCCTTTTCAGCTTGGGTGCATAAGAACCAGATCCATCAACTTGCAGTGAAAGAATTGCCTGGCTTGGAGAAGTTTCTGCCCATTCTAAAACAACTAATCTCATCTTTACATGATTTTTTTTTTCTTCCTGAACTGTTCTAGAAGTAGAATTTAACTCTGTCTTCTTTCTTTTAGCAAGGTCTGTTGTGACAGGACAAGGAATAATGGATTTAAACTGAAGAAGAATAGATTTAGACTGGATATAAGGAAGAAATTTTTTAACAATGAGGGTGGTCAAGCACTGGAAGAGGTTGTCCAGAGAGGTAGTGGAGGCCCCATCCCTAGCAACATTCAAGGTCAGGTTGGCTGGGGCTCTGAGCAACCTGATCCAGTTAAAGCTGTCCCTGATCACTGCAGGGGGGTTGGGCTAGATGATCTCTAAAGGTCCCTTCCAACCCCAAGCATTCTATGATTCTATGATTCTATGATTCTTCCACTGAATGTTTTAAAACTCCAGAGCCATGCTTCCATTGGTAGTCTAGCCAAACCTCATTTCTTTGTGTACACAGACATGACTACAGCAAGGATAGCGGAGAGTCTCTATCTGTGCCCATGTACGCAGAGGACCTCAACTAGTGCCTGTTGAGGGCACTAATAAACTCTGATGTCCCTTACCAACCTCCCCTGGGACCTCCCCCGGGACCTCCCCCTACCCCTTGCTCATGGACTCTGGAGTCTCATTTCAGCTCAGCCCTGGGGCCCTTGGAGCCCTTGCCCGGGCTATGTTGTAGGGAGGGAGTGTGTGTGGTGGGGAGGGTCATCCCATCTCCTGATGTTCCTGGCTGGACTTGCTGCAGAGAACCAGATCTGATTCATTGCCTTGTCTGGTCTGATGGCCACGGGGCTGTCAGTGGAGCCTGCTACTGTCACCAACAAAGCCCTGTTCAGGTCCTTTGGGCAGTCACTGCCCTGTCCGTGCTGTGGCTATTCTCAATTCTGTCTCATTTTCCCTGTGGAAGCAGCCCTGCTCTTGCTCTTCATGAAATTTCTAAATTGTTTTCAAGGGGATGTTACTGATTTTTCCGTATTTAAATAGAAAATGTATCTGAACTTCATCAACGTCTGCTGAAGATATTAAAAAGCTAGAATAAGAAACACCATTTTCAGAATTTGATAACTTACACAAAGATTTTCAGTTTATTTTGAGAATAGGACTAGATGTGTTTGCACATACTTGTATTTTTTACAGTGACATTTTTACTTTCTTGACAATTGGATTCCATGATTTTATGATTGATATTTTGATTATCTTTTTTCTGAACCAAATACTTCTTCAGATAATGTAATCCATTTGGTCATTTCTGAGAAAATCTAGCTTCAGTGAGAAGAGGCAATGGGAGGAACAGAAATCCCATGCTTACTTATGCTACAAGCATGTCAGATAGTCATTGACTTCAGCAATGACTTAGTAATACTTAAGCATTAATTGAGCATTAAAATAAATGTGAGAGAACAGAAAGAACTGTTGTAAGGAAGGATAAACAGCTAATAGAATAAAGATAGTTGCTTACCCCTGTGGTATCAAAACCTACAACAACAAATTACCCTAGAAAATATATGTGTGAATAAATCTAATTATTAAAATGTCTCAAATGACACTGGACGTAGTACTTTCATATTTCTTACCTGTGCAATACAGAGACTCATTAGGTCATTGCTGGGTTGAAATTTCTGTGCAAATGTCCTTGGCATAGGGAGTCCCTGCTGAGTATTTAAGGAGAAAACATGCAAGAGAAGTGTGCTGGGGAGGAAATATTTGGGCCATACCACTGCAACTGGATGTATATGAATGAGTTTCAGTGTGGACTCAGCCATATTCACTTGCATTCCATGTAGGAACAAAATTTTACTTTTTATAGGTTGCCTGTAACTGTATTTTAAGGTCCTCATTGCAAATCTGCAAGATACATCTCTAAATGCACCTAAGAGGTGCATAGAATCAGAGAATCATAGAATTGTTTAGGTTGGAAAAGACCTTTAAGATCATCCAGTCCAACTATTAACCTACACTACCAAGTCCACACTAACCAATCAAAAGTAGACTAGCTAAACCATGTCCCAGAGTGCCACATCTACATGTTTTTAGAATGCTTCCAGGGATGGTGACTCCACCACCTCTCTGGGCAGCCTCTTCCAATGCTTGACCACCCTTTCCGTGAAGAAATTCTTCCTAATTGTCAACCTAAACCTCCCCTGGCACAGCTTGAGCCCATTTCCTCTCGTCCTATCACTAACTACATGGGAGAAGAGACCAACACCCACCTCACTACAACTTCCTTTCAGGTAGTTGTAGAGAGCAATAAGGTCTCCCCTCAGCCTCCTCTTCTCCAGACTAAACAACCCCAGTTCCCTCAGCCACCCCTCCTAAGGCCTGTGCTCCAGACCCTTCACCAGCTTTGTTGCCCTTCTCTGAGCACGCTCCAGCAACTCAATGTCTTTCTTGTAGTGAGGGGCCCAAAACTGGACACAGTATTCCAGGTGCGGCCTCACCAGCGTCAAGTACAGGGGAACAATCACTTCCCTGCTCCTGCTGGCCACACTATTCCTGATACAAGCCAGGATGCTGTTGGCCTTCTTGGCCACCTGGGCACACTGCTGGCTCATGTTCAGCCGGCTGTCAAACAACACCCCCAGGTCCTTTTTGGCCAGGCAGCTTTCCAGCCACTCTTCCCCAAGCCTGTAGCGTTGCAGGGGGTTGTGACCCAAGTGCAGGACCTGGCACTTGGCCTTGTTAAACCTCATACAGTTGGCCTCGGCCCATCAATCCAGCCTGTCCAGGTCCCTCTGCAGGGCCATCCTACCCTCCAGCAGATCGACACTCCCACCCAGTTTGGTGTCATCTGCAAACTTACTGAGGGTGCACTCAATCCCCTCATCCAGATCATCGATAAAGATATTAAACAAGGCTGGCCCCCAAAACAGAGCCCTGGGGAACACTGCTCGTGACCGGTCGCCAACTGGACTTAACTCCATTCACCACAACTCTCTGGGCTTGGCCACCCAACCAGTTTTTTACCCAGTGAAGACTACACCCATCCAAGCCATGAGCTGCCAGCTTCCTAAGGAGAATATTATGGGAGACGGTGTCAAAGGCTTTGCTAAAGTCAGGTAAATGACATCTACAGCCTTTCCATCATCCACCAGGCTGGTCACCAGGTCATAGAATGAGATCAGGTTGGTCAAGCAGGACCTGCCTTTCATGAACGCATGCTGGCTGGGCCTGATTCCCTGGTTGATCTGCAAAATAGCTACCATGATCTTTTAAAAAGAAAAAAAAAAAACAGAAAAGTTGTAATTAAACATAATTGTATTGAAGAATCTGCATACAGGCAGAATGCTCAAATGTGGCTTATCTGTGGCATATTTACATTTTATTTATTATTTTAAAAGCTTAATTGGCAAGTATAAAAATATCTAATTTTCAATGAAAATGAAATGTTAAAATCAGCTCTAGGTAAGCCCTGCTGAAACTGGTGACAGCATGAACAGGATTACAAATTCTCAGTACCAAAATGCTCCTGTTATTCATTCTCAAAAAGATGGTTTGATATTATGTTTTATAAAGTATGTAGTATATAAAATTATGTAAAATTTTATGTAAAATACTATGTAAAATATTATGTAAAACTACAAATTTTCTGTCATATCTGTTTTACAAGATGTAGAATCTTTTAATTCTTGTCAAATGCATGAACATGGAAATTTGAAAATGCACAACTATAACTTAAAATTGATTTTGGTATCTCACTAAGTACAGGCGACCGTAAGTGGCACAATTTTGAATGATGCATGTACAGTGCAATGTTAGATAATTTGTTTGGTATAACAAAAGTTCTAATATTTATTTTCTAATTTTTTCATTATACAGATGAGTGGACTTCAATCCTGTTTTGCTCATTCACACAATGAACAGCATAACCCCTTTTTTGTAAGAAATGTTTTCTTATCTATAATGACATGACAAGATCAAAGCACCCAATAAAAGATTACCCCTGAGACCTGCAGTTGTATTATTTCATCTGTGAACCTATACCACAGAAACAGACTTTTTCCAAGAGATCCTTGGCTTTTTGTACAACCCCTATGGTCTTGGAATGGAATTTGTGATATTTTCCAGAAAAATATTTCACATTCTGCCTTCACAGTAACATGGCTAGAAAATTTCTATATGAATGGATACTCATGAAAGTTTATGATATCAAATGATCATTTTAAAAGTATGAAAAAGTAAAACTATCACAGGGGAATGATTCTCATTTAAACTCCAGCATTTCTACTGTGTTTTCTTCCTTAAAAATTTGGTGTATTTATTTCCCAACTTTATTGATATTGTGTGGGTTGGTGCAGTGTTTTTTCTTGCTATGCTACACACATATATTTATTTTCTTCTCAAGACTTTTTTTCCTTTTGTTTTGAAAAGTTATTTTAGTTTAATTAGTAGGTTCAGGCTCTTGGGTTAGTAAATCTTTTTTTTCTTTTTTTCGGTTGTTTTTTTTTTTTTTTTAATCAGCTGTCCTTCATGCTGGTTATTTGAAAATTAACCTGTATTCTGCAGAAGTTACTTGTAAATATGCTTGCCTTTTTTCAGTACTTTTGAAAAAGTATCTGTAAATACATTTTTGTTTTGATTTTAAAATTATATTTTTTGTTAAATTTGATATAAGGAGACTCATGGCAGGTTTGTGTCATGATTTTAAATTTTCACTCATTTTTATTCCTAAAATGGAGGCCACTCTTCCTCCCCCTCATTTCACTTAGTTTTTTTTGTGGTTTCAAAATATATGAAATGTGAATACTGTTTTATTTCTTCATACTTTTGATTTTTGTTTTATTTTCTCCTACTTATTGTAGTCCATCCTAATTTTTTTTTATTTCTATAATCATATTAACCATTTTGTTGGATCACATTGTTATTTTATGTAAAACATTTACAATGACCATAGTCTGTGGTTAGATGTGGTTAGAATGCCCTCATAGTTCTCTTATTTCACCTTTTAAATTTTAATTAAAAGATATTTTTTCTTTTTTTTTTAAAGAACAATTTTCATTTCTTATGAATTCATGCAGTTTTACATTGTTTCTACTGATTCCATCTGAATCCTTTTATCTAAAGGATTTTATGAGTTTATTCAAAGTAATAGGCTGGAAGTATTGACAGCATCATTCTTTAGCTTATCATCTTAAGAAATAAAAGTTTTAATTTCTGCATTAGTTAATGCCTAAGAATATTACTTTGATGACACATATGCCAGAAGTTTGGCAAAAGTCAGTATTGTTTCTGCATAAGAAAATGTGAAAAATCCTATCATAGTCATTCAAAAATAAAGTTAATGACAAAAATATTATTTAAGAAATATGTCCTGGTTTCAACTGGGATAGAGTTAATTTTCTTCCTAGTAGCAGGCAGTGCTGTGTTTTGGATTTAGTAGGAGAAGAATGTTGATAACACTCCAATGTTTTTAGTTGTTGCTAAGTACTGCTTATGCTAGTCAAGGACTTTTCAGCTTCCCATGCTCTGCCAGGCGCACAAGAAACTGGGAGGGGGCACAGCCAGAATAGTTGATCCAAACTGACCAAAGGGCTATTCCATACCATATGACGTCACGCTTAGTAAATAAACTGGGGGGATTGGCTGGGGAGCAGCGATCGCTGCTCAGGAACTGTGTGGGGTATTGGTCGGCGGGTGGTGAGCAATTGCATTGTGCATCACTTGCTTTGCATATTATTACTATTATCATTATTATATTGTTATTAATATCATTACTATTTTACTTTATTTCAATTATTCAACTGTTCTTATCTCAACCCAGGAGTGTTTCTCACTCTTACTCCTCCAATTCTCTCCCCCATCCCATCAGGGTAGGGGGAGTGAGTGAGTGGCTGCGTGGTGCTTAGTTGCTGGCTGGGGCTAAACCACAACAAAATACTATCTCACTCTAATAAGAAATATTAGCACATTAACAGTCTAATAACATGACATGTTTTTCTCATTTCAGCAACATATGCAAAGTCTTCAGTTCACATGTTTTAGAAAGGAATATTTGCAACAGGAGAAAAAAAGAATCCTTCCCTCAGCTTATATTTATTACTGAAAGTATTTTACCAGTGTTGATGGACAGCTTGATACAATGGTCAGAACAATGTATAACCAAGGATAAGAGCCAGTGGGTCAGATTAAGATATGTAAAAGCAAAGAAGTCACCATGTTTAGCTGAAGTAGTAAATTGCAAGCATTAGGAATTATCTTACTGTTATTTTTGCAATGATTTGACTTATGTTGTCACAAACAAGGCATATAAGTGAGAATTTCCTGTGAGGTGACAAGGGATCAGTTTTATATGGACTGCCCTTTTTCTCTTTTCACATTTGTGTATTTTCCCTCCTATTTGCTGCTTATAATAGACAAGACATGAAATTTTAATAGTGCATGGATGATGAGCCATTGAAGGTGGATTACAAGACACAATAAAGCATATGTTATTTTTTTGTCACAATAGGACAGAATAATAAACACGTTAAATATACTAGATGAGGTTTATAGTGTGTATAAATCAGTTCCTCTGTCACTTTTTGGCAGATTACCACCTTAAATCCTGGCTTGTTTAGGTAAAATGATATGGAAATGGACATTTAAAAGATAAAGAAAGCACCAAATAGTATAAAATGGAACCTCAAAGAATTAGAACTTCAGCTTTTAACTCCAATACAGATGGAGAACAAAGCTGCAGATTTTGTCCCAACAATGATGAATTACGAGGTAGGATTATTTCTCATGTCAAAGCTACAAGAAGGCTAAATGGATAATGACAGCAGATAATGGATACAGTACCTGTGCAGATTAATTTGAATGTAAATTTAATTTCATACACAATTGAGAGGTGAAATTTTCCTAAACTATATCTCTCATCTGTCAAACAAGACAGTCTCTCAGGAGTCACCTTTATAGATTTGAAATGCCATATTAAGTTCAGTGGGTAGGATTCCTCTTTCTAACGTTCCTCACTCTATTTTCCACAAAAACAAATGTGCCTTTTCAGGGTTACTTGCAACAAAATGATGAGCTAAAATAAAAATCATAAGCTATAAACATTTTTTTTTCCTGTTTGCTTATCTGAATGTGTTTTCATTTTTACTTTGGAAAACCATTTGTATTCCCTACTGGAATACCATAACAAAACAGAGAAGAAAAAGAGAGAGAGACCATTGCTGGTGAGGAATCAGAATAAAGCAATTACATCTTAATGTTTAGACCCTAAATAATTAAAACAATGCCGCAGGCAGCAATCCATTAGTCCAAGACAAAAAGGATATCTCATTGTATAGCTGCAAGAGTATCAACCCAAAAAAGAATTCAAGTGCCAAAAGGATACTGAAGATCTTCATCAACTGAGTTATAAATTGAACAATTATGAAATAACACATTGTACCTGGGATCCTAAGGGTTAAATCTCCTCTTTATGAAATGATTATCAAACTCATGTAGCTTTGGAAACTTTTTATACATCCTAGATAATCCTCTCAAATTTTCCTAGGGGATATCTGGCATTTCTGGCTTAGGAAAGCAGAATCCCCAACATTTTCCTTTAGAGGTAGAAGAATTAAAGTCGCTTCAGGTTTTTTTTATGTTCAACAAGAGTTTGTCCTACATAGAAGAAAGTGGGTAATATTGTTTAGTTATCTCTAAAGAGGCAAGAACAACAGAAAATGAAAATATTTAGGAAGCTCAAAACTCCAGAATCTTACTAGATAAAGGAATAAAATAACAGGCCGCCTAAGTTTTGTTTGGTTTTATTTTAAAAGTACACCTTTTTACGTATTGCAGCAGAGCTGTTCAGGCACACAAAGTAATGAAAGGCATAAAAGAGTCCTAGATGACACATGCAGGCAGTAATATCATTCTGCTCCTTCAGTCAAGTGAGCCTGTGTCACTTCTTCAAATTGCCTTGAGCCTTCACTGCAACCTGCCATCACTCTTTCTTTCTATCTGGATGGTGTTTCAGACAGATACCCCCTTTAAACCTCAGCCTCAGCTAATCATGCAAGAAATCAAGCAGCTGCATATTCAATGTCAACTGAAATAGAGCCATGGAGTCAAGTGCCATTAGTGAACACCTGGCACTGAAAGACAAGCTATTTTAGTATCTCTGTTAGTGAACATATAGACACATTAAAGTCTTTCTCCCATCATACCATACTGTCATTGCAACTCTTCTCCAAGAGCTCTGTCCGCATTCTGCACACTGAACATTTCCTTTCTGAGAGCTACTTAATGTCCAAATACCCTATGGGATATTGTTAGCAATTTGCTTTTCTTTACTGAGAGCACAATATTATTCCTCCTTATAAGATTTTGCTTTTCATTGATTCTTTTAGTCCTTCTGCTTTTTTGGGGGGAGGGAGAGAGGGGAAAGAGAAGATTATCTTTTTTCTGATTGCTTTTTCTTTAATTTAGATGGTTCTCTTGATCACTAGACGTCAGGTTTGTCACTTTGAATACCAGTCTTCAGCATCATACTATTAAGCAACACATTTGAGTTCCAATCTTTTCAGGTTTCCATAGTAACTGCTGCTTAGTACAGACCCTTGTAAACTGATTAAACAAAGCCAATGTAGCTCTGAAAACCAACACATCTGGATTTTGTTTTATTATTAAAAAAGTATCTTTTTATAATGTATGTTATGGCCAGACATGTCAGCTCTAAAATGTTAAAAAATGTATACTTGTATATGCATTAATACATATAGTTGTATGTTAATATAATACATTTATATTTAAAAATATTAACTATATGTAGAATATTGTGTGTGATATATATGCTATATATTAGAAATAAGAATAAAGAATAAAAGCACAAATTATACAAAAATATTCATTATGAAGACCTGTCCACTACACCAATGGAGACACAAGTTCAAGAGAAGTTGAATCATTTTCTCCTAGAAATTTAGGGATTCAAAGGTAGTGCTGTCAGTTGTCATTGAGTCTGCTGCTATTCATACTTATAGACAAAAGAGTTCCAGCTATCTAATATACCCACACATAACTGTTAGAAGGCAACTATGAACTTTATCCAACTGATTTATGATGTATATGAAATAAATTGCTGAATGTCAGTTCAATTATTTGTGCTACCACCAGGAAACATGTTGTATCGGATTCCCCTGGTGACTGCCTTAAAACGTAACTGTTGTAAAACTGGCACAGAGACCAAGTTACTCTCTTGACCTGGTCAAAGGTGAGACATAAAAGAGAAACATCATTAAAACAGTGCATCAACCCTTAATGCACTCACTCATGCAACATTTTGTGTAGTTCAGTTCTCGCTCTGCAAAATGGAAAGAAATTAAATATGGGTACTAAGAATGGTCAGAAATGTCAAGAAAGATGGTGCAGAACTAGAGTTACTCAGCCTAGCTTGGCACAGATATAAGCAAGACAAAATATGACAGATGTCTATAAAGCTATGGGGCATCCTGTGAAATGAGCGGGTAGCAAGTTTAAAACCAAGTAGTAAGTTCTCCCCATCTTCCCCAATTAACTTATGAAACTCACTGTCTCAGGAACCAAAGGAAATTAATACTATATACAGATTCAAGGGGGATTAAATAAATTCATGGAGCACAGCTCCATCTGTCACTATTTGATCATAGAATCATTTAGGTTGGAAAAGGCCCTTAAGTTATTGAATTCAACCATTAATCTAACACTGCCAAGTCCACCACTAAACCGTGGTCCTAAGCACCACATCTACACATTCTTTTAAATACCTCCAGGGATGGTGATGCAACCACTTCCTTCGGCAGCCTGTTCCAATGCTTGACAACCCTTTCAGTGAAGAAGTTTTTCCTAATAGCCAATCTAAACCTCCCCTGACACAACTTGGGGCCATTTCCTCTCATCCTATTACTTGTTACCTGGGAAAAGAGACTAACACACACCTCAGTGCAACTTCCTTTCAGGTAGTTGTAGAGAACCTTAAGGTCTCCCCTCAGCCTCCTCTTCTCTAGGTTAAGCAATCCCAGTTCCTTCAGCCGCTCCTCACATGGCTTCTCCTCTAGACCCTTCACCAGCTTCTTTAGACATGCTCCAGCACCTCAATGTCTTTCTTGTATTGAGGGGCCCAAAACTGGACACAGTATTCCAGGTGCGGCCTCACCAGTGCCAAGTACAGGAGGACAATCACTTCCCTAGTCCTGCTGGCCACGCTATTTCTGATACAAGCCAGGATGCTGTTGGCCTTCTTGGCCACCTGGGCACACTGCTGGCTCATGTTCAGCCAGCTGTCAAACAACACCCCCAGGTCCTTTTCTGCCGGGCAGCTTTCCCCAAGCCTGTAGCATTGCATGGGGTTGTTGTGACTCAAGTGCAGGACCCAGCTCTTAGCCTTGTTGGACCTCATGCAGTTGGCTTCGGCCCATCGATCCAGCCTGTCCAGGTCCCTCTGCAGGGCCATCCTACCCTCAAACAGATCAAAACTCCCACCCAGCTTGGTGTTGTCTGCAAACTTACTGAGGGTGCACTCAATCCCATTGTCCAGATCATTGATAAAGGTATTAAACTGGCCCCAGCACTGAGCCCTGGGAACACCACTTGTGACCAGCTGCCAACTGGATATAACTCCATTCACCTCAACTCTTTGGGCCTGGCCACCCAGCCAATTTTTTACCCAGTGAAGATTGCACCCATCCAAGTCATGAGCAGTCAGTTTCTCCAAGAGAATGCTGTGGGGAATCGTGTCAAAGGCTTTACTAAAGTGCAGGTAAACAACATCCATTGATATCATGGTCCAGGTGGAACCTCTGGTTCTCCCAAAACATCTGAGGAAGAGATACAGTCTGCTTATACTCTAGTTTTATATTCTTTCTTACATTTTTACTCTTTACTCGAGCTGATGATACTAGAGTTATTAAGCTGAATGGACCTTTAGTTTGAACCAGTAAGGCCTTTTTTTGTGTTTTTGTGTAACTAAGCTTATGCTAAATAGGTTTTCCTGTAACCCCAACTTTGATCATTAATTTCATCAGGTCATCAGTTTTTTCCTGTGATGACTATGTTTGTTATTGACAGGTACACAGTGAAAGGTTAAGTGATCAAAGACTCATTTCCATGAACAGAAAGGAGCCCAGCGGCCCTAGGCCAGGCAGGGGTGCCTGGATACCCCACTCAGAGATGTGATGTAACTCCCACCCCAGGTCCCTCCAGGGTTGTTCCAGGTGATCCTCATCCCCAGGGGCCACGGAGCACCCCACACCAGGAGTCAGCTTTGGCAGCTCTCCAGTGCACCTTACAGACTGAAGGGGGTCCCTACCCAAGAGTATGGGGTTTATCATGGGGTTCTGTCGTGGTTTAGCCCCAGCCAGCAACTAAGCACCATGCAGCCTCTCGCTCACTCCCCCTACCCTGATGGGATGGGGGAGAGAATCGGAGGAGTAAGAGTGAGAAACACTCCTGGGTTGAGATAAGAATAGTTTAATAATTAAAATAAAATAAAGTAAAATAATAATAACAACAATATAATAATAATAACAGTAATAATAATATACAAAGCAAGTGATGCACAATGCAATTGCTCACCACCTGACAACCGATACCCAGACAGTTCCCGAGCAGCGATCGCTGCTCCCCGGCCAACCCCCCACAGTTTATAGACTGAGCATGACGTCATATGGTATGGAATAGCCCTTTGGTCAGTTTGGATCAACTATTCTGGCTGTGCCCCCTCCCAGTTTCTAGTGTACCTGGCAGGGCATGGGAAGCTGAAAAAGTCCTTGACTAGCATAAGCAGTACTCAGCAACAACTAAAAACATCAGTGTGTTATCAGCATTCTTCTCCTACTAAATCCCAAACACAGCACTATGCCTGCTGCTTGGAAGAAAATTAACTCTATCCCAGCTGAAACCAGGACAGGTTCAGAGGAAGAGCATTTGGGGACTGTGTAAGACTGATTATTGGGTGTTCAGGAGAGGAATGAAAATTGGGAAATGGAAAGGATTAAGGAGTTTTGGGCAGGAACAAGCATGGGAAAACAGAGACATAAAAGGATGAAAAAAGCCAGCTGATGATCAGTATATCAGATCAGTACAGTCTGGCTTGTCTCCTGATTAAACACCTTTTTAACTCTTTTCCTGGGTAAGGGACTCCCTATTCTGTGAGCACGTGTGTGTATGGGGGTCTAATTGCCAGCATTTGGAGTGGGACCTCAGGCCATAGACACTTCTTCGCACAAGCCTAAAAAGCAGACATTTTAGGTAGAAAAAACAGTAACAATGTCCCTGAACATAAGTGAGATAAACACAATTCCACATCATTCCTGCAACCAGCATGAAGCAAATGAAGAAGAAAAACTTTCCACCTTTTTTTTCTTTCTTGTGTACACATTATTAGTAGAACTAATGAAAAAGGCTAATTCAAATTTCAAGAGCATTCTTTGTTCTACGAGACAAAGTTATATTGAAGTCCTAATCATCTAAAAACTTTCATTTGTCCCTTTTTTCATTGAAGGCATCCTCTAAGCTTTTTGGAGAGTATTCTAAATGAATGCCAAATTAGGAAAAAAGGCAAAAAATATAAAGACCAAAGAATGTTCTCTTTTCTTCATTAAGATCATTAAAAACCAAATAAAACCACATCTAGAATCCAAAATTTCTCTATGTGGTCATAAAATGATACATCTTCTAGGTAACAATGTAAATTTAACACTTATTCTGCTACATTTCTTGACCTTCATCTGTGGAACACAAATGACTTGTATGGGTTATTTCCTGTAATTCTATAAAGAAGTTGCAGAGAAACAAATTCATACTTCAGTTAGACCAACTGGACTTCAAAATGATCAAATAAGGAGAGTACAAATGATAATTTAAAAATAATAATCATATTAAAAGGACATAGACAAATACATAAGAAGTATCACCTATATTCTATATATTTAATTGTCTGTCTTCTATTTAGTATTTTTTTCCTTTGAGCAATTTCAACAAAAGTCAAATATGAAAAGCATCAAAAGTAATGTGTGTCAACATATTAACCATCAGCTAAGTGAACAGAAATCAGATGTTTTGAAGCATGTTGCAACACTATTAAATGTTTTAGTAATGGAAGTTGCCCTAACATATTTTCACATTTTTCGCATTTGCTAATATCAGCAAGTTATGAAACAGAAATCACACTTCTGTCAGTCACATTGATATTTTGCATTGGTATGATACATGCAAGTGAACTGGGATTCCTTGAGCTGGACAAAAAAGCTGACAGTGAACATGTAATGTCATAAATGGCTTAACAGATCACATTTCCCATTTTTATCTTCTATGGGGAATCATTGAATCAGAATTCAAGTCATTTCACTTCTGAAAGAAAATGTTTTTATTTACAACAGTAAAGTGAGTGAAGTAATAGATACATCATTTAGAAGAGGATCATAATATAATCAGAACCTATCAGTTCATACTACAAGCAGTATAATCAGATCACTAATGTACTGAGCTTGCTTAAGCATTAATCTCTGCATAACTTTTCTTCCATTTAGAATGAACAGCAACATGTTGCCTGCATCGTTCATTTGTTAGACAGTTATCTATATTTCAAAAACTATGACCAGTAACAATTAATCATAACCATTTCATTCAATTTATAATTGTAACGTCAGGAGGCCAAGTGTCCTGGTTTCAGCTGGGATAGAGTTAATTTTCTTCCTAGTAGCTGGCATAGTGCTGTGGTTTGGATTTAGTATGAGAATGTCAATACCACACTGATGTTTTAGTTGTTGCTAAGTACTGTTTATACTAGTCAAGGACCTTTTGGCTTCCTGTACTCTGCCAGGTGCACGAGAAGCTGGGAGGGAGCATAGCCAGGACAGCTGATCCAAACTGACCAAAGGGGCATTCCATACCATATGACATCGTGCTCTGTATATAAACTGGGGGGGAGTTGGCCAAGGGGCAGCGATTGCTGCTCGGGACTAGCTAGGCATCTGTGGTGGGCTGACCCTAGCTGGATGCCAAGTGTCCACCAAAGCCACTCTATCACTCCCCTTCTCAATTCTACAGGGGAGAGAAAATATAACAAGAAGCTCATGGGTGAAGATAAGGACAGGGAGAGATCACTCACCAATTACCATCACAGGCAAAACAAACTCGACTTGGAGAAAATCAGTTTAATTTATTACCAGTCAAATCAGAGTAGGATAATGAGAAATAAATACTAAATGTTAAAACACCTTCTCTCTACCCCTCCTTCTTCCCAGGCTCAACTTCACTCCCCATTTTCTCTATCTCCTTTCCACCTGAGCGGTGCAAGGGGACAGGGAATGGGGGTTGTAGTCAGTTCACACATTATCTCTGCTGCTCCTTCCTCCTGAGGGGAGGACTCACACTTTCCCCCTGCCCCAATGTGGCATCCCACCCATGGAAGACAGTCCTCCATGAACTTCTTCAACATCGGTCCTTCCCACAGACTGCAGTTCTTCATGAACTGTTCCAGTGTGGGTACCTTCCACAGGCTGCAGTCCTTCAGGAACAGATTGCTCCAGCATGGGTTCCCCACAGGGTCACAAGTCCTGCCACCAAAACTGCTCCAGCGTGGGCTCCTCTCTCTCCACAGGTCCACAGGTCCTGCCAGGAGCCTGTTCCAGTGTGGGCTTCCCATGGAGTCACAGCCTCCTTCGGTCATCCACCCGCTCTGGCGTGGGGTCCTCCATGGGCTGCAGGTGGATATCTGCTCCACCATGGACCTCCATGGGCTGCAGGGGGACAGCTGCCTCACCATGGTCTTCACCATGGGTTGCAGGGGAATCTCTGCTCCAGCACCTGGAGTACCTCCTCCCCTTCCTTCTTCACTGACCTTGGTGTCTGCAGAGTTGTTCCCCTCACATATTCTCACTCCTCTCTTCTGAATTCTGTTGCTGTTGTGCAGCAGTTTTTCCCCTTCTTAAATATGTTTTCACAGAGGCTCTGCTACCATTGCTGAGTGGCTCAGCCTTGGCCAGCTGCAGGTCGGTCTTGGAGCCAGCTGGCATTGGCTCTATTGGACATAAGGGAAGTTTCTAGTAGCTTCTCACAGAAGCTACCCCTGTAGCCTGCCCAGTACCAAAACCTTGCCACACAAACCCAATACAGCATCGGTCAGCGGGTAGTGAGCAATTGCATTGTGCATCACTTGTTTTGCCTATTCTTCTAGCATTATTATTATTATTGTTTTCTCTTCTGCTGCTGTCCTATTAAACTGTCTTTATCTCAACCCCTGGGTTTTAATTTGTTTTTCTGATTCTCTCCCCCATCCCACCGAGGGGTGTGGGGGAAGGGTGAGTGAGCAGCTGTGTGGTGCTTATTTGCTGACTGGGGTTAAACCATGATGTTGGGCTCAAAGGGTTGACATAAAGACGGATCTGACCAGACCATGTTAAAACAAATTTGTTATAAGCATTTGTTATATTAGTTTGGTAATCACTGGTCATAGTGTTGATTTACTTTCTCCCAGAGTTTTTGCATTTGTTCTCAGACTCGCGTTATGTAACACGAAAAAGGGACCTTTAGAGGTCATCTAGCCCAACCCCCCTGCAGTGAGCAGGGACAGCTTTAACCAGATCAGGTTGCTCAGAGCCCCAGCCAACCTGACCTTGAATGTTGCCAGGGATGGGGCCTCTACCACCTCTCTGGGCAACCTGTTCCAGTGCTTCACCACCCTCATTGTAAAAAAATTCATAATTATGTCTAGTCTAAATCTATTCTTCTTTAATTTAAATCCATTATTCCTTGTCCTGTCACAACAGGCCTTGTTAAAAAGATTCTCCCCATCTTTCCTGTAGGGCCCTTTAAGTACCAGAAGGTCTCCTCGCAGCCTTCTCTTCTCCAGGCTGAACAACCCCAACTCTCTCAGCCTGGCCTCATAGGAGAGGTGCTCCAGCCCTCGGATCATTTTGGTGGCCCTCTTCTGGACCTGCTCCAGCAGGTCCATGCCCTTCTTGTGCTGAGGGCCCCAGAGCTGGACGCAGTACTCCAGGTGGGGTCTCACCAGAGCAGAGTTGAGGGGCAGAATCACCTCCCTTGACCTGCTGGCCATGCTTCTTTTGATGCAGCCCAGGATACGGTTGGCTTTCTGGGCTGCAAGCACACATTGCTGGCTCATGTCCAACTTTTCATCTACCAGTACCCCCAAGTCCTTCTCCACAGGGCTACTCTCAATCTCTTCATCCCCCAGCCTGGATTGATACCGGGGGTTGCCCCAACCCAGGTGCAGGACCTTGCACTTGGCCTTGTTGAACCTCATGAGGTTCACACAGGCCCACCTCTCCAGCTTGTCCAGGTCCCTCTGGATGACATCTCGTCCTCCTGGCATGTCAACCGCACCACTCAGCTTGGTGTGATCTGCATACTTGCTGAGGGTGCACTCGATCACACTATCTATGTCATTGATGAAGATGTTAAATAGCACAGGTCCTAGTATGGACCCCTGAGGGACTCCACTTGTCACTGGTCTCCATGTGGACATCGAGCCATTGACCATGACCCTCTGGATGCGACTATCCAACCAATTCCTTATCCACCAAACAGTCCACCCATCAAATCCATATCTCCCCAATTTACAGAGAAGGATGTTGTGGGGGACTGTGTCGACGGCTTTACAGAAATCCAAGTAGATGACATCCATTGGTTTTCCCTTGTCCACTGATGCAGTCACTCCTTCATAGAAAGCCACTAGGTTGGTCAGGCAGGACTTGCCCTTGGTGAAGCCATGCTGGCTGTCTCAAATCACCTCCCTGTCCTCCATGTGCTTGAGCATAGCTTCTAGGAGGATGTGCTCCATGATCTTCCCAGGCACAGAGGTGAGGCTGACAGGTCAGTAGTTCCCAGGGTCCTCCTTTCTTCCCTTTTTAAAAATGGACACCACGTTCCCCTTTTTCCAGTCAGCAGGGACTTCACCTGACTGCCGTGACTTTTCAAATATCATGGAGAGTGGCTTGGCAACTACATCAGCCAATTCCCTCAGGACTCTGGGGTGCATCTCATCAGGTCCCATAGACTTGTGTACGTTGAGGTTCCTCAGGTGGTCTTGAACCTGATCTTCCCTTAAAGTGGGAGGGGCTTTACCCCCCTGCTCCCCTTCTTTTGGTCCATCGAATGGGGAAGGGTGAGGGGAGAGGTTGCCAGTGAAGACTGAGGCAAAGAAGTTGTTGAGTACCTCAGCCTTCTCCTCGTCTGTTAATACTAGGTCACCATTCTTGTTCATTGGGGGGGGTACACTTTCTTTAACCTTCCTACTCTGGTTGACATCCTTGTAGAAGCCCTTCTTGTTATTCTTTACATCCCTTGCCAAATTCAGTTCCAGATGTGCCTTGGCTTTCCTGACCCCCTCCCTACACAACCAGGCAGCTTCTCTGTACTCTTCCCAGGACAACTGTCCCTGATTCCACTGCCATGCAATTCCCTCTTACTCTTTAGTTGGACCAGCATGTCTCGACTAAGTCATGCTGGTCTCTTCCCTTCCTTGCCTGATTTCTTACACTTGGGTAATGAGAGCTCTTGTGCTCTATGGAAGGTGTCCTTAAAGATCTGCCAGCTCTGTTCTGTTCCCCTGTCCCAGGGGGTCAATCTTGTATTTGTAACCGATGGGATGAGGGAGAGAATCAGAGGAATAAGAGTGAGAAACACTCCTGGGTTGAAATAAGAACAGTTTAATTATTGAAATAAAGTAAAATAGTAATGATAATAATAACAATATAATAACGATAATAATAATAACAATATACAAAGCAAGTGATGCACAATGCAATTGCTCACCACCCACCGACCGATACCCAGACAGTTCCCGAGCAACGATCGCTCCTCCCTGGCCACCCCCCACCAGTTTATAGACTGAGCATGACATCATATGGTATGGAATAGCCCTTTGGTCAGTTTGAATCAACTATTCTGTCTGTGCCCCCTCCCAGTGTCTTGTGTATCTGGCAGAGCATGGGAAGCTGAATAGTCCTTGAGTAACATAAGCAGTACTTAGCAACAACTAAAAACATCAGTGTGTTATCAACATTCTTCTTATACTAAATCCAAAACACAGCACTATGCCTGCTGCTAGGAAGAAAATTAACTCTATCCCAGCTGAAGCCAGGACAGGGGTTTAGAAAAAAGAAAATTAATTTTCTGTTTTTGAAACCTCTAGGAATACCAAATTCCATGATCTGTTAATGAGATTTAGAGTTACTGCAACTAAGAAAAGATTCTGAATAAAATCCTTAGCAAAATCTTGCCAGTTCTCTAGCTTTACAATAAGTACTTCACACTAACAGAAACCCTGAATCAAGCTTGGCTTGGTATATCAAGCTTCTGAGAAGTTCTACTTTTTGAGTTAAATTGAATTTCTGGTGAACTAAATTAAAACATGGATCCTAAAACCAAGACTCAGGTCTTCAAAATCCCTCTTTTTGCAACCTGAAAGGACTCAAATTCTGTAGTCATCTTACTTTTCATCATTAAGTTTCCCCAGGAACCTGAAGCTTTAATTGTGTTTGTACGTGAAGTATGTCAAGCCAAGATATAATGATACATGGAACTTCAGCAGCGAAACAGTTTTCAAAGTCCCATTCACCTGCCTCCTACAAAGACTAGTCACTTGTTTCTGCACAGCCTATTGCCCCTTTATGTATGAAAGTAAGACCAGTTCCTTGAGGTGATTTCCAGTGTGTCTTCAGTATCATGTTGACACAACTGGGAAAATGATATGTTGCATTGTAGGTGTGAATGCCTGCCAATGATCAGGCAGTTTTGCCACATCAAGGTGCATCCACAGATTTTATAGGCTGAACACCTCTACAGGAGTTCATGACTAAAGCTGGATGGATTGACTCCATCATTCCCCATCCTAGTGGCCAGAGGGGGGGCTGTACTGCATAATGGATTCTGACCCCTATGCCAAAAACTGGACCTGTATTTTGCACAAAGATCTATTCACACAAAATTTGTAATCAGGCTGTGGAACAAAAATTGGACCATCTTGTCCCCATCTTTCAGAGGATTACTGTAGCTACTAGACACTGTGATATTCAGCCTTGTTGTCCTTCTCTGGCCAAATTATTTTTCAATTCTTTTATATGAAGTAGTACAAATTCAGTCAAAATCTACATCTTTTCTATAATATGTAACCTAAATATGAAAAAACTTTCAAGAAAATTAGAATGTGGTTTTTCAATCCCACCAGGAGGCAGAATTATCAGTGGATCTACATCACAGATAACTGTTCTATTTACTAATTCATTGTTTAAAACTTTAACACTATCTCCATTAAAAAAATAAAAGTTTGAAGATAACTTAGCATACTAGTTATACAAAACAGACCTTTAGTGCCCACTTAAAGAGTTTTCTTCAGTTTGAATCTCAGTGTCTCCTGAAATCATATTACATTAAATCAATATTCAAGGTGCAAGATATACATCTTTGCCTGTGCAGGCTCCTAGCACTGTAAACAGAGTTCTGAGACAGCCAATTTCTCCCATGCAGTTTAGACATTTAATTAAGGTCTTGATTTCCACTACGGGGGGTCTGCTACTTAAAAATGAGTCTTTGCGGCATTCATCAATGCAACATTTGATTTTTGGATGCATGCAGAAAACACTAAGGATTTGAGCAAATATGTGGCTAAGTATCTGCCTAGGATACTTAGCAGTATCTAGGTATGCACTAACTCAGAATTCTTACTAGTTATAGAAAAAGCTGTGCGCTCTTTTACAAGTTTGGGTTTTCTCTTCCATTCTCCTATTTCCTGTAAAAATACTTGAATCTTCACAATTTTGGAACAAATAACCTTAAAAAGAAAGAAAGAGAAAAACACACTTGCAAGTATCCATTGCAGCTGATTTCTACTTTTCTACTTCTTCTTCACACTAGAAACATTTTTGCAAGTCAAATACATTGCAAAGTAATCTTTCACAAAGCTATGAACCTAAGCTTTCTGTACATATTTTCTGCTAGTTAATATTTTGCAGAGTTATTCCCTGTAGTGTATGTAAATCCTGATTACTATAGCTTGCCTATTAGAAGGTATCATAGTATTAATCTGTTAATATCATCAAGAATCTCATCACACTCGGATTCATGTAGATTACAAAAACTTCACATTAAGAAGTTACGAATGACTAAAATTGTGCCTCAACACAACTTTTCTGTCTTTAAACATATCCTCAGATTTGGAATCAGATTTGTGAATCCTGCTCTACAGCTGTAAGAAGTGAAACATATCTATGTCATACTTGTAACAGGTAAATCTCAAACTGGACAATGAAATACAGGGCAGCATTAGCATGGGAAGAAAGTGCAAGATAAAGAGAAGAAGATGACAACAATGACAAAATGATAGCAGAAATGAAGGAGCAAGGTGCTGTTGGAATTTACAATAGCAGAGTGGATTATTAAGGCATCACACTGCAGAAATGTAGGCATGGTAGTGTCAGGGAGCAGCAGGACCGACTGCTCCTCAAAGGAAGGACAACTGGGAGCAAAGGGTCACAACGAGACAGGTAGGAGCAGTGTCCGCGCCACTGAAGGATGCAGTTCCCTGAGCAAAGATAGCATGTCTAAAGAAAGTAATCTGAATCAGACACAGACCAACAATAACCAGGCAAGTCCATAGTGGTAAGGTAGGCCTGAGATCAAGCTGGGAAGTCAAATCAGCCAGTCAGAATTACAAAATCAGCAAGGTACATGGCCAGGCATAGAAACACATGGACCATAGCTCAGAGAACGAGTGACAGTCTGAGCTTAACTGCACCTCCCAAGGGAGGTAAGGAGCCCTAGACAAGGCTTATCACAGCTCTTTCACACAGCTGTCTCCACCACAGTCTGATCCCAGGTTACAAAGCTGTGTCATATCAAGCTGACCTTGAGCACAGAACAAACTCCTGGGAAGGGAGGAAAGAGGTGGTAAAGACTGTTGCTGCATTTAGAGCCTTGGCAGTGAAAGTTTCATGGTTTTGAAGAAAAATAATGGAAGACGAGAGGAGGATACTGTGTGACAAGGAGTCAAAGCATAGAAAGGAAATTTTAGGGTTAGTGTTATTTCAAAAGTGGAGGAGTTGAACTGATAAAGTAGTAGTAAAAGCTGAACTCCTTAAACTGTAAAGGCATGAAAAAAAGCAAGCTAATTTATTTTATTTTTCAATCCTTCAGATCCTGTCTGGTCTGCTTACATAACTGACGTGAGATGAATTTTAGACAGCTGCCAGTCCTGTTTTACAAGTTGAGAAAAAGTTAAGAAAAGCAGGTTCCAATATGAGTTGGGATTTACCTATATGCTAAGTGAGAAAAGTGGTGCGGTAGTTGTGCAGTGTTGTGTAAATACTCCAGTTAAGCACATCAAAGATAAAACTGATTATCTTAGAATCATAGAATCATAGAATCATTTAGGTTGGAAAAGACCTTTAAGATCATCCAGTCTAATCATTAACCTAACATTACCAAGTCCACCACTAAACCAATTAAGGGGAGAGTAGCAACGTCGTGTTTACTGGATCGGTGGCTGGATTATTTTTTAATGAAAATAAAAACTAGAAATCACTAAGAATGGAAAGGGCCTCTAAGATCATCAGTCCAACTATCAACCAAACACCAGCATGCCCACTAAGCCATGTCCCAAAGTGCCACATCTACATGTTTTGTGAACACTTCCACGGATGGTGACTCCACCACCTCTCTGGGCAGCCTCTTCCAATGCTTGACCACCCTTTCTGTGAAGAAATTCTTCCTAATATCCAATCTAAGCATCCCCTGGCGCAGCTTGAGCCCATTTCCTCTTGTCCTATCGCTAACTACGTGGGAGAAGAGACCAACACCCACCTCACTACAACCTCCTTTCAGGTAGTTGCAGAGAGCCATAAGGTCACCCCTCAGCCTCCTCTTCTCCAGACTAAACAACCCCAGTTCCCTCAGCCGCTCCTCATAAGGCCTGTGCTCCAGACCCTTCACCAGCTTCGTTGCCCTTCTTTGGACACAATCCAGCACCTCAATGTCTTTCTTGTAGTGAGGGGCCCAAAACTGGACACAGTATTCCAGGTGTGGCCTCACCAGCGCCGAGTACAGGGGCACAATCTCCTCCCTGCTTCTGCTGGCCACACTATTCCTGATACAAGCCAGGATGCTGTTGGCCTTCTTGGCCACCTGGGCACACCGCTGGCTCATGTTCAGCCGGCTGTCAAACAACACCCCCAGGTCCTTTTTGGCCAGGCAGCTTTCCAGCCACTCTTCCCCAAGCCTGTAGCGTTGCAGGGGGTTGTGACCCAAGTGCAGGACCCGGCACTTGGCCTTGTTAAACCTCATACAGTTGGCTTCGGCCCATCAATCCAGCCTGTCCAGATCCCTCTGCAGGGCCATCCTACCCTCCAGCAGATCGACACTCCCACCCATCTTGGTGTCACCTGCAAACTTACTGAGGGTGCACTCAATCCCCTCATCCAGATCATCGATAAAGATATTAAACAAGGCTGGCCCCAAAACAGAGCCCTGGGGAACACTGCTCGTGACCGGTCGCCAACTGGACTTAACTCCATTCACCACAACTCTCTGGGCTTGGCCACCCAGCCAGTTTTTTACCCAGCAGAGACTACACCCATCCAAGCCATGAGCTGCCAGCTTCCTAAGGAGAATATTATGGGAGACGGTGTCAAAGGCTTACATAGATTTGAAGGAAAGAGTAATATGAAAGGAGTTCAGGAGCACAGTAGCTGTATCCGACACCACTGTTTCAGTTATAAACTGAAGTTGAAATCAAGTAGAGATTTAGAGAAGTTTATATACCTAAATCTTTACATAGAGATTTTCAGGCTTTCTGCTGTCCTGGTTTCGGCTGGGATAGAGTTAATTTTCTTCCTAGCAGCAGGCATAGTGCTGTGTTTTGGATTTAGTAGGAGAAGAATGTTGATAACATGCTGATGTTTTTAGTTGTTGCTGAGTACTGCTTATGCTAGTCAAGGACTTTTTCAGCTTCCCATGCTCTGCCAGGCGCACAAGAAACTGGGAGGGGGCACAGCCAGAATAGTTGATCCAAACTGACCAAAGGGCTATTCCATACCATATGACGTCATGCTCAGTATATAAACTGGGGGGGGTGGCCGGGGAGCAGCGATCGCTGCTCGGGAACTGTCTGGGTATCGGTCGGTGGGTGGTGAGCAATTGCATTGTGCATCACTTGCTTCGTGTATCATTATTATTATTATCATTATTATACTGTTACTATTAGCATTACTATTTTACTTTATTTCAATTATTAAACTGTTCTTATCTCAGCCCAGGAGTGTTTCTCACTCTTACTCCTCCGATTCTCTCCCCCATCCCATCGGGGTAGGGGGAGTGAGCGAGCGGCTGCGTGGTGCTTAGTTGCTGGCTGGGGCTAAACCACGACACTGCAAAGAGAATAAATTTCCCCAAAGAGGTCTGCTTAATCTGAAGATGTAAATCAGGTCTGTAAATGGTGTTATAGCTCAGAAACTCATGACTTGTTAGTCTTGATCCTGTGCTCAAATCCCTAGCTCACGTTATAAATATACATTAGTAATTCTTCCTTTATTTGTACAGGTAATGAACTAACAACATTATTTAAATCTTCCTTTCTCTTTCCTTCCTATCGTCTTTCTTTTTTCTTATGTTTATCATCATTTCCCTGTTTCTCTAGTTTTCTAATTCTCTAAGACAGCAAAGGAGCAGCGCTTTAATGGTTTTCTTCCCTTTGCAACACGAAGAAAGTCTTATGATGAGTGAAGATTGGAGTTTAAAAAAATTCAGATAGTAATTTCAAGAATTATTTTCTACTTTATTTTCCCTTACCTTTTAATAATCAATCACAAACTCTTGCTCACTAGTTGCTCTTGAAATGTACATAGGTATTGATTTTAAAATTAAATGGGGGCCTAACTATCCTACTGAGGTTATTTACAGTTTAAGGAACTATTCAACATGAATAAGTGTGTTAGAAACAGAACCTAAAGGATTAGAAGTTTCTCTTCAATTTCTCGATCAAAAATTATCCATGTGCGACTTTCTCATTTTATTTTGTTAACAAAACCCCTAGTTCTTAGAGAGAAAACTAGCAGGAGTTATCAAATGAGATTAGAATGTGCTTATTTACTGTTCATTTTGCATTATTATTGACTAGCCAGTGAAACTAATTCATCCCACTAATGCTACCTTTAAAGTTGTGCATGTAGCACCTGCATAACAATAGAAGCCTTTAGGTCATTGTAAGATAGACAGGGATGTGGGTTGCTTCTTATGCTATGGGGAAGTCTCACATTCATTACTTTTAAGAGGGTGCCTACATCTCAGGTCTAGCTGAGATCAGAATCCAGTGGTCTGGCCAAAATTCTAGTCAGCTGACTTATGATCTCAGTAATAAAGAAAGGTAGTATAACACAAATTTCACCAAAGAAAATTTTTGGCAAAGGCAGTCTTAATACCTTGTGTTGTGTTTTTCTTCTTCAAAACATGGTGCAAACATTAATTATGACAGACCATTAGCGGAAAAACAAATATTTCCAACCATTCCTTTCAGCTTATTTCAGGGCAGAAACTTTACTATGGTTTCAGAAACATGTGCTCTCAGCCTCCGCGTTACCCCTTCCAAAACAAAATTTGAGCTACTAAGGTTTTGGGGAAAAAAACCCTCCGTAGCTTTTCACGCAGTGTATGAAATCCATTTCACACCCAACCTCGGCCATTAAGATCCAGTTTATGCTATTCCACCAGAGTGGTGGAATAGAGTTTAACAAAATTCAGATAGTGATTAAAAGAATTACTTTTTTTTTCCTTGCCTTTTAATAATCAATCACTCTCCATTCTGTATTGGAGAGCAGACATATTAACTTTCAGAAGCTACACTAAAAACTTCAGATACACTAAAATAAATGTAAAATGAACAAAAGATGTGACTGAATAGTTACATTCTGATATGAAAATGAGTTCTTAGCTTTAACTAAATGCATTAACCTCAGCAGTCATAAATGATCAAAAACTGCCTGGTAGTTAATATGATATAGAAACACAAATGAACTTTATTAAGATAAAGCTAAATATATATGTGTGCATATGTATGTATATTCCTTTGAACTAAAGACGTTTGTTATTTGGCCATGTTCTGCAGCTTCCTTTTCATTAGATCTTTTCTTTTCAGCTTAAAAACAAAGAAAATCCTCTATAATTTCTTTAATACTATAGAGCTAAAGAAGCATTAATAAGAATTTTAATAAATGCTTTCAAGAAAAGGAATAAATGTAGATTACTTCTGTATATTTGAGGGAAAATAATTTAATTCCAATAATAACTTGAATTTAAGATTAGAAAAAGAATATTTTTTTCAGAGCTTTATCATGCCTTTAAAATTGCTTTTAATCTTTTCTCTGTTTACTAGTGAATCAGATACTACATCCTGAATTAAAATGACGTGATCTAAAAACCATCTGTGAAAGTGTCAGCTTTATTAGCATTCTGATCTTTTCTCACTTTAAAGAAATGCTCACACTGGAAATTCACAACATTATTTACTGTTTGTGACAAAGGAACAGGTATGACATTATGTATTTGTATGTGTGAAGTAATTTCTGAAAGAGTGACAGGGCAAAAATCCTGATTATTACAACTGAACACAGAAATTACAACTAACTCAGACCCTCTTCCCTTCTCCATCTCTTCTAGCCTAACTTAAATCAAACTTGTCCTTTTCAGTCTTCTAGAAAAGTTTGTTTAATGTAAGCAGGTATCACACAAGGAAACAGGATTCCTTCAGGTTATGTTGTTGCCTGGTGCTGGAATCTATAGAAGATGCAGTGTTCTTATTGATGAAAAAGTATCTCAAACCCATAGAATCATAGAATGCTTTGGGTTGGAAGGGACCTTTAGAAGTCATCTACACCAAACACCCTGCAGTGAGCAGGGACAGCGTTAACTGGATCAGGTTGCTCAGAGCCCCGTCCAACCTGACCTTGAATGTTTCCAGGGATGGGGCCTCCACTACCTCTCTGGGCAACCTGTTCCAGTGCTTCACCACCCTCATTGTAAAAAATTTCTTCCTTATATCCAGTATAAATCTGCCCTCCTTTAGTTTAAAACCTTCTTGTGCTGAGGGCTCCAGAGCTGGACGCAGTACTCCAGGTGACATCTCACTAGAGCAGAGTAGAGAGGCAGCATCACCTCCCTCGACCTGCTGGCCACACCTCTTTTCATGCAGTCCAGGATACGGTTGGCTTTCTGGGCTGCAAGTACACATTGTTGGCTCATGTCCAGCTTTTCATCTACCAGTACCCTCAAGTCCTTCTCCACAGGGCTACTCTCAATCTCTTCATCCCCCAGCCTGGATTGATATTGGGGGTTGCCCCATCCCAGGTGCAGGACCTTGCACTTGGCCTTGTTGAACCTCATGAGGTTCACACAGGCCCACCTCTCCAGCTTGTCCAGGTCCCTCTGGATGACATCTCGTCCTCCTGGCATGTCAACCGCACCACTCAGCTTGGTGTGATCTGCATACTTGCTGAGGGTGCACTCGATCACACTATCTATGTCATTGATGAAGATGTTAAATAGCACAGGTCCTAGTATGGACCCCTGAGGGACTCCACTTGTCACTGGTCTCCATGTGGACATCGAGCCATTGACCACGACCCTCTGGATGCGACCATCCAGCCAATTCCTTTTCCACCAAACAGTCCACCCATCAAATCCGTATCTCCCCAATTTACAGAGAAGGATGTTGTGGGGGACTGTGTCGACGGCTTTACAGAAATCCAAGTAGATGACATCCATTGGTTTTCCCTTGTCCACTGATGCAGTCACTCCTTCATAGAAAGCCACTAGGTTGGTCAGGCAGGACTTGCCCTTGGTGAAGCCATGCTGGCTGTCTCAAATCACCTCCCTGTCCTCCATGTGCTTGAGCATAGCTTCTAGGAGGATGTGCTCCATGATCTTCCCAGGCACAGAGGTGAGGCTGACAGGTCAGTAGTTCCCAGGGTCCTCCTTTCTTCCCTTTTTAAAAATGGACACCACATTCTCCTTTTTCAAGTCAGCAGGGACTTCACCTGACTGCCATGACTTTTCAAATATCATGGAGAGTGGCTTGGCAACTACATCAGCCAATTCCCTCAGGACTCTGGGGTGCATCTCATCAGGTCCCATAGACTTGTGTACGTTGAGGTTCCTCAGGTGGTCTTGAACCTGATCTTCCCTTAAAGTGGGAGGGGCTTTACCCCCCTGCTCCCCTTCTTTTGGTCCATCGAATGGGGAGGGGTGAGGAAGGAGGTTGCCAGTGAAGACTGAGGCAAAGAAGTTGTTGAGTACCTCAGCCTTCTCCTCGTCTGTTAATACTAGGTCACCATTCTTGTTCATTGGGGGGGGTACACTTTCTTTAACCTTCCTACTCTGGTTGACATCCTTGTAGAAGCCCTTCTTGTTATTCTTTACATCCCTTGCCAAATTCAGTTCCAGATGTGCCTTGGCTTTCCTGACCCCCTCCCTACACAACCAGGCAGCTTCTCTGTACTCTTCCCAGGACAACTGTCCCTGATTCCACTGCCATGCAGTTCCCTCTTACTCTTTAGTTGGACCAGCATGTCTTGACTAAGTCATGCTGGTCTCTTCCCTTCCTTGCCTGATTTCTTACATTTGGGTAATGAGAGCTCTTGTGCTCTATGGAAGGTGTCCTTTAAGATCTGCCAGCTCTGTTCCGTTCCCCTGTCCCTGAGGACCGTTTCCCAGGGGGTCCTTCTGACTAACTCCTTGAAGAGCTGGAAGTTTGCTTTTCTAAAATTTAGTGTCCTGACTGTACTCCTCGCTTTTCCCATGTCCCTCAGGAATGTGAACTCCATCAATGCATGATCACTGCAGCCCAGGCTGCCTCCAGTCTTGACATCACCAATGAGCTCACTTGCATTGGTGACCATCAGGTCCAGTATTGCATCCCCTCAGGTAGGGGTGTCTATTACCTGGCTTAGGAAGTTATCCTCTATGCATTCCAGGAATCTCCTGGATTGCCTACAGCTCACCGTGTTGCTTTTCCAGGAAATGTCAGGGTGGTTGAATTTCCCCAGCAGGACAAGAGTCTGCAAGCACGAAGCCTCCTGGAGCTGGAGGAAGAAGGCTTCGTCAGTAGGCTCCCCTTGATCAAGCAGCCTGTAGTAGACACCAAACACAAGGTTCCCTTTGTTGCCTCTGTCTCTGATTCTTACCCATAAGCTTTTGACCTACTCATGGCTATTCTTCAGGGACAGCTCTTCACACTGTATCAATTTCTTTACGTAGAGGGCAACGCCTCCACCCCTCCTTCCTCGCCTGTCCCTTCTGAACAGCCTGTAGCCATCGATAGCCACATTCCAGTCATGGGATTCATCCCACCAAGTTTCGGTTATGGCAATCAGGTCGTAGCTTTCTAGTAGCACAGCAGCTTCCAACTCCCCCTGTTTGTTCCCCATGCTGCTTGCGTTCATGTAGAGGCATTTCGTCTGGGCTGTTGGCCATGTCACCTTCTTATTGGAACATCGCTTGTTTACCTTGGGGTGTTTCATGGAGGTTTCTTTGTTGGCTCCTATTATCTCAGGAGCCCCCAGCTCATCTCTGCAAGACTTCAACTGTGCTGCAGTGTCCCCATCATAGAATCATAGAATCATAGAATCATCTAGGTTGGAAAAGACCTTTAAGATCATCCAGTCCAACCATTAACCTACACTACCAAGCCCACTCTAGACTAATCAAGGGTAGACCAGACTAAACCATATCCCGAAGTGCCACATCTACCCGTTTTTTAAACGCCTCCAGGGATGGGGACTCCACCACCTCTCTGGGCAGCCTGTTCCAATGCCTGACCACCCTTTCCGTAAAGAAATTTTTCCTAATTTCCAGTCTAAACCTCCCCTGGCGCAGCTTAAGCCCATTTCCTCTTGTCTTATCACTAGCTACTTGGGAGAAGAGACCAACACCCACCTCACTACAACCTCCTTTCAGGTAGTTGTAGAGAGCGATAAGGTCTCCCCTCAGCCTCCTCTTTTCCAGGCTAAACAACCCCAGTTCCCTCAGCCGCTCCTCATAAGACTTGTTCTCCAGACCCTTCACCAGCTTCGTTGCCCGCCTCTGAACACGCTCCAGCACCTCAATGTCCTTCTTGTATTGAGGGGCCCAAAACTGGACACACTATTCCAGGTGCGGCCTCACCAGCGCCGAGTACAGGGGGACAATCACCTCCCTGCTCCTGCTGGCCACAGCATTCCTGATACAAGCCAGGATGCTGTTGGCCTTCTTGGCCACCTGGGCACACTGCTGGCTCATATTCAGCCGGCTATCTACTAACACCCCCAGGTCCTTTTCGGCCAGGCAGCTTTCCAGCCACTCCTCCCCAAGCCTGTAGCGCTGCATGGGGTTGTTGTGACCGAAGTGCAGGACCCGGCACTTGGCCTTGTTGAACCTCATACAGTTGGCCATGGCCCATCGATCCAGTCTGTCCAGGTCCCTCTGCAGGGCCATCCTACCCTCCAGCAGATCGACACTCCCACCCAATTTGGTGTCGTCTGCAAACTTACTGAGGGTGCACTCGATCCCCTCATCCAGATGGGCATCATGCACCTGGGCAACAGGTTGAGGGCTCATAGTAGCACCCCATCCCTCTAAACATTGTGAACCATCGCACAGCTTGTCATAGGCAAGCCTGATATGTTCCTCCTCTCCCTTCACACCTAGTTTAAAACCCTGTCAATGAGTCCCGTAAGCTCCTGAGCAAAGACCCTCTTTCCCCTTTGAGAAAGGTGGCTCCCATTTGATGCCAGCAAGCCTGGTGCCATGTAGGCCATCCCATTGTCAAAAAAAAACAAAGTTGTAATGGTGGCACCAGCCACAGAGCCATGTATTAAGAGATTGGATCCACCTGTTCCTACCAAAGTCACCTCCTACAACTGGAAGAAGGGAGGAAAAGGTAACCTGTGCCCCAGATTCCCTCACTAACCATCCCAAGGCCCCTATTTTAATCACCCTGGGGCTATGCACTGCAACTTCATCGCCACCTACACGGAAGAGCAGTAACAGGTAAGTCTGAGGGCCGTACCAGTCTGGGAAGTCTCCTGGCGATATCTCTGACCCGGGCTCCTGGCAGGGAGCAGACTTCCCTATGAGGAGGGTCCACCCAGCATATTGGACCCTCCGTTCCCCTCAGAAGGGAGTCTCCTACTATGACCCTTCTTTTCTTCCTTGTGGAGGTGGTAGTAATATGGGGGGTAGGTCTTTGTGGTCTTGGTGATTCCTCTGATGTAGATGGATTGACACCCACATCGTCCACTGGATGGACCTCCACCTCTAGAGCCTCACACCTATTGTGCAGAGGCACCTGGGGAGTCATGGTGGGCAAGGAAAGGGTTTGCTTGCCACCCCGATTGTGGGCTTGTTTCTACTCACTATTTCCCTGTAAGACCCTGCCTACTTCCTGATGGGGAGAAGATACTGACTCCCTTTCATCACAGGCTTTCTCTGGAGGCTGTCCCTGGTCAGGTGTCTGGGAGCTCAGAGCATGGTTCCACCAGCCTCTCTCTTGCTCAGGCTCCCTGATGCTCCATAGCCTGTCTGCTTCCTCCCTTAGCTCTGCCACCAGGCCGAGTAGATAGTCCACTTGGTCACAGCGCACACAGCTGTTCCCTCCACTGCCATCTCTTCCCAGTGCAAGCTGGTGGCACTCCCTGCAGCCAGAGAGCTAGATGGCTGTGTGTTTCCTTGGGAGCTCAGTCTGGGTAGATACATCCTTTCTGGCTAGTGCAGAGGATACAGCCTTCCGCTGGGTGGATACCACGGCCATGCCTAGCCTCCCTCTCACCAGCTGAACTTACTGAACCTACCTCTTGAGCTAGGAGGGGGACTTGGCCTTCCCTGCATGTCCTGACCGCACGAACTGCCATGCAAACTGATGTGCCACGCCCTCCTGACATGCCACTCCCTGTTGCCCGTCCTGTTAACCGCACTCCTGGTCGCTCACGCTCCCTGGGGTCTGCTTCTATAAGTGAGGGGGTTTGGCCGTCATCACTCCTGTACCCGACCACGCTGCGTCAGAGCTGCTGCATGTCAGCAGCTCACCCTTTCCCGCTCTTTCCCACTCTAGGTGGGGGGCTGGGGTGCCCACTCTCTCCCAGTGCTTTTTCCGCCTTAGCAAGGGTGCCCCGGCAGGAGCGTCCGCTCCATCTGGCAAATAAAATGAGCTAGACTGTTCTCTTACAGCAATTCAATGTCCTACAGCATACAATCATTGTGAGGTGAAGGCACAAGTGTTTCATTAGTTTTGTTAATAAAAAAGTCAAATTCAAGGAAATGCAGATTACTAGGCTATGTAACCAGTCCAGTTCAGTTGCCCATGCCTTGACAGCTAATGCCATTTGAATGCTTTGTGGTAGCCAAACACCATACACGTGGTCTGGCAGATGTTACACAGGCCATGCACTTTTCTGGAGCTGTAAAAGTCAGGAATCCTACAGAAAGAAACTGATTCTGAACTGAGAATGCTCATGTATTTAAGTCATAAATCATCTGCAATTTTGAAATATATCACTAAACTTCCTTACGGAAAACTTCAGACTCCTTCAACAAACGAAGGCTGCAGAGGCTGTAGGATTACTCCATATGTTTTAGATGTGTAGGCATAAACAGAAATCACAGATACACACAGTTTCAGTACATGGATTAAGCAACAGATTTTAGTGTTCCTCTCTGTGGATTTATATCTATACAAATTAATGAAAATATTTGGAATTTACACTAATGTGCAAGAGGTAAAAAATTGGATCTTATGTCTAATGTATCTTATTTTAGCAAAGCATTATTTTCATCATTTCTGTGTAGGAACATGCATACTATATGTTACATATGAACTGTGTGCAGTGTAGTACAGCTTATCTTAAAGATATTGCTACAGCTTTTGGCTTAGAAATACGTGGCTGGAAACTTCATGAGTCAAAGCACAAAAAATAAATGGAAGATTTTGAGGTATGTGGGGGTACTTTGTTTAATGTATTATGTCTAATACAATTTTCATTATTTCATTGGAGAACAACAGCGCATTTTTTATCTGAGAGTGCAAATCAATTCACCAGAACCACACCCGATATAAGATTTCTTTCCTTCCCATTAGCAGACAAAGGCCTTGAAGCTTGTCAATCCTACGGACACCAGAATAACTAGAATTTCAATCCCATCTAGGACTGTTTTTACTGAACTCTGGATCATGCCCCTAGAGCTGAAAAAAGTTTTGAAGTTTTGCAAAGTATTAGGCAAAGAGAGTTAGCAGACATTCATTTCCCCATGCTTGGGCACTATCACACTCTTCATGACAAAGGAGAAGAGGCTACCATTGTTGGCTAAAATCAACCATAGTGGTCACAGGAATTGCTGTCCAGCAAGGAAGGTTAGCATCTGTACAGGTTTTGTAGGGTCGGAGACTGTGTATAAATACTTCAGTCAGCAATGGCTTTCAGGTAGGAAGGAAGGATGAGAGGAAGGAAGAGAGGAAGAAAAGGAAGTAATGGATTGTACAAGCATATGTACATGTCATGCTTTAAACTAGTATCTGCATATGGTCTTAAAGCTTAGTTTGTGCTAATCTATAGGATAAAGTCTGGGTTAGGTTTGTTGTTGAGATGATATCCTGTTGATGCTGTGGCACACTACATATGTAGATTTACATATGAAAAGATAGGATGTTTAGCTTCTATTTTAAACATGTCTGCAATTTATTGAAGGACTATGGGGGTAGTAACACTTCCTATTTTAAGTGGCTTGGATTCAATACTGCATCAATAATGCATTCACACAGCCAGACAGTCTCCCTTTGTAAACAGGGGCTGTTTGGGCCACTGATGGCATTCTGTAAGTAAATTCTTGTTGGCAGTGAAGACAAACTCATCTGAAAACTCCAAGTAGCATAGCTGCATTTCATCTAGTTGTCATGTTTCTGCTTCAAAAAATATTTCTTCATCCTGCAGCATAAGATTCCTTGATAGCTTCTGAACAGCTGTCAAGTAAAATTTTATTACTAGTTATCTCCTTCAGCTGTCAAATCAACTGTTGATTCCCACCTAGTGGGAGCAATATATGAAATATCTCATACTCTTAGCTATGTAGAATCAACAAAGTCATCCACCCAGCTGGTCTACTGGTACCCATTGTCAGTGATGAGCAATTGAGACTCAGACCTGGGCTTATATTAATGGCAGAACATGTCAAATCACAAGGCAGAATTAAATTAGGTAATGAAAGAACAAACCATGCTGTGGCTGTAAATATATATAGCTAAAGAAAAATTCAGCAGTAAGCAGTGGGATTCTGCTTAACAGATGAGCAGAAACTTTTGAAGGTTAAATGTATGTTCAGAGGAATAAGAATAATAAAAATAAATCAAGAGAAGAAATAGGAGTGCATAAAAGAGAAGTTGCTGTTATGTACCAAGTCAAGATGTTAGCTATAACAGAGTACCAGTCACAGGCAGGAACAGTAGACAAGAGCAAATCAGTATCAGCGAGGTGGCAGACTTGAAAGAGCTTAGGGCAATAGTCACCCAATAATCAAATTAACAAGTGCCTGAAAGGGGAAATCCAGAGTATGACTAAAATCTCAGTCTTTCCTGGAAGAAGAAATGAAGTCTTCACAGGCAAGGTTTAACTGAATACCTGAACACGCTAAGCAAGTAAAATTCTTGGAAGCTAAAGTGATGAGAGGGCCTAGGAAGATGACTAAAAATTAATCTGATTTAACCTCCTGTACACTGTAGGTTGTTATTCATAGAGAAAAACATACTAACACAAGCTTTGAGAAAGATATTTTTTATCCTCTTTGTTGAGAAACAATTTATTAAAGTTGTATGTCAGAAGCAATCAAAATAAAGAGCAGAAGCACAATACTTAAGAGGGAGTTAGTAGATCTGTGTGGCTTTCCTCCACAAAGTCATGACCTACATGTATGCATTTTTATTAGGAATAAGAAAACGTCAAAGATATACATGAAATAGTTGTTACTCTTTAATCCCCAAGCTGTAAACACTGTGGACAGCTTATAAGAATACTTTTGTGCAACGTGATCAGAACAGAAAACAGTCATACCTAAACTCTTATAGACAGGTAAATATGCATATATATATTTAAGTGCATATGTGTATGCATATATTTTCACTGAAAAAAATCTGGGTATTGTTCTGGTAAATATAATCAGACTGTAAAAATATAATGGCATTATATAAATATAACCTCACTCTATAGTATGCAACTTTCTGGATATGTCTGAAGAGAGACAAGATACAGGAAACTAGTTTAATTAGGTTTTATTAACAGCTTTATTAACTCAGTGAATGTTCCCTGACAGCAGCTCCCAATTACATTGGTAAAGGACTATGTCCATCGTAACATCATCTGTATGGGTACATACTTATCTGAAACCTCCATGTAACATGTCTACATTTCATCTAATTGTCATATTTCTTCTTCAAAAATTATGTCTTCCTTGGGGTGTAAGATTCCTTGATAGCTTCTGAACACCTGTCATGTAAATTTTTATGAGAAATCTGATTTTTCTGTCAAATCAGCTATTCATTTTTGCCCCACAATGGCTTCTGCCAGTCCTTTGTCTTGCCACAGCTGGTCCCAGCCTCTACTGGGAAGTCACAGTTGTCTAACCATACATGAAGGAGGGAGCAAAAGAGGGTATCCTGTTCCCTGTATTAGAGTTTCAGGATATTCCCCTCAATTTTGTGTCAGGAAGATCTTCCAATGCTAATTTATTTTAAATCAGCCCCCTGTGAAATGAGTATTTCTGTTAGATAGCTGCCAGCTGATGATAACAGCAGGAAAGCTTTCAGCCTCCTCTGTCTCTTTCTCATTAACACTGGTCAAAAATACAGTTAAAACTTAATAAGAGAGATACATCATGAATAATCGAAATAAATTATGTAACTAATTATTTTGTTGATAAACACACAAACCTGGATCCAATCAACTATGAACAGAATATTGTGCCACAAGTGTCTCATGTACATTATATGTAAATGTTATATTGAAAAATGACAGTGTAGAATTTTCTTGATACTTACACCCTAGAAATTTAAGCCTGGATTACAGATACTTTGCCTCTGTAACCTGTTCTTTAACAACTCTGATAATTGCCAATAACCTCCTCCTCTTAGCAACCTGCATCTCTCCTGAGCTGTAGAAAAAGATGAACGCAAATTTGTCCTGTAGCTTACGCACTGGACAGCCCTTTGCTGACCTATTACTGTGGGTTTAATTTATCATAACTGATAAAGACTGGGAGTTAGCCATAAGGAATAATGCTTGCTCATGCCTAAAGTCAAACCAAGACTTCCCACTGTGCATTTAATTAATATTTTAATGGATGCTTTAATGCAGCGGAAATTCATCAAAGTAGGACCTAAACTTGATGTGAATAAAGACATCATATGCCTCCACAGCAGTAGAGTGAGAGTCTCCCTTCCACTTGTTGTGCAGCAATTTCTAGAAATTTAGAATGATTTTATAGTTAAAAATAGACCATGACCATAAAACAATAATTCAAGGTGGAGAGAATAGGCAGGAAATATTCCTACCACATACCATAAAAACTCTTTGCCTTTTCCAGTCTTTAATGACTTCCTCTCACTAATCACCAACAATAAGTCAAACAAGGACAATCATACCTCCAGTATAAATTATTCAGTTCAAACACTCCCTTTGATTTAGACTTCACAAACTAGCTCAGGGGATTTCATTTGATTAATTGTACTTACATCATTAGTTAATTTAAAATGTATATATTTTGTAGCTTATGATGTAAATCCTAAATTTAACAACCCATTCCCTTACTTGTCCACCCTCAAGAGTTCAAACACAGTTTAAGCTGCTAGAATTAATGGAGAAAAGTAATACTGTCAAAGAAGAAATACTGTCATATAGGCCAAACTTGGCTGTGCTCATTCTGTCATTCTCTTCTCTCTTTCATAACCATAAAACAGCATAAGACATTACAGTGCAAAAGATTGTTAATGGAACATAGATTTTTACATATAAACTGACTAGAGTCAGGAAACTCTGAAATTAATTTTCTTTTCTGATCTGCTTCATTTTCTGCCTTTTCCTTCATCTTTCCCTTCCAAATACAATTTTGCCCCTTAGTACATTTAATGATATCATAACAGAATTGATTTAATCTTGCTTACTTGTTACAACTCACTTATCATATGTTTCTGAAACTTTTTAATAAGGCCGTGATGTCAGTACTGTTTACCCCTTAGATTCTTATCCAGAAAACATTGAAACAATCATCTTTATTGGTATTATTAGTACCGATTTATGCAAATAATATTATACGTAAAATGTTTTAAAAGACAGTAAAAGATGATGTACTGTTCAACAAAACATGTGCAAAATCAACATACATTTACTGTATGTTTTAAAAGCATTAGTAAGAAAGTAAGAAAGAGGTTGGAAAGCAATATTTTCCTTAAAAATTTAATGTGCAATTTGATGTAACACACCTCCTTCACCTTGACATAAAATGTGAAGAAAACTGTGCAGTAATTATGAAGATATTATGGAGGTAACAGACACATGCTGTCTTACAGAACTGTGATCATTGCAAAATACTTGAGAAAATAGAATTATTATAGCAGATATAATGAATTACAGAACACAGATACTACACTGTAGTCTAGATGTCTAAATTATCCCTATTTCCAATGTTTTGCTCTTTTTGATTACCTGCAATACACCTGAAACACATTCTTTTTTTCAATCAAAAGTAAAAGGTGAAATGGAAATATTCTTTGAAAAGAAAAGGTCAAATCGGAAGGAAAAAAAAGGGGTTAAATATTCCCTCCAGTTTTTTTGTTTTGCAATGCTGCAGAATTGCCAAATGATTCTAGTGCTTTCACTTACCAGTCCTTTTCCCCAAAATATGTCTATTATATTTACCACAAAAGCTATGCTACTGCCAAGTACAAAATATGCTTTAGTTAAAGACAAGTTTTTGGTACTACAACTGTAACTGAGTGAAATATATTTCACTGTGATATATAGTCAGACAAGCAGTCAGACAAGCTGACTGAATCACTCTTCCAGTCTTAATAAATCTATGAACTTTTCCCACTTTGTTCTTTGTTTTCTAAATAACAGAATCATAGAATAGTTCATTTTGGAAGGAAGCTCTGGAGGCCATCTGGTCCAACTCCTTACTCAAAGCAGGATTACCTTCAAAGTTGAAACAGGTTGCTCAGCGACATGCCTAGCCAAGTTTTGAGTATCTGTTCATTGCCTATTGTTATAAGATTAGGCAATGAAAAACCCAGATCAATAAAATAGTATCAAAAATTTTGGGTTCAAATTTATTCTTTAAGAGAAATGGTGAGAAAAATTACCAAAACTATGAGGAATGTAGAAGAATTTGATAGAATATGAAAGGTTAATATCTGGATTATTTCTAAATATTTAAATACTTTGTTTATAATGTTTTTGGTTGAACAATACTACATCTTTAATTTGAAGAGACCTATGTTTTGTCTAATGGTGGTGGTTAATCTCACATACAAAGAGAAATACAGGGAATGAACATAAGAATTTTTTTTTTTTTCATGGTTACCTAATGTCAGAAAATATTATTTTTTGTATAATAGTGCAATTTCGTTTTGGCTGTGTTTCCAGTTCCTTTCACGTCCCTTTAAGAACTTTTAGAATTCCTA
Organism: Pelecanus crispus; assembly: GCF_030463565.1. NCBI lineage: Eukaryota > Metazoa > Chordata > Aves > Pelecaniformes > Pelecanidae > Pelecanus > Pelecanus crispus. The sequence continues at coordinate 108,401,767 of NC_134645.1, forward strand.
TTTTGTAGCAGCACAGCAAAGTTTGCATCTTATAATTTCAAGTAATCAAAAGGAAAATCTTAATGACTTTACATGTCTGTAACAGTTGTGTTTACCTTTGGCCACCAATCTGCTACCATCTTGAAAATGCCGGCATCTGAACTAGTCTGTAGCAGTTCCAGACAACAGGAGAATAAATTTTAGCAAATATTCCACTATTCAGTTGACAAATAGAAAACTGTAGCAACAAGACTAAAAACATCACATTTAAGCTGTAGACCCTTTGTCAAGCTGTGCGTTAGCATAGCATGAGGGGTATTGTGAAGACGTACCAAAAAGCTGTCACTAGAAGCTAAAAGAACTTTAGGCTTCAGTGCTTGCTTCTCACAAGGATATATGTAAAAGGTTACTGTCAACTCCTGCTTCAAATTAAATAAGGAATAAGATTCAGGCTTGTCTCCCACTGTTCCACTTAGAGCACTGAATATCTGCAAGCATGAGTGCATCTTATAAGTGTAGTCAGAAGCCATCAGAATTTAAGGAGATCCTTCAAGAGCTGTTCTCATACAAGCAGCCAAACAATAACTGACTATCTGCCAATATCTGTATTTAAACTTCTTTCATTAAGTATGAGCTGCCTCTTCAACAACTGCATTTATAATAAGCTTCATGTAGCTTTAATGAAGTGTTTTGGAGACCTGATCTTACTGTATTTACAAATAATATTTGGGTTTTTACCTGTGTTTTCCATCATCACTGTGGGGAAAAACATAACTTAACTGATTCTGTAGAAGACCAGTTAATTGAAGAATATTTTAGTTGTTTTTTTTTTACCACTAATACTTATTCACTGTATAGCTTGTATATCTTTCTTCCTACTGGTTGAAACATACCTAAGACATTTGCACATGCAGTTCTCTGCAGAAATAATGTGTTATGAACAAAGTGTAAGACTTCAATCTGTTAAACTACAAGTATATACTTACTTCATTTGATGCCCCCTTAAATGTATGCATAAATCTTAGTAGGATGGGAATTATTTTTTTATTACAGAATATTATTGCAGATACTATACCAGAATCTTAGTATAAACACTATTTCCTCTGCCCTCCCATATTGCCTATAGTGAACAGAAATGGGACCTAGCCTACAGTGTTGGTAGCACCACTACCATTTCTGTTTTCTGAATCTTAAAAAGAAAAAAACCTTCATTTTACCTTGAATTATATGCCATTTATATTTCCTTTTCAAGGGCTTGATTTTTAGTAGTCCTTACTCAAGCAAAACCACTTTTGAAGTTAATGCATGTTTTGCAGAGAGAAAGACTATGGGATTGAATTCCAAATGCACTGCCCCAAAGTTTCGTGCCAAAATACTGATGGTATTGAACAATCCTTTTGCTATTGATAATGTATTCCATTTTGATGTACTCAGTTTCATCTTATGGAATTGTGTCTGAACTCCAGAATAAGAAAAATATTTACAATATGCAATAGTTTGCAATAGTTTGCAATAATTATTAGATTATATAGGTTTAGGTTTTTACACAGACACACTTTCTCCTTCTTCCCTTTCACTTGTCTGCTTATCAGATACGTAAAATACTGCCTATAAAGTTGTCTTGGCACCTAAGTTTGTTCAATCATGGATAGCCAGAATAGCTGTGAGTTTAAGTGATGTCTAGGACAATTTAATGTTGTTCCCTCTCCCTCACCTCCACCTCCTGGAGTATGATGCAGCTGTAATGCTTGCAAGCCAGCCTAGATGCACTGTTCTGAGCAGAAAGCAGAACAATCACATTTATCACTGAAGATCATCCAGCCCAATCATACCTACCTTTGATCTAGTAACCCAGTGGTTACAACACAGCACAGGGACTAGACAATCTGCTTTCTAGGTCCTCTCCATCCCCAACTTTATCTGTGCATTTTATCCAGTCCCCACTTTAATGCAAAATGTATAAGAAATCCATGAAGTAGAGACCAGAACCAAAGACTCTTTATGGATCCTCTTCTGAGGCACCAGAGTTCCTCATTCTCTGTGTATTATACTTAGTCTTTAACTCAGCATTTCAAATTCTATATTCAAAAAAAAAAAGGTATTTTAAGAAGGTTTTCTGGTTGTGTGGTTTTAGTTTGGGTTTGTTTTTTTGTTTGTTTGGGTTTTTTTTTTTTTTTTTGTGGAGCTGAATTTCAGTGATCTGAACAGGTGGGAGAGTTGTCTTTGAGAAACTCCTGAGTCACTGCAGGGACAGAGACCTACATGTAACTGGGTACTGTAGCACAAAGAATCAATTCAGCCTGAAGAAGAGTTTTTCAATTTATAATGTGTCCTGGTTTTGGCTGGGATAGAGTTAATTTTCTTCCTAGCAGCAGGCATAGTGCTGTGGTTTGGATTTAGTAGGAGAAGAATGCTGATAACACACTGATGTTTTAGTTGTTGCTAAGTACTGCTTGTGCTAGTCAAGGACTTTTCAGCTTCCCATGCTCTGCCAGGTGCACAAGAAGCTGGAAGGGGGCACAGCCAGAAGAGTTGATCCAAACTGACCAAAGGGCTATTCCATACCATATGACGTCATGCTCAGTATATAAGCTGCAGGGAGTTGGCCAGGGGCAGCAATTGCTGCCCAGGAGCTGTCTGGGTGTCGGTCAGTGGGTGGTGAGCAATTGCATTGTGCATCACTTGCTTTGTATATTATGATTATTATCATTATTGTATTGTTATTAATATCATTACTATTTTACTTTATTTCAATTATTAAACTGTTCTTATCTCAACCCAGGAGTGTTTCTCACTCTTACTCTTCCAATTGTCACCCCCATCCCATCGGGGCAGGGGGAGTGAGCGAGCGGCTGCATGGTGCTTAGTTGCTGACTGGGGTTAAACCATGGCATAATGAAAGGCATAGGATAAGAAGTTTCTGTGTTGAAAACAGTATCTTTTCTGGGAGGCAGAGCAGAATAGAAGATAATGCATTAGACAGCAGCATCCAAAAGCTGTCAAGCTGTAAGTATTGTATATTTGGTCTACACATGGATTGCAATATTATACAGACAAAATATGAATAATTACTCCCATATCCATAAAGTAAGATGGGAGGATTGTACAGTCATTTACATTAGATGCTGCAAGAAGATTCAGCTTTATGAATAAGGACATCTGACCCTTGTTCCTGCCCTATAGAAATCATTCATCAGTAACTTATTCGTATTTTGGCCTGGTTGCCTGATGCCTGATTCCTCAAGTGTAACTGTAAAGACTTTGCTCCAACTCTCCATTTAATTTCCTATTCAGGCTAAAATGAAATACAGGAGGTTTTGAATCTCCAATAAATTTAAAAGGTCTAACTTGAGAAACCTAGATTTCAGCATTAAAAGGGAAATTTTTTTCAGCCTCATTTGCAGTGCTAGCTAAAGAATACAACAGTAGTTTAACATTGGGTTATATTTAAAACATTGTGCAGACTGTCTCCCTTATAGAGGAGGCTATTTTCATTCTTTAGTAGACTTTGATGAGAAGACATTGAACCACTTCCAATCAATGCATCTGGGCTAATTTGCCAGTACTGTTTATCTTCTGAAAAACTGGGACTTCAAGGCCAGTAGTTGATTGGCACTAAAAGACTACTTGCTCCTTGGTTTGATGGATTCAGCTTTTTTTTTTTTTTTTTTTTAAATACCACCAGCTCTGACTGAGAAAGGCTGCTTGTAACTTAGTGAGGGAAAGGCATAATAACTCTTGCTTGTTATGTTAATGGTTCTGCTGATGTTATATTTCAAAAAATAAAATGTAAAAACTTAGCATGAACACATGACTCTAAAGAGCATCTATCTAATCTGTTGCTTTTTCATTATTTTTTGTAACACAAAAAAGTGTACATGCAATGACTCTTTCCACTTTGACTTTTATCTGACAGTCTAATCACACATGACAAGATATGGCATATGCTGTTTCTGCAATATAACTTCAGATATCACTTCTGAGAAAACAAGTTCAGAGTAAAAGCTGTTGTTGGTTTCTGGCTGCAGACAATGTTTGTCAAGGTTAATATTTAATACCACCTGCTCATGCTGCTCTATTAAAGTCTTTGCAAAATCACTAGAAATAAGGTATTATAGTAAGTAAATAATGCACTCTATCTATTCATACCAGTTCTGCCCTTTCAAATTATTATTCAAATTACAAGATGTTTATTGCTAATATAATGAATTTTTGTGTTTGTTTGTTTGTTTGCTTGTTTGCATCTGGGCAGCTGTCCAATGAAGATCTGAGATGTGTAAGAGAGAGAAAATTACATAATGATTATAATTTGGCCAGATATCTTTTCATCCCTAAATCTTTCTAAGGAAAATAAAATTTAAAAAAATCTAAAATCCACTGTAAGGAGAGATACATAACAGCTGGGTTTTGTTACAATAGTGACATGTTCATGGAGCTAAGCAGATGTTAGTCTACAGAATAAAGCATAGAGGGAGATGATAGCTACTTTCAAAAGAGTAATACCCTATGGAAATGTGGCTATTTGCCTGTTACTGACTGTCATAACAGTAAAGTCAGTACAAGGAGAATAATTTTAAAAGATTCAACTTTCAATTTCAATTTTTGAAAGGAAATTTATCCTGAACACAACTTTCTCATTATGTTACATGACTAATGAACATGGTGGGTACACTAAATATATAGTTGATTAGTAGTAAAAAATAAATATACCAGAAGAAAAATAAATAATGAAAAAACCCTTAGTAGTATATGATGGACAAGCTTAGAGCCTGGGTCAATGTGATATTGATAAATGTATAAGCATTCTTAGCTTACCTAAACTGTCCAGACCTCTGACATCTTAAAAAATATTTATAATCCATAATGTTTCATAGGATACATGATCTAACATATCAAGAGGCAGGCACAACACTTTTTAACCACCTAAGCATACAGTTCAGTCTCCATCTACTCAAATGTCATGAATTATACTAATACAGGGCACGAAGAAGGGTCACTAACAAACAGAACCCAAAGCATGCAGGTTCTCCTGGTCACTGTTGATACATACATGGTCCAAAGTCCAAATGAAAGCCTCTTGAATATTTTTCATTAAGAAGTCCAGAATGCAGTCATATCTTCACACACATACAATTAGACATGCTACTCACCTTCTTGTATCGAAATATGATTTCTGCTTATAACTACCAAAAATGCAGTCCGAGGAATGTGAGGCCAATGCAATGTACCAGCTGAAACTAGCCTGGTAGTTGAGATTCCAGCAATGAAGTGTGACACGTATATCACCAGGGCAATTTCATGGTGTGGAAATAAAGTTTATTTCCTCTGATGGTGAAAAAAAGCAAAATAAAACAATATATAGCCCATCTTCACATGATTACTGCCATACAGAGCTAAATATGTACACTGTGGCAGAGAGAGCAGGTTTTCCTTATGTATTCCTAGCAGTCTCATTCATGGAAAGACATCTGAAAACCTGTATTGTCAAGATATTACCCATATGTCTCTTTTCTGACAAATAGAGCTGAGTTGGTACATATACTTGTAAATGACAGATGCCAATAATAATGAGCAATGAAATGTTAATTCGGTGGTAGCTCGTGCTGTCAGGCACTGAGTGTCCCACAGCAGCAAGACTGGACTGATACTCAAGGGAAGGTAAGCAGAGAGGAGAGAGCGGCAGCAAGGCTGGTAGGGCCCGTGACCTTGCTGATTCAGCCAGACCCCTGGCTCTGGAGCAAGGAGAACAGACCAGCGAAGGTATCATCGGTCAGCCATAGTCCAGTGATTACCAGGGAAGTCCACAGAGGTGAGACAGGTACAAGATCGAGCCAGGAAGTCAAGTCAATGGGTCAGGATGAGGACCAGTGAGGTATACGGCTGTTGCAAATATGATTTTTTTACATGGCTTTGATTTAGCAGAAATTTAAGTTTTATTAATATTTTTGAGATAGATCACAGTATTAGGTTGTATAATTCTTAACAGCACTTAAGCATCAGCCAGTTTAAAACAGCAATTTGATGGAATTTGTTACAAGCAAGATAGCGACTTAGTTAAAGATTCGAGAATGGCAAGGTTCACTCTATTACTTCCATGGAAGAAGTGCACAAAGGAAAATTCAGTTACACTCAAATTAGAACGATTCACAGAGGGATCGTGGACGCAGGGGATAAGGAGGACCCTCCTGTTGAGTCATGACGTTCAGAATAGACCCCCTTGCTTTCTAAGCTCCTTTGAGAGAGGAGTCTAGGTGCACCTAGGTCCAATCTTAGTCTTAGACTTGGTCAACTGTTTATGTGAATAAGGATAATATATAGGTATATATAGTCAAATTGCATACACACACCCCCCGAGATTAACCTGTGATTAAAATTTCCCTTTTTGTGAGTTTCATGAATTACTCGCTTTTATGTGTTGGCATGCATCAATGCATGGTTGGTGAACCTCACAAAATCAGGCCTTTGAGACTTCATGAAATTGTCAATGGACAATCCTTCAACCCTCGTGAAATCTACCCTGAGAGGTGCCCCAGCTCAGGGGAAGATACTGGGTCACACAGCCCGCTGTGGTCCTGAAGAGCTCAAAAAGTTCTCCCTCTTGGATCGCTATTTATAGGATCCCAAGATGATTGGCTTTGGTCAGTATTTTACATTCTGGCCACAATTGGTGTTGAGTCATTCTGGTATACAATTCAGGCAGCAGATGGCCCAGATGTGGATAGGGAGTGCTTGACATCTAAGTCACTGTATTTGTGACCAAGATAACAGCACAATAGGGCTTATCCTGGGATCTCAGAGTGTCCCTGGGGGCTGCACCACCACAATGGCCAAGCACAGGCATGACTCCAACATAGCACAGGCAGGGGCCAAGGGTGAGGGCCTGAGCTTAAGCAAAGCTCTTGGGTGAAGAAGGGGCTGACAAGGCTTCTCACAGCCCTGTTCACAGCAGCCTGATTACACATTGCATAGCTGCACCACATCAGAGCTGGCCTTGAGCGCAGGCAGCCCAGCCCCTTGGAGGGTTTTGAAAGCCTGGACTCCCACAGCAGTGCAAAAGGTGTTAGTCTAAGAGTTCCATGGGATTATAAAGTGTGAGTTCTTCTTGCAGTAGCAGGTAGGTTTGTGTAAGGTCTCTCAGGTCTTTACCTGATTTAACATGTTTTAGAACCAGACTCCATAATCTTAATTTTAATCCTTTTCATCCCATTTTGTTTGGAAATGCTGTATGGTTTCATTCTCCTAAGCATAACTTGAATGGCTCAGAAATCAATATTTATGGGACTGCTATAACGCTCACTAAAAAACCAATGTATATTCATTGCACTTTGCTTACATAATAAGAATTAGGCAAAATAAAGGGTCTACAACTGGAAAGGCAGCTTTGGGCTTGAAAACTCTAAAATGCCAGGAAGGGTGATAGCCACTCTTTTCTTCATTTTGATTAGTACCAATACATGAGAAAAAATATAAACCATTAGCTACATTATTTTAAAATAATTTCATGTATGCAACAATACCTATATAAAGCTGTATTTATTAATTAGATGAAGAAAAGAAACAAAACTATACATATTTTCAGTTTTCCATGGACAACTTAATGTGTAGCTCCATATGACACAACAGCAGTCAGAAGTATTAAAACTTTAAAGAAGGTAATGCCAATGAATATCACATTCTGCCATCACGTTGTCTCAAGAAGTAATAACATTTGTCATTATTCAGGCCTGGAAATTCTTTCTTTATTTCTTTTTACTAGACTTCATTCAAGCTAGTGTGGAATTTTGTTTGTAGTTTTTGTCCTGAATCATGACCTCTCATGCACTACCACAACTGCAAATTATTTCCTTTTATGTATCCATTATAGACAATATCCTGAATCTCCATAGATTCTATCAAACTAAAATGAAAGTAATGCATTCATACTTCATGCAGGATTCATTCCGTCTTCCCCTGAAAAGAAAATGTCCCTCTGTGCACATAATATCTAAAGTAATGAGCAGAAATACAGTGAAATACAAATTCTGGAAAAAGACACCAGGTTATGTACATCTAATGCTTTTACGAAGTGTTGTGGTTTAACCCCAGTCAGGAACTAAGTACCGTACAGCCACTTGCTCACCCTCCCCCTGCCCCTGGTGGGATAGGGGACAGAATCAGGAAAAAAAAAAGTAAAACCTGAGGGTTGGGATGAAGACAGTTTAATAGGACAGCGAAACAAGGGAAAATAATAATGATAATAATAACAACAACAAGAACGACAACAATTATGATAAAAGAATATATAAAAACAAGCAATGTACAACACAATTGCTCACCATCCGCTGGCTGATGCCCAGCCAATCCCCAAGCAGTGATCATTGCCCCCCGCCAGCCAACCATCCCCCAGTTTATATAAGGAGCATGATGTCATATGGTATGGAATGTCTCTTTGGTCAGTTTGGGTCAGCTGTCCTGGCTGTGCTCCCTCCCAGCCTCTTGTGTACCTGGCAGAGCATGGGAAGCTGAAAAGTCCTTGACTAGTATAAACACTACTTAGCAACAAGTAAAACCTCAGTGTGTTATTGACATTATTCTCATACTAAATCCAAACCACAGCGTTATGCCAGCTACTGGAAAGAAAATTAACCCTAGCCCAGCTGAAACCAGGACAAAAGTGAAGGGCAATATTTTAGCTTGGGCACCTTTATAGAGTAATATTCATTGAATTTTTGTTTATGTACTTCATTATACTCACAGGGTGTTTAAGCTGTAGAAAAATTAGACATATCAAATTGGAAGTCTGAAAGACGCAATTTCACCCTTAAGGGAATCTGTAATAATTGTAGATTGCCAAAGTAGTATTACTGGAACTATCTGAACAGAGAGTCTCTATCGCATTAGTGAAGGAAGCAGTTCTCAGGCAAAGTTTCGGTGAGTGCTCTCTAGGTCTGCTTATTAGTGTTTGAATTTATCAGCCACCAGCTTCTTTATTCACGAAGTGTCCAGGAGAAGCCAGGACTGATTGAAAGATGCTATGTCTAAAGAGTTACACTGGCTGCTATTATGTAGGTCTTCTAAGAGAGAGGGGGAAAAAAGAAAAATCAGAAAAACAACTGTGAGTACAGACTGCATGACTGTGACTGAGAAAGCTCTGTAAGACTAGAGTAAGGATGAGGATGGTTATGTTCCCTGTCTTCTTCAGATTGCAGCCAGTCTTCTGTGTGGGTCCTACGTCGTGCGGAGTTAAGTGAAGAGGAGATAACAGGCACTATGGAAGTGCTGAAGTCATCATTTAACATTTAGATGAAAGAGAACCTGGCATAGTGATCCTGAAGAAAATGGAGTCCACATTTACTGTTTCCATAGGCTTTGGCAGATCTACTCCAATAGCATTTTTGTTGTCTTGAACCCCTCTCCTTCAAAATATGCTATGAAGAACTCTACAAAACTGGTTGAACAGATCTCTTTGATGACACGAGTTACCTAAGTAACTCATAGGTATCTCCAGTGTTAACTGCTTTAGCATATGTAAGGAAGTGAGGAACAAATTCCATCTTACTTAAGACAAGGGCTATAAATTATAAAACAAATTGGATATGTGTTTCTGTTGTGATGATGCTAATTTGTTGCATGATATATTAGACCTTTTCTCCTTTTCAGTTATGTAAAATAGTTTCTTGCTTTTATGAGCCTGTCTTTAACTATCAAGCCTACCAACAGCTCACCTTTGTTGAAAAGCCACAGTAAAACTATTTTCTCCTTTGCATCTGCATCTTAATTTCTCCCTTCCTCTCACATTCTTAATGTAATGCCTGTCTGAAGTGATTTTGGCTCCTTGTTTAGAATGTAGACTTTACTAAAGATATTATAAAAAATACTGTATTTCACCAGTCAAACATTCCGTGAGAACACTTCTTTCCCCCATCCTTATTTGTAAAAGGACTCTAACTTTTAAATTAAACATTTTATCACTACTCATAACATTTGAGAGTCATTTGGTCTAGTGACTTTCTCTATGATTATCCTTTAATCTATTATTGCCAGCTAAGTGGTATAAAATGAAACAGTAACAAGAAAATATATTATTATGTTAGCTGAACCATATATATTTAAATGGATGTATATAGCATAATCATTCCAGTTTTTAGATTTAGTCAGTTATAGACTTATGGGTGTAAGTAAGTAAACTGGTATAAGTAATGGTTGGCAAAAGTCATTGGAGTTTCATCATCTCTTCACTGATTTATACATCTCAGGACCTGGCCTAGTATTTGCAAATGTTGAATAACATTTCTTTGTGTGGCAAATTTATTTTCTAAAATATGATATGTAGAGCAGTGCTACTTTGCAGTTCAAATGTAACATGATACATATCCAGGACTGTTGTGTGTATTATACTGTTTATGCTCAGTTTTGCACAAGGAATATTCTATACAAACAGGAATTTTCTATACAAGCATTTATTTTTGTTAACACTACTTGGCTGTGTATTTTAGATACATGTATACATACACACATACATATATATTATGCATATATGTTCATATGTGTGTGTATATGCATTATTTATGTATGTAATTATGCACATGTGTTTATATACAAAATACAATGCAAAGTTTAATAAAGGTATTATAACTTTCATTATAGACATATGAAGTATAGCTTGGAATAGAAGCGTTGCAAATCAGACAAACTATACTTAAACATTAACATGCTAAATGAATCAGTCTTGCCTTGTTTGATGGAGAGGTGTCAACATTACAGAGAGAGCCAACAGAACTGACAACATAGTTGGCAGTTTCCACAAAAAAAACTAAAGATTAAATGCGCTGGAGGACAAACACACTTGTAGATGCACAACTGGCCCCTTGGAGAGAAAGTTAAGACAGTGCCTGGCTTGTGTGCAGAGACTTTGACTGTCACTGCCCAACTTGTATTTTCTATGTCCAGAAAATAAATGGCAGATTTAATTTCACAGTTGTGTCAATCCTGCATCTTTCATAAGCATACAGGGTACTTGAAAAAGAAGGCTGTAAGGAAGACCTAGAACAATTCACTCTAGGCTATTTTGCTACTGATCCAGGCAGAGAAATTCACAGTAGTGTGTAAACTAAAATCAATCTATTCTAAGGGCATATATTTACCCATAAAAATGTTACTGCTTGGATTAACCATTCCGGATATTATTTTTACTTGAAATGGTGCTAGAGAAGGAAATTAATAAGTGGACAGTCTGACAAATCTTTAATCAAGGTCACTGCTTGCAAATTATACTGACCATATCTCAATGCTGTCTCCATTTGTCACTAGATACTATGACACACTTGAATATAAACTGATCTTGACAGCAGAAGAGAGTTCTAGCTAAAATCAACAAGGACAATGGTGACTGGAATAACAATCAGCTTCACACTATCAATCTTTCATTTGTTAAAGCTGAAAATCTGCGTCAAAACTTGGCAATCTCAACTATGGGCAGAAGATGGTAAACATTCTCTGAACTTTTACTTTACAATTCTTTCACTTTTTTTTTGATTACTTGAGCCATTACATTCATTTTATTCAGCTCCTTTCATACTAATGCTTACACTTTATATGTATAATGTGTACACATTCAAGGTGTATCATGCAGAAGTAGCAATACTTCCTTATTCTAGTCAAAGGTGCAACTGCAATTTAATTCAATAAGAAAAGCATTACTATTTCACATGAATAATTTAACTATGTCTTGTAGCTACGTGTTTTCTATGTGTCTTACAGAAAAACCTTGAGTGCATATTTGGTAGTCCTGCCATTAATAAGACTGGAGTGAAACTCATGAGTTCTGGTTCTGTTTCTCTATGACTTTAGGCAGCTATAATTTAGGCTTTAGTTTTAGTCGCCTTGTACCTTTTTTCCCCAGTTTTATTACCAGAAACTCATTAGCCATAAGAAAGTGACTTGTATATGTGATCTAATTATATAAGGGGCTCAGGACACAGAAATTCTTCACAGAGATAAAATCTGCTCAGCATCTAGTTCTCTGAGATATTGTCAAGGACCGAATCTGGTAAGCTGTGGTTTTAAGATAGAGGGTTTTTAAAAACCCCAAATGTTTTCTCAGTCAGGGATTTTCAAAAACCTTGAAGATTTTAGGCACATGTATCTCATTAAATTGAATAGGATTTAGGTTTCTAATGCCTTTGGGCTACCCTGAAACTTCAAGAATTATTTATTGGTGAATTTAGATCGATTGCATTGCTGTGGTTATAAGAAAATAGCTGTGAGGATGGAGATCCTTTTAATAAATTACTATAGCACATGAAGATTGATTTTATATTACTGTAAATAAAAGAAAAAGAGTATATAACAATTTCATAGAATCAAAGAATCGTAGAACAGTTTGGTTTAGAAGGGACCTTAAAAAATCATCTAGTCCAACCCCTCTGCCCTGGACAGGGACATCTTTCACTAGATCAGGTTGCTCAGAGCCCCATCTAGCCTGACCTTGAAGACTGCCAGTGATGGGTCATCCACAACTTCACTGGGCAACCTGCTCCGGTGTCTCATTGCCCTCATCATAAAAAATTTGTTCCTTATGTCCAATCTAAATTTACCCTCTTTTAGCTTAAAACCATTATCCCTTGTCCTGTCACTACAGTCCTTAGTAAAAAGTCTTTCTCTGTTGTATTAGGTCTGGCTGAGATGGAGTTAATCTTTCCCATAGCAGCCCTCACAGTGCTGTGCTTTGTATTGGTAGCTAGAAAGGTGTTGATAACACACCAGTGTTTTGGCTACAGCTGAGTGGTGCTCACACAGCATCAGGGCTGTAGGCTGGGGGTGGGCAAGATCTTGGGAGGGGACAGCTGACCCAGAGTGACCAAAGGGATATTCCATACCATATGACGCTGGCTCAGCAATAAAAGCTAAGAGAAAGGAGGAGGAAGGGGGACCTTTGTTATTTACATTTGTCTTCTGGAGCAACTACTATGCATACTGAAGCCCTGGTTCCCAGGAAGTGTCTGGACATTGCCTGCTGATGGGACGTAGAGAATAAAATCTTTGTTTCCTTTTTTTTGCTTCCGCACGTGGCCTTTGCTTTTGCTTTTTTTTTTTAATTAAACTGCCTTTATCTTTACCCACGAGGGTTTGTTTTGTTTTGGTTTTTTTTTCCATCTCATATTCTCCCCACTTGTCCTGCTGAGGAGGGGAGTGATAGAGTGGCTTGGTGGCACTTGGCACCCAGCCAAGGTCAAATTCATCACATCTGTCTTTCTTATAAGCCCCTTTTTTATATTGAAAGGCCACAATAAAATTTCCCTGAAGCCTTTTCTTCTGCAGGCTGAACAATCCCAATTCTCTTAGCCTTTCTTCAGAGGAGAGGTGTTCGAGACCTCTGATCTTTTCACGGTCCTCCTCTGGACCTGTCCTAGTAGCTCCATGTCTTTCTGGTGCTGGGGACCTCAGAGCTGGATGTAGTACTCCAAGTGGGGTCTCACCAGCATGGTGTAGAGGGGCAGAATCATCTTCCTTGACTTGCTGTCAACACTTCTTTTTATGCAGCCTGGGATACAACTGACTTTCATGGGCTGCAAGTGCACATTGCTGGCTCATATTGAGTTTTTACTTCACCAGTATCCCCAAGTCCTTCTTCACAGGGCTATTCACAAAAAATTCATCACCCAGTCTGTACTGATATTGGGGATTTCCCCCGTGCAGGTGTAGGATATTGCACTTGGCCTTGTTGAACTTCATGAGTTTTGCATGGGCCTGCTCCTCAAGCCTGTCAAGGTTCCTCTGGATGGCATCCCTTCCCTCAAACATATCAACCTCACCACTCAACTTGGTGTCACTTGCAAACTTGCTGAGGATGCACTCAATCCCACTATACATATGTCATTAATGAAGATATTAAATAGTATTTGTCCCAGTATAGACCTTTGAAGAACACCACTCTTTACTGGTTTCCACTTGGACATTGAGTCGTTGACTGTAACTCTTTGGGTGCCGCCATCCAGCCAGTTCCTTATCCACCTAACAGTTCACCTTCCAAACCCATATGTCTCCAATTTAGCAGCAAGAATGTTGTGGGGTACCATATCAAAGCCTTGCTGGAGTCCAGGTAGATGACAACAGTTGTTCTTCCCTTATTTACAAGTGCAGCCACTCCATTGTAAAAGGCCACCAGATTAGTCAGGTGTGATTTGCCTTACACATTAGCTTAATCTGCATTTAGGCTCATGATCCACAAAACAGAAAAAGCATAGCCAAAAAGGAATAGTGAGTACTCAGAAAAAATAAAGAGTGGAAGAAAGAGACAGAGTGAAATACACACAATATCTGGAGAATATCTGAACATACATGAAATACTGAATCCTCAATAGAAAATACAGTGTGAAAAACAATGGTAAGAACTAAAAGAGATGGAATTAGTTTCACAGTAAATAGCAACCTGCTACTGAATTGGAATGGAAGAAATACAGTGCACGGGAAAACTTGAGTATGCTATGGTACTTAAATTTGACACTATTTACATAACTTAGGCTCTACACTTTGCTAATGCTAAACTGTTATTTGCATAAAAATATAACCCTAAGAAATGTTAGCTGCTTTGGAGATGATCAGAGGGATATGCAAATGAAGAAATGGCTAGTATCACTCCTGGTCCATTATAGCAGTCCTGGATAGACTTTTGCAGGGCCCTACTAGGTGTAATCCCAGACCTGTCAAATATTTTGAAATTCAAAAAGCAGGCCAGATTTTTGGACATGTGACTGGCTGGTCTGTTCTTAAGGAGCAGGATCCCCCCATATTATGATCTGGGAACATAAGGCTGCTTTTGCAGGGTTTACCAAACGACTGATCTGTGTAAAGCACACTGTCATAATGGTTCTGGCCACATCAGGCTGATTGCAACTCCATACTTCAAGTCTGTCATGTCTGGGCATATAAGACTTCTCCTGTGTGTGCTGCTTGGTGGATCTGAACCCAGGTAGAACCTCAGATGTCTGGATGCCTGATTTGCTGCAAGTGAGCAGATGAAGCACATAGGTGGTCAGTATGTTCTGGATGCATTTTACTCTCCACAAATAGATTATTGTTGGTTTAGATTGTGACCACTCATCTTGGATTTATGGACAACCAGTAGTGTGGTCTGAAAGACTGACAGTTTCTACCCTAACTGGACCACTAGCCATCTGGAAATCCTGGACTGGATGGCCAGATTCCTGGTTTGTTTTTTTTTGCCAAGTTAGTACAAAAATTGAAAAGAAAAGCATAAAACGTAGAGGTCAAAGTGTGACATCAGTTAAGGCTTGAACTTCACACATCAGCCAGTTAGTGCCTGTATGTATCATCTAGGGAACAGATTGAACCCAGCTGTAACAGTAGTAGCCACAACACCACAGTTGGTAGCCTTATTCCTAGAGGTTCCTTGAGAACTGTTTTGAAGCTTATCATCAGCCTTCATGATCATTCCTGTCCTGTCTCAGAAAGAAACATCTATGCCACAGCATAGACAGATACCAGTTTTATACTAACTACAAAAGCTGAGTTACTCATATTGAACTGAATTACTTCATAATCTAGAGAGGACAGTTTTACTACCAAGCACGTCCTTGGTAAAAGTATAAATTTTACTTACAATACTTGGACAAACAAAGGAGTGTCACAAAATATATGTTAATTTAGTTAATTAACCTAGTAAACTATTTATATACAGTTTATTATCATCAGTATTCATTACACATCCTTCTCATTATACTCTGCTTCAGGTTGGCAGACATCACTGAGACACTGGGTGACATATTTTAATAAGTGTGAGCACATAAAGCTGAATATCATTCACACCTGGAGGACCTAGCCATTCAAAACTCTTAATATAACTCTTAACATAAACTAAACAAATGTGATAAAAATCTTACTTTCCTATTTGCATTGCTGTTGAATTAGGGAATGATGTTTACGGGTATCTCCAGCTTTATTTAATCTAATCATTCAGTGTATTTAATCTTTCAGTATTATTTTTAAGAACTAACACACAGTTTTAAACAGCTCTAACATGAACTTCTGAAATGACAAACAATGCACCTCTAATGGAGTCTACGTTTTGGGAACATGATGCAGCTAAAGTCACAGGTACATGTACGCTACTTCTGATTCATGCCAGAGTAGAACCATATGCTATTAATGATTGGCGAATGTCTTTTGCTGAGTGATATAGTTTCTGGGTTTCCTTGCACAAATCTCTATGGCAATATTATTACTTGAATATTCTCCTAAATTTAGTTATTTATAATACATATTGATATAATTTTTTTCTGTATTTTGAACAGCCCTGATTTAATATATGGAAATATAAAAAAATAGGGAAAGTAGACCGATTTTCCTCATCCTCTCACAAAATATAGCCAGTTTCTGAAATAAAGTTTTGGATGCAGGTTTCTCATAACTAAATGACCTGGACTGATTTTCTTTCCTGCTGTACAGATAGAGTCTTATATTGTGTTCTTCATCAGAATATGCTAGGGAGTGAGTAAAAGAACAGCACGCTCATACGCCAAGGAAATAAAAATAAATGGACATTTATTTTATAGGAAAAGAAAAAAAATCTGTATTTAAAGCTGCTATATGAGACTATTCCACTATCTACTATTCTGTGCAGGTGAATGTACCTTCTTTTCCATCAGTGCTAACTATTCTGAACAGAAAGTTAATGCTGTTCCTGGTAGCTCAGCCAAACCATTCAAAGTTAGTTCAGGTGTCTCTGCATGAATGAATGGTATGTATCTTGTAGGCACAACCTGCAGGAGACCTCTCCTTTACGTTTGTCCCTTAAGTTATGACATGGGCTACATTCTCTTCTCTGCCACCTGCTCTGCATGTACGTTCAGGCTACATGCTGGCCTTCAGGGGATGACTAGCTGTTAAATGTAATTACTTGATTTTACTGGTTCAGATATTTCACACTTTTTTGCTAAGCGTTCTGTATTCCTGCAGGTTTATTTTCTTAGCAACTAGTATCTCCCCTTTCCACTGCTTATAGCTTCCAGAGGGTTGCTTTGTCAAGTCTCACTGTTTTTAAAAAGTTGACAATTGATGTTCTTTAATGACTTTTTAAATGCTCAACTTCTGATTCTCATCTCACTTTAGTGTCTGCCAAGGAAATCTAACTCATTGCAGGCAGATTAAATTGGCAAGGGCAGACTTTGTTCCTAGATGTGGATTTGTAGAATAAAAGGTGGGGAAACAACAAAGATCCCACCCCAATTATATATGATTGTTTTCTATTGTTTTGTTCCTTACAGCCTCTGCCTTTAGTATCTGTCACTTGAACAACTCTTTTTTGTTCAATTACCTCCTTGTTCTTTTTTCTTATAAAGTCAGAAACAAAGGCACCAGTATCAGTCAGTAAATGTCTTTTGCACACCTTCTTGAAGAGGAAACATACAAGGCAAGAGAAAAGACAGGGGAAAAAAAGGAAGTGATGAAGAAAAGAAAAAAAAATAGTGGGGAAAAACCTTAGGAAAGGGTAAGGACAACAGGGAATGATGAGGTAGTTGTCCAAAATAAGTGTACTGGAAATCATAGGGTAGGGAAACACAGCTGCTGAGTTTAAATTAATGAAAGGAACCCAGTCTGGAGATTCATGACTTCTACATATGTGGAAATCCCAGTTCTAAGTTTTATTACACTTCCTTCTAATACACATTTGCATTATTTATGTAACCCATCTTTAATATTAACATCTATTATTAATAGACCCAATTACAAATCTAGGAGTCAATATACATCTAGTACTGTCATTTGTTTTGTTGTAAATCAATGGTCTACCTCCTTCCATTATTTATAGATGCAATTTCTATTTTGTAGTAGGAATCCATTTAAAGAATTTTGAGATTCAGTGAAAAGCCCATTTACTAAAACTTCCAAAAGAAGACAGAAAGAGTAAAAAGGATCCCTAGAGGTATTAATAGTAGACAGAAATCAACAGCCTGATGGACAGGAAAAAAGCAAGTATTTTATATAAACTACTAATACAAATATATAGTAGATAGAGCACACAAGTGGCAAATCTATGTTATTACCATTATGAGTTGTAGGGAAATTTTTATGTTACATTAGAAAAGAAGAACTACTGATCAGTAATTGCAAGTATTTGCCAAACTAATATCCATCTGGGGTTGTACTACAGTTACCTGCTTTGAACTTGATCCTGCTTGTTTTCACACAGGAGTGAAAGTATCAGAAAATCAGTCAGACCTATCTGGTTTAATATCTAAATATTTAAGATGCTTTTGCACTAAAATGCATTCCATTGACTGAGGCAAAAATGTGATTTCATTTGCATCTTTAAAATATTATTTCAAAGTCATTTTCTGGAGGAAAATGAACACACTTATCTTTCCTATGCTCACAGGCTTTTTATGTAATGTTGTTCTGTGGCTTTACCACTGTTTATCTTACCTTTCAAAAGAGATGGAAGCTGTGTTCTACTCAGTCAAATTTGGCTTTATTATTTATTATTGATATAGATTAATTTTAGAACAGTCTGGTCTTCCAAAGTCCTATAATATCCCAAATAACTAACTTGCTTCCATTGCAGATTGACATTGCTTATATTAAAAGGAAAAAATAGTGACAAGAATTAGATATGCAATCCATATTTATGCACATATGTGTATTAATATTCCAAAAATACATATTTCCCAAATGCTACAGGAATCAAAGAAAAGAGAGAGATATTTTTGTTAAAAAACACAATTTTTTTTTTTTTTTTTTTTTAATGCCAGGATTCTGCACAAATAGTTTATCTGGTTTGGTTTTATATCTTGTTAATTTTTTAGATGTTAAACAGCATGGATACTAGCGGCCCAGTGCTTGAATGCCTACACCAACCCTATTTTATTTACTACAGATGTACAGCTTAATTAAAAAATAATCCAATTCTTCAGTGACTGCATACACATAAAAACAATCACACTGCTTATCTGAAGTCTTACTTCAGCCTCATCTCGAAGGATAGTTATTCTTTTAATGCCTACTCTTAAGCAAAAGAGTTATCATGTCCACCAACCCTGCCCATATTTAAAGATACATTCTTGCATAAGGACTTCTACTAAGCAATAAAAATACGAGCTGAATCTGTGAGCAATATATACCAACACAATTAAATAATATGAGGTTAATCATAAGTATAGCCCTTGTGCCTAATGCAGTCTGAAACTGTGTAAGAGAAATCTGAGACATACTTGAAATACCATATGGAAAGGTCAACTTGATATTTCTGTGATAGCACAAATATATCCTAAATGCCATAGAAATGGCAGTTACATGGTATTTGCATTATGGAAAAAGCTAGAATAGTCAGTCTTTTACCAAAATTTAATAGACAAAGATGCGGAAGAAGGGTTTTATAACATCTGTATTACTCATGAAAAAAATTACTAATAAATATAAAACTTCAGCTTCTTTGAGTAGCTAGTGGTATGGGAGATAGCAACCATACGACTGCTAAAGTTATTATAAGCCATCTGGAGTTTGCTGTTATGATGCCATAGTGGTAATTTGATATGGTTTGGAAAGTGGAATGTTTTGATTAAGAAACAACTAAACCAGTCTCACTCCAGCTTCTTTATGTGCTTTCCATTGAATTAATCACTCACATTTACTGAAGTAATTTGTGATTTTTCTAATTTCCTCACCAGATCCTCATTACCAGTTATTTGTCAAAATAAAGTAAGTTTTATGGCTGAGGTAGAAGGAAAAAATACAGGAGGAAAAGAAGGTAAAGTAGTGTGCTAGAAGACCGTCCTTTAGAAATAATTTAAAAGTGAAAAGAAAGAAATGTCACTTTACTTCCTTTTCCATTAGAACCTTGAAATGTTTGAAGCCTAAAACAGCACACGATCATTGAGGCTGACTCTCTGCACAACACAGGCAAAAGCTTCTGAGCAACAATTCCTGCATCCATAACTTCTTCTTGAGCCCAACTTTTACCAGGATGATGGGTGTTTAAATATAAAGACTTTGTGTCATGAAGAATGTATTCTATTACTAGCAAATGGTTAAATATCTTCATGATTTAAAATACACACTTTATTTTTAAACTGAGGTGGGGTTTTTAACCATCTCCCATCCCATTTATATTCCTATTCTTTTGTGTGATAGGTTAAAGTTCTGTCTCCCTAAGCAGGTAATTGCAGATTGTGATCAAATTACCAATTAATAATATCTATTTAAGCTGAGTTGTTTGGACTCCTTTAAGCCTTTCCTGTAAGTAGATTTTCTAGACTTCAAATAATTCTTGCACATCTTTTGTGAACCATTTCCAATTTGCAAACAGTTTTTCTAAAGCATAGACACCACAAACTGGATTTCAGATTTTGAGTAAGGATCTCACAAAATACATCTGGAGGTAATCATAGACTCATAGAATTGTTTAGGTTGGCAGAGACCTTTAAGATCATCCAGTCCAACCATTAACCTAACATTACCAAGTCCACACTAAACCAATTAAGGGTAGAGTAGACTAAACCATGTCCCAAAGTGCCACATCTACCAGTTTTTTTTAATGCTTCCTGGATGGGGGTCAGGAAGGCCAAGGCACGGCTGGAGCTGAATTTGGCAAGGGATGTAAAGAATAACAAGAAGGGCTTCTACAAGGATGTCAACCAGAGTAGGAAGGTTAAAGAAAGCGTACACCCCCCAATGAACAAGAATGGTGACCTAGTATTAACAGACGAGGAGAAGGCTGAGGTACTCGACAACTTCTTTGCCTCAGTCTTCACTGGCAACCTCTCCCCTCACCCTTCCCCATTTGATGGACCAAAAGAAGGGGAGCAGGGGGGTAAAACCCCTCCCACTTTAAGGGAAGATCAGGTTCAAGACCACCTGAGGAACCTCAACGTACACAAGTCTATGGGACCTGATGAGATGCACCCCAGAGTCCTGAGGGAATTGGCTGATGTAGTTGCCAAGCCACTCTCCATGATATTTGAAAAGTCACGGCAGTCAGGTGAAGTCCCTGCTGACTGGAAAAAGGGGAACGTGGTGCCCATTTTTAAAAAGGGAAGAAAGGAGGACCCTGGGAACTACCGACCTGTCAGCCTCACCTCTGTGCCTGGGAAGATCATGGAGCACATCCTCCTAGAAGCTATGCTCAAGCACATGGAAGACAGGGAGGTGATTCGAGACAGCCAGCATGGCTTCACCAAAGGCAAGTCCTGCCTGACCAACCTAGTGGCTTTCTATGAAGGAGTGACTGCATCAGTGGACAAGGGAAAACCAATGGATGTCATCTACTTGGATTTCTGTGAAGCCGTCGACACAGTCCCCCACAACATCCTTCTCTCTAAATTGGAGAGATATGGGTTTGATGGGTGGACTGTTTGGTGGATAAGGAATTGGTTGGATGGTCACATCCAGAGGGTCATGGTCAATGGCTCGATGTCCACATGGAGACCAGTGACAAGTGGAGTCCCTCAGGGGTCCGTACTGGGACCTGTGCTGTTTAACATCTTCATCAATGACATAGACAGAGGGATCGAGTGCACGCTCAGCAAGATTGCAGACGACACCAAGCTGAGTGGTACAGCTGACACGCCAGGAAGACAAGATGTTATCCAAAGGGACCTGGACAAGCTGGAGAGGTGGGCCTGTGTGAACCTCATGAGGTTCAACAAGGCCAAGTGCAAGGTCCTGCACCTGGGTTGGGGCAACCCCCGATATCAATCCAGGCTGGGGGATGAAGGGATTGAGAGCAGCCCTGTGGAGAAGGCTTTGAAGGTACTGGTAGATGAAAAGTTGGACATGAGCCGGCAATGTGTGCTTGCAGCCCAGAAGGCCAACCGTATCATGGACTGCATGACAAGAGGCGTGGCCAGCAGGTCGAGGGAGGTGATTCTGCCTCTCTACTCTGCTCTGGTGAGATGTCACCTGGAGTACTGCGTCCAGCTCTGGAGTCCTCAGCACAGGAAAGACATGGACCTGCTGGAGCAGGTCCAGAGGAGGGCCACCAAAATGATCCGAGGGCTGGAGCACCTCTCCTATAAGGCCAGGCTGAGAGAGTTGGGGTTGTTTAGCCTGGAGAAGAAAAGGTTGCAAGGAGACCTTATTGCGACCTTCCAGTACTTAAAGGGGGCCTATAGGAAGGATGGGGACAATCTGTTGTTTCAAGGCCTATTGTGACAGGATGAGGGGTAATGGTTTTAAACTAAAAGAGGGCAGATTTAGACTGGATATAAGGAAGAAATTTTTTACAATGAGGGTGGTGAAGCACTGGAACAGGTTGCCCAGAGAGGTAGTGGAGGCCCCATCCCTGGCAACATTCAAGGTCAGGTTGGCTGGGGCTCTGAGCAACCTGATGTAGTTAAAGCTGACCCTGCTCACTGCAGCAGGGTTGGTGTAAATTATCTCTAAAGGTCCCTTCCAACCCAAAGCATTCTATGATTCTATGATTCTATGATGGTGACTCCACCACCTCTCTCTTCCAATGCTTAACTACCCTTTCCGTGAAGAATTTTTTCCTAATATCCAATCTAAGCATCCCCTGGTGCAGCTTGAGCCCATTTCCTCTTGTCCTATCGCTAACTACATGGGAGAGGAGACCAACACCCACCTCACTACAACCTCCTTTCAGGTAGTTGTAGAGAGCCATAAGGTCACCCCTCAGCCTCCTCTTCTCCAGACTAAACAACCCCGGTTCCCTCGGCCGCTCCTCATAAGGCCTGTGCTCCAGACCCTTCACCAGCTTCGTTGCCCTTCTCTGAACACGCTCCAGCACCTCAATGTCTTTCTTGTAGTGAGGGGCCCAAAACTGGACACAGTATTCCAGGTGTGGCCTCACCAGTGCCGAGTACAGCGGGACAATCACCTCCCTGTTCCTGCTGGCCACACTATTCCTGACACAAGCCAGGATGCTGTTGGCCTTCTTGGCCACCTGGGCACACTGCTGGCTCATGTTCAGCCAGCTGTCAAACAACACCCCCAGGTCCTTTTCAGCCAGGCAGCTTTCCAGCCACTTTTCCCCAAGCCTGTAGTGTTGCATGGTGTTGTTGTGCCCGAAGTGCAGGACCCGGCACTTGGCCTTGTTGAACCTCATACAGTTGGCCACGGCCCATCGATCCAGCCTTTCCAGTTCCCTCTGCAGGGCCATCCTACCCTCGAGCAGATCGACACTCCCACCCAGTTTGGTGTCATCTGCAAGCTTACTGAGGGTGCACTCAATCCCCTCATCTAGATCATTGATAAAGTTATTAAACAAGACTGGCCCCAAAACAGAGCCCTGGGGAACACTGCTCGTGACCGGCTGCCAACTGGACTTAACTCCATTCACTACAACTCTCTGGGCTTGACCACCCAGCCAAGTTTTTTTACGCAGCAAAGAGTACGCCTGTCCAAGCCATGAGCTTCCAGCTTCTGAAGGAGAATGACTTCTTTTTCTATTTGGCAATTCTTGTTTTATGTAGACCAAGAGCTCCCTTTTTTCCATTATCTACTGTTGCAGATCGGAATGGAATACCTTTGCGTCCAACACAGGACTTATAATATCCCAAACGAGGTTTTTGCCTTGCAGGTGTGACTACACTCTCATATTTGAACAGTGTTAACCATTGCCTGTTACTATGACTATGATTCAGGAAAAAAAAAAAAAAAAATTGTGGGATGATGAAAACATCCATTAACATCTGTAGCTCTCTCCTTACCAAACAAATTCATTTCTTAACCAGAAAAATGAAACTTCCAGTAAGATCTGTTA
Source organism: Pelecanus crispus (assembly GCF_030463565.1). NCBI lineage: Eukaryota > Metazoa > Chordata > Aves > Pelecaniformes > Pelecanidae > Pelecanus > Pelecanus crispus. Next base: position 108,425,462 of record NC_134645.1, read on the forward strand.
TATTGTTGTGTTCACACCAGCTGTGTATTTTCCCTAGCGAAATATCTTCTAGAAGAAGAGTGGTGTTTATTTCTAATGTTGTATATTATCAGGTAGTATATTTGTACATATTTTACAGAGGTAGAACTGATGTCCTTTCTGGTTTACAGTAAAGCATACAGGTTGGAGAAAAAGTTAAAGGTTTGGTTTTTTTTTTTTAAAGTACAAATTTAAATGTGCTGTGGAGAAAACAAAGATTTAGAGTTATGAGCAATTATTTTCAGATACTTTGTCTTTGACAGATATGTACTGTCTCAGCTAGTGGCAGGCTGAGGAACAAAGGTTTATAGAGCAGATTTTCCTGTCAGACTTGGAGAAGAGGGAATTCATTACTCACAGAAACATTTTCTCCATAGTCATATATTACAGCCTACTGAGTACATGTCCATTTTTATTTGCTCTCAGCTCTGGAAGCCAATAACTAGCTCAGAGGTCCAAGTCAAGAATTAAAAATGCCAGAATGAGAAAAAAAAACCATTTTTTTTCTAAACATGACTCCAAGGTGAGCATATAATTTATCCTTTTTGGTGCATCAGTTCATGCTACATCTGGGACTGACATTTACAATTTCAACAACTATTCTAGTTGGCCTTGTTTTTCAATTGGCTACACTTCTGCCTTTTTCTCTCCCTTCCTGCTTGTTGCAACTGCTCTTTTAACACTACATCTCTATTGCGATTCTGAGGCCTCTCAAACATTTCAGTAATAATGTGTCAGTGAAGAAATAACATTATAGCTAACCTATTATGTTCATTCTGACATCAACAGTTTCAGAGCAATGAGATAATAAATTTTTGCCAGTTTGGTACAATATTAATTTGGGGGAAAGTTCAAGCAGGAAGTAGATAGATGAGATGGTGATAGTCTTCAGGCTCTTATTGTAGCAGCTAAAACAACACATGTGAACATGTCTTAAAATTGGTTGGAAGATGTAAGAAAATGAAGTGTTACTGCAAAGTGGATTACATTTTGCTAAATAATCTTGATTTTATTGACTTGCATATGGACTTTGATGAGGGGGATGAAGTGGCTGTACTATTCCTTGCTATTGCGAGATAAACTGAACAGAGGGTCTTTGGGTAATTAAACCATATTTTGCTTTCAAATTTCTTCACAGATATTAGTGAACCAGTCCCCAAAATTTAATACTAGCATAAGTGGATCCTTATGTCACAAGTTCAGTTAAACCAATATAACTGCACACAGGACCACAGAGATGACAAAAAGCAGGTCAGTACAACCCTGGATTTATTAGATGTAGAGCATCTTGGAAATAAAAGCTGCTAAAAAAATGTTAAGTATCATAGTAAAAGGGGATAAGTGAGCCAAGACATTTCTATAGTATGCTTCCCAAACTATGAATATGTGCAGTTTATGCTAGTGCATATACCAACGAAATTGCTAGAAGTAGATTAAATATTTTTGAACATTTTCTCACAAAATACATTTTTCAACCAAAACAAATACTTCCTCTTTTAAATTTTATTAAAACTTTTTCTTTTTCCATTTTTCAATTAAAAGCCCTTAGTTGTATGATATTACAATACTATATTTTAGTTGTCTGGTTTTTGGATAAAAGCAGATCGTTATTACAAGTCAGTATTTTTACAGAATCGGTGTTTATTTTGAGTCATTTTAAAGAATAAATTATTTAAAATAATTTTCTTCTTTTCTTTTAAAAGGCAAAACTAAAATATGATTACAAGATTAAAATAGCTATACATTATTTTTCATTTTCTACTAAAAAATAACTAGTTTCCTAGTAAATCCATTAAAAATCACTCCATGACAATGATCCAAGTGCTTAATTTCTGTGACTGATTGATTGAACTCACATTGTCAAGAGGAATTTAGCTCTATAAAATACAAAGCAGATTCTGGCTCTTTTTAAATATCAGGTAATAACACTACTTTATTACTTCTTTTTAGAGATGAAAGTAATTCATTTTAGGGTCCCAATAATACAAAGAACAATAGTGTGTATCTGTTCATTTACTGAGAAATGCGGAGTCACAAATGAGGGGGTGGAAAAAAAAAAAAGCAAACCCAAAAACAAGTCTTACTGTGCTGTACAATGAAAATAATAAAAGCTTTAAAATTCACTACTGAAATTTTCAGATATGAAGTAGGTGCTGCTTTATTTATATTTTTATTTTATTTTATTTTGCTTTTACATGTCATAAATATGAGCTCAGCCTTTGAATAAGCAGTAAATAACTCTATATGCTCCCTAATAGAACCAGCTCATAACCTTTACAAATCAGTGCTCTTTTCATATTTAGGCTTAAGGATGACATTTTTTAGCCATCCTCATTATTTTCAAAGAACATTTATATTTTATAAAGGAATAAATTTGAGTGGGAATAAATGCAACCTTAGGTATATTTTGTTAGCTTTGCTAAATTTAAAGAATATAGCCACTTATATTAGAAACTCAGTAAGTTGTGCAGTGCAAAAGACAGAACCAACCTAAAACTGATCTTTAGAGAAATCTAATGTATACATATCCCTTTGAAGAAAATAGTAGCTCTTATGATGACTGTTATGGAAAAAAATCAGAACATTCATACTATGGAACAAATAAAGATAAACAATACCTGAGACTAGAGAGAAGTTAGCTAAATTCAGTAAAGGCTTTGAGGGCTGAAAAGTGGTTGTAAACCTCAAAAGCCTGTTAATGTGATGTTTGCTTTTCACTCTGATCTATATTATGCAGAAAGTATCATTAAAGATTTGGTGGACTTGACAGTGTTAGGTTTGTGGTTGGACTCGATGATTTTAACGCTCTTTTCCAACTTAAATGATTCTATGATTCTATATTAAAGAATCAGAATTTAAATATCACAGAAAGTTTCAATCTGGAATGACATATGATTTAATTTTCATTTCAGATTATTTGTCTGTCTCAATGCACCTACACAGAAGCATCAAGAGCTGAAATATTGTGTTAAGCTCATCATTTTCCCTGCCTTATAGTGGTTGTTTCATACAGTTCAAACCTGTCCCATTTGTTACTGTCATAGAAGAAACCTTGGAGACATCTGCACACCAGCTTCTGTTGAAGTTGATACAAATGTCATCCAAGAGGAAAACTTAAAAGTCCTAAAAAATACATAGGCAAAAGCTTTCAGGCTTTCCAAATGCCTGCTATAAAGGCAAAAAGCAACATACTTTATCCAGCTGGAAAGCCATCTCTAATTAAATTAGATTTTGAGAGGGAACTTCCACAGAGAGTCAGCAGATGCCCATTTTAGGCCATGACATTCTAGGTAAAACAATTGTAAGTGAATTCAAGGCCATTTAAAAGAATCTAGTTATCTTGGTAAATATCTTGTCCAAACCAAAAATTATTCCATTATGCTAAACTGAATACTAAAACAAAGCATACACTTGTTTTTTCATAGTGATCAAAGCAATGTGCCAAATTCAATGGAGTAAAATAAGTCATTGGTTTGATCAGTCAGGCACTGTAAATGCTGGAAACCCAGCTGATGAGCCATGCTGACTAATGATCATGAAATATTAAGCAACAAATGTTGATAACCTGGGAAATATGCATATGAATCGTTGTGCTGATTTACATCATTGTGATGAATTATAAATGACCCAAATTTTGGGGGGTATTTTATAATCACTGACCTGAATGTGCTTTCTATAAACTTGTGTATCTGTCTCATCTGTGAAATACAAGTCTAAACTTCACCCAGTAGCCTGAGTCCTGGTTTTTGTGAGGACTTAGTGAGGTTTATTTTTCAAAATGCACATCTGAGTTGAGGACTGTGAGATACAATATAACTTTAAATATAGAAAGTGTCACATTGTATTACAGGAAGTTGGAAGACACCTCCAGGAGATACATATGTATATATTCTTCTGCAGAGGAACTCAGCCAAAGACGCTTTGGAGAGCATTCATGGGAAATAGTCCAGAAAACATGAAAGAAAACTTGTAGGTGACACTTCTAAATCAGTCCAGCAGCAAACAGTCAACAGTCCAACTCTTTTAAAAGCCTAGTTCCATAATCCCAGCTAGACTGAGGCAGACCTGTACCATCACTGGAGTATTGCAGACAATCTTAGATGAAAATAACTTCATTGTGCTGCAAGCTCTTCTTATTCTCTCTTCATTTACAGCTATAAGCAAAACAAGTAATAAAAGAAATCTGAACAACTTCAACAGGAACCTAGTAGATATAGAAAAAATCAGAGGATATATAAACAGCTGCACAGACAATGATGTAAATTAAACAAACAGATTTAACTAATCAGTTAAAAAAGGGTGGTATCTCCTACGAATGCTGAAGAAAGAAACTCCTCATTCTGTAAGAGGAATGGTAGGTTAGCTTCCCTAAGGGTGATCCCAAAGTTGATTTTTTTCCCCTTTTGTTCTTCCAATAACAGCAAGGGCAAAAATTAGGATGGTGAAGGACAATTAATATTTCCTGTACAATACCATAACAAATTTGACTGCATCACTGAAGGAGAAAACATTCCAATATGTTGAAACAAAAATAGAATGAGAGCCTTCATACTTATGAGAAGTGGCTGTGGAGATATTAGGAACTATTTTTCAGTGCAACTACTATATGATGATCTTGGGTTTTTATAGTGCTATTAATTAAATTGTCATACAGATTTGTTAAAAAGGCCATTAGCAGCAGTTAATGCTAATACTAGAGATTGAATTTTCAAGTTGCTAGCTGACACATGGGAATGGTTCAAAGGTGCATTAGGTGAGGTTTAGACTTGACATTAAGAGGCATTTCTTTAACAAGTGGGCGGTCAAAAGCTGGAACAGGCTTCCTAGAGAGTTGGTCAATGTCTCAAACCTGCCAGTGTTTAAGAGGCATTTGGACAGTGCCCTTAATAACATGCTTTACCTTCTGGTCAGCCCTGAGGTGGTCAGGCAGTTGGACTAGATGATAGTTGTAGATCCCTTCCAACTGAAATATTCTATTGTTTCTATTGTTTCTATTGTTTCTATTGTAACCCTCTGAAGGCATCTAGAATTGGAAGAGAGCACAGAAGAAGATAACTAGTTGCAGCTACAGTTCCAAGAGATAAGGAAATGGATGAAACCATCTTCTAAGGAAAAGACAAAAGTCAGGACCGGAAAATAACAATTTATACTGAGTTGAATATACATTCAGAAAATGAAGGAAACTGTAGGAAAGAAGTAGTAGATTACACTGGGGCACATTTTAACAGTGAAATTTGTTACTGGGTAGCTAAATAGAGGTGAAGATAGCCAATTGCTCCCTGAAAAAATTACAGACATTCTGGCCAATTTGGCAATTTATGTAGTTAATGTAAATGTCATTTTATCTGTAAAACCCTAAGGAACTAGGAGTTTCAAATTTTCAGACTCAAGAAAGCCACAGATTATCAGGATACTATGGCCAGTCTTTCTCTTTTTATGGTGAAAAGCATAATATTTCCTTCTACTCCTACAAAGTGAAAATATAGAAAACAACAATTCAACAGACAATACTTACTTCAAAACCTTTACAGATCACTGACTTTGGCAGTCAATATTGTTAAACAAAATCTGTGGGACCAGAAGAGCTTGAAACAAATCCTAAGGCCTCAGAAGGACCACAGGAGAGATATCGTATTTGATTCGTAAGTGAAACTGTTCATGTATGCCAGACTAAGAGTCCATGAGAGACTCCAGTAATGCAGATCCCCTCATTGTACATTGATTACAAAGCAAACTGGGCACAGAGACAGAACAGAAATTCCTCTACTTTAGGTAGCAAGTCTGTGTATTAATTTTTAGTTTGAATGGAGAATTTTAATACCTACAGTCAATGGATACAATGTATCAAATAAAGTTGAAATCTAAAAATTGCTTAGGAATTCAAGAAAAATATCAAGATGGTGCAGTAGACATAATAAAAAATAAGAAGCTGCAGCTCTCATTGATCTTGTGAAAGCATTCTTTCTTTAAACATAAATAGTTTAGAAATCTGTGTTAATTGAATTGGTTCCACAGTTATCTAGGAAAGGATAGAACTACCATCTAAATGTCATGCAGAAAAAAATTTGAAGAAACAGTCTGTATCAACAATATTAGAACTATTGAAGTTTTTTAATTCCTCACAACAATTGCAATCTACTAAATAAGAAAAAACAATAGGAATGAAGCATATTACTTGATGCTTCCTGAAACTTCATTCTTTTCAGGGAAAATTAACCTCCATGGCTTTTAATCCTGAAAAGCAAAGATTTGTTTCCTTTTCTTGTTTTTCAGAATGATGTGTTGCCAAGATGCTCTGATGATGGCAACACTATTGTTCATATCTATCACAGATATACGATATGATATCTGAATCAACAGTTGAAATCTGTGACAGATATGAATCAAAAAGATGAAGCTTCATTTACTATGAACAGTACAATCAGTCTTGAGCCATAGGAGGTTAATCTTCAGCTACCATTATGCTTATTTTCTCAGTGGTCACATATGTCAGATCTGAAAACTCTACTGCTGTCTCAACCAAATTTAATTTCCTTTAAAGAAATCATCTTAGAAGAAAATAAAAATTATAATGCAATTAAAAATAGATCTTTAGGTTATAGTGTCTTGAATCAAAAAGAGTAAACCAGCTGTGTGACAGGATCTTGGTCAATGAAATATCTGTGATGGATCTGCCTTGGCCTTCATAACAAACTCAAAAAAAAAAAACAAACCCCAAACCCAAACCAAAAGTAAGATTTTTTAGATTATGAATTAGAAATGTTAAATTTAAAAACAGACAAAATTCAAAGGGTCGTGGCTGGAAATAAATATTATTTATAAACAAATGTTTTCCTGCCTGCTGCATTCTTCTTGGTGACTCAATGCTTCCATTCAATTCAATGACCTTCTGAGCTGTGATGAACTTTGCATAGTCTCTTATAGAAGTTAGGATGTGTATATTGCTAGCACATCTGTGCTGTGGTTGCCTACTCTCTGCTCCTCTGCAACCTCTCGCATGGTATCCTCCATAAGTGGCCAAATAGCTGCCTGAGAGAGGGTGCATTCTCGTCCCTGCTTCCAGAGGGGTCCAGCTTGCCCTTTGGCTTTGCTTGTACATGCAGACTTAGAACACACATAAATATTATCGGTCAAATGCAGTAAAAAGCTACAGGAAGACTTTGACAATAGATTTGCACAATTAATATTGAACAGCTAGGGACTGATTAAATGAATTGCTTAACATAATGATTTAATAGCTCATTGAGAGAATGAAATAATAAACTAACTTTAAAAACTTGTTATTATAAAAAAAAAAAGAAATAAGATACTGCCAGAAAGTCCTTGCAATCTTTTTTGTGGCACATTAGATGAAAATTAGGTTATGTATTTATGACAACAAATTTAGAGATGTGAAGATTTTTTTTGCATTTAATTTGACACCTCTAATAATATGTGATATCATCCTGACAGAATCTGTGGCTGTGAGAACATAACTGTAAAGTTTCTTCAATGCTGATGCAAAAAGAAGTAAAATACATTGTGCAAAGAAATGGAATTAGTTGAAGGCGTGCTGGTTTTGGCTGGGATAGAGTAAATTTTCTTCACAGTAGCTACCATGGGGCTATGTTTGGATTTGTGCTGAAAACTGTGTTGATAACACAGGGATGTTTCCATTACTGCTGAGCAGTGCTTGCACAGAGTCAACGTCTTTTCTGCTTCTCACCCCACCCCACCAGCGAGTAGGCTGGGGGTGCACAAGGAGTTGGGAGGGGACACAGCTGGGACAGCTGACCCCAACTGACCACAGGGATATTCCACACCATGTGATGTCATGCTCAGCATATAAAGCTGGGGGAAGAAGAAGGAAGCGGGGAACATTCAGAGTTACAGTGTTTGTCTTCCCAAGTAACTGTTACGTGTGATGGAGATGGCTTTCCTGGAGACGGCTGAACACCTGCTTGCTGATGGGAAGCAGGGAATTAATTTCTCGTTTTGCTTTGCTTGTGTGTGTGGCTTTTGCTTTACCTATTAAACTGTCTTTATTTCAACCCACGAGTTTTCTCAGTTTTACCCTTCCAATTCTCTCCCCCATCTGTGGTGGTACATCTTCCCCCTTCCCCTGTTTTTTTTTTCTGTCCTGTTTTTCCCCTTTACTTCGTCTGCTTTACAATCTCAGGAATTCACAGGCAGCAGCTTTTGCGTAGAGAGTTGGTCAGTTAAGCGCTCCTTAATTGTACCAGAAACTCCTACATGGCTGGAGCAGAGAGCAGCTCTGTTCTTATCAAGATTCATATTATGGCTAATGAGGGGAACGAGAACAAACAGCTACCCCTGAAAGCCTTGAAACAGGGTGGTATCATCACTGCTGGAATTCTAACAACAAGCCGACCCGAATTGTGGCTCGGATGGAAATTTACTGGTGATTAAAGTCAATCATCTCACAATCCTATAAACGGCAGTCCCAGGTGAGGCCCTTTGAGCTCTTCTGGACTGCCACGGGCCGCACCAGCATCTCCCTCTGATCGAAATGTCTCTCAGAGTCAGCGAAAACTAGCAGACTCCGAAAGTCTGCTGCCACCAGAACTCCATTGCCGGAGATCGACAACGGAGCCTGGTCTGCTGATATTCTTCACTCCTCGAGACTCTGCTCTCGCCCGTTGAGAAATGCCAAGGCATTAGACGTGAATATTTCACTAAACCCGAGGGGAATTTTTAACAGGTATACTATTTTCATATATGCGTTTATAGTTGTAAGTGTGCATGCATGAATCAATTTAAGTAGTTTGAAGATGTATGATTTAATTTTAAAAGGAGTTTTATATTGCTGTATTATTCTTACAGCATTACTCTCCTAAACCGTTGACCAAGTCTGAGACTAAGAGTGGGCCCAGCCGCACCTCGGCTCCTCTCTGAGAAGGAGTTTAGAAAGCAAGGGGGTCCATTCCGAACCTCGTGACTCAATGGGAGGGCTTCTGTATCCCCTACATACAATTTCTCTTTCTCTCTCATATAATCCAAATTTCCTTTATATACTTTTCCTATGTACTACATATACATATATGCATATACATACATTACTCTTATCCATATAAACCATTGACCAAGTCTGAGACTAGGACTAGACCTAGCCGCACCTAGGCTCCTCTCTGAGAAGGAGTTTAGAAAGCAAGGGGGTCTAGTCTGAACCTTGCGACTCAACAGGAGGGTCCCTTTTTGCCCCCCCCCCCGCCTCCTTTTACCTTTATTCCATATATACACAATGCTTTTATGAATCATCTTAACTTGCTGTGATTTAATTCTCTTTTATGTGCTTCTGTGTAGTAATAGAGTGAACCTTGCCGTCTTCGAATCTGTAACTGTCACTGTTTGATCAATTTTGTCTAATCACTTTATTAATCATTGATGATTGAGTGCTATTAAAAATACTGTAATCAAATTCTGCAACTCGCTACAAGTAAATTCTAATTTTTACTAAATCAACCTGTGTAAAGTCACTCATTCATAGTGAATCGACATAACCAGCAGGATTCACAAACCTGCATTCGTGACACCATCCCACCAGGGGGGAATGAGTGAGCAGCTGTGTGGTGCTTAGCTGCCGGCTGGGGTTAAACCATGACAGAAGGATAGAGAACATTCATAGCAAAATTTGATGCAAAAGTCAAATATCTTATTCCATTTAACCTCGAAATAAGGCCATAAGGACAATACCCTTTCAACTTAAACAGTCTAAGTTCAAATATCAATAAATAATACATATTTAGAGCCAACAGAAGTAACTACTCTGATAGCAGATTTTATTTAATAAAGGTTCTTTTAAGGAAGTAAAGAACCATATTGGCAATTTTTATCTTAATTTATGAACATATAAAAATTGCATGCCATTGTTTACATTGTAAGTCAGTTCAGGGCACTAGAACTGTGACAGTAAAATAAGTTAAAAACAAATAAATAAAGGCCAGGTTCCTTGTGTTGGAAATTACAAAACAAAATATAGAGAAGCATCAAGAGGATTTATTTGTCATATCAGAAAATTGATGGTATCCATTTCGGCCTGTCACACACACAAATCCAGTGTGTTTTGCAGCAAACCAGAAATTGCTGTAAATGATGCATTACCTTGGAAAAAGAAAAAGATTATGATTTTTTTTAACACTCCAGAATGGTGAAGATGACTGTGATGGATCCCAAGAATTCCTTGCATAAAATATTTCATAACTGTCATTCAAACCCTGCATTATGACTATTTAGTTTTGTTAAACCAGAAAATAATTATAATTTTAAAAGCCTCAAAAGTTTCCTAATTCACAATATTTGCTTATTTTATAAAGCAAAGCACTAAATAGAACAAACAATTAATTGACTTGATTGTTGAACTGTTGTAAATAATGGAAACTCAGCTGACGAGCTATGTAGATGGATGGTTATGTAATGCTGAGCAGTAGCTGTTAAAAAGTATTGTCCTTGACAAAATGATTACCACAACTGATTGATTGTGGTAAAAGACCACAATCTAATTATTTTGTACATGCTCTTAACATTGTCAGAAGTGTGGATACAGATACTATCAACCAAAACCTTTGGAATTGAAGAACAAGGTATAAAACAAGGTATAAAATACACTGTCCAGAATGTATTAGAATCTCTTTAGCAGATCTTCCAAAGACACGCCTCAAATCCTTTTCTTAAATGTAGTTTTGAGGACTTTCTGCCTTTATCTGGAATTGATTTTGTTTCTGAGTCTTTGCTTCTGCAGAGTATGATTTGAGCTTTTAAAAAAGAACTTTTCTGTCTATCGCTTAGCAATGACTGATGTCTTCTATAGTCTTTGTGGAACTGGGAATTTTCAAATTCATGGCAACTGATATTCTCAAACCATTACTATTTCCCATCTCATTTTGTGGTCCTCCTGAGCTACCTGCCTCTGTCTCTGGGGCATTTGTGGGTATCATATTTCAGAATAGGTATACTATCTAGTGTAATCCCACAACTCTTCTCCAGTCTCATTTTTTTAACTACCTTATTTTTTTTTTAACCCAGATAAATTAATAAATTCATAAAATTATGTACAATATTATCTTTTAAATGCCAAAATAAAGGGGAATCATTTCACTTCATGCACAATGAAAGAAGGTACAGCTTCGAATAAGAAGATAGGATTACAAAATACAATACAAGGTAGGCAATATATTATAGGTAAAAAATTAAATAGCATTTGGAAGCTTAAAAAATGTAATTCCTATTTTTTAAAAAATGCAGAAAACTAAATTCTATTGACTTTTATTAAGAAACACCTGAGGTAGGATTCAATTATAGACTTTGGTGTGCAGTGCCAGTACCAGATTTCTAAACAGAAGGGATCAAAACCATCAAAGTTACAACTATCTTACAAGGTCCCTATAATAAAAGAGATTCAGTGATGTGACGTTTCCAAATAGGAAACAGAAGCAAATTAGTTCCTAGGCTATAGGGAAAAGACCATTAAATAAGCCAAAAGCAAAACAACTGTCATTTTGACCTAGGAAAGAAATCCTTGCTAACCATAGATATGTTGGTGATCAGCTTAACCAAAAGCAAGACAAATCAGTAGAGAAGAGAGCATTGTTCTCCAACTTCATAACTTACTCTAGGTGTTAATTTCCATTCTGTCAGAGAAAGACTGAAAAATAAACAAACAAGAAAAAAAAAATGGAACAAGTAATTGATCAAGACAGATTTTTCTTCTTCCCTAGCCGCTTGATGGCTAATGGAAGCACTGAGAATGGAATAAATTTTAAACACACACAAATAAAATACAAAATCAAATTGTTTAGAGAAACCAAGGTGACATATACTGCAGTAGTTCTATCCTGAAAAACTGGATTATTCTACCACATAGTCCTTTCCAGAAAATCATGAAACTAAATCTGAAAATAACAACTTGTTCTCATTAGCCCTTCAAGAACTGGGTTTCAAACAGCCTCTAATCTCAACTGGAATTTGATGTGTATGAATCAGCTTAACTCGAAATCAAAGAAAACATCTGTGTGAGCATCTGCAAAGATAACTAACTAAGCTTCACATAGCTTTAATGGTAATAAACTCACAGGCTAGAGCATGCTATCTTGAAGTTACTTATTCAAGTAAGTTTAAATCTCTGGAGACAATTTTTTTCTAGCTGCAGTTTTCACATGTTAAGAAATATATAAGACACAAAAAGCTATCGTTTCCGAGGTCTAGTTTACATTAGATTTCATGTAGAACATGATAAATATTTATTTTCTCCCTGAAGTATGAAAAGAACTAACTAGGGAAGGGTCAATAGTATAGACTAATAGGCAGACACAGAATTCAAGGACTCTCTCATCTATCATATTGGTTCTAATAGGATTTTCAAGTATATGTAGAGGTTATCATTCTATAAGATTCTGCCTACCAATTATTCTCACAGACACTTTAAAAAATGTACAAGAGTAGCAAAGCTATACAATGGACTAGCAAGCACAGTTACTTTGTAAATGACGATAGGATTATACCGTCATTACTCTGCCAATCACTTATGTTTTACTACATAGCAAACTAAAGTCTTTTGAAGAGAGGAATTGTGTTTTTTAAAAAATATCTAGGGAGAAATGTGACACTGGACTAAAAATATGCTACACAGAGGAATGTGTTGCAAAGGACATTGGAAAAACATGTTAAAATGTATTTGGTTTAAATAAACAACAAACTTTGCATCCTATCTTGGACAACCAATAGTTTTTAATCAATGAGAAAGTATATTCAGTTAGATTCAACTTGAGTCTGTATATAAACCTAGTTTTTTATGTATAGTACAAAGGGATAAACTGTAGCCCATGTGAGCTTGAAGAACTTAAAATGACAGAGAAAGGCTAAGATGAGTGTAAAGAAGACATGGTTGCTCCTTTAAACAGTGTAGTTGCCAGCTTCTCACGCTGCCTGCAGCACATGCTCTCTCATTGGTGTACAGGACAGTCCGGCATGTGGCTTCAATCCTGTTCTAGCTGGATGAATCCTTTATGAAACAGTAAAGGTGGGTTCTCATTTTATGCTGAGAATTTGCAACAGAGGTGAGTCTTGCAGTTTCTCCTTCTCAGTTTCTGAGCTGTCTTCACCTCCAGTGTGTCTGCATCCAGGAAATTTGCCAGATCACCAGGGAATGGTAATTTTTGCCAGATCCATTCTTTCACTTCTGTCTTAGACACAGTTTAATCCATAGACCCATGAGATTTCATTAAGATTTTAGAGTACAGTGCATGTACAAATACATTGTCATTCCTTTATTTGGTTTTCAGAAACATAATTTTGTTTTTGTCCACTCGAGTACTACAGCAGATGAAAATATCTCTTCTTCTGGCAGGTGTACAACAGGAGGCCTAGATAACCAATGTTGGAACCAAAAGCAGATAAATGTTGTGATTTAAGAGACAGCTATAGCCTTAGAAATCATGGACAAATATGTCTGGAAGAAACAGAATACTTCAAAAGGTCAGCTAGCCCACCCTTTACCTTTCCAGTAAGATTGACCATGCTTACATGATTCTTGACAGATACTTGTCTAACCTGTTCTTAAAAGCCTCACATAATGGCAACTACCAGTTTTATTGCCCCTATTAGTAAGAAGTTAATTCATCTTCTTCCTTTTCCTTCTGTTAGCAGTGGACATGAAAACAAGTTACTTCGTTCCTCTTTGTAACTACTTTTTCTGACTGTGCCCCAGCCAGACTTTCTTTCAGCAGAATAAACAATGCTTCACTCTTTCCCTGTAAGCCATGTTTTCAAAAAGTCTGTCATTCTCACTGCTTTTCCTGGACTCTATCCTAGTGCTAAAATAAGAGGCCTTAAGATACTAATTCAATCAGTATTATTTATTTCTATGTTGTGAAAATGGCTTACTTATATATGCATTCTATTGCATATCCTATGCTACCATTGCAGCAGCATATTATTAACTGTCATCCAGCTAATGGTCCCAGAGCCCCCCTATGGCCCCACCTTTTTTAACAGAAAAATATTGCTACTGATTTCAGTTTATTTTGAATGGCTTCCTCAAGCCTGCTAGAATCACACCTGTTTCATTATGACTGAGCTTCCATAACCTAGTTGTCTTAATCCCAAATTCCATCAGGCAGGGGAAAGACCATTATCTACTCACTATAGGTCAGCATAAGATGATCTGAATAAGAAGTTTCCTCCTCCAGCAGTGTTATGTTCACAGTAGCGGATGACAGGGCTGAACTGCATGTCATTCTGTCTAAGATACAGTTACTATTACTCTCTGAGCTCACTCAAGGAGAAAACAAAAAAAAGAGAAAAGTTCAACAAAAGAGTCAACTTTCAAAATGACCTTCAATAAGTATGTGCCTGATTTTAATTCTTCTTGATGCAAATTTCTTTTTACCAGTATTGAGCAATATTACCTTTATTGTATTTACACCTATGGAACAGATGTTACTGTTCAGTAATAATTTGTCACAAAAATAAAGCAAATTCAAAAGATTGTGTTCAGTTTCCCACCACATAACCATATTCTCTTAACCATCCTGTTTCATGTATCTTTTACTTCCTTTTATGCAGAAACCAAAGGTTTCAAAGAAACCAAAAGCTCAGAGGCTGGTGCCATCGCTGGAATTTTGGGTTTTTCAGTCATGGGGAGGTTTACATGGCACCGGGCCTGATGGCGGCTGATGGAGATCAGCTGTCTCCAAAGGGGAAAAGGATCCTCGCTCATGAGTTGGTGGAACTCATTGAGAGGGCTTTAAACTAGGTTTGAAGGGGGAAGGGGATATAAATGGGCCCGCTAGTGAGGAGCCCAGGGGCAGCATGGCAACATTGGGGGTGAAATCAATAGCCCGGCTCAAGTGCATCTACACCAATGCACCTACGGGCAACAAACAGGAGAAGCTGGAAGCCCTTGTGCAGCAGGATGGCTATGACACAGTCACCATCACAGAAATGTGGTGGGACGACTCTCATGACTGGAGTGCTGCACTGGATGGCTATAATCTCTTCAGAAGGGATAGGCAGGGAAGGAGAGGCGGTGGGGTGGCTCTGTATGTTAGGGAGTGTTTTGACTGTATAGAGCTTGACAGGGGTGATGGCAATGTTGAGTACTTATGGGTAAGGATGAGGGGAAAGGCCGGAAAGGCGGATGTCCTGTTGGGAGTCTGCTATAGACCACCCAACCAAGATGTAGAGATAGATGAAGCATTCTACAAGCGGCTGGCAGAAGTCTCACAATCGCTAGCCCTTGTTCTCGTGGGGGACTTCAACTTGCCGGACATCTGCTGGAAATACAATACAGCAGAGAGGCAACAGTCTCGGAAGTTCCTAGAGTGTGTGGAGGATAACTTTCTGACACAGCTGGTAAGTGAGCCTACCAGGGGAGGTGCCTCGCTTGACCTACTGTTTACTAACAGAGAAGGGCTTGTGGGAGATGTCGTGGTTGGAGGCCGTCTTGGGCTTAGCAACCATGATATGATATAGTTCTCAATTCTGGGTGATGCAAAGAGGAGGGGCAGCAAAATTGTTACCATGGACTTCTGGAGGGCAGACTTTGGCCTCTTCAGGATGCTGGTTGGGAAAGTCCCTTGGGAGGCAGTCCTGAAGGGCAAAGGGGTCCAGCAAGGCTGGGCCTTCTTCAAGAAGGAAGTCTTAAGGGCGCAGGAGCGGGCTGTCCCCGGGTGCTGTAAGACCAACCCGTGGGGAAGACAACCGGCCAGGCTGAATAGGGAGCTTTTGCGGGGACTCAGGGAAAAAAGGAGAATCTACCGCCTTTGGAAGAAGGGGTGGGCAATTCAGGAGGAGTACAGGGATCTTGTTAGGTCATGCAGTGAGGAAATTATAAAAGCAAAAGCCCAGCAAGAACTCAATCTGGCCAATGTTGTAAAAGACAATAAAAAATGTTTTTATAAGTACATCAGCAATAAAAGGAGAGCCAAGGAAGATCTCCATCCTTTGCTAGATGTGGGGGGGAACATTGTCACTGAGGACAAGGAAAAGGCTGAGGTACTTAATGCCTTCTTTGCCTCTGTGTTTAACAGCCAGACCAGTCATCCCCAGGGTACTCAGGCCCCTGAGCTGGAAGACAGGGATGGGGACCAGAATGGAGCCCTCATAATCCAGGAGGAAGCAGTTAATGACCTGCTATGCCACCTGGACACTCACAAGTCTATAGGGCTGGATGGGATCCACCCAAGAGTACTGAGGGAGCTGGCACAGGAGCTTGAGAAGCCACTTTCCACCATCTATCAGCAGTCCTGGTTAACAGGGGAGGTCCCTGATGACTGGAGGCTTGCCAATGTGACGCCCATCTACAAGAAGGGCCGGAAGGAGGACGCGGGGAACTACAGGCCTGCCAGCCTGACCTCAGTGCCAGGAAAGATTATGGAGAGGTTCATATTGAGTGAACTCAACAGGCAAGTGCAGATCAACCAGGTGATCAGGCCCAGCCAGCATGGGTTCATGAAAGGCAGGTCCTGCTTGACCAACCTGATCTCTTTTTATGACCTGGTGACCCGCCTGGTGGATGATGGAAAGGCTGTGGATGTCATCTACATGGACTTTAGCAAAGCCTTTGACACTGTCTCCCACAGCATTCTCCTTGGGAAGCTGGCAGCTAATGGCTTGGATGGGCGTACTCTTTGCTGGGTAAAAAAGTGGCTGGGTGGTGCTATCTCTGCTGTACACCAGATTTTTTTTTTTTTTTTGCATAGATTTAGGGTTCTTAGAGATTAAGAGAAGTAAGTAAGGAATATAGCAATGATTAAAATTATACACCTTTGGACCAGGAATCAACAACCTTTTAGGAAGTCCATTAGAATAAGAAAAAGTCAGAGGACGTTGCTGAAAAATGAAATATTATATTCTCTAGAATAAATCCACACATAGTAATAGGAAATATAATATCAGGAACAATCTTTCACTAGTGAAAAGATAGTTTAGATAGTTTAGATGACCCCCATCTTCATCTGTAACAGCTATGAATTTCCAGTTGTCACCATTATAAGTGTCTACTTTTCTTACTTGATATTTAACCATCTCTGCCCATATTTCTTTTGCTTAGTGCACAGGACACTGAAAATATCAGGATAATTTGTGATGGTGAATTTTATGCAACCAAAAATAAAACTAAAAGACCATTGTGCTTATAAAAACTAGACTTTATTAGAATATAGAGCAATTTAAAATAGGGTTTTTAATCAGTATTTTAAAATAAGGATTCAGAGAGTGACTTGATAAGAACATGGAAGAGAGATCCAATGGTGGATACTAAATACAGAAATGATAACAGGTCAAGAAACTGCCTGACCTAAAAACAGTTGGGACAACATAGGGTGTCAGTGGATGAAAAGTGTCATGTATTCCCTATCTAGCTATTTCTTGACTGAAAATGCAAAATGACTAAACAAGGATCAGTCCAAAAAAATCATAAACAATTGTCCTCTTTTTTTTTTTTTTTTTTTTTTTTTTTTTTTTCCCTTTTCTCTTTCTGATGAGTTCTGGCATTCAACATTTGTTTCAGTCAAGTTGGCAAATTTTTGATTTTCAGTGAACTCTGCCCAGTTCTTACCAGACTCTCAAACTTAAACTAAAGCCTCTTTGCCACATGGCTGTAGATTTTTCTGCCTCATCCTGCAGTATCTCAAATTTTTCCTCAGTCAGTCTATTAGACTGCTTCTCCTCCTACAGGGAGGTCCTCCTGGCCCAGGCTACTTAAGGAACAGAACAGAGATGGAGAGTAAACAGAACAAACTTCCAGTCCATTTCATACTAGAAAACTGAAAAACACTTTTAAGGGTAATGCTCTTCTTTCAGAAGAACTGGTCGGGATGGTATTTTGAACCTATCACTAGTTTGAGACTACTTGTTCTCTGTTCTGAGCTTTAGACCAATCTACGATATAGCATTATCTTGTACTTCTTCATTAGATAAATGGGATACACTTGAAGTTGCTCAGAGGGCTGTATAAGATGGAGGTAGACTTTATGGAGGTGCATTAGTGTACAGAATAAAAGCAGTGTAAAGTATTGGTTAAATACATGAAATCAACCTGCTGATTACTTTACTATATCTGAGGAATTAAATTATTTAGTTCAAATAATTTTCAGTAACAAAGTACGTATTGTATAGGAAACATTGGTGCAGCTTTATGTCCTATGTTATACAGAAGGTCATATAGTTGATGATAACCTAAAGTAGATGTAATCAAAAAACTTTATAAAGCTTTTAAACACTAGAGAACATCACTGAAGCATGGACATTTCAGAAGTATGGGGAAGATGACAGTAAGTAAAAATATTGTAGAATTGTGCAAATACAGATCCCTCAAGAGGTTTTCTTGTTCATCCTCATCTTTGCAAACTATGTTCAATAGACCCCTGACTCCTTTCACAGATATGTCTCTGAAAATCTTCAGTGAAAGGTATTTTACAACTTCTATGTAAGTAAAATACTCCAGTGCATTACTGTCTTTGGAATTAAAACATTTGCATGACACCTAAATCACTGTTGCTGAAAATTAAAATGACAAAGCATTTTTGTCACTCTCCCTGGGCCTTTCAATTTGTTTTACATCTTTCTTAAAGTATTTTGCCCCAGAGTGTTTATCAGACTCTCCTTAAGGCTTTTTCAGTATCAAAAGGAGTAGAATAATTATCTCATGCCTTATTTATGACATTCTTGCTAATGCATTTCAGAATTTTAACTGCTTTTTTTTACTAGCACCACATTGCTGATACCTCTTCAATTTGTGGCCCACTATAACTTCAGAACATTTTTTACCATAGTGCTACTGCTTAGCCACTTAAGCACCATTTTGCATTTATACTTTGGATCCTTTCTTCTCTAAGTGTAGAATATAAACTTGCCCTTACAGAATTTATTTGTATTGATATCAGACACTTTCCCAAAGTCATTCTGAATTCTCATGCTGTTTTCCTTCACAAGGAGATGTTGTACCAAGACTATAGAAGTGCACTGTGTATTCCATCATCCAAGTCATTAATGAAATTATTGAACAGTACTCAGAAAAAGTCCCAGTGGGACCTTTTTTAAAATACCCTCCTAGTTTGACATTGAGTTATTGGTAAGTAGTCTTTAGTAAAGTTTTACATTTATTTCTAATTCTATCTGGACCATGACTTAGTTTTGTCTTAAGAATAAGACAAGAGTTTGTCTCAAAAGCTGTGTCAAGATATATCACATCTAATGTTTCCTTCTTCACAAGGCTAGCAACTCTGTCAACTATAGAAATTAGATTGGTATGATAGAATTTATTCTCTACATATCAATTTTGGACTTTTCTTATGTATTTCTTATAAATTCATTATTTAAGAATGTGTTCCAGCATCTTTCCTCATACTGAAAATAACTACTAAGTCATGCTTTCTTGGTACACCTTTTTTTCCTTAAAATTGTTCTACACTGTGTGACTTTGTACATCCTTCCTGCATTTTTGTAAATCATTAATAGATCAAATTATTTCAGGTAATTCTTTCAGATCTTTAAGGTGAATTTAAACTAGTCATACTGACTTAGAATGTTTAGATTAAGTAAGCATTCTTTAATTTATTAGTTTCATATTTAGACCTGAGTTTCTATTACTTTGTTGTTCTTTTATGCCCAACCATGTTCGCTAATAGTCACAATTGCTTCAGTCTTCCTTGTATCATCAATCGTTAGTTCACCTTCCTCATTAAGCAATGGATCTATGTTTTCTCTTTATCCTTCTTTGTAATGATTTATAGGAGCTTTAATTACAACTATGTTCCTGACTTGACTTAAATAGTTACATAGCTCAGCTCTTATATAGTTACATAGCCAAACCAAGGCTGGAGCCTGCTCAATATGTTCTATCTTGTGCAATCAAGATTGAAGCTGAGCCACCACCTTAAGTTTGTTTGTTCTTTTGAACAATTACTTGTACTTTCTTGGCTGCTGATCCACTCCTTTCCTCTTTCTTTCAAGCATATTAATTCATGGATTAGAGTTGCCTGGAGTCTTCTGTACTATCAACATACAAGTTGTTTGAAAGTGCAACTTTTGAAAAGGTATGTAAATTATAAACAAAATGATGTAATCATGTTCATTGAAAAAGCAAGCTGATCAAGAAATTTCCAGTATCTCTTTACAAACCTCTAAACACATCCCAGTCTGTAATGTCACTACAAAATTAGTAAGATTATTTGAGGTTTTGATTTATAATACTGGCTAATTCTGATGACATTCTAATAACTTGTAAAAAAACACTACTAGTGGCAAGGACATGAGAATAAAAACACCAAGGCCATCTCTTCATTTGCCTCATTAGTATTTCTAGACATCATTTATGGTTAAGCCAGTAGGCAGAGCCTGATTCCAGACTTCAAAAATCAAGGACATTTAAGCCATAGACTTTCTTGCATGGTCTATCATTGAGCCCATAACAAGATTCTTCCAGTTAGAGATTGACCCTGCTTTAGCAATGTCTTCAGTAAAGATGGCATAACACTGTACTGGAAGAAGGATCTGGTCTTGGACACCAACTTGCAGTACATTCTGGAACAGTAGTGTTCACCAAATCCTGTAATGTTTGTACTAGCTGACTACTTTCCATTTAAAAGCAATTGTTTTCTGTACAATGCTTATTTACAGAATACTAGTTAGTATTTTTTAACACTTTGTTTCATTTTCAGTTACACCTTAGGCAGTTTATTGTACATATAACAACTGGTTAGCATCGTCTATTTCCAATGGGTTGTAAATGATGGTATTAACTGAATGTTAAGCTGATAATGCATTATCCATTCTATTCTGCCAGCTGGGAAGATTATAGTTTGCTTATGTATATTCTTTTTTAATAACTAGGATATATGTACCAGTGCAAAATGGGATTGGCAACATTGTCTCTTTAAAAGAAAAAAAGGAACTAAACATACAATGGTTTACAGTTAGCATGTCTGAATGGCTTTTCAATAAGTATTGGCCAAAATCTTTGTGATAGCCATTTTATCTTTTTTTGTTTGTTTGTTAATGTTGCTGACATTTTATCTGTGGCAGTGTGGTAATGAACACAAAAGTTATCTAAATTTAAATTGTGTATCTTTCATTTTTCTGCATTCAGTATAACCACACATACAGCTCGATGGGCGTAAACTTGTGTGGAAATATTACAGACTTTTTCCTTTTTTTTCTAAAGAGAATCTAAAAGTTGCAAGGACATGAAAAGAAAAAACACCAAAGCCTTCTCTTCCTTTACCTCATTAGGATTTCTAGACATCATTTACATTTAAGCCAGTGGGCTGAGCCTCATCCCAGACCTCAAAATCAAGCACATTAAAGCCATGGACTTTCTTGGATGGTCTATTGTTGAGCCAACAACAGAACCCTGAGCTCTCAAGAAAGAACAATAAATCTGAGTCAACTCCAAAGTCATGGCTCCTTCACTTTCTATTAGTTTTGTCAAATGACATCTGAAGGACTCAACAAGCTAATAGTCCAGTCCCATCAAAATTTGGTCTCAGATTCAGACATTTCACCCACTGGATGAAGATCTGACAATCCAATCAATCATTATAATTGTGCACTATCCTCCTCCATTTACATATTTTGCCTCCATAGACCCCATTTTGTTGATAGCATACACAGTACCATGCACTATGACACCGTAGGCAGGATAAAGAGGGAGAGGTAAAAGCTCAAGTACTGCTAGAAAAAAAGTGAAAGCTAATAAGAAAAATATGAATTATAATTAATTCCTCAAAGTTCATACTGGAACTGTTCAGCAGGCTAAGAGAACTTTTCTCATCCCTTCCATTAGAGTAGCCAAATCCAACCCCAGAGAGCTACGGAGATGTGTATATTGCTTCATCAATCCTGACTGCCTACAGTCTTCAACAGAACTGAGGGCAGAATGCGATGGGAATTATTATCTTCTCAAATATCATGGATCCATTCTATTTATATCCAGTAAGCAACAACTCACCTGCATTTCCAGAACTCAGAACATTCATTAATCAAGATATATTGAACACTTGCAAGATTCACAGCCTAAAGGATGCAAGTCTGACTGAAAGATCTGGTTATTAGAAGTCATGAATAACTGGGATCACTCCTGCCCAGAACAGGATACAATTTTCTTTTAAGTACTCAGCAGTCCAGATGAAATGGAAGACACCTGCCTTGGATATTTTGTCTGTAGGCAACTATTGACCAGAAGCAAGCTTTTAGTTTCTTAAAAGCATATGAAGTATTAAGCTAGATTTAACATTACGTATCTATATAACTAGCTAATATTCCAGCCACAATGTAACCTAGATATGCACTAGGACAAAACATTAAAACCAACTCAGTAGCACTTATGGTTGTTTTTGTCCCATTAACGTTACGCAGAATAGTTCTTATATAGCAATGTCTCAGTTTTATTTAATGTTGTTTACCATGCACAATGTTTTGAAAAACTCTAGCTGGGTTGGAATGCAGCAGAGCATTTCTGCAACAATATGGGAGACAACATCTTCTATCAGATCACTTTATGGACCAGAATTGTTAGTCAAATTCTTCATCTCTATTTCAGCACTAAGTTCTGTGTTTGGTGATCAACCCAATCAAAGACTTTCTATGGTTTTGAAGTAAAGACTGGGGCTGATATTGTCATCCTCTGGCATAATAGAAGCTTTCAAATGAAACAGTAAAACCCTAGAAGACAGACTATTTGCAAGATTTGTCCACAATTAAAAACTGCATTTCTTCAAGGTACTTCTTTGCTTCTCCAAGTAAAGACATATTTCGTCAATTTTGTCTAAATTAAATACATAGGAAGTTATATAAAAAGAACCATCAATAACAAAATCCATCGTAAACAAAAGACCTATGGCATGTGAGACTGACAGGCTAAACACAACACAGACGTTGCCTACTGCAAGACCAGAAAGCCTTAAGTCCTATAGCATTGAGTGTAATCTATAATAAAGTTAGGAAAAAAGTTACATTCTTATTCAGTTATACAAATGTCTTTGGTAGTTATGAGAGAGCAGATTATTCTTGGAGTTTATAGCACACTGTAACTAATGTATATACTATTTAGACTTATTCCAACAAATTAAAACTGCACCTTGTACAAAGTTTACATTGCTAAGCTCATAGTGCTAACATTGAAATTTTACTTTACATTTATAAAATTTATTTAACTGCTATATTGTTCCCAGGTGCTACACTGGAAAAAGTCCTGTTTTTCATGAACCTTACATGTATCAGGCTGTTCTCACCTGTTCCTGCAACACTACTGTCAGAGTTCCTGAAGAATTTGTAGAGTACGCTAAGAGAAATATGCAACAGACAGAGCCATAATAAAGGCATAGTTCTAATAAGGATTCTTTTAGGTGGCAGAAGGCAAATCCAGGTTCTTCTTAACTCGTTCCTTCACTCCATACTTACGCATTTTGCACCCAATATATGGTTTTTTCATCCAGATAATGTTTTTCTATCTCACTTACAAAAACTGAATTGTCAAAGTCTTATGGAAGTTAAGATGTATGATATCTGCTGCTTCTCCCACATTTACAGGAACAGATAATCTGTCATAAAAGAAAATGTGATTCATTTGTTATTGGTTTGTTCTACTCTCCTGTGAAAAGTGTTCTATTTTGCATAAGGAAATTCAAGTTACACTAGGCTTTTTGATTTGAATGTTTACTTTGGAGGTCAATGGGAGCACTTGATGCAGCAGCTGTTAGATGCAAAATGTGTGAAAAATGATTGAAGAAAAAATTAAGTCTGGAATCCCATATTAGTTCCTAATCACAATGTTAAAGATTTCTTTTCTTTGTCTTTGGCCCAGTGGGTTATTAATCATTTTATCCAGTATGGAATTGCATAAAAAGGAGAAAACTACAAATCCTCATCTCCTTTTATTCTACTGTCTCAGTCAGCTTTTAC
This sequence comes from Pelecanus crispus, assembly GCF_030463565.1. NCBI lineage: Eukaryota > Metazoa > Chordata > Aves > Pelecaniformes > Pelecanidae > Pelecanus > Pelecanus crispus. The sequence goes on from NC_134645.1 coordinate 108,449,378, forward strand.
CATCAAAGTCTACAGATTTGTGGTTTGGGCAGTCTTCTGAGAATTGTGAACTTCAGTGCAAAACAAAGTCCTTGTGGTGAGATAAGGATTGAGAAGGTGGGATGTAAGAAACAGCAGCTTGCAAAAGATAAATTTAAAAATACAAGGATTGCCCTTTATGTTTTCATTTTAAGGAAATAATTTAACCACCACTCTCAGCTTCTACCTACATCAATAGAAGGAAGTGGCTCCTCCTGGCACTTAGCTAGATATGCAAGAACTGGTTAAAGGATGGGAATCAAGATCTTTGTACTCTGCATCTCTTTATAAAGCCTAGTTACCTCTACAGTTGTCAATTACTGTTTATTGTGGTTCTCATTCTGAAGAATGTAAGTCTCCATACATGGTGCTTGGAGAGTGAGCACCTAATGCACCAAGCCAGATGCTCAAATCACAGTCATTAGACAATTAACACTATGTTGCTTAAACTATGTACTGGATCTATCCTATGGTCTGTGCATCTTTTAGAGTTGCAAGGATCCTTGGATCAATTAGTGATATGTGCAATAAACATGCCAAAGAAAGTTTCTGGAATATGAATATGATGCCTCATTTAGATACACAGCACAAGGAATTAGAAGTTTGACTTTTCCTCTGCAAACTTTAGATCACGTTACAAAGGTTTTTTCTCCTTAGAGAAATCATGTGTGTCTTAAAATCAATACCAAATAGGAGTTCAGTTAAGCACACTGTTGAGAATCATCACAGATGAATTAAAGATTATCTGGTTTTGCACTCTGCCTCCACAGCTAAATTATCACCCAAGTGTCTTTTGGCCTTTCTTGTTTCCAACACCTCTCTGTCAAATAAATGATCATTGCAAGTCTTTTTGCAGGCAAATTGCCTCATTTGTAATGTGTTTAGCAGCTCTGATTATGCTTTTGTAATTCCTAAAGAAAAGCTTAGACTACTAAAATGATTTGCATATCAACAAAATGATCTTCAAACTGCAGTGGTTGTCCATGTTTTCATAATGAAATGTTTTCAACACTGTATAGCATCACATATGAACATGCATTAAAAATTACAGCTGTGATGCAATGCTTTTCCTGTCAGGTATAAACATATTTGATGGAACACAGTGTAGAGCAGCTAATTCTTAAATACCACATTCTTTCATGCTTCCTTTTCCCTCCCCATCTATTACCAGTCTAGACACTATTCTTCTGCCTTGTGTAACCACCCCATGTATCATAGAATCATAGAATCATTTACTTTTATTACATTTATACATTTATTACATTTTATTATATTTACTTTTATTACATGACATTCTTTACTTTACATTCATGTTTTAAAATTAGTGTACTAATTGTTTTGAGCAGAATTTAAGTATCTTAAAGATTTTAAAGTTTTGTGGACAGTTAAATGGAGGTAAAGGCACAGAACTGAATACAAAATAATGTGCAGGTCTCGTATGATGAAATGTAAAGGTGTCTAATCTGATTGTTTATATTTGAGGTGGTTATCTAAACTGCTTCTGCACTCTGTAGCTAGAACAAAGCACTTCTGTAAGATTCATCACACTTTAAAGGACACTTCTTGTGTAGGTCAGATAAATCACCCACTAGAAATGCCTAGCTTTCTCCACTGACTACACAGAGGGCTTAGTGCAATTTACATAGAGTACTTCTCTGGATAACATATATGCACATTTGGTCAAATGAATCCTCTCCTATGAATCGTATATTACCATAGCTGACTCAGAGGTATATAGAATATATGCTTTGAAGGTTGAATGTGTTTTCCATAGTACTTCACTCTATTTATAACACTGTAAATACACACAGTATTAAAAGTAGTCAGTGTATAACACTGTAAACTGAAATATACCTTCCTGATATTACAGTGTAACACAAAATGCAGCAGGAAAAATATGCCCTTCTAGGGGGGATTTGTTGTTTTGTTTTGGGGTTTTTTTTTTTAATGTATCTGTTTGTGACAGGGCTGTTGGATAGAACAAGCAGTTGGTTAGTTATCATCCTCTGCTTTACAACATGTCAATATATTGTGAATAGGTGAGAATATAACAGATTATTAGTAGGGATGTTATAAATGTGTGTCTGGTGAATCACACAAACTCACATGTGCACTGGTTTGTCATTAAACACCCTGGTCTTCTAGTGCTAGATGGAAAAGAAAGAGTTTTTTTCCAAATATTAAAACCAGATATATTACTACAAAGTATAGTCAACTACAAAGTATCTTTGAACAAGTTAGCTAAGCCAGAAAGGACAGACAGCTTGGGCCTAACCTGAAGAATGAGTCAACACAAACCAGCTAGCAGAACATAACTTTGAATGATGCTTTAAGGTAGTCCCAGAAAGATAATCTTTATCGGGTCTTGTTTGTCTTCACACAAACTCATCTCTTCATCTGCATAATGTATTCACAGAACAGTTCTGCAGGTTCCCCAGCCATTCAGTTCACATCCAGGAATCCCATGGCATCATCACATGGAAATCACTGTCTCAGTGACCATAACAGATATCAGGTTAATTTATCAATGCCATTAAAACTTAAGCTCTTAACCATGCTGTTAAAAACTTTCTTAGAACCATAGAATCATAGAATGCTTTGGGTTGGAAGGGACCTTCAGAGGTCATCTACACCAACCCCCCTGCAGTGAGCAGGGACACCTTTAACTAGATCAGGTTGCTCAGAGCCCCAGCCATCCTGACCTTGAATGTTGCCAGGGATGGGGCCTCCACTACCTCTCTGGGCAACATCTTCCAGTGCTTCACCACCCTCATTGTAAAAAATTTCATCCTTATATCCAGTCTAAATCTGCCCTCCTTTAGTTTAAAACCATTACCCCTCATCCTGTCACAATAGGCCTTGAAACAACAGATTGTCCCCATCTTTCCTATAGGCCCCCTTAAGTGCTGAAAGGCCACAGTAAGGTCTCCCTGATGCCTTCTCTTCTCCAGGCTGAACAACCCCAGCTCTCTCAGCCTGTCCTCATAGGAGAGGTGCTCCAGCCCTCGGATCATTTTGGTGGCCCTCCTCTGGACCTGCTCCAGCAGGTCCATGTCTTTCCTGTGCTGAGGACTCCAGAGCTGGACGCAGTACTCCAGGTGACATCTCACCAGAGCGGAGTAGAGAGGCAGAATCACCTCCCTCGACCTGCTGGCCACGCCTCTTGTCATGCAGCCCAGGATTTGGTTGGCCTTCTGGGCTGCAAGCACACATTGCTGGCTCATGTCCAACTTTTCATCTACCAGTACCCTCAAGTCCTTCTCCATAGGGCTGCTCTCAATCCCTTCATCCTCCAGCCTGGATTGATATCGGGGGTTGCCCCAACCCAGGTGCAGGACCTTGCACTTGGCCTTGTTGAACCTCATGAGGTTCACACAGGCCCACCTCTCCAGCTTGTCCAGGTCCCTTTGGATAACATCTTGTCTTCCTGGCGTGTCAGCTGTACCACTCAGCTTGGTGTCGTCTGCAATCTTGCTGAGCGTGCACTCGATCCCACTGTCTATGTCATTGATGAAGATGTTAAACAGCACAGGTCCCAGTACGGACCCCTGAGGGACTCCACTTGTCACTGGTCTCCATGTGGACATCGAGCCTTTGACCATGACCCTCTGGATGCGACCATCCAACCAATTCCTTATCCACCAAACAGTCCACCCATCAAATCCATATCTCTCCAATTTACAGAGAAGGATGTTGTGGAGGACTGTGTCGAAGGCTTTACAGAAATCCAAGTAGATGACATCCATTGGTTTTCCCTTGTCCACTGATGCAGTCACTCCTTCATAGAAAGCCACTAGGTTGGTCAGGCAGGACTTGGCCTTGGTGAAGCCATGCTGGCTGTCTTGAATCACCTCCCTGTCCTCCATGTGCTTGAGCATAGCTTCTAGGTGGATCTGTTCCATGATCTTCCCAGGCACAGAGGTGAGGCTGACAGGTCGGTAGTTCCCAGCGTCCTCCTTTCTTCCCTTTTTAAAAATGGGCACAACATTCCCCTTTTTCCAGTCAGCAGGGACTTCACCTGACTGCCATGACTTTTCAAATATCATGGAGAGTGGCTTGCTAACTACATCAGCCAATTCCCTCAGGACTCTGGGGTGCATCTCATCAGGTCCCATAGACTTGTGTACGTTGAGGTTCCTCAGGTGGTCTCAAACCTGATCTTCCCTTAAAGTGGGAGGGGCTTTACCCCCCTGCTCCCCTTCTTTTGGTCCATCACCTCGGGAGGGGTGAGGAAGGAGGTTGCCAGTGAAGACTGAGGCAAAGAAGTTGTTGAGTACCTCAGCCTTCTCCTCGTCTGTTAATACTAGGTCACCATTCTTGTTCATTGGGGGGGTACGCTTTCTTTAACCTTCCTACTCTGGTTGACATCCTTGTAGAAGCCCTTCTTGTTATTCTTTACATCCCTTGCCAAATTCAGCTCCGGTCGTGCCTTGGCCTTCCTGACCCCCTCCCTACACAACCAGGCAGCTTCTCTGTACTCTTCCCAGGACAACTGTCCCTGATTCCTCTGCCATGCAGTTCCCTCTTACTCTTTAGTTGGACCAGCATGTCTCTACTCAGCCATGCTGGTCTCTTCCCTACCTTGCCTGATTTCTCACACCTGAGGTCTGAGAGCTCTTGCGCTCTATGGAAGGTGTCCTTAAAGATCTGCCAAACTCTGTTCTGTTCCCCTGTCCCTGAGGACCGTTTCCCAGGGAGTTCTTCTGACTAACTCCTTGAAGAGCTGGAATTTTTCTTTCCTAAAATTTAGGGTCCTGACTATACTCCTTGTTTTTCCCATGTCCCTCAGGAATGTGAACTCCACCAATGAGTGATCACTCCCAGAGAAGAAGGATTTTGTCCATTTTGCTGGCTGGAAGCAGGCTGTGATCTGTATCATCCTCCTGAACCTCACCAGTCCTTGTCTGGAGAGAGCTCATTGAAATAGAAAATGCATATCTAAATGAGTGCATGTTTACCTACTTATGTAGAAATAAATTCACAGACAAGATTGAGACATGTAGACTCTTGACTTAATAACCTCTTTCTAGTACAGTGACAGCCAAGTGCTTCTGGAGGGGCCCAACTAGTCAATAGTGAATTAATGCTAATAAGCAATATAAAAAACCCAGGAAATGGCTATTTCAGGGAGTCCTAAAAAAGAATGCCAGACCTGAAAGGTACAATTTACTGCCAGTCTTGTAATGAAAATGAACTACAAGCAATATACAAGGGAAGAAGGGATGAAAGACTTTCATAAAATAAGCAGCAAAACTGTTCAGAGAACATAATGAAACAATTTATACTTAAGCTTAGTAAGATGCATCCTTACAGGCCGTGTCTGAAAATTTAAGAGGTACTGAAAAAGGGAAAAGATAGTTTTAAGAAAGTAAATGGCAAATAATTTATACAACTCCAAGCAGTCCAACAAGAGCTATTGAAACTCTGACAATATTTCATTTATTAGGGACCCTGTTCAATTTCTAATCAGATGTACTTAAAAATATCCCTTAACATAAACAAAGTGAATAACATCACCCTCATTCATTAGACACATATTTGTTTATCAGGCAGTGTAATTGCTTTAGCAAGTACCAATGAACATGGCCTGCCTTTGCAGTGACATCACATCTACCTTATCAGTGCAGTTCCATTGGTTTTAAACCTAAAGTACTCCAGACCATAAAATATAATGCATCATTAAAATATTAATGTAAATGTTGGAAACATATCACTAAATTTCTCTCAGCTCTTAGTTCTTCAGAAATTATTCTGGCAAAAAAGTCACACATCATAGTAAAATATTACTGAACAGGAAACAAAGGGAGGCCTGAGCTGCAGTACCATTATGTGCTTATTTATAAATATCTCCTTGTAGTCTTTTAGTTTTAGAAATTTAAAATGCAATCTCATATCAGTGGTAACAAGAGTAAAATCTGCCAGATCACACAGAGACTGCTGATTTCCAGTCTTAAAAACAATAAAGAACACCTCTTAATTATTAATCTTCAGCAGACAAGGTATCCTTTATTTGCACAGTTGCAAGTCAAGGGGCTGGGGTGGTTTGGAACTGTGGAATCAGCAAAAGGGAAACTATTCCTGCACCATTGACAGAGAGGCTGGGGGGTGAGGAAACCTTCCCTTCTGCAGATTACATTGTAAAGGCAAAATTCTGAAGCAGACGGGGGGCGGGGCAACATTTTAGATTACCGCAGCAAGATCAAGCACAACTGATCCACCAGAGACATCATCTGCCTGATTCAAGGTATGGGATTCATTTCACTTAATTGCCCAGGAGATATGCATATGCTGTTGAATTACTCAGCCTGGGTTCATTTTGTAGTCAGTGGAGAGAAACAGACATATTCAGGGCAGATTTGAAGGGACATATTTTAGGTGTTAACTGTAGACTGAGATGAATTGCATAGCAGAAAACATCTTTTCTCTGTAGAGTGTAAAAGGAGACTATACAGATTGCTCAGGTATAGATTGTGTACATTTAGTCAGATTACTACATTCTTTGGAGGAGCCCATCTAAGTTTTTCAAACAAAACCACTGAAAGGATCTTATCCATATTACAAGAAGAAAAGAAGCAAAATTTGGGGGTCATCTTGTACTATATGTTTTTCAAGCACCTAGTACCATGACATTTTCACACTTAAGCTTCCTTTGAATTCTAGTCTAATAAAAATAAAATATAGCCATAATAATATATACATATGGTACAGATATTTAAATTCCCTTAGACAGAGTATTTGCTTTGCTTAATAGCTCTCTTGTGTTTACTTTGAAGTACATAATCTACCAGTTTAAAATTTTCTATTTTGCCTAGGATAAAACTTGTTCAAACTTCACCACAAATTTAGGGTTTTTTTCTTTATTTCTTTTAAGAGAATTTAAGAGACATAATCATCTGTCACCACTAGACGGAAGTGCTTGTGCTGAAATATTGTTAAATCTAATTCCCTCTGCAGCACTTCACTGAAACTTATTGGTCTTAGATAGGCACTGGTTTGAATTCTGAAATTGGATTCTGGAATAAATAATCAAAATACAGTTCTCTTATTATTGTCTAAGTTGTGCTCAGAATCTAAGATAAAGATATCTTTATTATATTTGGAAGAATAGAGTCTTTTGATTAGTGCTCAGAGGAAAAGAGCTTTTGAAAATATGGGAGTGAGAATGTCACTTGTGCTATACTTACTGAATAACCCATCTGGGTAACAGGAGGAAATGTCGTTTCAGCAGGCTATCTACAAAGTATTCCCAGTGCCAAAATACATTAGATGCAATAAGGATTAGGAAGGCAGAGTAAAACTTGTCAGGCAAATGAGGCAATCTGGACATAAAGCAATAATTTAAGATACAAGCACTATGATTAAACAACTGATTTCTTTTACAAAAGTTATTTTTAAGAATCTATAATGATGTTTTCAACTAGAGGTGAGACATGCTTGAATCAAGACATTTGCAAACAAGGACCTAACCTAACTGGTATAAGTTTTATATAGAATGGGAAAAGTATAAGAGAGAATTCAATGATTCTATTTTTGCCTTGCTAATCTCTTCTCTGCCCCCGAGCACTCCCCTCCCACCAGTGTCTGTTAAACATCGTTTCTGAGAAACCAAAAACATATATTTTGGTTCCCACCTGTAGAACTCTTACTTAGATAAGAATGACTTACTTTTAAAGGTTTGTGAGATCAAAATCAGAACTTATATGAGACTATAGTAGTTTTGTGTCTGAAAACAGCTGAGTTTTGGGACATTTAATCAAATCTCAGAGGAAAAGTTTTGCTCTCTGTAGATGGTATTTTTAAAAATATTTTGTTCAGACATTAGTTTCATGACTGAACTTGTGAAACCTTACTGTAGAATAAGTTCTTCTGGGGATGGCAACTTTTATGATCTCTCAAGAATGCTTACACAACTGAGAGAGCTTTACATAGTGCAGTTTGATTTTCAGCTCCTTTTTTTTCTGTACCAGATCACATACACAAATATTCAAGCAAAATGCAAAAAATGTGAAAGGCAAATGAAAAAGCATCTTCAGAACCCACTTGAAGTCTAATATAACTTCATTAAATTCCCCACAGCTGACTTCTGTAGCTTTTGTGGCATTTAGTTGTAAACTCCTTGAGGTATAGTCAATTGAAACTTCATTCATTATATTACTTTTCTCCCATTCTCCTAATACTTCAGCTGCTGCAGGCCACCCATTTGGAAAAAAAAAACCCAAACCAAACAGTGCTACCCATTCCAGCACACATGGCTTTGTAATTTCCACATGATCCATTACCTGGAGTATTCCATGCCCTCACATAATAGTGTCGTTTAAATAATTTCAAATGTTTATGATTTATGCTAACAGCTAGCACTCATAAATGAGAGTTCCAAAAACTTAAGGAATAACTCAGGTTGCTATAATTAAGTGATGAAGAATATGAAAAAGAGCAACTGCAGTGGTAATGAAAAGAATATGAAACATTCATGTATCACAATTCTAATGCCATAACGGTATGAGAAAATGGTGAGGTCAGTAGTGAAAAAAGTCCTGAAAAAGCTGTGTCTGAAGGAAGTAGAGAGCTTACTGCCAATGATTTTTATTTGAAAATGGCAGTGACCAAGAGGGAAGAAAAGTTGTATGCATGGAAGGATTGTATATAGGATACTAAAGAACAGTTTGGGGAACATGATGCATTTGTCTTTATGAAGACAAGGATTCAACTAGTATGAGCTGTATTGCGCTGACCTCTCCAAGGGTCACACCCTTAAAAAGAAAAAAGAATTGTGTAATACAACAGCAGATCAAAGATCATTATTGGCAGAGGCTATGTTGGCACTTAAAATCCACTGAATTTAAACATAGTAAGAATCTAAGAAGGGTGGTTATTTTTAGGGATTACAGTCACTACTAATAACCATCTAAAAGAGATATTAAATTTTATGTTTTGTGATGTAAAATAAATGTAGAGACCTCTTATCAATGAGGTAGAGTGGGAGAAAAGTTAATGGGGAAGAAGATCCCTTATCTCTGCTGCAACGTTTCCTTGTCTCTTACTGTGGAGTACCTGGGTTTCAAGAGCAGAATCAGTATCTATCTCCTCTTCGCTATGGAATATTTATGTTTCTGGAGAACCTTTGCTTCAGTTGTTTTACCCACTCAATCTATTAATCCAAATTGATGCCTGACATAAATCTTTAATACAGTTGAGTTTCACAAGATTTTATTTTACCTCACAAAATTGCCCTATCCTTTACTACATTCTGAATGATCTTTAATTATAGAATATAAGTATATATAAGTATATATATATAAGTATATATAAATATAAGAAAAATGAAATAGCCTATATTCAAAGAAAATAAAATACTTGAGTAATTAGCTAGTATTTAATGAAAAAAACCTAGTAAATTTAGTGAGATCACTTAAATTTCTTTTTCTAAATGGGTTTTCAGCAAATCTGCTGACCACTAAAGAATCATATTCATTCAATTTTTCACCACAGAAAGGGAATGTGAAATGTGTGTTATCATAAAACATAGATTTTACAATGACACTAAACTGTTAATAGGCTAAAATATTTGTGTAATTCTAGCATGTTGGAACAAGTATGTTGAATAATCCTTAAGCTAACCTCTAAACCTTCTTAGAAGGTTACTGTCAGTGTGTTAGGCTACTGTTAGGTTATAAAATAAAACATATGAGGCTACCAAGTGCAAAAGGACTCAGGAGTGCTTACTTTGTGGGTGTGATTTTCCTAGAGTTATACATAATCCATACAAATTAGTTATCCTTTTGCTTTTAGTACTAACAATTATTTTCATAAGAAAAAAACCAAATTCTTATGTTCAGTGATTTCAAAGATTTACCCTCAAAATATAATTTGTGCAGCATTTTTTTTTTCTAGATGAGTAATTACATTTGAGTTGCCTCAAAAGGTAAATCCTATAATTTGGGTGATGATATTTTTCTTCCATTATTTGAAGACACAAAAAAGGCAAAGTTCTTATTTGATATGCAACTTCATTTACCTTTGCATGCATATTAACAGCTCAGTGAAGCTGTGTGACTCACTGTTGAACTTCGATGGTAGCCACCAGCTTCCTTCTGCTTCTAGTCACTGTCCTGATGAATTTCAGAATCCAATGAGGTTAGCCCAAGAGCAAGACAGAGAAGTGGAGTAAAAGCCTACACATTAATTATGCTGATGGGAAAAAGGCACATGTGGGGGTAATCAGAAGGCAATCAAAAGCATTTTACTTTGAACTTATAGTTTTGCTCTACTTTATTTGTTGCACTAATTTATAGCTTAATTTTTAACTTAAAAAGCAAATCCCAGTATTTTGAAATAATACACGTAATAATACTCAGAGTATTTTCAACACCGTGTCAGTTTACTTGTAGATGATTTTCAATACAAATACAATAGGGATATCTTTTACTTCATGAACATATAATGTCAATAACTGTTGTGGAAGGGTACATGTATGGTACAACTAAATAAAAAATTATTCCCCTGAGAATAAAAGTAACATATTTAGATATGCCTTTGAATAAATGGTTCCTTTGTATTAGATTAGATTTCTAATAACTACTTTCTTACCCAAAAATATATATATGTCTGTATATTGGATCCCAAGGTAAGTAATTAAGTATATAGACTGCAGAAGCATTTCTATAATAATTAAACAGTTTATGTTCTTTTGCCTAAATGACCAGATCCAAAAGCGACATTGTTACATTTGAATTGCAAATGTCTTAAATTTTCCTCTCTGGCTCCAGGGGTTATATACAGTTAGGTAGTCAAGCTCATCATGCATTGAACGAGGGAACATAGGCACTTAATTGTGTTATAAAGGAACTCAGCATCTGAAACTCCCTCTTGCTATTTGTTTTGTAAATTATCATTCTGGTGAAAATGACATACTTAATCTTTTCTTTGAAGAGAGATAATGAAAGAGGTGGAGGGCTCAGGCTGTATGCTGTCATGTTCCTGAGGACAGTAATGGACATGACTGTCTCTGACCAGCCCCTTTGTGGTCTCCCCTGACCCACCCACAGCCCAGGATCCCATTTCAGCCCCCCAGGGCTGTAAGTAATGGCATTATTGGGGTGCAAATATTCATCCTTCCACAGGTGCCTCAAGACTACCGTGGGGAGGGTGCACCACTCTGCTGTAACCACATATCACACGGGGTAGCCCAACCATAACTTCTCCCATCAGTGGAACTTTTCTTTCTCTCCCAGTGGAAATTCTGACTTGCAGAAAGCTGGCGGTGTACGTCAGCATTTGAAGAATCAGATATCAGGTTTCTACCTATATTTCCTGTTTGCCTCAGAAGTGTTTTCCAAATAAGGGTCACTCAGCATGATTTCCTGTTTTGATCCCTTTTTGAAAACTATTTTATGGCATTCATTAAGAAAATTAACTAGCCATCCAGCACCATATTATGCAATTAGCAGTTCCGTACATCTACTGAGCTTTCAACATTGACAGCCTTTTATAAAACCTTCTATCTTTCAATCTGCAAAGAGAAAATGCTTTTGCAGGGAAATTTAGTGTGTGTCAAATAGCTGGCTGAAATAACAAGGAGAGAATAAAATATACAGTATGCAAAAGACGGTCAACCATTTCTGCGAAATGATGAATTTTAATTACTATAGTTAATTACAATACAGCTACATTACTCTCACATCACAGATATGTTGGGTTAATGTGGATTAAGATAAAGTCCTATGAGGCAACAGCAGCAAAAATAGGACACCAAGCCATATTTATAGAGAGGAACAGAGAACTTTTCCCTAAAGATGTGAGCCTAAGCTTCTGACACCCTATTAAATGTCATGGTTTTAGCTGAGTGGCTAGTTCCATACGTTTTGACGTACCAGCTCTTCAATGTATGCAGTAGTCAGGTGAATGCCTGTTTTGTGATAAACAACCTTTTTCTTAATAATAAACTGTTTGAACTGCACAGTGAAACACGGTTTTATGATACCATCACATTACTCTCTTTTCCCTCCCCCAAAGAAAGAAAGAAAAAAAAAAAGAGAAGAGAAAAGAGAAAAAAAAAAAAGAGAAGAGAAAAGAGAAGAAAAGAAAGGAGAAGAAGAGAAAGGAGAAGAAAGGAGAAGAAAGGAGAAGAAAAGAAAAGAAAAGAAAAGAAAAGAAAAGAAAAGAAAAGAAAAGAGAAGAGAAGAGAAGAGAAGAGAAGAGAAGAGAAGAGAAGAGAAGAGAAGAGAAGAGAAGAGAAGAGAAGAGAAGAGAAGAGAAGAGAAGAGAAGAGAAGGAAAGGAAAGGAAAGGAAAGGAAAGGAAAGGAAAGGAAAGGAAAGGAAAGGAAAGGAAAGGAAAGGAAAGGAAAGGAAAGGAAAGGAAAGGAAAGGAAAGGAAAGACAAGACAAGACAAGACAAGACAAGACAAGACAAGACAAGACAAGACAAGACAAGACAAGACAAGACAAGACAAGACAAGACAAGACAAGACAAGACAAGACAAGACAAGACAAGACAAGACAAGAAAAGAAAAGAAAAGAAAAGAAAAGAAAAGAAAAGAAAAGAAAAAGAAAAGAAAAGAAAAGAAAAGAAAAGAAAAGAAAAGAAAAGAAAAGAAAAGAAAAGAAAAGAAAAGAAAAGAAAAGAAAAGAAAAGAAAAGAAAAGAAAAGAAAAGAAAAGGAAAGAAAAGAAAAGGAAAGGAAAGGAAAGGAAAGAAAGAAAAGAAAAGAAAAAAGAAAAGAATCATTTAGGTTGGAAAAGACCTTTAAGATCATCAGGTCCAACCATTAACCTAACACTGACAAGTCCACCACTAAACCATGGCCCTAAGCACCACATCTACACATTCTTTTAAACACAGGGATGGGGACTCAACTACTTCTCTAGGCAGCCTGTCCCAATGTTTGATAACTCTTTTGGTGAAGAAACATTTCCTAATATCCAACTTAAACCTCCCCTGGTGCAACTTGAGCCCATTTCCTCTCATCCTATCACTTGTTACCTGGGAAAAGAGACCAACACCCACCTCACTACAACCTCCTTTCAGGTAGTTGTAGAGAGCCTTAAGGTCACCCCTCAGCCTCCTCTTCTCCAGACTAAACAACCCCGGTTCCCTCAGCCGCTCCTCATAAGGCCTGTGCTCCAGACCCTTCACCAGCTTCGTTGCCCTTCTCTGAACATGCTCCAGCACCTCAATGTCTTTCTTGTATTGAGGGGCCCAAAACTGGACACAGTATTCCAAGTGTGGCCTCACCAGCGCCGAGTACAGCGGGACAATCACCTCCCTGCTCCTGCTGGCCACACTATTCCTGACACAAGCCAGGATGCTGTTGGCCTTCTTGGCCACCTGGGCACACCGCTGGCTCATGTTCAGTTGGCTGTCAAACAACACCCCCAGCTGCTTTTCTGCTGGGCAGCTTTCCAGCCACTCTTCCCCAAGCCTGTAGCGTTGCATGGGGTTGTTGTGACCCAAGTGCAGGACCCGGCACTTGGCCTTGTTAAACCTCATACAGTTGGCCTCAGCCCATCGGTCCAGCCTGTCCAGGTCCCTCTGCAGGGCCATCCTACCCTCCAGCAGATCGACACTCCCACCCAGTTTGGTGTCACCTGCAAACTTACTGAGGGTGCACTCAATCCCCTCATCCAGATCATTGATAAAGATATTAAACAGAACTGGCCCCAAAACAGAGCCCTGGGGAACACCACTTGTGACCAGCTGCCAATCGGATGTAACTCCATTCACCTCAACTCTCTGGGCTTGGCTATCCAGACATTTTTTTTACCCAATGAAGATTGCACCCATCCAAGCCACGAGCAGTCAGTTTCTCCAGGAGAATGCTGTGGGAGACTGTGTCAAAAGCTTTACTAAAGTCTAGTTAAATAACATCCACAGCTTCTCCCTCATCCACTAAGGCGGTCGCCTTGTCATAGAAGGAGATCACGTTAGTCAAGCAGGACCTGCCTTTCATAAACCCGTGCTGACTGGGCCTGATCACCTGGTTGTCCTGTACATGCTGTGTGATGGCACTCAAGATGATCTGCTCCATAACCTTCCCTGGCACTGAGGTCAGACTGACACGCCTGTAGCTCCCTGGGTCCTCCTTCTGGCCCTTCTTGTAGGTCAGCGTCACATTTTCTAGCCTCCAGTCAACTGGGACTTCCCGGTTAGCCAGGACTGCTGATAAAAGATTGAAAGTGGCTTCGTGAGCACTTCTGCTGGTTCCCTCAGTAGCCTTGGGTGGATCCCATCTGGCCCCATAGGCTTGTGTCTTTCTAAGTGGTGTAACAGGTGTAACCTAACTAACCATTTCTACTTGGGTTATGGGGGCTTCATTCTGCTCCCCATCCCTGTCTTCCAGCTCAGGGGACTGGGTACCCAGAGAACAAATGGTCTGACTATTAAAGACTGAGACAAAGAAGGCATTAAGTACCTCAGCCTTTTCCTTTCCTTTGTCACTATGTTTCCCGCTGCATCCCATAAAAGATGGAGATTCTCCTTAGTCCTCCTTTTGTTGCTAATGAATTTATAGAACATTTTTTATTATCTTTTACAGCAGTAGCCAGATTAAGTTCTAGTTGGGCTTTGGCTCTTCTAATTTTCTCCCTGCATAACCTCACAACCTCCTGAGTTGCCTGTCCCTTCTTCCAAAGGTCATAAACTCTCCTTTATTTCCTGACTTCCAGCCAAAGCTCTGTGTTCAGCCAGGCCAGTCTTCTTCCCTGCTGGGTTCTCTTTTGGCACACGGGGACAGCCTGCTCCTGCACCTTTAAGATTTCCTTCTTGAAGAATGTCCAGTCTTCCTGGACTCTTTTGCCCTTCAGGACTGCCTCCCAAGGGACTCTGTCACTAAACAGGATGAAGTCTGCCCTCCAGAAGCCTGAGGAGGCAGTTCTGCTGACCATCTTCATTACTTCTCCAAGAATCAAAAACTTTATCATTTCGTGATCACTATGCCCAATACGACCTCCATTACATTACCCACAACTCCTTCTCTATTCGCAAGCAAGAGGTCCAGCAAGGGCACCTTCTCGAGTTAGCTCACTCACCAGCTGTGTCAGGAAATTATCTTCCATACACTCCAAGAACATCCTAGACTGTTTCCCCTCTGCTGGATTGTATTTCCAGCAGATGTCTGGTAAGTTGAAGTCCGACACAAGAAAAAGAGCTAGTGATTGTGAGACTTCTCCCAGCTGCTTATAGAATATTTCATCTGCCTCTTCATTCTGGTTGGGTGGTCTATAACAGAATCCCACCATGATATCTGCCTTGTTGGCCTTTCCCCTGATTCTTACCCATAAACACTCAACCCTATTGTCACCATTGTTAAGCCTTAGGCAATCAAAACACTCCCTAACATACAGGACTACCCCACTGCCTCTCCTTCCTTGCCTACCCCTTCTGAAGAGCTTATAGCCATCCATTGCAACACTGCAGTTGTGCAAGTCATCCCAACATGTTTCCATGGTGGCAACTGTATCATAGTTTTCCTGCTGCACAATGACTTCCAGCTCCTCCTATTTGTTGCCCATGATGTGTGCATTGGTGTAGATGCACTTCAGTTGGGCTATTGATCCCGCCACCTTTTTTTGCAGAGAAACCCTAAGTCTTATGTGACCATACTCAGGCACTTCTGTGGTTTCGATCACATCAGTAACCCTTGAGTCTTTGCTGCCGCATGGACGTCCATCCCCTACCTCCACTGAAAGATCTCGCTAGCACATGGTCCCTCAAACTTTGGCATGCCACCCCCAGGCTTATCTCTAGTGAGCCTGGTTTTATCCTTTTCCCCCTTCAAATCTAGTTTAAAGTTCTTTCAATGAGCCCTGCCAACTCCTGTGCAAAGATCCTTCTCCTGCTTTGAGACAGATGTACCCCACCTGTCACCAGCAGGCCTGGTGTCATGTAGATCAACCCATGATCAAAAACCCCAAAATAACTGAAAATTACTCTCATATTTTATAGATTATTTTCATTTTATTAAGAGCCATTCTTTGCTAAATAGTAGTAAGCTCTACTAAAACAAGTATCCTGTTGCTATAGATAATCTCTTCAGAAAGAATAAGAAATCACTGTTATACAGAATGAGGTATTGCTTTCCCCTGATTTTTATGCATATTTTCTTTGATGCTTTTTCTCATTTCCTACAGCCTTCCTCTATTTGTAAAGAAACAAAAATTTTGGGGTTAGACATCTGCTTGTTTACATATTTAGAAATGTCACTATTTAAGTTGTATTCTTTCAACAATCTTCAAAAGTTGTATACTTAACGTTAGACTCATTCTAGTAGGATTAAAATCAGTGTCTTCAATGGATTTTTCTTCAGGTACACAAATTTCATTAAAGAATAATATAGATTATTATAGTTATGCATTACATAGTGGTAGAGTGTGGAATTTAGCCTTCAGGAGTTTGCTAATTCAAACCATTACTCTATGCCTACCTTTTAAATGAGCATAACATTTTAAATGAGTCAAATAAGATGGATTGCCTAGGTTCTATATCAGTTTAGATTTAGCTGGAAGGAAACATATAGCTGTTCATGTAGTCAAGGAGAAGAGATGTTCTACGTTTGAGACATCAAAACAGCAAGACCAAAAATCATTTGATACTTAGATTCCCTGCAATGTAAATGATAGTTATGAGGAACCTTAAATGCAGGGTGGTCCAATTAGCTAGATATCTAGATTGTACCAGTGCTCTATGATGGTTCAAAATTGGAAGACAGTAACCCGGCTTCTGTATAAGCTCTGTGGGGAACCTGGTCCAATAAGTATGTACAGTCTCAAACAGAATATATTCAGTAAAAGCATCATGGTCATGTTTCCTTTCATTAAGAATAAAAAAAATTAATTAATGAAACTGCTACTTGGGAAAATGATCCGAGGGCTGGAGCACCTCTCCTATGAGGCCAGGCTGAGGGAGTTGGGGTTGTTCAGCCTAGAGAAGAGAAGGCTGCGAGGAGACCTTATTGCGACCTTCCAGTACTTAAAGGGGGCCTACAGAAAAGATGGTGACAATCTTTTTAGCAAGGCCTGTTGTGACAGGACAAGGAATAATGGATTTAAACTAAAGAATAGATTTAGACAGGGTATAAGGAAGAAATTTTTTACCATGAGGGTGGTGAAGCACTGGAACAGGTTGCCCAGAGAGGTAGTGGAGGCCCCATCCCTGGCAACATTCAAGGTCAGGTTGGCTGGGGCTCTGAGCAACCTGATCTGGTTAAAGCTGTCCCTGCTCACTGCAGGGGGGTTGGTGTAGATGACCTCTGAAGGTCCCTTCCAACCCAAAGCATTCTATGATTCTAAGTTGGAACTGAGCTTTAGAATAGCAGACAGTTATTTGGTAAATGCTTTAAAAACAGAACATTGAATTATATGACCAGGTTAGTGTGAGGTGCTATATAACTTCTGCTCCTAATTTGCAAGAGTTCTCTACTCTTAAGACTAAAAAAAGCTTAAGGTACATGGCTGCTTTACACTCTTTTGTTTTAGAGGGGCTGCAGTATAGGCAAGAATGAAAACTTATCATACAACAAAAGAAGAAATAAAAGATATCTCATTTTGCTAGCCAGTGGTAAGAGAAGTCCTGTATTCAAAGGACTGCCTATATGGTGCCCACTTAAGAAGTACTGAACAAAACATAGGGCAGTACTGGGAGATAGGAAGACCTAGATCAAATCTCTGACTCCCTAGGCAAGAACTCTGAAATAAACTATTTTGTGGCACTGCCAATGTGGGGAAAGCAAATACAAACCAACATAAGAGATGAAGTCTGACCTTCACAGAAGTGGGAGCATGAGGCCAATGGGATTTTTAAACTCGAGTTCTCTAGCCTTTCTAAGAAATAAACTAGGTTTGTTTTCTACCACAAAAGGTCTATTTCTATTGGAGGAAAGCAAACTTTTTTCCAGCTCTTGTAGAGACTATAAAGTTTATTTAAACAGATCAATGAAGTACTGCAGGAAGTCAAATTGCTTAGGAGGAAGACAGAATAATGGTGAAAGATAAAACATGTGGGGTACAGTTATATCTTCAGAGTGACTCCTGTATATATAAAAGTCTTGCTACTGACAAAAAAATATTTCTGCATAATTTCTTCCTCCACAGTGACAGAGAATCATTTTCTGCAGCTGTTTGGGTCATCATAGTGATTTCTGGAGTCTGTCACAGTTTGCACGTGGTCCAGATTCACCTATCAGATGATCATAGAATCATAGAATCGTTTAGGTTGGAAAAGACCTTTAAGATCATCCAGTCCAACCATTAACCTACACTACCAAGCCCACCTAAACCAATCAAGGGTAGACTAGACTAAACCTTATCCCGAAGTGCCACATCTACCAGTTTTTTGAACAATTCCAGGGATGGTGACTCCACCACCTCTCTGGGCAGCCTCTTCCAATGCTTGACTACCCTTTCCATGAAGAAATTTTTCCTAATATCCAATCCAAATCTCCCCTGGTGCAGCTTGAGCCCATTTCCTCTCGTCCTATCGCTAACTACTTGGGAAAAGAGACCAGCACCCACCTCACTACAGCTTCCTTAGGAGAATGCGGTGGGAGACTGTGTCAAAGGCTCTGCCGAAGTCCAGGTAGATGACATCCACAGCCTTTCTTCATCCACCAGGTGGGTCATCAGGTCATAGGAGATCAGGTTGGTCAAGCAGGACCTGCCTTTCATGAGCCCATGCTGACTGGGCCCGATCCCCTGGTTGGCCTACACATGTCTGTTGAGCTCACTCAATATGAAGCACTCCATAATCTTTCCTGGCATTGAGGTCAAGCTGGCAGTCCTGTAGTTCAAACACAAACGTTTTACTCAAAAAACATGCTAGGTGACATTGGTTGGATTTACAATTTATTATGATCCCCTCCCCTGCTGCCCAAAGTAGGCTTCTTTTTTTCCTAACTGTCATTTCAGCAAACAGCCTGGGGTCAGGTTCTTTTCTTCTCATACCACCTGTCAGGCAGATAAGACCAGAATCTCTGCTTACTGAAGCTTTCTAATAGTGCAGTATTATTTGACGATTTTTGATTTATGCTATTGGAGTGTTACACTAGGTTTTGAGATCCTCCAGGCTAAATGGTGACCTCATGTGCATTTATGCAGCCTAGATATTGATATCAGACTCCAGTGAGACTGCCTTACTGTAATCAAGGCTACCCTTTGGACTGCAAAATTTCCATTACTGGTGTTAATCTGTGACCAGGTAAAACCTTGAATTGTCTCTAGAAGCGTAAGGACAATTTAGTTCTTGAAACTGGCACTCACAGTGAAAAAAAAAAAAAAAATGAAAAGAAAAAGGAAAGCTGAGCAAATGTGATTTGAAAGACTGAAGTCACTGACAGAGAACCCCAAGATGTTGGTTGTACAGTCACATTCCAGACCACGACACTGTCTTAAGGGAACAGTCAATAACCATGCTGTCTTATGGGAATGAGGAAAAGTATTTTCCTTTCTAGCTTTGATTTTCTGCGACTAGCCTAGTGTTTCTTTTCTACAGTTCTCTTCCTATTCTAAGTTCCATTTCTTAATCAAACTAGAAAAAAAGAAAAAGCTGTAAGAAAGGACTAAAAAGAAACATTGAATCAAGGTTGCCACATAACTTAAATGACATTTAATTGCTGACATTCTATATATCCATGGTGCTTTCAAAGAACTAGCTTGTGATGGCCTTCATGCAGGAATAGGGTTAGGAAGAATGCAACCAGTATTATTCATGAAGATGGGGAGGAAGTAGTTTGGTGCCCTCCTTCCTCCTGTGAGAGTATTTGGGTCTCACGGGGTTCCTGAGTTGTATCAGATGAAGTTATGTCTATGTGGTCCTTTAATCAAGCTAGAGGCAAATTACTGTGACTTGACCCCATCTCTTCCCCGGCATATCAAAGCAGCACAAGGATGCTTGAAACTGTGCTAACCAAGCAGCACTTGCATCCATTAAAAATCATCATAAGCAGCTGATAATGTCCATCAGCACTCAGATCAAAGGTTTATTATTGTGAAATTCCTGCATGTTCCCTCAACTGATCTGATCAGGGGGTCTCAACAGGAACAAGGTTGTAGAGTTTGTAAATGTCTGGTTGAAACTTCTAACACAATAATGAAAAAAAGTCAGGGCTTCATAAAGAGGGAAGAAAACAGCAGGTGGAAAAAAGTGGTGAGTCCTCTGATGGTGGATTTGGCTGCGTGCAACTCTGTTCAGAAAATGCTGTGCCTGCTGTTTTTATAATAGGATGACCTTTTCCACTGCAAAGACATAGCCATCACAACCATTAGTAAAGCACTAATGAATAGCCTCCTATTCAAACAACAGTAGCAAAGCAGGAAACTCATATCTCCTACGTCCCTTTCACTTCATTTAAGTGTGTATTCTAAAACCTCATTGAAAACAGGACATTTCGATGAGAGAAATAGCAGGAATGTCACACACAATAATTCCTGCTACAAAGTTCTCAATTTGCTGCCTTTTAATGGTTTTTTTAGTATGCATATGCTTAACACATCTGAGCACAAATTACTCTTTGTGCTATTATTGTGCCTAGGAGCCATGATCCAGGTAAAGGACTCACCAAGTTATGTAATGTGCAGCTGTGAACATATATGCTCCTGATTGATCTTGTGCTGCCATCTCTAACTAATGTCATGACTTTTTTTCTATCAGACTTTGCCATTCTTGAGGGGTATGAATCCTCAATAGGTGTGATTAAATATCCACTCAAAAGTGGTAATCACTTGAGATGCTGTATTATTCAGACTCCTGCTTTTGTTTTCTGGTAAAAACACAGGACTCAAGGCG
The DNA here is from genome assembly GCF_030463565.1 of Pelecanus crispus. Classification (NCBI taxonomy): domain Eukaryota; kingdom Metazoa; phylum Chordata; class Aves; order Pelecaniformes; family Pelecanidae; genus Pelecanus; species Pelecanus crispus. The sequence continues at coordinate 108,470,169 of NC_134645.1, forward strand.
CTCTTTAGCCCAGATTTTTGAGGTGGAGATCATATTCTACCTTCATCTTATAGAAGTAAGGTAACATATTTAGTTTGTGTAAAGTTTTGTGAGCCATAAATTGCTTTAGATTTAGCTGTGTATAATTTTCCCTAATACCCATATATTATGCAAAACAGGCTGCAGAAAAAGAAGTCTTTCTCCCTTTTGAATTCTCACTGTTGGTAAAGAAGAGTCTGTAGCAAGAAATCTATGTTATATGAGCTGTCTGTAGGCCCTTAGGTTTTCTTCAAAAACACTTAAACTCTTAATGAGATAATTGTTAAATTGAAAAATTAACCACCAGAGTAAGTCTGTTTATGTAAGCATATCCTTTCACTTTACAAAGAAAATAAGAGTTGAGAATGAAAAGTATATTTTCCAGGGCTTAGAAGTGATTTAAGAACATAAGATATGCTCACATTGTAGTTAGATAACCTTTACTACTTTTGGAAACCCACTGCTTGTAGCAGGCTGTTGCTCATGTCTGCCCAAAATGTTGGCCTGCTCCCAAAGGAGTACAGCTGATCATGCAGGAGCACCCATGCTTGTGCTTCAAACGTGGAAATGTCATGTTAGCTTGGAAAGCTCCCAGAGCATGGTTGATTTAGCTTGTTTCGCTGTATTTAAACAATTTATTCCTGCTAAAAACTTTCAGACATCAAATTGTGTACTATTGGTTGACCTGCTAGAATGGATTCAGAAAAGATCCATACCCTTAATGATGCAAATAGACATCTGGTCAAACTTTCAGAAGCAGCAAACCAGATGAGATCACCAGTTGTCATAGATGTCAGTGGAAATTCTGAACCTTTGTGTGTATTGTTAAGCATTTATATGTAACTTCAGCCCAAATCTTCATATATATTTTAGCATTTAACCCTTAATAATTTGAATGAGAATCAAGAGCCTAATTACTTGTGAAATAATTAAATGTATGATTTGCTTTTGAAAACAAATCTTAAACTCCTACAATTTAGCATAATACCTATTATATATATTTTTATGTACTGTTGACATTCTTACCTGAATAGGCAGGTGTGCTATAATATGTACACGAAGATTTGAAAAGATCTGTTGGGCTCAGAGGAAGTTATTTAGTTTTTATCAGCTCAGTTACATCAATTCCTTCATTTTATTGATGCTATGCTTCTTGTTCACTCCATCAACTTTTTATCTCACTCACACACAGAAAAATGAAGTTATGAGCTAGCACAACTGATATCAAAGTCACTAGTCTACTGTTTTTTAATTTGCCTATAAATTAAGCTGTGAAATGGATTTTAAAAATTTTGATTAAAAACACTAAAGAATGTTTCCAAGAGGAGACAACTGTGCTAAGCTTCCTTCCATAAAGAAGTTTTATAAGTAGGTCATAAACCCCTGAAATTAAGTCAGAAATGCTGACAGACCCCAAACTTTTAGAAGCTCTGTAAGCTCCAGTCTAATCATGTTCTCCCAGAGGGGAGAAATCTTTTTCTTGAGACTAAATTGTAGACTGTAAAATTGTTGTTTTGTCACGTAGAGCTCTGAGTATACAGTAAAGAAATGTACAGCAAAGAAGAAATGTGTTGTTACTATAGCAACTAAAATTCAAAAGTATATCTGAAAATTACTATTTTTTCTAAATTTAGCCTATGAAAAAATTCCTAGTCTTGCTTAATTGTGCTATATGATATAGCTTTCATTTATTAGCATGGGTCAGAAGAACTCTGAAACTACACAGAAATGACTGGAGGTAAACAAATATAAACTAACCAGCAATTTGTCCCCAGTGGACCTTACATATACAAGGGCATGGAAAAAAATACATAGAATTAAACATCTAAAATTTTCATCTTAGAAGGTGTATGTGTTTATGTGTGTATGTGAATGAATTTGTTTATTTTACATAATCCTCTTCTAAGAAAGGATCAGTTGTTTGTTGTTTTTTTTTTTTTTTAAATTTTTCAAAACTGTATCATGATGATTATGACCTTTATATGAAATGTTTATGTTTAGCAGAAGGCTTTGACAGAAAACATTTGTGGGTTTTGCAATTTTTTTATATATCAGGTATGGAATTTCACTTTCAAGTGTTTGCATTTCCTAAGGAAAAAAGGATATAAAATACATTATTGTTTAACATTATTTTTGCACATTGCATACTATGGAGTATATATTGATAGAAAACGAAAGTCTCTAATCTACTGTTTGCATTTTTTATGTAAAATAAAGCCAGAATAGATAATCCTATTATGGTGGAGAAGAGTAACTAGAAAGTAACAAGACAGACCCACAAAAGGTCACTGAGGCTATTATTCTGTTTCCATCTCTGCAGTAGAAGTGACAATTTCTCTCTGATATACTGATTACTGCTATAGTACCTCTGCAATACCATGGAAGTTTATTTTATGCTGCACTGGAAAAGAGCACACTTGAAAGAAAGAAAAAAAAAACAAAAACAAACAAAAAAAAACCCAAAAAACCCCTTTCAGACCTACTGTGGTCTTCTTGAAGGCATATTAACAAGCTATAACTTGGAGCTTTTTATTATGAACTGTCTTTTATGTTCAAACCTTATGGAATTTCAAACTTGTTTGCATGTGTGTATATTTTTTGGTTTTCCTTGTACTTTACTATTCTCCAGCTCATTGACTTTTTTATACTATAGTAACAGTATTTCATGGTTTTAATGAAATTATTATTCTATGTTTGCCCACTTATTGGGCACATAGATTAGATGTGTGGTTGATGCCCATCTCTTTGGTGAGGAACCTGTAAAAAAAATGGAGATTCCATGGTCTCAGATTATATTAAACATAAAAGATGGGTTAGCAGAAGCACCTTGTAGTGGAAGAGTGAGAATGTAATCAGTTTTGCAACAATATAGTTAACAGCTTCAGATTATTTCATCCAAAGAATCAACATAATATATTAAAATTCATCTCATATTTTCAATGCAAACAAGTGTCTGTCTTGGTTTTAAAAAACTTTTGTGAACCAGGTCTGTTGCTTGTAAATAAGCTTGTTAGCCAGAATGATTTGGTCTCCCCTTTAATTTCAGTTATCCCTAGTACTAAATACACAAGGAGGACTTCTGTTGGTTTGGACTTAGTAAGAAAACCAGCAGAAACACCACTTTCCCTTCCATGACCAGAGACATTTAGCCCTTGACTTCAATACTTCTTTCCTTTCTCCACCCCTGTACATAAAAACATACCTGAAAGAAGCCTTTGTGACTTAGATTACACTATTATTGCAAGTAACTTTTTTGTTGTATTTTCTTATTACCTTAAAGCAGTTGTGTTTAATTTTTAATGTTAATATTTACTGAAATTTCTCCTTTAAAAAAACAAACAAAACAAATGCAACCAAACACACACAAACACACACACACACATGAACCAACAAACCAAAAAAAACCCAAATCCAAAAAAAACAATTTAATTTCCTCCTGCAGAGGAGAGACTTAACTACATGAAGTCCCAAGGTCAGGTAGTAGCAACATGTGGCTCTGTTCCTAAAGCTGTGTAAACAAACTTCAGTGCCAATCTTGCAACAACCCCCTGCTAATATTAGAGAACAATTTCCATTAATTACAGTCAATACAGATTCCTCACACTTAATCTGGAATATTCAAGACAGCAAACAAGACTAACTACTGAAGAGCATGGGAAGAACTAACTCAATGTGCAATTTGGCCCCAGACAATTAAAAATTATAATTTCTCAGTCTGCCTATCATCTCCCTTAATACTGTTTATTCATTTCTTTAAGAATTTAATTCTCTTTGCACTCTCATATTCATATTCTCTACTTTACTTACTTACTTTTCTCCCTTTAGCCACATTACTTCTACTTAACAATCCCTGACTACAAAGATATGATTAGTATGTTATTAGATGAGACAGATACAGAGAACATCAAGGAATAATTTCAGATATATAGAAAAACAAACATATTCCTATTCCTATTTTGTGTTTTAGTCATAAGTATTAAACATAATCCTGATTATTAGCTGTGTGTTGCAATCCCTATAAAAAGCTGTAGGCAAAGCTTCTGATAGAAAGACAAATGCTAAAACCCAGAAACTATACAAACACTAAGGAAAACTCTACCATTAATAAAGTAGGTATTTTTGCAAATGAAAATAAAAACCTGAAAGACCTTTAAAGTATGTGGTCATTTAAGATAAAAACTAGCTAAGGAAAGTAAGCACATATTATATTAATTATAATTTATTTATTTAGACTATTTTTATATCATTTATTCATGAAATTAAATATTATGAATTTACAGATATCAGAAATAATAATACAACACAAGACTTGTATTGTAAATGTTAACAGAACACTTTCTGAAAGTTGGGTGTAGCAAGCTTGCCATCTACTGATCAACAGAAAAGATCTTTCTTTGCAAGGCATTTTTGTATACCATAATATTTAGTTTGAAACCCTCTTTATATGATGTGTATTTAAATAAATCTGTTTCCGGTGCTTCTGCAAGTCAATATAAAGCTTTAAAAGTACTATGCTAGTGGATCAAAGATGAGTTTGAAGTACTTATACCCAGTGAGGAATATTTCACTAAGAGACACATAATTTTATTCAGTATTTGGGGAACTCATCTGGCTTCTCTTGTAACAGTATATCCTTAATTCACAAATGTTCTGATGAAATTAAAACATTGTTTTATGAATAAAATGGCAAAAGGAAATAAATATTCCCACTTTTTCCAATTCTATCCATTTCACAAAGAGATCTTCACTTGTCCCCTGCCATGTGTCAGTTTTACCCTCAGTCAAACCTTGTCAGTGAGTAATGGGAAACTGCAGAAAATCCATATGTCTGGTATATTTGGTGCTGTACACCCTCATGTTCCATTCAGATGGATTTAGACACAGAAGTTGAAGTCCACAGTTATGTCATATGTACAACAAAGAAAGGTCTTTACCCTCTTTTAAGAGAGTCCTTCTTATAGGTCAGGACCCTCTATTACCATTATTATTACTATATAATTTTTCACTTTACCTCCATTAATTAATTTCATTCAATGTAGAATTGGATAACAAAGCATGAAAGTGGATAACCTGTGACTAAGAGCTAAACAGTGATGGATTTTTTTAACAACTATCTCTTTATAATCATTTGGATTTTTGTGGACATATATATAGTGTATAATACCTTCAGAACAAGTGAGGATGTAAAGCTTCTGAAATTGATAGATCAGAGCAAGACTGAAAGGACAGAATATGCTCTTTCCAAGCACACATGAAAGCTTGTCTTTCCACCTACAGCATGTAGAGTCAGTGGCAGCTTATTTTTCCACACAGTTGCCATGTAGTTCATATGGCTGGACTTTTTTTAATATCTTCATTACTTCTCTGCTGGATAATACTCTCCTGTAAATCCATTATTTAAAGTTTGATTCTTATTTCATTTGTACTGGTATAAATCAGGAATGGTTTCACCTCAGTTGAGGGATTTAAAATTACCTTTTTTATCTCCAAATTGAATGAATGTGTTTTGCTGCAGAACCTCCCCTACATAGGACTGGGATTTCTAGATTGCATGGGAGTATAACCTAAAGACAGAAAGTCCCAGAGCCAGTATGATTTGTAGAGACTAAGATATTTCAAGAGATTTGTCTGTAGAAATCAATAAGCTTTGTGAAATAAATTTCCTAGCTGGCATTCAAAATCTCTACCACAACTGCCGTACATAGCTTTATATGCCAAGCAGGTTAAAAATCTGTCCTTGGGAAGGGGTGGGGGAAATCGGCAAGATTTGGGATGTTTTGCTTGTCTGTTCCTTAAGGCTACATTTCTGTATCTTTCAGAAGGTGACCTGAAAGTACTCTGCATTTCTGGGACCAGATAGGTCAATCTGTTCTGGGAAAGCTTTGAGTCTGTTGGGGCAAATGAGTCATATCCATCCTGCATATCAGCAGGAGTACATCACAGCATGAAGGCTATCCCAGAATGCTTTGCACTTCAGCTCTTTATAAACACCCTGGCTCATCAGCCTCATCCACACCTCAGCAAATGCCAGAAAAGAGGCACATACGGCATAGCTCTTCAACGTCTGCTTTGCTTTCCCCAGGATTCTGTTGGCCTCATGGTGCTGCCACCACCCCTGGTAAAGCCTGGATCCTAGAAAGCTGTCTCGGAAGCATCCGCAAAGGATCCACAAGATGGGGAGGTTGCAAATGAAGTTGATATTGTGTGATGGGACAGTGGCACTATTATGTACGCTCTCCACTATTCCACGCCTCACTTTCTTTTTCAAAGGAATTATTTAGTATTACAAAAGAGAGCTTGGAATGAATGAAAGTATATTAAGTGTGGATAATGGGAGTTGATGACCTCTATGTAAAATGAGAGTAAACTAGTAGATTATAGCTACTTTTCGGTGCCATCAGAGTTAAAAGGAAACTGATAAAGGACCATAGTTTTGTTGTTTTTTCTCTGCCACGAAGTAAACTGAAGAGAAGGATTTACGTATTAGATGGAACATCTAAACTAAATGTCACGATCAACCTGAAAATATTGTACTATTGAAATAATAAGGCTGTAGATATTGGGAGAAATATAAATAATCAAAATTTTCTAAACATTTTAAGATAAAGTTGGGGCTCTTTCAGTGTCAAAGTAAATTTAAATTAAATAAACAGAATTTGGTATTCATACATACTTTTAAGCACAGGTAGCAGAATCAGAGAAATTGAGAAAATATTACAGATATATTTGATCTTTGAAAAGACGCTTATTAAAAAGGGTCAACTTCATTTTTGTAATAAAATACTAAATCTTAAAAGTAGGACAACTAATGTGGAGAACAGCACAATGATAATTAAGTATTAGGTTCTAGTGATTTCCACAAAGTGTAAATAGAAGATTAGGTAAATATAGGATTCAGTGTGTTAACAAAATTGCTCTAAAGTAAACTTTTACATTGAGTAGCTTTATAATTCCAAAGATGTCATTTCATAAATACTTATCAGAGGATATTTAATTACACTACTTATGTAGATATAGCTTCTTTAAGTTTTCCTTATGGTATAACACTACATGCAGATCTGAAAAATAAGAACAAACTATTGTCTTTTCTCAAAACTCAAGTCCAACTTCAAATATGAAAAAACCAGACATAGCTTACTGAATTAGTCTTTTGTCTCAACTGAATTTGATGCAGCATCTCCTGAATGTTACAAAACTTATCCAAGATCAAGCTACATTGAATCATGGGGTAAGGGGGGCTCAGGCAGCAACAATTCATTTTGGATTTTTTTAAGTGTCATTGCACTGTAAATCTTAATGTAAGATGCATTAAAACATTAAAATATGTCTTCAAATAGACTCATTATATTTGATTATAACCTCCCTTTTTTGTTTTCTGCTATAAATTTTGTTCCTAAAACTTTCACAACTGACCTATTAGGAACAACTGTAGCTCAGCTGGAGTGGTTAGATTGAAAAAGTCAATATTCTTACTGTTTTAAACAAGATGTTTGAAGCTATTAGCATTCTCCATGTTTTTATTTTTCCACATGTAATTTAAAAGTCTCAAGCAGCTGCCGGTATTATTCCTGTGACATACTTCCTTCCTGCTGTTCAGTGAGAAAGATGAATACGTGATTCTCTTCTTGCCTGTATAGTCTTATTCCTGGTGCCAAGTCTAGAAATTTACATCAGAACTATTCTGCTTTCTTAAATGTAATGTGTCCATTTACTCCATAGAGTGGACTAAATACAGCACTGCATTTTCCTGGCTTTACCTATTTGTAATTCATATAGGAATTACGTTGAAGAAAGACACAGAGTAAACAAGCAGTAAGTCAAAATCATTTTATTCTTTAAAAGAATAGCAGAAAGCAAGTATTTCATGAATCACTGCAAGATGTAGTTAAAACTGATGGATCTTATGAAAGACATAAATTTTTAGGACTGGCTTAAGACCAGCCTCTAAATAAAACAAGGGTGAGTGACAGATGTTAACCCATTTCCAAGGTGTTCTGCTGCTTATATTGATACAGCAATTGAAAATAACTCACACAATTCCTAGAGCATGAAGTATAGAGCAAGAGATTTTTACGGCTCCTGTAAGTTATAACTGCTACTTCTAATCCAAAATATATACTATATTAGTTTTCCCTTTCTCTTCTGCTTTTACCAAAACCTTACATCATGAAAGTACTTATACATGAATTACTAAATCCTTTACAGCTGCAGGTCTCTTAATTTAATTAAACAATTAATTAATGCATTATGATATAAAATTCACTGGCATATGCCTAAATCAACTGAGACTAAAATGTGTTTACCAGGCATCAGGTAGTCAATAAATGTGATGTCAAAAGCTGAGCAAAGATGGACCTGCATTGTTTAATTTTCTGTGATTCTAAATTTATATTTTAAAAAAAGTCCTAAGAAAATTCTGCACAAAACTTTGTCTTATTGCAAAACTGAGCCCAAATAGTTTTCTAATTTTTGGCAGCTCTAAAATTCTAAGGTTTTGTTACCATTAAATTATTTACCATCCAAAGGAAAAATGCTAAGGTAAACCTGTACGCTATGTGTCCAATTGTCTGCATTTAGTTAAAATTTGCTTTTCTATCAAATCAGAAGTATGTTATTTTATTTATATTGCAAAACATTTATGATCTCTTTTCAAACCTACATTTGATTTTATCCTTTAAGGTAGTAGTATAATACTGGAGCACAGCAATTCCTGACTTGTGATGTCTGCATGAACCATTGGGATTTGAAATTGATTACCCAGTCTTTAACTGATGCCAATGCAATCAGGCTGTGGCCCTTCACACATCACTTAACAGTCTACTTGATGCCCTGTTGTTTAACTGTGAGGAGCATCAGTAAAAACACAGGTTATGACAGCAATTTCTCATGAAACACTGATATACTTTCATCCGTATTATGAAGCTGTTATGTACTAATAGCCAGATTCTCTTCATTATCCAATAGTGTGTAAAACACATTCTTAGTATGTACTTTATGGAATCTGTTTAAAATTTACAAAAAGTTGGGGTTTTGTGTCTTTTGATTGTGAAATAATAAATGTTTCACAATGCACAATACAGTATAAAATTCTGCTAACTTAAGCTGAGAAGCTTTCTAACTAACATTAGGTAACTGTGCTAACTGGTTTATTTTATATATGTCTTCATCTGTATGTCTGTGTGCCCAAGCAAATTTGTATACTGTTTTTGGTGTAAGAGGCGTTGGCTGAAAACTCACCTGGGGAATGAGTGTCTCTGGATAGACATTTTACTTTTTCCTTATGAATGGAAGTGGAGGAAAAACAGGGCGAATGGCAGAGGGTAGCCATATTCCTAAGAACTGAAATTTATTGAGCCTTAGTTTGTAGTGGATAGGGAAAGATCAAAAGACCAGCATCACAGGAAATAATTTATATTGCAAATGAGTTCAGCAAGTAATTCCTGAAGGCATTAAATATTGCCCTTGTTCCATCTTCTACAATCCTGTTGTAGAAGCCTATTAGTCCTGCAGTTGAGCACCTGTTTCAGAGTTCAAACAGTATATGTGTTCTTATATAAAGAAAATGAGGGGTTAAGTCTTCAGGAGATGCAGAATTTTGCCCTTCTTCCCTTACGCTCTGGAAAAATTTCCAGTTCTTCCCTGCCTGTGAGAATAATCCCAGCTATTTTCCTTTCCACACTCTTGTAAGTGATCCAGACCTCCCTTTCCCAGAAAATCTTCTCTGCATGGCTCTGTGAGTGTATGCACATGCATGTGCTTAGAAGGATATTTGAATGCATCATTTATTAATCCCAAATTTTTGGTGTTTGATATATCCCTCACTAACACCAGGTTAAGTTTCTGGTAGGTAGAGACAAGATTAAATTGCAGATATTGGGCATTTTCATCTTTCTCGCACCTGGGTTTTCAGCTGCTGCTTGAAGTAATTTCTTCTAGTTTCTCTGCAAATCTTCCCAAAAACATTTCAGTTATATAACCAATATGTAGAAATCCAAGTGTGACCATATTTGCAGTCATTTCATTTCTGACCTAGTTTTCCAGTGCAATCTTCTTGTTTCAGTAATTATTTCTAGTTAGACATGATGCAGCTGTAGCATCTCATGGAAAAAGACCCACTAGAGGGAAATACATACATACTTAGCAAAGAAAAAAAAAAAGGACTGAAGTCCAACTTTACTGAGATGCTCCATGACTTCTTGTATTAACTTCAGCACCATATTGAATTATTTCAGCTTCATAACGAAGGCAATTTATGGGGACAAATTTTTTTCAGTGCTGCTTCTGGTATCTGTTCCAATTTTTTTCAGAACCTAAAAGAGAATGAAAATTGATAAATATAGATATGGTCAATTGCTATGGTGTCATGGAAAAATCTGAGTTGAAGTAATATGATAAATGGATTTATTGAATTCTAAATCTAATTCCAATCCTTAAAACAAACAGCATGAAACATGAGAGGAAATACCCTGAGGCAGTGTAACCATTAGTCATTATCTTCATTGTTATGGCAGAGAATTTAACTTAATCTGAAATATTTTATTAAAACTAAGTATGATTTGATTTCTTCTCTGTTTTATCCCCTCCTTCCCCTGCTGGACTTTGTGGGTTGTACATAGAGACTGAATGTAGTCATGTAAATATAGTGAGGTTGGTCTTTTGGCCTGATTTGGTAACAGTGGTGAACATACTAATATACTTACACTGGAAGGTAGCATTGCCAACGCTAATGAGAGTGCAAGCTTGACTTCTTCCATATTGACAAACTTTCATAAACATTGATTGACATAAACATTGTCTGCAAATGTGATTTGCGAAAGAGAAACATTTCACTGAATGTCAGCCTTTAGAGGGCTTGTTAAAAGATCAGTGGTGAGAAGACTGGAATAAGAGTCCAGATCCCCAGCCTTGAGCAAGGTCCTGTTACCCTGAGACAGAAGGCCCCAGTTCTTAGCAACAAGGTACATCAGAGTACTATGCAGAGACACCTGAGTTAAAGTTGGATGAAACTATCTTGGAAATAATTGTATGAGCAAGATAATTTTATTTTACTTCTTTTTTTTTTTTTTTTTTTTTTTTTGTGTTCCGAAGAAATTCAGGTGTTAAGTAACTTTCATAACAGCTTTTATTAGGTTGCAACTTTTAACACAATTCTCATGGTTTTTACAGGGAAGCTCAAGGAATATGTTAAAGTGATTTGCCCAAGATTACAAAAAAAAAAAAAACCAAAAAAAAACAAAAAGCAAAAAGAAATCATACAAAAGAAGAGTCTAGGAAAAATAAAGAAAAAATTTTAAGACTTGCAATACTGAAATCCCAGTAAAATATTAATTTTATTCATCTAGTTTTGGTAGTTTTGGTTTTTTTACCCCCCTACAATAAAGGAAACTAAAATATGCATAGTATATAGAGAAGAATAAAGAGAGTTTTAGCTAGGGACAGTTCTGCAAACAGTTTAATTATTTTTTATATATTGATTACATGTAGTTTACTGATGCTTAGAATTCACTTTTCTACTGATTTCTGCTTTTGCAAACAGCATTTGAGATGTTTGATTCTGTAGTTTCAAAACTTGTGCTGACTTTCATCTTGTACTAGTAAAAACATGTTAAAGATAAGGATGCCAGCTGAAACATAGTAGAGCTTGAGATTTATCTTTAAAGTGAATGAAAGTTTTGGGGGTTTTGCTTTTCTTTTTTTTCCCCCCTCTTTCTAAGTATAAACAGCTGTGTGTGTGTTTAAAATTAATCTGTTAGCTAAGTCTTCAACTCTTTTTTGCTGGTCTTGTTACCTGGAAATCAAAGTGAACTGTTGAGTGATACAGAGTTTTATAGAAACTATTAATTTTTTGAAAGTGCTGAAAGGACTCTAAATGTTTTTTTCTCACTTGGCTTTGGGTATTAATATTTCATAAAACTTTATTATAATTTAGTATGAAAGACGTGTTGACCTCTGGGTAACTAGTTATTTTCAGTGCAAGCTGCATTGAAATGCAATGAGAATGAGAATGTAGTGTTGAACAATACAGTTATGAAGAGAAAGCATTTTGATTATGCTGTGTTGTGCTGAAATTTGCAGTACCTAAGATTGTGTTGAGAGCATTTTCCATCAGATAAGAAAATCTGTGTAAGTTTTAAAAACCATTGCAACTGCCTTGGTGAAAGCCTGTAGACTGAGACTGGCCAAAATAATCATGATTTGGGATAATCTGAAATTCTAGTCATATCTGGAGGGAACAATTTCATGAACATTATTTAAAGTCTCTTGTCAATAATTTAAACAGTGCCTTATAACATCACTATAGAAAATACATGCACCTTTAGCTGATTTTTTCTAGAAAGTTATAGCTGTTGGTCTTACCACATTGATGAAGCATATCCTTAATCAGTTTGCAGTCAATAGTGTCAGACTGAAAATTGATTCTACATTATTGTGTGACCATATCTACACAGAGGTGGAAGAGAAACATACATGACACAGACCTTTCTTGAGATGACATACCACAATCATGAGACAAGATACAGAAAACACAGAATTTTGTTCATTAAGCATTTGAGTCAGGGTTTTTTAAATAAAAAAATACCTTACAATTTTTTTTTCTTTTAAGTTCTTTTTACTCATTTTTTGTTTTGGTACAAAATGGCAGCTTTCCTTCAGTAAAAGAAAAGTTATTTCAAGGTTTTCTTTCTTATAGATTTTATTTCTTCAATTTCCACTTTTTAAATATATTCTTTCCTGTGTATCTAGTTTTGTCATGATAGACAGTTCTAAAAACTGCTTACCACCATTTTCATTCTGAAGCTTTGAAGAAAATTGTTTCTTGGAAGGTCCACAGCTCAGCCCTGTGTTTAGATGCTCAGAACATGACATATCTGGGTCACTAGAGGAATGGTGACAACCAAAAAGATGAGACTCTAATCCTGACATTTTACATCTATTGCAAGGATTTCATATTATTTTGTATTCAAATAAAAGAAAACAGAAATGGTTTGCTCAAATTCCACAATGATGTATTTACAATCTTGTTAGAGTGGGTTACATTCTTGTAAATTATCTCACAATTTATTTATTTTTTTTTAATTATAATTCCTTTTATGGTATTCTTTAGCTGAATGAGAAGTTGATTCTCAATCATTTTGACAAGATCATGCAGTAATGTATTCAGTAATGCATATTAGAAAACATAATACTTTATTACAGTAGACAAACATGGATCAGTTTGAAAATGTATGCTAGTTAGGCTGATTCTTTATTTAAACACAGATGCTTCTCAGATTAAAAGAGATAACATTTTGGATTTTCTGAGCTGACATACTATTGATATGTTGTTATTCAGGCAGCTGAGTGAAGGTTGATATATCACTTAGGAAATTAAAAGCAGATTTCTGAAAGTTGCTGAAAAACAAGGTTGTGTTATTTTGATGGTTGTGGTGGCTCTGAGTTTTCCCTGTAGTATAAGTATATATCAAGTATTTTTACCAGTCTTTCAAATATGGATTTGGGATGATAGACATAGAATTGCAGGGCAGTATCAATATAGAAAAGAAATCAAGTTTTTGCCAATATTAAAGAAAATACTGATAAAAATAGGCTTATTGGTACACAAAGCTCATCAGTTTTCTTAAAGTGATATATTAAGTAATGAGGATTTTCATGAAGTAAATGAGTATTTCTGACATTTCACAAAAAGGCTGTCTCTTCCCAGAAAAGTTAAGCTGACCCTTCTGTCTGGAAAGGACTGTGAGAAAATTCATGACAGGATTCGTCCTTCTATCCAAGAAGAAAATTGCAGTGAGTTCCAAAGGACGGTCACCTAACACCTCTCATCAAGACATGGGGGAAGTGAGTGGGTACAACAGTTAGTTCACTTAGTCAATACCTTGAGATTACTAAGAGCTATGTTTTGGGGCTTGATTAAGTTACATTAACTTACACATGAACAGACCACAAGGTCATCTGTTAGCCATTAGAGAAACACTGAGAATTTGATGTTAAACTGTTCCAGTTCTGTGGTCTTATCCAATGACTATTATTATTGCATGGCATGCTTGAAATGTTGAAACTAAACATCAAAAAAGTAACAAAAGGAAAACATTTCACATAGAAGCAGTGAGAACAGGCAACATGAGCAGGAGACTCAATACCCTGTTACAAGGTGACTGACTCTTTTGATTGTTGCAGCACATGAACATATTCCAGGTATATCAGTAGCTTTTGCAAATAACAAAAAGGATGTCATGAAGTTTAAAGAATTTTGTAAGATCATGCCGGAATTCTAACCTTCTCTGAAAAACTGGTAATCAAGAGATTTTTGTCTGAGGTTAGATAGGAAAATTCTGACACGGGTACATAATTAAGATACTTTCAGGGCATTTATTCTAGTATAGACATGCACAATTATAGTTATTGTAACTGAGTAAAATCTCTCCTGTATGGTCTACAGGAAATGTCTTTACAACAGTTTATGGGGGGAAAAAAATTTGAATTAGCCTTAATATGCATTAACTTCATAATACACTACTTTATGAGTTAATCCTTAACAACTCTCTCTAGATACATATTTATACCTTTCAATTTTCTATGAATTTCCATCAGAGTTTTAACTCACTTTACAAACATCAAGGTATTTTTGTGAGGCATATATTATTCCAAGTTTTCCTATGACTGAACTAAGATACAGAGTACAGGAACATATCTGAAAGTACTGATTGATACACGTGTGTGTCTGTGTGCATGCAAGTTACATAAAGTCAATTGTATATTATTTGAATTTTTCTTGTTCAGTCAAGAGCCAGTTTGTAGAAACACTGAAAATACCAACTCTCCACTGATGCTAATTAACACTGATGTACAATCCAAAAGTTAAACCACTGATGATCAAATAAACCTCAAAGCACAGGAATTGCTATTGCTATTGCTTTAGATCAGAAATGCAATTATTCCATTAATATGTGTGATAATGACTAGTATCTTAGTAGTTGTAGTAAGAATCCTTCAACAGGCAGATGAGACAGCTCTTTCCTCATCAGGTTTTGGTTTGGGTTTTGGTTTTGTTGTTTTTTTTTTTCTTCTTTCTAATTTACTGATTAGAAAATGCCATAAACTAAAGTAGGAGGTTTAGTCTTATTTAAAAAATTTTCATTTCATTCAATATTTCAAACTCTAACATTTTGTATCATTATAAATATCTGTCTGAATCTGACTACATCCTTTACCTCAATGATTTTCTGTGACATTGAGTTCTACAGTCTAATCACATGCTGCATAAAAACATTTCCTTTTTACCAGTTTAGAATTTATTAACTTGTAATCTCAGTGTGCCAAAATAGATATATTTGTATGAAACAGATGAAGGATAACATTTTGATATCCAGCACTGGACTGTAACAGCAAATTATACATTCCTTATGTTCATCTTGTTTTCTGTATTTTTTTTTTCTTGTGAACATCTGCCTCTTTTTACTTTTCTCTCAAATACTAAGTAGATTCAAGATCTTTGCCATTTATATATTGTTTAAGAATGAAGATGTTTAAGAATGAAGATTTTACAAGAACGCTGTCTTCACTGATTTGTTTCTTTTTTTTTTTTTCATCCTCCACATTAATGATGGTTTAATTCATAGTCCTGAAACAAAAGAACCATAGTCATGAAACAGAAAGGTAAAGGTAAACAAGAAGAATCATGCTGACTGCATCAGGGTATGTGATTCTGTGAACCTTTTATCCTAAGAAAGGGAGTAAGGCTGTTAGAACACATTAAAAAGTAATATTTTGTCTTTCTGTATATGCTAGTGGACAAACTGAAAAATAAATGGACAAAGAAAGCTGCACATTAAACTGAAACAGCATACCTACCAAACAAGAGCTTACAAGTATTTACTAGCCTGGCTCTAATCTGTTAGTAGCTGGAAATACTGCAACCTTGTTGTGACTCTACTAGAAAATTGTATTCATTTCTCTTTAAAGAGAAAAAATATCTGTCATTTTCTTTGTGAAATCAAATACAGTTCAACAAAGTTTCTTACATGTCAACACACACAAAGTAATCTCAGGAGTTCTCTGAGGTAAAATTGTCAACTAAGGAATTGATTGCAACTGCCATTCATAAAACCATTCTAAATTCATTGACTGAACAACTGACTGTATTCATTTAATCTAATGTCCTGATATCTTTGGTAAGAGATTACTTTAAAATGAATTTTTTTTTTTTAAAAAAATGTAATTTGGGGATTTGAGGTCAGATTGTAATAAAATATTTTGGTCATCTGATAATTGTGATGAATCAAACTTATATTCCTTTTTAAGTAACAATACACCATGTAAAATTTAGATAACTTGCAGGACTATATAGTAAGCCCAAGGAGTTCTTCAAAGTGAAGACACATATTTGCACTGAGGATGGTGCCCATTAAGGACATGTTAATGGTATTGCACAATACCAGTTGATCCCTTTTTTTCGTTCAGTAAACATTTTTGGCAGAACTAATTCCTTTTCATCTTTCTAGCAAGTGAGGAAAACAATATTGAACTATAGCATAGAATTCAGTTAAAGAATAGAGAAATACCAGGACAATGACTACATTCTCTGTTTCATAAAATGCGGAACTAGAATATGTATGGAATAATCTCAGAAAACATTAACACACACTGTCACAATGCAAACCTCCAATCTCTGTTCCAGGCTGAACTTGGTAGTATGTAGGGAGAAAATGAGGATAAGAAACTAGAAGAGATGAAACAAAGAAAAATGTAAAGTAGGCAATAATAGGTCTGTGACTGGGATATACTTGGTCAGAGAAACAGAACCAAACAAAGCTTCCAACTGGTTACATGATAAGTACGGTTGCATATGCAGAAAGACAAAGACTAGCTGGTCTGTTTAAGTAAAGATGTTTAAGGTAGACAGAGTTGGAGAAGAAGAAAGACTAAGGGAGCAATGAAGGGCCTAAGTGCAAAACAACAACTGAAGGAGAAAGGATGGATTTTAACATGGGATGGAAAGGGTCAACAGATCTAATCCTAAAATATTAGAACCTACTGAAAGCAATTAGAGTGTTCCTCCTACATACACAAAAGGCATTCCTGTTGTTATGTTATTCTAGAATTTGTCAGTCTTGTATTAATGAACTTCTAATTCTCAGCCCATGTATTAACAGCTATAATGTCTTCCTATGTAATATTGTTCATTTTCTTATGTAATCTTTCCCTTTCTTCCACTAAGGTAATTACAGAAAATAATGCTATCACTTCCTAACTTTCATTTTATGAACAGAAATAACAAACTTTTCTTTAGTTATGTCTTTTAGGAAAACCTCTCTACACCCTAATCAACTTCTTTTTAAATGTCACAGGCTAAACTCAGCCTCTTGACAGTTTGTGACCAGACTGTATGCAGGATGCTTGGCAGGACCTCATCAGTACCGTGGACAGCACTACTGAACCTCATTGCAAAAAGGAACATCAAAATATTTGGTGACTTTCATGGCTGTGTTGTAATACAGAATATTTATGCATGGAAATCAGAAGTACTTTTGAAGCATGGCAGACATCTAATATTTGTTCCCAGATGTGTGATTTTATTTTCAGAAGTTGTGAGGCCACGTGAAGTGCTGCATAGATACATTTCTCCACATAAATCAATGGCAATGCATTAAATTGAGAGGCACCAAAGCACCCATTTGCTGTCCAGACAATTCTCTAGAGAAGTTTGTTGCCTACCAGGAGCTCACATTTGTGACATCTCTGAGTGGCTTCTAAGCCTGGTGGACCCTACAGATTATCATCCACTCCTACTGTGCCATGTAGGGTCTAATGATACAGCAATGAGGTAACTTAGAAGCATCAAAAGAAACTGTATGTCTCTTGGAGCAATGTTAAAAGGATCTGAAGCACAGGCAGTGTTCTCCTCTATCCTCCCAATCAGAGGAAGGGGTTCAGGAAGGAGGAGATGAATTGAACAGGTGAATGCCTGGCTGTGTGGCTGGTGCCATACTTAAGGTTTTGGCTTCTACAATCATGGATCTATTTATGAGAAGCTGGGTCTTTTGGGATCTGATAGGATTCACCTGACCAAGTTGGGCAAGAAGGTCTTTGCCAACAAGCTGGACAGACTTATAAGGAGAGATTTAAACTAGACTTACCAGGGGAAGGGGCTGGAGTTTTGAGTAACAGAGAAGAGCCAGGGGTGGCTGATGTGTTAGGAGCCAACAGGGAAACACCTCCGAAATGCCTCAAAGGAATTAGGGCATGTTCCTTTAAAAAAGTGACACAGTCAATAGCCTAATGGAAGTGACTCTACACCACTGCATGCAGAATGGGTAACAAACATGAAGAGCTGGAAACAGCTAGAAACCTAGGATCTAATCGCTATCACTGAATCCTGAATCCTGAGCACTGCAATCTGGTTATAAACAGTTCAGAAGGGACAATCAAGGAAAGAGAGGCAGAGGTGTTGCCTTCTATGTGGAAAAATGGATGGATTGATTGCACTGAGCTATCTTTGAAACCAGCAATGAACAGGTTGAGATCTTATGGGTGAAAATTAGAGGCCAAGCCAACAGCCAACAAAGGAAACCTTGTGGCTGGTGTTTACTACAGGCCACCTGATCAAGAGGAGGATGTTGATGAAGCATTCTTAATTCAACTACAGGAAGCACCACACTCACAGACTCTGATCCTGCTGGGGGATTTCAATCACCCTGACATCTGCTGGAAAAGCAACACAGAAAGCTGTAAACAGTCCAGGACACTCCTGGAGTATGTCAAGGATAACTTCTTAATGCAGGTGATAGAAAGTCCAACCAGAGGAGATGTATTACAGGACCTGTTGCTTACCATCACAGATGAACTACTTTGAGGGGTCAAGACTGCTGGCAGCCTAGGTTGCAGTGATCATGCACTGGTGGAGTTCATGTTCTTGAGGGATATGGGCCAGGGGAAGAGTAGAGTCAAGACCCTGAATTTTAGGAGAATGAACTTGCAGTTGTTTAAGGAACTAGTGGATGGGACCCCGTGGGAAACTGCCCTCAGGGACAAAAGAGCTGAACAGAGCTGGCAGCTCTTTAAGGAAATCTTTCTTAGAGCACAAGAGCTCTTGATTACCCTGTGTAAGAAATCAGGCAAGGAAGGCAGGAGGCCAGCACGGCTGAGTAAGAACCTCCTGGTCGAACTAAAGTGTAAGAAGAAAAGTGCATAGGCAGTGGAACCAGGGAGATGTATCCTGGGAAGAATACAGGGATGCTGACCAGATGTGTAGGGAAGTGATCAGGAAAATAGAGGCACAGCTGAGGCTGAATTTGGAAAAGAAAGTCAAGAATAATAAGGGTATCTACAAGTACCTTGGTCAGGAAGATTAAAGAAAATGTACCCCTCCTGAGAAATAAAAGAGGAGACCTAGTGACAACTGACATGGAGAGGAGTAAGAACTGACATGGAGAAGGCTGAGATACTTAATTTTTTTGCCTCAGTTTTCACTGGTAATCACTCTTCCCACATCTCTCAAGTCTCTGAACCTCAGGCAGGGACTGGGGAAACCATGTACCTCCCATCTTAAGAGGAAACCATGTTTGAGACCACCTGAGGAACCCAAACATACACAAGTCCATAGGATCCAATGAGATGAGATGTATGCTGGTGTCCTGAGGGAATTGGCAGATGTAGTTGCTAAGCCACTCTCCATCACATTTGAAAAGTCACAGCAGTCAGGCACAGTCCCCAGTGACTGGAGAAGAGGGAAAATCATACCCAGTTTTGAAAAGGGTAAAAAGGAGGACCCTAGGAACTACAATCCAGTCAGGCTCACATCAGTGCCCAGTAAAATCATGGAACAGGTCCTCTTGGAAGATATGTCAAAGCATATATAGAAGACAAGGAGGTGATTAGAGCCGGCCAACATAGCTTCACCAAGGGCAAGTTGCATCTGACTCATTGATTGGCCTTCTATGATGGAGTGACTACATCAGTGGACAAAGGAGGAGAAACTGATGTCATCTACCTGGACTTCTGTAAGGCCTTTGATACAGTGCCTCACAACATTCTTACCTCTAAATGGGAGAGACGTGGATTTGATGGATGGACTATTAGATGGATATGGAATTGGCTGGATGCTCACACCCAGAGACTTAAAGTCAATGGCTCAATGTCCAAATGGAAACCAGTAATGAGTGATGTACCTCAAGGGTCTCCATTGGGACCACTACTATGTAATATCTTCATTAATGACATAGTGGGTTTGAGTGCACTCTCAGCAAGTTTGCAGATGACACCAAGCTGAGTGGTGCAGTTGGTTCGCTAGAGGGAACAGATGTCATCCAGAGGGAGCTTGACAGGCTAGAGAAGTTGGCCCATGTGAACCTCATGAAATTCAACAAGGCCAAGGGCAAGGTCCTGTACCAAAGTTGGGGCACTACCCAATATCAGCGCAGACCGGAGGATGAATTAATCGAGAACAGCCCTGCAAAGAAGGACTTGGGGATACTGGTGAGGGAAAAATTGGACATGAGCTGACAATGTGTGCTTGCAGCCCATGGAAGTGTTGTATCCTGGGCTGCATAAAAAGAAGTGTGGCCAGCAGGTCGAGGGAGGTGATTCTGTCCTTCTACTCTGCTCTGGTGAGACACCACCTGGAGTACTGCACCCAGCTCTGGGGCCCCCAGCACAAGAAAGACATGGAGCTGTTAGGATAGGTCCAGAGGAGGACCATGAAATGATCAGAGGACTGGAACACGTCTCCTCTGAAGAAAGGCTGAGAGAGTTGGAGTTGTTCAGCCTGGAGAAGAAAAGGCTCTGGCAAGACCTTATTGTGGCCTTTCAATATATAAAAGGGGTTTATAAGAAACACGAAGAAAGACTTTTTACCAAGGACTGTAGTGACAGAAAAAGGAGCAACAGTTTTAAACTGAAAGAGGATAGATTTAGACTGGTCATAAGGAGGAAATTTTTTATGATGAGGGTTGTGAGACACTGGAACAAGATGCCCAGAGAAGTTGTGGGTATTGCATCATTGGCAGTGTTCAAAGTCAGGCTAGATGGGGCTTTGAGCACCTGGTTTAGTGAAAGATGTCCCTGCCCATGGCAGGGGGTTGGACTAGATGATCTTTGAAGATCCCTTCCAGTCCAAACAGTTCTATGGTTCTATGATTCTATGAAATCTGGCTCAGAGAATGACTGCTTGTATGTATGTTCTTTGAAAAGCAATAATTTTGCAATTCAGACAAGCACAAAAATAGTTTTTAAATAGCTGAAAGAGCTTTTTTTTTATTCTGGGGAAGGAAAGGATGACTTGCACTGAACACTAGAAATCCCTAGGATGTACAATATCTGGCTTTTGCTAATGATCCATATAGCTTTGTCCATGCCTGTGAAGCTTGTTGATTCCTGCAGAGTTTACAGCTAAGTAGCACTAACAGGTACAGTAGCAAGAGTTCCCTCTAACAATCCTTTAAGCAGAATGTCCATAACTAAATGAAAAAGGTGTTGATAATTCTCATTGAAGGATTTGAAATCACATTATCCATAATATTAACACATACAGTACAGTTCCAAATAAACTTTGTAACAGTGATTAGGGCCTAATATAACTAGACTATTTTCCAGAATGGAACTTTGATGCAAATAAAAGCATATTCAAGTTTTATTGAGTGAAGGTAAAAGGGCATACAAAGGTAAGCAGGATTTGGTTTTTAATTTATTATTCTACATATTTTGCACATTTAAAACAGTGATGCTTTTATCTGTGGTTTGCTATCACCAATGAAGTGAAGTAATTATTTTGTTATTCACAAAGCATTGTGATAATCAAAGGCTAATCATAGTGGAATTATGAACTCTAATTGCAATTAGTTGGGAATAAGAAAGTATGGTTCATTATGGTGCACCTTTAAAAAAAGAACTGATCACTCTGCAAAATATCTAGTTTAGTTTGAGATCTAATTACATTTGAAAATGAACCAGGGATTTTCACATTCATATAATGACAAATTATAAATAAAAATTAAAATCCTGTGAAAATATGGTTTATTTATAATTTTACATTCTTAGTTATGGTATTTTTATGAGTAGGAAGGAATGTATTCCACAGATTGGAACTTCTATTTGTTATATATATGTAATAAATAGATATATAAATGTGTATAAATATAAAAAGTATTTGTATTTTAAAGAAATTTAGAAATAATTTTCAAAATACAAAATACTCTAACCTTTACTTGTTTAGAGAAGTCAAAGTCAGAACTTGTGTTTATTTCCTAGAGCATCCAATCTTTTCAGTAACAAAAAGCTACCTTCTCTGAATCTCTGTGTCTTGTTTCTCCTACTAAGGCCCTTATCCAGAAAGGACGAGTTTAGTTATTTATTTCCGTATTTCAACAAGGCTGTGAATGAATGTACTTCATTGTTATGTATAAGTATATTAATGTTTAAGTAGGAGTTTGTATGTGTGGATCAAGGCTAACGAATGTTAGAATTTGAAGCATGGATTGCTGGATAATAATCTTTTTATCACTAATGTTCCATGACTGAAAACATTCTTTCTCCTCACACATCAAAACATCTCAAAATATTCATTTCCCAGGGATTCAATATCTTTTGATGCTAATAATATAGCTATATTTTATTGACTGATTTTGTTGACTTTTTGCTTATTGGCTATTTAGGTATTTTAGAACGTTTTGTCTCCACATGTAGAACTGGAAAAACAGAAAAATAGGATCATAAGTGATAGTATTGTAACACTGTAATCAAAGTAACGTTTTTTCTATGTTTATTTCCCACTTTTAATTGATTTCTAATTAGTAAACAAAAATTCTTCCATTTATATATCTTTCATACTCTTACTTTCTGCAACAGCAACACCAATAAAAATCCCCTTACTCAGTTCTTCCAGAACCTCACAATTCTCTTGCATGGAAACAATTACTGGTGAGATGAGGGATGCATCAGTTAAAATGTTAGGTAAAAATATACTACTCTGTCCTGGTTTCGGCTGGGATAGAATTAATTTTCTTCCTAGTAGCAGGCATAGTGCTGTTTTGGATTTAGTAGGAGAAGAATGCTGATAACATGCTGATGTTTTTAGTTGTTGCTGAGTACTGCTTATGCTAGTCAAGGACTTTTTCAGCTTCCCATGCTCTGCCAGGTGCACAAGAAACTGGGAGGGGGCACAGCCAGAATAGTTGATGCAAACTGACCAAAGGGCTATTCCATACCATATGACGTCATGCTCAGTATATAAACTGGGGGGGGGTGGCCAGGGAGCAGCGATCGCTGCTCGGGAACTGTCTGGGTATCGGTCGGCGGGTGGTGAGCAATTGCATTGTGCATCACTTGCTTCATGTATCATTATTATTATTATCATTATTATATTGTTATTAATATCATTACTATTTTACTTTATTTCAATTATTAAACTGTTCTTATCTCAACCCAGGAGTGTTTCTCACTCTTACTCCTCCGATTCTCTCCCCCATCCCATCAGGGTAGGGGGAGTGAGCGAGTGGCTGCGTGGTGCTTAGTTGCTGGCTGGGGCTAAACCACGACATACTCTTTTGTCTAGATGAAGCAGTCTTGCAGTTATGGCAAACTTTGGGACAGGTGTCTCTTCTCGGAAGTCCCACAGTCTTGTGTACTATGTGTGCCATCCCTTAACGTACTTTAACATCCTACAAATGCAAGGCAGGAGTTTAGGGAAGAGTGGGGCCAGGATGAATATTTGTAAGTGCCTTGGTCTGGACAGAACCTTGATATAAATGTTACCTCTCAGCATGACAGTGTGGAATTCATCATGAAACTGATACCTTCTTTTGGATGTTTACTGTGCACTAAGTGTCTTTCCACCATTGTAATTAATGAAAGTTGGATCAATAAATAGAAGGATGCCTGCAGCACGATTCAGTTCACCAGGTATAAGAGCATCTGCTTTAAGGTAAGCTGAATCTCTCCCTGGGCTCCGTTGACTGTAATGACTAGATTGACATTAAGCCGAATGAGACTTCAGCCTTTTAGCCTGGGTATTTGTAGACTGAATCCCAACCTACTGTAATTCAATTAATGGTTGTTGTACTATCTCTATAAAATATACCAGATCTGAAGGTGTGTCCTCCTTCCTATCTAATAGTGCTTCTTCACTTAGCACCTCTTCAGTCAAAGTTACTTTTGCTTTCTGTCTCCTTGAATTTAACTTCCTAATACCGGCTTCTTCCCTGAAATACTCTATATGTCGATTTCCTTAATATTTATTGTCATAATTTGGTCAGGAATGTTTAAAAATTATTAGTGTATGGAGTACAGAACATATGATAAATACTTCCTAAAGTGTTAACTGAAGTCTGCTATAAGCTAGACCAATGGAACTTATAGTCAATTTTGTAGAATTTAAATATGTGCTCTGTCTATGCCATAGAGCTCTTTCTCATATGTATTAAGAAATACTGGGGTTTTCTTTTTTTTTCTTTTTTTTTTTTTTCTTTTTCTCATGAGGAGGGGTTCTGCAAGATATTCTTTTTTGGAATCCTATACTCAGGATCCCATCTCCCAGCTTACCAAGCAATAAAGTTTATCCCTCTTGTAATTCAGTGTCTGGGGCCATAGATGTGCAACAAGGTTACTGCAGTTTAAAAATTTATTGTGTACCCATAGAGCTGCAGTAACTTAACTGTGTGTGTCTTCCTAACTGCAGAAAGCCCACAGAAAAACAAGCTGGTTAAAACATTTTATTGAGACTGAAGTACTTAATTTTGCCCTACATTTGCCATGAGGTAAGTGTGTTCACACACTCAGTCACTATGGCTATGTTCACATGTAGTAATACCTCAAGTGTCTGAGCTGTAAGAAATGTTCAGTTCCCAGTAGGCAGTTACAGTAAAACTGTACCAGAAAATGGAATTGACACATAATCTTCTGTCTGGGTCATAGTTTACTCTGCAGGCCTTGCTCCTTATTCCAATCTCACAGTAGAACAACTGACATGATTTTGGTTTTTTTCCAAAACTGATCAGGTTGCATGACAGAGAAAGATCTGGGGTGTCCTCCAGTAAATTCCCTGTTTTCTAAGTTTGTGGGTGCACTGCAGAATGCCACAACTCATGATGTGGACTCCACCTATCATAGAATCATAATTTGGGTTGAAGGGACCTTTAAATGTCACCCAGTTCAACCCCCCCAATGCATATCTAGGTGACTAAGATTATTTGGAAAATGGCCTTTCAATTCATACTGTCCAAAGTACTCTGTTAATCAGATCTAGCAGCCTAGACTCCTTGAGTAAAATTAATTTCACTTTCCTTTAGATATCTACAACCTTCTAATTATCCTGTATGAAGACCTTCTCCATAGCTTTTGGGGACAAATAGGTACTTCCAGGAATGGTTGATTTTGCTTGATTTTAGCAGTCCCTTGAGGACAAAATGACTTGTGGTCTAGAAATTTGGGTTTTGGTTTTGTTTTTTTTTTTCCCTCCCCCCTTTCCTTTTTTTTACAGGGAGTCTGGATGACCAGTATGAATATTTAGGCTGTGGACATTTAGAGTGAGGTGGGATGAAACACCAACTGCTATACTAAAAACTTAAGACATCAGAAATAATGGTCAATATTTGTAAGAAAATGGCACCCAAAAACTGAGTAATCACCTGAGTAATTATCAATATTTGGTTTTGTGTTAATAAGACATTTTGGTTAACCTGATGCACAACACACATTCAGAGATGCAGATCCACTCACCACCTGCTGTAACATCTTTTAACCAGAGATCTTCCTATCTCATCTTGCATTTACTCATGCAGTTGAGATTAGGTAGGCAGGCAAAATGAGGACAGAATCTTATCTGACAGTATAGAGACATTTATCACTGCCGTCTTTGGCTGTGTTTGTGTTGGTGGGTTGAAGTTGTTGGGAACATTGCTGGGTGCTGGACTTCAATTGATTATTCTAGAAGTATTCAGAATTGATTTTGGTACTCTTTTGATCTCTGCCAATTAGAAATCTCACAAAAAATTCCAGGCCAGGGAAAATTCCCAGTAAGCAGTTTCTGTGTGACCCCTTTATTTAGGAGGCTAAGAATTTACATGAAAGCACTCTGTGTCAGCTGGCCTTAGTACTCTGCTTTGTTTAATTTGCTAGTAAGCTAACATTTGCTAGCAGGAAGCATTTGCTAGAGGTAGCAAGTGAATAGAAATATTCTGGAAGTGCATGGTAAAGAAGAGGACAGTTCACCTTCTTGATCAGCGTTCTATTAGAATGATTCATTAAAATTGTTACATGTTGAATTAGATTTCTACAGATCTTCATCACCCTGTTCCTACATATCATTGTCTTATCAGCTTTTATGATGGCATAGCAGCTGGCATTCAGCTTGCAGTGCTGATTTTTGTATAACATACTAAAATACTAGGAATTCTATTGTTTTCCTGCATTTACTCTGTGCCAAATTGCATGTATTACATCTTACCATAGGCAAATGCTGCATAGCATAAAAGCAATTGAATGGTAAACCCTAAAAAGGATTATTCAGAAGGAGATTAAAATAGCTTCTCACTTTTCCTAAATAATAAATGGACTTGAAGTTGTGTTGCTTTTTCTCTCAATGGCAAAAGGAAGGAACTGGAAAATATAATTGTAAGAAAGGAAACTATTCTGCAGTTCATGTCTTTATAGCCTCCTGGAGAACATCAGATGCAGTGGAAAAATTATACCCTTCTGTATCCAGTATATTTGGGGATGATCTGTGGTTCTGTAAGAGAAGCAGTAAAATGTGTTTATTATTAGATAGTTTAGATCATTGGACCAGCCACAGAATTAGGAGCTAGAGACTCTTTAATTCTGTGATCTTCTACAAAATCCTTAATAACCCTCTGCTGACGTCAATAGAATTTAGTCTTTGGTGTTTACTGCCTCATCTATAAGAGAAGGATAATACTTATCAACCTCACAGGGATGGTATAGGATTAATTATTTAAGTTACACAGTGTTATAAAAGGCAAAGCATTGCTATTACCTTCACAAATACTGAAATATGACACTGTCATCTTGTTGTATCTAGTTGAAGGTGCAAAGAGACAGTGTCTATTGTGTCAGTAGTAACTTGCATGAAAAACTGCAGCATTTTGAGTTTGCTGAAGAAAAAAAATAGGTTTCTATAGCAGTAGCTTAGCTCCACTCCTGAGCAAATTTTATATCCTATGTGCAGTTTGAGTAAGCTGGTCATGGGAAAAAGACTGAAAAAAAGTTAAACCGTAGTTAGGAAATGCAGTGCAGGTCATACACAAGCAAAAATAAATAAAATATTTGCGAGAGTCACAGATTTGTCATTGTTCTCAGAGAGATTTCTGTGGCAGATATACAGCAAGGATATGTTAGTTGGTGAAACCAACAGGTTGTCTAATTTTTCTCCATTTGATCTGAATATTGAAAAGCAGTCCTAAAATGCAGCTTGTCCTTCAATAATTTTTATACTGATATCTTTTTGTAGTGAAAACTTTCTAGAACTGGACGGATACCATAATGCACAAAATACATATTTATGTTCAGTAACTTACTGTGGCTTTCTTCTGGTAAATGAGGAACTGACAGTTCATATCCATGTTCACAATAATGAAAGAATTTCTCAAGTCCTATCCTGTAAAAGACTATAGTCTTTTGAATCTACATCATTTGAACACTGGAAATATTAAAGAAAATGGTACATTCTTCAAAGCAACTTGTTCTAAGTAACTGGTTTTATTTTGGTCATTTTGCCAAAATCAAAATGGCATTGCTACTTTATGCAACGCAAAGAACGTTAGCATGTACTGATTTTGATCATCAACAAGCATAAAATTTTCAAATTCTAAATTGATTAGTGTATTAAATCATAATAATTCATTTTGCACTAAAGAAATCTGTAGAGCAGAAAAAGGAAGTAATGAGGTAGACTCTGCAAAAAGGAGAGACATTCGCTGATGATATGGTTTTGCGCATACTCTGATAATTGAATAATATATAGCTAAGCCTATCCATGAGAAAATGGGATGTTGAACAAGACAGTTTTACCAGAAGATCAGCACAGTAGCCAAGCTTCCATTCCACTTCTCTTTGTAGCAATGGGAAAAAAGTCCTGCCCTGCACTTCATGTGATGATTATAAAGGTGGCTTGTATCCTCACCTTTCAAGAACTTTTTTAATTTTAAGTTTTAAATTGCACAATAAAATCTTGACAAATGAAATAAGTAGAGATGATTTTAATTTATAGTATTTCTAGTAATTTTGAAATATATATACTTTAATAATTTTTCCTTTCTGTTTCTCATTTTTCACTATTTGGATTGTTCTATTTTTTCACTATTTGGATTGTTCTATTGTTCTATTTGGATGGTTTTGTGTTTTGAAAGAAATGATTTGGAATTTGAAAGAAAACCAAATAATTTTAACATTAAGATTAGTGTTGGAAATTTGGTTAAAAAGAGGAATGCAACACTGGAATAGGCAGCCAATGTGCTCTTGAGTTAAACTGTAGAAAGATTATTACTAGTACTTCTAACATCTAAAATAGTAAACAAAACTTATGAAAGTTATTAATTTTTGAATAGTGTCTTTACTCTCTGTGCAACATTTAAATAAGTTTAAAAAATCCACCAAATTTATTTTATTCATAATCCTGTACAGTCTTCTGAAAGGATGAGAGTCATACTTCAAGGATATTTGAGATCCCAGGAATGAGACATTAAAAATGTAAGGTGTTTTGGTTGGTTGATTGATTAGTTGAACTGGGTCATAACTGGACAAAGCCAAAACCAAACAAAAAAGAGAACATGTGTCTCCCTAGTTTCATTTCCAGATTCCTTTACTGGATTCTACTACTCATTTTTGTGCTCCATCGAGTTACTGTTTACATTTCACTGTATATGGGAATAGATTTTTACCATTCCTCTTCAACCAGTTAGCTATTCACCACTTTTTGAAAAGTAGCTAGAGAAGAAACTGGAACTTTCTGGCACATTTAATTGCCAAACACATTCCACTGGACAACTGAAGAAATCTGATCAAAAGAGTAACAATGAAGGTGCTAGCACACATGGGATATAACAAAGAAGCTTTATAGCATAGAGAGTAATGACAGAGTTTTGTCACATTCTAAATACAGAAACAGAAAAGGCTTAGACTAAGAATGAAGTGTAGCCTGCCTACAGCTGACAGGCAAAATGTATCGCGTCATTCTACATATGTGATATGCTTTGTTCATTGACCGTTTGGTAAGTAACTGTCCCCCACTTCTGTGGATAATCTGCAGCCAGCAACTGCCTTCCACAAATATTGTTTTTGTTTTACACTGGTAATGAGAAGGGTTTATTCTTATTTCCTAATATCAAAATGCTGAGAGTAAGATCAACAAGGAATTATGATTCTGACCCTGAATCTTCTAATATATGTGGGTAAATTTACATATCTGAGTAGCTGCATTGACTTCATTATGACTATTCACATGAGTAATGCAAAATATAAATGCTTGCAGATCAACCCTAAGGCAGCATTTTCTGCATTATGCATTTTACTTCACTGAGTGACTAAAGGCATAGTGTAAGTCAATAGTCCCACAGTTGTATGCAAACAGAAAAACAGTGTTATTACTCAGATGTTTTTTACTTTCCTTTCAAAGCTATGTGAATACGTTTGCAAACTGGTAATTGGCAGAACTCAGTTTCATGCAGTCTTTTGTGGTTTTACCTACTTATCCAGTTCCAAACTCATTATCCTCTCACCCTATGTATTCATAAATGACATATAACGCTAATCAGATTTTCACTAGACTGTCTAAACAGTTAAAAAGTACAGAAAACTACAATAGCACTAATCCTAGTCACATCATACCAATAACGTGCTGCTGCACTGTTTTATGAGTCAATAATGTAGTTCCAGTCTTGGAATTGTGTTCATCGTTCAGCCTCATAGTTTAGGAACAGGATTATAACCTCATCAAATAGCACAATAGTACTATTATCACTTAATTAGAAAACCAGACTTTCTAGTGTACCTGTTTATTGTAGTTTTATTAGACTTCTTCTGTAACTACTAGCCTTCCAGCATCAAAAAAGTGTCCACACTTGCTATAAAAGTGTTTCCAAAACTTGCTATTTTTAATTTGTTTCATACCAGGGAGAAATCAGATTTTAAATACACAGAAATCTACACAGATAACACAGCTGGGACATCTACTGGAAGCAATATGAGTTTAGTCTTATGCAATTATACTGTCCATAATTATTTCCCCTGCATTGCATAGTGCCATGTGGTATTTAATCCACATGACTCCAACTGACTTTAATGGAAATCAGATGGCT
Organism: Pelecanus crispus; assembly: GCF_030463565.1. Taxonomy (NCBI): domain Eukaryota; kingdom Metazoa; phylum Chordata; class Aves; order Pelecaniformes; family Pelecanidae; genus Pelecanus; species Pelecanus crispus. Next base: position 108,500,489 of record NC_134645.1, read on the forward strand.
AAAACCATTTGAAACTGAGACTGTATAAAATACAGGACAAGATGATAATCCCACTACAAGTTCTTTCACATTCACTGGTAATTCACAGTCCTGCCCCTTCTCTAGGGAGTTACTCCTGAACAAAACAATGCTTTAATCAGAACCTAATAAAATTACATTCAGTTTGCATTCACATTGCACAGATATAAATAGTTACTCAAAATTCCATGCAGTACAGAATCAGGGTAATAGCTTTTAAAACGCATATAAAGACAGCAAAAGACATCATCAATGCAAACAATATTATGGAGACTAAAGCTAATGTGATAGGGATAAATTGTTTATCCTGACTTTCATTCATACACTTGTACTGTAAAATTAAAAAAAAAAAAAATTAAAAAACATGTAAGGGATGCAAGGAAATGGGCATTATAAAGACATCTCTGATATCTGACAGCATAAACTTTGGGAAGGGCCTTTCATAAGCTTGATGTACAGGTCTGAAAGCCCATGTACAGTCAAACCGCTCCCTTTTTTGGTAGTTCCAGACATGCCAATACTAGCCAAGTTCAAAACAAAGCTATGCTTAGACTGACCACAGGTGTTTAAAGGCATGTATAAATTTGCTAAATGTTCTACAGAAAAATTTCTCTGCCAGGTTTTCTTTGTTTCCAAATTTGTTCTTAAGTGTTGATGCTTCTGACATCAGTTTCACCATTAACCTGAATCTAACTGATGATTATGGTCGTTAGTCCCAAAGGAAGAACTCTTTAAAAGAAACAAAATGGTTCCAAATATTTGACTTAGACTGAAATAAAGGAACACTCTTTAATTTTTTCATCAATTTGTTCTTATGACCTTGTTCATAGATGAAATCACCACTGTTTAGAGAATCTGGAGAAAACCCTGTAGACCTAGGCTTAAGTACGATTTGAAGATGTGGTTAACAATGTCCACCTTTTTTTGCATATTCTTTATACAAGGTTGAATTTCACAGTTGTCTTCCACTGTATTTGCTTATGTTGATGAAAAAAGGAAGCTGTTTATTTTGTTTTATTTCTTTGTATTTTCAACTCTGAGATCAGTAGTTTGGATTTGTTTCAAGGCTGCATATCATCATAAGATTATTAAACAAATTCTAGTTGTTGAATCATTTGTCAAATTTATTGCACTCCAATGCAAGCCAGTCAGTCCAGATTAAGGTTTTATGTGTACATACCAACATGAGATTCTCAAAGAAGCTGAGCTTCACATAACTATATGAATGATGGATAATATTGATTTGTAAAGTATTTGTACCGTATATCACATATATCAGTTTTCAATTCTGATTCAAGTATTTCCTTGTTACTGCAGTGTGGATAACATGAAGCTTTTTTTCTTTTTTTAAGGGTTAACTTCAAGAATCCTGGTGGATAATTGAGAATAGTTGGATATGGCTACCAAGAACTGTAATATTTTGACTTTTAAACTGATTGCATTTGTTATGGAAGTTATGGAAAATGCATAAAAACCCATTTTACACTTTTCAAGAGGCAAACACTAGTGATTTCTTAAGAACTGGTAAATTGTTTCTTAAGGTTGTTGAATACTTCAAGATTTTTGGATAGAAGGTTATGTAACTGGGACTTGTAATCACTATTATCTGACTTCTTATAAATCCAGTCAGAAACGGTTAAGTTATTTTAAGAGATAAGTTCTAAAACAGTGGATGTTTTAGGGAAAAGTGATGCTTTTTGTTAGGAAGTTCACATTTTAACAACCATTTTTATGCATTTTATAACAAGCTATTTCTTGTTCAATATTACTCTGCTGATGAAAATACATTTATTAAAATAATATAGCATAACTGCAACTAGCATATTAAACTAATATGACTTCCTATAACATATAGATATATTATAGATAATACAGAGGAAAAAAACCCCACATTTTTATTCTTTCACTAACCATCATGGAATTAGAGCGTAACATTTTGTACACCTGTCCAAATTTTTCAGCAAGTTTATTTTTCAAAGAGAAAAGAGGATTATAATTCTGCCTAAAGGGAGTCATGGCAAACTAGCTGATAGAAATAAAAAGGACAAATATTGATTAAAAATACACTAAATGCATAATACTAAGGATGTCATTTGTGTCAGCAGAAAAATCTCTCATATAATTGAATTTGATGTGTGAATTCCCTTAGATAACTGAAGTTCTTGCATAAATCTACTGAAAGTTGAGTAGTTTTAAGTATCTACTTATAAACTCAGTAGAGTGTGCGTACTGTGTGGTTGTGTATGTCAGTGTGGGCAATCACTGTGAGCAAGTCAGGCTCACCAGTGAGTAGAATAAGACCTTTGGGAGCCAAGTACTGGGAAGGGGTAAGCATGGGCTGGGTACCAGAGAGATCAGCAGGTCTCAGAGTTGGCTACTGGAGGGACCAAGAGGAGCTGTGGTGCATTAACCTTCGCTGTCTGACAGACCCCCACCCAGCCACTCTCTCACTTTCCCTCCTCAGCAAGATGGAGGGGGAAAATAAGATGGAAAATCTCATGGGTTGAGATAAAAACAAGGAGATCACTCATCAATTACTGTCGTGAAGAAAACAGATGCAACTTGGGGAAGATTAATTTCATTTATTTCCAATTAATAACAGAGTAGGACAGCAAGAAACAAAGACAAAACTAAAAGTAGGTTACCCCTATTCCCCACTTCTCACCAAGCTCAATTCACTCCTTCATTCTTGATTTTTCTACCTCTTCCTCTCTGCCGAGTGGCTCAGGGGGATGGGGAATGGAGGTTGTGGTCAGTTCATAAAACTTCACCTCTGCTGCTCTTTCTTCCTCATGCTGTTCCCTTGCCACAGCATGGGGTCCCTCCCACAGGATACAGTCCTTCATGACCTTTTTCCTGTGCCACATGCAATTTGGTTTTCCCTTCATTTCTTCGTTGAAGAAAAAATTAGATTAAAAGAAAAGAAAAAATATTAGGGACTTTCCTCCTTGGACAAATTTATCCATTTGTCTTTTTAAAGCAATCTTTTGATTTACCAATATGTGACTGGCTTGCTTGCTGCTTTATCTGATGCTGAATACATCGTCTCACATCAAATACATGTAAAATTGTCATTCCGGTCAACATTGTGAATTTTATCCTCAGTAACAGCATCCTAATCATAAATATTTAAGGATGAGAGCTCTGCACACACACGTCCCAAAGCAACAACAAAAAATAGAACCAAAACCCAATATTTATGGCCCCCTGAAGAAATCAGATTCTTAGAAATTTAAACAAGGACAAGTTTATAGCAGAGCCTTTAGTGAGGACCCCAAATACACAATTTGAGATTGTTAGAATATTAAGTGTATTCCAATTATACTTACATCTGCTTGTAGAAGACATGATCAGTGAGATCCACTATTTTATATGTGATGTAACTTCCATTTTTGCTATATATTATTTTATAAGAGCTCAGAGAATTAGGGAAGTAAGACTAAGAATACAGAGAACTTATCCCCTCACAAAAAAAAAAAAAGCTAATAAAATAAATAAAACATTGTTGTAGTGCTGGTTCTTGCATTTTTTACATTATCAGAAAGTCCTTTCATGTTATACAGAATATTGCATATAGTCTATGTATTAGCATATATATTAATTAAATATATATGTATGGAATAGTGCATATTCTTATTTTCATTATAGTATAAGAATACCATATGTTTATATATTTCAGATATGCTCTCCTTTTACAGAATATATGATGATTTACCTAAAATTAATATTATTAGAGTGGCTTGTACTCTATTCTCTGTTGGTTTGAATTGTTCCACTCAGTGTTTCACTGACTGGTTATATTCATAACTCATGTGAAGTTGCTACCTGTGCAATAGCATTGAAGTAGACATGTACTAAAGAAGTCTTTCAGCTGTTTAAAAAGTGTTCAGCCACCGGTTTCCAGCCAAGAATGTTGAACTCCATTTCATTTCATACAAGTTCCTTGACGTTAATAAAAAAGGTTGCCACAAGCAACATTCTTAATAAACTGTTTTAATAGCTTCATTTTAAAAAAACAAGTCACAAATGAATTCTGGAAAGAAACATATCTTAACTCTTGGCCTTTCTGATGAGCTCATAAAAGGACACCTTTTTTATAATCTTGGCTGCAGTGAATTTTCATACTCCTATTACATTACTCTTATTTACTTTTTCTTGACTTATATTCAAATCATGGCATATAAACAACATGCTTATCTGTACACATTTGTACATGTAACACATGCATACAACATGCATGTGTGTACAGAAGATCTAATATTTGCACTTTTTTTGAAAGACCAGTGGAAGAATTCATACAGAAAATTTTCTGACTCAGTGCCATCTTTCAGGATAAAGCATTTTAGATGCAACTGCAAAAAAATTCAATTTCAGAAATGAGAAAAAATAGATGTGAGCCTTTTTGTATATGTCAAAATAAGAAAGACGTAGAGGGATTTCAGTCAAGACTCAGTGTAAAGCTTTGAAACCCTGATTCTGGAAAAGAGGGAAGATATTGGTAGTGGAGCCTTTCTTGTCCTAGAAATAAAGGCACAGTACAAATTCATGTGTGGCTTTTTCATTTATCATTAAATGCATCTTGGATATACTTTGAACCATATCCTTTGGCTGATCTGCAACAGTATGATATTTTTTACCTTTGTGGATTAGTAGCATTCACTCGTGTTCTGCACTTCTCTAGCCAATTTAAACTTCACTGGCAACTTATTCCTTGGCTTCTCTGGCTTTTAGTTCCACCCTACAGGTACTAGCAAAGCTTGTAAATAGAAATAGGATTCGAAAATTCATACTGGTGTCAGAAATCTATGATAACAACTGATTCCCATTTATTTTAACTTTATAATATTTTTCAATAACAATGAAACAAAACAATGTTGTCTTTGAATTGTCTTATTGACTTGATCCACATTGGTTAAGTTGGTTAATTCTTATGTTACTATTATCTCTTTTGCTCTCTACTAAAAGAATTGGGCAGGAACAACAGATTTTTACTCTTCAACTTACTTTTCGTCTTGTTCTATCTTTGGTTGACACTGTGTCTCTCTATAGCTACTAAGGAGTTAACAACAGAAATGAATAAAGTGGTATTTGTATCAGTTAGGTATATACAGAATATTTTCCTGTTGTGAAACAAGGAAATTCTACTAAAGAAGGCTGTTAAGAGTTGACAGCCACTGTTTAACACAGTGAAACAAAGAGAGTATTCACTTGGGAAATCATCCCACTCAATATGTTACATTTGTACATGCTCATATCCAATGTCATCCACAGTAATATTTACTCACTGCTTGTCATCCACACAGATGTAAGTTAGTTTGCTGTTTTTAAAGATTAATTGTTGGCAAAGGTCATGTATGGTTCATTAATATTGCTTAACAAATGTGTCACTATGTATTTTAGCAATTACATACAGTAAGGTGTACTTATGCTGGTAGTAGGGTTTTTTGCAAAGGCTAAGAACAATCCAGAGGTATCTTTTTTTTTTTTTTTTTTTAAAGCTTCAGGTTAATTTTATTTCCTTTTGGGGGATCATGTGGTAATACTGACAAACAAGAGTTTGTTGGATTTTTTTTTTTAAATACAGACTTTCACACAGAGAATTATTTTAGGCTATTTTATCATAAATAGATTTCACACTGTTACTTTTTAAATGAAATAAAACTTATACAAAGATTCTAAATAACATGATGTTGAAAGTAACTAGACATACCCTATGCTGTGAGTCAAAAGATAGGATGTCAATACCATGCATGACAAGTAGATCAAATATTTTGTATATAATCCTCAAAGGATAATGAAAATTTTTTGATCTTGGAAACTTTTCTTTCAACCTATGTCTAAATGTCACTTCATCAGTTTTCTGTCTCCTGCAATTTTCTTGGATAAGCTCACATAGATTTTCTTTTACTTAGGGTGCCATTTGACATTGATTTTTTTTTTACCAAGTCATAAATCTGTATGAAAACTATACTCAAATACTGGTTTGTTAACACTTATTCTTTTATCTGTTTCAAATTTACTTTTTCCCTTCTCTTACCATGTTAGCTACTTTTTGTATTTCCAGTCCCACTGTCAGCTGTGGACAGCTGGGACAGAAAGGGTACAAGACTCTGCAACTAATGAATTGTTCACCATCACTTGAGACTTTCAAACAACCTTGCCACTTGCTGCTCCATATATCTACTCTTCAGGTTTTACTGTTGGGTAGTAAACTTGTTGGTTTAGCATTAAACAGCATTCAGTGACCCAGGAGATGAGATCACTTTCTACTTTCCCATTCATCCATTTTGATGAGAACAGATAGGCAGACCTGTGAAGTTAACACTGGTTTGCTCTCAATTACTAGCAATTTTGATCCACAAGTCTCAACTTCTTGCTTTTTTTTATTCTTTCTCTGTAGCAACTTCTTGGATGTGATTTCTTGTTTTGTATTTCCTAACTGCAGTATGAAATGGAAGAGATCTTTAAGTTCCATGGAAAACATACTTTCCAGAGTGAGACACCTACGGAGAGAGGAGGAAAGGAACAGTGAGAACAAGATGATAATTTTGTACATGAAATCTAGCTTCCTTTTCTGGTAAAATGTTTTTAGGCAAAAACAAACAATAAAAAAGATACTGACTGCACTGCAATAATCTTTTCCTTAATTAAAATTGCTTTCTTATTTAAAAAATGTTGAATAAAAAAATAGCATGTCCATTATCAGGAAAAGAAAACAATATGCCTCCCCTCAAGTCTCTGAAAATAGGAAAATAAGTACTCTGAGGTTCAGACGTACAGGCAATTAACTTTACTAATAGAACCAGTGTGCTTTACAGGAAAAGGAATGTTTTAAAAAGGAATAAGTATTAATGCTCATTTTCTTTTTGCCTTAATGATCACAGATATTAAACTGGGAAAAGCTCAGCAGTAATTATGTTATCAAGTTCAGACAATGAAATATAAACAGGAATGAAATGTTCTTATTAAGAACAGAATGAAAGACTGGTGAATGTACAGCAGAGATTTTAGAAAAATCAGTGATAAGGCAGGAACATAAATATCCCAGAAACAGATAAATGTTCCTAACCCAAAAGTACGGCTAAAAGAAATTAAGGGCAATGTTATCACCATTGTTCTATAGCAAGATCTTTAAAGATTTAGGGGACACATTCATGAAAACAGTATCTACATGTTACATATGTTAGCAAAAAATCTGAGAACAACCAGTAAGAAGACAAATCTAGTGATCTGATCATGAAAAAGAATCCACTTATTGAGCAAATATCTAAATGCAGTATTGCTTTGACTAAGCTATCTAACTTAAGTGGCCAATGAATTAAGTACCTAAAATTGGAGAAAGGCAGACATAATATCTATCTCTAGAAAAACAGGGGAAAAAGGCTGCAGGCAATTATAAACCAGACAGCTTTTGTTATTAGAAGATATGTGATGAGAAGAGGAATTATTAATAAGCATTTGAACAATAATAGGGACATGAGCGTGAGGCAGCATGGAATTCTCAGAAATGGAATGCATTAAATCACTGTGTTATACAAGAGAGTCAGATCTTAAGGTTATGGAAGAAGTACTCCACAGAGATGCCTTTCATATGCCATGTCTATTACATCTTAACATTGGTAATGTTTTGACACTGTATTACATAGCAGCCTTAAAAGCAACTTCAGGTCCTCTGAATAATATTATTATATGCTGAATATGAAACTGAGTGACTATTAAAGAAGAAAAACATATTGGTTAGAAGCTTTAATAATTTTATGCACAATAAATAAATGAGCAGAAGTCTTACTAGAACCATTGGATTTTGACCTTGCCTGTTGAAGAAGTCATTGATTTGATGTGTATCCCATTTCACTAGAGTTTGTCTCAGTCATGCAACTACTGAAGAAGCTGTAAGAGGAGAACCGAAGATGAAACCAGACTGTAAAATGTTAAAGCAAGACAGTAATTTACCATATTATGCAATGATGTAGTAAAATAAACATACAGCACTAACTAAGACATTATTTTTGCAATCTATTATTTCAGAGTTGGAATTTTAATGAGTTTACTAACTTAAGCAATGTAAAGATTCTGGGTTTCATTTGTTGAAATAAATCTAATTCATAAATCAGTTACATAAACTCCCTCCCCATCCCATTATCTATTACCTATGAGAAATGCGCATAACTCAATATCAGAATTATTAGTCTTTTTAATTTTGTTTCTACCGCACTCTCACAACTCTGTTCTCCAAAACCTGCCAGTCATTCAGAGAACAAACTAGCTCTTCATGGTCTTATATTTGGTCTAACAAAGCATCTACTAATTGTCTTATACTAGGTGTATCGATCTTTTCCAAGAGGAAAAGAATAAGATAGTGAAGTTTGTTTGCTTATAAAGGGTCTTATTGTCATTTTGTTTCTTAATATACATGTTCCTGTAAATTTATGCTTGAGTCAAGAAAAACTAGGTTAGGAGCTTTTCAGAGCTCTTTGCTTCTGCAGATTTTTGTTCCCCTGAGATATGATCTAAATCCAAAGAAAGGTCTGTACAGAGAATTTTTTTTTTTTAAAGTAACACATTTAAATACTATTTTCATTTCAGAAATTCTAAGGTCTGACACCAAGGTCCCTGAAGTTAATATTGAAATACTGAACATCAAAATTAATCAAATACCTTCAGAAGGCATTTTAGAAACATATTTACTTTGGTTATTTTTAACTGGACAGAAAAAAGATTTAAACTCTTCAGCTGATGCATTAGTTTTATTGTTGACTGATAAGTGTCATGACCCAAGATATAAAGTTTCTAGTCATGTATGGAAAATACATCTTAGTTTGGATAAGCATGACTGCTTTCATTGCTTCTCTTTCAGATGTTGCAGAAAAGAATGTGCTATCTAATTATGATTAAAAGTGCAATTGCCATGTTATACTATTTTTAACCCTTTTGGGCCAAAAAGAAGGAAACTTACCCCAGGCAGCTTCCAACAAAATGATATGTGTAACTATCCGACAGATAACTGGAGGCTGTCCATGAAATTTGAACTCTTCCTGGTAAGTTACAAAAGTTGTAACTGTAAAACCAAAGCAAATTTAAACATGCAAAGGAATCTTGAGCACCCAAAATTAAAAAAAAAAAAAGACTCAAATGAATAAAGTTGTACAGACTGTCAGCACATCCTATAAAGGCTGAATGAAGAGTAGGGAGAACAGTATTTGAATAGGGATACAGAGAAGCAGTAGGAGGGAAATTAAGGTATTAGAACTGCACATCTTGTAAATGTTTACTTAAAAATTAGTTGTAGTAGGATCTGTTATAATTATTAGAAAATACTAGGCAGTTTTATGTGGTGTGATACATCTCCTCCTAGCAGTGACATCACACACCATGGATGGTGCCTTAAAAGTGTCCATTTCCCTCCTCTAACTACCGAAGTAGTGCAGGATGACTTGCTTAAATTGACATATATACCATGTAGATATACTAAATTAGATGATGTTAAACCTACTTTTAGGGTCTTTAGTGTCTTTAACTTATCCAGTGTGCTTTAATTGGAGAATATGTAGCATTATTATACTACATTAAGGTAATGAATAAATTTTTAGTTCATTGCTTATATTAAGAATTTCTTTTCTACTAATCTGACCATTTATTTGGATGAATTTAGTAGATTTCTATTTAATAAATATGTAAAGTTTGAATATTAAAATAGACATGCACTGCCTTCCTACCTAATACTAAACATTATTAAGAATTTAAACACCATTGTTAAGCTACCATTCCTATCCAATTGTTATTGTGAAAAGTTATTTAAACATCACTATATTTTTTTACTTCATAAGGTGGTTATATCCAGTTTTTCACATCAATTAACATCTCTTGGGAGAATTTGTGTTCAGGTAGATACTCCTTTTTTTACCAAAAAACATTCATGATCTAGTGCAAAGCATAGAGATGTTTAAAGGAGCAGACTGGGACTCTGGGACTCTGGTTTTGTCAGTCACAGATGGGTCAGACTAAAGATCTTTCTGGTCCCGTGACCTTTTCATTCTTCACTCCAGAATGTTGCAGTTCCAAAAGGCATGGTAAAATATCCTGTGCTGCTGCACGTCCCACGCATTTCTATTTTGTGGTGCTTTAAATTCCATCAGGCTGTGGCAAAACTTAGGTGAATGTTCAAAATACTAGATACTTAAGCAAAAAAAAAAAAAGTGGGGTGGGAGGAGGGAGCCTCTGTTTGTAATTCATTAGCTCTCTACCTTCAAAAGACGGCTAGGTATAACACACCATGAGTCCCAATGGATGCTGAAAAGTTCCTGAATACAGGATGTACCATTCATAGACAGAAAAAAGCAGCTCAGTTAACCTGACTGACTTCTCACCTGGAAGTTTTCTGTTGATTTTAGTGAAATTTAAGCATGTACTTTAGGAGAAATTAGTTTCTTCCCAGTGCTGAAAACACAGAATACAAGTCAAGTACTGTCTAAAATATGTGGAATGGATCTCACTTTTTAGATTTTTAATTTGTATGTCTTTTTTGCTTATTGCTATCGAGACATGGATTTTGCCTTTTAAACTGTCTGGCTGAGCAATAGTTCTAGAATGAAAGTAGAAAGTATTCATAAATTTAATCTGGAGTCCAAGAAGAAAAATTTATTTTCTTTTTCAAGGAAAGGAAATTCCAGTTTTATCATCCCAGGGTTTTAAACCATTGATTCTTCCTGACAGTCCAGATAACCCATGCATTCCCCTCTCACTAATAAGATGTCCCTTCTAATTGAACTAGCTAGGCAGACTTCTGATTCTTGTCTTATCTAGTCTGGGCTAATAAAAGGCATATGCTAATTAGAAGTTACAGCTAAACTAGCTTAATTATATTACTGTGAAGTGTTAGTTAAGGAAAATAAAACCCATGTTCCTCCCACCAGCTAGTTTTTTGAAAGAAAAGTATAGATCAGATATTAAAAAGTCACTTCAAAACTTATCACAATCTTTGTTCCAAGTGAAAGGTCATATATTTTACATTTCTTTCAGTAATCACAAACAAATAGGAGAGCAGACATTCTTTGTTTTATTCTCATATCACTCTAATGTTTTGGGGGGACAGATGATGAGAAAAGTCTGCATATCAAATACTCCTCTCATCAGCTAAAGTGTTTTCAGAGGTGTTTACATCCCAAAGGGAAGGAGCCTGGATAGAGCAGCGCACCTACCACTCCCACAGTGAGGCAACATGCAGCACTGCAGCAATAGCACAAAGTGCAGCCTTTCTACTGGAATATCAAGCATCCTCCTTAACTAGTTCTCTGATAAGACAACCACATCTTCAAATTTAATTTTATAAGTATTTGAAGTTTTCAGACTTGCTTTTTAATCCAAGTGTATTGGAGAAATGTCATTGGGTATTTAAGTTTTCCCAACTGAGCTTATGAAGGTTTGTTCTGCTGATCTGATATCTCTAGCTTATAACCTCTTGCAGCTTTTTTACAAATCATACTGTTTGACAGTTTAGACTACTCTTAGGATGGTTTTTTTGGTGGGATTTAATTTCCTTTGAGTTCTGTGTTTCAGATCAATGACGATTTGTTTTTAAAGCTAAGGTGACAAGGCAGTTGTTGGGAATATCAGATATTTTGAGAGAATAAAAATTAGTAATTTGTTGCTGTGGAGTCAATGTTTGTTTCCCTAATAATGGAAGCCTAGTAGTTAGAAAGGCCAAGAAAGCTAACGGTATCCTAGACTGCATCAGGCAAAGCATTGCCAGCAGGTTGAGGGCGGTTATCCTTCCTCTTTATTCAGGACTGGTGAGGCATCATCTGGAGTGTTGGATCCAGTTCTGGGCTCCTCAGTACAAGAGAGATATGAACATACTGGAAAGAGTCCAGCAAAGGGCCACAAAGATGATGAAGGTACTGGAGCATCTCCCCTATGAGGAAAGCCTGAAAGAGCTGGGACTGCTCAGCCTGGAGAAGAGAAGGTTCAGGGGATCTCGCCAATCAGTTCAAATATATGAAGGGAGGGTCTGAAGAAAGACGGAGCCAGGCTCTTTTCAGTGGTGCCCAGTGACAGGACCAGAGGCAAGAGGCACAAACTGAAATACTGGAGGTTCCATCTGAACATCAGGAAACACTTTCTTCTTGTGAGGATGACCAAGGACTGTCACAGCTTGCCCATCTACCCATTTTGAATATCTCGTTTCTTGGAGATATTGAAAAGCTGTCTGAAGATTGTCCTGGGCAACTGGCTTCAGGTGGCCCTGCTTGAGCAGGAACGCTGGACCACATGACCATCAGAGGTCCTTTCCAATCTTAACCATTCTGTGATTCTGTGATAATTTTTTTATTAAAAGCCTAGACTACTTTCCAAAAAGCTTCATATCATCTAAAGTACACAATCATTCTTAGATATTTTAGTTGGCCTCTGGCTGCAATAGTCAACATCCTGTAGCTGGTGTAAAGCACATGAAAAATTTCTAGTTTCAGTAAAAAGATACAGATATTTTAATTCCACCACGTAAACCTGTTGAGATAGTTGTCTATAGACAATTAAGATGATGTTTGAGAGAAGATAGAAAGAGCTTTTTTAATTTTTTTTTTTTTTAATTTGATTATATTATGATTCCTTATACGGCAAGACTGGCGTGTCTTTTCACTGATCATACTGTATCTGAGTAAACTGAATGCAGTAGACATTGAATTCCATGTATGGAACAATCCCAGTATAGAAACCAGTCTCACAGTGCTCCTACATTTCTTGTGAATATCGCAACACTAACAGTGTGTCTCTATTCAGCAACATGAATTGTATTAAGGTGTGTAGTATGGTTTTAATGGAGAAGTGTCTTCCAAACTCTACAGCAAGATACTGTGGACAGTGACTGAACCACAAATTTCCTGAAATGCCAAGTGTACTCAGTTCAGTTTGGGGTTGAGGTCACTGAAAACATGGCAAATTTCAATGAATGTAAAACCAGAAAGGAATACGTGATGTTCTAAATTAACCTTGTGCTTCACAGGGATCATGAGGCCTATATACACTCTATCAAATCCAAATACTGGGCAAAACAAAGCTTTTAATTTACTGGCATATATAAATGAGGTCAGAAGCAAGGAAAAATAGATAACAAAACATACTGGAGGAGAAAATCTCTTCAATCACAGAAAGCAAGTGAAGTATGTCAGATAATCCCAGGCAGAGCAAATAAATCCTTTCACCTGTTGCAGAACAGGGTAGAAATCCACTAAAGCTCTCGATATACCAGCTGGGTCCCCTCTCAAGCTTGTCATTTATGAGTAAATGGAGATCCCAAGTCCGACATGGGAGGGATTCAGATCACAGAGTAAAACACAAATATAGATGCCTACATGTTTGCTGTGTTTAAATTCCAATTACAGTCAAGAAAGATCCAGGCGCTGGATCTTCTTGCCTATGCATAGACTCTTAATCCCACTTGTAACACTTAGGTAACTCGGTCAGTCTGTTCACAGCTGCAGATCTGTAGATCTGGTGCTATATCTGCCAGCCACATGTGCTATCTTAGCTACTTTGGAGCATCACAGGCATGCCTGTGTTTAGACAATTGAATTAAGTCTTTTACTCTCATACCAAGTCTTGTTTTGCATATCTCACATTTCTCCAGATCTGGAATAATTTTTTGTCCTTCTCTGAAATGCAGTAGTTGTAGCACTTCCACCTCTTGTATGCCTTGAATTCCACAATTTGAGAAATCCTTAAAGCAGTCTTATCAATATTGTGCCCAGAGCCTTAGATTATCTCACATCACCATCATGACTACCTCTAGCAGTAGTAGAGGATGAAATAATAAGATTCAGTTCAAACAGCTAACTCAAGGGAATAGCTGAAGATTTTGTTTTCTTGGTCGGTACAGATGTTGATGTAAGAAAACACCCCTAACATTATATTTCAAATACTCTTTACCAAATTGCAGTATTACATTTAAGCAGCTGGTGTGAGAAAATATTTGCCATCTTTCTATACGCAGAGATTTATACTTACACATTCCTTCAGTGCAATGTGGGTGTAGATGTCAACTAAGATATGAATTATAGATTGCTGATTAATGATTTTAAAAGACTTCTTACTAAGTCAGTGCATACTGATGACTTGATTAGATTTGCTAATGTACCTCTTCGTGTTCTCTCTGGAAAGCTCCCAAATTTTGTCAGATTGTGAACTTTGAGTTTATTCTAAACTTTGGATATTATGACCTACAGTAATACTATCATTGCAGCTGAAATAAGTTAACATGATCATTTGCCTTTCTTTGTGTCAGTTTAGAACTACAACACATTTTCTGTTTATTTATATGTATCATACTGCAGTTTTATAGGCAAGGTGATTCGTGAAATTATCTGCACATTGTTTACACAAAACTACTCTAAAATTAGTAGAAAACTAGCTTGGAGATCATATTCACTGTTAATAGAAAAATGTAAGAAGGCAACGCAGGAATGATTTTTGGATTCATTACTATTCATTAAATACTTAATGTTATAAGAAGCTTCAAATAATTCCCAGCCAGAAAGAACAACAAAGTTAAACATTGAGTTATAAGTCTAACTACAAGGTACAAGAACAATCATCTATAACAATGCAGGAAGAAGAACAAGATAGACTGAAGAAAAAGCTTGTGGTGGGTACTATGTGTCAGAAGACACTTGAACCAGCAATGTTATGCTGCTGCAGAGAATGCAAATGCCATTGTGAGATGTGTAAGAATGCAAACTAAAGATAATCTTCAGCAGTGACAAAACTTCCACAGAGATACTGTGTCACGTTTTGGGAAATCTATTACAGTTTATGCATTTCTAAGATGTAAACCAATTTTTAAAAAGTCCACAGGAGGCCAATGCATATGATCACAGTTCTAGAAACTTTGATTTTTGAGGAAAGAATTACCCGATCACTTTAAATACTCTAACAAACTACAAACTAATGGGGCTCGTTACTAGTTTTCAAATACATGAAACATAGTTTCAAGAAAGAATAAAATGAACTGTTTTCCTTTCCATGTGGGCTTGAGAAGAAATATTGGGTTGCCATTGAAGCAAAGCAGATTAGGTTCTTTGTTAAGGCATATCACAATAGTCTTCAAGATTAAGAGGAAAAGAGTATTTTGCTGCTTCAGAGAGGAAGGGTGTAAGATTTTCTCTGTAACAACACTGGAAAGGGTAATCTAGAGACTCGTGGCTTCTTTTCCCCCTATGTCTTCAATAATGGAATGACAGAAATACCAGATTCTTCTTTCAGAGAAGAAAGAGGATTATCTGAGGTCAGAAAATGGGAAGACTGTTAATAATTATGATCTCATACTCATACTGTGAGTGCAAATGAGCCCAATGTTAGCACTGAAATCATTAATATGGACATTCATTTTGTAGCAGCAGCTCATTTACTGCAGCTAGAATTGTCCCTGGTATATATGTAAGGATAAAGCGATGTGAAATGTTTCTTTGCAGAAAGCATTGGCTACAAAATGTGTGAAACTGGAAGAACATACTATTATGAGAGTGTGATGTATGCAAAACTGAGGGCAGGGTTTCAGGTGAAAAAAAAAAATCAAAGGAAAATCTGTTTATGCTCAATGGTTTTTAGTCTAAAATGAAAAATATGAGGTAGATAAACCATATAAAAGTTGAAAAAGACAAGTAGTGCCCCTTCATCATGTGTTAATCAGATTTGTCTTTTCTACATGATCAGATTCTTTAGGTATAATCTGCAGAGCTGAAATTACTAGCTAAATATGAGTCTGACAATGGTTTCAAAAATACTTCTTTGATCTTCAGAATACTGATCTGCAGAAGAAACATACTTGTCCTTTTTCCTTTGATTCCTGGAGTTTTCTGTGGAAAGAGGATTGCTAGAAGGTGTTATCAATCATTCACAGTCGTTGAAAATGTTTATATACATGGAATATAATTTTCAATCAGTTAGACTGAAATTCTCCTTAATGAGTTGAGATGAAAAAATTATATCCCTTTTAGTTATTTGTAAAAGAGAAAGGATTTAATAGTTCTATAGGATTGTATTTTCTCTCACATCAATTTTTAAAGTCCCCTCTGCAAATAAAATCTGCACTAGGTCTTATGTATTTTATCACACATAATAGAGTCTGTATCTGGTTTTGTTGTACATTTGTACAGGGGTGGCACTTGCATGTAGGCAGTGGGGTCTGTTCTCACCAGCCATCTATAACCCTCTGACCATGGAAGTCCCCCTTCCCCACCAGGCTAAGCGTGGATGGCGCACGCACAGGCACCAAACGTGGTGCCATGACACATGAGGGTAGGAAGCATGTTATCCCTGCAACAGCAACCACCTCCATCACTTTTAGAGCCACCACTGCATTGAATAAATTAGGGACTGGCTGGAATAACCTACATGTTCCACCTATTGGCATAATGGTGTATAGATAATGAGGCAGCACAGAGTCATAACACCTTCTTGTTCTGGTTTTGGCTGAGATAGACTTAATTTTCTTCACAGTAGCCACTATGGGCCTATGTTTTGGATTTGTGCTGAAAACCGTGTTGATAATACAGAGATGTTTTCATTACTGCTTAGCAGTGTCAAGGCCTTTTCTGCTTCTCACCCCACCCCACCAGTGAGTAGGCTGGGGATGCACAAGAAGTCAGGAGGGGACACAGCTGGGACAGCTGACCCCAACTGACCAAAGAGATATGTCATGCTCAGCATATAAAGCTGGGGGAAGAAGAAGGAAGGGGGGGATCTTTGGAGTGATGGCGTTTGTCTTCCCAAGTAACCATTGTGCATGATGGAGCCCTGCTTTCCTGGAAATGGCTGAACACCTGCCAGTCAATGGGAGTAGTGAATGAATTCCTTGTTTTGCTTTGCTTGCATGTGTGGCTTTTGCTTTACCTATTAAACTCTCTTTATCTCAACCCATGAGTTTTCTCACTTTTAGTCTTCCAATTCTGTCCCCCATCCCACCAGGGGGGAGAGAGTGAGCGAACGGCTGCGTGGTGCTTAGTTTCTGGCTGGGGTTAAAACACAACACTTCTTCACAGGCATAAATCTTCCAGGATTTATTAAGGTGTTTTGTCACAAAGCCTACATCACAATAGCCTCTTTTCCTTGTTTAGTTTCCTGCTACTTAATACCACATAAGAGAGAATGTTTTAAAACTTCGGTTATATCACTATGCTTTGCTGGTAGGTGTGCTTGAGATCAAGGTGATTTTATAAAGATATAGTAAGAGTTATCATGCATAGCATTGGCAAGACAAATGCCTGTTTATTTTTGATAAAACAGAACAGAGATGTCTTGGTTTCGGCTGGGATAGAGTTAATTTTCTTCCTAGCAGCAGGCATAGTGCTGTGGTTTGGATTTAGTAGGAGAAGAATGTTGATAACACACTGATGTTTTAGTTGTTGCTAAGTACTGCTTATGCTAGTCAAGGACTTTTCAGCTTCCCATGCTCTGCCAGGTACACAAGAAACTGGGAGGGGGCACAGCCAGAAGAGTTGATCCAAACTGACCAAAGGGCTATTCCATACCATATGACGTCATGCTCAGTATATAAACTGGTGGGGGTTGGCCGGGGAGCCGCGATCACTGCTCGGGAACTGCCTGGGTATCGGTCAGCGGGTGGTGAGCAATTGCATTGTGCATCACTTGCTTTGTATATTATTATTATTATTATATTGTTACTATTATCATTACTATTTTACTTTATTTCAATTATTAAACTGTTCTTATCTCAACGCAGGAGTGTTTCTCAGTCTTACTCCTCCGATTCTCTCCCCCATCCCATCGGAGTAGGGGGAGTGAGCGAGCGGCTGCATGGTGCTTAGTTGCTGCCTGGGGCTAAACCACGACAAGAGGTAAGACTATAACTTACCTATAATGCAATCATGTTGTTGCTCAGAGGAAATATTAATTTTTCTCTCTGCAATTACTCCTTCTGAAAAAATGCTAATATAAAATACAAAAATAGGGGTTTGAACATTTAAGATAAATAAATGAAGATATTAGTATATTTTCAGTTCTAAACCGAAGTGAAAAAACAGGCATTTCTGATCCTTTAGCTGTAATTTCCTCAAAATGAGCTTCTCTAACATAATTTTCTCTTCTATTCTCCTCCTTTGTACTTTCATCTTTATCCTTCTCCATTGCTTCATGGCTCTATTTTCTCTCCCAACAAGTTCTTATATCCCTTTGTTTCCTCATTCCTTCCTCTCACCTTTTCTTTTTTCAGTTTTATTTCTCACAAATAGCAACGGTACATCTGAGTTCTGGATTTTTAAGTAATCCTGACTTACTTTCAAATATGAAAGAATTATTAAATTAAATTAAAAACCAAGAAAGTCTGCTTCTCCTACAGAACTGGGACTAGGGCCCTCTGTCAAATTTGTCTACCTCTGGAGAACGCAAAAAAACCCTACCAAAAAATCAACCCCACAACAAATTAATATGAGGGAATGCAACACTGAAACCAATGCATACAGCACTAAAATTTGGAGGTTGGGAAAGGGAGGAAGGGACTTAGGTCCCTTTACTAACTCCCACCTCTTTCTCCAGCTTAAAATAAAATGAACAAGATAATTGCTCATACTGCCCAGAAGGTTTATGAATCCACATGCTAGGGAGATTTTCAGATGTGTTTCCCACTCTCATAGAAAATTTTTTTTTCATGATTCTTTCCTTGGTCATTCATGTTGGCTGTGTGTGCTGTTGGCTACTGCTCTGACCTCTATACTCTCTGTATAGGACAGTAAGGTTAGGTGTCCAGCCTCAGTTTAGGAATTCTGGGAATTACACACCAAAACGTGAGACAGAGCATTAATGTGTCTACAGATCCTTTTGTGGGCACAGACTTTGATGAAATATCACAGCTTTTGAGCATAAGGTTTCAAAATGCTTCAGGTACAAGCTGAGGGTCTTACCTATGTAAGATAGAAGAGATTCCGACACTCATACCACTGCTTCTGTTAACCAAGTGAAACCAAGTTGTTTGTGAATGTTAAAGTAGCAAGCGATGAAAAGGTTAGGTAAGCTAGAATTCAGACAACATTTAATGGACACTTATTGGTGTATTTAATTCTGAAAATCTACTGTTGCTGTTTTAACTCCCTTTTTACTCTAGGTGGTAATATGAAAGAAGGTGCCTATTTTTCAGAACTCAGCCTTTCTGAATTATTGCCTAAACTATGTGAAGTTCAGCCTTATTTAATTTTTTTTATATGTACTTTACCGTGAAGGGTTTAGTTTCCAGCAGCAACTCCACAGCCAATCTTGTGTAATTTAAGTTTAAGAAAAAGGCCGATTAAAAATAAGTTTGCTGTATACAAATGTAATACTCTGCTGTAGATCTTAAAAATACAGATTTTCCATAATACTAGTTACTGAGTCTAACTTAGCAAGCAGTGAATTTGATTTCTAAGAACATCTATCAAAGGTGGGATCATTAACTAACTTAATATACCCTTTGACAATTAATGGATAATGCCCTTCTCTCATTAAGACGGAACTTTAGATTAGACTTAATGCATACATGTCACAAATGCCAATGTCTTAGGGTTCCCAAAGTTTGAGTGAGGAGAAGAATAATTAGTTATTATTTTTAAATACATCTGAAACTAATAGTCTACTCATTTTTTTCAAATGAATTGTTCTTTGAATTTGTTTAAATGTGCACAATAAAATCATAATCAAATCCCAGCTAATACTGTCTCAGGTGCAAATAATTTTTCATTTTCAACACACCTATGTTTAAAAAAATACTTTTGTCTGGTAGAATAATTTGAAAAAAAAGTGAGCTTATTCTAGTAGCTGTATCAGTTGAGTCTATAGAAACAGAATGTTTATAAATAGTATATTTTATGAAAAATCTGCATAGATTTTCATGGACTGTTATTGATTTTTTCTTTCTTAAACTTTTAGTTTGAATATTTCTTAATCTTTCACTAAGTTCATCACTTCTCCACTTAATGAAATGTATTTAGAGGATTCCCAATATATTACTATTGTGTCCTGATTGTCTAAGCTATCTTGCCTTCCAAACTATCTCTGTGGACAGTGGGAGCTAATGTTCTTTTGAAAAAATATTGCAGAAGCACAAAAGTTCTCAAAGACCAGTTAGAGGGAAGGTCAATCTAACAGGTTCTTAGAAAGAAAGGCAAAGTGTCTTATAACTGCTGCAGGTGCTTCAGTTCAGCAGTTTCTTAGAGGATGGTCAGCAGCCTTTTAGAAAATGTTCTTAATTTGTTCTGTCTTGGGCTTTAACAAGGTTATCTTTTATACTCCTCCTTTTTATCTACATTGTTTTTCTCTTTGTAAATGTGCTTCTTGCTTGTATGGTTTGGTTTGGGGATTTTTTTATTTCCTTTTGAGTATACACCTTAAGAAAACTTAACAAATGTTCTCTATTTTGTCCTTAAAAGTAATGAGTTTCCTTTTTGGAAGGAAGCTTAAAAATATAACCTTTTCTTGAGAACAAAGATTATTTTTGTCCTTTTTTCAAAATCAAAATATGCTCCCATCTCTGTGGAATGTGCACTTTTTGAAATGGTTCTAAAAATACTTGAAAGGACATAATTTTTTTGTTCTTGGCCAGTCTTACCCACTGCAAAGAACAGAACAGTACAGGGAAACACAGGAGAGATCTGTAATCAAATTGCTTTCACTGAACAAAAAATCAAGATATTTCAAGGAGAAAGCTTCTGCAGAAGCAACTTTTATGTGGGTGTTGGTGTGTGAAGAGAGTCATCGAGGGAACTGGACTTCTGACAAAGCAGCTAAGGAGTTCAGATCTCAAGGTGATACTGTAATGTGTAAAAGCCCATACTGAAAATCATACCTGCAGGATTCTGGTAAATTTCTAAGTATTGCTGACTACAAGACAGAGTTGAGTATGCAGGTGTGGGATTCAGAATGTAGTATATGTGGTTTATAGATTTTCTTTTTTTTTTTTGCATCTCTGATCTACTATACTTGAGGGATAGTTGAAAGAGCTGGTGCTCTAGTAGCTCCCAAGTCCCTCCCTTCCTGACATACTCAAGTTTAATCAGCCACTTCCTATAAACACAGGACTACTAAGATAAGGAGTATCCCACCTGTCCTTATTTGGTGGGAGTGCAAATTTTTCAATCTTACTAGGCCTGTGGAATTGTAAAAAGCTGAGCTATAGGAGCTGTATGCTATGCCAGTATCAAAAATACTCTGGTGGGAAAATAACAGAGGATACAGAATTCCCTGAATTTTCCTTCTTTTCAGGTGGTTGGAAAATAGGCAGTTCAAAAATATGCTGGGCAGGGGGTGGAGTCATTTTGCCCTTTTAGCATGCAAGGGAGATTAAATTGTTGGGTTTTTTTTTCCTCTTTCAGTAACAACAGAATGAGGGATTGCTTTTTTTTTAAAGGAAGAGGTGCTTGACACTGTATATCATCAAATGTATTCAGTATATTAGATCTTTTGCTTTCAAAGACTGCTACTTTTAAGAAAAAAACATGAGAAAAAAACCCTTAAAACCATTAATTTATCCTTTTGAATTTATTCAAGTAATTATTTGAAAAGAAAAACAGTACTGCTATATTTCCTGGTCACCTGCAACTTAGCTATATATAAAATTATTAAAATTTTTTCTAGTGCCTCAGAAAAGAAGTACAGGAAGGGGTATGGTATACTTGTTCAAACCAGACCTTTCATATTTACTTTGCACATTAGTCTTCAATGATACAGGTAAAGTAAAAGTTATCAAAGTGTCATGGGATGTAATATAGTTGGAGTGTCCAAATGAAGAGTGACTTTTTGACTTGATGGATTTTTAGAATATGTTGGGTTCTATCACATCATAGAACATTACAATTGCTGCTTAGCTGGTATGACAAAAAGCAAATTTATGTTTTACTCTATGGTGTGACATGACATTACCTGATGAGATCTCAGAAAAAATAACACTTGCTAGGATTTATAACCTCTCTTACTGAGTGACATTTCATTTCAGCAGGTGGTTTCACCTAATATATCCTCTTGAAACATATTTGTGAAATTAGTGACATACTGATGGTTAATTAATGGTATTTGTAGGGCAAACAAATAATGTTAACCTTAACTACAAGTATGGTAATTAACTTTTCTCTTACAAATGTATCTGTGTCAAATGCTTTATCTGCAAATTGCTATCTTCCTAAAACTCCTCCTTCTCTAATCTTAATGATTTTTGTCCCATCTATATCACTACTAGTGCAGCCCAGGATCCTAGGATCTCTGGGGATGTCATAGAGCAAGTCCCCCTAGAACACATCTGGGCACATGAAGGAGAGGAAATTGATCAGGAGTAGTCACCATGTATTTACTGAGGGTAAATCATACTTGGTCGACTTGATTGACTTCTGTGATAATGTGGGGAGGTTGACCTTGGCTGGCTGCCAGACCCAACTGCTGCTCTCTCATTCCCCCTCCTCAACATGATGGAGGGGGAAATTAAGATGGAAAAGCTCATAGGCTGAGGTAAAGACAGGAGATTGCTTACTAATTACTATCATGGGCAGAACAGACTCGACTTGGAGAAGATTAAATTAATTTACTGCCAATTAATAACAGAGTAGGATAGTGAGAACAAAAGACAAACCTAAAAATACCTTCTCCATTTCCCCGCCTTCTCCCCAAGCTCAGCTTCATCCTTTCACTCTTCTGCCTTCTCCTGCTCTGATCAATGCAGGGGGATTGGGAATGGGGGTTGCAGTCAGTTCATAACACTTCATCTCTGCTGCACCTTTCTCCTCATGCTGTTCCCTTGCTCCAGCATGGGGTCCCTCCCATGGGAGACAGTCCTTCATGAACTGCTCCAACATGGATCCTTCCTACGGGCTGCAGTTCTTCAAGACCTGCTCCAGTGTGATCCCTACCCTTAATTGGTTTAGTGTGGACTTGGTAACCTTAGGTTAATGGTTGGACTGGATGATCTTAAAGGTCTTTTCCAACCTAAACGATTCTATGATTCTATGATTCTATGGAGTACTGCCTACAAGAAACAGCCTGTTTCAGTGTGGCTACCCCACAGGCCACAGTTCATGCCAGAAAACCTGCTCCTGTGTGGACTTCTCTGCACAGGGCACAGTTCCTGCCAAGATCCTGGTTGTGCATGGGTTCTCCATGGGCTGCAGCTTCCTTCAGGGTGTATCCACCTGCTGTAGCATGGCATCCTCCATGAGTTGCAGTGTGGATATCAGACGGACAACCTGCATCACCATGGTCTTCTCCACAGGCTGCAGGGGAATCTCTGCTCCAGGCAGGCCAGTCTGTTCACAGCAGTGTATGGGAAGACAAGAGGCATAACTGAAACAAGAGATGTTCAGACTTACTATAAGGAAAGTTTTTTTCATCTTGAAGACAGTCAAGCATTGGAACAGGTGGTCTAGTGAGGCCATTTAGTCTCTGGCCTTAGAGGTTGTTAAGATTCACTTGGATGAAGCTCTGAGCAACCTGGTCTAAATTCATTACTGATACTGTTTGAATAGTTGTTTGGACTATAAACCCCCTGAAGTCCCTTCGGACCTGAATTATTCTATGATTCTGTGCTAGATATAGTGATTCTGTGATAGGTATAGATCTATCTAACTCTTATATAACTAACATATAGAGAGAGATTTAAATATACATATATGTCGTATATATATATGTAGATAAGTATGCAGGTAGACAGATACCTGCCATAGATATATATGATACATGGTCCCCTGTATATATGATAGATGAAGGTATCTATCTATCTTGGATATAGCTTGTGTCTATTTAGCTGTATACCTACATCTTCTAGTTTCTAATTGTACACTAGTGAAGGTTTGTAAAGATCTACTGATATTGGGGCAGGGAAAAAGCTTACATAGTGAGACATATTGAATATTTTCCTTCCTTTCCATAAAATGTTACGGCATAATCCAGTACACATGCATCTCTGAATTCTCTTTCTTGCACATGATGCCCAGAGATTCCCACAATCAGTCCGAAAGGGATGATTAATTTTATTGTATACTTCTGCCCTTGACCTATGAGTTGGTGGTTTAACAAATAAGCTGCAAGCTGCTTAGCTATTATCGTAAACTAACTCTTCCAAACAATTTATCAGTTCTGCTATTGCTCCCTCAGTGTTTTTCCAGTGAGCCATTAGCCTGGCACTAGAAAAAGAAAGACAGAAAATCAGCAATGTACACTCTACTGTTGTTAAGTAACATTACAGAAAGCTGTGTAGCTAGAAATAGCCTAGCACATGCTATCCTTGGTGTTTCATTCTGTGCCACTGTAGAACAAATTACCTTCATTCCACCACTCCTTCAGAAATAACACTTTTTCCATATATGCTCATCACACTCCCTTCATAGAAGAATTGGGGAGAGTGGAGAAGAGTTGGGGTTTTTCCTCTTCTTGTTTTCATATCTAGAGAACTCTTGAAAGACAGTGGAAGATTTTTTTTCCGTGGTAACCCAGAGAAATAACCATCATTGACTATGGGTTAGGTATCAGTGCAGTTCAGATTAAGAAGACTTTGATGTATGCTGGCCTTTCAATATATAAAGGGCGGGTTATAAGAAAGTCAGAAAAATGCTTTTTTAACAAGGCCTGTTGTGACAGGACAAGGGGAAATGGTTTTAAACTGAAAGAGAGTAGATTTCTATTGGACTTAAGGAAGAAATTTTTTATGAAGAGGGTGGTGAGACAGCGGAACAGGTTACCCAGAGAAGTTGTGGGTTCCCCACCATTGACAGTCTTCAAGGTCAGGTTGCATGGGGCAACCTGATCTAGTGAAAGATGTCCCTGCCCTTGGCAGGGGGGTTGGACTAGATGATCAATCTTCAAAGATCCCTTCCAGTCCAAACCATTCTATGATTCTATGAATGTTGCACCATCAGAACCCTCTAGAAAATAGGATTATATACTTCAATGTTTTATGGAGCACGTTCCATGTGTATGCAGAAACAATTTTTGCTTGTAATGTGTGTGAGAGACTGAAAGAATTAATGTCTCAAACATTGTGGTGAGGCAAGTTAAGCTCTGCATAGGGACGAGTTAAGGTCTCCATAGTGATAAATTGGGGTCTGCATAGCACCACAGGTCAGAAGTCATTGCTGCACAGCCGGGAGTCATGTTGAAGGATGCGCACTTCCACCTTCTGATGGCAGAAGGTCATGCAGAGTTCATTTGAGGAAGTGGCTCACGACCACCTGAAAGACCCCTCGCGACCCCCCCCCCCCTCCCCCACCCCCCAGTGGCACCTGCACAGAAGATGAAGAACATTCTGGAACAAGCCTCAAGAGGGGCGGGACTAGAGGTGGGGACTGGCCGATAAAAGACACAACTATAAGTCATGGGTGCGCCTCTACCATCGGAGGACTCCATGCTGTCCCTGCTCCAGACCAGCCCCCCGCAACCACTGCTGGCACAGTTGGAGGCCCTGCACTCCGAGAGCAGTGTGCCCACTGCCGGAGGACTGCCTTGTTTATCATCAACATCGTAGGATCCAAGGAGGGCAATATCTCTCTCTCTCTTCTTCCTTCCTTTTCCTTGCCTTTTATAAGTATTTGAAATAGAATCCATTTTGCTTGTCATTGTGCTTTCCTGGTTCGAGTTGCTTATCGTTGTGCTTTCCAAGTTCAGGTTGGTGTTTACCATCAATAAAGTGTTTAATTGATCGTTTGGTGTCATTTCACCTTAATTTAGGCCAAGGGAATCACAGAACCTCCACAATCCTCTCTGGACAGTCCAGTTCAAGGCATGACAATGTGTGACGAAAGTTCTTAGATACTGCACTGTTCATTTCCTGTGCACCTTTTAAAACTGTAGCTGTCACCCAAACAGGCTTTTTACCTAGTAGATACGTTTCTGAGGGCAGAGAAGGGTGGGCCACATTTCCACCTCAGTTTCATTATTTGTTGTTTAAGATTTCTTTGGAAATCTTTTACCCTCTTTCTCTGTCCTCCTTAGTTTTAGTACCCTGTGCAAATCTATTTAATGTTCATTGTCGTTCCACTAATGTGCTTATCCTGCTTTCCAGATAATTAAGATAGCAAACAAACTTGGAGCAAAGAATGACCTTGATGTTATTATATATATATGGACATTCAACAGTTCTTAATGCAGACTCAGCAGGCTTAAACACATTCTGGTTGTTTCAGATGTGTGTTCAAACACAAAGGAGTGAAGAATGCTGTACATTGGAAGTGATGTTTGAACAAACTCTGTATTCTCTATCTTCTATTAGTTAGATGTTTTTAAAGGAAACATATCTGAGAATGATCTAATAAGGGTATTTGAAATCCTGGTACCACTGAAGTCACTGCTAAGTCTTTCCCATATAGAGCTAAGAGATCAATAGAAGGACACTTTCACAAAACCACCTTTCTAATGTTTGGGACATGTAACTTCTATGTTTCTACCTTACAGGTCAATGCCTCAGTGGAAAAGATGATAATGGAACTTATTTAATCATAATTTCCATTATATATCCTTTCAAACACCTGCTAGATAAGAAGCCAAAAGGCTATCACTTCAAGCCTCCAGAAAAGAACTAACCTGAAAATGTTTTAAAAATAACAACTATAACTCCAGATCTAGTTCATACTAAAAATAATGAGGCAGTTATAAAAAAGGTTTGTATTCTAGTTCCAGTTCCCAAATTAATCCTTATCACAGTCAAATCACATTTTTCCTAATGTTAGTCTAAATTGCTTTTAAACCCTACACACTAACTGGAACATTCCTGTTGGTCCTGAATACCACACACAATTAAACTTTTGATTACAAATAATGCATTTTTGTAATGCAGTTGGGTGGTTTCTTATAGGAAGAGGCTTCCAGATGAACGAGTAATTTAAAAGCTCTCTCTAATGTTCAAGTAATAAGGACTGTGTTAAATCTTCCAGTGTCCACTGTCTAGTGCTCACTTAGACAATGCTCTAGGAGATATTACTTATCTTACATTCAGAAACTCTCACTTGATGACTTTACTATACATGTTTCTTTACCCAGGAACTTGCAGTTTAGTCACGAAAAACACTTTTACTGAAAGTAAACCTCTGAAAATTAACGGCCCATTGATGAGAGAGACAGGGTCTTGTATACAGGACAAGAGAGGGTGAAAAGATTGCCAAATCCCATCTTCTCTCTGTTCTTAGCAATATTACTGTTCTTGGTATTCTTCCCCAATTTTGTTACAGAGAAAGTCATTGACACCACAGTAATTCCTGAAATTACTATATACTTCGGATACCTCATATCACAATAGAACAAAAGGAACTTAAAATGCTTAATTCTTACCCATTCTTATCAGTGTCATCCATTTCAATTTAATGACCATATTTTTAAAAGCCATTTCAGATATGCAAATATATGAAAACTTTATTGTTAGAATCTCAATGAGGTTTAAGTACAAACCATAAGCTGACAAACACAATAATGTTTAGAATTACAAGCAGATGTAAAAAGAATAAAATTGAAAACAATTTTCCTGCTAGGACACTTTATATTGTTAAAAGTTTAGAATAAATTATGTCTTTAGTCAGAATCAGGACACAAATTTTAAACATAAGCAAACTAAAAGTGTAGGTTATAACAAAAAGCAGTTAATATTCTGTGCTTTGAAATACTAAATAATCAGTACTTAAATATAAAACAGTGAAGTATGCTAAGCTAGGACTTCACTTAAACAACTGAGATCTTATCATATGAAATTCTATTTTTTCATAAAGTCTGAAAAGGGGAAGAATAGCAAAAAAAAAGCTATCTCTTTGTTAGAATTTTAAGCTACCCATATCTGTTCTGTAGTACATGCAGAATGTGCTAGATGTGGCAAACATATAATATTTACGATGTGATCATATCTAACAAATCTATGAATCTGCTTTACCATTCATTCCTAATAAAGATGTCAAATGGCCTAAACAACTTATAGTGGAAACTATGAATAAATATAAAATAGGTATGAAGTAACAATTAAATGTTTATATTTCACAATAAACACTTTTATCCTATTGACTGACATACCATTGTTTTATCTTGCAAATATTTATGGTTGTGTAGGGTCCAATTCTGCAAATATTACACTTGTACAAACATATTATGTATATAAAAAAGAGCATTTACATAGCAACTCTCTTAAAGGCTAATAGTAAGAGAATAAATAGACTTGAATCATAAAATCACAGAATTGTAGAATGATTTGGGAGGGACCTTTGAAGATCGTATACTTCCAACACCGCTGCCATGGACAGGGATATCTTTCACTAGATCAGGTTGCTCAAAGCCCCATCCAGACTGACCTTGAACACTGCAGATAATGGCGCAGACACAATTTCTCTGGGCAACCTGTTCCAGTGTCTCACCACCCTCTTCATAAAAAAAAATTTCTTCCTTATATCTAATCTAAATTTACCCTCTTTTAGTTTAAAACCATTGTCCCTTGTCCTGCCACTACAGGCCTTGGTAAAAAGTCTTTCTCTGTCTTTCTTATAAGCCCCCTTTATATATTGAAAGGCTGCATTAAGGTCTTCCTGGAGCCTTTTCTTCTCCAGGCTGATCAACCCCAACTCTCTTAGCCTTTCTTCATGGGAGATGAGTTCCAGCCCTCTGATCATTTTCATGGCCCTCATCTGGACCCGCTCTAATAGGTCCATATCTTTCTTGTACTGGGGGCCCCAGAGCTGAACACAGAACTACAGGTGGGGTCTCATGGGAGCATAGTAAAGGGGGAGAATCATCTCCCTGAACCTGCTGGCCATGATTCTTTTTATGCAGCTCAAGATACGATTGGCTTTCTGGGCTGCAAGTGCATATCACTGGCTAATGTCCAACCTTTCATCCTTCAGTATCCTCAAGTCCTTCTCTGCAGCGCTGTTCTCAATCCGTTCATCCTCCAGTCTGTGCTGATATTGGGGATTGCCCTGACCCAGCTGCAGCACCTTGCCCTTGGCCTTGTTGAACTCCATTATATTCACATGGGCTCACTCCTCTAGCCTGTCAAGGTCCCTCTGGATGGCATCCCTTCCCTCAAGTGTATCAACTGCACCACTCAGGTTGCTGAGGACGTGTACTCAATCCCACTGTCTATGTTTGACCAGGAGGTCCTTACTGAACCATGTCTGTGTCTTGCTTTCCTTGGCCAATTTCTTTCATGTGGGAATCAAGAGCTCTTGCACTCTATGAAAAATGTCCATAAATAGCTGCCAGCTCTGATGAGCTTCTTTGTCCCTGGGGGCAGTTTCCCAAATCTGAAGTTTGATCAGCAAAATTGTGTTAAGTCAGCATGACTGGTGCAAACTGTTTGAAACCTATCTGGCTTCACCCGTAAACATAAACAACTACAGTATCTTGAGTACAAGTACGCTGATCAGCTGCTCTTCTGTCCAGAACGTCCGTGAATTTCATAGGTAAGAGATCACTTTTTTTCAGACTAAACAGTCTAACTTTGGTATATATTGTATATATAAGATATTTCCAATTATTAAATTAATTCCAAATGCGACTAAATAGATGTGCCATCCCTGTGTATTGGGTTTACATGCCAAGGCTTTGATAGCAGGAGCAGCTGCAGGGGTGGCTTCTGTGAGAAAATGACAGAAGCTTCCTGCATGTCTGAGAGAGACAATTTGAGCCAGCTCCAAGATGGCTGGCCAAAGCTGAGCCAATCAGCAACATTGGTAGTGCCTCTGTGATAACATAATTAAGAAAGAGTAAAAAATGCTGTGGAATGGCAGCTGGGAGAGAGGAGTGAGAATATGTAAAAGAAACAACTATGCAGATGCCAAGGTCAGTGAAGAAGGAGGGGGAGGACCTGCTCCAGGTGCCAGAGCAGAGATTGCCCTTGCGGCCTGTGGAGGGCCACGGTGGAGCAGATATCCACCCTGCAGCCCATGGAGGAACCCATGCCACACCAGGTGGATACGCCATGAAGGAAGCTGCAGCCGTGGAGAGCCCATGCACAACCAGGTTCCTGGCAGGAAGTGTAGCCCATGGGGGACCCACACTGATGCACTCTATTTTTAGAGGACTGCACCCCATGGAAAGGGCCCATGCTGAAGCACTTCTTGGACAACTGCAGCCTGTGGGAAGGACCCATGTGGGAGAAGTTCATGAAGGACTGTATCCCATGGGATGCACCGCACACTGGAGCAGGGGAAGAGCATGAAGAGAAAGGAGTGGCAGAGATGAAGTGTTATGAACTGACCGCAACACCCATTCCTCATTCCCCTGCACCACTCAGGGGGAGGAGGCAGAAGAGCTGGGAGGGAAGTTGAGCTTGGGAAGAATTTTCTTATGAAGATTTTCTTTTAAGAAGATTTTCCTATATTTAAAATTGTTTTCCGTATAGATTCCTTATTTTCACAAACAAGGTCTAATCTGCATAGTGGATGTTTGCATTCAGTTGTCTGGATAGGGCAGTTACCTGTCTAGTCTGAAACAGAGGTAAGGGAAAAGACTAGGTAAGCTTTGTTTTTCGTGTGAAATTTCTCACCAATTTGTTCCAGGATCTTGGACCATTGCCTGTTCAGTGCTGTGCACATGTTGGTTTGCTCCCTCACTGACTACCTTCCTCCAAAAGTAAACCTGTGTCTGACAATGAATATTTTGCTTTGGGATCTAATTCAGAAATACATTATGCATATGCATTGTGCTAGGTGTGGCTCCTAGGGACAATTCTCCAACAGTGTCCCTGCAAGCCATTTGTTTCCATGTGCTTTCATTCTACACCTCAGGACATGCAAAACAGCAACATACCACAAAATCTTTTTGCAATTTTTGATCCAAGTGTATTACTTCAGGTACTTTGAAGTGGAAATTACATATACAGAATTATCTCTTGAGGCTAATAGAGCAAAGCATTAGCCCACAGAAAAAAAAATGTGCTAAGTGCTATTCAGTGTAGATACAGGTAGTCCACTCCAAATAGGACTTGCTTTATGCTGAGAGAACATGTGTCAGTTTCGTTAATTGGCTTAGGGGTCAACATCCTCCCTTTTTTGGTCCACAAAATCAGCATAGACAAAGCCAAATCTGTGACATCTGGCATAAACAGTGAGGAGGAAGATAATATTACACAGCTCAGTGGTTTAATTACTAACTTTTTTTTCAGGAAGTTGTTGATATAGAGGACTTTAAGACAGCTTTATGCTGAAACACTTGGAAGACTAAAAGTCAGCGAAGTTCAGTTCAGTTTCTTCACTGTGATAATCAGATCAAATAAGTATATATCTTCATGATAAAGACATTTTTTGTAATTTTCTGTCTTGATCCTAGACAAAGTGACTTTAGATTTAAAGGTCATGCTGGGATTTATTTTCAAGCTGTTGGTGGTTAGTTTGACCTCTGCAAGCCAATATAGAACACCAAAGTGCATGTCAAATGGACAAGTGTACTTGTATACTATTGACTGTACCCACCCTGATGAGCAAAATGGAAGACCTGGCTACAACGAACATGGAGAAGGCTGAGGTGCTTAACAACTTTTTTGCCATGGTCTTCACCAGCAACTGCTCTAGCCATACCACCCAATTCATAGACTCCAAAGGCAGGGACTGGGGGAATGAAATATTGTCCACTGTAGGGTAAGATCAGGTTCAACACCATCTAAGGAATCTGAATGTGCACAAGTCCATGCAACCTGATGAGATGCATCAAGGGTTCTGAGGAAATTGGCAGATGAAGTTGCTAAGCCACTCTCCATCATATTTGAAAAGTCATAGCAAACTGGTGAAGTTCTCAGTGAGTGAAAAAGGGAAAACATAACCCCCATTTTTAAAAAGGGAAAAAAGGAAGACCTGGGGAACTACAGGCCAGTCAGTCTCACCTCTATGCCTGGCAAGATCATGGAGCAGATCCTCCTGGAAAGTATGCTAAGGCACATGAAAAACAGCGAGGTGATTGGTGACCACCAACATGGCTTCACTAAAGGCAAATTATGCCCGACAAATTTGGTGGCCTTCTATGACAGGGCTACAGCATTAGTAGATAAGGAAAAAGTGACTGACATCACCTACCTGGATTTGTGCAAAGCATTTGATACTGTCCCACACTACATCCTTGTCTCTAAATTAGAGAGATATGGATTTGATGGGTCCACCACTTGGTGGATAAAGAATTGACTGGATGGTCACAGTCAAAAAATTGTGGTCTACAGCTCGACGTCTGGACGGCGATCAATGACAAGTGGTGTCCCTCAGGGGTCTGTACTGTGACTAGTATTATTTAACATCTTTTCTGGGGACATGGACAGTGGGATTGAGTGCATCCTTCAGCAAATCTGCAGATGACACCAAGCTGAGTGATGTGGTTGATAGAAGTGAGCCTATGGGAACCTCATGAAGTTCGACAAGGTCAAGTGTAACATTCTGCACCTGGATCAGGGCAGTCCCAAACATGGATACAGGCTGGGTGATGAGTGGATTGAGAACAGCCCTGTGGAGAAGGACTTGGGGGATTGGTGGGTGAGAAACTGAATATGAGCTGGCAATGTACACTCTCAGCCCAGAAAGCCAATCTCATCCTGGGCTGTGTCAAAAGAAGTATGGCTAGCAGGTCGAGGGAGGTGACCTCTACACCGCTCTCAAGAACCCACCTGGAGTACTGCGTTCAGCTCTGGGGTTCCCAGATCAAGAAAGACATGAACCTGCTTGAGCAGATCTAGAAGAAGGCCACGAAGGGACTGGACCACCTCCCCTATGAAGACAGAGAGTTGGGGTTGTTTAGCCTGGAGAAGAGAAGACTGCAGGGAGACCTTACAGCAGCCTTCCAGTAATTAAATGGGACCTACAGGAAAGATGGGGAGGAACCCTTTATCATGAAGTGTAGTGATAGGACGAGGGGCAACAGTTCTAAACTGAAAGAGGATAGATTTAGATTAGATATTAGGAAGGAATTCTTTACTGTGAAGGTGGTGAGACACTGGAACAGGTTGACCAGAGAACTTGTGGATGGCCCCTCCCTGGAAGTGTTCAAGGTCAGGCTGGATGAGGCTTTGAGCAACTTGATTTAGTGAAATATGTCCCTGCCCATGGCAGGGTGTCGGACCTAGATGATCCTCAAAGGTCCTTTCCAACCCAAACCATTCTGTGATTCTGTGATTCACCAAGGCTATGTAGTGGTGACCAGCTGTGAAAACAATCTTCAGCAGCTGAATTTTCTGTTCTGATGTTGGCTTTGGGCTAGCTATTAGTATGAGGAAAATAAAGTAAATGTGTCAATCAGTTTTGGACAAAGACTCTTAAATGTACTGTATTTGTACAGAGACTGCCTTATGTACTCATTGGCAGAATTGAACTTTCAGGTTTTTACTGAGTTGATTATCATCATCTTGGAAGACAAACAATGAATGTGAACATTACATGAATCAAGTTCTATTTCTAACTGAAGTTATGAAAAACAGTTGAAGGTATAAAAACAGCTGAACTATAATAGATTTGGACGTACAGAAAAGACTCATCTATCAGCTGAGGAGATTCTCCAGGACAGAACTTTTTACCTTTCTCCAATTTAAGCTAACCAATGACAAAATGTTGCAATACTGCACATATTAACATACAGAGTTCATGTTCAACAAGATATGCTTCTTTTCAAATAGGTATGCATTTAGTTTATAGAGATGAGCAATTAATTTATCACTACACTTATGCAGCAAAGCACAGTGTGAAAAAGCACATGGTTGCTCATGAAACTGTGTGAAGAACACCTTAAAACCTCACATGCCTATGTGCTACTTAGCAGCTCTCACTTTCAAACACTTATCTGCAAATTAGCAGCAATGGTTTCTCCTGATGAGGGAATGTGTGGGTCTTTAGTACCAGCAGTATGAATAGCAGACCACTTCAGTTAATAATGCTGTAGAAGGTGCAATATTTTTTGTATCAGCTAGGCCTGATCCATGATCTAAGATTTTCTCACCTCACCCCAGTTTGCAACCATCAGTTTCTACTCTCAGGAATTAACCACAATGAAAACTACTAAGAGTCCGTAAAATAGATAAATGCTGAACAATATTAGGCCTGCCTAGTAAAGAGAGACAATGCAGTCAAAATTCTCAGAAAAGGATAAGAAATAGGAAATGCTATTATCCTTCAGCTGCAGATGGGGATGAAACACAGAAAAATTATGAGATTTCATGAAAGTCATCTAAGGTGGTGTGTTTTAACAGAGACTTGAACACAGATTCCTAAGCTAACAACTTAAACTCAGACATTTCTTCTCCAATGGGCTGAAAACACTGCTTCTACTTAAAAAAATAGTTAATTATTTATTTAGTAAAAGAACTTTTGGTAGAGACATGAAATGTGTTTCACAAAGACATGTATAACCATATCTTAGTCACAGACTTGTGGGGAAAAACAAATAGTAAAAGGAACAGAAGCATAGAAAATCAAAATCACAAATCCTTTCACATAATAAGTAAAATGAATTCATTACCTGGCAATAATGTTGCACCTTTCTGTTCTTGGTCTAAGTAGACAATAGGAGATTGTGCCTGAAATGTTAATATTTTATTTTCTTTACCCTGAGTCTGACTGAATATGCATGTGTTCTTCCTGTAATCCAGTGTCTGTCTTGTAGCCTAGAACTATCTCAGCTCTCTTCTCACCTCCGTCCATTTTCTTTCTCTGGTCCATAATCCCGACTTCTTATATAGTTTTGCTGTTCTTCCTATCTCTGACATTTTACATAGGTATCATTGTCCTTGAAATATACAATCTATGATTAGATAATTTCATCCTATTTTGCTAGAAAGTGGCCTTCTGATTTCATTAAGATGAATAGAAGTTTACAAATAAGAAAAAGCTTTTTTTTTTTTTTTTTTTTTTTTTTTTTTTAACCAATGCAATGACATGAGAACTTAAATTTCTGGTTTATATGCCCTGGAAAAGGAGAAAGTTTTTTTAAATTAAGTCTAAACTTTCTTTCCTAAAGTTTGGTGTAATTTTCAAAGCTTCTGACTTCTGATAGATCTCACTTGATGGTGAGAAATAAGTAACCTGAAACCTGGGACAGATCCTTTAAATGGTTTATTTCTAGATACCATTTCAGATACTCCTGGACAATATTGTCATTAGCAATGACAATTGCTATGACTATGGCTTTTTGAACAAAGACATTTTTCCCCACTTGGTATTAATATGGCATTCATTTTTTAATTAGCTATTAGTTTTTAGAAAGAAAGCAGCACAAAGTATGTAGCGGGAATATTTAATACTCCTCACAAATTACTTTCTGCTCTTTTAGTGCATAATTTCTTCCTTCATCCTCTGAAACATTAGACTTGTTCTATGAAATGATTTAATCTTACCAAATTATCTTGAAACCTAATGGCTTATGTTTTCACATACTGATTTATTCAGATATATTAGTTTGGGCCCCTACATACTACGTGTCTATTTCAAGAGAACAGTATAAGTAGACTAAAGGTCTAATCCAGTGTCAATGAAGTTAACAGGAAGAATCCAACTGACTTCAGAGGTCTTTGGATCAAGCCATAGCTCATTACGGACATCTAATGTTTCATTGTCGATGCAAATCTTAATCAGAAAAATTAAGATATTTATGCTTTAGCTTCGGTTGTAAGGCATAAGAGACAACTTAATGACATGGTGTTTAGGTTTTCAATGAGAAAAGTGTATCTAGCAACTTGAATTTTAATAACTCTGTCAGCTTAAATTAAACTGGCAATAAGCTTCAAAGAAGAAGTCTATCTGCTGGATTGTTAAGATGTGTTATAACTGTAAAATTTCATACAGATACTAGTGTGATATTTCTCAAAGCTTTACACAGCTTTATATATCAATTAAAGAGTTTGGAAGTTGTTCTTAGACACTTAATGTCAGCTACCCAAAATTAGAATTCATTTTTCATTTTACCCTTTTGTATCCAAATTCCCCATGTGTAAACACTCACATATCATACTGTTATTTCAAGAGGTTTTGTGTTAATATAATCAGCAAGAGCCAAAGGCTTACAAGAAAATAAAATATCTATTTTCATAGAATGGTTTGAATACCTGTAGGTTAAATGGGGCCTGGACAGTCTTGAACAGTGATGGTAAACCAAATTATTTTAATAACATATTATGAATTAGGTGCTCTAAGTTCTGTGGAATAAGTTGAAAATTAAACATTGTATCCAGAAATGTTTCATAGTGCAGTTGCACAAGTTTATTCCAACACTGTCTACAGTAGTCCTGGTTACTAATGGAAAGACAGATTGGGAGATGCTTAGCACCAGTTTTAGGTGAACAGAGAACATATTTCCAACATTCTATATCTGATGAAAATACAGAGGTCTAAATGGCAGAGACTGCCCCTATAAGAAGAGAAACCAAGGGAAAGCAGAGAGCACAGCTGCTGCAGCAGTGTCTCCTCGGGTTAAGAGGATCATTGTGCCTGATCATTGCTGCTGTTTTTCCTCAACAAAACCCCCCTTTCTTTTTGGTAGAGAAGGGAGTACTTTTTTTATTTGCCATTCACTCTGTTTTGCTATTCCAGCTCATCAAACATAGTAAAGAATTTCTCTTTACTACATCTTTGGTTTAAGCAAATTAAAATTTTAGGAAACACTCTGTGTGTATGTGTGCTTTTTCTGTTCCACTCTTCCCACACAAGTTGACTGATAGTACAGCACTGAGCAAGAGTAAACCCACACACCACACCAACACCTCCTTATGGATAAAGAGTAATAGCAACATGATCCTGGTCTGGTTTCAGCAACAGATGTGAAGAAATTTTGGATTTCCTTACGAAAATGAACAGAGAGGTAAAAAGTGGACACCCTGCTGAAACATCCAAGAAACTCTACTGCCTTCGAAATTGCTTGCCCATAAACTGAATAGATGTATTTCCCAGTACAGTCCTTGAATATGAAATTAGTAAGCATGTGAAGAGATTTAAGAAGTTCCTGTTGCTATCGCTTGCCATCGCTCCTGTGTGGATCCTGCCTAACACCCAAAAGTGCCAAGTCAGTGATTTGGTTATTTCCATTATTAGCTAAAGTTTCCAGAAAGCTCTTGTATTGAAGGTATTATGATAATGTCTTGCCCTCAGAGCGTCTGGCTGATGCCAACTTGAGGCGAGTTAACAGAGATATCAACAGGGCGCAAAGAGGTCATAACACCAAATTAGTATTATCAGTTCTTATACAGCAGTCACAAAATTCAGAAAGTGGGAGGACAAAATCAGATCAACCCATAAACCTCTTGGGCTTTATATTTGTTATTCATTGGTTATCTTAAGACAAATCAGATGTTCTTAATTCTCAACTAAAATTTCTTTAAAACCATTAAAAAATCTTTACTTTGTGATTCTTTTATATTAGGGTTGGGCAAAAAAGGAATGTGAAATGAGAGGATTTTTATTCTTTCTCATTCTGTAAACCAAATCAGCTACAGTATGGTCAATGCAGAGTTTACATGATAGTAATCAGTAAATATCTTTGGTGCTTCAACAGCTATTTAAGCAATTGAGATGGAATTCTGCTAGGTAAGATTTTTATATGTAAAAGTGTATCTTCTGCAAGTATTTGCAAGGAAGCCATCTAAGTAAAAGGGTGTTAATGACATAGACTTACATCCTGGATTTTAGCATTTCTGGTGCAGCTTTAAGATGCCTTTATAAATATTGAAGAGAGTTCTTTCTAGAAAAGTTTTAAATATTAATCACTTTATTATTTTTTTTTCTCCCAGCTTCAGAGCACTTCTTAGGCTTAGTGACTTGGTGTTTCTTTTGATCTTTCTATGTTCTGAAAAAAGGAATTATATGCCAGGTGTATCAGTTGTCCTATTTTTCATTAAGAATTGCAGATAAATTGATATTAGGTAGTCATGCCTCTCATATTAAGACAAGAAGGTATCTTTTCCTTCCTCTTGGCTGTGCTGAATGTCAGGTTACAGAGTAGTGTGTGTGCACGCAGACTTTCACAATCTGTTGAAATGGAAAGTGCTGTGCCAGTATAAAATATATATAGCATTAAATACTACTTTCATGATAAATCTATGGGGTTTTTGTCCTTCAGCAATTTGGAGTTACAAAGCACCATTCTTTCTGCCCCCAAGCATTTTACAGTCAACAAAGTTTAAGTAAAAACCTAGGTTTCGAGTACCTCAGCTGCCTGAAACATCAAAAAACATTTATTTCCCTCCCAGGAGCAGAATTAATAACCAAAGGTTAAATAAAAATGTTCCTCTTCTCCCCTCAAGCTAGTTTGGATCTCATTTTGGATATTTATTCCATTGATATGTGAACATTTTCATGTATATGACAATGTGCAACAATCCCCTGGATGTGCATAGCTCTAAACAAACACTTTGTACTGTCACCTCCCCCCAGAAATACATAACTGGGAACTATTATTCAGGCTAATGGTACGGAGTTTGATCCAAGGAATAAAATTTTATCAGGTTTTATGAAATACCTAATATACTAGAAGTCTTCTGATCATTGGGATTTTGGAGCATCCAGGAACTGTCATTAAAAAAAG
The DNA here is from genome assembly GCF_030463565.1 of Pelecanus crispus. Classification (NCBI taxonomy): domain Eukaryota; kingdom Metazoa; phylum Chordata; class Aves; order Pelecaniformes; family Pelecanidae; genus Pelecanus; species Pelecanus crispus. Next base: position 108,538,973 of record NC_134645.1, read on the forward strand.
GGAAATTTTGACTCTGAAGAAAGAATAGCCTGAAGGTGAGCTATCAGAGTACAGTATGGTTAACCATCCCTGTACACCCTTCACAGACTCTGCACCTAAATCATTTTACAATCTGCTATGCACTATTGTAAATCTCTGATCCTGCAGAGGTCTTCTACAGCAATCAGTAGTGATTTCCACAAGGCTATGAACTTAGACTAGTTAGATTTATTTCAAACCTGGGATCAGTGTAAACCTCTAAATATAATATTCAGCATGTCACAGTTTTTAGTACTTCTGGTAGGTTTTGATTGGCTATATTTTGGTATCCGTTTGGAATTTTTACAAGTCTGAAGATCTTCGGAAATTACTAATCTCTTCCTTAGTCCTTCATATGTGTTCTGTTCAAGTGAAGAGATAGCAAAATTAAAAAAACTGGAAATAAGTTAAACTTTTTGTTGTTTTCAGAGTTATTGAGGACACAGTGTTCATGCTTATGAGTACAGGGCATAGAGCTTATCTGGAGAAAATTACAATCCAAGATGAGGCAGTATTTTCAGTTCCCCAGAGTTCTTTATGCTAGTCCAGCTAGATTCAATGTCTACTTCTATGTGCTACAGTAATATTCAGCCTACTCCTAAACCTATGTAGGACTGGACACTAACGTATTAAGGAATATAAATCTATAATTAGTTAGTAAAAATGTTTGTAGGATTCTGTGCCTAATACTTCATATTTACTGATGTCCAAGGTATACTTGACAAATCCCTTAGCCTAAAGTCTATCTGATAAGAAAAAAGAAGGCATTCACAGAGCAAGGAAGTTAGGAATCACAATAGCGACATTTTTAAAGTGAAACTAAGGATTTATCTTTTCCTTAGGTGTCACACTTCATGAAAGTATGGCACTTCATCTTCTCCTTAACATTTTTCCTGCACTCTAAAACTGCCTTTTCGAAAGAAGACTGCATTATAGCACAAGTTGAAAGTTCATCTTTAGCTTGTTCTCCTGAAGTCTACTCTGCAAGCTTTCTTAAAAAATGCTTAGAATGAAGGCATATTGTGTCAATCCTTTTGAAGGCATAATCCAATTAATTAACTAGAGCATGAGATCTCTCCTTTTTTATACACTGTGTTGGAGTCAAGTTACAACACCTAACAAAGTTGTTCATCTGTGCTACTTCAGAAAGTCTTATGAATAAGATTATCCTAAGATGCATAGCTGGTATGACAATTACAGTAGTACATTTACTTTCTTTCTTTTAGTCACCTGAAAATTAAATCTGGACTAAGTTATGTTTATTTTAATTGATAGCAATGGATATGTCATAGGCATCTATGATAGTGAGCTGACTAGCAGTTAGCCAAGAGAAAAAAAAAAAAAAAAACAGCCTTTTTTTTGTTCGCTTGTTTGTGTGCTCCATTTCAGAGTGTAACTCACTTTGGAAAACTGACAATAGTGCAAATGTAATAGGGGAAGGAGGTTTATTTTACTTTTTGTCATATAACAAAAAAAAAAAAAAGGAAACTGGAGATCTGTCGCTGCAAACTTTTGACATATTATTAGGAAAAAAACCTTTTTTTGCCCAGGAAAGCAAACTCCTCTTGCAACACTGATGTCACAGGTGAAGAGAAAGATTTCTTTAGAAGCTATGATGTCAGAAATATTAAAGCAGGGTAGAATAGGACCAACAGTGTTTAGGACTTTTAAGGAAGATATTGAAAAATGTTTCTTTTGATTGAGCCAGAAATGTATCTTTTGACACAAAGCAATAAAAAAAAGTTCTTGATTTTCATAGAATCATAGAATCATAGAATCATAGAATCATAGAATGCTTTGGGTTGGAAGGGACCTTTAGAGGTCACCTAGCCCAACCCCCCTGCAGTGAGCAGAGACAGCTTTAACTAGATATTTTCTTTATAAATAAATACTTTTTTCACTTAAAAATAACATAGTTTGAAAATGGAAAATATCATATCAAGAACAATATAAAATTGTTTTTAGAAACTGTCAAAATAAAACATTCTATAATTTATAAATGTAGTTAATGATTTTAACTACATAGTATTTTTAGTTGTAATATAAAATATAGTTCACCTCTCTCTGACAGTTCATTTTATTTTTTTATTGTTCTTATTAACACATTAGAATGTAACTTCATCCATAAACAGAAATACCCCTGATTAGAAACCATCTCAAGAACTAAACCCAAAACTGGGAGACCCCAGAGAAAATATTCCGTACTATTGTGCTGCCTGATTTTGAGGTACATATGTGTAGAAGGGGCCAGGAGAGTGAGAAGTTGCCATTGTTTAGACAGTTTGTTGAACTCTCCCTCTATTTTTTGGGTCAAGGACAGAGCTATTGTTGATACTTGTCCTTTAAACTCACTTTCTGCTAAATCTAGTGTCCTCTTCTAGTGAAGAAACCAGTTTAAATAAAAGGAGTATGACTGTTCTCTATAGTGATTTTTTCCTCCATAAGCTGGAGTGGTGATGTGATAAAAGCTTTTCATATATTTATACTAAAGACAAAGTAATTATTTTGCATTAATAACAAAGTATGAAAAAGATTGTCCACAGGATCCTTTTAAGAGATGCTTTAAAATATTAGGGTTTTCAGGTTTCAATTGTCTTAGTTTTAAAACTGTCTTAACATTTTCTTTTTTGATAACTCTGCATATTTTTTCTTTCTCAGGTGCATAGTACAGACAAAGGAGGAAAGATGAGTGACATTAAGGAACATCAGCTATTTTACCTTTGATTTTGGTTCACTTTATAGCCCAATAGGCATCATTTATCTTCTATAACCCACATGTAAAAGTATCATTACACTAGCATACAAATACCTTAGTTTGATACTGGTGCTGTTAAAATTATTTCGGATGCTTTGTTTTGGATATCTATTGGACTTAGGCAAATGTTCACCTGTACCTTTTGATTTCTAATTAGTAGAGAAGCATAAGATCTCTACCCAGAAAGACATGATTTGAAGAATATGCTTCTAAAATTAAATGTTGTCCATTACAGTTTTGACCTTGATGAAACAAATTGCAATTAAGGAAACAAATTATTCTCTAGTTACAATACTGACTTCTCTATATTTTTATATTATACTGCTTTAGAACATTTCAGTATTAGTAACCTCATTTCTTTGGAGTGTCAGTGATACATTCCACCATAAAATAAGGGAGTCATAAATTAGTCATAGAAATAACACAACCCTCCTCTCTAAAAAGTCAGGATATGATTTCCTCTAGTAATAAGTATTGTCTGCTCTTGATGGAAAAGAAACATAAACTTTGGTTGAATTACAGTCTGTTGATAGAATTATCCCAGGATACAGAATGACTGTGTGCCATACAGTTCACTGTACTTCATGTTTTATTTTTACTTTTGGTATTCACTGCACTCTGACAGCTAGACCACTTTTGTAAGAGTATGTTAGCCATTTTAATATTGTATATTTATATTCAATGATGGGCAGAGATATAAGTGGAGTTTAGGACTCCACTTTAGTAATTTCCTTACAAATACAGTCAAAGACATAGCTCCCAAAATGAAGACCTGGCAGAAGCTCACAAATTACTGGGCCAACACAGGAATAAGTGAATGAAATTTAATGAACTGTGATAGATATATGAGGACAGATTAGATGATTGAATAGTCCTTCTGGCTTTAAACTCTTTGAATCTCTCAAGTTTCACAGTGAGAAGTATTTGCACTACTATTTCTGTTTTCCAAATACTTAGAGAAACTTTGTTATCCATGACCTAACTTTCATTATTAGGCGGCTCATGCTTTATAATCTTCTTACACTCACCATGTATGTTTTGTTATAAGTGATAAAGCCCTTCTATCAAAGTAATCCGTATCTGAATATTAATTAGAACATCTGTTGAGGTTTTGTTTCTTATCTCAGAATGAATTAATGACTTCTGTGACCATTTTCTTTAAAGAAACAGGTTTGCATTAGCATATTTATAACATCTACCAATAGACATTTGGAAGCACTCAGCCAGAAATGTGGACAGCAGAGAAGTGAACTTAAATATTAGGGAGTAAAATTTAAAATATATATTTATTACTGCATGCCATGTTTTGCTCATAGAGACCTAATGTCATTTCAAAGAGAAAGAAAAGGCAAGTCTTGTTTTCTAAAGCAATGATATAAATAGTTTGTAATACAGTAGAAAGGGAAATCTAGAACACAGCTCAAACCCTAAGTTTAAGTCTGATATTTTCTTGAGTTCAAGTCATGGTTTTCTGGGCCCCATGATGTTGCTCTGTTCCTAACTGCCCTCAGTACAAATGCAAGAATAAATCTGTTTAGTGTCATTTTCTACTATTTCATACAGAGGTAACCTATTTTCTACCTGAGCGTGAAAAAATATTAGTTTCTGTTTTGAACAGGAACACGTGACATGCCTTGGGAAAACTTCTAGGCTTAGATGAAAAGTAGTTATTAGAATAACAAGGTATTACACTTGTGCAACCTACAATGCAAAAATATTTTCCATATATTTTCATGCTCTCAGATGTTAAAAATACAAACTAACATATGTGGCAGCTTCTGAGCTGAAATGAGGTAAAAGCCAGGATAAAACCAGGCACCAAATCATTTGTTAAACTTCAATTAAGGAAAAGATGTGTAGTCAGTAAAAAAATAGTAAAGTATTAACTCTAGAATTGCACACCATTGGTCTTTTTCCAGGTAAAAAGAAGGAGCAATAAAAAATTACCATCCCTGGAAAGGGTCTTAAAAATTTTATTAAAATAAGAAAGAAGAGTTAGTCCATGTTTTCTGTGCCAGATTGATTTTGGTTTGGGAGATGCAAAAGAAGTATTCCTGTAATATTATTTGTTACTAAATGATACTGTAATTTTTCTCTGTGTGTATATATATGAAGAAGATTTCTATTACAGTTTAAATCAAACTTAAATTAAACCAAACGAAGCTGGGATGTACACTTACTGAGTTAGGTATAATCCAGACATAATCTGGAATGTTGCTTGTAAATAGAAAAACACTGAAGATACTTTTGGGACATTGGGGTATCATTATCTTCAGATAAACTGGATATTTACTGTTTTAAAGTGGAATGTCAATACATCTATCAGTACTTCTTTAAGAAGAAAAATATTTTGGACAAAAATAGGATACAAAAATGTCATTTTGTTTACTCCATGATGTCCATTTTGCATTTTTCTTCTGTACATGTCCTTCTATAGACTTTGCTTTCTTTATCTGTCATCTCACACAAGAAATATCAACAAATTTACTGTACATGTAAAAACTTTCTTATTGGGTATATTTGATAGGAAACAAAAGATTTTTCTGTCAGGATACAATAAATTTATCAATGTCACAAATTACAAGGAATTCTATAAACTATCTATTCTAATATTTATCCAAATATCCTAAACCAAAATCAGAATGCAAATTAATTTCAGTAGATCAGTATATTAAACTTGAAAATCTGTGTTGTAAGTAACAGATAATTCTGAGAGACTGAACAGGAGGAACAAGATCTGAAGATTACAAGATGAAAACCAGCTTCCACTGAGACACAATTCACTGACCTACTCATATGGTGACAAAAAAAAAAAAAAAACAAACAAAAAAAAGGCAGTCATTACTGGTTGATTTCTACTTGGACAGTACTTGTCTGTCAGTAAGTCTTACTCAAATGTTGTCCAAACATAATCCAGAGAACATTTGTATTTTTTTCAATAAATTTTAGATTGGGCCCCAAAGTACATAAATTCACTGTCAGATACACTGCTCAATAACCACTGCTTCTTATTCTTTCTTTCATTTTAATAATATGCTTCAGAGTTAGTAATTACAGCAATTAATACAGTAAAACATGCCTAAGATCTAACAAATGTGATATGGCCTTTTTCAACAGCTTTCTGTACTAATTTGTTACACCCTTTCTGTCTTTTGTTATGACTAATTATAAGGGTGGTAGGAAAAGAAGGTTAAAGGTTAGCCACGTCTCAGATCCTGTATTTGGTACTACTGAGGACAATGTAGCTTCTGAAGAAGCCAGATTCTCTTTTAATGACTACTGGATCATTATTGAGCTAATTAATTTTGGAGGAAAAGAAAGAAGTCTGTGAACAAGTATCAGAAAAAGGAAAAGATACATCTTCCCACAATAGATCTTTCAATTCTGTATTTTGCAACTGGAAGATCCCTCTAAAAGACATTCATTTCCAGTAATGTAAACTGGTACATAATTTACAATTTTCATGACTCATTATTAAAACCATGGCAGCCATCACTTTGGCACACTTGATCCACAGGGAAGTATTTATGGCTTTCTGGGAGCATCAGAGCAGTTCTGTCCCCTCTTAAGTTCATATCTAGCCATTTATCAATGACTCTAACAAGCAAAGAAAAAGGAAAAGCACCAGAATTGTGTTGCTAAACACAGTTTCTTCTTCCACTCATGCAAGCTCCTGAAAGGGGTAACTTTTCCTGCCTTTAATCTTTCTGTACTATAATGGACACCCATCAGCATTAGACAAATGAGTAAAATAAGAAACATTTAAACTCCAACCAGTAAAGAAAGTTTTCAATTATGTGTGTTTTGCTATAAAATGATGCAGTAACTCATTATAGAAACAAAGTTGTCTGATTTCAAAGCATACCACAGTCACATATATTCTCTTAGTGTACTTTGGAGGGCCAGATTCACAGAGTAGTTGTAAAGTAAAGCACTTAAAATCAGTAAATATGTCCTAAAGGGGGTATTCATGACTGCAGTTCAATAGACTGTAAGGTTTTAACAATCACTGACAACCTCGATATTTATGTGACACCCATTCCAGAGAAGACACCAAGAATACCATATCAGAAATGTATTCATTCCTCAGCTTTGAGTTATTTCTTTTTTTCTCATTCATGTGCATATACACGTAAACAGGTGGATTACTTTTCAAATACGCAGCTAAGTTCAGCAAGGAAGGAAAAAAACCCACCACCTCAGTTGGTTTGTCATGCCAAAACAGACAATGCCATGCAGTACGACTATCACCATTGAACAACAATACCTTATCTTAATACGACCAGAACAAGATGAATGTATAGGTTTCCAATTTTTAAAAGAAAATGGGTCTATTTTTAGGACAAAATCACAAATTCAGTTTTAGACTCCACATGCTTAAAAATGCTGTATTTTCAAAGTGCAAAATATATTGATATTTTGGAATAGAACTGGGGCACTGCTGAGGGAAGGATGTGAGCAGCAGCATGTTAGCACAGTATCTACAAAATAATTCTTGTTTCAGTTTTGAAAACTGAAATTATTGTAATTCCACATTAGCTCATTAGCAAATTCTAAAGTTTCAATTGGACCACACTACTACCAAAATACTGCTTAGCTGGCTTGCTCATTCCTACTGTAATTCTATAGAGTACAGTTACACAGTGATGAATTTGCTGTACAGTACTAGAGGTACGTGGCTGTATTTTTATAAGGTGCTGACCTACTTCTCCATTATGTCCCAAGGGTTTATTTAGTACTGAACATGGCAGGAATGAAGCAAGTAGAAAATATGCCGATGGATATTCATTTCATATCAAAACTCTGTAGGCCATCCCTTTGTTAGTCACATTTATTGTCTTCAGGTAGAGCTATAACCTCAGATGTTGTCAATTTGTCTGTCAAATGGCTGAAATGACCAGGCTGATGTTTTCCACCTGTAGGTAGAGAAGATGTTGCAAACATTTATCCTGGATCCAGCTAATACTTCTGCAGTCCTTAATTTGACTGAATGTACTCAGCCTGAGACTACAGCTACAAGCAAACCACAGAAAAATGCCTTTAATTCAAGGTAAGTCAAATTACTCTTTCACAGTGTCAAGGTCAGTGACTAAGGTGCATGGAGGTTTTACTTCCTCCTCATCTCACAGGTGTACATTTTGCAGTTACTTGAAATGCTAACCCAGATTTCCAGATAGCAGACTCCTGTTTATTAAGCATGTATGGGCAACCTGAATGATAACATGTAAGTCTGGCAAGATGCTTCCCTCAAGGACCTTAAAAACACTGTATTTAAGGACACTTTTAAGAAGTCCTTTGAAAACAAATAATGATTTATCATAATGTAGCCAGCAAACAGCAAATTGTCAAAACATCAGGATCTCAGCTTAGCCTCCTTTTCATCTGGAGGTTGGGACAGACCCACCCAGCTCAGTATTTCCCACTTGGACCTGTAGGGCAAATGGGTCTCCTGCACTTTGTACACTGAGGTCCTTTTGTGATCATATTTCTTAATCACAGCTGATAAGTAATCTATCATCTTGTAAAAGTAAGAGTGTTAACCAGGTTAGTAGATTTTAGGACCTACATGTGGAAAAATTTCCTAGACTGACTAACAAAATAACATACATATTTCTTTGTTTATATCTTTGAATTTTCTTGATTCCAAAGTATCCTGTCCTTTGTTCTTCTTACCTTATCGATAGAGGTTTTCCACATAATGTCATGTAGTGATGCATACAGCTATGCTCATGAGACTGAGGAAAATTTAACTCCTTTAATACCAGTCTCACAAAACCATTCACATCGTTGGCTCATAACTTTTGCTTTCTTTATTAAACTATCATTATCTTGACCCAAAAGTCTTCTTGTGTTCCTTCTGTTTTCTTCCTGTCCCGCAGGAGAGGGGAGTCAGTGAGAGGCTGGGTGGGTGTCGTCTGGGTTCAACCCACCACACCTACAAAATGCAAAACTCAAGAAAGAAGCTAAGCACAGAAGTAGACTTGGCTGTTCATGACATGACACATTTATGACAGGTTTCTTTGTTAAAGGAATTTTGCAATTATTGGATACAATGAGATGGAAAAATGTCAGTATTCATTTGTCAATGATTCAGAAAACATCAGTTCTCATTCCAAACCTGCATCTTGGTACACAGCTTTAAAAAAGACCTAGATTCTCCTATGAAAAAATTCTAGTCACCTTCAGATAATAAGATCATATTCATTTAACCAAAAATCATCCTCAGGAAGTGAGTGAAGACAGCTAAAGCTTTTAAAAAAAATCAGCTGCCCAAATGACTTAATCCTACCTGAAATGAGGATTTAACTTTATACATCAAAGTAGTACTTCTGAAGCCAATGTTTGCTAGATCCGAGCATACATCATGTTATTAATGACAGGCATAGTAACTCTTGACCTCCCTTGCTTCCCACTCCACTAGTTTTCCTAAAAGATCACTAGTGCTCTTCCAAATGGCATAGCTATTTCTGAAAATACACAGCATTTTTCAGGGCAGGATTCAGTTAATGGTGAGCAAAATTAATCAACTATGAAAATCAAGGTATTTTTAACTACAGACAGTGCAACAAGGAGTTGCTTGGTTTGCTACATTCCTAGGAATGAAACAGTTTTCCCTGTTCATTCCAGAAAAAAGAATGAACTTATACTGTATAATGACATATTTTCACATTTCAGGGAATCTCAGTGGTATTCCAGAGTTAATATTTTCTTTGCCAGAGAAAATACCTTCCAGGTATACATCATACTGTAAACAGAATATGTCACTAAGAAAGAATACTAACACGTGTTTAAAAGAAAAGTCCTTAAGGCAGGGCTACTCTGTTCATAAGGAATAGTATACACTTTCTTATGTGAAGGTCGCATAGTACTGCAGGCTGAAAGTCTCCATGATGTTCTTCATCACAAGCCAGTGCACAAGTCAATAACCTGTTACTGAAATGTACAGCGTTGCTGCAATCAATTCCAACTTGTATCTTACAGCATTTTCTTGACAACCTAGGGCTCTTTTCTTGACATTGTCACAGTAATTATAGCTTTATTTTTAAAATATCATCAAATGACATTTTTCAAGTTCTTATACACCATATAGACCCTTTACCATTTATTATTTGGCAGTATGATCAATCTATTTGTCTCATTCCTTATTACAAACAAGTTTCATAGTCTCATACATTTATATTTTGGATACTTGGAGAAGCTGGGAAAGTATGGATGGATTAGCTTGTCTGTAAATACTGAATCAAGAGGTGCTAAGATGGATTGAAATATTAGGTTTTGGTTCTATTGATGTTCATAGAGAGAATCTTTCAGAAAAGCAATCAAACAGTATGATACTTATTTTAGAACTATTCAATGAACTTGTCAGAGCAGAAAATGTTTAAAGGATTTGAGAGAAATAAAAGTAAAATCTTCTGTGTGTTCCACAGTTGCTTTTCAACATGAAGCACAATGACATGATGCTTCCCCCTCCTGGAATCCAATCAAATATGCCAATAATTAGGCAATAGCCAATAGCCAAACTGAATGCAACTGCTTCTTCATCTTTCTTGTCCCTGAAATTTCAGTTTCAGACTTCAGTGTACTTAAAAAGAGAATTAGATTTTTTGACAATGTTCTAGTCTTCTATAAACAAGTGTGAATTTCCTCTTGAGAACCAGAAAGTGATGGGTTTATTGGTATAAATTCTCTTACCTGAAGGGAATTGATACACTGGAGAGAGTTTCTCTTAAATATTTCTTGTGTAAATATTCTATACAAGCAGTTAAGATGTCATGGAAGTTATCATGGTAGATACACTTTAGTCAAAGAGCATGTTTCATCAGTCCCAAATTACTAAGCTGAATATGAGCTAGCTTACGCTCCTGTAATGATTTTTGACATGCAGAAGGTCAGAGCAGACAATCCTTAATCATTTCTTATGGTCTTGAACCCTATAATGAATAACATTGCACAAAGGTCTGATATTGTCAGACTAATGGGGAGTCTGTTTAGGCAGGAGTAATGAGCTGTGTGCCATTTTACAATCTATGCATACCCTAGTTCTTTGCCTAACAGTAGCAAACCCTTACTATTTATTATAGGCATGTAAAGCCTAATGAGAAACAGTAAGTGCATAAATGAAAGCTGCACATGGGCTACTTTTCTGTTGGGTTGTGCTGACATTTTTCCACTGCCATTCAGGCATTCCTGCATTTCAAATTCCCAGTTTAGTTCTGACTATCATTTCATTCATAACATTGTTTCCTGCTTTTTCCCAGCTTTACTCTGAGGGCATTTACTGTGATCAATTAAAGGAGCTAGGAAAAGTACGAAGAAAATGAGACAAAATAACAAAAAAGATATATTTTGTTATGTTTGTTCTACAACATGTCAGTTATTCCATAGAGCAGTAGGCTTACTGTAACATTTAAATAAAATATCTAAGTCTTGAATCCGCCTAAATCCTATTGTCAGACATGGCTGAGGTTAGATTTTCAAAGATATCTGGATTCCTAACAGTGCACAGTAGAAGTTACAAAAAGTTAACGACTGAGAACCAAGAAGTGACAAGTGGAATAAGTGTGATAGAAAGATGAGAAAAGAATTACAAGATAAAAAGAATAGTGAAGAGACATCTATTTTAGAGATACAACTGGATATAGTAGCTCTAATACAACTCTGAGAATAAAGGTCATATAGATCATCAGAAACCTTAAATTGCTAAAAACAAACAAAGCAAAAGAGAAGAAAATAAAAGCAAAGCAGGCATATTCCATGAAAAAAAAAAACTAACTATAACAAAATAGAAGGTCTTTCTTGGTAAAATTATAATGCAGAATATGTTTTACATCATGAAAAATGCCTGGAGAGCATAAGTCTATGCTGATGTTAGAGGAAGTAAATTCTTTCTCTCTGCTTACAGTGAACTCTCTCCAGAGAGTTATGAAGTTTTGACAGCAACTGTCTGAGTAATAGAATGACAAAAAGAAATACAGCTGTTATTTTGGACACCAACAATAGGAAACTAAACTTCTTTTTCATGAACTACTGTTCTTGCAGTCAAATTCTGCTGTCAGATACAAATACAATATTTCATGTGATGGAAGCATTCAGCCCAAAAAGAAAGTGAAAGGAAAGTTTACCATAAAATAAAATAAAATGTATGAAACCTCAGTGCAATAAATATCATAAAAGGATGCAACAGAAGAATTGTGATCTTCCTGCTACTCCTGGAAGCACACTTCCACCAGAAGTACATCATATTTTGGTACAAGAGAGGAATGAATATACTTGAACTTATGTATTTTAAGTATCATGATAGAAGAAATGCCAGTAATAAAATTTGGTAAGGATACTGTATAAACTGTTAGATAAGCTAGTATGTCCACTCACAAAGTCTGTGTGGGTTTTTTTAATATATTTTTTAATATCTTGTATTAGATCATTATCTGAAGAGAACTGCCCTTTTTATGGACATGATGAGAATTTCCCTTAGTCTGAAAAAGGAAATCAGTAAAAATACACTATTATTATAACAACGATTTTCCATTACTTGGAATGCTATATTCAGTTCTTGTCACCCTCCTTAACTATATATAGTAGGAAAGAGGAGATTTCAAGGCTGATGATAAGAAGGATTAAAAATGTGGAAAGATTTTGTTATGAAAAAATGTGAAATAATTGTTAACTTAAAAATGATAAAGAGAAAGACTATAACAAAAATATTGAAAAATTGTTGAATAGTGTCATTTAAAGGACCACACATCCTGTTTATACCTTCTAATAACACAAACCAAAAGGTATTTAATTAACTTAATAGCTAAACTTTAGAATTGTTTCAAGATACATCTGAGATCAAGAACTTAAGATCTTAAGATTGCTCCAAAAAGCACCATTTAAATATATATAAATAATTTTTGTAGTAGTAGTACAGATAGAGATTACTAAATGTAACTTTGATCATATATACTACAATGATTATATATTATGGAGTGCATAGTGTTACGGAATAATTCAGACCAAAAGTAGAGTCGGGGGGGAAATTGTATTCCTTGCCTGATTATACATTTCATGTTTTTTAAATATTGCTGCACTCTAACCAGGTAAAAGTTGTTAAATACTTTCTTTTAAAGACTGGTTGAAGTGTTTCCTTTTTTGTTTTGCTTGAGAGGGAAGTTGCAGATGAATCAGAGACAATCATCAATATACTCAGTAGCTGAAGTATTCTTTCAGTGTAGGAGATGGATCCAGACCGTATTCCCCTGAAAAAAGTGGAACAGATTAGGCCAGAGAGGCAGGAGAGGCAGACTCCAGCAGCTTTCAGCATGGTGATGGAGGCAGATGGCATTGAGACGGGTTCTAGTCATTCAGCTCCTCCTTTGGTTTGGCTTTGCCATAAATGCCAGCCTAGGGAACATTTCAGAAACATTTCACTAGGCTTATGTAATTTTGAAAAAGTTCAAATTTCCCCATAAAAAAACAAAATAATTACACGATAGTTCTGATTCTAACCTCATCCAGAGAAGCCTTGCATGTTTTCACAGTCTGTTCAGGCATAAGACATACAGCTTAATAACCAGATTATTTATTTATATCTATAAATATATATATGTATATATATAAAAACAAAGAACTCTTTTTTTGGTTGTAGAGAAGCTGAGAAAACTCTTGTTTCAATAAAAAATTATTGGACTTCCGGTCTGTGGTTGTGTAACTTCTTTCTTCCAAGTAAATCTTGTTCATGATCAGAGTCAAGATACTGGGATATATGTAGCATTATTTTGCCTTTCTGTAGTAACCTTGTGATGCTACATCACTTGCATTCTAAGTTAGACACTACTGGCAGTTGTACAAGATACAAAATTTGGGGTTTTTGCACTTAGAAATGTCATCAGCAGACAAAAAATTAGACAGCGCTATTGTGCACAAATATGAATTATATTGAGTTGAATTCCAAGAAAAGAACCGAAACATCACAACTCAATACCATGCTTCTGAGTTTTTCCTTTTAAATACCTGTCTTGTGGGAGCAAGCAACTATCATTTCTGGATCAATCCTCTTCAAGAAACAAAGAAGGGTAAGCTTTATCCACTTATTATTTAGTTGCAAGAGAATTAATTTTGTTTCAAAACTTTTGACATGCCTCCAAAAATCAATCTCAATAAATGTCAAGGAACATGGAGATAGAAGTTATTTGTCGGTGATCAATTTTTACATGACAAAATAGTGAAATGGTGAGAAATGAATTTCTTCAGTAACACAAGTCATTCTGAGAAAGAGAGAGATGTTCTAGATATTCTGGGTCTGTATGAAATTGCATTATTTGATCAGTGAAAAACAGAGAGTAGTAGCAATTATTACTTTTCTGTTGAAGTCTTAGAATATATATGCTTGGTTTTTCATTGTCCTCTTTTACACATAGTCTTTTCCCAAGGGTTTGTCTAATTTTTAAGCTGATTTTCAGTACTCAAATCATCACAGTGTGTGTCTGAATTACTTTAATATGTAAAATGTAAAAGTTGAAGAGATAGTATTATTTTTCCCTTGGTGTTGTTTTTCTTTCTGAATACTTCTCCATGTTTGACACTTCACCAGTTTTTGGATCAGAACCTATATAAACTTACAAACTGTAGATAGATATTCACAATACAGTCTATTGATATTCAGTAAGTGTTATGAGAAAGAAGAACAGTAAGCAAAATGAGTTGATAAACTTATTTCATAAATCTTATGATCTTACTTTGGTTCTTGGAATCGTGAGGTTTTTAATATGCCATACCTGCTAGACATCCCTTTTCATCTAGAATTTCCCTGTAATGGAAGCTTCAATATTTTTCTCCTTAAATTACAATATTATTTTATTATCATTGATGAGGTTTATATTATTGCCATTATTTTTTTATTTTTCTAATTAATTTGCCAGGAGTTTGGAATTAGAAAAGGCTTCCCATTTTTTTTTTTCGTACAAGGTGTTTTGCAATGAGGAAAATTTGGGGGTGTCTGGTAATTTTATTCTTCATCTTGTTGAAACTATATAGTCTAGAGAATAAGAAATGGTAGGTCTTATCCTAACAAGATGTCTAGTACAAGTCAAATGAATTGTGTTCTGGAATGCAATCTGTTTTTCTTCATTAACTAACTCAGATTTAGTTAGTTTAAAGTCAGGTTGGCTGAATCCCACCATTCTGAACTGCGTAGAAGTAAACATTTTTAACCAAGTTCTGTGAAACAAAAAAAAAAAGTTGAAATCAGGATTACTCATTTCAAATAACATTTTTCCTTTATAAAATGACTGGTTCTCCCTCCTTAAAGAGAAATCTTGAGAAAACTTAATACCAGTTGTGGACCATAATTTCAGATTAAATGCTAGTTTTTTTCATTTAGAAAAGTTAACAAAAACCTTTAGTATAGAAAAACACTGAGGTTAAAAGGAAAGACAACTAGCAGTTTCCAACAACACATCTCTAACACCTTTAAACCATTTCAAGAAAACATTAAATGCAGTCCCTTAGCAGTACTTCATCTAGTGCTGGATGTGGAAATTTCAATTATATCATCATCTAGCAAATTCAGTACCAGACTGTGAATTGCTGTTTTTTTGAGGCTGTTGTACACTCTTCTTGTCTTATAACTGGTGGTTCTGGGAGCAGCACCTTACTTCAGAAAGATTTATACTTCACCATTTGTCTTGCAGGGAGTGGAAGATGTACATCTTTCCAGATGTTCCCTGGATCCAAATATTACTCTTGATGTATTTTCATTGGCTCCATAGTTACATGAAATGGCTTGGGGGAATCTTTGTTTCATGAATGTGCCATCCCTTAATGCTTATGTAGGAGACTGTGTTAATTCTTTTCTAGCTTTGTGGCTACACTACTTCTGTAGTGCGAATAGATTTTCAGAGTATCTTTAAAGGGAATGTTTTTTCTCTCTCCTATTCTTGTATCATGTTGTGATTTGGTTTAGCTTCAGGGATTAATACCAGTGGAAATTCTACTTCTCTTTACTACATAAAAATCTAGCTTTGAAAGGATTATCTTTGAAAGGATATACTTAAGATGCTTTGATCACTGTTTCTTATTTTCCTAAATTTAATGAAGTTGCTTAAACAATGTTAGAAAACACTACATTTCTCAGGGAGTATAAATAATTGAATATTCAAATTACTTTTTAGGTTAGTAGAAAGTTATAACGTGGCCCTTTGGTTCATCTAACAGTAACTTTAAGTAAAGATATCACAAGTTTGCTTCAGAAACAACAAATGAGGGCATGCCCTGCTCTTCAAGGAGGTGCTCAGCTTGGCTGTCTGGCATTAACCAAGCAATTTCATTATTACAATGCTATAAAAAAAGTTCCTTAGTGAAGTCTTGAAGGAACACTGTTTTAAAACAGAAATAGCCTTTTAAGCCTCTGGGGAGGGAAATCTTTGCAAAGGAATACAACACTTTCTTTCTCCCAGTCATCTTCAAACCTCTAGAAGGCTGTGTTAAATTAAAGCTAAAGTTTACAGAATCCCAGAGAACAGCTGAGGTTGGAAAAGATCGTTAGAGATCATCAAAATAGAGGCGGGGACTTAGTGAGAATGTAGATGGAAAATGCCAAGGTACTCGATGCCTTCTTCACCTCGGTCTTTTTTGGTAAGTTTTGCCTTCATGAATCCCAGGTCCCTGAGACCAGGGGGAAAGTCTTACTCTCAGTGGAGGAGGATCTGGTTAGGGAATATTTAAACAAATTGAACATGCACAAGTCCATCAGGCCTGATGGGATGCACCCATGAGTGCTGAAGGTGCTGGCTGATGTCATTATGGGGCCACTCTCGATTATCTTCAAAATATCATGGTGACTGGGGAAAGCTCCCAAAGACTGGAAGAAAGAAAATACCAGCCCTACCTTCAAGAAAGAGAAAAGAAAGAGGATCTGGAGAACTATAGGCCTCACCTCAATCCCTGGGAAGGTGATGCAGCAACTAATCCTGGAAACCATTTCCAGGCACGTCAAGGACAAGAAGGTGATTTGGAGTAGTCAGCATAGTTTTATTAAGGGGAAATAATGCTTGAGCAACCTGATAGTCTTCTATGATGAGATGACTAGCTTCATGGATGAGAGTGAATGACAGCAGTGGATGGATATCTTGATCTTAGTAAGGCTTTCAACACTGTCTCCCATAACTTCCTCTTGACAAACTAATAAAATACAGGCTAGATAAGTGGACAATGAGGTGGGCTGAAAACTAGTTGAACAGCCAGGCCCAGAGGATTGTAATCAGTCACACAAAGTCCACCTGGATACCAGCCACTAGTGGAGCAGTAACCCAGGGGTCGATATTGGGGTTGTTTAACATCTGCATTAATGGCCTGGACTCTGGCACAAGGTTTGCCCCAGCAAGTTTGCAGGCAATACAAAACTGGGAAAAATGACTGATAAACTAAATGGTTTTTCTGCCATTCAGAGCAACCCTGACAGGCAGGAGAAATGGCCGATGGGAACCTCTCAAAGTTCAACAGAGGGAAATGCAAACTCCTGCACCTGGGGAGGAATAGCCCTGCGTACAAGTACGGACTGGGTGCTGACTGGCTGCAATGCAGCTTTACTGAAAAGGCCCTGAGGGCCCTGGTGAACACCAAGTTGAACAAAAGCCAGCGATGTGCCTTTGAAGAAAAGGCCAACAGCCTTCTGAGCTGCATTAGGAAGAGAAGAAAAGGCTCAGTGCGGATCTTCTCATGGCGTACCTAGTAAAGTGAAGAAGTGAAGATGATGCAGCCAGAATCTTTGTGGTGGTATCCAGTGAAAATACAGGAGACAATGGGTGCAAACTGATATACAGGAACTTCTGCTTAACCTATCTACTGTGAGTGTGGTCAGACACTGGAACAGGTTGCCCTCTGGTCCAGGTTATCCATCCTTAGATTCAAAACCTGACTGGACATAGCCCTGAGCAATCTGCTCTAGCTGATCTGCTTTAAAAAGGGTGTTGAACCAGACGATCTCCATAGGTCACTTCCTAGCCTCAACTATTCTGTGCCACTTTTGTCTTATCTTCTTCATTCTATTCCAATACCTCTATTTTCCCTTCTCTTCCCTTTCATTCCACCACATTCTGTTAAAACCCTTCCTGACTTCCTAGGGTTTGTCTTCCACGTTGTGTACATCTTTTATAAGGCTCAGATTTGCTCACTGTTTGTGTGTGAGGTCTTGCTGTGGTATATGCCTTCCAACAAAGCATGAAGTAAGCTTTCTGGCAGAACACAGGTCCATAATGTGCTGCCTGTGCCCAATGATGTACTGCACCATCAAGCTGTGAATAGCCGATGAAGCCTGCAGCAGCCTCAGTGCCCCAGTTAATTGTTTGTTCAAGTTCCAAAACAGAGCTGACACCTGTGAAAACTTGGCTTGTGTTTCTTTGTCAACACATATGCATCATCCATAAATGCCTTGTTGATGCTTAATAGAAGAGATTCATCCATGGAATATCTGTAGCATACTTGTCTCTATTAGATGTTTTAAAAATAAAGAGAGATTGCAGCACAAGAAGGTATCATTCCTTATGAATTACAGTATGTCTGCTTTATGACAAAGAGCCATAAAATTGGTATTGGTGATTGATCAGTGTTATTTTAGCAGCCTAAGACTTAAACTACATAGCTTGAACAGCAAGAAAGAGAATTATCTGACTGGTCTATGCTGTAAAATCATCTTCCATAGTGTTAGCTCCCAGTGCATTCTAATAGTTTAAAAACTTGTTTAGCTAGGAACTTTTCATTACTTAACTCATTTATTACTGTTTCAATAATTACTTCATTATTCTGAGCTCCACAAGCATTTGTTTATTTTAGTTATATTAAGGTTAAGGAAAACATTTTAAAACTGGAAATTTTGAGATGCAGAAAAGATAAGAGAATAAATATTGTTCTCAGCAAAACCAATGACAACTCAAAAAAGCATTTTTCTTTAACTGTATATCAAAAGAAATAGACTGAGCCTGTGATTGCTTACTGAATAAAGAGAATGGGATTCTGAGTAGGGTTGAAAGCAAAGAATTTTTGTGTTATTGTTCTTCCACTAATGAGAGTTAATGTTTTTCTATTGGCAGGCACAATGCTTAAAAAATTCTGGATGAGACCCACAAGATCTTGTAGGTTATCTGCTAGGTATGGAGCCCAGCAGTGAAAATTTTCAAAAATAAACTGCCAGGTAGGCCTGGAATAGGTTTCATCCAAAGCAAATGTGAAAACAAGCTGGGAGAAGAGACGGCAAAGCTTGAAAGACCCAATTGCCTTTCTGGAGTAGTTTTGCCCAAAAAGTACAACTCAAAATTTGGTTTCAGTTGAGAACCTGCAGCAATCTGGAACACTGCCATACTGTGGTTGCACTATTATGCAAGTTCTTACTTGAAGGCAAACCTCTTTTTTTTCCAGCATGGTTCTTAAAGTGTGTTAAACTACATCAGTTAGTCCCTGCATTTCTGTACAGAAAACAGTAGTTGCCTTTATGAATACAGGTATATGTGCTCTGTGAGTTCTTAATTTCTAAACTTTTTTTTTTTTTAACATTATACTCATTTAAATATGGCAAAAATGAGGATCTGGTAGAAAGAATAATTTATCAGAGATCACAGGTTGGAATAATTTTCAAAGCCAGGATTTAATGTAAAGCCTAGGTCGATGTTTAATTCATGTACAGTGAAATTCATTAGACTCATCATTTTTCCTGTTATCTTAATTTTGTTTTACTTACAACTTTCATATTACTTGTATTAAAGTGAAAGAAGTGAATCAGTTTCTTGTGTCTTTAGCCATTTTATATTTCCACTGAAGTAAATGTATTGCTTTCAACATTCCATAACAATCCCTCAAGGCCAAGCTGGCATATGTTTTAAGGATTGTAATGCAGGGTTTTTTTCTCCTTTTCTTTCTTTATTTTTTCTTCATCTTCTTTTTGGTGTTTCAAGTTCTTCTATTTTCAGGAAACCTTAGAATTGTGAAACGAAACATAAACTAATGCAATGATGCAGTCTGAGACCAAAAATAGCCTGAAACAAAATTCTATAAGCTGTTAACCACTCCATTCATCTCAGTCAGGGATGTGGAATTAGGCATTTTTCCATGATGGAACATAATGGAATTTTCTGTTATGACATTCGTGATTTTCTTTAGCCCAATACTGAACATGAATTAGTTACAGTAGTTCTACAGGGAAGAATATGATCCTGTTCTCCGTTTTTGTCTTTCCTTTTCTGTGTAGCTGCAGCAAGCAACCAGGATTTCCTATTTGGTAGACAGCAAAAATGCATTTTTTACATTCAAACAATGGAAGGGACTGTTTATTCTCAGATGAAACTTTTAATAACTAGTAATAACTCTAGGCTCTTCAGTTATCCAGTGAAAGGAGGAAGTGTTGAATCATGTGGAGTTTAAGAATCCTGCCTTATAGAAGAAATACCAATTTTTTTTAAGAAATTGTTTTAAAATTAGAAGCAAATATTCAGATCATGAAGGTTTTCTCCTATCTGGCACCACTACAGATGGTAAAAAAAGGTTCAACATAACTAGAAAGGCACTGATTATGCTTTATAGGATGATTGTAAGAATAGCCTCATCTTTTGCTACCCCCCTTATTTTTCTGATAACTGTAGATTGCATTTTCCATTCTTGCCTTCCTCCTGAGGGAACATTTAAAAAAAAAAAAGAAAAAAAAAAAACCAAACCAAAAAACCCTTCTATTTGGATCTCAGACTTCAGAATATTTTGTAGCACACTTGTCTATTCTTACCTGTCTATTACCTGCTGTTCTTCACCCATATTATAAGCATGAATCTCACTTCAGAGAAAACTGCCAGACCAAGCATAAAAATAAGAAGCATAAGAATCATAAAGTATTAGATTAATTTTTTTTTTTTTTTTTTTCCTGAAGAACCAATTAAGCTAAACTTCTGAGCTGCCCTAGATTGTCAAAAATGAGTGTTTCGGAACTTAGGTTCATATATGTGATTCTCTTTTTGGAGGTAGGTATAGGGAATATACCAGTTATAGGTAGTATAGGACAGAGGTAGATATAGGGTAGTTTGGGAACTATCTCAGGAGAGTAAGTCTTTCCATCAGATACATGAAGCACCTTGGAGGTGCTTCTTGCTGTACAGGTAGCGTAAGCGATTAAGCTCCTAACTTCAACACTTCCATGTTGATGCCTAAAATAAATAGAATGAAATGGACTTTCACATTTATATGTGAAGGGAAGACAACCCCACAGTCTTCATATCTTTAATCCCTAGCATTATAAGTGTTACATCAGGATCTGCTGCTCATAATCAAATAAAAGTAATCTATTTCCTCAGTGACAGCATCAACTTAAAAATCCATTGTATGGCTACAGTAATTTGCAGTCAGTCGCCTAGTAGATTTTTGAAAAGTTGGTACTTCTTAAGACAACCAAATGAAATTATAGTTACATTTGTCCAGAATTAATCCCTACATAGGAGATGCCAAGCTGTTTCACAGTCCACTGATGCAATGTTCAGAGGGGGAAAACCAGAAAAAAACCTTTGAATTATTTCAATAACTATTTCTCTCCACTGGAATGAGCTTGCATTATCATTCTTCTTGTGTTGATGGTGTATGTAGTATCATAATGAAAAAACACTAGGTTTTAGACAAGGGTCCAGCCTACTACTCTCACAGTCATTTGAACATTGTTTAC
This sequence comes from Pelecanus crispus, assembly GCF_030463565.1. Classification (NCBI taxonomy): domain Eukaryota; kingdom Metazoa; phylum Chordata; class Aves; order Pelecaniformes; family Pelecanidae; genus Pelecanus; species Pelecanus crispus. Next base: position 108,560,419 of record NC_134645.1, read on the forward strand.
TTTCATGGGAATCTGTGAGTACATAATATGACAAGAACAGCACAAAGTATCTGATAAGGCAATAAAACCTTATTCTTGGAACAGTTTCTCCAGCGGAACTCTTCTCTAGCTTAGACAATGATATGGGCATTCACCACCAGACTTCCTTGTCCACCAAACAGCTGTTAACTGCCTTCTTGCAGTTAGAAATACTGTGTTTGAGCATAGAGAACAGATTATGTTTCCTTATTTCATGTGTCCTGTTCTTAAAGAACACTTCACTGCCCAGCAGCATGGGTGTTCTCAGAGATATTCTTTTCATGGGCAGAATATGAAAGCTACTCAGCCCTTCCCAATACCCCTAGTTTTGCACTAGAGTTGCAAGAGTTATCAGGGAGCAGTTTCACACAGAAAAGGTTGAAAGTCGCTGTAGTCTTTCTTTCTGTAGAACTGAATTTGGGGTTTTTTCCTCCAGTTTAACTGATGGAGAAGCAGTTGAAAGCAGATTGCTTTGCTAAGGGAATGAACAGTGCAGTGTATATAGAAAATGTGATGCTGCTTAAGTGGTTGCTGACAAGAATAAGAATGACTATAGCTACTAATCCCTAAGGAATGTATAAAATGGCAAAGTGCCAAAAAATTGCAATATGAATAGACTGACGGGAAAATATGAAAAGATTCTGCAGAGCTGTAATGTGAACTACAATATATTTGGTGTTTGAATAGGGCAATTATTTGGCAAATTAAACATAAAATCATTCAGTTTCTGTAGTTTGACATGATTCTCAAGCATGGATGACAGTTAGATAAGAACATATTTTACCTCATGGTGATGTTTTCTCCATGTATTATTTAGCACTTAATTTAACTTATTATTGGTTTTCTGCTTTTCTTTCGAGTAGCTTCAAGCCATTTCTTGTTACCTTGTGTTTTGTCTAATGTCCATGCCATGGTAGTACTGTGCTAGCATGGTGCATGCAATGTCACACCAAAGGCAACTTGAATATAGAGTGGCAGTGTCAAATCATATGTAAAAAACCATAATAATAGCAAGCAATTGTAAATAATCTGGAAATAGCCTTCCCCTTTAAAAACAACAACAAAAAAAATCCCTCCAAAGAATAGTTTAGAAAATATTAAAAGCAAGGGTGGAAGGTGATAATTGTATTTAAAACAGTATAATTAGCACATCCGAGCATTGAGCTAAGCATGACGCTTGTGGGGAAATGGAGTTTCAGACTATGTAATTTTAAATAGCTCTGCTGAACATGTTGCAATTCTTATAACTTCAGATATTGTGTCCTTTACTCTCTTTTTATCCCATTTTGTTCCATCGCTTTTCAGGTTGATCTAACACTGCCTCCTCTGTTCTTCTCGTCTGTCTTGGTTTGCAGCCTTGTCAATTTCCTCACATAGAACAGGCTTCCTTTGTCACACTATTTCTACAGTTTTTTCTTTAGTTCAATCTAGGAGAAAAACTTCTTCCTGGTTCTTTTTTCTTCCTGTAATTGAAGTAATGTATGTGTGTAAGTTCTTTTAACTTCAAAGAGTTTTGATATGCAACATTGCATTCCCAGCTTATGTTTATTGATACTTAAATGAAGACACACGAATTCATACTCACTCAGGTCTTGGTCTGCGGTTTTTACAAAATGCACATTATCTGGTTTTGTCTTCTCAGTCAGGCTACTGTTACCTAATGTTGAGCTGGTCGATAGTGACTCACTGTCTGCTCCCCTCAGGAGATGACTTTTCTTCAACGTAACATAAATACAAGTAAGATATGTTGTGATAGATTATGATATAACACAAATTTAGACCTGGTCATTTTATACTGATGATTTTACTTTTCTTTTTATATTTAAGATACTTATATTAACAATACTAAAAAAAAACCAGGTCTTTTTTTACCATATGTAACAAAGCAGAGTTATATGGAGGCTCTCTGGTGAAAAAAATTTTTCAAATATTAATGACTGTAAAATTTTGTTTTGAAGGTCTAGCACCAAAATTTGGGATGAGAGAGAGTAATATCAGAGAAAGTTTAGGATCTGGTCTGTAGTTAGTAAAAGCGGAACTTAAAAAAAGTACCAGTTACCTGAATACAAGATCTTGTCCTACTGCAGACAGGATGACTATGTTCCAAGGAGTGGAAAATAACCAAATTTCTGTCCTCATCTACAATTTCATGCTGCTACCATGGGGTAGGAAAAATTGTCATGTTCTTGGAAACTTCTTTTCCCCTGCCTTCCTCTTGGAATAGTGCATTCTAAAAAAGAAATAACTTGGGAGCAGACAATGGTGAAAGGGGCCATTTAATTGAGAAAGTCAGTGTGAAGAAAAAGGTTAAAAAATGTTCTTTGAAGTCCTGTAGGGATATACTCCCCAGACTGAGGGAGATGAAGAGGAAGGAATATTTTTAGCTTCTTGGACAGTTTAGAAAGAATCCTTTTAGAGAGAAGGTTACTATGATTTTTTACAAAGATTCAATTAAAACTGTAAGACCAAATCAGAACTGGGTTATGAATTTCTATTAAACTCAGGCTATACTGTATAACATATATATGTATCAGTGCCTGATTCTAGCACATGTAGATTTCGTTTAAGTATGAATTTACACTATTTGCAGCAGACATACATACAACCAGTACATACATGCTAGAAAAAAACAAAATACTGTGAACTTTGCAAATGTATAACATCTAACTATATACTAGAGAAAACTTGATATTTGTATGTTATACACATTTTACACTTAAAAACAGGAGCATAGATAAATCTGAAATTAAAACACATTAATAATTGAAAAAAAAAACATTTCACTCACAGGAAAATACCATACCAAATTAAATTAAATTAATACTTTATAAGATCATCTTATTTTATTTTAATCTTTTATTATTTTTGAAAAAGTAAATTTTACTTCAGCTGATGAAGTGAATACCCCTGGGTTATTCACTGTTTTCATTGAATTGTTTGAAGTTCAGAAATTACATGAAGGTGTTCCTTCACTTAAATTTAAGTAATAGTCAAGCATTTTCTGTGGAGATGAGTGAGTTTAACTATAACTGGGTGAATTCAAACACTGAAATATTTGCTAAACCATGCACTGAATAGGTTACCATTTACACAGCATACTGTATGAGCATTTTGGTAGAAAACTGTAATCTAAAATAGTGACCTATTATTTAAAGAATTCAATCCAGAAATGAGCAATTCCAAGTCTTTCAGAATATTACAATTTTGAGATAATTGCATATGAAGCATGACAGTAGGTTCTACAACTATATAAGAAAAAAAAAACAAAACCCAAACCCTTAAAATTAACTGTGAGTTTTCTCTGATTCCCTCCCCAGCCTCATAAATATAAGTTCTATCCTATGGATATGAAGGCAGAACCATACATAAGAACCTCCTGAAGATATCTCAGGTACAGTATTCTGAGGTGTTACTTGTGGCAAATTCTGTTTCACAATATATAGGTTGAAAAACAGGCTAGCTGGCAGAACAGAAGAATAATTTTATGAGGAACAAAAGAGATTCTTGTCTGGAAGTTCTTGGAACTTCTTGCCTATTTCTGCCAGGATACTAGCATGAACTGACGCTAATGACTAGGTCAAACAAGAAAGTCCCAGTCTCTTAATGCACACTCTTCCATCCTCTTTTGCCCAGGAAGAATACACACAATTCATACAGTACAGCACATATATTAACAGTTGATTTCCTTCACCTCTCAGATTTCCAAAGTATCTTACAGATTTTAGAATCTTATGGATTCTGCTCAGTCTTTCCTACTGCATTACCTTCTCTCTCAGTACTTCAGTTTTTTCCGTTTCATAATTTAAAAATTCTCAAAGAATTTATTTTTTGTTCATACTGGGAAGCCTAGAAGAGCAGACCTTTCTCTAGCTCCTTGTTCCTTAACTGCATCAGATGGCCTGAGGAACTTCCTTATGCATCTTTTGTCAGCATGCATTGCCATTTTACGTAGATACACAGCCTGATGACAGCAAATATTTCAGCTCATCTAACTTTTCATCAAAACTTTCTGTTTAATTTGAAACTGCTACCTGTGAGGTATTGATCAACGGTAAACTTAGGCCAAAATTACCAGATTGTACAACCAATTATGCTCAATATAGAGATATTCAGAATTTGTACAAGCATCATAAAAAGCATACGATAGGAAACACAGCTTAGAATAATGAAACATGTGATTTAAGATATTATTTTTAAGTGTGTTTATCCGTAATTAAATCAATTTTCATTCTGATCTGAGCAAGATTTCATAATTTAAGTAGGCTTTTCAAAATTTCTGATATCACTTATTTGTCCTTTCCTTCAGAATTCTGTATTATATCACAAAATTGCAGAATGGTTGAGGTTGGAAAGGACCTCTGGAGGTCATCTGGTCCAACCTCCCTGCTCAAGCAGAGCCACTTAAAGCAGGTTGCCCAGGACTGTGTCCAGACAGCTTCTGAATATCTTCAAGGATGGAGACTCCACAGTTTCCTGGGCAACCTGTGCCAGTGCTTGGTCACCCTTACAGTGAAAAAATGTTTCCTAATGTTCAGAGAGCACCTCTCGTGCTTCAGTTTGTGACCATGGCTTCTGGTCCTGTCACTGGGCACCACTGAAAAGAGCCTGGATCCATCATCTTTACATGCTCCCTTCAGATATTTGAATGCATTGGGATCCCCCTGAGTCTTCTCTTCTCTAGGGTAAACAGTCCTGGCACTCTCTGTATATGAAATTATATACACAACTGGTCCAACAGATGAACACAGACATAAAAACACCTCACTCACATAAACACAAGGTGCATCAGCAGCCTCATTCTGTTCCCCTTTTGGGCTAATCGGGGTGAAAACCCATTAGTGTTAAATATATATATATATATAGGTACAGGGTGGATCCCACCAGCATCTGGGCTCAGACACTCAGTCTACTCAGTGTCTGCCCCTGGATCCCAGTCTCCCCAGCTGCTGGCACTTGGTCATACAAGCCCCTGAGGCTGCAGCCGCACTCCAATTGCTGATACTCAGACCTACATGTGATGTGTGCGCGCGCACACACACTCACGGATACAGACACGTGATTGATGCTGCCTGTAACTGGCCTTAGACAACCAGCCTATCCAGTTGCTGGCCCCTGGATCCCCAGGTCTCCCAGTTGCTTCATGCAGGCACACACACACAGACAGGTCTCCTCAGATTGCTGGTCCAGACCTATGACTTTACCAGTAGCCAATCTCCAGATGCCATAGTCTCTCCAGGAGCTATCCTGCCCCCCCAGTCCCTCCAGTAGCCAGCTCTCAGGCATCTTGGTTTTTCCAGTATCCAGCCCAGACTTATGGTCCTGTGGTCTGACTCCAGGTGCTGACGCTCAGAGCCCCATACACAGACGCACACAGAATAGAGTCCCTCACCCAGGAAAACAGTCTAAATGGAGTTTAATCAGGAGATGGGACAGACTGCCATAGGCAGAGGCCCCCTCCCTCAGTCTGTGAGGTGCCCCAGAGGGCTGTCTCTGCTGGCTCCTGGTACTTGGTGTCTCCCAGCTCCTGGGGCTGATTTTCCCCTGGGGCAGGCTTATGGAGATGGCCCTTTAATCATATAACCTAACACTGGTCACTGCTTTGTGGAGAAAATATTACAATGGTGATATAAAGTAGGAAGAATTTTTCACGAAACAGGTTTTTAAGCATATTACTTAGTAAAGCAATATATATGTTGTCATGTTAAGATAATGAAAACTCACTTTACTAAATCTGAAGTGAGATGTTGCAAATGAACTTATTCAAATGATCTTACATCTTTGTTCAAAACAAATCAGTTGGGGGCAAATACAAAGGGGACAAATATATTAAAAGATTAACATGTTAGCTGGAGAAAAAAAATCCCAAATTCAACTCTGCTCTGCATGCACCAATATTTTTCCTATTTAAAAACCCTTGAAAATAAAAGAGCTGAAGAAAATATTAGTTTTCTATTTGGCTTTTTTTCTTCTTCCATACAAGAAGTACTCAACTGAATCAGAAGCCCTTTCTTTCAAAAAAAAAAAAAAATTATGTTCAGCTTACCTTGATAAAGGATTGATACGATATACATCAAAGTATCTTATATAATAATCAATATTTTTCTGTAACTTCTGAAGTTTCCCAAAACATGTTAGAGGAGAATTCTCCTTTCAAATTTAAAGACTCTATATTGTGCTTCTCTTGATCTTATGCCCATTTAAAGTCACATTTGACTTTTTAAAGTATCAAAGAGCAAGTACATATATCCATTTCAGGAAAGTCCAGTTATATCTTATGTGAGCTAATTTGATGATATGAAGACCTCAAGATACAAGGATCTAAATGAGAAAGTTCAGCAATATTGCTGAAACTGACAGGGCACCATGTTCAATTTTTAACATGCTCTTGCTATGACAGCGATTTTATCTTCTAACACACTAGGTTTGCTTTCATTGTATAAGACATTATAACTCAGATAAGTTTACTGTGTAGGCAAATAGTGCAATTTATCAGAATCTGCTTGTTTTGCTTAAATGAGCATAAAATGACTTAGCTCCTGTCAAGTGTATTAACCGTTTATGTGTTTAGTGTATTATCAGTTTATGTCAGTCAACTCTGTCCATATGTCATTTATTGGCATACCTCTTAAGATTGGAGTTTAGCTACAACAAATTAATGCTTTTTCTATATTCCATAAAGCACTGTTTGAACACCTTCATAACCTAGCTCAGCCATCTAAAAGGCTTAGATATCTAAGTCAAAGAAGGTAAGTCTTTGCTGGCTGCACAAATGATGGATAGTCATGTTGTTCTGAAGTATGTGACTAAGATGGGTGAGATGAATTGCCCTCTTGAGGTACTTGTATATTTCTAGAGGTATTTATGTTTTTCTCTAATTCTGTTGACAATGAAAAGAGCCCATAGTGATTAGCTTATTCTTAGCTTTTTAAATATCCTAGCTATCTAAACTGGTATAATGAATACCATATATTAAATGGTAATTACATCAGTCATTCTGAGTTTCAGAAAACCGTAAAGTGTTTAAAATACATTTTTATACTGTTTTATTTTAGGAAAACCACTTTTTTTTTCCTAAGGAAGAATGTCGTGTCTGAACTGAGTTTTTTTTTTTAAAGTAAATATATATAGAAATATTATCTTGTTATGAAAAGTGCTTTTGTACAGTGTACACAGCAATATTTCTCTACAGAAAAGTTGTATTAATTATTCTTCTTACTCTAGTACCCACAGAAAGGCATCCTCCTCTCCCCTTCTTTTCGGCCAATGGAGGTGATGATGTAAAGCATCTTATATTCAGTGGCTAAATGCACTGTCATTTAATACTCTCTTGGAACTCCTTGGTGGGAATAATTTTCCTGACACAGGCACTGCAGAATAGTTGTGTTTTTACAGCAGGGTCAATCTACAATATTATTCTGCAGTATTTTTGTAGTTTGTGTCTGTTTTCTTTCAGAATAATGTGGCCAATGCAGCAACATCTGAAAAAATAAAAGGTCAGTCTCAAAGTTCAGCTGTTGCACACCTTGTTCTTACCATTTGGGGATAAAGAAGGCCAAATATCCAGACTATTTTCACCTACCTTCACTGGGGAGTTTCTAAACTAGTGGAATTTTCTTTCTGCTTTTTCTGTCACATTTCTGGCTGCCTGTTGTCTTGATATCCTTTATGACATTAAGCAAGTATCTTGAGATGATCTCCCCTCTTTTTGCTATATAGTGATATACAGTTTATAAGAACATGAATAAATCGATTTAATTGACCATCTATGTGACTCCAAGTCATGTTAATGTTTACATTTTTGATACAGTCAGATGTTATCATGAAAACCAGAGATTTGTAAATAGGATTATTTTGATTAACACAGATTTTTGGTTTTATTTTTGTCCACTTAATCATTGTGACTTCTCCAAGGAGGAATGAAATAGTTGCTTTTTAATAACTAAAATAAAAAAACATAATATTAAAGAAATATGACATTTATACTTATCTTAGTGAGAAGTCTTGAGGAACAAATGTGTCAAAATCTGTAATAAACAAGATCTAAAATTCACAAAAAAGGGGAAACTCATAAGAAAAAAAGTCATTATGAAGATGTCTGTAGTTGGAATTTGATCTTTGATATTCATATATCAACCTGGAAAATATGGAAATACTCTAACTTCCCTTAAAAACACTTTTCAGGTCAGATTCTTAATTATAATTTTAATTTCAGTGGGAAATCTCCATTTGTTATAAATTTATAAGAAGATTATAATTAAGAAATGAGTGATGTCAACTTAGATGAAGCTTACTGATTTACCATTTTTGTTATTGCTTTGATATCTGCAGGAATTGGACATCTTTTCCAGCAAAATTAAGAAGTTATTATGAGACAGTGTATGAAAGTCTGTACTTTATCCTGTATCATCATCCAGAAATACAAGAAAGTGTGTTCTTTTCAACTCCCATTTCTGCTTATTACTATAATTTAGGATATGAGAAACAATTTTCATTTTTCTGTTTAATTGAGGACTGACAGGAATAAAATACTTCAATAATTACAATATTAAAAATAACACTTTGAATTTAGATTCTGAAGATCAGATTTTCAATGGTCTCAAACCCACCAGTTCCTATCTAAGCACAGATCCAATTAGCTGTATTTATGCTTCATTTTATTTATTCTTTTTGTTTTATTTTCCTGTAATAAATTTAGTTCATTTGCTACCATCCCTTTACCACTTCTGACAGTCATACAATGCAAGCATATAGTAAGAAGTTCTGATAAATTTATATGTGAGTGTAGATGGATACTCATATGTAGTATATTTCCTTAACATAGGGGAGTGTCCGCTACACTAAACACCAAGAGTTTTTATTACAGATGTTACTATACTTTCGTTATTGTAACTACTATATCAAACTTTACAAGATGTTTCATCTTACATTTTCAAACCGATGTGAAAATGTTTGAGAAAAAGACATCTACAGCCTGCAGGTAAATAAGTGTATGAAGGCAATTAAAAAAAAAAAAAACCAAACACCCCTTTTCAGGGTTCCCAGCAACTGAAATCAAATCACCACATTTATTACATTAACCTAGGGTTGACATTAACTTTGTCTTCTGAATGCATGGCATAGAAAAAATATATTATGAAGAGAACGGAGCTCTTACAATTTTGTTCGTTTTGCAGCACTGTGGATCAAATGTGTCAGGCAGGAGAGAAATGCTGCTCTAGCTGGGTAGACTGTTACACCCACATAGAGAAATTCAGAAATCATTACATGTCCCTAGGTTGAGCCTAAATTAATAAAAGGATTGGTACACAAAGGAAGCCAACGTTGGAGTTACAGGAGCTCAGGTAAGGTTAATTTTGAGAGCACAGTACTATGCATACTTTTCTGTGTGCTGAGCCTGCAGGTTACAGATATATTTGCTTACATACTCCTTAAAAGATTGAACAAACAAGACATTTTACTGCTGGAAACTCTGGCTGATAACTGCTCATTCATCTCTGATGCACAAAAAATACATGTGATTAGAAATGTCAAACTTATTTTCCTTAACATAGTTTAGGGTAAAGTAATTTAGGTACTAAAAGGCAATTTACATACTAAAAGAAAAACTGAGATTTCCTAGGTTTCTTCTGACTTTTATGGTCGTAGTGAACTATTTTCTAGACTCACATACACTATTTACACAAAACCTGCTTAATCATGTGTACATTGATGGACCATCAAGATCTCACTCATTTTCCTAATTGTTAGTGGTGGGGTTTTTTTTGCAAGAATTCAACAATATTCATCGGAGTTTAGTTTGCAGGAAAGGTAAAATTATGTAGCAACCAGATCAGTTATGAAAGTTTCCAAATGTGCAACGTTACCACTATGCATAGTCTGTGGACTCCAGAGAAATTTCAGAGTACCTAGCTGTCTTGCTTCTGCATTTGTAGCACTTCATCTGAGTCTAGAGTGCTTTCACATAGACAGCTTTACAAGAGGTCATGAACCACAGCAGGGCTTTTGCAACAAAATCATTAATTGTCTTGATGAACACTTAGAAAATTGTACAAAGTGTTCCTTATGGAAAGGACGAGTTAAAAAAAATAATTCAGTCCACTAGAAATACAGAAATCTATTTATAGAACCCATACTTTTATTTGACTGATTGTGAAATGGCTTTAAAAAGTATGTTCACGAATATGTACACTGGAACGTTTCTTTTTTGCAGAACTGTAATAATAAAATATAGCTTGACATAGATATCTATTGTTATGCCTAAAAATTCACCTTGAATAAATAATATTAAATAGTAATAGCATAGGAATAGCACTGACTGTATGGTAATAGTAAGAAAAGCAGGGTAGTAAGGATTTTTACTTATAGGCCTATATCTTTCCCAGAGAGTAGACAGAAGATAATTCTGATGGCTCATCAGTAGCCTCAGTCCACAGAAAGCTACAGGAAAGTAAATGCTGTACTTTAATAGCTTTATATCAGCAGACATTTTATACAATTTGAATATGCCCTGCCTTTCCTACTGTTAAGGGTTTTCCCTATCACTATGATCATGCCAGGTAATTTAAAAAAATCGTGGTCTCTTTTCTGGTCCCAAGGGCAAGCAGAACAAATATGTATAACTTGTAGCCATATAAATAAGCTCTCTGTCTTCATTTTTCTATCCAAAACCAGGAAGGCTCCATCCATTACAGTGTGCTGAGAGCAGTGTCTAGCTCATGTCCAGGCGTTGCCTGGTTGTCCTGGTTTCAGCTGGGATAGAGTTAATTTTCTTCCTAGTAGCAGGCATAGTGCTGTGATTTGGATTTAGTAGGAGAAGAATGCTGATAACACACTGATGTTTTAGGTGTTGCTAAGTACTGCTTATGCTAGTCAAGGACTTTTCAGCTTCCCATGCTCTGCCAGGTGCACAAGAAACTGGGAGGGGGCACAGCCAAGACATTTGATCCAAACTGGCCAAAGGGCTATTCCATGCCATATATAATCATGCTCAGTATATAAACTGGGGGGAGTTGGCCCGGGGGCAGTGTTTGCTGCTTGGGAACTGTCTGGGTATTGGTCAGTGAGTGGTGAGTAATTGCATTGTGCATCACTTGTTTTGTATATTATTATTATTATCATTATCATTATTATTATTATTTTCCATTCCTTTTCTGTCCTATTGAACTGTCTTTATCTCAACCCATGAATTTTACTTCTTTTTTCCCTAATTCTCTTCCCATCCCTCTGGGGACAGGGGAGAGTGAGTGAATGGCTGTGTGGCATTTAGCTGCTTAACGGGTTAAATCACAACACTTGGACAGGCACAGGCGCACAAGGTCATAGAGTCACTTTCTTTGGAGAGGATCCCTGAGGTTGCCTGGCCCACCCCCCTGTTCACAGCAGGGTGAATTTAGTTAGTGTAGTCTAAGAACATGCAAGTGAGCGTGTTAACAACTTAGTAGTTCAAACTGCTGCAGCACAGTATTTGTGCCTATCCCTTCACCCTGCTTATTGGATTTATAGTTCATAGTCCAGGGAAACGTTCTGGTAAGACTTGACACATACCTGTAAAACTTCAGATATTGATACCAATGTCATCCATACCATAGAGCAGAAGATCTCCATTTCCAGAGAAACCAGCCAGCAGTTTTCAAGAGCTCTAACTTCAGAAGCACCATATATCCACTCTATCTCTCTATTCACTCACTCTAATAGGCACTCTACCTTCTGATAGAAAAACTGTAGAGCTGGGCTCTTATCCCTTAGTTGGCGTATTTAGAATGTACAGCTGCAGGGGCAGATACGATCTCCAGAACTTTATTAACAATTCTTTCTAGTCTGGAATCATTATTTGATAATGGTTTCAATTAAAACTTGTAAAATGAGAACTGAGTAGTACTATCAAGATGTTTTGTAGACTCTAAGGCACTCCTAGTATTTTGTAGCCAGCGCAGAGCTTAAAATTGCTATCCTCTGATTTACTGCAGAACGACATGTAGAGATGAAATAGCTTAATAATATGTCAGTATCATCAGCTCTCCCAATTACATCTCAGATGTGCATGAAGGACAAACAAACTAGCAATCTCACCCCATTTTACAAAGATGTCTGATTTATTAAAGGTATGTCAAAATAGAGGTGTTATTCTGTGGCCTGAACGTAAGCAATGGGCTAACATTTCCTGAATTTTAATCAAGGTCAGATAATGGGTCTGTGAAAATGCCACAATAATCTATACAGAAAATAACAAACGTAACACCTAATGGTTACTTGCAGTCCCTTTAAGAATAACTTGGTATATGTCAAAGACCAAATCCTAATGTAAGTAGCATGATATCTGCATGGTACTTGGAGGCTAAAGTGCTTAGGAGCTTTGAAGACAAAAAAGAAGTCATTTTACCTGTACCTAAACTGTGGAATTACAAAAGTGTTATTCTATCCTCACTTTCTCCTGCCATGGGAGGGTTTGCTTAGCACATTTGTGTGTTTCCATATAACATCCTCAACACTAGCCATTGAAAATATACTACTCTGAGACTTTTCATTTGCTCTTCACACTCTTCCTTCTACAGAGCACAGACCTTTACCAGTTCAGCTATAATCTGAAATTTTGCTAGTTATAAGATTCATAAAAGTGAATAGAAACTGTATCTACATCACACGTTGAATAAGAATGTCCTCCGTTTTCATACTTGGAGCCACCCCAAATAATATGTGGGCTCACCATATTCCTCCTATAACTGCGGAACAATTATTCACTCCTTAGTCAAATACAGGCTTTATTATTAGAGTATATGTCTTTTGGTGATTAAATATGATGCTTCTTTACATCAATGCTTAGTTAGACAACTGTCAACTTATCAACATATTGTATTTTTTCCACAGAGGATTTATATAGTAAAGTAAGAAAAATAAATCCATCCATTCTGACTTTTAGACCTTAGGTGACAGCACTAAGCTCAGTCCCCTTCAGCGACATAGTCCAATATGAGATATTGAGAGGATAAATGAGAGATAAAGTTATTGTATCAAACTGATCAATAGGGCATTAATATTTGACTTCATGTCTGCTTGATTTTAGCTGCAAACTAAATTCTAGGTAATATTTTAAAACATCAACCAACATTTAACCACTTACTCTTTAATGTCAAGTCTGAGCGTATTCAGTTTCAAAATCATTTATTGTAAGGTGAAATTAATTATTCTTTGGAGAGTTATAATTTATGTACCAAGTTTATCCTTCTCAAATATTTTCACCAACAAAGCATAAATATGTGAAATTCACAAACATTGATAAATGTTAGCTTTCTTCTATTATTCGTAAAGTCAAAGATTTATTACAAAAAAAATGTTTACTTCAAGTTAACATATTCAGCATGGTTTTACTATGCTTGCAATTATTCTTATGTGGTAGATGTTATCAGTGGATCTAAAGTGTAGTCATACAAAATTAAAATGCATCATGAAAGAGCAGATAGCTAATAGTATTAGAACTTTTAGAAGCAATATTAACATGTAAATATATTTACATAACTAAATAACCTGACTACATTGCCAAATTTTATTCATTTAACCAATAAATCTCATTAAAAACTGCAAAAGCTGTCCCAGGAATCTACGTAGAGTCCACTGTTTCCTAATAATCTGTTAATTCTACTGGTCTACAAAATTATGCTCCCTGATAATTTATCTAGCTTCATGACTATATTATTCACTGTCCTTGCCTAATGTCTAGCTTAAGGTTTAGGATCTTTGCCTGGCATGAACTAGCTATGACAAAATTATGTTTCCTGAAGTTGAGCTGAGCTTAGAACCCTTTTTCTACTTCCTTGGCAAATGCACAAAAGTGAAATTGGAAAGGCATTAAGACTGTAATGGATAGGAATCCCTTAACAGATTTAAATGGTATTTAAGTGTCATCTTCACTACTTCTGAACTGCTCAAACTTCTAAGCTCCAGCTCAAACCAGAAGCATGAACTTCTAAGTTCAAATACCAATTTCTGTGGATGTGCAAGAGCCTGTCCATTGGTACAGTGGTGACTTTGCTATCCAAAATGAAGCCAGGCATCTCAAGGCTTGGCATCTCTGGGCAACGCATAGTCTGAATGGCTGTCTTGAGCTTAAGCATTTGCTTTCCACCTGATGCCACTTTACAAGCTACAGTCGGAGGCCTAAATAAGTCCCTGAGGATTTTTTTTTTTGACCCAAGAATACATTACATAGTCATAGAATATAAAAAAATCTTTAACAATAAACACTTTCTTTAAAAATAGCCAAAAGTAATCATAGAATCATAGAATCACAGAATTGTTTAGGTTGGAAAAGACCTTTAAGATCATCCAGTCCAACCATTAACCTACACTACCAAGTCCACACTAAACCAATCAAGGGTAGACTAGACTAAACCATGTCCCAAAGTGCCACATCTACCCGTTTTTTGAACACTTCCAGGGATGGGGACTCCACCACCTCTCTGGGCAGTCTCTTCCAATGCTTGACTACCCTTTCCATGAAGAAATTTTTCCTAATTTCCAACCTAAACCTCCCCTGGCACAGCTTGAGCCCATTTCCTCTCGTCCTATCGCTAACTACGTGGGAGAAGAGACCAACAGCCACCCCGCTACAACCTCCTTTCAGGTAGTTGTAGAGAGCAATAAGGTCTCCCCTCAGCCTCCTCTTCTCTAGGCTAAACAATCCTAGTTCCCTCAGCCACTCCTCATAAGGCCTGTTGTGGAGTAATTGCTGGAGGTGACTTTGACATTAGACTTAGATTTACGATTTCAAGAAAGGCACAGCATTGAAGAAGCTGTCCAGATGAAATGCAGCTGGATGCCAGGAATCTATCCCACAGGGAGTTCCCTAAGCCTGCAACCTTGGATGTCAGCAGCATCAGGGGAGCCTGGCTCTAAGGGATGTTGCCCAGAGGGAGGAGTGGTGTGGAGACACCATGGCCAAGCTCTATGATAAGGGACTTAGAAGAGGACCATGGCACCGATAAGCTGCATAATTGATACCCTGAGCCAACAAACTGTCATGATTTTGACAAAATGCTGTCCTTTTAGTAAACTTTGCTCATTATAATATCATTATAATACCAAAACACACCTCCATCCCAAAACCTACCCGCCTCTAAGGTGAGACCACTTCTCACTGAGCCTGCGCTCTGAATTTTTCCGAGCCTATACCTTTAAAACAAAGCGAGAAAGTTTTACACCAATCGTAACAAAAATATGTATGACTAGAGTCCCTCAAGCTCCACCTGAAATATAAAAGTAATATAAATTGGCCTAAGAGAGAGGAGATGTTAGGGAAGATACCATCGTGTACTACTATGACCTCTGGGATCACTCGACGGGCTGAGCCTCTCTTCCCCCCCATCGGGACACTTTTGGGTAAGAATCTAACACTTGGTTATACCAAGTGCCTCCCCGGGAAACTTAGAAACGTCTATAGAGTCACTTTTATGTCTTTTGATGCACCTGTGTTATACAAAGCTTTGGTACTTGCATGTGCCTTGCAGTCAGTGAATTTATCACCGGTAATCCAAAGAACCTGTGTGTCTGTTGCTTTAATAAATTGCTTTGATTTATTGGTCTAGCTGTGATAGTGGTCATTGGATGCAACCAGACACTTTAAGTGTGGTCATGATAGTTCATGCAGCATGACTAGACAAAAGGTGCCTACGTTATTTGTGAATCCATAATCATGATAGTTCACTGTACTGAACGCGACCGGACTTATAACGATAAATTGGGTACCTTCCAAAGCCTCTCTTGACGCAACACCTGTGCTCCAGACCCTTCACCAGCTTTGTTGCCCTTCTCTGAACACACTCCAGCACCTCAATGTCTTTCTTGTAGTGAGGGGCCCAAAACTGGACACAGTATTCCAGGTGCAGCCTCACCAGCACCGAGTACAGGGGGACAATCACCTCCCTGCTCCTGCTGGCCACAGCATTCCTGATACAAGCCAGGATGCTGTTGGCCTTCTTGGCCACCTGGGCACACTGCTGGCTCATGTTCAGCCGGCTGTCGACCAGCACCCCCAGGTCCTTTTTGGCCAGGCAGCTTTCCAGCCACTCTTCCCCAAGCCTGTAGCATTGCATGGATGGGAACTTCAAGAGGAAAGAATCTGTATACAGATTTCTGCTATGGTTCACATAGAAGGGAGATTTAAAAACAGGTCTATGCAGTCTCAGATGGCAGTCATAATCGTGAGTTAATGCCATGGGTACAACAATTGAAAACAATGCATTTGGACAATATCTAATCTTCTTTGTCCCTGAATTCCCATCCCTTCCCTCAGCGCTTCTGATTTGTTAAGTTAGTATTTGGGTATTTATTTGTATAGCTCCTATATTTGTCTCATTTCCCAAAGTGTTGTACTGATGGTCTAACTACAACTTAGCACTGTGTATTCTACTATTAGAAAGACACCTAAAAGTGAGAGATTGCACCATTTAAATCATAACTCTTAAGTCATTTTATGACCTACCTCTTAATCTCTCTTTGCTTAAGTTCCACACCTGTAAAACAGATAACTGTATGTGTCTATCTCATAAGAGGGGTGTAAGGATAAGTATGTAAAAGATGAAAAGGTAGTGTGGTTAAGTACCAGACACAGACAGCTATGGAAGATGAAGAAATTCCAAAGGCAAAGGTCTTACACTGATAAGGAAAACCGGTCATGGACAGTCAGATTTAAGAAACAATACAGATTTAGGAAACTGAACTGAAGTATATTTCAAGGCTCGAACTTAAGAGAGTGATGGTAACACTTTCATGTGAGAGCTTATCTATAAAACAGTTTCAGTGTTGCCTACATTTTTTTATAATACTACAACACATGCTTAATTTAATATAGTAAGAAAATATTAAACATCTTTTGAAAATCAGTACAGGACCAGAAAGAAGGAAAACAGAAGACCAAAACACCTATCCCTTTCATCTATATACAACAATTCTTCTTTTTTCTAGTGACAGGTCAGATAGCAGAAGAAGAAAATGCATTTTTTAGAACAAGCTAGGAAGTTGTGGATATAAAGCTTTTAGTATGATTACCAACTCAAATTATTTAAAAAACAAATCTTGGGAAACCTTTGAAATTAATACTTTTTAGACTTCTCCTCCATGTAACCAAACTCCTAGGAAAAATCAAATTCACATTCAAATGAAAACAAACATCTTTCCTGAATCTCAACAATCAGTATGTCCCATCTTTTAGCATTCTACTGTCAGAAAATTTTATATCCAGTTTCCCATTACCCTGGATCGCATTACAGAATTACTCTATTGCAGTCAGGGTGGGAGGAAAATATGTATTTCAGTCTCCCTTGATAACATCTTTCCCAGTTGTATAAACCATTTCAATATTAATTGAAAGATATTGCATATCACAAAATAGTTGTCCCTATAGTCTTAAGAATTTACTTTGGAAAAATAGGGCAAGAAAAGACATTAGGTTCTCCATCTTTTTGCTCAATAACAACTCCAGCAGAGCTCTGTTCCAAATTAAGTGACAATGCTGCTTATTGGGGATGGTTTTTTATTACTGTATTTTGAAATATCCCATGTCACATCCGAGACATCTTCTCAAAAAAATGATCAGCAGCTATTTCCTCATGACCAAACTGTTATATCTGTCACTAAGCAAGACAGCCAGCTTTAAATTCACTTTTCTTATTGAATTGAGCTATTATGTATATGGCCCATAAAAATCTCAATTTTTTAGTGAAAAAGAATTAATAAGAATTTTGGAAATCACTGTTGCTAATAACACTTCCAGATAATAACAAAAATGGATTAACCAATGAAGTGGAAAAGCACTGTGTAGATAAAGTAACACCATACACAGGAGAGCTGACATTGTACCTAGATCTATGAGCCTTAAATAAGTCAATCAAGCAAACAATTTAACAGATGCCTAAATATGTGATGTAACAAATAGATTCACTGATGTCAGCATTTTAAACACTCTGAATAACTCTTAAGGGTACTGCCTGAAGAAATGTCAGCGTTAAAGTACATTTATTACCTCACTGGGGAGATATAGATTCACTCAGTTACCCTTTGATTTTTGAGCTCAATAGCTTTTACAGAAGCACAGACATTATATAAATTATATATTTAAAATGTTTTCACCTTGATGAGATTAAATGACTCTTGTCAAGATGTGCCTTTTAGCTGTTTGACCTACCCCTGAATTTCAAAACAGAAAATGACTTAAATATTTAAGAAGAATAAGAAATTGATTATAAGGAAAGCATCAGAAGCTTGAATTTGGTTTGATTTTTTCTGGTGATATTTGTTTGACTATTGTATATATACAGTGACCAGAAGGAAATCCAGTAATCAGTTATTTTAATATGATTTATTTTGTGCCATAAACTGTTGGCACAATTTACTCTTAGCTGTTCCACTGAGATAACACCACATTTGTTTACTTGAAAGTTCTGTCAAATAATTTTTTAAGTGATTTGGGGGGAAAAAAATCATAAACTTATTTCCTGACACATGCAGAACACTGTCTACACTTTTAAAGTGCTAATTTAATTAGGGCATTTTCTAAATGGCTCCACTTAAAAATGTTTAAGAAAGGCACTAAAAAAATGAAATTGCCAAAATTTGACAATTACAGTTATTAAAAGGTAAAAGATTAAAGCAAGACATCTTGCTTTTCAGGTCAGAAAATCACTTGAGTGAAAACTGGTAGTAATATATGGGTAAGCTTGATTACTTTGAAATGAATTAGTAAAACTGAAGGAAAGTACTTGCTCAAACTCTTAATTGGAATAACTTTCATATTTCAAAAATACAGCTCTTGTCACAGAGCAAGACAGGATAATCAGTAGTCCAATAAGTGGAATACTTGCTGGTTATCAAAAGATGCAGGTTCAAGACGACATAAGTCATGGATCAAGGTAAAGACATAGAGACCACTATTAACAGTTACCATCATGGGCAAAAGAGACTTAACATGGGGAAAATAAATTTAATTTATTGCCAATTAAAATACATTTGAATAATGAGAAACAAAGATCAAAATTAGAACAACAGCTTACTCCCACCTTCACCCCTTTCCCAGGCTCAGCTTCACTCCATTCCTAACTCCTCTACCCCAAAACGATGCAGTGGTGGTGGAGAATGGGGTCCATAACGGCTCCTCTCTGCCACTCCTTCCTTCATACACTTTTCCCATGCTGCAACGTGGGTCCTTGCCTTGGGCTGCAGTCCTTCAGGATAGACCTCCTCCAGCATGGGCTCACCACAGGCTGAAGTACAGATATCTGCTCTAGCATGGTCCTTTGCACAGGCTGCAGGAAAAGCTCTGGTCTGGCACCTGAAGCACCTCATTCCCCTCTCACCTTGGTGTTACACATTTGGTTTTTTTTTTTTTTCCTCACTCTTCTCTGTTCATTGGGCATTTTTGCCCTTTCTTAAATATGTTCTCACAGAGATGCCAACCTGCTGGTCTGAGCTGTGCCCCGTTGTGGGTCTGTTGGAACCAGCTGGAACCAGCTGTGTCAAACATGGGGGCAGCCCCTGGCTTATTCTCACAGAGGCCACACCTACAGCCCACCTTGCTACCTACACCCATTACAACAACTGGTTTCAATAATGACGTATTTAATCAATTTCAGAATTACAGATTTGGGTGATTTTGATAAGTTCTTTCCTTATTGGCATCCATAATCAAATGTACATCTGCTTCCTGTAAACAAGCATTGTTAGTTCTTAGTACTGATTATTTTTATGTTTATTTGATGATTTAGCTAACCTAATATTGAGATTAATTTGTTGGCTCCAAGATTTTATCTCGATTTGTTATTGTTTTATGCGTGTAGGAATATTAATGAGAAGCAAGGGTACTATATCGTCTGTATTTTGGCATTGTTGTAGATCTACTGAAATATGCTGTTCAAACTCAAGAAGAATAAATAGATGACAGTTGCCAAGAAGACCATGAAAATGTACAGCAAGTAAAGATATAAAAAGATCCACTAGAAGTTGAAGCTATGAATAAAGTGTAATTAATTAACTCTTTGCTTAGGTAGCCATTGGAAAAATTTATCAAGGAAGAAATCTCCCTTCTTGTAAATCTGTAAATTGAAAATCATATATGTGTCACAGTAAGTGGCAGCAGGGACACCCAGTCATTATTTCAGAGCAAATCTATACATTAAATATATATCTCCTCTTATTCCATTTCTCCTCTGAAATGAATCAACCAATCTCTAGTTCAGGTATTGTGAAATACAGTAGCCTAAATAAAGAGGTGACAATTCAAGTGGATGAACTTCACTTTAAGAAAGGAAATCTGGTCTTTCTGCATCCAGGCCTTTTACACGCATGGAAATAAATTATCCCTTGCTCAAGAGGTATATGCTTCACTGGCAGAGTACCACCAGTGCTACAAAGAGTTGTAATTCCTGAAGAAATATGAATTATGTCCAAAAGTACAGACCAGGAGAAAATACACTAGATGAGATAGCATAAGCCCTTGGCAGGGCAAGCCAATGGATAAACCATTTTAAGTGCAAGCTAGTGTAGTCATATCCAAATTAATTTTTACTAAATTCAAGAAACTGGGGGGAAAAAAATTGTTTATGCCACTTATGGACTTATCCACAGTGATGAAGACCTCCTGTGCTAAAGCAAAAGAATTCTGTGTACTACACATCATACAAACTGAAAGGGTTTAAGAGGTATTTAGGGTTCACAGACACGGGTCATAGCTCTTTCAGCAGGCTGAAAACCAGAACTGGAAATCATTACACTGCAAGGATAAGGCCAATGAATGAAATTATATCGGTCAGCATGGACAGATAGAAGGAAAAGTATTAATATAAGACAAAACAGAACACAGGTAGTCAATAAAATGGCTGAAAAGACTATGCCTAAACCGTATAGGAAAGTGGGTGTAGCTAGTGGGGAAAAAAATAAATTGTTGTCTACTAATAAAATAAATTACTACTTAACGGTAGAATTGCTGCCTAACAAACTGAGTACCATGAGTGAGACAGAGGTATTCAGGTATTCACAAAAAATTCTCAGAAATATTCACAAGGGAAAAGAGGCTAGATAACAAAAGAAATTTAATAATAGGAAAAACTCTAATGAAAGAATAAGGAGTAATAATGTATTTGCATTAAATACTGTTGCAGAACGTGGTAAAAAAATGTTAGTGTTGGTTTTAGGTCTAAGATTATGCAAAATACACAAGATTAGATTTAAATGATCACAGATACCTCTACAGGACTTTTATAAAAATATATCCTTGTGCCAAAATATAATAAACTGTATTTTTGTACTAACAACATAGCATACATTCTTGGAACAGTGATAGATGTATCAGTTTTCATATGTATCAGATGTATTGTCAAAGAATCACCTGACATACAAGAGATTATTTTTTATTTATGGTTTTGGTGGTAAGGTGATAGAAATTTACACTGGATCAACTGATAACAAGTTTATTCAATTTAAATTATGTTACATACAAGTTTATAGTTCTCTAACACAGATTACTGATTTCCAGGGTCTGCCTTTAAAAATATTTGGTAACATTTAATAGCTCTAGTCAATGAAATTAAATTATGTAGGTTAACTTTTGATTTTGTAAGACAACTCAGAATTGTTTAGGTCAAAGGTGCAAGACCTACCGTCAGAGTATTTCCCAGGACAGATGAATTCTACATCAAAGGTTTTTGGACCTTCTGCATGAATAATAATCAGAAAACATAGTGAAAATAAAATGACAGCTTAGGAAAATGGAAAAAGATCAACAAAAAAATGAAAATGAAAATATTCTTCATTTACACAGGTAAAAAGGACAGCATAGGTGGGATAAATTTAAAGAAATTTAAATTACTTTAAATGGTCCCCAAGATTTAAATGAAAATTTAGCTTTATTACATTTTACATCTGTATAAACAGTACAAGGTGTCTTCCTCCTTATTGTTTTGCCAATAATAATATGGTTAGTGATTACGTCCTTATAGTGTGTGCGTAAAGTTGGTGTATAGTTTCTTTTCTCTTCTTACCTCAAATCTGGAGACAAGCACAGTGACATACCGGATCTATTAAGGCGCTATAGTAGGGAATCAGGAAAGGAAATGGCACTGGTAAAAGATGAAGTAGTGAAACTTTTTACAAAGAACCAGAAGTCAGTGACAACAGTTGTCTTTGAGGCATTGAAACTTAACAAATGGCTTGATATTATAGGATTTATGTTTCATTGCTTATCAGGGAAAGTGAAATGTATAAAAATTATGTTTTCTAGGGGAATTTCAGCATTCTAAAATTAAGGGTGATAGCAGAATTAGCTAAAAATAAATTAAGGCAAATGAAAGAAAAGAAGATTTGAGCATGGCCCCAAAAATATGGAACAGATGGAAATGAAATAATAAGATTTAGACTGTTTACTTACTTTTCTTTTAACTCTTCTCTAGTCTTAATAGCACTTGGAAAAATCCCATAGGAACATTATATTGGAAAATATCCAGAGGAAAACAAAAAGCAACAGATCTTTAAGCTCAACCTCAATTAAAAAATATGATTCCTGAATAAATATGAAGGACTTAGATAAGAGCAGCTGGAGACTAGTAAAAATTTATGAAAGAGGACATGAATAATAAATGAGTGATTAACGTAAGGAAATAAGAATGAGATATTCAGGATTATATCGGTACATATCATAAGTGTTTGATAAAATGTTTTAATAGAGTCTCTGCAGATAAATAAGAACAGAAGAAAGGCTTTGTGTCTTTCTTGTGTCCTATTTCCAGCAGTGGATGTAAGTCAGCACGTAGGCAAGAGTAAGAAAACTGCAAACATACCTCAGCTTAATATCCTATTTTCAGCTCAGTGGCTTGCTGATTTAGAC
Source organism: Pelecanus crispus (assembly GCF_030463565.1). NCBI lineage: Eukaryota > Metazoa > Chordata > Aves > Pelecaniformes > Pelecanidae > Pelecanus > Pelecanus crispus. The sequence continues at coordinate 108,583,301 of NC_134645.1, forward strand.
AAGGTTTCTATATATTTAGTAACCTAAATCCATTCTTTTCTGAAGATATGACCTCTTTCCTTCTGTGGGCATGCAACTTTTTATTTCCACTGTGCCCTTTGACAAAGAATTCCATCCTTTGGAAGAACAATCTTATTTTCTTTGTTTTGATCTGGCTTCATTTATTAGTCTCTAGTCTCTGACCTGCAAGAAATTCTGAATCCTCAAGACCTAGGCACACATGTCCATGACACTCATACCACTCTCTTATATCCTTCCTATTTTTTCCAGACTTACAAATTTAGTTCTTCTTTGCACTGGAACTGGTCTATACTTTTGATCATCCCTGTCTTCCTCCAATTTTCAGTTCTACATTATGCTTTTAGAGATTGAGGAGACCATAACTGTAGACAGTATTCAAGGTGTAGATGAACAGTCTTATAATAAAGTTTTTTCATTCTGTCTTCTAATAATTTTGAACATTTATTTCTCACTGCTATTGAGCACTGAGCTGACATTTTATGGAGCAATCTGCAGTAAAACAAGATCTGCTGCTGGTGAGTTCAGAGTCTCTTTTTGTATGTAACTTTTCCAGCTACATTTTTTCATATTTATCTACACAGAATTTTATCTGTCATTTAACTTCCCAGTTACTCAGTCTCATAACTCTTCATATCTTCAGCTGACCCTTGTCCTTATTACTCTAAATAAGCTAGTATCTTCAGCAAACTTTCATGCTTCTCTACTCTCTCTGCTTTACATCTTTTATGAATATTTTGAGCGACATAGATTGCAGCACATATCCCTGATGAGTTCCACTGCTGACATAACTCTCCTCTCCTGTTCTGTTTCTTATTTTAACCAGTTATTTACTCATATGAAGACCTTCCTCTTGTACCTTGACAGCTTAAATTCTTTTTCTAAGAGTATTTGCCAACAGCTTTTTGGAAACCCAAATAGACTTACTTCATCCAAGATTACACTGGCCCAGTGCTGCAGAATCAGTCACTTCTGCTGTTTGGGAAGGTTTGAGCAGAAACGTACACATTGCTCTTTAAAATGTTGACTTATTTATCACATGTAATATAGGGTAACACTTTAGATATGATTGCAGAAGCAAAATGTGGTGAATGGCATTACTCCTTTATCCACTGAGGGTGTGGGGACCTGCTGTATGTTACTGGCAATGTGCATGCAGTGCACTTAACCAGGAGAGGCACTGCTAGAGCTATCCCTCTCTCTGCTCTTCCTTTCTTCCTCTTCTCATAGGAGCTCTGATATCATCCTGTGCTTGTATTCTCTGCTACCAACTGTATCAAAAATGTTTCTCTTATCAACACAATTATGGACCATCTTGGAAAGTTTGTGAGGCCTTGTTGACTCTTCCCAGGTATAACATATTCATTCATGTGTCCACTAATTCTAGCTCTTGCAGAATTCTTATTCCATAAAGGATTAGCAAGGACAATCTAGGATTCAATCATGAGAAATTAAACCAAACACTGTGCTCGGCACCTTTCTCACAAAACTAAACTAATAATGTTAAGGCAGTTTGGTGGTTAAAATCATGCAAATTGGTGTTCTGTTTATCTTTGACAAGCAGCTAGAAGGGGATTTCTAAGGAAAGAATATAAATAACAGGAAAAGGAAAATCGTTTGCATCTATTAAGAGCTAGTGATGGTCCTGGTCATTTATATTTAATTTCTGGCCTGCACTTAACTTCTAAAAAAAAGTACTTCCTTTTGCTAGTCTTAACCTAATAGCTCATAATTTTGTTGTTTCTACCATATCTTGTGTCCCTTGTTCCCCATTCATTGCCCTTTGTCATTTACGGTTTTATAGATCTCTACAGTATTTTTGTCAAAGGAGAACTAGTTGAAAACCCACTTGTATATTTTGATCATCTTTGAGCTTGCTATTCAGCTAGATTTCTTGAAATGGAATTACCTGTGTGTGACAAGAATCCTGGCTGCAATTCTGAAAATATATGATATATATCCTGTATTTGTGAGAACTACTTTCTTCACTGAGCTTTTGGCTAAATATAACTAAATGTTGATATTGGTTCATTGGCTTTAATAAGCCTGCTGTTGATATACATCTCTCCCATCAGAAACTGCAGACTCAACATAACAAATCTATGTCTCTCATTGTTTTTAAAAGTTCCCCATGTTTGTTTATATTTCATACACATTAATTGAATGAGGGCTTGGGATTTTTTCCTGAAAAAAATTATATTATTTGGATCTGTGATGAATAACTCTCATCCAGCAGACTGTAAGGTAAAAATTAATATGAATTTATGAGCAGCCTATATTTTTCAGCACAGCTGCTATTCTACAGGGAAAATGGATTTCTAAATCTTTACAGATATGATTCTCCCTCGCTTGGATGATGTTTGCTCTTTGCAGACTTGACATGGATATGAATAAGATATTAGTAGGCTAGTCTGAGAGATTTTGGCTAAAACCAGTTGGTCCCTGTTAACTTAGGACTTAGTTCTGGTGCTAAGATTAAGCCCTGACTGACAGCATTTACAGTCTGACACAACATCCTTTTAAAGCTCCAAAATAAGTATACAGGGTGCCCCTGCTGCACAATGATCTTCTTAGCCACCATGACCATTTTTGCTCTGGATATTAATTTTATGAATGTTACATCCTGAGTTAGGCATGCATTTTTTGGCGACAACAGGTATGAGACCTCTAGAAATTCCCACACACACCAATACCCTCTGCCACAGCTTTGTCAGTCCCGTCTCCCAATCCTGCCACAAGACTGTGAATGTATTCTGCACCTACTACGTCACTCTCCTTTCCCAGCAACCAGACAGATCTTTTCTGATTAACTATAATGTTTATGTGAAGGCTGTTCTGAGCATATTGCATATCTCTACCAAAAATTCAGGAAGTCCATTCTATATTAAACGTTCTCTTTCTCAAAGACAGCCTAACTAAAGACTGTATCCAGTCCTATACTCCCAAAGACAGAGTTGGAATAAATTCCTAGACTTCAATATGAAAGATATTTTTTATGTCTGAGAATTTGACATATATGCAAATCATCAAAGGAAAGAAAGAGCAAAAATATATAGGTAACAACCTGGAACATGGGGGTCAACTTGATTGGTTTTTGCTTGCTTTTGACTCAGCACTAATGCAAGTAATAGTAAAATAAGATGAAAAGTAAAAAGGGTAATTTATCATGCTTTTGTTCTGGGAAAAACATTAAGGTAATAGTTATCTGTGAATATGTATTATAATGCCAGCAAAAGCATGCAGAATGCAGCCAGCAAAAACGTTGTAATAAAGCCATCTCCCTAGCTGAGCTATCCCCTGGCTTTTTATGAAGACTGAGTCAATGAGAAAACATTACAATCTTTTCTGAGTCAGACTGCATACACTAACAGAGATTCACAGCATAGCTGACCATTCACCAGCCTAGTAAACCATTAGCTTATGCTCATATATAAAGACTCTGTGTGTGAGAGAGAAATGAAAACTCTTAGTCTGGAGTTATCCATTAAATCTGTCATAAGCAGAATTTTTAAAGAAATTAAATTGAACTTCAGGATGATCTTTGTGAATAAGGCTATTTTTATAACCTAGATCTTAAATAATTCACAGAATAGTGTCTCTGGGAAAGCTGTTGAAATGTACAATGTACATTTTTTTGTGAATTATTTAAGTTCATTGGAAGGACTTCTAAGAGGCACAGGGCTTTTTCAGGGTAAGGGGGTATTCTGCATATTGGCATTGCAAATGTTTTGAGAATAGTGTCTAAAGAATTAATTGTATAGTGTGCAGTAACCAAAACACTGAGCAAGGCATAAACAGGAAAGAGGAAGACAAGAATGTATTTGAACAGTTTTCACACAAAGTTCCTGTTGCTAGGGAAACCACTTCCTTCATCTGTACTTCTTTCAAATGCATCTATCTCAAGGTCCCTCAGACAGTTCAGATCATAATCTGGTATCTTGTGAAATGGAAAAAAAAATTATGTATGTATATGTATGTATATATGTTACAGGGTAGTCAGTGGAGTTTTTTTAATAAGCCACAGAAACTGTGGAAGATTCATAAGTGCAACATCATTTTGAAGTTCACAAAAAAAATATACACAGCAGCCATTGTATTTTCATTTTGTTTGCAGGTATTTTTACCTTACTCAATATTTTTCTTTGTTGTGTGCCTAACTTCTACTGTGTCACTGTTACACCTACACTTAACATTTTTAAATAATAAATGCATAAGACATCCTACTTTTATTAATCACTCACTGCATCCTTCAGCTTGCTACATATTGTTTTCCAGTGAAGAAGGAATAAATCTGGCTATGCATATAGCTGCCTAGCTTGAACTCAGGGTTTGACCCAGAGACCAAATAGATCTACCCCAGTTGTGCCTGCAGGCACACTGACAGCACTAAGCTTCAGCAAGCACTGCCTGCCATCAGTCTGCCTCATTTAATCTCCTGGTTCAGTGAGGTAGAGAAGTTCACAGAACTAGACATCATTTCTGGTTGAGAAATGGTAGTTTTTCAGTATTTGTCATCTCCTACGTAAGGCTGAAGTCTGTCCATGTGAGGAGTTCTTCCACTCCATTCTGCCCCACTTTTCATAGAATCATAGAATGCTTTGGGTTGGAAGGGATCTTCAGAGGTCATCTAGCCCAAGCCCCCTGCAGTGAGCAGGGACAGCTTTAACCAGATCAGGTTGCTCAGAGCCCCAGCCAACCTGACCTTGAATGTTGCCAGGGATGGGGCCTCCACTACCGCTCTGGGCAACCTGTTCCAGTGCTTGACCCCCTCATTGTAAAAAATTTCCTTCTTATGTCTAGTCTAAATCTATTCTTCTTTAGTTTAAATCCATTATTCCTTGTTCTGTCACAACAGGCCTTGCTAAAAAGATTCTCCCCATCCTTCCTGTAGGCCCCTTTTAAGTACTAGAAGGCCGCAATAAGGTCTCCCTGATGCCTTCTCTTCTCCAGGCTGAACAACCCCAACTCTTTCAGCCTGGCCTCATAGGAGAGGTGCTCCAGCCCTCAGATCATCTTCATGGCCCTCCTCTGGACCTGCTGCAACAGTTCCATGTCCTTCTTGTGCTGAGGGCCCCAGAGCTGGACGCAGTACTCCAGGTGAGGTCTCATTTTGACTTAAGAAAAACTAGTTTATGCCAAGACTGGAAGGGTAGATCAAAGAAACACTTACAGAATGATTTAAGATGGAGAGCAGAAACTAGTGACATCATTCTCCCTTTCAGACTGGAGCCCACCACCTCCACAAAGCGAGTGTAGCTCTGTCTTTAAATGAAGTGAGAACCACAAGCATAAGTGTGCCAAGAAGGAGAAAACTAGGCTCACTCCATGCTTAAAATAGTCTTCTATCTCCTAAAAAAAGACAGGAAGAAGAGCTTTCAGAGCTGAACTCTGATTTCAACTTGAAAATAGAGGTTAGAATTTGAGAAGCACTTACTTTAAGGATATATCAGTGTTAAAAGATATGACGTAGGACATAAACACAGGTTCTAATCTGGGTTTAATGTGTAATGTAAACATGTGTCATCCCTATACTTTTTGTGATTCTGTAGGAGATGTCAAAATTGAGGAGTTTGCTGTTGTTCCATTTCTGTAGCATATCTGCTAGTGAAATAGTATACATTGTCTTTTTTAGCACTATGTTTATGCATATTCTTCAAACAAAACCATAAGCTACTCTGGTCCTTAAATTTAAGCATGAAGTGCTTTGCCAAACTAGAGTCAGAGAGGAACATGATTTTTCAAATGGTTTCTTAAAGGTGAAAAACAGGAGAAACCAAGAATAGGTCCTGAATCAAAATGAAATAAAAGAAACTTTTAATTTCTGCTCTCTCTACACTTCTTTTTGGGTTTGATTGCCTTTGATGACATTGTACAGGCATAAAGGAACACATAGCCACAGTTTAAGGACATCACGGTTTGTATCAGAAAAAAACATTGCTGTTTAGGCCAAATGTTTTATTTAGAAAACAAATTTGGTTAAATTCTGAAGTTTTGGAAAACAAAACAAAATTGTTTCTTGGTGGAGAGTCAGTAACACAAATGAAAATTGTTTGGATAGTGACAGGTACTAAGATGTTTGTAAGGAAAAGGAGTTGTTAGAAAAAGGAATTTTTTTTCTAACATCTATATACCTTCAGAGTTGGTAGCCCTTGATCAGGTTTATTCCCCATTACTCACTCCATGTCTGTTTCCCGTTTTTAAAGTAAACACATAGGAGACATTTAGGGACGCCCAGTGCCTGGGATTATGCAAGAAAGCATAACTTGTGTTTTCCTTCTTTGTGAAATTTCTTCTGATCCTTGGTAAGACTGAGTTTACTAGACAGACTCATAGCAGGAGCTAAACTGCCAAGTGGAGCTGCCACAACTGTCACTAAGTCTCATGGTTATCTAAACTAATCTGTCTCCTGAAGTTTTCTATCCAGCACTACCTACCACAGTAACTAAGTTGTTGGTATGTAATTTTAAACCTACCTGTGCTAGCCAGACTGGAATGCAGGCAGCCAGGCAGTGTGTGGAAGGGACAAGCCTCTCCATCTGCATGGAGCAGCCCCCTCCTCCTCTAAACTTTTTTCCAATCTCACAGGACAGAAATTACTTTTTGCAGTTGGAGTTGGCATGCTGGATGCAGGCCAGGCAAGGGATCTTATTTTTAATCAAGCTCACTGTGCAGCCATCCCTGAATTTGAAATTTGTGTTCTATGTTTTTTCAGCAAACTGATAGATGCTGAGATGATAAAATAGCTATACTTTATCACTACTAGCTGTGCGATCAACACCAAAGTAACTGCAGTTTCTAAAAGACACAAAACATAAGATCAAGAAGATGCAGTGGAGCAGGTACCTCTTAAAAATGGTGACCAATGACTGTTTTAAGGTGGGCTGTGACCAGGTATATATCAACAGAATATCACATGCAATTTTTTTTAATATTAATACTGGTAAAACATGGTTGTGTGTTTTCACCCATCTGAAACAGATTTTTGATGCCTTATTGTTTAGTAGTTAACATGTTTTGGTAGCTGGTAGGATTTGCTGCTGCTTCACTTTTTTTTAATTATTATTATCTCATGTGTCTTCTGTAAATTAATAACTTGATTTCTGAGTAATATAAAAGCCATTCTCCAGAAGCTGGCCAAAGAGGCTCTTCCAGGTAATGCATGAAAAGAAGAGGAGGATGACTCTGATCTATGATACATATTTACAAAACTTAAGTAATGGAAGAAATTAATTTCCAGGTTGGCAATTCCCAGTCATGTCCTTGGATGGAAGAGAGAAAATTCACAACCCTAAAAGGAAAAAGCAGGATGCACTCAGTTCTCCTGTCCTGAAAACAGCTACAGAAAGGGTGGTGATGCAATATTCAACATGTCCACATAGCTCTGTGATTCCCCTCTTAGGAACATCGCCAACATTGCAAGGCCCACCTGAAGGAGGTCCAGAACCAAGTGCAATGACATGACATGGATTGTTCCTGAGAGAGATCAACCTAGGATCATCACCAGCATGGCAGCAGCAGGTCTGCACAATGCCAAACTGCTCTGCTACAGCTGCATAAGTCTGGCACAGGGGAGGAAAGTCCAACAAGACCAGGACGAGACTGGGTCCCCAAAACAGTTCTGCTGCACCACACTGTACTGCCTGAACCAGTACCAGTTCCCATCCACTCTATGAATCCCTTTCTCCATAAATCAGTGGTATCATTCTCCATCTGGAGAACAATGTGATCTCAAAACTCAGAGGAGCTGATTTTAGCAGCCTCCAGAAACCTGTCAGAGATAAATCAGTGCGACATTTTTCAATGGGACAGCTGGCTTCGTGGAGACTTGTTACACTGCTCTCATGGCAGCAGGTTAATCTCTCTTCCTGGAGCGTAAGGTCATTTAGGTTTCCCTGAAAACAGTTTAAGGGCATGAGGCAGCCTTTTGCATCAGTTCTCAGGGGTGACCTCACAAACTACTGTAGCCAGATCACTGTACTGACCTACTACAATCATATTATTATAAATAAATCATAAGAATAAAATTACTATGTTAATCTTATCAAACTAATACTGTCCATATGTCCTGGTTTCGGCTGGGATAGAGTTAATTTTCTTCCTAGTACCAGGCATAGTGCTGTGGTTTGGATTTAGTAGGAGAAGAATGTTGAAAACACACTGATGTTTTAGTTGTTGCTAAGTACTGCTTATGCTAGTCAAGGACTTTTCAGCTTCCCATGCTCTGCCAGGTGCACAAGAAACTGGGAGGGGGCACAGCCAGAAGAGTTGATCCAAACTGACCAAAGGGTTATTCCATACCATGTGATGTCATGCTCAGTATAGAAACTGGGCGGGGGGGGGGGGGGGGGGGGTGGTGACCAAGGAGAAGCTATCACTGCTTGGGAACTGTCTGGGTATCGGTCGGTGGGTGGTGAGCAATTGCATTGTGCATCACTTGCTTTGTATATTATTATTGTTATTATCATTATTCTTATCTCAGCGCAGGAGTGTTTCTCACTCTTACTCCTCCGATTCTCTCCCCCATCCCATCGGGGCAGGGGGAGTGAGCGAGCGGCTGCGTGGTGCTTAGTTGCTGGCTGGGGCTAAACCACAACACCATATTACCAACCCTAGACTTTGAATGAATCTACCTTTCCAAACTATGTGATTGGCTTAAATTTTATGAGATTTGTGAAAAATAATGAGGTTTGGATTTCTGCTGTTCAGTACATATTCTGAACCTTAACGTGTCAGCAAACATAATGTCTAAAAAGACCCTAACTTAATAAAAAGAAACTACAGAGTGACACCATATCTTAGGAAAAAATACTCCTGATATTGCTTCAATATAGGCTTTAATAAAAACACAATGTGTAACACGGAGTATGTGAAACTTCACATATATATCCCTATAATACTAGCTTTATTTAATTAGATAAAAGCATTTTCTGCATTTTAAAAGCTGTATTTCTTTTACCTTGTGCATTTTTATTGCAGTATTTCATTTTGATTGTCACAGATTGTCTCTGAGTTCAGGGTAAGTTTGGGTTTGGGGTTTTTTTTTCCTTTTTTGTTTTTTTTTTATTAATACCTTTCTGTCTACTTTTGGTGGACTGACACTTCTTTTTGTAATGATCTTTTGTGATGACTGGAAAGGATGATTGATGGTGTTTTTTCCCAAGGTACCTTTAATTGAATGTTGGACAGTTTTCTGTTCCTCTAAACATTTCACATCCACTATTTCTATGCTTAGTCTCTGTCTTCATTTCATCTGTCTTGTCAGTCAAGGCTGGGGGGAGGAAATAGGTATTTTATCATCTACTTTTTTTAAAAGAGGGAAGGTGCAAAGAATGCTTTTGTATTTCTTTCTCTATAGATTCCATTGAATAAAAGTACAACAAAATTACTCATATATTACATATTATCTTTATGTATGAGCCTGATTTTTATTCATATAAATAATAAATTTAAAAATTATAATTCATCAAACTTGTTCCTCAGTCTTAATCCTCATGAACAAATCTTTACAGTGTTAAGCAAAGTTAAGACAAGCACGCCTTGGCATTTTAATTCTACTAAAATTTTGTTGCATCAAAGTGCTTGGTTTGCCTTTTTCTCCCCCTAGAAAAGGGGAAGGAATACTCACAGTATTACAATTTAACCACTGCAAGCAACCAAACAGGAAGTACTACTTCAGCACAAAACCATGGATAGTTTACAACTCACCTTCTGAATGAGAAATATCTTAAAATATTCTCTCAGAAGTTTTAAAAGTAACAAAAGAGTTTCTCATTGCTGGACAGAAACATATATTAATTCTACTTTCCCTTGAGTTCTAAAGTGAAAGTGGAAGATGAAAAGCCCTAGACTTTTGTTTTGAAAATATGTTTGAAATATTATTCGCGGAGCCTGAAATTTTATAAGGAAGATCCACTTCCACCATCCATTATTTTTAAGAAAAATACAGTTAAATTTCCAAAATAATTCCCACATTTGAAAATGCTTTGTTTGCTTTCAATAAAATGTGTAAATTTTCCTTGCTGGGTTTGAATTTTTATATTCATATTTTTATGTGCAAATAATTTTAGAAAAGTGGAAGGTATAACAAAATTTTCAAGAATTGTCAAGACAAAGCATATCCAGTCAAAGATATTAATGGATTAAAGAGTTCACATGTTCACCAAACAGAAGAAAAAATCAGTTCGTATGTAGCTGAAGGAATGGAGAATATTGTTTTTTACAAACAATAGGCTGTAGGGTTCTTTCTATTTCTTTGGCCTGCAGTCTGGAAGAACAGTTGTGTTCCCTCAGTGTTCATACAACTCTTTTGCCTGCTTACAATGACCCCATTCCAAAGGGGAAATGTAAAAACCTGCTCCCTGTAGCTCACAGTGAGGGTGGAAGTTTCTTTCAGATGCTACATGAATCTCCATAGCTCCTTTCAAAATAGTTTCCAAGACCTCTGAAAAATTTCACCCTTAAAGTAATAAGACTGCTTTGTCTTCCCACTGTGTTTGAAGTCCATCAGAAAATGGGCCCCTGTTTTAGGGGAATATTTACACTGTGTTTTGTGGTGCAGACTTCCCTTAAGCCAGTTCTGAGTATCTCACCTTGGAACTGAAAGCAGAACTGGCACATGGAGAGGACCCCAAACAGCACTCCCAACTAGTCAGCTCCACACGGCATCCTCCTGGCACCCCATTTCTGAACTTCTCTTGCTGCCTTGTGGACCTTTCTCACTTGCAGCTGGCCTGAAGAGCTCTGTCCCATGTTGTATTGCACCTCATAAACACACCTCAGGTCTTGATTTGGGGTCTGCCAAGTGGCTTCTCTTGCATGGCTCCTTAGAATTTAGCGAGCATGCTTCTCTGTTTTTTCTGCTTGGAAGCAAATTACTGTTGGAAAACTTCTTGCTAAAAGACTTTTTATTCAGCGCTAAGTAGTGAATTCCTATTAGCTTTGAAGTTATGAAATTATTCTTCATTTCTCCCTTTTATATCACACTATGAGATATTAACATCCAAAGAGGGCTTGCATCCTTGCTTAAAACAAAACTACTGTTGTCATGGTTTAGCCCGAGCCAGCAACTAAGCACCACACAGCCACTCGCTCACTCCCCCTACCCTGGTGGGATGGGGGAGAGAATTGGAAGAGTAAGACTGAGAAACACTCCTGCGTTGAGATAAGAACAGTTTAATAATTGAAATAAAGTAAAATAGTAATGATAATAATAACAATATAATAATAATAACAATATACAAAGCAAGTGATGCACAATGCAATTGCTCACCACCCACCGACCGATACCCAGACAGTTCCCGAGCAGCGATCGTTGCTCCCCGGCCAACCCCCCCAGTTTATATACTGAGCATGACGTCATATGGTATGGAATAGCCCTTTGGTCAGTCTGGATCAACTATTCTGGCTGTGCAGTACTTAGCAACAACTAAAACATCTGTGTGTTATCAACATTCTTCTCCTACTAAATCCAAACCACAGCACTATGCCTGCTATTAGGAAGAAAACTAACTCTATCCCAGCTGAAACGAGGACAACTGTGTTTTTATTGTAGGTTTGCAACTCAGGACAGGCATTGTCCCCTCTGGTGGACTATCATTAAAAGTAGAGACTTCTATAAAACTATTTGGAATTTCATAACCTTATAATGGCAGGTTTGGGCTCAGAGTATTTTTGCATTTAGTGGATGGGTATATAAGAAAGAATTCTGAATACGGTGAATGATATTTTAACAAGGGAAGGGAAGGGAAGGGAAGGGAAGGGAAGGGAAGGGAAGGGAAGGGAAGGGAAGGGAAGGGAAGGGAAGGGAAGGGAAGGGAAGGGAAGGGAAGGGAAGGGAAGGGAAGGGAAGGGAAGGGAAGGGAAGGGAAGGGAAGGGAAGGGAAGGGAAGGGAAGGGGAAAGGGAAAGGGAAAGGGAAAGGGAAAGGGAAAGGGAAAGGGAAAGGGAAAGGGAAAGGGAAAGGGAAAGGGAAAGGGAAAGGGAAAGGGAAAGAAAAAGAAAAAGAAAAGGAAAAGGAAAAGGAAAAGGAAAAGGGAAAGAAGGAAAAGAAGGAAAAGAAGGAAAAGAAGGAAAAGAAGGAAAAGGAAAAAAGATGAGTGTCTTATGTTATTGTTGTTCTTGTTATTCTCTTTTTTCCAGCAGTGAGCTGAATGGTAAAGAACAGAAATTGCTGATATAAGGACCACAGGGGAAATTCTTCTCTCAGTTAACTGATGCAAGCCCCATTGACTTCAAAGGGAGCTTCAGACATGTAACTGAGGACAGAATTGACCTCAGGATTTTAAGTCAAGGTCTTGTTTCACATATGCATCTAAATCAAGTAATGAAATTTCTGAGCTTCTGCTGTGTTGTCAGTCAGGTATTTTTTCAACAAAGAAGCTATTTTTTTTCTGAGAAACATAGTGTCTTCCAGCAGAAAAAATCCTCTAATCTCCAGACAATTTCTGATGATAATGCATAAGCCATAAGAAGGTTCCTTTCATCTGTATTTAATTTTTCTTGTTCTATGTCTGTCTCACAAAATCATTTGCCTTTATCACATATCTTATTTCTTTCTGAACTATTTACTTAGGAATTATACTCCAGGATATGCTTTTCCATCCGTACACCCATATTCTGCTCAACTATAAAGGGATTTATTGGCAGGACTCAGTCATGCAGTCTGCAAAATGCTGACGCTTATTATTTCATGCAGACAAACACTTCTTTGAGTAACATTTGCCCCGCTCAAAACAAAAAAACCCCCATATTTTGCTACTGTAGCTGGTTTTATAATCATTCCTTCTACATAGATGATTGCAATAGCATTGAATAGCACACTGATTCTAGGTTAGGACCAGCACCTTCCTATGCTATCTTCCCCAAATGTCTTTCCACAATAGCAGGATGTCACAGATTACTTGTTGAAGATGTATAGATACCTAACTTGACCAAGTATTCTGCAATGGAACAATCACAGCTATGCTACATAATATGGGAACACCTGCTGAATTGGCTGATACTAACTGGAAAGAACAAGAGGTAATAAAGCTCGACCTCTAAGTCTTCCTTTTATCATTGCCTATGGAGTGCTCTGCGGAGTAAGCAGCAAAATTTATGAATCTGTCAACTCACTGTCATCAGAGAGGAAGTTTAAAAGTGGAAGTGGTCCTTTGTTCAAAACAACTGGGAAATGTAGCAAAGTCTCAACTCAAAGATGGATTTGATAAACTTTGCAAAAGCTATGTATTAAAAAATGCAAAGTATTTTGGAGTAGGAAGACAGAAGAATTATGTTCAGATATTTATAACTTCTTTTCTGTGTGGTTCTTAATTTGCAGGACTTAATGGGTAAATGAGGACAGTCTTTCTGTTTCTTGAAATAAAATTAATCAAAGATTCCCAAGTTTTAAATCCAAAAAGTGCATTATGATCATCTACCCTGACCTTCTGAAAAATAATAGGCCATGCAACTTCTGTCAGAAATGCTTGCACCACAATTTTGTTTGACCTGCTTTATGTAGCTGGATTTTTCTTATACACTAGCAGATGTCTGGATTATACAGACCTTCTTCTGAATTAATCACTTAGTCTATCATTAATGTCAGTGGAGAGAAATAGGTATTTTTAAGGTGTGGCTGAGTTGACCTATTTTGAGTGTCAGCATTAGGGTGGAATAAATTGCATCTTTAAAATGCCAGATGTAGGCAAATGCAATGCAGGCATATATCTTTCCTCAGAACAATGTTATCAAAAATTACTAGCTAAATTGTTCAGAAAGTAATTATCTGTATTAAAATTGGGCACTTGAATTGTTCAGCATCAGCTTCAGATCACTGGTCATTGTTATGCTTCCTTCTCCTAGTTTAGAGAGATGTCAGCTACCTGCTGTTCCTGTTCAGAAGCTTTTCTCCAGGATGTCCATCTTCAGAAAGGTACAAGGGTTTGGGGGAGTTCTTTTTTATTTGGGGTTTTTGGGGGCTTTTCTTTCTCCACATAATCCTTTTTAAATCTAGTCTTGTGTTTCATTGAAAAAAATCACTAGAAATTGAAAAGATCTAAACACAGGGCAGTTCATCTTCTTGTTCCCACTATTGCAATTATGGGCTAACTCTAGCAAAATAATGGAATTGCATTAGATTTAAAATGAAGTCAGAGGTCTGTTACTGGTAAGTAAACAGATTTAAAGTTTGTGCTTCTTGTGCTGCCTTGACCAATTGCTTTGGAGGAAATTACACATTACACATTAAAATTACACGTTGCTCTTAAGCAGAGCCAGCCCTGAAAAAATGACCAGATGAACACAAAATTTCTTCTTCTTGTTCATCCTGAGTGATTAGTGACAGAAATCTCTGGTAGCCAAAGTTCTGTCAGAGCTTCCATCCACAGGGATTTATACTGCTGTTAAAAACTGGTGGTAACTCTTTCAGTTCACAGCTATCATACCTCTATTAATTCATACATGCCAATTTACATCTAAGCCAGAAGAGAGGTACTTTTATTTCATTTTCTTTCATGTAAATTGGTTTGGATACTTTTGATTTAAAGGTATTTAAAGTCATACTACCAGGCATGTCAACCACTTTGACAGAAGTGGGCAGCTTTACTCTCTACCTCACTGGGGCTCATAGATAATTTCCCATAGGAGAATACAATGAATCACTTGATCTCAGCTAGCTTAGACAAAATTCTGAGGTGGAGAATACTGTATCTTACCTCACTTGAATCCCTCCAGGTAGATTTACTAGGCACCCCCAGTGTTTTCCTGGGTTTTTTACTAGCATAAAATTAATCTTGCCAGAAAGTAACCTAGTGTTTCAAAAAACATCAATATGTGAATTTTTAATCATATCCTCATTCCTTGCTTTTCAGAAATATGTGCAGCAGAGATATGAAAGAAGGTATACAAAAAGTACAGCACTGCAACATATAGAAACACATAAGCACATAAGAGCTATCAAACACAGGAAAAGCAGTGCAAGGTTTTAAAGACACATCCCAGGATGGTAATTGATTTTAATGAAAAAAACAAGTTGTAGTAAAAGATGCATTTATGGTATGTAGCATATTTTTAACTTCTTTTCTCAGGGATTCCTCTCCAGCACCTATTAATGCTTTGCTAACCTTTGTTGCCATTGGTCAGTAATACACATGAATTTCACCTGATGAACTTAGGGGTTTGAGTTTAACTTTTTGTCAGAATTTTTTTTTAACTTATACATCACTTTTTGTGGCTTTATTTTATCATTGCAATTCACACAATAATTCCCCTAATTTGTTTCTGTTACTGAGAGTCTTGAAAAAAGTGCAAATACTTTTGTTAATTTTGTTATTATTATTTTCATAGGCCACCTTTAAGGTAAAAAAGCAGCCTGAAACAAAAGTATACATATGATTAATCTTAAAGGCCTGACACAATCTAGTCAGGGAAGAAAATTTGTAATCTAGTATTAAAGAGCTTAAGCCTGCTGATCAACAAATACCATGAAAGAGATGTGGAAAAACAATGAGCTATAGATGAACAGTTTGTTCTCTGCACCTGTTAGAGAGATCTTTTACCTAGCAAAGACGTTGCCATTGACTTTGTCAGTACGAGAAATGCAAGTAACTGTTCAGGGAATAATACACTCTTCTGAGGGACAAGAAGACAAAAAAGAAAATAATGCTGCCTTAGCCCTTATTTTAGTCCTTGGTTAAAGAGAATGAAACAATAAGGAATAAGAACAATCTATACTGAATGGGAAAAAAATATTTGGGAAGATATCAGTATAAATCAGATCCTACTAAGTGCAGAAAGCTAGTAAGAACAATGAAGTCATCAAGGAGCAAACTCCAGTTGGCAGGAAAAGGGCAATATGAAAGAAAACTGTAGTTATTTACTTCAATAAGTTAAGGACTGAATGAACCCTGGGAATAGCATAGGCCCATTATTAAATGAAGACAATGACACTATTAACAGTACGCAGAAAATGCAACCTTATTCAAATATACAACTTCTTTTCCTTTCTTTTTTTATGGAAGATAATACACACCCACACACATATGTATATCTCTCACAGCAGGAATATGAGGCCATTTTCTCTTCATTAGAAAGTAACAATTGCCTCCTACAGGTAAATATTTAAAAACCAGCAGCCACACTCAATCTATATTCAACAATCTGTATTGCAAAACATTAAAGGAGATCTCTGGCTTGAACTCACAATGTGTTTTTGCAGCAAAGAAGGCAAATGGTATCCTGGGCTCCGTTTGGCAAAGCACTGCCAGCAGGTCAAGAGAGGTGAACCTTCCTCTCTACTCAGCACTAGTGAGGCCACACCTGGAGTACTGTGTCCCATTCTGGGTTCCCTGGTACAAGCAAGACATGGACATGCTGGAGAGAGTCCAGCAAAGGTCCACAAAGATGATGAAGTGCCTGGACAAGACCATCTCTCCTATGAAGAAAGTGTGAGACAGCTGGAACTGTTCAGCCAAGGGAAGAGAAGGCTCAGGGGGCATCTTATCAATGTGTGTAAATACATGAAGGGAGAAGATGGAGCCAGGCTCTTTTCAGTGGTGCCCAGTGACAGGACCAGTGGTAATAGGCACAAACTGAAGTACAGCAGGTGCCATCTGAACATTGGGAAACACTTTTTTACTGTGACCGAGCACTGGTGCAGGTTGCCCAGGGAGGTTGTGGAGTCTCCATCTTTCAAGATATTGAAATGCTGTCTGGACATGGTCCTGGGCAAGTGGCTCTAGATGGCTCTGCCTGAACAGGGGGGTTGGACCAGATGACCTCCAGAGGTCCTTTCCAACTATAGCTTTTCTGTAGTTCTGTGGTTGCTGATATAGGCAAAGAGATACAGGCAAAGACTGTAAAAGTGCTGATATTGTGCTAGTAAGACAAGGGCAATGAACAATAATTACAGATAATTTAGTCTAGCATCAATCCTTAGCAAAATCAGACAAGACATAGAACTCAGCTGATAAAAATGTCAAGTACTAGAATGTAATTAATTACATACCAGTACAACTTTACAGAAAATAGGTTTTGTAAAATGAATCCAATTTCATTATTATATTCAGTCACAGGTTTGGCTGATACAGACTACTGTTTTGATGTATAGCATATATAGCATTTTATGCAGCTTGGTACAGCATTCTGGTGGGGAGTAGAACAGTGTATATTAAATCACTGTGGTTTGTATTAAATGGATTAAAAAGAGGTTAGATTGTAATGTTAAAATAATGTGACATTACAGACAAATCAGTTCTGCTGTCCACAATGATAGGTTAAAACCTCATGGCAAGATGTTTATAAATGAGGACAGATACTCAAGATTGCTTTTTAACATAGGGGGTAATAAAGAGGGTTTAAGACAAAATATTGGCTAAACACATAGGCAGAAAGGACATACATTATATATACAGGATGAGTTCCTTGCCTGAAGATAAGAAAGTTTGTTTGATAAAATTGCTACATAGCATATTACTTAGCTCCTCACTACATTTGCATGAAGAATATTCGGTGCTACACATTACAGTAAGCAGCATTTTAAATGGACCTGACTACCTGGCAAATATCCGATAGTAGATGACAAATGGAAGTACCATGAATGGAGTTATTTCCATGAGGTTCCAGAGGGACCAGAATTAAGCCTAAGACTGTTCATTATTTTAATCAATTATCTGGAAGTAAATATGAAATTACTACTGACAAAATTATCTAGATACCACATCTAGAATTTCTGCAGATTTAAACAGCGGTGAGGATAAGACATAGGCACATCTTTAAGAGAGGAAAATGCATAGGCATTTAGAAAGACAGACAGACAGAAAGGATCACTGATTTTTTTGAAAAGTAGCTCTGGAGAGAATCTGTATTTCTACAATGCTTGTAGCTATAGCCTGTCATGTAAGTCTTACAGACTCCTCTGCTCTATGAAAAGAAGGCTGAGAATTGTCTCAGTGTGTAGCATCTTCCTGGAGAAAACAAATCGAGTTCCTGCTACTCTTAGTTCTAGTGGAGAAGGTTAAGCAGGATGTAATGACTGCAAGGGGAAGATGTAAAAATTAATTGACATACATACAAATAAACTCAGGAGACCTGGTTTGTCTTTTTTTTTTTTTCTTTTTTTCTGACTGATAACTCTTCCTGACCTCCTTGTGTTCTATTTGCTGCAGAACAAGTGAGAGTAGAAGCCCAAGGGAGTCAGCCAGAAGGACTTCTGATGAATTTTGGAAAATTCTCTTGCACCTCATTTGGAAATGCCGTTCCCAGTGGTCCACAAACTAAAAACACCTGTTCTCCAGAGTGCCTTGCCAATGATGAAAATACTCAAAAGTTCTGCTTCCAAGTCTTGTAAGATTATGCAGATACCCTACTAGTATTCTTGGAAGATTATACACCATTGGTGAAAGTTGGCAAAACTATGGGAAATGGCATCTTGATACTTGAGTACCAGAAACAATCTTCTAAAGGCTCGTTAAGGAATTAAGTGGTGATACTAGAAAAGTCTAGCTTACCCAGACAAATTTGAAAGAGGAAAGTTTTTGTTACAGCGCACAGTACATGACTAGCATTCATTTGTCCTGGTTTACTTGCTAAATAATGTGAAATTAAGGTCCCTGGGGCCTTTTTTTTTTCCTGTCTAAGTTTTCTTTAGTAATTGATTAGTTAAGCTTTTTAACTGATTTCATCTAATTGAAGAAAATAATTATGTATTAGCTTATGAAAAAAGCAGAACCACATGCATTAACCTCCCAAGTGCCCACATAATCTTTTTGTCCTTGTCTTCATTCTGTTCTTTTACCGTTCTTATGTTGTTATGTTCAGTGAGTGGAAAAAGTGTGGAAATGAGATTATGTGGTCACTTAGGACCCTGATGTCTTCAATGGCTTCTGCATCAGGTTCATATTTTGCTAGGGACTAGCCCTTCAAAATTTACATGATACCTAAGAAAATGATCTAATAAATGAAAGGAAGACAGCTGAATGTGTAATTTAGAGACAGTGATGATAGAATATGCTTCACATCTTAGAAAATAAAGGAAAAAAATGAATTCTTATGTCAACCACAGACCGTTTGAGTTTGGAAGGGACCTCTGGAGGTCATCTGGTCCAATGCCTAGCTTTTCAATATCTTGAAAGATGGAGACTCCACAACCTCCCTGGGCAACCTGCACCAGTGCTCGGTCACAGTAAAAAAGTGTTTCCCAATGTTCAGATGGCACCTGCTGTACTTCAGTTTGTGCCTATTACCACTAGTCCTGTCACTGGGCACCACTGAAAAGAGCCTGGCTCCATCTTCTCCCTTCATGTATTTACACACATTGATAAGATGCCCCCTGAGCCTTCTCTTCCCTTGGCTGAACAGTCCCAGCTTTCTCAGGCTTTCCTCATAGGAGAGATGGTCTTCTCCAGTCCTTGCATGATCTTTATTGCCCTTCACAGGACTCTCTCCAGCATGTTCATGTCTCTATTGTACAACTGGCCTCCAACTAGACTTCATTCAACTGACCTCCACCCTCTGGGCATGGGCATTCAGCCAGTTTTCAATCCACTTCACTGTCTGCTCATCTAGCCCTCACAGACAGAGCATCTCTATGAGAATCTGTCATGGTTTAGCCCCAGCCAGCAACTCAGCACCACGCAGCTGCTTGCTCACTCCCCCTACCCCGATGGGATGGGGGAGAGAATCGGAGGAGTAAGAGTGAGAAACACTCCTGGGTTGAGGTAAGAACAGTTTAATAATTGAAATAAAGTAAAATAGTAATGATAATAATAACAATATAATAATGATAATAATAATGATAATAATAATAACAATATACAAAGCAAGTGATGCACAATGCAATTGCTCACCACCCGCTGACCGATACCCAGACAGTTCCCGAGCAGCGATCGCGGCTCCCCGGCCAACTCCCCCCAGTTTATATACTGAGCATGACGTCATATGGTATGGAATAGCCCTTTGGTCAGTCTGGATCAACTATTCTGGCTGTGCCCCCTCCCGGTTTCTTGTGCACCTGGCAGAGCATGGGAAGCTGAAAAAGTCCTTGACTAGCATAAGCAGTACTCAGCAACAACTAAACCATCAGCATGTTATCAGCATTCTTCTCCTACTAAATCCAAACCACAGCACTATGCCTGGTACTAGGAAGAAAATTAACTCTATCCCAGCCAAAACGAGGACAGAATCTTACAGGAGACAGTGTCAAAAGCCTTAATCTTTAAAAATAATTATAGGACCTCCCCTATTGGTTATGTTTAAGTAACCACCTAATCCTACATGAAACAATTATTTATTGGAGTTTGGAACAATTATGTACAATAACTTTAGTTGCAAAGTGCAACCTTCCCTCTCCTTCTATACTGGAATTCCAGATAAAGAGAATTCATGTTGTATTTACTACATGCATGGCTAATTTCATGGCTCCTGATGATTTCATTTTTCTTCTCTCTTGCCTCATGCATACGAATACACTGCAGTTCAGGATACTGAAAGCACACATCTGTTCCTGTTAAACTTAGGTATTCAAACATGACATGTTGGACTTCGTAAATTCTAAAGATTAATTTAAAATAATGAATTCTGAGTCCTGTTCTATAACTGGTCTCTCAGGATGCTTTCCCATCTATTTTTCTAGGTATTGTTTACAGCTATCTACTCACAATATATGTACTGTCAATTACATGGTTTGGGAAAGTTTAAGGCTTGGATGAAGACCAGGAAGTTGAGTCCCTACCTACCCTCATGTACTATGAGCTGGCTGGGAAAAGTGCTTCAAAAGGCAGGGGATATCTGTAACAGAAATGAATCTGTTTGTCCACAGTTTATTTTAAGGAGTTTGAAATCTACAGGTCTTCCAAATGACTTCAGCTGTTTCTAGATGATCATGTAAGTGTTACAGACCGAATGACTGTTTTTATTTATAGACTGCTTGAAGCCTAGGCTCATTTCTTTTAGATGACGGCCTAGCAGTCTCATCCATGCCTTAGTCATTTCAAGACTAAAGTTATATTGGTACAGTAAAAAAGTGCTACATCTTTTTGGTACTAGAGGTAGTGCATGATTTGTTAAGCTGTGCTTTTTCTTTATGAAAGGGTATTACATGTGTGCACTGTGATCTGTATTAGCTGTTGCTGGAGATGTCAGATTGATATTACGATTTGGGTTTAGATCTCTAATGGCTGGAGACCCACACATATGAGAAACTTACCTGTCTTTCACTCTCTGCTGCATCTCTATAATTCTGAGATGAGACAAAGCTGACCTGAACCTCTGAATATACGTAAAAAAAGTAGCTGGCATCTTTTTATTACCATTTCATAATCTCTGGTACTGTTTCCTGTCTTGGTTCATAGCATCTGGAATCTGGGGTTTTTTTCAGGGCAAACCATAAAATCAATCATATTTTTCTACGCTCACAAAAACGCAGCAGTTAGTTAAGGTTTGACAGCAATACTCTATAGACATTGTGGGAAGAATAATTATTTTTTCTATATTTCTTTGTTGTTGGGATCCTTGATGTGACTGAAGCTAGCTGAAATGTATTAATTTGCTTTTAATATGATTGTACCCAGAATGCTAGATGCATATTTTTCATTGTAGGACCGAGAAATTCAGATAAACAAATAAATGGATAAAGAAATCAGCATGGAGATATTTTCCATGGACTGTGAAAAATAGTAAACTACCAATTTAACATTTATAGAACAATCTGGTCTTTTATTTCTGGCTTCATAATGACTAATTGCTTAATTCAATCCTTTTTGCTGCTCCAATAATTTCTCTGATTTTATTGTAAATTCAACATTAACGTACCATATTTATAATAACTTTACAGTTTTACTTAAGGTCTTTTCTTCTAAATTTACCATATCTGATATATTGACTAGAATGAGTAGAAATGGATTGCCAATTACATTACTTTTTTTGGTGAAGCATTTTGCAGAAATAAAATACACATTTTTTACTACAGAGCTTAGTTTGACTATTTAAATCATCAGCTGTGAAATTAGTGTTTTTTATTAATCTACTATCTTGATTAACTTTTCTTTTGAGAGCCAATAAAACCCCACTTAAAGCAACTCATTTAAACAATGTATCAAAACTTGTTTCTGTAATTGAAGTGAAGAAAAAAAAAATATCCTCATGGATACCTTCACTTTAACTTGGATCAAATGAAGACTGTTTTGAGGAACAAACTGCAGCTCAAGTACACAACAGATATGTTCTCAGTGTTATGAAATATTTCCATTATGGTGGTATCTTGGATCTTTAGGCAGAATCACAGTGCAGTTGACTCATATACTGTAAAAATTCTTAATAAAAAAAGGGTTTAGAAAGCTTTCATATTTTAGGAATTAAAAAAATGTATGAGACTGGCAATATCATAATACAGCACTTTTTACTTTTTGGCTTAGATGTTGCAGTCTGTAATCATATGAAACTCTGCCATCACTTTCAAATAGGGACTTTGCTGAGTTAAAGCCATTATCCTTTTAATCCTTCAGGTTGAATCAACTTGTTGCATTTCACTTCTAGAGAGTACTCAGTCTCAAAGAGAATTTTCTTGTAGAAGTTCATTAGACTCTAAGTACGTTATGATTTTACAGTATTAGAAGAATATCAGGAAAAGTGTGAGTACCTTGAATGGTTTGTCTGCAGGTCATGAAAGGTCCACTAAGTATAGGAAGTTTCATTCTCTTCCTGTGCCTCACATCACACAGACACACCTCATAATTACATTAGGAGACTGTCCCCTTTCAGGATATTTGCAGTAGGAAGAGATGCTAAAGGAACGACAAACTTTAATGAATGCTAGTCAAGAAGCTTTGACATTTTTCAAATAATGACTTCAGCAGAAATATTTTTCTTCAGGGTTCAAGTCACAGTAAAACATCACCATTATTGTGTCACCAAACAATTGCAAGAGGAGACTGTAATTGTTGAAGGTAGGAGGTAAAGTCTGGCTAAGAGTTTGTTTGAAATGCCTCAAGGCAATTGCTGGTATTTTTCAGGGAGCAGTGTAAGGTAAAGATGGTCCATAAATTATAAATTAAAGAAGTATTTTTTAAAGAATCACTAGTGAAATTCTGGCCCTACTGGAGTCAATGGGATTTGGTTTGATAATTTTTTGTGAGCTTTTTTTTACTCAGGGTTTCCTGCTACAGACAAAATAAAATCTGAAAATGGCATCTTCAGGTAACCTCTGACCATGTTAGCCTCTTCTGAAGAATTTTAGGAAAAGAGTCAACAATTAAGCTCATAATGAGAAGCTAAACTTTATCCTTACCAGTGGAGATACACCCTTTATAATAAATATCACCCAATAATCATCATGATAAAGTATTAGCTTTGTTTGTTTGCTGCTTGAGGCTGACTACATAAATTCAGAGATGCCAGAAGAAAAGACCCACACACACATTCCCTCCCTCTATTGTTTGTGCACTCTGCATTCTTCCATCATAAAAAAAAGATCAATATGTATTTCACATTTTAGTTTCTGCCTGCTATTCACACACATTTTCTCCAAGGCCCTATATTGTATATTCCCCTATTGTTTTACTGGATTTGTAACATTGTTTTTATTTGTTTTCTATTACAACACAGATAATAAAAATGCATAGCACAGTACTGGGCATATATAAAAAACACAAACACTCGGCGGAAATACAAAGTGTTGATTTTTTTGCCTCACAAGAAAAACTGGCTGATGGAAAACATGATCTATAAACACTCACGAGACAGTTAGTAAACAGGAATTGACATTAGGGTTCAATGCTGGATATTGATATTTCTCTCAAGCTCTGCTTCTTCGTGAAATCAGTGAATGAAATTCATTAAGTACTTTCAGTTTCTGGTGTTTGCTACTGCTATCAAATGGAAACCCAGGCCCCAATAGGTCTCCTATCATGTCTGAGGACAGAGAGTGGTCTCTGCTGAAGTTATAAAAATCCTGTATACAAACTAAGAATTGCCTTTATCATAAGATACAATAAACACAGAGAGGTATCTGGAATCATATCCATCTCTGGATTTTAGACACCTAACTCTGATCTCTTGGGATTCAGAGGCTAGGCACATCAACTTTTAAGAAACAAAACAAAGCTGACTCTTAAGAAGGAAAAACCAGTCTGCTGTACCATTCCTTTTATAAGTGCCTGGCAGCTGTATTATTCAAACAGCAGGCTGGAAATTTGATGCTAATTTCATTCTCACAATGAGCAGTTTCAAACTCCATGTCTTCCCAGTTCAAACCCATGTAAGAATCTCAAAGCTGAAATATCCTTCACCTTGAACTTTTCCATGGAAATGCTTTTTGGCTGTGAATGCTCTAATGAGTAGGCTACTGTATAAGAGGTAAACCGCACCTATGGTGATCATTGTTCTTTAAAAAGTGTCCTGGTTTCGGCTGGGATAGAGTTAATTTTCTTCCTAGCAGCAGGCATAGTGCTGTGGTTTGGATTTAGTAGGAGAATAAGGTCAATAACACACTGATGTTTTAGTTTCTGCTAAGTAGTGCTTACACTAGTCAAGGACTTTTCAGCTTCCCATGCTCTGCCAGGTGCACAAGAAACCGGGAGGGGGCACAGCCAGAATAGTTGATCCAGACTGACCAAAGGGCTATTCCATACCATATGATGTCATGCTCAGTATATAAACTGGGGGGGGTTGGCCGGGGAGCAGCGACCACTGCTCGGGAACTGTCTGGGTATCGGTCGTCGGGTGGTGAGCAATTGCATTGTGCATCACTTGCTTTGTATATTATTATTATTATTATTATTATCATCATCATCATCATCATCATTATCATTATCATTATTATATTGTTATTATTATCATTGCTATTTTACTTTATTTCAATTATTAAACTGTTCTTATCTCAACCCAGGAGTGTTTCTCACTCTTACTCCTCTGATTCTCTCCCCCATCCCATTGGGGTAGGGGGAGTGAGCGTGCAGCTGCGTGGTGCTGAGTTGCTGGCTGGGGCTAAACCACAACAAAATGTGAGCACATTGCATTTCATGAAGAATGTAGCTACATCAATGCCCTGGTTTCAGCTGGGATAGAGTTAATTTTCTTCCTAGTAGCAGGCATAGCGCTGTGGTTTGGATTTAGTATGAGAACAATGTTGATAACACACTGATGTTTTAGTTGTTGCTAAGTACTGCTTATGCTAGTCAAGGACTTTTTCAACTTCCCATGCTCTGCCAGGTGCACAAGAAATGGGGAGGGGGCACAGCCAGGACAGCTGATCCAAACTGACCAAAGGGCTATTCCATACCATATGATGTCATGCTCAGTATATAAACTCGGGGGAGTTGGCCAGGGGGCAGGAATCGCTGCTCGGGGACTGGCTGAGTATCCATCAGCGGGTGGTGAGCAGTTGCATCACTTGTTTTTCCTAGGTTTTGTTCCTCTGTCTCTCATTGTTTTCCTTTACATTACAATTTTTATTACTGTTATTGTTATTATTTTATTTCAGTTATTAAACTGTTTTTATCTCAACTCATGAGTTTTCTTACTTTTGCTCTTCTGATTCTCTCCCCCATCCCATCAGTGGGGGAGCGTGAGTAAGCGACTGTGTGGTGCTTGGTTGCCGACTGGGGGCTGAACAACAACAAACAGTGTGCTAAATAAGCTCTGAAAATGGCTGTCACAATGGGTTTCTCAGATCTTTGAGAGACATCATGTGTTCATGTGATGAGGTGAGTTAAGGTCTACATAGAGACAAGTTCAGGTCTCCATAGCGATAAATTGGGGTCTGCATAGCACCACAGGTGAGAACATCATTGTCATGGAGCTGGGTGGTGTGTTGGAGGATTTGCAGTTCCGCCCTCTGATGGTCGAAGGTCATGCAGAGTTCATTTGAGGAAGGGGCTCAGGACCACCTGAAAGACCCCCTTGGGACCACCACCACCACCACACCCCGCCTCCGCCAGTGGTGCCTGCACAGAAGATGAACATTCTGGAACAAGCCTCAAGGGGGGCAAGACTAGAGGTGGGGACTGGCCTCTAAAACACACAACTATAAGCCACGGGTGCACCCCCACCACTGGAGGACTCCATGCTGCTGCTGCTCCAGACCTGCCTCCCCCACCTGGCCCCAGCACTGCTGGTGCAGCCGGAGGCCTTGCGCACCCACTGCCGGAGGACTGCCATGTTTACAATTGACATTGCAGGATCCAAGGGTGGTAACATCTCTCTCTCTCTCCCCTCTTTCTTCCTTTTCCTTTCCTCTTATAAGTATTTCAGTTAGAACCCACGTTACCTATCGTGTTTTGCTGGTTTGGGTTGCCTACCGTTATGCTTTCCAAGTTCAGGTTGGTGTTTACCGTCAATAAAGTGTTTAATTGATCAGTTGGTGTCGTTCCACCTTAATTTAGCCCAAATGAATCACAGAACCTCCACGATCCTCTCCAGACAGCCCAGTTTGGGTCATGACATCCTGGCTGGATGCCAAATGCCCACCAAAGCTGCTCTATCACTCCCCTTCTCAAATGGACAGGAGAGAGAAAATATAATGAAAAAATTTGTGGGTCAAGATAAGGACAGGGACATCACTCACCCATTACCATCAGAGGCAAAACAGACTCGGCTTGGGGAAAATCAGTTTAATTTATTACCAATCAAAACTGAGTAGGAGAGAGGAGTGAGAACCTGTGTAGGGTAATGAGAAATAAAACCAAATCTTAAAACACCTTCCCCCTACCCCTCCCTTCTTCCTGGGCTCTACTTCACTCTTGCTTCTTCTCTACCTTCTCCCCTCTCCGAGTGGCAGGAGGGGACAGGGAATGCAGTTGTGCTCAGTTCATCATGTGTTGTCTCTGCTGCTCCTTCGTTCTCAGAGGAGGGCTCCTCACACTCCTCCCCTGCTCCAGCATGGGGGTACCTCCCGTGGGAGACAGTCCTCCACAAACTTCTCCAACATGGGTCCTTCCCACGGGCTACAGTTCTTCACGAACTGCTCCAGCGTGGGTCCCCCATGGGGTCACAAGTCCTGCCACCAAACCTGCTCTAGTGTGGGCTCCTCTCTCTCTATGGGTCCACAGGTCCTGCCGGGAGCCCGCTCCAGCGCAGGCTTCCCGTGGGGTCACAGCCTCTTTTGGGCATCCACCTGCTCCAGCGCGGGGTGCTCCCCAGGCTGCAGGTGGATATCTGCTCCACTGTGGACCTCCATGGGCTGCAGGGGCACAGCCTGCCTCACCATGGTCTTCACCAGGGGCTGCAGGGGAATCTCTGCCTGGTGCCTGGAGCACCTCCTCCCCCTCCTTCTTCACTGACCTTGGTGTCTGCAGAGTTCTTCCTCTCACACATTTTCACTCCTCACTCCCGCTGCAGTTTGTGTCTCTGAGGGTTTTTTTTCCCTCCGTCTTAAATATGTTATCACAGAGGAGCTACCACTGTCGCTGATGGGCTTGGCCTTGGCCAGTGGTGGGTCCATCTTGGAGCTGGCTGGCATTGGCTGTATTGGACATAGGGGAAGCTTCTAGCAGCTTCTCACAGAAGCCACCCCTATAGACCCCCCTCCCCCCCCCCCACTACTGAAACCTTGCCACACAAACCCAAGACAACCATTTAAACTTGCTGGTATATTTTCTTTAGGTTTGGACTTAAAACTTGCACCTAAATCCTGTTTCAGGCCGTTGTTTCAATGTCATGTATCAGGGTCTGATCCCACCATCATTCGTACCTATTTAATTACTCCTCTTGATGTGAATAAGCCATGAATTAGACCCTTAATATGGATTGTAAATCATTACCCAATGTTTTGGTAAAATTCTGAGAATTATTATTTCAGTTACAATATGATTTGACAAAAATTTGGTAAAAATTGATAAAAAGTTGTTACATTTTTATTTTCATCACTAGTATGTATCTTGAACTATTGGCCTCACTGTCCTAAAGATCAGTAAAACCTACTGCATGCAATCTCTTGGGACAGATAGGAGCAAACTGCAAATATATCATATGAATGCTCTTTACAGTGTTTTCTACTAAAAAAGATACTAGAAGTTTTTCTTTGTTTTAAAATTCTACCATAGAACAAGCCCACTGTATTCAAGAATTACTCTGTTATTTTGAGAAATGAAGGAAATTTTAGGTCATTGTCCTGCAGAACATTCTTGAGGCCACTTAAGCTGATGATTTGCAAGTGGCAGGAACTCAGCACCTCTCTAGAAATAGCTGTGCATTGCCCAAAAGAGCTCCCTAGAAAATAACTTAATAGGTTTGCCTCCTGGTTTAGAAAATGTTGTAGGCTTTGGTCCTTCTCACTGGAATGCTGAGATCTTTGATTTATGTTTGTTTGGGGTTTATGTTGTGTTTTGTATTTTTATGACAGTTCTTGATAAAATTCAAAACACTAGAATCACCCATGCAGAAACCTTGCTTTGAGAAGAGAGATGGTGAACTGCCCCCTCTAGATAGCAATCTAGCAGAAATGGCATCAGAATGAGCTTGTATTTATATGGAAAGCTGCAGAGGTAAAACTGAATGCACTATCAGGCAAAAAAAAAAAAAAAAAGTATAAAAAATCTTTAGGAGATGGAAACAAACACCCACTGGAGAGTCCTGAAATATAAATAATCCTTCATGGCTGGCAGTTCTATATCTAACAATGAGATGCTTTGCTGAAGATCCTAGCTCATGAAGTGTTTAAAATAACCATATTTGCCTGTTACTGCTTGAAATACAGGATGAGGAAGAAGGTAGTAAGGGAAATATAAAGATTAAAGCTGTACCTGAGGATAACTGAGAAATGGAATGTTTTATTTTTTTATCCTGCTTCTGGTCTACTTCTTTCAATTTTTATTCTCTTCTTGTCTTTGTCATTTAAAAAAAAAAATTGATACAGTACCCTTCCTCAGGGTACTTCATTTTGCAAATACCACCAGCTTCAGCACACCTTCTCACCAAATTAAAACTGTCTGACATATCACTTACAATAGCTTTGCCTGTCAGAACTAGCTAAAAATTATCTGTGAGCCCCTTAGTATTTATGCTGCATCTGTATGAAATCTTTATTCTCTAGCAATGATGGGGAAATAGTCTTGCATTATTAAGCAAATACAAGTTTTTACATTGCTGTGAATAGAAGATCAGTGTTTCGGTGACTGCATTCTAGTATTAGGCCTTTCTAAAATACCAATCACTTGTATATACTGTTATGGGATAAACAGTGTTTCTGACATATGCAAGCTGTTCAAGGCATTTCTAAACTCATAGGATCACAGAACCTCAGGATATCTCTAGTCCAACCTCCTGCTTAAAGCAGGGTCAGTTATGGGGTCAGACCAGACTGCTCAGGACTTTACTCAGATCTTGAAAGTCTCTAGTTATGGAGACTGTATAATCTCTCCTGTCTGTCTCTCACTCTCTCTGCTCCACTAGTGATTGTCCTTACAGTGAAAAAGTCTTTCCTTATATCAAGCACTGCTAACTCATGTTGAGTTTGTTGTCCATCACAATTTTGAGGTCTTGTTCAGCATTCAGCCAGTCACGCCCCAGCTGGTACCATTGCAAGAACGTCTTCCTTCCCAGGCAAAGGATTTTGCATTTGTCATCACTAAATTTCAAGATCTTCCTGCTAGCCCATTCCTTCAACCTTCCTACTTTGGAAGTAGCCCTGCCATTGAGCAGAGCCTGTTCCCCAAATTTGGCATCTTTGGCATACTTGACAAGAGAGAACTCTGTTGCTTCTTTGAAGCTATTGAGAAAGATATTAAACAGGACGGATCCCAGGACAAACCCCTCTAGCACTTCACTTATTACCAGCCTCCAGAGTATGACTGATAAATCATTATTCTCTGAGGGTCATCCTGATCATTCATTCAGCAGTCCACCCTTCTAGACTGTAACATCCTAATTCAGGTACAAGAGGTACCTAATTCAGGTACAATTCAGGTATATTTTTACTGGCAGAAGCCTTACTTGACTTGAAGTGAGTGACTTCCACTGCTTTCCCCAAGCCAGTCTCTCTGCTCTCTCCCACAAAGCCAGTCTTACAACAGAAGGCAATCTGTTTTGTCAGGCATGATTTCCCCTCGGTAAATCCATTTAGGCTGTTCCCAGTCACCACCTTCTTCATTTGCCCAGAAGTGTGTGCCAAGAGGCTTTGCACCACGATTTGCCCAGGGCCTGCAGTGAGACTGACTTCCACACCTTTCCCATACCCTTTTTCAAAGTTTTTTGCAACATTTGCTTTCTTCCAGTCATCGGGAGCCTCTCCTGATCTCCATGAACTTTTTAAAGGAAATGAGGTGGTGAATGTAAGAAAGATGTAGGAAAATTACGAGTACTTAAACACAAAAATTTCTTAAAAATGTATTTTTATTTTTATACGATTTCCATCTGATTCAGGTTGGAATAACTAATGATGAGTAGACTGTGGCTCTATACATCTACCTGAAACTCAACTTAAAATCCTACCAGTGTCTGATATGAAGTTGCAGCTGCATTTTTGCCATTATAAGATACTGTGGAAAGGGTCTTTCTCTTTCTCCTTACAGTATGTGACAGTCTGGTCTGTTTATTCTGACTATATGTTGCTTTCATTTAGAAGAGTAAGTAGGTCAAATGTTCCTCTCTGGAAGAAGGAGGAGGTTATTCCTGCCTTGGAGAGCTTGCTCAGAGAGAGGGGCTTTCAGAGACAGCAGGGCAGAACAAGAAAGAGGGAGTCACAGAAGAGAACTGGTCAGCCTGAAGGACTGCTGAGAGCAGAAGGCACAAGATATACTAGCCAGGAGGAGAATGGGTCAGAAAGGAAACTTTCTAGGCACAAGAGAACATTGTGAGTGGACCAAGGGACATCTGATAGTGTGCTGAATTTAAAGTAGTGATCTAGGCTCTGCCTAGAGCCAACAGAGAAAGAAGCATCCCTGGAGGACAATTTATCTCATTTATTTTATGCACGTACTGGGAGATGTGCTGAATTACCTACTAGATGCCTTTCTCCACTACCTCCACTACCTAGGATATGGCCTAGCTACTGGCCAAGACTGTATGCCTCACATTTAGACAGTACAGACAGGTGAAATATGTCTCAGAGATTTTGCTCTCAGAGATTGTGTGTAGTTGTACAACTTTCACTGTTACTGTGAAGTAACAAGAATGTGTGAAAGTCACTGACATAGTTTTTCATTTTAGGATCAATAAGAACTTAGATACAAAGCAGTGGCATATAAACAATTAGATTCAAATGGTTTGCTGAGATTTATATGCTTAGTTAAATGCTTGTAAGTATTCATTAATAAGTTAGACAAGTTATTTTTTCCCCAAAAATCAGTCACATTTGGCTCAATTCAAAAGACAAACCCAAAGTTGTAGTCTGTATGCCAACCCACTTTGTCTTGCAGTTTTTGAAAACATGAAGAAGGTAGCTACCATTCTTTGGAAATAAAGGCCTATTTTTGTTTTTCATTAAACAAATCAGAAAACGTAGTGCACGAGCCATTTATTTCCAACCAAAGTAAAGCAAAAAATCAGTCATGAAATATTCTTGACCTCTATGGCTTTGTTAAACAAATTATTTGAATTGTCAAGAGGGTTTGTTACATTTGTTATTTAGACAATATGTCATATGAAGTGTTTATTATCAAACAAAGTCAGTGACTCCTCTTAATATATTTACCAGTAAATCCCTATGTTTACAGAGTTTCTTCACTGGTTGCTTAACAGAAGTCACAAAGATATGAGCACCTTTTTTTGAAATCTTTACTAACAAGGACAAGGGAAACAGAAGCTTTCCACTGAAGTAGAGAGTAATGCTCCTTTCATCTGAATGATGATTTGTTGGTGGTTTTAAACGGGTGTTTTTACTGTTATCAGAAAATAGCCTAGTGACATCAGCATTATCCCATGAGGGGATACACAGTGTGAAGAAAGTATGTGGTTTCTTGCAAAATTGGAGGGTTTGCCACTTGATGCCACATAGGGACAGTGTTTCACCCCCTCTAGTCATCATCTCTTTCTTCTGCTACTGCCATCTCCATACACTTTGGATCATTCCCTGTGCTGTTATTACTGCTGATAGGAACACAGGGATAAGGTCATAAACCTGAAAAACTTTCAGAAATTTTGGTAATATCTCATATTTGGACCATTAGAAATAGAATAATGCCTCGGGTTTATTGCTGTCAACAACATAACAAATGTGACAATAAAATATATATCTGCAAATGGTTCTAAATATCCAGCCCTACAAAAATGGTAGCCTGAATCTGCCAAGAGCCATTATGAATATGCACAACAGAGCCAAAAAAGGTCCAAGAAGGAACATACAGGCTGGACTTGCCAAGCATCTTAAATGACTGCACACTAAGACAAGGTTTTTAAAAGAAGTAAACAGAGGAGTGCGACATCTTTCTCTGTAATGAGAGCAAGAATGTAATTTTTACAAATTTGGTTATGGCAAGCACCAAGACAATTTACATGAATAGGATTTTACTGAAAAAGCATACAATACACTAAACATGGACAAAGAAATGAAAAAGGAAAAGCAACATTTCCTTGCATATTATAGACTACTCTAGGGACCAGAATACAGAAACAGTTACAACACTGCAATGTTCTTCAACAGTGCTAAAAAATATAACAGTGTAGTTTCCATCTAGCAAGGGAGTCTGCTGTAGGTTTATATTAAACCCAGAAAAACAGAGTAAGACTTTTTTTAAGGAATTGGCAGAGTTGTCCTAGTATCCCAGCTAACCTGACACCCAGCTGGCAAAAGAAGAGGTAAGCCTAAAAAGTTGTGGAATGTACTTGTGGCCACTGTTGGTGGAGCTAACCATCAGAGAGGAAGATCTTCCACGCTTCTTTTCCCTTTCAAACTGAAGAATGTTGAGATGGAAGGAATCATAAGGCAGAGAGGGTTTTTTAGGGTAGAATTGCAAAGTAGAAACAATGATACCAGGAAAGAAGACTTCAATCAACTCAGAGAATTGGTGGACTGCATATCCTGAGAGGTTAGTCTGAGCAGAAAAGATATTTTAAAAGTCTGGCAGTTCTTTAAAGAAAGACTTAAAAGGCTCAAGCACAAACTATCCCCCTGTAGAGGAAAGACAGAAAATATTGTAAGGGACCTACTTGTCTGTATCAAGAACACTTCATGGATTTAAAAAAGAAATGAGCAAAAAGGAAGTGGAAACTAGACCAGGCTAATGAGGATGAACATGGAAGTATAGCATGAGCATAGCATGAGCATATAGGGACAAAATGAGAACCACAGGGCGGGGGTGGGGGGTGGGGGGTGGGGGGAGCTACAATTAGCAAAGGACGAGGAGAATTTCAAGTACTTTAGTGACCAAAGAAAAGACTGGTACAGCTAACCACAACTAATGACAAGAAGGCAAGTATCTTTATTGCTTTTCCGCACCAATTTTCAAAACATAGCTCTACTGCAATTAAGAGCTATAACAACCACTAGTGGCAGATATAAGAAAATAAGGAGGTGAGTGGCAAGTTATATAGATTTGTCATGAATGGATTGTGCCAACTAAAACATAATTTCTCTTTAGTAGACAGTAGCAGGCCTTGTGAATAGAGAAGAAAAAGTAGATTACATATATCCTGATCTAAGTAAGGCTTTGACAGACATTCTCATAAGCAGCCTTGGGAGACATAATCTAGATGAAAATAATATGGAATAGAGACAATATTAATGTTTCTCTGTCAGAATGAAGGCTGTATTAAGTAGGGATTTCCAGGGTTCTGTCTTAGGTCTAGTATTATTCGATATTTTCATATGCTTCTTAAATTTGCTGTTCAGTGGGGACAAATAAAGGATAATAAAATTATGCAAGGATACACTGCTACACAAATACAAGTCACAGTTCTGATGCAAAAAGAATAAATATTATTCTATGCTACAAGTTGAACATGAAATTACAAAGTCATGCTGTTGTGAAAGGAAAAAAAAAATCATACTTACATGAACAAAGAGGAATACAGCACATAAAACATATGAAGCAGCCTGATCCTCTGTTATGTACTGGCAACACCTCAGCTGAAGTGCTGCACTGTTTGAGGCAATATATTTGTAGAAAGATGGGACATAACATAATAGTTTTCAGACACAAAATAGGAGTCAGTAAATAAGGGATCTATCCTTTCTCTGCATCCATATCAAACAGCAGTAAAACTAAAGCAGCTCAGAAGACTGCATGGAAGCAGCATGGAGAGACTTTCTAATGACAAAAATTGAAGCTGAAATTAACTGAAGTTGGCTAAAGCTGGCAGCACAGACTGAGTTGCCTTCATCACTAGAGCTCTTACAAACATGGGTTACCATGTGTGCCAACAGAATCATGGAATTGTTTATGTTGGAAAAGACCTTTAAGATCACCCAGTCCAACCATTAGGCTAACACTGCCAAGTCCACCACTAAACCAGTTAAGGGCAGAGTAATAATTAATTTCATGTTTCCTGGCTTGCTGGCTGGATTATTTTTAATGAAAGTAAAACTAGAAATCACTAAGGTTGGAAAGGATCTTTAAGATCACCAGTCCAACCATCAGCCCAACACTACCATGCCTACTAAACCATGTCCCAAAGTGCCACGTCTACATGTTTTTAGAACACCTCCAGGGATGGTGACTCCACCACCTCTCTGGGCAGCCTCTTCCAATGCTTGACCACTCTTTCCATGAAGAAATTTTTCCTAATATCCAAGCTAAAGCTCCCCTGACACAACTTGAGGCCATTTCCTCTCGTCCTATCGCTAACTACTTGGGAGAAGGGACCAACACCCACCTCACTACAACCTCCTTTCAGGTAGTTGTAGAGAGCAATAAGGTCTCCCCTCAGCCTCCTCTTCTCCAGACTAAACAACCCCAGTTACCTCAGCCACTCCTCATAAGACCTGTGCTCCAGACCCTTCACCAGCTTCGTTGTCCTTCTCTGGACACACTCCAGCACCTCAATGTCTTTCTTGTATTGAGGGACCCAAAACTGGACACAGTATTCCAGGTGCGGCCTCACCAGTGCTGAGTACAGGGGGACAACCATTTCCTATGTATACACGCACACACACCTATATATATATTCCTGCCTAGAAGCAGGGATAAGGACCTCTGGAGTATCTTTCACCTATGATTCTGTATCTATGCTGGTGGACGTTTTGCCTTTAGGCTTAAAATAAATAATCCTAGGTATAATTCATTGCTGGTTCGAAATTGAATGAAAACATACTAACTAGCCTCAAGTCATTAAAAAAAACCCAGCCAATATTTATTTGTTTATTGCCAAGAATCTCATATGACTCTTTTTTTCTCTTGCTTGGATATCTGTCACGTTCATTCAGAAATAAAATCTTTTAGGTTATATGCTGTGAAGTTTGGCATAATACTGAATACTTGGATTTTATAACACTGGAGATTTCTAAATGCATTTTCAACAAAACTGGTAATTAAGGATGTATAGCTACATTTCTGCTTTTTCATAAAAGGTATCCTCCTTTCCTGAGCTTTTCATGCATACATGTGATTATTCAAATTATAGATTAGAGTATTGAGTTTA
Organism: Pelecanus crispus; assembly: GCF_030463565.1. NCBI lineage: Eukaryota > Metazoa > Chordata > Aves > Pelecaniformes > Pelecanidae > Pelecanus > Pelecanus crispus. The sequence goes on from NC_134645.1 coordinate 108,618,802, forward strand.
TTTAAAAAATCTAGTGAACTATATGTATAGACAACATGTATTAAAAGAACATTATTTGATAAATAAAAATAGAAAATTAAGTAACTAAAATAGGATAAGTAATTAACACAGTTTAAACAAGCCCAAAATAATTTCTTAAAAAATATCTAGTTTCTTGACTTTTCTGCCAACCAGAAGACATACAAATATGCAAAAAGACAGATAGAAATATGGGTACATAGACAAAAGCTAAACCACAAATGAAACAGCCATTGAGGACAAATTCAGAAGACTAACATGAAACACTTTGGTCAGAATCCTGTAGTCCTATAATTAGGGTCAAATATTGCAGAAATATATTGTTAACCTATATAGACAGCAAATTCTGCAGATTTTGTTTGATGGCATTTTAACCTCTTTGATTCTCTTTACAAAACATTTTTTATCAGGCAATATTTGTTCTAAAAATGTTATAGAAAGAGAAGTTATTATGAATATTCATGGACTGCAGTTTGTATATAGTGCAAATGTTCAAAACAGAGTTGTTCTTTTTTGCCATTTTAAATGTCCTATAAGCTTGAAAAACATCCAGCCATAGAATAAAAACAGTCTTGTGTCTCAGCATTAGTAACAAATTTCAAATGCAGAATATGCAAAATAATTATTGAAAATTGTTCCCAAGTACTCTATCTGCTGAAAGAGATTTGTATTTCAGTAATTATTCAAGTTGTCACTGAGTAATTTAGAGTGCTGAAATTGTTCATGAAAACAACTGGACTTGAACACACAGCCATTTTGCAAATATGGTGGTCTAAGGATTTAACACTACTCTTTTGCTTGTTGTTGTCCTTTGGAGGTTACTGCTCACCACAGCTGAAAACAGTGAATGAGAATATGAGAGCATGTCCTGGCATCCATCACAGATGAAGATAATTTGAATTAATATGGTTGATCTAAATTCTGTCAAAGTCTGACTCTGCCAAAGTAAATAAAGAGAAAAGAAAGGCACAAAAAATGCAAAAGCAATTAGTAGATACGTGTTTAATTTTTTTGAGATCCTTCATAGTGCATAAATTGCTTTTGATTAAGAGCAATTAAAATGTTCTTTTGAAAATGGTATTTGAAAAAAAGAGCTTAAGTCTAGCACAAGTCTGACTGTTTCTGTAAAGAGAGAGACCAAAATAAGCAAATAACCCAGAAGGAAGATTTTGAGTGAAGGATATTTACATACCTACAGTTACACTACATGCTACAGCAAAAGTATAATTTCTATCACTGATGTGCTTTTAAGAGTAATATATCCTTCTGGAAGCACTCGCAGTGCTGACACAGCATAAGTTCATAAGCTAAATTGTTATTACTGGGGACAGTGACTTCCAAAAACTACTAACGAATGATGCAGGAAACAAATGAAAGAAATAAAAAGTATCAAACACCAAAATGTCAACTTTATCAACAAGTAGGAAAGTCAATAATAGACATGCCTCTACTAACACATAAACAAATATTGCTGCAAAGCCAACACGCAGTATAAAAATTATGAGCATAATTACAAATCAGTAAAATGACAACTTAATTAGCCATATTCAACTGATAAATCAAAAGAGATTTTTTTTCCCTCTAATCTGATATGCTTCAGAAATATTTAAGAGCTTAAATACTCTCTACTAGTTCAGTGGGCTAAAATGAAAATGTGTTTGACTTCTTGTTTGACGTACAAATTACCACTGAAGCAAGTATTCATCTCACATAATTTCAGTTGTTTAAAAATGAGTCATCCACTTTTAAGTTAAACTCTTAAAGTAACTCTGTCAGTTAAGTTAAACTCTTAAAGTAACTCTGTCAGAAGGAGGATCATCTAGAAAGATACTGAATAGGCCTTTCTTACATATGTATTTCCAGATGGGATAAGTATTTAATATCACATAAAACTTTCTGTGCTCTTCACCATTACTTTATAAGTCTCTGTATACACTCAGGATTCTGCACTTGGGCCAGTGTAATATCGGATGCACATATATATTGGGGGACAAGAGGCTGGGGTGCAGCCCTGCAGAAAGGGATGTGGGGGTTTTGGTTGATGGTAAGCTCAATATGAGTCAACAGTGTGCTCAGGCAGCCAACAGGGCCCACTGTATCCTGGGGCTTATTGAGCTAACTGGTCGAAAGAAGTGGTTGCCCCACTATACTCAGCATTGGTGCGGCCTCACCTCCAGCACTGTGTGCAGTTTTGGGCTCCACAATATAAGGATATAAAAATATTAGAATGTGTCCAAAGGAGGGCAACAAAGATGGTAAAAGGACTAGAGGACATGACTTACAAGGAGCAGCTGAGGGTACTAGGTTTGTTCAGCTTAGAGAAGAGGGGACTGAAGGGTGACCTAATTGCTGTCTACAATTTCCTTGTGAGGAGGAGTGGAGAGAGAGCTGCTAATATCTTCTCTCTGGTTTCTAGTGACAGGACACAAGGGAATGACTTAAAGCTGCCTCTGGGCAGTTCAGATTGGATATTAGGAAAAAGTTCTTCACTGAGAGGGTGGTCAAGCACTGGAACAAGCTCCTCAGGGAAGTGGTCATGGCCCGAAGCCTGATAATGTTCAAGAAGCATTTGGACAATGCCCTTAGATATACGGTTTAACTTTTATATTGCCCTATGTGGAATCAGGAGTTGGACTTGATGATCCTCATGGGTCCTTTCCAACTCAGGGTATTCTACAATTCCCTGTGTATTACAGATTGTTTTTAAAGAAGAGCGTAGACAGAAGTCATATGATACACAAGTCCAATATTATACAGAATAAAACTATGGAATTACCACCACATAACAGTAGCATTCAGTGTTAAGAGTATAATATCTGTCCCCATATATACATATGTAGAACAGTACATAAATATTGTTAGATAGTATCCAACTCAACACAGACCTGTCCAACACAGTCTATAGCAATGGGATTCCTGAAACTCTAATCACTTAGAATGGAGAAGGGATGTTTCTACATCTCTTATTTGACCAATAAATATGAGTGGGACAACATTCCCTGTTGGCATAAGTGGACAAAAAAAAACCAGAAGTGTGAGCTTGTAATAGGAGAAAATTTGGGTGGCTTTGTGTTATCTGTATACTGGTATTGAACCTGTACTGCCATAACCAGGTATGTAAAAACTATTATCAGGTTAGAAAATATTTCATAATGAACTTCATATAAAATTTACCTGCTGTTTTGTAAGCCAGTAAAATGTTTCTAAGCTTCTCTTTGCAGCACAACTAGGGGTTTTTTGTTGTTTTCTTATGTTTTTCATGAAGGATGACATCATAAGAGAATTCAGAATTCCTTGATCTCAGAAATTACATTAGAAAAATACATCTATGTACATTTTTTTTCCAAGTAGTAATACCATTGCAACATGAACACAAGCCATGGCATAATAAGAAACAACTTAATCAGCAAGTGATTAAACAAGGAAAAAAGTAGTTCTCTGAAAGATTTTGTTAGTTTGGAAGAACTTCAAATTCTTCTTGCCTTTCCAGGTCAATATACAGAAGTGAGGTTCATTTTAGGAATGTTAAATGAATCTTTAATTAATACTACTGGACTATGACTGCTGGAAAATATGGACTGAATAAATGTAGAAAATAGTGTAAATATATAGGATTTTGCTTATTTAAAATTGAAGTTTAATTCTCAGCAGATTTATATTATTCTTATTATATTAGAACTGTTTATTATTCACAAATCCCTTTATATAGTAATGGAACTTACGACTATCATAAAGCATCTACAAAATGGGTGGCACACTCAGCCACTCATGTAATACTAGTATTATGTGGTTTGCATATGAGACATATATAGCAAGCGAGAGTATGTGTTTGTGTGTCCATGTACATGTGGATGTGCCAATATTTATCCACATAAACATATACCTTGATTTTTGCTGATGTAAGTATAGCAACCAGGACTAGAGAGAACATCCAAAAGCATTCAAGACCTCATAGGCTAGAAACTGCAAGTACCTGCAGCAATAAAATCAAGGTGTGTGCTGTTGCTTTATAGTTAAAGTCCAGACACAAAATACTATTTTTATTTTTTTGCAAATCAGAAATCTAGCTGTTAGGTCTTTCAAAAGATGCATGATTTTTACAATAGGCTTCTTAAATAGTTATTTTAAATAAAAGGCTTTTAACTGCCTGGTACTTGAAGATGGGAAATTAATTTATAAATACAGTATTTAGTAAGTGTCTTTATACTATCCTATAATGCTTACTCCTCTCTCAAAAGGTATTAAGTTTTAATTTCATCAATCTGAAATACTTTGAGAGGGATATTTTAAAATATTTAAAAATTTAATCTTAATTCCACTTTAGGTATCCAGGTGCCAGCAGAGAAAGAATGCCTTTCACGTTTCTGCAAAACCTGAAAGTTCTCTAACTGCAGCAGCTGAAGTCCAGATGGGATAACAAGTAATTTAACTAAAAACATCAAATTTCTTACTACATTTTGCCTTTGGGCTTCTTTTTAATGCTGCAATAAGGGGGCACTGATCCACTGTTGTGACAGATGCAAATTTTCGTCCAGCCAGATTTTCATTGCAGGTGTTATAATCTTGCTCAATTCAGGCAAGCACATGGAGAGATAACCACTAACTTGAGACTTCATTTGAACGTACATTTCACTGCAGCTTTCAGCAGACCTGGTATAATGCTGCTGCATATCAGACTATTTCTAAACTGATGTTTGCACAGACTTTCCATAGCATGTTTATAGCTTCAGTGAGACAGTTCAAATTAAATTTCTTCCATTTGAATAGCATGGATGGAGAAAAATAATAAAGAAAATACTACATTTATTACTCCATATTATTTAGGTTAGCTAAAGCAGCAATATTCCCTCCACATCACTGTATATAATTCTTATGCTCCATAACCTGCAAAAATCTCATCTTGGCTACTATCATTGCTGCTAAAGGACATGGATAAAAGAACAATATACTAGCTGTATAAAAGTCAAACAAATGCAAGAACAGTAATGCTTCATTAACATCTCCCATCACAAATATTAGGAATTAATAAGCAATAACTGTAATAGACTGCAAAAGCTTACTGTGTTGTGATTTCTTGCAGCAGTCTATTATGCAACATGTATCAAACAATGCAATATGACATGACAGCTAGAATATGAAGCATTGATTTTGTATTTCAGGCTGAAGACATCAACCAAAAGCTACATAATCAAGCAGAGACAGTATTCAGATGACTAACCTGTACATTATGGTGGTCATCTCTGATCAGTGACTTTCTGCATTGCATTTGGATATCCTGATACTTCAATGTGAATAAAAAAAACAGCAATGGAAATGCTGTAGAATCCTAATGCTCTTGAGATCTCTACAATCCCTAGCAAAACCACTAATTGTAAAGAGATCATAACTTAGAAATAGATTTCAAATGAATTAAAGAAAAAAGCTTTATTATAAAGTATGCACAATTGCATATTGTGGGGTGGAGACCAAGGTTGAAGTCTTGGCCCTTATTGAATCTCATCCATACTGCTTCACTGATAGCAAGGGACAACATCTGTCCTAAATCCACAACAGTGGTTTATGAGGTGACTGTGAACTGATGTAAACAGTTTAATAATCCCCTTCTTGACATCCCTACCAGTTATTCATCTATGTAAAATTGTTTTTCTCTTTGAGTCAGTGCTAGGCAGCAGCTTGAGAATATGCACTCCACAGTAAAATCCATTTGATAGGAGTATGCTTTTGTTTTCTTAATAATTCAGAGCTCACACCAAAGGTGTGGGAGGGAGCCAGGTGCATAAGCTGCAGCTTGTCAGGATAGCTCACTCAAGCTAGGAAAGCACTGGAGGGAAGCACCACCATAAGCAAAAGCAGCACTCCCCTCAGTATTCCTTGTGATATCCCAACACAGCTGTTAAGCAGTCATAATAAAGACTTCTCCATGGCATGGAAAGGAAAGCAGCAAGATTAGCACTTTCCTACTGGAGCTGAAAGAAGTTGCTCTCCTGGAAATATTGGCAATCCAATAAGAAAAAAAGTGCAAAAAGTAGCATCATGGAGAAAGAGAATTTGCTATTAAAATGACACCATGAGAAAAATAAATGGAGAACTCCCACTTCAAAAGCTTCCACTCTAATTTTTCTCATCTCCATGAATGGCTTAAAACCTCCTCACAATAGTTTCCTGCCCTTTTCCCCCATGCCATACATGCCCTCCATGACTTTCTGCCTTCACATAGGACAGTAGAGCTTTTTAACAATTTTTTACTATCCCCTAGCAATAGCTTGGGACCCCTGTGATTGTTCCACATACACTTAGGAGTGGGCTGGATCCAGTTTCCTTGTTGAGATTGAGGCATCTTCTTATGAAAAATCCTGCTGTGTTAATGTGTGTGCATACATCTGAAAAGCAAGAAGTGTGGTAGCTTCACGGAAAGCAAGTCTGAATTTGCAGGATGTTAGCTGCTCTGTAGTAGTTGCCCATGTGCAGATTTTTACCCAGTTTCATGTTACCTGCAAAGAAGCTTTTTCTTTTTTGTCCTGAGAAGCAAACTTTCTAGGGCATGACTCAGCCTGTTTTAGGCATGCACTTTAGCATGAGATAAACTGCCTTCTCAAAGTGTCTATTTTTCTTTATTCACAGTGGCAGGAGCCTAAGGGGTAATTACTGTAGATGAGTTGTAGTCACTGTAGTTTAGTTAAATGAATTCTACCTGACATGAACCCACACCTTTTTCGTTCTGAAGATAACTCAGTTTCATGCCCATACCAAAGGACAGTAATAGCCAATGTTAATTTAATTTCCATACTGTGTTTAGTATGTTATTTGTTCAATAGGGTTTGTTGTGGGTTTTTTGTTACATGTAGACAAGTGAAACTACAGGTCCTTAATTAAATTACGTCATATCCAAGGACACTTTGTCCTTTGTTCCAAGGCAGTTCAAAACAATTCATGGCTTAGTTATCAGGAAGGAAAGACCAAGCATACAGCAATCTCTGTCTGTAACAGTAAGGTTAAATGTCTATCTGTTTATTTTAGGTAAAAGCTTACCTGCAAAAGATTTCTCAAAGCCAGATCTCATTGAACAGTAGCACAGAATTTCATTACTGCCATGAGCTGACCTTTTTCCACCTACCTACTACTCACTGTTGCTCCTCCTGCAGCTGGCAAGACATGCAGAGGGTGAGATATTGCTGTTCAGCTCAGTAGAACAATGCACATTGGATCATCCATTTTGCTGCTCCTTGACAGATGACAGAGATGTTCAACCTACTATAGGGAATTTAAACTATATTTAGTTTAGGGAAAGGCTGTGGATGTCATATACCTGGACTTTAGCAAAGCCTTTGACACAGTCTCCCACAGAATTCTCCTAAGGAAGCTGGAAACTCATGGCTTAGGCAGGTGTACTCTTTGCTGGGTAAAAAACAGCTGGATGGCTGAGCCCAGAGAGTTGTGATGGATGGAGTTAAGTCCAGTTGGCAACCCGTCACAAGTGGTGTTCCCCAGGGCTCAGTTTTGGGGCCAGCCTTGTTTAATATCTTTATCAACGGTCTGGATGAGGGGATTGAGTGCACCCTCAGTAAGTTTGCAGATTACACCAAACGGGGTGGGAGTGTCGATCTGCTGGAGGGTAGGATGGCCCTGCAGAGGGATCTGGACAGGCTGGACCAATGGGCTGAGGCCAATTGTATGAGGTTTGACAAGGCCAAGTGCCAGGTCCTGCACTTCGGTCACAACAACCCCATGCAATGCTACAGGCTTGGGGAAGAGTGGCTGGAAAGCTGCCTGGCAGAAAAGGACCTGGGGGTGTTCGTCGACAGCTGGCTAAACATGAGCCAGCAGTGTGCCCAGGTGGCCAAGAAGGCCAACAGCATCCTGGCTTGTATCAGGAATAGTGTAGCCAGAAGGAGAAGGGAGGAGATTGTCCCCCTGTACTTGGTGCTGGTGAGGCCACACCTGGAATACTGTGTCCAGTTTTGGGCCCCTCAATACAAGAAAGGCATTGAGGTGCTGGAGCGTGTCCAGAGAAAGGCAATGAAGCTGGTGAAAGGTCTGGAGCACAGGTCTTATGAGGAGCGGCTGAGGGAACTGGGATTGTTTAGCCTGGAGAAGAGGAGGCTGAGGGGAGACCTTATTGCTCTCTACAACTACCTGAAAGGATGTTGTAGTGAGGTGGGTGTTGGTCTCTTCTCCCAAGTAGTTAGCAATAGGATGAGAGGAAATGGTCTCAAGTTGTGTCAGGGGAGCTTTAGCTTGGATATTAGGAAAAATTTCTTCATGGAAAGAGTGGTCAAGCATTGGAAGAGGCTGCCCAGAGAGGTGGTGGAGTCACCATCCCTGGAGGTGTTCTAAAAACATGTAGACGTGGCACTTTGGGACATGGTTTAGTAGGCATGGTAGTGTTGGGCTGATGGTTGGACTGGTGATCTTAAAGATCCTTTCCAACCTTAGTGATTTCTAGTTTTACTTTCATTAAAAATAATCCAGCCAGCAAGCCAGGAAACATGAAATTAATTATTACTCTGCCCTTAACTGGTTTAGTGGTGGACTTGGCAGTGTTAGCCTAATGGTTGGACTGGGTGATTTTAAAGGTCTTTTCCAACATAAACGATTCCATGATTCTGTGATTCTATGATTTTCCATACGTTTCTCATTTGCACTTCACTGATGGAATTCCAAATCAACTTGATGGCTGTCATTATAGTTTGTAGTAGTCTTAATTAAAAGTAGAAAGCACAATTTACATCTAATTCATACTACATTTGCATTGTTGAAGTGAATGTTCTTTTTAGATGATTACTGCATTGAAAAACAAACATCTATGCATAACATTTAAGAATTAAGCATATCAAAATAAAGCAGAATTGGTGGCATTTCATTCTTAAAATGTGAAAGTGCTTAGGTGCAAGCCAGGTATACTGTTTAGGGTATTTGACTGTCATTTGGGACATTCTGTTCACTGTGCCCTGCGAACTTCAGCAAGTCCTGCAGATAAAAATCTGGGAAAGGGCATCTTCCTTTACCTCTGACATGGCCAGATGAAAGTCTGAGTCATTCTGAAACCATGCCTGTAAACCAGTAAATAGGGTATTTTCTCATTGCTAGTTAAAGGACACAGTCTTTGTATTGACCTGACAGGACATGGTCTCAGGACTTGAGCTTGTCCTCGCATATGTTAATTTTACTTTGTTTTAGCTGTGATAACAATTACCTAAGCAGTCAAGTTTGTCTAGGATAGATGTAGCTTATAGTGTAGCTAGTTGTTATTCTGTGTAGAATGACTTATCTGTGTGGTTTGCAAGAGCGTAAACACAGAATTGTACAAGACATCCCAGGCTGTAAACACAAGTCTCAGTGGCCCACCAGTGGTCACTGTAGGAATAACATCTTGTTAAAGCAGTTTAGATAGAACAGAGAACAGAAAACTGCATAATTGAGAACAAAGGGAGAGAAAGCTCACATATACAGAATGCATTAAGAAAAAGTATAAAAATAAGCACAAGCAGATACCAGAAATCAAAGAGGAAGGGACCAACAGCATCAAACTTTTCCTGGTGAGTAACTGAGGACACTGATGACTCATTGACACTCCCACCACCTCCAATTAAACAGTGTGAATGAATTTGAGGCAGTGCTGGATGCGTAACCTCATCCTATTTAAATGTTTTAGTATAAGTGCAGCCATACATACCTGAGAAGAAGTTGAAATACACATAAAGCCTTTTGCCCTATAAATTATTTCAAGTTATTATTACAAGTTCAACCCAGATGGCTGGTGATTGAAAATTGTGGCCATCTGATAGCTATTTTGCAGCTCAGATGTAGTGAGTTGGCAGTTTATCCAGTTCCTAGCAGACAGATGCCCACATTACAAAAAAACACCATCATAATTAACACCAACTGACACCCTTGTATAAGACTAAGCAGTGAGGCCAAGGGTGAAATAGACACAGAAACTGAACTTCCCTAAGCTGGTTCTTTCTGGTCACCGCTGAAGGATGCTGTCTGGGCAATTTAAGAAAATGTGCATTACTTCTGCTTGAGATGCATCTTTTCTGAAACTGCATAGAGCAGTCATATGAGCTCTGAATTCACTTGCAAAAATTAATTATAACAAAAATGTCTCCAAAATATTATGGTCCCTCATCCAGCTCTATTAGGCAGATCACTTTGTGTTAGAGCCATGCAACTGACAATAAAACAAACTAATATTAATTTTTCATAAATTATTTATTAACTCATGTCCAGAAAAGACCATTTCAGCAAGGAAATGTAAATCTATAATAAATATGCACATTCATTTGTTGGTCAGCAAAAGAGCACAGGCATAGCTGAGAATTTAGGCTTAAGTTAGATGCTGCTCCATTCACATTATAATTTTGTTGTTAATTTAGAAAGCAAGGTCTCATTTTCAAAGGTGATTTCCTTTCACATGCATCTTGAAGACTCTTTAAGTGCACAAATCCAACAGCTAGACAAAATTAATCCCTCAGAACTGCTGCTAAACTTCTCCCTAAGTCTATATACACTTGTGCCCCTGGCCCTGGCTTTCTACTGCTTGACATTTGCATGGTCATCCCATCTTGATGCTATTCTCACATTTGCAGTAACTCTCTTGGCTTCCACGGAGCCAATGTTTACTTTTTCCCAGTCCTCTGTGCTGAACCTCATAGTTCAAATCATTATACTAGTGTAAATAAGATGGGATCCTTTTTGTTTCAATAAGTGCTCTGTATTCATCCAAAGATTCAAATAGCCACCTATTGAAGTTTTTGAAAGACACATGCACCCACACCCAATTTGTATTTCAGTTTGAGTTCAAATTAGGCAACTAGGAACCTTTGAGAATGCCTCTAAGTCTCAGACTACATATTCAGAACATAAGCACCATAGATAACTTGGCCACTTGCCTTTGGTTCACAAAAAAAAAAAAAAAAAGAAACCGACAACCTATAAGTTTCTGTAAATGTAACCACATGAATTACTAACAAACAAAATATTGGTGGTATACTATACATCTTCCTGTTGTTCATAAATTCACAGAAGCATATAAATAGATAGTGTAGGAGAGGTATTTCAAAACTGGGTCTGTATCCAGGTTATAATGTTATGGTCTGGGTGGGTAGACAACTAGGTTGGTAAAAGACTGATTGGAATACCAGATTACAGGTTCAGAGGGTCATGGTTAATAAGTCATTCTCTACCTTCTGACTGGTAACAAGCGGAGTGCTGCAGGGGTCTGCCCTGGGACCTGTCATGTTTAACATCTTCCTCAGTGAATTGGAGGAAGTGACAGAGACAACTGTCCTCAGGTTTTCAGATTATGCCAAGTTTTAGGAGGACAACTTAACTTGAGAGCAAAGCCACCATTAAGGACCTAGGGAGACTGGAGGAACAGGCCAACAGGAATCTTACAAAATTATGAAGTCCTGCATCTGGGAAGGAAAAGCCCTTGGCAGTGATACAGACTGGTGCCTGATCAGCTGGGGAAAAAACCTGGGGGTCTTGACAGACAACAAGCTCAACATGAACCAGCAGTGCTTGTTATAAGGAAAGCCTTTTTCACCATGAGGAGAGCCAAGCAGTGGAGCAGTGTGCCCAGAGAGGTTGTGCAGTCTCCATAGTTAGTAATTTTCAAGATCTGTCTGGATAAAGCCCTGAGCAGCCTGGGCCTGACCCCATCACTGACCATGCTCTGAGGATGAGGTTGGACTACAAACATCCTGAGGTCTCTTCTGAGCTGTATTATTCTATTGACAGTGTGTCTTACCAGCCAAAATATTAATGTGAAATTTGATGGCTCCACCATAGCTTGTGATAACAGATAATTTTTTGCGTTGTTTTGTTGGGTTTTTTTCAAGAAAAAGGCTAATGATGGCTAGAAAATACAGGAGTAAAATGAAGAACATCATTTAATCTCCTCTCTGCCTGACACTGCTTGAATCTATGTTGTCCATTATCTACTGTGTTTCTACTGCTGTCAATTCCAACAAAAGGTAGAGGGGAAGGATGAGGAGAATGTAACAAAGGATGTAAGATACAATATGGAAACTAATCTGAACAGAGTTAGTTTTCAGGTACCTAGATATCCACTGATTTTAAGGTTCACACTAAAAATTTTATCTGACCTTTTTATAGAGCAAGGTTTTAGAGTCTAATAATGCCCAGCTTGAAAGACAAACAGAAAAATTACTTGCCAAAGTCCAATATTCTGACCATATTTTAGATATTCCATGCATGGAGGTTGTAATGTTTAATATCAAGTTTGCTTATATGAAGATTGTTGATGTTACATGAGATTTCTGATTTAGTGGAATGATACAAAATATACTGCATAACACAATACAAATGTAAGTTACACTTAGTAAAATATAGCAATTGGAGTACACAGTTCAATCACAATACTAATGTGATTCCCATTACTGGTCTCTATAATATGATCACCACCATGATTCTGGGCATCACCAGTCACCAGGAAGCAATATGTGGGTTGATGCCAGGTCAAGCCCATTGCTCTCTTTGAAATACTTTTGCTAGTTGTCTAGTTTTTATAGTCTATGTTGGGCTGAGCCACATATTCATTCCCCTCCCATGCTGGCCTGTCTAACTCAGGGAGAAACATTTATACCACCAGTTGATCCACTCAGGTGTTGATAGATGTTTATCTAAAACAAAGACCACCCTCCTTTGCAAAGAGGTTGTGTTGCAAAGAAGCTGACTTCTTTGCAAGGGCTGTGGTCAGTCACACTCTGCTTTATTCCCTAAGCTTCACAGGCACATCGACCTTGCCCATCTCCTCTGAGCTTTTAGGGCTTTATTGGTGCCCTGGTTTCGGCTGGGATAGAGTTAATTTTCTTACAATCATAGAATCATAGAATGCTTTGGGTTGGAAGGGACCTTTAGAGGTCATCTAGCCCAACCCCCCTGCAGTGAGCAGGGACACCTTTAACCAGATCAGGTTGCTCAGAGCCCCAGACAATCTGACCTTGAATGTTGCCAGGGATGGGGCCTCTACCACCTCTCTGGTCAACCTGTTCCAGTGCTTGACCAGCCTCATTGTAAAAAACTTCTTTCTAATGTCTAGCCTAAATCTATTCTTCTTTAGTTTAAATCCGTTACTCCTTGTCCTGTCACAACAGGCCTTATTAAAAAGATTCTCCCCATCTTTCCTGTAGGCCCCCTTTAAGTATTGGAAGGTCGCAATAAGGTCTCCTCGCAGCCTTCTCTTCTCTTCTCTTCCTAGTAGCAGGCATAGTGCTGTGTTTTGGATTTAGTAGGAGAAGAATGCTGAAAACACACTGATGTTTTAGTTGTTCCTAAGTACTGCTTATGCTAATCAAGGACTTTTCAGCTTCCCATGCTCTGCTAGGTGCACAAGAAACCGGGAGGGGGCACAGCCAGAATAGTTGATCCAAACTGACCAAAGGGCTATTCCATACCATATGATGTCATGCTCAGTCTATGAACTGGGCCGGGGCGGGGGGGGGGGGAGGGCAGGGATTGGCCAGGGAGCAGAGATCACTGCTTGGGAGCTGTCTGGGTATCGGTCGGTGGGTGGGGAGCAATTACATTGTGCATCACTTGCTTTGTATATTGTTATTATTATCATTATTATAGTATTGTATCAGGAATAGTGTGGCCAGCAGGAGCAGGGAGGTGATTGTTGCCCTCTACTCGGTGCAGGTGAGGCCACACCTGGAATACTGTGTCCAGTTTTGGGCCCCTCAATACAAGAAAGACATTGAGGTGCTGGTGCATGTTCAGAAAAGGGCAAGAAAGCTGGTGAAGGGTCTGGAGCACAGGCTGTATGCGGAGCGGCTGAGGGAACTGGGGTTGTTTAGCCTGGAGAAGAGGAGGCTGAGGGGAGACCTTAAGGCTCTCTACAACTACCTGAAAGGAGGTTGTAGTGAGGTGGGTGTTGGTCTCTTCTCCCAAGTAGTTAGTGATAGGATGAGAGGAAATGGGCTTAAGCTGCGCCAGGGGAGGTTTAGGTTGGAAATTAGAAAAAATTTCTTTATGGAAAGGGTGGTTAAGAATTGGAAGAGGCTGCCCAGAGAGGTGGTGGAGTCCCCATCCCTGGAAGTGTTCAAAAAACGGGTAGATGTGGCACTTGGGGACATGGTTTAGTCTAGTCTACCCTTGATTGGCTTAGAGTAGACTTGGTAGTGTAGGTTAATGGTTGGACTGGATGATCTTAAAGGTCTTTTCCAACCTAAACGATTCTATGATTCTATGATTCCACTATTATTATCATTACTATTTTACTTTATTTCAATTATTAAACTGTTCTTATCTCAACCCAGGAGTGTTTCTCACTCTTACTCCTCCAGTTCTCTCCCCCATCCCATTGGGGTAGAGGGAGTGAGCGAGCGGCTGCATGGTGCTGAGTTGCTGGCTGGGGCTAAACCACGACAATTGGTCAGTCACATGACTTTAGACATCACTGTGCACTAGATACTATAGCAATTTTCATTGTAGGAAATCCTGTAATTGATCACAGATAGCTGGGTCTGATAGGATACAATTTTATTTCTGTTCTTTAATTTTTCTGAAAACTTCCCAGAATTTATGTTTCTGCCATTTCTTTTAGCAGTATTCCCCAGTCTTCTAATGTTGTATGATACATTTTTACTCAGAGATAGATTACCAAAAGTAAATGTGGTAATGTAGATGTGCCACTGGAAAACCATTTTTTCCCTAATAGAAAATTCACCACGTGGTCTTTCTTCATTCACCTTCCAATATCCTTTAGAATATTACATGCAAAGGGAAGTTTAGACAAAATCATAAGTACCTTAGGCAATCATAATGTTTTCATCTTAATTTGGAAAGTCTAATAAAGAGAATATTTTTCCATGCCATGAATAACATCACAGTTTATTATGTTGATTGCACTGCTATATCAGCATTATTGTTCTGACAGAGAACACTGAAAGTTTGTAACATGAAATGAACTTTTCATTTGTGTCAACAAAAGAATATTATAGCATTATTAAAGAGCACAGAGACCACACTGAAATAGGAAAATCCCACTTTTGGAATCTAACATTTAATGAGATGAGAGCATTGATCTTATTATACCACACACTAGTATTGCTGAGGATGGAAATTGTGTTTTAGCTCTCATTATGACTTACGGATTGGCAGTAGATCTTGTGCATTTGCAATCACATTGGGATAAAAATTAGATATTCCTCTTGTACATTCTGAAAATTACTTAAGTTTGTTCATTCGTAATGTCAGTTTTTTCTTTCTTTATGGGTTTTCTTCTGACAGAATCCACAGAACCACAGTATGAAACCAGAAGACAGCACCATCCATGAACTAACAGTCTAAGTATCAGAAAAAATAGATGAAGACATGTAGGAAGAAAAGGTTACAACATATATGAAGAGAGATCATATGGTAAGAGATCAAGGGATAAAAATACAACAAATTATTGTTATATAATATATTATTATATGTCACAGGCATCATCCACCTAAGCTGTTAACTAGCATGTGGAAACTCAAGAATCTGATTCAACTCACCTGTTTTAAATACCTGTTAAAGGATGACATTAATGATTCTCTCCTAGTTCCTTCCTCTTGTGTTTATAGAGGAAGCTCAGAAGAGACCAATTAGACATGTAAGATCAGAGGAATTCTGTCTTCAGTACCACATGGCAAATGTCAGCTGCCTGGTCAACAGACACATTGAAACTTCCAAATGTAACTTGATACAAACATTTGGGGGTATCATATGTAGATACAGTATATAAATACATTGCTAAGGCATTAGTGTAGGAACAACAGGAAATGTCAGGATCTGATTTGTAGATGAAGAAAGGATTTCACCCCTTTATTATACACAAAAGAAGATAATGTGTCCCTGTTGAAATAACACCTTTCTCCTTCCGGACTTTCACGCAATCATGAAAAATTAGGTTTTTCAACTGTTCCATTTAAAATTAATTAGAAACTTTGGGAGCGTCAAATATTTCCATGTAAATATTATAGTTCTTACAGTATGTTCTTTCTCATTAATTATTTCCATAATATTGTATATTCCTTTCACTTTGCCTACATAATTACCTTATTCACAGATTCATATGTGAGGAAAAAAAACCTGTACATAAACTCAGTAGTTATTAGTAAGCAAATTTAATGCTTAGATACGGTAAAGAACAGCTCATCTCAACACTTCAGTAACTCTTATGTGAGTAGTCAAACAACGGATTTAATTAAACCAATCACAAACATTTTTCTATATTTGAAAACAGTTTTATTCTGAAGCTTTTGTGATGCCTTGGTGTGGAGGTGGATACAATTTAAATTAATACAATGCAATTCAAAGGTATGGTTATTATATGGGGTCATTACAATGTAGGGTTTGCATTGTTTGGGTGTATTAACTCTGCATTTCCATCTCTTATTATATTTTGATGTCTTTGTGTAACAGTAAAATTACTTTTCGTGACTTTATGATTTTGCCATGCTCAAATGGCAATGTGTTTACTCAATTCTGTTTTTACGGAGCTTTTTAAGTTTGTGTTGTCTTGAGATACACACACTGTATTTGCATTCCTGTCAGCAGCTGTGGAGAGAGAATAGAATGGGGACATAAGCAGAGTCAAAGCAAATCATTTTATGAAAAAAGTCTGACTTAATATTTTCAGTGTTACTCCAGTTCCACTTTTGAGTTTGATTAGCAGTGATGACAATAGCTTTATTCTGAGCTGACCCTTTACTAATATAAGATGACATTTCTAATATCGTGCTTTGTGTGGCCACGCTGTTATTATACAAAAGCCTGTCTGAATCGAGTCCTCAGATGTAAAACGTTCCCAGGGATCATTTTCTAAATTACAGTGTGAGAGATGCATTCAGCAAGGTAGAGAGGCACCAGTGTCTGCACTGAAGGGCATGTCTAGCAGCAGAGCTTGCTGGCTGACTGACTTAATTCGAGGTGATACAAAAGTTTGCAGTACCAAGCTGGTACATTTTTAAATTAATCTCTTCGTAATTCTCATTAAGTAGGTAGCACATGTTTTTCCCCACATCCTGCCATTACTCAGGGATGGAAGCAGGATGCATGACTCATTGTTTAGTGTAAATTATTTTTGGCTATAGCTTTGGTACTGAGGAACATTTTAATAGACTCAACATTTTCAGTCACATTTTGTTTTCCCTCCCCTTCTGTGTGTTAGACATCATACATATATGCATATCTCTATTGATTGGGAGGAAGGAGATTGAATATCTGTGCATTCATGTAACAGAAAGTTCTGATGCTGCATTAACAGTTCATCTCCAGCAAAGCAGCGGTCCCAAGACTGTGGAGGTGGTACAGCTCTATCTGACCGCACCTTGAGCTAACTGGCCCTACTCAGGATGAGCTAGCCAGGGGGGGAAGAAAAAAAACATGCTGATGCAGCTCTCTTGCTTTTCATCTACGGCACTGGCCTGAGTACCAGCTTTCTCAGAGCTAGCTCAGGAGTCTGTCCCATGGATTTGCTTGGACATCCCAAATCCACAGTTTCCACACTAAGTATTGCGAACACTGGTGGCATCGTAGCAGCTGAGGATGTGGTCATACACCAGGGAGAGTGGTCCTTACAGCAGAACAGGGGGTCATAGCTGCTGAGAATTTAGAAACAATCTCTAAATCTTTCTGTGGATCTTCATTCAGGCAATTTGGTTAAGATTATAAAATGTGTTCAGAGTAGAACAAGAAATTAAGTGGAGTTGTTTTTATTTCATGGCTAGCACTCATTATGATAGCATACTTTTTTATTCTTTATTCTTTTTTCACATAAGCCAATAGACAGATAGGTAGATGAAAAATACAGGATGTATTCAATTGCACTGGTTAAATTGCCCCACTAACATAAAAATTGTTGAAGAAATTCAAAATTAAAAAAAAGAAAAATCCTTGAGGCCAAGGGAATGTTCTTTTCTTTATACCAAACTAATCTTTTTTTTTCTCTCAATATTCTCCTTGGTGGTATCAATACAGAGTTTGAAAATTATCTGGGGGAACTGACAGATCTGCCATGTTTTATAGGTTTAATTCATTACATTTTTATTTGTATTTCAGTAGAAATCATCTTGCACTGCTTAGAGGTTCCATTATACTTTTATTTTCTGTTCTACTCTGCGTATCCAAAGACCTGTACTAAAGTAAACACCCTCACAGTATTGCAAGCTACAGGAGCTATAGGTATCAGATTCATCAACATAAAGATTTAATCCTTCCTTCTTGTAGTGATCAGCCTACAGGACTATTGTACAAGAAGCTGGTGATCTGCATAATGGCCAGTTCGGTGTATGCCTCTATGTCATGAGTACTGTGTGACCACAGGGTGTATCTAACCAATAATATAATTAACCAATCTACACATAGTCAACATGTAGTTAATCAATGTACACGTAATCGATGTTATTGGTTTATCCTCATTCCAAGACTGATTGTTGTCAGTGCCTGACAGAACGGTACTGTGAGCAAGCCCCTGTAAAAATACTCATGGCCTTAGATCTGCCAAAGCTTACCATGGACAAGATCTGTGCAGCATGCCATGCCCTGACCAGACGTCCATCCAATACTGCAATATCTCAGGTTTCCCTGCATCAGAAGGGATGTAAGATTTTATAACTTGCTATCACCTTTTCCATGACTGTATTCTGTCTTGAAAGTGTTTGTGCCTTTCTTGTTGGGATCTGAAGAGCTAGCACCTCCTGGTTCCACCATGAAATGCAATACTTACTTTGCCCTTTTACCTATTACCTGCCTCTTTTTCTGAAGGGTGAGCGAAAGATGGGGTATACAAGCAAAGACATTTGCCTTACCAAACTAATACATTTTTAATTAATGATGAAAAAAATAAGCATTTTGAATGCTTGATATATAGGTCTAGAATCAGATTTCAAATCCAGAGGTTTAACAAAACATTTCTGAAATTGTATGGCTGTTAAAATGGGCTGGCAATGACACTGTAACAAGTTAATTTCATAAGTTATGGATACTGATACTCAAAAGCTATTTCTATGATATTACTGTGTTTACTACCCTAATTCTGATTTTAAAAAAGTTACACTTTTTTTGATTGCTGTTTTTATTTCAGAATAATTGCATTCAAATTTGAAGATATAGTTTAGATTGACTCAAGTCTTTCTTTCTGTGGTTGCAATATCTATGATATTTCTATGATATTTCTGTGTTTACTATCCTAATTCTGATGAAGGGCTGTGAAAAAAAATGGTTGTGTTTTTTTTTTTTTTTAAATTGCTGGTTTTATTTCAGAATAATTGGATTCAAATTTGAAGGTACAGTTTAGATTGACTCAAGTTTTTCTTTTTGTGGTTGCAACAGCCTTATGTTAAGAGATGATTTCTGAGCAAAGTGGTGACATTTAAAACGTCTGCAATATTATTTTTTCAAATAGTCAAGAAGGTTTTGATGGCCACCAAGTCAGAACGGAAACTGCAGTTAGATTTGTGTGTCATACTAACTCCTCTTCCTGCAAAACATAGTTTCTTAGATGTGATCAGAAACAATGACAAAAGAAGGCCTCCAAGGATGTACTATCACAGTATGTTTTACAGTGTTTCTTATAAAGCACACTATTTCTACAATGCATTAAACATACTTTTGAGTAAGAAACATTGCTAACAAAGATGCTGAACTGTAAAGGAAAACACTGATTACATGAAGGGTCTCCTGTCTCGAGGCTGCCTCAGCTCAATAACACTTCAGAAGGACCAGAGTCTCTTTTTAATGTAAAGATCACTTTAAAGTGAGGAACAAAGCTAACCTGAAAAGTGCTAGTTACCTTTATACACTGAAGGGCCTGAGGAGGCTGTTTGTTTATCTTATCTGGCCTAGCTGCATTCATCACTGTGTCATCAGAATTCCTGTCTGTTAGCAAGAGTATATTTAGTTGATAAATAATGTTTAAATTTTATTTTTAAAGGACATTTTCCTCCTCTCTAAAATTCTTTCCACCTTCCTACTTCATTGGAGATATTAAGAATATAGTCACACTTTCAAATGGAAGATAGTAAGATAGCAGTTAACACCAAAAAGTTTCTCAAACAGGTTTTCCTTTTCCAGATAAACTGTGTTCCCCCACTGTACATCTTCTGCATGTAACCATATGTCAAGTTTCCTTGTCTCAAACTCAGAAGTAATCCCCAACAGATGCCACCCAAGAGAGGCATGTGCACAAACAGAGCAATAAAACTACTGCAGAATACTTTACATGCCCTGAACTTTTCTAATGAGGTTTCCTTCACAGCTGATGTCTGACAAATGAGCCTCTGTCGTATAAAGCATGCTAGCTGGGGAGCTGAGAGCTGCCAATTATCAAGTATGTCACGCCAGGAAGCAGATGTGTGAGCTGTGGTCTGACTCTGACGTGTCATGTCAGACTACCCTGAGCATCTCCATGAGCCTCTGAGGTCCTGATCTTGCTTTCTCTATTTAGGCAAAAATCCCACTGAAACCAAGGCAGGGGTTGCTTCATTAGGTATGCAAAAATCAACAGCCCACAGATTCAATCATCTCAAGTACTTTTACATGACTCAAAGCTCAATACCTGTTTTAAAGGCAAAAAAATTATTATTGTCTATGAAAGAAATTAATAAGGTCCATAAATACCTTTATAGCTTAGACACCTGACCATCACTTCAGGAATCAATGAAGAAAATTTGCTTTTTTAATGCTCTGAATTGTTGTTGCCTTACCCTGAAGAGAAAACTTAGAAACTGAATTTTCATCAGAAAGGGCCCTAGAACACACCAGGAATATGCTCAAACACCTCAGACCTAACACCTCTCAGAAGTCCAGAGCGTAAGTCTTAAATGGTGTTTTTAATGTTGTCATGTGTACATAAACCACAAGGGTGGAAAGAGAAAGGCAGGCCATTCTTTCCCACCCAGGAATCCATTATTTATCCCATCCATCTGAGGTTAGAAAACCCTTCAGTCCTTCATCTGTTTTGAAGCAGGTGCTTTTGAAAAGAATGACTTATAATAAAATAAATAAAATAAAGCCTGAAAAAGGTTCACAAGATAATCTAAATTTATTCTCCTGCCCAGAAAAGGTTGCCATAGTTTCCTTCTCATTCTTCAGGGATGTTTGTCTAATCTGTTGTTGAAGTTCTATACTTACAGACTCTGCAGCTTCTGGGCAGCCTGTTTCAGCACTTCACTATCACTTTTATTTGGATCTTTTTTCCCCTAAAATATAACATGAATTTTCATTATTGGAATAAATCCTTTCACTTCTTTTTGAATTGGATAATAGATTGTTTTCTTCTTGTCTGCAGCAACCTTTTACATACTTAAAGGTTGCTATCACATCCCCATCAATCACCACTCCCTTCCCTCAATTAATAAACCCCAGATATTTCAATCTCTGATTACATGTCAGGTTTTGTAGTGTTCCAGCTCTTCTCATTGCTCTGCTGTGGATACTTCTGTAGTAGCTCAAACTGGTCACAGCATTGCAGCTGATGTTTTGCCCATGCAGTTTTAAGTGGAGATTAATAGCAACTGGCAGCAAAGGCAGTGGGGAAGAATCCTATTTCAGAGCATCCAGGCTTTTTGCTATTTATCAGGATGTCTAGCTAAGCTGTGTAGCCTGCTGTGACATAATAGTATGAATTTCATCCCATCTGAAAGTGTTAATTTCACTACCTTAAAAACATTTAGATTTGAAAGTCTCGTAAGACATTTGGAAACATTAAACTAACAGCCCACTGGATAATGTCATGTTCTATATTTAACAAGATAATCCACCTTTTATTTCCCCAACCAGAACAAAACTTCACATCAATGTGAGGATAATGCATTCATTTAAATCTGATAGTCTCAGCAGTTTTCAAAGTTGGGTTTTTTTTAGAAAATAAATTCCCAAAAGAAAATAAAAACAAAATTTCAGACAAAAGATTTGTCTCTTAGGATATAGCAGTAATTAATTCAGTACTTCTACCAGAAGTACTATAACAGAGAAAATCAATAAAAACCCTCTTTAAATACAGACTATGCACTTGAAGTTTGTCTGGTTTTATTTTGTTATGCCTGATAGTCACTCTATTCTTATGATTCATAATCAATATTAAATTAAAATAACTGGTCTATAAATCCACAATAGTGAGACTTCTGGCTTTCAAATATATATCATAAAACTATTTTTGTGTGTACAGTTTTTTAGTCTAATCCTCCACATGCTGTGTGCAGTTATTCTATGCAACAGGCAATCAGACAACAATTTTCTACTTAGAAATGTCATTGTCTACCTGCCTTAAACACACTGAGACAGTTCATCATTGCTTTACATATTGCAGGAGGGAAAGCAGAAATACCTATTTACTACCTATCAGGGCAATGGGAAATGACCTGTGAAGTTCTAGGGGAGGGGAGAACAGGCAATTTTCACAAAGTTTTCACTTCAGGAAGCACATTTTGCCTAACCAAATAAGACGTTGGGGCAGACTGCAACAGAGTAAGAAAGAAGGTAAGAAACTTGGTTATAAAGAAAATATAGAAGTTTAGGTAAACAGTGAAAGCCCTCTTCTATCTGCAGTAGAGGAGGTGAGAGGAAAAACAAAATAGTTTGTGTACTGAGGTACTCTCTTGTGACTTCATCCTCAGCTGACCCATCTCTGGTGAAAACTGTTGTCTCTGTGTGTGAGAGAATGGTTGGGTCTGCACTTGTCTAGGAAGTTGAATATAAATTGCCCCGTTTGTACTAGTTGTTAGCTGATAGCCATACAAATGTGTTCATTTCACTACTTATTTGGTAATAAGACTTAAGGATTTGAGCTGAGCTCTCATCCTCTTGGGACCACCTATCCTTCCCAGTAACTGCAATCTCAAAATCAGCATTTAGGCTTTAATCAACTATCACTATGAGTTTCCTAGATCCAGGATTTTCATGTCTGATTAGTCAATATTGGCTTCTCTTCACACTCTGAAGTAGAAGGGAGCAGGTAGGTGAAAGAACAGGACTTCATTCCCAACCAGACAAATGGCAGATGTCACGGGAGCATCATGACCTTGCCTAGACCAAGAGCTGAGGACTGAGCATCATCAGCCATGGCAGACAGGGCAATACAGACAAGAACGGAGTGGGATAAGCCTTGGTAGGGGCCCTGGACCAACAAGTGACAGGAGAACGACACCTGAAACTGCTGAAAAGGTGCAGTGCGATATCATCATGGACTGGTTTGACTGATGGCCTGTGCCAACATGTAGCCACAAGCCTGTCTCCAGGGATAGAAACTGGGGGAAACACCACTACATGGATGCCCGGTGCTACGTATGAGCAGAGAGCCCATGTCAGGGACAAGCCACTGACCAGAGCCTGACACTGAGCCTGACCAGGGTGAGCACCATGTTTCCCCAGGCTGGGCTGTGCTGACCCACCAGAGGGGTTCTGGGGAGCGGGTCTTGCCTAACTCCCACTCTATGCACATGTACGTGTGTAGGCATGTATGCGCACAAAGCTTTTCTGATGCAACCTGTCTCTTGCTTGGCCCACTTCATAAATTGAGCTTAGCAGTGTCCATGGACAGATGTTCCTTTTTGCCTCATTGCAGTAGAAAGTTATGTCTTGGGACTGTAACCTATATAGCTGGATCATGCACTTAAACCTAAGTATGCTCCTCTGTTGGAGATGATGTATGTCACAGATCCCTCGCTTACTAAGAAAGCATCTATTTCCATTTACTGAAAGATTGTACAATTTCTTAAGGGTTTCATGGACTGAACATATACTATAGTGATGCCCAATTTTGCTGTAAGTACTAATTTTCCTTGACCTCCTTTAGTGCTCTAAGTGTTTTTTATTATGTTCCATAATTATAAATTCCTATCCAACATTTTTGAACAGCTTCCAGTAATGCATTAAACAATGTTACTAAAAGCTGTCATATATTTCATTTCTCCTCTTCTGTTTATTCTAACAGGATCTTGTCCTTTCACTTGTTTTCTAACAGTATTTTGAGAAATAAGGGGCTGGGATTACATGTTTGTTTGAAAAAGAGGAGCAGAAATGAGGAATAGCTTGAAGAAAATGTATCTTTTTCACATTTATACTTACACTCTTAAGTATAAGAGTTCTTAAGTATAGTATTTACTTAGGTTACTGAAGTTCAGATAAAATTATTATTATAACACTAGAGAACACTGTTTTATGGAAAAGGAATTCTTCCAGAATTTAGCATATTTGGTAAAGACAGTTATTTAACATATTATCAAACCAAGGAAATAAATACTACTGTCTTCTTCCTAATGGCATTTTTTAAACAGTCTGAGATAAGAATTATACATATAATTATACATTTTAAATACTGGTTTTCATATTAACATGCTGGTTTTATCAGCTAACGCATAACAGGAATGCATATTAATTTTATGTATATATGTGTGTGTGTGTATATATATATATAAAAAGCTTGATCAAAAACTTTTTGAGTTTAACTCCAGATTTTTTTATTTTGGTTGAAAGCAGAAGAGATACAAGGGGGAAGAATGACTAGTTACTCTTTTTTTATTTTTATATTACATTGAAATCATATAACCTAGCATAACTACCTTTGTCTGTGTAGCTATAGACTATATAAGCCTACTCCTAATAATGTTAATTGTATTTTCTAATTATTATTTATTTTATTTAAGTATGGTTTTATAACCATTTTCTTGATGCTTTTAAACATCTATTTTTGCTCTAAGAAAGTTTGCCATATAATCAAGTCTCATGAGTGCGGACAAAATGTTGTCATTTTCCCCACTGTATTAGTCAGTTTGATTAACGTTGCTTTCTGAAGGATGTCTGATCTTGTAATGGTATTATATTCTGATTCTTATTATGCTGTTGTGCTGCCTCCAGTATGAGATCCACAGCACCATAAACAATTGATAACCCACTTGTGGCTTTTGTGACCCATATTTTCTCCAGATTATACTGTAGCTGTCCCTACCTGTAAAATCTTCTTTTTCTTACTTGCTTCACATTAGTATCGATTCTGTTAACAATAATTATCATCATTCCACATTTCTCCTTTCCTCTCTGTTGTATACAACTCCTCCAAACACCACATAGGGTTAACATTTTGATAGAGACATAGAATATTTTGACAAACGCAATTCTTGTAATTTACAGTACAGAACAAGATGATAATGAACACTGCTCTGAACTAGACCTTTGGGTTGTTATTTGTCTCGTTGTTTGAATAAGAATGTGCTTGAAGTTATGATCTAAGAGGACGCTTCTGCCACCTTCAAAATGAAAAATAATGGCAGCAGAAAAAAAAAAAAACTGTAATGATTTTATACCAGTCAAAATCTCCCAGATATTACAAAGCCCTTTATCTGTGTGATGGAAAATATTAAAAAAAACCCACAATAACACAAACCTTTAATAAAATATAAGAATGAAATGGGTCACCAAACAGATGACATATATTTGCTAACCCAAGGAAATATTTCCTAGTATATACAATTACTCTTTCTGTTGAGTGCCATGACACCTATTATGAGATATAATATTACTTGGAGAAGACCTGTGTTGTCCACTTGAAGAATAATTAAGTTTTCCACTGTTCAGTAGATTACATCTGAAAGCACAACCATAGATGGAGATAACAAGGCAGAAAGGCAAGCTTCTATCAAATTGAAATCATAAAAGAGAGAGAGAAAAAAAAGGAAGAACAGCACAATATTTTTACTTTTAAAATATGAAGGCTTTTTTTCCTCCTGAAGTGTTTTGGTATTGTTTTTTAAATTTGGGTTTGGGCAGCAGCAATCAATTACAAATATTTTGTTTGTAGAAAACCAGTTTTTATTTGAGTACATAAACCAGCTTTAATGACATAGTATGTTATTCTGCACAAAAGAATATTCTAGTTTAGAGAAAATTGGCCATAGACTGGTGAAAAAACATTTCATCTAGCATCAGTTTATCATCGTGTTTAGAATAAATCTTTGCATAGAGTTTTTCCAAGGCCTGAATCTACACAACAAGTTAGGGATTTGTTCAACCTTTTCTTAATACACTTACAACTTCTATTAATGTGAATTCCCATACTGTCTACTATATAAAATAAAGTCACTGAACCACATCCTGACAGCTAGGTGCCTACACTATCCAATATTTAAATACCTAAATCCAAGAAAATAATCTGTCATATCCTTGCCTCACCTGAAAAGTTGTGTTAAATTTTTCTGTAGCAACATCCCAAATTCTGCTACTGTACAAACTCAAAACCTGACAGGTCTGGTCACCTTACACTGGTATTGAATTACAGAGGACAGGAGCAGAGAGAAATTACAGAGGTTTCCTATCCATTCCTTGACTCAAGGTCAGATCAGCTATACATGTGTTATTCATAATAGATTATTACAATTTATTTTTAAGGAGCTTTTCATTAACTAGTGCAGCTTGGCTGCTCTGGATGTAGACATCTAAAATTAGGTGAGATGAATCCCAGCTTTTGTGTGAGGAACAGAATACATAAATATAATGGGAAGAAGGGGTGGTAAGAAAAATGCGTTAAAAAAGAAAAGATTTCTGCCCTAGCAACTGGAAGAGCCTAACCAATAATAGCAGGATATAACTATTTGTGATTTTAAAGGTCACACCTAGACAAAATAAAAAAGACTGCAATAGAAACTTGGGCGTTAAACGATATAATATGGAGTACTATTCTGTAACAAAGTGGTTGGAATTGGGTCCTATAGCTGCTTCCATGCATTGTGGACAGGAGTTGGATGACTAAATTATTCTTTCTGCTCCAGTCTAAATTACAAATACACATATAATAGGGTTTATAATACTTTTCTAAAGGGCAGCACTCTTTTATTTCAGCTATGGAAAATACCTATGCTGCTGAGGAATGAATTTTCACAGTTTGATATTGACATGAATTTTATGAATTCTACTGGAAATAGAATACCTTTCAAACTTCAAGTGAAATATTCTGTTGAAGCAAATGAGGCAGAACCATAAAAAATATTGAGACTTTTGAGTTAACAAGACCTTGCATGACATGCTGCATGAAATGAAAGACTTTTGCATTTCAGCCCAACTCCAATAAAGTAATAAACCTAAGAGATATTTGGCAAACATGTAAAAAACTCCTGAAGAGATTGAGAATTTCAGCACTTTTGTCTTCCTGTAATCTTATTTTCAAAGAGTAAAGGTTAAAAAGAAAAAACAAAACCCAAAAAAATCAAACTAAGAAAATGACAGAGCATTTGCATATCTGAAGTTTTAGCAAGTGGGGTGGGCATTCAGCTGTGTGCCACAGTCATCAGTGTCAGTTTATCTAATGTGTCATTTTGCCTGCTCAGAAGAGGCTGCCTAACTTCCATGCAGAAATCCAGTCGGTTTGTTTTGTAGCATGACAATGCTAGACATAGCATTATAAATCCCTAAAATGACGTATGTGCTTATTGCATGGGCACTATCACTATGGAAAAATGTTCAAAGCTTTCTGCAGTGAGAAAGAGAGATGCCATTTCTTATCTGGAGCTAGTCAGGATCTAAGGACACATGAAAAAAGAAGGGTAATGGTGAACCTCCAAGCATACTTATCCCACCCCTCCCACATCCAACAAGACTGAACTACCATACTTGAAGATATTCTGAGTGAAAGCACTTTCCCTGCTGGAATGGAACAGGAGAATGCAGAGGAGAACGCAGGCAGGAGCAAGCCTTATCCTGCAGTTGTAATCAGGGCACCTTATCAAAGGAAAAGTTTCAGGATCAACATTCCCCTTCAGTAATGACTGCTGGTCATTGGCCAGTGGTAGCTACTGCAAAATGCAGCACCACTTTGTTCCATCCTCAGTGAGAGTCAGACATTTTGTTGCCTGCTTTCTGGCCGTGCAACCCTAGCACTGCTAGCTGCAGAGGGGCTCTGCTTCAAACAGAGGGAGTGACAGGTACGTTTAGCCTGTGTGCTGTGGTTTCAACCTGCTAAGGCTGAGAAGGACCTGGTGCTCCAGGCTTTTGCTCTCACTTGTGGGGAATTATTTAAAACAATAGGCAATTTGAAAAAAAAACTAAAAAGAAAAAAAGAATCTTGCTTCATCCCTTCTTTTTTAACAGAGCAGCGTTGTAAGACTATCTTCAGAAGAGGGAGGAGAGTGAATCCTTGGTGGATGGAGCCTCCTGATAATTAATTCCTACTGTTTTCTTTTATAATCAGTGGTAAGTATTAGAGCCTGATGCTCAATAGGCAGATGTGCTGTTCTATTAGCCATCGCTCTGTATGCCTTTCTTGGATGTCACCTGTTAGCACAACTACACAGTCCTTGCCAGATCATGGGCAACACATACTCTGCTTCTCACTTTAGCTTTATGCTTACGTTCAAAGCTCTCTTCAGCTCTGCTGGACAGATTGAAGTCCTACTGAGGCCAGAATGACCTAACAACAGCAACAACGACAAAACCTTTCCAAATTGTTCAACATTCCTTATAGATTTTAGTTACATTTACCTCAGGACCAGAAAATTCCATATCACAGCTGGATAAAATCCCTGAACTACTGTTCCATGGGTTAACACAATATACAGTAGGTATCCTGTCTTCTAATAAAACTCTTCTTCTTTGATGTCTTTTATCACAAGTTTTTTATGATTGTGTATTTTTATATTATGAGGCTCATAATAAAAGCATACCCTTCTGATCATTAGATTTTTGTGCTATACTTTTCAAGCTAATAATAAAGGCTAAATTTGAAACTGTATCCTGTTTGTTTGACTTAATAATATGAGGCATAGGGACACTTGTTTAAGGACTGAGGCTTGTTTGTGCTTATTCAGTGAAAATCACCCAGCATAAACAACTTGCAGAAAGTTTATAGCCTACTTAAACGTCAGGAAAGCATTATTTTAATGACTTAGCTGCTAACACACCAAAGGCTTATGAATAAGCTGAACTTAAAACACATAAATGAATAAAACTGTGTGCTTTGTTAGATTTTATGTGAAATTTCAGTATAGCTACTTTATTCAGAGGTCTATATTGATAATGGTCAAATAACCCCCTCTTTTTGGTATTCATTTATTGGGCTAATCAATTATTCAACATAATTCAGCAAATACTTTCAATGTGTCCAAAAAAAAAAAAAAAATCAGGCTTGTTCTAATATTACTTACTTGGGAAAGAATATGGCTTGAAAATAACTCAAATGCAACAAGCTATAATCAGGAAGAAATCATCACTGATCAACAGAAATAGCGTTTCTGAGGATTACTCTTTGAATAATATAGAACAATTCAGCAGATCCTGACATGCATACCAGTGTACAGTGTCAGTATAGCATCTAAGAACATACAGTGGCCATATAAACTTCTAATGAAACTGAAACAGGAATCAGTTAAAATAACATTCCATGGTTAATACACAGAATAAAGACTGTAACAGGGTGTAACTAAACATGAGTTTATTCTAACAACATTTATGGAACAAAAATCAATTTTTTAATTAAGAGTACTTACTTTTCTAGACAAAGTTAAAAACAATAAAAAATACAAATTAGAACCCACTAAAGTAATAATAACTGATGGGAACAGAGAACAGATGATTCCATTAGCTGGGTATCATTAACCATCAACAAAGGCCAAATGAAAAAAACCTGCATTTTATCATGCTTTTTTTTTTTTAAAAAAAAACAACAAAACCTAAGAAAAATGCAAAGGTTTTTTAACAGAACTGACCCATTCACAGAGCAGGTGAATAGTACTGCATATGAAAAGCATGTTTAAAATAAAGAGCAAGAAAAAGGCAGAGGCAGGAATATTCTTGCATTAATGAAATACAGCGTTATATCAAAGTATAGTATCAACCTTGTAGCTATTCTGAACAAAAGGGAATGCGCAGGCAAAGTCAGGGAGGCAGTTGTGATCTTACTTTCCTGAGACTATATTTGAACATTAAAATTTAAGAATGAAAATAAGTACCTTGTTTTCAGCATATTAATGGGAAGAGATTTATTATAAAATGTGGGATTCTTTTGGAAAAGTGTCACAAAATTTGGGCAGAAGTGCATGGTATAAGTTGGTACATGATTAACCACAGAATAATGAAAAGCTCCAGACTTAAAATTACATCAACTGTATTTTAAATGGCAGGAAGCATTTACCTGTGTCATACTAACTGCCACCACAGAACTGTGCAGTCCAGTTACATCTTTATACATAGACTTCAAGGTTATAGGAATATGGGTAAGGGCACAGGCAAGGATACACAAGTGAAAATAAAAATGACTGGATAATTCTCAGTTGTACAGATCTAATACACAGCCAAAAACATTTGTAAATAATGGTATGTTAAGGCATGGGTAGTTACAGAGGAAATGCAGTGGAAAAGTTCATGGTAAATAAAGTTCAAAATCTGTCTACCCCTGGAATTAAATAAACTGTTCCAAATTCTTCCAATAAATTCTGTCAAATGGTAGCAATTTGTAGCAGTCCTTATGAATCATATGCAATACTGTAGCATCAGGTCTGCAAAGCTAATAAATCTACCCTAAGGCAAAATTTGTGCTCATGTATAGAAACAAAACCCATGCAGCAGAAATCACCCCTGTCAAACCCTTTAAAATTTTTTCCTCGGTATAGTTGTGTATTTTTTGCAAAAACATGTTTCCTGGACATGTCAATGCATTCCTCACATGTAGGTTTGGGATATATGTCTTATAAAATTATGATACATGTTTCAAAATGTGTATCAAAGCTTATGATTTTCTGATAATATTTTCAGAGAGCATTCTCTTTCATATGGGGAGTTCAAAGTAAATGGAAACTGATTCTTTCCTGAATTTTGATTACTGTATGTATTTTATGTGCTATTAATGTAGTTGTATTAAATAGACTAAACTGACAAGAAAAAATTTCATTTAGCACAATAGTTACACACAGAGTTATGTAAAGCAGCAGCTAAGCAAAGCTTTAAATACTTCCATGTAGAAATGGCTAAGACTGTTGCCTATTGACTTACTTTACTGTACCACAACTGCAGGATGTCGTAAAAACAGATTTCATTCTGTATTGTTCATACACAACACCCAGAAGTGTGCTAAGTCATTTGCAGGCATAAAAGAATCCTCTCTCCAGGAGATGGCTCTTTCATTCTTCCTTGTTTGGCTGTTACCTTTAATCTAAAATTAAAGCCATTTACACTGATAATATATGCTTGCTTCCTGCGTATCGAAAGCAAACCATAGACTCTGGTATTCAAGCAGGCTGCAGGATCAAAAGCCTCATCACTGCCTGACAGGCTATGAAGTAGCTGCCCCTGGAGAAAGGCTGAACTTCTGCTCCTACCACGCAATTCCTGGCCGCAGAGCCTGGCAGGCCTCCTCCCTGGCACAGCGTGGGGCATCGCTGGCAGCTTCCACTGCTAAAGGAAACAGAAGCAGCAGCAGCTATTTGCCTCCAGGCTGTAAGATGGATCATTTCAGGCAACTAATCCCCATTAAGAGGGCTGTAGTAAAAGACCTACTCTTGCAGGCATAGAAAAATGTGAAAACACTTTTAATTAAGGACTGGTATAAAGCGACAGCAGAATTAGGACTGTGTGATAATATTAATGACATTTTGAACAGTTGCAGATAGAGCTTACTCGTGCCACTTGCGCTTCCAGCTAAAGCTTGCTTCACAAAAATGAGTCCCCAGGGGCTGGATCTGCCAAGGTGCAGAGCTCTCTCACAAAGTAGAGCGTTCGTAACCGACACAGAAAGCAGAGAGACTTGGTCACGCTCAACCCCCCGCAGAAATGCCCGGCATCGGCAAGATCAAGTGTTATCATGAACTGTGAACAAAAGGCAGGCAGAAAACAATCTTCTGATCATGTCCAGCTTCTTTGCCTCTTCCAAGGCCCCAGCATGGCTGATTAAAAATGCACCGAAATTACTCAGTCAACCATTCCTGTTAGCGATGCTGATTTTTCTTTCTGAACATTTTGTCCTGTACCAAGCAGCACCTCAGTCTGAATTCAGCCTCCAGCTATATTGTTATTCCTGTGATTTATAGCAGGAGAGCTGACACAGATTTCTACAGCAGTATATTGCTCTGCCCACTTCCTTCCAGACTGGGATTTCAGTCTCTTTCTTACATTTAGGTGTATCTGTCATTTTTCATTTCATTCCCTTAAATGCTAGACATACTTTGCTACAATTGGTGATGCTCTGCTATCAATTGGCAGTGACTCTGGCTTGTCCTTTAAACCGCCATCTGTCTTTGCCTTCCCCGGGTCGTGCTGATGCCAGCTGTGCTGGTAACTGGACACCGTTGCTGGAAGATTGTCTCTCACCAGTTGACACGATTTGCAGAGAACCCAAAAACCACAGGGGAAAAAAAAAAAAAGTGCTCATTATGCCAAATGTTACTCAGTGGTTCCAGCACTGATGGCAGCCAGACACGGGCACGTAAAGAGATTCTAGTAGCAGTGCTGGGATATAAAAATCCAGCATATGAACTCAATAACTCTGAGTAACATCAGAATGAGCAACTTGCCTGATACTCACAGAACCAGTATCAGTTACACTAGGTCTGTATCAAGGTATGATTGTTTGTAAATCTTTGTAATTTTTAAATAATTATTATGGGGTTTATGTGCATTTATTTGCATGCTTACCCAGAGGTGAAAAGGATATGCAAAAATTCTGTTTGGGAATTCAAAGATCACTGTTTGAAACCTCTGAGAGTCTGAAAATAGTCAAAATGCATGTTTGAAATGCGCATGTTGCCCACTGTCTTACACCACCCATTGTACATAAATATGTATGTCTGTATATGTATATACCATCTAATAAATAAAGTTGCAAATTATGACATGCATAAATAGCTCTTGGATTTTTAAAGATTAATAAACTCCTGGTTTTCTTGTTTCTGCAGATTGTTTCCATGTGTGCAGCTGTTTATGTACATTCTTAATGCTAGTATGAAGTTGACCCAAGTCTGCATTAGGCTTGTTTTTTCAGGTGTGAATCATGAATGCATCCATTTATCCACATTACTGGATTTGTTTCTGAATTAAGATGTGAAGAGAGGGCAAATCCAGGTGATAGTTTGGTGCTGAATGCGACACGAATTTGAGATTATCATTACATGTATTAATGGAAGATCTATCCTGGTTATCCCAAATGACAGTCAGTATAAACCTTATAGGAAACATAATATTTGTGTGTTATTCATTCTGTAGTGTTACAGAAATATGAGTTAGGGATCTATTTATTTATTTATTTTTATTGATGGTGGTGGTAGTACTGTCCTTAATAGCTGTTTGTCTGTAACACCAGCTGAAATGTTTACCAGGAATTCAACTAGCTGAGGCACAGACAGTTTCATAAAAGCCCTTAAAACAGCATCTCTTAAAATGTCTCCATTGTGAGACAAGATAGAAGTACTCTTTTCTGAGACTAAAAGTGGAAATGTCATTTGTCATTTAGAAACTAGAAATCTCTCCCATCCTTGTGTTTAGATTATGGTTTTAAAGCTCTGACATTTTTCACTACGGCTTAAACTACCATGTGCATAAATACATACACAGTTCTGCAGACAAGTTATTTTTCCAAATCAAAGCAAATCAACAGCTACTTAAAACATAATGCTGCAGATACTTGTGGGCAGGAACAGTCTGATTTGCCCATTGCATGAGTATTGATTTTTGATTGCAGAGGTTATTCTGCAGATGAAAAGATCATAATCATACTAAGAGATGCTTCACTGAAAACTTGCACTCTGCAAAACAAAATGGAAAAAAACAATTCAGCTAACTGAATAGAAAAGCAGCGATTACTGCTATCTTTGTCCTTGTTTCTAGGACCCTGCTGTAAATGATCTTAAATGTCTGTTCATATCAGTACTACCTAAATAGCCAGAAGTGGAAAGTGGGAAGTTGGGCAAAAGAGAAGGAGAAAAAAAAGAGAAATAAAGAACTCTCTAGTCTAGTTTCTTTATGCACGGCAAGGACTTGGCCCCAGTTCCTGTCCATCCTCCAATTCAGATGCTTGGAGAAGAGATCTGTAAACAGTGAGGGGCAGGAACACAACAGGTCAGAAAAAAAATGGATTTGTGGATTGTAGAGAAAAAAAATTGTTAAAAATTCAAGACAAGAAAGTGCTCAGCTGCTGAGCTGTGTCCTGGAACCACTTCAGGACCACCGACATATCCCTGTTTGACTTGAAAGTTCCTGAAAGCACCCCAACTTCTGCATCAGTGCACATGTACAACACCCTGGGCTGTGGGACTCAATTAATCATGTCAGGGTATGGGACGTAGACTGATTCCATGCCAATATCCCATGAAGTCCCTAATCTTGCTATACATACACAGTGCTTGTATAGCACACACAGGCTGCACAAAAAATGCAGGTGCATCTTCCAACTTCTTCAAAATGAAGAAACTGTGGTTCTCCTGTTGCCCTTTGGTATTATAGTTCCCGGATCAGAGCACCCGCTCTGCAAACAAAAGACCCAAGGTCATTTTTCTGCTCAGCATGAGCGGATTTAACCTCACATCATCTACCTCCTATGTGAGTGTCCTAAATATTAGACTGCAGAAACTTCTCTGCATGTGACAAGGAAAGTATCATCCCCTCCTACTGAAACTGCGGCTTTACAGCAAAAACTAAAATTCACTGGAGTAATAGTGGAATACAGAATCCCGAAGAAATTATCAGCTATTTTTGTACCTAAAACCACCAGCTTTGTGGATAAGAAAATGAAGAGTTAGCATTAATCAGGGTAAAGCTGAAATACCAGAGTAGGTGTATCAGAGCACTACCATCTCCATTCAGAAAGCATTAGCAGTCCGGTGTATCTTCTGGGAAGAGGCTGATTCTGCAGATGCCACAGGTGTATTTGGAGCATATATCTCAGATAAGTCCTCCCCAAGGACTATATGGAGAGGAACTTGAAGTGCAAGGAAGAAACTCAATCTGCACAGCTCTGGAGAGTAGAGTAAGCACTTAACTAGTAGGTATAAGGGGGCTGAAACCTGTTGTGGATCTAGTTCAAGGAAGAGCCACCAGAAATACTGTAGATGCCTGTGTTTCTGTTGTAGCATGGAAGTACTTAAGAAGATAATTCTATGGTAAGATTTCTGGGGCAACTGGTAAGCAGGTACGGTATGGACCCAGCTCTAGGGATTGCAAACACACTTTGTATTATAGCGTTACTACTTAAATTGGATAAAAATCATTGGACTACAAAAATATATTCATTGTGTTTTCTCCTCCCCTTTTTATCAGCTCCATCAGTCCCTCACTGCACAGCTGACATGTTATGAAAAGAGATCTGGAGATCACTCAGCCACTTCCACCATAGCTTGCTGCCTGACACAAGGGCACCTGCAACTGCAGTCCAGGCCTGTGATGTTCTGGTTGAATATTTTGGTCCACAGGGTATTATGGGGATGCAGATTATCCCAGATGGCCACAAGAGCCACTGTCATCACTGAAAGAGTAAGAATCCAATTGCTGCACTCTGTGTTAAATACAAGGTCGTTAGTTTATCTCAGACTTCATCTGAGCATGGCTTCCCAATCGTTCCCTCACAGGATTTGGCCAGCCAGATTGTTAGTGACTCCCAAGCAGCTAATGGGGGAATGGTGGAGGCTGAGCTATTCCACTGAATCAAGATAGTGATCCCTATGGCACAACTTTAACCTCTGAAATTTTTATTAAGTGAACACTCAAAATGTGTTTAGAAGTAATTCCTTTTTGTTGCATTCTTGGATTTAAACATATAATCATGTGGTGGGTTGACCTTGGCTGGCCACCAGGTGGCCACCAAGCTGCTCTATCACTCCCCCTTCTCAGCTGAACAAGGGGAGAAAAACAGAAAAGCCTCGTGAGTCGAGATAAGGATAGGGAGAGATTACTCACCAATTACCATCATGGGCAAAACCGACTCAACTTGGGGAAATTAATTTAATTTATTGCCAATCAAATCAGTGTTAAGGTAATGAGAAATAAAAACTAAATATTAAAAAACCTTCCCCCCACACCTCTCTTCTTCCTGAGCTCAACTTTACTCCTGAATTCTCTACCTCCTCCCCCCAAGCGGCACAGGGGGACGGGGAGTGGGGGTTGCAGTCAGATTACCATGTGTTGTCCCTGCTGCTCCTTCCTCTTCACACTCTTCCCCTGCTCCACTGTGGATTCCCTCCTGCACAAGACAGTCCTCCATGAATTGCTCCAACTTGGGTCCCTTCCACAGGCTGCAGCCCTTCAGGAGCAGACTGCTCCAGCATGGGTCCCCCACGGGGTCACAAGTCCTGCCACCAAACCTGCTCCAATGTGGGCTCCTCTCTCTCCACGGGTCAATAGGTCCTGCCAGGAGCCTGCTCCAGCATGGGCTTCCCATGGAGTCACAGCCTCCTTTGGGCATCCACCTACTCCGGCGCGAGGTCCTCCCCAGGCTGCAGGTGGATATCTGCTCCACTGTGGACCTCCCTGGGCTGCAGGGGCACAGCTGCCTCACCATGGTCTTCACCAGGGTCTGCAGGGGAATCTCTGTTCCAGCACCTGGAGCACCTCCTCCTCCTCCTTCTTCACTGACCTTGGTGTCTGCAGAGTTGTTCCTCTCACATATTCTCACTCCTCTCTCCCAGCTGCAATTGCAGAGGGTTTTTTTCCCCTTCTTAAATATGTTATCCCAGAGGCACTACCACCATTGCTGATTGGCTCGGCCTTGGCCAGTGGCAGGTCCATCTTGGAGCCAGCTGGCATTGACTGTATTGGACATAGCGGAAGCTTCTGGCATCTTCTCACAGAAGCCACCCCTGTAGCCCCCCCACTACCAAAACCTTGCCATGCAAACCCAATACAAATAATCTTTTGGATCTCATCTTTAATTTCCACATGCAAAGGCGTCTTATGTTTTTCATTTACCACAAATCGCTTATTTGTTTAACATAGTGAGGTTTGTGCCATCAAATTCATTATGGCTAGAAAGCAACAGTGGGCAAGCAACACCACTGAGTACTGCAGTGTGCTGGTGAACTATACGAAAGAATAACATCAAGATAGTACTTTTTTCACATTCAAACATCCTGAAGTTTTTTTCATTCCAGTGAACTGATCATGTTCAAATTTGCAAAAATAGTTCCTTGTCTTAGAAATGCTGGCTTTTTTAGCTATGTTACAGTCCTTGCTTCTGTCCTAAGAAGTTATTTTGTCTTTCCTTGTTCTTTATGCATCATTTTGGTCAGTGCTGGTCCTTCTGCAGAAGCACACACCATCATCTTCTCAAATTGCTACAGATTTTCTGTGAATAAAAAGCTTTGAACATAGAGGAAGTGGTCCAGCTAAGTTAAAATGGATGCCTCACTCCTTTACTGTGATCATAGAAAGCAGCTTTCTTTGCATTTATTTGAGTAATCTAAAAGGAGGTATTGACTTTGAGACAAACTTCAGTTGAATCTATATTTACTTACGTTTCCATTTTTAGGAATTTCAGTAATACACTTTTTCTCCACCATCAGCTTTAAAGTACACAGGGTCTAGATGAAAAGGATAAAAGTCAAAAATAGTTTATAAATTATGAGTAGGATGCAGGTTCTGAGTGCACATGGCTGGAGATGTGATAAACCTACATTTTTTAATCTCCCTGTGGTCAGCTTTGTGATACTGCTAGATATTCTGCTCTAGATATCTGTTCGAAGAACTGGCTCACTGGTGAGGAGGAAAACGGGCAGGTTTTCATTTCCACTCTCCAATAGTATGACTTTTTCCTGAACTGGCATTAATACTAGATTATACTATCCTCCCATTTCTGTTTTGAGGAACAATGGGCCAGAGAGATGAGGCTTTACTAAAATATAATGCAGAGCACACAAAAAAAATCTGTGTGAAATACGGAATTATAAGGTTGTTAAGGGAACGGCTATGGTTGATGAGGCAGTTTCAGCTTTGTAACTCAAATAGCAGAGGCAGCATGTTGTGGAGTAGAAACGTATGTACCAGCATGCCTCCACAGAAAATGTCAAAACAGTATTTTGCCTTTTTACCACTGTTACAGAGCTAGCTGCACTTTTGTCTTTTCAGTATTTCTGACTATATTCCTGAGATGTTAGGTGTCTTTGTCTTTGGATATAAGTTAAATGTTCTTCACCCAGACTGAGCATAAAGCAGTGCCACATCTAGTCGTACCAAGGTGTTTCACCTAGTATCCCGTGCCCAGCAATGTTCAAGAGAAGGAAAGATTATAAGAAATTGGGCATGTAGTGAGTGACACAGTCCCTCTCTGGCTTTAGCAGTGCCCCAGCTTTAACAGTCCCAGCTTTAACAGTCTCTCTGAATGAGAGGCTGCATCTCTAATACTGTGTCCATGTCTCAAAACAGATACAGGGCTTTTTTTGCTTTTTTTCCCATCCATGTAAATCCTTACCTCCGTGACTGTCTCTGATACTCATGTCCTCAGATTCCAGTGCCACAGTGCTGATGAGCAGCTACTAAAACAAAGTTGTTTGAAGGTTTGTTTGCTTGTTTGTTCAGCAATTGGAACAAAATGGCAGGCTAAGGGCTTTTAAAACAATCAGCCCAGGCATATCCAGCCTCACCTTATGCTTCCGTTCAAGCACAGTTAGATAAGCATTCCTCTTGAGTTAAAAAATGCAACCAAATCAAACCAGATCCAAGACTGCTTGTCCTAGTGGCCTCTGCCTTCCTTAAGTTGCATATATGTGCTTCTAGGAATCCCCCTGTATTTGCCAAGAGTTTCTGGGCATAGTTATCAAAAAGATGAACAGTTTCTTTGCTTCAGCCCCCAAGTGTGAAGTCTCTGGGGCCTGAAATGTTTTTTTTTTTTTTTTTTTTCTTGGGCTGATCAAAAATCCATACCGCAGAAATTTATCCAGGAGAACATCACATAGTACTTGCTCAGTGGCTTGGAAAGCTACACCTATATGAACCTTCTCATGAGCTGTCCCAGAACTTCTGAGGGTTTGGTGTCTGCTGTCAATAAGGCGGCTAAAACCATTGTCATTTATTGGTCCTATGCAAACTCCTTTACTGGTACCTCTTCTCTAGGCAAAAACATACAATCTTAAATCCAGTGTTAAAATATATGATGTTATTAAGTATAGTGAAAAAAGTATGGTGAAAATATAAGGTATAAGAGAAGGGACTTCTCCAGTTTACCAAATGTCAAACTAACTGAGCTGACAATTATAGGAGAGCTGAGGTTATCCTTCAAGCTACCAGATTT
The DNA here is from genome assembly GCF_030463565.1 of Pelecanus crispus. NCBI lineage: Eukaryota > Metazoa > Chordata > Aves > Pelecaniformes > Pelecanidae > Pelecanus > Pelecanus crispus. Next base: position 108,658,007 of record NC_134645.1, read on the forward strand.
GTAAAATTTACTGAAGCTGTTACATTTTGCTTGTTTCCAAGGGGTAAGTGGCATAGGTGAAGAACGCTTGTTCTTCTGGGTTATCAGAACACACAATTTAGTCAAAAGACATATATGAAATACAGCAACTCAGCTATAATAAGATCTTATTCAACTTTTTTCTACAGAAAGACATTAGTGTACTGAGTTGTATAAGTTGTCCTACTGTAGGAAATAGAGGTGCTTAGATATGGGAAAGTAAAGGGAAAACAGAAAGGAAATAGAAAGCAAACATTGTTCTCCAGAAAACAATGAATATAATATTAGAAAATGAAAGAACATAAATTTTGCATAAACAAATTGAACAGGCGACAGAGACAATGCCTCTGTTTGTGTACTGGTACTGAAAATTTGGACACAGAAGAGGATCTTGCATCCACTGATTCACTGTAATTGGAGACATTCAGAGCCAGCATGGTAAGGCTGTTCAACTTAACAGTCAGTCCTGTTAATGTATTGGAATGAAGAGCCTTCCTTGGTACAAGACAGACTCTACAGTTCAGAAATGTTATGCCATCACAGATGTACTTGCTTTTCCAGAAAAAGAATGTTCTGTAATAAAAAAATCCCAATAAAACTTGTTTTCAAGTCCTATATAATATAAATAACTCACAAATGCTTTGCCAACATAAGAAATGCATAAAGGAAAAATACTACTTTCTGCAGGAATATGGAAGATGTCTATGGAGTTATTATGGGAAAGATGATGCGTAAGAGTGAAGGCAGGGTAGTTTAGCAGAATAATGGTGGGTTAGGGTAGCTGTTGAGTTTGAAGTTATCCACAAGCCATTTGACATTGAAATACTGAAATTGCCATATAAACTATCAAAAATTGAGCACATTTTCTTCTTCTTTTTTCTTTCCTCAAGTAATAAAAATAGTGAGTCTTAGTTTTATATCAGTGAATCTTTAGGAAAATTCTTTTTATTATGAAAGCAATGATTCTCTCACTGTCAGAATATTAACACCTATAGAAGCAGTAGACAGTTTGCTGCCACAGTTACATGCAGACTGTATCATGCAAAAACTGAAGATACCCCAAAAATTTTTTTCAGACTGCTTTGGAAACTCTACTTCAGAAATATTTCTTACCATAACCTGAGACCATTTTTATTGTTTAGAAGTGAGGACTTTTTCTATCTGCTGGAGTTCAACAGGAAGCTTGAGCACGTACCTAGCTTTAAACTTTATAGTACCTCCATTGACTTCACTGAGATGTGTCATAGCCCAGATTTGTAACATGGATCAAAACCTAGCTTGGAGACAAAAAGTAAAGAGTGGGATTAAATGGCCAATTTTCAGTCCTAGCAAAAGGTTAATAGTGGGGGCCTCAAGGCTCAAGAGTAGGTGTCATGATGCTTAATGGTCTGGAAAGGGGATGAGTAGTGAGAAGCAACTTTTGCAGATGCCACAAAGATGTTTAGGATGGTCAAGCCCGTGCTGTACTGTTAGCTTCTTTGCAGGGGCCTAGAGAAGCCAAGAGGATGGGCAATATGATGATAGTAAAAAACCCACTGTTTTATCATTGAATATTGATAAATGGAAACTACCCTTGAAGGAAAGGAGGGGAAAAAAACTGCACAAAGGCTCAGCAAGTTTCAAAATTAATTATTAGATCATCAAGACAACTGAGAATAATATCTTACCACTACTGTAAAAATTCAAATGTTAGAAGATGCTTGATGTATAGTTTGATGTATAGCTGCAGTGAGAAAAATAAAAATGTTAGGAATGCATGAGGACTGAGTGATCACTATGTATACAGAGCTAGATAAACCTTGGATCTGATTCAATACCATGAAGTCGTGTTTCGAGTAGACAAGGATCCTCAATGAGTGAGTCCAAAAATTATCAACTAAGGAAATTCAAAATGCTGTGGGTTTCCTTCCTATACTATGAATAAGACTTGCTTTAGCTTTAGCTTGATGATTCTTTAGCACAGTTTTGAATACCTTTTCAAAAAGAAAGGTGAGGAGAATTAAATTAATTAAAGAGATGGAAATACCAGTTCTAAAGCTGTTGATATTCTTTGAAATAAGGTACACCTGAGTGTTTTGGGGGGGGTGGGTCCTTAAGCTGGAGGAGCAATACCAGACATTTTGCAGCATTAGCTGAGTCAAAATTATGACTTGAAAGCATAGTGCGAAAAACACTGCTATTATACCAGTCATTTGATGCAAAACACTTCACGTATCAGGGATTCAAAACAGAAGGGGCAAATTCTAGCTAGGAAGAAGCAAAATCCTTAAAAAAAAGAGGAAGTCATCAAAGCACAGAAGTGAAGGGCATCTCCAAGTTGTGCTGATGTCGGCCAGTACCTCACTGCTTGGTCATCACCAGGAGCATGACTGCATTCCTAACATACAGCTTATACCAGGCTACAGGAACTGTGTTCGACGTGGTTTTAAATACTATGTATAGTAAAGAAATTATACCTGAGTAAATTGTAGAACTAATTGCAAAGAAAGGAAAAGAACCTGTCTTTAATGATGGGTGAAAAATTGCAAAGAATGTAGCATTTTATGAGAATATTTTACATAGATATACAGAGTAAAAAGTGAGAGTTATTGTTGTTGCTTTTGAAGTATTGCATCTCCTATTTTGTAATTTTGCTATGTACGTTTTATTAAGAAATGTCAGTATGTTCTAACTACATTCAATGAACAATAGCAAAACTATCATAATTAATTTTTGAGTAGCTAATAAAACACTGTGTAGTGTAGTAGATAAAGAGTTTCTAAAACAACTAAGGAGACACAAACATTCAAATGTTTATGCAATTCACTTTCTGTCAGTGAGAGATTAATTTCTGGGGTTTTATCAAGCAAAATAAAATTAGATTTATGAAATTACATTTAATCCAAAATATATTATGCATATTTATTTGGCTCACTTTCTCGATCCAGGGCAAAAAAAAGTAAATTCCTTTTTATGCCCCAGCTCAAAGTCCATCTTTTAAATGGGAAGGATCTTTAGTGTCAAAACAGGACAAAATCCGCAATCTCTGTTGCAAATGAGACATACCATAGCACTGAGACAGTGGCTGGTGCTGGCTGCTTTCTAATCTTCCTCAGAGTTTTATTGCTCTTCTGGGGTCTAGTATCAGATGGAGCCCGATATAAATCTGGTCCCCAAATCAGGGATCAACAAATGATACTGTGACTTGGCCACAGTAGGTGGGAAAAGCTGTGACTGCAGGACTGCAGCTATGACTGTGATACCACAAGGAATACAGCAGCTGCGTGATGGTCATTACAGCATCTTTCTGCAGATACAGTCTTGTCAAATGAAAATCCCTCTGAATTCTTCCTGAAATCTGTCATCATTTGACCCAGCCATAAAAGGGTGCCTGATTGCTTATTCTGTGGAGCCAAAGGCAGTCAATTATGATGCTGGCCTTATTGTACACTTGCGTTTTGCTGGCTAGAAAAACTGGTATGCCTGAACCAATTAAACCAGTGAACCATTTGGGCTTAGATGGATCTTTGACCTCTGCCTATGAAGGCACGTTAGTCCTGCTATCCATCAGTAGAAGTGCTGTAGGGCCCAATTAGGCTTCATTCTGCCATTTAGACTGCTAATCCAGTACAGATACCGTGGCTAGTTTACTTTTCAAATTGACAGATTTCAGCCCACAAACCCCCTTCTTTCAGTACAGCCTTGGACACAGTATTTTGTAGCTGATGTTTGTTGTGTGGTAAAGGAAAATATTTATTTTCCAGTATATGTACTTACTGCAGAAAACCTCTGATCCTCAACTTCTCATTCCTCTGATACGTTATTGCTTGTAATTAATTCCCTGTCAGGCTCCCCAGCATTCTGGGCTACCCTTCAAGTGGGTAGTAGACGTAATATATTTTCAATCTTTGAATTTGAAAACCTTCCATAAGGAGACACGTGATAGTCAAAGTGTGTCAGAGGCATATAGTATATTGTAAAGTCCAGCGATCAGAAAAAAAAGAAAAGTGAAGAACAATTTTTCTGCAGAAAAGGATTATGGTAACTTTGACACCATTTTCCTGAATAGATCAAATCTCATGTGTTTTTAGACTCATATCTACTTATTTAGTGACAAAAATAAACACTTACTGTTTTTTTTATTTCTCTTAGCCCTGCAGAAGTAACATAACTATTTGAGACAGCTGGATACTATTCCATCTTGAGAATCATCAGCAGAATTGCTTGCTAAATCCCAATAGCTACACCTGTTCAAAAGCCTTGCAGGCAAAACAATCGCACAGGTACCACTGAGGGCATAATTTAGCCCTCAGGAACTTTGTTACTGGTGATGATATGTGATGTGGAAAGAAGCCTGCCTGCCTGCCTCTTGGAGCCCAGAATGAGTTTCAAAGACTGGTGCTCAGGAAAAGCTCATTTCACTCTCTAGACGAGCTGCTGGGCTGTGGAAATGAGTGTGATACCTGGACAGAAGGAGAAGACCCTCACTTCAGAAAATGGGCTAGTTTCACTGGTAGTCTGGCAGATGAAAGGCTGACTTGAATTTCACCGTGAATACTATTCACAGCCCTAGTGATTGCTGTGTCAGTTAGACAGCGCATCCAAGTAGAAAACATGTGAGCTGATGATATGTAGGTAAATATTATGACATAAAACTTGCTAGGAAAAGGTATCTTCTGTGAGCAAGTAATTTAATATAGAAGATTACTATTTCTATAACATAAACTACATTAAGTACTTGGTGTCAGCAGTTTCAGTATATCCTTCACCGGCAGTAGTAAGTATGCCTGGAAAATCTGACTCATAGTATGACAGGATTAAACTGGTGAAACCAGTGGGAGACAAAAATTGTTTTGTAGCCTGTGTGGTGGAATATGAGGTACTTAACACCCGCCGTTCTCCAGCCAGCCATCATTATTCCCGCAGTGCCATCTTCTGGTACAAACCAGAGATGTGCTGAAAGTAACTAATTTTCATATGTATCTGTTGCGGATTAATGATCTGATCCTGTATTAAGATACAAAGAAAACAAATAATCATTATTATTATAATAGCTTTTCTCATTTTCCATAATTTTAAGTTAATATTCAGGATTTCTTTCATAGATTAATATTTAGTACAAAGGGTGCCATATGGTACAGAATGCTTTCAAAAATTAGTGCATGTACTATACCTGAGCTAGAAATAACCCTATTTAGGTTATATAAATGCAGAGATAAACATTTCACACTTCATTCAAATGCAGATATGTATTTTATTTTCACAGAAAACCATAGGCATGCATGTTCTACCACACATGTGCTTTCCAAATCTGTGCACTGAATAATTACTCTAAATGTTTTAAAAGTTCCATAGCTCTTTTAATGTCTAATGATTCTCCTAGATTTCATACAAGAATTTGAGAACTTTACATGGGATTTCATACATTATGAAATCTGTACAGGGAGGGTAATTGCATCAAGTATAAATCCATAAAGTTTTATGAGGATGTAGGTCAGATCAGTCCTTCCATTGCAGGAACAGGTGGTGAAAATTTGTGGTTCTCATTCTGTTGGACCTTCCCTTGTGTTCGGTAATACTGATTGACTCTTTTTTTGCCCCACTTCTAAAGCTGCAGGAAAACAAGGAAAGAATAATATCATAGCTTTTTCTCTACCTTGGCTCAAAGTATGATTATTGCAACTGTTCCCCCATCCACATCCTCAACTATGGTCCCCTGCAAGATTTATTCTTATCCTATTTAATATCAGTCTGTTAGTGCTTAAATATATTGTGAGGCAACACAAGCTTAAGTGCCAGAAAGACAGTCATAACTCAATATTTATTTTATAAGAAGCACAAAGCAACATCTCCTTGTCTCAATAACTAGCTGAAAGCAGCGTCTGGATGAAAAACAACTGACTGAAGCACTAACCAGGTGTAAGTAAGCTTATTCTGACAATATGAGGACAGAACTTGTCATTTTTACAATACCCATTTCTGAAATTATCAGATAACCTCAGAGGTAAATTGGCTTTGTAGCACTAGTTGTCCAAATAACCAGTAGAGCAGAAAATACACACAGGCTTCTGTGCCTGGTCCCAAGACAGTGCCTTCTCATTTTAGTCAAAGGTTCATGATCTCCTTTCTTGAATGTGGGTATTTATCACAGGTAGGAATGAAGCTTGTGCTCTACATTAAGTCCTCAAAGGAAGCTTCACAGTAATATTTAGTAAACTACATTGAGGAAGTCAGGATCATCTAATTCTGTATTCTTCGAATGTGTGAGTTTCTGCTTTTTACTTTTACTAGACATGGGACTCAGTGGTCATATATTCTAGTATCAGTCAGTTTCAACACAGTATATCTTCTAAAACAGGGTATTTGAATGCATACACAGTAGAGATTGTTGAAAAATGTTCTTGTACTTCCCAGTCATCTTCAGAATGACTTTAGTGATTAACCAACAATGTGTCTGAACTGAACTATCGCTTTTTCTTTTTTATTGTTAATACTTAGAAAGAGGTTTTCTATCAGTCTGCCTTCCTTCTGCTTGTCTGCAGCTGACCTCTGCTTGTCCTCACACCATGAGGTTTCATTATTTATTTTGACAGTAACTGTCTTTTCCTCCTTCTTGACCACGCAGCTTCATATTCTTTCTTAAGTCATCTATTCATCAAAGATGAATTAATTGCTCAATGTACATTACCTATTTATCTTTTCCTTCTTCCTGGCTGGATATACACGCTTAAAGATAATGCCTCCAGAAATCTGTAAGGTTCATCAACTCGGGTGACTATATATTCTTCAGTCAGTATCACTGAATAACACACTGACTTTTTTTACAGTTTCAGTGAGCTTTATACTAGCTGAATAAAGCAAATCCCATTGTTGGTACTGTTGTGCAAGCCATTCCATTACATCAACACAAAAATGGAAGTTATGCAGAAGACTGAGACCTGTTGTTGTAGATACTCTATTCACTGTGGGAAATGAATTGATGAAATATAAAAGGCAAAAAGGCTTTTGTGCAAGCCCCTGAGTTGGGAGGGGCAGGTAGAGCTACAAAGAGAGGAGAAAGTTCTGTCTGGAAAGCACAGAGCTTGCTGGGCAGAGAGGATTTTCTGTTTCCGCAACTTGACTAAGATTTCTGCTTTATCTGTGCTCTGAGGCATATCATGCCCTCTTGTGTTTAGAATCAGGCCTTCTGTATAATCAGGGAGAAACTAGGATTGAATCCGTCTTTCTGTACAATATTAGGGATTTCCAAAAGGGTACATCTCAACCTAGATGAAATTCAGATACTCAGGAAGAAGATGCACATAGCTTGGATTCAGGAGAGGAAACAAAGTTCAGTGCAGGTCAAAAACTCCTGAGTGCACATGTGATCATCATGCGATCTCTCCTAGTTCATTTTGGTGCAAAGCCAAGCAAGTGAGCTTAGACCACTTTCAGCAGCTGTTTAATCTGTTTGATTTTGCACTTGGAGTCACCTAGCCAATATAGATGTGAGACAGTTTAAGGACCTGCTATTTACTGGCTGTACTTCTCAGCCATTCACCCAAAGCATTCTATGATTCTATGATGCACTGCTGTGAATGCTTCTAGCCACCAGTGGTACAGTCAGACTGGTCAGATTAACCCACAGTGGTTTAAGCAAGCCTGTTTGATTTTGTACAGTAGCAGAGGAGATGAGCACTCAGGAAGTCTCATCAGCGACAAAGTGACAAATAGCAGCTCATGGTGATAATGGCTATACCTGTCTCAGAGGGTTCTACCCATCCGGGGTGAAGCTCAGCAGATTAATTTGTCTGCTGGCAGTGTCAGCTGCATCCTCATTCTCCCTATAATGCTCTGTCCTTCTAGTGTAGAAAGAGAAACTCATGGCTTAAGCCTACGCAACTTCATAATTATGTAACTGGCTGCCAGGGAACAGAACTTGTTGCTCAACTATGTATTCCTCGGCTTTTTCTGACATCTGATTTGTTACTTACACAATTTAGACTGAAAAGCAAGAGACCAGAAGATTAACCAGCCAAGGTCCTGATCCCACCTCTGGGCTAAATACATCAAAATTCATCTCCACAATGTCCACATTCTACCCTCAGTGATATCTGAGCAATATCACTCAGGACAACAAATTGGTGTGAAGCAAGGCAATATTTGTCACCCATATTTTGCTATATTATAAATTCGTGGCAATAGCCAAAAAGGAAAGAGCAGATTGAATTCCACATCCTTGACTAACTTTGTAGGACTTGCTGTTGGGGTCACCCAGCTTCTATGTGCAAACTGTGTAAATCTGATATGGAATTTGTTGTGACACAATGAATATGGAACAGTGTCATTGTTCAAATTAGGAATGCCTTAAGCTTTGACTCACAACAGCCTTTTTACTCCCTTCTCTAATTACAAATTCTGCCATATGAAAGGTCATGAAACTGCGAGGTAGGACAACGTGTGAGGGAGAGGGATAGAGCTCCTTTGGTTTGGCTCTGACCTAAATCAAGCTGACAAGTGAACCAGCCTGTTTAACTGTGATGTTTCTGAGTAGAGGCTTTCAAACTCTGAAGCAATTTTCTGAGATCAGTACACAATGACTAGCTACCAGGACCTAAGACTTAGACCTGTGAACTCATCATCGTTTATACCTAAATCAGATATGCATACATTTGCAGGCCTAGTATTATTAAATTTCCAGAGTTAGATGCTGATCTATTTTAAAATCAACTACAAGCCTCCCATTTATTCTAATGGAAAAAAAAAAAAAAAGGGTTCAGTTTTAAGAATTTGATCGTTACTGTTACCACAATTCTAATTCATTAATCCTTTAACACTTTTTGAGGAAGATAAATGCAGTAATTCCCAGTTTCTGATTATCTGTTGATGCAGAGATACTAAAGACCTAATTTTAGCAGAACTTAGACACCTAAATCCCCATAAGAATAGGTGTATATTTGTCAAAGTGACCTGTTCATGTTCAGTTGGAAAATTGGGATGAAACCAGCACCGACCTCAGGTTTTTCAAATCCAAGGTCAGCATCCTAACATTAGAGCTTCCACCATTAAAAATTATCAATATTCACCCTCCTTGTGAGATTAGGGGGTTGCTAAATTCATTAGACAGACTGCAGCTGACAGTTTAGGAATACAAGTGACATTGTCAAGAAACTATGAAAGTCTTGAATTTCCCCAACTGTAGTTATCATAATACCATAGCTTATAAGTTTCTGAGAATTATTGCCTTATTACATACTCTTTTTTGTCTTAAAAATTGTTTAAAAATTTATTTTTGCTTACTAGATCATTCATTAAAAACATGGGCAGTTCTTTTGGAAATTCACTATCTTATGTTTGATAGGTATACCACAGGGGTTTGTAGTTTGTGCTCAGGACTTTGTGTGAAGAAGGTTTGGAGCTTTGAGACTAAGAAAATCATGAAATATGCATCGGAGAAAAGAAGGTTTTGAAGCAGCACAAAATTTGTACGTGAAATCCCCTGCTGAAAAAGACTCTAAATTGGATACAAAATAATTCAGAGGAAATGGGGATAAAAAGAAGGAGAGGGGGAAGAATATCTCAGACCACAAAGTTCTTTTACAGGTGAAATTCAGAGGTTCAGAAATCAATTATAAAAATGTGCCACAGGCTGCAACTTGGAATTCCAGTTCCTACATTTAAATCACGGTTTGTTTGTTTGATTGTTTTAAACACAAACATGAGAAAATTTTTCTTGTCTTCAAATCAGATGAGTAAAGGTGAACATATTTACTTAAGTTTTTTTCTTCTTTTTATTTTTTTACATCTACAGTATCTTTTAAAATGAAACTTTAAGTCAATAACGTAAGAATAAAAAAAAGTATGTCTTTGTAGGAAATGTTGCTCTTGGGTTAATATCTACTTTTTTAAAAAAACTAAAATATTTAAATTTGCATGATGAGACCTAATATTTTATTCATGGACTGAAAACACCATTTAAATAACATTAAGAACTATTTTTGCAGAGTCACTGAATGTACACTTTATACCTTCAATAGAAGGTCCCGGTAAGAAATATCCATTCCACTGCTGCTGCATGGCCATCAGCTAAAATGCTGCCCAGTGACAGCTTTGAAGACTAGCAAGTCTCTGACAAAATTCAGAAATAGACGGAAAAATGATCTTCCCATAGAGAAAATAAGATTATCAACAGCACTCGTTATGTCTGGTTGGCTGCTAGAACCTATTGAATAGTATAAAAATAATCCTTGAAAATTACAAGGCACTTCCCCAAAACCAAAAAGGAAGGGAAGCTGGACACCATATGGTAAGGACCGCAAATACACATATTGTTATATGAAAGGCTGTGATTCCTAAGTACTAGATAGGAGCCACTGCATCATCACATGGATGCTGCTTCCAGTTTCTGTGGTGCTACAACACAAATGCTGCCCCAAATAATGATTTCCATGGGGCAGTAGCTAAATGCTCCTATAATAGCAGCCACCCAAAAAAGTGGCAAGATGACTGTCCTGGTTTTGGCTGGGATAGAGTTAATTTTCTTCCTAGTAGCTGGCATAGTGATGTGGTTTGGATTTAGTAGGAGAATAAGGTCAATAACACGCTGATGTTTTAGTTTCTGCTAAGTAGTGCTTACACTAGTCAAGGACTTTTCAGCTTCCCATGCTCTGCCAGGTGCACAAGAAGATGGGAGGGGGCACAGCCAGGATAGTTGATCCAAACCGACCAAAGGGACATTCCATACTATATGATGTCATGCTCAGTATAGGAACTGGGGGAAAGCTGGCCGGGGGGCACTGCTTGGGGGCTGGCTGGGCATCAGTAGATTGGTGGTAAGCAATTGTTTTTCACTTGCATCACTTGTCTGTCTTGGGTTTTATTTCTCTCTCTTTCTGTTATTTTCCTTTTGATTACAATTTATTATTGTTGTTGTTGTTATTGGTATTATTTATTATTATTTTATTTTATTTAAATTATTAAACTGTTCTTATGTCATCCCACAAGCTTTCTCACTTTTACTCTTCCAATTCTCTCACCCATCCCACTGGGGTGGGGGGAGCAAGCAGCTGTGTAGTGCTTAGTTGCTGGCTGGGGTTAAACCACAACGACATACCTCCCAACACTGCTTTGAGCATAGGACTGCTTCCCACAATTCAAATAATGTATTTGTGGAAGAGACAAGACAACATAAGATTTCTGCTAATTACTCTAAAAGTCATGGTCTTCATTGGCCACCGGAAGCCGAGCAAATCACATACACTAAGCACAGTCCTCACTTTAGGCTTCAGGCTGGCATTCTCTTATCAGAGTTTCCAGCTCTTCCACAGCGGCTGAATCTAGCAGCAGTGCCGTGGCAGGCTCACATGTGCACGAGCTGTCCAAGCAGAAAGGAGGAGCTGGCAGGACACAGAAAGATGTTGTGTCACTAATGTTTTCCACAGCTTAGCCCTGGCACGTGACCCACCATGTAATCTGCTCCTCCTCATATACATGCAGCATGTGTTTTGTGAGGAGATGTAAGATTTCAGGCACACGTTTTATATGTCAAGACAGTAGGAGGTTTCTGGCCAGTCTATCTTATTTGTCTGTTCCACTCATGACAAGTAACACGTCTTCAGCACCCTCAGAGGACACTTAGGAAATCAGACATTAATGGCAAGATAGAAATTCTCCTGCCTACATTACAAGTCTTGTTCCCATGGCCCCTAGGATTTCCACTTGTGCTAGGGCTCTCATCAGCTCATTTCTTGGCAGCAACAGTTAGGCTTCTTTGAAAATGCCAGCTGTAGAAACATAGATGCCTTAGGGAGCTTAGGCATACAGGGAGATTAGTGCCAGCTCTGTTGCCTACCTGGTGCATTTTGGTGGCTATTTGCTTGTTCAAGTGTCAAAATCACTTTTAAAAGCCCGGCCAGAGGCTCTTAGCGCTCAATATATAAACAAGCAGATTAAAAGACTGTCACTACCACACTGATATTCACAGCAGGGTTTCCACGTATGCAGCTAATAAATAAGTAATGACAATAGAATAATTTCCGTTCTGCATTTGATTCTGTAATATTGCTCTGCAGTACTATTTCCAAAAAGAGAAAAGAGACAGAGATTAGTTGAGTTTTTCTTAGTCCCACATAAAACTTCTGGCAGAGGCAAAAATAAAATATCCATTTCAGTCCTTGCTTATGTGGGCAGTCATGTCATCTGAACAGAATTACACATCTGAACAGGATTATTTGTGTGTTTATGTCTATGAAAGCAGCAACTCAGAGAAAGAACATAGAAACATCTCAAAATGTATTACAAATCAACCAATTTTTTCCCTTATCACCAGCACCCATGCCAACTACTGTCCTTTGGAACAGTTAGTAGTGCAAAGCAAACAGGGACTCTCAATGATTTCCTTAAACTCTTTCTTCCATTCTGTCTCCATACCCCAAAAGAAGGCAGTCCTGATATAGCTGTAATGCTGACACAGCCCGTTTCCAGTGTGCCCTCTGCTACTTAGCAGAAGTAGCTATGGAGACAGGGAGGGGTAAATGAGAGGATGAACAGTCTTAAGTGGATTCAGATATGTTCCCTCAGAAAGTATTTATCAGTTAGTACAAATTGGGGCAGCTCTTAAGATGCTTTGCCCTGCCTTTGAGTCATTTGGACAGAGCAGGTACCCTAATTACCATCACAAAGTTCATCCTCTTGGCTGTATCTAGAACAAAGTGCCCAACACCACACATCACAACTCTAAATAATTAAATTGGACTATTAACATTCAGCAACAGCACCACCTGATTCAGTGGACATAGAGCAGCAGACTACCTAGATATCATAAGTATGGATGGAATATAACTGCTGCATCCCAAAGCAGGAGATACCTGATAATCTTATTCTGAACTGCAGCTTCACAGGTCAAAAAACTCTTAGCAGAAATGCAGCAGGGAATACGGCTTATAACCCATAACAAAGAAAATCTGAAATGTACTGAAGAACTTTGAATTTAAATAGCCTTAATAAGAGGATGAATGAAAAACAAAAGAATGTAAAAATGAACTTATAAACATATATTTAAAGAAGGGAGAAAAGCCAAAGCTTAGATGATAGTGGCTCCTAGAGGATGCCAAACATTTAAGAAAGTCATTAAAGATGATCCAAAGAAATGTGACCAAACTGGGGGAAAAAACAACTTGAACAGTGCTGAGGCAATCAAAGAACAAAATAACAGACTTTTAAGAACAGTACTTAGTTTGAAACAAACTGTCACACTGCTGAAGCAAATGCAAGCAGGGCACAGCCTTGTTGTTACATTCATTGTTCTCCCAACCTGCAAAGCAGAAGAAAGAGCATGGCAAAGAAGTGAAAAGACAACCACTCACCTGTTAATGATTCTCTCTTTCTGTTCCAAACAGGTCTTTGCTACTTTTCAAAAACCAAGAGGTCCTTTTTATTTTTCCTCCTCTTGCAAACTTTTCTATGAGTTATTGAAAAAGGTCAAAGAGTAAAAAGAAAACAAAACGAAACACCCCACCCCACCCCACCCCCAAAAAAAAAACCAAACCACAACATTGAGGAGACATAGTATTACAGAAAAAGAAAAGCACTTAAATAAAACCATGTATTAAAAGATCTTCCTACTCTGTGGGTGCCATTTTTTCTTTTTTTAAGGAAACTCCAAGGACAAAGAAGGATAGCATTTTGAATACCCTTGCCCATATTTTTCACATTTGCTGTATCTACTTGCTCTCTTTCCCTTTTTCTCCCTTCTCCACCACTTTCTTAAATGCTCTTTGTCTCTTTCTGGATCCCAGCATATAATTCAGTCACAGATTGCTGGACTGCATCATACTTTCGCACAATCACCTCAGCTAAATCCACTTGCCTGTAGTTCCCACACACTTGTAGAAATCTTCAAACTTTCCTCACTGCTCTCCGGTCTCTTCTAAGCACTCATCACCACAATTCACAGCATTTCTTTTTGTTGCCCTGCTGACAAGTAGTGGTTACACAGGGCCGCTCTATGGAAGTCTGAATCCTGGTTTGTGCCAGGTAGCAAAAGGCTTACCCATGCCACCATGCAGAACTCCTCAGAAGGCAAGAAACACCACAGACTGAGAAGCGACATTGATCAAAAGGAAATGATCTGTTAATACTACCACAGAAGCATGTCAAAATCAAGCCTGTTAACTGTGATACAGTCCAGAAATGATGTTAACATCTGAAATTAGGTTTAACTGATGAACAAAATAGTAGGACAATGAGTCATTATAACCATCATGGGAGGGTGGGGAAGAATTTTTTCTCTGGCAATAACTCCAGGAGAACAGATGGGTGCAATAGAGCAAACACTTCCCGGGATTCTCCGAGACACCATAGCACAATTAAGACTTCATGATTATATACCAAGAGATGTCCTTGAGAAAGAAAAGAATGAGGAGAAAGAGGATATCTAAGTGTCCTAGAGAGATTTGTATCCTGTTTTCTATTTTTCACAATAGAAGAATTAGGGAGTTTCTGATTAAATGCACAGACAGGACTGCCTGGCACCTGATAATACGAGATTTAGTATTCTTTTTCTGTCCCTTGTCCAATGTCTCTTTCTCTGGTCAACTGATTTTTTCTTTAGCACACTCTTCTGCCTTCTGTTTCAAAAGCCTGCCTTAACCAGGAAAAAGTGCCTTTTATACAATGTGACTGTGAATTTGTGACTAAAAAAGCAGGTATTAGAAACCACCTAATATTAGAACAATTTTTCTAGAGCTTTGATTGGCCAGTAATACTAAGTGGTTTGCCTGTTTGTCCTTAGCAGTGAGATAAAAAAAAATGTGCCTTCTGTCCCCTGTTAGCTATCTCTTCTTTTGTCTTCCCATTGCATGTTCCTTTTGTTTGGTCTTTCAAGAAGCACAATAGTATTCCTGTGACAAATTAAATTTTATGGAATACTACTCCAGTTCAACTAGTTTTTTTTCTTTTCCCTAAGGGAAAGGAAATTTTTTTACCATCTTTACTATGACACAAAAAGTTTGTGAAACACTGGGATTTACTTTATTCTCTCCTAAAGGAAAAGCAAAGAAGGAATTTCAAATGTTAGAATGAATACCTTACTTTGTAGTTCACATTTCCAACTCTGTACTGTCTTTCTTAAAAGTTTTAAAGACTTTCAGCAGTGACTATTTGCCATAAACTAACAAAGCTTCATTCACCACAACCTCACTCAAATAAATGTGACTTTACATCTCATTGGAGTCCCAGTGACACTCAGGCTAACATTAGGGCAAATTCCTGTTACAGACGGTCAAATATCACTACCAAGGCTTTCACAGATTTTTACTGATATTTGGTGATGCATTATAACATAGTTTGCTCATGTTTATGCTCCTTTTGTGTGTGTATCCTCTTAATAATCTGCAATCTGGATAAAAACAGTAGACAGATACTAAGCAGTAGGACCTGTATTTTTACCTCCCTTGCTGAAAACCTGCTCACTACGTAGTTTTTGCTTGGTTTCTCTCTCATCAGTTGACTCTTTTCTCTTGACTATAAAATCTAAATAGTATAGGCAACATGCAAGCCCCTCTGTGTAATAGCATGTCAACTAACGACAACAGTAGGGAAATTAAAATATTGATTTAAAACTGTTATACAGGAGATATTCACCACTAACTATGGTTTCAAAAGAGGCAACTATTCCTGCCTGATTCTGCACTGTCCATGGAATTTGGGGATGCCTGTTAACTGGGGTGCCTCAATGACTTAAGTGCAGTTGAGGTCTTTTTCTGCCTTACATCTGGAAAGAGAATTTGGTAGCTTTTGCCCTAGATAAAAGCACCTAAATTTAGAGTCATACTTCCAAACTTTAGGCACTGTATTTTGCAAATAATCAAACACTGTTTCTGGTTTGCTCATCTGGAATTAAGGACCTAAATTCTAAATTTTCCTATTGGATTCTAAAGTAACATTTAGGCTCTTCCACTCCATATTTCTAAGGGGCATGTAAGAAAGCAGAAAAAGGAACATGCATGTTATACCCAAAGCAAGAGCACTATGGCTCAGTTGATCATTCTTTTCACCAGCTCTCTTACATATATTATTACAACTATGTGATCCATTTCAATGAAATAAAAATAGCATGAACATGCTGAAAACAGTCACTTTACCTGTCTTAAAAGTAGAAGTACTCCATGAATAATTTTTTTTTTTTTATTTCACTAGCGTTACACAGGCTGCAGTGCCGGTTCAAAGTAACTCTTTTTGGTATTTGACAGAGATACTGCCTTTTATTCTGTGTTCACGCAGCATCACACAGTTGGGTGCTGCTCCATCACTCAGGCTCATAAATGCTATGATTATATAAATAAAAAGTAGTAACAGGATTATCTGCCAAATATAAAACTAAATTTTGGAAAGAACTGGGGAAATTGTATAAAGTACTTCTAAAGCATTGATTTCCTGAGTCAGCCTCATTTTGAGGAACTGTGGTCTATAAAAGGCAGTTTCCAATCCCCATCAGTGGTCGCTGGATGGCAGAGGGACTGAGAGCAGTAAAGATTTCCATTTGCGGTACTACTGAACGGGAACAGAGTCATCAAGGAACTCAGAGTCTTGAAGGAACTTTCTCACCTGTGAGAATTAAGCTGTCAGTTACAGGCATGACTCATGATCCCAGAGGGTTATAAGTACCAAAAGACCACTCCTGCAAAAGATGACCCAGATGAATTTAATTTCTCAAGGAGAAGGTAATCTTTTCTTAAAGTGTTTTTATTTTTTAGTGTTTTGGTACCTCTTCATTGATATTCTTACTACAGCTAACAAGTGGTTTCCAGCTTATAAAAATTAAACTTAGTCTGGGAAGATACTGTGAGTGCTGTGTCTCTGGGGAGAGTATGCTTATAGTTCTAATAAATAGTACACTGCATTCATATTTAACAAGTTAGTTTAAAGATAGTTACTTTGACTGTAATGAGTTTCACATGGATAAATCTGTGTGATGCTCCATTGGATCCTGACTTCTGCAGTAGATAGTGATCCCTGCAGTAGGAGATGTGTGCTTTACACTTTTCCTTGCTAATCATTATAATAGTTTACCAATAATCATACAGCAGTTGTATATTATTCTGTTTTGAGATATATGAGTATTATTAGTATTCACCAGTTCAAATACAGAACATACTTCATGATGATAAAGTAGGGGGCACACTTCAGAAATTGCTTTTTTTTGCATGATGCTATCTTCTAACTGGTCCTTTAAAAGAACAGAAATCAAAGGTGAATGGTCCCTAGATTCCTTGTCACCTGCAAACACCCTTAACAAAATCATTTTGGAAAAAGAAGTACTCAATGGAACTCAAATTTAAAAGTGCAAGCACAGAATAAAATGAGCTTCACTTTGAGAAAATAAAAATGAGTACTGTGAAATGTGTAGTTACAAAGTGATTAAGCTATAGTTTTGACCCTGCACTCCTTTGGATGTGTAAGACTTTACAACCAGAAAGACACTCAGTATAAAGTCCATCAGAAAGACTGAATCTTCTGTGACAGAGTCACTAGGGGCAAATTATTTGTTTTTGTGAAGTGAGTGAACCCCAGCAGCTGTCTAGCAAGCCTAGAGACCAGCTTTTGGTGTGTTCAGAGTAGGACTCAAGCACATGTGCCTCACTGAGATAATGGTAATCATGGCCTAAGCAGCCAGGGGGTAGACACAACCAGATAACGCCATTGGTTACCATGCAAATGTTCACCTTTCTGTTTTGCAAACCAGAGGAAAACTGGGGTAGAGCAACAGAATTACTAGGAGTATGAAAGGAGTGAACATAAGGAAAGGTTGAAGTGTTGGTTTGGTTTTTTTTAAATATGGTTAACTGACAACAAAGTTGTAGATAATAAACATAGATCTACAAATATTTGACATCTTAAAATCAAGGCTGAAGTGTGTTAATGTATTGTCCTGGAATGCGAGAAAGTTGATTAAAAGAATGTAGGTTGTCCAGCAAGAAAACATAATACCTGCAATAGAAATTGTCTGTGCCATAGAGCTTCTGTTTCATAACTGTATTAGTATGGCTTGCACACCAGCGTGGGGTTTTCTGCCAGCATTGCCAAAGTAGTAAGGATAGCAAAAGCTAAATTCACAAAAGTCCTCCACATTAGGACAGCAATGTCAACCAGGGAGTGGTTTATTGTTAACTACAGGAAAAAAGGAACAAAATATTGCAGTGATTACCTGATCTTATGAATTTGTGGATTTTTTTGAAGGGAACTAATGGAAGAAAGAAAAGTGCACAACAAAAATTAAAAGGAATTACTCTTGTACACATTTGACAGAATGAATGGGCAGATTTCATCTGGTTTCTAAAACCTCCCAAATCCATAAACCACAGAAAAATACAACTGTGTAACAGGTACGCAGAGGTCAAAACAAAAAAATTAATCTCTATATAAAGTTTTTAATATCTGTGTTTTTGTTGTGCATCCTTAAATGTAGCAATCACCTTTTGTAACATTTCACTTTATTATCCTTTGTAAATCTAAGGGTCTTGTACTTTTGAAGCTCATTATTACTAGAACCTGAATAAATAAATACAGGAAGAATAAATAAGAAAAAAAATACATAGGGAGGAAGGTAACGAACCTGGGCTTTTTTAACCTTGAGAAGAGATTGAAACGGAAGGGGGTGAATCTAGCAGCACCTAAACAGGGGCTACAGAGATGAGACAGATTCTTGTCAAAGCTGCACAGCAAAAGGACAAGATGAAATGGTCACTGTTTGCAAAAAGGGAAATTCTAATTGGGTATAAGGAAGAAATTGGTCAAAGTAAGAGTGGCTCAACACACTCTCATAGGAACACTTTACCCACAGAATTTAGGGAATCACCATTTCTGGAAATTTCAGAAGTGGGCTAGAGAAGACTCTGAACAAGTTAATACAGCTTTGAAATTAGCCCTGCTTTGCCCACAAAGCTGGCTTATATCACTTCCAGATGTGTTTTCCTTTTTTTCCCACTTAAATCTTTTTATCAGTTCGTGAATATCCTCAAATAACAGTGTCGTTTTTCAGTCTTCAGTCTTTCCTGGGTTTCTTTGTTCACAAATGAGATTTTAAAGCCTGAAAAAATGTTAGCATCTGGTTGCTTAGCCCCACACATGCTAATTGCTATGCTTTGCCACCACAGAATCCAGGAACCTCCTTCAATCCTACTATTTTATAATACTGCAAAAGGCTATTTCATCTGGAAAGTGGTGTTTGACTCCCACAAGTACTGGGTTCTTTGACCAGTACTCTTCCACTACAAACCCCGTTTCTCTACAGGTCACTCTGTGGTATGTTCAACACAGTTCTCAAAAGTAGAGAAACACAATGAGAGAGCCTGCATGGTAGAAATATTTCAATCATGAGACTTATAAATTCCATGGGAATAAATTTATACCAAAGTGTTGTTCATCTCTGTATGGCCCTGCAGCATAGGCAATCAAAGAAAAAGCATTATCACTGTCAACCCTGAAGTGATTTAGTTTAATATATCCTGTTATAAATGTTTGTTAGGTTTTATAAATGTTTGCTTATAAATGTTAGTTGCATCCCCCTGAATAGGGATGCAACTAAGATCCTTTGAATAGCCTTCTAGAGGCTTAGATATAGAGGCTTAGAGAGTCAAAACTTGCCTGTTTTATATGAATTGACATTTTTTAAAGGCACTGGAATACACTCATGCAGTTATTGCTTTAGCTAATGTAAATGAATACTGTGGCACAGATACAGACTGCTGGTTTTCATCAGAATAAAACTCAGATCATCCAAAGGTGAATTTTATCCTGCTGCAGGATTCTTTACTGTCTTATCAAATTTTAAAGAAAGGATATGACTTAAAACATTAATTCTATTCAATCTTTCTAAAAACATGGACTTATTCAAAATGTCCCCAGGTTTCATAAGTAGATGCTGATGACAAAGTACCTGTATTTAATTATTCATGTTCAGCTCCTGTCTGAAGTGCACAATCAACCTTTTTCCTACTTATGAAAGCCTTTTTGCTTTTTTTTTAATTATTATTATTTTATTTATAAGTTATTCTATCATGATCTGAAACAAGATTCAACTTTGTGATGGACTACCAGTGGAGAGAACAGCAGTAATTGAGCTACAACATTCACAGTTCTTAAACTCCCTATAGCTCTAAAGTTGCTATTTGTATGTACATAATATTTCTTAATGCATTTGCAATCATTGTTACTTCTACATTTCTTCTCAAGCATCACTCTAGCACAATTTAAGAGCATACAATGAGGTGCTGATCATCTCACTGCAAACAAAACATGTTCTCCTCTCCTCATACTACAGTTTCCTAATGGTATGCTTTCTTAGAGGGACTGTTCTAGGTGCCTCATTTTGGTCAGTTTTTATAATAGTTCATGTGGTAGTGCCATGTTTGGGAGAGTTAAAGAACATATCTTCTGCAAAACCTTTGAGCAGTATCACTGTAGCATATCAACATCAAGCTTTTGATCTTTCTGAATATCATCCCTATAGTTACTGGTTGTGTGGATACCACTGTCACCGTTGCCTATGTAACAGCATTGCTATGAAAGCTGGTGAAATCTCCACACTGGGTAAAGCTTTGCAAAGACGAGACAGCTAAACTCTGAATCCTCCTCCCCTTATGAAATCTTAGCTAGCTATAACACATATAGAAAAATAAAATAAAATCAGGGAGCACATAGAAAAACATGAAATTAGTTTTTGGTTAGTGTGGCATCTTTCTCCTCCTTGATAACAGAAATATGCCCAGAGGAAAAACAGCGTGAACTACAGAACCTGGCAGAAATAATTAGTTTTGAGACCAAATTCAAGACCTGAAGACAGGCACAAGGAGCAGTGTTGCTACATGAACATTAGAAGGAGTAGGAGTTACTCTTATCTAAATTAGAGGAAGCACGGTAGGTAGGTGGGGCAGTCTGGGTGATTAAATTAATTGACTCAGTTGTGCCCTTTCCATGACACTATTTCTATACATGGGACATAAATGCATGGATAAAAAGCTGTTGATAGGGATTTCCGGTACTATCTTCTCCTCTTCAAAGGTTATAGGAGACATTCTTCAGCACATCATACTTAAAGAATTGCTTCAAACTAAAATGTATAGAATTTATGAGGCCAGATTTTGAACCCTTAAACTTGTAGTAAAAAACATGTATATTTATATATTGATAAAAAGCAAAAAAAATCCTCCCAATTTTAAAGTGCTTATATCAATCATGTCCCAAAGTAATTAATTGTGTTTTAAATTCTTAGCATTAGAGGAGACCTTACTCAATGAGAAATAACTGCTACTGGGTGGAGGGGAAGTGTTTGATAAACTTAACCCTCAGGGTACAGGAACATAATTAACTAGAACCAAGCATCATTCTCAGAAGTCAATGACTCAAAGAATTTTTTAAGCTATTCTTCTGGCAAAAAACCCACTGCCTAGCCAGAACCTACATAAATTACTATACATCAGTTCTTTGTGTAACCCTAGGTATTATCACTTAACAATAAGATATTTTCAGGTTTCTTTAAGCATATTAGGACTTTCTGATTATTTAGACATTGAGAATTAATTTGTTTATATCAAAACTACTCTGTTTTATACATATCATACTGAAAGAATCCAATCCCACAAAGTACTTAACATCTCCCTCTGCCATTTAAAGTAAATCAAAACTGAGGCTCCTGAGACCTCTGAGGACTGGGCCCAAACACTGGTAAGATAATTTTTTTCCCCACTTAATGTCTAAATCCATTGCAAACAAGATTCTCCTTTCCTCTTGAGAGGACAGTTTCTAATTTAAAATCTTATTATCATCTCATTGATTTTAGCCAGTAACTTAGCCTTACAAAAATTCTTACATAGTTTTGTTTGTTTGTTTGTTTTTGTAGAAGGAAAAGGATCAACAAAACTATATTAAATTGGGAATTAGGGTTTGTCACTGTTTGTGGCAGTCTCTTCGGTTTTCATGTTTTCCCTTCTTTGCCCACTCTGCTTTTCCTCTCATCATTATGCACCTACCTTTTCTTCTATACCTGCCTTTTCAGAGCATAGTTTCTAGAGGGAAAACATTTTTATCTCCATAAATAAAATATACACATACATATATATAAATATACACACATTCATACAAATAAAAAATGTCAATATGTGAATTCCTACAATTTCAGTCCTCCCTTCCTGACTTCACTCTTCAAATTTGCACTTCTTATCAGATTATACGTTAGACAATGAATTAAGTTCTTCCTTATTGTAGTCTTATTTTCTACTACCAGTACTAGGAAAAGAAACTGAATTCAGTTGGTTTTATGTATTTTTGTGCCCAATACTAGTCATAGTTCATTGTTTGTCAAGGCTTAAAAAAAAAATCTCTGCAAGTGTGGCATTATTTAAAGTCCTAAATTAGAAGGAAAAAGAGAGCAGGATAAACAGCATATTTGCCTAGGGTGAGAGCTACTGTTATAGATTAAAGGAATTAGAAAACCCATCTCTTCTCTGCAAGATTAATTGAGCAGGTGTCTCTGCAGTACAGTGTTCAAAGAAAAGCATCAGCTTAGTAGAAGTGCAGAAATGCTGTTCTAGGGCAACTCAATAGCTGCTAAAGGTCATGATTTGCTGTGGGACTCCTGGACTTTCCCATAGGCTGCTGGTACCTGTTCCCTTTCCTGCAGCACCCAGCAAGAGATAAAGCCTGAGCATTACCTTACCTTTTGCTTGTGCAGAGATAAGGACCATGAGAATTCAACTGTCACAAAGGGTAAAATGACACTACCTTCAGCTTTGTGCTCAGGGTCATCTTTGCCTTGAATGGAAGAAAAAAGTATGTTAGGAGGGACCTCTGGAGGTCTGCAGCCCAACCACCTGCTCAAAGCGCGGCCAAGTGAGATCAGGTTGCTCAGCTCAGGGCCACATCCAGGCCCATTTTGAATATCTGTAAAGATGGAGAATCCACAGCCTCTCTGGGCAACCTGCGACAGGGTTTGACCAACCTCATGATGAAAAAGCCTTTCCGAGTCTCTTAATTGTCTAAGCTTTGTTTACTGCCTCTCACCTTGTCACTGTGCAACTCTGAGAGGAGTCTGTCTCTGTCTTCACTATATCCCTCTCCCCAGTAGGTAGTTCCAGACAATAGTAAGACCTTTTTTCTTAAGACTGAGCAAACCCAGATCCCACAATCTCTCCTATGTGCCCTAGCCTGATTGCTATTGGATACCTTGTAACAAGTCAAAATGATAGAGGTGTCTTTGCCCCTACCATTTGTATGGCTCACATACTCTGTCTGGCACAACTGCAGACCATGAAGTTATAATCCTACCATTAACAACTTACCTCAGGGGGAGAGGACAAAAACAAGAGACACTGAGCAAAACTTGAGTTCCTTTTACAGTTTTTACACTATCATTGTGTATGTGGTTTCTATGCCATAACTATGTTGCCTTTGCTGCAAAGTATTTATTCATCATACATGCCAGGATCTCTTCATTAGTACTTACTAAGTATTGTAATGTTATTACCCTTAAAAAAAATTATTTTCATGTGTATTATCTAATTAACTGTAAAAAAAGTGAACAGCATCAATTAAAAGCAAAGGAGAAAGGTTATTTAACTTGTAACGCTTGATTAGTGAAGGTTCAAGCTTTAGTGATCAATTACAAATTTGTGACTGATCCTGATTAGTGTCTTCTTGAGTGCTACCAAGTATCTTACACTTTTCTCACCTATAGTAAAATAGATATTTTACTTGCTGTTTTATATAATAAGAGATAAAGTTACTCTGTACAATAGAAAAGGTTGTATTTTACCATTTTAATAATTAGAGAATTACAGTTATAGTTGGTCTCAAGCATGAATCATAATTCAACAAATTGTAAATGGTGTGATGGTGGCTTGAACATTTAATGGAGCAATTTGTATGTGAGAGGGAGCTCATGAAAATGTCAGTGAAACAGGATACCTTAGCATAGTACAGCACATTAGATTGTTTCCTCTCACATCCCCTGTTTCTAACTTTCAGCGTGAAACAGCAGCATTTCTTTATGTGCAGTGCTGCTGAAGCAAAGCTCTTCCCTAGCCCAGGCTAGGCCGCGATCCCTCCTTCCTGTGGGAAAACCAGAATCATTACTATTGAGTCCATCTGCTGTCTTTTTTAACAGCTATTTGTTGTAGAGGGAACCCAGCTGGAATGGAAGAGCCTAGTTAATGGGGAAATGATTTGGAGTTTTTCTGAGGCTGAGGTCCCATACAGCCAACCTAATGGCTATTTACTGGGCTGTCATCTGTGCCTGCTGAATCCTGCACTTTCAGTTCGCTAACCTAGTGAAGAAGTGTCCATGTTGTGATGGCTGCTAGAGCTGCTGCGGGGAAAGGGGTGGGAACATGTAGAAGAAGCTGGGTGAGGGCAAGGGGAGAAAGGAGCACAGCAGTTACATACCGCACAACGGCAGCCAACTTACCTCGTTTTTAAGAATAATATGTGGAAAGAGGTGTGGATTTTATGTATGGATCTGGGTAGTTTTTTGGGGATAGGAAGAGATCCTTGCCTTGCCCTTAAAATCATAACTTCTTCCTTTAAGCAATGAATAAGTTGTTCTTCTGTAAGTTGGTGGAACTTGCAAAGTACTTTGGAATCTTTTGTAATTATTTACATTAACACACGGGGAGAAAAACACTCATGACAGGGCTCCGAAGTGGCTCCGGTTACTTCCAGTTTACATTACAGAGGGGACTATTAGTAATCTCTTCTAATTTTTGTTGTGTATCTTTTAAAAATATGGGCCTGCCCTGCATTAAATACATGACCTTAAAATAACATTACAAAGCTATACACCCTGTGCATTTCATAGAATCATAGAATCATTTAGGTTGGAAAAGACCTTTACGATCATCAAATCCAACCATTATCCTAGCACTGCCAAGTCCACCACTAAACCATGTCCCTAAGCACCACATCTGCACATCTTTTAAATACCTCCAGGGATGGGGACTCAACCACTTCCCTGGGCAGCCTGTTCCAATGCTTGACAACCCTTTCAGTGAAGAAATTTTTCCTAATATCCAATCTAAACCTCCCCTGGCACAACTTGAGGACATTTCCTCTTGTTCTATCGCTTCTTACTAGGGAAAAGAGACCAACACCAGTGCAGTGTAAGTTTGCACAGTAATTTCAAAAAATTAGCTTGACATCTTTTTTGCTGGCCTGGATGGGAAATGTTAGAACAGACCCTGATGATGCAGATAGGCCAAGTGCTGATTAACCTACCCAGAAACAAAGGAACAGCTTGAGGAACAGTAGCTTCAACCTTAAAAGAAGAGCACCAATAGCCAATACGTGGGGACAGGCTTAAGGTGACTGTTCTTTTATTGTTCATTTCTGTCTGGATTAAACTAGGCCTGTGAAAATGCCAGTTTAAATTGTAGGTGGCATGTTGCTGTGCTGAAGAGCAGCTAGAGCAGAGCGGATATGAATGACTTCAGCTGCGCAAACCATCTGGATAGAGCTGCAAGTTGACATTGTGGTCACATGGCCTTAAAAGCCTGGTCCCAAATCACAGTTTGCACTACATTGCTGTAACGGATATATTCCGAAATCACCTGCAAATGTGGTTCAGTCCTCTCCTCCCCCAAAGTATCAAGATATATGCTATACTGCTTGTAAGACAGAGAGATTAATCCTCAACTTTAAGAGCTGTATTTCTCATTTTTCTGCTTTACTCCCAACTAGTTAAAAGGTACAAATATCTTTTTCAAGTTCTTCTATATATTGTTTGTCCATCACATTCATATGATATATCAGTTTCTCCATTACCACAGTAGTGAAGTGCTTCATTGCCTCTAACATATTTAACCTCAGACTTCTCTTGCAAAGCAGAATATTGTCTCCATTCTGAAGTAAGTTCCAAAGTGGGAGTTACATATATAACAACTTTGGTGAATTTATACTAGTTCAAAAATTTAGCAGAGCTATCTTGGCACCCAGGGTAGTTGAACATCTATTTGATATTTTTCTCTCAAAATTGATATGTAATGGACAGGGGAAAAAAAAAAAAAAAAAGGAAAAATCAAGAAAATCACAATGAGGTGGTGGTGACAGATTTAACAGATATTAGTGTTTTCTTCTGTTGATGGCTTACGGAATTACATACACTGCAAACAACAGGGAAGGAACTTAGAAGTGAAGGTCAAGAAATCCTTTAATATAATGCTTCAGTGACATCAGCATCTTGTAGATTGCTGGAACAAAATTCATATTCTGGGTCATGTTAATCTTGGGTTGCTAACTAAGGGCTTACAATTAGAAAATAAATGTTTATTGCAGACAACCTGGCAACCTCCTGTTTAACTACATGTTATAACTGACCTCCTACTTGGAACAACTTTCACCATATACTATTGCATTTTTAAATAGCAGCTTTCTAGCTGCACTGAAAATTTTCAGGAGTATATTCTGTCTGGCCTGTGACTGATGGATTTGTGAGGGTGTATTACTGAAATAAACACATGCAAATACTGACTTCTTAAAGGGATGATGACCTTTTACACAGGATTTCAGTAAATTAAAATTAAAAAAAAATCCTTGCAGCCATCTTTTCAGTATTGTATGTACTTATAAATATTTCAAAACTAATATCAGAACAAAATCAGGTAGAGCTGGAAATGTGTGATCCATAAATGAATGAGATTATAAGTGTTATACAAGAATTATGGATTTCTATGGATAAGTATGAGGCAAATCATCCTTGTCTCAGTTCTTTCAAGGCAATAGATATACAAATCTAGTGCTGAAGACCTTGCCTGGACACAGTTATGACAAGCTTCCACCACAAGAGCCCAGCCATTATGGTCACAGCTCTGAGATCCATCAAAAAGACCACACCAGACTCTGAAACAGATAGACCTTAAACTGTATTTTAGACTTTCCTTTTACATATCACGTTAAGGCGCCTCACATTTTCATTTTTCCTGAGCCCTTTTAAGAGTGAATATCAGGACTGAATACAAGTGTCTGTTGTTGGAAAATGGCTGCAGTTGAACCCTGTAACCCTGAAATCTAACACAGCTCTGGTAAAATTCTAAGCATTTTTTAAATTCAGGAAAAGAATAAAATAGGATTGCTACCATATAATATGTAACTATGATGTAACTACTTTTGTTATGAAATAATTTTGCATGGTTTTGCCTTATGCATGAGAGACATTAAAGGAAGTAAAAAAATTAATAAATGTGAGATTTAATGATGGTCAGTTTTAACCATGAGAGAAAACAAATAATATCCTTAAAGCTGAGTCACACAAAATAAGCCAAATGTTTTGGTTAAGATCTAAAACCAAAATGCTGCACAGGTGAGGTTGTCTGTCTTGACTGAGACATTTTTAGGTAGCAATAGTGTTAAAGTAAACCAGATTCTTCTCTCAGTTTCCTGGTACACTTAAATAATCTGATTCTTTATATATCAGCTGGAGAGCAAAGCAATCAAACTGTTTGGAAATACTTAGGACAGAGTAAGGAGGTGAGTAATGGCCAATGGGCATTTCTTGTGAACCAAGCATGTCAACCCAGTCCTCCTGTGACAGGCTTCCAGGCCTTATGGATAAAGGGAAAAGTAGACAATCCATCTTGAATACAGTAAAGCTTTTTCACACTCTTTCAGATGACATTCTTACAGATAACTAAGCGAAAGCATTAGAAGGTGGATACAAACTGTTTGGAGAACTGTACGATGTAAGAACTACAGTGTGAGATTGTCGTGGCTTAGCCCCAGTTGGCAACCAAGCACCACACAGCCACTCGCTCACTCTCCTTGCCTGGTGGGATGGGGGAGAGAATCAGAAGAGCAAAAGAAAACTTGTGGGTTGAGATAAGAACAGTTTAAAATAACATTAATAATAATAATATTATAATAATGGTAATAGTAATAAAAATGTAATGTAAAGGAAAACAATGGGGGGGGTGGGGAACAAAACCCAGGAAAACCAGGTGATACAAACGCGCACCACCAGCTGACCAACGCCCAGCCAGTCCCCAAGCAGCGATCGCTGCCCCCCCGCCAACTCCCCCCAGTTTATATACTGAGCATGACGTCATATTGTATGGAATAGCTCTTTGGCCAGTTTGGATCAGCTGTCCTGGCTGTGCCTCCTCCCAGCTTCTTGTGCACCTGGCAGAGCATGGGAAGCTGAAAAAGCCCTTGACTAGTGTCAGCACTACTTAGCAACAACTAAAGAATCAGTGAGTAATCAACATTATTCTCATACTAAATCCAAACCACAGCACTACGCCATCTACTAGGAAGAAAATTAACTCTATCCCAGCCAAAACCAGGACAGAGATCCTAAAGAGATCTGCTCTGGTTTTGGGACTAGTCATATATTCCATGTAATAGAGACACACCTTATTTAATTTTATTGATTATACCAATAATGGTGGACTACACATGATTTAGAAAACATGCACTGAATTCAATGTTGTTCTAGTAAATTATAAGGAGGGTCTGTGTAAAACCATGGTGCTATTCAGTAGGGTTATGTGCAACGATCCCAGTCAGAAATAGTTAGTTAAACAAATACACAAAGAGGAACAACTGGTCAAGACTTCTGCAGAAAATTATTTCTAGGTCTAGTGGATGACAAGCTAGCTATGAAATAGACATATTATGCAAAAAAAGCACAAAATTGGACAATTTCCTCAATACCATTCTAGGTTGTATGGCCTAGAAATTTGGCCTACAAAGCACATGATGCAAGGCAATACTATTACTGGTAAGGCAAAGGGAAAACAGTATTCCAGGAAAGATGTAGATTTCTTGCAGTGGTGAGCCATGACAGTAATCAAGAGGTCTTGAAAATGTGATCTATGAGAGAAAACGGAATGAATTTGTGTTGTTTAGCATCAAGAAGGGAAGAGGATGGGAAATAAGGCAATAGATTTCAAGCATGTAAAAACAAACAAAAAAGATTACTGCAGAGAGGAAAGAATTATCTGTTTTTCATGACCATGATGAATAGGACAAAAACTAATGGGTGCATATTGCAGCAAGAAAGATTTAGGTTAGATATAAAGGAAAATATTATAGTAAGAAGTATAGTGAAGCACTGGGATAGATTGCCTGGCACTTCTAGTACTGGATGTCTTTACAAACAGGTTAACAAAACATCTATCAGGAATGACACAAGGTATATTTAATCTGGATTTGAACAGAGGGGTGGACTGGGTGAAATATTGAAATTCTGCGCTCTGATTACTTGGTTGTAGTTTATTATCTGACCTACTACTTATTTAAAATAATATTGCCTTTAACTCACCCACAGAGTTTAATCATGACTTTGATGTGACTACAAAACTATTTGGTGGCTTTGATTTTTTTGGGGGGGGACGGGAGGGAATGTTAGCCTTCACAATCTGTATGGTTAATGCCTATTTGCTAAAACTTTTTGATTTCTCTCCATTCTCCATAAAACTTCATTCTGCATTTGATCTTTTAGAAACTACTGGAATTCAAACTGTTAAGAACAAACAGATTATTTTAATTACTTGAGATCCATTTCTCCCTCTCTTTATTTTCAAACTGTTCTTACATAATCTGCGTGAGTAGTTCAGATTTTTCATATCATTGTTCATCGTACATATGTTGACATCATGTTCATATCTTTTTTTTTCTTTTGTTATGATTCCTTAAAAATCCTCACACTCCTTTTGGCTCTTGATTTTCTTAAAAAACATGACATTTGTAAATTTTTCTTCCTTACTCCAGGTTTTATATAACCCCTTATTGATTATACTCATAAACATGTTTTTATGCTGATAAACTGGAGAAATCAATTGCTAACTTTCTTTCTCAGTGACTTTACAACTCTTTCCTTCATGTCTTTAGTTTCTTTAATAGCCTCTCCCTTTTTTATCAAATTATTTCCTTTTAAAGAGCAAACTCAGTATTTCCACTGGTTTCACTATTATCCATAATTGCATAGTCAACTTGAAACAACCATGCTATGAATTCCTGATTCCTGTTGGTGATCAAACAGATAAGAATAGTTCAGCTTTAGCAAGAGTAAATCATCAATTAACCTTCATCCTAGACTTATATATATTCTGCTACTTACAGATAATCTATTTTATGTATATTCTAATGCCTTTAATGACATTTTTTCACCAGAGATTTTCTGAAGTACCAATTAATTTTTCTTTTTCTTGTTCTTGGTCTTTTTCTCATTCTTTTTCTTTCTTTCTCTTTGTCCTGGTTTCAGCTGGGATAGAGTTAATTTTCTTCCTAGTAGCAGGCATAGTGCTGTGTTTTGGATTTAATATGAGAAGAATGTTCATAATACACTGATGTTTTAGTTGTTGCTGAGTACTGCTTATGCTAGTCAAGGACTTTTCAGCTTCCCATGCTCTGCTAGGTGCACAAGAAACTGGGAGGGGGCACAGACAGAATAGTTGATCCAAAGTGACCACAGGGCTATTCCATACCATATGACATCATGCTCAGTATATAAACTGGGGGGGGGGGGTTGGCCGGGGAGCCGCGATCGCTGCTTGGGAACTGTCTGGGTATCGGTCAGCGGGTGGTGAGCAATTGCATTGTGCATCACTTGCTTTGTATATTATTATTATCATAGCGTTATTATTATCATTATTATTTTATTTTATTTCAATTATTAAACTGTTCTTATCTCAACCCAGGAGTGTTTCTTACTCTTACTCCTCCGATTCTCTCCCCCATCCCATCAGGGTAGGGGGAGTGAGCGAGCGGCTGCGTGGTGCTTAGTTACTGGCTGGGGCTAAACCATGACACTCTTTTTTTCTTTCTCTTTTTCTTCTTTTCCTTTTCCTTTTCCTTTTCCTTTTCCTTCTTTTCCTTTTCCTTTTCCTTTTCCTTTTCCTTTTCCTTTTCCTTTTCCTTTTCCTTTTCCTTTTCCTTTTCCTTTTCCTTTTCCTTTTCCTTCTTTTCCTTTTCCTTTTCCTTTTCCTTTTCCTTTTCCTTCTTTTCCTTTTCCTTTTCCTTTTCCTTTTCCTTTTCCTTTTCCTTTTCCTTTTCCTTTTCCTTTTCCTTTTCCTTTTCCTTTTCCTTTTCCTTCTTTTCCTTTTCCTTTTCCTTTTCCTTTTTGTTTTCCTTTTCCTTTTCCTTTTCCTTTTCCTTTTCCTTTTCCTTTTCCTTTTCCTTTTCCTTTTCCTTTTCCTTTTCGTTTCTCTTTCCATTATTTTTTTCTTTTTCTTTTTCTTTTTCTTTTTCTTTTTCTTTTTCTTTTTCTTTTTCTTTTTCTTTTTCTTTTTCTTTTTCTTTTTCTTTTTTTTCTTTTTCTTTTTCTTTTTCTTTTTCTTTTGCTTTTGCTTTTGCTTTTGCTTTTGCTTTCTTTTTCTTTTTCTTTTTCTTTTTCTTTTTCTTTTTCTTTTTCTTTTTCTTTTTATTTTTATTTTTATTTTTATTTTTATTTTTATTTTTATTTTTATTTTTTCTTTTTCCTTTTTCTTTTTCCTTTTTCTTTTTCCTTTTTCTTTTTCCTTTCCCTTTCCCTTTCCCTTTCCCTTTTCCTTTTCCTTTTCCTTTTCCTGTTCCTTTTCCTTTTTCTTCTCTTTCTTCTCTTTCTTCTCTTTCTTCTCCTTTTTCTTCTCTTTCTTCTCTTTCTTCTCCTTTTTCTTCTCCTTTTTCTGCTCCTTTTTCTTCTCCTTCTCCTTCTTTCTCTTTCTCTTTCTCTTTCTCTTTCTCTTTCTCTTTCTCTTTCTCTTTCTCTTTCTCTTTCTCTTTCTCTTTCTCTTTTTCTTTCTCTTTCTTTTCCTTTTTTAGATAGGGAGCACTGAATGGAAAAGAATTTGGACTGATTTTTAAGTGGATAATAACAGAATTAGTAGGATTGGACCCCACTCCAATGTATGTCAACACAGTTAGCTACACAGTGCATAATATACACTAATAGACATGATAACAGAAAAATTCTGGGGTTTTGATCCCTTTCCCTTTAGTATAACAACATCTACATAGGACTGTGTAAAAAAAACCTGTATTTTTTCCTCATTCAAAAGTTTTTCCAATGAGTTCCTGTGTGAATAATAACAATTGCGTCACATCATAGTTTATAATATATACAGGTAGCATGTCACTAGAAAAATTTCAATTTCCATAGAAGCTAACAGAGTAAGTTTCCTCCTTTGGGACTGGCACCATCGTTTTCTTCAGATTTGCAAATGATGGATTTAGAGTAGCAGTTGAGAGTGACAGGAGATTTTAGATTCTCTGATACCCTTGATCAGTTTTGATAAGACTATGGCAAGCTGTATGAAATATAGAAGATCCAATGCAGAGAAACTACATACTATAATGCTGCACAAGATTACCTTTTGAAACTGGCAGATGTGAAAAAAATTTTCTCATGGGGAAAAAAATGAGAGCATCTTAGAATTGTTCAGGCAGAGAAAAAAAAAAAAAAAAAGGCTTGTTTTCTTTTACTTTGTCTTTTCCTCCAGAGTGTAGTCCCATTCCTACAATAAAATCAAAACTTAACTATATGATTAAATGGAGTCAGGTGTTATGCTCAGAAAACATCTGAAATCCATGGATAAAAAGTGTTCCGTGCTTTTCAGGGACCAAACCAATGTATGATTGTTTAATGGTTTCCCCATGTAAAAAAAATCATGATGAATCGATGCTTATCTCATCAGATGTGTTTCTTGTTTCATCTGATCTCCTTTTACTGAGCTGTTGTCTCTGTTCCACATTTCATCTCAAGGGTTGTCTCAGCCTGTCAGTGCTCAAAGGCAGTTTGAAAGGAAACTTGCCACTTTTTCTGGGATTTGCTTAAACTGTGAAAATTGTAAATTGGGTTTTATCAATTAGATGTACATCTTATAAACATAATTTTATTTCATTGTTTCTGGTAAGACCAAGTCTATGACATGGTATTTTTTCATTCATATGAAGATGGATGAGGACAGTGTTGTAAACTCTAAGGAGCAAATGACATTCTATATAATTTTTATCTGCTGTATCACTCCAGTACAAAAGTATTGCAAGTGGAAACAAAATCGACTCTACTATGTATTCTCATTTTAAAATAATCAGACAACTCTATTGTTACGGGTTGTCACATATAAAATCAAATTATCGCACAGTCCTTCGAATTAAGGGTGAAAAGTTCTAATGAGTAACATATTCAGACTGAACTTCATGCTCATATATTTAGTTCTAATGTTAATACCACCTCAGATAAATACTACAGATAAACAGGAAGCTATTAAAAGAAATCTGAAATATGTCTGAGCCTAGGACCTATCAGTCTATTTTCATATACAATACTGTACATCTTTAATGTTATCTTCCTCCACCAGTCTTGTTAATTAGGCAATTATCACTGTCCAAGTACTCTGCTCCTGAGTGAGTTATGGTCAATTTTTTATTACATTTGCATACAAATGTCACATTGTATTGTTCTTTTGCACAGCTCAGTGACAGAATTCATTCCCAGATAAGTAACTAAGTTGGTTTCAATGGCATATTTCATCTGGTAGGTGTTCAGGTGGGAAAAGGTTGCAAGTTTAACTGAGATTAAAAAATAATGGTAATTAGCAAAATTAAATTAGAAAAACAAGATATAAGGGTGGAGGAAGAGAAGTAAGTTTGAATTAAGGTAGAAAATGTAATAATTGGACTACAGTTTCCTTTGACCAATACTTCAGAACCTCCCTATACAGCATCTGCATTAACATGATCTGGCTGTAGCCTGTTGTCTCTTTGTGGGAATAGGTTTGATGGAAAGAGGGATTTTCCATCAGGCATATGCGGCAGTAGACAAGGAACGGTACACTGGAACCGGGAGGTACTAGAATTTTCAGGGCTTTGAGACAGAAACATTTCTTTAAATGAAGATAGCTTCATTTTGCTTCTGAAAAAAATGTTCTCTCACTCTTCCCTTTTCTCCCTGGTTAAATCACTGGGGATTGAGAGAATATTGATCTGTAATTTATCTTTGGGCAGAAGATTTTTACACCTTCAGTGGGTAATAGGAATGCAACCAGGAAGACTAGTGAGGAACTTCAAGAGATGTGGACACAAAAATAATAATTTCAGGAACATTCTGGTTTAATGGTGTTCAAATATGTTAAGGACTATATTAACTTGAGTGAAATCCCTCTGACTCTCACAAAGAAACCTGAATGTTTGTTAGCCTACCTATTCTTATGGCAAACATTTCTAATAGTGATAAATTCTATTTCTCATTAATTACAAGCCTACAAAAATATGCAATTTAATTCACTAGCCTTTGTTTGCATCATAATCACTATAAAACTCTCTTTCACATAAGACCAGGACATATTTCAATCCCTTCAGTGCGCTCAGCTGATACAATCAGTGGCTTTCACACTCTCTGTGACAAAAATCACAAGTGACAAGTCTTCCTGCTGGTCAAATGCTCTCTTACGTTGCCAGTGATAGATAACTTATGGCTCACATGCCCAAGTCTTTCCTGCAAAGACATAACACAAAATGCCTGCACAATTGCACCAGTTGCAGCTATTATTGTTTTGTCTATTGTTTTTTCTATATTACTACCTGCTTTGTCATAATGGTTCTTTATTTAACTGTAAGAGAAAGAGATTGCTGAACTATTTTTATTCTCACTTTAGTAAACTATGACTTAATCAGATTTGTGGTAAGTACAATGCCTTGGGATCACAAAACACAGAGCAAGAAGTTTTTTCATGTTAGCAGAGTACAAGTGTTTTTACAGGTAACACCTAACTTTTTCTTGAGATATTTCCCCCCCCCCATGCAATTTACCCATTTAAAATTTATTAGCTAATTAAGTGTGTGTGATGGTATTGGAGATGTAAGGATCTCTTTATGTTGTTGATAGCAATTAATTAGTTTTCACTTGAGTGTTTTTCTAGCTGTGATATTATGAGATGTTCAAAATAATTATTGATAGATTTGGTTAAGTGTATTTCACTAATTAGGGCGCTGTGGGGATTTGTAATTGATTTAATTGAAGTCGAATGACTTAGTAGATATACGGGTAGCATATAAAAAGGAACACATGAGACTGTGGGAGGCTGGGAGATATTTGGAAACAGAATAACTGGCTGGGAATTTGTGTTTAAAGTGTTAGCTGTTCATAAGGACATGTCACAAACATAAGATGTTTTCCTAAATGTTCAATTAAGAAATCCTACAGAATTGTAGGATTGGATTTTAATATATGAATGTTTGTTTGTATATGGACACTTGCATATATTTATGTATATATAAATACAGAAATATACATTCTATGTACATATATATTTATATACATTTAACTTTCGAACATATGTTCTCTTCCCTGTTTTTACTACATTTAAGTATAAACTTATATGTACAATCACACGTTCAAACACACATATGCCATGTTTGCACTTTATACATACCCAAAAGGGTAATGAAGACAAGGGAGAGAACTTGTTTTCAGAGAATAAGTAAGAAATTAAGTGATAGCACAAATTTGACACAAAGGACCAAACCTTTGAGTATATAATAAAAACCAAAAAGTTTTATAAGAACAAATAGGACTGGAGCCAAAGCTGCAGGCCAACTATTGTTCAGCCACAGGGGCCAGGGAAAACAAAATATGAACTTAAGCCCATCAACCATTTGTCAGTCTATGTTGCTGTATCTCCTCTCATCAGTCAGAGTAGCTGTGGGTTTCTCTGTGTCCTGGTGGCCAAGGACTGCAGGGGGAGTCACTGAGGAAATTCTCAAAATACTTTATTTGTTGGCCATATTGAGGGGAGCAGGAAAGGAACATTGTCTGTTGGGCTATAAGCCTTTCTTTATATCCAGTGGCCAGTTATGCTGACAGGCAGTGTTGCACCATTAGAAATATATGTAACATTCTGCTACACCAGTCCAGGATGTGACCTGCAGCATTACAGGAATTTTTTCTTACAGTTTTGTGTACATTTGAAGTGTAAATATATTTGAGTAGATTTTTCTTATTTCACTTATTATTCATTCCCTTTTTACAAGAGTAACTCAACACTGGTGCTGTGTAACAGTACTCCCCGAGACTGTGCAGTTTTGTACTAGGCCGTTGCAGATTTTTGTAATAGGGCATTGCAGGTTTTTTGTAATAGACTCTTGCAGTTTTGGAAGTATGTTTTGATACCATTTGCCTCCCTAGAGAGAGGGGAGGTGATGTAGCTCAGTGATGGCAGCAGCACTTAAGTACATACTTAATGTAAAGAACAACAACAACAAAAAGCCTGAAATGTTACCTGTTAACTGCTATTACCCACAGCATAAACATGGGGGGCACTGCTTAAAACATGTGTCTACAATGAAAATCTGTGCACATTTACTGATGCATAGCCAGTTTTGGAAAACAAGCTGTACTGAAAATCAAGACAGGTAAAGCACATACATCTGTTACACTCAAAACCTTGTTTACAGACAAAGAGGGAGCACACCTCATGTATAAGTAAAGCCAAAAATTAATTGTTAGTATAATTGAAATCTTATAAGTCTAATCATATTAGCCCAGACCTAACTGTTACAGAAAAAAGAATAACAATTCAGTTAGAATTGTTCTACACACACTTCTAAATTTTTCCCCCTTCCCCCGCTCTTCAGGGTCCTAACATTGGTAGTTTCATCTTGGGTGGAGTTTTATAGGATTTGCCCACCATATGGAGTACTTCACCAGGAGGAGTATATGATATTGACTGCTTCTTCTTCCTAACTCTCGGATCCACTTGGGTACAGTTTTGTATGTTTGGTAACGCGCTTTTACACCTTTCTTCATTGTTTTGCAACTCCATGCTGTATCCAAACTCAGTGTATATGGTGTCTTTTATGTATGTTAGATATTACTTCTTTGTTCTCTCTGTTATCCCTAAAAACATTTTTTACCAGCTCCAAATCTCCATTTCTTTTACTGACCATGGGCAAGTTGTTTATACCCATGAGGCTTCCAGTGCCAAGCTTGTTCCTCGTCTTCTATCACCCCATGCCTGTACTTCCCTATTCTGCATCCTGTGTCTCCACTGCTAAAGGCCTCTGCAGTTATACCAGGCCTGCATTTCTCTGCTTTATGTCATTATGTTCAAGTCATAAATACCTCATTCTACATTGAACAACTGCTTGTTACAGCTACCTATATAAAACTGGGGTTGTAATACACAAGGATAAACAAAAGCAAGATAAATTAGCCATAGGCTTCTGGCATGTTGCCTCAAGGGGGTGTCATTATGATCTGAGTAAGAAAGACACTCAAATTTTGCAAAGTATCTCTTAAAATACTCTTTACTGGAGCTAACACTATAAAGAAAAAGAGGATAGTATAGATAATTTTACATCCCTTCAGATGCTGGGAACTCTGAGTTGTGGTATCAAATAGGCTCCAACCAGGGCACAGCACGCTGTTAAGGTCTCATCCATGGAAATGTTACCTCATTTTGGTCATTTGGCCTCTTACAGGACTTTCTTAAAGGAAAGAAATTCTTTTACTTATTTTTATGAGAGTTATATTACAAGTTATTTTTATAAGAACTTCTTGCTGCACATCTAGATAAAGCCAAGGACACACAGGTGGTGTATTAGCTGAGTGGGAGCTGCCCATACACTCCTCTGTTACAATTAGACACCTAAGTTCATCCTGCAGCTAGGGCAGATGTGCAGTACAGCACAGGCCTGAAAGCCATGCCGTGCATGCATGATAGCACGGCACAGCACACGCCTGAGCCCACTCAGGTTAACTGTTATGTGGATCACTAACTCCTCCATGTACAATGGTCTTCCCACCAGGACCACGACACCTGGTCTTAGAGAAATTGCTATCACTGCTAAACCAAGTGAAACAAAGCTGCAGGCAAGTCAGGAAAAGTTGAGACAGACCAGTTGTCTCAGTCCTGAAACCCTGCAAACTCAGTAAAAAGATTATGGCCTGTTACTAACAATGGCAATACTGTATTGCAGGGCTACATGATTACAAATCAAACAATATAACAAGTACTACTGATATAATTAGTCATCTTATGATAGAAGTTGGGCTTGCAGCTGATAGGGACACCATCATTTGTACCTTACAGAGTAAAAGCTTATTTCATGTCCAAGTGGATTAACATCTACAAAAACTAAAGGACCAACCGTTGCCTACAGTTTGAAAAATGTTTAAAAAAACCCTGATTATTTATTTGAACATATATGTTTCTAAGCATTAGTGAAATGAGCTGAATTACATTAAGTATAGAGCCCTGAATCTGAAGAATTTACATCAAGTATGTAACTGAATTTCCACCCCAAAAACCGGAAATTCTCAGGGCAAGTTGGGAGGAATAATAGCACAATGAAAGGCAGGAAAGGGAATAGAAAGTGTTTAAAGCTAAATTAACGTATATCCAAAGGTTATGCACGTCATGTAGCAATAAATACTGAAAGAATAAAAAAGGTCAGTAGGGATGTACAAGAACATCTAAAAATAATTGAAGCAGGAAAATAGCCTATCAAAGATACAAAATATCCAGCAAGAACTTAGAAGAACCTAGAATGAACCCTGGATGAGAAAAGTAATACAGAAAATAATAGAAGGAAGAATCAAAGTGATGTGATGTTAGGAGCACATTTAAAAAAATATGATGACCATCTCTACTTAATATGAGGTATGGTCATGGCAACTATGAAATCAGCTCCTTCATTGTTGAAGCTGAGAAGGAAATAGATGTAGATTATTTCAGAAATCTACCACAAAATTCATAATGAATTAAAGCTACTTTGAGGACAGTTTTACCTGTGTTCAATTATGAAAGCATAAAAGCATCAGGATACTACTTCAACTCCTACTTTTTTCCTGTTTCCTTCTCCCTTCCACAGTATTTTTAATTAGGATTGAATGAGATTGTTCATTTTTCAAAATATTTTATTTCAAGTTTGAGCATTAAGCAAAAGAAAATTGCAAACAGGTACTAGAAACAGAAGTAGAAAGGAAGAAATTATCTTCTTTCACACAACCTAAGCCTTTCTGATTTTAATTCAATGATGGTTTAATGCAAAATAAAATGTTGGGACGGACACTGTGGGTCAAATATGTGCTCAAAACAGGACTAACTTTGAGTTCAGATCAGGTTGTTCAGAACCTTCTCAAATTTCAGATATCATCAAGGGTAGTTTGGCAACTTTCCCAGGCAACCTGTTTCAGATCACCCTTGTGGTGAAAATGTTTTCCGTATAGCTACCTGGAATTTACCTTGCTGCAATGTCTGTGACCTTTTGTTCTTTCATAATGTTCAAGAAGAATCTGCCTCTGTCCTTTTCTTAACTACCTGCTAGGTAGTTGAAGACAGCATTAGATTATCCCTTAACCTTCTCCAAGTTGAAGAAAGTCAACTTCCTTGGCTTCCTCTCATACATGTTCTTTAATTGTCTTGGTATTCCTCTGCTGGAGGACTTTCTTGTGCAGGGAAATGCAAAACTGGATACAGTTCTCCACATGCAGTCTCAGAAGAGCCAACCAGACAGGGATAATCATTTCCTTTGACCAACGGACTGCACTTTGCTAATATGGCCCAGTACGCAGTTAGCCTTCACTTCTGCAAGGGTACATTGCTGACTCCTGTTCAAGCTGAAGTCCCCTGTTTCTCCCTTTCTCTTTTTGCTTTGATCACCAATCCCCCCAAAAACTAGTTTAAGGTCCTACTTGCTAGCTTAACAAGGCTGTTGGCAGATATGCTCTTGGTTTGCTTTGTTATCTGACTCCTGCCCCTTCCCAACAGTCCTTGTTCCTCAAGCAGATAACCAGGTGGATAAAAGCATGTCCATAAGAGCTTCTCCATCTCTTGGTTGACATCCCTGATGCCATTTGACTTGATTACATCCTTCTCCAATCCCTTCACCTAGTGGTTCAGCAAGTCAGCTAGAGCATACCTTCCCAAGGTATCTCCCCCAAGCATCAAGGAGGAACACTCAGCACTTTGTAAAGCCTAAAACATGGATAGCTTTGTCCTCCCTCCTTCTTGGGTCAAGGTCTCTGACATGACAGAGACATTGTTCCAGCCTGTCCTGAGGACTAGGTCCTGTGTTGCATCACCATGCTCATTGCATTGCAAGATTTGTGTTAAGTGCTAAAGCCCTGTTTGCATACCCTGCTTGCAAGCACTTCTGGTCACTGATGCTCTCTAGGTGGTAGTTAAATCAGACCTCAGTTGCCTTATGGGTAATTACTTCTGCTTTGGTTTTTTGTTTCCTGACTACAACATGCTGACTGCATGAATCCTGAATCTCCTGCACATTCCTTCTCCTCACCCTATGCTCCCAACTACAAATCCATAAGCAGAGATGAAAGCAGAAACAGTTCTCATGGCTTAAGAGGTGCCCTCTCTTGCTTTTCTTTTCTAGCTTTGGAAACTTGTGTTCCCCTTTGCTGATCAGCTGCTTTTTTGTAAACATAAATGCATCTTTATACCACGTACGTGACAATTTAAAATATGGCAATTATGTGACTATTTTTGCAACTGTTTAATAGCATTATATACAGCTTTATCAGCTGTGTAAGAACTACATTACCTCAAGATTATTTGATTGATCCAGATGGCAGGACTGTAAAATAAATCTCTTCATTGGAAGTGTGAAAAATAGAAGAATAAGAAAGACAAAATCTTTCATGAGAAGAGACGTTTCCACACCTGAAAATATTTCATATGCTGAAATAACTACCTAATCTACTGGTTGGTTTTACTACTTTGTTGGCTTTTATTCACCTGTCCATCTGTCTCCACTGATACCACTTCTCTTAAGCATAGATTTTCAATTCTTTGAGACAGGGACCAGTTCTGAGCTCATTCTTTGCACAACAGAGGGCAATGAGTCCTGATGGATGACTGACACTTATGAAATGCTACAACAAAACTGTTGGCAATAATTTACAGTTCTGATGAACTACCAAGACAGTGGCTACTCTGCATTTCTTGTCCAGAGGAATGAATCTAGAATGTCACTATGCCAGCCTGAAGGTTTTTTTATTAGTTTATTCTTATTTTTTTGGTATGTTCCTTTTAAAATTAAAGTCACTGGAAAGAGATGAGGAGTTGCTCACCAATATCCATGCAGAAGACAGAAGCCTTTTCTTTCCCAGTCACACTGCTGCTGTAGTGTAAATGCTCTATCCAAGGGCAGAGACGCTTTGAGACTACAAGGTGCAACACAGTAGAAAGGAGCAAGAAAGAGGTCAGAAAAGCTGAGAGCCTGGGGATGTCCAGTGAGGCGAGCAGGGGACAGACAGACAGGGCCAGGCCTTCGTGGTGACAGAAAGAAATATTTCATAGGGATGAGACCAGAGATTGCTGAAAGTCACTGAAAGTATGAAAATGAGGACATTCCTTGCAGGAACACAGTGGTAAAAAACAGATTTTTGGGTAAATCTGTCTCATTTCTCTACTGTCTTGCCTGTTGTTTGTTTTTTTGTTTTGGTTTGGTTTTTTTTCCCTGTGAAAAGTGAATTATTCTTACTTACATTTTAATAAAAGACGCTTTTTTGAGTGTAAAACCTCTTGTGGTCTTCTATGGAGAGTGCATCAGGAGGAAAATGTTTAGGGACATTCACTTCAGGCTCAGATTAAGTTATGATCCTGTTGTGGCACTATGATACCATCATGAGAAAGCTACTTTAAATTTATTTGGATGCCATTGAAAAAAATGTTTCTCACAGAGTCTCAACACAGTTGTGTATTTATCTCTCCTCTGAACCCAGAGCAGGACTAATGTGAGCATTTCTCTGCTTAGATACTGTAGGAAAGCCCATGACTTCTTCTTTCTTGCCCCTACTTACAAAACAGAGACGTTTGCACTCCAGACTAAGTTGTTTTTCTCCTATACTTCTGTTTCTTAGCTATTTTGAATGATCAAATCATGGAAGTTGAAGAAACACTGAAGTAACAAAAAGCTTTTAAAATCTATTTTATTTTTCTAAATCTATCTATGGTGATTTGAGAAGCTGCATTTCCATTTCTTCTTGATCTTGAATTCTCCAGGAGGATAGACTGAAAATAAATGAATCAAATCCTTTCAAGCTTTTTTTGGCCTTTTTGGGAAACATATGGTCTCCAGTCCCCAGTGTGATCTGCAGTACTTTTTTGTAAGCTGAGCAAAGTGTGCTTCGAGAGTTAGCACCCTTGGCCTCCCAGTTCCTCTCTCACACATTTCCGTGACTACTCCAGAGACCTTTTCCTTTTTTGACCCTCTTTCTCCAGTTCCAAAGACTAAAGGATACTCAGATCCAGTTCCATGCTGAAGTGAATATAAAATCTTTTCATCTTCTTTAAACATTCATTGTTTTTCTCCCTCACGATTCTCACTGAAAGGTTATTGCAAATTCTGGCACCTTTTTAGTTTGTCTTTTTTTTTTTTTCCCCAAACAACTTCTCACACTTCAGAAGTCTTCACTACATCTCATACTGGATGTGACAGCAGCATTTTTGTGCTTTCTGCTTGTATAAAAAATTACCTCTTTGAAAATGTTAGATAAGAGATATTTATTTTTGAAAAATATGACTGACAGTTCTCTGATTTAATCATCATAAAACTCTATTTTTTTCACTGAAATCAATTTACACGAGTATGAATAAAGTAAAACTTCACCTCTAGAGTCTCTACTGTTTACTGTATTTTCTACTGCTTCAATGTGGTTGAATGTGAAGAGACTGAATGCTGAAATTAATGTACGTATACTGTTTTCTGGACAATCAGCGCCTTGTTTTTTTTGTTCTCTGCTGGTGGGTCACTGTGTTCTGAAACCATTTCTATTCCAGTTTGTCAGGTTTTTCTCCTTTTGATTTCCCCACTTCTCAGGAGGGTTTATGCTTTACCTTCTAGACAGCCAGGCTTAAAGAATCAGTGTGACATAGTTATTTGTTGTTTTTATCTATCCCATGGTGTGCGCCATTCTCCCTGCAGCTCAGGCTTTTAAATTAATCCCTAACTTCTCTCCAGGTTTTTACATGCTGCTGCA
Source organism: Pelecanus crispus (assembly GCF_030463565.1). NCBI lineage: Eukaryota > Metazoa > Chordata > Aves > Pelecaniformes > Pelecanidae > Pelecanus > Pelecanus crispus. The sequence continues at coordinate 108,700,947 of NC_134645.1, forward strand.
AGGCAAGGGGAGGAGGGAGCATATAGGCTGCAGGCTGTAGCTGTCTGAGAATTATCTGTAGTCTACTAACAAAAAAATTTAGGATAGTGTCCTCTGTTTTTGTAAATGTTCTAGTCTCATGACAGTGTAAATCCAACTCTATTACTGGCCTAAACTGAGATCAGAATCTTTTCCAGCATTTCTTCTTAGTATGGATATTCTACAGTCACTTTGGTTTTTAGACTAGATTTAAGTATGCAACTGACAAAGAAAAATTTCTGTATTCCAGAAGAACAATAGGAGAAATCCTTTACTTGGAAAAGAAAATCCTCTCCACCCAATCCATAGATTGAAAAGATACTTTTTATGCCTAACCCAGGTCCAAGTATTTTTGTGAGGGAGATGTTTATGGATACCACAGAAGTAGTAAAGTGCACCCCAAGTTAAAAGATGGAGAAAGTGTGTGGCTAAGCTGTTGTTACTATTGGTGGAAAAACACTGGTACAAAAACTTCATCAACACTAGAAAAGGTTAAAAAGTTCTCTCAGCATGGTGACTAAGCAAAATTTCAGCATTCAAGACCTGCAGTACCCTCTTTTAGTGGAAGGTTAACTCACTGAGGGGAGAAATACTCATCAAGAGGAGAGGGCTTACAAAGGACAGAGCGCCACCAGGTAAGTGCCTATGTCTTGCACCATTAGCTTATTTCTTTCTTTTCCAGATTCCATTTATAAGACAGCATTCAAGCTAATAAGTGTAACATCATCTTAGAATGTCTCTTCTCATCTCTTCTTCTTAAAAAGGTGGGCCCATTCCCCTGTCTTCGTGTTGATGCACGAGAATATTCCCATTAACTTTGGTGAAGGAGACACCAATGCTGCAGTGAGCAAGCAGTCCCCCTCCCCAATCACAAAATAACAGCAGCAAATAAATGTTATTTTTCATGTGCCTGAGATATGAACTCAAATGAAAAAAGCCCCTCCAGGCTTTCTAGGAGATGCTAAAAAACTCAAGCCAGGCTGAGAATACAAAATAAGCCTGAAAGCTGCCAATATTTAAATTAGCAGAATCCAGAGGTGGGTTTTTATTGTTTTGTTTATTAATATGAGACAGGACAATCAGGAAGAAAAATGTCGTTGTAAAATCAGAACAAAAATAGCACATTTAAAAGCTTGCTATTTTTTCCTCTCAGCGTTTTCTTCATTGAGTTTAATTAAACTCTCCATAGCCTGATGAGCAAACTTCCAATTAAGCTCTTGTCATAAAAGGGTAAACATATAAAATAACTGCCTTCATGGGTAAGCACATTTGAAATCTAGGTATTCTAGTAAATGGTAGTGCTTTGAAAGAACTGGCGTATGTTTTTTAAAGTTGTGGTTTTAAAACTGGTATATTCAAAATTAAACTGCTATTTTAGTAAAAACAAAAATAAAAGGTAATTAGACTATATTTTTCATTTTTATAGTACCTTAATTCTCACAGTATCATATTGCAACAGGTTGGTGGTATCAGCAACATTTTCCAGAAGCAGTTATTGAGATGAGTTGAAGGGTCAGTTAACTCACTCTCAGAGAAAATTCTGTACAAGAAGCATCAGAGGGGTGGGATAGGAAGTAAAAGACTTGAAGGAATGCAAAAAAAAAAAAAAAAGTAAATTGCTGTGGGACACGGTGTCAAAGGCTTTACTGAAGTCCAGGTAGACAACATCCACAGCCTTTCCCTTTCCATTGGAGAAACAGTAAGAAATTATTTCAAGGAAAGAAAAGAAGAAAACGTTCTGTGATAAAGTCAAAATTAGTATCTGATATTGACAGCAGGAGTCATGACACTTTGGAGAAGAAGAAATTTTGAGAAATCTCTTTCAGATGGTAGATAAGCACAGGAGCTCAACTGGCTTCATGAAGTGATAAGAAAAAGAATGTCAGACTTTGGTGTTTGTAGTGCATGTGTTGATATTTTAATAAAATGCAACAGTTTCTACACATAGAGGAGATTTTATCTGCAGTATTGTTTACATTCACAGTTGTCCAATTCTGGTCGGGCCCTAACAATAATATTGTGGGAAGAACAGACGACCTTCCAAACCTCACATTCACATAGAGGTTGTGTTGGCTGATCACAGGCACAGTCTTTGTTACTTTTCTCCTTTTCTCTCCATTTTGTTCTTTGTATTGTATATTTTTATGAGATACTGAAATGCTATATAATTATATGACTTCAAGTAAAACCATAACAAATCGAACGGCCTGCCTTTCCCATGTCCATTCACTTTCACCTCTAACAGTGAGCTCATCTTTTCCACATTGTGCTCTGTGAGGAAATTGCTGAATATAATGCTAAATATAGGTGCTACAAAATAACTATTAAAGTTAGGTATTTAAAGGTTGTCAAATTTCAAATAATATTCAGTGACAGAAATCGACTAAGAATTTATGTTAGGCTTAAAATTCCAAATATCTGAATATTTGCATTTTAAAAAAATATTTGTATCCTGACTCATCTCATAATCCACAGAGTTCCCTGATTAAATGGAAATATAAATGGCAGATTTACATGGCACTTTATCAGTGAAAAAGACCAGTTCTTTTATTATGATACCATTGTTGCACATTGACTATAGAAGTACAGCTTACTCAAAATTTTCTAACTAAAAAGCTAACTAATAAAGCTAACACATTTCTTTAGATATGAGTCTCATGGTATGAAGAGCAAGGCAGTAAATAAACATCAGTTCTGCTATGTACAGTCCTGGATTTATTACTGCTCTCAGTATGTAGCTGTGTGTCCTAGCATATCAAACTAGTCACAAGTTTAAAAACAAATTAAAAATCTACTTTTTTGTGCCAATTTGTATGGAGTTCTGCAACTTCACTTATTCCTTGCATCTATAAATTCTTGTTGATATTTTCAATATTTCTGCTCCTGTATAATGCATCTGCAGAACAAGTGTGGAAAGTTAGGTTTGATACAAACTGTACTGAAGTTAGTAGAGAGTAACCCATTACCTGGGTGTCTTTTCAATAAGGGCGCGGATTTAAAAGAAGTACTTAGAGAATAGAAGTTACATTACTGGCTTGGAAAAGTCACTGAATATGCACTTCCTTTATGTGAATTTCTAGTCAGTTAACTGCTAATGGCAGATGATGTGGTTGGTCATTCATTTCAAATAAACTTTCTGTCTGAAACACCATTAATTCAACACTATGCCAGAAAGAATGAATACTGGCAAAACAGAAGTTCTGCATTTCCCACTAAACTATCTTACCATTATTATTGGTCACAACAAAGAGTGGATGGTGCATCAGAAATTAATTTCCTCTCAGACTGTCTTAGAAGTTATATCTCAAAGAGAAAAGGTCATTAAGTGACCTAGACTTCTTTTCCTTGGACCTTTGCAATCATTAACTCTGGGCCTTGGAGTGTGTTCATATTAAGTGTTTTAGATTGGATCAGAATACACCTTTGAAGTGAAAATCCCAGCCATCTCCACTTACTTTGCTTTGGTTCACATTGCAAACTGTCTTGGGACACATGAAATGGATTCTTTTAGGATGAAACTAAACTTGAAATACACTTCAGTAACAAGCTTAATGCTCTCCTGAAGCAAATCATCATTCAGTTAATGAGGGCCAGCCTAGAACTAGTTCAAAGTAGAAAAACCCTGAAAATGTGGTGTCAAGCCCACCGATTATTTTGCTCTGCACATCCATACTTAATTGTTGGCACTGTTGGTCATGTAGACATAGCCTCAGTGTTTCATGGGGGATAATAAATTGATCCTAGCTGGCTCTTTGCTAAGAAAATGGTTGCCAGTTAAGAGCCTCCTTGCTTTATTTTTATGCCATATATGAGATTCATGATGTGTTGCGAAATCCCATGCTAAATAGTTCCTATTGGGTCATACATGTGTTTCCTCTGAAATTTGAAAAAAAAAACCAAACCAGGCCAAACCAAACCTAACCAAACCAAAAAAAAAAAACCCTCAGGATACTTTGGACCAACAAGACTTAAGGAGTTCTTTGGCACTGCATTTCCTATGTTTTTTCCAAATAGCAACAAAAGGTTATTTATAGGAAAGTTGGTAAAAAAGGCCTTGTGCAGTTACAATGTAGCACTACATGGTATTAATAAATTATGTGATTTGTACTATACATGCTGGACTGCTGTGCCTATCTCAGTGTTGCCCAGTGTAAAAGAAACATGGGCATACTGGAGCAAGTCCAGTGAAGGACCACTAGGATAATGAAGGTTTTGGAGCATCTGACGTACAAGGAGAAGCTGAAAGAGCTGGGACTGTTCAGTCTGGAGAAGAATCAGAGGGATCTTACCAATATAAATACCTTAAGATGGGGGTAGGAGAGGTGGGCAGTGGGCAAAAACAGAAACACAGGAGATGCTGTCTGAACATAAGAAAACACTTTTTTTTTAATGGGAGAGTGGTTGAACACAGGAACAGGTTGCCCAGAGATGTTTTGGAATCTCCAGTCTTGGAGATATTGAAAACCTGATGGGTCACAGCCCTGAGCAACCTGCTCTGGCTGACCCTGTTTTGAGCAGGAGCATTGAACTAGGTGATCTCCAGAGTTCCATTCCAACCTCAAATATTCTGTGATTCTGTAGCTTGAGAGAATTAAGCAACATGCAACTTAGTAATGTTAAATGTTGAAAAAAAATCAGTGCCTACAGCTGTACATTTTTAGGGTCTGTGCAATTGTACTTGTTTAGGATCTGCATGGAGTAGTCAGTTAAAATGACACGGTCACTGTCTTTCCCACTTTACCACTAAGCCTTTTGGTATTTAAAATATATTGTCATTCTTTATTGACTTGCTAGGTTTTCATGCCTGCTAAATGTGGCCTAGATATATGCTGTACAAGAGAGTATGTTAACATGAAGTCACACCTGAGTAGTTTTTATTTTTCAGGTTTCCCAAAATATGACTGAAATTTTATAAAAGAAAGGATTATTTTTGTCCTGGCTGACAAGAAAAGTGAACCTCAAATATGTTATAAAGCCTGCAAAAATCCATCTCTTGAATATTTTTGTTTCTTAGAAGTTTTGCTAATATATTGCTGCAGAATATACTTAATAAAGACGCTCAAAATGATGTACCATCTCTATACCAGTGTTTTTTTAAAGAGGGAAAGAAAAGATTAAATTGTAACATTTTCATGAGCATTCAGCTAAATACAGTAGCTATTAGATTAAGTATACTGAATTGTGTAGATCTGTTAATTGGCTAAGATTCCAAAATAACTTTTACTGATCTAAAATGAGCAATGCAGAGATGCTGCCATCATAGAGTACCATGATCCAGACTTTTCTGCAGCAGTGACTTGCTGGTGAAAATTTTTCATTATTAGCCTTCAGTTCTAATACAATAGCAAAGAATATTTCCAAGGAAATGAAAAAGCTGTATAAAATATAAAATACAAATATACAGAAAGAACCTAATTTTTCTTCTAATTTTCCCTGAATCAAACAAATATGATTGATTTATGTGGTTAAAACAGGTAGTAAACACAGGGTCTAGTGCATGGAGCTGCTATGGGAGAAACTTGTCAGTTATGCTGGAGGATCTCACTTCCTAATGGATTTTGTTCTTTCTTAGAATTTTTAACTACTGCATACTGACTGGTGTGAGTTATGCTACAATTTATCTTAAGTAACTTACGTATCTAGGAATGAGCCATCCAGTAGTTTCCATCAGTTGTGTGAAAAAAAGCAGCATTTCTGTCTCATTTCATCTCCATCCATTAATTAGAAACATAATAAACCACAGACTTAGCATGTCTTCTAAATTGCAAGCAACTATACTTTCTGGCTATGCATTTTCTTTAGTGTGAAAGGTAGACCATAAGATGTCTGGTAGTTTTTCATTGGCAAGTATTTATTTGTATATAATATAATGCACACAGAAGGTAGTGGCTTGCCCTTCGTGGTCCATCTACTCCTAGGCTAGGCAGAGCATGGCCAGCATTCTGGCCATGCCTCAACCATATACCTGCCCCAAAGATCAAACAAACTCTTTATAAAGGAAACAAAGTTTTTTCTATGACCACATCACTTTTAGTGCATCTGCTGGCCCTGACAGCAATATTTTCACTACCCACAGAGACTGTGGTTTTCAGAAAGGATAGGAGCAGATGAGAGATAGGACAGGGCTGATCACTTCGTAACTAGCCAACACTTATACTTTGCATAAAGCAAGACAGAGTTTTCAAATAAGAAGAAAGTTGGCCACTTAACCAGACTGGGTACTCATCAAAACTTAAACTAGAATTGATCACTCTTGCATGTCACTTTGAATATCCCTAAAATTGTATCATAATCAGTAGGGTGTGTTTTTCTAAGCTTTCATCTTAAACTCCCCATTGTTTCTGTTCCACCACTAAAAGAAATTCTTGATGAGATATAATTTGATAGGTAAACTACAGAATCACAGAATGGTTGAGGTTGGAAGAGACCTCTGGAGGTCACCTGGTCCAACCCCACTGGGCCACCTAGAGCCAGTTGCCCAAGACCGTGTCCAGATGGCTTTTGAATATCTCCAAGAAGGGAGAGTCCACAATCCCTCTGGGCAACCTGTGCCACTGCTCGGTTACCCTTACAGTGAAAAACTGCTTCCTGATGTTCAGAAGGACCCTCCTGTGTTTCTGTTTCTGCCCATGGCCTCTTGTCCTGTTACTGGGCACCACTGAAAACAGCCTGGTTTCATTTTCTTAGCATCCTCCCTCCAAGTGTTTATATATGTTGATAAGATCCCACTGAGCCTTCTCTTCTCTAGGCTGAACAGTCCCAGGTCTCTCAGCTTATATTCATAGGAGAGATAGGTCAGACCCAAGACTGGACTTAAGCTGCCCCTGGCCTAAAGACCTAGTCATTCAAGTTCAGTTGTGATTGTGGAAGGTGTTGTATAAGTCTATTACATTAATGACCGCACTACCAGTCTTGACAGGGATTAGGAGCATTTAGTTCAGTAATTTAGGCTTTATTGCCTTACTTACTATGTGGTTCAGTACACCACAGTTTGTCACTAATTTTAACAGAGATCAAAGGTAAGGATGCCAGGTGACACTAAGCCGCTCTACCACTCCCCTCCTCAGCAGGACAGGTGGGGAGAAAATCAGATAGAAAAAAAACCCTTGTGGGTCAAGATAAAGGCAGTTTAATAAAAAGCAAAAGCAAAAACCATGCACAGAAACAAAAGGGTTATGCCCAGCCACTTCCTGGGAAGCAGGGCCTCAGTATGGATAGCGGTTGCTTTGGAAGACAAACATAAATAAGGAATGCCCCCCCTTCCTCCTCCTTTCTCTTAGCTTTTATTGCTGAGCCGACGTCATATGGTATGGAATATCCTTTTGGTCAGTTTGGGTCAGCTGTCCTGCCTATGTCCCCTCCCAAGATCTTGCCCACCCCCAGCCTACTCATGGCGGGGGGGAAATGTTGGAGAGACAGCTTTGATGCTGTGTGACCACTGCTCAGCTGTAGCCAAAACACTGGTGTGTTATCAACACCCTTCTAGCTACCAATACCAAGCACAGCCCTATGAGGGCTGCTATGGGAAAGATTAGCTCCATCTCAGCCAGACCCAATGAAACTTCTTTTGACGCTGTTATAGTTTCTGCTAGCAGTTGAAAATTCACTGCAAGTAGCTCAACAGCTAAATGTTTTTAATTGATTATTTCATGTGTCAGTACAGTTTTTGCTAATTAAAGACTATAGGACTAATGTAGATCTCTTCAGTATTAATAGACATTGTATACTCTGTATGTTCTACATTTATCTTGCATTATATTTCCTCATATAACCCCAATGAGCTACTACTTTTTTGCGTTCAAACCAGAAGTGAACCAGATAATAGTTTTCCCCTTTTCTACCTCTGGCTTCATGCAAGTACTATGACATATAAAATGCATTTTCATTTAGGCAGACATCATATAAGCAGTCTATATTTTCCCACAGCTCTTTCTACTTTGCTGCAGGTCCAGGGAATTGAACATGATTGCAGTGATATGACAGTTAGTTGCTGAACCATTATCCACAGCCTAATGCAAAGCCATATAACAAGAGCAACTGGAGGCAGAGGCAGAAAAACTCTGGCAGGGATTGCCAGTAGTTGGCCTTTCTCAACTACCATCTCACTTGGAATGAGAAATGGAGAAAAGACTACAGCAATTAAATTCGAGACACAGCAAAGGCAGGAAATCAACATAGGAATTTGAAGACATGGAGCTTGAAGTCAAACAAAAGCTGCAAGAGGGAAGTAAAGAAGAGAAGATTTAGGAGACTATACATTTATCAGTTATGTCTCTAAATATCAGAAACAAAGTGTTCCTATTTTTGCATTTTCAAATATGAAAACCTGTTTTCTAGAGATATTACTAAATGCTATTAAACTATACTTTATGTTACTAAAAGGACACAAACCTCTGAAATTTATCAGGTGGCTCCTTTCTTTTGTTCCTAAGTTTATATATTGCCCTACAGATGACAATATGTAGTGTTTAGAGTACATAAAGTTTGGAATATATAAAGTACTCCCTCATTATATAATGTGAAATGTAGACAACATAAGGATAGGTATCCAGTGTGGTCAAGTTTCCAGCAATATTTCAACTTTTAGGAGTGGTGTAAAGACATGATTAGACAAGTTTGAGTCTCTTCTTGACAGACAATTGCCTGCTATCTCCATGCATGGCACATCATCAACACTTCTGTAACCTTCTGTTGCCTTTTCTACACCTGCCTCCAAGAAATCTCTTCTAAAATACTCATAACGTTCTGGTTCATCAAAAAAGGTTCCCAAGAAGTGCCAATAATTAATTTTTGCTAATGTTACATAGCTTATACATGCAGGTTTACACTCATTTCTGTCCAATGTATTTCAGACAGACAGGAGGTCCATATGTTATTCAAATTTAATTTTAACTTAATTCTTTTTGGAGTCAAAATTAAATATATTACAGCAAATTGAAAGTTCATAACCTTCCACTTGTTTGCAAGTTATAGGTAACTATCTTGGACAGTATGAAGCAAACATTTCAGCCAAACAGCTACCCACAGTATGCTCTGCTTGGCCAGACTAAATGTAGCACAAAACTTCCTTTAATTATTCAATGCCAAAAAAATTTCAAGTATCACAGAGATGAATGTGGTTTGTACAGATAAGTACTCATGGGAAAAGGCTTCTGAATATATGTGTCTTTCAAAGAGCAAATGTGAGCTGACAGCATACCTTTAAACATACCATCACAAACCAACAAGCTTACTGTAACTATTACATAAAAATCCCAGAATGATTCAGACAGTTCAGTAGTTGAGGTAACTTTCTCCACCAGCTCAGACATGAGATGACATCTGGATCCCTCCTTCCTTTGACTAATTCTGTAAGAAATGATCATACAGTAATCTAGTTTTATGAAGTAATGAACATATAATGCTTGGACTTGCACAGGTTTTAGCACTTATTTAAAGGTCTGCATTGCAGGTTCCTCACCCACATAAGGAGAACATGCAGGTATATAGAATCAGGACACCTCATAGGTACAAAAAGTAGGCAGATTACTTCATGAGGTGCCTCACACTCTGGTTTGAAATACTACAGCTAAGTGTCAAAAGAAATAAACAAAAACGTGGCACTCCCTTTGTCATACATTGCTTTCTTGAAACCACAATGCATCACCATGAATGAACAAAATCTGCTCTAAACTTAGTGGGGTGAACAGGAAGGTTGGTGTATTTTGTGTTAGAACATATGCATGGAGTTGCAGCTATAGAAACATTTGCATTAAGCAGAGACCCACCCATACTTATGAAATATATCCCTCCCACAAAAAGCCTTTTCTTGCTACTGGTGTCCTGAAGGCAAAAGACGATGTAACAGGAACCAAGTAAGAAGAGGTACAAATAAGATACTGTGATAGATGTATGATCTGTGTCAAATTTGCATACGTGTGTGGCACAATTAAACAGGGCCTGTATTTCAGTTTTGGGTGCTTGTTTTGAAATGTTTTGTTCATAAGGAGGGACGGAAGGTCTATTCTGGACCTTTCTTTTAACACACTTAAAAACAGTGGTTTAAAATGCATGTCAAGGTTCACTTAGAATACGAATGAATTTGTTTTCTTGTGGAGTTGTGGAGATTGAAAAAAAAAAAAAAACCCTAATAATAACATAAGCATGACAGAGAATAGGCAGAGTTAAGTGAGCACAGTTTGAATTTCCCTTCGCTGTCCTAATGAAGTGCTTTAATCCTGATAACAAAGGTCAATGGTAGCGTAGAACTCTTTTCTTGCTTACTCTAATGACATTGTTTGTTTTTCTAATAATAACAAACAAAACTTAATTTCTTTCTCTGTGGTAATTATTTCCGATAAACCAACAGAATTGCAATCCAGGCTGCCCAATACCTTCATCTTCTGGTATTATACAGCATTTTGTTTTCCAACTAGCTTTATGTTGTTACAGTTTTGAAAAACAGACAGTAGCTCTAAGTGACAGTAATAACTTTGAAGAAGCAGGTTTTGAGCTTTGTTTACTCTCTTATCTTTCTCTGCTCCCTGCTAAAACTACTCCTTGATATTCCAGGGCTAATAGCTATCCTTTTCTGGAGTAGTGAAGAGCACAGAGTATATACAAAAACATATTGCAGTGTGAATACTTGTAGTAACTTACCATTCATACATCCAAAGCTACAAAAATGATTGGGGAACTATTGAGCGAAAATGTATGCTCTTCAATTTGCTGGGTATTATAAAATGTATGTTTATGCTATTATTTAAGAATTTCAAGTAGACAATTTAAACTTCAAAGGATGTCATCACAGTCCGTAAACAGAACATATGTAAGTGGATTGTTTCACCCAGGTAAAGTACTGATGTGATTTTGCTTAGAACACAGTCATTGGTGTGTCAGAAATACATTCAAAAAACCCAGAAACTCCTAAAAGCCTAAAATGCATCTTAAGTCTTTTTGTCAGCTGTGCTTGGATATATAGGGAGAGAAGCCACCCTAAACAGTACGCAGCTTTTATCAATATAATCCAGGATATGTTTGTTATACTTGCAATGCCATTTTAGTGTGCTGTCATATTTGTCTAATTCCACTGCAGCCATTGGTAATCCAGTTTTTTATTCTGTCCTGGCTTAAACAGGGGATGTTACTGAACGTTAGATATAAACCAAGCAAAAGCAATGGAAATGAAAGCCATGGTGAAACCTTCAAATACCTAGAGACTGGCTGGAGTCATAATCTGAATGGAAGAGCAGAAAATCCTAAAATTAAAGAAAATGAAGGGGCAAAACCTTGTTTTTAAAATACTTTGATAAAGGTTTAAATATCATGGTATAACATGCTAAAATCTCTAAAAAATCTGTAACTCTTTACTTAGCAAATAACATGTAGAAGTTCTGATTAAGCATCTTGAAAAACTGGTTAATTTTTTTTATCAAATTACCCAAACACTGTTTTGAAGTAAATCCTGTTAACTGTTATTTTTTAAAAATAAACTGTTAAACCCACAGGCACTTAACATTTCAGGCACAAATCATAACACTAATGCCTCAGGCAAGGCATGACTACTGTTTATTATCGCATTTTTTGTTTTAAGGAACTCATGAAAGCAGCAATGCCAAGTAAGGTGGTGACTTTTGACCACAGAACTCAAAACAACAATAACCTGCGGGCTGAAAGAAATATGTATTTCAGTATGATCCCTAGTGGACAGTAGTGCACATAATAAAACTACCAGACATAAAATGTTAGGGGTATAAAAACTTAAATTTTGCAGAAACTCCCTATTGACTAGCTGTTTGAAATATGGCCATTAGGAAACATGGAACAAGAATGACACCTAGTGGTCTCATAGTCTTTCCATCAGGGAGGTTTCTTTTTTCTCTTCTTTATTTGCAAACATACAGTCATATATGTACACACCCACATATGTGTTTTCTCGGTCTTATCATTGATACTACTTTTCACAGTGCTAAAATTGGTGTTCCTCATTGCCACGTAGTCCCTGACTCAGCTTGTAACACAAGGTGAAGGAGAGATATTCTTAACTTTGTTCAACTTATGTTCTTCGAGTCTGACACTCAGCTGCAGAATGCTGATGTGCAACAGCATGTGTTCTTTGACTTAACTTCTTCAGTAAACAGCCATATTTATAATCCACCAACCCCCCAGATTTGCACTGATTAGCTGCCCCATTTCTTCTAATGCCTTTTAAGAGGCATTCTTAGAGGAAGACATATTGAAAAGAGAAGAAAATGTTTTGGGACTTTGGCTGAAAAGGGATATTCCATTATTATCAGAGAGCTTTGAAAAAGGCTGAGAGATGGATTTGTGGAGAAACAGCAAATAGAACTAACACCTGTGTGTAGATGAATGCATTGAAAGAAAATTCCCAGGCATAATTAAAATAAATTAACATCTGTTCTTTTTTAAAACTGTTCCTGACATAATGTTTTCTAGCACTCAGTTTCATTTAAAAATTAATAGCATTGTCATGTTCCCTTTCTTAATATTTACCTCAAAATAACAAATGCAAAATCTTATAAAAATGGTTATCTCTAAACAAGCAGAGAGGAAAAGATAGCTTTTCAGAAATCACACTCCTTAAATAGGCAGTACTGCTTTCATTGCTCCCTGAAATATTCTGCCCTGTGTTCTCCTCACAAATACATGAATATTGCTGGTTGACAAAAGCCTGCATAGATATGAATCTAAACCTTTTTTATGTTAATTTATATGAAGATGTAATGATATTCTACTGCATATTTTTCTGCTTCTGAATCTATTTCTGTATCACTAATAATAAAAAGGCATTGCTTCTTTCAATGGTCTAATTACAAACCTATAGAGAAAACAGTGCTGTGGAGTTTAAACATTGTCATGGTCACTGACCTCGAAGCTGAACAGAGAAAGCAAATCTGATACAGTCCTTCGCTTTACTTCTAAGTGGCGCTGAAAATCCACATCTAATATTTGTTATATTTATTTACATGCCATACTTCATTATAGTAGCAAGACCTAAGAAAATACCTTGCTTAAATCAAGACAGATAAAATATACTCTGCCCTTCATGAGCTTGTCCTTGGAGGCCAGGATGGAGAAGTGCTATGAGCTTTCCTATAGTACAAATAAGAAAGAATTTGCTTTATATGGCAAACATGATGGGCCACTAGCTAGGTGTGTCAATATGCTGGCCACTTCATTGAGGATGCATGCAGGTCCCTGAGAAATACTGGTTTCATATTACCAAAACTGCAGCCTAATCTGAGTCCTTCTTGTGAAATGCTCTTGAATGCTGTTGATAGACTTGATCAGGAAGACAGCTTTCAATAGACTCTAATATAATGGGCAACACACCAGGGTTTCTATGATTTGCATCAGAAGAGGGGGGCTTGTACATGTCCTGTTAAAAGATTTGTGGCTTTATTACTGTGTTATAGTTGTAATTCATTTTACAGCAATGAATTTATTCAATGAATGTAGCAAGATTTTCCTCTTCTTTGTCAAGAAAAATGTGATTGTCTGATTAAGTTCCTGGAGTAGAATGCAGGATTTTGTGGTTAGGTTTCTGATTTCTGTTTAGACTGAGTCTAAATCTTGACTTTTTTGTGACTCAAGTTCTCTACCTGTGAGATGGGGAAAGTAATTTCTTTCTACTCCCTTTTATTCAGCTCTGTTTAGGTTATAAACTGTTCCAGGTAAAGCATGTGTTGATTTCTTTGAATGTAAAGAGTTTAGCAGCAACAGAGCATTGGTTCTGCTCAGGTCACCACAAGGATCTCAGACTGATTAGGATTAAAAAACCATGGCTGTTGCCTAACATCTCAGATCACAGGAGCCTGACTTGTCTGTGGTCCCATCCTTCACACTCTTCACTTGCTGATGTATATTTGAGTCTATCACACCTCTGTTCTTTTGCATACCTGAAATTGTTGGGGGGATTTCACAGGTCACAAGGAATGCAGCAGATGTTACAGCCTTTTCTACAGGCTCCCTTAGTTGTATCTTTGATGGTAGGTTAGAGAGTGCTAGGGAATGTTCCCAGACATGGGACTCTTACGTATTGGGTTAGATTGCCAGAAGAGTTCCTAGTACAGCTCTAGGCCAGGCAATTGTCAGTTTTCTAAGCAATACCTGGGCACGGTTCCAGTTCCACAGTTTTCCTCTGTAAAGTCTTCAGTGGCGATGGTGTGATATAAAAGAGGTAATGGCAAACTGTGTATAGTATGGTCAATGTTTAAGAGATATGTGACCACAGTGAATGGTCACCAGCAAAAGATATTAATAATCTTTTCTTTTCTCATCAGCACTGTAACATCTGGATGCCTATTTGAAGCACATATTTCTGAAGCTACTTGGCCTACAAACTCAGCAAGACATTTCATAAAAAATTTCTCTCTGAAACTTTCCTTAAACTTCTGGTTTATGGCTACTCCTTTTAGTTTGGTTTCACAAATACTTCCTGCATCCTTCTCAGGCAACAGAGATATTCTGAAATTAAAAGAAAAAAGAAAGCAAAGACAGACTGTTTAATTTTTTTCACCTATAAAATCTTAATTTAAATGGTGTCTAAATTAATAATTCATAGCAAGTGCATTATGTGATTAATGAAGTCTCCTTTTGTAATATGTACTTATGTATTATGATATTATTTGCATTACAAATATACAATGTTTATTTTCTCAGTGTAACCGTTCTTAAAAGGGTAGTTAGAGAAAAGAGCTGGGGTTTGACTATCCCTGGGAGAGTTAGCAGACACGTAGTATTTTAAATGTGTTTAAAATATTGGGTTTGGGTCCTGTAACTACTGTTTAAGTTATCATCCCTAAAATAAATTTGCTACCACAGTATTTAGCAGCCAGCTGCAAAGTAGAAATTGAAGACCTTAGTGTAAACCCATGCAAATTACTTCAGTGGAACTGCATCAGTTTACTTGCAGCTCATATATATGCACAAGAAGTCCTAGCATACATGTTAGATCTTTGTCTAGCTCACTTAATTTCCTCTGTACCAAGTGTATTATAAGGGGAAACAGGACCCTGCCTTTTGCTGTCACAAACAATCTCTCATATTTCCTACTTTCTCCTCATTGATGTAAATGTGAGATTATTGTCCCTCTGTTCTTTGTGAATAAGTCCCAGATTGTCTCTCTTTGTGGGTTCATGCTCGAAAAGCATCCTGCCCTGAATGTTCATTTAAGACACCGTTAAAAAGAGGTGCACATGGTAAAACAAATTAATTTGAAAAAATATTCATGATAATCCTTTTGTGATGTTCAGCCTACACCATCTTCAAGTCTGGAGTGAAGGTTCAGGTCAGTTCTTGTTCTGTCCTCACAGAGAATAACAAAAAAATTCCAATTTCCTCTTACATTATGTGCATAGAAAATCCACTTTAACAGTTGAAATAGCTAGAATTTGAAATATATGACCCTAACCTACCCAGGTGAGTCTTCATATGACTTGCTTGCTCAGGAAAGTGAGGAGACTATTTCACCACACTCAGAGTCTGTTGAAGGAATTAAACAATAAAAGCAAAAGAAGACTCTGTCAGACAGTTTTATCTGCTCCAAGGCTTTCTGGTTCTCCATGCAATGAGTCTTGCTTGGAAAAACATGGCCCCAGGACCTGTGATTAAGGACTGTTAAATACTCAGCAAATGGTCACAGCATCAAATAGAAGGAAAAGGAGAGATGAGAGAAGGAAACCTTGCATATCAGGCCAGTGTAAGAGCAAAATGCAAGCTCTTACTTTATCCCCTTCACTCTATGCAGATGACTGCTGTAAAAAATCCCTTCTGAAAAGTGACGTTTCCAGGAAGATAACAGTAAATGACAGTTTAGAAGAGGGAACAATTTACTGATATTCTGAACCTGAATAGTTAGTTGCCTGGGTAAGGTTTGTTTTGTTTCCTTTTTCTTTCATTTTTTCTTGCTTTTATTACAACCCCTCAAGCTCTGGAAGTGGGTGTCTTCAATTACAAGGTATTTAAATCAGCTGTTTCAGTAACGTATTTGCTATTTTGATCAACTTTTGAATGCTAATTAGAACATTCTTCCTACTGCTTTTCTCCTTAGGAGCTAGAAATTCAGCTGTGTAAATCAGCTTTTGATGATGTACACAGTGGTATGTTTGAACTTTAAAGAGAATAGAGTTGTTGCAACAGCATGTTTACCATAACGGTATTCAACTTCTCTTTGTCAACAATAACAAAGAATGGCAGAGGGAAAACAGATAGCTTTGTACCTAAGAGGTTAGACTGCAGTTCAGGAGGTCAGTTCTTTTGAATCAGTTTTTCTGAATGAGTTTCTTGAAAGACTAGGTCACTTCTTTTTCTGCAACACATTTCCTGTCTGACAATTAAAACCCAGTCCCTTACCTGAAAAATAGGAAATAAATTTTCCCTACCACACCAAAATGCTTTAAGGCTGTTTCTAAAGCTTTCATCCTCCTCTTCATAAACGATCAGTGCTACATACAACCTAGGGAGTGCCTTTTTTTTTATTATTTTTAAACAGTGGGATATCTACAGGAGAATGAGTGACATTTTCATTGACATTCTCCATGCTACCTCTTTCCCAGCTAAATTTTCTTCATAATTAGATTGTGTGGGATGCTAAACAGTAGCCAAACCTACTGCACCAGCAGGATGCACCTAGTGAGACCAACATGATTTGTCCTCTCAGTCCACTGAAACAAACTTACCAGACTTCAAGATACAGAGTGATTCCTCTTTCCTGGTCTGCTAGGTGTGAAGATGCTGCAGTTCCTGATCCAGCCTGCAGTGAGACTGAGCACACGCTCTGTACACAATATACACACTGTACAAAACCAGCCAACCACCAACAGATCAACCCCAACATGACAATAGTGTCTTTAGAGCTGACACCACAAACAGCACTCACATAAATTTGAACTAGCCTGATCCGGATCAGAACTAAACGGCAGAGCATTAAATGGGCCCATCTTGTTCTTACTTGCTAGCTAACCAGACTCAAAGATTTCTAGCAGATCTGACACCCTCCACACACATATAATTACACAGGCCCCTCTGTAGCTGGCCTAGACTTCCCAGTAGCTATCCCCCAGATCTCATGTCATACTTACTGCCTAGTCTAGCTTGACGTTTGCTACTGTCTCACAGACACACATAGATCTCTCCAGTAGCTAGCCCATAGACCTGTGCTCTCCCCAGTATCTCCCACACTGCTTGAACTACTTGTCAGTTTGTCCACCTTGAAGTTTGCAAGCTTCTCATACACAAATGCACACACATGGAACAGAAAGCACATTCTCACAGAAAAATGTCTAGTGAACTTACCAGCTACCTGCTTAGATGTAACTGGCTCCTTTTATTCCCCTTTCTCTCTCTTTTCCCATGCTTGTTCTCTCAAGATCCACCATTTCTCTGCCCACACCTCTTCCCAAATAAACAGCCTGCCTTGGATTACTTTTTCTGCATTATTCCCAGTCGTGCTACATCCACACCCAAATCTGGTGTTTCTGAAGGACTGGGGAGATGACTACAGGTTTGTTTATGTGAATGTTTTGTGATGGTAAAACCTTCTTAGAGAAAGACTGACAGTCTTGTTTGGTCTGTGGAGTTAATATCTGTACCTGGATGCTTGTTGATACCTGTATTCTACTCTGTAGGAATTTATCTGGGCAAAGAACTGTGAGGTTTATCTCACTTCTGTGCACAATTTTAAACTAACCAGGTGTTAGATGTCAACAACAAATGAAAAGTAATTTAAAATTTACTCAAAACTAATGATAAGAAAACTAAATACACAAGAGGAGGCAGTACCAGACTGAAAGCAATGTCAAGATTCTAGGGTTTATTTCATTAATTAAACCTTTTGAATATCAAATATCACAAGCTTTTGCAGCCTGGCTCTTTTCTTCGTATAACTGAGTATCTTTCAAAGCTACCATTAACCACAAGCTGATTCTGAATTAGAGTCAGAATTCTGACTTCACATGGACAGCCAAGACTTGGCTGGATACCACTACAGGGATCCAAATGGGTATCCACAGTTTGTTCTGAGGGAATATAAAATCAGTTTGTTACAGTGGTGTAATTACAGTCTTCATAAGCATTTTGTTCTTGCATTTTGGATTTGGGCACTCCTGAAAAGATCTCAGATGTGTTACATTTCAGAGCATTCTGCGATGCTCGTTGTTTCCTCTCAGGATTTGGAAAAGAGTGGATTCATGAGTACAAAGTAGAGAATAGCAGGTCGAGGGTTTTCTATTCGTAACATAATTATAGAGGTCTTTTTGTGTGAGTAGTTCAGTAGGCATCCATATTTGGTTATTCTAGTTTGGTAGTTGTGTATGTTACTGTCTGCAGAGGTATGCAATGCTAGGGACAGGTGCTTCAGATTCAATGGGAATAAACAAAGAGAAAAGATTTTTTGGCACTGTGTATTTATGTGATTATTGACATCAGCTTAGAGAAAGCAGCATACTAGTACAATGATTTCCACTTAATGTGATCACTAGCTAATTTGATCCTCCCTGTTATTTGATTTGATCTCCAGGAAATAAATCATTTCTATTGATTCTTATTGTGGGTTCTTATTGCTTATTTTGTTCACGTCCACTTCAGCTAATACTAGATAATTCAATCAACATTTATTGAATCTGCCATGGAAAAGGGAAGAGTAATCATGTTGTTTACAACATAAA
This sequence comes from Pelecanus crispus, assembly GCF_030463565.1. Classification (NCBI taxonomy): domain Eukaryota; kingdom Metazoa; phylum Chordata; class Aves; order Pelecaniformes; family Pelecanidae; genus Pelecanus; species Pelecanus crispus. The sequence goes on from NC_134645.1 coordinate 108,719,630, forward strand.
AATAGACTTGTATCATGCTTCTTTTCTACTTTCCTTTTCAGTTTTCCTGCACCAGTAGATAATGACTTGAAATTAGTAGTTACCTTTGAGAGAAGCTGGAAATTAACATTTTACAGCACCTGCAACATGGCCAAGCACAAGTTAAAAATAAAAATGTAAAAAGCTATTAACATGTTTCTGCTCTCATTTGTACTGATGTATAAGAGGCCACACTGCTGAAGACAGGCAAGCTACGCTGGCATGAAAGCAATCAAGCCAACAGATTACATCCCTGGTCTGTCTTAACATTAGGTAATGAGCATGTACAATGTGTTGGTTTTAAATGGAAATTTCAATAATTTTGTTTTCTCAGATCATTTTATCAACATGCATTTTAGGTACTCTGCTAAGCCTCCTGTGGATAAATCATCCACTTACTTAATATGATCCAAGTAAGGTGAAAGCAAAGGTACTAAATAGCCAGGCTGTGCTGAGAATTCAGTTGAGTCAGTGGCTATGAAACGTACAGGTGGCAAAAATTAAGTTAAAGATGATGGGAGCATTAATAAGTCTTTTGAGCCACTAATGCAAAGGGATTTTACACTAGCTACTACTATTAATATGAAGGGAAGCCACAGAGGTGATTCTCCTGCTCATTGACCAGTGATCACATTTCTTAGGCATGAAGTGTGAAAACCATGATCTTCTTAAACACAAATACTTTCTACATTTTTGCCTCAAAATGTGGGATCCCAAACCAGATCCTCTACTGAGCAATGGATAAGTAAGGCTGGGGTTTATTTTGATTTTCAGCAAGTGACAGCCCTTTTAATAAAGATGCCAGTATAAAATCAAACAGCAACTCAATGGAGTGGAAAATACTTCATATTCAAACAACTGCTTCTAATTGGATCTCTGCTCTAATTTTATCATGCTTCATTTTTATGGTCAACCACTCAAAGAAAGTAGATATTTATAGCATGGCCAAGATGTTTTTGTTATATTTATCAACAAATAAGTACCATTTTATTATAAGGAGATGTTTAGTCTTTTTATATAGTTCATATATTTGTTGCAGATTATTGAACTGTAAAATATGAGACTGCAGAAAAAACCCTAAAGCTTGAGGTATTTACATTTTATAACATGATTTTAGTAAAGGAATAAGTATAAAGAAATGCCTGACAATGATCACTGTTTTTGGATCTGTGCTAAGGACCTGTTGTATGTTTTAATTTAGAATGTTCCCTGCTCCAGGGAAAACAAGAAAACCCATCATATAAGTCTTCCTTTTATAAACTGTTCTTGGAAAGAGATGGTCATTTTAGTGAATTGCAAATGATTGTACTAAATAGTGAGATGGAGAGTAAAGTTGTCATATGTCTAAATCATGTCTCATATTCTGTAACTGGAATTACAGTATGCATACATCAATGCAAATTAAATTCCAGTAGGTTTTCCCATATCTCTTTGCAAGTTTCTAAAATATTTATAATTGTCACTTCTTAAAGCTCTTTAAGAATTGTCTTTCATCAATCTATCAAAATGGACATTCATATTATTGTTATATCACAGGAGATCTTACACTGAGATGGTTATTTTACCACCAAATATTTTAATTACTCAGATGCTTAAATCAGCATAAAAAGCTAATTTGTGTATTGTGTAGAGACTGGAAGAGATCAATGTCCCAGTCTGGAAGACATGAATGTTCCAGTCTCTGGTTCCAAGGTTCATAAACTGACTCTTCTGCAAGATACATCAGACAATACCTACAGACTAGATTTTCTCCATGCTGTATAAGAATAAAACTTGTGAGAGGCAAGCCATTCTGACCTGATGGGAACCATTTTCCATCCCTAAACCTGGACAAATTCATAAGCAACATATGGGGTTTTGTAGATAGAGGACTCTTCCAACAGCTCAGGGCAATAGTCCATTTTGACTACTGTCAGATCTCCAACTGTGGCCAGTCTCTGCTGATTCAGAAGAAACCAGCAAAAATAAAATAAATAGCATCAATCTAGCTAATTATGCACCAAGAAAAAAAATCTTCATGAAGTATCACATTCTAAAAATTACTGTTTCTGCCCATTAATTGTAAAGGGAGCCTAAGGTGACTGGATCAGATATAGGTAAGTATATTTTGTAGGTGGATGAAGTCTACCCACCATGCCTATAGAAGTTCAGGAAAATAATCTGTCAAAATACTGAATTAGTGCAGTTTATTTCATACTTCAAGAATGGCTGTCTTCATTGTAATAATTTGATATTTTTGTGTAAAAGATCCTGTACTGAAATCAGTCCCACTATCTCAGTGCAGTGGCTGTTCATGTTCTTGCATAGAAGAGAAAAACACAGGCAAGATAACTTCAGTCGATTCCTTCCATGTCACTTCTGGAATCAAATGCAGGTCTTAGAAGGGCTACATCATCTTCTGGAGAGAAGAGAGACTTGCCACTTTCTATTGTTTACAGGAATCTAGGGTCACTAAGTCCTTAAATGTGTGTATTTCAGTTAGATGCCTTAAGTTAGGAGGGAGGAATGTGGGCTTCTATGCCTTTGAAGAAATCAATGAAATGTTTTCACAGAAGCTAGGAATAAGAAAAAATTAGTCTTGCAAATTCAGTAAGATATTAACCGTATACTGGGAAAATGTAATAGCAATGCAGTTTTCCTTGCAGGCATATTGCTCTAACCCTGTTAGAGTAAACTTTAGAAATTCAAAGAAAAGAAAGCAATAAAAGCACATTTGAATGAACCAGCACTGATCAAATGATATGTAAAGAATAAAATAAACCAATGAAAAAAGACATAGTCAGTTTAACTGACTAATGACTGAAAGTTGTGTATCAGACTGCGAGATAAACATATGAATAAAATTTCCTTCTGAAATTAATTGAAAAGTCAGTTCAGTGTTACTGCAGAAAATCCATAAAGCTCAAGTAGCCTTGCCATTCATTGTTGACAGGCAGGACAGAGAGGCTGCAGATCTTGTTACTGGAATCAGTGGTGCTGAATCAGGCCCTCTTGCAAAGACAGCAAAATATTTTGTTTGGCTATGTAGTACAAATCATGGTATTACAGAAATTAAGTTCTATTCTCCTTATTCAGCAGCATTTCTTTCAGATTTGGAAAGAGTAGAACTGTTCCTTATATCTATATTCTACTACCTTTATTTAGCTTAGTACTATCCTTGCTGCAAATACCAGCAGATTAAGGTACTGCATAACAACCATGAGTCAAGAAAGGGTGAAGAAGAGCTGTCACAAAGCTCAGTATTTTTCACACCTTGGCATTAAAGTGTGAAAAAGAAGAGACCTGGACCTTAATTCCAAGAAAAATGTAAAAGGCAGCCAATACTAAGGTGCAATGCAGTCCTGTTACGATTCTTAAGAATCCAGCAAAGAATTACAAACAAAAGTATTTTTGGTCTAAAATAAGTACTATGGCTTATACAACACCATTTGTTAGTACCATCAGAAAGCTATTTACATAGATACACAGACATCTGGTAACTGTATTAGGATGAGCATTATTTACAATATCATGACTACACTAACAGTCTTCAAGTCTGAAAAAAAAAAGATGAAAACAAGTCCATATAATCACAAATGGCATGAAAGAATGGATATTGTTTGATTATTTCCTCTCCCTTTCAGAGTAGGAACACAGGAAACCAAATGAACCCATTAGGAAAGTTAAAAAACAGCCAAAAGAGTGATTTGATTGAGTGGTGATTGCTTGAAAAAACAAGTTGAACTTCTGGTCAAAACTTTTTGTGGATGCTGAAGGTTTACACAGATTCAAAAGGAAACTGCACAAATTGAGTAGAGAAATCCACTGCGGTTCCACATAGAAACTACATCTAACTCAAGCAGTCATAACCCCGTGGAATCATTGAACAATTTAGGTTGGAAATGACCTCTGGAGGTCATCTAGTCCAACTTTCTGCTAGAAGTAGCGCTAACTTCAAAGTTAGTACAAGTTACTCAGGTCCGAGCATGAAGATCCTACAACCACTCTGAGCAAACTGTTCCAGTGCTTAACAACTCTCATAGTAAAAATATCTTCCATGCATCTACTTGAAATTTCTCTCACTGCAAGTTGTGACTGTTTCCTATTATTTGTTGGCTATGCATCTCTGAGAAAACTCCGGTGCCTTTTTTCTTCTAACTCCCCATTAGGTACAACAATTAGGTCACTCTTCAGTGCCCTCTTTCAACCACAGAACAAACCCAGCCTCCAATGTCTCCTTTCATGTTGTACGCTCTGTCTCTCCACCCATTTTAGTGGCACTCTGCTGGACACCACTTTGTAAATTTCTTTCTTAGACAACTGGACACAAGTGCTATGCTGAAAATTATTACAGGTTGAAAATCAGAGACTAGAGTGAAAAGTGAAGTAGTACCTTTCTGCTGTCCTTATATCCTTTTCCAGGCACCCATTTTTGGCTACTGTGGGAGAAAGACGAGTGGGCTAGACGCACTTTGGATTGACACGGTATGTCTGTCTTTATGTTCATTATTATAAACTTATTAGTTTTTATGATTTATTGTCTTTAGTTATTATTTGTATTACCACATTGCTATTTATCAGAGTAATCCTGTTCCAAACAAAGAGGATCAGGGCCAAGTATGACTTGTTCTGAAGGGATTTGTCCTGTCTTCAGCCAATATCAGGTCTCCCTTTCATTTGTTTTTGTGTTTTGTGTTTTATTTCACTTTATTCAAATGAAACCTAGCCTGGCAGTGGTTTAATAATCAGGGACTGCTGGTTTTACTGTATTTATCAAAGACCAAATGCCAAAAATACTGAACCTCAATCTTCTGCTTGAAATATGGCTCCAGAGAAATAAAATGTATAAATAGGCCATTTTCTGTTAAAATAAAAGTGAAAGTATAAACTCCTTAATTTCCTTCTAATATTTTAAATTAATAAATACATTTTTAAATTTTACTAAATTATTCTATTGTATTTAAACTCCACATTAAAATATTCCTTCTCTAATGCTAATCAGAATGGGAAGTGATTATTGAGAAGTACAATATTTGCCTGGGGTAAAATTTATTTTCATAAGAAATGTAATGCCAGCTGTTCAAGTCTTCTTCAAGAAAAAGGACGACGTTTTTTTTTATCTCTGCTTTTCATATTCTCTTTCACCCCACCATAAGCAGAAAGAAATTCTTTCACCTCTTGAAGTCAAAACTCTAGCAAACCAGGATTTCCTAGTGAAGATTTTCCAAGCCTAATGAAAGCAAATACAGAAAGAAAAAAAGAAGCAATAAACAAGGAACAGCCTCATTCCTTTCTTAATCAGAAGAGTATAGGTAATGTGAAATTCCATAAACTTGCTCAAAACCTGGGTATTTGATGTGTTTGGTGATGTCTAGTGACTTGCTGCGCTTCCATGCACACTGCACAGCTTGCAATGTCCACAAGTCTACCATAGCAGTCAACATTTGGGAGCAAGCCTATTTGTGCATGTTTGACAGAGGAACAGAAGATAAATGTGATTTGTTTGCCTCAAGTCTTAAGAAAAAATTAACACTTTTTTTGTGTGTGTTTTTCTTAAGTCATCAAGCACAACTTCCCAATGCTTGCCACACCATAAGAGTTGAGACTTTCTGTTCACTCTCAAGCCATTGTCATAACCATTTTTCTTGCTGTTTACATCTTCCCTGGGATTTTCAGCCTCCAATACACAGAAACTTGCAAGCAAACTTGTAGCCTGCAAACTGCAGCTGCTGTTGAAAATATTCATTCCCTAATCAGGTCTTGCCTAGTTATCTTCTGTCAGAGGAAGGAGTTCTTTGTTCAACCAAGGTCACAGAAAAAGTGTTTGGTGTCCCCATCATACCTTTTCCCAGACAATTGCCCCACTTCTCTTCTGCATGTTACCAGTTTTCTCAGTTCTGTCATGTAGCTCTCTTGTACAAGCAGTCCTTACTCTATTCCAGCCAAAAGAAGTATTAGAAAAGGATGTTTAAAAATCTTAAAGAGTATTTATTCAGACTTGATGAAATTTATATCTTGGAATGTGTCATGGTCCACCAGTACAAGAAGACAATGTAAACTCCAGTCCAGAGTCCCCCTCCTGTATGGCATAGGTCTGCCTCTATTAGCTAAAGCTTAAGTACTGGCCTTTGGTCTGAGCTGAGTAAAAATACGAGTCAGTATCTTTCCACTGAAATTAGAGCTCCTGAGTTCTCTGGTACAGAAAGAGTTTCTTTGAATATGGTGAATCAACAAATATGCTTTGAAATGATTATGCTTTCTCATACATCAAATGCTTAGACAAGTTTCCTTTTAATTTGGAAACTATATTGTTCTGGACCTCTCCCAGCTACTTCCACCTACAGCAGATAACTATCTTTCTTCTTTCAGACACATAGAAAGAATAACACAATCCCAAACCATATATTAAAGCCAAATTGCAGATTGTCCAGGGTTACAGATATAATTCTCTGTGATACCTCTCTTTCCAAGTTCAAGATGTCCATCTCTGCCTGAGACATTTCTATTGTCAGGATTTCTCTCCACTGTATATAATCTCTAATTCCATTTGTTATAGGGATCTAATCCTAGTCAATACTGCATTCACCCCCTTGTTTTACTCTTCCACTTCTTGTCATTGAAGTTTCCTTCCTTGTGTACTGCATTTTTTCTCTGTTTTGAATAATGGTTACCTAGTCTTCCTGATTATCCAATGGCCATTTCATTTTTTTCTCCCTGGCTGTGATCTGCCATATATCCACACTTGCTAATGAGGTCTTCCTGACTAAAAACCTTTGCACATGCTGAGAGTTTCTTTGTTCTCATCACAGTTCTGAAAACTAAAGGTCAGCAGTGGTTGGACTAAAATCATGGTCTTACATGAAGATTGCCATTATGTGGAAGGATTTCTGAAGTCAGCTGTAGACACCAAGTACTCACATGCCCATTTTAGAGGTATAAACCAGTTGGAATGAGATTAAAAACACATGGCAACATCTACATAACTAGTGGAAGTACTTATAATTTCTCATATTCAAGAGCTCATTATGGCTGTATCTTTACTCCATTATAGGGTAAAATCCAGGCAAGATTCATATCTTCACCTTTTATCACATGCTCTGGATTCTATCAAGAGGAAAGCTGGACATATATTTGACATATACAGCACGCTATATGGCTGCCTTTTCTAGGTGGATTATCAGGGTGCCAGGCTTGCAAGGGTACAATGTCATACTTTCCAAACAGTAAGTGGCAACGCATCATATAAAACCTACATGTCCTTGGAGCACAGGTTAGATTATGTTGTCCTCTCAGCAAATAAATGTTCAGAAAAGTATAGCATTCATAGATGAGAATGCCCTTCCAAGAATGTGTAAACAGCTGACAGTATAAATGCATTAAAAAACGTCTTCTTAACTTGGGCATAGTTTTTGCTAAAAAGATCATTGTCTGCTCAGTAAAACTAAATCCAAACATCCAGACCAAAAGCTCAAACTATTGCTCATGTCTGAGGATTTGCATACTATTGCTACCTGCCAGTAATGAAAAAGTATATGTATTCTCTCTAAGTGTCAGTGTCTGTGTTGCAGCTCCAATTTTTCCTCTTCATTTTTGCAAGAACAATATATTTTACTGGTGCTATATTATTCCTCCTACATTCCCCTCTCAGAAAGAAAAAAAAAAAGTCACTACCACTGCCTATCTAGAGGGGTGACATTTACTGAAGTTAAAGGATTCATAAAGGATAACCACAGTGTGCTAGAGGGGCCTATTGTTTCTAAAGAGAAAAGGTTAAAAAGTAGACTTCCATCAAATAAAAGGCTTAGACAATAGGAAACAGAAAAAGACAGGTTGAGACAGTAATATGTTCTGGTTATGTTTACACTAAGAGACCTGAGAATTTACCTCAATCCAGTATCTCGTTGTACACACAGCTATATCTTGACTCTACGCAGACTCTAGTTCTGGATACACACCATTGCTTTTGCACACTGGAGGCAGATACTCAGGTATCAAAGGATGAGTAATCATTGCCCCTCCACCCCCTTCCTAATGAAGCAAGCAGGTTTTGGCAATAGTCGCTTGCTTGCCTTGAGGGAAAGGTAAGTATGCTGAAACACACTGGGGCAGTCTTCGTACTGTTCATTTAAAAGACTAGAAGCACTACATACCACAAACTCCCTTATTTCTTTTGGTCACAGTGTAGCTGCTACTATGGGGAATACACTGGGCTGATAATATCCTTGTGAAGAATTGAAAGATGGTGCCTCTCCCACAGTGTGGTACAACAATGAAACTTCTGTATAAAATGCAGAAGCAAAAATGTATAGGTGGAGCTTTTCTTGACCATAAATGAGCTAGTTCACACTATTCCCATTCCTGGAGTAGACACTTTCTAACAGAAGGATTTCCTGATAGTCTCAAGAAATTATTGTAGAAGATGTCAGAACAAGACTGGACCTGGTGGGTGTTGCTTATCATGTGGTCATGAGCCTTAAAAGCACCCAAAACAAGTACTGTCATAGCCCTCACCTCCACAATGTGCTGTTCTTTTTCTCGCTGTTTTTACTGCCATGGTTAAGTCTGGGGAGCAGCTTGATCGCCAGAGGCTCTTGATCAGGGGCTGTGACTAAGGCACCACACAGGGACCTCTGGTTTCTTGCTCGTGTAGAGCCAAGTGGAGGCTGACTGAAAAAATAAGTTTTTGTCTATCCTCTGGTCAAAACTCCCAGCAAGGGCTAAATTGGTTACCAATTTTGTTGGGATTTAACTTCTCTCTTTAAAATTTCCTGGGGTTGCTTAGAAATACGTTCTCAGTAACCTTTTCTTTGATAGAAATGTCTTTCTTGCTCTAACCCTTTCATGGAAAATCTCTTTCCATTTCAATCCTTACCACACTGGTTAGAAAAGAAATAACTTTTATAACAATCTTCAAAATATTTTTTTGCCTTCTTCTACATTAGTGTCAGAGGCTAAGATATCTTTCACACTGTTTCCCTTTCAAAGACTTTGCATTCACAAATGCACATGGGCCTAATTAGAGCCAGAATATTTCTGATGGAAGAAAGTTCACATTTAAAAGGCTATAGTATTGCAATGCATCCCATAAAGGAATCTGGAGGTAAGCAGTAATATCCCAACAGTGAATATTGTTGTTCTTGAAGAGTAAGACCTCTGGAATATTTCCCCTGTATTGGGGGTAAAATTTTTGGAGGGTTGAAGTCATGCCTCAGTTAGTGTAAATTTGAGCTGAAAAGCAACAGATTCCTCTGCCACAGGAGGATCCTTCACAGTCATTCACTTTATCCCACTATTTCCTTCCTCAGGGAAGGACACGACATCGTCTCGTAATGCAGTGTAGTACTCTGTGTGCAACTGTCTATATCCTATGGTGTCATAACTGAGATCCTGCTGTTCAGCTAACAGACCCCTTGTAGCACCTGTGTTCCTCTGTGACATGCCACAGTGATTGATGGTGCTCTGCTGCACTAGGCTCTATTTGTTCTGGAGTTAAAGGCATTGCCGTACTGTATCTAAACAGCCTCTGTCCTCCACAGTTCTGTCTTAGCAATTCCAGCTGGTTAAAGGATAAGTGTCTCCCTAAATATGTGGATCATTAACCCTGGTGAGGTAGTATTTGAACTTTACAGTCACAGCTTCCCCCAGAAACATTGGTTCATTATTTTGTTTATGTAGACAAAGAATGCCTGCTTACTAAACTGTATGGTCACATCTGTTATGCAGCTAAGATCTCTGGCACAGATGGATTGAAAAGTAAAACGAAACATCACTGATGTCTTTGCAGAAAGGTTATAGTTACAGGACTATGCAAGTTCCAGTGTCAATGGGTACTTTGCGCCTCCTCCTTATGGATACAAACTGAGATAATACCTCTCCTGAGTGCTCCAGGGATCTTGTTCCATGATGTACATGACATGACACTGCAGTTTCTCACTCGCCCATATTGTTTAGCTTGGCAATACTCACAACCTACTTTTTTTTTTCTCTCATTTTAGTCATATTCTGGCTTTATTTGATTTATGCTATGCCTTCCTTTCAGTTGTTAAGATAACATGTTATTTACCAACAACTGTCAGGATGAAGTAGGGCTTTTACAACATCTCACTCTGATTTTGCAAGTGTCTCTCCTAATGCTCACCCTCTTCATTTGTATGACCAAATACCAGGGGTGATTGTAATCCTATGTGTGCTAGTTACTCAGACTCCAATATCATTCTGATCTTTTATTAGTGGATATGCTTTACCAGGTACCACTACCTCACTCTCTCTTATCCTCTCATTTCATTATCCTTAAGGATGCTCAGCATCACTACCCTTTGTCTCTCCAACCCAGATTTCTAATGCTATTTTTTTCAGTTCAGGCCAATAGACTACCAGATACCAGCTTCCCTACCTCAGCTGTATCCACCTTAAATGCTTTTGCATCACCACAGTTTGTCAATGATATCTTCTCTGTAAAGATGTTGGCAGCTTTTTTTACAATACTGAACAGTCAAACTATTCCAGAGGGTGCTGGCATCTCTGACTGTATATTTTCAGATGATTTGCACCTTTTCTCCTCAATCCTATATTTAGCTTTGGTTAAATATGTTAGCACTGTGTAACATATGCTGTCAAACTCATAATAAAGAGCAAAACTTAAAGGAAGAACTGCATTTACCTTTTTGAGGTAAGTTTATTCTTTTCAAATGATAGCTGGTCACTGTTACCGGGTTTTAGAGGTCTGGGAACCATCTGTTTAAAGTCTAATTATCACTAGACAATTTTGACTCCATTTTGATGGTTTTACAAATGAGTTTTTTATTCCTATCAGATAATTCTGGATATACAGAATAAATCTGTCACAATCTCCCTCACATAACTTCTTGACATGCTCTTTATATCTTCTGAACAGAAAGTCTTCAGAAAAATCCTATTTTTGCCTTAATTTTCAACTCATATTAATTTTTGAGAAAGGTGCTCTATGAGAACAAAGTGCAAACTCAGCCCCTCGAGACACTGAACTATCTCATCAGCAACAGTTAGTATAAGCTTCTGTGTCCCTGCCCACCAGGAATGGGAATTAGACCATAAGCTTAATTTACACAACTGAATAATGATGACTTATGGATTTTAGTGACCTGACTCAGACTTCAATGGACTAGATATGAAAAGTGCAGGATAGAACAATTTTCCTCAGTCATACTTACTCTGCTTCTACTCTATTGGAAAGGTATTAATTAATTCACCAGCTTGCTCAGATGTTCAACAGACTAATGTTAAAATGCTGTCCATTTTCAATGACTTACCATCTGTATGTGCTCCCCATATAAGTGCAAACTTCCTCTGTTCAGACCACTGGCAGTTTTGCAATGTTGCTGTGCATCTGGATGCTTCAGTTCCTTCCACACAAGAGAATTATCACAGTCAAATCATGGAGACTTGTATTGGGTTTTCATGGCAAGGTTTTGGTGCAGGAGGGCTACAGGGGTGGCGTTTGTGAGAAGATGCCAGAAGATTCCCCCATGTCCGATAGAGCCAATGCCAATGCTCCAAGATGGACCTGCCAGTGGCCAAGGCTGAGCCAATCAGCGATGGTGGCAGAACATCTGAATGTATTTAAGAAGGGGAAAAACATGCTGCAGAACAGCAGCTGGAGAGAGGAGTGAGAGAATATGAGAGGAACAACTCTGCAGACACCAAGGTCAGTGAAGAAGGAGGGGGAGGAGGTGCTCCAGGTGCTGGAACAGAGATTCCCCTGCAGCCCCTGGTGCAGCCCATGGTGAGGCAGCTGTGCCCCTTCAGCCCAGGGAGGTCCACGGTGGAGCAGATATCCACCTGCAGCCTGGGGAGGACCCCACGCTGGAGCAGGTGGATGTGCCCAAAGGAGGCTGTGACCCTGTGGAGAGCCCATGCTAAGGCAGACTCCTGGCAGGACCTGTGGACCTGTGGAGGAAGAGAAGCCCACACTGGAGCAGTTTTGCTGGCAGGACTTGTGACCCCGTGGGGGATCCATGCTTGAGCAGTCTGCTCCTGAAGGACTGCACCCTGTGGAAGGGACCCATGCTGGAGCAGTTTGTGAAGAACAGTAGCCCATGGGCAGCAGGCACTTTGGAGAATTTCATGGAGGACTGTCTCGTGGGAGGTACCCCACACTGGAGCAGAGGAAGAGTGTGAGGAGTCCTCCCCTGAGGAGGAAGGAGCAGCAAAGACAATGTGTGATGAACTTACTGCAGCCCCCATTCCCCGTCCCCCTGCACTGCGCCGGGGGAGGAAGTAGAGAAAATGGGGAGTGAAGTTGAGCCCAGGAAGAAGGGAGGGTTGGGGGGAAGGTGCTTTTAAGATTCAGTTTTATTTCTCATTATCTTACTCTGATTTGTTTGGCAATAGATTAAATTATTTTTCCCGAATCAAGTCTGTTTTGCCCATGATGGTAATTGGTGAGTGATCTCTCCCTGTCCTTATCTTGACCCACAAGCCTTTTGTTATATTTTCTCTCTGCTGTCCAGCTGTGGAGGGGAGTGACAGAGCAGCTTTGGTGGGCACTTGGCATCCAGCCTGGGTCAACCCACCACAAGACCGAAAGACCTTCTACAGATGGCACCACTCTAAGGACACCGTGATTAAAAATGACCAAAGTGCTGTGACAGCAATGAGTCCAGCTAAATGGACATGTCAATGTATAATAAATTCATTCCAGTACTCAATATAAAGGGAGTCTGGGCTATTCGTTTATACTTCAGATCTCCTTTATTTGGGTGTACTATTGTTGCTTATTAGAGTAAGAGTTTAAATAAAGGACCCATAGGTTGCACCACTTTAGAATAACCCCTGGGGACTTTATCAGGCAACCACATGTCCTCTTCTGGGCTTCTTGCTCCCTTTTCAGAGTTACTACATGCACATATGCCCACTGCTTGCATAACTACATGTCTAGTCCCCCAGAGGACTAGGCCACATGGTAAAAGATGTCAATGTTAAACCAGAAATCCATTTGATTATTGCAGCTCCAGCTGCGTCAGCTTCAGAGGGTTAACAGTTTTAATGGATGATCCCATTCTTCGACATCCTTTATGTAGATATGTGGCTCCAGCTAAGTTTAATAAACTTAGGCCTTCAAAATTCTTAAATGCTTTTTTTAATGTAAAACACTAACAGATGTCCTCCATGTCCTCCAAAACAGTTGAACATTTGAAAATGAGAATTTATATGGCTGTGCAAGTGCCAGTGAGCTATCTAGTGCCTGAAAAAATATCCTCAGGTTCCCCTGCTGTTGATGTTAAATACAATCTTTTCAAAGCAGCTAATTTGCCAGTGATTCACTGAGGAAAAGTCTCATTCTTGGTTAGCTGCAGAACAACTTTTCCCTTGAGGCTTATTCCCCAAGGATTTCTTCATCCTGAAGCTAGTGTCACTTTCCAATAGTATACAAAGGTCAATCTTACTAGAAAGATTTTGATTCATTCTGCTAGTTAGGGTGACAATGAACTGACAATCAGTCTATGAGATACCTTTTTGAGTAACGAAGAATTTCCTGGACGTCTGGGTTCCCAGTTTTAATAAGGCAAGCAGATACTTCGGTGTTTATTGCAGTCAAAAAACAACCAAACATGTTACATTAAGTCAACGTTCTTTGAAGCGATCAGATTTGTCTACTTGGCTGCTACAAGGTTTTAAGCTTTCAAAACTATGTTTTGGAGAAGATAAGCAATAGAAGAGTGGTCATCCATTTACTGGTTGATTATCCTGTGTGGAAAACCTCTCTGTGTCTATAGAAAGGGTTCTTTTGCATTCTTGCCTGAATCTAAACTTAGACTCAGCGATTAATTCAAAGTGCAAGAGACTCTCACTTAAAAACTCATGAGACTGATTAAATAGTAGAGGTTGTAGGATGCAAGTGCCCTTTTTGAGAAAATAATTTCTGTTTATTGCAGTTCAGCTTGAGTCTAAAAGTAACACTGAGCAGCTTTGCTGAGAGACCCCAGTGTTTCCTGTGTCAGAAGCAAAGAAAGGAGTAATACAGGTCTATCCCTCCTGCCTTCCTGTTATCTCTCTAGGCAGAGGTTCCAACCCAGTATTTTCCAAATTCTGCAGAACTTAACTAATTCAGAGACCAATATAAGTTTACAAACACTATGATCAGATGAACAATTATCGCTGCATAAGCTTGGGAATAAAATTACTGTTAACCATCTATTCCATGAAATCGTCCATGGACATGTTCTGCTCCTACAGGGAATATGCAGCAACTTACTCCAGTTCCCCATGAGCAGACATAAACTGGAACTCCAGATTTCACATGCTGCCAGAAGTGCAAGTCAAAACTATGGAACTACTCAGCAGAATAAAATGATCAGCAGGAAGGTAAAACTTCATTGAGCCAAGTTGAGGTAGGAAATATATTTCATCTGCCTTGCTGAGACTTCAGATAAATCAAACAAGGATCTTCTCCAGAGAATTGTCTGTGATTGCTTATTTTTTCAGGGATGAATTTGTGTTGGTCTTTGGGCTGTATGATGCACAAGCCTCCATCACTCTCAGACCATTGACCAGTACATGTGCCAGCCATGCAAATAGATGACAGCACCTTCATCAGGAGCAAGTAATTCTGTAATAACTCCAAATAAATGTACACAAAATAACACTATATTTCAGAAAGACATCCAATGTCTGTGACCTCATTCAGAACAGCTATAGAAGTTTTACTTAGCCATCACTAAAGTGCAACTATAACTGAGTGAAATATAATCATTGCTTTAAAGCATTACTGCGACATTACACAAGAGTCAATGAGAGGAAGCAAAAGAGATCTTTTAGAGTTGACATTACTGGTAAATTTGTAGGTAATTCCCTTTTGACTGAGTTAAGGATACACATACTCGGCACTATTATTTGGAAAAAAAATATGTCTTGAAACCTTATTGTTCATGAGAAATCAAAAATGCAGTAGTGGACTTCGAGATAATGCTTTCAGTAGTTTCCCTCTAGTATTTACTGGACTATGCATGTGGCAAGTAGCTGGTCAGGGGCTGACTTCTTGCACAGAATTTAAGGCCACAGAATCATCTAGCCAGGACTAGCAAGGGGGGTTAATAGTTAATTCATGAGCTTGACATGTTCAGTGCCCAAGCACTTTGGTTAGACTAAGGACTGGATTTACAAAACAGGAGTCAGATACTGGAATGAAACCTGGTATTCTGTGTTAGAAGCTGTATTGATCCTGACCAGGAGACTGTTGCATGTTTAGGAACTAGAGATCCACAGAGCAGTTAACCTGAGTAGGTCCGGACCTATGCTGTGTTGCATACCGTGTGACCATCAGGCCTGTGTTGTGGTCCCCAGATCCCTTGGTTGCAGAATAACTCCAGCCAGCTCATTGTAACAAAGGAGCCTGAGGGCATCTCCCCCTTGGCACTGACACTAGCGCCACCTGCATGGCTTTGGCTTTATCTAAAAGTGCAGCAAGTTCTCATGTGAACATCCTTTAGGAATAAATCTGTTTTCTTGTAAGAAAATGTTATATCAGCTTGAATGACCGAAAGGGAAAGGTTCCCTCCACAGGCAGGATCTGCTCTGCACAGGATGCCATAGGAAAATCTAACTGGGCTCCGTCTGAGACTTCATGAACGTGGGGTGCTCAGCATCTGAAGGGATTTAAGACTTGCTTGCTATCTATATCCCTCCTCTTATTCTGTCTTATTAAAGCAGTTACCTTATTAAGCCATTTGCTGCTGGTCTTACCTTATTGAGATCCAGAAAGGACCCTGCACCATCTCTCTCATCTCATCTCATCTCATCTCATCTCATCTCATCTCATCTCATCTCATCTCATCTCACCCCACCACACCTGGCGGTGCAGAACAGAAGCATCCTGTACAGTTCAAGGGAAGAGATGGACAATTGCATTGATAAAGCTGGGATATTTCTTTTGCATTGTTTTACTGTTTCTGACTGGCCAGTGCTAGCAATCCTTGCTGGGTGTGCTTGTCTCTCAAAGGATTTCAAACCACCAACAGGTGCTCGAACCCCTTCAATGACACAGAGCTGGTTAAGATCAGATGCTTCCAGATGATCCCAGCTTTTGAGTTGTGCCTCCTCTTGTCAAGGAGAAGAGCTCCAAGAGCCAATAAAGTTTTGCAACCAGCTGTCCAAGACATGACTCCATTTCAAATTGTCTGCCAACAGGCATTGCTGTCCTCTCTCCAGTCTCTAGCTGTCACCAGAGATTGCTGTCGCAAGGGACTGCAAAAGAGGCGAATGAAAAAGAAATGGACTCCAACCAAAATAAAAATACCACATTGTGTATGTTTACCTATATACAATGCAACAAGATATAT
Source organism: Pelecanus crispus (assembly GCF_030463565.1). Taxonomy (NCBI): domain Eukaryota; kingdom Metazoa; phylum Chordata; class Aves; order Pelecaniformes; family Pelecanidae; genus Pelecanus; species Pelecanus crispus. The sequence goes on from NC_134645.1 coordinate 108,735,943, forward strand.
CACTGGGCTCTGCACATATATAACGTGTGAGAAAGAGTCACAGACAGTATTTCAGGAGTGAACAACAGTCATCATGATCCTATCAAAGGGGATGTGAACGATCTCGTACTCCCCTGGAAGGAAGTCAAGAAGGGACTTAAGAGTTCCACAGCTTCCAGAGGTGAAGGAAATCACTAATGACTACACCAGGGCCCTACCTCATCTCACCTTAGACAGTCCTCACCATTGTGACGAGTCCAATAAGTGTTACCCAGGTTGAAACATAGCACAGTAACAACTTGTGCTCCCGTATGTGCGTATGTAAGAAAGAAATATTCTTTAGACACACATATCTGCTGAGACATCCGTAATATTTGTTACAGATTTCAGCGAGTCCTTCTAGTTGGATTTTTAATGCCTAAGCATTCAAAAGTCCATGAAGTGCCCTCGATTGCATGACAGTTAGGAAAGTCCAAAACTAACCCTGCTTCACAGACTTGATTCAGTGCTGCATTGGGTGGCTGCCCAGGCGCTGGCAGCGGGGGCTGTGGGGATGCCGCTGTGAGGGGAGGCCGGGGCTGCCCCGTGCCGGACACAGCCGGTTCCAGCCGGTTCCAGCCGGCTCCAACCGGCTCCAACCGACCCAGCGCAGGGCACGGCTGAGCCATGCCGCCAAGGTGGTGGCATCTCAGAGAAAGTGTATTTAAGGAAGGAGTTGTCCTGGTTTCAGCTGGGATAGAGTTAATTTTCTTCCTAGCAGCAGGCATAGTGCTGTGTTTTGGATTTAGGATGAGAAGAATGTTGATAACACACTGATGGTTTAGTTGTTGCTGAGTACTGCTTATGCTAGTCAAGGACTTTCCAGCTTCCCATGCTCTGCCAGGTGCACAAGAAACTGGGAGGGGGCACAGCCAGAATAGTTGATCCAAACTGGCCAAAGGGCTATTCCATACCATATGACATCATGCTCAGTATATAAAATGGGAGGAACAGGCCGGGGGCCAGCGATCGCTCCCTGGGGACTGGCTGGGTATCGGTCAGCGGGTGGTGAGAATTGCATCGTGTATCACTTGGTTTGTATGGTTTTTTAGCATTATTATTATTATTATTACTATTTTCTCTTCCTCTGCTGTCCTATTAAACTGCCTTTATCTCAACCCACAGGTTTACTTTTTTTTTCCGATTGTCTCCCCCATCCCACCGGGGTGGGGGGAGGGAGAGCGAGCGGCTGTGTGGTGAGTAGAGGAGTCTGGAGTGAAGTTGAGCCTGGGAAAGGAGGAAGGAAAGATGTTGGTTTAATGTTTGTCTTTTTGTTTACCTCTACCCAAATCCTAATTAAATATTTATTTTTATTGGTAATAAATTAAGTTATTTTTCCCCAAGTAGAATCTGTTTTGCCAGTGATGGTGACTGGTAAGGGATCTCCCTGTCTTTCTCTCAACCCAGGAGCTTTCTCATTCCTGTCTTCCTTCTTCCTCCTGCCCTGTCCCACTGAAGAGTTGCGAGCGAGCACACAGGTGGGAGTTTGGCTGCTAACCGAGGCTAGCCCACCACAAATGGCAAAGACTCAGCCAGGTTATTCTTCAAGGCATAGTCCTGACACACTTTATCTGAAAAGATGTTATCACGTGCATGCCCACAACGGGGCATTGGCACAGAACAATATCCTGTAGGTCTATACAAAGCTTATTTTGCACAGAAGTGGAAACAAGTTACACAAATGGTAGAGGCCCCATCCCTGGCAACATTCAAGGTCAGGTTGGCTGGGGCTCTGAGCAACCTGATCTAGTTAAAGCTGTCCCTGCTCACTGCAAGGGGGGTTAGGCTAGATGACCTCTAAAGGTCCCTTCCAACCCAAAGCAGTCTATGATTCTATGATTCTATAAATTAAAATGCTCACTGAAGAGATTCTTCCTGTTTCTCAAACCATTCTGAACCTTTGGTTCATTCTGACATGGATGTCCTTGCCCCATATCTATCACACGGACACAGGGTCCCCCCATGTTTACCAACCATCTCTCCATTATTCCCCTCTGTCAGAACTGCACACCTTGTACCAACCTTCTGCCCCACTTAGCCCATTCTCTTGGGAATAGATCAGCTGTTGGCCACAAGCTCTATGAAATATACTTTGAATATTGCTTTAGCAAAACCCTTATATAAGCACAAATGCTAAACAATGCTTCAGCAAGATGTTTATAATGTTTGCCACTTTTTTCCCCTCCACATTTTATCCTAATAGAAATAATCATTGTGGGTTTTCGTCTTAATGAACACATCGGAAAATCACACCAGCAGGTTTTATCCAAGTTATTAGCACCATGCTCTAACCAACTGAGCTAACCTGGCTGGTCTAGTGCTGCCTCCCATGTTGGATACTTAACTCAATAGGAGGACTCTGTTCTTATAGATTCAGTTTTCTCATCCCTGACTTATACACACACTTAGCTATAATCGAGATCTATTGCCTTATGTCTCCTTGCTAAGAAATTAGGTCTGTGAGTATCTGAGAGAAAGGATGAGAGAGTTTTAAAGTGCTTGATACTTGCCAAGTGCTAGGCATAAATTAAACTCTGTAATTTCAAAAAGGACTTAAATCCCATTGGAAGAAAAATTATTAGCACAATCTAACTTGTGTTGATATGCAGCCATGTAAACTCAAATAAAGAAATGAATAAGAGTTTAGGCTATCATCTGAGGTATTCTCATTGGTTTCCTAGTCATTTTAGAGAAGAATTTATCTTAAAGAAGCACAAGGTATTCTATATTTACAACATGTGATTGGAGAAGCAGAATTCAGTAAATAATATAATTTATAGGTGATAATAACTTTAAAATCTGATTTCTTGGAAGGTGTGCAATGTTTCTGCTTCTTGTTTGATAAATGTAGCTGCAGCTAAATTACTCTGCAAATTTATATGCAGGAACCACAGTTACTAATTGGAAGTTGAAAGCATCAGACACTCCACTAGCCCTAGCCTATTTCTGTACCAAGTAATAGGATTATTGAAAACTCTGTCCTTATGTATTGTGTTCAAGGAGAAAAGCCCTGAAAAATTCAAAGGCTTAATTTAGGCACCTTTAGAAACATATTGCAATTCTTGGACTATTCTATATAGATCAGTAAAATGAGCTACTGAGCAGGGAGTAACAAACAGAGTATATAAAAAAAAAAAAGAAATTAGAATAGCCTTTACATTCATCTCACGTATGACACGTACTTTTCATTACGGCTTATATACATTTTGGTTCATAAAATTCAACAGTAAAAGGTGCACATAAAACATATATAGCATTTTCAATTCAGGTTACTAGAATAGACTTCTTAATGGAGAGGTATTAATATGAGCTATTTCCTTCATGGATGTCCCTGAAATAAAATAGCGCATCAATCACTTCCAGCTACATTTGCAAGTTGAGCAAAAGTAATAGACTCTTAAAGGTCAACATATTGGTTGGTATAAACATGCCCCATTCACTTGCTAACAAAATACTCTAAGTTTCACCTAACTAGAGAATTATTTTCTTTAATAAGAGATTCTGGGCGGTCATCTATCCCATTATTTTCATTCATAGGCATTTACAAAGTAGGCTGTTTGGACCATAGATTTTGTATTACTCACTCCTAGCAAAAAGTAAGAAGGCTTCCTCAATTCTCATATGCAAGAAAAAGCATACTTTTGTACATATGCAAAATTTCCTTCTGCTTACTCTAAAAGATTTGAAGACTCAGTGAAAATCTATTGAACATGATCCGTGAAATAAGTCCATTTGAATGCTAAGGTCAAAGTCAAGTGGCTTTAATAAATATTTAATCTTCAGCCTTTTTTTCTGAGTAGCAATCAACTATTCAGCTCAACTGCAGATAGGCAGTCTCACTTACCCAAAGACTGCCTAACTTGGTTTTTCTTCTTGCATTTCACACCTATATCATGAAGGATAATTGTTCCTATGAACAGTTAAATAACTACTGAAATTGATCTAATTTTCTCTCAAAGGGAAACAATTTTTCATTTTATGTCTTCCTGTTTTCAGAATTTCTCTAAATCAAGATGAATATTTAAATATTTTTATTCTTCTGAAAAGCACACTGAGATATGAATGCTATAGAAATGCAAAACAACCTCAGTTGTCTGTTCATTTTGCCAGGGACATACTTTCTGCTTCAGCAGTTGTAAATCATGGCACAAAGTTAAGGGATTTTTAATATTTTTTTATACTGAAGATGCAAATTATTTCGTATGTATCTATGTTTGCAATATTCATATTTATTCCATCTCTTTTCAGATTACCTTTCAATAATAAGGGCATATGAGCAAATATTCTATATATGATTCAAGCAAGTTCACATAGTTTTTACAGTTGCGTTTTGCGCATGCTTATTTCATAAAACATACATTTTTCATTTGGACATTTGTCTATGATGCAAAGAATATCATTGTTTTTTGAACAAAAGAATGGAGTAGGTTTATTGAAGCAAGATAACAGTTTTGTCTTGCAGTTGTGCTGGTTCTTGTTGTTTCTCACTGTCCTTTTATCCAGTTAAACAAACTTTCTATGACTCGCTTTTTTTACTAGTAGTTTCCTACCATCCTTCCCTGTCATACATTTGCAGTTTAGTTTAGTAAAATGCCAAGTCTTGTAAAGAAATTATTGTCACATTATGCAACTTTCAGAGCTAACATCAGCTGACCTCAACATATAATGTGCTTATTCACTTGATTTGCATGTACTCTGACTAGTCACTGTTTACACAATCCTTTTTATTAAAATGTTAATAAACTCCATCTGTTGATATAAAAAAGCAGCTTTTTCTTCTCAGTATACATCATGGCAAAGAGGGCTGCCTAGTGAGGGGAAAAGCGGTTGCAGCTGGCCATCTACCCTGGCTCTCCCTGTCTGGGTGGGGGCAGGTAAGGACCCATTTACAGCAGAGGGTTCATATGAATGACACATTCAGAGAGCTTGGGTGCTGCCTGAGTTCACAGCAGTTCTTGTTCTGGCTTGGGGAGAAGCAGTGAGCTTGGAGCTATCCTGCCTGTGCCCATGTGGCAAGGCTGTAGTAGAGCCAGGTGTGTCAAACCGTGAGAGAGGGTGAGCTGTTTTGTGGCAAGTGTGCTGCTTACATGCACGGGCTTTGGGGGTAGGGACCTGAGGAAGAAAAACAATGGGCCCAGATAATTTATGAGTTTCAATATCTGTTGTTAGTGGCCCTGATCCTTTTCCTGTGGTCAGTAATGCAGGTGTGCTTTCCCATGACTATATATCCTTGAAGGGTGGGGATGATGAGAAATACTTCCCTGTGCCTTCATTCCAAGATAAGATTTCCACTGGCATAAATGATGGATTCAGTAAGGCAAGAGCATAGAGGAGGGCATGTGCACAGACCTATGGTTATCCTCTACCAAGGTGTACAAGCTATTCATCATAATCTTGTGCATGTAAATGCAGAACATGTCTGCCAGCATTTCTGTCCATTTTTTTGCAATGCTGAGTTGTGAGAGGATGAAGGGTGTTTGGGGTGTGATTGTGTTCATGGTACGAAATGCCCAGGGTGTTTTCAGTGCTATAAATATTTTCTTACTCTACCTGTTGTTTTCCCATCCTTGTTGTCTTTCAGGGCTGGACTGTGCCATGTTGTGCACACAAGATATACAAGATATAAATGGTGTTGAATGCCTTTGCAAGGAGAGGGTGTGGAGCAAACAGCTCATCATGCAGAAATCATGCATCATCACTGCCCGCACATGCGAGTGTCCCCAGGGAGTATGTGCAGTGTTGGCCAACTTTCTGGTCCACTGCCCTTTGTTGAGAGGGTAGGTTTGCTAGGAGGGGGAGCTGAATGGGTTATGATGGCCTTGAGATCCTCCTCAGGAGACAGAATGAGCAGTGGTTGATAAAGGTAGAGTAACCCTGTTGTTCTGCATGCCTGGCTTTCCACAGGGATCTTGCTAACAAGAAAAAACCCACACAATTTTTTCAAGGTCTTTCTGAAAGTGACAGAAGTGATGAAGGCCTGCAGTGTCCAGGGCAATGCTATGGCTTGTCTTTGCTGTGAGTGTTTTGGTGGCTGAGTCATCCATTGAGGAGTACTTTCGAGCTGAACTGTAGTGTGTGTCTGTACCTTCAATGTCTGTTATAGATTGACTGCTTGTTATACCTGTTGTTGAGGTCCAACATTTGTGACTTCGTTTTCACTGTGATACCCAGACCACTTTTCACCAACATAGACAGCAGGTTGATGCTGGACCATCACATCAGAGCAAATCATAACTTTGGTCTTAACGCTTTTTGGTAACATAGATCCAATTTACAAAAATAGCGTGCCCAGCAATCCAGACCTATCCCCACCCTTCCTCATACCAGGTATCTGTTCCAAAGAGATTTGTATACCAGGAGCCACATCTCATAAAGGAGTAACAAATAAGACCTGTGCCCAGGAAAAACTCTGCAGAAGCCAAAGATGAAGCAGGATTGTTCTACTAAGGCTTAAAGTACAAGCTGTGGGACTTAATGCAAGACAACAGAGTATACAAACAGCTGAGCTTCAATTGATTTGTAGCAACATCTCATCCTATGATATGACTGGACAGTTCTGAACTCCATTCTGTTAGAAAACAAACCTGCTAAGCAAACTTCAGTATGAGGCAAACTCATCCTAGTATGACTGCTGCTCTGCTGCTGCTGTGTTGTGCAATGTTGTCAGTGAGGCTGTTGCTACTTTTTCTGTCTCTCATTTCATTGTATTTCATGTGCATATAGTATCAAAAGTTTTCAGGAATGTTAATCACAGATACCCCATGCCATATTATCACAATCTGGTGACACAAGGTTATTTTCTTCCCCTGTCAAAATAATTTTTCTTTTTCATTTTTTCTTTTTTTTTTCTTTTTGTCTTTTTATTTTTTTTTAATCTTATTGCTTGAATATAAAATTGGGTTTGTGTCATCCTTTGGAAAACATGAGGATTCAAACAAGATGACATTAGAGTTCTTAATTTTGCTCAATTTCTTTCCAACAAAGTAGTTCTGCAGGCTTTACTGTCTCTGCAACATCAAATCACAATGTTAGAGACTCCTTGATATAGAGATAAATTCTTCAAAGAGTATGCAAACTTTATGCTTGAAAGTTGATATTAAAAATAACCTATTCATGGTATAAAGTGTAATTTTTATTTCTGATTGATTTATAAAATGTGATCTGTACCATTCGGTTTATACCTCAGGCTTTAGCCAACTTTTCTGTCTGAGGATGATTTTAAACTGAATATTTTAATTAAGAAAGAATATTAACAACATTTAATATTAAACAAGTTTCAAACATATGAGGTTTTTAGACAGAAGAGAAGATTAGTAAAATAAAATGCAGAAAAGTACTGGTGGTAATTTGTAGGACCTGATACCCGATACATTAATGAAAAGACAGATATTCTGGGATCTGTTTCAAGCCAAGAGGGTCAACAAGATATTAAAATTAGCTGGTTTATGGAAATGAATTTAAACAGGATTCTGCATGAGTGAAATGATGGTGCCTTAAAATATCTTGTATTCACTAATCATAAATGTAAAGGTTACAGAACTCTTCCTGATCAGAATGCAAGTTGGTTCTATTTTAGAGATAAAGAGTTTCTGAGGTAGGCAGATCACTGGGATTCATTCCAGTTTTTGTAATTATGAAAGTTTGCCTTACTTTGGCTGTTTAGTCATAACCCAAGAGAAATTTTATCTGGACAAGCTATGAGGCAGCCTTTTGTTGTGAGATAAAATTAAACAGAGTTTCCTCTTTCACCATTCAGCTTCCTAAATGAAGACATTTGATTACCTGTAACACCATGATGAAACATAGGTCAAAGATTTCAAACATGTTCTGAAACCCTGGACTCTTCTGAGGGGACAGGTGACCTCAACCTTTAGAAAAAGAGGCAGAGAAAAAGCTTGACCATGTGCTGTCTTCTCTTTGCTTCCCTCGTGTTCATATGCATGTTACCTCCCCTTTACAGGTGATCCAGCATGTATATTCTTCTGAATAAGAGCTCAAGAAGCCACAGTACATGGTCAGATCTCAATGAAACAACTTAAGTGTGTGCATTGCCCACAAGGAAGATAGCACTGAGGCAGCATGGGCAAAGTTCAGCTTTGCTAGCTCAGCTTCTGGCATTATCCCTGGTCATTCTGTGTATCTTGCCTCACTAATGCAATTATTTCATAGTCTAGTTATGTTATAGAGTGATCTGTGCAATCCTCCAGCACATTCACTAGCTCTATACTCATCAGAAAGCTGAACTTTTATGTCCAGTGTTGCAGTCAGTTCCTCTCATGTGGTTTCTTTCATGGTGAATGCTAAGGGTAAATCTTGATTTAGCACCTTCTAGGTGTAAATAAGTGCTTCTATTGGCTTTTGGACATTTAAATCATGTGGATAGCTGCAGAGATTATTAGCGCTATTATTTGGTGGGTGGGGATGCAATTTACTCACCCTTTTTAGCAACATTTATCATCCTCTCAAAGTTGGAAATGTTTATTCAAACAGCACAAATAAAAACTAGAAAGATGAGTTATTAAAATAAGAAATATTATCTCTATTATCAGGGCACACCAAATGAACATATTTCTTGAAATGGAACAAAAGAGCAAGATAAACCAGGTGGAGGAGGATTTAATTAAAACTAAAAAGATGCATGGAAAATTGAATGATTTTTTATTAACATGCAGTGAAGCTGAAAGGTCAAATGCAAGATTCACTCTGGGATAAAAAAAAGATACTAGTATCTCATTTTGGTCAGGAATGGAAAATATCTTGGTGGTACAGCAGGATGGAGATGGCCTTCCTAATACAGCTGCCAATAATACAGGTCACAACAAGGGAGATGAATCAGCATCTCTCTTGCTGCATCATGCACTTCAAACCGAACACTTTTTTCATTTTAGCTTGTCAAACATTATTGTCAAAGTTCTAGTCACTTTTGGGGAATCTTTGTGCAGTAAAAGATATTGGACCGGTGAGAAAAACCCTGAAATGAGTTTTACTAAGACAAGGGATTTACCATTGAGGAAACATTTTAAGTACTCTTTATTTTGGTTTTCCTTAGATAATTTTATAGAGGCCTGAGCAAGTGGTGATAAATGAAGTAAACATATTTCAAAGAAATTAAAGCCAAATCCATCAACATTTAGTGATAGAAGTGGTCTCATTGATATCTGCCATCAGTTGTGTGAGTAAGCACTTCATGTACAAGTATGTTGGTGCACAGAGTGCTGATGCACTGGGCCCCATTAAGTATAAAATAAGCGCATTTCATTTCTACTTTGCTGTTGAACACCTTTTTCCCCATTAAAGATAAGTACAATAGATTAGCATAAATGAAAAAAAAAGGTTTTGGAAGAGAAAATGTTAGGATACTAACCGACAAATGTTTAAGATCTATGTTTATTTAAAGACTTACTTTCCAAACACAAGCAATCTATTACTTCTGCTTTTTCCACATTTAGTGTCAAATCTTACTGTGTTTTTTTCTAGGTAATGCACATGGTCTTAATCGAGTCACATGTCTCATTCTCTTATTCTCATACTTTTCCAAGGGTGATTCATTCCATAGATTAACTACCTACCTTAAAATGGGATGAACCTCTTTTTTGAATTGCCTATCCCTCCTACAGACCCCAACAGTCATGTTTAAGTAGCTGCTGGTTGCTGGGATAAACATCAGTGACAGAGCCAGGCATGTTTTCTACTTGTTCCTGTCAAATTAATATGTCTGTAATGGCCCCATACTGCAGAAACCAGTCTGGTTTAGGGGAATTTGTAGAACTGTTAATACCGTTGCCTTTTCCTAGCATGTACAGACCTTGAAGGTCCATGTTGTCATGGTTCCAGAGGCAGTGCTGGAATGCTGGGTGAACATGTACAATTAACTTTTATTAATGTTTATTAATATGCATAATTAAGTTTTATGAAGGCATGCTATGTGTGTGAGGATGTATGACAATAAGTTCAGAAAATCTAAAATAACTCCACTGCCTTTTTGCTGACTGACTGATTGATGGTTTGCTACAAAATGCTTATTGTTGTGGCTTATACTATGAGGGTGTAATCTGTTCTCATCACCTTTGATTGGCACCTCTGTTAGAGTCCAGAATTATAAAGGAAGCAGTTTAGTGCCTGCTCTTTTCAAAGTGGTCTTTTGGGGCCAAAACACAGCAAAAGGAGAAAACAATTTGCTTAGAAAAGTCAAGATGAGAATGTATAGAGTTCAAATCTTGGATTCAAGGCATTCTTACTTAAGTTGTGTGTGTACACATTTATATGACAGAAACATATCTTGACACTATTTGTCCAGCTTTTCCTCCAGGCCTGAATTCCTCTTTTGTTTACAACACTATTGAACATGATTCCAGCTGTTACCCCATACTTCCTGCAGTGTTTCTTTCACTGAGGTAATCTCAAATTATGAATTCTTCAGAGTAGGGATTATCTTTCTGTTATGTGTACTCCCTATGCTCGGTACAATGGGTCCTTGAACTTTGCATCACATTCCCAGCCAATACTTGAAAGCAGAATGCTCTTAATTAATCTCTAAACTCCATTTAAAATGGAATTGTATATAATGTCAAATCATTTAGCAATTTCTCCATGGATGAATTAAGCAGAATTCATGTACTTCTCAAAATATACTAATGAATAAAAAAACATGCTGATAACTTGGAAATTACTAAAGGGGTACAAATGCTGAAATGATACAGTCTTTACTCATCAGCACAAGAATTTTAGAAGCTATGTCACTTCTGGGCTAACTGGTCTACCATTACCTGAGCTATGTCCCAGCCTACTCCAACTGTGAGCCCTGCAATGCCATCACCCTGGGAGCACTGCAGGACAGCATTGGGCAGCTGGAAAGTGTTATGACTCTGGGGAATGTCTTCACAGTGAAGCGATAATAGGTGAAAAGACAGGGTACTGTGACTAAAATGTAGCTAAAAGCTAGAAACAGATATTTAAATGCTATGTCCTCTTCAAATTCTTAGCTTTGAGAAAAATGAACCCATGCCCTGAAGCAATTGTGGATTACTAAGAACAAAGATGCCTCTATATAATTCAGTTTGTTTCCTTTTTGAGGAAGTAAATACATTAGCAGTCTCTTGTTAGGAAATAGTTTCCCTGAGTTACTTTTTAGTTATGCGCTGCAAAAATTAAATAGGAGCACAAGACACAAATAATACAATAACAAGACAGTGATAATAGAGGTGCAAAGCAAAGGCAAGAGTCCTATTTTACTGCACAGAATCAAGGCGCTGAAGGTCTGTAAAACTTGAATATGTCTGTTAGAGACAAATTCTGAGATTAACAATATATCATTTTTAATAGAAACTAAGTTCTAACCATGTATTAGAATGCCAGGCAGCATATGCAAGAGACACTTTCATCACTACTGCAAGAAAAAACAGTATACTGACTGTTAAATTTCAATGTAAATAGCTATGCTAAAACTAAGCAAAACTTATTCTAAAATCACCTGCTTAAACCAAGTCACAAATATGTAACCACATCAATTCAAATATTCATTTTCTCCTTCGACTGATGAAGATGAGACTGTAAGAACAACCTTCACTGAGGCAAATAACCTGATATATCATTGAACCAGTGCATTGAAAATCTGCACATAGTTAAACAGAATTTTCACACACTTTATTCAAAGTGGCATGCTTCATTTTCATTTAAAATGTGCTACTACAATTCACTGCAGAGATGTGTATTATAGGCAAGAGATTATTTATTCTGTCGCACATTGACTATATCATAAATTCCAAACTGCAAAATTTTCTTTGATTATTTGAGGTGGGAGTGTAAAGACAAATTTTTGGTGTAGTTGCTCAGGAAATACTTGTAAGAAAGGTTTCTGTACTAATTACAATGCTATGTAAGGATAACATCCAAAGTATACTCATTTCTGACAATTTGATTGTTAATTATCCCAGAAATTTTCCACATGATATTGTACACAAAATGTTTCTTGTGTTTACTAAAATAGAAATTACTCTTCCATTTATCATATCTGCACTTGTTTAAATTTGAACATAGACTGCTTCTCTACAGGACAATGGTAACAACGGATTTGCCTTTTATTGTATTTTCATGCACTCACTCTTCTTAAGTCTTCTTTTCCACCTTTTTTTTTTCCATTTCAGAGAAGGATAAGATATTAAGAAGTGCATTTCTGGGATTACAAAGAAATGTCCATTCTGCTGCTGAAGATCCGGAATTCCGGAGGTTAAAAGTACTCCATTTCTGAAGACAAGGCATGAGACCCAAAGATTGTCATCTTTCTCCTTTCCTAATCTCCATCTTTTCCTTTTGCTCTGCTTCTCTAAATACCTTTCTTCCTTCTGCTTCACAGCATCTATGTTCTTTTTATGACTTGCCCATTCCACAGCTGCTGCCACCAAGGGGTGAGGAGGATTATTTTATTGTCATGGTTTAACCCCAGCCAGCAACTAAGCACCACGCAGCTGCTTGCTCACCCTCCACCCTGGATGGGATGGGGGAGAGAATCGGAAGGGTAAAAGTAAGAAAACTTGTGGGTTGAGGTAAGAAGACTTTAATAATTGAAATAGAATAAAATTAATAGTAATAGTAATATTTTTTTTTTTAATGGTGCAAATGAAAACAACAAGAAGAGGAACAAAACTCAGGAAAAACAAGTGATGCAACTGCCCACCACCAGCCGACCAACACCCAGCCAGTCCCCGAGCAGCGACCACTGCCCCCTGGCCAACAACACCACCACCACCCCCCCCCAGTTTATATACTGAGCATGATGTCATATGGTATGGAATAGCCCTTTGGCCAGTTTAGGTCAGCTGTCTTGGCTGTGCCTCCTCCCAGATTCTTGTGCACCTGGCAGAGCATGAGAAGCTGAAGAGTCCTTGACTCGTTTCAGCACTACTTAGCAACAAGTAAAACATCAGTGTGTTATCAGCATTATTCTCATACTAAATCCAAACACCACCACCATGCCATCTACTAGGAAGAAAATTAACTCTATCCCAGCCAAAATCAGGACACTCTGGTACTGAGGAAGCATGTGAGAATATCCCACCTCAGAGGGGTGGCTGTCATGGTCTTCCTCTTTCAGTATCACTATTTCTACATTTTAGTTTTAAGAAAGTTGTCTAGAGTTGCAGGAATGAACACAGCTGAATGCTAGTTTGGATGCCTTTAGGAAATGTCTCAGTTTTCAAACTGTGTAATAACTTCTCTTGCGGTTCCCAGATCCGGAGGTGGAGGTGTTGTTGCCTCAGTGCCTCACAGAGCTGAAAACATCTTTTCTTCTGTTGCAGTATGGAGACAGATTCCAGCCATGATTTTATCAGTGCCTGAATTTTAAGGAAATCTGACCTCCTCATACTGCTTGAGGTTAAGTGTCCATGAGGGTCTCTTATGCCAGGCAAGATCTATGAGGCAGTAATCTGAAAAGCAATGTTTGCTTTTATTAATGAGATTTAAATGACATCAGGGCCTTTCCCTATAGCTTAGTGATTATAGTGTGTTTCATTATCTCTGACACCTCATCAAAGACAAGATGCAGTGACATGGGAGTTCATCTGAGCCATAGATTATACAATAAAAAATTTTTTTCCAGGCAAAACAAAGTCAACCTGTCCTCTCCTCAGCTTTGTGTGTTACTTCTCCAACACAAAACACACATATATAACAAGCTTATATATGTACAGCCCAACATTTCAAAAGTAGAACATACCTATAAAAAACTAGGAATCAGGGCAAAAATGAAATGATGGTAAGCCTCAGATAGTACACAAGGGTTTTTTTCGTCATCTGCCTCTGAATTTTTACAAATATTCATTCTTTTTCTCTGTTTTTTAACTGATTTCTTAAATATTGAGAAAACCTAAAGGGAAAAGTTATGCAAAAATTGTCATTATTCTTTAGACATTCTCTGACACACACCTGAATGTTTGAAATGCATACCCAAATGTATAGGGTATATTTTAACTTTCCCTATCATTTATATTGTAGGAATGTTTTTCATATGTATGTGTGTTATTCCTACAGTATCTGTGCCCTTCATAATCTGTAATGTATTTAGCCTCCAAAAATTCCTCATGGCAGGGAAGTAGTATTAGTTTTACTTTATGTACAGAAGTAGCAGTAGTAGTAGCAGCAGCAGAGCAGTGGTAGTACTAGTAGCAGCACTGTATTAGTAGTATTGCATGGTACAGTAGGAGTACTGTATAGTACATTGTATAGTATAGTAGTACTAGTATTTTATATGTGGCTGGGTAGACATACGGTAAAGACCAGAATTCTGTAAATATTGATGAATATACTGAGGAAACTAGGTGTCAGTACAGAATTTTTCTTCACTAAGTTCAAACCTTGAGCTGGTGAAGTCTACAGAGTCTCTAACTGTACCCTTGTCCACATTAAAGATGTAAAGTAAGCCCTTTTGAGCAGGCAATGCCCACTCTATTTGTTGCTAGTTTTATTACCTCATGATATTAAAATAATCTTTGTCCTACTGTTAGGGGACAAGAGTGAAAACAGACCTTTAAAGGGATAACAGTCCGTTCACTTGGATGTCTGTGATGAAGAGGTACAATACAAATAAAATTCTTCATTTCCACAGCTCAGAAAGACTGTCTGATTCTGTGGCATTGTGCTTCTTAATTAAAACGGTGAAATAATGTAATAACTCAGCTGAATACATTCTTTCATCAGTCAGTTTCAGAATCTTTTAGAAATATTAGTTAACAAAACTTTATAATACCCAAAATGGTAGGTTTTGTTAAGGTGAGACAATAAGTAGAAATGTTACATTAAATTATAGTTTATACAGGATTTTTTGTTAGATTTTAAATGAAAAATTTACAAAAAATATTTGTGTTTTATGTTACACCATCATATATTAGGTCTATTTTCCTGTTATTATGCATACAATACTATTGTATTAATAATAATAATTTAAAAAATCTGCTTTATTTCAGAATAAATTTAGAAGTGGATGAGAACTGAAGTATAGATTTCTTCAAATACCCACCACTAAGCAAAATCATTATTTTCTGCAGCTGACTACACTGCTGGGAGCCATTGTAGGAAGTAGGTAGATTAGATAAGAGATACTTTGGTTTTAAGATTGTCCCACACCTGCAGATAGGCATTATCTAGTGTTTACTGGATGATTTATGAGATAAAAAATTATGCCCTCCAGGATCACTTTGGATGGTCAAATGCTTGTTAGAAGACCAGGCAGGGAAGTATTCCAGTGTCCCTACATTTCTAGATTAGGATAGAGGTTAGTTCAAGGGTAGTTATGGCAGTGCTCAGGGTAGTTACGGTTGCCTCATCTGAGTCCTTGCCTCTTAAATCCCTGGATTCTTGTTATGATCTAGAGTCCCACTAAGTGCCATGACTGATTTGCACTGCAATAAAACACACCTCCAAATAATATTGTTTAAGCACTTTGGAGCCTTGTCTTTAATTACAGTTTTATATATTTCTCAAATTAAAATATCTCAGGCTTTCAGAACTTCCTTGAGCACATAGGTTATACTTCAGCCTGTTAGAAAAGAAACCTCAGAAACATTTTTCATACAGTTTTTGTTTCTCAGTGGCTCAGGTTGAAAGAACAAAGCAAAAGGCTAAGCTTTACTTAACTGTGATGAAGATGCTTTGAGGACGTTATGTAGAGCCTTCATTCCCCAATACTTCATGAGCATATCAGATTGTCTAAGAGGGAAAATATTTGGTGAAAGTCAAAACAAGAACAGAGGGCTAGATAGAGACTTTGGCACTGAAAGCAAAATTGGCAGTGCCTGGAAAGAAAAGCCTCTCTTCTTCTCTGTGGAAGCAGTCCTGGATTGAATGGAGGCAGAATATTTCCCAAAATGGTGTGCAACAGTTACATGCTATCCCTACCTCCTTCCAAAGGTTTACATGAGCCTGGGGGAAGGAATGAAATGGAACTCCCATTCAGCCAGCCACCAGCATGAACCGGCTTCCCAGTCTTCAATAACATGGGCTAGCAGCCTGCCTGGTCTATGCATATCAGTGGAGTTGTACCTCCCATACAGTCAGCTGCTGCACACTTGCTAAGGGGTTTTTACAAAGCTCAGTTCAGCTCAGAATGAATATTGATAAATGACTGCAGGAGACGGTGGTCTGCCAAAATCAAGCATCTACATCTATCTTTTCCAGATGGCTGTGATATGTAATAGTGTAGCCCTTTTCTTTAAATATTAGGCCACTGAGTAGGTGGAAATAATTTATTTTTTCTATTGAAGTGATTTTTGAAGTGAGTTCCCATATAGGTAGCTTTTCTACTAACAGTGTTGTTCAGTGCAGTGGAATGAAAATTGTAGCGAAGAGGAACATTTTTCACAGCATACTCCAAGTCAGCCTATTCTGACATGACAGCAAGAGCATGTAGTGATTTGAGAGTGAAGCTGCCTCAGACTTCAGCTTTTGAAGTGTATGAGAAAATACCTTCTTTGAGTCTTATCACTGCCTATTCATCTCTCTGAGCTATGTTTTTTTGAGATACTGTGAATTTAGTTTGTTCTTCTCCTGTGAGCTGTGTTAAATAAACTCTACAGGTTCACTGCGATAGTATATTTATAGGTATGCTATAGGCTTCATTTTAACCCTAAGGTACTAAGATATTTGTTTTACATTTTTCCCTGAAAAGCACCAAGGAACCATGATCATGGACCAAGGCACTAGCAAAACTGAAATATTCTAACTAGGTCTTCTTTCTCCTGGAAGAAGGTACTGAACTGAATGCTTCTTGCCTTTGACAATACAAATTCTGTATTCATAATTGGCTGAGTTTCACTCATTATCCCAGTGACTATTGTTCAAATGTAAAAAAAAAAAAAAAAAGAGCAAGATCACTTTTGTAGTCACACTTAGGGTCTGGTAATTGTTTCATAAGGTTGATTTGCATACTTTAATACTACTATGAAATTTCTTTTTAACTGTGCTTTTTAAGTTCTGATCAATTTAATGCAAAGTTACTATTTCATGCATATAATATGGTCAATGAAAATGATGATGACTTTTTCATCCTAAGAAGAAAAATATTTTCGGGGCACTCAAAGTCTCCATATTTAGTGAGTAGTCTTACAAATTTAAAAAGATCAAAAATTTCCAATCAAGTGAGTAAAAATCACCAAACTGTTAATACAAATAAGATCTTCTTTAAAAGATTATGCCATAATAGTCATGTATCTGTAGCATTTGAATTTTCTGTGCTAATCTGCAAGGTGTGTGACAGTGACTCATACTCACAGTCACACACGTACTGAAAGGTAGATTTTGGCCCTCCTCATCCTTCCCACCAAACTCCCCCATTTCCTGCCTCCCTTCCTACACTCTGCTTAGCAACAAAGCTCGCTTCCCTCGTTTCCAAAACATGCCCATTTCCATACCTCTTGCATCAGCTCTGATCACAAATTCGTCAACAACATTTATCATTTCAGCAGTTTAAGTTCTCCCTCTCCTCTCGAGCCTTCCCACCTTTCCTGTCTTTGCACCACTTTCATCCTATTCTCCTGAGCACACACCATACAGCTTCAGCAGCGACCTGTTCTCCCTAGACCTAGTCTGCCAGACAGGCAAACAACAAAAAGAAAGACTGGATAGCAGCCTTTGGTTCTCCCAATACAAAAGCAAAATGTAAAGCTAGCTTGGACTTGTAGACATGTTGTTCCCCCCTCCACAGTATGCTATCAGCAAGGTGTATCTACTTTCAGCCCTGTTCTTTTTGGCAGATTGTATCTGCAGAGGTAGGCAAGTAGGGAAGGGAGCCAGCTAGACAGGGTAAGATCTCTTGAGCTGGCAGGGACCTTGTGCCTGCAGTACCAGCCAGGACACCTGCTTAGGCAGGAGTGAATGTGTCTGGCAATTCTGAGTGATTTCTACTTCTTTTTAACCTGCTCAGGTCTTTCTAAAATCCCACAGCATTTTACATTATGAAAAGTTAGACAGCTAAGTAGCATAAGCATTAAGCCATAGATCAAATTTGTCAAGTTCAGTTCCTTTTAGATGAGTAAGCAAGCATCAAATGTGGATCACGATATATAATAAATGTTAAAAGCAAAGTAAACACTTTAAATCTACACAATTCATTCAGCTGAAGAATTAAGGATTCATTAATGGCAGTAAGTCACTTTTTAATAAAATCTATCAACAGAGCATGAAAAAAAGCCCCTGTGGTTGTCATGGTATTTAATATAAAATACATGGTAAGATAAATGGCTGATTTTTAATGAATAGATCCCAAATATTTAGACTCTAAAGCTATGTAGCACACACACAGCAAATTGTCTGGATCCAGGGCTTTGCTACTGGAATTATAATTAGCCTGTCTGCAACTCCATCTGTAGAATGATTCCTTGTCAGAGCATGAAGAGATTCTGTTGTGGCAGCAAAGAGAATTCATAAATATCAGTAAGAAGAATGACAGTCACAATATGGAAATCTCTTTTCACAAAAAAAAAAAAAAAAAAAAAAAATCCAAACTAAAAAAACCCACCCAAGCTAAACCAGATGCTAATCCTGATGAAAAATCTTAAAATATCAAATGCATAACAGCTTAAAAAGTAAAAAATGTAACTATGAGCCAGATATTTGCTTGGGCAGGAAAAAATATCAGGCTCCTCCTAGAAGTCTAGTGGAAATTTTTTCCTGACTCGCCTGGAATACACTGAATTGTCTCTGTGACAAGCAGCAAAGAAGCCCATGAGTAACTGGGAAACTGTCCCTTTTTACTATTTTTCCATTCTTTCCATTGGTACTCCTAAGAATCTTGCTCAGGACTCTTGCTTTAAGGGGTGGGAAAGCTTATCTGCTTACTAACTCCTTTTGCCTATTTTATTTGCCTCTTCATTTCAATTGTAGATATTCTTTTCCATTACCTTAATTACATATCACTCATAAAGGAAACTATTATAACCACACAATGCTTTGCAGGGTGAATGATTGCATCCTGGCACAAAGTAGGTATTCCTGAGTCTTGCTAAATGTGAGCAGACACCAAGATCTGACAGGAATGGGAGGATCTCAGATTGCCAGTGCCACAGGGCACTCATTCCTTGTCTGCCAAAGGCTTCACGCATGCTTAAGAATAAATATGTTTGGTTAGAAGTGATGTAACAAGACTAAAATTTGGCCACAGCCAACTTCCTCATATAATTTTTGGGTGAGTAAACAATGAAAAGTCAAATATTTCCATCTATAAGGGCAATGATTCATTAGAACTCTAAACAAATACTAAAAGACCAGTTCATTAAGCAGGAAAAGGTCAGAATCAGTAGGTAATTTAGATCAAAACAGAGAACTTGGAAGGGAATCTATTACTTGATCTTTGCTTCATCAAAGTGTGGATTGTTTTCTGTGTCAGGATCTTTTTTTAATCTTAACCTGTATATCTCAGTTTAGAAGTATGCCAGGGGATTCTTCTTGTCTCTCCAGAAAGTTTGTCCAGGACCCAGACTGCAGCCCTAGGACAGAATGAAGAGGATTCTACTATCTCTTTACTATATTGTAATACAAGAAAAATCATGTGACAGTTAATATGATGATTATTTTAAGATTTTGTTAAGTCTAGAAAGTACATGCTTTCATTAATTATACTGAGCTGAATGTTCATTTATGTTACACGAAATACAAAGAAAAATAGACAGTACCCATAGTGATTTTCAAGATCTGTGCTCAACAAAAATTCTTGAATGCACCAAGAAAGCTGAAATGGCTAACAGCTTCCCACTCACTCTTTTGTCTTTTCTCAGCAGAAATTTGATCATTCACTTGAACAACCTCTTCAATCAGCTTCTCCAGGTAGCTCTCAGAAATCAGTGAGAAAAAAATCTTTATGAGGGAAGGAACAATATGCCATCTGGCATCTGGTTTCAGTATTTGTGTGTTCGAGGCATGCGCCTAAATGTTCAGAAATACCTTCATATGCACATAGTGTATTCACACTAATGGTAAAGGAGTAACAAATCTGCTTTGTTGCACTTACCCTGATCAGCTTCTGTTACAGACAAGCAGAAAGTGTCACTCCATTACGTGTTTGTCACCCATGTTCTAATATTGCTACAATTCTCCAAAGCAGAGTTCCAGTAAAAATATAAATTGGGTTATATTAAGACCTATCTAGATTTTAGGCATGGGTTTCCCTAAAATTGATCATAAATATTTAAATGCTGCTTATAGTCAGAAGTTAACAGTACTATTTGATAAGCACCCTAACTTACAGTTCATTCTTTCAGAAGACAGCCTAAAACCTGTGGTCTAATAAAGTTTTGGGGCCACAACAAAAATGTCTGGTGCCAAAAAAAAAAGTTGCCGTAATAATACTGCCGTAGAATTTAAATACATAAATGAACAGATATACACTTGTAGTTAACAGTTTACATCAATGCTATTTCTTTCCTCTCTTGTTTGACAAAAAATATTAAGAAGAAAATGTCTCTGTATTATAGCTTGTTTTGGACAGTCTTCAATCTTCTGTGATTTGAGTACAAGCTGAGGGCATCATTAGCAAGGACCTGATGTTAAAGTAGTTAAACTAATATTAGCATTTTATTCTGAGCAGCTGGTGTTTGCTGAGCCCAATCATTTTATGGAACCTCTATTAAGTGCTATGTTTGTTGTTCTGAAATTCTGTATTGTTTAGACCATATTCTAGGCTGTATTTGACCCTTTTTTTTTTTTCCTCTGACCTTACTATATTATTACTGAAATTGCCACTATGAAGTGCAGTTCATGGTTGCATGTTTTAAAAAATTTGCAGGCGAGTCATCATTGTTTTAATTCTTGAGATAGGAAATACTGATTGTCTTCCTCTGCATTCTGATTAAACTTTGTAAGGTCTGATTTAAACATTTTAGTCACTACCTGACTTAGTAACTGTTAAAATAATATGCACAACAATGTAACTACGAAAAACTTGGTAATGTCTCTCAGAAATCCTGACCTTCTCTCACCAAAAGTGCTGTTAGTGACTTGTAATTTAAGGAGAAAGAGACTGGACAATAAAAGATTTATTTAGCCTATTATTTTCTGAAAATAAATGTTTCAAAATCTTCAAAGAAAATTTAATACATCTTTAAACTATGTGTGGCAAGGACTTGCTATGAAAACAACTACATTTTTTAATTACTATCTCATACTTTCATCATCTTTATTTTTATCAGCAGGAAAAAAAAAAAGAAAATTAGTGAATCAGCAAATATATTTATATGCCTAAGCTAAGTTGCCATGCCACTCTGTTGCTGTATATATTTGCCTCCCATCTGCTCTCTGTCAATTTTTTGTAGAGGGGCCATATGTTTCAGAGCCTTCTTTGAAACATCCAGCTTATTTTTGGATGCTAAGATATCAGTTATCACATTTAACATGACCAAAAGAGACCTGAGCTCTGATGATTAGAGTGGCTGTGAATACTAAGAAATTAACAATTTATGACCTATGAAAAGAGATTAACAAAACTTTTCCATCTCTGATAATAATTCCTAATGTGCAACCTAAAAATGTCATAATAATCTCCTTTAATCACTATGTAAAAATTATGACCAAGACTGTGATGTTTGTGTTTCCTGGCATGTGAGTTCCTAATTGTAATTCTATGGTTCATGGTTCTCAACTCAATAAACCATGGGGAAATGCATTACTACTCTGATTTCAGTGTAAGCTTTGGAAGGGAGAGGTGAGTCCAGGTTGAGTCTTCTAACTTTGGAGAAAAATTTCACTCCCTCCATGCGCCGTAACAGCTTTCTCTTCTAGGTTTTTCATTTTTCAGATTCTTTTTATTACCCATTTTTCTGAGTATCTTTTACTTCTGTTTGGGAGATTCTATTTCTTTCCTCTATTAGAGGGCTTATTTGAGGTTTTTTCTTTGTTGACTTTATTTTCCTTCTCCTTCCTCTTTCTTTCCAAGCTCTCTGTAGTGCTCTTGATATTGACCGCTGTCCACTGTTCTAAATAAAAACAGAAAGTTATGTTCAGACAGTAAAACCAGTTATCAGTCAAGTACCCTGTTTGTTTTATATAATTACACTCTTGAAGAGGCTACCAGCATATCTGTGAAGTCTGAACAGTCATCTGAATGCAATAGCCCAGCTGTGACCCACAACTGACTGTCAGTTGTACTCACTCAAAGCTGTGAATACCTCTGAATGAGACCCCAGAAGAACTCACCTCCCCACTTTTTTATATTAGGATTTAAATGGGTTTTGAAAATCATTCATCAAGAGTATTACGTCAACCGACAACTACTATGGTAAACTTTCTCCTGTTTTCTTTTGACAGTTTACAGTGTGCTGCTATGGGTAAATCAAGCTTCTTACTAGAATATCATTTGTTGAAGACCTAAGCAAAACAAGAACTCTAACATAATAAAAGCTCTATTTGCTGCTGGTTTTACTCAAGTGATTATGTATTTAACTTACTCTGTAAAAACTTCTTTGTGTGTTGCTGGATTTTTTCCTCAGAATCAATGCATCTATAAACAAGAAATACCTTAAAATACTTCTAGCCTTTCGACTGAGGCTGCAGTTTTATTTAGCTTTAGTTTGCAAAGACAGAAAGATCTACTGGTGTAGAAACCTAAATCTAAAGGCCAGCACAAAGATGAGAGATGAGCAAAGATGGTAGATACATAAATAAGGTTATTTAGAGAAAAAGTTTAAATAAAGGAAGAGAATGGAGGACATGACCTATGGGGCACCCACAGGAAGCAGAAATATGGAAGGGCTTCTAAAAGATATGTCAAAGGAATGATTAGTCAGGCAGAAGCAGAGACACAGGTGAGATCAGTCAGAGAAGCAAAGACAGAAAAAGATTTCAAACAAAATAAAAGGCAGTGCAGAGGTCAAAGACGATGAAGATATATTGGAGAAGTCTGAGATTTTGCTAAAATGTCACTAAAGATTTTGGCAAAAGTAGTTCCTTTGGAATGCAGGGGAGAAATTGAGTATAAATAGATGGGGAAATCCAGGCTGCAGCAGTAAATGCTGTGTTTAATGAGCTTGAAGTAAAAGGGAGGAACAAGACAGAACAATAAATGAGGAGAACATTTAAGATAAAGGTGGGATATTTTTCAAAGAGCAAAGACTGCCCTTTTTGTACTGTGAAGTAAAAGATCCAGAAAGTAGTGAGAAGTTATGTGGAAAATACAGGCAAGGGTAAGAGTGGTGTAGAAGAGTTTCAGAGATGAAGAGAGGTCACAAGAACAAGACCAAAGTTGGGGGAAAACTGGTAGAAAATATGCAGATCAGCAGCAAGAAAGAAGAACTGAATTTCAGGAAGAAAACAAGGAAGGAAAGGAAGGTGAGAAGAAAGTCCTGCTGCATTTCAGCAATACCATCTTGCAAGAAACTGGCCGGGTCCCATATGGGGGAGAGAGAAAGAAAGAGGGAGGGAGGGAGGAAAAGAGAGAGGGACAGAGGGAGGGAAAGACGTAGAAGACAGAAGAGGATTTGAAGTCTGAGCCAATGGTGGGGAAAAGCAGATGGGAGTACGGAGATTTAAAGTAGTTGGGAAATAGTCATTTAGCTAGACAGATGGTAGAACTAAACAGAAGAATCAGGTTTGTAATGAAGAGGGACTGACTTCACAAGTACCTCAGAAAATATTCCACTGTGTGTGGGAAAGTGTGAAATATGCAGATTCAAAGACATGAGAAAATGGTAGTAGCAGAATGAAGTGGTGGAGAACCTCATCAGGAACCAGTGTGAGGGCAGAAGAGAAAATAAAGGAGAAGAGAAAGATGGGAAACTCAAACATAAGTTCAAAGCTCAGCAGAGATTGCGAGAGAAGGGTATTCCATAACAGAAAACAGTGAAGGCATTTTTTGAATGGACAAAAACAGTTCTCAGTGACAGCCACAAGCCAGTGGGCAGGCAGTGTAATGAGACTGTGGACATTTTTTAAATTTTAGAACTGGACTGTTGGATCACATCTGGAAATTTTATCCCTATGGTACAATGATCCTCCTGCAGATATTTATTCTTTTTTTTTATATATATGATTTCAAAATTTCCAGAGAACTTGCATGGTTCCATGGGAAAAAAAAAAAAAAAAAAATCTCAATGACATTCTTCAAAAGGTTGGGATTTTTTTCCAATTAATTCTTCAAGCTTATGAGAAAGTTCAACATACGAGGAAGTTGACTGTCTACATGTTTTCTCTCAGCTCCTCATTGCCATAGGCTTTTCTATGTCATTGTTCTTTCTATGCAGGTATGTGTAACTGAATCTCCCTAAGTTATTTTGCCATGTTTAGCTTTCCTCTCATCTGTTTAAATTCCTTGATCAATTTATTAGCTATTCCCAAGAAGGGTTATGCCTCAGCACTCTAATTTTATTCAACGCACCTCTGAAAAGCAGTGGTAATTTTCTCCTACTCTCTTTTTAAAATAGCAGGTATCAAATCTTCCATTATTCTTTGGCTTCAACACAGATATTTAGAATATCCACCAGCAGAAAGTATCACAAGCTCTGCAGCCATTTTTCCCCTGAGGAAACATAAAGCTGTAACACCAATAAATAGTGCCTTTTTACCTTACATTTCACCCTGACCTCATATTGACTTAATAGAATCTTTACCTCTGTAAGGGAAAAAGAGTGGGTCAGTGCCACAGGGGTAGCATATGTTTTCAAAATGGTAGAGAATAGAGGATTTCCATTGCTCTGATGTAACTAATTTTCAAAAAGCTTTGTGCCTTCTAATGACAGATTTCATATACTGTAAAACTGAGCACTACAAAATCACTATACATATAAGATTTGAACATTTGAAACAGATCAAAATTAGGGGAAATCTGAATATTCAAACTAGAATAACTGTACTATAAATTACTCACACATGACCTTGCATTTCAACAGTGACCTTGGTCCTAATCAAGAATTTAGGAAAAAAAAAAAAAAACAACTCTGGAGAGGTTTTTAAATGCATGCCTCATCAAGTTATCATAATTAGATCATCATTTTCATCAAGCAGTAAAATGTGACCAAATTACCATGCAAAACTATTAATCACAGCACATATACATTTCAATTGCAAACAGTTTAGGATGCATTTATAAAAGTCTTCCTAAGATAATCATGAGCTAAAATTATGTTAATGTTTTGCCATTGGAGGAGGAGCTAAAGGTATTGTAGGAAGTTTAATATTAAAAATATAAAATCCCCAATCCTGAAAATAATTAATATGGATAAGGGTTTCATTTTGATATATGTTTACAGGATTGTTGCATTAGCAATTAATAGACTGAAAAAGTTAAGCATGTTCTTTATATACCCAATTTTATGTACACTATACCTAAAGTTAGCTTCAAAGACAGACAGAAATCATTACCTACAAGTCTAATCCCTCTCTATCTAAAATTTATACATCCTCAAAATGGTTTGGTTACTTTCTTATAAAAATCCGAGGCATACTAATGCACAGCATCTGAATGTACATGCATAGCATACTCAGTGTGAAGTCATCTTATTAAATTACATGAACATTTTAACTGTTATAGAAAATGAAACCATGTAATGTAGAGAATATAACAGATCTCATTAAGACTCAAATATCCTGCAACATGCTAAGCAAAATCAATCTCTGGTGAAAAAATGTTTTGACAAGAAAAGAAAGAGAAATTATTAAATTATTGTTTCAAATTCATCACTCTAATCTTTTGATCCTCTTTGAAGAAAACATCCCAAATGATTTGCCAGAATGCTGTACTGTGTGGATATTCTCCACTTTTCTTTATAGTAGGTTCCATGTTTTTTATGCTGATGTCATGAGTGGTGAGCAACCTCCTTTTGTAGGTATTATGCCTGCTGATTCAACAACTGAAACGTGACAATTAGATCTGACTTTCTAAGGAAAATCAGCAGTATTTGAAGTTCATGGAGAGCAGAATGAAGCCCCCATAATCAAGGAGGAAGCACTTAATGACCTGCAACACCACCTGGACACTCACAAGTCTATGGGACTGAATGGGATCCACCCAAGAGTATTGAGGGAGCTGGCAGAGGAGCTTACCAAGCCACTTTCCATCATCTATCAGCAGTCCTGGTTAACAGGGGAGGTCCTAGACAACTGGAGGCTTGCCAATGTGACGCCCATCTACAAGAAGGGCCATAAAGAGGATCTAGGGAACTACAGGCCTGTCAGCCTGATCTCGGTGCCGGGGAAGATTACGGAGCGGTTCATCTTGAATGCGTTCAACAGGCAAGTGCAGGTCAACCAGGGGATCAGGCCCAGCCAGCATGGGCTCATGAAAGACAGGTCCTGCTTGACCAACCTGATCTCCTTTTATGACCTGGTGGCCCACCTAGTGGATGAGGGAAAGGCTGTGGATGTCATCTACCTGGACTTCAGCAAAGACTTTGACACAGTCTCCCGCACCATTCTCCTAAGGAAGCTGATGGCTCATGGCCTAGGCAAGTGTGTTCTTCGCTGGGTAAAAAACTGGCTGGATGGCCGAGCCCAGAGGGTTGTGGTAAATGGAGTTAAATCCAGTTGACGACCCGTCACAAGCAGTGTTCCCCAGGGCTCTGTTTTGGGGCCAGCCTTGTTTAAAATCTTTATCAATGATCTGGATGAGGGGATTGACTGCACCCTCAGCAGGTTTGCAGATGACACCAAACTGGGTGGGAGTGTTGATCTGCTCAAGGGTAGGATGGCCCTGCAGAGGGATCTGGACAGGCTGGACCGATGGGCTGAGGCCAACTGTATGAGGTTTAACAAGGCCAAGTGCCGGGTCCTACACTTCGGGCACAACAACCCCATGCAACACTACAGGCTTGGGGAAAAGTGGCTGGAAAGCTGCCTGGTCGAAAAGGACCTGGGGGTGTTGATAGACAGCTGGCTAAACATGAGCCAGCAGTGTGCCCAGGTGGCCAAGAAGGCCAACAGCATCCTGGCTTGTATCAGGAATAGTGTAGCCAGAAGGAGCAGGGAGGTGATTGTGCCCCTGTACTCGGCGCTGGTGAGGCCGCACCTTGGAATACTGTATCCAGCTTTGGGCCCCTCAATACAAGAAAGGCATTGAGGTGCTGGAGCGTGTCCAGAGAAGGGCAACAAAGCTGGTGAAGGGTCTGGAGCACAGGTCTTATGAGGAGCAGCTAAGGGAACTGGGATTGTTTAGTCTGGAGAAGAGGAAGCTGAGGGGAGACCTTCTTGCTCTCTACAACTACCTGAAAGGAGGTTGGAGTGAGGTAGGTGTTGGTCTCTTCTCCCAAGTAGTTAGTGATAGGACGAGAGGAAATGGGCTCAAGCTGCGCCAGGGGAGGTTTAGATTGAATATTAGGAAAATTTCTTCACCGAAAGGGTGTTCAAGCATTGGAAGAGGCTGCCCAGAGAGGTGGTGGAGTCACCATCCCTGGAAGTATTCACAAAGAATGCAGATGTGGCACTTTGGGACATGGTTTAGTAGGCATGGTGGTGTTGGGTTGGCAGTTGGACTGATGATCTTAGAGATTCTTTCGAACCTTATGATTCATAGCTATTACTTTCATTTAAAAATAATCCAACCACCAAGCCAGGAAACACAAAATTATTACTCTACCCTTAATTGATTTAGTGGTGGTCTTGGTAGTGTTAGGTTAATGGTTGGACTGGATGATCTTAAAGGTCTTTTCCAACCTAAACGATTCTATGATTCACCTTGCTGTATTAATTTCATGTTTCAGGGCATAAGAATATTTCTATCTTAACTCCACATGACCCTTTTTTGGCATCCTCAGTTGTCTTCCTACTTATTTCTGTTGGGTTTAGTTGCCATCATTCTAGCAAATACAGAAGGGACAGTGTCTTCACAATTCTCTCTCCTGCCATCCTATCCATTTCCTTAGAGAGAGAAGGTCCAGAGACAAGCTACAGGACCACCACTTGGGCCAGTCAAAGAGAGCTACACTCCTTGATCTATGTGCCTACTTGGCCTTCTATCTATCTTTGCCTTCTTTACAGAGGAAAGGCTTTCCTTCATGTGAAGTGTCCTGAAACACTTCTGTATTTTCTGAATAGAGTTACACCATTGACTTGATGAGCCAAACAGCTGAGGAATCTCCTTGCTGTCTGCCTGGAATCTCCTTGCTGTCTGCCTGTCCATCGAGTAGATTTTTCTAACAAAGATACAGTGGACAGAAATGTTTCTGGATTTTGCGAGAATGTTTCTCCTGGCTTGCTTGGTCACATCTGACATTTTGATGCTCTGATTCATGCTCAGATCTCTGAACTCAGTTTTGGGTGGTGAGAAGGTGATATCACATCCAGCTGAGAGAAATAGTTGGGACAAAACATCCCTGCCGTGGCCTAACTCCAGTTGGCAACTAAGCACCACACAGCTGCTCGCTCACCCTCCCTGCCTCAGTGGGATGGGGGAGACAACTGGGAAAAAAAAAGTAAATACCACACGTTGAGTTAAAGGCAGTTTAATAGGACAGCAGAGGAAGAGGAAGAGGAAGTAATAATAATAATAATGCTAAAAGAATATACAAAACAAGTGATGTACAATGCAATTGCTCACCACTCACTGATCGATACCCAGACAGTCCCCAGGCAGTGATCGCTGCCCCCTGGCCAACTCCCCTGACTTTATATACTGAGCATGACGTCATATGGTATGGAATAGCTCTTTGGCCGGTTTGGGTCAGCTGTCCTGGCTGTGCCTCCTCCCAGCTTCTTGTGCACCTGGCAGAGCATGGGAAGCTGAAAAGTCCTTGACTTAGTATAAGCAGTACGTAGCAACAACTAAAACATCAGTGTGTTATCGACATTATTCTCATACTAAATCCAAACCACATCACTATGCCATCTACTAGGAAGAAAATTAACTCTATCCCAGCTGAAACCAGGACAATCCCACTCTAGATTCTATGGCTACATCTACACTATAACTTTGCTGTGAGGTCACAGGTGGTGCCTGAGGGTTAGCTCAGCTCCATGTATCTTCACTGCATTTGTGAGCAGTCCAGGCTCCAGCTGACTCTGCAGCAGACAGTGCCAAGGCCACTCAAAATCAGACAACCCAACATCACCTCAGAGAGATGGATGCAAAACAAAGACAGCAGTCCCAATCTGTTTTGCTCCTTCAGCGCTGGAAAACATTAACTAATGCAATAATAAAGTATCAAAATAGGGGTTCTTTACAGCTGAAAGTATGCCTCAAGATCTCTTCCCTAAGAAAGAATACAAACTGGTTTACCTCAACCTCGGACCCAAGTGAACATCTGAAAGTAAATGGCACAGACAATTAGCAGATTTGGCTTTGAAGCTGGCTCTGGGATTATTCTGCAGGGAAAAAAAAAAACCAAAACCAACAACAACAACAAAAAAACCAAACAAACAAAACAAAAAAACCAGGCAAAAATCTAGCTCAGAACCAAAGGAATAATTTTAACATCTTCTAAACCAATGAAGGACCAGGTGAATTCTTAATTGATCTGTCTTACTCTGCCATAGTCTTGTGCTGCTTGTTAGAGAGATAAAGGTGTAGACTGTATCATCACTGATGCAACTGCCCAGGAGGACAGGCCAGAGCCCAGTCTATTGTTTGTACACAGCTCTTGACTGGTGGTGATATTCTTATAACACAGGGGCCTCTTTTTAACTTTCCTGCCAATTTAGAAGAGAGACTGCTAGCATGATTTCATGATTTTTGCAAAGCTTGGGAGAACTAAGAATCAAACCTATTTTGACTGACAGAAATTGTTGTAACTCAGCATTTCAGGCTGTTTTGGTAATATGAAATTACTTCAGACACAATTTATCTTTCTAGCAGTGGAGCTTAGTACAGAACTAAGTTATGGAAATTGTTTCCTTCAAGAGGATCAGTTTTATATTGTTTGCTCTTTTGTCCTTATTTTTAAATACTGCTGCCCACACAAGTAATACAAGGAGCTTAATAAACATTGAAGTCTGTTGTTGGAGTTGATGAAAAGAATCTTTAATAGCGTAGGTTCTGATTAAAAAAATATTCCCATTGCTCCTATTTAGTGGGCAGGTAAAATACAGTTTGGAGAGCTTTATCACCATGCTATGTTAACAAGATATTGCTTATATCAATAAAGCTCTGCTGTGTTTAATATTAAGTTGCTGGTCTGTAAAACATCAGCTCTATTAAATTAGCTAAAAAGGCTAATCAGAAGAACAGCCAGCTCTGGTTTCTAACATATGGAACTTGGTTGACAGTGACAATCTGGCTAAGGAACATGTCTCCATGAATTGTAATATATTATATATAAACATATGTAATATATAATATTATGTATATATATATTACATATTAAAAATATATATTAATTTCTATAACTGAAATTAAATTTTGGGCCTGAAGAGTTAATTAGTTATAATCTTCAATCACTGGGGAAGGAGACAGTTAAAGAAGTACCTACTCACAAGAAAACAAAATCCAAAAAGGAGACTCAAGAAGTGGAAAAGTCCAGGACATTTAAAGCTACTAGATATATATTCAAAATGCAATTGCAATTTTAAAAATATGCTAAGAACAATCTAGCCTTAGTTTGTTTCCTGACTTGCATTAAATTATAATGTATCACTTTAATAGTGTGGTGGGTTGATCCCGGCTGGATGCCAGGTGCCCACCAAAGCCGCTCTGTCACTCCCCTCCTCAGCTGGACAGCAGAGAGAAAAATATAACAAAAAGCTCACGGGTCAAGATAAGGACAGGGAGAGATCACTCACCAATTACCATCATGGGCAAAACAGACGTGACTTGGGGAAATCAGTTTAATTTATTAACAGTCAAATCAGAGTCAGATAATAAGAAATAAAAAATGAATCTTAAAACACCTTCCCCCCACCCCTCCCTTCTTCCCGGACTCAACTTCACTCCCAATTTTTTCTACCTCCTCTCCTGTAGTGGTGCAGGAAGATGGGGAATGGGGGTTGTGGTCAGTTCATCACATGTCATCTCAGCCACTCCTTCCTCCTCAGGGGAGGACTCCTCACACTCTTCCCCTGCTCCAGTGTGGGGTCCCTCCCACAAGGAGACAGTCCTCCACAAACTTCTCCAACATGAGTCCTTCCCATGGGCTACAGTTCTTCATGAACTGCTCCAGCGTGGGTCCCTTCCACAGGGTGCAGTCCTTCAGGAGCAGACTGCTCCAGCGTGGGTCCCCCACGGGGTCACAAGTCCTGCCAGCAAAACTGCTCCAGTGTGGGCTCCTCTCTCTGCATGGGTCCACAGGTCCTGCCAGGAGCCTGCTCCACTGTGGGCTTCCCACAGGGTCACAGTCTCCTTCAGGCATCCACCTGCTCCAGCATGGGGTCATCCATGGGCTGCAGGTGGATATCTGCTCCACCGTAGACCTCCATGGGCTGCAGGGGCACAGCCTGCCTCACCATGGTCTTCACCAGGGTCTGCAGGGGAATCTCTGCTCTGGCACCTGGAGCACCTCCTCCTCCTCCTTCTTCACTGACCTTGGTGTCTGCAGAGTTGTTCCTCTCACATATTCTCACTCCTCTCTTCAGCTGCAGTTGCACAGGGGCTTTTTTTCCACCTTCTTAAATATATTATCCCAGATGCGATACAACTGTTGCCAATTTGCTTGGCCTTGGCCAGCTGTGGTCCATCTTCAAGCATGGGAACAGGCTGCCCAGAGAGGTGGTGGAGTCACCATCCCAGGAAGTGTTCAAAAAACAGGTAGATGTGGTCCTTTGGGATATGGTTTAGTGGGCACGGTGGTGTTGGGTTGACAGTTGGACTGATGATCTTAGAGATCCTTTCCAACCTTAATGATTCCTAGTTTTTTAGTTTCATTAAAAAATAATCCAACCACCAAGCCAGGAAACACAAAATTATTCTCTACCTTTAATTGGTTTAGTGGTGGTCTTGGTAGTGTTAGGTTAATGGTTGGATTGGACGATCTTAAATGTCCTTTCCAACCTAAACGATTCTGTGATTCTATTCTATGATTCTATCTTGGAGCCAGGTGGCATTGGCTCTGTCAGACACAGGGAAAGCTTCTTGCAGCTTCTCACAGAAGCCACCCCTGTAGCCCTCCCCCACTCCCAAAACCTTGCCATACAAACCCAATATAAACAGCAATACAGAAGACATCACCTGAAGTAGGGCAATCTAAATAAACTTGTTCAAATACTTCAGAGTGAACCTGTGCTTGTTTCTGTGACACTAAATGAACAGGGCACGGGCATGAGCTTCATGATTGGTCCAGGATTACCACAAATTCTCAGACTGGTTGACACTGGAAGGAACCTCTGGAGATCATATAGTCTGATGCTAGTCCATCTACTCAAAACAGGGTTAGCCAAAGCACGTTGCTCAGGGCTGTGTAGCATCAGGTTTTTAATATCTTTAAGGATGTAAACTCCACAACCTATCTCTGGGAAACCTGTGCCAGTGCTTGTTCACCCCCACAGTAAAAACATTATTCCATGTGTTCAGACAGAACCCCCTGCATTTCAGTTTTTGCCCATTGCTGCTTGTCCTGCCACTGGGCACCACTGAAAAGAGCTTGGCTCTGTCCTCTTTGCATCCTCTCTTCAGGTATTTGTATACATTGCTAAGATCCCCCCTGAGCCTTCTCTTCTCCAGGCTAAAAAATCCCAGCTCTGTCAGCCTTTCCTCATCTGAGAGATGCTCCAGTCCCTTCATCATCTGAATGGCCCTGTACTGGATCCTCCCCAGTAGCTCCATGTCTCTCTTTTACTGCGGAGTCCAAAATTGGACACAGCACTTCAGCTGTGGCCTTACCAGTGCTGAGTAGAAGAGAAGGATCACCTCCTTTGACCTGCTGGCAACACTTTGCCTAATGCAGCCCAGGATACCATTAGCTGCCTTTGCTGCAAGGGCATGGTTTTGGTTCATGATCAACTTGGTGTCCATCAGAACCCCCAGGTCCATCTCTGCAGAGCTGCTTTCCAGCTGGTTGGCCCCCAGCATGTACTAGTGCATGGTGTTATTCCTCCACAGGTGTAAGACTTGGCATTTCCTTTTGTCTAATTTCATGACGTTCCTGTCTGCCCCATTCTCCAGCCTGTCCAGGTGAAAGGCAGCACAGCCATCTAGTTTATCAGCCACTGCTCTCAGTTTTGTTCTATCTGTGAACTTGCTCAGAGTGCATTCTGTTCTATTGTCCAGGTCCTTAAAGCAGATGTTCAAGAGGATCGGACCCAGTATTGACCACTGGGGTACACCACTAGTTACTGGCCTCCAACTAAACTGGGTCCAGCCATTCAGCCAGTTTTCATTCCACCTCATTGTCTGCTCATCCAGCCCATACATCATCAGTTTCTCCATGACAATCTTATGGGAGATAGTGTTGAAAGCCTTACTGAGGTCTAGGTAGACAATATCCACTGCTCACCTCTCAAATACTAAGCCAGTCATTTCATCATAGAAGGTTATTAGGTTGGTCGAGCATTACTTCCCCTTTTGAACTCACGCTGATGACTCCAAATCACCTTCCTGTCCTTCATGTGCCTGGAAATGGTTTCTAGGATTAGCTGTTCCATTAGCTTCCCAGGAATCAGGCTGTGGCTGACTGGCCTGTAGTTCCCTGAGTCCTCCTTTTTATCCTTTTTGAAGATAGGAGTGACATCTTCTTTCCTCCAGTCCTCAGGAACCTCTCCCAATTGCCATTTTCATTCACAGATAATCAAGAGTGGCCTCCATACCCCTGACAGTCACCCACAGACCTCTGTAGTCATTTTTGATACTCTCCAGATTGCCCCTGGCAGTACCACTGGTGTCCACATGAAAGAACAGCAGAGGGTAATAAGTCAGAGGATTGGACAGGACTCAGCAGTCTCTCCACAATATCCCAAATCTGAGCCACTAGCAAGCAGCAAACTTCTGCAGATGACAGATCAGGTTGGCATATCCATACTATTTATTAGTACATTTCTTAACAGAATGTCCACTCAGGCCAAGATTTTCCCCCTTAAAATGCCCAGGTGTAGTTCAGGCAGTATAGGTAGCTCCCAGCAAGCCTTAAGGATAAGGCCATGATGGCTTTTTCCCCTCTGTGGGGTCAGGGAAGGAGTTTAGCCATATCAAGCCATGCTGTGCCATCCTGCTCCTTCTGGAGGTCAGCCTCGTGGACCTTGGTCCATTCTCTTTTCTAGAATAAAATATGTAGGAGACCAAGGAACTAGAAAGACAAATCCCTCAGAGGAGAAGGTGTGTTTAGCATCATTAAAGTAGAGAAGGAGAAAAAGTGTTAAATAAGGAGAACATAGGAAGAGGTGGGAAGGGAAATCATCCAGGATAGATTTGATTTATGAGTCTTGACTCAGTGACAGAAAGAAACAAGCTTTATATAAACCACAAGGTGTTATTTGGAATTGAATGGGTCATATACTGAAAGAATTTGAACAGAAGATGACTTTTTGTTAGTGGACTGGTTTTACAAAACAAAAAACATTTTTCAAAGTAGAACAGAGCACAAAAAGACAAACACAGTAGTATAAAGCAAAGGAAGAAAGGTGTAAAGAGAGGCTGATAAAAATAAAGATAAAATCCAAAAGTGCACTCAAGGTAGAAATGAGCTAAATAAGAGACTAAATTTGGATTTATGGAGACTAATAAAGATGGACGTAAGGTTATTAATAGAGGATTATTAAAGTCCATCCAGTTATCTGCATACAGATAAATGTGTGATACTATGAGCCTAACCAGAACTTTGCTAGAAGATAACAATAAAATTGTATTAATATTATGGGATATAACTTGTTTTTAGAAAGGACAGCCGGCGTAATGGTTCTTGGGCAATTAAGACAGAGAGGGAGCATTACAACTGTGATATATAGGTAGGAGGCTGATTTTGCTGATATCTCTCTTGTGTGTTCTTCAGCTGAAAAATGCTTAGAAGTGTTGCAATTGAACAGATCACTATGCAGGCTGTATTCAGAGAGTAAAAATATGGACTCCTTAGGCAATCATAGGCTTATGGGACAGATTTTTTAACATCTTAAGACGGAGTGGAATCTATTAAAGTGCTTATCCCAGCTAGGAGACAACTTATGCTATCTTCTCTCATATTTGCTAGTGTCTGTATAGGTGGTGGTGGGAATATTATTCCAACTAAATACCTAGCTGCAGTTGGACATATGTCCATACAACTATATCCTCTGTGTCCAAAATCCCAGTGGTTGTGATTTAGTCCTGCCTTTTTTTTCTTTTTTTTTTTTTTTTTTTCCTATTCACACCCATGCTCTGGTTTTCTTACTAGTATTACTTTTTTCCAGTTGCCATTTCCAGTTGCAGCTATCCCTTCTGATTCATAAGGATACGCGTATCAGTTCTCCAAGACCCAGAGACTGGGAAGATTCACACAGAATTCAAAATAAATCTGGGACATACAGCTAATCCACTAGAATACCCCTCCCCTTGGAAAGGGGGAAATGTAGAATTTAAGAAAGCATTTGACATCAGCCAGTAAACAACACTTCAGCACTAAGGATTTAAGCCACCTACTTTCCAATGAAGATACCATGAATGGGATTCATGCGGTCTTTTCATACATGACCTAAGCACTCATATTTTATTCCCTTTTCCATTCTGTTTCAACTACATTCATATGCTCTTTTTCTATCTCTCTTCATTTTATGTGTTTCTTTCAGAGTTGATGCATATCTCCTTGACACTAATAAAAAGAAATTAGATGCCTTCATTGGGCAGTGATTCAAGACTTTGGGTCTTTGAACATGTCTGTGGCTTTGCATGTCTTTTCAGAGGATTTTTAAAAATCTGCCACACACAGTACAGTGTAGTTGGTTCATAGCTCTCATGACACTGCTTGGAGTAAAAAAAGGTGCAGATTTAAAACATGCCACTAACAGAAAAATATCCTTGCTGCAACTATTACTTATTAGTACTGTAATTATGCCAAGAGATTGCAAGCATGGAGCAGGACTTCATTGAGCTTTACATTGCTTAAATACTAAAAGAAAGATGGTTCTTTTCGGTTTTTAAAGGATTCACACTTTAACACAGTTTTAAGAACATGCTGGTTTAATTCAGTAAATGAAGACTGGAATATGACTGCTGTCTCTGAATATGTTAAGGGGAGCCAGGAACAAAGGAAGCAAACCAAATTCTAACTTTAAAGATTAAAGCAAATTGGTCTGATATAACCATGAATTAATGCAGGATAAAACTTGGTAGATTTTTTTGAATTATAAGGTTAAACTACAAGATTCTGGAACATCCTTCCTTTAGATATAGCAATGTAAACAACAGTTTTATAATGGAGTTAAGTAAGTTTGTAAAGTGCTTGGGCTGTTAAATGTTCTAGAGACTGTTCCCGGTAGACATTCTGGAGTGAATTGGTCTGAAAGAAAAGAGATCTGGGCCATATGAATGCAAGCTGGGCTGTATCACCTGGTCTTAGGACCAAAGGATGGTCTCTGACCTGTTATATTAGCAGTATGGTTTGCAAGTCCTCACTCCCTCTTTCTATTGCCTTTCTTGTCCCCAGATGGCATTTTCCTCAAGAGTTCCATATTTCCCTTTGTTTCATAAGCATCATTTCTCCCCACAAGCCTTTGCCTTTCGTCCCACTTCCCCACTCCTACCATTTCCCTTTCCTGTGCTAGGGGCTCTGTGTGACCTGACATGACCATGACAGGAGGTCTATGTATGCCCGTTCTCCTTTCTTCCTTCAACATTTGCTGTTTATGGATGATCAGAGAGCAGCTTTGAATCAAAAATATTTTTAATGACACTTGCACAAAATGAGTAGGAACAAATTTTCATTATCTTTTGCCCTTCTAGGGAACAGGCCAAACGTCCATGTTTCTGAATTAGACCCTTTGTTCAGGGAGCTATCTCATGCAAACCTGAAACACTATAGGCCACAGGATAGTAAGACTTGGATAAAACCGTATTTGTCTTTAGTTCCTAGACTTTAATACATTATTTTAAATTAAGGTAAGAAGATTAAGCAGATGTCAATGCTCATGTTCATGAGTTACAAGAACACACAAAATGTAGCATTCCAAAAACACGATCACCTTTTCATCAATATTTTAAGGAGATATTTCTGTCTTATTTCAGGAATGACAGTGGAAAAGGTATTATCCTGTGGAATGATTTTAAAGAAACAAATAAAGAGAACACATAACCTAACAAGAAGTAGGAACAGATGAGAAACGAAATTATGTTTTGGTTGTGCTGCCATTTTTATGATGGGAAGATACCTTTGCTGACTCAACCTTTTTGCCTTTTTTTTTTTTGAAGTACATATACTTCTTCCACAATATACTTCTAGCAGAAGACAGAAGTTTGATAGAAAGTTACAAAATGGTTGACATCAACTTGATAAAATACTTTCAGCATATTATCAGATACTGAAGATTTATATCCTTCAGTAAAATTATGCTGTCAGTCTGTGAGTTCCAGTGGGAACTTGGCTAACACATTGGTTATTTTAATATATGTATATATCATAAATCAAAGGTTCATATTCAATCAAAAAGAGTAAAAAATCTCAAAGACTAGAATAGAAAGGACTTTTTTAAAGCCCAGATACTTACTTTTTGAATTATGGAAGTTATTTATTAGCAGACATATAATGAAAATTTAAACGTACTATCAAAGGCATAATTTGATTTTGGCATCAGTAAATTTACTCATATGGTAAACTGGTATCCAGAACTGATTCCTGCAGTGCTTGAGAAATTTACACTTCCATGGAAGAAACTCAGGTCTGAACCTTCCACAGCAGAAGCTATTTGGCCAAGACCAATATAGACATTCAAAAAGTGATGAAGAAAGCTTTATGCATTGAAGGGAAACCCAAATAAATTAGAAATACAAATTAAACACAAATAGAAACAGATATCATAGAAATAGAAACAGAAACAGAAATAGAAATATTGCAAAAAAATCCCAGGTAAACCTGAAACATGCCCCATTTTCCAAGTGAGTAACATATTCTTAAAAGAAAATTGAAATGTTGTCTACAGTAAAAAAATTCCAGAAAAGTGCTGTCAGTGTAAAGTATTACAAACAACCCAGTTGTAGTCCTCACAAACAGTACACTGCTCTGTGTTACATTTTTAACTTTTTCTTCATTCTTGAATACTTTGCCTATCATTAGCTGGGGGGAGAGGGGGGAGGCAGGGGAGCAGAAAAAAAGATGTGATTCTTGTAAATAACAGCTTGGTCTATTAATTTCAGTTTAATGACCTATACTATTACTCAAAACTTGGGTATGCTATTTGATTTGGATCTATTTTTAATTTTAGTCCAATGGCTTTTAAATCAGGTCACTGACCAGTACATTTACCCATCTTCAGTTAAAGCAAATATATCCACATTATGCTTTGTGGAGCATTTCAATGTAGCAGCAAGCTCTAAGACTGCATTATAAAATCTTGCAGATAACAGCATATAATTTTATCTGAACAGCAATACTAGTTAAACATAACATGTCAGTACAGTTTGCAGTCACTTCACATTACTGTTCTTTACTGTTTGTATTTAACACAAAGAAATCTTGACTGGCATTTAAAACAGTTTTAATCTCTGCTGAGATCTCAAGGGTTGCATAACTGAAGAACTGGGGATAATTTTTTTTTTTTAAATCTTGAAGAAAAGAAGCTGCAACGTTGTACAGTTTTGGGTTTTTTTCTGTTTGCTATATCTGATTACCTTTCAGTTCCTGTCATTAGTAGTGACACAAGTTGCTATACTTAATCTTAAATAAATTTCTTATTAAAAGTTTGGACCTTTTTCCTTTTTTTTTTTTTTTTTTTTTTTTTGCTATGCCACATGGCATTAGAGTGAATTCTACATTGCTGGATTTTTTTAAGATAGACATTTTTTAATTTGTGGAGATTCTTTGTCATTTTCATTATTATTATTATTATTATTTGTTTATTCTACCTGTTATAAGGCCAGCCAGAAACTCTCTTATTGCTTTATACCCAATGTAATACCTCAAAGGGGAGAAACATTGAAAGGCACATTTAAATGACCTTTAAAATTACATGATATAACCATAAGCTTCCCAGAAGTACTTCTGCAGATTGAAACATCCTAAAATGCTTGTCAAAAACCATAGAGATTTTATGGTAATACGAAAGAAGTCTTAGATACACATTATAAGCAAAGACATTAAAGTAACACAATGGGACATGATTCCCTGCCACTATGGTGAAAGGGGAATTGAAATTTAGGAGGACTAATCTAAATCAAAAATTGGTTCAGATGAAAAAATACCTGATCTAGAAAGCAAGCTCTCAACAACTATAAACTGATACTGTAATTCAAAAGTTACTATAAACATTTAAATTCAGTCAAATAGCTAGAGCTGAAAAAAAAAAATCTAAAGGGCTTAAATTTAAACATTGAACAAGAATATCGTTTCCAGCATCTTAGGTATCAGACCTTGAATAACTGCACCACTTATCTGCTGCAGAAGAATTTGTTAATAAATATGAGTTATAAGACATAAAATATTTTGCATCTCTTCCCATTTTATTTTAAATGAAATAAATATTGCTGGTATTTAGGCATTTTTTAAATAATTTTTTACTCTAGCTCCATTAGATTTCACACATTATCTTTTAACATTAATCTAAGACATATGTTAGAAGTTGTGTCCGACATTGTGATCTTCCAACCCAAACTGTTCTCTGATTCAGTGATCCACAGACCTCTGCTTCTCATTGGTGGGAAGGATGTCTGCTACATCTCTTCTGCCGTGTTGTTAGACACCTTCACAATGGGTGGGGGTGGTTTGCCACTGAGAACTCCATCCCCACACATGTAGGGATGTTGGTTTTGGTGTTCTGGCTCAATGTGGCCAATTAGTACGCCCAAACTAAAAGAGCATATAATAAAATTTTGTTTTTCTTTTAAGAGAAGTAAACTGTTAACACTTTTCTGAGGTTCTGGGCCCTAGCCAGGAGAATCCAATCTATGAAGGACCACAAGGACCACATTATGAAGAAAAGTTTTGAAGACTTCCTTTTTATCACATCATAGTATGCCACAGTAAAGGCCTCATTGTTAAGAAAAAAAGAAAAAAAAAAAGAGCTCTGGTCATACATGTAGTTGATATAAGCAAATTCAGTAGCAGTAGTATGATCAACACTTACTGTTTGTCCACTGTGTGCAATATCTTCTGAAGCATCTTGTCTGATGCCTGAGTAAAAATACAGGAGAAGCAATATTTGATGGTAAAATAGTAGAGTTACTGTATAAAAATGCTCTTTGTCCTTCTAAACTTCCTTAAATTCTGGGAAAGGTACATACTGTGCACATATACAATAATCTGATAGTTAAAATAACTCATGATTGTTTTAATATGCAAAGTGCTTGGTACTTAAAAACAGTCTTCATTTCTTAATAGAAACCTTTTAAGGGGAAAATGGATGCAATTATAAAAATAATATAATATTTTCTCACTTATATATTAATCTATTTTCTATCACACTGATAGAGATGGTCAAGGTATAAGGGAATCATCTGGTTGCAAAAAAATATTAAAATTTGAAAATGGTCTTACAGCTCATTAAGGATTTTAAAAGAAGTTTAACCTAATCAACATTCAACTTTTATGTTCTAATTACATGAAAATCAGCAATCACCATTGTCTCAGGTTATATGAACTAATAAGAATCTCTCCCAAGTGCACAATAAAGTGCCACAACATTAACTGAATTACATAGCAAGCAATTTTCGGTTTTAACATTTTTAGTAGACTTGGTTGCATTGTTCAGAGGTTGGTTTTGTCTTTTTTTTTTTTAATTATAGTGAGTAGGTGGAAATGAGAGATCCTTTCCAAAATTTAAAAAAAAAAAAAAAAATCAAACTGATTCACAAATCTCATTTAATGAGCTTTAGTTATTTTCTATTCCACTGCAGTGTGTTTCAGAACAATCTCCAACAGAATCCTGTAGTGGGACTATGGGCTGCAGGCTGTACATTGGCTTGGAGGAAATTTCCACTTCTCTTTCAGATAGCTTTGATAGTGAGTTTAGAATTGAAATACCACTGAATTAGTAACATTTCAATCTATCAAACCTGTAGATGATTAATTTATTTCTCTTCTCTCCTTATTGAATAAGTGATATAGACAATATTGATGAAATGGTCATATGCTACTACATCATACAGAGCATACCAGCTCAGTCTATAATTCATGCTTTTTGTGTAAAAAAACCCCAACCAAACACTATTTTCAGAGAGTGACAAATGTCAATATTCATCCTCTTGTGATCAGTTTTAATTTCTGTATGGTGTACACATATGTTAATTACCTGTCATTACAGTAATCTTTCAGTAATTATAATTAAAATAAATATGTATCTGCAGTTACTTTACAGTTGTACCTTGAGCTATTACTGCTATTTCTGATTCTAAATGTGTGTACCTAACTGCAAACATCACACAGAAATTGAACAGCTAGTTTTTAGTGTAACAAACACTGAAACAACAAACATTACTTCTTCTTACTGTTTGGGACCCGAACTGAGTACTCTGATGTATTTAATGAACTGATGAAGTGAGGAGAAAGATTTCAGAAGCAAGACATTCTCATACAAAATGAGATTGTTTACATTCTTGACATCTGGAGACATTTGGATTATTTTGGTAGATCTTTACTAAAGGTTAGAACAAAATTCAAAAATTGGTTGCTAACAGTTATAAATGTATGCCAAATTTAGGAAGCAGAACTTTTAAAGAACACAACATTTTGAGAAAAGCAACAAATGAAATTTTTTATTTTCATTAAAAGTACTTGCTTCCTTCTTTTTTGTTTGTTTGAAAAAAAGACTTTAAGGATAAAATTCACCTACATTTAATTAAATTTTACAAGACCCTGAAAATAACATGAAACATTTTTTCTTTCAGATCAGATTAAATTCTTTTTTCTGCTTATAATCAGCTTCAGATGCGTTTACTCATTATTTTGCTGGAGGAATGAAAACAGCAGGTTTTAAAAATAAACTGTATGCTTTATATTCCAGCATTTGACCTTAGCTGAGGGAGGGCTGCGAAGCAGCAAGGAGGAGATGTGGACTCCTGTTAGCATGTTCTGCAGCTTTGCAAAAGTGTTTATCAGTCTTGCAGGCTGCAGCTAGACTCACTCGTAAGGACAGCCTCATCTGTGCTCCAGGACTTGAATTCCCTGACTGCCATTGCACTTGCCTGCTCTTTACAATCAGCACAACAGAGTTTACACTGCAGAAGGGTCAAACTCAGCAATGCCAAACCTTAAACTGGCCTCCCAGCACCTTCTCAAGTAGGTACAGGTCCATAGTCATTAGGCACCAGTGTTTACTTGCCTTCATATATAAGATTCCTAGTCCCCTCATTTACCTGGATCATCAGGCTACAACAAAAAGCACCTGAGGTCTTGTCAGTAAGAAAGGCACACAGCTAAGAAAAATTAAAAAATCTCATTAAGCTTCACAGAACTCCAAATAATTTCTTTTCACTGAAAGAAGCCTCCCCTTGTGCCACCTACCTCACCCTCACAGTTAGGAGTGGGAAGGGCTCCACACAGACTGAAACCCAGGCTAATATTCAGAAAGCCTGCTTTTAATTTGCTGAGCAAAACAAATCTTTCTAGCAATGAAACTCCACGTGCGGCCTGACAAGCACTGAGTAGAGTGGGGTCATCCCTTAGCCTTAAAACAAAATGGTCACATGCAGGTTGCCTATTGCAGTAGTCTCTGGCCTGCGCCAAGTCTATGGAATGCCCAATTGACCAGGATAGTACTAGCTGGGCCACGCCAAAAACTGTGCCAGGGAGCACTGCAACAATTTAGCAGTGAAAGCAACTCAGTTCAAGAGCCTACTTGAATACAAACTATTTAATTTACTAGTATAGACACAGACCACTATTGTAAGTGATGGGATGGTACCATAGGTTCTAAGGGAAGTGTTCCTGGTTTACCAGCATTTAGGATAGATAGGGATGATCACCTCTCACCGTGAAGGCACCTGACATCCCCATGAGCCATGGTGCAAAACATGTTCTTCATGTTCAGCACTCACAATTAACACACCAAGCGATGCATCTGGAGGCTTGCTGGAACTGGAGGCACAGGAAGGAAAACACCAAGCCTAAAAAATTCTTATGCATCTCATTATCCCTGCCCTTCTTGCACCCTTCCTCTTTCTCAACACTTACATATCCATTCCCATT
Source organism: Pelecanus crispus (assembly GCF_030463565.1). Lineage (NCBI taxonomy): Eukaryota > Metazoa > Chordata > Aves > Pelecaniformes > Pelecanidae > Pelecanus > Pelecanus crispus. Next base: position 108,779,088 of record NC_134645.1, read on the forward strand.
ATCCTCTGTCCCTTATCTTAGCCTTATCCTTGGGAAGATCAGACTGCTGACTCACATTCCTCTGAGTGTACATTTAGGGTAAAGGAAAAAATTAATGAGGACAGGCCTCAGTTCTGAATATTTGTCAATTCCCAGTTTCCTGTAGCTATCAGTTTCTTTTATATATATATATATATATATATATATATATGTATACTCTGTTTGTGAGCTGTGATTTCTATTTTGATATTCACTGCAACTCCAATAGCCTTTCCCATGTTAGACAGCCTACATTTAGTAACCAGCGTGTGTAACGAGTTGTTTGGGAAGTTTCTACACCTCATGGGTCCTTTCGTCCTTCTTCACAGATGATGAACCCTGATGATACTAACTGAGCTAGATCACCGCAGCTTCTTTGGAGGCTGGAGGGAAAAATCCAAGGTGTTTATAGAATCATAGAATCATAGAATCGTTTAGGTTGGAAAAGACCTTTAAGATCATCCAGTCCAACCATTAACCTACACTACCAAGTCCACACTAAACCAATCAAGGGTAGACTAGACTAAACCATGTCCCAAAGTGCCACATCTACCTGCTTTTTGAACACTTCCAGGGATGGGGACTCCACCACCACTCTGGGCAGCCTGTTCCAATTCTTGACCACCCTTTCCATGAAGAAATTCTTCCTAATATCCAACCTAAACCTCCCCTGGCGCAGCTTGAGCCCATTTCCTCTCGTCCTATCGCTAACTACTTGGGAGAAGAGACGAAAACCCACCTCACTACAACATCCTTTCAGGTAGTTGTAGAGATCAATAAGGTCTCTACAGAGAGCGATAAGAACAACCCCAGTTCCCTCAGCCGCTCCTCATAAGACCTGTGCTCCAGACCCTTCACCAGCTTCATTGCCCTTCTCTGGACATGCTCCAGCACCTCAATGCCTTTCTTGTATTGAGGGACCCAAAACTGGACACAGTATTCCAGGTGTGGCCTCACCAGCACCAAGTACAGGGGGACAATCTCCTCCCTTCTCCTTCTGGCTACACTATTCCTGATACAAGCCAGGATGCTGTTGGCCTTCTTGGTCACCTGGGCACACTGCTGGCTCATCTTTGCCGGCTGTCTACCAACACCACCAGGTCCTTTTCAGCCAGGCAGCTTTCCAGCCACTTTTCCCCAAGCCTGTAGTGTTGCATGGGGTTGTTGTGCCCGAAGTGCAGGACCCGGCACTTGGCCTTGTTAAACCTCATACAGTTGGCCTCGGCCCATCGGTCCAGCCTGTCCAGATCCCTCTACAGGGCCATCCTACCCTCCAGCAGATTGACACTCCCACCCAGCTTGGTGTCGTCTGCAAAGTTACTGAGGGCGCACTCAATCCACTCATCCAGATCATCGATAAAGATACTAAACAAGAGTGGCCCCAAAACAGAGCCCTGGGGAACACCGCTCGTGACCTGCTGCCAACTGGACTTAACTCCATCTATCACAACCCTCTGGGCTCAGCCACCCAACCAGTTTTTTACCCAGCGAAGACTACGCCCATCCAAGCCATGAGCTGTCAGCTCCCCAAGGACAATATTATGGGAGACAGTGTCAAAAGCTTTGCTAAAGTCCAGGTAAATGACATCCACAGCCTTTCCATCATCCACCAGGCAGGTCACCAGGTCATAAAAGGAGATCAGGTTGGTCAAGCAGGACCTGCCTTTCATGAACCCATGCTGGCTGGGCCTGATCCCCTGGTTGACCTGCTCTTGCCTGTTGAGTTCACTCAATATGAACCTCTCCATAATCATATTAACAACACTTTCAAGCAATCGATGCTTGTGCTATTCCATTTAGAAGTCAACATGTCAGCTGTGATGAAAGGGGTTCCTTTAAGAAAATAGATGAAGGAAACAAGAAAACTCATGCAACAGCTTGGTTTTGTTTCATAGCCTGTATATACTGAGGGCCTGCAAGGAATATTTCCCCTGAACACTGAAGTTGCACCAGGGTAAAGGTGTATAGGACTGGAAGGGATCTCCTGGATCAAATCTGTTCTCCCATTATCACAGATAATGATAACTGTAATAAACTGATAAACTGACCAAGATCCAGCTAACTCAGATTCCTCTCACTATTCATAATGAAGCTTCTTAGAATCTCAGTCCTGTGGTGACAAGACTCCTAATTCCCAGCCTAAACGTACTTATAGCTCCTTTACACCTCTTTGTTCCTATATCAATATTGTCTAAACATGACCACTTTTGCTCTTTTACCTTCCTCTCATAAAATATTGTTTCATCCCTTTTACCATCTCAGAATCCTTGAATAATCCTTACCGAATGCATTTTACCAGTGCCTTATACTAATAATACTTCTTTATCTTTCCTGGAAAAAAGCATCACCCAATAATGCCCATGATCACATTTATTTTTTTCACTGCTACATCTCAGTGATTGCTCCTAGTCATCCTGCTATTAATGAATGTACCTTCTTCTTACTCTGTTTTCAGTGGCATGAAACAGATATGAGCCCCTATTGTTTAGGATTCATCTGGTCTAAGATTAGCTTAAAAGGTAACAAAAGAAAATCTCTTTGATAAGTTCACCTATTACTGAAACAGCATTATGTAGCAACCTCAGTAGCTAAGGCTGCAGGATTTTATGTTTGAAAATTATATTCTTATACTTACACTCAAATTTACCAAATTTTAAACTTTCATAATGGCATTTTCTGCCTCTGCTTTCTGCCTGAGGTATTTTTGTGTGACATAGGTGAAAACAATTCAGCAATTTTTAAGTACAGTGAGAAAAATAAATACTCTCTTTCATTATTTAAAAATTTTAGAATAAATTTAATACCTGTGGTTTGCAATAAACCCTTGATATTTGTCAAGAAAATTCTTGGAACAATAAAGGATCAACAGCTTTTTGTAGAAAGCCCACATCTATGTGTAAACTAAGTGGAATGATTTTTAAATCTAGATATTCCCAAGTTTTCTTGGTAGCAGATGTGTATCTATAACAAAGGAACTGAAATAAGGAGGAATCCATTAAAAAATTATCTGTGATTATGTTTATAGGATAAAACAGGAACTTAATTTCATTCAGACAAATTAAGAAATCAAAAGACCAACAGAGAGGCAATGAAGTGTTTTGAGTCTGTTCTAGAGGAAGGCAGTGTAAAGACCAGCAGTCAGATTCACCTTGCTTAGGAGAGTCTTCTGTTGTGACCTGCACTATTTGAAGCTTCCAAATAGCTGGTGATTGTCTATTTTTCTTCTCTTTCACTGAATCAGAATTAATCTTAGAAGGGGAATATTACAACACAGAAACTTTCCTGGCTATAAGTAGTCTTTGTAGACAACAGGGCTTGACCCACAGAGAACACTTAAGACCATGACTTTACTAGTACACAAGATGTGCCAAGCAACAATTTTCAAGAGAGACCTGTCTAGGCAAAACAGCTTTCATCCATTCTACTAAATCATCCTCCAAAATAAGATAGATGACTCCAAGTTGTCTAGTGAGAGTGGTCCATCGCCCATGTTAACCCTGAATTATACCAAGAAATCATTCCAGAAAGTGTTGGCTCAAAAGCATCCAGAAACGGCTCTGGCAGCTCACATGATGACTTTTCAGCATGCAGAAATGTTCCTTGGCATTATCACGTTTACAAGTCAAAGTAGCAACAAGATGTAGTCACGGTGTACAACTTTATGCCTTCCAGCAGGATTCAGCTTTGGTTAGATGGCTATTATTTTCTACATGGTCTGAGAGAAAGATTAAGCATCTCAGAAAGTATCTGACTGTAAGAACGGATGGTCAATACCCAGTGAGAGATATGGCGGAGAAGAGTGCACCTAAGTGTGTCTCCAGAAAGAGCTAAGTTCAGCTACAATGTCAGTAATGGGGTCCTGAACCTCAGATAAGTCCAAATTCCTTGCTCCATCTCTCATTTCTGAAGCTGTGTTTGATGTTACCTTGTCTTACAATAAAATCCAGGAATAATCCTGTGAGCAGAAAAAAGAAGCCACATCATCCATCCAACAGGAATTTCCTGCCTTACAAAGTCATACTTATTCTTGTATGTTCTATTACCCAGCAAATCTTGTCACCACCTTTGCACAGCAGTGCAGAAAGTGCAATTCCATGGAAAGCCCACAATGTAGTTCTACCCAGAAAAGGCCATTTCCTCATGGTTCAAACACTGTCATGGGGAACATGGGCAGGAACACACAAGCTGAGAAGGGAATTAAATTGGTTTAGAAGAACTTAAAAAGAAAGTGGTAATTGCAGATGTACTTTGTGAGGTATCACATACTATTGGTGTGAGTTGGGGGACACTCTGAAAATTCAGCCTGAACCATGTTTCTATATACTTGTTTGGAAAAAATCCTTTTTTTCTACATCTTCATTGGGTTTACAGATGGGATAAGCTGCTCAGTCAGCTGGGATATCATGTAGCATCAAATTCCACTTCCTTTACACTTTCTTTTGTACATTCTTTCATCACAGTTTGATCCCATAACCTTTGGCTGGAGAAAGAAAGGAAACAAATGAAAAGAAGTTTGGTTTTTTTTTTTTAAGTCCAATTACCAGCCTTACAGATAAATTCACATGCTTTAAAACTCCTCTCCCAAAACAGGACAAAACAGCACAGAGAAGGATAGGAAATAAAATAATTTCCTCCACTTACATATTCTATTTTCTGTGTAGCTTTTATAATGTGCAAACCATTCAAGTGAAATGGTTTCTTGGATCAAACTGAGCTGAAAAAGCATTAGTGACTGCCTAAAGCAACATAAATAAAAGAATAAAATGATGGGGTTTTATTCAGTGTTTGACTTTTGTTCTTGTTTTCTTTTCCATTGCTGAACCACACTTCTCAACAAAAAAAGACACTGAATATTTGCAGGTCACTTACATAATTTCACCTGGGGACTGTAAGCTTTAGTTCTCCCAAAATCTACTCCAAACACAGTTGAAAACACAAACAAAAAGATCAACCACTTGTAAGCACTAGGAAGTTTCCAATTTTGAATTCTACTGTGAAAGGAATTCCAGCATATAGCCATAAAGTCAGCACCCTTGTAAATAAGTCTTCAAGACACGCATATCCTCGAGTAATCTGCACAAGACTGCAATAATAAGGGAGAATTAACATGAGGAGAATCAGATGCAACAGTAGTACTAGTGAGGAGGGAGCAGGCTTTTAAGAGGAGGGAATTCTCAGCTAAGTTCTTTACATTGCCTATATACATACATCACCTATAGCACTCATGAAACAGAGGCATTTACAGATAATTTACAGGTCACTCATCTGAAAATGTGGTAATGATTATCTGTAACCACTTGCCAAGTAACAAACAGACCACCTTATCAAGTCTGATTTTCATTTTCATCAGTATAACCTCGAGCATGCCCTAGACCTGTGTAAACAGACATTCTGTTAAGTATTATAATTCTTATTTAAATGAAGGGAAGAAGTAATAATTCCACATACTGCAAAGCAAAGTTAGTGATCTCATTGTCCCATTGTGTGGCATGCATATTTGTTTATCGGCATGAAGCAGCTTCTTATCTCTTTCCCAAGCCCAAGGCAAACAAAGTTAACATTTAATTAGAAACCTCAGTTTCTAAACTTATTGATGTTGTTGCCTTACAGTGATCTCCCTGCTCACTGACAAACACCAAAACAGCACAACTTTCTGAACACTTCTATCTACTGATGTGGGAGAAGTATTAATATCACTGATTGCCTGTTCTTATGCAAACTCCTTTATTTCAATGTCATTTCAAGAACCATTGAGCAGACCTGGGTTGGTTGTTTAACCCGATAAACTAGCTGCTAGTGGTTTAGTCCTGTGAATACATATGCAGATGGTAATGCTGACTTTAATGGAAATTTTGCCTACATAAACATTGCCCTCTAATGGGGGATGGGGAACAAGAGCTACTCAGAATTTATATTTGGATCCTGTGGTTCATAACGTTTTAAAGGAATGGGCCTTATTGTGCTTTTATGTACTACTTTGATTAACCTTCCATCGCTTCATAGAATTTGAGGCTTCAGGGATCTTCAGATCATCTAGGCTGATTTCCTGGATATCACAGACCATTTATTTTCACCCAGCAACCCTTTTATTACAACAAAAAAATCCTCCAACTGCCTTATGTTAAAGCATTTCACTCTACAGAAGCTGGGACTATTGCATAGCACAAGCAGAGAAGCAGGGAAGCTCAGGGTACAGCAGCACTTCAGGGCCCCAAAATAGAGAACTAAACAGAAGATATACACCTCAATAACCTTTCAGGTGCTCTCTGCTTCAGGTTGCCAAGGAGAAAAAAACGGAGGAACTCTGCAGCCCTGTGAATCTAAGCGGCAAGAATATTTCCTTCCAACTCCAGTGCTGACTGTTGCTATATTTTTCTGAACACAAAAGATTGTTTTATTCCCCAGACAGGTGACACAGTCCACCTCAGGGCACTGCCTTACACTGTCTTGGTCACTTCTGAGGTGAGAGAGAGGAAAACAAAATAAAATACAATTATATATAAACAAAATATCTGCTTGACTGTGCCTAGAGGAAAACTTTCCTTCAAACCCTGGAGAAAATATTAGAAATGGTATTTTCTAATCCAGTTTGTCTTAATGCTGAGCTGCACTTCTTTGTTTGTAGTGTGAATGCTCTCTGAAGGTGGATTAAAGCTTTTTTTTTTTAACTATCCAAATCTGTTTATATTTCTCTGAACTATGGTGAGTCCATCGCCTCCCCAGTGTTTAATTACCTGCACTGCAGGTAAAATTCATCTTACCTTAAGGCTGATTTTGTCTAACATTAACTTCCAGTCATTGAATCCTGTTTTGACTTTTTCTAGGAATGTTAGAAAGTTTCCACCCATCAGATTCATTTATGATGAAATGATCTTTCAGCCTGCTTTTCAATAAGCTCGATAGGTTGAGCACCTTAAGTCTTGCATTGTTTTGCGATTCAAAGATCATTTTGAGTCTCTACCTTCAAGCTGTCTCCATTCATCCTCCTTAAATTACAGAAGCAGATGCAGAGGATTATCATTTCAACCTTAACAGTGGTGCAGCCAGAGGCAAACTCATGACCCTATTTCTATTCTTTACCTCTACAAGGATACATTAACTCTTCTTGCCCCCAGCATTACACTGTGGAGGACATGGGGAGCTGGCTATTGCCGGTATCTTGAAGACCTATTTTCCAAGATTTACATTCTCCTCCTGTACACTGTCTGCATTTCTTACCTAAACTAACTTATTTTTCAGCATTAAAGTGTTGGCATCTGACCACTTACCTTGGCAATTTATATCCTTGTATAAGAATATGCAGTCCTCATTGCTTATTCTTCCATCAATAGTCATGTCATGGCTGGATTTTCCTGGTAAGTTGCTTCACTATCAAGAAGAATGCTACATTTTATAATACTAAACATACTAAAATGTTAGTCCAAGGAGACACTTCTGTTATTTGCAACAAATAAAGAGTAAATTTAGAGATTTGCAGTAGACAAGCCATTAGTTCATCTGATAGAGTTCCTGTTATTTCTATAGGTCAAACTTTTTAATTAGTATGACATTGGATACCATATTATACCACACAATTGTCAATACAAATATACATAATCCATCCAAAAACAGTTCTGACTACATGGTTATAATTATATTTTTAGACATTAAAATTCTTCACTAAGTTCTAAGTCCCAATCATTTTTTTCTGAGGATCAAACTGGTCCACTTTAACTCTATAAAACACAGTCACAGCCATCCATTTCTTTTAAAGTTCCAACATTAATTAAATCAATATTTTAGTTAATAGCTAAAGAAACCTCCTTAAATAGTTCCTTTAATATTCTCACATACAATATCTATCCCCATGTTGTTGTTACAAACTTTTAATATCTATTCTACTGATTACGAGATGCTCCTTTTAAATTTATTTTAATACAAAACATTACAAATATATTAAACTTCCGTATCTTTTTTGTATCACTACTGATGGTTTTATTATCTGCCACCAGCTGAAGATATGGTTTTAAAAAAGTTTATTCCTAAGATCTATCTAAATCCAAATAGTTGATATTCAAGGATTGCCATCTCCAAACTCAAGAATGGTCCATCCCAACAAACAGGAAATCAAGCAAAAGCAGCAGGAGGTCTGCATGAAATATAGAGATGCTGTCTGATTGTGCAGGGGTGGGGTTAAGAAAGCCAAAATCCACCTGGACAAACAAACTGGAGAAACATATGTCCATGAGATCCAACAGGTTGCACCTACAAGGTGATTGGGAGCAGTTGACAAGGATCCCAGGATCAACTTATCCCCAGGCTGACAAAGGGAAATCATGTTTACCCAAACTAATAACCTTCTAAAACAAGGTGATTAGCTTGGGGGAGGAGGGGAGAGCAGTGGATGTTGTCTACCTTCACTTTAGCAAGGCTTTTTGACACTGTATCACATAATATCATCATAGACAAGCTGACAAAGTATGAGTTAGATAAGTGATGCGTATTGAAAACTGGCTGAACAGCTGGGCCCAGAGAGTTGTGATCAGTGGCACAAAGTCCTGCTGGAGGCCAATAACCAGTGGTGTACCCCAGGGATCAGAACTGGACCCAATACTACTTCGTATCTAACCTGAATTCTGGGACAGAGCGCACCTTCAGCAAGTTCTCAGATGATATAAAACTGGAAGGAGTAGCTGATACACTGTATGGTTGCACTGCCATTCAGAGGGACCTGGACAGGTTGAAGAATTGGGCAAAGAGGAATTTCATTAAGTTCAACAAGGGGAAGTGGAAAGTCCTGCACCTGGGGAGGAACAACCCCACGCACCAGTACATACCAGGGGCCAACTGGCTGGAAAGCAGCTCTGCAGAGATGGACTTTGGGGTCCTGAGCAGCAAGTTGACCCTAAACAGGCAATGCACCTTTGCAGCAAAGAAGGCCAAGAGCATCCTAGGCTGCATTAGAAAGAGTGCTGCTAGCACACGATTGAGATGATCCTTCCTCTCTACTCATCACTGGTGAAGAAGCCACATCTGGATTGTCCAGTGCTGGACTCCCCAGTACAAGAAAGTTATGAACATGCTGGACCAAGTCCGGCACAGAGTCATGAGGATGATTAAGTGGTTGGAACATCTGACAGATAAGGAACATCTGATGTATAAAGAGAGGCTGAGAGAGCTGGGACTGTCAAAAGAAGGCTCAGGAGAGATCTTATCATTGTGTTTCAATACCTCATGGGAGGGAACAAATGTTCTTCTCAATAGTGTCCTTTGGCAGAAGAAGAGCCAATGGGCACAAACTGAAACACCTGAGATTACATCTGAGCACAAAAAACCACCTTTTTACTGTGAGGGTGATCAAACACCAGAACAGGCTGCCCAGGGAGGTTGTAAAGTCTTGATTCTTGGTTGTGTTCAAGACCCAACTGGACATGGTCCTGAATAATCTGCTCTGGCCCTGCTTGAGCAGTGGGCTTGGAATAGACGATCTCCAGAAATTCCTTCCTAACTCAGCCGTTCTGTGCTTCTGTGATTCCATAAACATGTCATACTGTTTTAGTAGTTTTTAGTCTATCAGACTCTAATATTTCACTGAGTCTTTCAGTTTCTCTTTTTAGCCAATGAGAATAATAATACATAACTTACCTAAATTACTATCTATCTGCTCTATTTTTTGGAGAAACTGACATGTTCGTGCAGACTGACTGAATACTGACAGGAGCAGGGGCCTGCCAGCAGCAGGGGGCAGCATCCAAGACTCTGAGGTGACAGAAAGAATATTTTCTTAAAAATCCATAGGATACTGTTTGGGATTTTTTCAAGAAAGCCACTGATAAAAACTAGACTGGAAAAAAGACTAGAGGAAGGGATCTGACAAGAAAGGACACAATGAGTAGAAGACAAGTTTTCAAGCTTTCTATCTAATCAGGGTTGCCCATCATATCTGAATTTCCACATGTTTAAAATTTACCTTGTTCCAGTCTAACATGCTCTTAAAGCACTGATTTCAAGCTTGGAACATACTGACACCTTTTGGTGCATTGACTCTGAAATTCAGCTCTGATCTCAGTGCATCCCGACATACCTTCACCTGCAGCTGTTCTACAGTAATTTCAAGATGGCTGGCAAACACCAAAGTATTCAACTTTTATGCATTTCTATTTTTAAAACTGGAGTAGAAGTTCATTCATGCTGTACCCAGCATCGAAATGTCCTCAACTGAAATACGAACAGGATACTCTCACACTAAGTTTTAAGATAACTATGTACTGGGTTGCATATCCAGGCGCTGGCAGCGGGGGCTGCGGGGCGGCCGCTGTGAGGAGAGGCCGGGGCTGCCCCGTGCAGGACACAGCCGGTTCCAGCCGGTTCCAGCCGGCTCCAACCAACCCAGCGCAGGGCATGGCTGAGCCCTGCAGCCATGGCGATGATGCCTCAGGGAAAACACATTTAATAAAGGGCAAAAAACGCTGCACAGGCAGTGAGGAGTGAGGAAAAAAAGCGAGAGAAACAACCCTGCGAGCTGGGCCCAAGAGGTGAAGGAGGGGAGAAGGTGCTCCAGTCACTAGAGCAGGTATTCCCAAAGGGACTGCAGCCTTGGAGGACCTGTGCAGGAGCAAAGGAAAAGTGTGAGAAGGATGGAGCGGCAGAAAAAAACGATAACATCCAGACCACAACCTCACCCTGAGCCACCACATTCCATCACGGAGGTGACAGAGTGTACCTGCTGCGATAACAAGGGGGAGGAGACGTGTCTGTTAAGACTGGGGAAGGTGGAGAGGGGTGTTTTCCTTGACTGTTTTAATGTTCATGTCTTGGTTTTGTTGCTATTTCCCAATATCCAGGTTAGTAATTAAATATTTATATTAATTGCCAATAAATTAAGTTAATTTCCCCAAGTTGAGTCTGTTTTCCCTGCAACAGTAATTGGTAAATGATCTCCTTGTTGTTACCTCAACCCATGAGCTTTGTCACTCTTGTTTTTCCAATTTCCCTCCCTGTCCATTGAGGGGAGTTGTGGAGTGATTGCTGGAGGTGACTTAGACACCAGACATAGATTTACGATTACAAGAAAGGTACAGCATTGAAGAAGCTTTCTGGATGGAATGCAGCTGGATGCAAGGAATCTATCCCACAGAAGTTCCTAAGCCTGTAACCTTGGATGTCGCAACCCAGGGGAGCCTGGTGTGCTGATTCTGAGAGGAGCTGCCCAGGGGGTGGAGTGGTGTGGAGACATCACGGCCAAGCCCTGTGATAAGGGAACTCGAAGGGGCACCATGGTCCCGATAAGCTGCATAAGTGATACCCTAAGTCAGGAAACTATCCTGATGTTGACAAAAATGCTGTCCTTTAGTAACTTTTACTCATTATAATATCATTATAATACTAGAACACACTCCCATCTCAAAACCCACCCGCCTTCAAGGTAAGACCCCCCCTCACTGAGCCTGCGCTCTGAATCTTTCTGGGCCTGTACCTTTAAAACGAAGCGAGAAAGTTTTACACCAATCGTAACAAAAGTATGTATGACTAGAGTCCCTCAAGCTCCACCTAATGTGTAAAATACTATAAAATTGGCCTAAGGGAGAGGATGTTAGGGAAGACATCACCGTGTACCACTCTGACCTCTGGGATCAGTCGACGGGCTGAGCCTCTCTTCCCCCCCATCGGGACGCCTTTGGGTAAGAATCTAACACTTGGTTATACCAAGTGCCTCCCCGGGAAACTTAGAAACCTCTATAGAGTCGCTTTTATGTCTTTTGATGCATCTGTGTTATTCTAAACTTTGGTATTCGTAGGTGCCTTGCAGTCAGTGAATTTATCACCGGTAATCCAAAGAACCTGTGTGTCTGTTGCTTTAATAAATTGCTTTGATTTATTGGTCTAGCGTGATAGTGGTCATTGAACGCGACCACACACTTTAAGTGTGGCCGTGATAGTTCATGCAGCACGACTAGAGGAAAGGTGCCTACGTTATTTGTGAATCCGTAATCGTGATAGTTCAGTGTGCTGAACGCGACCGGACTTATAACGATAAATTGGGTACCTTCCAAAGCCTCTCTTCACGCAACAGGAGTGAAGGAAGAAAGTGGCTGCATGGGGCCTCGGCTGCCAGCTGAGGCCAACCCGCCACAGACCGGAGGCTTCTGACATGCAACTAGATTCTTGAAACCTCACATCTCCCAAAGCTGCAATAAGGGCACACTTGATCAGTGATTTGACTTTGTGTATTCACTGGAAACAGAGTTTGTTGGGGATGGTACCAGTAACACCATTCGGAGACACTCATATTTCAGATTGAGTTATTTTTTGTTTCTCAATATAGAAAATTGGTTCTAAAAAGTGTAAAAAAATTCCAGCTAATGGTGTCTTCTGACAGCAGAGTGCATGTTAGCATGTTATTTGTGTGCCTGGGACTGTAGATGTCTAGCTTTACCTGAAAAGTAGATACAGTGATGGAGGGTTCAACCATCCTCCCAAAGTTATACCTTAATTTATGTATATATTTTATGTATAAACATTGGCTGCTTTTCTTCCCACAATACTATTCTAAGGATCAGTGTTCTACTTTCAGCTAAGCATATAATCATGGGCTATAAAGGGCAGGAAACCAGGAATAAGAAATCTGCTGCTTGTCACTTAGCGCTGTAGTGCTTAGAGTTTAAGGAGTGGGGCTGGATGACTTGGAGGCAAAGCTTTGCCTTCGACCATGACCTTCCCATCAATCTCCTTGAACTGCAGGCATGGGTTAAGCTCAGGAGTTCTTACTGGAGATTGCCTGTGGGTCTGGGCTTAAGGCTGACCTTTAGTTTGAGTGCAAAAATTGGTGTGCATTGAAGCCTCACTAATGCTCAAGAACTTTCTGAAGAGATTATTTATTAAAGTACTGTCTAAGTGAATGGAAAATTAGCCTTCTTTGTTTTGCAGTGCATTTACAGTGAAGTCATCTTTATTGTTGTTCACTTGTGTTTCATTTGCTTCCAGAAGTAGTATAATAATCTAGTCCTCAATTTTACACAGTGTTCCCTAAGGACAGAAATATTACTACTGCAAAACCAGAGAGGTCTCAAAGGTCCCAAGACTTATTGTCTTCAAAAGTGTTAAGACTCCTTGCACAGAAACACCTCTTTCAAGGCTTATTGACAGCTGCTGATTCAGGAACACATTCAATAAAACAGCTCGTCAACTTGAGAAAGTGGCAATAACAAATAATGAACACTCCATAGGAATGAGAACATCTGGTCATCTTAAGATGTGGAGTAAAAACTACGGCACTTAAGGCCAAGTTCCCACTGTCTTCTGAATATTTTATCATAAACATCCAAACTTACTCAGCTCTTTCTGTAATTAATGTCAAAGAAAGTATTTCACAGGGCTTTGTCACAAGGCAAAAACACAAAAGCAGGAAAGTGAATTAAGAGTGTAATATATAACTGAAACAATGACTATAAACTAAAAGTGCTACAAGCTCAAATGAGAATCAATATTTGATAATCAGACCTGTCCAACATTCTTAGGAAAGCTAAAAAGATAAACATATGTTCTTTATCCAAAAGGCTCCTATAAAAACAGTTCATTCTACCACAAAAATAACTCTGTATCTATGATGTTGCTAAGAGCAGACAAAATGAACCGTGAAATATCGTCATATATTTAAAAGCATTGTGAAAATACTATGTAGTTCTGTATTGTTTCTATGAGGTATAGTGACTTGGTTCACCCATTTAATTTGATGCGGACAGGGAGTAATGTAAGGAAATAATTTGCCACTCCCTGCAAGTGGCAAATAGCATGCACATGTTCTGTGCATCATATCATCATATCTGTTTAGGCTGAGCAGACTGAGGACTTGCACATGTTTTAACATGCCTACCTGTGTAAAACTAGCATATACAATATAAGTAAAGCAAATTCTATTGTTCTTGTCTAAACTTGATCAAAAGATTAAAAGCAGATGAGCTGTGGTAAAATTAAGCTCAGACATCATCCACAACATTTGAGTAAATTAGCCTTCATTTAGCTCTGCGTTATGCTGCCAAACTGCTTCCAAGCAATTTGTTTTATCTCTACTTAATCCCACAATTTAGACATCCTGTAGAAACTAAATATGAGTGCAGACTTTAAAATCACAGAATTGGGAAAGGAAATATAAAAGCATGCTTTTGTGGCAGAGAGAATTTGTTTCTATTATTCGTTCAGCTGTGGATGAACAAACACAAGTGGACAAACAGAAAAAAGAGGAGGAGTGGCACTCTGTGAGTTTATGACTGAAAGAGAAGGCACATTTAGGAAAAGACACTGTGGAAGGCTCAGACCATATGCCAGAGATTATTTCTAGGTGTTGGGTATAATAAGCAATATGTAAAGGTGATTTATTTCTTGTGTCTGGAACTACACATCATTTGTGCCATGAAAATTAAAGAGTAGTTGTCCTACAAACCTTTTGGCAGTCCTGTCTTGAGGTTGTACTACAGATTGAGCATGAAAAGATTTGTTTGATGACAGATACCCATGCAGCAGCCAAGGTGAGCATTGGCACCAGGCAGTAGGGTAGCTAGATCATAAAATTGAAGTGCTGTGCAGATCAAATCAGAGCCTACATAGCGTGACAATGAGGCCAAAGAAAGGGAAAGTTATGGAACCCACTTGGACCACAGAAACCACAACTGTCCTCCATAGGAAGACTCAATCACAGCAGATTTGTAGATGTCAGAAATTTGGGGCTTGGGACTTCTAAACAAATCTGCCTGATTTTGTGAAGGATAAGCTGCAGGGGTAGGAATGCGCAGTATTCATTAGTGTATACAGATACACAGATACATAGGAAAAAAAATATTTCTGAAATTAAAACCCTGGCAATCACATGATTTTGGTCCAATGGCATGAAATACCGAGGAACACAGTGTTTAGCTATGATGAGATCTCACAACCCTAGGAGAGAGGAAAGCACAGGACTGAGAATTTAGTTTGCCATGACTGATTAGAATCAGAATAGAAAATGATGCATAAGTCATCCTCATTCCTGTGTTATCTTCCTTCAGATATTCTTTAAAGTTTGCCTTTGCCACAATGGCTACAAGAACCTAGACTCCACGGCACCTATTTGTGTGCAGGGCTAACCAGGATCCTCTTGTTGTCTTCTACACACCCATCTTTTCCTGTCTCTCTGCTGACTCTGAATTGTCAATTCTGCGGTGTAAGGTCAACTATTCTGTGCCCTGTTTGCACATAGCATCTGTTTCATGCATTTGATTCCTCTAAATTACAATATAAATGTATTACAGTACAAAACTATTCTTACTTTTTTATAATACGGCATATTGCAAATATTTTCTTCTGTAAAGAGATTCACAGAAGGTAGACATTGATATGTTTTATTGTCAACTTATGACTCTATTTCCTATAGATCTACACATCTACATTTGATACTGTTATAATTAAACTCTGGTTTACCGACACCTACTTTTACTGTGGTAGATTTATCAGGGTTTGTCCCAGAATCCAACCCCTATAATAACAATTGAGATGCAAACAGGCTTCTTGTAGGTTTATTTTACCTCTTTTAATTAGCTCCAGGGGGGATTCTCTTCTGAGCAATTGACAGAGATGCAGAATACCTACCAAATCAGTTTAAAAAATTAAACTCCAACAATTATTCCCTTAACTATATCAATACAGCCAAGAAAAATGCATAATCCAGTAAAGAAAACAGGAATTAGCTTTTTTTTTTTTAAAAGCAAGTGTTCTGTTTCACTAAACAATTTTTTCCAAGGCACCAATGTTGTATTCATATCCAAATTGAGCCTTGGAAGAATGTTTACATGCTTTCTTTAACTTCATTTTAGACATCTTTAATGAAGTGAAGAATTCAAATAATTATCATTATCCTTTAGGAATAAAAAAGTCTGCATGTGATTTACAGTAAATTGCATTAAACATTTAATATCTTTTGAATGTGTTATTAGCTACATGATTCAAAGACTGAAAAGAAAAAAAGAAGTGAAAAAGCCAGTTTCATTTTTACCATGTTTATGTACAGTCACTAGCAGTAACCCAAGGCTTTTTTATAATATAGGATATTCTTTTAATTTGACCTTCAGCCAGGAAAATGTAATTAATTGTATATACTTATTTCTATAGCTGTGATTGATAGGAATGCATGCCATCACTGTTGTCACTTCAGTCTTTCAAACCTTTCTACATCCCTAGCAACAAGAAGATACTGAGGTGGTGCTGTTTTGTTCAGTAGAATAGTGTCACACATTTGTTAATTCCCAGTCACTGAATCTGTCATTTACACACACAGAATGTTTGAGGTTGGAAGGGGCCTTAGGAGGTCATTTAGTGTGCAAGCAGAGTCACCTAGAGCCGCTTGCCCAGGACCATGTCCAGATGGCTTTTGCATATCTCCAAGGTGGGAGACTCCACAAGCTCTCTGGACAACCTGTGCTGGTGCTCAGTCTAAGCTTATGTACTGGTTTCTTCAATGATTTCTGATACATATGCATGGCATATACATGTAACAGATTCATACTCAGAATACTATAGGAGATAGAAGACATTATTCAAGAGATCCCAAATTCTCAAAGGTGACCTCACATGGTGTTCCTCTCATCTAGCCTCAGACACTGACATCTACACTACTGTCCGGGACACAAATCACCTTCTTCCAGTTTTTCTCTAGAGGAGAAGTGATGATCTATTCACTTAATCAGAGGACTGCACCTCAAACAGCTATACGTGAGATAGTCACCTGAAGTACCCATTATAGTCAAAGTAAATAAATCAGCAATTTTTAATGTGCAAGCCTTTTGATAGCTTTAAAAGCAATGCAAAGTGTTTATGATTAGCACATCACAATAAAATAATATTTGTACTATGACTACTTATTAATCAAAGGTATCACTAATAATTAAATTGAATACATATGGATGATTAAAAAAGTTTTCTTAAACTAGATTGACCTGCTCAATTAAAACATCCATGTTAGAGATGTAACCGTAAAAAGAAAGGGAAAAAAAAAAAAAAAAAAAAAAAAGCAAAGCAGTCTTTGCCTTCCTACAGTTAGTGCCAAACAAGTGTAAACACCTTTCTTCTGTCCCTTCTTTCCTCACCTTTCACCATTTCTGGTTGTCTTCTACTCTACTTTTGTTTTTCTTGAAGAGCTCCCTTGGGGCTTCTGTCAGTATCTTTCTTCTGCATGTTATTCAATGACCCCTCTTTTTTTTTTCCCCTCCCTCCAACTTGTCATGTAATGCTGTCTTTGGTCCACAGTCTCTAGATTCAACATAAGAGAATTATTGCACAGTATTACATATGGTACATGATGATGCCTGAAGTTACTTGGTGGGCACCAGGAAAATAAGTTATTTGCGATAGAAACCAAGGTATGAAAAATGAAGCCTTGGTCAGATACTAAAAATATTCTCTTAAAAACTAGGGCAGACCTTCAAACAGGGTAAACGACTATAATTCCATTGTCTTCAATTTACTGATGTACCCTTTAGTAACCGCTTATTGCCTTCTGCTTTGGAAGTAAATATGTTGTGGTGATTTGCTTGAGCCAATAGCCTGTGAACAGCTTTTCAGTGGTGGAGAGAATGAATTGGATAGAGAACCACTGCCCCTTTACCCTTACAGTGAGCAAAGCCCTTCTGCTTTGCAAATAGCATCTTGAATAACGTCAGCCATGCTAGGTTTGTGTGAATGTAATGACGCACATCACTCTAAGGGAATGAAAGGGAACATCAGGAGGCAGCCTAAATGGCAGTGTATTTACTTCAGCACTATTCATATATTCACACCAGCTGAGGATCTGGCTCCTGAAGCTCCCTTTCAGTCCAAGAAAGCAAAGTGCCTCATCACAGAGCAACAAACTGCTCACAGTTGGTGCTATTCAAGATGCAGTTTGCAAAAGCAGAAGTACTTTGGAAATACTGGGAAAAAAGAAAGGACAGTGGTTTCATATCCAATCCACTGACATACTCTCTTCCCAGATTCAGGTGAATAACCAAACCACTATAAGACTTACTGCCAGTTCATAAACTACTGAGGAAGAAAAAACCTGAAGAGTGACTGATGATTATGTATGAAAATTAGTAACTCTTCTGTTAACATTTATATCATGTCAAATAATCATAGACAGTGGTTTGTGGGTATAAGATTTTCCTTGTTTTCATAATTCAAGAAACTCCCTTTCTCAAGAAGGCAAGCCACCCACTCAAGTAAATGTGTAAATCCAAAAGAAGGAGATCCCGTTAAAATAGATGTAGTTCAACAGTGCAGAAAATATGCTTTGTTACAGAAAAATTATTCTCTAGCAAGGTATATGAACAAGTAATGATATTGGATTTCACATATTTCTTTATCAGGAATTGATTTAATTTACAAGCTAAGGCCAGAATATGCTTACAGAAGTAACGTTGTTCGATTATATACTGTTCAAATTATGCTGTTTATTATTTTTCAGGATGAGTAAATTTCTTTTGTCTCATTTTCTGTGCACTCTTAAGCATCATGGGCCTAATTCATGCTACAGAGGAGACTTTGAGACAGCTTAGATTTTGGAAAGGTGTCACTGAACAGGGGATAACTACTCAGCAATATTGCCTAACAACAGTTTTGCTGGCTCAAAGAGAAGGTATGTTTAAGTAACAGCCTACCTCTATACTACCAGTGCATGCCATGTACATGTGAAAAAGGAAAATATGCAGAACAGGGAAGAAGTCTGACTGTGGTAATTAGGTCCACATTTCAGCAATCCTCTTCCTTCATAGCAGGCCAGCATAGTAGCAGTCAGCAAGGAGCTGCAGTATGTGCTGCTGTGACCTGTGCCAGGAAACATTTCTGAACAGCAGAAATGCAAAAAGCCACTGAGGCAGGTGGCCCGGTGCTTGCAGCAGTCTGCAGTGGACCAGTGTTCGGTGACACTGAGAAACTTGCATTTGCCTGAATCTCCTCACCTTCCAGACATCTGTGTATAAGAATTTGCACTTGATTTTACCCAGTTCCTTGGAAAACAGTCCCATCTGCCTTTTTTGTTTAAGGGGGGGGGGAGGGGCGGGGGGCAGGGGGAAGGATAAATGGCATAAAGGACACTCGAGAAATGCAGAGAAAGACAAAGGCAGAGAGCTCAGAGAAAGCAACTGAGAGAGCGCAACATGCTAAGATCAGCATTCATTTACTTAGGGAACTTGGTTGCGCATCGAACTTGGTTGTGCATCCTTCTTGCCTGAGATCTGCCCACTATTCCTGGCAAAAGCCTCTCTGCAGCCAGGAGAAATTCTAACCCATAATGAAGATGACAGAACTTAAAATATGCACCCATTTGAGCTAATAATATTTAACTTTTTTGGTGGTAAATTAACACTCAGCTTAGCAAACTCTTTTTCTAAATCACTGTTTCTCAAATGAGAGGCTAGGGGAATAGAAAGGGCAGTAAAATTTTCCCCCAAATTGAGACACTAGTAATTGGTCTGTGTTAGAAACAGCACAAGCTACAACTTTTCTGTGCAGCTGTTTCTCTGGCACCCCTTCTACCATTGGCAGGCCCAGCTATAGGCATGAGCAGTCCAAGAGATTGCTCAAAAGCCCGTGTTCCTCAGCTCCTGAGCTTGACTCATTACCCTTCTCCTCCATTACACCACATACCATCTTTAGCAGGTAATTGTTCAACCCGTTTCCCCCTTGGTCTGCTTTCATACAACTCCAGGCAAACTTGTGTTACGCTAGCCTGCAGGCAAGCAATTTCTGCAGAGCACTTGGAAGCTGTTCCTATTTGAGGAAGCAGGTTGGAGCTCCAAAGCGTTCCCTGGTTGAGCCTATGTAAGTGTCTGCTTGTGCATGGGGGTAAGGATTCAAACAGACGACTTAAAAGAAGGGGAACAAGCAGGAGCTGGGGGACTGGGCAGCTTTATGGGACTGGCTGTAGGAAACTGAGACTGGCTAGTTGTTTTTGTGAAAGGCCATCTTGGGCCCAGACTCTGCATCTTACCTTGAGCCTAAATTTTAGGTGTCACCATTATCATTACGTCCTCTGCTCTGTACTGGAATAACCAGTCTGGATACACTTTCAAAAGCCATCTGTAGACTGGATAGGTAGTCAATATACTTTCTGCATGGCCAAGACCTGTTCTTTATCAGCTGTAACCAGTGGAAAGAAAAGTGATTAAACAGCATACACTTACCTCTGCAGACAAAATAATACACCGCTGCTGTGCATAACCCATACTTTAATACTTCAAAGGTACCAGCACAAACATGAAAGATGAAGATTTTCCATGTTCCTTGTTGCCATATGTTCAAAGGATAAAAATCTAGACAGAATCAATCATCTTCTATATAATCCAAGTATTAATTGGAGTGAGACTAATTAGTTGCCTGCCTTTGATGAGAAATGAGATATCCTCCTCCTCTCTTCTTTAAAGTGAAAGATTTACTGCTCAATTTTAATGACATTTTAAACATTTCCTTCTCTTTTAATCTGTGGTACTAATTTAATACAGATACCTCTGCAGCAGAAAAGCTCTCTGCAGACTGATTCTGATACATAAGGTGAGGCAAGATCATTTTTCAATAAATTGTGGGAGTCAACAGTAATCTGAATACGATGCTCTGCTGCTGAGCTCAATTAATAAATGTGGACTATGGATTTAAAATGTCAACTGCTGATGTAAACTTTAATAAATTATATTATAATTAGTATCTCTGACTATAAAATCTCCATTCCAGTCTCTCTTAAAAGCAAACAAACTAATATACATCGCAATTTGGTGTGCTGACCCAATAAAGCCATGCTGATTACCACATGGTAATGAATATATGCATCATGAATAATTTCAGTGGCTTAAAACAGCTGTAGTATATGTAAACTATGTATTAGTGGCAAAGAACCTTTCTAGAAACAATTTATTAAGTTCTTCTGAATGCAAGAAAAAAAAATCTACTCTTTCTGGTGTCTGAGATTTGATGAATCATACTCACTGTTCTCACTGTATGGTATTGGCAGGATTAACATAGCCACTGTGTGTTGAAAGTATAAAACACTCATTATGGAAGTATTCTTCTTTGCTAGAAGTTCATTTAAATCATAGAATCATAGAATCGTTTAGGTTGGAAAAGACCTTTAAGATCATCCAGTCCAACCATTAACCTAACATTAACAAGTCCACACTAAACCAATTAAGGGTACACTAGACTAAACCATGTCCCAAAGTGCCATGTCTACCCATTTTTTGAACACTTCCAGGGATGGTGACTCCACCACCTCTCTGGGCAGCCTGTTCCAATTCTTGACCACCCTTTCCATGAAGAAATTCTTCCTAATATCCAACCTAAACCTCCCCTGGTGCAGCTTGAGCCCATTTCCTCTCGTCCTATCGCTAACTACATGGGAGAAGAGACGAAAACCCACCTCACTACAACCTCCTTTCAGGTAGTTGTAGAGAGCAATAAGGTCTCCCCTCAGCCTCCTCTTCTCCAGGCTAAACAATCCCAGTTCCCTCAGCCGCTCCCCATAAGGCCTGTGCTCCAGACCCTTCACCAGCTTCATTGCCCTTCTCTGGACATGCTCCAGCACCTCAATGTCCTTCTTGTACTGAGGGGCCCAAAACTGGATACAGTATTCCAGGTGCGGCCTCACCAGCGCCGAGTACAGGGGGACGATCTCCTCCCTGCTCCTGCTGGCCACACTATTCCTGATACAAGCCAGGATGCTGTTGGCCTTCTTGGCCACCTGGGCACACTGCTGGCTCATCTTCAGCCGGCTGTCTATCAACACCCCCAGGTCCTTTTCGACCAGGCAGCTTTCCAGCCACTTTTCCCCAAGCCTGTAGCGTTGCATGGGGTTGTTGTGCCCGAAGTGCAGGACCCGGCACTTGGCCTTGTTGAATCTCACACAGTTGGCCTCGGCCCATCGGTCCAGCCTGTCCAGATCCCTCTGCAGGGCCATCCTACCCTCCAGCAGATCAACACTCCCACCCAGTTTGGTGTCATCTGCAAACCTGCTGAGGGTGCACTCAATCCCCTCATCTAGATCATTGATAAAGATATTAATGAGAAAGCTGAACCTTATGAAAACTTTTGTATAGAGGAAATAAGTATACAACAGTTCTCCCTTAGATCTTGCTGGATTCAGGATATTCTAACATAGCTAGAAGTCTGTTGGTAGTACTATTTTATCAGTTAATGGCATGACAAATTCAAAAGAAAAAGCTTAATGAAAGCTTCATGGACTACTTCAAGTCTCCTGAGGCTTATGCAGAACTGTTCTAATCTTTCATAGCATGATTTAGTAAACTGCACCAGTTCCACGTACTTCTAGTGCACTATGATTTAACCTAGAAATCAAAACGGAGCATCATTATTTGTAACAATGTGACAGATAGAATTTTATCAGCAAAGATTTACCAGTATCCAAATACATCCTCAGTGCCTTAGCCTGAATGCTGATTTTCTATTGAGGAGTTAACCTACCCTCAATAATACATTCAAAGGTCATCAACCCTGTGGGGAAAAAGTTTTGCCACATACTTTTATATTTACAAGCAACAAAAATAATAGCCTTTGTCAATCTTTGTCTTTTCAGTATTATAAGTTCATATTTTGTATAAAAATTAGATTTTCCTTACACATAATTTTATTTCATTGGAAACTTTTATAATGTTACATATGGGATGAACATTAAAAAAACTTGTGAAATAAAAAATTCTTTATTGTGTACAATTGGACCTTTGTGTGTAAAATATGTTATTAAGGATTAGCAATAATGATTCTTTGCATGGCAGTTTTGTCCATAATATCCATAACGTAATTTCTGAAATACTCTACCTAGTATATATTACTACTTAGGGAAATATTGCAATCCTGAACTTGCTCATGGAGTGTGATTTCAATGGAAGTGTATGGGTCTGTGTTAGCACTGGATCTGTGGCTAGGCTGTTTTCAGTCTAAATATCAGCTAATTCATAATCAATGATCTAGCTACTGCTGAGCCACACTAAAATATTTGTGAAGGTTTTGCAATACACTAACCTAGTAAAGGCCTGAGTTAGTGTCCCAAGTTATTTCACAGGCAAAATAATTTTTTTGCTCTGTATGCAGCCACATGACAAAACATAAATGAAATAGTGATAAAACTGGGCAGCGGGAATGCTTTAATTCTGCTACTGTTACCAGCTTTGGCTGTGTTTGTTCCCACAAGTAAATCACTTAATTTTCTGTGTCCTATTTCCCCATCTCCAAATCAGAGATGATAAAACGTACCTTGTACAGTTTGTAGGAGACTTGCAATTGACTCCTGCCTTACACACTCAGTAGCCAGGCCAATGTTTTGGCATATGGAGATCACATGACAGAGAGGATCTGTAAATCTTCCATCTGCTGGACCACAGGCCTCAAGTAAGAAGCAAATATTTTTTTGTCCTGGTAGTATTTTGCAGCTAGAACATACCACTGTGCTGAGACCGCAAGAAAGACCTCTCCTGACAACCGCCCTGACCATCTCCTGTCATAGGCTCCATGCTCCCCCTTCCTCTGTGTGACCCAAATCCCCTGCCTGTGTCCTTCACTAAGTGCCTTTCCTAATGGGAAAAAGCTGGCATTGATGGGAGGGAAAGGGAAGCCAGGGGCAGAGGTTCCCCCAACCACAAAGACTGCTCATGCTAAGGGGAGTTGAAGACACTGGTACCATCACCCTGGTTATCCTGTCAGTCTTCTTGCCACTCCTCTTTCATTGTCTTTCTTCCTGACAGCTATTCAGTAAAAGGCACATCCAACTTCAAACATTTGTTTCTAAAATACAAAAAAATTCAAATGTTGAAAGAGGAAATGGAGGGAGGATAAGCCTTGTGTGTAGATGGAAAACCAAATGGAAAAAACCAGCTCATTGATTGCTGAGAAAAAAAGTTTTGCATGATTAGCTATTTACTTTGAAAGAAAAAAAAAGTCATTTTGATATATCCCTACAATGTGAGTCTAACACAAATTCATCACAAACCAAAGATATTTAAAATGCAAGCTACACTAAGGTCCAAAAAAACCCCAGATCATGAGATCGTTAATGATGAGATAATTACATTTAACAGAGTTTTGTTTATGGCTTGGATATAGAAGAGATCCATGAATGTAAAGCAGTTGCCATCTTGCTGAAATCAAAGATGTAAAACACTCAAGTAATACATTACATGCTTTCCCTAAAATCTAAAGCAGTGCTTGTTACATCTGTATATTTTATGTGGGAAAACATACTCCCATGGAAATTTCCACCCTCACCCTCTGTGTTACGAACTATTAATTCCAATGCAAGTGCATACAAACTTATGTTTACCCCTTCATAACCCACTGCATACTGTTGAAACTGACAACAAATCCTTCTTTTCCCAACAAGAAATGCACATACAGTTCTGCACAGTGATCCAGTAAAGTGACTTGCTGAGGAACTGTTGAAACATTACCCCCTTAAATGACTGCTGAATGACAGAGGTCCAGATTGCAGTCCTTGCATCTATGCTGAATCCTGCCCTGCTCTGTTGGGAGGTTACCTCAGCTAAGGTACAACTTGCTGAAAGGCTTAATTTACATGCAATCATTTTAAGAAAGGACAAATAAATTCTCATAAGTATCAGATGGTCTCAGAGCTCATCAGGTGCTTTTTAAATGTTAGCTGGGAGACTGACTAAAGCAAACCAGAGGGCTGTGGTCAAGCAGTCAGATTCAGAGAAAATGTTACACCTGAGTGGGCCTGCTAATACAGGAGAAGCTTAAAGCATTAGAGATGAAAAGAAACCCAGTTTGAAAAGGCTGTGATTGGTAACAGAAATCAAGCAACTTCAATTAGACTTGCCCCCAAGGAGATGTCTGAAGCTGCAATATGGGTACAAATTGCATTGCATTGAGAAAATACAGAAACCGTCTCTTTCAGAAGGACAAAAACTACTTTGAACAGACAATAGGCCTACTAGCATATCAAGTGGAACAAATTAAAACTGTCAACATCACAGCAGGTGTTTTAAATTGGTAACTTAGCATGACCCTAAAGCAGAATAGAAATTAGATGTTCTGATAATGTTCAGAAAAGTGAAGGCAGAGATTGCCAGCCTGCCCTAGCAAATGGCAAAGTTGTAACATGCAGGGCCCTTCTACGAAGTGTTGGCTCACCCACACAAAACAGAGCTTAGAAGCTTTTAGAGGTTGTGCAATAATCTCCAACAGAATAATCATTCAAGGAAAAGAAGTCATTAGCAGTGAGTTATCATCAGATGAGTGGTCACTAGTTTTCTAAATAGTTGCTTATGGTGCTTGTGGAAACCAGCTAATATTTTTAAAATGTTATGGAATAAATATATAACCGCTACTGTATTGTGATACATAATTGATAAGAGCAAGCATGAAGGGTCTAGTAGCATATACCACTGCTGTTTTCCTAGTGCTGCTGTTTGGATAAAAAGTTGTTTTTGTGTATATAAATGTAAATTCAAGAAAACTAAGCACCTGTTCCTGGCATACTTTTTCAAATTCAGTTGACAAATTGACAGATTTGATAAACAGATTAGAAAAGTCTTACTCTAAAAATATTCCCCATATGCACAGCAACTAGTCATAATCAACAAAATGTAAGATCCCACAAGAATTTAGGGATCAAAACGTTAAGCAATGTGGTACCTAACCTTTAGGCACCACGATTCAGGACAGCTAGACCCACAAAAACCAGTATAACAAGCACAGAGCAGCCTAAAGGGAAGTCCTGAAGAGAGGGTTTGCATTGAGTTAGTGCTTCAGCACTACCAGGCAGCACAGTCTTCCATTTGGGATTTACAACCTGGAAACTTCTTAGACCCTTTTCCTTCTACCCTCAAAACAAAACAAACAAACGAAAAAAAAAGAGAGCAGGAACTGCTGCTTTCTTTCAAGGTACTGCTTTTTGTAGGAGGAAGTATATAAGACAAAGACTCATCTCTGCAAATACCAGCCCAGGACACGGAAGCTTGTCCCAGGAGCTACCTGGCCCCATCACAACTGAGGTGCTACCAGGTAACTTTAATGTTCTATACTAGGTATTTAGCAAATGTAAATGGTGAGGATTAGACAGAAGCTGGGTGAGGGTTTGAGGATCACGGTTTTGGCGTTAGGTGTTTCCATTCAGTCTAAATCCCTCAGACACTGTGGCCTTTTTCTAATCTTTGAATGTACAGCTTTAGGATGGCCTACGAAAGCTGCCTCATTCATTCAAAGTCAAGGAAAACAAAGCATGGGACTGCGGCTCATTTAATGCTGGCCAGATAAATGTAATAATGTGGTATTATGCTGAACTGATATGCTTGACTGGTTGCTTGCTGACTGGCCCACAATGTGCTGGAACTGCAGTCTGTGACCTTTCAGGGGTGAAAGTTGCTCCACAGCGCTGACATTTACCCAGGCTTTGGGAGTTTCTGTCTCCTAATACAGTGACTGCTTTGTGAGAGTTCCTAGCATATTCTATGGGAAAAAAAAAAGTGAGAAGAGGGCTGTGTAAAAAGGACTTCAGCGGCCTAGGTTACCAGGATAAGGAAAGGAAAATGTAAGAAATCTAGACATGTAAGCTGACTGTTATCCCCAGGGTGTGGCAGCTCACCAAAACCCCATTAATTTTACAGCCGTGGCTTAAACTGCGTGGATTTTATTGCACAGATGAACAGTGGCTGTTCCGTGCTAGGTCTGTCCTAGTTTCACATGATTCAATTGCTACCTCCAAACTTGTGTTTGTTAGTGTTCCTGGCTGCAGATGTTTCTTCCTGTTCTTCCACTAGATTAATTTCTGTTAGTTTGTCTGTAACAATTATCTGCAGATGATAAAACCTGAAGATTTTGAAATATATTCAGAAAACTGCAAAATATACAAGGCTCTGACCAAAAGTGCCTGCAATATAATAGATAATACTTATCACTAAAAAGCAGGCAGCAGAGCAGGCAGGCAGCTTTAACATGTACTAATATCATCGCACTGTGAAAACTGTAGAGAGGATGCTGTTTCACTGATGGGTAATTTTGTCAATAACATTGCTTTTCAGTTTACCATTTTTTACCCAGGTTAATAGTCTTTTGATACCATTAAAAGCTTTTTCTTGGATCTAGGCTTTACAATTAAAGCAAAATTAGTGTCCATGCTATTACAATAAAATAGAATGTAAACCAGAAACAAATGCAAATCAAGGGAAAGTATATTGCCTTAGCTTGTCCCTTGAGTTCAAGATGACTTAAAACATTTTACTGACTTAAAAGGGCCAGTAGCAATGGAAAGATTATTCAGGGTGAGGTAATTTTCTAGTGGGGCAGAAAAAATGTAGCAGTTCCCAGGTTACCTTCAACCCTACAGCCAGAGTAAGGAAGGAAAGGGAAAAAAAAAGCCTGGCAGGGACTCAGCATGACACTGGCATTACATGACTGCCATAACAGCCATTCAGGACCACTCACAGCAGCAGTTAGAATATTGTAGCTTATGCCACCGGTCTGGTCTGATACACAGCTGGCCCAGGGTCATGGTAATGGCATCCAAAGTAATTTACAGCATCTGTGCACCTCCCCCAAGTTACACTGTGTGCCTCGCGGCTGCAGTGAAGAATTTGGATCATTAACTTTAGAGTCATTTAACTTATGCTTGCATTATGACTGCTGCCTGATGGCATCCTTCTCTTCTATCTGTTCCTAGGTTGCCATGACAAACTAAAAATCTTGATGCAATGAGAAGTTAGTAAATCAGATGAGTTCCATGAGAATTTAGGGGATAGTAGCTCTGCCTCCAATATCTTACCAGATAATCATTTTCATGGCCACTTGACAGTGGCAACAGTTATGACTTCTGCATACTGCCTTATTAACATTTCTAGGTTTCAGCACTCTGCAAAGATGTCGCCGTTCTTTGATTCACGAGCACTGCAGCACTGCACAGAGGCTACCCATGGCCAAATATTCATTAACCCTTATTTAGACACCTACATACATGACCTGCTTTTCTTCATTATGGAAACATTTAACACATCTCTTTGGCATCATGAGAGTGTTTCTACTTATATTCTGATACGAAATCAGCTCCTCTTTCTCCTCTTTGTCTCCACCCTTAAGCTAAAAGAACATTTGTTTCATTAAGTTGTAAATTATCATTTTAGATGTTGGTAAGTTGTTTTTTTTACCTGTGAGTGTGAGTTAAACTGGTTGATTTATGCATCTTCTTAATGAGCACATCCAGGACTAGGTATCTCCTAGAGCTTAGTTTTCCCCTCTAAACAGTAAACACTGAAGGTCTGACTTAATTTCAGTTCAGTTCAGACTAATCTTCATTTTTATAAAAGCACTTTTGGAATATTTTTTTTTTTATTCAAAAAGTATGAAAAATATGGGCTTGTGTTTTTCTTGTCAGGAGCAGAGATATTATGTGACAATTATGTTAATAAGCAGATAAAAAATTGCAGCTTGTGCTTGTATCACTCTAAAGCAACAATGAAAAGGACAGCACATTTTGTTGGATAAAGCAGCTTATTTATGAATTTAGGGCTAAAGATAACAGTTCTGTCATTAGAATCATACATCGCATTATTGTATGTTGCAGTAAGTAGGTATTATGTGAATATGATCAAGAAGGCTTCTTGCACAGATAAACACATTGCTGCGCCTGGAAATCAGGTCCCTATATGAAGGAAAGCTTTGGGTTTGGTTTTAAGCAGGTTCTTTTCTGATAAATCTTGATCCTCGCACCACTTTAATTACAGGTGAAGGTAAAATTCATCTCACTGCATTCATACATAATTAACTATCAGCCAAATGCCTTCAGGTTTATGATAAAATTATAATCCAGGGATGCTCACCTCACGTCCAGTGGGGCTTCATGTGGCCCATCAGAATAAATAATGCAGCATACAGCTGCTTCCAGCACACCTCTCTCTTCAGTCAGTTCAGCAGCAACCAAGGAGTAGGGGTTAAGTCTAATAAATTTATTTGCTTCTGTCATGTCATGAGGGAAGTATCACAAGGAAAAATGATGATGAGGAGCAGGTTGCAGTTGTAACAAGGACAGTTCATGTGGCCTGAGGAGAGCTTTCCCCACCTCATGCTACCTCCAAGGAAAGAGGCTTGTTAGCAGCTGATAGTTCTCCAACTTGCTCCAGTGGCAGCAGCCCACTCCTGGATGCTTTTCTTTGGGTGCACCTCAGGAGGCCACACTTGTGAATGATGTGGTTGGAGTGGACAGAATAAGCCCAGTTCTCCTGGAAAGTGTTAAATGCACTTGATATTTTATTTTTCCCCCAAAGGGTAAATTCTTCTATTTGCTGCTCTCTCATTTTTCTAACCTTTGCTAGTTCATGTTCTCAAGCTTTTCTGCACCATCACCAGATTAGAAATGCATTCTAATGTTTTAAATTAAAACTGAGATACTCATATCAGTCTAGGATTTCGAGTCTGAATTATGAGGTGGTGCAGTAGAAACTGCAGCCACTGGCAACATTACATCTCATTGATAGATCTGGGGCTTTTTGTACAACTTCTAGCACCATTCAGCCATGATTTTTAGCAGAAATTAGAATATTATTATAATAAAAATAATGAACACTTATATTTTTAGAGTAATTGTTGGACAGCTTTTTTTAATCTGTCCTGTATCACAAACACCGCTTAAAAGATAAGCCATCCTACTACTGAAATACAAAATGATTTAATGAGACACAGTACTGTAAACTCTGTCTATTCTCATCAGCCTTTTTCATTATCAAGGGAATGCAATATCAAATTAGTTCAACTTCTTGACTCACAAGAGAACACAAAGATCTCACAAATTAAGATTCTCCTGCAAGAATGTTTTAGTGCCAGGATTAAATGTGAACAACCAGTTGATTGATAAGCAAAATAAGCATGGGAGAATAAAGTCCTTGGGGGCCAAACCTTCCCAGTGCCCAAGAACATGTCACTTAGTATGACCCCATTTATTTCAATAATATGACAAGCCTGTGTCTCAAAATTTCAGCCTGACGATATACAAGGATTTGTACCCAGCTCAAGATCTATAATGATCCCCATCTCTGAATGCAAAGACAACTGTATCTTGTCATATACCTTTTACATTGGGAAAAGCTTCATCTCTTCTCCCCAGTAAGGAAGGAGTTGTCTCACAGAAACTTCTAGTTGAACTTCCCCTTTGAGTCACTTTCATTGTTGTACACTGTACGTTGCTGTACGCCCTTCATGACAACAGAGTCACTTACTCTTTTGTTCAAGACCTTGTCCCTGAATCCATGAGCCAAAGAAAGAATTAAGGTTTCACTTAATATCACAAGATTATATGGGACTACTGCAATTGCTTTATAGATTTTTGAGGCAGGCAGAAAAATATTGACCAGCCTGAACAAAAAAACCCCACAAACTAAGTTGTCCAGCAGTTATTAAATAATTTGTGATTTAACTAATGTGCAACTATTCAGAAAGACCTTCTGTCTCAATTGCTGTTGAAAGCTATGCCCCATATGTTCACTGTTGAAAATTAGCTACTTGCTTTCAGTTTGAATTCTGCTAGCCTCAAGGAGGGTTATTTCCTCCTAATACCTGGTTTTGAATGTTTATCAGTTAGTCATGTTTCAAGCAACAAGATGAGGGCTGGACTTTAGTACTGCCAATATTTTCACACACAGCTCTTTTCACATGCTTTCATGAATGCTGCATCATACAAGACACAGAATCATCTGTTTCTAGATGCATATGTGTTGTAGCCCCTATGAAGAACTTATCCCTCTAGGGAAGGATACCCCAGAGAGAAATTGAGATTTTATGGTGGATCAGTCACTGTGTAGAAGTCCTCAACTGCTTTCATTTTTTCCTTTAATTTCTTCTTTAAATTTTAACAGGTGGGACAAGCTACAAAACATCTATTTTTATCAGGTTGTGTTGCCAGAGCTTCCTACATTCCCACTTGCTACTTTTACTCCAGCTCACGACTTCAATTTTTTTCAAGAAATTCTCACTTGCCTGTGATACTTCTTTCATGATACGCCTTATGCCTGAAGTGCACTACCTTTTCTCTGCTATCCTGTCCTCATCATTTTGTTTTTCTGGGAAGAGTTTAAACAGTGGTCTGTTAAAGTTTTTCACTATTAAAATGTACTTCCAGTAAATTATAGCTAAGATGTTGCCATTCTGGGTTGAATAAGAATATTTAAGCAGTGGTTATCAAGCTTCTCGTATGTGAATAATAGCATGTAAGAGTTTATGCACTCAGTCAAATCCTTGTAAAAAAAGGATGTGATACTCATGTCCCATCTGGGATTAGCCACCAAAATAAAATTAAAAAAAGGAAAATAAGAGCCACATGAACTAGCTTCCATTTGTCTTACAAATAAGGTGTGGGTTCATCATTGAACCATTTATTATTATTCAGGAAAATAAAGAAATCTAACAGGGCAGGGCTTAAAAATCAGAAAACGGCAGTTAAAATATACAGATTTGTTTTCTGCAAATGCGATGCTGCAACTCTTCACACAATAGCTCATGGCCACAATGGCAAGATAATGAAAACAAAAGAAAACCTCAAAACAAAGTACTTCTACAGGCGAGAAAAATATATGCTAGATTCTTGGGGGTTGTTTTGTACCATGCCAGAAGAGTCATAAATATTAAGGATATGGCCACAGTGTGTCACTGGAGCTGGGTACAGAGAACCAGGGACACATCAGTGAAACTGGCAGGCCACAGTACCTCTTATTTTTTCTATTAAAGATTTTGGCTTTGTAAAACCAAAGCAGAAAGCTGTATGTAGCTTGACAGATGAAATCACTGCAGAGAGAATACTGATAGCTGTGCAGTTCCTGCTCTGCCCTATTTGAAATCCATCCTACTGTCAGTCAACCAGAAAAGAACATTTAATCAGGTTGTGTAGCCCAAACATAAACTTTAGTTCTGTTATTAGTATTTGGACAGCTAGTAAGAGAAGAAACTCCCCAAACTAAAAAATTCTCTACCAGCATCCCCTCAGATAGAAGAGACTGTCCAACTTCTCATCATGAATAACATATTCAGATCACTCTGTGTATTAAGCTTAGCAGGTCCAGTGCTGTACAGAGATCCTGAGAAGGGGACCGACAGGTTTAACTACCAGAAAGTTTCAGATCAAGATTTTGCGAGTTTGTCTTGAGGATCTTTTCACAGACTTTCATTTATTTATTTAGAAACATGTAGCTGAGTCCCTTAGTGAGCTCGGTAGTCTTCACATGTAGATGATAAGAGCTTTGCAGGGATATATCTGTCATGACTAAAAGAACAACTGTTACATTCATCTGACTGGCTTGAACCTTCTCGTGCAGCTCAGTCACACATCTCTGCTTCTGATGCCAGTGTATTCTGCCTCCTAACACTTTCTGCAAACTGAAATTCTGACACTCCTACTGCAAATGTCCTCATATAGCCACTATCAATCTCCTTCTCAGCTTGCAAGCTTGGTTGAATGTTTGATTTCTCTCTTTCTTCCCTGCATACGCTGGTTGACGTTATTGTCGAGTCTTGCTTTAGTATCTCAGAGTTGGTACCTTTCCATATCACTCTGGCCTCTGACATGGTTTTCCCCAGTTACAGCAGCATCTTTCCCTCAGTTTCTTACCAGTCTCTCTTCCTGTCACTCTATCCTGCTGCTTAGATCTTTTGATTCTCATTAATTTCAGCCCTGTTACCCCACTCACCTGCCATGCTCTGCTCCCTTAGAAGCTTCCACCAATAATCATTCTGGCTAATCAACAGCAGATTTCATAAAAAGTACTAATCTAAAATACACAAAGATGTCCATGATCTCAGGCTCTGGAGAGAAATACATGTCATCCAGACTATGCTTTTGTCCTTACTGCCTTCCTATCCAGCTGTATTCTGTTTCACTATTGTTCCTTCCACACACGTATCTGGGTACTCATCTCAGCCTGAATGCCCATCGCCTTCATTGCAGTCTCCTTCCCCTCTATCTTGTGCTCCCCTTTGTAGTTTCAAAACTCTTCTCTCTCCCTGCTATTGTCTGTGTTCACAGCCAGGCCAGTATCCCCACAATCAGATGCTCTCTGAAGCTGTCCTGTTCACTCAGTGTATCAGCTACTCCCCAGCATCTCTGCAGTTGCCCTTCCCCTCTCCTCCCTGGGCTCCCTGCGGTCCCAGGCTTCCCACAACCATCTCCCCTCACCTGCTCTGCACCAGAATCAGCCAGCTCCCTCGTCCTGCCTGCCTGAATCCCTCAGGGAAACAGGAGGAAGAAAAGAGATGCTCTTTGCTGCAGCATCTAGTTAGGACGAGAGCAGGCGCTGCCTCTGGCATCTCAGAGGAGTCATCTTGGGGAAAGGGCAAGCTGCTGTCAGCTAGAGCTTGACCTGTGCGCACAGAACCCTCAGAGACTTTTACCTCTAGGAAATCTCTACTCATGTGCAAACTACAATTTACCAACCTGGCCAAATTTAGACAGGTTTTCAAGAGGACAGCAAGAGGCAATTTTCCTCTGCAGATTCCCTTTCCTGCTCCTCTCCATTTGATCTCAAGAAAAATTTCAAGGCCATGTCTGGGAGACTGAAAAGAGAGTGTTTTGAGGTGGCTTTAGTCTTCATAAAATGGTTAATAAACACATTTTGCAGATATACTTTATTTAATATATTACATATATGCACATATGTAATGTACTTCACATAATTCCTTCTGACTTGTATCATAGGAACAGCTGATATGTTTTCAAAGAAATTGCCATTTTCCTCCCAAAATAAAATAATACTAAAAGAAAAACATTCTGAGGCAGAGATCTGCCATGAAGAATTTCAGAAAAACAATATAATATTTAGTCAAACATATAACCAACTGCAAACAGGATTTTTAAAAAGGAACTGCCGGTGAGCTTTCATATGTACCATCTTTAGTCAGTGGGAATGTGGATTTCAAAGAGAAATAAATATGCTTAAGTTTATTCACATAAGTAGATCAGTGAAAAAGAAATTTTCTTTTGCACAGAGTTGCTACTTAAAATCACTTCAAAAAGTGTTAAGATCATTAAACGTGGCTTTTAGTGTGCATTTTATTGCAATGCAGGTAGGATCAGGATGGCAATATTCAAACAATGAGTCAAGGTACTATTATCAGCACAAATACTGTACATACTGTATGCTTTTGTGTTTGTGTCGTTCCATGTGTGTTTTCTATCATATTCTCCTTAACAAAATCAGCTCATTTAATGGAAAATAAAAATTAAGAATTGCATGAACATGCTTTTTAAAAAGGAAGATGTTTTAAATTAACAGTTAAAGAATTAGGAACAATAAAAATAACAGGGATTTGTGGATTTTTTTAATAAAAAATATGTATTGCCTGTGTATATATGATAACAACACCATAGATTATTGTGCATGAAGAACTAGAAGAAAAGATTTAATTGTCATGTTTACTTCTTTTTTTCCCTTTCTCTTGGTTCAGGCAATGAATATAGACCGGCCAATTGGTATTCTGTTTGTCTGTGTTTCTAGTCAATTCTAGTTTCTTTGGCACAAACCCAGTGTTGCATTATTTGAGTTGCAAACACTGCAGAGATCTGTTTATCTGTTGATCCAAAATACGTGAATGCATTGGGAATGTTCAGAGAATGGGAATGCTACCAGTGGTCTTAGATTTTGCAGACTTTGTAGAAACATTATTACGAAACACATGTTTCAGGCATATTTGATATAAACAGAACCAGAGTTTCTTCAGTGTTGTTTTAGACTTAGTTTTCATTTCCAGTACTTCTTTGATTAGGAATTTGAAATGAAAATATTCTGCACGTGAATTTTCTATTTGACAGCTGTTTGTTCACAATAGCTTACCCTGAATGTTAGTAGCACAGAGATGTTTAGGACATGAGTGCTCCCACCCCCTCTGCTACCCCACCTTTCCATCTCCTGAAAAGGGGGATAGAGAAGGGCAAGAATGTGCATTAAATAGCACAGGTGACAGAGTATAAGCAAGGAATTAGGCCATATTCTGTGAAAAATAGAAAATTAATTTAGTCCTTGGCGCATATCAGCACAGTAACTTTGTTTTCCTGCTATTTTTTGGTATTCTTCTTGGGACAATGAATGGCCTAATCAAGCCTCCAGAAATCAATGAATTCAGTGACTCCATTTTGTACCATCTGTGAGGGAACTGAGTTATATCCTGCTTTCCTTCACCCTCTAGCAGATCCATGGCGTTCTCTGCACTTATCCTGGATTTTCAGGCACCTGTTCAAGCATGGGAATAGGTCCATTGTTATAACTGATGGTTATCATCTGTGATTCAGCAAAGGAGGAGATGGTCAAGGAAAGACTGAATATGCGTGAAAAGTCAAAGCACTTGAAAGAATAAAGAAATTGAATAGGAAGTCAACTGAGGCTTGGAAATGTTTGACAAAATTTTCAAAGTTTCGGTGTGAGTTCAATGTAGGTGACTTCAAGTCAAGGATGCAATAAAAATCAAAGCCCTCCAACAAGTACATACTTTCTTTATTGGCAATGAAACCATGTGGTCTTTCTATCCCTTATATTCCCTTTTTTCAGTTATCTGGCCCCAGAGAACTCCTGCTTAAAGGGAATAAACACAAAGGGATGCCTGTGCACCAAGGTTTTTGCTGTCCCAAATAATTTTTATAGATTATGTTGAAAAAAAGTTCATGCTATAAAATTAGAGTAATTCCAAAGAAAGTATTGGGAACAAATGTTCTTCCTACAGTCAGCACTTACCAGCTCCTCTACATGTCTGAATAGATCCTCAGGAACTGAGAGCTTTCAAGGAAATGTGTAGAGATGTACAGGTGCAGAAAGCAGTTTTTCTACATTTTGCACTTCCGTATCAGATGTTTGTGAAGCTGAGGAATAGGTGAGAAACCATGATGTAACAGCCAGAACACCAAAATACAAGATCATCTGAAAGAATAAAGATGAATATAAGCAAGCTGCCAATCTTGAAACGCCTGTGGAACATCTGTAATTACAGCCTGAGGCCTCAGGAGGAGACTTGGGTGCACAGTTACTGAAAAGTCATTGGCCCATGGCATTTTCAATTAAAGCCTGTCGGGCCCAAAGAGACTGTGCTCAGATGGAAGGGGAATTACTAGCTGTGTTCTTCAGAATGGAACAGTCATATCAGTTCACGTTCTGACATGGGATGGACATGGGGCCTGACCAGAAGCCATCAGAAAGTATCATGCAGAGCTCTCAAAGTGATAGAAATTATGTTTCTGAGTCTTCAGTACTACAAGGTAAGGATAAGGTTCTGAGAAGGGAAATCATGGTTAATTAAATGGACTACAATACAGGTGACTTGATGATGCAGGAGACGGAAAGGTCTGCAAGAGATACTCTCTGATTTGAGACTGGACACTTCAGGCAGTCACAACAGGATGGGACACACGCTTACTTCAGATGAGTAAGCCTGAAAAGAGTAAGATCCATAGGAATTTATCTTCCTGAAACCACTAAAAGGAGAGCTGTGCACGTAAAACATGATTGTGTTTAAAGACACCACAAAAGCAAGTTTAAGAGCTGATGACAAAGTGTAACAGGTCTGCATGTCACACTTGGAGAAAAAAGACAAATCTGAGGCAACCTGGAAACCCATTGACCAGGCATAAATGCCAAACAGACTGGAGCAGCAGCAGGTATGCACCAAGATAAGGAGAAAGGTCTCACAAGAGCCCAGCTTGTTCCTGAAAGGTCAGAACATAACCTTTAGCAGCAAAATCTGCCACAGGTGTTTATTGTACATGACCTGGAGGTCTATCCAAAAGCCAAGAAGAAAATAAGGAAGTTTAAGGTCTAAGCCTGCAAAGTGCTGTATACATTACAGAGGAGTTCAAGCACTAATGTGCCAGTTAATCGTAACCCATTTTTTCCCCCCAGGTTACCCAAAAATTAGTGGGAAGACAATCAGTGTTGCATGCTAATAAAAAGGCATCATGAACAGGAAAGGGTCAACACCCAGAAATGCTGGGTTGAGCTACAAAAAATACAGAGATACACAGGCTGCTGAACTGAACATTTCATTTTCATTAGGACAGGCTTTCTTGCTGAAAGCAGTTATGAGAACAGCAGGCCACATAGACTCAATTATTTACTTACTAACAGGACACTAAGTCTTGGTACTATCATATACACATTTCATATGGCTACTGGTGCTTGGACGCTTTAGTTACAACCTCTGCTAGTAAATTAAACAGTGCTAAGGCATCAGCACTGAACTTAATTAGCTAGTACTTTTATTTGTTCAGACTGACCTTAGCAAAGTTTTGGTGCAGGTCAGCTCATACACTCCTAAACACCTCCTGATCTGAAGTTAGGGTGGGTAAGTACTGTCTCCAGTGGGCAGTTCAGATGACATTACACTTCGCGGCAGATGCTAGAAGAGGTTAATGTGATGTGTACAGGGTGTTGGTCTAAGGATTAGATAATCAAGCCTGGCACTGTTTTATTTACTGATACAGATTCTGCCATTAAAGCAGTATTGAACGACAGCAGATTGAATGACAAAGGAACACACATCATACCAAGAAACCACAAAAAGTAACAGAGCTGAACAGAAGGA
Source organism: Pelecanus crispus (assembly GCF_030463565.1). NCBI lineage: Eukaryota > Metazoa > Chordata > Aves > Pelecaniformes > Pelecanidae > Pelecanus > Pelecanus crispus. Next base: position 108,816,645 of record NC_134645.1, read on the forward strand.
TAACTGGGAACTAGTTAGAGACAACCAGAAGACAAAAGCAGACAGGTTCAAGCCCAGTAGCAGGACGATTCAGAGCTTTGGCCAGTCGCTGAGCTGCCTTGGCCACACTGAAAGAAGTTTGGCATATAAGAACCACAGAATCCTAATTCTCCAGCCAGAGGGTGTGTCTGGCCAGCATGACAGAGAAGCTGCACAAGTCATATCTTATGGGCTTATCAAAAGGGTACTAATTGACCATGAAGGGCTTACGGCATCTATTGATTGAGATGTTGCCACAGAGCCATGGCACTGAGAGGCGCAAAGACAGAAACAAGTCCCACGCTAACAGCAGCATCACAGCCAACCAAAAACTAGGATGAAGACTTACATATTTAAAAGAATAGAAGGCCTAATACAATGTCTTCATAAAGGCCAAATCACAAGAGTCAACTATGAGTTGGGACCAAGTAGCTGCTGGAAGTCAGCAAATGCTTACACAGATTTTAAAATAACATGGATATCAGAGAAGGCAGCAAAGACTTCAAAATACAACAGTTCAGTAGAGGAATCCAGCCTGTAAAAACGTAGCAAAAATTCCAGCTATTACAAAGCATGTCTGTAAACAGATCTTTCAAGTAAAGAGCTAATTAGAGAAACATGGTGCAGAATTTATCACACCTAAATTCAGACATCAGCCATGTAGACGCCTCCCATCCAACCTGGTTATAGTAAGCTCCCTTTACAGTCAGTGGAAAGCATAGACATGATTCATCTCACTTATTTGAGACACCTGCTTTAGAATGACAACTTGTGCCCTACTAGTACTTGTTTCTCTCCATTTTCTAAGAAGGGAGTTTCAGTGATTAGCTCAGATGGAGACATCTGCATGTGGCCTCATAACTCCCAGCCAGGGAGTCATCTTGTGTTTTACCTCCCATTAAGCACCATGCAGGAGGTTGATTGCCATTTTCATATGTGGAAGGCATTTTTTCCCAGACAGCAAAAGTGGCACACAACTATGTGGGGTTCTTTTTCACATACTATCTTGCAATCAACAGGGCTGGCTTTGGAGTTGATTTACAATTGTTGGATTGGCTTTTAGTGCACTTCTTCATTCAAAATGGTCCAGTGGAGGCCACTAAGTCAGCAGACTGAAATTTTGAGGATAATTTTTACCATGATTTAAAATGGTAAAGAGCTACACTGGCTCTGTCTTCAACAGAAGTTGTAGCTCTTTCCATCTGCCTCTCTTCTACATGCTGTGTGCACCAATGTCATTGGATGGATAATGGCTTCCCCCAGCAGCCCTCGGCAGGGTCGAGGGCAAATTCTCTCTTGGGAGACACTGGTGCCCAGTGAAATCTGCATGGGACAAACCTGCTGGGTAGTTTAGGATACCATGGGAAAGGCTTTAGCTGCAGCTATTAACCATATTACTTCCAACTGCAGTAGGATGTCCAAGTCTATTTTTCCTATCACACTCTCAGCTGTACAATATTAATGTAACAGAGGACCAACAATAACAGAAAATGAAGTTACATTAGCTTAAAAAATGAGACAAGTTTATTACAAGTTAACAGTCCTTTAATGCACCCACACAAAGTTCAAATGTTCATAAAGGAAATGATGTGAGGTCAAGTGTGCTATTTTTAAAATATAACAATCTGATAAACCTTGAGCTAATACCCAAGGACAAAGCTGGTACTGAGTTACTGCACATTTCAATGAGGAATTAAATATTAATATAGAAGGCTACTGGTAGTTTCTTACAGGTCTCGACATCACTGAATCTTGCAGTGGCAGTGCTGAGAGCCAGACCCTGCACTCTTTGCTCCCAGACCCCCCATTAATTTCAAATGGAATAATCTTTCTGTAAAGACTGAACAAAAATTATAGGGCATGGGCCTTGCAGTACTAGAAACAGTGTTTTGAAAACCTATGGAAGCTTCTAAGTCTGAGAGGTTTGCCTTTAGAGCTCAAATTCATATCTCCCTTTGCAAATACAGTCAATGTGCTGGGGTTTTCATATCCTAAGGAGAAACTCGATGTAACATGAGTCTTGCAATATTTTAGAAGGCATGCTTAACCTCTTAATGTGTGTCATGCAAAGATTAAGAGTCAGCATTATTGCTTGCAAAATCACCTGCTATTTCCGGGAAACAGTCATTTGCTGGACCTGTCCTTGTCACTGGCATAAGTATAATACTTTTAATAATCTCCCATTCCCTAAGTGATGTGTTTGCATCAAAATGATGGATATGCTATAGCTGGCAGAATTTTTTAAGATCTGCTCATTTCTGTCTCGTTCTTCTGGTGCCATCTAGAGGTTTAATTCTTAGTTCTACAAAACAGAAAATAAACTGCTGTATTATATTTCATAAGTTTCCTTTAAAAACTGTCTATGTATTAACATCAGTTAAGGTGCTATTATCACTGAACCTCTGTCTCCATACAAGAGCAGATTAATGAAGTGTGCACAAGTTTTTGAGCTGTGGGATGCAAGTGAATCTTATGGGCTGGGGAAAGACACTAGAGGCAAATACTGTCATAAAAAAAAAAAAAATCTTTTCTTCATAAAAAGCACTTGTAAATTTGCCTTAGAAGGAATTTTCATAGAACTTGTTTTCAAGAAAATTAACAGTAACATATCAAAGCTGATTCAAAGGAAGCAGGTGCTTGGAGAAAAGGCAGCCTTGCCAGCCTTGCAGCAGAATGCCAACATGACAGACACAGCCACGACTTTGGCCCATCAGCACAACTGGCTGACATCTTATCTGCCTCCTGTGACAAGTTGACGATGCTCCATTTCACGCTAGCACTGCCTAGAAAAGCGCAACATGAAACTCAGACAACAAAACTCACCAGTGTGACAGTAAATCATTCTAATAGAAGCATTCCTTCTTAAAGGTAACAGAGATAGCTAATTCACTATAATGGGCCCTGAATTTGTAAAAATAACAGATTAGATTGACGTCCAGTATAAATGAGTCAATCTTCCTTGACCTTAGTGTGGGTAGGCTCATTTGGCATCAGACCTTCTCCAGCAAATTTTACTTTCTTCTCTTCCCCCTTCAAAATCTTTATTAATTAAACTAATGCTGACACCAAGTCTGTGAAGGGTGTGTGCAAATGCTAATAGGCCTCATCATGTATTCCATCTGACTTGATTACCAGACCATCCTATTTGTCCCTCTAATATCCATCCAATTGTATTGCCCCTCCGGGCAACTAGATGCACGTTCACTCTGAAAAGATAGGAGTTGACCTGATTCATTTTCTAGCACTGATAACAAGATTTTTAAATCCGTACAAAAGAATCAAAGGTACACTGAACACTGAAAAATGTGAAACAGTTTATAGGAAGTCCTTAGCCTTTTGAATACAATGTTCCTGTGAATGATAATTTCTGTACTTCAGCAGAGGATTAACTGTCATAATAAATTATTTCTGTTTGCCTAGAAGGAAATAAGTGAAGCTTGCTTAACTAAGAAGGCCAGCTAAAGGTACAACAGAGATGAGACTAACCTTGTCTCCTGTGCCCAAGGATACCTCTGAAAAGCTGCCATAACATGCAATAATTTGATAGTCTCAGCTAAAATTAACCTGTGTACTGTAGAAGGAGATAAGAATAATATTAAATTCTTGCTGATACTCATTTTGTATGCTATGGAGACTGGCTCTGATGTTTTGTGAGCCTGCGACAGTAAGATTTTGAAAAGCTTAAAGGCCTTCAATAAGAAATTAGAATAGAAAAGAAGAAAACTTGAAATATTTTATTGAGAGATTTCCTGAAGTTCTTGTGATGACAGATTCATATAAAAATATTTTTTCTTATTTTGATAGATATATCCTTGCTTTGCGCTGTGTCCTAAAATTTCCTAATTAAACTATCTCACAGCAGTATCCTGTTCTTTAGTCTTTAACCCTCTCAGACACTTTCGTTCAATGACCAGACACAGAATGTGGGTCCGTAGCCACAACAATTTTTCACCCAAAAGAAGCATTTTTCATCACTGTCCAATGTAATTCCTGGCTGTTTATACTGTACTTAAATATAAACTCACTGCTCATTGGCTCTAAGTACACAAATCTTTCAAAAAGCTGTTTATTTAAAATCAAAGCATCTTTTAATAAAGTGTGATTAAAGACTATTTCCTTTCCAGAGCTGGCCTGTTGGTTTTTATCATGACTACTCACAGGTATCAATGAGATGCAGAGGAGGCTTGCAGTCTTTCTTACTTAAGGAATTTGAAACTACAATGAATCCATCCTCATCCTTATCATTATCTGTTCAAACCATCAGGTTCTTAGTCTACAGTACCACAGCCTCAATCCTTCCTTCAATACTGAAAACTAAGATAAAGTACACGAAAGGGAGAAAACCTCTCAAAACTAGCATTTAACATGCTTATGTGAGAGGTAGGATGCCTAGGTCTAGTCTCTTTTTCAGTCTGTTCACCTAGTCAGATAAAGTAAAAAGGGATAAATAGAAGCAGTGCTTGCAAATATAGGGAAGACTGAGGATTAGTGCAGATTCAAATCCCCATGGATGGAGAGGAGGAGGAAGGGGAATGCTGCTCTCCTGTCTCCCAGATGAGTGCTCCAACCTACTGTATCTGACAGCTTGTAAATTGGCTTCTTATTTCCTCTGCTTTTCATCTGTCTCAAAAATAAAACATTTTTTGAATCAAGTGAAGTATTTGCCAGACAAAACAATGGAAGGTGTATGTCACTTGGGGGGGGGGGGGGGGGGGGGGAATGAAAAAAGCCCTGAGATTAAATTTACTCTGAAACTGTTCATTTTCCTGTTTTTTTCCAGTTTGTCTGATGGGGAGATGGGGTGGGGAAGCCAGAGCAATTATTTCCATATTTTTCACACTTAAGCTCAAGAGGCTGTCAAAGACTCATGACTGGCTTTCAGCCATGACCTCAAACACAAGTTACAGTCCCAATACTTGTGCCAAACGTTTTCATCCAGTTTCTCCAGTGAAGATTTCAGAGAGTGCCATTTCTCCAGGCTGCCCCTCATCCAAGCTCCCGTCTCCCACAATGTTCCCTTTTTCTTGCATTTATCCTAAGGACTGGGAGAAGTCACAAGAGAGGAGGGCTGCATCCAGGATGTTTGTATCACCAGTGTTACTTACCATTAGAAGAACTCTTTTCTGGAAGCTGCTTAGCAAATTACAAAGGTTCATCTAGGCAGATAAATGGACTTTTATTGAACAGGGAACCTGATCTCAAAAAGCTAGCACTGCAAACACGCAATCATGTATTTTATGACAGATATGTGAGTAATCTCACTGAAGCCCATTCTGTTTGAACATTTCATGATAAGGTTATATTGAAATCTTTGCCTAGCAAAACATCACTTCACCCATGGAAGAGTTCTGGTGTTCATTTGGATAGAGGAGAATCAAAGACATAATTATCTTAAGTGTATTGAAGTGTAAGTGTAGGTAAATGTAATGAATTGTATACATGTCTTTTGGTGCCAGTTTAAGCTTGCATCTTGACCTGTATTGTAAAGAGGAAAATTAATGTCGCAAGTGCTACTCAGTGACTGTGATTAACCATAATTTGCATTCTTTATTGAAAGTCGATAGTCTGCATGCTACCAGCTGTGAAATTGCACAATAAGCAACAATTAAACAATGAAAGAGAGTAAACAGAACTAGTTAGGTGTGATTTGGAGCAGTGAGTAGCAAAGGTGACTTTTAAAGTTTTATTAGCACAAAGCAAGAAAAACAAAATACAACCATGTGACCCGTGCTTCAATGAGTAAACGGTGAACATTTGTAAAAGTCTACTAAAGATAAAGTCACTCTATAAAGCAACAGTATCACTACTAAATAGAGACTATCCACTAGACTTACAGGATCAGAGGCTTCAAAGCCAAAGGGACTGTGTGTGGAACAAAGCAGGAACCATCTCTGAATATGTATCTAACTGCAGTTCGCTACCTTTACTGATGGGACATGCATTCTCACAGGCTTATTGGGTTGTTGGGGTTTTTTTTTGCAGAGGGTTGGGATGGGTGTAAATGGAGGTTTACTGTAGGTTTGTGCAACCTGCTATTGCATATGGGAACCTCTGGGAGTCATTTGGCTTTTGCCATTTGCAAGTCCCACCCTATTACATACATTCAAAATGAGATTATTGCAGATGTGTACAGCACCATAGCACAGCTACCTCCCTAAAGCAAACTCCTAAAAGCTCAGTTTCCCTTTGGACATTACCAGTTAGTTATGTGTGGGAATACCCCAACTACAGCTCATGTATTGTGTTTTGTTTGTCAAGCATAGTGTCAATCTTTACTTCTTACTGGATTTTGCCTTGCCCTCAGGTGTGAGGACTTCTTCTGATGGTGGTATTGGCCTGGGTTTAGCAAGCTGGCCTGGCTTAATTTCAGGCATTTTTTCACCATGTCTGTACACACTTACAGTGACATCCACTGTTTCCCCGCCATATTTGTTCTTGACATGGATGCTATATTTGCCCGAGTCTTCTGAGGTCACTCCCTTGATTGTTAAACTGGCATATTTCCCTTGTTCCAGTGAAAACACATAGTGCTCATTAAATTCAAAGACCTTGTCATTCTTGAACCAAACCACTTCAGGGTCAGGATTTCCAAATACAGTACAGGTCAGATTCAGTGTCTGAGGGAGGAAAAAAGAAGTAATTTTAAGCATCAATCAGATTTTTTTAACCAGAATATTCTCAGTGTTGTTTTCAGGTGCTTCTTATTCCTAGTTGATTAAAGTAAAATGGGTATCATGTTCTTGAGGACTGAAAAGTAGAGTTCTTAATATTGTTTTTTTCTTTGATTCAGTCGTTCCACCATCTTACCAGTAACTGTGATGCAGTAATAGCCTCAGGGTAACAGTGTCTGAAGATGGTAAGTTGGACTCTCATTGCAGTCCTGCCTGCAGGAGACTCCTGACAACCTATTAGTCTGACATGAGGTTCAGGCAATGATAAGTTTAAAAACATCTTTGAAGTTTCCCTGTACACAGCAGGGAGGAGAACTGAGAAAATCTTTTCTGACCAAGGCCTCCTAAGATTATTGCTTGAGATGATTAAAAAAAAAAAAAAACCCAAAAAAACCCACCACTTAAAAATAGAGTTCATAACATGAATCATTGGGCATTAATTCCAGGTGCTGCTGACTAGTAAAATGAAAATATTTCACAAAGAATAAATAATATTTAAATGTGGTCAAATTGTTACATGCATGCATAGTGTATTCAGAGAACAGCTGAAATGACCCAGTAGGCCATCCTGGAAGTTCAAGCATGAGTTTAAATCTTACTGTCCATTCTGTAACTCAGGCAACATTTCATTACTATTGCCCTCAAAAGTGACCTCATTTAAGAGCAATTAATAATTAATTCATAATAATTAATCAAGTCTTAATAAGTTAATATTAAAAACTTACAAGAGAACAGCTATATTCCACCGTAATTTTAGATCATTTGGGCTTGTTCTAATTTGTTAAATTATAGATGTGACCTAAAATCATTTATACTCCTTAAGAAGCACTAGTAAAGCTTTGTCTTGTGTCCATATATTTGTGTAGTTATACCATTCCATTGCATGAGGAAAACTCTCCACTCTTTTTTTTTTTTTTTTGTAGTTACTTCTCACACTTGTACTTACACAACTCTTGCATGGTAGCTGTTCATATTTAATTTAGAAGTGATTTTAAAGTTTCACTTCCTTGTGATCCATTTTGTTTTGTGTGATTTCAGGAATCACATTTTCTCTTCAGACATTCAGTTATTTAATCCTCACCCACTTAGGTCTCCTTTGAAGCCTTTTACTTCTGGAAACACACTATGTAGCATTTCCTTAATTTAAGGTTGTAGTTTTTAAGCCATGATTGTATGAGGAAACTGCAGCTAGTCTGTGCATGCAGTCAGGGGTGACCACCAAACTGTTTCCTTACACTTAGACCATTTTAAGATGCTGGTCCTAGAACCTCCTAAAAGAATAGCTTTCTTGCTGTGAGGTGCCTCTGTCTACCCCAATAAGAAGGTACCTCATGTGAACATCCATTAGAGACAAAGGAAGGAATGGGCCAAGAGGAAAATCATCTCTGTCTGGTCCAGAGTTGAGCAGCTTTCAGCATCCACTGCAAGGACCACATGTTCCGCCATCTTTCTAAAGAGACTGCTCCTGGATATCCAGAAGGTGGCCAAGTACAAAGGGAGTTGGAAGAGTTGTGTGCAACCTCTTACTCCGGTGATAAGAAAGACAGTTTCCACACAGAGAAACACAGCTGTAGTCTCTGAAGATGCACTTCATACAAGAGATGTAAACAGCCTGATCAACATGCTCTTGATAGCCAGCAGATGGTAAGAGTCATGATGGCTCATAAGCTGATCTGCTATAGTCAGTTGGAATGAAAGTCCATCTAGCTCTTTTAGAGTTCAAAAAGAGCTGCTTAAGAAAGTATACTAAAATACAGAGGATGAATAGTATGATCCTATTCCCAGTATACCTTCCTGCTTTCCACAATTTGGTAGCTTTTAAAGTGGTTATTAGCACAAGTTGTATTGAGCTGTATAGTCAGTTTACGGTACCCATGCTCACTTAGAATCTGCATGTGTTTCAACTAAATGACTACCATTAGGTGGTTTAAATTACCCTCCTTCCGCTTTCAGCTTCTACAAAATCATCTGCATTCCTTCCCCTTTTGCAAAGCAAACCTCTCACCAGTCAGCAAGGCTCATTGACAAAAACTGTCCTTACCTTCCCATCCATTATAGTAACGACATCAGGCAAACCACCGATAACTTTACCACGATCTAGGAGTTAAAGAAAAATATGTGGACCATGTGAAGTTTAGACCTCAAAATTTCTTATTTCTTAATGATTTTAGAACTTGGTGCCATCTTAGTCACAGCTTTTGTTTGGACTTATGTTTAAAAAAACTGTGGCTGCTGGTTAATTAACTGTAAAATAATACAATCTTTGTGATATTTTGTGTTACTTCTTTGTAATGTATTTTATAGTCACTTCAGATTGTTTAGCAGAGATTGCGCTATAGCATTCTAAACTGATACACATAACAACCTTGAAGCTACTGCTGAGCTTGACAGTTTGTGCTTTGGGTACAGAGCAAAGCAAGGAGTATGCTTTTAGCATCTTGGTGGTATCTAAGACCTAAGGAAAATTTGTGGCAGAAGCATCTCGTCATTACCAGGGGAACTGATATCAAAGTACCAGAATTCCTACAGCCCCTAATAGCAACAAGCTTCCCCACTGTCTGTATCTCAGCAAGCACTGCCCAACAGGCATTAGCAGGTAATTTTTTACTTAATAGGTAGATCCCAATATTCAGTATCATCATCAGCTTTCAGAGTCAACACCTCCTTGTAGGACACCCAGAAGCTCACGCCTCACAAAACCTCTGCAGACATGAGGAGGCGGCTTGCAAAACATGTAAAACTTTTAGTGGGATTCCCTTGGAATTAAAAAACAAATAAATCCACAAATTACTATTATTATTGCGGTATTATGTACTAACAGGGAATTTCTGCAGCCACAAAATTCTGAAAGCTATGGCAGCATATCATGATGCCTTAAAGAGAACAGTAGATTACATTGCAGAACACCTTTGATAAAATGTAAAATAAACTTACTCTTCTCAGCAAAAGCAGCTGCCCTAAAATTGTTGAGGAAGAAAGGAAGAGAAATATATAATGTTATTAATGAAATTATTAATAAAATATTTTTTCTGTAAGTAAAGACACTGTTGTTACAGCATTAAAATGCAAAATATGTACCACTTACTTGAGTCGCTGGAATTCTGCATACGCATCATCAAAAGCTGTAACAAAACAATTGAGTTATTGTCCATGAACATAATTTGCACTTGGGGCTCAGTATAAACATTTAAACACATACCCATGTTAAAGCTCTTTTAAAACACATACAGTGTTACACAGTAGCAAAATGGGAAACCAAACCCCTGAAACCCAATGTCACTGGTGGTGAAAGCAGATATAAGACTAAAAAGATCGTAACAGTTATGCAACGAAATTACAACTGGTTCTGACCAAAGGCTTTCTGTTTTTACTATAATTCCTCTGATTATTGCCAGTAAATTCTGTTTAATCCATGAAAAGTCACCATATAACTATGGTCTTTTATATATATATACACACCTTGCCCAGACAGATCAAGTGTGCGTTTGTAGGATTCCTTGTTGCCAAAGATTTCAAAGGTGTAGTTCCCTTTATCCTTTTCAGTAGGTTCACATATCTGCAGCCAGGCAACATCCTCTCCACCACCAATCTTCATCTTTTCTCCAGAAGAAATCTTAGATTCCCTGGAAAAAAAAAATAATAGAAATAAGTTTGAATATTCTGTCCATGTAGCTTGTCCGTAGGAGATCATCTGCAAAAAGCTACAAAGGATAACATACTATTCCTAAACTACCGATAATGGGAGCAATTTCCCAGAAGACTCTTTTCCTCCTAGTGGGGGTATGAAACACTTTGGAACCCTTAGCTTGAGCTTTCGTTCCAAAGATTAATTTGTTCACCCTCTTCTCATTCTCCTTCTTTCTACATACACAATCATCTGTGTTTATATCTATATGCACATACATGTCTGTAGGTGAAAATGGTGCATGACTTTAGAGTTTTGTACACTTCATACACACAAACATCAGAATAGTAAACTGGAGGCAAATAACCTTTTCTGATGAGGAAAAAAATCTTCACCTTTCATTAACTTCAAAAAATGGTTAGGAAAACAATAAAAAATTTGCATAGAATTTATTATTCTTGTATCAAGTCAGAAACACACCTTTGGGTTTTTTTAAGAACCAGACAAGAAGAAAATTTCCTAACTGCAGATAATTAATAAACAGATCTTTAAAAAACAGTGGCATTATATTGACTTAACATCACTTCCTCAGCTAAGAATATAAGAAACACCCTACTGATTCGGATCAGGGGCTCTTCTGGTCCATAGTCTGTCATGAAGTGTGGAAACAGAAGAAGCTGTTTAATGAGCGCATGCAAACCAGACCACTTTCAACGGTTTGAAGAGAAGTTTTCCCCTTTCACTCATTAACTAAAGAAATACTTCTTTTCATCTTTCCTCCCCAAGCATCTTTAGCTGGAAATTTTAATAGATGAAATCAGAATTAGCTTCTCTTTGATCAGTTATTTTTTCTGGCCAGAGAGGGCTGATTTGGCTTCATAGCTAGAGAGTTACTTCAATGGGGAAAAGGAATTTTTACTATTTCCCTTTCTGTAAGATGACTACATTGAGTTCAGTGTATCAAATTAGACACCTGGATAGAAACTACCATATATTAGAAAATACTACATATAATAATCCCCACTGTGCCATGAGTGGTTGATGCATGCTGGCTTTAGGACTTGTATTATGTTCCCTGCTATGCAGTATAGTGGATAATTCAAAGCTAGCTAGAAATTTACATGGTATGTGTCATGATGTGCAGACAATGGTGAAAAAACATGGATTGTCTAGCCTTTCATTTTCTCCAAGAAAAAGTTTGCTAAAGCCCCATTTAAAAGAGCAGAGAGGTCTGGAGAGGTTGGTTGCTTTGTTTGTTTGCTTCAGTCTTTGTTTTAGCTTTAACAACTCTGGCTTACAACCATCGTATTCACAGAAGCATTGAAATTTTATTTGTTCAAAATTTTGTTCAATGATCGTCAAGACAATCAATGTGTATGTATTGGGTTTGCATGGCAAGGTTTTGGTAGCAAGGGGGCTACAGGGTTGGTTTCTGTGAGAACCTCTAGAAGCTTCCCCTATGTCCAATAGAGCCAATGCCAGCTGGCTCCAAGACAGACCCGCTGCTGTCCAAGGCCGAGCCCATCAGCAACAGTGGTAGCACCTCTGGGAAAACGTATTTAAGAAGGAGGGGAAAAAAAAAACCAAACAAAACACAGGGATGCAAACTGCAGCTGGAGTGAGGAGTGAGAATATGTGAGAGGAACAACTCTGCAGACACCAAGGTCAGTGAAGGAGGTGAGATTCCCCTGCAGCCCCTGGTGCAGACCATGGTGAGGCAGCTGTGCCCCTGCAGCCCAGGGAGGTCCACGGTGGAGCAGATATCCACCTGCAGCCCGGGGAGGACCCCACACTGGAGCAGGTGGATGTACCCGGAGGAGCCTGTGACCCCATGGGAAGCCTGTGCTGGAGCAGGCTCCTGGCAGGACTTGTGGCCCTGTGGGGAGCCCATGCTGGAGCAGTCTGCTCCTGAAGGACTGCACCCCGTGGAAGGGACCCACACTGGAGCAGCTCGTGAAGAACTGCAGCCTGTGGGAAGGACTCATGTTGGAGAAGTTCATGGAGGACTGTCTCCCGTGGAGGGACCCCACACTGGAGCAGGGGAAGAGTGTGAGGAGTCCTCCCCTGAGAAGGAAGGAGTGGCAGAGACAATATGTGATGAACTGACTGCAACCCCCATCCCCCATCCCCCTGTGCCACTCAGGGGTAGAGGTAGAGAAAAAGCGAGAAGCTGAGCCTGGGAAGAAGGGAGGGGTCGGAGGAAGGTGTTTTAAGATTTGATTTTATTTCTCATTACCCTACACAGGTTCTCACTCCTCTCTCCTACTCAGTTTTGATTGGCAATAAATTAAACTGATTTCCCCCAAGTTGAGTCTTTTTTGCCCGTGATGCTAATTGCTGAGTGACCTCTCCCTGTCCTTATCTCGACCCATGAGTCTTTTTTTACATTTTCTCTCCCCTGTCCAGTTGAGAAGGGGAGTGATAGAGTGGCTTTGGTGGGCACTTGGCATCCAGCCAGGGTCAACCTAACACAGTGTAAGACATTATAAAATCTGAAATACTGGGGGGGGGGGGGGGGGGGAAGTATCTATATGTAAATATATATATGTACACTGATATTTCCATATTAGCCATGTAGCATTCTCTAGTTTTATATTTCTATGAACTCTGTGGTGGAATGGACTGTCACTTTTAAAACTCAATCAGATATTGTACAAGGCAGAAACAAAAAATATTTTTTTTTTCCTTTCCATTATATTAGTATCACATTTACTGAAAGAAGGAGGAGAACTTACTGAATACAAACTTGAGCTATGAGTTGTGCTGGTTTGGCTGGGATAGAGTTAATTTTCTTCATAGCAGTTTGCACGGTGCTGTGTTTTGGATTTGGGACTAAAACAGTGTTGATAATACAGGGATGTTTTAGTTACTGCTGAGCAGTGCTTACACAGAGTCAAGGCCTTTTCTGCTTCTCACCCCATCCCACCAGCGAGCAGGCTGGGGGTGCACAAGGAGTTGGGAGGGGACACAGCCGGGACAGCTGACCCCAACTGACCAAAGGGATATTCCATACCATATGACGTCATGCTCAGTAACAAAAGCTGGGGGAAGAAGGAGGAAGTGGGGGACATTCAGAGTTATAGCATTGGTCTCCCCAAGTAACTGTCACATGTAATGGAGCCCTGCTTTCCTGGAGGTAGCTGAACACCTGCCTGCAGGTGGGAAGCAGTGAATGAATTCCTTATTTTGCTTTGCCTGCATGCACAGTTTTTGCTTTACCTATTAAACTGTCTTTATCTCAACCCACGAGTTTTCTTGCTGTTACTCTTCTGATTCAATCCCCCTTCCCACCAGTGGGGAGTCAGCAAACAGCTCTGTGGTCCTTAGTTACTGGCTGGGGTTAAAACGCAACAGCTGCACACCCGTGCAGAAGTGTTCTCAAGCTCCCTGGACCTGATCACTGACACTTGTGTTCCTGTATTCATAGAAATCAAGGGCTGGACATCATTGCAAAACTAGGACAACATGCTGATAAACCAGCCTCTTCCTGTCCAGTTCACTGTATGTCCTCTTTGTAGACCATCAAGGAATGTGAAAGTTGAAACCACTTGAAGAGTTTTAAAATCCTTCCAAACCTTACCTGTGGTTTCAAACAAATGAGGGCCTCACATAGCAAAGCATTTGAACACACATTTAACTGTAAATACACAGATGAACAGAGTGCTGCCAAAGTCAAAGACTAATGTAGCATGAGGGCGGAAAACTATTGGGAACTTTAAAGCTCATTTCTGGTCATATTCTTAGCTCTGAGGGCTATTCTCAAAGTATTCTGTGCCACATTGAATATCTTTTTAAAGAATAGGAACAGAATCAAAATATTTTGGGTTACTTAAGACTGTACCAGTTTGAAAAAAAAAATTTCCTTCCTTAATACAGGCTTTTATTAAACTGTGAGAGCAGTTCCTTGGTATTCACCTAGTACTTGAGGAGAATTTCATCCATTTAAAGAAAAGGGCAGCCCTGAATAGAAAACCGTGCTCAAATATTTTGCTGTCTTTGAACCAGCCAGATAATATAGTGGAAGACAAACAGTCTTGTGTTGAGTAAGAGGCTGGAATACTGTAGATTCTTTTCTCCTGGCTGTTACAGCCCTCCTGATAGGTGTTGGGCAAGTCTGTTAATATTTCTTTTACTGTATATACTATGTGAAAAGAGAATATAAAGTGCTGGAAAGACAAATTCATTAATGTGGTCCAGTTCCTAAATCAATGCCACAGAATAGTAAATAGTAAATCATAAAGACAGCATTTTTTCTTAAATAAAATTTAAAAAATATTCTCATCTACCTGTGAGACCAGTTGACTTTCATTTCTTCATTGTAGTACTTCAAGAAACACTGGAGCCTTATTCCTTCCTCAGTGCAAAGGATCTTCAGTGGAGATGCTGACTTACCTACGTAAAATAGAATATATGCAGATCAAACAGGATAGTGGAATGAACAGGAAACAGTCAAATGGACTACTTGTACTGTCAGGACAAAAAAAATTTCAAGATCTGGGCCATGACTTTCGACTACCACAAAGAGAAAATTGTTCATGCCTCTCAAAGGAGATCTGCTGATTATATCAGGTGAAAGCTCAGTATGAGTTTATGGTTTTATTGTCATATACAAGCATTATGACTAGCAAGATCCATTGTGAAATAATAAGCTAGTCATGTAATTGCTGTGAAACAGTAGTGTCTTGATTCTAACTGCACAAAAATTTTATTCTTATGCAACCCCTGTTCTTTCAGTGGAATGACTCCCGACTTCTCACTGAGAGCAGGATCAGAATCTTATTCTCTCTGTATCAAGGTTCACTTACTAATGGGAAGTAGGAAGAAAATTATCGCTACAACATTGTCACAGTATCTAAACCAAACAAGCCAGGTGGAATAATGTTTTGTTCCCTTTTAATAGTGTCAATTAGCAAGGTCAACTGCCTATTCAGAAACCTAATAACATGTCCATAATAATATAAGCATCATGACTTTCAGAGATTTCCCACTTACAATAAAAATTGTCTGCCTCAGGCTCAAATGACTTTAACACCAAAAACCTACATGAAAATCCAAGACAGCATTTACTTACCACTCACTCCGCTCAATGCCAGAATTATATCATCATACACTGAAGGAAAAAAAAAAAAAAAAAGAACGAACATGTACCATCAGAATTCAATCAGAATATAGCTTTGTTATGTTCAGTTTAATTAAAGCAGTATGGTAAATCTTCACGTCCTTAGGCAAAAAAAAACATTAAAATTGCAACAGGTATATGGGACAAATTGGAGACTGTGTACAGCATATGAATTCTGCGCTGTGTCATTCAGTATCTCCGCTGTGTGTGGAGTCAGCCGTCTGCTGTCAAATCTTTGTCTTTGTATCCCTCAGGCCAGAAACAATAAAAGGTCATAAAAACTGGATAGTTCACATTCAAAGGAGAGTGCAGGGGAAAGAGAAATTATCGCATTCTAGGCGAAAACAGTTTTCACCTGCTCCCTGTAGGACGGCATTTGACAAATGTAAACCCCTTCAGCAGCAAGTGAAAGAAACCAGGTATCATATCAAGTTTTTGAAATATCACAGAGCTGATGGGTTTGCAGAAGGGGAGAACCCTGGAGACAAAGGCAGAAGAGCAGGGAACTCTTTCATAGCAGAAGAATCCTATTCAGTGTCACTGTGTAAGATGGAAAGAGAGAGAAAGAAAGAAGCACCATAATCTGAAGAATGCATATTCAAGACTGAAGAATGCATATTCAAGACTGAAGAATTTTCATCAGTAGGGAAGACAGTGAAATGCATGAAGTTCAGAAAATACTACTTGTATGTTTGGTCTATATTGATCTGTATCTGCACATTTTTTGTCTCTGCTAAAATAAATCATGATTCAATTCCGTAACCCTCTGCAAACTCCAGTATGCTTCTACTGGCATGTTGACATCAGGACATGAATTGCATACTATATATACATTACATTACAAACGTCTGGGAAAGTAGGGTTATATTACCTATACTGTCTAAATGAGATGTTTTTTCTGAAAGAATAATGGGCAGAATTTATGCAGAGGAAAAATTCCTGAGAGACTATCAAGTGATGATACAGCCTTCTGAAGCAAACCACAGCTTAAGAACTCAGTCTGATATTCAACTTTTCCTCTTATTTCAGGTACTTCCCCAACCTGCTGAAAAAATCCCCATGTTAAGATCTTTGGTAAACTGAGTTAATTTTGAACAGGTCTTTCTCCCTCTATTACGACCCAGCAAAAATATTCATAATTTGAGTCAAATGTCTACATGCAGGTGGGATGAATCCAGGTTCAATTTGGCCTAGTTGGTGGGACCTAAGCAAAGAATCTCAGGGAAGCTCTCTCTACCAAAGCTGAGTAAAAACCCTCTATCTTGGCAACAGATCAGTCTTTGCTATAAACTCAGAAGTAAACTAACTTTTTTTTTACTGAACAAATCTAAATATTCATAGAATTACAGTAGATCACTGTGATATCTGATAACATATGAAACCTTATTTAAATGCCTATCATTGGTGTATTTTAGACTGGATTCTCTTACCATTATTTGCACCTATCTTCGTTTGAATGCCAATGCACACTGAGCTTGAACTAACCTGCCACATACAATATGCAGTCTTCCAGGGCCCCATTCATGCTAAACTTCTCAGTTTATCCTTTATGTTTGAACTCCAACATTTAGGACACCCACTGTTTGGTTTAACACTGCAGTTCTTGTGGTTTTCTGGGTTGACATTTCCAAAGCCTCCTGGACCCACAGAATTAAACACCGTAAATTCTCTAAATAGGCATTTCACTGTACATTTCCAGCACGGCACAGTCTTGCCATACCTGAAGTATAGTCTTGGGAATCTGGAAGGACCCCTGACCTCAAGATGGAGAACTACTGTACCTTTTCTTTATTCCAGTGGTCAGGATACCCCTTACTTGAAAATCCATAGACTAAGGGAATTATATCTGTGTATATATCAAAGGACAGAAAGGGAGGATGTAGTTAATGAGGGTGTATTGGATACTGTGGGACCTGAGCGTGACATAAATGGTATGGAATGTGGGCGAAGATTGTACTGGTTTTGGCTGGGATAGAGTTAATTTTCTTCATAGCAGTTTGCATGGTGCTGTGTTTTGGATTTGGGACTAAAACAGTGTTGATAATACAGGGATGTTTTCATTATTTCTGAGCAGTGCTTACACAGAGTCAAGGCCTTTTCTGCTTCTCACCCCATCCCACCAGCGAGCAGGCTGGGGGTGCACAAGGAGTTGGGAGGGGACACAGCTGGGACAGCTGACCCCAACTGACCAAAGGGATATTCCATACCATATGACATCATGCTCAGTAATAAAAGCTGGGGGAAGAAGGAGGAAGTGGGGGACATTCAGAGTTATAGCATTGGTCTCCCCAAGTAACTGTCACGTGTAATGGAGCCCTGCTTTCCTGGAGGTGGCTGAACACCTGCCTGCAGGTGGGACGCAGTGAATGAATTCTTTATTTTGCTTTGCCTGCATGCACAGTTTTTGCTTTACCTATTAAATTGTCTTTATCTCAACCCACGAGTTTTCTCGCTTTTCCCCTTCCAATTCTCTCCCTCATCTCGCTGAAGGGGTGTGAGCAAGCGGCTGTGTGGTGCTTAGTTGCCTACTGGAGTTAACCCACAAAACAGCTTTAAGATTTTACAATCAAAATAACTCTCAGTCCCCACTGACATTCCCACATCAACATATTCAGCACTTCGGTGCTTTAGGGGTTTTTTGGAGACATTAAAGCTTAACAAATTTGAGAGCGAGGGAGCTCTTTACAAAAAATATCACATAAAAGCAGGTGTCTGTCTGATTAGAATCTTATTTCATTTTTTTTCCTGTCAGAGAGCTAGAGATTAATTATTACAATGCCCAGTGTCACTCTCCTAAATTGGTGATCTGCAGTTCAGGCCTTTATACCATAAGAAGAGAATTGAAATGCAAAGGCTCCCAAAAATATTTGCTAACTTGTCATTTGCAAGGATAGATCTTTGACACCTCTTGAGAACATGTGGAGACCATTGTTTAAATATAGTAAACTGAATGTTACCTTTTCCTGATAATTCCAGAGTAGATACATCATGACCTCTATCATCTGATAGCGTTGCCTTATAAACTCCTTCATCTTTGCGAGACAGCTACAAGGAAAATACAAGATAGTTACTGACAAATTTGATAATAGTACAACATTTGCTCAACCCCTGCATGATTTTCTAAATCAAACAACATTCATTTTACTGCATTCTGGTTAAATAATCTTACCAGAGATGGCTTGTGCATGCTTTTTTATGGAGCTGTAGTTAGTTCTTAAGCCTAAAACATGTTCTGATTTCAGTTCAGTTGCCTTGAGAAACCATGTTTTTTCTCTCATTCCAAAAACACAAACAGAATTGATTCTGGTCAGTAGAAATTACGAGTAGTGTAGCAAGATGTAACAGAGGGTAACTTCAACCCACACAAGCTTTAGAAATGCAATTTTTCTTTAACCAAATTGATTACTTTTTTGAATTAATCTATGTAAAGCATAACAACAGATCTATATGCTTTAACTGTCCAAATATCAACAGCAACTGTAGTCAAATTATATCTGTGCTAAATAATGAATTCATTACCCTTGGGGAGCTTACATTCTAAAATCTAACACAGTGATACTGCATTAAAGGCAGTAGGGGTTTTTGTGTTGGGTGTTTTTATTTTAATTTATTTTAAAACCTGAAGGAAAAAATCTAAATAATTATATATAGATTGGAGGTTATTTAATTGAGTCTTAGACTTATGCAAGTCCACAAACAAGTAAATCATAGCAGAAGCATCATATAATTGAATGACAAGTAACAAGAGCAATTCAAGACAAGCAGAAACCACGCTCCCCCAAAAAAGTCTACTCAAGAAAAATGAAGCCACTGGAAAGTCAGTATCCTCTTGCAAGTGCAGTGAAGGAAGGAAATTAGAAGAATATGAAACCAATAAATAAAATAAATAAATCAATTAAATGGAATGCACATCATGCTGAAACCAGAAAAATCTCGACCCGGGAGGTTTTGGCACTCGACAAAGGCAGCAACTGTGCAAGCTAAGGCTTCAGACGCAAGCTAGGTTATCCTGTTTGCATAAAGATAAATCTTAAGAAGCCATACCTCAAACCCTTTCATTTGAGGCAATAAAACTGAAACTGTCAGAAATGAGGTGCTTGAACAAATTGAAAAATTAAGGAGCAATAAGAAAGAACGAAATAGGGTTCACCTAAGGACACTGAAGCAACTTAAGCATGAACTGTCTGAGCTGATAACAAAAATAGATACTCTTTCACTAGGATTAGTTACTCTCCAGCTAATTGAAGGGTAGCAAACATGCTTTTTCTTAAAATGGTTCATAGAAATCATGGTTTAGTGCTCTGCCTGGCAAATCTATACCATGTCAAGCAAAAGCTGTCATTTCTAATCAGTAGGTGATACTATACCCTGGGAATACTGAGGTGACATTGTCCCTTCTGCAGATCAGGCACTTCTTCGACGTCAATCCCAGAACCATCCTTATACCACTTGAAAGCAGTCTCCTTCTTTGTGTTCGCAACCTGTACAACAGAAAAAGCACATAAGCCTGGCTATGTCCTGAAGAAAGGTATTGCACTGTAGGGAGTCACACAGGTACTTTCAACATAAGAAGCCAATTTTTTTATAACACATGGCAAATAAAGCTAAATAAAAAAACAATTTCCACCAAGTCCTACTAAGAAAATCTTAGTCCTACAGTATTTATTTGCAGCAGAGAGCTGGTCAGAAATATACAGCTTACAGTTTCAGAGCCCTGTCAAATCCTTAAAAGCAATCCTGTCAATCCCTTCCCTTAAAGGGTTTTGCACCCTTGCTATGTGGTTGTAGTTTGTCTAGAGATATCTGTGAGAAGTATCTTTGAAATTAGAGCTGCTGAACCCTCCTTTATCTTTGTGCGTTTGTCGTGTCTCCAGAGAGCTGTAACACAGAACTTAGGCCCTATCTTGGAGAGTCTTCAGTCAATTTGCAGATTCGTCCCAGCTACCTAAGCAATGTCTTTCAGGGCCAAACTGCTGAGAGCAACTGAAATTACTATTCTGAAAGCATTTGAGACTTCAAAATTGCAAGCTGCACTTTCTACTACATTGTGTCCTATGGGAAGCACAAAGACTTGCAGAATCCTACAAATTGCAGTCTCTCCCAACACAAGGGGGCTTAACAACAAAGTGCAAATGCAGAGAAGCTGCTTGAAAGACAGAATTTTGCTGTAGTAGCAGCAGTTCATCTACGCAATGCATAAATAGACTACAGCTATACCTCAAGTACTGCTATAATTTTGAAATATAAATTGTGTATTGGTGACGCTTAAAATATCACTGGATGAACAACCTCAAACTGTGAATTCAAAGAAGCTTAAAGCCCAGCTCTTTTTAGAAACCCTGGCAATATATTTTATTTTTCTCTCTTTCAGAAACACTGTGGTTTATTTTACATCACTGGCCCCATACTCTTCTAAAAATCACAAAAATGCAATGCTATTTCCTTGTGTAGCCTGAATTCCCAGTGAGCGTGGCTTTGGTAGAAGAACAGAGTTGGCAGGACATTTCTTAGTCCCCAGGCAGTTGCTTTAAAAAGCCTCCTTAAAAAAGAACTGAACAAATGGATAGAGGGCAGCCCAGAAGTTAATACAGATCTGCAATAGTTTTCAAGTGGCTTGCTTGGAGGAAAAAACATGCGCCAATTTCTGACCCTTTCACATTAGACAAGTCATTCCATAGATGAACAGCTCTATGAAAGCTCTTTATCTAGGTGACTACACAAATAGGAGGGCTTCCTATACTGATTCCTGGACATCTCTATAAAACCTGCTGAAATTAATCACATATATTGCTGCCTAATAGCCAGTGTGGTTGCTATGGATCTCTGACAGAGTATTTGAGATCACAAACTGGCCCAAAGCAATGCCTTGCTTCAGAAAAGTGAGCAGCACTTTTCATTTACCAGTAACTACAAAGTGGCTATTCCTGTAGCTGTATGACATGAGTGGCAATTTTATTTGAACAAAGCCTGAAGGAACAAGCCTTTAATGCTTTTCAACAATTTTTCATCAAAGACTGTTAGCACTCAATCTGACAATAAATAGACTGAGTTTCAGACACCTGCAATTTGCAGTGCCAAAGTCATTTCGTGTTGACATTTACTATGAAAAGTTACCTTTTTCACTGTTTAGCCACACACCAAAAATCTTGCTTTTAACAGACACAATACAAATAAGGGTCAAAGTTATGCAAGAGCAGGTAGCTTCTGAACATTCTGAAATCCAGAAGTACTTGAAGAAAAATGATAGTAGATGCTGGCATATGAAGAAAAATAAACACACAATAAAAAGCAAACACCATCAAATTATCATTCAGATGGACAAACATGTCCCACTGGTGTGCAGGGGCTACAATACCGAGAACAAGGTCATCAATCCCAGCTATTTCAGAATTAAATATTAAATCAATCAAAAGTCAGTCAGGTCCAATCACATTGAACATAAGTGGTACGTGAGGTAGCGTGTATTACTTTTGATATACTCTTCTATAACACAATCCATATTTGTTCCTTATTACTGTTATGGGCCTGGATCGTACAGTCAGTCCTCTGCCCTACACAAGCTTCCAGTTGGCCTGGTTTCGTAACTCCCCTATTTCATGCCATGGCCTTTGAGAAAGTCAAGGCAAAAAGCCCTCTCTTACAGGTACTTCCTTCACATTATCCCATGCTCTTTCAAGAGGTAAAACCACCCATGACAGCTATTTTTGCACAGGAGCACTAAAAAGAGCTTAGAAGAGACGCAGGCCAAGTGCTCTGATATGGCCTGGGGAGGCAGATTGTTCCTTGGATGTTTTTATTACCACAGCAATAGCAGCCACACTTCTAACTTGAATGTCAGGTACCTGAAGTTCATAGGACAAATCCAGGCTTTCTTATCCAAACTCTTCCTATGTATAAGTATCAGTTAAAGAGGCATAAACAACAGTACCATGTGAACCTAATGACCAGGAACATACTAACAGTAACAGACATTATAAGGTCAATGGCATAGTTAAAATGATGAGTGTGCAAACAGCTCACATCCTAGATTTCATTTACAGAAAGTGTTCTGACCTTATGAACAAAAAGTACACTGGTGAAAAGCATATAATCAGTCACTCAGCCTTTCACAGTTTCAGTGGTATAAACAGGCTTGGCAGTCAATGAAAAGAAGGATAATTTCAGATTAATTTGTAGAGAATTAACACTAGTATAACTGGTTCAGCAACGGTTAATTTCCTGTGTGAATGAAAGGATAAGCAGGGTTCATGCCTGAGGCAAATGCATGTCGAGATTATAAAGTACTCCAGCTATGCAGCTCAGTACCAGCAGAGGTACCATGTTAGCTATGAGTGTTGAGCCCTAAAATGGGGGCACACAGAATGGCAGCTTCACCACCCAGGTCACTTCTGCTGGGAATAAGTTGAGGTGAAAGGTCTTCTAATTAGTGAGCAGAAAAAATGAAGGAAAAAAATCCCATAAATGTGCATGTAAATTGCTCATAATGAATGATTCAAGTTAGTCTAATTAAAAGCTGAAAACTTATTCAAAAGAAGTGGAGAAAATTAATACAAAAGAGTCCATATTACAGGAAAAGGCAATGAAGAAGAGTTTGATGCCTGTTCAAGTTAATTAACTTGGTTATTCAGACCTCTAATTAGTCACTCTAGAAAAGCAACAAAACCAAAAATATATCAGTTCAGAATGGCATATAAAGATGTTAATAGCATAATTTTAGTTAATAGTTAATAAAGTTACTCTGAATTCCATCCACATTAACATTAGTTAAGATTCAAAAGTCATGAGCCAAATGTAATAAAAATCATGTTTTATAACTTTAATTCTAGAAGTCTTTGTTGCATGTTTGGTTACAGTTGATTAAATAACAGATGATTTGGTAAAGGAACCTCCAAATCAAAAAATTATGAGGAAAGAGTTTGAACTCTGGCTTTTCCTGGCTATCTTTTGTGGAAGGAAGACGGACTGTTAAGGGATTAATATTTTGTTTAAATTATTTTTATGGCTCACAATTATTATAAAGAATTAAATCACCTAACACATTTAGAAATGTCCTTTTTTTTTTAATGAAGACTACTGCTGAAGAGTAGTAAGTCAGAAATTCTTATTTTAAATCTTTCTAAATAAAAAAGTTTTCATATGAAACTTTTAATTTTAAAAATATCAAAATCTTTCCTCACATTTTCCTCCCCCAACTTTTAATCAACACATTCTTACAAATTATTTCAAATATATTTTCTCACCTTACAAGCAAGTAAAACTTCACATTCCTCTGTAACTTCCCAATACAAAAACTCTGAGAAGTGAGGACCTAAGAAACAGAAGTGTCTTAAAGCATATGTTGTAGAATTAAGAGTATCAGAGAGATCCAGTGAAAGAAAGAAAAAGGATGAAAATTATATTATAATATCCTTACACCAGAACAATGAGAGGGAACTCCTGAACTACCCATGCACTAGAAGGAAAATCCTGCAATAAGCTTTTGTAATATTGACCCAGGTATCAGTACAGCTTAGAAATCTGAGGCTCATCTCTGTTTGTATGATGTCATGTAATATTCCAAAATGTAAAACAGTGAGACAAATTAGTTTACTAAACATGTTTCTGCTCAACTGCCAACTAAGCATAGGAAAGAATCAGAGTAGCTACAAACAAGTGTACAAACACTGTATTTAATGCAAAGGGAACTGGAGAATAAACAAATACCCAAACACCCAATTACATGTTCAAAGCAAAAATCCCATGCCAGACATTATTTGACCAAAATATATAAAGTTAAAAAATCTATTAAACATTACAAGCAGAACAGGAAATACTCCTTTTCCCCACTGAGGTTCCAATCCTGCAAATATATATATCCTTAAGTAAATTTACTGATGTACATAGCCTTTCTAAAGTTACTGTGGTTACTCATGTCAGTAAATCTACATGTTTTAGTGTCTGCAGGATCAGGGCCCATAATTGCAATATCCAGACCTGGGAGGTAGCAAAGTCTCAGATTTTCATTTAAATCATTGAGAACTGAAAGATCTTGTTTGTTTATGCTGTAAGTGGTATAATTTCTTTCCTAAATTTATTAAAAACCTTCCCCAAAAAACCAGAAAATAACAGAATTACATTGCTTATGTAGAGAATCTTACCTAAGCTATTTAGAAGAAATGTTTTTAATTATTATTGCTACTTTCATTCTAAAAGCTATGTGCTTGCCAAGCGAAAATTACAAACTAGAGCTCAAACTCAATTTTTTAAGGATTTCACAGCGATAGAATTCTGAATTAGGTGTCCAATAGTAATTCTTACTTTCAGCTGCAAACAATGTCGATAACAAGTATATAACAAACTCTGTAACTCTATAGTAACTATGCAACTAACATACATTTAGTTCCTGGAATTTTGCCTAGACAGAAACCACAGGATCAGTTTTTTAATCTTCCTTGTCTGACACTATGCTGCCTACTCTTCTGTCAATTATATTGAAGGGACAATTTGTATGCCTAAAACTAAACACGTTGAAATGTTTTGTTGGATCAGAGCCTACAGTAGGCACACTTCTCATGAATATTTAGCAAAGGTAACCTCTTGTAAGGACTCCCACTTTATTTCTCTACTTAGTAAAAGTTCTGTCACAACTAGCATGTATCATATTACAATGTTGGAAAATAAGATTCACCAAGGGTTCAGTGTCTCCTCAGACTGTGCAATATACTCATCTTCTGATGAAATCAATGGAAGTTGGAAGCACCTGGGATTCACCAGGGATGCATCATTAGCTGCATACTGGGCCTAAAGTCATCAGTCTACTCTGTCTTACCTTGCTTCCTGAGAAATTCCTTTCGCTGGAGCTCAGACTCAGCCAATATTGCCTTGAATGCTAAATTTCAGAAGAGGTGAATGAAAAATGAGTTAGTCACAAAGCCACTCAAAGAATAATTGAAGTTCATTTCTTCATCAGAGTGGAAGTCTCAATGTTTCACTGAACATACCATCTCCAATGAGAACTAATGAAGACTGGTTCTTGGCCTTTCCATCTTGAATCTGTACTGTGTAGGTACCTTCATTGTCAATTGTAAATCGGTCCATCACCATTTCTATAATGCCATTTGAACGGTCACAATGTATTTTATGCCTCTGAAATAGACAAGTAATAACTTTAGTATAGTCTAAATTACTTATGATTCCCTATCTAATTGATCATGTTTTATATCCCTGCCTCCACACTCAATCTTTTTCATGTCCTTTTAATTGTAAGCTATGGAAATAGGCCTGTGCTTTTATTTACTGTTGTACAACAAGATCCCAGTGGTGACAGAAACCTCTGCGTGCAGCTGTATTTGGAATCCTCGAGTCATCATAATACAACTGGTTTGGATTTAAAAACAATAGTTTATGGCACTATGATGCATGTTTGAAGAAGAGCCTACACAGCCAGCCTTTAGCTGCATTACAACTTCCAGTTCAACAAAGGGTTTTGCTGGGCTGAAGCACTATACCTGGCAGAGTCCAGAAATAGCTGGAAGTAATATGTTTGTAGACACAAATGTGGATCTCCAAATAAATCCATCACAACAAATCCAAAAAGTTATCACTACTAAATATGTCCGAGACATATGTGGCAGCTCAATACTGGATCTTATTTTCTCACTAAAAAAGTTTATGTAGGAAGGGTATAATGATTTGCTCATCTAATGCTAGGTATTCTTTTCAAGGAACCTTTAAGTACTGATCCAAAATTAGTAGGAATGACCCACAGGTATATCTGCTTCAGCTTTGAGGGACACCTTCTGGTCAGCCTCAAGAACAGATTCACTGTTGTATGGACAACAAGCCTGGAAGCATAGTGTAGACATAGTCAAGATGTTTAGCATTCATTCCTGGTACTTTCAAACATACAAATAGTACTAGTTTAAATCTTAATGGGGTAACTAAAGAATGAAGAAAGAGAAAAGATAATGGAATTAACAAAGCAGTAGTCAACAGATTGATTAGGATAACAATTTATTAAATAAATGACTTAGAGGGAAGACACTGAGTTATAACATTTATATAAAATAACAGGGGAAAATGCTCACATAATTTGGATATGCACTTTCCTACATATAGTTCAAAGAAAGATACAATGTCAAAGAACAAGACAAGATTTAATTAATCATGAAATCAAGTAGAAAAATTACGTATGTAAGAGTTCATTTGTAAGAGTTGAGGAGATAGGTCAGATAGGTTAAAAAGAGAAGTTATAAACTGCACCAAACTATCTAAAAGTGCAAATTCAAATTCTCGTTTACAGTCTCTTGCCCACAGAGGTCAAGGACACCACTTGCATTCATTCCGTGAGTTCTCAGGGAGAATGGTAAATTGAGATTTGCCAGAAGCAGAAAAAGAGCAAGATATGTGTTTTAATCTGATCCTTTATCACACTTCTAGAATTTTGTTTTTATTTCTTGCTTTTGGGTAAAGGAAAAAAATATTAAAAGATTAAAATGACAACTGATTAAAAGGGTCCCAGTTCATTCCATTCTCAGATTATTTTGAAATCTTACCAAAACCATTCCCTGTTAGGACCTGGAAGGAAAAATTTATCACTTCAGCCAATGTCAAGAATCAGACTACAATTCACCAGCATAACGGTCTATTGAACGTGTTCAGTGACTGTAGCCCAGTCTCCAGGCAGGTTTTAGAGTGTAATTAGGCTTCTAACTATTGCCATTATGCAGCAAGATGAAGTTCAATGATTTTATGGGGACCATAAATACTAGGCTTTTATGTGACTTTCCACAAAAATATCATCACTCTCCAAACGTAAATGTCACCTGTGGGTTACTAATTAAAGAGGTGAAATAATGCAGCTCCACTTCAAGACTCTCTGATGTCAACACTTCCAAAACATATGTGAACTAAAAATAGCTCATTCTGTTCCGCTAACATTGCCAAGACAGAATATTGTCATTTCAATACATCCTAGTCACTAATATTCAGGTTTTCAGTGCTACAGTTTATTACTTCTTAAAGTAAGAAAAACAGAGACATATTTTACTCAGAAACACTTCTTCTTCCACTTGTCAATATGTAATTAAAGTAAATGCTTTTTGCTTTTCTATGGTATAAAAATGCTGATAAGCTTCTCTGGCCAAAACCAGGCTTTGCATCCACAGGAATAAACTGAACCTTTCAAACAGCTGCACTGGAGGTGGATTCCTCACAGGAAAAGATATTTCCAGTGCTGTACTTCATGCCCAGTAAATGAACCATACTCCAGCCCTGCAAAGGTATGACCTCCCTTCCACTTTTCTGTGTCCCTTTCTATGGAAGGTCTTCATAGAGCTATAAAAATGCAGGAAGCTGGTGGCCTGCCCTTTCATCACCATGTAGCCATTCAATGCCCATTTAGTGTCTTGACCAAAATTTAAAAGAAAAAAAAAAATTAGCAAGTGACACCATCTAAAAGTTTTATATCTATGACCATTGTTGCATTGCCAGGTGCCTCCCACATTATATGTAAAACTAGTAGCAGTAGCCTCAGAGGGTCTCTGGGAACAGCATGTCTTGCTGGTTTGCAGTCCAAAACTGTACTTGAAGCAGCTTTTTTGTCTTGAGCTATTTTCCTTAAATAGTTGTGCACTACTTTTAATCAGATGTGTTTAATACTGGTCTCTGTGTAATTCCTTCTCTTTGGTTGTTGGTCATCTAGCTACCCAAACTGAATATGGACTTCTGAGGGTTAGACTTTGCTCTCTGTTTTTGGTATGAATAGACTCACCCTGCAACAGGAATTCCATACTGCAAAAAAGATTCAAGTAAAAGATTGGTATTCCTTTCAGGTATTATCAGACCTTAATAACATGGTTTTAAGCAACTATAAAAGTAGAATACCTATTAATGCATAAAGGTTTATTAAACAAAATCACATATATATAGTACTCAATATGTACTTACATCACTGTTTTCAACTTCTTTATCATTAATAACGAATCTGAAGGTAGAATTTGGCGATAAGCTTTCAGCCTGAATCCAGAAACGAACTTCTCCTTTCTCAAGAACCTCATAAGCTAATTCTGATTTCAGAGGTATTGCTGCAGAAAGAAAAGCAATCAAAAGTCAATAATGCATGAATCCTTGTGAGAAAAAGGACTATTGTAGTAAAATATTAGTATCACCCTATTATTTACAGAATGCTGGATATAGAATAAATTTTATACAGGGAAAAGGCATCTAATGCAGTCTTTGGCTGATGTTTAAATTAATTTCTCAAAAGGAGAAAAGAATTTACAGCTTATAGTTTGCACATTGTTTAAGGAATTGGCTAGTAGGTACTTATAGTCTATTGTCAAAGTTAAACTTCAAAAGACTTTTAGACAATGATGATTTTATTCAATAAGAACTAATATTCTTCTAAATGAATGGAAAGATAATGAAGCAAGCTGTTCCGTGAAAAATGAAACTGCCGTTGTCTCAGGAAGAACCTTTTTGGAGCTCCAGTCATTAGTATGTAATTATATTTCTTCTAGAAGTATCAAATAGATTCAGATCTTCAACTTACTTGGATTCTTTATTTCATTGCTTAATGCCATCAAACGTTCCAACTCTGAAATTAAGAAAAATACTTATGTTTTAATTTATTCTGAAAAATACTGTCAGAAAACAAGTGTCAAAGAAGGTATTTGTCAGCATGAGCAGATAGTGTTCTTAAGCCTTATATGTGAAATACCCAAATCCCTTCAGAAAATCATGACTAAAAAATAAGATTTAAGAAACTTAAAATTCTTATACATGGATTTAGCGAGTGTTCCTATTTCATGCATTTTCATGCACACTCTTACGCAAAAGAATCTAAACAAGGGATGAAACCTATTTGAAACACTCTATGGGATTTAAATGAAAGACGGGAGACAATGGCTTCTAAGCAGTGTATGAGGTTCCTTCATCTGCTGACTTCTTTTCTGACACTGTACCTGAAAAGCTGGTTTTACTGTGGCAGGAAACAAGATTGAGTGCAGGTTAGTCTGAAAAAGGTACAGAAAGTTCTATTTAATGCACTAAATCCTCACGAAGGTTGCGCAAGAGTCTAGAAATCACTTTGTTAGATTTTCATACTAACTCTATTTATCATATTAGTTACTAATAAAGATTTGGAAGATGAACATTACTGCCAATTCCAAATTTACTGGTAATATAAAGACCAGAGGAAATTAGCAAGGATTTATGACATGGTTTAGGATGTAGCAAAATTACAGGAGAATTTATAGTATTTTAGGAGGTAAGTGGGCAGTGAAATAATGGTTTTCAGTGCTAAGCTACAAAGTCGGGCACTTGTGCAGGGATCCAGTACAAATAAAAGTGTAATTTCGAGTGACAGATATGACCAGGGAATACATGGGCTAAATGTGGGATGGAGAAAAACTTTCAGTGCTCTTCTACAAAAAAGCCTTTGAAGGTAGGACTGATGGTGACAAGACCTACAGACAGGTTTCAACGATGCTTCAAAACTAAGCCAAAGAGAAGTTCTCATGATCAAATGCATATCTGTCTTTTTCTATAGTAAGTATTCACTGGAAAATTAAAAATATTACACACTTAGCTTTCCTAGAAGAAGCAGGTATTGGTAATGACTAAGAGTCACAAAAATGGTCCATGTTCTCCAGAACCATGTATTTTGTTGCTACGCATGGATTTCTTCTCAACGCCTACTTTGAATGGGAGGTTTGACATGGTTCATAATGTGATAAAAGTCCTGCCTACTGTCAGACTCACACTCAGTCTCATCTCCTCTCCTGAAATGACTTAGAAAGAAGGTAAGCAGAGGGATTTTCATGCTTAAGGAACTAGGCATAGCAATTACAGCCTATGGACTGGGAAAGCACCAAAGTAATTTTTGTGCTATTTAAAAATAACAAAGTCCCACCCCGCTCCTTTGCCTTTCACCTCAGCACCTCTCAAGGGTAAACCAAAGTCAGACTGCAGCAAATTCGTTGCAACTCCAATGAAACAAAATGGTTACAATGAAATAAAAGAAAACTAATCTAAATTTAAGCCAAAGGACAATTTAACCCAATGTTTTCAGATTGTATTAAAACAACATCTTTTTTTCTCCACTCTTCTCACTAATTCTCTGCATCTCAGTTATATGAAACTATATCTAGAGCCTCAAGGCCTGTCTCTATATTAGGCTCCTTGATAAGCAGAGATCAGATCGTAGCTTTACAGCTAACACAGAATCAATTATTATAAGATGTGAAAGGCTATAAAGTCAAAGCACAGCAAGTGTGACATACTAAAGAGAAAGAGATTCACAAAACAGTGGGAAAAGCAACACTTTCAGACATTTAACTGAAAGTGTAACAGATATTTGCAAACAGAATCATAGTCCCAGCATAAAGAAAACAATTCTAATTGGGCACATTCTTTAACTTTTTTTTAAAGAAAATATTGCCTTAAGTTATCCCAACTTTCATTATTGTGATAATCAGCAAAATAAGTAATCACACAAAGCCTGTTGTGTGGTCCTTTTTGTTTTTCCTTAATCCATAGGAAAGAATGTAAGAGTTGTGGGGTTCTTTTTTTTCTTGGAAAATTTTTAGTGCAGTTGCGGTGATAAAATGAAGAAAGACTTGAGATGGCAAGGAACTTACCTTCATCATCCATAACGAAGCTGGATGAAACCCCATCTGTGTCACTAACTGAGACAGAATAAGTTCCCAAGTCTGATTTATCAGGATTTTTGAAGTACAGCTTAGAACTAAAATCATGAATAAAGAAGGATATAATTAGTGGGTTTGTCATGTTACTGAGAATTTTAACAGGACAAACTTCTAATAATTTGATAGACTGGCATGACTTACTGACTTCCTTCTGTTTCAGTCTTAAACTTATCAGAATCATCAATCTCCTCATATGATTTACCCCATGCAAAATGAGATGCATCTGTAGCCTCTTTGCACTCAAAAGCCAGGTAAATATTACCCTCGTCATCCACACCCGAAAAGATTTCTTTTGTTCCTGCAAAATAGGAATAAACTCAAATGTCAAGGCTGCATTTTTCTTTCAAGCTGCAATTCAGAAATTACTAAACCCATGCAAGTTTTGTCCATCTTCACTAACAGATACTGATCTTACTTGCAGATGTTTAAGCATGTCTATGTCACATGCTAACTCAGCACCACATACTAGCAAGATTCTTACTCTACACAAAAAAAGGAATACTAAAAATAATAGAAGTTTATTGAGAAACAAATCTATAAAATGAAACTGCATATGAGAAGATAGAAACCATTTAAGTAAATTTTTATTATCAGTCTTGAAGCTTTAATAAATGTGTTGTCATACTTCTTTTCACTCACAGCAAGTAGCATCTTTGTTTATGAGAATAAAAAATAAAATAACTGATGATCAAATATTTCCTGCAGTAAGTAAATCAAAAATTCTTGACAGTACCTCTGTATCCACATGATTTTTTCTTTAAGTTTTAAGCCTAAGAGCTCTTTAACTCTTGTAATACTTATCTGTGCTACAATATCAAATCAGATTAATTAAATTCACTTCTAAGTATTTCAGTATTTTAGAAGCAGAGGAGATAAAACAGTTTATTACCTGGCCGTGCCTTGACAAGCACTGGTTCAGATATCTCAGATGACTTGCCTACCCCAGCATCATTCACTGCACGAACTTTGAAAACATAGGTATGACCCTCATGTAAATCAGTGACCTTGAATAAGATGAAGAGCAAAACCAATTTAAAAACAGCCTAAACTCTTTTGTTTACTTATATGAAGATGTTAGCAGAAGCCCAAGTTCAAATACACATCTTTGTCGTACTTAATCAGATGTCTTTAGAACTCAGTTTTGAACACTAACTAATGAAAATATTACCTTAAAATAGCGCTTTGAAGTAGGTTTCTCATTAGCAGTGATCCAATCTTCTGTATCTACTTCCTTATAGTCCACTAAATACCCAGTAATAGGGCTTTTGCCTTCATACACAGGAGCTTTCCACAGAAGAACCAGTGATGTATTTCTAACTTCACAAGTCGTGAGATCGTAGGCAGGACCTAAAATATTTCAAATGTTGGAAGTTCACTTCAATATAATAAGGTTTGGCCCTGTAGAGGCCAAAACGCACCACTTCAATTTTCTTTTGACGGTGTTAGTTTTCAAAAATCTCATCCTTTACAATAAACCTCGTATATGTGGTATTTAGGTCATTTTCCCCTCATGGCTGTCTACAGCAATACCTGCTTTATGCTGTGAGTGACATTAGTATTCTGAAGCATACATTCTTAGCTA
This sequence comes from Pelecanus crispus, assembly GCF_030463565.1. Taxonomy (NCBI): domain Eukaryota; kingdom Metazoa; phylum Chordata; class Aves; order Pelecaniformes; family Pelecanidae; genus Pelecanus; species Pelecanus crispus. The sequence goes on from NC_134645.1 coordinate 108,849,349, forward strand.
GATCTCAGTAACTCCATTTTAAGGGAAAGTTATTCATGTGGAAAATCCATGCAGTTTAAAATTTTCCAACAAGTTACAGAGCTTTCTTGTCTATTATTTAATTCACCAGCCCCACATCAAAGTTGTTTCACTGAGCCTGACTCAGGTTCATAATTTAGTGTCAGTATTTTTATTTTTTGTTGGTATACATGAACCATGATCCTTCAGACTGATCTAAAACCCACTGGCACCAGTGGACTTTGGATCAGGCTTCTCATTCCCTGACAGAAGAGTTTTTCATTGTGAGGTGGATAACAATAGCCAAGAAGAACTTCTCAAGAGGGTATCTGTTAGAACTATTTATGCCAAAAACATCCTGATGCTCTATGAATAAGTGAGAGTTCATACCTTTGCAGCTATCAGGTTATGTTCTCCCTGCTATTCTTTCCTTCTCCTTCACTTAACTGTTCTAGTGCCATTCAGTTTAACTTGTAGCACTTATTTTTTACTATACCCTTGATATTTATTTATACCAGTAGACTATAAAAACATTATCATATCAGTTGCCTACCATGGTGAAAACACCCATGACAGAATACTAATATTCCACCAAATAATGTAGCTGGAAGCTTGCTTCTTGTGCTTTAAATTTAGAGTAAGGAAATCTGAAAGTATTTGAGACTTAGGGATTTTCTCAGTGTTTTCAGTTTGGCCTAATTCAAGAAATTCCTTTTCCCTACAACGTCTCACCATTTAAAATAAAGAAGAGTAGAAAAACCTTACAAATAAACCTGATTGCATTCCAGCCTACATGATGTTAACCAGTGATGAAGGGACATGAAATTTGTAAAGGATGATATTCAGCAAATATACGGCAAAAAACAGTAGAAAAATGTTTCTCCATAGTGGATAAGCACATTTCAGAAAAGAAACATGTAAGTACCTGTTGCAGACCTTATGAGGATAAATACTAGATTTCTGATGGAAAGACTATTTTTCAAGGAGCCTAAAGCCTTCTCTCAGGGCTCTTTAAAAATCCCAACCTAAATATCTAGATATCCACAGATAATTAAAATTCCATTGACAGATGCACCTGCTAGAAATCTAGACAGCAGAAGAAAATGTGTAATGAAGTATGTTCTATTCTGAGGATTCTGAGACCACAGATATTTCATTTTTTTAAGTCATGTAAAATAATTCATTAGCTATCATTGCTAACTCACAGAGGCTCACAGAGATACCTAAGACTAGAGTTCTGCAGAAGGATGAAATAATTATGGGCTCTGGGCAAGGAATCCATCACTCATGCTGGAAATCCAGCAAGGGGTTTTGGCCTGTCTAAGGAAACCTGCCTTCCATATCAAAAGGTGGAAGAATATTTCATTGACACTGGGAGTATATTGTAGTCACGTGACAGTAGTCTTCAGTATCTTTAGTAAGTCAGGGAAGAAGGTCAGCCTCTTTCTCTCAGTCTTAAATCTCAATTATTTCATTTCATTTCACTATTTCTAAATCATTGTTTAAAAACTTATTCTAAAAAAGGTTTGTGAAATATTTTAACAGGTTTGGCAATTTGGGGGGAAGGGAGTTGTTTGTGGTGTTTTTTAAAGCAGGAAAAATGCAATACTCTCTGTTCAACTAGTTTCATAATGAGAACAATGTAATCAGCCAAGGAGTACAAAGGTCAGATTGTTCATTATGAAAATGGAATTTCACGCTCTTCATTTTCTGAAAGTGCCTTTTATTTTATTTCTTTATATATCATTTAAAACGAAGGATAATCTTCACTTGTTTACACACCAGGCAATTTGACTGACGTTTTGAAAACACTGTAGAGAGTATAAATCACAGATCCTTTCTTTAAGGAAAATAATTTTCTACTGATGATGCATTTATACTAAATACTACAAAAGGATAAGAAAATGTAATTAAAACAAAGGGAGTTAAGGTCAGGAGATTAAACATTCTGTTATTGACCGCTTTGCCATGTCATTAAATCCAGAAGGTAAGGTTTATGAACTCAGAAGAATTTAGCTAGAAACCGTGAAGAACAACTCTCTGACAAGCAGCTTTGCAGAAAAGAATCTGGGCCTTAAAAAGAAGTAAACTTGGAACTTAGCATAACAGTGTAATGGTTTTTTTAAAAAAGACAAATAGAAGGGAATTTGTATGCAGGCAAATAATTGTAGGAGGTGTGGAGTTGCCATTTCTCTGTTGAAAAAAATTTATTTGAAATAATGTCTCCAGTTTGTGCGCTGCCATTCAAGAAAGACATGAACCAACTAGAAAAAGTTCAAAGAATAGCAAAAGACTGTCATTTTAGGGATAGGGAATACATGATCTATGGGGAAAGGTTACATGAACCAGATTTTGTCAACTTAAGGGGAAAGCTAGAGGTCTGACAAAGTCTTTGAACACATAGAAAAGCTGTTGCCAAAAGAAAAAAGAATAATCTCTTCTCTGTGTCCTCGGTGGATAGGACAAGAAGCAAACAGGCTTAAATTGCAGGAAGAAAGATTCAGGAATACTAGAAAAACTTTTAAACTGTAAGCATAGTAGGATTAGGAATAGATCCTGTCCAAAGAACCTGGACATTTTCATGGGTAGTTGTCATGGATCGGACAAGCCTCTGTCAATGAGATAGGTATAACTGATCCTCTGTGTGGGCAAGCAGTTGAATTACATGGCATTTGAGAGTCTTTCCTAGTAAGTGATTCCATGATCTTAGTGAATTGTTTCATGTTTCAGGCAAGAATTACTTTTTACATATAACAGAGAAAACTGAAATTTTCCTGCCTTCTTATGCTAATTATGCCTTTTTGAAATCACTAAAAATGCCATTAGTTCTACAAAACCAGATTTAAGGATTTGATATTTTTTTTTCTTTAGTGAGAAAATAACTGCATGAACATTTAGCCATGGAACAGATGTGTGTAGGTGTCAGACAGCTCCTGATGACATAAACAAGTATTAGAATGGATCCTTAATTGCATGCCAAAGCTCAGTGTCATAAATAGAATTTGATTTAACAACACAGCAGTATTTTACAGCATTTTGGGGAAAAGAAGAAATATATTAAAGTGGTAGGTGCCTGGGTTGTATTATGGGCTATACTCTGACACCCTTTGTTTAGGTAAATCAGTACCAGACATCAGAAATAGCTTCAGCAAAAGTGTTGCTCAGTATAAGCAAGGGTGTTATAAAATAAGCAGATGGGCCTTCAAAAACCCTTTCATAGATTATTTACAGAACCGAAGCATTACTGAATGGAACCAATTCCCTAGTTGTCTAACATTTAGGCACAAATTTGTATGCTCACATGAGGTAGACTAAAGTTTCACTTTCTTTTGCTGGGGGTCCTGAATTCGCAATACTTCTTAGTTAACATATTTTACAGAGTTAGCATGGCAATTAACAGTCTTTAGCTACATCTACACTGCTAAACTACAGACAACCTAAACACAGGTTTGAATACTAGCACACAGTCATTCCTGCTGTGTGTTTGTTAGCACATTTGTCCTAGCACCTGGCTAATAATAATCTCTCAGGTAACACCTGGGTACAATCTGGGGAAAACACATAAATAAAGGCACACTAGCTGTGAATGGAAGACTTTAGCTGTGAACTGTGAGCCACACTGTGCTACTTGCCTCTATGTCAAGAAACAGCCCCCTGTTGTGTCTTATTTATGAACAAAACCTGTAGTTTTGGAGTCTGAAACTTCAGGAATATTCTTAATAAACTGCAATTATGGTGCAGGGATGCCTCTGTATTGTATAGGTGGTGAGTGTGAGGTGGAGCTTGTAGGGCTGGGGGTGAAGAGCTGATAGACATCAAAACAGCCTAAAGGCTGAAGACTTTCTGCTCTGAGCTGATGTGGGCAGTGAAAGGAGACACGCAGCAAGCTAAGTAAAGGTCACTCACTTTCCAGGACATTCAGTGTCATCAGTGGGGATATGGCGGTAGCTTTTAACAGGAGATCTCAGAAGCAATGGCAATCTCAACACGTAATACAGCAGAAATGAACCAAAAGACATCCAGCAGAGTTTGGCTGGAACATTACACTGCCTGTGTTTTAAGGAGTTTATACTGAATTGAAATTCATGAGGAACTAGTAGACTTACCGGGTTCTGGCATAGTCCAGGCTTTACACTTAAAATGTTCACTAGGATCTGAAGGTTGACCTATTCCAACCAGATTTGCAGCAGCAACTTTGAATTCATAGAAGGCATCTTCTGTCAAATCCTCTACCTTTTTTGAGAAAACAATTCAATATATCAAAAGCTATTATTTATATTCTTTTAATAAATACTTAAAAATAAGCATTCTGACATTGGTTAATTAATTATCAGACCTTACTGCTGTGCTGGAGTACTGGAAGGATATAATTTGAAGATTTTACCCTTAAACCAAGCACACTGCAGAAATCTACATTGTACTTCCATGTTTCAGCCACATCATCCTAGGAATAACAGGACTCAATATATTGGCATGAGAGGCTGTAAAAGGTCAGAGCAAAGGTCCAGGGAGCCCACTCAATGAATGACCACTAGCAGATACTTATGGGTGACTGTTCTAACATGAAATACCTTCTTGTATTGCTTACAAATGGCTATTCATAAGCCATTCACTTAAGCAAGAGTTCATATGGTATTTTGGTCTAAAGAGGTCATAGTGGACTGACCAGGGAGGAAAGGAAAACACCAGGAAACTAAAGGAAAAGCTAATCCAATTAGTTCAGCAGTGTGCTGATGTAACTCTGGGAAAGATTCTCTCCATAATTTTTTCTGGCTTCTGTACATCTTTCTCTTAATATTACCTACTATTACGTGAGGAAGTAAGCACTGGAAATGGGATGACTAGACTCTGTGCTATACCTCTGCGAACATCCCTGGTAAATGATCCCTGACTTATCTAATGAGTCCATCACCACATCACCATCTCAGCTTTTGAGGTCATGGTAGACAAGCTATAAGGCATGAGCTTCTTGACACCCTGAGCACCTCATGGTAGCAGCTCTCTTCTATCCTTCCTCTTCCAGACCACCTAAATGCAATAAACACGTCTTCTACACCTCAGTCCTCTGCATAATTTTCCCAAAATTATTTTTAATCATATGTCTCAAGAGAAAGAGGCAGCTGAGGGTAGTACTTCTAGTGGAGATACTGAACAGTTTTCGGTATTCATGAATAGACAAACTGTGACTATGTTCTCTGGGAAAATGTGAGATAAAAAAAGATTTTGGTGTGATTTTTTTAATGGTGACAAACATGATGGGGCAGTCTATTGGGTTTGCATGGCAAGGTTTTGGTAGCAAGGGGGCTACAGGGGTGGCTTCTGTGAGAAGCTGCTAGAAGCTTCCCTTATGTCTGATAGAGCCAATGCCAGACGGCTCCAAGACGGACCCACTGCTGGCCAAGGCTGAGCCCATCAGTGACAGTGGTAGTGCTTCTGGGATAACATAGTTAAGAAGGGGAAAAAACTGCTGCGGAACAGCAGTCGGAGAGAGGAGTGAGAATATGTGAGAGGAACAACTCTGCAGACACCAAGGTCAGTGAAGAAGGAGGGGGAGGAGGTGCTCCAGGTGCTGGAACAGAGATTCCCCTGCAGCCCCTGGTGCAGACCATGGTGAGGCAGGCTGTGCCCCTGCAGCCCAGGGAGGTCCACGGTGGAGCAGATATCCACCTGCAGCCTGGGGAGGACCCCACGCCTGAGCAGGTGGATGTGCCCAATGAGGCTGTGACCCTGTGGGAAGCCCACGCTGGAGCAGGCTCCTGGCAGGACCTGTGGACCCGTGGAGAGAGGAGCCCAGGCTGGAGCAGGTTTGCTGGCAGGACTTGTGACCCCGTGGGGGATCCACGCTGGAGCATCTGCTCCTGAAGGACTGCACCCTGTGGAAGGGACCCACGCTGGAGCAGTTTGTGAAAAACTGTAGCCCGTGGGAAGGACTCATGTTGGAGAAGTTCATGGAGGACTGTCTCCCATGGGAGGGACCCCACACTGGAGCAGGGGAAGAGTGTGAGGAGTCCACCCCTTGAGGAAGAAGGAGCAGCAGGGACAACATGTGATGGACTGACAGCAACCCCCATTCCCCATCCCCCTGCGCCACTCTGGGGGAGGAGGTAGAGAAAATGGGGAGTGAAATTGAGCCCGGGAAGAAGGAAGGGGTGGGGGGAAGGTGTTTTAAGATTTGGCTTTTCATTTCTCATTATCCTACTCTGATTTGACTGTTAATAAATTAAACTAATTTCCCCAAGTTGAGTCTGTTTTGCCCATGATGGTGTCCTGGAGTTAATCTTCTTCCTAGTAGCTGGCATAGCACTGTGTTTTGGATTTGGCATGAGAATAATGTGATAGCACACTGATGTTTTAGTTGTTGCTAAGCCGTGTTTATACTAAGTCAAGGACTCTTCAGTTTCCCATGCTCTGCCGGTGAGGAGGTGCACAAGAAGCTGGGAGGGGGCACAGCCAGGACAGCTGACCCAAACTGTCCAAAGGGCTATTCCATACCATATGATTCATGGTCAGTATATAAGCTGGGGTGAGTTGGCCAGGGGGCAGGGATCACTGCTTGGGGACTGGCTGGGTGTTGGTCAGCAGGTGGTGAGATGTTGTATCACTTGGTTTTATTCCTGAGCTTTATTTCTCTCTCTTTTTGTTATTTTCCTTTTCACTACAATTTATTATTATTATTATCATCATCATTCACATTGTTATCATTATTATTATTACTATTATTATATTTTATTTCAATTATTAAACTGTTCTTATCTCAACCCGTAAGTTTTCTCGCTTTTACTCTTCCAATTCTCTCCCCCATCCCAGGGGCAGTGCGGGGAGTGAGTGAGCAGCTGTGTGCTGTTTAGTTGCTGGCTGGGGTTAAACCACGACAGATGGTAATTGCTGCCTGATCTCACCCTCTCCTTACCTTGACCCATGAGCCTTTTGTTATATTTTCTCTCCCCTGTCCAGTTGAGGAGGGGGAGTGATAGAGCGGCTTTGGTGGGCACCTGGTGTCCAGCCAGGGTCAACCCACCACTGGCAGCATCAAATACAAGGCCAAAGCAAACAATGTGAGCTAGGAAAAGTCAGGCACTATCACAATTTAGATAGAATTTTCTGAAGATAGAGAGCTATATAGTGATTCACAAGAGAGAATAGCAGCTCAGCCTATAAAAATGGTTTTGAAATCCCAGGCTACTAAGGGAAAGAATATTTGTGGGGTTCCCACAGAATTATTTAATCAGTGAGGGTTAAAGCTTTAGTGATTACCCGCTGCTGTACTGTATATCTCAGGGCCTTCTCTGCTTGCAGTATGTCATAAAATATTCTGTGCTACTAAAAGCTGTCTTGCTTTTATTTCCCATCAGTATTTCAGATTCCAGTCATTCAAACTAATGTATGAAGATGCACCTTCAGGCACAAATACATTTACTGGCAGGAGTGAGAATTAATATCCAATTAATAAAACTCTGAATGGTTTCCGTTAATTTACATTACTCATTTGTTTACAAATGCATTAAAAAATGAAAATATCTGGAAAGCATTGCTTAGTATTGCCCTTTCATGCCTATCTTACCTGCCCTTTTTTATTTCTCAACATCCATGCTCCACCTGCTATGTCAGAGGTGCCAGTTATAAACTCAGTCACAAGCATACATCTGAGGATTGCTGGCTGCCTTCTGTGCATGAAACATTCTTCTTGAGCTCATCTGCAGCATTATTTTCTACTTTAGTGTCAAATATCTGCTAAAGACTTACTTCTGCCCTCAGGTTTATAGGAAAGTTGCTGACTTGCAGAAATAATTTTAAGAAGTGTTTAGGAATAAAATCTGATTGTTTAACTTAATTTAACAAGGGTCAGATTGATTAACTACTTGCTACATCCTATCTTCCTAACCTTTCTTCGTGGAAGTTCACATCAAAATTTTCCTCTTTTAAGAAATATTAAATACATTGTAAGTGCAACCAGAACTAATTTATTTCAAAACTAAAAATCATTGCTCTGGTACTCTCGAAAGGAGGCGATGAGGCATAATGCCAGGTTTATTAATATACTTCCCTTTCCAGCTGAAGGCAGATTTTGAGAGTAAGAACAGGGACAGTTACATTTGTTCTCAGCCCATCTCCATTTAATTTACAAGTCTCCGGTTCTACAGACAGCACGTTCATCTGTCCTGCTAAATGCTTCCATCCTTTCTCTGCATGTTATTACAGTGGTGATACATATAGTGCTCATTAATGAATACAGTTTATGAAGCATTTTATAGCTCATCTTGTTCTTTGTGAAAAACGTGCTTCACAACTTTTTCCTCAAGTTTCCTCATCTGAATGGCCTTATTGGTTTTAGAATTTCATAGCAGGGGATAGCACTGATTCTCTATCCCAGTTTTTAGGCTTGTTGCACTCCAAAATGCACAATGGAAGGGCCTGTTTTTGCTGTAGTAAGTAGTTAAAGAACTTCTCTGCAAGAAAGTAGAACTCTGCCGAAAGCAAAGAAATAGGACAAGTCAAGTCCAGAAAGATAATCATTAAACAGTACCAACCGTATAAATCGTCCGGGTAATAAGGGAAGAATTGACTTCATGCCAGTTTTGATGGTTAGCTTCCCGTTTATCCATATAATAACCGAGGATTGGTGAACCTCCACTGTATTTTGGTGCTTTCCAGCCAAGGGTCATTGAATGACCATCACAGTTCAGAAGTGTGATACCATGAGGATATGATGGACAAGCTATAAGGAAATAAGCATACCGAGAGTTAGGACAGAGTCTAAAAGTGTAGAAGTTGTTTAGCATTTTTTGCATTGCTTTTGTTTTCTGCAGCATACTGTTATCAGTTGTATATCAATAACAAAGTAGTTGTAAAGCTCTTAATCAACATTAATTTTATCTCCAAACAGAAACATGGAAGCTTTTGAAACATCTACCTAATGTGCTGCCCTCTCAGGAGATAGCAAGAAGGAATAGATGATCTTTGGTATGGAAATGGTACTGTCAGCAAAAGTGTCTCCAGACAAAATGTTATGCCAGAAGATTGAAATGGATCAGAAGATCTTTTCCTGCTGAGAACCAAGTAAGTTGCTCAAGTACTTTTAGAATCAGTAAGAATCTCACAATAAGAAAAAAAAAGGCTATGAACTTGAATGAAATGGAGTCATATGACTCTGATCTATGGTCTTCATGTTTTTCCCCTCTTATCCCCATATTATATGCCTACTTCAGACTGAGTGCTTTCTACCCTATAAGGAATAGAAAATATTTAGACTTCCACTAGCTTAACCTATGTTGAGACAGAAAAGACATTCCCTTCATGAATTTACCTTCATGAGTTTACTCCCATCTGTAGCAGAAGCAAAAATGTCACCAAGGCATCTGCCTAGAGATTAAGAAAACTGTTTTCCTGAGCTTTTTACACCCGTACTACTAGCAAACACACTTTCTAGAAAGACCTGTTTTGTATTTACCATCCGTGCATGAAAGTTTGCCCAAAGGTACCCCTTTCTTGTCCCTGTTGTGCTGCAGTCTAAGCTCCTGCCCCTGAAGCTCATCTGATATCTGCAGTTGAATTACAGTATGACTTGAGAGAATGTGACTTACCTCATTCAGAAGAGAATATGTTAGCAGAGGGCCTTAATACAGTTCCTGATCTTGTAGCTGTACTAGTGATCAGCATGAAAACAGATAGTGATCAGCAGAACTGCCCTTTTGTTCTTTTTTTCAAATGTGCTATTAGAGGACATAAAACATGGCCGTTGTGATTTTTACTTCTTCTTGGTAAATAAGAACGGCCATAGCAAACTCCTGTAATTGCCCTTAAATAATACTGCAGAAAGATTCTGTCCATGCTAATGTAAGTCACCTGTAAATAGTCCTGATGAATTCCTGTTAAGGCTACCGAAGTGGATAAACGCCATCCACAACCCATAGGCGCGTGTAAGATCCATGTGCGCTGTGTTTGGTGACATAGCTCATGCAACCCTCATCTTCAAAACACACAGTGACAAAACAAAAAGTGCAAGTGCATTTACAACATAGGGGTGAATGGTGTGAAAGTGTGCACCACCTACCCATATGAGACACACTTTGTCCTAAAAAAAATCAAAGTAAGTTTGTCAGTACCATCTCATTCAAATTTATCTTCTAATAGCCATTCTGAATTATAAATCATTCAGAGGATTATTTCTGACAAGTATGCCTATTGGTCGTCTTCTCCAAGAGGTGGAGGCCATTTAGGTGGGGGAACGATGTTCTATTTTAAATTTTTCAGTATGAAACTGAAACTGTGCAGAAATTAATACCAGACTATACTATCCCAGATCTGTGTACTTTTTGTTCTAAATAATTATCCAGCGCTCCACTCAGCATGTATCATTCCTACTGAAGGTTGCACAATGGATTGTTCTTACACTGAAATTTTGCTTGCAGGGTATCAGAGGAGGTAGATTGTGCTCCAGCCTGGAGCCAAAGGGAATTTTCTGTTTGGTCCAGCCACACAGGAATGAAGTTTCCTGAAAATCTTCTAAACTGAGCAAATTAGCGCTAAACTGATTTACACCACTCCAAATCACCCAGACGCTACTTGTCAAACAATCAAGATTCACAGTTTCTTTGTTACAACTGAGGAGCAGAAGGCAGCCTGGCCATTATAGTGAATCTGACCAAATATTTCTATCAGATATTATTAATAACTTTTTTTTTTAACAATGACTTTTCTCTGTAGAACAGCCCCATGCCAGAGCATAAATTTCCCTAAGGGGATGTGCTCAATAGCTGCAAAATGTACCATTATAGCAAATGAGACCAAAGGAGTTGATTGCTGAAAATATGTAACTCATTCAAGAAACAAGAAGCTGAGCTGCACAGATTCATACTTACTAAGGGCTGCCTGTACTGTTATAGCCTCTGACTCCTGTGAGTTTTCACTGAATCCTACAGCATTCACAGCTTTCACACGGAAGACATACTGCTCTCCAGTTTCCAGACCATGAACAACAAACCTGGGTTAAATAAAAATAGCATCACATATTAGTATATATTTTACGGAACCATTCTGTGCTGTAACATGAAATCTTGGCAACAATAAGAAAGCTCAACCTCATGAATACCTCACAAAGGAAATTTCCAAGACGGAAACCGTAATACAATGATGTGATGTAGTACAATATAATTGGATGGGGCACTGGAACAAAAGTCACAGTACTCATATAAATTGTTAGTGCTGATCTATCAGGTAGAGTCAGATAAACTGTAATATATTCCCTCTGAACTTTGGCTTGCTAAATTCTAATCTATTCTAGGAAGGGACTATATTTTTCACTGTATTTTCATAGTCTCTATCAAAAATAGCTTTCAGATTTGATCTGAGGTTCTAGGTAATTATTGCAGCAGATGGAATAGTCAGAACTATTCTATTGTAGGATATGTTCACATATGAACAAATGAAATGTTTTTCTTATTTTTGTGCTGTCCAAATCCCTTTAAGCAAGAATTAATCTCTACTTTTTCTTTGATCAAATTCTTGACTACTTGATCAAAGGATTCAGCAGAATACAAAGTCACTCAAAATTAATTAATAACTGACAAAATGCACTAAACAACATGATGTGCTTATTATATATGCATAAGAAAATATAAATTACACATCTGAACTTTGCATTTGGTGAGTGATTCCAATAAAAGTAAGTATGATTGTCACAATGGAAATTACTTGAAGAATCACATAATGAAGTGTGATGTTTTCCAGAGGGAGTAAGAAAGCATCAGAATTAGACAGGGCTAGTGTCATGACAAGGGAACTAGAAACAGGGGCTACTGTCCTTTGCCCACAGACGTAGCAGATCAGGGAGCCTTGATGTTTCAGGGGTGGGACACCCGAATTTCCCACACAGCACTGTGGGCAGCGGAAGCACTTTCCCCACCATGTTTATAGCAGACACAATCTGCCCTTTTGCCCTGATGTCCATGGACTATGGGCCCCAGAAGGAAACACCCTGGAAAGTTTTTGAGTTCCCTCTCCTTCCCCTACTTTTCCTCATGTGTATCAGGCCTGTTTACCCCATAACATAGTTCAGACTTTAAAAAAGGTATTTATTTTATGCTTACTCATGTCCACGAATAATGCTTCTAGAACCTGCTTTTATTATTCAAAGTCATGGAGTAGACAAAAGATGCTTCTCTTTGGAGAAAAAAAAAAGGGAGGTGGAGAAATTCTGCCCTGCAAACTGAAAAGCTTAGCTCTGAGAGTCTGCAGACTGTTTTTCTTCCCATTCATTCAACATTCACCTTCCATGATAACACCAGTGCTCAGCACATAAATTGGCTTGATACTTTCCTACAGTATTCAAACATCCCCAAAATACAGTATTATTGTCAATACCTGTTATATTTAATAGGTTTATGGTTACTGGGTTCCCAGTGATTTGATCCCACCACAGAATAGTCAATGTAGTAGCCATATAAATCCTCCTCATGTTTTGGTTTATCCCATTGAACTACAACAGATGTTTTTGTATTCCTTGTGGCCACTACCCGACCAGGTGCAGATGGGACAACTAAGAAAAAGAGAGAAAACATATACTATTATGAAATACATACAAATAAAAGTAAGCTGCAGTAGATGCAACACGGCATACTTTTATCATATTTAATCACTACAGCTATGACTTCTCCTACCGTGTTAATATTGCCATGTGCGATATATTTTTTAGTATATTTGTTTCACTGTAAGTCTGGATATGTCTATATATGTGCATATAAATATATTTATTTTTCTATTTGTTTACTTAGAGTAAACTTAACCTAAGCTATGAGGCTCCCTACTGGTCTGATTTTACATAGGTTTTCCGAGGAGAGAGTTATAGGAGAACATGTTTTCAAATATCAGTGTGGATAAAGGCATACAGGTATAAGAACCTCTCACATAAGAGGTTTATGTATAGCTTATATCCCTGTAGCACTACTGCATCAGTAAGAAATGCACATAAACTGTAGAGGTGTGATATCATGAGTATTAAGAAATGCTACCTTCCAGTCAACTAATGACAACCCCAATTCAGAAAAGGCCAGCTTTACAGGACAATTTTGAGCATATGTTTGAATGCTAAGTGTTTAGCTAGACTTAGCTAAATGGATTTCACAGAAGCACAGGAACATTGATTGGAAGGGATCTCTGGGCATCACCTAGTCCGGCCTATCACAGAGCGTGGGATTATCACCAACACTAAATTGGGTTGTCAGACACGGGTTTGTCCAAGTCTTGAAAACTTCTGACAATAGAGATTCACAGTTTCCCTGCACAACCTCTTCCAGCATTGCCCTCTGCACCTTTTTCACTAAGAATGAACAACCTGAATTTACTAAGCTACAATTTGTGGCTGTTGCCTCTGGGGGTTTTTTTCTCATCTAGCATTGCCGAGAACAGTTCGACACCAACACCTTTGTAAGTCAACAAACTAAACAAGCCCAGCTACCTCCACCTCTCTTCACACATCACAACTTCTAGGCCCCTGGCCATCTTGATTGCCATTCAGTGGACGTCTCCAGTTCCTCTACATCCATCCCTCTAGACTAATGCAGCCAGAACTGGAACTAATACTCCAGGATCATCCTCAGCAGCACCAAGCAAAAGTGAATAAAGCTTCCTTCAATCTGTTGACTACAGTTCTCCCAATGTAGCATAGTAAGTTCACTTTACATGTAATGAAAGTTCACTGTTGTTTTATATTGACCTAAACACCCCGAATGTGCATAAATAGAATCAGAAACGTGAAGATCTAAATGGAAAAAGAAATCTTAGTAAGGGCCAACACACAGTCTGTACACTATAAAATATCTCTCTGAGCTTTCATAATGTAAGGAACTAAGGCAGTGTCTCGGTCTTTCATGACAGGTTGAGAGAGGCATCCAGCACTTGCCTATTGAAGGCATTTTAGTTTCCTCAGAATGATATATTGTGGAGAACTACAAGCAGCATGAAACAAAAGAAAGGCAACATTTTTTTTCATTTAGTCTTTCAATTTCAAAATGAAAAATACTTGCACACTGTTGTACTTTATGCAGTAAGTCTGTAAGATCAAATGAGTTCAGTTTGAGATAAAGGTAGCTACATTTAGGAGTTTATGGGTAAGTGTCTACAAGCTGCCATTATAGTCAAAGAACTAGGGCTTAATTCAGTTACCCAAACAAATTCATTTAGGTCTGTTTTAGAGCATCTGAGACTTCTTCATGGAGCTGCCAGATATGACTCAGGAGATACTGAATACCTACACCCCTCCAAAATGGCAAACTGAAAGCATTTGAAAAGGTACTGATGTATTTTAGCTCAGGTGGTAAACTCCATCCCTGAAAATACTCCTGCCCTTCCTCTTTAAAATAGCATCTTCTGCTTTCTGCTTTCCGCTATAGCTATGATTTATTCAGAGCATCTTGCATTAACCCCTAAGGGATAGCCTATTTTCTGTACTAAGTGAAATAAACATAGTATTTTTCTTCCTTACCTTGGGGAATGTTGAATGGTTTAAATAATTTATATGCATTAATGAGAAATCAAATCAAGTATACATAAAAGCAAAAGATGTTTTTATTTTATCATGTATAGTTATAGATCAAGCTAAAGGTGATGGATTTTATTTTTTTAAATTATGGTAAACATTAAGAAGGCTATATCTATCAGCATTTAGTGAACTATGCTATATCAGATACTATAAATATTTCTCATATTTCTAGAACATGTACTAGTAAGACGTGTGCTCTTAAGGTAACAGCTGTCAATACATGGGGCTGTTATATGTGGCCTCTGCAAAACTGCAAGAGCAAACCAAAAATTTGAACAACAAGATGAATAACCCCCTCCCTAAATTTTCACTTCTGTTTTTGAATGTGGCCCCAAGATAAACGCCTCATTTTCATTTGGAAACTTACCACTGAATATGTAGATGTCTCTTCCCCTATCCCTAAAATCTACTCATCTGCATGCCACAGGAATTTTGCACCAGCAGTAATTTGCAACTTAGAATACTAAGAAAGAAACAAAAGGCTACCTTATCCAGCTGAAACTGTAGGGAATTAGGTAGTATATAATTACCTCAGCCAGACAATATAATTATCTAAGTTAGCAATTAACCTGTATTACCCTATTTTTTGACAAGTCACATTAATAGAGCATCCTGAAGAATGAATAACTAAAATTAATTTAACTTTTTAATAATTATTGCACTCAGCAAGGAGACTTGTGATCATTAGGAAAATTTTGGAATGTTTCTAAAATTCGGCATCTTGGTCTTTTTGAAATCCTTCACAGTATTGAATACAAATTGATTCGATTACTATTATTGTAATTATACTAATCTAATTATAATGAGAGTTGTCTATTTCAATTTTGTAAAGTATCAATTGTATTTAACACTAATGCCTTACAATTAATGTCTTACCAATGGTATCTTGTGGTTGAATAGGTTTTGTGATTTCAGATGGATCACTGATGCCATGCTTGTTTGCTGACAAGACTCGGAAAACGTATGATTTTCCTTCTGCAAGGTCAAACACTGCATAGCGAGGAGATTTTACTGCAACCTGTGCATTGACTCTTTGCCAGCTTCCACTGCCAACCATGGACTACAAAAAAAAAAAAAAAAGAAAAAAAAAGCTGTGAATCACTTCTGTGAACTGTCAAAAAATGAACATATTGCTGTATTGCATCCTGTCATGAATTTATTTAAGAGCTATAAGAGAAGGATCACTCTCAAATGCCTCACTTTAACATATGCAAATTCTCATAGCTCATGCATTCCATTACTCTACAAAAAGGCCTGAATACCTCACTGTCTCCTTGCCTGTCTAGACTTCAATATATGCACTCTTGTACATACAGCTAGCCTTCAGCTAGGGCCATGACCGTCAGCTGTGATTGGCCCCAAAAGAATTACTCTCATGTCCTGCAAAACTCACTTGAACACCCAAAGGTTCAATATAAAGCAAGCAAGTCCTAATCCAAATTCTGCAGAAAACTAAGGAAGGGTATGTTACTTTACTCACCGCTTTATCTTTATGTATTCTGTTGAGTAAGGTCATGTCCCTAAAAGCATTCCTCAAATGAAATAATTACTTTTGAATATTCTCAGTGCAGCTGCTGAACTAATCATCACCACAACTGCACATGGAAGAGAGCCAGCAAACCAGCACTCTGAGAGAAGTCTTCTGTCCATTAGGTTCCCCAGATAAACTCTTGACCCAAAACAAAAATTAGTCATGGAATCTTTCAGCAATTTTAGTAAAACCCAAGTGCCCAGTAAATAGCTTAAATAAAATTTCCTTCAAGCACAGAAAGGTGCATACAAATAAAATGTTTATAAAACTTTGAAACAGAGAGTCTGGAGACAAAATCCGATAGACTGTGAACTTAGAGGAGCAACAGTGTTTCATGGGTGCTTGGAAACTACCCTGTATATAATGAGGCCTGCTATAGATAAATAATAAAAATGTAAACAGCTGGAGCCCGTATATCAAAATCTTTTTCATAGATACTGAACCCACCTAGTGTTCTCAACAGAAAAAGAAATACAACATCCTTTTTCTTCATAATAAAAAGATGGAAAATATGAAATAAAAATTATTTTGCCATATATTTTACTTTCTCGAATGAAAAACATTAATTTTTGCATTTCATTTTCACAGAGGAAAGAATCAACTTCACATTTTATTCTGTAGTTTGGTTTGATTTATCTGTTAAATAACGATTTTAAGGGAACATTGCTATACAGCATAGAGGACTCGTTTCCATTTTGTGTTTCCTGAAGCTTTTAAAAATTCATTTTTATTTTTCAGGACTGTCTTCTTTATTTGAAATAAATTAATTAGAAAATGTGCTTTTCTAAATTAACAGATGACTGTGGAAAACAAAAACCAAACATTCACCTATGAACTGATTGAGCTATTCATATATATAAGTTATTTATATGCAAAAAGATTTTAGATTCAGGTATTAATTAGTATCATGAACCTTTTTTTCTAATAATAGCCTTTTAGTCCTCATTCTCACTTTCCTTCAGTAAGTTTGGCATTTAATTAAGACTTGTTTGCTCATCATTGTCATTGCTTTATACTGTTTCTGGAGCTATATAAAGCTATTTCTGTAAAACAAGCAGGTACATATATTTTCCAATTCATACTTAGAAAGAAATCCAACTAACCAAGTGTAGGTGTCCACTCAATGGAAATCTACATCTGAGCTTTTTATCTGGGCTATTTCTGCATATTCTGGAAACAACGAGGTATTTTCATGCCAAGAGATGGTTCAAAATCCTTAAGTCAGTATGCTTGGAATTTATTGGTAAGAGCAGATGTATGAAACTGGGAATAAGTACAAGGAAGACATACTATTTTATTGCATAGAAAGAAAACTAGATACTTATTTCTATGGAAATTTTCATTTCTTCTTTTGAATGTGAAGGCAGAGCAGGAAAAATCATGGACAAGCTTGCTGGAAAATTTAACTAGTGAGTGGACTTCACGTTACACCTATTGGTTCAACATCCAGCAGGTAACGGAGGATGAACAATGTAACGATGGGCTATAAAGGTCTTTTGAAGTGGAGATTTTGATGTGACTGAGAAGGAAAAGACAAGAGGGGGACTGCAAAAAGAGGAGTGATGTGAACAGAATGATTGGCTGGGAAATGAACTTTGGAGGAATGTGCTGAACAGATGTGAGAAAAAAAAAAATTGCATGGTAAGGGCCTGAAAAAAGGCTGTCACAATATTCAAGATGCAAATTGAATGTGTGGCAGTTTTATGGACAGTTTTAGTGTTTGTGGATTGTTAAGAGGGGGCATATGGTAGAGGCATAATTCATAAAAACTAAGTATAGCTTGGCATGTAAGTGTTTGAGAGGTCAGGTATGAGGCCCAGTTTACCTACTGGGGAAACTTTGTAGCAAGGAGGAAAGATCATGACCTCTGGCTGTAATCCAACATACTTAATTTAGAAACCTGGCTTGGGGACAGGTGTATCTAAATCTTAGTAGCTTAGATGGGGGAAGAACAAACCTCACCTACAGTGATCACTGAAGTCCCCTGTCAAGTCAAAGGAAAGAGGAAGGCAGCCATGAAGACTACCAGGGAACAGTGAACCTGAGATAGGCATCTGCCTCTCCACTGACCTTACAGGGAATAAATTGGAAATGTCAGGGTATAGCAGAGGGTGCCGTAAGCCTGCAAAAAAGAAAGTGAAGATCAAATTATGAGTCACTGTTTATTCCTTGCTCTACCACAGGACTACCAGAAACTTCCCTGGGCTCAAGCTGCGCCAGGGGAGGTTTAGGTTGGAAATTAGGAAAAATTTCTTTACAGAAAGGGTGGTCAAGAATTGGAACAGGCTGCCCAGAGAGGTGGTGGAGTCACCATCCCTGGAGGTGTTCAAAAAATGGGTAGATGTGGCACTTGGGGACATGGTTTAGTCTAGTCTACCCTTGATTGGTTTAGAGTGGACTTGGTAGTGTAGGTTAATGGTTGGACTGGATGATCTTAAAGGTCTTTTCCAACCTAAATGATTCTATGATTCTATGATTCTATTCCCTATAATATAGGCAGGCTGCAAACTTCCAGTCTTGCCTGTAAGATTGCAAAATCTTAAGATGTTTCTTTTCCATTAAACCAGTACCTTACACATGTAGTGTGTTCTCATTTTAGACAGCAGTAAGCAAATAGCACAGGGGCATCCTTCTCCCCAGACCTTGAATTTCAATGCTCATTAAGTCATGTAATAAGACATTTGACTGTCCATGCTTCTCTAATATCCCATTACCTCATCCTGCGAGACCTCAGAAAGTGTTAGTTTTATTGTTCATTCTGTAGTTCTAAAAATGAGTTAAATGTAATTGCACACAGCAATGAGACACCTTACAGCTGAATGCCACTGTACAGTACAGTACCTTCTCAATGAAATACGTCAGTGGCTCCCTGCCACGGGGAACAGGTGGATCCCAGCTGAGTACAACATATGTTTTACTGATTTCTGAAGCATGTACATTGGTGGGAGGGCCTGGAATCTGAATATCGCCTGGAAGAGTAATAAATGTAGGGAGTGTTAAACATTAGATTAACCTCTGGGTCAGCACTCATGCTACAGCTCATCTTTCTGAACTCCCACCCTGTAGTGCAATGCTCAGCTATTAGGAGCTATGATATCATCTGTGCAGTTCATTTCCTCATTTCAATTAAATTTTGAGAAATTAAACATCAGTATTAAAAGTTAAGCTATTTACTTTTTCAGTAACTCAATATGCCCCCTGAAAACCTATGCATTTGTCACACTTCTTTTCTTTGATCAAATTTGAATTACTTCTGCCTGCTGGGCAGAATGCCGTGGAAAAAACCTACTCACTATATGCAAGTAAGAGATTTTTTTTTTGATCAAAGACAGCAGTCCAAAGAGTTATTACAAGAAATTAGACTAGAAGAAGGTATCTGGAAAGGAAGTACAGTAAGGAGAAAAGCAGCTTAAAACAAAGCAGAAAACAGAAAAGGAAGAAGAACGTATTAGCAATGGATCCTGCAATGTGACGGTATTACCAGCTGTATAGTCTAAAACTTTCTAAAAACCATGGATCGGAGGCATAACAATATGTCACCAGCCCGCTGCTGACTCAACCAGTTGGTGTGGCCTGAGCAAACCGCTCCCCACTCACCCTGCAGGGTTACCAGGAATGTGAGGCAGGGCGTGCGTACCCTGGGCCAGGCTGGAGGGAATCAGTGTGGGCCTTTGTGGTCATGCTCACCCACCACAGCATAAGAAACCAGTTTCGCTATCCAAGGGATTACAATGGTGTAAAAGAGCACTAGATAGGAGAGGCTTGGACCTATGACAGACAGCTTCTGGCATAGCTACACAGCCCTGAAGAAACCTCCTCTTGGTAATAGGTCATAAATAGCAACTCAGCAGATACCTACAAATACTTTATTTTTATGGCTTGCAATAGAGAAAGCAAGAAGTTTCATTCTTTTAAGGTATGTTTTGCCACTTCTCAGGCTAGCAAGGAGCATATATCCTCTATATGCTCAGGATTTGACATTAAAAGTGAGAAAAATGTTTCAATAATAATCTCTAAATCATGGAAGTGATGTTTTAACAGTTTATAAGCATCTGTAGAACCAACCAGGCTCAAACTGTACATTGAAGTTATTTCATCACACGTTTCCCAATCAAAAACAGACTTTTTTAAAAGCAAACTGACACATCCAAAGAAGTGTTTTTCCTCAGTGTTTTCTATATTTCATTTCCTACAAATACACTTTTTCTTTAAGAAAGGCACATGAATCAGCTGCGTTTAAGACAAAATTGCTGACATACAGTCAAGAAAATTACGATAATCTTTCACAGCATAATGCATAATGTCAAAAGGTTTCCAATTGGTTGAACATAACTAACATGTTTTCTTACATCCTTGAAAAAAACAAAGCTGACATAATTTCTAATCATATAACATGATGGTACAGTCTGCTCTCTCAGAATGGAAGGTCATCTGGCACTAAAAAGGAAAATCCATTTTTGATCTATGAGATCACTTTTTCAAAAATGGTCTCCAATCTTGCAGATGACAGTAACAATCTATATAAACACTGGCATTTGGATATTCATACTCCTTTATTAAATATGCACCTTCATGAAACAGAAATCTAAATATCATTACTTGTGATTATGCCAGAGTGGCCATTTAATATTTCCAATCATTCTCAGGCAAACCTGAGAGCAGTAGTATGTTCTTGGAAGCCAAACAAGTAAGATAAAAATATTCTGATCCTATAATGTGATTTTGATCCTATAATATCCATATCAATTCATTTATGGTACCATTGTAAAAATACAGAAACTTCATCTGTCCCACTTGTGCACTGGAGAAAACATTTAATGTCTGATTCTTCTTCAAACTACGCTTGTTCTCAGCTGGTTTTCCTTTTACTATGTTATTATTGGAGTTAACAGCTTTATAACCTTTTTGAAAGAGAGTAGGCAGAGGGGTTTTTTACAACTTAGTCATTATAGTTAACATTTTTGGCATTTTAAGTGAAATGAAGATCATTATCCAAGCACCCCAAAAATCACTACATATAGAATCAACCAAAGACAGAAGAAACTCAAGCTTTATCTCAAAAGCTGGCAATGATCTCTCCAATTGTCTTGAGGAAAAACAATGTTTAGTGTTTAACCTTAACCTTAAGAACAACCTCTCTATTCAGATATATATTAATTAAAGAATTGGGATGGATTGCATAAGTTTTTATGAAAATGGAAATAACTTGCTCAGATCATCAAATTCAGTCTGAAAAGCTATATTTAGCTCCCAGAAGGATAGAAGGAAAAGAAATGTGGGTGATCAAATGCAATGTTCAGCTGTTTAAACTCAGCTTAGCACTAGCCAAAACAAAAAAGTGAGGAGGTGCTGTCAGCACATAATGAAAGCAGTGCTCATGAAAGGGTGTGATGTTCTCTGTCCTTTTAGACGTCACCTTTCACTTCTGTTCTCTCAGCCTTGCAAGCCAGAAAATCCGTCTGTCTTATTATTATAAAGAGTTTACTCACTAGGTGGATTTCTGTTCAAGCTATGTTTCTAATTACAATGCTAAATTCCTGGGATATAAACAGATGGACTGAAATCATAGAAACGCTACATACCTTCAAGGTCATCCTTCCTGATGGTAATCTTTCGCCCTTCATCCACATGAATAGCTGTTAATCAAATTAATTCAATTAATTTCTTGAACCAGCTTAATATATTTACAAATTTTGCAAAATATTATTCATCAGCTGTTCAAAAACCTGTATACCTCTATTTCTATAACTCTGTTATTAAAGCCTTCCACAGATGGAGTCCACTGAAAGTCATACACTGCTTCATTCACTTTCATAGGAAAACAGAGCATGGTAAGACATTGCTAAAAAGCAAGAATCATACTCACAGTAGATTGACTCAATTCTGTGGCAGATTAGTAAACAATTGTATCATGAATTGGACATTTGTTATAGGAATTAATCCTAAAGCTAAATGGAAACACAGCATATTCAACTTAAACTTTACAAGCAACATTGGGGCAGTGCTCTGCATTCTTAATGACTTTCATTCCCCTCTGAGTAAAAGGAGCACACAAAACAGAAGGTATGCAAGAACATGATATACGGAATCTGCACAGGGGTTTAGGACATGGCTAAATCAATAAAACTACTCCCAAGAGCAAGCCAGCTTACTCTATTCATGGAGGAGCTCTCATAAGGCTCCTTTGCAGTCTGCAGTGGCCTTGAGCACAAGACCAGCTTTCAGAAAGCGCTTGTTCGTTAGATTGCCTTTTTCCATCTGCCAGAAAAGTCACAATATCAGAGACTCCCTCAACCTGTAGCATGGGGGCTTTGTGCCAGTACTGGTGAGAAAAAAAAACGTGGAAAAATACAACAGTCTGTGGGCCAGTGAATTCATATGACAATTTTTACTTTTTCTTTAACTAAAACACACATAGCTTTTTCAAAACTACCAGCAAACGTAGAATTTTATGGAATCTGAGGACCCATCTCCCAGAGCAAATAATACAAGCTTCCAGGGCGTATTAGCTCTTTTGAAAACATTGCTCCTTGTGATAATGAGTGTCTATGTTTAAAGCTAAGCAAAAACAGCCATAATGGAGATGGAGTACCCAGATCCTACCAAATTGTCTGTATGGACCTTGCCATTCCAGCTACATCCCCCACCTTGAAATTAGTGAGATATTACATCAAAGGAAGAAATAAACTCTGCTCTTTAGGTTAACTAAGAAAGGAGAATCTGAAAAAAAAATAAGATCGAATATTCAACATCTGTTTCAGCTTTACATAACCTACTTTGTGTTCTTTCCAGGTCAACAGGGTCAAGAGCTGCAACAGGTTCAGAGACTCGAGAAGGCCTGCTAATACCAGCACTGTTCACTGCTCTCACACGGAATATGTAAGACCGTCCCTCGTAAAGACCAGTCACAGGATACTTGCAGATTTTTACAGGAGCATCATTGCACTGGACCCAGTTTTCCAAACCTACTTCACATCTTGGAGTAACAGAAGACAGCATTTATCAGTATCGTCCCACAATAAATATACACCATCCTACACACATCAAGTCAGAATCACAGAAGTCATCCTCACTAAGTTGAGGAACTAAACCGTACACCTCATTAATGAAAGTCACACACTTTAAACGCTCTTTCCTCTGATCAGACAACCAATTCCCACCTTGCTCATATTTATTCATAATGCAATTGCAAAGGTCATTTTTCTTGCATGGTTTTTGGCCTTTTCAATTCTCTCTGCTTCCCTTCCATTTGGTTCTCTTCTTTGTTGTCTAAAGAACAAGTTATTCACTTTTATTTTTAACATGTATCTCCACAGAACATGCTCAAATTGCAACATTCACCTAATTCCTTCCATCTCTTTCTTGTCATATTTTTAAGCAAGCGTCTTTGTGCTTTTCCCTCCAGCAATGGTTGGGCCACAGAGTGTAGGAGTCATCAAGAAGCGGAGTGATGTCCTCACACTGGCTCCTTCGTGTGTACACATCTGTTTGGGTCCTACTACTACAAACTTTTGTGGAGAAGACTGCCTTTTGCCCTGACAGTACCAGAAAAAATAGGGTCATGATCAAGGGCTCCTTGGTGCTGCAGTAATCCAAGCAAAATGTCAAAAGACACATCTGACTAGATTATGCACAAAATAGGTGAAATATTCCCACGATCTATGCACTGCACAAACTGGGTATAAGTGATAGAGTCCCCAGGGCTTAAGTTAATTTCCTCATACTGACTGCCATTCATAAGCCAACATTTTCCAGCAATTCCCAGACAGTTGTCTCTCAACTAGACCAAATAACAGGGTAGTAAATAGCAAGGAGCTGCAAATGTGGCTTTTAAGTGTAGAGCAGTATACGTTATGAATTCATTTCAGTAATGTTTTTGCTGACTGACAGTTTCAGACACTAAGGATCAGATGTTCTGCTCTGGCTACAAGGGGCAAGCATGCACTTCACCAGAACAGACATGCAAAATAGCACTTGGATCCCCTGATTCTAGACTGCCCACACTGAGCTGAAACCTCAGCAAAGTGCAAAGCAGACTGGAGGAGAGAGGACTGCCAGTCTGATTTAAACTACCAGCTCCTGGGACCCCATGCCTTGAGCTCCTGGTGTACCACAGTTAATGCAGAAATAAAAAGATAATGTAGTAATTCTTAGACTTCAGCTTTTGCAGTATACTGCAAGAGACTAAATCTAATTCAAAGATGCCCATGGACTCTTGCTTCTACAAATTAAATATTGCCAGGTCTCATTCTCTGATTTGGCCACATCCATACTATTGAACATTTTTAGTGTCTGATAAAGTGTGGCTGCCTGCAAATGGTTGCTGTGAATGGCCCCCAGCCCTTGCTAACTCCCAGACTGTGCCCAGATTTCCTGGGAAGGTACTAGATCATCTGGACTAAAAGTTTGCCAGGGAACAACCTAGTAATTTAGCACAGTAGGCAAATGAGTTCCAGTGCCTAGGGTCTGTAAAAATATATCTAAAGAACCCACATATTGAAGGATATAATGGTTTTTTTTTTTTCCTTCACTATATACATGTTTTTGGCAATGAACAAAATTAAATAAATCCCAATGGTTACATACTTGTCGACAAAATAGCCAATGACTGGACTCTCACTGGTTGTGTTTGGTGGTTTCCAGGTAACAATAACATAGTCTCTGTTAGCATCATGGCATTTAACATCCATCGGCGCCCCTGGTGCTCCCGCGATCAATGCATCAGCATCTGGACCACAAACAAAAATAAATCAGTTTTGATCCTGACTCCTCTGAAATCTACCACAAACACAAAAGGGAAGATTTCCAGTTTGCTGTGCTATTCGTTTATATGAATGGGAGCCCAAAGACTTCATTACACGCTAATTCAATGCACTAATGAATCAGGCCCATAATGTCTATATCTCCACACAGATAAAAAAGTTCAGGGATATTTTTGAGAGCAGGAAAGCACTTTAAGCATCAAACACACACTACTTTTCATGAGAATTAAAAGCCCAAATACCCAATGGGGTTTTTTATGCTCTTTCCCACTGAAAGCTGTAGCTTAGTGGGTTACTGATCAGACCAAAGTACTGAGTAAAGAACATGTAGCTGAAGAAGATAAATCTTTTATGGAATAAAAAATTTGTAAACTCCTGGTACATTTCTAAGGCTACTTTTTATTTAAAGTCTTACAATACCAACAGGCATAAGTAATCAATGTTCTACCATTAAGATACCCTTCTGTGGCTTCATTTTGAGAGGTGTTGACTGACGTGGACTCACAACTCCTAAAGAAGTCTCCTAACAGGTAAAGTTCTCTCCCTTCAAAGAAAGGTTTCTATAACACAAAACCATCCTGTATAGAGTCTAAATTTATAGAGTGTAATTGCAATCAGTTGTGAGGTGGCTCCGATTATTACCCACTGCTGGTTATACAGGTGGGCAGTGACGAGATTGCAGAGAGAAGTCCTAGGCCAATGAAGAGGGACTTCAGGGCACTGGGGCGATTGCTCGCAGGATCGGGAGCACAGGTTGTGTTTTCCTCTATCCCGTCAGTGGCAGCAAGGAACACTGAAAGGAATGGGAAAACTCACCTGATTAACAGGTGGCTCAGAGGCTGGTGCCATCGCTGGAATTTTGGGTTCTTCGATCACAGGGAGGTCTACACGGCACCGGGCCTGCTGGCGGCTGATGGAGATCGGCTGTCTCCAAGGGGGAAAAGGATTCTCGCCCAAGAGTTGGCGGGACTCATTGAGAGGGCTTTAAACTAGGTTTGAAGGGGGAAGGGGATATAAACAGGCCCGCTAGTAAGGAGCCCAGGGGCGGCATGGCAACATTGGGGGCAAAATCGACAGCCCAGCTTAAGTGCATGTACAGCAATGCACGTAGCATGGGCAACAAACAGGAGGAGCTGGAGGCCCTTGTGCAGCAGGATGGCTATGACATAGTTGCCATCACGGAAACGTGGTGGGACGACTCTCATGACTGGAGTGCTGCACTGGAGGGCTATAAGCTCTTCAGAAGGGATAGGCAGGGTAGGAAAGGCGGTGGGGTGGCTCTGTATGTTAGGGAGTGTTTCGACTGCATAGAGCTTGACAGTGGTGATGACAAGGTGGAATGCTTATGGGTAAGGATGAGGGGGAAGGCTGGAAAGGCGGATGTCCTGTTGGGAGTCTGCTATAGACCACCCAACCAGGAGGTAGAGGTAGATGAGGCATTCTGTAAGCGGCTGGCAGAAGTGTCGCAATCGCTAGCCCTTGTTCTCATGGGGGACTTCAACTTGCCAGACATCTGCTGGAAATACCACACAGCAGAGAGGCAGCAGTCTTGGAAGTTCCTAGAGCATGTGGGGGATAACTTTCTAATGCAGCTGGTAAGCGAGCCTACCAGGGGAGGTGCCCCGCTTGACCTGCTGTTTACCAACAGAGAAGGGCTTGTGGGAAATGTCGAGGTCGGAGGCCGTCTCGGGCTTAGCAACCACGACATGATAAAGTTCTCAATTTTGGGTGATGCTAAGCGGAGGGGCAGCAAAACTATTACCATGGACTTCCGGAGGGCAGACTTTGCCCTCTTCAGGACCCTGGTTGGGAAAGTCCCTTGGGAGGCGGTCCTGAAGGGCAAAGGGGTCCAGGAAGGCTGGGCCCTCTTCAAGAAGGAAGTCTTAAGGGCGCAGGAGCGGGCTGTCCCCGTGTGTCGTAAGACCAACTGGAGGGGAAATCGACCGGCCTGGCTGAATAGGGAGCTTTTGCGGGGACTCAGGGAAAAAAGGAGAGTCTACCGCCTTTGGCAGAAGGGGCGGGCAGCTCAGGAGGAGTACAGGGATCTTGTTAGGTCCTGCAGGGAGGAAATTAGAAAGGCAAAAGCCCAGCTAGAACTCAATCTGGCCAGTGCTGTAAAAGACAATAAAAAATGCTTTTATAAGTACATCAGCAATAAAAGGAGAGCCAAGGAGGATCTCCATTCTTTGCTGGATGTGGGGGGGAATATTGTCACCGAGGACAAGGAAAAGGCTGAGGTACTTAACGCCTTCTTTGCCTCTGTGTTCAACAGCCAGACCAGTCATCCCCAGGGTACTCAGGCCCTTGAGCAAGAGGATAGGGACAGGGACCAGAATGGAGCCCACATAGTCCAGGAGGAAGCAGTTAATGACCTGCTATGCCACCTGGACGCTCACAAGTCTATGGGGCCGGATGGGATCCACCCAAGAGTACTGAGGGAGCTGGCAGAGGAGCTTGCCAAGCCACTTTCCATCATCTATCAACAGTCCTGGTTAACAGGGGAGGTCCCAGATGACTGGAGGCTTGCCAATGTGACGCCCATCTACAAGAAGGGCCAGAAGGAGGACCCGGGGAACTACAGGCCTGTCAGCCTGACCTCGGTGCCGGGGAAGATTATGGAGAGGTTCATCTTGAGCGAACTCCACAGGCAAGTACAGGTCAACCAGGGGATCAGGCCCAGCCAGCATGGGTTCACAAAAGGCAGGTCCTGCTTGGCCAACCTGATCTCCTTCTATGACCTGGTGACCCGCCTGGTAGATGATGGAAAGGCTGTGGATGTCATCTACCTCGACTTTAGCAAAGCTTTTGACACCGTCTCGCATAATATCCTCCTCGGGAAGCTGGCAGCTCACGGCTTAGACAGGCATACTCTTCGCTGGGTAAAGAACTGGTTGGGTGGCCGAGCCCAGAGAGTAGTGATAAATGGTGTTAAGTCCAGTTGGCGGCCGGTCACGAGCGGTGTTCCCCAGGGCTCTGTTTTAGGGCCAGTCTTGTTCAATATCTTTATCAATGATCTGGATGAGGGGATCGAGTGCACCCTCAGTAAGTTTGCAGACGACACCAAATTGGGTGGGAGTGTCGATCTGCTCGAGGGTAGGATGGCCCTGCAGAGGGACCTGGACAGACTGGATCGATGGGCCGTGGCCAACTGTATGAGGTTCAACAAGGCCAAGTGCCGGGTCCTGCACTTCGGTCACAACAACCCCATGCAACGCTACAGGCTTGGGGAGGAGTGGCTGGAAAGCTGCCTGGCAGAAAAGGACCTGGGGGTGTTAGTAGATAGCCGGCTGAACATGAGCCAGCAGTGTGCCCAGGTGGCCAAGAAGGCCAACAGCATCCTGGCTTGTATCAGGAATGCTGTGGCCAGCAGGAGCAGGGAGGTGATTGTCCCCCTGTACTCGGCGCTGGTGAGGCCGCACCTGGAATACTGTGTCCAGTTTTGGGCCCCTCACTACAAGAAAGACATTGAGGTGCTGGAGCGTGTTCAGAGAAGGGCAACAAAGCTGGTGAAGGGTCTGGAGAACAAGTCTTATGAGGAGCGGCTGAGGGAACTGGGGTTGTTTAGCCTGGAGAAGAGGAGGCTGAGGGGAGACCTTATCGCTCTCTACAACTGCCTGAAAGGAGGTTGTAGTGAGGTGGGTGTTGGTCTCTTCTCCCAAGTAGCTAGCGATAGGACAAGAGGAAATGGGCTTAAGCTGCGCCAGGGGAGGTTTAGACTGGAAATTAGGAAAAATTTCTTTACGGAAAGGGTGGTCAGGCATTGGAAGAGGCTGCCCAGAGAGGTGGTGGAGTCACCATCCCTGGAGGCGTTTAAAAAACGGGTAGATGTGGCACTTCGGGATATGGTTTAGTCTGGTCTACCCTTGATTAGTCTAGAGTGGGCTTGGTAGTGTAGGTTAATGGTTGGACTGGATGATCTTAAAGGTCTTTTCCAACCTAGATGATTCTATGATTCTATGATTCTATGATTCTATTGCTCAGTATCAGATCACAGCCTGCATGAAAAAAGGCAAGAGGAAGGCCAACAGAGGACACTAGAGACTCCAGAGGACATAGCTCAAGTCCAGGGTCCTGTGCATGCAAATGGATCAGACATAGCATAAAATGGACAACAGAGGTGCCTAAAATTGACCCACCACTACAACAAAAACTTCTAGGAAGGTTATTATACATTAGTGGGCCTTTTTCACCTGGGTACTTTCTTTCTTAGAAGGTAAATGGGAAATAGAAAGCTTTAGCAAATTGTTTCCAATGAGATCAGGGTGGCAGAGTGGCTTGTTCAGGACATACTGCAAAGCTCATGAAGCCCTTGCACTAGTCCTGTGAGGAAGATGGATCTCAACCCCCTAAAAAAACATTCATGTCCCTCCATCCTACACAAACTCTCTGGACAACACTTCAGCAAGACACGCATGTTCCAATACATTTCCAAGAAGAGCAAGGTTTAAAATTAATACAACTCCAATAGCTTCAGTGGGGCTGCTCCAGTTTGCTACCATCAAGGATTTAATGTATTTCACTCTCTACAGAGAGTGAAAGAACTGCTCAGCCAGAGATATTTTCATCTTTCAATGAAAAAAAAAAAAAGTGAAAACTCAGTTCTGCTCATACGTGCGTGTGGATGCTCATTCTCACTTCACTGAGAGTTGTGCATGCAAATGTGAGGGTAAACTCTGACCTTTATTCTATTTTGATGCATTTACCTCCTTTTATCTATATCCCTTGTGAAAACTGTGGCTCTTCAGTGAGCTAAATTCTTTGTTTCTTTTCTCTGATTATTGAGATGACTGACTGGTGGGAATATTTCTTTTGCTTTCTTCTGTGCTTCCTCCTAAGGTCAGGCACAGGATATGAGAATGCCCAACAAGGCTCATTCACATTGGCAACCTCTAGAGCTGAAACCATCACGTGAGGACTGGTAGTATGCAAAGATGTTTATTTCCTACTGGGAAAGGAGGTGGCAGAGAAAGAAACAAGCTGTTTCTTCACAAGAATGATTTCTCTTGTTCTACAGGGAAGAAAACATCCTCAGAAGCATTCTCCTCTTGAAGCTCCCCATTCATCTAAGGTGACTGTTTTTTCTAGCACAGGCTACTATATAAATTGAATTACTATGAAATACCACAAGGCTGGATTTCTTTTGTACTTCAGTCAATACATGGGATTATTTAATAAAACGAATCTTTCTACTGTTCTTTTTAATTTCTCACCAAGAAATAGATGAAAAGTTTACCTCTGACAAACAGGTATGCACTGTATTCGCTCACTCCACCTTTTGTAACCATGCGCAGGGTGTATAAACCTTCATCATCTTTGTTCAGATGGGTAAAGGACAGACATGCCTGGCCTTCTCCAAAATACAGCTTTGTCCACTTGGAGTCCTTTATCAGCACATCTGGAAAAGAACACCCATCAGACATGTTACTATGCTGGCTGGAACAACCTACGTCCTAGTGCAGCTCTGTGCTAATCAACTAACCTTTATGCCAGCTTTATTCAGAGTGATGGTGCGTTGATGCTATGAAAACTCTAGAGAGAGTAAGCTGCATGTCTCTAAACTTATTTCATCAGTGAATTTTAGAGAATATGAGGTCTCAGACTATCCTATGCAGTGCCAACAACAGAATTTCCATCAGTACAATTTTTAATACATTGACAGAGAAAAATATTATCCACATTTAGAAACAATGGTATGAAAACCTACCATACCCTGTAATGAATGCAGGGTGGAACTTTGTTTCATTTTTAATAAGTTTTGCTACCTGTTCAGGTCAATCATCAGATTACTCAATTTCTTTCTCCAAGTTTAAAGACCAGATTTCAGTTTAATCTGAAGACTGATATAAATATACACTAAATTTAAATCTTCAAGGCATGCCTGTTGAGCAGTGAATAAAATTAAATTTAAATCTCTCACAGGTGAGAGGTGGTGACCCATGATTAATGCAAATTAATCTGATTGCCTAGTGAAATCAGAGCAAGAGAATGAGCAGGATATTTTATGCTAGCTAAGGGACTTTCTCATATCACCCTTTTTAATAATTGATTGGATTATTTTTATTTTTTAACTCCCTAAGACCTATTTCATACTAATTTATTGTAATCAATGCAGCAGAACTGTATTTAAAGGAGCTGAATATCTATAAATGTTTACTATTCTATTGCTTAAATACACTTTGGAGCAGACACTCAAACAATTGTAAAGGAATCAGTTTTCCCACCTACCAGCTGAATTGCATAAGAAGGCATTAAAAATGACACACATTCAGGTAATAAAGCATCTGGAAGATACACAGTACTAAAACTTACAGCAGTAAATTGCATAATCACCTAAGCATACAGCTGTTTTCTGAGAAGCATACAAAGTAAGTTCAGTCACATTCCTTCCCATGAGATCCTTACTCATGAGATCCTTACCTAGAAAATCTGCATCTCCCCTTTCTGTCATGCATGTCACAATGGTACTGAGACTTTGTGTAGAGAGACATGAAGTACTTTAAATGAAATCAGAAAATGCCTTCACCTAGAAACTTTAACCACTGCATGAGTTCTGTGGAAAATTCTGAAGAAAAAACAAAGTTGAGTGACCAGCACCTCTGAAAAGCAGGTCACTTATTTAGACTCTAAGCTTGAGTGGAATGGTAGACACTATAGTTTGAATATATAGAAACTGTAGGCAAGCCTGTATTGTCTATTAGGGCCAGAATCATCCATTTCCACCCTTTATGTGTACCTGAGACCAGAAACTTCAGAGGCAGTCATGTTTGGTAAGAGCATAAAAACTTCTTCACACAAGGACAAAGACCCACTAGATGTCCTAAGAAAGCAGGAGCTCTCTGTTTTAATGCAGTCTGGATGGATGACTCACAATAATGTTACGATTACAGTGTCTACTACTGCATTCAAATTCCCAGTCTATTCATGTGTTGTGCTCTGTCACTTCTCCCACAATTTACCAAAGAACGAACCTGCAGGAGACTAACCCTTGGAAGCAGTGTGACCCGATCCTCACATGCTGTTTTCAGCACATGAGATAATTTTCCTAAAATGTTACTCTGCTGAAAATTCATATAAAGAGTGGGGAATGAGTATATACTGAAGCTTCTTTTCATCACGTATTTTAGTCTGCTGAAGTTTTAGCTAAATTCTGCACTCCATGATTTTTACCTCTGAATTCAATTATTTTATTCTAGATTACAGTATAAATGGCTGCAGAATGCTGGTGCATGTAGCTTTATAATGTTTATATTACGTTAGAGACCGATAACAGAAAGCTCCTGTTACCAGCTGAACTCACATCCAGATGAGATAAACATTCCTGAAGTACTATTTTGATTTACTTCTTTCAGTATCTTAAATTGTTCTAAGTGGGCCACGAATTAGAGACATCATATTCATGTTTGTCAAATCCCAAACCACTTTAGAGGATTTGGTTCAGTTGACTTATATGCCCCTAGGAGTCTAGTAGACATCCTCAATAAGGTTCACTTGCTTGAAGCTTATTAATGCTGGATAAACACATGTTCCTCTTGTGTATAA
Organism: Pelecanus crispus; assembly: GCF_030463565.1. NCBI lineage: Eukaryota > Metazoa > Chordata > Aves > Pelecaniformes > Pelecanidae > Pelecanus > Pelecanus crispus. Next base: position 108,881,714 of record NC_134645.1, read on the forward strand.
TTATTAGAAGTAAATCATACATATCCATCTCAGGGCTTTAGTTGTTACTATTTGATTAACACAAACTGAAAAATTTTAGGAAAAATATAGTTTGTCTTAATGCAAGAGTAGAATTAAGTATTACGTCTCAAAAAAACCCAGAACATCTAAAGCATGATGTTAAACAAATTATTAACCTTCTCATTGTTTATATTTATGCATTGCCTCCCACTCAACACAGAGCACTGTAGCTCATAGCAAAGGTTCATAGTGCATGAATTCCTGCTATGTTTAGGAACATGTTCTGTACACCTCTTGGAAATATTGTGATCCATGTATGTGCAATGAAGGAAAACTCTAAGCTTGTTTATATCATCTTATCTCCTGTAACATAAGTAGAACAATGGGATGAATGCCTCTCTGACTCACTAGCAAAAACCAAACTTTGGCTTCAAAAAGACCAAGTTTTCATCTCAGGTTTTCACAGGGAATGTAAACTTAAGTCAAATAAGGGGGGAAACAAAGAGCATAATATTGTTACATATCAAGAGGGAATTATCTTGGAATCATGAAGGGTTAAACTGAAAGGCCCATAAGCTTTTGTTCACCTATCCATAGTGCAAGGACAATTCATGTTGGATGAAGAATGGAACAATATGGGGCATCCCTTGAAAATTAGCAGTTCATCATAGCTGAAGTTCCAAACTCAAAATTTCAGAGGTTTAGCACCTTGAAGAACTGGGCCCAGTAGGAGACAAAGCAAAGGTACCATTGAAACTGATGGCTCACCTCAGAGTGAGGTGAGCAATTACTTATAGTGATTACAAATCCTTGTACACTTCAGCGTATAGAATCTGCGTTCAAGGATGAGCCTTAGATTTTAGGTTATTCACCAAACAAAAAAGCCATTTTTACTATTTCATATTTTTTGTTTTAGTAACATCTAACATTTCCATCACAATGAAGTATGCACAGTGACAAATAGGAATTAAACAGTAAGTAGCGGTCTGTTCCCTGAAGGATCAGATGCAAATCTTTTTAAAACTAAGATGTACATGAAACAAAAGGCAAAACTAGCAGCAATAAAAGCATCCTTTTTCTGATTTTCCTAATCCTGAATTTTCTTGACTGCCTTATTGATCTTACTGTCACTCCTTAGTTTATGCACCACATTTTGTCAGCTATGGAAATTTCTGCCAGCTTGCCTGGGATCAGTGCAAACATCAGTCTTGGGAGTCCACCATTCTCAAATGTGGTCCCTCTGGGAAAAGGTCTCACCATTCACAAATAACTAAGGCTTTCCTTAAATCCTCAGGCAGAATATTTACTTCAGAATCCTGCACAGATATTGTGGTTGGTGAAAAGTGGTGAGCTAAATATCTACAATAGTCTGATATCCATTAAACTTTAAGTAGTTAGTTTTATATTTCAAGACCATTTTTTGGTGTGGTGAACAAACACTACTCATGCAGGGTTTGTGTACCAGCCACCAGAGTACATTATATGCCTCAATGACCTTTTTTTCAGTACTTCCAGGTAAGACCACTTCACTTGGCATAGCATAGTTTTTCACTGAAAAAAGACAGGAAAGCAACCTACCAACATGGCCCTTAAAGGCATGTGTTTCAGGCCTGGCTCGTGTATTTCTGAACTATACATTATATTGATTTTAATATAAAATTCACAATACATACTGGAGCAAAATGGAAGTGGAGGCCCATGCCCACACCTTGGTGTTTCAAACTTTAATTTACTGCTTTGTGACTACCCTTCAGCTCAGTGGTCACAGCATTCAGTTATAAATCATGGCCAAATCTAGGTTGTGAGTTTGGATCTCCACCTAGTCAGTAAATGTTCTAACTATTGTGTTATTAGATAATATGAGATTACCTCCTGTTGCTGTATACGTGTGCTCAAGAAAAGGTTGACCAAGTCACTTAATGGAAAGACAGTGCAGGTCTATAAAATCGAACTAAAGATATTTGTTTTCTCTGTTCCAAATTTGATTCTGAGAATCTCATGTTCTAATCCTGATCTGTGTCCTTGGTGTTTCCTCCAGCATTCTCCAGGTAGCTTCTATTCAATGTACTAACTTACCATCTCTATACCACTCAGCACGAGGTCGTAGTCTTTTCAGGTCTGGGGTGATCAACATAGAACACTTCAGGGTCAGTGTTTCACCTTCAGTTCCAAAGGTGACTCCAAACTTCTCCAGAAACTGGACATCAATGTGGGTGAAACAAACATCATACGACAGAGGCACTATGCATGAGAAAATGAAAACATTCTTGAGTATAAGTAAATTGTACTTGGCACAAACAGATTATTGTCTGATCTGAACAGGAGATGGAGCTCTCTATAATACTGTATGCTGATCTAGAAATGCAATTGGGAAAGCAAAAACATCTGGACAGCTCCTATTGTAACTGCATGCTTAGAAAGCAAAGCCAGAAGAAGCAAGTTGTATCAAATTTTCTCATCTGTAAAACATTACTCTTATAATAAGAGTACATAAACTATCTAAGCAAAAAGAAAAAAATGCTTACAGTGGAAGGGCATTATCCCAGCTGGGTGAGGCTCTTCATCCCCTCTGAACCCTATAAACAAATATACAATAAACACTCAATGACATGAGCGTGATATTTATTTCTTGTTTTAATCATGAAGTAGGACTTACTTCGCACAATCACAGCACAATTAGTTGATGCCTGCCCATGGACATTTGTTGCAACTGCTGAATAGGTAGCAGAATCATCAAAATCAGCTCTGAAAAGGGGAAGGAGGAAAACAGATGACGCTTTACGCAAATACAAATTCCTTTAATGATTGATATTACAAACCAAGCTACATCAACCCCGAGGAAGGTCTATAAAGCTCTTTGGCAGTGTCACACAGTGCAAGATGTTGATGAAAGATGATCAGGAGCTGGTACTGTTTTTTACTGCGGTTTTATCACAGCTTAATGTGCAGGCTGTGTTAACTTGAGCAAACTGGAAATGACCTTTAGAGAATGATCAAAAGAAGATAGCTGGAGGATGCCAGTCTGGCTATTCCCTTTCTGTATGTAACCTTCTTCCTTAATCCATCTTGCCCTTCTGCCACATATTTTAAGAAAGAGACATGGAAGAACATGTACATGTGATGCTTGCAGAGATTCCTCCTTCTATGGCTATTCCCAGCAGGCAGATATACTGGCATTTTTTGCCTCTCTCATATCTCTTAGGCAGTCCAGAGGAAATGATAAAAAAACAGGGACAATGACCAAAATTGTTTATGGCCATAAATGCTTCAGCTTGATATATTTTTTAATGAGAAAAGATATTTATTATGCAAGGACAATGTAGTGAAAAATAAAGCAAAAAATAGTTACTTCATGTAAAACAAGACCCAGTGATGGATTGTCTCGCTTACTACATCATTCCTTGAAGAAGAAGTTACATTAGCATATATATGGCCAGATGTTAAGGTACAGGTACAAACTTTGATGTCCCAGTTCTTTTCTTATTTAAAATAGGGTCAGTCAGGAGAAGAACTATTGACATAAAATTGAAGTAAAGGAAAGGAAACTAAACTATGTGCGCATATATATTTTTGGTGCAATTACTCAAATTTACAGATTAAGTAAATTTATTTGCTATATTTCTAATAAATATAAATATAACTGACTACAGACTAGAAAAAGTTAAAAATATTTTGGTAATGCAGATTTGGGTAGAAGGAGATTTCCTCCATTTTGCTGAAAGAACTTAGTTCAGATGAAGGAAGAGTTCTGAAAAAGGCAGAATATTTCACTTTTACACTTCAGAATGAATATTTTAATTTAAAAAATTATTTCAGCATTTACTTCTGCTTTGTTTTCAGAAACATACTAAAGACTCTAATATGAAATAAAACATTTTGGGTTTGAATGAATAAAACTGGGTTTGGTCCAATTCAGTATTTTTTCTTGAACTTTTCCATTAGCCAGGTATTTTACAATATGTCTGTCAAACAAAATTGTTGATTTTTTTATTTCTTGGAGTTTCTATTAGGTTGAGCCATCAGCTAATCAGAGTGCTGTCTGAAACACACACAATTAAATCCTGCTTCTGTGTTGTTCATTTAGTAGTGCATTTAATGGAGGCCACTCTGAAATTTCCAGTGATGACATTCCATGTTCTACATGCATGCATTTAGTTTCTTCTCAGAAGAACAAATCTCTATCTTCTTGGCAACTGCCAGATGAAAGGGATGAAATTCTGGTTGCACTTGCCTTCTAAGAGGTCATATATCCCAGGTGTGAGAGAAGAAAGAATATGTAAAAGTGTTTGATGTAAATTGCATAAAAAGATGCCAGTTTGGGGGTATGTAGCACCTGTGACGGGCACATCAGACACTTATTTTTCAGCCCTTGCATATATTCTGGACAGTGTCATATCACAAAGGTGATACTATCTGCACAGTGATGTCTAAAACACAACCTGATGAAAGCTCTATTAAATTGAGACTTACCTCTCTAAACATACAGGACTAACAGCTCCTCCTGGAGGCTAATCTTTAGCCACACATTTCACAAAATAAAGCCGTAAAATACAAAGTTTATCATACCATTAATTATCAAAGGCGTAAGTCATAAGATTAGGCCACTTAACCAAAAAGCCTGCAGTTGGGTATGAAGCCCTTGAGCACCCTACTGCAGTATGGCTAGGCAAAGTAAGTCTGAAAAACAGTTTAAAAGAATTGAAATGCTAAGCTCGATATTATTCAACATTTTTCTGTTGTTGCTTTCAGGAAGGCTTTAAAAAATGCCAATACCTGTTCACAGATCTATATAAAGCTTAACTGATTCTGGACTTGCTTGAAGGCTGTCAGACTTGATGACATTTCTTTGCACCAAATTCTTAAAAACAAGAATGATTTTTTTTACTATCCCAGTTTCACACTATTTAACATTTAGGTGATAAAATGCCAAAAGCAAGGCAAAACTGCAGTAAAACTGCAGACTTCTTTCCTAAGACATGTTTTAATGTCCCTATACTGAAATGTATATAATTCATACATTTCTCACAGCCCAGTACAGGGTCTTGCTGTAATGAAACAGGCTAACAACAAATGAGGCATCTCAAAAATTTCTTACAAGAAGGGGCATTGCAGAACTGACTGTACTGGAACTGTAAGGTGTTTCCATCACTCTGCACTACATCCCTACTTTAAGGAGATATATGGAGTATACAGTAAACAGTATATAGTACATATTATATTTAATAGCATATATTATGTATTAGTAAATTAAAGAGTGTTAGGTAACATCCCCAGAAACTGGATCTTGATCACTCTAGTGCTGGTGTGTTAGAAAAGCCCTTGGCATGCCTTGGTGTGTGTCAGGTCTCCAAAAGTATTCCCGGACACAGGTCAGGAGATAGCAAGGGTCCATTCCCAGAAAACAGTCTGGGTGTAGCTGCCCTGTCCTAAAGGACAAGAGAATTAGTCCATCCCATGCCAGGAGGCCACTGTGGCAGAGGATATGTTTAATTTGCTATGGCAAGCAGATTTCAGAAGTGCAGTTCCTAAGCACCAGTGGCAGGTATATGCCAGACCCTCCAGGAGGCTGGTGCATACTTACATCTGACAGGGTATGTGCTGGGGGAGCCATGCTGCGGTTGCTGATGAGGTGCTGATTCAACGGTGGGCTGGACATGATTTAGGCAGCTTACAGCACCCATATCATAACTGAGTGATGAACGCTACCCCACCATTGCTGTATTAGGCTGTTCCCTCGCATAAGCAAAGCATTACTTCAGGCTGCTTTGCTTCTGTCAAATCCAGCTTAACTGCTCTTTAACATCTTCTTGTTGTTACAGAGTGTTGACAACAAGGATAAAATAACAGTATATCTTAACTGAGGTTAACTCTGATTAACTATCACTTTAAAATAGTCATCATCTGTTTTCAGTGTTGGCATCATTTTCCATCAAAACAGATAAAACAGTCAATAGGAATTCATGTCTCTAAGAATTACACAGGATTCAGGATCTAAAGAGTGATTTACCATTAACCACAAGGTGGCATGAAAATAATCCAGAAATTACAGAAACGTGTGTCCTGAACAAAAGCAAGGCCCCAGTCTGTGCTTGACCACTCAAAGCATCAGAAATTTAGGGGTGTAAGTACTGCAAAGTTGTCTCCCTAAAATGAAGAAGCAGAATAGCAGATACCCGACTGACTTTCCAAATGGATATATATCTGTGTTCATCTCGATCCCCTCCCCATAGCCTTGCTCTCTCTTAAGGAATAGCAAAATAGATCTCTTGATGAGATTTTCCCATTTGTCAGTCTCCAAAGTAGACAAAACAGAATATGATCCTAAAAGTCTCTAGAACAGACAGAAGATTCACAAAAGGGTTGTTTCTTCAGCCCCAAAAGTTCAATGTCTGAAAGCAACTCTTTGACAGAAGTTAGTGGTGGAGTGAGAATTAATTTTCTCAGGGACAACAAAAGAAAGAAGTTACTGACCAAATGACTGACCATGTTCTTACAACATGCTTTGGGTTTATGAAGAGAAACAAGGTACTTACAGTTATTATGAACATACAGGTAACAATTCCCCAGTCCAGGCACTTTCTGCTATTTAAGAGGTCCTAACAACTCTACCCATTTTCTGGAAGTCACTGCTTTGAAGGCATCTTACAATTTCTTGCTACAACATCTCACCTGTCTCTCCAGGAGATAAATCAAAGCAACTTAGATAGCCTAGTACTCATTGGACTGCCTTCAAATCTGGTATCGGAAGTGTACGGGGTTAGTGGGAAAGAGCTACACAGCCCATTTGTTTAATATACACTTTGAAGAAAGTTGGGCAGGATGGCAAGTCACATAAGGTGTTGACTCTCCTTTTGTGCCAGGTAATACTCAGACTGAGGATTGTCCTGGAGACTATCTACTTCCCTGTATGCTAAAACCCCTGGATTTCCTAAGTGGCACAGTAAAGTGCATTGAGTCAAGACCAGTTAAAAATGATATTTGAAGTACCCAGGAGGCAAGGTGTGGTCTCTCCAACAGTTATTCTTGCATTGTGATGGAGAACGTGTTTTCCAACCTTTACAAAGGTCAGATAAAATATGCATAGAGTACATTTAGATAGCATGAAGTGTGAGTGCAGAGCTGATCTGTCCCAAGGTATTAATAATTTTTGTGAAAATTAAATTGCCCTGAATCCACATGAGGTTCTGAAGCGCTAATGTTTGTGCGGGGAATATTCCCCAGGCAGATACATCTGTTTAAAATGCATATATTCATCCATCTGCCTAGTGTAGATTTAAACACAGGAGTTAAGAGTGAAATAACATTTTTGCCTGAATTGGAACACAATTCAGTGCATGTCAAGAACAGGAAGCAGAATGTAGTAAATTAGACAGAGTTAAAATTGCCTCCTTTGAATTCAAATGACAAAATTTTCAGTGTTATGGCTATATGACATCAAAATGTGGAAATATACCATCTCATGTACTGAATCTCCAGTCAGACTGAACCTGACTGATTTTTTTTGTTTGGTTGGGTTTTGGTTTTACTGAGGAGGGGACCTCTGTTACGAGGTGGCCACTTCCTCAAGCTCCCAACTATTGCAGCTTACGGGGGACCGTGACTGACAGGTCAGAAGATCACAGACCATTTCATTTGAGGGTGGTTGTTTGCCTTTCAGCACGGAAAGAAGAGCAGAAGTACACCGTGCTGCCTATGGTACCGCATACCTGTGAAACCCTGGGAGCTGCAGTTTATCACCTGATCCACCCTATACAGCTCAAAGGCGCTGCCAGAGGACTGCCTTTGCCGCAATGCCTCTACTCTGCACTGCTTCCACCTCCAGCGAAAGGGCAGGCCTCACTCTCTACCTCTCCAGATTAAATCATCTCAAGCCTTTTGTGCCTAATCAAAATAAATAGTGCTGTACTGACTGCACAGTGTCATTTGTTAAATGAGAATAGTTAGGAGAGAAGGTTCATTCAATTTTTAAGCTTTTTTTGTTGTTGCTAAAGCAATGCTGGCGGTGCTGAGGAGCTGAGTGCCTGATCAGGGCTAGCTCTGCCTCCTGGCAGCAGGTATTACACTGCACTCTGCTGGCTCTGCAACACATTTTTGCTGATGCAACCACAAACCTTTTCTGCTGCAATTACAAGCACTTCTTAAGCGATGACTTAATGAAACAGGAGAGGGCCCTGATAAAAGACAAAATACTGCCAAACTTTAAGCCCTGTATAGGTGAGACTGTGCAGCCACATCACACTGACAGAGTTCTGGAAAATCAAAGTTTCTTCCCTGCTCCTTCTGCCATCCAGCCCACATCAGCTCACCTGCCTGCTCACTGAGGGGTGAGGGTCAGGAATGCCCCCCAGCCAGGAGCACACTGCTGTCCCCTCTATTCCTCAGCCAACATATCAGGAAATGTAATGTAGCCATTCACAGTTGCATAAAGCTAAGTGATTCATTTAAGGACGCATCACAGTAAACAAATAAAAAACCCAAAACCTGTTGCTAAACAAATAGTAGCAATTAAGAAATTCAAAATGTTATGATTTTTAATTATTAAGATATATACTAAAGCAGAAAATATTTTGCAGCTATGCTATAAAGCAACAGGGCATCCTCATCTTGACTACCTCTAATATAGAAATCTTTTCTTGTATTATGTGCCTATCCATAGTTAAATTAGGTGGGATAAAGAAATACATTTTAAACAAACCCTCACATTCTCAGACATGTATCAATCACTTCAACTACTGCTAGCTTTCCCTCAGAGGAGTCCCACAGTCTCCTCTGAATCACCTGTCAGAAGTGAGATGAAAGATGAGATGAACCACTACCCCAGTGCAGGCTGGCAATATCTCTTCTCCTATAATTACAAGATGTGCAAAAAATACTCCAAACCCATTTTCGTTATTGCTCAAGGGAGACCTTGAGCTCAAGCTCCCAACTGAAGAAGCCTAAAAGGAGCAAGAAAGCAGCACTATATGATAATGATAGCATTGAATGCATGCAGAAAATGTGGTAAATTGAGCACAAAGCATCATAAAAATATAAGACAGAAAAATGAAAATGATCTGGTTACTGTATAGGCTTATGGGCCCTGGAAGAAAGCAAACGGGGGGGATGAAATTGTGTCCAGTTACTACTTTAAGATGACAAGGTGACGTTCTTGTTCTGGTGCCTCAAGAATTTTTCCACTGCGATCAAGGCATACTCATAGGAATAAATATCACACTTGCATCAGAAGGAAAAGTTCACTCCCCGAGCTTCACTGAAGAGCTAGAATGAAGCCAAGACATTCCAAGGCCATTCTGAGTGGCTGCGGATCAAATGACATGCCGCTCAGCACTTTGGTATGAACAGCTGAGAAGAGCACAGAAGTGGATAGGTAGAAAATCCCAATGGTTCTACTTCCCAGAAAAAAAAATAATACTCCAAATATATATGCACAAGGATATGTATGGAAGATCCAGAGTTAACTGATACATGGTTGTATAAAAACACTAATGATATATAAATTTTAACCACTACCTCTATGTCCATTGTTTTCAATACAAGAAACAGCTAATATTAGTAATGCACTATCAAAACATTCTTTCATTTCCTGCATGTTGATTTTCTGTCTTTTGGGACAGAAAATATGGCTGATGGTCAAGTTTTGAAATAAAATAGATTAGAAATAAAGAAATAAATTTAAGGTTAGAAATTTTAATTTAATAAACTGTATAAATCTATGGTAAAAAAGTCATAACTCTGCATCTACAATCCCCCAGTATTCTTTTAAGAGGAGAAGGGAAACCTGTAGGAGAGCAGCCAGGCATCTTTAGGTAGCAAAAAGACCGTACTGCCAGACAAAATGAAAGAGAAATGGAGCAACAGCCTCTGAAGGTGGCAGCTTGGTTGAACGCAAGGGAGTCTGCATGGATACGTACAGCTCTGGGACTAGTAAACAGTGGGTGGTGATGGGTGGGTGTGGGAACCTCAGTGGGTGCCAATAAATGACTCTGTGGTATGTCCAAATAAAAATGGCTGGGTCCGAACACTTGCAAAGCTGATTGTGTATGGTGTCTACACAACAGATAATTGGCACAGGAAAGAGAAAAAAAGTCACCAAGGGGATGTAAGCCATTAGTACCCTTCAGCCTGATGCTTACAGATGCTCAGAAAGCAGCATCAACACTGATTCTCATTTCTTCAAAAAGCCATTTACTCCCAAAATGTCATAAAAAGGAACCTATATACTGCATATCCAGCACCTGGACTCACCAAGCAGCTGCCCATGGACACTAGCCAAGGGAAATAAACACAGTCACCATCACTCACCAGCAGGAAGTCACCAAAGTTTCATCTCCTGACTGTCACTCACACACATCCAGACAAAGGAGAGCATTTTCCATTTTCCCTGCTGCAAGGGATTGCAGGAAGACAACCTGTTTTTACCTTTTAACCTCCTACTCTCATCTCCAGAAGTAATGTTGGTGGGAAGAATCAGCTGTGTTGAGACACCTCATGGATACAGAGAGCATTCAGCAAGTTACCCATAGTCTGGGGGTAGAAGACTGTGAGCATATTAGAAGTACTCATAAGTACTGCTACTCCTTGCAAAGCATCCCTTAAAGATCAACAGCATAGTGGTTCTTGCTGACTGCTTCTGTACAGGGATACGTTTCTCCCATCCTGAGCTATGGAAAGGTGGAAAGTTGGGCTGGACTTTGTTGCAGGAAGACAAAGGCAAGTGGTCCTTCCCGAAAGCAGAAGGAGTGATGCACTTGTTTTCTGTACTAATGCCACAAGGCTGTGCTCAGGGCTGCTTCCACCGCTGATGGATGGAGACAGGGCAGAAGACAAAATGTTTGGCTAGTCAAGCATTAGCCACAAATATTCCAGCTGTTTCAGCACAGCTGATGCTCATGTTCCAGAGAAATTAAAAAAGGGAGGTTTTGTGTCTCTGCTCTAGATATTAATTTTCTTTTTAAATACCACAGTCATGTCCTCATTTTTCTTTGGGGTTTTATATATTGAAAAAAAAGCTTGCAGCAAGTCACTTGTGACATGAAATATTTCAATTGTTTAGGACAGCACGGGATTAGTTTTGGGAAGCTGTTCTACCCAGGCATTTTCTATACCACAAGGTTAACATCATTTGAAAAATAAAATTAATAAAATTAATAAAATTAAAACATTTAAAAAAAAAAATTACACTTCCTTACTTTTTGGAGAACAAAAAACAGAACCTAACATATAGCAAAAAAAATACTGATGGCTGGGTATCCTTGCCTTGACCAGCTCAATTTTTGCTCACCTTATAGACCTTCATCATGGCAACAACATAAAATACACAGACAATTTTCCACTTTGAATGCTGAGAAGAGATAATTCTAATAAAAAAGGAACTACCATTCTTTCAGCTACTTACCTCTTTTTTTCTATTGTCTGGTAGATTGCTGGAGTTAAATAGCAGAAATATCTAATTTTTCATTTCATTTTCATGATCTAATATCTAGCTACTTACTGAACCTTCTCTAGCCTAAATGTGAGTACCAACAGAGAAGTGTGCTGAATTTAACAACTCTTGCAGCCTTTGTATGAATTTTTAATTGCATTTGATATAAAATACTCTGTGTAGAGCATAAAAAACTGTTGCATTCCCCAGAATAATCTACCTGTTTATATGCAACACATGTACTCCATATTTGCTTTCAATTCTGTACTTTGCTGGATGACTTGCAGGGGTAATCAATTCCTCGTTTTTGTACCTGACAATCAAGAAAAAATTAACTCATTAATATCAGCTACTATTCACTGCATTAATTTAGTAGATTTTTACATCCAAATACCATTTACTATCATCTGAGCTCTCTCTATAAATCTTCTCTACCTGTACAGAGTATTTTGCAGTATGTAAGGCTAGATACACATTGGGCCGTGAAGGCAAAGGGGGACCATCATTGCATTAAGAAAGTGGAAAGAGAACATGTGCACCCAAACCAGAAGAGCAGGCAGTGAAGTAGAGAGAAGTTGGCGTGTGACTTGAACTTTCTGGTCCACTAGCCCTGACACAAGGTGGTAAGCAAACTTTGTCTCGGAGCACAGTAAAGCACTTTGGCACAAACAAGGGAAGCAGGAACAGGATTGTGCCTCAGGTTAGATCTTCACAGTCCAGCCTGGGGCTCTCATATACAGGACAGCACTTGTCTAGAGAGGAGGGCAGCTTCAGGGGTGTTACACTACTGGCCACCTCAACAGAGACTGACACAAAGTGAACATGGATACAGCCCATGACAACAATGGCGCTGTGCAAGTTTACCCAGACTTAGCAAGTAGCCTGGGAGCTCTGTGTATTTTGTCATGTGCTACTTCATCATCAGGGAACTCAATAGCCAGAAATACTGGAATGGCTTCCACAGTCTGCCTTCTGAAATACTCGAGTTTGCTTCTCACACTGCACAGGGCCATTCAGCAAGCTGTCCTACCACTCCTTCCACTGCAGTATCAACTGCTACTATCCAGGACATCTATGAGGATTATAAAGGGGGTTTAACATAGCCATTATGCATGTGACACTTATCTGTTATGTCATATCTTCCAAATGAAAAAAGCTTAACAACATTTTTAGAGGGCTAGGAAAGGCCAGTCTCTTACCATTGTACAACAGGAGTGGGAAATCCTTGTACAGTGAAGCAAAGGCTCACAGACATCTTTTCCCAGACAGTGTGAGACCTCAGGCGCACTAGAATTTCAGGAGCTCGACTTATACTTTCCTCAAAAGCATGTCTTTCCAGAGCCATGTTTTCTTCTACCTATTAAACACAGGAAAAGAAAAGAAGCATCTAGCACCAGACTCAAATGAGGTAGAAGATCTAATCTTAAATCCATAAAATTAGAAGATACTAAGTCACTGTTGGTATTTGAAACGCAGGCCTAAATTTCAGTATATATTATAATTCTGCTTAGGTAGGAACAAAAATGTTCAGCACTGTACCATCCTTTGTATAGTAAGTCTATCCAGATGTTCTCTAGCACGGTGTCTGGCTGTGTGAATCTCTTTTTCCAAAGCAGACAACTCACTGGCAAAACGGATCCTTTTCTCGTCACTTGCATGAGATTTTTGTTCATGAGTCCTGTAGGACAAGAAAAAATATCAGGTAAGTGTAACCAACATGAAGCTTTAAGGTTGTCACTCGTACACATTAGGCAACTGAGGGCTCTGAAACCATATCAGCAAGATGTAAAATCTAGTTTAGGAAGTTTTCTTAGAGTCTATCTACCTATCCTAATGAGCATGTGAAATTAATATGAATTTTCCTTCATTTTCTTTCCCCTGTATATGTGGTGTCATAGCTTCAGGTCTTGAAAGCTGACGTGGTCACGTTGACGTGACACCCCACAGTCTTAGTCCTCTGGTAATCAAGATCAAGAACCTTCCTGGCTTCCCTCTGGCCTCTAATTTTCCTTCCCATGGACACAAGAAGGCAGAAGAGTGAAGGCATGTTCTGTGCCTGTTCACACCCTGATAAGAGTTGGGCCTTGCTTGTGGTATACCCTTGTCTCTAGCACCTGGGAAGCTCTGCTAGCTCCATGGGCTGTATCAGCTGACCTCACCTGAAAGATACAGACCGAGGAGTTCACGAGGATTTGATGAAACGCTGCATGCAAAAAAGCTAAGCTGCCCTTGGACAAGAGTGAGCAGGAAGTTATTATAGAAACTACCAGGAAAAGACAACTTTTTGAGAAATTTGTGGGTTGGTCCTTGAAAATCTATCTCCACAGATTTTTCAGAATTTCTAAACAAAATCACCTCATAAATGTTTTTAGGAGCAGCTAGCCCAAGCTCCTGCATTCATGCTGATTCAGTAAGCAGCCTATGCTACTCTTTGCCTTGCCAACAGGACAAAAGAAAAGAGCTGAATATCAGAAATTTCTAACATGGCTGTCATTATAGAATATGGCAAGACTCTTAAAGCATAACCCAACATGCCGTGAAGCAAATGAGAATGCATGCATGAAATTCAGTGAACAGTAGATCAAGACGTTATTTGTCTGGTATTTTAAAAATATATCTTTGCACCGTTTCAATGTACTTTAAATACCAGCCTTGTTCTGCCATGCATTTTTTTATAGTGATGAAATTTAAGACAGTTTTTTTAAAAAATAGATTATACAAATTAGTTTGATTTTGCTAGCACATTCTGTTTCTAGGATATATATTTCAAAACAATCAAAGAACCAGAACCATACGGATGTACATGATTGTCACAATACATTTTCTACAAACAAGGCAGAATCCATTCTTGTAACGTAAATTCTCTATGTCTTTGGTGCAGTCATTGTGGAGCATGGCAGGGCAGAAACAGTCAAATTCACTAACAGGAATATTGCAGTCAGCACATTTACTATAGGACTTCATATCGAGGCCGTAACTGTGACGTGACTGTAAGCTCTCTTGATATTAAGGAAATAACAGAAATAACTCAAAATATTTAAATTGATCCAAACCAGAATTTCAGGAATAGTAAAGTAGATCTGCTCAAAACCAAGTTTTGGATCCCAGGCAGATTCTAAATTATTTTTGTTTTAAAGCTGTTTTCAAGGGTCAGAGTAGGGATTAAGGGAAGAACTCTGGGTTGAAATATGAGATTGAAAGTGACACTCAGTCATTTAGTATTCCAGCCAAAAGAGATTAGTGAAAAACAGTGACTGAGAAGCCTCCAATCTTGTCAACTCTCAGAAGAGCCCTGGCAAAAGAGATATACTAAATGGGACCAGAGCCACAACACAGGTCAGATGGGACCAACAGAGCTTTACCTTTTCCTGGATTCTTGTATTGCTTCATGAGCCAAGGTGCGTGCCCTCCTGGCACAGAGTCTACATGTCGTTTTTCCCAAGCCAGGTGATTCATAATAAGCAGCCTGTCTGGAAGCAGCCCTTCAAATATAAAAGACATTGTTATAACCCAGCAATTCTGCTGAAACATGAACTCACAAAAGTCAAAGAAATTACTTTAAATGAGCTGAATACCATGACTGAGCACTGTTCAGTGAGAAACCTACTTTGCATTCCTCACTAACTGCACTAGGGTGCTGATTCTCACTTGTCCTTCAAGGGCTTAACGCCCATCATCTGTCATTGGGGATCATTAGGCATTTCATTTCATTCAGTTCTATTAAATTTATACTTCTCGCAGTCTCTAATCATTCAAGTGCTATGATAGCACTTCAGTGAACCACGAGGGTACCTGCCTGTCCAATACAGAAACCACACAGAATCCCTATAACTTTGCCTGTTTCTAAATATTCCTGCCTTTCTGTACTTCACATAACTTTCTGCATAAACTCTCCTCTTTCAAAAGCGAAGCTGGACAAGCTAGACGGCTAAGCTAGGCTACCTAGGCATCTTAATTACTGAGGAGGAAGAACAGTGATTCTTAAGCAACAAAGATTCAAAGCTCCAGGCTTTGAGATACAAAGAACATGTATATTGTGGCTAAAACTCTGAATTTCACATAAGAGGAGTTAAACCTTTATTTCATTTTAGAAAAAGGAAATTGAGTGACAAGAACTATAATTAGGAATAGCGAGCTTCAGGAGAATGGGCTATCCTCATGTCATATGGAAGAATGGGTAAAAGGCTGTTTCTATGATATATGACGTATTTCATGGCAATTTCTCTTAAGTCAGAGTTTCAGCTGGAGCCTAAAAGGAAGGATTTCCAACTTGGAGGTAGTAAATAGGACAGATCCTGAGCTAAAAGGTCTGTGGAGGTGAGTTGTAACATAGCTAGAAAGTCTATCTGTGCTGGTGAGAGACTACAAACAAGGAGCATCCCAAAGGAAGGAAGTGGAAACCTACCATTCTGAATAAATCACAGTTTTGAGGGTGGGGGGTGGAGGGGGAAGCTAAATATCTTGATTCTAAGACCTGATTACCCAAAATAGAAACCTTTCTATGCTGTGTAAGTAAAATACATGGCACTTACTTTCTTGCTGCATATTCCTCAAGTACATATCTTGTCTGAATGTTGCGGTAGGACTGATCAAAGTGCTTGTGTCTCCTCTGGTAAAATGGCACCACTACTGATGACATACTTCAGTTTGTTAGAATCAGTAATTCCTGCAGACAGTGAAATCACATTTAGCCATATATTTCAGACACTTAGGGCTGGTATTTTTACATACATACACATATGTGTATACATGTATAAATGTCTACAATTCCATCAATTTATGACAAATAGAGCCATCGGTGATATACATGGGCACCTCAGGATGTATTTTATCAGCCACACAGTGAGCCATGGAATCACAGATGATAGAGATAGAAGAGAATTTGTCAGATCATTTTCCCCTTCTTTGCCGATGTCATTTAATACCTCCATAGAAATTTCCTGGGATGGAAATTTGACAGCTTTTTGGGCATTTTTAGGTGTTTCAGCTCTCTGCTCTTCAAACCTTTTACTTTGTCCCTTGTTGCAATTTATGCTCAGTTTCTTGTCCAATTCACCATGACAACAACAAATAGACCGTATTCACCCACTTTTGCAGGAGCCTGCTGAAGATTTTGTTCACATCTCCTTTCAGCTCTCTTATTTAAACTAAACAAAGCTGGCTCATCCAATCTTTTCTCATGGATTATTTTTTCTAGACCTCTAATCATTGTGGTTGCCCTCCTGTGTTTTTTCTCCAAAGAATAGCATAGTTTGATCAGTATTTGGATAGGAAGTTCTCAGGAACATTCAGGGAGCTCCCAGAAGCAGCATGGGTGGGAAGAACATGCTTACCACTGAGTTGGAGTTAAGCAAATTCCCAACTATGGCAATAAAATAACCCAGAGGTGCCCACATCCCTTTAGGTTCATTAGAAATACGACGACAACTTCTTGCCAAAGTAGGGAATGTTACCAGCCATGTCCTGAGCAGGCGTCAGCTTGTGTAACTACCGTCTGCTGAATAAGTCCCATTTACAGTCTTGGTTGGATGCGGGGCTTTTTACTCCTGAGCCACTTGGCCTAAATGGCGGTGAGGGATTCCAGGGGGCAACTGAACAGCCAGCACAATCCCCAAGACATGGGTGCAAGTCATAGAATCATAGAATCATTTAGGTTGGAAAAGACCTTTAAGATCATCCAGTCCAACCATTAACCTACACTACCAAGTCCACACTAAACCAATCAAGGGTAGACTAGACTAAACCATGTCAGCGACAAAGGAAGCAATTTCCCAACACAAAGTCTATAAAGCAGCATGGGCCAAATCATGGTGTTTTCAGTGGGGCAAATTCCTGCAGTTACATCTAATTTCCTCTTGAAAAGTAAGGGGAACATCCCCATTGTTATACTCCCATGCGGCGTGCAGCCTGTCAGCTGCACTCCAGAAGCTGGGGCACAGGCAGAGGCATGGCCTGGGACCCACCTCGGGGCTACCCATGGGAAGTTAAGCAACACTAGCTCATCCAGGAGCCATGTTAAGAGGGTGTCAGGGTCCTGGGGGCAGCAATGGACCTGACTGGCCCTGCCCAGCTTCCTCCAGGGCTCCCACCACTCTGCCCACAGCCCGGGACCCATTTCAGCCCCCAGGGCCATCAGCCCTGCCCCAGCAATGCTGCAGCCCAGCCCTGCCTGGCCATGGGCCTCACCAGGAAGAACCTGCCTGTGATGGAAATCCTCAGACCCACACCAAAAGTCTGCATTTGTCACAAAAAGTCCCGTAAGTAGGCAATCTCATGATGCATATAAAATGAAAGCTCAAAGGGATTTGAATAGAAATTTTATAAACTCATTTAGATATAATATGAGCTCCTCTTACTTAATGTCAAAGGCACTGGTACTGACCAGTTTTAGGCTTTGTTCCGTTTCCTATCGAATACCTGGAGATATGTGCTTTCAGGACAAAAACGAACAATACTCACATTAAAATTCAATTAATAACTGTTTCAGGAAAAAAGTGGTTTCTGGTAAAATTAGATCTAGTTCAAAATTGAAGTCACTACTTCATTGTCAACTTTCAAATTCCATGCAATTTTTTTTGTTTCATTAATCTCTTTATTGTGTGACAAGTACATGCAATCAACGTACTTTAATAAAATATTGCTGAAAATAGGTTTCTAAATGTTTATTTTTTATTCTGAAAGCAATGATGTTTTATGTCACATAATGGAATTTTTAATAGTATCTCATGTTTTGAAAAATCGTTTTGCAAAAACCTCATTTGAGAATGGGAAGCAATGATAAAATTGTTGAAAAATTACAGATATTATCCAGAATTTTGCATGTTAAAGTGTTACTTGTTTACGTTTTTCTAATTGTATCACTAGCCAGATTGTATATGCAGAACTAATCATATTCTACATTTCATTGCAGCAATTTATTCTTGAAAAATGAGAGCTAGATTTCTTATACAACATGTCATATTTTTAGAAAGAAGAATGTAAGATGATTCAATGAAAGACTGCAACTCTTAGTTTAGCAAGTCACTTTATTTTATGTGTTTGCTTGGCAATTTTGCCTGAACTGTATAAAATTAAACCTGAATTAATTAAATCCCCCCCTCCATGTTTTATAGGCTAAGAATTTGAACCTTTAAACATGGTTAAATACCTGTAAATACCATATTTTTAGCATATAGTATTTACCAACAAAAGGAAATGCTATTTATTGATTAAGTAGTGTAATAAATTCCAGCTGTGTCTGATTGTTAGTTTCAGGTACTCAAAATCTGAGGCAGATGGCCCCAAGTCATAAAGTTCACACATCAGCTAGTTTTACTTTTCCAAGAAAAAAGTCTCTGCAGGAGAAGACAGTAGGTATATTTAATAGCAGATATGTCTTATTAAAAAAAAGTCATGAGATCTAAAGAGATGAGTTTTTGCAATTTATCACCTGCTAGCTGCATCTTCTGCATAACCTACAGTTACCTTTTCAGTCCTTTTTCAAGAGATACGAGAATGACAAATCACACGTTCAGGAATGAGAGCTTTAGGCAAAATACCAGACACTGCAAGACAAAAATAAAACAAGTTTACAACATTACTATGGGACATTAAAGAATAATATTACCATGTTTCTAGAGAAACGAAAAAGTTAACGTGACCCAAGTTAGTACAGCACAGTGCAGCACCTTGAAGAGATGCTAGCTTAGTTAGGTGCCCTCATGCAATGCTGAGCTGACATGGACATATCAACTCATCATATGACACATTGTCTTAGTTACATGCACACAGTTACACAGACCCATGAGCAGCCTTGGCTTCTCCTAGTTTTGGTGTCTGCACATGACATTATGCTATACCTGCAGACATCAAATACTGGTTTTCTTCCTGCTAACTGTGTGACTATTGTGTATATGACATTTGACTTCCCCCTTAGTTTGTACGTTAACTGGACAGTTAATGGTGTAATGTTCCCTCTTTTCTATTTTTAATTAGCCCTTTCACTTAAATGAAGGTGCAAAGGGCAAACCCATAGATTAAGCTGACTCAGCTCTTAAGTGCTACTTATGTTCACATGTGGCCCAGTTAAATAATTCTGTGAATTTATCAACAAGCAATTTATGTTTATGTGTTGCTATGTATATAATTCCCACTGAGCTATGATGTATAAGAGTTGCATAGTAATGCCCATGTGTCTGGATGGGTCACAGTCTGGGTCATTTTCATTTTTGAGATAGGAGAAGCATATTTGCCTTTTACAGTTCAGCCTTTTCCACTAAATGTAAAACTTACATTTTAATTAGTGTATCTTGTTCTATTAATCAGCACCCAGGGTTCCTCAAAATTTGGGTTCAGATATTTTTCACATTTACCCAAACACCCTTAGAAAAAAAAGTGTAGCCATTCACTCCCAGCCTCCATACAAGCAATTAACTGAGCTTGTTAGCAGCCAGAGTCATTTTGCCTTCTGTTAACACAGAGGGGAGCTGCCTGGCAACAATTCCAAATGTAATAATCATCATCAGTTAATTACAATGATGCTTGCAGAGTATGTATTTAATACTTAATAGTGCTGCAAAGATGAGTATCTGAAGAGCAAAATCACATCCCTACTGTAAAACCAGATTCAGCAGAGTCTACAGAGCATGTAGGGTATCCTGAGTTCATGATAAGAGAAGTTTCCGTTGTCTTCCTAGGAACAATGTGTTGACTGTTTTCCCAGTTTTCCACTGATACGCATTTATGTGAGATGTTTGAAATACATACTAATATTTAGTCAACCTACCACTAACAGAGTTAGATAACGTGATATGCAGATGACAGCTTAGCCCCAGTGAAGTTATCATTTTAGGTGAACCAAGATTTTATTACTGGTAGTGCCTGGACATCTAATTATACTGGCATGTCAGTTGGTGGAACCAACCAAACAGCAAGACGCAGGCAGTGGTCTGGCAGAGACATTCAGAAAAAAAAAAAAAATCCCAATGGGAAATTGAAAATTCAACAAAAAATGCATAAATAGTCTGAGAGAAAAATTAATTAATTTTCTGGATAATTGTAACAAATTAAAAAGCAAATCCCAAGTTTTATTCACCAAATTCTACTGGTATGTGACAACAAGAGTTACAGACAACTTGCTGAAATATATGGCCCATGTGTCAAAAACAACCCTTGAACTTCACTGACGCAGATCCTATTAACTTCCCTGCATTTCAAAAAAAAGACCTAGAGTTACAGGACAAGATGGTCCTAAAACGCTTAGTCTCTCATCTGACCTCTACTTCTTTGGTGGAACACAGCACCATTGTATTCTTATGTCATTATTATTATTATTATTACTACTACTACTGTTTATTTCCATGACTGTAAATGCTGGGGACATCAACAGGACCTAAACTGCACTAATCTATGTTCTGTATGAACCACTCAGAAGACTACTAAACCCAAACAAAATTATTAAGTCAGCCAAAATGCCCTTAAGGATTAATGACACAAAACACAAATTAATTAGACTCTTCAAACCAGTCTACATGAATATACATTTTCACATGCTTAGGAGCATGTATATAACAATTTATACTTGGTCATGAGTAAAAGGCAGAGTTCCCAAGCCAGGATATGCATAGTTTCATGCCATAGTAATACTGATCTGAATAGAAAGCAATAATCTAAGGCCACGTGACAAGGTGCTACATTCTTGAGCAGAGAAGCCAAAGGTCTGATATAGACATTGTTAGTTTGATAAGTGAGTTAATTTAAGATTTAAAAGACAGGCAGTAAATTCTAGCATGATCATTCACACAGCCTCAGAGAGCAGGCACACAGCCAAATAAATTGATGGATGGGATTGACAAATGCCATGAAAAGGAGAACATGGTTGTGCTCACCATAGATAGACAACTTGCATTCCTAGGCTCAGGAGGCTCCTGTCATGAGCGATGCACTATACAGCATGTACTTTCTCTGCCTGAGCTGTCAACGCTATACCATGCAACATGCACTTTCTTTGCTCATCTCTGTCCTTGTCCATCTGCAGAAGTGCCAAAAACGATTTGTGGGTTCTTGCCTGCCCTCACATAGGCTATCCTCCTCATTCTGGCTGAAAGATCAGTACATCCTGCTCCTATGCACATATCCTCATTCTTGATCTTCCTCTGTATCTCACCTTTCTTAAGTATCTTTGACCATTTGTATTGACTTGAGGGTTTGTCCTGCTTTTCCCATGATGTAGGCATTGTTTCCTCTACCTGTCTGTAGTTCTGCTTGTTGTTCATTGTTCAAAGTTAAGTTGTTTTAGGAAGCCCTGTTTTGCCAATGTATACTTCCACGATACATTAAAGCCCATGACATTTAGTCGATAAAATATTTTTCCTTCCATACTGCCTATATGCCACAATGAGATAAAAGGAAAAAAAAGAAGAAAAAAAAAAAAAAAAACCCACGACCTTCTAGTCATCAGTTGCTTCTAATGACCAGTTTAAAGAATTACCATATTGCCTCAGAAAACATGTGGTCCTTTCCAGATGGTTGTCAATCCTGTAGAAATTTCAGTAGATAATAACATAAGAATATTTTCCACCAGGAAACTTACTTTGGTGGAAATCTTGTAAAACCAGCATGAATCATTATGCAGCTCATAGACACTGCAGTCTAAACCAGAATGGGAGGTAGAGGGTCTGGTAACATCTTCCCCATTTTGGTAACAAACTTTTAAAATGCTATTATGTCTCTCCAGTATTCTATCTCTGCGTGCATGTGTGAATTTAGATCTTTCACAGAAAATTATATGCTGTATATGAAAAAGGATGAACTTAAAACACACAATCTACTGTCATTTTAAGATGCTTCTATCTTTCCCATTGAAGAGTTTTTTCCTTCTGCATAATAAGAATTCAGTTTTAACTTCTTTGACAACAGAATACAAATGCTTCTGAAATTAAAAAAGTATATGGAATTCCCATTTGCTTAAACCATATGGAATTCCAGGCATTACTCAGCAGGCTTTAAGATTCCTTGTCTTTTCTCTTCTGACACCTTTAACTACATCATAGCTGGTCTTATATTTTACTGATCATACCTCCTTTGTATGGGAATAGCATTATCCTAGTTTCACAAATCAGTTTTAAACAGAAATCTTGTGGACAACAGGTTCAATCTTGTTCACATCATCTCCAGAAGTACAAGCATTACTTTTCTCATTAAGCCTAAAAATGGAGTTTTCTCATCGATTTCTAGTCATCTGAATGTCCAGCAAAGCAACATTTTCAAGCAGCTGATGATGCTGGCCATCACAGATGGGTCTATTCTTTATTAATAATTTCATGTTTTGAATGAGTAGACTTTTAACATTTTACTACGTCAAGTGATTGTGCTAACAAAGACATACAGGTAAATTAAGTAGTTTAATGCAATCATTTGGCTACAGCACACGTATTATTAGTTAGAATGCACACCTTGAGCTTGTAATAGTCCCTGAATGGTTTTCTTCACCCTCTAGCCATAACAGTTAGTGAGGAGGCAATTTGGAATATACCATGGGTGGTCATGGTCACGGTCATAGCCACAACCCTTGATGGAATTAACCACCAGCTATGCTCTGCAGCAAATAGGTATAAGGCAGAGCCGTAGGCACCCTTCCCTCAAGTGAGGTCATTGTTGTGGAGGGGAACACCAGTTCCTGCACTGTTGTGAGTCTAAAAAATGTAATTCTGGCTTTTCTATGACTCTGATGATGGAAGGGAGTGGAAGCCCCCAGTTTGACTTCTCTTGCCGTATCCTTGTTATAAGCTAAGCTGTATATAGTCCAGAGAGAGTACTTCTGTAGATGTTTTCTTATGAATTCAAGATCTTACATGACTGGGAATTAAATTAGGCTGAATTTGGCTGCATTGACTTGAAACCTTGCCATCCTAGCACTCCAAATGCACGAAGAGTCACAACATGTTCCCATAAACTTTTAAGATTTCCCTTCACTCGGTTAGTGTTCTCTTCAACTGGACAGCAAGGACTGTGAGACAGTAAGACAGTGAGTGTCAGTCACTTCCTATCATCCCAACCTTCATTATCCTTCATTACGATACTTTCATTGGCTCATAGGTATTATCAACACACAGGCATAGCTTCAAGAGCATGAACACGATTTCCCAAAACTCTATCAGTGGTATTTAGCTAGAATTTTCATGTGGCACAGAACACATCATGTAGCCTAGAGCAATACAGACACCAGAAATGCGTCTTCTGAAGACATGTACTTGGAAGTATGGTAGACAAAAAATAAAAATAGAATTTTTTGTCCTACCTACATCCTATTCTTCAACATGCCAAATAGTTTTTCCAGCTACTATAGGATTTTATGCTTAATTATTTACGCACATACTTCAGATAAATCATATTATGTCTCTTTATACAGTATAAGCACACAAGAAAGACGCAATGCCAATATATGTGCAATTGGAGAAGCACATATACCAACAGAGCTATGGATTGGTATAATGTAGTTCTTTATATGCAGAAAGAAACAGACAAAATGTAATAGACAATAAAATCAAGCTGGCTATGCACCAAAAAAAACAATTCTACTTTACTTTTTTGTTTGTCTTTTCATAAATCAATGTGTGTCCTGCTTTTTGCTTGTTTTCCCCAAAGAAGGTAATTTATTTTTTATAGAAAAGCACCCAACACCCTCACATAATCACTCCCATTTGTTCTGAACAAGAAAAACCTAGATGTAATATGGACTTACCAAGGGATATAGAAAAATTGCAAAGCAGAGAGGAAGACCAGCCTTTCCCAGCTTAGTAAACCCTGGCTGAGGAAAACAAAAATAATTCCCCTCTCTAAAGGCTACTGCCCCTTCACTCCCATTTAAGGGCAGATGCAATGCTATATTTAGAACTAACCAAGTGATTCTCCCAAAACTGAGGTCAGCCTAATAAGCAATAAGGGTATGATATAAATGCAGAAGAAAAGCCCTACCCCATATGCACTTTTATACTCTATTTTAATAAAAGATAGACCTCATTCCTAAAAAAAGCAGTTGTTTATGTTAAAAGTGGGGTTTCTTTTCCCAGCAACACCAAACACATAGGAAATATTTTAATGTCAGAAAACTGTTTAAACTTTTTATTTAGAAATGATTGAAGTTCTAAAACAATCAGTAACTTAAAAGACCAGTGAGGAGACGTAAACTCCAAAATCTTATTAGTAGAGACATGGGATCCCCTTGGTGTGTCAGGCTGTAAAATGAGCCTGCCTGTCACCTCCTTAAGAGTGCCCTGGATTTGAGAACATGGCTGCAATATGTAAAGGCATAACAACTATATAAAAAGCCTATTAACATGGATTTAAAGAAAGTCCAGTTCCTACTCACTATTTCCATCTCCATAATGTCACCAGTCAACCTGAGAGAGATTTCTTTGTGTCTTGTAGGTAAAACAGGAGGAATTAATACGCATACAGGCATATACAGGCAGAGGAAAAAACACAGCCAAAGCACTCGATTCTGTGACACCCTGACAGTCCCTGATGGTCCCTGATTACTACTAACTGAAATGGAGTTTTGGTGCCTGTAGGGCTCCTAGATTTCTACCCAGAAGGTGAAGGCACCACTGTGGTGGCTCTGACATGTCCAGATGCGATGGGGTAGCAGCACGTGCTCTGCAGAGCTGGTGAGCATGGGCTCAGTCACTCTGCCCCATTCTGGTAGTGTGCAACCCCGTAGGGATTTGTCCCATGATGTGAGCCCATATGAGGGAAGGGAAGGGAAGGGAAAGCAGGAACTCTGACAAGGCTTTGTGTCAAGTGCGAAGAAATAATCATATTCCTCTTATTCTGCCTGGAAATAAGGACAACATGTCTGGAAAAACCTGGCTATATGGCAGACTTAATCACACCTCATGACTTGGCCCATAATGACTCAAATATCCAGTGAGTCAGCAACATACAGTAAGTAGGGAATTCATTGATATTCAAAGTATTTGAAAATAACAAGATCTATTTGCAATTCACTTATCCAGGAATGGGATCAAGACGAAAGTCACTAAGTGATAATTAAGATCTTTCAGTGCTCGGTATAAGAAACTTTGATACGTGAACAATGCTCTTTTAAGTCATGCTTTCTTCTTTCTACACGTATGGGAAGCAGAGCAAGATGTGGAAAAGCCTTTAACCAATTGCTTCTAATCACATCTGCAGTATTCATCCAAGTGTCCTAAATAGCTCTGCTAAGGATCCTTCCCACTTTCTTATTGTCTAGAACTACCATTTGCTTGACACAGACCTCTCCCTTCCTCCCATGGATCTTAAATTATAACTCGGTCTGACAGAATTAGATCTACAGAGACAGACACAGTAGAATAAATGCATATGCACTGAGCATAGATGTTGCTTCAGAAGCAGCTGTCAAAGTAATTAGCATGTAATAATCCAGAGCAAACCCACTTTACTTACACAGCTCCTTTTCTCTCTATTGCATTTTGCTGTGGGAGGTAAGAGGTTGATTTTCAGGAAAACTCTAGAGTTCTCATTACACTCTATACTTTTCATTTCTTGTTCTATATTTATTATCTTTAAAGAAATGGAGGAATGTAGGGCCTGCTCTGTCTGACTTCACACTTGAGCTGTCTTCTATTTTAAGTTCTTTCTTCAGGGTGTGGTTGGATGTCAAAAATGTGAAAGTGCATCCTGAGGGCTGTGGGGAACATGCCATAGGCAAGAACCAGCCATGCAGTGGGGTCAGTCCCAGGTTGTCTCCAGGTAAGTCAATAAATAAATTTTCCTTCTCATCATAGATATTCACAAAATAGGATAGAAGGGAAAACTGCAATACTGTGTTATTCAGTGGTGTTGAAATTTAGGCACCTACAATCCAAAAATTATCCATCATTTTAATTGTAAAATAATTATCATTATGTTCTCAAACTTCCTACCTGACACTGAAGGTGTCTTCCCCAGATCCCTCTGCTTCCCAAATAGAAGTTCTTCCCTAAGAGGTGTGTTTCTGAAGCAGAGATTTAGCAGTGTATCAAAAGGATTATTCAAGCATTTAAAACTTAGCATGTGCTAAAATCCTTTAGTGAATGTGGTATTTTAGAATTACCTCTCTATCTTATACCAGTCCCTTGATGTGGGTTGTTTAATTGATACAGGCTTAAGTAATAGCTCAACTACTCCCGTAAAGGGGAAGACAAGACCTGAAATGGAGCTCAGAAAAAAGATGCATTAGCTTTGTAGCTACTGGAGAAAACATCAAAACAGTAATGAAATGAAATGTAATGGTGTTAGAATGTTTTTAGCCTGTTAGAGTGCCTTAATAGTGGCCTTGTGCTTTTAGCTTTCTCCAGTTCCAAGAAAACCTAATGTATCTTTGTACGGCAGCTTCTGAAGTCTGACTTTGCTAATATGTTAGCTCTTGATCTCTTCAAATGCTTTTAGCATATTTATAGCTTTAGATTAATTAAAAGACTGGTAACTACCAATGAAGTTCCTCATCTCTGCAGCAGTCCTAGTTATTCACAAAGCCCAATGCTAAGGTTTCTAAAGCCATGCTAGAACGATGGATACTGTGCACTGGTGATCATAGAGCCGTCTCCTGGATTTCCTTCACAGCTATCCAGGTCCTAGTGTCTTGCTTGGCATTACAAATGAAAGACAAAACAATGCATGCAGATTCAACCATATGAAAAATAAGTTGTGGTCTTTTCTCATTTACTGCCTTTGGTCAGAAGTTCAGGATTATCAAGCATGGGGTCCATATATGTGCCAAATAGAACGTGTTTATTCAAAAGAGAATACCACCACCTGAAAGACAATTAAAAAATTTGGAGGCAGTGCACCTGCTTATGAAAACTAGTTAACAAGAGAGCAGTAACAGATGCACTTGACAGCTGACAGCACTGTAAATGTGTTCACACAGCTGAACACAAATCCCCAAGGGAAAACACACCTGACTGCCTCTTCCAGGTGGGGAGAGAACAACCCCATCCTAGCTCCTAAGAAGCTTAAACACTTGTCTCTCTACCTTGTGCTTTCTGCTTAGTTTCATTTTTCTTGAAGCATTTTCTCTTCCTCTATTAGAACCTTTTAATTTTCTTTTTTGGTGACCAACTTGTAAGTATTTTAAGGCTGGCTACATGCAGCTGCAAACTGCCAAAAGCTAAAACTGCCCCTCTCAGAAATGAGAATAGGCTGTGCGGAGATGAGACCATAGAAGAGCCAAGACATTTGGAGGAAGAGAAGGAGGAGATACTTGCAATCAAGGGAAGGCTGTGCAGCTCCCAGGAGAGAGGACAATGGCAGCTGCAAAAAAAACCACTTGCTAGAAGCTGTTCTAAACAGCTACACAGGGATTTTCAACTGGCAATTCAAAAGACTAGACTGAACTGCATCCAGAACATCAGAGGCTTCTAGTACGAGCCTTTGAACAAATACTGAAATACCTGAATATACAAAATGTTGGGATTTTTTTTCCCTGCAACATAAGATAAAGTGAATCTCTTAGTAAGTACCCTTATTTATATCTAAGAAGACAAACACACCTCTGAATTACTATGAGTCAATCATTTATAGGATATTTAAATGGTAATGTGCCACCCTGTTGTCCAAGGACCCACTCTGGAGCACATCAGAGTCAGTGGTAACGTTTTACTGACTCAGGAAAGCTCTGATTCATATCCTTCTTGATTTAATGCCTCTTTAAAAAGTTGACAGAGGGTTAGCTCAGCCACAAACAGAAAATACAGGGTTGCCTGGTGCAGCAGAATGTTTCAACTACTTATTTTGTGAGTTACTGCAAATGGTAACAAGAGTATATTTTCCACTGCTCTGGACAGCATAAAATACTCTAGAGCTGGTAACAGGCTGACAGTGATACTTTAATTAAAACTGGTGTTTCAGCCAGTGGGAACGCTTAGCTAAATATGTTTTGCTAAATTTTAGGGTGAGCCAAGCAAATTACAGTCCCTTGCCAGTGGCGTGAAGTTACAGCTCAGATTTCAAATGGTGTTGGTTTTTTTTAATTTAATCAAATCTTGTAGAAGTGTTTCTGATAAACCTTAATGAAAACAACAGCACCT
This sequence comes from Pelecanus crispus, assembly GCF_030463565.1. NCBI lineage: Eukaryota > Metazoa > Chordata > Aves > Pelecaniformes > Pelecanidae > Pelecanus > Pelecanus crispus. Next base: position 108,910,187 of record NC_134645.1, read on the forward strand.
CTTCATTTACCATTACAATGAGATCTATTTTTCAACCAAGTGCAAAGATAAGGACCATAATGATTTTTGTCTTACCCTGGTATATTTGTTCAAGTGTCACACAATATGCTTTGCAGATATCCGCTGTAGTAGCAGTTATCTCTATCAACTAATCTCAGTGTCAGCAACAACAGATTAAATCTAGACACTACCATGGGTTGTAAGAGGGCAGAGACAAGAACTAGTTACACTGCAGTCGTGTGGCCCAGAGGCTTCACCACCCTGGGAAACACAGGCGAGACAGCTACAGTCTCAAATCCACCACTGGGTAGCACCATGCAAAGTCTATTTTAATGCCTTCAGGTTTTAGTAGCTGCCAGCTGTGGGGGTTACAGCTTGTAACAGCATCTACATACATGACTCCCACCAGACATAAGCACAGACAGCCCAGTCACAGAATCACAGAATCATAGAATGCTTTGGGTTGGAAGGGACCTTTAGAGGTCATCTAGCCCAACCCCCCTGCAGTGAGCAGGGACAGCTTTAACCAGATCAGGTTGCTCAGAGCCCCAGCCAGCCTGACCCTGAATGTTGCCAGGGATGGGGCCTCCACTACCTCTCTGGGCAACCTGTTCCAGTGCTTCACCACCCTCACTGTAAAAAATTTCTTCTTTATATCCAGTCTAAATCTATTCTTCTTTAGTTTAAATCCATTATTCCTTGTCCTGTCACAACAGGCCTTGCTAAAAAGATTGTCCCCATCCTTCCTGTAGGCCCCCTTTAAGTACTGGAAGGCCACAATAAGGTCTGCTTGGAGCTTTCTCTTCTCCAGGCTGAACAATCCCAATTCTCTCAGCCTGCCTTCATAGGAGAGGTGCTCTAGAATCACAGAATGATTGAGGTTGGAAGGGACCTCTGAAGGTCATCTTGTCCGGCCCACCTGCTCAAGCAGGGCCACCTAGAGATGATTGCCCAGGACCATGTACAGATGGCTTTTGAATACCTCCAAGGATGAGACTACATAACCTCTCTGGGCAACCTGTGCCAGTGCTTGGCCACCCTCACAGAAAAAAAAAAAAAGGGTTCCTGAAGTTCAGAACCTCCTGTGTTTCAGTTTGTGCCCATTGCTTCTGGTCTTGTCCCCTCCTCCTCCCGGGCCGGCAGAGACTGACGGTCACTGGTGCAGGCACACACACGACACTCTCCAGGTTCACAAGCACCCACACATTTGCTGTCTGATCGCCTACTCTCTCTCTGGTCTAGGTCGGTGCTCACTGCAAACACATGCATGCACTCATACACTCATCTCACAGGCATCCCACACCCGCGGGTCCCCCCGCAATACCTACATGTAGGGTGTAGGGGCACCTACACGCCCAGTCTGACTCCAACAGCTGGCACCCAGTCCACTCATGCTGGTCCCCCCAGAAACTGGCACTCAGTCCATGCAGCACTCACAAGGGATGAAGAGTGAGATTACACACAGAAATAGTTAAGAAAGGTTTTAAAGAAGACAGGACAGACTGCAGTAATCAGGTGCAGGGCTCAGTCAGACAAGCGTACTGACCAGCCCTGTTTTACACACAACTGGCCCCTTTTACACCCCTTTCTGTCTGTTCCTCTCTTTGTTCCTCCCCGATTCCTCCTCCTAAACATTTCTTCTCAATTTGCACAGATCTACCAATTCCCACTCCTCTGGTCCAGCATACAGGATCCTCACCCACCCAATCCCAACCCCTCCAGTTATAATCTTATCAGTTGCAAAGTCCAGGCTAGTTTTTCTGGAATAGCCCATCAATTAGTGTGGCTGGCAAGGTTTGTTTCTTCTCACCATCTCCATCATTGTTTGTCAGGCCTGTGTCTCTGTATGTTTGTTGTCTTCACCTTTTCTTATCAACCGTATTTTAGGTGCTCCTCAATCAGATCATCTTGCTGGAATAAGCATTCTCACACTGCATTATCCTTATCAATTAGTGACACCACTTATTATTATTAATTTTTTCTGGTTATTGACTTCATTATCACTAGTCAGTCAGGTTTTTTGTGTCTGTGTGTTTGGCTCTCCCCTTTTCCTTATCATCCCATTTGACACAGTCCTCGGTCAGATAATCTAACAGAAAAAAACATTCTCACACTCCACATGTCTTCACACAGATAACATGGAAATTATCTGCTCCTGTTTCACAGGGAGAAAGGAGAAGGGAAGGAGTACATGACAGATCACACAGCAGATCACCTGCACGATGAGTCCAATGTGAGAGCTGACATGAAAACTTCAAACAGTATCAAGTTCGTGCATATCCCACTATTCAAGGTTATTGAACTTTGTGTGGCATATCCATCAGTTCATGTCACTGAAAGCATGTAGCTGTGCTGCGTATGGCCTGTGCCATGCATGATATACTACCTGACTTATATAGGAACATAAATGTGTCCTAGAGTAATGAGCCTTTTTCTATATTCCCGGAAGCAGGTAACTCTCATTAGAAAAATGATATTGCTTGGTTTCAAGGCTAAATGATTCGCATACACAATAGCTTGAAGGAATGATACAGTGAAGGGCTGACCCGGATTTCACTGTAAACCGGCAAGAACTATTGGAAATGCAGCCCAGGCACAATTTTCTTTAGGAATGATAGCAGCTGGACTCCTTAATTCTTCTTCCTCGCTACTGCTGGATTTCTTTGATTCTTTGGTTGTTATAACCAAAAGGATTGAGTTCACCACAGGTAGGTAGAACGAGAAGTGTGCTGAGACTGCTGGTCCCAGGCAGGCCCCAAATTTACACTGTTTTAACAGATAGCATTTGATGTTTTCTATAACAACAAAGGAAGAAACCACTGTTTTGAAGAAGTGCCAGTGAGTCACACTGATCCTTCTCCAACTGCTCTATAATTTCTTCTCCAGGTCTTCAAGTGCAATGTCATAGTGCATAAAACAAAGCAACATTTCATTACAGAAAACAGACTGAAGACTCCTACTTGACTATTCTGTCCCAGCCTCTAACTACTGTTTCTCTCCATGGCCCATATTCTGGTGCCTCAAATCAAGCTACATTTGGAGGTCACCAGATCTCACCACTACCGCTACTACTCCTTGGTTATAGTACATCTGCAAGTGTTCTTGATGGGGAGGTTTCGCTGAATTTGCCCATGCCATTAACTGATTATTTACTCTTCTCACTCCTTAGCATTCAGTTGTCACTAAATCAGTCACCCACTAGCATCCTTGGTCCTCAAGTTAAAGACTCATTTGATTTCAAAGGGTTCTTTACCTAAATAAAGACTGTAGGATTCCCCACACAAACACGCTTCACATTCAAACACAGCTTAGACAAGTTATCTGTATTTTTTTTCTTTTTTTTTTTTTTTCATATATCATCTAGCCTGTGTCACATGCTGGGCTTGCTGAGTATTCCTCTGCAACTGTATTTTTATCACAAGGTAATATTGACATTGCTGACTGCAAAACTTTTACAGATATAAGTATATACATTTTGATTCCTACCTTACTGATATATGAATCAAACACTTTTTCCATTATTCTTAATTTTAATCTGAGGAAGTTATAGGTTCCAGATACACAGATAGCTTGAGATGGCAGTAATTCTTTTTCTCCATGGGCAATATAGAGCCTGTTTCCTTTATTCTGAATTTCTGTTGCAGTAAGGCAGCATTATGTACTGCTCTGGATTCTACTGTAAAGTATCCTAAGTAACAGGTAGGCAGATTCAGAGAGCTGCAAGACCAAAAAAGGCTTTCTTCCAGCTTAATAAATATCTTTATGCCCAGATCACGTCAGAGTGACACAGAATGTAAAGCTTTGAATGCTTAGGACAGCTGTCCTCCCCCCCTGCCTCGGTGGCCTGTCTGGTTACATTTATACCCAATCCCATCCACTGGCAGTGTTCCCCAAGTGACACAAATACTACAGCAGCACAGGAGAGGAAAAAATCTTGAGCTGTGTGGTTGTCAAGTTGTCTGGGCATTTACGACAGGACCACAACAGCAACATCATAACATCACAGCAACCATTGGACACCTCAGGGAGTGAAAGATCATTGCCCTTTCCCTGGCAAAGGGACTGATATCAGCTGCACGGAGTTTCCAGTGTGGGGGAACTCTTGAATGGAAAGATAATGTTTAAGGCTAGAAGAATCATCATGATTGCCTTATTTATACCTCACAGTCTATTCAGTTATGTTTGCTACTTTTGTGATGTGATATCATGCAATTAATAAAATGTTTGGTCAAAACACCACTTGCCTGAAGTGCTTGTTCTGTAAAAGGAAATCTGTCTTAATTTAGAAATATCCAGAGATTAATTCTTCCCTATTTTTTGTACTGTCCTCCAACTCTTAATCATATTTGGTGTCAAAAATTCGTGCCTTTTTTTCTGGAGTTTGAATTTGCCTAGCATTACATTCCATCCAGTAGCTCTTACTGACTTCTCAGATTAAAAAAAAAAACAAAACAAACCACACAGCATTTTCTTCCTCTGAAGGTGCTCACACAGCAGCCCTCACACTTCACCTTCCTACTGCAATTGCTAGACAGAATATCTGTTTCTGACCGTATGATGCTGGTGCAGCCTGCTAGCACGCAGCAGTCAAGGCTTCTGGGAACAACAAGGTGGAAAGAACCAAAGAATTAAAACAAGATTGGTTTTGGGATGTTTATAATTGTCATTTTCCAGATGTGGGAGAAAATAGAGTGATTACTTAGAAAATATTAGAAGTAGGCAATGAAGTAACAAGGAAGTTGTCATTATGTGTTGACCTTTGGAAAACCAGTCAGAGATGAGGGATAGACATAGGTGATGATAAACATTAAACAATGGAGGAAATAATTTGCAGTGATACATTACAAAAAATTAATCTTCTAGAAAGAAGAAGCTTACAGGAAGAGGGACCTTATCAAATGGACACCTTAGGATTATGATCTTTTCAGAAGCTTTCTGGGAAATAGTAACTGAGCAACCCACATTGCATTCCTATACCATAATATAAAAACTTCAACTTGAACTTCAGCTGTGTGCATATAGAAAGACAGTACACTATACTTTGCAGATTTTTTTTCCCGATGATTAACCCTAGGTAGAATTAGTATAAAGGTGTAAAGAGTGTAATGCTGATTATGATAGCTGCTGGTTGAGAGGCTGCCTGACAGCTTGGAAGGTCATGTCTTCACAGGAATCATGAAAGGAGCCAGCAAACAGAGGCATGTGGGAGGGAAAGTAAGAGCTCTCTTCTGGTCTCGGTGAGTTTAGGTAGGCAACAAAAAGTGGTGGCTGGTTTTCTGTGGGTCTCTGATCAATCACACATTTTAAACTCATGCATGATACACCTGGAACAGAAATACGGTCTCCAATTTCAGTTAAAAAAAAAAAAAATACGGCACTGAAAAGAGAACAGACCACTACACATGTATCTCCCTACTAGCAGAAAGGACACACATGTGCAGTGTTACTCCCTTTCTGATGGAAGTATGCCAGCAATTTCCTACTGTGTCACGTGCCCTGGGAAACAACTATGCCTCATGAGAACCACATGGAAATAGTCCATTAATGTTCCAGTCTCAAGTAATATACAGCAGCTGTCTCAATATTTGGACTTCAGACTTGCTGTGTGCCTTACTCATTACTTTTTGCTATTCCTCCTCCTCCCACCCACCCCCATTAATAATCCTCAAGAAAGAAAGGGGAGATGTCCAGATGTCCTATTACTAGTGCCACCCCAGGGGATAAGAGGAGGACCTGGAAGAAAATGCCACAATCTCCCACTGCTCACAGAGACACAGAACAAGCAGGGTTACATATAATTTACCAGCATAATTAATCATGCCATCCATCAGTCTTCTGATCGGGCTCTCTACAGGCAGTCACACTTCCTGCTGATGGACCTCACAGGCACCTGGAACATGGTGGGCTACTGCTGGTCCTGAAAGCAGCCCTCCACATCCAGCCCTTCTGAACTCACAGCTGCAAAGGTACTATATTCTTTACATAGAGCCCTTGATCTGAAACTGGGTAAGAGGATGGAAACACGTACGCATACACATACATTTGCTTTGTTCTTCAAATCCTTCCTGGAGACCTACTATTTGCCATAGACAGGGAGAAGACGCTAAATGTACCTCTAGGCCTGGTCTAATAAAGTCATTCTTATGTTAAGAAAACATTTCTAAAATATGCCCCAGGGATCTTAAAGAGGAAATGGTCAAAGAAATTATTTGCATTCCAGAAGCTAACGAACATTTGCTTGGTGAATGTAATCTGTTGAAAGAAAAGACGAGGGAACAGCAACCAAGTAAGGAGGAAAGATAAATCAGAGTGTGTATAAAAGAAATCAGAAGAGGTGCCAAATACAATGACGTCTTTCTAGGTAGATACTTTACAGTTAAAGATCAACACCAAAGATCAACAACTCCCTCCAGGAAATAATTTAAATAGTAGCTGTCCAAAGACGGGACTGTCTGTACAAGGTGGTTAAATTTAGTAATATTCAGAATCACCTCAGATTTCTTTAAACATTTAAGGAAGTTTCATGACTTGATCATTTTGGCCATCATTTACAAGACTACCAACTAGCGTTTCATTTACCATCCTTGGATTAATTGTTACATACATTATTAAAATTTGCATACCTAAGCATTTACACTGAAATGCCGTGATGATGATTAAGGGGTTAGAGCAACTGACATACCAGGAGAGGATGAGAGAGCTTGACCGTTCAGCCTGGGGAAGAGAGATCTCAGGGGATCATATGAATGGGTTTAAGTACCTGAAGGGAGGGCATAAAGAAGACAGAACCAGGCTCTTTTCAGTGGTTCCCAGGGCTGTGGGGAGCTGGAGACCCAGCACTGCTGCAGCATCACTGGGGCAGGGACTGATGGCCCTGGGGGGCTGAAATGGGGCCATGGGCAGGGTAGGGGGAGGCTCTTATTAACTCAAAAATTACATTTAGGAAGGAAAGTTCGTGAAAGCCTCCTCCACACCTCCGACTTCTCTTCAAACACACTGCATAGTGTTGGCCACCAGTGAAACTGCGTCGATTAGGAAATGTCTATCATCTTGCTTATAACACAGAATACAGCTTTTTGCGAGTAAGGAATACAAAATGCAGAGCAGGGTTTCTATGGTAGCGTATTTCCACTTAGACAATTGGCCTGTTAAGCTGGTCAATTTTCTTTTAAAGCCTCATTTAACTTGTGCAATATATTATGACTCACCAGCTCAGTTTCAAATAGGTAAGTTTCAGTGAGCTATTATTTCAGTTTTGCTAATTATTTAAACTTCATGCTGCAATATGCTTGATAAATATCAAAGTTCATATTAAATACCATATTTATAGTATATGAAGTATTAGCTTGCATTCAACAGAAAGGGACCTAACATTTTTCCTGTGGAAGAAATGTAAGCCAATACCAGCAGACCATCAGGATGTATCTATACAAGGCAATGATAAATGATTCAGAAAACTCTGGATGGCACCAGTCAAGCCTTTTTAAGATCCAAACACAGTTTAGCCATATCAACATGAAGTTAAACCCAAGTTAATATGCCAGGCAGATGTGTTAGTTTACTCATGAACACAGGGTAACACAGCCACATTCCCACAAAGAATGATGCTGCCCCATGTGAATACCACAGCTCAACTCAGCACCAGTTTACGTGCATCTGAAGCATGAGCCATCAGCCATGTTCAGTGTGAAAATATTTGGATATAAGTTGATGTTTTCAGGAACTGAATAGATCTGTTTAGGAATTTTTTGGATAACATTTTGTTTCTTGTGGAAAAAAATCTGTACGAAGGCAACTTACTTTTATTTCCAGATAAGTACATCTGTGAATATGGAATTTCTATGAAAGGTTTCTCAGGTCCAAGGAGGAGTTTCAGGCCACACTGAAGATGTATTTACATCATTTATGAATTCTTAGGCTACACTTCTGCCTTCCCGTTCACACCAGGAAAGCACAAGGCAGCAGATTAGCCCTGGGTGTAGGGCCCCACCTGTACCATGTAGTTTGAGGAAGAGATGAGAGGCTAGGCGTGTACCAGGCGAGTGGCTGGATATGAGGCTGCTCCCACCAGACTTGTAGCTATTACTGCCGCTGGCTCACTAAGCCTGAGGCCAAGGTCAGAAGACCTCCCTCAGCATGCAGGAAGCATGAGACCACTTTCCAAAGGTATCCTACAGCCTACCCTCTGAGCTGCGAGAGGAGACAGCCATGGCCCTTGGCCATGCAGCTCGAGGCTTAGCACTGTGCCCTGCACCTGCCTGTCCCCTCCCCTCAGCCCCATGCCATTTGGGAGCACCTCTGTTCCTCCACTGCAGCTCCTCCTCTTTGGTATTAACTTCTGCATGGGTTAAAAAAGGGATTAAATCTTCCCTCTCAAAATGACTTGGGTTTAACACCGTGCCCAGTGTCTCTAAAATGTGAATAGTCAAATATCAGATGGAAATAGCTTAACTAGGAGAACATACAGGAGCCCAAGCCTAGGACTTGTCCCTCAATACAGGCAAGGGAAGGACTTCCATTTATCACAAGTATCAGTACTGCTTCAGTTCAAGAACTTTTTCTGAAACTCAGAAATCACAGTGAAAAAGACATTTTCTGTCTAGTCTGGAGTGGAATATAGCTGTGATACAAATCCATTTCCTGAAAACATTACCAGCATTCACCTCTGTCAGCCCTTCACGCCTTTCCTGGGGAGCTGAACTAGGACAATTGTTGGTCAGTGTAATGGGTCTTATGGGACCATTCCAGCTGCTGTAACTCCAGCACTGTGCTTCAGATCATTTATTCTGAAAGTCATTTTTTCCAGGATCATTTATTTCAGAAACTATTTTAGCCCCTACAGGCTGAGAAACACAGTGAAAGAGAAAATGTAGAGCTTCTCCACACCAGGAGAGAGAATTTAGAGCTGCTCCAGGATTTGCACAGCTAAAGATGTGGCCCAGTCTATACATGACTCCTGAGACAGCATAAAACCAGCCTAGGCTATCAAAAGAGGGACTATAAATGTGCTGCAAAAGGGACATTGGTTATAGAAGCCAAAGAACAAAATAAAAGAGGCTGAAAACATAGATAATAATACAAATGGATATAATGTCAATAAGAAAAAAAGGAAAAATCATTTGTCAGTCACTCACACAAAAACACACTCACACATTCCTCCTTTAAAACTCTGCCTCCTTTATAAACAGTAAACTGAAGAGTCAGATTTTCAAGGCATGGAAAGCCTTCTAGATACTACACCACTTGTCTTCCTCCCCCAACTAAATTTAAAAAAAAAAAAAAAAGAAAGAAAGAAAGAAAAAAAAAAAAGAACTAAAGCAAAGAGGAGTGTGAGGTCATGGTTCAACAGTCAAAGTTAAAAAAGGTTTCTTTCCCAACAATGGTCTTTTTATTTCAGCCAGACTCACATTTGTCTTCCAATATCTCTACCATGGGAGTTTCATGCAGTGTTTTTAAATAACCCTGCTATGCAGCTTAATGAAAATAATCAGCCTATATGTTATGAAATAACTTTTTGCAAAATAACCCTGTTACACAAATTCAGGAGTACTCGATCTCCACCCCTTATGATCCTCTCTGAAGATACAGATACCACAGAAACTTCAGAAAGTGCTTTCATCGGGTTTCATTTTAAATTGAAAGCCTGCAAGCTATGTAAGGTTACAGACACCCGCTTGAAAATAGCTAGTTCTGTAAAACACATTTGCCAGAAAAAACAGCTTTATCCTTACCAGATAGTTTAGCTATTTCCTTCTTTCTTTTCCTTTTTATTTTAAAAAAGCAAAAATTTTAGACAGCTAGGGCCATATGTTCTGTCTAGCTATCCATCTTACTCCCTCAGGTTACACTGAACGATTTAAGTGCAATTGAAATCCAAATTTGGCTCGCTAAATTCATTTGACAGATGGACTAGAAAAATGTCACTTGTAAAAGTAACTTGGATATAGCCATAAAACCTTTTTCCATTTCTCAAGCCACTTTCTTTTCCTAACACGTATGTACAACAAACAGTTCATGTCTAAACACAGTTAGCATTTTAGCAATTTGGCATATAAGCAGTTCTGTCAAGACAAAATACAGATTTTAAATGTTTGGCTCTGACAGACCTTTCAGTGCTGCTGGAATGCTTCCTATTTTTCAAGGTTCCCTAATAAGCCTCTTAACTTATGGATAACTTCACAGAGTAGTACTGATATCCTTGAGTCACTTACCAATGACTGCAGCATACTCAGTGAAATAATGTGGCTGTTCCTTTAAAACAATACAAGAAATGCAGGGGTACAGAGGGAATGAATTATTCTTTTCCTTGCCTCTCCTCTCCTCTTTCTCTTTCTCTTTTTTTTTTTCTTCTTTTTTTTTTTTCTTCTTTTTTTTTTTTTTTTACAATTGGGGTATGCTTCTGCTATGTTATGAAAACGCTTCAGCACATAATGCAAAGTAACATTGTCTGTATAGAGAGAGACACAGAAAGCAGGAGAAGAATGAACACACAGTGATTTCGTTTGCCATTATTAAGCTCTGTAGAGAATCTTCATAACTCCTCCTTTTACTGCTTGCTGTTTCTCAAAGCAACACAAATAAAGTTGCTCTTAGTGCTGCTCAGTGCAAGCTGCTACCCGCTAGATGGGGCCCCAAGGCAAGAAGTTCTCAGCTCACAATGCCGGGTCTACCCTGAGACGCTGCATTTCCAGAGGAGAAATGTAATAAAGACAAAAAGTGGCCTGAAATATCAGCACCACAAACGAGCTTGGGAGCTCGAACTGAATTTGGAATTTAGTTCATAAGGGGACTTGAATTCTCCTAGCACCTACACCAGAAGGAAAGCATAGACCCTCTACCCCCCACGTTCTTGGCTACCTAATCCTTAAAACCCAATAGCCTTAAAAAAAGAATTAGGTCCCTGTAGGCTACCAATAAAATTCAGAAGATTTTCACATATCTGTTTCTGACTACATAGAACTACAAATTCACCTACCCACATGGGAGGACATAGACAAAATGGTGTGATACAAGCAGCATCATGTATTTCCTCCCTGTTGGTCCAGACAACAGCAATGCCAGCATCCCTCAGGAAAATATGTTTCCAAAAAGCAATATTCCTTGGACACCTTTCAGCTATGGTTTGGTCTGCTGGGCACTCAGCCTCTCACAGAAATGCATCAGCTTCTCTGCCCAGTTTCTGCTTCATAGATCCACATCTGCAGAAAATGTCGATCTTCACATATAAAATAAGAGAAAGGGTCAAGAAACAAAAATCTCTGCACTTCACAGCCAGAGCCATAACCACTGATCCAAGATGTCATTCTGATTTGTATTCACTTTGACCCCCAACTGTTCTTCATTTAATCTGTTCAAAGCTGATCCTCAGCTGATGATTTTCCATCTTGTAGGCGATTGTCCTACAATGTGAAGGTAGACTGCTATTGTATGGCTTGTCTCCACATTTGTACCTGAACTCATTACCATGGGCTACCTTTACTGCCAGTGGAGAAAGCCACTTCACAAATGGACTTCATCTCATTATGAAGTAAATGGCTAAAATTGGTCCCCCCAGGGTACGTAGTTCAGATATAGATGTCAAAGCTGCAGAAGTCTTACAGGTGGGCAAAATGGCCGCTGCATCTACCTCCCAGAGGAGATACATTTTCTTAGCTTTCTGTTTAACACATGCAGTAGCCTTCTGAGTAAAAACATGAGCTTTTTCTCTCAGATTCATCAGATGTGTAAGGCAACTTTACAACCGTCTATCTGAAACCATCTGATTCTTTTCTGGGAGCCTCCTACTCCTGAAGTGACAGAATTTCAGCTTTTAACTTAAATTTGTAAGCCTAGGGTTACAAAGAATAGTCAGAAAGTGTTCATTGTAAAAGCTTAAAAAATTTGTTTGAAAGTTTGGAAAATGCAAGGTGGGAAGTTATTAACTTGGTAAATCTCATGCAGGAGAGAGAAACGTAAACCTTGAGTCTTGAAGCTAATTAGTCCAGGAAAGGTTAGTCTCATTATGGTTAGACAACACCGTAAACCTCCCCACACAAACTTTTGTCAGCTCTATAGTCTGTTTATGTTCTTGTGAAAAATAAGGCTTCTGTTGTTTGCCAGCTTGCAGGAAAATTATTTTTTCATATCAGCTCTGCAACAGCAGCAAGTGTGGTGAGGGGCACCAGATGTGCTGGATGAAGGCAGCCTGGACAGGCCAGACATCTTAGACTTGTTCATGCCAGAATGCACCACAGCCCAGCTGAGGTTGGCTGAATTGTTATCCGCCTGGATCAGACCCCGGAGTGCCAGCCTTCTCCAAGAGCAACTTCTGAAGGCAGGACTCACTGGCTACTCAGGAACCTAACAGGAGATTCCCAGGCATGGTAATTCCATCATCAACACTGTTACAATGTCAGAGTGCTCCTTGGCACCCTTTTCAACTAGGACTTTCCCAAACAATTTTTGAGTGCAGGCAGGATTCAGCCTGAGCAAGGCATCATAGCCCATGGAGGTTTGGATGTGGTCCTCCTGTTCTGCTAGCTAAGAGACCCCTATACTGCAGACATGGCCATGCCAGCAGTTCTAGGGAACGACCACCATAGCCATAAGCCTGTTCATTTTATTAGTACATATATATAGCTGGTAAGCCCAGAACCTGGTAGATTTAAAAATGGAGTACTTGCTGAGAATGCAAAACTGCTAAGCAATATTGGCATTTGGAGTGAGGCCAAGGTAAAAGATATGCACCACAGGAATAGCATGGAAGTAAAGCAGCTTGTGCATATTAAGGCAAGGTCAGCAGCAATCTTGGAAGCCTGTAGCTGGAGCAGGGGAGAACAACATGCCATAAGAGAACTGACAATGAAGGAAAGGAATCTCTACCGCGCAAATTCAGGATTCAACTGGAGCAAAGAAACCAAAACAGACAAGACGTTTCTCGTTTCTATGTCCACACAGGCTGGCACAGGAGAAGGAACATGAGCTGTGGTGTCCAAAATAGGAAAGTGCTTCTGAAGGGGCAGGCATGGGGAGAGCCAGTGGTTTCTGGTGATACTAAGTCTTCCTCAGGAGCTGTGCAGGGCAGGTCCAGACTGAAGAGTGCTTTCTCTCTCCTTTACAGCGCTTTCAAAACAGACCCACCTCCCATCCAGTAATTTAAGAAAGAGGGAAGGAGATCTATTACTTCATCCTCATGTATGTTGCAGCTTTTCTTTGCTGCCTCCTACGCTTCATCTGCCACTGCTTTAATCTGCCCACTCTCTCACTTTCACACGGCTCTTTTACAGCTCTGTGGCAGGAAGATATTCCTTCGTCACCTGAATGCCTCACGTTGCCGAGGTCACTTTCTCACACGCCTGTAACTCTTCCTTCTCCCCACAACATCTTCAGACATTCTTTTCATTAATCATTTAATCAATCAATCATTTTTCATGTTTTTTAATCCTCTTTGAGGCTTTTTGATTTTCCAAGTCACTTTTCTCCTGTGCTTTACTAGACTGTAGCATGCTTAGCTCCCTCCAAAGCTCAACATGAGAATTGAATGGGAACTGGTGAGCCCATAAGCTCTCAGACAGTGCTCTCAAGAAATTGTTAGAAACATGGCATCTTTGTGCGATCTATCCAGAAATTACTCAGTAGTTCTGTGTGGCCTGAAGACACAGCAAGAAGTTACAAAATGCAGAATAAGTGTATCTAAAGCACATTTCAGGCACTGAGATTTTTGGTAATAAACCAGTAAAGAAACAAGAATGTTGTGCATCTTTAGGTAGACAAATAGGAATATTACTACCTTAACAAACTTTTCACTGTATCCAGCCTGAGTCTTTTTAGCTGCAGAGTAAGAAAAAATTAATCTGATTTCTTCTTGCACTTCCTAAACGAACAAAGAGAACAACTGATCATTATCTTCTTTAATAGCACCCTTTTACATAATGAAAGACTTCTCATGTTCCCCACTCAGAGTTTCATTTTCTAGATTAAACGTAGCCAGTGCTCTGAAACTTTCTTCATTTCCTAAATCTCGTGTTCCCTTTGCTGCCCTCTGAAGTCCCTCCAGTGAGTCCACATTTCCAGTCAAGGACAATGCCCGAAAGTAGGTGCAATATTTCAGCCGGTCTCACCCCTGCCAAGAAGTGAAGAGTAATTAATCCCCATTTTACAAATAATGCTGCTGTTCAGACTTTTTTTAAAATGGCAGATTTCTCTTCAGTACACAACAGAATCACACTGTAACCCAATATCCTTTGCTTTCCAATACCACTCCAAGGGACGTGGTGGGATTCTGCCACCTGGCCAGCTGCTCCCTACCTCCATCTCACAATTAATTTCTCATCCACAAGAGCACCATTTTGTGCCACTCATTTCTTTTCCTTAAGGTGTAAGGGAAATAAATGCCCAGCTTTTTACTCCATTTAGGAACAGCCTGCATTTTTCATGCCTTACTTCAGGCCCCTTGCTTTTTGCAATATCTATTCATTGCATGACTCCATCCCCAGAAGATGCATGCTTTTACACTTTCTGTGATAAAACAGTTCTGAAAAGCAAACTCCTCCTTGCTGTCACGAAGTTCATTTTTATTGCCAGCCACAGCATATGGGAAAAAAGATTCACTCAGCCTCTGTGTGGGTGACGCAGAAGGTAAAATCTGACAAGGAAACAGGAGGAAACTGGAACGCTTGTTACTACAAGCAGAGATAAACATGAGATGGACCGAATGGTTAAAGCAGGCATAAATAAGGTGTCCAAGATCTTCTCCAAGAAGCGGACATGAAACAGATTATATAATATTAAAATTTAAAAAGATAAAGCTTACTTCAAGTATTACATTGGCTCAAGAGTCTAGGAACAGGATGAAAGAAAACTGGCCTTTCATTATGTCCAGGAGATGAACAACTTTGTTCTGGTGAAGTCAGTGAAGAAAACTCATAATTCAAAGGCATGTTCAGGTCCACAGCCTGAGCTCTCTTCGTGCACCTGCAAAACCAAATAGGTCATGGAGCATACGAGTTACTTGCTGCCCACCTGGAAAGTCAGGCACAAGGCAAGGCAGTCTCAGGCGTGTCTCCCTGAAAACTGCATGACTGTAGCCATGACCTGAGGTAGCAAAAGCAAGGTCTGCATCTACCAAAATATTCACATCATTAGGTACAGTTTTGAATATATTAGGCTCTCTGGTTAAGAGACTTCATGTCCTCTTGTTGGTGCACCTTCTAGTTATTCTACATTTATTATTTACCATCTTTGTGCTACCTCCTCTTGACAGCATTGCAGTCATCTTGCCCAAATCTGTCCTGCAATTTCCTACACAATTTCAAAGCCATTCTTAACAAGAAGAAATGTAAAGCCAAGGCATTTCATTCAGTCCTAATCTGTTACAGCAAAGTCCTCCAGAAAAGACACATTTTTAATATCTCTACCCATCATTAAATGAAATTTTCTCCCTGAGATATTTCTCTTTCTGTGCTTGTTTGCAAATATGGCACCAATGTGGCATCTGATTAGCTTCCACGCAAAAGAATCTGAACCCCAGGGGTGAAATTCAATCCCATTACAGAAAAAAAAAGTGTTCTCCATTGACTCACCTGGGTACAGCATTTTGCCAATGAGACTATATTAGCATGAACAGTTAAGCTAAGCACAATCGTCTGCAAATACAGAGGTTATTTTAGTTAAGGTTTGAGGATATTTTATACATATTCAGGAAGAAAAATAATGCATGTGTACGGTGCTATACAATTCTCTCTAAACATCATTAAAGCAATTCAAATGCAGAAAAAAAAACCCAATGTGACACGGAATAATAATGACTTTGATGAATTGGTTATGGTTTTAAAGAGTCAGTGTATTTTATGTAAGCTGCAATGACCCCTTTGAACAGCAGAGGACATTTAGTTACCCCAATTTGTCCCTTGAATGGTATCCAGAGGGAAGAACAGTGGGAACAGTGAGGAAACTCAGCCTGGGGACGGGCGGAGAGAAAGGCCCTTTTGTGCAGTGCCAGAGGCAGAATCCCACACGCTCACTTTCACACATGGACAAAGGAGGAAGGGGAACACTTATCTTTTCTGTTTTTCTATTTTTTTCCAAGGTCTGCAGCACAAAATCCCTCCCAGGCAAGTTGTCAGCAAGGAGGAAGCATCCTGCGTGCAGAGGCCCAGCCTGGGAGATTAGCGATATCGCTTACCGCAAACCCGACGCAGCAAGAGAAACTGCTGTGAAAGGACGCAGCAGAGGAGGGGTCTGACAGCTGACTGCGTGAGCAAATAATAAACACAGCTGATGCTTTAATCGTTGCACCAAGTTGCCAATGACAAGCTCGATTCACCGTGCTGCTGAACCAATATGGGGTGCCAGAGGAGCTCCATGGTAGTCAGTGGAGAAGCTGGGATGAATTAAAGCTGAAGTAAAACTAGCCCGGCAAAGTGACATATAAGTCTAATCCTGTACACTACACCGTGTTGCTGCTGCATTTTGACTTCGCTTGTTAAGCGAAACAGATGCAGAGCGGCAACTGGGCTTCTCTGCTAAGAGGAATGCAAGCTCCAGGAGATCGGAGAGACTGCAAGAGACATCACTGCCTGTAGTCATGGTGGCCCACAGCTGAGCAAGGGCCAACCATGTTGGTTTTTATCCCTGATCCCAGAGCCTTTTGCATTAAAACTCTGCTGTGTAAACAACTGAACAACACTGAGAGCAGGGACCAGAGTCTGAACCTGTCTGCAGCGAACTGCAGTGTCCAGCACCTTCTTGTGCCACATCTCTCACGCCCTGTATCTCTCAGCATCATGACACTGTTGTGACAAGAGGGGATGAAATTGCCTTCAGCCCGGAGAGTCCAGGACAGTGTGGTTTTAAACTTCTTAAAGTACGAAAGGCACTAGGAGAGGTCTTAGTGACAACACTATTAAGAAAGGGTATGGCAGCACAACTGCCACAGATTTGAAAGGGATGTGAGCCAGTCTCACATTGAAAAATAGTCATTTTAGGGAGCTAACACGAGAGATGAATGTGTACTGTAAACCCCAGTGAGCTGGAGCAGTTCTGTTCCAGAGAGAGACAAGATGTGCGACAAACCCCAATTTTGTGCTCGCTGCCACCCCTGTAAGCATACCGATTATTGTGATGATCTTAAGGGTCTTTTCTAACCTAAATGATTCTATGATTCTATGAAATTAACTCATCAGCATCAGCCTTTTTTCCAGGCACACTCAAACCACTTACCTCCACCACATTGCAGACTGAGTCCAAGTGCCCTGAGAACCTAAATACCCCCTTGGACACAACTGAAAAAGTACAGCACCATCGTACAGGTCCGCATTTACATTATCTCCATGTGCTGCCCAAGCCCACCAACTAGACCTATCACACTTGCAAGTTCTGATTCAGCCAGACCTCTCAGAACCTCCTTCTTGGGTCAGGATCTGCACAAAATGCAGGGAGAGAGATTAGTCCTGTCTATCAGAGGCAACTTGTCAGAGCTTTAATGTAAATGAGGGAAAAACAGTTTCATCCCTTTTCTCTGCCCAGGGAAATGTGAACTCTTATCACCACAACCCCTTGATACAACCAGCAGTCTAGAAGGTTTTCTAGATGCCTTTCTCAGTCTTTTCTCTGGAAACTGCTACATGTGGCACTGAATAATGAAATAGCTGATGGACTGTAACAGGGGAATAACGCCATAGCCTAGTTGGAGAGTAGTCACAGGGAGAGAAGGGGCATGCATTCCCGTCAGCTGTTCAGTGACTCTTTTGAGATCTTTTAAAAATAATCTGCAGTATTGACATATCCAAGCTTTTTGATGACTTAAGCTCTAAGGTTTCACCCATACCTAGTTTTGCTTTCCTAGTTAGCTCTACCATGAAGACTCCTTAAGTGAAATGCAGCTGATCCTGGCAGAAAACTTTGTCTTCTTAATTATAACATTGCACCTTTTCCCCTGGCCACAATCGATTATACAAGCAGAAAAACCTTCTGCCAGTTTCATTCACTGTATCCACACCAGGCCATTCCTGCAATCAGCTGTCTTACACATGAAGACCACAGTGCTTCAGAGACTCATCACACCATGTCCACCTTGCCTCTATACAAAGCATGAGCGCAGTCAAGCTAAAACGCAGCCTGTATATCCCTCAGCCATACGGATAGGTAACATCAGAGTTCTCCTAGGAAGGACATCATCTAGTATGTGCTTAATAAGGGTCACTGACTTTGCTATGAAGAAACATGGGAGAGATAGAGGTGGTTGGGAGGAGGTCAGGGTGTCAGGATCTGCCCACACAGCAGGGTACCTCAGCCTTCTGCAGAACTGGGTATTCTTGGCATGACTACAAAAGCTGATGTGCTTCAGATATAGCCCAGAGAGTGGAAACAGCACGGAGAGCCAGTAGGCTTGGCATCAGAGGTTTCCTCCATCCTGTAAACAGGATGCAGAGCTGTAACAAGGGCCACAAGTCCCTCTTTTATGATCCAACTGAGCAAGCCCCTGCAGCCAATGTCTCTACCACTACTTCAACCTACTCCTTCTTGCTGCCTGTTCCCCTCAGCCTCCCCTGCCCACTGCTGCTGCTGCAGGAGCTGATGGGAGCAGCACTCTGGGCAGTTAAATGAAACCGTGAGGAACAAGAGGGGTGGAAGAGCAGACTACAGCTCCCAGCCCCTCTCCCTGCTCATTGCAGGCAGGGGTATCTGGTAACCTGCTTCAGCTCTGGATTTAAGCACTTTGGGTAGACTAGAGGTAGAGACAGGACAGGTTTGACACTCTCCTCCTGCACAACTCTATCTGACTGCGCGTTATGCCACCAGTGTTTTTAAATTTAGATTAAGCCTGCAATAGATAACACTCAGTGCTGTTTCGCCCAGGCGTCCAAAATGACAAACTCTTTCAAATCTTCAGAAGGGTGAAAAACCATTTGCACTTTAGTAAGCATTTCAGTCTTTCCTCCATACCCTGATCTGAAACCACAAAATGGAAGTGGTGTGTCTTCTTTTGATGCAACCGATTTCAAGGAAGCGCAATAGGTAACAGCAAAGCAAACACATAACCCTGAGGGGGCATCTGAGCCGGAGCTGAGCAGAGCTCTCAAACGCTCAGGCTGCAAAGCTTTCATCCATCACTCCCAAGCCTCTGCTTTGTTTATGCTAGGAATTAGTAGAGTAGCAGTTAGCAATGCTGGTGAAGGAAACTGAAGGCTGGGTGTGGGAACAGGCCTTCTGTCTGAGCACAGTTCTTCTCTCCCCTCACTGCCTATGCTCAAGTCGTCTCTCATCTGCCGCAGGAGATCATTATCCCCCCTGCCTGTCCCAGCACTTCTGCACTGGCAGTAGCGCTCCATTATTTGTCAGCCAACCTGCGCGCTCACGTTTGTATACATCTTGGCTGTCTTTTGCTTTACTGTTGCTTGCTTCATTCAGATTTATATGCCATCTACTAGTAGTGAGGCAGTAGTTTTATTCCTTCTGTAATAACTTATTTACTTCTGGAAGAACTTGATTTTTTAACAGTTGGAGGAACATTCATCAAAAGACTCAAAATACTGGTTTTTTCTCCTGTGATATTTTTGACTGATTTTTCCCTTCTTTTTTCCTATCTCCAATCCAGTTCTGCTGATGTTTGCAATGGTCCGATAGACAACCCAACTGCCACCAGTGCTTTAAATTCTGTCTCACATGGATCTCTTTGAGCTGGGTTAGCAAGCACAGTATGTACAATCGCAGCAGTCTCGTGGAGCTCTCTGGGCTAGATACCAAACCCAGCTATCATCATCATAATTCAACCAGTGATTGTAACCATGGGATATTTTATTTTAAAATATCTTGGAGTACATGCAGGCACTGTCACCTAGGAGATGCTGAGTGAGTAGGAGTTAGCCACAGACAATTTTGAAAAGTCATATTTCGCAGAATGAATCAACTTATCCTTTCTTTAGCTGGGAAGCTGTCCATGTGACTACTGTAAAATAAAACATTAGAAATATTTTCTCCTGAAAATGTAGCTGCTTACAACCGTGCTCACATCTGGCACTTTAAAAACAGTAGTAAAAGGAGTTGGGTAGAAGCAGAAAAGAGAAGAGTGTAAGAGGGAGAAGCAACACAGAGGCTAAGGAAATTACTGAAATCCCAGTTACTCAACAACAGATATGGAAGTGAAATCTATGGTTCTTGTATATAATTATGTAAGTTATTACCATTGGTGCTGTGCCCATAAAAACACCAGTGAATATAACAGAAATAAAAGTGTCTTGTGTGTGTAGTCTGCCTAGACACAAACTCTTGAGGGGAAAAAAAAAGTATCCTTTAAAAGAAGGGATATTAGAACCTTAAAAAAAGGTCATATGAAAAGTGTCTTGCTCTTCCAAACAGAATAAAAAGGTGGAGAAAAACAGAGCCTGTAGGCTTAGCTTTGTGTGTCAACACAAACATTGCCCTGCAGACAAATCTTTGTCTACTGCCCCTTAATTAAAGGAGCTGTCCTGGAGTTTTCTTAGATCAAAGAGAGAAACAAAGGAAAAGAAAACTATGTGGGGAGAGAGAAAACAATAAGGTCTCTGTTTCCTTCATGAAATTTACTGGGAAAACTTTTACTGCGGAGCCACAGGCCTTTTCTATTTACAAATTCAAAGCCCAGTGCTAAACTTTCGAAGATGCTTGTGCCAGGTTCTGTTTCCAATTACCTGCACGCTGTGTGGTTTCCTAAGCGGGATTTCTGCTGAAACCGTAATCAGCCTAAAGTAAGTAATATCCACAATGCTGGCTTGGATCAACAGGCTATGCTCCATGTCTCCGGCAGCCTCATCCTGCCTGCCGGAAAATGCCTTCGTTATTATCAAAAGAACTCAGCTAAGCTTAGATATATTTGGCCTTAATTTAGATGTAGGACAGCAGCCCAGGAGAAAAGTGCTAAGTGACTTAAGGGGAAACTGATAACTATTCTTTCTGTAACACGTCTTGCTGGGTTTTCCTTCCTCCCAGGCAGCTTGCAATGGTGAATGCGAGAGGCTGCACAGGATGCTTGAGCACCCAGAAGTAATAATTGGTCCTGTTTGCTAAAAGCCAGTACCTGTAGAGGATTTCCAGCTTAGGGACCTCCAAGTTTCCAGTTTTGAAAGGACGGGGAAGATATACGCAGAAGGCATGCAGGAAGCAGCTCTTTCGGTAAGCAGGCTGTGCCCTTGCAATGGAGCAAAGCACCCTTGCTAACTAGTTCGGAAGAAGACAGAGTTGCTGCATTGCTGAGGGGAACTGGCCAGGGTTGTCCCACACTTTGTTTTGAAATTTAAAATCAGAGATGCTGTGGCAATCACCAGCTGGCTGGCAGAAGCAAGAATTCACTGTTCAGTGAGCTACACCACTGAAAACGTTTAAAAGGTCTTGACGTGGGGATGGCTACTGCATTTTTGATATCCTTGAAACCTCAGATTCTTACATCTGTACATGGAAAGACACTGGCAAAAGTAACCCAGTAAGCAGATTTTTGGGAAGCACAAATCAGCATTGTTCTGTTGACTTCATGTATCCAGGTTTGCAGCCTTTGACAAAACCTGTGAAATCTAATAAAAATGCAACTCTTTCCAGGGAATATGTTTGGTTGTTTCTTTCCCCCAAATATTAGGGTATTTAACATTGTTACACTTAATTTTCTATTTGGGGTTTGGTTTTTTTTTTTACTGACAGAATTCTAAATTCTCTGAAGTCTACAAAAAGAAACACTTCAACGTTGTAACAAGATTTTACCCTTACAGGACTTCATCTGGAAGAGAAAAAAAATTGAGGTATTTTACCTGTTTGAATTCACACGAAGGACTCTAATGAGCTGTTTAGTGCTTTGGACTGTTAGAGTTAACACAAAGATACAATCAGTCCCAAAATCTTAAAACGTTAAAATTTAAAAAGCTAAAATTTGAACATTTGTAACCTGAATTATATGCAGAGTGTGACGCACTTCACTCCCTTTCAGATAAAGGGAGCAGAGAAGAGACTGAGAGGAAGATCTCCACTTTTTCATTGCAATTCTCTCCAGACTACGTGTCCTTCTATGAGTAAAAAGTACATGGGCAAGGGGTGAATGTAGAGGAATAGCCACGGCAGCGGTATTACCGCTCCCGAAGTGCGTATGTCTGCGTATGAACTCACCTGGTTCCTCTGCCACAGCCATCTGCGCATCAAGGGAAAGGCGGGCGTCCCACTGCCTTTGTCCTGGCTTCAGGGACAAAAGGTGCTGCAAAAGGCCAGAAATAGGGACCACAGTAGGAACAGTTTCAGTCCACCTTTTTTATTCTGTTTAACTCCACAGGGAGAAAATATTCTTTTCACGTGGAGCAAACACAGTAAAAAAATGGAACAGTAAAATAGTGCACTTTGCAGTATGAGCCAATATTCCCATAGTGCTTTACTGATGCAAAAAATTAATTTATTTCCAATACCTGATGGGATGAATCATCCTTCTCTCCCTCCCCGCCCCCGCTTTTCTCTTCAGAGAAAACTGACACTTAAACAGCTTTTCCCTGGTAATAAATGGAAGTTTATGGCAGAACCAGAAATAAAACTAGGTCTTCCTATCACCTGTATTGCCTATTGCATGAGGAGCAGAAACTAACCCAAATTCTGTTGCTTAGTCATTGCTCATAGATAACTGTCATCTTTTTTCAGCTGAGCGTGTTGCTAGCACATGTAGGCGTCAGAAAAACTTGAACAGGGAACTGTTTCCCAGGTAATCTGCACCTACGATTTCTTCTTGCTGAGAATGCTTCGCGCAAGCCTTCTTTTGCACCCCACACTCTCTTCCCCCTCTGCTGCCCCATCAGCCATGGCATAGCAATGCAGGGAGTCCCTGCGTAGCTCTGTGGACGATGAACTGCTGCGGTCACTCAACTGGCTGGGCTCATTTGCCTTTTTTAGTGCCCTCAGAGAGCAGGGCAAGTTCAGAAAAAGTCAACCTATTGCCTGGATCCCTTAGCATTTAAACTGTGCATGAGGAAGCCTTGGACTGATGAGGAAACCTACAGTACATTCCAGATGCTTCAAACACAGTAGCAATGTCAAGAGTAGCCAATGCAAATACTGTTTTTTTCGCTGCCCCTTCAAAAATAACTTCTTTTACAAGTTCTCTTTTACCACATGCAAGCTGAGCTATTTTCTTGGCTCTTGGGAATGAAGGGCAACCTTGTAATTTGAGTAAGAGGAAGGCTGGAACCGCGCTCTCCCCAGGGACCTACAAACGAGTAACAACTGAGCTGCTGCGCCGCTCTTGTTCTTGGGAGAGGGCATATACAGCTTCTCTCCTTTCTGCAGGCACTGAGCCAGGCAGTCTGGTCAGGAAAGTCGCGGGAGCCAGAACAACTTCTGTTCCCTGTGTCCTTCCAGTCATTGCTTACAACAGGGAGTATCAGGTGAGCAGCCTCTGCTCCTTCCTGTTCTTGGCTGCAGGCACAATGCCCCTTTCCAGACTGGGATAAAAGCATGTCGTAGGCGTATTTAGTGATACATATACTGATACGTGCCTATACACTGACAGCCTGCTTGAGAAGCCACAGCAATGACAGCAAGCAGGTTGAGTTAAATGGCATTAGCGCATCAGAGTTAGCTCAATTAGAGACTTGTCCGGACTAGGCTTTTCAAACAAACATTACATATATCAATATGCACTATCATCATACCTTTATGCTCCAACTCTGTCGAAGGCAAACCAGAGTTGGACATAGCCAGATTCCACATTTAAATAACACTTGGTTAATTGAAGTAGTGCTTAATAAGAAGACATGAAGGAAGTTGCTGATGAATTAAGGTGGTTCTCTCAAACTTTTCCATTAGTATTTTGACACTTCATTTTGTTTTAGGAGGGGCCAATAGAGTATTGTGCCTCCCAGGTGTTATCAAATCACACATTTAATTTGATTGTGAAGTCAGACTCAGTATTTGCTTTCAAAAGATATGCAGGAGCACAGAACTAGAGTAAGAACTCAAAGCAAAGAGGTTTAACTTCTCTTAATTAGCCTATGGAAGTTGCCACACAGCACTGTTCTCAGTGCAGGAGATCTCTCATGGACCTGCGTGATTTTGATTTTTCCTAACGGTTTAAATCATATTTTTAAGAAGACTCTCTGCCTGCCCAGAACTTCATTATGATCTAAAAAGAGGCTGGAAATGATGGCAGAAATGGATTGTCTTATTTGCATTCCCTGAGGTTAAGATATTATTAATCTCAGCTTTTATTCTGATCAAGATTCAGCATCTTCATTAATTAGAAAAATACGGGAGAGACATATAACCCATCACTGCAGATGACAGATTCATTTACCTGTGCAGAATGGGTAAGAATTTGCTGCAAACTTTCTATTCACAAACTCTGCAATGTTTCTTCACGTGTGCAAAGAACTGCAAAGCAGCAGGGAGAGGAAAAAAAACCCTAACAACCCCTTCCTCTGTAATGCACTAACAAACTGTCAATAAATTAGGCCCTGACTACTGAGATAATGGTTTCTAAATGGTGTGGGAATTAACTTAATTCTGCAGCAGTTGTGCTCTTGCTTCATTCCTCAGAGACCTCCTACCTGGTCAATACTTGAATCCTGCAGTTACTTTTTCTTGTAGCTGCAGTCTGCAGTGACTAAAAGCACAGGTGAGCTTAATAAAAGGTGAAGAACTCTTACCTTAAGCCTGCATTATGACTAATTTAATTGCTCATAACTTTATGTCCTTGGGAAGCAAACAGCTCGTGGTTTATTGTACCATTCTGCCAAGGAGCAGATGGATTAAGTCTTCTCCACTTCATCTAGAAACTCTGGGCTTTATTAAGGGAAAAAATTAGCAGGCTAGGGAAGGAAAGTCTGCCTCCTGAGGAAAGGAAAAGGAGTTTCATTGGTTTCCAATAGGCAGTTTTTCCAAATTCACAGACCCCCTGTATGACCTATTGGAATATTCAAGCAGAGAGATAAATACATGCAAACTGCACAGGGAAAAAAAAAAAAGAGAGAGAGAGAGAAGGAAAACAGGGGGGAAAGAGAGCAGAAAAAAGACAGGGTGAAATGAGAAGAAAAGAGAAAGGAGAAAAAGAGAAAGAAAAAATAGAAAAAAAAAGAAAGAAAAAGGAAAAAAAGGAAAAGGAGGGGAGAAAAAGACATCACCTTCAAAACTCTCCATGCGTAAGCTGCTCACAGGGGAATTCATCGAGAACTGGCGCTGCCCGCACACTAAGAGAGCACAGCGATGAAGGGCACAGCGGTAAAACTGCCAGGCCTATACCGTTTCCTCTCTCCTTCCCAAGGACTTCGCGTCAGGACGGCTGCCATTCAGAGGATGCTCATTCAGCTCCCTTCTGTCACTGCTTCCCGCTGGAGCGACCTGCCAAGCAGGCGTCACCGTGCGCCAGGCCCTGCTCCCTGCCCTCGGCAGCTGAGCTTGCTCACTAGTGGCTGTGCCCGGCGGTATTCATGAGAAGCAGATGCTCGTCACACTCATTTCAAAAAGAAGCCTGCAGGTACTGCCACATCTGAGTAATAAATGCCTACTGCTCCCCTGACCTACTTTCAGCCACATAGGGTTTTTTAGTCTATAAATGCTTTCTCTTCTGTTTCTCTTCTCTCTTCTCTAGGTGCCTAGACAATGCAATCCTGAACCAGGACTGGGGCTTGTTTCTAGGCATGGTCCCAGTATCAACAGTTACTAACTTGAGTTGCCTTTGTCCCTACCCACAACGGGTCCATCTGCCCATAGGTTGTAAACTCATGTTCGTTGACACTGTTGTTTTGCACACTCGATAATTACTTGGTATCACGTGGGAGTTCCCAGGTATACGTGACTTCCCTCCTTGCGCAGTCTAGGAGCTGAAGCAGATTTGTCTTTCCAGCAAGACTTCTCTGCCTTCAGGGGAATACAAGTCAACACCATCTGCCTCCAGATGTTTTCATACGAAATCTTTTGTGATTCTTGAAGTCCAACACATGGACACAAGTGATGCTAAAAACATGCATTGTACCTGGAAACAGAGGATAATGGGGGATCCTCCGTACCCAAATCAAGAGGACTTTGAAACCCAAATCCTTTGTGCTACAACTGGTGGTTTCAGTGTTTCAGAACTGGAAAATTAATCTTGCGACACGGCACCAGTTATTGGACCCAGCCACATGATTTACCAGACTGTGGATACACCTGAAGCTTGAGCCTGGGGCCTAAGCATCCTGAGATGCACAATGTTCAGTGAACCAAGCAGGAGTATATACTTGAGATAAAATTTCATTGGCACTAAGCTTCCCAATGTCTAGTTCACAGCACAGAGAAAAATGACAGAGTTAAGGAATTTATGTTCTAATTAAGTTAAAAAAAAATACACATTCAAGTTAGTGATTGCCTGAGTCTTACTCTATCAGAGCTTTTCCTTCTCTTTTCCAGTTAAGGTCCCTAGTAAATTACAACAGACTCAAAACTCTGGGGCTGAATGGAACAAGTTTTCTGGCAGTCTAAGAGGTTTGGTTGAGTTATTCCAGATTTACCCTGGTTTAACCAGCAGCAGAATTTGGCCATTCTGAAGAAAATGTAAGAAAACTGAAATAGGTAGAGCTTGCATGTTGGGGCAGCTAAGGAAATAATGGAAATGACACCAAGCCCAACCCCACCTAGTCTCTCTATGAATCTTGGAGCTTTCAAACAGGTTATATGACTTCATTTTGAGCAAACTATCTGATGAGAAAATAAGTAGGAGACAAAGTATGACATTCAAGTTGTTTAATTCTGCTTTTACTTACACTGCTGTAAATCTACTCCAGCCAAAAATCTGACATGTGTGACATAAGACAGAAGAGTATCCTGGGAAAACCTACATGTAACTTTTAAAAATAAATAATGTACTTTAACATACTGACAAGAAAAAAAAAAAGGAAATAAAAATTAACTGAACTGGAGCTTACGCTAACCTGCACTTAGGAAAGTGCTTTCACTGCAGAGTATTTCATGTTCCCAATACCCAGGGCACTGTGAAATGAAAATATTCCCTGTTGCTTAGCCTTAGAAACATTTCCTAAACATTTTACCTTTGAGATAATCCACATAATTTTGTCTTTGATTTATAAGAACAAATATAATACTGTTTACTGATTGGATGGATGACAAAGAAAAAACACCAATTACCCAGAAATCCCTAAGGGGGAGCATGAGCTTTTTGTATGTATTTATTTCATTATAGCATAAGTTGGAGTACATAAAAAGCTTTACCTATATATACTTCAAAAATGAAACTGTTAATACATCAGTTACACATATAATTCACCTGAATTGTGAACAGTGTCTAAAGCATTTGCATTAGTTAATCTGTTGTAAGTGGCAGCAGCACTGACATTGTTATTTCATGACTTCACAAATTTGTCCAAGGTTTATCCACTAAAACTTAAAAGCAAAGCACAAGACTCCTGCAAAAAGTCGCTTATTGAACACTGTGGTTGTTTGAGATGTATCGCAGGTGCAAAATGGTAAGACTGACAACATAATTGGTAAAAATTCTGGCTGTTTAAGAAATACTTGAAAAAAATTGGTGCTGTAGTCATCACTGTCTCAAGTACCAACTCTGGTTTCCCTTCCCAGCTATTTGTTTGTTTCAACTGGATATATAGTAGGTATTTTTGACTCCTAATTCTTCTCTTCCCTCCTATTCCTCTACCTCACACTCCCATTTCTTCCCATTGAGTAATTTATGAAAGTTAGAGAGCCTCCAAAATAGCCTGCTGATTCCTAATACCGATGGGTTAATTCCAGCAGCTGTCAGCATTCACTACTCCAAAACAAATGAAAAATGTGTGATTATATATTCTGAGTGCACAATTTTACTGAGCTTGCATGTCAGTCTCTGCTTTTAGTAGCAGTCATGTAAAGTCAGAATAGTTCCAGTAATCTACTAAATGTGTGGAACTATTACAAACTTGCATTAAATTATCTCCGAGTAGGAGTCAAGGCAGTAAATATACTTAAATAAAAACATACTTTGCTACAACAGTACTTGGGCTCATACTGGTAATAGCTACACAGAGATGTTCTGTTAAATCCAATGCGAGTCTGGCGCACAGAATAATGGCAGACAAAAAAAGAAATTCATTAAATGCTTGTTACTACAACTGCTCAACGGTACCACCATTTCCCCTTCTTGTGCTTTCCTAAGTTTCCCAGGAGCAATGCCACTGAAAAAAAAAGCCCAAAGATAGAATTCTGTCTAAATCTTCTGGGTTCATTCAAGCAGAAAGCACTACATGTCAGTCCAGACACAAAGCAAATCACCCCAGTACCACTGTTAAGCTTTGTGATAATGAAGGGTAACACATCTATGGAGCAGTCAATGGAATGGCTACGGTAAAGCACGAAAAGCAATAGGCCACTCATGAATAGCAATAATCAGGATACAACACTCTGAGAGCCAATCAAACAGCACAGGAGAGTTACAGCTTTCATGTGAATAATTTATTCTTTTAGCACTTTAAATTTTACCAGGTACTTATTTACAAAGAAATTTTTTTGTGGACAGAATTTACATCAGCTACTGCACAATTTTATTCACTAATAGGGCTTGATTAGCATCCTTCCCATGTTGCTTAACAGTGCCTGTTTTGATCAAATAGGGTTATTCTTTTGCCAATTATTCCTTTGACTTAGTTTCCAAGTGTAAACAGAATTTGTACAAATGCCTTTGATGCAATTAAGATTTCTTTTTATGGAACCAGTTAATAGATGGAAATAGTAAAGTTCCATCTGTTATTAGCATTTGCTAAGGCTTGTTTCTTTACTGAAGCAGGGATTTAGTTTTAGATGCAATGAAGGCTTTAGGTATTTCCATGTTAGGCACTGCAATGCCTCTTTTACCAAGGTATCACCCCTGAGAAGAATCCAAATTACCTCCTTGGCCTCCCTGTACAGTGCATGGAGTCCCTCACCTCAGACTGGCAGCCCAAAATACACAGCCTGTCTGGAAAAGCTTTCCACAGAAGAAAACTTGCTCAATTGCACCAACATGTACAAATGTGTCCTGAATTACCCATCCAGGAGCTGGAGCTGGGAATCTACCCAGAACTCAAGGTGCAGGAGCCTACGTGTGCTTTTGGAGGATTTGCATGAGGTTCATCCCTGAAAAAGAGCCATAGGAGGTGGTCCTGATACCCTTCTTCTAAATAGTCATCTAGATTTGAGAACACACACACACATGAAGTGGCAGGCCCACATTCATTCCTTACTCAGCTTAAGGGAACTCAAGCCTACGTCCTCTAGCAGATGACCCTGAAAACGGGAGTACTCTAGGGAGGAGGAAGCAGAAAAACTATCTCCTGCACGTCCTATTAGAAGTGGCAGAAGAGGACTGTGAGATTCATGGAGAAGAAAGACAGCAGAGAGGACTATGTCTCTCCAGCTAGCCTCAGATCACTCAGTGAGGATGGGGGTTTGAATTTACCTACCTGAATAATTTCTGAGATTTTTAGCCAATTAATGCATTACATAAAATGCATAAATACTTAGAGATCAGGGATTAGCTCCAAGAGGTCCTTCAATCTATTGCCAATCAGACAGTGGGAGATGTGGACTGAATCTTTTGCAGGCTAAGAAAGCGAACGTGTATCTCCATGTACCCATGCAAATACAGTAGCCTTCAGGCTATTAGATAAAATAGCTCTGTTTTAAAAGCAAAACATATGCAAACACAATTTGAGGGTGGCCTGGCCCTTTAGTTTGTACCATAAAACACCAGGGGCTTCTGGGTATCACATCATCTACTTTCAAAGGAGTTGAGGCGATACCTAGGTAAGCGCCCAACTGCTCAGAGGTGAGAAGCTCTGAACGGGTGGGGAGGAGCTGCTCAGCACCCTCCACATGTCAAGGGGACAGTGGTTGCTCAGTTTAAGTTCAACTGGAGAGTTCTGGGATGACAATTTTGGTCTTCAGTGCTTGAAGTCTACCTAAATGCTGGTTTTAGTACCCAAGTTTGGTGGGTTTTTTTTGGACACGCTGAAGATATAACGAGGGGAAAAAACAACTCTTGGCAAACCTGCCTCAGGCTTACCAGAGAGGAAACAGAGGCCACAGAGTAGGAAATCTGGCTAGAAACATGCCTCTGCTGTCAATCATCAGGCTGTGATTATGCAAGAGTGTACAAAGGAAACAGGTTTGACGGACGGCTACTAATGAGACCAGGCTCTGCCCTCACACTGTGTAAACAGCGAAAGCGGGTAAGCACTTGATTCAGCATTTTCTAACAACAGGAGTTCACAAAAATACAAACCACTGCAGGTTCGTAGAACGCTTATTACTGTAAAGATTATGTCCAAATATATTTCTTCATGGTGTACAGCAACAAATATTGGATGAAAGGATGAGTATCATTCTTTCCTGAAAGTCCGTGGCATATTTTCGCAACTTAAATCACGGAGACTTCCCAAAACTCATTTAGCAGCATTTTCAAGCATTAGCAAGAATGAAAATGCTTAATTAATTCTTAATCAATAGGA
Organism: Pelecanus crispus; assembly: GCF_030463565.1. NCBI lineage: Eukaryota > Metazoa > Chordata > Aves > Pelecaniformes > Pelecanidae > Pelecanus > Pelecanus crispus. Next base: position 108,940,633 of record NC_134645.1, read on the forward strand.
ATGCAAAAGTTGGCTTGATTCCTCACTATGCAGTAGTATAAGAACTATACTGCATAATATTTTGAACTGTGAAATTTTATTGTATTGTAAGATAAAACAGACATTCCCTTGTGTGTTCCTTGTGACTCTATTAATTCAAAATCTGGCCTAGCGCTTATGTCTTTAGTTTAAGTATGCACCTAAGTGTTTCACTACACAGCTTGAAATACTTTCTACAGTTAACATAAAAATGATGCTGAAGGCAAACACATAATTTTTCTTTCCTGCTCAAGCTACAATGCTGTAATTTAATTTAGAGTCAACATTTCCAAGGACTCCTGTCTGAGAATTAAGTCCATCATTCAGTGAAGAAAAAAAATTTCTTTGTGAATCGCTAAAGAATATGCCATCTGTGGTATTAAATTCCACTGCACCAACCTGTACGGAGGCTAAGATAAGCATCACACTCTGCAGGCCTACAGCTTCTACCTGGGTGATGCTTTAATTAGCTCACTAGGGAATAGGCTCGCTTGGCTAAGAACTTTTAGGACTGGACCGCTGTTTTCTACAGGATGGCTAATCAGATCAGCTGCATTAAAACCTGTGCAAGCAGATGGAGAAAAGGAAAAAAAAAAACCCAACAACATGAAAGTGAAGAAAAGAAGTATAAACTTCAGTATTCTCTTTTGTGAAGATGGTGTCTCTTAGGACAGAGCCTGCTGCCTTCCTTTGGAACTAGCAATAACGCATAAGAATGCTAATGTCCTTATTTAACAGAAACATCTTAATAAAACATAAAAAGATCTGCTCTCTTTGATGTAAGGTCCCTAAGTCTTTCTAAAATATGAATCTATACTAGAGCTTTGAGTATAAACGATTCCCTTCCACAGTTCATGCCAGTTCCAGGCTGAATTGCCAATAGCAAAAACACTGGTTCTGTTTTTCAGAAAAGGTTTCTCAGTGATTTACTGTAAAGCTAAAACATTTGCCTTGCCTATTGATTTTTTATATAAAATGTATAAAATAAATGCATGTGCCCTTTTCAATATAGTCCGTCTGCGTAGATGGTTTACACTTTTCCAGTTCTGAGTAACATGACAAAAAGTATGCTCCAACTTTCCACAGGCAGGAAGAAGCTTTGTATGGTTTCATCTCATTAATATGCTGCTCCACAAACAGCGCTCGCGGGCGGTTCAGAATCCCAACGACAGCATACGCTATCAGCACGTACTGCAATTAACAAGGACTTATTGATTACAGCAATCATTAGATCGAAATAAATAAAGCAGTCTCTCAATCAAAAGATAGGGAAATAACATCATGCTAGTGCACAATACAATCAACATGTGTAGCGCATTCCCATTTTCCATGTCCTCCTTTGATGGTCTTGCGTTAAGTTGGAAAAGCCTCTTGCCACAGGATGCTTAACATACAGTGAAACATTTAAGCTGTCTGCAGTCAGTTTCAAAGAATTTACATTTGGTTTAGATTAATTTTCCTTGACCTGCAGTTAATTAAAGAGCAGCTGAAGTACAAAATATTTCCCCCAACTCTAGTGGCATACATGGTCATGTCAATCGGTTGCAGTCTGAACAGCTTCAGTTAATTTTTGTTATAATTTAAAATCTCTGATAAAAAAGGTAATAAAATGACGTCTTTTTATACAGAAACCATTGCCTTTTTCAAATAAAGAACATATCAACATTTCACATCTGCTATAATATGCCACATTTTAAAAAGGTAACTTGCCTTCTTTTTTTTTTTTTTTTTTTTTTTGTATTCCAAATACAAACATGTGGCACACATTTGTGTTACTTAAAACTTTTAAGTCTGGTATCTGTTAAATCATTTGTGGTTGAAATTCCTGGGACCACACAGTGCCATGTCTTCCTTAAACCATCTATTGCACCAGAAATGAAAGGCTGTGATAGAGATGTTCTTCCTATACTTTTCTAACACAGGAAATAGTTGGTTTAACATAAAACACAAATGCAGCTAATGTACGTTGCCAGAAGTGTTTATCCCTCCGTATCATCCCAGAGAGAAAGAAAACAAATGGCAGAAAAGGCTCCAGCCCAGATTGCAACTACGTGTAAACACGCGACCCACGCTAACAGTAACGTCCCATTACGACACTGTTGTCAGGAATTTTTTTGAAATCCAGGTGTAAAAAAGTTTTTCTCAGATTAGGAATTGGCACAAACATAATCCAGAGATTATCCTTTATAGCAGCTTTTCCTTTCATGTGCTCAGCTTTTCACACAAAGCACAGCAAACACGATTACAACCGAGTTACAACCAAGTGGCTCCAGCTCAACATCTTGGGAGCAGAGAGGAGGAAAGGCGGAGCCCCTTCTGTATGCAGACATGCCAGAGAGGGTCCCCTCTGTAGGGGGGAGTTCGTGAGTCCCCCACAGCTGCAACCCAGCTCCCCACTCAGGAAGCCAGAGCCAGGCTGGGCACCTCACAGTGGGAGGGAGCCCTCCTGGTCCCCCGCTTTGTCCAGCCTCTCAGGCAGGGTGAGCACGAAGGGTAGGAGGACACCCTTGGCATCCAAGGGAGCTTTAAGAAGCTCCCCGTCGAAGGTGCCCTTGAGCCCGCCATCCGCTTCCACCTCGCCGTCCTGGGCGAGGCTGAAGCGGAGGGTGCCGGTCCGGTTGACGCAGTAGATGGTGTTGCCCAAGGGGGCGCAGCGGAAGGGCTGGACGGGGCCGCTGCTGGGCCGCAGGCTGGCACACTGGCTCCAGCGCTTGGCCACCGTGTTGTACCGGAAAACTTCGACGCCACCGCCAGTCCCGCCGCCTGGGCCCTGCTCCCCACCGCGGCCGCTGCTCACGTCGAAGCGGTAGATGAAGCTCTTGAAGGCCACCATGTCAGCAGAGCGCCGGCGGCTGCTGTTGTAAGGGCACTCCTGCCACTCGTCACGCTTGGGGTCATACTTGAGCAGGCGGTAGAAGAGGGAGCCTCCCGACACATAGATCTCCCCGTTGCAGGTGGTGGCCTCGTGAGCCACAGCGAAGGCACCCTTGGGCAGGGGTGCCACGGGGCTCCAGCGGTCAGCCCGCGGGTCATACCTCTCCACGGTGAAGAGGCACTCACCCCCCACGGCATAGAGGTAACCATCCAGGGCCAGCAGCTTGAGCTGCGAGCGGGGCTGAGCCAGGGGCCGCACCTGGCTCCAGGTGTCGGTGAGGGGGTTGTAGCAGAACACCTTGTCGGAGAGGCGGGCCCGGGGCTCGCTGCCCGCCGGCCCCGTCACGATGCCCCCTGCTAGGAAGAGGTAGTTGTGGAGGACGCACATGGCGCAGCCCTTGGCGTTGGCCTCCTCGGGCAGGCGCGTCAGCACCCTCCACTCGCCGCTGGCCTCCTGGTAGCAGTGGATGAGGGAGCCGCTCTCCTCCAGCGACACCACGGAGGAGGGGCTCTGCGGCCGGCTGCTCTCGCGGCTCTGTGGCCGGCTGCCGCCACCCGGCCGCTCAAAGGCATCGCTGACCTCGGCCACCAGCAAGCAGGGCCGGCCGGCCTCCATGCGCCGCTGCAGGATGAGGTCCCGCTCGGTGCCACTGAGGCGGCCGTAGACGCCCGGCTCCCGCAGCACCTCCAGGTAGTGGTCGCTCATGAAGCGGTAGGCGGCCTCCCGCAGCTCTGCCAGCCGCTGCTTCTTGGCCAGGCAGAGGAGCTGGTAGCAGTTGTCGAGGCGGAGCTGGGCGCGCATGGCCTCGGCGGCACAGTGCAGGGCGCAAGGCATCTGGAGGACGCGGGCGCCACTCACCACCTCGGCCAGGTTGTCGTGCCGCACCTCGCCCATGCGGGCCGTGTACACGTAGTCGATGAGGAGCCGCAGCGCCCCGTAGCTCACCCCCTTCACCCGCAGGACGTCCCGCGAGGCGCGGGCGCGAAAGTAGTCGCTCTTGGCCGCCAGCACCGACTTGTGCGCCCGGATGCGGCGCCCCGACACCTCGATCACCAGGTCGGGCTCCTCCGTCGGCCGCTGCCGCGTCCCCACCGCCTCCTCTTCCTCCTCCTCCGGCGGGCAGGCGGCGTTGTTGATCTCCCACTGGCTCTCCACCACCCGGCCGCCGGCGGCGGGCGCCTGGGGCTCGGCAGCGCTGGCGCTGAAGCAGAGGGAGGAGCTGAAGCCGCAGGGCGCGGCCGGGGTGGGCGGGGGCGGCGGCGGCGGCGGGGCGGGGTGCCCGGCCCCGCTCTCCTCCTCCTCCGCCGCGCCGCTGCCCTCCATGGAGCCGCGCTAGCTGCGCCGGCGCCGCGCCGCGCCCCTGCGGAGGGCTGCGGGCCGCAGCGGGGCGGCCATCACCTGCGGGGAGACCGGAGAGCGCTCAGCTTCCCGCGGCCGGGCCCGCTCCCCCTTGCCGCCGTCCCCCCGCCCCGCGCTTCCCCGGCTGAGTGCTCGGAGCCACCGTCCGGGCAGCGGGGGCCGCCGCCGCGCTGCGGGGCCAAACCCGCGCCTCTCCTGTCCCCGCAGGCTGCGTCCTGCGGCTCTGCCGCCTCCCGCTGCCCGGGGCTAACTGCGCTGGCGTACCCCCCGAAAACCCGAGCCCCTTTCTGCTGTGGGAATCGCCCCGAAGCGCACCCCAACACCCTGAAAAGCAGTTCTGGTCTTCCTGTCACTGTGCCAAATTTTAAGCAGTTTGCAGGCGCTGCGTCCTTTCACGGCAAGCGGTCCCTACGCTGTGCTAGGCAATAAGGGAAAACATCCTGTAGAGGCAGATACTGAGGAGTACTATCACAATTTATTCACCTTTTGTGCAACTATTTCAGTGGAAGGTAGTGGTTGCAGTCTATTCCGGAAGGAGGTTCCCCACTAGCCAAGTTTTCCTTTACGTGACCTTCGCGAAGGTTTCTTCATATCACTGCTCCTCATACGCATTCCCTCTGTCCAAAAGAAAGTGTAAAAAGTTGATCAGTTTTAAAATCGATATATTCTCAGTTGACTCAGAAGTTTGGGGCTATTAGAGTTATGTTTCCTTTAACAGGATAGCTGTAGTATCCTAAAGTGACCAGACCTATGCTAATAGATTCTAATTGTTCACAAAACATACCAAAGGATTTTTTTGTTGTTTTTACGACAAAAGCAATCTGACATGTATGTAACAGTATATGTAGCTGTAATGCATTAGCAAGACGTAAATCAGACTTCATGGGGACTGGTTCATGTCTGAAAGATTTATGGCTCCTGCTAATAAAAAGTAGAAGCGCGCAAAAATCACAATAGATAATTAGAACATGAAGTTTCTTCTGGGCAAATGGCAGGCTACAGGGCACGACTGTAAGTAGGTTAGTCCCTGTCAGCACAATCACCACCCAGGTCTATCTTCATTTCACAAATGTAGTTTTCAGAATTTAACAAAGTGCTGTTTGTTTGCCTCATGTTTGTTTATGAATTTCCCAGGCTCGGTTTAAGTTGGGATGAATGACACATGAAAACTATCCAAATGTACTTAATTTCATTTAATAAGCATCTGCAGCTCTGATTCTATTTTTAAGGGGGTTATTAATTTCCATTAAAATCCCCGTTGGCAGGCTTTTCACAGTCCTCAAGGAACACTCATTTCTATGTAAAATACGCCTTGTGACTTCCTTTCAGCATGGATGATTTATTTACCCTATTAAATTAATATTAGGAAAATCTAACTTTTTGATGTTTTTTTAATGAAAGCATAATTGGTAGCTGACATTGTCTAGAAACTCCTGCCACAGCCATGAAACCTACTTGCGCAAGCAAACTTCACTTACATGACGGTATCAGTCTTCTCTTACGGGCTTTTTTTTTGTGCACTTGCCCTCTGAAGGACTTTCTCCTGCATTTGATCACATTCAGTTAGACAATAAATCAATACTAGGGTTTGATTTCTGGATATCTGAGCCTTTGAGACCATAACAAGGTTTCAACAGCACTTGAAAACTCCTTACTAGAATGAGTAGATTTCACAAACTTTGTATTTCTCATCTGGGTGTTTAAAAATCTGGGACTTAGGAACTTTCTATGGCATTTTATGAACTTTGGATAGCCTCGGTGGCAAATATCCTGAGGTCCAGACCCAAACTCAGTAGGTTAGGCTTTACTGACTTCTTTTCTTTAGCTTTAACTAGACGAGGAGAAATGCAGTGGTCTGTGTGTACACTCGGTGTGTCTGTGGAAGATACATTGATTCATTAATAACTTAATCTGGGCAGCATCCCTGTTGATGTAGTTTTGTTTTTCAGTGAGCCTTCACAGTACTGAATTCACTATGGAACCATTTTTTATTTTATTATGCCGCAGACATTGAGATTAATCTACTTTCTGCTCCAGTCCTTCCAGAGCCCTGATGATCAGCTGCGTTCACGAGCAGCTCCTGTAACTGACACTGGCAAAATGACAAGGGTCAAATGGAGGTGGTTAGAAAAACACCTAGAATGTCAAGCTCTGAGGCACTGTTGTATTAACAAAATTGCTACCAGTGTATCATTTGTAACATAAGTAATTGAAACATTTTGTGTCTCCTCTGCTCGCTCTTGGGCTCAGTGCCCCAGTTTTCAACCCAGTTCTGGATAGCGTGACCTGCTCAATCATGAACATTCAAAGGGTGCTAATATACTTTCCCCCATTGCTCTCAGTATTAGGATCTGTCCTGGATCCAGACACACCTCACTTCTGAGACCACTTCTCCTACTTCTGTTCCACCTCTACAAGAAGGAATGAGTATCTTCAGATAGTTTCAAGCTCTCAGTCTACTGCTTGACTTTGCAAGTGAAACCAGAAAGGAAGAATGAAAGAAAATGCTACCAAAAATAAAAAGTGTGGGTGACTAACTGTAATACCAGTATCATCTCCGTATGGTGAAATGTATTTCCTGCATCATGTCTCGAAGGAAATTCACCAATTAGAATATTCCAAATTGTTAACAACAGCATCCAGAAAAAGTGATCTTTTCAACTCTCTCAGGTAATGAAAATAAGAAGGGTGAGATCTTCCTCAAGAACAGTAATCAAACCTTTTCCCATATTCAGGTATCTGCTTGGCTTAGAAGTTTGACTTGACACTGAAATGCTATTGAGAAAGAAGCTGCCACCCACCATAGTCCTAACAAACACCTGTGTTAACATCCTTTTGAGGAATCAGAAGGAGGAAGAAGGACTGATGGTATGGCTTGCTAATGGCACACAGCAGAACTCTGAAGAAAATTGTTTTCTGGTCTACTTATAGCAAACTAACCAAGAATATGTTGAAATTCATGCTGAGCACAAGGAGGATTTGAATCAAAGTATAACATGCAATTTAGGCAACAAAGAACTCTACAGGGAAGCTGAAGACTTAGAAAAGCTAAAAGAGGGTTTGGAGGACTTTGTCAATGACAGACCAACGACTGCTCCAGCAATCTCAGCACCTTTGTCTAGCTGAAAACAAAGTATGAAGCTGAAAAAACAATTCAGAGAAGTTGTGGAACCTTCCCTTTATTGAGCAATACAAGCGATCCCAGTTAAAAGGTCATGGATTTAGTATAAAACAGGAAGAAGCTGGAAGGGGCTGACAGAAATACAATACTGAACTTCTTCATTCTTTTCTTATCTACAGTGATCAAAGAGTTGCACTGCTGTTCTGGTGACACAGAACATTCAAAAATTACAGTATTGCAGAAGTTACTTGATAGCTGTGCTGATCCAAAAGGATCTGAGCTCCTAGTGATCTTGTTTGGCTTAAAACAAACTTGGTTTTAGCACTTTTTTCAAAACTCACCAACAGGATAGGTACTAGAAAAGGAGGCAAGCTGTTTAGAGTACATGGCATCTGTGGACCGATGTCACCTTTTATACTGGGGACTTTTAAGTCAGAAGCTGAATAACTTGGACTGAAACTGTTTTCATTATCATGGGTTTGGTCTAGGGATGATGTAATGTTAATGGACAGAGGAACTGCCAACAAACATGAACTGTATTTACAGACTTGGCAATGACACACACACAATATCCTGGAAGTGTGCCCCCAACCTCAGATGCTGTGAGACGTTGCTCAAATAACAGCGCAGATAAGAAGGCATAGCTTTTTCTGACAGAGGAACTGTAATGGAGAGCTGCAGGTAAAGTTTCCTGGCACGGTGTTCATTTGGCAGTTCTTCTGATAAAATCCAATTAAATGCTTGTTTTTAATTGTTCTCTTTCTAATTTTTTTGTGCAGTGCCATAACCTTTGACCTAAACCCTGTCCTCTAGCAAGACCCACTTTCTCTGGGGAATATGCACATGTGGGAGGAATTGGGTTACTGCTCTCTAGTTCACAAATGGAAACCGCTCTGACTCAGTCCCAGGGTAAATAAAAGCAGTGCTTTCCCTATCATAAGCAACTCTAATTTACCTAAGTAGGCTATCCTCCCCAAGAGACACTACACCAGTTCAGAACTGACAGAATGCTGTTCTGCTCCACCTTAGTCCAGGAAATGCTTTTGTAAAAACTTGTACTGCCAAATTTTACCCCAGCAGAGAATTCCCTTGGGATAGGGGCGTCATCTGATTGAGATGATTAAGGAGTCCAAAGAGGCAGGATCATCAAAAGAGAGAAAACATTCCTTGTATTTATTTTAAAAACTAAAAGATGACTGTTAAAAGTAGAACTGGCCAGTACTATCATGCAGAGTGAAGACATCCAGCTCAGCCCGGGAGAAAGCAAAATCTTCTGGAGGGCAGAGTCAAGTGTAGAGAGGCTTGCATATTTATAAAAATGGTCTGTTACACTCCTGCGCATTGAGATGATCTGTGAAATCTGGGAAAAGAACTGGTTTCTTCATAGCTGGGGAAAACATCTGGAGCATGGACATGCCATTTCTCTGAAAGAGCTTGCAGCACTTGAAATCTTGCATCCTATTACACATTTAAACTCTAGATCTTAACCGCTTGATTAATCTCCTGCTTTTAAGAAAAAAAGAATTGTCTTTCAATGACCCACCTCAAGAAAAATTGCATTGCAAGAAGAATACATCTTTTCTTTCCCTTTTTTAACATTAGGAGCGCTCAAAGTTGGGGTTACAATACAATCCTAGTGTCTTGCCCTGCCTACTGGATATATGTCTTTTGTAGCATTGCATCCACACTCAAGTTGCCTATGCAGCTTCCTTGTGACCTCTCAAGGTGCTGTAATTTTCTCACAATATGTAATGGAGGTATGAATGTTTTTATCTCATAACTGCAAAATTTTCATACAACTTTAAAGAAAAATAAACATTTAAGAAATGCAGCTTATGATTACAGACCACACAAGAAACACGTGGGCAGCAGTTCCTCATCTGAAACTCAAAGGAAGAAAAGGCTGTGTGTGTCTGGGTGGGGAGGAAGAGAGAGAGGAAGTAAGTCATAATAAAAATATTATCAAAAGTCTGATGAAATCGATATTATAGCTAGCAAATCTAAATTAGAAATATACAAGTTCTAAACAGTCACCATGACCAGAGAAAAGGTTTCCTAACAATGATATCCATAGAGACAAACATTCTCTAAAAAGGGAACTATCTTTTTGAGTTCCTTCCAGTTGAGACTCTTCAGAAGTAGTTAGAGAGGAGCAGTGTCTCTCAGGAGTTCTCACACCAAAAAGGAAATAACACTCCCACAAAAGCAAAATCTAGCAAAGGTTAAGTGCAAGTCCTCTCCAATATCTCTTAAAAGAAAGAAAGTCTAACAAAAAAAGAACAGCCAGAAACAAGTTTTTGAGTGATCACAATACCTTTGGGGAAAACTCCAGGGCTGATGTGATGTCTTCATCACTAATGCACTACCGAACAGGAGATAATGGCATGGCAATACCATACAGAATGTAACAAAACTTTTTATGGAGAATTGCTGCTAGTTATAGACATGGCGTCGTAATTACAGTTCTAGATATAAGGGGAGAGCATGTGGTCGTGTCTGTGATAAATTGAAATTTGTTTACTTTCATTGTATCTGGACACAGCTAATACCACATCAGATGAAGAGCTGTACGTAACATACCAGCGCAGTGCTACAGCTGAAAGGATGAATGCAGTTCTTGAATGTGTATACTGGGAAATAAAGAGTAACAGTATGGAAAAGGTTACCTTTCATCTATAGCATTAGTAGGTTTGCAGTGGAACATGATGGATGGATGGATGGAGGCATATATGTTCCAGGCTTTACATTTTGGAAGTAGTATTTAAAAATCTGGGAGGACAGAGAGAAATACCAAATTATTTAAGAGCTACAGAAAAACACTTCAGTGAGAGACTCACAACCAGACACAAGCTTACTCTGTCTCCACACAGTGTATGCCAGTCTCAAGCCAACTCCAAAGAACACGGTGATACCTAGCTTAGGCACCACCTCACAGCCACACTTCCATGGCTTTGGAGAGAAGGTGGCTTATGCTAGTAGCTTGGGCAACAGGTAGAGCAAGCCTTACTCAGCCTGCGAAATGCAGTGCTGACACTTCTTCAGGGCTTGGTATGTTTGCTCTGTGACTTGATGACCGTGCACAAGTGTAAGCACATGAAAATTCTGCCTACTGATGGCCACGGTAGGCTGGTGGAGAAAGCCCTAAACAAACCAATGGGTGGAGGCATAAACAAAAGCAAAATATTTACACTAGTGAGGGGGGAAAAAAGAAGACTACCACAGCATATTGTGGATACTGAAAGTTTCCATGAATTGATGGGGAGAGGGAAGAACGAGGTCAAGAAAAGGAAATCTATTGCAGGTGACCAAATACATACTAAAGACTAAAACTGCACCCAGCTTAGGAGGATCCTGAGCGGGAAAATGGTCAGAGTATTAATATTCAAAGATAAGTAGTATCGCATGGGGAAATACATGTCTTTATCCTGCTACATGCTTCTTTCAATACTGGATTACGGTCCATAGGGGAGGCATGATGCTGAGCTAGGTGGACATTTCATCTGACATGGGAAGACCCTTATTCTGATGTGATGAAGGAGACTGGGAGTGTGTGCCCTGCTGGAAGGCACTTGGGAGGCCAGGGGGAAGAAAATTTGACAGGAATAGACTAGCTGATCTAGTGATCCTTTCTGACCTTAAATTCTGGAAACTGCCATACACCAGGAGCACTGATGGCAAGAAAAGCATCAGCTTGTGATGATTAAAAGCCTCATTTGAGCGTTAGAGGGGTTAACTGCTGTAATTGCAGAATTGCTCTTCAGCATTAAACTGTGTTGTCAACAAATAAATAATTGCAAATGTTCAAAGTCTCTGAGAACACTTTGGCAGTGTTGGTACTAATACAGAAGGAGGAGAATATCCACTGAGAAGCCAAGTCAAGCAAGCCAGCAGATTTCTTCAGATAGGTTGTTGAAAATAAAGGAAGAGTCAGGCTTGGTTTTGCATTCCAGAAGAGCATTTGATTCTCATGAATGTACCGTATTCTTGCAACACACCTGCTATGTATTGCATTTAATACAGAAGATGGGCCAATATATTTGGAGGAAATGATATTCCTTGCTTAAGATAAAACTAGATTTTGCTTTTAATATCATTATGGAAAGGACATACAGATTAAAGAGCTCAAAACACCAGAAATCTGCCAAAGTATTGTGCTTGACAAAGACAGAATTTGAGAAGTAACAATAGACTGCACAGGAAAGCCAACAAAGTCCCATTCTTCTGAGACATATGCCTAGGAAAAGAAAGTAAAAGGAAAAGTTCTAGAGGAAGGAATAATGAAAACACTTCTTTTTCCAGACAAACTCTAAATCATGTGCTTAAGGGAAAAAAGCCCCACTTTTAAAGACCTAATAGGCTCACTGATTTCTTGACGAATTAAGTAAGCAACGCTTAGAAAGCTCCTTCGGATACATGGTGAATGGCACCCTTCTAATTTTTGGAGATCATATATTGTTTCTTTGTCCAGATACTTTTTCAAACTTAAGGTTTACAGTCACTCTAGCCACAGCTAAAAATTACACTACATCTAGTTAGATTTACAAAATAGTTCCAGGTTTCTGCAGACATTATCTCTACACAGACTTTGGACTGGATTCAAAGATGGAGACATGTGCCGCAATGCTACACATGGCAAAGCCTGACTTTGAGGGCAGTTTTATCTGGCAGGTGGCAATGTAACGAGATATAAGACCTAAGACAGCCAGATCAGATAGCAAAAAAAAAAAAACAAACCTCCAGCATGACAGCCCTAATCTGAAAGGAGGAAAAGAATTAGCTTGCACAGACTTCTCTCTGCCATGGCAGAAGTGCTGCTGGTAGAGTTTGCTGTTGGGCCTGGAACTGTGAACTATTAGGTGACTCACGGGAATCTGATTTCTTTTATTTATTATCTCAAGGAAACCAGGCCAAGGTGGAAAGACATGGGGCAGGCCTGAGGCCATATTCCTACAAAGAATTGATCTGTGGGTGGGATGTACCTCCCAGCTCTCCTGCAAGGGCAGAGACGGATGTTGTGTGTCTGAGCTGTACAGTACTGCTAATCTACCTGCAACCAGCTCCTGGAATGGAATCTGAAACATATGGATAGGTTCTGTACCCATACGCATCATGTGGGTACAGTTAAGATGCCAATAGATTGGAATCCTCAAAAAACAGCATACGAGAGCTACCACGAGCTAGCCAGTAGAAAAATACCAAAGACTATGGTGTTGAAGTGCTTAACTGGGTGCCTTAGCCCAGAATCCTCTCCAAAATAAGCCTAAACTATTTTAAAAGCTAGCAGTACTGACTCTTGCTGCTACTCCACCTCTCTCTACAATGATTAGAGCTCTGACCAAGGCCCATGGGAAACTTGCTGGTGCTCCTTCCTTTGTCTGCCAAGATTAAAACCCCCAAATGTCAACTGAGTGCCCAGACCATCAAGACTCTCCTCCAGACTAAGTCTGTATTACTTTTCACAGAAACACTAAAAAATGTTACTGAGGGAGAGAAAGAAGAATACTGGTTTCTGTTCCCTGATGAAAGGGAACTTTCCGTACTTCTTCCCATTGCCTTTGGCGGGGCAGGGCTCAGCCTGGAGATCCAAGCCATCACAGCTTGTGCTAGGACTGAAAAACACTTTTGCTGATCTCAAAAGAGAAACACATTCTAGAGGCATAGGTAGAATCATAGAATAGAATCATTTAGGTTGGAAAAGACCTTTAAGGTCATCCAGTCCAACCATTAACCTAACATTACCAAGTCCACACTAAACCAATTAAGGGTACACTAGACTAAACCATGTCCCAAAGTGCCACATCTACCCATTTTTTGAATGTTTCCAGGCATGGGGACTCCACCACCTCTCTGGGCAGCCTCTTCCAATGCTTGACTACCCTTTCTGTGAAGAAATTCTTCCTAATTTCCAACCTAAACCTCCCCTGGCGCAGCTTGAGCCCATTTCCTCTTGTCCTATCACTAACTACATGGGAGAAAAGACAACCCCCACCTCACTACAACCTCCTTTCAGGTAGTTGTAGAGAGCGATAAGGTCTCCCCTCAGCCTCCTCTTCTCCAGGCTAAACAACCCCAGTTCCCTCAGCCGCTCCTCAGAAGGCCTGTGCTCCAGACCCTTCACCAGCTTCGTTGCCCTTCTCTGAACACACTCCAGCACCTCAATGTCTTTCTTGTAGTGAGGGGCCCAAAACTGGACACAGTATTCCAGGTGCGGCCTCACCAGTGCCGAGTACAGGGGAACAATCACCTCCCTGCTCCTGCTGGCCACACTATTCCTGATACAAGCCAGGATGCTGTTGGCCTTCTTGGCCACCTGGGCACACTGCTGGCTCATCTTCAGCCGGCTGTCTACCAACACCCCCAGGTCCTTTTCAGCCAGGCAGCTTTCCAGCCACTCTTCCCCAAGCCTGTAGTGTTGCATGAGGTTGTTGTGACCCAAGTGCAGGACCTGGCACTTGGCTTTGTTAAACCTCATACAGTTGGCCACGGCCCATCGGTCCAGCCTGTCCAGATCCCTCTGCAGGGCCATCCTACCCTCCAGCAGATCGACACTCCCACCCAGTTTGGTGTCGTCTGCAAACTTACTGAGGGTGCGCTCAATCCCCTTATCCAGGTCATTGATAAAGATATTAAACAAGACTGGCCCCAAAACAGAGCCCTGGGGAGCACGGCTCCTGACCGGCCGCCAACTGGACTTAACTCCATTCAGCACTACTCTCTGGGCTCAGCCACCCTACCAGTTTTTTACCCAGCGAAGAGTACACCTGTCCAAGCCATGAGCTGCCAGCTTCCCAAGGAGAATATTATGGGAGACTGTGTCAAAGGCTTTGCTAAAGTCCAGGTAAATGACGTCCACAGCCTTTCCTTCATCCACCAGGTGGGTCACCAGGTTATAGAAGGAGATCAGGTTGGTCAAGCAGGACCTGCCTTTCATGAACCCATGCTGGCTGGGCCTGATCCCCTGGTTGATCTGCACTTGCCTGTTGAGTTCACTCAATATGAACCGCTCCATAATCTTTCCCAGCACCGAGGTCAGGCTGACAGGTACTTTTGTTGCAAGACTTTATTATCAGAAATACCTGTAGGCTGTCAGCACAGATTTCACCAAGCGACAGGAATGTTTTTAGCAGCAACTATGTAACTGAGGGCTTAACAAAATATGAGGCTACTTGGTGTGGTCATCAGAACTGAACGGGGAAGAAGAGAAAAATGAGTGTAATGCATGCTGTTGACATTACTAGAACGTAACAGTTGCTGGCCAGTCTGAGACAGAAATAAAATAGGTTTCTATTAAAATACTTTTATTTCCATGGCCTGACACTTCCTGCATTGGATGCATAACATTTTTTACTATAATGTGAATTTCATATGCTGAGCCTGGGTGTTCAGGCAAAGGCTTTCTGGCTGCACTGATTTCTCTGACTACACTCAACTTCTACATTTATAATTTAGTGCAAGCAATTCAGTATCTCTCACAATATTTTTTTTCCCCATTTAACAGGGCCGATAGGTAACATTTAAGGAGCCTGAATTTAAGGGACAGAAAAGACTGCCTGGTTACCTAATCTTATTCCTGCAAAGAATTTTACTCCTGTACCAAGCCAATAACTTCTGGCTGAATTAGGTCAAAGCATTGTTCTACTCAAATCATCTGTCTCACATCTATATGGTTTCTCTGTTTTGGCCAATGACATTGATGGAAAATCAGGTGTCAAATGGATCATCTTGGATATCCTGAAGAGATATACACGCTGTTTTTCACTTTGGACTTCACTTTTTTTGCCTTCTACACTTTTATGTCTGCTGACTTGGCAGCATTCTGTTTTCCCAAAATGATCCATGCTCTTTCTGAAGAGACATACAGACTGGCAGCATAATCATGAAGGGTGCCTCAGGACTGTCTCATCTGCTTTTGGACTTGCTGACACAGAGGAGAAGTAAAGATTGTAGTACAGCTGACTAACCTATGATTCAAACATGTCCTTTTCAAGTGCTACAGGATAAAGGTTTGTTAATGCATGCAGTTAAATTTGCATCATATGCGACGGTCACGGTGCTGCTCCTGCATTTGTTAGGTAGCAATCTGGGGAGAGCTGAACAGAGTCAGGACTTGGAGTAAGAACTAAGACCTTCAGATCAGGATATGAGGCAGAGAGGTGTTTGGTTTCATGGTTATGATTTGGGAGGTGTGAGAAGAAGCACAGATTCAGGGGTCCTGGTCTGTGGTTCTTGACCATTTTGAGATTTTGATACTTCATTTATAAGTCTAAAGTTTGGTTGCTTCTGACTAGGGAGAGATTTTAGACACACATCAACAACATCTCCTCAAAGCAGATATTGAGGCTTTTCAGCCCCTGTACTCTGAAAAGTTGCCTGATTTGGGGGGTGAAATAGAAGTATTTATTTCCCTGTAAGGCTGCAAAACGTCTTGGCAGGGATACTGTCCAGGCATTAGGCTAACAATCTAATAGATCTTTGCAGCTCTCTTGCCCATCATAAAAGCCTTCTGGTCTTCTGTCATAGAGAATGAGTGGTATAGACCTCGTCCTGACCAATGAGGAGCAGCACCGGGGAATTTTATCATATGAATGCACATGAACAGTCTTTGCCCTCGTTTTCCTGCATCACAGTGTAAAACTTCTTGGGACACATGGCACTGACCAAAGCTCACACAGCAATACACTCAAGTGACATTTACTTTACTGTTTCTGCATCTGCTGTGAAAACCAAACTCCTTCAGGACTCTTTTATCAGTTGTTATTAAACAAGAATGTGCTAGTAGCCTGCAGCTAGAAATTTCCACCAAAGTTTCACAGAGCTTTTTGATAAGGCCAGAGTCTGACATCGCTTTAAATCCCATCCCTGCTGTAGTCAAGGGAAAACTCCCATTAACTTCATGAGCATCTGGATTTCCTACATTGTACATACAAATGTGTATGGTAGCTTTTTTTGAACAGAGGCAATGCAGGGAGTTGCAGTAAAGGAGAGATGAAAGCAACCTACAGGATAAGAGGAGAGCTCTCCCATGAAGAGATTTGTTTTTGACTGACAGAATCAGAACGTTTGTTGTTTGCATGCCATTCCCATAGCAAAGGGTTGGCTTTTGGTTCTTACTGTCTAACACTTTAAAATATGGGTTGCAGAAATAATAGTTTATCTCCAGAGCTTAGGGCCTGTTCTTCCAATCTACTTACAAGAGAGAGAGAGAGGAAAGCAGAACTGCTTCCAAGGGGGGGGTGGTGGTGGAAATGATTGCAGATCTCTGACAGGTTGATAGTCTGAAATGATTCAGAAGCCGAGGATCCTTCCAGCAGTTAGAGATCTGCACACAAAGCTTACTCTGCTCCTTAAATACTCCTGGAGAAATCAGTGTGCAGAAAAACAGCAAACAGCTTGTGCTAATCTGTGAATGTGTACGTGTAAAATAACTTCAATACTATTAATTAATGCAAATCATGTTGTGACAGACAACATAACAGCATGGAAGCTGCTTGTCCAACTTACGTGGACTTGTATGGAAAGGTTGTGGTTTCTGGCGCGTTTCCGAGTGAATTAAAAAAGACTGTCAACCCATCTGTTTTAGCCAGAGGCATAGCAATGGCAGCTCATGAAACATCACACCTGAAAAGCATTTATGTGGCACATCTTTCTTCTCCCTCTGCCACACAGTGCAAAATCTGTAGAACTACTGGATTTTTTTTTCAGCTTGTTTTGCATTAAATAAACTGACTTAACCGATCATGAATTCCTGCCATCCTCGCTGATGAGGTACAAGAAACTGGAAAGTACCAAATGTGCAGTGCGGAACAAAGGACCTAGCCAACTCTTTTTTGCATTAACACTCAATCACCCATACACAATACTGACCCAGTCTTGTAATTCCTTCAAAGCCAAAACTGCCAGTTAGCGTTAAGGAGCATTTTAGGATGAGGACAGAGAAAAGGCTACAGAATTGTCAACACTGTCTAAGGAAAACACAGCATGCATGGGCCCAATCCTGCAGAGAGTTACATGCAGATTTAAATGCTCTGGTCACAGGACTAGCCCCAACTTGTAATGCCAATATCTAAATACGTAAACTGGGCGTTTGCTTAATTAACTGCAGGAGGAAGGCAAAATCTCTATCCATTCACTGTATTGTCACGTGGTTACAAGTGCTAGCACAAGGAAGCAGGCAGGAACGTATGGCCCAGGCTAGGGAAGGAGCAGGGTCCCTTCCCACTGAGTGACAGCTCAGTCATAGATCAGGTTAAACTGGTCGTCAAATCCTGAACTGCTATAAAGTAATACTTCTTCAATGAAAGGAACTAGCCATGCCTGTTGTCTGACAAAACACCACTGAGACCAAAAATGAAGCAGAAAGAACGGATGATGACAAGTCCATTGAAAAGTAAAACAGCAGACACAAAAATGTCATGTCCCAAGAAGGCTAATGAGATCAAACACAATGAAAATTAGCTTCTTTTTAAATGGGTATTTCCAAGGATGTAAAGTGGTATAAAATGTGTTCTCAGCTTCTGTTCATGGGAAAGAAACAGCCTCCTAACTGCAATGCTGCAGAATCTCAGTAGGGATACACAGCAAAATCCCTGCAAAATCCATACAGGATCTCGACCAAAAAAAAACCCCAAACCCCCAAAAACGAGTTTAATTAGTTTAATTCTACTTGAAAAGAAATTGCAGGATTTCCTTTCATGTTTTATTATACCCTTCTTTAGCAGCCAGCTGCCCCTAATATCCTCTTGCAACAGGATACTACAGGATGCCGAAACCCCAGCAAGTAGGATCTGGATCCAGTCATCTAACCACATCACTGTCTCTACGGTAACCTAGGCCAGCCCTAAATACTATAATCCTGCTTTACTATAGTAAAGCCAGTTAATGGCTTTCATTGAGTGTTCCTGCCAAATAACGATGCTCTAATATTTATTGACATTTCAAATCCGTCCACCTATTTGGACCATTTGTTACCCTGAAAAGTGATGCAAGCGAAGCATTCTTAGAAGAAAGGAAGCTATTAAGGATTTCAGTCTCTTGATATTGCCAAGGCAAACTCCAGCTTCTAAGAGTCTCACCATTGACTTCAGGGCCACTACTGCCAGGAGTGAGTCTCTGCAGAGTGGGGGGGGAGCTGGGGCAGGCATGGGACCAGTCCTCGGCTCTTTGGCAGGTTCTCATCAGACAGTGCCATTAGCACTGGATGACCGGAGGATCCCATTGGCATGCAGTGGATATCCTAATTAAAGAGTGAATAAATGCTGTGTGATGGGCTCTGGGAAGAGGAGAATGCAGAACAGGCAGGATGGGCCAGAGAGTTAAACTGGGGAGCAAATACTGCTTTGTCAATACTAGTGACACTTTAATTATTATTCTCCATAAACATTCCATTTAACTCCTTTTTGGGAGACAGATGGTTAAGCCTCTGAAAAACGAAGGAGCTCTTTAGCTTCTCAGATCATATAAAAGGATTGTTTTATTTTACTGCTATTCTATTTTTATTGCCCTACTTTTTTCTAGCTTTCTGTTCTAGTTTTCTATTGTTCAATTTAGTTGCTGTGGAAAAGCTTTACAGCTTTTATTTCTAGAGGTTTTTTTTTTTTTTTTCCCCCTAGATGGGTGAAAAAAGTTGGCTATAGGGTTTAATACTATCATTTTTCAGCGCTATGTGTTAAGTTTGGGTTTGGGAGCTGGCTTTTTGTTGCTTTGAAGGATCAGGTATAAAAGCTGACCGGCTTTGGACAAATGAAATTCAGTAGGACTTTTCTTCACCACCTTCCACCCTGCAAAATCGTGTACACGCAGGGCTTGCACCACTCGTGTGGTTTTAGTAGGACGGGGAAGCACGCCATGAAGAATTTATAGCGGGAAGCAATGCGCTGCTGTTACGCATCCCTAAACGTCAGTGTAAAGAGTCATTTAGATTTTTTAGTAGGTCACCAGGATTAAAAACAAAACAAACAAACAAAAAAACCAAACAAAAATACGCAGGCATGGGGTTTGGCTCCTCTGCGACATATGGAGAAGGGATGTGGGGATATGCTCGGCCTCCCCCCTGCGCCCAGAGGAGGTGGATGAAGGGGGACTGAGGGAAAAGCACGATTAAACCTGACGGTGCTCCAAACCTCCTCCCCCCCCCCCGCTCCCCGCGGCTCTGTGTCGCGGTTTTTACCTCAGCTATCGGCAGATATCGGTACCGATCCTCCCCGGAGGCTCCGCGGCGGCGGGCCGGGGAGGGAGGGCGGGCACGTCCCGGGGCCGGTGCCCCGGCCCCGGGACGTGCCCGCCCTCCCTCCCCGGCCCGCCGCCGCTCTGCCTCTCCGCTCCCCTCCCGGCAAAGCTTACCTTTCGACGACGGCCGGCGAGCCCCTCGTCGCTCTGGGGACGCTCCCTTCCACCCCGCCGCCTTGCCCACGGGAGCGGGAGCCGGCGGAGGGGGGGGAGCCGCGAAGGAGAAGCGGCGAGGCGATGCCAGGCGACGCAAATGGCTGAAGCGCAGGGGCCGGGCTGGCGGAGGGGGCCGGGCTCAGCCCCTTTGTTCGCCTGACACACGCACGGTGGAGGGAGGAGGGGGCACGGACCTGTTGCGGCTGCCGGCGAGGGGCAGCCGCTGAGGCGGGAAGCGGCCGCCAGCGCTCCCGCTGCCCCGGTCGAGCGAGGCGGGCCCGGCGGCGGGAGGCGGCCGAACGGCCCCACCTGCGCTGAGGAGAAAACTCCCTCCCGCCGGCGCCGGGCGGGGAGACGGCGGCTCCTCACCTCCGGGGGGAGCCGTCCCTGAGGGAACGCGAGGCAGGGCCGGCGGGGTTCGCTGCGGCTGGGCCCGGCTTTGGCAGGCCCGGCGCCTCGCCCCGAGCCCCCAGGCTGGAGCCCTGAGCGACCGCGGCCTGTCCCTGCTTCGGCCGCGGCGCTGGCCGGGGAGGGTAGCCAGCCGGAGCCCCTGCGCTATTCGGCTTTCTGCTGACAGAGGAACGAGGTGGAGGCCGGGTGGTTTGTGTTTGCGGTTGGGGTCTGGGTCCCATTTTGTCCAGCTCTTCAAAGCTGAGACCCTCATCAGGATTCCCAGAATTAGACCTGTTCCCCAGTTTCTTGGGGAAAAAAAAAAAAAAAACCCAAACCCTCGTGTTACGTTGGTTGTACCCTGGGTCGGCTCCTGCTGCAGTCGGTGGTGCGTACCCAGCTCACATCGCACTGCAGGCTGCAATCTCATTTACACCGCGACAGCAGACATGGACACCGTGCTGTCCAAGCCTTTCTAAACCATTGCTGGTGCCTGGATATATCATAATGCCGTTGCAACGTATAGTTTTCCTACGATACTGCCGTCTACACAACACTATTCGTCTGCAGCTTTTCTCTTTTCCCTTCTTTCCACTGACTCCAGGGTCCCGTCAGACTGGTTCTCCTGCGGCGGCCCAGCGAGTGGCTCCCGGCTCTGCGAGGCACTCCTCAGCAGGCTAAAGCAAAGCTACTTCCGTCTCCTCTCTCAAATTAACCTGACGATCCATTTCTTCCCTGCTGGCAGCGTAACCATCGCAGCTGTGTGTCCTTCCGGCTTCATGGTGGTGATGGTTAAGAGTGGCTGGGTGTCTTCTCATTCATTTTGTCCCATTGCTCCTACTTTTTGCCTTTCGTTTTGCTAAAACTCTTATGTGCTGAGTTAGCCCTTAATAGACTAAAGTGCTTGCATGCAGTGCTGGGTAAGTGTAACCACTTGAAACCCTTGGCTCCACTCATGTTGTGCACTTACTTAAGTGCAGCGCTTAACCGGAAGGCTGGTTTTCAAGCTGAGGTCATGTCTCATCTCTAGTTAAAAAGGCCAGCATGCTTTTTGGCGCCATAAGATAAATAAGTAATAATCATACAGTGTCACAGGGGTCTTAGAATAATTGGTAACTACATGTGGCTTTGGCATAATTGCGAATTTCCCACTGCCCCCTGATTTGGGTCCCTTACATGACTGGACTCTTAGTTTCTGTACGTGGCTTTATTCCTAGCTAGCTGGAAGAAGTTTCTGTGTGATACAGAAGACCCATTAAAGCCTGCCAGAAATAACTTTTCTCTCCTGACATCAGGAACTAATCTTCCTGCTGTTTCGTGTTACTTTAAGTATTATATATTTCAAGATGACACTGAAATTAGACAACTGATACAGGTCTGGGAAATTATTTTCATTTTAAAATCCCTGTTATTCTATTCCTTTGTGGAGGATCGTCTCCCCTTGAGGTGCCTGACTTCTGTTCACGCTGATGAGAGTTACGTGGCTGTGCCAGCAGTATCATAACCAAGAGCATTTAAGATCGTTCTGACTCATGCTTTCTGACTATATGACAATTTTAAGCACTACTGGATTTGCCTAGCTCCTCTTCAGGTTTAACTGCCACATCGCATTCCAGTCTGTGCGTATGCAGAGGTGTCTGAGCTACAGTTTCTGGAGAGGACTGAAAATCAGCGGTGGGTAGGAAGTAGCGTATTGCGTGTTTATGGGCCATGCTTGCCCCTGTGGCTGGAGCCAGCAAAAGACCTACACAAAATCCAAGCTCCACAGAGCTCACAGCCTGAGCAGTCAGGTAGCACTTGGCTGTTGCAGACTTTATCCTCTGCCCTCATCGAACATTGCCAGAAGCAGATGGGGTAAAATGACCTCAGTTCTGCTTTTTGAAAGTTTAGCTTTGGGCAGTGATTCTCTAACTTTGTGAGCCTTAGTCTACTGTCCTCCCTCCAAGTTTCTTTCTGGTCCCCCATGCACCTTTGTCATGAAACCTTTAAGTGAAAATGGATATAAAGGAGAGTTGCTGACCTCTTAGCGCAACTTTTGCAAAATACTGCTGCTCTGCGGATCATAGGCTGGGAAACTTCCCATGGAGAATAAGACTGCTCATTGACTAACCTTTCAGTTTTCAGTAGATCTGGAGATGATGCTAAAAACTGGGACACCCACTGTAGCAATCATCTCAGTTCTAGTTGTTTGATTTCCCTACTTAACTTGAGTTCCCTGAGGCTACACTTATAATTAATGTACAGGAATAACCATGTCTGGAGGGCAATTTTTCTCACCTATCTTAGACATCTTATCTTAGGATGAGGTGAATCATCCTTTGGTATTCCTTGTTTCTCTCCTTTAGCTGTAAAGTCAGACTGCTACAGCTGTAGACAATTAATTTTTAAACACCTAAATTACATGAGATGAATCATTGTCCCAGTGTAGAGAAGGCCCTGTCCTAAAGAAATCAGGTATCACACAGCTCATAGGTTACATCATTTGGTGCCTGTCATGCATTTCTGTAGCCCAGCCAACATGACAAATATTCAGGGGTGACTGATAGCTTGCAACTGCTGCTACTGGCCATCAGGACTTGCTGAGATTACCATGTTCTGCAAGGGGCAATTAGCCTGGAGCAACGGCGGTGAAGTGGCGAGCACAGTGAGGTGAGTAAAGGCAGGAAGGGAAGAGTGAGGTGTTTGTTCTGCTCTGCCCCAGAAACCTTAGCTAGCTCCTGCCCAGTCACTTACAGTGGACTTCCTTCTGGACATACACCCCATCCTCTCTGTTGCTCACATACCAGTGGTAGCGCTCAATAATAAAAAGGGAATACGGTTTACAACAGAAGAATTTTATCAGATGTTTCTCTGGTTAAAAAAAAAAAAAAAATCCAGATGAAGAAATAGGAACGGGAAGGTTTCTTCATCTTATACACCTTTCTGTCTGTTTAATCCGCATCAGGCAAAACAAAAGATTCTCAATTTCTTCTTCTTATGTCAGACTGTGATGTCTCTAGTGCAGAAATGGGCAATAGAGCTGAATGCCATTCTCACGATAGGGTCCCGATCCAGAGAGATGTACATCTGCTCAGAGCTCACCAGGGCCCTGCTCTTCCTGAGAGAGGTACTGTATTTCTTTTCTTTTCCCCACTGGCTGCAGTAGCAGCTGCATTGCTGCCATTCCCAGCTCTGAGGGTGTCCTGCAGGACTGGGCTACCTTGGTAGTCTGGAGCAAATGCACTGTTCCTCAGTAAAATTAGACAGCAGATCACATTAAAAATTAATCCGCCCAATCTCAGGAGGTTTGATTCTTGGCCAGTGAAGCTACAGAATTTCTCATTTAAGGAGGTTAGGAATAATTTAACAAAATCGTTACTTCACTCGTTACTGAGATACTCAGTCCATATCCCATGGACCAAGAGGCTTTAAACCTTCTGACATAACAGGCTCAGTGTAGCTCACGCAGGCATATACAGGCTAGCTTTTACAAGTAAGCAAGGTAGAATCCTGCAGGTCATGTACACATGGCAGCACGGAGCTGAGCATGGGGCCACGCTCAACTATTTAACCAGCTAATTAGGTGGGCTGTGCAGCCTTCACTCACCGAGTCCATTACATTGTGGGCACGTGTCCAGCACATTCGGTAGGACTGGTATGCCTGCACAGTCTAGACTTGCTACCTGCATCTATGCAGATGCAAAGCTGTTGGTAAGCTGTTCTTTTGTATTTTAGATTGGCACAAGGATGTCTTGTATAAATAAACATTGCAGCATCAAAGTTCTGGAACTGGCATAGGTGAAACTCGGTAATATTCCTCCTGTGCATACTAGAGTATTGGATACGTAGCAGCAGTAGCTGATGTTGGTGGTCCCTGCAGTACCCAGAGATCTGCTTCATGGCCAGAAGCCACAAAGTAAAACCAAAACAAAACGAACAGAAAAGAAAATCTGACTCCTTTTGCTTATCCTGTGTTTGACAGTTGAACACTCCTGTGTGAAATGCTTCTTCGTATTATAACACAACAGCCTCAAGGACTGGTTTCGTACTGTTGCTGGCACAGACAAACAGCTTATGTATTTCTGCTGAGTAGCTGAAGATGCCTAAAATACATTTTGTGTATTTGGAATAAGAAACCCGTACATGCTGTAGGCATGTTACACAGGATGGGTTGTACACAACTGATGCTGACCCCCAGCTGATCTGCCTGTGCGCATTAGTTTTCACACATCCCTGTAATACACCCAAATACTAGAATTGAAAGAAAAGGGCTGGTTGCATCGGAAGGGTTATCAGCTTGTAGCACATAGAGTGGTAGTAGTCATAAGGAAAAAGAGATCATAAAGATCTCTTCAGTGTTGGCTTGCATACTATTATGCATCAGAGACAGATCAATATTGTTTTTAATTAAAGAAAAAAACACATCAGGGGAGCACAACAGAAAGGATTGTATTAGTGCAGATTTTATCACCCAAAACAATGCTCTGAATAGGTAAGACAGCTTTTAATGAGGTTGGAAGCATTTGATAAACTTAGAAGATGGAGAACATACAGCATTTACTTAGATGAACAACTGAGAAAACATGTACATTGTCTCCTAATTCGCTAAAAAGATAATAAAAAACAGAGGATTTGAAAAAGAGTGAAAGCCTACCCTTCCTTTTTACAGTGCTCTGAGATTCTCCCGTCAACACTTCTTCCCAGTCATAATCAGCCATGGATTGTCCCACCACCTGTCTCTTCAACATGCGCCTGTGACTATGGCTCTTTAGTTTGTGAGCAAAATGCCTCATGATCAGTACATTTCTCCCAAAATACTACTGTGTCAGCGAAACATCATCATGTATAGGTATAGGCTATAACCAGCTTTGCTTGCCTGGAGAGTAGGGTACGTGCAGGGCAGGGCCTGGCACGTGGATCCTGCCCGACGCAGCCTTGGGACGTGTGTCAGCGCCATTTGAAGTGCTCTTGAGTTCAGCAGTGCAGATGCAGCTTAAGTTAACTGAGGGCGTCAGTTGCTTGTGATCGGGATTAAGAGCATCACAGACTGCTCTGAGCAACATCGCAGAAAAGTTGTTGCACTAACAAATCTTGGATGAACTAGGGGTAAGCCTCCTCATTAATGCACACTCACCGCAGGGGGGTTGGGCTCGATGATCTCTCAAGGTCCCTTCCAACCCAAAGCATTCTATGATTCTATGATCAATGCACACAGCCTGCACTACCTAACTCTCCAGAAAAGAAATCTCGCTAGAAAGGGAACATTAAAAAAGCATGACAGGCATGTTCTGCACCTTGAAATGCACACAGAAAGAACAAACTAGAAAAGCCCACAGGAAACAACTTTTACAATTTGCTTTGGAAGGCATGAGTTAATACATTTTTTGTGCCAACATTCAAGGCGACCCTGATGCTCGAGGTGAAACCCATAGAATTTCTCTCCAATGTGGAATAATAGAAAGCAAAAATGAAAATTCTGTAACTGTAGCTAAGCTGGACCTGGTTTCTTGAATTTAAAACCTTTCTTGTTATCTGCATCTGGGTATGTAAATATACAGATTTTAGTGGAAATTAGGTACTTCAGTGCTTGAGAAAACTCTGCTGGAGGCTCACCTGAATCTTTTGATGTCAAAATACTCCTTAAATCAGATTTTCAGTGAATTCTTACAATTATTTCATCTCCCTCAAGGTGTGTCATTTTGATCCTAGGTGTTCTGGCTCATCTTCCAGGTTGGGACACACATTAATGATAACTGTGATTATCCCTGGAGTATAACAATACGCACAGCAGGAGAACTTGCAGTTCTGCTGTCAAGGCCTGTTTTGCTGGAGGAAAAAAATTCCCTTTGAACACCTTTGAAGGTCGTGCTGTGAAAGACTAACTGCCTTCATAGCGCGGTTTATGGAGCTTGGCCAAAGCACTTAAGTGCTTTCGGTCATACGTTGAGATTGTTGCATTTCAAATGGAGTCACACAGTAAATCTTCATTTGCCTAGGAAATTTTCAGATCCTTTCATCTGAAGCTGGTTCAGTGTTGCTATTTTGATTCTTTGTCTTAGAGTGTTTCTGGCAGTTTGGTAGCTGGGCATGCTTTTAAGGAAAATGCTATGATCAAGTAAGCACAAGTACGAGGGAGTAGCAAATCAACTAATTCTGAAAATCTTCAGCTGAATTCCTCAAATCGAATAGCAGACAGATCCAGCAGCGTGCATGCTGCGTTTATGAGGAAAGTGGGGTGTAGATTCAACATATAGCTATAAACCCCCTAAATGGGAAAGGGTGAAGGAAGTAAACCAGAATTTTGAGCTGTGGCGTGGTACAAGCAGTGGATGAACCATCACCAACTAACAGTGAGACTCCTCGTACCAGCTACTGGTGTCTGTATGGTAGGTGTCAAGTCTATGCTAGTACATATTTCTGTCTCCTGGCTGTAAGAGACTGGTCTCAAGTTCTAGACTGCTAGGCATCCGTCCCGCATGAAGTAGGTTGTATGGGTACATGTAAGGCTGCATCAGCATCAAGAAACCAGAGGCAGAGCCTATTCCGCAAGCAGCACCACACAGTTTACACTCATGTAATTAATCAGTCCCCAAAATATCCCAGATAAGTGGCCTTGTCGGTGCTGCCCGATGGGTGCCGCCCAGGCCAGGCTCAATCCCAGAGAGCCTGCCAGGGCCAGAACTACCATCAGCGGTCAGTGCTGAAGTTGTTGCGCTAGTCCTGGCCAGTTTACTAGCCCGGAGAGTTGCAACAGCCACACGTACAGGATGCCTGCAAGGAGGAGGCAGTTTAAAGGGCTAATCACGGGCTTAGAAAGCAGCAATGGCTTTAATCGGCGGCGTGCTTCTACAGACTCATCATGTGGCTTCAAGTCAGGCAAACACTTTTCAACCCAGTTTCTTCCTCGCTATGGATGATACTAATCTGCCTTCTTAACAGGATTATTATTATGTGAAGTATCGTTACTTTGAAGATATGTAAAGCAATCTAAAAATACCGTGTCATCAACTCCATGGTATCGCTCGTTGCAACACAGATTAACTCTTACAGAACCCTCCATTATAGTTGCACCTTTCAAACCACAGATTTTTCTCACCCCCAAATGCATTTCACAAAACCTAATTTGTCATTATGCGGTCAGAAAATTAAATAGGATAGAAGAGAGAGGAACAGTGAAGTTTAAGCACTGAACCACAGTTCAGGAAACCCTTCCCAATATTCAGTCCTCTCTCGAAGGGGCAGTATGCCATTTTTAGCCCTCAGCCTCCCACCCATAAATAATGAGTTGTAAATTCCCATTGGGACAGAATCTGACTTCAGGTGTGTCACTGTACAGTATCCTGCACTCATGCGATTTGATGTTTTTCAGAACCATATATTAAAGAGATGTGGTATAAAAACAGGAACGAAAAAGCAGGTTTTACTAGCAACCAAACAGCTCTCAATAACTCTTCTTGTTTATTTATAATAGTGCAGGTACACACATAAAGCCTGTTGCCCAGTCTGATGAATACAAGTCTTGGAATTTAAACACAACCATGGGATACTGTAAATATCCATTGGGGCAGATTAATTAGAATGAATTGCCAGTTAGCAACTGAAAATTAATTTCCTATGTTAATACTTTTGCTCTGTAATACTAATTTTGAATATTAATGCTTCTCATTTTTATGCTTCACGCATGCTGCCCAAGTGCTGATGCATGCTCCATGTAGACAGCAGGGTATAAATTCTACTGCTTAGATGCTATCTGGGCCCATTGATATGGGGGTCAATTATAAGAGACTGCATCATTTTCAGAAACTGCATTTGCTAGTGTTTAAATTCTAGATACTATAAAACTCAAAAATATACAACTTTGTTGTCCTAACCACATATCCTATTTTCCCTTTCATGAGTCCATTAATATATATATTATTCATTAATGCATGCCACAATTCTAGCCTTCTAGTTAAAATGACAACCCAAGAAATGTAGTTCTGAAGTTAATTTTTATCACATTTTTTATTAAACATTTTTCTGTTTATACTTTGAACATAAATACATAAGTTTTATGGCTCATGTTATAAAAGACACTACTATGTGTTAGAAAACATATATAGAATATATCATAGTGGTTACACTTGCTCCCCTCTTTTCCTAATATTTTCCATAACTTCTATTAATTGAGAAAAGCAGTATCAGAAAGCAAAATCCAGCCTACCTAGCAGCACAGCCTACAACAGCTATAAAGACTATTTGCCAGCTGCAAGAGAAACTTTGGTTCCTGCCTGTTTTCCAGTTAGCTGCATATCAGAAAACAAAAATTGCACCTTGTGCAATTAGTTAGTTACTAAAAATCTAGTTCATGACAATGTGTATTTTTAAGGACAGACATACAGCTTCTCTTTTGCTTTACAGCTTAGTAAGATAAATAGATACATACTTTCAAAATAGTATAAAGTAATTAAGGGACCCAGATCTGTTCTTACTGGTCACTGGCAAAACTCTGATGTACTTTCAGAAGAGCAGATTTGTACTTTGTTTCTGCTGTTTTATTGATAAAACTGAAGAAAATTACATTTCATCTGGAAGATAGGATGAATTTCACTTTAAAACTCTCTAGCGTTACTACTAGCAGATCCTGTAGTAATGCCATGCATGGATGTTGAATGCATGGTGGACCCTGCTTACTGCTCCTAGTGCTAAAGGTCTGTATTGGGTTTGCTTGGCAAGGTTTTGGTAGCAAGGGGGCTACAGGGGCGGCTTCTGTAAGAAGCTGCTAGAAGCTTCCCCTATGTCCGATAGAGCCAATGCCAGCTGGCTCCAAGATGGACCTGCCACTGGTCAGAGCTGAGCCCATCAGTGATGGTGGTAGCACCTCTGGGGTAACATATTTAAGAAGGGGAAAGAAAAACCTGCACAACTGCAGCGGAAAAGAGGAGTGAGAATACGTGAGAGGAACAACTCTGCAGACACCCAGGTCAGTGAAGAAGGAGGAGGGGGAGGAGGTGCTCCAGGCACCAGAGCAGAGATTCCCCTGCAGCCCCTGGTGCAGACCATGGTGAGGCAGCTGTGCCCCTGCAGCCCAGGGAGGTCCACGGTGGAGCAGATATCCACCTGCAGCCCGGGGAGGACCCCACGCCTGAGCAGGTGGATGTGCCCAATGAGGCTGTGACCCTGTGGGAAGCCCACGCTGGAGCAGGCTCCTGGCAGGACCTGTGGACCCGTGGAGAGAGGAGCCCAGGCTGGAGCAGGTTTGCTGGCAGGGCTTGTGACCCTGTGGGGGACCCACGCTGGAGCAGTCTGCTCCTGAAGGACTGCACCCCGTGGAAAGGACCCACACTGGAGCAGTTTGTGAAGAACTGCAGCCTGTGGGAAGGACCCATCTTGGAGAAGTTCATGGAGGACTGTCTCCCATGGGAGGGACCCCACGCTGGAGCAGGGGAAGAGTGTGAGGAGTCCTCCCCTGAGGAGGAAGGAGTGGCAGAGATGACGTGATGAACTGACCGCAACTCCCATTCCCCAACCCCCTGTCCCCATCCCCAGGGAGCAGTGGGGGAAAAATGTTTTAAGATTTGGTTTTTATTTCTCATTACCCTACTCAGTTTTGATTGGTAATACATGAAACTGATTTTCCCCAAGTTGAGTCTTTTTTGCCCATGATGGTAATTGCCGAGTGACCTCTCCCTGTCCTTATCTTGACCCATGAGCTTTTTGTTATATTTTGTCTCCCCTGTCCAGCTGAGGAGGGGAGTGATAGAGCAGCTTTGGTGGGCACTTGGCATCCAGCCAGGGTCAACCCACCACATGAAAGAGTGGACATAACCCTCCAGTCCTGAAGGCACAGACATGGAATCCCACGCCCAAGGAGCACACGGAATAAAACCTGTGGTCTTTGCTACACTGCAGTAAAAAGGGATACTTGATTATATATGCTTTATACATAGAAGAATCTTTTAACATGTTTTTCAACATACATACATTAAACTGTACAATGTAGTACTTCCACACAGTGGGCAAAGAGCAGCTCCCAGGGCCATAGCTACGGAATCGTGTAGAAAATGCAACTGGTCTTGATCCCTCAGGCCAGGCAAGCCCAGGCAGTAGAGGCCAGGGAGAAGAGGAAAAGTTTGGGAAAATGTTACCAGCTCCCTGGCTTAGAGGCACTTTGCCTTTGGTTTTTTGTTTGTTTTTTTGTTTTTAACTAGGACTCATGCCAACACTAAGCCCATGCCAACACTGACAATACCCAACTAAAGTTGCGAGATACACAGCGAAAGACACAGAATAAAAGCACAAAACAATAATGAAAACCCTAAGCCTACAATCCCATCTGTAACAAGTGTCCATGACTCGTTGAAGTCTGTGCTATTATGGCTCAAGAATCCTGTTCTGATCAGGATGCGGGCAAAACCTCTGAAAAGAAGTTGGGGTGCATATCTGATTTTTGAAATGCCTCTTTTGGTGCCACCTAGCAGGCAAAGACCGACTGCATTGGCATTCCCTCTGTCCCGTGTACTCCGTGTCAGGGAAGGCCTGACGTTACTCTGGTGCTGTCAAACTCAGTAAGTCAGCCCACCCACTGATTTTGGGGCCACCTTGATAGAGGTTTGCTTTTTAGAGCAGACAGACTGAACATTTAAGAGATATACAAATCTGCTGCAAAATAAGGAGAATAAATTTCAGCAACATTTAAAAAAACCCCTACAGCTATTTTGAAAAAAACCCCTTTATCTTATATTGAGCAAAATAATTCATTCTCTAGTACTGTTTACCTTGAAACATCATGTGCTGGGAAACACTGTAATTACCATTGATGTTGATTTAAACTAGGCAGAGTGAAACAAAACGTGGTGGAATCGCGGAGTTTGCATTAGAAGTAGCAGTAATAATTTCAGGGCAAACCACCCGCTTACTAGGATAATAACCATACCAAAGTACCCAAAAGTTTTGCTTGATTCTAGTCAATACGTACATCTGACTAAGGTTCTGCTTCAGATGTATTTAATTTGCGTTTTACTGAACTGACGGATGGTATTACAGTTCATAACATATTCAACTGAAACTTAACCGTCCTAATTTCTCTGTATCTTTCAGTCTATTGATGAGGGAAAAGGATTTTCCCAATGACTCCATTCAACATGTTATCTGTATTAGACATTTTTACTGAGGGATATGTCTCAATCACCATTTTTCACACTGTCTTTCTGAGCTGAAGGCTTTGTCTTATATTTCGTATCTGCAGAGACTAGCACAAATAGCAATTTCAGTAGGAAACCCAAATTCCAAGTTTCCTTTGGAAATACATCGATTCATTAAGAAACGATGATTAGGTCTCTATTTAGAATTCAGCCCTCTAACACTACCAAAGCAACCACTTGCCCAACTGAGTGAATGAAGCTGTGCAGGCTGTTTTCACGATATCCATTTACAAGACCATGCTTTGCTGAAACTCTGGGTGAAGAGAGGTGACCGCCACTCAGATATGACTGCATCTCTGCTGCTGTGCTGTGATGTTATTTGATAGGTGTTTGCCTGAGGACACAGCACAAATCAATTGATGAGGACCTATTCCCACAGTGAATACCTGCACTTCCTATAGATAGTCCAATATTAGTATATTTCTCACCAATTATTAATTAAATCATTAACTTCATTATTAATTTACTGGATGCGCATGCCTCCTTAAAAATGGCATAGTCCATGTCTAGGTTTGATACTGAGTTGCTGGGGGAGAATGCATTAGCAGCACTACAGTGCACAGCTGTCCTGTATCCGTATTTTCTATTTGCCCTAAGCCATAGCATCCTTAGGACTTTCTCTGTATAACGAAGGCAAGTCACAGACACATTGCACCTACCAAGAAAATTAATGTGCTTGCTGTACTGCAACATTTTTAATAATACTGAGCATTAGAAATAATAATAATAAAATCTATTTTCTATGTTTGAAATAAACAAATATCAATTAACATTACTGCTTTTGTCCAGACCAAACTCTGGCTTGTGGAATGACGTTATGAACTATTATAGTAATTACCAAATTAATACTAGCTTGCATTAGAATTGTTTACAAATATTTGCTAATTTGTTAAAATCTACAGTCCATGCAATATGTCACTTTGGAAAAAGAAACAACAGCTGATTTACATATGCAAAAACCAGCATGAGACATGGCATGTGTTCCTTGCCTTCCCTAAGTGCTATAGAACATAATTATGATATTTATAAATGTGAACATAAATAAGGTGAGATTCTAAAACTGTTTAAAAGTGTCTAACAGATCCTTTTTGTTCTAAGTATCAGGGACAGCATCAACAGCTAAACGTTTTCCAATACCCTAACACTGCAGAATGTTCTAAGTATGTAAAGACTCTGTCTTGCAACCCTTAATCCTGTGATCAAAGCCTACTGAAGTTGCTCCCAAGTGTATATAGTCTATCCATTTGGGTCCTAAGCTGGCATTTGCTGTAAAAGGGTATCAAGACTTCTTTTAAGAGCAGAAAGTATCTTGGATTTAGTTCCGTTAGATATTTAATAGTGGGATTTGCCAGACCATCACTGAAGACACTAGTTCATCTTGTCGCTGCTGCTTGGTCTTCTTGTTCACTCTTCTGTGTCCTTGGCCACCAGAAATAACTAATACTGAACTGGCTTTCATTTTCTTGGATCTCTGTCTTTTACTTTTACATGAGATATTTTGATCCTTCAAAAGCTCATAAATGTTACTGTCCTCTGGCCTGTGTTCTAGGGAACTTGATCCGTGAGACAGAGTAAGGGATCCAGAAGATGATGACAAGTCACTTTTTTGTGCAATGGATCCTACCGAACCCCCCAGCCAAATTGCAGTGTCGTGGCTGTTACTAAGGGAAGAGCCTGGCCTTTCATTGTGCAGAACGTTCTTTTGGTCGTCGTCTTTAGGTTCTGAGCCAAGAGGCAGGCTGTTCCTCAATTTGTTTCTGTTCTTCTTGTTTATAGATGTAGCCGTTACAAGAAACTTGACTGGGCCATTGTGTGCATGATACGACACCATTCCTCTTCCTGGAGCCAAAAGAAAAAGAAAATTAAAGAACTTTTTTTTTTTTTTTTTAATTTTACCACAGTGTTCCACCATAATTAGTTTATGAAATTTGCTCAGAAAAGCATAACTCTTAAAAACCTATTACGTACATCCAATTGGCCTTTTGCTTTGTGTGTACAGAATTTACAGAAAGAATGTACAAAAAAAAAAAGCTATTGTACCAGAAGCGTTTTAGGACTGTACTAATAAATCAGCTCAAACATGGCATTATGAATTTTAGTTGACTGACTTTTGTGCTCTGTTCTCATGACAGCATGACTACAGAAATGCTGCTAACTTCTTTTTGTTGGCACGAACACAAATGTAACGCTGCGAGTTTTCTCCAGTAATCCACAAACAAAATACATGGTTTTCAATTAATCCTATTGTACCTCTGTACCTCTCCAGAACAGCATAAGAACATCTGTTTCATTGTAACAGGCCCCTCCACACTATACAGCAGGAACTAAAACTCATCCTTCTGAACGGTTGTCTAGTTACTGTGGCAGAGTCATAAGGAACTGACTGAAAAAGTATTATTTTTTTCTTTTTTTAAAAGTATTTAAACAGTGGGATGTTGGTGGGACAAGAAAGATTTACACTGTGCAAATCATTAGAAAGTATGAGAACCAAATTGCATAAGGCCAAATTCAGAAGCTACAACAGTATCAGTATATGTGGCTTTTACAGCGAAAAGAAAAGTAGCATTCTACAAAATCAGCTACAATATGGAAAAGAGCTAGGCTATCAAGGGAAAACCCCCAATCCCTACAAACCACTCTGTCCCTCCCTAACTCCCTAATGTATTCCAGGTTTTGACAAAACATATTCTGCTTTTACAGAAGGTGCAATGATATAAAGATGAATTATCACTTTTGGAAGCACAACTGGAAAAAGTAATAATTTTTC
The DNA here is from genome assembly GCF_030463565.1 of Pelecanus crispus. NCBI lineage: Eukaryota > Metazoa > Chordata > Aves > Pelecaniformes > Pelecanidae > Pelecanus > Pelecanus crispus. The sequence continues at coordinate 108,974,706 of NC_134645.1, forward strand.
AGTTCAAATACCAAATATGGCATCAAAGACTATAAAAATAGATCTCTAAATGTAATGTTGCTAGGTCTGTGAAATCTGACAAATCTTGACCCAAAATAAATGCAAGAATATACAAATGACATAAACCACAATAATCAAAACAGAAAGTGGAAGAATGAGAGATTTTTTGATTCTGCAGCAATGCATTTTCTTGTATTGCGTTTCTTTACACATAACACATTTATCCTGTATCATACTAGATTATTGCTGCGTATTTTCCTGAACGTTTTCATTCTGCAAAGTTACATAAGCTTTTTTTTTCCTGAGGGAAGCTGCAAACAGCTTGCCTCATAAAATCTGCCAGCTTCCCTCCACAGCGCAGAAGCTTGAGCAGAATTCTGAACCCAAAATGTAGCATGGCAAAGCCCCTATTAAACACACTTTAAAAATCTTGCTTCTGCTAGTAGCTTAAACATTTGCAAAGTGATACAGCAGCATTCATGCGTTTGTATTTCAAATGGGGTAATATGAAAGTAACTCCATAAATACATCTCTCTAAAATGCAAAAATCTTGATCATTATCAAAAAAATGAAACATGTACTCTCATATATTCCAAGTCTCCTGTTTTGGGGAGAAAGGGCACAAAACCAATCTACTGAATAACCAGTCAGACAACATACTAAATTTTCAGTACCTGTGTCTCTAAACATAATGCATCTTTTTTTTCCCAAACCTGGGAGAATGTTTGCATTCTCTTCTCATCCCCATATATTTGACCATACTCTGACAGGATTAATGCCTATCCTATTCCTATGCCCTGAAGAAAAACAGTTGTCCCAGCTCAAACAACTGAGACAAAACTAGACAAGCATCTGGATATCCTGTAAAGCTCAGGAAGAACAACAAATATAATTTCACCACAAAGCTCTAAACAATACATATAATTTGGCAGATTCACTTAAACTACTGACAGAAGAGAAATGAAATCTTCAGTATAAAACCATTGTACTTGATCCTTTTTGAGACATTTCACTCACCGGTTACTTTGGGAATCCCCTGCAAGCGTGGCACTGGCAATGCTACTATTATACCCAGGTTTGTTCCAACCAGCAATAAACCATGGCACACGAGGAGGCTGGTCACAGAAACACGCTGCTGCCCTGTGAAGTTTAGGAAGTGCTCCGTTACTCAAGAGTGATGATTTTTATCTAGATTAAAGTAACTTCAGGCAAACACAGTCAGCTGTACCATCTCACTCAGCAAAGCGCTCATCGCAAAGGCAAATATTTTGCTGGATTGTGGTATTAAACTTCACATACATAACAATTTAAATACTATTAAACTTCTGAAGCATTCTGTCCTAAGTCTCTAAACCACAGTATCTAAAAGTAGACATAGATTATCTTTACAAATATGCTTTTACAAATAGACTATGTTTATATATTCTCAATAATAAAACTGAAAGGCATTTCACTTCACAATACTCAGTCACATATAGCCGTAACACACTCTACTCAAGACTCAAACCTGTTCACAATTACTTTTTTCTCCTAGTTTTTATTCAGTGAAACTGTATCAGAAATGCTGCGTTCGCCTGTTGGAGTTTGGGTCCCGCCGTACAAGAATGGCATTGGCATATTACAATGGAACAAGTCCAATGGAAGGTAACCGAGATGATCAGGAGACTGGAGCACATACTGTACAAAGAGAGGTTAAAAGAAGTGCTGTCTGCACCTATCTGACAGGAGGGTGCAGAGAAGATAGAGTCAGACTCTATTCAGATGTGCACAGTAAGACACAAGGGATCAAATTTGGAACAGGGGAAATTTGGATTGTAAGTAGGAGAAAGCTGCTTCATCATAAGGGTGGTCAAACACTGCAATGGGTTGCTCAGAGATGTTGTGGAATCTCCATCCTATCCAAAGGTAATAAAAATTTGGCTGCACAAGTCCTTGAACAACCAGGTCTAATCAGGCCTGCTTCAAGAAGGATGGACAAGATGACCTCCAAAGTAATTTCCAATCAAAATTATTCTATGATGCTATGATTTTCTACAACATATTATCCACGGGATTGCTACTTTTCTAATGAAAACAAAGTAATTTTTGCTTGCAATACTTACTAAATATGTCTGATTCAGCTTAGAAGGATTTTCACAATGGCCTTGCCAAGTTTCAGAAATGGAAACTACTGCCTGCCCAAACTTCTGCCATGGCCCAAGTTTATGTGGAGGAGCATTTAAACTCTGCTGGAATCCTCCAGGTTCAAAACCTACATGTTCTTGGATTTATGATTAACCTTATATGCAAGAGAGCAGTCATTCCCATCTTCATCATAGCTCTTGAGTTGTTAATCACTTCATCAGTAAGTAAGGAATTTGGATTCCACGTCTGATATAACTTGGATGAACCCGCATGTTCCACACTTTGGAAAAGGACCTTAGTTATGGTGTTATCACAAATGAATGCATTTTCCATCTTGTTCCTTGAAGCTGAGCCAATTTACATCAAAGAATATATGAATCACAGACCCACTGGGAAAGCAGGGAAGGAGCAGCTTGACTGTAACCCAAAGCACTCAACTAGAAAGCAGGAGGCGGACCACAGTTCAAGTCTTTCCTCACAGAACTTTACAAAACCGAAGTATTAACCCAGTAATGGTGTGTTGTAAAGGCACACGCAGGCTGCAGGGCCAGACCTGGAATCCCAGCTGTCTACTCAAAACCACATTCTGAAATACCCTAAAGGCACGACAATTAGGTCACCCTCAGCAGGTGTAACAAGCACGAGTAAGTTGAAGAGGCTTCATCTACTCATGCAGACCTTCAGAAAGATGTATGTTGCTTTCCATAAACTGTAGGTGTTTATGCTGATAGGACTGCATCAACCCTGTTCAGCTAGATAAGCATGGATGGTCTATGCCTATTGATAAATTACAAGCCTTTTGAAGCTTGGAGTTTGCTTTTTCGATGGGTTTTTTGTTTGGCTGGTTTGGTTTAGGTGTGGGTTTTTTTGTTTTGGTTTGGTTTTTTGAGATATTAATGGGATTAATTTAGTTTCCAAAACAAAGCACACAAAGGCAGTCCTTCAGCACAAAAGAAGTTCAAACGGTGATGCCTGAACACCTCTGTGTACTGGAGTTTTCAAAAATCAGTACTTGAATTCTGTGATATAGAGCTCAGGCTTGCTCAAGTTATGTATGACATGCGAGTCCTCATCCACAACCAGTGCCACAGCCAGTGCAAGGTAACTGCACGTTAGCTTAACCTCACTCCATTTCACTTAAAGCTTATTTTACAAAATAAAACCATAAATATGTAAGTACAATTTTTAAAATTTTAAAATTATCAAAAACTCCAATTGTACACTTTTGCCTCTCAAACCCCTTGCAGAAGCAAGATGCTCAAATTTTTAAACAATAGATCTTTAATGCTTTTTTAAGCATTTAAAATGTAAAATAATATGCATGACTTCATACTCCAACCCTGAAGCAACTTCTAACCAGTAATTTTTACCAGTGAAAACTAGTAATATGCATCCCTGCTCACTGCAGGGGGGTTGGGCTAGATGATCTCTCAAGGTCCCTTCCAACCCAAAAGCATTCTATGATTCTACTATTACCATAGGTGTTATTGGGTTTGCATGTCAAGGTTTCAGTAGTGGGGGGGCTACAGGGGTGGCTTCTGTGAGAAGCTGCTAGAAGCTTCCCCTATATCTGATAGCGCCAATGCCAGCCGGCTCCAAGAGAGTCTTGCCGCTGGCCAAGGCCGAGCCCATCAGCAACGGTGGAGCAGGTTTGCTGGCAGGACTTGTGACCCCATGGTAGGGACCCACGCTGGAGCAGTTCATGAAGAACTGCAGCCTGTGGGAAGGACCCATGTTGGAGAAGTTCATGGAGGACTGTCTTGCGGGAGGAACCCCATGCTGGAGCAGGGGAAGAGTGTGAAGAGTCCTCCCCTGAGGAGGAAGGAGCAGCAGAGACAACGCGTGATGAACTGACCGCAACCCCATTCCCTGTCCCCCTGTGCTGTTGGGGGGAAGAGACAGAGAAAACTGGGAGTGAAGTTGAGCCTGGGAAGAAGGGAGGGGTGGGGGGAAGGTGTTTTAACATTTGGTTTTTATTTCTCATTACCCTACTCTGATTTGATTGGCAATAAATTAAACTAAGTTCCCCAAGTCGAGTCCGTTTTGCCTGTGATGGTAATTGCTGAGTGACCCCTCCCTGTCCTTATCTCGACCCAGGAGCTTTATATTATATTTTGTCTCCGCTGTCCAGCTGAGGAGGGGAGTGATAGAGTGGCTTTGGTGGGCACCTGGCGTCGAGCCAGGGTCAACCCACCACAATAGGTGAAACCAGGAAATTATCAGCCAGCATCTTAGAATCTTAAACAGTAAGCACAACCTTAAGCATGAACCATCTATATATAGTGACGGTCAAAAGGAAAACCACTTGCTTTGAAATCTTGGAAAAGCAGGAAACATCTGCATCTGAAAATATACTTTGAAATAGCACATAACTCAAAAATGATATACAGATTAAAAAAAAAAAATTAAAATATTAACTTAAAATAGTAATTTGCTATCTGCTAGACAAGGTTTGAAATCATACTTTTCTTTGTTATTTTGTGACTTTTTATTTTGATATATTTCAAATTCAGAGCAAAAAAAGGTAAAACCAATTCTCCAGAATGCATTATGCAGTAAGCACAGAAATTAACAAGAAGGGAAAACGATAAACATAAATCCCAAAACCCATCAAATGCTCCTATCTTTAAATGACAACTTGTAGATCACACTGTCCCAATACAATGTCAGAACTGTTAAAACCTGTAAAATAATCTGACCAAGATCTTGACTTTACAACTAACTGAAGCCAACAATTAAGCTTACACATGCACAAATGGTTTTATTGCCTGTGTTCTGCTCTGTGTTCACCCTTCTCAGTTCTCAATTACAACCACCACCAGACCCAGGTAAATCCTCATGTGTTCCCACATAGATCTTCTGAAGTCAACCCTAGGTAGTGCAAAGGCATACTCGTCCATATCCTCTTACATGACCACGCTACTCTTACGATACGAAAAATAAGCACGCTGTACAGATCTTTTGGGCTGACCTAAAATTTTCCCCAATCTTTTTACTGTTTCCCAGCAGTAAAGTCATAAAACAACTGCATTTTATGGTCTGGCACCTGGTGGGGTGGCTACAAAAGAAAGCCGTAAGCCTCAAAGCATAGCTTGTTTTCTGCAGAGAGGAAATGATACATTTTTTTTTTCTTTTTCTCATCTGTTTCCAGGAAACACACATGCCATTAGAGGATATATGGATATAAACAGAATACAGCAACTTAAGCAGAAATCACCTCTTTGTTAAACAGATAACCTGTCATCGTGCATAGGAGCAATGAAATTACATGCATCAGGGTCACAGAAATCTCTTTAAAAGGACAAACTCTTTTACAGCTGAAAGGAAAACCACGATTAAGGATGTTCTTGAATAATGAAATATTGAATGTGACTATGAAAAAACAAGTGGACTGTCTACTCACGTACAGTATTGGTGAAAAGCTGCCTTTGTTGAGATTTCAACTACAGATCACAAATGCTAAGCATAAACTTGCTCTACAAATGAAGTACATTGCACTAGTGAAGTGTGTGTATTTGTCGTCAAATGTTAATAGATTTTTTTTTTTTTTCCCTGCTGCTCAGTATGCCCTCTGTTCTGCTAAAAGAGCTGTGCTTGGGCCATTTAAAAGCAATCCAGCTGTACTGCGGTTTACTAGACAGTGAAATAAATAGTTGCCTGGACTTACAGCAATGATGATGCTCTTCCCCTCAACCATTCTCTTCCTTTCTCATATGACATTTGTGCTTTTTTGGCATTTTGTTAGAGAACACAAGCTTGTTATACATTATTAGGAAGTATTTTTGATGATATATGAAGCAAAGGTACTGCGGATGACTCTGGACTAAATGTCTATCCCATGGTTGCCTCTGTGACCTTTATTTTCTGTCACCTATGTGACTTTAATTTCCAGTCCTGCATTCCTACACACAAACTTCCCATAACTCCAGAAAGCAAGAGCCCTCCCAGCTCCATTCTTCATAAGTGGACTGCCACAGATTTAAAAAGTTACATCCAGCAGATAAAAGATTCTGCCAGACAGTCTGCTTTTTTACATTACTAAACTTTGCCGAATCGCAAGGACAATCACGTCCTGCGCCATTTCCCTTACACTTCATTGCTCTGTGATTCTGTCCTGCGCACTGTGCTGCAGGGTTGTCTTCCTCAAAGCAAAGGAGGCACATCCTTTAGAACAAGGAGAGAAGGCAGAGATATTTAAAGCCATTTTCTCCCAAGAACAAAATCGGGAAAATCTAATGCTATGAGAAGTGGTTACGAAGGTTATGAGAACCTGCTACTCCTCTATCTTAATTAGTTTACTACAGCTATCCTTTAAATACAGCACTGTAACTCACAGTAACCGTTCCTGACAGTGACAGTAGATTTTTCTTTTACTTCTACTGTATGACAACAAAATAATTTTGTTAACTTCATGGAGTGACGTTCCTCTCATTTACATTGCTTTAAATGAAGACACAGATGACATCTCCAGGTAGCCTATCAGGCCAATATTACATGTTGTTGTTCCTACTAAAATCTTGGCAAAAGAAGTTCAGCTTCTTTGAAGTGATATCGAGATCTTGCCTTTTTAATCTCTCTTCTTAAGACTCTTAGCAATATTTTTACAGTCATTTCTTCTCTCTCATTTCAACACAAGTTGAATTTTTATTTATCCGTTATTTTTGCATATTAAGGAACTCCTGCTGGATTTCAGAAAACTAACAGAGCTGTTTTCTTTAAAATTAAAAGTCCTGAAAATCCTCAGTAAAGGCAAATACATATTTTGTAAATATGCAGCTGTTTCACTCCTTTTCTGTTTCACTTTGTTTTTTTCTTTTTTAATCTCAGTATATACTACAGAGAGCTTGATTTATTCTTTGGCTGCTTCTAGTTCCAAAAGGTCCTTGTTGCTGCTTTATTATGTAAACCTCCTACTCCTCTGTCTTTTAGCCTTTGTTGTTGCAGCATTATTGGCATCATATAAACACGCCCAGGAGCTGATGCTAAATAATTGAAATTCATTTCATTTTTAGAATGGATTCTCCCTTGGAACATTTGCTGTAATGATGTTCTACTCCTGAAATAAACTTCCATTTCCATTCACTGACATGCTTTTTGTGAAGATACTGAGGAAAAAAAAAAACAAAAAACGGGAACTAAAATGGGTAAGGATGACACCAAGGAGATATAATTAGCTAAAAGTCTTTTACAAAAAAAATGGTATGTTACATCAGCAGTTTTATTACCATAGCAATGAACACTAAAGCTAAATTTGTGAAGATTTTTATATGCAGAAAATATGTATAAGGGAGGCCCTACTTCCCTCCCCTCCTGCTATAAACAGCACAACATATTAAAAGTTAATCTTCTTTTTATAACTGGTCTTAGTTTCTTTGCATAACTGTGATGAATTCAACCAAATGACCTATTTAAAGGCAGGTGATTTGCTACTGTTTGGTGTTGGAGCTACAGTCAAACACCACATGCAAAAAACACCCTGTCTAGAACATGATATAAATGGACACAATTTAAAATAGAGCTTTATTGCAAGGCTAATGTCATCTGAAAGAAAACATAAGAAAACAGAGACTGAAGTGTAACATTTTTGATGCAAGATTTATACCTAACTCTTGTAAGAATATAAACATAATCTCAGTGTGGGAAGAAGCAGCCAGTTAGCTTCTGCTAGAAACAAAGCGATAACGCTGGCGCACACATTGCCCATAAAACTGCAGAAGCTTGGCCTCTTGAAGTCTATGAACAGGGGGAGACAGAAAGAATGGTTATCCCCTCATGGACACCTCGTGCTCAGCCATGCCAGTGCTTTTCTGTCCGTCTCTTCTCCTAGCACTGCCCCAGCTCCCACCTGATGTGCTTGCTGATGCCAAGGTCCTGCCACTCATTTGCAAAACTCATAAAGGCCAGTTCAACTGCCTGTGACACTGATCATTTGGGGATGACTGAACAGCTTCCGTCTTAAAACACTTAAAGATCTGTTAAACTTTGTCCTAACAACCACAGGTTCCATCTTTACTTTACAAGACTAACCTTTTAATTCAACAAATTAAAGCTGCAATCAGCAAAACACCAAACACGCTCCGAAATGGCAGCGTGCAAGTGGTTCAGCGGGGTTCGCTGAGACTACTGATGTAACTAAAATTAAGCAAGTGGCTTTTTTGTCCAGATCCTAGGCAAATTGACTCCATCATGTACTTTGATACTAAGTTCCAGAAGCAAATGCTAACCTCTGCAAAGCAAACACATTTTCATGGCAGACTGCATTGTCCTACTGCTTCACAGTCACAAAAAAAAAAATTACTAAACAGAAGAATCCACCTACTTATCTATATAATTACATTTATAACCTCTAAGGAGGAGAGCTGCTACTCACCCAGCTCACTGCACACACTGTTCTTCCAGGCCCGCGACAGACTGTGATTTACTAAAGCAAACAGTCACGAGATAGTTATCAGACTCAAAGTCAAAGACGGACCTTCTGATTCTGGCCTAATCTACAACACTCCGGAGAACGACGGTGATAAAGACAAAACAAAAATGTTATCGTACGATGTGATTCAGCTACCTGGCAACATATTGTGAACAGGTGTGGCAATGTTAATATCCTGGAGGTGTTTCAGTGTCTCAGTGTGGAACAGGCGAAGTGTAGATCCAGACGTGAAGGCAATCCAGATCCCCACTCCAGCAACAGCCATGTGAGAGATTACCATCCCTTCCTCTTGATGGGCTTCAAAATGGCTCTGTAAGAAAAACAAGGACTCTGTGGGGAGATGCAACTGAACAACATCACTCAGCCTTCCTTATCAGCATTTCAGTGTAGGCACTGTATCTTTGACCTCTGTGTCAAGGACAAAGCTAGCTTCCTCTGCTTTGCTCAGGATATGTCCTAACTGCTGCATATGATGTGTTAATTTTCCTGTTACTTTTTTTTGAAAATACATCATCATTAGTATGGAAAGATTCCCAGCTCTTGAGTCAAAGTTCTACCTAACGATAGACCAACTTCACCGTAACTTCGATACTGTAGTTATTAAAAATATTGCATGGTGGGGGCTGGCAAGCCCATAACAGCTCATATATAAAAGGATTTTGCATTTCTTTATTGATACTCCTTTGGGACAACTACCACAGATGAGGTTCCTGGGAGCAGGCAGATTTTTTTCCTAATACGTTACTGTTATCTACAGCAGAACTCCTCTTTAAACAATAAAAAAATATTTTCCTTCTGTTCTGTTAGGGGGTCTTTTCAGAACAATGATAGAAAAAAAAGTCATCTTTAGAAAGTAAAGCATTTGTGAATATAAATACATAAGTATTTGTTCAACTACGTACGTAACAATGTGAGCCTCAATACCGTGGCTTGCTTTTTGACTCATAGACACTTCTGAATTTCACAAGTATTAGCTATTTTGTTTTCCTGTCCTTCAAAATAGTGATGCTCCTCATTAGAAAGGCCAACATCCTCCTTCTGAAGATAAGTAATACAAGACTTTGAGGACAGACTTTTTCCTTGATCTAGTGCCTTCACAGTTACAACTCCTGCACGGCCCCAGGAAGGCCGAAACCTCTCTACATGCCCCTGTTAACGTGCAAGATAAAGCTGTAGTAAAGTTCTTTAATCATTAACAAGAAGTAGGGATATTTTTTTTCCAGTCTTGTCTTGTAAGTAAACTGTCTCTGAAGTTAAACACAGCCTTTTAATATTGTGCCAGCTACTACCAAATACAGAGACCTATTCTGATAGCCATAAAACTTCCTTGGCTAAATAAATGACAAACTATTCCTTGGATACAAATCTCTCTCTCAGGGATACGGAAGTAAATATCTGCTCTAATACTCACACTATATATTATATATGCTTAATTATATTTGCAGATAAAATGCAAAAGTACCCCCTTCCTCCTAGTAAAAGTACACTTAAATTTTCCACATATTACAATTAAGTGTTATATTTTGGTCATTTTGCATCAAAATCTAAATTACATGCTTCTCAGGATAAGCTCTTAGCCTAAGACAGTTATGTTTTGAATATATTAGGTTTATAGATATATAGTTCAAATTCTCCATCTAAATTTAACAAACAGGCTACGATCAGAGACAAAGAATAGAAGCTTAAGATTTCACAGAGTGTAAGTTTTGATATTATACTTAATAAGCACTTAATTTTCTTTTCTTACTTTATTACTCCATAAATTAGCACTTTCCATTGAGAAATTTGCTGTTTAAAAATAGGGGAATGATTCTTTTTTTCCTTTTCATTTCTAACACTATCCTTCAAATGCTCAGTTTTTAGTAAATGAACAGAGAAGCTTCTCTTCAGCTATCAGGCAGTGGTTCAGTTTTTGAGTGTCAGTTACCTTTTGACTCTCTGCATAATAACACTGCAGAATGCAGGGAAGCCCCTCTAGCACGCACATTTATATTCACTGTTTTCCTCAGGTAACCTCCATTCATTCTTTACCAAATGATATACACAATTTGAAAATCATACGATTTATTCAACAGAATTCATCCACGTACAACATCTTTCAAAGCCAGAAACAGCTCTTATGACTACATTTCCTGATATTCTCATCATGAACGTTTCATTGCAAAAAGGATTTTAAAACAGTAGCTTCTTTTACAGACTCATACAGCCCTACCACTGATGACCAACTGACTTTGGAAAACTTCTCAGGGACAGATCCAAGGGCGCTGAAGTGAACCCGACCAGCAACTTACAATGTTTGAAATTAGAAGAAAAATGAAACAGATCGTAAGAAATGAATTTTCTCTGGAGTGGTCTGACCGCAGCTGACATTTCTGCTGGTGCCACCATAAACAACTTGCACATACATTTTTGTCACATTCCATTTTTACCAGCCCACTTATACTCCCACTTAGTCTGTCCTGTACTTAGTCTGTACAGCTGTCTGCTGAAACACGTACACACATTTAAAGAAAAACTGTAACACTGTCAACGCCACAAGAAGCATGTAAAAAGAACTATTCTTCTCACTCTAAGGGTCTTCTAACATGGAGCAGGAACATACCCCAAACCTGTATGTTCTTTTACAAATGCGTAAGTTTTTGTATAGAGGATAGCTCTGACATCTGTTTAAATTACATGTCTATCTGAAAACCAGTAGCTGGCCTTTTTCTTCAATTAGTTTTTTTCTTCTCATAACAAGAAATACAGATACAAAGGGACAAAAACATCTTAGTCCCTTTGTTATCAAAAAAACCTGAACTTCATATTACTTTTCTCTTTCAGTTTTCATACCTACATTCCTCTCTATTCAGAGCCCAGCTTTTTTCCCCTCAGGCTCTCTTGTTCAAACTCTATAGCAACACGAGAGCGGCAGAAGACGTTCTGGATGCCGCAGCCCGCCTGCCCAGCCCGACATCGCTCACTGTTGTTTCAGCAGCGCAGGGCATAGCTAGAGTCTTTCTTTTGAGGGGGTGCTCACTTGCACCAAACATCCGCGCCAAGAACTGAACCACGATTTCTCAAGCTTCATGAGAGATGCATAATGGGTATCATTGTCCACAAGGTAAAACAAATGACTTTTACTACTTTAAAGAAGTTACAGTACTCAGGCAACATACACTCATGCATAAGGATTTTCATTTGTTTTGTTTATTCAGCTGAACATTTTAGTGTAACTATGTATAGTTAGCCAAGTTTTAAAAACAAGACAAAACAAACCAGGATGGAATGCCATTCAGTTGGTGACTTTATTCCCTTAGATAGTCTGGCATTCCTTCTTGTTTTTAAACAAACGCATACTGCCTTTGCAGAGCATAAGGGTCTAAAGGCACAGGGACCACTATGGGATCAAGGACTACACCCAACAGGAATACAGCTGTCAGATCTAGGGTCAAGACTAAGGACAAATTTCTTCACGGAAAGAGTACCAGTGTATACAATTAATATATAACAGCAATCAATGCGTTTCTCACATGTCCTTTGCCAAGGAGCTTGAGGCACTGTGCCAGTTTGAGGCACTGTGCCAATAAAGACATTTCCTGAAACATTCTATTACAGTAACATATCATTAAAACAAGTGAATTGAGAGTCTTATCCATATCAGTGGGGGAAAAAAAAAGCAGGAAAAGTGAATTACGTCCAAACCCAATATACAGGATGCCAAACCTGCTCATTTACTGATGGTTATTAAAAAAAGGTTAATTAAGAATGTTAGAAAAGCAGACGCATGAAATGAGATTGTTTTCAAGAATAATGTACTTTGCACTTAGCAAATGCACAGACAGTTAAATATAAGGTACCTATGAAGCAGGGAGTGCCTCACAAGAACAAAGTTTACAAAATGGTCTTGAATATGCTCATGGACTTGCACAAATATGGCCTTAAAAAACTAGTCAGGTGCCTTTATAGATAATGTATATGACAGAGCATATAATATGTATGCATGATAGTAGAAAGCAATGAATAAACAAGCAGCTATAATTTGAAGTACGTGGCAATATAAAGGAGTTCAGCAAAGAGTTGAGCCCTGTGCAACACCTGGATTCCTGTTGATAGAGCAAAGATGACTATTATGCAAAAAATCTTGAGTCAAATCATTACAACTAACTCCCAACAAGACATGGCACAGGTGGAGAACAAACATTTCCTTGCTGCTGTTTCCCTTCATAGAGCAAAGCTTCTGCTCTGCACGGTGAGGAAGAGGTAGCTTCGATATATTCAGCTGCTGATATTATTAACATATTCCCTAGAGACAGAGTCTAAATTGCCTCATGTATAATATAAAATTAAAACAATATTGCCAATGAACATGGTATGCACATCATAGCAGATCACTTTTGGAAATACAAATAACCAGGAAGTTATCAAAACAAGTCAGGCAACTGAGCAGGGAGCAATAGCGAAAACATTAGTGAGCTGATTAGTCTGGTGAGATGATGAAAACAAGATCAGTACTTGCGTATGTCTTAGGACCACTAAAGAGGCAACAGAAGATCATCATTTGTTCGCAATTCTGAGGAAGATGACATGCTATGGTATGGATATTTGTGTGGAATAAAAAAAGATGACCCTCAGCCAGTCATACAAAAAAACCATCACATTATTAAATAAAGTTATCTGTGTCGAGAAAACATTGTTCAGTCATATGCAGCATTTCCAGTTGCACCATTTCTTATATGTTGCTTGCTGCAGCATTCATTGCCTGTATATGAATTATAGCTATAAAAGTCAGTGGCTCTATAATAATCTGAGCTCGGAATGAAATGGATGGTTAGTTTACAAAGCATTCTGGACATGAAAAGAAACCTCCTGTGATGCTTTGTAGGAAAACTTGTAGTAACAGCTGAAAAATGAAACTACCATGTCTGAGAGATATTGATAGAATATTTCTTATTTTATCTCTCTGCACTTCTGTCTTCAATACTGCAACCCATTATGCTACACCGTATTTTGATAGAGTAAGCTTTATACATTCTTTAATCCTCAAAGCTTGTCTAACTCTGGTTTAGTTCTCCTGTGCCAAAACAGCCCAGCATAGCCCAAACTGCAGCCATATCACCTGATCCAGGAAGAGCTTTGTGACAGAATTAGGCCAGAATTGACAAACTTATTTACAGAGATCTGGCTGTACATAACCAACCTCACACAGGACCAATCTGGCTGTGATCTCTTACCGTTGCTGTGTATTTCTTGGTGAGAGTCAGAGAGATTCAGCATCAAAGTCTGTAGGACAGTAACCAGGTGTCCCAGAGCCTACCCTGCCCCTACCGTTGCTGTGTATTTCTTGGTGAGAGTCAGAGAGATTCAGCATCAAAGTCTGTAGGACAGTAACCAGGTGTCCCAGAGCCTACCCTGCCCCTGCCAATGACACCTACAAAAGACCATTACAAGCACCTATCCAAATCACTCTTCCAAAATCTTTCTCTCGTCATACCATTCAAACCATCAACAAAACAAGCCTTAAAGTAAGTAGGAAAATATATGATCCCAGTATCTTTTGTCCAAGTAGGACAAAACAGATCACCCAGAAAGCACAGATAACGACAGAGGAAATGAGGACATCAGTTATTTCCCTGCAAACCCATGACAATGACTCACAGAATCAACTGTACCAAATAGACAATTGTTGGGAGAAAACACGATCATCAATGAAACAAAAAAGCAGCAACAAAGCACACAAAGAAGGAGGCTGTGAGCTCATCACAACTCCTGTCTGAAAGAACTTCATGGCTGTAAACATCATGCAACTCAGTGTAACTATTGTATGTGGAAGGCGAGGCTTAATTCCTAATGTTTCATCAACTTTAAACTTCAGACCACTAAGACATTCTTTTGGTGGAGGCTGCAATTTTGACAGAAACGAGGGCTTAGCGCTTTCTGGAATATGTGGACAAACGAGAGTTTGAATCCTTAACACTCTCCTCTCAGAAAAGCTAACTTTTGTATGATTATTCATTGGAAAACGTCCTTACACAGAGCAAATTTTTCTGGACCACTGAGAAGCAAAACTCTGAAGAAATATATTATGAAATCATCACAAGGTACAAGTACCATCCAACTGTGTAGAGGCAGTCTCTTAATTGAACCTTCTTCTGGAATTAACAGGCAATTCCTATAGGCACCTACTTCTTTGCTGCCTTTCCTCAGATCTCAGTTTTAAGCAAACCTCTTGCCCCAAATACTCTACAAGTTCCAAGCACCTTATGGAAACCTGGGGAAAAACTGAGGCAAGCCTAGGTCTAATGAGATATCAGCAGAGAACTTCATGGCAGAATTTCAAACGGCAGGGCGCGGGATTTAACAGAACTGAATCCATATTTCATGAAAAGCTTCCTGACTTGTGAAGCTTCTTAAACAGATTTTAATGTTTAAAATTTCACCACTTATACCCTGTAGCACAGTATGTAAGCAATGCTTTTAAAAGCGTTTACCTCTATGGAATGTGTCACCGTGCTGATTATAAAAATTTGTCCACCACATGCAGCCCAAATGGTCTCCTCCATCACAAGCAGACTTCTAACAGGCAGAACCCCCAGTTTAACTATCTTCTGAGGTTCGGTGTTCCACGTCCCATCTTCAATAAAAAAGAAGAAGAAAAGTTACGCACAACAAAATGGTAATCTTTGTTTTAAAAGAGTTTTGAAAACACTATCTCTCAAGCCTACGGCTTGAATCTCTACAAGTTGCCACTTCAAGCTACACTGTGTTTAATTTTAGCTTCCAGGGTAAGTTTGTAAGGGTAACACAACATTAAGAAAAACCAAAACCAAACACTCATGTATTTATTAACTGACCAAATTTTATCTGGATTAATAGATAAACAAGGAATCCCACATTGCTGTTCTGATGCAACTGCTTTCCTTTCCAGAGGAATTTTTTTTTTTCCTTTTCCAGAAGGAATTTTTTTTAAAAAAGAAATTAAAACTTAATTTTGTGCCATATCTTCACTTTTTTGATTTTTTCCCCCAGCTATAATTTTCAGTGTTTTCTGTGGACTGCATTTAGCAGATCCAAATTACATTATGCATGTGTATGTGGCACAATCAATTATTCAGAGACCTCCTGATAAAAAATGCATGCCGCCACTTACCGCTCTGGTCACTCTCACTTGCCATCTCTTTGAAACAAGGATTAGGAGATTATTTCTCTCCAAATATAAGAGCTAGCAACATGGGCTTCTTGAAATAGTTGTAGCTGTGTCTTTTATGTATACAATTTGACATACTAAATATGTCAATAATACTTTTAATACTTTTATATTAGTTTATTTCTATTTTAAGTGCTCATTGAACAGAAAGTCTCAAAGACCACATTTCTATCCATTATGCTTTAGTAATAATACCAAAATCTGTTTTTACATTGAGATAAAATATGTCAAAAAGGCCCCATTTCTTCACTTTAAAGCCTTCACCGTGCATAAGCTGCAGAAAAGTTGTCTACTTTACCGACACTGGTTTCAACCCAGTAACCACTTAAATTTTGATTGATGAGACCAAGGTAAACACGTCTTTAGGCAAGCAGTTAGGTACAACTTTTTTTTCTTTTCCCCCCCCCCGATAATAAGGGCAACTTTTATTATCTGCTTAGGTAAAGGGGTATGAAATTTCCTGCTTCACAATAACAGTAGCAAGAATAATAATGAAAAGCCTCAGCTGTGGGCTACTTATCATTGCTTCTGCCATCTGCACGATACAACCTTTGCTGAGTCATTCTCAGGATGTGGATCTCTTCCGAAAGCATCTTTGTAAAAATGACATTTTTTTTCAGGCCGTCAAAATAATTTTCATTATTTTAGTTTGCAAGTGAGAACAGTGTTTTCAGTTATTAGCCCGTAAACTCTCCCAGTGATGTCAAAGTCACTCCGTGTTCTTCATGACTCGTATGTACCATTAGTAATAAAGAAACTTCTGGAAAAGTTTTCATTTGCTAGCAACCACATTAGCCTCAAATTAAATTCTTAAGCGGAGCCTGCCCATACCCTATGAATGCTTTAACCACTGTAGGCAGTTCAGCGCAAAGCCTTCAGAGAGTGGAGCTGCATGCGGGCGGGTATCCTGACTTTTGTTGCGTAAGTTATGCTGACTGCAAAAGTCGTAACAGCATCCAGTACATAGTATCCTCATGTTTCCTTTCTAGGAATAAAACCAGCATAATTCTAGTATAGTCTTACTGTCTCTTCTGAAGGATAAAGACTGTGAATTTGGGCAAAGAGCAGATACGCTGAGCAAGAAGCTATCTTTTCTTCTGTAGTTACATTTTCACACTGAAGAACACATTAATGGACTGACAAAACCATTCACTGAACTCAACAGCTCTTTCTCTTAAATACATTCAAGCTATATATTAATCTATATATAAAGCATAGCTGATACTGAAGTGACAGGTGAATAGGGATTTTCAGGATCTCAACTGTGGACTCAGATTTAAGTTTTGATTAAATTTCATTTCAAGCATCTAAGGTTTGTTTGGTTTTTTTCTAAATGTGGATCTTTATGCCGTCAACTTCCATGCAACTCCTCAGATGACTAAGCATTGAGCTGTGTTATTAATTTTGAGCAAGTCTTATTTAAAATTATTATCTAGCATTTGTAATAGTTTTGAGCGAAAGGAAAATTAGTACTGCTGTCAGGTGGATGTCGACTGCAAAATAAAAATTCTAAAACAATTTACTGCAAGGCAAGAAGGTGAGTTCAATACTACCAATGTTATGAATACTACCAGTGTTATGAACATTTGATTCAACAGATATGCATATCAAAACTCAGTTCTCACAAAACCATTTTCTGTTGGTGCTGTTAGCACAGCACTTAACAATCCAGTTAGTTTTAAGATTTCAGTGGGATTGGACATACGAAAAAGGTGAGATAGAGATCTGATGTCTTTCATGTTACCATGACTTCATGCAAAGAAACTGCAATCCCACTTGATGTTATTAGCCCAGGAAAAATCCAAAGCTATCACTCTACCCAGACACCCTAGCCATGTGATATGGCTATTCTGCAGTACTTTTTTATTTCCTCCTGCGAACACTGCTGTATTCCAGATCAGACAGCATCTGAGACAGATGAGGAGAGAAAAAAAGGGTGGGGGGAGACTCTCTAGTCTGGTAATTAGGGCAGTATTTAAATGATGGGTCAGCTGCATTCTGGTCCCTGTCTCAGTGAATGCTGAATTAATTATACAAAGTGGAATGGCACCAGGAGGAGAAATTAAGCATTGTGCATCTCTCTCCTCTTATTTTGTGGCAGCCAGGGAAATCTCTTGAGAGTTGGAAGCATGGGTACAAATCCTCTCAAGCAAGACAAGGGATTAAGCCTGGTAATCCAACATACTTCTGTGAATGCTTTAACCACAGGCTGCTGGCTAAAAGCAAGATCACGACTTCAGTTTGCTGACCAAGAATTTTATTGCCCACCGCCAAGATCACTTAGCAAGTCTATGTCTAGTTCACAGTTGTTTCAAGACTATCAAAATCACACTTTCAAGAAAACATAATACTGCCTTTGCCTCTCTCTCCAGATCTTAGCAGATCCTATTCAGTACCTGCCTGCACAGACTTCATGTTTGACATTGGCTATTTCATGTTATCTGTCTGATCCAAAGTTCACTGCTTCTAAAATCTAAGTGAAAAGAAGTTATTATCTCTATTCTACTTGTGTAAACACCTGCAGATTCAAGACAAACTTATGCAAGCAGGTCCAACAACTGGCACTATCCATCTATTTAAAATTAGGTGTAGTACTTGCAAAAGGAACAGCTTCACTTGATGTTATAAATCCTTGGTTAGTTACTGATTTAATAAATTGATTTTTCCTTAAAAAAGAAAGGAAGCAAGAAATAGCAGCTGAGATAAAACTTTTGCCAACAAAATCTCAAGGCATACAATAGGACAAAGCCAATGCAAGGAGCCCAGCAAACTATTCCCTGAAAAGCAGGGACTAAGCAAAAGAAAAATAAGCAATAGAGATGTATATAACGCAGCTCCTGGAGACCTGGCTCGAGAATACCTACAGGAGTGCCCACAGGAGTGTGGCTTGTCTTAAAATTCTGTTCAATCAATGCCTTGCTTCTGTTCTCTAAATAAGCACTGTTTCAGTTTTAGGAAGATTTTATGGTCATCATTGTCTCTAGAATGCTGAAAAGCCACAGACAATAAAGTAGTCTTCTACCTATGAGGTAAGCATATTGATACCGAATGAGAGGCAATATGCAGTACATATATCCTATAACCAGAGGCTAGTCTATGTGGAAAAACGAGTTATCTGCACCGTGAGCAAATACAAGATCGAAGCCTGACACCTGCGGAAACAGGAAGGAAACAGTGGGAGAAGAGGTAGGGGTTTTCCTGCTGCTTTGTGAGAAAAGTCCATACAAGTATTAACAACACGTAAAGATTACTGTATTTGCAAGACTTCATTGACTCAGATCTTAAACTGGCCACATCAAAGCAGGTATAGACTCTTACTGTAGATACACCAAATGCCTAGTACACAAGACATGATAGTCTCTGGCAGTCTCTATAACATTACTGTAACAGAATATGGGCATCTACAAAATCTGAGAACAGGGTCAAATATAAAAACAAATCTAGGGGCTTCTAGAAATAAGATGTCGTAACTTCTGATATTTGCATGTTAGATGAATATTTAAAACAGGAAAACACAGTTTTTAAGCACTATTGTGTCTATGCACTAGTAGATCCATGTTATGCCATTATTTGTAATACCCTCTATAAGTTATATTTCTCCAATAGTTACGTGCTATAGTTTATACCCCGATGTTGAACAGCATCTTGCAATGCTTGTATCAGGCTGTTTAGCTGCATCAAAGTGAGGTATCTTATGTTCATAAAACATTTCTAAGACTTTAATGTATAAGGACATTACTTCCAGTAGTGCATTTTGTTATTAGTCTTGTGATTTTTACAAGTTTTAGAAAATCAGTTATCCTTCTATTCACTCAAATTTAATCAGATAGGAAAAGTTTTAAAACGTTTCATTTTATAGCACAATATTGGCTATTTTATCTTTCTGTGGTTTGTTTCCATAAAATGCAATGAAGGAAAGTAATATTATTTTACAATAATTTATAAGTTTCTTATTGTTAATTTATAAATAATTTATTAACATTTAGTGGGTTTAATAATTATTATTTGTTGGTGCTCTCAAGTCTTCATATGAGATAACCTAATAAAATATAGTTTATCTCCTCAGAAAGTCTTTTTAAAGTTTGTAGTAGTTTCCCCTTCCTTTACACTTTCAGTCGAGTTGAACTGAACATGCTTTTTTTGTTGGTAGCTTCCTCTCTTGCTTAGCAGCACTATTGATGATTTCAACAGAGCTGCCAACACAGCCCTGGGAACAGTGGTTGTTGGTTAATTTGTGCAGTGGAGCACAAACATTTTTTCTATCACATGCTACTTAAAACAGCACTGTTGAGGAATAAGATGGTAGCTACAGAAGTAAAAAGTCTAGCTCATTTCTTATCACTTGGAAATAAGCCAAAAGACTCAGGTCTGCACTTCTAAACAAGGTATTACTAGGAATGTCCCGTGCTACACATGCACATAGTCATTTTTTGCTACATATACAACAAATTCTTCATGCTCAATAGCTGACAGAGCTCCACCTGAATTTATAGAGAGGTGTGGTGCTGGAGCCAGCTGTCATTGGCTCTGTTGGACGCAAGGGAAGCTTCTAGCAGCTCCTCACAGAAGCGCCCCCCTGCTACCAAAACCTTGCCACGCAAACCCAATACAAAGTCCCAGCACGAGATATGCAAATAAGACTGATAGGAACGTCAGCATATTTCTGGTAACAGGTATTAGGTGATACTACTAACACTGATAACACAGTCAAGACAACACTACTTATTTCAATATCACTGCTCTAGTCCTTTCCCTAACAGCTTAATACCATTCTTTACTTTTCATAGCAAAGTCTCACTACGTCTACTTTAAGTGCCGATCACATGCCAGAACTGCACTCTTCAGACATGCTGGAGCAGTGCATGGATCCACCCAAGCTCTGAGGTTTGACATCAGTGCTTTACATTCCACATGCTCCTCCTTCCCTCCATTTGTCACAGTACACAACTGTCTTGCCAGACTGATCAAGGTGTCTTGCTAATGAACTGACCTGCTACCCCTTCACTGTTGTAACTGTTTCCCCTTATTTCCTTTCAGTTTTGGTCCTTTTCCTTGATATGCAGCCTCTGAAAACGATCACTAATTAGTGTCATGAGGCCTCTTTGGACAGGTAAGTCATCAAAACTCTTGACCAGCTTCAGAGCTGCCTAAGTTTTTACCAGTGAAGTCTCTCTAAAGAATGTAAACTTCTGTTCTGTGAATGGCCAGAATTGCCTCAGCTGTTGTTCTTGTTTCACATTCAATTGCAATTCTCAAAGTTGAGCTTTTCTTCCTTTCGTAAACCTCGGGGCCAGAACCTAGCAGTGAACACCTACAGGAACAGGCTCCGCAAAAACCTACTAGAAAAAAACCTACAGCTTTCATTAAAACATGCAAGAGGCTTCCTCTTATGGGTGTGTGGGTTCAGTTCTCTCTATTCACATCTGTATCTCTGGGCTTCCAGAAGAGACCCCTAGCCACCCAGGCAAGGGCCACTCAGAGTGGCAACGGCAGCATTCCCAATCCCTTCTTCATGTTAAAGCTGAGCTGCTCTTGAAAACAAAGAGTTAAAGACTGGATGAGAGGCAGCAGAGCAAAAGTTACTGTATTAAATAATCATTTGATAAAATAATCTCTTCAGCTGACAGCCTAGTCCCTTAGCCTTTAAGGATACTATATGACAAATTACATGTCCTGTTTCTCCTATTCTGTTTTTAAAAAAGAGAAGAGAAGCATGATTCATCCTCAGCTTAAGAAAATGATCATAGGTGCAAGCTCTGCACTGCGAATCACAACTGGCACTTCTCTAGCTCAGCAGCACCTCGAAGTAGGATGACATTAAAAAAACGCCTTGTTTCAATTTCTTACTAGTTTGTTTGGACATTTCTTTACTCACAGAGTCACAGAATGGTTGAGGTTGGGAGGGACCTTTGGGGTTCATCTGGTCCAAACCCCTTGCTCAAGTCCAACCCCCCCAGTGCTGGCTGCCCAGGACTGCGTCAAGACATTTTGAAAACCTCCACAGATGGACACTCCACAACCTCCCTGGGCAACCTGTGCTGGTGCTCAGTCACCCTCACAGTAACAAGAAGTGTTTCCTGATGTTCAGGTGACACCACCTGTGTTTCAGTTTGTGCCCAGTGCCTCTGGTCCTGTCACTGGGCACCACTGAAAAGAGCCTGGGCTCTGCCCTCTTTCCACTCTTCCTTCAGCTATTTATAGACATTGATGAGATCCCCCCCGAGCCTTCTCTTCTCCAGGCTGAGCAGTCCCAGCTCTCCCAGCCTTTCCTCACAGGAGAGATGCTCCAGTCCCTTCATCAGCTGAATGGCCCTGTGCTGGACTCTCTCCAGTATGTCCATGTCTTTCTCATAGTGAGAAACCCAGAAACTAGACCCAACACTCCAAGTGTGGCCTCACCAGTGCTGAGAAGAGGGGAAGGATCACCGAGCATGCCAAGTGCTGTGAAATTAGTGCTAGAGGTGAGCATGCAAGGGCTCACTGTGGCTGCTGTACACATGAGTGAGAGGCTACACATACCAATCACGTGCCGAAAGGATAGCCATTGCAATCAAAGCAGTGTGTCGTCTTTGTGCATCTATTCTTTCATCTTAGCCAAACTCTTTCTAAAACTACTAATATATTAATTCTTCTAGTCTTTGCCACAATCATTCTGAGTTTTTATTTTCTTTTTCCTGTTTCTCTCCATACTCTTCACAGGACTTTATGGAAAGGAAATGTATATCAATGTCTAGAAGAAAGGAAGTAGCTGGAACTAACTACAGCATATCAGGAACAATACACCTATATTATACAAAGATTGTGATTTCCCTTTCCTAAGATACTTTTGTGAATGGAAGTCAAACACGCGCTGACCTTTTTTGCTATTACATCACTCAGAAAACACATCTGCTGGGCCGTCTGCAAACATCACAACAGGGTTTTGTTATGTTTTTTAAACAAAGACAATACAATGTACTTTTTCCTTAACCTCATCTAGATGTGTTTTGCCTGGAAATATTCCTAATAATTCAGCCCGAGACAAACACTAAACACACAATATTTCAGACCAAACTGTGCAGAAGTTAACAGCACTGTAAACAAGTTCCCAGCACACAAGGTGTCAGAAACTTTACAATCTGCATCACTACCATTCCCATACATAACACCATTTAATGCATTAGCTGTTTCACAGTTCCCCAAACTAGTCTTCTTTCCCACATAAAATTAAGGATTATTGAGGATAATTATCGGGGCTCCTATTTTTAGGATTAACATATTAGCTGACCTACATCCTAAGCTTTCCATGACATTTTCACAGATCACCATGTTAGCCCACATTTAAGAACTGAGTAGATTTTATGATGACTTCACTGACTTTGCTTTTAATTTATGTTCAAATACATTCAGGCTTAAGTACTTTTTAACTCGTAAGTGAAAAAACATGGATACAGAGTTGTCTCAGTAAAACATGACTACCCTTCATAAAAGAAGAAATCTCACTGTGCACCTTCAACTCTCCCACTAACATGGCATGTGTTCCTCAGTTTACTACACACACTTCTTAGTTTCCATTTTAAATTACTTCAAGACAAGACTTTCTGCAGCCAGAGAGCACCGTGGATGCTGTCGATCTGACAAAGTTCTCTTGTGAAGAAAGTCAGAAGAGAGCACTTGCTGTTTGTAAACAAGCTGGATATTTATATGCATTGAGCCATCTGAAAACAACAGAAGAAATTAGACCTATTTGGGTACCGAAAACTGAATGACAGAAGTCGTGGGTCTTTGACTACATACATAAAGGCATCGAGCTTCAGTGACTGAATTGATCCACTACACCTTCTGCCCAGAGAGGAAGACACAAGGATCACAGCTCTAATAGAGACTGGGAGGTGGATTTTCATCCTAGAAGACAGATTACCCCTTTTCATTCATGGAGTCCCACAACAGGCTACACAACCATTTTACCCGTGCATCCCATAGCATTTGTCCTTCTCAAGCTTCAAATCAAGATGCCTTGTAATGCAGCGATTGTGTTTCACGTTCACTTTTAAATCTTTCCTTAATTTCCTTTATGCTGACAGACCAAATCCCAAGTTGAAGTGCACGGCTGGAAAGTAACCCCCTCTGTAGAACAGAAGGTGACCTTGATGAATTGCACAAAGCTCTTCAGAGGCTGCATTCCCCCTCCCTCTGGTTTCACCACTTGGATTCCTTTGTTTGGTAAAATAGGTCAGTGCTCATAAAAACACCCCTTCAGGGCTGACTGCCTCACATGACCACAGCAGCCAGCTATAAGGAATACAAATGCTAACATGGGAGCAGCTGATTCACACAAATTTCATGAGGCACAGAGAACTAACACACACAGACCAAACTGTAAGGGAAGGGACTATGAGATGAGTCAGAAAAAACATGAATGCGTATTTCCCGTCTCAGAGCCTCAGCAATCCTGAAATAGACTGCGACAGGTTCTATGAATACCTAGCTGCACAAAACTGGTGTCTTCAGAGGAAGATAAACACGGGACACTATGATCCTGGTCAATACAACATAACCTCCTGCTCATAACATAATTCAGTCTGGTTAACAGCTCTGTCTCACCCTTAACATCCCCTGTAGATATGCAACCCATGCATCCTTTCTTACCTATACTGCCAAGGATGCCACTTGTGGTTTTGAAGTGGTCTTTTCTAAAAGAAGTTGAGTGACAGCAATTGCAGTCTTGAAACAGCCTGAATACACCAATCCCTTTCAGAGAAGATGACAGATTCACGTTACTACCCCACCCAGGTACATACAGAAACTGCAACATCAAAAATTATGTTATGAGACTAGGATCAAGGTGTCACTCCTGTACATCCAAAACAATGGAAAATTTGCTATTGATTGGTAAAAAATCCAAAACAAAGCATGAAGGGAACTGAACTCTAACATCTGGCTTCAGATCAGAGGAGACGGCTCAACAGGAAACCCACTGGGCTGAAGGTGACAACTGGTGAAAGGAAATCTCTTTCCCAACTTTTTTCAGATTCTTCGTTGCTTGGAAAAAAAAAAACAAAACAAACCACGCATCCTGCACCTTTCCCAAACTAAGTCTTCATATGATCTAACACTGGACATATAATTTGTTCCAAGATTCAACATACTGAGCTTGACTCCTCAGTTAGAGACTGGCAGGATTTAGCAGCTGAGGTACAGCACCACACAAATGCAACTGCACTGTTTACAGGGCCCACCTCATTAAAGAAGTATTGTTATGCAGTTCACGCTAACAAGGTACACCAGATCTCTGCTGGCTCTGCACTTTGCAAGGTTAGGTGTCTCTGTGCTAACATCTCACTTAAAAACTCAGGTTTCAAACTCTGTGTGAAGCCTCACTGATTTTTAACTGAATTAACTATATATGTTATGTATGCATAACAGTACGCAGTGCTGCAGGAAAGTTAGTGAGATGTACTGGAAGTACACAGACAAGCACCCAAGACAGCTTTGGAGAAGACAGTTCTGGTTCAGAAGTATTACCTGGGATCCTCCTTTACTCAAATTATTTTAGCCAATTACTTAGCTAGAGACAAAACAACTAACTGTGATGCTAATGGACAAAGGAGTCCTACTGTGAAATACATGAGCTGCCCTCACAGGAAAGACTTCTCCTATCTGTACAGTAAAAACGGAGTTGTCATTTCAAATGAGATATACAGGAATCTCTACCAATAGGGAATTTTTGTCTTTCATAAACACCAATACTGGGTAGCTGAGTGGAATTAGCATTGTGCTGTGTAAAATAGAGTATACTGCCTGTTACCACATAAACTTCTGGACTCTTGTAACACTGATGACCTTAGGGTTTAAGCTAAGGGGCACAAATCCGTTTTCACATGTATTGTATGGTAAAAGTGGGAACAATATCAAAGTTTCTACCACCCTTCAAAAAGAGTAAACAAGTCTTTTCAGAAGTACTGAAAAGTGTAGTAGCCTTAGTTCAGCACTTTTACAGAGAATTTTTGGAAAATGTAATAGTGGAAAACTACTTCTGCCAAAATATACTGACATGTGGGTTCCTCAGGATGTTATCAAATCATATCACTACATTACCTTCTGCTTTTGTGTAGATTGAGATGTTTCCATTTACTAAGCCAGCAAACAAGTACTGAGACATATATGTTAAGCTCATAACAGTTGATTTTTCAGGAGTGAAGAAGTGCTGAAGTCGAATTTTCTTTGAGCCTTGGCAACTTTTGTAAATAGAAATGCTATAAAAAGAAGCAAGAAAAAACAAACCTGTGAAATTACGTTTCATTTAGTTCTTATTAGAATATGCACAAAAGAGGTTTAGAATAAAATACTGGGGTGGGGGGTGAGATTTTCTCCTTCCATTCATAGGAAGGTGAGTATGGAAAGGAGTATCTTGACCCTCCAAAATGTCTATGTAGACAATTTGCAATTACTTAACATTGACATATGACAACACTTTTCATATTATCTTGTCTGGAGAAACATTTATTCAACAAAGAGACATAATAAAAATTCTGCTCAAAGTCCTTATTATGAGTCTATCCAAAACTTTCCATTAGTTTAAAAAAAAGATATGGATTAAGTATTACATGGAGAACTAGGGAAAAGAGAAGAAAAGACTACCAGACATCAATTACACTTAAAATTCCCACCATTCCTACAGATTATTACCATGGGTATGTTAGGAATATTGCATAGTTAAATCTGGAATTAATTGCACTTCACAAGCAAAGAAAATCAGTACAATTAGATGTTGGAATTTCTGGAAACATAGCATTTTCCTTCATTTATAGCAGTTAGAAACACCTTCAAAAAAATCACATGTAGTTACATACTTATGCCCTCACTAGCTATAACAAGATCAGTTTGCTTATTGACCTATACGTTTAGAAAATGTAGCTTTGTTCTTCAATATAAATCAAGTGATGACTCAGTAAGGTCATCAGTTGAAACAGAGCAAAATAATTCATGTCAATAGTAAACAGCAATATTATTTATTCAATGACAAATCTGGCACAATATCACAGTGTAGAAAGCTAATGGGTTCCTCATTAACACTTCTGTCATTCTGAAAATTTTCCAATACCTAAAGACTGTGTTGTAACATTACAAAAGTAGTATTTATATTTTTCAGACATGAGGTATGATGAATTAATTCTTTCAGCAAAAATACGCATTATTTTAGTTTCAAATACTATACAGTGTATTTTTTAATCATGTAGAGTGTATTTTTTCCTTGATTTAGGTGGAAAGGATAAGTTGAGGTGACTGGGATATCACATGCATACTTTTTTAAAAAGGAAAAATTTTCTTGGAAGTATCTCACACAATTTTGCTATACAATAGTAAACCTAATGAATAAATCATACACAGAACACTAAAAATGAGAATCACCTTCCTTCTTCCATGCCAAGGCAAATAGTAGGCACATTCGAAGCTTTTCCAAGAACATTTTCAGAGTCGAGAGCCTTATTTTGCTCTTTCAGTTTCTCCTCCTCTGGTATGTAGACCATGCAGAGAATCCGTGATTCCACATTGAAGCACTCAATAACCTTGGGGCTGGAACTTTGAAATGAGACTATTGCAATCTGGCCCATCTGATTAGTACAACTGCCAATCTGAATTGGAAAGACGAAAGGAAAAAAAAAAAGACCAAGACTGACATCTGTCTCCAGGAAGATCAGCATTAACAAGAAGGAACAACTGCAATGTTAATTGAAGACTGCATCCCAAGTTATATGTGTGAATGAGTTTGCATGCATTAAGACATAAACAAGGAAATCATTCCGCACAAATACAAGATATTTCAAACATTATATATAAAAAATTCTCTTGTATACTCACAAAAACAGTTCTTTCTTTTTTGAAAGGAGGAGTATTATGGCCTATTCTGATGTCTGACTCATATGTATATACATAATGTAATGCAATAACAATAAATACCTGTGTAATATATTATTTTAATAACCAGTGTTCTAAGTTATCTCAGATTCTCTTAAAACAGGTAATACAGCTGAGGCCTGTCCTTTGCACAGTAAAAAGTCTACAAATAAATGTTCTGTCCCAACATAAAGAGGGATTATTAATATAATTCCTTTTGTTAACTTGCTGATACAGGATCCTAAACTTCTCCCTGATCCAGAACTAAGTATCATCAATATGTCCACAAATCTGTACATTTTAGGGATCTGGGAAGATTAACAAAAAAAAAATTCTGCCAAAGCAGCAGTACATGTTTTTACATAGTAACTCTTTATGCTTATATGAAATGAAAAAAACACAGCACAGAGAAAGAAAGAACATTTTGTGGCAGTAGAAAGATTTTATTGGCATATATTTGTGATGACTGTTTACAAATAGTGAAGACAAAAAGAAATTATACAGGCCACCTTGAAAAAAGCCACTGACAAAAGCTATTTCTACCTTCTACTTTTAATTCATAAGGGTTCCCTTAAAATTTCAGTATTGTAGTAACAAGAAGAGCTACTGAAATCATTAGCTTTTTTTTTTTTAAAAAAAAAGTACTGGCTATCTCACTTTGCTGGAATATCTGCATTTTTGGGGTCATAACAATATGCCAGAATAGGGGGGGTTTCCTACGTACAGACTTAAACAGATTATTTATGGCTAAAACACTTGTAAAATATGGAAATGGACAATAGGACAGTGTGAGCTCATCTGAGCTTTAGCAGCTCTCATTATAAATTAGCATGTAACTCACTTCTAAATGTGCTCAGCACTTTGGAATTTGTTCTGTCCCACACTAACACCCTACAGAGAACAGCAAATGGACATGGACATGGACAAAATTACTAGCTATGCTTTATAGAAGTCCATCTTACAACACACAAACAAAAGAGAAAAAAAACCAACCCAAAATTTATTTTAGGTCCATATGTTGCTGAGAGTCACAAAAAACAATGCATAGAAACAGGAGACAACCCCCTTTTTAGCTCTTAAAGATTATGCTTACCCAAAGAAAACCATGTTCCATGGCACAGGAATCTGACTCCGTTTCGCCAGAGAGGTACGGTTCAGGATTATAAGCGGCACATTCAATCTTCAAACAAAGGAAAAGAGAGCAGTTACCACATTAAAAAGATATGCCTGTTTCTGCCTAATTTAGTCTGCAATTAGCTAAAGCATTTAAGTATATCAAAGAATCACAGAAGCAAGAAGTCAGTTTAGTCTGTCCAGCTTCCCACGGGCAGGGTCAGCTGCACACCTGTTGCTCCCGACACATTCTTATCTACTCTTACAGACCTTAAAAGCCAAAGACTACAGATTCTCTAGCAGATTTGCTCAAATGCTTCATGACCTTTATTAAGTTTTTCCAAATACCCAACCTAACGTCATCCTTGCTGTAATCATTAGTCTGTTACTTCTCATCTCAGCCACCAGGTACTTCCCTTCTGCAGTGTCCTTGCAATGCTGACGTATGTCATGACCCTGCCTGAGTCTCCTCTTCATTAGGCTAAATGAACATTATCACTTAATTAATTAAATTTAAAAATTTTAAAGAGGATTGATTTTTTTTATCCCTTTTTTTAAAATTCTTGATTATCACCACTTTTCTAACTGGCATCTCTCCAGCAGATATATCAGCTTCATGTATTTGAGAGTGCAGAACTTTCTCATCTGAAGATGCTATTCTAGCAGAGCTGTTAGCAGCACTACATCCTGATTACCTCTTTTGAAGCCTGTTTGTACATATGCCATTGATTCTTCACTCTTTGTAACAATATTACATTCTTAACCAATCCTCAGCTTGCTGGTCTACTAAAAATTACTTTTACAGACCTTCTACTCAACCACCTCTTCAAACCGTACTTGTGAAGCTCTTTATTTCTGCCTGAGCATACCATGTGTCCTAGTGACTGTCATCCCTTTTTCCCTTTTTGCCCCTCAAATTATTTATCCAGGTGTTTTAGTCACTTTGAATGCTAATGCTGCCATCCATAATACTCCTACTCCCTCCCAACTTCATGTCAACATGTTACTGTCAGTAAATTAGTAACCATACTCATGATTTTTATCATGCAAGCCGTTTAAGAAAAACCTGAAAGCTACACCAGACTCAAGATCTATATTTAAGTACACCCCAACTCTGAAAATCATTCAAGCACCAAAGCTCTGAAAACAGGCATTTTTATGAGCAGTCATGAATTTCTATTTTCCCTAATTTCCCTAATACCCATGGCAGAGCTCCCTAAAGCTTATGTAAACACTTTAAAATATATACAAGCAATTAATAACTGTGTAGAGAACAAAAAGGTTTCTGAAGAGGTGTGATACTACATTGTTAAACAAGAGACTCTATAATTCACACTAATGTTCTTGTCTCAGACAACGTCACTGCAATTATGTTGCAGTACTAGAGACAATTTGGTTAGTATTAACTTAAACAACTTCACCATAACCTGGCAACATCACCTCCCAACAGAGATTTATTAAAAAAAAAAACCAAAAACCACCAAGCAGGCGTAAGTTAGAGTTCTAAATTCCCAGTTTACTTCATTTTAAAAAGTGCAAAGAATTTCACAAATCTCTCTGAAGTCAGCAGGCATCACCAAATGATTAGAAGCAGTGAAAATAATGTTATGTATTCACCAAAGCAATTCACTATAAGGATAAAAGATGGAAACCACTAGAAGAGAAAAAGAAAAAAAAAAAGAGCAAAAAAAGAGCTATCCATGCCAGTCTTAGCATGTCTCATTTAACACATGCTGAAGCTATCTACTCGTAGCGGTGATTTACAGTAGCTGTGACAGCTAAATACATCACTAGTGGAAGAAAAGACAGCCTGCATGCTGGGTATTTCTTGGGCTGCTTGTTACATCTCTGTGTTACTCTGCATCTCAGTCAAAACTGATGATGTTTTCCCATAGTTAAACCCTGGTAGTTTAGCTCTGAATCTTGACAGAAGCCCTTTGCCTGGGGTGTAAACTTGCTCTGATAGAAGTTGTTACAGGCTCCCTACACTACTGGGCAGCCTGAGCAGCATGCAGAGAGGTAACAAGGAGGATCAGCCAAGTGAAGGGTCTCTTCCAACCTGTCCTGGTTTCAGCTGAGATAGAGTTAATTTTCTTCCTAGTAGCAGGCATAGTGCTGCGGTTTGGATTTAGTAGGAGAAGAATGTTGATAACACGCTGATGGTTTTAGTTGTTGCTGAGTACTGCTTATGCTAGTCAAGGACTTTTCAGCTTCCCATGCTCTGCCAGGTGCACAAGAAACTGGGAGGGGGCACAGCCAGAATAGTTGATCCAAACTGACCAAAGGGCTATTCCATACCATATGACGTCATGCTCAGTCTATAAACTGGGGGTGGTTGGCCGGGGAGGAGCGATCGCTGCTCAGGAAGCGTCTGGGTATCGGTCGGCGGGTGGTGAGCAATTGCATTGTGCATCACTTGCTTTGTATATTATTATTACTATTATTATTATATTGTTATTATTATTATTTTACTTTATTTTATTTCAATTATTAAACTGTTCTTATCTCAACCCAGGAGTGTTTCTCACTCTTACTCCTCTGATTCTCTCCCCCATCCCATCAGGGTAGGGAGAGTGAGCGAGCGGCTGCGTGGTGCTGAGTTGCTGGCTGGGGCTAAACCACAACACAACCCCAAGATGTGGCCTGACACCCAAACTGCAGCTGAGGCTGCAGAAAACCACCAATTATAGTCAGGTGATCTTTTCCAGTAATATCGAGGACTTAGGAGCATCAGGCATGACAGCTGGGCTTACACCCACGTTATCTTTCAGAGCTGCAAAACTGACAAAGTTGACCCAGAGCCCAGGCAAATACTGCCACACACCGTATTCTCCTGAGGTGACCAAGACAGAGACTATCACCCAGCTGTATGGGCAACAGAGTTTCCTTTCCTTTCAAAACAAGCAGATCCTGTTGTTACTCGATTACAGGAGTTGAGCCTGGGCCTTCAAGGCTCCTTGCGTGGACCTACAGGACTTACAAATGCATAGGCTCTAAGGAAACATAAATATTTTAAGTTTCTGAAAAAAATTAAATTAGCTTGGTTATTTCACCAGTCGTGACTTTAGAAAGTGTTCAATATAGACAAAGCTGACTGTTTAATAAGACAAGAATGACTATGGTTGTATGGGACACGAGAGACTTTCAGTAGACCTTGGCAGCTGTAAACTGCAGCTCTGCCCTGAAAACCAGTATCGTAGGAATGGCTTGATTTAACACTGTTACACATTTCAAATGCACTTCCAGCTAGCAATTATTTTCCCCTAACATCCAGGCCTGTGTACTCACACTTGAAGTGAAGCTGCCAGCTGAACTTCCCTCCTGTGTAAGCTGTCGTAGCAACAAGGGTCTGCACACTTATGCTTTAAGCAGTACCCATGCAATGATGTTAATTTAACACTGGGATTCTGGCCACACATACACAATTTTATTTCCATCGGTGTTTTTTGCACAAGCCTAACTGACTGATGGTCAGCAAGAAATCCTGTCAATGCATAGGAAAAAACATTATCCAGCACCCTTCTCTTCCATTTATTGGTCTGGACATGGTGTACTTACTTTCATCATTACAGCCAACGGTCAAATAAGACTTCAAACTGACATACTACTTTAGGAAATGAACCATTAAGACAATTTCTGTATCACTGTTCAGAACAGAACTACATTTTATAGAAGACCCCATAAAACTGAATTTTAAAAATTATTTAAAAACTATTGCTCTCTGTGTACTAATGAAAATCAGAAATTTGAGGAGGATTCAACATAGTTACACCAATACAGGACAGCTATCATGGAGATCAGATTCCTGCACTTTGTAATCTGCAGGTTACTTTGGAGTCTCAAACAAGCACTTGGAAACCTCAAGACCAATTCAAAATTCCCAGGAGTTCTGTCTTCATTGAGTGATGAGCTTACATCTGAAAGTGAATGTCATACTATATAAAAGGAAACACTGTTCCTTAGTGCCTCAAAGATTGCAGTATGTTGCACTCCTGTGACCCTCTTGGACCTTCCATTGCTACTGGTCTTACATCAAGGTAGTAACTCAAGAGAACTAATAGATGTGAACTCATAGATGTATTTACAATATGGTATTCTTTAGCAGTTATATCACACAAGAAAAAAAACCAACTGTAATCTCATATAAAAATTCTGTTCACCTTAAACTCCTGTTGCTTGGCCATCATCACTGGCATGTGTCTAACAAGGAGAGGATGTTTCTCCTTTTTAATTTGATTCCCATCATCTTCTACACAGAACCAGCCTAACAGGTTATCCTCCGCTGTAATGGAAAGAACAAACAACAAACATCCCACAATGCTTTCACTGAATAATCACTCACACCTCTCTGCAGGAATAGAAAAGAATTCTGTTAGGATTGGTTAATACCGATCAGGCTGTTCTTATGCCATATATGCATAAATGACAACGTAAAACTATGAGCAAAAATTCAATATAGTAGATTATATACATATTGATAATGCAAAAAACCAATGCCTTATACTAGCAAAATGTTAAGGGTGTTCTTTTAATGATCTTGTCAGTAGGTTATTACAAGAGGAAAAGGCACATCAAACCTATCCTCAGACTCTAGGAACCCTGTTTTGCAAATAGCATTTCCCTGCCTGTATAAGTGACATCACTACCAACTACTGCTTATCGTAATTATAAAGATCCTCTTCATGGAATGATGGAGACATCCATTCTCTCTTCTTTTGTTTTTGTTAGTTTGCCTGCCTTCAGTGAGATGCCATAAAAGCACTGTATTTTGATGATGTGCTGGTGAAACTTGCTTTCTAGCATGTGCATATCCTCAATGTTTCTCAACTTAGGCATTCAAAATCCCAGTATTTTTGGAAATCTATACCTGTGCAAACACAGGAGACTAATAACATCACAGGACAGCACATTCTTTATTGCTCCCACTTAGAACATATTTGTTCATGATAACCCCGCCAGTGCAGACAACAGATTTATGTTTAAACCCCCCCCCCCCCGCAAAAAAAAACTTGACTTTTATATATCCAACTATAGAAATATTGTATTATATTAAAACTACACCCGTAAGTTTATTTCATGGTCAGAAAGCTAAACAAATGAACCCAAAAGCTTTACTGATATTTCCTAGCTAAAATCATTCTGAGGTAAAACTGAGAAATTTGAACCTGAAGTTCAAAGTTTAAGAAGTTCCTAAGATCTGAAGAAGTAAGTTTATAATGGAATAACTTTCTCACCTGTCTGTCCTGTAGTGTATCTTATTCTTGTTGATTTAGATACAACAATTAGTAGTGATTACCACAGACTTCATTAAAATACTGTAGAAATTATATTCCTTCATAATGAAACCCTCATCTTACCTATAACGTCATTACTTTGTAGTGATACACAATCACTATTTACTGTGTTGCAATTTTAACATCTGCAGGTAAGTTTTTCAGAAAAAAAAATCATTTTCTAAAAAATAAAAATAAAAAATTACACTGTACATTGAGAGTTATCTTAACTTGATAGGAAATTTAAGCAACTAAGAATTACCAAGGGCTAGTTTAGCCATTTGTAAATTGTTGATCCAAGCCTGTTTGATGGCAGGGGTAAATGTATTGAACACAGCTGTAAAGAAAGTGGGCCGCCCAGACCTGCAAGACAAAAAAAAAAAAAAAAACCCCACTCTATACATTGAGTATGAGATACAGTCAAGGCTAGAAACGTTGAGCAAGATGAGATTTCCTTATTTTCTAATACTTAGACAAAGACACAGCTCCGATATAAGCATGCAGGCTGTGATATGCCATACACCCATCTTCCTACACTTTACATGAAATGGTATGAGAAGAACACCCTCCTTGGTGAAAGAGTGTAACAGTGGCTGTTCCCTATTAGCTGTCACTGCCACAGTTCCTCTCTTGCTTCTTGCATCTGGAACACAGGGTTGAGGAACAGGAGAAAAATGACAACGCTGCCCTGGAACATGCAAGTTCCCAGCAATGTGGCATGAGAGCAGAAGTCAGAGGCTAACTAAGGAGAAAGAAGAGGGGGAAGAGCTACAGATTCCCCAATCCTCCCTGGTACATCTCTGCCTAACACATAAGCCCATTTAGAAAGTTTTGTAATCAAGATTACTACTGACTTGTCCTGTTTTCCTGGGAGTTGCAGCTGAATTCTACAGCGATCTGCCGCTCTGATTTCATCTTCTTTTTTCAAAATCAGTTTTTGTAAACCTGAGGTCCAGTCATGGGCTACAGATTGGTTTAAGTTCTGAAAAATTAAAAAAGCTAAGATTCAACGCCAGCCTACTGGCATATTTCCAACAGGCTAACAAAGGGATCTCTGCATATAGGAAACAATTCCTGGCACCTGGGCCTCATTTAGTCCACATCTTAATCAAGGATAATTTAGCCATATTTGTAAACACATTTCAAAAAATAAACTGAAAAAATTTGCTAACATTTTATCTGATGATTTAATCTCACATTGCTGAGTTTGATGATACACAAATGACATTCCCAAGCATTTGTCAGATTAAGAAATGTAAATTTGCATCAGGTGTGCACACAACCCTTTTACTTCATTTCAATGAGTAGTTACACAGAACACACAAATTCTGTTTCTAAAGAAAATCTCATGAAAATGTCAACAAATCATACTGCCAGTATGTTTTTGTTCAGATCTTTGAGCCAAAATGTTTACAGAGCCATCATGAAAGCTGTCTGTGTGGTTGGAATCTGTTTAAGATGCTGAAACAGTAACCCTCTGCAAGCTGAGTGTTTGGTCACAGATGGTAAAAGCACACCTGAGTGACACTTAAAGCATCAATAGTAACGAGTATTCATACACAAAAGTACACTAATTTTCCACAGTGAGAGTTTTATGAAAATTGAAGCCTTTTTCAAAAACAGAGAAGCTGACCTCATTCCTCAGCTAACCTGTTCTAATTATCTTACACATCTATACCTGGAAATACTGACTGAATTGTAAGTTTTCAAAATGTAGTTGGCTCTGGCAGTACAGGCAGAAAGGTTTTGTATATGTTAATGGGTGAATGTCTTATGGTATCTGTGCTATACATATTCCCAATAATGCAGCTGAAATTCACCTTCAAATACTTGTGAAATTTTGTCTAAAAGTACTGTTTCCATAAACTTCCTTCACAGTACATATTTTCACAAAACGTTATGTTTTATTTAATGCCCTTGACTCTGAAGGCAAGCTATCCCAATAGAAACTCAGCTTTCATATACATATTCACATGCACACATACGTATTTACAGCCTATGGTGGCAGGGAGGAGTTAAAAATTGGGCCTAAGCATACATAAAGCATATAAAACCAAAGTCAAAAAAGGAATTTTTTTTAAGTCTTAAAACCGTGGAGAACTCATTCTGAAATTCAGTGTTAAAGTACTACATCTGGTTGCCAGAATATAAACTAAATAAAATGGATGTGAACAAAGCAAAAGCAAATTATTCCTCTGAAAATCCTTTTATATTTTTGTGATCTGCACTCAGTCTTAAGTACAGCTCCCCCTGAAAGCCAAGATTATGAGCTCGGATGGGCATCAAGAGCTTCCTCCAAACAACCATCCTCCTACTACCTTGTCTAACTGCAAGAATCCCATTTCTTAAAATCAAAATGTAATCCTGTTTCCATATAATCTTATCAGCTACTGAGCAAATGCAGACACTTGCAGTATCCACCTACGCTTAAAAACAATAAAGAAAAAGAAGATTAGAAACACAGCTGTAATCTACTTATAACGCTAAACAGTTAACAGTAAATGAATTACTAGAGGTAAAAATTATTAAGGTCTTTACAGAGAGAACTAAAGAATGTCTTGCACAGATCCTAGGGAAAGACAATTATGCTACTTTGCAACAGGAACATATTTGAAAAATAAATCCAGCTTTGTTTATTACCTGATAGTTTCCTTTAAGGCTGCCTATTAATTGACTAATTTGACCAACTACATTCAAGTCATGTAAAAGGTTCTGCAGATCATGGTACAGTTGCCCTGGTCCCATATAGAGCTTGTCTAAAATGAATAAAAACATAAGGTTATATATAATAAAAAGATGTAATTCTCAGCTGAAGGAGGAAAGCATGAAAAAGATAATAATATTAACATATATCACTATTTCTTAATACTGTGAAAATTAAGCTTATCAAAATTGGTGACACTCTATTGTAAAAACAACTAATGCACCAATGTGCAGCTAGGGTCTTCATTACTTCTCAAAGTCAGAGTGATTTATTTATACATGTATCATCAATATTTCACTTTGCTGCTCCAGGTGCTTTTAATGTCCCTGCAGACAGATAACTGTGAAATGCATGCCAGGAAATTATAGGTAGTAGTATGTTCACATATTAGCTTTGCACGTACAGACGTTACCACAGGCATTTCCTTTTAGGTCACCTTATCATTGCCTTCTATAGTTACAATTACGACTCAAGTTTGTTCATCTAGTATGACGGAGAGCATTATGTGTAGTTTTAAGAAGCACGCACTAGAACTGTCACAAATACCGAAGCTTCACTGGCCCCAAAACCTCTTGCTGACATGGAAGTTTTGCTTAGCACCAAACAGCAGATTTGCTGCTGCACCTTAATTTAAAAATCCTTCCTGAAGGTTGCTTTTGGTCACGTGACAAAACCAATATATTTATTTGTAGCCTTCACTATGGTGGTTTAAAACTCAAAATTTGTATAATTGATTTCAAGACAGTTCTGGATCACACATCCGCATCCTGACTCTAACACGAGCCTGAAATTTCACCGAACCACTTGAAATTTTATTGCAATCATGGTTAAGGGAAAAAAGGATCCGCACTGAGATCAGCAACAAATCTTAACAGCAGCAGAAATATTTTGCGCTAACCATCAATAAGTACATATGTTTAAAAGATAATACTCAGAAAAATATTCTGATTACTAGGATAAGCTGTCTATTTAAATGTACAAAGCTTGCAGAACCCCGCTAATACACTCCGACTCCCAGACATGATGTTAGGAGCAGGATGCCTATGTAATTCTTGTGGAAAGAACACTCTCCCTCTCCCCTAAAAAAACCCATCCCGACTCATACAGAGTCAGCATGCTTCCTTTTGGCTGAATGACAGGAACTGAGCTGGATTATCCTTCCAGGAAACCCTCCAGATTATTTAGCTCACGCAGTGTAGTATCCAAACTACAGAACCTTCATCCTTACCGCAAACTTTGGAAGCTAGTCTGCAGGCAGCAAACTCTCTTGGAGCAGAAGGATTTCAGCCCTGTGCTAGCAAGAACACGATCTAAATATAATGCTGGCTACCCGCTCTGCAGACAGATCAGGAGCACGGACACGAGCCATGCCACCTGGTCTGGCTGCCAGGGCAGATCGGTGCTGGACACAGCGCAGCTGCCAGCCGAGACACCGCTAGCACCTCCGTTCCCTAAGTCTGCTACAGGGACCAGTGTATAAGCCAAAATGCAACAAACCAAACACAAAGCTATCAATATAGGATAAGCCAGAATAAACACCAAAAATAGACATGCATGAGACAAGTCTTAAATCATCAGTATATTTTCAGTTATGTATCAAAATAACTGTATTTTCTAAACACATTTTCCTATTTGGAGGCATCATACAGATTGAGGCCATCACTGGATGTTTTCCTTTAATGCAATTCACTATGTTAAGCTAGGAGTCGGCCTTAAACCTTGAAGAGTACAAAATTTCAAGGCTCAAGGAAAATGTTAAGGGTTATTTTATCTCTGAATTCTCCACTGCAGGAAAATGCAACATAAGCCTGAGATATTACACATTCCCATGAAATTTCAAATTTTTCTCTTGCCTTTAAATCTTCTGGTAAATCGAATCAATGAAAGGATTTCTGTGTATTGCCCTTGAGCACTAAACAGGGGAATGACTGCACTTACTACCATTTACCCAGCCAGAGAATAGATGCAACTTTCATCCACCCTGCTCTGCCTGTTCTGAATGTTAATTAAAAGAACAATCTAGCCTTTCTTACCCTTAAAAAACAAATCAGTCTGTAAGAAAAGATCATTACACTTATCGTATACAATGGAATGACTGCAAAGTAGACCTAAGAGGAAGAGTTTTGAGATTATGGTCAGCAGAGGATGTTTGCAGATTTGTTTAAAAAAATGTTATTCTGGAACTGCAGACTACATGCTTTCATTAAGCTTCATTTTCAGTTTCTTCAAATACTTGTAAAATCAACATCTGAAAGTTGTAAGTGCTTCTCTCCTTGTATCCCTCTTCTGCTAGCTTACACCTTTTTTCTTACTAACGTCTACACTTATTTTTAAGTTTTAAAAGCCAGGATCACTCTTCGCAGCTTCATAAAGACAGAGTTACCAGACATTTTATTTTACTATTGAAAGCAGGTGAGAGAATGGACACTAACCTGCAACACATAACAGCAAGTATTCAGACAACCTTTAGATGCTGCAGGATTTTATGCCATAGTCTTCAACTGAGGCCATAAAGAAAGCTTTAACTGCTTACACAGATGGACTTGCCCTGTACGTGAAGAGAGCTGTCCTCTTACAATCCTCTTCCTGGAGTTTCAAATGCTCTTACAAACATCCTTGTTCCAGCTTTGGGAATAAGGCATAAATCTTGAATTTCATTCAGTAATTGTCACCTGAGTCTATTTTGTCTGCACCATGCATATTTTATAAGCTTTTAATAAGTCAAGATAAAAAGGATGCAATAGGAGTGTCAAAGCAAATAAACTAACCTGGCATCTGAAATTTTGTCACACAGAAAAACCAAATGGAAGTCATTTTAGGTTCATTCATTAAAGACCACATTCTCAGCACAGGAAAGGAAGACAAAAGGCAAATCAATAAATAATTAAAAAGAGAGCCTGCTTCCATCCTCTGCTGTTCTAGAAAAGACAAACGGCCAAACTAAGAAGAAATTTTAATAGTCAATCAAGGACTAGATCAATAGCCACGGCTAGGATCATTCTTTCATGGAGGTCCTTAGTGGGCACAAACTGGAACACAGAAGAATAACTGGGCTTCCGAGATCAGCAATGACGGACCCATCAGAACAGAGTTCTCTGAGTACTGACCACTTGGTTCGTGTCTGGATAATGAGTTACAAGTTATAGCAACTTCATCTCTGAATGGGATCTGTAAGGGTTACTCACAATGTCTTTTAAAATAGGATTAGCTTCTTGGTGGTTAACAAAATGTTGACTACCAGTTGATCTGGCTGAGAATTGTCTGAGAGAGGGGTTTTCCTGCATGAAGGAGGTGGGGGAGCACACTGGTCTGTTCATCAGATGCATTTCTCAGTTCACAGCCAAAGACTGCCTGCTTCAGTCCACACATGTTCCCTGACCATTCCATTGCTGGCTATTTTGGGGTGGGTGTTCACTCTTTTTTCCACAGAAAGCACTGAAAATCTCTCAGCTTCACTCCAAAGCAGATATGTGGTTGGTTTCTTTTTGTACTTTGAAATGTTTCACAAATGATAAAGGTATTTCCTTCCCGTTTCTAAGCCACTCTTGCTAGTTATCAAGCTCCAAAAGAACTTATTTTTCCAGTGTGAAAAAACCCCTCCATGAGTTTAGAGAAGGTTCTCCCCAGCTCTGCACATCGTGTTACAGAGGATGGTCTACCCGGGCAGGAGAGAAGGCAGTGTGCTGTAACTGATAACCACATACGCGGCTTCAGAGGCAAAGTTTTTTGCGTTCCACCTACAGAACAAGGGTGAAATCTTGGCCACATGTAACTTAGCAGGAATTTTTTTTCCATCAACTCCTGGGTTGCTAAGATTTCACCAGAGGAATTTGTGCCTCCCTGCAACAGGCAAGTTTACTGCCAACAGCCAGTAATTCATGCAAAATACCTAATTCCTGTTATTATGTGTTATTATGAAATATATTCAAGGTTAAAAAAGAAAACCAAACTGCCACTTGCTTTAGAGGGAAGAAAGGAGGCTAAAGTTTAAATTGATTTTTGCTGCTATGTAAAACTGGGGTGGGAAGATTCTGCTTTTTAAAACAATTGCTCCTTAGCTGAGATATATTTGAATGTAATGCTAAACATTTATTTTACCTGCTCATTTCCGAGTGTTACTCTCAGCACCACAGCTTTAAATGCACTAGTTTTGCCTGGTTTGAAGTAGTTCTTATAATTGAACCAGAAGCAATTTTAGCCCATTTACATCCAGGCATTTTCAAAGCCTGCAGGAAACTCCCTGGGTGTGGTTAAAATCAGTTTAACTTGGCTCGGGCAAAATTAGGATTTGGAAAGTTGTGCATAAATATACACATGCAAGAGAAGTGTCTGTGTGCTAGTGCTTGGGTGTGGGCAGACGGGGAGAATTCCCACCTCTGGCAGCAGGCTGCTTTGCTAGGGAGCAGAGCCAGCAGCTGCAGCTCTTTGCCTACACAGCCAGCACAGCAGCAGCTGCTTTAATGGGCGCTGGCAGAGCAGCCGCTCCCTTGGGATCTCTGTCTATCCGGTTCCTCCAAATTTTCAGTTCTCATGGGCACCACAAGCATACTGGATATTACACTCCTGAACTGTTCACGCCCTACTCTTCCTTTCAAAGAATTACTATGGGACACATTTATTTACTGTGGTGATTTGTTACTTGTACGCATTTTCCACTAGCTTTTGCTGTGTGTTCTGATTCTCACTTGTGAATTACTAATTTATCACAGATTTATGCTACTATAGTGGAAAAGAAAGTGTTGCAATGCCTAAAGTAGATGCAGTCACCCATAATTTAAACATCTATTCCTGGATAAGCAAACGTAATGGCTTAGGTGGTCCCTTCCTATACTAAACTCCTGTTTATTCCCAGTTAGGAGGATTTT
Organism: Pelecanus crispus; assembly: GCF_030463565.1. NCBI lineage: Eukaryota > Metazoa > Chordata > Aves > Pelecaniformes > Pelecanidae > Pelecanus > Pelecanus crispus. The sequence goes on from NC_134645.1 coordinate 109,016,275, forward strand.
TTTCAAGTAATAGTATTAAATAAATCCAAATGGCATGCAAATAAAATAAAAGCCTCATTCAGTATACTTTCAATATTGCAACTATTCTTGCAAACATTTCTGGATTGTATATCATGTTAAAGCCGAAGACTGTTAATAGATACACTCCTGGGTATCTCTTCTCCTGCAAAGTAACTAATCTTGACAAGATCTGCCTTGAATATGATTATAGTAATGACCTTTTCCCCACATGGTTCAAATCAGAATACATCAGTATAAATTGCTTTGAAAAAAGCCATATTGACATGCAGTGAGAACCGATGTGTCACAGAAATTCAAGGTCCTTTGAAAGATTACTTTGCTTCTGAGAGACACAGAGCCCTGAAGTCAGACTAGGTGTTACACAAAATGGAAGCTCATGAATGCTCACATGTGAAAACCACAACCAAAACTGAGAAAGGCTATTTTCCTGAGAATAGTTCCAGCACTACTGAGGGGTAACACGAAATTAATGATACGCATGAAGAACATGCCAGATTTGAAGACTACTCTGAAAGGCTAGTAGATCCCAAATTTGACTTGCCATTTGCAATCTGGTCTTCAAGGCTGAGTGCATTTGTATTGCTTCCTCCCACTGAGCCATCTGTGTGCATCCAGGCAGCATACTGAAACGTCAAGTGTTATGAAGGGACGAGATTTGGAAAAGATTCAATCCTCATCTTGAGCATAAAAATCACCCAGGATGGGGGGAGAAATTATACATGTGGGAGGTAACTTAAATTTGCTGTGTCTGAGGAAGGCATAACAAACTGGTAGTTGTATAGAATTACACGCTCAGAACAAGTAATAAAAAAATAGGTCCCTTCCACAACATTTAAGTCTACATTTAAACCTGAGAAGCTTGTACAGCATTCTGGAAAGCAAAGCATCATGACACCAGATGAATTCTCGATCAGTTCATAATAAACTGGACAGATTTCATCATGAGATTGCTAACATGTTTAGGTCAAACTATGATGATGTAGCAGTAATATATTTAAAACTACATAAGTGCAGACAGAACTGTTGTAAACAATGTAAAAATTGTTTTAAATGTGACTTTGATTGTCCTGGAAATGTTTCACTGATTTTTTCATCAAGTAACAATAGGCTGACAGCATCCCACTGCTCAGTTTAAGATGCCCACCTGTAGGAAGCACAAGAATGGAGACTGTTTGAGAGACAACGTTATACCTGAAGTAAAATGGTTTACTGTTCTCTGAAGATCTTGAGAATTGATTTAAAGAAGGAAAACCAGAAATCATTAATAAGGTCCAAGATTCAATTACTGCAATTGAGGAATTCTTCCTCTATACTTGGTACTGGATCCTGCTTCTACAGGTATACTGGTACGCAACATGCACAGGACAAACACCCTACAGCTGCTCTGGGGAAGAGATCTTCTCAAAGAGAGGAAAAATATTCTCCCTAAGGAGGTCTAGCGGAAGTAATTTTCTCAGTGCAAGTAGAAAAGGAGACCTTTACATGACATTTTCATATACAAGCAATCTATTTCAGCAATGGATTAACAGAGCTGGCAAAAAGATTATGAATATTGGCAATACCAGGAACATTGTAATTCATTTAGCAGTTGATATTAATGCCCATTGTTAAGTATTATTCTCTTTCCCTTTACAAAACCCTCTACACCAGAACACCTAGCTTTCCCCGGAAGGCTGGTCATGAGAATCCTGTGCTGCACTGAAACCTTCTCTTGCACAGAACTTGACAAATCCAAGCACGAGGTATACACAAGGGAGGCACCTCCATACCTCTGATACCTTCTGCTTGGAAATTCTATGAGAGTGTTAAAGCCAGTGACAAAGCACATGAGATTTTACTTTTAGATGCTGAACTACAAGCTTCCTGCACATTGTGTTTGGCACAGCTTCCCCAGCACCACCTTCCTCCTGTTTGTGTCTTTCCACTTGCTCACTCATGCTGCTCCTGTTTCCATAGACACCTCAGAGAAGCATGTGGGTGGGTTGTTTTCTCATTTCTCCTTTACAAGAGCATTTTGATAGCCAATTGGAATTTCAGTAAAATAAAATAAAGAAAAAAAAAAAAAGTAGTCTTGTGAATCCAAAATCTTGGTTTAAGACAGAAACAAGCCCACAGATCAATTTAAAGTTTATAAGAGAAAAGCAGACTTTCTGTGTTACCCTTGTTTGTTCTTTCACGCCAAATCCAACTCATGATCTCCACAGCTGCATGCTCCCAAAAAATCTGAGCCACCATAGCTCAACTGTAGCTCACCTGACGTTACATCATGCTTTCAGGTCCAAACTACACAAATATTTAGAGGGAGGTTATCAGTCTCCAGATTTGAAAACTGAAGCAAATGGGAAGTCATGAATGATCTCAGAAAACAAGACATAAGATGGCAGCCATCAATGAAAAGCCGAGCAGCTACTCATACATAACTTTACAGCATAACCCTAAATTAGGTTTCATAATCTAGTGCAGAAAGAAGCAGCACAAACACGTACATAGTATTAAGCAATAAGCAGTAAACCCCTGAGATTACTAGAACACAAACTGTTAACTTCAGACATGGGGTAAAGCAAGCCTAATTACCAATACAGTCAGGACGTATCATCATCACAACCAACACTATGAGCATTGTCATAAACATGAAATGACATTATTCAGTCTAATCATACTTTAATCATGTAAGCACCTGAAGATAATCTTTATGAGCTTAATTATTGAATCTTATAACCCGGACCGCTAAAACTCTTCAATGTATTTATTCTCACTGCTATGCAAGACAGGAGTTCTTCAACTCCTGATCACGTAGAAAGAACCAAGTACCCCATGCCACTCAGTACACAGAGCAGAGCTGGGAAACAAACCTCCCAAGTCTCAACTCTGACTAAGTATTTTTAACATGCCGTTAATGTCAGCTGTTAATACCTTGCTCTTAACTGGTAATTACATTAATACTGAGACCTGTCTTGCTATATGCTCATTGTATCAGATCTGAACACTAAAGAAACAAGTTACACAAAAACTACAGTCCAACCACAAAACTGCTTATTCACACAGCTTGAGCAATGCAAAGATAAAATCAACAGCTTGCAACTGCAAATACTGAGTAAGGTATTAAATTCATAATGCTACACCATTTGTGAGTAAAATTATGCAAGAACACCAAGGAAACGCAAAGTCTCTTGAGATGGTGAGAAGTAGCTCGTACATGGAGAGCATGGCTTCAGGATTATATTAAACTCCAGCTAATCCTGACCGTGCAGGGAATTTCAGAGATAAAATGCCATAAATATTTTTCCTGCTGACAGAAGCAGCTGTGTTGTGCCAGAGACAAGGAAGGAAGGGAAAGCAGTAGGGAACAGGAGGGAGAAGCACCGGAGCCCTGATACACTAGCAAGTGTGGACCCCACAGCTCGTCCCCTCAACATCACGCTAGCAGGGACAACAGGCAGGTGTCTTCCTGGACTACGCACTGACTGCAGGTACGGATCAGGGCAACTCCAGTTCCTGGCTCTGTTCCCACGAGGAAGGAAAATCCTGGAAGCAAAGAGACTTTAGAGTGAAAGAAAAGAGCCCTTTCTTCTCCCAAGTCCCAAAGGGGAAGGCCGAGGGCAGCATGGACCTGGAAGCCCCTGCCCTCCACAGAACCTCTGGGGTGCGCCTGCAAGGGAATGAAGGGCGAGAGAGGACTTGGATGCCAGAAGATAAACACTGACATAAACAGGCAGTGAAAATACACATGTGAAGGCGTTTAAACGAAAGTACTGCAGGAATCTCAAGACATGTCTGCAGCCAAACTACCAGAGGTTTACACTGGAGATCCCACCAGACCATCTATAACAACTCATGTGGAAACTGTACTGTGAGGAGCTTACCTCCCTCTTTCACACTCACTTGCCTATAGCTAGGTTTCCACTCATTTTACTACTCTGTGTCAAGACGTGGATGAGATCCCTGGCAACACAGAAAAAGGTTTCTAGGAGGTGAATGTCAAGCCCTGTAACTACTATAAAGAACACAAAAGGCAAAGAGAAGAATCTCATCCTAGGTGGGAGAGACAAACATGTAACACCTAATTTATTCTACACCTAATCCACTAGCTAGGAACATGTATCCACTCAACAAGTGAAGTATTTAATGTCACCCAGTTTGCTCAGCTGAACAGGCTGTTTGGAGTTAGATTTATTTAAAATCTCTGGTCTTTTGTTCACGTATATCGATGATAGCTTATATTTATGAACATACTACATCTCCTTTAGTGTACAGTACTATTTTTAATAGTTTTAAAATAAAGATTTACATTATTACTCTATACATATTTCAGAGAGATGAAAGTTAGTTCGCCTAGCAATTCATGACACATCATCCTTTTTAAAACCTTATCAACAATGCTAGAGTTGATATGCCACTTAATATTTAGTCTTGCTTACTCTGGACATTGTATTATGATTGTCCAGCCTCAAAGTGAGGATAAAGCTGACGTTCTTTCTTCCTTCCTTCCCCAATTCTATATTTCTCATTAGAAAAACCAGCAAAAAAAATCAGTTTTAATGGCAATGGCTATCACAGCAGCACTGTTTCTGTTTTTGAGAAGAGCTAGCCTTCCACCGAGTGAGCCATTGACAGAAACACAAGTGCACACTGTAGCCCATCAAACACCCCTACCTGTTTCCCTGGCAACACTCTGAGACCTACACAAAGTGTCTGCATCAAGCACAAGGAAACTCGGAAGAGAAGAATCATGCCTGCACTTCAGCGTCGTCACTACTACATATGACAATGAACAAAACCCGCAGAGATCATAACCACAGGTAAGTAGAAAGGGAGTACAAATGTATCCTTGGAAGTCTGACCAGGAAAGGAGAGAAGCCATGGTTTAGCAGTGCTGAGGTTGGATCTCAGTTATGAGCTGTAAACCTGTGAAACAAAAAATGCAGCTATAAATGTGCTAACCTGTTTTTTTCATTTTACTGTTATCTCCTACGCTCATCACTGCATGATACATAGTACAGATGGATCTTGCTCATTTTCTCTTTCAGCCTTTAGCCATATGGCTCAAATTAAATGGTTCTTCATTTAAGTAATAGGCTATGCTGTGTATGGCTCCTAATCAACATGATCAGCAGCAGAACACTGCTGACAGGCACTGGTTTACCACACAGAAATGGCAGGATGCTTAGCTCTCTCCCTTTGCTGCTTCAGAGTCTCTGTAGTCTGCTGGTCTTAAATAAAACTGTGGTAAAAAACTTTTACAGCTCACCCTTTTTATTCTTGGGAAGCAGAGAACAGACAACTCACGGTGGTCACCGTCACTGCGGCACCAAACAGGCATTTGTCTCAGCACAGAAACTGCATTTCACGACCCATCAACAATTTGCAGAAAGTGCTGCAAACCTGTAATAACACGTGCCAGGTGTCTGAGAAATGGAAACTTTGGCCAGTATATTTGACTTTTGCTCCTATATTCTCCTTTAAAGGGCAGTGAAATACATGTATTTTCAGTGATTTTATGTACAGATGGATGACTTGCAAGCAAAGTTCGACTTCTAGTGATGGTTCATCTAGCTTGCAGGTTTTGCCGAGGTTAAGTAGGCCTACTCCCTGCATCAAAACTGCTTCCATAAAGAAAAAAAGATGGATCATTGGCACAGGAGACTCTCTCCTGAGGGGAACAGAAGGCCCAATATGCACACCGGACCTGCTTTTTAGGGAAGTCTCCTGCCTCCCTGGGGCCTGGGAAGAGAAAGTTTCCTACCCTGGTATGACCCTCAGATTACTATCCATTACTGATTTTTTCACATAGGCAGCTATGAAGTTGCAAGTAGTAGTCTGAGGGCAATCAAGAAAGACTTCAGGGCCTTGGGACCACTGGTTAAGGGATCAGGAGCACAGGCAGTTTTCTCCTCTACCCTTCCAGCTGCAGGGAATGATAATGAAAGAAACAGGAAGAGCCAGCAGATCAATACCTGGGCTCTGAGCCTGGTGTCACTGGCAGAATTTGGGGGTTTTTGATCATGGCTCAATCTACCCAACACCGGGTCTGCTGGCTACAGATGGGGTACACCTATCTCAAAGGGGGAAAAGGATCGTTGCACAGGAGTTAGCAGGGCTCATTGAAAGAGCTTTAAACTACATTTGAAGGGAAAAGGGGATAAAACCAGGCTCACTAGAGATAAGCCTGGGGGCAGCATGCCAATGTTTGAGGGATGGTGTGCTAGCGAGGTCCTTCGGTCTGCCGTCTCAGTGAAGGTAGGGGATGGACATCTATGTGGCAGCAAAGAAAGACACAAGGGTTATGGATGTGTTAGAAACCATGTAAGCATCTGAGAACAGTCACATAGAAATTAGGGCTTCTCCCCCAAAAAAGGTGGCAGGATCAACAGCCCAACTGAAGTGCATCTGCACCAATGCATGCAGCATAGGCAGCAAACAGGAGGAGCTGGAAGCCACTGTGCAACAGGAAAACTGTGATATAGTTGCCATCACAGAAACATGGTGGGATAACTCACACAACTGGAGTGCTGCAGTGGATGGCTATAAACTCCTCAGAAGGGATAGGCAAGGAAGGAGACGTGGCGGGGTAGCCCTGTATGTTAGGGAGTGCTTTGATTGTCTAGATGGTGGCAATAGGGTTGAGTGTTTATGGGCAAGAATCAGGGGGAAGGCCAGCAAGGCAGGTATCATAGTGGGAGTCTGTTATAGACCACCCAACCAGGATGAAGAAGTAGACAAAATATTCTATAAGCAGCTGGGAGAAGTCTCACAATCGCTAGCCCTTGTTCTCATGGGGGAATTCAACTTACCAGGTGTCTGCTGGAAATACAATACAGTGGAGAGGAAGCAGTCTAGGAGGTTCCTGGAGTGTGTGGAAGATAACTTCCTGACACAGCTGGTGAGTGAGCCAACTAGGGAAGACACCCTTACTGGACCTGTTGCTTATGAACAGAGGAGGCCTGTGGGTGATGTAACGGCTGGAGGCCATCTTGGGCATAGTGATCATGAAATAATAGTTTTTGATTCTTGGAGAGGTAAGGAGCGGGGTCAGCAGAACTGCTACCTTGGGCTTCTGGAGGGCAGACTTTGGCCTGCTGAGGAGCCTGGTTGACAGAGTCCCTTGGGAGGCAGTCCTGAAGGGCAAAGGAGTCCAGGAAGGCTGGACACTCTTCAGGAAGGAAATCTTAAAGGCGCAGGAGCAGGCCGTCCCCATGTGCTGAAAGACGACCTGGCAGGGAAGAGGCCTGGCTGAACACAGGGCTTTGGCTGGAACTCAGGAAAAAAACGGAGAGTTTATGACCTTTGGAAGAAGGGGCAGGCAACTCAGAAGGACTACAAGGATGCTGTGAGGTTATGCAGGGAGAAAATTAGAAGGGCCAAAGCCCAGCTAAAACTTAATCTGGCTACTGCTGTAAAAGACAATAAAAAACATTTCTATAAATACATTAGCAACAAAAGGACGGCTAAGGAGAATCTCCATCCTGTACTGGACACGGAGGGAAACATAGTGGGAAAGGCTGAGGTACTTAATGCCTTCTTTGCCTCAGTCTTCAATAGTTAGTCCAGTTGTTCTCGGGGTACCCAGCCCCCTGAGCAGGAAGACAGGGATAGGGATCAGAATAAGCCCCTGTAATCCAAGGGGAAATGGTTAGTGACCTGCTACACCACTTAGACACACACAAGTCTATGGGGCCAGATGGGATCCCCCCCAGGGGTATTGAGGGAACTGGTAGAAGTGCTCACCAGACCACTTTCAATCCACGTTCTATCATTTGTCAGCAGTCCTGGCTAACAGGGGAGGTCCCAGTGGGCTGGAGGTTAGCAAATGTGACGCCCATCCACAAGAAGGGCTGGAAGGATGATCTGGGGAACTACAGGCATGTCAGCCTGACCTCAGTGCCGGGAAAGGTTATGGAGCGGATCATCTTGAGTATCATCACATGGCACATACAGGACAATGAGGGGATCAGGCTCAATCAGCAAGGGTTTATGAAAGGCAGGTCCTGTGTGACTAACCTGATCTCCTATGACAAGGTGATCCACTTAGTGGACAAGGGAAAGGCTGTGGATATTGTCTACCTGGACTTTTGTAAGGCCTCTGACACTGTTTCCCACAGCATTCTCCTGGAGAAACTTGCTGCTCTCGGCTTGGAGAGCTGTACCCTTTGCTGGGTGAAAAACTGGCTGGATGGCCAGGCCCAAAGAGTTGTGGTGAATGGAGTTAAATTCAGTTGGCGGCTGGTCACAAGTGGTGTTCCCCAGGGCTCAGTAGTAGGGCCAGTTTTGTCTAATATCTTTATCAATGATCTGGATGATGGGATTGAGTGCACCCTCAGTAAGTTTGCAGATGACACCAAACTGGGTGGGAGTGTCGATCTGCTGGAGGGTAGGATGGCCCTGCAGAGGGACCTGGACAGGCTGGACTGATGGGCCGTGGCCAACTGTATGAGGTTTAACAAGGCCAAGTGCCGGGTCCTGCACTTCGGGCACAACAACCCCATGCAGTGCTACAGGCTTGGGGAAGAGTGGCTGGAAAGCTGCCTGGCTGAAAAGGACCTGGGGGTGTTGGTAGACAGCCGGCTGAACATGAGCCAGCAGTGTGCCCAGGTGGCCAAGAAGGCCAACAGCATCCTGGCTTGTATCAGGAATAGTGTGGCCAGCAGGAGCAGGGAGGTGATTGTTCCCCTGTACTCGGCGCTGGTGAGGCCGCACCTCGAATACTGTGTCCAGTTTTGGGCCCCTCAATACAAGAAAGACATTGAGGTGCTGAAGCATGTCCAGAGAAGGGCAACGAAGCTGGTGAAGGGTCTGGAGCACAGGCCTTATGAGGAGCATCTGAGGGAACTGGGGTTGTTTAGCCTGGAGAAGAGGAGGCTGAGGGGAGACCTTATGGCTCTCTACAACTACCTGAAAGGAGGTTGTAGTGAGGTGGGGGTTGGGTTCTTCTCCCATGTATTTAGCGATAGGACGAGAGGAAATGGGCTCAAGCTGCGCCAGGGGAGGTTTAGGTTGGAAATTAGGAAAAATTTCTTTACGGAAAGGGTGGTCAAGCATTGGAACAGGCTGCCCAGAGAGGTGGTGGAGTCACTATCCCTGGAAGTGTTAAAAAAACGGGTAGATGTGGCACTTTGGGACATGGTTTAGTCTAGTCTACCCTTGATTGGCTTAGAGTAGACTTGGTAGTGTAGGTTAATGGTTGGACTGGATGATCTTAAAGGTCTTTTCCAACCTAAACGATTCTATAATTCTATATACAACTCCGTGTTCATGCTGAAAATATTCCTCGTTTCCTATATTAATTCAACTTTTCAGTACTATGAATGTGCCTGTGCTTCTGCACATGGACCGATCGGGAAGGAGAAGAGAACAGCAACAGCCTACCAGAAACAGTATGTGGATTTACTAGGGAAGAATTTTATCTTGCATCTTTCTGCAAATGTTTCTACATAAGAAAATTCACACAACAGGCCTCTTTGGAACACAGAGTTAAGATAACTACTTCCACAGGAACTGCCCAGTTGGGATGCCAAAGACTCATACTCACAGACTTTCAAGCAAGACTAACTCCCATACATAAAAAAGGACTTTGCCCGATTTGCTCAGAGAAATGCGATCCAATAAACATGCTGTTTTTTTCTGAAGACTGAGAATGTGAAATGTTTTCTGCTTTAAATATCGTTACAGGAAGCAAACACCAAGTTATAATTCGACTCCACTAGGAAACAATATTAAAACCATACAAATAAAGGACTTTGCCAAACAGCTGAGACTTCAATCCTCCTCCATAACTAAAAGAACTCATAGTCTACTTTTGGTGCTAGGGGAGAACAACAGGAATAAGGCAAAAGCACATCAAGGACAGGAGCAGCATAGCAGTGTACACTCCAGGAAAATTTTCTTGCTTTCCCCCACACACCCTCAGGCCACACGGTTTCTCCTGCCAAAAGACAAAGGGCTTAAAAAAAAAAAAAGGAATTTAACAACCCCTAAATGTGTTCTCCTCTAGAATTCAGAGACAGAAGACTGGTATGCAAAGCGGAACTTGGCAAATTGATGATTTTGCCAAGTGAAAACCAAGTTCACACAGCCCTTGCTTTCCACCTTAGAACAGTACTAAAGCATGCCCTTGATTTATATGTACTCATAAAACCTTTCAACCTTTCAGCAGTTGCATATTACAGCCTGTATGAGATGAATTCAAATTCAGCTATTAACCTCTCTGTAGCACCCAAAGTAAAGTTTGCATCTTTAAACTATACTACCCTTTTTTGCAGTGTCGTAGAAAGCTGAAAGCACCAACTTCATTTAGCCAATAATAAATAGTGAGATACACTTATGACAGTTGCCTCCTCATAAAAAGGATTTTGGCAGAGAAAAGAAGTGCCATGATAAGAGAAATGTAACTAATAATCTGTAATCCTCACAAGGACACAACCTGAATCCATCAAGAATCCTTGCTAATTGCAGCAGTAATGTGAGAGTATCAATCTCACAGGGTCAAGTACTTAACCTGGTGTGCTGCTGATACAAGCCAACTTTTCTCAGTTCTCCAGAAATGGAAGAGGTGACCTCCCCACTACTTAATACTTTTACACAGAATCATCATTATTCTGCATCTCTCCAGTTCCCACAAACTGGAAATGAAAGCTGCAAATAAGGTCTGAGACATGGTTCTACGTCACGGAAGCAAGACTTTGCCTGCAGCATCCCAAATTGTTCCTGATCATTAGATGTTATTAAAACCACATTCTGTGACGCCACTGGGATTTCACCACAGCAGTTCCTTGTTATACTCTGCAAACAGAGGGAAACACAACTTTGAGGACTGCGAAGTCATGCAGTTTAAGGCAGAGAATGACAATATTTTGCTGGTAGTGCTTTGTAATTTGTGGTAAATACCCAACAGTCTCACCAACAATGTGATACTACCATCATAAAGATTGTGCCATCATCAACTATAAAATGCAGCATCTTGGTGGGTGCAAATAAACAAGCAACAGTGAACTGTTACACAAAGTCTTACCAATCCTTTCCCTTTGCAGGAAGGCTGTACTTTCTGAGCTTCTGTAATCTTTAACAGCCAAGACGACTGGAACCAAGGGGACAATTCTACAGAATAACTAACACAATTACATGCATATTCAGACTTGTGTATACAGGCCAATTCGGACAACTCTGTGTTCAGAGTAACAGCTAGCGCAGAGACAGCAGTGCATACAAATACGAAGGCTACGTTCTTCCTCATTCTTGACTGATTATATTCAATTTAGTTGAATCACTTGGTAGAAACATTTGATTAAAGTTGAGAGAAGATTTATTCATTTGTATAACCAGTATCCTTCACGTTCTTTTTAATTCTTATATTTGATCCCTTTTATCAGAAGACTGAATTAATACAACGATCAGAGCTTACCAAGAGAATAATTAGTTCAGCTCATCTTTTACCTATTGAGTACCATTTAACCTGAAGGTTGAGACTACAAATGATGTACAAAGTCATTTCATTTTTTTGTGATACTGTCACCAGCCATCATGAGAAACCTCAAAGCGAAGAGGTTCAAGTAGGTTCTACAGGACTGTTCGGGTGAGGGTTTTTCTTTCTCCCCTCATGCTCCACTTCCCCATCTGATCTTGCTGACAGGCAAGGATTTGGTCTAATCAGCTGTGAAGCTGCAGCACAAAGTTGCAGTAGGAATATTCAACAAGCTGTTCCTCCCACACTCACCTACGACACGGACCGCCAATTCTAAGTAACACGCTCCCTTATATACACTCCTCTTGGGGTCATGTATACAGCAGCTGGTAAATGATAACATAAGAGCTCTAATCTCATTGTCTAAGAAGCCAATTAATGCTTAAGAGGAGTTACAAGAATGAAGCCATCCTTGAAATTGAGACATAAGTACCTACAAAAATTTTCTGTGGCTATTTACAAAGAGAGAAGCAAGAAGACCTGACAATAACCAACCGGGAGAATATGGGGGGGGGGGGGGGGGGGGGGTATTAAATGCTGCAGCTGCACCTCAGACCGTTCTGAAGTATAACATTTATGTCTCCTTACAGGACAACTGTGGGAAAATTCATGAGACCAAGGGTGCAATATTAAATAAATGTAGTGTGAAATAATGCCCAGAGCTAGCACTGAAACCCATGTATATTATAGTCCATTAATAGGGATCACAGTCTAGATATATTAAATACACTTAAAAATACAGTATTTAGGCAAAATACAGAATATAAAAATAACTCATTATATATGAAATGCTAGCTACTGAGTAAACTCTTGAAATTCATACATCTCTTGAGGGTAGTTGGCAGGCCTGTAGGAGGGATTAACAAGCATAGAAAGAACTTGCAAACTTCAGAACTTGAGGTCGTTTTTGGAGAGAGGCTAGGAGGAAATTATTACTGGTATATTGTTTCAAAAACATTAATTAAAATGAAAATGGAAGGTTTTTTTCTGAAGCACTTGTTACTGTGTTTGAGGGGTGGGATACTATGGGCTTGAGAGAAGTAACTTCTACCCTGCAGTAACCACTTGTGCCCAGACTCTTACTCCACAGCAACGGGGTGGCTGGTCATTTTTATTTAGAGAAACTTCCTCGCTTTAACTATGGGATAAAGAACATAAGCATGACCAGCTACCATGAGACAGCTGGCACACCACACCACACCAAAACCACCTTTTTGCATGCCCGCACACATTCATGCATAAAACTAAACCAGGACAAATACAAGTAATTCATACTGCAAGGCAGGAGACTGGCTATCACTTTATGGATTCTTAGTTTCCAAAGAAAGAGGTTATATTACTCTTCATGTTACAGAAGTCTTCATGCACAAAACGCTTTGCTTTGTTTTTAGTAGTCCACTGAAATTCAAATACGGATTTTAACAAGGTCCGTAGAAGTCAGTAACTCCTGTCACTTACTTGGCTTAGAGTTAATGACAACATTTTCAGCAGAGTGCTGCGGTGGAAACCTGCAGTTCTCTCCTTGGCCCTCGCTGCTGCCATATTCTATGACTTCCACTTGTCCCAGTGGTACGCTCCACTTCAATAAGTATCTCTGGCCAGTTGTCACGGTGCCACTGCTTTCGTAGGAAGAGCTGGAAGATGCACAAATTACTGCTGTGACAAGCAACTATGTTTCATGGCATCCTATTTATTCTTCTAGCTTCTAAAATCTGCTGTTTATCAGTCTGAGTACCATGCACAACTTCAAACAAATACATGCATCAGGCTGACTTTTGTGACTGACCTTTCCTGTGAGCGCAAAGAACAGCTATGCAGGTGCAGATAATCTTGTTTACAAACAGCATAGGACTGCCAACAACAGTCCCTACATTTCTATAACAAAACATAAATGACCATCTTTAAAGATCAACATGCATTTTGACATCCTTATACAAGTGCTTAGGGTAATACCACAGCTCCATCCTTTCCTAATTCTTTTAGATTGTGCTGTCTTTCAGGACAGCACTTGAAACAATGCTAAAAAGAAGTAACTGCTACATTTAGGGAAATATGGATGATGGGACCTTTGAATGAGTACTAGCAGCAGGAAGGGCAACATAACCTCCCAGGGGCTGACAAGCCAACATTTCTGCTGAGCCCCACAGCCCAGGTTGTCTTTACAGCAGACTTTTGCAACTGCTGTGGCTTCTGAGAGAAAGCCCACGCGAGCTGCTGTTGCTAAAAGAAGTGTGTATCACAACAGCCTTTTCAGAGAAAACAGCACGCTGAGGAAACTCACTTGGAATAGAAATGGCATTAATACTCCTTTTCCTTTGTTTCCTTCATTCCCTTATTCACATTCAAGCACATACAACACACACTTACTATAAAGGTCAGAAGAGATGTTAAAGTGAAGAAAACCCATTTACTTCACAGAAAGCATGACTGAAATAAAGAAGTTAAATGCTTGGGAGAAATCAGCAAAAAGTATTTATTGTGAACAGTACCTTAACACGGATGTTCAGCTACTCAGCTACCTATTCACAACACAAACATACTTTTGTTTCATTCAAGAGGCAAGTATGAACAAAACCCACAAGTGCCACAGCTTAAAGTAAATATTCCTAAACTCTTCATCTAGTTCAGAAGAAAGAAAACAAGACAAGGCAGGACACAGCTGTTCACTCACTAGGGACAGCATCCACCCTGTCCAATTCCTGCTACTTAAAAGTTAGGTTTCCAGTTAGAGATGGTCACCTAGACTACGTGTGAAGAAGGACCTTCTGAGGGTCATGTACTCTGTAGAAATACATGTCTTTTGACAGCTATACAAAATTCATCTGGAACCAATGGTCCCCAGGATCCTGGAACATCTGACTTTTTCCGTAAAGGCTGGACAAAAAGGTGGTTAAGAAAAGTGAGCTGATACATACTGCGCAGCTAAGGGTCAAGTTTCTGAAGAAGTCTACAGCTCCAGGGTAAATCTGCAGGCATGCGCCTTGAAAATCACTACTGTAACAGAAACCTAGCTTAGGTAAGATGCCTAACTTCTATACAGCTAAAATGAAGAGACATAAAGCTCATCCTACATAAGCCCAACAAGCAAGCTGTACATTCTATAAGTATACACTTATTTTGAACCAAAAATTCTGGACTGGATACAGGTGTCATACGTGAAATTTGGCAGTAGATTTCCTTCAGTCCATAACTATATTTTGCATGACAAAGGTAGTTCCTTCTGCAGTAAAAATCTAAGAGCAGTCCGTGAATTAATGAAGGAATCCTTAATCCACACACACAGCTTGCAGGGGGACCCACCTGCAACTGAACACTCCAAGGAAGCCACAAACTTTTTTTGCTAGTGAATAAAGCCAGAAATGCATTCAACTATTCTAAAACCCCACTGTTACATAAATAAGTGGGTTGGAAAGCAAACCTTAACTGCTAGAGAAAACCATAATTAAACTTTTTCACAGTTAGCAAACCCCCATGACACATGCATGCCCAGTTACCACCCCAAAGGAGGTTGCTCAGAACCAGTTAACGCCCATTGGAACAACAGTGCTGTTACTGATAACCAGAACTGTTGACTTAATAAGGAACCCAGAGACTTGGCGTAATCATGAACTTTTCAGATGGAAAACAAGAACAGACTGCACATTGCCACCTGAAGGACAATTACAAAAAAATCCAAGACAATTATGTCATGGAAAAGATAAAATGGTTAAAAGCAATTTTCTCCCAAACAATCTGAAGAAAATACCCAGGTGTTACTATAGAAATGAATAAATTGTAAAGGAGTAAAATGTTGCAATTCCTACAATAATTGGACATAAGCTTGTGCATCTTCTGAAGTGTAGTTATTACATGGCACTTCTCACTCACTGACATAAGACCAAGCATTCACACGATTACAAAAATATGTACCGTATTCATACTTCAGTAATGAACTAAGATATCAACTCATATTACGCTTAAGAAAAGCTGTTCTTGGAAGATTTTAATGGTCCACATTTTCTCTGCCAGAATGTACCATCACATGAAGTCATTTATGATACAAGCAACATTTAAATGTGTGACCTTGGCATACACAGAAGTATAGTAACAAGTAACAATTACAGCCAACTAAAACACAGAAGGCACCATGAAAAAATGCTTTCTTCAAAGCACCTCAGCTTTAATTCTTCAATGTTTGGTCTCAGAGATAAAAACCCTTCCACAGCTGGAACTTTGGTAGTGAGTTCCAGTTTTTTCTGGCTACATGCATTAGCTTTGTGGGTTTTTTTTTAAATTTGCAGCTTGTGTCAAGTTACAGATTTGTGTGTGTGACTATGAATTTAAAGAAGAGAAAAAAAAATCCTACCTTGGCATGCTTGCACTCTGCTAAAGACTAAATACACAGCAATAACTAGACATTGAAGAGCATTTCTAGCTGTAATCTCCAACTGGTATAATTTTCTTACAGATTTACTCTGGAACTTCCAAACATCAGCAGGTAATTTAGAGGACTGTAAGAAAGCTAGTTATCCATTTATTATGACTACTGCTAGAAATCATTAGCCATAGTAAAAACAATAAAAAAAGATTCAGTGATTATTTATTTCAGCTGAAGCTTGAGTGATCATTTAAAAAATATGAATCATGTCTTACCGAATATTTACTGTTGCGCACATCAGCACATCATTTAACATGAAAAGTCGTCGTTCTTTGGTTTTGATAATTTCTCCTTTGTCATTGTAAACAGTCTCAACCATATCATCAGTCCGTACGAGGTATCTGTTTCCACTGCTGAGTAGCTAGATTTTAAAAACAATCAACATTGTATATTATACATGATCCACCTAACAGCTGGTGCAAAAAATAAAAGAAAATACAACAGGTTATCACTTGCCACCCTAGTACAAGTGTACACAGGCGGATTTGCCAAGTGAATTAAGCTTCTTCACAGATTTGCTTTTCATTTAGACGAACACTAACTTCTGCTGCCGGCAATATGGCCTGCAGGGGGTTTCGGTCTTAATATGGAACGGAATTGCTCTCAAAGTCTTCCACATTGATAAAGGTCCCCTAGCGAAAAAAATCATAGCTTTCACAGTTTCTGTTGTTTCCTTCCCTCATCCCTTCTTTCACAGCCCATTTAAGTGCTATGCACAGTCCCAGCCATCCCAAAGGGGGAAGTCGGGGTGGGAGGAGGAGGAGTGCTCCCGCCTGCTCTGTCCACCTGGGCTCGCAGAACTAGCTGAGGAGCACGGCTGGCAGGGTTCCACAGGCTGCCAAGAAGACAACATGTACAAAGGATTTATGGCATATAAATTGCTCCTGCCATTTGCCTTCAAGGGCTGAGGATCAGCACTGTGTACAAGCATGAACTGAATCCTCACAGGTCAAATACACCTCTGTAGCAGCCAAGAAAACAAAATGGTCTGTAACTCACCCATTTCCTATCCATCCACCTCCCTCGCCACCTGTTTCACCCTGCCTGGCATTCTTCCAAAACTAGTAAGCCACAAGGCACACAGGGCCCTATGTAATTTGGGGTGACTATCCAGGTATATCTCAATTTGTCCCCCTGGTACAGAACAGACAAGATTTTACAGTTTATATAGACTAAGAAAAGGAAACCTGTACCACCTCTTGAAATGCACATTCTGTGTCTTGAACTCCTTCAACCATCTGTAGATGATTAGTAGCTGCTTCAAGAAGTAGGAGTACGAAAACTAGAAAATGAAATGTCTGAATCTATCTTCTAAATGCACTTAGAATGGAAATGCTGTTCCAGTATGACAATAAATTCAGTATCCCATTTTTTTATAAATAGCCTAAAACAAGTGTGTTCTGGTTGACTACTTTCTTTCCTGAAAACTGTTTTTATGCATCACAAACAAAAATACTCCTTCAGCACGTCCCCATTACTCCATCCCAGAATGAACCCAGTATAATAATCTGTAACTTCACAAAAGCAATAACTGAAGTATTTATGCCCCACCTCATGGGAAAGGAGGAAACATGTATGACACAAATAAGACATACATACATACATCCACGGTACAGATAGCTACTGACAAACTCAAATGAAGAAGATTGTTACTTCCTTCCTACTGAATGTCTTCTACGGTTCTTTGAACACATTTCTATTGAATGATCCGAATACATGAATGAAATAGACTGGGATGTTCCTTAAAACAAGGAAGATGTTGGACACATTCAATAGCATATCTTGAACTGCTCCATAGTCAGAAGCACTGCAGCATACGGAAGTGGTTCCTTCCTTTATACAGGAGTAGTTCCTCAGTTCCAGGATAAACTCAAAATTTAATTTTGAATTTAATCAGAAGATGCGTACAATACTTCACTACAGGACAAAGAAACAGCTTTATCTATACGCTGCCAAAGAACACTACTACTGCTGCTGCTGCTATTTCAGCATGTTGCCTGCTCCAGCACACAGTGGTTTAACCAGTGAGCCTACCAAGTCCTGGAGGTAGCTCACATCTCGCACCTACCACCAGAATGGCCCCACAGAAAAACCTCAGGTGTCTTTTTGGTGTCTGTTCTAAAGATTCCTCAAGGCCCAGAAACTAATAATATACTAACTCTTCCATCACACATTCTTACTTCCTAACCTTGTTCAGATAACGTTCGTTCATTGCTTTTGCTATTTGTTTTATTTCACAGCGCTGATCTGCATCCCTTTTCCTTTCATTTAACTTCTCTGCCAGTGTTTCGAGTTCTGTAAGAGCCATCTGTAGAGGTAATCTGTCAGGATGTCCTTTATTAGTGTTCTTCAGCATATCCTGAGGTGAAGTGAAAAAACAACAAAAAAATTTAATTTCAAAGTCAAGTTCAAAAGATTACAAGATACAATGTTATTGCTACATTCTTTACCCAAGTACTACTAAAGAATGAGACCAATGAACACCTAATGAATATTCAGACAGCACACTGCTTATTTTCCTGAATACCTTAATAGTTCTTAAAACAGATACTGAATGGGTCACATACTGCTTATTTACAGGAAGAAACTACAGCAAAGGAACTTGAAAATAAGTGTAAAAATGCAAATGTAAAGGTAAATTAAAAAATGCACATAATATTAAGCACAATTTGAAAATCAATATTATAGTACAATAGGTAGGTGTCTGTAAACAATGATTTAAAATTAAATTTTTCTGATATTTACTATCATAATAATATTGTATTATCTTTATTACTGTTATTATTCCCACTAAAACACTGACAGCGCACTCGTCCCAAAGTAGGGGACATTACTTCATGGAGGTTGCAAGAGCCTCTAAAAATCTTTCCCTTTTGTAGGCATGCAGTGTAACAATTAGAATGAAATTTTTACTTCTTTCCCACAGCACTTAAAAATCCCTACATATTCACTACAGCTTCCTGCCGCAATAAACTCCATTTCTTCTGCTAACTCAAAAACTCTTGCCATGACTAGCTACCTGCATGCTCCCCCCACGACTACCTCTGCTCCATCTCCCTCAGTACTTCCTGGACCTGCATCCCAAAGCCTGTCCTCCTCTGTGGCACCTGCAAAACACAGCTAAATCGTAGCACTCACTGGGATAGACCTGCCAGGGTCTGGAAGGAGTTACAAACAGTGTAAGTTGGTCTGGAGCAAGTCTGTGCTGGGGAACTGTGCTCTTCCTACAGCTTGACTCCCTGTTAAGAAGAGACCCGAGGACTCCCTGTCAAATCCTCAGTTTCCATGGGAAGGAAAACAAGATGCTGCAGGTCAGAATGAAGCTGCAACACACTCCAGCAGGTCCTGTGGGTCGAGTAGTCAGGGAGAGAGCGCTTTTGTTCCACATCCCACATATATTCTGAACTATCCAAGGCATGAATTACATCCTCTTGTATTTTTCTTAAATGAAAGTAATGCCACAAAGTTCCTGGTGGTGTTCTGAAGTGTTATTAGCTAACAAACTGAAATGAACAAGTAGCACATTTGAACTACAGCTTTACTGCAAAGTGACTTAAAAGCTAAATCCAACCTAGTAAGTAATCTAGAGTAAATCTAGTTCACTAAGATTTTCCTGCAGTCTATTTACTGCCTGTCCCTGCAATTAGACTACAAGATCAGCACGTTATGATGCACAAATTTTTTCTTTGTTATTTCCCCATGATCCAGTGGTCACTTCCACTGCTCCTCCAGCAGAAGACAGCTACCATGCAATCCCACAAGCAAACCACATAAGAATGCAACAAGAGCATCCCTTTGGTAAACATTATTTACCTGCAATAATAGAATGAACTGTGGAAAGCGCTGGATAGGTTTCATCATTAAACCATACAGTGTAATTCGATCAGGGCTTGACTCCTGGCACTGCTGAAATGCAAGAAAGCCACACTGTTCACTAACGTGAGCGTATTTCCACCAGTTACAGAATGAAAGGAAAACATTTCCTGAAAATTCTTCTACGTCATTTACATTAATTGTAACAGTGGTACTGGAAAGATCCCATTTACTATAAAGATTTCATTTAAAAATACTAAACCTTTAAAAAAAAAATCACTATTTAAAATGATGGCATGTCACTGAACTGAAATCTCCTCCTTCAATAAACACAGCTGGAATAAAGCTGCACCAGCGGTGCAGAACCTATGTATATATCAACACAGCACATTCATGCTTTTTACATAAGCAGTGCACTGAAACGTCTGCTTAACTTCAAGCACAACAAAGGGAATGTACTTTTTCAAGGCCTTACATTTGAAAAATATAAGTGATCTGTTGATTTACAGTCCATAATTTACTATTGCTGCTCTGTTTCCTGGGGCTAAGAGACTATAAATCTCTAACTACCTATGTGTTTTTAGAAGGAAATCTAAGGAAAACATCATAATCTCAGTGCTATGCAAACAAAAAGAGATTTTCATTTCTTTATTAAAAGAAACTAAGGAAAAGAACATTGATTTATGTTTGGAAAGACAAACGTAAGAATCCATTATTTTGGTTATTGGGACTGGCAGATAAAACCAGACAAATTTCATCTCCATGTACAGAAAAGCCCTGTTTGTATAAGACATTTCAGCATTTGGAAATATTTCGGCCAGAATTTTGTTTTACAAGATATACTCAATATTAAAAACAAAGCAAACCCAAACAATATTAAACTGGTGTTGTACTTAAATTGCTATTTATTGCTACAGCTATCAGCTTCACAAGAATTTGTTTCCATACTTACCTCCACAAACATTTTTTTTGCCCAAACAGCAGCAGTGAAGATTCTGGTCTTTGCTGCTAGTGGGCAAACAAAAAAAGGAAGGTACAGAAATGTCTTCTGTCCTTATAGTTCAGCTGTCAGTCCCCAGCTCTGAGCAGTACCAGTGCCAGCAATGACAAGCAGTGATGAAAGGTGTAAGTTATGCCTCTACTGGAACCAACGGGCCTTTAACGGTGTGAGGTATGAAGCGACTATATGCTCACTAGAGAGTTTGATCTTCATGGTGCCTAAGACTTCCAGAATATAAACCTGTGTAGTGCTGGCCACACTCCAAAAAGTTATTAGATAATTTTAAGATCTGAAGACGGATTAGGAATCAGCCCCCCTGCCACCCTCTTCTAGGCAACCTAAGAGCTTCACCATTCAGTTTGCCCAGGGCACCCAATTTCAGTGTTTGGTGGACCACTGCAACAGACCTGACAGGGTGACAGCTCTGAGAGGCACGACTCAATCCAGGACTCTAGGGGAATGGAACATGCAGAGCTTCCAGGCTCTCAGCAGTATCACAGACACCCTAAAAGCCCCGCAATGGATTTTGTGTACCCTCTGCAAGGTATCATCCGTAGGGATTCACAGAACTTCTACGGCATGTACCAGGGTCTCAATGCACGTCATCAGAAGCATCATATTCATCAGGGCAGTATGCATTCTGCACAAAAATTTTCAGTTTCAATCCCAAATTGGAAACATGATTTTCAAAATACCAGGAAATTGTTGTGGAATGGAAGTCTAGTTACACTACTCTACACAATACAATAAAGAAGTTAGAAGTAAAATAAATCCCAAATAAGAAGAGGCCTCAGATGGTGAACTATTATTTGAAGCTCACCTGCTATGAAAGAATCCCAAAGTTTTGCCAAGTACAATCATGCAAACACCAATAAACTGATGTAAACAACAACAAACCCACTCTGCACTTCAAAATACATCCTAGATCTAACACCATGTTATTACTCTGAAAATACAGTAGTGGATTCTCTAGGTATTTGCTTGTGCCAAACCCATAAAACATAAAACCAGAGTCCTTAAAAGAGTCACACAATATACAGTGTCAGCAGTCAAATTTCCTCTTAACTTACAATTTTTACTGTCTTATTTATATGCCCAGCTGTTTTAAGATTAAACAAACTCACCTTTAAGAAGTCTAAAAAGGCAGGTTTGGTGGCACATGTTTTCTTGAGAATCCCTACTGCAGTACTGAAGTTGTTTACATATTCACTGTACGCATCCAGTACCATAGATTTAGAAAACTGAAAACATAAAAAGGTAAACCTTAACTATAAATACAAAAGATCCCTGAAAGCATAACTACCTAAACCTCTGACTGTCGAGGACTCGCCTTGCTCAGAGCTAAGGGCTTTGCTTGGCCTAGAGCTGGATCTGCAGAAATACTGGTGATGCCCAAAATAACCTTTCTGTGGAAGACAGGTTGGAAACCTAAAGATGTAACAGCTGTACATTACAAAACGTAGATTTACAGAAGTAGCTTCATCTTGGCTACGACACTAGGGAAGAGCCTGGGGACTATGGGCAATCAAAGGGCATCCACTGAGATTCAACGTGGCTGCTGGGATCCCCTGATCACCTCACTGCTGCTTATCTTCCAGATTTGCTGGACCAGCCAAGTCCCAGGGCCTTCATGCCCCCTCTTCCACTGATAAGGGTTTACCAGGAAAGCAGAAAGATTGTGCGGCCTGCAAACACCCATGTGAAGGGTAAGATTGCTGCCCATTGCCTCCTTAGTAATTTTATCCCGCTCTTCTGCAGAACTGGTCTCATTAACACTACATAACTTGCTTCAGTCAAAACAAGACAGGTTTGCTTTAAACAGCAAATCTTTAGTAACCGTTTCATTTTGACTGAAACAGGGTCAAAGCACTCAGAGACACAGATTCCAGATCTCTTACAGCAGGCATGAAAAGGTGGTAATTTCCAGCAGCTGGGTGACAACAAAACAAAGTACTCAAACCAGCAGGTAGGCAGCCTTTTCCATCTGCACACTCGTGGTGGGAACAATGTCCTTCTATCAGCCTTCTTGTTTTCTCTAATTTAAAGCAGTGGCTAGTTCAGTCCTTTACCAAATGGACTTCCATTAAGGGTGGGATAGTATTTTAAAAATACTCTTTACCTGTGCCCCAGGCTCAGTTCAAATCCAAGAATTCAGGACATCACCTACTGTGTCTTTTTCTACTCCCAAACATACTATCTACAACCACCTACTTTTTAAGAGATGCTGAACCTCAATCTCACCTTAATTTTGGTGGGTTTGTGAATGTCTATCTCCTCAGAAAAAGAAACTGTTTATTTAAATGTCTGAGCACTTGATCAAAGCCTGAAAATTTTGCCCACAATCTTTTCACATCTGCCAACAAAGCCGAAGATGTGCTGGTGTCAGCTTCCTTACCAGGATGGTATCATACATACCCTGACAAGTTGCCACAGGCATTGGAGAATATGGGAATCATAGAATCACGGAATGATTTGGGCTGGAAGGGACCTTTAAAGGTCATCTAGTTCAACCCCTCACACCCACACTCCTCCCCCCCCGCCCCACAATGAGCAGGGACATCTTCAACTAGATCAGGTTGCTCAGAGCCCCATCCAACATGACCTTGAATGTTTCCAGGGATGGGGCATCTACCACCTCTCTGGGCAACCTGTGCCAGTGTTTCACCACCTTCATTATAAAAATGTTTTTCCTTCTATCTAGTCTAAATCTACCCTCTTTTAGTTTAAAACCATTACCACTTGTCCTATCGCTACAGGTCCTGCTAAAAAGTTTGTCCCCATCTTTATAAAGTAGCAAAGTTAGAGAGATATGGAAATGGAATAACAAGCCTAAAATAAAAACAGATTATCTGTTCAGATACATTTGCTTACTGAAGCAACAAAGACATCACCAATCATTTCAACAGAGTCCCATTCAGATACACGACTCGCCAGCGCAATCTGAAACATTGAATGGCACTGAAGAATTTCCTTAATTCGATAAAAGACCATTTTGAGTTTTCTTTCACTCAGTAATTTTGGTTCCATATCTGAAAGGGGCTTCTCATATTGCTGTGGGTAAAAAAAAAATACAAAAATAGATTTATACAAACAAACAAAAAAGTAGGTCTTCTACAAGCAGAAAAAAACAACTTATGTAACAGTATACACACACAAAATCTCTAAACATTTGGCATAAAGCATCTGTAGCAAAATCTATGTGAGTCATACTACAGATTCTTTAAGGCTTTGACTATTTTTCAAATTCCCAAATTATAAAATGCAAAGATATTAAGGTACCTCCAGGATTCTTTTCAGAGCATCCACGTAATTCTTCTCACTGTCAACTACAGAGCCCAAAATATACCTTCTCACAACCTGTTAAGAAACAAAGTTTTGTCTGAAGCTGTAATCAGGTAACATGTTCATCATAGATGGGAATGCTGATGATAAAATTCTCACATTAATAAAACACAAGAAACACAAAGCAATTTCAATACTGGAACTGCAATAAAATAATACTGTACCTCTTCAAAAGTAATTAAATTTACTATTACTCTAAAATTATTTAAAGAACAGAACAGTTATTGTATCTATGTCTACAACCTTTGCTGACTGTTGCAATTCCAAGATTTACTTTTGAAACTGGTCTTTTAATTTTAGATGTATAAATTTAGGCATTAATATAAATAATAATAGGTATAGATGATGTTGGCTACTTTGGTGAATTGCTGCAAAAAAACAGGTAACCAGTTTTCAAAATCAGCTTCAAGATTAATTTTCTTTTTTTAAATATGTTTTATAAATTTATTAGGACTAACCTGAAGGACAAACAAGCAAACATTAATTACCTTTTTAAGGTAAGGCCATATAAACTGTACCACTGAGAAAGTATCTGAGTAAGTCAGCTTTCTTTTTTGGCATTACCATGCATAAGTGAAAACCCCATCTCATCTATATTCATACCAATTGATAGAGTTGTAAGAGCTTCAGGAAATATTACCATATTTCATGTTTACAAACTACAGGCTATTTATCACACCTCCTTCTCCACACTTCCTGCTTCTGCAATTCAGCTGAAATGCACATTGTATGCATGTGCAGATGATATGACAGGAAGGACTGAGGAATCTATTTGGTTTAAAATTTAAACTTCTTACTGTTACTGATTAGATTTCTTGCTGGTTTTAAGGATTTGTTTTCACCCAAATCCACTTCCTAATCCAGCTTATTCCAGAGCTTTCAAAAGCAGGACTCTAAGGGAGAAGACAGCGTAAGGGCAGGATCAAACCACTCCCCACAACTACAAGGGAAGGCAAAACTGCTCCTTTTGCTATTTTAAGCCAGCCTAAATGACCATGAAACTCAAGCCTCAGACTTGCTTCTCTCTGCTCCTGATCCCCACAGCCAACTGCCTCTTCCACCATGGCTGCCTTTAATTCTCTTGTATTTTGCATTATTGAGTGCAGGTTATGCAAGGATCTTCTTTCAAGTACCGGTGTTTCAAAGGAAGACTTCAAAATTATCTGAGGCCTTGCTTAAAGATATATATGGTAAAATTAGTTGTGTCTAATTCATGTTTAGAATGGATTTAGCAGTGTCTTATTTGGTATGATGTATCAGCTGCTCTGGTAAAGGATACTAACTCTACTTTTAGTCTCAGTTCATGCTTCTGAAAAGAATAAACATCTGTAGAAAGTGGTTTTTTTCAGGCTCTATAATGCACAAAATAGATACTTAATAGTGCCTACAGGTTATTGCAATAGATACACACAACTTATGAGAGACTTGCATATAAGTCTTACATTTATATTCACAATTTTGCTAGTAACAGTAGCATACAAACATAAACAGCTCACCGTGAGTATTCAGGTCCCAGTACTAAAATGAAGCAAAAGCTATCACAACTGAGACCCAACGAGGGACATAATATTTAAACAGGCACCAGGTTTTAAACAAAAGCTATCGTGCCACCTGCTGTTTAAAACAAGCACATTCATAAAGTCAGCTGGTTTGTCGCAGCAGTCCAGGTTGGAAGGGGCTTCTGACCCTCACCCTCTCCAGCCGGGATGCCCGGGGCTGCTGCGCAGTCTGCCGGCCCCCAGCCTGTGCCATGGCACAGGGCTGCTCTGCACCAGAGCCAGGACTTGTGTTGGCCTCTCTTGAGCAGCTCGAGTTTTTCTGTAAACCTCAGCCCATTAAAGCCATGCTGACCAGCAGCCCCAGCCTCCCACACATGGCCTGCCACACCCCTCCAATTTGGTATCGCCTCCAAATGTGCACTGAAGCTTCTATCTGGATCATTAATAAAAGCATGAAACACCACAGGCCCCGTATCCACTCCTGAGGGACACCACTAACACTGGCCACCCACTTGACTTTGTACCATGGACTACAACATTCTGAGCATGGTGTCCTCACCCGTTTTCTACCCACCTTCTAGCCCACCCATACAAATGATATCTTACCTATACAGGCTACAATGATACTTCAGAAGACTGCTGAAAGCCTTGCTAAAGCAGAGGCAAATAGCATCCTCTGCTCTCCTCTGTCCACAAGCCCATGTCAAAGGGACTTAGCCTGGTCAGGCACAAATGGACTCTGGTCCATGTACGCTGTTCCTAACCACCCTCCTGCCGTTCCGAACCCAGAAATAGCTCCCAGGAGCATTTGCTCCATCATCTTCGCAGGGACTGAGGTGAAGCCAGCCTGGATGCTCCTTCTTGCTCTTCTTGAGGATGACAGTGTGACATTTACTTTTTTTCCAGTCTTCTGATCACTGCGATCTTAGACAACAGAGAAAGGCCTTACCCTCAGCACCCTTAAATCCATCCGATCTGGTCCCACGGACACCTGTATATCCACCTGGCCTCAGCACCCCCTAACTGCAGGTAACGCTTCACTCCAGCAGGACCTGCCTCCAGGCTCAGGGGCTTTGGAGGCCTGAGGACAAACCTCACCAGGAAAAGCTGAGGCAAAGGTGGCACAGAGTACCTCAGCCTTTTCAGTGCTCTGTGTCCCTGCCCCACCAAGCAGCAGACCCATATTTTTCTTAGCCTTCCTTTTGATGCCAAGGCACGTATAAGAAACCTTTCATTGTTGCCCTTCACACCTCACTTGCTCCAGCTGAGCTTTGGCTTTCCTAACTCCATTCCTGCCCACTTGGTCAGCTCCTCCTGGGTCGATAAGCAACATGTATCATGACCTACACAACAATTACTAGTTTGCTCCAAACCAAGAGCGCTCTGTTTTTCCAAAAGAGGGTACGTTTATTCTTAATTACATACCAAAAAAAAACCCCAAACCCAAAACCCCAACAGTGAAACTCTCAAACCCCTATTTGGAAAGAAGGAAAAGACAGCATTCAGATTGATGCTGAGATCTTACATTATAATGAAATCTTACAGTAACGTAACACAGGTTGGTAACTGCATTGTTACAAGATTTCCACTTCACTGTGCTAAACACATTAGAAAAACAGACGTCACTAAGCAAACCAAAAAACTTATACCACTCTCCTCAGCTGCCCCTTAGTTTGGTTTTTTGCTCATTTTCTGAAAGTACTGACCAACTCATGACTTGACACCACAAGAAGCTAAAAACTCTTATATAGGTATTACTTGTCATAACAATACAGTATCATGAACCCACAGGATTTATTTTCAGCCAAAATTTCTAACTGATGCTGATTTCAGTGTTTTTTGAAGTGGTTTCTACAGAGTTTGAGGTGGAGAACAGTAAATTATGCTCTTCTGTAGACTTGACTTTATTGGGGACAAGGTTTTTGTTTATTTGGTGGTTTGTTTTTTTGGTTGGTTTTTTTTTTTTTTTTAATCAGGAGAAACCTTAAGATTCAGAGAGCATACAGGATGTTCTCTAAATTCAAAATAGAAATCCTGGAGCACCTGGAGCAATGTCTCCTGACTCAATAAAAAAGTTTAAACTCTTTACTTTTTTTGCTCAAAACCATCACATCTAGTTTAAGTATTCAGGTAGTGAAACAATATAATTATTATAGATAATTTTATAACACAAACCAACATTTTGCATCTCTGGCTGAATTCAGGACTATATGCATACATACCAATTTGCAAAAAACTACTTATTCAGTCCTGAATTTGATGTCCACTTAATTTATGTTAAATGCCAATATATTTGAAGAGCAAGGCACCTGGGAGCCATTCATGTAGAGCAGAAGGGGAAAAAAGAGGCAGAAGACCGTATTTCTAAAAGCCTACTACCTGCTGCTGTGATAATCCTTCAGGCATAGGAGTCATAATTGCTTCTGTATGCATGCAGTCCACATCAATAAATAAATTTAGCTCCTCTTCTTCCAGACATGATGATCTATGATCTACAAATAATTGAATAACCAAAATGTCAACTTTTACAATATGTAGTTGAAAGAAGAAGAAAAAAAAAAGCAAGCAAAGATCCTATCATCCAAGCAAAGTAATTGCACAGCAGTCTTATTTTCACTTACCAAACAAATTTCCCAGCACTTCTGTATCACCTGTGAAATCACATAAATACCACCACTGATAGGCGCTCTAATACAAAACATCTTTCAAAGGTATCTCAAAACCCTGAAATCCACACAGCAGGAGAGAGCCTATGCGTCTTTTTCTTGACCTCTACTCCCTCTTCACAACCAGGGGAACAGGGCTGTCCAGAGTGCAGGACATGACAACTAGGGTTAAAAGACTGCAGCTCCAGGGCCAGCAGTTTTGAAATAAATGACCTTTGGGAAGAAATTAAACGCACCCATAATATGATCCAGCTTAAAAAATTCCATGCACCCTTCCATAACCGAACTAAAATAAGTAGCCAAACGTACCAAAATGTTGGCTTTCATCAGAAATGAGAGTAAGGGATTCTGCATTGCTCCCTATGTGCTAATTTTATGCAAAAAGCACCACCAAAATGCAGTGATAGGTGGCAGTACACAGCCAGCCAAACAAGCAGACACGAGGAAAGGAGAGAGAAAGAAAGAACAGCGTGAGAAACTGTGTCTTAGAACAGAAAGGGAAGTAAGGGAAACAGATCTGTTGGCTGGGAAGAATTCATGAGTTTATTCAACAAATTTGGCCCTAGCTCTCTGCTGATTTGGTAAGTGGCTAAGGGATTAAACCCTCCACAGACATCCTGTGTCTGCTACCTAACCTCTAGAAATGTAAGGAGGAATGACGGGTCCACTGTAACACTGCCCTGCTGAAGCAGATCATCTTCTCCTGTGCAACAGCAAGAAGTTGAGGGTACATTTTTGATCACGAAACTTTGTGCAAATAACTTTCTATTTTCTGTCTGTGAATTAGGTGAGTTCAGAAGCAGTTAGAGGCCATGACAGGGATGCAAGATGTGTCCTGGTCCTTACAGATGGGATGCAGCTTTATGTTAGCTCACTCACTAAAAATGTCATGTTCCAGCCTTGTGGTTTTAGCTTCCTAAAATTGCAGTTTTATAAGCTCTGAAGGTACAACCATTCAATTAGTTGGGCAGAAACTTGAGCAGAAAGACATACCACCTCTCAGACTTATCCTGAAGAAGAAATAGGTTTGTATTCAGTTACTACCCCCTGCCTCTTGCAAAAAATTAACTGTGGACTGCTGCTGCTGAGGCTCATGATGGAGTGCTGACGTTTGTTCTTAACTAGAGAAAGAACACAAATACTTTTAGCTTTTTGGTTTTAGACCACTTTGTTTTCCCAATCCAAAGTCACAGCTTTCAAAAATCACCAAACTGATAAAGCAGAACAGTCTCTCCCCCTACATCCACTCTTAAGCACGGAAAGCATTTGTTATCCCTTGGCCACAACAAACTTTTTAAATAGTCAGGTATCACTCCACTGAAAACCATGTCATAACAGCAGACTTGCCTGACATTCAGGAGTTCCTTGATGGAGGGAACTGAACAGACTTAGTACCTTAACATAATTTCCATACTCCCATATACCAATACCTATATAGCACCTATGACACTGTTTGGTGGGATTTGTTGTTGTTGTTGTTAAGTAGACCCTTCTCTGTGGTCCTCAGGTTTCTCAGGTCACTCAGGTTCTTGCCCCAAACCTAAAACTACTCAAGATGCACTGACCACACTGTCATCTGAACTGAATATTATACCATACTTTATTGATATAAAGCTGTTTTCATGCATCCAGTACTCTGCTCCCAGTACAAAAACCTGCTAGGCTATTTACTTTCTTTCTCAGAAATGACTAGAGAGTAACAAACACAGTACAAATGGCACATACCTTGAGAAATAAAAGATTTTGTTCTAATGAAAGAACGACCCTTTTTTACAGCTGCCTTTGTCTTTTCGAGCCCATCTTTGGTACCTTCTCTAGCAGCTCTCATAAGCTTTTGCATCTGTAAGATAAAACGTACAGTCTACATGTTCAGTGAATAATAGGAACACATTTGAGCATACCACACAGAATACTTTTGATCAAAGTATCTTTAAAAAGAATACTGTCAAGTAGTTTAGGCTATAAATATAGCCCAAAAATCAAAGGAACATATAGTAAGTACACAGATCCATCAAAGCTCAGATCTGAGCACCTGTACTTTTTCTTAACAAAATCAAACCTGGAGAAAGGGACTTACTTTACGTCAATATTGTATGCAAGCCTAAAATAGCAGAAATGTTTAAGAACCCTTCTGCATCAAACATCTGAACTCAAAATAGTCTCAAATGCTCAGCTTTACGTTATATAACAAATAATACTACGAACAGGTCATTAACAAAGTTCTTTACCATCTTCCAATGTCCCACTAACTCTGTCAAAGTATTTCTGACCTAAAGACAATGCCCTAGACTCAGTTCTGTATTAGCTATATTCTTATATAAACACTGTTTTGCAGAAAATGTTACAATAATTTCATTAATTGAAAAAATAAGTTGATTTAATTACAAATTGCATAATTTTATAGTAGTACACTACTACAGCAAAAAAATTTCATGCAAAAAAAAAAACCCCAAAGTGTTGTTTTGCTAGGACATATTAAAAAAAAACTTTGTACTTTTGCTTTCCCAAAATGCCACCACAGCAAAAAATCTCCACTACTGTCAGAGCTGTGCTGACATCAGAACACAAACAAAGCTGTCTTGCTGCAATCAGGCAATTTCTCGGTTTGAACCAAAGTTTTTAGTAAAAACCCAGCCTTTTCATACTGGCTCCATTCAGAATGGAGAGCACCGAGATTCTGACTCCCACAGTTTGATCCCGGATGGTGGGAGAGCCAGGGCCAGGCTAGCCCTACACAGCTCAGCTGGGTCTCAGGCAGGTGCTGGGGCTGTATGCCTGGCTCATGGTCTGGGATAAGGGCACCAGTCAGCAGGGAAGGACAATGCCCTATCTCATCTTCTGAAACTGTTACCATTAAAAATAAGCATGAGAAAATGTCCTTGATGAAGTACTCTTAAGAAAAACTGCATAATAATACAGCACGTTTAGGACTCATATCATACAAATTATTGCCTGCTTTTTCAAGTTATTGTTAAAAGAAAAAGACAACATTGTCTGTGTTGGAAAAAGCAATCATTTAAACATAGCTAGTTACAAAAATCAACTACACTACCTTCAGCTCATGTTTTTGCTTTAGTTGCTGAATCTCTACTGCTCCCACAGTGTTTGCCATCAAATCTTTCATCTTTTTTTCATAATGCTCCTTTAAACGCGTTAGGTCATGAGAAAGCTACAGTGTATAAAAAGACACAGTCTTTTCAAAAAACCTGCAGTGCAAACTTCATGCTACAGTACTCGCGTATATCATGCATGTTGCCCGCTCCGCCTGCTGATACACAATCAAGGGAAAATTATCATTTAGGGAGGCTCCGACCCAACGAATAGACCGTCACTCCTGTGCATCGCTGTACTTTCTGAAACTTGGCCAGGCACCTTTGCGCTACGCTGGCAACTCTTTACAGAAAGGGACAAAGCCGCTTAGTCTAAGCTAACTGCGTGTTAATTATGTTGTGCACACCTCTTACAAACCATATGGAAACAACGCATCAACTTCACCCACAAGCATCATTCAGTGGAGCACAAACCCTAATGAGTATATTTCTGACTATCCTTCCAAACAGTGAATCGGAAGAATTCTCAAAGGCTGAAAAGCCTGCAGAGGTTGCTGGCAGCTGAGAGTATGGAGAACAACAGTGCTAGTGAGTTGGGCAAGGAGACACTAACAGAGAGGACGCACAGTCTTGTAATTACCCAGTGCATGGGAATCGGGAAGCGTATGTTTTTCCTCAGCTCTATCACACCCTCATTGTATGACCATGGGTGTAACCATCCTGTACATGAATATATCCATTTGCAAGGTAAGGAAACTATGCCAGAGAAATACTCTGGAATACTAAGTAACATTTGTTAAGCATTTTGAGAAAGCCAGATAAAAGAGGTTAAAACATAACTAGAAAAAAAAGAAAATACAGGGTGTGCCCGATAATAGAAGTCCAATGGAAAAACCCTCAGCTTGATGTCAAGAGTTATTTGGCAAGAGATGAAAGTATCAGGAAAGAGAAGGTCTACAGAGTTGAAAACAAAGGGACAGGTCTGGCACTTAACTCCGCTAGGCTGGGTCAGGATGTGATTACCTCCAACATGATGATTCTGGCATTACAGCAATATAATTAAGAACAGCATCTGGTTCACAGACTAGAAATATTTAATAGCACAAAAACCTTCTCATCTTAAAATCAATAAATAAAAAATAATCAAAAGTCATAATAAAAAAGTGACTTTGAGGTAAGTCATACCAGCACTTACAATTAAAATTCCCACCTCCAACCTTCCCATACTTTTCAACAGACAGAAAAAATAATAAGCAAGGCAAGTCCCTCATAGGCTCTGAAAGACTACAGAGGATGTGCTGGGAAAATACTGTAACATCCATCGCAAGACCTGAGGAGAAGTTAGAGTGCAAGGAATGGATACAGAGAATAGGTATAAAGTTGAATGGTTTCTCAGCAATCCTAAAGTTTCTGTCCTTCCTCATCCTCTGCCAAACCCCTTCTCTAGTTTCCTGACTTCTCCACCTCCCAGTAACCCATCCAGGTGCAGCAGCCCCTCTGACTTCTCCGTCCACCAACTAATGTGTTCCTAGGCTCCTCATCCTCACCCTCACAAGGCAATCCTCAAACCCTTTTGTCCCAGGCCTGGAAAAGCCAGCTGCAGGGCACTACCCCACAGCACGCCTCTCTCCTCCCACCAGTCCTCAGTCTCTTGCTCAGACACTCTGTGCCTGATCCTGGCACTATCAACTCTCAACTCCCTGCCAACAGTTTCCTGTGACAGATCAAAGTATACTTACAAGCATTTAAAAAATGGCTTTAAACCTTTCTTTGTGCACATGTGTAAACAGATTCCTATGACTATGGCCAAAGCTGAAGCTACAGATAACAGGAAAGATTAAAAAAAAAGAACAAAGCAGCAGCCATGTTAAGACTTACACACTCACATTCAAAGTTATTCCCCAGTCTCTTTTACAGGGATTAAAAAAAAAAAAAAAAAAAAATTCAAACTTGGTTTTCTTCAGTCTAATTAAACAACTCCCCAGAAAGAAACAGCTGCAGCAACTTAAACTTGTTCTAGTCAGGACAAAAATCAAAACAAAACCAGAAGACGAGCTCTCAGCTTACAAAGTGCTGATCTGGGTGGGCTCAAGTCTTGCAGTTAATTGCTCGCTCCCTGATTTCTGAAGGGCAGGCGGCAAAGATGGAGGTGGGGGGAGAGCAGATAATGTGAACTGGAGGGAAACACGGACAGTGAGACTCTTATTCTCATCCGGATAAGAAACCTGCAAAATGAAAATAAGGATCCCATGGAAGAACACCCTGGCCACTACCCCTGCATCCTCCAGCCACGGGGTGCTGGAGCAGCCAACAGTATGCAGCTGTGAAGTGGCTCTTGGGTGCCTATCACCAGCCAGCACGCACTGGGGGGACCTGAGGATTTTGTAATGACTCTGGGCACCGAGCCTGGGCCTGCCTGGCCCCACTCTGCCTCCCATCCCCATCCTCCAAGCGCTCAGAGCAGGCAACCAGCAGCAGGAGGCTGCCCAGGTCCTGGGCAAGACTTCCCTCTCATAGAAAGGGCAGGAGGAGAGGAGCCAAAAAAGCAAGAGCATGGGAGTCTGAGAATCCTCCTGATGTGCAATCAGAAAGATGCAGTGAGGGCACGCACCCATGCCGTCAGTGTTCTCCTGCCTCCCGCAGCACAAATGTAGCCAAAGATACTAGACCAGAGATGTGTCACAGATGCATTATTTTAATCACGCCACCTCTCTTCTCTCCTTAATAAATGGTACAGACTTCTCTTTGATCACAAAAACCTTTTATTTTCAGGTGGTTTTTTTTTTTAAGCTCAGTCACCTTCAAACAACCGAAGTGATACAGATCTAAGACAGAAAGGTAGAGAACACTGGCAAACGGTTTTGTGACTTTTGAGCACCTAAAGGATCCCAAAACTTCAAATCTTGTCAGGCTTACCCCCATTTCTTCTTCACATTATTTTCCATGCTCATTTACCACTTACACTAATCCAGCAGCTGCAAAAGAAGAAAAGGTGAGGAACTGCCCACAAGCAAAAGTAATGTCATTTTTAATTTCACTTTTATCCAATTTGAGTTTTTTCTGGTTTTAAGGAGCTTCCATTTAATATTTTAATCTTTTCTTTCCCCTGTTACAATTTGTTGTGGACTGTCACTCCCACACTGATTCATGTCTCCTTTAAAAAGGTGCTGTTGGCATTTGCAACTGGATTGAGGAGAAGGGAAATACAGGTGAGAAGGGCAAGTGCTGGAAATGAGGATAATCTCAATGACTGAGCAGCACTGCGGGATACATACATGTTTCTTGTGGTTGCCTCGCAAAAAGGAGCTGGGAATTCCATTTTTACACTCAGAATCACTCTGTTCTTCATAGCTTTCAAACTCACTTGAACTCCACCCATATTCCAGCGAGCTGTTTCCACCATCATCACCGTTTTCAACATCATCATAAATCATTTCCTCTGCAAGAATTAAACCAAAATAAAAAGTGCTACACTGAAATTTCGGTTTGTTCAAACACCAAAAAACTGTTCAGGATGCACTATAAAGAACTATACAGACTTTTGTATGCACATTTTTAAAATGTGAATTAAATCCAGTATTCAAACAACCAAAGTGGTCTGTCTCTGTTGAAACAGACTACTAAAAGAGGACAGCATTATGGGTACACACCACAATCCTTTTAAAAACATGCCCTACTCAAACTACATTGTTTTGCCCAAATCCTACAAGTTTTAGAAGAAATTCAAAAGAAGTTCCAACGGCAGCTGTGAACACATGTCTGCACTGAGAAGAAGCCTCCTTCCCTATGCAAGCTTGCCATTTGTCCCTAGGAACATCTTCATCACCAGCTCAAATGACAAATGCTAAAACATTGCAAGAATCAAACGAAAATGTCACTACTTCAAGCAGAACAGATCAGACCAAAGTAGCAAGAAACATGTTACACTATGACATTTTATGACTTGTCGTTCTTGCAACTCCACCAGTCACTAGGAGTCTCCCATATCCCATATGGGCAGGTTACCTTGCCCATAATCTAGTCTAAGAGCTTGAAGTATTAACCTTTTCAAGACATAGAAAGCTATATTGCAAAGGCTGACCAAAGTATCACCTGTTAAAGACACGGGTCTTTTTGTTGGCACAGATGTTACATATGACAAACTGACTCAAAAAAAAAAAAAAAAAAGGAAAATGAAAATTTTTACTGCCAATTACTTATCAGGAAACAGGCATTCGCTCTACATGCAGCATCATTTGTCATTACAAGTAGAGAAGTGTGGACACTTCTGCCAGGGATTGCTATTGTCAGAGATTATAATGCTTCATTTAAAACTGTCTCATATTCAATTCCGTAAACAAAAGTTGTGTTTTCATTTTAAGATTGAAGTTTTATATAAATTGAGAAAAAATACGCACTCAAAAGAAAAGTTGACATACTTTACACATTCATCTAAACCCTGGATTCTGTGATTTAAAAACTACATTTGGAGCAATAATAAAATTTTAGTATTAACATTAATTAAATTCTTCAGAATTAACACAGCTGAATCTCCTCTAATTTGGAAGAATCAAATTTTAACAATTTTTTTTTTCAAACCTCCATGAATATCAAGATTGTCCTTAAAATACACTTACTGAAGACGATATTTTAGTGTCTTTTTTTTATTTATCTAGCACAATGAATAATTTAAGAGAATTGTCATAGTAAGTCAAAATAAGTCAAGACTTATATAAGTTCAACTTTTGCAATGCCAGTATCGGGGTAGGCTATACCCAGTGATTTGGTGGACATATCTTGTCCCTGTGCTAATGTAGACTGAGCTCTGACTGTGACTTTTTTGGAACAGTTGTGTCTCCCTGACAAAATATACAATTAATAAACATCAAGATCACGAATGTTCAAAGATGAAATTTCCCTCACAAACTATTTTCTCAGAAACTTTCAATGTCTTTGGGGACAAACAGAAAGCCAAAATTTTACTTAGTATCTTGTGGGTTAAGCTGAAAATTCCGACCAAGATGCCCAGCAGAGCTTTGCTCCATGTCCCACATCCCTCCCCAGCTCAGCCTCCTGGCCTTTGTGTATGTGTTCCCTGACTGAGCAGCCACAGCGCAAAGATGTCCCTGCCCAGAGCAGCACAGTCCACTGAAGGACCTTCCAGTAACAGAAACATTCAAGTCATGAATATAACACAATACTTTCACATAATAAATGAAACAAATTTGAGTAATAATTTGTAAAACACCTTGACTGAAGACCACTAAGGACAAGAAATGAAAATATTAGAGCTTTAAAGATGTGTCACACATGAAAGCTTAAGTGTTTTCTTGACTCATTAACAACTTCAGCATCAAACACCTACACTCTCCGAGAGCCATGACAAGTAGATGCCAAGTTCCTAATAAGCCGATCCACCCGAACATAAAATCAGTTAGTAGCAACCAAGCTTTAAGCACAGTCTTCACAATAACCAGAAGCTGTAAAACAAATCTGAGTGAGAACTCATTGAAGTAGGATTCTTGAGCCCTAGCTCCACCATTCCCAGTAAAGGTAAAATCTTGGCTCCAGCAACTACTATAAGATCTATTCTGCCCCTTCCAAACATGGTCACACCATCAGGAGCTGGACCACTCCAGAGCTGAAATAAAATATTTCCGTAGAGTCATAATCAGGGTGGTAAATAGCCACGCTGAATCTCCTCTTCCATCTGTCAGGTACTTTTATGTTGAAGCGGGACTTTCAAAAATAGAGCAGTTCTCTGTATCACCATGACAACGATGCATTATCATAGATTATTTAACTATTTAAAACACCCTTTTCCTACCCTCCTTGCCTTGTTTAGGTCACTATAGCTACAATACCCAACACTGTAAATCTCTAATATACAGAAGACTCAAGAATTTGGGACAGTATCTATAGAACACAGCAGAATTCAGCTTCTAAGAAGAGCAGCATAGGAGACCTGCTGAGATAAAGTCTTTCAAGAGTTAGTTTAATTCTGAACTTAATTTGAACTTAACTTGAAATTCTGAACTGATTATTGACACAGTGTTAATTCCATTTACACATATTTTAGGTACTTAATGAACATATCTATTCAGTATACATGCACATAATTCCATATTACATTGCTTTCAATGTGGTCTGTAACACAAAGACCTCAAACCTGGTTCAGAATCTGAATTTTCTCTTGGCACATCATCGTAAATTACTTCATCTGGGTCTAAAGGCAAAACAGAAAAAAAAAAAAAAATTAGAAACCCCCTAAAATTTGAATGGAACCAACAAACAGTGTTTAAAAAGCTTTTGGACAATGCCCTTAATAACACATTTTAACTTTTGGTCAGCCCAGAAGTAGTAAGGCAGTTGGACTAGATGATTGGTGTAGGTCCCTTCCAACTGAAATATTCTGTTCTATTCCATTCTAAAGAATTTTGGTTATATTGGGACATATAAATAAAATGGAGATATGACTCACTCTCCACTAGCATTTTGCTAGTGCATCTAAATCATCATTCAAATAATGCAATAATGCACAAAACCAGTATAAGGTATTTCTGAAATTTCACAGTTTATCTGCATTGTTTATGATGACCTTTGGTAGCCTGAAAACAGAAATCAACTTCAACACCCAACATTTCCCCCTCCTTTTTACAGCACTATGGTATGTTCTGTGCTTGTTGAGGGCTACTCAGTGCCTTACTAAATGGCTTTAGAGAAGCTGTAATAGACATTTTTTAAAAAGAAACAAAACTAAATAATGTAATGATCATTGTAGCACATTAAGAGGCAGGACAAAGATGCAAATTCTTCAGTCACTTCAAATGACATGTAAGATGAATGTCCAGCCCAGTGAGAACAGCTGAGAACAGGCAGGACAACCTGTCCTCAAACCACACGGCCTCTGTTCTGGTTTAAAATGTAGCTGCCAGGCAAGAGCCAAGGGCACACACTGAGAAAAAGTGGCAATTCCTTCCCTTCCACCTTCTCCAAGAACTTATTCGCCAATTACTGCATCAGAACAATTTCATACACAGCCACAGAGCAGACTCTCAACTTGAGCAAATTTCCACTGTACATGATGGAGCTAAATGATTTCCTTAAGACAGTGATGAATGATTCCACAGACTCCAAAAAGCACCCCATGGAAAACTGAATGTTAACTTTATTCTAAAATACACAATATTGTTACACTGATGAATGTTTTAACTGGTATAACTCGGTTCTGGAACATATCTGAAAAAATACAATAAAAGTGAACATGGGCATTCCTGTAAAATATGTATGTTCATATAGATGCACACATACTGTTGATCACAACTTAAAACTGACCTTCTTCTATAGTTGTACTTCATCACTTACTGATACTTACTTTCCATCCATGCTGTATTTGCAGGATCTGCAACCCACTTGGCCAGAGCATCATCCTCCCTCTTGGCCTGGTTATCTTCACTTGAAAAAAAAAAAGGCCACAAAATAGAAGCATTAAAAGCTACACCACAATGCTTTTAAACAACTGTGAAGACAAGACAATAAGTATCTTGCTGCCTTCCAGTTCCCACTCTGAGGCTGCTGATTACTCAAAACCACTGCTTCACTATGTAATTAAGAGATTATTAATCTATTTAACAGTCTGACAGTTTTAGTCAAGAAATTGAAAATGCTTCCCTTCAATCTCAAGAAAAATTTTGCTTTTGAATTCTTCTACTAGAACACAGAAAACTCTCTCTTAGAAAGCAGTGAAGTAAGAGCTGTTCTTTCACTGTAAATAAGACTAAAGACTTTCTGGGCTACATCAGGAGCCATCAGGTTTGGCAAGGCTGTTATCCTCCTCTGGTCAGTGCTGGTGAGGCTGAACCTGCAGCAGCATGTCCAGTTTTGGCTTCCCAACACTGCCCTTCTAGAGGGTTGTGGAGAAACTGAAGCTATCTCTAGAGAAGCTACCGCTAGAGAGATGTGGAGAAATTGAAGTTGGGGACTAAAGCACATGGCCTACAAGGAAAGACTCCATGGAAGACACAGAGCTTATTTAGTCTGGTGAAAATGATGCTATGGGGTGAGCCAACCACAGCTACAACTATGTGAAAGAGAGTTACAGAGGTGATGGAGTTAGGGTTTTTTTTTTTGTTTGGGTTTATTTTGGGGTTTTGGGGCTGGTTTTTTTCAGTGCCAGATGATACACAAGGGGGAATGGTCAACAAACTGCATGTTGGAAGATTTGGTTTGGACCCCTAGGGAAAAAAAATTCACCAAAGGGTAGTATAGCAGGGACGACTGCCCAGGAAAGCTGCAGCATCTCCATCCTTGGAGGTTTTCAAGGCTCAGCTACCAAGGCCATGGCTGATCTAATGGTGTGTTGGCAGTGGTCCTGCTGAAAGCAGCAGGCTAGACGACACGATCTTGAGCAACCTGTTGCAGCTGACATTGCTATGACTCTATAAAAGTTAAACCTAGTTCCTTCAAAAATGTCATGCATGGCTACACATGAGACTTCAACCAGTGCTGATTTTGGTACACAACCAGAGTTATGGAGTTAAGAAAATGAAAATAAACAAACATGGACGTGTCGCACAAGAAAAATAAAATACTTGATTTATCAAATGTAAGCCTTCTCAGGAATTAAGGTTTTACAGATCATTAAAACATGCTGAACTGGCAATCACCTATTTTGAGGCTCCTCTGAATTTACAGAATTACAGTGACATTCTTCAGTTGCTGACTGTGTACCTGCTAAGCAGAAAAAAAAAAATATATAATCAACAAAATGCTTGCAATAAAATGTCAGTGTGGTTCAAATGGTATGTTTTAGCACAAGAAACTGATTTTACTAGTTCATTGCAATATTTTTACTCTTAAACACATCTAAAAAAATTTGTAAGTTTCTTCACACTATCTATTTTTGCAAATGAAAGAATTCAGAGACACAGCAATTTGGTATAAGAGCTGTTAAGAGGAAATAACAGTGTCTGATGCATTTAATTCTCATCTCGCAAACATATATCCCTCTACAGGCAATAACAACCACAAACACATTTGCTTTTACTTGCCAATATTCCTAATAGTGGTAGACAGCAAAGGCTGCAAAAAAAGGTATCACAGTACATGAAATTACAGTAGAATTGCTGCCTAGCTAAAGAATAGTATATTGAAAACACAAGAAAGCAAAAAAAGGCAAGATATGGGGAGCCTTCTGTTCCTCCTGCTCTCTCGACTTTAAGCTGTCAGCTTTGCCAATTCTAGTTACAAAATCGGGGATTGTTCCTGTTTCTGTAATCATCCATAGTTATTTCCCTTTCAAGTTTCCTCTTCTGTCTTAAAATTGTACTAAAGGACAAACAGAATTCATCAAATCATCAAGGAAAACATCCCACAACAACTCTGAGTTCACAAGGCTTGGAAAATAAACAAACAAACAAACAGAAGTGCATATAGAGAAGGTAAAAGGGACAGGAACTCTGCCAGGGCATAGATAAGCATGATAAGGTATGAGAAGAAACCATTTGGCTTGAACACTGAACTATGGCTCTGGAAATTATTTCATGACATTAAAGGGGATTAGCATTAATCATTCTTAATGGCAAGATAAGACAGGAGTCCTCCCTTGTAGTACTGTATGTTGTAATAAAGTGCCAGCAAAACAAAGGTCAAGCATCACCAACTTAAAGAAGGGTTGAGAAAGAACTGACTGCGTGCATTTGTTTTTTCTTATGCATCTTTACTCAGGTATCTCAATCCTTGTACAGCAAGCAGAGTCCCGTAGGAATTTTTTTTTTCTTTTTTTTAAAAGTAGACTGACATTTTTCTTCCAAGTCTGACAAGAAATTTTAGTTCATACTGCAGGATAGAGTTCTTTTTCTACTTTGACACAAAATCTCCCAC
The DNA here is from genome assembly GCF_030463565.1 of Pelecanus crispus. Lineage (NCBI taxonomy): Eukaryota > Metazoa > Chordata > Aves > Pelecaniformes > Pelecanidae > Pelecanus > Pelecanus crispus. Next base: position 109,057,399 of record NC_134645.1, read on the forward strand.
AGATGTCCAGGCTGAGAGCTACATAAGCATTTACAAAACAGCACGGGCACCTGAAATTAAACAAGGATTCCCCTTCAAATAAAGTAAGGTGTGTAAATACAGTACCTTCTTCATCTACAGAAACACTGCGTATTATGACAGGACTGGAGTATGCTGGCAGTATCAAAGGTAAATTAGATGGCACAGCATAGCCACAGGGGACAGGAACAGAATATCCACCGGACAAGTTCGGACTTGCACATTCATCTTGAGGACTTGGTTCTGGTGATGAGGATAGATCCTTGTCTTGGACTGGTGAAATATTTATGACTGAGTAGGGATTTACTTTGGCTGGAGTGCCTTCCACAGCAGGTTCCAATGTTCGTAGATTCTCGCTGTTTTCTAAATTATCAGCCCCTTTAGCTGAAAAATTAAACAAACAAACAAAAAGTTTTATTTTTCATACCTGTTCAAGCTGCTTACTATTGCTTTTTGCAAATATCCTACACACTGATATGACCCTTACTATACAAGTCGCTTACAATCTATGACTCATAAAATTCCCACACGGTAGTGCTATCCTCCCCATTTTACAGATGAGGAAGGCAACAACAAAACAAGCTGGGTTACAAAGATACCCATGGAAAAAACAATAACTGGATTCTAAATCCTGAATAGGAGGATTCCTGACAAGTAGCCAGGGTCCTTTTTTGCTTGTCATAAGCACATGGCTGAAAACAGCCTTAAACCCTGAAGGTTAACAACTGGATTCTAGACAAATTTGGATCTTATAAATACAAATACAAGAAACATTTTAGGAATAGCCATGAGGAGAGAACAAGTTCACTGGAGGGACACCCCTGAAAGAACAGTCCTGAAAATGCTCTGTTAAGGGGAAAGAAAATAACTTCCCAAGTTTTCCTCTTTGAAAATAAATTATTTTCTGTTACACAAAGTTCCTGGTATTTCTTGAGACAAGCTGAGGTACAGCAGAACCAAAGGCCCCTCTGAAGTGAGCTGCAGAACTGCATCCCAAGTGATCAAAAGCTGTAAAAACAACTTCACAAATGGGTGAACAAGCAACAGATTTTCAGGGAAGGATGGTGTTTAAATTCCAGGTTGTCAAACTGCATAGTCACCTGAAGAGTTATCTATCTTTAATTGCCGTGAGCACAATGACTCCACTTACAAAAGGAAATTGGATCAAAGTCAGCAAAATCAGCTGTTGTCCATTTGAGCAGAATACAACGATTTCCAGACTACACCCCAGCACTGGGAACATCTGCATGTGTTGGAACAAATGTTTTAATGTTTAATAAAATAAGACTCCTGTTTATAAACAAAATTCACACATTCTGACTCCATTTATTTTTATGCACATCATCTTAAGATCAGTAACCAGCAAGCTTAGCTGTGAAAGCAGTTTATCTCAAGCCATCCACATTCCATTAGAGCTGCAAGGGCATAAAGTTTTCCTGTAGCATGGCACTGTGACTGAAACCAATCTACTGGATGTCACACTTGGATGGGAAACCTCACAGAAATTACATGTGACGGCCACTTGCCTTGTCAAATCTACCATGAGCGCAACTAGCAGGAATGTTCAAAACACTTGTATGGTATTTCCATGGAAACCTCTTTTTACAAGTATTTTTACTGTATTGTCAAGAAAAGGCATCCTATAATCAATCTTGATTATTTAGCCTAGCGGAGGCACAGCCCAACAGGCTGACTTACCTGTGGCGTTAGCCTCTTGGTGCTCTATGCTATTTCCAGGATCAGGAGGAGGTGGCATAAGGGCTTGCCTGTCTGCCTCTGGTATCTCATCTCCACTGTCAAAGTCAAACAGTTCTCCCTCATCCTCCTCTTCATCGTTAGTACCTGTGGCTTTCGGTTCGTGCTCTAGAACTGAGCAGAAAGACATGCTTTTGGTTGTTTGCTTTTAACAATGATTTCATGGGACCAGTACACGTTCCACATTACAAAGGAAGCTTACACAATGAACCCTCAGATTTTTAGGTTACTGGAACAGAACAAAAGCTCCTTGATGTGTTGATAACCTCATGTAGTTTTCAATAAATCCTTTAGTGTAAACAATGAAATTACTTGGAAAGCAATTAAGAACTGGTAATGCAAATACACTTGCTTTTGTCACAATGAACCAAAACATTTTTAGGAAAACACTTAAGCAGCCGATCCTTTAAACAAGAAAAGGTCAGATTTGTACAGGGACTTTGGGACTTTATAACTTCAACTCATTTTTCCTTTCTAACTCAAACTTCTAAGTTTTTCTTAACAGTGTCAAAATATCAGTGATGGTAGCACACATCACAAGAGACCAGCAGATTGATTTCCCTACTGCAATCTGAGAGTTTCAAAACAACAACCTTATGCAACATGCTATTAGCCCTATTATCACACGAGTGCGCGTTGGTGGAGGTTGGGGGGTTGACTTTTCAGTTCTTACCTTTGAAGAAGTAATGGCTGAAATAACTACACCCTAATCGGGCCAGAAAGTGGGAGCGTGGTGGGTATTTTTGTCTTTGCTTGTGAAGACCCTCCAGCACAGATTTGGCGCTGTACATGGTGCTGAGGAGGGGGAGCAGGGAGAAGTGCCAGGCAGTTTCCCTCTGTGCTATTTTTCTTACCCGCAGGCATCTCAAGAACCCACAAAGACTTAAACCCCTCACTGCCTTATCTACCGCTCGTTTTGCTGTACGTTCGCATCGCAAGAAGCCTGCCCACAGCATCCAAAGCTTCTGTCAGACACACTGCGCAGAGGAGGGATGGCCAGCGCAGCTGCAGGGGGTACACCCAAACCCGCCAGCCTGCTTCCAGAAGCCTTCACTGCCGCTCCCTGAAACAAAAGGGCTTCATCCCTCCCTCCCTTGACCTGCCTTAGCTGCTCTCCCACCTTCCGGAGGAGAAACTCTTATCAGAGGTCCCCTTGAGGCAGAAATGTCATCTGTGGAAATTTTTTAGCCCAGCTGACCTTCCTCCCAAGCTCTTCCTCAAACCCATGATCAATACCTAACTTTTACACAGGTGTTCAACAACATATTAAAAATGTTATAACCCCCCCCCCAACTATAGCATAAAAATATATACCAAAATAGATAAATATGTAAATACACAAATACGTTATAAAAATATAAATGAAGTTGATAGGGTTCCCCCCACTTCAGGCAACACAATATGAAAAACAAAGTCTTGCAAGGACGATGAGATCTCCTGAGTCACGATGATACTATCAGCTTTTCTACCATCCAGGACACGTTTTGTATCTTTATGATAAAACCCACACAGCTCTAGACTGCTTAGATTGTCATGGTAATCAGCATTCCTGCCAAGGCTTCTGTTTCTTCAGGCAGGCTGAGCCAGCATATTTTATCACAGCCACAAATAACAAGATCTTTCACACAGCTTCTCTGTAGGAGAAAAAGTGAACTAATTGCAAAAATAGTAAGGAACAAAAAAGGGGTTATCCTGCATTTATTGTCACGGTTTATGGCTGAGGCAGCAGGACATTTAATTTAATTTTGATGCTTTTTTAAAAGCCTTCTGTAAGAAGTCAGCCTTTGGATTAAGGCTTTTCATTTTTGCTTTTGTCTATTAGCAATATTTTTTCTTCCTGAAAGATGCAAAAATCCTGCAAGAGCTCTTCCACGTGATTCACGACAATCACAGCATTCTTCCCAATTCAGCATCTGCCTGACTAGACTTTGTACTACTTGCTGCTTGATAATAATGGGGAAAAGAAGGAAAACGCAGGTGGTGCTGGTGTTTTATTTGTTTTTTTTCAGTTTCTTTACATTTTCAGTATATCTGTGTACTCCAAATTTGGAAAACACAAACCTGTGAAATACTAAGTAGAGTGGTTTTTGTGATTACCAGTGTGTGAAATGCTGGCTAGTGACACAGGCTAGGCAGGCAAGTGAGCAGATGGCAGTCACAAGCAGGTAACAGCCACAAACCCCCAACTTTTTCTGTGCATGCACTGCTACCCACCACTCCTCTCGCTGTACTATAAGTGAACCGCAGCAGCAACCACTTCAAATAGATAAAGTAGCTCCATCTGCGCTTCACATGGTGGGAGTAGGGGGAAGATGAGGTTGCTGTAATGAGTTGATCATTTCTGCAGCATTAGGCCACTCAGGAAGCCGGGGCATTGCCGGAGCAAGGCTCAGCTGAGCGCCATGAACCCACCTGCTCACTGGAGGTCAAATCTAGACATCGGCAAAAGGAAAAGCGCGTACGCTTACGAAACGTCCGAGCCCTGCAGGGAAACGTCGCAGGAGCAAGGGGCACCTCTGCAGTTTTATGGCTGCTAGGTTAGGGAGCTTCTGGATCCAGATGCTTCCTTAGGGCATATAAAGTAACTCAGGTATCAGATGCCTGGTAACTCTCTACTCCAGCACCTTCACACTGATGCAATTCCCCAGGCACTCAAGTCCAGTGCAGTGCCATTTGTCAGAGACAGACAAGACCTGCCACTGGCAAAAAAAAAAAAAAAAAAAGGTAATTTGAGACGCTAAAAGCAAAAGGAATGACTCGGAACCAAGGAGCAAAACCTGGTAAACTGATGCACAATTCTCCTTCAACATGCCTCCCCATTCCCCCTAAAAAAGCAACCAACCCATATTTTATGATTCTGGGAAGAAATCCTACCATAGGAATTGATTTTCTCAACTCAGGTAAAACAAAACAAAACAAACAAACAAAAAACCCTGAAGGTGCCACCTGATTTTTTTCTGTTATGGCTGTTAATGCTGCCCTGTTTCATTTATTCAGAAACATTTACTTTGCATCAGAAATAAACAAGGCACAGAACCCTGTAACTGGGCACTACAGCCTGGAAAGATCCCCTAAATCACATCAGTAATGGGACAGTGGGTTAAGATTACAACGCAGACAAAATAGGAGAGAAATTCCTTTCTCAGATTACATGTCCTCTAGAAAGGGCACACTGGAGACAAATACCCTCACTTCAGAAAGTTTTAACACTGTATTTCAGCTTTGCATCACTTCTGCATTTGCTTAATTCTGCAGGTATAAAGATAAAGTTTAACCCTTTAGATTTACTGATTCCTTCAGTCTCATACTTAATAAAAATATTCTCCTTTAAGCTTTTAATCTCAACAGCATATTATTTCATTTGATGAAAAAAGTATTTTAATAACAAAAACAGTGTGGGGGGCTTTTTGCTTCAACTGAAGAGCTGCTCAGCACTGCAGATAAATAGAGATTGTCATACAAAAAAAGACATCTTGAGTAACTACAGTTTTGAAAATATGTACTTTTTCTACAGTTGTTTGTGTTATGTCAAAACAATACACACACACCGAAGCACTTGGCAAGTGCTACAACAAATTAGGAAGACACACAGCATAGTTACACTTGGGCTGAATCTGGCTACAAAAAACCACCACAGATCTTGCAAAATCTCATGCTCATGAAGAAAGCCCCAGTTCCTCCAACCCTTTAACTGGAAATCCAAAGGATCAAACCAAAAAGTGCATTTCCAGGCAATTGTGCTTGCAGACAAAAAACTGTGGGAGTGAGGGGGGGATTCCCAAAGCCCCCTCCTCCACCCCACCAAATCACATAGAGGACAACTGCTTTTGGGGGGGGGGGAGGTTTACATAATGTTTAAATGCACTACTTTTTTTTTCCCCCCAAAGTAATGATCACAGACTGTTTAGCATTACAGAGTCTGCCTGGAATTACTCCAAATAATTTAGTTACTAAAAATCCAATTTGCCCTTTCAGCACTACTCACACTCTTAAATTTACGCATGCCAACCAGAGCAATGAGAATACAATAACTGATAAAATCTTTTTTCATCTTATGCCAATACCATTCTGCAGCACTTGCTTTGCAAATGCTTCAGAGAAATTCTTTCATTTCTAAAAATTTCTATTTGGAGTTTTAAAGCATAAAAACCAAAATCGATATAATGGAAAAATTGCCTTCAGGTTAAATTAAGCATGAAAGCGTGAATTTAGGATTAGAAAAAGGAATATATACTCTCATAATTGTTAGCACAACACATGGATTTATGACTTTTTTTCTGTGGTGTGTCATTTGGTGAAATAACTTTTTCTTAAGCTTACTTCAAAAACAAGCTAACTTAGGCTGTGTTTACAGAGACCTGCTGCGGCATAAGCAAATTTAAACAATTTTTGGTTGCTCTGCCAATTGCAAAGCATTCTTGGCACCATCTGCTTTCCCATTAATTTTCCTTAAACTATTTATAGTTCAATGTAATACAGCTGAAGAGTTACAAGTTTAAGACTGCCATCAATTTTAAAGCCAAGATTAAGCTAGTGAGCCTTCATTAATAGTTTTCTTCAACAGTTTATTTTAGAGATACAGAAGTAAGACAAAACAGCTCTGTGCTTGCTATCAAGTGCACTTTGAATACAGTGCAAACACACAGGAAAAAAAAAAGCACCCCAAAACTCTGTTTGCCCTTGTAATTGTGCAAATCAGAGATCATCCTGAAGAAGTAAATCTGGAATCCCTGGACAAAAATAGGCACGCTGACATCAAGAAATACCAGTATTTTATGTTATGTATTGAGGTTTGAAAAACATCTTTAGAAACTGAAGTAAGGCTTCTGTATAATTAGAAATATCATACTTGCAATCAGTTGTAGTCCTTTTTTTTTTTTTTTTTTTAAAAAAAATAAAGTTAGCAGGGAGCTATGGAACAAGAAGAGGAAATGCATCTATTATATTTGAGAGATTCCATGACAAAGAATTTTCTAAAGACTGCAGGACATGGTAAATATCCATGTTCTCAGAAGGGAAAACTATTTTTCCTTTCCCCCTCTAACAGTCACTTTTCTTCCAACACATTAATTTTTTAATTTCTTTTTTTTTTTTTTTTGGGGGGGGGTGGTGCAGCAGGGACGACACACAACTCTAGAGTATAATCTTGTATATTCACTGAATGCCAAATTTTCTCTTTTATCTAAATGATAAACATTTTTAGTCACTTTTAGCATATCACCACCTTACACTGACCAATGAAGAAAATAACTGTACAATGCTTCAGCTGAAAATATCTAATTATTATTTAGTGAAAAAAAAAATTTAATACAATTGAACCTAAAGCAGACTGGCAGCAGCTGTTTGTTCTTATTCCAATGTGCAGTTTTAAAACATCTCTCCTTTTACCTATGTATTTTGGATCACAGCAAGACACTCGGGACTGCACAGACCCACCTTCCTTCAAACTGAATTCCCTGAATGCTTCAACTTTCTACAAATTCTAGAGTATCTTGAAATAGGCAAAACTTTTCAGTAAAAAATACTTAAAAAATTTACTGTCTCAGAATATTTTTAGGTATTACAAAATTTGATAACTTACAAAGGTTACAAATCAAAGCAAACAGCCAGGCGTAGCAATCTGAGTGCTTATTATTTAACCTTGATACACTCAAGAGATTTCTCAGATGAGATACGCTTGCCTTTTCAGATCCATATTTCTAAAGAGTTAAAGTCTGCCCAGCTCCTTACGTAAGCATACAAGGCACTAGACAGAAATAAGACATGGAAGTGTGCAGATACCAGGAAATAACTGAATTTTTAAAGTTATCATTACTTTCGTAAAACTAGCCATTTGTGCCCAAACCTACCATGCTGACTGTGCTCCACAATGAACGGGCTCTTGAGCTGTTCACTTGTTATTTCAGGTGAAATTTCGTAGCAGAGGCTTGGTGTTTGCCAGGAAGGTGAACCTTGTGCTCGGAAACACTTGTGCCTGCAAAAGTTCCCTCATTAGGCCAACTTGTAAACCTTTGGAAAATGATGGTTGATTCATATTCAGCAGGAACTTGCAAAAAGGTTTTAATAGACTCAGTCACCATTGGGTAGCCTCTAGTTTCTCCCAGCTTTTTCGCACTGATTAGACTGCATTCCTACAGCTAGAAAGCAGCACAGTATTTTCTACCTGCTAGTGTCTCCCACTTGTGATCATGACTTCTTCAGTATCAGGAGAGAAAACTGAAGTTGAAAATTCTTTCGCCCCGGTACCCAGCTTACGCATCTCTCTCCCACCTTCCCCAAATGACACCTCTGCTGGCACCCGTACAGGGAGAGGGGTGAGATGTGCAGAGTGACTGGGCAGGACAGGAGGGACCCCGTAGGAAGAAGGCTGGCTTTAAGAGCAAGTGCTCCTGCAAACACTGCCCTTCACTGACACCTCCAAGTCACAGCGTGACATTTGCCAGCACACCACTGGCATCCATAAATCAGCTCACGCAGGTGGAGAGCATCTATTATGCTGGGGGAATGAACAGTCTAAAGCAAAACTGTGTGTGCAAAAACACACAGGTGAGCACTCCTTCCCGTGGGAAGCAGGTCAGAGCCAAGGACTTTCATTCCCCTTTCACTTGCAGTTGCACTAAGCTGGCACTGCAGGAAACCCAGGTCCCTGCAGTACAGGCGTGCCGCTAATTACGCAGAGCTCGTGCACGCATCCGAAGCAGGACCACAATGACATCGTTACAAGTCTCTCTGGAAAACAGTTACCAAAAAAACCCAACCCGCAACAAAACCAAAAAGTACACATCCATGCAAATGTGTTTCCAGTGATGGAAACAAAAGCAAAACCACATGAATTAACAGGCTCTCCCTGCAAACAAACAAGAAAGAAATAAGTAAAAAAGCCTCTTTAGTATTTCATAAATACACACATTACGTACTAATTATGTTGTCAAGCATGCACACGAGATGATATTCTTGTGGATAAAAAACAAACTCAAAACTGAAAAGACCAATGAATCTGCCTGCTCAAGTTTCAGAGAGATACTGCTAACAACAGCATGCCAAATACTAAAGAATTTTATGTCTTGAAGTAAAGCCCAGATCTGTGGATGTTAGGAAAGATTTACAAATAGCAAAACCATTGAACCTTACAAACTACTCACGATGCTAAAAAATAAGCTTACAGTTAGCTAAAAATTAAAAGAATCAAGTTGCAAAAGACTAAAGGTCTAAACCAAAAACATTACACACGAACTAGGCTGTCCAGAGAGTAGGGGCAGCAACACCAGCAAGACCTGTACTCCTTTGTAACTCCACAAGATGCTTTTTGGTGCTGGCCACAGTACAATCAGAAAGGCTGCTACATAAAAGCAACACTTTGTGACCATTTACTTTAACTGCCTTCATACTTGGCACGCTGGTGACACTGATACTGCCTGCCACAGCCAGAAACGTAGACGGAGCCTGGTCCCTGTTCGAGCAGGTCCTTCCCACCTCAGTACCATATTAGTAGATTCTGCCATTAAAGTTTCACCAAGAAATGTTGCTGATGTGCAGCAAGTGAAGGCCTTAAAAGGTGATGCTGTAAGTAAGGAAAGTATGTAGAGCCCTTATTTGGAAAACTGCATAAATACATGACAGATCCCTATCTATGCTGAAAAACATCTCTCCATATTAGAGGCTATTAGCTTTCCATCAGTATTAAATGAATACTAATACACTTCACACTTACTAGTACCAAGGTCCAAATTAGTAGCAATGCCACCAGGCACCTAGCGCGAGGTACAGCTGTCAAAACACAAAAGCTACTTTTCTGCCTGACATGTCTGTTGGTAGAGACAGGTGCCGATGATGGGTGCGCAGCCGAGCCCAGCCGCAGCTACTGTGCGTACGAACTGCTCAACTCACCTACAACATGCTGCCAAATGGACAGTCCATGCAGGGTACGGGAAGGCCAGAGAGCTTTAATAAAACAGAAATCAAACAGCAGTACTACAAAGGCATTGGGAAAATGAAGTACCCAGTGCTGGCAGTGCAGGGGTGGAGCATGTTGGCTAATCACAGGATACAACTGTCATGTGAAGAAAAAAGGAAAAGGAAAATTTTCTAGGAAACGTAGTTTTGATCACATAGTTGATATATTTGTGAGAAAATAACCATTTTTAAGGAAATTTCCACCAGTGAGAGTGGTCTGGCTTGTTCTTTATTTCATCACTTTTTTTCTAGCAGATATCATCTATTAATATCTGGTTTTCCAAATAATTACTTTTTATATTGAAGCAACTACTGTTTAATAGTTTGAGGAATATGCATTTCTCTAATACAGTCTGTTTAATTCTAATTAGCAACAAGAAACTGCCGTATCATCTGGTAATACCTTGGACTGACTGAAAGGACTTTAAGAGTAAGTGGGAGTCCCATGAAGCAGAAAGTGGCAGAAAGAGACCTTGGAGGCCTAAAACAGGGAGCATGAGACCCCACTCCTACAGAAAGAAAACATACGTTTGGGTACATAAGCTTTTTAGTATATCACACGAAAAAGAGCTGAAACCCACCCAGAGAAAGCTAGAGAAAAAGCTTAAGTATCCAGGGTCTTGGATCATGTTTAACCACATCTTTCTACCAGACTGACACACTGTGGATATGAAGAAGCAAGGGATTCTACTTCATTTTTGGATCGTGTTTCTTTCTCTACCTTCCCAGCAACTGTACATACTTCCTAGACTGAACCATCCGATGACTTAGGCAAAGGGATGCCTACATTCTGGGTCATTGGTCTAGGTTGAACAACCCTTTATCTAGCAATGTCAAAACTGAGGCACTTGCTGGCACTCCCCAAAGCAGCACTTTGAACACCCAGAAGCATCCGACTTCCTTACCAGCATCAGAGGTGTTCATATGCTCAGCCTCCTTCCGTGGTAGCGGCCCAGGCGCGGCTCCGAAGGTGCATGCAGCTTCGGGGATTCATTTGCCTTTTTGGACACACTGACATAGACTCCTTTTTCCCAACAGTAACTCCACCTAACACTCCCAGAGCACTGCGTGCAATCTGTTCACATGCTTAAAAATAACTTAAATTCAACTATTTGTGTTTTCTCCTCAATCTATTCTGAACAATGAAACACTCTAGAAATCCACTTTTACAGCATCTTACAGCATCTTTTACTACAGAAAAATTTATCGACTAGAACAGAATAGTTATGTCCTGTAAATCCAGGACAACACTGGAAATATTTTGGATTTCAGCTGGCTTCTCACCTACTCATTTCTGTTGTTACCCCTTTGCCTAGCTTACAGAGCACTATGCAGATAGACTGATTTGTGAACAGTTTAATATATGCAAAGTTTGACAGATCCATTATCCCAGCAGCTAATGGGGAGGGAGTTTTACAGCATCCCCTTTGTTAGCATTTGTTTTAATTACTGTTTTAATGTGCCTTGCTCTTCTTTGCCCTAACATACTAAGGTCCTGTTATAGCTCAAAGAAAAGTATACCTGTGGAATTCAAACTAACTCACAAAAACATAATTCTTACATCAAAACTCACTAACTGAACTCTCTGAAATCCTGTTTTACTATACCCTTTTAACACAGCTTCTGCCAGAAATTCTATCACTTCAGTGGACGCTGGCTTGAGCTGGGCAACAATGGTGTTTCCTTGGGACCTTTCAGTCCACCAGCCTCAGAGTCATAGAATCATAGAATCGTTTAGATTCGAAAAGACCTTTAAGATCATCCAGTCCAACCATTAACCTACACTACCAAGTCTACTCTAAGCCAATCAAGGGTAGACTAGACTAAACCATGTCCCCAAGTGCCACATCTACCCGTTTTTTGAACACTTCCAGGGATGGGGACTCCACCACCTCTCTGGGCAGCCTCTTCCAATGCTTGAACACCCTTTCCGTAAAGAAATTTTTCCTAATTTCCAGCCTAAACCTCCCCTGACGCAGCTTGAGCCCATTTCCTCTCGTCCTATCGCTAACTACTTGGGAGAAGAGACCAGCACCCACCTCACTACAACCTCCTTTCAGGTAGTTGTAGAGAGCGATAAGGTCTCCCCTCAGCCTCCTCTTCTCCAGGCTAAACAATCCCAGTTCCCTCAGCCACTCCTCATAAGGCCTGTGCTCCAGACTCTTCACCAGCTTCGTTGCCCTTCTCTGGACACGCTCCAGCACCTCAATGTCTTTCTTGTAGTGAGGGGCCCAAAACTGGACACACTATTCCAGGTGCGGCCTCACCAGCGCCGAGTACAGGGGGACAATCACCTCCCTGCTCCTGCTGGCCACAGCATTCCTGATACAAGCCAGGACGCTGTTGGCCTTCTTGGCCACCTGGGCACACTGCTGGCTCATCTTCAGCCGGCTGTCTACCAACACCCCCAGGTCCTTTTCGGCCAGGCAGCTTTCTAGCCACTCTTCCCCAAGCCTGTAGCGCTGCATGGGGTTGTTGTGACCGAAGTGCAGGACCCGACACTTGGCCTTGTTGAACCTCATACAGCTGGCCTCAGCCCATCGGTCCAGCCTTCTCATGAGTCCTTCTCATCGCCTCCTTTCATTAGCCATGGAGGGGAAAGGAAGCCCTGCCTTGGCCCCAACATTGGCCAAAGACAACTGCTATAACCAAATGTCATGGTTTAACCCCAGCCCACAACTAAACACCACACAACTGCTCGCTCACTCTCCCATGGTGGGATATCCCTTTGGTCAGTTGGGTCAGCTGTCCCAGCTGTGTCCCCTCCCAACTCCTTGTGCACCCCCAGCCTACTCGCTGGTGGGGTGGGGTGAGAAGCAGAAAAGGCCCTGACTCTGTGCAAGCACTGCTCAGCAATAAGGAAAACACCCCTGCACTATCAGCGCTGTTTCCAGTACAAATGCAAAACATAGCCCCATACTTGCTACTGTGAAGAAAATTAACTCTATCCCAGCCAAAACCAGCACACTGAACTTCACAATTCAGAGCTTCAGCCAGTCCACATGGAAGTCAGGAATGAATTTCTCCCAACATGAAGAGTCTGCTTAAGCATTTGGCTGGCAAGCGTTCATGTGCAAACACGAGTGGGTCACTATCGGATATGCAAGTGGGAAAGAGCAATCCCAGTCAAAGTTAATTTTACTTCCACCTTCCTTTGCAATACAGGATCTTTGCCAAGATCCTCCAAACACATCACACTGAACCAATCACTGCTCCCAGGGCAATATTTTGCTTTAGCACCTGATTTCCCTTTGTCTCTCCCTGCAACATACAGAACTGGGAAATGCAGAGACTAGAAAGTTGCCCATCAGTATCAGCATCCCCAAGGCACAGGAGCACACACATCCTTCTTCCAGGCCCCAGAGAAACCTGCACCAGCATAACAAAAGGTTTTTCAGGAACTATCATGCTTTCACCTAACCAAAGTTACTGAGCTCAACAACAGACTATTTAACAACGAGACATATCCCTGCAACAACCCTTCTTTGACAAAGTCATCCTCTGTATTCATTTTAATGGAACTATGACAAGGTCGCATTTCCTGGACAGATTAGTTCAATGACAAAGGAAAAAAGAAAATCTATATAGGGGGTTGGAGGGTTTTTCCCCAAAAAATATTTATCAAGTATGTTTTCCTCAGATTGCTAGGCATAGTTTCAGTTTCTCTCTGCAGCAAAAGCAAGCAGCACCTAATAAATGTTTCATTCAATAATTCAGACACTTTATTTAACTTATAATGCAAACAAGTTTTTACCCATGCTTATGCACAAGATAAAAGAATTATAACAATGTATAAAAAGAAGTTAATCTCTCTGTAAACTCTAGAGTAGAATCATTACAGAGGCTTTAGGCATGGTTAGTGAATATTTACCAGAATCAGTGAAATGGAATTAAAAAAAACCCAAACCCAAGAAATCCCTTAGTTATTTGGCAGCAATTTATCCTGGCCAGTTAATGCTGGATACAAGTGCTAAAAAGGCAAAAGAAGCAAAGAAAAAAATAATTCATGTCTCTCCTTTCAAGTTGCCTCACTGTTTGAAACTAAAATTTCAGAACTTAGCTTACACAAATATCAGTAAAAATTCTTTTACAATTTGTTTGTCTTTTAGGCAAACAATATTAGTTACTCCAGACCAAAGATAAAGTTTTGCTGCTATCCCTTGGAAGCCCTTTATCTCATCATCAATTGCTCTTTTCAATCAAGGTCCCTGGGCCTTGTCCCTGCACACAGCTAGCAACTTAAGTCCAGCAGTAAAGTCACCTTACAGAGCAGCTGAGTGAATAGAAAAAAACAACTGTAACTTATTATTCAGAAAGAAAACATCATATACTACCAAAAGGATTAAGTCAATCTCTAAGAAAACTATGACAGTGAATCACATTTGATCATTTAACACATTATAAACATCTAGCAAAGATCTTACTGGGTTACTTCGAAACAAAGTAAGATACAATTACATCTATGTAAACTGTGTTTTCTTTGTAGATGCTAAAAACAGCAAAAAAGTTTTTAATTAATCTATTTGTTTTCTATTTCTTGTTTTTCCCAACCCTCAAATACACTTGGCTAGAAGAAAAAACACATAATTAGGAGTGACATGTGACACCATAGCTGCATTTCTGCAATGGGAATTTTCTTGTTACTCTTTGTTACACAGCTTGTCTGAATTGCCACACAAAAGAGTTGATCCTTACCTTAAACAATGCATTTGCCTTTATTTACTGAGAGAAATGTGATCTTTAGAAATAAATAAATTGTTCTGTTACAGATGGGATGTCAGACACCAGCAAGCTACTGCCAGCTTCAAAAACAAGGGACCATTCATAACTACAATTCATATTCTGTTCTCATTCTTCTGAAACCTTGGCTCCCCTTTTGCCATCATTTGTAACTGTCTGTATGCTGAAAATAGATATCTAACAAACAATGCTGTTTAGCCCAAGACCAACTCCCTTTATAGCTGCCATTTAATTTAAGCAGTATTCTTATTTCAATCCCCCAATCATAATAACGTCTTTTTATTTTACTTTAGTCTGAAATACAAGCTTATGTCCCCCCAGTGTCCTTCACTTCCATAAACTAAACCATAAAACATGCAAGTGCTTTTTGTGTCAATATTATAAAAGCCCCACTTTAGTTCTGCTTCTTTTCTCAGCCACAAAATTACCTTGTTCAAACAGTTAAAACCTAAATAAACTATGACATCATTCACTAAAGAGCACAAAAGGTAACTAAATAATCTGGAAGAAATATATATAGCACAAAGAATAAAAAGCAGTTCCCCTAACAGAGAAATACAGTTGTCTCTACAGCGAAACATGGCAGCCGTCCAGCAGCTCCCTACTAGGGTTAATCAAAAATTTTTCTAAGTTTGTTTTGTTAGACTATGTAAAGTCATCCCAGTGGGAACTTTTATGAGAGTATAGTTGTTCCTACTTCACTCTTACCCGCAGACTCAAGCCAGACTTCCTTTTCGGGGACAGAGGAACTAGAACTATTTTAGTGTTCCGGCACTGGCAGGCGAACGACAAAAAATAGCCGCAGAAAGACACAATCACAGCACTTGATCACATACAGGATATCCAGATTTAAGTCCTTGGCTTCCTTGCTCTATGTCTCTCCATATCAGGAACAAAGAAATAGCCCACTCACAGCCCTAAAGAGCTGATCATTTGTATAGAAAAGGTGTATACAATGATTTTACGATCAGTGTCTAGGAGATACTCTCAGTCTGTTTTCAGTTTTAAAAACCCAATTTCATCCCATTGAAGAACATCTTAGATCCCAGACTTCAGCAGAACAAGGTTTCTCACCTAGCTTTACCCACAGTACTGTGGACAGTGGTGTAGGTGAGTGAACATCCAGCTCTCCACTACACTTGGTTTTTAAGGGCACCTCACGCTTCCCAAGTGAAGAAGAGTTAGAAGTGATTCTCTCAGGTGAAGAGCGTATTTGGCAGTAATATGAAGACTACGCTATCAAATTCATTTTCACAATGTCCTTGTACGAACACTGAAATGTCAGTATTTCACTTGAAAATTTTAATATAAATAACGTGTTTATTTTCTATAAATAGGAAACAAAATATACCACCCGTTCATGATTCAACAACTGTATTGCAATGCAGCCATACTCCAAATCTCATCACTATATATTAACTTACCTTGATAGACTCAATTAATTATAAAACAGAGTTTAAATTTAGGTCTTAAACTGTTGTAAAAGCCAACTCAGTGTAGGACAACTGGGATGCATTGTTGACAAGTATACTCAGTATGAGGAAATACACCCAATGTTTTCTAATAGTTTTCACAGAAAAATCGTATGAGGTACAGTGCCAGGTACCAGAAACAGTGAGAGAGAGAGATATTCAGAGACGAAAATGCAAACCCAGAAGCCTATCTGACACAGAGAGTACACCCTCCCCCCAGCTTCCCTTGGGCAAGAAGCTGTCTGTCAGGTATCCATCCTGCTGAGCAAACAAAGCTGGTTTTCCTTTTGGAACAGGTCCCAATAAACACCTCTCAAGTCCTCGCTTAACGAAAAGGACTTCCACTTTGCAAGATCGTAAGATGTTTTTCAAGTAACGAAATTAAAACCAGCCAGAGACCATATCTCCTAATAAAGCAGTAACAGCGCAAGCACAGGCCATCACACATAAACGGCACCCTAGCACTAAACACCCAGCCTCCGGTCCTAGCTGGTCAACATGAAGATGAATCCTCTAGAGAAGCACGATGTGATTCTTGATTCTCAGAATTACCAGGTTTTTAATTCCTTGCTGCATAATCTGCAGTCCACAGCGTATGGTTTTCTTGTCTAAATGGGTTTGGTTAAGGACACTCCATTACAGCAACCAATTAAAAACATAATTATAGCTTACAGCCATGATAGAATTTGCCATTTTCATTTAGCTTTTGAAAAAAGGATTTATTTTGTCAATAGAACAAGAATCATCCTCTATTTTATTTCACAAAATAGCCATGGAAATTTTTTATGTATGAAATCTTAAATACCAGCCCTTTGTGCATAAATTCATATGCACAGATACACTAAAGAAGAGAACACGAGCTAGTACTATCATTTCAAGTGTCAATTTTGGAAGCAGTTTTTTGGATTATGCTCTTAGCCAAGGAAGCTTTTGCATCTACCCCCCTCTAACTGCTCCCTGGCTGCTAACACACACATTTATTCAAAATATACAGAGGAAAATGCTAGGGAATTTTTAATCATGGCTAGAAGAATCTCATTTTAAAGCAGTCTGGAGGAGGGAGAATACAGCCATTAATTTTTCTTAAGTTCCTCAGTACTTGAATTTGCTCTGGGGTAAGGGAATTAACTAGCACAGACTTGTCACTGCCTAATTAACAATGCATGAATGGAATGTCCCAACAGCTATGAGCAGATATGTTGCATAAGCATAATAAATGAAATTAAGGTAAAGTACGTTATCTTCTATTCTTTCATCACATGTAGTTTTTTCCTATCAAGAAGTGGCAGAAGCAGCCCTGCTGTTGACCTTAACTGTACCTTAACTTAAACAAGGTAGAGATTCAGACAGTTATTGCTAATGAAAACACATTATTTAACATGAATTCAATTGCATACCTTTCATATACATTCTCACAACACCCCCATGACAAAGATCAAAGTTTACCATTATTTTTCCCCTTTGTATACATTAGGCTTGATACAAATAAATTTGTGGAAGGTACTTGTCCAGTAGGTTTTCTATGGTTTTGACAAGAATAAAATTTAGATTTATAGTGCAAGGTATACACCTGCAAATGGAAAGGAACCCATGTGACTTTCAACACTACAGCTGTATTTCTTAGGACAACAAATAGGTAAAAGAAAAAATTCCCATGATGTCACAAGAACTTTGGGAAAAAAGCAGCAAGTGATTTCAGCTGTGGCCCCAGTTCAGGATTTTAGAATCATTACACAAAAGCTAAAAATACTTTTTTATGTTGTCTCAAAGGGTCCTGAACCTAGCACACAGTGGGAGCCTCATCCTCACTATATGAGCCACAGCAACCCACCCACGCACCCACTGTCTGAAGGCGCCAGCAGGTGCTGCTCATCCCTTCTGAGCAGACACCATGGGTGGCCAGTGTATATGCATGCCAAAAAAACCCTCAACCATTACAAGAAATCCTGTATGTTTCCTTCCTTTAATTGTTATGTGTATTTGCAGTTGTACTTGAGCCGTTTTGCAGGTGGAAAATAAGTGAGAATTTTAGGGCCGTGAGAATTATCTAGAAAGTTAACTAAAGTGTATTTCAGTGTTGTTATTAAAATTTATCTTCACTGATATTCCTTTTATTAATATGCTTTTTTAAGAGAGTTAGCAATGGTAAAGTAAAAAAATATACAAGTTCCAATAGTTTCAGACAAAGCTTTTTGAGATGACAAGGAAAGCCTCCATTCACACAAGATCTGGTAGAGCAGAATCTCAGTTTGTGTCAAATAAGTCTAATCCCAGCCTATTAAGGAGTAACATGTCTGAAAATAAGGACACAATACATGTCACAAAGAGCTTTGCAGAGAAAGAACCTGAATTCTGGAACCATACTGAACTACGCCACTCTGAATTTTTGTCAGAGTATCCCACATGCTGACATGCTGCACGAAGTTGGAGCTGTTGCCACAATTATTAGCTGTCTTTGAAAAACGGCAGCCCCTGCTCAAGTGGAAATATTGATTCCTTAGGGATGACTCTTCCCCCACAGCGCTACACTGCTTTGGAGATGGATTATCCAATAGACACAGTTTCACAGTAACTGTCACTAAATAGAACAGAGCTAAATTCAGGGTCCTGACCATATGGATTAGGACAAGGACAGGAAAAGCATTTTTGTCCACAATAACCTCAGTGATATCTCAGAGCATAAATAAAACCGTCAACAATGCTGGCCAGAAATCTCACCCATTAAAAGCTGATTTCACAACTTTCTGCTTCTTTCACATTCCCAATTTCCTGGGTAGTATCTAGTAACAGACCTCTGTTTGTGGCAGTGTCTAAGTTAGAGAGAAAACAGTTTTGATCTAGGATGGCAATTCCTAAGTTCCTGGAGCTACAGATGAACAAAACTAAGATAAATCCTCTTTCATACTTAAATGACTTCAGATAGATATAAGCTCTATGTGAGCAATATGTGTCCGACAAGCAATAATGTATATTATTAATATACATATATTAATATATGCACTCTATTATATACATTGATACATTTAAGTCCATAAGTAATAATGTCCTATGTGAGGGACAGATCAAAAATTTATGGGAAAGTCGCTATCTATACAAACTATACTAGCAACTTTACCAAAAGAAAAACAGCTGTATTGGGTTCAACCACAGGTCTCCAGAACCCATGTCTCCATAACCTTGTGCTTTGGAATGATCAGAACAAGCATATCATTCTTCTCCTAAGAAATCTCCCAGCATCCAACCATCAAAAGCCAAATCCTTTTAAGACTTAAAATACATAATACCAAGCACTACACAAAGGTGCGTTTACAGGAAATCAAACAGGACAACAGGAAAAAAATTAGCTATATTCTCTTACAGAGAACATAAACGCAGAAGGCAATGATGTGGTGTCTTTGCACACCCTATCTTTAGGCCCTCTGAAACCTGGGCTATACAAGCGGCCATATGGCTACCAGTATACAGCAGACAAGGGGCACCAAGTGCTAACTTTACAGAACCAGCTCCATAGTCCAGCATACATAATACTCTTCCATAAATCTCTGTGCTCTGAACACACAGAGGTTCAGCTGTGCATGCTTCCCCTCTGCTTGCCATGGGAACGCATGCTGGCTAGAGAACTGCAGCATCAGAAGAAGGTCCTTCAGCTACAGCCTTCAGCAGACATTGCCCAGATGAAGCATGCTTGCTGGAAGCAGCACATGCTCTAACAGAAAACAACTGACCCCACCGTCCTCTGAATTCAGAGCCCAAATCTGTCCAGGCATTTGAGACACTGGTCCAAATATCCTGCCCATGCCACAGGCTTCACTTGTTTTTTTTTCTACAGGGCACAATGTGCATGAACGATTGAGGCTGCCAAAGCACATGATGAAGCTGTGATGATACCGTCCACACAATTACCTTAGGAAACATGTATTTGCAGATTTGGACTGTAAGGACCAATCGCTCCCCAGCTTTCTTCCCATCATGCTCTCGCAACACCAGCAAGCAGGGTCCAAGAACAAGACAGGGTAGATGACAGGAGCTCACGTTTCAGCAAAATACCACTGGGACAAAGTCTTAACATGATGGGGGAAAGGGAGTGTTGGGGAGGTAAGCACACTTTTGGAAATATAATCAAATTGTTACAACAAAATTGGCTTTAAACCCCAAACTATTTCAATTACCTTCTGGTGGTGGGGGAGGGAATTCCTCTGTGTCCATCCTAGTTTATCCAGCACGCCTTTAGCAGACTGAAAAACCCTGCAAAAATGAAGGGAACATGTTTTGTAGATGAACATAATTTTTAAATATTGAGACACTCCTTTTCAATTTGGCCAAGCTCATACCTATTAGCTAATACCATTATGGAAGAGAGGAAATGTGCCCAGCTTCTTGCTTTAAAATACATCTAGTCCAAATTTTTATGTACACAGCCCTCAGTATTGGAGCCAATTCTTGTAATGATCTCAATAAGCCAGCTGAAGAAAGATGAAGTTTTCCAACTATTTGGTACTCTGCAGCTCCCACTGTGACAATCACAAGCAGATTACTAAAACATGTTATTTCAATGCCTGTCTAGAGTATATATTGTTTCAAAATCATGAAAGGGAGGGGGAGAAAAATTCTAGGAAGCTCATCGGTTTTGATGATGCTTTTCTCCATTTGGCAATCAGAAATCACAAGTTTTTAAGTATACACTTTACACACAGCTGCTTCTTTTCTTTTCTTTTTTGGCAATCTTAAAAACTCTGCTTGAGTCCCCTTATTTCCACGGCTCCTGAGGACAGTGAAGTACCCATGAGCAATCTCCTGAGCACCTTCTCTTTCCTCCTCTTTTCTCAAATGCCATCAATCTTATGTTTTAAGGAAAAGAATAAGCCTACAAAGCACTCCAATACTTCGGTCCTGAATACACACTGGGAGAGAGCAAAGCCCAGAACCCACAAGAGAAGTTTTCCTTCCTTCCCCATAACAGTACTTAATAGCAATATTTCAGTATGGTCTGCAAGGACAAACTGGACCTGTTGTGCTGAGCAATGCACACACTCTGCCAAACCCATTTTCACTCTAACTCAAGAGGCAGCATATCAAATACTCAGAAGGTGGCTGAGGAGGAAAGGTAAATTTCCAAAAGCCACACAAGACAGTGGAAGAGCCAATGCTAAGTTTTCTGTCCTACTCTTGAGTAGCCCATAGATGTTAATCTCAAGAAGCTACTGTTTCTGCTTGCAACAGCACACAAAACAGCTCAAGCCCTTGGAAAGTCTCCAGAGCCGAAGTATCAAAACAGTAAGTTGAAAGAGATAGTGAAATTCAAGGTATAGCAGAGAAATAATAAACAAAATTAATTGGGATACAGAGGTCAAATCAATTGCCACTTGCAGAAGAGACGGCAGTGAATGGAAGGGAGTACCTCAAAAAAGGATCCAACCTTAGGACGTACCAGACAATTTACCTCCCTGACATCAGGTATGCAAGGGCAAATCATCAGGACAGACATGCCAGAAAGGGTAACAACTCTGGTAGCACAAGATCCTCATATGATGAGACAATTCATAACAACTTGCATTTTCTAAGCATACAAAACTCCCTTTTAAATCGTCGTAACCTTTGGTAATTCTTAATCAAGTCCTAGACAAAAACAAGTAGCTTCAGAGCCAAGGCTCAGAAAGGATTCGCACACATATACAACATCTGTCTACAACACACAAAATATTCCATTACATGCTTTCACTATACAGTGTCCCTTCCAAAGCCTCTCTCTACAATTTATATCTGCATAGCTCAAAGGCGTGTTCCTGTTTACAAATGTCTGGAATGCATCTTGCCACACCAAAATTGCCAGCCAAAATGATGGAAAATTATGGTTTGAAGAAAAGTCTATTTTTCTTTATTCTTTTAAAGTTGAATCATCACTGTAACATAGATTTTCAAGTGTGAAACATGTAATAACTGGCAAACCTCTGAAAGTTAGTCTCAGCACCTCTTACAAATACATCTTTAAGAGAGTAGCTAAAAGGCTTTCAGAATATTTTTTTTTATTATTTAAATATATGATGCAAGTTTTTAAACACCTGTGGAAGTTAACTTTAACAATGATTTTAAAATTTGGTTTCTTCCTCACAAGCAAATACGAAAAATGAACATGCAGAGCTGAGCTATGGAAGTTTACAGCTTTTTTTCTGTTTTGGTCTAGCTCACAGTGACATGCTTCGAATTACACAAGAATTGTGTCGAAGGAGGACACAGACCCAGTGTTAGAGTCCTAGCCACTGACCTGCTTGCTCCCATCTGAACACTGCAGTTATTCACAAGAAGAAAGATACACTTTCTCACTTAAGAATGCCTTCGGGGTTGACTTATATGCTGCACTAATTCATCTTGAAGTTCCACAGATTTTTCTCTACTTTTTAGATGCTGAGAAAAACACTGCAGCAGCAAAGAGAGCTTGTGTATTGTACATACCAGTAATACCCTCCATAAAAATAAAATAATTGCCATTTTACATACTAGATGGCACATTCATGGAACAGTCTTTAACAGCACCATATTTCAATGAGAATTTCTTTCACTCTTCTGTTGAGAGGCAGGGGAACTAACTCAAGTCAAAGATGTTTAAACCAAGATTAAGCCAGATGATTTAATTCAGCTAGCAGCGTATGGCACAGTTTGTGTTTGTAGCTCGAGTGGTTTCCCTGTTGATTCTGCTGCTAACAGTTACACACCACACAGCTATACAAGCACATTCAAACAATAATCACGGAAATCACAGCTCAAATGAAGCTGAAAGGGATCTCTGAATGTTCTCTCGTACACTCAGGACAGGCGTCTTCAAAATTAGATCAGGTTGCTCAGGGCCTTTTCCACCCAAGTCCTGAACCCCCCCGAAGCTGGAGGCTCCACCACCTCCCGGGGCAGCCTGCTCCTGCGCTTAACCAGCCACACCAGGGAGAGTTTTTCCTTTATGCCCAACTGGAATTACCCTTGCAGCAGCTTGCGGCCATTGTCTCTCGTTCTCCTGCTGTGCACCTCTGAAAAAAGCCTGGCTCCGTCTTCTTTCCAACCCAGCCTTAGGGAACAGACGACTGCAATTCAATCCCCCTCAGTCCCTTCTTCTGAAAACGACACAAACCCAGTTCCCTCAGCCTCTCCTGACCTGCTCCCACCCCCAACCATGGCAGTAGCCTTCACTGGACTCACTCCAGTTTGCCAGTCCCTCGCTTGTACTGGGCCCCTCACTGAACACTGTATTCCAGATGCAATATTGTGACCACTGAGTATATGTTATTTAGTTTAACGTAAAATTATTCACGAAACTGAACAACCATGTGCTTTTAAGACACAGAACACCAACATTTAGTTCCAAAGGTATGTAAAAATTCCAACAGGAAAAAAATATTAAACATGAAACACAGGAGCTATTATACTCATGTGTATTGCATTATAAAATTATGAATCTGAATAATTGAACAACTGCCCTGACGTACTGGACATGACACAAAGGTTATCAAAATATGGAGCTTTTTTCCCCTATAAAACTGATTTCTCAAACACAGTATAACCTCTAATTAATGACTCAAACTGCTCCCTTCCAGGCTCCACAGCAATCACAGAAACACAGGGACGGAAAGAAGCTCCTGAAGTTACCTACCCTAAAGGTTAAGATCTCCCACTGGCTTCCAGCTGCCCGACAACCTGACTCAGCGCTCATCCTGACTCAGCGCTCATCCCATTCTTTCCTTCAGGAGAGGGTGAAGAGGTAGCAGCTGGCATTGTGGACCACAGTGGTGGTCTACAGATTGTCTCCTTTCCATCTCTTCACCCACACTTCCCATGCATACCCAACATACAGCAGATGCAGGGAGAGAGGCCAAGGGGCACGCAGACACTTTTATGAAAGGCAGGTGACCCGTTCTGGCCAAAAGACGGGCCCTCGCTTCCCCTGTCTGCTTCCTCATATTTTCACCTGGTCCTTTTCTGTCAAACTGTTCAGAGGAACAGGCAGCTCTTACTCATATTTACAAGACTGGAAGAGGAAAGACAGCTTTCCAACTTTGCAGGTTCCCAGTTTAATTGCCTGCTTATAATGGGTTAGTCATTGAGCCAATCTAACTGAGCAAACCCACATAAAGAAAACAATCCAAGCCTAAGAAACTACAGCTGTTAAAAAAACTGATTTGTAGCAGGACAGCATGCTTTCATTCCAGCAGTTTAGCTAGTAACTTTGTAAGTTTGTCTTTAAAAATCAGAAATAACCAGGTTAAATGCATGTATTTTAAAGAAAAAAATTCAGATCCCTTAATACACTGCAATGTATTTAGGTTTCACCAAGTCTATAAGGATTTCTAAATTTTTAATCGATATTTAAGAAAAAGGAAATGTAATTAAAACACCACATCAAAATCAGATGTTCCTGAGCAATGTTTCTCATGCAGAGAAGTCCGGCGCAGTGGAAGCAGTCAGATCTCGAATGTCAC
Source organism: Pelecanus crispus (assembly GCF_030463565.1). NCBI lineage: Eukaryota > Metazoa > Chordata > Aves > Pelecaniformes > Pelecanidae > Pelecanus > Pelecanus crispus. The sequence continues at coordinate 109,081,799 of NC_134645.1, forward strand.
TTGCACCAGAAACCAGAATCGGCCGACTGTGAAATGATCCCCAAGGACAGCTCCCAGCAGGCTGGAAGACATGCCCTATGAGGAGTGGCCAAGGACTTTGGGCTTGTCTAGTTTGGAGAAAAGGAGGCTGAGGGACGACCTCATTGCTCTCAACAGTTTCCTGAGGAGGGGAAGTAGAGAGGAAGGTGCTGAGCTCTTCTCCTTGGTATCCACTGACAGGATGCACGGGAATGGTTCAAAGCTGCACCAGGGGAGGTTTAGACTGGACATCAGGAAGCATTTCTTTACAGAGAAGGTGGTCAGACACTAGAACAGGTTTCCTAGAGAGGTGGTCAATGCCCCAAGCCTGCCAGTGTTTAAGAGGAATTTGGACCATGCCCTTAACAACATGCTTTAACTTTTGGTCAGCCCTGAAGTGGTCAGGCAGTTGGACTAGATGATTGTTGTAGATCCTTTCCAACTGAAATATTCTGTTCTATTATTTCAAATTTCCCACCAAGAACGCTCACCTTCAACCATGAAAGCTGGTATAGAAGGAGGTGGGAGTCTGCAGTGTCCCACAGCAGACCTTACAATCTCAGAGCACTAACACCTCTATAATAAAGGCCAGTGGCCTGGCACCAACGAGACTGAAATTCTGATTCCATGGCAAATGGCAGTTTTAGCAAAGAAAGCAAAAGCAACTCAATACTTGTCCAAAGACTACAGAAGAAAGTCTGTGTTGCTCTCTGTGACTCAGTTTCCCTTCTCATTACCTCTGGTAACTCCTACTGCCTCCAGGACTAGAAGGTCTCTCAGCTACAGCTGCACATCAAATTGCATTTGATAGTTACCTCTAATGGTGGGATGAGCAACAGACCATCAGTCCTCAGCTACCCAGATACACATACCGATCAACATCTGCATTTCTGTTTCATCAAAACTATTTTCCAAAAGTCTTTACTTATACAGTAGTCAGAAGGCAACAGAGACAGGACCGATGCAAACTCTACAAGGCAGCACAGCATTCACACCTGGTGGCACAATACCTATCCACTGAGCTCCCAAGAGGTACATGCGGCCAAGCTTTCCAGCTCTACCAACTTAAGAACTTCTCTTTATGAAGGAGTGCGCACTATAACTGCAGTGACATCAGGATTCTTCATTCTTAACAGTGCAGAAAGAATGAGCCAGTGAGCATTTTTAATGGAAAACAGAAGAGATGAAACGAGGGGATTGATTTCCAAGGAACTGTGACTCATGCAGAAAGCTTAGTGCAGGCAAGCTGCAAAGCAACTGAGAAAAGCCTGAAAGCCTAAAAATTAAATTAAAAAAACCCCCAACAAACCGCAAGAAAACCCCTACGAGGACAAAGTCCATGAATGTCTAAAATCCACGTGGCCACATCACTTACTGAATATTGCTGGGTAATGCCCAATTGAGTCTTCTTCCACCTGTAACTACAGAACTCCTGCTGCAAAGTAAATCTTGCTGAAATTTGATATATAGACTCTTCTGAGAGTGAAGAGAAGCAAGGAGAAAAAAGAATGCAGAAGAGAGAAGGTTAAATTTCTTTTTTTTTTTTTTTAAGGTCCTCAAGATGGCTCTGTTACACAGAAAAAATAAAAACCGATAGCACAATTTGTTCTCCATACAAGACTACTCCTAAGAAACACAAGCTGCAGACTTTTTTTTTTTTTTAAAGAGATGTCTTTATATTACAGTGGGTGTGAATGAAGCAGGCATTTATATTATCACAGCTTACCATCACATGCTGTAAGCCACAGAAGAAGGCTGTATCAGGACTGGATCATTATTTCTTCTAATCTATATTCAGTTTTATTAATAGCTAACAGTTCTATACTGTACTAATTTTATTCTTAAATATGTTGAAGAAAATGACCTGAATCATAAGCAATGGAATAGTAAGGAACTGCATAGGTTCAAGTAGAAACTAAATAGGAAGCCCAGTTCCCGGCTCAGTTAAATCAGGGGAAATTCTATTACCAGCTGCAACACAAACAAGGTCAGATCCACACAGATGCGTATTTTTCAGACTGCATGCAGAATACACTTCCCCAAAAGCTACTTCACTTCTTTTTCTGCCACCCTTTCTTGCACCAAGCAGCATCCTGCTAAAAGCTGGAGAACTACGCAGCAGCAAGCCCTGATGAAGCAGCAATCTACAGGGACACCCTGAGAACATGGCTGAAGATTGGTATTCTGATCCTCCTTTTTAAACGGTATTATTTACACCATTTCTTCACCTAGAGCAGATTCCTGCCCAGTACATGATCTGCAGGAGTCTGCAGGAGGGGAAAAGAGGACGAAAGCAAAGACTGCATTTGCAGATTTGTCTGAGGGCTCCTATCCACAAATGCAAGCAGAAAGCACTATGGATTTTTTAATATATATATATATATATTATATTCTTCCCCTCTAAGGACAGATTATTATTGCAAGGCAAAATACAGAATCCCTGATTCATAGACTCGGTCAGGTTGGCAGGTACCTTAGGAGGTCATGTAGTCCAACCTGCTGCTCAAAGCCAGGTCAGCTACCAGGTGAGACCAGGCTGCTTTATCTACTGGGATCCTGAAAATCTCCAAAGACAGAGACTGCACAACCTTGCCAGGCAACCCGTTCCCCTGCTTGGTTGTCCTCCTAGAGAAAAATATTGCCTTTGTATCTAGTTAGAACCACCCGTACTTCAGTTATGACCATTGCCTGTTGTCATGCCACCTTCTTGATAACCTGACAGCAGGCGGGGGCAGGCTGCCATTAGCCCCCCATGAACCATCTGTCCTCCAGGCTGGACAAGCCCAGCTCCCTCAGCCTCAGCTCCCGAGCAGTGCTACAGCTCCCTGACATTGTGGTGGCCTCGTGCTGAACTTGCTCCAGCTTATCCACATCTTTCTTGTACTGGGACGGGGTGGGGTGTGGACATAAAACTGGATGCAACACTCCAGGTGTGGTCTGACAAGCACTGAGTGAAGGGGAACCCTTCCCTTTGAAGGAGCTCTTCCTTCCCACGTGCACAACCTTGTCCTCATCCTTGCTGAATTACACAAAGTTCCTGCCAGCCAGCTCCTCCAACCTGCTCAGGTCCTTCTGAATGCCAGCCCTGATCTCAAGCACATCACTGCTCACTCTTCCCCCAGTCTGGTATCATCTGCAAACTTCATGAGCCATGGCTCGTCACCTTCCAGGTCATGCATAACGTTAAACAGGACACGTCCTATGACAGACAGCTGGGGCACTCCACTGGTTACCAGCCTCCAGGTAAGTTACAACCAACTAGCCGCCTCTAAACCCAACCATCCCACCAGTTCTTCACCCATCTAGTAGTACACCCACCCAGATCATCATGACATTCTGCAAAAGACCTTGCTGAACCCACCATGAACGTATGATTTTATTAAGCTCAGTAGCACTATACTTAATTTACAGATGGGAAAGCCGAGACCTACAAATATTTACAGAATGAGAGGGAGTATGGGTAAAAAGTTATTGAAAACAGAGAAGGGAACAGGTTCCCAAACACGCACGTAGGGCAACTGACTTTTAGTGAATAAGCCTTTGCTCCTGCCTTTTGTGCTGGCAACTGTTTGAATACCCAAAGGAAGAAGAGGGGCATCACCCTGGGTTTTGCAGGCCATCCTGGCAGTCAAGTGTACCGTAACAAGCACAAGCATCTGAAGAATTAGAAGTGAACACTGGCGTCACATACTTTTAGTCAGGACTGATTTTTTTTTGTTTTGTGCCACACAAATTAGAGGACTGTGTTGTTGGTTCAAGACCATGGTCTTCCACACTGTGCACACAGGCAAAATAAAAATGTATGAATACCAACAGCATTTTTCTTAATTCGCTCTAAATTTGATTGCCATCAAGTAACTTTATCTGGAAAAGTAATCTTATTTCTGCAATTACCTCTTTTAAACTAAATCCAAATTAGTCCCTTCCAATATTGGAGATCAAGTATTACCTTAATTGGAAACATCCTCAGGAAGACTTCTGGTTTTAAGTCAGGGAAGATGCTTGCATGCTGCATAACACTTCAATCGTGATTTACACCTACATATGGTTTAGTTGCATACATATTATTATATTACACATGTAATTAGAATTATTATGCAGAGGGTTTATAAATTTTTTTTTATAAAAACTGCACCAAAATAGTCATTTACTCTAGTAATTTTGAGCAGCCTCACATGTAAAATACAGTACTTTTGTCACAGGGAAAATGTCCCCACCTGAAAACTATTTTGATATCCCAGCAAACCAAGTTCCTGGCTTACAAAAAAAAATTTAAAAAAAAAAAAAAAAAAGGTACACAAGAATCTTGGCTTCCAAAACCAGAAAACAAAAAACAGAAGTGTGTGGTGGACATTTTTTATGGATACAGTTGTTAAAGCATTTTTTTCCTCTGCAATTGTACTTAACCTGCACAAAAGCAGAAAGGCCTGGTCAAACTTGCATTAACGTGAGTCAAAGTTTTACAAAGCATAGGTTGTCTTTCAAGATACAGATGACAACTGATGAAAATTTCCATCAGAAGCTCTTTCCAATGATACAAGTGAAATGATACACTGAACTGAAGAGTCAGTTTCTACCGCTTTCAGCAAACCTAGTCCTGACAGAGACACTTTTCCTAAACATTTTCAGGTTTTGGGTACTACAGTCCTTGGAAAAGTAACAATACTGTTTCTTATCAAGGACAACCCATTACAGACAATGAATCACATCTGATTATTACAAAAGTGTCCAACTGAACAAATTTATTTCACCTGATGAATAAAGTTATTAAGAGTATAAATACTGACTCCTAGTCCTGTGTTTCTAAAAAAAACCCCAAACTATCTGGATTAAAGTGTGGAAATACATTTCTTATCATTAATCAGAAACATAATGCATGCTCTAGAAAAATAGCACAAACTTCATTGATTGGTTTTTTGTAACACCCAACTATTATTCAAATAAATCAGAAATCAGGTAATGCAGCCATTAAAATATCAATTAAAGTAAGAAAGAAAAATTGTAATAGCACCTGCAGGGAACAGCCCTCATCTTCAAAATACGTATAATGGAAGGCAGTTTCCCATGGAAGTGTAAGTTCTGCATCTAGTCCTAACATCAGCGGTCTTCACTCTTTCCTTGATTTGGAAATGATCGAGTAGACCTCTTCCTTCTTCAGCTTCTATAGTTCAAAAGTGAAGTTTTTAAGACTCAAATTAGTCAGTCCATGGTTTGCAACAACACTGAATATTATGTATAAAATTCTAAAAGAACACTGAGGATGTGACACCAAAAGCTTTAAAATGGTGAAAACAAAGTCAAGAGCCATAAGCTCAAGACTCACTGTGGTCCTAGCAGCAGATCTAGATATTGCTGTTTATGTCCCAATAACTTACAATCCCATTTTACAGATGAGGATATAGTGTTTATCCCTGTTCTTGAAATTTCTTAGACATATATTCTGTATCTCTAAGGAAAAAAATATTCATATGATTTCTGCAATCTTTTTGAAAGCCTTTCTAAAAAAGAGATTACAGAACAGAAGTGAGAGTGAATGTTTGACCTTGAGCTTGGATCCTAATAGTTAGTATTCATGGTTCAGTCCAAAGTAACAAGTATTGTACAGTACAGTAAGTCACTGAAACAGATTTTCCCCAGATAATGCCCCTATTCAGCACCACGTAAGTAGAACAATTTATTTTGCTCTGGTTAACTGCTTCACCCACGCATCTGACATTAAGCTTCAGGCTTCCTGACTGAGCAGCAAACATGCAGGACATGAATCAATGTTGTGGAGTTATGCATCACTTCCCACAGTCTTGCTGATTCAGGCAATTCCCAATAAAATATGAATCAAGTTTTTGATCTAAAAACACAAGTTTGAAAACATATTTTTCAAATCTTGTTTAGCATTACTTGTCATCATTGCCTTAAAAACATGTTGTACTTCTACGTGTCCCTGGTTTCAAAATAACCTGAAATATTTTGGTGGAACTAAAACTCAGATTCTTTACTGTAAGAAAACGTCCAAGTGATTTAAATCTCACAAGATGCTAGTAATGCAGCAGTTTCCTTCCACAGGTATGTGACAGACCTTGAGTCCCAAGATTCTGCTCTCTGCAAACCACATATGCACACAATGACATTACTGAGAAAGATGTTAAAACAGAAAAGAGTATTAAGACATAGTTGTATAGGTCCATAATAAGAATTTTGGTTTATCTTGCTCATGTACCTCCCCTCCCCATCATAAAGAGTACCTCCCCCTCATAACATGCCTGAGAAGAAATTCCCAGGCTTCAGTTTATGAATCCCTGATATTTTCCAAGCATCCAGGCTTGCAGCTTTTCCAAAACTCTTTGAACTGCCTCTAGATTCAAAAACTAATTTACCAATATTAATTTTCCACTAAGAGAGGTAGTAACAAGAAAGACTTTGTACGAACCAGAACACAAGTGGAAAAAAAATCTGTAATGAATGCTGATTTTAACAAAAGAAGGTCTTGGATATGAAAAATGCCTCACTCACATTTTGTAGAATATATACAAAATGAAAGACTAATTCATACCACTACCAATAAATCCTCATTTATTGCCCTATTAGAACATACAAAATATTCAAAAAGTAAGACGCACTCGACAATTACATTCACAGTATTTAACACCGTAACTCCAAAGGAAGTTTCTCTAAGGGACAACTGCTGCAACAGATATTCCACAAGAAGCATCCAAGGATAGTACGGAAATGCACTTGCAGCTTAAAAAGCCATCAGGAAGCTGAACTTATGGAAAGACAGTGTCAAAAATGCCTTTAAATTTAGAGGCCATAAGACAGTTCTCCATGAGATCCCTTCTACAGTGCTAAACTAAAACTGTAAAATGGAAAGACATAATTAAAGGAAAAGCAAAAAGTGAAAAAGAAGTCACTTTACAGAAGCAGAAAGAAAATTACTATCCCACACATGTAAAGACGAAGAAAATAAGTACTACACACTGCTCATTTCTCCATCACATACAAAACTGAGAACAGTGTAGCATTATACATGCATGAATAAACTGACTGCAGCTCTGCATAATATATAAATTTTAATCTGAAAGTCTGAATCAAAACTACTCCTCCTCCTCCTGGACTGCAGAATGTTTTCGGGCTTCTTCAGAAATAGACTGAAGTTTATACATTTTCTGCAACAGATTCTAAAAATAATTTCTACTTTATATAGAAATAGTTAATAGACTTCCTGTTTTACAAATGAGTAATGCACTATTCCCAGCTGCATTACATTCCATTAACAATTATGAAGTTTGACAATAGCACTTCAGGTTTTAGACAAGCTTGTTGTCTTCCTTCAAATGTTTATAAACTATGCAAGGACTTCTAAATAGCTCAGAATCAACTGAAGCACTCCTCTGGTGCTGAGATTTCTTCATATCGAATTTATTAATGCTGAGACTAAATACCCTCGATTGTAAAAGAAATGGAAAACAAAAGACATCCCCCTCCCCAGCAGTAAGTAGTAGCGTCCTAGCAAAAAGGAAAAAAAAAAAAATCAGTACAAGATTTTATACACGTAAAATGACAACCAAGGAAACAAACAAACAAAGAAAAAGCTCTGTTAAAAAGAGTAACTTAAAGAGACTGAATGGCGCTAAAAAACTCCAGCATTTAAGAAAAGCTGTGATGTCTAACATTAAAAATTCAGCCTACTCAAAACTAAGGCTGTACCTTACCTTTACAAAGTTCAAACTCTGGAAATCTTAAAAGATATGCTATACAGCTACTAGGTTTAGGATAATCAGAACCTTTTATATTTAACATATGACTAAAGTAAGTGTTTAGACTTAGTATTTCAACCTGGTGTAAGTCAGCACACTTCCGCTGAAGTTAATGGACTAGAAGAAAAAAAAACTCAAGATGCTGAGGTACCCAGACCCTCAATTTCAATCACAGTAAAAATGAGAATCTAAATACTCTTTATGTAATCCTGTGGATTTTTAAGTTAATCTCAACAAATGTTAAAGCTTGTTTCACAGTATTCTACTGCGGGAAAGGACTGTCGCAGTCTACTGATGAGCAAAGCCGTATCCTGTCTGCGGAGGGTAACCCCAGCTCCTGGTCAGAAGAGGGCTCCTGTGCACAGGCATGAGGGAGGAAACCACCTCTTCAGTACTTTGGTGTGCTCGCCACTGACCTGCCAAAGTGAGTAACACAAGACTTGCACGTTTGGTCTCAATGTCTCAGAGCTGCGATGCCAGCCTGCACACGCCCATCGTGCAGCGCTATGGCTTCTCTCCGTATCTTGTGGCGTACGGACTCCCGAATCCCGAACCCAGAGGATCCTGCTGGGTCCTGGCACTCACCAGGAGCTGATGGACAGCACATTCCTCAGGTGTCTATCTGCCTCCATGGTCCTTTCTCCCACCACATCCACCTGTATCAGCCATGAAAGCCCCACGCGCTGGACACCCAGTGCCTGTCCCACCACAAGATGCCTGCTGCTACTCACACAGTCGGTTGCGTCTCATGTACAATGCCACAGGTAAGCTAAGAAATCTGCAGACTGTATTATAAAAGTCTTGAAATCTCACCATAAAGCCCTCAGAAATACCAGATTTCAAGGTAGTGTCTAAAGAACTACTGTTCATAACCAGCTAAACACATGTAACTAGTTCATGGGCTACTCAGCCCAAGGGTGGGGGAAAAAAAAAAAAAAAAAAAAGATGGATTAAACAAAGCAAGTCAGACAACTCCCCCAGGAGTTTGGATTTTCGATAGCCTTCTTCGTACCTGATTAAAGGGAGGGGGAAGGTGGAGCCGGGCAGCTCCCGGTGCCGAAGGACACGAAGAGGGGCACACACGAGCAAAAACCCCAGCGAAAACCTGCGGGAAGAAACTTCACCAAAGACCAAGAGCTGGAAGTCTGGAAAAGGACTAAAGGCGTTTATCAACGACCCCTTGCACCCTCGCTTCAGTAACTCTCCAAGCCGCGTTATACTGGCGAAACCTATTCAATAATACATTTTTTTAAAAAAATAGGGTTTTCCTCCTTTTTCCGCGGCGGGTCGAGATTCCCAGCTGCCACCCGCGGGCCGCAGCCAGGCCCCCCCGGCGCCCCGGGGACGGCGGCGGGACGACGGCGGCTCCGGGACGAGGAGCGGTGTCTCCGCACGAACACCGAGCCCTGCCTCGACGGGCGAAACTTTCCGTGACGAACACCGCAGCGAGACCCCGCCGGCTGCAGCCGCGGCGGGAACACCCACCTCCTCCGCTGCGGCCAGCGCCGCCGCCGAGAGCTCCGAGGCGGCCACCGAGAGCTGCGAGGCCGCCGCTCGGCCCGGCCCGGCCCCCTCGGCCCCCCTCGGCCGGGGTCGGGCGGCCGCCCCGCTCCCCGGACACGTCACCCGGCCCGCCGCTCCCCCACACACCGGCCCAGGGGCCGCCGCCGGGCGCGCACTCACCGCCGAGCGGAGCTCCTGAGTCCAGGCGGGGAGCCGCCGCCCCCGCCCCGCTCCGGCCCCCGCCGCCGTTACCGCCTCCCCGGGGCCGCCGCCGCCGGCCCGCCGCGCCCCGCCCGCTGCCGGGCCTCTCAGGCAGCGCCCGCCGCCATTGGGGCAGCGCGCGGCCCCGCCGCCTCCCGGTTGGCGCAGCCGCCCGCCGGTCGCGGCGGGGCGGGGCGGCGGGCGTCGTGTCCCCCCCGGAGCCCGCCGCATTCCTGCCGCCGCGCGTCACGCCAGGCCGGGGCGGCGGGCCGGGCCGGGCCCCGCGGCCCCAGGGGCGGCTGCTGGCGGCGGGAGGCCGGGGGAGGCCGGGCGCTGCGGCTGCCGGGGGGATGCGGGGGCCATGCGGGGGTCGCGGTGTGACGGGCGACGAGCGGAGCGGGCCGCTGCGGGAGAGCGGGCGGCCAGCCCGTCCCGGGACCGGAGAAGCGGGCACACCCGTGGCAAGCTTCGCTTTTCCCCCCTCATTCTCCCGAATAGCCCGTGAGCGTGCTAGGAGACGCGCTAGGCCACGGCAGCTACTTCGGCATTTCATCTCACGTAACCCGTTGGAACTCTACTAGTTTTCGAAATGAAACCTTTCAAAATGAAAGGTTTTCTAAAGTTTTCTCACCTTAGATCTTTGCTCTTTCCTCATCCTGCTCGTGTGACTTTCCTTTCCCAGTCAGCCATGCAGTCGCTCGAAGCCCGTGTCACACAAGCACATAATGCTTATCCCGAAAGGAATGCCAGCCGCTTGCACGCTCACGTGAAGACGATTCAGGACTGGATGTGCCCCTTCCATAAAACTGGAAAAAAACACCCCAAACAAACCAACCTAAAAAACCTTTATAAGATGCAATTATTTTGAAACTGTACTTTGCAATATATCCACGTACGCATCTGTCACACTGATTAAAAGCTCTTAACTACATTGCAAGCCCTTACATGCATTAGAGGTCCTTGCTATCGATTACAACTATTTAATATTCCTAGATATCATTTAAAAATCTTTGGACCACTTTTAAGTATGAAAACTTGAAGCTGAACGCCGTTCAAAGATCCATGCATCATCCAGCAGTGATACTTGCCTATTTAAGTGCATTCATGCTACGGCCAGTAATGAAATATGCCCAGATATAGTAAATTCATTATCATTGCATGAAAATGTTAATAGAAAATGGCGGCATTTCAAAAGACATTTGAGTAATCCACCTTTTTTCCTACATTTTTCATTTGTCTATAGTTGAACAACACACATCCACAACTATCCCATGTCTTCGTGTGGGTTCATACAACCTGAATTACAAATTAAATATTTAAAAGTATGACTTTCAAAAATGTTTCCGTTTTCAAAAGTTATTTCTTTTTAATGCAATTCATCACAGTGTGAACTTAAAAGTTCTCACATAGCTCTATAGGGTCTACATAAGAAAGAAAACAAGAAGAGAAAATTGGGCCATATGTAAAGGTTACAGCCAGGAATACCATTACGGCATTCAGTTTGGCTTCCAGCAGAGAGACCACTTTATCTTGTTGATTCTGTAATTTTTCAAATATGTTGCACTTCATTCATATCCAGCTATCATTTCAGGAGCTGAAACGGCAGGGAATCAGTCTTCAGCAAACTCTTTAAAAACTGCTTATCACTAGAGGCCACGTTAAAGAACAGACACATATCTAGACTAAGTGCAACTAGCTCAATTCCACGATTAAAAATATCATTTACTAGCAATATCCTTCTCCTTTTGGCAGCCAACTCATTATCCATGTGCATTAATTTCTCCTTTCAGAGAGACAACCTTCAAATCCTTCCTGTAGTCCTTTTCGGAACCCTTTTGATCTTTGATAACCACTGCTTTGATTCCAGTGACCACACTTAAATATCCTTCTCTAATTCCAATAAAAGGTCACTGGAGAAACCTTCTTGGACAAATCCAACGATAGCAGACCAACTTACAAAAAAGCAAAACTAACTTCCAAAAATAACTTTCACTCCTCCTACTATTTGCTAAGGCAACATCCTATTAGCAGTCATAATCCTATCACTGCAATCACAAATTCGTTATTTATCTACCCATAACTAGTTGTTGGTAAGTAGAGTACAGATAATGGCTGTCTCCAGAGTTAACATGATGCTTTTCATAACCAGGTCCTAAGAAGATGACGTTCAAATTGGTTTTACTGGTGATACATGTACCATGAGACCTCACCAGAATTTACTTACTTTAATTGCTGCTTACTGAGGCTTCGGCAAAGATACTTTGGAGAAGGGACCCCTTTTTTCTCTCACCCTTTGGTGGAGTGTAGACTTCAATTGTATGACACCTAAGGACATACAACATCCTTCCTACAGCTTGCTTTCCAAAAAGTTGCGTGAAATCTGAACAAGATAACTAAAACTGAGGTTACCAAACTATCCAGTGAAGCCTGGTTTTCTCAGTTTCTTCCTTCTGTCTACCAGCTGATGTAGCTGGCACTTTCTTTTAGGGAGTTTTCATCCGCTGGAAATTCAGAAATTGTTTCTCCTGTTGTTCCCAACTGTGTCCCTGACAAAGACGATATGTCATCTGCTTACTGTAATCCTTCAGAAAGCGCTCCAAGCCAGGACATCCAACAGCCTTGCTTAACTTGAGCATCTGCAGAACTCATGCTGGAGCCTTGTAAAGTTACAGGTCCTCTCTGCTTCCCTTACCAAACAAGGACAAGTGACAACACATTTTTAAATTTTTATATATGGATATAAAACTAATTTTTATTTAAAAGGCAGCTTTCTTGAACTCAGACTATTACATCAAAATAACATTTGGTTTTACAAAAGCATTGCTTAATCACGTTCTGATATGATCCCTACTGCTGGCCTGTCTTCCAGGTCTCCCTGAAGCACCAGCACCACTGCTGGGAGGCAGGCTGTCAATTCTGAGCATACCAGTACAGGTTAACCCGACAACTGAGTTTTATAATACTGTGATGTTTTACCAGCACTAGAACTTCTTTCATGAACGCCTTTAAAAACTCTCTGCTTACGAGGAGTCTTTGCAAGTCAAATTCTCAGACTGCCAATTCAGACAGACTAGGTACAAATTTTCCTAAATTTTAATATTCCTCAGCACCAGAGCCCTTGTGTTACATCAGCTCGTTGCTGTCATGGGTGGCCCGTGAGCGACAGTACAGCCGATGCCATAACTTACTGTGGTGGGTTGACCTCGGCCAGCAGCCAGACCCCCACCCAGCCCCTCTCCCACCCCCTCTCCTCAACAGGACAGGGGGATAAAATAAGATGGAAAGCTCATGGGTCAAAATGACGACAGGGAGATCATTTAACTACAATTGTCATGGGCCAAACAGACTCGACCCAGGGAAATTTAATTTATTGTCAATTAAAATTAGCGTAGGATGGTGAGAAACAAAGACAAAACTAAAACCACCTTCCTCCCTCCCCCCTTTCTTCCCAGGCTCAACTTCACTCCTTCATTCCCAACTCCCCTGGCTCCCCCGCCCCAAGGGGCATGGTGGGATGGGAATGGGAGTTGTCGTCAGTCCATAACAGCTCCTCTCTGCATTCCTTCCTCCTCACGTCTCTCCCCTGCTCCAGTGTGGGTCCTTCCCACAGGCTGCAGTCCTTCAGGATAAACCTGCTCCTTCATGGGCTCCTCCAGAGGCTGCAGGGGAATCTCTGCTCCAGCGCCTGGAGCACCGCCTCCCGCTCCTTCTCTCACCTCCATGTCTGCAGAGTTGACTCTCTCACTTTTTTCTGTACTCCTCATTTTGCCTGTGTCATGTTTTTGCCCTTTCTTAAATACATTTTCCCCTGAGGCACCACCGCCGGCTGGAAGTGGCTGTGTCCGGCACGGGGCAGCCCCAGCCTCTCCTCACCGAGGCCGCCCCGCAGCCCCTTACTAACAAAACCTGGGCACCTGCACCCCGTACAGTAATACGCACAAGTTATTTCTATAACACAAAATTCCTACTTTTGGTTATTTCGCTGTGCTCCGATGGCTCTGCTTCATTCTGAAGCTGAGGAAGGGAAAAACTTGAATGAATTCACTGTCACAGGAGGACCATGAAGCACTAAGGTCACGCAACTGTGAAAGACAAACGCAACCTGCAGCTGAAGCAGAGCTATTTCCATGGCGGAAAGGAAATACAAGTGTAATACAAGGTACTGAGAAGACTTTATATGAAATACTATGTACAACTCTAAGCCGCCAACATTCGATAAGAAGGAACTCAAGTGGGAAAAGTGGCAAATAAGAAGTATTAGGATGGATAGGAAAATAAGATAGCAGATTGATTTGTACTCATGAATATGCAAAAGAGCCTCCAGGGGTAAAAAATCATTATGTAAGATAAAAAGGCAATGATAATACAAGAATAAATTACTATGAATTAGAACACACTGTAGGTTCCTTCAGCCTTGGGCAATACATTGCTTGGGAACTTTGATGTCCTAAAGAAGGTGCTAAAACTTATCCTCAACCAGTGTCACAGTGACGCTTAAAACAATGTTGCTGAGGAAAAAAGAAGAGTTAAAGCATCAGACAATCTATATATTCAATGGCCAACTGCAACCTGGTCAGCACTGCACAATGTAACAACCAGTCTCAGCTACCTCATCCCAAAGCCTCCTGATTTTCTTTCATATTTATTTCCTGTGACTCCTAAGCAAGGCTACTGCTGCTTTCCAGGATATACCTTCTTCCTGTAAATATGACCCACAAGACCAGACGATCAAGCTCTTGTTAAATGTTCCATGTCTGCGCTATGCAAACCACTTCTCTGTACTTTTGTAGTTTGCCTGCATGGCTTTGTTTTTCAAGGTGTCGTAGTTATCACCTTGATTTACTCTTAAAAGATCCTAGCAGCAGAACTGCATGGTGCAGAAATGTAGGAAAGTCTACTCTACCTTCTACAAAATTAGTCCCTTCTCAGGTGTATTTTTCCCTCTGCTCAGTGCAAGCCCCACACTTAAATTTCAGTGAGCACAGCTTTGGTGACAAAATGCAGTGTTCACATGGTGAAGTGCTTTTGGCAGCAGAAGTAGCAAAGCAGGAGAGGGAAGTTGCAGACCTATATAGCAACAGCAATATAGAAGTCGGGCCAAGTGAGTGCCTGGAACTGCCACAATCGATTATCAGTACTAAAATAAGGCACATCCTCACAAGTCTTTACAGTAAATGTCAGAGAACGTATTGGTGAAAACAATGTCAGTTTATACAGCACTCTAATGTGAACTAAGCATTCAAAGGAGCAGAGGTAGCTAAAAAGAATCATACGAGGAAATAAGTATTCCAGACCAGAAGTAATGCGTTCTTTAGCTGATAAAGCTAGTATTAAATTTCCACTCTCTCTGCTCAGGTCCTATCTTCAAGGACTCATCAGAACATACACACACAGAGATGGCAGCAAGCAACGGCACAGCAATTTCCTTGCTTGCTGCTGCTTTGTGGACACGGGGGGAGCGGGACCCACTCCTTTTCCTCCAAACTAGGCCTGTTTGCCACCTTGAGCACTGTTACACCCTTGCACGTTTGCTGCATCATCGTCATTCCACCTCACTCAGCACCATTTTACTTGGGGTAAACAGGAAGGCAGAGTGTGCTGCAAGAACACGTTTCTGCTCCGGTACCACCACTAGCAGAACACACTAATTAGTCAATTGGATCCAGAGCATGCAGTGTCTCTGCCAACAATGGAAACCCATCTAGGCACTGACAACTAGAGGAACAGGCATAATTTACTTAATTAATGGTCATCACTTATTTTTTGTTCCAAATTATCAACTTAAATACCAGGGCCATGACACAAGATCAAAAGATTGTAATTGCTGAATAACACTGTCAGTGTAAGCGTGCTCTAATACTTTTCTGGGAACATGGTAAGAACTACTAAGTAAAATATATTTACCTATTAATTGGAAACATCTGAATAGCAAAACATTAATAACATTTAAACTCCTTTTACAGATTATTTACAAAAAAAAGGACTTTATTCATACAAATACTATTACGCGTTGTTCTTCTCATCCCAGTCTATACCCACACACATTCCACAGCTAGTGGAGCTTTACACATGAACATCTTACTTCTGCTTCAATTAATCTGGGGGACTTCACTGCAGAGGCAGCTAGCAAAATTATGCCAGCCAGTTGCTTACACAGTGCATTCTTATAAGAATAATTAAAATGCCAGTAATCACGCTATTTTCCTTTAACTCACTAATGCTAAAAAGCATCAGGAATTAATTCCTGCAAAGCACCACCCAAGACACACATGTTTAATGCTTAGAATTGTATTTTGTTACTTAGCAATGAGACAAGTTTTTAAAAAAAAAAATTAAGGTGGCTCATACTAAACCATGAAGTGTCCTCACAGTGGGAGCCTAATGCAAAAATAGACCACACACTTCAAACATGCAAGCCAGAAGGGTCATTTCCAAGCGATGCTTTTTAACAATTTTTAATACATACTTATATACAGCACAGCTGCTAGTGTTTAGTCATATAACTAAACATGCTCATGCTAATAATATGTTAAATGTTGGTGAAGGGACATTAGTTTACAAGGTTTTATAGCTATTTCCATGGATATGACATTACCTTTGTCAAGTTTAACAAAGTATTTCAAAATAAACAAGTCATCTTTTTAGTGCATGCACTGCAAAAACTGTTTAAGCTACAAACAGCAAGTAAAAAATAATAGGCATTATTTTCATCAGTAAACGAAACTCACAGTAGACAATTATTCAATAAAATACTTTTATTTATGTACATAGTGTAAAGATGCTGTACCATTCAACAAACGTTATACTGTATAAGAGCAGACTTGCATTTGCTTAACACTTCTGAATTCACTTTAAGTGGGAGTCTCCCTGAGGTTAAGAAAGGTGTCTTATGACATCAATATTTAATCAGTGTTACCAGAAAAAGCAAAAAACACCTGAAAGATTTGGAAATGGGTATTTAGTGGAAGAAGGGTCCAAGACCATGTGCTGAAAACTATTAGACAAAGACATCACTGTGGTAATGTGACTGCTGCACAATCATGAGTAGTACTGCAAGTAAGAGTAAATCTTGTAGAAAAATTGGTGGGTGGGAGGGGAAACAATGGCAGGTTTTGGAAAAAACAGAAGACAGGACACAAATGGGGGCAAACACAAACTGTGATTTAGGAATGCTGTATGAAGACACTAAGAACCAGACGCCTGTCCAGGGCATTTTTCTTTAAAAAAAAAAACCCAAAACATAACAAACCCAAACCCCAAACACCCCCACCCCCATTGTAGTTTGTTCTTTATTTGGGAGGGGGTTTGTTGGTTGTTTTTTAAAAAAACCCTCAGACAGAAAGGTGGCACAAACAGCACTCCTTGAATAAGCTTGTCCAGCAAGAAAGCAGGATGAAGTCTCCAATAGCCACCTAAGCAAACAAAAATTTCACCCAAAAACATATTATGCCAGAGTTTTCCAAATCATGGCAGCAGTACACCCTGTGACCTGATCCAGCCACTACTGAGGCTGACTGTGAATTTTTCTACATTGGATTGCAGATAAGGCCTTGTAAGAGAGGCCCAACAGGACTGGGATTAGTTTCACACTAACAAAATTTATAAACAAACTATGGCGAGTCTATCTTTGAGCTGAAAAGCAGCACTTAGGTATAAGAGTAATTAAGACACCAAACCCCGTGGTCAGAGAACTTTTTCAGTCTTGTTTCAGAGCAATGAGACAGCCATCCACAATCAGAAACCAGAAAATCCTCTTGAAGGGAGCAGCCAAAAGCCAGTGAAGAAAACACTCAAGTATATAAAAAAAAAAGAGGCTCTGTGTAACAGAACTGGTAACTCCAGCTCTAGGCCATCAAGATGAAGAAGAAAGGTTGTCTGTATTTTTATGTCATTATATTTCTGGCTGGACTGTAAAATCCCCTCACCCCTCAAACCAACAGAAATAAAATGAGTGCTGTTATTTGCTTTATTGCATAGCTCTTGTTCTAGCAGGTCTAGCAGTGTTTAGGTTAACAGGTGCTCTTAGTTATTATTATAGTTAAGATATGCCGTTAACAGTCTTTGTGTGAAAAAACTCACACTAAGATGCATACTAAATAATTACCTTATTATGATAAAAAAATACTTTTAATAAAAGATTTAAAATCCACTTAATAACATTACACAGATTATTAATACAAAATATTAAACTTTAGAAGTCTGGTGCCACTGATATAACTATCCACCTGTCTGCTCGGACCACACCTAATCTCTTTTTTCAGTCCCAAATTCACTACTAACCCCAGCCCTCCATATTCTTTTATTTTAGCACATAGAAACTTCACCTCCTTTAGCCAGCCACTAGAAGAATTACACACTTGCCCCAAACTCGTTTCTCTTCTGATGCTTCCATTTTCTGTTAGGATTCTTCAGAATTCTGTAGCTGGGATTTTTATAATTATTACCTTATCAAATCCAAACTTTTGTATTTTAAGCTGCATAGAGCACACCATCATTTTGATATCTGGTGACTTATCCTCCGCCTTCCCCCCTGGAACTCCTGCAAGTGAGGTTTGGATTCTGCAAGATATGCATTTGGATCACGTATTTGGGTTCTGTTTCTGAGGAATTCATCCCTCTGCTTTCTTCTACAGTACTTTTAACATTACTCTCCCACACACAACCCTTCAGGAGAGGTATGTAATTTCAAGCTTTAGAGAACCCTTTTTTCTGTAGGTTGGCGTCCAGACAGGCAACACTGCCAAAACACTGCAACATCATTCTGGCCTGCTTAGCAATAGGAAGGTAGCACAATATTCAGATTTTCTCTAATTGAATAACTGCAGGATAACGGATGGGGTTGCTGTATAAGATTACTATGACCCTCTCAGTCTAGTTTTGAATGGGCTATTTCAAATATTCACCACTTCATCACTATCACAAGATCCAGCTATACATTTGTGACCTAACAGTAAGAAGTTTCCTCTCCCTCACAGAGCAGCTCTTCAACACTGTGTTCACACAAAGTGAATTAGGGAACACAGCAACCTGACCACTAGCTTCCTCCCTTCACTCAGAACAAAACATTGCCACTGAAAATTAATAAAATGGGGTTGTTTACACCAAATGGTGCTTCCCTTACATTTAAAACAATATGCTCCACTGCGGATCAATAGACAAAGCCTCTAACACATGGCTTGACCTAAAATGCTTCACAGCTTGGGCTTGCCCAGTCATATTACTTTGGAAAATACATCTGTGTAGCAGTCACGTCACACAATACAATGAAGTTTCAAATGACAGGCTTTTTACCTCACTAGTTCAGTGCGCCAAAACTAATTAATATCTTTGTCATTCTCCTGCCACTAGGCGTCACTCTCTTCTATGGTGATCTTCATACCTTCATCCACTGTCCAACATTTCACCGGGAACAGTCAGACCAATACTATTACCGGGAGAACATCCACCACAGTTTGCCAAACCCCTACCTAAAAAGCAACCCTATTCCTTAGGTCAAGGAAAGCTTTAGTGATGTGGCAGATAAAGTGCAAAGGAGTGTTAGCATCACTTTGTATGTTCTTCAAAGTAAAATAAAATACTAAAAGAACAACTGAACTCCTAAAGGAGGTGATACGGGCTTTCCTCCACAGAGGAGTCACCTCAGATTCTAAAACCCTCTATAACTAAGAGAATTTCCAAAAATAAGAGGAACCATAACAGCAGCCCTAGTGGAACTAACTGTATGACTGCTCACGTGGGACCTACAAAGAAAATAATTTTACCAATCAACGAGCAATCTTTTCAAGGATGAAACAGAGTCAAACATTCTATCGCTGCCTCTTGTATTTCATTGATTTCAAGTCCAGAAAGGACCACTATGATTACCTAGCTAGACCACCAGCGTAACAACTGCCTTCATCCCCACATGCATGTTTGTGGTAGATATGTCCTCCCATACCGAGGGCAACCTGGAAACTACAACTCACTTTGACAGTGAACACTCAAACAATTGTCTTCCTCTTCCTGAAGTGCACTTAAAAGGAAAAAAAAAAAAAACCCACCACAAAACCACAACAACCAAAACCCGCCCAAAACCCAGCCATGACTGCATTCTACCACTGACTAATTCAGCCACTTGGAATGATTTAGTGGGACACAGGAACTAGGTACCCATGCATACCTAACTTGGGTCATAATTGATCTTAATAAACAACATAATCTCCAGTATCAGTATCTCCGACATACACGAAACAGGATTCAAGCTAAACTTGATTCAAGCTGAGCTTAATAGACAAATTAACTGTAAAGCCACTCTGAAGCATTAGGACAAAGGATACCATTAGAGAGCATGTCACTACTAAATCATGAAATACTGTCCAACCTGACAAAATTGTTGGCGTAATTCATAACTAAGAGGTTGAAGATCTTATGTGTATGCACATATGAAACACAAACAATGCTTTTAAATATTTCTGATGCATACAGAATAATACCAGCAAGGAATCACTGTGTTAATGTGCTTCTTGCAAAAGCTTCTAGTTCACAGGCAAAGAACTACTTTGCATTGTATTCTTCTGCTACCCTAGTAGGAAACAGCTGTTATATCCTCTTCTTTTGATGTGTTTCACCATTAAATTTTCCATTTTCCATTGCTTTATTTTCAAAGTTCCAGTCAGTTGGGCTGAGGAGTTGCTGAGTTTTTTTGTATGTCCAGTACGGGTTAAGTATTAGTGTAACGGCAAATAATCCCGAGAATAAAACAATAAAATGAATAAGTCCCAGATTTTCCACCACAGAGTTCCAATTGAAGATACACACCCACCACATGTGGTAAGTAAGAATCATGCGGCAGTGAAACAGGTGGATCATCACCCACTGGTTTGCCTTCCAGAAAAAGGTATTAGCACAGCCAGCCTAGAAAAAACAAGAACAGAAAGTATGTAGAAGTGTGACTGTTACTTCAAGATAAGGAACTGAGAATTCTGTAGAACTAATGCAAATATCCAGCTTTCACACACACACGATCTCAGGTATTTTTTCCATGTAGAGCTATGATACTCCACATGCATATGGCATCCCAAACTCAGAATGGATCTATACCATCTCACTATCCACATGCACACAGCATCACACAGAAACCTATATGGAAGGCTACAGCAATATCATCACGACAAAAGCAGGTATCACAATAACACGGGTATCAGTTAGATGAATGCAGTTTTGCTGAAAAGCTATCTAGACAAACCACACAGATACCTATGGACAAGCAACATGCATGAAAACTGTTACAAACATAATTTGAAAATTATCACATTCTTACCTTTAGAAGCATCCAGGAAATGCACGTTGAGGGAGTACTCATCTCCAGCAACATTCCCATCAAAGGCAGATAATGTCCAGATTTCACATTAATTACTAGACCAGCCAAGCCACCAAAAGCAAGCAAGTGATGAACTACCAAGAACACATCAAATGTTCTAAAAATAATGTTGGATATGTGAACAGCTACATTTTCAAGCAAGAAAAATCCAGCAGCTATTAAACAGTTAAACCAGCTCCACTTTTGCTGTGAATGCACTTTGTCAGCATGAAAAACAGGATCTATGAGCAAAGCCCATAACCCAGCAACACAACTCTGAAGTCCAAACACACCACGTGTGACCGCCATATTCCAAAACACCTTCTCCTTTGCAGACAAGGCACGATAAGTGGTACTCATCCATGAAGACACCCAGTGAGACAGAAGAAATACTCCCAAGTAGATTAAAAAACCAGCAGCTAAAAATGTCAAACGAACTTCCCATAAGAGATAGTCCCAGTCAAAAATGTTCCCAAACACTGGATCATCATTTGCAGGATTCATTTCTTCTTTTTTACAGAGCAAAGCCTTGCAAGGGGCTTGACACTTCTCACCTGCACTATAGTCTCCTTTATGCCTAGTCAGCCTTTGCTATTATGAGAACCAGAAACCATGAACTCTTCTTCTCCATCTGGAACAAGCAGAAAAAAATCAAGTGAATTTTTAAGTCATCCATATACAACTCACTTCCACTGCAGTTACAACTTTGGTCCTGTTGCCATTGGGCACAGTCATCCCCAAGACAGACAGACAAAAAAACTTAAGCAATGCGTTTAAGATGAACAACTGGCCTGCAAAATCTGTACTAGTACAAAGTAATGCACTGAAACAAAAGCTGAAGAGGGCAAAGCAGGAAGGCAAGAAAGAGGAAGAGAAAATACAAGAAGCAAAGCCTGTTTTCTTACTTATGAAACTTGTATTTCTACAGCAGTGTGGAGTTATTCTCCTACTCCATTGTTCTCCTACCCCCCTGCTTTTCCCTCACTGATTTTCCACCGCTTCCTACAGCTTTGGGTGTAATTCAGAATCTCAAATACAAATCCAGGAATAAAACTACAAAAATTTAATCCAGTAAGTTGGACCACTTACACAGAAAAGGGCTTTCATGATCATATCTCAAAACAAGACTTAGCAATCAGTTTCTGAGTATTAAACCACTTTCCAACAGAAAACGTATTCCAAAAATGCAAGAAGAATATGGAATGCAGACAAACAACATTAATATGTATTATTAACAACATTAGCGTAATTAACTGAACAGCCCAGCAGTAAGTGCCTCAAGTTAGCTGAAACTTCCTGAACACACCATAGTTCAAAACCAAAGATTTGTGGGGAGAGAAAAGACGGACAATACTGAAGTATTTGAATGCCAGCTCATTTTACGAACGATTTAGGCGATATCAGCATGACCACTAGACCCACCGCAGCCTGTAAATGCTCAGAACCACAACGTGTTTGGGAGTTCGGTGGGAGCTAGATGAAAAAGACACAACGACCACCGAGCCCCTGGTGAGATGCTCCCGCCTTGCTCCACCATGCAGCAAACGCCACCACGGCAACGCAGATCCCGCAGGGACCTGGTCACCCTGGCCTTCGCTCGCAGATGCTGCCCTCCAAGGAGCGGGGCGGGGGGGACGACACACACGACTGTCAGACCCGGTCCACGGGCCCTACGCCCGCCCCACGGCCCCACACCCAACAAGACGGGCTCGAAGGTGGAGTCCCAGCAGCCCCCCCGCCCCCCAATCTCCCGGGGGAAAACCGGGGTAAAGCACACGAATCCGATGGCACGAACAGGCCCTGAACAGCACGACCGCTGCGGCGGGCCCTGGCTGCAGCAGAGCCGCGACAGCTCCTCCGCCCCCGCACAAACACCGGCAGCAACACCCCCCCGCCCCGCCCGTCCCCTCCCCGCGGCCGCCGAGCCCCTCACGCAGACCTGGGGGGGCCCGGCCCCGGCGCACAGACCTCGCTCACACCCGCCGCTCCTCACCCACAGCGCTGCCCGCGATGGCGGACCGGCCCTTCCTGGCTCCGGGACTGCCCCGGGCGGCAAGCCGCCCTCACCGGCCTCCCGGGAGCGCCCGGTCCGACCCGACCCGGGAGGCCCGGCCCGACCCGGGAGGCCCGACCCGCCGCCGTTCCCACAACAACCGCCCTCAGCGGGCCGGCCGCCAGGCACTCCTGCGCATGCGCCGGGCGGCGCCACCACCCCACACCCCCCGGCTGGCCCGGCGGCACGAACCACCGGGCGCCTCGGGGCGGGGGGAGGCGCGGCTATACCACTTGGGCGGGGGGGAGCGGAGGAGGGCCGACGGGGCGCGGGCCGGCGGCATCGCGGCCCACTCCAGGGGGGAGCCTGGTTTAGGAGGCGTTTTTCTTCACTTAACAGCAGGCTCATCACCACCACGGAGAAGTTAATACTATTTAACAGGTGCCTGTTCAACAATTTAAAAAAAAAAAAAAACAAAAAACCAAGTAGTGATGCCATAGCCAGTACCTTTACCTGTAATTATCCAATTTCATTGAAGCCAGCAAATTATAAAATGGATGTCATGGAGTTCTGCTACATGACTCTCTCCATACTTGTGAAAATTGGTGCCGTCACCCCAGTGACTCAGCCCGGCTGGCTCGGGCGGGCATCACCGGGGAGCTCCCCTGGAACCACGCCGGGCTGTGCTTCAGCCCTGCGCCCGGGATTCAGTGTGGCTTCGGCACGCGTGACTGGCACTGACTGCAAGGTTCACCAGGGAAAAGCTCGGTCCCATGAAGGGCCAGGTGATCCCACCAAAAAGGGAGCAAAAGATAAACTCAAGCCACAACTTCTCTTACACGAAGGATTGGCCTAGAACAGCCAAAATCCTAAGCTGGGTCTACCTGCGCTGAGAGACCTGAGCTGGGAAATCAGTCCTGGAAATCTGACGGGTGCTCGGTTTCCAGCTGGGGAGAGGGAAGTGCCGCCATTCCCTGTGGAAACCCGAGTCCTGCCACAGCAGCAGGATGACTGGGCAGGAGGGGTTCTGTGCGTTTGCTTTTAATTGTTAATGCGATAACCCTGTCCCTGATGGGGACCCCCCCACAAGGTCTGTGAAAAGTAAGATCTGTTCCTACACCACCTCAGTAGTTTAGGTACAGGCAGCCAGCCTCAGCTGTTTATGGGAGACGTCTGGGAACAAAATGTGTCTCCTTTTAGTGTGCTGGGTGCGAGGCATTCCACCTTCCCTCCGAGCTCCTCTGCAGACAGCCCCGCGGGGCGGCCGGGTTTGGCTGAAGCCTTGCCCCCACGCCCAGACACGCTCCGTGCGCC
The DNA here is from genome assembly GCF_030463565.1 of Pelecanus crispus. Lineage (NCBI taxonomy): Eukaryota > Metazoa > Chordata > Aves > Pelecaniformes > Pelecanidae > Pelecanus > Pelecanus crispus. Next base: position 109,105,917 of record NC_134645.1, read on the forward strand.
GCTGAGGTGACTCCCGCGCCGGAGCACGCTGCCGCTTCACTACCAGCAACCCCATCTCTGCCCGGGAGGCCCAGGCTCAGCAGTAAATCCAGGGCAAGAGATTTCAGCCAAAATAGTCATTTCATGCTCATGATCAAGTGAGAGATCCTAATGACATGGGCTAGCAAGTTGGTCCTGTAGGCAGGATTCATCTTTGCAGAAAAGCGAGAGTAAGTTGTTTGCAAAGCTTTGGGATACGGTCAGAGCCATTTACTTAACTCTGAAGGGGAAAAAGGCCTTGTCCTGGTTTCGGCTGGGATAGTTAATTTTCTTCCTAGTAGCAGGCACAGTGCTGTGTTTTGGATTTAGTAGGAGAAGAATGCTGGTAACACACTGATGTTTTAGTTGTTGCTGAGTACTGCTTATGCTAGTCAAGGACTTTTCAGCTTCCCATGCTCTGCCAGGTGCACAAGAAGCTGGGAGGGGGCACAGCCAGAATAGTTGATCCAAACTGACCAAAGGGCTATTCCATACCATATGACGTCATGCTCAGTATATAAACTGGGGGGGGTTGGCCAGGGAGCAGCGATCGCTGCTCGGGAACTGTCTGGGTATCGGTCAGCGGGTGGTGAGCCATTGCATTGTGCATCACTTGCTTTGTATATTGTTATTATTATTATCATTATCATTATTATACTGTTACTATTAGCATTACTATTTTACTTTATTTCAATTATTAAACTGTTCTTATCTCAGCCCAGGAGTGTTTCTCACTCTTACTCCTCCGATTCTCTCCCCCATCCCATCGGGGTAGGGGGAGTGAGCGAGCGGCTGCGTGGTGCTGAGTTGCTGGCTGGGGCTAAACCACCACAGACAGGACTTGAAAGATGCCAAGTAGAAGAATAGGAGGAGCTGTCACTTGGGAAGTGCTTCCTAGCTGGTGGTGGATGTTCATTTAATAACCTCTCTTCCCTAACAGATGCCGGGCCCGTCCTGGGTAACACGAAAAGGATGAGAAAGCTGAACAAGCAAAAGCTGAGTGAGCTATCGCTGGAAGAAATTGCTGTCCCAAGTAACATGATGGGGCTGATGGACCAGGGGCATGTGTTTTAGCTTCCCCTAATTTTACTTTTCTGATAGCTCTCTTTGAAGAATTTCTTTAAATTCTAACACCTTGAAGCAGGAAATTTGTTTCCTTACATATAAGGAACTGTGATTGTACTGTAAAAAACTAGATCACAGATAGGCTGTCGTCTTTCCTGGGGATTTTCCTTCTCTTCACTGCCTTTCTTGCCTTCTCAAGCAAAATCTCATTTTTTAATTACTACCAGCCATAGCTATGATGTAACAGTTTAGTGTTACTTTCTGAATCTACTGATACTACAACCATACTTAGTGACGACTTTTTAATAGGTGCCTCATTATGGTAATTATGATCACTTCAAGTATTTCAAAACAGTTCTTCCTGCAGTGAGGCTCGTCTTCCATATTGTGTCATATTCAGTTCTCCCTTTTACAGCCGTTCTGGCTGGATGCTACAGCATGTCCTGTCCAAAGCTCAATTTCCTGACTATCTGCACTGTCTTGATTTTGGAAGACTTTCTCGGCATCTTCAGAATGCCACGGCTGGAAGAGCAAAGAGCACATCTAGGCAGGGAGCCCTGCCTGCAGTCTGGATGATCCGCAGCTTGTAGCTAAGAGCCTCTTTATACTGGCTCAGTAGTGCTTGCCCACAGTCAAGAACTGAACGTGATTTTTTTGCACTTTACAATATCTGCGTTTTGTTGCCTCAATGGCTGCATCTGTACAGCCCCCCCCCCCCCCCCCCCCCCATGTGGGGGCTGCCTTTTACTTTGGAATGAGGTGGCTACATCCCAGTTGCCCATTGAATATGATTTTGGCACACACTATCTCCCAAACCATCCATAGAAATGTTGGCTTCAGAAGGTCATTTTGATCAGACTCCTGCTTCAAATGGGACCCAAGAACTGTCTAGAAAAGTCCTAATTGGCACAGGCCAAACTTCTTCCAGGTAACATACCAATAATTAAATATTGCATGCAGTAATGAATCAGTAGCTCCTCTGTTGTATTTACTAATATACAGATAGCTAATAGTTAAAAACTTCTTTTGTTTTATCACTTTTTTTTTTTACTTCATTCTCCAAATTTGAGTGCTGCCATCCCAAGTCCTTCTCCTGCTCCCTGCACGTGCAGAGGCAGACTAGTACCCTCTCAGTGGGGTGAGAGCACCTTAAAGGCAGAGGCTTAGGAGATGTGGATGGAGGGCAGGTGGCCAACCAGTGAGACCTTCAGTGAGAGGGGAGCCTGCAGTTTGTGCAGAGGTTGCAGGATGAGGACATGTATGAATGCTTGTGTGTCTGTGCGGTGGGAATACAGAACATAGCCAGCTGGTGCTTCTGTTGACATTGACAGTGAGTTGAGAAATGTGTTTTAGGGGTGGGTTGAGAAAGGAGTTACAATCCCATTGTCAAATTAATCCATCCATTGCAGACAACTGTTTATCCTGTAAAGATTTGACTTGGACAGGTAGGGACAGAAAAGTCCAGAACAAGCCACCCTGAATTCTGCCTTTTACTATGGCAACAGAGGGGAGTTTTCTGTCTGCAGGAGACATGGTGTGGTGACAAAGTGGCCAGAAATTATCTGTAGCAGCAGCAGAGGGATGGAGATTGGAAGGAATCCTGCCCGATGAGGCTGTTCTGTGATCATTTTATAGCTCACTCTCATCCTCTGAGTAGCATGTGAAGGAACTGAAGTTACTGCCTTAGGTTATCTTCATTAATTTTTTAATCCAGAGTACCAAAAACTTGTAACCAGTGATACTGTATGTTGAATTAAGTCCTATGAATATAAATAAAACCTGAGCTGCTAATCTTCCCAACAAAGGATGAAAAGTCTACTGCTTCTTTAAAAGTCAAGACCTCACTGACTTCCCAAAAGCTTTTACCCATCTCTTCCCAAAGTTTTAGAAAAGCTTGCACATTTACAGATGCAGATCCATGCATATATGCACAACTTGTCCTGACCTGTCACATAATTGTATGTTTTCAGTGACATGCTTCTTGAATTCTTTTTTTAAACTGAAATTTGCTCCTTTACCACCTACTAATCTGCAGTCTGTGTTCAAATCTACGGGAGCTTTACTCCTAATTGCGGGAGCTTTGCTCAAGTCTGTGGGACGTTTACTACATGCCTGCCTCAAGGAACTCTGTGGCAATACCAAATGTGTAATCTCGCTTTGTTAATGTTTTACACATACTCTCAAAGGTCTCCTGATTCTAGTCCAACAAGTACTTATACAGTATTCCTACATGCAAACTACAGTTATTCCAAGGAGCACTTTGAACATGCTTGTTTAAGGCATTTTCCCTCTCAGCTAATAGGAAGCATACTCAAATTCTTTCGGAAAACCTGTATTACAGGGCTTCCATGTGTGCCAAGGATTCAGAAAGTCTTTACATTGCATAACATATTCATCTACCCAGACTGGTTTGCTTTCCTCAGTACTTGGAGATCGGCACTAGTTTCTGCAAACTCTTTTTCTATTTCACTTATGGTCAGTTTTAAATGAGTTAATCAACTCCTTATGCTCCAGAACAGATAGTGATAATAGTTGCCTTGAAGCACTTGATATTGTCAAAATTTTAAAAAATTCAGATTTGCTGAGCATCCAGACTTTGAGCTACCAGTTGTGGGAAAAATAGCAGCAATGAAACTGGCTGTTTCTGCCTGCTTGCATCTTTCCAAATAATTCAAATAATGTAGAAGAACTGGACGTTCTTTGCTCAGTCCCTCTCAAGACTATCCCCCATTTCTCTTTACTATATGAACATTTTAGGAAAATGCTGGAGGTATACAACCACTGTTGAGTAGGTCTGTATATCCCAGTCTCACTAAAAAAGCTCTATTTGGTGTAGACACGGTTCAGGGTGTTTATCATACCCATGCTGACCCTGTGATGTCTGGCCATTCCCTGTCCACTGCTTAATTGGACCTCACCAACTACAGCCTTTGGGCAATTATTCCTTCATTATTTCCTCCCTTCTCATTCTTTGACTTCCATTCAAGGCAAGATACCCTACCCTTTTTTCTTTAATACTAATTTATTTCTTTTTTGATGCAAGATGCTCTCAAGCTCTCTCCTGCTTGGTTAAACCATTTCTCTCAAGAATTTCTCTAAATCTCAACTTCTCTCTCTCATTAGCCCTGCAATTAATCTGCAATGCATAAGATGTTACTGCCCCACCTCTTGTCTCAGTAAGTTCACATCTCACTCCAAAGCCTTCTTATTCTCTTGCCATTTTGCAATCTTCTCTTTACATTCCTTGTACCATAAACATGTCTCTTGAATCACTGCTTAAATATATTTAATCATATAATTTTTTCTCCCTCTTCTCCCTAGCTCTGCTAGAGCCCTGGCCTGTCAATGCCTCTTTATGCTCCTCCCTGAGGATTTTCACCTCCTGGTGCCCAGCATCACTGGTGACACTATAACCACTTATTTTACCCCATAGGAATAAAAAATAAGAATAATACTGACTGTATCCAGTCCTGGACGTAAGTTCCTCGGCTGCTTCTGGTTGGCTTCAGGTAACTAGCATGACGTGATGATACAAGCTTGGGTTTGCAGTTGAACCTTTTTATTTCTCCCTCACCAAGCTACGTGTCTTAACAATGTTCACTGGAACAAGTTCTTCTGCCTTGGTAGTTAGACTCTTGCTTCACAGCTGTAGTCATGAAGGTTAGTCTAACTGGTGTTTCAGGTTTACCCAGAATCTCTAGTCCTTCTTTCCCCTTTCTCACACAGGTACCTCCAAGTGCCTCTTCAGGAATCAAAGGAAAATCCTGTGTCTGTCTTATGGAACATATGCTTATCATTTTGGAGTTTTGTTTAGCTCCAGGTAGTCTCACCTGAATAGAAACTAGGGGTTGTACCAGCAGGCAAAATGATGATTGTCAAGTTAAAAACAGAGTGGTCAGTGACTGGCTTAGATGTGGGTCTCTACCAAGGGTTTGATCCCAGATTGCCACCTCAGACCATCTTTCAGTTGTGTTTGTAGACAGTTTCAAACAGTTCCTATGAAAACTATCTGAGATGAAGTCAAGGACCTTACAGTTGCTGCTTGGCAATGGTGGGCAGAAACCAGGAACATTTCTGTGGCCTCAGTCAGTAATCTAATAAGTTTACTTTTGGGGATTTCAGTAAAATGGCAGCAAATCTATCACATTGTCAAGTTTCTCAACAGCTTAAATGACTTCTTGGAATACGCAGTCCATAAGCAGCAAATAGGATGGAAGGTGACAAGCTATTTTCCTGTTTTCAGCTTCATCCAAGTGAGGACATCCATGTATTTTACAAGTTGCAGTACTGCGCAATAATGACAACAGTATAAGGCGACAATATTAGAAATGGAGAACAAATTAAAATAAAAATTAAGTTTGTCAAAACATATTGCTAGGGATGGTTGGGAGGAATGTAAGATGTTTAAAACAGCAGCTGAGAATGAGCTCCTTGCATGGCACGTTATTATAGACTTGCAAAAGATGGAAATCCTTTTTTAAGTAGTCTATTTAAATTTATTTAGAATAAGAAGATTCTAACCATTTACCTCAGGTATTCCTAAAAATACATTCTACAAACCCATTTTAATGTAAGTAAACAGCAGTTAACCAGTCTCTTTTAATAGTTAATACAGTTTGTAATTTAACTAAGCCTCTGGTGCTGAAAAACCTTCCTAACACCTCCTTTCTCTCCAAAGCTAGCTTCATATGCAATGGTCAAGAGTCAAGCATTTGATGTCTGCCACAAATCTATCAGAATGTTAAATGAGCCTAGAGTCTTCATCACAGTCTGCTGTGTACTGCATTATAGCAGCTCTGTGGTGTGCTGAAACAGAAGGCATCATCCAGCACATGACCACTGAATTGATTTATACCAATTCGTGGTCAGGTCCTGTGTGGGCTTTTTCCATTTTTTGTATTCCATCCTTCCTGAATATTCACTTTCAGTAAAATGTAAACTGGCCTTTACACTATTTCCCTAGATTTTTGCATACTACAGTAGGTTCGTCAGATAGTTTAATGTGAAGGGTAAAACTTAAGGCTTTCAATTCACAAGAGTCATATCCACAGAGGAGAAAGAATGTATTTCAAGGGTGAGAAGAAAGAGAAATGTGGCAGAGAATTCTCTGCCAAGTTATTCTCTCCTGTTTCTTGCAAGCTTAATCAAAACCCCACTGAAATAAATCATAACAGGTTATAGATACAACACATTATAGTAGCCTTTAAAGTATTTTAAGGAGATTTAAAGGAAAACACACCATCAACAAATGATAAAATTTAAAGGAAATAGGGTTTTATGTAATCTTACCCTTTGCGCATCAGCCCACAGGAGATTTTCATAGTACCTTTTGAACCAGTCGGCTGGTTTCATATGTAAATATGTTCTTAAAACTTTCATAAAAATCAGTAGAAAGGAGCTCCCGGTTAGATTCGCGTGAAAAGAAAGGCTGCACTACAAAACAACAGTTCTCTATCACGTTTGGCTACAGGCCCATCAGTTATTCACAGATAGCCCAAAACCAACAGCACCTCTCCAGATGCAGCCACAGGAGCAGCTCACCCTGCAGGTTGCCAAGGACCATGTAAGACAGTCGGAAGTAATATGTGACGGAAGTATGAGAGAAATTTATGGCAGAAAAATCACGGGAAACAGGTTTCCTTTGCCTTGCTTCTCTTAAAACAATTTGATTTTGCGATTAGTAATGGCTACTCAGAAGCACAAATAGGCTTTTCAAGCCTAGTTCTCAGAAAAGCTCACACCCAACTTTATAAAGATTTCAGTGGGTTTTCTCACAGTGCAAAATGAGTAAGTCTTTGTGGACTGAGGCTGTAATCTATTAAATCTATGTCAAAATATTTCCTCATGTTTAAAGGGTTAGGCTGCAGCATAGTCCCACTGGTGACCAGCAGGCTACGGAAAGAGCCAGTTGTTCGTGGTCTGAAGGCTAAGCTGCGCTGCAGTTACATACCCACCCTCCTTTCTTTGCAAAGGATGATGCTACAGCGCAACGCTTTATCTGTTTACTAGGTGTGCATGGTATGTCAGAGATGGGTGCTGGTTACTGTTTGTTGCATCCTCTTATTTTGGAAGACTTAGGCATTTGAAAATACAGCACAAGGAAAATCAGAATATATTCTGATATATATATATATATATATAATATATTCAGTTTATATATTATATATATATTATATATATTTTATATATATTATATATATTATATATAATATATTCAGTTTATATATTATATATATTATATATATTATATATATATTATATATATAATATATATTCAGTATATATAATATATTCAGTTTTACACTGATAGAGGCTCCTAAATAAAGCAGGCCTCAGTGTAATGATTAACTCCTTACTAGACGCCATCTCCTCACTTGCACAGAACCTGACAACTTCCCTAACTGTGAAGTCAGCCTGGTTTTCTTGTTCTTGAGAAAAGGATCCCCATTCTAGAAAATTTTGTTTTAACTTATGCTTAGTCTTCTTATATCAGCTAAGACATTCTTTTGCAATCAATTATGTTAATAAGGGAAAAGCCCCACTGAGAGTTGTAGTAGAGGTCTTCACTGTAACCAGTGTACATTTTTTTCTACAAAAGTGACAGTCTGGACTGAACTTTGTACTGAAGTTGCTACTTTTGTGAATTGACAGAAAGGTGATACCTGCTTACACAAGCTACAGAAATCAATGGCCCTAATTCTTTGCCAGTTATCTGAAAAAGAAAACCAAAACCCCCATGCACCAGGAATATCTTATATATAAGGAACACAAACTAAATAAATGTCTGTAAAAAAGCGAACAAACTGAAGGAAGAAGCAGCCAATTAATTAGTCAACACCTCTGTTATAAGGAGACAGTTTTGGCAGTGGCAAGGTGCAGGATCTCTGCTGTTCCAACATCTCCAACAGACAGGCTATCATCAGAAACTAGATTTTAGCTGCCAAGTAATTCTGATTTGGTCTTGAGGCAATTCCAGGTTTCCTAAGGGACAAATAAAAGATCCCTCAGGAAACATTTTTCCAGCTCAGGAACAGAAAGGGGTGAACTGGCTGTGCAGAATGAAACCTCCCTTAAGGACTTTCAGCAGGAGTGAGCTCACTTTTCCCTATAAAATGAAACCTAAATTTACTTCCGCTACCAGAAATCAAACTGACTACCAAGGAGACAGCAGGTGTGCTCATGAAAACATTTTAGGAGAGTTTGCTGAGCATTCAACCCTTCAGCACATATAAAGGGACTCTGCACTGACAAGGCAATAGATTTCCTTTTGCTAGGGTTATAGTTCCATTCTGCTGGAGTCACTGGATTTAAAACTGCATGCCAAAAGAATCAGATTAATCATTGCCACTGCCGAAGAGGATAAACTCAAAGACAAAAAAATACTGTGAGTACTTCAGAATGACAGATTTCTGAGGAAATCTGATCATCAACAACATATTGTAACAGCAATAAGCAATAAAATAGCAACTTCACCTGAAGCCCAAACATAAGGATCCAGATACACACTTCTTATTTTACCCCATTTAAGTAGTTATACATTCCCCATTCTCCATGTTGTATCCAATACAGAGCTGGCATTGGTAGCTGGAAGCAGCATGAAAGAAGTAAATACATTTGCCATAGCAACAAATCACTTAAGTGCAATCTATTAAATTAAGTTTTTATGACTTGTTATGATTTGCAAACTCAGTGTCTATCACAGAAGGTGAATTTTTCATGAACAGACCTGAAGAATGGAAATGAGAAAATACCTCCAGCTTCTTCCAAAGTAACAGTCAGGAATGAGTTCAAGTACTGATTAGACTGGTCCTGCTGCATAACAGAAGTCACAATATGATCAAGGCCAGTGTCTTTAGAAGTGAGTGGAGAGTGAATAAGAACAACGAAGGGAGCTTTTAGAGTGCTTGATGGGCAATTAAAATTCAGCATTAACGGGGAGATATACAGGTGAGATTGGGATAGGTAGAAGCTTCCAGAGGAAAATCCTACTTCCTATTGTGCTCCTTATTTTAGAGAGATGAGAAATCAAGCAAAACTAAGACTGGGGCACATGTTCACTCCAAGATCTGGCTGTGATAACAGAAACTGTTGTCTTCTGCTGAACACCTCTCCTCTCCCCCCACCATCCATGTTGCAGCTTACTGCCCCTTCTAATCTGCTCCCGAGCTGTTTATACACCCATCAAAGCGAGCTGGGTTACTTTGAGCAGTAACCCTTTTCTGATCTGTCACATTTAGCTCCATGTACATAAGGAACAATTCTGCAAGCAGCTCAGCTAGCAGCTGGGAGGGAACTATAGTGTCGGCCAGGACAGCCATAATGGCCTTCTAGCTGCCGTAGCCTGGAGCTGGAGAAGGAGCTGCGTGCGTTGTCTGGCTCTCCACAATTAGTGGTGACTTCCATGACTGCCCTTTGGCACAATGTCATATGCAAAAGATTCATAAAGCATCAGCCCTTAATGGTAGCAAAAACAGCATGAAAGCTTTACAAAAGAGAAATCCTTGAGCAAATCTGTACACCATAGACCTTAAGTTAGGCCAATGTGTGATGTGGCTATAATTGGCAGAAGAAAAAAACCCAACATTTCACCAAATGCAAAATAGCATGTTATTTGGCTAAAACTAGCAGCAAATTGAAACAGTCTTCTCCCTGAAGATAGAATTCTTATTACCTGTTATGTGCCAGATGTGAGGCCAGTAGCTGCTAGCAAGTAACTAATGAAAGAGAAATAGCAAACGGTAATAAAAGTCTTGGGTGAAATCTTACTGCTGAGAGTAGTCCGTATAAACATTACAGTATGGTGGCTCACCATATGGGAAGTGTGGTGAGCCATGCCAATGCTTTTGTCCAATTCCCAGAGCTTCAGTATATTGTTTGGTGTATAAGAATGGGATATACCTTTGCTGCTGAGAAATGCCCCTTCCTCAGACTAAAGCTGAGTTGTCTTGGGTGACACACAGTCATCACCTATATAGGTGAAAGGCAGGTCACTATGCTGATTTCTCTGAAATGCTGAGATGTAACTTCAAGTTAGAGCACACTACGTAATGCAACCTAATGCTCCCAAGCCCCCAGAAAGCAGATTATTGTTGTCATAGAATCATAGAATCATAGAATCGTTTAGATTCGAAAAGACCTTTAAGATCATCCAGTCCAACCATTAACCTACACTACCAAGTCCACACTAAACCAATTAAGGGTAGACTAGACTAAACCATGTCCCAAGGTGCCACATCTACCCATTTTTTGAACACTTCCAGGGATGGTGACTCCACCACCTCTCTGGGCAGCCTGTTCCAATGCTTGACCACCCTTTCTGTAAAGAAATTTTTCCTAATTTCCAACCTAAACCTCCCCTGGCGCAGCTTGAGGCCATTTCCTCTCATCCTATTGCTAACTACGTGGGAGAAGAGACCAACACCCACCTCACTACAACATGTGTTGTTTGACACACAGTCACAGAGAGGTTAAGTGAATCACCCCAGCCAAAAATAAGGCAAAGCGATGATTAGGCTTTGGAAATGCCTGACTGTGAGCTTAACAGGAGGCACAGTTAGGTGTATATTATATTGACAAATGAGCACATTGTTCCCAGGCTGCGCTACAATGCATTTTAAAATGTGCATGCAAAAAGTAATAAAACCGTCATGGGACATCTCTCAGTAGGATATAGTTACAGCCCCAAATAATGTCACCTTCTTTGTGATCCTTTTGGACAACAGTGCCAGGGAAAATGTCCCTATCTGATCCCAGCGTGACCTCCGTGAGGGCTTGTTGGCAAAGGTGGCAATATGATTTAGAGGACAAGATGTGTTCCAACGGCCAATTTTAGGGTTGTTGCTGGCTGCGAGAGGAAGGAGATATCCTCTGCAAAGGATATCTTGATATTGTGACTAGGCTAAACAAATAAGCCTTGCAACACATAACCAGGCTATGAGGTTGTTATTTGCAGTGGATAAATTAAAGAAGTCAGTAATTAATATAGGCTTTACAATTATTTACTCCAGCCTTTTGAGTAACACAGGTCACTGGACATCCATTAATTAATTTGCTTCAAGCCAAATAGATGTTGCTGAATTAGAGCACGTCTATCAAATAAAAATCCAATGTTGATTTAATTCTTTTTAGTGACGGGGAATCTTTGATAGATTATTTCAACAGTTAGTATGCACACAGATAACTAATGAGAGCATTATTTATGGTCTGAATTAGTTTAGCTTCATCTCCCAGCTGCTGAGTCTCATTATACCTTCAACAACTAGATTTGGCATTTATAAATTGTGATCAAGGGACCTTTAATCTTTGATCATTTAACTAGATCATGCTTTTAGGATGGTTAAACAGTCTATCACAAGTTTTGTAGCTTTTATCTCTAATTTTTTTGAATCTTTATCCCTTTGGACACAGTATTCTAGTTGTTTTACCAGCAATGTATAGGAAAACACTATGTTATTTCTTACTTTCTAGACCGCTGTTTGCACACAAGATTACCAGAATGATCTCCAAATTTCTTTCTGTGTTTCTGTTTCCTGAACACTATCGTGGAGGGATGTCCTATGTTCTTCATGCCTGGAGTCATAGTCTTACTTCGGACTAAGGTAGCTGTGCAGACATTCCCTATGTGATCAAGCTGTTGATCTCCCACTAATTCACTGTGTGCCTGCTCATGTGTCTGGCTGGCATTCCTGTTGGACACATAAGTAGGTGTTAAGCCTCTTCACCTCAGTGCAGTTTTTAACTGAGGTGCTGTAGCTGAGAATTGATAGATTTTTAAACAATTCTTCAGCTGTAATTGGCTTTGTGAGTTCTGCTGGTCTATTGCTGAAAGACAAGACAGTGAACTTAAAACACTATTGAAGGACCTTTGGTCTGACACAGCATGGAGGGTCTTATCTGCATGCAAATAGGCAGTAGAAGGTATGTATTTGTAGAGAAAAAAGTCTTTATACATGGGCATATTTTTAAATAAAACCATTAAACTACGCTTTTAAGTACTGTCAACACAAGAAAACATGGTATAGCTATTTTATTAAAACCCCCTTATGTTTAAAAAAGCTGACTCTCATAACATAGTATTAACTGAAATCTCTTTGTTTTCAGGAAAGGAGCTCATAGACAGACATTAGACTAATGAGGCCAAAGGAACCACAGAAACAAGTGCAACATGATGTGCCAGAACTGTATCAAAACAGCTGGGCTGTGGTGATGTATGAACAGCTAGGGAGGGCAGAAAAAATGTGAGGCAGACTGCTGGTCCAGGTTCTTTCTTGCCCAGAAGACTCCAGGCAGTAGGAATGCAGGGTCATTTAGACAGAAATTGCAACTAAATCTACAGAAGACAATTTAAATAACCAGGTCAGTCATGAGGGTCTTCAGCTTACCAGCACCAGGCTACCACCACCAGATTCCCATGAACAGTTAGACATCTACAGTGCAGCAGCCACTCAACAGGAAACATTCATCCTGGAATAAAGCAGTTTTAGCTGCCACTGAACAGTGATTACTCAACGGACAGGACAGCTAACCTGCTACTGCCAACATGTCAATGTGCATCATTGCGCTGCCAGTAGCTGCTTGCCCAGGAAGGTGTTGGGAGTGTGCTTGTGTGTGCGTGAGGAGGGCATTGACAATGATCAGTGTCATCAGGCTTGTCTAATAAATGCTTCTGTCATGTCTACTCCCTTCTTCCATTTTGCAATACCCTCAGGCTCAGTTCTCAAATGCCTCTCACCTCACTTCAGTGTCCACCTCCCTTCTCTTCTGCTACTGCAAAGTAACACATCCTCAATGTCTTTTCCCTACCACAACAATCTCTCCCCTTCCCTGTGCCCCATCCCCAAACCTCTACTGCCAAACTACCAACCTTTTCTCTTACAAGGCCCTTTATCCAAACCCATGTGAGTGCTCCTGGGTGTCCTTCTCCCAGCATCTCCATGCCATAGTCTTTTAATCCTTCCCCTGGTATTCCTTTCCTATGTTTTGTCCTGCTCACACTTGACAGGTCAGGTTGCATAAGACTACTTTAAAAGATGGAGAGAGAGTAGCTTAAAGATTGACTTCTCAGAGCAGGCTATGACAGCTCAGTTGGTAGCATGTTTGCTTTCCTGCTGACAGGATAACAGCTTGAGATGGTCTGAAGGGAATCTTTTGCAGCTAAATCTTAAATCTTCTAAAATTAATGCTTAAAAGAGCTCCTTCTTCACATGAAGAACAAAATTTAAGCTATACAACAAGTGAGGCCTTACTTGTATTTCTTATTTAGCATTTCGCAACAGCTGAGTGATGTTTCTCCAGGGGCTGACAACCCTGAAGGAACAAATGGCTTGACACCCTATCTGCTTTTAGCCCAGACCTCTTGCTAGATGCGCAATGGGATGGGAAAAGAGATCAGAAGCTAATTCAGCAGAAATGTACTCAATTCAGGAAGAAATATGGAATTGAGCCCATATAAGTCCATAGCCATAAAAACATTTATGTGTCCTGTTTTATGAGCTGCTGTGTAATCATTAAGCACCATCTGAGGACTGTGAAGGCTGTGCCACAGATGATTTACATCATGCTTTTCACAACTGCCTGAAGTAGAGGACAGAAAAAAATGCCCTGTAAAATCCAAGGACATTTTGCATTGCAGAGTATTTAAAATACGAATATTTCTGTGTATGAAGACTATTGTCAATATTTGAGGAGAGTATAGCTGAGAGGACAGAGTTAGTGAGCAAAGCCCAGATAATGTGGTAGAGTCATCAGACTGTCAGGCAAATGTTTAACGTGTAGTGTTGAACATCTTCTCTGTTCAGTACATTACAAGCCTCTGCAGAGGAAAAAGAAAAAAAAAAAGAGAGAGGACAAAAGTGATTCTGAAAAAATACCCATATAAATGTATTTTGCACACAATAAATCAAATACAAATTTTAAATATGTGAACAATGTTTATTGTGGACTATCTCACTGCAGGGATTTGTGGTATTTAATGTTTCTGTTTCCAGTGGCAAAGAAACTCTACAAAAGAATCGGAAAAACAGAAGGAAGAGCAGAAATTTTATTTTTGAGATTGGGAAGAGTTTCTGTATATGAAACTTGTTTGTCTGTATTAAACCTGACAGCTGGTAGAAAACAAGTGCAAAATTACTTTAAAATAGGTTTCACACCCTTGTCAGTGTTGCACTTTGATGCCTTATTACTCAATCTTGCTTTCATATTATAGTTAAAAGTTTAGATTATGTTCATTGCTATGCCTTGATTTTCAGTTTCTTTGTTGTGATTTAGTAAAAGTGCAAAATAAGATAATATTATAAAATATTTATTTCTGAAGGTTGAAGGTCTGCTTAGAGTCTGTGAAAGCGTTGTTTGCCAGCCACTTGTTTTTCTACCATAGGTTTCCCTAATACCTGTCAGCTGTTTTGTTTACTGTATGAGTTAGTTCATTTTAATAAGTGTATGCTAAATTAAGCATTGATGATGGATTAGAGGGTTGCTTTAATAAGAAAGCATGGTTTGTCCCAGGTAAATGAAAAATGGTATCAGTTCTTTTCAACATTGCAGCATTTTTGTCTCATGTATGTATACATTTATCAATTGACATGGAGTTTTCCTTAAGCTAAGCCATGGGTGTACACCTAGCATGAGGAAAAACAAGTAGACATGTGCTTGTGATTTCTCTCATTTGAATGCATGCTTCAGGCAACTTATCTGTAAAATAGAACAAAGTACAGCTTGAATGTATACTTTATTTAGGAAAGATTGGTTGGAGGAAAAAAGTCACAACTGTTCACGGGTTGGCTCTGCCTTTAGACAGTTGGTGAGCGGAGGAGAAAAGAGGCACAATCCTAGAATAGAATAGAATAGAATAGAACAGAACAGAACAGAACAGAATAGAATATTCCAGTTGGAAAGGGCCTACAACAATCATCTAGTCCAACTGCCTGACCACTTCAGGGCTGACCAAAAGTTAAAGCATGTTGTTAAGGGCATGGTCCAAATTCCTCTTAAACACTGGCAGGCTTGGGGCATTGACCACCTCTCTAGGAAGCTTGTTCTAGTGTCTGACCACCTTCTCTGTAAAGAAATGCTTCCTGATGTCCAGTCTAAACTTTCCCTGGTGCAGCTTTGAACCATTCCCGTGCATCCTGTCAGTGGATACCAAGGAGAGGAGCTCAGCACCTTCCTCTCTACTTCCCCTCCTCAGGAAGCTGGAGAGAGAGAGCAATGAGGTCGTCCCTCAACCTCCTTTTCTCCAAACTAGACAAAAATAGAGGTCTTCAGAAAGGAATAAGAGATGGTAGAAAGGGCATTCATGGTGTCTAACTCAGTCTGGTGAATCATGTCTCTCCAGTTTCCCTCTCTAGAAAATGAAAAGTGTCTTCTCTAGGAAATATTTCTCAGCAGCTGAGCTCTGTGTGATCTGGGACCCAAAGTCCATCAGGGCCTTGGTCACCATCTTCTAGGACCATACCTGTCCTGATGGCTTGGCTGTTGGAAACATGGACTCAGCAGCAAGAAGATACTATTGCAGTCAGCATAGGTCAGCTTCACACAAGGCAGCAAGCAATGCTGGCGGAAGGTTGAGGCTACATGCCTCGCTGCGAAGGACAAGCATGCCTTTGGGAGTGATTTGGCTCCTTGGCAATTGCGCAGTGAGCTGCACAAGATCTCAGGTGAGGCAGTGCCAGAGGGGTTGTGAAGACAGGGCCAGGGATCCACATGCGCCTGCCAAAGCCTGGGAGCCAGTACTCTGCCTTGGTGTCTCTCACTGCTAAGGCAGCTGAGGACCCTGGCTTGTTTCTTTCTGGGTTATTAGCCCCATACTTCCCCATGTCCCTCAGAAGGACTGCTGACACAGAATAAATGTGATATTGGCAGGAAGGTACAATACAGGTCACAAAATAGCAAGCACATCAGTTTGCATAGGAAACATGCTGGCTAGTACTTTGGGTGAGCTCTGGCAGCCAGGCCATTACATCAGGAGTACAATAGTATTTGCAGAGAGGAGAACCCTCTATATACACCTACCACCTCCCTATGGCGCTGTCTACTTAGAGAAGAGAAATCATGGCACATATGATCTTCTGGTTTTCCCTCATGTATTTTCACTAGCTGAGAGTCACACCAGACAAGGATTCACTATGTCTGCCATTGGGCCCTGTCAACCCATCTTCATAAATTACCATCCTTAGGTCTAAAGGTACTTTTCTTACGTGCAGAATATTCTGCAATTTTTTTCCTCCTCTCCCCACAGATGATCTGGCATCACATTAGAGGAAAAGACGGCACTTTACATGAGTGTTGTAGGGTACAAGCAACCTCCGTGACAAGATGGAAGCAGTTGGGGCAGATTCATGACAGCACAGGAGCTTGGAAAGGTTGAGGAAGAAGGAGATCGATCCCTCTCACCACGCTCTCTCAGGACTTTGGGGTTTCAGCCCTTTCCTGGAACAGTTGATTGACCACCTGCTGTACTGGGACCATTTGAAAGACAGAATGAAGACAAACGCCTCCTGCATCAGGCACTCCATATAGCTGTGGGCCCAATGGAGGCAGCCTGCGATGACTGAGCATCTCCAGTAGCCCAGTTCAGTCCGTCTGGGAGCGTACCAGGACACATCAGCTGCAGAGCTAATGGAGTTGGCACTTCATCAGCTGCTTTGAATTCTCCATCTACTTGCCAGAGACAGCTTGAAGCAGCAGGAGGTTCTTAATCTACTCAGATCAGACAATTAGAGACAGAACAAGGAAGTAGCACAGCATTATCTCTCTGATATAGGAAGTACAAATTAGGTCATTCTCTCTCACTTTCTCTATCCACACTCCATTTTGCCTTCAGACTAATCTGAAGACCGCTGCAGAGCTGTACAGTTCACTAGTGCTGATCTTGGAGCCCCACCAGCTGCCCCAGGCTCATGGAATCCACAGCCAATATGCCATCCTGCATGGTGCTCTGCTGCAAGCATGGTCTGGTACATGGTCTGCCTGGGAGAGGACCTGCCAAAGGATGAGCACAGCCTGAGCTCCACACGCACAGCTGCTGTGCTGGAGAAGAGCGTGACTCAGGAGACGGCACTGAGACAGCACTGCAGTGACAAGATCAATAGCTCCTCAGGTAGCTCACTTGTATGCTCTTAAATAACTACTTTAATTAAAGTAGTATTTAAATACAAGTTTTTGTTTGGTTGAAGTGGTGTGCTTTTTTTTGCCTCCTTAGGGATTTCTGAGGCCCTTGCTATCTCATTTTTGCCCCTCCCTGGCTGGAGCAGTGTAGAGGGTAGGTGTCTCCCCTCTTGTGAACAGAGGGCAGAGGGTCCGGGATCCAGTGCATAGCTAGCACCAAAGGAGTATCTCTGTGGAGAAGGCAGCAGTGGGAACGGATATCCATCATGGCTCCATCCTGCTGAGCTTTGGCCTTGTGGCCACCAGGGCCCCAGGAGTCCTTGGAATCATAGAATCATAGAATCGTTTAGGTTGGAAAAGAGCTTTAAGATCATCCAGTCCAACCATTAACCCACACTACCAAGTCTACTCTAAGCCAATCGAGGGTAGACTAGACTAAACCATGTCCCGAACTGCCACATCTGCCCGTTTTTTAAATACTTCCAGGGATGGTGACTCCACCACCTCTGTGGGCAGCCTGTTCCAATTCTTGACCACCCTTTCCGTAAAGAAATTTCTCCTAATTTCCAACCTAAACCTCCCCTGGTGCAGCTTAAGCCCATTTCCTCTCGTCCTAAGCCCATTTCCTCTCGTCCTTAACCCACCAAGCAAGGGCTCAGCTGCATGGGATAGGCAGACGGGGCCACAGCACACGTGGGTGTCTTCATAGTGCATAACATTTGTGCCCCACAGTGGAACTGGGTCCAGCGTCGCTGCATTCTATGTGCCCAAACCACCAGTCAGCAGGTCTTCTGATCAGCCGGCTTTGTAATGTCAGGAGGCTTCATCTTCCCATAGCTCCCATTAGTACCCCCCGAGGCGCCATACGGAGCCAGACTCAGAGCTGAAGCATTGGAATTCAGACTCCACTGGGAAGGAAGCAGCTCCAGTTAACATTTGTTTTCCACATTTCTGTTTACTTTCTTTAATTAAAATCGGAGATTACTCACAAAAACTACTGCAGCGGCCTGAAATAAAGAAAATTAGATTCTTTCAGAAGTTAAGGTCTGCAGAAAGCCAACAGCGTAACTTTGTTTGCGTTCACAGACTGAACTCACCCGTGGATGTATCTCGCAACTCTTCCAAAGTCTCCTCTAACACAGCAAAGTGGTGGGTAGGACCCAAGCTCCCGGAGGCAGGAGTCACTCGGGGATGCGGGGGGCTGTGGTCCCTAGGGAAGGCACTACCAGGCTGGGTCACTGCAGTTTGGGTTGCACAGTTCTTCCCCCACCCTGTGGCTGCATTACAGACCCCTCCTGGGCAGCTGGGACCTGCTGCAGGCTATTCACGTGCCATTGCCGGAAGCCGCAGGGCCAAAGCCCTTTTAACATTGGCCACCTGGGGCAGGAGGTGGGTGGCACAGGGAAAGGTCAGGGAGTACATTTGGGGTCTCGTCCTCAGCTTTAATGTCTAAGTCCACATCTGGTTTGAGGCAGGTGTGAGGGATGCAGTTTTGCCTGGTGGTTGGTTTTGAGGCACAACATCCAGTGAACGGGACAGAGTCTGTGGGGCCCTGCATAGCCATGGGGACAAGCAAGCTCACATCACTCAAAAGTGTAACACAGCATTAGCTGGGAGAGGCTGATTAAATTCCTGTACAAGAACTCTACAATTTCTTGCTATAGTTCCCGAGTAGTCAGTAGTCAATTTTACCACTTTATGTAGTCTAAGACTTATATAGTCTATTCTAACTATAAGAAATATAATGAAAAAAATTTGATAGTTGCACTACTATTCTTATCCACTAATGGGGTAAATGCATGATTTATAATAATTACAAATAAGGTCAAGCACAGTGCAGGAGTGAGCTCTATAATAAAAGCTTCATAATAAAACAACTTTCGAGAGCTTTAAAACAGAAGCGTTGTGGCTACCCTATAAAGGTAAGCATTTTGAGACTAAAACTATGCTGACTTTCAGTGCTCAGAAATTCACATCTCAGAAAGGTTTTGGGTGCTGTTTCCAAACAAGTATTTTGACTACAAAAGGCATTTCTTGCTGTGTCTCACTAGCTAAAGATTGAGACATCATTTTCAAAGCAGCATGATAATACACCACAGCAATAGAGGTTACAGGGTAAATAAATGTAATGAGATGTTGTCTTCTGGATGGGAACTCAGCCGTAGTGTTCTGTTTACAAAGATCTGACCCTTTTTGTACAACTCTTCATGGGATTTGTCACTTCTCGGCAAATTCTCCTTGCCGGAAATAATGTAGAAACAGCGTATGGCTGTGACTTCAGAGCTGCAGGTCCCTCGCTGAGAGGACCTGCGAAGAGGCTTGTGGTGCACCTGCCAGCAGATTCCCACCAGCCCTGGCACCTGAAAGCCATGGCAGGTTGGACCCCACGTCACTTTTTGAAGGACTTACCTGCGCTCTCAGTTTTCACGATTTTATTATTATTGTTTTTTGCTTTGAAACTATGCAAACAAATATAAAATAACCATCTCCAGGGCGGATGGGGGGACCAGGAAACAAACACAAAAGCAATTAAAGCCTGCAACTTTTCCCTGCCGCTTCCCAGGGGCCTTAAACTATTTGGTTTAAAGCTCATCTATCCTAAAGCTTCCACAAAAGTTTTCTGCGCTGACTGCTTGTCCATATGCAGAGGGGTAGAGGGGGTTGGTGGTGTATGGTGATGACGCTCTGCATGTTTGAACATTAATCCTGGCTTGTTACAAAGACAGACAATGGGGCACTCTCCCCCGGAGTAGGAAAACTATTTGTTACCTCTTTCAAAATGACAACAACCCCAAATGGTGAAGTAGGGACATACTTCTTGGTGGTACAAAGACTCCCAGTGTAGTTCACAATCATCTTTCACAGCACTGCCGGCTAACCTTTTGGTGCCAAAGTCAAAGCTCCAGCCCGTGATGTTTTCAGCTGCTGCACCTCCTGCCTGTCTCTCCGCTCCTATAAGCCATCTCCTCCCCAGCACTTCCTCTGTGTGGTCCCTGAACCCACCGGGGGACGGGCTGCTTCTGCCCAGTGCCCTGCTCTCTGCCAGCACCCTGAAACCGCCGTGCAGCTGTGGCTGCCTTCTCTTCCCCTGGGCCAGCAAGAACCCAGCACCAAGAGGGATGCATGAATGCTATTTTCTGGAAAACAGACAGCAATGCTGCTGTGTGAGATCAGGACTTACTCAGAAAGCACGCTGCCAGACACACGCGTATTTAGAAAGAGCCTATCGAAAAGGGACACAGCTCCTCACCTGCAGAATGACTCACCAGAGTAAATGGTAGCAACGGCACCGTTTCCTTGCGTCGCTTCAACACTTTTCAAGAACATCACTGTTAACAAATCTGTTCTCCCATTTAAACTTAACTCAGTGCTAGAAGTCATTCAGGAGTGGAAGATGCAGTGGGAGCTTGCTTTGTGAATAGATACGGTAATACCACTTAAGATGTAGCAGGCAGAAGGCTGGTGTGGGACATGCATGACACAAATCTGCAGAAATTAAATTCCCCTACCGTTTCAATTAAAAAAATAAGCTTTTTAAGCAAACAGTTACTTACACATCTTTAGTGCTTATTTGTTGGTAGAACTGAAATGAGAGCTGAAGCTCCCAAGGAGTCCCTAAAATCTTGTCATTTATCCCACATGCCTGAGGCTACAGCATGCACAACGAATGTCTGTCATTTTTGTGGACTTTGCTCTGATAAATATAATGGTCCCAGCTCTCATTTGTATTAATGCCATATTAGTGTCAAGGGGTCATAAAGTGAATTCTGTTTCTTATCAAGGTTTAGGAGCATAGAATATAGCAAAGCAATCATAGACAGGCACATGGTAATTGTCTCCCTGTGTTCTGAAGAAAAACATAAAATGGAGAAGAAGAAAAAGGTGGATTTGCTGAATTCTGATCATTACGCTGAAAACAAGTACAATGCTGTATTTACTCAGAGCATTTAAGGGTAGATGTTATCACTAGAGCATGTAATCTAACCTCCTGCACATCACAAGCTGTTAGCATTCACACAGTCATTCCTTTATCAGGCTTCATCACCTGAGTTTGACTAATGCTTATTTTCAGAAAGCCAGTTATTGTGCTTTTGAAGGCCAAAAGAAATGAATTTGTTGCTTTTATTAGCAGCTTGTTCCAGTGACTAGTCTCAGTCTTAAAACACATGCCTTTTCTGCAGTTTGAAGCAGTCTAGCTCCCCTTTTTGTGTTGCCTGTAACACTTTTCCTTGCTAGATTAAGCAGCCTATTAATTCCCAGTATTTCTTCCCTGGGAAAATACTGATATATTATAATCAGATGACATGCCAGTTTTTTGAGTTTGGGGGAGGGTGGGTTGGGTGGTGGGGTTTTTTTATAAACTAAACAGATTATTTTTATGCTCATCTGTGAGGCATTTTCTGAAGTTTAATATAACTTGCATGACTCTCTAAATTTGCCAGTATCTTTTAAAGACTGTATATGGACAATAAATAGTTCATCAGAAATGTCAAGGAAGGTTATTTTAAGCCTAATTATAGCTGAACTTATTTTCCTAGCTGTTTTACATGTAAATACCTCTTTAAAGTTGTTTTTTCTTTTCATCATTCTTTTCATTCTGTATGAATATTCTGGTTCATTGGTGCTGGGATGATTTGAAAAACTGGGCTATTTTAGGGAGAAATTAGTAATGGATTGGACAATTCATTGTGGAATGTCTTCTTTTTATTTTTGGTTTCTCAACAATTTTTTTCTTTTTCTTTCTGGTGCAGACAGCATTTATCCAAGGAAAATAGTAGTAATATTAATAGCAGTGGAGCTACATTAATCCAACATGGTGCAATAGAAGCCTACTTCCAGAAGGAAACTGCTGTCAAGATTTTATGGAAGATAACATCTACAGATGGTGAGGAATTTCCTTTGTCCTCTCTGCTCTCAACTGGGATGTGCACTAGTACCCTGGCTACACCATTTTAGCTCTCTCTGACTAGTTGTATTCTGCCAGTTAGCATCAGACTCCAGTAAATGATCCATTGATAGTGCTTTGAAAATCCATTTGTAGTGCATTAACGTAAATCTTGAACTGCCCTGTGTCTTTTCTCTAGGTGGATGAACACAACAGATAATTAATGTTTCAAGAATAGAAGCAGCAGATTTTTTTTCCAACCCCAAATATACCAAATGATGTTACTTTCCTCATTAGAGAAAAGTTACTCAGCGTAGACTGAAACCAGCCAGGAGCAAAGCTGCCTTCAGTGATTTTTCTGCGTGGCCACTGCCTGTGTTGGTGGACTGGAGCAGGTAAGAGGGGCAATTACAGCCTTGGAGAAGAATATATTTTCTCATGTCAGTTTTCATGTTGTGACAGTTCATCCTGATTTTTACCGCAAAGTTTCTTTCTCAAATTGTACTTTTTTCTTCCCATCTAAAACTAATAGGGTTTTTTGCAGCCCCAGTATTCAGAAATATGTCCTAAATGGTTATGCCACAAATCCTCATGCAGTCCTTGCAAAAGAATGGCAATTTGTTCTCTAGAGCAAAGCCTAAGTGGCCATGTAATTTCATAAGATCTGGTATACCTGAGACTTATGTCTTGACTCATGTTCAACAAATACACTGCTGACCCTCCCTGGCATACTATGACTGATTATGCATTATTGAAATTAAATTACTCCTGCAATATTTTATAGTGGATTTGATCTGTTGATTTTATTAAAAGCATTAGCAAGATCTGTATGTTACCTACAACTCTGAATAGGGTAGTTTTTGTAATTTAAATGAAAAACAACAAATAGAATGAGAAAAATGTATTCTGTGATTCAGCATTCTTGATGTTTTTATTTATTCATTTATGCCTCTTTGCTTGTCTTGTACCTTGTAATGTGTCTCCTGGCCATTAATTACAATTATTGAAGTTCCTCTGTGTTCAGATAGGAACCTTGTTTAATTTCATTATGTATTTTCCCCCTCACTGTATTTTAAATCCCTTTGGTTACTTGTAGCTTCTCACACTTGCATATTATGTGGCAGCACTGGCAGTGGGAAAATGGAGGGAGGGTGCTGAGGAACCCTCTATGCCCCAGCTGGGAGCTTGCTCATCCCACTTTCACCAGCTCCTTTGGCCTAAGGAGGAGCTGTATTAAATCTGTTCTTTACTGGGTGAGGGGAAGATTTTTTTTTTTCCCCCCGCTATAAGCACTCTGCAAGTGGCTTTCAGTGCAGACTACATAAAATCTCCCATCCCCTCTACCCCCAGCTAAAATCCAGTTTGGTATTTAAAAGGACTAGATCCTTCCAACATTTTTGCTGGCCTCCATGTGAACTGGTCTCTTAAGAGGGCTGAGACATAGCTGAGAACTAATATATTGGTTTTTCAGAGGCATTGGCTGGGAGTAGCTGAACATTTACATTGAGTAGCCCTGGAATCAGTTCAGGCCGGGGAGGAGAAGGTCCTGCTCCATTCCAGCAGCCAGCCTTGGCCACCTTCAGCCCCTCTTTCACATATATTTCTGCCCCTTTCCTGAAGCATACCCTTCCTACCCCCTAGCTCTTCTCCTGTTCCTCCCCTCCAGGCTTGCTCCCCTCCTTCCTCAGTATGAGTCAGGTTTCTTCCTAGGTACCTGTCAGCATCCTGGACACCAGACAGGAAAGCACAAAGATCCCCAAAGAGACCGCCTGGCTTCCAGGTAGCAAGAGCTCCTCAATTCCCTCCCAGTCTCTTCAAAGCTGGGAGAAACAAGTAGAGGGAAAATCCTGGTCTCCCATCCTCCCCCATGCTGGGCCCCTATGTGGTTGCTGTGCCCTGGAGCTCCCAAAATCCCGACAGCTTGAGCTGCCCATGCGCAAATGGCTTCTGTTTTGTTTTCCACACGTGGCTCCTGCAGAGCCAAGCTTTACTCTAGACCTACCATGGAGTTTCTCAGCACTGTGGTGCTGGTGAAATAATTCTCACTTTTTTTTTAAATACAAACAAAATGCGTTTTCTTCCTAGTTCCACTTATAGAAATTAATTCTTTTGCCTAAAAATGTCCTGCCAGATAATTTCACCAGATGCTGACAAGTGGCACGGAAAATTTGAGATTGAATTGGATTAATGATAAGCACTTGTGTAAAGGGAATTTATGATCTCCACATGTGTGCGCGTGCACGTGTTTGTGTGTGTATGTGTTTGTGCACACAGATGGAAGCCTGATGTGCATAGCTGTTATAGCAATAGCAGATGAAGTTGAAGGGAGGAAATTAAATTAAAATTAAAGCAAAGTTCTTTGAATGACACAAGCACGGTGTGAGGAAACATTTGCAAAGCTGTATGACAACCTGAAATCCCCAAAACACTCTGAAAAAGTGAAATCAACACAATTCAAGAAAATTCTTGAATTTGGTGCTTTGTATTGCACCATCGGCTGATATATTCTTTTGATGCCTTTTTTGCAAGCTCTGTCTACAGGAAAACATGGATTACTTTATTACAGCAGCATTCACTGATGGTTCTGTACCAACAGAGTCCTGCATGTAGTTTGCTTCTCACCGCATTTTATAGGAGTTGTAGCTCCCATTGCACCTGCCCTGCAGGTGTGGTTGCTTCTGATCATGTGGTGCAATGTAACTTGTTGTCAGGCAATGGATGCTCAGATGCAGAGGCTATGAAGACCTGAATTTTCTCCTCTGCACCGCTGCAACATGCCGACAACATCTGGAACTAAACCCCTGTGGCAAAGGGACAAATCTGGGGCCAAAGTGTTCTCGGCTGAGAAGAGGCAGGCACCGAAAACAGCTCCAATGACTCCACAGTCTGATCCCACTTTGCCTTTGAGAAAGCATTTCCGCCCTAACCTACGCAGACACACTTCAGAGCCCATTATTCCAAAATGTATCTGTTTGCCGTGACGGAGAGCTGTGACTCCAGAAAGGGAAATGTGCTATTGCGAATTAAATCTGTTCAGGAGTCTGCTATCCCTTTCAGGGAGAATGTGCTCAGATACAGCAATGGGTGGCAGTATACACATCTGAAATCGCCGTGTTCAGAAGTGCTGGCTGAGCCTGTTCGACCCAGCAGCTGCACGCTGCCACGTGCCCAGCAGCCCCGCAGCCCAGCTGTGCGGCAGGGCACAGGGTGAGGGTGCAGCATTTCCACTGCCTGCCACCTGCCTTTGGAAAGACACCCAGGACAGCAAGCTGGGAAGGAGATGTGATGTACTCCTGGCATTCCTCACGCTTTCCAGACCAGGAAAACAGGACTGCCGAATGCTTCTTCCCTCCCGTTTTACAGAGCCAAAAAGAACTGAAGAATTTACTGCGACACGGTATTCAAGGGCATCCTTCAATCTATCCGCTTTTGTGTCTCCTTCTTGCCCAAGAAGGGTGGGAGGACCACATTTATACTCGTTTATTATACTGGTTATACTGGTTCATTTAGCTAAATGTAAGAAACAGGGTGGTTCCTTCCAGAATAAGGTAAAATGAAGCAAGAAGTGACAAAGGGGGTTTGCTTTTAACCAGAGCTGCACAGCAAGGGAACTCCCAGGACCCCGATAGTGTCTGTCTGTTGAGAGCAAAAGGAAATAACATTTACACCTTTTGACAGCTTCAGAAAGAGGGGCAGGTTAGCAGAGAGCACGGTGGTGTGACGGGGGGTGAGAGGGCTGCTAGCCCCTCTTACGCTTTCTGAAATCCAGATCTCCCTGGGGAAGCGTAAGTTAATGCAAGGAGAATTACAGCAAGTTAGATCCTATTTTGATTATAATCATCTTTCATTTTTAGCTATTGAAAATAAGCTTGTGACTGAAAAGCAGCTATTGTTCCCTGATATCCATCTCTGACAACTCCCACCCACTTCCCCAGGAACGATTTCCCCCATATATTTTACCTTGCAAACTACACCCTTTCATGAATTGACTCAGAGTTATCACTCATCTTGTCCCTGAACTCACCTAACCTTTCTTGACAGGTGAAAATACAACGCAGCTTCACCAGAAGCCTTTAATCTTTCCTCAAAAAAGTCAAAGGTCCCAGTATAGCATCAGACACTAGCTAACAAGACAGATCATCACAGAAAATACTTATAGATATTTAATTTGTGACAATAAAGACAAATATTAAGCAGCTCATGGGCCAGCTATTCCATCTGCTTTCCAGAAGATAAAAGTTCGGTCCCAGAAATAAGCCAAGGAAGGGTCACAATCTGTGAGGTCTCACGAGGTAAATGCCATCCACGTGAAACACACGTCACAGATGGTAAACATGCCCCAGAGGCTCCCTAAAAGGGGTCTTTCAAGTGGCCATGAAGTGCTGCTGTCTGCTCGTCAGGTCCTCCTCTGTGCAAACCTCATCCTTTCATTCTATCACCTCTTTCTCCTCCGACACGGTTCATTCAAGGGAGAACTTTCTAACCCCTGATTTACAACAGCATTTTGATTACAGTTATTTTACTTTGATATTTGCAGGCAAGCAGGCTGGGAAATGCCACACACAGGGCACCTCCCCTCCACGTGTGCTGTCACACCTGGTACATGCGTGGTCTTAAGTGACCCTTCTGACTGAAGATAGATTCACATTTATCTCCAAATATTAGGCTTTTTTCTTCTTTGGTTACTACATTCAGAATGTAAAAATCCAATGGAGTATTACAGCTTCTTACTAATTATTACAAATTATTACAAATTATTATCAAAAAGATTTGTAATCTTGTAAATTTTGTTTATTCCATGTCACATCAAATAAGTCATAGAATCATAGAATCATAGAATCGTTTAGGTTGGAAGAGAAGTCAATTGATAAAATGTATTTTGGAAAGCTTATCTTCAGAAAATGGAATGAATTTAGGTGGAGGAATAAAAGATCTTGATTTGTAATATAGCAGTTTGTCTCAAAATGATAGAACTACCTATCCTAATTCAGGTTAGAAGGTGTCAAAATGCATGAATTAGCTCATATCATGTGCTTTCTGGCACAATACGTATGTGTATATTTGATTTGGGATCTGGCTTTAGAGACAGATATGTAGTGTGAATTAACTAAAAAATGCTTTTTCACCCTGAAGCAGAATTATGGTAAAATCCTGTTTCAAATCAGCTAAAATGATCATTTATTCCTAATAAGTAAAGAATAAAGTATATCACATTTATGTTTGTTTTGGTCTACAGGTTTTCCCTTTGCTCAGCCCTGTTCTCAGCCTTCTTTTCAGCTTCCTCTTTCCGTGTCGTAGAAAAGCAAATGTTTTATCCTGAGATACAGACATGCACAAACCAAACCAAATGTAAATTTTTGTCATTTAAAAAAAGTAAATGTATATACAATTACAGTTGATCCTTTTTTATTTCTGTATGGATAAATATATACATACATATTATATATACACATATACATATGTATATATATACATACACACATACAAATCCACATAAACTCATACAAATATATAAATGTAAATATTCATAAAATTCTAAATATCAACTGTTTTCTAAGATGTTGTCAATGCTTCATAAATTTATAAATATTTTACAAAATTTACTTTGACATATTAAAACCCCAAAGCATAACATTCATCTGCTTCCCTTACTGTTCACTCAGGATTTATTTCCTGTCTGGCACAACTGATTTATCACCTCTATTATGATTGGTTTTATGTCACTTTTTAATACTTGGAATCCTTGGTTTTTACGAAAGTTAATTTCCTTTTTAAAATTTGTTTGAAGCAGTCTATTATCATATACTCCTCAAGGATCTGCATTTAAATTGATTTGTCATTATTTTCCATTCCATTGACCTAAGCCCCGTTCTCCTGAAATATTTCAGTGCCAAGCTCTGCAGCGAGTGTGATGAGGTTCAGTTGCAAGGAGGCAAACCAAGTGTGGCAGTGATGGGTGCAAACCCCTCCGACAAGCAAGCCCCTCTGTGTTTTTATGTGCTGTCTAAATAGCTGACACCTATGCAGGCGAGTTGGTGTGGCTCACGAAGAATACAATAACCACAGAACAGCCGCAAGGACTTCCTAGGAGATTTTGGCTGAGCATGTTGGTTACTTCTACGCCTGGTCAGGATCTGGGCTTCCATTCAGTGGTAAAGGCTGAGGTGATATTACTCCTCATGAGGAGCAGAAACTCTCTTTTGATTTTTCCCTTAATTGCAACATGCCAAGCAGCCCAGTGCCTGCTAATAATAAAAAGGGACACGAACCTCGTGCTGAGGAAAGAACGTTGCTGACTCAGCCACTATCACCATTTTTCTACGATTCCTTTATTGAGGCCTTTTACTCAAAAACGGCCCCACTCCGTTCCTTTGCGACCTGACGGACCGTGATACACAGGAGAAGAGATGCAGCCGTGACCCTGAGCACCCACCTCCCCGAGCGCTGCGGCCGGCTGAGGTACGCGGGAGCGGGCGATGCTGGGGGACCGGCCGTGGCCGCGGGCCAGGCTAGCCTCTCGCATCCACCCGCCTGCTCACCTTCTCCCTCTGTGAAGATCTGGAGAACAGCTCTCCGAGCAGCACTTGCAGCTTTGGCAGGCGAATACCTCTTTTACACTTGCAAATGGCCAGTTGCTTAGAAATAGGATTGTGCGTCGAGTGATGGGGACACCCCCCCACCCACCCCCCCCCCGGTGATCCGGGCACAGCCCTTCCGGAGCACGCGTGCAGCCTGGACGCTGGGTGATGGTTGCTCTGGCTCTCCAGGGGATTTGGACATGTGGATCGCATCTGCCAGGCTGTGTAGGGTACGCTTGCTACCTTGTATTACTGAGTCCTTGAGCTAAACAGTTTTTTTCCCAGGATTCACTACCCTTATCCAAACAAACAAACAAAAAAGCTAGACTTTTATGCTAATTATAACGATAACCTCCTTCCAGGGAATGGGGGAACAATTGTATTAACAGTTCATAACAACCTCTTTGTGTTGAAACACGTCAGTCTTTTCTTGATCCATTTTCTGAACTCCGTTCACTTCTTTCTAGATCTTTTATAATCCTTGTTGCTTTCTTCTGAATTTTCTCCATGTGCTTCTCAACTCCTTCAAAACAGGACTTAATACTCCAACCAAAATCAGCACTGAACAGAATGAAGCAAGAACCTCCTGTAGCATACGGGAGACGTCCCCAGAATCTGGCTTGCCACTTTCTCAGTGGCATGACTGACAACTCAGTCATTCAGTGTCACTTTTAGATATTCTGAAACACTTCTGCCTATCTCGCTTGTTCACATTTTGTGTTTGAGCGTTTGCCTGAGATTCAGGGGGTAATTTCTGCCATCTCAGAGAGTACTTGGGTGGAAGTGGCTAAGTTGAAGATAGTGAGATTCAGAGAGTCTACCTCACCATTGCCCAAACATGACAGTCTGGTTCCTAAACACAGGCAGCCAAGCACACAAAAAGCATCCTGCCCTCTGCCCCAGCCCTGCTGTGCTTCAAACATAGGACGGAGTCATGCACGATCTCTGCCCGAGTCCTGAAAGGGGCTTAGCCTGTTAGAAGCCCCTGGAGACTTGACATCCAGCAAAATGCAGTGGCCATGGAGATTGCGACTGAGCAGCCTGGATGGGAGGGGATGAGCCATGCCTCAGATACCCAAGTCTGATTTTTATGGATCTGAAGACTTCTGCCTTCTATGGGTAATTTGTTTTAGCTTGGCTTGCAATGTCAAGTCTAATAATGCGTGTGCGCTACAATTTAAGATTGTGTATACATGGATGATTACACAGCATGATAATTTGTTAAGCCACACTAATTTAATGATATGCTAATACATTCACAATTAGATTTTCCCTTTCCTTAAAAGCATGTGATTCGGCTTGTGTTGATTTAGCATCAGGTTGACTCTTATTTAGCTTGTGATCCACCTTAGCCCACATCTTTGCTCTACTTAAACAGATATTCTGTCACATCTGAGCTTGATCACATCTTTTCAGTATAACATTTTACATTTTTTCTTCACTGAATTTCATCACATTGGATTTAGAAAGTGTGTGCAGTTTTTTGGGATCATTTTGAATTTTGATCATATCCTCTATAGAACCTGAAACCGCTCCCAGGTCTGTATCATATGACCAATTAATGTTATATTTTCTAGCAAATCATCAAGGTTGTCAATGAAATTATTGACTAGTACCGAGATCAGATTTTTGTAAGATTCTCCCACTTCAAAAGCCCTTCAGAATTCACAATGGGTCAAGGACATTTGTATATTTAAAGTAATATTTTCAGCTGCATCAGATTTAATTTTACAACAATTGTATTTAGACAATATTTTCCTAGCTTTATATAAAAATGTAACACTGGAACTGTATCAAATGCCTTAATGAAGTGAAGATCCATCACAGCCTACTGTTTTTACCTAATCCATTAGGCCATTCATCCTGTCAAAGAAGAAAATTAAATTGGTTGACACGATAGGATGTTGGCAAATCAGTGTTGCCTAGTTTTTATCACTGTATTATCCTCTAGCTACTTATAAATTGATTGTTTAAAAATTCACAGCAGAATCTGTCCAGGGATTATGTTAGGGCTGCAATAGGTTATGTAAGGCACTTGTCTACATTTCAAAATTTTCACACTTCAGCTGTGCTGTTACGGTTAAAACAATAACAGCCTTCCACAAACCCACTGCCAGTGTCAGTGCAGTTCAACTGGAATAAATATGCTAATTCCAGAACATGCATTCTGCACCTGATTATTTGGTTCAGCAATTTAAATAAAATATGCCACATCTATGCTCCAGCTTTACTGACCTTACTAGTTCATCAGCAATGACTGTCCTCATTTATATGGGTATGCCTATAATACTAAGGCTGACGTGCAACCATCTGTAATACTATTGTACAAGAAACAGCTTGCTTGTTAGTCCTGAGATCCTTTCCAGATTGCGGGAAGGTTCACCCTGTTTTAAGGAACTCATGAAGGCTAAGACAAGCTAAATGGTTGTTGGAATTTCAGCTAGAAGTGATCAAGGCCTTTCTTAGTTGTAAAATATCAGTACAGAACTGCTATGAGTGATGCTCTGGGTCATAACATCTACTGTTAGGAGACAGACAAAAAGAAGCACTAAGCTGCTCTAATGACCTCTCTCTCTAAATTTCATTTTCATTAGAACTGCTGACATACAGCTGGAAAATTTTGAGCCTTCCACAACAGGTATTAAAGATGAAAATTCCTTTTTATAAATAATGAGCCAGCAGAGTACCGAATCTTTAATTTTATTGGTCTTACTGCCAAGACCTTTCACAGCTTCTTCATATACCACCTGTCCACGGTGTACCTAGCATCATTCATTAATTATGGAGATGACAGCTTCCACCTCCAGTTGACTCATGATGCCAAAATTCATCATCTCTGTGTTAAATTTTCAAACATCTTTCTTGGACTTCCTCCCTGCTTGGGAAAAGATCCCTGAGGGTATCTTCCAACCCACTTCATTATCCTCTCTTTTTCTGATGGCTGTGAAACAATTGACAACTAATGGGCTGCTGGGATGCTGCAACCACTGCTCTTCATTTTAATTAATAGCATCTCACTTTTTCCCTCAGTTTCTCTCCTGTATCTGCCTAGCTGTTGTTTCTTACCTAATGGTTTGGTTGTAAACTCTTTGTGTTAAGAGAAATCTTTTCATTTTGTAAATGTACAATGTTGTCTTGGTCCATAGATAGGGCTCCAAAGTGTTATGATAGTATATATAATAAATAAGCAATAAAAATCCAATTATTCAAGCAAGTAAGCACTTTTCTATGCCAAAGAAATTCATATTTCTTATGGTATTTCTGGTACTAAAGTTAGACTCAGAGACTCCACACATCTTTGTTTCATGCCTACTGTGTGGCTTCTGTCTTATCAAGAAGTGTGGCCAATGCAAAGCATTGATCAAATTTTTTGCTGAGATGCTAAAGCCATTCCCAGAAGGAGACTTGTCTGCCCTGGAAGGAGTTGAAAAACATAAAGTGGGCTAAAAGTTCTTTTTAGTTATTCTGTTGCAAACAGCAAAAAAACCCCGCACAGAGACGCTCCAGGATTCACCTTTCCAAAACAAATTCTTTCAGTTACTTCTGCCCAATAATGACTGCTTACAAATAATTCAATTTCAGATGTTTTACATGCAAAAGAGGCTATTATTCTTTCTGTTAATAACACACAATGGTCTGATTCAGAATCAGTGCGTGATATTCTATACCTATAGAATTAATGACTATAAATCAAAACACATGGATAGCATTGCATAGCTGATTCCATTATTTGACAAATTCCTTCAGATTTTAAACATGTCTTCCTTTGAGTTCAGATAAAACCGTATCAAAAGTATTTTATTGAAAACTAATTTCCTGGCACTCAAAAGGCTACATGTCTGAAGTAATAATTTAGTGTGGTCTACAAATTGTCTGATTGGAAATGGCATATTTTAACTAATGCAAAATTTAAAATGTAATAAAGAGTGTACTCTATTTTTCTCAAAAAATTTAATTGCAGAATTATTTACAGGAGATGAACATAAACAATACATAAACCAATTGAAAGAGGCAGCTTCATAAAAGAGCCATGGGGCAAAATAGTGAAGCATATTTTCTTACAATCAGCTGGAGGTGAGTAGAGAATCATGAAAAAAGAATAACTCAATAATAAAACAATTCTCAAATATGTCTTCAAAGTAACAAATAACATCCTGGTAAAGAAGATATTACTGAGAAGCAAGAAATTATTGTAGCAATGAAACAACATACTGTACATTCAATTTAGGTATCCTGCATGCTACTAAATAGAATTTATCAAAAGAACCATAAAAGCATGAGAAAGAGAATTACATAAAATAGTTTAATTCTAGTGAAGTGTAGCTTTATACAGATGGTGAATATTTGGCACTCAGTTCATCCTCATTGTTGATATGATTTCTTATGTATATATATTTATATATATTTATATATACTTTTAATGATAACTAAACAGCTAGTTTCCTGGTTCTAACATTCCTTGAAATTCTATAGGAGGCATTTAATTTAGTCCTTAGGCCACACTTGATTATTTTGGCATGTCACATGGTAAATGAAAGTATGAGTTTTGTCTCTGTACAGAAAATCCTGCACAGTCATAGTGGCTTTTCTTCAGGAAAGAACAGTTCTAGAGCAGTATAAGTCAGGCTACTTGAAAGGGAAATTTTCTTAATTCAAGAAATTAATACATAAAGTGGACTAAAGAATGCATACATGCTGAGCCCTTTTAAAATGAGATGGCCACATTATTAAACCTCCAAAGGGTAAATCAAAGCATGGATATGAGCATGTGGATTCCATGGGTAATTATGAACAAAGCTAGTATTTCTTTGTGAGGACTATAATCAGAGACTTGAACCTACCACCAAGCCCTCTGCTTGATTGTGACCCACTGAAAGGAAGAACGATATCCTACCAAGTAATTACGCACTTGCTAACTCGAACGCTAAGTCCTTCCTACCTCAGCAGGACTTGTCATGTCAGATATTGATCTGAATTATACTGATCTGAATCTGACATTTCTTTCTGATTTCAGTTTCTTAGCATTGATTCTAATAAAACTGAGATCAGAACTTAGCCCGAAGCTCTGCAATAATTCATCTCACAAATAAGAAACTTGTATGACAGTTCAGCTTTAGGAACAGGAAGTGCTGTGTTGAATGAAAAAAGAGTGAGGGAAGGAGAAGAAAAATCCTCACTAACAGGCTGTGTTGGTGAGTAATGGCCATATCTTCAAATAAACCTCCCCCTCGTTTAAGCTTAGGTGAAAATATTCTGGTTTTGTACTAAAGAAGTAAAAAATCCTGTCCAACAAAACCAATTTAGAAAAATAACAATTTGGCCTTTATAAAATAAAGGAATTGCCAGCTGATGAAAACTGTTCTGTGTTTGCTCAGTTAAAGAGCAAGCCATGTAGACGTAGTAATTTACATTATCTATGATCTGACTTCAAAAGTCCAGTTCTCTTTCATCAATAAAGGTAATGGGAGAAACACCCATGTGTGGAAAGGTGGGACCGTGAGCATGCAGTCTTCTTCTGTGATCATCATTTATGAAATGTGATATGCATTTAATGAGAAGGGATCTGGAAAATGTTTTTTAGATATAATGAGTGCCATGGCCTCTTGCAGCTATTAGAATTTTATTTCATTAAGAGGAGCTGAATCAGCCTAAATATGCTGGCCAAATTCTCTTTTGGGCAAGCTTCCATTTCAATTTCGGTTTTATACTTGCTGTCCTGAACAGCCTATTATGTAGTTAGACAGCTGCAGCATTACACCATAGAGGTAGCTGCATTTCAGAGATAAATTAAGCAATTCCTGTATATACAGAGGGCTTAATTCCTGCCACGAGCCTGTGTATGCATATGAGCATGCCATAAAACAGCTGTTCCCCAAAGATGGTCCCTGGAGGTGAATGCGGCGACGAGTTGCAGACGGGCCGTGGGGCTGCACTAGGCAGTGAACCTGCCACGGCCATCGGTGCTGAAGCCGAGCTGCAAGAAAGTGGCACGGTCTACAGGAATGCGAGTGTTGGCTGGTGTCTGGGTCCAACTGTCTGGGACCATGACGCTGAAAAATTGGGGTTTTTATATATATATATATATATATATGTATGTATATATCCTCCTTATGGTTCAATCCCTGCTTACTGCAGGGGGGTTGGGCTCGATGATCTCTCAAGGTCCCTTCCAACCCAAAGCATTCTATGATTCCATGATTCTATGATTCTATGTTATCTGCAGAGTGAACTGGCTGCCTCTAGTCTGCCTCTCCTGCCTATGCTGAGGGAGGCGTCCCTGTTGCTCTGCCATACAAAGAACCCCTAGGGTTAGAGCTGGGTCTCAGTAAGGAGCAGCTGCCTGAACCAAAGCACAATCCTCACGCCTGAATCCTGTGCTGCACGTTATCCCTCGTGTTAGCTTGGCCGGAGGGCAGACCTGGGGAGAGAACGGGGCGCGTGGCAGTGACGCCGCGGGGGAAGGCTGCTGCTGTAGCATGTGCCCCAGATCTCTCTCTCCTGCTAAGCAAGCTGTGGGGGAATGCACTTGCAAAGGAGAGGCTGAACATGCTGGAGCGTGTCCAGAGAAGGGCAACGAAGCTGGTGAAGGGTCTGGAGCACAGGCCTTATGAGGAGCGGCTGAGGGAACTGGGGTTGCTTAGCCTGGAGAAGAGGAGGCTGAGGGGAGACCTTATCGCTCTCTACAACTGCCTGAAAGGAGGTTGTAGTGAGGTGGGTGTTGGGCTCTTCTCCCATGTAGTTAGTGATAGGACGAGAGGAAATGGGCTCAAGCTGTGCCAGGGGAGGTTTAGGTTGGAAATTAGGAAAAATTTCTTTACAGCAAGGGTGGTCAAGCATTGGAACAGGCTGCCCAGAGAGGTGGTGGAGTCCCCATCCCTGGAAGTGTTAAAAAAACGGGTAGATGTGGCACTTTGGGACATGGTTTAGTCTAGTCTACCCTTGATTGGCTTAGAGTGGACTTGGTAGTGTAGGTTAATGGTTGGACTGGATGATCTTAAAGGTCTTTTCCAACCTAAACGATTCTATGATTCTATGACTTGCCGAGATCTCTGACCGAGAGGACTCAGCTGCAGGCACCATCAGCTCCTGCGCCTGGCGCTGGCCAGGGCTCTCCTGCGGCACCGTCCCAGGGGAGCTCCTCCACCGCAGGGACCCGCGCTGAACGAACAGTGAAAGCAGGCGTTGTTCTGGAACCTAAATTTGATGCTTTTCATTCCCTGCCTACACCCCGGGGAGACGGTATGAGCATTGCCTTTGCCTCTTCCTTGCTCAGGTCTTCTTCTTGGCTCAGCGAGTCTTTGCTTCTCCTTCAGCACAGGCTCAGACCGCAGGGGTCCTCCCGGGCGCTGGGAGGGTGGTGCGGAAGGAAACTCCCTGGCAGCGTGGGGACAGGCGGGAGAGCCCCCAGCTTTCCGCCGCGCTGGCTCGCCAGGCTACGGGCAGGGTGACCTGCCCCAGCTGCAGCCCAGCCTGGAGTTTGCGTCAGCTAATAAAGCGCTCGGAGCTCCTTCTGGATGAAAGGCACTGTATAAATGTGGCAGCCTGTCAGACACCAGGAAGCACCTCTCTAGACATTAAGGGGTTTTCTGACATTCCGCACCTCGCATGCAATTTGCAGGTGGTACCGCTACATCGTAAGATGCTCTGGGAACGGTAACGGGAGTAACGCTGCTTCACATTTCATTTAAGCTGTCTAATGCTGAGGCTCCTGCTACACAGGATTTTGCAGCTTTTCAGCACGCACAGCTTGACACCTGGAGCTGCCGGACCAGCTTCACATCCCAAATTGACATAGCACTTGATGGGTCAGAGTCCGGTGTGCCCCCTGCCACCGGCGCCAGCGCTGAAACGCCGAGGAGGACATCAAAGCCACCGAGCGGGCAGGGCAGGCTCCAGGCTTTGACCGCAAAGGGCTGAGATGGGCCGATCTGGAGGCACGCTGCTGCGGGCGCAGCGGGGCCAGGCTGGACCCGCGCGGGGAGGAGCTGGCGCGGGGCGGCAGTGCTGCCCAAGGGTGCCGTGGGGCCAGGAGTCTCTCACGGGCATCGCTCCCAGCAAGGCATGAGGAGGCTGCGGGTCCCGTAGGGCAGCTCGTCACATAGCACTTATTTCTTTTCCTGGCAAAACCACCCAATGACCGAACGTTCCCTCACTCCATACGAGATGCAGTGCTGAAGAAGATGAAGCTAGAGTATTAATTTACTGATACAGCAGGTCATGGGCTTATTTTAAAACAAATAATTTCTACTATATTAAATGTTTTTATATATATATATATATATATATATATGAAATCCACACACCTTCCTATGCACGCTTTAATTCCTTCCTGATTGATCTCAAATCTAACATAGTGACAAGGTTTAATCATGAATTAAAATGTCATTTTTTGGAACTTAACTACACAACATTATTAGTCTTTGCACGCTGCCAAAGGCCATTCTGATCAGGTCGACAAGAAATAATGAAACACTTCATAATGTACTTCACCAATTTACAAAGAATTTAAAATCTAAAAAAATATACAAAGCAAAAATAAGTATGGCAAATATCAAATTTTACCAGTCAGGTCTTTTTCTTTATTTAAATTTTCAGAATTCTGTTTATTATACTTGTGTTTTACAGGCAATGAAGAAATGAACAGAGACTTTCTATAATTTTCATCTGTTAAAATAAGTATTAGTCCAATTAATATTCAGTTAAACACTAGACTATTTTGCTATATCCAGCTGTTCTGTGTGGGTCTATACCATGAAGTCTCTAAGTGGAAGGTATTCCACTTTCTCTCTTTATGTTTATTTATGTTCCTCCTACATTGTTTTTGTAATTGAGTTTTATTTTTATGATGTGGGGTCCGATTACAATTGATCTGTCTATACGTTTATTAAAATATCACATGCTGTGTTTGCCATGTCAGGGAATGAAGCAATTTGACTTTGATTTATTTGCAACACAAGTATGATAAGCATAATGTTATTTTTCTAAACTAACCAGATCTACAATATGTAAATAGGAATGGCTTATTTGCCTTTAATGATAGAATGTTACCTGTACAATAATTTAATATATTGCACTTTGAAATGTAACATGCACAGATAACATATTATCAGATTTTGCAGTAGGCATCTAGTTTACTTTTGATTCTTTCTTTTTTTTTTTTTTTTCCTGGAGTAAAGGTGGAACAAACAGAAATCGTAGATATCCAAAGCTTATATTGAATGTTTTCTCGTAATGGCATGGGAAATGTAAAATACAGGGTTGGCGTCATTCATGCTGGCCTATTTTTGCCTGAGAACATCCAATAAAATTTTAACATATTAAAAAACTATC
This sequence comes from Pelecanus crispus, assembly GCF_030463565.1. Lineage (NCBI taxonomy): Eukaryota > Metazoa > Chordata > Aves > Pelecaniformes > Pelecanidae > Pelecanus > Pelecanus crispus. The sequence continues at coordinate 109,143,897 of NC_134645.1, forward strand.
AAAATATGATTCGAAAATTAAAGACTTATATGGACTGTTCCACGTCAGCATTATTAGGTCAGCTGGGATCTAAGCTTATCTGTAATCTGTTGTTTTTACAATTTGTCTTTATAAAGTCTGATTACTGGCAGGATCAAATACAACTTGTCGTAATCGCATGACCTGTTGCTGAAGGTGGGGATTTTCAAGCGAGTAAGTCAAGTATGATTTACCCTTGCAGTGTACAGGAAAATTAGATAAAATGTATCAGCTGCCATATATATATATGTATGTATAGGGGTGTGTGTGTCTATTTTAAATTTCTTAAATCTAGGAAAGACACTGGCTTTAGTTTTGTGTGGATATTCCTAATTAGCAGCTCCACGTTAAATAAGATACCAGTTTTCAAGATTAAAGATGCCAATGTCTGCAGGTATGTTTGTATTTAAAATAGGACAACAAATATAGGAAGTAGCATCAATGTTGTACACTACCCAGGATTCAGCTCTTTCCTGAATAGAAAATGCCTTGAAAACATGAGGGATGAGAAATATACTGTTTTCATCTATAGAAGAATATTTCAGGGATTTATTCTTTTTTTTTTTTTTTTTTTTTTTTTTTTTGCATTTTTGAAGGATATACATTCGTCTTGGTTTTTGCTTCCAAATATAGTTTAAGGCTATTTGGTAAAGTATATACCAGATAACAGGCTCAATTTACAGGGTTTTCTCCTCACAGAAACTTCTCAAAACTTCACCTCTAAAGATTCATATCTTGAAGCTAAACATGCTTTATCAGCTGTGCTCCAAAGACAGAACTCATGCTTAATACTACACAAGGTAGGAAAAAGAGAAGGAAAAAGAAAAAGAAAAAACCCAAAAGAAAACAGATTGGAAGAAATGTCAGATCTGCATAACCTACGATACTTCATGTTTTCAGTCATCCATCAGGCTGCAGGGTGCGTGGGATTCAGATTTAAAGTGCTCATCAGGTGAAGAACCAAAGTGCTCGAGTATAATTAAATAGCTGTTCTGCCTATGGCTAAATACTTTGCATTTGTTAAAGCAGGTAAACAGGGGGTGTGGTAGTTGGGGCTGTCTGTCTCGCTGGGTTCAGGCTGTTTTGACCTAAAGTAGTGTTCAGTAAGATTCAAACCTTGGAATCGGGGGCTGTGGGTTACTCATCTTATTGCGTCCTCACCTGAAGACTTCTAAGTGCTGGGTTGCTTGGTTGGCTCTAGAAGGTAGGTGAAGTGGAATAATTCTGTCTTAATTTGTTTTAAATTAAAGCCTCTTGACTGTGGTCGTTACCAACTCTCTCTTCTGATAATACGAGGCTTGAAAATATATTATTTTCCTTATATTCCATGGCTGGAAATCACTTATCTCTTGAGTCTTGGTTTTTTTTTTTTTTTTTATGTCTGAAGCAAGCAAGAAGCTTATTCTTGCCATAAATGATACTGCATAGAAAAATAGTTCTAAAAAAAAAAATACAACTGTAAACCACAGTTCACCTTTACCTTAACATAACCATTTAAACTTAGATATACTTACCACTCACATTCATATTTCTTAAACTGTTTACAACATCACAACTGGCATTTTAAACAAGCAAGATTTTTTTTTTTTTTTTGTCAAGGATACCCTGGAAACTCAATTGATATAACATTTTGAGAGTTTGAAATATTACATGTAGCACAGCTCTTGAAATGAAAGAGAGAAGGTTTATAAAATAAATGTTAACACGTAAAAGAACTGTTAAAAATGCGATGAGTGTTCCAAAGGAGCGAGTATAACTTTTTCTTTACACATCTTGCTACAGAAGATCTAACTTTTTAAGGCTTCCGTTTTCCTTTCACCCATCACTCAAGTCCTCTTGCATTGTAATTTTGTTTATGTTTCAGAGTGTCGTTATACTGCTAACAGCAAACGTTTCTCAGTGGGCATTCCCACCGCCACCAGACTTGTATGCTTCTTGGTTTCTGATGAACTTTGGAGTTTTGGTGGCTGGATATCCCTGTTCATCTCCAGAAACTTGACATGGCATGGGAGGCCTAATGTTATTTTGCAGTAACAAAGATGAGAAGAGTGGCAGAGCGCATGGGTAAATATGTTAGCTGGGTTCTAGGAAAAGAAACTGGAGGTCAGAGAGATAAATGGGTTCTTTCTTTCCTGCTCTTTACATTTGTAGCACCTTCTACTTGGATTAGCTAATGCCTCTAGTGAATGGTGAGATGCACCCATTTATAGTTTGTTATTCTTATCCCTAATTATCACACATTTTATAAAAATATAAATAACAAAAAAGTAAGCTGGGTTCCATCTCAAGAGGTGTTTCTTGTTGTCCTCTGAGAATATATTGGATAAGTCAGGTCTCGACAAGCCCTATCCATTGTAGCTGATTGTAAGTCAGACAATAAATACAAAAAGAAGTCGTTCTTGCAGTGAGCTCAGCAAATTCTGAGGAAATCAAAAGCATTCCACTGTGCTTATGGCACAAAGAACACAACAGCAAGGGCATATTTAGTGGAGAGAATGAGACAAAAATTACCAGGTAAGTGACAAACTGTACAAGCATTTTGTTTAAAAAAGGAACTCTGCAGCATTCTGTCTTTAAAGCCGGGTTTGAGCCTCTGGGATATATATCTCGATGCTGTCTGCACGCTCTGTGGCGGAATTCTGCCGGAAAGAGGCTGCTCTCTTAGCAGCCATTAGCCGTCTTCTAGCTTCTTGTCGCTGTCTGTCGGGTAGGTCCAGAGATTTTTCTCTCGTGATAGGGAATTTTCCTTTTGGGGGCTTCTTTGGTACAGGAGGAGGAACCTTCCTTTCTTCCTGCAATAGGGTATTAAAACTGAGGGTGAACTGCGTGCGGAAGGTAACGTCAGCAGAGCATGCAAACTGAGGACATGAAATGCAAAATACTGGGTACATACATCAAGCATGCTCAATTTGTGCTCACCAATCAGCTGACTAATGGATTACATGAACAGCTACCCACTCTAGGGACACTGAGAAAACCCTGTTGCTTCAGCAACCATTACAAATTCTGTAGTCCTGTGACTTGAAAAAGACTACACTTCCTTCTACTGTCCTTGCAGGTATCCTGCACATGCAATCTGTGTACCTCACTTTCATATGAATTTGTTTAATTTTAGCTGACACTATTACATTCATTATAAAAAGAAACACACACTGGCTCTCCAATAAGAATTCAGCGCATCTGTGTGGTCTGATCAAGTGAAAAGACTGTCTAAGTTTAGCAGGACAGGATTTTTAATTAAACTAATCATACTGAGTTTAGCCTCAGCTGGATATGAGATAAGCAGCTGTGTATACATGTCTATTAGTTTAGTCTCCTCTATGAATTGCTAAATGGAAACATGCAAGCACCAACCAGAGGGAGAACATAGGGCTAATTGTTCTGCTTGCCAGCCTGGACCATTTTAAAGAATATTAAATTGAAGAATTATTAATTATAAAGTGAGAGTCAGTATATTTTGGTACCGAAGTAGCTGCAAATTGCTCTGCAGGTTTTAAATCAAGAATTGTTTTGAAGTATGAAATTGATATTTTACTCCGTTTAGAGACTGTGAAATATAAGGGCCTTAAACAGATATTGTAGAGTCACAGAATCATACAACAGTTTAGGTTGTAGGGGATCTCTGGAGGTGATCTGATACAACCCCCATTCAAAGCCCACTTGACATTAGATGCAACTCTGAAGTTAAAGCAAGTTTTTCAACATCATATTTAATACTGGACTGAATAGCCCCCAGGACGGAGATTCCACAACTTCATACGTATAGCATGGTTATTATGATCAATCTTTCTGCTATATCACTCTTAAAGCAATAGTAATAGTTCAGCATATGGGCTGTTCCTTATGGAGAACACAGTTAATTTGATGCACAGCAGGATTCAGATAATACAAAAATTGAACTGATGTGCATATGGTTTACACACTCTTCCTTGTTTGGTTTTTTTTAAAACTAATTCTGAGTCTACTACCAAAATGCATTAGCCAAGACTAAATAAATAAGGTTGTTTAAAAACATAGTTCTACATTCTCAACTCAACAGGAACAGTGCAGCAGCCCAAGATGTTATTCCCCATGACAGGCAGCTCTTCCAGTCTTTATTTTCTCTATTTCCTGTTTTCAGCCAGGAACATAAGGGCTCCATTCCTGTTGTCCCATCTTTTTTTTTTTTTTTTTCTTTCCACTTTTAGTTATTTCCCTCTTAGGAACATCACTGTAGCTGTCACTATAATAATTTCTTACTTCCAGTTGTCACTAGTAAGCAAGAGTTGCAAACTCACCATCCACCAACCAGTTGGCTGAAAATTAAAATCCAAGAGGAGCATGAAGAAATGAAAGAGTTGTCAAAATGCCTCCTAATTCCTCCCAAACCAAACAAGTATTCACCTGAGGCCAACAGTACTGACTCAAACCAAATGCTGTCTTCATCTGACTGATACAATAATCGGCAAGGATAGTGGGATAATTAAGGTGAGGGATGGAGCTCTAGAAAGGGGAAAGGCAGTTTCAGAATTACATTGCTTTTATGGGCAATTTGCCAACTTTTGGTTTGTAAGCATTGTGGCTCGGGTGTCTCCCAGGTGGTGGAGTTGCAGGGCAGAGGTGCAGGCATTTTGCCATAAGTACTCTTTGTCCCCCAAACTTTTGTGGGCCAAGCTTTAGTTTGATCTACGCTATGTTTTGCCACATGCTTTTATCTCACTCCTGTTCTAGTATCAGTTGTGTTGTGTAGGCAGGATTAAACCCTGTAGTGCTCAGGTTTGAACTGTCCCAAATGTAGCAGAGTGCTGACTTGACTTTGATTGAATTCTCGGGCTATTTTTCTCAGTCTGAATTAATCAGAACATATTTCAGTTCTAGCCTTTAGAATGTAAATCCAAATAATGTGAACAAAAGTGTTATGGAGTGGACTAACTTAGCAAAATTAATTTTATTTGTTATAGAATTCAGCTTAATGTTGTTAAAAAGAAAAAAATCCTCACATCTGATGAAGGTTTTCGTGTATAAATTGGGCCATGCCAATTAGATATTTTCTAGGGTTAGAAACCTATTGTGTTTTACTATTTTATTTAACACAAGGACACTGCAGGACTGCAGATGGGGAGTAAATGGTATTGTCCATGGTCTGCTTACCTTCCTTTCAGGTGATTCTATTATTTTCCACTCATTGAGTTTCAACTGGTGCAGTTCATCAAACTTCATGCTGACGTCTTCAATTGAGAGCTGCAATAAGTCCCAGAAACCTGCTAGGTCCTGGGAGGTTGGTCTCGGCATGGCACTCGGGTCCTGTTGTGCACAAAGGAGAGAATACAAATAGACCAGGAGGCTTTAAACAACCTGCTTTGAGGCAGGACAGGCATCACGCCAGATGACATTGCTACAGTGCTGCTCAGTGTGCTAAGGCTTTGCGCGCTTTACAGCTGGGAGCTGTGACTGGGAAGATGTGCCTCCTACACAACCCAAACATGAATGAGTTGGATGTCACACACAAGCCTTCTTGAATCCGTGAAGCCTGGGAAGTTCCTTAGCACCATATGCTGTGCTGACCTGCAATTCTAAAAAGGAACAAGCTGACAGCCTCTGCCTGCTGATTATTAAAGGGAAAGGTTCATACTCTAGCCAGCCTGAAGTCTTTCTGGTTAAACATTACATTCATGATAGCTGGTTAGAGACAAAACACCACCATGAAGAAGTTGTCAGCTTATGCTAAATTTGATGTTTACATTGTCTTGCGTTTTCAAATGTATACATAAGGTATAAAATCTTGATGGGTATGTTAGGATTTCGTTCTCCAGGGGGTCAAATCACACTCAGGAACTGGGAAGGCACTATCCCCAAGTACTGCAATTAAGTGGCGCTATGTGCACAACACTTAATGGAGCAAACGTTAGTGGTAACAATTAGCAAGATGACCCTTCATTTGACTATCAACCTGATGTCTGTGCTAGATAAAAATCACATAAAAAGGTAGTATACAGACTCTTAACCCAATGTTGTCTGAGCATTGGTACTAGTTCAATGAGACAGGCTTGCTGGTTCAATGAAATAGAGTTTAACTGATAAACATCTCTGTGAAGATGATGGAGAAATGTGTCTTCCCTTCCAGGGCACGAGGAAGCAGTTAAGATGGTCTACACAATGGAGCTGGGACAGATGGAGTTGAATCATAGAATCATAGAATCGTTTAGGTTGGAAAAGACCTTTAAGATCATCCAGTCCAACCATTAACCTACTCTACCAAGTCTACTCTAAGCCAATCAAGGGTAGACTAGACTAAACCATGTCCCCAAGTGCCACGTCTACCCGTTTTTTGAACACAGGCCAAAGTTTTTTTGAAACCAGGCCAAAGGGACTCTGGATCTCCCCCCTCCTGGGCAAAAGCCATAATGACTAGTTTACTACATTAGAAACACTGGTGTTATTGCTGAAGCAAGGCTCTGTGCCCCATCTTTTATAAATCTAGTGGACAAAGGCATTTTGCGTATTGAACACAAGCTCACACAGTTGCCTAAAAACTGGGAGATAAGTCAGCATTTCTATTGAATTCCTCCCTTGAATTGCACATTTCTAGGGGTCTTACACCAGGAGTTGCTACTTCAACTTGGGTTTTCAGATGCCACTGTGGGACATGAGTGTCTGGTGCTGGACATGACAACATGCAGTGTCACGCCTATCTAAACCCCTTTGGGAATCCTGGCCAAGAACCAGCCTAAAAGCCTATCCACTTTGAAGTCTTCTTGACTAGAAGATGGTCTCCTTTTCATAGGGAGCTTCAGGGACTTAACAGAGCTGGCCATATAGATTATAACAGACTTCTGGGAAACATGATACAACTCCAGATTATCTTTCACTGAAAACAACTTGATTGGGTATATCCCAATTTACTGCAAAACCTTTTAAAATTTATGTCAGTGCTATTAGTTACTCTACAGAGGTCAATATCTCAGGCTTCAGGAACCAACTCCCTGCGTGAAATTTGTCAGGACAGTCCCACAGCAATATATATCATATTGCAATCTGTTCTCTCCAGCCTGATCTCCTCAGTCCCTCTCCCCAGTTTCCTCTAAATAGCCATAAAATGATGCCACTCGTTGAAATGCCATTGCCTTCTGAATCAAGGCTAATTGCTCTTCTGTACCTTTGTGTGCCCCACTGCTCATCATGTTTGAGAAGATCGCAGCCTCCAAGAGGAGCATGCGGTGCATTGTCTGGACACAAGAGGGCTGCCTCCTGCTGCTATCACTTACGGATCCGCAGTCCACGGATAAACGCTGGCACAAATGATTACTATTACAGCTAAGTAAGTTTTGAAAACAGTGGCTTAAACCTGCTTCTTCTCGGAAGCTGCTCATTTATTTGTGTCTTATTTGGAATTCAGCTTTGCAGCCCTCCTTCTGAAGGAAGCCTAAAGCAAGCAAAAAGTAGCTAGCCGGTGCTCGAGCCACTCTGTTTTTGCCTGCAACCATGACATATTGAGCGATGATCTCACGAGCTGAGCAGGATCTGTGCCGACTAGAGAGTATAGAGGAGGACACGTCAAAGAAAAAACCAGGGTGTTACAGGACTTAATGTGAATAATGCAGAAGGGAGTAGTTACTAATTGGTGATGGGTTTTTTCTAGCAGTTAGCGGCAACAGTACACTGTAGAAGACAGCCAGCCAGATTCCTAAAAAAAACTTTATCAAAGCTTACATTTTTATGAATTTACCCTAAGTGAGAGTCTTTGGTAAGAGATCTTAACCCAGAGTATAATCAGATGCGTCCCTTGAAGTTCCCATGACTCCTTAGAAAAGTCCACAGGCAACAGGTGAGTTTCCTGGTTAAATTTCAGTTTGAGGAAGTATATTCCTCTTTCTAAGCCCTTGCTGCGTTTTGAATTGGCAGAAGTAAATGCCGTTGTTCTTTGCCCTACATTTATGCTTGTTGTTGTTGAACACTGCTGAAGAAACTGCTGTGTGGTAGCCCTGTAAGTGCCAGATGTTTTCGAGCGGGGGAATGCACTAACTGGCCGCTATCTGGCAGTGTTCCCAAGGGGCACCAAGATACTGCCTTAGGATCATATGGAAAGCCTGCTGTGGATACGCACTAAGTGACTGTTTAACAACAAACTCTGTCATTAGGCATAGGAAGAAAAGCCGTAAAACATGAACGAGCTAAAAGTCCAGTTCTGCAGTTGCTGCTTTCTGCAGAGCCCATTGCTGGTTTAATGAAGCTGAAGAATATTCAGAGCCTACATCTTCAGAGTGGGATAAAGCTGCTGTTACAGAGTTCAAAGGTTTATTATCCAAATAAGAAGGAGAGAAATAGAATCTTGCCAGTTTTTTGGTCACATTGTCTGCAAAGCTGTAGATTTCTCCGTGTGCTCCCATTGCTCTTGCAGCAATGAATTATTCACACTTTCAAACAGCTGACGGCTGTGCTGAGCAGGAGCTGTGCTTGTTATTACAGTAATGCTCTCGAGCACAAGTGCTGGACCCACTTGAAGATAAATGAAGTGGAGTGGAGGTTAGGCTCTCCAAATCTTAGTTTGCATAGCTTAATCAATCAGGTAATGGAGGGCACTTTGAAATTTGTGGCAAGAAACTTTTAGACATTGATGAAGATTTCCTTCTTTGGCTATGAAACAAATGACTAGATAGGGAGCACACATGATGTATTTGATATTACAGGCATGGTCATCTCCTGCTTGCCTGACTTTGCATATTTCCTCTGTCATTTTGTAACAGCTATTAAAATTCTTGTTTTGACAGAGTCTTTGAAGTGGATAATTGGATCCTTTCCTAATGAGGACCATATATCTTATAATTTTCTATCAGAAGGTAGGACATTTTTGGCATGACTTTCTCAGTAATATTTGATTGCAGTTTCAGGAATTCTGGATGTTTAACTTTATGGATGGAAATTAGCAAGTAGGTCTCTGCAGGATGAACGTTTTGCCTTAAAAAGTTATGTGGCAAATACTAACAAGTAAAGAAATGTATCTAACCAGACATATAGGGCATGTCTGCTGTCATGCATGCAACAGCATTCAGCACTTTTAATATATGAGGTGTAAGGTCAGTCAAAAGGTGAAAGTTATACTTGATTTTCAAGTGAGCTGAAGAAAGTAGGTGCTTCACCACCAGCCATAGCTAGAAGAATTAAATTCTTCTATTGATTAGTATCATCTTGCCACAATGTTTGTATCACTGATGGCTGCTGTCATATTAATGAAGATAACATTTGGAATTGAATTAGTCTCTAATGAACTTCCAGAACAATAGCAGTAACTCTCACAAGTAATATACTGCATCTGTTCCTTTAGCCCTAGGACATCTTATATATAATTGGCAATGCAAATTATGAAACCCAATTTAATGAACATTATGTATATTCCCATTTCCAAGATCAGTCCTATTTTCAGGTAGGTAGAAAGCTGGATCATGCTATTCTGCTATTTTACTATTCTCCACTTACTGTAATGTGAAAATTTTCTCCTTTCTTACCAGGAATATAGTTACTATTTTAGGGTATTACAAAAATAAGGCATAATATTATGTCTCAGAAAACTTGCATTTGTTTCCTTCTCATCTTTTTCTTTAATAAATACAGGAAAAAAAGAACAGACAAAACACAGCCAGATTGAAATTACTGAAATTACATGTTTGCTTTGACAAAAATATGTACTAACACCATACTTAAGGATTAAGTTAAAAAAAAAAAGAAAAAGAGCAGTAAGACAAAATATGAGACATGAAAATGATGTTTCAGAATGCTGCTGTTTGGGTATGCTACGCTTGTTTTTGTTGTTGCCTTTGAAGTACAAATATTAAATTCTAAAATTTAAAATTATGTTTTGTATGAATAGCCTTAAACTCTTCAAGAATGGCCAGACAAGGTGACTTACCAGATTTTGCTGACAAAGCCAATAAAATTGCTGGAATTTCTGGGACATGAGGAGCTGAGCACTTCCAACAGCACTTCGGATCTTACCTAGGACTAAGCATACAGACAGGTTATTACCAATAGATGTCTTTTGGCAGTAAATGCAAAATCCAGCTCAAAAAATATGTAGCTGAAATTACTGTTTCTTTTATATAGGAAGTAAACATTTTGTTTTGCTGTTTGTGATTATATACATAAAATATTTTTGAAAAAGATGGAGATATAGGAAAGGTCTGTGGCACATTACCCTTTGGCAATAACAGATGATATATTAATAACTCAGAACAGCTAAGACTGTATTTGCTTAACGAAGTAGAAAAAACCAAGGGAATATAGACAGCTTCCTGAAGTGGGCATACTGTGCTGGTTTTGACTGGGATAGAGTTAATTTTCTTCATAGTAGCTATGTATATAGCTACATAGTATGGGTCTATGTTTTGGATTTGTGCTGAAAACAGTGTTGATAATGCGGGGATGTTTTAGTTGCTGCTGAGCAGTGCTTACACAGAGTCAAGGCCTCTTCTGCTTCTCACTCCACCCCACCAGTGAGTAGGCTGGGGGTGCACAAGGAGTTGGGAGGGGACACAGCCAGGACAGCTGACCCCAACTGACCAAAGGGATATTCCACACCATATGACGTCATGCTCAGCATATAAAGCTGGGGGAAGAAGAAGGAAGGAGGGGGACGTTTGGAGTGATGGTGTTTGTCTTCACAAGTCACCATTACGCATGATGGAGCCCTGCTTTCCTGGAGATGGCTGAACACCTGCCTGCTGATAGGAAGTGGTGAATGAATTCCTTGTTTTGTTTTGCTTGTGTGCACGGCTTTTGCTCTAGCTATTAAACTGTCTTTATCTCAACCCACGAGTTTTCTCACTTTTACTCTTCCAATTCTCTCCCCCATCCCACTGCGGGGGGAGTGAGCAAGCTGCTGTGTGGTGCTTAGTTACTGGCTGGGGTTAAATCATGACAGCATACATACATATGTTTTCGAGAACAATCTTAAATTTCAAAGTAAATGACACACACACACATTTAGATTTGCTTATGTAAACTGAAAACTGCTAAAATAGTCTTGCCTCAAGAACCAGTTAGACGCCTGTTTCCTCTGATGTCAAAGGGAGCTTTACATGTACCTTTAGATAATATCTTCTGGTTCTGCAATCACTAATGACTTCATTCAGTTGTGTGGATGATCCCTGCATGAGCTCTCTTTATCCTGTCTGTTCTTATGTTATAGTGTAATGTATTAAAGTTAATACATTAAACTATACCATAAGATACTCCTACCATAAGGATGAGATCTTCAGAGGAATCACGTCTCTGTGTGAGAGACTCTCTTCTCAGGAAAACACACAAAGACCTAAGCACAGGAGCTTCAGACAAAGTGGGACACAAGAGGGTGCTCCAGGACTTTGCTGAATCGTGATCAGCCCCCATGGTTCGTTGGGCTTTCCCCACTGTCAGCATACTTGCCATTTACAGTGTGCAAAAGCACTGGGAAAAGGGACCAAATTCATTTACTTGACTTTGCTTCCAAGAGTCATCTGTCTAAATCAAAATTTCTGGATGCTCTATAATCAATAATCTGGGCTCACCAGCCCAGCCATGTTAGGAACTTATTTTTAGATGAGCTGAATCTCTTCCTGGAGATACCTATTTCTTTCTATTGACTGGAGTGCCTAAGGGGACTGGCTTATCCCTAGAAAACTAACTCCTCCTGGACTCCCACATTTGCTCAGATAAATACTGTATTTTGGTAGGTAGCAATATACTTTCCTACACTCCTTCCCACACATCCTTTCCTCCACTTCCTTTCCTCCACATCCACCTCTATGCTGAAAAAGCAACACTTTAAAAAGCATTATAGGCTGGGGTTTCAATGGAAGATTGATTTTATCTGGAGAATTTCCAGATCTTTAAATAATGTTTAGGGTAAAGATAGAAAGAGGCAGTGGTAGGGGTGAGACAGGAATTACTCTGACATCTTTTAATTCAATTTGAGGAAGCCAAATGGATAATTCAAACAGGATGCAGAGGGTGGAATGAAGCTACAATAGTACAGCAGAACTAATCTGCAGCCTGTAGTATAGAAAACATTAAACTCTGGCAAGGCTTAACATTTTGTTGTTATTTAGAATAAGTATAGGAGGGGACTGAGTGGCATGTGAAAACAGTATTTTGGTAGTAGGTATTACATTTTAATTCTGCTTTCTCCAGACCAGTGAAACATCCGCTTAACCACAAGTGGCAGCAAGGCATAATTTGGAAGTTTTAGGCTCCAGTTCTGTGGAAACATACGAAGTCTGTAACTTTATAAGCCTATGTTAATATGTAGAGCTGTGGTTCTCAAACCCTATTCCATTTTCTGTTAGACAAGCAGTACAGCTGTGCCACAACACTAAATTAAACAGCAATATGCATAATTCATCAGTCTTGTGTGGCACCCATTTCTGAAAGGGTTCAGTGGTTCAGGGCTGCACAAGCAATTCACTGGGGTTTTGTTTTCGTTTTGTTGTCCAAATGAAAAAAAAGCATTTTGATTGGTTTGGGGTTTTTGATCACCAAACCCCTCACTTTCCTCTACGGAGTTATTTGCATATGGAAAGCAATGTTTTGGATGTTAAAACCTGAACAAACATACAAAAAACTAAATAAAAGAAGAAATGTTTCATTTGAACTGAAACAAATTGCTTTGATTTTGTTTTCAGCATTTTTAATAAAGGCAAAGACTTAAGTGACAAACAGCCTTGTATCCTCCTTTTCCCTTGGTGCTCTGTAGCTCAGGACATAAAACAAACTCCCAGTGTGGGGTCAGAGTCCCTTCTTTGCCAGGCTGGGGAATTGCGCTGTAGCAGGTCCCTGACATTGCCACTCAGTCCCCTCCTATATTTATTCTAAACAACAACAAAATGTTAAGCCTCGCCAGAGTTTATTGTTTTCTGTACTACAGGCTGCAGATTAGTTCTGCTATACTATTGTAGCTTCATTCCACCCTCTGCATCCAGTGCTACGTTCAACTATTTACTGGGCAGAAAGAGACTGAGAATGACTCTGTACGCTGATGGTTGTAGTGCTTGTCTCATAGTGAGTAAAGTTCTGTTTTAGTTTCCTTTGCTGAATTTTATAGTTCATAGCTCAAATACATAGCCTGAGTAAAGGACATTGGTTCTGCCCTACGGCAGGAATGTAGATTTTGACAGAATCTATATATGACTGATATTTTCTAGTGAATCTCACAGTTACCCCAACCTTCACATTAAATAAACATTTTTTTTATCTTCATTATCCTGAAGGATCATGTCAACAAGCATGGGTGATTTAAAGCCCAGTCAGACCAGACAAGACTTGGGCACTGGCAATGCAGCATTTTGGTGTGATACACATCCATTGGGGATATAAGACAGTGGTTCTGGGCTACTTGCATGTGTCACTGAGTCACAGTGGTGAATACACATGTAGAATCACAGCCCTACCATTTACTAAAGATCTAACTCTATTTCTGTTTCAGTAAGTAAATCAGATGTAATAAAACATAGAAGTTAGGATCTCTCATATTCATGCTACTCTGCTTTGCTGTAATTAAATTAAAGTATTAAAACACTTCAATTCATAATCTTTAGCACAATATTAATAGACAGCCAAAGCCTTGTTATTAATTTCATGCATTGGGGAATTATTCTGATGAGTGCAGATTGATTATCTCCATGAAAGAATGATGAATGTCAAAGACTGGAGAGATTGAGATGTTTGGTGATGCCTAGAAGATTTTGCTTGTAAAGAAATGATGATAAAATCTACCAACACACATAAATATATGTAATTTTCATATAATCCATACCTTCACTGAGGTAATGTTGTATTTACTTGAGTGTCAGGGAAGAGCCACACAACCTTAATTCTGCTCCCTGAAGCATATGAAGCACTCAATTTTTGTTATGTGGTCTTGTATGGCTTCTACTCTGAGGACACACAAAACCCTAACCATGACTTCAGTAGAAGCAGACTCAGGATTTATACCATGGATACAGATTGTGTAAGTTGCATGTATACAACATGTACAATTAACACAATGGTGTCTTTTTCTCTGCAATAAGCATATTACAAAATTGCAAGTAATATATATGTGTTGTATTGCTTGAGAAATGCTACAAAATCTTGTAATTGAAAATGGTTTCATATCACAAAGGTAGAGGGGGAAAAGTTAGATCTATATTGATGAAACCAAGATCATAGTCTGAAGCTGTAACTCTATTCTTGACAGGTTATAAAAGCTTTGCTCAGTTGTGTCACTGCTCCACCAGCAATGAGAAACTACTAACAATCAATCTGCTTCTGGCATTCATTACTGTTTATTTAAATGATGTGTTTTAATTTAAATTTTCATTCCATTTGATTGTTCCATTTTTTTCTATACTCGTAAATAAATTGCTCCACACACACTCTGAGAAAATATGCTTGGAAAAAATATTCAAACTGGCATTTAGTTCATCCTCCTAGCTCAAAGCAGGGCATAATATTTGTCTAATCTCTAAACTTAAATTAATAATCTTCAGAAATATATGTCCTTTTCACTACCAACAAAACAAGTAGGCGTAATAATAAGTGTATAATGTTCAGAAAGAGACGACATTTTAGGACAGCACAGCTACCAGTTGGCAGTGCTCTGGAGGGTAGGTAGGGCAATGGGATCCTTGTGCAGTAAGTGGGACTTGGTGCAAATTCACTTATAACCTAAATGGAGTTGAGTTCAAAGAGGAGAAAATTTGAGCAGAACAATACAAATGATAGGAGAAATTCTCAGATTCCACACTATGGGACTGTCTTTTATTGACTTCAAAGACTGTTTCAGGGCAATTAAGACATTCTGTAGTCATATGCAACACTCCAAATGTAAATTTCAATAGCTCCTGAAGGATAAGTTTGTGAAAAGCATTAGGAAATTATGTCGGTAATTTCTCTTTGGTTAAAGGATAACCCGTATTTGGTCAAACACCTACAAAAGCTTTTATGGGTGATTAATTGACGAATATACTAACATAAATTGGTTGTGAGGGTTTTTCTGGTTTTTTTCCAAAGTATGGGAGATTTAACTCTATGTTTTCTGTTGCTATTCAGCCATTTTACTAAAGCCCTTGCAGTACTGTGGAAATATCAGCCAGAGGATTAGCAGTTAAAATCCAGCATCCATGGAATGAAGGGGTAAGGGGAGAGCAGGGCTCACTCTCTCTAATGCCTTTTTTATGCTAGAGATCACTTTACTATGTAGCTATGCCAGTAGAGCTCCTAACCATAGAATCATAGAATCATAGAATCATTTAGGTTGGAAAAGACCTTTAAGATCATCCAGTCCAACCATTAACCTACACTACCAAGTCTACTCTAAGCCAATCAAGGGTAGACTAGACTAAACCATGTCCCCAAGTGCCACATCTACCCGTTTTTTGAACACTTGATGAAGAAGATACCAGCAAAACAACCTTTCTGCTGGCATAGTTCATACTATAGTTAATATTTTTGCACCTATCTTAGGATTTTTATATGAGAGTAAACTCTGTCTGACTGTTCTCCATTTGACTTGTGTACTGAAACATTTCAGTGGCCATGCATGTGGCATTCAGAAGCCCAGCATGTCTTCTGCTTCCCTCTGCCAGACCTTGCCTACAAGCTGTGGGCAGGGACTGCAGCTCCCTGCCGGGCTTGCCTGCTCTCCCCCTCCCTGCGCTCATCCTCCTGCTCCCATCACAGAGCTCGCAGGCAGCAGAGTCTCGGCCCTCTTGGTCTTCAATAGCTTTGTGACAATTGAGAGTATTTTTCTTGTCATCACCTACACACCAGTAATAGCCAAACACAATTTTCAGGGTGTAAAACTGAAACTCCAGTCAGCACCCTTGAGAAACACATATCTTTGCTTGAAGGTACCCTGCTAGTGCAAATGATCAGATGACTTACCCTGGGAACAGTTACAGCCACATATATATGTTTTATATATATCTATATAAGGTATAATAAACACTGAGAACACAAATAACTGCCCCCACAAACAATATATGAACTTTGCAGAGACTCCAAAATACAATTCATGGCAACTGACCAAATAAACAAATTCTGTGAAAAGAAAGAGAGAAAAGTTATTTTTGCTGCAATGATTATCTTCTTTTCTAAGACCTGATGAGTGAAGTTCTTAAAACAACATTATGGGAGAAAAGCTACAGTGAAAGAAAAAATCAATACTGCAATCAGACAGCTTTCTGTGATCTCAGGGCTACTGTGCTAACACAGAAAATGAAATTGTTTTCTAAAATGCAGTTCTATTTTAACTCTTCCTGTGATTAAAACAAAATAGAAATGGTATCATAAAGGCAACCTGCTCCTATGAGATGCAAAGCTATATTTGGTCTTCAGGTACAATTACTATACCCAGGCCAAAAATAAATGATTCAGCATTAACAATGACAGTTTGAATGTGCAAACTTTGCTGTGAACTGTTTTGGGAATAGTAGCTCCTGCTGGAAGGTGGAAAAACAGATTTAGTTGCTTCTGGCTCCCCCATTTGCGTGTATTTTCTTCAGGGCACTGCCAAATGCTTAAATATGTCAAGATACATTTCATGCTGGGATATCATTAAACTTTAGTTCTTGTGGTTACATACCTTTCAACCTCCATAGCTCAAACTGGGGATACAACATGTGTCAAAGACTCAACAGGAAAAAAATTATTCACACTGAAATTTTAAAATGCTGTGAAGCTCATTCCCTCGGTGAAAGTAATTCTTTCATAACTTCCTTTTAGTTGATATAAGCTATATTAGGTGAGGGGATACCATTTCAAAGATAATGTAATTTGGAAATTATTTGAGGAAGATCTCTTGAAATGAGTAACATAAAATGGAAAATCGGAAGTCTGGGTGTCACAGACTGAAGACAAAAATCTGATTTTTCATATGCTACGTATTCTATAATAATTTCTTTAACCTATTAGGGAGGTAAAAATGTTCCCTCAAACACAAATAATTAACCCATTTTGGTTAGTTTAAAAAGGGGATTTCAAGGTTCCATTTCAGTTGTGTTTTACTAACTCTATGTCAGGGAAATGCTCTTTCTTTTTCTCTTACAGGGTAGACCCACTCTGCAAACAAGGAAACATAAAATCCTGATATTCAGTTTTGTTTTCTGACTGAAATGTTCCAGATGAAAAGGGTGTCACTAACTCTGAATATTAATAAAAATTACTGAAGTCCATTTTTTCTTCATGTCCTCTGTACAATTTACTGAAAACTGTCTTCCTAATTGCCATTTCCCCGTGCAGCCAGGTGTTTCAGAGTATTTCTGGAGTGCAAGAGCATAACTTCACATGGTGGGAGGAAGGCGGTTTTGCACCTGGGAATGGGTAGTCAGCTAAAATCAGCTCCTCCAAGTTTTCCTAACATGGTACACAGACAGCTTCGTATCCCAGAGAATAACACCGCTAACTCCCTATCTGCGTCTCCGAGTGAGGAAGGAGTACTGACGTGAGAGTATTTCCACTGCTCATTTCATGTGGTTGCAGATTTGATTAGGGCTGTGCATGAAGAAGTGCTTGCAGAGAGAGGAGGTAGGAAAAGCTCACCCCTTGCCTGCAGACTTCTCAGTGGCCTCCTAGGAAAAGAGAGGGGCTGACTGCCTGGGTGTTTCTCCCCTTGCTCCCTAATAATTTTACTCTTTCCAAGGAGATTAAAGTCTTGCTCTTTGAACTTCTGCTTCAGATCGTAAACACTGATGTCCCCACGTCAGTAACAGGCAACTTTGGAAGTAGGTGCTTCGGGATGCTTAATAATGGCAGAGAAATGTCAGTATTCAGCAGTGCAAAGATTTGGGGAATTGAAAAATAAGACATATATAGTAAAAAGAAGTACTGAAAAAAATAACCATTATGAAAGAAGGCTTGGAAATCCTCATACAGGCTAAGCAAAGCAAAATATTTTATTATTCATACTTTAACAGCCCCTAGGAGGGTATTAAAGTCTTCAGAGTATCAATGCAAAGTGAAAATTCTCAGCTCAGCTCTGCCATGATGAAAATAAGGACAAAAACCTACACTCCAGAAAGCACTGAAGGCTGAAGGAAATAAAACAACCTTATGCTCTCTCCCACCCCAAATCCTATGTTGTTACTTGGCAGACTTGTGCACAATATAGTGGAGAAAATCACTGTAAAATAAAAAATGATGAGGTAAAAATGTAGACATTCTTTCTTTTAAAATGGTGAGCACAAGAAATAGAAATTGGCTTTTTAGTCACCATGCAGGTCTGGCTCAAGATCTGAGGGTAGATCATAGCCAGAACTCATTGAGGGGGAAAGACGACGATCAGGAAAGAGTATTCGGAGGCGATGGTGAGACTTGTGACAGTGCAGGAAAAGATGCTAGTAAGAAAACTTAATATGAACTAATTTGTGATCTGAGAAAATCTCAGCTGAGACAATAATTCAGATTGGCAGGGATTGAAATATTTATAAAACTCAGCCTGAAGAACAAGGATAATTGACCTCAGAGGGAATCACAGGGAGCTGGCTACTGAGTGCTAGGACCACTTTGATATATTACTATCATTAGTGCTGGCTTGGATCTTGTTCCAAAATAGTCTACATTATTTTTCACTTTATCCCATCACTCCTTTCAAGGTGTCCACAGGACATGAGAGAATAATAATGATTCTTGACAAAATTGTAATAAGGAAATGCAGCTGAACTATCTGATAGTGCGTATGCCTGCGTAACCGCAGAAGTGCTTTAACTGCTGTTCTTGCCTACTCTTTTCTGTTCTTCCAACAGACCCTTTATGATAGGCAGAAGCGCCTGTAAAGGAATGAAAACATTTTAAAAATGGCTGTTCGTTAATAAGAGGCAAATTCACAGGTTTCAGGAAAATAGCAAAAAAATGTCACATAGGACCACCTTGTGTGCTCTGGCAAAGGGTCAAGCACTGGAGCCATACAAGTGAGCAGGAAGAATGTGTTAGAGTTGGAGTTGTGGATGGAGCTGTTGCACCATCTGAGCCATATTTAATACCAGACTGATCCTGCGCTTGACTCTACAGTTGGCTCCTCAACTACTTCTACAAAAACTTACTGTGGGAAACATCAGCTTGCACAGTCAGTTCCAGGACAGGGGTCTTATATCTAATGGTTCTGTAGATTGTCTTTGGTACTACAAAATGAGTAAGGAAAAACTACAGACCACAACTTTATCCTAACAGGTCTCTTATGCTAGCAGACATCTATAAGAAAAGATACTGAAATGTTCTTACTTTCTTCAGAAAGATCATTTTCTTCTGCTTCTCTTTCCATTTCTTTACACCATCCTTCCATTCTCTTAGTTTCAGTATGTAGCAACTTCATAAACCAAGATCCGTCCCGTCGACAAGGAGACATTCGACCAGTCTCTACTGTCTCAATGGCTGGCTCTAGCCAGGGTTCTGGCGGTGGAAGGTTTGAGGTGTCAACTGGTGTCCTATAATCTTCTCTGTAACTGAACAGTCCCTGTGTCCGTACAGTTCTCACTGCGCTGTATTGGGTGGGTGTGCTGGGCTCTGAGTGCTGCTGGAATGACGAGCCAAATTGAAGTCCCTTGTCCTCCATGGTGATGTGTCCTGGAAAGCCCTCCAGTTCCAGGTCAGCCTGGACAGCTGCTGTTACACTGTTTGAGCGCTTGAAGCGTCCATGTCTTGGTGAAGAGGGAAGAAAGAAAAGAGATTAAGACATATAAATACATATGTGATTATATAGAGTCACAAAATAATGTTTCAGTGAATGGATTCTGGTTTTCTCCTTGGACTTTATGCTAAATATTTTTCCTTGTGCATCTCACTAAAATAAGACAAGAGTAACAACAGAGAGGAAAACCAAAATACATATTGGCACAATTGATCTGAGCAAAGATACAAAGGAAATAATTTAAATTATCTCTGGAAGCAGATATTGATTTATTCTCATACTATGAAATACCATGTATCATTACTAAATGAACTGGAAATAACTAGCAGAATTGCAGGGTTACATCTCCTGACAGAAGTCTGTAAAGTACATGTATAAAAAAAATTCAAATATTAAGAATTGTAATTAGATAAAATCTGAAAATCTGCTAAGTTAGGACTGTTGAGAATTCTTTAATAAAAGAAAAACAGTAACAGCAGGTTTAAGACTGTGGTATTTTTACTTGCCTCATAGGATGGCCATTAAATGTTGATTTGCCGTTGTGATATGCCACTGAATAATGACATTTTAGAAAAGCGTTATGTTAAAAAGTTAGCTAGAGAAGTAAAGATTATTTGTGAAATCTTTTCACATCTGAGCCTATTGTTTCAAATTACTTCTAGTCAATGACGGTAAAAGGCAATTAGCAGCCAGGTACTGTCTGACAGCTGCTGTGAAATGAAATAATGGTCCCAGTCCAGTACCTGCCAGGGATAACCTGTGGGTTAGTTAGTACATGGACCAGCAGTTTTACAAAGCTAGAGAAGGACTGAACAAGTGTAAAAGCTGATTCTAGTTAAGGATAAAGGTACCATGGGTTACACTCTACCCATAATATTCCCCTGCGTGGACTGGGAAAGCCTGGATCAGCATGAGGGGTCCTATCGAAGGAAGAGTATTCCAATATACGGCTCTTTGTATTTGTCCTGCCACTAATGAAATTATATTAATCCACTACTTTCATTTAAAACTTTCACTTCCTTCCCTCCAATTAAAAACTGGAAAGTTAACTAAATATTAAGCAACTGCTAAGTAATGTCTACAAATTTTACCAAATGACCAGCAGGCATATAAGAAATTTGGCTTTGTGAATTATTTAGGGGCAGCACTTGCCAGATGTTTGTTATTAATTCTGTTTACAAATGTGCATTGTGTTATGAAAGACTACAGATTTTTGTACATGCTTGAATTACCGTTTTTCATCTTCCACTTGTACTCCAACAGAGTGGTATTCCCGTAGGCCTCTGCTTTCAGTATCTGAATCAGTTGCTGTTTCCACCTAATTCAACACAAAAGATACATCTGCAGAGTGAGCACCAACAACTCAGCACTATTTCTACCTGCACTCATTTGAAATTAATTATATATTTCCTCTCTTACTGCTAAGAAACACCTAGCACAGTAAAATAAATTAAACAGCTATTCAGCCTGGTATCATTGTTTTGGTGCTGTGTTTTATAAACTTTGCACAAGTACTTCTGTTCTGCTATGTAGCTCCCTATTTCAAACCTAAGCAGATGCAATTACTCAGTTCAGTAGAAACAGGGAGTAAGCTTGGTCTGGAAAAGCTGTTCTTAGAACGAGGAATCCACAGGATAGCCCTTTTTATATTATAATAAACCAGTCTCATTATAGTCCTTGATTTACAAAATAAAATAAAATCTCAAGTAGCCTGATAAATTTGCAAGTGATAAAAAGAAATGCTGCAATGAAATTTTATCGACAACTGCGTCGACAAATATAGAACCATTTAAATGATGTGAGGGATACAGCAGAATGCCATTTCTCACCTTTTTTAATAACATGGTCCTGACAATGCTATATCAAGCAAGTAATTTATGCACTTTTTATAGTATTCCCATCTGAAATACACTTACCAAAATATATTCACAGTAGAGTTTTCTTCATAACTGAGACCACATTGCTTTTGCAAGTTTCTGTGGGATTTTATGTAACACTCCAACCACCACACCACCCCTAAGTCTTTGACACAGACATAATGCGTGCTGCAGTATGCAAATTATACTGAATCAAGGGACAGTCAGGAAAAAAGAGTAGAACTGACTTTCCCTTTTGAATGATATTTCCACTGTTAAATCAAAGAAATAACATCAGCAACCAGTTTTTCAATATGCACACTCCATGTGTGAATTCAAAGAGTATATCCTATGATGAAGACAAGATAACTTTTCCCCTTGCAGCAATCACAGGCACCTCTGGAAGGAGCCCAATGGCCTTTGCAGCTGTCTCTCAGCTGCACAGTCCCAATCCCACCAGGTTTTTAGAAAGGATGCAGAGAGAAGGGGGAAGGAGGGTGGGAAGTGAATGTGCATGTGGACTATACTTCTTGAAGAAGCCAGTTGCTGGTAACTTCTCTTTCCATCTTCAAGCTGTAGCTCCATGTGGTTTGCATGGAAGGGAATTCCAGCCAGTAATCCGTACACATTCATATTTACCTGAGTGTTGGTCTCGTAGATGTTCATGAAAACAGCTAGTGTAGGAACTCTTTAGTAAATGTTAATGGCATGCTTGAACTGTACAGTGTAGCGTCAGGCACAGGTTTGCCAAAAGCTCTGGATATCAGTGTGGCAACTGTCAGGGAAAGACACGTTTCCCAGCAATTCCATTTATTCTGCATGAGGTCTAGGCTAAAGTGCGCACTGCCGACTGTTTCGACCCCGACAGTTTCATGGAAGCTGTCTATATTTACTTGAACTAAGATATCAGGCTTGGTAACAGTCTCCAGGATTTGGTCTTGTCAGTATAAAAAGAAAGATCCCTCTTCACTGTTGGCAGTGAAAAAAAGCCTCAACCACAGAGGTAGGCAGCTTGGGGGAAAAAAACCCACAACAACCAACCAAAAAACAGGCAAGTTGGTTTCCTAGTTAAGGTGGGTCTTGGCTGCAACATGGGTGAGAAGCATAACTTGTACTTGGAGGGTCACCCTCTCCTGAAAGAACGTTGCTATAAGTAGAACAGCCATAAGGTCCAGTTCCTTAGTGCAGGAGAGATCTATCAAGACAGACACCCTTATTTGTAGCATAGAAGGGTCCAAAAGAGTCTTGAATAATAAGTTCAAGTCTAAGTGAAGGACTGGGCACTCTCTTAACCCTTTCAGGGATGTGAGAAAAGCTGCATTATCATGCATCTGCATCTGCATCTGCATTAGAGACAGGTTTGTTTTTCATTAGAGCAGAAATGAATTAACTGGGCCATGAGTGAGATACTCATGTAGCCTGTTGGGGGGGAGCAGAGAGGCAAATTACACTTGCAGCCTTGACTACAGTAATGAGAGTTCACTCAAATATGCTTTGAAGAGTGAAGTCAACTTATTCAGGGAGAGGAGATGGTAGGTAGTGAATAAGAGCAGATAACACAAAATGCTTAGACTGTGGCTCTTGTGTGCCTGTATGAGTGCTAGCAGCAAGATGATGTCCAAGGTGGGAAAACATTTTCTGGAGCAAGTCTTTTAATGTTGAAATCCATAGCAACATCCGGAGTGGTCAGGAAGTCTAAATTGTTGCTAAGAGCTACGGTACTGGGCTTCATCCCCAAAGCAACCAGAATCAGTCTGCGTTAAAACACATAATTTAAGAACTCACTGAGTTTAAACTACAATAAATAATGCCATCAAAGGGCACATCTTCAACCAGGGATTTCATCTCCTCCTGGAGATAAGAAGACTGGAATATCTTGTTAAAGTTGCAGAGACCGTGGCCTTCCAAGCCACATCTGATGCGTTGTGTAACACCAGTGAAAAAGCCAGAGAAGTCATCTTGTTCTCAGACAGAGTCACTATAAAGCACTTACTGGAGGAGGAGAGTGACAAAGGAGACTGTAATTTCTGTTATTAAAGAACAGAAGGCATTTCGCAGTTTGGAAAGTGACACTGGAGGGATGCTTAAGACCATGATCTCAAAATCAAGATTTGTTTTTTCCTATGTTCAGAAGATGCGCTGGTTATTAAAGTAGGTGATAGTGATATAGGAAATCTGATCTCCTGAGCATTTCAAGTCTATTGTCCTGGTAGCGAACAGGCAGGAGACAGATAATTACCAGGCAATATTAGTGGATTTCATCGTGGCCTTACAGGCTTAGCAAAGGTAGTCAGATATCTGGTAGTGTTGATGTCAGGTTATGGGAACGTTCAGTTTCATGCACTCTCCAAGGGGATGCCTGAAGGTCTGAGCAATTTGCTTCCTAAGTCATGGAAACAAAGTGCTGGCTGTGACAGAAGGCAGAGGATGAATCTTCTGCACAGTATGTGTTCAAAGTGAACACAGTGGAAGGTAACTATGCAAGCAGGCTCTAACTTCACAGTGTCCCAGTGATAAGTGTAATACCTCTCAAGGCAGTGACACAGGGAACAGGGTTTTCTTTTTATATCTCCTGCCTCAGAAGTTTGAAGTATAATGGACAAAATTGCCAGCCTGGACATTATGGACAATAGGTAGTCAGGGTGATTTTGAGGCTGCATCTCTCTCCTTATAGAAGTAGAAGAAAATGTCGAAGGTCCATGACCACTTTGTGAAAGGTTGGAGAAGAGACTGGGTCTTTGTGCACAGTCTCACATGGCAGTGCTTCTGACAAGGTCTAATGGAGAGTCACAGTATAACTGATCATGAATGTCAGTCCCAAGTCATGGAAAGAGTCATTGACTCTATCAAGGTTCTTGAGGCTTCTTCACACCAGGTAAGATGCTGATGCTGATGGCATGATGAAGTCAGTACACCTGGATTGCTCTGGACCACAGCTAGGACTGTGTTGGACAGCCAGCATGGCTTCACAAAGGGCAAATTGTGCCTGACAAATTTGGTGGCCTTCTGCAATGGGGTTACAGCATTGGTGGGTAAGGGAAGAGTGACGACAACATCTACCTGGACATGTGGAAAGCATTCGATACTGTCCCACACAACATCCTGGTCTCTAAAATTGAGAGACATGGATTTGATGGGTGGACTCGGTGGATAAGGAATTGGCTGGATTGTCACACTCAAAGAGTGCTGCTTGATGTCTGGGTGGAGACCAGTGATGAGTGGTGTCCCTCAAGTGTCCATATTGGGACCAGTATAATTTAAAAATGTTGTTGGGGACATGGGCAGTGGGATTGAGTGCATCCCTCAGCAAGTTTGCAGATGACACCAAACTGAGTAGTGTGGTTGATACTCTAGAGGGAAGGGATGCCATCCAGAGGGACCTTGACGGGTGGGAACATAGGATTCATCAGGGCCTCCTGCTCACTCACATGGCTCAGCATGGAGGGACAGGACATTGTGAGCCAGACCAGACCTGAGCCAAAGCCAGACAAAAGAAGCCAAGCTGACATCTCCCCACATGTCCATCTTTGCCTTCAGTTCCTTCTAAGGAGTGGTATCTTTAGGGTGACCATTTCAACATCCTATGCTCCTTGGGACCTACTGAATGAGTCATGGGGGATGAGGCGGAGGCCAGGCTGCTGGACATGGAAATAGGTTAAGGAAGGTCAATGGTATCATACTTGCAGGGCTAACATACATCTAGTAACACTGTGGAGGTGAGCAGTGGTCAGTGGACAGAGACGAGACTTTTGCCTTCCATGAGGATGTCTCAGCAGCTCAGACATAGTGCTGTTGGAAACATGGTGCTCTAAAGATATAAACAAGGAAAGGTCCCTACAGAGAACATCAATTTGGCCAATTGATGTTGTTGGAACAAAGCAGGCAGATGGGCAACACACACTTTTCTTCCACATTGCATATCAAAAGCATATCTGGTTTTGCCAACTAGATTGTTTGGTTTAGTAACAGACAGCATATCTTCTTTTGAACTCTGCTTCTGATGTGTGGAGGCAGATTTCCCTTTTATATTTTGGATGGGCTGATATCTTTCCATTGATGCAACACATTGAGAAAAAGTCTTTTTCATCTACCTGTTTTCAAGTGCTTTCTTATTGGTATTTCACCTAGAAGTATATCCTGAATAATTTGCCCAATATGCAATTGACATCTAGAATTTACAGGCATAAGTGAAGTAATCTGCTCTAAAATTTTATTCAAAACAAAATTATCAGGAAAATGATGGCCCAGGTATCAAAGTAAAAATGACATTAGTTACCTCTAGATATAAACTCTTGCCAATTTATCCTTCCCTCCAGCTTGCCAAGGCTGACACTGACTAAATGACCTGATGATTGCCTTCATATTTTAATGCTTTCATTTCCTCACTGTGCCTTGTAACAGCAGGAGAATGCCAAAATTTTTTTTCTGTGTGCAATCTAGGATTGCAAATATTGTAACAATCAACAAAATAATAGATCTGGAAAATGGAGGCAAATGCTAACAGAAGTAAAAGTGGGAAATAAGAAAATAATTTGCACTCACAAAGAAAAAAAATGAACAAATAAATTGTATTTCTGAATGACAGATATTATAAAGACTCCTGCTAGAAGACAGCAGGAAACTCTTTAGATTTAATCAGATTGGTCAGGCTAGATTCAAATGACCAGAGGAGAAAAAGTAATACGTTTGGTTTGATTGTGTGGCTCCTGAAACTCAAATAAGTCTTAATAAATCTGTTGCTATTCTCCATGATTCATTATTGTTTTAATACTTGCATGGGTTCTAAAAGCCTTATTATTTGCAAACTGGCCCACAGTCTCAGCAAAGCAAAATAATGTGACAAATTATATGTCTATCTAGTTATGAGGGAATCTCACAAAGAAGAGGAAACAAAAAACCAGCCAGACACTGACCAAAAGCAGAAGAAAGGAGCAGATCTAATACAGCAGGTCATCTTCCTCCCTCCTTGCAAACAAAGAACTAAAACTTCTTTAAAATTTGACATATTATGCCATAAAAAATGTTGTTTTATGGATTTATAGTATGCCCATAAGGCTTATAATATTAATAGTAAGTGTAACGGAGCATTTTGAGATTATTTCTATCTTATTTGTCTCACCTTTCACAAAGGCATAACACTCCCCTCCATGTTTTTTGCTGCCAATACAAGGAGCAGACAATATCATGAATCCTCTGTGATCAGTCACTATGAACCAATCTAGCTCAAAATGTGAAAACTAACTATCAGATACTGACACTGACTCAGTAATAAATGATCCACAAGTAAATTATACACACAAAATTATTTGAATAAATGCAAATCACTATTGCAAAAAACTTGCTTGTTATAATCAATCCTGATTTGTTTATAGGCACTCATTCTAGAAAAGGATGCATGAACTGACTAAATCACTCTTTCAAAGTATTTTCTAAGCTTTTTTAGCTGATAATTTAAACTACTTAAAAGCAACCTTTATTTCTGTATTAAAGTATTATTCTGCTCTTAAACATGAGCACTGCAACATAATATTGTAGTGTCCTAAAAATTCCAGTCTAAGCTTCTATACATACTGTCTCTACGGGAGGCTCGAAGTGAATATATTCAATGCGTAAGAAAACAGATTTTAACCTGGTGTCTTTCACTTCTCTCTCATAAGCATAAGTAATAAGAATCCTTCGGGCCACATTATCTCTCCCCATGCAACTTCACTGCCCTCAACGGGTTTTGGCTGCTGTAACCGATTTGCTCTATAATTAGAATTTAATAAACAATCTCTCTGATGATGCACAGGAAGGGAAATAATTCACCTTTCCTCTCTTGCATAGGCTTCTCAGTGATAACAAGAGTAAAAAAGGGAAGAAAACACTACATTTGACACTAGATCACGTACATGTAATTGTGAATGCAGATAACCATTCTTAGGTACAGGGAGATCTCATTTGTATGCAGTGACTTCAAAGTAGGAAAAATACTTCAAATAAAACTACAGTACTAACTGCTACTGCTTTTCTTAACTGATGGAATACTTTTACCAGCCGAAAAACATAACCCCTTTCAAAATAATTTTTAGAAACCCACCAAAATAAACGTACATTTTTATGCTTGAGTGAGTTTTTGTGCCTCACCGCAGGGCTCCATTTTGCTACTCCACTACTTCCCAGCAGAACATCGGACTACTCAAATAGGTTGCGTGGCACAGTAAATGCTAATTACCACAAGAATATTCTACAATAGGTTGAAAACTTCCGCTGGTCTTTTAAGAAAGCACTTTTTGCTAAAAATGCGTGCCAGGGGTTAGAAACAAGATTCGTGTCAAGCTAATATGAGATAGTACCAACAAAACAATGCACACACCAGTGGTTGCTCATAACTTTTTTGGTACATTTAATGTTAAGTGGCAAATTGTTCTGAACCAACAAATATTCCGCAAGGCAGCAATCTGGGTCTTCCCCTCTTCAAATGTTTCATTATGTTAGATGGCAGTTAAGAAAACAAGCAACAGTAATTTGTGAAGAGAGTAAAAAAATAGATGGCTTTAAAATAACTATAGCTTTGTTTTAACTACAATTCCAACTGCTAAGCTTTTTGACAAGTGAGGAGGCCAAAATGCAACCACTGGATGGGAACTCTGCTAACTGGCTAAGCCTGTGAATTTTGACATGTATATGTGTGTGTGTATATATATATGTATAGGTCAATGTTGACTCTAAAGGCCAGGTTATAGCCTCTGTATCATAGAGGTGTTATCAAAACTTTACTGACTTCTGCAGGCCAAGGACTTCACGCACTTCTCACAAAAGCACAGTCTGACAGTGATTTTAGGAGCAGAATGAACAATGCTTACCTCTAAAACTTTGGATCATTTATGATCCAAAAACCAGTGTAATGCCAATTCAATATGCAAATGCAAATATTTCTTTTGATTGCTATGTGTACACCAAAGTAAAACACTGACAAAGATGGTATAACCTAAACAGTACAACGAAAATGTAGATGCTCATCCAAGTAAGTATGCCATGTGGGTACAAAATGCTTTGCCTTAAATTCCAGTTTGAGACTGCAGAGCTTCTTGAACAAAGTTTTTACCATACTATGTTAATAATTTCATTAAATATATATAGAAATATTATGCAGAAGATCCCCTTTTAACACAAAAAATTAGGCAGGCAAGTTATTGCACTAATCTTCTTGCATACAGCTTTTGATTTATAAGAATGATTTTTTTAATGAAGATTCTGGAGATTAAAAAAAAACCCTACATATTTTGAAGCGTGATCTCCTGACGATAAATGAAGATGACAGAGTCCATTCTCTATGCTACAATTAGTGTTCGTCTCCAAAAATATCATCATGAATCAGCCTCCACACTTACAACATTTGTTTCCATCTCATCTACTCCCAGGGTTTCTGTTCATTTTGAGAAGCCTTGATGTGTTTTAAATAGAGAAGAAAGGACTGTATGTTTCGCAATACTTGAAATAAATAAGGAGTAACTTCTTGACATGTTTTCTCATATATTTTACAATCCAAATGCTTTTAATATGAAATGGTTTATAACTAGAGCAGTTTTTGAATGTTAATCATTAGCATATATACAAGGGTGTGCAAAAGAGCAAGGAAAATCCCTGAAAATATATTAGCAATAACCTTGTTCTTGACTTAGTGGTTATTTTACTCTAGACAATCTCTACCTTCCGTTTTAATTAAAATACTTTGATTAGTCTTCTGCTGTCATGATAGAAGATAGATATGAAGGCTATAGCTAGTAGTATTACTAGCATTTTATTCTTTGTTCTGTATGTATATATTCTTAAGAATGCTGACTATATTTGTAATCCCAGAATCAGTATTTTGCAATTCATTTGAATTTAGGAATCAACATTTTTTCCAGTGCTTACTGACATCACTGACAATATTCCTCTTGATTTAAATATAGCAGTGAAAAAAAAAAAAAACCAACCCCTAAACCAAAACCAAACCAACAGCTATTTTCTGGAAAAGATTTGATTCTGAAGCTTTTTTTGTTCAAAATTCCCATCTGGGATAGGGTTAACATACTGTGAGAAGGGTTACCATATCTGTGTTGTTCTCTGTCTTTGCAGACAGGGTGCTTACTGGTCTTCATAGTAAGTCCAGGGCTCCCCTAGGAGCTTGTGCTCCCTGTGCACATGAATACCAATCCTATGGCACGTGCCTAGTATGCCAGGACTTTTTAAGAGGACTTCTATGCATTACATGTGCACTACAGAAATCATATATATCAAAGACATGGGAGCCCTGGGCTGGGTCCATAGCAGTTCTACGTGAAGAGGCATCGCTGGTCATTCTCTATCTTTGTGCCTCTTTGGTCCTGTATGAAGGTCCATTGGCAGGCATTCTCATGCCAATGTGTTAGAGTAATGAAACATTTAAAACTGCACAAATTAACCATCCTGATAGCAAATTAATTAATGCAAATAAATGCAAATTCAATGCATTACCCTGGAATGGCATGCTAATGCGAAAACAAGTCGTTTAGTCAATCAAGGAAATATGCAAATAAAAAACATCCTTTTCTAAGGTGCTTTGATGCAGAAGTCTAAAAGAAATTAAATACTGCACCTGTATTTTGGGGGCATTAACTACTATTTTGTAGTTTGCAATAAGAGTATTCTACGTGTTTTTATTCCTTACAAACCTGGTGACAGAAATACAACAAAATGCAGTTCCTGCTTAGAAATGCTGCAGAACGGTATTTTTCACACTAATGTGAAGTTTGAAACTTACTGCAGAAAAAACCCCAAACAACTAAAATGCACTCTCAGGATACTGTGCTGAGGGTAATTTTGCAATTTTAACCTTATCTAATGCCAAATGGTACAACCAAGCAGTTTGTACTTCTCAAAAGATAACAAACAGCTCATCCTTCTAAGACCTGCTGTTGCAAACAATATTTGCCTTTTTCAGCATGTGCACCTGAGGACCGGTATTACGGGCCAAGCATCAGATGATAAGTTGCTACAGAAGATTCGCTGCCTCCATGGAAATCATTGCACTGATGTTTTTGCAGATTATAAGCACATATTATTAAGCACACCACATACCAAGAAGGGTCAGAGCCCAGTGAAAAGTACTGGTCATCACCTGCAGTAAGAAACAGGATCAAGTGATGTAATCAAAGTTTCAGAATTAATTGCTGAAATACCAGGACTGACTAAAGCAAGACACCAACATTGTTAAATACCACTGTGCACAGCTG
Organism: Pelecanus crispus; assembly: GCF_030463565.1. Lineage (NCBI taxonomy): Eukaryota > Metazoa > Chordata > Aves > Pelecaniformes > Pelecanidae > Pelecanus > Pelecanus crispus. Next base: position 109,174,622 of record NC_134645.1, read on the forward strand.
CTGTAATGAAGAGATAAGAGCAACACTAGATACTATTCCTTTCTGAAAAGTAAATTTCAGATTAGGAGCTAAAAGGTACCAAAAATTACTTGCTGCTCCTTTGAGCTTTTCACTGTTATCTGCTAAGCCTCTTCTCTAAACAATTTAGGATACACTAATCACTTTGTAAAACATTTGAAAAGTAGCCATCTGAATATTTTACCATTGCTGTTAAATTGCATTCTGCTCTTCTGCATCTAAAGAAGCAGAAGCAAATACTTTTATGTCAAGAAATGCACAAGCAGCTTGCTGGCAAAGCCTATGCCTTCCCATTAGTCTAATACGTTGTGTAACAGCAAAATTATACCACACTAAGATGTTAAACAGTGAAGTTCAATCAGCAGCTGTGACATGCTTAACCTAAATATTTTTCCCTGATTGTATTTTGAAATTAATGGAAATGGAATTACTACTTTTTAAAGAAAATAATATACTTCCTAGTAGATGTACAGTCACTCGCTGGGCTTTGTTACATGGACTGTTACATTCTCAGGATCTATGTTGCTGTCGCCACAATACCTGTAACTACGCCAAAATACATGGCATTTCCTCTAGAGCTGATCTGGCAAAAGTAGAGATTTTTAAGCACAGAAGTGATCCTAGTGATGTAAAAGGGAATATTAGCATACTTAAAATTATATATGTGTCTAAGTAACAGCAGAACAGAAGCCTAAATTTTCCTCCACTCCTGTGTCTCAAACGACTTTGCATTCTTTGCAAGTTCAACTTTCTGATTTTTATTACTACTTGGTATTTCTTAGAGATTTAAACAAATGACCACTGCTAGCTGCAGTGCTTTCCATTTAGTAGAAGGAATAGTGTTCAGAATTTGCTTTTGGAATCATCTTATTTCATTCACCTGAAACAACACAACATAACTGAGGTTTCCACAACCTGACATTTCACATTTTGTCAGGTGAAATAAATATTCCATTTTTTGGTGGACAAATGGAGGAATGCTCAAAGACTGTGCTTATTGTTATTTCATTACTCGCCGTCTGTAACTCTGCCGTATCTACACTAGCACATTTCTTTCTCTTCCTTGGTACCTTCTCCCCAGCACAACTAAAAGTAGGGGCAGGGGAGGCTCTTTTTAAGTAGAGTAACTTGAAGATCCAGCAGCATTACACATTTTCCAAGGTCAAAAGAGAAAGATAATGGAAAAAATACAGTCAAGCATTTTAGAGCTGGCATAATTCTATAAAAAGGACTGTGAAATCATGGAGGGAAGGAGATGAACATGCTGTTCACCTGTAGCTCTGCAGTATAATTTTCATATCAAGTGTTAATGACAGGTAACCTCCCTAGAGATTTATTCATTCATTTTCTTCCAGGTACATCATATTAGCCAAAGACTTTTCTGCACAGCCACATTGCCATGATGTGAATTACAATTAACGTTAAGCAGCCAGGGGTTGTTTGTTAGATTATTAGAACCAGTGAAGCTGAATGACTCATTCTATGCTATTTACAGAAAAAAGGCAAGCAATTCATCACAGAACAGATGTTAATGATAGGCTACCTGGATCCCTATAGAGGAACGTCGACTCTTAAGAAACTCCTCTGCTTTTGTCACTAAAATGGCCTTATCACTGGTTCGTATCGAGGTGCTCTGGCTCTCGGACGCGTGGCGCTGCGCAGCTGCCGTTTCCAAGGCAAGATTCATGGCCTTGTTACTGTCCAAACTGTCAGTGGAGTTGTACATCCCTCGCCCATCCTGCGGCCACGGGGAAATCCTCTGAGTCCGGCTGTCATGATATGCGTCCTGGGTGGATTCTGTGCTGCTCTGTGCCGTGACTGAGATCAGTGGCTTGGAAGTGGTACGAGGGGGGTACCGGTGGCGGTGTTTTTTTGTAACTTGTGTAAGTTACAGCTATGGAAAGAATCAAAAAAAAAAAAAAAAGAAAAAGAGAAATCAAGATTAATCTGATGGAAACTTCACAACAGAAGTCACCTTAACATTAAGATTATGCTACTTAAAAATGAAGATGGTGCAACATAGCGCTCCTTGTGAACCTCACTATTAGTTGAAAGTGTCTCCCAGAGTCAGATGGGTATCCACAGCAACATTTTATTTCAAGCAGGAAGTAAGGGTTGGAAATTGGAGTCACAGATTATGGTGAAGATGAAAGAGAGTTAGTGAGGATTTGTGTGTGTTAAGACTTGTGCTGGGTAGGTACACACTGGGGCTTCTGAGGTTGTTTCCACATGGGGTAAAGCTGATAAGAGAAATAAAGGAAGACTTTTTTTTCCTCTTGTTATCATCTGAACTGTGGGCTCTGTATTGATACAGTATATTAAGAAAGTAGCATCCATATGCTGGAACAAAATATTATTCAGAAACTTCTACTTCAAAGTATGCCAGACTTTAACCTTTAAAAATACTTCCAGGTGTACTGGCTGGAATTAGGCAAGATTGGCTACTTATACAAGAAGTATATGTTTTAAAAATATCCACAATATGGTTAATAAAAGGAAATTCCAGGCATGCAAAAAACGTTACAATATATGCAAATCTACTAGATACTTGGACAACAAGCAATAACTACAAGTATTTCCAAAAGCAGTGACTTTTTATCTATTATCCTGCAGTAAGCCTTAAATCCTTAGAACATACGTTGAAGGGGGATATACTCAAATACAGAGAATATGGAAATATAGATATAAAAATGAGTCTGCAACACTGAGACAACTGGATATACATAAGCAGAACTAAGACTTTTAGCCTGATGAGCAGAGCAGGTCTGAGGCTGGTTTAACATAGGTGCTGTCTTGCAGCAAAAGGCTCAAAAACCCATCCAATACACCTCTACAGATGCAGAATTGTGCCAATACTGCTTCCTTACAAAATTTTAGAGATTTCATAGAGATAGATATTTAGTCATTAATATCACACAGCTGAGTTTTCTAATTGTCCAAGCTTACTATACTTTTTTGGTACTAATAAGAGCATTTCTGTTAAAGAAATGTTTTTTCCCCAAAGCATGTATAATTCATAAAACTAGCAACTGATGCAAAAATGCATCGTGATATAGCTTTATGTATTCCTGTACAGGAAAATCAAGTCCAATTAATTTCTTGTATAATTGCAGGAAGATAAATAAAATAATTATGTTTCTCCATATCAATAATACTGAAATAGCATAACGTATACATGCAGAGACCAGGACAATGAATGACTTAAGGAACAGGTTTGCTGCCTTCTGGTGTTGTTAATTGCTTTGACATTGCAACAGTGACTCAGGAAACCTTGGAACTGGGGTTACTTGCGTCCAAAAAAAGGATTCTACAAAGGTTCCTCTTCCCATTATACAAATATGGACTGATGAGCAATGAAGTCAAAAGGAGCATCTCTCCCTTTGTGGTTTTTGGTAGGAGGCTATGCTGCAGCATTCTGGAGAGAAGAGACTAGTTTAGGCATTTGCTAATACCTGGGACTGCTGAGCCTGTATCACCAGGCTAGCTTATGGGAAAAGTGACCCTAGAGAAGACTACTCTTAAATTTTGCTTCTTGATAATCATAAATAAAAGGGTGATCATAAATTAAAGAGAGTGAGGCAGAGCTAGGAAATGAAAACCTTCATGTGAAGCATGTTTTAAATTACTCCCGATGCCACACAATTCTGGTAGAGTTTTACAGAGATTCTTGCTCTGAGCTAAATTGCTCTAACAGAGTGAAACACGTGAAAACATGCTCTTCAGATTCTGAGACTGTATGCTTTTTTTGAAGTGCCGCTTGTTGCCCTATCACCAATCTTATCTCCTGTCAGTTTTGTAACCAGCAGTTAAGAAGAAAGAAAAACCCAATATTTTTCAGGCGCTTTAGGGAATACAGAAAGTTCACGAAAGAAGGGAGAGGCTGTAAAGCTTAGAAATTAAGACAGTGTCTTATGAGCTCAAGCAGTGGCTCTAAGGAATGTTTCCACAAAAAGAGTTGCCATAATACTGCTCCCCCACTTTCCCCCTGCAAATGTAGATGCAAGTGATCAAAGTGCTGGGAAACATTAGAAATAGAGTCATTGGGGTGAAATAGGGTGAATGAAATCCAGAACAGGAAGCTATTTTTACCTGTAACATAAGACAGGTTATCACTGTTATAACTAATTTACTGTTTTTTACCATCTGTCTTCATGCAAAAGAATAGCAGTGAATAACGAAACATATGGTAAATGTGATAATGAAACAAGCAAGTATATCCCTACTATTTGGGCAGCAGATCACTTCTCTGTCTAATGAATATAAATGTTAAACTTCTCTTGCAACCCTTCATAGTTAACTTAATCTTCATTTACATTTCTAAAAAAGAAAAATTCTCCTTGTGGCAAAATCAAAACAGTCACTTGCTGCTTTTTTTTTTTCTCTTTTTTTCCCCTAGGATTGAATATTTTATTCTGGAAATTTCTGATTGTTTTGGTAGAGTGACATGTCCTAAAGCCACCAAGTATTACAGTTACTGCAGTATTCTGGCAAGCATTCGATCATGAGCACTAAACAGGAATTAAAAAACGCACAGAAGTTCAACAAGGAGAAGAAACCAGGAGAAAGACTGAAAGTTCATGAGAAACTGGCTACACATTTACAATGAAATATGGCAGGAAGAAATCTGATTAATTTCTAAGCTAGTCACAGAGATCACCTATTGAACAGAGAATAAAAAAATCCATCTCTACACAGTTAATGAGTTCATATCTGGAACAACAGTTTCAGAGCCACAGAAATCTGGGACTAACTGGAGATGGCAACAAACTCAGGTAAGAGGATGGAGGTGTGAATTTACGAGGCAAATCTTGCCACCAAATTCTATTTAGTTTAATCACTCCAGTGGTTCTAGTGAAGTAAATGGGATAACTGGAATAATGTGACCAAGACTTGTCTTAGATAAACTTGGTATTTGTTGCTGACTTCAGAAATGACTACATAATAGATTAGGGGCTTGTTAAAGGAGAAAAGTGACCCTGTAATCCATAATTTACTGCTCATCCTTGGTCTTAGGTTTCTAATAAATAAGTATTGGCTTAAGGTCTGAAGCATGAAATTTTATGTCACTTTCAAAATTTGTTTCCATTAATTATTACATCTGTGAATGTTCCTGTTATCAGCAGTAATGTCTTTTTCTATCATGTCCAATTCTTGGCCCTAGCAGTCGTACATACCACTTATTATATATGGGAAGAAACATTTGCTTTTCCTAACAGAAAATGCACTTCCTTTTCATTTATCATCCCCTTCTTATGCTGATGGACAGGAGCTCCTTTCAGCTTTGCATCATTCACTACTTTGCCAATTTTATTTGCCTTAGCGATTATTAGCTCAAAGCAAGCACATAAAACCACCTCAGCGCTGCTTCATGTCTTCCCCATTTTTTGGTCCATCATTCTACAAACCCCAGAGCTGTGGTGGGTTTTGCCATCCCTGCAGGGAGGGCTGGTGCTGGGCAATGCAGCCCCGGGGCACCGAGTGCTGACCAAGGACAGCGCGTGAGTAACTCCATCCAGGGCACTGGTGCTGAAAGCTGAACTGGGAAGAAGGCGACTGGGATGGAGGATCCTTGTCTGCAGTCACAGCAAGACAAGCTGGGTCTCAGAGCCAGCACAACGGCTGCGGATGAAACAAGTGCGAGGACAGAGGCGTGCAAAAGCAGAGCGCCAGGAGGGCAGAGCTCTTGCTGTATGACTTCAGACCGACTTAAATTGTGGACTTCAGCAGAAGCGGAGGCGTTCTTCACGTTTTGACAAATAAAACATCAATTGACATATAAAACATCAATCCCGGATAATCGTCTGTTGTTTCTGTGGCTCACAGAAGATGACCAAAAATTTCTGATTTCTTTATTTTTCTGAGTAGTTTTAGTGTGCATATGCTGGGCACTCCTGATATTTCTCTCACTGATCCTGCTGCCGAGCAATGAGACTCAAGCAAAGTAAAAGCAACAGCCTTCTGCTATGCTGTTAATCAATCTGTAAAATCTATAGCTGCACTGAAATGCAAAGAAAAAGAAAGTAGATGGCACAAGAGGTAAATATATCTTTTTAATGTTTAAACTAAACACAGAAGGAATTATGAAAAAGGAACTAAAATTTTCCTTCCAGTTGTATTCAAAGGCTGTCTTAATATAGAAAGCTGATTTTATTTTTTTCCTTTTTTAATGAAGTAGGAAAAATATTTTCTTGGAGCTCATAAGATACAGTCTGTTAGATTATGATCATCAACCAAACATGATAAAAATGGTAAAAAAATGTTCTAATTCTAAACTATATGGGTATTTCAGACTTCTATTTGAATCAAAGTATTAACTGTTCAGGTACTTGCCCCACTTCCACATAAACATGTGCAATCAGCTCCACTGGATTTTCCTTTAAGGAAGGACATTGTCAGAGAAATGGAGAGAAAACAAAATGGTTCTGTGCTGCTTCATAGTGGCTTAGACTAAATGATGATGAAAACCAGGTATAAATTGTTTAGCAGAAAGGAGCAGGTAGCAATGCAGCATAAAATGCATTAATTTGTAACTCAGGCAGGAAAAAGTGTAACGCATCAATTTGTTTTTGTAAGGGTCATTGCCTTTATGTAGACTGCAGTGCCCATTTATGCCAGCTCCAGTTATCTTCTCCTAGCACGCTTTACATTTGATACCTTAACTGCCAGATGACCCTCACATATACAAGATTGCCTATCAGTGCTGAATTTGGCACAGGGATGGCTACAAGTGACCTAATCTGTAAATCACATGAATTTCTCTTATGTGCTTTGTGATTCCAGCCGGGAAGCGCCTGTCAGAACCAGAGTATCAGGCATTATGGTAATTCTGCAGAGTAACCAAGAAGACAATCCCAGCACTGAAGAACTGGCAATTTAACAGTTTGGACACATACAATAGAAATCCAAGGAAAGTTTCCTGATAATTCATAAGTAACAGGATTTTTTTTATTATTTAATTGATATACCTGGAAGCAGAATATTCCTTTTAATCTACAGTGCATTTCACTAAAGTTGCTTAAGGTTACCATTGCTACAGCCATAGAAATAAGTCAGTTGCTCTGCCCATATTTCAGTGCCAACACAGTTCGTACTAGAAATAAAATGACTAAAATAATTCAATTTAGATATAACTTCAGGTTATCCATAGAGATTCACAGACAAAAGGCAGAAGGAGAGACGTGATATATTTGATGAAATATCAGTGGCCGTAGGTGACATTCAGAACACCTTTCAAAAGGCAGCCTTTTAATAAATCACTGCTGTTGGTCCATTTGCAAGATAGAGTCACCTGAGGGGTTTTTACAAATCAATATAACCACTAAGCACTTAGTCAAAATAACATTATTTAGGCTGACATCACAAGTTAACTGGATGATGAATTTACATGAAAGGACCATCAATTAAAGGAAACGGTTGTCCCTTATGACACATGGCAGGAGTAAACTGGATTTTCTGTTTTGCAAGGAGGTTTATTCAGAAGGAGGATAATTACTCTGCAGGGAGCACGGAGCTGCCCTGGAGGCAGAGCTCCCAGGGGCATGTTGCTACAGGCAGACAGGGCTTCTCTGAGGAACCACAGCACCGAGAGAAACACGGTGCAGACTCCCAGGCTGATGCTAGATCTTCTGCTTTGCACAGGGGAGGTGAATGCTAACCCTGAAACCATTTCAGGAGAGGAAAAAGAGACCTTCTCATAATGAAAGGCCACAATTAAATCTAATCCTGTATGAAAAGAGTACTCAGTATAGTCTTCTGACCATCATGAATACTGTTCTAGCCGAAGGTTTTCACAGTCCCAGCTAGCATGGCTGTCCTTCAAATGCCCTGAAATCTCTTCACTATGCTCCATCATGGTCGTCAGGACCTCCGAGTTACTCTTAAAATAAAAACGTATGTATGGATGCATAACAGTTACTTCTCAAAACAAAGAATGGAGAACATTAAAAGACCATTAAGAAATCAAAGGAGAGTTTTGGGGGGGGGGGGGGGGAATCTCAGCCACTGAAAGAGTTTATTTCCCATAAAAAGAATGAACTCTGATGATTTTTTAATCAAGCCATGGATGTCAAAAATAAGAACACAAGTCCCTATTTAAAAGAGAGGATGTTGGGACACATCTTTTTATATATGCCTCTTGCCAACTTCCATTATACGCTGGTCTCCAATGCCAAACATAATTAAAAGGAGACTGTAGTGTTGAACAGGCCAGTTTAATTTTTACAAAACAAATCTGGCTTTTCCTAAGCCAATTCTGAAATGTTAGAAATGGGTTTCCTTCTTCAATCAGTAACACCTTCAAAGTTCAGTCATAACGAGATGTTTTAGAAATGCTTAGTTTTGACATGTGTAGCCTCTGGCTACTTAATTAAGAAGTGATCAACTAGAATGAGGGGAAAAGGTTAAGGTAAATTAGTCTGTTTGGATCCAAGTCTGCTGTTTTCGATGTGTGCCATCAGTGGCCACCTCAAAGACCTACACCAGTGATTTGGGGTCTACTTTCTCTTTTCAATGCTGGAGCAGTACATGCTCAGGCTCTGCACAGAAAAAAGTGTTTTGCTCCATTACCTGACCCTAGGCAGTGCTAACTGAATGTGAATGCAAGTCCTTCAAAGTACTTCTCAAACGCAGGCACTTTGCATTTAAATTGAAACATCAGCTGTACATGAGCGTAGGGCAGGTGAGGAAGACACGTCACATTCTCATACAGTCTGGGCTCCTCCGGCCCTTTTCTTTGCTGCTCCCTGGATAGGTCCACGCCTTTGCTTGCTGCTCTGCTCGTGAAAGATCCTGCCATTTCTGAGGGCTTTCCATGTTCAAGAGTTCCTCCATTTTTAAGGTAACGAGAGCATTTTTTTGAACTGAAAGGATATTCAAACCTTGCAAAAATAGTCATTAAAACTTACCAACGTCACTGCTTGAAATTCAAGAGAGAATTTTGTTTTAAATTAAGTCTTTTAATCGATTCTTGGATAGATTTCCCTCAAACATAATCAGAGAGATACTTTAGCTGTTAACTTCCCTGCTTCCCTTTTCTCATTCAGCCCTCCACAATGAATCCTAGCCAGTAAAGGGACCAGGCAGTTTATACAGAGAGAATCTTTTTGAGCTTGGATATCCATGAAAAGATCCCTGTTTCTTGCTTTCCAGATTAAGCAGTAAGAAACAGTGATATATATTCACAGTGATATTTTTGTGAGATATTTTCTTGGAAAGACTACTTACACCCAGATGAGTTTTATCAGCACAGTTTATATGATGGGCTGCATTTTATTTAAATTATATAACCCAAAGCATTGTCTGGGCGGTAGGGATCTATGATTTCCCAACCTTTCTTCCTGATGGGTCATTTTACATGTATTATGTTTAGGTATTGTGATTTAACCCCAGTCAGCAACTAAGCACCACACAGCCATTTGCTCACTCACAGCCCCTCTCCAGTGGGATGGGAGAGAAAATCGGGGGAAAAAAAAGTAAAATTCATGGGTTGAGATAAAGACAGTTTCATAGGACAGGAAAGGAAGGGAAATATGATAATATACAAAGCAAGTGATGCACAATGCAGTTGCTCACCACCCACTGACCGATACCCAGCCAGTCCCCAAGCAGCGATCGCTGCCCCCTGGCCAACCCCCCCCCAGTTTATATACTGAGCATGACGTCATATGGTATGGAATAGCCCTTTGACCAGTTTGGATCAGCTGTCCTGGCTGTGCCCCCTCGCAGCTTCTTGTGCACCTGGCAGAGCATGGAAAGCTCAAAAGTCCTTGACTACTGTCAGCACTACTTAGCAACAACTAAGACATCAGTGTGTTATCAACATTATTGTCACACTAAATCCAAACCATGGCACTATACCACCTACTATGAAGAAATCCAACTCTATCCTGAAACCAGGACATTAGATAAACCTGGATATTTGTTATGTCCTAAAGTCAGATGTTAATTGATGGTCTCATGTTGCCATAGTCCATGGGGGCAAAATGCCACATTTATACCTTGCCAGTTTTTTAAGTAGGGTCTTTTAGTAACAATGAATTATATCATACCTTCAAGACAGTGTTTGAGAACTATACATGGGAATCCATCTCACCTCACATTAGTCACTGAAAAAACAGTCATCCGAGTCTAAGTTAGCTGTCTGTTCTCTTTTAGAATTACTGGGAGAAAAATAAGCAATTCTGGAGGCAATTCTCACCCATCTTAGATGCTTATTCCACCAGGAAATGAATCATCCTATGCAGGTGCCTACTTTTCTCCGCCAACCATAAAGAGAATCAAGGACAACCAGCTCAGATCAGGACATCTAATTTTGAAATGGCTAAAGGGGTGAGAGGAACTCTAGCCAAAAGCTCTGTCCCTGTGGCAGCACTGGTAGGATTCTGGTATGCACTGGGACATAACCTCTCCTGTCGTCCATTACCTGTGGTCACTGGAAAGGTGGGAGCTTCATCTCCTCTGCTCCACATCCCCTGTGAGCTGGCTGTTAAAACAAGCCTGCACAGAATTTGCCTGCATTAATAACTAAATCCTAATTTCCTGCTCCTTGATCCCTTCTGCTGGAGCTACTACACAGCAGTTAGTAATAGCTTGGCCCAAGGTCCCTTTGTAGGTCCACAGAGGTATGAAAAGTAAACCCTCTGTATTATTGTAGCTTTTAAATTGATTGCACGGTTTTAGACACTGGACTAGACCATGCTGTTGATCCCACTGAAGTTGTTGATATTGAAGTCAGTGGAATCAGACCAATTCACACAAACTCAGGATCTGGACCATTATCATAACATATTATTGATATAGGCAAGATTTGTGCTTCTTATATACGACTTTTTTTAAAGAGTTTTTCAAAACAGCATGTCACGGAGATGCTGCTGTCATATTAATCCCATGTAAAATGCTATTTTTTAAGCGGCATCTGTTTTTGACATCTCTCTGCTAAACAGAATCTATATAGCACTTGTGAAAAAAGACTGAAATCATTGGTATGACACGTAACCTCAATCAGAATTTACTGGGGTAAGTCAAAATTACTGGATGAGTTTTTTTTTAAAAAAGAAATCTGTGTGTGCATCAGGTTAGACTTGATATTGGGAGTAGATCCTTTTAGGCTTAAGTTCTGTACATCTATCTGATTTTGTACAGGAAACTAACAATTAAGTGGAAATGAGACCACTAAATTTGGAAAAAGCTGGAGTCTAAGTACACACTACAGTCTTCCAGGAGGAGAACAGTATAAAAGGAATTACTGTAATCAAGTCATTCAGTGCGTAAGTTGTTAACTCCATATTGAGGAAACTTAGGTCTGTAGGCAGCCCATGTTACGTAAACGATAAAATCTGTTTTGACAGTGTAATTAATGTTAGTCTCAAAACAGAAATGCAAATCAAACAAGACATCAAGATCAGAAACTGTAAGCCTTTGCCAAAGTTAAAAGAGATGTGGGCAACGCAAGCCTCATGGATTGCTGATGGACTAGTTACAAAGGGTTCTATTTTAGATCAGTTAATTAGCAAGAAATTATAGCCTAACCAGCATCCTGTAGATGGCAAGGCAAAGTGCTGACAGCTGTTTTGCTCTTCAGAACAGTTCCTATGTTCCTCTAAAATACTGAAGTTGCATTAAAAAGCACCACCTCAGTTTTTTGGTTGCAGGAAGGAAAAATGTACCTTTAACTATACTATATTTTGTTTACGGAATATATGCGTGACTTTTCAGGAATACAGATTGCATTTGTCACATCTTCAAAACAGTAAGAGACAAAGAGAAAAAAGAGCTCCAAAAGCTAAGAGTCACTCTTACTGCGCTACTCTTTTCGCATTGAAATAAAACAGAAAAATTGAAAATGTTTTTCAGCAGAATCAAACCAATATTGCTGTAATTCTGTACTCAAAAAAAAAAAAGAAAAATCTCTTCTTGACCTCCCAGATACCCTTATCACTCAAGTCAAATAATTTCTATCAACCTCCTAAACCCACTCAGAGACATATTATGTAGGCTTGTCATTGATTTTTTTTTGTGTATTTTCTATTCTCATTCTTACAGTAACAACGTGCAGCCTGTGATTTTCTTTAACTTACAGTAAGGAATTCCAAACTGAATAGGATGAAAAAAACAGTTTGCTTAGTTAATCTTAAGGAAGTGTTGCACAATGGAATAATTTAACAGTGTATTATGATAATGGTCCTACATTGAAGAATTTAAATGATTGCAAAATATTTTAATGAAAGATAATTTAATACCTTTAAATCATTCTTTTAATCCACAGAGAGCTACAAGTCTGGACACAATCTCAGAGTGCATTTTTGAGATTGGTAATAATACAGACAATAGTCAAATCAAGAAATCATTTTACCCAAGATGCAGATGGAGTCAGTATCAGTGTCAAAAACAGTGCTCAGAAAGCTACTTGCAGGCTGCCAGCCCTGTATTTTGGTACAGCAAATGATGCTGCTGGGTTTGAGCTCTCAAACCTGTAAGCCAGAGCATGGTTCTCTCAGTTATTCATGTTTTCAGTTTTCAGTGGGACGAGGACTTAATCTTTAGTTTCATCCTATAATGCAATTTTAATAGGCCTGACTTTTACCTCAGATTTATAAAAGTTAGCTAGCTATACTATGCCATCATGCCATCATTGCAGACAATTTTTATAGGCAACAGAGAGAAATAGGGACATCCAGGGGACAACTTCTTTCATAACAGATACCAATCCTAAAGGAGATAAATCGCATTTCATTGACTATAATAGGACATTAATGTGACTGCCTTTGACAGCTACATTTTAGATATACGTATTAGGTGAGATGAATTTTTATGACTGAAATTTTATGTTTTTTTCAACTGGGGGAAGGAGACACAGAGTGGAAATATACGTATTTTTCTGGACACAGAACTATCCCAAAAGGTTCATTTGTATTTAATACAACAAAAAAGAAATGCATATAAAAATCATGACTCATTGATACGTCCTTGATATTCTGTTCTCAGTGTCAGAAAGCAAAGTGGTAGGTTACTCACTTCAAACTCACTATCTTCCCTAAACCTGTTTGGATGTCCTCTAGTTGCCCTTGAGGAGAAGTAATGAGCTGCTTGGATTGCGGTTTCCAGTGTGTATATTTTAATGGACTATATACTGAGACTAAACCTTGGGCTTACAGTGAGTACAGAGTTTGTTGGTAATTATCGGGGTATATTAGGTCAGCGTAAGACATGTCAGTGTGGGCAGGGGTTTGTTGACTCTGTTGGTGCACAATAGGATCTATACACTGTACTCAGTCTGAGTCAAACTCACCTAAACATAGGTATCTAATACCTTTTTAGAGGTCCTAGGCCCTTCTGCCTAGCCTACAGCTGCTTGTCCAGGAGGATGCAATTTTCTTGTAGGTCCCATGTGGATGTTTCAAACAGTACCAGCCAATTATCTTTGAAATGAACTTGACTTTATTGTCATGGAAAGTTAGACAACTAGTTTGCATGAAAGCATCTACGTCTAGATGACTTGATCTGGAGGCAAATCTCACACCTTTCAATTAACATGTTTGGCCAAAGGCTAATTCTGTCTGGTTATGCCCTAGGAATGTCACCAATTTTAGTATCTTCATTTTCTCTGATCCTCTGGAAAAAGTCTTTCAAGTAATGTTTTAAGTATCAGGTTCGCCAATTGCCCTTCTAGGGTAGATTAGAGTCTGAATAAAATTCCTGACACAGAAATGGAGACTTGAATACAAGCTTATCTTGATGAAACTCCATTTCAGGAAAGTGAAAATAGAGAATGGGAGTTGCTGAGAGTATGGCAGAGATGTGCAAGCATCCCAAGAGTTTTTTTATATTAACAAAAGAGAGAATTTGCTGGGAGTAAAACTAAAGGTAACTACGAAAGTTTTTCTCACTTCTGTGCCTCTCCACTCAAACATAGATACAACTTTATTTAAATAATGAAGAACTTGCTTTGCCTCTATTTCAGATGCCTCTGTTATTGGGAAGGATTTGCGTGGCAGCTGCCCACTAGCATTCTGTTCTCCTGGAAAAGGCAATTTTGCAAGTTAAAAATAATGTCCCTAGGGCAAAGTATATTTGTAAGTGGCGAGCATGAATCAAAATGTCCTTGCCATGAGGCAGAAGAGTAGCGAGAACACCTGAACTTGCCTCCCTAAATGCCTGGTAATACATTTTTGGAAAGAGCTTTACTATCCAATGTACATTCTAGAAGTGGAAGGGTTCCTGTGGGAGTGAGACATGACCTGCCATAAAGGAGTTTATTGTTATTTTGAAGTGCATCTCTCTTTCTTCACACATACCCTCTGTTGGCCCCTGTGCCTTCGCTAGACACACAGGAGAGGAATTCCCCTGTGGCTGCACACACACTTCTTTGGAAAAATTTTTTTCTTGTAACGACCCAGAGCAGAACACAGCTCACACCCCTGTTGTACTGAAAGTGTAACAAAGCTAAGGGCGAGTTTGTCAGCAAGCAAAACTGGGTCAGCTTCAAGAGAGTTATGCTTAGTTACTTACATTAATGGATGGGCTGAGGCCCAGAGGGAAATGTTACATGTGAGCTAATAAAAATAAGTGTCAGAATGCAATCAAAATGTTGTCTCTATACCCAGCACAGCAAGCATTGTAGTTCCAGTGCACGTGTCATCATTATGGCTCCTGACATATAAGCCTTCGACAAAGACCAGGACTGAATACATGCAGACCTTCTGAGAAGACTCCTTAGAGGTTTTTTTTCATTCACTGAGGAACACAGAAGGAGAAGCACTGGCAGGAGAGGGGTCCTGCCTTCTTTTTCACTACAAGTACAAGGAAGCACTATGAACTGGCGCTTCCGGTCTTACCTGCCCTGTGAGCTTCCCACAGCTGCACAGACCCACCTGAGAACAAAAGCCTCGGGCAACCTCAAGCTAAATAGCTGGGCTGAGATTTACCTCTGCCACTGTTAGCTTCTATCATGTCAGGAAGTCTTCTAACATCTGAGCAGTGAATCACCTTCCTTGAATGATTTTTTTTTTTTTCTTTCTTGTACATTCTTTTTTTTTTTATTCCTTTCTTTTAATATGATACAGCAAATGAAGCTGAGAAAACTCTGTGACAACTGATCCTGCAGAACAGCTTTGAAGCCAAATTCTGCCAGGGAAGGGAGCACGGGTGTCCTTTTTAATAAAAAAAGAACCGGCTGTCTGGCAAATCTAATAGGTTATGGAGGAATTATGTCAAGCACAGAACAGCAGGAGCAAGGGAGAAACACTCATTACACATTTTTTAAACTAACCATAGATGGAAGGCAGTGACTTCATTTTTTATCTTTGCCTCTGCAGATCATCTGTACCAAGGAGAGAGAGAATTATGAAAAGCTCCTGGCTATTGCTCCAACTGTTTTCATGCCTCATCAGCCTGAAGAGGCCAGGCAGCCCCATTTAGCACAGCCTTACTCCATCTCAGGGAATCCCAGACTTATGAACAGTTGCAATGGTTCCTTGGCCATCCTCTGTTGAACTCCTCGAACAAAAGGGCTTGTGTCACCTTCACCCCAGTGACTCTCCAGGCCACTTCCACCACGTAGAGCTGCTATTAAACAGCAGTGTCAGCATAGCAGCAGAACTTCAATATATTTAAAAGAATTAAAGACTAATTATTCCCCCCAGATATACCCAGAGCAATGAAAATGATGTGTGCGTATCCAAGTGTAGAACTGCGCTCATCGTTTGTTAGTATAAGATTTACTGCCACAGTATAGGCACACAAGTTGGCATAGCATCAAAGTATTAACTCAAGATCCCCAAGTGCTCCCACAGATATATGGTATGTTTCCTGCAGAGAATTAGAGTGCCAGATAATTCCATGGAGCCCCAACAGTAATTAAACAAAGTCAATAGGAAATTATAATTGAGAAAACAGCCTTCTGTATCTTATTTGGACTTAAGGTTTTGTGGTTTTAAACATACCTGTTGTGGATACCACTGCTAGCTGTTACTTAGCAATGGGTACCAGTAAAAGCCTCTAAGACAGCATTTATTTCTATAGAGAGAACAGAAATTGTGGACATGTTACTTCATGCATATGTTTTCCCCCATTTGGCTTGGTATTCCTAGCCATAGTGCGTTGGATTAAGAAGATCCAAGCAGCCACCTGTATGAAGTATCTCAGTCTTGAGAAAATAAAATAAAATCACACATTTATTGATCATAAGACATTTTTCTTTTAGGAACTGAGTAGTGTGTTTTTCCAATTTTTATACTTATGTACTTTTATAAAATCCCCTCTGTGCCTTCTATTCTCCAGGCTGAACAGTCCCAGCTCTCTTATCCTTTCCTCATGGGAGAGATGCTCGAGACCCTTTGTCTTCTTAGTGACCCTTCATCTTCTTAATGACCCTTCACTGAACTCCACTAGCTCCATATGCAGTAGCACCATGACTTCAACTTTTGCCTGCCCTTGGTATCCTCGTATCTTTGGAAAAAAAAAAAAAAAACAAACCCCAAACTACTGTCATTAGTATCTGAACAGAGACCAGAGAATCAGTCCTTTTTGGGTCTGCAGGGGTAGCTGTGCTACGGAACAGTACAATGTCTTGGTGAAGTATCATATTCTTACACCTTTCTGTTCGTAAGTACATGAACACGCAATCTATTTACTGGCAATGAGAGTTTTATGGCTGAATATCACACATCTGCTCTAAAAATTCACCCTACGTAGCCCCTTATTTCAAAAATGGAAACCTGAAAATAGCTTTAAGTCAGGAGAAAGGAAACCTGCAATTCCTCAGGCATTCTGAGTAATTGTATGAGCTGTAATTGAAAACTCCCTCATGCAATGTGACCTTGTTTGAATTAATTGGTTTTGGAATTAGTGCTCAATAGTTCAGTAAACGTGGAATTCTCTGAAGTTTACTCACTGCCAAGCAGAGTCCTACTGGCTGAGAAAAGTAAAATGGACAAAAGACAGTTCCCTACTCTGACTTACTCTTTAGTAAGCGTGAGTTTAGTAGAGCTACCTACTACGAATTCGATAAAAGGAGGTGCATATACAACTGATCTGACAGGTTTGCATTATGCTACATTTTCTAGAGAAATGAAGTCATTGTAATGCAGTGTACTGGCCACTGAAGGCTAGTCACTATATCTCCTGAAATCAGCAGTGCTGCATGCTAAGTTTCTCTCGGGATCATCTGGAAATCCCTGAAGCAGAAGAAGTAGTCTTGGACTGACACTTAACATAGGGCAGAAATCCAGGATGCCTTTACGTCCCGTGGCCCAAACTGCATTTTGCTGAAGTCCGTAGCTAGGTGGATTGTTTTTGTCATTAATCTATTCATCAAAAAATACAGTTATAGCCAAATAACTTGCGTTAGAGGAAAATGTGAAGTAGTTTTAAGAAACTGAAAATGATGCTCCCTTTTATTCATCAGCCTAAAACCTGAAGAACTTAACTGAGGCCACTCAGTCAGTGCTTGTTGCTGGAGGAGGATTTCATACCTCTGATTGGAGTGGTTCAGTTCCTCTTTACAGGACTATTTATTCTTTTCTGTTTTAGATGTTTCAGTTTGCATACAAAAGCAATATTCACTGAGCAGATACCCCACCTGATAGACGAGTGTCCTGAGCAGTGGGCTAGAGCAGCAGTGTCTCTCTCAATAAAGTTGAAAGTGTTTTATACAATGTATAATAAAGCCATCAGGAGAAACTGAGTGTATCCCCCACATCTGAACACACGATAACCTGGTATTCAGGATAACCTGGATGGCTAAAGGTGCGAATACCAAATTACTCCCTCTCAGAGGAGGAATTTTAACACATTTTCCTCCTTCACAATAGGCCATCCTAACTGCTATCTCCAGTATCATTGCAACTCAGTATTTCTGCATTCATCATGAAATCAAATAACGTCAGCAGGAAAAACTGTGAGGAAACATCATGAAATATTCTATAACATATGGAGTAAGTCACATACAGGAATCTCTCTGCATATAGGACATGTAACAAAAATAAGTTGACCTTCTCAGACAAAGGAGAAACAACTGGAGACTGGTTAAGATCTTCCAGACCTCCTCATTGGTTATGTTTTCATAGTACAATCCAGTGTTGTACCAGGGTATCTGAATTACTTTTCAGTAAGACAGCCCAGGTATTTCAGGTAGGATAACGTATTGCTCTGGCATGCTGACAGCGTAGCATATATATGTGCAGATATACTTAGACGATAGGGAACCGAGCTGGTACTACCTGGAAAAGTGACCCAGATCTTATGCACTCTACCAGAAAAGTGAAGCGTTGCTTGCAAGAGTAGCAAAGATGTAAGGCAGTAGTAGTTAGGGTGACTACTGCACTCTGCGACTTCCCATTCAGGAAATTACATGTTGTCTGTGATGGAGGGACAAGGTGGGAGGCAGCAGCAGCTGGAGCTGTATTTTCTCAGCTGCGCATCTGACAGCTGCAACTGGATACAGTTCAGAGACAGAAAGCATACGCTGTCAGTCAGGGTTTTTAAACATGAAGTATTTTTTTACTGGCTTCATTATCTCTTTACAAAGTGAAACAGGATGGCTAGAAATGCCCTAACCACAATGAAATAGGAGTCTTAGCAGGGGTGACACAGAGTCCACGCCTAGCTTACAGCGGTGCCAGCAATGCCGGCCGCCTCCTCTGCATTGCCATACGTCTCGTTCATTTACACCTGAGGCAACAGGTAGTGCCGTATGTCTTGTCTCTTTAGAGTCTCCATCAGAGGTGAAGAAGCCTGATTCCACAAATAATTAAACTACATGGGTCTGTGCAAAAGTTATGTGCTCATTAGTACCATAGATATTACCAGTGAACCATCTGGCCTTCTCTGTAAAGTTGCATACATTTAAGACGAGCTAGTTACTGGTAGTTCTTTTTCCACCTATTAGAAAACCCTGTTAACAGAGTCCATTAATAATGTCCCACATAGCTGCAACCTTCCTACCTTCTGAAAGCTGTTAATACATCTAGGAACATTTTAGGAAACTGCATGCTGTAAATATATATTCCATACTTTTGTAATTGAATTCATAGATCAAATAGTACATTTTTTTATTTCAGATTTACATTTTTAGTTACATGAATTAATTTTTAACTAAGCCTGTGTGTTATGATTTAATTGCTTTACAACATCGATAAGAGGCAGTCATGACCTATATCACTACAATTTCAAGTAATAATTAAATTGCAATGCCTGCTAATTTTCTAAGAAATTGCTTTAGTTTCTTTGCCAAGAAGAATTTGTTACATCAGAAGCAAAAAAGGAATTAATGTAATGTAATTTTCCTAAGAATTCACAAGACTGAATTGGAACTGAAGGCTGATGTGAAACTTTGACCTTTTTGACATTTATTTGAATGAAGCCCATGTAACATGTCAAATATTTGCCAACACCATTTTCACATTTCAGACAAGTGCTTCTTTTACAGTTTTCACAGAGGGCTGGAGAAGTAAGGTGGGTTTTTTTTTTTTTTTCATTATAGCAATGATGGGAAATGAAGCATCTCCCTCCAAAGTGACAAGGGCCGAAGACAAATACGGAAGAGTTACCCCTAGGGTTTTAAAAACAAGAACTTATTTGGCAACTGAAATTTTCAATTAATAGTGAATCATATAATCCTTACTATGCTTGTAAATCAGATAAATATTTCTAATTTGAATATTCATCTTACATATAAGCTGAAGACAAACTTGCTCAGTGGTACCAAGATCATAATTTGAATACAGAACCTCACTCAGAACTGTATAGAGTCCTTAGGCTTGGAAACAGTTTTGGCTCAGGAAAACATCTCACATTATCTTTTTTCTCCACAATGTCAATATCACCTCACCACAATAAAGCAGAAAGATTACATATTTGGGCAAGAAAATCTATCTAATAAATAATTTCCAAGATGAGGGAGAAGTCATGTATGAAATGGAGGTTACAGTTTTCAAAACCATGTTATTTAGGCAGCAGACTGCTAATCAATGCAAAACGTTTTTCATAAGTATGAAAACACTGGGATGCAAATACATTTACTGTCTAATCTGGTTATTTTCCAAAACATACTCTATTATTCAGCTTTGTTGCTCTAGAGAAAATAAAATAAATTCTTTTCAGTGAGAATTTTGGGCTTATCTAGCATATAAACTCAAGACAGCTTAGGTTAAAACCAATCAACTTGTTAACCAAAGTAATTCTGAAAGTATTCCAGTTCAGTACCTGGAGTCAGACACTAAAATAGGTACTTAGTTGTGTCTTTTGCCGTGGAAGGTTTCTTCACAGTAATCACACAGTACTATATGACAAAGATGAAAATTAGTCTCTGGGGTAGCAATAAAATCTCATCTTATATCATGATAGCATCTCTATTAAACAAAGGACAGAAACATCCCTAGAGGTGGCACTGTAAGGCACAACTACTGGTTTTACACAAAGTTATATATAGCAATTAAAATACTATGCTTAGGATAAAATAACATTTTATGCTACTTCTGGAATGCAAATTTATGTTATTCAATCTCAGCTTACTTCCTTTCTAAGCTCCCACTGTTCTGTTATACAACAGATGTGTCAAGCAAAATAATTTTAAAAGTATTTTTGCATGATACATTTTGAGCTCTATTTTTACCTTTTGTAGATGGGTAGCCTGCACTGCAATTTAATAGTATGTGGCAAGGACAATATCATAAGTAGGAACTGGCATTAACATATTTGGAAACATAAAAGTGAATTTGGATCACTTAACAAAGAATACATATTTGTTATAGATTTAATTTTAATTATTTAACTGCTATACGTGCAATCTTTTTTCTACCAATACTAAACTCTCATATTCTAAAATGAATAAAGCTATAATCTTTGCTAAGTAACTAAAAAGAGAAAAGAAAGTTGCCAGAAGAATGTTAAAAGATGCTAAAAGTGGGTGGTATAACAATGAATGCTGAAGGTTACTGATGGTTAATAGCAGATGTGTGAAGCTTGCCATAATGTTTATGATTCAGTGCATTGATACAACTGGTTACACCTTTTCTAAAAGCAAGTAATTAATTCCCTGTTACGTTAATTGCCTGTAAGTGTTTAGACCAAATATTTAAAATCTTGCTTCTCTTTTTCTTTGGGTACTTCAAGGACCTAAATTAATGATTTTAAATAATGCAACTGCTCTCATTTAGAAGATCAATTACTTGATAGATAAAAATACCTAAATATCTAACAATATCTAAATTATACCATTTGCACTTGCATTTTTATATTTGCACCTGGATAACTGTATGTATGGGAAATGGAGGTCAAATTAAGGTTATGCTGAAGTCCAGGTCCATTATACTGTGCTTGCAGGATTCTTCTCAGAAGGAGCTTATTCCAAGCGGTAGTCACAAGCATTACAACCCTAAGAACACTGGTATCAGATATTATCATTACACAGGGAAATTGTTTCCAGTGTCAAACATCCTTTTACAAAACAACACGACATATTTTTACATACAGAACAGTGGAAGGGTCATCATAGATTTGCTTACCTGTGGTTGACCTGATAGTTGAGGTGATGTTGGAAGATGCCATCGCAGGTATACATTCATCATCTTGGGAATAGCCTGCCTGAATGGCACGCAAGTAACTGTGGCTTCTTGTTCGGAAACATCCAGGGAGGTCAAGGGCATCCATTGCCTGAGCTTCAACTTCACTAAACACTGATTCACACACCGATTCAAATTGCCCATTAACCTCTGCTTCACTCATCTGAATAAACAACAACAATGCATTTGATTTTTGACTTGCTTTTTGTGATCATCACGGCCTCAACATCTCAAATGGACACCTGTACATTGATGAAGAACTGTTTTAGCAAATAGTTAAAATGTAGTAACCCCTTCTGATCACATTCACATTTTTTTAACTTACATCAGCTGTTTATATTTATATAGTAAGTACATCACAAATGCCATACAATTAATTTTACATTTTACAATAATATCTTTTGTCATACTCAGAGGATTGTAAATACATGATTTAATGGTAACCAACAAGATCAGTCTGCACTGATAGAAATCCACCTTCCGCCAGGATAGGAGAACAGAAATCAGCTATACTAATTTAGCCCTCAAAAGGTGAGGGTGGATTGCCTGGGCTGCTCAATTATCAGCAAAGTTACTACTCATGCGGACATTTAGCCTGTATGGCAGGTTGTTATCTTCCTCTCACTACAAAGGGGCTCAAGGAAGTATTTCATACTTGAAGACATGCAAGTGCAGAGGAGGGGATGCTTCTGAAAGGTTTGTGAAATATTGCATCTAGAGTTGTGTCTAGTGAAGCATGTGAAAGAATAACCATTGTCTGAAATAGAGTGGAAAGTGGTCAGATTAGAAGTAATGCTTGGACCACCTTTAGCTGAGAAGGGCCCTAAATCAGACTCATTCCGTGGTTAACTGGGTTAGCCATTCAACTACTGTGAAAAAATGAGATGCAGCCACTACTGCTGCCTTTTCTTCAGCAGCATTATTTTAAGTCTGTTACTTCTCCCAGCAGGTATGCCGAGGAACCCTGCCTGTCAGAGCACCCTAGATGTGCCTACCTGCATCACCTACCAGGTTGGCCCCTTGGAGGATTTCAGCACCACCCTCCAGCTCCCTGCAGGGCTTGGGCAGAAGCCAGCATCTACCTGCTGACCCTGCCCTGCAGGATAGGCATGATGCAGAACTGTGCATTTTTAGGTAGCTTTCATGATAAACATGGTTTAGGCAGGCTGCCCAGGCTTAGGGAACCTCTCAGTAGGGAACTGCGTATTGCAGTTCTGAAGATGAGTGCCTAAATTCTACCTAGATCATTTTTAACAGTCAGCCCTAACTATCTGTAAATGTACCTGAATAATTCAAAATTACGTTTATCCAAAATCAAACAGGAAGTTAACACTGGACAGACAAATGCATGACCTCCCAATATGTCCTCCTGATAATATTTTTTTTAAAAAAAGAGAGCACTAGAAATCAGAATCACTATAAATACCACGTTAAATTCGTAGCGCCACTAAACAGCACATCCAGTTGATATTACTTTTTCTATACAGCTGCTAAGTGCATTTTTCATTATTACTGTTCTTAGTACATTATTCATTATGGAAACAGAGTGAGTGCAAATGTTTCAAATGTTTTAGGATTTTGATTAAGTAAATGGAAATTTCATACAGAACTTCTGATGATAACGAATAACTGATATTTTAATTTCACGTAAGACATTTTGGCTACTAAATCTCTTCTGAAAGGAATTACATTACCCTTCATAAAATTTGCTTCTAATAAAGTTAAGTAGACTAATGCAATCTTGAAAAGATTAAAAAAAAAAAAGAATCTTACTCAGAAATATTTTGCATACACCACTGATCAGGAAATTTATGGTAATGTAGTCCATAAACACTTTAAGTCCTAACCGCTTCTTTCACACTAAGGTCATTGACAATAGAAGAATAAAAGTTTTAAAACTTAAATTAAAAATATAAACCATGGAACCCAGCATCTTTATTGACTCTACCCTTGGTCAAGAGTGAAAAAGGAAGGATCTCACAAAAAAAGGCATTAAAAATAGCACAAATCATACAAACTGCTGTTACGTAGATGGGACAAGAAGATGATGGTTTCATGGCAAAAGAATAAGAAACAGAAAAAGTTCAGAACTTGTTATTTTAATACATTTACTTTGTGTAGTATCTATTAAATGCATTTATCACTGGTCTGGAAACAGCTGGACTGTGAGGTAGGAAGTATGTGGTTGACACAAAATTACATAGGTTAGTGAAAACTGAAAAAGAAAGTAAGGAACTATATCAGCAGGTTTAGTTAATCTGGCCAATTGAGCAATCTACCTGCAAATGAAATCTATTGTGGACATCCTTCCAGGTAATGCACATTGGAATGAAGAATTTTAACCACTGCTGAAACCAATTAGTCATTATGGACACCTCAGTGAACATCTCCATGCACAGACATGGTCAAAGAAGCAGAAGATGTTAGAATAGTTCTATATTATAGCATTGTTAGGTGACAGCCAACAGCACTGCTTTGAATGCAGGATCTAATTCTTGTGAAACTTTCTCAAACCAGAGTGTAATAAAAATAGAAAATAACGAAACCAGGTAATGAAAACCAACGCATGATAATGATGGGGACAGGTTTCACGAGGGAGCTATGAAAAATAATGAAAGGTGTGGAAAATGACTGACTTTCTAATTCCGATGTGCGCTATACAAGATTATACTTGAATTTATCCCACATAAATTAAGGAATTCGACTGAAGGGCATTAGTCAGGCAACTATTCCCTCCCAACTCTCTACAGTCAGTGGAGACTGACAAGCATTTCCAAAGGGCTCTCAGCCCACTTGGGATGTGCATTGTCCTGGAAGAAACTCTTTCACTCCATTAACTACAGAGGAAGCTTTAGTTGTTGCCTCAGTTAAAAGCCTCAAGTTAGATGAGTTGAATCCAGGCCTGAATAGCCATGCAATACAAATTGAATGTGAATGAATATAAAATTGCTTTAATAAGATTTTTTTTTTAGCATAAGCATTGTGCA
Organism: Pelecanus crispus; assembly: GCF_030463565.1. Classification (NCBI taxonomy): domain Eukaryota; kingdom Metazoa; phylum Chordata; class Aves; order Pelecaniformes; family Pelecanidae; genus Pelecanus; species Pelecanus crispus. Next base: position 109,199,184 of record NC_134645.1, read on the forward strand.
TAATTAGCTACTATACCCTTAGGTGCCTCACTAAATGGTCAAAGAAAAATAAAGTAACACGTGTCTGAGAAGAGGGCAGAGCCCACCTGTCACGAAACAACACAGGGAAAAAATATCAGGACCAATGAGCATTAGAAACATTGGAAATTTTATGTAAAGTCCTCTGCTAAACAGAACATGCACATACTTCATAAGGCTGCTTGTACTTCAGGCCTGATTCAGATCTCACTTCAACATGAATTAGTACTAACTAACCAACGTAAAACCCGCAGGGTGGAAAAATGTCTCTTTTCATAAGTCTCCATACATAGAATAATTGATGGGACTTATTCTTTCACCCAAGAAGAGTGAGGGATTGAAGTTTAGAGATTAATCACCCCTCCTTGGGAGCTTAATTATTTCAATCTATATCTTAATCTGGCAACCCACATTTACTGAAATCAGAGTAGGTATTTTCACAGGATGACTATTGTAGGAGTGTGCCTCTTATGCTCAGTCTGAATCTTCTTAACATTTAAATATTTAATACAGACTGAAAATGAAAATACCAGTATTTATATTTTTAATGAAAAATAAATAGAAAGTATTATACATGATAGCGTCCCTTTGCTTCTAGCATTCAGTATTTTTCTTGAAATTTTGAACAAGGATTACATTCCTTAGAGCTGAATTACTCTGACAATTCACATCCTTAGTTTGATATTAATAAAAAAATCCCAAACCCTAAAACCACCCACTAGTAACAATTCTCGCGTCTGTGATCAACCTTTAAGAAAAGTTATAACAAGAATTTCCCACCTGACTAACACAGCTGGCCTGACTGAGCGTGCTCACTGCTCTCATATAGCTCTGATTCCTTGAGCGAAACTTTGGGGAATTGTAGTTTGCAGAGGGATCCAGGTTGTGACCCCCAGGCACGTCACTTGCAGTTTGAAGGTAGCTCTGACTACAAAGGAAAGAGGAAGAAAAAAGGAAAGGGTGTAAAACTACAGATGGAATCAATTAGGACACTAAAGACAGTAATTTGTATGAGACTCACAAATCCATTCCCCAAGGTCAAAATCTCTCTCTATATAAAGCATCATAGATCTGTTGTAGTCAAACGCCTTAGCACAAGCAGAGAATCTGTCTGCAGTTCTGCTACCTAGACGATACGAAATTTTAAGTCTTTGCTGTATTTAAACATCATCAATCCTCCTGGCTATTAATGTTGAACTTTACTAAAAGAGAATGTCTAGGTCAACAGGAACAAGAACCAGAGCTAATGCATAAACAAAGTAACTAAAAATGTGTCTTCATAGATAAAATCTGTTACTTGCCATCTGTTTTTCATCAAGGTGTTAGGCATCAAGAGACCTTTTATCTTCAAAGGATTGATATATTTTTACAAAAGATCAAAATATCCCATGTTCAGCTAAAAAAAATAGATTAATAAGGTACTCGGAGCAACTGTGTGAAGCTCTAGAAATGCTTTTCTTACAACACATCTCCCATTTTGGAGGACTGGGACCCTAACACCACACCGGGGCCCTTTCAGTACGCTTTCACTACAAGGGTACGTTAGTCTTCCTGTTTTATGTCAAATATATTGTTTATCTACCATTTCAGGAACATAAAAGAAGTCTAAGAGAAGAACTTTGCTTTGAATACAAAATTTAAAAAGAACCTGAAAGTTGTGAACAAGTTTTACCAGAGTTCTCAGAACCTCTGAAAATCAGATTTTAGGAGCTATGTGACACTTGGCCCTAAACAGCAGAGCACAAATTAATTAATCATTCAGAAAATGTTGTTTTTCATGTGGTAAATAGGCATTTTTTCTATTTATTCCTTAAAGGTAGCTTTAACAAAACCACAGTTTCTAGGAGCAATAGATCTGTTCCAGTTCAGTGTCTGTCAATATTGGCAATACAGCTATTTGATGCTGAGCTGGCAGAGTTACTCAGTGCAGCCATGGCTGTGACATGTGCCTGGGCTGTCTGGGAATTTCCCTGTGAAAGGGGAAGCTTCCTCTCTGGAAGGACCAGACCACTCCGTGAATGAGAAAGCCACAGGTTCAACTCCTGGTGCAAAATGAGGCACAAACCAGGACCTTCTTTCTTAGACCGTACTTATCAAACATTGAGCGTGACCATAGGCTGGTGCTTGAGGAAGGACTCAGCCTTCCTCACTAAGTGGATGCAACCTAAGTTTGGGCTGGAATCCCTGAGGAGCATTCAGGGAGGAATCTCAGACCCTTCATCACAGCTCTGACTATAGTAGAAAACAGTGTTGAGTTCCATCTCCGTTGTGGCCATGTCCTTTGATGTCAGACATGTGAGAGGACCCAGGGTCTCTCACATCACCAGCTGCAAGAGCAGATGGGATTTATAGACCCCCCTTCCCCAACCTTATACTTGGGAGATCGGTTCTCAAGCACTTCCATATGCTCTCCCTGGCTTGGCCATCTCAGGGTCAACATGGGGTGGAGTCCCCATCCCTGGAAGTGTTCAAAAAACGGGTAGATGTGGCACTTCGGGACATAGTTTAGTCTAGTCTACCCTTGATTGGCTTAGAGTAGACTTGGTAGTGTAGGTTAATGGTTGGACTGGATGATCTTAAAGGTCTTTTCCAACCTAAACGATTCTATGATTCTATTCTATGATTCTATGAACATAGACGTAGCCTTGCTTTCTCAGTGCATCTGCCAACGGCTTGGCTATCCGCTTCTCTACGACGGGCTGCTTTCTTCTTCTTCAAAAAAGGACAGGTTTCATTTTCATCTTGGTGCAAGGCAGGCATTTTTTTTTAATTCTTAAGAAATTTCCATGGAGGACAAACATTTTTTTCTTCCTGTCTTTATTCAGTATCTTCTATGGAATACCTCTGTAACCTCAAGACAGAGGTAAACAATGTAGCAACTGTGTTATAACTGCTAAAACCAAACTAAAAATGTATGAGATTGATGCAGGCATGTGACCAGAGGTTAATTAAATCATTACAGTCAAAATGATTTGCAGATTAAGATAGCTGTCTGATAGTGGGTCTAATTTGGTTTTAGATGATGAAAACAAGAACTGTAGCAGCATTTTTTTGTTCCCATAGGTGTGAAGACAAATATAATAGATTAGGTGAAGTGGTGTAGAGCCTCCTTATCTATATTTAGTTGCTGGATGTAACTAAACCTCCTTTCCTCTATAGGAAGCAGGCTGATAACTGTCACCTGGTTTGTGTCATTCTGATTCTTTGCATATGCTTTACTAAATCTGCCTGGTGTTGTTAATTTAGTATTTTTCAAGACAGTTAGATGAGTCCCCTCTGGACCTCCTGCTTGTCATCAGGTGCTAAAGTCTGGGATTCTGAGTTCAGAAGTAGTTTGTGAAAGAGACATTTGAGGTTTCTTCATTAAAAAACGGGCCACATTAAGAAAAGATAGAGGCAACAGAATTAAATTCTAAATTATCAATTGTTTTATAAACTACTTAAAAATTAATTAATTTAAACTGGTTCCTAATAACTGTCTCCTTCATTAAGTAATACTGAACAAACTAATATTTCATTATCCTTGTGGGATATTGCTATCACTAAATAAAATCAACAATTTCTACAGTAATAATTTATTAGGGAAAGAAGCCTAGTATTCCATGGTGCTGCTAACCAGCTGAGTTTTGATAGATGAGTTTGGACATCACCTGATAGTTAAATAATTTTTCATTTATCAGAGGAAAGCAATTGATTCATAGGACTGTAGCAAAATAAAAGGAATATTACATTTATTAGGCTGTAAAAGCAATTTCACATCCATTTGATTAATACTTTGAAATTTTCCTGCTAAAAAGAAAGATTAGTTTTCATTTCTAGGTTATGCACTGAAAGTTATCTTCTAGGATAAATGTCTCAATGCATGGTAAAAATTATGATCTTCCTATGCACATGACCCAGAACCAAAACGCCATAGACCCAAGAGTTACATCAGGAAGTTGCTCTCAAATCATGTCATTATCTGTTGCTCAAGGAACTTTCATGCTTGTCAACAAAGCTACAAAGTACACACCACATGTTGCATAGGTAAATGCTGGCTTTTTTATGACATCCACCCCATCTACAAGCCTAGGAACAAAATTCTTGACCTTAATATCCAAACCAGCTCTATCACTTTGATAAAAGAAAATAATTTTTTTTTTTTATGCTCTGTAGTAGATGTTCTTATATCTTGGCTGATCACTGAAGAAGAGCAAGACAAGCATTCTAACTATAAATCCAAGTTAACACTGAGTCAAGAGGATAATCAGTGCAAACGTTCATGTGTATCCCCATTAGCACGAGGTGGTTTGACAGTTCATCTCCAGGACCACACACAAATACGCATGTTAACATCAAAGAGGTGACTCTACAGTTTTGTACTATGGAAAAGGAGGAAAAAGATGAGACTAACAGAAAAAAAGAAAATTGGTATGCCAGTCCTCTTCCCATTTGCTTTTCCAAACAAACAATATCTTAGGAATGGATTCCCTTTTAAAAGCTTTTTTGCCCTCAGGGGTTGCTTTCCCCTTTCCATTGACTAGGGCAAGTCCTGGGCATCTAGGAAGAGGTCTTAAATTTAATGAGAAGTATCTTAGCTGCAAGCAAGGCTCAAAGCCTAGCGAAACTTTTAGGAATAAGGCAGTCCCATGTAATTGGCCTTGCAGATCTTAAGAACCTCTAGTCTAAAAGCAAAGCTTTAGGATTCCCAGTGAAGATAGCTAAATTTGCAACAGTGCTTTCAGGGCTCAGCAGATTGCATGAGTGTATTCAGGGAGGACAAAATACTGTATTATAACCACATAAAGTGAACTACAGTATGGTGTGCTTATGTGGGACAGTATATCTGATAGCATATTTGGGACAGTATGTCACCCCGATATAGAGTGAATGGGAAAGAGGTTAGGTTTCATATTCCAACAGCAAAACATAGATAAAGAATAAGGGAAGAGGCAGCAGTCCAGAAAAGAGTTCCTGCTTAGAAGTTACTAGAAGTCTTGCATCACAGCCTCCCTTTTCTTGCGTTCCTCTACTCTGCAGACTCAGACCTCTGTATCCAAACCTCATATGCCCTGCCGCTCCTATTTGAAAGCCACCCCTTCCTCCAGCCCCAGAATTCGCATTTACCAAAACCCCCAAGTACAGCTCTCCTTCATTCCTGACCAACCCAGATCCTAATCCTTACTGCTCCCTAGAATCCTCTTAATTCCCAGCTCGCAGGTGTCCTGCTCAAGATCTTCCAAAACACCATCACAGAAGCCGGCATTTGGCCCCTTGCCCTACTTTTGTCCTCTGCAGATTTCAAAAGTGCCCTTAAGACCCCTATCTGTCAGCAGAGTCCAGCTTACCCCTGCTACAGCCATCTAATCCTACTCCCTCACTGGCGACAGTGGCTTCCACAAAAGCACAAACTCTTCTGCTTCTCATAGAAACTAACTATTCTTGCCCACACCTCACCAAAACTGAAATTTAAGAGCAGAATGGGGGAAAATAATTTCTGGAAAATACCTGTTACTTTAGCCCTAAGAGCAACAAGACATGAAGGAAAGGACAGGACAGGACAGGAAAGGAAAAGAAAAAGAAAAAGAAAGAGAAGACAGTATTTTTTACTCTTTTGACTCCAGAAAACAAATTTTCTTCTGTGTTTTGCTATGTCTTGTCACTGACCTTAACAGGACTCAGCAGAGTAAAAATGTAGGCCGAAACTTAAGTTTACTTATACTATAATCAAAAAGAATTAGATAATGTTTGTCAAGAGATTTCAGGAGATGGAAGACCACATCTACATCTCCTTATCTTTTCCCCACTTATGCCATTGAAACAGAAGACTTGTAAAACTAGAGCGCCATTTAGAACAAGTTTTAATGAAATGAACAATCATGGAAGCTAATCGAATAACTGCAATCAAGCATTAACTAATGATACGGGAAGGACTCTTATTTCCTCATCTTTAGCCATCTATTATTTAGCCATCTATTTCCTGCTCTATTAACAGTGTATTTTTAAGAGGAGTAAGATGCTTACTTTATTGTATAGACAAAACTAACTTTGGCTTTTTTTTTTCCTGCATTCCATTGTTTTATATAACTTTTGGAAAGTTTCAATGACCACGGATAGTGCCTGAAGCTGCCCAACGACTTCAGCATATAGTGCTGGGGGATTTGAGGCATTCCCACTGTGGTGCGTACCAAAGCACCTTGCACCACTCACTTGAAGTCCATCACTTTGTGCAGCACTCAGCCCATGCTTTGTCATCACTGAGTTCAGATGCTGATGAACACCCAGGATGGTTTGTGGTGTGTTCTCTGAAGTCTCTTGTCATTGCTGTATGACAAATATTACTGTATGCTAGAACCACAACACACAGTACTGTACCGTGACTTATGCAACCATCTCATGTTTTGCAGAAGACAAATCTTTTTGTCATTTGGTGAAAAGTTATGTATGACAGTAAACCAATATGGTTTCACTTTTAGGACACCTTGAGATGCCAGATTTGGAGGCTAACATGGTTTTACAGCTTATAGCTAAGCCAGGGTCAAAACAAAACAAAGAAACCCCCTAACTTCTCCCCACAAATTCAGATTCCTGAGCAGCAGTACTTGACAGGCAAGACAACCCTAGTGGGAACGTGGGGTGTCAGTCCTGAGAAAGGGATCTCTGTCACACTGCTTTTTTTTTTATTATTATTTTTACTGTCTGTATTTTATTTTCTAATAAGTGATTGATATCATATACTTTGTCATAAACCTAATACCTTTGCTGAAAGAAGTATGGACATGATGCCAACAATGCAGCAAATGTCGTACATTTGCCAAGGTCATTCCTTGATCTACTCACATTCAAAATAATGATCACTCCCCAGAGTACCTCTTCTCTGTCAAATGTTCAGTGATCAGTGCATCCTGGGTCAAGAAGGTACCAAAAGTGAATGAAAATATTTCCGAGCCTCTAAAAGTTGCAGCAAGAAAGTCACTTTCTGACTCTGAATAGGTCTATCAGGTTTATTAAGGGAGCATCAGATATAAAGAAAGTCCATTTTCCATCAAATTAATTTTTGGAATTGTAATATTCTAAAATAGTACCTTTTTATTCTCATGATCATGCCTGCATTTGTCCAAAAATCTGAGAATGAATGGGAACATTAAAGAAAGCACAATCACCTCTGTTAAAATCAGTATATGCAATTCAGAAGTATCATTCTGGGACAAAAAGATAAAATTTGTAAAAGAATTCATCTTGGGCACCTAAAAGGGAGGTGCATTAGGATTAGCAAGGTAGCATAAGTTATCAAAACCTATTTTATTGAGAGATTTGCATCTCAATGGATATTCATTTCTCTATCTGGATCTATCTTAACTATGTCTTTGTAGGTACATGAAATAACTCATCGACCAGAATCTAATGATTAAGCTTAGCTAGCAGTGCCATTGTATGGCAGCTGCGAGGCATTTTGTGTCTCCGTGGATCCCTGCTGAAGTCAATAAAGCTCTGCAAAGGGGCACAGATGTGCCTGTGTGCAGCCCATTGGAGAACTCAGAGTATAGATATTAAGTCTGATTCTCCCTTCAGAACAGCAGTTAGTCTGGTTCTTTGAAAAAACTGAAAGTACACATAAATCTGGTGAATTTATCTCTCGTGAAGAATTTCTTTTCTAATCTTTGCCAGACTGGAGCTTCTCTTTGATCAGTGATAGATATGAGAATTTGGGCCAAATTAAATTTTTAAGACGCCTATATATTTCATCATTGACCCATAGCCTTTTTTAAAAAAGGTGCCTGAAAGATATTGAACATTTGATTTATTACAGGAATATGTTAGGAAAGAGGTGGATACTGCTGTTTCCATCCTTATGAAATGCCTACTAATCACTGGTAGGAAAGAACCTTTCTTGTCAGTAAGTATTTAGGGATTTTGTACAACATGAACCAGAAGAGAATGAGGGGAAATCATCCAGAATAGTTAAACAGTCTGGTGGTTTGATCACTCTTTGCAAAGATACAGAGGATGTAGGCTCAATCAAGCCTGTACTACATGCAGAATGTGCATGTAATAAAAAAAGTCTGATGTGGGAAATCTGAACTCAGAGCTATTGTTTGTAAAAGGTGACAGATGTGCACATAGCTTAGCTAATCCTAAAAGTCTTGTTCCAATATCCTATTTTGAGCTTGCCCTGGAGAGTAGGGAGCAAACTGGTCAGCAACAACAAAACTCAAGCAGATGTTATGGCGAAAACTTAGAGGCATTTAAAGCATTGTGTAGCAGTTCAGTAAATGGATCTGAGAATCTAAGCAGAACTCAAATATTGGATGTGTGTTCCTAAATCCCTTTATGGAATTGAAATATGCATAATTTTCTTCAGGAAGCTATCTGCGCCTCCTCCCCCCCCCCCTTTTTTTTTTTTTTTATTTGCTTTTGGTACATATACATGTACACATGCAAAAAATCATAATTAGGCAGAACAAATGTAGACTACAGACCATCAGGATTCAGTAAAGCATCTGAGCATGAGCTTAATTTAAACATACATGTAAGTCCATTAAAGCCAACAGGTCTTAAGCAAATAAGTGACCTTCTCATGCTGAAATTGAAGATATTAATGAGACTATGTAATTTCTCATGGAAAAATAAAGTAGAATTGGGAGAAGTGAAAATATATATATGATTTTTGCTTTTTAACCAAAAGCATCTTAATTTTCAAATCCTTGCCTGAAGAAGTGTTTCTACACACATACTCTGTAGTCTCATTTAGTTTTTATTAAAAACGTAAAAAAATGAGAAAAGTAGCTCTTGATCCTTTTCAAATGAAAAGTAAAAGTAACGTATTTTTTTGAAAGCAGGAACAAATAAGCACCAGAAACCAGAAATATATTTTCTCTTGGATCTCAGTATTTGTGCTTGTGAGACTGGCCTGAATCTTACTGCATTTTTACTGCAATCCATCACATAATTGTGTCTTTCTGACAAAAGCCTATTTTATTCCTGACAAGACTCTGCACTTTGTTCCGAGCCTTAGGATCCCCTTTCCATCCCTAATCCAGGGTAATACATTTCAGCCCTACAACGCAAAGCTGGTATTTGCTACAATGAGGCAGGAGAACTGGGCTCAATTACTCCCCAGGTTTCACACTATGCTACTTCTAAGAGAACAAGGTGCCTAACACTGCTTAAGAGCATTTCCTATTATTCTGCAAAGGAAGAAAGAATGGGGACTGTCTTCTGACCCTGTAAAAGATACTTCCTAGGTAGCCAGATGACTAGCTGCCCTTCATTAGCATTCCCTCTTAACCCTCTGGACTAATCTAACCCAGATCTTATTGACTGCAGCAGAGAACACTATCACTGTGCCAGTGGCCCACTGATTGCATTATTAGTTGATAAGGCTTTGTAATTAGCCCTCAAACTCTCCTCAGTAAATCTCCAATTTCACCCCTCAGAGACTCTGAGTAGAAGCTACTACACTATAGGGCCTCAGAAAGCTACTAATGAAGTGTGTAATGAGGCTTTTTAGAGTCTGAAGATTGAGGAAAAAAACAAAGATAAATAAAAAGCATATAAAAGATGAGGGTTACTTTTCTAGAGATTTTTCCCATCTCTTCTATTGAAAATATTTCTCAGGAATGGCTTCAAAACCATTCCTAATTTAAAATGCAGAAGAGTTAACGGTAAATTGAAGTTTACCCTTAAAAATTAAAAAAGGCTTGCATCACTGGTGTGCTGCAATGGCTAGCATTGAAATAGGACATTAATTTCTTTAGCAAGGAAGCTGTGCTTCAACTCTCAATCTGTGATGTTTTTGCAGCACACCCACTCCTCCTCGTGTGCACGCTTACCCACAGCCTGCAATATCAAGACTTCTCTCTGTGTACTTGCCACAAATTTGTCCATCATTAAATGATATGGCATTGGCACTGTCATGGGCAGAGGTGGATGAAAAGACAGAGGTTTGGTCTCATGCAGTGTTTCCAAACTTCTCATCTGGTTTTCACTTTCTCATGTTGTAAGTGTGCTACAGTTAGGACAAATGGTAGGTTTTTTTTTTTTTTTTATAATGGAGATCTCCCACATATCTTAGAAGAGCCTGTGCTGTTCCACGATTTCTGCTGAGCCAAGGGCTCTGGCAGTTAAGTGCTGTCAGATATTCTTGTTGCAGTTTAACCCCCTTGCTGTGTGCTTTGGCAACATTTTTGTTGCCACAATAGAGTCTGCAGAACAGAACATGTAGACGTGCTTTGGGTCATAGTCCAGATACCCTTTAAGTCAGCATGAGTTAGTATGGCCACGGAGAGATACAATCTCTCACTCTGAAAAGGGGAAAGGCAGGGAAAGGTTATTTTTAATTCAGATCACTGCTTTGATCTGGTTTACCATAAGCCCAGAAAACACTTGTGTCGCAACTGTTTCAGGTCATACTTAGGCATATTAGCTTAAAGTACTGAAAAAAACCAGTGGTTTTGCATTGAGATACCAGACTGTGAAGTAGAGTGGCTGAAAAATATATATGCATTGTGCTCTTCAAGTGTGCCGTGGGCTTTAATAACATCCAATGCAAAGGTCTTAAACATTTCAGGGACGCACGGCTTCTTTCTCCGTGAACACGACTCAGAGTTTGAGAGACTCGCTTCCATACAGAGGCCAAAACCAGGCAGAAGTTTAGATGGAGCATACAGCAAGACAAATCAGAGCACCACTGGTACAATACTGTGGCAGTCCACCAAATAATCTGTGCTATGGCAGATTTCCTTCCTCATTGAAACCCCACATTTTTGTACCACCTATCTGCTCACATGCCTTTCTGTCTGCTCACCCATCAGTTTAAGGTACCTGGACTACCAGCTGCCACAGTAAGGTCTGCCATTAGAGGATCACAAAACAAAAGTACACATTGCTGTCAATGATTTTATTTTATTGTAGCTTAACCTATTTCATCCTCGTGTTTGCAGCATCTAGATTCCCATGAGTCACTTCAGAGCATAATGGAAAACTTGAGCACAGCACGACTACTCACTTGCGTGAGTGATACCAGTACGATCTTCAAATATAGTGTGTTAACTTTGGGCTAAATGCTATTGTTATCCCTTTTGACTAAATGGTTAGACAGTTTTCAGAGTCTTTCACAACACTTCAAAAAGGAGATACTGAAAATGGAACTTGCTATTTCTACAGTGCTCTCCTGTTCATTTACATAATCGGTATATTAAGTACTCTTTTCCTGAAAATGAGAAGATTCAAATAAGTGGACCATTGTCTTCAGTCATAGAATTGTTTTTCCATCACATAGTCCCAAATTCTAGTTTTCTTTTCAGCTTTCCTTTCTGGATCCCAGTGTCTCTGATGCTTCCATCTCCCAGCTTTGCTTGATTTTGTCACAAACACAAAGAAATAACATTTACTATGTTGGAAGGATACCCTTACAAATCATATGGGTCAGTGTCTCTTCCAGGATTGTACAAAACTTATTTAGGACAGACATTCCCTTTGTTTCAGCTACCAGGTCCATAAACTGTTCAGCTGTTTTGACCTTTACTGTAAATGAAAACGCCTAGCAGTACACTACCTACCTTCTACAAGCTACCTTCTGTAAACTACCTTCCAACACAGTTGAACTCCATCCCCAGTAGCATCACCGCACGGCAGAAAACAATGGGCTGAATTGAAAGGGCTTGCATTTCACCTCCAGAAGACCTATATTTGTTCACAGGACACCAAAACTGACATCTGACAGATTTTGTATGTCTAATCATGATGTAAAATAAAAAAATAATTTTAAAAGTTTAATATTTTTTTTTTCTCCTGGGACTACTGAGAGTCAAGATAATTTCCACAATAAATGGGATTGCTGGCATCGTTCCAAGAAAGCAAAAAGTTGGAAAGGAAGCAGATTCAAGTATGTGTCCTGTCTCCACCACAGCAAGCCTTATTACATTATATTTCAGTCAAATGCAATTTAATAATAATAATAATAATAAATTACACTGGCCTTCACCTTGATGTTATAGGACTAAGTAGTGCAACATACTATTTAGTCTTTTGAAACAGTAGTCACAAAGAAAGAAGTGAAATACATTTATCTTCAGTGAGTAATCTAGATATTTAGGTGCATTTAATTTTTGAAAAATCCAGCAAAATTTGAGTCACTTAGGTTATAGCTATACTCAGGAATAAGCTAGGTCCCTCACCTAACCTTTTGGCCAACTGACCTGTATGGTTAAACTTTCTTATCCTTTAGGGAGGGTGGCTGCATCCAACAGGGTTAGTCCCTGAAACATGCCTGGGCACTATCTAGAAGAGAGCCAGGTGGCCTAGGCTGAAAGTGGGCTGGGGATCATGCTGGCTGTGCTAGCAGTTTGACAGAGGTGGCGATCAGATGGCAGTGGTTGGGCATACGCCCTGCTACTGCCATCTGTGTAAAACAGCAGTGGTCAGACCCTGCACTTCTTTCTTATCCCCACTTGGAGTAAAACGTACTCCTTTCCAAGAGTAACTTAAAAGAAATTATTTCAGAATTTTAATGCTTCTGTTAAATTAGTTACATTTACCTATTTGGATGTTGTTGAATAAAATTATTTGTTCAGCTACAAATACGCATTTTTATTGTTTATGAATTTTTAATGTTCAATTTGCTGAATCTTTGAGCAACACAAACCAACAAAATAGGGGCTTTCTTTTGTCAAAGTAGAAATAGAATTTAAATGGGGAAAAAAATCCTTGCAAAGATGCCTGATAAAACTCAGAAGAGAAACATGCACACATGTCAAAGGTCTGTTGAAGGTTAAGTGAAGGCTTTTCTAATTTTCATTTTATGCTATTCAGGATAGTGACAGAAAACTAGGCTTATTCTTATGAAACCCACCTACATACATTTTGCAGCCAATCCACATTTTTATACCACCAAAAGTATCAATATTCAGGTTTTATTACAGGCTTCCTAGTGCTCCATCAGACCCCAGTTCTGAGCTATCCTGTCTGCCCAAGCAGAGGACTAAGAGAGTATAAGCCCCATTTTATTTCTGTGCATTAGCTCCCTCCATCCTGATAAACAAGCTAAAAAGCCAGCTAATGCAGCTGACATCTTGAATTATGTAATTTCTCATTATACATGCCAGAAATTTTATTCTACCCTGCTATGCATGCAGGAATGCCACTCAAAACTTGGCCTCTGACTCAGCAGCGTGATCAGCAGTACAAAGGGTACTCGGCATGCAACGGGGATTACTGAGCCATGCTGGAGGAGGAAAGAAGGCTCCATAACCATCATCCCTTGCTATATCCTTCATAGAAATCAGCCAGACATAAAAGGTAACCACAGCGACAGGGAGACAGAGACATACTGGGAGGAGACGGCTTGTGGTGAAAACCCAGGTTCAGAATCAGCACTTTGTATTCCTGTGGGACAAGATGTTCTGTCTGCTTAAGGGCTGCTGAATTTTGCAGATTTTTGCAAGACAGACATACAAGAACCAGGGTAGTTGTCACATTTCTGCCTGAAGTTCACTGGAAAAAAACGTGTATGTTAGGCTGGCAGATTCAAGGTGCTGCCCCTCAGTTTAAGGGAAAAACATGGATTTAAAAGATATCTGTCCGCAGCAGCCTGGCTGCTCATTATTCCTAGTGCAGTGCTTGCAACAAATTCTCAACAGAGCCCCTAATAATATTTCACAGTATTACAAAAAGCTTCCTCCTTTCCCGACTGCAGTTAGTGGTAACAATGCCATTAAATCCTTTGGGACCATGAACAGGCACAGTTGTCAACCCCAGTATACTGCATCAGCATCGCACCCGTGTTTTAATCTATTATATTTTGAGTGGTGTATTTACAATACATGGAAAACTGACAGAAGACACACCATTTGGTATTGACCTACTAGTAACCATCTGCCTTAAGGACTTAACAGATCAGAAAGACTTTTTTTTCTTGAAACATATTATTTGAATACATACATCTAGATGCTGTCTGGATCTGTTCATAGGCTGTGGGGGTCTGGGGCAGGCACTGAGACCCACCACTCACTGGAAAATTTGTGCTGTTATCTACATTGACTTGGGGAAGGCCCAATGATAGCCAAAACCAAAGAACAGAATAGAATTTATTTTATTTGGTCTAAGTGCTTGGAAAGTTAGAACTGTCTCTGAGAAAAGATTTTAGTTTGTGGTACTAGCATGGATATGACATACCCTCCAAAACAGAATGGCTGCATCCAAACTGCCTTCTGGGAATAATCCCTGGACTACCCCAATGCCCAGAACATGGCCAGGCAGTCCCTGGGACAGTGCTAATAGACCCAGGTGACAAGTCTGCCGGGGACCACTCCAAAACCTCAGTGTACATGGTCAGGTTTCTGTACTCAGGTCTCTGTTCTGGAAATGTTTAATTTACCAGCAGGAAGACAGCTGGTCGATGTGTGCAAGTCTGAGAAAGTCAACTATCTCCTCTTTCTCTGTTGCCTTCAGAAGGGTCACTCTTAATAAGCCACAGATGTTAGATCACTCTCCTTTAGCACATCTTATCCCATGAGGGTAATTGCCCCTTTTGCAGGACCCACAGCTTTCAGAGCCATTTACAAGAAAATACAGGACTGCAGAATTCACAACATATGTCTCCACCATGGCTGAGAAATTACAGGCTCCTCATCCTGAAGGACCTCTACTCCCACTGGCACATACTCACAAGCTGAAAAATCACCTTTTTTGCTTTCTGAGGACTTTCACAAATTCAGACTGAACCAGTCGATGTAGCCAGCGTGCCTCAAACACAAAATTCAGCCCAGATGCAATGACTTAGTATATAAAAAATTCAAATGTTGCTTCCAACCACTGTCATTAAGAGCTCATCTTTTTGTCTTTGGAAATCAGCCAGGTACAGGTCTGCCAGCAATACTTATGTTATAGGCCATGTTTTCATCATTGGAACTAATATTGTAGCAAATCCTTCAGATTCACATTCAGAATTTGGCTCAGTTGCCTAAACATAGGTCTCTGGCACCCTTTGAGATGCTGTAAGGTATCCAGGCAGATTTTAGTTGCCAAGCAAGAGCGAAGACCTGCCAATCTTGTTTCATGGTATCTCAGAAATCTTATAGCAGCTCATGGTACAGACACCTTTGTTTGTGCATCTGAATTGAGCCTACATTGATGCGTGAGCAAGCTATAAGGAACAATATAGTTCTAAACTGTTATCTTCAGTAATAGTGAAAGTAGATGGTTTTCCTCCAGACTGCAAGCTAAAGAATTCAATTTAATTAAGCCAAAAGGATTTTTACCTAAGGTTTCTGTTTTGTTTTATTTTATTTTATGAAAAGGTGAGTCACTATGGTATACTATGGTATACCTACAGAACAATAAACAACCTTTGATCAAAGGTTTCACTCTTAATTTCTTCATTTTATGTATTTCTCCCAGGCAAAAAGATCAATTTTCTAAGCCATGAGAAACACTCAGTCACATTAATAGAAGCTACAGATTTGTAATCAGGCTACCACTTTGGAAATGTCTTCAGAAGTATACTTACAGTTTAGTGATAAAATGATATATGGAAAGGATAAAAAGGAAAGAAAAATAAAGATCTATTGGAAAACGTCTTTAACTACATATTTTCCTATAGTTTTAAAATCTGCTTTAGTTATTTAATAGACCATATTGTAGGTAATACGAATGAAAAAAACCCAGTCAAACAGAATCCTCCACAATGTGTTTAAATGAGTATGATACAGTATAGCTGACACACAAAACACTGTACCAATAAAAAGGGTGTAAGATGCCAAATATATGATACAATTATGTATTTGTTATTACATCGACTATAGAATAGAGTGTATTTTCTATTTCAGAGAAAGCAATGAAATAACAAAGAATTACAATATAAAACAATCCTTCTAGGGAAGAAATATTCAGAATTTTAAACTTTTGATAAAAATATGGATATATTTCCTTTAGTAAATTTAACAAACTCTTTCTGAAGTAGCAGGTTTGTTACATGGATGGAGGAAGATGGCCATTTTTCATCCAGTAATCACAAGAAACTGCAGTTAATTTAAAATGAAGACCCAAAAGTTAGCTTTTTAACTACAGTATCATATTTTCTCATGGATACTGACCACTACCAGTAAGACACAAAGAAAAATTACCCATGTCATGGCAACTGACAGAAAGGTGTATAAGATGGTATAGTGAAACTTACTTTTGATGATCTCCCAGTGGTCTTTGTCCAATGGATTTTAGTAATGACTCTGGTCGAACCGTTAATTTTGGTGATGTCTTGGGGCTAGTATCAGAGTCTCCACTTTCTTCATCTCCCATGGCCTTAATATAGCTCCCACTTCTCATTCTTCTGCAGGGGATCTCTTCATCTTTCCCACCAGCTGGGTACCCTCCCCATTCATCCTGAGGTACCTAATGGAGACCATAAAATACACACATGAAATGTGCTTTATTCTTTTCATATATTTAAATACTTCCTTCAATTTTTCATTTTACAAAGACAAGTAATGAATTTTTTATTCTTCAGAAGCAGATCCCTTACAAAGAAATTTCTAAGGTCCTCAAATGATTTAGCAATTTGATTCCAACTTCAAGATTGGAAATTTTCAGTTTACAAATGTTGGAACCTAAGGAACAATCAAGTCATGGTTTGTGAGCCGAGCTGCAATATCTATTTGTAGACATGCTATAAATTGCAGGAAGTAGCTTAACTTAATCTCTTAGAAGTTTGCACACAGATTTTCAGGTGATAAAGAGTAGGCTGATCAGGTGTATCAGACCTAAAATGCATTGAAAGCTGAGCACTTCAGAGTCTTTTACCAACTCTCCTTATACGGGGCTTTGGCTGCTTTTCAGGAAGGTGAATGAAGCATTTAAGTTAAACTAAGCTGTGATTTTGGCACAAATGGATAAGATTCTGATTTAGAGCAAACTTCTGTGAAAAAAAAAGGAGATGTGGCAATTTGTCTTTTTTCTTATTTAGAAATTGCAAAATAGTTCACAGAGGCTGTAACATATCAGGAATGCACCCTGATTATTAATACATTTGGTTGAGGCTGCTTTCATGCAGTTGAGGTGGTTTTTCAAACAGTAAGATTGGTAGTCAGATAATCCACAGCTGGTGGATGGGTATCTCTCTGCACCACAATTTGGCAGAGAATTGAGCAGGAGTAGATTTTCCAATCCAAAGTGAAATCAGCCTTGTTTTAAGAATTATGGATAAACTCAGCAGGCCAGTATTGCTGATTCTTTGCTTTTTGTTTAGTCTTCCAAGGTGCTGAGTCCTCTGGTCCTAATCCAGAAACACACTTAAGCATTTACTTAACTTAAAGGATGTAAGCAACTCTCTGAAATCCATTATAATGACTCATGGTTAAAAAGAAGGATGTGACAGATTACACCAGTGGACCAGGGCTGATGCACTTGGCAGCATCAAATCCTTTATAAACATAATGACTTCATATATATTAAACAGTACAATGGCATTATTTTCCAATATACTATAGATCTGGACTTCCAGTTAAACATATTATTAAGTAGTTTCTGCAAAGCAGGATGTCTAATAAAGGCTTTCAAGTCAAACATATTTGAGACCTTCTACAGACAGAGTTCATTGCGGAGCTGAAGCAAATGCTCCCATTGGTTTCAGCAGTCTTGGAGATCAGATTTATATAACTAACATGATCTGCCTGTCATCTTTACTGCCCTTTCAAGATACATGAATTAGCCACACATGAGGTGAACAGACCTAGTGCTTTGAGTCCCAAAAAAGGATTAAGGGGGAAATGCAATTTTAAAAGGGGGTGAACAAGTAAAGATAGAGATATTAAATTAAAGAAACAAGCTCAGGAGAGAAAAAAGAGAGACTGAAGATGAAGTCAGATAGGAACAGATGAAACAGATCGCACAGATCAGAAAAATGTTAAAGACAAATATCAGAGAAAAAAATTATGAGTTATATTCTCATACAAAGTAATAAGACAGAGCATGAATCTAAATGAAATATGGGTTAGATCATGCAAAGAAACAAACTTTTCGTATTATTCAGCCTTGGATGGTGATTGGAAAGGGAGCATGAAAAATTTCCCCAAACCTGAAGCCTGTAGATGTGATACATCATCCTCATTTCTTTTCTAAGATCTAGTATGTATAAGACTGATGTTGGAGGAAGGATTTTTGAGATTCTATGAGACCTTTTAGGTCTCTTCTTAAAATAAATTAATTGATATCACACAAACATACTCTCACCTTCAAATCTTCTTCATTACTTGTATGTCAGCATAGCTAAAAACAGAATCCAAATGCTGAAAAAGCATTTATTGGCATCTACATGGGCCCACTGCAAGTTATACTGTTCAATTTTCTGTACTAAAGCTGAATTATGTTCAGTCTTAATATTCTTTTTTCAAAAAACTCATAACTTTTTCATAGAATAATTATTTTGGCTTGAAATTTCTTTCCTTCGTTTTAGCTCGAAGATAATTAAATAGAAAGTTTAAAAAGACATTGATCAATAACCTTTTACTTACTCAAATGCAAGAAATGATTAGTTTCTCAACTTTCTTTTGTCTGAGATTCCATGTTCAAAGAACTAGATAAGTACTGGATTTAAATGAGTAAACACAGGCTTATTTGTTGATTGAAGTTGAAATCTTACTTTAAAAGGTAGGAATGACTGATTTTTTTACATTAAAGTAGCTAAAAAATGAAGTTTCTTCACTGTGATAAGGAGCTTCATGAGGACAAATTTTACAGTTACATGTGTTACTATTTTTGTTGATTACATTTTTTTCGCTTTCTGAATTCATAAGTTAAATGAATTCTTATGAAAACTAAAACTGAAGAAGCCCTGCTCCATTTGTGCTTGTGATGTACTCACAGTATACACAAACACACCAAGAATCCCTTTCTAATCAGGGTAACTCATTGACTATCACAGAAGCCTTTAGGATTGGAAAAAACATTATTCACCATTAAAATATGTGTATTTTTTTTACCCTTGAGCCACTCAAAGGAGCAGAATTCAATGAGCACAAGGAAAATGCTTCTGGAGCCTGGCAAGGAAGTTTGGTAACTTCTCTCAGAAGGTTTCATGCAGAGCCTAGGAAAAGAGCTGGAGTCCCTTTGCTGTCTTCAACAGCCAATGAAAGGGCCCTTGACATTGTCTTTCCTCATGGGCTGAGAATAGAAGCAAAATCTGAGTCCCAGTTTGCCCTGGTTCATCATTTACTTCCGCTGATAGGTTAAATACTTGGAAAAATCTTTCTAAATCCAGGCCATCTCAGACCCCAACATAGCTTTAAAGAAAAGCAGAAGTGTTATACTAGTGCAGGAAAGATTTTTATTTTGAAATATTAACAAAAATATTTAACAGCATGTGTGAGGGTCATTAAACGTATATTTTCTAAAACACGAAAAGGGCTTTGCAGCTTGCAGAAATGCTTTCTTACAATAGTTACCAGCCCCTAAATTTCCCATCTGCAGGGCTTGCAGCTGCTAATTGGGAATAATTACCCTAATTATCTACTTGCATATAGTGATGAGTGCTGATATTTATAATGTCTAAAAAGGCCTTCCTCCTGTTCTAGATGTTAACATGAATCCTTGTATACGCAGTCTCTATCCACAGAGGAGTTAGACTGCATATTACCATATGAATTTCCTTTTGTAAGAACAACAATCTGACAAGGTCTGGGTCTTTTCATTTAATTTTGTCACCGGCTGCTGATTTGGTTATAACTATTGCAGAAAATGATGAGTCTCTCTCATAAATTTCATACACTGTTGCTGTGAGGAGCACAACCAGTTTCAGGAAATTTGGGATTTTTTAATTGTTCTGCTACTGATTCAGTGTGATATCTTACATTAGTCACCTAGGGCCAATTTTATTAAAGCACCCGGTACCTAAAACTTACTACATTTTATGGAGCTATTCCTGAAAGTGAACTTCAGAACCTTAGGTAGGACCCTAAATTCCTCATAAAAGGCATTCAGGAGGGTTAGTTCCTTCAGACTAGCATTCAAAAGGAGCCAAAAGGTCCCTTTAGTTAGCCACCAAAATGCAAAGCATGAAGAAAAATCTCAATCGCTTCTCCTTTATTGGGTTTATTGTATTTGATTACAGGCAGCAGAAAGGCCCTTCTGTCATTTCCCATTTACAGCCTAAAACTATCTTCTGAAGGACAAATTCATATTTTTTTTTTCAAAGAACTGAGCAGCCTTATACTTTCCTTCCATGATGAAATGGCTGTGGAAGCGGGAGATGTTACTGCTCACCTTCTAATCAATAATGGTTGGAGTGCTCAGGAAGGACAAGACTTAGGGCTGATAAATAAACTGGCATGCTCTCCTCATCTTTTTATAATTCATGGTCTTTTCATGAAACACTCACAGATTGCCTGGGGAGGGCTGGTTAGAAGAGAAGGACTTCATGTACAAGAAAGGGTGTGTTGCAGCCTTGTGATCCAGGCACTTACCTGGGATGAGGGATATTATAGTCCCTGGGCCAAACACTCTAATGAATTGTATGTGAAAGGGTGTTTGGATAAAACTTGTGGAGCATTTTAACAAAGAAAGAAGTGCCTTTGCTTCAAACTGCCTTATAGCCTGCTGCTCAGAATGCACTTTGGGGAATTGAGAAGATAGGGGTTTGACCGTGTACAAGCTAAGGAAGAAAATGAACTCACATTTTGACAGTGGGTATTCTAGAAACTTCGTTACTGTGAAAATGAATTCCTTGTTTTAGAAAAAAAGTCACTATCCTTGTGTTATGTTAGAAGTCCTTCCTGTTGGGTGTCTTGGTTGTGCTCAGATTAGACCTGTCAGAAGAAAAGTGGTCAATGACTCGATGTCCAAATGGAGACCGGTGATAAGTGCTGTCCCTCATGGGTCCGTACTAGGACTAGTGCTGTTAATATCTTCATCAACGATATAGACAGTGGGATTGAGTGCACCCTCAGCAAGTTTGCAGACGACACCAAGCTGAGTGGTGCAGTTGACACACCTGAGGGATAAGATGTCATCCAAAGGGACCTGGACAAGCTGGAGAGGTGGGCCTGTGTGAACCTCATGAGGTTCAACAAGGCCAAGTGCAAGGCCCTGCACCTGGGACGGGGCAACCCCTGATATCAATACAGGCCAGAAGATGAAGAGAGCAGCCCTGTGGAGAAGGACTTGGGGGTACTGGTAGATGAAAAGCTGGACATGAGCCAACAATGTGTGCTTGCAACCCAGAAGGTCAACCAAATCCTGGGCTGCATCAAAAGAAGCATGGCCAGCAGGTCGAGGGAGGTGATTCTGCGCCTCTACTCTGCTCTGGTGAGACCCCACCTGGAGTACTGCGTCCAGCTCTGGAACCCTCAGCACAAGAAGGATATGGACCTGTTGGAGCGGGTCCAGAGGAGGGACACAAAAATGATCCAAGGGCTGGAGCACCTCTCCTAAGAGGACAGGCTGAGAGAGTTGGGTTTGTTCAGCCTGGAGAAGAGAAGGCTGTGGGGAGACCTTATTGCGGCCTTTCAGTACTTAAAGGGGGCCTACAGGAAAGATGAGGACAATCTTTTTAGCAAGCCCTGTTGTGACAGGACAAGGAGTAATGGATTTAAACTAAAGGAGGATAGATTTAGACTGGATATAAGGAAGAAATTTTTTACAATGAGGGTGGTCAAGCACTGGAAGGGGTTGCCCAGAGAGGTAGTGGAGGCCCCACCCCTAGAAATTTTCAAGGTCAGGTAGCTGGGGCTCTGAGCAACCTGATCTAGTTAGAGGTGTCCCTGCTCACTGCAGGGGGGTTGGGCTAGATGACCTCTAAAGGTCCCTTCCAACCCAAAGCATTCTATGATTCTATGATTCTGTGATCATCCAGTCCAACCATTAACCTAACACTATGAAATCCACCACTAAACTAATTAAGGGTAGAGTAGTAATTTCATGTTTCCTGGCTTGGTGGCTGGATTATTTTTTAATGAAAGTAAAACTAGGAATCATTAACGTTGGAAAGGATCTCTAAGATCATCAGTCCAACCATCAACCCAACACCACCATGCCTGCTAAACCATGTCCCAAAGTGCCATGTCTACCCGTTCTTTGAACACTTCTAGGGATGGTGACTCCACCACCTCTCTGGGCAGCCTGTTCCAATGCTTGACTACCCTTTCCGTGAAGAAAGTTTTCCTAATAGCCAATCTAAACCTCCCCTGGCGCAGCTTCAGCCCATTTCCTCTCGTCCTATCACTTGTTACTTGGGAGAAGAGCCCAACACCCACCTCACTACAACCTCCTTTCAGGCAGTTGTAGAGAGCGATAAGGTCTCCCCTCAGCCTCCTCTTCTCCAGACTAAACAACCCCAGTTCCCTCAGCCGCTCCTCATAAGGCCTGTGCTCCAGACCTTTCACCAGCTTCGTTGCCCTTCTCTGGACATGCTCCAGTAACTCAATGTCCCTCTTGTACTGAGGGGCCCAGTTAATTCAAGGTTTTTTTATTTCAGTTTAGGATTTAGCTAAAGAAGTCAAACTGGCATTTCAAAACAGATCTGCTCTTGTTCCACCCAATTCTATGGCATTTGCTCCCAGCTCCCAGAATTTTAAAGGTGTCGCACCACTAAACTGCTGATCTGCTTAAAATCTGGCATATCACTTTACTATCTAAAATGAAACACTTCTAAATATATGGTTTCAGCTGAGGGAGCTGACTATCATTCCTTCTTATTTCTCATTCTCAAAGGTTAAAATGAGGATTACCTACCTCACAGGAGTCCTGTGAAATTTAATTAGCATGCAGATGTAAAATGCACTGAAATATTCATTATGACCTAAATCTTTTTTCAGTAATATAAATTTCACATTTTACTAGAAGCAGAAGCTATCTGTGCATGAAATTAGACTATAGATGATATGAAGGAGCGTAAGATATGAAACACTATGTGGTATATACATATTTTTTGTATTTTTATGCTTTCTCAGCCTGGTCAAGAAGATGCCCCCCCCCCAAAAAAAAAAAAAGGACACAATCTGAAATGTAGGTAGAGATTTTCTCTTAAATCATGCCTTCTTCAAGGAGCCTCAGAAAAACAGCCTTTGTGCACAGCTACAAGTAGATGAAAGTAGATGACAACCTTGCAAGGCAGACAGAAATGGTTTTTAGCATGGTAAAAAGTTTCCTTGCCATTAAAATGGGAGGTGGGAGCTGGACCTCCTGTGTTTTCAAAAATTGTGGTGAAGAAGGAACACTGACCAATTACTAGAATTTTCTTCTGAAGTTAATGACACTAATGACATTCCTCTATTTACTGACTGTGGACTCCAGACCCTATTGGTCTAGGTTGTTGCAGGAGGGAAGAGTGCAGTATCTGAAAATAAAACTTTGTTTCCTCAGTAGTTAACCTTGTGTCCACACCTCAACACCATTCTCAGTGCACATGTTTAACTATTTTTTTCTGCGTTTTTTTTTAATGTGCTGATTCTTTGTTCAAAGACTATGAATTATACAATCAAGCCATTCCAAAATCTCTACAAAATATGCCAGGGACTCCTTCTCACCACTAACAATGTCAGTCCTCGTAATTAGCTTTAATTTTCACACGCCACCCCCTACTCCCCAAACTCCTTGACAGCTCAGAAGCACAGAGAGTTCTTGCAGCATTCCCCATAAGTCCATTGACACTGTCCATCAAGGCAGGAGCTAATCTGAGAAAGCAAGAGGCATCTTGGTCTTGCCAGCCATTCTCTCCAGGCTTTGCCTGTGTAAAGCATATATTGTTTGGGATCTATGTCATTTTCTTCCTCTTCCTGTGATACTTTAAAATTATACTACCATCAACTTAAGTGGGGCAGGTTTTCCTTAAGCAATATTCAGCTTTTCAAGGAATGCTAGTAATGGTAAAGTGACTTAGAGTGCTGCCTGGAAAATTGCCCTAACAACAATAATAAAGATAAGTAAAGATAAGTTTTCAGCTGAACTGGTAAGTTGCTCCAACTCGCTGTGCTGCTGCACAATCATCAGTACTAGCAAGATAGAAGGATGAAAATGGATGGTATGGTGATTACCCTAGAGCTGTGCATACGTGCACAGTAAATGAAGACCCACTGTCTTGCCTGCACTCTACACCCATGCTGTTGAGCAATCTTTGCCTCCAAACCAGCGCGACTGCCAGGAATGGTCCCTGGCCTGTGCTAGGTCCTGAACTGTGCCCAGAAACTTTTTAGGGAAATACTGGCTGGCTTGGATGAAAACGATGCCCAAGACAGGCTGAGACACATAACAGTATAGAGGATCAGGATGCAGTGCCAAGGAACCTTTCCTGACACTACAGTCTGATAGCACAGACGTAGCATAAGGTAGCGATTATTTTAATAATGGAGGTCCACAGAAGGATCAAAGTCCAAAACTTGGAACTTCTCATGCCTGCCACAAAATGCAGCATTTTGGCCAATTAATTTGCCATAGTCATGCATCCAAGAGTTTGTTTTTCTGTCTCTTTGCCTTTTTGGGCCAGCTCATAGCTGCATTTTCCTTTACATCTTTCTCTATAAATTGAATTAATTTAATTACAATGCAAATTCTGCTAAAACCAAGCATCAAAAGGCTAAAGACCTAAACTGGATTGCAGCTTGTCACTCACTACAGGTGAAGGGGAGCCAGGAATATACCTGCCAGCTGGGCTGCCTGACCAACAGGTCAGCAGACAAGGCCCAGGGGACCACAATATCAGCAACTGAAGCTAACTACAAGTTTTACTGGCAGATATTTTTGGGAGAGGTAGTGTGATGGTACAGACCCCGGGCCATTCTGAGATCCCAGGAAAAGCCCTATTGTGCTGTTATCTTGGTCAGAAGGACTTAGGCGTCAGGCAATCTCTGTCCACACCTGGGCTATCTGCTGCCTGAATGGTACATCAGAACAAGTCAGCACAAATTGTGGCCAGAATGTAAATTACTGACCAAAGCCAATCATCTCGAGATCCTATAAATAGTGATCCAAGAGGGAGACCTCTTTGAGCTCTCCGGGACCACAGCGGGCTGTGTGACCCAGTATCTCCCCCTGAGCTGAGACGCCTCTCAGGGTAGATTTCGTGAGGATTGAAGGATTGTGCACTGATTTCACGAGGACTCAAAGAACTGACTTCGTGAGGTTCACCGACCATCCGTTGATGAATGCCGGCACATAAAAGTGAGTAGATCACGAAAGGGAAAGGGAAATTTTGATCACAGGTTGACCTCGGTGTGCGTGTGTGTGCAATTTGGCTACATATATATATCCATATATACTATCCCTACTTACATAAACCGTTGACCAAGTCTGAGACTAAGATTGGACCTAGCTGCACCCAGACTCCTCTCTGAAAGGAGTTCAGAAAGCAAGGGGGTCTATTCTGAATGTCGTGACTCAACGGGAGGGTCCCCCTTATCCCCTCCACCCACAATCCCTCTGTGTAGCTGATTTCTCCTTTGTGCACTACTTCCACATAAGTAATAGAGTGAACCTTGCCATTCTCGAATCTTTAACTAAGTCGCTGTCTTGATTATAAAAAATTCCATCAAATTGCTGTTTCAAATTGGCTGATGCTTAAGTGTTGTTAAGATTATACAACCTAATACTGCGATCTATCTCAAAAATATTAATAAATCTTAAATTGCTGCTAACCAAAGCCATGTAAAAAATCATATTTGCGACAGGTAGACTGAATTCCCTGAACCACATTTGCAGGGTGGATGGAGCCCAGCTATCTGCAAAGCAAAGTGAAGAGAAACAGCCTGGTTTTTTGACTGATGAAGTTGTGGGAGACAAGACTCCCTGACTGCAAGGCATGTGCTCCTGCTTACATGGGGTCACCTGCATCCCTGTGGCCTCGCTACATCACATCCAGCGCTCCCACAGGCAGCTGCGGTCCTGTGCAGCACGGCGCAGGCATTGCAGTGCCTTACTATTGTGTCTTTTTCTAGCCACTTTCGGAAATGGAAAAATAAAGTATCACCAGACCCTTCAGCCCAGACTCTCAACATTGCGTGACCTATCAGCCAAAATCACCTGTGGGTCCCCCTGGAAATATCTTTGTCTTTACCACTGAAGACATGATGGGAAATTCAGAGTTGTCACCTTGTCATTACCTGTGTGAGTGTCACAAGACCCCACAGACCTTCCATGGTCACAAAAGTATAGAGTAAGAGGCAAAAATGCCCTTATAGGAAGAAAAGGAGAGGTGCTCCCAACATACTTACAATGCACAGCACCTCCAAAACCACAAAGACCGCAGATGTAGCAAGGGCTCCAATGTTGCAGAGCTGTTATAAGGCTAGAGAGGGAAGAAGAACCTAAAAGGCAGCATACCCAGGGCTGACCCAAAAGAAGACCTGTGGTAAACAGTGTCTTATTTAATCTAAGCAGGAAATTATATCACTCTTTTTCCTATTTGTCACAGGACTACTACTGAAAAAAAAAGTGCATGTCTTTAAAACATAAATAATTTTAAAGGCTACATAAAACAGATATATTTGCTGCTCATCCATTTTTCTCATTTTAACTAATGATTGACAGTTTTGAACAGTTAACTCCAGATGACTGCACTTATTTAGCTTATGGAGTGAAATGAGTAGTTTTTTCCTGTCTAGCTACTAGGTAACGCTTAACTATTTGCACACTTTTGAAAAGATCAGTTCCCCTACCAGAAGTACCAAGGACCTTATCCATATAGACATTCAGCCATTTAAACACATGTGCAACTCCACTTTAAAAAACAACCTTTAAGCACAGCGCTGTAAGATGGCCAAAACCAGTTGGAAAAAAAATATCAAAGCAACATTTATGAATGCTTCACCATTTTTTACAGTCACGTCCTTACAGGAAAAATGGTACAGACTGCTCAGGAGAGGAGCCAGGTCTGTCCTAGGCAGCAAGCCTGCAGCGTAGGAAGCTGTGCGGTCATTATAGCCCTGAGTGCCTGTTCCTGGCAGTCTCATTTGACAGATGCAACTGGCCTGAGTGTATAAAATAATAAGTTGCTCCTGGCTGAAAACTTCTTCAGACCCAGCGACACCTTTGGGTAACTACTGCAAAGGTCAGCCTTCAGCTTCGGTGAGGTGAACGTCAAAAACCAATTTGGCAACACACTGTACTAACGTTATAAAGGAGAACAATTCTCCCTGATTAAAGGGCAGTGGGATCACGGCCTCTCTTTTCTACTCCTAGCTTTGACATTTCTACAGTAATAGGGACTTGTTTTGTCAGCTTTAAGAAAATACTAACTCCAAAATCTTTCCACTCTTGTTTGGAAAAAAGCTTCAGCCAATATGAGTGTCCTAGCACATGGACAAGGAAGCAGTGCGCTGTTGTATCACTGGTTAACATAGTTATTAAAGATACCAGTAATCTGAAACCACTGTTTGGTAGAGCTTTACACCGTCATTGATTGAATGTACTTATTTTTTGTTTGTTTTTTTTTTTCCTTGGAAGGGATATTTAAGAAGTATTCTGGGTTTTGTGACACACGAAGCTATCAGCATTCTGCAAATACAGGGAAGTGTCAGCTTTATTAAATCCTTTTTATTTAATGTTCTTAAAATCGTAAGCACAATACTTCAGAGATATGATGGGTAGAGAGAACATTATAAAGAACAAGTATGAGTGGTTGAGCTTGCTGCTCTGTATGGGAAGACTACACCCTTACTGACCTGGGGAATAACTCCATAGAGTGGCCCCAGGTGCTGCACCAGATGTTGCAGGCTGGCCCTAACCCTGCAAATGGACTGTGGGGCATTAGCTGTCCATCATTTTCCTTATTGCATGGGCATTACAGGTCTCTTGCACATCTCCATGCCTGACTAGGAGGGCACAGGGCTAGCTGAGACATCCTTGTGGGACCGTAATGGGCTGTAGTAATCAAAATGGTACAGCACGTGTCCGTGCTGATTTAGGATGCAGTCTACCCTGCTACCCTACTAGCTACACTAGCTTTTCCTGCTGTGGAAACAACCCAGTTAATTCTGGAGTGGTGGCTGGTCATAAATCATTGTGAAGGCAGCATGAGTGATTTGGATGCTAGTATCAAAACTCCACTAGCTCTGTCTGACTCCACAGTATGCATCAGTTGGTAGAGTATTGGATGTAGTTTCTGTAGTTCATATATGGGTTTATGTCAAGCAAACAGACACAATCTAGTTTCCCAGAGATGAAGTGCTGAGAAAGGTGCATTGAGTTCAAATTCATCCATCCTTGCAAACCAGAGGGAGAGTGCAAAGCAGTAGCATGCCTCTTGAGGGCAACGGTCTCGTTTGTGGGAATCTGTCCTGTCCCCAGAAGAGTTCCTGGAAAAATGTAACTGAGGGCTTAATGCCTATTTATCCATTAGCTTGTCCTCAAAGCTCTTCTCCACGTAGGCATAATTTAAACCAGCAAAGAACCTTGTTGAAACTGCTGCTTTTTTCTTTTTCTTTTTCTTTTTTAAGAGACCAACTCTTGTGCTTTTCTTTCATTCTGTAGAGAACACAGCTGACATTATTACCCACATGCTTAGCAGTGCCAGTGCTGTAACGGATGACGCTAGTACTTAAATGCACTAGGAAGACAAGAGTGGGCTGAAGCCATTTTTAGAACAACATGCTATTTTCTCTTTTAGTGCTGACTCATTCACTGTACCTTGTGGTATGTTTACCTTGATTGCTTGCCGCTTCGCAGGCTGTTGAATGGCTGAGGGAGGAATATTAATCAGTGACACGTAGCACTGTGCTCCGGAACTTCAGTGATGGTGAGTGTTATGCTCTTGCCTGTCTTTCAGCTTTGTTGCACGAATTACTTTTCTTTAACTAGCATTCACAGGTATTTCAGTCCTGGAAACTGTAGGCGACACTTTTGTATTCATTTTAGCACAGCTATCTAGTTCATATCCATTTTTTCTGTTGAAAATCTTTGTTCCTCACTAGTACTCATACCAGAGCAAAATTAATCAAAGTCATTGCACTGTATATGTGTTGAACCTAATTAGCCAAAATTGCTGATGAAGACAGAAGAGATCTCACAACTCATTTATCTTTTTCTTAAAATATTTTATATTAAAATTAAAATGACATGGAGAGCAGTAGCAGCTGCTATAGCTAAAGCTATACAAAAGTGCACTTTACTTGGGCTATTCTGCCTGCGGAGTGAGATGACAGAAGTGTTTTGTGCCCAGAAATGCATTTGTAGCTTAATTTGCCTGCATTCAAAATATAAATTAAAGGCCCATACATAAAAACTGTTGCTAATCATTCGCAAGAATCTGATAAATGCTATTAGTGTACAGTTACAAACGGCTGCTCTCTGCTGCTGTGGTGCTCGCTGACTGTCTGGTTCACATTATAGCTAAGCTGATTTAACAACGAGCTGAAGCCCAAAGGGGCTTCCCACTCTTCCCCTCTCCATTCTCTCTGCATGTTCCCACCACCCCCATTGTAGCAGGAGTGATGTAAATCTGATCTGAGCTTTAGATGAGAAAAAAAAAAATCACTATTTTATACAGCTTTATTTCCACTAATTTAGTTCTCTGAAACTGTCCACTTTAGTACTAGATGCCCACCCAAGCTGGAACAAGGCACATTGACTGAATCAGCCCTGACTTACAACAGCACATTCCCCGTGCAAGGAGATCCCCCAGCTGCAAGGACTGTCTGTGGAGGAGCAGGGAATGTGAAACCCTAAGAGAGGAGCCAGAGGCTAAGCTTGGAGATTTACCAGGTTAAAGAAATACCTGCTTTCAACCCTAGGACATGACTTAAACCTATAATGTGCAGGTGCCTTCAAAACCTCTTTTCTCATTTCCTGTTTTCAGGCATCTGTGAATTTGGTAAAACTCACTTCTTAGAAAGACATTTCCTTTGTTCACTCTTCAGAGTTTCAGTTTTAAGGAAAAAGCAGCTCAGTAATTACTGTGGAAGACAAAACGGAAGCACAGAAACACAACACAGAAAACACGGTCTCAAGCACAGGCCTAAGACACTGTTGTGGTCTTCCAGTTTGGGACTCTATATACCAAAACTCTTCAGTGGAAAACAGCAGTAGCAATATTTTATACAGGTGTCGAAAGGAAAAATAACAAGAAGGAGACTCATAGATAGAAAAGTGAGTGGGGTATAGTGAATCCTTACATAACTAGGTAGCAGAGTAAAAGCCATATATATATTATAAATTTATAATATTAATATATAAACATAGAAAACTGATTTTTATTATTCTGGGGTATGTTTATGTAGTCATATATAAGATCGCTGAAGGACTATAATTTCACAGCTTTGCTTAAAAATAATTTAAAAATACATAGCTGACCACTCAGGAGAAATGTCTTTTAATATCATGTGTCGTAATGCTATAAACATAGAGATCTTGTGAAGGGGTTGGGGTTTTTCGCTAATCTGTTCACTTGTGCACCTCAGGGAAAACTTCTGCTGCATAATCAGCTTCATAATCCCTTGAATTCTCATTTCCAGACATTCTGGAGCAAGGCAGCAAACTCTCCTGGCTAGGGATCCTGACAGGTTTCTCTACCTTTCTCAGTTTCTGAACCTAATGATTATTTTTATCCAATCATTATTTAGTGATCTTTCTTACACTGCCCTAAGAAGAGTTAAATATCCTTCCTCAGTTTTGCAGATAGAGTAATTGAAGTGTGCAGTGATTAACAAATTACATTTCCTGGGTCAGAAAGTTAGTTCATGGCAGAGCTAATAATGGGACTTATATCTCTGGTCTTAACAATTACAGTGTGACAGCACAGCATCCCTCAAAGCAGAAGTTTCAAAACTAAGCATTTAGTTATGACATTGACAAAATGGGGTGCCTTCAATTTGTTTGCTGACCTTGGGCTAGTGAATAAGCCAGCTACTCAACCTGAAGGATATCTATGCTGTGAACAGCATATTCAGATTCTACAGAACATATATTTTATTTTAATATTTTGTAATAAGAATATTCCTGTTGTAGAATTCCTGGTGTTATTGCTTTGGGCACACTATAAATTCTTTATTGTAGTAACTGAGCACTCACGTCTTAACAAATTTCCGTTATAGGATCTCTGTGTATAAGAAATGGCTACTACCCCATTTTTAAAGCAGTTTCAAAACCAAAGGTCACAGAAAAAGTCTCTGGTGCAGCAAAAATTTAAATTCAGATCTCCTAGATTTTAAATTGGATTAACATATCAGTGGATGAACCTTCCTAATTACTGGACAAAAATTCCTTTCGGTAATCATCCCAAATTCACAAAAAGCATAAAACAATGGCTCTGCAAAAAAAATGTGTTTTCCTGCTCCCTAGGCTTGCTACAGGGCTTGATCTAAAGCTTAGCGATAACCAAGTTAGTTTGGGAAGTCAGTGTCTCACATTCACCTGAGGATGCTGATACAAGTTGGGAGTAAGGAGAAGGCCATGAAAAGTAAAAACGTGACTTCTGCAAAGAAAATAAGATTTAAAGAGGGGGGAGAAGAGGAAACAATGAAACATGATGAGAAGGAAAGCATAAAACCTAGCAGAGATGTAGAGGAACCAGTGCTGACTGTGTAGGAGTATGTCACAGTAGGGAAAAAGCTAGCCATACCTAAACTTCTCTGTAATGTCCGAGCTGTACACGTGTCTTTAGAACACAGACACAAGTGGAAGTCTCTGCACAGGATGCACTTCCAGTTCTGGCTCATTGAGTTAGATTAAAGACTTCCAGGGAAGTGCAGGGTGTTTTACATACATGAGAACTGTACTTGGATATGATAAAATATCACAACTGTCAGTCTAAATCGGAATCAATTTGCATGGTAAAGCTGCGAGGGTTGCAATTTCTTTCTTTTCCTTTCTCTGCAATGAGGAACTTCCCCTGATTCAGTAGGGAAGATTGATCCTGGATGTCTGCATATGCATTTGAAAAAGTCTGGCTCTTCAAGTGTGACTCATTACTATTGGACCCGATTGCTCAGAGGGGAGAGAGCTCTGCACAGAAGTACAACAGTTGCTAGTCTGCGTTTGTTGGCTTCTGCAGAGTCCACAGGAACTGAAAATCTCTAAATACATATATCTGGAGTGGAGATTTGCCCATGTTAATGTGAGAATGAGTTAAGTTCCGGAGAAAGAGAAGTTCCTTAAAAAGAAATAAAAGAGAAGGTACTGAGAACAATGTGGGATTTGCAGGCTGGACTTGTTAAAAATACCTAAGGGAATATTTGTATACTACCTTTTTTCCAGTGGCAAAGCTAGCAAAGTCATCCTCCCAGCTACTCCCTCCTTTCTGCTCTACTCCCATTGCAGTTCTTTGTACACCCTGATGTGCTAATTACACTTGTCATGGGACTGTGATGGACCTAGGCCATGTAAACAATGTAAATGTCTAAAAAAATATGTTGGAAGCTAATTTTTAAACCCGTATCAGTTTAACACCCAGATCCTCATGCGGCATCATAAACGGCTACACTAGAATGACTTTGGGGTGGCAAATGGCAGCAGGCAGCAAGTATAAAACTTTAAATGTAGGAAAAAGTGGGAGCTTCTTGGTTGCTGCTAAAGAAAACAAGTGTGCAGAACACCACCACAAAGAGTCCGAGTACCAGGCCTGAAATGTTTCTCTCCCTGAGGTAACCATATAACTCTTAACAAGGATAGCTTATAGTATGGTCTCAAGAGGTTCAGTTCATTATGATTTTGGATGACCCAGTCACAAAAAGGAAGTTTGTGAGCAATCATCATCACGACAAAGCAATTGAGTACACCAGTAAATCTATTCTCCTTACAACAACCTGGAGAAAATGAATAAAATAACACAAAACCAGAAATTCACACAGCCTGTTTTTAAAACTCCTAATTTACGGATGTATTTGACACACTTTTTCTAGGCCCCAGACTGCTGGGAAAACTGCCCCTTTTTTAGTCTGATGTATGGATTTCATCGAGACTTTCAGTGTGAACTCCGAAGTTGAAAACACATCCACTGACCTTAAACTAA
The DNA here is from genome assembly GCF_030463565.1 of Pelecanus crispus. NCBI lineage: Eukaryota > Metazoa > Chordata > Aves > Pelecaniformes > Pelecanidae > Pelecanus > Pelecanus crispus. The sequence goes on from NC_134645.1 coordinate 109,232,104, forward strand.
TTTATATCACACCAGTTTTATTTAGTTTTTAATCTATGCCCTATAAACCAAGACAAAAGCTAGAGTTTTCTCGCTTTCATGGAATATCTGCATTAGGTGAGCAGTACAGATAGTCCGTAAGAGAGATATACAGATAACCCTTGTATTTTTTACGATGACTTAGTGGCATAAACTGTGATGCTTTTTCCATTACAAATAGTAAGGAAATCTTCCTCTTACCTGAAGGTAATGGCACGGCCTCAAGGAAGGTTTGATTTCCTGATGAACCAGAGGCTTATCTAAGTTCAGTGATGATTTGCGATAAGCTTCTTTAGCCTGACTTACTGTAAGCGTGGACCAAGAACTCCTTTTCATATATTTACCATCCGGGGTCATTGCTAACCCTTCACAAGCTGAACATTTCACGTCATTGTTACTTTTGGAAGTCTTCAATGAGAGATCCCCAAAATGCCCCTGGAGTGCCTCAGGGTAGCAATGGGATATATGATCTGCATGGTGCCTATTTACCACACTAGGGGTTCGGTAAGTGCTATCACTGTCCAAATTATCATCAGAGCTCCACCAGCTACTCATTCCAGATTTATGCTTGGTTTCTGGTTTTCGCTCCTTACTTTTACTCCTTTTGCTATGCTTGGAATGGTGCCCATGATGATGGTCGTCCCCGCGACTGTCTCCCTTTGTTCCATTAACATTGCCCTTGGATGATCCTTCCAGAGAATGAGATTTAGTAAAAAGTTTCTGGACTGAATGAACGAGATGGCGTATTCTTCCTGGGCTCTCACTGCGTTGTTCTGCAGCTGTTGAGGTCCTCTGGTACTGCAAAGTGTGAAACCCATCCCGGTGAAGAGGAAGTTGTTTCTCAAATTGGTCCAAAAGATTTGCAGGAATACGGTTAATCTTAGGGTTACCGTGAGACATGGCGCAGTCGTCTCTTGAGTCGTAATGTGAGCTGTAGTGCATTCTGGGGAAAGTGCTACTTGACATGTGATCGCCCATTACCATGGGCATCATCATGCATTCAGAATGAATGGAGCTGCGTGGCGAGCAACGATGGTGATCCATCGGGCAACTCTCTGTGGGGCTGAGAAGATACGATTGCCTTGGCTCCTGCCCATGGTGGATATGGTCGTGGGTGTGTTCACAATCTTCAGGGGATGCTAAGCCACAAGTATGAGCTGAACATAACTGTGGTTGGTTGCGACTACCAGATAATCCTTTCATATTCCTCGGAGCAGGAGAGTATCTTTCTTCATTGAAGTGCTGAGAAGGCGACCATGAGTACTGCTGGTCTGTCAGGAGAACACATAAAACCTGTTATGTGTCTGATTGAAAGATTAACTTGCAAAATCCAAGTATATTGCAAAACTAAACATTTTTTCTCTATGAGCTTGATGGAAAGTCTTAACATTCATGGAATTTCATTCACCATTTTAAAACTAGTTAAAATTGCTCACTACGAGCAAATTATGGGGTGAATGCAGCCTCCTTCCTGTTTGCAAAATTGCCTGCTAGCAGTTCTAAATTTTATGAAGCTATTCGTTATGCAGATTTACTCAAATAGACTTAATGGCTACATTCAAGTATTCAGTTTATTATTTGATAGTTGGAATTCGTATGTCAAGCTTTGTGGTTAGTCATTTAAGTTACATGGGTCTAGCTTCTATTTCTGTGGTTTCACAGTTGGATATCTTAACCTAAATGTATCTTTTGTCCATGGAGCCATTTTTGTATCACAAACTGAACTTCATTTTCTTAAATGAATCTTAGCTTCAGGATCCCAAGTTCACTGTTCATAAACATAAATAATAAACAGCAAAGAGAAAAAGAATATGAAGATGCTGAAATGAAGCTAATTTTTATGTCACTAAACAGTATATGAATAAGCATTTCATACTATTTGAACATCTGTTATCCTTAGTCCAGAAGTATTATCGCTATTCCCATACATGTATAGTCTTCTCTATTAGACAGTTTTTCCCTTTTTATGTCCAAATTACAAAATATTTATTTAATGACTCTATGTTATTTCTCATTAAAAAAAAAATCTTTAGGTACAAGCTATGGGTTTTTATATACTCGCTTATTTGTTCCTATGGATCATGTGCTCCAAGTTGTGGTTATTAAACAAGCATGATTACTAAATAAGAGTAGCTTGTAAGCAAAGATTTTCATACTCAAGCCTTTGATTTTTTTTCCTCTCATGCAATTTCTTGCAGCTGTCAAATCCTACAAACAGAAAATTAAAAATCCCAGAAATGCTTCATTTTGATTTTCTCATTCACTTTCCCTCTTCAATTTCAGCTTATTTAAGCAACATTTCAAAAGCAGACAAAGATATAGGATGCAAGACAATCCCTTAGAGGATCAGACAGATGCATAAGTGTTTATACAACCCACTTAGCACAGTCTTTCTGCAAATTTGCTCTAAAGAATCTAAATAATCTTGCACAGGTGCCCGATACAAGGAAGCTGAAGGCCTCAACCAGAATGGAAGCCAGAGAATACGTACTCATTATATATAACAACATAACTGGACACTGGAGACCAGCCTGTGGAGATAACACAGTAGCCAACAGCATTTTGAGGGATTTCTAAGCACATGGCAAAGCTCTCCTAAATCATATTCCCACTGCTGGTGAAAACTCAATGCCTAGACATGGTCATGAAACAGATCAATACCCATATCTCTTTAATTGTATTCAACTAATAAGTGTTATGTCATGGTGCCTTCAGTACAGAATGCAATTTGTTACAAGTCTTTAGCATCAGCAATCTCATGACCTAAATGCTCTAAATTTCCTATAGTGGAAGATGCTTAGATAATTTTATTACATCCTAATTTCAACAGAACTCTACATAATGTTTTAAAATGAATGTAGCATTAAACTAATAAACAATAAAGTATCCTTCATCCTGGGCACAATCCTGCCACACTAAAGTCAAAGATAGATTTAAGGGTCCAAATGTCACCTCCAGACTTTATCATGGTGCAAAACTGATGTATGTGTGCATATATCCTTTCCTGCTATTTTATTCTTATACCACTTTACTTAATTCTTGGCTATTTTCACATTAAAATAAAAACTTATTACTGTTGATTACTCAGTCTGTTGTACTATTTAGGTTATAATACCCTTCATAAACGTAGTTACAAAAAGGAAATACAACTGTTTCTCTGAAATAACATAATTCTGATTATCCAATTAAAAGTACAGCTATATATAGACAAGGTAGTAAATTACAACAGTGCATTGGGATTCAGCTACATAAGTAGCACTGTAATTAATGGTACGTAACCCAGTATATTACCAAACACTGTCAGGGGAATAATAATGGTCCATGTGTTGAACTTAGCCTGTGCTTCCCGTAACAGGTTCCCAAAGCACCTGACAGAGATTACTGCATTAGTTCTTACAATCCCATGAGATGTAGAAGGCACTATTCTCCTTTTACAGAAAGGGAAACTGGAATACAGGCAACATTTTCCAAAGTTCTTGTGGATTTGCTGATTTTCATTTTCACAGTGGTATGAGCCAGAGGGAGGTGGAAGGACGCTCTTCCGTCAAACTGACAGCATGATGAGAGTCAACCCTGAGCTTTTTCGTCACAATCTTGCACATCTGTGAATGAAGGGAACTCTCGCACTACAACTCTGAATTGCCAATGCATTAAAAAAAAAAGAAGGAAGGGCATGGCAGAGATCCAGAACAAAAGAAAGAGTTAGACAGGAATAAGAAACTCATTCAAATGAGTTCCCTAGCACAGAACTGCGAGCCCCTGGTGATTTCTTTAGGCCTCACACAGCACCAAACATAGCCCAGAAGGCTTCAGATATTTACATCCTGTTGCATCCCTAGGAATATGAGACATCGTGATTTGATTGCACTGCAATGGATAATATAATAACAGCTTTTCCATTCTGCATGACTCCCTATGATTCTAGTCAGTGTAACTATAGAAAAATACAATTATCTGTATGTTGCTTTCACAGCCTTATAGAATTTTATGTGCCTCATGGAATGTCTGAATTATTTTGTCTGAAACACAGTAGTTAGAAACTACTATAGGCATTTAATAAGCATAATCAAAATAATTACAAACTGAATTAAGAAGGGGGCATTTTCCAAAAGTAATTTTTCCCTCTTAAATCTGCCATAGAGAGTAACTGATACTAGATAAAGTCCCAAATTACATACATGTACATGTCATCTAAATTTATCACTGCAATTAGGTTTGGGATCTGCTTGGGGCATCAAACCTGTTCTGTGTCCTAGGCACTGTTATTTCTTCTTACAAACCCTCTGAAAATCTTCAAAATTTTTCATTATAATATATAAATTTATCAAGTCATCTGTGCTTTGTATTGTTCAGTCAACTTGTTGAGGACGCCTGTTTCAGGGCTCGAAGAAACAGTTGAGCTATGGCTGAGTGAATTACTGTATGGTACCAGAACAGAGTAATTGACCATGTGCTAGCTCTTAGCCTGCCAGAAATGCAAAGAAAAATGTGCTAGCTTAAAATTCAATTAAGCTAACATGCTTTTCTAGCATTTGCAAGCGGCTAAAAGTGTGTCTATGGTCAATGTCCACAGCTGATTCATAAAAATTCATAAAGCTACAGTATTAATGTTTTTTTTTCTCAATCCTTTAAAAAGAAATTTAAGATTTTGGTATAACAAAATAATGCCAGATTTATCCAATAATGGCAGATGGGACTGGAATTTTAGTCTATGCCTTGAAGATAATGATATCTAGAATAAAATATAAGCTGCTTCTCCCCCCACCCCCAGCATCTCCTATGTTTTCTTGGGGTAATCACTCAAAAAATATAAAAGTAATTGAGGATACTAATGTATAGTCCCTTAAAGAAAGTGCCACCATCACAACCAAAGAACTGAAGTGAGACAGAAGAACAAATAAACATAACCCAAAGCAGACAGAGGAATAGGAACAGAGAAAAAATATATTATATGTGAGCACAGGAATCGCGCTTTTTTCGGTTTCAGCAGAGCAAAATGGAAACTTTCCATTGACTTCAGTGGATAGTCAGATAATACATAAAGACTGGGGGTGGACCTAGAGCAAGACATAGGCTGTTATGTCAGAGAGAATCCAGTAATTCCAAAATCCTGAAAAATCTCTTAAAGTTCTTCTTTTCAGAGAGTACTGTACAGGTATAAGTCAACCTTTAACCTTGACTGATGGAAGGATTTCTGCATCCCTTCCTGTCTGCTTCAACTCTCCCTGTTATGCCATGTCCTTTCCTGCTTTTTTCCTCTGTTTTTTCTTCTGGAATTTCTGATGCAAAAAGATCTTGCTCTCTTACTCCAAGCAGATGTTAGTTTGCCTGTCTTCAGGGACTGGTCACAATTTTTAGAGCATTCAAGCTTCTTCCTTGTGCCAGTCAGTATCAAGGGAAGAAAGAGAGGTTCAAGGACCAAGACTATTGTTTGAAATAATGAATTAGAATTAGTATTAATGTCTAGGGCAAAAGGGCTAAAAACCTCTCAGCAATGAAAAATAAGGTCTGTGCATCTCTAGAGTTCCTGGAACACTGCTCTTTGCTAAAGAGAACCAATGTAAAAACACTGGAAACCTCTCTGGCATTCAAAAGAAGTGCAGGTCTCCACAAATCTTTTTGTACAAATCTTTTTGTGTGTTACGTACTGAAAACAAGCTTTCAGAGCATAATAATAATTCCTGGAACTACTAAATGGTGCCTGATTTTTGCTTTTATTTATTTATTTGTTTATTTAGTTATTTATTGCAAAGCACCTTTTTTTCTATTGAGAAATGAATTTAAATTGCTTTAAACTTATAAGCCCCTTGGTAAACTGCTTACCCATCTGAAACATTTGTGCTGTTTTTATTGGAGAAGAAGCAGCTCTTTTGCATACTGTAACCAGTAAAATGCATTGCTGAAAAGAGATACCTAATCTTGCTTTCAAAAAGATGTGCTATAGAAAACCAGACTGCTGCATTGTGCTATTTCACTCCACTCAACTAGTGCTGCAAACTATTACGAAAAAAATATACTCACAGTCTAACCTATAACTAATACAAATATTAAATAGTGTAAAAACAAGTATATTAATCAAATAAGTACATATTAAATACTAAAATGCCTAAATAAAATGTTTTAGCTGGACGTTTGTCTGCCCAAGGACTGTGGTAAGTAGTGTTAGATGAGCACCATTTCCTCATTAACTTGTTATAGGATTTTTCTCTGTTTTATTCTAACCTTGAAAATTAATATTTCCAGGGATTGAGAAGAGTGACTAACCTGCCAAGTCCAAGGAAGAAATTCTGGAAATGCCTTAAGCTGCTATACTGGTCTCATGAGATTTTCAACCTATTTATGTAGCACAACACCCTGCATAAAATTTACATAAAATTGCAAAGATTGGGAGACTACCTGACTTTAACCTCCAGCTTTAGAAGATGACTTGTATTTTCTGTTACACTGAGTTGATGCATTTGCACTGCATGCAGTGCATTCACCTATCTGTGAATTCTTATCTAACATCTCAGGCTCCTTACTTGAAATACTGAACTTTGAGGGGTAGCATCCCCTCAAAAATAAGTAATATCAGCTCTCTCAGGACTATTGCAACAAAGGTACTTTATGCAACCAGTCTCCCTGCACAGTCAAAGGAGAGAAGTAGGCAGTTCTGGGGACCTAAAGCCAAACACCAAAATGCCCAAGGTTGTCAGACAAACACTAGCCATGGGCTGTATGTGGTTTCCTATCTTGTTCTGACTCTTAAGCCTGAAAATGAAACACCTCTCTATTCAGGATCCTGAGCTGTCCTTGTGGTAGGCATGTATGGCTGTGTTTACGCTAGTAGACTAAACAGCGCAGGAGGACGTGATCAGTCCATACAGTTAAACTGTTGCCATCATAGTTTCATACTATGTGAATAGGACTCTTCCAGCCAATATATAGATATGATTTCAAGAATAGCATGGGCCAAAGATTGTTAGAAATATGCTGTCTGGATGTGGTCTTATTTTGGAGCATGAGAAACTGGCATGATTCATCTCAGCCTGAAGTACATATCTAAAAAATGTCAGATGAATACCACCCTTCATGTACATATTTATCCCTGCTGACTACAGCGAAAGCTGTGGATGACAAGTTCCCATGCAGAAAACTACATCATAAATATATAAATTTAGGTGATCTGAGGCACATGTCTAATGCTAAAACATGGAAAATTGTTTGACAGCCCAAGCTAATTCAGTGGAACCACATGATGAATAATGACCAAGGATAAGATGTTTTTTATAACTGCCGTGTTAGATAAAAATGGACATGCAAATTCTGTTCCTAAAACAGCATCAGTGACCAGAGCATACCAATTTGGAGCAAAGTCAAAAAACCCAAAAGGAGAGGTAGGGGGCATGTGGAGTGCTGCCATTTATTCAGTAGTCACAGTTCTGAGCACTGACGGAGGTGTCTGCAGGTGGAACAAATATTTGATGGCACCCAATCATATTGTTCAGCACAACAATTCTCCGACAGCTCCATCCATCTTTCAAATAGAGATTAGTGGACTGGCAATCCAACATCCGAAGGGATTTATTTCTGAGATAAATAAGCACAATCAGAGAAAGGGGCATATAGTAAAAGGAGTGTAGAATAACTCTCTATGAGCAAGAATGGGATCTTTGAGGTGGCGGGGTGGGAGGTGGGGGTATTGAATTTCAGGGGACACATAGTACAATATCCTGGGAGGAAGAAAAGTACAGAGAAATGCGATCACTGGGGAAATCTGTGACGAGGGACATGTTAAAGCATAGATACAACACTGTCTGGCATGGAGAACAGGGCGTGCTGTATGTGAAAAAGGAGAAATATGGAAACAGTATTTGAAGAATGATGACATCTCACATCTTATGGGAGGAAGAATGGGCACTTAGACTGTACAGGTAGGATGAGAGGCACAATATTGTGCCCATGCCATGACAAAGGACAGGACAGAAATCCATTAGAGGCAATACGGGATTTGCAAGAAGATTCAGGGTTTGGAGTGGAGGGATGCAGGGAGTCCTCAGGATGATGCAAAATTAATTTCTATTGGCTTGAAGTGTATGATGTCCTAGTATTGATTGGTATGTAGCACACAGCCCTTCACAGTGCTTTTCAAGTTTGAAGTACATTGCCACTATTCACCTTTTCAACAGTGCTGTGACAGAGGTAAGTCCACAAAATGATTTATGACTAACATTTTTTTCCAGAATCTGTATGATCAGTGAAGCTTTTGAAAAAAATATAAAGTGTCATGATTAGATTGACCTAAACTAACTAGAACGTAAGCTTTCTTCTGGAGAAATACAGCTGTATGGAGTCAACCAGGGCTTTGGTATCATTGAACAATTGATTATAAGAACATTGGTTATAATACTTCCAAATACAGACCAGAAAAGCTAGCTAAACACCATTAAACTTCTTTTGTTCCTTATTGTGCCTGGCTTTATGGACTTCTTTTCCTAGAGAAAATTTTGCTGCTTGCAGTTACTAGGTCAAATACAGGAGACAATCAGTTTCCCTTGGTGTCATTAAAACTGCAACAATTTTCTCAGCAATTAAAGAAAGCCAAAGTAATTGGGTAGTACAGCTAAAAGATATACAAAGGAATCTACACGTGACTCTAGAAATAAAAGGGAAATCTTTGTCACATTGATGGCAATGACAAATCTCCCATTAGCTTCACCAGGGTCGGGGTTAGCTCTACGCATTTGCTGAGAAAAGTTCTTGGTCAGTTTACCTATGAATCCTGGTGTCACTTGAGGACGATCACCTCTAATCAGGGCTGTATTTTACAGAAAGCACAATTCATGCTGGACTGGAAAAAATATGTTAAAAGCCTGGAAGTGTCCCCAGTTAGGAAGATGATGGCACGGAAGGATGAAACGGTTCTGCTAGCACAGGGGCCAAGATGTAATCCCAAGGGTCCAAACCACTTGGACCAACTACTCAGCTGAACGGAACTACCAAATATTCAAGATTTATTTTCTACTAAGAAATGCTTATCATTGATTCTTAAATGAAAATCAAACAAAATAAATAATGCTGATGTTTATGAACTTCTTCCTTGAATGATTTTTTTTTTTTTTGCTTAGCATTTCTGGAATTCTTCTGAATTGTCCTTTATTTATGATGACCTATCATGGAGGAAGTTTACGGTCCTCTGTAATACTGAGGGGACTGCAAGAACTGATGTTTCTCTAGCCAAGCAAAAATATTTATCATACATTCCTTCTAAATTGCCTTTTATTATTTCTTTAAAACATGGATATATTTTAAAGATTTTGCTTATTTTATAGAGTGCTCTTCTGGGAAAGAAATGATCTAAGCATTAATTCTCAAAAGCATCGATTACTGCCACAGAACATATGACTGTTCAATTTAAAATACCTTTCTATTTCAAAATCCCCTTTACTTTTTTTTTAAACATTCAATACAGCTTTTAAATTGTCAGAACTGAAGAAAATTATTTGATTTTCTGTTTGCTTCGGCATCAGTTCTTTACAGCCTTTTGATTCACCAAAAGTTTCAGAGTTTCAGCCTTGGTCTGACCCAAAACAATTATTTCTTTTACTTTTTGGAGTTCATCATTATCTGCTCAGCTGTAAACCCTTGGCACTGCCTCTTGCTGCTTTGTCATTGTGTTGTGAACTTTTCTGCTCAGCTCAACCCACTGAGATGGAGGAGGTCTCATCCTGATTTTCCTATGGGGTGCAGGAAGAAACAGCAGCCTGGTGACAAGTTCCCTTTTAAACCTGTTGCCATAGTAACAGGCAGAAAATCTCCCGCTTTCCATAACCTTCAGACTGGGAATTTTTCAAATCAGGGTGCTGTCTCTTTTCTGCCTGTCTGAGCTCTGTTTTGGGTCTGTGAGAAATATTGCAAATATTAATTGCCTTTTCCCACAACCATTAGCACCCAGATTTTCCATGTGGCAGTGAAGGGTCAAACTGTGAACCCTGCTCCTGGGACGAGGTGGTGGTGTAAGTACCCACACCCTTGGCAAGTTTGAGACAGAGCATCTGTCTGATTATTTGTAAAGAGAAATGACTTTGTAAAAAGATGGAAAAAACAAATGGAATTGCACAAGAACTTTACGATGAAAGGTGACAACTGAACTCACCAGTGAAAGCCTGGATTGTATTAGCAAGATTTGCTGGTGTTAAACCTGCTGCACTAGTTACACTAGTGCAAATCCCCTTAGGAAGACAGACTGAAATAGTGACCTATGTGACCAGCACTGTGAGAGACAGCCGTGGTCACGTACCTCCACACTGGAAGCACCCCTACCACCCTGGTTGTGCCAATACAAATTGTCCTGCCCTCGACAGAGCCTAAGTGGTCCATAATGAATATGGAGGTAGCTTGGCATGGTAACTTTTTTCTAGGAAAATGGAGAGCACATCATTTAAGCTGCCCGTCATGGGAATACATTTAAAAGGCTGCACATTTTATCCTTTTGAATGGAGACGATACAGTGAAGACACTCTGAAGAAGGCAGGTATGGCGAAGCAGGCAGATGAGTCAATCTCTCATCTCCATTGCAGCTGTTGCACCCTCTATAGGAAAGTAAATGTTGCGGATCAGCTACGCGCCCAGGTGTTACAGAGGTCAGCAGGGCATGAGGGAGAGAAAAACATCCCTCCTTTGCTAACATCCCACCTGTGAAACTTAACTCAAGCTGTTTCACCTTCTCCCCACTTCTCTCTTGTCCTTGGGAAGGTCTTTCATTCATTCCAGTTCAGACACTGGAAACAATAGTCCAGATGTGGCCTAACAATGGGTTGAAGCTTCCCAATTTAGAAAAAACATATTCCCTTTGCAACTGAACTTAGGAACCTCCTCAGCTGGACAGCCCTGTCAGAATGCACAAATCATTTAGAACAAAAAAATTTGCTTCTTGGCAAAGTAACGAATGCGTAAACCCTTTTGTATTCTGTAGTAGAAATGGATGAATAATTCATAACAAATAACCTATTTGATTAATCTTACATCCTTACAAATATCTTCTCCTGTTTGTGAATTGACCTTGGGCCTAATGGGATTTTTGCAGAGTTGTCTGACATTATGAGGTGCTTAATTTTTAGAAACAGCTTCTGGTCTGCAGATTGTTAGTAAGCATTTGTTGCCAACAGCCTATAATTAAAATGCAGGATAGTTAGCATGTTTTTATATGATGCTTGGGCCATATGATATGATTTTGTTCTAGGACTGCAAGTAATTCATGGAATACACTCCAAAGCATAACTAAAAGGAATTTAAAGTTCAAAATTTATTTTCTGGAAAACATTCCCCATTATTTCATTAACATTTTCTGTGATCTTGATCATACTACTCTACAGTTTCTGGGTACAGGAAAATGAAGGATTTAAAGTGGAATTATTTAGAAGTATGATGGAATAATAATAAAAAAGGCTATCTTTTGCAGTATCTGTTCAGATAGTCACAGTAAGCAAGTAAGACAGTGACACAGAGACATCGGGGCATCTCGTATTTAAAACCCCTTGTAAGTTTAAAAGACTTTTGTATCTCCATGCCAAACCACTTGTCTACATATTTTTATTATATGGAAGAAAGACAGTCCTGTGGTTAGAGGATTAACTTGGGAAAACTTCAGTCAAGTCAATTTTTTGTACAGTCCAGGATAAGGCCAAGGGAAGTGATAACAGTGGCCACCGAGAGGCATGACCTTGCCTCACTGGGTTGAAGTTAACTTTTGTCAATATCTCTTGTAGACTCCCTACCTCAGTTCCCCATAGCACAAGAAGAAAAGTAACTTCTGTACCTCCGAGGGTTAGTGTCAGAAAGCAGGGAAACATTCAGTCTCTGGGATAATGCCCATCTAAGACTTTAAAATAAAGTATTTCTTACTGTGCCTGCTAATTACAGGGATAAGTGTCACTGTAGCAGTTTATTCTGTGTGGCCAAGCCCTGTGTCTGACTGAAGTCCCACCAGCTCCAGTCAAAGTCTACAGCTGCTTAAGCATCCCTGGATGTTCTGGGTGGAGGTGGATTGAGGCATGGATCTGGCACAGAGGAGAGCCGAGCACCCGCTGCCAACCCCTTGTCTGTCCTTGGGAAAATTTCCTGTCATGCCTGTTATATGAAGCTAAAACCCATGAAAAGTGCGGTGTTGAGACACTGACTGCACTGAGGAAGGCTGGATAATTAGGTAGAAAGACAGACAGACTGGAAAGTCGGGCCTTTATTTATTTTTTTATTTCAAGAATAGCTAGATCCTTTCTTCCTTTCAACACATAAGGTCATAAAGGCATGATCATGCAATCAACAGTGATTGAATAACCATGAGTTACTGTCTGACACTTGAACCATACCAATTAATCAAAAGCACAACTGCATCAACTGTGAAATAAAAGTACATTTTTGTAACCTGCCCTTAAACTCCCTTACAGTTTACTTTGCAATTGGGGCAGGTTAAGAGCATTATTAGTAACTGCAACCTGTTTTATAGGTTTCAACCTTTTTCTTAACATCAACTCAATATCCTTTCCTAAAGAGAAAACAGTAATTTACTGAAACAAAAAGCCTTTAGTGTGGGTTTTCTTTCTTTGCTTAACATTAGAAGCTGCTAAGTGTTAAACTTGTGTAAAATAAATGTTTTCCTTACCTATAAAAATGAGTTAAAATAATTTTTCAATAATCTATTTTTCCCTCTTTACTCTGCGCATGTACTACATATTAAAATCTGTATTTAACGAAAAGTTCATCCCATCTTCCCTGTTCATGTTTCTTTTACTATTTGAATACACTTTGAGCATGGCACATTTTCCATATGTCTCTTCGTTTTTGACAACCAAAGGAAATTGTTGGTTTTTTCTAATACATTAGCATTGTTCAGATTTTATAACCACCAGCTAGGAGAAAGCTTGGAATTGGAAGAACTGCAGTTTCCATGAGACTTAGAGTGAGCTGCTTGAGATCACGCATGTCAGATCTCTTGCTCCTACCACCATGCCCTGCTACCTTTATCAGGTTACTTATTTGAGATATTACTAGTGAAAAGAATAGGAATTTTTGGTGTGAGTGTGAATTTTGTAACCATGACAATACTTACCACCCTGAACTCTGTTAACAAATAAATGGTAATGGAAAAGCTATGAAATATCATTCTTGAGAACAGACTATGAATGTTTGGGTAAGCTTTTTTTTCAAGGAATCCATTGCATTTCTGCCTGTTTTAACTAATGAGGTCTTTTATAGAATCAATAATGTAAAAGAGTTGAGATCAGTCCCATCCCCTGATACCTTTTCCCAATTAAGGCAGTGGATCATTGTATTAATAATATTATTTAGTGACTATTCAGCATTTTCATTCTGGTGAGATACTGTGCAAACATTAATTAATCCCCACCAAAGCCCTGAAACCTCACTAGGAAATATTAAACCCGTTTTACAAATAAGGGCCTGGAGCCAGAGATTTTTCAGTACCAGAGAGACTGTAACTTGAAGTTCCTTGGGACAGTGAGAGTCTAGAATAATGAATGGTCCTGCATTTAGAGCTACCTTAAAGAACATCATCTCTACTCTGCCTTGACTTGCAGCAATTTTACTTCTCAAGGAAAACCCTTTCTGTGTTTTTTTCAGGAATGAATGTCTCTACCAGTCCTTCAGATTGAGGCTGTTCATACAAAATAATTACACAGTCATTGGGGTATATGGGGGGCAGGGGGGAGAGAGAGCGCGCGTGCCCATTTCCATAGCCCAGTGATTAGAGTATCCACCCAGATTCAGATATCTCTCCAATGAATATTTAACTCTATACATGTGCAACAGCAAGAAAAAGTGGAAACTGAGAAAGATCTAATAGTTTGTAGCTTTTTCACTGATGTTATGTTCAGTTCATGGATTTGAACTCAAATCTTCAAGTAATGGAACACAGCGCCAGGGGACAGACAGACAGATGGACAGTGCTGCACTGGAGGGCTATAAGCTCTTCAGAAGGGATAGGCAGGGTAGGAAAGGCGGTGGGGTGGCTCTGTATGTTAGGGAGTGTTTCGACTGCATAGAGCTTGACAGTGGTGATGACAAGGTGGAATCCTTATGGGTAAGGATGAGGGGGAAGGCCGGAAAGGCGGATGTCCTGTTGGGAGTCTGCTATAGACCACCCAACCAGGATGTAGAAGTAGATGAGGCATTCTATAAACGGCTGGCAGAAGTCCCACAATCGCTAGCCCTTGTTCTTGTGGTGGACTTCAACTTGCCGGACATCTGCTGGAAATACCACACAGCAGAGAGGCAGCAGTCTTGGAAGTTCCTAGAGTATGTGGGGGATAACTATCTAATGCAGCTGGTAAGCGAGCCTACCAGGGGAGGTGCCCCGCTTGACCTGCTGTTTACCAACAGAGAAGGGCTTGTGGGAAATGTCGAGGTCGGAGGCCGTCTCGGGCTTAGCGACCACGACATGATAAAGTTCTCAATTTTGGGTGATGCTAAGCGGAGGGGCAGCAAAACTATTACCATGGACTTCCGGAGGGCAGACTTTGGCCTCTTCAGGACCCTGGTTGTGAAAGTCCCTTGGGAGGCGGTCCTGAAGGGCAAAGGGGTCCAGCAAGGCTGGGCCCTCTTCAAGAAGGAAGTCTTAAGGGCGCAGGAGCGGGCTGTCCCCGTGTGTTGTAAGACCAACCGGAGGGGAAATCGACCGGCCTGGCTGAATAGGGAGCTTTTGCGGGGACTCAGGGAAAAAAGGAGAGTCTACCACCTTTGGAAGAAGGGGCGGGCAACTCAGGAGGAGTACAGGGATCTTGTTAGGTCCTGCAGGGAGGAAATTAGAAAGGCAAAAGCCCAGCTAGAACTCAATCTGGCCAGTGCTGTAAAAGACAATAAAAAATGCTTTTATAAGTACATCAGCAATAAAAGGAGAGCCAAGGAGGATCTCCATTCTTTGCTGGATGTGGGGGGGAACATTGTCACCGAGGACAAGGAAAAGGCTGAAGTACTTAACGCCTTCTTTGCCTCTGTGTTCAACAGCCAGACCAGTCATCCCCAGGGTACTCAGGCCCTTGAGCAAGAGGATAGGGATGGGGACCAGAATGGAGCCCACATAGTCCAGGAGGAAGCAGTTAATGACCTGCTACGCCACCTGGACGCTCACAAGTCTATGGGGCCAGATGGGATCCACCCGAGAGTACTGAGGGAGCTGGCGGAGGAGCTCGCCAAGCCACTCTCCATCATCTATCAGCAGTCCTGGTTAACAGGGGAGGTCCCTGATGACTGGAGGCTTGCCAATGTGACGCCCATCTACAAGAAGGGCCGGAAGGAGGACCCGGGGAACTACAGGCCTGTCAGCCTGACCTCGGTGCCGGGGAAGATTATGGAGAAGTTCATCTTGAGCGAACTCCACAGGCAAGTACAGGTAAACCAGGGGATCAGACCCAGCCAGCACGGGTTCATGAAAGGCAGGTCCTGCTTGACCAACCTGATCTCCTTCTATGACCTGGTGACCCGCCTGGTAGATGATGGAAAGGCTGTGGATGTCATCTACCTGGACTTTAGCAAAGCTTTTGACACCATCTCCCATAATATCCTCCTCGGGAAGCTGGCAGCTCACGGCTTAGACAGGCATACTCTTCGCTGGGTAAAGAACTGGTTGGGTGGCTGAGCCCAGAGAGTTGTGGTAAATGGTGTTAAGTCCAGTTGGCAGCCGGTCACGAGCGGTGTTCCCCAGGGCTCTGTTTTAGGGCCAGTCTTGTTCAATATCTTTATCAATGATCTGGATGAGGGGATCGAGTGTGCCCTCAGTAAGTTTGCAGACGACACCAAATTGGGTGGGAGTGTCGATCTGCTCAAGGGTAGGATGGCCCTGCAGAGGGACCTGGACAGGCTGGATCGATGGGCCGTGGCCAACTGTATGAGGTTCAACAAGGCCAAGTGCCGGGTCCTGCACTTCGGTCACAACAACCCCATGCAACGCTACAGGCTTGGGGAGGAGTGGTTGGAAAGCTGCCTGGCCGAAAAGGATCTGGGGGTGTTGGTAGATAGCCGGCTGAACATGAGCCAGCAGTGTGCCCAGGTGGCCAAGAAGGCCAACAGCATCCTGGCTTGTATCAGGAATAGTGTGGCCAGCAGGAGCAGGGAGGTGATTGTCCCCCTGTACTCGGCGCTGGTGAGGCCGCACCTGGAATACTGTGTCCAGTTTGGGGCCCCTCAATACAAGAAAGACATTGAGGTGCTGGAGCGTGTTCAGAGGCGGGCAACGAAGCTGGTGAAGGGTCTGGAGCACAGGTCTTCTGAGGAGCGGCTGAGGGAACTGGGGTTGTTTAGCCTGGAGAAGAGGAGGCTGAGGGGAGACCTTATCGCTCTCTACAACTACCTGAAAGGAGGTAGTAGTGAGGTGGGTGTTGGTCTCTTCTCCCATGTAGTTAGCGATAGGATGAGAGGAAATGGGCTTAAGCTGCGCCAGGGGAGGTTTAGGCTGGAAATTAGGAAAAATTTCTTTACGGAAAGGGTGGTCAAGCATTGGAACAGGCTGCCCAGAGAGGTAGTGGAGTCACCATCCCTGGAAGTGTTCAAAAAACAGGTAGATGTGGCACTTCGGGATATGGTTTAGTCTAGTCTACCCTTGATTGGTTTAGGTGGGCTTGGTAGTGTAGGTTAATGGTTGGACTGGATGATCTTAAAGGTCTTTTCCAACCTAGATGATTCTATGATTCTATGATTCTATGTCCCAGCTGTCTGTAGTGGTGTTAATCACTAGCACAGCTGTAACTACAGAGCTTGTCTACACTGAACTTAACTGACTATCCCAAAACTTTTATAAAAGTCTTCCCAATTTCCATCTTCCATAGTTGCTCCTTCTTGTTTTACAGTGATTGTCTCTAAGGGAGAAAGGGACATCATATGTTTTCACAGCTAAGTCAGGAGGACAGGATTTCCTTCTGAAACTATTAAAGCCATCCACCTCTCTCCATTCATTAAATAGCGATCTTAGGTGCTTACTTTCAGAGGACTCCAATAGGGACCCAAAATTTAGAAGCAAGGACATATCTTTCCTTCCTTTTAGCTTTTTTTTTTTTTTCAGTCTTCTGGCCATAAATAGCTTAAGTTTTCGAAAGCAGTTTGGTTTCTTTGTAGTCTAGTTGTGATTTTATTCTTGTTTTTTACTTTCCTGTTCCTCAGTTGTGTTGACTAATCCCCATCTTCTTCCTAATCAGGGTGCTGGATGGTTGATCAGTTTAGTTCACATCTTTGTGTTAATCTTTGATTAGCTATTTCATATGAGGGTCCTTACTCCTGTAGACACCTGACATTTAATGTTATTGACTTATGCATAATTTACTCTGGCTTCAGAAATCCTGCAGTTCTTTCTCAACCAAATGGGAAAGAGAACAATTTTGACATACTTCTGGGGCATGATTCATCTCACCCTACGTTAAGCTTCTAAAGTAGGCCAAATCTGCTATGTCCTAGAAAGGTCTATCACTCTTCATTGACTCTAAAGGAAGTCCACATATCTACAGTTTAGACATCTACATCTGAATTACTTTCCAACTGTTAGATGAGATGATTTCTTCCCCGCGGCATTTGAACTCCTTCCTATGTGCTGTGAAATGGGGCAGCAGGGTAAAAAAACCCCAAATATCCAAGAAGGCTGAGAGATGTGCTCATTCCATGACTTTTCCATAGGATTCACTTGTGAGATTCCTAAGGAGCTTCATGTTTAACCATATCTTCCCTCTTACACTATTTTAATTAAGGCACAAACTGCCTGAAGGTTCTTCAGTCTCTTCCTTAACACATCCTTCTGTCCAATCTTTGGAACCTGTCCTGTAGCTTTTTTTCACTTGTTTTAATATTAAGTGGACAAAGTCCAATACAGATATTTTTACACTGAATGTTTATGGGACTCCCTGACTTGAGTGTCTAACTAACTCAGTTAGTTGCAACACTGCCTGTTTTAGAAAATCCTGTTCTAAGAGACTATTTAAACATAATGACATCCCCTGCCTGAATTCATGCTACTTGTTCAAACTGTTTTTTTTTCCTTAGTATAGCAATTATGATTTACCTTCCTATCAATGTGCAACAATAAGGCCAGGGCAAGATTTTATAATATTCTTGTAAAATACAAAAGTATCCTAACAACACAAAATAAACTGTTGTAGTGTATTAACATAAGCATATGCATAAAAGGAGAAAAATTACTGTTACACTAACTTCTGAAATGTAAGTATGCTCACTTTGAATAAAGGAAGCTTTAACTAGCAAACACACAGAAACCACTTTCCATATTTCTCTTCCAAAAATAACCATGTAAAGTAATTGCACATAAATCAAAATTTTGATGGATTTCACATAAAACAGTGACAATCTGAACATGAAATTCCAGGAACAGAAACTCAATTTTACACAATCTAAAAGGTATAAATCTGGCTACACTGAAGCCAGTGGGACACTTTACAACTAGCTTTGTGAGACAGAGGTATCGAGATTTCACTCATGGGCTTTATGAGTTTCTGATTGCTTTTTGCTTCTGTTATTTTTTAAAATTTAAAAGGTAACATTGAAAACTCTTTCTGCAATTACTATGTTTTCTAAGGGTAAGACAAAAAGAAAAAAGACAAAAGAAGGAAAGTTGCTAATTTCCTTGAACACCTTCTTTTGAATTCTTGGTTGCCTGGATGTCACCCAAATCTGATGTTTTTCTGCTTTTGATTCTCTAACCTTATATAGCAGGTGAGAAATTCCCAGAAGGACTGGACTGAGAGGTTTTTGGCCACTCTCATTAACACCGCCTGGTGTCATGCCTGCTGTGGGCTTTATGGCTGGAAAAGGCTGTACCACAGAGCAGCCTCCTGCCTCCTCACCCCACGGCGGCACCCAGCCTCTGGATGTACAAGCAGTACAAGTTATCCGAGAGACAATATCTGTACCTAGCTCCTCCTCTGGCGTCCCTGGAAAACTGAAGCCCGACTTGAGCAGATCGCCACCCTCTTCTTCTGAAAAGACAGAAACAAAGGAGCTATTTAATAACTCTGATATTTTGGTATATCCAGACATAAACTCTCCACTAGTTTTTAAATCCACTCAGTGACACCTATTACCATTCAGTATCTCTGATACCGTGAAGCTGTCGAGGTGCTATTATCTGCAGTATCTATTCCTCTTTGCCAGTTGTTCTAGTATTCTTTTTTTTTTTTTTTAATTTTGCCAGATATTTTCACATCACTAGTGTCATAATATTCATAAAGGCCTTTTTTTAAACACCTTTTACATTGTTCTTTTCAGCTTTGCTTAGTCACATTGAATTCTACTGCCTTTTAGCCTTAATGTGTTTAATCCAGGAAGAATCATTATTGTCAGTCCTCCAGTTGTACCTTTAGCTCTTCCCACCTCTGATGATAATAATGCCACTCATGATTCTCAGGCCATTTTCTTTACCTGTTATTCACAATTTCTGCAATTCTGAACCCTGACAATGCTGTGATGGTGACTTTCTCCTGTCAATAACATTTACTTTTGTGCCAGAGACAACTTCTGTAATTCTGGAAAAGTACTTAAGCTCAGATGATATGTCTACGCTGTATGAATGCAGTGAGGTACTCGGGAACCTGCCGAATGGCCTGAGTGCAGCTCTTAGCTACCCTGCCCATATTGCTTTCATAATTGCAGCTTGTTGCCTCTGCATTGTGCTCTTGTCATGCTGGCATACAAATTAATTTGGACCTGGCACCTAGCTCACATTTCTAAAATGGAGCTGCATATGGAAAATTGGGTTAGTAACACCTCCTTAAGGTACAAGATTGGCTTGAGAATACATAGTTTATAATACAAAATATCACAGTAATGTGTTTCATGTAAGTACGCAATACTATCTTCTAAATTTTTTTAGATTTTTTTTTCCCCCATTACCCGTATTTGCTGGTGTCTCAGCTGAGTGGAAGTTGTTTGAGTATACACAGCTTTCTACTGTACTCTTTCTTACCATCTGTGTGTAAGCACAGACACCCCAAAAGAACAGCGAAAGAATGGAGTACTCCATAGCCTCTCACTATACGTTCAACCAGCAATTCTTCGGACAAAGACAAAATCAGGTATTGCAGACTGTGTTTCTGTAGTGCACGACTGAGGACTGATGACTTGTAAATATCTCACATCAGTTCATGTCCCCCATATCCTCAGGCAGACATTCCTGTAAATTTGAACCAGCTCAAACTTTTCTTAAGGGTACCTCAATCCCTGTATCAGACAAGCTGGTTTGCGTGGTTCAGCTTACAACAGACACACTGTTTTGCCTGTTTCAGTGCTCCCTTTAACAAATACATGCATTTGGTACATTTCTTGGTCTTGGTTGCACTTTTTATTTGTACTATGATTTCTTCCCAATTATCTCACAGCAAACAAAATGCGTGAATATACTCATGTGGGTACTCTCAAACAATTGCTTCTGGTTTTGACAGTTTGTGAGGTTAAGAATTTACAATTAATAGAAATGGGCAGTATAACACAGATACTGCATAGAAAATAAGTCCCAAGGATGTTAAGAATGTTGGATAAACTCAGCTGTCAAATAAACATCTTGTTTATAAACTCAATTGTTAAATAAACTCACCCTGCTAAAATACAGCCTACTAGAGATCTTGTTAAGTGACGGATAAAAAGTCATACAGAATTTAAAAAATGAGTGGCATATGAATTTAAATTAAATTTCATTTGGAGAGGTAATGGACAACTCTAATTAAATAAAAGCATGAATTAGGCAGTTTCCATGGTGACTTTGCTCACATGATCTGCCTATATTGTATAACTCATATGCCTGTCCTCTAATTTGGCTGCACAGGAGTAACGAATCAAATGAAAGTTATAACAAAAATATTTGGAAGGATCCTTTGCATTCTTGTAAGTAACTGGGATATCTTACTGTTAACTTCATAATACAGAAGCTTTACATTGAAACAGTAGTATTCTACAATAGTATTTTTGAAAAAGAAGCTACTAATTTATTCCAAAGTTGTATCATGTACATATATTCAGAAACACTTACAGAATAATCCGAAGAAAATAAAATGCATAACATTATTTCTCACTTGTAAGAAGTCAGCATTATTCTCATAAGCTCTGCCCAAAACTAGACTATAATTTTAGGGGTAGGCTAAACTAGGCTAAGCATTTATAGGTTTGGTGTGTTTGAGAAAAAAAGAAGAAAATAAATTTCCATTTCAAAATGAAAGGAAAAGGTCATGCAACGGGATCCCTAAGTCAGATTCTGACTTTGCCATAAGAATTCCTGTGCAGATTTGGACAATTCTGTTAATCTCTTTCTGCCTCACTTATCCAGTAGAATTAGGATTTGAATTAATTTCTTTCTCATAGCTATCCCATATGAATACATTTGTTAGTGACAGTGAGCCTGTGTCTAGAAGAGCCTCTAGAGAGCACAAAATTTAGAATTTCCATCCTGCAAAAAAGCTGTGTTCTGTTTTGAATAGGGTAAATTGCAAATGTTTCAAAGGAACTTAGAATTACTTTGTGATTCACTTAGGTTTATGAATCTGCATGAGGGATATGAGTAGCTCTTGGTGATCAGTTTACTTCCTAAGCATTAGGACTTCTTATTTTTTTATATTTTATGAGTATACTTATTCACATGTCTAATTCATTGTTTAGACTGTCTTTTCAAAAGGCTACTGTCAGTTCCTTCAGCCCTTGAAGAGATTCAGTTTTTGTATTCTGCACTTATGAAGCATAAATTAATCTAAAGTCTCAGTGGTTCCTGCAGTATTACAAAGACAATCTTTGTGTGAGGTTGAACTGTACTTCGAAGTCATATCATTCCTTCAGCAACAGACATATATGGTCTTTGTTTATTCAGTTTATCTTTTTCCTAGAAACTACGTTTTTATTATTGACCATAGAAATGAAAAGCATATCCTTCATTCATAAGCACAGCAGCAACCTTCATATCTCATGGTAATGAAGTCAGGTAGATTATCACAGAATTCTCACGCATGCTAAATTCAAGTGTCATAAAATGCATGCCTTCATTTTATGTCATTCACCTCCTCTATCTCATAGATCCATAGTATTTCAGCTTGTCCTTTGCTCAAGGTGGGCCTACCGGTAGAGCATTCTACACCAGTGGACACAGAGGAAAATCGTAATCTCAGCATGGAATGTTTTGATGGACAATGAATTCCAAACAAAGGTGAGATCATGAAAATAGGATGATTTACAATTTGAGGTTTTAAACAATGTATGGAACACACAGTCCACAGACAAGGGACACAATTACTAGTTAAAATCCCTTCTCAATATATGAACTACTGCATCACAGACTGGTCTAAATAGAAAGCAAAAACCTGCCTCTGAAACTGAAATAAAAAATAGTGGGAGAAGTCTTCACTCTCAACAGGGCTCAAAATAGTGACAAAAAATGATAGGCTTTAAAAATGCAGAGTGTCTGCTTCTGTGAAAGCTGAATGTATAGTAAAATGACGCTGTGATCTACATAAATAGGAGAGCACAATCTGTCATTTGCATCTAGTATCTCATTTTCTTTTTTAAAAATGTGATGGATCTGTCATACATTCCAGTGCAACACTGCACAGATGACACTCAAGACTGTGATAGCTTTCACAGCTGAAGTTCTCCAGACTTAAGCTTGGAAATGTCAGGAGACATTGCTGGGCTGGAACCAGCTTCACAGGCCAAGATGGATCATTCAACCCTGAGGCTACTACATGTACAGTGGGAAATGACATGGGCCAGCACCCGAGATCAAGCTGGCATGGCACAACTTTTGCCCTCAGAACAGGCTGGATGTCTGTCAGGAGTGCACCCTGGCTTGTGCTGTTCCTTACCCTGCTAAGGAGACATTGCCCAGGGAAGTGCTCATTGGCATGGGCCAAATCTGGGTAGAGGCATGTGCTGCAGTAGGGATGCTTGCTGCCATTGCTCAGGTGTGTGGTGTGTTCCTGATGAGTTACAAATCCAAAGGGAGCCTTAGCTGCTTCTACTCTGTTTTCTGTGTCTAGAGATTAGGTTACAGTCCAACATAAATTGAAAGGAAAACCGCTGAAGGCCACAGAATTACATCCGTGTAAAACTTGGGTAAAGGAGATGCAGCGAATCTCTTGGGGGTCAATTTTGAATCATGCCTGAGCTGCACTTGGTCCTGGATTGTGGGTCAGTAGAACGTTACTTTGTGCTCTGGGTCAGAGAAGTGAAGTTTCTGTACAAGCTAATGGACACACGCTCTCTCTATCCTGTTCCTGTCTGCCTGTGGTCTAAGTGAGCATTTTGACAGTCACTGCACAGTAACCATCTGACATGGCTGCTTTTCCTCAGTTTGATAATCACTTTACCCATCCTTCAAATTTTATCATCTTGATTTACTCTCTGAGCCTGACCTATCAGTTTAAATTCTCTTTCTTCACCTGCAAAGTCTTGCATCAAGATATGCCTCTGTGTTGGCCCTCATTTTTTATGCATTCATTCTGCCCTTAATAACCGGGCATGCTGTTTCTATCTCCTATTGTAATTCTTCCATAACCTACCTATCCATCCAAAACATAGGCCCCAGTCTCAGTGGACTTGTTGCTCACATACTTTAAAAGGCTTACATCAGCAAGACTTATAATCACTTAATTGCCTTCTCCATCACAATACTAGAGAAAGACCGAACTACAACTGATATTGAACTTCTCAGTTCATTGGATTTTAATTTATTTATTATTGGCCTGCTCTGGACCTCCCACCGATTTTTTTCTATGTGTGCTTTTCTTTCAGCCTGTAAGCTCCCTATGGTAGCTGTTGTTCTTTAGTTCTGTCTTATATGGCACCTGGCATATTAACTCTGACAACAGATGAAAGAAAACACAGGCCCTAAAATGTCTGGATTAAACAGCACATGCAACTCCGTTTGATCACGTAATTACAGAGCATAAAATGTGTCCAGAATATGAATACTGGACTCTCACCATATCACTCGATGATCTGAGAAAACCAAATCGCCTCTTCCAGACTAGAGATACTTAGAGATCTAGAAGAGGTATCTCCTGTACCTCAAATTCCACTAGCCTGCTATCCAATTAAAGCATTTCTTGCAGGTGGCATTTGACCCTAGCCAAAGATATCTCCAGTTGCTACAGGGTATCTAGATAGGTACAGGGTATCTCTCACTGAGAACTGTCATTAGGCTGATCCTGACCTAAGGGAATTGACCAAAAGCATGCACTCTTGGGTGCCCTTATGGCCCCCTCACCCCTCCCAGGAGACAGCTAATTGACTTCGTTTGGACCTTCCCCAGGTGGCCAAAATCACTTGTGGAAAACCTATTCCTTTTCTCACCCTACTTCCAAGAGGTTACATCCAATTAATTTTACATCTATATAGTAAATTAGGCATGGGGAAGGCCCATTCTCTGGCCATAAGGCCAACTGATATGGTCTAGCCATATCTTCCAAAACAGGCTGGCTACATCCAAACTGTTACTGGGAATGGACCCTTGCCTGTGCTAACTCCCTAGTCAAGCTTGGGAATTATTTGGGACAGTAAAAATTAGTTGGCCAAGCTTAAAACTAAGACAGAGACCTCTCTTACCAATATTATAAATAACCAAATTCCTATTTGTTGGGCCATTGTCCTGGCACTGTTTAATTTAGTACTACAGATGTAGCCCAGGTGGCAGCATTGTCAAATACAATATTCTTGTGCATTGTTTTGATAGCATGCTGGTAAGCAACAAATACACAGAATGAAAAGATGATAGTAGGAGATTTAACGTTATTGAGGTTTCCTTTGCAAAAGGCCTGTGTGAAAAGTATTAACAGTAAAAGGAAGCAATTGTTTAATTAAATTGTTTTTGTTTTTCTCATCATGCCCTCTATTTTTTTGTTCTTATTTTTTCTCACACACACACACACATAAAAGTGTTCCTGATGGATTCGGCAAAGATCTGTTCATCCCAGTATGCTGGCTCCAACACTGACCCAAAGTGGATGCCGCTGGAAACAGGGCAAATACATAGATTGCCTAGAATACCTTTCCAACTTCCCGCAATCAGCACTTAAGGGACTTCCTGAGATGGAAGTTTAATCTAGAACATAATTTTTAATAGCCACCAATGGATCTATCCTCTATGGATTCATCTAATCTTCTCCAAGTCCATTTATACTGATAGCCTCTACTGCATCCTGTGCCAATGCACCTCACAATTTAATTATGCTTTATTTGAAAAAGAATTTCCTTTTTGTTTGTTTATCAGGATGCCTGATAATTTAATTAGGTGCCCCTAGTTCTTTGGTTGTGAAAAATAATGGATCATCGATCCCTATTCACTATGTCTATATCATTTATAATTGTGTAGACATCTACCATATCCCTGCCTCAGTCCTCTCTTTTCCAAACCAAGGAATCAATCTGGTTAGTATATTATTATTGCAAAGCCATTCTAAATCTTTCATCACCTTTCTCTGTACATTTTTGTTACTCTGCTATGCCATTTTCAGACACAACAGCCAGACATTTAAACGGCTTTATGGTATGGGTTTTTCCAGTGGCATGATGCGGTTCTCTAGGTTCTCTACTTTTTTTTTTTTTTTTTTTTAATATTTTCATCTGCCCATTTCATAACTCAGAGAATTCATTATTCATACTAAGTTGTGCCCAAGAGAGACAATTTGTTTGGCTTTCCAAACACAAACACATTACTTTTATATATTACTCTAATAAATATTGAAGAATCACAGCATTTTACTTAGCTCAGGTTACTACCAAGACTGCTAAAACCAAACAATCACCCTCCCCCACCCCCCCGGAAAATGTGGAATTCCTGGTCTCTTGCTTTCACCCAGCTTGTCCACTTTTATATAGCATAGTTCCAGATAGCAGGACTGTGAAACCAGGCTTCAGCTATCAGAGAGAGTAGCTAGGCACACAGCCTATTAAATCAAGGAGAGGAAGCTGGCTGCATCCCTCAGGTCCTATATTGGAAAAAGCATAAAATGAAATATATTTCAGGGGATCACAGAAGCTGTCAGGGGTCATCTTGGTCTTGGCAGCACCAACTCCCGCCTTCCAGCTTTTGGCAGCTGAAAATCATCCACAAAACACGGGTTGCCTTAGCAATATTGTGGTGATCACCCTGAAAGGCTTTGGTTCCCCACAGCAGCCTTTTCTGAGCCAGCCAGGGTCATTTTGCTTCCTGGAAGCCTTTCCGAGCTGCCTTATCCCTTTTACCCCAGAGATCTGCAAGTTCCTTTTCCCTGCTCCTCTTCAAGCAATAAATGTAAAAAGGTTTTGGATAATACTGTGGAGTGTTAAAGCAGATTCACTTTTCAGTCATTCTAGAATTTAAATGAGTAATTCAGTTAAATAACTCTATCTCTCCTTATCAAAATTAACAAATGACTGCAAGCAAAAAGAGCAAGCCAGCGATAACACATTGTGTTCAGACATGGCTCCGTGTGATCGTGCACTTCAAACAGCCTAGGAAATTCCTAAAACCCCTTTATTCCTCAATTTTTCTCAGCTGAGTGACTGTGTCAAGCTCCTGAATGAGCCATTTAGCTTTTATTGCTTTTCAGGATCTGTGAGAGGATTCCCAAGTCTTCTATATTAAAAATTGGGAATATTAAAGAACATATTAGCTAATTATTGTGAATAAAGACCCTTATACTGTAAGCCCAAGACTTCTGGATACCCCAGAAAAACCTTTAGCTCTTCCCTCCTACAGCTCTTCAGAATCCATCCTTTCTCCTCCCCCCAGGTAAAATGCAACAACTGCCTTTTGTATATATTCATCTTCCACCTGCCGTGACAGCTCTTGGAGGACTTGCAGCTGCTTCCACAGTGGACACCTGAGGAGGTCCGAGAAGTCTATCTTTGGCCTTGGCAGAGAGTCAATACAAAATGCAGGTCAGGAACACAGAATGATTTTGCACAGCTGCAAAGGCTTAACTGTGGTGTCAGAGAAGTAAAATGCTTACCGAGTCTATTAAAATACCTGAAGAAATTATATGAAAACGTATTTAAAAGAGACAAAAGTGAGAAGAATGCCAGGAAAAAGTGCAGGACAAAGTCCAATAGTGGGAGAGGAGTATACAAGTCAGAAAACTTTGCTTACAACTCTCCTAGAAATACATGAAAAATGCCCCTGCTTCTCCCTGGTTTGTGAAGAGAAAACACAGGATCTTTGTCTTACTGGATTGGTGTAGATATTTAATGATCTTCTTTCTATCTTCTGCTTATGCACGGAAAATGGAACAGACATTTAGAAAAAATAAACTGTAGATGCAGTTAGTCTTTTCAATATATTTCAAATGCACTTTGAAAAAAGCATTTCTTTAAGACTGTCCTTAAAAATTACTGAGATCCGTAATGTTAAACTATGTTTGACAGAACATGGGTTTTGTAACCTTTCCATTTTCAGGTTAAAACTAGATACACTCACACTATATTTACTTTACTGTTTGGTAAAAACCATAACCAGATCTACAATAATTATTACTTGCGGGTCATGGCATTCTGTTTTTACAACTTTGTTTTATGGTAGAGCAAAAGATTTGAGCAGTGTCCCTGTCTTTCAAATGTTCAATAATCTTTTAACATTAGCGAACAACTGTATTTGTTACACTGATCTGGGATATATGATGAGTCACAGTGGTCACTGGTTTACCAAGGTAGGAGACGTTTAGCATGAAAAAACTTTGACCCCACTGGGATGTGAGGGCAAAGTCAGCAGTTCCACTGAAAACTGAAATTAGTTATTAGTAGATGCAACCATGAAAACCCTCAATAAGGCCTTTTCATATCAGATGATGAAGCTCTGTATTACCAGAGACAGGATGCATGTGGGTTTTTTTGTATGTGAAAGGTTGAAAGGAGAGCAAAGGGAGGGCTCAAATATATTAGTTCCTACATAAGCCAATTTTGGTGAGGATTTCTGTGAACACTGAAATGCTGGGGTGGAATGATTGACAGCTGATTTTTTTTTTTTTTTAATTTAGTAAATACAATTACATAAAGTATAATACATAGCTTCCTTTTGGCCATCTAAGCAGATATGGAGTGCCAGTACCTTTTAAATGTGCCATCTTTCCCTCTCAAAAATAGCAATAACCAAACCAAAGTTTCTTCCTAGAAAGAATCACGGGTCTGGAGCAGCTGTAGCAGGCAAAGACTGATGGATCAGGGTGCCTCATTTCTTTGTCCTATGTTTTCATCATCCTGTGGATAATACTGAAGTTATGCTCAGCACCTCAGATCCATCCCTCAGACTTAATGCACTTTGCATTGGTTGGTCATTAGTTCCTACACGCCTCCTCACCTCGTCCCTCCACAATGCACTTGCAATGCAAGTCTTGCTCTCTCAGCTGCTTCCTTTCATCTTTCTCATTTTTAACCATATCCCTTGTCCCATATCCCTCTTTTTTCCATCTCCTTCAGAGATCTGCTTTATTTTTTTCTTCTTTTTCCTTTTAATGCTCCCTCACCAGTCTTTCCTTTCTTTCCTTCCTTCTCTTCTTCCAACCACAGCCATAATACTACTGAGGTGCAAGTAATATGTCACAGGTTAAAGCTCACCTGAAGATTTTGTGCATGCAGCTACACTCCCATCTATATGCTCTACTGAGTTATTTCTAGCACAAAGTCTTTAATGAAGCACTGCAAGTAATTAGAAACAGCAAAGAAAATGTTTTCCCTTCCCATAGCAATTTTGAACTACAAATTAAAAAATCTCAACTTAGAATTAACTTAAAATTAATAGTTGTTAAGTGGGAGTCTAAAATGAAAGAAACTTCTATATTTTCAAAATAATTCCATACAGTTTTGACCTTTTTCACAAGTTAGAAGGATCTGAAGCTACACATGTTCAAGACGGAAAAATTAAACTTCTAAAAATGTCTAAAGGGGGTGCTTCAACAATTGAAAATCTCTTCTTTTTCCCTGCATTTTTACTTAACAAAGGAATTTGTTTGGAACTGACCCATAAACAGTTTCAGCTTCAGGAAGGTTGTGCTTTACAAAGAAAAGGCTTCTGCCAGCTAACTCACCACAGAGAGCTTTCTCACTAATGCATTTGTTTAGCACTCTGCACAGTGGGTGCAACCCTCTTTGGGTCCTCTCTGGTTGCTCTAGAAACCATGTAATATATAGCACATATATCTGTGATTGCTTAGGATACACAGACACGCTGACATGTTACATTTTAAAACCAATTACACCGGGGCTGAGGTGGACCTTTCTGTTTGTTGGTTGTGACATTTGACTACAACCTGTGCAGCTGCTGGGTTATTTGGACTTTCCCTATGACACAAACAGAAATGAAGGTGAAGGAGAATCAATTCTGTGTGTGGCCAGTGAAACTGGAAAACAAAATGATAACCCGTGTATTGCTGTGTGGGCAGAATCAACATTTAGGATGTTGCAAAAAGGTGTGCAGATGCTCAGCCAGTTCCTAATCCTGAAGTTCACTGGGTTGATCTCACCAAAAGGGCCTTTTCCTGCCCTCACAACAATGCATGGTCAGAAATACATCCAGCTTGTTCTTTGGAAGAACTCACACAGCTGACAAATTCAACAACAACAAAAAAATGTTTAGCAATAACGGCTTAGATACCTGATCAAATTTTGATGGTTTAGTGTGCTTAAGCATATCAGCTCTGCTGGTGTAACTATCCATCTGCCTGTAAGGTAAGTCAAATTAGTTAAGCCATAGCCTGTGGGGAAAAGTACCTGGAATTAGCTTGTATTTGCTAATAGTATAAGAGTGTAAACAAGTTCAGTTACTAAGGCTCAGCAGACACATGATCACTTGCTAAGCTACAGCAACCCAACGGCGTGGCAGGGCCCTCACTTTGATCTGGTGATCACGGACAAAAAATATACAGGGAACTAACGCACCATTGAATTTACCGTTACAATTTGGGCAGTATCATTACCTTGAACACAGTATTTTTTAATTACAATCTGGTTTTTGCACAATCTTACTTTAATAACTGGTTAGGACGTCCATAAATGTTTGCTCTTTGCTGGGATGTTACATATAGTCATGCACTATTTCAGCCACGGCTGTATTTAAAGGACCCCTTTTCAGGGAAAGGAGGAGAATGGCTTATATAAGAGTCTTCAAGCTCACATTACAAATGGAAAACAAATTATTACTGTTGGGCCCATTTTGCTTCTCCGTATCTTTGTTTATTCAAAGCCATAAATAGGGCCACCAGAAAGGTCAGGGAGCTGCAAATGGAATATTGAGATTTTCATTTCTGAGGCACTGCTCAAATCAAGCCCAGGCTGGTAGTGACAAACTCATTGGTTGAAAATAAATTTGTGAATTCTGTCAATTCCCACACGAGAGGTGTCCATCACTACAAAACTTTCACCCCTCTTTTGTTGTCTCAGAATCAAAGGGCAAGGGGAATAAAATAACCTGTCAGTTTCTCAGGTTCTCACCCCACCAGAGTGTGGTGGTGCAGCAAGGCAGCACGGGGAGTCTTGCCTCCACATATCCATTATTCACCCATGCAGTTGGATATGGTTCCTAGGCTGTCATTCTGATATCTCTTAAGGACATTTGTGAGTGTTTCAGAATGCAAAGCTGGTTTTGTTCTACAGAAATCCATGAGTAAGGCCTCCAGATTTTTAGCATTTTGGTCTCCCAGTAATGGGATTTAAAATGAGTTTAAATCAGTGCTTAATTTCTGCTCTTTCAGGACAATGGCAGTGATTAGTAGTAATGTTTGACTTCCAGTTCCATTTTTTTATGCAGCTGTAATGCTGTCTGCCTTTGACTGCTGCTTTAATGATTACTAATGACTTTATTTTGAAAGTAATATAACTTTCTGTATTCATTCTCTGGACTGTAAGCAAAAAGCAAATTATTGAATTATGCAGTTCATACAAGATCTTCAATTGATTAAACTTTGAGTCAGACCAAAGGAAAATGGCAAAGACACTGAAAATACACCATGTATTTACACATGGCAGGAAGAACATGACTGTGTGAAAGTGGCAGCTAAAACTAAATACAGCACAAAGATGTCACCCTGATAAACAGCATATATCAATGCCATTAGTTTCTAGCATTGAAAGCATTTAATGGGTTAAAGTTGACTGCCGCACCCTCAGTTCTTATATGTGGAATCATCTCCCACAGGACATCAGCGCAGATGATCACCTGTTGGAGCACTGACGGCTATGCCCTGTGCTGTGCATACAGCTGCAGTTTCTTATTCAAAACATAACTTCTGAGCATGCCTTATTGTATGCATCCCAACTTCTTGGATTTCCTGAGGAATTTTGACATGACTTACTTCTTGATGGATAAATAAAGCTGTGGTTTTTTGTTGTTGTTGGGGTGGGTCTTCCCCTCCCAAATCTTAGAAAATATCAACTCATTAAGACCTAAGTTTTTTTGCAGGACCGTATTGATTTTGACAAAGGCTTTCTCTTCCTCTTCCAGTCAAAGAGAGAAGGAAATCTGCCTTAGAAGAACTGGCTAATTTTGACATTGATTCAGCCTAGGAGACCAGCTGTCAGCTGTTACTTTATCTGGGTCAGGTTTGGGGTTAGAAAGCAAGTCCCTCACACTCTGATCAAGCGCTTAAAGTATCTTGATGTTCTGGCCTTGATCTTTCCAAGTTTCTTCTGTTGGAACTATTTAAATTAATTTAAATGAGTAAATATTTCTTAAGAGAGAGGGAGGCTGATTCAGCATACCAAAAGTCAAGTAATGTCAAGTAAAGTATAAAAAGCAGAAGAATGTGTTTGGATTTCTCATATTGCCACCATTGGCCATACCCCTCTTCAGCTTTTCATTAAAAAAAGAAAAAAAGAAAAAAGAAAGATTAAAAGTTTCAGTTTCTGCTGGGTCTGGCTGGGATAGAGCTAACTTTCTTCATGCCAATCCATACAGTGCCGTGCTTTGCATTTGTGGCTAAAAAAGTGTTGATGATACACTAGTGTGGTGGCTACTGCTGAGCAGTGCTTGCCCAGTCTCCAGGCTTTCTCTTTCTCACCCATTATGGAAGGGGATGCAGCCGGGACAGCTGACCCAAACTGACCAAAGGGATATTCCATATTATATGATGTCCTGTTCAGCAATAAAAGCTCAGGGAAAGATGGAGGCAGGAGGGATGTTTGTGGTTATGGCATTGGTCTTCTCAAGCAAACTTTATAGGTGCTGAGTCCCTGCTTTCAAGGGAGTGTCTGGACAGCAGTCTGCCAATGGGAAGTAGTGAATGAAATCCTCTTTTTTCTTTGCTTGCACATGCAGCTCTTGGTTTCTCTATGAAACTGTCATTATCTTGGTCCATGAGTCTTCTCACCTTCCTTCTATTTTCTCCTCATCCTGCGGGAGAGGGGAGTGAGCAAGCAGCTGTGTGGGTGTTTGGCTGTTGGCTGGGGTCAACCCATCACACAGTTTTGTTGCAGTTCTGAAAACTTGCAATCCTGAAAATTCCTGTGATAGTGAAAAGCTGTTTTCTGTTCAGTCCAGTACAAAGGAAATGTTTAATCCTCCAAATAAAACCAGGACCTGTTTGCATATCCTCCGCACTTATTTTGCAGTACCATCATTTGCACCACCCAAATGCACAGATATGAGGATATATTTTCACAGTTCATTCCATCAAATGTGGGGAGAAGGGGCCTTTTCTCCAAGGACTTTTATTTGAAGTTTTATGGCTTATGGATAAAAGGGGAATTATCAGTAAGTAAAACCTGCCACCTTTTAAAGAAATGGAATGGAATGTATGGAATGCTTTCACAGAAAGACACTAAATGTTATACTCAAATTCAATTTTCCCTCCCCCAGCAAAGTTTACTGCATCATATACGTAGTGAAGGCAGGGCCTCCTATGCCATTAAGCTAATTTCTGTAGTTTTCTGTCTCCCACATGCTGATTAACTGCTTACGTCCATCTTCAAGCCCTCTGTTCTCACACACACACTCGCTTGATATCATATGCTTTTCTATTAAGAATGATTACAGTACATGTAACTTTAATCTGGTTAGAAATCAACAGTTGCTAAGCATTAACAACTCAGGCTTTAGCCACCAAGAATATGCACAGGGTCCTGGCAAAACCTTCACTGAAGCCTAAACAGCAGCAGCTTTGTTGCCATCAGTAGTGGAGATAACTACATCAAGTAATCCGAAGAACTAATAATGGAAATCACACTTGATGGCAGCATAAATATGTCCAGGGATAATGTTGTCCAGGCCAGCATGATGGGGCTTGCTTTGCCATTAGCTAAGTTATGCTACTGGTGTTCTGGATGCATGGAACCAGCCCCAGGCAGACCTAAAACATCCCTAGCTGTTCTTCTTTGGTTTCTCACTTGGCAACATCTCTCTTCTTCTCAAAACTCCAATTAAAAGTTATAAATAATGAGCAAAACTCCATTAAAAGAACTCCCAAACTCAGAACTAACATGATATCTGTAAATTGCTGCTCAGTCTGTGTGTTCTGGTCATTTTTCCTGTTATTTGCTGGCCTTGGGATTATGGATTTGTCGTGGTTTAACCCCAGCAAGCAACTAAGCACCACACAGCCGCTTGCTCACGTCTCCCTGGTGAGATGGGGGAGAGAATCAGAAGAGTAAAAGTGAGAAAACTCATGGGTTGATATAAAGACAGTTCAATAGGTAAAGCAAAAGCTGTGCACAAAAGCAAAGCAAAATAAGGAATCCACTCGCTACTTCCCATCAGCAGGCAGATGTTCAGCCATCTCCAGGAAAGTAGGGCTCCATCAAGCATAACAGTTACTTGGGAAGACAAACACCATCACTCCAAATGTACCCCCCTTCCTTCTTCCCCCAGCATTATATGCTGAGCATGATGTCATATGGTATGGAATATCCCTTTGGTCAGTTGGGGTCAGCTGTCCCAGCTGTGTCCCCTCCCGACTTCTTGTGCACCCCCAGCCTACTCACTGGTGGGGTGGTGTGAGAAGCAGAAAAGGTCTTGACTCTGTGTAAGCACTGCTCAGCAATAATTAAAACATCCCTGTATTATTGTATTGGGTTTGCATGGCAAGGTTTTGGTAGGGGGGGGGCTACCAGGGTGGCTTCTGTGAGAAGCTGCTAGAAGCTTCCCTTGTGTCTGATAGAGCCAATGACAGCCGGCTCCAAGACAGACCTGCTGCTTGGCCAAGGCCAAGTCCATCAGGGATGGTGACAGTGCCTCTGGGATAACATATTTAAGAAGGGGAAAAAAAAAAATACTGCTTAAATGCAGCTGGAGTGAGGAGTGAGAATATGTGAGAGGAACAACTCTGCAGACACCAAGGTCAGTGAAGAAGGAGGGGCAGGAGGTGCTCCAGGCACCAGAGCAGAGATTCCCCTGCAGCCCCTGGTGCAGACCATGGTGAGGCAGCTGTGCCCCTGCAGCCCAGGGAGGTCCACGGTGGAGCAGATATCCACCTGCAGCCTGGGGAGGACCCAGTGCCAGAGGAGGTGGATGCCCGAAGGAGGTTGTGACCCTGTGGGAAGTCCACGCTGGAGCAGGTTTGCTGGCAGGACTTGTGACCTTGTGGGGAGCCCACACTGGAGCAGTTCATGAAGAACTGCAGCCTGTGGGAAGGACTCATGTTGGAGAAGTTCATGGAGGACTGTCTCGTGGGAGGGACCCCACCCTGGAGCAGGGGAAGAGTGTGAGGAGTCCTCCCCTGAGGAGGAAGGAGCGGCAGAGACAACGTGTGAACTGACTGCAACCCCCATTCCCCATCCCCCTGCACCAACTCAGGGGGAGGAGGTAGAGAAAATGGGGAGTGAAGTTGAGCCCGAGAAGAAGGGAGGGGTGGGGGGAAGGTGTTTTAAGATTTAGTTTTTTATTTCTCATTATCCTACTCTGATTTGACTGGTAATAAATTAAATTAATTTCCCTGAGCTGAGTCTGTTTTGCCCATGACGGTAATTGCTGAGAAATCTGTCCTTGTCCTTATCTCGACCCACGAGCTCTTTGTTATATTTTCTCTCCCCTGTCCAGCTGAGAAGGGGAGTGATAGAGCAGCTTTGGTGGGCACCTGGCGTCCAGCCAGAGTCAACCCACCACAATTATCAACACCATTTTCAGCAGAAATCCAAAACACAGCCCCATGCTAGCTGCTATGAAGAAAATTAACTCTATCCCAGCCAAAACCAGCGCAGGTCTATAAATACTAGTCTTCTAAGTTTACAGCAACTCTATATGTGTGCATTGATAAGCTCATGGTTTCCTGATGCTACAATGCGAGACTTAATATATAAGTAATGAAAGAACTAATTAATACTAGACTTATTCTACTAGTAACTCCCAGTACTATGATAGTATTAGTGTTTCTAATACTATGCAGAAGAATTATTAGTATTGAAAATAGTTCATGAAGAGCGTGCACCATCTGGGAGAGCAAGGCCCTCAAATGAAAGTTACGACAGCCTGGTGTAGTCTGGAAATGCTACAGTCATAGAACTTTTCATCCTGGTCTTTCTTAATGAAAAATAATAACTTCAAGGATGAGCAATAGCATTAGAAAAGTTAATAAAAACAACAAAGAAACAAACATTTGGGTGCCATAAGTAGGAAGATACAGATTTCTCTTGCATAGATAATGGCTCTTCATGTAACTGGCAAGTAAATATTGTGACAATGTTCACATAAGACTTCTGCAAACAAACTCACTAACCTACCATTAATAGTAAATAAATGGACATGTAAATGGAGTGGCAATGTAGCGTTGCACTGTCAATATCTATTGAACCCAAAAGCCATCATCAGTTGGCATATGTATTTATTTCCATTTACAGGAATCAGACTTCCCCTGGAGATGCATCTAAGACTAAACAGATCATGTGAAAGTAGGAATAAAAGTAATTTCAATGTTTCAGTCTGTAGTTTATGAAAAGTGCTGTAGATTTTTTATTTTGTTGTTTATATTATGTAGTATGTTATAAACTCTCTGAAAGAGTCTCTGGGGCTCTTTCACAAGTAGCCACTGATGCTTCCCTTGGTTGTTTCTACTCTTGCCTTTCTTCTATCCATTTGACTATAATTAGGAGGAATACGATACATCTATAGAAAGGAAAACATCTGGCTGAAAAATAAAACTTCCTTACATCATGATTCATCAGATTATCAGACACAAATTTTACAGGTATGATGGTAGAAACCTACTGCCTGCTTGCCAACTGCAAACTGGAAAAGTCTCTAGTCAGCATACTGAGCAGGAGCATCACATTTATAACAGATTACTAGAATGCTTCCTGCCTGAAATGTTTAAGACATCCCACTGTAGGAGTATATATGTGACACTGTTACAGTCTCCCTGATCCTAAGAGCCTTTCCCACAACTAGCCCAAACTTTTTTATCCAAGAATATATTTCTCCTATTGTCGATAATTCACGTTAAGAAATTATATATTTTGCTCAATCTTCTCCATTTTCCATGGCCATGAATTAAAAATATAGGGGGGTAACCTCTCAGAAGATAACTGGAAGGATCTTTCATGATCCTAATTACATCTGGGCTACTTTCATTGCTGGGATTTCACTGCATGTACCAGTTCACTGACTTCCTTCTTAGATTTTTTTTTTTTTTAATATGTATCATTTTTCTTTTGGCTCCAGATTCTGCTTGGTGGTTGCTTTATGAAGTTAACTTTCTTTTCAATACATGCCCACAACTCACCTCTACATGAAATAATAGACCCTATAACAGCTTTGTATGTCTCAAGCTTGGCTTTTCTCAGTATTTCAAAGCTACCAATTATCTGCTGAGAAAAGCAACAGGCATTCTTACTTTGTACTTGTGCTGTACCTTCATTAATATCCTCATTAAACTGTAAGTAATTAACATTCCCTGGCATTTAAACTACATTTTTTATATCAGGGTTTATTTATCTAAACATGTTTAAGATTTTCTCATCAGCTATCAACACTGCATTGTTTCTCTCCATTAATCTTACATCTATTTCATCATTCTGAGTCTCCTATAACATGATGTATCAATATACCCCAAAATTCAGTACGTTTATTATAACAGTTGCTTATGCACATACCACTGGTGAAAAAAATGTTAATACCAGCAAAATTAAATGGAATATTATTTTGTCTGGATTTATTGAAATGGGTGAAAGGCCAGAATTCATTTGAAAAGTATTTAAAAACTATAGCATATGAGGTAAAAGATAGTTCATGAGTAGATGAAAAAGAAACAGATCACCCCAATCATGCACTTGCATAAAGTCTTTTACCTTCATGGTAAAATCAAAAAGAAATCTTGCTAACACCAATGCTGCTCAGAAAAATACCCAGCATTTTCTGGCTCCTGTTCACTGGAGTCAAGATCTTTTAGGAAGATGTTTTGATCCCAAAAAAGCTTCACCAGAACTCAGCAGGGGAAACAAATGAATTTTCCCTTGGATCCCTCCCTCTGTTCCTTAGGAGCGTGGCTGCAGCCCGGAGACACAGCCAGGCAGCATTCGCAGCTCTGAGACAGGCTTGCCATGGGAACTACCCAGTCTGGTAGAATTCTTCTGGCTGAAGAATTTAAAATTTTGGGGGTTTTATGTTGAATTAGAATTAAATAGAATTTCAATATCCTTCATGAAGTGAATTCCTAGGTCCAGTTACAGCTTTTACTTGTCTAAAAAACATATTGTGTTGGAAAAAAAAGGGAAGAAGTCCCTCCTGACAAAAAAAAAAAAAAAAAAAAAAAAAAAAGGCAGAGTTTTTCTGAAAGGAAACAGAAAAAAATATTCCTAGAAAAAAGAAGGTGGAGAACAATGCCAAATGCAAGTGAGGATGTCTTTTAAAAGGAACTGGCATAAGTCTAAGAACCAAAGAAGCTTTAAACAATTCTTTAGATGCTTATCAGCAGAATCTGATGACTGATAACTCAGTGCTTGAGTGAGACATCTGTTTACCTCTTTACTCTAAATACTAATAACCCTGTACCACAGAAGAATGCAATGGTGTCCATCCCCTTCTCCAGAGTCAAGAACTAAATGCAAGTGGACATTCAGGTATCTACGACATCAAAGAAGTATGTATTACTGAATCTAGTCTGATCTAAGGAACAGAGGGCCTTATTTCTGTGTTCCATTTTATTTGTGTAGATGACTACTTAAAGACTAGTTATTATCCTTCCCCCTTAATTATTAAAAGCCTAATTGAGGACAATTGGAAAGACTTTCCAACTCAATAATCAGTTAAAAATCTGAAGGTAAAAAAGTAACTTTTAAAAAATTATAGAAAAGTGGGTTTTTTTCCTCATTATTTTTAAGTTTCAGGTATCTTTTAGTATCAATATTCTACCTGGTACACAAAATAACACTTTTGGCCAAAACGAACCTGTCATTTTTTCAATTGGCAATGACTTCTGCTTGCTGAATTAACGTGAATTTTGGTGGCTCTGTGTGGGTTACAAAGTTGCAGTAGGTGGTGCTACCATCTGCTTTTTGTTTTTCTGCTTTTAATCATTAGCAATAAAAATAGAATTTAGTTTACTACATGGCTGGAGTCCTGAGACTTCTGTCTTCTGATATGCCAACTGTCTTGTTTTGTCTAGGCAAAGCTAACTTTGTGAGAAAAACAAAACAAAGCCCAGAAGACAGCTTTTCAAAAGTTAAAATTTGCTTAAATTATTTAGTAACAAGTAACTAAGTCAATGGAAGAATATACTATGGAGATAATATTCTGTGTTAGAAATGACTCACCAGAGAAATAATCGGTCTTTTCTATTGTTGCTTTCTTAGATCTCAGAGTATTTTTCAGAGTATCCCTTAATCTGAGTCACTGCTTATTTGGGGCCTATTTCTGCTGTAACAAAATCCAACTTTCCATCACTGTGCATCAGAATTAAAGCCTAAATGAGATGAAATGTGGTCAATTCACAAACCTTTTTTATTCATCTCCCTTTTTTGTTTCTTCATTTTAGTACTCTCTCTTCCCTACTATTCTGGTATTCCTATTGATAGCTCCTCTTCATGATTCATACAGGCTGCACTATACTAAAAAAACTGACACTTGTTTATTGCTTTCTGAACATCACTCTGTTTGCAGTGCATACCATCTCCCTTCTCTCTCTGGGTCTTCTATTTGGAGAGTGATATGTTTGTAACAGGGAGATGGTTTTCTGCATTTGTAGAGTGTTTAATGCAAAAGGGACAAGATGCCAGACTTGGGGTGTTACCTCTCTACAGATAACAGCAACAAGGACAAGGCAAACTACAAAGCCTTGAAGGCAAAATTAAAAAAGGTTAATCATGCTCTGTAAGGTAAAGAAATATGCGAAGGGAAACCCAAGAGAAGGAGAACATTGCTTTAGTTACTAGAAGAGAACCTCATGACAAAAGACCTCTTCCTGCATGGTGAGGGGTTCCTTCTTTCCTACAAACAAGTATGTGTTGATGACAATGACCAAAATGGAAGGAAAGGATGGGCAGGAGTCAAACACAGCATTGACTGAAAGTCTGAAATTATTAAAAAGTATGAAGGCTTAAGTTATGTATGGCTGAGCAACCAGAAAGCTGCAAAAAATATTTTTCAGGTTTTATCCAGACCATAGGCTGCAGATACGGCACCTGGAAGTTGCAGAAAATATTTAGCTTTTATCAAGTAGGAATGAGTGGAAAATTCACACATTTTTTAAAAGGAAATCAGCTGTTTACAATGAATCAGAGAGTGGAAAAAGCTACGTAACAATTCCCTTTGCAAAGATTTTACTTCCACAGAACTGCTTTTGAGCATGCAAAAAAAGTGCACCTACAAATGTGGAAGAATAAATGACAGGAAAAACAGTAAGTAGACTTTGTGAAGCATTGCTCTTGTAGGTGAATGTCAATGGGGCTGAGGGGTTGAATTGTAATAGGACACAGTTTGCTGAAATAAATGAAGAGTCCACATGGCAAGGTTAAGAATAAAGTAATATTTTTACCTCAGCTATTCTCTGAAGATCTGTGCTGTCCTTCATGCTGCTAGACCATAATGGAAAATTTGACCTTTCAGCACCCTTTTCCCTAAATTTTTGTGGTAAATATTTCATTTTAATACACAAAACTGAGTTCAATATCCTATTTTCAAGAGACAGGTTAGTACCACTGGTCATGCTTTCCAGTGCATGTTGAGGCTCTCATGCCCTGGTCTTTCAAAGGCAGATGAATTAAAATTCACAATTGCAGTTAACTTTCTGAAAAAAAAAAAAAGAAAGAAAGAAAAAAAGAAGAAAGAATTGTGAAGTGGCAGCATCTGGGCAAATGAGAGAAGGCTGTGAATCAGGAACTCGTGGGTCCTAATTACTGTTTTTGCTGCTGGTTTGATTTGAAACCTTGGGCAAGTGACAGTCTTTCTGCCTCAGCTACTCAATCTCTGTAATGTGAAATACAGCCATACACTTCAAAGAAAGCTTGTGATTTCTATTTCTGAGTTTATTCAGGCCTTTCTTGCCAAAGTGGCTGTGATGGGCCCACTGAAAGCAGCGCTGAGATGGAGTGGAGTGGAGTGGGCAACGCTCATGGAAGGGCTGTGTTTCTGTCCCCCTCTTCTTGCACCGCTGCTTGCTGCCTGTGCTGCAAGCAGGGCAGAAGCTGCTCCCACAGGCTGAGACAGCTCATGCCCTTACACCTCCCCTGATCTCTGCCTGCCCCTCTCCGGCTTGCAGGCTCATAAATATAATGATTGCAAACATGATGGTTATAAAATATAATACAAAGCAACTATTAGTTATGAACTATTTTCATCTTCGTGTCCTAGATCCTAAAACACACATTCTAGGCATCCTAGCATACTGTGACACCGCATTCAAAACCAGTAGGACAGAAACTTAAACCCTGTTAATTTATTTTGGATATAGAATTTTATTTTACCCATATGATGCTATTTATAGATTAGAATAGCTAGATGGAGAATTTAAAAAATACAGGAAGAGATGCTCCCAACAATACAGACATTGCAATGTAAAAACTAGATTCAGCATGCACACACCAAAATCTGTTGGTAGTTGCAACACTTCAGCAACACTTGGAGAAAAAGAAGTCATGTGCAAAACAAACAAAAGAATGAAATAAGGGAAACAATCTGCTTTTCATTTAAATGGAAGTAATTTTAAGAGAAGGTGGTAACACAAGTATTAAAAAAAAATTGTTGCTATTCATCAAATCCATATTTTACTACGAAAGCTAGTTGTTTACCTTTGACTGGGCTATCTGCATAGGATCACTTGAATTTATTTTTTTCTTTTATCTGCTGTCATAATTTCAGTTTGCACTGAAGTTGGTGATGAGAGATTTTCAGCACAATTAAAGTTAACTGTATTATTCCTACAGTGAAAATAATGGGAGGAAATCTGAGTTGAGAATGTATTCAAATACAGTACAAAAATACATGTGTTACCTCTAAAAGACAGTAGGCACAGAGCCGTAGAATAACAATCTCATATTTCACTGTCTTGTGAGATCTTTTTTTTTGCGGGGATGGGAGCAGGGGGACTCTGTGTGTGTTGGAAAATAGGCAAACATAAATTTATTGAGTTAGCTTCTATTTCCATGTAAGAATCACTCACATTTAGACCATACTTAATATAATTGTTATATATGCTTTTGTTAGTCTTACACTATGGTACCATCCTGCTAAAGGCAGTATCTAAATTCTGTTTCCATGGCACCATTTACCTTCCCATGCCACTTGTTCTGTGTGCATTACTAGAAAATCCTGAGAAATGTTGCGTCATTGTACCAGTACTGAGTTATCATCATAAGCTGTGGGAAGGTGGCAACAAAGCAACATGAACCTTATTTCTTGATTTCTTGGATGGGTGTGTGCTTGTAGGGGTTTTTTTTTCCTTCATCTGTAACAAAATTGCTACATTTTATTCACAGCACCATAACACTCTTGCAGTCCAGCTGCATCATGCTGGATTCAAAGGAAAAGCCTGCAATTATACAGATGAGAAGTACTATCTACAAACTGTAAGTACACTAATAAATTAAACAATGTCCAGGAACATTCCCAGGCTCTGGTGTGTAGTCAGATATATGGATAAATTGTTAGATTGGTCTGTGACATGTTTTTTGCCTGTGCCATCTAGCAAAAAAAAAAAAAATAAAAAAACCAACCAAGTCCTAAAGCGTTTCCAGCAGTGGTATGGGATCAGAATCTTGCAGGGAGATGAGCAGGTCTCTGCCATTCCCAATGGCCACTTGGCATGCAAGCATCCATGTGCACAGGCGAGTTTTGGAAGTTGACAGATTTACTAACAAAAGGTAGGTCAGACCACAGCAGCTGGCTTCACTGCCCAGCACCATTCCTGGGTGCGTTTAGTTTAGTTGCATAGATGTAGCTACAATATCCACCCCATGCTGGAATGTGAAGGGCAGCAAATGGCTCTTAGAGCCATCTGACCATGCTATATAAAGGCATAAAACCTCTAAACTTCTGGCAATAATTTTTTATCCTTTTGTATGATATTATGGGTGAAATTTAATTCCTTACTAACTACACACTTAATGAAGACATCTGAGCTGCCATATACTCAAAGATTTATTCAACACAGTCAACAAAGTCTGTACTGCGAGCTGAGGCTCCACTGATGAGACATTCACTGATTATAATGGGAACTTAGACACCTAGTTTGCCTGTAGACACCTATATTTGACATTTTAATTCTGAACTGAGTTCTGCCCGACACATTTGTGCTTGCCAGCATTACCTAAGATCATTCTAAACATACGGACACTAGAAAAACAGAGTAATTTTCTTGATTTCAAAATTGTAAGTGAAGCTAAAGAACTGAATGATAAATCAAGAAAGCACAGTTTTAATTTATACATGAAATCTCATTCCTTCTTCTCTGCTCTAGCGTCTTGGTTAACTTTAAGGCCAGGCAGCTTGGGGTGCATAGCTCAGCTGAGATGTGTCTCTCATTTAAAACTGGGACTGGAGCACATTCCAGCTCCCATCAATGTACAGGAACAAGAACATGGGGAAAGCAGGTCCCTCTAGCAGACAGACAGATGGAGCATCCGCAACAGAGAGCTGGGAAGTACTCAAAATATTTGGTGGATAGCCTCTATGTGTCTCACTCTTCACTCTCCCTTTTGGTGAGGATGGAAACTGTTGTTTCTCTTTTTCATCCCTTTCATTTCAAATTCCTTCCTGGTCGCTAGGATGGTAACTTGAGTAACACAGAACTCATTCACCTCATTCACTGACAGTAGCCAAGAAGAACTTGGAGTTCTTTCCTTTTCTCTGTTTCCTCTGTCCTCCTTTCCACCCTATCCACATCTTCCACAGACTTCCTGTTTGGGGAAATATATTTCTGATGCATCATTTTATTTAACATGATAATCGCATCATGTTTTTTGTAAACAACCATAAAACTGAGAAAAGGTAGATGGGTTGACTACGTTTTAATTCTTATGGTTAGGAACTATCCCTGCTCAAGATACCAAAGCCCAGGTTATTCATAGTATACAAGTACTTGTTTTTAAAATACCTAAATGCAATGATTTTCATAATAAATATTTTTTTAAATTCAATGTGTGAAAGTGAGCTACTTGTTAGTATTAAACTAGTAAAATTATCTTAGTCAGTATTTCTCTGATGAGTATCACCCGAAGCATTTACAAGATTTATGAGAAGCATGCGTTTCATTAGTAAAACCAGCTGACTTCATATTTTTAGCAAAGGCCCAACTTACATTGACTGATTTTCATTTCCCTTGAATTGCAAGTTAATTTATTGCTCAAATGACTTTGTAATTCCTAAAATGATATTATTACAAGTGTCTGACTGCAACTGGAAAAATAGGGACATCCTGACCTATTTATAATACTTTTCAAATATATTGTAGTGTGTGATCTCTATAGGCTATGTGGCAATAACGAAAAAGACAAAAAGAATAAAATATTCCCAGTGCACACTCTTCCAGTTACTGTACCAGTAAACAGTCTAGAGGGTTAGCATGTTAATAAGTACATATATTTTATGCAATTTAGTGACAGAAGTGCATGATTATCACATTGACAGTTTCCCTCATAATATATTTGCCTTCAGAAATTTATGCTTTCTACAATGAGAATTCTGGCCATTTTATTATGTTTGGCACAAAGCACTTAGATAATATTCAGAGCCTGCAGAACAACATAAGATAAATACTCTACCATTAATGGTGTACCTTTTACCTGTTACACTTACAAGAACTCAGCTGTGCTACAGCTGTTGCCAAACTATTGCTAAAGAAATCAAACAGTTCTCCCTCTCCCCTCCCAGCCTTCATTTATTAGATTTCCTTTTTACTTTTCACCAAAAAATAATGTTTTGGCATGTGAAAAACGTTATTAACATGGAGATAAAGGCAATCAGTACTACATTACATAGTGTTTCAAAATGCATCCTCCAATTCTTTCTTTTGGTTTTCCTTCTTGCCTTTTCTTCTCTAAAAGATATATAAGAGT
Source organism: Pelecanus crispus (assembly GCF_030463565.1). Classification (NCBI taxonomy): domain Eukaryota; kingdom Metazoa; phylum Chordata; class Aves; order Pelecaniformes; family Pelecanidae; genus Pelecanus; species Pelecanus crispus. The sequence goes on from NC_134645.1 coordinate 109,276,528, forward strand.
GAAAGCTGAGGAGATGAAAAAGGTCTCAGAAACTTTCTGTGTGATAGTCTCCTTTTCTACAGCCAATAATTACTATCTGCTTCATCTCTGTGCGCAACTGTATATACACTTGTATTACTCTTGTGAAGTTCACGTTTGCTCGTAAATGATGATATTCTGAAAAGAAATACAGTTCACATCCTTGTGCTGGTACTAGTATAGATGTGAGTTACCAGAATTTAAGCAATCATTTGACAAAGACTTCCTACTTCATACTTAGAGAATTCACTTTCAGGGGTAGATTTACAAGGGGATCTAGATTCTCAAATCTGGTCTGACTACATACATACATAATATAAACGCCGCCCATCTATCTAAGCAGGATCTAGCCATCTATCTACCTAAGTAAGAGTCCAAAGATTTAGACCTCAGATCTGCACTACGTTACTATCTCTAATGTTCCCTCAGAACTAAACATGTTGTCACTAATTTTGTTCATCTTGAACATATTGTACTATGTAGTGAGTAGGAAGCACCTAAACGCCCTCAGGAGGCACAAGGTAGGCATTTTTTCACCTATTTAATGTACTCCCTCAAACTGTATTTCTAATGTTCTGCACTAAGCAGCCCTCTCAAGATATCTATAAAATTTCCTATCTTAATATGTAAATGCACTAAATATTACCAATTATTGTTCAGTGAACCAATAAATAAATAATTATTATAATAATACCTCTCTAATAATGTACCTCTCTCTTCATCAGTACATCAGTATACCTCAGATTTCTTGATGGAATAGTCAGTGTCATTATTCACAGTTTATGAATTGGGAAACAGTAAAGTAAGGGTTTTTTGCCTGAAGTCATGCAACAAGCTGCTTTAATAACCAGGTCTCCTGAATCCCTGGTTAATGCACTATTCAGATAAGCTATGAACACAAAAGAACTGTTAAAGACAGAAGCAATGAGCCAGTTGCTCTTCATAGACTAATAAACAGTCTCTAGTTATTTCTCTGTTTCAACAGACAAATCACACAAAAAGATTTACTTTTGCTCTTTTATGCCAAGTGGAAAGCTGAGATTTGGGTTGCTTTCCATTGAGATGAAAAAGAAGCAGAGGGAAACTCAGTTAAGGTAATTCAGTATCCCAAATTCGTTTCACATCCCATTTGAGACACACAGTGTTGAGGTTTTTATAGGAAAACCAGCGAGACAGTTGGGCTCAAGAAGTGTCTGTGTCTCACTCGCATTTCCACCACAAAAATTTGGCTCATTCAATGTCTGAATAGTTATTTATAAGCAGATGTGTTCACTTGTCCATCCTGCATAGGCTATGTTTGTAAGATATGAAAAGCAATTAGCATGGTGATGAGTCTGAGCTAATAAGCCTATTGTGAGGGAAGGTACAGTAGCTTAGGGTCAGCATGGTGTTAGCCACATTCACTCAGCTTTCATTTGCCCTGGAGCAGGACAGAGCAATCTTGTGTCTGTCTAGAAAATAGTCTTTTAGACCCAGAACCAACAACTAGCTCCCTCAGCTTCACACAAAGTTTCTGATTATACTGCAGTCAGCAACAGCTCCTCCAAGCTGGTGTTTCCGCTACAGTTGCAAAACACTGAGCACAGGGTACAAATAAACAGGTGTATTGAGTAAGCCACACAAAGCTGTAGTCTACAATCGCTGCTCTGCAACCAGTACTTACAAAACTAGTTTAAAGGTGGTTCAGGATGTGTACGTGATTTGCAGAGACATTAGAATAGTATAGACATACAAAGTAAGTCTCATCTGAACATTTATTATCTGGATACAGCATCCAAATGACTACTTCAATATGTCATTTTGAATTTTGATAAGGTGATTAGTCTTGGCTGAGTACTTCAAAGAGTAACTATCCTTTGAAGTGATTTTGAGCTTTTGCACACATCTCTGTAAAACACCCATTACAGCCATTTCCAGGAACCACGTGAGGATAACACATATAAACTATGTCTTGAAGGCTCAAATCCACCTTTGGACATAAAAATACAGCTCCTGCTGAAGTCAATGAGTTGCATATAGTCCTCACACTAATAAAAGGAAAAGATTCCGCACCTTAAGCCTGCTACTGCACACATCTCTAATGCTCCATCCTGATTATATGTTATTTATTTTCCAGCCCCCCCCCAAGAAATTACATTAGAAAAACTTTCAAGACTTTTGTTGTAGCACAGAGCTGTCATAGCCAGCCTGTAAAATATACAACCTAAATAAGCCTGAAACAGCACAGCTTTCTAAAATGTCTGTATTAAGAATGACATGTGTACCTGATTGCATGTAGAAAAGTACCATGCAGCTATGACCTGCAACTATGAAGATACATTTGAATAACCCTCAGTGACAATGGGAAGATATTCAAGTACTGCCTTCAGCTGTTTCCTCTGCTTTTATAAGCAGGCTGCCACTTTACCTGAGTCTGCAGGAGTTCCAGAAAGGAAGAAAAGACCTTGACTGACTCTAAGTGCAGCAGATCATCTAGCAGAGAGCATGTCCCACACAAGGCATGGTGCAACAGCAGAGGTGTTCAATGTTTGCCAATAGAAAATGAGCTACAGAGAATTTGCAGCTATGAGGACGTTCCTCTAGGTTGAAAAAAGAAAAATTCCAAAGCAGGTGTTGGGCAATAGCATCAGTAAAGTGATGTTTCTAACTACTCTCCTCATGAGATCTTCTTTTTCCCTTTTCTCCCCCCATTCTCCCAATCATACCTGAACACACACTCCATTAATAAATTCACTTGACTAAATCCACTAAATTTTGCATATTCAGCAGAAAAAAAAAAAGACCTAAAATGGTTTCTGAACAATTAATCAGGAAGTCTAGCTAGCCAGCCCCTTCTTCCTCATAAATAACATTTTTAAAATGAGGCTTCAGTCTTAATTTTAATCTTCATTGGAGCAAAATCGAGACATTTCAAAACTTTTCATGAGGAAGATGAGATGTAAACACTGTTATTAAAGAACAGCCAAAAGGCAAATGGTCAGATGCCCCGCTTGGTGCCTATACACTGCTCGCTTTGATGCAGGAACTTGACTCTACATCTCTCAATGACAGCTGAGTACCCTAACCACCAGGCTAATCGTATTTTCTCTCCAGTTGGAGCTGTTCCATCTTGTTTAAATAATTACGTATCCTGTGACCCATGAAGAGTGTGTCTCTCCAATCCAGTGACTAGGGCATTTGCCTAGAAAATTGACCTGTTGATCTGATAAGAAAGAATTCTGCAAAGACATTTATAGTCAATTCACCCCTAAGAAAAAAGGAGAAAGTTATTTTGGTTTGGTTTTTTTCCTCTTCCATGCATTAATTCTCTCAACAGCTACCTATCTCCTGATCCAGCACTGGCTGCTGGCTGCCACAGTGCTGGTAAGTTAGCAATTCTCTATGTAGCACATTTGCAAGGTGTAACAAAATGTTTGCCTAATATAAAGTGAGCTTAACATTTTATATATAACATAAAATGGATTTAAAGCAATTACTTCTGAAAATCTTATTATGATTGGGTTTGGAAATGGGCTAAGGAGAATGCATATATATACAGTTGCAAAGTACACACTTTATACACTTATGTACACCTGCTTGGTGTATGCTTATAAAGTCTGTATATAGAGTTTCCATCTCTCACATGGTACCAAGTACCAAAAAGCTAATCTTGAGGAATATGTAGAATGTTTTAGCAGAGAAACCCATTAGACCCAGAGGGCCTCCATATAGTGGAGTTGTGGGTCATGAAATTTGTTCTGTGCTCCTGCAGGAGGCACCACTGTATTTAATCCCTCTATGAACTTTAATAAGCAGGAAAAATATCAGAAACACTATAAGAATCATATCTCTGCAGTAAGACAAAAAGTTTGCGAAAGGACTGCCAACCTGTTCCTAGCCAAATCAACGCGCTGAATGAAAAGCAAACCTGGCCCTTCCAGCTGCTCACTCTGCCAGCCCCGCTTAAATGTCTCTGCTCAAAGTGCAAAACTGTAAAAAAAGCATAGCCCACATTTATGCCATCATGATGTCTACCTTTTTCCAACATTTTATCTGAAAACTCATAAAGAGGATTAGGGCAGGCATGTAAATATTGTTCCCATTTGATTCCCAGGATTTAACTGCTAGCACACTTGTTGGGATGGGCTGAAGCCTTCCCAACTGGCCTCTCACCAGGCAATACCTGGCCGTGTTTTGGGGCCCTTTCTCCAGGGCATTTTGGATGAGATAACGCTGTCCTGAGAGGGGCCAGTTTAGCCGCTTACGGTGGCCCATTTTACTTACTAAAATGGATTCAGTGAAAGAGATTAAGTAGATACAACTGGCAACTTTTGCAGGGCTGAATACAGTTCAGGGATTAGTGTTACTTGTTGCCAAGAGCCTGCTTTATTACCTGGCTATTGTGGCTTGGTTTTAAGTGCAGCTATGTATGTCTTTGGGAAGAACCGCTGCGGTGAGCTGGTGGTGCCAGCTCTGGAAAGACCCAGGGGCAGCCTGCCCTTCCTCCAGCCTTCCTGCCCAGGAGACCGGCAGCGGGGCAAGGCTGTCGCGTGAGGCCACTGCTGGGAAGAAGGGTCTGCATGGTCCAGGCTTCAGTTCTCCGGTTAGCCACCCATCTCCTGCCTCCCATGCTACACCGAGGACAAACCAGAACATAGCGAAACAAAGTTAAAAACTGCAGCCCTAAAAAATCTATACAAACTCCACGCCTGACAGCCTGGGCAGATTTTATAAACCTCTCCTTTTATTTTTCCCCATGCTGGCTGCTGGCTTATTTTCCTATGTGCAGTTGTTCAGGAAGTGGCACGAGGCTCAAGCAATGCAGCGGTTGCCATGGAGAGAAGCTCGAGTTTGCACTTTATTTATTTAATTTATTTCTGAATGGCAGTGTGCTGCAGTACGGAAAATCTGCATGACTTGCTAGCACACCGGATACCTGGTGGCTGTATTTAAGCACAGCCTGTTTTTGAAAAGCACAGTAAAAAGCTGAGCCTCATTTGCAGCTGATTCTATTTCTTTTTTGGGATGGGATTTCCCTGGGGACTCGTGTCTGAAATGTCCACTAAAGCAGAATTAACACCTACCTCAATTAAATCACATTTTTTTTTACCTGATACAAAGACACCTTATGTCAGTGCTGTTAAATATGCAATTTAAATGAGACTTTGGGGAGTGACTGGAGCATGGCCTTTTCATTCCTGTTTTATTTATTTATATAACAACTAGAATCACATAGAATCCTTCCTGCCTTTGTGAAAAGGACAGAATTTGCAGAGCAACATTTACAATTAATTTGCAATGAAAGATGCTACTGAATTTTATCCTTCAGCATTACAGTAAACCTTGTCATGCTGAAGTGACACAGGAGAAACGTACAAATATATGAAGGTCATTTTCTTTTTAGACTCACTAAATCTTATGACACCAAAGCAGTGTGCAATTGTCAGTTAAAAAACATGTATGGGGTAATGAATCTCTTTGTCCCTCTTTCACCCCTTCCCTCCCCAGTTTTTGAAACTTTTAAAATGGTCAGTGTTTGAAACTAAAACTCACAGGAAGAGTGAGTCTTTATTTGTACCACTGTCATTAAACAAAAAGGATAGAAAGACAAAGTAATTTTTTTTAGTTATATGGATTGTGAGTGAGATGAGGATGTGGACATGGGAGGCAGACGTTGATCTGTCTGGATATTATAATTCACACTCTTTTATATAGAAAACAAACATAGCTTTTCTATACCTATTCCTTCATAAAAATAAGTTAAATTAAAACATTTACAGGAATATAGTACACTGGGTGTAAGTAGAGGTCTTAAAACTCTGTTTCTGTCATTTGGCAGACTGAACTATTGTACCTTATCCAGTGCTTTGTGCATTCCCTGCTGCCTGGGAAAACAGGCACGCAAAACAGCCATAGAAGCTCTGCAGGCTGAGCACTATGTCTTTATTCTGATTTTCCACCCATTATATTCTGCCAAGTTGCTTTGACAATGCTAGCTATCTTTTAATTGGTTTGGTAGGTATTATACAGTTTAGTCATATGCACTGATGATTAATTAAGCCAGCTCATATCTGTTTTTAAATTCAAATCTAAGGAACAATATTAAATTTTGTCCTTCTCTACAAGATGAAATAGAGGGATAATCAAAGGATAAAATAATAGAAAAAGATCTTCTTCTTAGTTATAAAGGGATGGAAATTAATAGATTGGCTCTGATTGGCAACTCAGCATTATGAGAGTTATTTAATGACCCACACACCTTAACTGTATTATAGAATTAATTTTGAAGTAAAACCTTTCATTAGCACAATGTATGTATTTGCATTATGTCAAAGAAGTAATATCAAGCCTTGATTGTTATGAGATCCTTACCTAAGAAGGTCATATGGCCTGCTGTCCTTGCGTGGGAGAGTAGGCCAATAATTCAGCACTAGAAAAGTTAACGTTGAACTTTCCAGAAATTTGCATAGGAAAGAAACCCACTTAATGCATATGAATGTTTTATTATACTGTGTGTCACTTGGTGTGACCTAGATCTTAGCAATTAGATACAAGATTCAGGCAGCCTTAAATATGGACATCAGTAGAATCAGATGCTAAGAGAGATCTAGAAATTATCCGGTATCTTCTCCTCTTCACTGGTAGCTTCTTGGCTGGTCAGAAAACTCCCTTCATGGTAACATGGTAATGTTTTTGAAAAGTTACTGCTGGAGAACTAGACTTCTGCATCCTTCCTGAGCTCTACCACCATCTAAAAAACACAGGCCAGGCAGCTGATTTCTGTTTGAATTTCTGCTAGGGCTTGATTTTTTAGAGACACTCATGGTAACACACATTGACAGCAATGGGGTGCAGCACAAAGCCCTGTCATGCAACAGGCGGGAAGCCTAATCCTCAGCAGCTGGGAGCTGGTTGGCAGCATCACACGCTCTTTCCATTCCCGCTCTGAATCCCCCAACACATGCCCTTCCCTGATTGCCTCCCGCTCTGGAGGCAGCCACGGAGAACAGGAAGGTGCCACCCACCACCTGCGGAGCGGAGCTGGCCCGTCTCCTGCCAGGCACTGCCATTTGAGTCTGTCCCTACATTTAGTGGCGTGCGGGATATTGACAGTAAAAATCACCACCCCATGAAACAGCCCTAGCTTCGGTTTTCATTATTTACTTTAACCTTTCAGAAGTAGAGCCTAACATTTGGTTTCTCTAGGCTATGCTTACAAAGCCCAGCAGTGTGCAACCAGCTGCAAAACACAGTTAACTGGTTGAAATTGCAAACAGGAGATTTCTAGGCTTTCCCTGTACACGTTGCTACAGCAGGTGACATGTCAGCTTAAAAGAACATTGGTAGACTTGAACAGGTTTTTTTTTTTTTCCCTGATACCAGAGTGGCATCCACCTGGGCCTTCAGAATAGACAAGTAAGACTGTCTTGCTGCAGTCTGTGCTGTTACAGACTAGCAACTTGAAAAGGGTTAAAGACATTAGCCACTCTATTCAAGAAGGAACAGGAGAGAAAAATGCAACTCTTTGGACCAACCTATCCCCCGGGCAAAACTCATATTAATCTTTAAGGAAAACGGGGTCTACTTCTTAGAGGATGACAGACAGAAAAAAAAAAAAAATCCCAAACTCCAACTAATATTTATTTGCCAAACAAATCCAAGTGAGTTCTTTGAAAGGGTGACCAAGGAAATAGATGATAGAAAGGTGATGAAAGCAATCTGTCTCTATTTCACCCAGGCATTTGATAAGCTGTCACATCAGAAACTGGTGGGGAAACGAGAAGACAGGAACAAGTACTATATTGACAACATTGATTAAAAGCTGGCTGTCAGCCCAAACCAGAAAATGTTAAGTATTTAAGGTAACTTGTTAAAAGGTGGAGAGGCAGAGGTCTTGACACTAGCATGTCCCAACATCTGGGTTCATCCTGAGATTTTTTTACTATCTTTTACATATGATTTCTTAGAATTTATTTCAAAGGAATAAAAAAAATGATGAAGGGAAACCTTAGAAAGGAGGACTGGTAACTTCTATGATTGCTACTGCAGTTGAGAAAACTATCTAAACTCCACACGTACTTATTTTCTCCTTGTATTTTTATTTAACACCATTATTCTTCTTCGTACTGCAGAAGTAATTCTCTCTGAAGACTATACAAGGAGACTAGAAAAAGGGGGGAAAAAATCTATCTTTTGAATTCAGAAAAAAAAAAAAAACAGGTTACTGAAAATTATTTTTCTGATTTAGGATGAGGACGATGCTGTACATGCTGCACAAAACATTCAGGAGGACAAAGAGTAAACTCTCTTTTACTGAAGTAAATGGAAACCCCACACATTGTTTTTAATAAAACACACACAAACAGATATTATTTCTACTCCCTACCCAAAGACATCCTAAACTAAAGGCCAGGTAGTAGAACCTCTGGCATGTCTGCAGAGCCAGCAGAAATCCAAAGTGCAATGTGAAGACAAATATAAAAAATTCAGGACAAATGGGATTTGTTCCAACTTAAAACAGGAAGAAATTAAGTGAAGAAGCATGAGACTGGTGAGATTCAAACTAAAGGACACGTTTCTACAAAATGTCTTTTGCTTCACTCTCTTTGTGTATGATTTAATTCCGTGCAATTGCAGTATTTCAGTTTTTAAGAGATGTTCATAATCCAGGATCAGATCTTGTATGACCTGTCAGTTTTTTAATAACAGATCTTCAGTTTACCTTCAGACTTCAAGTAAAATGGGAAATCTAAAAAGATTAAAGCAATTGTGACAGTCTAAAGCAAAGAATTGCACTTGCCTAAAACAAATATCTTTACTTTTTCCTATCTTATTATTAATAATACATGTATAAAGCATATTAAGAACTACAAAACACAAACATGTCACACTTCCTTCTCTACTGCAGTGTTCAAAGTAACTGATGGCTCATGAATAACAGCTTCAAAAGCTGTGTGAGGATACACTTCCCACTACCTCAGCAAAACAAAGAGCTTTAATCTAATCTCAAGATGATACTTTTATAGAGAATAGAATAGAATAGAGTCATTAAGGTTGGAAAAGACCTCTAAGATCGTCTAGTCCAACTGTCAACCCAACACCACTATGCCTGCTAAACCATGTCCCGAAGTGCCACATCTATGTTTTTTGAAATGTAGGTATTACTTAAACATAAAAAAACCTGATCAATAACCTTAAAGACTCATGTACGATGTAATTTTTTCATGTACCTCTGTATGACTGAAAAGACGGTGGATGTGAAAGTTATGTATTTCATGTTCATGATACAGAAATTTTGAAATTTGGTCTAGCTCAACATACAGAAGTCATTAGACTATGAAAAATACGATTTTTTCCCCCTCCCTTACTTTTTCCCCCACTGAATATGAGGAATGGTTCTCTACCAGAGTCATGTGGAGCCACTGCAGTCTAAACAGATATTATCAGCAGCAACGCAAATGCTGTTTCTGTTTAAAAACAAAGGAATAACTGTGATAACTCTCCCACAGTAAAATTGGCAATGTTGGGCAGGTAATGGTCCTGATTATATTCCGTGGGTGTTTTGTACTACTGTTATTGAGCTTGCCTTTTCTGACTGGCAGCAGGGAGGAAGGAGAGAGGCACCTCTTCCTCATGACCATATAGTGCCCTCATCATCAGTTCACGACAGTCCTGACTGTTAGCCAAGCTGCTGTGTGTACACAATCCTAAATTCCCTCAACTTAGTGCAGTTACAATGACCTACATTTAATGCAGAATTTCTCCAAGAAAGCAGTACCTTCCATCATCCCTCAGGCATGACAGTATTTCTCAGTGGGAACAATTTCAAACAATGAACAAAAAACAACTGCAACTTTTGAAATATCAAGGTAATGCCAGAAATAAAGTGGCTTATATTATTGGCCTGATCTTTCTGTGTGTTCTTATCATACTTTAAGATAAGAAAATCAAAGTGTACAAACACATAGTTTGTGAGTAATGATAATATGAAACAGATCTGAGTTCTTCAGCTTGCTTTCTGGTGCAGAAAGCTGGATGGAGTTGACCAAATGAATTTGAAGACTCAGCTCATATTACAAAAGCTCTTTCAGAGAAACTACTCTTCTGGCTTTTCATCCGGGTGCTTCAACTTACTGTGCAAAGTGCACTAGGAGTCTCATTGTTAATGAAAGGCTTTATGAAAGACAGTTAAAAGTAACAATGTAAAAAAAAAGCCTAAGAAAATATTAAACCTGTTGAAAAACTTTGAGGTACTTTTATTTTAAGTAGTGTGCATCTGTTTTACAAAAAAGTGGCTGAATCATTTTAGTCCCAGGGCCCTTTAAAATATTTCTCTCCGTTTTTTTTTTTTTTTTTTTTTGACCAAGTCATTCCATCCTTAGGTTCTATTTTGGGTTTATATACATTTCAGTGTGAATCCAGCTAGAACATCTCTTCCTAAATTTGAATGCTAACATTAAAAGAATGAATATAAATCCTTCTCCAAAATACAGTAGGGCTTTAGGAACAGAATTATATGGGCCTTAACACATAAAGGTAAGTGCTCATATGTGACTCAGAACTTCCAGAACCATCTCTAATCCTATCTTACTTGCAAAGCTTCAAATTTCTAGGTGAATGCATACAAACACACATTTTTTTAAAATGCAGATAACAATGTTTTTATAGATTCTTTATGAAAGAGATTATCCTATAGGACTGAAATTTGCTGTAAGCGAGTTTCCAATTTGATGAGAAAAGGAAAAATCATTCCCTAAAACAGCTAAGGTAGCCACAGGGCAAAGCTGTTGTTCTTGAATATTTCTCAAAGCACCAGAGCTTATCTTTGTGTGCACGTATTTGTATTTCTTTGGTGTTTTTCACTATAATATCTCAATACAAATACAACATTACTCTGTCTGTACTAAGAGATAGGCGGATATTTCAGGACAAGGACCTAAATCTACCTTGAGACTTTTTATAATGCATGTTTTAAATATCCCGTGTGTTCCCAAAATTCTTTTGAATATCTTGCTTGGGATCCTGGCCTAAAGCATTACTGCCTCACCCCCATCTGAATTCTCTATGTGATGAGTAGTACCATGAATATTTGTAGTAAAACCTCATAAATTAAATAAAATGTTACAGGTAAAAGTTTAAGCTACAGTTATTCATACTTAAGGTGCTTCCTTAATACTCTACTCTGCTGCTGTTCTCACCAGTCCCCAGTAACTGCATTTGCTTAACATCAACTTGGGAGTTCACTGAGTCTCATTTAAAACTGAGGAACATTGATGGGACTGTTTTCATTGTTTTCTGCATTCTTGGGATCAGGCCTGTAGAAATTTAGCCATATAATACTGCTTCTAGAAAAAATTGCTTATCAGTCCATCTGGAACAGTACTCAAATACGGAATAAGATAATATCTGTATCTGAAATATCCAGTTCCAAAGACACTTTGAATTGAAGTGGAAACAGCTGCATAGGCAGAAACAACCCAGTATACTGACTAAATACAAATCATGTACTGGAAACATACTGTTTTCAGTGAGAATAACACAAATGCAATGCATTAATATTCATGAATTTCACATGTATTATTAGTAAAATTAACCCCTATTCATATATCCATAGCCATGGGTGTGGATAGGTGGACTACCCGTTCTTATGGTGGATGGAAAATCAGCTGGACAGCTGGGTTTGCAGTGTTGTGATCACTAATAAAAAGTTCAGCCAGTGGGTGCTAGTGGCATCTCCAGAGGTTAAAACTGGGTTCAGTACTGCTTAACACCTTCATTAATGTCTGGATGAGGGGACGGAGTCCACCATCAGCAACAGTATCAGTTCAGGGGGAAAGGTCAGTATGTTGGAGATTGGGACTGCTATTCCGAAGGACCTGACAGGCTAGAGAAACAGGCTGAAAATGAACTCATGACATTCAAAACAAATGCCAAGTCCCGCACCTGGCATGTAATAACCTCTTGCCACAGCTGAGGTTGGTGGCCAATTGATAGCAAGGCAGCTTTGCAGAAAAGGACTTGGGGTTGCTGGTGGGTACCAAGTTGAATGTGACTTAACAGGGCACCCCTGAGGGCTGTCAAACATTGGAGCAGATTTTCTAGAAAGGCTGCAGATATCTCCATCTTTGGAGATGCTCAGAACTTGACTCTACAAGGCCCTGAGCAACTCCAGGTTGGTGTTGCTTTGAGCGGGACTTGGACCAGATGTTCTGCAGAGGTCCCTTACAATTTGTATTATTTTGTGATTCTAGATTTTAACAACCTGCTTATAAAAATATGGAATACTACACATTTATACTGAAGATTACAAAAGTATTAGCTCTGTTGCATACTACATCAACCCTTCTCCATCTTTTATGAGTGAATAGAGTTGTACTTCAGTATTCTTGCGTAGCATCGTATCCAGTTCAATTTTCACTTCAGAAAAATAAGATGGCATATTTGTCATTCTTAAAGCAAGAAATAATTTTGCAAGTCTGACACTGCAACAGTGAAAGTACAGCATGTTCATAAGCCAGATATTTTCTAGCTAACAAGATATTTGCTAGCGTCTGTTTTATATGATTTAGTGATTACCCTCTGCATAGAGATAGCACACCATTCGTAGCATATGCTCTTTGCTCAGTATGTTTAATAAATAGATTGCCTTCTGTTCATTTGATAACACAAATTTACTTGTCTTAAAAAATGACTTTGTATATCCTAAGAAAATATAACCTTGTAGAATTGGATTGATATACAGCTATCTGGAACATAGAAGTTTACTGTACTTCTTTCCACTGCTAACTGACCTGTTTTCCAGTGTACCTCTCCATGAAACTCCGTTTACTTTGTTTTCCTTAAAACTGCTTTTTAGCACCCCATGGATTTTTATTACTTGCAGACTAAATGTGCGGCTGCACTTTAGTTAATCTGAAGTCTTTGAAGAGAAATTAGACTCTACTGTGCAGTAGCTTGGAGGCAGCAAAGTTCTTTGCTATGGAGATATAATGTGTGCTTGTGTTCGTGACACAGCACCTGTATAAATATCAAGCTTGTTCTCTGCTGTATGTTGACAATTTTCTGGCTCTGCATGGTATTCCTTCTGTCTGTCACTATGTTCTAGGTGTCATCTTTCCTGCACTTCCTATGGTTTCCCTTTACTTTGTCTTCTTTTGTCTTTCTGACTTGCAACAGAAAACAACAAATGAATGTAAACTGTTATATGACACAATGAATGTGGCCTCATATGGTCTTCATTTTTGTTTATAGTTGCTGTTGGTGTTTTACCATCATGCATTCTAATTGTCCTTCATGCAATAAAAATATATTTATTTAAAAGGAGAGTGAGCCTTGATGCCTACTAGGAAGTGATGATCCTTTAATACCAGTATCTCAGTATCTACCAATTCAGTATCTACCAATTCAGTACAGTACCACCACCCAGCAACTGAATTTCAGACACTACCTGTATCCAAATAAAGCCAATAAAAATAAATACCAGCTTTTCTCCTAAGTTATAGGATTGAAAGCAGCCATCCTCTGAAGCGCTACTGAAGCTCTCTACTACTGAGCCATTCTCTGAAACTCTTCATTCTGTGAGCTCTCCTACTTTGGATGACAGTTTTTCTTTAATAAAACTCTATATTAAAAAGCCAAACAAAGTGAGCTTTAATTCAGCTGCCGTGGTGTTTTTCCTTGATTCTGAGGAATTATAATGTCTCTGCTGAGAAATAAAGTACCAACTGAGATTAAATTTCACACAGCTGTATTGATAACTATCCTTCAATGGCCTTCCTTATTTCAATTAGATTTCAAAGGCACAACAGCAAAAAAGTGCTGGCTCCGGATATTCTAAATAGGATATATTTCACTGTACAGATTTTGCAAGTTGATGGAACATTAGGGTTAGTTTATTTGCAATACACAGCTCTGAATTTCTCTCTTTCCAGAGTTTATTTTTGCTATACTAGTCATTCAAAAACATCTCATTCACCTGCTGATGGTACATAAGGCAACACAATTTAATTGAGATCACAGCTTTTCCCTCCGAGCACATGTCCAAATTCTGAGGCACATAAAGACTCCAAAGACAAAAATAACTTAACACATGTGAACATTCAGTTTCTATGGAGACAAATAAAAGTAAAATGTCTAATGTGAGTTCTTATTCAGCATGATGCCTTATGGATTAGAAGCATTTCAGTAAGCCTTAAGGACAGATATTATTCCATAAATAAATAAAAAAAATAATAAAAAGGACCACCCCAAATCCCAAATCCTGTGTTTCTAATATGCACTTGTGTATTCTAGTTGTGTCAGAATTACCACTGGCAGTCAGTTCTTGTTCTTCTATTCCCATCCCAAATTATGGCCTTATTGATATACTTGAGGTATAGTTTGTGTCATTTTCAATAGCAAAATCTTTTTGTTGAAACATGAGAAAACTCAAAGCTTAGGACTTTGAGGCTTCTAGCCCTCACTCCAAGGGTTTAGAGAATAATAGCTACAGATTTAACTGCTACAGATGCCTGATGCTGCTAGGTCAAAGTAATGAATGTTACATGAACTGTCTGACCTCTTAAGCCAGGATCAGCAAAAAAAGGCCTGAAAAGCACAGCATCATGACTAGAGCTGTAGAAGTACTCGTGAGACTTCCCTCAGGCAGCTGAATACAGAGCCCACTTTTAAAAAGTGCATTTTAAGTGGCACTCTAGTCAGTCTTAAAGATCATATTTGAAGCGATGCTGTTCACAATTATCATCAGCTTTAATGGTGTTTTCTGAATCCTGTGCTTTTGCAAGGCTTATTAGTTAGCCTAATGTCTCAGTTAGCTCTTCCTTCACACAAACTGCAGGTAAAATGCAACATGAGATTATCAGTACTGAGGGTCTCTACAAAGCTTTTTGCAAAAATGCAGGCTCTAATGATTATGCCTGAGCCAACTTCTACGCAATAGCCATGCAAGTTGTCATTAGCACAGCACTGGGCTTCGTCTCAGTTCCCGGCAGGGCTTTATTAGCTCCATACTGTATCCCACTAATTATGGCTACATGTTTTTTTGGCCTGAAATGTGCTCACAAATGACCAGCTCAGAGCCTGAGCAGAATGAATTCATGCATGACTAAAAATATAAACATACAGAAGAAACATGAATTACTGTGCGGGAGCCAGCCTCAGTCACCTTAAGTTGACCTAACTTACTTGATTTTAATATTGTTAAGCCTATTTATCCACCCAAGGATCTGCCAAACATTTGTGTCAGAAAGGACCATGTATCTGCTCAGCTAAAATTTGGGTATTGGTAGATGAAAAAAATTGGGTACTGGTAGATGAAAAGCTGGATGTGAGCCAGCAATGTGCACTTGCAGCCCAGAAAGCCAAACATATCCTGGGCTGCATCAAAAGAAGCATGGCCAGCAGGTCGAGGGAGGTGATTCTGCCCCTCTACTCTGCTCTGGTGAGACCTCACCTGGAGTACTGCGTCCAGCTCTGGGCCCTCAGCACAAGAAGGACATGGACCTGCTGGAGTGGGTCCAGAAGAGGGACACAAAAATGATCCAAGGGCTGGAGCACCTCTCCTAAGAGGAAAGGGTGAGAGAGTTGGGGTTGTTGAGCCTGGAGAAGAGAAGGCTGCAGGGAGACCTTATACTTAAAGGGGGCCTATAGGAAGGATGGGGACAATCTTTTTAATAAGGCCTGTTGTGACAGAACAAGGAATAATGGATTTAAACTAAAGAAGAATAGATTTAGACTAGACATAAGAAAGAAATTTTTTACCATGAGGGTGGTGAAGCACTGGAACAGGTTGCCCAGAGAAGTAGTGGAGGCCCCATCCTTGGCAACATTCAAGGTGAGGTTGGCTGGGGCTCTGAGCAACCTGATCTAGTTAAAGCTGTCCCTGCTCACTGCAGGGGGCTTGGGCTAGATGGCCTCTAAAGGTCCCTTCCGACCCAAAACATTCTATGATTCTACGATAAAGATTACAAAAAGTGTGAAACAGCAGGGTAAAGCTGGGTCCAATGGACAGAAGTCCCGTTGCCTGCTGAACTAACTAATCCCAGTGCAGAGATGGGCAGGAGCCATATCGTAATTGTTCCCAAGCCGAGGATAACAGCGGCAAGGTCCCTTGCGCCTGCTGTGGGCAGCCTGCAAGGTCTGCTCCTGCTCACTCCCAGCTTGCGCTGCTGTTGTCATGTGGCTCGGAACCAACGTGAACTGTTCCTCCTGAAAGTCTGCTTTCAGTTGTGTTTCCCATGCTCACTGTGTGTGTCTCAGCTTCCTCTACTGGAAACGAGTTTCCATAATAACACTTCAGGCACTGGATTCTCACTTAGCAAAGCCTGCATTTTTCCAGTTGAGGATTTGCTATGTTGCAGACCCACTCACGGAAGTTCTGTACAGCCTGATCCCTGTCTTTAAATAGTGTAGATGCATACCCATGGCACTGTGTTACGAAGATTTGCCACTCAGATAAATTTAGGGATATCTCTACTCCATATTCCACAGCATTATTGATATTAGTTGTCTGCAACTGCAATTTCACTACATATTCTGGTAGTCTTATTTATATATGCCTTATTTATAGTTTTAGCATAGAATGTTAAGATGACCTGACTTGTGCAATCAGGTTGTCCATTGGTCTGGCAGTTGGCAGTTTCCCCACTGACTAACTCTGAACTCAAGGGCCGATTTAAAAGAGAAAAAGAATTCCTAGAGATAATTTGTGAAAATTAGAAAACGAGTAGAGAAATGCACAAGAGTGTCTGCAGAACCCAGTCATGACACCAGAGCTGGCAGAAGCCAAGTGCCCAGCTGGCACATGGGTATTAGCCGGGCAACGCTCACACACTGCAAGGTAGCAACAGCATTGCTACTATATGGGCTCTTAGGTGAGACAGTAAAGGAACACTGGGAAGGGGGTGGGGGGGTGTGAAAAGCCAGACAACGAACGCAATTCATAGGAAATTAGACTTCAGTATTTCCATTTGCCTAAATAGGAACTAATTTTGTGCATGTTATCCTGCTCATCAATTATCCTGATTAATTAAGACTCGCCCGTGTACTTAATACATTACCAATTCTCATGAAGAGTAGCTGATGGAAAAATCATTTTACTTGTCATTCACTAAACCCCCTAAAAAGAGATTTATGCTACTCAACTAGAATTCTACCAAAATACCAAAATACTTCCAAGTACTTTAGAAGCGCTACTTCCTGAACTTTTCCTGCATGCTTATTTGACTCAACAGGAGCAAGATTCAACTGCCTACATGAATCCTAGCAAACAGTGTTGAGTCCATACACAGTCAATGTGGAGATAAAGTGCTATTGGGTGAATAGGGTGCTATTCATCTAATCCTAAAACAGACAAATAGGTCAGATGAATCATATCTTGAAAGTACTTGCTTCTCTCCATTTACTGTAAAGTGAGGCTGGGGTAACTAGCTTTAACATAGACACCTACAATGTAAATAGAGTCAGGTAAAATTAATGTCACCTTCGAAATTCAAATGTAGAATCAAATACTTAATATACAACTAAATCATGTCAATGTTCCCACAGTGAAATTCCTTAAAAAGGAAAAAAAAAAAACACATAGGCAAATCTCATTAAATCCCAGCTGAATTTTTGTTTGGTTTTGTTTTTTTTTCAGAAGTAAAGCCAAAGATTAAATTGTTTTTTTAAAACTTCTTGTTCTGTATCTCCAGTACAGAAAAACAACCCTCTGAACAGTTAGACTAACATGAGAGGCAGACACACTAGTCAATACTTGGAAGCAGAGGTCTTCCCTGCTGTCTCCTCTTCCAAACTGAGTTCTCCTGTCACCCCCAAATTTGGCAGCTGACAGCACAAACTTCCACGTTGGTCTGTGGCATACTGGCAAGAAATACCCATAGCCCTTGCCTTCCCCAGTCCTTTGCATTTCCTGCACCTGAACCTTATCAGTTTTAACTCAGTTCATTTTGCCCCAACTGAACAAGATGGATAATTGTCTAGGATTATTTAGCAAGACTTAAAATTGTCTTTTAGGGAAAAAGAAGTAAAACTGTAAGGAAAACAAATATGACAATTAATTCTAGACTGTAGTTACTAACAATAGTCTTTAGTACCTGTGCTGACTATTTCTTACTCTGAACCCTTCCAGGAGGTGATTTGTACATGCAGGGACACTAACTCACCCAGGGAAGCCTTACACCACAATGCCTAATGAGTATGTGGGCCCCAGCTTTGATTCGCTATTTGACCCAGGCCACTGCACGCCCCTGAGACCTGGCCCGCAGATCATAGAATCATAGAATCATTTAGGTTGGAAAAGACCTTTAAGATCATCCAATCCAACCATTAACCTACACTACCAAATCCACACTAAACCAATCAAGGGTAGACTAGGCTAAACCATATCCCGAAGTGCCACATCTACCTGTTTTTTGAACACTTCCAGGGATGGGGACTCCACCACCTCTCTGGGCAGCCTGTTCCAATGCTTGACTACCCTTTCCGTAAAGAAATTTTTCCTAATTTCCAACCTAAACCTCCCCTGGCGCAGCTTGAGCCCATCATCCAGAGCAGTAGCTGTTCAATGTGGGCTGAGCCTCCTGTATTGCTGAATAAGTCAAAGCTTGGAGGCCAGGGCACCAAAGGTGGGAAGGCCACTGCCCTCCCATTTCCCACACCCACACACGTGCAGGTTGTGGTGAGGCTCACATCCAGATCTGTAAACTCAGAAGTGAGAGCTTCCAGCATCCACAGTCCTCCCGCAGGCTATAATTCTCTACTGCCTAAGGTGTGGAAATCAGCTTCCAGAGCTGACCTACTTGTTCCAGGGGAGGTCCTGTGAAGTCCTCCAGCAATGCTCATGCTTACTTCCATGCCAAGGTCTGGTAATGAAAACACAGGCAAACCAGCAATGTAATTTTTAGGGATTTTGAACTTAGAATCAGGGTTTGAGAACAGTAAGAGTTACCATAACAATCCAGGAGAAAGTTGTACCAACACTGGTCTGGAGCCTCTACAGATTCATAAAACCTCTATTTTTCATACTTTTTAGAACTATTAAGAATATACATGCTACCATGAAAACAGTTTAAGATGGCAATAGCTTATACTCCTATCTTGTCCTAACATACCCATAACCTTATCTAGCATTCTTTGCATATCCAGCAATGATGGGAAACTAGACTTCAGCTACATAACTATGAAAAGATACCTCACATCTTTTAGCACACCTCTATTTCAAGAAAAAATAATTTGCTGTATTGTGTAAATCGACTAAGACTTTGCTAGCCATTGAGAAAGCTCCTGTACTTTCATCTCAATGAATAAAAAAGATATCTTCAAAGACAGAAAAAGCTTGAAACATTAACATCATCATCTCCCTAATTCTTATTGCAGACATGCCTCCTATTGCATAACATATTGTGTAGTAGAGGTTTGCAAAAGGTCATGTGAAGTGTATGCAATATTTTAAAGACTAAGCACTGAAATACAGAAGAAGAGGTCAAGAAAACAGACAAACTATGATCTTAAACAGTAAAATAAGACACACTTTATGTAACTTTTTAGAGTTTATGAGGAATGAATATTGTAGCATCTATTCAAAGCATGAAGTTCACTAATATCATTAAAATATGTGACAATCAACAAACACAGCTGTAATCCACCTTGGCAGAAGTTAGTGCATCAAGCAAATCCTGACCTGGGAGTCCTGCCACTTTCCTAACTGGAACAATAACTGGGTTTGTTTTAAAGAATGAAATTTATTCCTCATCTTAAGTGACACCAGTGGATAACACAAAGATCAGCCAGAACAGAAAGACTCCAGAAATGACCAGAAAATAGATGCAGTTGCAGAAAAGTTCCTGGTGTCAAAACTTATTTAATGGAAAGGAATCAGATCATGCAAGGAAAGTTGTTTATGAGATCATGCAGGAAGGGCTTTAAAGCTTTTCTTTTAAAAATATATCAGGGTATTCTTAGTTAGATCTTGAATATAACTCCAGAAAGCTCCAAAGGTATGAGAGAGTGAGGATGAATAGGGTTATCCTCCTGGTGCATGGGGGAGAGAAATAGCAGAGCAGTGTATCCCTTTTTTAGTCACTGTAAACTGTCATGGCTCAATTAACTTCAAAGGCACTACAGTAACGTATACCAGGGGAAGAACTGCCCCACAGTTTTGTGCAGGCTCTAACAGGGAAAACTCAGCTATCTGATGGGCACAGAAGAAAGAAATGCAATAGTCAGAATGAGAGAGTGTCTCCATACAAGTACAGACAGTTGCTCAGGATTATCTATCTGTATGGGCTCTGTTTACATGTTGTGCTGGTTTGGGCTGGGATAGAGTTAATTTTCTTCATAGTAGCTAGTATGGGGCTTTGGTTTGGATTTGTGCTGAAAGTGGTGTTGATAATACAGGGATGTTTTTGTTTTTACTGAGCCGTGCTTACACAGAGTCAAGGCCTTTTCTGCTTCTCACCCCACCCCACCAGCGAGTAGGCTGGGGGTGCACAAGAAGCTGGGAGGGGACACAGCTGGGACAGCTGACCCCAGCTGACCAAAGGGATATTCCATACCATATGACGTCATGCTCAGCATATAAAGCTGGGGGAAGAAGAAGGAAGGGGGGGACATTCAGAGTGATGGTGTTTGTCTTCCCAAATTACTATTACACATGATGGAGCCCTGCTTTCCTGGAGATGGCTGAACATCTGCCTGCCGACGGGAAGTAGCGAATGAATTCCTTATTTTGCTTTGATTGTGTGTGCGGCTTTTGCTTTACCTATTGAACTGTCTTTATCTCAACCCATGAGTTTTCTCACTTTTACTCTTCTGATTCTCCCCCCATCCCACTAGGGGGGAGTGAGTGAGTGGCTGTGTGGTGCTTAGTTGCTTGCTGGGGTTAAACCACGACACATTTGTCAATAAAATGGGCCTGGGCCATCGCGCTGGCCTTGAGGCAGGCTGACACTACACAACTCTTGCTTGTACCACTAAAATCACTTCACCCCCTCTTCAACTTCCACAAATAAGATGCCCACATCAAAACTGTCTTTTGGGAAAGATGCATGGCCAACTTAGTTCTTGAAACATGCCCAGGCACACGCAAAAGGAGTGCACTGGCACTTAACTACGTGGATGGCCACATACAGTGAGGGGACTCAGACCTTGGTCCACTTCAGTTTATTATGGCAGATGCAGTCACAGGCACTGGGCAGTATGGTTCACTGAACTGGTACATATGGGATTCACATCAGATGTGTACAAAAGGGATGAGCCAGTCCTACAATAGGAGAGGTTGGATAATTACACCTACAAGGAGGAAAGGAAGGTTTGATAAAAGAAAAGAGAAAGGAAAACTAGTTTTTATTGCTACTTGTCTTTTCTGCTGGCACAGTAACAAAGATCCTAGCAATGACCCACAAAATGCTTGACGGCACACTGTGCAAGTCTTGTGTCAGAGGATGCTTGCCCAACGAATGCACTTGTTCTGGGATTTCTTTGAGGTGAAGACAATACAACTGAACCTAGAAGACAAATTATCGAGGCAAATGGAAGCTAAGAGTTTAAAAAAGACAGCCACTTTGTTTAACAAGGTTATTCTACATTATAAAGTGACTGAAAAATAGTATCCTTTTTAAGGGGAAAACGCTTCCTATATTTATATCTTAAATGTGTTAGTGAGTGCATCTCCATATTCACACAGAATTGCTTTCTTCTCATAATATTTATCTATTTTACTCAGATCACATGCTTAACATAAATACAGTGTTCCAGGGAAAATATGTTTTGCTTGGCTTGTTTCTGGTCTCTTACAGGTAGATAATCCTCTGTTTATTTAGCAACTACATAATTTGATAAAATAATATCATGGAGAAAAGATGAGTTTCAAATTCCAATTTGTGATTGAGAGACAAATATAGCACTTTTTTATTGAGTAAGAAATGAACAGTTCCAGTGGGTGCATCTTGTATGGTGTGGAAAGTGTGTTATGAGAATGCAGGTAATTCTCTGTAGGGAAAAACCAAATGTTTGGCTGGATTCAGTGAGAATGTTTTGTAAAATACAATAGGAAATCAGGTTTTGGTTAAAACTCATGAAGGCTTGAACTACACTTCCAAATCCTATTTTATTATTAATTATTTTTGGCTACTTTTCAACTTACAACAAAAAATGATGTAAAGAGGATACTGAAAGGAGGCAGGCAGAGTCTTAACTGCAACACTAAGAATAAACAATGTTTGCTTAGACTGATTTGCATTTTTCCATAACTATACATATTTAAACCATTGGCAATGGGGTTATGAATCAGATTTAAAGGTTGATATCTTCTTGATTATACTGCAATTTGAAAACTGCTCAGGTAATGATTATGAAAGATATTTCTATGGAATAGTGTATTATTTCAGCATTTGCTCCTGGGAATTACTGCCCAATACTGTCATTAAAACAAAGCAAAAACCTGATGCTGGATGAAATACAAACATTGCTTTATTAGAATAAGATGTCACAAGAATTGTAGCTCAAGCACTTACATAAAAATTTGTGAGCTACTGTTCCCATAGCAACAGGCAACATAATTTAGCTAACATAGCTGATTTCCATTCTAGGGACTTCATTGTCATTGCAGTTTACAAAATACAAAAGTACTTCTAAGACTCTGACACGGTAAACAGACAAAACATGGGAAACATGTTGAGGAAGGTATAGCTTTTATTTAAGGTGCAGGCTAATAAAATGCTTCTTTCTCTTCTCACCTGTGTTTGGGATTCTCTACCATCCTCAACCCACCATGTACTAATTTAGTTTTCCTTACAGTGCAGGAGATCCAGTGAAAGGCACCTGAAGCTGGCCTGCCTCTATGTTAGTCTGATTCTTTCTGGAATGTGCAGAAGCTGCTTCTTTGCTGGCAGATTCCTGCTTTCTCTCCTTCCTCCCCTCAGTTACCAGAATAAGATTCACTTCAATGAGGAGAGTCAGCACAACATATCTGGGGCACCTGTTAAATCTCATATTGAGCCTACACACAGTTACTAATTTAACACACTGCTGACACACTCCCATAGCCGTAAGTCTTTTGCTTCCCCAATGGTTCTGTGAATCTTGTTATTAATCTGAATCATTTTAAAATGCTTTTTTAAAACATCTGGCTC
This sequence comes from Pelecanus crispus, assembly GCF_030463565.1. Taxonomy (NCBI): domain Eukaryota; kingdom Metazoa; phylum Chordata; class Aves; order Pelecaniformes; family Pelecanidae; genus Pelecanus; species Pelecanus crispus. Next base: position 109,299,654 of record NC_134645.1, read on the forward strand.
CACAGTTTTCAATTTTAAAAAAATGTCTGTGATTAAGTTTTAAAATAAGAACTTAAAGAGACACCAGAACTAATATTCTCACTAAAAGTACTCTGAAATTTCACACTTGAGTAGCTGTGGTCTAAATGGAAAGATCAAGGGGAGCACCATCAATTTCTATCTATTGGAAGTTTAGGATTGCCAGCCTGCAATCCTTGCCTTGCAGAGAATAATGTCTCACACTATTTTCTCAGTGAGGCTGGAAGAATTCCTTCTGGAGGAGAGATCTAATCAATGTCAGCAAGTGAATCACCACCTGTCCATGTGTAACGGATGCTTTTGGAAGCAAGCTGTATTGGCCACTGCATTTGATAGACTCCGTAATGAAGTGCTGGCTCTGCCTCTGAAGTTCTGCTGTGCTGAGCCCCTGACAGGGACCCTAAGGCACTCACCTCTTCACAGGTCTTCCTTTCTGAACAAATGTATGGAAGGTAAAAACACTAAGCTGTTAGCTTCACAGCCACGGATTAATTATGCATGACATTAGGATGCAGATAGTCTATCTGACTTCAAAGGTATTGTCTCATTTTGGTGAGTTGAACAATGCACCAAAGACAGGAACAGGTAGTTGGAAAAGCAGCTGTGGTGCTGGAGTACAATCACCTGTCCTGTGGGTAGGTAACATGAAAATCTGACAGCAGCAATTCAGGGATCAATGTGTGAGATGCAATATATGCCACTCATCTAAAAACCATGTAAAAAGTAACCATGGCAGCTAGCTGGTTTTTTTTCCAACTACAAAGCAATGCGTGCCTTTTTCCAGACAAAGATGCTATGACAGAGAGGAATAATCCTCTATTTCTACATCCATCCAAATAAATACACAGAACCTGCCTATTACTTCATTCATAGCAACTAAGTATGTATGATCTAGCACTTTGACGAAGGCTTAAGTGTTCAACTGATATAAAAAAAGAGTTACACCTGTAACTGTAATTATTACAACAGTATTTTTTTCCTGCAGTTGAACATACACAATAAATGAGCATTGGGTTATGCTACTTAAATAGTGCATTGGCCTTTATTCTCATACAGGACAAATTCTGTAATCCCCTCTTGCAGACTTCATCACAGCAATTTTAAGTTCAACTCAACAAAGGTTGAGTGTGTCTGCCAAATTAGAAAGAATAGTAAATATCCTGTTTCTGCAAAAATTGATTAAGTGTTAACCACCAGGACTATAAAATGTCATCTCCTTATTAACTAGCAGTGCTTAGTCTTGTATTAAAAATCAAACACACATACACAAGTCACTGATCTTGATAGATTAGTCTCATCCTACCACATACAAAATTTCTGGTTATAGGAATCGCAACTATATTTAGTCAGAGGTAGAGACAGCTATGGAAAACACTAGCTGCTATCATCTCTGATCCTTATATGATCACTTCCTGGGCTGAGATCTGAATGAAGAAACATTTCTAGAACTATATTAAAAATAAAATTTAAATTCTATCATCAAGTTTATTTTGAAATAGTAAATACTGTGTATGGCATTTTAACTTTGAGTAGTATCATACAATATTTTCAGAAAAATACATCTACATAGTCCTATGATTTATTCTTGTTAAAAATCTTGTAACAGCAATGAAATACCTGACTTGTGACCTATGCAATACATTAAACTTCTGTGCAGATTTTGTTGGCTTCTAGAGAGTTATCTGAACATCTCCTTGGCATAGCTTTTGTAATTCACAACTGAGACTGTTCATTTCAAGAAAAGTGAAAACCTTAAGGACTAAAAAAATATAAATTTAAAAAATAAAATTAAAAATTTAAGCAATATTCTGAGGTGATATTGTTTTAGGGAAAATAATCTTTGAGAAAGCAATATTTAAAAAAATCATTTAAAATGACAATATAGAACTATTATTTTAAAATCTTCCTTGTTGCATACACAAACAACTAAAATTCATAAAGAAGTCCTGCTTGATCACTTAAGTGGCCACTGAGGATCATAATGGTCATGATTCACATTGTGCCCTGGAAAACAGATATATATTATAGAAAAATATGTACTAATGCAAACTACTTATTTTGTAAAATATTCCAGGTATAACCTTCAGGTGCTACAAGCTGGCCTAAACATGTAACTAAGGAGTAGCATCGGACAGTATGTAATCACAGTAAATAGAAACCTTGCCAATGCAGTGTTTCACACTTGTCTATTTTAAGCAGCTACCACCTGAAAATTTAAAAGCATTTTCGATATTTAGCTGTGAAAAAGGCTACATTTAATCCATGTTATGAAAATGAGGAAATTAAAGGAGACAGGTTTTAAGTGACGAGGCAAAGTTTGCAAGAAGTCAAGCTTTAACTTGTGATTGTCAGACTTCTGTCTCAACCTTAAGACAATTCTTTTTACTTCCTGACAGCATTATAGAGCAAACAGTCAGCTTATTTTCAAAGAAATGTAGAATCTAGTGCAAAATTAGAACAAGACGGCTTTTAATAGTAACTACAATGGAAAGCTCAATAGCTATACAGAATACTTCATAGATATGTCAGAATCTATAAAAACTCCACACTTTGGCAGATTAATGTCAAATTTATGCTTTGAGCCAACACAGTTGTCCTCTTTTCAATGCAAAATCTGAATTATCTTCCTTAAAGATTTGCCTTTGGCTATAATTCCCATTTAATACCTTCTTCATATGAGTTCTTGTGGACTACAGAATTAGTTTAAAACATCTGAATCTATTTCTTTTAGGAGACTTTAACATTTCAGAGTCTTCGTTTGACCTGTTTCTCTTAGCATTATGAGGTGCTGGGGCTATTTAATATGTTCTGCAGCATAATAGGTTCAAAACAATTTTCAGTAGCATCACAGGCTAAACGTAGAGCAAGAACAGCTGAATGACAGTTTAGAAAAATCGCTGCCTTAATAGAACATTCAGGATAATTTGACAAACCCAATATCATAATTACTGTTGCCCTTGCAGCTCTCAAATAATTATGTTTCAGATTTTTCTAAAAAGAAATGTTTAATTAAAGAAGAATTGAGCCATGAATTCATGTATTTGCAAATCAGAGATACATCATGTAGCTCTGCAGTATCTAGTAGAGTCCAAGTCTTTTTTTTTTTTTTTTTTTTTTTTTAATTTTATTTCCTTTCAATTCTGTTTGGTGGTAATGAATGAGGTATATAATTACTCTGATTCATGCTGTACCCTTAACACAAAGTATCCCAGAGCACTTAAAAACAATAATTAATAAAATATAAAAAAAAATAATTAAAAGCACAACTAAAAATTAAATCCTTAGCTTGATATTAAACATGATCAAGAATTGTGCAGAACTCATTGAGACTTTGTATAACTGTTATACAAATGGCTAAGGAATGACTAGTAGTACCTGTACCTCTATATGAACAGCTATTTATACAGCTCTTGTTGAACAACTATAAATCATAGTGAAGAACCAAAGAAACGAGACCAAGTAATCCTGAAAAGTAAAATAAACCCATGTGGCAAAGCACCAGCATCGCGTGTCTCTGTGAAACTCTTAATTTCAAAGAAGAAGTATATAGTTCCTTCTAATTCTGAAATGACCTCATTTTCAAGAAAAGTTCATATCCTTTTCATTTTTCTTCTTTGCATACATTGAAGTGGAAAATAAACAGGTGAAGTTGAGGATAAAGAAACAAATATTTAAATACAGGAATTTTTGACAATTGACACAATTGACACAACTGTCAAGTTCCTGCATGATTACTTATTTTTGTCTGTTTTCCCATCTTTGTTACTCCATGACTGAGTCTGCACTCTGGAGCAGGGATACAACACCACGCTGTGCATGCCCCAGCTCAGCTTCCCCAGTGCACGTGGCATCTGCATCCCGACCCCAAGAAAGGTTTGCTCAGTGACGTGCAGTCCTCATTGCTCAAGCACCCATAAGAGGCAGGCTCCAGAGCAACCCAGATGGGAAACTCATGAGCTGTTTCAGACCAAGAGCCTGAAAGAGCTTGTAAATAAAAGAATTCACAAAATAAATTCCAATCAATTTGAAATAATTCTTTAATCTTTCCCTCCCAGTGCAAATTCACATATCAGACTTTTCACTTTGATGCGTAATGCTTAGTTTTCTACCTGCAGGTTCATCTGGCAGCCTGATATTTTGAACAGCAGGACTATGCGCAGTTAAATCCTAATCAAGACTCTAAAGGCAACAGAAGTATAGTGTACACACAAGCTTTCTCCTCACAGTTTTCACTTCAGACAAAAAAGTCAAGGGGCAAACACAGAACTGTAAGAATTTAATAGAGCTAAAAAAGTTATGAAGCCAGATAAGACCCATACCAGATGAAGTGTAATAGATGAAAGAAGGCTTATTCCTTCTTGTGATTCTATCTATTGAATTTTACAGAACAGGAAGCACAAAGGGACCTCAACTGTGAGTGACTTTGTTTTGTTTTTGTTTACTAGCTCATCTTACTTCCCCCTCACCCCATGGTTTGATGTCTTTCATTTTATTTTTATTCTTTTGGGTTTGTTTTGGTTTTGGTCTGGTTGTTTTTTTTTTTTTTTTAAATCAAGCTTGTATTCAGCCTAAGATGAAATATCTGGCTCCTTTTGAACTCGGTGTAAATCAAAAATAATGTCACTAAAGTCCAGTAGAAAGGTTAGAGGAAAAAAAATCATTTAGCCAGACTTCAATTCACTGGGCAGGCATTTCCCTGGGTAAAATCAAGAGGATAGCTAGCCAAAAGCATCTGTGAAATAATAATTTCTCCAAATTTGTTCTTTAAAGATCTGTCAACTCTAATCAAATAACATTGAACTTTGATATTCTGTTGTTGATACTCTTGGACTAAATTCTGCTCAGCATTATTTGTTCTAAAACATCCATTCTTCATTAAATTCTACCCAACCTTACATATGCTTTGGGCAAAGGCAGAGAAAAAGGATAAAGATGAGACTTTCTGTGCTTCTGACTCAATGCTACAGTAACTGCAAATAATATGGCTGAGCAGACACTTTCAGATAAACTTTGATTTCAGCCACAAAGCCCCAGTACTGGTGTGATGAATGAAACGTCCATTTAACTTCTAGACCTAGCAGATCTGTGAATAGGAAAGTGCACAGTTCAGTAGGCTATTAACTAACCTGTGAAATGATGCTCATTATACAGACAAAGTGTTACTTCTTCTGGAAAATGAGCAGGTCACCAAGCAACTACCTTGATCAGATACACCCAGGAATTGGAATGGATATTTTGTGTTCACATTTGATTAGCATTTGAGACCCTTTTTCTCTAAAAACTTCCCAGAGGACTGCACGTGCCAAATTCCTACCATAGCTTGAACTATTATACAAAGACCTGAGAATGCTCGTTTCACTTAGCTCTATCTTAGGTCTACCGACAGTGCTGAAGACAACAGTCTTTCCCCCAGACTATTAAATGACTTTCAGAAACAAAAAAAGAAACATTCTGAAGTTGAAATCTAGCATTACATCGCCCACAATGAAGAACTGTTAGAATAAATAACCAGCCACAGCTTTGTCCCTGAGGTATTTCATAAAACCTCAAGCCTATTTAGATGAACTGCAACAAAACAGTATTCATCATTAATATAACGAAAAACAATGCCTGTGGATCTTACTGAAGAGTATGGATACTTTGGAGTGCTAGTAAGGAGAGGAGAAAACACTCCATGCTAAAGCAGAATTAAAAGAAAATTCAACAGAGAGGCAGAAGGTGCATTTGGATTGTGTACTCGAGATTCCTATCTCAGGTGGCACCTAATTAATACATATGTGATCCAGAATAGGAATTCACAGACAGTATGTGATCCAGACTAGGAATTCACAGGCATACTTCACAGCCATTGGAAAGCAAAGCAGACAAGTGCTATTAACTACCCTCTCCATGGAGCTCCTATGTGTTAAAGGTACATTCTTAATCTTCTAAGTGAGTTAATTCAAGATATTAGGTATAAGGACGCGGTTTGAGGGATGTGTTTGAACAGGGCATAACTCAGTGTAGCAAAAAGTACTTTGGTGCCTGTGCAATTCCAAGGGCATGAGTTCACAGCTGAGTATGCAAAAGCAACAGAACTGAAACAAACATCCCCCCCCCCCCTTTTTTTTTTTTAATAACAACCATTACTGCCTCTGTCTACAAGATGAACTAGGATAGAGCCATTCTCCACCTCTGGAGTATTGCACGGAAAAGGAATGCAAAGTATGCAAGAGCTATGCTGCTACAGACATAACTTGAGCGAGCAGCCCACTCCTAAGGACATTCCCCTGGGAGCCAGGATCCCTCAGTTTCGCCTTTATATTCACTGTAGTTTTATGCATTTATCCAAAGATTGTAATACAAAATATATAATTTATCTTTCAAGTAAGAATTAGAGTCCAAAACTCTATCTCTTCCTCGCTAACCAGGAAAAAGTAATATAAGGAAAGCAAATAATTGCTTTGGACAAGCTACTGCAACAGTTTGGACAAGCTACTGACACCAAAATATGTTTTAAAACAAAGGACTTAGGTTAGACCTACAGCATGGGATATTCTGTTCTGTGAGGCAAAGACCCAGGGAAGGGTCCAAATTCATTATAATCTAGCCAGTTTTGTGGCACATTTATTAGTCAGACAGAAGAACATAATCCTGGAACCAAGATCTCTCAAAGTTCTGCCATGAAGGCACGTGTGGGATTATGAAGGAATGTAGTTATCTGAGTAAATAAGAATAGCTTGGTTAAGAACACTGAACAGAAGTGTTTGGTTACAGGGACTGCCTGCATCACATTTTCTGTTTAGCAGGCTCCTGAAAGTTAAGAGGAAATTTCATATCCTTACATGCTTTGAAGTCTCTGTCCTTTTTTTCATCCTGCTCCCTAGAGACACATGCTGGCTAATCCTCCTTCCTCTTTGGAATAATCATCACCCAAAACGAGGTGCCCACCCAGGTACGAGCAGATTGGAAGAAGCTAGATTTCATGTGCTGCCATAAGAGGCACTCTCTTCCACCTCTAATCTCACGTTAGTCACATCAAACTAGGGGAAAACCATTCATTCCTATTCTATCAGCTAAATTTTGGGATCACCACTTGGATTGTTTGACACAATCACTGCAACCTGAGCTGGCAATTCTGAACTGTAGCTAAATGCCTAAAAGGGGGGAGTGAGAAAGGAGGTGTTATGTACAAATAAGAAATTACTTTGCTTATATATACAGCATTTACAAAATTTCTACATGAATATATTCTCTATAGCTCTCACAGGTTTTGAAAAAATGGAAAGAATTCCTAGGACAGCTGTCAGAAAACCAGTCTTACAGTGTGAGCCTTAATGAGTACAACATATCCAATTCAACGGAACAGAAGTTGAAACGTGCCTTGACTACTATATATATATTTTTAGTAGTCATAGGGGCATTAAAATTGCGATAGTCTAAAGATATGGAAGATGCAAGGTTTGCAGATCAAGGCAATAACTTCGTTAGGCCAGGTGGCAAAGCCCGAAAAGGTGCACAAGGTTCTGTGTGCACAGGCTTTTCAACAGGTCACTGCAAACAATCAGTTTTTCTTAAACACTTGTTCAGAAAACATATCTGAAAAAGGGAGACTTTTCAGTCTTCTTGACAAAGGCATAGCAAAAGGAAGACTGGCAGCTGAAATTAGACAAATTCAACCTTTCCACAACATTGCAATTTCCTAGCACTAAGGGTAATTAAATATTGGAACGGCTTACCAGGGGAGCTGGTGGACTCGCCATTGCTTGGAGCTTTAGGATGAGATTAGATATCATTGTAAAAGAGATGCTTTAATCCAGCTTCTGGAAGTTCTCAACATGCCCATAACACTTGCAGCTCTGCATTAAGACAATGACTATAATCAAATCTCATACTTTAGGGTTTCAGCTGATCAACTGCAAGGGTTATAAAGAATTTCTTTTTCCTTGCACATAAAAAAACAGACACATACGTTGGTGTGGTTTATATCCTGATCGGTTCTCTGAAGTAGCAGAGATTGCCCACATCTGCAGAAAACACAGGGGGAGCTGATGCAGTGGCTGGTGGTGATAGGGAAAGTACTTTTTTTTAGCCTGAAACTCACCAAGCAATCATATCCTAGTGCGAGCTCCTTTTGAATTTGAAGCCACCTGGATGCAAACCACCTCTGACCTGGGAACTGTGTGATTAGGTCAGTGCAGAGCCAGGTTTGATCTGCACACCCAGCTAAGGGCCTGGCATTAGCACCCACTCAGCACTGCGCTAACACAGCTATGTGACTTTTGGAAAGGAGCTGTTTTATGCTCTGCTGCTGCAGAGCACTGGCAAAGGGTCAAATGAAAAACTATTGGATCACCATACCCTTAGAGGTCTTGTTAATGAATCTTGCTGGATTGGCTCAAAGGGAGCACTATTCCCAAGGTGAGACAAATAGAAATCTTATTTGAGTTTGGTTTGTGTTTGTTCAGCGTAAGATCCAAATCACCTGTCAATACACTAAGATCATCTGGACATATCTCATCTAATTAACTAATTGATATTGAAGAAGCATAAGTAACACCTTGATCTTTTCTGTCTTCTGAAAATTAACATGCTTCAGCCTAACTAGAGTTATCATGTTTACACACAGGTATCAGGATGGATTTAGTGTCCTGTGCTTTCCAGTGTAACTAGATAAACAAACATCCCTTTTGGTGTTTCATTTAGCTACATCTGTAACTACACAATCTGCACTATTTTAGCAGAATAGTGGCATGACTTAAGTATTAAATGCAAGTAAAGCTGAAGACAAGACAGGACATTCTACTGCTTTTACAATTTTGTGTGAAAAGAGTATGTCTCAACTCTGTCAAATAAAGCATAAAATGAGAAATGGTTCCTCTAGTGATTTCTGTGAACTGCACAGTGGTATGTCCATACTGTGAGTCTCCAAATAAAGACTTATTTAAGTCAAGGCCATGTTTCCAGGCTTTTATTCTTCTCAGCTACCTCTACTATTCTCCTATATCCCTTTGACAGTCAGTTAGATTCAAAGATATTTCTGTGCTAAATAATGGGCCATTCGATGGAGTTGTGCACAGCCACACCTGGAATATAACACGGGCATATAATTCACCTGTCCTGCAATTCAGGATATTTTCCATGCCAAATAAGGATGGTTTCTCCTTACCATAATTCTGAAGCATACATATTAATATAAGGCTCTGTTGTCAGTATTGGTCATTATCACGATGTTAAGATTGTCATATTTCAAAGTAAGAATGGGACACACCATGATAGCACTATCTAGTAACACAAAATATTCATGTGAAACCAAAAGCAGACACAATTTTTAAAAAGGAGGAAAAAAAAAAAAAAACCCACCGATACTGCTTGTCTCACTGTCTATCTTTGTGATACATGCATATATATTTGACAGCAATTGTGAAGATCAGATTTACAAGTTGGCCCTATTAAGCAGTACATTATTCCTTGCTCAAACCAAACCAGACTACTCAGAACAAGCCTCCTCATCCGGGATGAAAATGGCAAAATCTGCACTTACAGCCTTCTAATTTCTCAAACAGACATCACTTGGTCTGCTGCTGTATTTGAGTACAAATAGCTCTGACAGACTCTGTACCTGGATCTGCTCCACACTGCACACAAATTTCATGATAATGAACTTGTCATTTTTTTGATCATTTGTTCTACTGAGATTCTTACAGCATACCTGATGCCCACAACGCAGGAACGCTTGGAAAACCTCAAATAAATCTACTGTCCCATGATTTTTAAAGAATACTCGTTTAAACAAAAACTGAAGGAGGAATATTATATTATGCAATAGACACATTAGAAGCCAATTTCATAATAAAGACTAATATTGTTCTAATGATAAATATAATCACAAATTTTGACTGAACCTCTCTGGGACACAAAAATTATGCCTTACTTTTCACAACCTGTTCATTTGAAGGATTACTCAAGAGAATTTTGAGTACAGGAAGTGTCTGCACATTGGCAGCAGAGAAGATATTTACCTTATCTCACAGAATGCTCATTTATATTTCTCCTGTGCCAAAATTTTTACCCAAGTAACACAGAAGTTTCCGTGATCACTGAGTATCAAATTCTCTGCTCTTGTATTTCTGCTAAAAAATTCCCAACCCAAAATCTTTGAATTAATTATAGTTGTAAGAGTCTAAAATTTTTGAGTGGACTATATTTAAAGTTAATTTCCACGCAGCATAAATAATGGATGTGTGCAGTAGAATTCAGAGAATTAACATAAGTGTGTTCTCATCTTTTCTTGATTCTCTGCTGAAAATGATGTTCTTACTGTTCAAAATCTGTTTCCTATACATTTCTAGTAAGAGAACTGGAAACTTAGTCTTGTATTTCTTGAATCTTAGCTTTCCTTAAACACTACCAGGTGGGTTTTTTCTTCCTTACAGAATCATGTGCAAGTTTGAATTAACTTAAGATCTTTTCATTAAAATTTGGTATTTTGGATTAATGCCTCTCCACCCTTGGTTTGTTTAATACAAAGATACTACAGTTAACATTTAAAGCAGATTTTCAAATCTATTCTTTCAACTAGTTCATGTAATAGCTACCTCCTCTTCATTTATCTGAAATTAAAGAAAATCCTAACAGTACAATTTTGACATGTAATGAAATACTGTCAGAAGCACACCAATTAAATTTTACCCACCCCCAAAAGAAAACTCAATAAACTCAATATAAAACAAACAAACAACATAATCTAATCTAACTGTCCACTTTACCTGGAAATGCATGCCCTGTTAGAGAATCCAAATCTGAAATTAAAACAGTGAAAAAGTAATCTTTAACACTAATTTAATATCTTTAAAAAAACAAAAAAAGAAAAATCAAAACCAAACCTGGCACCAAATATCACATTATCACCAACATCAAATTTTAATCATATATATATGAAAAGCGAAAACTGAACACTTAGCATTACCTTATGGAGTTTTTCCTCTCCATAGTTTTGTAAAGTTATAAAATAGGATCTAAAGATGAAAGTCTTGAACAATATGAGAAACTAATTTACTTTACTGTTTAAGACAGATGTACCACAATTAAATTGGAATTTTACAATTTTTTAAATTTATTATATCTATTATATATAATTATTATATTATTTCATATATTATTTTTATATTTTATTTATATTATATATTTATTATTTATTATATATGTTTATGTATTATTTTTATAATATACAGTATGTATTAAAATATATAATAATAATTAATCTTATATCTTGAGTATAAGCATTTGTTCTGAGGTTGTACATAACCATAATAATTAGAAATTTGCAGAATGCTTTTTAGATTATACCATTTAAAAAATATTTTCTTTCTTGATCATAACAAATAAGAGATCTAATTTTGTCTATCCTAGTGTTCATTCTTTCACATTTTTTTCAAAAATTAGGTTTTTCAAAAAAGAGAAGAGAGATGGAAGTATTCCTGCTGACACTGAAAAGCATAAATTAGGGCTTCACTGGTCGAATCCCATCTGAAGAGAGAGCAGGAAGGTGCACCAGTGGCACTAGTGGCACCAGAATGACCCCTCCCCAACTTGCACTGGGACCAGAATTCAGAATTTCGTCTTTGAAGTGCTTTGCCCCAGCTTTGGAAATTCCATGTTCTTCACAGAGACATATTTAGTAACTTTGAGGAGTTATACTCAGAGATTCACTTGTAAATCAATAGCCAGAACTAAAAGGGTAGTTAGCTCTGATAAAGTACGGTCACAAAATCAGCTAGGATTGCTATTGCATTGTCAAGGTGTAAGACTAGTTCTGAGACATACACAGCCAAAAAAACAGCCTTCGTAGGTAGTGTTCTGTCATGCAAGACAGTGATGTGAGTACATTTGGGAGACAAGTCCCGTTGCTAGGAGCAGTCCACCAGTTCGCAATTAGCTCGCCAAGATAGTATGTGCGACCCTCAGACTGTCCTCCTTCCCATCATCTCACAAATGGGATGGCAGAAGGATGCAGTAGCTACGTTCTCTTGGAAGAGCACAACAGGCAGATTGTGGCTGACCAATTTATCGTAATACATGTACACGTGAGTTCACTTGGCATTTATAGAAATCAAATGTATTTATTAGCAGTGCCTGGAAAAAGGTAGTTGGGCAATCTAGGCACTTTATTAGAAACTTCTAGTAACATTTTTAAACTACTTCATCTTAAAAAAAAAATTGTTTCCTGATTGCAACAAACAACAGATACAAGATTCTAGGTTAATGGTTTAGGCCACAGAAATCCTGAACTTCTTGTAATGTAGTAACTGATTCTAAAAATTATTGGGAAAATATTTACCAATGAACTCCTGGATATACAGCTTCTCCTACTGGAAGAGAGAAGGAAAGTGTGCTTGGCTTTAATAATTTATAACTGTTTAAATGAGAGAAATTTCCTGAGGACTGAGAACGTGCTTGATGTTGTAAGTGAACGCGGGAGAAAAACAATGCGAAATGTGATAAATGTACTAGAGAGAATTGCTTTCCAACATCCAAGATAGTGAACACAGTGCATTACCTAACACTTCCAGTATGTGGGGTCTCAAGCTTTATCATACCAAACTTCATCAAAAACTACAGCAGAAAGAAAAACTAATCTCAGCATTTTTCCTTCCAGAGCCTGAGAGACGAAAGAATGTTATTGTCCCCTAGGATCCCATAAAAACCCCAGCAAAAAAAAGATGATACATAACTGGAGTATCTAGCTATGCAGTGACTGCTCTCTGAAAGCACAGAGACTGGGTGCAGCCACCATGCAAGTCTGGATCATCCCAAAAAAAGGTGTAATACTTGAATTGCCCAAACTGATGTCAATGCGCACATGCTGTGGCTGCACATCCTGCCACAGTGCTAATGTGTTTGAAAACATCTGTTCTATGTCATTTTAGTGATCAAAGTATCCTGATGCAAAACCTTAAAATCCAAGAAAAAGAACAGGAAAAAAAAATCTTCTTCCTATAGCCATGGAAACATATCTACTCAGACACTGGGATTTAAAAGAAAAAAAACCAACCCAAACCAAAAAAGTGGGACTTGTTTCTGAAAAGTGCATGTACATATAGTGACTTGCAGCAGAAATCACTGTAAAAATGCTATTCTGAAACTAATGCAGATCACTTAATGTAAATTAATTAGGCACTTGTGCCAGCATAAAACAGCACTAGTTTGTAATACTCCATGTTAAGCTAATGATGCAAATTGTGGATGTGTTTATTTTCTTACAAGTCGACCTACACTAACTGAAAACAAGGCAGTTTGTCACCCGAGCACGTGTCCTGTGTGAACTGTTAAATAAAATCAGACCTATTTTGCTAGCTGAAATCAGAAGAGTTTATGGCATATTGAACCCACAAATCATGATCCATATGCCCCAATTCCATCATTACGTTTCACAAAGAATGATATGAGCTGACACCGCATAGGCAGGCAATGTAAAGTTTCCCATATAAAGATAAATACAGTGTTCAGCATTTCCCTGCTAGACTTCAATACATGCAATTACTGCAGTTATAATGGAACAAAACCTTTGCTGTGACTGAAACAACCAAGGTATTCAGTCTCTGCCATAAGATTTCTTCTATTCTTCTATGGACTCCAAGGGCAAGAGAAAAATCAACATTTCCTGTTATTGTTCAGAAGACTTTGCAGTTTCTTGGACTGATTTTCAATTAAGTAAGCCTGGTCAGGTGGAATCCAATTTTCCTCCATTCCATTTATTTAATGAATTGCCCTGATTTGGCACCATTCACTTTTATTTTCATACATAAGACTTTCTAAGCAAAGAGCAGGAATGTGAGATGAAAGTGGAGTACCTACAAATGAAACACATTTCCACCCCCTTTTTAAGGCAAAATAACTAGCATGTCCACAGCAGCACTTAGCAATGAATTATATTCATGCAAACCGTACCTGATTCATACTGTAAGTCATTGATTTAAGTAGAAAAAACCAGTGATTTGATGATAAAGCTGGCTTCCAGTTATATTGCATAGCATGATTTTTAAAAAGGGAAAGGGGATGTACTTCTCAGCAGGCAGTATCTTTGGTACGCCACATTCATTTCATTAGCTCAGTGCAAAACAGACGTTGGAGATGGTACAAGCTTTTGATGCCAATAAGCTATCTGTTTTTTCCTAGCACTGATTGGCAAGGATGGAGTCCTGTCTATATCTGGCTTCCAGAGCCCTATTCCTCCTATTTCAAAAACAGTGTACGCTGCACAATCCGCTACACAACCTTTGACTTCCACTTGCATGGCACGCCTAGTGCTGTGCTTATGGTAAAATATCAAAGCACGGTATAGGTGCCACTGACGTGCGTTGACAGAGTACCAGTGCCAAACGTATGGAAGGGATGATTTTTACAGTGCACAGATAAACATACTTGAGGCACAGAGCACATTTAAGTCATTTAACATTAAGAGCTCCCCATGGCATTGTCAGTGAGATGATGAAATACCAAACCATCTCTGGAAGCTGATACCTGCTTAGAAAGGTTAGGAGAAGCTAAATGAATGCAAAATCATGCTCTTTTGAAAACACAAGATTTCTTCCTGCTTCTAAGTGTTTAATACATATTGCCAGCAGGAAATGGGTGTCTGCTTTGCTAAACTTCCACAGTTAGACTCAATCTTATTTCACTAAAAGCCCATAACTGGGCAGCAGGCCTCAAGAGCCATTGTGGATGTGCACAACACCTGGACCATGAATTCTGCAAAGCTCATGTCTTCTTTAAACAAGAAGAGAGGAGTGAGGTTCAGCCCCTCACAAAATTGGGAATATGAAAGAAGAGAAATAAAAAGGCTGGTCACAAAGAAGGAAGTGAAGAGCTGACATATAGCTGCAGTGGCTGAAGATCTGAGATGCCTTGCATTATCCAGAAGTTACAACTGTGGCTTTGACAATCAGGTCAGTGAAAACTATTGGCATATAACCCCTAGGACTGGATTTGGATTGTGAGCTTGGCTGTACCCAGATTTGGGGGTTAATTTAGTACTACCCAAAACTAAAGCCAGAGGCTAAACTAGAATTAGGTAAGCAGTTCTTTGCATTAGCCTCTAGAGGGGCAAAGTTTCCTTCAGCTTCAGAAATTATGTGCATCAGTCACTAAAAAGCTGTTTTTGCAGTAGAGGCAACTCTTTTACGGTCCTGTTGCCTAGACTTGGGACTGCACTATTTATCATTATCCTGCCACTGTGCCCCTAACATACTGCAATAAAACTGCTTTCAGGCTCTTTCTTATTTTCATTGATATATTACTGCTTTCATTTGCCACCAATCCTGTTAACAGCACAATTATCATTTTAATGGGGATGTAAACTTTTTCTGTGAGAATTTCCCTGATGAGAATCAAAACAGAGTTAGTGTAAAGGTTGCACTCAGGAATTCATAGTAGTACAATCACCATTTTACAAACCCACCGCTCACTTGCACTGGTTGTTGGAACTTATTTTTACTCTTGGAGATAATTCAAAAAGAAGAAAATAGCTGAACAGCTAGCTTTGAAGACTTAACAGTAAGACATTACAAAACCTATTTATTTCTCTGATTCAACTTGATACTATCAATCTACTGATAAAAAAATCACACCATATTGAGACAGGTAGGTCACATCTACAGTGTTAACCAGGGTTTCATTTTGCCAGCTTTCTTTTCAGTGATATCATGAAGAGTAACATTCAAATTTACTTTTCTTCGGTAGAGGTGTCTATATGTGAGCAAGGTGCCTGAGCTTCCATTAGCTCCAATGAAGAAGTACTTGAAATTGAGTCAATTAAATACATCAAAAAGTAGAACTCACACTTGGTCAGATGAATAGTTATGACAGCTCTTTCCACTGACAAGATCTCTAACAACTACAGTGGGAGCTTAGACAGCTCCCTACATAACCTATAGTGTAGGTATTTGGAGCTGAATCTCACCACAAGAATATCTTCTAGGAAAATAATCTACATACATGGATGTGGATCTGAGACACCCACAAGAATAATATGGGAATGATTTAGGCATGGAATATTAGCTGTCTTGTGGTTGGTAAATCTGATAGCCTCAGGTCTCTGAAATGGCTAGTTAAAATAAGTCCTAGACAAAAATAAACTTTGTCCTGTCAGCTTCTAGTGCAAAAACTCACTAGTCATTTTCTCCACTCCCTTAAAATCATAGGACAATTATACAGGATGATGCTTGCAGCCTTATATTTTGCCTTCTGATTTGATGTTATTCTGGCAAGAACTTGGACAATGGGCACAAACTGAAACAGAGAAGGCTCTGTCTGAACACCAGGAAACAGGTTTTTTTCTTACTGTGAGGGTGGCCAAGCACTAGCACAGGTTGCCCAGGGAGGTTGTGGAGTTTTGTTCCCTGGAGATATTCAAAAGCCATCTGGACATGGTCCTGGAGCACCCTGCTCTAGGTGGCCCTGTTTGAGCAGGGGGGTTGGACCAGATGACCTCCAGAGGTCCCTTTCCACCTCAAATATTCTGTGATTCTGTGAGATAATACCAACTGTTGGACAACCCAAGGGCTGCATATGGCTGCAGAGTTGACAGACCAGGAGAAAGAAATGCATTTTTCCTGATGAAGGGATTGAATTGAGGGAGACAGATCACAAAAAATATTGATTAGGAGAGCTTTCATTAGTAAGGCTGCTCTTACTAATAGAATCCATCTGTTACTATTAATAGCCGGTAACCATTCACACTGCCCATGAATGTCTTTGCTCACACAGCTCACTCTTGCACTTGCACACCCGCTCACACTTACCCACTAGTGCCTGGCTGGGAGACCAACCCCAGCTGTTTGTGCAGAGGTGCAGGGTCCTAACAGCACACAGGGGCTCTTAGGTGGGTGTCCAGAAAGTCCCTCAAAGGGTCCTTCTTCTCATCAGGTGTATATGTAATCCTGCAGCCTGGCCACATGTAGCAGCTGCACCCTCTAAGAATGTGGTCCCATTTACACAACTGGCTGTTGAAGCCAGTGTGGGCAGGTGGCCAGGTGCGGCCAACTTTTGGTGCCCCAGGTTTATCAGTTCTTGCAGAGCCAGCAGACTGCCAATCTCAGGAGCTTATCAGTGCCTGGGAGACTGCTGCATGCTGCTCTCTGCAGCCAGCTGTATCCTCATAAATTTCTCCATACATACACCTAGGTACCTATAGAAATCACTGGCACAAGCTCACACTGAAGGCACTTTTATGCAATGCAGCCTCTCCTCTGCTATGCAATATGCTTTAGCAGAAGAACTGTCATGGTTTAGCCCCAGCCAGCAACTCAGCACCACGCAGCCGCTCGCTCACTCCCCCTACCCCGATGGGATGGGGGAGAGAATCGGAGGAGTAAGAGTGAGAAACACTCCTGGGTTGAGATAAGAACAGTTTAATAATTGAAATAAAGTAAAATAGTAATGCTAATAGTAACAGTATAATAATGATAATAATAATAATGATACACGAAGCAAGTGATGCACAATGCAATTGCTCACCACCCGCTGACCGATACCCAGACAGTTCCCGAGCAGCGATCGCTGCTCCCTGGCCACCCCCCCCCCCCCCCAGTTTATATACTGAGCATGACGTCATATGGTATGGAATAGCCCTTTGGTCAGTTTGGATCAACTCTTCTGGCTGTGCCCCCTCCCAGTTTCTTGTGCGCCTGGCAGAGCATGGGAAGCTGAAAAAGTCCTTGACTAGCATAAGCAGTACTCAGCAACAACTAAAAACATCAGCATGTTATCAACATTCTTCTCCTACTAAATCCAAAACACAGCACTATGCCTGCTGCTAGGAAGAAAATTAACTCTATCCCAGCCGAAACCAGGACAGTATCCACCCCTTATTCTATACCATCTACGTCATGCACAGGCCCTCCCCTTTCCAATGTGTTCTAATTAATCACCACCGCTTTCCCTATCTTGATATACACACAGATATCATTCCCTTCGTCTATGGCCCATCCCTCTAAAATGTCCATTGAGTTCATTTAGCCCATGACTTTGGGTTCCATCTGTCATCACAGTCTTTCAGAGCAGGAGAGGTGGTGTGCAGTGTTGGACTGTTGCATGCTGAAGTCAGTTCTCATTCCAACATGGTTTCATCAAAGTTCATTTTCATTAAGCTGGGCAATTCTTACTGCAATACCATTGATGCGGCATATAGCAATCGTAATATATAGTATTATATACTTAATATTAACCTACTATATTATTATATTAACATGCAGTTAAGAGATAACATATAGTTAAGAGATAACATACAGTATTATAAAGCAATTAATATTATACAATTCAGTTCATTGGCTATTTTCACCCAAAATCAAATTCCCTTGAGGTACACATTGGGCTTCCCCATCCTTTCGCATCACCCACCAAGTGCACCCAGGTCCTTGAGCAAAAGCAATCCCACGAATGGGTTTGCCTTTGCCAGAGGGGGAAGTAACCCAGACTGTCTTCCCCAGCATATTTTTCATGTGCACTACAGGAACTTTATCTCCTTCTACAGTACGTAGAAGTTTTGATTGGGCAGGGCCAGCTCGATTGGCAGATCCCCTGGTGTTGACTAACCAGGTGGCTTTTGCTAAATGCGTATCCCAATGTTTAAATGTCCCAGCACCCATTGCTCTCAGGGTAGTCTTTAACAATCCATTGTATCGCTCAATTTTCCCGGAGGCTGGTGCATGGTAAGGGATGTGATACACCCACTCAATGCCATGCTCTTTGGCCCAGGTGTCTATGAGGTTGTTTCGGAAATGAGTCCCGTTGTCTGACTCAATTCTTTCTGGGGTGCCATGTCGCCACAGGACTTGCTTTTCAAGGCCCAGGATGGTGTTCCGGGCGGTGGCATGGGGCACGGGATATGTTTCCAACCATCCAGTGGTTGCTTCCACCATGGTGAGCACATAGCGCTTGCCTTGGCGGGTCTGTGGGAGCGTGATGTAATCAATCTGCCAGGCCTCCCCATATTTATATTTCAGCCATCGTTCACTATACCCAAGGGGCTTGAACTGCTTGGCTTGCTTGATTGCAGCGCATGTTTCACACTCATGAATAACCTGTGCAATACTGTCCATAGTTAAGTCCACCCCTCGATCACGAGCCCATTTATACGTTGCATCCCTTCCTTGATGGCCTGAGGCGTCATGGGCCCACCAAGCTATAAATAATTCACCCTTATGTTGCCAGTCCAAATCCACCTGAGCCACTTCAATCTTAGCAGCCTGATCTACTTGCTGGTTGTTTTGATGTTCTTCAGTGGCCCGACTCTTAGGTACGTGAGCATCTACATGACGAACTTTTACAACCAGGTTCTCTACCCGGGCAGCAATATCTTGCCACAATGCGGCAGCCCAGATTGGTTTGCCTCTGCGCTGCCAGTTGCTCTGCTTCCATTGCTGCAGCCACCCCCACAGGGCATTTGCCACCATCCATGAGGCAGTATAAAGGACTGGCCACTTTTCTCTTTCAGCAATATCTAAAGCCAGCTGAATGGCTTTCACCTCTGCAAACTGACTCGACTCCCCTTCTCCTTCAGCAGTTTCTGCGACTTGTCGTATAGGACTCCATACAGCAGCTTTCCACCTCCGATGCTTTCCCACAAGACGACAGGACCCATCAGTGAACAGGGCATATTGCTTTTCATTTTCTGGCAGTTTGTTATACAGTGGGGCCTCTTCAGTCACCTCCTCCTCTGGTGATATTCTAAGGTTTTTTTCCTTCTGGCCAGTCCATGATCACTTCCAAGATTCCTGGGCGACTGGGGTTTCCTATTCGAGCCCGTTGTGTGATCAATGCAACCCACTTACTCCATGTAGCATCAGTTGCATGATGTGTAGAGGGGACCCTCCCTTTGAACATCCAGCCCAACACCGGCAGTCGGGGTGACAGCAGGAGCTGTGCTTCAGTACCAACCACTTCTGAAGCAGCTCGAACCCCTTCATATGCTGCCAGTATCTCCTTCTCAGTTGGAGTATAGCGGGCTTCGGATCCTCGGTATCCCCGACTCCAAAACCCTAGGGGTCGACCTCGAGTCTCCCCTGGTGCTTTCTGCCAGAGGCTCCAGGTAGGGCCATTCTCCCCGGCTGCAGTGTAGAGCACATTTTTAATATCCTGCCCTGCCCGGACTGGCCCAAGGGCTACTGCATGAACTATCTCACGTTTAATTTGTTCAAAGGCTTGTTGTTGCTCAGGGCCCCATTTGAATTCGTTCTTCTTCCGGGTCACTTGATAGAGAGGGCTTACGATCTGGCTGTAATTTGGAATATGCATTCTCCAAAAACCCACAACGCCTAAGAAAGCTTGTGTTTCCTTTTTGCTAGTTGGTGGGGACATAGCTGTTATTTTGTTGATCACATCCATTGGGATCTGACGACGTCCATCTTGCCATTTTATTCCTAAAAACTGGATCTCCTGTGCAGGTCCCTTGACCTTACTCTGTTTTATGGCAAAACCAGCCTTCAGAAGGATTTGGACTATTTTCTTTCCCTTCTCAAAAACTTCTTCTGCTGTGTTGCCCCACACAATGATGTCATCAATGTACTGCAGATGTTCTGGAGCTTCACCCTGTTCCAGTGCTATCTGGATCAGTCCATGGCAAATGGTGGGGCTGTGCTTCCACCCCTGGGGCAGTCGGTTCCAGGTGTACTGAACACCCCTCCAGATAAAAGCAAACTGGGGCCTGCACTCTGCTGCCAAAGGGATGGAGAAAAATGCATTAGCAATATCAATTGTGGCATACCACTTAGCTGCCTTTGACTCCAGTTCATATTGGAGTTCTAGCATGTCTGGCACGGCAGCACTCAGCGGCGGTGTAACTTCATTCAGGCCACAATAGTCCACTGTTAGTCTCCACTCCCCATTAGACTTTCGCACTGGCCATATGGGACTGTTAAAGGGTGAGCGAGTCTTGCTGATCACTCCCTGGCTCTCCAGTCGACGAATCAGGTTATGGATGGGAATCAGGGAGTCTCGGTTGGTGCGATATTGCCGCCTGTGCACAGTTGCGGTAGCAATCGGCACCTGTTGTTCCTCAACCTTCAGCAACCCTACAATCGAAGGGTCCTCTGAGAGACCGGGCAAGGTGGACAACTGTTTAATTTCCTCTGTCTCCAAAGCAGCTATACCAAAAGCCCACCGGTACCCTTTTGGGTCCTTGAAATACCCTCTCCTGAGGTAGTCTATGCCAAGGATGCACGGAGCGTCTGGGCCAGTCACAATGGGGTGCTTTTGCCACTCATTCCCAGTTAGGCTCACTTCAGCTTCCAGTACAGTGAGCTGTTGGGATCCCCCTGTCACTCCAGAAATACAAATGGGTTCTGCCCCTCTATAGTTTGATGGCATTAGCGTGCACTGTGCACCAGTGTCCACTAGAGCCTTATACTCCTGTGGGTCTGACGTTCCAGGCCATCGAATCCACACAGTCCAGTAAACCCGGTTGTCCCTTTCCTCCACCTGGCTGGAGGCAGGGCCCCTCTAACACTGGTCACAGTATTTGCTGTTCACTTCCTGTAAATGTGAATCAAAAGTCCCCTGATCAAGGTCGGAAGTAAAATTAGCCCTCTTACTCTGTCTTGGGAACTGCTCACTGGAAACTGGAGCTGCAATTTTCCTGGGAGAACCGCCTTTTCTAATAGTTTTTCCTTGCAACTCACACACCCGTGCCTCTAAGGTTGAGGTGGGTTTTCATCCCACTTTCTCATGTCCTCTCCATAATCACGCAGGTAAAACCACAGGGTGCCCCGTGGTGTGTATCCTCTATATTCTCTCTCTTCAGCATAGGGACGTTGACTCCTAATGGCTGAGACACTGGTCCGTGCAGGTGGGGAGTAGGACAGATCCTCTCTGAGTTGTTGGAACTCTTGGCACAGTTTTTCCACAGCCGAGACACAGGCCCGTAGGGAGGAAGAGAGCTTTTCTTCGTAGTCCCGGAGTTGTCTAGCCACTTCATCCACCGTTGGTGCCTCGTCGTCTTTCCAGGCTAGTATTGCCAATGAATTGGAATACGATGCTGGCGCGCTCTGTACCACCTTCCGCCACATGGATTGTGTGCACCTGACTTCATCTGGGTCCTTGGTTAACTGCTCATCATTCAGGTCACTGTAAATCACCTCCAGCACGCCTAATTCCCTCAGGTACTGGATACCTTTCTCTACGGTGGTCCATTTGCTTGGGCGGTATAAAACATCCTCCTTGAAGGGATACCTTTCCTTCACGCTTGACAGAAGTCACCTCCAGAGGCTGAGCGGTTTTGCCCCTTTTCCAATTGCTTTGTCAATGCCCCCTTCCCTGGAAAGGGATCCCAGCTGCTTGGCTTCCCTACCCTCTAAATCCAGGCTACTGGCCCCGTTATCCCAGCATCGGAGCAGCCAGGTGATGATGTGCTCGCCTGGATGACGACCAAAATCTTTTTGCATATCTCGCCGCTCACTCAGGGATAGGGATCGGGTGGTCACCATCTCATTTATGGGTTCTTCCTCCTCTGGTTCTCGTGATGGCCCTGGTTCATCTTCATCCCTTACTAAACGAACTGATTTCCTCGTGTATTTTTTTCTTCTGTATAGGGGCAACTGATACCGGCGCAGGTTGGTTCTCTGGTTTAGCCGCAGTGTCTGTCACTGGGGTTTGAGTAGCCGCAGTGCCCATGGCTGTGGTTTGAGTAGCCGCAGTGCTCATGGCTGTGGCTGGAGTAGCCACAGTGCCTGGGGCAGGGGTTTGAGTAGCTGCAAGGCCTGTAGTGGGGGTTGGAGTAGCCGCAGGGCCTGTAGTGGGGGTTTGAGTAGCCACAGTGCTTGTTGTTTTGTCATCAGATCCAGAGACCTTCTCTTTCTTTTGAGGGTACTGATTAGCGTTGACCACGGCTCGATAGGCATGGGCCAGTCCCCAGCATGTTGCAATGATTTGTGTCTCTCTGGAGCTACCAGGGTGACAACATACTTCTTCCAAATACTTTACTAATTCTTCAGGATTCTGCACTTGTTCAGGGGTGAAGTTCCAAAACACTGGAGGTCCCCACTGCCCTAGGTACTTGCGCATATGTTCCCACACACCCTGCCACTCATAATTATCCAGCCTTGGGGTAGATCTCTGGATGGTATTTTTAAACTGCTTACTGACGTTTATCAAAACAGAAACAACATTCCCAAGAAGTATCAATAGAAGTATCTTAACTGCCCAGGGGTGTTCAAGATACAGGAAAGTTGTTGTAATGAAGGAGGAAACATCATAGAAGAAAGCAGCAAAGGTGCCATTCTGTATTTCCTCCACAACAAGCCTCTCAGAGTAAGAAGTATAATTGCTAACTCTCTCTATGAGGTAGTACCCGAAGTACAGTAGTGACTTCTGTATGAAACCCAAATACCAAAGAATGCTCAAGGTCAGGGTTTTGATAAGGAGCCTCCCAAGCAAAAGATCATGAATCACTGCAGAGCATAGCACACTACACAAACTGACAGCAAGCTTTAACGCGTGCTGCAAAAAAAAGAACATGGTGCAGATCAGAAGAACTAATATCGTGACCGGCAACTGTTAACAGACACCTTAATACACTCTGGTTAATCTGTTGTTATCTCAAACCCTTCGTGCCCCATGTTGGGCGCCAAAAAGGACTGTCGTGGTTTAGCCCCAGCCAGCAACTAAGCACCATGCAGCCGCTCGCTCACTCCCCCTACCCCGATGGGATGGGGGAGAGAATTGGAGGAGTAAGAGTGAGAAACACTCCTGGGTTGAGATAAGAACAGTTTAATAATTGAAATAAAGTAAAATAGTAATGCTAATAGTAACAGTATAATAATGATAATAATAATAATGATACACGAAGCAAGTGATGCACAATGCAATTGCTCACCACCCGCCGACCGATACCCAGACAGTTCCCGAGCAGCGATCGCTGCTCCCTGGCCACCCCCCCCCCCCAGTTTATATACTGAGCATGACATCATATGGTATGGAATAGCCCTTTGGTCAGTTTGGATCAACTCTTCTGGCTGTGCCCCCTCCCAGTTTCTTGTGCGCCTGGCAGAGCATGGGAAGCTGAAAAAGTCCTTGACTAGCATAAGCAGTACTCAGCAACAACTAAAAACATCAGCATGTTATCAACATTCTTCTCCTACTAAATCCAAAACACAGCACTATGCCTGCTGCTAGGAAGAAAATTAACTCTATCCCAGCCGAAACCAGGACAAGAACCTAGTGGGAGACCTAAAATCCTGTTATTCCCAATGCAAGTTTATCCTACATAGTAGTTGTGATAATCACAAGAGCTGGTAATACTACCAAATGTACATTATCCTTAAAAGATTCTATTCAAAACAACACGATAAAGGAAGAAAATACACTTCAAATTTACTAAAGCGTCTTATTAAAACAAAAGTCTCTCTTAACATACAGTTAACTTTTTGGCATTCCCTCCCGTGGGATAGAAAAATTAATTAAATGTATTGTCCTTAGTTTCCTTAAAATAATTTCATTTCTGTGTTCCTGAAGCTGTATTTATTATGGCTTTTGGGTTAAAATGTCACCACCCTCTATAGCGAATAAAAGTTCATACTACATTTAAAAAAAATATAATTTTTATAAAAACTTTAGATTATAAAAAAAATATATTGGGATATTGGACAGAATTGATTGTAAACATATCCTCCACATCTAGTTTGACTTGACTGAGCTCCTTTAGTAGGTCCATAGTGGGTAACATATTTCAGAGTAGAAAAAACTGGGTTCTACTGAGCCTGGCCAGTTTAACTGGATCATGGTCTGCTTCTCTTCCTCCACAACTTATGTTTTCCTCATTTCTTTACTCTGTCTCACTGTAAAACACTAAAGAATAACAACCACCAAGTAAAAATAAAAAAAACCCCAAACCAGTTTCCTTACATTTTGAAAGCCGTCATTAATCCATTTTCTCCTTCTGCTGATGTCAAGCAAGCTGCTTGCTTCATGCTTCCTAGTATAATCATGGCCTCAGGACTGGTTTATCCAAACTCAATACAGGGTTTTTAAATAACATCTTAAAATATGTTGTAGAACCTACAGCTGCATACAGCCATCTCAAGATCAGAACATTAATGCTTTCCAACACAGCTCTCATCAGGATACTTCAAGTACATTACAGCCGAAATCCCAGCCCCAGTTTCCTGCAGCGATGGCTGTTGCGCTGGCAGCGGCAGCAGCACCCACTCTACTTGAGTGCGGAGAGACTTTATTTAGGCAGCATTCACTTAGATAGCAGTGGTGGAGGACACCTATCATCAGTGGTAGGTGTACTGTAATTTGGAACTGCCTGCAGTTCACTGCAGCCCTACGGCCCCGTATTGAGCCAGGATTTCCCAGAGGACTACCGCAGGCATGCTGCCCTCACCACATGTAATAACCCCAGCGCTTTCAGGAAGGCACACCATATCTACAGGCACGCTGTAAATGGGAGTGCTGCAGCTTCTAAAACCCACTGAAGTTCAATGTACACATATGTACAACAAACACACACAGAAATGAAAAAGTTTCTAAGAAACATCAGTACAAACTTCATTCATACTTTCCCCAATGACTTCCACTTGTTCAGCTGGTTGAGCCATGAAAGAGGGAAAGAACTGATTTCCTCAGGTACTTGAACTTCTTAGCATGTCTACAAACATTTTTAAGCTCAGGAGGACTTTTAAAATGATGTATGGCTGATCATTGAACAATCAACCTTATATCTAAAACTTTCTGGAAAGTTTTAATTCTAACTGATTTTTTAAAAGACATTTGTAAATTTATTTCAGTCCTGCCAGAACTAAAGCCTGCACATATCCAGGATCTGTGGAGCCATGGTTAGTACAGTACTATTCCTGAGCTAATAACCTAAAGCCTTAACTTTGGGTCAGAGGTGATTTCTATCTTGCTAGCTCAAAAGGCAAGTATAACCTAGCTGCCTGAATAAGACCATACAGAAACAACACAGTTTCCAAATCAAGGAGATGGCTAACACAGCCAGCCATGGGCTATTTATACTTATTTAACCTCTGTGTAGGTAGAGTTTCAATATCTGGCAGCAAATAGCTGTTAGAATTTTGAGTCTAGTTGAATCTGACCTATGCATTCAATCACACTCTCTTCCCATATGAAAAGTTAAAACTTAAATTTATTTTGCATCAATGTGGAGCATACACATTCCATGACTCAGGAGAAGCAATGACATAACACACATCATGATATGGTGATATCATGACTCTCAGAAATATCAAGATATCAAATTTTCCAGACCAGAAAACCACACAGCAGATGAAGGAAAAATATGCTAAATAAAAATCAACCTGTTTATGTAACCTTGAGACATTTGTGAAATCTTCTGATGAAATTCTGGAGGCAGGCGCTGGGCAAGTGAGGAGTTTCAAACAGAGGTTTAATAATACTATACCAAAAAATAAAATAATTTAAAAAAAAAAAAAAAATCAGTTTCCTGAAAAGTGAACTGCAAAATAATATATCTGCTCAATTTTATTGCAGCTCCTTTCTAAATCTGCTCCATGAGAAGGGCAAGAAATCCTGTGAAATTCAACTGTTCCACTTTACAGCGCTAGTCATGTCAAACACTATGACATGCCTTTCGGAAGCTGCTTCTTTGTGCTGTCAGATTCTTTCAGTTTATCTCATTCTTTCTCTTGTTCTGGAAATGCCTCTTCTCTCACATTTTCCCTGTTTTTTAGTGACTTTGCTTTTTACTTGAAGTTTATATAAATATAAGCTCTTGAATCAGCAGGCATTTCTAAACAAAAGATAATTTTCTCTCCTTTTCACCTCAGCATCAACTTCCCTTCCTCTAACTCATGTCAGGTTGCTTTCAGGTTAGTGCTCAGCTTGATCTGGTCTTTCATACATCATTCATTATCTTCTGCTAGCCAAGCCACAGTATTTTTTCATATTCATTCTCCTGTCTTTTTTCCTTTTATCAGATAAAACTGAGCACTTATTATTAAGCAATTTTTCAAGCCTTTGATGCCCTGCCTGGTTTCAGAGAGACTAAGTAACTATGTTTATACATTGAGATGTACAATGCCAAGTTGAGCTTTATATGACAAAGCTGACTCAGTGACTTACTAAATATTAGGACAATTGCTATTATACTAAACAAGCTGAGTCCTCTAAGTACATTAGATTTGCAAAAGCTAGTGGGGAAAAAAAAATCATCTACTTAAGTACTTAAAGGGGGAAAAAAAAAAAAATCATTAAAAGTGCAGGCAATGAAGCATTTCCATGAGGCAAGCCCAGGAGTTTGCTAACAGATAATGCCTTTCCAGAAGGAAAAGTTAGAACAGATTTGGCACAGCTTATGCTCACATTTTGTAACTGCCAAAACTGGTATACAAGAGAGACTGATTACAGCTAGAGGAATGTGCCACTTCTACATCCCAGAAGATATACAAAGGAGGAAAAAAAAAAGTTGTTAAATGTTAATTTAAAAAAACAAACCAAACCAAACACACCTACAAACTGACTTTCTACCTGAAAGGCAAATATATTTCCAGTATAAGGACTGAAAAACTTAAGATGGGCGGAAAGTGAAAGCATGAGAAATTTCTTATAAATGGCACTGGACTTAAAACAGAATTCAAGAACTACAGTAGATAAACTACACAAATGTAAGCAATGTTATTTGGTATTAATTCTGCTTCCAAGGTATTTCAAAGAATAATTGCACAGATCTCTCAGGGCTTTTAAATCATTGAAGCTAAAATGGATCATTTTGTCACTTAACATGAATACTGTGTAGGAGGTTTAAAGTTTCCGTCAGGTCAACAAATACTTGGATGCTATTTGTTTGATAAAAATATCCTTTTTGATGACCAGCTGTATTATGTACACATGGATGAAATCAGCTTCCATTACAAAATGTTTCTTTAGCTCTCATGTGGATCTTAGTTCAGAAAACTAGTGGGCTCTGACAACTGGTCTGTGTAGTCTGAAAATGAAGACAGGTTTTTCTTAATATTTTGAAGATAATCAGTTGACATAGATGTTAAAACATTATGCTACAATAAAATGGTGACTGCTATTTTGTTTTTACTTTCTCATTACTGCTCACTGCCTATTCAAACTTTATGTTTAGTTAAACATTTTCAAGCCTGTGGCAGTATCTGAAGAGATTGTGTTAAAATTAATTAAATCTTTGAAAATGTTTAGCCACTGTCCTGCTCTTATTGAGTTTTCTCGTGGGTGACGTCAATGAGAAGAGCAGCAGGTGCAGGTTTTCCTTCTTTCCTATCATATCAGAGTACTCAGGATATAGATGGATTCTGGTAGAGGCTTGTGAAAGACAACTTCAAGGGGGAAAATGCTAAAGAAACTTTTAATTTTAAAATTTATATGATTTTGTTGCAGGGAAAAAAAAAAAAGACAGAAAATGTATTTTTCTCTGCCAGGAGCATAAAGGGCCTGGAAGGAGATAAGAACTGTGTTAAAGCTCTATATGACAAAAGTTCAAAACATGAAACAGGCTACTCCATTTCACTGGTTCCCATACTCCATGCAATGAAGAAAAGTACTAACTAGCCAGGTTGTTAAAGGAAGCAATGCAAATTAGGAAAATTTATAAATTCCAGGCAATTTATGTGATATTGCAGAAGAAGCATGCATGTGCCTCTGTTTACGCATGCTAGAAACAGGAGCAAAGGAGAGCATAGAATCATAGAATCATAGAATCGTTTAGGTTGGAAAAGACCTTTAAGATCACCCAGTCCAACCATTAACCTAACACTACCAAGTCTACCACTAAACCAGTTAAGGGGAGAGCAGCAACCCCACGCCTCCTGGCTGGGTGGCTGGATCATTTATAATGAAAGTAAAAACTAGGAATCATTAAGATTGGAAAGGACCTCTAAGATCGTCATTATGATGATGATCTGAGCATGTTGCAGAGGCCCCTGTTGACTCCACGCATAGCGACCAGGATCATGAAGTAGTAGAGGCACATTCACGACACATTGCATCTGAGCTAATAAGCCATTTCAAGATTAATAGCTGTAGTCCAAAGCCGTTTGAATGTAGCTACTATGCTTTAGGGCCCAAGCTGACAAGTCCACATCACGCCGAGCTGTTGCTTTCTTTGAATATCTTTTCCTGAGAGGAAGCTTTTATCAAAACAAATAAATATAATTCACAGAACTTGCGTTCTTAACTAACTGACCTCTTCCCACAGCCAGCATGGAGACAAAGGGACAAAGGAACCTCCACCATTCAAAAAAAAGACTATAGCAATGGGTCAACAGCCTGTAACACAAGGCAGCACACAATAACAATTACCGTAATGATGTGTTGTTCGTGTCTCATTCACTGAACAATAGTCAGCTTCTGAAGTGGTGATTTAAGAAAGTTGTCAATGTTTTCAGTGATAAACACCAGAGTTCTATCAGAAATGACTGCAAGATTCCCTTTGAGTTCATAGGGGTAAGAATTGCACTGAATTCAGAAAGAAAAGACCATGAAACAGGAGAAGGGATTTAATGGGGAAATGTTTGTGATAATGTAATTAAAATCTCTGTGCACAAGGGAAAAAAGTAAACGCTGAATTGGCTTTTGCCCACAGGCATTTCCAGATTTGATAGCTTCACTCGGTTGGTTTAGCACTCTTTCAGCAGTTTTGTGCTTTCAACATTTTTTATGTGGAATATAACCAGAGGAGGAAAGTTATTTCATGATGTAACTCATTGGAGTCAGTGGAATTACTCCAGTACAGACTATCGTTCACCATCAAAAGTGTTTGACTTTGTAGATTTTAAATATTCAACTATTAGATGAAATAACAACTTAATCATAACCTAAATCCTAGGTATGACTCTTCTGAACATTATTGTAAAATGCATGAATGCACTGGTAAAACAGAGCAAACAGTTCAGTTACCATCTCTAAATCCAGGATACATATCCGTGAGCTACAGGTTAATTCTGGGCCCTGACATGCAAATAGCCAAGCAGCCAAATTGTTGTGGGTCTCTTTCACTTTGACCCCCTTCAGCTCTGAAAAGCTTTTCCAAAGAAAATGCACTGAAACTGCTTTGTTCTCTGGGATAGATTCAGTCTTGAAAAATAGCAGTTTCAAATGGAAGGAAAAGACTTACCAGAATATTCTAAAAATAACTGTATTTGAAGGCCAAGTGTGGTCTGCAATGTGTAATTTGAGCTCATCTTTTCTAAATGACAAAGACCTCCTTTCATATTTTAGCGTATCTACATATTATATGTTCTGGAGTTTAACAAAACACCTAACAATAGGAAGGTTGCATTATTTTTTTTTTTAAACCAACTTTGATATGGAAATAGATCTGCCTCCAAAGTGAACTGGTTAAACTTTGTAGAAACAATGTCTTCTCATCTGGATATATTATGAATATGAAATTCCATGCAACATTAATTTTGATATCATGAGAGCCATAAAAACAAAACCCTCAAAACCCCCCTAAAAACCCAACCTCACAACTCTGGAGATCATCCATAAAAACATAAAATAAATTCCTGCAATTAGAAAACTCAGAAAAACTCTGCTAAAACTTGTTTCTATTGGCAATTTACTTCGGTAGCACTGCTTTGCCATTTTATTTGATAGCGTGCCTGTCAAGAACTTTGGTTACAATGTAAAAAAGAAAAAAAAAAAAGCAACAAAACCAGTCCAAACAACTTTTGATTCTTGTCTTTCTGTTACACTTAGCATTTAACTCAATACAATTGAATTTTATGAGAGGACCTGTTATTAAAATAATAAGACATGTAGTTTTTACTGCTCTTACTCAAAAAGATTCAGGAAGATCCAATTGGTTTCAGGCACTTATTATCAATGAAATTATTTTCAGGAAAGGGAGCTATGTTTTCTGTATCCTACAAATCTTGCACTGATTTAGTTGTTAGAAAAACTATTGCACTGACATGAAGTAGAGAGGATAATATCTATCTTTCACATTTCTTAGTTTAATTGTCTTACTGCAACTGAATATGACACACAATGTAAGAAAGATTAATGATGAGAGAAAACTGAAGTCAGCAGCCTCAGGCAAGACAGTTTCTCAGAACTGGCTTTATAATCTCAGAAGAGGTACGATTAACCTTAAATGAATTTGAATTTTTTACCTTTTTCTTACTTTTCTGAGCAGCACTATAAGACTTGTTTTTCAAGTCCTTCTGTATTCTGAAGAAAATTTACAGCTTTCCAATTCTTGAATGGATTTTAAATAAATTCAAATAGTATTTCACCCAGGCTTATTACGTATTGTTAAGAATTTGCTAACACTGGTAAGTTTTTAACTATGATTGAAGGTATCCCTATCATATCTGTCCTATGTTTCTTCAGTAGATTCAGCTCTGTCCTAAAACAAGCAAACAAAATGGGTTCTAAGCCATTAGAGCAGCAATGGTGAAGTATTGTTTGGTCCCATCCCTAGAGGTCCCGAGGACACGCACTGTCTGTCCCCACACACATCGAACTTCTACTGCTCCTCTTCCCTGAGAGGTCTTGCCTGGTCCTTGGACTCTTCCTCTCCTCCACACACATTATAAATATAAAATACACTTATTTTCTCATCAGAGAGATATTAGGACATTGACAACTCATCAGCTTTCTCCTCTTCAAGTGTTTGTTCTGCAGGCAGCCACCCTGAGTCCTGAGAGAGCAGCAGGATGTTACAGCAATGTGAGTGGCAGGCTAATGAAACCGACGGAGCAATGGCTCCTGATGTACAGCTCCGGCTGCTTCACCAGAAGACTACTCCTGGTTCTCTCAGTTCCCTTCTGCCCCTAGATTCCACTACAGGGTATGCACGTTCCCTAATTCTCTTCCTCATAAGGTTTCCTAATTTTTAACGTCTTCAGTATTGCGCATGTAACTTCAGGTGGAAGAGACTCCATTATCAATATCATTTTATTGACAAGGCTGTTGAAGGAGGATCACACCACCCTTCTGCCAATGAGCCAGCTGTATGTGCTTGAGTTCCCAGTTAAACCTCATATTCTCACACACAAGGACCAGCCACCAGTAGTGAAAGCACTACTGCTGCTGATTATATACAGAGGTAAAGTATATGAATGAATCTTTGCATCTGGGTTGCTGCATATTCTACATCTGATATACTGTCTCCTCAGAGAACAGATAAAATACTCCTCAGGCATTGCAAAACAGAGAGCCCTCAACCTTTCTGAGTACTTGCTGAGGGACTCACTTCATTTAAGTAATTATTTTATTACAGTTTCCTTTAGGCACAAGATCTGAAAAATTCTTATCAAGAACTTGAAATGCTGAGAGGTTGTGCAAGTAATTCTGCCAAACTTTATCCCTGAGCCAAGGAAACAAAATGCTTCAAGAAAAAAAGAAAAAAAGAAAGAAAAAAAAAAGAATATACTTCATCTTTCCCTTAAATTTTCTTTCCAATAACCTTATTCCACATTGGCCAAAGGAAAAACTGTATAATCAGTAACATACAGACTTCAAAAATCTGGACTCACATCAATCTCCATTAGTATAATTAATATATACTATCTCAAACCCTAACTGTGAGGGCAGTTTTCAAAATGCTACCTGGTATTTGGTGCATAGTACTTTACTTAAAGTAGGTGCTGGAATTAAAAATAGCTTTAAAAAGTAAAATTGAAATATTGCATTACATTCAGCAATCTCATATTCTGAGAGTTCTCAGAGTCTCAAGGAAAAAAAGAAATAATTTTCTATATGAAGACATAGCAAACGCTGGCCTTTCTAGATTTTAGCTGCATGTTAAAGTTCTCCTTTGTGATACAATGTACAAAGGCAACAATAAAAGATGCAGAACAGCCAGATTAAGGAATTCAGAAGCATTGGCCTATTCCCGGTTATAGTACTTATTTGCTGAGTAACTTCAGGAAATTCCCTTTTTAATCATATCTGCATGTAGCCTATGAAAAGTGAGCTATTTAGTATATGCTGTATGTTTAGTCTCCTTCTATAACCAACAGAGAAGCACATTTTCAGGGGGTGATTTCTTCCTTCTGAAGACAGGTCTGAAAACAATTAGACTAATGTGTGCGTACAACTCTAGAAAACTTGTGGAACAACTACTTATAGCACATTTGTAAGTAGATGGAGGACAAAAAGATAGTTGTTAATTATAGAACATTTTTCTTTTTAGGTCAATGACTTTTTTATGGCTTTCCATGGTTGTCTTTGCACCGAGTGTGTTCATTCTGGCCTGGCTGAGCAGAGCCCAGGGCAACTAGAGACAGGTACCCAGAGCAGTGGGCTCCCAGGTTTCTGCTATGGCAGAAGCACACTGCTCCTTGGTAGCTGTGGCTTGTAGGACAAGTAGGAACATTTATTTCACACAGACTATTAAGTTATCTCAGATCTTGTGAAGAATGGACTAGGCATTAAAGAGATTACAAAGGGAAAACAGAGCTTAAACCTTTAAAGGGAGGGGGCAGGGAGAAAAGCAGGACTGGTCATAAAGCTGTAGTAATTAGAAATCCTGGAGAAAGGAGAAATTGTAGAACAAGTAATGATGTATAAGCACTTGGAAGAACACAAGGAAACGAGTAGTAGGCAACATTTAGTCTGTTTGTGTAGAGCTGAATATCTGATTTCTTTTTGTGTTAGAATAGGCAGTCTTATATGTGAGGAGGAGCCTTAGATGTCTCTTACATTGACTTTCTATGTCTTTTGACACTGGCCCACATGACAATGTCATCCATATTACAGACAATGCGACAGACACGTTCTAGATGAAATGACTTTAGATTGAATTGATGGAAAGCCAAAATCTTACATCACAGGCAGTGGTTCACAGTTGAAATGGAGTGTCCCCATTCAATATTGATGAATGGGTGATGGCAATTTGGGGTTTTTTTGGTCAGATGGGACAGCATGTCACTGGGATAGCATGAAGACAGGCTTACAATTATCTTGAAAAACTAAAGAAATTTCTTGAGGAAAAAATAAACAAAATAGGATTAGATTCAGTAAGGACAAGTACAAGATACTGAATTCAGGAGGGAATAATTAATTGCAAGACACTACATAAAGGACAAGTTGTCATGTGTCAGTTCTACACAAAAGTGTCTGCTATTACAGTTTAGAACAAGTTAAATATGAGTAGACAATATCATGCTTTTTCTGGAAAAAATAAGCATCCAAGTGGAATGTATAAACAAAAGCATAAGTTACAAGACATGGGAAGTTATTTTTTTTTTCCATATCCAGCATAGGTTAAGGGCTTCAGCCATGTGCAGATTTGACAGGGGAGAGAGTACAGAGGAGAGACTGGTCAGAACTCTGGAAAACATGACCTATGAGAAAAGACTGAAAGAGTATTTGCTTTTAAGTCTAACAGAGATAAGACCACCAGGGTATGGTATCAGTCTTCAATTGCATGAAAGATTGTTGCTAAAGGAAGGAATAATCTATTTCAACTTTCATATGTACAAAATAATGAGCTTATTCTGAAACATGGAAAATTCATGTCAAACATTAGCTGAACTTTTTAACAGCAAGGATAGGGAAGCAGAGGAACAGACCTGGTGGGGATATGATGGCCTTTCCATTGTTGGAAGCATTGAAAACCAGGTTAGACCAAACACCTGTTCAGCATCACCGATCCTGCACGAGCAGGGGCCAGACCGGCTGTTCTGTGCCCTATTTTTCTGAAAGCATATGTTCTCTTTATTACAGGGATCTACTAGTAATATTGTGAATGAATATTAGATTGGTCCTTGCCAGTCAGTCAATGGTACATCTGCTCTGTCAACATAAGAGGAATCTCAATGCAATACTTTTTGTTTTTAAGCTATTTGTAAGTTTAAAAGGTTCCTAGAAGATCACATGAAGGAGTATTTCATCATACTTAATGGAATACATATTCACAGAGTTCCTGTGCTGATTCAGATTAGACCAAACTGAAAGAAATTAGTAAACACTGTGGCAAATACTAAAACCTAAATGAAGCACTCAGAGAGAGAAAGAAAGAAAGAAAGAAAGAAAGAAAGAAAGAAAGAAAGAAAGAAAGAAAGAAAGAAAGATCTTTTACAGACTGCAGTGTGATGCTTCTTTAAAGGTTCCCATTAAAATCAAAGCAACTTGAGACTGAAAGGAGCAGTGCTGGACAGAAACCTTAAAACCATAGCAAAAGCAATGGACATAAGAAGGGCTTTACATATATGCAGTTTTGCATTTTCTTTTACAAGTTTATACCTGACTTATAAGATACAACAGAAATGCAATTTATCCCTTGCTTATAGACAGGCTGTAGAAATAAACCCCTGGTTTGCTCTTTCATTGGCCTTAAGTGATAAGCATCTACTAACACAATCATTTTGTTTCTCAGCACATCACTAGTGTTATTTTTATACTGAAAGTTTCACTCTTCCCAAAGAATGTAACTTTGATTTATTAAAAATCTCAAGTCTCAGTGAAGCTTGGGAATGCTACAGGTAGTCTTCACTAAGATCAACAGAAAAAACATTATTAAGTAGTCCTTTGTTTGGTGTATCAGAAACAAAGGAAGTCACTGCAAAGATCAGCAGAACAAAAGCTGTAGTAAGAACTTAGATACAATATGAGTGTTTTTTCTTCTTGTCTGCTTGGGAGTTCTGCCTGGGTATTATTCCTTGGAGAGATTAATCTGAAATATTAGGAAAAAACCCAAACAAAAGTCCAAAACATGGTAGCAGGACTGGTGGAAGTGGGGAAGATTTGAAGAAATCAAGAGAATATATTTCCCCCTTCCCCCAGAATTCTGGTGTGGCCAGGGGTGGGAAGATCCCCTAGCACTGCATTCAGGGATGCAAACCCACAGAAGATACTAGCTTAACACCTATCTATTTTTTATTTTCTTAAAGCACATTAAAAACAAGTAATACAAAAATAAGGAGAATGAAGGACATACTCCCAAGGTCTGTTTCCTCTTAAATGCAACACTCCTGTTTTCCCTTCTTGTCTCAGTTAATGCCACTGAACTAAGAATTCAGACACTGGTCATAAAGTTTACATTTCCAGTGAGCCATATTTCACCAGCCTTTTACTGCTGCTGTGAAAGCATATGAAAATTGTGATGATACTTCTGACTGCAAAGGACTTTGAAACTGCCTCTAGCAACAATAGAAAGAGAAACTGTGTGAACAGCTCACACAAAACCTGTGCTCAAGTGTGTCAAAAGTACAGAAATTCATTTTTTTGTAGCTAAAACAGAACAACATTGGTAGGACATGGTAACTGTGAGGCTGTGGAGCTTTAGCTTTGTTTTGAAACCTAGCACAGGGCTGGCAGGAGCAGTAAGTAAGTATGTTAGATTTATGATCTTGTACTATAATGGATGAAATATTGGGTGTGAAGCAATTTGTGGGGCTGCATGGTAAATCATGCCATGGAAATTTGCAAAGTTAAAAAGAAATTATTTGGGGAGGGATCACCTTGGTAATCAATTTAACATCAACTTTCAGACCACAGCTTAAGAGCTGCAGGAAAAAGACTGAGGAGACAGTGAATGGCAGTACCGTGACAAGAATAAGCATTCATGTAAGGAGGGCTAGCTTTAATTCAAATTGGTCCCCAGAGAAAACCAAACACTGAATAGCTCCCTAATTTACACCTAGTGAATCACTCCTCTGGAATTAAGCACCATCATGTCAACAGAGAGGAAAAATCCTTCTGATTGTGTTCAATGACACATGCTTCTCTATGTTGCCTGTATATGGGACTCAGACACTTTGAAAAGCTAAATTTGAATCAGAAGTTGTGAATATTATAATATATTCATAATAAGAGAACCTAGGATTGTCCTAGAAATGTCAGTGTATGGATTACAGAAAAGGAAGCATAGTATGATTTCCAATTTCAGTGCCTGGTCCCCAAACTGTAATCTGAACTTTCCTAAAAAAGAAAAATCTGTTGGACTGTGACAGACAATATCTATTTTATTTAACTATTTCGTATGATGCTACATTCTTTCAATAGGCTATGTTTGGACAGCCAAGAGAAAGTCCCAGTTTGCCTTCTCCTGGTGGCTGCACCATCCATCTGGTGAAGCCTGTGGCAGGAGGGCAGGGCTGATCCTCCCCAGGGGAGTGCAGAAATGCACTCTATGAGAGAGGTCTCCAGCACGGGGCCAGAGGAGAAGGGACAGGTGGGGTGAGGGCAGCAAACAGAACCGATGGCACAGGTCGGTATGCCTGTCAGAGCACAGGCACCCAGCCAGGCTCCATGGAAAAAGAGACTTCCTAGTGATCAAGAAGGGACTGCACACAATTTCATGCAGTGCAGGAGTCAACTGAAAGGTTCCTGGGCTGGGAGCAAGGCAGGAAGGAAGGACCCCTGCCACCTGCAAGGGAATGGGGACCCGGGGGAAAACAGTGGACAAACACCATTTAGTTTAGCCCAGTCATTTTGACATTTTTCTATTTTCAAGTGTTGCCTGCTCTAACAGCTGCTCAAAGAAAGCTGGCTTTAGAATGTGAAGGCCCTTGGCAGCGTTTCTGAGGTGCCGTTAAAGGTGCAGCACAGGTCACAAGGTAAACAGCAAAAGGTCTGATTGATTCAAGACCCAGAATTTCCCCCCATTTCCAGCATTTTTTGCCATAACTTTCTTATGAAAAATTGCTTCAAGGATTACAAGACTATGCATACTTAGGTAAAACAACTGTTTTGTACCAGTAAATTCCTCTACATGAAAGTGTAGAGCAAAAGAAATACATTCTGTGAAAAAGAAAACCCTGTAGTCAGTGTCCCTCTGTTTAAAACTCTGTTCTTATTCTTAAACCACGATTTGTTTCAGGTTTTGTGATTTATGTATGTTCTTGATCTCACGTGTTTTGTTTCTACAATAACTCCCTCAGTGCAAACAAAGATTTTATGTTATCAGTGACTTGGTATATTCTTTATGGAAGTTCTGGGATTCTCTACTCACCCTAGATGTACAG
Organism: Pelecanus crispus; assembly: GCF_030463565.1. NCBI lineage: Eukaryota > Metazoa > Chordata > Aves > Pelecaniformes > Pelecanidae > Pelecanus > Pelecanus crispus. The sequence goes on from NC_134645.1 coordinate 109,337,573, forward strand.
ACTGAAGAATTATTTATTGGCAGCTTGGTGACATTCAGAAAATAAAATAAGATTCCTAGACAGCCGTTTAACAGAATAAAGTATGGTATGGAACAACAACTCTAGCAATATAAGCTTTCAAATACTGTGTCTAGAAGTCAGGTTTGCATGTAATGCAAATTGACTGAGACTGTGGAAGTCAGTAGAGCTGTTAGGATAACATGGTCCTATGTATTTACACATAAGACTGTTCATACATAAGAGCTCTTCAAACTCTCAAACATTTGTGAAAGGAAAATGATACTTCAGAAGTTTTGAGGTAAGAATTTCGAAGGCATTGAAAAACGCTTTACCATGCCATAAAGTTATAAACTTCTCGCATAACAAGGACTTGCAATTTCCTTGAACATGCATTAAGTGCAGAATTGAGAAAGACCAGCTTAAGGACCCGACCAAGACCAACCGCTCGAATCCTACTAACACCAGGAAGAGGTTGTAAGCAAAAGCAGAAGCAAAGTCTGGATTACATTCTACTTCAACCAAAGCAAGTATGCCAAAAGCTGTGAGGCAACCAAAAGAAAGGAGAGCCTTTCCATTCAAAAAAGTCAATGCAGCAGAGCTCAAAGAACACATAGAAGAGTAGGCTAAACAAGGTAAAATTCCTCAATATATAGCAAGGCTGAATACTGATCCAGCAATAAGAAAGAATATAACTAGCCATACTTCTTCCAGAATAAATCACCCTAAGGCAGGAAGGTCCATCTGATGACATAAAGTGTCTTGCAGATGGTGTCAAGGTTTACTGTCGATATTAATTTTTATTTAGTACTTAAGTAACTTTACACCTTTTTTCCTCTGGCTAAAATCTGAACTTTTGGGTATGTCTGAAGAACACAGAAAAATGACTGAGTTAAAACAGCAATTTATTGTCATTTAACTTGAGGGTATTTCTAATATCCTTTATTAATAATAACAGTAAAAATGTCAATATTTATTAATGGAATTCATATTCTTAGCCTATTAGTAAAAGTAAAAATAACATTTTATGAATATTTTCCCTCTGCCTGGTACAAGCAATTACAGAAGGGTTCTACCAGGTTGTGGTAGAACTGTAGAAACTTGGAAATCATTCTAAGCAAATTGAGGTGTGAAATGAAAACTGAGAATCCCAAGGAAATGTAAGCAGATATTTAAATCCCTCTTATAACCTTGAAGAGCTTACATAGCATAGTAATAAAAGAAAAAAAATAAATAAAATTGAAAATTGAGGCAATGATAGGAACAATTGGCTATTACTAGGCAGGATATAAACTCCCTAGAAGGGAAAAGAGCACGCAATAGAGCTTTTTCTGGATGGAGTGGGTGGGAATATATTCTCCTTCAGCTATCTTACTCCCTGCAGCAGGATATGAATTTAAAACAACTGTTGCTCTGATCAAGCAGAACAACTCATAGGTCCAGAAGCAACACTCTGTGGATTCAACAAGAAACATCATGAAGTTTATCACTCTTGTAAAGCAAAAATGAAACCTGTCCTTTTGTCTCCTGCTGATGTTTCTTGTGTCACAAACTTGCACAGTGAACAGGCTGTGTCCTTTTGGGAAATATTTGCAAAAGAGCACAGAAAGCAAGTGTGGCAGCCATAACTGAAATTGCTGAAGAAAACATGGCCATACTGACAATAAAACCTATAATGCATTTTCATTTTAGTAATCCTACTGCAGGAGCTTACAAGGGTGCAACAGTTCCTGAGAAATGTATTAGAAAACTGAACCTGTCCTGCCATCTTGTCACAAAAGGAGAAAGCATGCAGTACCTGTCAGAAGACATGGTAAATTAAATCATCCATTAGCTTCTGCCCGATGCACCACTTGACAGGGTTCTTGCAAGCAAACACTCAAATGTTGAATCAAAAAGAAAAGAACAAGAAGAGGTCTTGTGATGTGCAAGGTATTCTTGCTACCAAATTCTAATAAAGCCTCTGACAATTGAAATTACTACAGGTGATACCAGTTTAAATCAATAATTTTCAAAGTAAATGCATATAAAACACTAATCCATCAGAATGAGGTTAAAGGGGATAAAAATCCTACAACTGCAATTTTAAATTACTAATTAGCTACTCAATCGAACTATTGCAGCTGTTCTTTTTGCTAACCATTAAACTATAAAGATATGAAGACAATGAAAGGAGAATGACCTTCTATATGTCAAAGAATATTGCTGAAGGCATCTGCAGCTAATGGGCCTGTGCTTGCTCGTGCAGAAAGAGTAAATAGGTTTATTAGCTTACTCAGCTGGAAAATGCTTAGCAGCTACTGGTCATCTGATAACAAATTTAATTCATAGTTCATTTAGCTACAAAGGGAACTGATTTTTTATGCTGTTATTCAAATGTCCTGAAAAATAATCTGTACCCAGAGGGGGTAAGACAGACTCATGAACCCTAGTACAAAATGTTTTCTTATTCTGTCCTAGTTTGCATCCGGTACCACTGCATGTGAGTTTCTTACAATTTAAGCATTGATTTCCCCGAAGAAGATTAGTTTCTGCAACTAGAGATAACAAATGGAAAAATTGAAAGCTTCTTGAAATCCAGATCAGCCTTGTTGCAGCTACATAGATTCCCTAATTATGAGATGTGTTCAAAAAATATTTTTTAAAAAGTGTATTTTGTAAAAATATTCCATTGTTTGACTTAAAACAACACATTTTCATACTACAGTTTTGCTCTGAAAACACATCTTGGATTTTATTTGGATCAGATTCTTCTGCATGTATAAACTACCATCCTTATGTTAACTGTCTTGTACTAGATGTGAAATCGAGAAAGAGTCATACCTACAAATACTTGCCTGCAGCTGCCTCAGTGAACCCTTCCCAGTCACTGATCTTTTGGGAGTTTTTCCCACCCACTGAGGAAAGAACTACAGCTAAGACTGGCAGAAAGGGGAAATGAACATTCAGGACAAGGTAGAAAACACTCTCTACTCAGAACTTCCTCAGAAATTACTCATAAAATCAGTACTACAAGTTCACCTGTGTTACTTTATTCCCTATAGAAACCCAGTCAATGGCAAAGACTAAAGGAACTGGAGAAGCTCTCAATAACAGATCAAATATAACCACACTATTGAGGTGCTAGAACAGGGAGGCCATCACAAACTATGTACAAATAGTATGATAGCACAGCCCAGCACATATTTTTCAGGGGAAGAAGGAAGGGAGAGAATGAAGAAAGAAGATTCTACCCTTACTGAAACAATGACTTTTTTTGACTCCCAGAGCTATTTTTTAGACATTCATTTTTAAGCTAGGTATCATTTCCTCCAATCCAGTGGAATCTTAAACATTCGCTTTTTGTTCCAGTAATAGTCTATTACTATTTGTTTCTTACATAGCCTTTTACTGTCAATAATAATTCATAGATCAGGTAAAACAAGTAGAAATACTCTTCCTAAATTTCTGGAATATTTACAAAATACATTAATTAATTCTGTGGCCTGAATTATCGCTGAGGGGAGCTGCTCCGGAGTTGGCCTGATCGGCAGTGGAGCAGCAGATCTCAGTGCACAGAGGGTTTTCCTGAGGCAGGGAAACACCAGGGCAGTGGAGAAACCTGCCAGGAGCCAGCACCACTCCTGGAAGATGCTGACGAGGCCTGAGCCTTGCCAGAGTAACCAAAACCACCCTCACGACTGTAAAAAGCAGCCTGGGGAGCCTGAGCAACCACGGGCACCGCCAACTGAGCGGGCAAACAGGGCACGGCATGGCAGCCAGGGCACGGCACGGCAGCTTGCACAGCAGGGCACACAGAAAGGGCATAGCCACCCTACCAGCTCAAGAGGTGAGTTCAGTTGGTGGTCATCACTCTCTCAGAAGGAGCTTAGCTATGGTATCCACTCGGCAGAAAGCCATGTCCTCTGCACTCACCAGAATGGATGTGGCAACCCAGACAGAGCTCCCACAAAAACGTGCAGCCACGCAGGTCTCAAGCTGCAGGGAGTGCCTGGCACTGGTAATGGATGGCAGCAGTGAGAACAGCTGTGTGAGCCGTGACCAGGTGGACGACCTGCTCAGCTTGGTGGCAGAGCTACAAGAGGAAGCAGAAAGGTTAGGGAGTGACAGGAAGTCTGAGAAGGAGATAGACTGGTGGAACCAAGCTCTGCCCTCCCTGAGGCAGAAACAGGAACAGCCACCAGAAAAAGGAACCAAGATCAAGGGGATCCTGTATCCTCCCCCTGCCAGGCTGAAGGCAGCAGCTTAAAGGAAAGGAGCGAATGGAGGTAAGTCCATGCTCAGTGTGGAAGGTGAACCCCTTCCTTACCCACCTTGACTTCCCAGGTGCCTCTGTACCACAGGTATGAGGGTCTGGATGTGGAAGGCCAGTCAATGGATGATGTGGATGACGGTCCATCTACACCAGAGGTGTTGCCATGGTCAGAAAGGCCTACCCCCCTGTATCATGACCATCTCCATGAGGAAGAAAAGATGGGTTATAGTTGTAGATGACTCCCTTCTGAGGGGAAAAGAGGGTCCAATATGCTGGACAGACGGTCCTTTTAAGGAAGTCTGCTGCCTCCCTGTGGCCTGCGTTAAGGACATCACCAGGAAACTTCCTAGCCTGGTATGACCCTCAGGCTATTACCCATTACTGCTTTTCCATGTGGGTGGTGATGAAGCTGCAATGCATAGTCCAACGGCGATCAAAAGAGACTTCAGGGCCTTGAGACAGTCAGTAAGGGAATCTGGAGCACAGGTTATTTTTTCCTCTCTCCTTCCAGTTGCGGGCAATGACATGGGAAGAAACAGATGGGCCCCATCTATTAACACATGGCTCTGTGGCTGGTGTCACTGCCACAGTTTTGGGTTTTTTGATAATGGGGTGGCCTACCTGGCACCAAGATTGCTGGTATCAGACGGGATTCACCTTTCTCAAAGGGGGAAGAGGGTCTTTGCTCACAAGCTAGTGGGGCTCATTGACAAAGCTTTAAACTAGACTTGAAGGGAGAGGGAGACAATATCAGGCTTACCGGTGACAAGCTGTGGGATGACACAGGTTAGAGGGATGGGGTGCTAGCAAGGGCCCTCAGCCTGTTGATCTGAGACATGCTGGCTACACTGCAGCACACCTGAAGTCTTACAGAGATGAGCCAGGAGCTCCTGAGGTAATAGGAGCCAGCAGAGAAACACCAGTAAAATACCTCAAAGGAATTAAGAAGTGTTCCTCTAAGAAGGTGACATGGTCAACTGCCCAGCTGAAGTGCCTCTACAACAATGCACCCAGCATGGGCAACAAACAGGAGGAGTTGGAAGCCACTGTGCTCTTAGAAAGCTACAACCTAGTTGCCATTACTGAAACTTGATGGGACAAATCCCATAACTGGAGTGCAGCTATCGATGGCTACAGGCTGTTCAGAAGGGACAGGTGAGGAAGGAGGGGCGGAGGCATTGCCCTCTACATCAAGAAATCGATAGAGTGTGAAGAGCTGTCTGAAGAATAGCCACAAACAGGTTGAAAGTTTATGGGTAAGAATCAGAGGCTGAGGCAACAAAGGGAACCTTGTGGTTGGTGTCTATCACAGGTTACCCAATCAAGGGGAGCCTACTGACGAAGCCTTCTTACTCCAGCTACAGGAGGCATTGCGCTCACAGGCTTTCATCCTGCTGGGGGACTTCAACCACCCTGACATCTGCTGGAAAAGTAGCATGGTGAGCTGTAGGCAATCCAGGAGATTCCTGGATTGCATCGAGGATAACTTCTTAAGCTAGGTAATAGGCAACCCTACCAGAGCGGATGCTATACTGGTGGAGTGTGCAGTCCTGAGGGATATGGGTCAGGCAAAGAGTAAAGTCAGGACCCTGAATTTTAGGAAATCAATCTTCCAGCTCTTCAAGCAGTTAGTCAATGGGACCCCCCTGGGAAACTGCCCTCAGGGACAAGGGAGCAGAAGGATGCTTTCCATAGAGAGCAACAGCTCTCAATACCCAGGTGTAAGAAATCAGGAAAGGAAGGCAAGAGACTGGTATGGATGAGTCAAGACCTGCTGGTCAAACTAAAGGGCAAGAAAGAAATGCACAGGCAGTGGAAGCAGGGACAGGTATCCTGGGAAGAGTATAGGGACGCTGCCCAGTTGTGTATGGATGGGGTCAGGAAGGCCAAGGTGCAGCTGGTGCTGAACTTGGCAAGGGATGCAAAGAATAACAAGGGCTTCTACAGGTAGGTCAGCCAGAAAAGAAGGTCAAAGAAAGTGTACCCCCCGCCCCTGCCCCGATGAGCAAAACTGGCAAACTGGTAACAATGGACAAAGAGAAGGCTGAGGTACTCAATATCTTCTTTGCGTCAGTCTTCACTGGCAATCTCACTTCCCACACCTCTCAAGTGGATGGACCGCAAGACGGGGACTGGGGGAGCAAAATCCCTTCCACTGTAAGGGAAGATGAGGTTCGTGACCACCTGAGGAACCTGAACATACATAAGTCTATGGGACCTGCCAAGATGCATCCCAGTGTCCTGAGGGAACTGGCTGATGTAATTGCCAAACCACTCCATGATATTTGAAAAGTTGTGACAGTCAGGTGAAATCCCTGGTGACTAGAAAAAGGGAAACATTACACCCATTTTTAAAAAGGGTATAAAGGAGGACCCTGGGAACTACTGACCTGCCAGACTCACTTCTGTGCTGGGGAAGATCATGGAACAGATCCTCCTAGAAGCTGTGCTAAGGCACAGGAAGGACAGGGAGGTGTTTTGAGACAGCCAGCACGGCTTCACCAAGGGCAAGTCCTGCCTGACCAACCTAATGGCCTCCTATGATGGAGTGACTGCATCAGTGGACAAGGGAAGAGCTACGGATGTCGTCTATCTGGAGTTCTGTAAGGCCTTTGACATGGTCCCCCACAACATCCTTCCCTCTAAATTGGAGAGATATAGATTTGATGGGTTGACTGTTTGGTGGATGAGGAATTGGTTGGATGGTTGCATCCAGAGTGTCGTGGTCAACGGCTTCATGTCCAGGTGGAGACTGGTAACAAGTGGTGTCCCTCAGGAGTCTGTATTGGGACTTGTCCTGTTTAATATCTTCATCGATGATACAGACAGTGGGATCAAGTGCACCCTCAGCAAGTTTGAAGGTGACACCAAGCTGAGTGGTGCAGTTGACACGCCTGAGGGAAGGGATGCCATCCCGAGGTACTTGGGCAAGCTTGAGAAGTGGGCCCATGTGAACCTCATGAGGTTCAACAAGGCCAAGTGCAAGGTCCTGCACCTGGATCAGGGCAACCCCCAGTATCAATACTGGTTGGTGGATGAAGGGATTGAGAGCAGCCCTGTGGAGAAGGACTTGGGTGTACTGGTGGTTGAAAAGCTGGACATGAACTGACAATGTGAACTTGCAGCCTAGAAGGCCAGCTGTACCCTGGGCTGCATCAAAAGAAGCGTGGCCAGCAGGTCGAGGGAGCTGATTCTGCCCCTATGCTCTGGTGAGACCTCACCTGGAGTACTGCATCCAGCTCTGGAGCCCTCAGCACAGGAAAGACATGGACCTGTTGGAGCGGGTCCAGAGGAGGGCCACAAAAATGATCAGAGGGATGGAGCACCTCTCCTATGAGGAAAAGCTGATAGAGTTGGGGTTGTTCAGCCTGGAGAAGAGAAGGCTTCAGGGACATCTTATTGCAGCCTTTCAGTACTTAAAGGGGGCTTATAAGAAAAATGGGGACAGACTTTTTAGGATGGCCTGTTGTGATAGGACAATGGGTAATGGTTTTAAACTGAAAGAGGGTAGATTCAGACTAGATAGAATGAAGAAGTGTTTTACAGTGAGGGTGGTGAAACACTGGAACAGGTTGCCCAGAAAGGTGGTAGATGCCCCATCCCTGGAAACATTCAAGGTCAGGTTGGCTGGGGCTCTGAGCAACCTGATCTGGTTAAAGCTGTCCCTGCTCACTGCAAGGGGGTTGGGCTAGATGACCTCTAAAGGTCCCTTCCAACCCCAACTTTTCTATGATTCTATGAATTATCATCAGTATTTGTAGTTGCTTAGTATTCTGTAAGTTGAACAGTCATTCTCATACTTGTGAAACCCATCAGAAAATTTCCTGTTTGTAAAACACAGAAATGAAAATGAAGTTTGTTGAATGACACTGCTGTTGCTTATGACAAGCATTTTTAGGATAGATTTATGTCTTATTTATCATAACTTTGAAACAATTGAAGGAAAGTCCTTCAATTTTCTTTGCAAAACTGTGTGAAAAATATCACACTGATAAATTAAACTGAGTGGTTTGATTAAAATCCCTGCTCAGCACTACCTCTTTAGACATCTACAGTGTTTAAACATGATGTAATAGATCAGACAGTATTCATCTGGAATCTTGTTTGTCACAGCTTGATCTTCAAACAGGGAAAAAGAGCATTTTTGGCATTTTCTGGTTTAGCTCAGAATACATCTAAGATTAGTTTGACAGTGTGAGCACTTTAGACATGTTACGAGGGTGTGAACCCCACAACTGCAGCCATATTTCCCTTGGTTGTCAGTTAACCCACATATCATGGTCACCTAGGATGCTCTTCACTCTTCATTCAAGAACTGGCATGACGCTGTTCTATGGCAGTGCTTTCTTTACACATTAAATGGATATATGCATGGGTATTTTCTTTATAAACTGTTGCGGTATTAACTAATCAGAGGAAATTAAACGTTCACACTACAGCAGTGTCTTTTATATGCTTTTAGAGATGTCTTGTGGCTCAGGGATATTTTGCATGCAGACTGCCCAATTTAAACGCCCACATGAAAAACATAGTTTATATGTGAATCACACAATGCAGTAGAAAAAGCTCATCAGATTTCTGAAAGGGATTGTATTTTGGTAGAAGTTAAGATGCACTAGTCTTAAAACATCAGCAGAGGACAGTAATAAATATATCCTATTTACACACATTGCTCCAGCTACACACAGCCTGAAGTCAATCAATGTTCTTGTGCTTGTTTTTCCTATTAACTAGCTCTAAGTAAATAGCTTCCCACCTGAGGGAACTATAGCTAAGAGGAAAGAGGAGATTCTGAGGTGTAGATACACCTTAGGTTGGTTGAATCAGGACAGCTGCGCTTATTGGAATAATATCTTTCTGCTAGGTGAGAAGTAAAGCCCTTTGTCCCCAGTGCTGTGCAGGTGTAGTATAAGAAAAAGTTACTCCTACAATGAGCGTTACTCTCTATAAGACATCAGAGGGAAAACATTAGAAAAATAAAGAAAAATTAGCAGTGAGTTAGAAGGTTCCATTATCTAGTGGAAACCTTGTCTCTTACAATCTCTGCTAAGGTAATGAAAAGTTAGGTGTAAAATGGGTATGAGCTTACAGAGGAGAGATGAATGATATAGGAATTCAAGCAGTGGAGAGATGAGAGAAGAAAAGAGGAGGAGAAACTTCTCTGAACATGATGAAAAGGGGGAAAGGAGAAGAACAAGCCAGCCAACGAAATGTCCTGGTTTCGGCTGGGATAGAGTTAATTTTCTTCCTAGCAGCAGGCATAGTGCTGTGGTTTGGATTTAGTAGGAGAAGAATGTTGATAACATGCTGATGTTTTTAGTTGTTGCTGAGTACTGCTTATGCTAGTCAAGGACTTCTCAGCTTCCCATGCTCTGCCAGGCGCACAAGAAACTGGGAGGGGGCACAGCCAGAAGAGTTGATCCGAACTGACCAAAGGGCTATTCCATACCATATGATGTCATGCTCAGTATATAAACTGGGGGGGGGGGTGGTGGCCAGGGAGCAGGGATCGCTGCTCGGGAACTGTCTGGGTATCGGTCGGCGGGTGGTGAGCAATTGCATTGTGCATCACTTGCTTCGTGTATCATTATTATTATTATCATTATTATACTGTTACTATTAGCATTACTATTTTACTTTATTTCAATTATTAAACTGTTCTTATCTCAACCCAGGAGTGTTTCTCACTCTTACTCCTCCGATTCTCTCCCCCATCCCATCGGGGTAGGGGGAGTGAGCGAGCAGCTGCGTGGTGCTTAGTTGCTGGCTGGGGCTAAACCACGACAGAAAGAAGGAAGGTCATGTCATATTCTGTTTATTTTCTCTTGGGAAAAAAATCAGCAAGACTGTGAAAAGAAAGAGGTGGAAGCTTTAAGAAGTAATTCAATAGAATGAAGGTTGCTGGAATTGTGTGTATGGCATCCATTTGTGCTGAAGATGTAGAGCTACTGCATTCACATGCATTTGATCATAAATGTCATAGAGCAATAAAATCTTTTTCTTGCTGCACCCTGCTCTTTTATCGTACCTAGAAATGTGTCTGTGTAACACACTCTTCTCTGGTTTGTCGCCTTTTGGTTTATATATCTTAGAAAATCTTTTTTCTAGGTTTTTTTTGGGTTTTTTCCCTTTTTTGTCCCCACCATCCTGAAAACCTGAAGAAGCCTAAAATGAAACTGATGTGGGAGTTTTACATCTTGTAAACAAGCTAAGCATGCAGCGGTCCTTTTTAACTCCCCCATATGTTCCCTAAATATACTTTACAGAAAGAAGAAGAATTAGGCAAACAAACAGCTGAGTAACTATGCTAGGAGACATACTACAGTGACAGTTTGGTTTTCTGGAATTTTTAATAGATACTAGTAAAAGATAAAACCTAAGAATATTCTACGTAGCTTTCTTGTTTTAATTCACTCTCTTCCCCGCTATGAAAGTATTAATATTTCAGTCTTCTATGAGTACGTATTTGTGGGACTTGAGAATTTAATCTTTCTGTGAGGCTAAACACTGAGGAGCAATAATAACTACTAACTAAATATTTTGCAATATTTTATTAATCAGAAGACTGTATTATTAAAAAAAAAATCTTCTAAAAAAATTAAGTGGAAAACAAAACCCCAGGTATTTTAGCTTTGGCACTCTGTATTTATTTACCAATACAATGAACTGTATGATTCTGAAAATTTCAGCTCTTGTTAAAAAACTGAAGTAGAAAACAAAACAAAGATATTTTAGCTTTGGCACTGAGTTTTTATTAACCAATAGGCTGAATTGTTCTTAGGGGTTTTCTTAAGTGTTTCACATGACAATTTTTTTCCTTGTGGCAAAATAATTTCTGGCCTCCAACAAAATCTCTGATGTCCAATGCATTTCATACCAAGATGCTGATGAGTTGTAAAGCCACTGTTCAAAAAAATGGTCCATAAAAACTACAAGTAGGCAACAAAATCTTAGGCATTTAAATACATTCAGCTGGTTTTCAGTTGATGAGAACCTTTTTTTTTTCTGGGGTAAGAAAATAAGTATACTGATCATGTAATATTCAGTCAACGGGGACTGAATATTTTAAATGTATCTCACACAGCCTTCAAAACACCAAAAACCCATCTAACACCCAATGGCACTGTTCTCCTGAGGATTAAGAAGTTATAAAATAAAACCATGAGGTAAGATCATAAAGACAGAAACTCCCAGAATATAACAGCCATTCACAATTGGCTAGACGAATGAACACTGGAAGTTATAAAACAGCGTATTGGGTTCTTATCAATAATTTGAACATTATGCTTGTCTAATTTCAAAAGTTCTGTCCTGCCAGTATATTCCACCAGTTTTTGTCAAACTGTAAAAAATGTTAAAGGAAAAACCCCAATATTTATGAATCTTTCATGTGTCAAAGCAGTAGGAAGTACAGGGAGTCAGTTATGTCCCACATAACAGAACTCTTCAAAGACGGACACTGAAAACAAACATGACAGAGGTATAATTTAAAACTCTGGGTATGGTTAATCCAGTATATACTGTACCAGAGGAAAGACTAAGCAGAGCTGTGTCTAACATTACTCTGCCATATCCTGCAAAAGCAGCCTCCTTTCACCTAAAAAGAGCTTGTTAGCTGAACAACACTTGGAGTAAGAATATCAAAAACAATGTGAGAACATGGATGTTTTGAAAGTCTATATGTTATCTCATATATCTAAAAAATACAGTCCTCTGAATGTAATATATATAGTTAACAATACAGTCAATATAGTAACAGTTGTTACTATAATGACCACAGAAACATGGCTACATTTTTAAGGACACAATAAAACCTGCTATACCTCTGCCCGTAACTACCGATTCATGCTACATATTATCCCTTGGATTACTTATGGGATTATTGAGGTCTATTACCGATTTTCAATGTAGAAAATCAGAATGATTTTCTGTCATAATCAAAGGTAATGCCCTGTTTGTGGTGTGAAAACACTTCTTAAGATTGATGAGAATCTGGGTATATAGTCTCATGAGTACCATAAGGAGATTAGGAAATTGTCAGTAAAAAATATCAATTGGTGTTTGGAGGCTGTCTTTGGTACTTTCTCTGCATCACCAATTAATGTTAGCTCTGTTATAAATTTTCTTGTTTGTGTCAGAGATGAAGAAAAGCACAAAAATGTACTTTTACAATAGAACTATACCTACTGGAGGTCCCTTCCTGATTGAGCACAGGTGCCTTTGAGAGTTAAAGCACAATATGATAACAAAAGCCTTGAAAGACAAGCATGGTATGGTATTAGAGAGCCCGAGGGTATGAACACAAACCACAATGGTCAATTAATGGTCATCAAAGGAACACGACTGAGAACTGGGCTGAACCCATTTTAAGTCATAACAGAGAACAAGGAACACACATTCAACACACAAACAGCATAAATATACTGCAAATACAATGCAGGTAACAAGAAGGGTTGAGAACAACAGCCTGTGCAAAAATGGGAGCAGAGGAAGAAGAAGGAGGAAGAATGGACCCAGCTGTGCTTGCCCTGGTTAGGGCTGCTTCACCTGATCAGCACCCGAGGGTCTTCCCTCCACCTTGGCAGAGAAGGCAGCGCTGCCATTCACCACATTTCACTACTCCAGCTCAACAATTGTACTTAAAGTGTTGTATTTTACTATGTAGCTGGGTTTAGCAAATCAGAATTTGAAACACCAGCATGTGTCTCCGAGTGTTTTCTGCTTCAGTTTTCCCACATGACAAAGTGATTGATACTGTGGCACTGAGACACAGTGAAGTGAGATCCAACAGGTGAATAACGTTATTATGTTACTTATGGAGTCTATTTATACATGACCTTCCTACCACTCTAAATCATGACATCTGCATCATAATAATTAAATCACACCTAAGTGATACCTACATCCTCAGTGAAAAGGTATAGAGATGTTAGTAACTGCCAATGAGGATTAGGAGAATACCTGAGACAGAAAGTTCCTTTTTTATAACTTCCCAGAAATCACATCAATAGCTAAAGGGGACTACTTTACCCCGCAAGTAACACAACTAATTCACTTGGTTTTGTCAAATGTTAAGTTTGCAACTGGGCCTTTGTGGAGTGTTCACAATGCTTGTCTTTAGGTATCCAGACTCCCTAAACTGGTCAACAGAAAGTAAAGGTACCTAAATTAGACTCCTACTCCTAGCCTTGGGGAGACTATCTCTATTTCTTGATGATACCTGAACCATAGTTAAATGAGCTGTCCAAGTTAGGCACTTAGAAGTTTAATGTTAGGTCCTGGGAATACTTCTGTATGTTTCCAGGCTAAAGTTATTATTAATTCAATGTATACAACATAGGAGCATTTGTTGTAGTATATCAGCAACATTCTTTGGTGCCAATCTGTACTGTCAAATAGCTACAGGTCAATGTTTCTGGCTGAAAACACTCTCAAAGAAAACGCAAGCAGAGAATATGAAAAGCAAGTTTAATGAGCAGATTTCTCCCACATCCTTTAAAAAAGAAACAGGTCAAATCACAACATTGAAGATGGCATTTTAGTATGTATTTATTCCTGAAACAATAGATCTATCTATAACATGTCAGCAAATGAGAGGCTGCCATTCTACTCTTACTCAATTATAACATACTGTTTCAGGGTCACTTTTTGTTACCTGAGAAAAGGACATTTTCTGGCTCATCTAGCTGAGCACTGAGCAGTGATATATGGGAGAAAAAACCCAACAAACAGAACTTAGGAAGACTTTTAAGGATCTCAGTTTTACAGGTTTTCTTTCATAAGTTTTTAATTCTAATTTAAACAGAGAAATTTTCACGAATTAGAAAATAATTGCTAGTTACTAGTAAAAACTTGTATCGAAATCTCTTTTGTAAAAGGATGGGTGTCTGAACAATGAAGAATGTCGTGTTGAAAAGTGGTACTAAAACATGTCTTTAAAAGTACATCGCTATAAGCCACAGTTCAGCTATGAATGTTCCTCCAAAAATCTACGTGCATAATTTTCGTATTCCAAATGTGGTCTTAGTATATTTCTATAATAATTAAGAGCTATCACAGCAATACCTAAATCTCAAAAAAAATGCTAAGGTTATGAGATGTGACAGGGACAAACAACTGGGCCAGGTGCTGTTATTAACATTGACTTTCAAATTATTATGGACATAGGCTTTTTGTTAAGTAAGCACATTTCACTAGTACTGTACAGAAAAACACAAGGGATTAACCTGATCATATATAAACAAATTTTGTCACATTCCCCTTTTAAAGCAGTACAGTACAATTTCTCTAAGACACCGTATCAGGCATCAGTAGCATGCCTCCTTTTCCACTTACGTTTACCTCTCTGAGAAACATCTGTTGTGGCAAGTAAAAGAAATTACTCTCAGCATTTGTATTTGAATTCCCTCTGTCCTTGTCCAGGGCACTGGTACAGAACAGACTCTTGTTCCATGTCTTTTATGTAGGACTCTCTTTCAAGACTTGAGGCCCTTAGACAAAAATGGTAGGATTTAGAGATCTGCACCAGTGGGTCTGTCTTTTGGAAAGACGTAGAGATTTTTTGTCATCTTGATGCATCTAATTCCATGGTGTCTAAAACTGTGCATTGGCTCTAGTGGCAAAGGGCACATAGGTGGATATTTCCAGGGATTGCTTTTTTCAACTAGATGGCTGTTTTCAAGGCATTTTTCCATGTAACACAGATTCTTAGCCTGTTTTGGGCAGTAACAGGGAAAGCTTTACTCTAAGTGATGGCATTACAGGAAAGAATCCATGAAGAGCATTATGTAGTTAGTAATATACCACGTCACCGGAATTTTATGGTGAAAAAATAAAATAAAATTACAATGAATATTGTTGGCCATTTGAAAAAAAAGTATTAGTTGCCAGCAGAACTGGTTTTTAACAATTTTTGTCATGTCATGTTAATATTACCTTTTTCCTTGTTGTTTCCTTCTGAACAGTTGGTTAATGGAAAAGAATACAGCTTGCTAAGTGTCCTCAGAAGCAACAAGGTGAGTAAAAGAGGTCAAAAGAGAAGGAGGAAAAAGGCAGTATTTACCATGGAAGAAAAGGAAGTTAAAGAAGATTTGCTCTTTTCCTTGACAAAATATATAAAGGGTTCCATGGGTTACAGTTATGCGTGTGAGAAGACAATAATTTGGACATAATGGAATTCATGTTCTACAGAAGCAAGAAGATCTCTTGTATACATGAAAATTAGGGAGGAGAGTAGAATGATGCCTGTGATTTTTTGATTAACCTATATTAAAGGAAGCCTGCCAGTCCACTAATTTGAATTTTTGTACTTATTTATTTATGGAGCACATGTGGTTGCATTACCCAAAACAACAACCAAATGCATTGTTCCTTTTCTTCCATTTCCTTCTCCCAAGGGTACAGTGTTAAATTTAAACATACAGAACTCAACAAGCTATTTGCCTGAAAAAGGAAACCAATGAACATTTATTTATCTTTCACTAAAAACATTTCTTAAATTATATTAAAGATTTTTTGTCAACATTTTAGATTTGTGTCAGTTACAGCTTTTGCATCTTCAGCTGGCAGTTCATTAAATGAGGAAATCACACAGTCCATCACATCAAGCGTTTGACTGAAGGAATGAAAAATGGCAGGCTGTTATCACATCTGTTTGTTATTATTTTAATGCAAAATGATCAGCTGCAATGACAAACAAAATTCATTGCTGGTTAACATGAAGAAGGCACAGCTTGTGAACAGCTTAATAGGAACATTTGGGGATCATTCTTGCTGCCATTTAAATTAATGCGAATTTTGCCATTGAGTTCAATGGAAGCAAGACTAGATCCTACACAGTGCACTCATAATTATACTAATATAATTTGAAATTTCAGTCATAGCAAAGAAAATAGCGCAGTCAAACTGGTTTAGCATAGACAGGAACGCAATGTCCCTTCTCTTGGGCTAGAAATTCTGCTAATGAAATATATCTGTACCTACCTATGTAACCATGCATAATAAAAAAATGTGAATTTATATATTATATTCCAGAGCCTTCCAAAGATTTTTTTTTCAGAACAGTATCACCTGAGGTGTAACACTAGATCATATTCATAACATTTGAAATTTTAACTTTTCATACTCTGTCAAAGTCCACGGAAACTCTCTTTTCCAGAGAGATTATATCAGTGCCATGAGATAGAAAACATTTTTTCCCTTCCAGAGTTCAGTGCCATTTCTTTACAAGGTCTGACTTTACTTTCTCTTAAGGATTAAAATCAGAGTTAAGAACTGGCTCACTGGTGTTCCAAGGTACAGTGTTGTCTGTACAAGACCTTGTAAAAATCATGGCACATGCAAGAGGCACAGGAATTTCCTAATGGTCACAAAGTTGTGGAGGTAGATTACGGCATTTCACAGAAACTGTTACAATGGTCACTCAGTCATGCATGTCTGTTTGGCCACTGTTTCTCTGCCTCCGAAAGCTTAGACCTTTCACTATCATCAATCTCTTTTTTCATATCATCCACGTGCTAACCTCACTCTCCTTTTTGCCTGTGTTCCTCCACATACACTCTTATTCTTTTCCTCTTCATTCCTGCTTCACACTCAGTTGTTCCTGTGAATCAGAAGGCACCACAGTTTTTTAATATGTTGTAGGCCCTACATATGGGTCAGTATAATAGCTAACTGCTGCTAAGTTATCACCAGAGAGTAGTGCAAATTTCTAGGAGAAATGTCTTTCGCCACAACAGGTGAGAGATGAGGTAGGCACAAGCCACCTCATAAAGTAGGTGAGATAAGAGGGAGTGAGCGGAAAATTCCACCAAGTTTTGTTTCCTCTTTTTGGAGTCCTACATAGATTACAGCACAGCTAGCAAACCAGTTTATTCACTAATCTACTTACTACTTCAAAGATAAAAAGGACTATGAATAAGGAGAACTACAGGGAAATGCAGAACTGATACTCAAAGCAGAGCTTCATTCATTTCTTGAAGTAAAATGTATTTGTAAACACAAATTAAAAGACTTTTTAGAAATACTACTTTAGTTCAACCAACCACAGCAGTTGGTAGCTCAAGCAAGAGGGAAGTTACATTACTTGGATTGTATGACTGTTGTGTCTTCAAGAGTTTTTAAATCTGTACTGTTTCCATTAAATTAATTCAAGATAAAAGTGCGTTTTTCAAATTGGATGATATGAAAGGCCTTTTTGAATCACAGACTAAATTAAAGGAAGGAAACTGGAGATACTGTCCTGGATACTGGTTTAACTGATGGCTGCCAGTTTTCTATTCTTGCATTTAGCATGTCACTTTCCTATCGAGCTTCACTCCCTTTCTTCCTCAACTTAATAAAATGATCAGATTTTTCTTTCAGAAATATGACTGAAAGAATAGTATTGCCTGGATCCGCTATTCATTTCCTCTTTTAAGAAGGTCAATTGTTTTTTTTCTGGCTTATGGCTATTCTCTAAAATATTCTAAAGTCTCTTTTATGACAAAAAGTTTTGCCTTTTTTCTGCTACAACAAAGGCAATGAGGTAAAATTGTGATTAATAGTTATTAATATGTGATATATATGTGATAAATAGTTATTTTAAAAGTAAAATTAACTATTTCAATCTTTAGATTTTTATTCCTTACATAGTTTATGATGTGATAATTAAAAAAAAAAAAAAAAGAATGGCACTCATTTAGAAGCAACAAAAACTATGTAATTTAGAGGTGCAGTTTAAATAATGTTAATTTGCAGCTGCAAAGACCTGGTCAGTATTACTGTGCTAGGAATGGGAAGGCATAAGGAACTCATCTTTCACAAAAGAATAGTCACATTAATGTGAGTGGAGCAGATGTCTCAGCAGATCAATAATATCCCCTTGACAGTCACTAACATATTGCAAAACATAACATCTGAAAAACAATGAGGAAGAACAAGACAATAAGCACCTGTTACACTATCCCAGTTTTATCGTTAAGGTGACACCAAGTAGTTCAAGCTGAATACAAACCATCCAACAGAGAACTTTTATATTCTGATTAAATATTTAGTCTAAATTTAGAGGAAGAAATTCAAAGACCACCACTACAGTGCATGGAAGGCATGGGTTCAGTAGTAAGGTGAAAAATAATATAATATCCTGGTTTTAAGGGTTCAACAACAATAGTATACTCAAGAATAGATTCAGTTCCAGTTGATGTGAGATTCTGTCAGTTAAATTATTCCAAGGTCCTGGTTCTGCTGCTCTTAAATTAGTTTTTCCTTTATTCCTCAAATTTATTCCTTAATATGGGGAAAAATGGTAGAACCTATCTTTAAAATAAGTAATAAAATCAGACAGGAACATGTTCCTTGATAGAGGTATAAGCATGAAAAAGGACAGGTCGTAAGAGGAAGCTGTAAGAATGACTTGCTTAGAAGACAATGGAAGAATTTTAATTTCTCCACTAGCGTCTATCAGAGATACTAGCTAATTCCTTAACACCAGCAACATTGACAACTCCATCTGGATAACCACATTAGGCTTGCCAAAACTGTCCAAGACAAACAAAAGTTCTCAACATTCATTATTGCTTATTCAGTTTTAGTAAAATATTCCTAACTTCATAATTTATAAAAATGACTTATGAGCACAATGCAGAATTCCATGCTTGATATTCAAACCCCCAGTTTCTGAAGAAAAGAGGTTGTATGATAATTACAATGCACCTTAGCGTCTATCAAGCCAAGATTCCTCACAAAGAAGAAATGGAAATCACGCACACTCCTTTAAGACCATTTCTGTCAGGCCCCTGAGAGCACTAACAGCCCTCAATGGTCTGCCCAGCATCCCATGGCGCCTCACCCCATCTGCTGCCTTGGAGGAGCCCCATTTCAGCTCATTTCAGAGCCCTCAGTCCCTGCCTGAAAAATGCTGTAGCTGTGTGGGTGTCTCCGATCCTGTCTCCTTGATGGTCCTGAGACCTCTGCTGTTGGTAGCTCATCTCTTCGATGGGCCCCTTGGACATAGGCTGCAGCTTGTCTGCAGTTCTGTCTTTGGACCTGGCTCCTGGATGGACTTTGGACCCATATTATAGCCTTTTGCTCCTTTTGCTCTGGGCTGGAGCCCCTGGGCAGACCCTGGACCTGGTTCATTGCTTGCCTTGTCTGTGTTCAGCCTCCCTGTGACTGTGCCCCATAGATGAGGGGACAACCTGCACTGGGTCACCCTGGGTCCCTGGCCTTGAAGAAGCAGACAGCCCCCTGCTCCCTGACTCCTTTTTGTCAACCTCTATATAGGTAACAGTCCATGAAGAAATGTTAACCTCTTATATGCTAATTCAGCTGTGATCAAAACTTTGAACTCATGCTTTAATAATCACAGAATAATAGAAAAAATGGGGCTTGAAGGAACTATAGGAGGTCATCTAGTTTATCTACTTAGTCCCCAGGTAAGATAAATGATACCTACATTGTTTCCAACAGCCATTTGTCTGACCAGTTCTTAAAAACCTCCAGTGGTGGAGGTTTCATCACTTACCAAGAAATCTATGACAGTTCTTCATTGACTTTGCCATTTTAAAGTGTTTTCCAATAGTGAAATAGGTCAAACTTTCCAGAACTGTAATCCATCTCATTCATTTCTTCTGGACTATCTCCACTGGTCCATGCAGTTCTTAAAGCACAGTGCCCCAAACTGCAGTTTTCTAGCTGGCTAGTCTATCAGAGGCTTCATTTATTCCTGAGTACAGGATTACTTCACACATCTTGCTGGCTGTACTTCAGCTTTGTGCTTGCTTTTTTTCACAGCACTGTGGGCTCATGCTTAGTTTTTTCAGAAAAAACTGCTACCAAAGCAGCTTTACTCATTTTGTATCACTGCAGTAAATAGTTCCTGCTTTATATTTTCACATGCTTTGCCACTTTGTCATTATCATTTTGAATTCTGATCCCATCTTCCAGCGTATGAGCTGTCTCTCCCAGTTTTGGATCATATGAAGATACAATAAACTCACTCTCTATTCCATCATCTAGGCTGTTAATAAAAGTATCCTAGACAGTACACCGCATCAAATATAGGATATGTGACAGCTAGTCCTTTGCTCCTCTACTCTATTTGACTTTTTGCTCTAGAATTTTCCTAAGGATTGATGTTACCTGACAACAATTGCCAGATTGTTCTCTTTGTTCTGTTTACAGTCAAGCACTGTGATTGCCTTTTTCCAATTCTCTTGATATCTTGTCTCCTTCTGCAAGATCTCAAACATAACTGCTAGGAGTTCTGGATGCAGACTTATATAGGGTAGTAACAAAGTTCACGTCATGAAACTGCATAGAAGAATTCTACTGCTTACACAGCAGAAAACCCTGGAGTTCTCTGCTCTAAGCATGAATCATGAGATACCCTGGGCTATGCCAAAGTGGCATAATGCCATGAATTTGTTGCAAAACTAATCACCAGGGAAGATCAAAATTGTTCAAATAAAAGGGGAAAAATCTGTAGTGCAGCCGGCAGCCACACAGGACACAGGGCTCATGCTGTGATTGGAACATCATCTACCACAAAACACGGACTGAGCAATGATGATGAAGTTTCATATTTACTAAACATAACGTTATTAGTCACCTAACAAAAGTTATTGTTTGGAACAAAAATAAGGATGGAGTCTTAAAAAATAATTAAAAAAATAAACAACCTAATCCAAGGAACGATGTTGTATTTTGAGATAAGGGCTGCATACAGCTAGCAACAAAACAGCCAATCAGTCCTCAACACTGAGACAAGAAAAATTCACCGGTCAAAATCTAGCAATCCTCCACACAACAGAAAACTCTGTAAGAGACTTGTTAACAGCACACAAGAGGAGCTTTGCAGTTCTTAAAGTCACTAGGGACACAGTACAGGTGTATGAAGAAATACTAGGTCTAGAAATGTCAGAACAATGAACCAGGGAATTGCCACACAGCTAGATGTTATTCCTACCAGCAATATTAGTATTTGTAATTCCAAGACAATTCACAAATAGGTACATTTCAGAACTGGGCTCAAATCCTGACAGTAAACTATTAGCTGTCCTTCTACTAAATCAGAAAGAGCTGGTAAGAGAGCTATGATAAGACTTCAGCGCTACATAAAAAACTTTGGAAAATCTATGCTGAAAACTGGTATTTAATGAATATATACAAATTTAATCCAATGTTAATTAACTTTTTATTATGTTTAATGATATTATACAGAAATAGATCTCTTTTAAAAAGCAAGCAGCTAAACCTGGATATTATTAACTGTATCCTGGACAAAAAGAGACCTGAATGTTCACAGAAAAAATCTAGATTTCACCTGACTCACACCATTGTGTTTGGGTCTATATCTATATTAAAAAAAAAAAAAGAAAAAGTCTATATATCATACCACATATACTTCCCACCTATATGAATGAGAGCCATCCTCATTAGCAGCAAAGCACCTAACAGGAGTTCAGATACATGAGTGCAGCCCCTTCTTCTCTCTGCCCCCAAACTGAAGGCATTCAGAATGACAGCTAAAACTTGAAATCCTTCATCCACTTAAGTTCCTGCCAAAACATGTAACAATTGCAACTCCAGCCAGGATTTCACATCTTAGCTCTTCTTTTCATTCTTACATCAGAGTAGATTTCCAGCCTTACTTGTAAACATCCTTACAAAGGTGCTAACCAGAGTTTTACTATGTCAATACCACTAGTGGAATGATAAATGATGTAAAGAGCAAAAGTTTATGCATCAGGTACTATAATGTAGTGTATTCCCCGAACGCTTACATCTGAATGCTATGCAAACAACACAGAAAGCTGACCTTGGTGAAACAGTCCTTAATAAATAAGAGTTCTTAGCTATTCAGTATATACATAGGGCCCTACAAACATATTGTAAAACCATATTCAAAGGCATTTGTTTTCCTTTCAGTCTCTCTCTCAAATATTCAGTTTTTATCTGTAACTCTCCAGTTCTTGGAATGTACCCCACAACACCATTTCCTGTTTATTAAAGGTTTCACATTTCATTTTAGAAATAAGCAATAATTTTTTCCAGCAATTTCCTAGGTCCTACCATATTTCACTATCATGTCTTTTATAATTTGCTTTATAATTGGAAAAGGGAACACAAAGAGAAAACTTTGAAAATATATGCCAGCGCAGGATGTTGCTGATGGAATGCTGGGATGTTTTATCAGTCTTTATTAACATCAATTGTTTGATTTTTATTTGATGTCCTTCTGTGTTGGGCAGTGCACAAGCAGAAATTAAAAGATGATTTATCCTTTGGAATTTATTGCCTCCTGTTGTTTGGATTACAATTGTGACTGTAAAACAATTAACAAAGATAAGAGAAAGAGGATCACAAGAATGATTGCCTAATTTGATTTTGAGCCTGCAGAGTCTGTTTTAGGTAGGATATGTGAAAAAGCTATCACAGGCCAAATAGTCTTGCTGTAAGTAGAATATTTTAACAATTTATTAATGGCTTATCGGTTACCGAAATTAAATGTTACCTTATTTTTTTGCTTTTTGCACCCTACTTCATGACTTCTCCAGTCTGTCATGACAAGGAAGCAACATGCAAGAGCAATCTATAATGCACCATAAACTGCACAGACACTTGTGGAAAGCCACACTGTTAAGTCAAGGTCTTGATGAACGGCCAGTTCAGTGGTAAAACCCTTGTCTAGTGCAGCACTCCTGTACCACAAGAGAAAAAAAAACCCCAGCAAACTAGCCAGACTGTTCTTGAAACCTCTTCAGAACAGGAAGTAGTAGAATGAAATTTCTGCAAAATATTATAGTGTTTGCAATGGCAGAATCTGCTGTAATTGAGGTTGTAAAGTACTTTCTAATCTAGTTCCCATTTTCACATCCTCATTTTGAAATAACCACCCTCTGGGCTTGACATTTTCCAGGCTTCTTTGGTGAAAAACATATATGTTGATAATATATATTTGCAAATACACTTTCTACTGTTTTGAATTCTAAAAGAAACAATTTCAAGTATTTGTTCTTCCAAGGTCTATAGCACAAGTGTCCCAGCAATGCTGTCACCTTGTCAGTCTCACTGTGGCACAACTTTTATGACCTGTGCAAAAAGTAAAGAATTTTTCAAAATAGGCATTTAAGCCAACAGCAAAACTCCTATTGACTTATTGCCTTCAGCAGGACCAGAACTTCACTCAAACTTTAGAAGCTTAAGAGTGATATGCAGGTGATCTTTAGAGAAGAGTATATCCTTCGTCAAGTTTGTAACAGAAGGTTTTTTTCAGTAAAAACTGGGAGTGTCTGAGTGCTGTATTGAGCATACAAAATACATGCTTTAAAGAAAGAGGTAAGTGTGGCTCAGGCAGAGCACATTAACCAAAGCAGGTCCTGCTCTCCATAATATTTTTCTTTTATAGAATCATAGAATCGTCTAGGTTGGAAAAGACCTTTAAGATCATCCAGTCCAACCATTAACCTACACTACCAAGTCCACACTAAACCAGTCAAGGGTAGACTAGACTAAACCATGTCCCCAAGTGCCACATCTACCCGTTTTTTTAACACTTCCAGGGATTGTGACTCCACCACCTCTCTGGGCAGCCTGTTCCAATTCTTGACAACCCTTTCCGTAAAGAAATTTTTCCTAATTTCCAACCTAAACCTCCCCTGGCGCAGCTTGAGCCCATTTCCTCTCGTCCTATCGCTAACTACATGGGAGAAGAGACCAACACCCACCTCACTACAACCTCCTTTCAGGCAGTTGTAGAGAGCAATAAGGTCTCCCCTCAGCCTCCTCTTCTTCAGACTAAACAACCCCAGTTCCCTCGGCCGCTCCTCATAAGGCCTGTGCTCCAGACCCTTCACCAGCTTTGTTGCCCTTCTCTGGACACGCTCCAGCAACTCAATGTCTGTCTTGTATTGAGGGGCCCAAAACTGAAGGGTCTCACCTTCAGTTTCTTAGTTATTGGTTCAAACTCTTTCCAGGATTTCTTTCTTTCTTTAAATGAGGCAGCATTAAAATGATCTAAGGCCTTGAAAGCTGTTTAAGAATTTAACCTCTCTAAAGCCTCATACATTTTACATTATCTGAAATATTAGCCTGCCTTACATTAGTTTAAAAATAAATAAATAAAAGCAACACAAATTGGGTGGCTAAGTAGCCAAGAGAGAGTTAGCATAATTTACTAATATATTGCATTTAAGGTTACATACCAGGAGACAGGATAATAGTCTGAAATTCAGACTTTTCAGAGTTGTCAAATCTTAATAAGTTTTAAGAATTTTTTTAAGACTAATTAATAAATATTAGGGAAAGTGACTTTGGCTGCATATAAACTGAATCCTGACCATACTACATAATACTCTCTGAGCTCCTGATCTCTAAAGTCATCCAGAACAGAGGCATCCTCTGGCTTCTTACCATGTCACAAACCTGGATGTCCTTGCCCTGGAAAACAGGGCACCCAGAGGGCTAGAGAAAAGAGGGAGAAAAAGGCATGACTGCATCCAAACTCTGAGCTTGAATGTTTAGTGGTAGCTATGGGAGTCTTTTTCTTATTGTCCCTACATTTCCCCTTTGGAAAGTGAGGAAAATTTCTCTTGGGGATGCTAGGAGGTATTTACCTATGACAGTCATGGGGTCATTTTCATTAGACAGGTAAACAGTCACACAAGCTCAGCGTACTTGGTTCACAGTCCACAGGCTCTTCTGTGCGGAGTACTTCTGCAGCTCAGTTATTTTCCACGATACTTTAGTTTCTAAAACTGGCTTTTTGGAAATAAAATATTGCTACTTTAAGATTTTTCTGTAGGAGGGACAGCTAGCTGAGAAGTATGCAACAAACTTCAAACAAATTCTTTTACGGAAATGTTTGTGCAAGTTTAAAGCTGAACCGGACATTTACATTTTTCCCTGTTGCTACAGCACGTTGTCATCGCATTTGACCTCTTTGTGCTGTTTATGTGAGTTATGGGGCCTTCTAGGAATCAATCATACATCTCTATTGGAAAGAACATAGAGAATAATTAGAAGTCAGGGCCCAAAAATCATGGGATTGTTTCAGAGTGTTGTCTTTCTTCAGACCACGCAATGACCAGAAGAGGAGAGGTGTAAAGTGAACAGGGAGGGATCAAATTTAGAGCATCTGATACAACTTCCAGGCATGGGATTTGCAGACCACAAGGAATCCAGATGAATGGCTCACAACATACATGGCTGTGGACAAGAGCTGTTAATATAAAGACAAAGAGACTAGAGTACATGATGAAAAACTTGGATAAGGTCAACCCAAAAGCAGGGAACCAGCCCAAATCCTATAACTCACACTGTATTTTCTATTTTGACAGACTTGTTATGCCTATGAACAGTATTGATCTTTTCCTACGTAGATTTAAGCAGCAGACATACAAATAGAAAAACTGAGTCAAAATTCATCTGTTCATGCTGTAAATAAAAGAGAGCCGCCATGAACACTACTGCCTCCTTGACCTCAAGTATTTTCTCTTACTCCATCACCTTTCAACATTCTGGCATTTTGAAAAAGACAAATCCATAATGAGATTAGTGACAAGCAATTTGGAAATAAATAGCTCACATAGAAAAAAGATATATATTTGTAGTATCACACTTCATATTTGGTTTTTTTAGGATTTAGACATTTCCTACACTGATATGCCCCAACCTGGCTTAAACACTTGTTTACTCATTAGTGATATTTATACCTAGTTACTCCCAACAGGCTCACACTGGCAGGTTTAAACACAGTGTTATAAAAGCAGTGCTACATTTCAAACCTCTTTGCAAAGCAGGAGAAAAAAAAAGGAAAAAAATCAATGAAATATTTATTTTTTTAAAAAGGAAATCCATTTTTTAGGGAGACACAGGTGTTATCAATTTTAAGAGAAGTACTCAAGCAAATGATAAAATGTAACTGTGCATTGGTTTTACAGCTGAAAGATTGAACAGATGGTTCAAGGACAGTATCAAATGAACTTAGCATTTGTGAACTAGACAGAACATGGGTCATGGATTGTGTGATTACAACATTAACATTGAACCACTCAGAAGCCCAGTTTTGGCTTTTTTCCCAAAACATGTATTTATATTCTCCCGAAGTTCATGATCAACGGGACTCAAACTGTACAATTCCAACAGCAAAAATACATTATTAGACTAAGAAAGGTCATTAAAAAAAAAGGCCTTGCATTGGTCAGCACTTGTAAAATGCAAAGACCAATCCTATTACCAAGATATTTTCTCCATATTTAAGAGGGGTTTTTTTGCCTTAACCCTCTGAAAACTAAGTGGCTGGTTGGAAATAAAAGCGAGTTTTCACTCATTACAGAGAAAACATTTTCATAAGATGAAGTTGTAAGCTATCTTTTTACATGGAATTTGTGAACAAGTAGGAGTTTGAAGGATGGAAAAAATTTAACATCTCACTAAGCATCTTTAAAAGATGGGTGAGAAATCAATAACACTACACTTGACAATATGCAGCCAGAATCAGGTGGTGAGGTTGATGATAAATATTAATTTATGTTATTGTTTGTGTACACAATATACGGAAGCTTTATGTTCATACTAAACACCTCACTAAAGTAAAGGTAATTTAACTAGGTGAAATGCTAGGATAATAGTAATTTTCTTTTTATCTTTACTGATGATCTTTAGATTGGGGGAGGTAGAGGGACTGATGCATCTGAGCTAAATAATGAAAAGGAACAAACAATTCCTGTGTTTGAAAGGTACAGTTCTTATTTCTGTCCTCAGATTTCACATTGCCAAAAGCTTCCCAGTAATACAGAACTACCATAGTGACTTCATGTGCAAAAAAGATTTGATAAATATACTGCTATTTCCCAATTCACTGCAAGTGGTGAATAATCAGATATAAACTGTCAGTAATTGAATATATTTACAAACTTTCAGTTTGCCACAGTGATCAAAGGTGAATCTGTTCAGAGCATTTAAGGTCTGCATATGCATTCACCCTGTCTGCTCTCTGCCAAGGCAAACCTTTCCAGTACATTGCTCTTGTGCTTTAATTGCTTTTCACAAAGTCCATCCACCCCAGCCTCTTACCTTCTTATTCCTACTTACTCTAGTAATAAATTTATCACATTTCTAGCCTCTTATTCATCATTCCCTCCAGTCAGCATCTGAACAACACTGAACATCTCACTAAACACGTTTGAGTCAGACTCTACCACAGTCTAGCAGCTTAACTCCACACCTTTATTGCTTTATGTGACGCAGTTGCCTGTGACAGCAGGGCACTGGGCTCCACGGTCAGGAGGTACTTTCCAGTCCTTGTCCCCACATTGTGCTGTGCAGCACATAGGCAAGACAGAGGGGAGAAGTCTGGCAGGTGGAGCCATTTCAACCCACACTGTCCCCAGCACCTCTGCTGAATCCCAAGCTGGCCATCCCAGTAATAACACCCTAAAGTGACTATTTGTAAAAATCTTTTGTTTACTGGGGCTGGAGGAGCAGCTTTTGTCTCCATTACACTGCACCACAGTGACAGCAAAGCCACGTATCCTTAAGCTAATAAGAAGAAAAAGTAGCAGCGTGGGTGCGTAAGTGGGTAATATTTTTAGCATCTGGGCTTATCAAGCACAGCCACTCTTAATTCTGCACGTTTCACTGACAGTGGTGTCACATACTCTCAAATTAATGTGTGAGAAAAGAAATAATAGGAAAGAACAGCAGGAGGCAGACATGACAGTGAAAACAAAAAATTTGGAGATGGAACAAGAAGGAGTATTCTGCTTGTTTCAGAAGGAAAGCTAATGAAAACTACTACAAAACTTTTTAACAGCCCATCTCAAATTTGGTTTTGTCTTAACACTCTTGTTGTGTAATTACATGTGAATATACAACACGTAAAGGTCTTCAGCAAGCTGTATGTGTGGTTGAACTTGTATTCATCTATAAACTTTACATCCTCTTCCAGTTTGGCAAAGATACAGTTAGACTTCTTGTTTAGTACAGCAGAGAGGGACTGACATTCCGTATCTGGTTTCTTGATTTCTTTAGGCTAGCCCAACCCCCCAGAGCGAAACAAAGCACCTGACAGGAGCCCTAATTATTCATGTACCTGTCTCTGTGCTTCCTGCTTGAGAAATGGAAAGGAAAATGGGAAATGGTTGTGGTGCAGGTGTCTCAGTAAGGGTTCTTTTCTCACATGGAATTCGGGCCATGCATTTATGAGTAGATTATAGTTTTGCTTTCCTTCCTTCCTTTTTTTTTTCCCTGAAGATACTAATTTTGGACAGTGCAACATATGATTCAGTTTTGATACAGACTACCCTCATTCATTAAAGAGCTGAAACAACAAGAAAATTTCAGCACCCATTCTCTTAGCCTCACATGCTTTTTATCCTTAGGTTACAAAGCTGAACTACATAAATGCAAATTAGCATAGGAAAGACAGGATGGAGAGGAATAGGGTATTTTCACTGACCAAATACAGATATCTAATATAGACATTGTATCCACCTTCATCATCTAGGTTCCCTTTAAAAGCAGTGATGACAAACAGGTAATTCTAAGGCACAATTTTACCTTATTCTAAAGCTGAGGTCAGATGAATTACACTCTTACTTCTCTCCCTTGATTATGAAGGTCACTACGTACAAGTCATTCTCACACAAAAATTGAAATTTGAAAACCTCACATTAAATGAGATTAATTCCTTCCACCTGCTTCCCCACTGAACATCAGCACACATACCCACCCTTTGTCTCAGACCACAATTTTTAGAGTTATTTTAATTTTTTTGAATTTTCTCCTTTCACGTGTCTCATACACAAACCTACTAAATGGCTCCAAAGTGTCACAGAGCTCATCCTTACACATTCACTCTTTATGTCTTTAATCCACCATCCACCATAGTTTTCCAGAATCCCTCCCTCCCTCCCAACTTCCTGAATGCTCAGAAATTGCTTATTCCTAAAAAAAAAAAAAAAAGTTTATCACCTCTAACTTTACTGACTTGTTGCCTACCTCATAATCACATCTAAAGATAAATCCTATCTCTTTACTACACTTGGTCTTTTTCCTGTCCTTTTTTCACTGCAGATTTATGCTTCCCCCATCCTGTGAAACTGATACAAGTTCATATTTTTCTATAAACCAGGGCAAAATTCATCTTCATCTGCTTCAGTTTATGAATCTCTGTGTTGAGTATCTTATGATAACATTGCCTGTGAAGGATGGTTTGTAAAGTAATAGTGTTGCTTTCTAGAGTAGTTATTCCTCTCCTACAAGCTAAGGAAATGTTTGAAAGACACTGCCACTTTTTGCATTAGTTCACAAGTCAGGTGTGGGTGCTGAATACATAGGAATAATTTACAGTAAGCATTAAAGCTTTTGACAGAAATTTGTCCGTACAATGCACAAGTAAAAAACTCAAAACAACCAAACAAATAAACCCCCCCTCTTGTTTCTCATAGATGATTAGGTTTAGAATTCAATCACAGCAGACACAGAGAACTCGGTTCCACATGGACTTGGGATAGTATAGCACGCATGTGTACTAACATACATATGTAACTAACACACATACTGCCTCCATGTCTACACTGGTCCTGCTCTAACCACATGTAACTCATTGCCTCAGGAACTGCCTTTAATAGCTTGAATATAAAAAACCAGCTTTGCTCCACTTTCTACTTTCATTCTTTGATAATATTTAATTGTGAGGAATACAGTATTTTCAGGCTAATAATGTATTTTTGGAAAACACAAATATTTTGATATCACAGAATTTGAATCCTTAAAGTATAGTAAAAAACCCAGATGTCATACTCTTGAACCTGGAGTCATTTGTACTAGCACTGTTCCCAGTAACTGTTACAACATAAAACCCATCATTGGATGCGTTATTGAAAATGTCTATTATTAACCTCAGGATACACCTAAGTAGTTAGCCTTTGTGTATGCTTGTGTCTACACTTTCAGTGGACCCTTACATCCCAGGAGGAGTGTATGTTTTTCAGATCTAGTAAACAGAACAACTTTGAAAAACTTTTGAACTTTTTTTACAAAACAAAATACTTTCTAAACATTCATTTCAGAAGAAATAATAGAAATACCTTCTTTAGAATTCAGAATGAAAATTTCAGATTGTCAAAAATTCTCACAAATTTGCAAGCTTTCACTGGTTTTTATATATGACTAGTGTTGTTATGGTTACAACAGCTGCTTAGATACTTGTTCATCTTGAATGTGATATACACACTGTTTGCCTTCCAAGTTTTTCAATATTAATCCAAATGGATTTTTTCATAAGACCCACCTTTAACACTCCAATGCAGTTTGAATAGACCTGACTGTACCCTATATTCTCTGAGAGTACATGTGGCCAGATTTACTGTCATTCCTTCTCCAGGTATCCCAGCCTTGTGTTCTGTGTCCAACCCTGCCAGGGATGCTAACTCTCTTTTGCCCTAAATCAGAACTGAAAACTCACTTTTTTCCCCTTTGTGCTCTCAGTCATTTTGATCAGCACTAGAGACCACAGTATTCAATAAACGAGCATCTCGTGTAAAGGGCCTTGAAATGTCATTGCATGATAAGGTGATACAGCTTAAATACAACCTAGATAGCAAGAGCTAATGATGCATATGGAGTGATTCTGAAGCCATGGAAAATGGACTTTACGAGTGCTAAGGAGTCAGAAATTAGGCAGAACACAATGGATTTGCCACTGGATGAAATATTAGACCACTGCAGAAGACTGCAAACCAAAGGGGAGGTAAGAGTCTCTTACCCTTGATACTTCTTATCAACTCTTGATTGCTAAAACACTTCTGAAAAATCCTCTCTGAAATCTAGTCTTTAGTACTAGATTTTAGTAAAAATCCCAACCCAGAAGTGTGCCGACAACATATTTCAAAGGATGAAAAAATACAACTTTTCCACAAAGCATTATTATTTACATGTTGTAGATGGCACGGAGCTTTTTCCAGTGTGTTAGGTTTTGTTATCAAAGGCTAGTCACCATAAACACAAAGACCCCAGTGAGGACTGGAGGAGCAATGTCAGGTGGAGGAACCAGGTAACCTAACCAGTGAAAAGTGGCTCACTGTATTGGTGCTCCCTAAGACCACAAAGGGGAGTGGCTAGGCCATGGTTCCAGGGTGAAACCCCCCAAGGTGACCCAGTGAAAGAAAAACTCTTGCATGACCACCTTCCATGCTGAAGGGGGTGGTTGCCTACGAGGGTTTGAGACCCATTGTGGGATGCAGAGGGAAGAACAGTTGGAGATGGTGTAAAACTTTTTGGGCAATATTTTAAAGAGACTGTGAGAATGTGTGGAATTTATTATGGGGTGTTTAATGGAGAGGGAGGTATCTAGGTGGCTCAGGGAGGAAGAGGAGTGGGAACACAGAGTGTAGATGGTATAAAAGGGGTCAATCGACTGGAAACAGGCAATGGTACAGCACACCTATCTGACTATGCTCTGTGCTTGATCACCACTAGAGACACAATTTATTCTATATACACATTTAATCCTATTTTTATCTACCTTCTGTGTGGATGTACTTCTGTTCTGAGTGGGCATGGGTGAATGCTCGTGAATGTCAAGCTGGACTACGTAGCAAATAGGATGAGAGTACTGGTCTGAATACCAGCAACCAGAGCAGCGCTGTGGGCCTTCAAGGCTCCTATATCCATGTGCCAGCAACTGGGGAGACCTGGGATCCAACGGCCAACTTGTAGGTAGACTGAGAGCCTAAGGCGAGCTACTAAAGTGATCTGTAGTGCATGGGTGTATATATAGATACATATCTATATATGTATATATGCATGCATATGAGTAGTGATATACATGTGTGTGCATATATATATGCATATATGTGTATATACTTATCAGAAATAGGTGCTCAGCCTTGCTGAGCCTGGGGATGCAGAGACATAGCAGCCATACTGCACTGGGCTACCAGATTCTGCAATGTCAGGCAGCATTGTCCTGGTTTCAGCATCAGAAAGAAATAATCAAAGGTTCTGAACCTAAAAATTTCTTCATTCACAGACATTAACATACATGTGTTCAGCATCTGAGCTGGAAAAGAGAAAGATATTCAGAAGTAGGTGGCTTTGAAATAGGAATCATTTTAGTAACTGGAGAGGTCACAGTGCTGCGGTGAGAAAGCAAAAACCAAAAGCAATAAAAGGAGCAAGCTAGACAGTGTTTATGGCGTACTGCTGGAAAATGAGGGAGGAAAAAAAGGTGAAAAGACTTACACTGAAGCAGAACTGTGAAAGGACTGATGATGGGAAAAAAAAGAATGAGAAAGATCTAACAGATGAAGAATTTTGTGATAGGTCTGGGGGAACAGAAATATATAACTAGACGCAACACATTTGGTGTAAAGGGAGAGATAATACCTTACCTATCTAGAAAGGCCAATGAAAAGGTGGAAATAATCAGGCATGATGAGGACAGTGTGGAATTACCTACTGTGATGAGATAGGAGAAAGCAAAAAATATCTGAAAGGGGAAACCATCAATCATGAGAGAAATGGGATTCCCTCAGGGAACATGACCTTCATAGCTAATTCTTTTCTGAGAGATTATAACTATGTGGGTCCCCTTTTCAACAATTCTTCACTTTGTGTTTCAAATTATCAGAGGTATAGTAATGAAGAGAGACAATCTTAGCACTTGAACTACTTTGCACTAAAGTTTTTGGTAAATTATGCTTTTCCAACATAGTACATAGTATTCATAGCTTCTGAAGCCACAATTTCTAGCCTCTCCCCATTTGACATATCCTAAAAATTTTAAAACATATATGAAAATTCTAGTAAATATTTAAACAGAGGTATGACAACACTTCAGATCTGAAGTACTATAAATAAATGTTAACACTTATTTAAATAAAGAATAGCCAGTTTTGATGAATTGCAAAGCAAGTGGTCTACTGTTGAGATTCCAGAAAATTACCGTCTATCCATTCTGGGGGAAAAGAGTATACAAGTGAAACACAATGAGAGCTTATTACTCATCCCTCCCACACAGTCCAGTAGGAAATGTACTTCTAACAGGAAGTTTCATAAGAACTTGTTGATGGCTCTTCTGCACTGCTTTGTTGGAGGGACCAGCTGGTTTCACTGGACCTAACTTCTGATCTGTGTTTCAGTCTTGCAGAGTATTTCAGACACGGCTATGAGGAGATGGATGTTAGAGGCAAGAGACACAATGAACTGTGCTCTCTGAAGCATACCCTTGATACTTTTCCACATGCTCTGTTCCAAGTTTCTTTGCTATTTTATGCACAACTGCCTACTTAGGTCTGTAGTACATATCATGGTAAGGTTGCTATGAGAACATTTCTTGGTCCCGCATTTTGGCAGGTTTTCTGTAGTGCTCCTCTTCCAGCTTTTTCTCTTTTTGATTATGGTGTGCACGTTTCCCCCATAGGGTAAACAGTTGCCAAGGAAACAGCCTACGCTCCTAACTGAAGTGGTAGAGAGAATCTCATCTTCCTCTACATAGTCCTGTGGTCCAGGCAGCTGTACATTGTCAACCAATTGCCAAACTTCCTAAGCTGGCACAAGCACTGGCAAGAGCTCTCTTTGGAGAGGGCAATGAAGGAAGACATGCCTTTCCATATTCAGCATTTTCTCTGGAGGAAAATTTATATGTATTCCTAGGTTAACAAATTGGAGTGTTCAGGCTCAAGTATGTGTCCACAGCCTATAGCTGTTGCTTGCAGCTCCTACTGAAATAGCTGTGTTGGTTTTTTTTTTCCTTTGGACAGAATCTATTGCCCACAGTGAAAATTAGGACAAGCTGCTTGGTATTCGGGAAAGGTACTAAAAGATACCATTTCACATAACAAGTAAAAATAAAAAAAAAAATTCCATTGAAAAACAGTAGGCAACATGACAATTAATTAGACTTTCAATCACAAACAACAACCAAACAACTGGAAATATATATTACCCACACACACAAAAAATGCATTAAAGAGCATTATTTTCATAAGTGAGCTTTTCAAAAGTTAGGAAGTACAAGAATTAAAGTTTCCTGGGGTACTTCAATTTGCCACCCTAGCTTTATTGGCCTTAATTACATGATCTGATTCTGTTTTCCACAGGGTTCTGGCTTCACTCAGAACTCATGATGGTGGGTGCTCACTTAACATGCATCTATACAATAGTCTGTTGTCTCATGAGCAGTCAAACAACATCTGTAGTTATTATTAGCCTCGAAGATTATTCAACTCCAGAGTTTAAGAGCATTTCACAAACTGATTTCTTTTCTTTGTGCCCCATTTTAAGCATGAAGAACTGAGGAGTACTGAGAAAAAAGTCAGAAGTTTCAACTAACATTGAATGTCCATTCTGAACTGCCTAGGAGCCAATCTTATAGAGGATTATGTTTTATGTATCCCATCTGATACTCAAAGCAGCCTTCCCAGTGCTCTCTATCCCAGCTGAGGAGGCTCAGCATTCCTCCACAGCAGACCCTACTGCCTCAAGTCAGGTCTCAGAAAAGAAGAAACATTGCATTTGTGCCCCTTTGTAGAAAGGATGGTAAAAACACATCATCTAGGAACTGCAAGACACAGGCAATTTTCCCAGAGTTTGGCATTTTCCCAGTGTTTTTCTGAGAGTGATTTAGCAGAGCCCTAATGGTTAGAACAATTTTTCTTCTTCAGGCATTGAAATCATTAACATTATTCCATCTTTCTTTTGAAAATTATTTAGATTATTCATCTCCCTTTTCTTTGGTAAGGTTACATGTCAACTAGTATCTCTCTCTCTCTCTCACTCACATGAGTAGAGCCAAAGAGGTTTCTAATCTATGTAAATGAGTATATAAAGGGTTAAGGCTAGCAGAATCAAAACCTATTGAGAATTTGTTATGAAGAAACATATGTGTGTTGTCTTTCACGTCCAGTATAAACATTATCACTTGTGGAAACAAGAGTAGACTGAATGTAAGAAAACTATGCAATCAGAGTAGGGATAGTCACACTTCTTCTTGATTAGCTCTCAAAAAAAAGAGTATGAAAGAATAAGAATAAATTCACACAAAATACTGTTGCGATGCTTTCTGACTTTACTGCATTTGCAAACAGCATTGTGATAAATGGGGAGATATTATATAAAGCTTTGGAAATCCATATAACACTATCTGGCAAAAATTCTCAAGTAAAGTGTATTGGTGTCTGCTGCTGAATGATAACATTTTTCCTATAGAGAAGAAACTGTTTCAGCTGACTAAAAAATAACTGGTGCCCACACTCTGTAGCTTTCAAATTATTTCCTGACCCAAGCAATTTGCTCCTTGTATTTTAAAGCTCTACTAAACCCTGGAATACATACTTCTACTCTGGAATTCTTAGCGAAATAATTTTCTCTTGAGGCAGAATGTTTTATCTGTCCTACTAAACAACCAAAGTTACAGAAAGATTGTTTTCACCATTTCTTTGTGAGACAAATCACAGAATTGCAATACTGACCTGAGCGGTATGATTAATTTTGTAAGGGCAGGCAAAAAAAGGAAGTGTTATACTCCGTAAGAAGTATGTTTCCTCTGAATTCAGGAAGAAGGAAGAGTCCAGTTTATTCACTGTCATAATAGGAGGTCTGAGAAAAAAATGAGGATGAACAAGGCATTCCTTTTATTGATCCACTGAGCAGCTATGTCAGATTTAAGTTTAATTGGTAGTGAAGAATTGATTGAGAATCTAAAGGGAGAAAATTAATTGGGAAAACAGCTATTACAGTTAATATTTGAATTAATTGGAAGGTTGAGTAAAATAAACAAGGATAATGGACTTCAAAAACCTCAGGTGTCTCTTGAAAAGAAAATCTAAGTTGGAGTAAGCAAGCTAAGATAGAGATGCTGGAGACAGTAGAGGTAGATAGGTAGTGCTATGAAGCAGGGCTAATGTAGGACCAAGAACTAGGAGTGACAGCATCATCAGTGGCATTGATGAAGGCAACATCTCCCAGCTGATGCTTCCTACTGAATTCCAGGCTCTGCAATTGCCAAGAGCTGCTATCTTGCATAAAAGAAAATTGTAACTGATAATGTGATTGACAGCATCTGTCTCTTTGAGAGGCACTATCTTCCAAGCCCTGCTGAGACTTAGCCTTAACCTTTGGGAAAACAAAATGCAATCCAACTGGCTATGCCACTCTTGATGCTGCCCTGACCAAAAACATCAAGTGCATAAGAGCTGACTATTCTTGTAAACAGCTACAGAAAAGCTCAAACAATTAAGAACTTGCTAATCTAAGTGACTTGGTTTGCTGAAAGCTGAATCTTTTGCTGTTTCTGCTATCATCAGTGCCATGAGATGTTTTTCATTTTTGTGTGTACACTCCAAAATCTGTCTTGCCTTTTCTTAATCTGAAAAAACAAAGTAGTATATTTAGTAGCTTATTCAAAGAATACATCCTAGTAAGTGCAGAAACACAGTAAACCACATTGCAAATAATCTGAGCATATAGTTCAAAAATATTGCCATTAGCAAGACTGTAATTTTTTTTAATCAAATGCACAAGACAAATTATATGTATATGAAGGAAATACGGGAAGCAAGGTTAGTGATATTGCTGGCTGAGCCAGGATCTCTTTAATTATCTGAAAGCAGAAAAGGAATCATAGAAACATATGATAATGAGCAGATATCACTGAGGATAAAGGAGTAGTTTATGTTCATATGAAAAGAAATCAAAAAGACTAGTGTGCAAAAAAAAGTCTTATTAGAACAAGGAAGAGAAGGCAACAGAAAGGGTCCATAACTATACTTGAATGATGAAAACAAAAGAATGTAAAAGAGAACAGACACCAAATTACAGAATATAAAAAAGAAAGGTACCCTATTCATTGCCTTTTTCCTAAATCTTGAAATCTTCACACGAAAGACACACTGTGAAGACCTGCTTCACAGAATTAATTTAACAAGGATATTAAAATGCACTGATGAAGAAAACATGCTGAAAGAAGATGCAGTCAAATGTGAGCATTGGAGCAGAGATTGAAAATATTCACTTTGGAGTTTTGGGGAAATTAGCCATTGGAATTCTGAATATTAGTAAGTAATTATAAAGGACCTGTGGGAGAAGGGAAAAAACACCCACAAGCCAACAAAAACTTCTCAGGGCTAACAGAGAACCATCTAGTCAAATTAATAACTTTGGAGTTAAGTAAAAAACATTATCTGTTAGTTCCTAGAAGACAGTAAAACAACCTCTATGCATCTGCCAAAAAGAGATCATGTCCAGCAACCTGTACGTACCTGTCAAAAAGAAATCATGTCCAGCCAGTCTGTTTTCCTTCTTTGACAAGCTAACTGGATAAAGGGGAAGTTGTAGATGTGTTACATCCTGACTTTTAATTAAAGTTTCCTACACTATTCCATATAATACTCTCATAAGGTAAGGCAGGAGGTGTAATCACCATCAGGTGGGTGGACAACCAGTTGAGAAATTGCTCTCAGTGAACAATTATCAATGATTTGCTGTCAAACTGGAAGAAGATTTCAAGTGGGACTAGATCAGGGCGTATAAGGGCTGATCTCCCAAGCATTTTCATCGGTTCTATGAGTAATGGCAAAGACAATACCAAGTCTGATTGTTAGACTAAGTGCAGAGGGGTTCTAAGCACATTGGAGGCTGGAATAAAAATTATTTTTACACTAGTGGTTGAAATTTCAGCAGCTGGCTGGAATTCATTAAAGGCAAGCACAAAGTGTTATACCCGGAAAACAGCAATCAAACACAGTCATAACACATGGAGTAAAAGGGTAAGAAGCAGCTGAGCAGATAAAGATGCAATAATTGTGCTCAATTCAGCACCAGTGAGCTCCAAGTAATGCAGTGTCCTCTTTTCACAACAACACTTTAAGGAAGATGGAGATAAAATGAAGAAAATTGCAGGGAACAGTAAAAGGGATTAGAAAAAGTGTAGAAAATATAACCTGTAAGCAAAGGTTCAAGCAATAGAATTTGCTTAGTTCAATAATTCAATAGAATTCGATTAGTTTAAAGATGAGAAGACTGAGAAGTGACACAGTAACATTCTTCCAACATACACAAATGTGTTAGAAACAAAAGGGTGATCTGCTTTGCTCAGTGGCCACTGTAGGGTAGAGGAGAAACCAATGTAATTTGAAAAAAATACAATCAAAGCTGCATAGCCAGAAACTTTTCAATTGTTAGGGTGAAAGAAATTAGGAATATTACCAAATCATTTATTCGGATTTTTTTAAGTTCAGATACATCGCTGGTCCATCTTGTTTATGTGTACTTGATCCTGCCAGAGCTCAGAGGCTGGACTAAATTACTTGACTTCTTGATGTCAACTATTTGAATCTGTCATTTGATATTGACCACTACAGATGAATCAAGTATGAGCAAGTAATATATGCCACTTTTAATATCAGAGATTTCTAACTTAATAACTACTGATGAAGCCGCCTCAAGCTTCTAATTTATTCAAATCACTGGGAGAAATCCATTATAGCTGGAGATGCCAACTTAGTAGCTGCAGGCTTTCAAATGTTTAAGTAACAATACATATTTAAACAACTGGACAA
Organism: Pelecanus crispus; assembly: GCF_030463565.1. NCBI lineage: Eukaryota > Metazoa > Chordata > Aves > Pelecaniformes > Pelecanidae > Pelecanus > Pelecanus crispus. Next base: position 109,376,369 of record NC_134645.1, read on the forward strand.
TTAATGACTGGGAGGAATATAATGGTGACTCTGCCTTTGAAAACTTCTGCTGAAAATGCTAATATTGGAGGACTCATTACAATATTGAATGGACTGTGAAACCCATCACAGTAAACTATGAGGAAGTTGTGGATTTCATCTTTGACATTACCCAAACTCCTGACACAATTGAGACAACAATATTATCACGAAGAAGGTATGTTACAAACTTGAATCAGCCTGTCCTTTATGCTTCCACACCACTTCTGAATAATAAGAGTTCTGCTTTGATGTCCAGAGAGTCTGGACAAGCCGAGACCTTCAGCATGATACTGATTACTCTTAACTATTATGTGGACATCCAGCCCAAGAATCAGGTTTTAAAATTTTTTCACATAAGCACACAGTATACCTTAAAAGGGGAAAAATTCCTGTTGATCCAGAACCAGATTCAGAACAACCCTCTCAAGCTAAAAAACTGGGACTCCCATGAGTTTCACTACATATGTAATTTCGGCAAGAATAAATAAAATTTCATTTGTCAGAGAACAATGAAGCTTAAACAAAAGAGGGCAAACTGGTAAATACAGCACGATGCAACAGGAAGAAAAAAACTCTAAAAGATCATAAAAAGATATAAAATCTGAAAAATACTCAAACTACTCAAATTTATGTAGAAGTGGATTTAGTGCAGCTACAACCAAAAGGTCATCATTGCTCCCAGGGAAATCACCAGAGACATATCTTTTAATATAAATTAAGTGGGATTTCATTTTTAAATTACATCCTTCTGAAGATATATTGCTACTCTTAGGGGAGTACTTACATAAAGGGTTTTACCCTCATTCAAAATTTGCAGTTACCACAATCATAGCCCTGCATTTGAACAGATAAACAATCCACACACCCCTAAGTGCTGAAGAACACCTATAGCTTTCAAAGGCAGAACTGAGTTAAGCTGTTACTGTGCTGGAGTGAAAAAAATATAACAGCTTTTTGATTTCTAATATGGTGTTCTGAAGTAGACAAACAGGGAATCAGCATATCATCACATATACCTTTATTGTCTCTTTACTTTTTTCTACTAAAAAGCATTGGTTTGCTCAGAGCAAAGTTCCTCTTTTTCACTTTCTGTTATCCACATCCTCAGTGAGCTCACTCAGAATTTGGGAACAAATTTTGTTAGGTAGTTTTTGGGAGTTGACTCTTTGGCAACCCAACAGAGAAGCAAAAAACTCACCCATCTGGGTATAGCTTGTATATCACCAGGAACTTCTATAGAAACAATTATTTCTCACATGAATGTGTGATGAAATGTCAAAATGACATCTACAATAACTAATTTTTTTTTTCTTGGAAATTTGATTCTTTATCTTGAAATGATGAAGTCTTTTAGGGGAAAAATACAATAGTGTTAGTTTCTGTTTGACCGAATATTTTCATTGTTTATAAAACTTTGGTTTATTTCCACAGAGAGGTCAGACAGGTGTAGCTTCTTGCTTTACAAGACACATTCCATATCTCCCTGTGGTTTTCCTGTATTAATTTTGCAAACTCTACCTCTATTTTTTAAATAAGGTGAGACAAGGAAGTTACATGTGTCATTATGCCATTGTCAGATAAAATACAAACAAGACTTTGACTACATTTAAAGTGGATGTATATATATATTTACTCCCTTGCCTGTTTTACCTGATTACATCTAATAGCTAAATAAAAATTAAAAATAAAATCTAATAGACAATTAAAGAAGATCCTGAACACCACTGTTGTAAATGAGAAAACTATTACAATCCTATTGATGCTATGTTTTTTCATGACACTGAGTTAGTACTCTTGTATCATGGCAGAGAAGAGAAAAGGTATTGATAACATCCCAGCTTGTGCAATATGAACCATCTATGAGCAGTTATTGAATTACACAAAATAGATCTGTTTATCCAATTCAAGCTTTGAACAGTTTGTTCCAGTTTAGAGAAAGGTAAAAGAACATGTAAGCCCAACTGCAATGGAAAACACATCATACAGTGCAAATACACTTTATTAAGTGAACAGAAGACTCAACAGACCTACTTAGATTAAGATGTTTGGTTTCATTTAGCTAGATTAAGGAGAAAAAAATTATCACGTATTTATGTTTTATTTTAAAAAAAATTATAATTAAAATACCTTCATAACTACTGATTTTGCCAAGTACATGAAATTATTCCACTGCTTACTACAACATCAATACAGGTGACAGTCCTAGTAAAAGGTAATTAGCATATCCAATGATCCATGAAGCACATAGCTTTCAGTATAGAGTTTAATTGCCACAGTCTCACACTAGGCTGGGTACTACATTACGATTTATGAGAAAAATAAAGGATTGTGATCTTGAATGCACTTTTGGCACAAATAGATGTTCTAGACTACTCAGGTAGACTGAGAAACATAAAAGGTCCTAACGATGGTATGCAGGAAAGCAATTCAATCATATGTACAGGCTGTAGTGTCAGAGGTTGTCACTGTCACTAGCACTGCTAGTGCAATAGGTGTTATTAGTTAACAGAGAAACTCATCTAGACCAACAGATACAATTAATCCAAGCCACACAGCAGATTGTGTCTAGTAGATTTTGGGTCTTACTCACGTTCAAAGGTACATCAGTGTAAACACTGCCACTGAGCTTTATCCAGCAAGAAATGAAAATGAAATAACCTTGACTGATCTCATAGAGCCAGAAACAACTAAATTTATGATCGAACATATTAATGTAAACTCTAAATTACATACAAAGAAAGACTTTCAGAACATATTCTATTTACTTGAATTCATTTTTTTAAGATCTTAAGAGACTTAAATGGAAGCTACTTGTCCTTCTTGTAAAGCTAAGATTAATTTTTGCTTTGTTACTTTGGTCAAACTTTCAGCTGAATTTGCAGATGAAAAGATAATGGACATGAGTAACTTAATGGAATGAAATGCTGTGTTCATGTGATAAAGCCTTTGTGAAGGTGAATGTAATCTAAGCTGATGGAGCAAACATATAGAAGTATATGAAATACTGTGCAATTTCAATAATTCAAACTTTTTTTGTACTTTGAATTTGCTCCTGTGTTTCTGAATGTCAGAATCTACTGCTGTAGTGGAGTTGGAGGCAGCTGGGGTCGCATATTGGGGAACAGGCTGCTCAAGTCAAAGACTGAAATGAACAGTGAAGCTTAGCAACAAGAATCTCTTGCTTCTGAAATAAATTCTTCTCTAGAATTGCTTTAATTAGCCCTTGTAGACAAATACCAAAATAATTAGAAAAAATCTGAGAAAAAAGTTATTTTCTTGCAGGTCAAGAACAAATCAAGCCAAAATTTTAGAATCTCAAAATGAAAGTACGTGCACTAAAAAGGACAGATTTTTTTTAAATGAAATTGTGCTCATATACAACACGAGAAAAAATAGAATCTGAATATGGTAGAAGTGATGAAAATTTGAGCTTTCATGACACCACAACTTCTTCTGCTAAAAACAAGTCTCCCTTGTTTGATGGCTGGTGAAGGGTCTAGAGCACAGGCCTTATGAGGAGCGGCTGAGGGAACTGGGGTTGTTTAGCCTGGAGAAGAGGAGGCTGAGGGGAGACCTTATCGCTCTCTACAACTACCTGAAAGGAGGTTGTAGTGAGGTGGGTGTTGGTCTCTTCTCCCATGTAGTTAGCGACAGGATGAGAGGAAATGGGCTGAAGCTGCGCCAGGGGAGGTTTAGGTTGGAAATTAGGAAAAACTTCACGGAAAGGGTAGTCAAGCATTGGAACAGGCTGCCCAGAGAGGTGGTGGAGTCCCCATCCCTGGAAGTGTTCAAAAAACGGGTAGATGTGGCACTTGGGGACATGGTTTAGTCTAGTCTACCCTTGATTGGCTTAGAGTAGACTTGGTAGTGTAGGTTAATGGTTGGACTGGATGATCTTAAAGGTCTTTTCCAACCTAAACGATTCTATGATTCTATGATTCTATCTACGTATCTAATTGCATTAGCTGGCTTTCTATAGGCTACACATCACCAGAATGGGATATATAATATACTCTAACCTATAGGAAAGTAAAATTTCTTCTTCAGTCACACAGGTTTCAAAAATATAATAAAAACATTTAAAAAAGAGGACCACAAAAAACATTTCAGAAACATAAAAAATAAGGTCATACTTGAATAAATAGAAGAAATGTGACACTAATTAGAAAAAATATTGAACCAAGCATGCTGAGCATAACCAAATATTTCGATCATGAATTAATATCTTCCTAAATTAAGGCATGAAAATTAACACCATTAAATACTTTTTAGCATTTCTGATTAGGGACCCTAGAATCTTACTCCAAAGACTTCCATGACACAAGAAACATTAATAAAAATGTATATTTTTATAGCAACATCTTTCTTTTCTCAACAGAGTATTATACCAGTTTTAACCACCTTTAGTCAGAGTGAAGTTCAGCAATGCTTGATTTTCTGGGATTGAAATTACCACCAAAACAGAGAGAAAAACACAGAATTGTAATCTGAAGCTGACAGAACAATACTCTGTATACTAACAGCCAATAAAACATTAAAACAAAACCCTGATTACAGAAAAAAATACCTATTTTACAGTTGAATTGGTATATTGACTTATCTTTTGCAGCCATCACTGGGGAAAAAAAAAAAAAAATTGAAACCTAAACCAAAGTTAGATTAATGAAAGAAATGAAGATATTTAGCCAAAACACTCTTTTGATTTAAAAATGCACATAAGACCTTCAGATCTCTCAATATCTTTGTGACCTGTATAATGCTTTCTGATAAACAGCTTGTTCTAAATACCGTAACACATATGTTTTTACATCCCAATGGCAAAGCAAAAAAGGTATTTCTCAAAAACAGTTTTTCAGGATCATAAGAATTTTAGAAATGCACACATAGTCTTACTCCAAAAAAAACCTTTCTGAAGGTGCATTTCTAGAACAGCTTTGTAACTGGGAATCTTCTGACAGTCATCAAGTTCCTTGAGCATTGTGCTGGCCTGAACCCCTCTTTTCCTCTCCAAGTTTTTTCCAAGCAACTGCACCTACAGTCGAAGGAATTCAAGTTTTGCCATCTTCCCCACTTTTTTGTGAAAGGCTGGTTGCAGTCTTGAGCACAGCAGTGCACCAACCACAACGTGGGTGTTTCAAGAAAAAAACTAAGCAGTTTTGTAACAAGCGTAGCGAACAAGTATGCACCAGGAGCAGCAAAGCAGTAAATGCAGTACCTCTGCTTTTCCTCTGTACTCCTCCCATGGACATGTTGTTATATCCAAAGTGCTGTGTTAAGGTCCTAGTATGCCTGTAAGTACTAACTCACCTACTTCGGCTTCCAATAGCAGTGATGACTGTCTTCACCCAGCAATGTATAAGCAAGAAACATTTCCTCCTGTCTAAGCACAAAAATGAGGGCATTAGGAGTCTCTGTGGAGACTCCAGAGGCAGAGCCAGGCAATCCAGACAGTATCAGGTCTTGACTGAATGATGGATCAAATGATCCAGGCCTTCCAAGAGCAGATTTGAAAGACAACTGGAGCAGTTACCGAGGGTGGGATTCATCTAACCAAGAGCTGATATCTGACATTTTCTCTGACATCTGCTTCTGTCATTGCCTTTACAGTCAATGAAGATTCATTTCACCTTATAGCGGTCTTTAAAAAAAAAGGTCAGATGAGCAGACTTGACGCATGGTTTCTTCTCTTTGTTGCTTGTAGTGGGGGGTAAGGTGCAGGATGCTAGATTATGTCTACAGGGTACGAAAAAAGCAAAATGCCAAACAAAAAACAGAATACATGGGGAATATGCAGAGAGAAGGAGTCGTACTGGGGTAGAGTGGGAAGAAAGGATGAGAAAGAGCTTTGGAGGACAGAACTGCAAATGGAGAGAGAAATAAGGAAAGAAATAAAGAAAAGAGGGATAAGAAAGCTCCCTTGCTTGAAAAACAAACATATCCAAAAGGTTAATAAATTCTATTTATTCAGGTTCCTAATTGCTTGAATTATTCATTTTTTTACAGAATGCTATTGATGTTCTTGGCACTTAAGAATAAAACCGAAGTTTTCTGTATGAGAAAGTCACAACTTTTTTTTTTTTACCTTTCTTTTTTTTTTAAATTGGTGAACATGATTAACCACTGGCTCACTTAGGAAGACACACTTTTCCATCTGCTAAATCTTCCCATCAGAAAGGTACTTAGATAACAGAGGACAATAACTGGTTTTGTTCAGCCACAGCACAGGAATTAGTGTTTTTATAATGAAGCTACTCTCCTGACACTAACATAAAAATCTTACCACCACCAGGAAAAAAAGAATCCACAGATAAACAATGACTTAAAGATTGAGCTGGGCATAAACCTTCCTAACAGCAGTCATTTATTTCTTCAGTGACTGAAATAAATTAAATTCCTGCCTGGCCAAAGAAGGTAAAAATAGGGGTTTGGTAGTTAAGTCCTAACAGGGATTCAAAAGGTGGTTTTGAAGGAGAAATTTTAGGTTGCTTGTTGTAATTGAAGAAGGAGGTTGTTCCAGGCATAGAGAGAAAGCAATGTGAAAATACTGCAGAAATTAAAGGTTCTGCAAGGCGGGCAGTCAGTAATGCGCCCAGAGTTCTGGATGGGTGCATTTTAATTAAATCAAAGTAAACAAGTCACAGCAGGGCCAAGTGTGAGCCAAGCTGTAGGCAGGCTTGACATACGAGGTTTGAAGGTGAGTCTGAGGAAGTCTGAAGTTGCTGAGGAATGAGAAAAGACAACAACAAAGAGAGAAGAGCTGGGTAATATGCTTGAGGGAGAAAGGACAGTAACTGTATCTGCAAAATGATGAATGGCCTACAGCAGTGAGAGATGAAGGGTGTAAAGGCTGGAGGAGAGATGGTATTATTTGTCAGTATGCAGCCAAGATATATAACCCACCCAGGACTTAGTAGGAATGGTGCTCATGGTTTACATGTTTTTCCAGTCCTTATCTTTACCCCAGACATCCAGAACAAAATACCCTTTTGAATTATATTTTTAAGGTTCATTTATGGGTCACTGACCATATTTTGCATTTTAAAGCAAGGTGGTCCATTTATTTCTTAATTCTGTCACTGGTGAATTGTACAGCAGCTGAGTAATCAACTAATAATCTTCAACAAATACTTCGACTAATAATTCAACTAATAATCAACTCTAACATTTGGAAACAAGTTTAGGATTAAGTTTATGAATGTCTGTAGAGATTAATTACAAAAAAAAGTTCCTCAGCCTTGCTCCTTAGGAATTCTACAGATTGGGACTTGGGAGTTTATTTAAAAAAAAAAAAAGAGCATTTACCTCTCATGAGAGGCAGACCGTTCTTTAGGAACTGCTTTATGTGACTAAAGGGACAAGGAGGACAGCACAATGGACAGGTGTACAAAACATATGCAAAATGGAAAACAAATAAAAAATCTTCATAAAAGACTAACATTGCAGAAATGATCATCCTGCATTGTTCTCCTTGCAGCGCACAGGTTTTCCCCTGATGTTTTCCTTGGATTGACCAAAAAATAAACAAAAACCTTGCTAAAAATCTAAGCTAATAACAAATAGCACTCATGAGCAAGTGGTAGGACAACTGGTCAAAATATTTTTCCCTGGATATTTCACCATTGTTTTACAGGAAAAAGTAAATATTTGTATAGCTCAAACATTCAAGTGATCTAATAGTTACAGCTGTGACTTGTTTTTTATCTAAAATGAGAATATAAGTTTTTATACTAAAACTATTAAATCTAAAGCCATTTATCTTATAACACCTTACACATACAGTACACTGATTCACAGTGAAAATTATGGATGCAGCTGTAGGCACGGAAGAATTTGGTGTATGTATGGAAAGCAGACTTATTATCAATCGCTAGAATATTCCCAGAATGCCAGGTTTCAAGACACAATGAATTCAATTAATTGTAAAATGCTTTTAGAATTTACAGTTACATAGAAGAGTTTTGCAGATCATTAACTGTTTATACTGCTCACCAGAGGTCTTACATTAAATAGTAAATAAATTACATTAAACATATTAAGCTCAAAATTGATTACAACGATAAAAGTGCTCATTTTGAATACATGTATGTTTTTGTCTGAATGTCTCTTGCAAGAAAAAGAGGCTTGGGCTGTTTTTGTAGCAACAAAGACACCTGAAAGGAGACTTTGTTCAACAGCAAAGTAAACTTCATTCTCTGTGTTCATAGTGGATGAGTTAACTGCTGGAGGTATCATTAGAAAATGCACTAGTTTGATAACATAGATGTAAGTATCCTGACCGTCAGTTAATAAGAGCAGCAATGGTCTCATGGAAAGCAGGTTTTTGAAATACAGGTTTGCACACAGAAAATATTTCATAAACAGGTCCTATTTCAGGTATCTCTGGTTTTTATCATTTTAAGTCATTCTTTATTTCAGCTCTATATTTTTGGTAACTTGATTATGCAAATACAGCACAACAGAGATGCATACATGTACCCTTGAAATTCCTAATACGTAGCCCTGAACCCCCACTTTTTCCATCACTTTGCTTCACTGTAGTACTCGGTTTTACATTCTTGACAATTAAGGCTAACTTGACAATTAAGAGCCTAGCCAATACTTACTTTTCAATGGGAATTCAATGGTAGGTGAGGCAATTCTATTGATCTATGAAACAAATAACCTTTCTTTTTCCACAGCTGTCAAACAAATATACTTAATTCAATAAAAAATGTCAGCACAGGCTTAAGCTGATTATTATTGAAATATAAAGAAATATTTAAACCTGACCGCTTAAGGCAAAGCATGTGCTCAATTGCCCAGCTGAGCAGACACCTAAACAAATAACGTATTAACCTTTCTTAGGTGGCTGGTTGACACTAACCAGCAATTTCACAGTTGAATTTTATAGGTAAAATTGCATATGCTGTTCTTTGTCCAAGGCCTGACAGCCATGTACTTCAGAATGTCTCCTGAGATCCTGTGCAGTATTGCTGTCATTGTCCTCATGGCCAAGTAGGTCAACAGTAGGATGCACAAGTGTCTTGTGATGATAATCCTTTGACTAACTCACAAGCTGCTCCCATGGCGCCTCCTTCCTTTATCCTGTGGTTTTGTTTGGGTTTTTTTGTTGGGGTTTTTTTTGTTTGTTTGTTTGTTTTTTTAAATAACTTTTCCAATTCCGGATTTTCTCTAAGAATAGATTATTTCACCTTCTTCTAGTAAAGGTGTCAATAGGTAGTTTGCTCATCCTCAGCTACTGAAATATTTATCTTAGGGTTATATGCATTCCAGAGACAGAGCATAGCAACTGCAATTCTACAAGTGAGCTTTTTTCCATCTTTACAGCATTACTGTGCTTTGGGTACAGCCAAAGCTCTGACATGCCTGTATTCTGTAACTACTGAAAGGCTCCAGTCTCACCAGAGCTTTAATAGGGGTGCCACAGTTGATCACACAATTGCCAGTCTGTTGCAGGTCTTCTGAGAGCTGCGGCAGTGTTCATTCATCATCACACCCAAGTAATTGAACCTCCAGGGCAATTCTGTCAAGCATCATACTTACTAGTGTACGACACTTGTGTTGTTATGAGTGCAGTTCCTGGACATTTATGGAGAAGAAGCAGTGGAAGTAGAGAATGATTTGAAGGACTTTTCAAAATCTTTAATACTTTTCTGCACAAGAAATAGGAACTATATATTGGACTTTATTATTATTCCTGTTGCAAGTTTCCTCCCTGTCCACCCATCCAGCTATCTTACCCCTTAAGTATACAGCTCTGGAAAAAAAAATTAGTAATCAAAAAAATCATAAGTGCTAACACTCAATTATTTGATTAGACTTTTATGAAGTCTACTTGGTAGAAATAAGACAAACAGGAAAGCACAGAGGGAAGAGAGGGAAATAATCTGTAGATCAGTTTAGTCAGCTTTCTCTTGTGCATCAGTTTGAGAAAAGAGATAACAGAATGAATTTGGATATCAAGCTTACCTAAGAAACCGAGATCTTTTTCAGGATTACGTTTAATTCCTGCTATATGCTTAATTACAAATTTGATTTCTTTGCATTACCACCTTGTTTTTTCCGTCATAGAAAAAAACAAAACTGAAAAAACCTCACTTGGTGAAGCTTTGATCTGCACTCAGACAGCAGCCCTTGAGCTCGCCTTTGTTACTTGATGTAAACACCCAGATGTGTTTTGAGAATCAAGGCTGTTTTACCGCTCAGCATAGTAAAATGGCAAGAGACACAAATTGACTTGTGGGTAAATAAAAAATGTTGAAAAACAGAGCATTATTTTGGGTTTTTGTTTCTTATATGCACTGAAAACACAAAAATCACATATTAAGTGGCCAGACTTGGATTAGTCAGTCATTGCAGGAAGCCACTTGTTTTAGACTCAGTTTGAAATTAACCCTTGGGAGCTGATGAAGGTAGGACAGAGCAGGGATAGCGTGGCAGTTGTACAGGAGCCAGCAGCCCCATTGCTTTAGCCAGGGCTGTAAATTCAAGCATCTCAGTATGCACAGTGGATTCAGTGTCACACTCAAAAGGAAGCTGTCTCTCCATAAAGAGAATCCAGATCAGACAGGCTGACATCAGCATCACAAACTTCATTCAGAAACCTGCTGGCAACTAGCATAGTAAGCTTCTCCTTTTATTGCTCCAAATAACATTCAGTAAAATTGCCTTTGTAAATGGTGAGACTTTACACCTAGTAATCCAGTGCATGGTCTCTCCAAAATGTGATATTTCTACAAATGTCTTAAAAATGTTGGGATATATACCAAGAGGCCATGCTTTAGATCTGATTATCCACATTAACATTTCTTAAACTGGAAAAATGTAAATCATAGGAAATACTGAACAAATTGAAGCTATGAAAATGGAATAATTCACTGAGCAGAGCTGTTGTCTCTATGTATTTAGTTTCATTTTTATTCCTTATAAACAGAACCGTAAGAGGTGACTGAATTTTGCTTCCATTTTTTGTTAATGTGTTTATCTATTTCTCTTGTACCATTATGGATAAACAAACATCTGCTGTCTCAAAGAATGATTACAGAGGCCGTTGGAGACTTGCTCTACATTAGCCTATAATCCAGACCAGGGCATTCATCTGGAAAATGGACCCTCAGCTTCAGTGTCCCTCTTCTGAACTAAGTGGACTAGGGACTGAAGGGTGTCTGACATCTTCTGAAGGCAAGCTTGTCAATCAGCTACTGAGTATATTTCTTTTATGAAATAGTAGTAAGCATATTGTCATATGAATCCCTACATTTCCATGAGAAGTTCTCTCTTCAAAAAGTCTGACCTTTTCTTTAAAAATTAACCTCAACCTAAAATTTCAGATCAAGTCTTTAAAATTAGTATTAATTATAGTCACTTCTCCTGAGGAGAGATGCTGTATCGATGTTATTCCACCAGAAATTACGGCCAGGAAGAAGCTTGCCAAAAGTTCAGTACTGCTAGGAAGCTTAACTTATCACTGTATGAGCAATTACTTCCTTAATAAATTATGCAGCATTTATTAATCAATGTATTGCCTGTTCAAACAAGAAACAAAATCCTCTACTGTGCATATATTAACAGTAGATAGAGTGTGATACATTATGTTGCAAGGAAACAGAAAGAAGAATGGTGTGGGGATTTAGGGCTCTAAATTCAGGGTGAGACAGGAGAGATGTTTACCACAGAGTGAAAAATGTTCTATAAGGGATTGGTGAGTTGGAGAGAACATCAAAGCTGTGAATATTTACAACACATTTATCTCTTTCTAAGCCAATAAGAGAGGAAGATCCTGGCACTTCTTGGAATTGCCCTGCTGTGTTCCCACATTTTAGTGTGAAAACAATTATCATTCATTTCTTCAAATTACATTGAAGTGTTGCTTCTGCTAAATAGTGTCACTTTCACTTCATAAATTTCTTTTGGCTTCACTGTACATTTGATCCATTTTCAGATCATACAGCTTATTAAGCAGGTCTCAACCAAAACATTTTAGACATTACTTGAAATTTAGAATTTCGTAACCAACCAATCACTACAAAACAACCATAAACATCCTGACCAGAGTGTACGCATCAGGTATTTAAAACTAGCTACTTGTGTTAGGTTCTGCCTCAGAGCCTTGTATGACTGTGATCACATTGCAGCTTATTGAATGGCACAGCATTGTGTGATATGATCACAGCCGATTCACAACAGCTTAAAATGTGATGCTGACCTTTTATTACATTAAAAAAAAAAAAAAATCTGTAAGAACCCTTGTTAATAAACTGGGCTATAAATCCACAAAAATGTCCTTATTTGGGATTCCTGCATGTCTTTCAGAAACAAATTGCAGTGTTTAATTGCACTGTTTACTACCACAGTTTTTAAACTTTAAAAGTCATCCAAATGTTGATTCATTGTGGTTTTTTTAAATTCTCAGTTGGAACTACTTAATCTTCTGGCAGAAGTTTTTCTGGAGAAAATACCCTCTGACAAAAAAGATATACTGAAAGCCATATAGAGTGACTGTAATATTTTCTTTTTTTTTAGCTACACTAACATATTATTTAATAATGAATCTGTAGTAGTGTCCCAAAATACAATATGGTACATTACTATCTCTTTTTAAGTACTGAATTTATGTCTCTAGATTTTGTTGTTTCTGAAGATTCAACTGAAAATATAACTCCTCACATGTTGATGAGTAATCTCACTTTTAGTTGTGAGTATAACTTAGCTTTGCTACAGAATACTACTTATTTAGACCCAAGTAGTAAGTGTACTTTGATTGCAAGACCTTGTGATCAGTCAGTAGGGGTACACAGTCACCTAGGGCTGTATTTTGTTTCTGCTTCTGTCAATGTTCCATTTTGGATCCTCATCCAATTCTTTTGCCTGTTATCTCCATCATTCTTAGAGACAGTAACAAATTGCCTATTTCTTTCCCGTGAGAGTCACAATGACTGATTTGTCAATGTCTAGTTAAAACTTATTATAAAGTAAGCAAGATCTTGCACAAGTCTTTATATGTCTTCATATTTGAGGCTGATCTTTCTAAAAGATGTTAGGAATAGAGCACAGATGCAGGCACAAAGTTTCCAACCTCATCTGTCTTGTAGAAGAAACTTAGTGCAAAATTTCCTTAACCTTCCCAATTCAAACAAATTAAGAATTTCAGATTAGGATGCCTAGTCATTCAGATACATCGAATACTGAGCTTGCTACTGTGAAGTAATTATGGCAGAAAGGTACTATGTGGTTTAGCAGAGTACAAACATTTTCCGCAGACATACTAAAATGCTAAAATGGGAGCAAATTCATGGTAAGTGTTAAACACACTCTCCTTTGGAGGCTATGGGGCTGGAAAAAAACTGCATCAATGGAATAGAGGAAGAATTCCAATGATGAAGTTGTACTTGGTCCCTCTTCTGTTACATCTTCTACCACATCCACAGCTGATCTTTCCTGCTAGATGTTGCTGCTGTATTTGGTTTCCCCAGTAAGATAAATGGGTGTGTTTAATCTCTTTCCATGGTCTCTCTACTGTCACCTCACGGAATGAGAATTTGATGCTCAGCTATGTTGTTTTGGGAGATCACAAACATGTTTGTCTCTTCTCAGGTTATGGGTAATCTGAGTTCCCCTTTTCAAGGTTAATGGCACTGAACACTAACAGACAAGATTTATAAAGATTCTGCATATAAATCACATTTAGCTTATTGTGACATAAGTTACGATCCAGCACAAGAAAAACAGCTTACACTATGTCATAAAAATAAAACACATGTCTATCGATGTCTCCCTTCTTTCATTCCTTGCTGCTCTTGACTATCCTTTGGTGGCAGTTCAGAAGTTTATGTTTTCACAATTCTGCTCCTGTGCAAGTCCCACTATCTAAAACCTCACTTCTATTCCACAACTCTGGCTTTTCCTTTGTTAAGTGGAATTTGACCCCTTTGCTACCTGAAGTCCTCCATCAGTCAGTGAATCTGTTGCTTATTTACCAAATATCTGGAATTCAGACTTGAAAGCTGTGTTGCCCTTGGCAGTATCTCTTGATCTGTGGGTGCTACAATTAAATACATGGTTGTTGAAGTTCAGCAGCCCTCCAGTGTCTAAAGCAAGAATTTCTTCTGTTACCTTTTTTAGGTTTTAGATCAATATGAAGACATTCAGTAATATAGAGTATAAACAAGCCCCATATTTAAAACAGAGTGCACTCAGACCCAACTTTTATGGGCAGAGAACCTCTGGTATTAAGCAAAATTCCCAAGTTACATATTGATGCCTCCAAAGAATTTCTCATGGCTGAGACAGTCATAATATGTTCTTTTCTATGAGCATTCTTACAACATGAAATAATTCCAAGAAAGCCTCTCCCAAGCTGGGTTTAAACTCTCAGCACCTGGCTAGCTAGAAAACATAGCATACATATAAACCTTATAGTATCAAGAATCAGATTTATCTAACAGAAGGAAAGGCCAGAATTCGAACTGCATGGACTTTTCTTGATCTTCAAGTGTCTAGCATGCTAGCATAGACCAAAAAAAGTAGAATATTTTGGCTTAGCTTCAGGAATATCCTCCAGCTCCTCTGTGCTGTTTCTGTGATACATGGCAAATATTGAAGTAGTTAAACAATCACTTAATCAGATGCTTCACCACTGCCAGGAAAGTGAAAATCACTATGTCTAGCACAAAACTATTTTTAAAGTAGTTTATATACAATAAATACAAAGGAAAACAAAGGCAAAAAGAAAACACCCACATGCTCTTCATCAGTAAGGGAATTCATTTTCTTCTATATCAATATGATGAACTGAAGATTACTGAGGAAAAGACGAAAATAAAATCTCAATGGTGCCATTCATGACATTAACTTAGAGCCTTATTTCAGTTCATGAAATCCATAACTTACATAAACCTACATCAGGAATGTGGTTCCATCGCTTGTTTTGGATTCTCTTGTTAAAGCACAAAGACTGTTGAGATGGAATTATCTCAACACTGCAACTATTTCGTGTTAGCTGAGAAGCACTTTAAGAAGTTTCTTTTCAGAATGGAGTCTGATTTGCAAACACAGACATTCAGTTCTTAAAAAAGACACTGTCATGATATACTTGACAAACAAAAACTGTAATGGCATAATGAAAATTCAACACAAAATAAAAACCCAAGAGGTTATTGTCTCCACATATGATGACAGAGAAATTATTTCAATGTTTTAATAATTAGTCCATCTCATAAAGAAGGCTGATAATGGACATTAGTGAAACTGAGTTCACCATTCAAAGTTTCCAATTAAAAAATGAGTCCATTCTAAAAAGTGAAAAAAATCTTCCTTTTTCTTCCAAGTATCTCATTGCACTGTGTCCGAAGCCCTATATCTGACAGAATACATTTGTCCCATTATGTTTTCAAGGGTTACGTTAAGTAAAACAAATAAAGATTGAACCATGACCTTTGTGCTGTATTTACATAAGAGTTTACTGTATTCCTTTTACTAAGCATGCTGAGGCATACAGTGGTAGTTGATTTGTACCACTGAGAAAAATAAGCTGTGGGAAAAGAATCCACTGACTCAGGTTTCAGTTATATTGTATGGGGTTAAAACCTGTCAAACCAGCACTGGGGTAGGAACTACGCTATGGAGGACATGCTGCCTCTTGATGCACCTAGAAATCAAGTTTTCAAGTGACTGCAACAATAACATATCAAGATTTTTCAGAAATATTTTTGAGACAAACACTGAAGATCTTGCTTAACATTCAGCTGCACAAGCTAATTGTTATTAACACAGTTGCTGCCATCATATGATTCATTTTTGTGGACAGTCAGTCAGCAGATACAAAAAAGTATTTCCTACCACATGTTCAAAGCTATTTCTTTGTCACATATTATTACAGACAAATGTTGGCTTTAATATTTTATAAGGTGTGTGACGATTCCAGTGACTAAAATTGTGATGAAAGCTGATGGAAAACAATCAGCAGGTACAGAAGTCTAAAACATTCTGCTTTCTTTTTGCAAAGTTCTTTGCTGCGAAAGTCCTTGCTCTCTTTCTGCATAATGTTTCCACTAATATCAGTTGTAGCTCTGCACAAAGTAAGAGCTCAGGATTTTCATACATTATTGAGGTGACTATCACCAGAAGTTATCTAAGATTTATGCAAATGTACACTCTAGGAAAAGTCAGCATTTCTTTTGCATGGAAATCTCTTTTAAATTAATGCAGTTTTTTGCCTCAGAAAAGGGTTCTTTTTCCTGATACACTGTTTCTTAACCTTTTCAGATTGATGATCTGGAATCAAAGTAAAAATCGTTCATGATCTGCTCAGAATGAAATGCATACATGCGTGCAATAATAATAATAATGTAATTTATTTGTGCACAGGTTTCAAAAGTTGGATTGGAAATATTCGATCTTGAAGGTCACTGTGTGTGGTGATAGGAAAGGAAGGTTTTCTCTGCTGTTACAGCTGTGCTTCTCAAACCTCACAACCACTGATTTTTTTTAAGACTTTCCCCCTACCTAGAAGAATTAAACACTGATTGAGAAACGGTAACTTAATCTTGCATACAGAAGATCCCATGATACTATACAGCATTTTGCATCTCACTGGTGTTCAACCTGACATCTAGAATTAGCTTCACCTTTTCCTAGAAGAAGGCAAGGATATTGACAGTTCCCCTGTAGCACAAGGCTCCTGTTCGATTTGGAGCTGCAAGCTAAGGCAGGCCTACCTTTCCTCATAAACCAGTAGTCTGCAGAGGCCAGACTGACCATCTGAGCATGCCCTGAGCCTGGGACCTAGGGACAGATCCAGGGAGTGATATGGTAAAAGACAAATCAAGCTTGCAAACTGTCCACCCCAAACTATATACTGCAGAACTTAAAGTTGACCCATAAGATCTGTCACTTCAACTTTATTCAAATCCGTAGTAAGTTAAATAAGGAATGAATGTTGAAATGTGCCCCCTTCAAAAAAAAAAAAAAAAAAATCTGTATGTTGTGGTAGATATCCATCATGTTTCTTATTCTACAAAGGCACAACAGGATCCTTCTAAAATATAAAGTAAGCTAGAAGCTGCTTGCAATATTCAGGAGACATTACTGTTCAACTTTAAAGAGATCAACTATGTATATGTACAAAGGAGTATTACAGTTGAATGAATACACAAACCCTAGGTATTGCAGAGCATGAAAATTAGAAGCCAAGAGAATGCACAGACAGTTGACAGTATAAAAGAATTGTTCTCATTTATGATACATACTTCCAAAATAACATCTTTAAGAGAAACATGCTACTGCAGAAATTAACATACAGCAAACAAATGTGACCTATAGGAACAGGACATTTCATGTAACATAAAAATGTGCTAAACTGTTAACGAAATAAGAAAAATGGAAAAAAAGAAGTGTGTATATATACATACATACTTCTATTCAAAGGTTAATTTAAAATATCAACATCATCTAGGCTGCACCGACCTTACTTACATTAGTCCCTAATCGAGCAAACGTTGAAGTCCTGACCTCTATAGGACTAAATAACATGTGTAACTTCATTCACTGTTGGCAGAGGAAATATTCACATTACCAATGCTGCATGCAACGTTAACTGTGTGCTGACTATTACCTTTGACGCCAATTCTTTCCCCCCCAGAAATCAAACGAGTTTTTCATTTATTCATTCATACTGGAACAGGAAAGATGAAATGGTCCTTTGTGTTTGGTTTTGTTTGTTTTTTTTAATCACAACAATGTAAAATGAATGTACAAATAATACCTTCTGCATTTGGGATTACATCCTATTTGTCGAAATTAAATCAGCTTTTTGTTTTGCTTTGTTTGCACAACCCAGGAGAGTGAATCAGTAGATGAAAAAAACGAGGACAACAATATAGTTTTGAGTACAGCTGCTTCCTGTACATATGAGAAATAGAAACAGCTGAACAATGAATTTGATTTATTCTGAATATAAATGACAGGTGAAGGCCTGGGAAACACTTTTTAAAGAAAATAATTTATTTTCTTAAAATACACCTGAGAATTTTTTCAATTATTTTAAGACTTTTATCTTAAATTACTACAAGATACTCTGTAAAAGAAACATACCAAAATTGAGATCACCGTATCTCACACTTAGTTTACATAGGTCCTAGTCCTTTAAATATCCCATTCCTGATTTCATACAACTAAATAAAATGGGCAACTTTATTCCTTGTTATAGACAAAAGTATTCATTTTCCTACTGCCTTATATAACCTTGCGAACTATACAAATATAAACTACACAATTTAGAAGAGTTCAAAATTAAATCTTCAAATATTTCAAGTATAACTACACAATGAGAGCTTTCTCTACAACTAAATCTTTAGCAGGCATACTGTAGACAACTTTTGCTGTCTACCCAACATGAAAATACAGTAGCAACATGTTGTTCAATATTATTTCAGTAAAGCATACCATAACTCTTTGCTAAAAATCATGATACACATATCTTTTCAATTTATATAAACCCCAGCACAGTTCAAGAATAATGAACATTGTGAATATACTATAACTTGCTATCCTAAAGAAATTAATGAGTAAAATCAGACATCTTAGCCAAGTGAGAAAGAGATTTAAAAATATTTAGGTTTGTACAATCTCCAAATTTTGCAGGTTATTTTGTTTTTAAAAATATCTAGTGTAACTAACTTGCATATTTACTTTTGATCCAGGAGTAAAAAAAAATTCAATATTTACAGACTACACAGTGGAGAATGATAGCAATACACTCCCATGCAACTTGAAAAAGTTTCCATGAAGAAAAATCAAATCACTTCACTTCATGAGTAGTTCTTAAAGTGTTAAAAAAAAAAAAAAAGGAAAGATATATTAGCAATACTCAGATCAGGAGAAAGTTTCATCCTACCAGTGATTTTACCAGAACCTATTATTTGAATGTTACCAAGGAAGTTCACACAGGCGCCCAAATGTGACTATTCCTGAAAACCAAGGTGCTGCCATACAAATGGATCAAAGCAGAAAGATCAGAGAAGACTTTGACCCTGTATTTACATAAAATTTTTCATACAGGACTGAATAAAGTCAGCATTATGTCGATCGCTTCATGTAATAATTATGAATTATTATTATGTTGATAGCAAGAACAATATTTAACTGTTTTAGTGGTACATATACAGAACAAGAAACTTTATAATTTGAACAAACAACTGTGAAATTTTTATAATTAGCAGGCAAAGAAGCAGTATTAAAATTAGGCAAAGTAGATGTTATTATGTGTTATTTTTTCCTTAAAAA
This sequence comes from Pelecanus crispus, assembly GCF_030463565.1. Classification (NCBI taxonomy): domain Eukaryota; kingdom Metazoa; phylum Chordata; class Aves; order Pelecaniformes; family Pelecanidae; genus Pelecanus; species Pelecanus crispus. The sequence continues at coordinate 109,395,671 of NC_134645.1, forward strand.
TGTCAGGATTATGTGTTGTGAAACGTACTTTGCTTCCTTAGACAACTTCCATTTTTGTTACTGATAACTGTTGGTCTAGTAAATACAGCATAAGTATAAAAAGTTAAGACTGCAGGACTCTTGAAAGTCATTGCTAACAGTGGTAAAACTGCTGGTTTTCAGTGTGAATTACTAAATGTTAAGATTAACGAAATGAAGATTAGCAAAATTCTCTGGAGTTATCCATTTGCCTATAATAGTTTTCCACTAGATACCAAGGGAAATGTTTACATTCAGAGCCAGAACTACCCAGAAGGAACATCCTCAATATTTAAGACATATTGCCAAGTTTAAGGAATTTTTCTGAACTACCTACTGTCCAGATTATTTATTTAAACAAAAAAAACCCACAAAAAACAACCAAATCAAAACCAAACCAGACTTATTTGTCCCCCCAAACCTCAATACAATAGTATTAACCAGAGCACAGAGGGCACAAAAACTAGTAGTACCTGAAATAAATCCACCACTCTAATATTGACATATCTGAAAAAGCCATTTTTGTCCTCAAGGAAAGCAAGAGGTTTTTGTTGTTACTATCAATTATTTATTTATATTTCTTCTATCTCCCAAGTTCTACTGAGTATTTTATGCATCTTATGAGCAAATACAAACAATTCAACCATTTGCTTTGATTTCAAAACATTCATAACTTCTTTTACTGAAAAAAAAAAAATCAAGTAAATTCATCCTCAACTTTTAATCATATTAAAAACCCTTCTATTTTTAATTCACATAAACTTCTGTATGCGTAAATGAGTGACATACTCTAGCATTCTTGTAATTTTGCTAAAAATTTTGCACGAACTCATTTCTTCTCAGAGAAAGACAAAATTATGTTGGCATCTTACCTTGAAAATGTAAATCAACAGTAAAAAAAAAATTAATCTTCTGACACTTGGGTTTATTGTCAGATCATATATAATTATCAGAAGATTCTCAATCTTCTGACACGGAGTCATGCAGTATCTATGCATTCGCTGCTTGAACTGCTGTTGAACTTAACAAAAGAACAAGTGTAGGAAAAAAACAATGTTCACTTTGAGATACATTAAGAAATAGGTCTCCTCTAAACCCTCCTTTTACATGGAACATTTACTTTACTAATTAACAGAAAGTCACTGTTCTAAGGTTGCTATCACAAGCTTGAAACCAGAAAGTGTAACAACAACCAACCACTTCTTGTGCCAGTTACTTGCAGAAAATAATGGGCAAACTTAATTCAAACTGTAGGTGCATACCACAGCCCAAAAGAGATATGAGATGCTGAGGAAGAATATGAACTAACTGGACAAATTCTTATGAAAAACTGATGAAGGGAAGTACATACAGGAGAAAGAAAGTAGTGAAAGCACCAGAAAGTGCATGGCAGACTTTGCCAGTACAGGTAAATTCTGTGACCTTCAGAGATGTCCACAAAAACATTTTTTTGGTTTACAATGCTAGGTGTGAGAAGATGGTTACTTGGGGGCAAAGAAAATTTCTCCCGCTCTTTGAATCTTCTTTCGTGCAAGTCTTCATCATTCTTTGCAAGCATACAAAAGATCATTAAACAATCCCTAACTTCATTGCTAGTTCCTCTAAACTGGGACAATCTGTAAGACCCCAATTATGGCTGCCATTGGGCACAACTGATAAAAATATGAAGAATGTCATAATCTCTCTGCACTGGTATCACTGGCTTTTCATACATGTTATATACACTGTTAGCAATACATGCAGCACAGTACTGGGCTGGTTATGTGGTGTGTGAAAAGTCTGTTTCAGTAGCCGTGGACTTGGCAGTGCAAGGTTAACGGTTGGACTCGATGATCTTAAGGGTCTTTTCCAACCTAAATGATTCTATGATTCTATGATTTTCTCATGTCAGAGCAAGACATTTCTGTATGCCTTTTCTCTGAGTGCCCTTGTAGGCTTTGGATGGAAACTTCCACACAAGTTGAGATAACTGCAGTAAGTTCTAATGCACCCCAATTTGTATTTTTTGGATTTACAGTTGCCTGACTGCATGAATATACCTAAAAAGACCCAGCCACCTAGATGAGGTAGGAAAGGGGGAATATTTCCAGTTCATTCTTTGGAGGTTGACCCTTAGAAACTCACAAGGCCTTCACAGAAGGGATACAAGGATTTCCACAGCAGACAAGGCCAAAGGTTTGCTTGCCCAGTAGGGTCTTCAGCTTCTGACTACAGTAACTAAAAAGTTACTAAAAAACAAAGATGAAGAAATTATTTGTAATAACCTACCTCTAGGGGGTGTATCTCCTTTACCTGTTAAAAGACAGGTTGTTTTTTTGTTTGTATAAAACCATATTTTGCTAACAACTGGATTTCCCTCTATCCCAAATCCATTGCAATGTTCTTACTGTTCACTGAAACATCCAGTGCTAACTGAAATTGAGGTCAATCTCAGAAGTCACATTGTGGCAGAAAGTTCCACAACTGTATTTACTTTTTTGTTATAGTTGTTCTGCTTTTGAATATTTACTTGGTCTGGATATATTACAAAACTGGACTGCATGGTTTCCATGATCCCATGGAAAATGGGATGCATCATTTACTACAGTATTAGGAAAGTGCAGTAGATGTGTTTTGGGTTTGGTTTTTTTGTTTGTTTGTTTGCTTGTTTGTTATTTTATTATTGGTACCTTCTCTGAATTACAAGGAGAAAACCATCTCGATATTCATTCAGGTAGGATTATGTATCTTGGCAAGTTTACTATATATCTCTAGATTTCTAAACTCTTTGTTATATTGCTTTCTGCTGGTGGTAGTAAGCAAAGATTCAACTCAGTATTTCAGGCTAGAGTAGTTCTAGTACGCACAAGTGGTGTTTTAATGTACTGCATTGTACTCTCCATGACATTCCTTACAAATATTCATACTTTGCTTGTTTTCTTTAACTATCACCCTAACTAATGAAACTTCAGTCTTCTTTCTATGGTGTTAAAGTTAATATAGATCCCACCAAAGTAGAGAAGTATTGGTACTCATAGCCTTTGTTTATACCAGTATCTTTTATAATGCATGGTGATCCAGACTTGATTACTAAATGTTGTGGAATTGAAAGGACATTTGCCACATAGTATCTCTAGTAGAATGAGATATGAATACTACAGTCTGTATGTAGACTGCAAGATCAAGAGGTACCAGATAACAGTGAATAATAGGAAGAACTGCCTACTACCTACTCCACAGTCTTTGCATAATTGTTCAGCATATTCTACCACTCTCACAATGCATCAGGAGCTTCTACACAGAGAAGCTTATTTCATCATGGAATACTTCTAAATAAATTGGAAATTGCTATCAGCATCACAGTAACAGGAGAGAAAGCTTAACACCTACAGCAAAGTTAACATGGGTTTTCTCTCCCATGGATATCAAAACAAAATTCTACACATAGCCACTGTTTTTTCTCTCAGACTGATAAGAACCCAACAAACCCATAAGACCATCAACAGAGGGTCAGATCAAAGGCCAGTGTTCCCAGTGTCCTGTCCCCCATAACCCCCAGTAGCAGATACTTGGAGATATGCTCTCCCTAGTTTTAAGAGAGAAGTGTCTAAGGAGAAGCAGAGCATAAAATGCTGCTTTACCTGGGTCCAGTAATCTATAGCTTCTAGTGGCTAAAGGACTTCCTGAAGCAAGTTGTATCTTTATCATTATTTTTTTCTGTTGAAACAGGCTATAGACTGAAATGCTGGACAGACCCAGTCCTTGTATTAATTCTTCTCAAACTTCACTAGAAACACCCCCATTCAGTGATATTCCTTTTTAACACCACATTTTCCAGATCTGTGTGTTCAGATAAGGCTTGTGCTGTCAAAGAATGTGTAGAGGTATCTACTTTTACAAAAGTTGAAAAGTGCTGGTATTGTACAGGACTGCCCATTTATCTTTAAGAAGGAAAGAAACAGAATAATCATAAAATACAGATGCAAAAGTCATGAATAGAAACAGTAAGTCACTACTGGAGTTGTGAAGGATGGAAAGAAGCCTGGAAGAAAAGCTTCCATTTGCACAGGCTTTGAGAAGATAGAGTGATTTGCTGAAATCCTAGCTGCCACCAAACTTACCTGTTTGCTGCTTTGGTAATGTAGAAAATTATACGTGTTAATACAGCCCTTTCAAAAACTTCTGTGAATAACAGCCAGGTGTTAGAGAGAACAGAAACATCTGCTTGAGGAATAATGGGGGTAACTGTTCCTGAAACTTCTCATGACTACACCAGTCTTTCTAACAGAGTATGCTGGTTGTCAAAGACTGAGATAGACACGTGTCTATAATGTGCCATCCTCACTTAAAATCTGAGCAGGAAAAAAAAACGCAAACCAGCCCAAGAGTGTTTACTATGACAACATAATCTGTCAACTGCAGATCACTTCTGCAAAGGTGACTGTTGTCATCTGTCTGAAAACACGTCATTGCTGCTCTCGCATTTGCAGAAGATGGAGCAGCTCGAAGTAACTACACTAGTGGGATTTATTAGACCACTAGCTCTGCCTTCTGCAACTTTAGTTTCCTCCCAGTATAAAATAGGCCTTCTGGTCTTCAAACAGCTCACACTGACAGGAATGGTAGCTGACATGCTTGTCAATAACACAGAGTAAACCCATGTTTTTTGAAATGGAACACATAAACCTCTACAGCTCTTACAAAAGACTGATTATCTGACAGAGACCTCAGTGTTGTCCAACTCATTCTCTTTAGATGGGCTGCAAAGGAGGACACATGACACACATCTATCTATGGATCCACAAATTCCACAGGCGAAACACTGAACTGTGAAATCTGCATTCTGATAATTTGTATCTCCCATATCTGATATTTTTTCCCTCTATAAAAAACGCACCCGCATTGTCCCACACCTGTGCAACAACATGTATACAGATAAATGCACTTGCTTCTTGAAGTGCAGCACTAACTGCTAAAAACTTTGCAAAATACCCCCAGCGAAGAGCTCAGTCATGTCCTATTACACTTGGACATACTGGTAATCCAGGACCACACTGTTGGTTTTGAAAGTGGAGTGATGGTTAGAGAAAGGATGAACCATCATAAGAACAGTGAGGACTGCAGTTGACCAATTTGACAATCAGAGTTCATGGCTTGCAGTATGCTTCCACTCTGCCACCTTTCTTACAGAAGGCAGAAGATGTTCAGAAACTCACCACTAGCTGCCTGGAGGTTTTTCAGTAAGTGGCATAAACAGCTTCAGAGGAACTCGGAAGTGGTAAGACATGAAGCCTTGTCTTCCTCTCTCCCAAGTCAGGGAGATTTCTCCACATCATGAATGAGTCTCTGGTTACTACTTTGCAAATTAATATAGGAGGCCTATACCATGGTACATCTGTCCTACAATTTTGCAAATTCATCTTAATATATTAAAGTACATTAATGTACTTAGAGAACTTTGATTTTTTTTTTCTGAAAAGAAGGAGGAAAAAAGGAACCTGGAGGCAAATGGTGCCTACCATTAGCTGATATTCTTTGACTTTGGCTCAGATACCAAAAATGCAAACTACAAGCCACAGAGTATCTCAAATTTCTGAAGAAGGCTACAGAGAAAAGTCAGAAATTCCAATTAAAACATTGCAAAAAGTTGATTTTTCAGTTCTTCCCTAGTTTTCTAAGTAACTCAATTAGTTTACTATGAAACCATAGCAAACTTTACAGAATATTCCAGAGGAAAATTGTATTTTTTGAGGTTTGAGTTATTGGTTTTTTGGTTTCAATTTACACAGCAAAGATGTGAAGTTTGTTTTAGAAGGGCTTTCTAAAAGCTAAAGTCATATGTATTGAGCAACTACTTCATCACAAAATCACGTATAAAACTTCTGTGAATGTTCAGTATTAGATCAGAAATTCTGCTAATCTGGCAACGAAAAGCTTAAGATTCTAAATCTTGTCACTAATCTAAGATGACATTAATGTCAATATTTTTAAAATTGAGGCAGAGAATTTATAATTAGCATTCCAGTAATACTGTATTTGAGGGGAGAGTATGGTGATCCAGGAGACATTCATTCCTGGGAAAGTTCATTTCTACTCAGCTAAAAGCTGAACCTTATGTTCTTGAGGACCATTCCTACAGCAGTACATATAATTATCTTTTGATTGTGGGTTTTTAGTCATATAAATGTTAAACATTTTTATTACCAAATTTTTTTGGAATTCCCTCTTTACAAAGTCCATGTACATTTATTGAAATTTGCAAAGCTGAATAGGTATGAAAGAGCAGTAATGAAAAGAAAGGAGAATTATTGTAATAAAGCAGGCATAGCATGTAATGAAACAGAACTAATCCAATGCATAACTTTAAAGTTGGACAACCTTATCATGAAAGGAATATCTCATGAAAGGCAAACAAACACTTGTCTTATTTTTTCCTTTTCATATGTGTATCTGTGCTATTATAAATTTATCAAATAAAGGACAAGGAAAATAAACAAATCAAGAACTGACTGTTTATTAAAGGAATGCAAAGTCAAAACAAATCTCTACAAACAATTACTTGTCAGTAGATAACAAAGGAGAAACAGATAATTAATATTTAATTTACTGAGTTATTTCATTAGTTGCAAGGTCTCAAAGCCTTTAACTTCCAGGCTTCATCTCTTAATAACTTCTCCCTCCTGAATTTATAAAACATTAAAGGTTTAAATTGTTTTTCAGAAACTATTCAAGACATAAAGCCTAGAATCTATAATTTTATTTTTTTAATTAATATACTATGCTCCAGCATGTACATTTACTATTTCAGACTATGTTTCTTAGAAAGACTCCAGATGGTTGATTTGAAACTAAGGTCAGCTTTCTGACATTTTCTTTATGACAGCACCAATGTTAATAAATAAATAAATAAATAAGATAGATTCTCCTCAGTAATGGCCTGCTTTGAAAATCATAATCTCATTACTTCAACGTTCATTTAGATAAATTGTGGGTCTCACCTTGGCATTTAATTAGTCACTTGGGAAAAAAGCAAACAAAACAACCAACCAAACACATTCACATGGGCATGTATTTGCACTGCGTAACAGTTACTGCTTAATTATCTTTGTTTCAAAAGCAATATTTGTACCCTTCACCTGCTAAAAAGTGTTAGTCTCTCACAGTTCTCTGTAAATGCAATATCAAATACAAAAAAAAAATTTCTCATTTTGCTTTTATGTCCAATCTCTTTGTTTTCCATCCTCAAAGTGATGTCCTTAAATGTCTCTTCACACTCTGTCTTACCCCAAATTATTTTGACAAACATAAAAAAGAATAAGAAGTAAATATTTGAATTTTTGCTCTAATGGAATATTTGTCCTTTATGATATTTCCTGCCTAGAGCATGTACTGTGCTTTACTCAGCTTAATTCAATTAATTTTTGGTATCTAACATAGGGAAGAATGTCTTTCATTGGTTCTCATCATTCAGATACCATTTCCAATCTATTGTACATGTGTATAATTTGAGTCAAGTGTTCACCTCTAGCTGCTTTGGAAAATATTAATAGGAAAACACGCTCACCTTCAGGCTCCCCACAGAGTGTACACTGTGACTCTGCAAAGAAAAAGAGATAAATTATAATTTCTTGATTTTAAGATCTGTCATAATTATATCCAAATATAACAAGACTTAGAGAACTCAAAGTTAGCATGAAAAATGCAACTCTATTTTCAGGACCCATTTTTTAACAGCTGCAAAATAACTTTCAAAAAAGAATTTTTGCAGGAAGAATTTCAAAATAGAACTATATAAAAGTCTGGTTACATTTATCTAACTATCACCTTCATAGGCTCTAGCTGAATGCATTCATGTAGCAGGACTTCTTTGAATTTGTGGATGTACAATACTGCAGTGACAAGAGTCACTCAAATAAAAGGTTTAAGACTCCTAATATTTTATTATTGGAGGTAGCAAACAGTAATAGTGACAGAGTTATTCTATTCCTTTCTCATAAAAGACTTCCAAGTCCTCCCAAGCAGGAGGAGTAAGTCAAACAGTCAATGTAAATGTGCAGTTATACTGTGAAAAATATTCAAGCATAGAAATGAAGGAAATAAAACTCCATCATAACAAACAGACAGTCTCTAAATGTGCAATTACTATTTTATTCACACACCACTATTTGCAAGTTGGCTGTCTTAAAAATTATTTTGCATAATGTACAAATATATACACACATGGAGGAAATATTTTAAAGTATCCCTTGAGATTGAGCTGCTTCAGGTGATAGTATCAAGCTGTAGAACAAAGCTATTGTTTAGAATCCAAATACCAGAATCAATTGAAATCGCAGGGATTGTAATCAAGTTGGCAGATAATGCTGATATACTGGAAAAAGTCCAAGACAGCAAAGTATATTTTAAATCACAGATCTCTGAAATCTCCATTTTAACACTCAGCTGAAAAATTACATCTAACAGCTACGAGTACGCTGAAGCAAACACATATATATATATATATATATGCAGGCACACATGCACATGCACATGTGCGCGTGTATACATTTTTATACAAATTCAGTACAAAAAGCAGTTAACATGCCTGGTTATATACAAAACCAATTCAAAAGCTTGCTGAAATTATCTTCAGCCTTGAATGACAAATAGGAGATTGGACTTTAGCTGTGATCCTGACTCGAAGGCAAAAAGAGACAGAAATATAGAATATGAAACACATACATTGAGTAGATTGACCTTTATAGTGCCACTGTGACATTGCCAGTTATTTAGAAGTACTTTCTCCATACAGATAAGAGGCTGTCTCACAGTAACCCACTGTTGTAATGGTACTTGACCCTACATTTTTCATATATTTTAAAAACGTTAATCATTGGGTTTTTACTACTGCCAGAGGTTGTAGCATGCATGAGGGAAAGGAATAAGAAAAATTATGTTTATCCAGGCAACTCTGCTGCTGATAGGTGGATGACAACTTTTAAAACAGCATAAAGTTGCATGAAAGAGAGGAATTAATTTTGATGCAGTTCAGCACCATGAAACATGTTGTTGAACCATCTATCAATAGACTCACTAGTGTCCCCAGAAGGTCTGACAAACTGAAAACTACACCCCAACGGCAAGCTTGAGAAAAAACCCCAGTGAAAAGCATGAAAAGCCTAGTCTCAGATAACGCAAGCCTGTTTCTTTCACTGTTGGATGAAAAACTCACTTGCCACAATCTGAAGCGATGCAGAGGAAGCAGCTCAGAAGATTTTTTTTTTTTTCCCCACTTTTAATTCAAAGTCTTTCTGAGGTTTTACTGAGAGGGGCTGCCTGCCTGTGTGCAGTTTATTATCCTGATTGATAAGGAAGAACAAGCTGAGACTTGGTTTCTGAACTTCTGACTTTTTGCTGATCCTCTACATCCCGCTAACAACTGCTTCACTGGTTTGTTACAATCCAGAGAGTCTGCCTGACATTTTTTGCAGCTCTAAACACCATCTTTCAAAGGTCCTCACTCAACAATACAAATTATTAGCTTCCCCCTTTTCCTCACTAACACAGATTAGTGACAATATTGCAAATCTGCAGCAGGGTAGATTGTCTAACCACAAAATAAGGCCTGCAGCTATGACTGGTGCCAGGAAGTTGTCCAAAAGCTAGGTAGGTGTCAGCACTATCCCTGCCAGACCGCTGCTTTTTTGCACTTCTTTCAGGTGTTTGTTTAAGGTCCATGTTTATGGGCAAGCCAGGTGTTTTTCCCGCTACCTCAGCATGCCTGGGGAGAGTTCATGGGGGGATTTTGTTTTAATTCATCAAAGTGTGCCTTCCAGAGGTTGGGTATAGTTTCAAACTGACAGCAGCACCTCTCTTTCTACACTGGTAAGCAGCAGACTTTGTGGATGCGGATGATTCACCAGTAAGCCTCTGTTTACGAACTTCCCCACTGTAGTTTGTTACTGTGGGGGAGGACTAGATACCCTTTTTGTTGTACTTGACATGTACAGATCGCGTGACAAATAAAACCACAACCACTTCTACTAGACACGTGAACAACATGACAGCGATGTTGTACGGAGCACTGTTTTCCACAGAGCCTCTGAGAGGGGGAGAGAGAGAGAGAGAAATAATTGTCTATTTAGATCCATACATTCTATGGCTACTGTTGAGAGATTGCATGTCCTAAGTTTCCAGGACTAAAATCGTATCAAACATACACATCACACTCAAATATTTATAGGTTTACATTACACAGAAATACAGAAATCTTAAAATCCTGTAAAGAAGCTATGTCTTGAAACTTATTTTAACTTCTTTTCTCTGTAAGGAAGTTGCTGTATCTCGGTAGAAAAGATCTTTCTGGAAGATAGCTCAATATTGAACAACTGTACTAATTTGGAAATTTTCTAATTTAAATTTCAGTTCTGGGGTCAGATGACAGCAATGAAGGACATGACAACAATGTAAAAAGTTACCACTACATCAGGTGAAATGCCTTTGTTTAGGCTGAGATGCACCTCACCTAAAGTTGGGTGTCTCAGCACTAATGTTCAAAATCTAAACTATTCTTAAAAGATTTACCAGTTAGTGGAAAGAAACAGCCACCTAACCTGCCTTAGAAACCCGTATTAGCATGAGATAAATCAATAAATCACTTTTTTTAAGTACCCATTCCTCTTGTGTGTTGCAAGAGGTCTTAGACTTAGGCTACATCTTCACAACAACATTCATGGCAAGAGAGAAATGTTCGTTGTGAGTGACCTTAGGAGGTCATGTAGTTCAGCCTCCCACTGAGAGCAGGGCTGTCGCCAACACGAGTTCAGCTCAGCTGGGGCTTTGATAGTCAAGTCCTGAAAGCCACCAAGGATGGAGATTCCACAACCTCAGTGGGCAGCCTGCTCCAGTACTGCATCAGCCTCATAGGGTCCTACGTCGGTCTCTCAGTCTGCAGTTTGTGGCCATTCTTCCTTGTTATATCACCTAGCACTGTCAAAAGCACTTTGGCTCCATGCTGTCTGTAGCTCTCCTTCCAATAGCTGTAGTCCACTATGGATCTTCACCTCAACAGACTAAATAAGCCCAGCTCCTTCAACTACTCTGACCAGAGGGCCCTCTGCTAGACTCCCTCCAATTTCTCCCTCTGCTTCCAGAAGCAGGGAGCCCCAGCCACTGAACACAGATTTCCAGGTGCAGCCTCACCAGCACCAGAGGGAAATAATAACCTCCTCAATTTGCTGATCGCACTCATCCTGGCACAGCCCAGCACGCAGTTTGCCTATTTGGAATGAGAACACTGTCTATTGACCCATATGCAACTTGGTATTCACGGTCCTTCAGGAAAAACAAAAAAATTAATAAAATAAGTCTCAGCAAGATCCGTCCCCTGATCCAAGTCTCCCACCAATTCTAACAGTGCTAATGTATGGCACGAGGGAAGAGGGAACACATGGACAAATGCAGGTAGACCAAGACTGCTCTTTTCAGGACTGGAGAGCCCACAGATTGGCTTAAGGGAATTGTGAAATCTCAGCCTCAGACAAGTAACTTTTGTATGCCCATGCTGGATGAAACGACGTCTAAAGTGAAAGTGCTTCAGCTACTGCACATTGTGATGGAATAGGAGCAGGGACATTACCACATTTCACACAAAGATATTTCTTAAGTCTCTCCTTCTCACAGTTCCTAGTAATGGATTATGCCTCTACATATCTGATTCATCTAAAGTATTATAACGATACTTTCACAGGAGGTATTCTTTCTTTTTAATATGTTGCTAATCATCTGCACACATGTGAGCAACTTTGTCACTGCTCTCAAAAGTAAAATGACTAAGATGGGTGAGTGTTCAGAATAATAAATCTAATGATTTATTTGGGACTCAATAAATCATTAGAACAAGGAAAACCTGTATTTATATTATTAATCTCACTCCATCATTTCGAAATTGTCTAGCCAACAGAAATAATCTTCCCAGATAGAAGAACTTGCTGACAAAATAGGTCATAAGAAAGATCTTTTGAAGAAACAAATTTATCATGAAGACACAAGCTCTTTTTTCCCCCAAAGTAATATGAAATTTATTTTTATTTTGATAGTTTTTGCTGTCTAACCTAAATGATAAGTAAAACTAAAAATAATAAACCCAGACATGTAAATATCAACATTCTTTCTCCAAAAAGCTGAGTTCAACATTCAGTCTTAAATTAGAGTGAAGATAAATTATCCCGCTAAACATGTTCACCTTTCCTTGCTTTGTATATGCTTTTCCTGTATGGCTGATGAAAGTACAATAAAATCTACTATAAAGAGCTACAATAAAGAAAACAATATATGGGATGGATGAAAGATAAAAAATAGCCATTATGAATACATTACAATTCAAAATACCTATGCAAGCTATATAATGTAGTAAGACTAAGACAACACAATATTAGTAGTATTTTAAATCAGTTTAAAGAAAATACTGGATGGCATTTAATACTTGCCTTTTTTAATACTACACTCTAAAGTCCTCTGTGGTCTCAGCAGGGGTCTACCCAGATTATGGAGTACAACCCAGATGAGTTTTGAACATGATACGTGGAAGTGATGGTATAACAAGAAAAAATATGCAAAGATGAGAAGCAGTGCTGGGGATAACTTGTCAACTCCGCACCACATTCAGAAGATGGATGCAGGCTGCCCTTCTGACTACCCCTTGAATAATACCACACATCCAGTTTTGTATCCCCACTTCATTTGTGTAACAGACTTTTCTGTCTCTCTTTTCATCTGATACTACCAGAGACCCTTTGCAGCTCCTCCCTGCTGCCACCCTTCTCTATATTATTTTAAATTTTAATTACAAACATGTATGGTCCTATTGCTTATATTTCTCTTTTTTTCCCCCCACTGCTGTCTAAATCTATTTACTGAGTGGCCAAAAAAAGATACCCCTGTTATATAATTACTGAATAACACTGCCTATTTGAATCCAGAATTCAATGCATCAGGGGAAAACTGGAAATTATTTTTGTTTCACAGAGAAATACAGTTGGCTTCACAGAAAACAGTTCTTAGTTTGTTTTTTTTTTTTTCCCTTTCAGTTATGCAAAATAATAATAATAATTTAAAAAGCAATGAAAAAAAAACAGATCAAGTTCCAGTGAGGAATTTTAGCAGACAGTGCTTTAGATTTTGGTTCTAATGGCAAGAAACACAACTGTTTCTGATACTATTTCATCAATGTCTCTTTACATCATTTTAGTGATGTCAGTGAAACAGAACTCTGTGACACTTAAAGAGACATAGAATAGCCACACATTATATTGAGATTTAGTGCAGCTGAAAAGCAAAGTATAATTTAAGGCTAAACTCTGAGACTTCTAATCATTGTCAGGATTTTAATCCGATATTTGTATCTAAACATGGCTATAATAGTGCCAATAAAAGCTGACTGTATTATGAACAACGTTTTCCATTCTCTTTTCATGTGTATTTTTTCTCCTATACCTTTTGTCTTTATCTGTAGCTTTTTCCTCCTGTTGATATCTCACCATTGCACAGTACCATCAGCTGAAGCATCAACGTGACAGACCTACAGGATAAACTGCAAGATTTTTTCATGTCCGCCAAGCTTCTCCCATTCACAATCATCCTATTTGTTCCACACCAATGCTAGAGCAAATCCTGTGGAGATCTCCCACTCCATGTTCAGTCACCCCATGTAGGTAAGGCACTGAGAGACACCTACAAAAACCAACTAGCCTTTTCTTCTGCAAAGCACATTTGAGCTTTACCTACAATTTTTTTCTAAAATGTTCTCTAAAACTGCCAATGACAGGGAATACAACCCTTTTCAGGTAAATTATCTCTGTTGCTAAACTATCTTTGCAGTTGGAAAGATTTTTCCTATATAGCCCCAAACAGGCATTGCTTTCGACTATGCACATGGAGAATAAAATTTTTAATGCAGTTAGGAAAAAATAATAATATCTAATTTAGAAATTAATTGTTTCCTTCACATCTTGTTTTTTTTCTATTCTGAGCCTTCAATTTTTCCTCATAGTCGTGGTTGCTAATACTCGTCTCATCTTTACTGTTCTCCCCTGGAGTCTTTCCAACTTAGCCATATCTTAGTTATAGGTGCCCCACACTGAATACAGTATAGAATCATAGAATCACAGAATCATTTAGGTTGGAAAAGACCTTTAAGATCATCTAGTCCAACCATTAAACTAACATTACCAAGTCCACCACTAAACCAGTTAAGGGTAGAGTAGCAACCCCACGCCTCCTGGCTTGGTGGCTGGATCATTTATAATGAAAGTAAAAACTAGGAATCATTAAGATTGGAAAGGACCTCTAAGATCATCAGTCCAACCATCAACCCAACACCACCATGCCTACTAAACCATGTCCCCAGGTGCCATGTCTACCCGTTTTTTGAACTCTTCCAGGGATGGGGACTCCACTACCTCTCTGGGCAGCCTGTTCCAATGCTTGACTACCCTTTCCATGAAGAAATTTTTCCTAATATCCAATCTAAACCTCCCCTGGCGCAGCTTGAGCCCATTTCCTCTCGTCCTATCGCTAACTACATGGGAGAAGAGACCAACACCCACCTCACTACAACCTCCTTTCAGGTAGTTGTAGAGAGCAATAAGGTCTCCTCTCAGCCTCCTCTTCTCTAGGCTAAACAACCCCAGTTCCCTCAGCCGCTCCTCATAAGGCCTGTGCTCTCTACACCTTTCACCAGCTTCATTGCCTTTCTCTGAACACGCTCCAGCACCTCAATGTCTTTCTTGTAGTGAGGGGCCCAAAACTGGACACACTATTGGAGGTGCGGCCTCACCAGCGCCGAGTACAGGGGGACAATCACCTCCCTGCTCCTGCTGGCCACACTATTCCTGATACAGTACACAACCTGAATACTTCAACTGCCAGGTAGAGCAGAATATTTACACTCTCACACCCTTTTTATATTTCTAAGAATGCCATTGGCCTAATTGTGGGCAGCACTATTTTCTTGACTCAGATGAGATCTCATCTCATCCTTAGAGACAGGAATTTGACTAGTGGTACCTGAAGCAGTCATTATCATAAGAATGAAATAAGTCAAGGATACTTTGGTGGGCTGTCTTTGCAGTAAGAGCCCTCTTCATGTAACCCATGTAAACCAAGTGAAATCCACAAAGCATTCCAGGTGCTTCTTACAACTCTTTGTTTGAAACTATGAAGTGGCAAAAATAATCAAAATGACATTACACCAAAACACTGTATTTCTTACAGTATTCTGAGTGCAGACAAATAGTACAACAGGAAGAGAAAGCAACTATATTTGGACTCAGATACTGTTTGGGCCCATTTCCACGAACAGTTATAAAAGAAATAAACAAAAATAATTTCAAGTTATGCAATCAAAAGAAAAGCATGCAATTACACATATGTGTACACACACATTTTCTTTACACATTTACATGTGTGTGTATATATATACACACATATCTATCTTGAAACCTTTTTTCTTCTTCTGAACAGTAGTATTTACATATAAAAATAACTACCAGCAGTCAGTTAATCATGCAGAACATACTGAAAAATGTAATAACAACAATTGTTTAGAACTGTTGTGGATATAGCCAATAAATGTATTTCATCCCTCTGAAACTGTTTCTACAAGCACTTCTTGCTGAGTTTAAGAGCCTACTTTCCTGCCTGCCTGCCTCTTGCTGCTAATCACTTAGGGTATGACCACTCCCACGAAGAGATTCCCTTGTGTTTGGAATTTTAGCTTTCTTGAATCTTTCCTTTTAACCTGGTATTCATAACAAAGGGCCTTTTACTGCCCAGGATCAGGCCTTGGGGTTAGGAAAAACAAATATATACTGGAGTTTTGGAGAAAAGGAAACATACAGTAGAAAAAACAGCTGCCTGTGAGAGACTAGCAGCTCTGCTATATTGGGAAAGACAGAGCAAAGGGAATGAGTAGCCCTCAGAAGGGCAGATACTGAAAGAACTTTAAATAAAAATAGAATACAGAATAGCCATTATTAAAAAAGAATGAGCCTAAAGCAGAAGAAAATAACCAACCTGGCAGCAAACTTTGTATCCTTTTGAGCAAATGAACTGACATACAACCAAATGCATAAAGCAACCACTAAGAGCCCATTATTTTCCCCAGATAAAAATATAAAGTTCACGCTCAAAGCAATGCCAGAACCTATTCACAGTACTTGCACATCAGATCCTTCTCCATATGGAGTTTACACATTACACGTGCATTAACCAAGCCAAAAGAGATTTCAGAGAAGAATTATGAGACCAGACAATCAAATATTTTCATAGGAAGACAAAAATAACTAAAGCAATAAAAAGCAACATATAAACCACTCAAGAAAGGAAAAAAAAAGCTAATGTTTCTCTTGGTGATCTGAACACAAATACTTTATTTTCAGACGAGCAGTGATAAACACAGTAATAAAAAGGATGTGCTTTAGCACACTTTTGATACACATTTCAAATGTACAGTATCAAAGTGGAGAGTCCAAATATCCTGAATGAGTCCAAAAAAGAAGATGTGTTTATAAAGAGAATGTCTACATGTTTTTCTCCTCATTTTTACACTAGTTTTCTAGTATTTGACGTTTGAAGGTTAAAGTGAGTCATATTCTTCACAGCCGCGGGAAAGAAACTTACCACCCCCTAATCACATTGTTGCATCTTTATGAAAAACACCAGGGAGAGTAAGGCTGGTGATAAAAAATTGTGAGAGCGGGGACCCGTGTGAGTGCTGTGAAATACAAAACTGAAGATAGTCTGCACCAGAAGCTTGCTCCAGAAACCCTCCAGAGCCAATGCAAGTGTCACTGGAGTTCAGCAGACTGAGGGTCAAATCTCAACAGCATACTAATGCAAAACTAGCCAGGCTATCTATCATCATTCCTCTACTTTCTGGTTTGTTTTTTTTTTTTCCCACTCTCTTCTTTCACTTCGTTCATTTTAAGAGATTTCATCAATAATCTCAGAGCCTCATAAAAACAAGTAAAAATGGTACAAATCCAGGTTGAGCATGATATAACAAAGAAACAGACAGATGGCAAAAAATATAGAATGGGACAACACAGTTAAATCGTAGATCATGGACTCTGATACTCTGAAGGTTAAACTGATTTTTTCACTTCTTTGTCCTTCTTTTCTCTCATATAGGAATCAGATTTCAAAAGCATTTAAATGGAGTGGGGAGCTGACTTGACAAGGAGGTAATTTGAAATACAAAGGGTCTACAAAAAAAGGGTGTGCAAAAAATGATGCAACCATTGGAAGGGGTAAAAGATCAAGTCCAGGATGTATCTACATCTGGGCAAGACTGTTGAATGATGTCCTTCATGTAAAGTCAGTAAAGTATATCAACTTAGAAGAGCACAGGCTGGGAGAGACCTCCTGAGGCTGCCAGAGTTTATCCCTCAATTCAGAGCACCGCCAACTTCAAAGTAACGTCAGGTTTCTCAGGGCCTTGCCCACTCGAGTTTTGAAAATCCACCAGGAAGGAGAACCAACAGTTGCACTGGGCAACTGTTCCAGTGGTTGACCACCCTCACTATGAAGAGTTTTTTTCTTGTGTCTAATTGAAATTTCCCTTGTTGCAACATCTATCTATTCCCTCTCGTCCTTTCACTGTGCATGTCCATTAAGAGTCTGGCTCCATCTGGCTGTAATGACCCATTAAGCAGCTGAGGACAGCAATTAGCTCTGTTCCCCTCTTAGCTTCCTCTTCTTCAGGCTGAACAAATCCAGGTCTCTTCAGTGTCTCCTTGTGCATCATATGCTCCAGTACCCTCCCCATCTGGACATGCTCCAATTTGCCTATGTCTTTCTTATACTTGGAGGGGGGGGGCAGGGGCTAGAACTGGGCACTACTCCAATTGCAGCATCTGAAGTGCCAAAAAGAGGGGAATAATCACTCCCTTTAACCTGCTAGCCACACTGATGCAACCCAGCATGCAGCCAGCCTTCATTGCTGCAGATACACTTCTGAGATCCTAATGAAAGGGCACTCAAACACAAAAGGACTGTGATATAAAACTAAAGCTTTGGACTGGTCTAGTCCCAAATATGTAGTGACCTCACATGCTAAGTGACTACTCGAGGAGGTTACAGCAGCAGTTACTCTGATGTGCCAGGCAATGTCTCCCAAAAACTAGAGACCATAGCTCAAGGACTGACCTGTTCTACAAGCCTTTTCTACTGTCCTGAGAAGGAGTCCACTATGGATTCCTTCTGAAATACAGGCTGAGGGGGAACAAGGCTTGTTTACAAGAGCAGTGAGCTACTCTATGTAAGGATTCCTGTCTCGACCAGTCTATAATGACTTTTGAGATCTAATGACATTTTTAAATATATCTGGGTATCTCAGGAGAAGACCTTCCATATAGTCTGCTCTCCATCAGAAATGCTGTGTTCTGGTGGGAGTGAGCAAATACATGACAAACACAAATTTAGTATGAAACATTAAAATTGATTTAAAAAAAGAAACAAAAAATCTGTTTATGCTTTGTAGCATTTGCTGCCAAACAAATAAGTGTTAAGAAACCTAATCTGGAAAAATTTAAAAGTGAACTGACAAAAAATATCCTTTCCTTTCCATCTTGAACATTCTCAGGAAAAAAAAGGGTGTGCTCTGCTGATGGTTTCAAACACTTCCATCTCACTGGATATATAAACATGACCTCTGTTATAACTATTACAAAGGCACAAAAAGCTTCATTCCAGGACTCAGACCTAAACTCAAAATAACAAGAGTGCTTCATTTTAGCTTTTACAATAGAAAGTAAAGATTTATTTGGGGCAATAGAAACTTTCCAGTGAGTTAAACAGAAAAAAAAAAATTTGCCATTTTCTGTAAAACAACTACTAACTTCAAGCTCCTAACTTGTTCTGGTGCGGTGAGCATCCACACATGTACAAAGCTCCTATGCTGGAACAGGGTGCAAAATTGGGCACATCTGGCAACTTTTTATGCATGAAGTTTTTCATAGCAAACATTCCTTATCAACATTCATAAACAAAAACAATCCAAAATTCCAGCTGCAACTAAGCACACATTAATCAGAACTGTGGATACATCCTTTGACCAAAAAAAAAAAAGTAAAATTGCAATAAAAAATAGGAGTTGACAGTCCATATTTAATGAAGCTAAAACTGAGATACGGAATTCAATGACTAAAAAATAGTCTGATCTTTTTGCAGAAACACTCATAAATTCAACATTAAATAGCCAAAAGCAAAGTTGAAACAGCAGTTTTAAATTTACTATTTCTTTTCAACTGTATGAGTCCCTTTTCTTTCTTCAGTACATCATGTACACAGCAACATGTACCTCTTTCAGGCAACCTCACCTTTTAGATTACTGCAGCAAGCTAGCATTCTCTGTCATTGATTTGACCTTCACTTCCTTTACACTTTTGTAATGGTCTGCTGATTTCTTTAATAATTAGCTACAAGGAAGTCCAGATCTGCAGTATTAGGAGTCTATGTACAGAGCACAATCATTGAAAGGAGCCCTAAGGTCGGAATAAAAATTGTTAATGTGCATTATGTCATAGTTGTAACTGCTACGTATCACAGATCCCTATGTGTTGCTTAGAAACTTCAGGGAACCTGAAGTGCAAACACCCAAAACTCATATGGGACGCTTTTGTCTGATTCTTAAATATCACTGAAATTAAAATCTCAGCACAAGCCTTGCAAGTATTTTAGACATTGTTATTAATATATTAAAACCCTCATAAAACTCTCAAGATCAAATTAATGTAGAATATACTCAGCTAATTAAGTACAAATCATTGGCATTAGCATCATTGGAGCAAACTTTCACTGACCAGTCGAGCCTAAGGGCAGGATACTGTTAATAGCCCCATCTGAATGTTATTGCATTTTGGAAATTAAACATTCTGTTGTGTCAAATTTAAGATGAAGTTGTATAATTACACATCACTTTCAAGACAGTAGAAAAGCGGGAGTTCAGAAAAGACACTACTCCATATTAGGTGTCTGTAATTTCTCAGATTAGTCAACTGAGCTTAAAGCAAAATCAGTTTCTCTCTGTTCTTCAGACCTACCTTTTTTTCCTTCCAAATCCATTAAATAAAATTTCTACTATAACTGTTTCTTTCAAACTTAGAATAATAACAGCTTTTCTCTACTTCCTAACAAGATACTGGAAGCAAGTTTACATTAAAAAAAAAAAAGAAAAAGAAAAAGAAAAATCACTGATTAATTGAAGCAGTTTCTTTTTACGATTCAGTGTCCAAAGTCTATGCCAAGAAAATGCCACCCTCAGTTTGTTTATCTGCCTGAATATTTAAATGGGAGAAAAATTGCTTCAATCATGAGAAGTTTGTTGTTGCATCCCTTTTTTCTTTTAGATAACCATACTAAACTCTGCTGACTGACCCCTAAACAGTCACCTAAGTGAGGTTATCCGCAGGACTATGCATGAATTTAGAGATGATAAACACATACATTATGTGATTTCCACAATTTTACTGGCCTCCATCAAATTATTTACAAGATGTAACAAAAGGGCAAATTCCTGAAAAATTGAACCTACGGAGATTATTATTAAAAAGGAAATAATATTGAATTACTTGCAAGAGACAAGTAATGAAAAAGTTATGAACCAGCTTTCAACAGTAAAATGATAAATAATTATACACAAGTTACTCATAAATAAATGTCATAAATAACTAGTTTATAATGCTAAATTCTCTTAATCACGAAAACACCACTGAATTACTAATCAACAGGAAACAGACATACACAGGTGTGAAATTAGCTGTCAGATTTAATACTTCATTCTTAAGAAAAAAAAAAGAAAACAAAACATGATTTACCATAGCTATTTTTCAGCACTATTTCTCTAAGTTTTCTTATTTAAAATATTTCAGTTATTGGGTGATGTAATCAGACAAGTACTGTTTGACTTCAAAAACAATCGCACCTCAGATGTGGCTGAAAAACAGTAAAGCATAATGTTGTCTAAGATGGAGTCTAAATGTAAACAAGTTTCCCAATATATATAATTCTTCACTACTATTTCAGGCCCTTTTAATAACCATACAGTTTTCATGAACTAATCATATGATACTAGTACATATGATGTACTAGTAATAACATGAATCTATCTGTTAGACTTAGAAATGCTTTGGCTTACATGAAGTTTTATGGTAGAAGTTGTCTAGGCTAGTTTTATGATGTCAATAAGAATCCAACGAAAATGCATTTAACATCTAAACTACCTGGAAGTATGTGAATACTTTGAGAATATTCATAAAACATTTCTTCACATATTTTTTATCTTTCCGTGTTCTGAAAGAACACAAGGTTTTCTCCAGGGTTGTAATTTTAGTTCCATCTGGTCCCGTAGCATTAAAATACATAATTAATTAAATGATTTTTTCATAAAAATAAAATAAAATTCTGGATGTGAAATTACACGCTTTCACTTAATTACATGGGATGCAAAACCTACAAAAGCAAACAGCTAAATATTAATACTGATTTCAGGAGAACGAAGTATTCTGAAATGTGTCTTCTTTGAACCCATTGGCTCCGATTAGGAGATCCTTAAATGCCCATACACCAAAAATAAAGGAAATTTAAGAAGACCTATTCCCTCTTCTTTACCTTATTTTCTTCAGGTAAATCCCCAAATTAGCATTACCTCATGTTGCAGGCACTGAATGTGATGCTTACAATTACCTTTCAGCTCATATTTCTTTTCGTTAAGCAGAAAAATTGAGATCAATGGCATCTTGCTGTTGAAACAGTAATTAAGAATACAAAAGGACTGGTAGCCCTTCGGAAATCCAGGTGTTTTTTAAGCAGTTCTTCAGCTTGCTTGTCCAACTAACTAGAAGCCCAAACTCTGCTTTTAAGAAGGCCTTTGAAAAGAATATTATTATTGCTGATGCACAAGATCAAATGTTGCAATAAACCTGTGTTCCCTGTGAGTTCATGTCCTTGCCACAACATTTTAGTCACACTGCTCAAACTAACGACTTAGAAGAGTTATGCTTATATGAAACATTTTTCCACAGTGGAAAGAAATGATTCTGTATCGTTTGCATGGTTCTCTTTATTGTAATAGCTCCAAAATCCAATTCAGATTATTTGGAAATAAGAGAGTCTATCATGAAAGAAAGAGATTTTCCTATGTAGAATCTAGCAAAAGATCTGCATATATACAGACAGGAACAAAGGATAAGAATGGACTTTGTGAGAAAGAGCTTGGTAACAAGAATCTAGGACTGAGGAGACCAGCTCACAGAAAAAACATACTTTTCATCAAGTGATGTAACAAGTACCAGGAGGTAACAAGCACCGCAGAATCAAAGTGCAAGGCTTAAAATAATTACACCAAAATAGTATACAGAAACACTGAAAAGCTCAAGAAAAAAAAAAAAAAAAAAAGTCAATCCACAGAAAGAAGAAAAGGTACAAATGAGAATTTAAAGGTGGGGTTTTTTTAAATGCTGTAAGCATTGGCATCGCAAAACATCTGCAGAAGTTCACATATGCATAGCCACAAATGAATGCTCAGTTCATGTTTACTGAAACATTGAAGTTCTTTGGAAGCGCTACTAACTTCCTATGAATTCCCTGGAGAGAGTACACTCAGAGTATAGCTAAACGGTAAACTCATTCACAGCAGGAGCTTGGTCTAAGTGTGGGAAACACAGCATCAATACTGTATATAAAAATTGAGAGAAGCATGACTCAGAGGTTTATTTTTTTGAAAGATGGGGAACTTAAAATATACAACAGTAGGAAGTGAAAGATCAGGATCTTGGTATGCGTCACCATGGCTCAGCCAAAATCAAAGGAATCTCACTGGTTTTTATCAATTATTTGGCCCAAGATCTTCCAATCTGTGGGTAATAACACAACTGGAGACAGAGCCAGTAATTAAGAGAATGCAATCGGATTCAAAAGGTTTTACATTATTTTTTTGTGACTGGATGAGCAGATGGCAAATGCAGCTTAACACAGAAAAAAATGCGAGATAATTAGCAGGGAAACCAAACACCAAGTTAGAGAATATGTACTAAATGGAAATCTCATCTAGCAAGCTAATCAAGAGAGGAATTTGGGGGTTATTATGAAAAATAATTAAAACCATCAAATCATTTCACAGCTGCTGGAAAAAAGAAGGCAAAGATGATAGCAGGTTACATTAATAGATAGATACACCACAAAGTAAAGTGATATTATTAGTGTTCAAGGCATTTATTAAGAACCATCTAGAATACTCCACCTGGCTCTGGCAGGCGTGGGAGCATGTGGCGAGGTAGTGCATTACAGAGGAAAATTTGGTGTGCTAGTGGTACTCCCTGAGTATCAGGCTTTTAGCGCTATTGAGGCTGAGCCCCTCCCAGTCTCATTCATGATGTGACAAATTCCACCCAAATGTAGATAGGTTATTTTTGTTTCCACTGCTCTTACAATGCTGATTCAGAGCCTAAGTCTTGGTTAAAACCATCCTACTAAACTGCAACCCACATTTGTTCATGGCCAGTTTATTCTTATGCTGACAATATCATTTAGACTGCATCACTCTTCCTTCTTCCTGCTGTCTTCCTCCTTGATATATTTATAGAGAGCAATCATATCCCTTCTTGGCCTTCCCCTTGCTGTGTAAAACTTGTCAACCCATTATCTTTTCTCTTGTAAAGTAAGCACTCCTCTTTCTTCATCACCACAGCAGCCCTATAAGCTCAAGTTCTCACTTCTGTTCCAGCACACGTTTCTGCTCTGTGAATATGTCCGTATACTTGCAAGAATCACTTATGACATCAATATCTATGTTGGCAGGCAAGGAGCCCAAGGAAAAGGACATGCTTAGCTATGGCAGCAGCCAACAAGTCAGCCCAAGTGACAAATCCAGAACGTAAGGGCAGTGCATCAGCTCAGACATATCGGTGTAAATCACAGTACCTGGACCTGGCTGGGGAAAGAGGCAGACGGGTATGGGGCGCTGAGCTCAGGAGTGTCCCACGGGAGAAGTGGAGGTGGAAAAGGTTGGGACCACAGGACTGGGAGGCTCTGGGTTGAACTGGAAGTCTGGGGTAGGAACTAGGACCAATGCTTGGGGCAGGGATTTGGACGGAGTGGGGGGACTGTGGGAGAGGAGATATGTGACTGTGGGAGCCATGGGTAGGGGGAGCTGTTTGTGGGATCAGCAAGGGGTGTATCGTAGGTAGCTCTGGGTGGGCTGGGAGGAATGGGGTTGCTTTAGGGTAAATTCAGAAATACTGGGGAGGCTCTAGAGCAGTGTTGGTGCCATTAATCTGGAGTCCATTTGTGGACCAGGGCATGCACATACAAGCTGCTCCCTTGCTCCCACTTCATTCTCCTTTTAAATTTTCCTTTGATAAGGAGATTAAATATATGCGACTGAACTGTCTGGCCATTTGGCAGTTCTCTGACTCTCCTACACACTATTCCCATCACCTTCACCTACTGTCCTGCATTTCAATGGGGAGCTTGACACCTAGAAGGCAAGTTGCTAAAGGATCTGAGAATATTGGCATCTGGACAGAGGAAACAGAAACCCAAATTAAGACCCCCATTGGAAAGGCAGCCATACAAGCTCAGCAGCTATCAGATTTGTTCGGTCTCCCAATCAGCACAAGTATTATGTTCGAAATCAGCTATTATACAAGCTGCTCCTTCCCCAGCAGCTGGGATTTAGGGGACATGGGAGATAGCCAAGCGTACTGTGAATAGGGAGGCTTCGCAGATGTTACAGAGGAAGTAAAGATATTACTTGGGGTGGGAGGAAGGTTATTCATACGGAACAGGAGGAGAGAGGACCAGGCTACTGTAACACAGGAACATAGGTCACGAATCTATAAGACACTTTAATTAGTTCCAGCATTAATCAAACAATTTTGTTGCTTTCCAAATACAATGTGGCATTGGAGTGTTCAGCATAGACCTGATTTTGAACTAGTAAATTACTACAAGTCATCAGAGCCAATATGTTCAGCAGAAGAATTTTAATATAATGGCTGATATATACCAGGTATACAGTTTGACTGAAGAACAGAATGCATTTATAAATGTTTTCTTTGATTGTGTCCTTTAAGTTTGCAGAAAATTAGTGATCTAAAAGCACTTTTTAATCAATATTGAAAAATCACAGTAAATTTTTTTTTAACAGAACAGAGAATCGCTAAATTACTGTCCTTCAGAACATTTCCCTAAAGCTTGACTGTCCTTTGGAGTGCTTTCAACTCACATCTACAAGAAAGAATAAGACCTTTACTGTACATTTTTGTATGACAACTATTTCTTTCTTGTTCCTTTATCTGCCTCCTCTTTTCTACCTGGTAGGTGGGAAACATGCAGTCTTATCTTCATATAACAACACAACCATAAATTTACCTGTACTGTGTAAAGTGGTACTTTGCTTCTGTTATTGTCAGTCATCTGATTAGTACTTCACTGGAGTAATGAGAATGAAACTGCCTCTGAGCAGATTTCATCCCCAGGATGCTTCTAGGTTCATATGCTTGCACAGAATTACATTGCCATTTTTCTTTGGGAATAACATATTTATTCTACAAATTAAGATTAGTTTTAACATAACATTCTAATTCATTGACACCCTATGTATTTAGCATCACTTACAAGGTAGGTTAGTTAACACACACCAGAATTTCTAACCAATGGTAAAGTTCCATGTTTCAGCAATTGCTTTTATCCACAACTGGAGTAAAATTAAAACATCAACCCATTTTGTAGGTTAAATTACACCAAACTGGGACTAAGCTCAAATGTTTAACTTTAGTTTATCAGAGAGAAAGGAAACATTCTTTGTTCTGTTTGATTTCATCTGGTCGAAGTCTGTTTTGCTGCTCCTGTTTCTCAGGCCTCCTCTCTCCCCAACACGTAAGCTTCCTAGCCACTTCTGTGATGCCATATAGTTGCTATGAAAAAGATAGGACCACGTATACCATGGGAAAAAGCCCAGTTCAGGAAACCTCTTCCATAAAAAAGAGCATGGATACAAGGAAGGACTCTCTAAAAAGTGTTCAAACCACAGCAGTTCATGCAGTTCAGGGTCTATTACAAAGAAAAGCATTCCAACACAGCACAACCCTGAAACATGGCTGATCCAACCTGATACAGAAATCATTCCTTTTCATTATGTAATGTTCAACAAATTCAAAATCTGGTAGTTTTTGATTTTGCAGGAAATTCTTTCCCCAATCATGGAACATATAATAAACATCATAGCTCTTCTTCACAGAAATCAAGCTTTTGTAAAGGTGTCTGTCACAGGCATGATGAAACCTGCAATATGTTAAATATTATTAAAGCAAATTCATGCTTTTACCATCCAACAAGAAGGTTCCTAAATACTATTGATATTTCTACTACTGTTTCTGTTGCAACCTTCTTTTGTTATTTTTGTAAAGAATTTTCTCAGGTAGAAAATGAGAAGAAGCAGGAAACAGACTTGTGCCATTTTAATAAAAAAATAAGCTGCAAAAGGCTGCTGCAATGTCTTACGTCTCTCCCTTTGGCCCTTCGTCTAGATAATTGGTGCTGGCTACATTTCTGCTAGTCATTCAAAGCTGTCACTCCTTCCTTACCAACACAGCAGGCAGACAAGACTGGCTTAATATAACGGTTCCCCCAAAAAGCAGCTGCATTTTCCTTTCTCTATGAAGTTGGAGAAAAGAGCACCGTGTTTGAAAGAGTTAGGTATGTTTTACAAAACTCTGGTGCATTTAAAATCTAATCATAAAATAATGCTTTGTGCTCAAGGCTTCTTATAAGTGCTTCCACTGTTTTTTCTCCAGTGAGGACCATCAAATGATTTTATTTTTTTATGTTCACAGTTTACTGTTCAACAAGTAGTTAGAGAAAGGACTGATTTTTCTGAATGTGAACAAGTGGTCACTGGGGGATATGAGTATTATGGTCATGTGGGTATGGGTCAGAATGCCCTAAAATACATTTTCATAGAGAACTAAAAAAAAAAAAAAAAAATCTGTCAGTAACTGATATTTTGCTGAAAGCCTGTACATGAGCTAGGGCACGACAATGTCTTAAGGGGAATACTGGAAAGCAAAATTCCTCCCTTAGCTTCCTGGTATCGGTGGTGGTCACTCATTTCTAATTTCATGGACTAAATAAGGTCAAAGACACAACCAAAGACATGAGAAATAAACACCTGCTGCACTTAACTTTGCCCAGGAAAGGAAAATAATAATGATTAATAATTATACTAATGATCATTATTGAAGCTACAAAAGGGCTTCTTGCTCCTTGAGCACAAGCTAGGTCTCTCTCTTATCTGCCTTGCTTCTGTCTTTAGTGGTTTTTTTGCTTTTCTGAAGAGGCATGAAGAAAGTTGATGTGCTGGCTAGCGGTATATGCTTTAGGTAAGGTGGTTGGGGGGAGCAGGTTCCAGAAAATTAGCTTCACAATCCTATTTGCTGGAAAATCACACCTTTCTACAAGAGTAATCTTACTAAATGTATTTGTTTAAACTGTCATTATAAAGCTAAAACAATACTTTTACAAATCAACTGAGACCATATTAATATATTAGATTGCAATGGCTGAGGAATAAAGTAGGCGTTTATACAACAGGAATCATGATATTCAAGTTTTGTTAAAACAGCATACAGAAAGGTCATTAAATTACATTAGGCTTGTAGGAAAATTGATAGGTGCTATTGTATAAATTTCATAACACCTACCTCGGATTCCTGCCAGTTACCAGAGCAATATTGGACAAAAAAAAAATCCATCCATTTAAAATATTCCAACTCTAATATAACCTACTCTCTTTCCCTCATCTGAAGTCAAGCATACACGTAATGATCTTCCCTTCACTACTCATGCTATCTAGAGTAAGTAGTTGTTATGCCTATAGGTGACGGCACAGGCAAGGCAAAGTTACGCTGCCCAGTGCGTGCAGTGCACACACAAAAAATGATAGAGATGGCAAGGAGCTACACAAAGCAATCAAGTCACCCAAGCATGGAGGGCATGAAGATTGCAAAGATTATGACAGCAGCCACCACTGCCTCTCTCAGGTTGCAGAGGGTGTGGTATAACCAAACCTATCATGCCAGGCAAGTGTTTTTAACAGCTCAATTAAAAATATACCAGTCTCTTGAGAAATGTATTGTCCTTCCTCAAAGTGCATTTTTCTGCCATTCTTCCACTTTCATTCCTCCCCCCTACAACAAAATCCTAAGGTCCAAAATGTACAAATGAACCGGTGACAGGCTTGACATTCAATATCTGGCAATTCCCACTGAGATAGCAAATGGCACTTCATGTTACTGGGAAGTGAACATTCCTCAGGGGATCCCAGTATATGTCTAACAAACCACACTTAAAACTGAGATTTTTGTTGCTGCTGTACAGAAAGCTAGCTTAGATCATTTTAAGTCAGATCTTAGTAATTTCAGTTACAAAGACAAAGGAATATTTTTTTAAAAGTCCTAATACGTTTAATCAATAGATTACAGAGAATTTCAAAGTAGGTGTTTTCTTTTTTTTGCATATATAGTCTACACAGGAATGTAGCATGTTGTTTATGGTACAAGTGTTCCATGCAAATATGTATTAAACTTTCCACATAAAGGCTGACATGAATATTTGGATATTTTATTCATAATATAACACCTGATTTTTCTCATAGCTTTTACCATACATCATAGGAAGTTACCAGTCAAAAATGAGTTTGATAATATAGATGGGAGAAACTGCATCTGTGAAGATATCAAAACAATTTTTGTACATTGAAAAAGCAATAGTATATGGAGCTATTGTGGTCAACTGTAAGGCACTCTGAGATAGCAAAGAAAAAGTAAAAAATGGTTACTGTTTAAACTTAAAGATTAAAAAAGCAACTTTAAGATAAATTATGTCCTATCTTTTATTTTTCTACTTCACTATAAATTTCAGCAGTTCTTACCTGTAACAGCAGAATTTGCTCTATCAAATTGCAAAGAAACCAAGAACTACTCCAATACCTACAGCTTCTCAGAACATATTTAACCATGCTGATTCTTGTTTACAAACAGATAAAGCAGTCTTTAAAGGGTTAAGAGAAAAGCAACTACAGTGTGTATGAGTAGGTATGCTGAGTGTATTTTTCCTTACTTATTAAGAGCTAAAAGAGAATGATTTGAAGCCAGATTGATGTCCCCTACTGTGTCAAGTTGCTTGGATGGTACATTTAGGCTTTGGTCTTTTTCAGTCTTCTAATTCTAGTCTTCCTGAACTGAGGGACACATAAACTGAAACCAGACAGGCTTTTGCAGTACCTGAGGTCACAAGAGAGGAGAGATGCAGAAGGCAAGGCTACCAAGGCCAGCAGGTAAGACAGCAGGGCCAAAGGTGTCAGTCATAACCACAGCAGTGTCAAAACCTTGCGAATCAAAGCCCCTGTCTCCTACCTCCTTATTTGTCTGGTTTAGATGGGGTCACTAGTACTTTATCTTACGGCAGCAAGTAATCATTAAGACTAAAACTGAGTTTTCCGTGACTAGAAACTGCTGATTTTTTCCCAAATTATCTACATTTATAGGATGATTTGAATTTTAAGTCAAATATGTTTGATTAGACAAGAAAATTTTATTTAGCTAATTGTTTTTATTGTTGTGAACACAGCACACTAGAGGACAGTAGAAAATTTCATCTGGGATCTGCACAATAACAGCTCTAGAGCTGTGATATACACATACTACATTCTTTACCCAAATGAATGACAGAAAGATTGCTTGTCATAAGTGAAGTCAGTGAACATTATATGGAAAAGACATCAGAACAAAGGAGACAATTTGCAGATGATGTTAGTTCTGTGAGAATAAGAGTGATATTTTATCAGTGCCGAGTCAGAACAATAGAAATAATTTGTAGATAAAGTTTGAAAGAAAAGCAAGGGAGAAAAATGGTATTTTTATCACAGTTAAAAGTCTAAAGTTTGTTGATGATTACTTTCCTGAAAGATTAGGATGACTCACTGAGGAAAAAGGAAGCTAAATAAATAATTCCTCTTCACCCAAAAACGTGTTGAAGGAAATGCATGGAGATTTGACATTGTTTCATAAGCAGTGGCTACAAAAGCATTTTTCTTTTGGTTTTCGTTTCCAACTATGTCCTGACTCCTTACATACCTAGTACTGTATTCTAGGTTCTCCCTGTGCACCCAATCCCTCATATAGTAATTCCAGTTTCTTTCCATTCCTCTTTTCCCTACATTTCCCTAAACTCATCCCAGCCTTTCTCCCAAGCTTCTTAATAGCTGCTGCCTGGCCATGTGTCAGTACTGTGCGCTGCCTGGCCCATGGGCACACACCTAACGCTCATGCAGCTGACTTTGGAGCTGAGACTGAAGTCTTTCTGTCAATCTGATTGAATTTTGGTCTTTGTCCCTTCCCTAGCTGCCTAGCTGTAGTTACAAAAACTACAAACCTGCACAACTTTGAGATCAGTGAGCTTACAAGGGTTTTGCTAGGAAGTCCAATCCATTCTTCTGGGATGTCCCTCACTGGCATTAGGGCAAGCATCCCAGTTCCCCTAACCACCAAAGCCAGTCAGACACTGGCATGGCCACAGCAGAAAGAGATAGCTGTTCTGCCACAGACTGCACTGATCATGAACAAGCTGTTTAACATGTACACCCAAACAGCTCCAAGCAGATGAATTGCTTCACCTTATACTCCCTTTTCCCCTCTTCCCAAGCTCTTCCCTTTTACCACCCTCATCCCCTCTCAAACAAACAGCCTACTCTATTTTCCCTTTCCTCACTGGCTCTGGTTTTGCTGACTTTACACCCTTATTTGGTGATTCTGATATGGTTGCCCTTGTAGTTCCCGCCTTGGTCCTCAGTTCTGTTCAACTAGCGGTTCCCTTTTGTTATCTATAGTGTCCTGCTGTCGCTCATGTGGCCATCTTATGAATGTCACCAAAGGACAGGAGGAGTCATCTACATGTACATTACTTTCATTTGGCTATCTGTAGCATCCTGAAGTTCCTCATGTCATTATCTTGTCAGATGTGCAACAGCTTGGGATTAGCCACCTACACACATACCTTAACCTTTTAAAGGGAAGATTTACAGGCAGACAAAATGATTGTGCATGCATATTAAGCCTAAAATCTAAGAACAATGGCACATTGCCCTGGTAAAATCCAACAGCCAGGCAAAAAACATCTCAGTCCCAAGGGAAATCGAATCTCAAGAATCTCCCTAAAGACCACAGAGATAACTGATAGTACCTGACAGGAAGCAGAAAGAGTTTTCAGCTGGAATATGAGGCAGTTGAATGAGGTCTTGCTATTGAATGAGGTCTTGCTATTACAGTAGAGTAAGTGGTTGCAAGAAGCCCACAGGTACTTATAAAACACAGATTTGCTCATAAAATACAAATCTAGAAATTAGACATTGCAGTAAGGCTATAAGAGAAATAAGAATGAGAATAATGGAAGTTTATCTGAATCTTCTGGTAAATGCCAGATATTAGGGTACTAGTACCGAAAACATAAAAGCATCTACACACATCATAGATATCTCAGACACAGTGAAAGAAATTGCTTTTTAACAATAACAGGCAAGGAGGTGTTGAACTGCATATCTAGAACACTTATTCTGAAATTCAGGAAGAACTTATAACCTATTGAATCTCTCTAGGTGGATCTAGCAAGAGAAAGCAGAGTCATCATCAAGGAGTAGGCAGAGGTTTGGGGGACTATTTTTTTTTTTTTTTAGGACACATAAATCATCAAATCTTTAATGCAAAAATTCAGTAAGTTTCAAGAGGTGGACAAAGTGACTGGGGAGGAGCTATTGTAGGTTTGGTTTTAACTAATAGGGGAATCAACTGGCAGTGCAGAGGTAATATGGGGTCATCATGAAATGATGAAGTTTACTACATGAAAAAAAGGTTTCAAGTCCTTGTTCTGAGTTAAAAACAGGTTAAAAGAGGGAAAAAAGCCACATTAAGATCTCTCAAGAAGATAATCTAAAGGATAAATGAGCATGAGAGCCACTACCTACTGAGAGGAACTGTATTGAATACACAAAAGCAAACCCCTTTTGAAGTGCAGGTAGGAAAAATATGAAGACACCATTCTAACTGCATCAGTAGTTTTTTAATGACCTGAAAATAGAAAAAGTGTCATTATAAAAGTGGAAACAAGAGCACAAGATTAATGATAAGCATAATGGATAGCTCACATGCCTCATATGGATAAAAATCAAAAGGCTGGGGTGCAAAATGCATTTCAATTAGCTAGAAACATAAAAGGCAATGAGGAAAAAGGCTATAAATACATTAAGCAGTCATGGGAAGACAAAAGAAAGGAAGAACCCATTTTTTAATTGCACAGATGACAAAAATATGGGTGATACAGAGAGATGGCTAAAGTGTTCAACATTTAGCTTCAGTTTTCATACATAAAAAAATTAATTATAATCAGCTACCAAACCAAATGCATTTTAAACAGTGGGACAGCTGTGCTGGTTTTGGCTTGGATAGAGTTAATTTTCTTCACAGAAGCTAGTATGGGGCTTTGTTTCGGATTTGTGCTGAAAACAGTGTTGACAATACAGGGATGTTTTAGTTACTGCTGAGCAGTGCTTGCACAGAGTCAAGGTCTTTTCTGCTTCTCACACCACCCCACCAGTGAGTAGGCTGGGGGTGCACAAGGAGTTGGGCGGCGACACAGCAGGGACAGCTGACCCCAACTGACCAAAGGGATATTCCATACCATATGACATCATGCTCAGCATATAAAGCTGGGGGAAGAAGAAGGAAGCGGGGGACATTCAGAGTGATGGCGATGTCTTCCCAAGCAACCATTATACGTGATGAAGTCCTGCTTTCCTGGACAGCTGCCTGTCGATGGGAAGCAGTGAATTAATTCCTTGTTTTGCTTTGCTTTTGTGTGCGGCTTTTGTTTTACCTGTTAAACTGTCTTTATCTCAACCCACAAGTTTTCTCACTTTTACCCTTTTGATTCTCTCTCCCATCCCACTGGGGGGGAGTAAGCGAGCAGCTGTGTGGGGCTTAGTTGCCAGCTGAGGTTAAACCATGACACCAGCAGAAGAAAAGAAACTGAAGAATATTTAGAAAAGTCAGACATATCAAGCTTCAGAGAATGAATCACTGTAAAGAACTTTTCTAACTAGCCAAAGCAGTCTCAGCAGAGAGATCACCTTCAAGAACAGAAGGAGGAAGTAGCAGAATAGCAAACACAACACCTCTATCTACTGGGAAAAATAAAGTCTGAGGAAATTAGAAACACATTAATCTACTTTTGAAAGTCAAAATATTGCAAATAAGCTACCAAAAAACCAAGCCATAAAAAGAATATAAGACAATCTATAAGCAGCCAGTAAGAATTTCCCAAGCATAGTAAAGCCAATGCAATTGCCTGCTGATCAGCACATACAGGAATGACTTTAATATGGTTGGTGATACTGCTGCAAATTTTAATAAAGTCTTGTTAATTATAACCTGAATATAACCATTACTACAGGGAAACACAACTGTAGGAAAAAAACCCAAAACATTCCTGCCATTATCAACTGTTGGTCATCAAACTTGGAGTCACCAAACTTGGAGGACATCTTCAGTGCAGGCCCAAATCTGGGACTATAATATATTTTCAACAATGATTTACACAATTGCAGAGGAACTGCATTCATACCACTCTAGGGATAAAAAGCATTTTGCCAGACAGCATCAGAATTCAAAATGATCTTGACAAAGTTCAGTGTGTTCAAAATCCAGAAGATTAAATTCAAAGTACTGATATTAGAAAGGAGCAATCACGTGCGCTAATACAAAAAGGGGAACATATGGCTAGGCAAGAATTGGCTGATAGAAATCTAGGTGTTAACAGTGATCACAAAATAAACAGCAATGCCAATGGCATTTCAGAAAAAGGATGTACCTCTTTCTGCGTTGTGTTAGCAGGCGATACCTTGAGACAGGGTGTCAATCATTTGGCTTCCTGAGCTGGTAAATCCCTCCAAAGATTATTATACCTTAAAAAGCAGCTCCCTTTAAGAAAGCTATAAACTAGAGGAAGTCCAAATGAAAAAAAACCCAACAACCAAAACCAGCACATTTAAAGTGGTTTAACCAGGATGCAAGATTGAAGGAGCTGTCTTACCAGCAGCGCACTCATATTATATGGCATGGGGTTTCATACATACCTCTTATGGGTAACTGCACCATGCCATATTCTATTAAAAAAAAGTTTAATCAGCACACAGATTTTCATAACAACTCTCTTAATACAATACAGAACATTCTCTGTTCTTTCCGATTCCCCATTAGGGTAATGACCTCAAACTGAAAAAAGATGCGTAACACAGTTAAGTAGAAAAAAGTAGCACTGCTGAAACAATGTTTGGATCAGGTCTATCTTGCAAACAAACTAGAAAGTACATTACAATTTATTGTAGCATTCTGTTTATCCTTTGAATGGTTATCAACATTTATATATACTGGAGACACTAAGCAAGGCACTTGTATTGTAAAGGATTTTTATCCCTCCAGGCCTCCTGTAGCTCTTAAAAAAAGGCTTATTCTAAATGTTTCTATGCTTCCTCCTCTTACTGTAGTAAAACAAACATGCTTCTTCATCAGTACAAAATGTAAAAGCATTAATGATCACTATTTACTGTAAGATAAAACATTGAGGTCTAGGCTGAGGTGTGTGCAAATGTAGCGGACTCCCCTGTCCTGTCACAACAGGAGTACAAGTTGGATCTTGGCAATGACACCAGCTGTGGCCAACAGCAGCCTTACAGAGTTTTGTTAGAGTAACTGCTCAGTATGGTTATAATAAAGTCTGCATTCTAGAAGGGGTCCTTGAGAGTAAAAGCACAGGATGACAGTAGGTGTCTTGAGAGAACAGACTCGGTATAACACTGAGGCCCCAGGGCAGGAAGCACATACTGCAAATGGTCAGTTCCTGGCCACTAAAGGAGTGCAACTTGGAGAGCTCACCAGAATTGCTTTTAGAGTACAATAAAGAAAATAAAAAACATACACCAAACACATACAACTGGCTACATATAATGAAAATTCAAAGGCGAAAACAAGAAGGTATATAAGATGACAGCCCCTACAAGAATGAGCACAAATAAAAAACAGGGAGAGCACTGCTCCAGCAGTATCACCCCTGGTTAAGGATGCTGCACCTGCTTAATGCCCTGCACTCCTTCAGCAGAAGAAAAGAAGTGCTTTTTGGTTTCTTCTTCACCACATTTTGCTTCTGCAATTCAGAGATCATATATTACTGTATACTTGTGTTAAGTAAATCAGAATTTTAAAGAGTGGCGCGTGTGTGTGTTTTATTCACCAACACTCTCCTACATGGCAAGGTGACTGATACTGCAACACCAAATCAGAATAAACTCAGATGCAACAGTATATCATATTTAGACCTGAGCTGGAGAAATTTTGCATAGATGTGTTAAAATGTGAAAAGATATTTTTTTAGTTCCCCTATAGCACAATTTGTTCTGACAACCAGTATTCAGTTATCCTGCTATCTTTCCTACAGTTATGTAAGTTCTGAGATGGCCATTCAGTTCCACACATGATGCGCTAGTCACATGCAGCAATGACAGAACAAACCTCCATGGGTTGATGTCACCAAGTAAAATGTCCAGAAACTTCCACTCAAACTGGCAAGAATCAGGGAGGGGATACAGTTCTAGAGGTTGACAGATTCTGTTTCAGACTGCATTAGGACTGAATCTGTTTGCTATACAAAACTATAAGCTGTTTGATAAAGAAAAGTTAAATTCATGGAGTGGTACAAAATTTCCAAATTATCAGTCCCGTTTTACTTGAATGACTGAGCCAAAATAAAATGCTATTTATTTTCTCTAGGCTGCCATATCACATCTGGAGTCTTCTCTGTAAGGTTTAGTCTGTAAGTATGCACCCACACAAGAAAGAGTGGAAGAATCCTGCAATTAGAGCCCTACACAAACTACCCAAATTTTAGGCCTGAGTGTGTAGGAGTAAACCAGACTATTTACCTAGCTATATCTTCTTTGAAACAGGTGAGCAGAGGGAACACAGGGAGGAATGGGTGGCGACTGAAGTCTTTTTCCAGACTTGTTGGCTAGAACAGCTGCGCCACTGCAGAGATACACTAATTTCCAGAAGTAAATTACTATTCCCTCAGAGAAAGGAAGAAGCAGAAGAGAAAATGTGATTCAGAGGAAAATCTGAGTCACCATACTTCCCCAGGCTGGCATTACAATGATGCAGTTCACACACCACCTCTTGCTCAAGGCTATGCCAATAGGCACAATCCTACCCTAAATAAAGAACAGGACAGTTGTGTCAGCAACTTACAGTTTCCATAAGTAAGCTTTATATGCTGCTGTTTAAGGTCTAGGGGAAGATCAAGAACCTAGGAAGCTATGAGACAGAGCATTTGCTATGTTATACTAAAATATGCCTGTATCACATGCTTTGTGTCTTTTCATAGCACAGAAAGTCCCCTCTGTAGAATAAAAAACCCAGATGGATCATTTTATAATGATTAGGCATCACTGTTTAAATGTAGACACCATGAATCACTCTGCAACAGCTGCCAGCGATTTGCCTTGGAAATAAAAGCAATCATCTACCAAGTTTAAAGAGCTACGTTATGGGAAAGGGATGGGAAGCATGTGTTCAATGAAAAAAAAAAGACACAAAAATCCAGATAATGGAAGTGATTTAGAAGTTTTGTCAAAATATTCTGCAGTGGTTATAGACTATCATCATTTAGGCTGCAAGGACCTCTGGAGTCATGTGGTCCAACCACCTTGGCTGAAATCAGGGCCAGTTTTGAATATTGATATTCACCATCTAAATGTAATTAACATTATTGATATTCACCATCTAAATGTAATTAACATTATTGAGGTATTCATGCTCTTTATCATCAGAAATAAAAGGAAGGTGCATTAGTATTAACTGATCTTTCAGTATCAAATAATCTTTTCTATACCAGCCTAGGTTTGCC
Source organism: Pelecanus crispus (assembly GCF_030463565.1). Lineage (NCBI taxonomy): Eukaryota > Metazoa > Chordata > Aves > Pelecaniformes > Pelecanidae > Pelecanus > Pelecanus crispus. The sequence goes on from NC_134645.1 coordinate 109,432,712, forward strand.
TTTACCCAAGAAGCAGGAAAACAGGTCTCTTCCAAAGCCTTCTTCAGCAGAAGGGATTTTGCTGTCACACCTCTCCTTTCCCAGGAATGTAACCCAGTTATAAGGCTGGAGGAAAGGATGGAGTGGGAATAATGGTCCCATTGTAGTTGTTGTATTGGATTGTAAAGAATGAAAAAATTCATGGGAGTACGCAGCTAAAACACAGGAGGCAATATGATTCTGCATCTCTGTTAGAAGGACATTCCATTGGGAACAGAAATACCTACTTTCCTGTCCCTGCAGTCAACCTTGTTTATGTATACTTTCCTCTGACTAATGAAAATGCAAACACTGCTGTGGGATTTGGACAATTCATCTTACCATGGTACATTACAGAAAAAGAGGTAGGGAGGATATCATAGGAGTCCACTGTCCATAGGTATAGCCTCAGCACTTGTTACTTGCATCAGTAGCTGTAGAAACAGTGGTACTTGCTAAGTTATTTCACTGATCTCTGAAATATCCCAGTGTATTCATACAGTCACAACAGGAAACATGCAGTTCATCTTTATTCCAGGAAAAAGTAACTGTCTGAAAATATTGACTTTCTAACAGGGCCACCTATTAATTTCATTTTTTCTGTAAGCTTGGCTTCCAGTATCCTTATTGATATGTCTTACTTGAGTCTTCTTGTGGACTCACTTTGTTCCTGAGTAATCCTCCATTATTTCCTTACCAAAACAATTTTAACTTCATGCTAGTGATGTGGCAAGGCAGTCATCCACCCCTCTATCTAGAAAGTGGATTAACTTATCAAATGGCAGAGGGCACTGAATCGGAGACCCCTACCCAAAAGTTCTAAGGTGCCTGTTAAGAAGCTGGAGAATACATGAGGAAGATATTTCTCTCAGTATACTCCCCTAGGAAACCACTGGGCCTGTTCGTTAGCTCACACCCCATGGAAAAACTGAGCCAAATGTCTCCATTCTCCATGCAGCTAGAAGTATCCCATCATAGAGCTGGATGGTTTAAAAGCCACACGCTCCCCATTACCACAGAATTAATTTAAAACTGTCTTTCATTTACAATACGAAAGTCACCTATCTACTAAATTTCTTATTTAAACATCCATACATAGGATCCTCCTGGATGAGCCACACTCTTGTATGCACAGTTTTCCTCATGCTTCTAGATAAATGACACTCGGTGAGATGAGAGATAAAAGTTCCCCTAACCACAAATAACTGTGCTATGGCTGTATTTTGATGAAAAGAAATCACATCCATTTTGAAATCCTGCTGTGAAAATTTAGGCTCAAAATATCTGACCCCATTAAGAATGCAACATTTTTCTATGGCTATATATTTTTGTGGACATTCTTATTATCTATGAATGTGATGCTTAATGTAAAAGGGGAAAAGGGAGAGGAGCAATGTATTCAGCAAGACTAATGGACAGCTAAACATAATTCATTAGGTGAGACGGGCAGTATATAAAACAAGAAGTTAAATCAAGCAGCAATGACCTTGGACTGAGCAGCTTTTCTAACCTAGTCTACTGGATTTTGAATTTACTTTGGGGAGGGGTCCTTTTTTATTATGCAACAAACACTACAGAGTGGGATTCATATAATCAAATGTAGATGACCTGAATATTGAATTACATATAAGCTAGCTGCTTCACACTAAAAAGAGACCTAAAAGAACCTATTTCTCAAGATTCATTATAAAAGAAGGTGGGGGTGATCAGTTCAATATACAGACATCTCTATTATACCAGTATTAAGTGAAATGAATTCCATTCAGAAGGACTAAGAAATTCTGGTCTTTATAGCCAGCTTCAGGCATCCAGCTTAAATTCCAGCCAGGGATTTAATTTTAGAACTGGGGGATGAGGAACATCCCCGATATAATAACAAGGCTTACCTCCTACCTCCTTCTCTAAAAATATACAGTTTGTCTCCCAGCTGCAATATACCTCAAAACGAGCAGACTACTGAATCATTTAAGGGAAAGAGTTCTCCTCAGGAATTTCTTCATTTTGGGATTTTTATTCTTTTCAATCATGAAGAACATTTTTATCCATCTTGCAAAATCTTCTTCAATAGAATTCAAGGAAAATCTGTGAAGCTATACATTGTTACAATTTTTTCTTTCAAGAAAATATTAGAAAAACAGTAGAGAACACTACTTTGTCCACTTTCTGTCTTATTCTCAATTGCAGTCTCATTTGGCATCTGGCTAAACTTACTTGTGCTGGCAACTTGAAGTGTGTCTAGGGAAGTAAACACAGTCACAGCATCAGGTCTGCACTGCTTGGGAACTGAACAGCACATAGACCCGTAGTTTTCTAGTACTGCCCACATTGGTTTGTATTTTACAAACCAGCAAGGCTTGGAGTAGCTGAATACAGTTAGTAAACAGAGGTCTCCAGCTGTGACCCCGTGTTGTGGGGATTTTTGTGTTGTTGCTACAAAATGACTTAAAAATGCACGAAGCATAGTTTTTAAACAACAAATACCAAATGAGCAATGAAACTATGAAAAATGAAGCTTTCAGAATAGAAGGTATTATTCATCTGTCAAAAGCATAGAAGGTTCTTATTCATCCTTTTCTTCTAAGAAAGCAGTGCTACGCTACCCACAAGGTATAAGGTATAGTGCAGTATTTCTTCTAGTCCAGCTACAACAACAGAAAAAACTTTGAATAATTTACGAGTCAAAAGTAACTTTCTGTAAATGAAGAAAAAGAATATTTTATGTCCTATTCATAATTATTTTAATTAAGCTTATTGGCTCCTGTCTTGTCCAAGAAATAAGTACAATTATTTATTTATATGAATTTTTATACTAAGTTCAATTCCAGTGACTGTTCTTGTGCTAATCAATACAGCAGTACTAAAATGGCTATGAAACATCTGAGTCAGTGCTGAGAACTAGTGACAAAATGCTACATGAGCTTCAAGTCGTTGCCAAGACACAGCGGTATTAAAAAGAGAGCAGGCTGAGGACAGGACTACTGAGTTCTTATGCCAGCATCCTTGCTGGTTTCCTCTTCAGTCCCCATCAAGCTAATATTTTATTCTGAGTTTTCCATTTTGAAGGCTTTGAGATAATAACGATTAGGTCATTAGGTCACCTTAATAAAGACCACTGAAGCATAAAGATAGCAAGCTTTAGGGAAATGCAGGTCATTTTAATAACACAGAAATAGATGCACATATCTAGAATACTATAAGCTTCATATTCATCATATCTGCTAAAAAATCTATGATCACAGAAAAATAAAATTTCTATAACATATTTCACTGAAATAGGAAAAGTAAGACATTTGCTGCTATAAAATCACCAGCTTAGGGGCCATTTTGAAAATGCTTTCAATGGCTTCATCTACTGCAGTGAAGTTCAGGAAAGCAAATTCTCCTTATTCTTCTCTTTATTCTTCCATTTGCCTTTTTTTTTTTGAGATTCACAATCACTACACATGAACTTGCATCCAGCTCTCTAGCCTTTTGTTACAGAGTACTCCCATTCAGTCAGTTAGTTTAGCACAGGGAAATGTACAACCTCTGGGTCCTTAACACGGATTAAAGCACTAGTCTATAATGCAAACAGCTTGCTTGAATTCCAGTGCCCACTAATTCAAATCCTCTTAAGTATTCTGAATTTTCTTTTTCCTCATACTGTACAATTTCTTCTTCTCCATGCAGGCACCACAACTAATACTCCACAGCTTCACAGATAACTTCACCAGAGCACAATTAAAACTGCACATTCCCAGCAAACAACCATTTGCAAAGGCATTTAATCAGAGTTCTAATGTTAATAATTTATTGTCTCTCTTCATTAATTATAAAAAGCTGAAAATTTTGCTACAAATGTCTGTATTAAGAAGATCTAAGAAAGACAAGCTTTGGATGTGTTACATAAAAGCATGTAAGAACAGTGTTACATTTTTAAAGGGAAAGCTGCCTTTAACACTGGAATTCATCAATATTCACCCTTTTGAGACATTTGGCTAGGAGATATCTGACCTTGAAATAGGTTATGCATCTTCAGTTTAGGATGCGTAACAAGTCATGGCCAATTAATACACAACAGAGCCCATAATCATGGAGATTATTGCCTGATCTGGAGAAAACATACTCAAGGGCATCACAGCCTAATTTAGCTTCACAGTCAAATGGATAACTTCGGCACCTCAAGTACTCAGAAACCACAGCGATAAGCACTCTGGAAACACACACAGATCTCTAATAAACACTGACACTCTATGATGATGTTTAAAGATGAGCTGTAAAACCTTAATAAAATAAATATTAGACCCATAAACCTCATTTCATAACGTTGCTAATACATAACAACATGGTCCAGAACTTGTCCCCTACTGCTGTTTCTCCACAGAAAGCAGTCACCCAAGACAAAGAAGTCAACTCTGGGCTTCCGGTGGCCAGCAGCAAAGAGATACTGTCCAAGAAAAAGGTCAACTCGCTGGTTCCTCACTGAGACAGGCCACTTGCATGGCTTAGACCAGGCAACTGTTGGAAATACCCTTACAGCTCTTCAGAGCTCCAGACTAAGAAAGCATGATGCATTGCCACCACTCTTCTCAGTATCCTGCTTTGGTCAACTCAACCAGAGGAAAGACCATAGGGGCCAGATGAAGAGGATGACTCAAAAACAGGAAGAAAATCTGAGGCTGCATTGATTTATAATTTAGAGTGTGTAAGAGAGCATTATTTTTAATGGTTATACTTTTTTCTCCTGTAGAGGCCCTAAACATTAATAAAAATCTGCTAATTAATTTCCACTGTAATTTTTGTGGATGGTTTTTCAATCCAAAGATGAGGCTCCCCCCCCCCCCCCAAAAAAGATTAAAAAATTGGGTCCCAAATTACAATTAATTATTTTTAAAATTAGAAATAAGTTTTACATATGTCCTGAAGCAGCTGAAAATAAATTAATAATAAATAAGAATGTTTTATACTTGCAGTATTTGGAGCATTTAATCTGAGGATTTTAATAGTGCTCTGAAAACTATTTACTAATTAAACTTCACTTTACTATGAACAAGACAAATCCCTGTAACCTTCCTTTTCGCTCAGATGAAAAATAAGAGGAAAAAAAAGGAAAGAAAATGTGTGATTTTTCTATTTCATGCCCCCATACTAGCTCACAAGCAATAACACACAGCATTAGCTTGAGGTATAACACCTCGTTGTTCTCCACACACACAAGTCTCACAATGAAGCAATGTTTTAAACTCTAGCTAGCTGTCCTACCTGGAGATGAGAGTCAAAGCTCACATACTAGTGGTACTCCTGTTAGTAAAGCAGTGAGGAACCAGTACAAGAAGTTGGTAACTGATTCTCCCTGTTAAACCACAAGGCTACAGAAAAATGAAGAATGCCTCTTCAGACTACCATCCAGAGGAGGAGATCCTGAGGTCAGTATTATCTTGTCCCCAAGGAAATCAGTGCTGCTGGCATGGCAGGACTGGAGAATCTCCATGGCTTGATGGCAGGTGTATCGAGGCACAAAAGAAGTGACCTCAAACCTTTCAGGCTGAGGAGGAAATTCACACCCTGGACCACTGTCCTAAAAGAAGGACAAGTGGGTGAATCAGATTGCTGGCATGATCATCCTCACCTCCACCAGTGGTTTTAGGGACCAAGCAAAGCAAAGTAATTTGCCAGCAAATGCATTCTACTCAAATGAGTGCCTCGTTTCAAACCTTGTGAAACTGTTTTTTCCAGCAAACAGACTATTCCAGAAAAAAAAAAAAACCACCAAAACCCCCAAAACCCCAACCACCTGTCCTGACTCAGGTATTCTGTGCTGTTAATCCAATCGCTTTGCTGCACTTAGTTACTTTCTAGTCTAACTTCTCTCACTCAAGGCAGGCTGAATTGACAGAAATTATCTCAGATTCTGATTTTTCAGCACTCATGTCTGTCACATTTAATAGGGATTGATTCCTCCCTTTTCCACATGAGCTGCTGGCCTGGGATGGGGCTCCAGGAAAGAATAAAGGAATTTTGGAGATTTTCTGAGATATGACTCCTCCTTGTCAGAGACGGCAAAGGGGAAAGTCATCTTGATCAACAAAAAAGCTGAGTGAAAAACCTCCATGTCAGGACTCATACTGATGACAGTAAGGATTAGGAATGAACACAGGTTGCCATGCACCCTGTCATTACAAAGTAAACCATGAAGTTGTTCAAGTTTCAAAAATGATTACACGGACAAGTAAAGGGAATTTTGTAAGAAACAAGCATAGCCTGTATGAAAAGCTTAAAACAGCTTTGAGGTTTAACTGATACCATCAAAATAGTAATTGGAACAACATGTATGGCTATGTATTCAAAATGTGCATGTACATGACGATATACCTCTGACTCCAAACTAAAAATAAAATTTCCTGGAAGAAGTAGTAATCTTCACCCTATTTATTTAACGATTTACTTAGATCACAATACTAACCCTATTAAAATTCTGTATTTCTTTATCAGTAATAGTTCTGTGTTTAATACTGAGAAGTTAAGACTGAGGGATACAAAACAAGATTTTATTGATTTTTATCATTCCATATATTTGACCACAAAACTCAAACATATTGTGTAATTTATTTACTCACCTCTTGAATTTTTTATTGGCTTTCAGTTGTAGCTACCTGAAGAAAGATCTTCTTATTACAAGATCAGAAATTATATCCAAGTGTTGTTTGTTTTTAAATCTGAAGCCTAAGCAATTACCTAGCTATGCAGTTTGGCCCTCGTTCTAAGGTTCAACATGCCACCTTCCCCGCAGCCTGCCTCTCACGACCATGATCCTAATCTTTGTCTTCCCTTTTAAGATGCACACCATGCTTCCATGCCTCCCCAGTTACACCTCCATCTCATTTGCAGCACCTTGTACATTGCTCAAGTTCCACATTTCACACTGCAGTCTCTCCATTTCATTCCTGTGGTCTGCACATTCCTCCCTAACAGAGCTTTTAAGAATAGTCTCAAGACTTTCCCTCAGCATTTTTAACCTTGACATCAGGGCAATATACCCCATGCACTGTATTTGCCAGTACATACACGGTGGTTATTGAGTGCTACCATGGAGAAATGATTCTAACTGAGCTATCCTTGCCTCATATCTTACAATCATAGAATCATTTAGGTTGGAGAAGACCTTTATGATCATTGGGTCCAACCGTAAACCTAGCACTGCCAAGTCCACCACTAAACCATGTCCCTAAGCACCATATCTACACATCTTTTAAATACCTCCAGGGATGGGGACTCAACCACTTCCCTGGGCAGCCTGTTCCAGTGCTTGACAACCATTTCAGTGAAGAAATTTTTCCTAATATCCAATCTAAACCTCCCCTGATGCAGCTTGAGCCCATTTCCTCTCATCCTGTCACTAGCTACTGGGGAGAAGAGACCAACACCCACCTCACTACAATCTCCTTTCAGGTAGTTGTAGAGAGCCGTTAAGATCTCCTCTCAGCCTCCTTTTCTCCAGGCTAAACAACCCCAGCTCCCTCAGCCACTCCTCATAAGACCGTTATGTGCTCTAGACTCTTCACCAGCTTCGTTGCCCTTCTCCGAACACGCTCCAGCACCTCAAAGTCTTTCTTGTACTGAGGGGCCCAAAACTGGACACGGTATTCTAGGTGCAGCCTCACCAGCGCCGAGTACAGGGGGACAATCACCTCCCTGCTCCTGCTGGCCACACTATTCCTGATACAAGCCAGGATGCTGTTGACCTTCTTGGTCACCTGGGCACACTGCTGGCTCATGTTCAGCCGGCTGTCTACCAACACCCCCAGGTCCTTTTCGGCCAGGCAGCTTTCCAGCCACTCTTCCCCAAGCCTGTAGCGTTGCATGGGGTTGTTGTGACTGAAGTGCAGGACCCGGCTCTTGGCCTTGTTGAATCTCATACAGTTGGCCTCAGCCCATCTTGCACTCTCTCCACCTTCTCCTGCCATGGTGAGTCAGGTATTCCTCTGTCAACTTTAGCCATAGGCCCATAATGATTAGGGGAGGGATTGTTAGACAGAGCGATCACATAAACCTTACCAGCTTAGTAAGTAAGGCCACAAAACAAAAAAAGTGAGGACAAGCAGAACACATAAAGCTGGAGAACACAATTTAAGGCAACTGCATCATCAGTATAAATTTAACCTGAAGACAGATTCACAGCTAGTTACTGTTACACAGAGTACAGTGTGACTGCATCAAAGGGAGATGTCATTAAGCCATCCTCATTAACAGTGCCTGCCAAGGACAGGCAGAGCATCAGAACTGCAACTTGTATCACCCAGGAGCAGGAATGTAAGAGCTGGAACAGTTCACTGCATAAAAAATATTTACCAGCTAATTGGTCAGGACAGAGATGACTTGGAACGTGTTAATGGGAACGTAAGGATTGCTGACCGTCTGGTACCTGCAGTGGATGAGATTGGTCTCACACTTCTCTCTGAGAAACGGCAGGATTTGCACCGTCTTTCTGCTACAAGTGCCTCAACACATGCCGTGAGTCAGGAGCCTATGCAGTCCCATGAGCAGGCTGTTTCAAAAGCGTTTGGTGGTTTGCAGTGATGCCTCCCACCTGATCTAACTCGGCTATGCTTGTGACTCATGTAGCCTGCTAATCCAAGGAGAGACAGGCTTTCTCTCATGCATGCTCCTGCTGCTCTGGTGCTTTGCAGTTATCTTATGATGGATTTGAGTATATTACGAGTATATTGCCGACTGGATTGCATCAGCTCATTTTCTTGCCCACCTTCATATCTCCAATTTTGCAAAGACACAGGTGTTTCTGCTTCCATTATCCCACCTATTCTACATCTTGAGTTGAATTAAGCCAGTCAGCTTTGAATTGACTTCCCTCACTCAACGTAGGAAGTATCCAATTCAGCGTAGAGTGTTTGACCCCCATTTACATCTTTATTTATCATCTCTGTATCATCTCTGCTCTGTTAACATGTTCGTATCAAAACCACTCAACATAGATATCACATGATATTGGCACAAATTTTCCCATACTCCACTCTAGAACTGCAGTGCTCTCTGGTTTTATATTAGCTAGTCTCTGTCTATTTTGATACCTGGAGCTACAATGACGAAACCTTGGAAACAAAAAGATTCAGACAGAGTATGAGGCCCTCCATCAATACTGGGCATGTTTTCTGTTGGGTCTTTTCTGTCTGTGAACTTCGCTAGTATTTCTGAAGTTCATGGTATTGGTACTTCTTTTTCCAGCATGAGTCTATATAAACCTCTGCAATCCAGTGCAGACAGTCACATTGTCCTGGAGTAACAGAAACAGGCAGACATGTCTATAGGAGTAAGGAATGATGCTACAACCCAATAAATACATTCTTCTGTGTAGTGTGGATTACCAGGCTGTGGACACTCTCTAAAATGTGACCAGAACTACCTCACACATCTGGCTGGCTCATGATGTGGGCAGAGTAAACGTGACACTTTCTGCTCTGATCTATGTAGACCTAGCTTAACATTACATGTAAACCACTAAATAAGGCCAACTTACAGACTGGGAGAAACAAACATTTTCCTTTGGGGAGTGCCTTTAGTCTCAGAATTTCCAAAATGTCTAAAAGCACTATGTTTTGGATTGAAAATTACCATTTCATTTTCTACTATATAGCTATTTTATGCTTTCTTTGCCAGAGTTTACTTTTAAGAGTTATACTGAAGATAACAGAGACAGAAAAAACTACTCACTTCATTGTTACAACCAGTCAGTAATGGATGTTGCACAAGCTGATTTTCTTCTTACTCATCACAAACATCTGGAGTGTTTTATATTTGAAGTACAAGATATATGAAGACCCTTTTGCAAAAGAAAAAAAAGCACAAGCACTCTGTCCCATTTTGAAAAGGAACTGTGTCAAAATAGTGTTGTTATACGTATTTGGTGTGTGCAAATAGAAACTGGATTATTCTTCTTCAGATGCACTCTTACAACTGTTCAGTTAAGTTCTACACACTTGTGCATGCCTCTTAAAAACATAAAGTTCAGTCTGATTTCAAGCTATTCATTTGTTCATACAGCTATATTATGGAGTAAGTGATCAGAATAATAAGAACTCTTCAACGAACAAGGAACAACTTTTATGTCCTCAGACTTGATCACTTCCACCTGCATAGAACTGAGTCTACATCAAGGAATTTTAATATAATGTTTTTAATTTTAGCTAATATTAATTTCCTTCAACAAAGCATAGCACGGACATTTAGGATCTAGAATACCATCCTTTCCGAATAGTTGTGTGGCAAATTATACAGCCTTCTTTGAGGACTTTTAGAAATACAAATCTGGGTAACTTTAGGTTACTTTTGAAAATAGTGTTTAGCTAAAAAGTGAAGGTTAGATCTTGAGTCCCCTCTGAGATCAGTGTGCCCCTATGCCACAAGGTCATATTAAGGAGATCTGTCAGAATGGTGTAACGTTCTTTTTTGTTACATGCTGGGATATCTGTTCACAACAGAAATTAAAATTCCCAAATGGTTCAAGACACTCATACTGGTAAATGCATATTATTTTATGAGACATTTAAATCTAACTTTAAAACATCTTTTCTTTCTGTCTTCTTTGTAAGTACTTACAGGACAGTTGTTAGAGAAAGAGCAACTACAGCTTAAGCATATTAAGATGTTTGCGTCAGAACTCAGTACTAGCTTTCTATCTCAAACCATCAGAGGTAAAATTTTAACTGCCTTATTAATAGCTAAATACTTTACCAGGTAAGATTGCAATTAAATATATTAAGAATATGGTCCTACTCTTCTTCCATTGAAACAACCCATTATGAAAGAGACACTGCTCCCTAAGCATCTGGAAACAACTCTTTTCCTTTTGTTAATTAGAAGTAAGGTTTTAACAGATGCCCACAAGTTCCTGTCAGGCACTTCACAATCTATAGTTTAAAGCATTTTGCACGATTAATTAATTGCCTTTTTTATGCTTATAACATGAAATAGAAGCTTTAAAGACCACAGGGAAATGATAGTTAAGAGTACAATTATTAGTCTCCATTGTATCGGCTATTTGCAAGAAGGCAATTTCACCCTGACGGGGTTAGATGAAATCGTAAAACAGTTGTCTTTGTCTTTAGCCTTGATAATCTTGTGATATTTATGTTCTTTTGTAACATAAACTTCTCTTAGCTGATCACGACCAACCCTTTGGATTTGCACGGCAGATATTGAAGTAATATAGCACAAGGTTGTGTGGAAGACAAAAAGGAAATATTATGTTATTTATGATCTCTCTCATGGCTGGCCAACTTTCCTCTCTTATTGGAACATCTATTAGTATGTTTTCTCCTGAGAACACTTCTTTCAAATGTGTCCTCTCCTAATGTCTGTTTTCTCTGCTTCAAAATATTGAGTTTACACTAAATCTTTTTCCTTTTAAGTCACATAAATTCATTCTTCAAAGAACAAAAAAAAAAAAAAAAAAGTGGTAACAGGCATGGTATCTTTCCTGGAAAAAAATTTACTTTAAAACCTGATTTGTACTTTTGATGAAAGCAGATACTTTGTGGACTCCTAGTGCACCTCTATGCAGTGGATGAGTAACATACAACGGCCTAGAAAGTGAGGAAAATATTTGCTTTTGTTGATAGTGAAATAACAAGACTTTTCTTTTAGTTTGTGTGCTTCCAGGTTCACTTTCCAGCTTAGAATGGCATAGCCCATATTGGATAAGCTCATTCCAGAATTCCCAAATCCACCAGCGTCCACTGTACTATCCTGGCAGCACAAAAGCTTTAAAACAGGGGTGAATATAACTTAAACCACATTACCTTATATTGTTTAAGAATGGAACTAAGAAGCTGAACCTTGATCTCCAGCAACAGCTCCTATACTCTTCACACATGGAGAGAGTAACAAGCTGCACATCTGAATGTTTTGAAACACGTTAAACCTTTCTCAAGAGTAACATCTCGTAAGACTGCAACATGCCCAAAGCAAGCGCTGTCAGCCACAAAAAATTATTTGGTAAATATTTTATTATTCAAGCTGGATTTTGTTTGTGTGCTTCCCCTCTGCTAGTGTATCCAGTCATACTAACCACTTTTTTATTCAACTTCACCTCTCCTAAATGGTCTTCCATCTCTGCTTCCTATTATCCAATTATTAAATCATTTAATGTATAGCTTTCTGTCTTACAGAGAATACTTACAAATTTGCAATTAATCAATTTGAATCCTATCTTCACAGTCTAAGAACACTATTTTGCTCCTGTTTGAAGTAAATGAGCAATGCATCATATATATATTGCAGTACTTAGAAATGTATATCTGCTGCTCTACAAAAGACTGGGAGAAGTCAAGCCCTGTGCAGAGAGATTCCCAGCACAATTTCTGCTACCACACAACAGATGGTGGTAGCCAATGCATGGAGTGGTTGGAGAGCACAGAAATGAGCACTGCCGAAGTAACCACTAAAGTTAGGAACACACACTGGAAAGATTTGTTGTTTTTCTTTTTTTTGGTTATTATTCCTAATTTAAATTCATGTATACGTTTATGAAGTCTTTGTACAGATATTACTGAACACAGTTAAGGATGACAGACTTGTAGATCTGATCCTGAGACTGGTTCCTTGCAGAAGCTAAATGCAGTTGATGTACAAAAGGGTTAAGCATAGGGTTAGCATAAAATATTGAAGGAACAACCAAAAGATGCACTTTACTGAACGCAATGTTTAAAGTGTGAACAGTCAACCTACCAGTACTGACAATTACAGGCAAAATAAAAATAATTTTTTAGCATAGACTAGACTAAACCATGTCCCAAAGTGCCACATCTACCCGTTTTTTGAACACTTCCAGGGATGGGGACTCCACCACCTCTCTGGGCAGCCGGTTCCAATGCTTGACTACCCTTTCCGTAAAGAAATTTTTCCTAATATCCAATCTAAACCTCCCCTGGCACAGCTTGAGCCCATTTCCTCTCGTCCTATCGCTAACTACTTGGGAGAAGAGACCAACACCCACCTCGCTACAACCTCCTTTCAGGTAGTTGCAGAGAGCGATAAGGTCTCCCCTCAGTCTCCTCTTCTCTAGGCTAAACAACCCCAGTTCCCTCAGCCGCTCCTCATAAGACCTGTGCTCCAGACCCTTCACCAGCTTCGTTGCCCTTCTCTGAACACGCTCCAGCACCTCAATGTCTTTCTTGTAGTGAGGGGCCCAAAACTGGACACACTATTCGAGGTGCGGCCTCACCAGCGCCAAGTACAAGGGGGACAATCACCTCCCTGCTCCTGCTGGCCACACTATTCCTAATACAAGCCAGGATGCTGTTGGCCTTCTTGGTCACCTGGGCACACTGCTGGCTCACGTTCAGCCAGCTGTCAACCAGCACCCCCAGGTCCTTTTTGGCCAGGCAGCTTTCCAGCCACTCTTCCCCAAGCCTGTAGCGTTGCATGGGGTTGTTGTGACTGAAGTGCAGGACCCAGCACTTGGCCTTGTTAAACCTCATACAGTTGGCCTCGGCCCATCGGTCCAGCCTGTCCAGGTCCCTCTGCAGGGCCATCCTACCCTCCAGCAGATCGACACTCCCACCCAGTTTGGTGTCATCTGCAAACTTACTGAGGGTGCACTCAATCCCCTCATCCAGATCGTTGATAAAGATTATTATTATTAAATAATTATTAATTATTAAACAAGACTGGCCCCAAAACGCAGCCCTGGGGAACACTGCTCGTGACTGGCCGCCAACTGGACTTAACTCCATTCACCACAACTCTCTAGACTTGGCTACCCAACCAGTTTCTTACCCAGCGAAGAGCACGCCCATCCAAGCCATGAGCTGCCAGCTTCCCAAGGAAAATTCTATGGGAGACTGTGTCAAAGGCTTTGCTGAAGTCCAGGTAGATGGCGTCCACAGCCTTTCCTTCATCCACCAGGCAGGTCACCAGGTCATAGAAAGAGATCACAAAGTGATCACAAGTGATGCCACAAAGTGACAAAATTTATAATAGCCAGAAATGTTGCCATGGTAAGCATTACCAAATGACGAAGTATTACCAAATGATGAAGAACACTGGAGAGAGCTCTTCATATCTGAATTACTGTAGAAAGTACAGCCAGGAAACGGCTTAAATTACTTACCCAATGTAAGGCTGGGCAAGAAACTGAAAACCTTTTAATTCTGTGTGTGCACGTGGATAATGTCTGTAAACTCACTCTCCAAATGTGGTGAGCCCTTTCACACTTCTGTTGACTTCCATAGGAACAGGAGGCTCTCAGCACCCAGAGCAACTGGACTGCCATTGCCGTGAATGAGCTCACGCATACCAGTGAACAATGAGCACTAGGACCTGCCTTAAGTGGTTCAATTGGATTTAACAGGACAACTTATATGCACCTGAGAATTTGGGTCTGATTCAGTAAATAAGGACTCCTGAGAGAAATTATCATCCTAGATGTAAGAAACCTGTCACAGAAAAGGTTTACATAAACCAATATATGAGGCCTACAAAAGAAGAGCAGTTTGCTATAAAGCACTAGGACAACTAGTCCTTACACTGAAACAGGAATGTAAGGCTATGCCTCAAATACAGCAATGCCTACTTCTTTTTTTTTTTTAACTGACAAAATAAAATATAGTAGTAAGGATTTAAAAATCACTTATATTGATTAAACAATTGTGGCTATTCTGAGCTATTATTATTCATTTAGTTCATAAATTTCAGTAGAGTTCTGCTGAGTCATACAAATGGAAAACCTGGCCAACTGGGTGGATATATGACTCGATTACTATACTGAGACAAAACATCCTGTTATGTTTTGGCAACATAGTTGGCAACATAGCTTAGCTTATTGATTTGAATACATGGATTGTGCAATTCAGATATTCAGATAGGAGAAACAAAGACTGCAGTATTACTTGGGACAGCGCACAGGGGCGAGGAGCAGTAGGCAGCTGGCTTGAAAGACCACAGCAGTGACATCCCTCAAACTATGCTTATGGAACAGAGCACTAACGCCACCTGGATCTGTTTGAAAAAACATTTCTAGTTATTTTATACCTATTCTAAATTTATTGTGCTCATTTTTAAACGGGACATATATCCCAAGGGCAGCCTGGAAGAACAACGACATCTAAATGAATAGTCATTGATGCCAGACATTTGTCTTATGTGCTCATGTATCTTTATCCTACCTGAATGAGCCCTTACCGTAACAGTAATTTCATATTTTAGTTCCAGTGAAAATCAAGGAAATTTGAATTTCCTGTGCAGTAAGCAGTGGCTCACCGCCTTCTGGCTTTTCCAAGACTCAGAAATATTTCTGAGAACATTTCACAGGTCATGCTACCGTCAGTATTTTTCTTAATAAGAGAAAAGTTCTTAGGTGAGCAAGGCAAAACAGATTTTCAGTATAAAAAAGGAACATACCTTTAAAACAAGTCAGTCTGAACATTTCCTACAACTTCGGGTTCAGTTTCAACTGCATCCACTCCACCTTAAGTTCCACACAGGCCACTGTGAGAGGTGACTGCTTAATGAAGTGACAGGCTGCCACTAAATGGTCCCTACAGCAACTGGTGTTCAAGAAACAACTTTTCAGCGTTCACTGGGCACAAGCGGCAGGGTTCGACAGCAGGGCCTGCTGGGCGCCCTGTCTGAGAGGTGGCCGCGCGCTGCCCTGCACTGGCTCCAGCTGCTCCTAGCCAGTCTCAGCCAGTCCTAGCCGGTCCCAGCCGGTCCCAGCCAGTCCTAGCCAGTTCCAGATGGTTCTAGCAGTCCCAGCCAGTCCTAACCAGTCCTAGCCGGTCCCAGCCAGCTCTACAGTGTGCCCCATCCTGCCCAAAGAGTCAACCAGTCGGAGGGGAACATGGCGCCTTCTGCTGAGATGCTGTGAGGAAGGGTCCCCACGAAGGGCCCCCACCAGAGCAGAGGAGATGAGTAAGAAGGAAGGAGCGGCAGGAAGAAACGGCGAGGCCCTGAGCCCGCCCTCCTGTGCACCCGAAAGGCCTGAGCGTGCCCTGCGGCGGTAGCAAGGGGAGTGGAGCCCTGGACACCACGAGAGGTGTCCAAGCTGGAGTTGGGCCTGAGGAGGCGGGAGAAAAGGTGTCTTCCCCAAGTGTTTGTTTAATTGGCTTCACCACTTCTCAATGCCCAAGTCAGTAAATATGTTAATTGGCAAGAAGTTATGTAAAATTCCCTGAGTCAAGAATGCTTTTCTGGGATGCACCGTCATTTTAAAGGACTATTGTTTTATCCATTAGGATATTGTGTGTCTTCTGAACCTCTGCTATCCTTTAAAACATTTTTATACATTTTAAGTGATTCACAACATCTCCTAGCAAATATATTATGTAACATCAATATCAAAATATACACACTAATGGATTAGCATCACTCTTGGATACATATAGTCATACATGGCAAACTTCATACATTATGTATGTACGTATACAACTAATACACTTGCTATATTGCATGATCACACAAGGGGAATCTTCATCATCACTCTGACAACGTACATGTGTAGTGTTTGATATGCAAACCTGCTTCTTTCCCTTTGATCAACCTGTTAAATTTGTCCGTTCTCATTCCTTTAAAAGGAGTGACAGTCTGGTCACGTCCCCTAGGAGGTGGCAGAAGCTGCACATTTCTTTGGGAAATGCAGCAGCCTCAGTTACTGCAGGGCAGAGACAGCAAAAGGCAAAGAAAGAGAGAGTGAGCACACCTGGATCCTGCAGCTCAAAGGGAGCCTGAATGATTGCTAAGAGCAGCAAAGAGCTACAAGCAGACCAAGAAGAGATGCTGCCAAGGACCAGTAAGCACTGTCAGAGTTTGTAGGAACATAGCAGCGAGGAGATGACTGAAAGCAAAGATCATCCTGCAAGGTCACAGGGAGAAGGAGGTCACTGATTTATAAACCTTTTTGTATTTCCATTCTGCTCCATGTGGCCACTTGGAGTTTTCTGTAGCTTTTATTAATTATTCCTGTTCATAGCCTAAGAGAACCTGGCTTTTTGAACTTCAAAGCCATTTGGATCCTCTTTGGAAAGCTCTTTATAAGGAAAAGGTTCAGGCAACACTACCTCAAAGCTCTGGCAGTTTGGGGCTCTCTCACAGCTCTCAGTTTGCAATGAAAGCTTAATAGAAAGTACACTTTACCATGAGGAACATAATGTCTTTTACAAACTATAGAATAGAACCATTGACAAGTACAACATAAAGGGCTCGCTTGAGCATGTCCTGTATCTCCTACAGATTTGATTTACTCAGCCATGTGATTCTCCATTCATGTCACTACTCTCAAAAAGGAAAGAGGTGCAGTAGTATGTGTGATACAAAAAGTCCAGGCAAAGAAAGCATAGCAAGTGTCAGCAGCAAACCGACTGTGAAGCACTGAAGCTGGAATCCAAGCTGGGATAACTAATAACACGCTACCTTAAAATACAAATACATGTAATTGTGCCAGCAATCTGTGCAGTTGCACAGCTAGAACTGTACTTTAGTGCCTTAGATGCGGCTTTCTGATATGAATTGTCATTTACAGTATTTGGTCTTTACATACACACTTTTCATTTGGAGGCAAGTCAACCCGAAACCATTTGAAGTGTATCCAATAAAGGCTGTCATAGCTAGCATTAATGTCTAAACATATACTTTAGAAAAAATCAATTTTCTAAAGAATATTACTATGATCAAAGAGTTCAGGTTCCTTATCAGCTCTAGATGCTACGGATTATCGCAATAAATCTTAGAGAATCGAATTACTGTGATGCTGACTTGACATCCCTTCTTACTATCTGCCAGTGTAAAACGTCCTACAAATATAAAGCACTATCTGAGAAAAATGCTACACGTGCAATTCCATAATGTTGGAAGCTGTCAGTTTAACACTATCATACTAGCAGGGATAACAGCAAACAGAGAGGAAAAAAATCCTTTCAGCGACAAATTCTCTTGATCTGAGTCATGAAAATTCCCTGTCAGATTAGTGCTGTAGAAAACAGAAAATTTGGTCCAATGTTTTGAAGATAGCTTATTTTAAAAAGGGGAAATAAAGCAATTTCCTAGTACTGGGGTTTGAGATTCTCAAAGCAGATATAGCTATACTTCTTTTGTAAAGGAAGATGTGCAGATAAGTCCCGCCACTCAAAAAGATTTCAAATCATTTGACTAAGGAAAGATTCTCTACAAAAACTAAATAGGATATTTGGATTAATGAATATTAAAAAACATTCAAGATGTATGATACTATGAATTGGTAACTGACATATTAGTAGAACAAACAAAATATCAGTCTGGATTAATTAATTTTCTGACTTTACTGATAAGAAACTTCTCGTTTAAGTTCAAAGCTTTGGAAAGATTGTTTGCAAAAATATTCAAGGTTTATTCTTCTCCAGTGGCTGTGCAATTTGGGAACAAAATTGATGAAAACTGGCTCAAAGCCTTTTACGTATTTCTGGAATTCTCTCAGGAAAACTGAACAGGTTTTACACTGAGAGGTTTTACATTGAAAGGTTTTACACTGTGGAATGAATGTGAATTTACTCCGCCTCTGAATGTACAGAGTCATTTAGAGTAAGGTACAAAGTGGCATTCAATTTCATTCACCTACAAGAAGACAGATTTCTTCACAGCTCCTGGCGCTATTACTATTCTTTTACCTATCAACAGCAGGAACAGCGTTGGTAGCTATTGAGATCCCCAACCACACAGCAAAAACCAGTTCATTTCCATGAAAGGCCAATATTCTACACTATTATAGGACCATAAAGAGGTAGAAAGCCTTCTGTGACTAATTTTTCTACTCCTGTGATACCTCTTTTTCTTAAAGAACAAATATTGCTTCAGTAGATGACAGAAAAGATGGCAAAGTTTTCATTTATTGTTTGTGGTTCTGTCGGTTGTGAATGTGATCTCAGTTGGTAGATTTGGAAAATGGATGACAATCTGTTTTTCTGAGTTGACAGTGGCTGTATAAAGCAATTAATCTATTAAAATAAAAAGTTAAATTAATGGAAGGTATGTGGGTATTTCTTTCCACTTTTCTTTAATAATCTGTCTAGATTTCCTCATACCACTTTACCCACACTACTTTAACAACAACACAGGTTTTGCCCCTACACCACATCTTTCGATTCCCAAATCATGAAACACATCACATTTTATTAGACATGGAAACCATAAGGTGAAACGTCCTCTTCTTCCCAAATTTATAAGCTTTCATAACAATAGTCAGCATAAGGCTTTAAGACTTTGCCTCTTTGTCCAAAACCTTATAAATAGAAAACATATTCTGCTTGTTCATTACAAACTCTCTAAGCATCAGTATCAATGATGTGCATCACATATAAAGAATTGTGGATGTATGGTTCTTTGGAAGATACAGACGCACTTGCTTAGCAAAATTCTGAATGGAAAACTTGAGGTATTTCTGAATATTTCAGGAGTGTCTTTTTGAGAAATAAATGTCCTCAACCAGTTGTGTGGTTATTGATTGCTACCATATGAAAATTATATTATACTACCATACAGTTTTTACAAAGCTCCTCTAATAGGTGAATATGTCAAAGTAATGTATAACGTAATTTAAAACAATTACAAATCCTTCAAGCATACCAAGCAAGAAAAAATTAAATAATGTACTGAAGGGAGATCAGTTTCAGATGGGTATTGAATTCTTCAACTCCTCAGTGAAAATCTCTGATGCAGAATGGCAGATTCAAAAATAATACAGTCCTTGATGTCAGCCAAGTGTCTTTAGAAATTACAGATGGTATTTTTATACACTTACCCAGCACCTGCTATATTATCTGGGTTTTTCTCAGTCCCATTTACAGGTGGGAGAAGAGTATAGAGAGACTAAGCCCAGTGTCACACAGACCATGGCACTTAGGATCAAACTCAGGACCTCGTATTCTAAGGGCCAGCATCTTGACCATCAAGGTGCTGATCCTCACAAGGGCCCTTGCATCAAGTTAGAATCAGCTTCAGTTTCTGGTCTGAATCCTGCAAATGACTGCCTGATGGCAAACCAGTGTTTTCTGCATGGAGCCCTAGAGGCTGGATGAAGTCTTCTGGAGAATCATGTTTAGAGTGCAAATGCAAAGCTATTCAGAACTCTGTTTACGGGTGGCTACGTCTTCTAGATAAAATAGAGAATGCTCTGCGCTAAGTGCTACTGATTATGTTATATGCCTGAAGCTTGTGGCTTGTTCTCATAAGGATAATTTAAAAGAGTAATAGAGATGCATGTGAACAACAGAATCCTGAGAAAACTTTGAAGGCAAGCGAGGATAATACATGAATAGTTTCATATTGAAGTGTTTTTGCTTCAAAAGCATGGGGAAATTCCATGTCTCCTACACTGTATTTGCATTATTTTTGAAGCTGCATTCTCACAATATGCTGTGGTTTTCATACCATAACTTAAAATGCTATGCAGTGCATGTCAACATATTTACTGAAGTCTTGCTAGCAAAAAATATTCTGTGTAGCTTATATTATAAATCACGCTTATCCTGCCATTTGCTGCCATTATGTTTTCATAATTTAATACATTATGCCAAAAATGTATTTCTAATGGTATCGGTTTTCAACATCCAGTCTGGCACTGGAGGTGATGGCAAGTGAATTCAGTTTCATTAAAATTAACAGAAAGGTGTGAAAACTGATCTAACAGCATTTGCAGCTAATTTTACCTTTGTCTTGCTTCTAAAATTATCGATGTGATCTTAAAAATGAAAACTTCTTAGTTTCTAATGCAATGATATACAAAAAAGACATTGAGGTGCTGGAGCGTGTTCAGAGAAGGGCAACGAAGCTGGTGAAGGGTCTAGAGCACAGGTCTTATGAGGAGCGGCTTAGGGAGCTGGGGTTGTTTAGCCTAGAGAAGAGGAGACTGAGGGGAGACCTTATCGCTCTCTACAACTACCTGAAAGGAGGTTGTAGTGAGGTGGGTGTTGGTCTCTTCTCCCAAGTAGCTAGCGATAGGACAAGGGGAAATGGGCTGAAGCTGCGCCATGGGAGATTTAGACTGGATAGTAGGAAAAACTTCACGGAAAGAGTAGTCAAGCATTGGAACCGGCTGCCCAGAGAGGTGGTGGAGTCCCCATCCCTGGAAGTGTTCAAAAAATGGGTAGATGTGGCACTTTGGGACATGGTTTAGTGGGCATGACGGTGTTGGGTTGATGGCTGGACTGATGATCTTAGAGGTCCTTTCCAATCTTAATGATTCCTAGTTTTTACTTTCATTATAAATAATCCAGCCACCAAGCCAGGAAACATAAAATTGCTACTCTGCCCTTAACTGGTTTAGTGGTGGAATTGGTAATATTAGGTTATTGGTTGGACTGGATGATCTAAAGTTCTTTTCCAACGTGAACGATTCTATGATTCTATGATATGTTCCTCATCACTACTCCAGCAAGACTACAATTACTCATTTCCAAAGTTGGAACTTCCTTTCCTCTTTGTTGTGGTGCCATCCATAAAATGGCATTGCCAGTCACCAAAGAAATTATATTAAATACATGTGCAGATTCTTCAGTCTCCACACAGGCAAAACTCAAAATAATTGATTAGATATTCAAATTATTAGTTTTCACTTTCTGTTTTTCCCCATGGAGTTAATACCTATTCAATGAAACTTTTGAACTTTTCTCACTATTTATGTTAATGTTACAGACTTTTACAATGTTCTTGATGAACCTGGCAGAAGCCACAGCTAGAACAGGATAAAAAAGAAGTAATTGTCATTCCTGGAAAAAGAGGTAGAAAGAGACCAAAGAGCCAGGTAAGAAGAGCTGATCTAACTAAAGAAAATTTACAGGTAAACAGTGCAATCTGTGTGAAGAGCTTGTTTTATTGTACACTTGCTATAAAAGTCAAATAAGGGAGTAAAGGGAGTATTCTGACTAAACCAGGAGTGTGCAGGCTGCTCTAGCCTGATAATACATGTCTCATGAAGAAACTCAAACGAATCTGATCCCCCCTCAAGATTTTAACTGAAAGTCTTCCCCCTATGTTAATAGCTATGGAGCTATTTAAATACTAAAGAATTTTTTCCTAACACTGGATCTAAAGAACAGTTATCAGAGCAGTTAAATGAACTCTTCCAGTTTGTCAACAGCTACAGGAATTGCTGGATACTCAGAAAAAGAGTGAGCAATAAATGAAAGTATTGATATAAATATTTTCACTGTCTTGTATCCTTTCCTTTTACAATGTTCTTGATGAATTTGGTGAACTTCTGCCTTCCTCTCAAAAAATAAATAATGAAACTGTGGTAAATAAATCAACTCTAATAATAGAAACCATGACAGTAATTTTTGCTTTTTACTTACTAAGCAAAACAATGTTTTGAAACTTAATATCCAAATAAACTGTGACAATGTAAACAAAGGCTTCCCTAAGAACCAAACAAATTTCCTGAATTAAAATATGGCAGAAGGCTGTATCACCAGTCCAATTTTTAGATACATTATACTGATGTTTTATTAGGCCCTAGAAATAAATGCTTTTCATGGCATTAAAGCAGTATAATTATTGTTCCTATCCAGCTAGGTGCTAGAGGCCCATTCTGTTTCCAAAATTAACTCCGTTGGTAGGCAAAATCATTCTGTCTGCATAAGCGTGTATGTAATAATAATAGCAATGCAGAAGGGAGCTCTATAAAGTTATTAGGAAAAGAACATTTAAAAACAAGTTGCTAAAGTTTCCCCAATAAATTTATTGTGAAGCCAGAGTCTGGGTTTCCTGAATGTATGGTATACACATAGATCCAAACCACAACCTCCCTTTCTGAAAATTTTCAGCCATTGGAAAATCCATACCCAGATCAAAGCAAATCTGCGAGGTATGAATTTCCCTAGTAGCTGGTCAAACCCACTAGTGTTTTTTTAGTCCTTTCTCTGTTCAGAAGGATGAAAGTTCCTGCCACGTTATACCTTAACTTCAGTAAAACAAAACACTAGAAAAACATCAGCAAGGAATAAGTTTTCACAAGAAAAAGAACGGGTTAGATTCCCTCCTGTTTCAGAGAGCTATAATTTGACAAATGGACTCTAACAATACCCCTGGAAAAAAATCCATGGAGGAGGAGAAAGACAACATGGACACAGGGATTTGCCTTTCATTGGTTCAGTGCAGGACGAAGGAAGGGTCGTTGCAGAGGTGCTCCCTGTGCTGTATATAGCCTGAATGGAAGACTTGAGTAAAGAGCCCTGTCCGTCTGGCTTCCTTCAGGGGCATTACATTAATATACACAGAAGATGACTCCTGAGACTGCATAATGTGCTAACAAGAATAATTTTTTCCCTGCCAGTGTAAGATCTGACGGTATTATAATCAACTGATCTTCTCCATTCTTTTCACAGGTGGTAAACACAAGAAAAAGGTAGATTTTTACAGTAAATTAAATACTTCACTGAAAAGTATTTTGACAATGCATGAATATATATATTTTTATGTAAGCCAAACTTGTAAGGAATAAAAGGAAGAAACCTTCTTCAATTTTCCTCACATTATCTGGACTTAATGAATTGCTTTTATGTCCTAACCAACATAATAGTTTGGGTGCCTACATGGCATGTATCTTCAACAGAAAAAAAAAAAAAAAGAGACATCTCTAAAGACTGTGGCAGTTCTCTGAAGCTGTTTCTCAATATCTTTTAGAAAAAAATGGATCCATCCTCTTCTAACAGTTTTCCAGTGTCTGGGTGATACATGACATGGATCTGTGTCGTGGTTTAGCCCCAGCCAGCAACTAAGCACCACGCAGCCGCTTGCTCACTCCCCCTACCCCGATGGGATGGGGGGAGAGAATTGGAGGAGTAAGAGTGAGAAACACTCCTGGGCTGAGATAAGAACAGTTTAATAATTGAAATAAAGTAAAATAGTAATGCTAATAGTAACAGTATAATAATGATAATAATAATAATGATACACGAAGCAAGTGATGCACAATGCAATTGCTCACCACCCGCCGACCGATACCCAGACAGTTCCCGAGCAGCGATCGCTGCTCCCCGGCCAACCCCCCCCAGTTTATATACTGAGCATGACGTCATATGGTATGGAATAGCCCTTTGGTCAGTTTGGATCAACTATTCTGGCTGTGCCCCCTCCCAGTTTCTTGTGCGCCTGGCAGAGCATGGGAAGCTGAAAAAGTCCTTGACTAGCATAAGCAGTACTCAGCAACAACTAAAAACATCAGCATGTTATCAACATTCTTCTCCTACTAAATCCAAAACACAGCACTATGCCTGCTGTTAGGAAGAAAATTAACTCTATCCCAGCCGAAACCAGGACAATCTGAAAGCATATGGCTGACTCAAATCAGAATTCATGCCTGTATATGCTCAAATTTGTTAAATATTTAGTAAAGGAAGGTTTATTTTATCTTTCCTTTCACTTTTTTCCCAGACTCTCTCAAAGACAACAAGAGGTCAACTCAATGAAAGAAAAATAATCATCTCAGAAAAAATCTTCAGGTGACATGTCACTTCTTAGCAACTGATGAGATTTCTACTGAAATTATTTATCTCCTAAACTGATTGAAATGTAGAATCATAAAATCGTTTAGGTTGGAAAAGACCTTTAATATCATTGAGTCTAACTGTAAACCTAACACTGCCAAATCCACCACTAAACCATGTCCCTAAGCACTACATCTACATGTCTTTTAAATACCTCCAGGGACGGGGACTCAATCACTTCCCTTGGCAGCCTGTTCCAATGCTTGACGACCCTTTCGGTGAAGAAATTTTTCCCAACATCCAATCTAAAACTCCCCTGGTGCAACTTGAGGCTGTTTCCTCTCATCCTATCACTTGTTACCTGGGAAGAGAGACTGACACATACCGTCTTTCACCACAAAAAAAGCTAACAAGGAGTCATGTTGCATTAATAGTGAGCCCTTCAGTTGGACATACTATGTCTGTGTTTTAAATAATGTCAGAATAAGTCTGCAATTCTAAAGTAACAAGTAAATGGGATATGTGGCTAATTTAGATTTGTCTCAGTTGTGCTTCCTACATAGTCTAAGCATAACTTGTTTCTGTGCACAACACTCACTGTACTTCAGCAGATCAGAATTCCCATTGATTTAAGTGGGAAGGAAAAAAGATCTATAATTTGCTGAAGTTACAGCACTCAACTTACTGATAATGATTTTGTTCTCAGTTTAGGAGACAAAATGGTTATTTCTCTACTGAGAAAGTTCTGCAAGACAACAATATCCACTTTTCACCAAAATATTAATTAAGTTTCTAGTATCTAACTCTACTCCCACAACATAATCAATGGATTATTTCCCAGTGCTTCATAGTGTGGGTGATTTACAGCCTTCTAAAGTCTTGCTTACTTTTCTTTGAGATTAAACTCACACATATCATGATAGATCCAGTTGCCTTTGGGACCAAAACATTTCTCCGGTAGTTAAAGAAAAAAACAAAATCCATCTCTACAAACATGCTTTTTTTCAGATCATTCAGACTGTTTGGGAGAATATCTTTAGCATAATATTCTATTTTATCTCCTAACAAAATATGCATTTGTTCTTCCCTCCAAGATGAACATAAATGCAAAAGTATGGTTCCATTTCCAAGCTGTACAGGGTATCTCTACCATTTACTCCTTTTCACTCTGCCATATAATGCCTGTATTGGTTGTAAACTGTCTCCACATAGATATGAAACAGTATTCCTATCTTTAGTGTGTCTTTAAGCCTCTTCTGACTTCCCATTTTGCATTATTTTTTCTTATACTCTATAATTTACTATTATATATTTGGTCGTCTGGTAACAGCCTTGATGATACACCATTAATAAATAGTTACTATATCTAACTTTATATCTACATAGTGCATTTCATTCCAAAACAAGTACTTAAGTTGACAATCTACTAATAAATGCAGTTCAAGTATCAAAATGTAATTATGCCTATGTCACAAAAATGATGAATATAACAAACTGTCGTGGTTTAGCCCCAGCCAGCAACTAAGCACCACGCAGCCGCTTGCTCACTCCCCCTACCCTGATGGGATGGGGGAGAGAATTGGAGGACTAAGACTGAGAAACACTCCTGGGTTGAGATAAGAACAGTTTAATAATTGAAATAAAGTAAGATAGTAATGATAATAATAACAATATAATAGTGATGATGATAATAATATACAAAGCAAGTGACGCACAATGCAATTGCTCACCACCCACCGACCGATACCCAGACAGTTCCCGAGCAGCGATTGCTGCCCCCTGGCCAACCCCCCACAGTTTATATGGTATGGAATGACATCATATGGTATGGAATATCCCTGTGGTCAGTTTGGGTCAGCTGTCCTGGCTGTGCCCCCTCCCAGTCTCTTGTGCACCTGGCAGAGCATGGGAAGCTGAAAAGTCCTTGGCCAGCATAAGCAGTACTCAGCAACAACTAAAACATCAGTGTGTTATCAACATTCTTCTCATACTAAATCCAAAGCACAGCACTATGCCTGCTACTAGGAAGAAAATTAACTCTATTCCAGCTGAAACCAGGACACAAACATAACCCTCCCACTTCTTGGGGGGGGGGGGGGGGGGGGGGGGAGCAGTATTTTTTTTAACTTCTCCAAGCCTCCGGGACCTTGTTTTTGAAGGTTTGATATTTACCACATCATAAAGTTAATTTTCTTTAGCATTCTTGTAGTTTTCTGATTAACACTGTCAATTTTCTTCTGAATTTTAGACTACTCTCTTGCACTCTCTGAAATTTGCTGTTTTCTTCCTGTGTTTCTGTCATTTAAGTACATGAGTGTGATTTGCTTACTAATGCTTTCCAATTAGCAAAGCACTTACTGAGCTTTCACAGTCAATATTCTGTGATGGCAGAACCAGCTCCTGAAGAACGAAAAAGTTGAGACCACAGCCCACTATTCAAATAAGTCATGAGATAGGGTAAAATATATAATCACCAGCTAGCTTAACATTTTTTAATACATGTGGACAACAATTTTTTTGCAACTGGCAAGGGAGCACTAAGCAAAGCTTAATTCCATTAGAGTCAGCCAGTATGATTGTATAATAGGAATGTCTTGCATAACTAAGTTGATAGAAAATAATGCTGCTGTGATAGATAAGAGAGTGATGTGGACAGTATGCATTTTTCAAGAAACATTGGATAAAGTTACACATCAAAGATAATTGGTTACTGTAAGGAAGCCTGACACAGAATATTAGAAATTTTAGAGAACTGGAAAGTGCATATTGCCATTAATAAACAAAAATTTTTGTCTTGGTAACCGTAAACCATAAGACAACTGTAAGACTATTAATAGGACAGACACCACACTGGATGCATGAGAACACAAGAGCACCAACCCACAGAAGTGAGTACAGTGACATTCTGCTACACTGAAAGATACGGGCACATATTTTCCAAAAAAAGGCATCCTTTTCTGGACCATTATTACAAATAAAAGTGAATCAATCTTTTCAACTTTGCGCCAGTGCTTCTAAGAAAAATAATGTACATGCAGGTGTAACAATGAAGTTGTGCCTCAATTTTTTTAATTGGAGGTAAGAGGTCACTTGTCTACCGATATTTTTTATTTGCTCTTTTTTAGTTTGTTTGTTTGCCCCCTTTTTTGTTTGTTTGGAGAAGCTGAGCTAAGATTAATTTAAGATTATTAGGAAGCCATACCTAGCAGTGAAATTTATTGGACTTAGAATAATTTCCATATAAAATTATAGAAGTCTTTAAATGCATTTGCATAAACTGTATAAAGCATTATGAAAAGATACCAGGGTGACAATTCCTGCAGTGCTGTGAGAGAGGTTAGATGATTTAAGTATTCTCTGAGCTGTGAATGATGAGATTCACAGCTGGTCTATCTCCTTTGAAATCAAGTCCCCCTAATCTCTGAAGCTCCACCACTGGTCAGCTCATATCTTCATATTCTCAGCATACATTTTCCTTAGAGACTGATGAGCCTATCGTTCTTTCAGAGAAAATATATGCAATCCTGTAGGATCAGTTCAGTATTCAGGAAGTGTCATCAACATTTTGTAATTATTGCTTGAATTGTTACACTGCTGTTTAGGAATGATAACGAATAAAAATGCCATTTATTCATAAACATTAGAAAACCTAAACATAGCCTTTGTGCTTTTGATTAATATTGAAAAGTTAATAGTTATTCTTCACTTAAACTCATATGACAAGTTTTTACATCTAACCTCTGAAATTGTTTCATAATGAGCTCTCAATGACAGACTCCACTGGTTTACTGTCTAGAATATCCATTGACTGACTGAACCCACAATGCTGAAGTAATTGTTTTCCCAGTAGCATCTATGCTTATACAGCATATGCAGTAATACATCTTTGGTTTGATTTTATTTAAAACCTTATTCTGAATTCTTTTGCCTACTTTCCGTATGTCTATATTTTCACAAGAAATCTGGAAGCATTGAACCTAAGTGCTTATATTATCTACCGATCCTATTAGTCAGCCCTCTACTGCATGCTTGCAATCTCTCTTGGAAATAGTTGGTTTATGTCTACGATAGACATCTTCTTTATTTGGAGTTGTTTTAAAGAATATTTTACAATGACGGTATTTTTAAGCTATACCCTGGTTATGCCAATTGTTCTAGTCAAATGCTGGTAAGATTGGAAGGAAAGATGGCAAATGTCAGAATTAAAAGTTGTTTACTAACCATTACGTTCCAGTGGTCTTCTACTGCCATTTTTGCACCAATATAGAGTAAAAATTCTAAAGAGTAGACCAGCAAGGACATGCCTAAACTGTTGAGAGAGCATGAAAAGAATGAACTCTTCATCTTATGCTTAAAAGTATACTTCATACAGTTTTGCTAGCTTTGACAGCTTTTACTGTTCTTTCAAGTTTCTGTCACATGACTGGTTTTGGGCTCTCACATTTGAAGCATATGCTTTTTAGCAAAATATGCTAAAATACACTGGAAAAAAAAAAAAACCATGTTGAAGCTTCCCACTCTCACAGATAATTCCTATTCTTTTACAGCTAGAATGAGCCCTTCTTTTGTTCCCACAGACATTTTTATCTTGCAAAAGTCCGTCTATAAAGGAACCAGTGGGAAATGTTCACCTGCGAGAAAATTAGCTTTGCAGTTTAGGAAAAAAATTGAAGATGTTAATGGCAGGAGGGAGGGAAAGCAAAATGTTGTTTACTATTACAGACTTAAAACATACTGTATAAAAAATTAAAAAGACCTGTCTAGTTGTGACAACCATAACTAAAAAATGATGTAAAGATACTCCTCAGAAAATCAGGAAAGGAATACGGTCTTATTTTTTAGCTTATCCTCTTAACCCATTTACTTTACCAAAGTTCAAAAGTTTCAGTAAGCTGCAAGTTACCCCAGAATGAACACGGGATACTATAGTCTATAGAAATGAGCCTTAGTATGATATATCAGCCCTTGCCATCATGCCTTTGGGTCTTTAGCATGGGGTTTAGCATTTATTTTGACAAAAGAACATTTAATTTCCAGGCCCTTTGTATTTGATTGCATTCATACTTGGAGTCAGTGCTTCCATATGAGTATGCAATAGCTTATAGGCCATCATAAACTGTTGCTCAGCAATTCCATATGACAGACAGACTCAGAAAAATGTGTTCCCATGCAAAGACATGCAATTCAAATTATTTTAGTAGACGTATTCATATAATTCATTTCTGATAATTTTATATAATTCAATCATTTTAGATGCTTGGCTTTGTAAAACAGCTCAAAATAACATTTTGCTGCCATTTTGCAGCATTGATATATATCAATATAGATTTAAATCAGGAAGCAAGCTTTTCAGAATAGATGTGAATGAGTCAGAACATATCTGACATTAATACATGTACACCTGCAAAGATAAATACACAAAAATATCAAAAAATTTCCTTGTGATCTCATTTGTATTACCCAAATAATTTATCAGTCAAACAAAGACATACACGGAAAGAACTTCTATTATACTCACTGGCAGTAGCACAATGACAGAAAAATTATGTTCAGGAAAACAGGATGAACACAATTATGAAGCATCACTTGTGCAGTGTAGTGAAAGAGAAAACTTCAAGATCAAAAGACTCATGTGCCTAAAAATCAAGCAAAACCAATCCTTATAAAGGAAGAGAGTGCCTCATCTTCCCTTACTTTGGGAA
This sequence comes from Pelecanus crispus, assembly GCF_030463565.1. Lineage (NCBI taxonomy): Eukaryota > Metazoa > Chordata > Aves > Pelecaniformes > Pelecanidae > Pelecanus > Pelecanus crispus. The sequence continues at coordinate 109,462,875 of NC_134645.1, forward strand.
AGTAATAAAGTTTAAAGTTTTATAAAGTATTAATAGTTACCAGAGAAAAATTAATTTTATCATTTGTGGTGGTAGTGGTATTGCAACAACAGATAAATCTTAAAACCTTAAACCATTTTAGTTTCCAGAGATTTCTGCCTGTTGCCTTTCACACCTTCGCCACTCTAAATTGCTGTCAAACAGAGCAGAACACTAACTTTCCTTACACCTGAGATCAGGACAGTGTTAACATTCAGTGGAATTACAACCATAGGAATAGATCTTTTTGTAGTTAAAATTGCACAACTCAACCGCATCTCTCTATTCCGAAAGTTTTGTAGAGTGACATGAGTATCTCTGTTAACGCAGTTATCAAGAATATTGGTTTCTTACAGAATTTCAGTTCTTTCCACCTAACCTTGAGCATTTCCATAAGATGGAAGATGGAAATATTCCCTCCCTCTACAGCCACTGGGGAGTGACAGAGGTAAATCTCTCTCAGATACACTAAAGGGAGACAACAGAAATTGGCTATTACCTCTGCCACCTTAAGCAAAGCTCTGAAAGCTACCTGGAATAAATACTGGCTATTGTCTATCTTCACCCCATTGTGTGAGCATGGGATTATCTTAAATTCGTCTTCGAATAATAAATAAATTATTAATCTGTTAAATTAAGGAGTTTCTTATAGAGAACAAACCCACTCATATATGTGCTTTTATACTTATTGATCACTGGATTATGATATAATGGCTACAAGCCATCCACGTATGTGGAGTATTATTCAGCACTACTCTGATGAAAAGACTGGCAGCTGCTAAAATGCTCACAGCAATGAAATAAACCGTGCTGGATATTTATCCTTTGCACTATACATAGCCCTGTAAAATCACCTAACCCTATGAATTACACTAACAAAAACTGTTGGCTGTTCTTCATAATAGATGGTGGAAAAAGAGGTTATTGTTGAGAATAACAAATGTGATTCTGAATAGTAAAACACGTATTATGAATGGGCACCAGAAGACAGTCAAAATCTTCACTCATTTATAAGCATTAAGATTGTGCAAATAATGCACTGTGGTTGCCTTCATGCTTTCCTCTAAATACCAGCCTGGATCACGATGGGGATAACTTCCTGGGTCATAAGCGACACCTGAAGGCTTTTGCCCTAGATCTTCATCTTCTGTACTTACTTCCAAGACAGAAAGAGAACTTAACCCTCTTGCAGCAAGTTATATTACTGACCAAAGCATGGTGATATAGGCAATTGCTACAACTCTAACAAAGCTACTGGGACAATCCAGCTCCTAAATTATTCTGGAACAAAGGAGAAATACTGCTGTCATCCAAAATTACACAGTACCTGATTTTCAGTCTTGTAAGTTAGTTGGTTTAGAATGGCATTGAATTCAATTGAGCAACCTGGACACATTGAACTTGTTCAGAGAGCACTTTGAAAGTGAAGGATTTATTTGACCCCTCTTTGCAAAGGCACAGAGAGGTAAGCAAATCTTCAAGTTCAGATTTTTCCTCACATCTGCTTTCTACCAATTCCAGTCTGCTCTTTTTTCTTTTTTTTTTTAGAAACTATTGATCCAGATTTAGAGTAAAGAATAGAGTAACGACAATAATAATAATTTGATTTCTTATATGTTCCTCTGTTTCATTAGTAATAGAGTTTTCTACAGTTTACAAATTAATAACTGTCCCTCTGTTATACTCTTCTCAGTGGTATCAAGTGACAGGACAAGAGGCAATGGCCACAAATTGAAATACAGGAAATTCCACTGTAAAATTAGACAAAACCTTTTCACTGTGAGGCTGGTCACACACTGGAGTATATTGCCCAGAGAGATTTTGGAGTCCCCATTGCTGGAGACAAACAAAACCCAACTGACATGGACAGTGATGTGGGCAACCCACTCAGGACCCTGCTTCAAGCAAGTGGGCTTTGACTGGAAAATCTGCAGGGATGCCTTCCAAACACAACTATTTCTGTGACTCTATGAAATAATTCCACTTTAAAGCATCTGCTGAACATGCACTCCCAGCATAAAAGCTGTCATGGTTTAACCCCTGTTGGCAACTAAGTGCCACACAGCCGTTTGCTCACCCTCCCTCCCCAGGGGGATGGGGAGAGAATTGGAAAAAAAGAAAAAAACCCGTGGGTTGAGATAAAGACAGTTTATTAGGACAGCAGAGGAAGAGAAAATAATAATAACAACAATAAAAGAATATACAAAACAAGTGATGCACAATGCAATTGCTCACCACCTGCTGATCAATGCCCAGCCAGCTCATTAGCAGCAATCGCTGCCCCCTGGCAAACTCTCCCCAGTTTATATGGTATGGAATGACATCATATGGTATGGAATGACATCATATGGTATGGAATATCCCTTTGGCCAGTTTGGGTCAGCTCTCCTGGCTGTGCCCCCTCCCAGCTTCTTGTGCACCTGGCAGAGCATGGGAAGCTGAAAAAGTCCTTGACTAGTGTAAGCACTACCTAGCAACAACTAAGACCTCAGTGAGTTATCAGCATTGTTCTCATCCTAAATCCAAACCACAGCACTATGCCTGCTACTAGGAAGAAAATTAACTCTATTCCAGCTGAAACCAAAGCTCTCAAATCATGACTGTGTTCCCAGAAGAGAACTGAACAGCTAGGAGCTCAAAGATGCCTTTGACACTGGAGATCAGTACAGTATTTCTTGCCTGATAATCTTAGACTTTACCCTATGCCAAAGTTGGTGCTATCATTGCATTCCCAAGGCAGCTTTCTGGGGCAAATGTTGGCATGGAAACAACTTTTCCAGTCTAGGCAATTTCTTTAAATAAAGATGGTAATAATATAGCAAGCTTATATCCACTACTTGTTTTCTTTTAAAGATGGTTATTAACTGAAGATTCAGTCCACCTTCTTTTCTTGGCTAATCCTTCTCTTACTGAATGCCACTCTGGAGTGAGACAATTGGCCAGTGTTCGAAATAACCCAGTTTTGTACATAGGGTTTAGAGGTCACTGCATGGTCAGAAAGGTATTTCCGTACTGCTTTATTATTACATTTATAGAAGACTAAAAGAATAGTGCATAAGCTGTTTTTCCATCAAAATATTTTTCTCCTGCTTCACTACACAGTTTACTTTTGCAGAAGCAGTTTGCGGTTTCTTCTGGCCTACCTGAGCATGCTTAGCTACACTGAAGGGGAAGGAAGCGATCCCAAAAGTCAACTCCTTACTTATTCCAGGCAACCAATACTGCTTCACTGATTTAAACCAAGAGCAAATTCCTTCTATCCATATCTGAGCACAGATGTCATATGCGAATTAAGAAACAGAACTTCATCCAGATCCTTCTTTTCCTACCTGTTTGTTCAGCTTATAGTGCCAATCACCTTCCTGTCCATGTATAGCTCATAAGAGCTCATGAGAGCACTGGGCATGAGGAAAATTCCCTTTCCTTACATCTTGAATGGCCAAAACAGTCAGGATAGATGTTTGTTATTAGTCATTTAATATTGATAGGTGAGTTAGAGCATCCGAAACACATAAAATAACAATACATTTCCCCAAAATCTGGAAGTCAGTGTATATCTAAATGTTTAACCCTTCTTGGACACATGAAAGCTATTATTTAAAACACTTGTTATTTCCTCTGCTGAGAAATACGGCAAAGCTCATCTCAAATTTTGTGTTAAGGCTTCTTGCCTGACTTCAGAAATATTTATTCTGTAAAAATAAAAATTATTATTAGCCTTCTAAGAGGTAGTAAACAGTTTTCAGCACTTCTTGCTTCCCCTTCTACTCTAACTTTACACTCTTTCAAGTAAAAAGAAAAAGTCCTATAGCCAGGAAGCAAAGCAGACCCAACAGTGGAACACATTGTGCCCGAGCACTGCCAGAACAGGGAACCATGTGTGGGATTTTCATTGAAAGACGCTTCTCAAAATGCGAGGACGAGAAAAAAAATCTGGACACTTCTCCTACACTTTGTTATACAGTAATATTTAAATAATGTCTTCAGAAATTAAAATGAACATGTTAAAGGGACCTGCTTTTATCTCTGTGTTCACAGCAGTGATGAAAAGCAAGGGGATAAAGTTCACATTCAGAATTTCGTGTGTTTATAACAGCTTCTGTGACTACAGAGCCAAACTCACACAGTGTCCTTGACCAGAAAGACACTACTGGGTAAAGGGGAAGAGCCTCAGGAGAGGGAGGCATTCCCCACAGGGATAGCAATGATTGTGGAGGATAGAGGATCTTTCCTTTTTTTTTGGCTGGAGCACCACAGAAGGAAGAAGATAGCAAGAAATTATGCTTTGCTTTCTCCAATCTACTGAGCATTTAAACTTTTCTACTGTGGATGAAGTGTTATCTACTACACCTTCTGCATGGCAGAGGTGGGGAGCAAACACTGGAGTCATCCTCTGCCTGTCTGGATCACTTTCTAAAAGGAAAAGTATTTGTCTTCAGTCTTTTTCTCTGCCATCATGCACATTTTTTTATTTTCTAACTCTAGTGACCATGGAGGAATACAGACTGTGTGGAAAGTGAAAAAATTAGGCATCTAGGGATGCTTAATGCAAGGGACATGTCACACACAGTAAGAGGGAGAAGATGCACTGCTGGCATGACCTGGGAGAAGGGAAAGGGACAGAATTTGGCAAAGGGAGATATCATGCAGTGAGAAAGCCTTTAGTATTTCCAGTTACCAGCAGAACTGTTGGCAAAACTTATGTCAGAGTCCTTCAATTGCTGATGACATTTTGTTTCCATTCAATCTGATCCAGCTGCAGCTGGGTGAACACCGTGGTGAAGGAAGTGTTGAAGCATTGTTAAGACTTGTCCCGTGTAAGACAGAGAGGTATTGCCTGTCTAGAGAGGGAAGTCAGAGGATATAGCAAGGCTTATAGTGACACACGATAGAAGAGTGCATTTGTTGTTTCTTACTCCAGTTTGCTATTAGTTTGCTAGATTCACTCTGCACGTTTGAATAGATCCTCAAATAAGCAGTATAAGAGGCAGCTTTTCTTCCTGAAGTGCTGCCATGCATAGCTTTATTAATGCCAGCCTGAATTTCTTCACAGCACTCTACATCTTACATCCATTGTGAAGTGAAGCTGATGCAACACACCTGGTAAATGATAGATAATACCAACACATCAACTTGTACGGGCTGCCGCTAGTTTCCAAGTAAATGGTTCATTTTCACATATGGAGTTTTCAGCAACCTGGATTGTGCTCCTACTTCTATTCTGTTGCATTAAAAATGAACAAAGGCATCTGACTTTAAGACAATGTCCAAACCAGGTAATTTGCTATATTTCTATATACAACCTCTTTTAAACATTTTTTTTTTTCTTCTAGTCCCATACTAAACTGTATCAACTTAAAAGGGATCCCTTACTGTTCAAAACATCCGCAGAAGGGAGAGAACAAGAACGTATGCTAGGTACTGGGAAGAATATCATTATGATTAATTCCTTGGTTGGATAATTTTGTCTGGTGATGGAGTTGTGATTAAATAGCCATATTAATTATTTATTTAAGACTGTTTAAAATATAGGTCATGGTTTCCAAACGTCTGGAGAAAATGCTTTCCATTAATCTATACAGAAAAAAAAAAAAAAAAGACCGCTGGAGTCAGCAGCTGTCTAGTCTGTCCTTAAGCATGATTTCCACCTTGCTGTATTGGGTTTGCGTGGCAAGGTTTTGGTAGCAAGGGGGCTACAGGGGTGGCTTCTGTAAGTAGATGCCCGAAGCTTCCCCTATATCCGATAGAGCCAATGCCAGCTGGCTCCAAGATGGACCACTGCTGGCCAAGGCCAAGCCCATCAGTGACAGTGGTAGTGCCTCTGGGATAACGTATTTAAGGAGGGAGGGGGGAAATCTCCGCAAGAGGAATTGCACCTGAAGAGAGGAGTGAGAATATGTGAGAGGAACGACTCTGCAGACACCAAGGTCAGTGAAGAAGGAGGGGCAGGAGGTGCTCCAGGTGCCAGAGCAGAAATTCCCCTACAGCCCCTGGTGAGGCAGCTGTGCCCCTGCAGCCCATGGGGGTCCACGGTGGAGCAGATATCCACCTGCAGCCTGGGGAGAACCCATGCCAGAGCAGGTGGATGTGCCTGAAGGAGGCTGTGACCCCGTGGAAAGCCCATAATGGAGCAGGCTCCTGGTAGGACCTGTGGACCCGTGGAAGGGACCCACGCTGGAGCAGTTCATGAAGAACTGCAGCCCATGGGAAGGACTCACGTTGGAGAAGCTCGTGGAGGACTGTCTCCTGTGGGAGGGACCCTATGCTGGAGCAGGGGAGGAGTGTGAGGAGTCCTTCCCTGAGGAGGAAGGAGGCAGGGACAAGGTGTGATGAACTGACCACAACCCCCGTTCCCCATCCCCCTGTGCCACTCGAGGGGAGGAGGCAGAGAAATCCAGAGTAAAGTTAAGCCCAGGAAAAAGGGAGGGGTGGGGGGAAGGTGGGTTTAAAATTTACTTTTTATTTCTTATTATCCTACTCTGATTTGATTGGTAATAAATTAAATTAATTCTTTTTCCCCCAAGTCGAGTCTGTGTTGCCCATGATGGTAATTGGTGAGTGATCTCTCCCTGTCCTCATCTTGACCCACAAGCCTTTTGTTATATTTTCTCTCCGCTGTCCAGCTGAGGAGGGGAGTGATAGAGCAGCTTTGGTGGGCACCTGGAGTCCAACCAGGGTCAAACCACCACAACTGCCCTTTATTTATGTTGGGTCACCTCAAGGCTGAAAATGGCACAGCTGCCTTTGGATGCCAAATTCCCATTCACCTTCATAGGTGTCCAAGGCCTTTTAGATGTCTGAAGAAATTCTGACATCAGAGTATCTGACTAATGTAGCGGCACCCCCGCCACCCTCGGGGGTCCGCAACTGCAGCTGCTGCCTGCCTGCCTGCCGGGCTCCGTTCTCACTCCCCTTGCTCTTCGGCTGCCAGCCAGCTCTCCCTGCCTACTCCTCCCAGCTCTTGTTGCTCAGCCATCACCATCTTCTAGCTCTCCTCAATCCTACAATCACATCCACTAAGCAACTGTGGTTGCCTCTCTCCCAAGTTTCCTCTCCTACAAAAGATAAAAGATTGCGCTTCTTAATATCTAGCTTCATGCACAATTCATAACATTTCTGAAAGTGGTGTCGAGCTGTGTTCTCTAACAGGCAGGACCAGTCCTGATCCTATGGAGTCTGGTAGGAGTTTCTGGTTTAATTCACTGGCTTTAGTGTCAGAGCAGAATTAGGCCATTTGATACTAAATTCTCAGGATGTGCCTGAATAAAAATAGTACAAATACTGTGGAATTCAAGCTCTTCATCCATAATATATTCATCTTGAAGTGCACAGCTGCCATGCATATATTTATGTAACTGCTATCTGTAGAAATATTTAAGCATTCAGTTCAACTCTGAAAAAAATTTAGAAAAGTTAAAGAAGGCTAAATGGTGAGAGCAAGCAAGGGGAGATAGTCATTAGACATATGTGTCTTCAGAAGGCAGCAAACCACTAACATTTTCATCTGAATCACTGAAGAAATATAGCATAGCTAGAAAATGTACAGAGAGGGACAAGGATGACCAGACATATGAAATAGAGGGGAATCTTAAGCAGACCGTAACTTTTCAGCCTATAATTAGAAAGCTTAAGGTGGCAGTGATAAGCATCTCTGTGAGACATACTATTTGCTTTTCACAGTAAAAACACAATCTGTAAAATCCTCAAACAGGAGGTTTAAAACAAAGACAATGTGATTAATTTATAGAACCCATTTCCATAACAAGTTGTTGAAATCAATAATGTAAACAGGTTAGAAACCAAGACTGGATAAATTCATGAAGCATTGAGACATCAGAAGCTTTTAAACACAGGATGACCTCCAGCCTGAGAGGACCAGACACGGCAGAAGCTGGACAAGGATCAGAGAGGGTGGCGGCAGCACTCCCTACAAACCCCCTCACCTGTATTGCTGTTCTTCACCATCAACTACTGAGACCTCTGGTCTCTCCCATTACGGCAGCTGTCACACACTTGCTCTACCGTGTTCCCAACATTCAGAGACAAAAATGCTGCAAATAACCTGGTCTATATATGCAGTAAGTACTGAGGGCTGCAGGAATATCTCTGCCTCCCCACTCTGCCCAGCTGAATTAGCTATGCAGAACCTCCTTACACCTGCCTCTACTTTTTCCAGACTTCTGTTCCCTTCCTTTCTAAACTCATCTGTGACAAAGTCTTCAGTATCACATGGTGTTACAACAAAAGCACAGTCGCATTAATCAGCAATATTTTTATTCCGTTGCATCTCTGGCAGGCTCCTGGCAGTATAGCAACAAACATCCCAGTAAAATAAATGAGCTTTTAAGTGCACCAGACTTTACTGTTCAGCTGCTGGCATGTGGTCTCTGATCAAAACTTAACTTACACAACCCCTGTATAGGCAGCACACCAAGTAGCAATAACAGCAACAACACTAATAAACAATGTAAGACACTGCTCTGACCTCAAGTTAAGAACACAGGTCAACTATCTTCCTAACTATACCAAAATCTATTACTTCAGAGGCTCTTTTCCTAAGCTACACCAACACACTACTGAATTACAGTGAGGTAGGTAAGTAGGAGCACGATGCCCATTAAATCTCCATAAACAATTAACTTTCGCAGCTGAGCTCTACAACAAAACACCCTGCCTGCTGCCATGGGATGTTACTTCACTTCATGCAGGTCATTGGTGAGGTAATAGACGGTTTTAACCAGCAACAGCAGAAAAGTAGCAAAATCCCAGCACAACACATCCTTTGATAGGTCTTAATAAAAATATAGATCAAGCTTATAGCAGAAGAAATTGCAACAAAAGCAATTACCTCACTTTAATGTATTTTAAATGTTTTTAAAGTATACAGAATTTTACTGCTACAAATACCCCAACAAAACATACATTCAATGTAAAAAAATGCCTTAAACTTACCTCTTAGTTTACACTGATTTAATATATTTTTTCTTCTACTTTTCAACTTTCCTTGCATCTTGGGAATATAGTGGTTTTCTCCACCCGCTTCCTTCCTCTCACCTCCTCCCCCTCCAATCTGGCCTCCTTTCCTTCCTTGGAGGTTTTTAAGCTTTAATTTGAGAGTGTAAAGCTGAAAAATATTTGATACAATTTTTTTTTTTAATTAGAGAATTGAGCTCCTCACCATGGTTGAAGCATTTCTGGGAACAGCACCAAAAAGCTGGAAGCTACTGCACTGAGTAGCCACAGCATCTCTCTTAAAATCATCACTCATTTATTTTTCCCAGACAACTAGTGTTTCAGCATTTTACTTACAGACATGACTGCAGTTTAGGAGACTAAGGCTAGAAATGAGTCCGAGTCTTTTTGTTCAGTTTTGGAACGTGCAAACTAGATTCCCAAATTCCAGCGTGGGCCAATCTCCAGCTGGAACAGGAACAAGACTCACCAAGTGGGATTTGACAATGTATGAGCTGAGGCTCGAGTTAGTCACATTTTCAATGAGCTCAGAAGGGTATTGATGATTATATGTTCTAACTGGAGGAGGTAGTTGTCAGTCTGCATGCAGTGTGCATGTCACCACACCGGGGAAGGGGAAATATTTTAGAGCTTGTGTGGGATTGGGCTTGCTGAATGGAGCACTTGGGAAGTCTCCTCTCCTATAATTTGGATATTGTTGCGGAAGAAAACAAAAGAAAAAAAAGAATAGGTTAGATCTAACAATTTAGTGACTGTGCAATGCGCACTCACGCTGAGGGGCGTTGAAGAGACTCAGCATTTCCATATGCTAGTGAGTGACAGCCTACAGCCTATTTTAGGTTTCCATTAATTGACACTAGGCTGTGCTTTACAGCCTCTATGTATGTATTTTTTTGTTCTTGATGTAATATGGTAAGAGGTTGCTTTCACCTAATAAAGAACATTTTCCTGATAGGAGATCAAATTTGTGGTAATGCTAAATAAGTCATATTTTCTCTAAATGCTTACAGATATTTCAGGCATGCAGATTATAGTAGTCTTCCTCTCCATTCCTTGTTTGCTTGGTCATTACATTTCAGTCTTTTCTCTTAAATCAGTCTACTTAACCACTGATTTTTATTTGCTGTGGCTTGAACAACAGCAAATTGCTCCTACAATCCATCTATTTGTGTAAAACTCAGCAATTACTTGTCTGCTCTTTTACACAATCTATCTACACATTCTTCCAAAGACCGTATTGCCCTTTTAGGTATTACACTAATCACAAACTGGATGTTTCTCAACCAGAAAAAAAAATGTTTTAATGTAATTTAGTGTGTATATTTCTGTATGCTTAATATGTATTAGCCATATAAAATCAGTTCTGAAGTAATTTATCCCAGATGCATTAGCTTCTCTTTTTTCTCAATCTGAATATGATACATTGATAACTCCTCTTGCTCGTGTTTCTAATCTCTAAGTATCTTCTATTTTCTGTTTCCTGCTGTTTACATCATCTGCTGACTTCATTAACACGCTGTTCACTTGTTTTCTTTAATACTATTAATGAAACTGTTAAATAAGGCTGAAACAGAGACCAATCATTATAGTAGCACATCGGACAACCAGAATGTGTCATCAGCCAGGTTTTCTGCAGCAAGGCCTAAAAGCCCATTTGTCAAAATCATTCCTTTTAATTGGTTTCAATAAGTTATTATTTGTAGAATTGACTGATGTTCAATTGTGGCATTACCAGAAAGCTGTTTGGGAAACCCTGGCATAGAAAAGCTGACTGCTTACGTATATGTTCTTGTTTGAACCAAACCTACAGAAAAGTTTGGATTTGCTTCAGAATGGGTTTTAAACTATTTAATTCAGTTCTCCTTTCTCTTTACCTCTTCATACTTACTATTTCATACCATAGTAACCCTTATAGATTTGAGATATTTGAATTATCTCCATGCAATTCATAAAACAATTAAGTTGCTTAAAAGCTGTGCAGAAGGGTACATGATAACAAACAAGTAATATTAATTAGAAGATAATATTAGTTATTTAAATAGACACACATAGTATGAATATATATGAATGTACAAGAGACACAAACAGTTCCAAATACATTTCCAGCATAACTAAGGGAAGCACGAGAGGTGTCTCTGTTAAACATCAAAAACAGATAAACACAGAGAAGGGAAAGACCTATTTTACCTAATAGTTACTGGTGACCTGCAAACTGAGAATAAATTAGGCTAGAAATGAGAAGGTATATAACAACCATCAGGAACGTGAGGCTTCAGATAAGTCTTCCAGTACATGTAGCCAAGGCAACGAAACTGATGTCTTTAATACAAAGCTGGCTTGGTTCACGGAAGGAGTTGTCGAGTGGTTGCTTGAAAAGGCAGTGTACCCAGCCCTGATCTCAGACATGCCTGTCCCTATCTTCCTTCCAGCTCTACAAGCACAAGAGTGAATATCAACAAATCTTAAACCCTAACTTTCTCTTTGCAATTGCTGATTGTTCTCAAGCACATTTTCTTCATCCTGCAAGTCTGAAATTAATCCTGCTCAGTTTTGATGCACCTAAACTGCCTCATGAAATCTAAGAATAAGAAAATGAAATTATTATTCTTCATTACTAAGTAGACACTAGTAGCAAATTTTTAAGTGGCAAAATTCTTTCCTCTAAAACATTAATTATCCGTAAATACATGAGGGGGAAAGCTTCACAAGCAAGGGCACTCCTGAAAACAATGGACTTTAGCACTGGCCAGGATCTTTGCTGAAAAGCTCTCTACTCCTGACATGGAGCAGCTGTATTGGGGTCTGCTGCCTTCCCAGACATGTCAACACAGACCTGGGGAGAAAGGAAATAACCTAGGCCACAAGAACACACCCTTGCTATTTGTTCTCCTTTCAGTGCCAAAAAGCATGGAAATCTCTCATGGGTTAGAAAAGATGGAAAATATTTGAATCCAGGTCCTTGGATCTATCTGGGATCTGTAGAGTGTCAGAGCTGATAGCAAAGGACAACTGGGCATTTTTGTACTCATAACATTTTGGGGATATAGGTCATTTCATTCGGAGGTTTTCAGCTCAGAACCAGACATGCAAAAAATTCAGCAGATCCCTTTTTATACATTATAAACTAGTCTCAGTTAATAAGAGCATCAAAAGGTTTGCTCATGGATATGTATGAGATTTCATGGAATGAAGTGTTCTCGGTCCTCCTTGGAGCATTCTCTTCTAAGTTTTTAACTCTTATCAGTGGAAGAAGCAGCTTTGGTGAAAGGACCTATTTAACCTTTATAGTGTATTATTTACATAGACTACTCAAAGAAAAGTAACAGGGCTGTTACTCTAGGTATGATGTCTTTCTATGGCTGAATAGTTCTTGGCCTCCTGAAAGCACACGATTCATTGTTTTCATCAGCCTATGATCATAATGATACAAAGAAAAATCACAGTAATTATAGAGCAGTCTTCACAAGAGCTATATTTAATAAGCTATGTTCATCTCTGTTCCAACTCCACTAGCTTCTGTCAAAAGCAAGGATATATTTAACCATTATGTGCTAGCTTGCATAGCTACAATTATTATCCTTGAGAAAGCAGTAATGCTCTGGTCCATTTAGAGGTTAAACCTTGCTTTCTGTCTGTTAACAAAAATACCAAATGGTTGAAATAAATTGAGAGAGCCATAAATGTTCACGGAGTTCAAGCAAAGCATTCTTTCTGAAATCTCATCTAAAAAAGGCTTAATTGTATTTTCTGCTTTTCCATTTGACAACAAAAAGGGTAACAAAAGGCAAACATATACATACATCTGTAAGTATGGATGTATAAGCATGCATACAAACATATTGGCTAGAAATACTGGTCAGCAGTCTATCATCAAAACTCTTTTTCATTGGATTACTAGTTGCTGTAGCTTTTGAGAACTACAATTCAACTTCAGAAGTCCATAAGAAGTTCAAAAAAAATGGAAGACAAAAATATTCTCTTTGTCTAGAGGAGACCACAATCAATGTATGAGACAGCAGGAGGAGACAGACAGCTGTGTAGCACAAGGAAAAAATGACAAAAATTTGCTCAGCGTACATCTCAGCACATGAGAACATAAACTGAGCATTAGATGTAATCTGTTGCCATCACCAGGTGGTTTACGTAAACATTTATCAGCTATGAGGCCTCTGCAAATGTTATTTTCATTTGTCACTGGAGATTTATTTCAATATAATATGAGCTAATAAGAAGAAAGCTTAGGGTACCAGCATAGCCTGGTGCTATTTTACCCGCTGAATTTAACCGGGGAAAAATAATTCAGACTATCTTGCAGGAAGAAAAGGCTTGTTACTGACTTCAAAGGGCTCACTAACAGTAGCATACAACTTGCAGTCTGGCGTCATTTCAGTCTCACTGATTCTTGATAATTAAAAATACTGTTTACTTCATAGTACATTTTTAATTTAAAAAACCTAATTTACATAGTTTCTTTCTTATGCTCTTTGCGAACACGTTGCATTCTGCCACACAGGTGTTTACTTTCCACTGCCCTGAAGAGGAAGCCTTGAACACTCAGGGGAGAAAGAATATGGCCTGGAGAATTAGATCTACCGAACCATCATGCAATAATTCACCATTCGGGGCAGGAGGGATAAAGGGGGAAATTTCACATAAGTTACGAGAGGGGCCAGACAATGGGGCCACACAATAACTCGGATAATATTAAGAGAATAAAATTTAAAGATCCTAACAATCTGCTTTAATGCCATGCCAGAACTCCACATGTCCATCCTATTATTAAAAAGCATGAAATACCATAAAATCCTCCCATCTCATCTACTGCGCACAAGATATCCACCTTCCCACCCTGCCATCCAATACAGCTCAGAATTATGTTCTTATAAGACTGAAGATAAAATGTGCTGTTCGCTAAAATAAAACTTTGAAAGCATACACTGTGTTTATAGGCTGGCTCACATTCACAAGGATCATATGTGTCTGTGCATGTATACGTGAGCGTATGAGACAAGAGTACTGAACCTATTGATTAATTTCTAATTAAAAGACAAGAGGGTGAAGCACTGGGAAAATTCTGAAGCAACCTTGTATTGTGATATGCAGAAGAATGCAAGCTGCAGTTCATTGGTGTCTCCATAGAAACAAGACATATTGGAGGGTGTAAGACATTGTCAGAGGACTAAAAAATTTCAGCTTCAGCAGAAAACAGAAAAGCACCTGAGGGATTTTTTTAACCAGGAAAACAAAATTAATTGTTCATTTCCCATATAGGAAGCATCTGGTTTTTAGATGAGTTACTTAACATACACCAGGCTTAACTTATGGACTGGCTAATCCTATGATTTTCTAATCCATAAAATCTGTAGAAAACGCATGGTTACACTTCTAAGCATAACGCCAAAGATGAATATAAGTAGGCTCTCAATGAATAATTGAAAGCTCTATTCAATGTGCTGTTAATTCTTGGCACCATTTTCACACTTGCTTTAGACACAGTACTTATGCATTCATATGAATATTGGCCCATATGCAGAACCCTGGGACCCAAAAGGCATCCCCAGGAAAATCAAAGGCAACAGGAAGACGTTGCTTCAAGAAGACACTACGCTCTAAACCTGCTCAGCATCCCTCCTACTTCAAATGAAGAGAGACGCACAGCGTGCAGCTGCAGCGCCTATTTTTAAGAAATTGAACCCCCACACAGGATGGATTAAAAAAGGCTCATCTCCTTATGCCAGACCTGAAGCTACAGCCAGAGGGGTTTTTTTATATGTGACCGAGAGACCTGTGCCAGCTGGTAGCTTCACAAGCTGGGTCGCTGTTCCCTGATTTTCTGTCCAGACCTGGCTACTGCAGCCTCAAGGGCAGTCTGCCAGCTGAACCAACCTCAGCACCCTCAGCTCCTCTCCTAAAGATATTCCTTATCTGTGGAGCTCCCCAGTGCTGGAGATAACTCTGTCTCCTTTTCTACGGAAACAAAAACGCTGGGGAAATTATTAGTTAGCAGTTTCCCCATCAAGTTGTTTCTGCTCTGTTTCCACAAAAGAGCAGAAAGGCTGTCACGCTGCCTCCATCGCCGGGGGTACAGACGAGGTATACACCTTCCTGCTTGCGCTCTACAAGTGAACTAAAGTTGAGAACTGCTGTTAAGTTTTGGCTGGAGGTTGCTGCAGTTTTAGGAGCCTCTCTGAGGGCTGCATTAAGAGACTGCATGTCAGACACCAAAAGAGAAAAGGTCCTTCAGACTAATCAGGCCTTTTCCTGGTGGCATTGCGTGCCATGATGCCGTGGCGATGTCTAACCCTTCCACAGCAACTAGCCGCTTTAAGGCTGCTTAGTCAGGAAGACGAGGATTAAGGAAACGGATGAAAACTACAAGACTTCCCAGCTGCAAACAAGAATTAAGGGCTCTAAAAAGATGTATCAGTGAGTGGGAAGGAAAGAAAAGGTTAAAGTTAACGTGAAGAGTTATTTCGGAGCTTTTTGGTGTGCATGTCACACATAACCAAGTTCTGTACAGAGCACCCATATTAGTAAAAATATTCAGAGGACGTACTGGAGACTAAGTATTATGCATCTTTTTTATCAGTTCTGATCTTCATAATAAATATCCAGGCATTAGAGCCCTGCCAGACTGAGGCAGAGGATGCAGACTGATTCTCTAGCTCTCTACAGATTTGCTTCAGTATACATCTAAGAACAGAGACAATCCTTTAATTAATAAAGCATGGCATCTTCCAGTCAATTGCCAAAACTGATACAGAACACAAAAATGGGAGTAAGAGTGATTATGGCTCATTTGTGTCCAGCTGTGCTTTTTAGCATTTGTGAAAAGATGGAAATTCAGAGAAGTGGGAATGGATAGACACTCATGTACACTGCAGGTTCTCCAATCTGTGCACCAGAGCTGAAAGCAGTGAACTTGCTTTACAGTCACTTATCTTTCACAAACAGGATCACAAATACATTGCTGCCTGCATAGGGTCTCCTATGAAAGTGAAAATTGATGGGTACGCATGCAAAAGAAAAATATTTTAGAAGAGATGCAGAAATGATGAGAAATAGTTAACATTGCTATTTTTTTCTAAGGAGGATAAGAAATAAAAAAACTTGGGATTTACTTTTGCTGTTATGAGGACTAATGCAATGGCCCTGTAATTGACTTTTGGGCTTCAGATAATCACTGATATCATCCTATACCTTTGCTTATATTTGCCATTCTTGCCTACATGATCAGTCTTACTGATGTTAAGGGCATTTCTCACTCAAGCAAAATTTACTCAAGAAATAAGAGATACCAACAAAAGCATGTTTTTCTGAAGGACATAATTCTAGGCTGCTCCTTTAGGGAATGTCTTAAACTCCTCTTTGTTACATCTAAAGGAAAAGACAGAAGAGTTGCGTGATCTCAAATATTCTAGCTTCACATCCTTCACTGTGATCACAACTTTATGCCTCCTGATTACTTACAGACACTGATGTACAATGAGGAAAGGCTACAATAATTTGAAATCTCTTTTCCCCTTTCCTGTACCCCTTATCCATTTCCCACACAAGGCAATGAGAAAGGGAAATGATTAACATTTTTCTCTAGTTGTGCTACTTATTAATAAAAGTCAGACTGAAGGGACACAAAGAAATTACACTCAGAAAGGAAGAGTGCACCACAACACCTGATACACAGTTGCTGTTGTGTAGACCATGATCATATATTACTGCAATTCCAGATTAAATTAGATGGAAAGGGCTTGACACATCTCAGGAGAAAATTAGCTATAGCTTACCCAATAAAGTCTTTATTATCCGTGAAGCATGCTTGACAGTTATTTTTACTAAGTATGATACTTTATAGGAGGCTATCCAAACACTCTGACTAAATGCTTTATTCTATCGCAGTTTATAGGTGCCTTCTTTGGTATTAGATCTACCGCATCAAAAACACATATCTGTATCATGCAGTGACAGAACTTCAGTATGATTTTGGCATTAGTAATACACATTGAGTTCCCAGTAATGACTTAATGTGTCACGCTTACATGCATGTATGAAGATGACTTGCACACTGGACAAACCAGAAAAGACCCTTCCATACACTCTCACTAGTTCAGTTAAGAGGCAAATCTACGCCCAGACCTAAGTGGTTCAGGTCTATGTAGCAAACATCAGTGATCCTAACAAGTTGTTTGGTCCCAGGGCTATGTTAGGCATTGCAGAGGCATCACAGCTGAATTTTCCTCATCTCAGTTCTAGGAACAGTGAGATCAAAGATCTCTGCCAGATCTTCTGTCCCCGCAGATGCACACAGAGCCAAACTTTCCAGAGATTCAAATTATCTGGGTAGCCAAGGCTGTTGACTCAGCACAGGATATATGAAGTTTTAGCACAATTACTGGAGAAAACACATTGGCCATGCTGGCTGTCATAGAATTTTGTCACACACAGTTATCAGCTGTGTGGGAAAAATCGTGAACAACTTTTATGGAAGACTGAAGACTACTGCAGTGTGTCCATCATCCAGGTCAGTGGTTATGGCTGTAGTGTGAGACTGCTGAATAATGGGTTTAATTTCATGCTTTGACAAAGGCTTCTTAAGGGACATGAGGGAAGTTACAGAGCCTCTCTTTAATTCTTAAAATAAGGATAATGATCTTTCCTCACTTCAGAGGTGTGCTCAGATGAAGATTGAGGCAGGTTGCTGCAGTGTGCAACAGGTTCACATGAGTTTGTTCCTATATATATATGTGTATGTATGTATACATATACATACACACATCTACGATTCTCAGCAATGGATCAATGTCAAGGACCTCACACAGTGAGTTTAGATAAACACCCCAAGTTCACGTGCTTTCCTAAAATTCGGGGGCAGCACTTCCTACTTAGAAGGAGAGATGATTTTGTAAATATAAGCATCTTTAGAATATACTTCTTAAATCCATCCAGGACAACATAGTGCAATATTCTTCCTTTAGTTATTTTACTACTTTGGCATATAACATATTGATTGTGAGCATATTTAAGTGAGTTTGTTTGGGGTTTTGCATTTTGCATATTTAATGCAAGCTGCTTTGAACAACTTTACTACTTTCCTTAATTAAAATAAAATAAAGCAGAAAAGGGACACATTAATTTTCCTGCCAGAGTTGCATTTAGCCCTAAGCACTTTGAGCAAGGCACAGCGATGCACAATATGTCACATAGTAATTCTGCCTGAGTAAAGCTCCTGATATTAAAGAATAACCATGCACCCAAGAGACAGTCAGCCTCAGACGCGGACAGATTGACACAGCATGGTGCAACATTTTTGTCCAGAATCTGGAAATGCCTGCTTGTGAAACTTTGGCAAGAGTAAGCCTGCACCATGTGCATCTCCTTGTAAGTTTAATTGTCTGTATACAAGCTATTAGCCTACCTTCAGGAGTTACTTTTCTTAATATTTTCCTCCTCCTTTTGCAGCATTCTAGCTAAATGAATATGATTAAGTCAAATAAATGAAAGGCAATCCATGGTAATTTGAGGCTTTTGACCAAGTCTGAAGGCAGAGCTGCTGAATAAGACTAATAAATAAATAAATAAATAAATAAATAAATATTTGGCTCTGAATCAGTCCTGCTATTCCACAGGCTGAATTGCTCAAGGCAGAGGTTACTTTAGTGTGGACCACAGCTCTCCAAAGCTAACTTGTTGATCTCCTGCTATCATTGCACCACAGTGCAGACCTCCTCTTGTATTCCTCATTATCACCTCTACACTGTAGTAAATAATGGAGCTATGCTTGAAGAAAGAAAAAGGATATAAGAAACCCCATCTAACAAAAAGTTGCACTAAGAAACAGTGGTCAATCCCATTGAAACTGCAT
The DNA here is from genome assembly GCF_030463565.1 of Pelecanus crispus. NCBI lineage: Eukaryota > Metazoa > Chordata > Aves > Pelecaniformes > Pelecanidae > Pelecanus > Pelecanus crispus. Next base: position 109,481,725 of record NC_134645.1, read on the forward strand.
GACAGATCTGCAGCAAAATCAGAGATTTCTTAGAAGAATTTGTATGCTGATTACCTAGTTAGTAGCAATTATCAAAAGAATGCTATATAGATAAATCAAGACACCCACAAAGAAAAGGCATTAACTGAAAATAGGCACGATATATTTCACATCTCTACCTTGCATTTCAGTGCCACAGCACAATGAATCACTGTGAATAGCACGATGACGGCTTCTTTAGAAGGCACATCTATCTCTCTGCTAAAAAGGATGAACACACTGTATGTATTATGTCCTGTGTAAGTCTATTCAGATACTTTAACTGCATTACAAACTGTACAGGCTATACATATCACTTGCATGTGTTGTCCACATTACTGTCATCAAGATAGTCCCAAGGTATCACAATCACAGTTTTTCTCGGTGTCTAACTTTCTTTCGGAATTATACAGTTTTCTTGGATAGTTGCTTTGGGCTTGGTTTCATAGACATAACAGTTTAAATAGGCACAAAGTTCGTTCTCATGTATCTGTAGGCTACACAGGGCTACATGTAGGCTTCTGCGAACTTACACAGGTGTCACCGCCAGCAGAAATCTGAAAAACACGTAATTACATAGTTCTGCCATTGCTGTGGGATCTCTTTGAAGACATGAACCATTTTGTTCTCTGTATGTGCACTCCAGCCGTACAGGAAGGAACTCAGCATTGCTATCAAGTTGCAGTCAAAGTGATCTGGAAGGTAATCTACACCAATACGTTGCAGTGCAACTCGCATCCGAGGACATGGCTAAACCTCCGCTTGCGAAGGAGATGTGCTGCCTGCTGCTCCCCTTCAAGGTGAGCTCTTCGAGGAGAAGATGCTGTGCAGTGCCCTGAAAGCAACTGGAGTAGCTGCCTGCCGGTGAGGCATTTCTCCTCCATCTGGAAGGTGTTCCCCGTGAGCAGCCGGGGCTGGTCCCCTCTCTAGCAGCAAGGAAAGACTCATCCCCTCCTTGCGGGCTGAGGTGAGGACGCACAGCCGCACAGGCTGCTCTCATGACCATCTGCTCTCATTTCTATCTTGTTGGATGCTCTACAGCCTCGCATGGTCTGGACCATATCAAAGATGGACAAAAAAAGGCATGAGTCTTACTGCTTCCACAAATCTATTTTTCCTCATATTGAAATGCTTTGGAAATAGTTGATCCACTCTGTCAAACTTGAGGATTTTTCTCTAAAAAAAACCTACAGGAGAATAGTACTTAAAAGAGCTTTTTTATGAACTAAAACACTATGAAATTTTCCAAAATATAGCTATTTTGGAATACTCCGCTAAAAACTGGCTTTCCCCACCTAGAAATTTTCTGTGACTCTTTTAAAAATGAGTGCAACATAATCTCCAAAGACATCAGAATAAAATAGATTAGGTTTTAAACAGAAGAAACTCAGGACAACTTTGAAATTTCAGATCGGGCTTTCATTTTTCATCCAGGTCTGCCCTACACTCTTTCCCTCTCCTGAGAAAAAGGCAGGATGCAACTGCAGAAAAAGCTTACATTACTGAATTTTCTATTTGCTTTGCCCACACATCATTACCTACACACCACCCATACTACCTAAGGCTCTTTAAATTGCTGCTCCACACTGTGATAACCAGATATATTAAGAACTTCTTATCTGAAACAATTTTAAACAAAAAAGCACTGTACGGGGTGCAGGTGCCCAGGTTTGTTATTGAGGGGCTGCGGGGCGGCCGCTGTGAGGGGAGGCCGGGGCTGCCCCGTGCCGGACACAGCCGGTTCCAGCCGGTTCCAGCCGGCTCCAACCGACCCAGCGCAGGGCACGGCTGAGCCCACAGCCACCTCGGTGGCGCCTCGGGGAAGGCGTATTTAGGAAAGGGAAAAAATGCTGCACAATAGTGAGGAATGAGGTAAAAAAAAAGCGGGAGAAACAACTCTGCAGACACCAAGGTCAGTGAAGAAGGAGGGGGAGGAGGTGCTCCAGGCCCTGCAACAGAGACTCCCCTGCGGCCCCTGGAGAGGGCCGTGGTGGAGCAGCCATCCACACTGCAGCCTGTGGAGACCCCTTGCAGAAGCAGGTTTATCCTGAAGGACTGCAGTCTGTGGAAGGACCCACGCAGGCAGGGGAGACGTGGGGAGGAAGAAGGGGCAGAGAGGAGATGTCATGGACTGACCACAATCCCCGTTCCCCATGCTTCTGCACCACCCGGGGTGGGAAAGGCAGAGGAGTCAGGTATGAAGGAGAGAGGTTGAGCCCAGCAAGAAGGAGGATGCCAGGGGAAAGGTGGTGTTTTCGTTTATCTTTTCTTCTCACTATCTAAACCTACTGTTAATTGGCAATAAATTAATTTTCCCCAAGTTGAGTCTGTTTTGCCCAAGATGGCAACCGGTAAGTGACATCCCTGCCTTTACCTCATCTCACAAGCTTCTTCACCTTATTTTCTACCCCGTCCTGCTGAGGAGGAGGAGTGAGAGAGCGGCTGGTTGGGCATCTGGCAGCTGGCCAAGGTCAACCCACCACAAGCACTGAAATTAGAAAAATACATTGTTCTAGAAATTAAGTACAGCATCACAACAGATATTTTGTCAATTAAATAAAAAGCACTGCTTTAAATCATCAATACAAAAATACATCACGATTGTAGGGATCTGTATAACTAAGAATTACGGAAGAGGTTAACAGATGAACATTTATCTGTCTTTTATAACAACAATAAAATTGTTAAATAGCTCAGTAGAAAATACACTGTTCCTTGTTATTTCTGCAGACTGAAAACAGTGAAAGCCTTCCCCTGCTTGAGGTTATCTAGCAAGCATTGGATAACAGCATAGGGAAACAGATTCCAACATTCTGCTAGACAACTAATTCGGGTATCGGAAGAGGCACATTCAACCCCTGTAGTACATCAGTGGCAAGTGAGAGAAGAACACTATGAGCAGAGTAGGTAGGGAATGGGTCATTTTGTGCAAATAAGCAATCTAGTCCAAGCTAATACACAGGGAAATCAAATCAACTCTCCAGACTAAGCCTTAGTTACAGCGATGTAAACTTGGAATCATTTAAACTAATGCCTTAGTGATTCAAAAGATAATCTGCTTTGTATAAATGCTAAATCACTAACCCCTCCAAAAAACCAGATGTCAGTTTTTACAGGAAGATGATATATAAACATGTTCTTACTAATCTACATGAATCAACGTCATCTTCCTGAAAATAAGGTTCTTTCAGCTCTCAATTCAGATTTATACTTACTTCTTGGGCAAAGAGCTTACTTTTTTTCCCTCCCTCAACACGCTACTTATATCTTATTACCACAATACATCTGTCCAATACCTTTTATTCTTGCAATATACTAAGCTCTTTTCTTCATTTAATGTTGCCATTACCAGTGCAACACCACTTTCTGTTTTATTCTTGTTTTAATAGAGAGAAAAGAAAGCTATAAAAAAAGTCTCCAGAAAAAGTCTCCAGCTGACGCAAGACTGTTACAGTTCTGATTTGCCCAGGTCTCTTTTGATGCATAAAATGTGTGAGAAAAACCAAGTGAGTTTTAGAGCATGTATTTTAAAAATTTCCATGAGCATTCTCATTAATATTATGTCTAACCTGGCTTTGAATATATGAAGAACAGCTAAGAGATTCTCCTGGCTTCTTAGTTTACCCCCTAACCCCATGAATATGATTTTTAAGAGATGCTTTTCACAAGTCAGTAAGGGCCAAGGCTGTAGCTTTAGGCAGCAATATGTTAAGCAGAAAGAACCACGTTTATGTCTTCTAGATGGACATCAGTGTACTCTTACATCAGATTTGGCCTACTAGCAAAATGCCCCAATGATTTGACTGAGAGGATCTATAACCTTTTGCTAAAAAGCAAATGAAAATCACAGAAACATCATTTTGAAACCAACCTATAGAATACTCAGTCAGATGTCTGAATCTATTGATTTTGTAGGTTTAGAAGGTTTGGTAGATCCCTACTTCCCTTTACTTGGGTGCATCTTTATTTTACTACTCTGATATTCTATACAACTTCTCTGTAAGAGTGTCCTTCATGTGAAGAGAACAGCTGCTAGCGTGGTAATCACAGTGTCCCCTTCTGTGTCGGAAACAGTAGCTAGGAATCCTGTTCTCAATTGTTATTTTTCTGTTCATGACACATCACAGCTGCATGAATAAGACCACTTAAATTTAAGCATGAAAACATTAATTTAAAGTGTTTTGTTTGGAGGAATCTCTATTATTCAATATCCAGTACTGTTTTGATCTGTTCACAAATTTCAATGTCTCTGAAAAAATTTCAAGCACATCAGCTTTGTCTGAATTCCCTTGGACCAGGGGCACAGGTGCCATACCCACATGACCAGGAGCTATGCAGTCCCCCAGCCTGGAATTCCATGGAAATCTCATCTTTTCATAACCAACTGACCACCCCAGATTGGATTCTTAATGGCACACTACCTGGAAATTCAAGTGCAGCCTCTTTTATTTTCAAAGTAACCCATCTGAAGACAGTTAAACTTATTTGTTATGAATACATAACATGAGTGAAAATTCTAGAAAGCAAAAAATATATTCTTTCACCCTTGGGGGATAAGGGAAAAATGTTCATATTGCATTCAGAAAACTGGCAGTGCTAAACAAAAAAATTATAATGGTTTGATTTCTTGCTATCTAACTGCTAATGGAATTTGGAACGAAAATCAGTAAAATAGAAATTGTCCATTAAATTAACATTCTAGCAATACTCTTTTGAAATACAATTTTAAATATCTGAGTTGATTTCCAGGTCTCTGTGCTACTTGTGGATATGATTTCTCCTCTTTCATTCGCATGCGCAATGCAGTAGTAGGGCACACATGGCACCTTTCAGGCTAGCTGGTTTTCTCAGTGCTTCAAAACTAACATACAAGTAAACGAAGAATTGTTACAGACTTGCACTTCCAAGTACTTCTTTACAATAGACTTAAACGAAATCTCACCAGTGGCAGTGACATATATGACCATGTATTTTCAATTTCAAAACCTTAATTTTTGAAGCTAATGCAAATCTGCATTCTTTATTAGGTCTTTAAGTTTGCCCTTGCTTGACTACTGCTATAATTTTAGGATTTAAATCTAAAGAAATGGAAAAGAAGGTTGAAGAAGAGATTTGAAAGTGAGCACATTAATGGCCAGGTTCCCTAGGTGCCTTCACTGATTTTTGCACGCAGAGTCTCTTTCACTGGACTTCTTCAGAGTCCCAGCAAATTGACAGAAGAGAATCAATGGAAATGTCTGCCCTTCTGTGAGGATAATTTCCCCTTGCTCAGCATAGACAGAAACATTTATGGACACCATCAGATATAATTTCTATTAATTTATGTCAGTAGTGCTTCCCAAATATATCAAGTGGGCAACTCCTGCACTTTTATCTCAAAGAAGACAGCCTTCTGCTACCTGGTAAAGTATTATCATCCCTACTTTACAGAGGAATGACTTGCAAAGAAACTGTGTGACTTGTTAACAACAAAAAATGTTTTCAGCACGGTCACATCTCCACCCTCTACCACAGTGCCTGAAAAACTCATCCTGCTCTTTTCTTTGTCAGGAATAATGTATATATCCCAGAACTTTTTTTTCCAAATATCCAAGTAGTAATTTATTATTCTATTATCTGCTGCTCATGGCATGAGCTTGTAAGTGAAATAAAAATACCTGAATCAGAGGGATTCATCTGGTAAAAAGCCAGTATGACTGTTTTGTTACTTTTCTGAAAAATCACATATTGGTCCCCCAAGAGTCTGGCTTGCAAAGATCAGAAAAAACAGTGTCATTGCATGAAACAGTGAAGACTGAAGTATTTATGAACTGGTTAAATTGCAGCCCTGCATGAGGGTTTGGAGGAGACTGTTAATTATTCATGTATAAATTAAGAGTGGAAATTTTAAATTTACTTATCGACAGTCTTATTCACTTCCGAATCCTATCACTATACGATGATTATTTGTCCAAAATCCACCCTGCACTGATTTGGTTATTTAAAATGTAAACAGTTACTGAAAGGGCTTATCTGAGAATTGTCTACCCACATTTAAAAGAGTTAGGACCAGAAGTCCATTGCTAGAGCGCCGGTGTCAGGCTTGGACTTACTTTGCTGATTGCACTAGGTGTGCGGCCACAGAGCAGGACAATGAGCTGAATGAGGGAAGGCACCGCACAGTTTTTAGCATCCTGCCTAGCTTTTGTGGCCCGTGCTATCTGGCAGTACCTCGGAGGAGGCACACGCTGCTCTTTCTGCCTCTCTAACTCGAATTGTGTGTTTGTGTGTGCATATGAACAAGTGCCTGCCTCTGCTCACACATAACAGCATTCCTGTATGAGACCAGGTACAGGAGACACAAGATCCTACGAGAACAAGAGAAATCAGAAGTGAATCTCAAGATTACATTATAATAAATACATATCTGTTCTTGCTTACTGAAGCACAGACGTATCCGTAAACCCCCATGCTCAGATCAGACACTGAGGGGTTTAATACAAAGCAGTTAGTGTCTAGACAGCTTTGTCCTATCTGGGAATCATGAGAATGATAAGAAGCAGGCACTCACTGCCCAGCAGGCACATGAGGGATCCATCAAAGTAGTACTACAACTAGCTTCAAGGGCGACCAAACAAAAGGCTGAGATGACATGCACGGTCCTGGGAAAGGGAGTTTCCCATGTGAGAAAGCATTTCCCTTTTCCCACAGCACCTTAACCCAGAACTAAAACCAAGGACAAGCTCATACTCATTTTCATCTAGAGCGCACCCAAACTATTACTACTACTGCTTTCTTTATAAGGCAACATTGCATTATAAGCCACCATGCTAATATTGACATAAGTATAGTAAGAACCATGCACATTGTCTTCCATGAAGCTCATTGAAGGTCTGAAATGCACCAAAATCTATAGGATTTTAGAGCATGGCCATGGAACTGCCTTCCCATGGAGTCTGTGCAGGAAACCTGAAGAACACCCAGAAGACTGCACAATACTACTACATACTACTGCTGAAAAGTGTCCTATGCCGTCCAACTTCTCTAGCACATATTACATCAAAAAATTTATGTCTAAGTAGGTTTTCTGCTATTGTTACCTCACCATCCCAAACTTGGTTTTTATCTGTTTCATCACCCTGCTGAACCCATTTTTGACAGCTGCAGTGTGAACGCTAAGGACAGGGGTTCACCTTTGTTTCCTGTTATAAAAACAAGGTCTTACTCAGACAGTGCTTAGTTCCATGAAGTCCTCTTCCTTCATTTGCTTTATAGGTGCTGCTAGAATGGAAATCATACTGATAAGCGAGCCCTCCTGTTCTGCAGTAATATTGAAGAGAAACGCTGTATCAAAATTGATGGCAAAATCTTGCAGATACTTCTCCCCTCACAAGAGGTCATTCATTTATTAATAATTTGATCTATTTTAAGAATCCAACATTTAGAACAGGTAAACTTATCAAGCTTGTTAATATTTCTTTGGCTGTAGATCTGATTTAAGAGGCTCTTACTGGAAGTTAGTCTTGCTGGTAGTTCCAGATCTTTTCTTGTATTAACCTCAAAAGCCCCAAGTTGTGCTAATTGACAAGTTATCTGGTGTGCTTTAAAATGGAACTGTGAAACAGTACATTCAAAGAAAATGGAACTACGCACACACACACAAAAAAGAATAAAAAACAAAAGGGCCTTTTAGCTTGTTTCTGCATGTTTTTGAAAAAGCCAGTTTTGTCAAAGCTGTGGTTTGGAGTGTGGCCACAGAAAGAGCCAAGTCAGCACAACTGGGCGCACTCTGGGTGGAGAGTGGGAAAGAACAAGTGTCTGTGGGCAGGATGCGAACTTCTTCAGATGGATCTGCTAAAGGAATAATGAAATGGTGCCACAACTTCAGTTAAAATATGGGAGACATAAATGCTTAGAAGACAGTTCGGAGCAATAGCGTAAATTAATTGTCTAATTGTAAGGTATAATTTAAGCTTTTACTAAGTCTATCAAGATATATACAGCCTACATATTTATGAGAAAAATACCATTGACTCCGTATAATCAATAAAATCAAGAGTCCCTATGAGATTCAGCTACTTAGCCTGCCAACCTTTATGACATTACAGTATTATTCCTCTTGGTTTAAGATGTTTTCTTCTTTCAGCTGCTGCTAAGCCTGCACAAATGGGAAGAAGCCAAATGATTGCACTGAGGAAACAGTGAGGCTGAATAGATACAAAATGCTGTCAAACACACTGAGTGAACAGAAAAAATATGCCTTTAATTTCTTTTAGTTCTGGCCTGTTACTTCCTTCAGCAGTTGGGCAGGGGGAGGGAAAATAAATCAGATGCGAGAATGATTGTTGCAATGACAATACCCCACTTAAAGAGCTATTGATAAAATTTATAGGACTAAAAATGCATGAAGAAAACTAGGATTAAAAAATCACCTCTGGAGATATGTACAGAATAGCCCCCGAATTCTGCGCCCTCTCCTAGCCCTGCAGCTGACGTGAACAGCAAGGGATGTGAGGCTTGGGGGTGTTTAACCCAGGCCTCATCTCTAAAAGGAGAGAACCAGCACAAAGAAGGGCTTTCTAAGAACAAGCACCTCCCCTGAAAAGCCTAATACCCTCAAAACCAAGAACACCTGAACGGGGCCCACTCTTCGAAGCAATGTCGAGCTCACTGCCCCCTCCAACCCTGCAGCAAAATTTCTGTAGGAGATGAACAACCTCCGTTCGGGTTTCCTTGTCATCACGTAGAGGAGAAGCCACAGCGAGGGAGTTACCGTGGCTGTGTGCTGAATTAACATTGATCACAAACACCTGTTTTCCTTTTTGATCCCCTGCTTTCAAAGCGCAGGACTCCACCGGGGTGCTGGCAGCAGGTGCGCGGCGCTACAGATAGGCACGCGGCTCCCCGGCTGCGCAGCCCGAGGAGCGCTCTACGCTGGCTCCCCTAAGCCACACACGCTCACCAGCTATGCCATCGCCTGCGCTGTGTTACGGCAATATTTATCTCGACGTGCCTGGCCTGCCCTTGCCCCTCCTCTCTCCGCGGGTAAAGCACACGAGGTCTGGAAGAGCTCTTCCTCTTTGTGAACTGCTGTGAGATTTCTGCCTGCAGGAACAGTACCTGGATCTGACAAGTGAAAAAGCAGCCTGATATTTTCTGGCCTCTATTATTAAATGGTGGGTTGCCCTTATCATGATCCCAGTTAAGCCAGTAAGTGTTTTGCCATCAGCTTCAGCAGAAGCGTGTTCAAGCCCTAGATACCAAGGATTTGATGATGGCAGGTCACCTAAAAAATGAACTGAAATTTATAAAGGGTGTTGTCACGCTCGCATCAAAAGACAGATAGAGTGGTAAAAACTAGGGGGACAGACAACACATGACTGTTTTCACAACACATTACTACACAGATCAGCTAAAACTTCAACCTGATAACAAAAAAATATCTTTTGCAGAAATTGCATGGAAATACATGATCCTTAAGTGATTTTCTACTTTGGATCTCTTTCTCTCTTTTGATGGGCAATGGTCACCTTTAAACCTTTGACTTTGATACTGCAAGTAATTATTGCTACCACAAATGCTGCAGTAACATTTATTAATTGCACACTGTTTCCCTAAAGACGTTAATGGTGACTATGATGCAGTTTCACTTTCCTTCAGTAAAAGAAATCTATGAACTACTATGTGGTTTTCTCTATATATCACTAAATGCTCTACTGTGCGGGTTGTCTGGCGGTAACAGACTTGTTACCCTATTTGTACCTTGGTAATACACTGCTAAGAGGAATTAATAGCTTGCTAAGCAGAACTACTTTGCTGCTTTCTGTATGCTTTGCTGACATTCACACTGTCCTGTATGATTTTCAGGCTTTAATATCAATTTTGCAAGTGCATCTGTCAAAGACAATTAAATTATATGACAGATATAATTCATATTGGACCAATACATGCAAATATTTCATTGTTGCAGGTATGAATATTTTATATTACACAATGAGAAACTAAAAGCAATTCAATTTGATTTAGCCATGGGGTCTTCAGTTAAGGATGTGTGGTTTCGTACATACTCCAGCCCTCTGCACTGACCTTGGGCAGAATTTTTGAAGTGTATATAAAAAGAAAAAATGTATTGCCTCTGGTATTCAAAGAAAATGAAGCTGGCACTCACAGACCCTGTGCTATACTAAACTCTTATCCGTGAACAGAACTTCCTTTTAACACGAGTGTAAAAAGCCAGCTAATTTCCCTTACTACTCTAGAATAATTTATTGGGATTTTATTTTTGATAGCAACTAGGAAACACAGAAATGTGGATCCCATATACTTTCCTTTGTCTGAACACTTAACTCCCTTTATATTCACATCAGAGACATCTATCTGGTCTCATTTATACTACACTCGTGAAACTTGAACGTACAGAAGTCCAGTATTCATGATTTTCCCTGATGTACTCCAGCTCAAATTCAAGCCTTTCTCCTCAAAAATAGAACCAAATTATTAACTATATAAACTTATTGCAATGACGAAGCTAAGAGCTTAAAATTAATCATCTAAGACCAAAAATTCCAAGCATACAGATCAAAAAGTTTTCAGAAAAATATGGCTGAGATTTCTAACATATTGGCAATAATAGAATGGAACAAATAATAAGGAAAATTTATGGAGCATAACTAATAACATAATCTATGTTACAGAGGTGTATGACTCCTGGTTATATAATTTAGAAACTTATTAGATAAAGCAAAAGTGGAACATTGTATACTCTGTGCTATGGTCATTCCTCCTCTATATTTGTTAAATTCATTTAAGAACTGTATATACTGTTTTAAACATAATGGATGGAATGCTTCTATTGATAAGCCCTTCAGCATGCTTATTACTCCAATTATGTTGATTATCTTTCCTATTAATTTTAAATTATTTTATTATTTTTGAAAAGCTGCTGCCAAATCTGCTCTCCTTTAGTGGGAATTATAAGAGAGATGCAAAACTGGTAGAAAATTATTAATGCAATTTTTTTGAAAATAAAATTTCAAAACAGTAGGTGGACTACAAGAAGCAGTGACTACACAATCATTTCTTTATGTTTCTTCTCTAAAAGATGCACCTTGCAAACTACTCGATACTTGAAATTTGATCAGCTAAGCTACATAACAGTTGTATGCCTGAATTACAGCGCATGTAATTTGGCTTCTACATTCAGTATGTGTCACTTTCCTTCAGCTTTTGCTTAACATGCATAAATGAAATCTGTGGAAATGTCTTCATTTTTCTAGATCACTTTAAGAGGCATTTACAGTGAAATAACTTCCATGAAACATATTCAGCAGATCTAATTATGCAATTATTAGAACAAAATAGCCTTTATTCTGTGGGGTTTTTGCAAAAGCAAAGGATAATGTCAGGCAGAGTGCTGCTGTTTAATATGCTCATGTGCTGAAGTACCTTCACCTGCTTTCTAGCATTTTAAAATAGCATGTTTCATTCAAAAAAGGATGCCAGTAGTCACCAACTTTGCTAAACATACAGATTTTAAACACCTAGTAAATACTGTTTAACTGTTTTCACATTTCAGAAGATACATTTGAAAATGTACTGCGCTGGGCACTACATGATCATGTTGATCACTTGTTGCTAAATAAAAAGGATGTAGGCTGTCTCAAATGACAGGGAAACATGACAGATATGGATCCATGAACTAATTATGAGCAAATGCAAGAGCTGATATTAATGCATGCCTGTAAAACAATCACATTGGTACTACAGAAATCAAACCTTTAAACTTCTCCACAGAAGTGAAAAAGCAACAGTAATTACAACTTGTGAATAGATGACAGCCAGCTGTACCTTTGTTCTTATTTCATACAGACCTCACTTTTTTTTCCTTTTTGGCTTTGTTCCTGCATAAACTTTTAAAGAGCAAGCTGTTTTACTTGAACATCGGAAACCTATACTGGCAAATACAAATGTATTGATTTTTTTTGATAGGCATATCCAAAACTAGAAGGGCTAATACTCATGGGGAAAAAAAAAACCTGCAAACCTCTACTGTTGAAAAGTTTAAGACATGGGAGGGAAAAAGAATACATACCGAGAATACTTCCCATATCCAAACATTTCAAGCCATCTGAACACTGTTCACTTGCTGCAAAGTTGTCAATTCTAAAATCAGGACTGAGTGAATCTTACGAAAGGAGACCTAGAAACCCAGTGATCCTCCACACCTCTGCTTACAGGTAGGTTTCTCTAAAAAATTCTTATATCAAATCTTAACCCTTACGGTGCAATTAACATTAGCTATCCGAAAGAGTGCATACTATGTGTGTGATCACAGCACTTTTTTAAAGCTCTTTAAAGAATATTTCTGCTCGACAGCATTTTTGTTTGCAACATTTCTATAATGTAAAGGCTCCTATCACTGTGCAGCAAATATGTGGGTTTTTTTGCTCTTATCTCATGTACTGCACTTGATAAGGGGTACTACTGAATCTTCTTCTGCACGCTGCATTACAAAGAAAACTGTCTTTTTGTAAGGCATTTTCTCTCCACTGCTTTCACATAAAATAAAGGCTCTTGTAACTGGATGTATCTGACTGTATTAATACTCAAATGAAAGCTGAAACCCTTCTACTTTATCTGAAGTATAAATCCCCAAAAAGATTCTTGCCTTTCCAATTGTGTTCGTTGTAATAAAGGTTAATATTGAACTGAACTTATCGTATTCTAGCATCACATGTTAAGTTCCCGATCTGTGTGTATGATCTATTTTCTTTTTTATTGTTGAAATTAAAGAGTAGGACAAAATGTTGGCAATATTATTAAAAATAACAGAGCAAAAGCATTTTACTTAAAGACAGTTCAAACCTATTGCTTTCATGAGGAGGAAAAAAACATGGTGCAAAGTACTGGGGGGAGGGAAGGGAAGAGCATCTGTTGAAAATGAACTACTTCAACCTTAATTAACACATAATTTTCTACCTGATGAGATGGTGTTGTAGAAAGTATAAATTGAAGGCACAAGAGTAAGAAATGAGTCATCTTTGACTTACCGTATCAAAGACTATTGCTGTATTGCAGTCAGCATCCAAACACAGAGCATGAAGCTTCTCACAAATCAGAAAAAATATACGATCAATGAACAAATCAAATTCATTGTAAAAATAAAGGCCAGAGATTAGAGTATGTATCCAAGGGTCTGGTTAGTCACAGCTTTGACTAGCCTGCTACAGAGCTCTGCAAAACAAGTATACTGCAGCAGTGTGGCAAGCATAGGATTGCAATGCATGTCCCATATATTCAAGCATAATAGAAAACATGGTCTGGAGCTTATTCCATGTGGAAGTGGGGTTTGTTTTATGCAGGCAGAAGAAAGAAGGGGTTTTTTCCCACATAATAGAATTAGAAATGAAGATTTTTCTTGATTATTGTACACAATAATTCCCCAGGATATCAATTACATAAAGCAGGTGCCTCTGCCTCCTGTTTCCCAGATAAATGCCTGTAATCTCATTTCACAAATGATCCTATTTAGACAGGAGCCACCTATTGTGATGATATCATTTGCTCTAGTATCCATAAATGGGCAACTTCCTACCAAACGTCATGACCACTGACGACACAAATCTTTATAATATTGAGTGGGCAGGGTGGTTGATGGGGTCCCATCAATCTACAGCAGCTTCTGCTGATGTGATATCATGAATCCTGCATAATCATCTAAAAGGCTGAAAATGAAGAGAAGCATTAAACCTGTCTGGTGGAGCTCATTAAAAAAAAAACACCTAAAACTGGAAAGAAAAAAAAATCCTAGAGAGGTAGTATAGGTGAATAAAACATAACCACACAGCAGTGACACCTTTTCAAATGCCTTCTGCACTCACAAGGATACTGGTAGATAGGAACGAAATCACTCAGTTAAGAAGTGTAGCTGCCAGTTTCTTTTTAACAAATAATAAAGACTCTATATCCTCTTTCCTTGCAAATGCAAAATATACATTGACAGCAAAAACGACCAGTGCTTTAATCATGCACAAATTAGCCCACTCTCAGGGAATATTTTTAGAATTAGCAACTGCTTGTCACAGTGGCTTGGAATATGAACTCTGTAATGAAATACCCTTAGACTGTTTGAAATCCAGTCTGCTAGACTGGTTTGCTTCATGCTCTAGCTGCATGGATTTCATTTCTCAGATCAGTGTTTTCTTAAGAAAAATCATTACATTAAATATACATATTTGGGAAATGTTATGATGCTCACAGTTAGCTGAAATTAGTTTCCATCTGCCTGCTTTAACACACAGAGATTTGAGGAGAGTTAAAGGTGATACAGGGTTCTGTTGCTTCCCCACCCTTTCCCCTAGGGACTCAGTTGTGCCTAGTGGCTAAAGCAAATTGCTTAAGAACTTTGTATTTAATATTTTTGCCGGCAGAAGTTGGTAAGAAAAGAAGGTCCCAGCTTACAAAAATCACCCGAGGGCATTTTTCAACAGAATCTCCACGAATCTTTACATAGTCCTGCTTTGAACAGACTGAGCTGCATCTAAACAACTTCTTAATACACAGACAGAAAGGCGTAACATTAGGATCCAGCCACATTAGTGTTTAGACAATGCTCACCAGAATGCCAGTCAAGCTGGGGTTTCGGGGTGGAAAACTTTAAAGCTTAAAAGCACAAAACCCGAGAGGACTTTATATACATTTCCACTGGTGTACTTCCATCACAGTAAGTCCACTTCTCAAAATCCAGCCCCTCTATTGTAGACGGCCCTTGTTATACCTTGTATTTACTTCCTAGTATCTTTGGGGCAGGGGTGACCCTTTACTAAATTTCCATATTACACATAGGGAGGGTCCCAAAGGCAAGCAGTGCAAATGTTAATAATAAAAACAACTCTGAAAGAGTTGACTACTACCACAATGACTCATATCAGGTCTGGATGGGGTGAAAGCAAAATTTGAGCACAGTGTCCACAGCTCCAAGACGCAGCTATGCTGCCAAAGCAGAAAAGTCAATGGCTTTTCTAAAAGCACCCTAAAGAGAAGAACGCCTTCTTCAGAGATTGAAAGCAATGGAGGAAACCATTTCAGAGCACTGAATAGCCATTTAGACATGAACAGGTGCTTTCCTTCTCCCTCCCTCCCTCCCTCCTGTGCTCATCTTCAAGATAACACTAGCTGATCTCCCTAGACATGTTGTCGAGGCAAAGACATAAGCGCAGCTTTGACTCTGGGGATCACAACCCCTTCATTTCAGTACTGGTTAGAAGTAGAAAAGCATATACTCTGTGTGTCCAGATGGCATAAATATTTTCCATGTGTTTCCATGACAAAAGATAAAGATAACACAAGAAACAGTTAGAAAGTGGAAAAGTGTGTGAGTGTAACTGAGATTGATGGTCCAGAAGTTTCTTTCTTGGCTAGATAAAAGATGATGAAATGGGAATGACGAAAACAAAAGGCAGAAAATAGCTAAAAAGAATATTCATCACTGCTCCATCAAATACAGTCCTGCCTTGGGAAACACCAAATGTCAGATCTTCTTGGTAATGTACAAAGACTTTTGAGGCTGTTCTAGGACATAGTAGGAAAGTATGCATTTTCTTAAAACAGTATCTTTTTCAGCATCTGAGCCAAAGGATGTCACCACTCTTCCTTAACCTGGTTTTGAGCTTACCAAGCACACAGTGATGAGCTTAGAGCACAGCTTTCCTATGCAGAGGAGGATGTTAAACATGGTCCAGTGGAGGATGGCCTGATGGTTCCGATCTTTGCTTAAAGGCATCTAGGCTTTATAAGAGATGGTGCTAAAGAGAATGGACCATCATTCCCAAACAGTTCCCATCTGTGTAGGGCTATACTGTGAGAAAATACCCCAAACATACTACTGTCTCAGGAATGGCCTGAAGGATTATACTGAAAGGACAAGTCACTCCCATGAAAGGAAAGCTGTTGTATTCGGTCTAGGGGAGACTGTCATAAGCCACAACATCTAATGTTAAGCAAGCAAACAGTGGACATCTGACAAAACTGCAGACCACACAACAGAATATTCTACGCCTCTTAATGTCTTTGCTTTACATTTGGGATCATAAAAAAAACCCCTGATATCCTAACAAATAAGTCTTAATATCATTAGACTACCTTTGAAATTCCTACTGGTCTTCCTTTTATTTGGCTTATTCTTTCTAGCATACTTGGAAATTAAATCTGTCCAGGCATTAGGGCCAGTCTATAAATCTGCACATTCCTGGGCAGAGAATAAGCAGACTTGATCTTCTTTAAAATGTCTAGACTTTCCACTAATTAGAATTAAAACCTAAGTCATAAAACACTAGTGGATTATTGAAACTCCATTCTGAAAGGTAGGAGACAGAAAGATGCTACCTTCTAAAACAGTTGCTGGTATTTTAGTAGATAGTGTCTTTAAAGTAGACAGAAGGAACTGCTTCAGTTAAATGAGCTTGTCTGCTGATTCAAGTAGCAAGAAACCATGCCATCTCCAGTAAGTGTCACTGTAACTTATATTAATTAGTGGGGAAACACAAAACCAACAAAAAATTATACTAAAAAAAATTGCAATGCTTTCCTTTTAAACTACAAACAACCAACAATCAGTACAAATAAAAAGTGAATTCTCACATGTCATCTTTTTCTAGAAACAGAGTAGGAAAACAGTTACTGCACATTGTGTGATGCTTCCTTTAATCATGTTACTCAGGTCACCCCTTGTGTGTGTCAATTAACAAGGACCATCCACACTAAAACAATGAAAAGCCTTATAAGACTTTCACTGCCACGTGTTTCTACAGCAAACAAACAGGAAAATTAAGCAAAGGTCTTGGACAAGGAAATTTTAGTCTGCTATTCTTTCTAACGTTTGCAGCCAGGATCAGAAACACTAAGGGCTAAAAAGTGCATCCTCCTCCTTTTAGCCAAGTCTGCTTGTGTCTAAAATCTCTTGAAGAGCTGAACCTAACTGATAGGACACATTGGACAGACATTACTGCAAGATGCATCACATTGCTGTACTTAAGCAAAGATTCTTCCTTAAATCCCTCTGAGATTCATCACTATTGCTTTTCAACAAGACTGCAGAAAACTCCAAAGGGGGATTTCAGCCTCATAAGGCCAAATGTAATTTGTCATAATATAATAATGATGATGAAGAATAATCTGCAGTTTTTAATTACTTGTCAAAATCTTATTACCCAACAAAAAGCTAGAAATATTTATTGCCAATATCATACCTAAATAAATTCTTAAGAATAATCATCACAATAAATTATTACTTAATGGCTAAAACAATCAAGAAAAAGCCCTGTTCATAAGCTCATTTCTATACCACCAGCTGTAATGCTGGTATCTCAAAGAAAACATGAACGTTCATTTTAATTTCACACTCCATTAGGAATACAGGTGTAAAAAAAATCTACAAAATAAAAAGTGACACGTTCTGATGGGAAAACACATAATTTTCATTTCCATATCAATATTAAAATAATTGAGAGCAGAAATGTTTAAAATTTTTAACAGCGGGCGGGGGCTTTGCTTTGTTTTTCAAAGCCTGGTTAGCCCAATTTTTGATTGATAAGGGATGACCATGGTTTCCATCTAGTGACCCTCCTAAATAAATCACCATTGTCTGGGAGATTGGAAGAAATGGATAAAAAGTTCTGTCTGATGCCATTCTGCATTTGAAACTGTGCATTTTACTAAGTCATTCTCTTTTCAGTGGAACTACTTTGAAAGGGAGCTGTGTTGAAATATTTACGGCCCAAAATTTTGTCCAAAATACTGTTTAATATAGGCAGTAACTAAATACTCTCTTCTACCACAGACCTTGATACTGTAGGATGCCTAGTAGAAAGAGCCTAAGGTCAGGTGGTTGGCAGGCTTCATCCTCGTAGCTTATAAATCTAATTCTTAGAGTATTTCAGATCAGGATTGTCTATAAATTATAGCTATTGTGACAAAACATTCCCATTGGCAGACAGGTGATTTATGGAGATAGTTTCTTCATTGAAGATCAAAGCTATAAAATGGTCCTAACAGTGAACAGCCAAGCTATTGTATGGTCATAAACCTGTTACATGAAAAAAAAGAGGGTTCTTGCATGTTAGAATGTCAGAAATTCTTTATATTCTGATATTACCAAGGTGGAAGATGCATCTGTGAGCAGGACAGCTTTGTGAACAACAATCCCTCACTCATTTGGAGTCAAGACTGCAAAAACTCCTGGCAACCCTTCAATGCAAGTATTGAAGAATGTCAATAATAACAACAGAGCAAGACAATCCTGAAAGACCATATACCAATAATAACACAAAAAATGTACCATTAATGCCTTCTTTTAAAGACAATGAGATTGCTTAAAAAAGTTCACTTCTTTCTTCTTAACAACATCTCCAGAGGGCTTAATTTAGAGGCTCTTAATAGCCTACTTGTTCTTTCTTCCTTTTCAGAGCTTCCAGCCTTTTATTTGCAGTAGCATTTTCAGAATGTATCCAAGAACTTGGTATCTCAAAATGATTATTGGAAAAGAAAAATAAAGAGTAAACACCTGCTCTCCCTGTGGAGATATGTAGTCTTACAGCAGTTAAGAAGTGTCTCAACTTTGCACTGTTGACTTTTAACAAACTTTATAACAGGGGCGTTATTTTTACCAAACCTACAAATCTTTTTCTCAGGTAATACTGCCTCAGAAACCACTGGTCTGCGAATGTCAGCGTAGACTTTCTGAGCCTTTCTTGTTTTGACTAAAAATAGTTACCAGTGACTTGTGATAAATGACAGGCTTTTATCTTTCTTTTTGTTTTCTGATCTACATCCCATGACAAACAGTTCTTTCACTTGCAATCCTGTGTTCCTTGCCTTGACTTCCCCTTCCCCTTCTCCTTCCCAATTTTCTAAGTCCAAATAGATGAAGAGGTGATGTGACACCATCTTTTCCTACCTAGTTTTGGATCTTACACACTCCTGGTGTCTTTGAAAGATTACCAGTAGACTTTATGACAAAACTGAAGACATTGCTCTAAGAAATCATTCTAGAAACTATGGAAAAAATATAATGAAGAGGAAGGAGTTGAAGACGACCAAAGGATGATCAGCTTCTGACTAAATCTCACATCAAGAAATCTGTTCTCCCTTGACAAGCTGAAGAACCTAGTACATCTTCAAGTAGTACAATTACATTGGCAGTTTGTAAATGTGATCAGTACCAGCATTTCAGAGAAAAACACTAGGATAGGACTACAGGCTTATGACATGCTTATGTCATCTCTGTGTAAGTGGGGAAAACATTCATTTTCTCTGAAGCTAGAACCTCCATCTTCACATTTGACTTCAGTGACCATGAATGACAATAATAAAATGTGAAGATAGCAATGGCAAAGACTGGAATGGCTTGGTTTGAGGTTTTAGGTCTTAAATGCATGGCATAAATGCTTACATGTTTGTATAGAGAGCTGTAAAATAATCAAGAATGGTTTGCTTTTACGTGTTAGGGAATTGAAACACAGACAAAACATCTTGTATGCATATGTGAGATCTGTACTGCAAAAAACTTGCTACCATTTCCGCTCAGCCACAGGTACTGAGATTAGTAAGATACTGGTAAGTGCTGAATCTACCAGGATCAAGCTTCTGGTTGAGCCTTACACAGTCATACAGTTTGAAGTAAAAAATACCCCAACTAAATTGTTAAGTCTGAATTCCTGGAAATGACGGTCAATAAAATTTCCTCTACTTACCTCTGTATTGAGTTTAATAATTTTTATGTCTTAAAAAAAAGAAAGCAAAATAACTGGAAAAAGGAATTCTTCACTTATAATACAAGCTGAATTTCTGCTTGAAGACAAAAGGAGGATCTGAGGTTTTAGCCCAGGGAATATGAAGACTATGACTTTGAGATTTGGGTTTGTGTAAGAAACAAAGGAGAAAGCATCAGGGAAAAGCAAAAGCAGATAAACAAGATTTTAGGGAAGGGGGAGAAAGATGTGTGTCAGCTCAAAGGCTTTCTCAGGGGTAGGTGAGCCCAAAGGAGGTTCCAAGTGGAAGCACTGTCTCCGAGTCACAGGCAGGGGGTAGAGAGCCTACAAGTTCTCATCAACATTTCTTGGCTATTTGCTAATAATAAGAAAGCAATCTTGATTGTCTGGTGTGTAAACAAAATTCTGTTTCACATAATCTATGCTTTCTACCTCCAGTATGCAAATATGACTACTATGTAAGCCCAATACTAAATGTGTGCTGCACTGCAACAGCTGGACTACCAGAGTTTGGACCTATTCATGTTGTGGCATTTGACATCATGTTCAGGTCCTTGTTCTGGCTGATACACAGTGATCCAAGATGACAAACTTTGTTCTGAAGTTGAAACAAAGTCAAGTTCTGTAACCTCAAACATCTCCATGAGACAAAACGGTCATCTTCTGGCCATATCTCATCATAGGCTCTGGCGCTAATCCATTTCCAGGCATCACAGCTCATAAACTCAGAACTATTATGGACTCAATAAAGTCAATCAATACATTAGTTAAGTGAGATGGAATGATTTAGCTCTTGGGGAAAAAGAAATAGGGCTCAGCATTTTTTGTTGTTGTTTTTGAGCATGGTGTAGTAACAAATCTCAAGAAAACTCAGTTCACACAGACACCCATGCCTCGGCACATTCACTTGAAAATAATCAGGAAAACAAAGACTTTTTGTTTTGTTTGAACAAATTGAGAGGTCTTCAAAGCAAGGACTGCTTCTTACTATCTGTTTTACAAAGCCCTCTTGAAGGGCTTTTCTTCTGAGACCCTACTTCATACTGAATATGTGCAACAGCTTGACAATATACTGGTTTTATCCCCTATAAATTTGAAAAGTCAAACTCTAAAGTATCAGCATATCACTCACAAGTTTTTCAAAGGTAGAAAACCCTATAGTACTTAAATTTTCCCCAGTGCCAAATCTGAGCTAGATATAAAAACATGGTACAGTGGTAATGGGAGGAAATGTGGTACACTGGATGCCACAATATGCATTAAAAATACATTTTGATGCAAATTCTCTTCAATCTTACATGTTAAAGTAATAAAGGTAAACAGCTGCATGTATTTACACACATCAAAATAATCAATAATGTATGTTGACTTATCACAATCTTTACAAGGCCTATTTTATCAGCAACTCTGCCTTTTGGTTTACAAACTAATTGAATTATATTTAATGCTTTCTTTTGTGGAGAAAAAAATATTCACAACATGGGATAGGGAAACTGCGGTTTTGTAATGAAAGAAACCCCAGAATACTTTAATGAAATTATACACAATACTCAATATTGCAATATTCAATACTGAAATATACAATAATTTCATATAATAGGAGTTACATCTTCTGCCTTCTCTATCAGCCTACATTTTCATTTCAAAGAACCTTTGTCCCATCTCAAAAGAAAGTTCCCAAGCTGACATGTACTACAACTTTTAATTCATTTTTTTAGCTTGAATAAATCTAAAGGCTTCTAGCATAAGCTGTGGCAGTTAAAATGTGCAGTGAAAGGACTATTTAGCATGACTACTAAAAACAGTGAAGTTACTTCTGACATAGCAAACAAAATAATAGAAATATTCTTTCAGTCGATTATTTCTATTAAGTTTCATGTTTCTTGCAGAAAGACAATGTGTGCAAGACTACTCATCAACAGTGGTAAGGAAGAAGAACTAAAATCTCTAGCAATAGCTCAGAAAAGCATATTACAGTACATCTGTCAACTGGCTCTTCTTTAAGTGTGGCTGAGAGCCAGAGAATGATGTGACAAAAATGCGGGTATCACTGATAGATTATTTAACCCTGCCAGCGCGCAAAGGAAAAGCATCAGCAATAACATTAATATTCACAGTGGCAACCTTTGATGCTTTCATAATTTAGATTTGACCTCAGTGAGAAACTTGGCAGAAGACTGTTGTGTTCCTGTGATTCTAGTCTTTTATGAAAGGACAATAACCCCCTGCATCAACCCTTCATCGTGATTGCCCAATAAGAACCTACAAATGTTTGATAACTAGGATTTTTCAGACTAGAACTGAAGCACACTGGCAAAGCTGATATGTGTAGAAGTCACTATGGTTACTGCCTACACTTGCTTTGCCTCCAATAAAATCTTGCATTTCCATAAGCATTAAAATTCACCAAATGCACCAAAATTATTCAGACAAAAAAAAAAAAAAAAGTTCATTTATAAGCTTTTTAGCGGTGTTGCTTTTATCTTTTTAAGTTTAGACTCTTAGCTGAGGCATATTATTACACATCTGTGTATAAGGACAATTATTGCAGTAGAAACCTTGTGGTGGAAATGCTTCATTAGACCCCAGCTTCAGCAGCGCATGTGGAACAGCTCTCTGCTCTTGGCCAGTGCAAAGCTGAAACCCAGAAAACGCTGTACAGGATGCCAGACAAGAAGCACTAGCTGGGGATTTAGCAAGCCAAATTCAGATGAATACACTTAGTATTATTGTAAATCTTCCCATTTCTAAGAAAATTAAAAGTTTGTCTTCCCTGATTAGATTCCCTGTCTGTTGTAATAAGAAATAGCTATACGTAAACCTAATTTTTTTTTTTGTTTGCTTTATGTTGTAGTAATCAGCATGATTCTTCCTTTCGGTATTCTTACATAAATGTCAAACCGGCTAGAGCTTATAATATTTCCTGAATTCACTGTCATTTGGTATACCATAAAACTGTTCTTTGTGTCCAGTGGCTGTGTCCTTGACAGTCACTAAAAAACATTTCTTACTTTTATTCTTTTACTGCAGGTAGCTTTCTACTTAAGTTCCTCCCAGTATGCCAGGTGATTTTGCTCCTTGATATTGCCTGTTATTTTGAAAACCTGCCTGAACCACCGCCGCCACTCCTCCTACATCTAAGTAACATATTGTTCCTCTTTTCACCTCAATACCTCCTTACAGCTAATTGCCTTTAGTCACCAGGTGACATATCTGACAGAGGTAGATCAATGCACTCTTTATCAGTTCAGCTCTTTCCCTTCATTTTCCCTGTATCTGATTTTGCCATGATCCCTTTAGGTGAAAGTTCTTGACATCACTCTTCATACCCTCAATGATGTCCTTGGAGAAGGTTTCTCTGAGAACATTTTCCCCCTTTTTCAGGAAGGGCAGAATGCCACTGGGAACAAGACATGCAGGTAGAATACTTGAAACCTTCAGCAGGAATTACACTGAACTATAGCTATAGTTTGTAAAGCAGCAATGTTGTCAGAGGCTTATTCCTGCCACTGAGGCAGGATATATAGTCCCCTTGACACCCAGTTCCACATAATCTCTTCTAGCATTGCCAGCCTCAAGTACTCAGACAACACCCCCAAAAGTCACAGACGGGGCTTTCCCAAAATCATAAACACTTCCTTAAAAGACAGATATGCAAATTTCACTTGATATTGAGTTTTTAGTTGGTAGGGTATATTCAGATCTGATTTCTAACCTGTAAGAACTAAGAATACTGTCTGTCATAGCATTACTTTTTTAACCCAATTTTTTTTAAAAAAAAAAAAAGCTTTTCCTGTAATCCCTTGTTTTC
The DNA here is from genome assembly GCF_030463565.1 of Pelecanus crispus. Classification (NCBI taxonomy): domain Eukaryota; kingdom Metazoa; phylum Chordata; class Aves; order Pelecaniformes; family Pelecanidae; genus Pelecanus; species Pelecanus crispus. The sequence goes on from NC_134645.1 coordinate 109,505,299, forward strand.
AGAATAACAGACTTTGGCCAATGCATTAAATGTCACATGAAAGAACAAATCAGCAGTGGTCACTTTTTCATGCATAATTTTCATTTACGACAGCTAGGTATATTAAAGAGGGAGGAAAGAAGTTCAAAGGACTCAGCTATTGGTTTAAAATAGTTTAATCCACTGCCTGAAATCTCCCGTCTTCAAGGACAAACAAGTCACAAGGCAACTACTTCAATAGAAGTCATCAATATCTATGTAAGTCATAGAAAGTGGTATGAATAGTATTGAACAATTCTCTGCTCAAAATTTTTGAATATAAATGAGAATGTGAAAAAGGTTTTCCTTCTGATGAAGTCTTTCTAAATGCACTTGTGTCCAGGTTTTGGCAAAAATAGAATAGCAGTTTAGAGGGAGCTTATAAAAGCTGGATAACTGTGGAAGAAGAGCACACCAAAAGGCTGATATTTATTGGTGGAGTGCTACTCTGACTTCTAAGCTGTTCTCCGTTACTGTTGCCTACTTTACTTGTGCTCCTGTCTTCGTTCCTGGGAGAAATGCCAAAAAAAATAAAGTGACCTCTGTATACTAACTATTAAATATGTCACATCATGCTACTTAAAATGTGTGACAAGCTGGTTGGCACAGAAACACATTTTCTTCTGTTTGGGAACACATATACCCAGTACAATGAAAATTCACAGACACAGTTTCTTGGGAATTGAGCAGTCAGCCCTAAATATGGCTTCATATAGAATATAGGGGTTCAGCTGCAGCATTACAAGATATGGCAGAGTATCTTAATCCAGAAACAAGATAATTTATAATGGGACAATATTTAAGACAAATACAGACTTTGTTCAGATTAAGTTAATCCAAGTTAGGGAGTAAATGACCTATAAAGCTATGAATTATTCTTTAGAAATCATTCCAAGTAAAGCTAAAAGCACATAGAAGACATGCCCCCACTTTACGTAAAGCACAGACGTAGTGCAGATTCACAATCATAGCATTTGAGTACGTCGTATAAAGAAAACACAGCTATAAAAAAGCCATTATCATATAGAACACAGCTGGCGGATAGATTTAAGGAGACAATGAAGACACTGAAGAAATGACAACTTTTGTGGGCCTGGAAGATGCTAAAAGACAAAGTGAGCTGCAAGTGGTGAACAAGGAGAGGAAGCAGAGAAAGCCTGTGAGAAAGTAGCCAGGGATGGAAGCAGGGATAAAAGTCTTTGCTACAAGCAGGGGAATCTGCCCTGCAGCCTATTCTACCATGCCCACATCTGCAAGACAGGCAGAGGAGAGTTTGTAATTGTTATCCACTGCCATGCTTGAGCCAGGCGTCTGCTGGCTCCGGTGCTCTGCTGACCGGTCTTCCAGGAGAAAGAGTTCATCTTTAGTCTTTATGCTTGTAGTAAACTCTGTTGTAACACAAGTGGACAGCTCCATCTAGAGGGCAAATATTCCCTCAGCTGTTAAAACGGCATAATTGCAACTCTAACGTCTTTGCTTTATCCACAGGTCAGCATGTACTCAAAATAGCACTCCAAGCTGCTGTCCCCTTGGCACTGATTTCCAGCAGGAGGGAGCAGGGAGGCTAACCTCAAGCCTCAGCCACCTCACTTTCTGCAAAGTCTGAGCAGCCGAAAATAAAACCAAGCTTTCCCCGAAACCTACCTCTTTGTTTGAATGGTCTCCAACAGCAAGCCTGCCAGACCGATTTTGCAGCATCCATATAACGCCACAGGTTGAAGACTACTCTCATTCTGGTGAAGAGAATGGGTCCCAAAGGCAAAGGGTTCATGAACTCCTTATCACCAGTGTCTCGTAAGAAATAGAGAGCCAAAGTATTTTCCACCAATATCTTGATAAACACATCTATATTCAGTAGCAGAGAATCAGTACTTAATGTGAAGTTAAAGAAATGTTTTAAAATGCTGAGATTATCAAAGAGGATGTTTACAAACCTTTCTGCTGCAAAGGCGCTCTCTACTGAACAAAGAACAAGCTATTCTTTTCTATCGATTGATTAACAAATATCTCCAGCAACATACTAATACTGTTAAGGAACCTGACAATCCTGAGAGCACCAAATCACACGCTTTAAAAATTATATGCAAGTCTAACTTCACCCTCTCCATTGCTGGGATGTGGGCTCTGTACCAGGCTATTCTTACAGAACAGCTCCTCTTCTGCACCCATCAGGAATAAAGAAAAGCCTTTGAGTAGATTTCTCTGAATTCCCTTTTCTCGCAGTCACAGGCCAAAACATGTATCACAATGTAATTTTAAAAGCTTAACTCCACTGTAGCTTACTGTACTCGTGTAAGGGCTTATTGAAATAGGCAACCAGTTGTATCAATATTGTTCTTCCCCATCACTGTTTTTCAGGCTCACAGGGTATGTATCACCAAACATGCACTTTTTATAAATCAATATCTTTAGATTCCGACAAGCTGTGTATCTGAGCAACAGCACAGCAAGGAGAGACTGGTGTCTATGCATTAAATTTTCTCAGATTACTCATTTATTATACAATAGTGTTCTAAATTTTACCCAACACTTTCTTCTGGTGTTTGTTAGTAAGGAAGAAAATTTTGACTCAAACAAGTTTACCTTTTTCATAATGATGCATTCTGCAAGTTAGGTATAAGGAGTTAATGTGAACCAATTTAAGATTAAAACTGCTGAGCTGATTACTGTAAGCAAGACATATTAGGGAAAAAAAAAGAAAAAAGAATGCTCCTTTTCCTATAAAGTTTAATTGCACAAGTGCTACTCGTTTCTTAACCTATCCCTTTTCTGTGTTTTTCTCATTTAATATGTATTCTTGCAATGAGAATACAAAGCTAAATAAACAGAAGCAAAGGCAACAAATTTTACAGTTCTGGGTTTGGGTGTTTTTTTTTTTTAAATGCGCATGTATTTCATGAAGCATTGGTTTTTTTAAGGGATTCATTGCTTAAAACCAAACTAGCAAGCTACACAGTCATTTCTTCCCCGACTTCTTCCTACTTTAGGAATTCAGATCCAGTTCACTGTTATTCAAAACAAAATTAGTTGCAGTGATGAGTCATATTTTTATGGTAGCAAAGAATACAAGATGCATGTCTATTTATGTAGCACATGTAAAATAGCGCATTTGAAGTTTTTTAAGGTCTCTTCTAACAGAAGTGCAAGAACATGGATGAAGAGCAAGCTCAATGGTGGCAACGAAAGAGCCCAGTGGACTCTCACATGTGTTTGCAAATACATACACATATTACTCATTGGCACTGAATCTGTATAAACACCTGTGGTAAGAGTTGGGTATCAATCAAATGAAAACACCAGAGCTGACCTCCAAGTGGCTCTACTGATTAGCAATCACTTATGCTCAAAGACATTCCCACCTTGCAAGCTCAGCTTCGTCCCTTGGCTTCAGACCCAGAATACACCACTCCTCAAGCAAGTCCTGCCTCTTTGCAGTGTCCAGCTTTGCAGTGTCCAGCACTGATTTAAGTCAATGTCTCAAAAATCAGTGGGTTAGGTGGCAACAGAAATGGCACCATTAGTGTACCTCTGAAACATACCCCACAGTCCCAGTCTTTACTTGGGTGGTCCAAAACTGAAGAAGACACAAGTGAGAGATGAACAACAGACTTTCATTATTTCAATAAGTTTTTGGAGGCAGTCTCTTTATGAAAACCTGAATTAATCTAATTGGAGAAAAGAGAAGAACAGCTTAGGTCAAGGCACAGTGTTCAGAAAGGTGAATAAAATACGAACGATAAGGTAGCAAGCTGAGAAAGATGGAGAAGATGGTCTTTTATGGTATATATCTAAAGAAGTGGTATAGGGAAGAGATAATTTCAAAAATTTAACATAGCCCTCTCCCTGTGTCAGGAACACACATGACACACAAAATCCTACCCTTTCTGTGATATTTGGAATGGTTTATCTCTTTCTTGCTCTACCTGAAAATGGTAGAATATATGAACAGTGATTTCCAGAGACTGGACTACAGAAGTATCCACAAGTGTAATCCCAAAACTTCAAATGTCGAAATTGGAACAAGACTGAGACTATTTCAGTCATTGTAGATCAATGTTCCTGGTCTAAATTAGTCAGCTGCCTGTTATGCAAGATCATCCTCCCTGCTAGTCATTCTCACAGGGTATTTACAGAACACTATATGGGAATGGTGAGAATCTGAGTGAAGGTACTACCAGGAGGAGGCTACTTAAAAAAGAACATACCACATGCATTTTCAGGCAGACATTTAAGTAGACATTTCTATAAAGTATTTGCTTTTTCACATTTCATCATATACGCACACACACATATGTATATACACACATGCACACACCATGTTTACATGTCATTGTAGGTAACGTGGGAAGGAAGGAATACATAAATATGTTTAAAAAAATCTTTCTGGGGTAAGAAATATTTCTATTACTTCTGGATCGCATAGGCTTATTTGGAAATAGCTTTCAAAATGCAGCCTTTGAAAAGTGTTTCACAAATCAAACTGATTCTCTAAAAACTTATTTTGCCATAATATTTACTGGAGTCAGAGGAAGAGGCGAGAGAGAAATCAGGGAAATCTGTTTTTATATCATCCCAGTGGATTAAAATCTTTCATTTTCTGGATGTTTGATTCAATGTCCTGAACAAGCTGTCAACTATCTCATTAAAAAGATCACAACCAAATGCTCACAAGATATTTTAGCACAATGATCTGTTGCTCTTCTACTCCCTGTCTATCTTGCACTATCATTTGCTTAACCTAGCTGGCTTGGGGTCAAGATATAGTTTTGTCTGTATGGGATAATTCCTGCCTGCTTAACTCACGCTGAAAGACTGCTTTTTGGAAAAAAACATAACAAGTGAACATAAGGTGGACTAGCTTGAAAAATCTCTCTGAATAGCCTTTTGCTGCTTGCATCATATGACAGCATTGCTCTGTGCGCAGACTTATCTCAATTACTGTTCTATCAATACACTCATAAAGAAGCCCAGGAAGAGAAGTCAAGTAATGTTCTGATTTGACATCATTATTTTTACTGTTTGTTTTCATTTTTATTTCTTAAGAGGTACAGTACATGAATTAAAAGATGTTTGATTAATTTTATTTACACAGAATACAATCTGATCTGCACTGATTCAGGGTCCATCTTATTTGTTAAGACATGTGATAGGGAACTGGGATTGTCAAACCAAGCCAAGAGTTAGGCTACTTTTGTTTGATAAATAGCAGCATTTTTCAATAGCACTTGACCAAAAATGCAGGAGTTTCAGCAAAGCCCGCCAAACTCCAAATGGACTGTCTGATGATTTGGCACAAGTTGAGATAACGCTGAAAGCAAGTACGGCCAAATTAGTATTTGCGTTCAGTTAAAATGAAATGGACTATAATATAAATAGATCAAAATTGGGCCCAGATCCTGCAATTCACTATGCAGGCAGACTGTCAAGTGCAGAATCAGCACTTTGGTGAGCAGAAATCTAATGAGGGAAAGCTCTGAAAAAAACAAAAAAAATTGCTAGAAGAAAAAGTACTGAAATCCTGCACATAACTAGAAATATTTCCTAAATACCACAGACCTTAATAAACGATTTAAGAGCAATTACTTCCAGCCTGTAAATTATTCTCTTAATGTACTGAAAAGGATTTCATGCAACAATGTGTCAAGCCGGTTCGGAAAAAGCTCTAAAATAAGCCTGACGATTATGTTTACCCACAGCAAAGCGAGTGTTTTAATAAGTATTAACCAGTCCAAGAAGCGGTGCACTTCCTGAGCACCACGCAAGTGACAGAGATTTTGGAAGAAGGCTAAGGATGAGAGAGAAGGAGCGAAAGGTTAAACATACAAATCTCACAAAGAAAGGAGGCTTTAGGTGCTGGGCTTTTTTGAGAATTGCAGGCTACAATGCAGTTCCTCTGCTTCATGTTTGCTCTGAATTAAAAAAAAAATATGAAGCAGTTTGGTATTCTTAAAGAACCAATTTTATAGAGAAATCTATTTACGTTAACATGATAGGTTGCATCATGTTATATAAATAAAACCTTATACTGTGACACAACGTTCTGCTAGGAAAGTCAGAAATTCGATTCAAAGAGATGCTGTGAAAAATCTGCAAACCTGAACACCAAGGAGAAAAATGAAACAAAGGAAACAGAACAGGTTTCTAGACATTTTACAGAGAAAAATATGTACAAATAATAAAGGAACAACAACAACAACAACAAAAAGCCTTACCATGATGTTTGCACAACTGTGTGTCTGTAGCCCATGCTATAAATGTGGATACCTTCTATTCCCATCATCTCAGCCCCTCTAGCGGCCAGTACCTGAAGATCTTGCCTTCAGGAGGGACAAGATCTATGAGTATGTAACATTTGCTGCTGCTCCTGTATCCTGTCACAGATTTTTTTCTTAATTGTGTAATTTTTTCTGGAGATATAACTTGTCACCTTTTATTAGCATTTTTGTCAGTGCTGCTGCTACGTGCATACATTTAATTGCTAAGCAACAAAGAGTAAGCTCTGCACGGCACATTCAATTACTGCATTCCCTGTGCCTTGCATTGTTAGTTGTGCACTTACATAACATGAAATACAAAAAAATGGTAAAAATATTTATTTCTGTTTCCATAGCATCTAGAAGCCACAGTCTGGAATCAGGCTCCATCATGCTAGCTGCCAGGCAGAGAGCTAACAACTGAAGATGAGCATAAGTGAACCGATGCAAAGTGGAGAAAAGTTAAAAGTAGAGCTGAGTTTCAGCATTTGCATAGATGAATAGGCCAAATTGAAGGCTCGGAGGTGACTATCCACCTACAGCTAGACAGTAGTGATTTTCGGGCACTAGGGAACTATCCCTATGGCCAGAATTCCTCAAATACTTGAGGCATTTGTAAGTATGGTGGCCTCAAGGCGCAAAGCAATAACGTGGCAAAAGCAAATCAGTTTGGAAGAAGAGATACATCTGCACTGTATGAAGAAATAATCTCTTTCCTTCTCCCTTTAAGGTGTAGAAAAACCAGGGCAGGCAGTATTTTCTCACCAAAAAATTATACTTCACTGTCTACTTTTCCTATCCAAATGTACATTTGCCCCTATAATTGAAGGGTGCTACCTCTGAAATCTGAGCTTGGTGTGAACATGGATTATTTGAGCTTGTCATAAAAGAGACTGCAATTCTGTCTTTCATTTACTGAAGAACAGATATGTTTACCAAAGACTTCTCTTTACTCCTGAAATGTAAAAGGACAGCGATCCATACTGGCTCTTGGCGTGATTACTAGCCATTATACCCATCACAGTCAGCATTGCCTTTCTAAATAGTGCCTTATCTGCTATATTCAGTGGGAAGAGTAGCTTGGAAAATGAAGCCATTGTTGTTTAGGTGTACAAACTTGCACAGCCACATACAACTATTTTTATTTCTGCAGTTATATGTGAATTTAGGTATTAGGCCTGACTCTCTGTGTGTCCCTTTGACATCTCCCAAGTAGCTCAAATGGGACACAAGCTGGCTACAATGAGCCAGTTGGGAAGACCTGATAAAATCTCCCAAACTTTATTTCAGGATACTATACACCAAGTACGATAGCGGATACACTTTAAGACAGCTCTCTGGGCAATTAGTCCCAAGGATCAGGAGGAGGGCTAGGAAAATAGGCAGTTGCTATTAAATCATGGATAGTCTGTATACATACACAGTCCTGCCAAACAGCACCAATATTTCCTCTGGGTTCCAACACTTTTACATACAAAGAAGCTGAACTTCCCTAATAGCTAATGAGTCCTGTCTCATTTGGAGCGACTGAGATGAGGGCTGCTGTTGCGTTCTGGGCACACCGTCCTTCATACTCCCATGGGAAGACCAAATAGCATTCTTCTAAATGAACCACAGCAGAAGCCCACAAAGAATATTATCAAATTCCTAAACTAATTAATTAAAACAGTACTTAATCATACAAAGTGCTTCTGCATTAAGCTACTCAAAGCATTAATTACTTAACCCCTAAAATATCTTTGTGAATATATTCTTTTTATTGTTATTTTATAAGAGAAGAGATGGATGCTCAGAAAGGCCATATATTTCCAAGAACTACAGAATCAAATTCCATAGCCTTTTGATCAAAACCAGATGCCAGGGAACCAGCTGTCAGTTGGGAGACCCGATTCCTGCCCCCTAGGTGACTTTGGATGAATGCCGTAGAGAACTGAGACAGAAATTTGAGAGGTAAATACAGAAGAAAATGAAGGACTTTCCAGCTACTAGAAGGAGCTCAGTGGTTTTCTTATGATCCAGATTCCTACAGCTCCTCGGTCTAAGGGTTCCACAAAAGGTAGCACAGAAAACAAGTCTCACATCACTGCCTTTAAGACAGAAACTTTGAAAACACACTGAAGGAGGAAAATTAATGGTGTATTACATTATACTTTGTGTGCTGATAACAGTAAGAACTTAAATCTTTTTCCTACCATTTAACTTCCTAGCGTTCAAAAACTACTAAACAAATAGGTATGTATGTATGTATGCTTCTACATTTCATAACACATAGCTCATTTCTGAATTCCTACATTAAACATTAACGGTTTCTCCTGCCTAGCTCAAGACAGCAGGATTACCTTGTTCAATGGGATTTTCCCTAAGCATCAGTCTAAACACCAAACACATCTGGGCATAGCATAGCCTTCTTGAACTTGGTGACACAGACAATCTGATAAAACTTTCAGCGTTCAACTCTTAGTGATGACTCCAGTGTGACTGTGAAGCGTTCAGTGCACAACATAGTCTCCAAACTTGAGCTGCAGTGACATGTGCAATAGAGCCAGCAGGGAGGGAAAAGAAAGGTCACATACGACCATTTCAATTACATGCTTTACAACACACAGTTCTGATAAATGCTTTGTTATTCCCCCATTTTTATAATTGCCCTTCAGAGAAGAACTGTAGTCATAATCTGTTCAGCTTCAAGGAGTTCAAGAGGAAAGCATACAGGTTAAGTGTTGGTTACAGCAGCCGCAGACCCCGGGGCAGGCACGGTGGTGCCCCGGTCCAGCCGGGGGACTGGGGATCTGCAGCAGCGATGCAAGAGCTCTGGACTAATGGGATTCAGGAAGGGAACGTTTTTTTTTTTCCCTATAGACCCCCATTACAGAGCATGCCTGCTTACCATAATAATGAAAGGGAAACTAAGCCTGCACTCTCCAGACTCTTAGCCCTCTTTTACCCATTAGAGCACTGACAGCAGCAGTAGCCTTCGCTCATAGTTCCCACATCATGAGTGTTAATGGGGCCACCCTTCTAAATGAGGTGGTGAGACAAGCCTTACCGGGCTCAGAAAATTACCTTTTTCTGAAAATAATGAAATTGAATAGATTTCTGTCTATTACAATGGCATTTTTCAGGAACTGGATTTCTCTTACACAGACCACCAGCAATAAGATAATTTTCAGCCAGTACTAAGCTAAATATATATATATATTTCTAACTCAAAACAACTTTAAAGATGTGTCACAGAAGACTGAGTCCAAGCCAAATTAGAACTGTGGATTAAAAAGACATTTTCAAAAGAAGTGTGTGTAAAAGCCTCAGAGATATTTCTCGGTTCAGGAAACAAAACTTGCATTTTGGTTGCTTTTTTCCTTTGCAGAGAGATCATTCAAAGGAAGCCAAAACCACACATTCAGTGAGAACAAGCATATGGAGCACCCAAGGGCGTTCTTCCCCAATTGCAGTCCTTTAGGCATACTTAACATCAACAGCTTCCACGTTTTTTCCTGAACTACTATTTTCACTTTTGCTATAACCACCATTTTGGTGAGATACGTCTTTAAACCAATGTTAATGTATGTAATTAGTGTGCCCTTTTTTGCCACACTACTGTGGGGAGAGAATTTTATCCTTTATCCAGTCTGGAAGTACTCACGGGACAGACAGCAACCAAATAAGGAGCTGAATAATAGCTGTGAATTTTATTGTTGTACTATTATTCATTTAAGCCTTCTATAAAACGGTTTGTTAGGGATGGGCATGAGGGAGCAGAACATTATAGGAATTTCTGTAATTTGGTACCTCAGAGCAATGAACTGGAGAGGAAATCTTCAAGCACTTGTCTCCAAATCAATGCTTCCTTGCTTGTAAGGTAGAGGCAGAGAATGTTTTCTTCGCAATATTTCAGAAATGGCTAAATGCAGCTCAAATGACAAAACTTTTAGAATACGTACTTTACTTAAGCTTTGAACCTGCTAGAATCTGGTAGCATTTACACATTACAGAAAAAGGGATCTTCAGCTCCTGAAATAGTGAGGTGTAGTCAGTCTCTATTACATTCTAAATTTTGCTGTCATAACAGTAAATGAAAAAACCTTCCCAATCCCAAACATTTCAGTCAGTTGAAAGTGGATTATGGGATGGGGGTGGGGGCACATCCCACACAATCAGCATAAATCATATGGGGGTGAGGGGGCACCAGTAAAATTCTAGGAATAATTCAAATCTTAGGGTAATATCTCTCTACATAGACGCAACAAATATTTGATGGAATCTTATCATTCTGTAGAAGGAGCTGTGTGGTGTACATCAGTGAAAGAGGTCTTCGTCTGCTGGCTTCATTTGCTCATAACAAGAAGAACAAAACACCAAAACCAACAAATACAAATTTTCAGTGGTCTTTATTAAGACATAGGTATTTGCATATCCAGGACAAAACTGAAAGGCTCTCATCTACATTTTCCAGAGGAAAAAGAAGGGAAGAGGTAGGAGTTAAGACTGTTTTGAATGTAGAACTCTACTCTCCTTAGCTGTTGCCCTCTACCAGCTCTTATGCCCATGCCACTAGTCACATGACATTTGGTAAGCTTGCTTATGTCTTGATTTAGTCCAAATTCGTTCTGCAGGGGATAAAATACAGGAGACCTGTTGGGAAAAAAAGGAGTAATTAGAAACTTTCAGATATTGAAGATCAGACTGGTTTCTTCAGAAAGAATACTCACTAGGCTGAAGAAAGCCTTCACTCATTTTCTAAAATAATGAAGGTATTGGATGAGGTGCACTTTGCATTCTTGACTATAATAAAAGTGGGAACAGTTTTTTACTGTATGTTCTAATGTGAAGAAAACTATGATGTTCTATCAGCATGCAAAAAAAGTGTGTCTGAAGTAGCGTCATATTATGTACAACATAAAATGAAGCACAGCAGAATTATGCAGTATGCTGTCCCTCACCAGCACTGATAAACATCAAGTGTTTTCACAAATAGAACAATAGCATCCATTATGTTATCTCAGAATACGTATGCTTCATAATTAACATTATTAGAGAGGAAAACTCTGTTCTGTAAAAGCAGTGCAGTTAAGTGACATTCATAATATCTACCATGCAGTCCATTAACCTCAGCAATTTTAAGTAGCGTCATAGTCATCCATGGCATTTCAGATTTCTCACAGCTTCAAATCTGTGGGCAGCTTCACAAGCTTTTTGCAAAGTTTCTCATGACTAGGACATCTGTAAAATTCCCTCCAGACCTTTCTTCAATTCATCTCTTGTTACTCACTCAGTAATTCACATCTCTGAATAAGGATAAAGGTACGTCCTTAAAACCATGCTCTACTGAACACAGTATCTTTTCTAAAAAACTTGGTAATTTTAGGTGCTATAATATATTAAAAGCATACTGTTTCTTAATCTTACCTTTTTTTCCCATTTCAGTGTGAGGTTTTTGATGAGCAGTGTTCCCAGTTGAGTTTTATAGTGAGGAGTCAAAACAATCAGATATTAATCTTCTGACTTCTACCAACTAATCCATTGTTTAACATCGGTGTCTTCAAAGGTCTTAGCCACTTCACTACTTAGGTGAAAAAAAATGTTTATATTTTATAGTCATATGAAACAGTGCAACACTGCCTGATGTGTTGCTTAGAGACAACAGCTCAAAGCAGAATCCTAAAATATTCAAGAAATTACAGTATTGTGTGAGTATCAGTGGCTAGTATTTTAATGTTCTGGTTTCATATTTTGTAAAAGTGATTTTCAATCCAGAAGACAGCGCAGGGAATCCACTTCTCTTTAGGTAAATAGCCACTGAAAGTTCTCTCTCTTGGTTTTTAATTTCCACTTAGTTGCTCTTGAGTTTGGCCTCTCTTCTGAGGTTCATTTTGCTGAAAATTTTTGTTATTCAATAACTGTGAAAGAAAGAGTATTAAATACTGCTTCACTGTAAAATTTTGTTCCTGGATGTGTACTCGGGAAATACAAAAGGGTAGAACTGGGATGCTAAATTTTCGCATAGTGGATTTTGTTAATTTCTTTAATCCACAGAGAGAAGAAATTGGTGCATCTTCATTAATTCTGATCTCATGAAACTGGTGTTCTTTTCCTGCAAGGAACTGATTCAGATTTCACCATCAAAATTGAAGCAGAACTGCTCTAACAATAACACCTTTAAGTTACCTCTCTTACAATGTACTCGTAGTCCTGCCTCCTCGGCATAAATACTTTTGTATTTCTGATAGAGATATGTGAGAGAGGCCTATCTGAAGAAACATACGATGATGATGTTAATGGAATTCAGAGATCAGAATGCGCAGAAGACGATGCCACCTCTTCCTCTTTGGCTGGCGGTGCTAAATAATGTTGTACTACATAACTCAATGTAATATAATATGAAAAAGATCTTTAGATCCTCAGAGCATGCTAGTGTCTAAGAAAGAAATACAAAATACACTGGATCTCATACCCCAGGGCATACACCTAATTTACATTAGTATCAGAAGAGAAGAGGCAATACATGCACTCTCTCAGAAGTCAAATCATACCTATCCAACTTGCTATTCACCTTGTGTGACGCAGTCTTTAGATATAGAGCCTCCAAATGTCATGAGTGGACTGCTTTAACTGGTCTGGATTGTCCATAAAAGGCCCTGTGTCTGAGCTGGTTTAGGGTTTTGAGTCTAAGGTTCAGGCTGCAAATTCCAGAATTTTTAAGGACTACACGTGCTTGTAGTCTCATGAAGAAGAAGGAAAAAAAAACTGGATTTGTGATCTGAATACAACCAGGGAAAGACAGTCACTTTAGATCTTAGTTGTACTACATAACTAAATTTGCCAGACTAAAAACTAAATTTGCAATGGCTCATTTCTATCAGGGTAGTTATAATTTACCAACTTCTAGTGAATGCAGGCAGCAATCATACCGAATGGCTTAGCGTGCTTCGTTACAATTATGCTATGCCAAACCCCGCTACGCCAGCATAAAACTCATTTTGGCCTGGCAGCCTTCCTACTCTATATATTGGCCCTAGTTGAAGCACGCTTTTTGACAGAGCAATGCCTTAAGTCTCCAGGGATTTCTGGAAAAGGGCTCTCTAGAAGCTGCTGGAGCCGCCGTGCCCCCCGCCGTGCAGCAGAGCCCATTGAGCCCCGCAGAAGGCTGGGGAGACAGCTGAGGCACCACCCTCCGCTCTCTGCAGCCCCCACGGGTGCCTTAGCTCCGCTCCCACAGCCCACGGGGACGCTCTGAGTCACAACTTGTAACGTAAAACCTCCGTCTGCAAGAGGGTTCCTTCTTTGCAAGTAATGGGAGACGATACTCTGACTAGGGGAAAAAAAAAGCCGGAATGTGGCTTTCATCTGAGGAATGATGCTGTAGCCAATGTCCCGCACCCTCAGTCAGCTTCATGTTTGATTTAAACTTGTCCAAATCTGGGGGGGGGCGGAATTTCATATTTGCTTGACATGCAAGAGATGACACTTCAAATTAAAGACAAATAATATAGAGAGAAATATATTTTTGTACTTTTTAACATATACCAGTGCTGTCTACAAGTCACTTTTTTTTTTCCAAAGAGAACTGTAAGCTAACTAAACACTAAGAATATGTTTGATGAAACAGAGTATCCAAATTTGTAAGATACACTTTCTAAAGGTCATTTTCTGTAATGTTACACTGATCACCACCTGATTAAATTGCCTACTGCTCTGAATTTAATGAGAGACTGAAAATTCTCAATGGTAATTGGGACAGCCGACTCTTTAAAAGAGAGAAAGTGAGTGGGTAGCTAGTTGAAGCACAGAAGAATGCTTATTAGTGTGGAGGTGGAAGACGTCCTTACTGAGAAAAACAATTAAAGCCTATTTTATTTGGAAAACATTGAATTTTTATTTGTACTACTTCACTGGAGTCCTGGATACAGCATCAATTCCAAAACTGGAGGGGGGAGTGGGGGGAAGAATTAAAAAAATCCAACTACCAATAAGCCAGCACTCTCTCTCCTGCCTACAATTCCATACTGTATGGTAAAAATAATGATTTCACATTTTTCAGTATAAAAGATCTGCAAGTATTGTCAGGAACTAAGTGATTTGTGTCTTGCCCTGTTTTTCTTAAAAGTAAAAAGTTTGTTACTCCAAACAAAGCCATTCTCAGGAAATCTGAATACGCAGAAAGATACAAAGACAAAGACAATAATGACTATCTGATTGAACGCTACATAACCACTACGTTAGGAAATAAAGAAATATTTTCAGCTTAATTAATAGAAAGTCCCATAAAGGCACTAGGTATTATATATGCTTCTGCAATAAGATTATCAAAAAGTTTTACTGGGGATTGAAATGGCACTGAAGTGAACTGCTGCTAACCATCTGGCTCAGATGTGCATTAGGAACACAACGATAAAAGGAAAAATGACTGTATTTTTTAAATCTTAATCAGATTTTTTTCCCACCTAAAAGATAGAGTCCATTTCATATAAGTATTATTTAAAGGAAATCCCAAGAACTGCATTATATAAACATCAAGCAAGGCAATTGCAACAGACCTTCTGGGTTCATAATCAACAGAACTGCTGATATTTTTACATCTTTAATCCTGCAACTCCATCTTGATATCCATACTTTAGCCCGACTGCAAAATGCACATCAAAAGTCCAGACTGACTTATAAGTTAAAAAGTGTCATAAAAGCAAAATTTTAGTTTATAAAAAAAAATGAATTGCAAGCAGTTAAGACTGTGTTTTAAAAATATCATTAGAAAATGGTAATTCAGTGGTTCTAAACTAAAGGAAAAAAATAGCATAAGGAAAACCTTTAAGTCTGTGAAATGACTAGTCCAGCTATCAGGAGCTATGGTGAGTCTGAGATCCTCAGGTCACAGCCGGGAGGACCGTACAAGCAGAAAAGTGCTCTTTCAGAAACTGTATTTGATGTTCCCTGTCCATTCTGTGCCAGGAGCATGTCAAAATACAGATGAACTGTGGTTCAAGACTGGGGTTAAAATCTGTCCTCAAGCATATGACTGTGGTTTGTTGCTCAGTTGAAAGACTGACTTGTTTTCTAGTTCCCTGTTTTCTTTTCTTTCAGAGCAGGTATTCTATTTAGAGTCATATCTGGCTGGGTGAAAAGAACAGACATCAACTGCTTATTCATCCGTCTGGTATAAAATGTTTAACAAGGCACTGTGAGAGTGGCAAAATGTGCAAAACAAACAGCAAGCTCAAGCTATAAGCAGCAGAAGAGATTGAAGCACAAGCCACCACAAGCACGAGCAACCTGGACTCTCTTCCAACCAGCCAGGAGAAATGGACTTCAGTAAAATGTTATTTCCTTTTTTAAGAGAAAGCAAATGCAGGTTCAGGCAATTCCCACCTGGTCTGTCATTGTTTTCAGTGGGCACAGACATCACTCTTGGCATCCTGTTCAAGGAGGAGAGGGGGAGAGCTCCAACAACTTTCAGCAGAAGAGTGGCTTAACTCTTCACAGCACACTCATGCTTGTGTGCAATGAAAAGGGACTTCATTGCTAATTATGGCTTACTAGTGCTATTGTATTATAAGTTATCATAAATAATCAAACAAAAAAAAAATTTTTTTTAAATGCCCAGGCACAGTAGTATACTTTCAGATTGCCTACAGAATGGGTTCAGGTTAGAAAACACATTCTTGTTTTGAAAATCTTCTGGTTTATCTTTCCCTGAAGAGACTGAAATCCTTTCGCCTATACCATGAATCAAAATTACCTTCCGCTAGCCAAATTGTATGTCTACCTCCGCAGGCTTGGAGCAGATACCCCAGTCCCTGGTAAGAGGTATTCTCTGCCCTCAGACCAAGCAATTTGTAAGGTTTTTGATTGCAAATGAACAAGGAAGAAATCTTTACAGACCGCTGTGCTCACAGGAAAGCTACCTTTGCACCAGCTCTTTCACCCCCCCAACCCCTCATTTCCTGTAGTAGGTACAAGGGACACAGCAGAACAAGATGTCTGTGTATGTGAGAGGTTCACAGAGCTGGCATAACCTACACGGGAACCTTACCCATCAATAATTCAAGTCAACCATTCAGCTCTTCTAACTTCAGGAAGGTTCACGCAGTGCTTATTCCCTTGTCAATCTCATGTGCCCATGATTGGAGGTCAGGAAGAGGGGTGGCACCAGCTCGGGGCTTATTCTGATGCTTGGAACGTGTCATACCCTCGCTCCAAAAGCAAGGAAGCACACTACATTAAATATCCCTTTACCTTACCAGGGCTTTTGGGTGCGTTTTTTTTTTTTTTTTACCTGTTTGAATGTGGTTATGTAATTATGATTAAACTCTGTTCTGACATAGAGGAAGCTTGGAGAGTTCCCCCGCCCCCCTTAAGCATGGGACAGCGAGGACCACTGGTGGCAGAGCCCCCTTTTTCTGTTTGAGTCTTCCCTCGCTTTTCAGTCTTTGAGGAAAAATAAGAACCTAACAATATCTCTGCTCTAAATGAACTTTCAAGCCTATGTTTACCAAATGGTTTGCAATTCTGGGAAGGGAAAAAAAAAAAAAAGAAAAAGAGAGACAGAAAGAAGAGAGACTGTAAAAGCTAGCTTAAATGCTTGAGCCATAATATTTCTAGGAATGTTTCCATAATGCTCAGACTCCAGTGTCATTGTAAGACCGCCATTCAGTGATCAAGTGTGCAAATCACTGCCTTAGAGAAAAACAGTCCCTGACAGAATACAGAGAGGAGAGAAGCAGGTAAAAGCAAGAGACAGTTATGATTACTAAACTGCTCAGTGATTATTCATTTCGCATCTAAAGAGAAGGCATATTTTATTATTCACTCCATCTGAACTCTGTTCTGTAAGCCTAGTTCTTTTATACACTGAAGACTATGTTACTGAAGTAGTAAATTAACATAAGTAACATTTACATTCAACTTTTAGTTCTTATGTCACAAAGCTTAAGAATGCCAACTAGATAAATCCAAACAATTCTAATTTCACATTTCATGACAGAGAGATTCAGGAATAATAAAGCATAACAATATAATAGTAGAAAGGAAAAAAATAAGTCCCTGCATCATACTGGGTTTCGTTTTATTCTCCAAGAGGTACACATTGCTGTTAATTCTGCAGGCTATATGCTAAGACAAGGACATTTAATCATGAAATCGCTGTCAGTGAATTGATAACTGTCAAGAATCTGTTCATCACAACACTTGTTTCTTCTCGATTCACTTTAACTTTAACAAAACTGAATATTAATGCACAACAAAAATAGTAGTCTTTGCATGCAAAACTTACGTGTTTCACTGAAGACACCCCCACTTCCTCCTACCAAACAGCTGTGTACAATAGTATATTCCAAAAAATTTTCTTGAATGCTAGAGCACCAAAGAATGGCTGAGGTAAAAGGAAGTCTTTTTGTTAAATGCCTTGTTTAGTGAAAGCACTTGAATGTATTTTTATTTTATTTACCAATTATAAAGCTGCTGTCATCTTAAGTAACTTATTCCAGGCCAGAATTAATCTACAATAAAGCTATAATCTGAATGAATCGTTAAAGAATTATTGGCTCTTTCAACACCATCTATTGGTGAACTAGAAAGAGGCAACAAAACAGGTCTTACTAGGAAAATAAGCATTATGGATAGACATGAATACCTGTTATTAATCAACTATTCATGTCTGCAGGGGAAGCAGAGACACATTGAGAAGTGCACTTTGGGTCCAAAATAGGAATAGTAAATTGAAATAGATATATGAACCAAGAACAACAGTTCACAGTATTTATCTTGTGGCTAATTGGTGCACCAAATAAAGTATGTTATATCTTGCTATGTGCAACGGCATGGTCTGAAATGCAAGGCTTTTGATAGTTTTGTTATTGAGAAAATTTATATGATGGTGATACCTCTTGTGTGGATGTGTTAAGTTTAAGTCTACCAGCTCATGCTAATGTCTTGATTCATTGCAGGCTGTAGGGAGTTTGTGCAAAATAACATTAACCAACTCAGGGTAGATTGAATGCCACAAAGCATGGTTCTGGGACAATTAATTTCAGGGCAGGTTTTTCATCCAGTGCAAATTGCAACTGCTTAGTGATGTACTGAAGAGCTTCCAGCCTGGAAGGCCATGTAAGGTGTGCAGAACAAACACCAGTTTTCTTTTATACTGTAGGAAGTTAATGCATGGTGACCAGGTGGTATTCTCACAAGTTTGACCTTTTTTTACGAATAAAGGTTCTTGGTGATCAGCAGTTTCCTTTAGATTGTGCACTGGGCCTTGTCTTGACTAATTTTCCGGCTTGTTATGCACTGTCCTGACTGTGAACATACTGCTTGCCCATTTAGCACTAATTTAGGTTTCCATCAGAAGAAGCCATATCCTTACTGAAGGACAATGGAGCTGTGGCTAACACCCCTGAATGAAATGGCATTGCACTGAAGCTTTAGATCTAAGACAATCATTTGTCTGTACAAAACTAAAGAAAACAAAGGATGTTTCTATTACTAATTAGGAAAAGTATTCATCCCCAAGGCTTTACTTTAAGGAAGAGGTGGCCAAAAGCAGTGCATTGGCCCCTAAAGCTCTTGTTTCATTGAGCAATGACAGAGTTAAGGAACTTCTGTTTAGACCACCAGCCTGAAATCATCATACTTCAGCAACGCAATTCCCAATGACCCAAACTTCTCCGTTCAACGCAGACAGCAGTTAGGATCTCCGAGCAAGCATTGCTCAAGATGGCACAGGAGGTAGGTCAAGTCAGAGCTTGGGCCTGACACTAACAACAGCAGCAAGAGGCAGAGACAAGAAAAGGAGAGGATAGAGGGAATCTGTCATGTATTTTTAAGGAAAAGAAACAGCATGGTCCCTATGGACTGGACACAAATGTGACAGAGTATGGTTTGTTGCTGGCCAGCAAACAGATAAAGGATTGCGCAGAATGCAAGGAGAAAGATAGGAGAGCCTGTTGGAGATACTTGTTCATCTGACATTTGCATGGGCAAGTGGAAAACCTGAGACAAGAACCAGTCCTGAAATGAAGCTGTGGGTTGCTCCATGCAGGATTTCTACATACTCTAAGGGAAGCACTGCTTGAACTAGTACACATGGAAGGGAATTTTGTCGTGTTTTTGGACTAAAGTTTGCAAACATGATCGTCAAATATCATAAAAGGGCACTTTTTTGCTTTCAGGAACATCAGTCAGAACAGATGTTTTGGGTAAAAAATATAGACTATGGGACGCTGCTGGGAGGTGGGGGGAGAAACTGAACTACAGTGAAACATCAGATTCCCAGACACTGAAGTTGATTTAACAACCTGATTTTCAAGATGCTGAGTTCAGTCAGTTATATATAATTTTCCTATGCTTGATGTTCACTTTAACTGAGTATAGCTATGCTAATTATAACCTCACTGTACTCTTGCTCTCCATGGGACTCCTGCTTTGCATAGGGCCACATTTTCAATTAAAGAGAATGTTTTCTTTTGTGCCACCGATACCCATCCAGACCTCCTTGCAGAGGTTTCCTCTGGTCCAGCGGTGTACATATATAACAAATGGGTGCAAAGGGGCAAAGTAGCTGCAGCTCTAATGTGATTGAAAATAAAAATTCAGCCTCTCTTGCTCGCAGACTGCCTCCTTTTTTTACTTCAACTTTTAGAGCATTGTGAACACTGGAATTGATAATGTGTGCTGCCTCTGTTTTTTTCTTTTTTCTAGAATCATGCTGTAATAACATTGAGACTTCTCCAGAAGTCTCCACAGAATTCAGATGATGAGAGTTACTTATATTAATTGACAAAACTAAAGTAAGAATAGGAAAATGCCTTCTTCCTCAGACCTCCAGGTTTCACTGAAACAAATTTGCATTTCGTATTTTCCTTACATGGATTGGGCTTTTAGGCATAGATCCAACAGGACAGATTAAAAGTTAATTATTTCCATTCACCTTGCAATATTCAAAATATAAGGTGCTGTCATGAAGAATGAGTATGGGACCTTAAGTGGAATAACAATAATAATCCCTTTTCCTTATATTCCCAGGTATCAGAGAAATAATACTAGAGATAACAAGAAAAATATTCTTATGTTAACATTTCATTGAAAGATTTTGTACATTCAACAGAAATTTGAAAAAGCTTATTTCCTGTTTGTATCTTAATTCAAAATAATAACCTAATTAAATTTCTGTAAATGGTAATCTACGTTTCTGTAAATTGCCATAAAGAGGAAACAGTTCATACACTAGAAAGTTAAAATGCCATAGGCAAATCCCTTCTGCATACAAAAGTCTCTTGCCCCAACTCTGTAGTTTTGTATTTCAGGTCAAAAATATTGGTCATAGGTGATCTTGGAGGTGTGCTACAGTATCCTCTGTGTCAAAAAGATCAGCACTAAGTTGCTCAATGATCATGCAGGAACAGTTCAACTAACCCAGATGTCACTAGCCTAGGTGACATGGTTATCATCTTCACCCTTGCAGCAACAAATCTACTAGTAGAAAAATTACTGCCTCCTCAGTTCCTCCAAATTGTCTGTCTATGTGCAATTTTGCCAGTTTCCTTAGGATACAGAGGTAGCTACATATTGCCCCACTATAAAATGTGTATTCCTGCTTTACTCAAGGTCATTTGGCAGAAGCTGAGGAACAAGCTGGCAGAATTGGGAACCTCTGGAGGACATGCAACAGCGACCACTGAGGCACAAGACACCCCTGCCTTGGCAGGGCAGTAGCAGGGTCTAACCCCACCCTTTCCCTGTCCTGCTAGCGCATCCTCAGCTGTTCTCATGGGTGCTGCCAGTGCATTACTACTGTCATTCTAACATTTAAGCAAAATTATTCCAAGTGAGAGCAAGCTGTAATTCACTGTAAATATTTTTCATCAGAATACAAGAGGTGGGTGATTCAGCATCCATGCCCTTTTACAATCCCAAGCTCCCACCAGTTCCAGCAGAGGCACTATCGCTGTGCCAGGACAGCACTGCAGAGTGTTCGCTGTGAGTGATCGAGTATTAGGAAGAAAGATGAAAGCACTTGAACCACTTCTGCTAAGAATGCACAAAAAATGGTTGAGCCAAGAAAATGGCCAAAGGTCTGTATAGAAAAGATGGCATTAACAAAGTTACTAAATGAACAAGACCATTAGAATAATATAGCCTCTATTCTTAAACAGAGTAGGTCACTGTCAGCTTCATTTGCCTTTTTACTGGGGAAAAGATGAGGACCTCAGATGTGTGTGTGACCACTGTGAAGAAACAAAGAATTTGGGCCATATACATATCTTGTTTATATTTTGTTTTCTTGAGACTTGAATGCCCACATATGAGCAACGCCCATTATTATTATTATGTGTGTATATGATTACCACGAGCTTGTGAACTTTTCTTCTAGGCACTAAGTTTTCTACACAGATATACAACTTGTCAAACAGCCTTTCTAGTGCAATGTAAGCACCAAGGCAAGAATATATACCACTTCCTGTCTTGATCCAAGCCTTTGAAGCCTTACTTTTCTTTGGTTGGTTCAGATCCCTAGTTAGAAACCTTTCTCCAAAAAAAAGTATACTCTTACTAAGAACAGCCAAACTAAGAAACTGTTCAAAGCACTTCTGGTTTCCAGGGAACACCAGTATTGACTGCAAAGGGAAGTTCAGAGGTGGAGACTCAGACTTCCTCAGCAAGGAGTGAACGAGGAGTGGGGAGCCTGAGGAGGAGGGACAGAGACGAATGGAAGAAGTGAATAGCAGTGAGATGGAGAACCGAAGCTGGGACAGGTTGGAAATAAGACAGAAAGGATAATGTTGATCATCACCAAGAATTTAGGATACTCAGCATTACTCTTCTAGTACCACAGCAAGAACATCTGAATCTGGCTTGCAGACAGGCCCATTCCTATTCAGTCCTGGGCCATAGGCTATAAACAACCTACCCCAATATTGCCTGTTCTGTTCACAAAGGTCTGTGCCACATCAACACCAGTAAATAAAACTCACAAAGGTACATTTTCTTAGTGTAAGGCCAACGTGCACAGCCTGTCCAGACAACTCTCTGGACCACTCTCTCCTCCAAAATAGGGTGGCTACATCCAAGAAGCTGCTGATGGGTCTTGTTCTTAGCCTCAGCCACCACCTGTCCATGTCTAGGAACTGCCTGAGAGACAGATAGTTTTGGGCCCAAGCAAAAAAAGCAGTGACAAAAAACCCTATGCTAACAATTTAACAATGTGGAAAATAATAAAACCTGTGGATTGAAAGCTAACAATATCTCTGGATCTGTGGACAATATTAAGATCTGTGCACTGCATGGTTTTGTTTACTAGTCTAGATGTAGCCTAGGTCCTTATTTTTCCTCGTTGAAAACGTATCTGTTGTTTCTAATGTAAAAGAAAAAAAGGAAAGGAGAAAGAGAACGGAGAAAGGGAAATGAAAAAGGGAAAGGAGAAAGAGAGAGAAAGACCTAGAGAAAGAAAAAGGAAGAAAAAGGAGGAACAAAAAAAGATCTCAGAGAAGCAATCTGAAAAACAAATCAACACAAAATCTGTGTTAAAAATATACTAGGGCAGTGGAACCTGTGCGTACTCTCAGATGAAGAAGAGCTCATCTCAAACTGCTGTGAGGGACACAAATATCTAGCTACTGGACCTGTAAAAACAAAAAAACCTGAAGTTTTGCAGTCCAGGATACGAACAAAATACTTCTTTCAGTGTTAATAACATTGTTATTTGGACTTAAAGCTGGGAGACATGACATGAGGAGAAAAAACAACTTATGGAAATTTAGTGAGTAGCTATTGAAAAAATATTAACTCTTTACTTTGCAATAAATCCCTATTGATACCCAACACTGCAGATCCTGGAGCGCTGGAAGCTGGAACCTCATGCAGTACTGCTGCTAAGCAGCTCTGCCGCCCCAATGTTTGACTACTTGGTTCTTGTCGCTTCGCAGTGGGAATTGCAGCTGCACAACTGGGAATTAATACAGGTTACGAGTTTTAGTCTGGACTGGTTCTTTGCTCCCCTTCACCACATGCTCGCACAGATGTTTCCATGAGTTTAGCAGTGGGGGAATGTAGGATCCATCAGCCCAGCTCAGGACTGGCTCTCCCCATGTCGACACTGATATAAATCACTTTTGGGACCACACGGCAAGGACAGGCAGCCAAACCTTTCTCAGCACTGCCCTTGTGGAGGCAGCTGCACACATAACTCCGGCAACGAGCCCAAGTTTGTGGTGCCATCACCAGTAAGTTTGTAGAAACATTAATAAGAGTAATCAGAAGTTCCAGAAGACCTTTGGGAGCTACCACAGTACAAAGAAAAACAATATTTTGATCTCTCTCTTACTTAATTTCTCACTTTTGGATTCTAATATCACTGCTGAAATAGGATAGTATCATAGGCCAGAATTGGTACTATGGGAAATTAATTTATGACTGAACATGAGTAATTCAAGACATGTCCTGCTTTCAGCTTCCCCCCCAAAAAAGTGGACTGCATCCCCCAGTTGCCCTCCCCTTGCCACACTCCTGGCATACGTACAGAGACAGCTCAGGTTTGGCCCTATACTCCAAGAGGGCAGTTTTTACCTGTAGTGCCTCTGCAGCACAGCTCACAGATAATTAGTGCCTCATCAGGTTTTCAAAATGTTCCCCATCCATCTTACCCATTCTTTTCACCAGCTATTGTCAGGAGCCTTACATATTTGATAGCGTAATCTTCCTTTGCTTATTATTTGTTTTTATTATTATTGTACCATTATAATCTCATTATAGTCTTTTCTAGTTTCAATTATTGTATTTATTTTTTACTGAGTCACTGTAATTGCTTTTAGTTTTTAATAATGTTTAAAATTTCCACTCTCTGAAGCACACATTATCATTCCCATTATAAAATTCAGTTAAGAGGTTGTCAACAATCTTGGTTTGCACTAGTCTTGGATTGATCTTTTTGCAATGCATGATACATGGAGCCTGCCTTGCCAATGCCTCCAGCCTACAAAGGTAGATTCACTTTTAAACAACAGGCTCATCAGCACATAAGATCTCATAGGAGAACTGGTCTTCATATTTGTATGGAAGAGAAATATTTTATAAAATCATTAAAGCCTAGGAGCATTATGAACTTATTTTCCAACCCATCCAGCTGTGGGCATCACTGGTTTTCTTCTCTGGGTGTGCTTGATAAAACTACAATTTTATTACAAGACTGAACTTTTGTGACTGAGTGACCATTAAGCTTACAAAACATAATCACATCAATAAAGTGTAATAAAGTAAATCCCCTCTGTCAGAAAATAAGAAAACATTCTCCTCATTTCCCAATTATTTCTCTCAAATGTGAAATCATGTGTATATCCACCAACCACACCCCACCCCCAAAGAAAAATTAAGTAAATAAGATCTGAAAATCAATCCAGAAGTGTTTTCCTGCACAGAAATCCTGTAACCTGTCAGGAACACACTTAAAATCAGTACAGCTTTACTTGGTTGCATGGATTGTCCCTGAGAAATGTTTGCAGAAGCGTTGATTCAAATTCTAATGATGCAGTTATTTAGTTAACAGAGATACCTTTGCTATCACATCTGATTAAATTAATGTACGTTTCTGATTTACCAGGATTGATGTTTTCCTAGAAATAGAACTAAATGCAGCTAAAATGCATTGATATTGCAATATAGTTTGTTTGGGTTTTTTTTTTTTAAAAAAAAAGCTTAATTACTCTCTTTGTAGGCAAGGCACTTATGTAGTAAAAATACTTCTAAAATTAGGGCATCCTTTTTTAAAATAACTTTGGACCTGAATTCATCAATAACTTGGCAACAACCTGAGCTCTTCTTTATCTAGGAACATTACTTAAAGATGTACACAAGTCCCACTGTAGCAATGACAGAATTTTCATATGCAACAGGAAAAATATTGCACTAATCTGCTCAGGAAACACTTCTGAGTATTTTGAGAAAGAGCACTTAATACCATGCAAGTCGTATTAATCATACACATCATAAGTGTGTAATATTTGCCTACTTTTAAAATTTGACTTTGAATTCAGCAATTAGATGCTTTAGAACACGACATATGCATTTACCTTTGTGCAAAACTAGATTAGAAAAGTTTTTGAGTATTTTGTGATACATGATCACTGGAAGTGGGGGAAGATGGCTCTAGTGGATGGGTGTACTTCTCAGCAAGGCACAGCTTACCATCTGGTTATTCTGTATTGCACCTGAAATCCAGATTCATTCAGAGGTACTGCTGTGAAACTGCTCTTCAGCTTGTTCATCTGCATGATCACTTTACAGACAGAAAGACCCATCCATGATAACATTAAGATAAAAGTTACAAGCTCTGAAGTTACAGACTATAAGATATAAGATAGCAATTTAAGTGTAATGTTCGGGAGAATATGCAGGCTACATTGTACAGGTAACAGGATGAGATGAAGAAAGCATTTTGGCCTGCTCTTGAAGCCCTTAATTACCAGAAAAGCAACTCACATACAGTTCATCGTTTCACAAAGAGCTGGAAAGAATCATTAAATCATCTAGTTTAGTCTCCATTTCTCCACTGGTGTCTACATTTTACATAAAAACTCCAGTCAACTTGGTTGTCTAAAGCATAACCTTTTAAAGAGGCACACATCACATCTATGTAGTAGTCTTATTGGCAGCAGCATCTGCATCTTGGCCATTGAAATGCCAATGCTCAAAGCATTTGCAGAAAAATTACACAAATAAAAATGAAAAAGAAAATGGTGTAGATGGAATAACGAAGAGAGGGGAAAGGGAATTCAGTATTTTTAAAGTTTAGTGCTTACCTCACTACAGCTAATATCTAATTTTATATTTAGCAAAATTGGAAAACAGCAATTACATTCTTAAAGGTAATCAGTGCATGCACCCAGCTATGCAAGTAAATAAGTAAAGCGGCACAGATGAAGATCTTCAGATTTTTCTCAAGTGCATTAGCAAGGTATTTGAATGACAAGTATCCTGCAAATTCCCATAAACCAAGGTCAGAAAGGCTAAGGAGCCTGGTGTTCGAAAGGCTTATCATTTGGCTAGATATCACAGTACATGTCTCATGCATATTCTAGAAATATACCTCCGACTCGACAGGCCTGGCTTCTCTGAGCTGAAAGGATCAGCCCAAAATTTGTCATATATGACAGATATGAGACAAAACAGACCTGAGTGGGAGCTGCTCAGAGATGAAGAATTTGCCATGGGAAGTGGATGTTCCACCAGCCATTTCCATCACCATCCTCACCATGGAAAAAATTTGCCTTATATGCAGTCTGTCTGGATTCTTGTTCTACTTTTCTCAGATAACTTGAAGAACCTTGTATTAGATGATACTTTCGCTCTGGAGTGATGTTCATCTGGTTCAACCAAAACACACCTCTGTTTCTGAAAATCCAAAGATCAAGCTCTAAGTCTGGCTGTGAAGCATTTTACTGAGATCTTAAGATCTCTTTTCTGCATGCCCATATGTTTTCCCAAGATCACTTAAAAAACGGAAGCAAGAAAACTGTTATGTTTTAATATTGATTTTAGGAACATCATTTATAATGCTGAAACCTTCTTCCTGTTCACTAGTCCTCTATTTAAATACCATATCAATAAGTTAGCCCTTCGACACCCAGCACAATCTTAAACCATCTTGAGTTCCTTGTCCAGCATCACAGAAGAGAAAAATTTGAAACTTCTAAGAAAATATTCTCCACTCTTCTAGTATTGTGACCTTCCTTCCTTGGTCCCAATGGGTCATTTCATTTTCCCCTAAACCAAAACGATTTTGTTGGAAGGTGTCTAGCTTACTAGACACACACGAGACTGATCTAGCAACTGTCCACTCTAACAGCTACTCATGGTGTTCTAACTGTTGGTTTCAGATACAAGTTTTAGAATACGTTTTTTCATATTTACCCCCAGTTTAGTGCTGAATAGTGTCGAACCTGGTTCCACTTCTTGCACAGCGATTCCAGAAACAGCCCTGTTTCACTGCTGTCACAACAACCTTTTGAGATCTCTCTTTCAACCAGTCTCCAGCTCATTAAGTCTGTGTTCTGCTATAATGGAGCAATGGTTTTGAAATCATCTGCATCAAATCAAACAGCTTAAAGCACTCTATACACCTTTGGCTGAAATTAACTGAAACCTTGAAGAAAATTTCTGTTGGCGAGACCTACTCTCATAAAAACATGTGAAAACCCATTACAGAGTCTAACCTTGTAACTGCTTACTAACAAAAAAGATGAGACAGGACTCAGTTTTTCTATCAAATGAAACTCTGTTTCTGGAGTCATCCTGATTGTTGCTTTGAATACTGGTAAAATACTGACACACTTACAGTGTTTTCTCAGTTATCCTTGAATTACTCTCATATTAACCATGAACCAGAAAACTTTCTCAAACTGTTTCAGACTCTTGGATGTAAATGGTTTGACTCTACAGATACCAACATTATTCCTAGATACCACTGGCACAGCAAGTCTAACTGACTTGCATAACACAACGCCTTCAACCTGAAAAGTCAAATATAGAATAGAAATATTTATTGAAACCCTCCAATTTCTTTTATCATCAATACTGTAACTTTTGATTACAATGGGTTTACTCCTCTGCTTTTTTGTTGTTGTTGTTGTTGTTCTCAATTTATTTAAAATCCTCCATTATACTTTGTTCTGCCAATTATATTTTTCGCTAATGCCCTTGAGGGAACACACTTTTAAGTGCTTTGCTGTATCAGGTCCTCATCAAGGAAGGAGTCAGGCCTACAGAAACTTTCCTATCTGTGATGACAGAAAGCCCAGGAGCCAGTTCCATATCATTTTAATCTACACAGCTATATTTGGAAATAATCTTTGCATTTGTTAACCAACCTGAGGTGATCCTCAGCAGACAAACTCATTGAACTCTAAAAAATTACATTAATAGATTCCCCAGAAGCACTGGTGAACATCCCAGACAGAAGATGAAGCTACTTTTGGGCTGTAAACCAATAGTCAGACCTAAAATTCAATAGAGAATTTAAACCAAGAAATTTTAAGTAAATGCTTCCAAAGACCTCAGGAAGTTAGAATTTGGCTATAGTTTCTTCAGGCCCCTTCATTTCAAAATCACAGGCTGAAAAAAGGTTGATTAGGTTTTAATATTAAGAAATCTGCAGGAGAAAAAAACCTAGATGGAAGGCAATTATGCAGACTTTACTATATGCACATATATATGCCCTTTAATTCATTTGCATAAAATACTTAATGTTCAAAATCATCATTGCAGCAATACGCCTAACTGGATTTGTATATTTTGTATAACATAAGAAAACAGAGTCATTAAACTCCTACAGATTTACTTCTCAGTGTGTAATCTGAATGTGAACATATTCAATTAAAAACACTTAAGCAATGAAAACAAGGATTATCACTAGGATGGTAGTTGTTTTATAAAAATATGCCAATGTGAAATGCAGAAATAGTCAAAGGTCACTGGTGGTCAGTCAACTGATTTTTTACTATCATTTACTCATTGACTGCTGAACTTCCAGTATTATCTGTGCATCTCAAAGTCAGTAACTATAACATAAATGAAGCTTTCATGTTAAAAATTTCAAGGCTGAAATTAATGAGAATAGGCTAAATGTTTTTCTTGCCCTTCTGCAAAGATAGCTTCTAAATTAATTCAATGGAATGAACTAGATACTGTGGATAAGGAGATATACAGAAACAAGAATACTTTTTAAAAAGTGCTCATTTACCACAGATGTTGGGCTGGGGGAAGGAAAGAATGGAGAAAAAATACATTTGAAAATGAAGAAGTTATCATGCCCTAATTCCTATTTAACTGGATGACAAACCATAACTGAATATATAACTTATTTCTTAAAACTGAGCTTTTAAACTAGGACTTCCTTCTTATGCTTCCAATTCACATAGCTTAAGAAGGATTAATTCATTGGGGCTGCTGTGTTGGCCTATGTGATTTGCTTTTCAACTAATACCAGAAAGAGAGGCAAATGTTTAATAAATTTTTAAAAAAGTTTTAATTTGCGTTTCAAAAATAACTACAGGACAAATATTCTTGTGATCTATGAACTCTGATCACATTTTCTTACCTCTGAAAGAGGAAGTTTCAATGCACTCACATCACACTTGAGGAAACGACTTTGAAAGAAAGAGTGCAAAGCAAGATTTACCTTTCCGCAAAAGGTTAAGAAAAAATGGTCAAGGACCAAGAAACTATTTAAACCTTTTTTTCTTGGAAAAGAGAAATCTCAAATCAAGCGCACTAGTTTCCAGATACACAAAATGCCATTGTGAAAAGAGATAACAATCATCTATTCTCCGTGTCCGTGGTGGACTGAACAATAATATTAAGTTGAAAGTTGCAAGAGGGTACATTCAGTTTGAAATATTTTGCACAATATCTAACAGTAAGACTAATCAAACACAGACCTATATTGCTTCAGAAACTTGTGGAACCTGCCATAGGCTGCACAACCATCAGGAATGACCTCCAGGCCAGCACGAACAGAGCCTGTGTTAGACAAGGGAAAGAGACTATATGATCTGTTCAAATCCTTCTCCAGACCTAGAGGTCTTCTGTGATTATATGAATGAGTTAAAATGGAAAAGTACATGAAAAACCTGTGGCCATCAAATCAGATAGATACAAGTACAATGAAAAATGCAGTTTTGTACTGGATTAAACAACATGCCTTTAGACAGAACTCTTGCATTTATCACATTCTCCAAGACATTTAAATTATCGTAAAATTATTTCATTAAACTATATGCAGAGTTAGTCATCAATTCCATAAGAAATTGTGCATATAGGCAGATTGTGTTATAAATTAACAATTACCGTCCACAAGGAAGATAGCAAATGTTACAGTACAGAACATGCTTGTGAAGACACAGAGAGATAATACTCAACTGTACCAGAGAGCCTGAATTATGGACAAGCCTTATCATCATCAAAGAATGATTTGATTTAGGAAGTGCTAATCCAGGATACTTGGAAAGGAAGAATATTTCTGAAAAACAAATCCCTGGCAATAGGAATCAATTGTGTTAGAGAAGACGTGCTGCTTGTGGGAGTCTGGAAACTCAGTCTAAAGAGCAACAGCACTGGTATGACTGCCCTGCCTTCACCCTGGCTGGCCAGGGTGCAAATAGAAAAGACAGTGAATTTAAAAGAATGGATGCAGATTCCATCCTTAATTTTATTGCCCAACCACACACAAAAAAAAGATCCCCCCAAAAAGATAAAAAAAACCCATATCTTTGTTTCTGTTGCAAAATAAGCTGACTCTTGGCACTCCCATCCCATCCTATTCGTACGGCTTGAGAGACAAAATTCAAGAATTAATGTGCTGTGCACACGTCCCCAATGCCAGGAGGAGGCAGAGAGGAACAAAACACCAAAATATTTGTACTGCAAGCTAAACCTCCCAGGTTCTCCTTGAATACTCAAGGTTAAGCCTTGGCTAACATCAGATTCCTTGAATGGGAAAAGAAATATTTATGGTACAGTATTTATACCTTAGTCAAAAGATCCAACAGGAAGGCAACAAAATTCAAGTTAAATAACAACACAGTTTTGTAGGAAGCCATATGTCTTCTAAAATGCCAAGCAAAGATGTTAGTGACAGTTAAGGATGCTCTGCAGTTTACTGTTGGGAGTAATGGTCAATAACTTGCATGATGATATGCTTTTCAGAGACCAAGCGTTACACAATGTCAAATAGCTAAGAATCTACTAGCCCAAAAGACTACATTACTCAAGTGTAAGTACAGTGACTATCAATGTAGGAAGTGTTTCTTCCATGATTAAAAAAAAAGAGAGAAAGAAAAATTCAGGTAAGTTATAAACAACAAAATTAGAAGATCAAAAAGAAAGGCAGCAAAGCTAGAGACAATAATAACGGCATAAAATCCTATAGGGAACTGCAAAACATTAGGCATGGAAATCAGCAAAGTATCTAATAAAGTGATAAAGTTGCCAAATAAAAAAAAAAAAAAAAGGATGAAAAGAACTATCAGCAAGGGATAAGATTGGAGTTATTGACTGCTGAGTTATGAAAGGCCCTAAGGAAAAGGAAAACACAAAACGTGAGAGAATATTTCTGTGATCTGTGATGCTCTTGAGTTACAACTCAACAAAATAAAAATAATAAAATGCCATAGGATTTCTTCCATGAGGACTTAAACAATAGAGTTTCAAAAGAAGAAAGATGACTACAGCGTCCCCACACATAAATTACTTGTTTACACAAGTCAGAGACCAGCTCTAGCAGAAACCAATGAATGCAGCCCAGTAACTATTGCTTGCAATGATTTCCAACAGAGTACTATCTTCATGGCTACAAGGCTGAGATTTTGAAGATGTCCAACTTAAAGCCAAAATCTGCCTTTCACTATGAAGGTGAATCTCATGCCAGTTAAAAGGACAAGCAATTAAATCTATCTCAGAGTTTACCCTTTCCTGAATTTTAATTCCAATAACATGAAGTCCAACTAAAACCAAAAAATCATAGAATCATAGAATGGTTTGGGTTGGAAGGAACCTTCAAAGATCATCTATTTTCAACCCCCCTGACATGGGCAGGGACATCTTTCACTAGATCACGTTGTTCAAAGCCCCATCCAACTTGACTTTGAACACTTCCAATGATGGGGCATCCACAACTTCTCTTCTACCAGTGTCTCACCACTCTCATTGTAAAAAATTTCTTCCTTATGTCCAATTTAAACCTGCCCTCTTTCAGTTTAAAACCATTGCCCCTTGCCCTGTCACTACAGGCCTTGGTAAAAAGTCTTTCTCTCTCTTTCTTATAAGCCCCCTTTATATATTAAATGACGTATGATGCAATCAATTTTTTCAAGTTAACACAAGAAATGGAAAGATGATCATATTGAAGGCTTACAATCTGCCCCCCATGAAAAAAAGCAAGCAAAATAAAATACTATTATCCTCTTCAAAACCATCTTCTCTGCCTATGCAGGCTGGTGTGCCTTCATTAGCACCTGGAGTTCATAGTTATAAAGAAGTTTGTCTCAGCATGGGAGGATCCCTGAAAGAGCCAGTATCTCTGAACTGGTAGAAAGTATCTGAAGAGTCCCTGTCAAATCTGTTGGCCTGCCTAAAGAAGCTGTCTCATTTGGATGATACCAAGACACTTGTTTTTGCACAGACAGAAGTAGATACCTTAAGCACCATCCAACAGTATACTTCTTATTGGACATCAAAGCATTCCATGCCTGTAGCAACAATGACATTCAGATTACCACTAAAGAATGTGAAAAGAAAAACCTACAGATTGGGGTTTAGGTGTCTCCCACCACCACCACCAGAAGAACAGCAAGGTTTCGAGTGATGATTTGTGCTTCTCCGGATCAACATCTTTCCTTCATTAGCCCCCCATCTCCATCAGTTTCTCTAGAGCATTTTTAAAAGCGACTACCATTAAAAAAACTTATCAGCTGATTTTGTTAAGTATGTAACACAGCAGGTCTTCAATGAAATAAGCATCATAAATTGTCCATAGCAAAGAAAAAGTAGCTAGCTTATTGTATGGCAGTTCTCTATAAGTTGCTGAAGTGTATTTAATGTTACAAACTGAAGTAAAGGTGACTGCCTCATTGCCATCCTGCAGCCCAGAGGAAGAGTTCAGAGTAAATTCCCAATAACCTGAGTGCCAGCAATCCCTTCACCGCACCAAAAGCAAACAGGCTTCCCCCCATCCTAGCTTTGACTATTTGAGCTTTGACTTTTTCACTCCCCATAAACCACTCCAGCAACAGTTTTAACCTTTGAAAACTTGACTACTCCTTTCAGCAGTAGTAAGTCATCTGGAAACTGGTTTCACAGAAGGAAGGTTCATTTCAAAAACAGAAGGCGAGATCAGGAATCATGCCAGAACTTCATTGTATCATCAGTGAGTACAAAGTTTGCCTTCTCGAATCAAGCTCCGCAGTTCAGCACACATGCCTGCAAGACACACGGTCCTCAGTGCTGCAGGTGATGCACTGCATGCTTCTGCCTGCAACCTGCTGGTCCTGTCAGGCAGAGCAGGGGCAGATGGAGGTCACCCTCCTCGCCATCTTTGCAGCGTTTGGCAGTCCAGAACATACAGAGCTCTTGCTGCTGCGCAAAATACTTCAAGGACTGCAATTGTGCATTGCTCCAGAAGACAACACTCCACTTTGTGAGATGTAATTTGTTCCACGAAAGGCATATGCTTTATTCTTAGACAGCAGGCTATGCCTTTCCAGCTATGCCCCTGGACGACCGTGCCACATAAGCATGTTCAAAAGAATCACAGGCAAATGAAGTTTTTATTTTTTGCATTAGCTGCCAACAACTGTACTTCTGCACTTTAAGATTTTCCTTTTTCTGAACCACTTTATAAACATTATTAAGCATTCACTACTCTCCTCTGAGCTAAGCAAGTATTACTAGCAGTAATGTACTTACCACTGGCACATACCACCCCACCACTGGGTTAGGACAATGATTAAAGACCGAAGTAAAAGCCCTTGAAGCTAGAAGATAAGTATTCAGTGAAAGCGAAATAGATACTTTACTGTTCGGATGGTCAAATGCACAATACCTGTCACCAAACTAATTTGGACAGATACTAATAAAATGAATGTCCTGCTAAAGAGGAGGCTTATAATACAGTACATTTGTTTACTGGGTCTTCTTACTATTACAGTTTCCATAGAAACAGGAGAGAGTCAGAAAATTTCAGCACTGTGTAACAAATTCTAATGATCTTTTTTTAAAGAATCGTTATAATATATATTTAGTGCAAATGGAATACATCAGCAAGATTTATACTCAGGTATATGAAACATGGATCACTAGTCCTAATGCAGGGGTGCTCATGACTGTACGTGATTTCTATGTCTTTATGGCATCATGAGAAAGGACACTTTCTTTAAAACACATTAGAAGTCCATGTCATGCTGGTCCTTCCTCTTCAGGCTTTTCATTTTCATATTGCTTCCTCCAACTGCCCTCCAAACAAGCATGGGAGCAACAAGTACTGAAGCATTTTCAAAATATACTTCCCTTTCCCTGAAGCTTATGTGATATCTTATCCCTTACATTTATATTCACCTACAGCTTAACCATGATGTAATTTCTTATGTCTTGTGGGCTGATTTCTGTGACTCACAATTTCCAAATATATTTGTGAAGGTGGTTCATGAATTAAACTTCTGTCAGCTGAAGCCTCCAGCATTGTTCTGCCCATGTTCAGTATAGAGTCTCCTGGCTCACAAGAA
Source organism: Pelecanus crispus (assembly GCF_030463565.1). Classification (NCBI taxonomy): domain Eukaryota; kingdom Metazoa; phylum Chordata; class Aves; order Pelecaniformes; family Pelecanidae; genus Pelecanus; species Pelecanus crispus. The sequence goes on from NC_134645.1 coordinate 109,539,824, forward strand.
GTTTTAATGGTACAGTACAGAGGATCAGTCCTCAGTTTATAAAGGACAATCAAGAAGCCATTATATAAGGTAAGAAAGACTGCAAATGCCCCCATGGCTTTTTGTCATGCCATCGTTATTCTTTGGTAAGTTTAGGTTTCCTATATATACCACTGGAAATCTTCAGATGATTCATCTCCAGGGTTTGCTGTCAGATGAGCATAGTTGTGAGTTATGCTTCTCGTAGTTTCTCTGGTACTGTACTCTTCCCCCTCGCTTCTTCCCTGATTTTAAGCCATGTCCAGATAGGACCTGAGGGATCCTGAGGCAGCACCTGGTCAACTACAAATTCACATTTCCTCACTCAAAGCATTTAAGTACCTATGTCTAGCAAATCAACATATTTTAATAACATTAATATAATCTACAAGTGACAACATGTGTCTAATCTTGTAGAATTACTTTCACTGAAGTATACTGAAATATCACATTCCTTTATGGTGAAACATCTTCACCTTCTTCTCTGCCCCTTCCCTACCCCAGTGATCTTTGCCCCAAGAAGGATAAACTAATAGGACAGGTTTTGCTGTTCCTGGGGTCTTCATCTGCTTTTCCCTGCTCAACAGCATCACTCTTCTCAGCTGGCAGTTTGGGAGAGATTCTCTGGAGATACGGCTGGTGTCTTATCCAATGCAGAGTCATACTGAGACAACTAAACCACACGTGGAAGCATTTGCTATGTTTTAATCTCAAGTGCAGAGGGTGCAGCACTGCCTCTGGTAATATACTTCTACAATAAGCACTGCTAACAGCTTTGGGGATCATATGCATTATTGGTGCAGAAGTGTTTGATATTTCCCATCGTGACAGAAAGGAGACAAGTGGTTAAATTACTGCCTGTTGTGCATGACTGTAGATATTAACAGCTGTTATTTATAGTGCCTATTATATTATAGTATCCCAAAAGACAGGAGAACCACGTCATACAACATTACTACAAATAAAATCATTCTAGCACAGAAAAAACATTTTAAGCATAGAGAATATCACTGTAGTTTATCTTTAAGTGGAAACCATGAACAGCTCAGATGTTCTGATAACAAAATGTATGTTTTAGTACTCCCACCCCCCCGCAGCTAATACAAGAATTTTCCTCTATCCTTCCAGTTGCAGGGAATGATGAGGAAAGAAACAGGAAGAGCCAGAAGATCAATACCTGGCTCCAAGCCTGGTGTCACTGGAAAAAATTTGGGGGTTTTTGATCATGGGTTGGTCTACAAAACACCAGGCCTGCTGGCAACAGATGGGGTACACCTGTCTCAAAGGGGGAAAAGGGTCTTTGCACAGGAGTTAGCAAGGGTCATTGAAAGAGCTTTAAACTAGATTTGAAGGGGGAAAGGGATAAAACCAGGTCACTAGAGATAAGCCTGAGTGCAGCATGCCAATGTTTGAGGGATGGTGTGCTAGCGAGGTCCTTCGGTCTGCCATCTCGGTGGAGGTAGGGGATGGACATCTATGTGGCAGCAAAGATACAAGGGTTATGGATGTTTTAGAAGCCACAGAAACCCCTGAGAATGGTCACATAGGAATTAGGGCTTCTCCCCCCAGAAACGTGGTGGGATCAATAGCCCAACTAAGTGCATCTACACCAATGCACGCAGCATGGGCAACAAACAGGAGGAGCTGGAAGCCATTGTGCAGCTGGAAAACTATGATATAGTTGCCATCACAGAAACATGGTGGGATAACTCACACAACTGGAGTGCTGCAATGGATGGCTATAAACTCTTCAGAAGGGATAGGCAAGGAAGGAGAGGTAGTGGAGTAGCCCTATATGCTAGTGAGTGTTTTGATTGCCTAGAGCTTGACGATGGTGGCAATAGGGTTGAGTGTTTATGAGTAAGAATCAGGGGGAAGGCCAGCAAGGCAGATATCATAGTGGGAGTCTGTTATAGACCACCCAACCAGGATGAAGAGGCAGACAAAATATTCTATAAGCAGCTGGGAGAAGTCTCACAATCGCTAACCCTTGTTCTCATGGGGGACCAACTTACCATGTGTCTGCTGGAAATACAATAGTGTAGAGGAAGCAGTCTAGGAGGTTCCTGGAGTGTGTGGAAGATAACTTCCTGACACAGCTGGTGAATGAGCCCTGGACTGTACCTGTTGTTTACCAACAGAAAAGGACTTGCGGGTGATGTGATGGTTGGCGGCCATCTTGATAGAGTTTTCAATCACGAAATGATAGATTTTTCGATTCTCAGAGAAGTAAGGAGGGGGGTCAGCAGAACTGCTGCCTTGGACTTCTGGAGGGCAGACTTTGGCCTGTTGAGGAGGCTGGTTGACAGAGTCCCTTGGGAGGCAGTCCTGAAGGGCAAAGGAGTCCAGGAAGGCTGGACATTCTTCAAGAAGGAAATCTTAAAGGCACAGGAGCAGGCCATCCCCATGTGCCAAAAGATGAGCCGGCAAGGAATAAGTCCAGTCTGGCTGAACACAGAGCTTTGGCTGAAACTCAGGAAAAAAAAGAGAGTTTATGACCTTTGGAAGAAGGGGCAGGAAACTCAGGACACTACAAGGATGTCCTGATGTTACGCAGGGAGAAAATTAGAAGGACCAAAGCCCAACTAGAACTTAATCTGGCTACTGCCATAAAAGACAATAAAAAATGTTTCAATAAATACATTAGCAACAACATGCTAGGGCTAGCAAACATGGAGGGCTAAGGAGAATCTCCATCCTTTATTGGATGCAGGGGGAAGCATTGTGACAAAGGATGAGGAAAAGGCTAAGGTACTTAATGCCTTCTTTGCCTCAGTCTTTAATAGTCAATCCAGTTGTTCTTGGGATACACAGCCCCCTGAACTGAAAGACAGGGATGAGGAGCAGAATGAAGCCCCCATAATCCAAGGGGAGATGGTTAGTGACCTGCTACACCACTTAGACACACACAAGTCTATGGGGCAAGATGGGATCCACCTGAGGGTACTGAGGGACCTGGTGGAAGTGCTCACCAAGCCACTTTCAATCCTTTATCAGCAGTCCTGGCTAACTGGGGAGGTCCCAGTTGACTGGAGGTTAGCAAATGTGACGCCCATCTACAAGAAGAGCTGGAAGGAGGATCCAGGGAACTACAGGCCTGCCAGGCAGACCTCAGTGCCACGGAAGGTTATGGAGCAGATAATCTTGAGTACCATCACATGGCACATACAAGACAATGAGGGGATCAGGCCCAGTCAGCAGGGGTTTATGAAAGGCAGGTCCTGCTTGACTAACCTGATCTTCTATGACAAGGTGACCCGACCCGCTTAGTGGACAAGGGAAAGACTGTGGATGTTGTCTACCTGGACTTTAGTAAAGCTTTTTACACTGTTTCCCACAGCATTCTCGTGGAGAAACTGGCTCCTCATGGCTTGGACAGCTGTAGTCTTCACTGGGTAAAAAACTGGCTGGATGGCTGGGCGCAAAGAGATGTCATAAATCCAGTTGGTGGCCAGTCACAAGTGGTGTTCCCCAGGGCTCAGTATTGGGGCCAGGTCTGTTTAATATCGTTATCAGTGATCTGGATGAGAAGATCAAGTGCACCCTCAGTAAGTTTGCAGATGACACCAAGTTGGGTGGGAGTGTCCATCTGCTCAAGGGTAGGATGGTCCTGCAGAGGGACCTGGACAGGCTGGATCAATGGGCCGAGGCCAACTGTATGAGGTTTAACAAGGCCAAGTGCCAGGTCCTGCACTTGGGTCACAACAACCCCATGCAACACTACAGGCTTGGGAAAGAGTGGCTGGAAAGCTGCCTGGCAGAAAAGGACCTGGGGGTGTTGGTAGACAGCCGGCTGAACATGAGCCAGCAGTGTGCCCAGGTGGCCAAGAAGGCCAACAGCATCCTGGCTTGTATCAGGAATAGTGTGGCCAGCAGGAGCAGGGAAGTGGTTGTCCCCATGTACTCGGCACTGGTGAGGCCGCACCTGGAATACTGTGTCCAGTTTTGGGCCCATCAATACAAGAAAGACATTGAGGTGCTGGAGTGTGTTCAGAGAAGGGCAATGAAGCTGGTGAAGGGTCTAGAGCACAAGTCCTATGAGGAGCAGCTGAGGGAACTGGGGTTGTTTAGCCTAGAGAAGAGGAGGCTGAGGGGAGACCTTATCACTCTCTACAACTACCTGAAAGGAAGTTGTAGTGAGGTGGTGTTGGTCTGTTCTGCCAAATAACAAGTGATAGCACAAGAGGAAATGGCCTCAAGTTGCATCAGGGGAGGTTAGATTGGATATTAGGAAAAATTTCTTCACTGAAACAGTTGTCAAGCACTGGAACAGGCTGCCCAGGGAAGTGGTTGAGTCCCCATCCCTGGAGGTATTTAAAAGATGTGTAGATGTGGTGCTTAGGGACATGGTTTTGTGGTGGACTTGGCAGTGCTAGGTTTACAGTTGGACTCAATCTCAAAGGTCTTTTCCAATCTAAATGATTCTATGATTCTATGAGTCTAAGAAGAAACAGGAAGGACAGGAAAAATTGTACATTAATAAAGTCAGCTGAAAGAAAAAAGGTACATCTGGAAGAGGTCTCCACCAGTACATCAGTGGAAGTGGGATGTCCTTACTGGAAAACGCACAGCTGGAAGGAGAGATCTCTTAGCTTTAATCGTGGAGAGGCTTGTATGCTACATCTTTTGAAATCTGTCATTCAATCCTAGGGAGTTAGACACAAGTCCAAAACACGTGGCAGACTACTCCAAATTAAGCAGCATGCCTTAGAGCAGACAAGCATTGCTCGGGCATTGTATGAAAATAAAAGTTATCTAACACTGTGAGCATCTTAGATACAGAACTCATACTCTCCCACTCTCCTAGTAAAAGGAGGTGGTGGGGGAGTGGTGGGGTGGAGAGGGACAAAATAAAGCAAACACCAGTTTCTTGAAATAGATTTCTTTTTAGAAGTTAGCAATGTGAATTCTAGTCCTTATTTTTTCTAACTTACATTCTTTTTGCAAGAAAACTTTTATGACAAAATCCATTATTCCCACATCCCCTTAAAAAAATGTTTTGTTCTTATTGAAGAGCTTCCACAAAATTGGGGATTACAATACAACTGAAGTGAATCTGGGAGAAAAGACTGACTATCACTTCCAATGCTGTTTCCATTGCTTACTCCTTTCAGGACTAGGAGACTTCCCAGATGACGAAAGGATATATTTTTAGGATAGCAATCTACTTAAACAGTTGAATTGTAATTTAAGGGGAACAGGAATGTAATCAACATGTTAAGAAATCAGTAGCAAATAAAACTTATCTATTACATCTATACTTTACAGGACTGAATTATGTACAATTAATGCATAACAGCCAAGAGATCTGTCCTTGCTTTCAAGTTGCCTCATAGTAGCCAGAGTGAGGCAAGACACTACTGAAACGGGGAACGCAGATACTTCTGTGTAGACACCCCTGAGACCTTTAAAAGGTGAGGGAATAGTTTCTTTTAGCCCATGGTCAAATTCTTCTAGTGGGAATGAAATACCAGTTTGGCCTACTGTACCAATGTGAAACCAATGAATCCAAGACTCCTCCAGCATTACAGCTATATTCCTCTGAGACGTGTATGAATTCCCTGTGTTCCTCACCATTGGCTGGTAGTTGTTCTAGAAAACAGTACTAACATTTTACCTTACTCGCTGTATGAGTAGAAATGTCTATCTTTTGATTTCTCTGCTCAATTACATGTTCTTTACCCACACACTGCACTGTGTTGGCCAAGTTGTACATTTTGGCAGTGGACTTCAAAACTATGTTCCTCTGCAAGAGAGTGCCTGTGTATAGTACACTTGCACACACATACACACCCCCTCAGTCCACGTGAATTATATACTGCCTGGGCAACCATTTCACAAATAGATGGAAGCACCAAAAAAAAAAAAAAATCCCAAACTCCGGCATATAGAAATCAGTCATTCTACATACTGCTTTCATTTAGCAATACTTAGTCACATTACTAACATGACCGGTTATCAGAGCTGCCTGCAGTTTCTGCTGCTGCTGATGTACGCTTCTCTCTTCCTTCAGTAGCTGAGCTGTACGCATTGGGAATGCTTTACAAAACGTTTCAGAAATAAAGGTCAAGAAAGCTTTCTCGCAAGAGCTGCTGTTTTCTGGAGAGAATTTCCTTCCTACACACCTTCAGCCACCAGGGCTCTTATGATGTCAGGCAAAGAGACTGCAAACATACATACTCACTCACATTTCTGCCTGTAGAATTAAGCTTCACTGAGTTAGAGCCCCTTCTTCATCCCCTGCTCCCCCCACACATATGAGGGTGAGACTGTTGTGAAAGTGCTACTTTACAGCCAATGGTTTATATCCAGTCCCAAGAGCACAGGGGCTAGTCAGCACTTGCCTTTTAGGGGAGCATGTTTTATTGATCTTGGAATGTTTAACATGACATCTAAACCTCCTCTTCCCAAGGACAGGCTAACACAAAGCCATGGCTTGGGTTCAGCCACTGGGAAAAGGGCAGGAGAGTGTATATAAGAATATGCTGCTTGCAATAAGTAGAAATTCTACCTCACCATACACCCACCTGTAGGGTCACTGCTGTATGTCCTGACTTTGCTGATATGGTAGTGTCAGTAACATGGAGGGAAAAAGGAGAACAGGAATCTCTAGGGGAACATAAAATTATGTTCTGAATGCATTAGATTATATCCTTCGTTACACTTTCAGTCCGGAGCATTTAAATTAGATCTTCTCTGAACTGGATTCTTTCCTCCCCCAGGTTCATGTGGCACTATTCGATTAATTACTGTCAACATTTTTCACAAAGCAAGCTATGTCTGACAAGAAGTTCTGGCACAGCGTAGCACCTCTGCCACTGGGTATTGCCTCACACCCTTTCATCAGTTTATCCTTGCACAGTCCAGTTCAGGTCTCCCTTCTTCATCCTTTACTGGTGATCCCCGACACCTCTACAGGGTTAAGGTAATGGCTATTGCTCATAACACCTCTATTAATAGATTTTATTTATTTTTTATTTTGCAAAAGTTGGCATCATACGCCTAGCCTACTAAAAGCAAAACAACCTTGATATCAAGGTATGAGAACTTCCGGATTAACTACAAGATTAAGAAAATACTTACTTTTGCTTTATTTTCACCCCTCGAATTCCCATTTCCATGGAAACAGGGCTGGAAAGTACCAGCAGGCAGCCTGCAGCTGAACAGCTGAATGAGAATGCTCATGTTGAACTCAGCAAGCAGACAGCAGGTGAAGTCTGCAGGAACTGCCTAAAAATCTATAGCTACATCTTGAAAGTAAAAGGACAACCTCTGTTTAAGCAAAGAACTTCTAAAGAGGATGATACATAACCCTAGCAAATATTTTTGCATTGCACCAGCTGATAATCTGCTTTCTCTTCTATAAAACATAGGAATAAAACTTCTTTATCTCAATGGCACAAGACAAAAATTGATCACAACTAATTAAGTACTTCAAAATGTTCAGATGGAAGATGACATGCTAGTGAATATGGTAAGTTGTTTTTGTAACAGGACTTTAGCTTCTGAACATTGCCCTGTAATTCCTTCTGTGAAATCAAACTGGCTGCTGTACAGTTCATACATACGCATTGTGAGCCCAGTCATTTGGATGGCTCTTCTTACAAACATCCGTTGCATTTGAATAACTATATATACAAAAAAACCTAACTGGTAGTAACATATGTGCCAGTTATAAAACACATTGGCTTTGAGCACCAATCCACACTCCTTTAGGTTAAAAGCTACTAAGGCAACACAGTTGTAGACATTGTCAAGGAAAAAAAAGAGACAAAACCAATGTTAACTTCTTTATCCAATTTAGTAAAGTTTAATGCAGGAATTCTTTTTCATACCACCTTTGATTTTTCTCCTGTTCAATATTTGCTCTTCAACAAACAGGAAGAAAAGCAAACAAGCAAAGGATGAAACATTACTGTCTTGGGCTATACTTTACCCAATGAAGAGACTGGTTATTATTAAACTCCTGCTTTTGTATCTAAAGCAATTACCACTCTCTCAAGAAGATATTATTCATTCTTTGCAGAGAACAGAACATTGGTCACACTTTTTTTCAAGGTAATTTTAGCCAATGCAGTGGACAAAAGAGAACAATTATAACGAAGGATTTAACGTTCTGTGCAAGTTCAGTATCAGCACACAAGAGCTGACCTCAAAATGGATGATGAAGAAACTTGAGACATCATAAATCTTTTTTTTTTTTAAAGGGTGTTGTTTAAAGTTTAAAAGAGGTATTTATCAGAATCAAGACAGCCAGATAGGTTCAGATGCTCTTTACTGTACCTATGTTCTTCACTATCAGAGAGAAAATGCAAGCTTAAGGCACCAGAGAACGAATCAACCTAAGAAGCTGTTAGTGACTATTGATTCGTTCCTTCCTTTGGGACCTTCAGTGGAAAAAAATGAGCCCAAATTTGCAGTCCACAATGTATTAAATTCATGGCTATGATGGAAAAGGATAGTACAGAAGTTGCTTGTGAAATTTCCTTGCATGACAGGAAACTAGTAATTGTGTATCAAGAACACAACAGTGGCAGACAAAGCACACAGCTATCAGTATCTCTGCAGAGCAAGAATGTCCATTTAACAGCTGCAGCAATGGTAAAAATCGCACAGAGCACCTTCTGCTAATGAGTCCCATTGATAACTGATGTTCTACTGCACCAAGTATATTTGTGCTCACCTTGAGGATCATTTACCGTGCGAGGTCACGATACAGGGAGCTCTGGGATAAACAAAAATCAAACTCCAAATAATTCACTTATCTGGTCTAAGACTGCTTAAACACAGCATACGGAAAAGCATAAGCTTTCAGATATATTTCCTCTTTTTATTTGTATGAAAGTATCTATAGCTAAACAACCCACATATACTGCCTGAAGAGCTCTATTTCAAGCAAGACTGGAAATAAAAATAAATTTAAAAACCACATAAATTTAAATAAAAAGCAACCCATATCAGGGAACACTGAATTCTCTATTTCAAAACTGCATTCCTATCCCTTTTTTTTTTTCTGTTTTTTTAGGAATGCCAAAACATGGTGGACTTCGTAATGTTAGGTTAATGGTTGGACTGGATGATCTTAAAGGTCTTTTCCAACCTAAACGATTCTATGTTGTATTTAACGGCTATCTTCTTTCAAGGGCAGAAACCGAGTGTACTGCTCATACTGTGTGAACAGCTCAGGAGCAGGGAAGGACAGCCTTAGCATCTGTCTAAGGTTTACAGAAGTGACCGTGCCATAACGAGGGAGGACTTCTGACTTGGCTGAAGAGTTCCTATTGGCAGGGGATGGATCATTGCTGGGAAGTATTTATAAAGGGAATTAGAGCTGGCTTCATGTGTATACAGAGGGTGGTGGATGTCCATCAAAAGGGGTGGGTTATTTCTCCCAGCTGGAGCTGGAGAGAGAGAGGGTTATAATTCAAGAAAATGAGCAAGCTGCTCCCCACCAGGTCATTAGTACCTTCACAGTTTCCCCTTATGATGTTAGTAACACCTGTACAGAGCATGTAACTGCTTTTCTTCCAATTAACTTTATAACTGCTAATGCATCCCAGTTGTTGCTGGCTGGTTAAGTTACGGAAGATGGAAAGAACCTGAGAAGGTACATCAATACACCTCTTATAGTACGCTTATGGCATATAAGAAGGAAGTGCAGAATAAAGGTGTGTGGTCTGGGATCTTTTGCTTCTTGAGGCACAGGTTATGTGACACATACAGGTCCTGAATACCAGCTAACATGATAATGAACATGCGTTATGCCAGTGCATGCTATATAAACTTTCAATTTAGTAATGAAAATATATTTATGACTAATGGAAAGCCACAAATAAATTAACACTTAGGAAATGAAACATCACTGTCAATTAGAAAAGTTTAATGCAAGCAACCAACTAGCAGCATTCAGTGTTTTATTTAGAGACTGAGATTTTGTAAATGTTTTACATGTTTGAAAAATGAATTGTTCTTCAACCGTTGAAACACCTAATCTTGTTAAATACCTCTCTTCTTCCAAAACTGCATTGTTGTGGAATGGCTGAATTACTTTTTTTTATCCTCCTTTTTGAAAGGCTCTGCAGGAGATGTTTTCATAGCCAAGTTGAGCACTGAGGATAAAAGTTCATGGCAGAAGTACTAACACACCATCACCAGGGGAAGGTGATCATTGCTCCCCTGTACCTTTCTTTCCATGAGTAGCTCTCTTCTCCATTTTACAAATACAAAATATCAATGCTGACAGAGTATGTGTTGCCACTTCAAACTCTTACACAGTGTAGGAAGCGACAGTGGGGCATGCAATTTTCTAGGGTACAGGCAATCTGGGGCCATACTACTTTTAAGGCTAACTGTATACATTCCCCAAGAATTGAGGTTAGGCTAGGTCTGAAGGGCAGCCAGACGAAAGGATGGCCTGGCAGCACTGGCCCCATCATTCCCAAGGGCTTGTTTCTTTCTCTGGGGTGCAGCTCCTGTGCTAACAGACTGAAAGAGGCTGGTCATGGGGGCACTCTTGAATGAGGAGCCTAAGACCCCCAAGCTGGCCACTCCTGAACTGTTGAATGGATATAAACAAATGAGGAAACTACTACTGCATCTCTCCCTTTCACCCATCCCTACTCCCTACAGCACATGTGTTCTTCTCTAATGGTTTTGGAGGACTCATTTTATGCTTCTTCCCCTCTTTCTTCTCCCACCCCTCCCCCTAGTCCATCTCTCTTTACCCTTCTCTCCTTTTTGCTAGGAACAACACCTAAGCCTGCACATTGCTAAGTTCCTCCAAATGTCAGAAGCTGAACACAGACATAGACCCATAGCTTGCAATTAGGCCATTTCTCTGGGCTCACTTAATGAGAATGGAGCTGGACAAGATGATATAAGATGTATACATTTGAATGTAAATAGCACGTTCCACATTTACACAAATTTAATGAATGCCTTCTTAGTTTGGACTAGTTGATTCAGACATAATCAACATGAAAAGGGTTCACCTATCTCTAGCAGAGTCAATGAATCAAACTCAAAAATTCAGTAGATCTTTTCCTCCAGAAAGGAGTTGAAAAATCCCCCACATCCTGTCTGAACTCTTCTTCTCCTTCTCTCTGCCAAGTATTTAAACACTGTAAATGGGGAAAATGGGGAAAGTGGAACACAGGCATCATTTACATTGCACCTGCTGGCAACTCCGAAGTATGTAAGAGGTAGGCATAAAAATACTTACTGCAGCAGTCACACAGAAGCAATAGAAGTTACAGTTCTTTCCATACCTAAGTGTGCTTGAGTTGTACAGCAGTTGTTATGTACCAAAACCTGACAGGTTTCTTCTTCAAAGAGCTTAGTTCAAACTTTTCAAAACCAAATTTTATGTTAGCAAGCTCCACCCTTCTCTTATGTCCAAATGAAGGCACTTTTGAAGGTGACTGGGATTTTAGGTAAATGGCTTTCTTGATATTGATTATAAAGGCATATTTCACCCTCTTTAGATAAATGGTCAGTCTTACTGCCCAAATCCAGGCCATCACTTCAGGTAACACCAGCTTTGATATCCACTTGATACACTACTATACAAGTCAAGAAGAGTTTGGTCATCAAAGGAATCTGGATCAAATTCTTATACTACAAATAAAAGAAATAAAAAAAACCAAAAAACATAATCAGCACAGGATATTAGCACAGGAGCACACAGACTGTGCTGAGGTCATTACACCATGATTCCTTAGTCTACTTTTCAGGAAAGCTTGAAATAAATATGAAGGCCAAAGTCTGTCTGCAATCTATTCACTAATTATAAACTTTCAAATTCTTGCTAGAAGAAGTGTATTATTAACTGTCTTACTCTAAGGTACTTCTCCCATGTTCACAGATGAAAATGAAAATGAGATTTTAGATTTCATTTGAGCAGTTGCAGGTAACCACAAGTCACGCTACAGTTCAACACAGTTGTCAAGTTCTCTATGCAATTACCCTTAGTGCAAACTGTGCCTGAAATACAAGTAATAGCAAGCCAAGGAACAAACCGGTTTATTTTAATGGTAGCTATTGGGGGAAGGGGGAATCAAGCCTTAGGAGCTGCAAGCAATCACATATGTTCTATTAAGAAGATATCAGAAATAAGCTATATTTTTCCTTCTACTTCTCTGAAATTAGTCTGTTAAATCAAACTCACAATAGCATATGCAGTTACTTTCACCCAATTTATAAAACTGTAAAAAGGATTTTAAAACTTATTTTAAAATAAATTGGTTTTCCTGTAATAAAAGAATGTAAAATTAAATCATCACATTCTTCTCATCCATGTTATCGTTCTCATCAATTGATTTGTTCTGGTCACAAACATATTACTTTAAGTCTCCTCCCGTACAATAGCAAGGCATCATTAGCAATACTCCTTCTGTCTACTCCTTTTGCTTACTCCTCTCATCTCTGAAAAATAAGCATAAAGCAAGGATTTATCTGCAGTCAGAGCTACGCAGAACACTTACTGCTCAGCACCTTTGTGAATCAACAAGACCAGACTGCAGACTCCAGTATTAAACCCCTTTTCTTGCCAAAATGGTAACTTTATAATTAACAATAGCGACACTTCAGAAGTTCATACAAATACTTTTATAAGCAAGACCTGACAGCAGTCTCTACAACAGCGATAGCTCCAGAAAGTTAACAGAATACACAAAATCTTCACAGGAAAGCATGTAATTTAAAACATCCAAGCTGTCACTCCCTAGAAGAGAACTTCAATGACCATAAACAGCAAACAAGACTTCTCTATATTATCCAATTTGTGTTTGCATTTCTCCAAATCATATTACAATATTAATTCATTAAGAAAAAAGTTTACCTGTGTTCCTGTCAGGTAAAATACAGCAATGCTTCTGCAGTATGCCAGGCAGAACCTGTTGCAACAAAGAAAGAGATGTTAATGTACACATATATTTTAACACCATAAAAGAAGAGTCGACGACTGCTGGAGTGCACATCCGATCAAGCTTTGTGCTCTCATGCTGCACCCAAATTAGCTATCATGAAATGCAAATGTGAACCCCGCTCATTAGGAGCTGCACACAGAGACGAATCTTACAAGATTAGCTGCTTACTATCTGCCTGTAAAGCTAGTTTCACCCTCTCCCATAGACTACAGTATTCAAAAGCTGAGTAAAAGATGTGAACCCTGCTCATTAGGAGCTCAGAGACAAATCTTACAAGACTAGTTGCATACCACCTGCCTCTAAAGCTAGTTTCACCCTCTCCCATAGACTACAATATTAAAAAGCTGAGTAAAATAACATAAGAACACAATTAAACATGCTCAACTTAGAAAGACAGTATGTTATCAGTCAATGACGCTGCTGTTCCTGATTTTGCATATGTGGCCCTGGGGCTATGAGATCTAGCTTTTCATAAATTACTCAGGACCAAATTCCAAAGCACAGCATTTCCTTCCTCACATGCCCAGTTCCAGCAGACAACACAAAACCCCAGAAGCTTGAGTAGGAAATTCGAGGGAATGGGGACAGAAAGGATCCCAAGCTTGTGGTTCACCACCTCCACCATGCTGAGATGCCACTGGCAGCCTGTGAGAAATGCTGCAGAACCCTCCCACCACCACTGGCCCTTTCTTGCAGGCTCACCATTCTTCATAGATTTATGCATCACCTGTTTTGCTGCCAGCTTTCGTGCTCCTACTAGCAGCAACCTGTACTTGAAGCACCCAAGATCTTATTTTAATCTGTCTTTTAAATCTATAATTGACACCCTGTACAATGGCATCAGCATCTCTAAAACTGTACCTTAAAGCTTAATGGCTTTTCCTTTGCTATTTCTGAGAAAAAGCCAGTTAAAAATCATGCTCTGAGATGGCCTCTCTAAATTTTCCCTTGGGGGTCAACATGCACCTTTTAAAGTCTGAAATTAGTTTCTACAGACAGGACACCAGCACAACTGTCCAGAAATGCTGGGCGTCTAACTGCTAAGACGACCCCAAGCCCCACCACAGCTTGCACTAAGTTTTTGAAATTCAGGAATGAAAATACTTTAGGGACTAGAGATATTTATGTTTTTCACAAAGACTGCTATTGCTGTTTGGCCAAGGTTAATAGTTAGGCATGAGACCGCTAAGAGTACATCCCATCCCTCCCTGCGGGACTTTTCCAATACACGCTCCAGTAACCCCAGGGGGATGAACATCTTGGCTTGTGTGTCCTCCAGCACAACAAATTAAAGTCTGAAGAAACTTGCTGCACCATGCTTCTTCCTGAACGCACACATGCAGAGGCAAGGCCATTGCAGAACTGTGCTTTTATTGCCTTTATAAGCTGAAAAGGCAGCCTGTGGTCACAAAGCTGCCCTGGACAAAACACAGTGGGTAGAACTGTCAGGGATAATAACACTTCCCCCCTCAACTCCTCTGAACTCTACTGAAGGCAAAGCATTTAAATGTAAGCTCTTACGTCTCAGCAGATCCCCCCCAACAGCTTATCAAGGAACTGCTTTGTTGCAAATACAATCTATGGTCACGTCTGGGGCTTTATCGCATTACTCTACATACATCTTGTAAATGTGTTTGACTTGCTAAGTAGCTTATTTTTCTCAAATTCCTTCTAGCTCGCTCCTTCACACACACATGCACGTGGACTTTTGTCCTGGTGTAGGTCTGTAACTGCTGGTGCTTCCGGAGGCTGCCAGACCTGTGCTCCCTTCCCTAGACATGACATAGGACCTCATGGGTCACCCACAGCCACCCTTAAAAGTGCACAAAATTTGAGGTAAGAAGGAAAACCTACATTAGGTTCACAGCCACTTACTTCCAAGATGTGAGCCAGTCTTCTTCTTCACTCTGTTGCAACCCCATTTAAGCAGCTTCTACCACCCTTAAGTATTGACATTACAGCTCTCTGCCTACAGAAACACCCTCACCAGGAGGCAGACCACGCTGAGGTACACGTGTGGACATCTCGTACTTTCGAATTTCTTCATGCTCAGCTATACCAGCTAAGGACCAGCCTTTCTCAAAATAAGTAAAGGGCTTCCTTAAGTAGAAATCCTTCTCCCTTGAAGTAGTCTCAAAACTAGCCTGTTCGCTTCAGGGAGGACTATCTGAGGGAACAAAGTAGGACTTAAACCAAAGTATCAGCTTGCCTTACCCCAATTCACAGGCAGCAGGCAGCTTGTATTTTAAGAAGAATCAATAGCACAAATAACAATCTTCTGAAAACCACACTCATCATTCTACAGTGGTTTTTAAAATAAAAAAATCCAATAATTCTTAAGAGTACAACATCATACGTACAAACTATAGCATTTTCCTTATGGCCATGGATATAAATAACAGCACAGTCTTACAGGCATCAAAAGCATAAAAATTAGAAGCAGAGAACAAAGAAATCCTAAACTGAACAGAGACAGTCTTTCAAAGCAGTGTAACACAAAGACTGAATTTTAAAAAAACACTGTCTTACTCAGACATAAGGTAACATTTAGTTCCTAGTGAATCTGTCACATTTTCTTCCCCACATTCACGAACCATGGAGAAGCATTATGAATTTATTATGAGTACCCAGTTAATCAAATTAAGACTGAAATTAAAAGAAAAGACAGAAAAAGCAGGTCTGGAGTAGCAAGACAATTTCAATGAGGAAAAAAAAAGCTCTAGAACATAATTTTTCCTTCCTGGTAGACTGGATATAGATAAGAGAATAGTCATACTGAAAAGCACAAGCTGGAAAAACATTTATTTGTCCCTTCCCTTTGCTCTCTTAAGTGTTAAGTAGGAAAACAGCATGGCAGAGGCTAAAACAATGCTTCCCTCTCCCCAGCCCTTTAACATGTTTACCCTGCACAGAGCCAGTTTCTGGCTGGTAGGAGTTTGATATCAACCTCCCACTTACTTATCTACAGTATACAGATTTTTACACTGTACCCATCTCCATGGTATCCAAGAGCCTCTTCACACTGCTCTCCTCCCACTTTCTCCCCACTCTGTTTCTTTGCTCCCTAGGGAAAATGACAGGAGAATTCCTCAGCAAAACTGTCACCTTTCCCTCTACATGTC
Source organism: Pelecanus crispus (assembly GCF_030463565.1). Classification (NCBI taxonomy): domain Eukaryota; kingdom Metazoa; phylum Chordata; class Aves; order Pelecaniformes; family Pelecanidae; genus Pelecanus; species Pelecanus crispus. The sequence continues at coordinate 109,555,890 of NC_134645.1, forward strand.
TCTCCTTTCTGCTGCTGTTTTCCTTTCATTCATTTGCATGCTGTAATCCCCAGTTTATTCCTTAAAATGCCTTATGTCTCAGAGCTTTTTCTTTAATTTCACAGATAATCCCTAGATTGTTTCAATTTTTTTTTTTTTTTTTTTTTTTTTTTTGTGTGGTTTGAAACTTTACCTACACAGGCAATTTGAGTGACAATCTTCACCCAGATCAGACCTGGAGTGTTTTCTGCTGCAGAAGCCAAAACATGGGAGCAACTGGAGGGATTCACATGCAGGGGAAAAAAACGCAGAATAGAATATTGCTTTAGAACATCCTTCTTTCTCCTCAGGAAGAGAAACAGTTTTCAGCTATATTAAACTGACGATTTAACCTTCAGTTGTTTTATAAGCTCTCAGCTGGGAGCTAAGGCATTGCAATACTAAATTAAAACTGGACGCATAGATGCAGAAACGGAATAAATAATACAGCAGGCGGTATGTCCTTAACATCAAGGTGCTTCCCTAGGAGTAGCCAAATTAGCTCTGGTCCACAGTATAGAGTCAAGAGGTCACATGTAGCATGAAAGTAATCTTTGCTCATGGTGACAAACCAAAAGCTTCCTCAAATTCAATGAAAAATTTTAATTGATGTTGGTGGATATTGATCAGGACCTACTTAATTTTTTTTTCACTACAGTTTGCTGTGCTTAGATATATATAAATACATAGCTGCCATAATTGGTGTTCAAATTTTTAGTTGTAGCTATATGTGATATAGGTATGCAGAAAGCTTCTCAGAGCAGCACAGGGTAGTTACATAGCTGTTTACAATTTAGTAAAGCTCATATTTTTATATGTCTGCTTGGAAACACCTTCGTTTCATAAAAATAGAACATCTGGGTCGTCTGAGTTTTCAGCATGCAGTACTTTTTTAGAGTGGTTTATCAAGAACTAGAATTAATTTCTATAAAATCACTTTAGGTTTGGAAAGTACTAACCTCTAACACAATTTAAAAAAAAACTTACAGAGAAGTGGAAATGCAAAGCAAAATAATTCTAGTATGAGGAAATACCTCCGTGAAATGGATATCTACTCACTTAAAAGGGTCTGCTGCACGAAGATGTTCAGGCCTCTCTGTGGCACTGAATGATAAAGATGTTCTGCTTTCTACTGCACTTATAATTGGTCTGCTAAGATGGCCACAGAAAAGTGAGCTGGAAACTCTTTTCCCTTGTCCATTTACATTTTTTTCTGCTGAAAAGTAAGTCAACTGAAAATGAATGTTTCACAGATCCAAAACTACAGAACACGCAACTCAGGAGTCTGAGTGCTCTATAGGTGAAATTCAAGGCAGAAGTTAACAAGGATTTATACGGTGGTTTATAACTTGCCAGAAGGAAGGAACCTCAACTTGAATTTCAGGTCCCAAGCTGAGATACGATACTTATCTCTGCTATTTACATCCTAGAAATACAATGATCCCAAAGACTGCAAAGTCAGAAATACCCTTTCGGCCATGCTAGCCACACAGGCCATGTACATGGCCTTTGTGCTCATGTTTAACCATTTCCAAGGACTGCCCTTGAGATAGCACCCTATCCTTCTAACCTCCCTCCCCCAGAAAACTATTACAATTAGCATGTGAAATATTTTGATTGCAAGAATATGGTAATATTCAGAAGAAAATGTGTCAAACATATAGTGGGCAAATACACATCGATTTGTAACATTTTAGAGAAAACATATTCCCGAATTTGAGCTTTACTTATGCACCGATGGTTACAAAGAAATGGTCCTTGGGCAGAGTCATCCCATAAAGTGTGCTTTGCATCTTCTGTGGAAGCAGTACAGCACTGGAGAAAAGAGAGGTCAGATATTTTGGAGTGATCCAGTGAGTGAGTTACTATACTATCTTTTTGTCTTTCAAATGTTGTGTCACTTCTTTTGAAAAGGTAGGCACCTCCTAGACCTTGCTACCTGCACTGCTCCATGCTAAGAATTGCTGCTTTCCTACCATCCGCACAAATCTTGTGGAAGGAATGTTGTTTTCATTACATCACTGTATTTGCCTTTCCTTATATTTGTCTCAGGGCTTTTGTTTTAGGCAAGATTTCTTCATCAGCTACTACAGAGATGTTTGGGGATGATGTTTGTAACAACTAGATCTTAAAAACACTGGAAATCCTGCACTCATACTTCTCTGAATGTCTTGTGTTGCCTCCTGGCATTACAGGGCCATATTGTATTTTGGGTTTCCTTTTTATTATTAAGTATCCTTCTCTTTTGGACTTCATACCTGAGGATTTTATATGTCTCTGCCCCAGTGACACTGTTAAAAGCGAAAAGTCCTACTGCTCTGGAACCAGTTCTCTGCTTCTTGTTAAGCAGAAAAGAAGCATTCAGGATTTGGCCCTTCATAGCAGCCAACTATCCAACAAGTCCGTACAGGTGTCTGTCTTCAGACAGGATGTAAAAAGTAGGCAAGGATTCCTGCTAACAAGATGTTGCGTGATACAAACCATCATAAATTGAAGGTTTTTCATTATAGCATTGCCACATTTCTTCTTTCAGAGCAGACAGGTTCTTGCAACCAGGTGCTGAAATGTTACATCAAGCTATTGCCTTCAGCTTCCTAACAGTATGTATATGAACAATAGGTTCAACCTACAAGAAGCTAAATCTGATCTTCATTCCGCTCACAAGCATAATTATATTTGGTTGTGCTTTTTAAGGGGTATCCAGGGAGTGTATCAACAAATATCTGTTAACGTTTCAGTTCCTGTAAGCACTCAAAAGCAACCTAAGATTACCAGTGGGTCTCTTCTGTGTCTCACTTGAAGCTGTTATTGATAAAACCCACACCGGCATCAGCAACAGTTCCAGATTATTCATAAAATCAGTCCCTGAAAAGTCTGACTCTGGAGGAAGAGAGTAGCAGGACCAGGGAAACCTGCCCTCCCAGTGCTTACCCAAAGCCGCATGTGTTCCCTGCCAGAGCAACACAGACCCAGCTCGTAATGCCAAAGGTAGCGCAAATAGAAAATACCAAGACTCGGGTTTTTTGTGTGCTGCCGAAAATAGCAGGGACTTTGCAAGACCTTTCAATCATTCCCTGCTAGCTGTCAGTTCCTCTGCCCTTCCAAGGAAACAACCTTTCACCGTAGCTCCTGATGAGCTGCACCCTGCTGCAAAGGCAGCCTGTGCCAAAATGTCTCCCACCCACGGCGGTGCAAGTAAGAAGCCCATCTTGTCAGCTTATTTCATTGTATTCTGATGAGATGGCCCAGACTTGTCCAATTATGTTTCTACAAGATTTTACTAGATTGCCTTTGTCCAGTATCCAATTTCACATATACACCGGTGAACCTTCATACTAATTTAATGTCAAAACAGAACTTGCTAATGATTCATCAGCTTTGCGGGGTTTTTAGTAAAAGTATTTTCTTCTCTTATCATCCTCTTAGTCCACCATTCCCAATTAGATGTCAAGAACATAAATAAAACACAAATATTTTATTGAAAGTTACACTGAATAAAGATAAGTCATATTTACCATATATCCAATACTTTAATATTATATCAATGTATTTATCATACCATATCAAATCACATTCATATAAGTATATTGTCTCTTTTCTTTTTGAATAAAAGGAAATGTTGGGTGAAGGAAGATATATCTCAGAAATATTCTGAAAACATTACAATACCCATACTAATATGTGTTCTTTCAGATTGTATTACATCTCAAAAAATGGAAATTTTCTAAAACCTTTTCCATGATTAAAGGAAGTACTGACACCAACAACAGAAGCAACGTTTCTTTAGCAGAGTTTTCAACTAAAAGTGACAGACATTTAAGTAATGAGGAACTCACTGACTGCATAATCTATTTTGTATATCTGAATCAAAACTAAATAAGGGAAAACAACCCTAGGAAAAAAAGGTATAGTGTCATAAGGACCCTAGATAGCATAGCTCAGCTCCATGCACCGTCTTTGGCTTCATTACTCCTTTAAGTCACCATGCCAAGTTAAGCTGAAACACAGGTTTGATCATTTTTTTGATAGCCCAGGAAAGAAAACATGGTTATCATTATGACACATTTCAGATTCATGTTAGCATGAATCTGCTTTAGCATGAAATATTTGTAATTGTCCTATGATTAACAAGTACTTATAAACATGAATCTTTTAAAAGTTATCATCTAGACTGTAATCCTTCCACATAGTTTTCATAAGAATATAATATGCAGACTAAATAGAGTAACTAGGCAAGCCTGTGGAAAAAAAAAAACCCAACCATGTACTCTGCAAGTTAGCCGTACATCTTCCTCTGAAGTGAGCCAAAATAATACCTTAAGACAGTCTTTTCCCTATTTAATAGCACAGGAAAATAAGTGGTGGTACTAGCAACAGCCATAAACCCTATTTCTGTCTGATTTCCTATTCAGTATTTAGACTCTTTGAGAACAACACATGAGCAACTACAAAAACTCCTTTCTATCTTTCACTTTTCAGAAGAGTACACTCCCTACTGACAGAACAAGACTTTGCTATAGTGAGCCACATGTTTGTGACCTCCAGGTCCAATTACTGTAATTGGTTGCACTTATAGTAGAATCCACAAGTTATTTAAGATGCCTCAGACTAAACATAGCACAATAAATACGGGTCTATTGGGAACACATCAATTTGTTGTCCAAATAATTGCACCATTGCACCACTGTCCAAAATGAGGCCTTCAAAAATCCGGAACAAGCAATGTCAAAGTTCTCTAAATCTGAGAGGTGATGATGTCCTCAAAGTGCTCTGAACCTCAGAGATTATGAAGTTGCCCCTCCCAGGGTAACAGTGTTGGGAGGAAGAGACCAAGACTTTTCAGCTGATGCTGTAATTTCTTTTTCCAAAAGCAAATGAATAGGAGGGTAAACTTCAGGACAAAACCAATTGTATTTTCAACTTTCCTTCAGATGAAGTATACCTAACCAACTCATCAGGTGTACAGTCATTGCACTACACATAAAGCAACCAACATAAACAAATTCACTTGGTCCTGCAATTGGATCTGAGAAACAGGTTTTGGTGTAAAACAGAAATCACAAACATTTCTTCTGCCTGTTATCACCATGAGCAGCAGTAGCATCTCCTACCTAATGCAATACCTAGATGTGAGATATCCTATCTCTGGTGTGGATCATGTGGATCGTGGGGCAGAAATAACTGTAGCAGATCACTAATACTCCAAAGGTTGGTCCCAGTTCTCCACAGAGACTCTGCAGGGGCAAGAGCCCAAGCTTCATCTTGGGCTGATGGAGGAATGGCCAGAGACAGCCCTTGAAGCGGGGCTGACAAAGACCCCTACAGTAGTGGAGGGTGGTGGCTAGTGATTTCCAGGGGCTGGAAGGTAACTGAGCCTAATCCACAGGTCACAAAAAGGAAGCAATGGGTCACGGTGGTTGGATATTCCCTTCTGTGGGGACAGAGACGCTTATCTGCTGACCGGACCAGCTGTCTCAGGAGTTTACTGCTTGCCTGGAGCCCAGCTCCTGCACGTCGTACAGCAACTGCAGAGGTTCACCCAGACCCTGGGCTACAGCCCTAAGCTGTGCATCCAGGAGGATTTAAGCTAGCAGGATATAGCAAGTGGGGCTGGGTGGAATGCATCCAAGGGGTCCAAAGGTGATGACTGTGAGTCCTCGCTCTGTCATTTTTGGAAGGTGGTCACCTTCTCAGGGCAGGAGGTAGGGGGATCCTGAGAAAGAGAAGAGAAGGCTAAAGAATTGCACTAAAAGCATTATGGAGAAGACAGAGCTAACCTCTCCTCATAGGTGCACAGTGAAGGGACACAAGGCAGTAGTTTCAAGCTGCAGCAAAGGAAATTCTGACTGGACATCAAGGAAAAAAATCCCAGAGATTTTTTTTGTGGAATCTCCAACCTTGAAGATTTTCAAAACTCAGATGGACAAAGCCCAGGGAAATGTGCTCTAACTTTGAAAGTAGCCCTGTGCTGACCAGAGGGTTCGAGTTGATGACCTGTAGAATTCTCTTCCAACCTAAATTATTCCACTATTTTAATATATTAGATTTAATGTACTAATGCAGTCAAATATCACACTAAAATATAAGATTAAAATGCAACAGTTCCTCCATCCTCCTTCAAACATATTTATAATTGACATATGTAATTTCTAATTCTACTAATGAATCTTGATTTTGAATAATGAGCACATTTACACTCACCTGCAAAACCCCAAAACCTTATAGAAGCATAGCAGCTTTAGGAGCCAGCTAAAGACAGCTATTCCCTCAGAAGTTACAACGTAGTCACCCCAGGGCTGCAATTGTTTCATTAATTTAAGAGTAAGCCGTGGAGAGTGATTTGGTGCACGCAGTCACTTATGAAAAGAAATCTTTGAATTGTTATGATTTCTTTATCTTTAAGCATCTGATTGTGTTTTGAGCAAATAAAAATTCTAGAGCTTGCTATATATATATAGGAGCAGAACAAAAATCTTCATTTTCATTGTCTAAAATACAAAACGTGATAATAACAGTTCGTTTTTTTCCCCTGCATTAATCTATTTAGATACAAAGCATGTATGTACCTTGTAATGCCTAGACTGTGAGGTCTCCTAGTTGGAGATCATGGTACTACAGCAATACAGATAAATGTGAGAAAGCAGTCCTCCCGGGGAAAAGGATGCCCTGGTATTATTCTTGTTACTGCGGTATCATAAGGGTCCACACCACAACAGCAGCACGGTTTGTGCAGACAAAAGTGAGTACAGAGCCAGGCTACAGCAAACCACAACGAATGTTTTCAGGCTAGGGAATTTTAAGCCAGAGTTGGCTGACAGCCTGTCAGCGCACACATGCACAGGCACTGCAGATACCACTGCCACCATGCCTGCTGCAGAGATTTCTTGTCTCCTTGGTTATTTCTCCCAAGTAGAAGTCATAGTCCTCCTCGGGGTCAGCTTGGATCCTGCATGCTGAACTGCTCTTTCCACAGGGCTCAGGGCTGAATCCCCGCCAGGCAGAGCTGGCTGGGGCTGCGATAGCCTGCAGTGGACCTACAGGGAGGAAGAAAGTCCTCCTGATTCCAGCGAGCACACCAAAATCAGTGCTGGAGAAGTGGAGGTCCCTGGCCATCAGGGAGGGGGCTGGACCTGGTGGCACCAACCTGCATGGTGCCAGTGGTGCCTCACTGGGCAGTACGTGACCCCTCAGAGGTTTTGTTAGAGGAGAGGTGAATTGTCTCCTTGCTTCCATCTCACCCACACACCACTGAATAAAGCCATCCATGGCTTGGCCCCTCAGGTTGTAGTCTAGGAGGGTGTTGTGGAACATGTTTTTATTGTGTCTTGTCGCAAGAAGTCTTTTTAATGCACAACATCAATAAATTATGTGATTCAAAAGCACAGATTATTCAGATAATAATAATAATATATACAAGGTAAATGCCAGGGAATCCCAAATGTTATTTCTCCTTGCTGCTCTGGAATTGTGTTTAAGATTTATGTGTGAAGCACAAGGATCTTAAAGATTTTGATACCTGTATTTGCACTGCAGAAGCAAATCCATTAAACGCATAAAATAGAGTAATAGTCCTTCCTTGCATCTTTGTTAGAAAGAAACTAATCTTCATTAAAAATTAGTTTATGGTTTTGTACTAGAACTTGGCAACAAAACTCTCCCAATGGCCTGCTTTATTCTACTGTGTTGGAGTCACAGATATACAAAGAAATTCAGTTCAAAAATTATGAGTAAGGTGAGAGAGGATGTTTTAAGTGTAAAAGTTACCACAATAAAATAAAAGGAAATGTCCTAACTGTTTACCTGCATTTATGGTCCTAGTATCACAGACCTTTCTCACTGTGAATCAAAGAATAACTCATGTATCAGAAGTACGTGAATCATGACTTGAACTAGCAAGCAAGTCTCCTAATAATTTATAATTTATTAGTAGTTTAACTATGACATATGGTTGCTTTTAGAAGCTATCTGCTATGTCCAATTTCAAGTTTATTAATAGCTAAGCAATAGAAGTCACCTATATTAGTGGGAACTGAAATTTCCACTGTGTTAGGACCAGAGTATATCTGTTAAAACTATCTGGTATTACAGTTCAAAGGTAGCTTTTATACATTCGTCACTTTGCAGAAGTTGAGACTCTAGACATAAGCAGCACTCTCTGTCCTCAATGGGACAATAGCAGAGATGAATCAGATGTCTGCGATTTCATATAGTTGTTTTCCCTGGCCAGGTGAAAGATGCCCTGAAAACTGGGAACCAGGCATAGTTTTTCCAAAGGCTGCTTTGCTGTTCCATGGAAGTCAAGTCCATTTTATCATCTTTTGGCCCAACACACAAACTGAAGTAGCAGCACGTTACAGAATTCATGCATGCACAGAACTGGGACATTTCACTCCTGATGGACAGCTGCAAGTGACGGCAGAAAAACAGAGAAGGAAGGGTTATATTTAGCAATACTTATTTCATAGATTTAGGTTACACAAATCTTTCATGCAAAGAGAACAAACAGAGAAGGATGCCTGCACCTTGTTCATGCCCTTAGCAGTGTTTGATAGCACAGGGGGATATAGATTTCAGAACACAAAGCGACTAACCACGCCTCCTTCCCCAACGAGCAGGCATTCTTATGGAAATAATAGCTTTCTCTTTAAGACAGAAATTTGTCTTTATTACCCATGTTTCATTCAATATTTAACAATGAGCAAGCCCCAGTCATTTGGGGAGATTTTGCTGGAGGTGGGATAGGTCTCAGTAAGCAAGTAATAATTTTTTCAATTCCAGTTAAACAGTTATGCTTCTGGCGAGGATTTTTGAGGAAGGAGACTGCATAATTTGTGCAGTCAGTTTTTGAGAATACAAAATGGGAAGAGCGGCAGACCAGTTTTAATCTGTGAGCTGATGAGACCACACTGTTAAAACTATGTAGCTTCTGTAGGTTGCTCTAACCTTTAATCAGCTTAAGTTCTACATGCTAATAGATAATCCAAAGATGCATACACAGAAAGGGTATTTTTGATGCCTATAAAGGTGAAAATATAGATCAAAAATTGTTGGACTTGATGATCTTAAAGGTCTTTTCCAACCTAAACGATTCCATGATTCTATAAAAATGTGCACCAAGGTGCCTATTCCTTTGCAAGTTGATGCTCCTCCAGTGTTGTGAAAGGAGCCAGGGGGAGCCTGGGGAATCCCAAAGAGTGTTAATGAAGCCCGCAGTCATCAAAGACCTGATACGCTCTTGGGGACAGTCTTAAATTGGGCTCTGGAGGTGACAGAGCTGCCTTACCTCTTGAGAAACAGGCAACAGAGGCACAACTTATTTACAATATGGGAGACTGAGCTGCAAGTCAAACATCTGCCAAGTAGAGATGCTAGACTCTTACCTTTTAAAAGGCTGCCATGATCAGTTACTGTGAGATGTCATTCATCTTCTCTGATGAAGATTTTCTCAATTTTGCACAGTTAGTAAAACGTTACTCAGATCACAAAGAGCTCTATAATTTAGTGGTCCCACAAGTTCCTGCCTCTTTGCTAACACTCACTTATTTTGTACAATGCAGTATTACTTTCACAGAGCCCAGCAAAATGTCCCCCATGTTAGAGTACTGGAGAGGGTTACAGCACTCTCCCAAGAACAAGGAAGACCAAAGGTAGACACCTCACTTGGAATTAATCAGAGGAATATATGGACCCGTGCCAGCTACATCCCAGAACAACATGCTAAGTACTTCCCTAAAAAGAAACAATTACCCTTTTCTTCAGCTCTGCATGTTTTGGGGGTTTTATAAGGCTTGCAAGGGGCAATGAGGCTGCACAGAGCTAATTAGTTTTCTGACCTGGGCAAGTATTTTACTGTTCTTTTGTGATGCTTCTAGAGACTTCATTTGCCATCAGAGAAATAAGTACAAGAACTGGTGGAAGGCTAGGGGAACATTTTTTTGTTGGTAAATCTCTTATGTGTAATGACAGAGCTTTTACATATGTGCTTTCTTAACTGCCAGATAAAATAAATGTAGTTTTAGAGGGAATTTTTTCTCGCTGTCTTGGCTATCCAGTTGAAGATAGACTGTTTTCAGCGTGTTTATTTTTAATTCTTCCTATCATGTTGCTTTCAAGGAAATGTCACCTCCTGAGAACAAAAAGTTAAGTCACGCAATGCTGAGCTATATAATCAGTCTTCTTGACAAGCCTAGTCTGCTGAAAATATTAAAAAATGAGCACCTGACTAGTAGACAAGCTATCTCCATTGACATAAGTTCCTGTTTCAGCATTTTAATTATTTTCAGGGGTCATCCCATCTTCAGACACGTCAGCACTGATGTTACCTCATCACTGGTAAACACAAGCAATTTGTTTTTTCCAAGGACTGAACTCCGCCTCTTCAAACCAGAATCTAGAATTAACAGTGAAATTGCTCAGGCCTGTCCCAATTCCACTGTCCTGACAAAAGACTAAGGGGCTCTGCCACTCATTATTTGTATTGCTTGCTCTAGCCGAAATGATATTAAGAAAGCTACCAAAAATGTTGTTTTGATACCAGCCAAGACTCCAAAGTGTAAGTAGGTGGCCTGATTATTTACACAAATATTCTGAAAAACATTGAAGCAAATCATACTGTGCCATTGAAGTGTTTTTGTGGTTCCTGAATGCATGACTAGTACTAAAAATCTTGCTATATTCCCAGACAATAATGAAATAAAATTTTGCAAAATATTGCCCACTTGGAGTTAATGGGGAGTACATGCCTGGACTCTTCTGACAGTTTAGGAAACAACTAGTGCAATGTCCCACTGAATTTCAGACTGCCTTAGATCAGGTTTTATTATTCAAACACACAAAAAGCCATGAAGCAGCTAATTTGCACTTTGAAGTGCTTGGAATAAACTTTATAAAAAGTTGAGTGTTGCAATGAATACAGATAGCACAGCAAACAGTATGCAATCAAATGGTAGGAATCTTTGGATGTTTCAAAATGTTACCCTAGAATCCTGAAATTTTTTAATCCTTTTTCATTTTTGTGTGATAATTTTATACCTTCTTATGGCAGTAATGGCAATTCATTTTGTTGATCTATCTCATTACAACACCAACAGGAGATATTGTGATCTGTGAGCTAGAACAGAAACATTATTGTTATGTGATGTAATGTGGAAATTCATATCAATGCAAACGTGAAAAAAAAAAAAAAATTGTTAAATAAAATAAACTACTGCTTCAATACCAAAGTGTATTTCCCTTTGACCCAGCTTCAGGAAAGGATGCCTCTTTAAATACCATAGTGATTTTTGTGGCAGGTAAGTAAATGTTTCCTATCTTTCAAAGGTGACCTATTATTTGCTGTCCATATTTTTTTCATATCTACAATAATGAAACCAGGAAGAATAGCAAAATTATTTTTGTGATCATACAAGGCAATACTTAATTTTTTCTACATTGTGTTACTGATGCAAATATGTTTGAAGACCTTCCTCCTATTCACATATATAAATATAATTAATTAATGCTGTAGCCTATTGGAATCATGGATGTGACATGGTCTATTTGTGATCAGAAAGAAAATAGCATGAATGCTGGTCCACTCCTCAGTGCTGGATTCCTCACTGACATGTATTGTGCGCTTGTCATCCTTCCTAACAATGAATTTAAACAATTGGAAATGGGAAACAGACACTTGGCATTTTTTGCTGGAAATCAGACATTTAAAAACATGGAAAACTGAAAGTCTGAAAGTGGTTACAGATTTAACAACAGGCATCAGGGATGAAACAATGTAATAAGCCTTTGTTTAAGGTATTTGCACAATAATGTCACCACAAAGTAAGATTCACAAAAATTGACATATAACTGGAGGAAGCATGTAACCAAATAGTATTATTTAGCCTCAGAATAATACAATAAATATTCCAGGGGTCACGTGTGCTTGCCCTTTGACTCAGCACACAGATGCTCATTACAGTTTAGTATTTTATTGTGATTAATATCCATTCACAAGCCGCTGACTGGAGCTCTGATTCAGCACTATGTCCACATTTAAACACACATTTAATTTAAAGTATATGTTTTAGCATTTTGTTGGGTTGCAGCATAGACTTTATTACTAGCAAATCTATTATTAAATTAATAAATATTTAAATTAGTGAATCGCCACGTACATGTTTGGGTCACAACTTCAAAACCAACATGTATAAGTGTTTCAGCTGAAAAATTTAACACACAAGTATGTAGCACTAAAAATAAACAATTGTCCCCATTTGCTACCATTTCATAGAGACATATAACCACGATGCTGTCATCAGTACTTGTGCAGTTTATATGTTTGGCATTCCCTGCATCACACTGTAGGTGTCAGCCTACCTCATGGTGGCCCTGAGCGTGGTTTGTTACATCTTTGAACAGTTTTGGAGCCTTTTGCTGAGAAAGAGAAATACTGAACTGGACAACAGAAGATTACAATTAATTGTCTACTGATTGGCTTATGGAATCCATATACAGGGCTTTGAGTACTGCTACTTTGAATACTCAACAAATTTCAACATGCCTTTACAGGAGCAAATTAGGAGAATATAATTCTAATCTCTAATTATTAGTGCCTTTTATATATATATATATATGTATATACAACAGTATTATAAATTATGATCACCCTTTCATTTTAGGTTTTATTATTATGAAACACAAATTCATGAAGCATTCCATATTTTTTTTTGATCTCTACAACTACCTGAAAGGAGGTTGTAGTGAGGTGGGTGTTGGTCTCTTCTCCCAAGTAGTTAGCAATAGGATAAGAGGAAATGGCCCCAAGTTGCATCAGGGGAGGTTTAGATTGGATATTAGGAAAAATTTCTTCACTGAAAGAGTGGTCAAGCATTGGAACAGGCTGCCCAGAGAGGTGGTGGAGTCACCATCCCTGGAGGTGTTCAAAAAAGGTGTAGACGTGGCACTTTGGAACATGGTTTAGTAGGCATGGTGGTGTTGGGCTGATGATTGGACTGGTGATCTTAGAGGTCCCTTCCAATCTTAGTGATTCCTAGTTTTACATTCACTAAAAAATAATCCAGCCACCAAGCCAGGAAACATGAAATTAATTATTACTCTGCCCTTAATTGGTTTAGTGGTGGTCTTGGTAGTGTTATGTTAATGGTTGGACTTGATGATCTTAAAGGTCTTTTCCAACCTAAATGACTCTATGATTCTATGATTTTTGCTCATATAAGTAAATGAAATTTCTGAAAGATTTGGTCAATACTTTTATGTTTTACTGTCTAAGAGTAAAATTCATCCTTCCGGCACTACTTTGAGAAAAGGATGAGAATAACACTCACTAAAGCAGAAGCAGTCCCATGAGGATGCTTTGCAACTCCAGAACTGTACCGACAGCAACACCACTTCTGCTGACTCAGTAACACTGGAGCAGGTGGGTATGGAATAAGAGGACAGGCATTGCTGAGGGTATAAAGGAAAACAGGAATATATAGTGTACGTTCCCATATGTATGTTTATAGTTTTTAGTTCATACAATGTTAGTAAAATCTAGGTGTATGCATTTTCTCTGAATCCATTTGGGTGGGGTGGAAAGGTTGTAATTGGCTTATTTATAATTTTTCAACTAATGCTGGCTATACTTACTATATTTTTGATGCCCACTAATGCAAATGAGATGAGATGAGAACTTGGCTTACTCTCTAAAGAGCTACAACAATGTAGGAAATGCAGAACAAAAAATAAAACGTGCAGTACCATTCCTGGGATCTGGGGGATAACGCTTTGCTCCCTGCTACTTTGCCCAACACCATGAGTGCAAAGCAGCAAAAAAATCATAAAGTTCAAATAATTCAATGGTCAAACTTGGCTCTACCAACTTATGCAAAACAAACATTTCCAAAGCATCATAGAACAGCTAGACCATAAAAATTAATCTGGCTCTGGTTCAAATTAAAGCAGTAGTCTTTCACAGTATCAGTATATTACTGATGACATTTGTTACAGTAACAGCTAGGAATAATAATATTTTGTTCTTCTAGTTTACACAGAAAATTTCTGATTTACTGTGGTGAAGGATACTACAACAGACTAGAGGTGTTTGTTTCATGGAGGGGTGATCAGGTAAACAAGAAGAAAGAGAAAATGTGAATGCACAGCCTAAAATGTCAGAATTTTTCATGCTTTCTGATACTTCAGAAAAGCATTATCAGTTTGTGGTTTTTTCCAAACATGTAATTATCTTATATATTTCTATATACACCTTTACATTTTATATGGTATCCTAGATATGTTATTCAATAAACCCTAAAAATAGTAGTGTAAATAGACAAAACAGTAACTCCTTAGTCTTCCCACATTTTTTAACTGATTAGACAGCATTATAGCTTTCACACAGCAAATACTATAATTAAGTCTATCAATTTCATTACAACTTCACCGTTTTCACCTGCTCATTCTCCTTCTCCAAAATTATCCTTCTATAGCTGGTTTCATCCCAAATAGCATCTGGGATGAATGATTATAATTTGGGGTTTATTGTGAATGCTGGTTTTGGAAAGTCCATAAAAAACCTGTTCATCCGTGTGAATTGGGGACAAAAGAAAACAAAGACGGGCTCACACACAGTGTTGGGGATGGTCTGCCTTGCAAGGGCTGTTGTGGTTCCTGCCCCTCACTACCCACACCATCCTTGTCGCAGAATTTACATCTGCATTGGAGGTAGCTCAGCTATCAGACCATCAACTAGCAGATGCTTGAGCTGCCCCCGTTTCCAGCACGGAGTACTGGGAGGTGATTAAAAGAGATGAGATGAGCCAGTGCTGCTGCTAACAGAAGAGGCTGTCCTGCTCCTCCCACCCGCTGCCCAGACACCTTCTCTTATGCCCATCTGGCTGCTTATCCAGCCTGATGCTCAGCCCATTCAGTTCACTGAGCTGGCAGAAAACAAATCCAGAAATAAATGAAAAAATAAATAAGTTAATTTCTTCTGGTTTACTGAGCTAGATCCTGGCCTCGGAGAGAGGGCAGGAGCACACAGCCAGGATGAGAGGGAGGTGAGACTGAGCAGAACCACCTCATTTTACGTCAGCAGGACCAACGGCTTGAGAGAGATGAGGTTGGCGTTCTCCTCTGACCTCATCCTGAGTTAAACAAGCACCAATTTCAACAGTAGACCCTTTTGTTCAGTGTTTAGAAGTTAAACTGAGTCCTTTAACCAGGACAACCGTAGAGCTGAGGGACAATAACCTCAGTGGAAGTGTGAAGGCAACAGCAGGCAGAGGCAGGCCACGGCAGGGAGTCCCGCGCCTGGCTGAGCTAAGACAGATCACAACCGTAGTTCTCTTGAAAGAAAACCTAAATGAACTTAAACTTAAAACACCAAAACTTAACAGAAAAGGAAAATAGTTATTTTGCAAGAACCGGAGACAAGAGCGGAGTCAGTATAGTTTTCAGCTAAAACTTTTCGCTTAGTGCCATGAAAAGCAGGAACCAAATCCAGCAGCATCAAACACTCCTAGGAGGAACCCACGTCAGAGTCCTTACACAGTCAGCTACGCTTTGATGGGTACAAAGGTCATTTCTCAGAGTACTGATATAGCCAATAACAATGTATTTTTAAAAATTCAAACTAAAGATCAAATTTCCAGTGAATTATCCTTGCCCAGTACTAAGGCTGTCATTTTTCCTTAAAACATACCTGAATTTTTTCAAACCCCCCAGACAGTGAAACTACTCTGTGTGAATGATTCTTTCACGTAAAAAACTCTCCTATGCTCTGTAAGCATGAAAGGAGCTCAGAAATTATGTCTGGCGAAGTAGATATCTCTTATGAGACTGCCAAAAGAATATGAGCAGTTTATGAAATGTGGGTGACGTTATAAAACTGCCGTATCACTGAAAGCCTTTATGTATGTGAAATCCGCTATTTTTGGTAGCATTTCTGTCATTTATCTCCCAGGCCAGAGACAGTGAATGATTATTACACAGAGAATTCATCCACATAGGTGAGACAGGTGTGAAGCAAAAGGCAGGCTAAGGACCAGGCATGACTTGGTAAAGCAGTTCCCTACCTTTTTCTTCAGAGAGAACATCTGAGGCAGCGAAATTTTCCTGGATGGTTTCCAGATTTTGGTCAGTGACTATCTAAATAAAAATACACAAGGCAGTCCTGGAAGCAGGGATCAGAACCACACGCCCTGGATCCCAGTGGAGAGCCCTGAACAGACAGCAAAATCTTCCTTTCCTTCTCCCGGAGAGTAGCTGAATTTCAACAGAAATGCAGTGCAGAGTTTTTCTTCTCTAAAATGACCCACGGCAATTACAAGACTTATTATGACTCATGTTTATACCTCCAAGGGCTGAAAATCAGACTTCCTCAGCTGCTAGGGATGGAAGCTACTCCATAATAAGCTAGGGCTTAGATATAACCTGTGAGTTCAGCTCCCAGAAACAGGCACCTCACTTAAGATCCTTTTGTGTCTGGACCCAAGAGCCTTAACTGCATTTCCCTGGCTGCACTTATCTAACATTTTTCCTAAGTCAGCTGCTCCAAAGCTGGTCTTGTTCTTGTACCACACACAAAGATCATTTTTCTTTAGGCAGTTTGCTCTTGAATTTAATGTTAGATGTTGTAGCATATGGACTCATTTGCAGATAAATTCACAGTATCTTATGAAATTCTGGCAATGGAATAACATTCTGCTGTCTGTACTTTGGCCTCAAGAAATCTTCTTGTTCTCTAAGTGTAAGTATGATAATGTTAAAATGAATATACTTGTTCTCTCATTCTGTCATTAGAGATTATCTTTATGACCTTACACTAATGTGCTATTTTCCACATGTCCAGTGATTTACAAGATGCCCTCATGCCTTGAAACAAGTCTTTACATATACAACAAAAGCATTATAGCTCTCCACTCTCAGTCTAATCATGTATTGCTGCATCTCTGTTCATTCCTGACGTTTCTTTGATTTCCAGAAACCCAGGGCTGTAGTTACAAAAACCTAATGTAACTGGTGCCTATTTCTCTACAACGTCCCATATAAGATGGCAGAGGACAGCAATAACACATCATTAAAATTAGAAATACACAGGCTCACTTTTAAAAATCTTTTTTTCTTTTATTAGTTAGATAGTTGTCTGGAAGAGGAAATGACCAACAGTTCTTTAAAGCATCTTTAATAGTTCTTTGTAGTTCAGATCTAGTCTGATCCAAAGCACTGCTGGCAGCTGCACTATTAATGTGCATTATCCAGAGAGAACAACAGAGCAGACTTCCTTTTGCTATTCTTTTCTTTTTCTTTTTCCTTTTCTCTCAAAAATGCTCTGAAGCTATTACAGCAGTTCCGATCCCATGCTCCAGATGGGAGAGCAGAGAGGAACACACGATGGCTCACTCTCTACTTATGTGTTTGGGTTTCTGTCCAACAGTGACGGTCTGGACTGAGTACTCAGTTGAAGGGACTGGGAAATGCTCCAAAATCCCCCAGTTCAGATGTGCCCAAAGTGGCTCTTATGGCTATATTTACTTCTAGCATCCTTTGCAGTCCCTACTGACACACGCCTCACACTGATTTCAAAGGGAAATTATATGAATCCGTACCGGCACTTTCAACACTGACACTTTCAGCACACTGACTTATGCTTTTATAAATGTAGCATCTTTAGCCCTTCCATTCCAGCATATTGGCTAGAAACAGGTACTTTGGTGGCTTGTGGTAGTGGCTGCTGCTTGAACTCAACTGAATACGTTACTCATGCAAGTCATGTGACTTGCAGCAAGGCTGCTGAGATAAAACATCGAGAAGAAATGAATGGTGTGGCTAGGAGGCTACTCTACAGAAGCATTTGAAACTGTGATCAAGGAGCCTGGAGGAGATATCTGGTCTAGGCAGAGTAACAGGGGAATAAATTGTGATGCAAGTAAAAACCAAAGCTGACATGTGAGAGAGAGGGAGAGAAACCACTTAGGAGGCGTCCATAGTGCAATTTGCTGTAGCTCATTCAGAGCTAGCTCAGGTGCAGCACCGCTTTGCTAACAGTAGGTGGAATACAGGACTCCAGCAGTGCTTTGGCTCTAGCCACCACCCTGAGGGTAGCTTTGGAGGAGTACAGTGGTAGCCAGCCTGCCCCTTCTCCCCGTGCCGTGGTGCGAAGACATGTTGTAGCATGGGGAATGCCTGACTTTCACACCAAGCAACAAGTGGGCAAGGTGTGCTGAAAGGCACTGCACTCCATCAAGGCCATCAGGAGTGCATCAGAGGTGGGTGAAAATGCAGCATGGGTCTGCCCACAGAGAACTGTAAAACAGGCAGATGTTGCTGGAGGATGAGCAGATCAAGTGACAAAGCAGCATCTGAGGACAGACCCAGGGTGTGGACAAGGCTGGGAAGAGAGGGCAAATTCTGGAGCCTGTCGGGGGACTGCAATCCCAAAACAGTTCTGGTTTTCCCACATAAGCACAGCCTCAAGTCCTGATACTGGCTTCCATCTTTCCTTCAAGCCTGATGTCTTACAAGTAAAGAAAGGAAAGGTGCAACAGAGGTGTGTGTATCATCTGCTGCCCTCTAAACTCTACCAAGAACTGAGCCACCTGGGGGTATCTCCCAGCCTTTAATGCTTGAATATCAGCTTTTGCCCAACAGAAAAATAGCTTCCAAGTTGCCCAAGCTTCAAAGTAGTTTGTTTAAGCCACCTTAATGAGTGCTTAACTTGTGGAAATGTTAGGCTGCATGTCTAGGTGGTGATGGGCACTGGGATGACCACAACTTGCTCTAACACAAATGCCAGGAATAGAGGGCCATACAAGTCTTTCAAAAGGTTGTTATTGCCAAGTACAGAGGAGCCTTGCCGTGCCGGGGTTAAACAGAAGGTCTCAGGAGGTGAGTTCTAGCTAGAATTACTGACAGGGACTATTGATGTCTCTGCTAAGGAAAAGTCAATGGAGTGGAGAGAAAAGATCTGCTTGAGAATAGGGGAGAGAGAATACTCAGAAGCTGCTGAAGACACACGGCTATCATTCGGGCTAGGAACAAATCGTCAGAATTTTCATTTTTAGACAAAAAAAAAGGTTTAAATTTTAATGATCTGTGACACAGGTATTCCAAATGGTTCAAAATATACTGGTGTCATGTTTCCTTACATCTATCATGACATGACTTAAATTGGCCTGTTCGTACTGGAACACTCTTAGATACAGGTATCATGAAGAGTTCTCCATTACTAGGATAGACTGCTTTGGGTTTCTTTGCTGGCTGGGTATACTGTGCTGCAATATCTTCAGAATATCTGAGAACCTTCTCATAATTCCTGTTTCTAAACAAAAGTTTAAAAAAAAAAAAGCCTCAGAGGGATGAAGAAGCAAGAAGTCTGACTCAAAAACTAGGTTCAGTTCGTTTCCAAGGTAGATTCAAGGAAGTACAGCAGTTAGGTATTTCAAAGGTGACAATTAATCATTCTTTAAATTTCTTCAGTACTTCTAAAGAAAGCTGCATGGATAATAAGAAGAGAAAACTAGTTTTGAAAGAAAACATTGTCTTGGGATTAGGGGAATTTGATAAGGAAGATATCTGTATGAGCCAAAGGATTTGGTGCAGGGTAGCCAGCAATGAGGAAGATGAAAACTTCCACAGGATTTAAACTGTTCATCTTGGGTGTTGTACCTTTAACCAAGCTGCACCTGGTACTGCTTACAAAGAATGTAAGAGAAGTTAAACATGACATTTATTTTGCTTTCATGCAAATTTCTATTGCTTTTACTTAGATTACTTGCTGTAATGGTGACTTTGTATAGACATACTTTCTTGTAGACAAGAGACCCTTATGATTTGTAATGAGCAGCGCCAAAAGGTTAACAGAGTTCAGAATTGACAGCTGCCTCACAGTCGTATTTAAAGGGTTTGCTCAGAGCAGACTTTGCCCTTTTGTGCTCCTCCACTATTACCCAGGTGGGGAGCTGGTGATGGAAGCAGCTTGGAGAAATAGTGAGGAGCACAAGAAAAGAAAAAAGTGGCTACATATCCAGAAGCCCTCTGGTGCCTTCAAAACCTGAAACATAGACACCGTCTGTCTGGTGTCCTCAAACCAAGGTGGGCCATAAGCCAGACAGCTAGTTCTGGTGGGAGTGACGGTCATTCTTCCTTGAGGACCACAGCTGTGAGAGATGTGGCTGGGAGCAAGCTGGATGTCTGGTACGCAGCTGAATCCCACAGGACCATTGAAAGGAGACCATGGGGATAGGGTGGTATGAGCTGTCCTGGCAGGTAAAGCATGGATCACAGGTTGGTCACACCTGATGTAGGAGAATTCTTTGCGTACATTAAAGCACAAAGATGCGTGACTGATTTAACTGTTCAAGGATGGCAGCCCATCACTGCAAGGATTATATTTGCACATAAACAGCTGCAGTCATATGAAAGGCTGATGGCCAGTTCATTAAGAGTGGCACAGATTTTTCTGTGGCTTGATTTATTGCCCATATGAATTAGTTAGCCTCCTATATGCACTTTTTCCCCCCCCCACCAAAAGGCTGCAGGGACATCATTATGAAACCGGAGCCTAACACTTTTTAGTGTGAAGGCTTTTAAGTTGTTTGAATTTAAATAAATATGGAAAACTGCTATCTCTAGACATCTTTTTTTTAGTATTCCTTATTTTTTGTGTCAAAATTTTTGTCATTCAGTAAGGTAACAGAAAGTATAGTACAGCACTGTCAGCTCCTGTGTTTTTATTTTACTTTCCCTGATTTCTTCTGGAGGATCCAGATCATTAAGTCAGGAGACTGCAAAATAAACACAACTTGGCCTTTACTAAAAAGTGTTCTAATCCACACTTGCAAAGAAAAGCTTGAAAATGTGAAGCAAATGAAACCTAAACACTCAGAAGCCAAGTAAAAACCAAAATGCAAAAGTATTTTTAATAGAAAAAAACCCCACATAATTTTTAAACAATCCCATGATTTTTTGAGGCTGACTCATGATTTTGTAATGTTTAAAGTTGGCAATACTGATACCCTGTGATTTAGATGACTAATCACACACTGAAAAGCTAATAATCAAAGTAAGCAGTTTGTGAAGTACCCACAGACTAGAAAATATGTATCTCAACTACTCAGCAAAGGCTTATGCATAAATTGACAACAAATAGAATCAGTTTATATAACTGCTTCACAAAGAGAGAAAAGAGCTAATCAGTTAATCAGTTATTTTATTTGTATCACATAATGCTACCAGCTGCGGTAGTGAGTGTGAAGAGGGAAGAGTATGGAATAGAGAGAATAACAGGGTAGCGCTTCAGCAATGTATTCACAGGGAACAGGGGAGCACGGATGGAGTTCAGCAAGCAAAATGCAAGAGTAAAAATTGACTGAAAGAAGGCTGCAGCTTCACTGCACACCAGACAAGAAAATACCTGGGGGAAGGAGGGAAGCAAGCACAAAAGAAAGTCAGGAGAGAAGTGGTCAGCTGGCTACAAAGAGTTAAATCTAGGTGCAATGTGCAGTCCATGGAGGATGACTATGGGAAGGAACAAAGAGAATTAAAGCAGCAGAGGAAACGTCATTCAAAGGCAGGTGGAAGCAACAGCGGTGAATCCTGCCTTCTCAGTGGGTTTTCTGATTAGATCACTTGTTCATCTCAGCTGGGCTCTTACCAATCTTTTATCTTATCTGATATTAAGCAGACGGCAGAAGGAGGTGTATGTAGCATGTGCTTGGCATCAACTATGTTTCCCAACAAGAAGATGGATTCTTTTCTGAAACTCTGCTCATAGCAAAATGACGTTGATAGAAGATAAACCGTCTACACGTATTGATGCTGCTCAAGCAGCTTAGTTCCATCAAAATAAAAATGGCAAGGAAGGATGATTTCTAATTTTCAGAAGTTAAAGAGGAATTGAAGGCATATAGAGAATATGGTGGGACTTCATTTATTGACTTGCAAAGGCAGAAAACAAAACCATTTTGAGAAGAAACACTACACATTTACCTGAGGAAGTACTTTTGTAGCTACTCCATTGCAAAACATAAAGAATACACAGCATTGGCCTAGAAGTTTGTATCCTTTTTATATAAAATTTATATCTTCTTTGTATAAAATTTGTATTCTCTTTATCTAAAATTAAATAGAGCTGTTAGTAGTTTCAGAAAATTCTCCCGCAAAGGCATATTTAATTACAAGTCTGCCAAATGGGAGTTTCATTTTCTTTTGAAGAACCTGATGTAGACAGCATATTACATTAGCAGGATCTCTAGTCTGATCCTGTATGGAAACTCCTATATCCCTGGGAAGAGAAAAAAGAAGCCACACACTGTTTGAAAATGAAGGGCAAATCAAAGCAAGCAGAAACAGGAAACTGGAGTGAATGGGGCAGAATGATCCATCTGTATTAGAGCTTTCTATAGCAGCTGTCACCAACCACTGTAGTGTCTAAGGTGCTGCGTAATTGGAGTGGATACCAAAATTCGAGGGGAGTTTGCAGACTAAACAGGAAAGATGGAGGGACGTATTTCACAGCTGTCAGCCAGATAGGAAACATATTCCACTCCTTACTCCAGATGGAGAGCGGCTCACATTTTGATGCAGTGAGTGAGGGGGTGACTGAAATGCACGGATTCATTCATGAGCTGCATGTACAATGCAGTTTTTTGATAAACGCTGTAGTAAGGACAAGAGGAAATGGGCTTAAGCTGCGCCAGGGGAGGTTTAGACTGGAAATTAGGAAAAATTTCTTTACGGAAAGGGTGGTCAGGCATTGGAACAGACTACCCAGAGAGGTGGTGGAGTCACCATCCCTGGAGGCGTTTAAAAAACGGGTAGATGTGGCACTTCGGGATATGGTTTAGTCTGGTCTACCCTTGATTAGTCTAGAGTGGGCTTGGTAGTGTAGGTTAATGGTTGGACTGGATGATCTTAAAGGTCTTTTCCAACCTAGATGATTCTATGATTCTATGATTCTAATGCACAGAAAAAGGCAGGGTGTATCAGCATAATTAATCCCTTAGTGCAGCAGATGTAGGGGTCACTGAAACCGAGTACTGTCACAGGATACATGCCTCACATTCAGAGCCTGTCTATTTTGCTTTTACATTTATTTTTAATAAATACCTCAACATTAACTATGGCACTCTAGCTGCAGGAGACCATTCTCTGGTGACAACTTTCTACCTCTGTTGACATCATTTCTTAACGAACTGCAAGTGTGAGGTTTACTCAAAAACATAAATATTTTTATAGGAAGGCATGCAAGCATACAAATGAAAAAAACATTTAAATAAGTATGTTGAGGGGAGCATTGACAGAAGAGTCAATGACCAAAAGCCCTAACAATGTCTCATGCAGAAAAAACGGAGAGCTCTGACATACGTACATTAGGTGGACAGAAGTTGCTGTAAACATTCACAAAGAGCAACTCACCATGCAATATACAGCCAACGTACTGACGAAAGAGCCAGTGTGTTTTCAAGGGGTGCTTTTAACATCCAGAACCTTTCAATGCACTTATTTTACTGAAACAAACCATTCATAATATTGATGCAAAACATACAAAAATTAAAGTGAAATCAATCTCCATTATTCTGCCTGGGCATATAGACTTTGAACAGCACATCCTGCATATTCTACCTGCTCTCACTATTCACACCATTTAATACCTGTTTATGTGATACTGTATAATATTGTTCCACCTAGCTCACTTCTCCCTGAGTGCCTGTAAACTAACACACTGATCTCATGGTAGGCATTTAATAGGACAGTGTGGGGATCTGCCTAGGGGAACTCATACATTTCTATTTTATTTCATGAACATTTTGCAAGCTTGTACCCTTGTTTATGGTTTTTATTGCAACCTTGTATCATTTGTTTTGTTTCACGAAAAGGAGATACTGATATATGAGAGGTGTTTTGCATGTGCTTCTCTCTTGTATTTTGTCTAAGAAAAAAGTCTGATTAATGTAATAATGCCTTTGCCAGGAGCCTCCCTGTCCCTAACAGTCACAGACCCTGAAGAATGAAACGGCAGTCCAGAATAGGCAGCACGGGGGAAATATGAAGGAATTGTGTGCAAGCTGTTGGGAGAACAGTCTCAACATGGCTCTGGAGGGCAAGAGGAACAGCACCATGGAGCCCAGCCCTCAGCCTTGGCACTTGTATCCTCAGGAGTCTTTGAGTGGTCATAGAATCATTTAGGTTGGAAAAGACCCTTCAGATCAGCCGGGTTAGCTCAGTTGGTTAGAACATGGTGCTAATAATGCCAAGTTCACAGGTTCAATCCCTGCTTACTGCAGGGGGGTTGGGCTCGATGATCTCTCAAGGTCCCTTCCAACCCAAAGCATTCTATGATTCCATGATTCTATGATCATTGAGTCGAACCGTTAACCTAACACCGTCAAGTTCATCGCTAAACCATGTCCCTAAGCACAATGTCCACATGTCTTTTAAATACCTCCAGGGATGGGGACTCGATCGCTTCCCTGGTTGATGCCAAGGGTCAGGCCAGGGCATCCATGAGTTTGGACAGAAGTCAGGGAGTCCCAGAAGACCAAGATCTTCTCAATACTTGAGGGATGACTATGAGGGGAGATCGGTAGTGGGTGCCACCGCTACAGTAATGGTAGTCCAACAGCACTGCCCAGTGCAGCAACCTCTGGAGTCATCCTGCAGAGAAAAGACTACCACTAATGCTCTGAAACCTTACCAGAACCTCCTTTATCCCAGGTAAACGCTCTGCCCTTACAATCATTAGCTCTCTGTAGCTGTGTATTTTTACCTGACCGATTTCTCTTTTCCCTCAAAAACTGCAAAATGTGGATGCAGAATGACAATAAAATCTAAAAACTGGCAGTGCTTTATGCATGAAAATGAATTCTTTTATGACATGTCTGCATGACACCTGACAAAAAGCTGCCTGCTGTCCACCAGTACCTCCTCCTTCACTCCCCATGCTTATATCTCTGCATGCTGTGTAGCCTCCCAAATGACCACCGAAGCCTTCATAAGTGGAGTCCTTCACTGAAGACCTGTTAGCCTTCTGTGATTTTTGCTACAGAAAGAAATAACAGGCAGCCATCGCACAGTACCAGTAGGGTACATATGATCAGTGCAAACCGCCAGGATATAACCCTTAACTCCTCCACTGATGACGATGCTGTTAGATCCCTTGACCACAACTAACAGATTGTTTAGAAACAAGTGACTGTGCCCCCAAGGAAAACCTAAAAGCAGACAACCAGCATTGCTGCAACGCAACAGCTCTGGGCCAAGGTCTGCAATGGGCACGCTCATCTCGTAACAGTGGTGGACCTGGGGATGAGACCGGGCTGTAGGCGGGAGCCTGACGGGCAGACAGCAGGGAGCACCAATGGCCACAGAGAGCTGCCAAAGTGGCTGGGGGTAGCAAAAAGCCAAACCACCACAACCGTATAGGTGCTGTAGATATTGCGGATGGGATTCGTATGATTCATATTCATGCTCTCTGTAGGCAACAGAAAGAAGCAGGCACCCTAAGAGAGCAATCCAGATGGGTTTCTGTGGCAGACAGATGAGCCATCTCTGAAAGCCTGTTCTCTCCATTGACTGCAAAGGCTGACTATGCAGGATCCACAGCAGTGTACTCTGTGGCTCAAAATAAATGCAAATGGTTTCACCGAAGTTAGATGAACTCTATTTTTTAAATATACACTTCATATTGGACTTCTATGCTTCCTGAATTTTGAAAACAAATTGCTTATTTCTGCTGGTTTAAATCCTACAGTCACCTGCCAGTCAGTTTTGTATTTTGCTTCTTTTATATTATATGATGAAAGTCATGGAAGATTTTTTTTTACAATATTTATATTTATAAATATATTTACACACATTTATGTAGCTGAATGTGAACTTTTTTAAAATTCCACTGCCAGCCTTCACTGTCAAGTATATGTTTTTTAAAAAAAGCAGTCATATGAATAATTACATTTGAAAGCGTGTTACTAGAGATTTACAGTATGCTTTTAACATGCTGTATCTCAAATGGATATAATCATATACATCTCATTATTGGTTTTTTCAATAGACTTTAGCATAATCCATTTTATATTTTGCCGGGCTCTTCCGCAGCCTTTGAAACAGCAATCAATTTGCAGTGATTTCAAGGGGCTTTGGATTGCACTTTGTATTATCCTATAAGAGAGGTAGCCAGGTTTACTTCCATTTTAAAAATCTGCCTAGGTTGGGAACTAGAGTAGTAACACTGTCACTCTGAGAAATGCCATACACCTAGACGTTAGAGATGTTAACATGCACATTTGGAAAGAAAACTCTGGCATCGTTGTAAAAGTCACAGGCACTGTGAGGTTGGAAGCAAGGGGTAGTGAATGTGGTGGCTAACCTCAGCCTTATTATCTGTTTCATCCTGCTGTATCATCCATTTCTACCTAGGCTGATATTTACATTGCAAGCTCTACATGGAGATTTGTGGCTAAATCCCCAAGTCCCACACCAAAGCTCAGGTTAATTTAACTTAATTTCCAGCCATAGGTTCTTGCTGTGCCTTTGCCTGCAAGGCAGAAAAGCATGCTCCTGTCAGACCCCTTCACTATGCTCAAGGATTTGTGTTCAGCTATCTGGGGACCTCTCCACCTCCCCTTCCACAGGAATAGATGTGGCTTCTGGCATGCCCCTCACAGAGCTCTGTGCCTCTGCTGCTGCCCATGGCCCCCCTGGGATCTCCCTCCAGCACCTCCACGTCTGCTGGGAAATGCCACCAGCAGAACACAGCACTCTGACTGTAGCCCTACCCACTCAGGACAATGTTTCATCTCAGCTTCTGCCTGATACTCCTCCCTCGTACGCCTGCATTCCTTGTTCTCAATTCGTTAAACTGCACTTAAGTAAAACAAAATTTTGAACAGAAACTATTTAGAGAAGAATTCACATCACCACGTAGCATCCTCACACTTTACCAGCCATGTTTTCATATAGACCATTGCGAAAAGCACTGAGCAGCTTTCAGTCGATAACCAGTCTCTGCAGATCCTCTCTAGGAAAAGACATGGTCAAACCTGTAAATGAGACAGTTGTTTATTCCTCTTAACGCAGCTGTAGGTTTTAATTAAAATACCCTGTGATACCAAGCCAAATACTTTGGAGAAATGAAATTGCTTCTGTATCCACACAGTTGTTTCCATCAACCAATCTATAATCCTGTCAAAGAAAGATAACGGATTCATCTGACAAGTCTTCCTTGCCATCAAACGATATTGACTGGTATTATTTATATTTGTTTACCTATCCTTTCTGTTGGCTCTTCTAAGCTAACTGTTCCAGTATTATACTGGAATCTGGATTCATGCAAGGGGGGTGTGGTTCTAAGTCCCATTTTCTACCCTTTTTTGACATTTGAACTGCATTAGCACTTTTCTAAGTCTCTGAAATTTTCTTAGCTCTCCAGGATTCACACTAGTGATTCAGAAGCCACCTCAGCTATTTTCTCCATAACTCCTGGGGGGGGGGGGGGGGGGGGGAAATTACCCCAAACTGACAACCTGGAAAAGCTTGGAAGCTTTCCATCATCCAAGGCAGGCTCACAGCTTTCAGAGAGAGCTGTCTGCCTTTTGCTGAGACAACAAGGAGAGCTCGGTCACTTCTGCCACAGAAAGGGAGAGCTGGGTCTGGAAAAACAGGGAGTGCAATGAAGAGTCACGGTTGTTCCCACTGCTGCTGTTCCTGTGCACCTCTCCTCGATAGGGAATGCCCACCTTCATTACCATTTTGCAATTTTCTTCTAAATACAATCATAATTAGTGTAATTATTACTCAAAGCAATCCAAGAATTTGCCACTGCTTCATTGTTACCTGCCTGCCCAGGTCAAGCAGAATGTGCACACTTCCAGATGGGTTTCTCAAGGTGAAGTGCTGCTGTTAATATAACTGCTACTACACCTACCAAATAACGATAAATTCAATGGCAGAAAATGAGGAAACCTAAGTAGAGTTCCAGTAGGAGAAAATAAAGAAAATTCAGATTTTATCGTAACGACAGGGAGGAAATCAAAAGACAATGATTTGTCTTTTGTCTTTTAAATGCAGTATTTTGTCTGTCAGATTCATTTATCTTATACAAAGAAGAGTAATAGTATACATTTCCAAGATAAAATCAATTATGCATTATCTTAGAGTTGTACAATCTCATTCTCCACAGAGGCCTTAATATGACTTACATGTAGCATAGTTCTTATTCCAGATCTCTGAACAAAGCTAAATTTCACTGACAGTTCATTGTACAAATTCCAATTTTTGGTCAGTTTTTCCAGTACTCTCAGAGAGTATAAAATTGCAAAGGTCATCTCTGCTTGAACCAGAATATGAATTTTGAAATATAATGAAAATAAAGGAGTAAATTAAGAGACTCGTTTGACTCAATTCATTACCTCAGAGCACTTTTGCTTAAAATACCCTCCTATATTTTATGTCAGTTTTTTAAATGAGTGAGAAAAGGCTTTGCCCCTCAAAAACGCCCGAACTGTGGCCAAGTTAGCCACACTTTAATTAGTTTCTTAATTTACCTCCATTATGATATAAAATAGGGAAATAACTCGTGTTTCTGTATTCCATTAAAATGTTTCTGTACAAGTTAAAGACTATTTTGTTATCATGGTATTCCAAGTTTCAAGCAACCTATTTTTGTAAAAGCTAAAAATAATATATCACACTTTAGATTATCTTCACTTGCCAAGTTTTGGCAGAACTCACAATGGTACAGCAGAATTTGCTGGAAAATTTGCAGGGTTTACAATGCTTAGCCCATTTTCAAAGGAAAAGATGATCCCTAATCAGTTCATTTCCATTTCCAAGAAGATTCTTTCAGAAACAGCATGCTTTCTCTTTTTTAGCATGAAGCATTTCAGGCAGTTGAATTTGAACTTTTTCTTGACTGTCCAAGCTGTTGTCAAGTTGTATTTCAAGAGTGTTCTCACTGGTAAGACCGTGGCCAGCCCATAAAACATTTCACTCATTCACTCTGAACAGATCTATTCCCATTAAGTCATTCTCATGACATTGCTTAGACAAGTGGGGAATGGAAGGACAGTTGCAAGCTGCTGGGAAAGTGAGCCTCCATGCAGCAGGGCAAAAGATATTTTGAAAGTGTGAAGCACCAATAGGTAAGTTCCTAACCTGGACAAAATTTTGCTTTGAGAGCATGGACAATGTAAGGTACATTCATTCAGTGTGTCCAGGGCTTTATTTTTAAAAGGATCTATCACCAAAAAAAACCCCAACCATAATCATTCAGTCTATTGACAGAACAGCTGAATGGTCCACATACAGAAGAAATGTGAAATCTTAGTCAGGAATGAGAGATGTGTCAAACCACCTATGTGAACTGTGCTTTCTTAACAATAAACCTGAATGTCCAACTAATTAAATATTTTCCAGAAGGTCCTCAGTGATAGTATTTTATGGAGGGAAATACGTCCAAAATAAAGTGTAGCACGTAAGCAATGATCAGAAGAACATTAATTGTATGAACAGTACAGAATAATGAAGATACTCTCGAGCCTACTTGATGTGGGAGTATCTGATGAGAAGGAGTGACATGTACCCAGCAACCCCTGCAAGATGCAAAATAGATTATTTATGCAAAAGAATCTGGCAGAGACTGATACTCATAACAACCACATGACTTCTCAGGTAGCCTGCACTGAAATGTGATTGTCCAAGTTGAAGAGCAAGACTATTACTGTGTACAGCTTTGACCATGGCCATTAGAAAGGCACTAGCTTAAGGTCAATACGCTCAAACCCAGACACTTGCTGCCAGCCCTGTGGATAACAAGAGATGCTCCCTCTCCTCTCTCCCCTGGTTTGGCTTACAGGTTCCTGGTCAGAGCCACCACCATGCCTGCGCCTCGAGGGACCTGTCCCAGGCAGCCATTGGCTGCCTTTCTGTCTCTAGTGTCCCTCAGTGGACATGGATCAAGCACACATTTAGAATAATTTCCCTCATAAGCAACTCTATTTTGCATAACTGTGATATTATATATTTACTGCTCATTGGGTGCTGTATGTTTTACTGACAGATAAGGAGACAAATGGGAGACTCATTTATGGGCTCAGGTGCTGCAAGACTCAACACTCCACTTGTTGCCTAGTGCAACCAGGAAAACTCTGTTAGGGACCTAGAAGCACATCTTCTTTATAAAATTTATGAAAACAGGTGGATAAAATGGGAATCACAAGACTGCT
The DNA here is from genome assembly GCF_030463565.1 of Pelecanus crispus. Classification (NCBI taxonomy): domain Eukaryota; kingdom Metazoa; phylum Chordata; class Aves; order Pelecaniformes; family Pelecanidae; genus Pelecanus; species Pelecanus crispus. The sequence continues at coordinate 109,586,105 of NC_134645.1, forward strand.
GCAGTGAGCGGGGGCATTGCCTTGGCCAGCCTGTTGAAATAATTGAGACAGCAATGGGACCTGAAGCCTAGTTCTCTTAGGCACTCTTATTTCAGGCTGCTGGACTTCCCCAGCTGGAATTTTCTTCCATACATGGGTGCCTATGGCAGCTCTTTCCCACAAAATAAAGCTGGAATGCTTCGGACTCTGACAGGAAGTGAGAAAATGGGATTTAAGTTGTTGCCATAGCTGACTAGATTAAAAAAACCAGCATCTTCTGTCACTGAGATTAATGCTCTTATTATTAACTGCTTGATCCCTCTTACTACAGCTCTTCCATCTTGCATGGGCAATTATTTTTTTTTCTTGAAGTATCTTTTTTTTTTGACCAGTGAAGGACAAATACGCAGAATAGGATAATTGAAAATTGTAGTGCGTATGGAGCTATTTCACTGAGTATGGAGCACTAAGTGTTCACAATCATAGAGACAACACAGGCATTCCCTTGCTCAGAGAAGTACCCCCAACAACAGGCTTTAGCATCTATTTTTTCTCTCTCTTTTCCGATTAAGATTGAATTATTTTTGTGAAAGAGGAAACTCCAAAGGTCTTCCTCCAAGAGAAAGAACTATGACACTCAGACCAATTGCCGGTAAACAGGAAGATGGGAAGCTGAGCCCTTTCAGACAGGAGAAGGAACTGAACGCTGCTCCATCTAGCTGGGCATGCTGCAGCTGTTTTACTGCTAGAAAAGCAGCCTGCTCTCTGGCATGCTTTGTTTGTGCAGAGTACTAGTGGGAAAGCGGTTTCTCAGAATGAACCCCACAGGTAAAGGAGTGTGTATTTTATAAATTCTAGGATTTAGGTGGGAGAACTCAGCTGCTGCAAAATAACTTCCCATTTCTATCACATCTTCTCAAGGTACAGAGCAATTTGAGCTTTGATAGAAAGGAACTGTCTTTGAAGAGCACAGCTGGAGTGTAGTTTTGTGGGGATTGCTGCTCACAATACAAACAGGGGAAGGAAGAGGGTAGTGCAGAAATCAAACCCAGCAACCCCAGGAATCAAAATGACGTAGCAGTTGTTCTCCCTTCCCCTGAGAGACCGCCTCCATCAGCACAAGGCTGAGTTCCCCTTCAGCAAATGAATGAAAGGAGAGGAGCCAGGACCTTCTGATTCCCATTAGACTTGCTCAGTGGGTTGGGGTATTTCTGTTGTTGTTGATGTTTTTTAAATCCCTATGAGAGTTTTTGCTTAGTCAGTGGCAGTGGTTAGGATAAGCACACTCCTTGCCTGACTTCATCTGATGAAATAGCCTAGACTCATCATCTGCTGTGCCTTTGTCTACACATAAACTAGTTAGCATTTCTAGTGTGGTATAATGCAGTACTCTATAAAGGAAGAGTAAGTGGCACCATTTACCGATAGCAATCAAACTGTACTTTACAAATCTTCCAGCACATATAGCAAACATAAGCCAGAAAAAACAGGCTAAGAAGTATATTTACGCATACTCTAGGTTAAATCTACAATGGTAAATCCCACTCAGAACTAATTTCCTTATTTGAAGCTTAAGAAAATAGCATACAATCCACATGATATCATACATTCATTGACTGGATAATAGCTGGGGGGAAGACAGCTCACACAGAAATAGATAAGAAGTAGTGGTGAATTCTGTGACAGGTACCCTAGCATGTATATATATACATTTATACATATATACACACTTACACAGTCTAGTAGCTGTAGCTGACTGGACTAACTAAATTATCCTGCAAAAGCTCCAGGCTACCTACCTAGAGTTTAACAAGGCAAAGCTAGCATCTAGGGACATGGTTTAGTGGTGGACTTGGTAGTGTTAACAGTTGCACTTGATGATCTTAAAGGTCTTTTCCAACCTAAACGATTCTGTGATTCTAGCTCTGCAAATGTGCCATCAAATTCTGTCAGGTAAGCAACAGGAACCACAATATTTGAATCAGATTACATTATTTGAGCACGTGGTGCAGCCTGATCATTTATGACAAATTCAGCAAGTCACTTTTCTATTAAGACTTGCTGGACATTTACCAAAAAAAAAGGGCTATGCTTTCTTTAAGTGTTTAAAAAGAAGCTGTCATTTGAAAGTGATAGTCTTTCAGGTATTTTTTGTCTTTGGCATTTGTTCAGGATCATGTCTTTCATGTTTATTTAGAATAAACAAAAGTGTATATCACAGTAGTTTGGCATAGTATACAGGACTGGTTACCGGTAAAAGAAAATGTAAGATTATAACAAGACAGTTTATCAAAACTTTGGAGCATGACACCGATTGCAAAGCAGAGCCATTGTACATCTGATCCAAATTATGCACTGCTTTATAAAGCTTCGGCCAGGCTCAACAGAGAGTCAGTTAAACTCCCATATTGCTGGAGTTACTCATTTCAATCTATTTCAACTGCATTAAAATAATAGGAATATCAGCATGCACTAGTTACAGCCTGTGCAGAGCTTCATTTCAGAAACTGTTGTAACAGTCACACCACATGGCTCTCCAAGGGAGTTCATAGCCTGTGCAGCCCTCATGAAATCCACAGTAAATATAAAGTAATAGCAATACAAGAGGATTTGGGACTCAGAAGGAGTAAGACTGGCTGTAGCCAGCCATTAAAGCTAGATGCATTTCTGGTTTTGTGACGGCAAATTCTGATTTGGCCACCATAAACAGAAAACAAGCTAACTGCAACAGATAAGTAACAGCAAGGCAAGCCTGAAGTGGCATTGCTTGTCTGCTTTTATGTGCCATCCACCCATAACTTCTATTCTTCCAGGGCACAGGGCTACGGCTGATGCAGGGCGATCGCGTGGAAGCTATCCACACTCTCCTCCATGCGTATAGCTGAAAGAGAGAGAATAGCAAAGAATACAGTAGAGCCCTCATACAGTTCTGGGAATATTTGTGCAAGCCAAAGTGCTGTATATTAAGATCCAGGCAGCAAATTAGGGCCTGGTTCCCCACATCTGAGCTAGCGAGGAAGGGGTGGTGTTTGGAGAGCAAGTTTGGCTTCTGCAACTGATGGAAGGACCGGCCCCAGGATCAGTTTACGTGACTTGACTGCGTAAATCTCAGCCACTGACATGAAAAACACTCAAGACTTTTGGTGGGCTGCAGAGAACCAGATCTGCTCTCCCTTGCCTTTCCCAGGTCCTTCCTACCCCCTCACTGCATGTCCTGCTGTGCTGGCGGAGAGGCCGGATCCCCGTGTTGTTTTGCCCCATGCTCAACGCTAAAAGAATGTTTTTTCCATTCCCCCATGGTGCCCTGAAGCAGCTCCCCAGTGTGACCAAAGCTGAGGACTCTGGCGCAGGGTAAGCTGCACACCAGCAGAGCCAGCTGCAATTCACCATGGGTGTCACCCCTTAGAAAAGGCCCATAATAGTACTGAAATTGCCATGAAAAATGGAAAAAATGTGCCTCAAGCCCACAAAGCTAGCTAATCCTAAGTAAAATGCTGCAGAGATTTGACACATCCTGGCAACCCAAGAGATATTTTGGAAATCAAAACCTGCAGCTTCTGTGTTCCTCCTCGTTTCACTGCTCAGACACAAAACTCAATAGCTTTTCTTTGGTACGTGTCACAAGGCAGCTCTTGCTTCATTTTAAGGCCGTTTAAATTCTCCTCCTCTACCCGCTACCTGTGCTCCAGCGAAACAAGCGTTTCACCTTTCTGGTGAGCACCACGCCAGCTAAGCTGACCTGCCACATCTCATCCAAGCCGGGGGGTGCCCATGCCCCCTGGGCTCCTGATGCTGGGTGCCCAGCGACACCCCACCAGGCCTCCAGCTCCCTCCCCAGGCACGCACGGCTCCACTGCAGATCTGGCACCAGCCCCAGTGAGATGCTGTGGGCATCCTTGAGCATCTCAAGAGGAGCCAGAAGACGCTGGCAGCTGGGCTGAGCCCTTTGTGTTTAACTGCCCTTCCCACATGATCCTGCCTTGAATTTGCCCAATTTGAAAGCTCTGAAACTCCCAGCACCTGAAGGATCCTGCGGCAAGGAGTATCACAATTTATCCATTCAATGTATGCAGAGCCCTTGCCTTTCACGTGTCTTGACCCTGCCACCTGCAAGTTTCAGCTGATGCCCCCTTGTTCCCACATGGGAAGAAAGAGGCTTTCCTCGCTCACCTTCTTCCAATCACTTGCGACTTATAGACATCTCCCAGCTGTGTCTTTCCCAGCCTGACCCATTCCAGCCTATGTAACCATTCAGAAGCTATTCCAGATCTTTCTCTATCCTCTTTCCTCTTTGCTGTGTTTTTCCACTTCTGCTAAATCTTTTTCAGTTGACCAGCTTTAGGAAAATCAAAACGTCTGCTTGGTTTTTATCGGTGATATATTAGCTGCAGCCTTTGTTAGAGTAACTCCAAGCTTGATTAGTATTTATTTTTATTTTTAAAAGGAACGGGTGACTAATGGGCTTAGTTTTCTCTATAATTTGGATCTATGGTGAATTTCTGTGTGACTGGATTTGAATACAACAAGACAAGTAAATAAGCAGTTCTGTAGTTGATGTTTATGGCATGCACACCAGAGGGAAAAGGTTCTTTGTATTGGCCCTGAGGACAAATAACACCCATGCCCATAGTCCTGGAAACCAGTTGCTTCTGCCTGAAATTTAGAATATCACAGTTCAGCAGCCTAACCAAAATGAGACACACACCCGTGCTCCACTTCAAGTGACAGCAGAGTTATCAGCTCTTGTGGAACTGTTTCTGTAAACTTTTACTCCCCTGCTCAGAAAAGGTATAATTTGAGATTGGAAGGTAACTATCACATAAGCTGTATCTGCATGAAGCTATGCTGCAGAAAAAGCACTTTAGCTGCATCATGAGGTAAACTAGGCCAGGTCAACCACACCAGAGATGTCTTTCGATCCTCAAGATGTTTTACCTTTTGAGAAAAACCCATGGTGTTTTCCTACCGTGACTTTATCTCAGGACGGTTTGTGTCAATTAGTTACCCTGAAGCAAAACCACATTTTTCAAGCCAAAACTACACACTGTAGTCAAGTACTAAAAGCAAAGATGAAGACAGCAATCAGCCCCCTCTTCGGAGTTTGTTGAGCAGTGGAGCCTGGCTGGACTGGACACAAAGCACTTACTGATGTGCAAACAGCACTTTGCACCCACTTTTAATTTATATATTTAAATAGAGATCACAGATTCCACTAAAGCTGTTATGTGCGTACCTTTCCCCTGCAACAAAAAGTTACTCTTACAAAGTAAATTCATTTGATCGCAATATGGATCAGTACCACACATGCCAAAAGCAAATACAATACACTTTCCCTGTCCCCAGTTTTAGTCAGTGCCTTTCTTTTTAAAGAAGCACAATGTTACAATATTTTCCTGGTTTTCATCACTTTTTTTTCTTTTTTTTTTAATTTCTGAGGCTGGAATTATTTCTACAGCAATGTATACCTCCCTTCCCCCACACCAGTTGCCCTTCCTTGCCCTTAGCAGTAGCCTACCAAAGGTGATAACATTTATGGGGAGATTCCCTAAAACGTGCTCTGCCGTTACATGCAGTCACACACAGAGAAGATCCAGAATGCGCTGGCTTGGGTGCAAAATAGTTTTGGGGCAAGGGGACAAAGCTCTGCTTAAGCCCTCAGAAAGAACAGACTGGACACCGAGCCTTTACAAAGACACAGGCTTCTTACTTTGCTTGGTTAGCAATGGGTTCTGAGCATATTGGGTCCATCAGGATAACTGCATGCAGGTATAGCAGATGCTAGGTACTTTGTCAAATAAGTTGCTAGAGATGTGGTTATAAAGTATCTGATGCTGAAAACAGTAATAAGCTGAAAGGTAAAACAGAACAAAATGCAGTTCAAAGGCTGCTGTGCACTGGTGCCACATATACACAGACAGTGAATTGAAAGCATGATTTTAGAGGTCATTATATGCTTGCAGTTGGTCTACTCCAGAGAAACCATAGCATCTGGTAGTTATGTAGGTAAGCACCTAAGAACAGAACATTGAAAATATTAAGATTTTCATCTAGGACAGCAAGAGTGGCTACAAAAGAAATATTAGAAAACAATGGAATAAAGACGATAGCTTCCAAGCTTATAGCTACCTTATGTTCAACCAAATACATTTAAATTGCTAGGCTTCGAAAAGGTCATGGTCTTTATGAATCATTCATAATGCATTTCTTACGGGGTTACTTTACATATGGCGATATGTATCTTCCTCCTTATAAGGGCAGCTAGTTAGATCTCAGGTACAGCCTGTGAACGGAAGGCTATCTGGTAATGTAATTGCATGTATCACTGCAAAGGGAAGTAGCCCGCTCATACTAATGGCCAATAGTTTACTTGCAAAGCAGATAAGGAACTCAGAGCCATTCAAACTAATACCCCTCAGTATTTCAAAGTTAGTGAATCTATCATATAAAGAAAACAATAAGCTTCACCCCGTCTGAAGCACGTATCTGGAAAAGATGGGCTTGGATTAATTTCCTTTGGTATATTCAAGCTTGTATACTCTACGGAATTCCTGTGTTGTGGCCTTAATTCCTCCAGAAACACTTCTGATGTCGAAATATATCCTTAAAGTATATGAGTTAAATAACTTAAATTGCATTTTGTACTGCATCCATCACCTCTTCACTTTCACTGTTCATTTTTCCCCGTCGTATGATTACTGTGTGTAATTAGAAACCAAAGTGAATATCTAGGAAGCGGGCAGCTTGAACAGGATTTGTAAATGATGCTATGATGAGAGTTTGGGGATGAACTTTTCATCCACATTTTTAGATATATCTTTAATAATAATCAAAGACTATAGAAATATTAAACAACAAAGAACGACCACACAAAAAAATGGAACCTATACAGCTGCACAAGAACTACTGTATGTATATTGTATAATATTTAACTTTATTTACAGCTAATGTAGTTTATAATCCACTCTATCATCAGATGCCATAACCCAAAGTTGTACTTCAGGTCCTGCTCTCCTACTTACAGCACTGAGACTTAATTATTAACAAATAAAAAAAACCCTACACTTAGTTCAGTTCAAGCATTTTCCCAATTGCAGTAACATACTGATTTGTTCAATGTAATGAAACTAAATCAAATCCCAACAGCACACGAGCACCTAAAAAGGACTTAGGAGTTTTTCTTTATTTCCTGAGTTGTAAGTTCATGGGGGAAAAAAAATATTGCAGTAGAAAATTATGGTCGTTTTGTAAAATTATTCAGTCCATTTAAGAAAATGTCGTGGTTTAGCCCCAGCCAGCAACTAAGCACCACGCAGCCGCTCGCTCACTCCCCCTACCCCGATGGGATGGGGGAGAGAATTGGAGGAGGAAGAGTGAGAAACACTCCTGGGTTGAGATAAGAACAGCTTAATAATTGAAATAAAGTAAAATAGTAATGCTAATAGTAACAGTATAATAATGATAATAATAATAATGATACACGAAGCAAGTGATGCACAATGCAATTGCTCACCACCCGCCGACCGATACCCAGACAGTTCCCGAGCAGCGATCGCTGCCCCCTGGCCACCCCCCCCAGTTTATATACTGAGCATGACATCATATGGTATGGAATAGCCCTTTGGTCAGTTTGGATCAACTCTTCTGGCTGTGCCCCCTCCCAGTTTCTTGTGCACCTGGCAGAGCATGGGAAGCTGAAAAGTCCTTGACTAGCATGAGCAGTACTCAGCAACAACTAAACCATCAGCGTGTTATCAACATTCTTCTCCTACTAAATCCAAACCACAGCACTGTGCCTGCTACTAGGAAGAAAATTAACTCTATCCCAGCCGAAACCAGGACAGAAAAAAAAATAAATAAATATAGGTAAGTAAACATACACGCAGAGACTCCTCCTTTCTTTTTAGGCAAGCAATTTCCTGCTAGGGGAAGGTCCAGGAGCCAGGCCCTGCTCTGTGGCTCAGGCTCCGCGCAGCCGGCACTAGAGGGCATCGCTGCAGCATCCTCAGCACGAAGCCTGCCAGCTTCAGCGCCGGTCTTCCCACCAGCCTTAATTGCCTCCAGTTTTAACAGCACTGCTCTGCTTGTTAGCTTGTTGCAATAGCGAAGTGTCAGCCATAAAAAATTCATTGCATTCAAGCAGCCGAAGCGCCTGCTGGAAAACACGTTGAAGCGCAGGGTTTCCTGCCAGCCGTCCGGGCGCACGGTCAGGCACAAATAATTCCCCTTTGGGCCACGACCTGCAGCTTCTGCCCAGCCGGCACGGGTCTCCCCGCCTCAGCGAGCCACGGTGGCGATGGCCGCGGGGGCCGTTCTGGCTGTCACTGCATGGCGGATGGGCGAAGAAGGAGGGTTTGGAGAGGATTCCAGAGTGCCGCTGCAAGTGGAGCAACAAGCATGGCCCAGGAGCAGTAACCTAGTCTTGATCTCCCCACCCCAGAGGTGGTATCACATGTGGACCACACCGTGGCGGTGAGGCCTGGATGCCATACCGCACCGTCAGCCCACTGCCTCCTCCAGAAGTACAGGCTGTTGTCTTAGGAGCTGAGAGCAGTCCCTGAGCCGTCCCCGTAACGCCTGAGCCTTGTGCAATGCTGCAGGGACCCACACGGAGCCACAGTGGGTGAACTTGGGGTTCTCATCCTCATGCTGCAGAGGATGAGAAACCCTAAGGTGAGGAAGGAATAGCAATGAGGGAAATATGATAAAAATGCAGAAGACTCCACCCCAAAAGAAAGAGAGAAAAAAAGGGAATGGGTTTTAAGTTCTTGTGGTGTGCACATAAAGCAAAAATAAAACCACGGTCCCAAAAAGGTTTTAATTTAATTAAGCATAGCACTGTTGCGTGAAACAAGCAAGCACAGGGACACATGCTGCATGTTAACAACCATACTATGGAAAACCTTTTTGTTGTTTTCAACTTTGCCACCATATACTGCAAACATTTGTAACAATCCTTTTGCTCCTTACATGCAAGATACAAGAAAAGAGAGGCAACCTGTAATTGAATCACCTAGTCATTCATTCACCAAGTAGGATGGACTTTATCTGTTGGAAACACATATAAGCAACTAGATTAAAGAAAGAACTGAGCTTGTTTAGGATAATCAGCATAGCAATATAGATAATCAGAAGTCCGCTGAGTGGAAAATGCAACATATTACTTTACTGAACCCTCCTATACACAACCCAAGAAATGTGATACCACAATGGAAAAAAAGAAATGTCACATAACTAAGAAAGATGAGTTAAAATAATGATCCTAACTAATACCCTGTGCCTCCTGAGTCAAATCAATAAAATCAGCAATGCAGCCAGACAAGTTTTGTATTGCATAAAAATAAATAAATAAAGCATAAAGGTGCATCTTTTGGGAAGGTTGTATACCTTCTGTTTGGAAATTTGCAGATGGAAACATGCATGATGAAACTATATCGTACATTCACAGTGAATCTGAGATATCTGAGACACATCAGACCCATAGAGATGACCCCGTATGTGCGTGTCCTACAGAGCTGACCTGTGCATGAGCGGGGATCATGTCTGGAGGAGAGTGCTGTTGTTAAATTAATGCATGTCAAAGCTCTAGGGGTATCCAAGGGACACTTTGAACAACATGGCAACTCAGCTGACAAGCAGGAACTTGTTAATCTGCCATAATTCAGGCTCATTGCATTATGTACTCATACCCTGTCCTTGGTTTACTAATTGATGAACAACAAGAGCTGAATTTTATGGGAAAATTTGATTATCCCCAGCAGGAGCTTCACTGAGGTGGCCCTGAGGGGTTCCCTAGGCAGACACAAGGAATAGGACATTGACGTATTTGCAGTTATTTGTCCAAGTGTCTGTGAAAGGAACTGAAAAATAAGGAGACAGGAAGAAAAAGCTAATACCCTGAACCTGAAAGGACACAGACAAGGACTTACATAGCACAGAAAGCTAGCTGGGGAACACGCTGCCATTATTTGTACAGCGTTCAAGGAATTCAGGTTTTGGCTTTATTCCACAATGCTAAGCAATGCAGTACCTCTACTCCAAGTGACTGTCCATATACCTCAAATCAACAACATCCAAGATTCAGCATTTAGCCTTCCTACGCCATTTCCAAAGAAATCTGAGGTACTTAAGGATAGGTCCCATATAAGCGAGCACATTAAAACAACCTACTGGAGATTATGGAGATGGCTGAATTTTACTACTTATTTTTCTCTGGAATTCAGAAGCTTTCCAGCAAACAGTGGGAAGGAACTTCTTCCTCTTTGGGGACTGAAGCACTAAGCTGTGAGCCCTCGAGTTGCATTAGGAAATACTTTCTTTCTTTCAAAAACTGCAGAAGTATGTCTTTTCTTTCAGAAAATGCCCAGAGAAATCCCGCTTGGTAGTGGCAAGATGTGGGTTCCAGAAAATACTCCCATGAATTCTCCCTATAAATATATGCACTTCACCACTTAGGAGCAGGTGGAGCCTTACCAACAGAAACTCTTTATCTTTTAGGACTTTTTTGGATTGTATGCCTATCTCCTGCCTACAATTCTTTTAAGATTTAGCTCTTTACATACATCCTTTGTAAACAGGGCTACACTAAGGGAAGCACTGCCTTATAAATCTGTAATTCCATCTATCAGGAGCACCTCAAAACACTCCAAACATACTGCAGTGCTAAACTCAGCATGCACGGGTATTTAATTGCTATCAGCAGCTTAGCAAGCCTAAAACCCTTCTCAATCTTCTGTGCCTCAATTTCCCTGTCATAGCATTCCCCCAGCTCACTGTGCTGGTGTGAAGATAGGTACCATGAGGCCTGGATGATGCACAGATATCACCTGAAACCCCCGCGAGAAAGTACAGAAAAGCTCAGAAACCCCTGCAAGAAAGTAAACCAAGTCATCTTCTCAGCCACACCACCCCAAAGGCAAATACAACAGCTGAAGACCTGGAGCCGTTCACTCTTGAGGTAAGGGCACCCTGAGGTACAGGGTCACCTCTTAATAAAAGGGGCACCTAAGTTCTCTCCCTTCAAAAAAATACAGGGCTGCATCAGAGCAGGTTTCAGGGGGTGCTGCTACAGCCAAGCACCGTGGATGGGCAGCAGCGATAGCCTCAATCTACTCCTGAGAGCTGCACACAGCAGTATAGACACAGCCGAAAACACTTGTGTTAGATATATTGGCATTTAAATCTGAGCTAGGCTCTTTGGTTTGATTTACAGTAGAAATAGGGCATTTTTACTTTAGCAAAATCAAATCAAATCAAAACAAGTTAATTCCTATTCAGAAATGAGTAAAATATTTTTTCCGTAGCCTTTAGAAATGAAATGTTAGTTTGACTTGCCTGCCAGCACTGAGCACTGAATTACAGATCATCTTCTCTCAGCCTAATAAACACTGTTTGTAGACACTAAGTCAGTTTGTATGATGTTGCAGAATTCATCCCTGCTTCCCACCAGCTTTAGTCCATCCAGCATGGTCTCCATTCTTGCTTGACGTTTATTTCCCCACCGCTTTGCTCTATTTTGGTTCACAGGGAAAAGGCACCAGTTCACCTGAGCTACCAAGATGCTCTTACATGGGAAACAGGGTTCAGCATTGCAGGATAAAGCGACAATTTGGCTTTCTCAGAATCTTAGCTCAAACTCAGACGAAGTGATGAAGCATGCTAGCACATACCATAGGAGCTGATGCCTCACAGCAGAGTGCATCCACCCGAATAGTAGATAATAATGAAATCAGCATTAACCGACTGTGCTGCCCAGACCTACGTCTCCTAGCAGTGGGGGAGGAAGCCCACCAGGCAAACTCAGAAACAAGAGCCTTGAAATTGGAGGACAAGCCAGGAGTGGGGTGAAGGCAGCCTGTCACCACACTCTGAGTGGAGTGACCCACGGACTTGAGGACAGTGTGGGCTCAACCCCTCTGGCAGGGTGGCAGCCACCAGCCCCTTACCTGACTTCCCCCTCCAGGCCATGCACAACCACTCTTCTTGGCTGAAATGCTGGGGTTTAGGTCAAATCACCACAGGAAATGTGCCTAAGTGCAGAGGAAGAGGGACTGACAGGCAGAAAGGGTGGCAGAGAGGAGGTCAGAGGCACGACAGCCCATTTAGCACCCGGCTGCCCCAGGGCTGCAGCATCTCATTCCTCCTCCAGCCTCAGAGCCAGCATTTCAAGCTCTCTCCAGGCTGCTTCTATGCAAAGGAGTGAGGAAACCCAGCCCCAGGCTGCTGCAATTCCAAACCGCAGCCACCATGCCAATTCCCTGTGCAGCATCCTACAGAAAGGGGGGTGCAGGACAAGAACAGCCTTTCCTGCTCCCCATGTCCCCACCGGAAGGTCTCCCACCCTGTGAAAGTCTTTTCTTTCACCTCTGTCCCACCCATCTCTTGGAGACATGCTTGGAGACAGCACGAGGAGCAATGCTAGCAAAACTACTAATTCCTCATTCATATTTTTAAATGTTATTATTTACATTTATCATTTTATGTTATTGCTTATTGTTTAAAATAATAAATCGGATTTATTTGGATAGGATTGCATTTACTGGGTTAGTTTATTTAAATTGGATTTACTTAGTAGCGCTCCCCAACTCCTCACCTGACCCTCAGGACAGAAAGTAATTGAGACTGATCACCTATTTCAGGTGGGAGGGAAAATTAAGCCAAGATGATGCCTTCTGTGAATGCTCCAGGACTCAGAACAGGACAAAAAGCACAGCAGGATGTCAGTTTTGCTTCAAAATAAAAACTCAGGAAAAAAAAAAAAAGACAGAAAGGGTGTAATCATACGTGTTTATGAGAAGTTAATATTTTCAAATCCGGAGCAGAGGGAGGTCCCTGCCATATGTATCTAAATCTTGCAAAGGTCTAAAATGTAGGTCACATCTATTTAGGACACTGAGAATCCCTTTTGGCTAGTTCTACATGGCTTCACATGGAGCTACTTGAAGAGCTGTCTGGTTCAACATGCTAGCCACTTAATATCCAATTCTGAAACGCTCTTCTCTCACCCCAGGTGCTGTATGAAGTTTCTATGGGCTTCATCTCAGCACTGAGGACTCTGCTTTTGGGAGACAGGACCAAAAAACAGGCACTGCAGTGCTGGGAATGGGAGTGCACATGCCTTTCACAGATGCTTCCCTGAGATCTCTCGAAGTACTTCATTGGTAAATGTGCCTTAAAGTGAGCGTGCTAATTTAAGTCATCTGAATAGCACACAGTTCCTTTGTGCAACAAAGAATCTTGCCAATTTTACCTCGACTATTAACTTACTAACATTTGGGTCAGAAATTAGGAAAATTAAACAGGATTATAAAGAATGATTTCTCATAAGCATATGCATGGCCAGTTCTTAATCCTGAACTTTCTTATTCCTCCAAACGGCCAAGACCAGCTGAATTCCTCCAAACAGTTGTTATAGCAAAGGTTTTGCATGAACCTATGAATAAAAGAACGCATTAAGCCCTGTGTATATTCTTTGCTTGATGCTAGACCCCCTGCTGATTCAGGAAAATATAGATGTAATTTTAGAGGGTCATTTGGTTAAAGTTTCCTTTGAAGACAAAGGATATGTAGTAACTCAGACAAACACAACCAATGCATCTAAGAACTGAACACTAAAACATGCATCAACTTGATGTTTACATGTTACTTTAAGCTAATACATTACTTCGTTGCTCATTATTCTTTGAACTAACACTACACTTAAGAAATTTTGAAGCAGGAAATACAGGAGATAAAAAGGAAAGCAAAGCACCTCATCCTCAGATGGGGTTTTACAACTATCAGATTTAATGTAAAGATTACTGACATTTATAAGCTCATTTTTTACATGGCAGACTGGGGCCCTGTTTGCAAACTAGGTAGTGCATTTGGGCATTATTTCAGACTTTATCCCAAGCAGAAGTGTAACTACAAATCAAGGGTTATTTCTGGATGGTTTTGGTAATATGTGTCAGAAAGGACAAGTATAAATAGGCAAGAGCAAGGTTTACCTTTGTGAATTAAAGTTTTCTCCTTCCATTTGATAACTTCTGGTAACATAGGGGCTGGAAATGCATGCCCTCACTGCTAATAGGGAAGGCAGAAGATATTTTTCAGTTATTTTTACAGAGCAGTTTGTCTGTTTATCCATGTGTATCTACCAAAGGCTAAAGAAGTATCGGGTAGCAAAGGTTATCCAAACTCGAGAGGAGCATGCTGGAGTGAGAAATGAATTGGCTATAAACTGCTAATTGTTGAAAAAATAATCTTTTTCTTAGGAATACAGTGAAACTGAGTCATTATCCTCTCGCATTTGCTCAAGTAACCACCTTACACTTCAATTGACTTATTGATGAAGAACTTAGAAAAAAGCCAGTAAGCATCCTGGAAACTTTAAGGCACATTTTTATTGCTCACAATTGAGATCCCCTTGAGCTTGCAACACTGCTGCAGGTGAGCAAGCTGGATGGCCACCAATTTTTGTCTGAAAATGTTTCTCTACAAGAAACTTATTTACTGTAGAACAGATTTCCATAACAATGTAAAAATGAATAATAATAAGTAAGATGTATTTCTACAATGTCAGGTCATTGCAATCTTGCCTTTCTGTTGATAGAACTAGTCTTTTCATACACAATTATTTCTATAGATGAGATGCTTGAAGAATATAAGAAATTACAAGCTTAGGCTTTCCTTGCTTATTTGAATTGCCTAAATGTTCAAGATAATTAGGGCAACTATTTTTCTTCATTGTGGAAGATCCCTATGCATCAGTGAAGATGCTTATCCTTGTAGCTATAATCTGTATCTATTGTCTCAGCACAGGTGTCCCAGGTCTGGAACAAAACTTTAAAAGTCCTGTTTTGTTTAGGTTGCAGTATTAACTTATCTGACAGTAGTTTGTAAGGATTAGTTAGCGCTGGTTTAGGCATATGTAGAACATTTTATGGAAATCTTTAATTACATATTACTGATACAGTACAATTGCTAAGACATATCTAGGACCAGTTATTCAGGAAAGCAAATGAATGTAACAATCTTCTAAAAAAATAGAGAAAGGGAAAAAGAGAGACATTTTCTTGTGTAGATTTCAGGCTGCAATGGGTATGGTCTCCACCCCAAACCCCACAATTTTAACAAAATCTGCAAAAGAATACAATGATGCTCCCTATTTGCAATGAAAGAGAAGTGAAGCTGAGGAAGATGGTTTTGAAATATAAACTTCCTTACACCATCTTATTTTTCTCTTCAGAGAAAAAAATTAGACCAACTTTTAAGAGTTTTAGAACTCTTAAAGCAACTGGATTTTTAATAAGCGCTTTAGAGTCTTTATCTTCTGGACCCTAAGGAGACCATGCCCTGGGTATGGTTTGGAAATGCTTCATTTATGACAACGTTTTAGTAACACCGAAGTGTGAGTATACAAGTAGCAGCATAACCTTGTATTTACATTTGAATCTGTTCTGGATACAAGGGCAAGCTTTTATACAGTAACTTTTTGACATTGTAATTATGAAAGTAGTAAAATATTTCACATATACATACAGCAAGTTCATCTGTAGAATGAGTTTGGTATCTAGCAGTAGCGATGCCTCATCTCCGCTATTGAGGACTGATGAAATGTAAGGGGTAACACTGGCAGAGGCCTGAATCACTGCAGGAAACCTAACCATGCTCTGAGAGGTTCCTCATAAATGAAAACACTTTCAACTCCGTGGCATATGTATCAGCAGATTGCAAATTCATGTGTTGGAGGGGCTCCCAAAACAATCTCGCAAAGACAGCTGAACACCAATGAAAGGCCAACAGTGGCTTGTATTTGAATCTAGCCACCCCACTAAAGTGTGGGTTTTTTCTGCCTTTCCTCTTTCTTCAAAGAGGTTTGGGAAAGAAAGGACATGAATCTCTCTGAACCAAGAGAATAAAGAGCAATACTCTCAATTGCAGCCTATTAATTTCCACAAGCTACCAGGAGCCGCAAGGAACAAAGAAGAGAGAACAAAGCACTGCGTAACTTTATCCTTTTACCAGCATTTTTGCAATGCGATGGCACCCCTGAGACTTTAATATCATTGCTGAAAGGGATTTTAAGCACTGCACTGCAGTGTCAGTTTGCTTGGAAATCACATTATAACCTCTATTTGCCAGGCCAGTTGAAGCTTGTCCTCCTGTACCTTAGCCTGTGACTTAAGTGACAACTGAAAGCTGCCACTTGCACTGGTTTCTTGTTGACTTTAAGAAACAGCCTAATAAAATTATACAAACTAGAAAACAAACAAAAAAACCCCAAACCAAAACTGCAGCAACCCTTCCTGGGCTGGAGGAAAGAAACTGCAGTCCATAGCGAAATTTTAAAATCAATCCATTTACGAGTCAAAACAATTGGAAATGGACTCTTTCAGAAGTGCAACAACTAGTTATCACTTTTCTTTGGATCAGACAGTTTCAATAATAAAATAACATTCAAAAAACTTCCCAACCAAATAGTCCGAGTCTGTGCTGTGATAGCGGACTCATTGGTGGTAAGTGCAGGCACAGTCCAAGGTGGATGTTGATCCCTGCCCAAACCACAGCTTTAAGTTGATGAGTTGGACCATTGAAGAGTAATAAACACTTCCAATTAATTGTCCTACAGATACCAAGTAGCAACTGAAAGCCTTTCGTGTTAAATCGGTGTAATAAGTAAACTGTTGGGCCACCACCTTAGCAGTGCACTCTTGGGCTAACTGGTCAGCTAAGGAACAGAGATGTTTCGTACAAAATAAGGGCTCTTGCCTGAAAACCTGTTGTCTGAACTGAGTTCAGGCCCAGCTGTGCCAGGAATAAAAGTGGGACACGGAGTTTCCCAGGCTGGGCCCCCAGAGGAACAGGCAGTGGGGAGGCAGTGGTGGAGGTCTGGGGAGGGGAGGTGCTGGTGAAGGAGCGGGGCTGAGCGGGGCTAACCCAAATGCCAGCTCCTGGGCAAGCTCCAAAGGGACCCGTGGCCAGAGGGACGGTGTAGTGAGGAGAGAGGAGAAAGCAAAATCACTGAGAAATGCTTAAAAATGTTTGGAACTGCTACACTAAAAATATTTAACTTTCTTAAAATGAATTGGCTTTATCCCTTGAAAAAAGAAGTCACTGACTTGTCTGCATGGTGCAGCATAAGATAGCGTACAACCAGATAAACACGTAAATTGTGGCTTTAAAGTACTTTCCTCTAATGTTTTGTCTCGCTGGCTAAATACTGCCTACAAGGTAGCTTGAGAACAGCAAAATGCAGAAGCAGGAGCCTTCAAACAGACAACTTGAATAAAAGCTGATTAACTCAAATAAGAGCTGGAACAGCACCTAGATTCCAGTCGCAATGTAGGTTAAAGGCTGAGCTTACATCCAGACACAGGATCAGGCATCAGACCTGACACCTGGAGGACTCATTCCAGGGGGACCAGAAATGGGACAGAGATACTATTAATTCCATAACTGTGTCACCAATCTTAAGCAAGGACTCATGGCCAGAAACTTGATAGAACTACACAAACCTGTCTCTTATTGCTACTCTTCTGTCTGTATAATATATGTTTATGATTGCCTGTATCTTTAAAAAGATGGCCAACCCTTTTCTGGTCTGCTAATACAGTCCTTGAAATTGTAATAATATATAATAATAATAATAATAATAATAATAATAATAATAATAATAATAATAATAATAATACCACCAAGAGTCCTCTATAGAAAAAGATGCTCTAAAACTATACATCATTCACACAAGAGTCAAAGGCTTAATATTTTAGTCTTCACCCCCACTAGTTACTAAGAAAAATTGTGTAATAAAAACAAAGGATTCCCAATTGTTTCTGAATACCTTCTGAGCAAAAATAAACCACTTGAACTCCAGAGATATTTTTTGACAGTGAGCTAAAGGTGTATTATGAGAGAGTAGGAGGCTCAGTGGGTGAATATAATCGCTGCTTACCTGTGTGGGGTGTATTAGAATCTATAAAGAGAAATGTGTGGTTGCCCCGTCTAATGGACATCAGCCAGACGAGCAGTCACACAATTCATCATACCATGCTCTCCACTAAGTCTTGACAAAACAGCTTTAAAAGAGATAGGAATTTAGATAATGCAGTTTGGTTATGTAAGATGTTGTTAAATTCTGTTTCTGTGGGGGATCTCCTCTTCTATATGTTCATATTAGGACACTGTGTCAGGATTTGGCTTTGGCCAAACTGGGCAATACAAAGAAAATCAATCACAGTTGCAACTCCACATTTAACATGGGCAATTTTATTCAGATTAGTGCCATTCATATAGCAAATTAAGCAACCAGAAGATTGTTTTAATATATGGAATTAGAGATGGTTTAAATATCTTTGCTAATTTTGAATTATTTCAGCTGAACCTTCTTTCACAGGGCAACGTAATCCATGACTAACACCCATATTACAATTTTCTTCTGCTAAACTGTTCCTTACCTTCAAGATTCATCTTTGCTGAATCTTAGCATCTGATTCGCAAAGCCAGGGATGCTGTCCAAAAATATGTTCCAGTTTCCGTACAGTATGTACTCCCAACAAAGTGTTTCACTTATACATTTTTAGTTAGAGCTCGGTATTCCACATTAAGCCTAGCTGTCAGTTCCAGCATTCATAATTACATTGCTTAACCATACAAACAAAGCTGAATTCTGTTTGATTTTCAATTTGACCAATATAATTAGCATTTCATAAGCCCTCCTATAAACTAAATATTGGGTCAAATCAGTTATTGGTATAACTCCATTGAAAACAACAGAGTGACCCCAGAGAATAATTTAGCCTATTTAGTTTTCATTTAATTGTGAATACTTAACCTGCAATTATCTGCTTATTAACACACAGCTACATCCATTCTAGCTGACGGGTCTGGGCCACATCCAAAGGCCATCCTAACCAGTGGAAGATTGTCCACTGACCTCAGAGAGCCTTAGGCTGGGTCCAAAATACGCTACACTTGAGATTTCAAATTCAGCAGAAAATGCATTATTCAGTATCTTGGTCGCTGAGCTGAGGGTATCGCCTTAAACTGGGACCTCTTTTGCCTCACCAAACAGCCCTATAGCAGGAGAGGCTCAACATCTGTCCCTCTCCGAGATCCACAGCCAAAGCAGCAGGCTAAAATAAGAAAGGCAGAGAAGGGGAAGTATAAGTGGGACTATAAATCATCACTTGAAATGGCAGCCCAGAATGAAAAGGCAGATGAATACCTGGCAATGTTTTAAGCCACCCCAATACCCTGCTTTACTGCTTCCCCAGCAGAAGAAACTCTTAATACAAGCACCTCCTGTCACAAGCAAATAGGCACAGTTTGGAGTTTATAGCAAAAGTCCTGTGCCCTAAATTCAAAACTTCTAATAAAAAGAAAGGAAGCACCTGAATCTCTTCTATACCATAATGAAAATACAATAGGTTTCTAGGTGGGAGCCAAATGCTGGCTGCGACCTACAATGCCTTGTGTGATTTGGGACCATATTACCTGAGAAATTGCTTCTGTCCCTGTGAAATCTTACTGCAGCCAAGATCCGCAGGGATGCTCAATTGTGGTTTTATGGTATAAATGAGAAGGCTTTTTTTGTGATGGGGGCTCAGTTTGGGATTCACTTACCCCCAGGGTTTCTGAAAGCTCAGGTTTGTTAACCTTCAAAGTGTGCTGTTAAACTCCTCTCTTCTCTCTTTTCTTAGGCTGCAATACAAGGACAAGCTAAAAGCCGCGGAAAATGTTATATTCATGAGCTGTCCTCTAGCACTATTTAATGTGTGTTAATGTACAGACAACATAAGCAGAACATAGCTGTACTTGTTGCACTGCCTGTAATGATAGCTTACGTACGGAAAGAAGAGGGGCATGTAGAACAGGTGAAGAAAAAGTGCTGCTTGCTGAGTTATTAAACCTGCCTAATCAGCACCAGCCACATGGTAAGCTTAGAACCAGAAATTATCCCACTGTTCTGCTCATAACAGTATTGTTTTCTCTCTCTTACTGCTTCATTGCTATTGTCTTGTTTAACTTCTTTTGTTTGAAAAAACAAATCATCTACATTATTTCTCTTCTCTGTTTTCCCTTATTTCATCTACTTCTTTTTCTCTCTGTAGAACAATAACTTCCATTTTCTTTCAAGAAGTTGATGACTTGAAGCAGGAATTCTTGGATGAAATTTTAGGGCACGCAGCTCCCGCTCTTTGCTGACTGACGGGCAGCAATCACTGGTAACCAGTTCTGGAAAATGCTGTATTTTGCTGTGTTGGCCTCAGTTTTAGACTTTTTTAATTTCAAGTTTCCATGAGCAACAACAGGCAGTCTTGAGAGGAACATGGGTTGAGGATCATTTGTCCCTCACCAGCAACATTCAGGATGCAAGTTCAGATATTGACAGTAGCACTTTTAGCCTTAAATGCTGTGACTCAGTAAAGCTCTACTCACTACCCCACAGTGCCATCTTCTTTCTAGACCACGTCCTATAACATAAGCATAAGAGGTCACTATACCTGCCCCACTGCAGTGCCTCAAGCAGGTGTCCAGGCCATCCCCACACTTTTACAGGTGGTGGATGGAATGTGATATGCAGCAGAAACACCATCCGATACAGAGCATTTATAGATAGGAAAGGATATTTCCACAAAAAAGAAGGGAGGGAAAGCCAAATGATGACGGAAACATCCTAAGTTCCCATGAAACTACACTGAATATGTGAGGAACAGGGATTTCTTGATAGGGCTCATCCTGCCCAAGAGAAGTAAGAGTGTGAACTAGACCTGTCAAATTACCAGCAAAACTGCTTCAAAAGATAAAAAGGCACAGAGGACTCTCAGGTATCAGTCACGATGTCCAGGAGAGGAATTCTGATGCGAGGAAGGCCTGGAGGGAGCTAAGAAAAAACTTGCACTGTGAAGTTGAGGAAGCTGAAGCAGCATTTAGAGTGTGTGGTCCCAAACCTGCAAACATGCAGCTAACTTAAACCATGAGAGTTAACTGAATTCATTTAAGTGGATCATTCCACAAATAGAAGTATTGGCTATATTGGGTGCTATCTTTCTGTAGACTCTGAGATACACTGAACAGGGAAGAAACAGTAACCCTTATAATTCTATTATGTATTAATTTCCTCTATAAAATGTTTGCCATTTCCTTTGAAATGTTCTCTTCACAATTTTCTGCTGACTTCAAACTTTAGCAGGCACATAAATCATGGAGGTGCTTTTTGCCTTGCCCTGGAAAAAATCCGTTGTTATTTGGAGAAGATCGCTGAACGCTGGCATTTCTTGTCCATGTGTCAGACAGTACTGGGCACTGTTGTCAGCTTGGTAACACTCTTCAATATTTTATTTCTACTCTGCATACGTTGCTTTAGAATTAATATTGGTTAGGAACAATTTGATAACATAGATATTTCACTTAGAACAACACTCTGTTCCTGAAAACACTTCTCAAGTTAAAAGTGATATTTTAGTGAGTGGGGAAAACAGCTAATAGTCTTTTATCTTGAGCACTGACCAGTGATGTGGAAAAGACAAATTAAGTTAAGCCCTTAATTCTATGCACAATGAGAACTGAACAGTGGTCTTCCAGTTCCTAGACAAACACCTTAAGCATCCTGACAGTATTATGGTGAGAGAGGAAGGGAAGGGGAGTGCTGTCTGATACAGCCAAAAATAAACTTAGTTTGCTTCAAACACTTGGGAGTTGCAAGAATCTAGAACAGCCTTCCAAAATATGAAATAAGGACAAAAATAAAAATAACCAACAACAAATAAAAATGGGACTTAAATCAGTCTTACTGAGATATATGATGATGTTATCTCACTGATCCAAGTGATTCTTTTCAGTCCTAAATGCTGTATTCCTAACAGAGTCATTTTTAATGAAATTGTTGTTTATTGGGCAGGCCTATTCCAGCATCTCACTATAGCAGTCAAACAGCCACATCGGAGCAGGGATGGGGGGGAAAGGAAGAAAATAATTATCTATCATCAAATGTTTCTGCTGCATCTTCTATTTCTTTATCTGTTTACCTATTTATTTGTTGATTTGCTGCTTCTCTGGCCATGAGGAAGCTGCGTGGCTCTGGGAAGCAGAGCACATCCCTTCCAGCTTCACTTCTGTGGGTGCTCTGAATCCTGCGTGCTTCCCGGGCTGTACGACGGAGCAGAGCTGCACAACCTTGGCTGGCGTGGGGTTGTCTTGTGGAGAAGACACTTGTTTTGTAACCTCAGACAAAACACTACATTCCTGTGTGAGTGCTTTTCTTTTAGACAGTGTTAGGCACGCAGATTGCAAGGAACAAATGCAGTCAGGACCTTTAGACATGTATTACCGCAATACAATAAATAAGAGAAATACAGCAAAACTATGCTAGGTAGGTACACTGTCTCTCAAGTCACCCAGGCATCTGTGTGCGGCTATTGCTGAAGGCATTTCCCATCATTCCCAATTATTACCTGTCTTCTCCTCATGGCTGGTCTAACTAGAATAAATGCCTTCTCCTCCTGTTGGATAAATGTCTTTCTTAAGCATGGGTGACAGAGGTGTGTGGTAGCTAATAAGTGTGCTACTGATGCAAAGTTTATTAAAAATAAAACCTCTTTTTTTTTAATCCAAAAAGATCTAGAAAAGTAAATGAAAATAAAATATTTAGGTGATGAGGTTACGCACTTGAAAGTCAGGGAACATGAAATGCCTTTATTTGGGTACTTCTGAATATGCATTAGAATACAAACTTAAATTACACAGTGACTGACTGATGACCAGAAGGACTCCCATTTCATCCATTCACTGCAAAAAATAATTTTCCCCTTGTACATAAAGTCATGTTAACGATTAAGAAAACTCCGGTGTTGCTAAGGGTAATGGCAGCCATACTTCAGTAAGTACACACGCAAAAGGACATTAAATTACTTCAGAGAACAAGATAAATGAAACAACAGGAGCACATCCAACATCTAGACCACATACAGAATGGTTCAGAAGAGATTCACCAAGTCCTTAGTGCAAAGTGCAAGAGGGGGTTGAAACTGCAAGCAAAGAAATATTTCTATGTTTCTCAGGGGGAAAAAAGAAGACATTACTTCAGTCTCTAAAATTTAACAGGG
Source organism: Pelecanus crispus (assembly GCF_030463565.1). NCBI lineage: Eukaryota > Metazoa > Chordata > Aves > Pelecaniformes > Pelecanidae > Pelecanus > Pelecanus crispus. The sequence continues at coordinate 109,609,168 of NC_134645.1, forward strand.
AAATCAAATCTATGCTCCAATAAAACAACCTGAAAAGCTCAAAGCAGGCATAACCTTTTAATCTGTAAAGGGATAACAATATGTAATTACAGATTTATACAGCCAAAGTCTGATAGCCAAAGGCTTACATGGGATACATTAATTAAAGTAGTTTTGGTAATTTACTCTCCTTGCTGATGAGCAGTTTTCAAAGCTATTGACTGGGAAGCTGATACTCTTTTATGTAAGTCATTCCTAAAGACTAGAATTAAATTCTCTAAGTCCCTATACATGGTTGATACTTTCAAAGAAATATGAGACACTAAGACAGAAACTCAATTTATGTAAAGTGCTTTAATTTCTTTAATGAAAATACAAAGAATTTTACTAACTCAGGATTTGGCCAAACGTCCACATCCTTAAGAGATTAACCCAAGAATGGCTACACCAGCTCAGACCAGCAGCCTATGGAACACTAAGGGACCTGTTTCCACCCATGGTTAGTAGGAGACACTGCAGAGAAGTGAAGAAACAGAATGACCATTCTCTGGATACATACTCATGGCTTTCAACAGTCAATGGTTTGAGATCCTCCTGACTAGAAGTTGCATCTGATCACTCTGTGAAATAGCTGCTAAGAACTCATTTTTCTATCTTATGTTCAGGAAAGTAATTCTTTTTTGATCAGCAAACACATAGAAATCAATAGAACAATTATACGAATGAAATGACTCGCATGTTTAAAAGTCTAGGCCAGAACAGTGAGCCTTTCTGAATGTAGCCTTGTCCACCACTCTTCTAGCTCCTCACTCCCCTCTGAAGTCAACTTCTCACATGCCATCTTTTGAGTTTGAGCTGACGACAGCTGGTCATAAACAACTGAAATGCAAGTCCCTAACGGTTGGGAGAGCTGTGTTTCCAGTAGCAGGGACTGTGGGAGGATACACAGGCTCTTTGAAAAGCATTGCTCACAGAGAAGTTCCCAGAAGCGGAGGTATGGCTCAGCCCTGAGGACTGAGAAGCAAGGGCAGGGAGATAAGAACAGGGGAATACAAATGGATGATTAAGGGTGTGACTGGAGTATGATAACGTAAAACAAGTAAAAATGGAAAACAGCAGAAAGAGGAACAGAGCCACAAGCCATATAATGAAAGGTTTTGTAGACAATATAAGCTCTCATTTGATGAAGCTTAGTATTGCCTTAAGCTCTTTTAATAACCTGACCGTATTTTGAACTGCTTCTCTATCTTTCATATAACATAGGTTTGTCAACTCTTGATTTTTACAATAGCTATTCATGCTTCTAGTGTAATTTTTTTTTTACCATAGTCATATCCATTCTGGATTTCAAAATCTGCATTTTATATTCCTATTACACTGATGTAAATTTAGAGAGAAAATCTGAATAGCAAGTGAAGAGGTTGTACTGCTAGGCTGCTTTTCAGTCTCCATTTAGGACAGGAACACCTTGATTCAAAAGCAATGACATAAAGGCACGCTGAAACATTTAATAGGACTGTCCTGGTTTCAGCTGGGATAGAGTTAATTTTCTTCCTAGTAGCAGGCACAGTGCTGTGGTTTGGATTTAGTAGGAGAAGAATGCTGATAACACACTGATGTTTTTAGTTGTTGCTGAGTACTGCTTATGCAAGTCAAGGACTTTTCAGCTTCCCATGCTCTGCCAGGTGCACAAGAAACTGGGAGGGGGCACAGCCAGAATAGTTGATCCAAACTGACCAAAGGGCTATTCCATACCATATGATGTCATGCTCAGTATAGAAACTGGGGGGGTTGGCTGGGGAGCAGCGATCGCTGCTCGGGAACTGTCTGGGTATCGGTCGGCGGGTGGTGAGCAATTGCATTGTCCATCACTTGCTTTGTATATTATTATTGTTATTATCGTTATTATACTGTTATCATTATCATTACTATTTTACTTTATTTCAACTATTAAACTGTTCTTATCTCAACCCAGGAGTGTTTCTCACTCTTACTCCTCCGATTCTCTCCCCCATCCCATCGGGGTAGGGGGAGTGAGCGAGCGGCTGAGTGATGCTTAGTTGCTGGCTGGGGCTAAACCACGACAAGGACCGATCTAAAAATGTTTATTGAAGAGAGACAACAGTGCTTGACAAATTTTAAGAGCTGAAATAACAAACCACATTCATATATGGACTAATAAGACTCCCACTGAAGTTAATATCAAGACTGTGGCTTCGAACACAACTCTCCTTTGTACTTATGAGTAATACCATCACAGCATTTTGTTATCACACTAATAGCACAAGAAACTACTGAACTGCTACAGATTGCACACAACAGACAACTCAGTTTATCCTCTGTTTAGTTATTTACTAACATCTTTTGTAAGCGAGGGCAAGGTGACTATAATAAACCATCATCCCAATCTGTTTACCCTTGCACTAAGCAAAAATTTCTTCACAAATACAAGACAAAAAAGTGATCCTCCCTTACGAAAATCGAAGTGCCTGAAGTGAGAAGACAGGTTAATCCAAAAAAATATTTGTATATGAAGCTATTATAAGCCTTGATGAGTTTACAGACACTAAAGTTTTAGAATAAATTTCGGAGTGGTGCTCAATGTAACAGAAAGCTGCCTTTCTACATACTCAATTTGAAATATTATTTAATTTCTTATAGTTATCTCTTAAATGCCTGTCATGTCATTTCTGAATACGCACGATGAGTTGTCATTTTCCCAAGATACACCATGGCCAAGCCCTTATGCTCATCAGCAAAAGTGTCAAATCATTAAAAACTGCAATTTAACACATTTGTTCACAGACACAGCAGGGCTGTATAGACTGTGCAGAGCCTCGCCCTCACGCAGCTTCACAGCTTTTGGACGAGAGGAGATACTCCTTTACAGTTTGCTTTCCCACCCCTCCATTTAGTGATGCCATTTACACTGCTCCTGGAGGAGATGGTGAATGCAAGGCTGCTGTGCAGTAGGTACAGATAAAGCAAACACACACTTGTCCACCGCTCCGCTTAGATACACACAGCTTCTTAGCATGACTCACAATATTCTTTCTGTAACCCCCACCATTTATAATTTGCCTTTCCTGTGAAGTCCCAGACTGGCAGACTGCTAACACTCCTGGCCTTTTTTCTTGCCTGGCATTTTCACTAGCAAGAGTAAGGGCTCTGGTGTTGGTACTAAATCCAGATTGGTACTAATGGACTTGCCCTTCCCAATTATCATAGCTTACATTTGAACTTTCCCGAGTTTAAATACTAAAAATTTGTGATTGATTTTAAAATATATTAAATACACGCCTTGTGGCTACAGCACTGTAGCAGGTTTCGGGATACCTGAGTTCTGACATAGAATATTTATTCCTTAGGAAAAACACCACGTGAATCACTTAATACTCTTTTACAACTACTACAGATATTCCACAATGCACCACTTGTGGTTTCACAGCAAATGTAGAGCTTAAGTATTCATCCACTTTAATGTGAATTAGCAACATGCTGTTTCTTCTTCATATTTAAATCATTTAGCGTTTGAATACAGAATGGTATTTCAAAGAATTTCCTAGTAAATTGTGTGATCAGCATGTGAATAACATTATTTAAAAAAAAAAAACTGTCAGAAATTCAGTATCAAACTATCTATTGTTTTCAGTAACAGTGATATAGGTCCCATACATACAAATATACTAAAATCTTACATAGAGATTTTCTTAGTGCTTTAAGTTGCTTCACAATTTTTTTTTTTTGGGGGGGGGGGGGTATTTTTGTTTATTTGTTTGTTTGTTTGGAAGTGGGGGATTTTTGCTGTATTGCTGATTACTGAAACATCCCCTACCAGTAAAAGCTGGCAGAAAACTACCATCACTCATAGGATCCCATAGAGATCTGCTTTCTTCCAACATGAAGCAATCTCGAAGTCTTTTGAAAGTTGTCAAAATCCGCTAAAATAATTCTTGGATTAATTTGTGAGGTACAATGTCAATATCCAGCTATTGCTGTAGAAGCAGCATTTGACTATAGAGAATAACAAAAATATACCATATATCCTACTCACTCACTTTAAAAGACTAACGAGTTTTTTCCAGTAGGAAAATCAGGCATGACTGTGAAAGAAACAGGGAAGAAGGAAACTACAAATAATTAGGATGAGAATGAGAGCTCAGGTCAGGAAATGCGTGCAGTTCCAGTGTGGATGATCTGTGCTTGCTCTGAAATTCTCAGTGCAGCAAACTACTGTCTAGAACATGATTTTCTTCTAGATCAGGACAACTTTGAGTTTAAGAGGTCCAGACATAGTTTTTTATACATATATGCCTACAGATATGCTAGGTATAAAGCCCTTCCTCTATTCAGATGAGATCTAGGAATCAATACAGTTGCTTAAACGCAGCTGTCCAGTGCTATTTGAGATACTTTCGGAGACAAATCTAACTTTTTGCTCTGTGGATGCCAAGTTTAGATGCCTTAGCAGTAAGGAAGGTGCAAGGCGGACGACGCTCTCCTCCATCTCCTGTGTATGCATGCTTTACTACATGAAATAATGAGCTGAATTGATCAGTTGACCATGAAAACATAAACACTTAGCATACTGGCACCCTCTTACATGTAGACAAGTAAATTTGTCAAGACCTTAGTCTTGACACAAATCTTATCAACTGTCCATATATGACGTCCAGTGCCATTTCAAGACACACGGGTACCAGTACCCGAGTCTTCCACACAGTGGCAGGTAAGATACAGAACCTATAGAAGACCACACCTTCCTTAAGTGCCAGTTGGAGATAAGCATGGTTACACGAGGGCATCTACTATTGCATTAGATGTGTGGGGAACCTGAACAAAGTTCCAAGAGATCATATTAAGGAAGAATGTAGAAGTCCCAGAAATTAAGAAGTCCTAGAAATTTTCCTCAGTCCTCCACTGCAAAACCTTGTTCATCACCTTGCTTGCTGCTCCAGATGACCCATGCAGACACAATGGGTATTCACGTTGTGTTTGTGTAAAATGATGAAACAATTGTTTGGTATTTTTAATTAAATGAAAATTCTGATATGACAATCTGTGGTAAATGCCTAGAACAGACTTATTCTGAGACACTTCTACATCTGGTGTGCTCAGTGAAGTTAAATGTATATTTTTAAAGACAAAATCATAGCAGTTTTGCCCACGGAACAGGTAGGAGGAGATTCAGTTCTCCTACATCTGAACTAGTCACCCCCATGCGTCCTTTGCAGTCAGTCTGATCTATTCAGACACCTACTTTAGAACGAGATTAATTGCACTTTACACTGACTAGACCTCCATTGACTGTAAAGAAATGCAAGGGCAACAAGCTCAGATGAAGACATCTGCACTGTATGAATTCCACACATTGTGATAAATGCAAAAAAGAAGTGTGCACTGAGTCCCTATCTGCATTATTTTTGGCTGCAAAAACACCCCTGCACTTGCCATTTTAGACAGCAATACTCTCCCAGCTAGCATAGCCTCCTAGCTCCCCACTGAATACAGAAGTACTACCATCCAGCTAAAGTAGAAGTTAACAGTATGAATGATTTTCCCAAGGTCTCACGAAGAGTTTATAGCTTCTTTTTTATTCAGTACTCATTCTCACAGACACGGGTATAAGCTAACAATATGCAGTACACTCTGTTGTAACATTAATTAATATTTGTAAAACACATTTAAATCCTTCGATGATCCAGAATTGTGAGGTATTGCTATTGTGGTTATTGCTTAGTTTGACTTTGGCCCTGACTTCTGTTCATGCTGCCTAGCTGCACTCTGATGGGAAGGTTGCCATAAACCTCAGATTCCCACACTTCAAGGATTTGAACTTCATAAAACTGAAGTGACGTTTCAGTAGTAGAAGGTCAATAAAGGTCTCAATAAAGAGCTTGTAGATGTGACTTGCCAATCATGTTCCTAGGTACTTGGATGTTAGTTCATTAAAATTAGTGATGGTTGCACAAAGATTTAATTAGGCACAGAAGATGTACAAAACAGGGTATTGTTTGGATCTCAAGTGAAAATTTTGAGTAAGATTTATAGGCCAAACAGCAGAGAAGGTTAGTTTATGGGAATGGGACTCTTTGGTCGATGGACTAGCAGTTTCTTAGATATACGTGACAAGGAAGTCTTGAGTTATCACAGACAAATAGCCAAACAAGAAAATTATGTTAAATTAATATGCAGGTCCTCAGCGAGGTGGAATTCAGCTCACAGATTGTCCTGGTTTTGGCTGGGATAGAGTTAATTTTCTTCCTAGCAGCAGGCACAGTGCTGTGGTTTGGATTTAGTAGGAGAAAAATGTTGGTAACACGCTGATGTTTTTAGTTGTTGCTGAGTACTGCTTATGCTAGTCAAGGACTTTTCAGTTTCCCATGCTCTGCCAGGTGCACAAGAAACTGGGAGGGGGCACAGCCAGAATAGTTGATCCAAACTGACCAAAGGGCTATTCCATTCCATATGGCATCATGCTCAGTATAGAAACTGGAGGGGTTGGCCAGGGAGCAGCAATTGCTGCTCAGGAACTGTCTGGGTATCGGTGGGCGGGTGGTGAGCAATTGCATTGTCCATCACTTGCTTTGCATATTATTATTACTATTATTATTATATTGTTATTATTATTATTTTACTTTATTTTATTTCAATTATTAAACTGTTCTTATCTCAACCCAGGAGTGTTTCTCACTCCTACTCCTCCAATTCTCTCCCCCATCCCATCGGGGTAGGGGGAGTGAGCGAGCGGCTGCGTGGTGCTGAGTTGCTGGCTGGGGCTAAACCACGACACAGATCTACAATGCTCAAATTCAGATGTCTACAGCTACCAAAGTGCCTACGCCTCTAACACAGTCAACGATGCCCATGATTGTACATTGAGGGCTCAATTCAGTTGCTCACATACATACCAGTGCCTAGTGTCACTGCAGGTGTTCTCAGGTATCATGCCTAACCTCCAACTGCCATTTCTAAAGAACATTACACCCTCTGTAGGTCCTACAACCTATGTTCTAGCACATGCAGATGTCTGGGATAACAGAAAGCATCTGAAATACCACAGGATGCTTAAGTTTGTTGCACACATAGTGGCTGATCAGCTGAATTTTTCAGTTGCCTTTGCTGTACCAACCAGATCTCCATGCACTACAGTGGGATCTTAGGCATGCAGGGATTGAGTCAGTGCATAAATACAGGTGTCTAATGACTTCTGGGGCTGCCTATTTACTGAAGAGCTCTGCTGAGGCTGGGAGACATTACACAGGACCTAAGAAGGACTGGAGTCCTTTAGCATAGCAGCTGAGCGCCACATGGAATAACTTAAGGCTTCTGAAAAGGCGTGAGATGTCTGAGTTGATGCAGCTGAATCGCTGAATCCCCGCATATATAGGCAGACAGCTACATTCAGGTTTCTTAATCCTGAGCTGAATATAATCTTTAGATTCTTACCTAAATGGTACCCCAAGAATTTGTAGCTAGATTGTAGAGCTGGTCAGAGCAGTAGGTCATAAAGAATGTAATTTTCAAAAATGCTCACAGAGAAGTGAAAAGGAGTCTGATGGAAGCAAAGACAGTGGCGCACACAACAGTGACATTTAATAGCTTAGTAGAAAACATCAACATGCTTTGCACACGAACTTTATACAAAAGTGAAACATTTTTAACTGAAAAATTTAGTGCCTGAATAGTGACAATGCATACAGGCTACGGTTGTGCAGAAGAAAAAAGTTTACAGTCATCTTCCCTACAAAGTATTATTAATCTATGCTTAAATCTAATTTATAGATATGTACTACATGTATGTATAGTTAATCTATAAACTACTTATTTCTCTTCTTTTATGAATAAAGAATGTAAATGTTTTGCACATCTCTAAAATATTAGTATATAACTGATAATGACAGTGTTGATAAGGACTGGAGGGAGAATAGTCACATCTGTATTACAGAGTTATCTTCTTTTTCCTCATTGCCCTGCAGAACTAGGCTAAACTAAATATTCAATAATCAAAAGCAATAGAAGACAGTTCAGAAGTCAGTTGGACACAAAAAATGTAACCTGCCCATGCAGCTTAAACACAAAGCATCCAGGCTCTCTGGAGGAACAAAAAATGCTGAATTTCTGTAATAAAAATATTTAGGGACCTATTGTAAAGCCTTTGGAATAAAGAACCACAAACATTGATTTGATTTCATGCTTACAGGACAACAGAGAAGGCTCTATATTTACACATGAATGTGTAGGATTCTGTTGAGGATGCTGAACTCGGTAGGACTAGGATGACTTACAGAAGTTTCATATGGAGTAATGCTGATATCCATTAGGGCTTTTTTAGCTATTACAGGTAACTGAATATAGAATGTTTTGCATGCTTTTAAATCCCAACAATAAGGGCTTAATTTAATTAAAATAATTTAAAAAAAACCATGAAAATTGTCAGAAATATCTGCTACTGACAACAATAATGGGTATGTGTATAATGATGTGCAAAAGGTATACCGACAATTTATCCCTTTCATGTTAGCAGGATTATGGAAGTACCACTTTTGACTAAACATGCAGTTTCAATGGCAATTTTCTCTTTAACATTCTAATGGTCAGCAGCAGATTTAATTCACAAAAATGCCAAAATAAGTTCAGCTGGAATTAAAACGTGCAAGAACTGTTCTTATTCTAGAAGAATGAGATTCTTTTCCTACTTTTTATTTGTTTTGTTATTTTAACTCCGGGATAAGTTAAAGGCAGCAGAGTACCATGTTGCCTCTTCTGAAACCAACAGCAGATCAGCCAAGTAAACGCAGGATGCATATGTTCCAAGAACACTATGAATGGAGCTGGCATTTCCAGGTCACTGTAGGGCTTTCCACTTTTTAGCATTTTGAAACCAGCACCACAACTATCTAGAAATGAAAAATCTTCATGTTAAAAGGACCAACTTAGAGATCAAAGCTCTCCAGTTCAAATGTAGCTGGTGAGGGAACACAAACATGTTTCTTACATGATTGCTAAACTTCCCTCACCAATATTTGAAGCAAAGGCAATACCAGGTATTCCAACCAGACAACTTTGCCTCTGCTTTATATTCCTGAATTCTTAACCGCACACTATTTCTTTACCCATCTACTTTTTTTAATGCCAAAATATTTTATGCCTCTGATATTTTTATGTACTTAACTACAGGCAGCAATTAGAATGCTGGCACTTCCTGGCTACTAACATTTAAAGCTTCTATCACAAGAGAGAAGGATCATGTCATGTACTCATAAGGAATAGAATCATTACCAACAACTGCTATTATTGGCATGTTCCAAATAAGCTCCAAACCAGCCTTTTTCTATGTCTTACTCTCCTGTTGCTCAGTAAGGAATAGAATCACTAATCATCTCAGGAGATCAGGCAAAAATGTATTTACTGATTTAAAAAAAAAAAAAAAGAAAAAAAGCATGAACCCCAACCCTGCTCTTGTGTGGGATTACTCTAAATCAGACTTTTTCTGCTGAAAAAAAAAGGGTGTGCATGCAGGACATACAACTCAAAGTTAATGGAATGTTATGACACAATTTTCAACTTCCTGTAGAATTCAATGCATGAGAACAGTGGGCTCAGTTGCAGCCTTACACTAATGAAAAATCAGTTATTTCTGATGCATTTATGCATCGATGCTGATTTTAAAAGTATCTTGAGCACCAGTGAGAAACTACAGCTAAAAGATTCATTCCTTCAAGACCTGTTTAACTGTATGGCCAAAATTCTACTGGAATGTACTAGAAAAAAGACTACTTGTAGATCTCCCCGATGGAATTCACCGTACCAATATATGTCTTTTATGATAGAAATCTGCCTCTGAGCCAGTCATCGCAAGCGCCGGTGCTGAGATAGCTGGCACTTCTCAGGTGCGATGCAGCTAACCTGCTTTAGGGAGAGGTTGCATCACCCCTTAGGGCTGCCCATCTCACTCCACTCACCACACAGGGAGCCAAGAAGTACCAGTAACAGCTCGTTACTGCTCACATGGAGGCAGCTACAACATACACATTTAATCAGATGAATCTCATGTCCAGCAACCAAAGTCTCAAAGAAAGAACTGAGCCCATGAGTCCACTTGACAACAATTTCTCTTTCCTTTAAAATCAGGATCACAAAAGCATGTAAAATATATTAAATACTGTGAGAAATAACAGATGTAAGTTATGAAAAGGAACTAACATATTTCATCAAGATTCACAGAATTTGCTAGGCAACACTTCCCAGTACCATACATATGGGACCAGCATTATCCACAGATGTAAGCCATGTTCTTGTTTATTTCAGGAAATAGTCAATACAGCAAATGAAAGAACCAACAACATCAGAATTATAATGGTGAAGCAAGGCGACAGCAAAGAGCAGGCATTAGCGGGGAAAAGCTAGCAAAGGAGAGCTGCTTTAATTTTTATAAAGAATTTAAAAATGCTTCTCTGAAGGGAAAATTCAATCCACTCCAAGATCTTTGACTGTGAGAGCAGGAGCAGGGGCAGAGGAAAGGTGACCTTCATAAGGCAAGGCAGGAGCATTGCTTCAGACATCCCAGCACCCGCAGAGCTCAATCGTGCAGTACCAGTACGGAGGAGTTCGTAACAGCACAGGTGAGGGAGGTGCAAATCAGGATTTTACCAGCCCCTGACTTCGTGGTGGGCTACACAGTCCAGGCTTCAGAAGATTTCCTGACACACACGAGGAAGCCAGGGAGAACAAGGTCCAGGACTCTGAGGAATAGGGACACCAGAGGGGAAAGTGAAGCCTGAGATAAAGAAGGAGACACCACACGTGCACCTGTTACTACTCTTGCCTTTGAAGGAATTCAGAGTGAGAATGATTTGTCGGTTTTAGTAAGCTGGCTGCTTTACAGAAAGGGGCTATTAATTAGGTAATAAAGGTTGTCATACCAGCCCTGACATAAACGATAAATACTGAGGGTCACTGGATTTTTTTTTTGCTCACTTAAACCTTATCTTATATTTAATACTGCTTATTGATTTCATTTAGACCAAAAATAATTTCATCTTCTGAAGCAGTATTTAAAATAGATCACGCATTGTCAGCTCTTTCAAAGGAAATTTCTAAAAATGATGGAAAAGCACATGAAGCCCTGTTCAGGATAAACACTAAATCTGTCCCCCTTCTCAGGCCTTACTGGAGATCAGCATAGAAGAGTGCTGACTGCGTCCTTCCCGAACACAACTACCTGAAGGGAGGTCAGCGTCCACGCGGCAGGGTGAGCTTTAGAGCTTGCAGTTGTGCCTTGGAAATGCGACATGCTGCTCAGCGTTGGTATGGCCTGAAGATGTCATCTTGGAGGGAGAAGGCAGCGATCTTCAGGTGCCCCCTCACCCCAGGCACCTCCTTCAGGTTTCTCTGATGCCAGCAAAGGAATGGCCCAAAATACTCCAGTAATTCCCATCGTGCCGGTGACTGGGGCAGCTCGCAGCAAGTTCAGAGAGATGGGCAACCCACTGACACCACAGAAAAATGGACTTGCCCACTTGCAGCCAGTTTACAGACGGCCATGAGCCCCAAAGGTGGTACGTTCATCAGTGGTGCAGAGGCAGGGCAAGTGCTGCTGTGGCACCCTGTGCAGCGAAGTCTTGGTCTCAGGCACCTGGCACGCCTTCAGTGGTCACTGATGGAAGGGGAGGCTATCAAACAAAGGGGACTGCAAAGTCTGGGGACAACAACTTGGTGATGCTCTCTCTTCAGGCACCAGTAAACCGATACCCCAGCCCAGTGTTTTGGGGTATTTGGCTACTTTTCTGACAAGAGCAAGAACAAAAAGAAAATGCTGTTGCCCAGTTTTCCATTACGAGAAAAATAGGAACATAGATTATTTGCTCATATATAGAATCATAGAATAGAATCATAGAATCGTTTAGGTTGGAAAAGACCTTTAAGATCATCCAGTCCAACCATTCACCTACACTACCAAGTCTACTCTAAGCCAATCAAGGGTAGACTAGACTAAACCATGTCCCCAAGTGCCACATCTACCCATTTTTTGAACACTTCCAGGGATGGTGACTCCACCACCTCTCTGGGCAGCCTGTTCCAATGCTTGACCACCCTTTCCGTAAAGAAATTTTTCCTAATTTCCAACCTAAACCTCCCCTGGCGCAGCTTAAGCTCATTTCCTCTCATCCTAATATGATGTAGTAGAGCCAAAAATACAGCTTCTTTTGTAGGCAGTCTGAGCTCTTTATGACTTGAAAATGCCCATACTTGCTGTCCAATTTAGGTAATTTTTTTTTTTAAAGCACGTTTTGCTCAAAGAGTTAATTTATTCAAGTCACTCCTGGGTAGGGCTACAATGAAAAGAACTGAAGTATGACACAACCCAAATACGATGCTGAAACCAAAAGCCCTGCTGGCAGCGAGATGCATGCTCAGGGATGCCTTTGCCAGCCAGTGCCTAAAAACCAGGTCTGAATTCAGTGGCAAAACCTTCCTTGTTCACCCGTAACTCAAACAACTGAATGCAAGCATTTTAAATATTTGAGAAGGCTGGATTTCACTGGGAACTAGACTAATTTGTGAAAACTAAATACAAATAAGCTAAAGTCTGAGCAACTGACAGCTCAAATTTGCACACAGGCACCACAATGTTCTCCAAGTATGCCTGGAGAGCACTTTATGTGTGCCCATTTATTATATCAAATAACAAACACAAATGCATTTAAATCTCTAGGATCTGTTCATTTTAAATTTGCTTTCCCTGTGAAGTTGTTTCCATCAAAGTCAATGCTTACAGCTAGGTACAGTCTCTTAAGCAGCTCCCCTTGGTGTGATGGAAACGCACGCCTAGGGCAGGATTTGGTTGCTTGCAAATTGGTACCTGGTGTTATTTGGGAAACCTCCAGGCACCTGAGGTCGGCAGATATGTATCAAGTTGGTAGATATGGCACATGGGTTACGTGGGACCCTTCTGGAGCAACGGCTGAAGGGCAGAAGGGTGACTACCTAGAGTCCCTAACGTGGCCCTGAGCTCCTCAGCGATGGCAGGGGAAGCCCATCCTGGGCAGCTGCTGCTCCCCAAGAGGCTCTGGGTGCCCCCAGCCCAGGCTCCAGCCACTCTTCTTTGTACTGGACAGGTCTGTATGGGTCTCTTGGAGAGGCAAAGGCACATCAAGTGATGCTGGGCCCTAATAGGAGCCCAACTGCATCTAGTTGCTAGTGCAAGCCAGTGCTATCAAAACATTTCCTCCTGTCAAAAAGGAGGATGCTACTTCCTCCTTCACCCCCTGACTCACCCAGACGATACAGAATCAAGCGCAGGTAAAGCGAAAAACAGCCAGTGTGAAAACGAAAGCCTGCAATTTTCATAGGGGCCAAACCGAAACAGAGATTTCCGTCAGCCCTTTTTACTGCATCAAGAAGCTAACTGAAGGGCCAGGTTCAGGCACAAACACACATAGAGGGTATTTTTAAGTGACAAATATAACACTTCAGCACCAGCTGAAATTTCCAAGTAGTCCGCTGTGGAAAAAAAACCAATGAAAATGTTATTATCAAGAAAATTCAGAAAGATGTCGTTCTTTCCTGGTGACAACAGACAATATTCCAGGAAATTATTTTTGTTGATTTCTGAATAAAATTTCTAAGTCACAGATAAGGAAGAGAAAAAATTATGTACATAACCACTAAATTATATTATATCATATTTCAATTTTTACAGGAATCAGTTCTATTCTGTTTTAGTCTTTCAGTTCATGAGTTTTTCCATATACTTAGGAACAATTAACTGCCTCCATATGGAAAAAAGTGAAAGTATTAGTAGTTTCATTTTCATAATGACTATATGAATACTAATTTGCTATTGCTCAGTATTGTTAATACTATATTATCTTCTGACTTTCCACTTTGTTTTGTTTTATTTTATTATACTTCAGTCACTTCTTTTATCTTTTTTTTTCCCCCTCTGTGGGAATATTGAAATTACTCTTAAAACTTCTGTGAAATCTAAGGATACTAAAGATATTGAAAAGTTACTGTTAGGTCTGCAATCTTAACTCTTTCCACACTCTCCTTTGTGGAAAGCATATAAATGCTTGGGTAGAATCACAATTTGTTGCTTATGTATACAGTCAATTTTTCTAATAGGTTTATGGTATATAGGTTGGGACAGATTTGTGTTAAAACAATACCTGAAAAATCAATCAATCAAGAAGAATACCACAAAATCTTCTAGATCAAACCACACAGTATTAGCAGCTATAGCCAAAAAATAGTAGTACTGGATGGTAAAGTAAATTTTCATAGATACAGTTTTAAAGGGAATGTATCAAGAAGTTTTTACTGAGTAATATTTCAGCGTATCCATCATTCTTTCATAACCGGGACATCTTGCATGCACATACATTGCTGTTTATTTTGGTAGTTCTTGCAAATCTTTCGGATGGGATTTCACCAGTGGTAGTGATTACAAGAGCTGGACATATTTACGGAGAGGACAAGGCTGGAGAAGACATTTTTATGTTTTGCTCTGAAAAAAATGAAGACTAATGATCACACTGATGTCTTTCAGAAGAGAATTCACACAGGAACAGCCTGGCTGCCAAGAATACTTTGTTCCTTGTGCTCCAAAATCAGAAACACAGAAAAAATTTGTTCCATTGGTCAAGAGGAACACAGCTTATGTGGCAAGTTGTGATAATAACGAGTAAGATATTTCTTCAGGGTAACTTGGACCAGCCCCATGAAAGATGTTGAAAGAGACAGGCAAATTTTATTCATCATTATGTGGAATTATGCAACTGAAATTAAGAGCAGTATAATGCTTTCTTGCAGTAAATGACTTCCTGAGGGGGGTTTTGACAAGTTACCCTATTTTATGGGTAATCTCTTTTCCGAGTAAAGAACACTACAAACTCAGCCTGGCAGCTACCTCACATCAGCTGAGCCCCTTCTATAGATTTTTACTATCAAGATGCATTATACTATAGTCTGTGCAGTTTTATCCTGTACACATGAAACTATTTTAAGTCTGTCAATCTTTCATGATGCAGTTTGTGAAACATGTACGATACCTCAGGAAAGAGATGTTATGCAGCTTGTTCCTGCCCCTTACATGTAACCAGAACAAGGCAACCGAAATAGTCATCCCCTGTACTGTATCCTATCAGGATCTCTTCACTGTTATATTCAGACAGTTTCATCTATATCCTTGATCATTTGTCTCCTTTTCTTCTGGTGCCAAGCAGTATCATGATGCTTCCCTAAACCCCTCCAAGATACTCTCCTCTTTTTCCAACGTTAACCTGGGCTTGCTCTTGCGTCTGCTCACCCTTCAGCTGATACGCTGCAACGTTAAGAAGTGCAGGAAAACACAAGTGTTAACATGACAAGCTGTACTTGGAGCACTGATCGTTCAAGCGGTGAAGCAAAATGTTATCTTTCATTTCAACACTGTAACCAGAATGTAAAGCCTCACGCATTCTCTTGATTCTTGGGCATCACACTACTTTGCTACGTTTCAGTGTCCATGTACATGCTGTGGAGCAACAGATGGACATTTGTCAGAACATTTCAAATGAAATGTCATCAAATTAGGAAGCATACCACAAAGTATTTCAAATAATGGAGTCTAACTTAAAGAAATTAATAAACACATAGAAAATATTCTGTTAAAGGAAGTTTGGAAAAGGCACTTGTCATCTTTCTTAAAAAAATGAAAATAAAAATGAAATTTATTACATTACTTGGGTATGCAACTAAATAGAAGGTTACCTACAAGCAGATGCCAGGAAAGCTCCTGAAAGAGATTGCAGTCTGAATGTGATACAGGTATATAGGAGAAACTTTTCTATTTTATTGATCAAAGCAGCATTCTACAGCCTGCCGTACACTACCCTTCTCAGCTTTGTATTTTGCTCTTTCTGCATCATTTTTAGGACAGCAATTCATGACAATTTTGGAAAGTAAAAAGAAATAGAAAATCACAGAGAACTGATCAGAGACCTGACACTGGTTAGCAAAGGAAGCGTGTTTTATAATTTACCCACAACAAGGAGTATTTGAATGACTTTCACCCTGCTCTAAATCATAAGCATAGTACATGCTAAAAATATTAATGTAGCAGATGAGACATTTACTAAGGAATGTACAATCTCCAACAGCACCATAAAATGAAAATGCTATTTTGAAATACAGTAATTAAGAAAAAGAAGAATGAAATGTATGTCAAAAAGAAAACTCAAAGCCAAACAATGTAAAAGAACATTAACTGCACTATAAACGACCTCAAGAATGAACAGACATTGCTATAGGAGATCTTTTATTGGTGGACGTAAGAATATTTCCACTGATTTAAGTAACCTTTAACAATTTATTTTAGCTGTGAAGAAACATTTTTAGGGAAGAAAAAGAGAAAAACGTTGGGAAGCACCCAAAATTAATATATCACTTCTTAATTTGAAAAGAAATATATCAGATCTTCAAAGTATTGAATTTAACTATTTAGATCTATTATAATGCTTTGGTCATCTGCTTCATTATTTTCAAAGGTCAGTATGTATGCCTTTGAATTCATAAAGTAATATATAACTTTCTAAATCTCGTTGCAGCTGAAATCTTGAAGTGTAGAAAGTTCAAGTTTTCCTAAGAAAGGTCAGTGCAATATAAGAATGCATCACTTACAAAAGGAGGAATGAGGCTGAAAAATAATGTAGAGACAAGCTTTCTCTTTTAGAAGTGTCAAATACATTAAGATTTTGGAGTAGTAAATTCTAAATTATCATTTAAGAAAACTGTTATCAAATTACTTACCATTCATATTATGATAAAAGTACAGGATATCACAACTAATTGCAACCCTCTTCAACTCCATCAAAATAATTTATTTTGAAACACCTCACTTATACTCACCTCTTGCACAACGAGTAAAAGTTGTCATGCATGGAGACGGGAAACACTGTAGAATCCAATGCATTTCAGGACTGGCAGCAGAACTAATGCTGCATTGTCAGATGTACTGCTGCCTTTTCTGCATATAATGCTATGAACTGCAGATACTTGTGACAAAATCACTCCGATCTACAAATCATAGTATACTGCAGTTTAAATGAACTGTGTGCTGTGAAGGAGCCATGCCTGGTCTATGTGTAACATTTTGATTTCTCAGACTACTAAAACTTATGGGAAAAACACAGCAGTCCTGTTTATCCATTTGAATTCCAGAAAGTAAAAGAGTAAATTTCAATTTCTGTTAAGGTACTAAGAAAACATCACGTACATTAGTTATTTTACAATTACTTTCTTAAGTATCAGAGTTATTCTCATAAATCCAACAATTTATCTAGCTCTGAAAACTGATTTTGGACATTTGTGGTATGAATACAAACTATAGTAGCTATTCCTAAACAACACCATTTGTAAACAGACCCTCAAATGAGTGAGATCAAAATCTCAGACAGAAAAAAAAAATCAAATTGCAGTGTATACAATGTATATACTCACCTTTAAGTAAAACATTATGGCAAAGATAACCCCAAAATAGCCAAAAACCAGGCCAGAGGCTGAGTAACAAAGCCACAAGTCACCATCAAAGAAAAGATCAGTTTCATGTCCTGCAGCCAGAAAGGGCTGGAAACATCAGAGGGGCTTCAATTCTCCTTCAGACAGAAGGTGAACCTTGTGTCACTCTTACCAATGGGAGCCCAAAGCCTTCCCAGCTGGAGGATATTAATACTTCTTACTCATACATGTCTTCTTGCTATGTGATGTCTTCATGCCCCAATTTAAAAAAAACCAAATAAGCATTATTAAGTTTACGTATTATTTCCTCTACATCGTGTTATCATGAGGAAGCCTGGTTAAGGGTATAATAAAGAATTCAAATACATAGTCTTCTCAAGAAACTTGATTGTGCTTTTTCATTTCCTTTTCTAGCATACAAAAGGCCCAGATTCTTCCCGTGGATTCAACTACACAGGATTTGAAAGGCTGCAAGGTCCAGGGAAGTAAATGAAAGGAGCGAAAGCAAGCTTTGTCCTCCTTTCTGCTCATCAGGGAAGGTAATTGCTATCAATCTCTGAAACTAAAGAATACATTTGTTCATTTAAGTGAAATCTGCTGTTGCGCAGAGGATAAAGGTGGCCTTATACTGATTCTTTCTGGAAAGAATTTCACTCTTCATGAATGAAGCAAAAGTGTTGTCTTTTATCTTACTTGGACTCTGTTTAAACAAATTCGATAGAGCAAGAGTGTTTATGCTCTGTAGCTTTATATCCCAATGACTTATTAAGTCATAAATCAATAAGAATGTGAAAGTGGAAGATCCTCTGGGTTTTTTTCCTTCCCCTCCTATTTTTAGATTATTCTATAAGAAATAAAAGGAGTAGTAACTACTTGAGATTCTCTCTCTACTGTCTGCCATTCAGGGGAAAAGAGGGTCAAAAATAACCTCCCACTTCTGGTGACTGAAGCTATTTGTTCTGTGTTATTTTTATGGGCTACTTATGAAACTAGAAGGCAGGTGTGAAAGCTGGGAAGTTCTTTCTACTCCTCGCTGCCAGTAAAACACACAATAATACAATAACATACTTCTGTACCCCTGCGGCTGCATGAGCTCTAAAAATGACCATGCAAGAGTGAAATGGTTTGGACAACGTTTCCTTAAAGGCTAAGTTGATTATCTGCATCATTAATAATATTGTATATCATTTCCATGAAAAGTCACCAGCCTATCCAGTTGCAAAACTAGAATTGCTGGAGACTTTGCTGGTATTTTATGATATGTAATTTTAATAAGGCATTAAAAAGTTTTACAGTGCAAGTCATACTATCAAGAAGTAAAGAATCACAGGAAACTAATTCAGTTGACCTCCAATGCACAAAAATAAATCTCATGTAGGAAATCAACATATTAAAAACCCCAGGCATGCTAAGGGCAATTACATTCCAGACAAGCTTAAACAATTAATCTGCATTCTCCCCCACACCTTAGGGATTATTGAAAATACAGCATCACCTAAATTAAAGAAGAAAGATAATAAGGACATGGTACAAAAAAAAGTTATTCTCAGTACTGACCTGCTACCTCTCCAGGGCAACGCAGGAGAGTGGTACCCTCTGAAAGGCAGCACTCCAGAGGCTGAACACCGCCTGAGCAGCCTCTCAGCTTCCGAGATGAAATAGGTATCAGAGACACCTTAAATGACCACTACTCAAGGGACTGGTGTCCAATTCCTCCCTACATTTGTGTTTCTTAGTTTTATGCTTTCCTAACTGTTTTCAACTTCATTATCAAGACTTAACCTTTACATTTGCTAGCATAAACTTTGGATTGCAACAACTTTTTGTGTTCAAACTGAGCTCAGGTCAATCTGACAATCCCCAGATGCTCTTCTTTCCTTTGACATAACAAATTTACTTTTTAAAGAGAGTATTTAAGATGGAAGATACAAAATTGACAGTGGTGGAAGGATTTTGGGTGGAGAAGGAACAACTATGAAGGACCCAAGATGGGGAGCTACAGATAGATAGAAAGCTCTGGTATATACTTCTCTTTCTATTATTCGTGTGTATGTACAACCTGAATCTCTAAATTACTGATTTTTGCCTTGTTGTATTTAGGTATGTATTTGACCATATTTTTTTACATGTTTCATTACTGTCAATTTATCTACTTCATCTACACACAGCGGTAGCAGCATCTACTGAAGATAACAGACACTGATTCCCCTCGTGAGATAAAAGCCATCATCTACGGTATACCTCATGCATCTCTGCTAACTGCAGGTGTATACTACATTTACTACCAAAATTGGAAAGAAATTCTTTTTAGATTGTAAGAATATATGGCTATAAAAAGTACAAAAACATTCAGAGGACTAAAGGCCAATGCCATACTGGAAGCTATTTGTTGTTCATTTTCAAAACTGGCAAGGACAAAGAAACGTGACAAACGTGGAATGAAAATGCACAGAAGATCAGTAAATTTTATGCACAAAACAAGTATTTAAGAAAGTACAGTGAGAAACCAGATAAAAGCAAAGTGAGACCAAATATATATGCATGCGTAGAAACGCTGATTGAGAAATCTAACTGCAGTGATTTCCATCCTCTCATCACAACTGAGCGTGTACTAAATGAATAAACTGCTACTTGACATTTCCTAAATAAATATCATGGGAAGAGTACTTCTTTTACTTTAATGAATCATTTTGGCCCCTACAAGAGAAAGTAGCTGTGTGATGAACTATCATCTGTTTCGGGAAATATAATTCTATAATGGAGATATATATGGACTGAAATATGAGAAGATTTGGTCTCCAACAGGTCTACTTTAAAACAGATTCTGATTCATCCATGCCCACTTCTACTTATATTTGATCACAGCTGTTGACATACTGTATCTGCCATGCAGAGAGATATTTCTCTACTAGAGGTAAGAAAGCCATATGGTTCGTGGATGACTATGAATTTTCACAAGGCAAACTGAACTACATATAATTTTTTTTCTGTAGTTATTAAAACAAAACTACCCATTTAGCAAACAATATTTTAGATTCAGGTGGGATCTTTTGGCCCATATACTACGTTTCTAAGAACTAAAAGTCTCTCTTAAATACAATCATAACTGATGAGCTAAAACTAACTTTCTGCATTAGCGGTCCCCTTGTTCACCATGCATGGTTAGATAAACAAATTCAGTGTAGTGATGAACTGAAGCAGCAAGTAAGACTTGTCTTGTTCATGGGGTAGAACTGAAGCAGCTGTTTTTGTTTGACTGAAGCAGTTTGAAAGGGCCCCCTGATGGTATACCTTAGAAAAAACAAGGGTTTATGTCAATGTTCTTTTTATTACCAAAACTACTCATAGGATTATCACAGCTATACAAGGAAATTGCTTTGACTATGTGTAATTGCAAGCAGCAAAAAAAGTTCCTGCCAAAGGCAGGTGTAAAATAACCTTTTCCCACCTTTGTTAAGGTACACAAAAACTATCCCAATAATTACTCCAATGTCCGTAATTTAGCCAGACAAAGCTCTCAGTCAAGCTGAAATTTAGTCATCCAGACTGCGCCTATGAATATTTCCTATTAGAACACCCGCTGTCAGAAAAAACTGTCACAACTGGGAAGTGGTAACTTGACCAGGAGGAGCAATGTTCAGGAGAGCCTGCAGAGGGTACCCTCTGGGCAGGATGCCACCCGATGTCCAGACACAGCGGAAACTGAATCCAAGCTTTCCTCGGGATCAGGGATAAATGTCTTATTCAGGCATACATTTCTCCTATCACATCTACCAACTAATATGAAAATAATTGCTTCATATATTGGAATTTATTCGAAGATAATTTTTAGTTAGCCACAATGGACCTTGACGTTTTTGTCCTGATTTGGTAAATTCTTCTTTTAACAGCTTGGCATAGCCAACAATATCACCATTGATACTGGTGGGACTTTGCTCTACACAAGTGTGAAGTTCTGATCTCATTAAGTCATTAGCAATACTAACACTGATGCGGCGGATCTTGGATTCAGCTCTGCGGTTTTACGTGTTATGTAGACAAAACACACTCTCCTCAACACCTCTGTCAAAAGCAGTCTGTGTTTGCTGGTTGTTGAACACTTGCTTAAAGCACTTCTGACTTCACTCCAAGTATAACGTCAGCTTGTACCACAAATTTAAACTCATTTCAGAGGGACTAGAAACGCTAAAAAGTTAAGAAAGAGATATGCCCCTATACTGTTCTAGTGCAAACTGGATATATGTGTAACTAAATGGAAATAGCACTTTATAATACTAAAATGAAAAACTAGAAATAATCTAAAATAGAATCAATGAATTTGTTTGACATTCCTAGTTTTACTTCATGTGTAACTGAACAATGGCATAATAAAAATGCATTCTTTAACTTACGAATATTATGTCAGATCACACAGGGTCTGACTACGGCACTCAGAATTAAATCTCCAATGCATAACATTGTAATTCTTAAAACTATTAAACATCATCTGAGTCCATTTTAACCACATACCAGAGGTCCCGAAAAGCATGCAATATGGGGGGGGGGGGGGGGGGGGGGGGAACAACAACTTTCAAATATAAAGGATAAAATCTGGTTAGGATTGTAAAAATAGCTATGCTACACGCAGTTAAATTAAAACTTGCAATTCTGAAAGAAAGTGCTTTGTGCAAACCATCTGGAAATGACTTGAAAGTATAATTGCTATATTGCTGAAAGCACAGAAATATAAATCTTCTACTCTTCACATTTTACCTGCTTTCCAGATAAAACACAAAGACGGAAATGAAACTAATCACAGATGTGAAAGGCTGATACCTCAAATACATTTGCACTATAAAATAGTTATCATCCCCTGCTCTAGACCAGAGTTCCTTTTTAAAACAAGTCCGCTACAACTAACAGGCTTCCCCGACATATCCCGAGCTGCAGTACAAAGCATTCCGCTCCTAAGACCCCACAGGAGATTTCTCAGTCAATCTTCACTCAGATTTGCACTCAGGCACGTTCAGGTGACCCTTGCTCCTAGCAGGATGCCCCCTTGCAGCCATCCACTACCTAAATGACTCGAGGTACTCGGTATTTCAAATTTTGCTAAGTGCTCCGCTCGTGATGCCGCCCCGAAGCACACAGAAACACGCACGAAACGCTCCAGCGCCGAGAAGGGCACTCGAGTTGCACAGCCTTGGTCTGGGGCTCACACCACCTAGCCTGACTGGAGCACTTGATCTCCTTTCAAGCGCTTTAATTTGGAAGAGATTCAAGTACCACCCGCTCCCAAGAGACACGAAGCCGGTGCGAGCCCGTGCCGTAACGAAGCACGATCGAAAACCGGCGAAAGGTTCCTCGGTGCGGAGCAGAAACCCTTGGAAGTTTCAGGGAAGTTGGGGCCGAAGCACTTCTACCCGCAGGCACCGCTGAGCGCCGAGCCGCGCGGCGCCGGCACCGCTGACAGAACGGGGGCACCAGCGGTGCCAGAAGCGGGGTACGCAGGCGACCGGCAGCGGGGCCGCGGGACAAAGCCCCTCCGGCCCGTTCCGCCGGCGGGAGGGCTCCGCTCCCCACGGACCGACCCGCACCGGCCGCGCCGCACGGCACCGGCCCCGAGGTGGCGGCCGCCGGGCCCCCGGGCCGGCTCCGCTGCGGGCGGCGAGCTGCGGGGAGGCGCGACGGGCCCGGAGCGCGCTGCGGCCTGGCCACCGCGCGCCGGGCGATCGCTCCCCGCAGCCGCTGTTCCGAAGGACGGCGGAGCCGCTCGGCCGAGCCGGCGGCCAAGGCCACCCTCCCCGCGGGGAGAGCCAGCCGCCTCCGCCCCGGCCGCCGGGCAGGTGCGCGGAGCGGGGACGCCCCGCCCGCCCGCCCCTCCTCGGCCGCCCCGCCGCCCCCCGGGGCCGGGCAGCCCCTCCGGGGCGGGGGGAGAGGCCGGGGGGAGCGGCGCGGCCCCTCCGACGTACCCGCGCCCTCCGCGGCGGCCGGGGAGGGGAAGCGGGGACGCGGCGCGGCTGCACCCGGGGTCCCCCGGCCCCTCCTCGCGGGGCAGCCCCCGAGAACCAAAATTTAAATCGCCGCCGGTACTGCGGCTCCGCGCGCAGCTGCCCCCGCCCCGCCGCTCCCTCCGGCCAAAACGGCCGCACCGAGGGGCCGTCCGTCCGTCCGTCCGTCCCCCCCCCCCCCCCGCCGCCGCCTCTCCCCGCGCTCCGCGGCCGGTGCCAGCCTGCAGCCGCCCCGCCACGGCGAGACCCCCGCCCGGCAACCCCCCCGCCACGGCGAGACCCCCGCCCGGCAACCCCCCCGCCACGGCGAGACCCCCGCCACGGCGAGACCCCCGCCACGGCGAGACCCCCGCCCGGCAACCCCCCCGCCACGGCGGAACCCCGCCACGGCGAGACCCCCGCCCGGCAACCCCCCCGCCACGGCGAGACCCCCGCCACGGCGAGACACACGCCCGGCAACCCCCTCGCCACGGCGAGGCCCCAGCCGCGACGAGACCCCCGCCCGGCACCCCCCCCCGCCACGACGAGACCCCCGCCACGACGAGACCCCCGCCGCGGCCGGCGCGGCGCCGGGGCGCCCGGGTGAGGGGGAGGACACCAGCACCGACGGCGCGGCTGTCGCGCCCTCGCCCCGCTGCCCGGGCGGCCGTCCCCGACGGCGGCGGTCCCCGCAGGCAGCGGCCGGACCCGCGGCACCGGCGCCCGCCTTTCCCTCCGCTGCCGGGGCGGGGGGCGTCCCGCCGCCCCGACGGCGGCCCCATCCCCGCCGCCCTGCCTACCTTTTTCAGCGCTGACATTCTAGTGCATTATTAAGGCGGCGGGTGCGGGCTGCGCGCGGGGCCGCCGGTCAGCTGAAGGAGAGGCCCGGCCGGCAGCGGCAGCGCGAGCGGCGCCGCGCGCCCAGCATCACCCCGCCGCGACTCACCCCGCCGGGGCGCCGCCGCCGCCCGCTCCCCGCGCGCCGCCCCCCCCACCCCCCCTCCCGCCCCGCGCGCACCCCCGCCCTCGCTCCCGCGCGCGCGGCGGCGGCGGCGGCACCCGCCGGCTCTGCGCAGCCGCGCTCCCCCTGCCGGAGCCCGCGGGCACCGCGCCGGCCGCGGTGGGCGGGGCCCGAGGGGACCCCAGCCGGCGGCGCGGGCACGCCCCCGTCCCCGCCTCCACCAATGGCGCGCCTCCGGTCCCGTGACGGACAGGCGCGGCGGCGAGCAGGAAGGCGGGCGAGTGCGGGGCTGCCGGCTGCGCGGGGCGGGCCGGGCCCCTCGGAGGGGCCGCCGGGGCCATGGCCCTGAGCAGGAGGGAAGGTAACGTGGGGCCGGGCCGGGGTCATCGAGCGGGGGCGTCGCTGCTGCCGTGCCCGCTCCTCGGGGCTGGGGACAGAGGGAGCCGGGGGGGCGGCCGTTAACGGCCCAGGCGCGGGGCTGAGGCGCCTCAGCTGAGGCGCGTTTCCGCCCGGGCGCACCGTGCTGCCGCGGGCCGCGCCGCGGGACTGGGGTGTCCCTCTCCGGGCGCCCTTCCCCCGGCTGAGGGCGGTGGGCAGCGGGGCGGGCGGGGGTTTGGGGCCGCCTGGGGGGATGGCTCCCCGCGGGAGGGACCCGCAGGTGAGGCGGGGAAGGGCGGGGGTGGTGGGCGTGCGGGGGGAGCGGAGGCCCGGCAGTCCGGGCGGCAGCGGCCCGGCCTCCTGCCCTGAGCCCTCCCCGGAGCTCCCGTCCTGCACCCCTCGGGCTCGGAGTTCCTGCTGTGTGTTCCTGCCTGGGGGTTGGGAGGGGGGCGTAAATAAAATAACTTCTTTAATCACCAAGTATTGTAAGATGAACACCTTTTTTCTCAGTGTGCATGTACATGCGTACTTGTTAGTGACCACACAGCTCGGCTTGTGTAAAGCGAGTTAGCACAGTTCTGAAATAACCGTGGTACTGTGCTTGCAAAGAAAAAAAAAAAAAAAAGCCTTCCCGTATCCAAGCATTGCTTCAGTCTATTTCGTTTGCCTTTATGTTTTATAAGACATGGCATTGTGCGGGAAGAATGCGATAGTAAAAACACAGGTGTTTTTTAAGTGGTATCTTGTTCTTAAGGGGGGGTTGAGTAGGGCTGAGCTGTGAGAGCTGAATGCTTGCCTACTGTAGCAACTTGGTGGCTGGCTCTTGAGTTTTCAGACAGTTCCAGCATCCTGACACTCGACTCCTTCCTGCGAGGATAACAACGTGAGAGTGAGACTGAACACCAAGGATTAGTGTTTAAGCTATTTGCTGGTTGACTGCAACTAGTGATAGTTTTTCAAGGAAGAATAAAAACAGAGTAGTATTCTCTGTGGTTTAGATGCAGCTTCATTGTGAGAAATGGAGAAGGCTGATGGAGTAACTGTTTTGCTTCTAGTGTGACTTCCTTTGAGGAAAGGCAGAGAATTACAAATTGATGTCTTCTGGGAGAAAGTTAGAGAGTTGGGAAGAGTGAGTACATTCACTTGTAAATAAACGTGTGACTCTAGAGCCGAGAGTGGGGGAAAAGAATTGCAAAGCACTCAAATTGTTTAAAACCAAAGGTCAAATAAAGAACCATTTGTTTCTGTAGGGCGGAAGAGATGGCTAAAATGATCGTGCCGAGTGACTGTCTTTACTGTGTAAAGTTAGAAATCACTTAAGCTTTCTTCAGCCACTCTAAGGAGTGATGACTGAAGATTGGGAAAAAAATACAGCGAGGAATAAAAGGATGATGGGATGCCATGTGGTCCCCCAGGATGAAATAACAAAATTGGAAGAGTTTACAACCTCATCTGATCAGCCTCTGCAGCTGATAGCATATATGGAAACTGTTGACTTTCTATTGTGTAAAACTATATACTTTTTTTTTAAAAGACAGGTGTCTCAGAAAAGAGGTGAAAAAGAAGGTTTAGATGCTTCTTTTTAAGGTTGTTTTTGCTGCTGTGTATAGGAGTAGGTTGAAGAAGCTGAAGGTGGACTTCTGTTTGCATTACAAGTGAACACTGAAGCTTTTTATTTTGTATTGAACTGGGCCATAATACAAAATAAATGGGATGGTCAAAGCCTTGTAGGTCATGGGTCTAATTGTCAATGGAAAGAATCTATATAGCTGAAAGACAGTAAGCCAGCAATGCAGGGAAGTGAAAGCACTTCACTCTGCCAGGAAAGGCTTGGGCAGGTGTAACTGAGAAAGTGCAAAGCTTTTTCAGTTTTGTGGGTCTTTTTGTTTTTCAGTTGCTCATGTACCAGTGACTCATAACAAACAGGACCACAGGTACTAGCAGTTGTCATTATATGTATTAGTGACAGGATGATTATCCTCTCTGGGACAGATGGATTCATAATTAATAGCTGCTAAACATCATCAATTGCATCTTTAAAGCTGTAGTCATCATTCTTGAAAGTTTGTGCAGCCCCAAGGTAACACTGCTGTAAAGGGTTATAGAGTGGTGTTCTAGCTGCTAAAGAGTAGAGTTAAGATATTGGTCTAGGTGTAGTGTACGTTACCGACCTTAACTGCTAATAAGTGATACAAAAGTTAGTATGCTGTACAAAGGGTGACCTAGTGGTACTACAGGAGACTTTGTATTTGGGAGATTAAACTGAAAATCAAATGTGGCCAATTGATAGTCATCAGTGACAACAGTAATAAAAGGTTTTAAACAATGAGAGTATTGCATCAAGGAGTGCTATTTTCATCTCTTTGTGATGAATCGGATGACTTGGGCTTGGGGCAGGAAGCTCATACTTTTAATAGGGTTTGAAAGGAGATTGCATTTCCTTAGTTTTAGGGTTTTGTTGGTTTGTTGGAGTTTTTTTAAATGGCCATATTGGATGTCAAACAGCTTAATTCTTGCAGAAAAAACCACCAGTCTTTTTCCTTTTTCTAATTTTTTTAAGAACAACCTTGCTTCTGACAGATCTTGATTTTTTTTTTTTCCTTAATTTTATTTTTGTTTTTTAAACTTGACATAATTTTTGGAAAACACTTTGAAGCTTTTTCTGAAAAAAAAAGGATAAAACCCATTTCTTTTAGTATGGATGTCTTTTCTTTCATCAATATATGCTTATCAGTAAGGGAAATATTAATTAGAAATGGAGTTTAATGCCTGATGCTATTTTCTTTTGCTCTGGGTAAGGTATCTTGCTCCCCCCATCCCCCAAGCAATTAACAGTGCATGTTGCTTTCAGTGACCAAAGATTTATTACAGCTTACCAAGATCTAAATTGTATTTGCATTCTAGTTGAGTAAATGACAAATAGCTGGGTTTTGTGATTAAATGTAGAAGTTGCACTAGAGCAACTATAATTGACTCTGCCATTAAAACCTTTTATGGGAGGTGGGGGGGAAATATTAGGCCTTTTTGTGTTGCTGACTTCAGCCTTGTGCCTGGATGAAAAATCTAGCCAAGGAGAAAGGCCAGCATGGTAATGAAAGAAGAGGCAGAAATGATAGATCCAATGGCTTTGTCTTTAGAAACTCTGTGAGGGTAACTAATGCTCACAGATAGCTGAATATGTAGAGCCTCACATAATGTGGTCTTTGGGGTTCTGTGTTTTGTGTAGGTGTTTTGGGGGGGTGGGGATTCTCTTTAGAAATTATGCTTTGAAGCAGTTATCTACTTCGCAGAGAGATAGGATGGTCCATAAGAGATAGATAGGACTCTGTTTAAACTTAATAGGGTATTCTTAGGAACAGGTGTATGTACTTGTGTTATTTAGTAAAAGTGGTAAGTAGGGAGGAGGTGATATGTGCAATTTTGGTGCACTGGTTTGATGTTATTTTACCTTTTTAAACAATTGGTGTATGATATCCTTCACTCAATGCTGGTTTTGAGCTTGTTATCGGTACGTTTCTGGAATCTATGGGCTATCTCAGAGCAAGCCATAAAAAATTAAGATTGTGTCATGGTTGAACCCCAGCTGGCAACTACGCACCACGCAGCTGCTTACTCACTTCCCCCCACAGCAGCATGGGGGTGAGAATCAGAAGGGTAAAAGTGAGAAAACTCGTGGGTTGAGATAAAGACAGTTTAATAGGTAGAGCAAAAGCCATACACACAAACAAAGCAAAATAAGGAATTCATTCACTACTTCCCATCAGCAGGCAGGTATTCAGCCATCTCTAGGAAAGCAGGGCTCCATCATGTGTGACGGTAATTTGGGAAGACAAACGCCATCACTACAAACATGCCCCCTTCCTCCTCCTTCCCCCAGCTTTATGCTGAGCATGACATCATATGGTATGGAATATCCCTTTGGTCAGTTGGGGTCAGCTGTCCTGGCTGTGTCCCCTCCCAACTCCTTGTGCACCCCCAGACTACTCGCTGGTGTGGTGGTGTGAGAAGCACAAAAGGCCTTGACTCTGTGTAAGCACTGCTCAGCAGTAACTAAAACATGCCTGTGTTGTCAACACTGTTTTCAGCAGAAATCCAAAACATAGCCCCATACTAGCTACTGTGAAGAAAGTTAACTCTATCCCAGCCTAAACCAGCAAAAATTGTTATTTCCAGTAGGCAATATGTGGTTTCTTATGTTTTCAGTTGTCTTTAATTCAAAAGCTTGAAAACTGTTCTCTAGAAGTTTGCGTTTCTATTAAGAGTTGCCTAATGGCTTAAATTAAAACTCCCTTTATGACTAAAAGAAAAGAAAAATTCTCTTTCATTGAAACTTCTGGTACTTTGTAATGATGGGGTATTTGGTATAATATTGATTTCTGTTACATGTGTATGTGGGGACGCTTGCAGAAATCACCCCAGAGTCCTGAGGGAATTGGCTGATGTAGTTGCCAAGCCACTCTCCATGATATTTGAAAAGTCATGGCAGCCAGGTGAAGTCCCTGCTGACTGGAAGAAGGGGAATGTTGTGCCCATTTTTAAAAAGGGAAGAAAGGAGGACCCTGGGAACTACCAACCTATCAGCCTCATCTCTGTGCCCGGGAAGATCATGGAACAGATCCTCCTAGAAGCTGTGCTGAAGCACATGGAAGACAGAGAGGTGATTTGAGAGCCAGCACGGCTTCACCAAGGGCAAGTCCTGCCTGACCAACCTAGTGGCTTTCTGTGAAGGAGTGACTGCATCAGTGGACAAGGGTAAAGTAATGGATGTCATCTACTTGGACTTCTGTAAAGCCTGTGACATGGTCCCCCACAACATCCTTTTCCCTAAATTGGGGAGATATGGGTTTGATGGGTGGACTGTTCAGGGGATAAGGAATTGGCTGGATGGTCGCATCCAGAAGGTCGTGGTCAATGGCTCAATGTCCACATGGAGACCAGTGACAAGTGGGGTCCCTCAGGGGTCTGTACTGGGACCGGTGCTGTTAGCATCTTCATCAATGACAAAGACAGTGAGATTGAGTGCACCCTCAGCAAGTTTGCAGATGACACCAAGCTGAGTGGTGCAGCTGACACGCCAGGAGGACGAGATGTGATCCAAAGGGACCTGGACAAGCTAGAGAGGCGGGCCTGTGTGAACCTCATGAGGTTCAACAAGGCCGAGTGCAAGGTCCTGCACCTGGGACAGGGCAACCCCCAGTATCAATACAGGGTGGGGAATGAAGGGATTGAGAGCAGCCCTGCGGAGAAGGACTTGGGGGTAGGAGAAGGAGAAGGATTCGGTTGGCTTTTTGGGCTGCATCAAAAGAAGCATGGCCAGCAGGTCGACGGAGGTGATTTTGAGACCTCACCTGGAGTACTGCATCCAGCTCTAGGGCCCTCAGCACAAGAAGGACATGGACCTGTTGGAGCGGGTCCAGAAGAGGGCCACCAAAATGATCCAAGGGCTGGAGCACCTCTCCTGCAAGGACAGGCTGAGAGAGTTGGGGTTGTTCAGCCTGGAGAAGAGAAGGCTGCGGGGAGACCTCATTGCGGCCTTTCAGTACTTAAAGGGGGCCTACAGGAAGGATGGGGAGAATCTTTTTAGCAAGGCCTGTTGTGACAGAACAAGGAATAATGTTTTTAAACTAAAGAAGAATAGATTTAGACTAGACATAAGAAAGAAATTTTTTACAATGAGGGTGGTCAAGCACTGGAAGAGGTTGCCCAGAGAGGTGGTAGAGGCCCCATCCCTGGCAACATTCAAGGTCAGGTTGGCTGGGGCTCTGAGCAACCTGATCTGGTTAAAGCTGTCCCTGCTCACTGCAGGGGGGTTGGGCTAGATGACCTCTAAAGGTCCCTTCTGACCCAAAGCATTTGATGATTCTATGAAATTGTTGGATATTATGTTACAATCAAATATTGAAGTCACAGCAAAGTGTGATATATTTACTCCCTGAAGAAGACTATGTAGATGTTCAATTGTATTTATATTTTATATGACATGAACTTATGAAGATTCATTTTAAATAAAACTTAAATGATGCACAGTCTTGTTGAACTTTTGCCTGTGCTCAGTGATATTACCCCTGCCAGTTTCATGGTTTGTTTTGTAAATACTAGTATGCTGAGCTGCATTTTAGTTTCATATGAGCAGAGGGAGCAAGCTGTCTCTTCAAAATTTCCAGATCTTTTCCTCTTCAGTAATCTGAACTCTGAATGACTTTTTTTTACTCTTTTCAGCTATTCTTATGGTAGTGCTTTAGGCCATTGTAGTACTATTTGTCTGTTTTCCATGTTAGTCCCAGCATCTACCATAACATTTAACTTCTAGCTCACATGTGTGGTAGTTTGATGTTCACTTCAAGCCATGTGCTGTTTGCATCTGAATAAGGGTTCTTTAGGTTGAAGTAAGGTTTAAACTGATTGAAATTTAGAGACTTTACACCTGTGCTGGCAGGGGACTGGTCTTGGTGACCAGTGATGTTTTAAGTGCACAGCTGCTTTCTTTTCCTTCCCTTCAAAATCTGTCTCAGAAGAGAGAGGCGCAAAAAAAAAAAAAAGTTTCTTATGGCTATGGTTTACAGTTGGCCCAACTTTGAGCAGCTGGAATCATTATTATTATTAATAATAATATTAAGCAAAGTTGAGCTTCTTTAATAAGGGTGGGTGAGATATCTTTAGATGTTTTGAGGGAAGTATGTTTGATTGTGCCAGGTAAGATCAAGATAATGGTGCAGTATGAGAAACGTTTTGTGAACTGTTGTGAAAGATGCTTAGAAAAATGGATAGCATGCACAAATCGAAATAATGGTGAAGATGTTCTGTTTTCCCAGGACTGTAGTAGGGAGTACACATCTTACAAGGTTTCACTATGAGGCAGACAGGGTTCTTATGAACAGCTGGAACAAAATCCTGATGTTCTCATTGTGGTGGTTATGTAGCTCCTTGTCATCTGTGTCATGTCAAATCAAGTTTATTAGATGTCTAGGAGCTTGCAGTTGCAATTAAGGGGGCCTACTGCGGGATCTGTAAAGCCTTTGTTGAGACAGGATGGCATGATCTATTAGTCAGATTCTTACTGAACTAGACAGTCATGCAGAATTTGCTGACAGATGTAACACCAGTCTTACTGATTTGAAACTGCAGTGTGACACAGAGATCGTGCTTGGTGAAGCTGAATCAGTTTTGTCTAAGCTAAGAGAGAACAAATGTTTGCTTTTTGTAGTGAATAACTTACCAGTTTGTATCTGCAATTGCTATGAACAGTGTTGGCCTGGATGCACACAGGTCAATCTTTGAGTGGTAAATCACTCTCCCATTGTGACTCACTGCTTAATTTAGATGAATATATAAATGTGTGGTATGTAATCACTATATTCTTTTCCTTTCCTTCCTTTCTACCCTACTGAGAGGTGCTATATCTTAAATAACTTGCTCTTGTTCAAAAGCTGCCTCAAAGATAGGAGAATGGTATATTACTGAGTTACAGATAAAAAGTGGTTTTCCATATATTATAAAAATTAGTTCTAGGTGAAAAGATAGGTGGAGCCACATTTTATGGAGTACTATATTAGAGCACAAAACTGGAGGTTTTTTATAATACAGGGTTCTTGAACTGTGTTAAAGAATAAGACAGGAGTAAAATCTAGGCAATTAGCATCTGATTTTAATGTCTAATGGGATGTAGAACACTAATAGATGCTGTTTCAGTGAAAGCAATGTCAGAGGTCTTGAGATGAACCTTGATATCGTGAAGTTAGTATTACACACTAGACTTAAAACGGCAGCATCTGAGCTTCTTGTGCAGCTCCCCATGACATTTTGGTTAACAACCATACTGAGATGCAGACAGCTGATACCTAGTAGTTCAAGCATAGAATCTATGTGACATTGAATACAAGTAAATCTTTCTGTTATTTGATTCCCAAACAGTTCATGTAGGTTCTCCTTTTTCCCACTAAATATGTAGTAATAGCTTCAGCAGTTAAGAGTAAAACAATCTATGTTTTACGGAATGTCAATGAGATCAATTGTAAAACTGGAAAGAGGACCATTCCCGCCTTACATGTAGATGCTCTGCCAAAAACTACAAATTTTTCCCTTTTAGATGTTATTCAAGTTTTATGAGTCTAGTAGAACTAAAAGATTGTGTAAGGAGCTAGTCAAGTAAAAAAGAATCAGTTTGTGATATCAGCATTTCACCATGGTGTTCCTACTCAGTCTTAATTCCAGAGTTTTGTAGTTCCAAAAAAACCCCAAACCCAAGCAACCCACTGTCCTTGACAACTGCTTACCCACATGATAGTATCTCAGCGGGTAAATGGGGTGAACAGCCGTTGTTCAAGAAAGTGCTTTCTTTGCAAAGGCAGATAGTTAAAAGTAAGGTATATGAGGCTGAGAGACTGTGCCTTCCAGACCAGAAGACTCTTCTTCAGAATCAAGGTTTCTAACCTGTAGGGAGATCTTCACAGAAAACAAATTACTGTGTAATATAGGATTCCTTAATACAGTAAGGAGAGGCAGAAAAAGGACCAAGGCCAAAAAAACCTCAAACTTTTCAAATGTAACAAACGTGGTGTGTGTGTTATGCCAAAGGTGATTACTGGAAAAAAAAAAATAATGTGAACTATTTAGTTCCTCCAGTTCTTGAAGGACCTCCAGAGTCTTTTGAAATATATTAAAAGTATTCAGACACAAGTTGTTGGTCTTGGTGTGGGTAGGTGTGTAAAATTACTTCTTCCAGTCATTCAGACAAGATAGCCTAGTGTTTTTTCTGGCCTTAAGGTGCAGGTGAATTCCACCCTGAAATTTGAAGCTGAAAAAGTACTTGGTGTCTTCCTCAAGAAAGAATTTCAGAGAATAACAGCGCTGTTTGGAAACAAGGACTATAAATTTATAGATAGATGCAGTTAATCTGAAGTATGAAAACTGAAGATGTCATAGATGATCTGCAGAATGGCATCCTCTTTGACCAAACGCAAGATCTGCTAAGATTTTAGCTTCTGTGTTTGTCTATAAGTGCCTCTTTCAAGAGAGAATCAGCTTCAGCCTGAATTTTCTGCAGCAGATCACTCAGTCCATAATTTTATCCTGGTTTGTCCTTTAGTTATTCTCGTAAGAGCCTGTTACCATAGCTTCACCTGCAGGATGAGGACTGCTTGCAGACTGTGAACACAAAGCAAAATACTGTAAAAAATTGGAGGCTTCTTATTCCTATGTACATAAAACTGTACTTAACCACAGCTAGAATTCTGCATATTTCACACTTTTTTTTCCTCCCCTTGGGAAAGATCAATTTTGTTATTCCTATGACAGTGCTTTGCTTTGCACACACTCTATGGAGGAATGGAAGTATGTCACTCTTGACAAAGCTGACCTTGCTGGTAGCAGGAAAATTATATTTTTCCTTTTCCTCCTCCTGACTTGAACAAGAGCATATCTTCTTAAATATAACGTACACCCTTATGATGATCTGAACCGTCAGGCTATATGGGATACAATTGCATGTCACTGCATTCTTCTTTTCCTCATATCTCTGTGCAGCTTAAACATTTTGGAAATGGAAAAGTCATAAAAAAAGAGGGGATTGAGAAAACAATACCCTGTTAAGCTGCCATGGAGAATGTTTTGTTCTAGTTAATTCCTCCCTTTCCTTTTTGTTTGATTTTAATTTGTTGGTAGTTGCTCAACTGGTATCCCAAGTCTAGGAATCTTCTCTGCAACTAAGTGATCTCTACTCAAAGATTTTTATTTTTTTTTTTTAAGTTAATGTTTAAATAGCTAGTCATTGCCCTTAGGGCTAGAACATGTGTGTGTCTGTCTTGACTTAATCCAAGCCCCTGGTCTCTGCCATTTCTAGCAATGGTTCTAGGGTCTTTGAGCTTTCAGCTGTGTCCTTTGTGCTTTGCTTCTGGGGTTTTGGCTGTGGGGGTTAATGATTGGAGGTTTTGTTTTTTGTCTGGGAGCAATGAGTGTGTGGCTTGTCTTGTATTGTGAAATTCAGGTCAAGATTAATAAATTTAATTATCCTCAGAGGTCCTGTGTATTGATCTCCATTTATTATAACAGGGGCTTGTACTCAGGGCAGTATCATCTGTACTGAGTACATCTTGGAGACCCAGTGGCTGGTCAGCAGAATTGGTGTCTTGTATACACTAGGTCTCTGGAGGGGTGTCTGACGTGTAAATGGAGTATGATGCCTTGCATGCGTCTACCATTAGGCATCGTAACTGCAAACTGAATTTTGCCCCTAGTGTCTGAAATACAAATTTGTCTTTTGCCTTTGTCTTTTTGAGACTTTGGTGCCATGACCCAAGAATCACTGTGTGTTAGGCCAAAAAAATACAGAACGAAGACCTTTGTTCATCAGTTCAGCCAGCTGAGTAACTCTTTTAGGTCTTCTGGATTCTTTCTGAAACATGAAACTTCATCCTGTATGGTTAAAGGGCAAGTAAGCACTGTGGGGAATGGTTTAGGGGAATGGATAGTAGCTCCTAGCCAGAAGTTACCATCAGTCTTCCACCTGCTAGCTGGTAAGAATGGCAGTCTGGCTAATACTTTTTGTATGTAGCGGTCTCTTAAAATTAAAATGCTCTTACACCCTGTTGCTTTGGGTCCTAATGAAATCCAAGTATCTCTCTTCCAAGAGCCACTCTTTTTCAAGTGGTTCCCTTGAGCATCTCCAGTCAAAAGTGGACTGTCCAGCCATGATTAGAGAAGAGGAGATTATCCAGGAAGTGGGGTAGTTACACCCAACTAGGCAAGGCCCTAAGCAATCTGCTCTAGCTGATCCTACTCTGAGCATTAGGATTGGACTGGATGATGTCCAGAGGTCCCTTCCAACCTTAATGGGTCTGTGATTTTTATGACCATTCTGTAAAGTAACTGTCCTGTCGTGGCCTTCGTAGGAGATGTGATACTTGCATAATAAGAGACTTCAATGATTTAAATCACTTTGAATGTCACAGAGTAATTCTGCACTAACAGAGATGAACTGAAGATTTTAATGAAGCCTTGTCCATATGTTCTGCATGTGGATTATCCTTCTGCCTGCTCTTTCCATCCTCTTCTGTTCTGCTGTACTATCTTTTCTTCTGCTTTAGCAGAAATAGCATGTTAACACATCTTACACATGGGGTGGTTTCAGAAGAAATTCCTGACTCTTTCCTTTTTCAGAAGCTTTTCTGTTTGTAGCAATGAGAGACCAAGTAGGGCAACTCGCAAGCTTCATGGAGTTCTAATGTGTTCAGTGATCTTGACACCACTTATTTTATTCTTGCTGCCCAAGTTGTGTTTGAGTAGGCAGAAGGCAGCCAATTGAGAAATGTGGTGGAGGTGCTTACAGTATGTATGGCAAGCAGCCGAAAGTACCTGGCAAGCATTCTCCACTGAAATGATTTTGTGGAAACTGTTGCCTCCTATACTCAGCTGGTCAGGAACACTTCTGATGTTGTTCAAAACTTTGTTTAGTTACTCAGCATGCTTTTGTTACAGTCTGTAGTCTTAACTGAGTTTTAAGTCATGCTGTCAGGCCCTGGAGAACCTTTATAAATCTGCAGTGCTGTTCCAGTGTTGGCATGTGTGTTTGTGGGTAGTCTGCTTATGTATATAAGAAACTTCAAGTGGTGTCAATTTAATACATAGATGCCAAACAATGCATTTATTTGAAGTAGGTTTTTACTCTTCTCGCAAAATTGTGGTGGAAAGATCCTGGATGTTCACAATTTGTATCACTAGTGAGCATGTGTTCTGCACTCTATTTCTTGGAGTTGTACTTTGCTTTGTTTATGTTAAGTCAAACTGTAGAGGCCTGGTGCTTTTTCAGTTTTCTGATGTATTTGTGCTTCACTATTTCCACACATGAGTTGTCAAGTATTAGCCATGGAACTAGTTTGTTACCCATGGTGACTTGTTCTTATTTCTGAAAATACTGGCTCCTTTTTGTTACTGAGGAATTCCTGGAAAGATACGTCTTCTGGTGTTGCTTCAGCTCATTGCACAGTAGGAACGTTCAGTGCTTTCAATTACAGGCTGGGTATTTTGATAGTGTTGCATGTTTTCAGCTGGAAAGTGAATTTGTTTCACTTTTGAAATCTAAATAGGAAACTTACTCAGAAGACAAGACTAGAGTATGTAAGCTTTTCACATTTGTAGGTCTATGAGAATTGAAGTTTTCTACTGAAAACTTCCAGGCAGTTGGACTAGATGATCGTCGTAGGTCCCTTCCAACTGGAATACTCTAACTGCAGAAATACACCAGCTGCTCTCTTCATCTTGTGTTTACAGCTGTCTACATCTCGGACACAAGACCACAGTGTTTTTTTGAAGCTATAGTAGTACACAGAAGCCACGTACTTCACTGTAAAATGGCATAGGATCTTAATAATACTGTGAGGAAAGTTCATGTCTTTAAGTGTAATCATATTTTGAATGAAAGTACAGTGGCTCTACAGATTAAAATCTTCCACTGTTGGCTTTTTAAATTGCATTATATGCCACTACTGTAAGCCAAGTTACACTTCCTATTCCTTAAGTGGAAAACTTGATGTCAGTAGGATTTCTGTGAGGAAGCTGAGCAAAATCTCATCCTAATGCTCTAAATGAGTTGTGTATATGCATTTTTATGTACTGCCACTAAATGTGACTGTGCCTTAGGTACTGCTGAAGTAGTAAGCAAAGTTCAGGATCTTAGTTACTGCACTAAGATGTTCTGTGGTTTTACTCCTTTAAAAAAACAATAGCCATGCAGTGGGTATAACTAGTAACTTTTTCTTTCTTTATGAATGTCTGTCTCTTACACAACTAGTGTACCTAATGAAAGGCAACTTATCTGGTATTGTTTGACATATGATGACTCCTTTTTGCTAGCTTTAACTTCAGAGACCTGTTTTAGATGTCTTGTTGGTCTAAATCTATTATACATATAATGAACCCAGAATCTGTTTTGTATAATAGATCCACCATTCTGCTAGGAAAACTTTTGTTTCCCTGGTGACCTTTGTAATAAGATAAATTTTGCCTACTTTCTTTTAACAAAGAAAAGGATCCAGTGTGATCACATACATCTGATCTCTGGCTTAGTTTGTGTGCATGTCAGTAACCAAATGTAGGGAACCCTGGAGTGATCTGTGAAGAATATAGTATTAAAAGCAGTCTTCAGTGCAGTTGGTTCTAGTCCTTTGTTTGCAGTCAGCCCTGTAGTTTTTATAGGGGTTAGAGCTCAGTGTAAGAGACTTCTCTACATTGTTTTATTTTCTCTTGTTGGTTTACTAGAACGTTGCAGTACTTCTAGATGCTCATCAGTGCATTGAGATTGGCAATTCTCATTCATCATTAGTCTCTAATAATTTTGTGGTGTGATCTAGTGCAATCTTATCCTTCAGCTACGTAACACTTCTCGCTACTTGCTTAAAATTCTTTTGGCATTTGTTTGCTTATGCTAAACAGCCCAAGCTCTCCTTGTTCTTCTATGTCTTGCTGGTTATTGTAAAAACTCTTCTCTGTGTCTGCTTCGGTTTGAGTTCAGATGGTTTGTACACAGCAGACTTAAGGCTGTACAAGGCTTTTGGTGAGATCTGTCTAGATTCATATATCAATGTAGTTCATTTTCCTGTCTCAGATGAAAAAATACTTGGCCCAATAGGGTCTTGGATCACATTGTCATTGTACGTGACCTCCATCACAGTAGTGGCTCAGCCTCTCATGGTTGATTAAACACACATGTTTTCACCTGTAGTCACCTCCAGTTTAGTAATCTCCCTTTAGGAATGTTTGCTTGTCCCTGTAAGTGTGGAGCCCCACCCTGCCCCCGGGGGAAAAAAAGTCTGTGAGGTTTCATTCCCCTCTTTAGTCTTTGTTAACAGAGGCAGTGTCAGTGTAGCCTGGTCTTGCCCTACAGCAAAGGAGCGAAGACTCTCTTTAGACCTGTAGGATTTGGGCCAGGTATTTCTGTTAATACTATTACTGTGCAGTACCTCCATTTGGCCATATGCCTAGCTCTAACACTGTGAAGTTTCCTTTGTATAATCTTGAATTGTGTTCAATCTATTCCACCAAACTGGTGGGGTGTGCACAGCTCTTGCCCACACCACATGTGTGCGCACACACAGTCTGATGTCTGGCAAATCCAGGTAGATTCAGAACACAAAGTAATCTTTAGTGGATGATTATAAAAAGTCTAATGCTTCTCTCACCTTCACTCACCTTCAGCGTCTTGTTTTCAACACTATACATCTCACAGTATAAGGAGTCTATCCATTGTAGTATTAAAGTCCTGTCAGATTCCTGGAGGTGAAAGAGCACACAAAATGTGGCAAGCACTTCTTCACAGTTCTGTTTGTGCTTCTGTTTGGACTCTGGAGACATCAGTGATGGAAAAATCTTAAACTAAAATGACAACTAAGTCTGCTATGATAACACAGAACTCCAAAATATGGTGGTCCCTGGGCCATGCTCATCTAACCTAGAGGCTTAAAGCTTCCTCCAGTTGTCACTGTGTGACCAGGTGTTCAGAGCCATGTCTTCATTCAGTAATGTATAGCTATAGGGAAATTTTTCTTCACATTGCAGAATACATTCCCTGTAGAACTGAGAAAACTTCTTTAGTCATCAGAAGGTTGGGAGTAATGAGCTATCAATTATACCTCAGAGAAATAGAGCCATGATAAGCTACTGTCGTTTTTAAAGACACTCTGGATTGAGTGAACTGAAATCTTCCTTTTGTTAATTCTTGCCTGGTCTATGCCTTATAAAAATTCTTGGATTGCTATTTACTGTCCCAGACTTTGTAGGGAAGTAAGGACAGTTAGCAATGCAGAACTAATGCTAACAAACATTCTGTGTTGCTTTCAGCTGCATCTACATCACTGCCATTCCTGGCCCCTAAACCTCTTTGCTTATCTGCTTTCCTCTCTCACTTCCAGTTTCTCATCTGTTAGTTCTGGAGACTGCTTTGCTCTAAAAGGAGAGAGATATTTGCAGTAGTCTGTGCAACAAGGCTTCCCTTTTTTTCCTTGTAATTGGCTTCTTATTGCTGTTCACATTTCTTTCCTGTTCGATTACAGGCTCAGTTCCAGAGATAATTCCCCTCAAACTGTTCTTTCTCTTCCAGACTGGAACATCAGGTTGTATAATATGTGAATACAATTTTCAAGAATGTCCTCAAAAACATACCCAGTAGAATATATTAAATTCACTCATTTGTACCTTGTGCATTAACGCTGTATGTAAATGTGGCAATTTTCTTTGGTTCTTACTCCAAATAGTGATCCCTCATCTTTCTGTGATCTCCCTTGTCTTTTCTTGAGGTCTTCTTAAAAACACATCTCAAAATTGTATATGCTTGTTTAGAGATCTCAGTCTGATACAAAAAGTGGAAAAGTGTTCCTGGATTTGGCTATTGAAAAACCACATGAATCTGTACAGATCCTCCATCTGTTATGTTGACTGGAAAGCGACAGCAATAAGTAACCATATGTACTTGGTGATGCTATGGGTATGGTGAGAGCAAATCTTACTCCATTTTGGAACTCTGATAGGTTAGATATGTCTGGTAGTAGATATTTTTCCTTGCATTTTCTTTATTGCTAATGTCCTGTTAAGAGGCAGTTATTTTTAAGGGTTTAAGCAGTTCTTACCGGATGGACTGGTCTCTGGTGCTGCATAATGCCAAAGATACCAGGTTAAGGAGAGTTTTGAATAGGCGAGAAAAGCTGTTCTGTAGCATCAGGCAAGACCAGCCTCCTGTGGTTAAACCAATGCTCATGGATATCACAGCATATCCTTTTTTTTAAGTAATTGCAGCAATAAAACCCCGAGAAAAGAGCATTCTCTGTCATCTGAAAAATGTTTTGGTAGCTCAGCTTTGAGACTCTTAACTGCAAAGCAGAGTGCTTCTTTGGAGCACCTAAAGCTGCTGAGTATCACAAGATAGATATTCCTCAGAGCCTAATTTCCTGGTTCATTGATAAGCAGGACAAACTGATTCAAAAAGTTTTGGGCCACAGGCAACTTTTTTTTTTCTGGCTAGAATATACTTGGGATTCCAAATAGTTCAGGCTAAATCAGTCAGTTTTTTCAGCTGCTCTCTAGTGATACCACCTTCTTCATTCTCCCAAGGAGGGTGTACTGCCGGGATACGTTACTTCCTGCTGTCTTCAGAAGGCTTGAAATACATCAGGTTCCAAACAGAGACCTAGTCGTGCCTAGGTGTCACCACTGCTCATTTCCATTCTGTTGTGGTTATTGGGAATTACTAGTCTTCCTAAGAGATGACTCTGCAGTGCTGAGATGCACTTGACACAGGTGTGAAAGCTTTGCAGGCAATAAAGAACTCCCCACCCTGCACCCAGCTGCTTCTTCTTGTGTCTGCTGAAAACTCCAGCTGGTAAGATTGGATGTTGCTTTGGTGTTGGCAGCTATACCACATCTTTGCTGAAGTAAATCTACTGCTGCTACTGATCTAGATACCTCTTTCTAAGCAAGAGAGATTTTTGTGAAAGAATACTTTCTTCAGTATTTGCACCCTCCCAAGGCAGTCATTGTTTCAGCTGGCATTCTCAAGCATAAGTATTGGAGATGGGGAGAGCTCCATGTGAATGAGAAAGAATGAATGTATCAAAACTGGTCTCATATTTCTTTCTGAAGCAATGCTAATGTGCATATGAGTATAGTCCCTATATTTTTAAAGAGGAAGGAAGTGAGGTCACTTTTTTTGTGGGGGTAACTGAACAGATAACTAGAGAAATTGGACTCCAAGATGGGGAGCATAAAATCCACTGTAGCTATGAGGAGGTCAGCTCTCCTCAGCAGATTTGGAGAAAAAGTATTTCCATATATAGATTCATCAGTGTCCCAATAATCATTTGCTTTGGAAGAATAGCTTCCTCAATACAAGTGCTTGAATGTTAGTTTTGTGTACTGGTTTTGGCTGGGATAGAGTTAATTTTCTTCATGACAGCTCCTGTGGTGCTATGATTTTTTGGATTTATGGTGAAAACAGTGTTGATAATACAGGGATATTTTAGTTGCTGCTGAGCAGTGCTTACACAGAGTCAAGGCCTTTTCTGCTTCTCACACCACCACACCAGTGAGTAGGCTGGGGGTGCACAAGAAGTTGGGACGGGACACAGCAGGGGCAGCTGACCCCAACTGACCAAAGGGATATCCCATACCATATGATGTCATACTCAGCATATAAAGCTGGGGGAAGGAGGAGGAAGGGGGCATGTTTGTAGTGATGGCGTTTGTCTTCCCAAATTACTGTCGCACATGATGGAGCCCTGCTTTCCTGGAGATGGCTGAACACCTGCCTGCCGATGGGAAGTAGTGAATGAATTCCTTATTTTGCTTTGCTTATGTGCGCAGCTTTTGCTCTACCTATTAAACTGTCTTTATCTCAACCCATGAGTTTTCTCACTTTTACCCTTCCGATTCTCTCCCCCATCTTTCTGTGTGAGGCTTAGCTGCCTACCGGGGTTAAACCATGACATTTAGTAGCGGCTCTACTGGAGTTCATTAAAATGCTGCAGTGTTAGTAGCAATACTCAGGGAAAGGATCCAGGATAAACCTCTTGGCTAACTTGCTTTAGAGTCAGAGATCTGCAAAGGGCAGCTAACTTTGTCTTATTACACTGCTTATTTGTGTCTACTTTCTCTAGTTGTCCTCTGAGGAGAGTAATTGTGGATTTTGTCTTTCTAGCTGTAGAATATCCTGGCAAGGGAATCTTACGAAAAGAAAATACGGTCACTTGTTGATGTCTGTTTTTCTGGGAATGGTAGTCTTTAACCCATAACTTGCAAAATGGATTGTGCCTACTTGATTGGGACATCCCTGGTAGCTTGTCACAGGTCATTTCATGTCACTGATTGATGGATAAGCACAAAAAACCTAAAATTTGGGCTTCATAAGCAAAGCTTTCTGCACAAGTACCTCCTCAGGCTTACATCTTGTCATAGGCCTTTCATAAGGTCACCAATGATTCAAGAGATTAGGTACAAGCAAAGAGTAAGTGATCATGTATAAACTAGTAAGAGCTCAAAAAAGTCTAACAAGACATTCTGCCCCACAGTTAGTAATTTACATGACAAATGAGGCATATCACCAAGATACATATGGAGATAAAGTTTGTCTATCAAGGACTGGCGGTTTGAGGATTTCCCAGCTCAATGAAGGTGATTTTTTTTTCAGTTGTGAAGGAAAGTAATTTATTGAAGAGAGTTCTGTGATGATAGTATGTTCTAGTGCTAAGCTGTGGTAAGAGCCATTCTTCTTATAACAACGTAAGTCCTTTTCTCTTGGCAGAAATATTTTGTTAGGAATCTGCACCAGGTTGCTTGTATAGTGTCCATACACTGTATATTAAATTTAAAATTAGAGTTTGGATACCAATATTTTTTTTCTGCAAATCTCTCGTTTCCTTCCTCCCCCATTCCGCAATACCTGCTTGACTGTGTAGAATTCATGAAACTGGGGATGTTGTTTGGCAATAGATAAAAAAGTTCCAAGTATTACTTTATATTTTTATAAAATATGTAATGTCAAGTGATTGAAATATGCATGCATCCATATAAAGATGATAGTTTTGTTAATGAGGAGATTATTTGCATATATTTCTTTTCAAATGCATCAAATGATGCTTGCGTTTGAGTAACTAGTAGCAGATTGCCAGTGTCGTCAGAAAGGGGGCCCATAAGAGGAAGAGGCGTATAAGAATACCGCTAATTCTGTAGAACTAGTTGGGTTACCATGTGTTTCTGCTGCTGTCTACTTCTAGTTTTCCTATGTAATTAAATAGTTGTAGCTTACTGATTTTAATGAGTGATTCAATTGCAATACCTCTGTGCCGGAAGAGACCTACATTTTGAACAGCCTTATAACACTTGTGTAGGAAGATACTTGTTTTAAAAGGAATTTAAAAAAAAAAAAGTGTGCTTGGTCTGTAAAGTACTGTATTAATCTATTGCCAAAATGTAGTCAAATAGAAGACCTTAAGTGTAACCTTGCTACTGAGTGCTGGGGTTTTAAAGCTGCTTTTCTGACTCAAGTTTAGGACTTCAATATATTATTTTCAGCTTTATCTGTGAGAGATAGGGACTACTGAAGACAGACTTGCATGGACTGTGAGGGAAACTATCTTGTATCAATTAGTTGTTGGGTTTTTAAGTCTTAAAATACCTTTAAAACACTGCATTGCTTTCAGTTTAAAAAAGTTTTCTTACCCCACAGTGTTCATAGGGAAAGTACTGAAACGACTCTATGCTGAAACTTCGTCGTCTTCTCTTGCGCATACTTCAAGTGGAGAAGAGGAGGT
Organism: Pelecanus crispus; assembly: GCF_030463565.1. NCBI lineage: Eukaryota > Metazoa > Chordata > Aves > Pelecaniformes > Pelecanidae > Pelecanus > Pelecanus crispus. Next base: position 109,653,246 of record NC_134645.1, read on the forward strand.
GGTTCTTGGAAATCTGGGCTCAAAATCCAAAGAAAAGAATTTGGATAATGTTCAGACTTCATCAGCAGATGCTAGCACATCAACAGATACACCCTGCGGATCATTTCAAGGTGAGACTGCATAGTCCTTCTTCTGTTAATATGCTTTTAAATATAGTTACTTTACTTGAGAACAGTATAGTAATTACTTTTTTCATTTGTCGATACCAACAGACAAATTTGAATACAAGCGCTAGTGGTATTTAATACCTAGAACACTTGAGGTTAGTGCATAAGTCCTGTGAAAGCCAAGAAATAGTCTTTGTGTATATGCGTGAACACAGTGTTTAACAGTAGCTAATATGAAACTTCAGTGTAAGCTGTAACTGTCTTTGGTGTAATGTCTGTTGAACAGTGAGAAAACAGCTTACACTGGTACCACTCGGCTCAGCTATTAGAGATGCACCCAAAGATTGGTGGGAATACATGATCCAGCACTTCCTCCTGCCCTCATGTTGCAACAAAAGCCTCTTGGGGAACATAAACGCAACAGAAGGCAAATATTAATTCAGGCACTATGTTAGTACCCTGCTAAAGAGCATTATTTTGTGTGTGTTTATGCAATGAAAGTGGCATGTGAATATTTTGACAGGTAATTTAAAAGACCTTTTTCAAATGGGTTGTAGAATGTGGATGCTATGTGAAAAGATGGAGTTGCAAAATGAGGTAGCTATGGTATTACTTGTGGGTGAAAGGCTCTGTGCATAAGCATAGAAGTGTGAATTGCTTTGTGTTGTAGCTCATCTAAAACCAAACTTTGCCATAACTGAAAGAGGTTGTTAAACTGACTTGAAATAAAAAGGCATGTTTCCCAAGAGTACAAAAAGCTTTCTCTAGGGGAGGTGCTCAGCTAGACCTGTTAGTCACAAACAAGGAAGAACTGATTGTGGATGTAGTCCGGGGCAGGAGACTAAAGTCTTGAAAGAAGTGAGCAAAATGAGTAGTAGGATTAGAACCCTGTACTACAGAAGAACAGATGTTTGTTGTCGTCAGGGATCTGCTTGGTAGGATTGAATGGAAGACTGGTCTGAATTGCAAAGGAGCTCTGGAGAGCTGGTTGATCTTTAAGAATATCCTTCTCAAAGCACAAGAATAGCTCATTTTGACATGCAGAAAACTAAGCAAGTGTGGCAGGATGCCTGACTGAGCTCAGGTGTGTCAGGGAGCAACAAGGGGAAGGTGAGGGAAGGCTAGCTGGGACAAGGCAGGCACAGGAGCTGTCATCACTGTGGAAGCAGTCCCACAGTACCTGAAAAAGGAGAGCAGAGCATGTCTGGTAACAGTAACCGGGTTCAGCCAACAGCCTGGTAACACCAGGCAAGTCAATAGTGACAAGGCAGGTCTGATGTCAAATGCCAAGCCAGTACGTAAAGTCTATGAGTCAGGGTGTGCATCAGCTGGGGTATGTGCCCAGGGACAGGTATGGTTGTAGCCTAGCTCAGGCTGGGAGCTGCTTAAAAGCTTCAGCTTAAAAGCAGCTCCTGAGTGATGTGAGGGGTACCCCTGCTGAGGTGGCTTCTTGCAGGTCTTTTATAAGCAGCTCTTTCTTCACAAGAATCTGGATCAACAGCTGTGTGATATCAGAGAGCTGCCTGTAAGTGCAAGCAGCTAAGCTCCTAAGAGGGAGCTCTGGGCCCTTATGACACAGAAAGGAAATACAGAGGAGGTGAAAGCAGGTATTAGCTACCCAAGAGCACTATAGAGGTGTTGCCTGAGCATGCTGGGATGGAGTTAGGATGGCCAAAGCTCAGCTGGAGTTGAAACTCATGAGGGATGTGGGAAGAAACAAGGATGGGGGCAACAACTAGAAGCTAAAGAAAATGTGGGCCCACTGCTCAATGGGCAAGGGACTAGCGATAGAAGACAAGGAAAAGGCTGAGGTACTTAGTGCCTTTTTTGCCTGTTTCTACTGGTAAGATTTGTCCTCAGGCCTCCCAGGCCTCTGAGCCTAATGATAAAGTCTATGGGGAGTGAAGCATTACCCACAGTAGATGATAGCCGGGGAGTAGTTAAGCCAGTTGTGCAATTGCATGTCAGTGGGACAAGATGGTGTGCATCCAGGGATGCTGGCTGACCTCATTGTGAGGCTGGCTTCTATCCTCTTTGAGCAGTCATCACAATTGGGAGGTTCCTCAGTGACTGGAAAAGGCAAACGTCATACCCATTTTCAAGAAGGGCAAAAAGGAGGGCCTGGAAAACTGTGAGCATGTTGCAGAGTAAATCCTTCTGGAAGCTCTTTCCAAGCATGTGAAGGGCAAAAAAGGGAATTGGGAACAGTAAGTCTTGATTTACCAAAGGCAGGTTGTGCAACCCAGTTGCCTTCTGTAATGACATGACTGGCTTGTAGATTGGGAGGGCACAGTGCATGTTCTTTAACGTTTTTAGCAGGGCCTTCAACATAGTCTCCAGTAGTATTCTTATAGCCAAGAAGGTGAGATATCAACTGGGTAAATGAATGGTCAGATAGACTGCCAGGGTCAAAGGATGATTATCAGCAGTAAAAAGTGTGATAGATGGCCATGTGCCAGTGGTGTACCATGGGGATTAATACTGGAGTGCAGAGTCCTGTGTCTGACATGGAATAGCCAACAATACAGGCTGGGGTAACATGGCTGGAGGCAGCTCCACAGAAAAGGACCCTAGGGGTTCTGGTGGATGCCCAGTTGAACATGAGTCAGCATTGCATCCTTGCCACAAAGGCAGCTGATGACATACTGTGCTGTACTAGCAATGTAGCCAGCAGTTTGAAGGAAGCCATCGTTCCTTTTGTGAGACCACGCTGGAGCAGCATTTGTGAGTCCATACTGGAAGTACTGTGACCACTGGGCTCTTTAGTAAAAGGAAGGTAGTGACAAAGTAGAGTGAGTCCAATGGAGGGCACCATAATGGCCAGAGAGCCAGGTGATGTTATGTATGAGGAGAGACTGAGAGAATTGAGTTTGTTGAGTCATAAGAAAAGAAGGTCAAGAGGCAATCCCATTACTTCAACTACCAAATGGGAAGGAGGACTATAGAGAAGACTGAACCATGCAATTCTTGGAGGTGCTCAGCAACAGGTGAAGGGGCAACAAACAAGTTGTGGCAAGAGTAATTTTAACTAGATAGGGGAGCGAATTCCATCTTGGGGATGATCAAACATTGGGAATGGACTGCCCAGAGAAAGTGTGGGTAGCTCCATCCTTGGAGGAGCTGAAAACTGAACAGTGTAGTAGAAAACTTGATCTAATTGGGTCAAATTTTAATGTGGTTTGGGCTAGTGACCTCCAAAAGCCCTTTCCAACACACATTACTCTAGAAATCTGTGTTACTGGGGGGTTTTGTTTTTTAATTAAAAAACAAAAAAAGCCCCCCACCCAATCTGTAACAAGGTTGGCTACAGGGCTTTCTTACATATGTCTGTGGAAGAATTTGCTTTTAAAGGATTGTGTGGCAGTTGTACTGTATTGCATTACTGTGACAGAAGATTGCCTGGAAATCTCAACTTGTAGTTCCATTTGTTTGATACCCATTTTCTTTTTCAGATCAGTACTTCTAGCACTTCCTTTGTGTAGTGAGTAATGAGAGGCACATTTTCAAAAGGCTGATAAAGCATTAAGATTTTTCTATAAAATGATATTTGATAGCATTGGGAACTAATTGTCCTTTTGAAATAGGTAACAGGCTGTTTATTGGCCTGTGATGAAGTGCTAAATAAGCATGACTATGGAGTAATTTCTTAAGCTAAAACCACCTTAATTTGTAGTGAATCTATACCATTCCTCATAAAGTAGGGCCTGCCAAAACTCCCACTGAAGTGGGAGGTGAGGGGGAGAATTTAGTTGACCTTGTGATGTGTAACTGCTCTGATCATTTATACCTGGTTCCTAATATGTTCTTCAAGTTAATGAAACAAAAACTTTTCATCCAGAATCCTAATACAGGTAAAATATAGCTCATGGGAAAGGGAACATGCAGCAAAAAGAACAGTTCCGTATTTAGGATTTTCACAGCAAAGCAACAAGGCTGTTCTTGAAATTAACAGCAAACTAACTGAGATTGTTTTCTGTTGGAGGCAAGCAAATGCTATGGTAGTACAAAAAGGGTTCTGCCTTGATTGATGTGCTAAAAATGTGTAAATTTTTTTTTTAAAAAAAAAAAAAAGCCTTGAAGGCTGTTGCAGTGATAAACTCAGAAGAAGAAGAGTAATCAGTTACCTATCTGTGAAACCAACAGATAACTTAACCATTCTTCTCTGGTTATGATCTCATTTAAATTTAAGGAGCTCTTGCATGAATAGTCATTTCCATGTTGTGATTTTATGGCATTGGACACTGAAAGTACATGTTTAGTGATAGGCTGTAAGATTTGGAGCTATAAACTGCATGGCCTTGGAAAAGGGAAAACATAAAGGCATTTTGCGGGGGGGGCAGAGGGGTTTGGATCATATACTATTTTAAGTAACTTCTGTCTTGTAGACCGATGGTTATGGGGCATAACTACGAAACAGCTGATCATTTAAGTAGCAGTAGTCTAAGATGGACAATGGAAAATGAGAGGGATTATTTTTTTTTGTGTAGATATGAACTCCTTCCTAGTTTGAAAGTGATTATTAGTCCTACAAAATCTACTGAAAAATTTAATTTAGTGTCAATAAGAAATTGAGGATTTATTTTAAAAGAAGCTGACTTAAAGTCTACGTATTTTCTAGCATTAAATAACAGCTTTTACTATAAAACTCATCACAATGTTCTACTCACCTTTAACAGTTATTTTCAAATTGTGACAATACCATTACTGATATGCACAAACTAACCCCTCCCTAGATTCTTAAACTTATTGGAATACAGTTTGCAGCATTGCCTTAAATGTCTGCATCTTGAAACATAATAGGGACTTATGCCCATAAAATTTAAAGATCATACTTTTATATCCTGAAAATACTTGCATTTATATGCCTCTTCTGAGATCAAGTTGAAGTTGAGATGCTTAAGTATATAGAAGATCAGGACCCATGTTAACAACTGGTTCTCATTTAATTTTGGAAGATTAATAATTTAGTATCAGAAAGTGTTGTCCCATAAAGCTCCCCACATAGTTCTGGTACTAAAGCTTACAATAAGACCCAGAATAACTGGAGATTGAAGGAAAATTTTGAGGGATGCTGTCCTTTGTGACTACAGAGTGATCTCCTGAATAATATTTGCATTTTCTTTAGGAAGGCAGTAGTTCTGTTAGGGATGAAGAAAACATGTGGAGGTGCCATGCTTCTGAACCCCAAAGGAGGAGGATAGTTGCTTATGTATTATCTCTCAAAAAGAGGATTTTTTTTTTTTTTTTTTTTAAGTGACTTTAAAAAAACCAACAAACCCAACCACCTGCCTGTGGCCAAAATTTCTGTTCAAGGACATACTAAGATGTAGTTTCCCTTTGGATTCTAGTTGTCCTAAACCAGATTTTTTTCCCCTATTCTACCAAAATACTTAGTGGGGAAAATGAATGTAACCAAAATAGGGGTTCCCCCCTCCCCAGGACAATTAGATAAGACTTGCTAAACACTTCTCCCTTTGAGGAACCTGATTCTTCCATTGCAAGAGCTATAGTTCTTAATTTCAGAAGATGTAAGAAAAGAGTTTTTTCTTGCTTCAACATAAAATTAAAAAGGGTCTAGATAACCAGCTTTATTACCTTAAACCATTTAAAAGTTACACATACATGTAATAAACCTGAGCTGCCTTAGCAGGCAAAGTATTAAAGAGAGCAAATAGAAAACTGAAGGCTCCTACAAATAAGAGGACCCAATTTCTTTGTTTCACTAAGCTTGCGACTATTCTTCCAAGTGCAGTATTATAAACACTTAAAAACTTGTACTGCAAAAAAAAAAAGTAAGTCTGGCAAAGACTGAGAAGATGTTTCTAAGTATGAATTACTTGGATATGACCTTTGACTACTTTGACCAGATTTTGTTCTGAGGATTGATTTTGTTTGTTTCTGACCCTTGTTAGAGGAGGATCTACTTGCAACAAGCACTGATTTCATGGAGAATGTTTCTCTTGAGCTCTGCAGTTGTTATTTCTGTACTTTTGTTGATACTTTAAAACCTCACTAATTATTTTTAATACCTTTAGAGTATGTATTCAAAGTAGACGTGCATGCTTCTGACTAGAGACTTGCTAGTTGTAGAACTGGCTTTTTTAATGGCCTCCTTAGTCTCAGGCCTTTTTCTGGGTCAGAATTATCACCACTTTTTAAAGGACTTGGGATTTGCTGTTTAGCATCTTCCTTACAAAAATTAAAATTTAAGAGTTGTTGAAGAAGGATAATTTTATACAAATTAAATGTATAGTATTCAATTTTTCTGTATAAAGCATGCTGTTCTACTTTTGGGTTTTGTATTTTCCCTAATTCTGAAAGAGGAAATTGAAATGCAGAGAGCCTAGACAGAGTCTCAGATCTTATGGAGATAACCTGTTTGATCTTTTTTGTCTCCTTCATTCATTTAAGAGGTAATGAAGAAAAATACTAAGCTATTATTACTCCTAAGTTTTAGGGTTTTTTAAAAAATGGGAATCCATATGATGCTATATAAATGGAGAAAATGCAATTTACTCTATGTTCATTGAACATGAATGTCTATCAACTGTGAAATATCCCAGCATTGTTATCCTTTATAAGGAATTCCTGGCAAAATTTAGTACAGCTGTGTAATTTTGTGTGTGTGTGTGTGTCCTCCTTCTTACTTTTTCCATTTAAGTTATTAATGCTGTCAGTATGCTGCATTTAAGAAATCATCACTGGGACACCTGGACTGTGTCCTTACTCACCCTAATCCTGTCTTCCTGCAGCCGTTCTATTATAGAAAACATAAGTTTGTGACAGAAGTGCCTAGAAGACAAAACTTCTCTAAAAAATATGCATGGACAGCCCTGGCTTTTAGTTGATCAAATTGATGAAGTGTATATACTTAAGAAATTAAACCCTAGCAGTACCCAGTGCAGTAAACAGCTTTAGAGACTTGTTAAACAGTTCAGCTTCGTTTTAGTTAATTGCACTGAAAAGCTGTCTATTATGAATAAGCTAAAGAGCAACAGAGATTATAATTATTATACAACAAAGTGTTGTCTCACACTCTTATGTTCTTCTCTCAAGGGTTTAAAAATTCTCTCATTACATGCTATATTACAGTGGCATTGTACTGTGAAAATGGGGCAGATATATCCAGAAGTGAGCGAGAGTATTTGACTGCAGACACCAACCGCTGGTGGCTACGGTAGAAATGGTGCCCAAGCTGGTAGCTATATGCCTGGGGGGAATGCAGAGATCTGGGGTTTGGGGGAGGAGAGAGAAAAGAAAACCCAACAAAAAAACAAAACACAAACAAACAAAAAAAACCTGTCTCTGTTCAGACTGAGTGGGCTGCATGTATAATATCTAACTTCTGTTGTGACAGAAACAGCCTTATAGTTTGGTCTCCAGTTTCCCCCATCCATGCTTCCCCCCCTGTCCCTTGCTGGTTGGCAGATTCCTTCCTTTTCCAATGCTTTTCTGTATATACATTAACTCATTCTTCTCTTCTCTTCTACATTTTTTAATTTCAAACAGCTTAGCTGTCATAGAGAAATCTGCTGGCCTCTGTGACAGCTGAAAGCAATTTAACAAGTAGCTCATCTAATAGTATATAGCGGTTGCCTAATTGGAGCAGAAAATGCCAGCTTTAGCTGTAAGTGTAAACAAGTTCTAAACCCAGCTGTAGGAAAACTAATTATCTTGTGAAAGGAAACAGAAAAATGGCTTGTGTAAGAACTTCATAAAATGGACTTGTTTCAGCTAGAGAAGGGCTGATACAGTCCTAAGGTGAATCTAGCATAGTAATTGTGCGTGTTAGTGTTCTCACTGTCCACCTTGTCTCCTTGTTTGAAATCCTTTTTAATGTATTGATTACAAAACAGGTTGTGTGAGATGCCTCCCCTGGCCCTGTTTGCACTGGGGAGTTTATTGCTTTAAGATGCCATTGTCAAAATCACAGTTATTCAGAACCAAATTTCATTTCAACTGTACCCTTTAACCATTATTTGAAAAGAGGAAATACTTATAATGTGAACTTGGTACTGAACTAAGTTCAGGGCAAATGATTTTCCATAATATTTTGTGCTTCTGTAGTTTGCATTATTTATACACAAAGAGGAATGGATTCCTGCTGATGAATTCCAATTATGGAATAAAAATGTGTGTGTTGGGGGAAAAAAGTTTAGAACTTAAAATTTGTTTACTTTTATTCTGATGAGCATATCTGTTTATTTCCTGGTCTAGTTTCAGGTAAGTCCCAGTAATGACATAATCACTTAATCAGTGATGGTAATTAACTAATTGCAACTTAGACTTGGCCTTTTAGATTTAGTGTTGTTGCATTTATTTAAAAAAAAAAAATGTTGATTGACAGGGATGTATTTGGCTTTTGAAAAGTGTGTTGAACAAATAAGATCTGCAGCACTAGGAGAAATAATTGAGCTGAGTACTAACTTAAGATTTTTAAGATAACTTTATTCTCCTGTTTATACAGCTAGAATTCTTAGACATCTAAATAAAATACTGCCTATAATCATCATATACCAGGACACAGGAGACACTGAAGCTTTTAAGTTAAATAAATAACTGATAATAATAAATATTTAATACATAGTAATAGGGGAATGTAGATGTTTTAATTGTTCATAGGTAAAAATTCCTCCTCAGACAATGAGTGAGAACAAGAGGAAGAAGGATTTCTACTTTTTTAATGTGTTTTTTCTGTTTGACAAAGAATGTCTGCCACTTCTAATGTAATGGAACTCAGGCTGAGTTAGAATGGTAAGTCCTGTCTCCAGTAAAATGCGCTATAACGCAGCCTTTCTAGGTGTCTAAAAAAAAAAAAAAAAAACCTATGTGTGGGAGGTGATGAGGGAAATAAATTTGAGCTTTCTTGTTCCTTGTTTTTTATTAATTTCCCATCCCAACTTTGGGCCTTGTAAAATGGGTATATCTTTATTGACCTCAATTTCCTTCTGAAGTTTTTGGTTTCCATCAAGCTGAAGGAAAAGACAATAATGAGGAAGTACTTCTGAGGATTTTCTCAAGCTGTTTTTCTTCTTTTAATGCTCTAGTCCTCTGAGCATCAAACCTCCTCTCTTCCCTCAAAGCTTTACTGATGTAACAAGGTCTGTAAATTCCGAGTTTGACTATGCCACTTTTGTAGATAACTTTTGCATTTATTCTACTGGAAATACTAACAGAAAACAGAATGGTTTAAAAACGTGTTTTAAACCAAACTTAGATGGTGATGTCACTTTTACTAGCCACAAAAGAAAGCTTGTAAGGAATGAAAAGCAAGAGAAAACAGTGCCTGGGGGTTTTGTTTTGTTTTCCTTTATATAGATATATAATGACCTATGGCATAGTTAAAATAGGAAAAAAAAAAACTTTGTTTTTTAGGTCATCTTACACTTGTTTCAGCTCTTAAGAAAGAAATTGGATTCCTGCTGTTAATACAAATGAGAATATGATAAGGCATAGTATTCAGTGGAAATGAATGTTAATTTTATACTGAAGAAGCTATAATCTAGATGGAAATAAATACATAGCCATAAAAAGTGTAAGTGCAAATGTGTTTGTGGAAATAAACTGCTAGCCCTTATAATGAGAGAAATCATAAGACAGTGTGGCAAAATGCTATTGTATTGGAAAGACTACACTAAGCCTGCAGAGTAGATAATGAGACAGCTTTGAGAAATAATTCTGGGCAAATAATTGCCACAAAAAAGCCCCATCCTATTCTAAAGCCCTCAAGAAGGGGGCTTTGATTGCCCTTTATTGCGAATAAACCCTAACAGCAGTTTTAGGAGTTGAAGATCTCGGCACTGCTGGATGACAGCACTATAGTTACATGTTTCTCAGCTGGATGATGAATGTGAATAAGGAAATGTTAAGATAACCTGTAACAGGTGTTTGAACCTTAGTACAGTAGATTTGAGTAAAACTGAAAGTTAATTTAAAACACAAAACAATTTAAAAAGAGAACAAATAAAATCCAAAGTAGATGGCTTTTCCAGCATGCAGAGGGCCTAACAAAAGGTAACTAAGTTGGTAATATTTGCAGAAGTGTTTGAGATACTTAATACAAGATGAGTGCATGGATCATCATTCATTTGGATGCTGTCACTATTCCTCTTTCCATTCTCCCTCCCTTCTAATCATACTTATGCTTGAACAGGAAGGCTGAAATATAGCTTGTCAAATATATATATATATATATAACCTTCTTTCAGAAAATACTACAATGTACTTAGCTGAAAAGGGTTGGGAATCAATCCCACCAAACTCATGGGTACCACTGAATCTGGCTTCACTGAAAATCCAGTTATTATCTTAGTACATTGGAAAGGACAAACTAAGTCTGGCCATCAGCTACCCTCTCCCTTTTCCATTCTCTTCAGTTTGCATGCTCTCCACAGGGGAGAGAGCCCGGAGGGAAGCTGCTGTCAGAGCTGGTTTCAGACCCTTTATCTGTGCTAAGCCTTAGGCAAGCGTTAGCTCCCTAGGGATCTGCCTAGTGAAACCTGGTACTCATCTGAGCTCCTAAGAAGCCTGGTGGTCATGAGGATGAGGCAGAGGTTGTCATACACTAGTCTTATTTCCTCACGTGTGGAAAAGGTGGGATGAAAGAGAAACTACTTGTGCACTTGTTGGCTTACCATCAGTGTGATAACTGGCACAACTCATTACAGGCCAAGGAGCCATGGGCTATGGGTAGAAAAAGGCATTTTCATTCAAAAATAAATCTTGAACCTAGTTTTATTTATCTAAGCAAGTGTATTGAGTCACCAAGTCATAAAAAGGAATGCTTAGGGAAGACTCCCATAACTACTGACTTTGTTTACTTTATGGTCAGTTCCATTCTTTGAGAAGAAGGAGCAATGTCTGTAATGTAGACTTTCTCTTCTTAATGAAGTGAAGCACTTCCTGGTGATGTGAAGTGTCAGGAGGGAGGTTGGAATGAACTGATTTGAGTGACAGTGTGCTACTAGACACGAATGGTATACACCCTAAGAACTGGGAGCAGTCTTCTGTAATATAGCTAGGCTTCTACAAAAAAAAAAAAAAAAAATCTGGGAATGCAGTGAAAACATGCTATTTTACAATGGCATTGTACTGTGAAAATGGGACAGATATATCCTACCTGCAGCAGTGAATTTGTACAGAAATAATTCATCAACTACTCCAGTCACCCAGCAAAGTAGTGCAACATTTCCATTATTGTGTGATGGTTATCATTTGAGTAAAACAAATGACCAGCAGTAAGTGACTGTCTGTTCTTTGCTAGGTTGCTTAGTATCATAATCATTTTTTTCTCTCTATCCAGTGTGATTTATCTAGTATTGAGGGAGAGAATCCTGCTGAAGACTGAGGTCAAGCAGCAGGAATTATGCAGCACTCCAAGGAAAAGGTTTGTACTTCCCGATTGCACAGAAGACTACTTGAGCTAAAAGATTCTGCTTTTGTGGAAAGCACTCTAGCGTATGTGTTGACTTGAGACTGGAAAACAATCCTGTGAAAGTCAACCTGTGAGCAGAGGATACTGTACACAATATAACACCTCATGTCCCAGAAGTTACTCTCACATACATACCTTACCGTTACAGACTATAGCTTGATGTTCAGGAGCTTGGGTATCATCTGAACAAACATGTGTCTATGTTAGGGGACGGGGGGGTATTTAGGATTGCCAGATTTGTTTTATAATGTTGTTTATAAATGCTGAGGAAGGACAGTTTGATGTCTTAACATTGATCAACTGGAGAAGTACCTATTTTTCAGTACCACAGTTCAGGAGGACCCTCAAAGTGTGTATGTTCTATAGTTAGTCACTGATACAAGTTTTGCTCCACTTCAGTTTATGAAGGTTTTTTGGGTGAGACAAAACTCTCTTGCTTAGGATTTGCATGTGCACAGTCTTAAAAGATGCTTGTCTTGCTAGTCAATGAAGGGAAAAGTGATAGGGATCTATATTGTGTAAAGAATTGTATATGTGCATTGGGGATTGTCATAACGTTCAGGTTGTAGTCTCAATCTCACTTTGAAATAAAAAATGAGGAGTAGCTAGAACATGGTCATATTCTAGCTTACGTAATAAGTAAAAATGTATTTTACTACAAACTTTTAAAAGGAGGTAACAGACCTTCTTCAAGCCTTATTTTTGTCCAGGTCGTATCTATTGTAACACCACGCAGTAAGTGCTTACTAAGAATAATGACCTTTGTAGAAGGTATGACACTGAACTAATCAGAGCTTGGATTTGATCCAGCATCAGTCCCTCTCTTCCTGTGCTTTTCTGTAAAGACCTCTTTTGGGGGATGAACTTTTTCTTCCATTTGGAGAAGTGATAGCTGGGTGTTTCCAAGGGATAATTTTGTGGAAAAGATCACGGTCTTGGTCAGATTGGGCTAACTTGACGTTTTTTTGGAGGAGGCTGCAAGATGTTCTAGCTGACCTCTGGACTTGGGTCCTCTATTTGCTCCGAGTCCTGCCCTACGGGAGCACAGCAAAATTGGGAAAGGCAAAATTTCTGCGTAAGGTTGTGAAACTCTACGGGCTGCAGGTGCCCCGGTTTTGTTAGTGAGGGGCTGTGGGGCGGCCGCTGTGAGGGGAGGCCGGGGCTGCCCCGTGCCGGACACAGCCGGTTCCAGCCGGCTCCAGCCGGCTCCAACCGACCCAGCGCAGGGCACGGCTGAGCCCGCAGCCACCGCGGTGGCGCCTCAGGGAAAGAGTATTTAGGAAAGGAGAGAACACTGCCGGGAGAGGAGGGAACTAAAAGGAGCGACAACAGTGGGAACACCAGGGTCAGGGGAGGAGGAGGTGCTCTGTGGTGGAGCAAATGTTCCTGAAGGATTGCAGCCCACGGAGAACCTCACTGGCGTAGGGGGAGAGTGAGAAGGAAGGAGCAGCAGAGAGAAACCATTGCATGCTGACTGTAAACACCCACCACTGCTCGCTGCCTCGCTGAAGGGACTGGTGTAACCTGCAGCCATAGTTAGCGGGGAGAAGTTTGGAGTGAATATGAGCCAGGGGAGGAAAGGTTTTTTTTTTTCCCCCTAGTATTTTAATGTTTGCTTCTTTCTATTTTGCTTCTGTTTCCCAATACCTGAGTCAGTAAACAAATATTTCAAGTAATTGGCAGTAAATAAGTTAATTTTCCCAAGCTGAGTCCGTTTTGCCCACAGCAGTAGTTGGAAAGTGATCTCCCTGTCTCTGACCCATGAATCCCTGTTCTTCCCATTTTTTCCCCACCCCACCATCGTCCTGCTCAGGGGGGAGAGAACGAGCATATGGGGGGGCAGTTTGGCTGCTAGCCAGGGCCAGCCCACCACAGAAACTAGAAATTATTTGGTCTCTGCCCAGGGTTTAATCACTCTTACCAGCAAGCAAAGGACCAAGATTATATGAACATGTGTTCTGGCCATGTCTGTATTCAAGGTGTGCTCAAGGATGCTTTGTGTTCAGGCAACTGGAATCCATGCTAGTGTTATGTACCACCATTCTGAGCTGCGGGTAGGGGAGAGTTTAAGGATACTGAAAAATAGTCTTAAAACAAAATATACTGTGTCTACCTGAGATGATGACAGACTAGGCGGTTGGCAATTTTACATGGCTAAGGCGAGATGGCAGCTTCACCATCAGCTCCTTCTTAAAAGGCCTGATGCTTGTTTGTAGTAGGATAGCAAGAGAGAACATAGCTAGCCAAGCTACTGACATACTTGCAGATGTAACCTTGGTAACGGCGTAGTTTAGATGCACTTCCCTACTCTGTGCACAGGGTTGATTTACATGCAAAGGAGCTCTTCGTGTGGGGAATGTTGTGGAGAACAACATGACTAGGAGACAACTCGATTCAAAATATTTATTCCGTATTCTTGGTTTGCCTTTAAGAGTAATGCTTGTTCTTTTTTTGGTTTTGTAAACGTCCTTTAGATGCCTTTTATTTTTTTTTCCATAAAACAGAATTTCAGAAATGGGATTCATAACTTTTAACTAAGAGAAAGAAGAGCGTTCTTTAATATCTCCAGTATCTGATTTCTTTTGTTAGTCAAAAAACCCTTTTTATGTCACACTTTTGTAAGCTTAGCCATTTGCTTTGCAGCAATGGTTACAATTTTATAACCAACCCATCTCCTCTTAGCTCAAGGAGAGTATGGCCCCAGGCTGGAAAAATCCAGACTTAATGGCTTGAGACTGGGAGATTTGTTGATACACTGAAGTTATACAGTTGTATGTATACTTTTTTTTTAATGATATGTTAACAGTTCAGTTTGACATACTTGCACAGGGTTAGCAATGACTAATGCTTGATTTATGGTTTGTAAACTACTTGAAGATGCATATGGGGTGAATAAATAAGTAATTTGGGGGACTCCCATTTAAACAGGTTGACTTAAAAAAAAATGGCTTGAATCATCACTCATTTACATAGTAGAAGTTGTTACTGTTCTTTGTAAGATAGGTGTTACAGATAGTCCCCCAAATTCTGTCATGTGCAACTCTTTTGTACTGGGAAGTTAATATCCCAATGTATCTATTCCTTTTATGATTAAAGGGTTTGAGTTAGTCAGGACTGCTGGAAATTGAGTTTAATGTTTTCATGGTCATCTTTGTTCTACAAAATCTAAATATAAAGGGGAAAAAAGGGGAAACTGGAAATTGTTCAGAATGGAGTAGTAACTCAAGAAACATTTATACATTTAAAACTATCACCAATTAGTGCTTCATCATTAATCAACCTGGGGGGGGGGGGGGGGCGGGGAAAGCAATGCAAGTACTGCCAGTTCAGTGATTTGGCATTGTCTTAGTAGAAAGGATCTGTTGAAGAATTATTCCAAATTAACTTCTAGTGGATCTTTTTCCAAATCACATAATTGCTCTTCATCATCTTGTATTATTTATTTCTTTTCCTTTATTACTCTTTAAAGTAAGCATCATCAATACCAGTCTGAAATTTTCTGGCTTTTTCAATAAAAACCCAATAACTTCCTAATGCATTCTCAAAACAAAATTACTATGTCCTGATGAAAACAAGGGTGATGTAGCTTTTGAAAAGTGCCTTGAATGTTCTGAAATGTACTTTATCAGAGATGTCTAAGATATCAGTCATGCTGAACTCTTTGAAGACCTGAGAAATGTCAGTGTGTAGTTAAATTACATATTTGCATACAGTGTGTATAGTTAAATTACATATTAGAAACATAGATCCCTAACAAGAATTATTTCCATCAGACACAGCTGCATTTTAAATGTTTAGGTGTTAGTCCAAGCATAGCTGCAGCTTGGTAATAGACTTGGATGATCTGGGATCTTCTAGCAAATTTGTGGTGTAAGGAGGTTAATTGTGTCCACCTGTCAAAGATGTTTTTAATATCTATTATTTTAACACTTCCGTCTGTATGTTTTAAAGGGATAAATTGCCCCCAAGAAGGGAAGGCTAGTGCTGTGTCTGTGCTGGCTTATGGAGCTGGCTGAGTGCAAAAAGAACACGCTGAACCATCTAAAATTATGTTGCAGCATCTGGAGACACCCTGAGCATCCTGGCCTTATGGAAAGGCTTTTCATGCAATCAGAATGCTTTGGGTTGGAAGGGACCTTTAGAGGCCATCTAGCCCAAACCCCTGCAGTGAGCAGGGACAGCTTTAACCAGATCAGGTTGCTCAGAGCCCCAGCCAACCTGACCTTGAATGTTGCCAGGGATGGGGCCTCTACCACCTCTCTGGGAAACCTGTTCCGGTGCTTGACCACCCTCATTGTAAAAAATTTCTTTCTAATGTCTAGTCTAAATCTATTCTTCTTTAGTTTAAATCTGTTATTCCTTGTTCTGTCACAACAGGCCTTGCTAAAAAGATTCTCCCCATCCTTCCTGTAGGCCCCCTTTAAGTACTGAAAGGCTGCAATAAGGTCTCCCTGCAGCCTTCTCTTCTCCAGGCTGAACAACCCCAACTCTCTCAGCCTAGCCTCATAGGAGAGGTGCTCCAGCCCTTGGATCATTTTTGTGGCCCTCTTCTGGACCTGCTCCAACAGGTCCATGTCCTTCTTATGCTGAGGGCCCCAGAGCTGGACACAGTACTCCAGGTGAGGTCTCACCAGAGCAGAGTAGAGGGGCAGAATCACCTCCCTCGACCTGCTGGCCATGCTTCTTTTGATGCAGCCCAGGATTTGGTTGACCTTCTGGGTTGCAAGTGCACATTGCCGGCTCATGTCCAGCTTTTCATCCACCAGTACCCCCAAGTCCTTCTCCACAGGGCTGCTCTCAATCCCTTCATCCCCCAGCTTGTATTGATATCGGGGGTTGCCCCATCCCAGGTGCAGGACCTTGCACTTGGCCTTGTTGAACCTCATGAGGTTCACAGAGGCCCACCTCTCCAGCTTTTGTCTCCCTGTGGTTGATCTCTACTGTTGTCACTACTGAGCAAAAAAATACAGTCTGCTATTTGGACTGGTTTCATGTAACTGGAACAGAGATGCGTCTCTGTCATTCCTACAGAGTTCTTGTCTGGTGAAGAAATGAAAAGTTTATGCTGCTACTCTTGCATGTATTTTTAAATACCTTTTAAAGGGGAGAGAAATCCTACAAAAACAGTCTATTGCCATCATCACAAATAGTCTCTTGTACAATGAAATAGTTGCAAAGCTGGCCCTTGGCACTCTCTCCCCCCCGAGAAAGAAGCAGAGAAAGGATGAGGAGATGAGTCCTCTTGGGCAGGCACTGCTGAGACTTAGTCAAGTGTGGCTTTCAAACTTCCGTTATCTTTGCACCCTTCAGAACAGCGTAGGCTATGTCTAAAAGGTCTGCAAATGGACAAACCACAGTTCTGTGATTCTTTTTCCATTGCTTCTCTTACTTTGTAATCAGCTTGTATCTCTCCATCCATTGATCTTTTATGAAACAGTTCTTAAAGAAATAGTGTCTGCTCATGCTGAATGAGGAAAAATGCATAGAGTGTCTCTTAAAAATCACTGTAAGAGGAAGCGTCTTCTGAAGGTAGGGCAGAAGAGTTGTCTGATGCAAGGGGGAAAAAAAAGTGTTTCTGGTGGAAGCAACTAAGCTGTGGAGTGTTTGTTTATTTGTAGCTGCTATGGAATTCAGTGCAATTTTCTTGGTCATAGGATAATTTCAGTGTTCTACACCTGACTTTCTCTCACTTCCTTTTCCTTTACAAGGATTTTCAAGACCACTTATTGTCATTGCTGTAGCTGGGAAACGTTTGAGAAAATCCATAATAAGATCAATAGCCAGACACTTTGTTTTTTCTGTTTTGTAGGTAGTGACAATACAGTTCTGTCTCCAAGGAGAGTGTACACAGTGAATCTTCCTCCGGAGGGTTACGTTGCAGTTACTCCAGATGCTGTTAGTATTTCAGTTTCTGAAAACTCAGACAGTAGTGCTGACTCAACAGGTAAGTCTCTATGGTTGTTGCTTTGATGAATTTTTCTCAAGAGAAGCTTCTTAGCAAATCTTATCGAGTAGATCCAAATTGCAACAATTATTTAAACAGATGCTGCCAGTGGGTGTCACTGTTTTGCAACATAAGCAAAATGAGGATGTACATCCCTATGGGTTCATTTCCGTTGCTAGAGTCTGAAGACCAGATTCAACATTTGGTTACAGCCATACAGTTCCACTGATATTACTGAAGTTACATAAAGTGTAACTGCAGATAAAGTCTTCAGCTCCCCCCTGGCTCAAGTCCCACATGTATATTCATATTATGCCTGCTTACAGTCATATTATTATTAAGAATAAATGTTAGATAAATCTGTTTTTAATAAGTCTTACTCCTGATGTTCTGAGGAATTCAGCAAAGATTTAATGACCTTTCAAATTTACCCTTCCCAGTTAGAACAGACATTCACCTGATCGGAGTTGTTGGGGGGAGATACCAATCCTTTAGTGCTGAGACACTTTCTAATGAGAAACTGTGACCCAGGTAAATTCAGAACCAATATTTAGTGTTGTCAAAGGGTACAAGAGAAGCAACACAGGATCTGTAAAGAAGTGGGCTCTAAGTTGACCTCAGTTAAAAATGTGGTTTTCTGAATGGTGTTGCCAGAATTAAATTGATTCTTTCTGTCTTAGAAAGAAATCCTAAGCTTAGATAAGACAAACTCATTTAGGTTTTTTTAATTGCTGTGTTCCTGTTGATGTTGATGTATGGATGTTTGTCCAAAATTGTGTATCACTGTCACTTGCTGCTAGGGGCAGTCTACAGCAAAGAAAATATCCAGGTGAGCCTGCTGAAGTAAAACATTTGATAAGCAGTGTTTATTAAACTACTATATCTATTTTGGCCTGGAGACTGCCTAAATGTAAGGAAAACCTAAGATATGACCTGCAGATACAGAAAGGCAAATGCTTCTTGCCTTTGAAAACAGTACCCACAGGGGTGAATTTTCGGCTTGGAAATTGGGTCTGCACTCTATTCTGATCTCCATTCAGAATCAGAATACAAGTAGAACTATCAAAGTAGCCGAAGAGACTGAAGCAAAGCACAGCAGGACTGGTGGCACATCAAGAATGTTCTTTCTTGCTGTGAAATGGTTTAAAGACATTTTTTGGATTGGGGAAGAAGTAACTTTATCAGAGTAATGTAACAGTAGATCTTGATACTGTTGGGATTATGGATAGGAAGGTATTCTAATGCACAGCTTCCAGGTTGTGCTTTTCTGTTTGTTAGATAGGATTCATGTTCGGAATCCGGAGTCTGTTTCTAGACTGTTCTTAAATTTGTTTAGTTACACTGTTCTCTTTGGACAGTTCATTTGGTTTCTGTTTCCCAGCATGTCAGATTCAAGGTGCTTATTTTGATATTGAAGTACCCTTTCTCTCCGTCCATGCCATATAATCTCTGTTTATTCTTTGGTGTGATCTCCTTTCAGATATTAGAAGGACGCTCCCGTTCTTCTGTATTTTGCTAATAAGACTAAGTGAACTCTCATAATACTTTGTAGGTAAATAGACTTATAACATTCACTTTTATGTAGGGACTTAAGTGACTTCTAAATAAAATGTTAGAATGCAGGCCTCTGAACACTACTGCAACTGAGATATATCCTTATTAAGGTATCGGCCCAGAACTTTTGTGGCAAATTTACTCAGCTTCTGTTTAAAATCAGTATGTGGTGTGTGTTAGATGTTGATATATTGCATAGCAGTAAAGTAGAATAGAATTTAGGATTGCATTATATTGTCCCTTTTTAGGGTCATATAAATATTTGTCTGGTTTTACAATGCATAGATTATTGAACAGTGTCCTTACTTGCTCATTTTTTAGATTTAATCTTTTCCTCTAGTATTTCAAAACAAACACACCTCAACCATGATAGCAATAAGTAGTGTTCCGGTGTTGCTTAGTGACAGTATTGACTGTTTGGATGGTGATGTCTTTTAGCTGATCCCAATCTCAGTGTTCAGGATGAGTAGGTTTTGGACTTCAGCCACTTTTTTTAACAATTAACAAATGCATCTGGAGTTTTGGGAGACTTATTTTTGGATTGGTTTGTTACTTGACTTTACAGTTTACCACGGAATCAAGAAAAATTAAGTTTGAAGTGATCTTTGGAGGTTTTTAATCTATATTCTCTTTGCAAGGTAGATTTGACTATAAATGTCATTCTTGCCAGGTATTTGCCTGATTTGTTCTTAAAAACCTCCCCATAGGGAGATTTTTCTTACATGCCCTTTTCCATTTGCTCTAGTGTTGCACTACACTTTAATGCTAGACCTTTCTTGCTTCAGTTTAAGGCCCTTATTATTTGTTCTGTCTAAATATGGATTGCAGAATTAGAGATCTGTGCTAATCCTGCATGGCTGAGGGACATGGTTAACTTTACTCATGTGTATGTCTTCTGTAGTATTTAATTTAAGCACATATATAAAATCTGTTGCGGGACGAAGGCTGTTATTTCAGGCAGTGCTCATGAAATACAAAAGAAACAGTTTAGACAATCACACCATGGATTACTTAGTTTGCTCACCTAGATTTGACTGTATATCCCTTATTTAGATCTTTTTGAAAGGATAAAGGAAAGCGCCAATGAGAGCCTTTGATACTGAAGAGAAAAAGAGTGAGCATGCATGTCTGTATGTATGAACATTCTATATGTATAAAATAAATCTGTTTTGTTTAGAAGTGCCTCAGGTAATCCCAGAGAACCAGCTCCGTAAGGCAGAATGCAGATCTAGTGGTTGCATTGTTTTACTCCTAATACTATCTATATAATATATTTTGAAGGGCAACAGGCTATGTTCTGCTGTGCTTCCAAAAAAATGGAGCATGTTGTAAATATGCTGGGTAACAAAAGGCTGCCATTTTAGCCTTTTCTAGCCTTTGGACCTAGAAGTAAGGGGAATAAATTCTGTGGAAATGCAAACAAATAGAAACCTGACTCAGACAATTTCGTTGGTTATCAAACCTGTCTCGTGAAAATCATCTGACTGTATTTTGGGATTAAAATTTTTCAGTTGTAACTTAGCAAATCACACTGATATATAACTGTGCCTTTTCAGTAAATTAAGAAAACCAAATCCATGTCTATCTGAATTAATATAACAAGATTATCAAGAGGAATATATATGCCATGGCTGATATTTCATTGCATTAAATTCATCTGTGGAAGAATGAAATATTCAGTCACTAGAATACGAATTTAGATATCAGCTGTTTTTGAGAAGTTATTTAAAAGTTGAAGTTACTTACAACTATAAACTAAAATAATTTCTTGTCAGCTCTAAAATGTTTGGGTTTGTCCATTATTATTATTTTTTAAACTAGTAGTTACATTATGGTTGATTCTGTCAGAATGAAATGAATCTTGTCCAGACTAGTTTCTGAACAACGGTGGGCAGGGGGGAGGGAGGGGATATGGGAAGCAATGCAGGTCTGTGTGAATATTTCAGTATGTCTTTCTTCATCTATTGCTGCATGTTGTTTTTAGCACTTCAAATAACCTTTCAAATACTTTTTCCTCTGTGTCAAATAAATTGTGACCAGTTATGCACGTAACATTATGCAGTCACCTTGTGATGCATGCATAGATGACTAATGGTATTGGGATTTAAAATTTTGTGAAGCATCTTGGCTTCCACATGTAATTCTGTTCTGCGTTTCCCAGAGGTGTGGGAAATAAAGCTGCTCTTTCAAGTTTGTTTTCTTCATGTAAGCAGGTGATTGATCAACCTGTAACAATGAGAAGAAAATCCAAGACTGCCTTGTGTTTCAGGAAAATAATGAAAAAATTATCCAACATTCTTAAAATAATAAATTGGACTTAGGTGTCTAATTTTTAAAAACTCCCTTGACTGTTCTGGAGGAATTGAGTCACTATGATGGTGTGATCATGTCAGCCTTCTGTTGACTGAACTGAGTAACAGGAATTAGACAGTCAAGGGAGGAAATATTGCAGAGAATTTACATTGGTTTTCAAATTATTTTCATGTTGACTTTGGTACATATTAATGCATTGCTAACTTTCTTTTAGCAATAGACTTCATACTTTTGACAAGGGCATTAAAAATGTGTAATGTTCAAGCTACAGATAAGTTATCATCCGTCAAATTCTGGTCATAAACTCAATATCCTCATAGCTTAAAGCTCTTAAATCAGAGATCAAAACTAATTTATTTTCATTATCTATTTAATGATAAATATTTCTTCAGTAGTTGTCACTTGAGAGATACACCATCATGTTTAAAAAGGTGTCCTTTATGAAAGGAGAATCCAGGAAACTTTAATTATGTGTTCCATAACTTAATAGGAAGTGGTAGCTTAGTTTTTATTTGTTTGGGGTTTTAGTTCCATGAGATGAACTTAAATTGTGGAGTTCTTGCTTCTTATTTTCAGACAGGTGAAATAATAGGAAATACTGTGTCTTGCATTAAAATACGAATGCTAAAAACGCAACCTTATTCCTTCTAAAAGATAAACTGATTTTATTTCTCCAGCAATGTTTCTTCTTGGTTACTGTAATTTAAGCTATGATAATAGAATGTAACATATTAAATTATTTTATTTGTGCACAAAACAGTGTGGTGGATTATAATTTCTCTCCAAAGCCCTTTAATATTAAATCCATACTTTTACGTAGAGTCCCAAAGTTGTATTTGGTGTTTCTTAGACTTAAGGTAGAGCATTCCTGACCCAGAGACTGTGGAAAATAAAAAGGCTGTGCATGTAGTTCAGGAATATGCAGTAGTTAAGGCCACCTGGAAGAAGAGAAAGAGAATTCAAAGAAAAGTGTTCTTAAGGATTTGGGTTTTTTTATTTCATAACCCATTCTTTTTGTTCTTGTCAAGTCTCGCTCATTTTTCCTTCGTATTTTTGAACTGCAGTGCAGTATTCATCTGATAAAACCTGTTGTTACTATCTTGATGATAACCTACCCAGTTTTGATGAAACCCTTTATATAGACGAAGGGAACAAGACCTAACTGTGCTTTATCCTACCTCCTAATGGGTATGTTACGAGACAGTTTTTGCTAGGAGGAAGAGTCCAGTCTGGATTCTCCATTCCCACACTGAGAAGTCAGTTTAGGCAAATAGAAGCAAGCAATGCATTTTTTTCTACCTTTTGGCAGCTGGTAAGTCTGAAATAATGTGGAAGGTGGTACATCTGTGGGACACTTCCTCAACGAGTTAAATTTGCTTGTTGGCCTGAGGCAGTGCAATTGTACATGATAGATGTATACAAGTTAGTTGTTAATGTAGCTGGCCTTTAGACTTCTGCTGTTTTTATTTGTTTCTGTCAGAAAGGGCAATACTGAGAAGAATGGCTACTGCTGCAGCAAGAGGTTCAAGCTGAGGGAATTTACATACAAGTAAATCAAGTTATTCAAATGAGATGCATCCCAGGAAATTATTAGCTATGTCAGTGAAATATAGTGATATTGGGGAGGGGTCCTTAGCAGACCTCCTAAAAACTACTG
Source organism: Pelecanus crispus (assembly GCF_030463565.1). Taxonomy (NCBI): domain Eukaryota; kingdom Metazoa; phylum Chordata; class Aves; order Pelecaniformes; family Pelecanidae; genus Pelecanus; species Pelecanus crispus. The sequence goes on from NC_134645.1 coordinate 109,676,255, forward strand.
CATTTCTTGAGTTTGGTTCTGCTGGCAAAAATGTTTGGACTTAGTGATCGGAAAAAGATAAATTTGGTAAAGGCATAATCAGGTAGTCTTTTATCTGTCTGTAGTGTGTTGATTCATTTAAGGTTTAGGGCAGCCATTTTAGGAAGACTTAATAATGCTTAAGCCTGTGTTTGTTGTTAAGGAGATGCTGGTATGAATCAAGTGTTGACTACTTACGTTCTTGGCAGGTGGTTGGGAATGTGATACATTACAGAACTGATACACTCAGCACACCAAGGGAACAATATGTTTCAAGCAGCTGAGGCCAGCAGCAAACCTTATTCACTGGTAGGTAGCACCAGTTGTGAAACTCGAGCATTATGAATCTTTTTGTAGCCTTCTAACCAGAGGGATCATTAGACTGTGTAATTTAATCTTCTGTACCTGTTAGAGAGGTCTTACCCCATATTGAGGTCAGCAGTTTGTGTTTGAAAAAAAAAAAGCACATTTCAAAGATGTCACAGAGGCTCCACTACTTTCTGTTAATTTGTTCTAATAGTTAATTGGCCTCACTCTATTTATTTAAAAAAAAAAAGACAATTTGAAAATTGTTTCTTTCTGCCCTCCTACAGTTGAGTAAGAGCCTTTGTTAAGCAGTATTTCCTTCCACAAAGCACAGTAATGAAGTCACCATCAATCATCTTTGATTAGATAAACAGATTCACTTGTGTATTGCTCTAAGGTATTTACTTCAGTCCTCAAGTCACTTTTGTAGCTGTCGTACATATCTCCCTTTTCACAGCAACCTTTTAAGAATATAAACTCCAGTACTGCACGTAGTATTTGTGGTTTCAACACGGCTATGTGTGGAAGTAAAATAGTCTTGTATTTCTACCCACTCCTCTAGTTTGGAGTGGGTTTTTTGTATGTCAAAAAATTGCATCAACCTTTTTTTGCCACAGCATTGCACCAATAACTACTGTTATTTGATACATTGATACCTTGGCCATTGCCAAAAGTTAGTCTCTTGGAAAATGTTTTATGATAAACAACTGCATTTGACTATGTTTAACATTTGTGTGTGTTAGGGTCTGGGTTTTTTGTTTGCTTGGTATTGGTTGGTTTTGGGGGTGGGATTTTTTTGGTGGTGCTGTTCATTTGGTTTGATGGGGTTTGTTTGGGGTTTTTTTTGGTTGGGGTTTTTTTGGTGGTGTAGTTTTTTTTTTTTTTTTTTCTCTTTAGAACTAGGTTACCAAGTCGTGCTTATGTATAACTTCTCTGTTCTGATTGCTTTTTTTTTTTAATGTCAACAGTAACTTTAATGTAAATCACTGATAAGAAGGCCAAGTAGCAGCAAGCTTCCTGCCAGTTGCTGCACAACTGGGCTTTTTTAAATTGGCGGTTGTGTTTTTAAGTCGCCTCAAACCATATCTCAAAAACTCAGTGCTATGAGTTCATAGGCTGCATGTGTTGCATGAAAAGTGTATCCAAAGCTGTAAGTATTTTTAGTTTCCCTATGTATTAATAGAGCACATGTATAATTGCTTTTCTGAATCCAGTATCTGAGTGAAAGAGCTATTAAAAAAAAAAAAAAAAACAGCCCTGTGAATCAGGTTGTCTTGTAGTACGTTCTGTCAGCTGCTCCTAGATTGACTGTCCTGAGTCTTGTGGCAATTTCTTGCGTTCTAAATATTTAAAGCTTTTAACAAGACAAATTGAGGGAACTGTGGCAATTTGGGGGTGAGGAGTCTGCATTTGCAAACAAAAAGCTATAAAATTCCTTCCATCCAGTTTTATTCTATTAAAAAAGGTATTGGAACAACAAACCTATTAAAGGATGCTTACAGATTAAAAAAAAAAAATCTAATTTAGGACTTCATTAAGGATGCACGAATAATGAAAGATGAGAAGTATTCATCTCCAAATAATGAGATGCTAAAGTACAGCTCTTAACTTAGTATTATAGTCAGTGTTTTGCAACACAGATGCAGCAAATCATATTTCAAATGAATCCATTAATAAGTGAGTATGATTGGTATGCAGGTGTCTAGATCTTTTTACAACTTGCTGAAAAAAAACCCAGAGAGATTTCCTGTCCTGCATTCGGCTACTTCTAAAACTATTGCTGTAAGGTTTGTTTCTCTCTCCTCCTTTCCTCAGACTTAACATGGGTTTTTCCTTTTCTAGAAAGGATAGTATGGACTCGTAGGTTGAAAACTTATTTGTAAAAGAGTTATTGCTTTTAAAAAGTGGGTTTCAATAATTCAGCAAGGAAGAAGCAGTGATTATGTGGTGGTTCTGGCTCTTTTGTACTTCTAATGGTCAGCTTAAGTCTTTTTTAATTTCTATTAATGAATCCCTCCTAGTTAATTTTGGATGTTCTGGTTTTAATTCTCTGCCAGTTTGGATGTCACTGTTTCTTATTAAAACAATATTTTTGTGCATGATAAAATTATAGGTCATAGAGTTCTGTAATTTAGCTCTGTCCTTGCAGAAATTAATGTATGACTTCCAGTTTGTGAACAGCAGATTTTTTTCCTGAGCTCCCAACAGCTTCAGGCATTTTCATGTGTATGTCATCCACAGAAAGCAAGCTGTAGCAACAATGACACCTTGTTAAGGCTGTTAATATAAGCTTTTCCATAATGTGGCTGGTGTTTATAGATTAATCAATAACTTGGAAGGGGAGATGTCTGTGAGGTTAAGCAACTTTCTCCTCTACAGCCAGTTTCATCTTCAGCTTAAGTGTACTTGACGTTTTGGAATCAGTTACAGCAGAAGATGCCACAAACAAGTAGAGATGTTGGGCAGCTATAGCTGAAGAATTCTGTACTTCAAATGTTTTCTCCTTGAATATCCTTTCTGCAGACCTTGTATTTGTTGATAGATGCAATGATACTCCTAATAGATAAAATCACCACAGGTTTCTTTCTGAAATTGAATAAGATTAAATAAACATTTTTATTTTCAGAGTTCAGATAAAGTATTTAATCATTTGTTATCTCAGGCTTAATTTAAAAAAAAAAATCTAGATCCAGTAGTGCTCATATTTACACTGACAATGTTATCAGTTGACTTACATCACTGGAATGAAACTGCAAGGTTAAGAAAGACCTAAATCAACTTCTCTAATTTAATACTGCTTTGGAAAATTTTTAAATTCTGTTCTATCTGAACAGGAGAAGGTTTCCTTCTTAAAGTGACACCTGATTTAAGAGTCTTCCAGAATTCTAGTCATGTGTTTAACTTTTATCATACTGACTTCCAGGGAATTAAATGTGTGCTTAAAAGGAGATGCTTGCTGGTGTACCATGCTGCAAAAGCTAGCTGACTAGTGTGATCACTTCTTTTTGGAAATCTTTCTTTAGTGTCCTTCATGTGGTACAGATTATAAACATTTGAGGTAGTTGTAGCTTGGGCAGTCACTTATAGAAAATGTCTCCAGACCACCAGTATCCTGTAGCAGTATTATAAGCAATTTCAGTGATCTGTCAAGCAGCCAGCTAGAATCGAGTAATCACCTCTCTTGATTTCACAACAAACAAGTCTGAACCTCCTGAAGGTGCGTGTGAAATTCACCAAGAAATTCACTGCTGCCCACTGAGGGTTTCTAAACACAGGATTGGGCTGTCAGTTTAAACTGTAAGTATGAATCACTAGTTTAGGTTTATATACAATGTAGAAACCAGTCATTTCTAACTACCACTGTCTGTAACTATTTACATCTTCTAAATGTCAATATATCCACAAGCATATGGGAATATTACAGAACTGATGCATCATGGTACAGATTAGGAGTTGTTTAATGTCACTGAAGTCTTCAGTAGTTCTCATGTGATAGTTTCTAACTTTAAGACATTGGTAGACACCCTGTTTAAAAACAAACAAACAAACAAAACTCTGCAAAATGTCTTTGGAAGTGGAATAGGAAAGAATTCTGCCCCAGATTTTTAGTCCAAATTTGTGTGTGGTGTTAGGAAAGACTGTAAGTGCTGAAAATGTATTAAGGAAAAAATAAAGTTTATGGTAATGTGATGATAGATTGGTAATGCTTTACTTTAGCCATGGCTGCATGTTAATGGTTTATTAAAGATCTTTGATTTGTATTTCTATAACTGTAAATAAGTACACTTATAAATGCTATAAGTATTAGTTAACTTTCTGCATGCTTTTGAGAAAGCCTTGAATACTTGAATAACAAAACCATATCTTTGAAATGAGGTCTCATTCCGATGTGTTTCTGTAGTGCAGAAAACAACATACCCCCTAATCTTGGTTTATGCCTTTACATTTAACAAAGTAAAGAGAAAGTTCTGTTGGAACCCAGAGGGCAAATATGTGCTTAAGCAGAGTAAGAACTCAACAAGTGCATTTTTAACGAGACATATTTACTGTGGCTTTTACCTTCCCTTGCTGTGGTGGTTCTTGTCCTTCATCTTTTCTTTGCTTCTTATTCCTCCATGATACATTCAGTGTCTCAAACTGAATCTCCCCTTGTTTATATGTCTGAAAGTAATTTGATTAAAGTAGGTTCTGCTAGTCAGGTGGCAATATGTGAAGCAGGAGGAGAGGGAATTAGGGCGTTTATCTCTGTGGCTTTTTTTTTCCTTGCTTTTTGTTTTATTTTAAATTACAGTGATGGCAAATATTTTGGTTGAGCATCCCCTCCTCTAATAGATGAGCCTCAGAATGAAGAGGTACTGTGGCCTTCTATTTTCACTTTCCTGACTGCATCCCTTTAGCTTCCCATATAATTTTCCTATTCTTGCCCCCCACCTGCTGAGTCACTTTTCCCCTCTCAGCTGGAGCATGCTCCCCCTTTCTCCCTTCTTGCAGCTGTGTTGCAGGCTTCCCGTCGTCATAGTGACAGTAAGGAACTGATTGGAAAGGAAAAGAAATAGAGAACAGCACCAACAGCCAGCTTAGATCCCTGCAAAAAAACAGTGCTGTTATAGTTACTGCCTCAATGGAGCAGACACCCAATACTTTGGAAATCTGACACTGCTTGACTACTTTCACCTCCTTATTTCATAACAAAAACATAATCAAGACCTAAGCTTTTGTATTTAAAATTGTCATGGAGCAGGAGCGTAAAGGGTGCTGGATTAAGTGGAAAGGCATGTTGGTAAACTTACAGCTTGGTCTCTGGCTGCTCAAGTGCTTCATCATTCTGTACCTCAGTTCATCACCTGTAAAAGCAGGAGATTCAATTGTTTTGTAGATCTTTGAGAGGTTTCTGATCACTGTTAATATAAATGATATTTTAATTTTGGCAACCGGTTGTATAGTTGCTTGTATGTAAAATTATAACCTCCACTGCTCTGCTATTGCCTATGAATCTGTTAGTATTGAACCAAAGCAACATGTTGTTGTCCTACATGCCAAGACCCAAATATCCACCGAGAGACAGCACACTTGTGAATACTAAGCATGAGAATGTCACCCTGGCTCATCCTCTTGCTGTTAGGGCTCTTTCTAATGACACTTGTTTCAATGCAGTATTTTCCCTTCTCACATTCAAAAAAAAATAGGGAGCAGGGGAAGAGGAAAGCTGTTTGAATGCAGGATTTCTATTGTTATATATTATCCTGCTGTTTAAAAACTCTGGATACTGTAAAAACAGTGTAGAAAGCTCATTTCTAACATGAAGGGGCTTACAATCAGTATGGCCAAGCGGACAAGGAGAATGAAGACAGCAGGAAAAAGAATGTGTAAGTGGTAGTAACCATGTCTTTTCTTTCTTAAAGAGTTTTATGTAATTGATTTGTATAACATACAGAAAATGCTGCTGTCTCATGTTGGGAGTCAGAAAATTATTTCATTTTATTGTTATTCTGTTATAGCAGCTGTTTTAATTTATGTCAGTGTGTAGGCTTACAGCCACACATTGATACAGCTTCCAGTAGACTGTCTCCATTCAGTCTCCACTTGAGAAATTTCTTGATCCTCATATCCTTTGTCTTTGGTTACTGCTCTCTGCAAAATTTACAGGTAGCAGTCTTTTAAAGTACTGAACAACCCTCTGTACAGCTCTAACCTGTGCCAAGGAAGCTTTGAAAATTGTCCTCCGTCCATCTCCCTTTCCCAATACTTTTCTTAAATAATTTTGTTTGCTAGTTTTATGCTACCTTCCTTCCATTTTATCCCCACAAGTGGAAATTGGTTTGCAATTGGAGTATGCCCTGTTAGTAATTTGAACTCTGTCAGAGCCTTCTGTGTAGTATAGACTGATGGAGAGAAAGGAAGTCCCTTACTTCACTGTAGAATCATGATTGCTCAGTTTTACAGGATTTGCATTGCACATGCCACGCATCAGCTTCACTCACCCTCTCTCTTCTCAGAAATCTGTGGGGGGCTGAAAAAAATGGAAGTTATGTTGATGTAGCAAAAGACAGCAATACCAGTGCACTCAAATTTATTGCTGTAATCTAGCCAAAATGCACTACAAGCAATCGAAGTGTGTTCCAAGGATCCCCAGTTGCGTTGAACAGCATGTTCTGGCTGACCAAAGCTACTGCAGTTTTTCATACTGCTACCAAAGTTGTGTATTCCTTTGCTGCGTCTATGTGCCATTAGTTTGATTTCCCAGCTGCTTTGGCAGTATGCAACTGCACGAGTAGGCATTAGGGCAAATATGCAGTCTCTCCCAATAAAGAGCAAATCACTTCAACAGCTGCATCTCTGGTTCACAGTACTAGATGATTTGTACCCAGCTGATGATGCTCCACCTCACAAACTCCTCTGCATGACATCTGAGTGTTCTCAGACTGTCAGCTGGTATAACCAGCACAGCTGTACTGATGTGAATGAACCTGCTAGTTTACAGTAGCTGAGCACCTAGCTCTGTATGGTTGTAGTGGGGAACATGACCTTCACGGACCTTGTGGGCCACTGCCAACATCTGATGCTTTCCTCCTTTTCTTGATGCAGATATTTTAAACAATAGTCTTGAGCCTCCAGTCTTTGCCTAGCTGGTGTAGTGACAGGAATTTTTCTGTGAATTCATACCTGTTCTACCTGCTTCTGTACTTTTCCATAAGAATTGAGTTGCCTTACTGTCTCAGAGCTATTTATTTCTGGGTGGGTTGATGATATTTGTCAAGGACTTCCATATATTTTACCCTACAATCTCTCTCTCTGCAACTTGCTGCTGAGGGAGTAGGAGAGAACTCAGAACCAGTTTTACAGAACTACTTTTACTTTGTTAGGCTGATGATACCCATTTTTCACCAATCTAATTTCATAAGCATGAATGAAAGGTTTCTTAAGTTGCTTTTTTGCAGTGGATTATTAAAAGGCTGAATTCATAAATGTTAGGCACATTGAGAGAATGCAATATAAGCCTAATTCACTGATAAGTCCAACTAAGGTATGTAGAATAAGATGAAAAATCCTATGTGACCTAAACTCCTGACTGCTAGAAACAGATTCTGCCAATTCATATTTGTTTAGTACATTAGCCTCAGTGGGTGATGTTCCAAAAATCCCACCACTACCAGGACCAAGGTGTGAGTGTAACACTGAATGGGATATCAGCATCTTTGCACAACTAGGATGTGCAAACAAAAATAAATTTATTTTGTTGCTTTGCTTTTCACTGGCGAATAGAAATTGCACTGTCACTGTGCCAGATACAATATCAGATAAAAACTTTCTTTTGGTAGCTTGAATAATAGACTAACTAGATGCAAAAATATTATGTATAATGGAACTGTAATGGTTGCGACACCTTAAAGAGAACCTAACAAACATTTAATATAAAAGATGCATCCTTAATGCATGATGAGCTTAATTCCTCTCATGCTTCTGTCTTAAATCCAACTTGGGTACTTTCTCATCTGTATGGCTTAGGCTTGCAGTGTGTTCACAGACCATGCCATTCTGTTTACATTTTTAGTATGTACTCAAGTCCATTAGTATATTGGTATTTCTTGAGTATTTACAAATGGAAACATCTTTTTCTCAGTCTGGACAAATAAATAGTTCTATCTAATTTTTTTTTTTGTCATTGTCTCTCTAAAGATGAGGAGTTAGAAGCCAATACTCTTTATTATATGTTTTTTTTTTTATAGAATGCTTTGTTATCCTGATTATAAAATGAAATATGATTTCCAAAAATGACAAAGGCATGCAGCTGTTTTAGTTGATAGAAGAATGATTTGCTGTGAAACTTTATGAAAAGTTACTATCATTAAATATACAAATTGTATTAAAAATGATCAGAGGGCTGGAACACCTCTCCTACAAGGACAGGCTGAGAGAGTTGGGGTTCTCCAGCCTGGAGAAGAGAAGGCTCCAGGGAGACCTTATGGTGGCCTTTCAGTACTTAAAGGGGGCTTATAAGAAAGATGGGGACAAACTTTTTAGCAGGGCCTGTAGTGATAGGACAAGGGGTAGTGGTTTTAAACTAAAAGAGGGTACATTTAGACTGGATACAAGGAAGAAATTTTTTACAGCAAGGGTGGTGAAGCACTGGCACAGGTTGCCCAGAGAGGTGGTAGATGCCCCATCCTTGGAAACATTCAAGGTCAAGTTGGACGGGGCTCTGAGCAACCTGATCTAGTTGAAGCTGTCCCTGCTCACTGCAGGGGGGTTGGGCTAGATGAGCTCTAAAGGTCCCTCCCAACCCAAAGCATTTGATGATTCTGTATCTGTAGTTACTCAGCTACCATTCTAGAGGAAGAAGTGAGAACGTCTCAAGTAGTTCTTGGTGCTCAAGTATAGCACCTATTCTTTTCCAGCCTTCATTCAATATACTAAAAAGCCTTAGTTCTTTTATACCTGACAAAACAAATCTAGGTTAGTTTTCCATTAACTTCTAAGTCTGTTATTTGTCTGTTTTCAATCTTAGCTACTTCCTTGCGTCTTTATATCTCTGTCCAGCGTCTATACTGATGCTGACACAGTAAGCTCAAACATCTGTGGGTGCTGTTTTAATAAACAATGGTGCTGGGTTTAAAGACAGGATAGCTGAATTAAGTATGTACCTTTATTAAGAGTCATTCACCAGAGGACTTGACTTTACTGAGTGCTCAGATCAATGCACTTTTCATATCACAAGCTATGTAAAATAATAAAGGTTCTGCTGTAGAAGCCCAAATATATAAAGACATGAGCAAAAATATGCATATAGCAATGTGGTTGAAATTGACACCGTGTTGATAGGTCAGCACAGAGAGGCAGCAACTGCTGCAGGCTTCAGGGCTGGCCTGGAGGTCTATAGCACTTCATACCCTGAACTGCTGCAGTAGAACAGATTTGTGCAAGGACCTGATTTTATTCCACCTCTTCACTGAAGCATATAAGAACACTCTACTGAACTGCTCATATAATTAGAAGAATGAGGCATCTAGTGATATTATAACAAGTAATGATAATAAAGTCTAGCTAGCATCAGACTTACCATTTGGAGGAGCCTGTCTCTTTATGTGACCACAGAAAGGGGAGTGAATATTATCGTAGCTCTCAGTTAAACACCTTAGCTGAACTGTAGCGTTTTTACTGAAAAGAACATAGTGTCCATCCTTCCTGTTCTTCTGCCAGAGAAAAGAATTGATTGATTCTTTGTCCAGTACTTCTTTATTTGGTATATAGGTGGACACTGTAGAGGAGAGAAATGTTAATTTGTGCTTGTTACAGCTCCTTAAGAAATGGAAATACATAGCCTTAGAATAAACAGGAAGACTTGAAGTAATAAAACAGCGATACAGCTCTTCCACTTTCATCTCAGGATCCAGGTTTAATCTTGTCCTTTTTTGCCAGCTTTTCTCCTCCTGCAAAAAATGCCAGATTTTCTTGGTATCTCCTTTGTAGCACTTGCCAATGGAAATCTTACATTTACCTCCATTACTAACTCACTGTTTCTTGGGTTCTTTGTGTTTATTTTGGGCTTACACACACACGTTTTCTAATGCCCCTGTTGGTTTTTGTGCACTTTTTTTAATTACCTTTGCCTATGATTGTTTTTAAGGCATATAGGTGCCTGGAGAAGTAAGTACTCGTACTCAGTTCTGAAATGCTGCTCAGCTGAACTTTGGTACCATAATCTTGAATATACTATCAAGGGGTAGATTGTTTAATGCTAAGTATTACATAGCTTTGGATGGAGGTTGGTTTTTTTTTACCTCTGAAAGGGAAGAAGAATATATCAAGGAAGAATGAAAGATTATCAAATACAATATGCAGTGTTTCCTTACTTCATATGTGCTATACACATGTATGTATCTGTGTTTCTAACTTCAAGCTGATTGTAAGATATTTTAGTGATTGCATGGAATTTAGGTGTGTGTTTAAGTCATCTCAGAAATACACCTTTCCCAAGAAAAACTTCTGTTACAGTATTTTCTTCGGCATATATTTAGAAATTGTAATGGTATACAGGATCCACTAATAGAAATGTTTGCATTTGAAAATAAACATCACACTTTGTTTAGTGCAAAACAACATATATGCATGAGAACTTCAGCAAAAGCTTTATAGATGGTGTAGTAACTTTTGCACATATGCAGAAAACTAAGTAAAAATGCAATGGTTAAATTACTTGAATGTGTTCTGTAGTGATCATCTACAGTGCTTTTCCTTTTCACTCTAACTCTGGCATTTTTGTTTTATTAAATACATTCTTGGCTAAATATGTGTATTAAAGTGAAATGCCTCTAGCAGTTATATTACAAGCTGTATAAACTTTCATTGTCTATTATATGTCCGTTAGTTCAAATGTATTTACAAGCTTTTTATACTTCCCTTTTTTATACCTTCTCTTTTAATGGCAGTAATTCCATGCGCTTAAACTTGCTTGCAGTGAAAAGCTTATTTTAAAGGCCAAGTAAATGGAAAGCCCTGAATTGAGCTGTTTGCAGTCTATTTTCTGGTGAACTTCTGCTAGCTGTTTGTGTCAACGTACTTGTTAGTACAGTGGAAGTTCTCTCTACCTGCTACAGTATAAGGTAAAGCGAATATTGTGTGAAGTCCTGGTTAGCGTGTCTGTCCTTCAGAGGATGAGTGAGCAGTAAAGTTCAGGCTGCAGTCTCCCTTGATGCTGTTCAGCCAGAGAAGTAGCCAACACCAGAGAGCCAGGCACCTGCTGTCTCCATCCAGATGGCTGCCGTTCCCAGTCCTGCTTTCACGGAGGTCAGCGCTCCAGCCCTTATTTCCAGAGAACCTAAAGCCATTGCTGCAGTTTGTTGGTCATGTCACTTGCTGTAAGATTTTTTTTGAACTCTTTAGTATTCCAGAATGAAAAAAGTCCTGTGAACACAGGAACTGACTCCCAAAATCAAACTGCCAATTCTTTGAGAAGGCAGAAACCTGTACTGTGTGGCCTCTTGTCCTTAGCTTGACTAAAGATAGCTTTTATGAAGGAGGCGGGAGGGGGAGCTAGCAACCATCGCTTGTGGTGTCAAACTCAGCATTCCAGTGAAACTTTAAGAAACTTGGTTTTGCTAATGAGATGTGCAGGTAGCTTGTAACCTTACTACAGATTTCTTGGACTTTATTTTTTGTTTAAATAAGTTAATTTTGTTGAGTTTCTGTCCTGATTTCTCTTTTGCTGTTCATCAGTGTATAAGGAAATTACCCTCTTCCTCATGGTTCATTCTGCATCTCTTTTAGTTGTCCTTTGGGAAGAATCAAAACAGAGCTGAGCTGTGCATAAAACAATGTGTCTTTAGGACCTGTATAAAACATAGTACATTGGCTTTGGGGTTTTTTTTGTTTTGGTTTGCTTTTTTTAAAAGCACGTTTTCATAAAGTAAACAGCCATCCAGGAGTCTTTATACAAAAAAATAAAACCTTGCTTTCCAAGAAAGCAATTTTCATCTCCTATATCCCCACATCCCCTGGTTCTGAGTATCTTGCTATTGGAATGATGTGGAGATACTTCAAATCCAGAAACAGGAGGCAGTGTGTTTTTCACTCTAAACTGGAAACAATAACATCAGATTGCAAACATAAAGGGAAGCAACAATTTTGCACCCCATGTTGAATTACTTCTAGTCTGGTTCCACCTAGGAGGATAGAAGGGGGAGTTCTGAGGGGGTTTTTGTTTGTGTGCACTTGTTAAAGTTTAAGTTTCTGATCTATAGTCTGATAATGTAATTGCATCTCCTCAGCAAAAATTTATCAAGTAGATTTTAGTGATGGACTGCAGCAATGTTAGAGGCATTGCATAAATACTAGCAGCATAACAAAAGGAACTTTTAATGACTAGCTGAGAAGGCACCCTCAGAACTGTGATGGCAGGAGGATACGAAGATGACCAGAACAGTTCTGCTCTTTTTTTCTTTTTTCTTTTTTTTTTTTTTTCCCTCGTCCCAATCATGTAAGCTTTTGTGGTATGTGTTGTTAGTTACTACTAAAAGGTCAGGAAGAGCAAAGCAAAGTCTGAAAGGTTTGAAGGAAAGGTGAAATACACTGTGCTGTCCAGCTCCATTGGGGTTAAACCATCATTCAGTTACATATCTGTTTCCTTTTTTCAGATTGGAAGTGGTCAGTTTAAAATTAAGGCAGAGGAAAGGTGTTTTTCTTTGAAGCTTTGTCCTCATGAAGTCCAAGAAGTCTTCAAAACTAACTGCTTAGTCAATGGCATGTGTAATGACAGTATCCAGTACAGCTTAAGTTGCTTACAACAAATCATAGTCTGTCCCCAAACTATATTTAGTGACACAGTAGTACAATAGCCTCTTATGTCAGAGCTACCAAATGACTTGTGTCACAATTTCTTTGCCCAAATCTGTTGTCTAGATTGTGGAAGATGTACAAAGGAAATATCATTAAGCCCTAGAGAAGGACTTACTAGACCTGGATTTATTCCTTCTCTCCTCTCACAGATTTCTTACCTGCTGCTGGGTATTTCATTTAGAGATAACATCCTGCCTAAAAGTCAGCATATAGGTTAAAGTTAGATGCTTGTGCCAGTGTAAGATCTCTTTGGGAGAACACTTTTATTCCTTCCCTGAAGCAATGGCATTTTATGCCAGAGGGGGAATTTACCTTCCTCTCAATGGGATTAATAGTAGTATACATCAGCCAGTTTATGAAAGCATGTGAGAGATTCAGTTAGTAATGAACAACTAAGTACATGTACAGATCGATCAAAGAAGGGAAAGAAAAATTATGCATATTCCTAGCATATTCTGTGTAGTCTGTGACTTATAGCTATTGATATCTAAAGTTCTATGAAGTGGAAAAGAAAAATTAAACTTTCAGTTTGTAGAGGTGTCAGGCAGTGCACCAAGTAAAGAAAAAAGCAATAGCATCACCACTAATCTGGATTGGGGGTGCAGTGTGTGATGGAAAAAACCTGTGTTCTGCAAGCACATGACAGATATTAAAATTTGTATGAAATACAATGTCAACTGTAGACAGATGAACACATTTCCCTTTATTATAGCAGGGTTATTTCACAGATCATGTAATATAACTGAAGAACAGTAAGAAAGTCTCTCTTATTTTCAAGCAAAGATGCTATGCTTCAGTGAGATGCAGAGCAACTCCTATTTTTCAACAAATTAAATGGGAACGAAAAAGAACTTGACGCTTTGCTAAGCTGAACAGACAAGACATTGTGCTTGCATTGCCATTTTAAGTGCTTTGCTTTTGGGAAGCAGCACAAGAAGTCCTGGAAATAATAACCAAGTGATCCATGTTATCCCAGTAACATTTTGCTGTGCCTAGAACTAGGTGATCTAACAGTATAAAGCAGATGATGTACAGTGGGATCAATCCCTAGGAAAATAGGGTAAGCATAGTACATGATCTCTTGTTGAGAACATGTGACAAAACTATTTCGGTCACTGCCCAAACATTTATTTGTGTAGCAGATGGTATCAGTTGGGGTTTTTTCTCCAATTTATTATGAATAATCATGTTTATGTCATATAACATGTTTCATTCTTTGAAAAACTGTAGCTGCCCAGTAGAGAAACCAGGGTGGAGCCCTTGGGAGATGAGGAGACATTTGCTGAGAGAATAACTTTCTAGAATGTAAAGGACAAAGAGGTTGCAGAGGAATGACGGTGGCCAAGGAATAAGTCCTATGTATAGCAGAGACCAGATGTCTGCTGAGAACAGTGGGAACCCAGGCTTCAGAGGGACTTCCCCTAGAGACCCAAAGGGGACTGTGCAGACTTTTCTGGAACTCTGGAAGTCACTGATGTGCTTGACTGAGAGCAAGCCTAAGCAAAGAAGATTGATTTACCAGCATGCAATAGGCAAGGTGGAGATAGTTATGTATTGTTTTGTTTTGATTTTTCTCATTTCGAGTTTTCTCCCAAAGAAAATCACCTGTTCTAATATACCCTAGCTTTCCTATTTAAAAGCCATTTTTGACTGTTCACGGTGGGGGGGGAAAAAGGTTTGAGCAGTCTGACCTCACAGCTCTGGCCAGGGCAGAGCCCCATTGCAGCACAGCATGCAGTCAAGAACAAAACTACATCACTGGGAAGACTGTGGCCCCAGATTCCCATCTATTACAAATTGGCAGATTACCAGCTTGCACAACTGTTCAGGATCTACCCTATGGTGTTCCTCATCTTTACAGCATATCTCTCTGCGTATTTATATGTGTGACGTCTGACTAGCTTAACATAGAGCACTTGGTCATTAAGAAATGACTTACATTAATGTTTTCAACCATTCTTTAAAAAGTAATTAATTTAGAATGTGATTAATAAAAATAAGCTGAACCCAGACCCTAAAACATCCCTGTTTTTACAAAGCTGCTTAGAAGCTATGTAATTAAATCTAATTCAAATCAGAGGTAAGCTCCAAATATAAATGGGAAAAGGAAACAGTTTAAAATAAGACACTTGGAAGGTTTGCATTCTTTCAGACTTTCCTTTTCCAAACTGTTTTGAAATAGGATTCACTGAAAGAACTATGTAATAAATGGTAGTGTGGCAGCTCTTTCATATGTGGGGTTAAATGTGATTGGTTCTTGGATGCTGTGTAAAAAATTAAGAAATGCTGTGAAATATTGCAAAAATTGAATTGAGGTATCATATTTAAATATTTGATAAATGAAATTGATAAATTTGGGCTGGTTTTTGGTGCTGAGTATCTTCATTTTGCTATGTCAGTGTCTGTGTACTTTTAGATAGCTCTTTTGTACAAAAGATTGTACTTTTAGTTTAGATCTGCTCTTTGATACTGTTTTGTCATAGGGGAAAACTAGATATCAGTTCTCCATTAGGTTGCTTATCATTTAATAGTCTGTGGTCCTGTAGTCTAAATAACTTCTTACACTTTACACTGTTTTAGCTGGTATATTTGGAAAGAACACTTTAAATGCTGAACAGGATTTTAAGATTGGAGCTTTTCTTACCATTTCTGTTGTTATCCTGAGCAAAGGGAGAGCTTGGGATTCTTTAAGCATTGGCTGAAAAACAGCGGGGGGGATGGGGGGGAAGACTTTAAAGAAAACTCTGAATGTGTATTTGTGTCCCGCAAAGTTAAAAGAAAGAACAAATTTTTAAGTGTAAATGTGAAATGAAATGTTTAAAATGTTTCTATTTTTTTAATATAAATGTTAAATCTCTCCCTCCAATTCATGGTGATGCTTTCTGTTCAAATACAAAGACGTAATCTTATTAGCCAAAGACTAAGATGATTTCTGTATTTAGTAACAATTAGTCTTTGCGGCTGCTGAACTATAGAAACTTCATAGGCAGCTTTAGGTCCTTGAGCATTTCTGATTTAGTAGCCTTCAAAAGGGTTACTGATTGTCATTGACTCTCTGTTTTTCTTTCATGTCTGTGAATATGCTCAGCTCCATGATTTTATTTTATTTTCTTCACTGAGTCAACATAATAATCCTCACTGGTTTTGCGAAGCACCACTGAGCCCATTTAGGAAGTATTGCGTGATGCCTCTATACAGTGGTGACTGACTCAGATTTTTTGCACATCACCCCAAAAAAGACAAAATGAATGAAGAATAGTGAGCTTGAAATTTCAAAAATAATAGTGAGGAAGATCAATAAAAGGTCAAAATATTTACTTTCATTAAAAATTAATTCACTGCATGGTACAGAATTTGTATCAGAAAAGTTATGTAAGAAAACTTGGGGGCTTCATCAAGCATAGCTTTGCATAAAGTGACAGGACGCCCAAAACATTATTGTCAAAATTAATTTATTCATTGGAATAGTTTCAGGTATCTCCTGGATGCCTTAGATCAGTGTGTGTGTGTGGACTGAGTGTACATATCAAAGAGCAAAGCAAGCGTAGAGTCTGTTTCATCATGCATCCAGCTGGGATCATGAATACTCACAGCTGTATGCTGAAAGATCACAGAAGCAGCAGAGAGTAGGAGTGGGATCTTCAGTTTCTCCCTGTTCAGATGACGTGACTGTCGCATCAGGATGTTGTGGAAAGTCTTGGGTTTTAGACACAGTCAGTAACCAAGCCATTGGTTGGTGGGGCTGTGAGAGGAAGTGTGACTCTTGGCTTTGTCCTGGGTAGAGTTTGGTTCGCAAGGGGCACATTGCAACACCAACCGTTAGGTTCAACATCCTACTGAAACAACAACAACAAAAAACACACACACAAAAAAAAATCCACAACAGTTGTGATCCACTTCAAGAAGAGACACTACACAAAAATAAAAATACTTACTAAAAACGTAAAAAAGGTCAGCTAAGAGAAGGAAGTTGTACCAGGTGGTGTGGAAGCTACTTAAGGACACTGTATGTGATGTTCAAGGCTAGCACCCACCACCTGTCATGAAAGGCTTGGGAAAAAGCGAAGGGAAGATGGCAGAGCAAGACACAGAGTAAAGGAAGTTGTTAGAAAGAAGTAGGTGTCCTTTAAAAAGCTGCATTCACACCCAAATGATGTTTTAAACAGACTTAAATGTAAAAATATGGTAAGACAGGCTAAGGAATATTTGAGCAAATAGTACAAAGAATTAGAACTGGTAATAGTCTTACTTCTGACACATCAGGACCAATGCACCTGCCAGTCTTTTGAGCCAGTGGTCATGGTGTAGAAGGAATACTTGAGAGGCCTATTTCAGAGAAGTTAAATAAATTCCTTGCATTGATGTTATTTGTGGAAAAAACTATGGAGAATCCGATGCTGGAACACTCCTTCTTGGGCTTTCTCAAAGGATATGTGAAATTGAAGTGATTTAATGGTCATGCAACAAAATAAATGATAAAATCACCAGTACCAGATCTTGTTCACCTAAAATCTCTGAAAGAATTCAAGGAAAAAAATTATCTACATTACTGACAGTGCCGCATAATCACTTGCTTTTCAAATTGCCTTGTTATCAGAGACTTTGAGGCTGGATAGTGTGATGACAGTTTTTTAAAACAGTTCTTAAATCATCCAGAGAACTGCAAGCCTGTAATCCTGGTGTTTGCCTTAGGCAGTTCAGCACAAGTTATAATGCAAAATAACATTTGTGGATGCCTCAAAACCTGTGATCTACATGGGAAAGGTCAATATGAGCTTTGCAAAGAGGATATCTACATGTAACTTGGAATTCTTTGAAGAGCCAGGAAATATGTGCGTAAGGGTGCTACAGCTGATGTGGTTTCCTTGAATTTCCACAAAGTTTTTGATAAAGCCCCTCACCAAAGGGGCACATAGACATAGCATGAAAGGGGAGGTCCCAGAATAGGGAAGTCGATGAAGAGAATGCAGCAGTTCTCAAAGCAGGGAGGTCACAACTGGAGGCTCGTGTTCAATAGATGGTCAAGTAAAAAGAGCAAACAGTGAAGTCAGAAGGTTTCCTGATGGCTATGCAGATATTGACACTAAAGGCAAGAGCTGGGTGGAACGTAATCTCAGATTGAGTGATTTGTCAAAAATGGCAGGTGAAAGACATTTTAGATAGTTGTCATTTAAGAAAAAATAATCAGTCAAAATTCACCTGCAAAATGGTGGGCTCAGAGCTGGTTGTTACCAAGCAGGAGTAAGATTTTTACAGTATGATAAATAACTGTGAAAACAACATTTCAGCACTCAGCAGCAGTCAAAAAGCAAATAAAATGATGGCAATTATTAGCATAAAAAGTACAAAAGAAGGAACGTCATTATACCACTGTATAAATCCAAAATTCACCCTATCTTAAATGCGGTGTATGGCTACTGTTTTGTACAGGTTATAGTACTAGGTAGATGTTTCTTGTGGCCAAATATGGTTCCTCTTATGACAGGAGTTTGCTATAGCTTATGAGTAAGAGAAATTCACCTGTATATACAGTCAGATAAACATTTAGCATTGAAGACTCTTGCAGACCATGATATCTGCCTTTACTTATTATTGTCATTACTGTTAATTGGATTTGCTTTAAATCCAAGAGGTAGTACTCTGTTGTGATAGGCAGTGTATATGCAACATTTGCCAGTTTTATATGAATTCTTCATTTGTGGGCATACAAACATAGTATGAATGAACAAACAAAAGATGGTCCCTACCCTAAACAGCTTCCAGTCTTTTGCAATTTTCTCCAACATCAAAAGTGTTGTACATTACTAAAACCTTTGAAGTGTTTTTCTTTTCTGATTTCAGATGATGATTTGAAACAAGTTCCAAAAAAAGAGTGTAAAAATATTAATGTTGTCTTGTGCTCCTGAAATCTTTTCAGTATTGCCTTTATTCTAATGAACTACATTTTATTGCACTCGTTAGCTGCAGCTTTTCACTCTTGGCCAAATTGTAGCTGCTGCTATCTTAACTGGCATTAAAAATAACATTATTTTTTTCCCTTGCAAGATCCTAAACCAGAATTGAATTCCTCTGCATTGACTGCTTGGTACACCATGGAAAATCCATCCAGTATATCAGGGAGAAGAAGAGAGTTTAAACTGAATGGAAAATCAGGAGAGGCACATGTCCTGTTTCATCTGAGCAAAAGAACAAAATTACCATGAACAACATCCAGAAAGCCTACTGTGGACTTGGTCCTTGAGCAGGAGAGCCAGCTGCGATACTTGAGTCATGATGAGCACGTTTTAGAGATTTCTAAAGCTCAGGGGATTTTCTTAGTCTATCTGCCCCTCAGTTTGCTTTATCTCTGGGGTTTTTTTTTTAATGCGCTGTTCTAAAGGTTTGTTCTAATAATATTTAGGGACCTAATTTTTAAAAATCACTAGTATCATCAGCTTATTCTCAGATACTCAAAGACGGACTTCCATTTGGCATGCTGTGGAACTTTGTATACCTTAGACTTGCAGACACCTACGTACATAGCCTTCCATTTTTCGTTGTCTTATGTGATGCTTTCCCTGAATGTTTCCATCTGCCATTGTCTGAAGGAACTGAAATAACACAGATAAACTTGAGGAAGCTCACCTTTTCAATTGCAGAGTTGCCAGCAATGTCTTCATGCTGATGGTTAGTCTGGATGGGAGGAACAGTCAGATATTGCTGTTAGCCTATGTTAAACTTTGTATTTAATCTCTTTATGTCTCTAGCTGCCCTGATGATGAATACAAAATAACTTGCTGATATAACAGAAGTTAATAAATAAAAGTCAGCTTATTCAGAGTCTTGATGTAAATCATTATTTTTATTATTTTCTTTTTTTCCTTGAAGATATAAACTGGATGTGCTGACTTTCCATTATCAAAATTTAATAAGTAGTAGCTATAAACTGAGTCCTTTATTTCATTTTAAGTCTCTTTTTTGACATATTTCTGTGTCTGTTCTGTTAAGGAGACATGGAGTTTGCATGGAGAAAACTTTTTAGTGTTTCAGACCAGACGAGATAGGCTGTTAGAAGGTGACTTTTGGTGCTGACTTTCCTTTTCAGGCTACTCATTCCCACTTCCATATCATTCTGTCAGTCAGGCTAGTGTGACTGTTCAGCTGCATGGTAAATGGCATCAGGAAAGTAATCTAGACTAAAAATAATCCAGGAAAAAAAAAAAAAAACAAACAAAAAAAACCCCCAACAAAACAAAGAAAACAGTTATTTTTAACTCTGAACAGTTCCTAAGGAGTGTGTTCTTGTTAAGGCTGAAAGAAATGCTTATGAAATTATGACCGTGGCTGGAAAATGTATGTGGGCATTCTGGCTGGAAGCCGCTTTGCACAGTCTGAGAGGGCACCAAGTCTGGACTGAACAGGTTAAAGACACTTGCTTCTGGATAATTGGATTATGGGATAAGTTCGGCCACTTGTGGAGCAGAGATGGGTCTGAGGAGGCAGAGGGGTGGCGGGCCGTTATGGAACAGAAGGAGAATCATCATCTTGTGGAATTAGGACAAGCTGTAGCTGCAGTTGTGGCTATAGTTAGTGCGGTCCAAAAGCTGATATTCCTATCGACGTTGCTTAAGTATGTATTCAACACCTTACTAAGATTGCTTGTGTAGTATATATTCCCTTCATTTGTTATAATTATGCTGCTTTAACATAACAAACCTCATCAGTCAGTGGGAAAAGTTATTGCAACCAAATTGATATCTGATGATATTTTATCAGGCCTCCCTACTGGTTTGAAATGTAGAGAATCAGTCAAAAGTTCGGGAGTTTTTTCATAAAACTAGATTTTGTTGATTAGAAAAAAAGCAGTCTGGTGAGCAGACTCATGTTAAGAAGCACCTTCCTCCATACTTTTCACTTTTGTAAAAGAGACTAATTCTCAGTTGTTGCAAGCATCTGGTCCAAATTCATTGTCTACATTTCCTTTGTAGTTAAGGGGAGGGGGAGAGAGAGATTAAGATCTTTAGGGTGCATTTCCATCCCCGCTGGTTTAGGGTGAGGTAGATTGCTTTCTGAAGATGCTAGTGTCTCTTGGTTTATCAGAGGGAGTGTAAGTCTAAGTATGCACTAAGCATTTTCTTTTCAGGCAGCTAAAGTTGTGGGAGGTGAATCCCACGGAACATTTCATTTGTTAAGATCATTGTGTGGGCTGTGACCTAAACATTATGGTTTATATTTCTTGTACAACTCTTATTTATGTTTTAGCATAGCTGTTATAATCAGGTAGCCTTGCTGGCTATATAAACAACCAATTCTTGAATCCCATTAAGCTCTTGGCTCCTGTGCATACCACACACATGTGAATTCAATAAGCTAACTATACCGCTTGTAAAACAAGTATTTACTTTCTTCTATTGGTTTGTGAAACTGCTCAGATTAATTAGGTATCACCTTGTTCTTGCATGAGGAGGCAGAAACATTTTATTACTCTTTCTTTCAAGTCAAATCATACAAATCTTTTTTGGAGTTTCTTTCTCTGGTAACTTCTGTGAGAGTTCTCTTGTCTGCCAAAGTCTTACTGTGCTGGGATTATGCTAAGAAACATAGCATTACAAGCTTGAAGACTGCAACAGATTTGTATAAGAGGTTTGGAATATTTTTCCTGTTATTTTCCATCCTCTTTCTTATGTATGCAAACAAGGTATTTGCTGTTTTGATTGCTGATACCCACTGAGCAAATGTTTTCATTGAGCTTTCCATATTGATGCACAGGTCTGGCTTTTGTTTTGTTTTTCCTGAGCTGATAACAGTTCACTCTAACCCTAGCAGTGAGCTGTTCAAATTAATCCCTTTTGTGTGCATTGGTTTGTATTTGTCAACATCTAATTTCATCTGTTCCTGATGTTGAATCACTAGGAGCTCCCACACATGGAGCAGCAGATACGAAAGAGATATTAAAATATGGGGCAATGAGTGACAAAAACTGCTAGAGGACTGCCAGTTTAACTCCTCAAGAGAACTAGGTAAAGTCTTGTGTTTGATTTATTTTCTGTGTTGGAGGAAACTCAGCACAGTTCTGATTTCCTTTCAGTCGGGTATTTATCTTAATAACGTATACATCGGAAGACTACATTCATTCTGCCTTTTGACCCTGGTCTCTTCAGACCTTCTGCTGTCCTGAGCTACCAAGAATAAGCAAACTTTTGGATTTGACTCAAAACATCCATTTTCTTAAGCCATGTTCTGCCTTCTGCACTGTTTTTTTCAAGTGGCTTCAAACTAGTTAAGGGTCCTTGGCTGCACAACGTGCTGTAGTTTTGCTGAGATTTAGTGATTCTGGGATGCTTAAAGAGCATGTTGGGCCACTTTGCTGAGAGCACAGATTAGAGTAGCGTTATTAGCAAACAGTGTGGTTCATGTTAACAGAGGGTTGAGAAATTTTATGGAACAATGTATCTATGTTTACAGTGAAATTCACCTACTGTAACACAAATACTCCCGTGAAAATCCAAATTAGATCTTAAGATGAAACATTGATGTTTTGTTTATAGCATCTTTCACCATTCATATCTGCCTTCTGATATTTTATTCCTACAGGATGACACAGACGTTATTTTTCCCACATCCCATATGTCCAAGTCATGTATAAAGATATTTAGCTCAAATACCATGCGTGCGAAACATTCCACACTGTGGGTACGAGGTGACGTTTGGTGTGTCTTTAACATGCTGTGGTGTTCAATTACAATACAGCAAATTTATTTTTATGCAGCCTTCTTCATAGAAAGTATGGGAAATTGCTTTGCAGTGAGTCATCTGTCAGCTAAAGAACTAAAAGTCTTGTAGTGATATTTAAAGAGAGAAAGTGGCTCAGAGCTGACAGAGTTCAAGACAGAAAAAGAAACAGAAATGAAAGAGAGGGCCTCCAACCATGGAGAAGATAGAGGGAAAGACTGGTAGGGGGAGGAGTGATGAGAAAGCCAAACAAGCTGAGAATGTCAGAGGCAGTTCAGGAGACCATGCAGATCATTTGGAAACAAGCGTTGGGCTTCAGGTGTCTCTCTTGCATTACACCGGCGTTAGCCAAGCAAAGATTCTTTGACCCTAAGGGAATGGTGTAAAACCAGGTAAATAAGGGAATGGCGTAAAACCAGATAAATAAGAGTACTGGGCTCAGTGCACTGTGACAAATTTAGAAACATGCAGGTAGAGGTTGAGGGAAGGATAAATGGCTTAACTTTCTAGAGCAAGACATTAGAAGAACACTGGCGTTCTGTGCTCCATGATGTTTAAACGTGAGGATTTTGTTAGATCATGAAAGAGGGAATTTCAGTTAATTAGACAGGACTCATCATAGGCATGAATATGGACTTCAGCAGCAGAGCTCTCAAAGGGAAGATGGATTCTGGCAGTCTTCCCTTGCTAGTGCCAAGGAGGGCTTACACTCAGGAGTGAGCGTGTGGGAGAGGCAGTCAGTTCAGGGTCAGAGATGTCTTTAGAACTCCAGCTTTGTGTACAGGGATAAGATGTGAGTAAAGAAGCACGAAAGCTGTCTTGGAGAGCAAGAGGGACATCTTTCCCTTGACATTTGAGCCTTTTGAAGAATCAGCTAGTAAGGAAATTATAGTGTAGCAAGGGAACGACAGAACCAAGACAGGCTGTTAAAGAGATCAGAGATTACTTGCCAAGGTCACTGATGCCTTGCATGCTTTCCGTATAAAGTTGATGTCCGGAGCTGAGCTAGCAGTAAGATATCCCAAAGGAGGAGGATGTTTAAGGAGGAGAAAGTAGAAGAATCAGAAACAGATGCCTGGTGGTTTTAAGGCACAGCACTATCGTGGAGGGATATCATTGATATAAGCACTATTGTCTTTTATTGTGAATTGCATGCATTCTTCTGGCATTCTTGGTCAAATCTACCAACTGGTGGTGTGGGGCTCTTGGGGGAGCTCTCTCATCCCATGTCCCCCAGCCTATCCATACTGTTTTTTGCCCTGGCGATTCTTTTGACTTCACTCTCTGTATAGAACCATATCGTCTGCCTTAAGAAAGTAAATGTGATGTAAAGTATGTAGCATGAAGGAGAGTGCAGTCTTTATTGAAAGCAGAAGGGAAAAGAACTTGTCTTCTTACTCAGTGCATTCAGAAAAGTTGGCTTTGACATTGCAGTACTGAAAGGCATTCTAAGCATAAAAGTAAGGTTAGAGCCACTCAAACATCCCAGAATTTGAAGGGAGTAATATTTCATTGTATGCAGTTCCAAAATGCTTATTACAGATCTTCTTATTTGCAACTATAATGTCTCTTTTGAATCTGCAGAGGAGGAATATCAAGGACAAACCAAGAGAAAGCGCATTCGAAGGAAGAAACAAAAGAACAGTTTGCAAAACTCTAATAATTTACATGGAGAACAAACAGAATCTGGAATGCAAGAGACTCTTGTTCAAGATAATTTACAGCTGCAGCAGATAGACAGTCCCAAAATAAGCAAAAACAAAAAGAGGAAAATGAAAAAGAAGCGACAGAAAGAAAAAATGAGAGCAGCTGGCTTGGTAACAAAAACTACCGGTGTGGATTTTACATATCAGCCTGACAAAAACAACAGAGAAGAAGCAGCAGGCTTAAAAGACATAGATGAAAAGGCAGATAGCATTCTGGACTTCCTGCAGGCAACACAACAAATTTATTTTGCTGACAGTATGTACCACTCTTTCTCCTTTCTTTTCATGAGTATTAGCACGTAGGGGAAAATAGATGTGCACTTCTTATTGCTGTAGAATGGGCCAAATCTATTCTCTTTTGAACTCAGTAAGACATGTGAGTACTTAGTATTTGTCCCATTTTCTGGTGTGTACGTGAATATGTAAGAATCCACATCAATGTAAAAAACAGCAGTCCTAATCTCTTTGTTTCTCTGTCTTTGAAAATATGCATGATATTTCTTGCTCTTTTTTAAAACATTCCAGTGCACTTGGGGTAAACATAGTGGTTAAAAAGGACCAAATTCTTCTTTCTTAGGCAAGCAAATGTCCAGAAGGATTACTTGCTTTCAAAGGGCTTCAAATGAGGGCAATAATTGCTATCCTGAACTACTTTCATGCTTACTATCTCTGAACAAACCTATTTTTCAGAAAGTTCTCCTTCCTAGGAGAAGATTTATTTGTAGTATATAAGGAAATCTAGACAGACAGTATCCAAGAGGAAAGGGGAAGATACTGTTAGCATTGGGAAAGTGTATTGGTATAAAGCGCTTGTGAACAAGATGAATGTGAACTGATGCTCAATGCACATTCCATAGCACTTTAAAAAGGATTGCATGGATGTTATCCCTAATGGCCTATTGAGTGTTCATCTGGCCCCTAAAGTCAGAGAAACTCCTACTGTATGTTTCTTCCTTGCTTTCCTGAACAGCTGTTTGTATGGTGCTTATGTCATAAATGCCTTTCAGACATAATGAAGTTTTAATGGTGAGTGTAGTAATTATGCGTACATACACCAGATTATATTGATATCATTTAGAATTAAATATGTTTTCTTAAGGGCAAGCTGGTGTGTTCTTCAGTTGCTCAGCTCAGAGCATAGCTTTAATATGATAACTGTCTTGTAAAACTGGAAAGAAGCAGCGAAAATTTTTTCAAAGAGCATGGCCTTGACTGTGGAGCTGAATTAAGTATATTAAACAGTTTAACTACCTGTATGAGTCCATCTTAAGTCAGAGCTGTCAGCTTCTAGTCCCATAAAATTAATCTTTGGCTACTGAATTACTTTAAAAACCCTGTTAAGAAGACATCAGGGATTTCATGTTACTTTTTTTCTCAAGATTTATACATAGAATTTTCTTTGCTTATTTTTAAAAGATTTCTGCAGTGTCAGGTCTTCATACTAACCCTAGTATTCAAAATCCATCCTACTTTCTGGCTAATAGATTTCCATCACCAAAAATAAGAATTTTACTACTTCAGTGTATGGATAAGTAAGCTAAACTACGTGTACTTCTGTAGTGTAACTCCAGTAAGATTGTAAACTCAATGTTAACAGTTCTGCTGTTAGTACATGACCCAGAACAGAAACCTGGTCAATTATCCACAGCTGTGTGAAATGCTGAATTTTAAGAAAAAGTGGTGTGCTTCCAGCTTTCCTGGAAGTCAAGTTCAGGTTTTAGCAGCAGTTGACAGACTGACTGGCCCTGCTCTCAAACCTGCAGATCGGAGCGTTGAGCTAGTGAGGACCTTGGAATCCACAGAGAGAAATTCTCAGGTAAAAGAAAGTTCATCTGCAGATAAGATGTCACATCCATAAATCAGAGTGTGACTAACTTTCTTGTTAGGCAAATCTCAGTTTATATATAGATCTGACATTATGCTGTTTGCCTTTTATAGTTCAGTGACTTTAACACTCCCCATTTTTTAGATGAAATTGGAAGCCATTGCTTTTAGCAGAATTTTCAACTGGTCACATTGGATTATACTTCTTGTACTTAGGTCAGAAAGCTGAATCAGGAAAAATCTGTTCTTCTCAGTTGGCCTGCTGGTAATAACAGAACAATTAAAGGGAGTCTGGTTGAAGGGACAGACTATACATTGTTAGTGGAATGGAAGAATGAATTTATGCTTTAGTACTGTAGAAACAGTGTATGTCCTTCTCTGCTGTCTTCCATGCTGTAATATGTGCTTTTTAAATAAAAATGTAAAAGTACGATAACAAGATAATTGGATGCCTCCAGAATTGCTTTGCGGTAGTTCCACAGAGTTGTTCCCTGTCTCCACATGTGTGTGCATTTTAATAATAAATAGTGTGTAGGAAGCAAAACTACAGTGTTTTGGCCAAAGTACAGTTTCTTCATCACACCTTCTTCCTATGCTAATCTTGAAAATTTAGATTCCTCTTGCATTGCTGTCACTATGAATCCTATTGTCCTTTTTACTTTTTGAATTTGCTACTTTTCTCTCTTACCATTGTTTTAAAATTTAACAAAAAATGGGAGGAGCAAGCTGCTCTTTAGTACCATTTGGTTGTAAGTTGTACTAAAAAAGAAGATGCTGTCTTTGAAAATAAAGTATAATTAGGAAAATTCTCTGTGCTCACTGAGTATTTTTAATGTGGTTTTCCAATTGTTTTTCCAGATAAATCAGAAGGCACAGATTCTGCTGTAAATTCAGCAACTGCCCAAGAGCTTTTACAATATCTTGAATCTCGCACCATCTCTTCCTCAGATGTGACTCTTCTGCATCAGCTGAAATCCCTTGTATTGCTACAGGATATTGAGAGATTGAAAGATGCTTTGAACCATTTCCAAGAACAATCCATGATGCCTCCTGGTAGGCACCATTCACTCATGTTCATTCACTGATGTTCTTTTTTTGTGTGGATTAAAATTCAGATTTGTCACAGGTATTTTTATTAGGAAGCTGAAAATAATTATATAGTGGTAAAGATATGCTTATACAAGATTTGAAAGCATAATTCCCACCAAAAATACAGTGATTTTCCCTGGTTTTTGTTTGGTTACGATCAATACAGAACCTTTTCATACTTTGGAGCAACTATAGAGTACAAGATGATGCAGGTTCTGAAAACAGTATTTTTTAAATCTTAACTGATTTAAGATTTAATCATGTTTAAAGCATATTTTTAATACATCCTCTTTGTAGACTTTTTAAATTAACTTGTTTATCTTGGAGATTTCACTCATCCCGTTAAGGATTAATTTTACATGCATGAGAATCACTAAAGCCCATTATTTCATTTGGTCTTGGTCACCTATGTGGCTTCTTTAACACGTAGATTTTGCATGCCAAAGTTTGATTTACTTTGGTTTTGTTTAAATATAAATGTCTGGTTTAAGTTTCTAAAAAATAACTGTTGATTATGTAAAAATGTAAAGTCACTCTTCAAAATAAATGATATTATAAAGTCATTCATAAAAAGAAAAATTACTCTGTTACTGAATCTTTTTATCCCTGAGGCACAAGTCTGATTTCATTCATGGTCCTTTTGTTCTCTATTACAACCCCTATAATTTTAGTAGAAATTCTTCTCGGACATAGTTAATAGTTCCTCAAGTGAATGTGGGATCAGCATGTAGTCCGTAGAAGCTATATTTTTTCCAAGTAGTCTTCATTTAAATAGTCATTGTTACTTGTCATTAGTACATTTGTTTGTAGCATCAGCCAAATCTACAAGATGTGCTGAATTTTCTTGCCTCACAAAGAGTTTAATCAGAGAGCACTTGCTGCGGCATGAGAGAATCTCAGCCATTTTAGGTAGTGCTCTGAGTCTTTTGAAGAGTAACGACTGAGCTGGCAGTACAGTGGTAACAGAGTAAATAAGATCATGGCCATGAGAGGCTTAGCAATAACATTCAAAGAAGAGACTACTGCTTGTAACATCATTAAATAATTTAGAGCATGATAGTGGCTAAAGATCCTAGTCAAGACTGGAGCCTACTGTCTGCTGTGCATTGTAAAAACACAGAAAAGAGAGAACTCCTGGCTGTAGAGTTCATAGCTGATACATTTTGAAAAGGACACTCTTACATAGGTATTCTTTAAAGTGGACATGTAGAGTATGTCAGCATTTAAGGTTCTGATAGATCTGAACTATCCACACATACATGGAACAAAATCTTTCTGTGCATTCAATAATTAATTTCAAGCCTAGATTCTATGATCTTAATTATAATCAGGTAGTCTCATTAGATGCAATACATATTTGCAAACTAAGTAGGACTCTGCAGCAATAGTGGTAATGGTATTGGCCCTTTATTAAATGACCTAATTCAGCTTCTGTTGATTAAATCAAAATGGAACTGTTGAACTGACCACTTTCAGGATATTCCTTACATGCCTTATCCAAAATCTACTCAATACGGTACTAATTGTGTTTGGTTTTGCAGTCTTGAGGCAAGCTGCTCTGTTTACTTTTATATAGCAGAAATGTCAAACTGAAGAGAGAAGAGAAAACAGAAGCAAATTAGAAACAAGTCCATGCAGCTATGCTAATTTCCTTATGTGTGTATTTGTCACTTGAAAAAGAAGAAAACAATTTTCTGAGTGATTTTTAAAATTCATTTATGTTTCTGCTGATGCAGCCTGAAATTATTTACTCTTCCAGTTGATTTTTTTTTTTTCCTAGCAACAGTTGTCACTCCGGATGCAATTCTAATCTCATTCCAAGTTCACAGTGGTGTAACCGTAGTAGTTGATTTGATATTCATGAGGTACAACAACATAAGAAGGAGGAAAATACATTGTTATAAATTATTAAAGGATAATTAAACACCTGCTAGATATTAATTTGCCTCAGCAGAGTTTAACAATACATTCTATTTGTAATTCAGGAATTTCAGTGAATGAGGATATAGTGCTCTGAAATTTTACCTTGAATTAGGTTTTTTAATTATACTTTTTTCCTACCTTTGGCTCAAAAATAGGTCATCTTGCCCAGTTTTGTTAAATTTTAGATTTCGTTCCCAATGAACAGGTGATGAAAGTTAAGAGTTATTACAAAAACTTGTTGTCTCAGCAAATTAAAGTTCTTCCTATAGAAATACAGGTTAGGGCTGTTTATGAAGATAAAAATGTACAGTACATCATAGTAATCTCAATTTTTTTTACCAGATTGTCTGATTATCTTGCCTTTTTTCTGTTTTGTTTATTTTTATGAGGGCATGATGTACCAGAAGAAAAGGTCATTCCTTATTAACATGATGAAAAGAAAACAATTCTTAATTTTGGCAAGGTGTATTATTTTTACAAAATAAACCTATTTTTAGCTCAAGAAGCAATGTTAACCCTTTTCCCTGTCGTTATGATTCTACTTAAGATGCCAACATCAAAGGAATAATAATGGGTGCTATGTTTTGTTCAGTTTTTTCTTTAATTCAAGGAAGGAATAAATGAGAAGTGATCCATCTTTTTCATATAAGTGCATGTTCACCGTTAGGAAACTTTACAAAGTAAACATACCATTATATATCTTCTATTTCCTCATATATATGCTATGGTTTAATCTCATTTTCCACTGGGGCTACCAAGTCCCACTTGGCAAGTTTTTGCCTACTGATGATAAATTTGCTTTTCTTAGTAACTTTTTACAGACCCTTTAGAGTAAAGCTCTGGACTGCCCGAGGACTGCAGACCACAAATTGAAAAACACTGTTTCAAGACCATGTTTTGGTATATCCTTCACACCTATCAGCATGTTATTCAGATTGGGAATCATGGTTCAACCAAAAGAAAAAAGAAACAGTGAAGAAAAAAGTTTCTGTTTTATCTTAAGCTCTTAGATGCCAATATTTGCAGTCATATCAAAGAAAGGTCTAACAAGGTTGGTCATAGGGTCTGAAAAATTTTGCAGGAAGAGGAAATTGCTAAGGAGATTGAAACAGAAAAATTATCAACATTAAGTTATTATCTTTAACCCTTCATTTAAATGAGAAAACATACTTGAACAAGAAAATCTCTATGGTTAAGAGATATTCATTGTTCTGTCTAGTCATCATTCTCCATCAACTTACCTTGTACTTTGTGCTTCAAGTTACTCCATCAAGTTACCTTTGACCTTGTACTTCAGCAATTATATGAAGTTGAGGTTGGTCAAGAGTTTTTACTTGAACATGGCTATTTAAAGTGTCATTGTTCTCAGACTGTACTTGAGCCAGCAGTGTGCTCAAGTGGCCAAGAAGGCCAACAGCATCCTGGCTTGTATCAGGAATAGCGTGGCCAGCAGGAGCAGGGAAGTGATTGTCCCCCTGTACTCGGCACTGGTGAGGCCGCACCTGGAATAGTGTGTCCAGTTTTGGGCCCCTCAATACAAGAAAGACATGGAGGTGCTGGAGCATGTCCAGAGAAGGGCAACAAGGCTGGTGAAGGGTCTGGAGCACAGGCCTTATGAGGAGCGGCTGAGGGAACTGGGATTGTTTAGCCTGGAGAAGAGGAGGCTGAGGGGAGACCTTCTGGCTCTCTACAACTACCTGAAAGGAGGTAGTAGTGAGGTGGGTGTTGGTATCTTCTCCCATGTAGTTAGTGATAGGACGAGAGGAAATGGGCTGAAGCTGCGCCAGGGGAGGTTTAGATTGGATATTAGGAAAAATTTCTTCACAGAAAGGGTGGTCAAGCATTGGAAGAGGCTGCCCAGAGAGGTGGTGGAGTCACCATCCCTGGAAGAGTTAAAAAAACGGGTAGATGTGGCACTCTGGGACATGGTTTACTGGGCATGGGGGGTTTGGGTTGATGATTGGAATGATGATCTTAGAGGTACTTTCCAATCTTAATGATTCCTAGTTTTTACTTTCATTATAAATGATCCAGCCACCAAGCCAGGAGGCATGGGATTGCTACTCTACCCTTAATCGGTTTAGTGGTGGACTTGGTAATGTTAGGTTAATGTTTGGACTGGATGATCTTAAAGGTCTTTTCCAACCTAAACAATTCTATGATTCCATGAAAAGAACAACATCTCCTATTACTATTTCCATTTCTTTGGTAGTCTTTAACAAAAAGTACTTACCTCTACCTAAAGTCTTCTAGAAATGCAGGGAAGAGAATGTTTAGAAGTCAAATAGACACGCATTTGTCATGATGGGGCTTGGCTGATCTCTGTCAGAAAGTCAGTGGCCATTTGCAAAAGGAAGCCAGATACCTTCATGATCCTGCACAGTGCCATGGGCAAAGAAGAGCTGCGACTGGAAGTAATGCTTCATTTGCTGGTTGGAAACTGTAGCTTTTGAAATGAGGGCTACTTAATTCTCATTTCACATCAATTATTAAAGCATAGGTGATCACCTAATTAAAAAAAAAAAGTCATTATCTCCTAATTTATGAACTCATTCAGCTTCTACTCCAACTTCATTCCAGTATCTATTAACATTTTCCCTTTGTTGGTTAGTAGCAGGTCTCAAATATCCTCTTCCCTTGTTGCCTAGGAAATTATCACTCACAGAAGAGCTAGAAGCTTCTTTTAACTGCCTTTTTTTGGAGAGTTGTTCTTTATATATGTCTCCATTGCTGGGGGGGGTGGGGAGGTACATTTTGCAGACCAGAAGTCATACAGTTACTGTGTGCCAGCAATGCACAGGCTGGATACACAGAGGCCCTAAAATGATTAAATTTAACCTTTTTTTTTTGAATGAATGAATGGTCAAAGAAAAGGAAATGAAATGTGAAAGCTATATTAGCATAATATTATAGAATCATCTTAAACGTGATATTATTTGATAAGTACTGTAGAAAGTCCTGTCGTTAAGATAAATAAAGTCACATAGATAATCTCTGAATTAAGACAGAAGCCATGGTGTTTTGAGGCTTTAGTGCAGCTGTCTTTACGACTCATTCTCAACTGGGGCTTGTAGGTGCTACTGTAAGTTAAAGAATAATGTATGAAACTGCTCTCCAGACAGAAAGAAATGGAGAAGATTGCACTCTGAGCCTTACCCATATGATCATGTCCTTTCGATCTTTTTTTCTGAATTACTGAGTCGTAACAAATAGGATATTCCAAAACATAGAACCAAAATTGTTTCTCATACAAATAAATGACCTCCTGAAAGAAAATGCACCTGTTTCTCTAGAAATTATTATGTAGTAGTCTTCGAGCTCCAATATCTGCATTGGTTTTACTGAAATGCTAATATTGAATGGAAACAGATGTTCACACAAGTTTTTTTTAATGTTCAGAAATGTCATAGAGTTATTTCAGGAGGAATGTGTTTTCTTTGTTTCAGATCATACCAAGATAGTCACGTCTCTGTTTCACTACTGGATTACAGATATCCTTCCTGTGAAGAACAGGAAATAAAGCCTTGCCTGTGTCCATATGCGCAGGGTTAAAATTTAATTACAAACTCTTAACCAAGTAGCAATTGTTCAGGAAGAGCAGTGTCAATACACATTCTACACCTTCAGGTAAATGAATTATTTTTCTGTGTTACAAACTCTAGAAGACAATAAACGGTATAACTACATGTGATTTTTGTGTTTGGGTGGTCAAGAATATGCTGTGTGGCCTGAGTCTTTCAGCTGGATTAGTATGTGCCTTTCACTTTAGGATAAGGGACTTACCTGGAATGATAAAGTCTGTATCAAGTATTTTGTTTAAGAAGTATAGTATTTTTTTGTTGTTGTTTTAAATTGATTGTTCCTTTCTGGAAGCTTTATTTCTTGACTTTTCTTATTTATCTGATATATCTGTTTACCTGAAAAACAGAAATATATTTTTATATTTAAATCTAAGCAACAATACATCTGAGGAATGTATTTTTACTGAATAAACTGCTAAACTGTGGAAATAGATAAATTTCTACATGTGGGTCATGTAGGAACTGTTTGAAGTTATGCAGAAACTTGAATGGCATTTTCAGAACTATTCCACAGCCCAGCCTGTTACAATCCAATGGGCTTCACTGACTGCAGAATTATGGCACTGGGCTCTCTCACTGATTACTGTGTAGTCTTTCTGCAACTGAATTTATCCATGTGTAGATGATACAGTAAATAATATCTATGGTTGTAAAAAGTTTTGGAATCCTGAAGAAAAAAATGCTTCATAAGTGAGAGGCTCTTTTGTCAGCTGAGTCATTCACCTGATAGGTGATACAGAGCAAACCATTTCTCATATCTTAGCTTCCTCATCAGTAGGATAGGGGCAACATATTTATCTCCTCCAACATGTGCCTGGAGATACATTACTGATGAGCCTATGTCAACATTGCATGGGTTTTTTGCTTTTTTTTTTTTATTATATTGCCTGATACATCCTATTGCAAGGCATTGTTTTTAGTGATGCTCAAAAATGTGTAATAAAAATACAATCACATCTCTTTCTTGTTAATTGAAGAAGTTAAAAGGGGTTCCGTATCATGCCAAAGGATTGCAGGTGCAGGGAAAATGGTCTTATGGTTAAGGCAGCTGTGTGCAGCTCTGGAGAACTTGAGTTAGGTCTGTATCTCCTAGGAAATATATTTAAACCAGACTTTGCAGAGGGGAAACTAATAGCATGTTCCCTGTTTTAAAGCTCCTGATTTGCTAACACGTAGGCACTGAACTGTAGCTGTGACTTCTCACTGAGATGCTGTGTGTCGCAGTCCCACATCTGGAGAATGAAGAAAATATCACTTGAATGTGAAGCACCTAGATACTCTATTGGCAGACCCCACAGGAAATTAATCACTTCATCCTGAGATTAAGGTTTGAATATCGTGCAGTAAATGAGGCCTAGGAACCACACAAAAAGGATATGCAGCAACTCATTAGGTAGGCATCATCTGTCCTGTACACAGAATAAGAAAAAATAAACGAGATCATGCCATTAAGGACAGTATTTTGAAACACAAGTACAAACCAGGTTAAATTAGGACCGTACAAACAACTGTAGTGCCTGCATTTCCTGATACATGAGTGACTGTGCTGAGGGATGTTATAAGGCTACTGCCTTGCAGGGACCCCAGGACCTGGGGGTTCCTCCTCCTCGTCCTCTGGATCCCAGGCTGGTGCACCTGGAGACCTGGATGTCTCTCTGTCCCATGCCGATGGAGGCAACTGCAGCTTTCATGTTCCCAGGCTCAGCCGGTAGCGAGGCTTAGCAGGTATCTGAGGGACAGATGGACAGACACAGACAGACAGACAGACACACACAACACTTGCATGGCTGACTACACAGGCTGCCACAGACAGGGCACTGCCTTTAACAACACCCGTGAGTAACCCTGCCGGGACTCGCATAAAACACAAGTACAGTCATCTTCTCTGACTGATTGAAATTGAAATTCACGAGTGAAAACACACATCCCTTCACTTCCTAGATTCACAAGCATATCCCCATTCCCAGATCCCTCGAATACCAGCACAGGCCCCCAGCCTCTCTCATATCCCTGCCTGAATCCTGGGCCCTCTTACCTGCTCTGTGGGTCTCCTGCTCACCAGCTAGTCCAGCCTGACCCACGCTACCACACGTTCACACACTCATCTCACAAGCACTCACGCACTGGTCTCACAGCTTTGTTTATTGCTTTAATTTCTCTTCTTTATTATTTCTGTTTCAGTGCTTGGCCACTTGTCATAATATTAAAGTGATTTTTAAAATTATGCTGAATTTTAAATAGCTGCGTACAGAGGAGCAGATTTGGGTATCTTTGCCAAACAGAAATATTTTGTACTATCAGTAGTCTAATCCCAGAATGCGAGTAAAATTTCTCAGGTCAAAAATGTACTTTGCTTGAATCGGGTAATAATGGTGAAAAGATTTCTTTCAGCCTTTCTTTTTCCTTTCACTTTAACCATTGTAAGAGCCTTATATTCTGTGCAGAAGTAATCTGGTTCTAACAAAGCAAGCCTGCGAACAGTTTCAGAATGTAGCTAGTTAGAGTCAGTGATATCTGATGTCTTTGTAAATGACCTGCGATAGGAGCTGAATCTTAACACTTATCAAACCTGCCACTATTACACTAACAGGGATTATAGAGAGTAGAGGATAAAGTAAAATCTGAGATGTTGGAGAGTTTAGAAAATTGGATGAAATTCAAGCAGATAAATTGTAGATTGTCACTGTAGATAAATGCAATCACGTAAGCGTGTATTTCTTTCTGAAACAAATGTGCCAAACAACGGTGTGCTGAACTGCAACATGTGTAAGGACACTTTCAGAGCAACACACGAAAGAACACAGAAGAAGGATTGAGTTTAAAAGCAAAAGAAATGGACATTACTCATACTATAATAGTATCAATTAGGCAATGTTCTAAAAATGGCAGGGGAGAAGGATTGTTTGGTTCCATATTTAACATCCTATCTGCAGTCAGAAAGGTTTTGCACATCAGAATTTTAATACCTGGTCACTTTCTGTGCTTCTTCTCTAAAAGAAATGGTGCTGAATCTCCCTACGCTTTTTATGGTTTATTTGAGCAGCGGTGTAACCAACACAGCTGGGATATGAAAACTGAAAAATTTAAATTAATACCCATCAGTGAACACAGTGTGGTTTACATCTCACTATACGTGGCTCCTTCATTATAGCAATGAAACATTGATCGCTTTGGATTTTCATGCTAAAGTCATAAATGGCAAAGGAGGTGGCCTTGAATTTTTGCTTCTTCTGCACCATTCAGTCTAATGAATATGCAGTATTGCGGAATTTCTGAGGCATGGAAGAGTTTTTTTTAGTGGACTTTGCATCAGAGAACTTCAGACTGAACTGTACGCACACTATTATCAGCATATCTCAAATTTCTGGGAAAATAGAACTTTAAAATTTTTTTTAAAACCTACATGGACTCCCAACAGTAAGAAGAATTCAGGGATCAACTAGAAAGTAGCCTGCATGTGGCTTCAAGAGTTAATTTTCTAGTTTGCATAATTACACAGTGTTGTGGTTTAGCCCCAGCCAGCAACTAAGCACCACGCAGCCGCTCACTCACTCCCCCTGCCCCGGTGGAATGGGGGAGAGAATCGGAGGAGTAAGAGTGAGAAACACTCCTGGGTTGAGATAAGAACAGTTTAATAATTGAAATAAAGTAAAATAGTAATGATAATAATAACAATATAATAATAATAATATACAAAGCAAGTGATGCACAATGCAATTGCTCACCACCTGCTGACCAATGCCCAGCCAGTCCCTGAGCAGCGATTGCTGCCCCTGGCCAAACCCCCCCCAGTTTCTATACTGAGCATGACGTCATATGGTATGGAATAGCCCTTTGGTCAGTTTGGGTCAGCTGTCCTGGCTGTGCCACCTCCCAGTTTCTTGTGCACCTGGCAGAGCATGGGAAGCTGAAAAGTCCTTGACCTAGTGTGAACACTGCTTAGCAACAACTAAAACATCAGTGTGTTATCAGCATTGTTCTCATCCTAAATCCAAAGCACAGCACTATACCTGCTACTAGGAAGAAAACTAACTCTATCCCAGCCAAAACCAGGACACGCAGTAAGGAAGGAACAGCAGCACAGTGGGAGAAAAATTGGGCCCTGGGTAGGTGGTGGTCCCTTCCCTCGGCTCTGTGTACAAGGAAGACCACAGAGGCTGAAGTAGTTTTGGGCATCTGTAGTAGTAAATAGCTAGTCACTATGCTTGTATGCAATGGTATGAGTTCAAGGCCATTATCTCTCTATAAAGGTACATGTTTTATTCTCAAAATTGCGTGCAAGACCTTAATTCTTCTCTTTCGTGGATATGTGATGTGGGAATCATTCTCTAATGTTACAGATTTTTACTGCTTCATAAGTGGTGCAATGTGTTATATAGTACTTTACAATCATGTAGAGTTATAAATTCTTTAATGTGTTTTCTATGACAGCTGGCTTTTCTCCCCTGCACCAGTGCAGGAGGGTACTACTCAGTAGGCTGAATCTCTGAAATGACATCTGGGAAAAAAAAGACTTAAAAATAAAGACAAGGAAGGAAAAAAGTAGTGAGTGGCAGCACGAAGGCAGAAAATTTTTAAGCTGTCTTTGACCACAGAAAACGTAGTTTACCCATTAATATCTGGTATATAATAAAACCAGTCTACAGAAGTAGAGTGGAAAGTGATGTGTGTTTTGCTTGTACAGTATGCTACACATTAAGTATCATAACAAAGAGCAGTAGTGAAAAAAAAAAGCAAACTGTAAGAGTAGAAAAATGCATTGTATTTAATATTTAGGCCAACCTCAGGTTATAGCTATGTAGATTTTGTGATTAATTGCTTCAGCCCTAGATTGCACCTAAGGAGGGCTGCACTGCATATGTTTATGCAGCTAATTTAGCTTCACTGTTAACTACTTTATCCTCTGCATTGCATCTAAGTAATTTTTTTGTTGAATGGGATAATTATAATGTCTAAGTATTTCACAATTTTTAATATATGTGTTTCTTAAATGAAAAAAATGTATTTTTAAACTGCTAGATATATGCTGAACTAAGCCATGGGGGAAGAGCACTGCCTGAGTATAAAGAAAAAGCAGGAAGTTACAAATGCTGTATGTTTCCTACATCTAAAGATCTAGGAAAAAAATATGTAGTATTTGATTATTTTAAAACAGTGTATATGCACCACAGTCACTCAAGGTCAAATACATAGCTTTAATAAGGACATTATCCAAGTTTAGTGCTTAACTTTGTAGAATTAATAGTCTGTAGTCATTTTAATGAACTGTATACATTTGTAAAATGCATAAGCAAGCTGTAGTTCTCTTCTACATTATTACTGCAATGCTACATCCTGTTTTAGGATACATAATGCAAAAAAAAAAAAAAGTGTTATCTAAGATTGAAGAGGACTACACAAAAATAGAGAAGGAATGAATCTGGGGTTCAATGCCTTATTTTCTTTTGCATCAACTGTAGGCTACTAAAGGTTGCATCAACTAGAGGCTGCTTTTCTTCACTTTCAAGATCTTTGCTAGTCTTCTCAGTCCCTTAGTCAGTGCACAGATGATTCCTCCATCCTCTCAGCCTCTGGTACGAGCTTCCATCACCCATTTGCTACATTGTCAGATTAACACATTTGTGCTTTTTCCCACAATGTCTTCTGCAGGTCTCTACAGAGCAGTCTTTCTGTCATCTTCCTTTCCTTCTTTAAAACTGTCCTTTGCCATGATGCTACCCAAAAGCTTGGCAGCAGCTAGGTCAGTAGTGTGATAAGACAGCTGCCTGCTGTGCTGACTAATGTTGCTTTACTGTATCTGTGTACTCCCACATCAATCTGCCTATTTTCTCATCTGTTTTCTCCTTTCTTAAACTAGTAGCAATTTGATGCAGGGTTTGGCCTGCTGCACAGCACCCAGAACAGTGAATTTCTATTACATCTGAGGTGCCAATGTGCTAGGGGAATGTGACATTTAAAATCAAGAATATGCTAGAATATGTAAGCAAGGCTGCTGGTAGTTAAAAATGGCATAATAATTTTACGTTGCACACATGATCAGTCTAGTACAACAGGGACCTGGTTGTCCCTAGTAGATACTTTGGAGGCAGTGTTCATCTGCAGCTTGCTAAGGAGAATTGGAGGTACATTGTAGATGTTTCCATCTGAGCTGCCTGTCCTAAGAACTTTATAATCACTGGGATGAAATAGATACTTGTACAGCCCAATATACCTGTTTGCTTCTAGACATCTATGTTAGGATAAGAACAGTGGTACAAATAGGAGAACTTATGTCTTTACGTTGACTGTTACAGGAGCGTAAACAGGTAGGTCAGATGGAAACATCTGCATTGCAGGCATCTGGATCTTGTCCAAAAAAATTCATTTACTGCATCTGAGAAAGGGACAGGAATGTACATGTTGCATGACTAAAACATCACCTGCTCCTGGTGCTGCTCTGGCAGTGGCAAGCTCCTTCAACTTGGACAGGGCTGTCACCCCCCACTCCTTGCTGCTTTCGTATCTTCTGTTGGGAAGCCATTGCCTGGGAGTGGTAAAAGGGCGAAGGAGAAGAGTAAGGAGCTGTTGTACAGCTGTGCTTGGAACTCACCCAATACAAGCTGAAGAGGTGCTTCTTCTGCTCTTCTTCATTCCCTTCATGCAATCATGCACAAAGTGGCCTCCACCACTTCTCAGATGGGCTCGGTAAGAGATTGCTGTGTGGTTTATTCCAATAATAAAATGGAAGTGAATATAAATGCACAGAGAAGGAGTAGCTATTGCTAGGGATATCAAACAGATTACCTATTACCTGTGTTCTAGAGAGTGGATCAATAGTGAGTATATTTTTTTCAGAATCACAGGAGTAATTGCTGAAGTCTGTAGACATAATGATAGCTGTTTGATCTCTGTCTGGCATGTTGGAGCTTAAAATGAAGGTCATGTTCAAATCTGATTGGAATTCAGGGAAAGCATCTTAGCTTATTACCATTACTATAATGCTGGATTCTATTTACATTGGTAAACAGTTTAAAATACTTGACATGTTATTCAATTAAATCTGTGATTGCTAACTGACAGACCAAAGTGCATTGATTTTTCCAACCACATTAAGCTAAGTACGTGGCACAGTGTTTCATTAGCCTGTCTGCTTAACCCTTTCACATTAATTCAATTACCCAGTATAAAATTAATGTGTAAAATATTAAATAACTCTAAATTTCTAAATTAGAAGGCGTTGCAAGAATATATTCATCTTGATAGTTTCTGACATATATTTATTACTGGATGATTTACAGTCTGCTACAGATCACATTGTTATCCAGATGGCAAAAGTCACTCAAAGTTTTTTCTCTGTGTTTTTTCTTACTCAGTAAATTGATAGATTCATGGAAGGTAAGACTAAAAAGGATATGAGATTATTTTCTCTGACCCCATCTAGATCCCTAGTCATATATTTTCCTTTTACTTCAGAGTGAAGACCAGTAACTTGAGTCTGACAAAAGCACAATTTGTGGTTTTTGCTAAAGCAAGTCTTCTGCAGAGACAGGCAAGCTTGATTTAAAGACATCAAGAAACCAAGACTTAGCCCCTTCTCCAGCCATTTATTCCAGTACTCAATTACTCTCACGGTTAGAAAGATGTGCTTTATTTTAACTTTGAATTTGTCTAGATTTAACTTTCAGCCATTAGTTCTTGGTATGCTTTTCTTCACTAGATTAAGTAGCCCCTCACTAGCCACTATTTTCTGTCTGTGAAAGTTTTTGAACACTGTAATCAAGCTACAATGCAACCTCCTTTTTGCTACCCTAAACGTTATCTCTTTAAATTACTTATTTAAGGCATTTTCTATAGCCTTCAAATTGTTTTTTGTGGCTCTCTTGTACATTTTTTCCATTTTTTTCCTGCCATTTAGAGAACAAGTGTGCTGGAACTGCACATAGAACTTCATTTAAAATCTTAGCAGTGCCAATTTTTGTACTCACTGCTCCATTGTTTGTGGGTCCACTTTTTGCCATAGGATTGTATAGGGAGTCCATGTTGAATTATTTGTCACAGTAGACAAGTACTCTTGAAATTTATTGCTTTCCAGGATTTAGTCCTTGGTTCCATACTTCTTGTTCTTAAATGTCTGACTTTCTGTTTGGCCATGTTAACGTTGATTTTCTTTGGCTATGTCTAGATTAGTAAATGATGGATTGTTTTGTGTGCCTGTACTGCTTTCATTAGTATCGACTATCTGCTAATCTCGGTGTCATCTGCCAATTTTACCAACAATGATTCTATGTTCATTTACAGATCATTAATAAAAACGCTGAACAGTGTTGAGTACTAGTACTAATCTTTATGGGATCCAAAGAGAAGTAACATTATTCAGCCACGATTTCC
Source organism: Pelecanus crispus (assembly GCF_030463565.1). Classification (NCBI taxonomy): domain Eukaryota; kingdom Metazoa; phylum Chordata; class Aves; order Pelecaniformes; family Pelecanidae; genus Pelecanus; species Pelecanus crispus. The sequence continues at coordinate 109,717,113 of NC_134645.1, forward strand.
TATTTATATCTTCTTTTTGAAAACAGAAAACTGATATCATCTAGCAGATTCCTAATGTATTTAACGTGTATTTTATTGTCTTGTATGCTTTTTTTGTTTTGATCAGAAAGTCATGCGGCGCTAGGTAACTTCACAGGAGTCTAAATAGCACAAGGTGTAATGGTTGTCTGCTGCTGTCAACAAGTTTTGCTTCAGTTTTCTACAAGAATAAGCTTTAATTTTTTTTTAGGTAAGGATAAGAGTCCAAACTAAAGACACTGTAGAAAAAACTACAGAATTGTGTTTTAGAGTGTGTTTAAGGGGAAACAGAATAAATGAGAAGTATTCAAAGTAAATAGCCTCTCATATTTGTCTTGTTTTCAATTTGTTGCTCTGTGGGGAATGGTTTGCATTAGCTAAGAATGATTATTATGGAAGATTCCTTATTTTTAAACATCAAAGGAAAATTCATATATCTTTCTTTTCCTGAAAGATGTGATCCATAACTTTAGTTATGAAGGTGTCTAGTTTGTGCATTATCTGTTGTGTTGCATTTCTTCCAGCTGGTAATTGAAGAAAGATCCTTGCAATGAGTTCATTAACTGTTGATGAAGAAACCAGGTTTGAGACTTAGAAGTTTGCTTAGGAAGTTGCACTCACAGTTTTATAGTGGGATATGCAAATTTTCAATTTTTTACAGAAGCAGTTCTCTGAGCAGATTTCCAGGCTACAGCACAGTCGTGTTAACTGTCAGTATCAGCACTAACTATCTGGTTGGAGACCAGTATAAGGATTCATCAGAGAGATTAATCGAACTTCAGCTTAGTCTCCCAACTTCTGCAGCTCATGGAGTGCCAAGTTGCAGTTGGTATCATGAATCAAAATGCAGGCAGTGTTAACATTTTCTGTTGGAGCTAGAAATGGCAGAGAGAAGTCTTAGTTACTCTCTGCCCAGAGCTGTCAAAGTCCAGAGAGAAGCAGAAGCAGATTCTCAGGAGGATCCTTGTATGAGACAGAATTGCCAGTGGGATTTCCACTTCATTGCAGCGTTTCATGACTCTCATGGTTCCCTTTAGTCAAGGCTGTGTCACAGGCTGGCCCCAAAGCTACACAATGGAAAAACAAAGGAGTAATAACAGCGTAGCAGTGCAGTAACCAGCAAAGTGACAGTAGGGCCAGTTAGTACAGGAGCTAAACATGAAAGAAAAAGGATTTTAAAACAACTTGCAACTGGAAGTACCACTCCTGCACCAGCTGCAGGAGCCCACAGTTCAAAGGCAGAGGATAAAACTGAAGTGTACCGGAAATTGCAGAAGAAAAAGAGACAAAGAGAAGAGAGATTCAGAGCGATACATTGATATGTTTTCTCAATGTGAATAAAGCTGGCGAATGCAGTTCTGCTGCTTTATTTGAGGAAAGTCTAATTGCCCTAGCCAGAATCTGACCTGTGGCTGTATAAGCCCCTCACATATAAACAGCATAGAGCCTCCAACTCCCAGGTTCTGGCTCTGTGCTAACACAGAGTATGCCTTGCAGGATTCCAGAAGGTTCCTTAACTCTCCCCTACACTGGAAGCCTTAGGGAAAAAAGCAGCGTTTCGGTCAAAATTCCCTGGCAGCATCCTTTCTTTCAGTCTGATTCCCTTATGCATAAGCAAAAAACATCAAAGTTGAATATCAAGCCAAAAACATTTCAGGTGTCCCTATCAGAGTACCTGAGACACAAAGACTTAGCTGACTGTTGTGTTTCTAGAAGTCCCATGCCCATCCACTTTCTCCACAATTTGCAAGGCCTTGCCCCGTTTCACAGAGCGAAAAGCAGTCTCAGACTACCTTGCAGGTACATAGGATGAGAATCTGAACATGGGCAGATCCTGGGAAGCAACTGGCAACAGTGACTTACTGAGGTGATGTGAACAGGAGGGAAGGAGAGATGGGGCTACATGAGTGTAGCTTTTCCCTTGTAGGTTGTGATGGTGATTCGCAGACTCGCTCTGCTCTGTGCTCAACAACATTCTCATGGATAACCTGAGACTTCCACTTTCAAATGAGTGTGGTTGGAAACTTGGAAGGTAAAAGTCACAAAGATGAGATGGCACTGAGCAAGTATCTCTAAGAGGATAATTAGCCTTTTGAATAATAACTAAGGATCCTCTCTATCAACGTTGATGCAGCAGCTCCAGTTGTCCAAGGCTGATCCAAATTGTAGGAGTTACTGGTATCTAGAAATCATAGATGCTTTGTACAGCAGCCTCTTGCATGGTATTTTGTTTGAAGCCAACCAAAGAAGTCTGAAAAGAACCCTATAATACTACAAAAACCATAAAACTATCTGTTAGAAATCCAAACTAGGCCAGTCTTCACCACCTTTTTTTTTTCCTGAGCCCCACCCAAATTGTGGTGGTTGTTCTTTGTGAATATCCAGGATACATCATCTGAAAAACCTGCCCAATAAAAGTGTTCTACCCACAGTTGCTGTTCCTTCTCTTCTCTGGGTTCAAATCTGAGTCCATGGCCCTGACTATTATCTCAGTGCACGGAATGGTGTGCTCACATTGCCATTATGGCCTGCACGGATATTCATCCCCTTTCCCAGACTGGCAGCCTGTGCTTGTGAGCAAGAGTCATTACGACTGAGCATGCTGTTCTGTGGTATGCCCTAAGGCAACGGAAATGACTGCAGTCCAGCTCTCAGCTCAAGAGTATTGTGCGCCAGGATATTAACTGTAAAATTGGCAATATTGCTTTGGTGCAGAGGCTTTCTCCAGGCACCCACAAGACAGATGGCTTTATCAGTACACAGCCATTCACCTCTGCATTGCAACTGGGAAGAAATACAAACAAATTTCCAACTATCTTTGCTAAGCAATTTTACAGCTGTCTGTCTGAAATTAAAGCACCCTCCCTTGGTTGTGCTTTGCATTTTTATAGTGACTGGCAATCTTTTTTCCACAACACTACACTCAGCCTTCCACAGTGTTTGTAATGCTCACAAAAATACGTGACACTAAGCTAAAGTAGATGAGTGCTTCAGACTGTAGGGAACCAAGCAAAGGAGGATTCTGCATAATCTGGATAATTGGACACTTCCTATAGACCAGTGTGAAAACTGAATTGTCTCTGGCAGGCAAAGGCTTTTGTGTAGAAGTTCATAGGAATGAATTGATATGCACCTCATGGAAGGTCTTTGTAGAGCCTATACAAAGGGCAGCTTCCAGCCCGCAGCCCATCAGTCCTGTTCCTCCTGAACTGAACCGTGCACCAGTCTTTGAAGTGGTATGAGCCAAGGATTGAAGCAGGGTGTTTCTCAGTAACTGAGTATCTGTCTTTGGCTCAAAGGAGTGGGAAGCCGTGAATATGTCTCTCAAGTTGGAATGAGTTTTCCATCAGTCAGAAGCTGGTCAGAGCTAAATTTTAAGATGAAGCAGCAAAAGCAGGGCATTTGCACCCACTGACTATTGTAGTACCTGTGCACCAGTTTCCAAATAAAGTTGACACAAACTTCCCGTAAGTGAGAGGTAAGACTGAACCATGCTTAACTAGTAGTACCACCTCACCATCAGGGAAAAGCAGTTGGCTGAGATTTCTATAAGCTGTGAAATGGGAGGAGTTTACAATCAGTTCTGAAAGCAACTTCAAGGTGGGACAGTCTGTCACAGCAGTTCCTAATTCACAGAGAGGCCATGCACTGAAAGCAGTCTCTCTGCCTCCAAACTGAAGAAGTCAATGTCTGATAATCAGTAAAAATCTTGTTGACAAGGCTATGATGCAAGAAGGAGGTAAAAAACTCAAAGGAGGGGTATTTTTCCTTTTTATATTGGGGCAGGGGGGCAGTGAATCCTTATGCATTTCCTGCCTTGGAGAAAGAGTATGGGAAGATCAGAGGAAGCCCTCCCTCTGAGTGAGGAAAGAAAATCCCAACAGCTTGTATTTCAAACCCTCCATTTGTCTGCAGGCCTGGGAAGACTATGGAGGTGATGGTAAGAACACAGTAGAAGAGGTAAGGAAGCAGGGAAGAAGAGTAAAAGGACACATCCAACTTGAAGAGCCCCGTTTGCTCATTCTGCATAAAGAAACTTTTCCTATTTTTCTTCATACACTTTTTGCCCTTTCCTGTATCTTTTCTGAGTCTGCTTCATCCTTTCAGAGATGGGAGGGCCAAAACTGCCCATGTTACTAAAAATGCAGGTTCACCATGCATTTTTTGAAGTGTGCTTTGATTTGTTCTCTAGTCCTTTCCAAATAATTCGGTTGCTTTTTTGACCCCTTACTGGGTACTGAGCAGACATCTTCATAGAACTGTTATTTCATTCCTGAACGGTCCTTACCAGTTTAAGTAATTATGTGCACCACTTTGCAATACCCTACACAGAATTTCATCTGCCATTTTATCACAAGTTGTTCATGATCGTAGTGCTCTTCTGCAGCTCTGCACAGTCAGCATTCAATTTTAGTCCCTGTGATAACTGTAGTGGAATCAGCAGTCACTGTTCCCCCATTATTCATCACCTTTTCCAGGTCATTTAGGACTTTGCTGAGCAGCACAGATCCTGGCACAAAGTCCCATAGGATTACATTGGTGATTTCCTTTCAGTGGGAAAACTCTGCATTCCTGCTTTTTCTTTTGCATATTTTAATGGTTTATTCATTCAAATGAGGATCTTCTTAGCCCATGAGACTTCCTTTTTAAGAGCTTTTTTTCCCCAATGAATTTTAAAAATGCACTTTAGTACACCTTGTCTGCTTATTTGTCGATTCCTCAAAAAAAATGCCAATAGGCTTGTGAAGTATGTCTTCCCTTTACAGAAGCTTAATGGAGTGCTTCCCAATATATTTTGTCATGTGTCTGCTCATTCTGTTCCTTGCAATGGTTCCTACTGATTTCCTGAACGAGGACATCAGGATCGCTGGTCTGTATTTCCTCAGATCACCCCTGGAATCCTTTGTAAAAATGAGCCATTTCACCACCTTCCCGTCCCCTGACACTGACACAATTCCCAGTGAGAGGTTGCACACCACGGCTCGCAGTTGTGTTATTTCATCCATCAGTTGGTTTAGAGCCCTTGGGTGAATACCATCTGGTCCTGGTGAGCCATTAGGGTTGTGCCATGGGAAATACAATCTCTGAAGAGAGAACTCCCTGCTAAGTCCAGTGCATCGTGCTTAAGTGCAAATGTTCACTACTGTTCCCCTCTTGTTTTGTTTTCCACTCCCAGGTAATTTGAATTCTGTTTCAATCGTTTCTGCTTGGCCTCACAGACAGCCACAACACTTAATCAGAATAAAGACTACCTAATGAAAAAATAAACATTATGGAAACACTACTCTTTTGATTAATGCATTTTTCATGCTTTGTTTCCTGCATAGATTGTTTTGCCCTCTTCTTAAGCTGATGAGAGAATCTTCCAGTGTTCAGCTAGAGAGTTCACAACATAAGGCAAGTACCTTTATGCAGGATTAGACCTAAAGATAGATTACCAATCGTGTTAAATAGCCACAAATGTGCTGGCACAATGCCATGCCAGAAATAATAGATGTCTCTTTAAGGGATTAGAATATTAAAAGAGGACTATGGTTAGTAAGGGATGGGAAACATATGTAATTGGCAATGTGAAGGCAATTACAAGGAAACAAAACAAGGGAAAGTGTGCAAGAGCAGAAATTCAACTAGCAAGGTTCCCACTAAAGCTATGTAATTTAGTTTAAAGCTTTGAAGCACTTGCTATCATACTTGGAAGGCTCCAGTAATTTATACCTTTTTATACTGCAGTTTAAAGTCTTACAAGAGAATTTACAGACCTTTTATGTTTTGGGTGGACTAATTCATTAGCCTGTTGCACTGGAAACACACAGCGTACAGCAATATGTATTCAGGCCTTTGTATCTGCAAGGATGGATCAAAGCATTTACAGTTTCTAAATTAGAAACCATTTTTGGATGTTACAGATCTAGATATCCATTACCGCTAAATACAAGTAACTTTCCTAGCAGACCACGAAGAAAGACTTCAGAGCATCTTAATGTTCAGATATGTTTGCTTATGCAAAAATGGTAAATGTCAATAAAATTCTACATTTTGATAATAGCTCCAGATTCATTTTAACTGTGATTGCATGTAGAACAAGTTGAAGCCCTTCCAAAAAGAAGATTCTACAGGTTTAGAAGGTGGATCAGGTGCTTTGAAGTATAGACCTTAAAGTCTGGGTTTTAAAAAAGGGAAAAAAAACCCACAAACTGTCTTTTTAGGATTCATGACTCACAGTTTATAAAGCCATATGGAATATAGTAACCCACACATTTTGACTATCTGAAAATTTTGTTTGAAAAGAACAGAGAGGTGTCAGTGAAATGATTGACTGAAGTTGTGTACTTCTGTTGTAAATCAGTGCTTTAGAATTAGAATTGTGGTCATGCTTTGAATGTACCTATATTATCTTCTCAGAATGAATCGTTTTCTATTCCAGAGTCCCAGTACCCTAGACATCCCTACTACAGCTATTTTTTTCCCGTTGTGGCTGTGGTCTCAAACAAATTAAAAATGTCCCCAGCTGCAGAAGAGCACAGGATACTGTATGTTAGTGTCTTTCTCATACGTAAAATATGGCAGGTCTTTGCAAGCCTCCCAGTCATTCGCAGGCATTGCAGGAGATCTCGTGGCCTTCTGTCCTCAGCTGCCATACCCAACTACCTGCACTTCTGCAATTACATGTCAGAAGGCTGCTTCTTAAGCTCTCTCATTTGTGTGATTGACGGTGAAGATTTGGCATGTGTGTAACAGGGCTGCAATGTGGGACGTAGAGGAGGAGAAAGAACCCTGCTCAATAGCTCGTTGCATATACACCTGCTCACGTGCACAGTTTTAGTGATGAGAAGATTTCCCAGCAGCAATACAGAACTGCTGGGAATGAGCTGCCCAGCTTTTTACAAGTGGTTCAAACTCAAAAGGCTCTGGGCTGTGTGTGTACGTGCATTGGGCAGGTTACAACCCTACGCAGGTCAGTATAGCAATACGCTGCGTATCATGCTGCAGAAGATACCTAGGATGCTGCAATGGAGCCTCTCATGATCTGGAACCCGCTGCAGATGGAGTGAGGGATGCCCATGAGGACATGGAGTCTGACAGTCCAGCTTTTTGTCTCGTCAGGCACAGAAGCACCAAAGGACACGACTGGAAGAGTTCTCATCACAGATTGTAATATAATTTCTCATATCCACTCTCACAGTGAAAAACACCCACTGAGGACTGGCTGGCCAGGAACACATGTTCAGCCTGGCACAGGAGCCAATATCTGGTGGGTGTCTTGATGTAGATACGCATTTTAGTGGACTTTGGGGAGGAGAGCAGAGTGAGAGGACATGCCTTGCTCCTTAACAAACTTACCCCTTGTCATGGTTTAACCCCTGTCGGCAACTAAGCACCACACAGCCGCTCGCTCACCCTCCCTGCACCCAGAGGGATGGGGAAGAGAATCAGAAAAAAAAAGTAAAACCCACGGGTTGAAATAAAGGCAGTTTAATAGGACAGCAGAGGAAGAAAAAACAGTAATGATAATGATAGAATATACAATACAAGTGATGCACAATGCAATTGCTCACCACCTGCTGACCAATGCCCAGCCAGTCCCTGAGCAGCGATCGCTGCCCCCCAGCCAACTCCCCCCAGTTTATATACTGAGCATGACGTCATATGGTATGGAATAGCCCTTTGGGCAGTTTGGGTCAGCTGTCCTGGCTGTGCCCTCTCCCAGCTTCTTGTGCACCTGGCAGAGCATGGGAAGCTGAAAAGTCCTTGACTAGTGTAAGCATTACTTAGCAACAACTAAAACGTCAGTGTGTTATTGACATTATTCTCATACTAAATCCAAACCATGGTGCTATACCAGCTACTAGGAAGAAAATTAACTCTCTCCCAGCCAAAACCAAGACACCCCTCTTTGCTCCATCTCTTCAAATGGAAGGGAAATTGCAGGCTGTTCACAGAAAAGAGCCTAATGCCTCGTTTCTTAGCAAAATAGCAGCCATTGTGTGTCACTCCTTTAGAGCAACAAATAATATACTGTCTTGGATTAATAGCAGCTAATTGGCACACACAACTGTAGGAGTGGATGTGCTCTTGAGTAATGATGTGTCTTGCGAGTCTTATGTATCCAGATATATCCATAGGTGTGCCATAGGCTTCCCTAGTCAGATCGGCAGTGCCTTGGTAGCTGAAAAATGACATTATGTTAAGTGATCCTTCTCCACAAACTGTCGGGATTGCGTTGCGTGTCCTTCCAGTGCACTGCCTTGCTGAAGTGGTTGGTACATGCTCTGAATACTGGGATCCTTGCAAGACAGTGCATTACACTTGTGAGAAAAAGGGCGCTCTGTTACCAGTTGTTTCCAGGGTTAACTGGGATTCTGGACCTCTACTGGAAGTCTGTCCCTTGCCTGCCAGATGTGACCCTTCCCAGAACAATGGCTATAGATAAAACTTTCCACCAGTGTGCACCCAGGTAATTCTCAGGCCAACGAGGATGGCCCATAGCGTTGCAGCTTCTCTGGTGCTGTGTTGTGCTGGTTGATTTCTGAAACTCCCTCAGAAGTAGCAAGGCATAAAGCTGCTTCTCAGAAAAGGCAGCCATTGTTCTGCTATGCATTTTAAACAACCCACATCCCAGGAGTGGGTATTAACAAAAGACACAGCAGGGAAGTGCTTGTGATGCAACGTCACTTGCACGGCAGAGGCGGACAAGCTTCTCCCTGCCCATATCTGCTAGACCAGTTTTCTGTTGCAGTCCAACCTACAGATTCTGCAAAGTTGTACAAATCATTAAGGTGGACCCAAACATCGGAGTTGTCAGTGGTTGGTGTGAGTGTAGCAGCACCTTTTTGAAAGGTGCTAGCTTCCATTAAGGTCTTAAGACCTGAGCCCAAGTATCTGTATTAATGCCTATTGTTTATATTCTTGGTTTGGGGTTGGTTTTTCTTTTTTCACTTTGGTGGGGTCTTTTTAGTTTTCAGTTGTAAAATTAATAAACACATCTGTACACACCTTAGCTACAGAAAAACTGACAGTGAGTTTATTCACCCAGCTGATCACTCATGGATCAGTAGCAGCCAGGACTTGCAACGTTCTGTAGGACAATGACTGTCTACTGGGACACTGGAGATGGTCCTCCCAAAGATGCTCTACTTGCACATCAGGTCAGAGAGTACCTGTTTATGCAGAGCCTTATATGCAGTCCTTCTCATGTGTTGGCTTTTCCATGTGTAGTGGGCCACTCAATTTTACTGGTGTTACTTTCCCTCTATGAAGACCTCCCCTGGGGGAGGGGAGATGGAGCTAGGCTATTGACCACATCCAGTAGTTGGGGAATGAGGCAAAAATCAGTGTTCAAGGACATCACCACTGCTCATCAGTATCTAAGAGGAGAGGAAGGGTTTAACGATCCTCCTTTTGTGAGGTTAAACATTTTTTTTTATAGCTGCTTCTTGTCATACATACTTTTCATTTGCTTTGGTCATCTTAGTAGCCGTTCTTCATACCAGCTTCACTTTGAATTCTCCTGCTCTAATCAGTGGGGTGCAGTTCACGTGACTGGCTGTATTTACACTATTGATGTCTGTGTCTGTGCTAGCTGTATTAACTCACTGTACTATCAAGCACCATTTCTTTCCCTGATCTTAACATAAACATCTGAAACAAGTACATTACAATGAGAGTTTAGAGCAACTAGTTCCAAGGCAGGCATCTGTGCTAGCCGTGTCTGGAGTTAGGAGAGAGGGATCCAGCCCTGCTTGACCAGAAGTGGGTTCCAGATGAGCTGTGCTCGTGCCTTTGCGCTACGCCTGTGCTGCTGCTGCCAGTGACAGTAGCGCTTACCTGCCTTTGCTTTGGGAAGACTCCAAAAAAGCACTGCAGGATTATTTTTTCCCCTGTAGTTTCTAACAGATACAAACTGCAGCAATTTCGAACATGAAATTTTCTTCCATGGCAGAAGTTCTCCTTTCTCTGTAGCAGACATTAACTTGATTTTCTGCTATTAAGTCTTTTGCTGTTAAATTTTTGTCCGTTATTATTTTGCCCCTCAATGGCATCAAAGCACTATGGGTAGGCAGGCTGCAAATACAGGAGTAACCACCTGGCAGTGGAGCTGTGGGAAGTGAACGAGTCAATTCTCAGTGGGAAATAAATGAGTAGTTTAAGCTACTTCAGTGGTAACTCCATAAGCCTCAGCAACACAATCTCTTGCTGCTCTCTATCCATAACCTTAGATGACTTTGAAGACTGAACTATTTGCAACTGTCTGTGTCTCAGCTCATCTACACAGTATTCCAGTCTTCTTTTATTGACAGTATTTCCTACTTCTGTCATCAATGTATTCCAATACATCTCCCTAATTTTGTGCTCTGCAAAGATATTACTGTGTAATGCAACAATATGACTAACATTGTTCCTGTTCCTTGCTTGCCTTATCATCTTAAAATTCATTAACCACCTTCACATCCCTCCTTAACACTGTGCTTTGCTGCAACGCCTACAAAAATTTGGAAACAATCTGACTGTGGTGAGCTGAGAACATTGCCTCGCATGCCAAGCGATATTTTCTCGTTTCCCTGTGCTCCTCCATCTGTTGGCATCCATCTGCCTCCCCACGGACTGTAGGCTCTTTGGGGCAGGACCATCTCTTTCTTCTAGGAGCTGACAGTGCCCAATCCTGTTACCCCTACAGAGCTGGTGTTTTAGTTACCATTGGTGTAGGCAAAATTCCTTTTAGATTAGCTTTAATTTTTAAGTAATGCAGAGGATGATTTGTGAGGACATACTCTCAGATCTAATAACTGCTGAAGTGAAAAAGCCCAGGATTAGTCATATGGTTGTGTGTAGAGGAAGATTTGCTGGTTTGTTTTCTTTATGTGGTTTGTTTTCTTCATTTTGCCTACAGTGACAGCACTTTGTGTTTACTCCTATCCCGCACAGAGAGCCACAGTGGAAGCCATGGGTAGGTTCAGAATCCTGCCCATATTCCTCCACCCTGGCCTTGTTAATGATGAATTTTGGAAAGTACTTCTTAGTTAAATATCTGAATTCTTTTTAAAATTATGAGTTCAAAATAATACATTTTGCTATTGTTGTCCAGGTATAGAATGAAAATTTTGCATGCTTTACAGGAAATCCTGTTTTAAAATGCTGCCCCTGTATCAGTATGGAAGGCCTAGAGTAAATCAAGCTTAATGACCCTCAAAGCCAGCGGAGAGTCTTGCTTTAAACCACTTTATTGTTCAGAAATGTGACCGCACATAGGCAATGCCCTGCAGCATTCTACCTGCAGTCTTTATCCATCAGGTAGAAGCAACAGCTGCTGGGAGACATCAGCTCCAACCATGTGAGCATATAGCGGGCCACAAGTGACTGATGCCCGTAAGCATGCACACTTGCCACCACGTTGCCTTAGTCTTCGTGCTGTCGAGAGCCTCCTGTCTGCAGCGTGCAGCTTGCCTTCCCCTGGCAGTGCAGGGGGCCCGTCACCCCAGCTGCCCATGGGGCAGGATTTTCCCCTCCTTGGTCTCATGTCCCCTCATGGTCTCACATGCACGGAGTGTAGCAGTCAGTCAGCACACACCAGCCCCGGCCAGCACGCACCAGTCAGCGATAACCGCATCGCGAGCAGGAACCACCGACGGCAGTTGGAGCAGGTCCCAATGAGTCTTGTGTGCTTTCTGCAAGGCACTTTCTGGGGTGACTGTGCTGCACTGGAGGGGAGCCTTGGGGAGGCTGCTCACCTGGGGACCCACGTCACTTCTTTTCCCACTGGCCACTGAGGAGTTTTCCCTTTTCCCCTTTCCTATTTTTCTCTCTCCCCTCCCTCTCCTCTGCTCCCCCTTCCTCTTTGGTGTCCATTTTTCACCAAAAGCAACTCTCCCTGTTACACCCCATGCATGCCATCAGCTGCAGACCCCGCTGACAGATCCTTGTGCGTGTGAACCTGTCTGGACACACATCCCTTGCGTAACAGCCACGTGTTGGCTGAAGCTCCCTAGTCTGGGCTTCCATGCAGGTGTAAGAGAAACTGCTCTCCCCACGTGCTATTGCCCGTGGTTTAACTTATACACCCTACCAGCTCACCTCACTCCTCCCTCCCTCTGCTTCAGGATGGCTACAAAAATTTTTAGAAATAGGGTTGTTTGAGAAATAAGAAAGCAGAGGGAAAATAGGATGCCTAAATGTATGCAATGGACTGCCGTATGAGTGAGAGTCATGGCCAGCTAGCATCCAGAGTGTCTCAAGTGCCACAGACCATCACTGTTCTGGCAGCTGCAAGGGTCTGCAATGGCAAGAACTGACTGGCAGAAGAGAGCAGCGTGGGTCCCTTTTCTGAAGAGTCATTTCTGATGCTAAAGCTGAAGGATCTGGACAGGCTGGATCGATGGGCTGAGGCCAACTGTATGAGGTCCAACAAGGCCAAGTGCCGAGTCCTGCACTTCGGGCACAACAACCCCATGCAACGCTACAGGCTTGGGGAAGAGTGGCTGGAAAGCTGCCTGGCTGAAAAAGACCTGGGGGTGCTGGTTGACAGCCGGCCGAACATGAGCCAGCAGTGTGCCCAGGTGGCCAAGAAGGCCAACAGCATCCTGGCTTGTATCAGTAATAGTGTGGCCAGCAGGAGCAGGGAGGTGATTGTCCCCCTGTACTCGGCGCTGGTGAGGCCGCACCTGGAATACTGTGTCCAGTTTTGGGCCCCTCAATACAAGAAAGACATTGAGGTGCTGGAGCGTGTCCAGAGAAGGGCAACAAGGCTGGTGAAGGGTCTGGAGCGCAGGCCTTATGAGGAGCGGCTGAGGGAACTGGGATTGTTTAGCCTGGAGAAGAGGAGGCTGAGGGGAGACCTTATGGCTCTCTACAACTGCCTGAAAGGAGGTTGTAGTGAGGTGGGTGCTGGTCTCTTCTCCCAAGTAGTTAGCGATAGGACGAGAGGAAATGGGCTGAAGCTGCGCCAGGGGAGGTTTAGATTGGATATTATGAAAAATTTCTCTACTGAAAGAATGGTCAAGCATCAGAACAGACTGCCCAGAGAGGTGGTGGAGTCACCATCCCTGGAAGCATTTATAAGATGTGTAGATGTGGTGCTTAGGGACATGGTTTAGGGATGGACTTGGCAGTGCTACATTAAGAGTTGGACTTGATGATCTTAAAGGTCATTTCCAACCTAAATGATTCTATGAATCTATGATTACAGTGTAGTTTCTGTCTAAATATTTGAGGCATCTATATTGGAGTGGTCAACTGTATCAGCTTGATGTGGGCCACCAAACCTACTGAAAGAGCAGGGACCTGAGCCCCATGCTGCCATGCTTGCCCTGCTGCTTGCCACCGAGCTGTGGTGGACAATGCTAACATGAGTGTCCCTGCACCGTGCTCTGGAGAGGCAGGGATGCACTTGCGGGCAGCACAGGCAGCACAAATTGCTCTCTGGGGAGTGCCAGTCAAGAAGGGTCTTCTAATGCTGTGAAAAGAAGATGTTCCTGTTGGTTGATTCTTGCTGCATTTGGGGAAACAGCCCTTGCTGGTCCCAAAGGCACAGGATAACAGCGAAGAAACATCTAATTTCATTATTAATTTCTCCTCTTAATGGAAATAGAGCACAAGGTGGTGAATGTTGACAGCTGGGTTCAATGTATCCCTCGGCTTTAATTTTGGGATGGGGAGGATGTCAGCATATCATTTGCATTCTTATCTGCTTGACGCCTATTAGAAAGCAGTGTCTCCATCAAGCAGTGAAGGCGTCAGCAGATGAATGAGGCGAGTAGTCTGGGATCCCTGTGTATTTGCCAAGAGAGCCCTTTGCTGCTTCTGCTTTTCCTGCTCCGTTAGCCGGTCCCCTGCCCAGGAGGGGCACGTTCATCTCTGTGTTGTGGCAGTCGGGACTCAATTCTCAGAGGCTTGAACTTCAAAAGGAACGGAGGCAGCCCCTTGTTTGTTCAAAGTTCTCCTGAAACAGCCTGGGAGGGTTATTCTTTCAGAGTCCTTGGGAAAGTAATACAGGTTTTGGTAACACCTGCAATTACAGAAAATGTTCTACAATTCAGCTGTGTTGAGCATGGCCAAGAAATCATTTTTAAAGACAGCTGTGGCATTCAAGGCATACTCTTTTCCTTCCCTTTTATTTTCTGCACAAAGAAACTTGGTTGGAAAGCTCTCCCTTTCTGAATACCGTGCTACAGGAATCTCACTGCCATTCTCTGAACAAAATGACAGAAATTGTTAGTAATGCATTTTTTTGCAGCTCCTGAAACTCTGATACTGCAGTAAGTAGGTTTTTCTTTGAATGCAGCAAGGCTGGAACTTGAAGGAAAAACTCAGTGTTCTGTGTATTTCCAGAAGAACACAGACTCTGCAGCATTAGCCTTCTCCTGCTCTGGGCAGCAAGCCCAGGAGCTCTCCTGTTTGTGCAGGAAAGTCAGCATTGGGCATATGGTGAGAAACAAGAATGAGAAAAAAGCCTTTGCCTTTTTATAGTACAGATTTTCATCCCAAATGCATTTGGGCAGGTACGGTGACTTGTGTTTACTGATACGCTTTCCATTAACTTCAGTCAGCTCCCAATTTTATGTTGATTGTTTCCTGTTAATACAATATTTCCTATAGCTAAGGTACACAGCGCTTAAGGTTTAGCGTGGGGTCATTGTGCAAGTTGCATATTTAAACCAAAACAACAACAGATTGACAGGTTCACAGTCTCTTGCTTTTAGTATTTAGATTGACGCTACAGGACTAGCTAACTCGAGTTACCTTTGTTGTGAATGAAACAAAGCTCCACTGGTGCTGATGGGGCTCACGTGGTATAAACGTGGTGCGGTGAGAGGAAAATGAGATCTGCCCGCTGCATGCTACATACGAAGAGCCTCAGAGGAAAACAGCATCATTCCTTTATATAACATTAATTAAGCATCTGCTGAATAGTAAATGAGTTATGAGAGTTCTTGATAAGTGGTATCGTTGTGGAATACCTAATGTAGAGTATTTCTCCAAGTAGAAACATTTCATGTTTCTGCTCTTTTACGGCAGAAATATTTCTCAGAGAGCTTTAGGCTGCCATAGCAGAGACTAAAGGGGTGTAAATCAGCGCTATTCTATGGAGCACTTGTGATGAAAACTGATGTGGGCTCACTGTGCACACTGGTGCTGTACTGACTTACACCACCTGAAGATTTCTACCCTGCATGTTCAGAAGTATGACTGCAACTGCAGCCAAATTCTGCCTTGCTATCCTTATTCAAGGTTGCATGTATTGATAATGGGAAAAAGGAGCTTTCTCAGCACAGTCTATCCATGGACACTCCTAAAAGAAAGAGAAATTCATTTTGTAGATTAGATTTTACCACCATTTCTCACATTGTGAACTGTATGACCCCAGGATTGGAACTGAATCCAAGCTTGCTACAGTGAAAAGAAATCACTGTTAACAGAAAATAGTAATAATTGTAATAATAAGTATTAGATTAAGTACTTTTTTAGTGGTAAAGCTTTAGCAGTAGAAAAAGGGGCAAGAACATGCATAATGCTGAGTAGAAGAGAACACTATCAGAAAAGAAAGAATTTCTTTTTAAGTGTGCCTCCAAATAACCCTATTATATTAGCACATCCTTTCAACTCGGGTCATGGCTGCATTAAGCTTCCTACCCAGTCAGGTCATCCTATGGGTATAAGTACATGCTCTAAGTTACATAAAAGCCATCCAATCCTATTTGCATTGTCACTCTACGATAGAAAATGGTATAATGACCTCCTTTTTTTATGTCCAGTGCTATCTATAAAGCAGGCTTAGGCCCTTTTGTTCTTAAGGAGGTCAGGTCTCGCGTTGCTCCCTTAATGAGCTTCAGGCATTCCCAGAGAGTTTTCCAATATTGCAAGACATACCTGGCCCCAGGCGGGACAGTTACGGCTCTGCCAAAGTCTAAGCGGTGCAGACAGATCCCATGTGACAGGTTATGCAACTGAGCTGGGCTTTATATACCCCTAGGACCTTAAGCATGTAAAGGGCTCGAGGGAAAAGAGCATCAGGTGAGGAAAAAAATGTTTGCATACCATGCTTCTTGGAGTGCTTTTGGCATTGTAGCAAGCCATATTAGAATAAATCTTCTGTTTCATTAGGGGGTCAACTCGTAAAAAATCCCTGGGATTTAGTAATGTTTTGTGTTCTAAAATTGTAGGGGCTGAAATTCTATGAAGACTCAGAAATCATGGTTATTCCTCTCCGGAGAATGACACCTGGGTATATAAGGTTGTTGCAGGTATGAAAAATCTTTCCCTTTTTTCTGCTTTTAATTAGATCTTTGAAATACCAGTATTTCTCTTGCTCACACTGATTTTATTTCAAATTATTGCATGACCAACCCAAGGGAACACTGGCTTCTGGTGGGTTAACTTGCATAACAACTCAAAGAAGTCTTAATTAAGCCTCTGCTGAAAAGTAAATGAATTATGATAATTCCTGATAATTGGTATCATGCTGGAATACTGAATGCAGAATACTTGGAAGGAGTTTATGTTTCTGTAGTGCTTAAACAGAAACTACTTCTCCGTCATTTTCTCTTGCAATGGCTGTGTGTTTGGGGCAGTAGGAAAACGTTAATGGAAAGAAGGATGCTGTGTTCCAAAGCAACTCAAATGAGCTGTCAGTGAAACACTTCAACCGGCTTCTATGGTTATGATAAAGAAAACTCCATCAGTATCTGGATGCCATCTGTATCTGTATCATCAGTATCTGGATGCCACTGTTCCATCTGGAACAGTGGGGGACCAGAGTATCAATCATTATATGAAGAAAAAAAATAAAAGCTTGCATAGAAAATATTTTAAGTCAGCTAAATAGTTGAGAATAAAACAGCCCAAAAATATATATACTAAACTAGAGCGTCATCCTTATTGTACTCCATATTTTGATATTTACAGAGTATATGTCCTTTTGTTGGAAAATCTCACAGCTCTTAGCAATGTGATCCGAATCCAAAATCATATAGGCTGTAGTAGCTGAGAGGTGATAGTTGAGTAGTTGAGAGGCTGAGCTAAGGATACTGCGTTTCAGTCCTAGCAGTGAATTTCTTTCACGCCTCCCTGCATATCTTTTGATATCACCTTACATAATAATTTTATCTGGAATTTCTTTTGTCTCTATTTGTTCTGCTGCTGAAGTAGCCACACTGTCAGCCACATTTATCAAGGTCAGAGCACTCAGTTCTGATTATTTAAGCTTACATTTAAAAACTAGAATCTGGAAGTGAGAATCAGGCTCCTTGGAATCTCTCACTCCTGTCAGTGGTGCCATGCTTTCCATCTGGCTTTTTCCAATTAAAAAAAAAACATTATTTGAGGCGTAGTCATCATTTTGTATAAGAGATGCTGCAACTAGAAGGACGCGTGATATGTTTTAACTCACGGCGTCAATATGCATAGGAATTTGTGCTTTGCTCTCTAGGGAGTCCATGCAACTGTGTTTCTGCTTCTTGGTCAGTGTATCATACGTACTAGGCAAGCAACAGTAACTTAATTTTTTTTTCTGATTGTTATTCAGATAATCAGTAAATATATTTTTTTTTGTCTTTACTTTGATTGGCATTTCCCACTTCTTTGTTGGACTTGACAAAGAGACTGTGTTAAAACTTGTCTGCTTGGTCTATTCCTACCTGTGGAGCTAATAAAAGATGTTACTGATCCCTTCTAGACTCGCTTTCCTGAATTAATAACTAACATTCAAGGGAGCTTCACTGTGTTAGTAGCTCATCTGTGGGAAGGAAGAGATCTTTGTAGTTCACAGAACAAGAAAGTCCCTTCTGCTTTATGCCTAAGCCTCCACGCTTGATTCAGCTCTTCCCCTCAGCCAAGCAACCAGAGGGAACCCCATTAAAGTCACTGAAATCAATGAGTTACAAGTGAAAGAAAAATCGTATCGTGTCTTTTCTTTTACAAAGTGATAAAAAGGGGGGCCTTCCAAAATCTGCAATCGTTTCTGCCGAATACTGTTCAGCAGAAAGCAGAGTCATACTATATTAAATGACATGGAGAAAAAAAAGTGCTTTGTAGGTTCCAAAGACCCGCTTTTGTGTTGCACTCAGCTGAATCAGCGTGTAACTTGCCCTGTTTCTCCCATAGACTCAAGCTGCAGGAAAAATCGTTATCAACTCATCAGACACACTGCTGCAACGGGCGGCGTTGCTGCTGGGAATGTTTGGGATCAGTATGTCCAGCTACAGCACTCATCAGCTAATTCAAAAGAAGAGGCTTGCCTTGACCCATTAAGCTGCGTTGGGATGTGACCTGAGAAGTAAAGGCTTATGTCAGCAGTGCTGATGAGTGGCTTTTCTGCCTCGGTTACCGGTGTGGAGGCAATGAGACACTTTGCAGCTGTGATTTCTACATGCAAAGTTAAAAAGATGGAAGAATTACAGACTTTTTCAAGAAAGAAAAGAAGAAGAATGCCTAGCAGAGGCATCAGCTTTCCAAATAAGACAAACTGTCTGTAAATACAATGGACTTCTTTTGTTATCCAGTGTATACAGAGAGAGAGATCTAAAGGTATAAAATACAGTTAAAATCGGAGTAGGTGTAAACAGACAGATGGGGGTGCCGTGCTTCGTTAGTGTCACCTTGTTGCAGCTTTTGCAAATTGACTCCTATGCGAAGACTGGTTTTGAAAAGGAAGAGTTAGAAGCAATATATTCCTCATGACAAGAGTTAGACCAAATAAAAATAATGTCTTGTAGATTCTTTGTACTGTTGTATCTAACTGGATATGTACATTTGTGTGTGTTACAGAATTTGTGCACTCTAACCTTTCCTATTGAATCGTAAACATTTTGTGATGCCTTTTGTGCAGAAATGTTTGTGTTTTGTAACAGAAGCTGGTAGCCTTCTGCAACAGCAGAGATGGCCACAGGCTGCACCATCCATACGGTGTTGGGAAGGAACCATGGCACCAAACCAGATAACTTTGTAATTCTGTACAGTAAATCTCTACTCTAGAAAGTATCAGTAAAAATATTGGGTTGGGTTTCATTGCAGAGTTCAATATCCGATCATATTCCTCTGCAAAGCCCACTCATCCCTTAATACACATTCCGATTAAAATAAAAATAGAGATTGACCTTTTTTCCCTTCCTTTTCCCTTGTTTTCTTGTTCTTCTCAGTAGATGCAATAACTTATTCAGGAATGTTCTCTTACTATTGGTTTGCATTTCTCCAACTGTTTCTGATGGTTTATGTAAACACGGTTTTGTAGGCTCTTCTATGCATATGTTAGCGTTTAAAATCCTTTGTTCTCAGTTACTAAATACAAATATTATTTTGGGGTTTTTTTTCCATGTTTAGTTATTTCTTCTGTCAACAGTGTTTATATTCAACCACTAAGGGGCATCCTACACAGCTGAATATTTTGAAGTCTTCAGATTGCTTATTGCAATCTGCAAATCCACATTACAAACCACAAATTGAATCAGGTTGAAGTTTTTACCTTTTTTTTATTTTATGTTGTTCTTGCCCCTCTTTCCCTTTCTCACCCCCTCCAAAAAATGCCTCCCCAGCCCCCACAACTGTTGTTAAATTGAAGAAGATGAGAAAATCAGTGTTTACAAGGTCATTTTTTACAATGTACCATGTCACAAATTACCTCCATCTTGTATAGCCTTCTGTTTATATTTAAAATAAAAAATCACGTAATGGAATATTCCATCTCCTGCTTTCACCTACAAGAAATGAAACAAAATACTTGATCCCTTTGACACAAGTAAGAATGATATCTCTGGAAAGCATTTAATCACATTGATTGAAGATATACAGTGTGACCCCCACCACCACCCTCAGTATGCCGTATTTATGGCTTTTAAATTAATGCGTATGATTTTGGGCAGCTGCATTTTTGTTAACCGATTTCTTGCCCCCATGCAACATGAATATAAGATCATTAGCTGTTTTCAGTACCATTACTATGCTAATATGAACTCTTCTGTTAGATAAAAGCTAAGTGTAATAACAATGTAATTTTAAGAAGATATAGTAGTATAAAATAAATCATAACTTGACCACTGAGATGTTTCCATTTTGCTGTATCATGGAAATGATGCTCATGAAGAATATGTATTTTTTTTCCATGACAATTGCTTTGAATAGTTTTGAAAGTTTTATCTGATACCACTGAAAATGACAGGAGGACAACGCAGGCAATAGGCAAATTGAGTGTGGAGAGACTCAGTCAAGGTGCGGGCCTTAGGAGCCTCAGGAACATACAGCAAAGCACCAGCAAGGTGTAATTGAAATTAGTTACAAAACAGATACATTTAAACTTGCTGCTGATGATTTGGGCCTGGGCTGAAAATCACCTTTAAGTGAAAAGTTGGGACTGCAGCCAGTAGAAGATGTAGGCATCTGGAGCTAACCTATCTGCTCCTGTAAAAACCTAAATCCAAAATTTCAGTTTTCTAAAGTACAGCTGCCACCTGATGCTGGCCATGACAGATGGCCACACGCCCGTCCCTTTCACTGTTGTGGCTCCCCAGAAGTTCTGCTTTTAGGTTTCCCCTCAGCTGGGTGAGGCTGGGTGGTGTTGAGCACCAAGACTTCAAAACTTGGTCGGGGTGCACAACAACATGCCCATCCTCTCATCCGCCCTGTGGCTGGAAGCACAGAGGCAGACTGGGGGCTGCCCAAAATATGACTGGAAGCTAATATCCCCTAGCCCCTTTTGTCCTGCTGTTTGTTAGAGCAAACACTCTTTTGCAGAGGAAGGAAAGGCACCTGCACGGCAACTCTCCCAAAGGCGCCGGTGGCACTGTACCTTCCCTCTGCCTGTTCTTCTGAAGGACCAGCATGGTGCCATGGGACCCTGACTCCTAAAGGAGGCTGGCCATCTGAACCCGTCCCAGCTCTGCATCCGCTGCAGCGAGGGGCCCAAATTCACATTTAGGGCAAGCTAAAGGCTTTTTCCTCCTAATTGCCTATTAGCTAAGTTTGTCCCCCTCCCTGCGCTCAGTGTGCCATGTGCTTGGACCCTACCTAAGTTTGCCACGTTTATAGACATCTAGCTCCAGCCCACAGGCTCAGTACGTGGCTGGTCTCCCAAAAGCTGGGCAGGATACCGCTCCATGCTTCAATTCCCAAACCTGCCTGTGAATTTAGTCTTCAAAGCTCTGAGCATGCCAAACTTCAAGCATATGTTTATGTCCTGTTGAAGTCAAAGGGGGGGTTTAAGGAACATCCTTATATCCTTTGCCAGACTGAGGTATTTAATCTCTTCCTTGATCTCCCCCAAAAAGCATTTACATTTTAAACATATTTGTGCTTTTGTTTATATGGCTTTTACTTCAAAAATGTTGGCAATTCATCAACAATTGAATGCTGATGAAAGTCGAGAGCCTGGTGAGCTTGGGGAGGTTAATGCTGCTTTACTTAGTTTTGCAAAGCTTTTAAAAAAACACCAGATGAAATGGATTTCATTTGGCACATAAATTGTTATGTTTGAGGAATTATGCTCCAGGAATTACTTTTTACCTTCCCTAGCTTGTAAAAATTTTTAAATAGAAGTACTGTTTAAGCTAGTAAATATTAGACCTTCTTGACAAATACACTTTAAAAGCCATTTCATAAAATTTACCAGATTGGTTTTACCTCTAATATCAGGCAAATACAGGCTAATATCTCCTGATGCCAAACAATTTTAATTAAACTAATCCACTCCTAACAGCAGTAACTTTTCTAGTTTGAATTATGTCTTGATACATCAAGTCAATTATTTTATTCTTTGAGAAGGAATCCCAAGAGATTTTGTAGCTGTTTGGTTTGTATGCCTGAGTCCACCTCCTAAAGGCAAGGGAAATGAAAGTATTAAATAATGAGAAAATCAAACATGGTTGATATTCTCTTCAAATAGATGTAGCGTAGACTGGAGAGTTGTTTGAGACAAATGGCATTGCTAGGGAATATCAGAGAGCATTCAAGCTTGAGCTCTTGTGCTAAATAAAGTTGATTAAATTCACTTGAATGTTTTATGAAAAACTCTTTCGCATATATATACTCAGTTGTCTCAAGCAGAATTTCTGTTTTCTGCCATCAGGACAGGCAGCCTAGGACAATTATTCAAGGTAACACGCATTTAATAATAACGGAAGTATAAACTGAAGGCAATGTCTCTGACATCTTTTTATGCATCTTCTGGAAATTATGTTTCTGCATCAAAATTACTGCTCTGGAGCATTATTTATCTCTAAAGCTGGGGATTTTAAAGTTGCAGTTTGTGCATCTCCAACTATGCCATAGACCAAGAAGGTGAACTTGAGTAGTTACCAATCAGTGGACGCTCCATCACTTACTAGGCAGTGGTAATGTCGTCATGATGCTGAGCCTTTAATTTGTATATCAAACGAAGAGCAGAACACAAGAAAATTAATTTATCTACCCCTAAATTATGTGCACGTCTTTTTATACAGCAGATGTGCTGCAGGCTGAAGAATCAGATCACTTGAGCGGGCTCTCTTCTGTCCTGCATCTACCCTGAGGTTTCGTGTCGTGCCGAGCTGCTACCTAGTTTATAAAGCACCCGCCATGGCCCTCGATGGTGGTACCGCATGGCTTGGGGGTTGTTGTGGCAGCGTAACCCTCATGCCACCAGTGCCTTGCTGAGAAGCCCTGCATTTTAGACCATGCGTTTTGACTAGTGCCAGATGCATGGAAGTCTGGCCTCAGCTAAGGTTTCGGGTGCTGCTGTAATGGTAATTAATACCACCCATAAAACTGAGGCACTGACACTGCGTGGGAGCTTCCTTCTTAAAACGTTCTGTGGCTGCATTGCCTTTTCAATCACAGGTGGTACAGTGGGTGCATCAGTGGCAGAGCTGTGCGTTAGTGGTAATTCACCTCCATGGCTTCAGCTGAACGTGGCCACAGGGATTTAACTGAGAAATGGTTTTACCTGTGCAGTGCAATGGCACTTCCCTATGAATATATTAGTGATAACATACAAAAAAAAAAAGGTATTAATGCTTGTCACGTCTTTTCCTACCTTGGATAAAATGCCTTTTCCCCTCTTAGCTACGAGTAGACAATGACAACACAAAATAACCCCCTAAATCAGTCTTGTCTTTCATATGACTTTCTTGTTAGTCTTCTACAACTATCGCAATTTAATAAGGTAGCTGAAAGGTAGTTTAATCAAACAGTAGATTAATACAGTTCCTGGGGCTATGTTCACTTCAGTTTTTAACTAAGTTTGTAATCATGAGCTATGGTGTGTGGCTGACTTTTAATCACAGTGCCCCTCTCTCTGTAGTGAGTGTGTTTGTAAGCATAAAAACAGCCCAAAAAGGCCCAGAAAGAGATGTTTCTTCACCTCCTTAACATCATTTTTGCAAGTGACCTTTTTTAAGAGCACCAAATGCTTTAAAACCAATAATCCACACCTTTTAGAAAGCGTTTGGGAACTTCATGTAATGCACGGCACCCCACCAACAAAGTCCGTCCTGCAAGGGAGACATTGGAGGCAGGCTGGTCAAAGGAGGTTTCTGATGCTAAGTGGAGCGAGGGCTCGAATTAGTGGGTGCTTCCCTGTGATGCCATTCAGAAACGACAGGTGAGATTCAGCTCAGCTGACGCGAGCGATGGAAAGATTGACCAAGGCCACCAGTGCCCTTAGCTCCCTCTACAGACAGCAGAGATGGGTCCTGGGGAGGCCACCTCCACCCTGCCACCCGGCAGCGGCCTGAAGGTGCTTTAAGACAAGCTGAAGGAATGTGGATGGTTTCCTTATGTGTGAAAGCACTTAATATTAGGGTTTCTTTTTTTTTCCTATAATTGTCCTGACTGGGGAAAGGGCTGTAACTTGTTGCTGTTATTTAAACCAGAGTAAGGAAGAAATACTAAGGCAGAGTGACCCCACTGCTGATAAAGGTTTTTAATCCTAAAAAAAAAAAAAAAAGCAAATAACAAATTGGATTGTCCTTCACTCTGTGTTCTTCAGTAATGAATTACAGGAACTTGAAACTCTCTGCCCAACAGGGATGGTGGCACATAAAGCAGAAAAGCACGAAAGCTTGAACAGAATCGTCGCTGCCCGGGAATAACTCAAACATCACGCGCCTTCCCTGTCATAGCTGAGCCATATTTCCTTTTAAAAAGCAAGCTTTGCCCTAAGGGAAAAGAAAGCACGTAGGACTGTGCTCTGTTCCCCCAGGTGCTCTTCAGCTGCACCGTGGTAGATCCTCAGGTTGGGGGGGAGAGGAAGGGCGGAGGAACGGCACCAAAACCTTCGCTTCACCGTGACCCTCTGATGGCACAAAAGCCCCTCAGATACTGCTTCAGGCCAACGCAGAGCATCGCTGAGCCTTTGGTGAGGCCCCACATATCTGTCCTGACTGCTGTCTCCTGCTCCCAGAGCTGCTTTCTGGCTCCTCTGAAGCGTGTGGAGCTGTGACCGACCCTCTGTGTGTGCATCTGTCTGTCTGTCTGTCTGTCTGTGCATGTAAGGGGAAAGGGTGAGAGCAGCCTCTGGCCCTCAGGCTGCAGGAGGTGGTGAATACTGAAGAGGTGTGAGGAGGGATGCCATTGCAGCATCAAAGATTTGTGCAAATCCCTGGCTCTTCCCTGAGTAATGTGCAATATCCTGCTGGGTCTTAGCTTTCATCTACAGCACCGCTCTGGCAAGAGCTCTTTCATCAGGTAACTTGGAGTCTCCTTTTCCCTCACTTGCCAGTTACATCCCGTTCATTAGCCCCAGAGCTCACCTAAGGGATTATTTCTAATGTTTCATCCCCAACTGAATTTTACTGTTAATTTGGCAGCATAGTATCAAGAGGAGAAACTAAAGAAACACTGGGAGTGTTTGCCATGAAAAGATACCTGCAATGTTTTTTGCCACTTTCCTCCTTATTCTCAAATTTTCAGTAACAATTCTCTTCTTGTATGTGCATCCCTGCATCTCTCTGCCTTTTCCTTGCCAAGCAGAAAGGCCCCAAGGCCTCAGCTGACCCCATCTTGCAGAACAGGGTGCGGTGGGAGGAGAGGCATCGCTCAGCAAACAGAAGCAGAACAAGCATCCCTCCCACCAGGTGACAGGAGCCGTAAATCTCAACTCCCGGCCACGCCGTGAGCCTGGGAACACGCTGAGCCCAGGGTGGCTTTAAGGAGCTAATGCTCCTGCAGCCAGTTAGCAAAGCCGGGGACTCATTCAAGCTCTGGGTAGTTTTAGCTGTGGTTTAACTGTGTCCAGTTTTGGGCCCCTCACTACAAGAAAGACATTGAGGTGCTGGAGCGTGTCCAGAGAAGGGCAACGAAGCTGGTGAAGGGTCTGGAGCACAGGCCTTATGAGGAGCGGCTGAGGGAACTGGGGTTGTTTAGCTTAGAGAAGAGGAGGCTGAGGGGAGACCTTATCGCTCTCTACAACTACCTGAAAGGAGGTTGTAGTGAGGTGGGTGTTGGTCTCTTCTCCCAAGTAGTTAGTGATAGGACGAGAGGAAATGGGCTTAAGCTGCGCCAGGGGAGGTTTAGGTTGGATATTAGGAAAAATTTCTTCACGGAAAGGGTGGTCAAGCATTGGAACAGGCTGCCCAGAGAGGTGGTGGACTCACCATCCCTGGAAGTGTTCAAAAAACGGGTAGACGTGGCACTTTGGGACATGGTTTAGTCTAGTCTACCCTTGATTGGCTTAGAGTAGACTTGGTAGTGTAGGTTAATGGTTGGACTGGATGATCTTAAAGGTCTTTTCCAACCTAAACGATTCTATCATTCTAACTGTCTTAATACAAGTTTGTGCCAAAGTGACAGGAGGATGAATGTAAAGCAACCAGTTTATACTAGGTCACTAACAGGCTTTTGGTGTTTTTTTTTTTTTAAATCATACAGTCTGAATTCCACTTCATAATTGTTCTCCCACATTAAAGCAAAATTAGTTCCTCACTGAGCAGCGCATTAAAAAGCCCAGAGTTTGCTTGATTCTACATTTTTATCTCTCTAAACCTTAGTCACTGCACATTAAATATTCAGCCTGAGCTATTCCCATAGGTTCTCTCCATAGTCAGTGCAAAAAATGAGCACCCCCAGAGAGCAATTCATCCCCTTCAGGAGGTATCTAGAAGAGGTGGGCCAACTCCGCCTCTGAATGTGTGCCTCTCTCCTTGCTGACTACGGGCTGCACACCTCACTTTTAGAAAGCACAAGGTAGCAGAGACAAATCCCTATCTACAAAAATGTCCTATTCCAGTAATAGCAATTTCCCATTGAAGGCAGACACTGAGATAATCATCGAATCCAGAGGCATGGTTGCCAGGCTCTGGGCAGCTTTCAGAGAGAGCTGCAGGACGCTGTCTCTGGGTCCAAGAAAGCGGAGTCTGGGCACCGCCCAGCACAGGCAGCCCCACTGCGCCTCACCTCCCGTGCGGAGGGGCCCGGAAACCTCAGAGAGCTGAAGCAGCACTGAGTAAGAGCATGTTTGCACCGGAGAGGTGAATGCAGCGGTGCGCATCACAGTAGCAAGGCTGACCAGCATTAAGAAGGGCTGCAATGAAGATGCACAGGTCCAGGCACCCACAGGGAAAGTAAAGGCCCACAAAGGACATTTTTTATTTCCTTGGGAGCTGAAGCCCTTGCCACCACATGCGCACTGTCATTGCACTACAACGGGAGCCACTAGATGGGTGGTTGGCACGCGTCTACTCACCATCCTTCCCAAAAGCGGCAGGATGCCCTCTGCAGAAGGAACAGTTTCCAGGCACCCGGAAAACAGCAACAGCGCTGAAGGATCCACCAGGAAGCACATTCACAACCCTGCCAGCTACTGCCCTCCATCTCCCCACTGCGGGAACAGTGACCCCCAGTGTGGTCACTCTTGTCCCTTCCAGTCCCACCTCTCTTGGTGGTCCTTCCAGAGAAATGACCCTTATCAGCAAGGAGGTCAGGAGAGCCAGCTTGCCTCCCGCCTCCCCTGAAGCAGAGGCACAACTGCTGCCTGCAGGCTGGAGGCCGGAGGTGAACTGAGGGCCAGAGGTGGACTGAGGGCCAGGGTGAAGCCCAGTGGCCACCAAAGCCTTCTGCTGGCCCCAGGGCATGAGGTACGGCCAAAGCAGGAGGTGCCCATGCTCTGCAGCAGCCCCACAGAGGCCACTTCATTGATTAATTTCAACTGGCATAAAAATACAATTTAACAAGTTGCCCAATCTTTTATGTAAGCTATGAGGGAACAGCAGAAAATTAATCATTTCTGGCTAGAGAAATATAATCTGCAAACGAAAAACAAGAGGAGGAAAGTGCAGCTCAAAACTCTGCAGCTCTATGTTAAGATATGCTTCAAACACTGTCTTGAATCCTATTTAGTTTATCATTATTTTGCTATCTGAGCAACTTGTATATAAAGACCTAGATTCAACTGACATAACATAAAATATCTGAGGTATTTAAACTATGAATGCAATTATTTTAGGCCCTTCCCACTATCACTGGAGAGAAATAAATGCTCCTCAGTTCTTGTGTGAGCCAGTCCACCATCCAGAGGCACCTATTTCTTTCACTGATTATGGAGGGAGCCTACCATGTCTATTCTTCTATCTTGGGCATCTCATTTAGGTTCCCATAGCTAGCTAGGATGAATCCAAGCCAAAATCAATCCACTTAAGTGTCAAATCTCCCACCACCAAAGGCCAAGCTGAATTTGCCGTTACAGCAACCAAAAACCACGGCTCTTGACACTTGGTTTTCCCAAGCAACAAAGCCACAGTCATGAACAGCATCACAGAATCACAAAAGCGTTTGGGTGGGAAGGGATCTTAAAGATCATCCAGTCTGACCCCCCTACCATGGGCTGGGACATCTTCCACTAGATCAGGTTGCTCAAAGCCCCGTCCAACCTGACCTTGAACACTGCCAATGATGGGGCATCCTGTCCCAATGTCTCACCACCCTCATCATAAAAAATTTTCTTCCTTATATCCAATCTACATCTACCCTCTTCCAGTTTAAAACTGTGGCCCCTTGTCCTGTCACTACAGGCCTCAGTAAAGTTTCTCTCAATTTTTCTTATAAGCCCCCTTTATATACTGAAAGGCCACAATAAGGTGTTCCTGGAGCCTTCTCTTCTCCAGGCTGAACAACCTCAACTCTTTCAGCCATTCTTCACAGGAGAGGTCTCTCTGATCATTTTGGTGGCCCTCCTCTGGACCCGCTCCAGCAGGTCCATGTCTTTCCTGTGCTGAGGGCTCCAGAGCTGGATGCAGTACTCCAGGTGAGGTCTCACCAGAGTAGAGTAGAGAGGCAGAATCACCTCCCTCGACCTGCTGGCCACGCTTCTTTTGATGCAGCCCAGGATACAGTTGGCTTTCTGGGCTGCAAGTGCACATTGTTGGCTCATGTCCAGCTTTTCATCCACCAGTACCCCAAGTCCTTCTCCACAGGGCTGCTCTCAATCCCTGCATCCCCCAGTCTGTGCTGATATTAGTGATTGCCCCGACCCAGGGGCAGGACCTTGCATTTGGCCTTGTTGAACTTCATGAGGTCAACATGGGCCCACTCCTCAAGCCTGTCAAGGTCCCTCTGGATGGCATCCCTTCCCTCTAGCATATCAACTGCACCACTAAGCTTGGTGTCATCTGCAGTCCTTTTCAGACAGAAATAATGTTAGTTAGAGATACCCCACACCCCGGCACCATGCAATGCATGTTAAAAGAGGTATGAAGCAGCACAGCAAATGATCTTGCATGTGTCAGCACTGAACTCCCTCCAGCCCTGGGCCATCTCGTGTTGCTTGTGAGCTTCCCTGTCATCCCTGAGATTTGATTAAAAAGTGAGTTGTGCTCTACCTCGACTTTCATGTTTC
This sequence comes from Pelecanus crispus, assembly GCF_030463565.1. Taxonomy (NCBI): domain Eukaryota; kingdom Metazoa; phylum Chordata; class Aves; order Pelecaniformes; family Pelecanidae; genus Pelecanus; species Pelecanus crispus. The sequence continues at coordinate 109,745,917 of NC_134645.1, forward strand.
CTTTAAAGCTGGACTTCATGTACCCATTGTAGTCTAACAGCCCTTCAAATGAAATATTCTTTTGTCAATACTTATACTATAGTGTTCTTTCTGTTAACACAATGTTTGGCATAAAATGTTACTGGTTATTATATTCTTTAATCTCAGGGACTGCTGAGAAGTTCTCAATAAATAATAATTTTCATTTATTTTGAACACAGGCATCTATAAGTAATTGCGTAATATTGCTGAGGGTGAATTATCTGCAGGTCCATGCTGCACTGTAAATAAAGTGCTGTGTGTACTTTGTGCTGTGTGAACTGAGGTGGTGCCAAGAACCTGAAATCATCCGCTTTACCAAGAAGGAGTGAGAAAAAGAGAGGGTATATGGAGAACACAGCTCAAGTTTTACATTTCAGTCTGATTAGGGACTCCAGTAGCTGTTTCAGTGCCTCACCTGCAAGAGGCAGGTAATAATATTTCCTTTTTCTCATGCTTCTTCTCTGCCAGTGGTAGTGGAAGGGGGGGCCAGTGGCCGCCCTCCCCACGCAGGCAGCGTGTGCTCCAGGTGCTGGTTCCCTCACACAGAGGTCTGCTCTGCACTTGGGCAGCGCTTTGGGCTGCATGGGTTACTCTGGTTGACTGCAGCCCCCTCAGCTGCCCTGCCTGATACCATCAGGTGCTTGCGCCGAAGAGCCTTGGTCTTTGCATGGAAGAATATGAGCTGCTGCCATAGGTAAGGATACAACAGTAAAAAAACTGGCCTGTAGCTTAAAAAAAAAGATCTCTTGAATAGAAATGATGGCCTGCTGGGTGCCTAAGATCCTCTCCTCCTGAGAAAAAATCAAAACCTGCCAAGATCTTAAGTCATCTGGCTCAATATCTATCTGCAACTGACTCAGCGGTCTTCCCTCTCTCCAGCTGCATAAGTAGCATGTTAAGTGTCCTAAAGCCAGGGATGATATCAGTCCTTGATGAATGAACATCTACTACTCCTATTGCAGATGCTCTGAGATGCCCCCAGGACGGCCCTGCTGCTCTAGGCATGTACCAACACTAAACACAATTTCCTGCCCCAATTTGCTTTCCATGCAAATGAGCAAGATGTAAAGTTTAACAGGTCACTCTGGCAACCTTTTAGTGCTTCTGAAAAGTCAAAGGTGAGCAACATGATTTTTTCCCTGCCTTTTTTTGCCAACGGCTCCTAATAAAAGGAGTGGGAAAAATATCAATATGCTTGCAGCATGAGAACAAGGAAACAACTGAATTGCTCAGATCATCAACCCCGCTGAAAATGTCTGTGCTGTATTAGATGATGTTGAAAGGGAGTTATGCCAATGCCTCAGATGCTCTGTACATACCAAGTCTGAAACAGTGATATCTAATAGTTGTGATATCTAATTCATATAATCCATATATGGTTATTTTAAGTAATATTTTAGTATCAGAATCCATTTGCTTCTATTACATGAGAGGTGCTGCAGCCAGAGAGCAAGCATTCACCTAACAACTATGCTATTATCAGGTGGACCTGAGAAAATTCACTTTGGAGTACTTTGGGATCTGGCTGAAGGAGCCTCAGAGCCATTACTGGTTATAGCTGACGTTCATGAAGGATGGGGGAGGTCCCAGAAGACTGAAAAAAGGGTAACTAACTTTCAGATGGAAAAGCCTAGGATCAGCTTGCCACTCAATGGTGTTCAACAAACACTCAACAGTACTCGACAAATAATCAGAGCTATCTGCAAACCCACAGAAAAATAAGAGGATAAAAAGCAGCTAACGTGTTTACCAGGAATAAATCATGTGCAACCAACCCGGTTTCCTTCTTAGACAACATTACAAGCAAGTGAGCAAGCAATGTAATGCATGACTTCAATAAGATGGTCACAAATGACATTCTCATACACAAACTGGGGGAAAGTAGTCTTAAATGAACCACAGTGATGAGATTACAGGTCCTGTCCAAAAACCTACGAAGAATGAACAGTATTCTTTGCGTGTCTGGAAAGAAAAGTACAGAATGGGCTGCTGCACACTGCTGTGAACGGGGGCTGCCTGATATTTTTATTAATGACTCATGTTATGAGAGTGGGTATGCATAAAACATCAACCTCGGAAGGTCTGCAGGCGCCGAAAGACAGGAACAGAATTCACAATGATCTAAAATCTGTAAAGTGCTCTCAGATCAGCAGTGGGATTCAAGAAGGACAAGCACAAAAAGCTTGATGCTTTGGCAAAATCATCAGCTGTGCGAACACAGGGTGAGGAGCAGCGCAAGATCGATGGAGTGAATCACAGCACCAGGCAGCAGCGTCAAATTCTTGCGGGGGCGGGAAGCAATCTTGTGGGGATGTCAAGAGCGGGGGTGCAGGCTGGAAGGCATGTGGAGGGGTCCTCCTGCTTTGCCTGGTGCTGGCGAAGGCTCAGCAAGACCACTGTGTCTTGTTATGGGCACCACCCTTCAAGGAAGATGGGCACCAATTAAAGAGAACTCAGAGGAAAGCAACAAAAATAAGAAGTGCAGAAAATGCAACCTGCACAGAAAGACTGAAGAAACTGGTAGCCTGGAAGGGGAAGGCTGATAAATGCCATGGACCCGAGAAGCTCCCCACCAGCCCTGACTGTGGACACCGTGCCCACAGTGTGCACCTCTGCCGACTCACAAAAAGCAAGCATTTTTTTTTTCATTGACCTACCATACACTCTGTGTGACAGCACTCTTGCAAAGCTAAGGCCACCTTGCTTGGTGATGCTTTAACGGATACATAATACACACTGCTGTGCTGCAAAGTTAATGCTGCATAAAGCTGGTTCAGACAGGAGGCTCAGGGGTGGCTGGTTATCCTGGAACCAGCCAACATGCCAACCAACACTTGATACTGGAGAATCACCAGAGGGAAGGTGCCACCTAACATGCAAGCAGGGATGAGCCATCCCAGACCTTTTCCATCCTGCAGGTTGGCATCCGGGGACATCAATGTGCATGGCTGCATTGCCAAGTGCTGCCAAGGGTTGTCTGATACAAGGGCAGAGCTGGAAAGGGCAGAGCTGGAAATGGGCATTTTGTTTTCAGTTTTATTTAGTAAAAGAAGTTCCAGCAAACTCCATCTCTTGCTGTTCTGTCCACTCTGCCTGGGAAAGGGTCCATAATATTGGGAAGGCGGGAAAAAAGAAAGCTTGGCTTAGATTTGTAAAGGCACTGAAGCCAAAATCATGACTTCCTACTTCAGGTGCCTTTCTTTAGGTACCACAAAGCTTGACCCCACTAAAATGAGCTGTCCCATGCCAGGGGGGTGCCAGAGCTCCCTGTGGGGGCAGGGGAAAGAAGAGAGACTGCAGAGCAGCCCAGTGGGTCTGCAGGATCCTAGCCCCTGCTGAGGCAGCTACTCCAAAATATCTGAGCTTCCATCAGTGCTTGGACACTCCTGGTCACTCAGGACCAGCCAGTGGAAACGTTTTCCCAATGTACATATCCCTGGACAGCTGGTGCCTCTGGACACGCAGCTGGAGGGGAGCAGACGGTGCCGCTCACTCGCCCCCGAGAGCCCAGCAGTGAAAGCACCTGTCTCAGGATGACAAAGGCTGGAGGTGGCACCAGGCTCATCACCAGGAGTGCTGTGTCCCCAACCCTGGACACCTCCCAGCCCCACGAGGTGCCCCCAGCAGCAGGCCTGGGGAGGAGGCAGGGCCCTTCTGCGGGGCACAGGGACACCGAGGGAGCAGGAGCAGGAGCAGGCGAACAGCTAGAATCAGAAAGGAGGCCAAAAAACTTTAAACCACAGATCTCCTAGCGCCTGCCCTGCTCTTCCTGTGGCTCCCCAAACAAATGTAATTAAACACTGAGAACAGGCTGGCTGAACTTCAGCACAAGTAATCTATTAAATTTCATTAATTCTCCTTTCCATTATAAACTCTGAGACAGAGCCGTGAACCTGTCTGTGCTCTGTAGAAGACTGTTTGCAAGTAGTAAACAACTGTAATTATCTCCAGTGCAATACCCAGTCAAATACTCAAACAAGTCACACATGGCAAGACTGCTCAGTTTGGCAAGTCCACCGTTGCACGTGCAGGTGGATAGAGGCAACCCATGTCTACACTCGCCTTCCCCTTCCCCAGCGATGTGGGGTCATTGGACCCACTGCAAGCCTTCAGCGTTGGACAGCTGCTCTCACCAGCCACAGCTGCGCATCCACAGGGTAAGCCCTCTCCCGAGCCACTTCGGGTAGCTCTCCTTTGTATGAGCCCCCGCTTTGCCCCACTGAGTAGGCTGGTGTCCAGCTTTGAGGCAGGAGCTCAATTTCAGGTAGTAGGATATAGGCAAAAATATTCATAGTTCTGACATATTTAACACACTGACTGGGTGCTGGAAACCTATCTGTGACTTGTAACATAACTGTTGTGCTATGAAACATCGTAAACTGTGCACCTAGATGCCCTTTTTTAGGTAATGGCATAATAATTTTATGCAAATATCTGCTCTATTCAGTACTGCTTTTCTTCCCATCCTGAAGTTTTCACTCTTTCCACATGTCCATATTATGCTCAGTTCTAGCATTTGACTTTAAATACACGTGATTTCTTCTGTTCTTCTCATTTTCACACATGGTCCAATTCACTAGCCTGATTATTTTTTTTTTTATCAACTATTCAATATCATGTAACCCAAATAATAGCTCATATGCCTAAGGTAAAGTCAATGTGATAGCAGAAATCCCTAGTTTATTTTCAGGAGTGGAGCTTTTATTTCATATGCTATTGATCATCAAGAGACAAAATGTTATTGCAGGTTTCCTCTGAACTGTTCTTATAACACCAGTATAGAGGAAGTATGAAGATCAAAAGAGCAGAGAAATTATATTTCTTTCAGAAATTTAGATGCAAGTAGAACTGGTCAAAAAAAAAGAAAAAAAAAAAAGGATAAAAATATTTAGTGAAAAGTTCCACCTCTCTGTTAATCTCCTGTTGAAATCTAGCGCTTCTTTTGACCAGCTCTAGGACAACTGAAAGGACTTGGTCAAACACCAGACCAAAACTATTTTTGACAGTGTTCTGAAAATATTGGCTGCCTTTTGCAGTTGGACATGCAGAGGGGTTTAAATTTAAACATTCGCTGTAAAAACTGGCACCATTTTATCACAGTTCCAAAAGCCAGTCAATGCCCTTGCCCTGGTGAAGGTGATTACCTCCATGCAAGCCCTCACCGAAATGTGAAGTCAGTATAAATGAGCTCTCCGAGCGAGCACGGCCGTCCCGCAGCCAGCAGCACGCTGGGAACGAAAGCGGGTCCAGAGCTCAGCATACCCTCAGGATGTGTTTTGATTCACTGTACATCATTTTTCCATGTTGCCTGCTGAGGATCTTCTATAAAAATTATGTACATGTTTCATTTTAAGTAATCTCTAGTGCCTCATAGCCTTGCTCTTTGAAATAACCAAATCTGAATATCCATTACTGCAAGATATTTGAGGGCAGATTTCCAGAAAAGATCCTTAAACCATCCCTGTAACATGCATGTGTTCACAAATCCACCCGTGCAAATCCCTGCGTTTACGATTTTTTTTTTTTAAATGCATAATTTTTTTCACCAAATCAGGAAACATTCATCAGGCAGGAACAAGCAAGCATTCAGTCAACCCCTTGCATCTGTGCTTAAAAGATAAAGGAAGAAGTGGAGGAGAACAGTCCTGAAAATGAGAATAAATCAGCTTCTAGCCCCAGCTGCTTATTATTTTAAGTGCTATGAAAATTGTAATGCTAGCAAATTTAACTTTTCCTCCTTTCTAGGAGCGATGAGGTATTTTCTTCTTTGGGAGCCTCTCTGGGTGCCACTGCCATTTGCCAGCTGAGCATACAACGAGGCTGAGCAGTCGAGACAAACCAATCATCTTCCTCATCCCTGCCAAAAAAATGCCTCACCTGTGGAACACCTTGTGGGGAATAAGGTAATCTCTGTCACTTTGAAACAACTCTACGTATCTTTAAAGGAGGCAGAGGTTATAAACTTGATGCAAAAAACTGCTGGGTGGGGCTCTTTCTGGTGTGCTGTGGTCTCCCACGCTGATTTCACATGTAGTGCATCCTTCTGCCTGCTAACGCGCTTGGGGAGAGCGTGCGCGGAAATACATGGAGCTATTACAGCTGAAGGAAACGCTGGGGGCCAAATGCAAGGGCCAGGCATTTTGTAGGGGTCCGGTTTGTTCTTTTGGCAATATCTAGAAACAGAAATTATATCAGGGCTAGAAGGGTGGTGAGCAGCTTTGTAAACCCCATCCCATATGCAAGTCCCATAGAGCAAAGCCTACTCCGTACACTGGGCATGAGAGGGGATTTCTGGGGTGGATTTGCACTTGAAGTACTTCCTTGTACAAAGGGGGTGGTGGTGGTGTTTTTTCCTTCACTCTGGGCCCTCACTCCAATTTTGGACATTTAGATTTAGTATATCTAGCTCAGTCCTGATTTAAGCGCATATGCTTCTGCCACCAATATGTTTCTTTAACTGCTTTAAATATTTCTAACAGTTCAAATACCTCCCTCTGTAACATCCCCCATGGAAGCACAAGTCTCATGAAATTCCTCTGTGTTGAAATGACCCATGAACTAGGAAGAGACGAGTTGGGATAACGTAAAAAGTCTCAGGTCCTGCAATGGGTCACCATCTCTCCATTCAAGTTCTCCCAGAAAGGAAGCGTTAAGACCAATGGCTCCTTTTGTCAGAAACACCCTATACACCATCCACAGGAATGACGGTCCCCGGTAAGACTCACTGGCACCTCTGTGTGCCAAACTCGTGCTATCAAAACAGCGGGTGAGAGATGTCATTTGCCACGTTATGGCTGGGACTGCCTGCAAATGCCACGCACACCCTCCCTGTGTGCCCCGGGTGCTGCAGCCCCACCACGGGGTCAGCCGCATGCCCACCTGTGCCGCTCCTGCTGCCAGAAAAGTGTTCTCATTTCATAGACATCCTACAAAATCGTTGGGAGGTTTCAGTGTATGTTCAGGGAGAAGAGCCGGCATCACACCCACCACCACCGCACAGCTGTAGTGACAACGACCCTTCACTTCACTTGGATGGTCCCAGAGCAGTGCTGTGAGCTAAGTTCCCCCCTAAATAATAAACATATCATCACGAAGCCAAACCTACTGGCAAAATACACTGCAGTGAAGTGTGACTCCTGAGATCATAATTTTGGGGAGGCTGTTAAAAAATAAAAACCCTTCAAAGGAATAGCTGACTGACATGACAGAATATAAAGCAGGAGGCAGTTCAGCTTGTGGGATGAACACTACGAGGTATCTCAAAACACCGCAATACTAAATAGCTCCAGCATTGCTCTATCACTTTGGAAAAATTCAAATTTTACTCATGTTGATTCAACCCCACTGAATTTGGTAGCACCCTGCAGTGTTACTAGAGGGAATGATTTGACAAGGCAGTCCTTCAGCATCAAAACTGATGTAATATTTTTCCTCACTTGCACCTCATTTATAGCCCATGCTGTCTGCTCAGTCTTGAGTTTGCAAGTTTCTGTTGCTCTCTGACTTCATTTATTGGTAAGGTACCTTCTGACTACTAGGTTCTGTGGATGTACTTAAATGCGCTCAGAGAGAGCAAGTGCTCCCTAGTCATAATGCATTGACCCACTGCAACAACACCCCACGGAGAGCAGAGAAGGTCTGCTGACCATGACAGTCCTGGCGTTGACTTCATTGGGTTTGGATTAGGATCTAAATTCAAGCAAATCTGCCATCAAATCAACATCACAAAACCCATAATTTTGTGTCTAACTCTTGGATTCTCCAGGCTGATTTTTTCTTAAGTTGTAGAGTTGTTTCTGAATATCAAGAAAGAAAAAATTAAAGATGTTATTTAGCTATCCATATTTTACGTGCCATTATTGCATTACCCTTCTAAGAGTATGAAGCTTCAAAACATTTTCTCAAAAATAAAAAAGACTCCTGCCAATTTAAATGAAGAAACTGGAGGTTCTGTCACAAAATTCAGCTGAAAGCGGTTCTGTGGAAAAGCACAGAGGAAAACACAAAAAAAAAAAAAAAGGAAAAAAAAGACTGGTGTGATCAGATGAGTGTTGGTGTGGTTGGAGACTGGGAAATCAATCACTGCTTTTGGCTGTCTCTACACATTTCTTCCCATGCCCAGTTGCCCAAAGCTATTTCTCAAAATTCCTGTCTGAAGTATCTGCCACCACTACACCGTCCTTCACGTAATAACTATCACTCTCCATTTTTCTAGAGAATTCTGAATATTTTGTTCTTGCAAGAAGCGAATGCAATGGTAGGTATTATCTTGAAAGCATGAACCAGCACCTTCTGCCCAAGAGAGACCTGCCAGGTACTTCAGATAATCAGTTCTTCAGATGTTTGTACTGAGGCAGCTTCAGGGCTCTGAAGAGCGCCGTGCGTCGTCTTTATCCCAGGACATAAATCTCACTGCTCCCAGGGAAATCTCCTACCAGCCACCGCTCTCAGGGAAGGAGCCATATACAGAAATCTTTACGCAGTATTTTATTTTTGTCTGAGCTATTTCCTGGGAATTAAACACAATCCATAAAAAGAAAATAACAAGCATCTGGGCAAATGTGTCAGGGCAGGGATGTCCTGCAGCGGTGGGGTAACATTGAAAGGGCTTCTACATAGCCCTCTTATTGCCACCAATATATTTAGCTTGAAAATGCTATCAGTGGAAAAACAGTATTAAAATGAAGAGAAGCAAGAGCTGGACACAACAGTGTTATGTTATTTCTTGTTTTGAAATTTTATAAGGCATGTTAAGGCACCTCTGATCTCCTCGTGCCTCCTCTTCAGGAGCCACTCTGCACTCTTTCCAGTTGGTAACAAAACTACCCGTCACTGCAAAGGCACAAGCCAAAACTCACGCATTTCAGCTAAGGTTTTTATGTATTCATATACCATAATGTATAATAATAATAATATAATATGTACATATAATACATACATTGTGTATTATATGCATATATTATTATGTATATGTAATAATGTATAAATATAAAATATAGTAATTTAAATCTATTATGTTACATATATATTATATAAATATTACATGTGTATACATGTTACATATATAAACATATATATTACATATATAGTGTATATTATATACTGTAGTCTATCTCTCTATATATGTCATTAGGTATCTCATATAAATATATTATATTATTTACATAAAAGAATATATATATTTATCTATTATTATATGCTTTCTATCATTAATATATGTAAATGTATATGTGCATTTATTATATATGATTGTATGTGTTTTATATTGTTATTCAATTTATTTCTATAATTTATAAATGTATAATTATTTAACTATATGATGTATTACTGTTATTATCATCACTGTGTGTTTACGTATTCCCGCCAAGGCACGCCCCATGGCGTTTCGGCAAGGTGCGGGGGTGGCAGGAGGAAGGCGTGTGCCAGCTCCCGTCGCCGTTCCCCGGGGCCTCGTCTGCTCCCGCGCCGCCGCGGTGGTGGCAGCAGCTGTGCTTCTGCGTGCCCCCCGCTCCCCTGGCCAGACCGAGCCCCCTGCCCTCCGGCCGCCGGCCGGCTGGGGCTGTGTTCCCCCACCGCACCACAAATGCAGGTTATCATTTCACCAGCGGCTACAGTGGAAAGCAAGCCAACGCTGCACAGCCAACCGCAAACACGGGGACAACAACCGCAGCCTGTGTGGGTTCGACCTACAGCCCGTGAAGTCAAAGAGGGTGTAGGAGTGGCCTCCAGCCCCCCGGTGCTCTTGCCCCATGCCACCCTGGGGAGCGCACGGAGACCCGCTGCCACCTCGCTGCCTTCTTCAGCGGTCTCTCCTCTTGCGAATCCATTTGGCAGAGCAACGCCTGTTTTGATCCCTGCACCTGTGCTGCTGCACTGGGGCCGGAGACAGTCGCCCAGGCTAGACCAAGACCCAGGCACGGGCAGTCTGTCACGACATGGCATGCAGGACCTCCCCGCCTGCCTACACCGTGCGAGAGCACCAGGGACGAGCGAAGCCTCCTCAGTCATCCCGGTCCCAGGGCCTCTCCAGAGGCCAGTCACCGCAGCCTTGTCTTTGCTCTGCGATGGACAGCCTGGATACAGGGCCAAATTTTGAAGCAAAAAGCTCACTTTCTTCTTTTTAAGCATTACTGTGTATTTAAAAAAAATATACCCTTTCAATGATTTGCAACAGATTTTGTCAAAGTGTTCTACTTCAACGTCATGGTCTTCAAGCTCCCGTTGTCATGCTGGAGGAATCAGGATCACCTACGTTTAAAGCTTTGGAAACAGTCTTTCATTAGTGATACTCATTATGTTTCATACTATTAACCTCAGGTTTACTTTTGCTTTTGGACATTTAATACCTGCCACAAAAAATAGCAATGCAGTTGGTGTAACTCAATGTAATGAAACCAGTCAGTATTTTTCTCTTCCAACCAACATTAAATGAAAATTCTTTCACATTTAACTTCCTCACCAGTTACTTCACCTTAAAGCACTTCTGTACAGCTTCTTATAAAGTTAATATATAATTACATTGTTTATAGCTTCTTAGAGCACCTGTTACTTCACCTTATAGAGCTTCTTCTTCACCTGATAGCATTTCTGTAAAAAGCAGCTGAAGAGCAGATAGCAACTTGCAACTTAATTTTACTCAGGACTTCACAAATATTACATCCATTACATCCAAATATACATTACATATAGAGGGCACTCTAAGGAAGGAGCCACCGAGCTGAGTCACAAAGTTAAAATGACAGCGAGCCCAAATGCTCCAAGGTCATGGGTTTTTGGATACCCTTCCTGCACATCATCCATGTACTTTTTATCCAGAACCTTAGGACATCAACAACAGCTCCAATATACAGCTCTTGGAAGATCTATACGCATGCATGCACATTCCTATATGAGCATATAACTTTTTTTTTTTATATCTACATATAAAAACTCAAAATGGAAGCCCGTTTTCTTGCTAACACTGTCATCAGAAATGCAAGCGAACTGCCATGTGATGGGGATTTGCAGCTACCAGTAAAAACAGAAAATCAACCCCACCCAAAATGCAACAAAACCCCCCCAACATCCTGCCATGCTAAAGCTGCAGCTCTCTTGTGTTTAAAGTAGTCCTGAGACACAGCAAAGGCATTTTATGGGCTGGTGCGGAAGAAATCAGAGCACTCTCGGCTGAGGAAACTGGGATTGTTTAGCCTGGAGAAGAGGAGGCTGAGGGGAGACCTTATTGCTCTCTACAACTACCTGAAAGGAGGTTGTAGCGAGGTGGGTGTTGGGCTCTTCTCCCAAGTAGCTGGTGATAGGATGAGAGCAAATGGGCTCAAGCTGCACCAGGAGAGGTTTAGATTGGATATTAGGAAAAATTTCTTCACGGAAAGAGTGGTCAAGCATTGGAACAGGCAGCCCAGAGAGGTGGTGGAGTCCCCATCCCTGGAAGTGTTCAAAAAATGGGTAGACGTGGCACTTCGGGACATGGTTTAGTAGGCATGATGGTGTTGGGTTGACGGTTGGACTGATGATCTTAGAGGTCCCCTCCAACCTTAATGATTCTATTCTAGTTTTACTTTCATTAAAAAATAATCCAGCCACCAAGCCAGGAAACATGAAATTAATTATTACTCTACCCTTAATTGGTTTAGTGGGGGACTTGGTAGTGTTAGGTTAATGGTTGGACTTGATGGTCTTTTCCAACCTAAACAATTCTATAAGCCCACAACACCAAGGCAACAGGCAGGGCAGGCACAGGTGGAGGGAGTTTTTGAGCTGCTGCTTTCTGAAGGGAAACAGGAAAAAACAGCAGCATAGGGAGACTAGAGAAACCAAAGTCAAAACAGGAACTAGAGTATGACTTGAGGTGAGGAAATAAAAGCAACTTTTCAGGCACACCCTGGCAGGGAAGGAAGCTGGGAACCCCCAGCAGTGACCTTTCTATCTGCTCTGTAATTCCTGCCCTCATCAGGAAAACAGTTACATCAAAGAGCCATCTGGTTCCATCAGCAATTTCTCCATCTATCTAGTAAAAAAGTCTTTCAAGGTATGGCTTTTCTTAGATTAACTAATTCAGGGAAGAGAGCATAACCTCCTCACCTGACACAGCTGCAGAGGTTTTCTAAATATGCAAACAAATGCAAAGTTAATTATCCTGATTACTTAGCATAATATTATTAGGTTTTTATTTCCTTTGTTCCACTCTGATTGGAATCCTAATTAAATTACATTATTGAATAACCTATTCCTATTGTTTCCTCAGGCCTTTGAGCTTGATGCTGCTCTCGGGATTATGGACCTGTAGGCATGGTATCCTCTGAATTTACTATGTGTTAGCTACAGAACAGCAACTGCTAATCTGCACAATTTCACTCCATGGCAAATACGAGTTCATCTAACTCTCATCAGAAAGCAAGCAACCTGTCTGGAGCTACCCTGTATTTCCCATTGGTAAGAGAAATGTATTTGGGCAATAACTGTTAAGCAGTTGAATGAAAGTAATTTGTTAATCCCTGGTGTGTCAATGCCCTCAGTTACATCGGCGTGAATCAGGACTAGTTCCCTTGAGGACGACAGGTGAAATCCACCTTTCAGTAGCGCAGTCTGATCTGAAGGGAAGTGCTTGTATCTCCCTGCCTTAAAGAATATTGTTGTTATTGATTTGGGCTGAAGTATTCAGCCATGCCTTTCTGTTGCAGTGATGTGAGTTGGGAACGTCTTCGGTGCTGCCCTTTCTGTTTCCAGTGAGCAGACACAAGAGGAGGGATGGACACTATCTACGTGAGAGGTCCCTTTCCTTGACTTTTGTGATCAAGAAGAAGGAAGTGACCTAGTGCAGGAGTGTAATTCAGTAGCTAAATTAGGTGCTGTGACCATTACAAATTCTTATTTTTCTGATTACAGCAGGACTAAATAAATGATTTCTAAATACATCTCCTCTCTTCCTTGTGCTACCCCCTGAGGCCATACTGTCCGTGCTCCCCCAGCCTCCTTGATGCTTTTTGCTTCTGGCATACTGACGTGAAGAGCTGCGCTACAATTAGATACCCAAACTCCTGCATTTGGGATTAGATCCAAATACTGTTCTACCTAAATTAATTCCTGCTTAAGCCTTCCTATGTGCCCAACGTTTCACCCTGCACTCTGCTATTTCAGTTGTTGCACTCCATAAAGAAGTTATCAGACTGGAGGGTAATTTGCTAAAATACCTGCAACTGTAGACCTGTGTAAACCCCAAGAAAATTCTAAGATCAGAACATGACACAGGATATTTGACATATGAAACCTCCCCAAGTCAAACTTGTGTTGAATGGCCAAGGCTGAAATTCTCTTCCAGTCAGAGAAATAAGCCATAGTTCCCAACTTGCAATAGGTCTTTTTGGGGAAGATTTCTGTAGGTGCTCTCCCCTGAGCCAGCCCTGGGCTGTCTGCTGGAAGACCACCAGATCTGGATGAAGACCCTGACCCTTCTTTTGCATCACAGTTCCTTGAGAGTGCAGGGGTGATGCACAGGTTAGATTAGATACCTAGAAGGGCTGTGTTAACCAGCGTCACCTCCTCTAGCAAGGAGCTATGAAGATCAGCTTGGCTACATCCCCCTGATAGCACGTATGCCTTTGGGGAGAAAGGTCAGTGAAAAGGTGTAGGCTTCAACTATGGGTCCGACATGATGGGAAAGCTCCTTTAAGACAGCCTGTGCTGGCACCACTTTTTGAACAAAAGGCTCGACATTGTGAAGTGCCCTTGAATAAACTCTGGATATTTCCTTCTATCAATGCAGTAGGTATGCTGAACCAGTGAAATATTGGTTTGAGGATGGAGGGCTTGGGAGAACATTTCAATTATCAGTCAGTGGGCCTGTCATCACTGTTGACTTGTAGTGATGGGAAAGCAGACTATATCTATATTTCTGTCCATAATGCAATGGCCTTTTGAACCTATATCAGGAGACTGTGATAAATAGGCATTGCCTTCCTTGACTACACAGTAGACTGAAGATGTTTTTATCTGAATACATATAAATTCCTCCTATTGTGGAATTCCGTATAGCAGCCTGGGCCGGCTGGCAATCTAATGTGATGTGTGACAAATTAAACTTGTTGCTCAGGGCTCAAGAACTCGGAATAGATGATCGTATCCTTCTGAGACCCATTTCTTACAGCTGGGAGTGATTGAGGAGTGTTTACTTATTCCAAAAATTCTGATCGTGGTATGAACTGGTAAGGGCAGAGAAAAGTCTAATGACTTGCATGGAACTGATAAAATGCACATGTTCTTTTTGCGTGTTTAATTGACAGCACAGCACAGCATATGTAGGTGCAGCCTGGCCAACTCATGTGTGCTTGCTTGTCTGGAAGCCCTGCAGTCTATCCAACAGGTTTGGTTTGATTCCTACAGATGCTGACCGAAGAGAGGTCACCTCTGGGCTAGAAAATCAACTTTCTGTGGGTGAATTCTGCCCACAACCAGCTCATAGTGGGGCCAGCTCACAGGAGTGTAGGGTACAGTTTGGGGTAAGATCTACCCTTAACCTGCAAATTATCTAGGTGAAAATAGGATTGTCTCCCCTGTGGTGCTCGGTACTCTCTCAAGATACAGTGTGTTGTGTAGAGACACAATAATACTGTGAGCTTGCCATGAGCAGCAGACAGCAAAAAGAAGTTATTTAGATTAAAAGCTGCAAAAATACCCAGGTTTTATGAATCCCATCTTTCTTGGGGCAAAAGGAAAAAGAATCTCTATTGTAAATTACAGAAGGGAAATATTAGGTAGCGAAGTTTCTTCTTCCTTCTATTGTGGGTGTATCGCCCTTGCAGCTCCCAGCCCATACCAGGGGTAGTAGGAGAGCTCTTCTTGACTCCTATTTCACACTCTAATTTTTTTTGTCCTGTTTGATGCTTTGATAATTTTTTTCCTCAAATGGCAATGCTTTTTTTTTTTTTTTTGTGACTAACTTTACACATTCTCTCTTTTTTTTTTTTTTTGAGAAATTATTTCTGATCACTTGAGTGATTGATACTGCTGGGTACTGTATTCCACAATTAGTAACTGTGGGATAAGGTGTTCCTCGGACATAGCCTTGTATAATTTTTGATCAGGAAGATTGTTTTCACTTGCAGAAAAACTACTCATCTGAGGCTTATATTACTGCTTTTTTTTTTTTTTTTATCCTTTCCTGACACAAGTAACACAGACATATGTTAACACTGGGATCTTCTCTACAGATTTTACCTCTTCCATTGTGGCAGTTCATTTACATTTCATTGTCAGCAGTGCATTATGAATGCAAGGAATAACTTGTGAAGCTGATTAGGGGGTCTGGGTTTTAGCAAAGCAATAAACATGTGAAAGCAACTTGTAAACTTTTGTACCTTCACTGCTGAGTCCTCCCCTTTACTATTTGTATTAATTAGAATGTGTGTAAATCAAACAAATATAAATGTCAGTGGCAACAGTAGTTAGCAGAAATTTAAGTGTGCCTCTATTTCCTTCTCTGCTGTATTTTCTCCTGATTTCACTACGAAAGAGTAGTAAAATGAAGGACCACAGGATTTCCTTCCCCTTTGTTGAAAAGAAATGTGCAAAGAAGCAGAAAGTTTTAAGCAAGAATGAGAATGATAGAGAGGAAACAGAGTAGGAATTGGGAAAAAGAAGGGAGGAAAATTAGAAAAACATAATTAGATTTGGAAATATCAAAGAGAAAAGGAAAGCCTCTGCATGGTAATACTTGTTCCAGGGATGACTTTAGGATTTACTGCTTATTTATTCCTCGTTAAAATGCATCCTCTGTGTTCATTACATTTCAGCAAAAACAATTCAGCCATCATTACTACTTAATTTCAAAGTCATACATTAATAATAATCAGCAGTCACTTACTCCGGAAAACACTCAGGCACCTGTACCATCCTGAAGCTAAGGAACAGTAGCTACCAGTAGCTATTTAACCCACTGAAACCTGTTTATTACTCAATACATTTAAAACTAGTAATTAATCTCAGGCTAGTCCTGCAGGAAAGAAATCATTGCAAGGAGAGTTGACATTTTATGACATCAAGATGGCTGTGCATGATAGAGGCAAGGACAGTCTAAGTCTTTGCTAGCAACCATCCTTTGCACACAAGCATAGCAAAATACAGTAACCTGTTAGCGGGTTGGTATCTCACACAGATGATTAACACATCTACTCGTGGATCAGACAAGCCACGGGCCGGGGGTCATTCCTCTTGGTGAGGAGACGGGATCCTGACGGATGGTTGTTCACTTGTCCTTCAGGAGGTGTGGGGGGGTCCTGTCTCTTATATCCAGTAAAGTCCTGTGCTACCTACACTTTAACTCCCATTAGCTTCTATATATGCACATGGCTAATGCGTTACAGGTGTTGGCAGGATATCTGGTAAGACAGTGAAATCGTCCTATTTTCAAATTACCTCATCCCAGTTTTGTATGAAAACTTAGAATCATGGAATCATAGAATCGTTTAGGTTGGAAAAGACCTTTAAGATCATCCAGTCCAACCATTCACCTACACTACCAAGTCCACTCTAAACCAATCAAGGGTAGACTAGACTAAACCATGTCCCCAAGTGCCACATCTACCCGTTTTTTTAACACTTCCAGGGATGGTGACTCCACCACCTCTCTGGGCAGCCTGTTCCAATTCTTGACCACCCTTTCCGTAAAGAAATTTTTCCTAATTTCCAACCTAAACCTCCCCTGGCGCAGCTTCAGCCCATTTCCTCTCGTCCTATCGCTAACTACTTGGGAGAAGAGACCAACTTCTTGTATGAGCTACAGTTTCAATTTCAACAAGCAAGAAATCCACCTAAAAATCCGATGTAACAGCAAAAGATTCTTCACCGCTGCAGCTCTCAGCAAAAGAAGAGGTTAAGAGTTTCTGCTGGACACAGCTGAGTGATCAGTAAGTCTGTGCCTGGGCCTGGGCTGACGCGAGGGCTGTGTCAGCGCTGCCAAGCTTCAGCCGGGCCATAGACAGTTTCGGCAGAGCTCATAGCTGGGATATCAAAATCTTCTGATTTCAAGTTAATGGGCAACTTTTAAGTACCCAATAGAGTCCTCAAATGCAACAGATCAGATATCATACTTTCATGCTTTTCATCGCAAGCATTTGCCTTGTGTGCAGTGACTTGTGCACCCTTCTCAACAGGAGAAAATGATGACAGGCAGCTATTTCTTGGATACAATTATGTTTATTGGCAAATAACGTTCTCATAAGCACGAAGATCATACGGAGCCAATTTCCCTTTTCGTATTTCCAAACCTAGCCTTCGACTAGCGTTCTGTCCAAAAAGTGGTCTTCTGGTTTTCTTTCTGACTTACAAATTTGATTTTTCCTGTCTGCACGGCTTTCTGCTGAAATTCTGCCTCTTCTATAATGCACGCACACACACACACAAGCCCTGAACTAATTAATTCCCAGTGTTAGTGTTTATGTTCAGTCTAGTCCTTGGCAGCCACTACCATTGTTTTAGGTCTGACTGAGCAGTGGGATATTTACTTGTTTGCTCATTTAGTCTGAAGAGAGAGCAGCCAGCATAACCATAAAACCCAGAGAGGATTGTATGTGACCAGCTTGAAAAACAAAGATACATTTGCTGGATTTCACCCAACCTCCTGCAAAACAGTGCTGCAGCAGTGCATTCAGACAAGGGCTGCTGTCTTGATGTGCTAAGGGGGAGACTAAAGGAGTCTCTCATGCGGAGAGCACAGATCCTCTGCACCACCCCTGCAGCCTACGGCAGCTGGGGGACTTACGCTGTTCCCAGCCCCTTTGCTGCTGCCGCTGCTTGCTCCTACCACCGTGCACTCCCACCGCAGGAACTGTGTAATTAAAAAAAAAAATAAAAAGGAAAAACTCTGCAGAAGTAAACTGTTTTTAAAAAAATGTTATTTAATACACTTTTTTAAAAAAAATTGTGTTATTCTCCTGTGTGGAAGCAGTCCTATGAGCAGTCATCCAGACATAGCCGAGGAGCACAGCAAGGTTAGGGGCAATGGCTAGGTTAGGCTGGGGTGATGAGCACAGGAACGTGTTAAGCCAAGCATTGCTACCAGCAGTGAAACTGGTACAGCAAACTTAACAGGAGGAAAACCCGGGATCTTACCCTCCTTGCAAGTTCTGTGCCTCACATCGCCCATCCCTATATTTCTGAAGACCGCCTTAAGACATTATTTAACATCAGGAGAAGCTTTGAGGTTCCTGAAAGGAAGACAACGCCATTTATAACAGAAGTTTGTTTACTTCTAATGCTTTAGGTTATACATCAATAGGACCGTTTCCACCACCACAGTCACTCTGTAAAGATACTGTATAAGTGTTTCCACTAAATAAATGATTGGATGAAGGAATATAATTTGCGTAATTATTTCATATCTATAATTTATACATTTTCAACACCCATTAACTCATAATTCACAACAGCAATTTATTCCTCCATACTCATCCAGTATTTATCTCTCTACTACAAATAGCGGTGGCCTATTTTTGGCCAGCGCTAGTAAAGAAATTAATAGACTGACTCTATGGTTATTTATTACTCATTGGCCTTCTAGCAATAACTATGAGAGTCCCGACAGCCTGACATCTGTCTTTTGACAAGTGTAGCACCTTACCTTTTTGGTCCTGAGTGTGGATTTAGGGGAAGTTCAGCCTTCCCATTGTTGCTGTATGCTATAATTTTATTACAGACCTACAAGTTTGGAGAGCTTACATTTACACCGCACGCTGTAAGAGTGGCTGTTTGAGAGCTAGGTAATCTTCCTTTATAGGCAATGGAGAGAAAGACTCTTCTAGAGAGTACTTCAGAACACCTCAGCTTGACGGCAGCTCTGACTTGTCATTCAAGGAACTACTGACTATGAGGAAGGGTAGCTGCCCAAGTACCTTAAGCTCATGGCACTGATGCCTTTCCTCCCATGCTTTCTGACACCCATCTTTATGTTTTATTACTAGAAAATGTATTAAATTGATAGTGATCCTTACTGGAATATATACAACAAACAACTGGTTGACTCTTTTGGTCCCGCAGTGTTTCCATTCCAGCTGGCATCTCACTGTAGAGCTGCGTGGGGCAAATATGGAAAACAAAAGCTACAAAGGGCCCCCTGGGCCGTTTCCTTCAGGGACAAGGGCACAGAGCTGACTCTGTCCGCTTTGCACTGCCTGGAGACTGTTGCAGAAAATCAGCAAATTGTGCCCGAGCAGGGGGACAGGAGCTGTGCAGTGTGGTTTAAACTGGTTGTATCCATTCTGCCTTGCTGGTGAGCCTGGGTTTGAGCCAACGCCTACCCGCTGCTTGAGTTCCCCCACCTGGCAAGCCTGCTGCCTCGCACCAGGGTGTTTGAACAATCAAGTAATTTTGGTTTAAATGAGATCTTAAGACCCAAGTACAACCTTGAGACTACCCCTTGAGTACCAGAGTCCAGCACCTGTTGTCGGTACCTGTAAAACCCAATCTGAATAACAATGTCAAAGAAATAAACTGCTGTACTATTTCAGCCTCCTAAATGGCATTTCTCTTCCTTGCCATTAATTGCCCATGAATCATCTTTAGTTAAGTTTAAGGCAATGAGTAACTCAATGACGCAACAGAAGCTACAGCTCAGAATTCATCTCTTCAGGCATGAGAAATAAAGCGTGATACCTTTGATTGATCTATTGTCAAAATAACTGCAGTTTAAAGCTGCATTTTATTTTAAAGGGTTTCCATTCTATTTCCCGGGACTTTGGCAAAAGGATTTTTCTTCACCTGACTGAGGAAAACACAGGTGGTAGAACACTCAGGGCTCACCTCCATGTGGAAATATACTGGAAGAGGTATTCCTGAATAACTGTATCTGATGCAGAAACGAGAGCTGTAATTATTATTCCAGGATAATTATTTTTGAATAGCTATTTTGGTTTAAGTCTCCATGCAGCCACACTGTTTCTGAATTAGCTCTGAATATGGATTACAGTCAGTCCAAAAAAGCACTCCTATTCTGAAATAGGAGCATCCAGAGAGGATGTACGCCCAAATAATGTTCTGCAATAGCTATTTCAGAGACTTTCCAAGTGCTGAGGAGCCCTGAGGGCAGGCAATCTGAGGTCTTCCAGCAGCATCAGGGTGGCCAAATTTTGCATCGCCAAAGTGCAAAGTGCTGTCAAATCTAGGGTGGAGCAGGAAAAGCTGTGGCTACCAGCCCTTCGTGGAGCTCCTGGAGGAGTTTGGTGTGGGGGGTTTCTTGCAGAGAAACAGATCCTGTCCTTGAACACACATCTCCCAGCTCGCAGAGCTGAGTACACGTGAGGCTGAATGGGCCTATGTCCACCAGTCCTGCTAGGATATTTTAGCTTGACCTCCTCTCTCTCCCTTGTGTTTTGGCAGACCTGCAGTTATTTTTATAGAGGTAGCTGGAATACACACTTAATATACTGAAAATATACATTTTAATTTCTGCTTTTCATTTGCCCTATAATGCCTTACATATAAAGAACTCTTCTGCATCCCTTTTTATAAGGCCAAAATTCAGTACAGGATCTTCTCTTCACTGTTCACTCAAGAACTGTTTATCTTAATGTTTTAGATTTTCTCTTTTTTTTGATAGAACACTAAGGGCAGGGGTGTCCCAAACAGATCATAGAATCATAGAATCATTTAGGTTGGAAAAGACCTTTAAGATCATCCAGTCCAATCTGTGAGTCTGGAAAAAGAGGCAGGTTCTCAGAGGAAAAATTGTTTTTCTTTTCCCATTCCTATTCTCTTTCCTCACCTGCCACAGAGATCTGAAGAAAAACTGAAATAAAACTCTCATGTGAAACATTCTTTCTCGTACTGAACAGTGAGATAATTATTTGAGTTTTATTTACAGTATAATGAATGTATAAATGAAAGTATAAAACATTTGCATATTCATTTTCCTAGCTGCTTCTTTAGAAACACAATTTTTCCCCTCTATTGCATTGCAACCTATTTACATATACAATTATAGCTTTCTTTTTTGCTAGTGAGTCAACAGCCATGTCTTTTTTTCAGTGTTTCTATTATTTTGCAGACATAGGTTAACAAGTACAGTATATGTGTAAGTAACTTTACATTCCTCTAATGAGTACACTATATATGTAAGTAACTTTACATTCCTCATAGCTATGAATGCAATACAAATTGTATTTGTCATAACCCAAAATAAAAATATACTTATTTCTTAAAGATGAATAGCAGGTTTTTTTGATCTACACAATATACAAGATATCTATCATTTCTGAAGAAATTAATAAAGTGCTGTTTTGGTAAGCATATAGCTACTTCAGGTATTTCTAATTTTCCCGTATTCATAGAATCATAGAATGCTTTGGGTTGGAGGGGACCTTTAGAGGTCATCTACCCCAACCCCCTGCAGTGAGCAGGGACAGCTTTAACCAGATCAGGTTGCTCAGAGCCCCAGCCAACCTGACCTTGAAGGTTTCCAGGGTTGGGGCCTCTACCACCTCTCTGGGCAACCTGTGCCAGTGCTTCACCACCCTCATTGTAAAAAATTTCTTTCTTATGTCTAGTCTAAATCTATTCTTCTTTAGTTTAAATCCATTATTGCTTGTTCTGTCACAAAAGGACTTGTTAAAAAGATTCCATTATTTCCATATTTCCATATTTCCATTGTTCTGGGAAACTCTGTATTTCTACACATCTTCTTCTAGAAATTGTACCTCTCTTGCCTTGGTAGGAATCCAGTAGCCCGCTTACACCCCTGAATGCAGGCAGGCAGAACTGACCCGAGTAAGCGGCCGATGGCATATGATGATGCCAGAGTGTCATTCGAGCAGGCGAGCGAACACTGTCCCCACGCAAGCAGGTGGGTGGCTTCAGTCCGGCTCTGCTCCCCAAGCAGCCCTGTGGCATGTGCTCCCAGCAGAGCCTGACCAATTCCCAGTCAAACAAAAACATCTCGGGAGCTCTTGAGCAAATCCGACCAAAACCTAGCTAAACATCAGGAGCTTGAGGTGAAGCAGCTAGGATTGTTTGCTGACAGTAGGTAAGGCTGACACCAGTGAAAAGCGGCTGCAAAGCGTGGGGGGAGAATGTGCTGAGGCTGCGGGTCCCTGACGCAATAGCGCTGAGGGCACCACCAGCGTCATACAGGGCTGCCCGTGGGCACGCGCCGTAAGCCAGACTAGGGCACTAACTGAGAAAACAGGCTATTGATACAGGTTGTTCTGCCACTGTTCTTGAGGGAGGTGAGTGCCTTGATCCACTTCTCAGTGCAGACGTGCAAAACGTTAAGCAGTAAAAGGAGGTAATGGAGCCCCAGGAGTCACTGTGGATAACGGTAATGAAATATCACACAGAAACACAAAATTAGGGTTTGCTAGGAAACAACTAGAGAACAAACCAGAAAACACTATGTCTTCACAGAAATTCACGGTGTAGCTGCATCTTGAATACCATGTGCTCTTTTCTTTTCCCACCTTACATAGCAAAACAGAAGCTGGTACAGGAGATCATGTGTGTCTCTGATGACAACATCTGACCATGGTCATGACAATGCCATAGAAAACAAGAATATAAGACAAATCATATTAGGACGAGAGGAAATGGGCTTAAGCTGCACCAGGGGAGGTTTAGGTTGGAAATTAGGAAAAATTTCTTTACAGAAAGGGTGGTCAAGAATTGGAACAGGCTGCCCAGAGAGGTGGTGGACTCACCATCCCTGGAAGTGTTCAAAAAACGGGTAGACGTGGCACTTGGGGACATGGTTTAGTCTAGTCTACCCTTGATTGGCTTAGAGTAGACTTGGTAGTGTAGGTGAATGGTTGGACTGGATGATCTTAAAGGTCTTTTCCAACCTAGACGATTCTATGATTCTATGATTCTATATGAAGAGACTATGGCTCGTTACCTTGAAAGAGACAAGAGTGATGCCAGATTTGAGAGAAGTCCTTAAACCCATGAATAGCATGGATACAGGGATTAGGGAGCATCCACTGAAATAATCAGGCAAAGTTTTGAAATAAAAAAGAAGAAAACTTTTTTTTTGTGCACTGGAAAACTGAAATGTAAACACGTATTGCTGCAGGATGTGAAGGGCTGCGTTTTGTCAAGGGTTAATAGTTTCATTAAGTAGGAGATTGCTGGAAGCTAAAGGGAAGGTGTACTTGGAGAAACACCACTCTATATTGTAATACTTTCCCCCTGAGGAACAGCTACCGGCTGTTGTCAGCCAGCAGAAGGATAGACCTTTGGTCTGACTCACTGCATCTGTCATTATTTGTGATGAAAAACTGCTTTTCACTGGTGGCTGCACGAATCTTTCCTGCAGAAAGTTTTCTTTAGATGTTGTCATATTCTGTAATGTAGGATCACTAAAAGGGAAATAGATGCTTCAGAGTAATTTTAAGATAATAGATCATTTTCATTTGAGGCATCCACAGAAAGCACAACTATATTAAAGATGGTGGGGCAAACCCCAGATTTTTTTCTTTAGTAAATTTACCCAAAGCGGCCCCACGTGATTCTGTGGGACACCAATTGCCCTACTGTTGTTATTGCATGAATTGTTATCTGTAAAAAGGGAATCTCCGTGCCTATGGTACAACCCATTCGTTTCAAGTTTAACAAAAAACCTGGAAGAGGTCTTCTTCAAAGTTTATGCTTATATATCCTAATTCTCCAAGTCCCTCTACCTGATCCTGAGGATGGCAAATATTAGAAATAGTGGAGGGGATGGTACACCAGCTAACAAAAAGGCTTAAACCCTCAAGCATCTCTTCCATCGCTGAACCGTGGCACCCCTCCCCTCACTGCTTTTTCCTCCATGGTCCATTGCTCTTGCACACGTCTGTCTTTTCGGAGGCATTTCACACTGTATTTCACATGAGGCATAACTAAGTGCTAATTTTGAAAAACACGAGACAGTAACACTGTCGTAGAGGTGGGGTTTACCTTGCAGTCAGTGCACTTACCAAAGCAATATAGTGATAGTGCGGAGATAAAACTGTACAGAAACAATACAAGCCTTGATAAATTGTATCTAAGTGTGTGCGTATGTGTTGAAATATGGCCCAATTACTGCCAGAAGTTGCGAAGAGAGCCAGCCACTGTGTTTCATGCAATCTGTCTTGGAGATGAGGGATAGGAAAGGTTGTGTGGATGTTTGCTTTTTTTAATCACTGTTTTCAGATGAATAAAACATATCTGCCCAGTCACAAACCCACTATTTTTTATATATGGTGGGGTCTGCTCAGAACCATCATCCCAGAGCCCCCCAGCTCATGTTGGTATGATTGCCCCTCTCCACTGGAAGAGGTCTCTCTGGTCCTTCAGGGACAGGGACAGTTTTTGATGGTGAAGGGAGACTTCATGAGCTCTGGTAGAACACGAATGCAAATACAGATTGGATTTTGATTCCTTTAAAAAACCCCTCCAGTTCTGCTATTTCCTATCCAGCACTAATGATCAGTATGCTCTGAATGTATCTTTTTCTTTTCCTCTTCCTGCTGTGAAACCATACTCACTGCTCTGCTCACTCCTACAGCTCTGGTTTTGATTTTCCCTGCAGGATATCCTGTGGACCTTTAGCAAAAAAAAAAAAAAAAACAAGAGAAACATTTTACCTTGTAAAAAAAAATTTTCTTTTGTTCCTGATGTAACCAAACCTTTTGTACCGAAGTAGGGTGCTCTTTCAGGCTTTAATGCAATTCAAATACAAAGTACTTATATACCTCCACTGCAATTTTTACTAGCTTCACATAATGAAGCAATGAACATGCCTCATTGGTTTGTGTCACCAAACATACTCACTTTGGAGGTTTTAATCCCCTTTTTGTGTATCTTGTAATAACCCTGAGCCTTGAAAACACTGTGCTATGGTAATATTGGCTAGGAGTGCTATTTTTAAGTCTTAAACAGTTATATCAATAAATTATACTGACAAAACCCATGATGCTTTTTTTGTTGTTGTTTTCACCTTTTTGCAGTTTGGGAAATGATACTAGGCTCTACCAACAAACCCCACAAAAATGGGGAAAGGCTAAAACCAAGGGGATCTGATGGCACAAGGAGAAAACATTGTACCAGTGTTCAGGTTAATTTGGTGATCTGTTTCACTTGGCTTGCTATGGTATTTTAATCTACAACAAATGCATATCATTTCCTCATAGAGTCGGCAGGAAATGAATGCATGTGATGTATTATTACTGCTGTTAATTCAGTCACCTGCGTACTGCAGTACAATATGCTCACTTTGGTGGTGTCATCTACTTCAATCACCAGCTATCAGGCACTAAAGAGAAAGCCGTAAGCATTTCACTGGCTCTTTTGTTCTCCATAGATTATTAAGCTTTGAAGGGAAGGATCACATCTCAGACATACCTGTGAGGCAGAAGGGTATTTTCTGCTTATTAGTATATAAATCTCAGGGAGTGTCTATTCTGATCTCTGCACTAGCTGGATGCCTCCTGCACACAAGTTATGCTGAAAGCTAATTCGAGCACCTCTGCCTGACCCAGCATGGATGCGTCCCTAAGCTCAGGCTGTCTCTGTGGTGGTGAAAAGGGTGGTAGAGGGTCTCTTTGGGCAGGAAAAACCTCCACCTGGCATTAGTCAATGAGCATCCTTGCTCAGCCATACTCTTGGCAGTGCCAACACAGATCTCATTTAATGCCCACCCAACGCACTGCAGCTAAAGGTACCTTTTAAACTATTTGGCAACAAAGCAAATGGAGTCTCCTGCTCTACTCTGCTTCCAGCATTGCTCTGCAGCCTCTGACAGCACTTTGCTTTACATTCATCCGCTTACAACTGTGCAAAAGGGCAGAAAGTGCCTAGAAGTATGCAGAAGGGAGTAAAAGGTTACTCCAACGCTGCATTTCTTTCCAAGAACTTCAATATTTACAGTGTGCTGGGTGTGCTGACTCCAGCCCAACATTTTTATGTTGGCAGTTAGTATTTCTGCCAGAGTGTTGCCAACTGTTGATCCGAAAGACTGAGATTTAGGGAGTTATTTCATCATGTAGAAAAGAAGAAACCTGTTTTCCTCATGGTTTTACTAGTGTTTACTGCAAGTTGTCCCATAGATCTTGCAAATTTTGGAAAAGGCTAGCTGCTACTAATAGAGGATTTGGGGTGGGTTTTTTGTGTTTCAGATATCCAGAGGTTTCAGACAGCACCTTCAAAACTGTATGTCTGAAGTTCCTTGAATCCATAGTTAAGTATCGGGCCAGTTCTCTCCTGGTGCTGAGGGGCTGCAGTATTCCCAGTATCCTTTGAAGATGGTGACATCTGGAATTGTTCAGCAGCTTTAAAATCCATCCCCTTTAGGCGTGTAAGCAGGGATTTAAAAAAAAAAAAAAAATTAGTATCTAGATCTTAAGATACTCATTATGCTCCCTTCCCCCCTTAAATATGCTAACACAGCCCTCCCTTGTGCTCACATTTACGGATAAACCCTGGAAGTTCTCAGTCAAAACTCTTCCCACGTGAGAAATACAGAATATGATCGAAGTGGGTCACTGTCATTATTTCTATTATGTCAGGTCCCTACTAATACATGACCTCACCAAAGCTCAGAGTAATAACAGCAATATTTTATAGTTCTCTGGTGCCTGTTACTCAGGAATTTCAAAAAGCAGTTCAGAAACATTGAGCCAAGTAGAACCAGAGGTGAAGGTAACCCACCTATTTATATTTGGAGGGCTTCTGCTAGGTAAGTAGTATCCCAGTTCTGCAAGTGAATTAAGTGACATTTAGTAAGATCACAGAACAGAAAAAAAATATAAACTGGAGATAAATGACTGTAGTAATAACAACAAATAAATAAACACTTTGTATTCCATTTTTGTCATCTGAACTTTTCATTCTCTGATGTTTATTTGACCTGCTTTCTTCCCTCTTCCCAGGACTAAGGCAAGTATTCTTCTAGATTTGATTAGATTTAGATCTTTCTCTTGCTCCAGCTTTGTAAGGGAGCAGAATGAGGTGCTTTATAACACTGAGGATCTGATTGTGCTGTTTTTCTCTAGCTTTGGTTTCAATTGCCCTTTTTTTTTTTTCAGCCTCTTTTTCCCCTTCCCACTCATCTTGCCACTCTGCTTTGCCTCTGGAAGGCTGTCTCTCGATGTGCTGCTAGGTGTACTCGTACTCAGGGGCACATCGTAGGGAGCTTGCCTGGGGCACGTTGTGACTGCCTGACAGCCTGCAGGTTTGGGGATGCTTTCTGTGGAAACTGAAGCCCAGGGAAGGTGAGCCTGGTGCACACTCTGGGATGAGCAGCTCAGGTCCGCTACAAAACCCTGGAGGTCAGGAGCTCTGCCTTGCAGACCTAGCCCAGCAGACCTTTAGAAAAGCCAGATTCTTCACTCTTCTAGTATTTGCAAGGAGGAAAAGAAAACAGACTAATGAAGTAGCTTTTGTCACCAGAAAAATGTGGTTTTACTAATTGAGTGATTCCACAGAAAAAGATACATAGAAGAATGGCTCATCTGCGTGGGTTTTTTAATGATTTTTTTCTCTATGGCCCTTCACCATTCCATACCCAGACCAACATTTAAGGAAAAATGGGGTCATACAAAGCTCTAGGATCTACAAACTTGACATTTCAACTTTGTTCTGTTACACTGTATTCGGATATAACAAAATTTGTAGCTCAGTGAGTAATGCTGGCCACTTTGTATGTCACATCGTACACCATACACAGCAATTTTGGACTGAATATAAAATTTACCTTTCCTTTTTTTTTTTTGCCTTCTACAGCTTATGTCATAACCTGAATAACACTTGCACATATTTTTTCTGTGTTACTATACCATTAAATTATTATCAACCAAAATCTTTTCAGCAATGCCAGTTCAATAAGAACACACTAAGCTTCAATGCAGTTTTCATACACAATGTAATAGCTTCAAGCCACAACTTGTGAACCTCCCTAAAGGACTCAAATGTTACGTTGCAGCAGCCTGGTAACATCCCCGTAGCCACTGGCAGTGGTAAGCCATAAGCTTTAGATTTCTATACAATAGTTTAATAGGAAATAGCTACTGACCATTGTAATGGGCAAGAGAAAAAACTTTGCTGTAGGGTCATGTTTCATGGAACACCTCCAACTACAGAAGATACCCATTAGCTGAAGAGGAAATGCTACAAAAGACTTCGTTTTCTGCTTGCACTAAATAATCATGAGAGACTCTGCTATTTCTGATGGCATAGCATACGTGCTGTGCTCTAAGGCTTTTGGTCAAGACATAAGTGCAGTGCTACCTTAAAGTGTTCTTTTCTTACATTATAACTAACAAAGAAGCATTACTGGTGACATAAAAATAAAAAATATCAGCAAGAAAGTTTTGAATACCAACGTCCATGTGATGAAGAGCATCTTCGTTCTGTTAGAAACTGCATTTTTAAGGCACTGTAAATGATTCTTCCATACCAAAGTTAAAACACTCACTTCCATTTTCTAGGAGATGAATACTACAGTAAGACACAGTACAAAACTATTTTCTTGGAATATTTATGCATTTTATAACATTACTTACTCATAGATGTCTTAATCATTCACAGATGGGAATTATAAGATAGCAGGTAACAAAAAGGGTGATAGTAATAAGCATGACAGATTTCTTATAGATTATTTTAAACTCAACAGTATACAGATTTATAGCACAATACCACACTAACAATCATTTTGACACATGCATAAAAAAGGAATAAATGTTCCATTAAATAGAAAATGGGACTTTTTTTCTTTTACTATGGACAGTAGTTTTGCTCATTCTGAGGTTGAAATTATAGATAGCTGCAGCAGCGGCTCTCCTTCATTATCCTGCGGTTGCGGAATTGGAGTAGGAAGTGAAACTGTGTCTTACCCTGGTAGTACACATTGGTGCTACAGATGGTATTCTGTCCTATGAGCCAATGCGCTTGACTAAGCTGCTACATATCACTATCACTGTAAAGAAATTTACTGGCAAAGCCACTGTTTTTTATGAGTTAAACTGGTAAAAATTGACATTTACCCTGCAATCAAGACATTTTCTACTGCTGTTCTAACTAATGTTGCTTCAGAAGCAATGTCTGCCTGCAGAGAAAGGCCAGTATACCTGGAGAGATGCAAATATACCGCAATAACGAGGAACTCGCCCATACAGACATCATGTGGGCTGTGGGACCACAAGGAGCCAATACTCGTTTAGACTCTATTGCATCTCTAGGGTGTAATTCATCAGATAATTTGCATCTCTAGTAAGCCTACCTAGGAATAACCCATTAGAAATGTGGCTACGCCACTAATATAGGTGGGTAAGGAGCATTCACCATCAAAGTCACTCTCTGTCTGTGTTTGCAGAATTTAGACACGGTGCTTCGCATCTAACACTATGCAACACTGTTAACTTCTCCTGCCTTCAGAAATCAAGAAAAAAAAACCAAACAAACAAACAAAAAATCCCAAAATCCCAAATGTCTTTTGGGCATGAGGTCTCTGTGAGCTGTTCCCTGACTCATGTCATGCATTATAACCCCTGCTTGGGATTGTACTGAAAGGCAAAAGCTAGGCTTTATTAACATTATATTAATTTTTCCACAGACCCTCAGGAGAAACACCAGTGACTTTTTTCATAGAGGAGGGTCAGCACTAGGATGGGTATTTTTATTGACAAGATCTATTGATTCATATGCTAGTGTAATTCAGTTGTTTACTCAGGCATTTCCCTGCAGGCTTGTTTAATGGAGAAAATCTCTGCATATATGTATGACTAGCACAGTTTCTTTGGACTTTTATGTAATTAGGCTAAGAACTTTTGTTTTGTTTGCCTAGTTATTGTTATAGTTATTGTCAGAGATAATGTAATGGCCAAGTTTTCAAAAATTATACAGTGAAATTATGCTTCTAGATCTTTGCAGAACACAAGGTTCAAGTCGTTAAAGAAGAATATGCAAAATTTTATATATTCAAGTATATGCCCTCTAAAAAATTCTCACTCTTTCTTGCAGTGGTGGTTAAGACAGAGGCAGTGTGACCTCTCCTAGACAGCAGCCAGAGATTTATCGAAGAGTCACAAGAGGAATCCCTCATTTTTGTAGGCTCAGGTCCGGCATGTCGGGGGGCTCTCTTCAGTAGCATAAGGAGTACTGGCAGTGGCTTAAAATGGGCACACTGGTCACTGAACAAACTGGGCACTGATGTAGCACCACTGGGTCTCCATGTTGAGTCACCCATCAGATGGCATCACCCTTGCTGCATCCAAGCAGCCTGAAAAGACCTACTGTAGGCCAGACAACCAAAACCTATTTGAGGGAGCTTAGCAGAAATAAGAAGGTTTCTTTCTTAACACCAGCCTGCAGAGGAGGTAAGGCAGGTGCCAGCCTCCCGTCCCTCCTCAACCGGGTGCAGCCAAACCCAGGGATGCTGCAGTACAGGGAACTTCCAGGCCCTGAGCTTAGAGAGTTGGCTGCTTAGTTTAAACAGTGCTGGAAAGCGGGCTGTCTGGATTGCAAATTAGGATTTAGCTGGACAACAGGTACCCAGCTCCCAATCTAGGTCAATGGGATGTGCTGCTTTCCACTGAAATGACCTCACTGCTGGGTTTTCAGCAGCTTACACAAGAAAAATGCGGTGCAATATTGTATTAAGATGTCAAGCCTTTCTTTGCAAAGAAAACAAAAGAGGAGCATTAAGCTCTATCAGTATAAATTGATTAATTTGGTGGCTTGATAGCTGAGTTATCCTACACCATCTGAAACAGTTCAATATTTACCTTTAAAGGTAGTGGCAAACTGATCAACTGCAGGCTCCTACGCTGCTGAACTCATCCAGAAACCTTGCACAGGGTGACTAAACCAGATGTTATTGGCTTTGAAATGCAAAGGAAATTTTACTTACTAGGTATTTCTTAAGACAAAAATGTAGGATGACTTTGCACACACACATAACGGCTGCTTACCTTCAAGAACACCACCAGGCCAATTGCTGAATCGAACATGAAGATTTAAAAACAGTTTTCCAGAAGCAGGATTATGAGATTACAGCACTATACAATAACACAACAGAAACGGGGAGTGATTTGCAATGGCATTTGTAAATCTAAACATTTGTCCTCATAGGAAATATAAGCTTACCAGTTTTCATATGGTTCTACACCTTTCCTGAAGCATATCAATTTCTTGGTCCTAAGTAGCTGACAGGTTTTTTTTTTTACTTTTTGTTGCTAACAATAGATGTAAGTTCTTGACCAAATGTAAAACTACATTAGAGAG
Source organism: Pelecanus crispus (assembly GCF_030463565.1). NCBI lineage: Eukaryota > Metazoa > Chordata > Aves > Pelecaniformes > Pelecanidae > Pelecanus > Pelecanus crispus. The sequence continues at coordinate 109,777,159 of NC_134645.1, forward strand.
TAAATTATCATGACATTAATAGCAAAAGGTTTTACGCAAAGTACATATTGAGACTATTAAAGCCAGAAGGAGGGTACAGTGGAATTTCAAAGAAGCTAGTGATTTTACAGCATAACTGTAACATGTGAACATGTAAACTCATCAACAGTGGATGAAATAAAGGAAGGGAAAGCTATGGAAAAAATTAAATTACATTATTTTAAATCTAAATAAAACTATGCAAATTTAAGTTACAGAATTCCTATGAGAAATAAGTACTGGTATGCAAATTTCCCCACAGAAGATAAACTCTTCTAATTGAAGCCTTTGCTAAAATCTCTGAACTCTCTAAATCAAAGTAAGCTTCTTAAAGCATAAGCAAATTCTCAGCCAGTATAAATCTCTCCAGCTTTAGCCTAAACTGAATTCCTAGACTGGAATAAATCCCTTGTGGCTGAAGCAAGCTGTATATTCCCTTACTCCCAAACATAAGGGATGTAGTCTCCTTTACCTGGCCTACATTAAGCACAACACACACAAAGCACTATAAGCTTTTAGAAAGTAACTATCTCACCTGTATCCGCTTTACAGTAGACCCTTCTGTCAAGTATGACTGAGCATATTACTAGTAAACACCTGGGGAAAAATTTATTTGGAGATAAAATTTTTAGTGCTGTAAAAAAGTGGAAAATCTAGATTATAGTAGATTTATGTCTCACTGGAGATACACTAAGAAAATTGTAAGGTAGGAAGCTGCCAGTTTCCTTGGTGATCTGCACTGGATTTACATGCTAGTGTATTGAGAGCAGCGACAAGCAGCAACTGACTGTTGAAAACCTGATGATTTTGGAAGCACTTTGTATTTGAGTCTGGCTTCAGAATAATTAAATGCTGAGAAAACTATTGTCAATGAAGGTAAAGTTAAAGACAAGCAAATCTGCTATCTAGGTTTCCTAAATTTAGATTATCTACACAATTGGATAAAGTATGTAGAAAATCAGTAGAATTGCTTGTATGAGCTGATCTCCAAGGACTAACTTTAACAAAAAATGTCATGATTAGGAGATGCTTCTGCTTCAAACTCTAATCCTGACTATTTTTTATGTCCACAGCACAATACAGAAAACTCAAATCTCCCCAGAAGACTGGACCAGCGTTTTCAGAGGGCTGGAGCTCCAGTTTTGGAGCTCAGCTTGTCATCAAGTGAGAGGTGCCTCAGTGTATGGGCAGGCAAATGCTTTTTTTTTCTTTTGTGGTTGGAGAGTCATTTGAACTGTTCAGGTCAAATAATTTCCAAAAAATTCAAATAATCTGATTTTTACCAAAATAGAATTTAAAAGCCTAGTCCAACACCCACTAAAATCTCAGTCCCTCACTTCAAGCATTCATTCAGAAACATCTCAGGTAAGTCTCTGCCAGAAGAAATGGAGCAAAAGCAAGGTCTCTTTTCATGTTATGTATCCGGTGTTATTGTTATGATCAAGTGGGAACAGAGAGGGGAAAAAAAAATCACTCCTTTAACTAGTTTTTGAAGCAATTGAAGCAATCTTTCTCTTGTGAAATTTAACTGGGTAACAAAATCTCATTTTTAATAACTATCTCAAAGGCATAAGAGAGAATAAAACTACTTGGATGGATTATTAGTGTTTTTATTAACAGATTAGGAAACCTCAAATTACGAACATCTTGATCTATCCATAGAGAAAAGTCTTACCAAAAAGCTAATCTGCTAAAATACCTGTTTAGATTGCATTGATATTCCTACACTGTACAGGTACTGCAGGTTTTTTCCTCTCTCTTCTCTATCAAGTTATTTTGAATTAAAATACTCCTCTGCTAAAGTCAGTGAAAACTTTTATCAACCATATCAACAAGGCCAAGATTTCAGCAAGTTGGTGTAAGCATAGAAATAAAAAGCAGCTTGGCCTTGCATTAATTTAATTTTGCATACTTCACTTCAGAAGCAAAGTAAATGAAGTGAAATCAAGGTCAATTCAATAGTAAGACTATATATGTGAGGAGTAATTTTAATTTAATCTACTTTGTAAAGAATTCCAAAGTATAGTAAGCAAAATTCTTAATTGCCTGTGCATGGGAACAATTTTTTTCTGTTAAAGAAAATGAATAGGAATGGCAAATACTCTAGGCAAATTTAGGCAAATGCCACTGACTCCTGCATACTTTATTAGAACACTAATTAATAACCAAAACTGAGTAATGACTTCTGTAGAAATATCTATAGCTCTCTTCCTTACTCTGTCATTATCCAAGGCTACAGCAGTTTCCCATATTTGTGTGTCACACTAGCCTTGATTATGTAGAGGCATTCAGGCAAATAAACTGAATTAACTACAGGTGTGACTTTGAAGTGTATTAATAAAACTCCCTTTAATCCTGTGTGGACACTGGTTCAGAATTAAAGCACTGTTAATTTAATTTTGGATACTTTACTTCAGAAGCAAAGTAAACAAAGTGAAATCAAGGTCAATTCAATAGTAAGACTATATATATGAGGAGTAAATATAATTTAACCTACTTTTTAAAGACTTCCAAAGTATAGTAAGCAAAAATCTTAATTGCAAAATGCTTGATTTTGAATAAGAGATTCACAGGCAGTTTTATTGAGGTGACAATGACTTGCTTCAAAATTATTTTGAATTTTCAACTTCCATGAATGACACGTCTTATGCTACAGAATTCTGTGGAAAATAAATGGGTATAATTTCATGAGGCATAACTCTAACTCCATCTGTCACACAATCGGCTCAGTTTTGTTGCTTAGCTAGTATTTTGTTACTTTTTCCAATTCCCTTCAAACCTTTAATTTCTCAGTGCATTTGATTGCATTATTTTATTTAACTAAAATTCTATGCCTCCACAGTATGCTTCCACACTATGTGTAATTCTATACTTCTGTAAATTAGAAACCAAACATATTTCTCAGATTCTGGCCTCTGTATTCCACTGGCATTCTCATATGCACAGATTATAGACTGCTGAATGTTCAAAAGGGCAAGAGATTATGTGTCTGTATCTTAAAATGACAATAAGACTTGAGATGCTTAGTAGTTTGGGCTAGACCTTTATCTTCTGCCAGCAGTAGAAAGTTAAATTACTGTAAGTGCCATCATCTTCTGAAAGTCTTTGCTAGAGCAAACACATACCCGGGTGCTGGGCACCCTGGCTGTGTGCAGAGGTGGGTGGAAACTAGAGGGCTGTTCAGATGGGCACGGGGCTGTCCTCTGGCAATATTCAGGGGGGACTTTTTGCAGTGGATCATAGAATCATAGAATCGTTTAGGTTGGAAAAGACCTTTAAGATCATCCAGTCCAACCATTCACCTACACTACCAAGTCTACTCTAAGCCAATCAAGGGTAGACTAGACTAAACCATGTCCCCAGGTGCCACATCTACCCGTTTTTTTAACACTTCCAGGGATTGTGACTCCACCACCTCTCTGGGCAGCCTGTTCCAATTCTTGACAACCCTTTCCGTGAAGAAATTTTTCCTAATTTCCAACCTAAACCTCCCCTGGCGCAGCTTCAGCCCATTTCCTCTTGTCCTATCGCTAGCTACTTGGGAGAAGAGACCAACACCCACCTCACTACAACCTCCTTTCAGGTAGTTGTAGAGAGCGATAAGGTCTCCCCTCAGCCTCCTCTTCTCCAGGCTAAACAACCCCAGTTCCCTCAGCCGCTCCTCATAAGGCCTGTGCTCCAGACCCTTCACCAGCTTCGTTGCCCTTCTCTGGACACGCTGCAGCACCTCAATGTCTTTCTTGTATTGAGGGGCCCAAAACTGGACACACTATTCCAGGTGCGGCCTCACCAGCGCCGAGTACAGGGGCACAATCATTGTGATGACATTGTTCCACCAACAGGACTATGACGAGATTTTTGGGGGTAACCTTGTCCCATATTATCTTTCCCATCATGCTACTAACATTCCTAATTTTTGTTCTGTTGCTTAAAAGCAAAGTTCTCTGTGTGGGGTTTTTTTTTCATTAAATTTAAAAAAAAAAAAAAGAAATATTTTTTATGCAGCACCGTAAGAAGTTGAATCCGTAATGAAAACTCATGGAAGAAAAGTCCGTCAGGTTTTATTAAAACCAAAGATACTGATACGGCCTCTAGAATAGGAAACTGATGCTGGCAGGATATGCCAGGGGAAGTATCACCCTGAACTTGCTCTGTGCCTTGTTTCTTTTCTTAAACATCATTGTCAGAGACAGGATGCTGGGGCAAGTGGACTTTTGGCCTGATTCAGCCATACTAAAGTAAGTATCCCTTTACTGTTCCAGAAGGATGTTTGTCTTTTAGCAATATTGCTTCTCATTCCTTGGGTTTGCATCTCTTCTGTTTTCCTTATAAATGTGACTTTTCCTACAGTTGCACCATAAATAGCCTTACACATTCCCTTCTCTCCAGGGTAAGGAGATTCATACTCTTTCTTTCTCTCCAGACAGAAGCATGGTATTTAAGTGTCTTCCCAATTTATATGAGGCAATGTCTGCAATGTCTGCCTGCCTGCCTGCAATCTGGGCCAGCAGTGGAGAAAATAAAAAGTATTTCTCAAATATGAAGGGTTCATATCAAATTGATCCTATAGCAACAGAAATCAAAACAACAATGGGGCAACTGTGTTTAGGGAACAGGGCACTGTGGGACTGGAAGATTGTTAGGAAAAACATAAATGAGGCAACATCTATGCTCCTGTTCTGCTGTAGGCTGGATAAAAGCTTCTGTGGCTTTGGGGAGGTTGTATCACTCAAACGAGAATAATTTGAGTTTCTGATCTCTTAAAAAATATATTTGTAGATATACAATCTGCGACTACTTGTTGACAGTTCTGCAACAATACTTGCTAGTGTAGATGTGGTATTGGAAAAGAAAGTGGGCTAGTGGATAAACAGCAAGAATGCGAAGTCAGGAAATTGCTGCTTGCTTAGTAACAGATTTGACAAAGCTTGCTAGAAAAATCTGTGTATTTTGGCTTCCTGCATATATAGGACTTTATTATTAACATGATTTGTTGTTTGATTCCAGTAATAGCAAACTTTGAAAAAGAGGCAAAAAAAGATAAGATGCAGTTTCCAGTTATGAAGATGTTATTTGAGAAATACGTTGTGAGGATTACTTCACTAATATGTTAAGTGAGTACATTCAGATCATTGCACTGAATCTGCACTATAAAGGAAGCATGTAACTAGTTTTCTCACATCTGAAGCTCATTATTAATATAGCAAATAAGGAACATTTTAATCTCAGAATAGAGTAGAAGTTACAAACAAACAAAATTCTGTCTTAAATCACACATTACATATAAAAAAAGCAGGTTTTCTCACCACAGAAGAGTATTTCAGTCTTGCTTACTTTAAAGAATATTTATTCTTCCAACACATTTTCATTAATCATCACTTGAGATGTTTGTAACACAATGGGCAGTAAACACAGGACTTACTCCTCAAGTCTCTTCCCGGTCATGGCCAAAGTGGCCTTTCATGCCACCAGGAGAAGCAAACTCAATGGAGGGGACCCTGCCACCTGCATCATCTGCTTCCAGTCCCTCCTCTTCTCACGTCAACAAAGAGAGCACTGGCAAGCAGCATCCGTCGCTTCCCTGGGCACATTCCAGGAGCGACGGATGGTATTGGGGGCTGCCCTCCTCCAGTGCCCCTCAATCTATTTTTGAGTCTGTGACACTCACACACCTTCCCTTTAACCTTTCTTGTCCCCTGGAATCACTTTTTGTTCTCCTTGTATTTCTTTTTTCCTCCAGCCCTTTCTCTGCTCAGAGGGCTTGGAGGTTTGGTTATGGTTGGGCTAGCACCTGGCTCTAAAACGGAGAATGACAGCTAACATGGTTTAAACAGGACTTAATTAAAACTTTTTAGCTCCTTCCTACATGGTCTAGTGAGAGTTTATGTGCTCACTGTATCGCTGAGAAATACTTGCAGAATAATTGGCCCCAGGAGAGTCGTATGTCGGTGCCTTGAGATTCTCCCTCCACATCGAGTAGTTTCCTTTGTTATATTTCTACTGCTGGTGTCAACCAGCAGAAGTGTTGAACTGGAATGTTTCCGGAGTATTTCTCTTTGCCAATCACTTTCTTCTGTCTGTCTCTTCAGAGATTTTTTGTGAGAACTGGCCTCACAATGCTCTGAGCAAGGAGAGAAGGTGGAGGCGAGCTTTGCACTCTTCAGAGTCCTTGTGCCGTAAATTTGGACCAAAACTGTAGGCAAGAATTGGATCTCCAAAGAAAACCGAGGCCATCTCTGCTATAGCTTGGCATATGCCTGTAGTGCAGAGATGTCATTCACGGCCAGAGCAGTTGCACTGGTAGTGTGTAGGCAAATCAGTCCCCTTTTTTTGCCCAATACACTTTCTTTTACTCAGATAATGGTGGAACTACAAAACAAAAGGCCTTACCTGCAATAAAAGTTCTTTGCCTTTTTGGAGTGCTGGTACATCCATGAAAATATTTCAGGCAGAGATCACCAGTTCACCAGGCAGAGAAGGCCTGAATCTGCAACCAAAGTTTTACTGTTGACTTAAATAAAATGCTGGGGAGGTTTCTTCAGGTTTAACTCTTTACTACTTCTCCTGCAAAACAGATCACTGACTAGTCTAGAGGATGACACATGTTTGGTTACTATTCTTGTGTGAGTCTGGGCAATCTCTCTCATGAGCCCTGTACCCTCTGGTTTCAATATTCAAAAGTTAGTCTCACAATTTTTCATTTTCATTACCTTTTGGTAATTCAAAATTGTAAATGCACTAGATTTCTTGAAAAACTGTTTCTGACCAATACAATACCTCAAAAAACGGAGAACAGCACCCACTTCAGATTATGACATTTGTTTCCCGCAGGCAATGAAATTTTAGTACTTGCAATCTTCTGAGTGCATTTCTATTCAACGTACATATTGCAGAGAACAGCACTGTTTCAGGTCATTTTATTTCAACTCTTTTGTACCTAGGAAAAATTTTTGAAAAAGACTTGTTGAAAAGAAAAAAAAAGTGTAACACCAGAGAGGTTAGGTAGTGGTATGCTTTATCTAATATTCTATTTCCAGTAGAGGTCACTGCCAATTTGATTTATCTTACAGCAAGATATCCTGCAGTAGAAAATAATGGAATATATTCTCATAAAGCTTTGTTATTAGCATCTAGCTTATGAAAATTAGCATATTCCCTGAAATCTAAGCCTTATACATCATATTAACTTTTTGGGATTTACTTGTGTTACCTGATGTTCTTGTTATCCTCATAAACGTCTTTTTTCTTGAAACCTGCTTCGATGACATTCTTTGGAAATGAGTTCACGCGGTGTGCAATTACACAGTTGAAAAAATCTATTTCCTTTTTCAGTTATAAATTATCTTTCGACTAAATGGATGCCTCCTTGTTTATATCTGATGAGAAGAGGCAATTCTATTAGGTCTATTTACCTTTCCAGTCTTTTTCTGCGTACATTTATTCAATTTCCTCTTATTTATTTCTTGTTTAAAGCATAGTATTAATCTATCTTCATAAGAGTATTTTTCCATGTCTAACAGCCTTTGTCATCAGTTCTGGCCGCCTTCTATTTTTGCTATGTCATCCCTGGGGACACAAAATCTCTATAATAAATTGTAATGACAGAGTATAAATTAATTTATCATGCATTTGCATGCACTAAATCTCCTTCCTCTAAGACTCTTGGTATTTCTTGAACTGACTTCCAGTTGATTCAACCAGCTGTCAATTTTTTTTTAAGAAGTGTATTTTCCAGAAGTATTTTGCTTTTCTCTCTCGCATATTTTCTTTGGACAAAGGGCCACACTGAGTAAGTTATATGCCAAGCCACAAACAGCACTCCTATACATGTCAGTACTTTAAATCGAATTGGTTTTGTTATCAGTAAGAATGGTGTTTGGCTAGAGACAGATTTCCTTCCCCTTACAGGGCTGGACCTCACTTTTCTATAGGTAAGGCTTAAAATAGTCAAATAAGAGTTTAGAAAATAAAGTTAGACCATTTTGGGGTGTTTTCTGGCTCCTAAAACTGCTATATTTTACAATTTGCTTTAATTGGGAATTACACCTAAGTTCAAAAAAAGTAAAATGCAACCTTCTTCAAATTGCTCTAGAACAGCTTTTCTGTAATAAAAGTGACTTATGCATGTGTATAGAAGGTTGAAATATAAGTATTTTACTTGAATGAGCTTGGACATTCTGATGACTTGCAGAACTCAGGTATTGCAGTCATCCAGAATTCATATTCATAAAAATCGCGTATCGTATCACACAATATGTATTCTCTCATACATATTACATATGTTTTAGCTTAAAGTATTGCTAGGGAACTGCTAGAAAGCAGGGGGGATAACATGAAGAGGAAAGCCTTGCCGTTCCTGGACTCTGTTATTGCTAGTTGCTGAACCTTCCTCCCCTTCTGCAGTTCAGAAGATGTAGGCCTGGCATTGCTTATTTTTGTGAGCTTTGGTATGGTTACGGCTAGATGCCTACAGCAAACACCTAAGAAAGCTAAGATGAAAAGGGCAAAACCACACAGTATTTCTCTCCACCGATTAGAAAGGGAGAATAACTGAGATTAGACATCTAGGCATTTAAAATTTCATGAGATGAATTCCAGCCTAGGACTCGGGCACTATCGGCTTCCAGCAAGTGAAAAACACTTGCCTCTAAACAGGGGTAGGAATCCAGGAAAGGATATAGGGATACTCCAGCGCCTGTGCTATGTTCTGGCACAGTGCCATAAGGACAGTTTTCAACATAAAATGGCTAACAATGGGCCACCGCAGGAGGAGAAGGATGATTCTCGAACACTCCTGGTGCATGCCTTAACACTGCTGGGAAGTGGTGAACCTCATCTTGCTGGCAATAGTATCCAACAGCTTGGTGCAACGCTCTGGGTGCCAAGTGCAGCTGAGAAGGTTGCCGGGGGTGGTAGCAGTGAAGGATGTGTGGTCTCCAATGCAACGTGGCTCACTGTCCCTGGGCTTCTTTTTGCTTCTTGCTTCGAGCAGCAGCACTGGAGCTGTGTTCACTTCTGCACGAGCTGCAAACTTTTCAGAACAGGCAGCCACGGCAAGGTTAGTCTGCTGAGCGAAGGGTGATAGACCCCTCGAGTAAGATACCGATTGTGGCACGGATGAGTAAGAGAGGCCATGAATAGTAACAGAGATTTGAAAGGCAAACCCTGAGAGCTATCGGGATCGATACGGTACCTGAAACCACTGTGCGTGTTACGTGAGAGCATGGCAACCTCCAAAGGGCCTGCAGCCTGGAGTCACTGAAGTATGCTAACGCTGCTAAGTGTCATGCAGTTACTTGGAATGACACAGGGGACCATCTCTTTACTGCTCTTTCTTACCTTTCTCATTTTTGCTTTCTGTCTCCTGAGAGCCTGGTTTAGTCTGCCAAAAGAACTCCACCCTTTTCTCCCCTGGGTGAGAGCCTGGGGTAAAACAGCAAAGAAGAAACAAGTTTTTCAGTAGCGTAATGTCTTTCCAGGTCGTGAAGTGGCTGCTAAAACCATGTTGCCTGGCTTTGCTTTCAAAACAGCTCAGTCTTCCATGGGAGTCAGAAACAAAGGTTGCATTTTCTGTTACTTCACTCACTTTTTTTTTTTCCCCTGCTCTGTTTGTGCGTGTCCCTTAAGGGAGAATCAGCGTTCAGAAGCAAAATCATCCATTTTTCCTCATAATGATATTTATAAAGATGTTCATGACATTTTAAATACCATGCAAGAAGTTTCTCAAACAGGATTTCATAACCTTCCCCTGCATACAACTTAGGGAAACATGACAATGCATTTGCTTAGAGGAAGAAACTTTGTATTTAAGTGTTTTGTATTATTTTTCATCCTAGGCAGTTCCAGTCTGTGGATATCAGCTTCTTACTCTGGAAAAATCTTTTGATTAGATGCATATAATTAATTTTAAAAGGAAATAACAAATCTGTAAGCACAAAGTCTGTAGAACAGATCAGCAGAAAATAATATTCTTTTTAGAAGGACAATAGTGCTCAACCATGCCTTGGGGTCTTGAAGACAAGTAGAAAATCTGGACTGAAATTCTCACCTCTCTGAAGTCAGCTGGACTGATTTGCAGTGACAAACCAGGATTTCACACCGGAGTCCAAAATCTTAAGAGAAAACCTAAGGAAAAAAACCCCAAAACTTAATAAAACTAAAAAAACCCCAAAGGCATGTAGTTAATTTTATTTGTGTGTATTGGGAATGCTGTGTGGATTTCTTCATGAGACCAAAACTGAGCAGAATGTAAGTATTTGCATGATTTAAGCCTAATGGTAGAGCTGGTGTTTTAGATAAGCATAAGAAAAATAGCATAAGGCAGGCACTGAATTAAAATAGTAGGGTCATGTGGTGACTGATAACTTATTTGATCTTTTCGAGGGTCTAAATGCAGAACTCAGATCAAATGGTTGTTTACTATTTAAAGTTACCCAAACATGTGTCAATGTAAATTAGAAACATTCAGCTCTGCCTACGGAATGTTTTTGTTTATAAATTTGAAGAAGGAGTGAGAGGTTAAAGAACTGGTTATAAATTGACCTAGCCTTTTAGAGGAAACCCATGCTAAACCCAATCTGTCTTTAGTAACTGAGAACGTGTTTTGTCTCCTACCCTCTTGAGATTTGGTTAATATTAACGCAAGACGTGAAAGGGAATTCTGTGCTTCACTTTTTAGTAGTTTTTAGTCTTGCAAGAGAAGGGACTGAAAATGAGATAAAGAAGATTTTGTTTGGAAACTTATTGTAAAACTAAAGGCTTTTCCAGTCCTTCAAACACTTGTGCACTTGCTTTGTGAACATCAGTATCATTTTCAAGACAGAGGGCTAAAACTGCACTGGTGTAAATTTAGTGATTTCAGGTTCAAGTGAAGTGAATGTGTCTTTTGTGCAGTTAGGTAATAAATTATAGTTAGCTACATGGCATTCCTAAGTCATTACAGAAATCCTTAATCAGTACAAAAGTGAGATTATCGTTAAAACCATGATGCCTCTGAAGTTAGCTGTTATGGATAAGGGTGTTTTATGTCAGAAAAAGTAGTCGTTTTTCACCGATTTGTAAACCTTGACTCTGTGGGTGTTCATACGCCACTGATGGGGAGTTAAAGCAACTCCCCTTACGCACGGGCAGCCCATGGAGCAGCCGGCCCATGGGAGCCGGCGTTCCAGCCCTGGGGTGAGCCCTTTTCCGGCTAAGCAGGTAGGAGCGCATTGCAGCCAAAAATACCCTAAGCAAAGCATTGCTGCTGCCTAATCGCCGCTGCTTGGCCCCCGAAGAGATCAGGCAGCCAAAGCAAGACTTGCAAGTCTTTCACGAGGGGTCCTTGAGGGTTATGGCCTTTCACTGGAGAAATCACAGCAAGGTTAAGCAAGCAAAACAACCAAAAATGGCTTTGTAGAATACTTTCACGGTTCCTGGACATCCGACCCTAACTCCCAGCTCAAAATAATGGATGAATGAGTGCCTGTGTGGGGATTTTTATGGAGAAGTATGCTAGCACGTCTGTTTGAAACCAAGAACCATCAAAAATACCAGCTGGTGCGTAGGGCGTTACGCCTGGATCACTCGGCCACTGAACTGGGAGCCACTGGGACTCACTGGACTGGAGCCACTGGGACTCACTGGACTGGAGCCACTGGGACTCACTGGCCTGCAGCCGGACGCACCGGGCTTCTTCCGCCCTGGCTGCGGGGCTCGGCGGGGCTCGGCAGGCGGGACGGGGAAGGCGTGCGGCGCCTGCCCTGGGCGAGGCTGCGGGCACGGCTGCGGAGCCCGGCCCTCCCGAGAGGCCCCCGGGGGCTCCCTGGGGGAGAGGGGCCGCGGCCGCAGCGGCGGCCGCACGGGGGGCACGCCAGGACCACCTGCCCCGGCGCCGGGCCCTCCGCGCCGCCGTGCCGGTGCCGGTGCCGGAGCCGGTGCCGCTGCCGGGGGCAGCACCACGGACGGGCCCCGCTGCGCCCCGCGGGGCCCGGGCGCACGTTCGGCGCTCACCGCCGCCGGGGCAGCGCCAGCCGCGCCCCCCGCCCGCCCCTCTCCTGAGGGGCCCGGGTGGGCCCTCGGCGGGGCCTTGTCCCCGGGGGCCCCTCCCGCACCAGCGGGGGGCTGCGGGGGCTCCTCCCCCGCGGGGCCAGGCCGGGGGTGCTGCCAGAGGCCCGGCGGCAGGGCCGACCCCCGCCCCGAGGGCCCGGCCGGGCGGGCGGGGGCCCGGCGCTGTCAGAGCGCGGCCGGCGCCGCGCCGGTTGCCGTGGTGACGGGACCCCCCCCCCCCCGTGCCCCCGCCCCCGCAAAGATGGCAGCGGCGGTGCGGCGGCGGCGGGCGGCGGCGGCCCCGGCGCGGAGAGGCGGCAGGTGAGGAGCGGCGCAGCGGGGAGGCGTCGCCCTCGCCGCCTGCCCGCCTTGCCGCCGCCGCGGGCGGGACCCTCCTCACGCCCGGCTCCCCTCAGCGCTCCCCGGCAGCGCTCGGCGGGCCGGGGCCGCCAGCAGGCCGGCGGGCGAGGCGAGGCGAGGCGGTGGCGGGGGGCGGGCTCCCGGCGCCGCCGGGCAGCGCTCCTCCCCCCCTGCCCGGGAGCCCCCGGCGGGGTGACAGCCCAGCCCAGCCCAGCCCAGCCCAGCCGCCCCGGCCGGGGCTGCGGAGGCAGCGCCCGCTGCCGCCTCGGCCCTCTCGCTGCCGGGACGAGTTGAGGCGGGAGCCGCCACCCCCGCGCCCGCCATGTGGAAGCTCAGCAAGAGCAGCAAAGTTCTGCTGGACGACTCGCCCGAGGAGGAGGAGACGCGGCCCCGCGGCCCGCCGCCGGCCGCCGCCTGCGCCGCCGCCTTCGCGGCCCCCCAGGTAGGAGCGCGGAGCCCGGCGGGGGCGGCGGGGGGGCCCGGGGAGGGGTCGTGAGGCTCGGCCCCGCGCCCTGCGCCCGCTGCCCCGCTCCCCGGCGCCGTGAGTAATCACTTCTCCCGCCCCTGGATGTGCCGGCAGGCCGGCCGCCGTCGGAGGAGGGGGTGTTGGCGCGGGGCGTGCGACTGTCACCCGACGTTTTGGGGTGCTGACCGGTCTGTCCGCCCCTGTTTGCTTCCAGCGGCCGGCCTCCGGCGTTGCTGGGACTGGCTGTCCTTCATTCCAGCGGCTTCGTACCGCAGAGTACTTTCTCTCCCAGCCCTAGGCAGGGGCACTGCAACCCATCTGTTAAGCACAATACGTTAAACAGTGATTTGTAAGGAGTTACATTATCTTCATTTGCAGCTGCGTGTGCGTTTGCGTAGAGCACTGACGTTTTGGCAGCATTGCTTTTTCTATAGTTTCAATAGTGGTCGTTGGCTATCTTTAAATAGCCGCAATCTTATTTGAGAGCTTTCATTGTTAAATACCAGCAGTGACCTTCTCAAAGTACTGGTGGTCTAACAAATACAACCTGAAAGGAAGGGTATCAGTTGAGTATCAGGCAAAACAACTAAAAGAATGTTTGTTGACTTGCTTTCAAAAACTTGATAACAATTAGGCATCAGTCCAGCTCAGAAGCCTGTTACCCTGGCCCATGCTGCTTTGTTGCTGGACTGATCTTCTGTTGCCACAGAGTATCTTTAGATGTTGGATGAGTGGTTGCAGGAGACCTGCATATCTGAAGCAAGCAGTTGCCCAGGGCTGGGAACTGGTGAGGTTTGTATTCAAAAGAAGGTACAAAACCCCACCCAACTTCCCGCCCTATGGCTGTCTTCCCTACCTTGCTGGAAGAGCTGGAGTGTATCTGGATAATCTACCTTCTGCTTGAGTTTCTGGTTGACGACTGCTATGGGTTGTCAGCATGCGTGGCTACTGCTGAAGGGCAGCCTCTCCCAATCGCAGCAGTTATTTCCTCCATCTTCCAGTAGCCAAAATCACCAGTCTACTCCCCAGTTCAGCCTCGCCTTGTCCTTTCCCCTGCACAGTGAACAGAAGAGCCCTAGCCCTTGCTACTTGTTTGGCAGCAGCTGTGAAGATTCCTATGGATGAATAGGATCTTCTCCTGTGGGAGAGGAAGAACAGATACTCGTTTTGGAGACGCCCTTCAGGGGATGAAGGAGGATTGTGGGGTTGGAGGTGACCCGAAGTATCTCCCACAACCTCTCATACAACATCTAACCTCTCCGTCCTGCAGTTCCTATCATCAGGTGCTTGGAAACTTCCACTCTTTTTGCTAAGCTGCTCGCCTGGGCTATCCACAGCCCTCCTAGACTTGCTTACCTCCTGAAACCCTCCTTGAACACCAAAGGTCACCAAAAATTTCCAGTAAATCCCACTGACTATTCACTGCTTCTCTACCACAAATGCTCTAAACCCCATCTGAGGCTCTCAGCCTTAGCCTTCCTGTCAGAAGAGGATTCTTCAGACTTCTGTCCTGACAATTCTCCCAGTCCTCTACTTTAGCAACAGAGGTTGGGTTTTTTTGTTTGTTTGTTTATTTCATGTTTTTTTGTCCTGTCTGACTGTAGTATCCTGGGCTTCTGTTCCATTAGTGGCAGTCTCAAGTTATAATGGTGATGGCAATGATTTCTGGTGCAAATGGTTTGCAATTTTCATCAATTTTAAGAAAATTCCTTTCCAGCGCCCACAGCGTCTATTACCAATGGCACTGCAATAAAAGATGTGTTTTTGGTGTTGGAGGTGGCAGGGGAAAAATAAATTATTCTAAGGCACTAAATGAAATATTCTTGAAAATGAAGGATTCAGAAAAGTTAGCAAAGCTGTAGTGTAGCCTGGCCCAGAAACTGGAGTGAAGACCATAAGCTATTAGTTGTTTTGCCTGTTAAAATCAAGGAGGTTTGACAGCTGGGGGAAAAAACCCACCCCCCAAAAAACCCCATTTAAATGTAGTTATTTTAGAGTTTATGTACACTTTAAGGAAGGATAGACTATATGGAAAACTATGACCACCTGATTAACACTGTAATTCTCATGATCTGTCAAAGGCAGCTTCGAGGTCAGCCATAGGTACAGTATGTCTAAAACATGGCTTAGGTGTCAAGGAGAAAACGTGCGGAAATGGAGCGCGCTTGTTCAGGTTGTTATAGCTGATCTGGTTCGAGGGCCTTGCTTTTAGTGTTTGACATTTTGGATGTTTCATCAGAACCTGTTTTTGCTCCCAGTAATGACTGCAAGGGACTGAAAGCCAGTACTGTGTAGGGGGATTTGGTAATGATCCGCACTTCGCTCCTGCTGCGTCCTGACCTGCATCACCCAAACCCCTGGCTCTGGAGGACAGCCAGCACCACCAGAGCTTGGAGGAGTTACAGGGGAAGTTCTCTGCGTACCTTAGCTGTGCATGAGAAAGTCTCGGTCTTCCTCAGCCTCTGCTCTGTTTAAGTTGTCATGGTACAGCCTGCTTAAGCTGTGAATAAAGGATTACCTCATCAAGAAGAGGAGAATCCAGGACTTCCCCAATTTTCTGTCTTGAGGGCCAAAATCCAGATAATTTTGTTTGAGTGCTTTTTAGTAAATTAAGAAAGCCCAGCATTAGATTTTGTG
The DNA here is from genome assembly GCF_030463565.1 of Pelecanus crispus. Lineage (NCBI taxonomy): Eukaryota > Metazoa > Chordata > Aves > Pelecaniformes > Pelecanidae > Pelecanus > Pelecanus crispus. Next base: position 109,792,667 of record NC_134645.1, read on the forward strand.
CAGAAGTTTACTGTTAGATTTCACTTCCTCTATGTTCTTTTCTGACATGTCATTTGGTAAAAGAGAAGATGAACCGTAGTCATCACATTTTGACTTTGATTTATGATGTGTTGTATTGCTCAACAACTATCTTTTGTATTTATTTTCCTTTTTAATGGGCAAGCGGGAAAAAAATCCTTAAGCTTCCACCACTCATGCTATAAATAATGCTGAAACTTTTTACTTCAAAGAAAAGAAATTGGTAGTCACATCTGTGTCATTAAAACAGACCAGGTTGAAAGTGTTCCAGTGCAATGAAATGTTGGTGCTATACACTGTTTCTTCAAAGCTGAGAGAGAGTTCTCGCTGTGCAACCTAATAATTAGGACATTGCAGTAGCAGACAGCAACAAAGAATTAGGCTACTATAAGTTTAAAAACAACACAAAAAACCCTTTGTTACTTTACAGAAATTTTAATCATCCTATTAAGATATGGAAGCCTGATCTGGGCTTACTCAAGCAGACATCTGAATTTGTAGAAGTTCGTAGTTCTTAAATAGCAAAGCTTAATTTGATCTAAAAAGAGAAGTTTTGACAGTTCTGGTTTTGTGGAATACAGAATGGTTTGGTTTTGTTCCAGGGGAGAACAAAAACAAATTTTAGAACATGAAAATAGCAATCGGAGGGAATTGTCAGCCTCTGGCCACTTTTTAGCAGAAGTTTCTGCATACATTCAAGTACTTTGAATTGTTAACACTTATTTAAAATAGTAAGGTGTTTCCTGAGATAAGACAGACAAGTAAATTTTGAAACAGTACTTATGTAAATAAATGTGTGGATTGTTGTATATTTTTTTTTTTAGACCAGACAGTTATAGACTGAATCTTAGAAGTTAGTTTTAATTTATGCTTTGAAGCTTAAAATTTTTTAATTTATGCAATGAAGATGCTTTACTGGCTAAAGTTACAATTAATACATGAAGGCAACTTAACACACGTAGATAGTACACGACACACGTATAAAATTAAATTAATGTGCTTTCTGTGTGTCTCTCAAAATATGCTAGAAATGTACAGTGATGCATGCCAAACTTGCATTCAGTTTGTAATATAGTCATTATGTTTCAAACTGTAGTTATATTTCTGGAAAGGGAAAAATGTTGGGTTTTGACTTCTGGAAGGCAATGTTTCGGCAGTCGTGCTAAGTTCTCCTTGATTCAAGCCTGCTATCATCTCATCAGTCCTCGGAGATGTCAGTGCTGTGGCAATAGCGCATGTAACTCAGACGTAAAATGGCGCTCGACTTTAATACATCTATGTACTAGGGTAGTGGATGGGTGTCAGGCTGACCTATATTATCTTCTGCAACTTTATCTTTCATGTAAAAATATTTCAGATCTTTAGCCTTGATCTGTTCTCCCAATTGTATTTTTTTGTTATGTTCAAAGAGAATATGTGCAAAAACATGTTTTATGCTGAATTTTGTTTAGACTTGCTCACTGGATGTTTTAAAGTTGGCTATACAGAATTTTAGTTATCTATTTTAATGGAGATGTTTAAGTCTCTGGTACAATTTTAATACCGGCTTTCATCTTGGAATGAGTCGGACTCAGACAGGCCCTGCAGGAATGGGTGGGAGCTGAGCAGCATTTCTTATGTTCTACTAATACGTTGAATAAGGGTATTTTTTAATTAAAAAAAAAAAAGCAGTCAATGTTAATCCAGCTAATGCCTTTCCTCCACTTTCTAACCATTTCACTGTGTCTCGGGCTTTGCCTCCAGTGCTGTCGTAATTCCTTCATACCTTCTCCTCTCTGCTAGCCTGTTTTTTTCCTTTCATCAGAGTTGTTCTTGTGGCATTTCAGTGACATTTTCCTGGCTAAAATCCATCACCTGTATTCTGTCATCATTCTTGAACATTAGATTGTGGGACTGACAGCGAAGACTTTCCCGAGCCCTTCCTTGGCCTGACTTTCTTGCTTTTCCTCCTTCTTGTCACATTTACCTTCCAGCAGCTTCTTGAGTGGGTCCTGTTTCTTTCTCACAGTCTTCCCGGAGCTCTACAGAGCTGACCGTGTCTTTTGGGGCTTTAGGCTTTCTTCTTTTTTAATCCCTTCCATTTCTGAGGTGCTTCGCTTCCTGATTTATACTGTCGCCTTTACACAGTTGACCTGGATCAGGTCTGCTTCTCACCTCTTGCCCCCTCTCTGTTGGTTTATTTGACTCTTAGAAGTTCTACAAAGCACATATTGTCTGGCTGGTCTCCTACTATAGACAACATCAGTATCTATCTTTTTTCCTTCAGTCAAGCCTGTAAGCTGAAGGTTGTCAGTGGTTTTTATCTATTGTGCAAAAGAGAATTTGTGTCCAGTACTTTACTGCTGTTTCCCCTATAAGTCCAGGTCTGCTTTTTGTTTTTTAATTATTATTATTTTTCTTTCTGTCTAGACAGCTGACATTCTTGTGCAGACCCTCACTTCCCATCCTGATGGTGATTACTTCCTTTGGAGCTTCTAATACCTACGCTGCGTTTCCCCATCCTCTAGTCCCTGCAAATCCCATTGCTGATATTAAAGTTGTTACTTATGGCATAAAGTTTAAATCCTCCTCATCCTTCGGTTTCCGTTTCTTCAGCTGGCCTCCCTTTGTTTCAGGACATTTACGTTTAAATCTGTCCTTGCTTTCAAGGTTTTTCTTAGTACATCCCCTTCCTCCCCCACATTTGTCATTTTTATGACTTGTATCTTTCCTCAAGCCAGTTCTGCTTTACCCGCTCCGATCGCCTCGGTTTGCCAGCAGCCTTGTCTGCCTTCCTCCCCTCCAGTCTCACACGGAATTGTCCCCTTTTACCGCTCCGCAAACCCACTACCTTCTCCTCCACATCATTGTTTGAGATCCACCTTCCCTAAGCTATTTGTTGTATCTTCATGGGGTTTCGCAAGATTTCTGGAGCCAGTGCTGGACTTGCTACCATTAATATGCAGACTAAAATATATTGCTTTTTGAGAAAGAAGTAATAATTTTAATCTATTTTGTTCTGTACCAGTAAAATAGCTTTATAATTTTTTTCCTTGCTTTTATAGAAACTATTTGCCAGATTGTGTGAGGACGTCCATAACATAAGTAGAGTTATTAGAAGTTACTGAACACTTTGCCAGGTAGACGATCTTTCAGTTCTGTCATCATCAGAGGTACATTTCCAACAAATTTCGCTGTTGGTTCTTTGTGAGGAGCTCCAGGACACGTCTGTGTGAACACCGCAAGTGCTAATAAAAGCCGCGTGTCAAAAGGAAGCAATGTGTGTGCTGGTGAACACTATAAGCAAAAATAATGCATTCGACCTGTTCTGCAGAAACTGTGAAAATACTGCCATTACTTGTGCAAGAGCTTTTTTAAAGAGATGTAATTTAATTGCAAACGCCATGGCTGAGTAAAAATTGTATGTCAGCTACTGTCTTTTGAATTAGCAGCCGTTCGTTTGTTTTCTGGATCAGAAAAAAGCAAATATGAACTTGTAGTGTGGATAAGTTCTTAAAAATAATTGACAGATTTTCAGTCAGAAATTTCATCAAAATTGAAAACTTCACTGGAATATTTGAATTGTCCCAGCAATTGGAGTAAAATTGATTATTTGACCTTCTTTCTTTGTTTCAGCTTTGACACTGATGGTATTTTGATTTTAATACAGCTGTTTCCATTTCTTGAAGCATATTTGAAATACTGTCAGTTGGGCAAAACTAAATTCTTAATGAGCTGAGCTTTTTAAAATATTTTTAAGGTGTTTAATAACATTCTTCCAAAAATATTTTGGAGAAAGGAAAGTTTGAGTAAGACGTATTATAACCACTTACTAGGGAGATCCACAATAACGTGAACAATTAATAAAATAACCTCATGTATTGATGTAAAAACAGAGAGCATAGGAATCTGGCGTTCTGATGTTTCTCTTCGTAATGCCAATAAAATGCAGAACTACAAAAGTATTCTTATGTAAATACTTATATTCTGAAATTAATCTTCTCCAGTCATTTGGCCATTTATATCAGTTGAAGATAAAAATATGGAAATAATTTAGATATTCTATTTTAATGAACAGAATGTGAAGCAATAACCGAAGTGGTTGAGTGAAACAGAGTTTCTGAAAGTGCTAAACAAGTTCTTGACAGCTGTGGATGCTGAAGAAAAGAGCATTATCTTAATTTTAATTTATTCAGTATTAATAATAATTTGAAAGGTGAAAACCTAGCAAAACTGGTTTTCATCTTCCAGTCGGTCTGGTGAATAATAGGTAGTTAAGAAAGACCGGGGCCTAGAAGATGGAAACATTTTTAAATACATTGGATGGGTCGTCTGCTGTATTTAAAATAGTCACCTTGACTTTTTAAAGTCAGCTGAGTGAAATAAGTTCTAGAAATGGTGTGATGAATTATATTTTAGAAGCATGTTTCAAGATTAGTGTTGTCTACTAAATATATCCCAAGATGAAAGTATAATTCTTTAACATACTTAGATTTTTACATTTTCCTTTTCTTTATGGACAAAGTATTTTCAGTTTTGCCAAAGACTGGCAGAGGAACCTGGCAGGATAGGCGTCACTGTCACTATTTAGTCGCAGTGGCATTTAAAGTGGTTTACTGTCATAATGTAGATGTTTTTCTATGTGTAGTGAGCAATCTGGAGTGGAAAAGTATTTTTCATAGAAGAGAAAAATGACTTTAAAATACCGAATTACTCTTGAGCATGAACAGACTTTAGAAATGCCTAGGTTAAATTTTTCATTGGCGATATCAATAGGAAATTTTCAATTTACACCACCTGCCTAGATGGCTAATTTGGTTCACTCACTTCCTTTAAGGACATACAAATGGAAGATTGAGATCTAGCAGTAGATGGAATATGGACAAGGCTAATGAAATGATCTCGATCTCAATCTAGGCTACCTCTGCCAGAAAGGAGCAGAGGCAATTCATGGTTCAGCATGGGAGTTGTCTGCCGAACACATAGCCTCGTGTCCCACTATGTATGACTGAGTAATGCACCCTTTATTTGTTAAAATTGCAAACCTTGTTTTTCCTTAAAGGGCATGTTTGGTTTTGTGTGAGTGTTCAGGTACAGTTCAGCTTTATTTTTTGGCTGTGTTAAAAGAGTATGTTGAAAATAGTATAGTCGTTTCAGTGCCCATTTACATTTGATCACTGTTGCCTCAATTTTCGGACTTGGAAAGCATATATCCACACATCGAATTTTTCCAGGTGTATATTATAGGTGCAGCAAAGAAAATGAGGCCCAATGCCACTGATCTGCTGCTGATACCTTTTTTTCTTACCCATGTTTGAGTGCATGTTGCACTGTTTTTGATTCAGTTCTAAAATTAGATAAGCAGAGTGACTTTTGCATTAATAATCTGCTTTAGTCTTGTTTGTTTCATTTGATGTTCTAGGAAGACCCTACTTAAACCCAAGGAAATGGTTTCTTTTGTTAGCTGTTAAGATGGTGATCTGGCAGTGTGATCTCCTCTTCCGAATCTGTGCTGTTTCTGATCAGGCTGTGTATATATAGTTGTTCAACTGTTTGGTTTGTAATCAGTGTTTTGGGAATCTTTCCAACTTCAGAGGTTAACTTTCAGGTTTGTGATTTCCTGAGTGATTTTTTAATATATTTTTTTAACCTTCCCCTCTCCTATCACTAAATTATTTGGTGGGGCTTGTGGAATACTGGGAATTGTGTTAAATTCTACCCTGGCGTGTATCTCTTGAGGTGGTGTTTGTTTTGGTTTTTTTTCCACTTAAATTACACATTTGTGGTTCATAATCTGATTTGCACTTACAGGCATGACAGCCTAGACTTTAAATTACGCTCAGTCCTTGATGAGATGTGATGATAGGCAGAGGGGATGTAATAGGTCAGCAGAAAGGCGAGAATTTGCACCAAAAGTACCTACTCTTTTAGTAATAGCTTGTTTACTCTTACGTGTGCTTGGCTTTGACAGCTAGCGTGTGTACGATAGGAAGGTTCCACAACGGGGTAGAGAAAATCGATAATAATCCTTTTTATGTACTAGAGCAAAAGAAGGGCGTGCAGGGTGAGATGATGCTATTATTTGCCTTAACTCTTTGATGTCCAGCGTTCCTCTTCTTGGCCTGAATTATGAAAGCGAATGATCTAAAGAGACTAATTAATTACTTTACCACAAAGGAAGCTGAGGGAAGTAGATTACAATTTTGATCTCTGTACAAAAAGGTTTGTGTGCTAGTTGAATTAATCCCTTGAGTACCTTATGGTTTGCAGTATGTCCAACAAAAGGGCACTTGTTTCCTTATGAAAACACACTGCACATACCAACCTTCCCCTGCCAGAACTGGAAGGCCATTCAAGTTGCTGATCAGCATTCCCACTAGCGTTAGCATTTAGTCACCTATTAGTTACCAAATACTATAATGTGGTCCATGATTTTCTTTTCAATTGAAGTAAAAAAGGAATTGTTTTAACTGTAAACCGCCCAGATTAAAATACGCTGAAATAATTTTTAAGTGTTCAGTGTCAGTATGTGTTATGCAACATGATAAAGAAAGCTCATCTTCACTCTTTACATATAGCTGTGCAGTAGATTATCCCCTAAAGAAAATGTGAAAAAACAAATTGTAGGCTGCCTGATCTCTGAATGGCAACAAAAGTAGACGGTGTACTAATGTGTATCACTGAAAAATGCAAAGTATTCTGTGCGTAATAAGTGAAGACGGGTTGTATATGACTCCTCATCTTTTCTCCTTGGCTCTTCCCAGTGGTGGCACTGGTCCCCTCCGTCCCTCTCCTCTTTCCCTCTGTCTCCCCCCCCCCCCCCCCCCCGCCATACACAACCCATCCCTACCGCACAGTCCGCAGGTCCCTCCCCGCGATGTGGGCCATGGCTGGCTCTGAACCCCTGCACGTGCCCCTCCCGCACTCTCTTCCTGCCGTGGGGCATTAAGTCTGCTTCTCTCTGCTTTCCCTAGTGATGGATTTTCCACAAAACGTTTCAAAATCTAGTCTCTTTGAGACTGCTGAATTCAAACCTACTGGCCAGTTTCAGTCAAGAGTTATTGTAAGCACGTGGGATGTACAGATGGACATCACAAGCACACCACAGTTGTCCAAGTCTCCTTTTCTTAGTCAGTGTATCTTAAAAGGATACTGTGGATACCTGATAGGTCTTCCACCCCAAAAACGTGTTTTAGGTATTGGATTCTCACCAGTTGCTTTCTTGAGGGTTTCATATATTTTAATCTTTGTATTTCGTATCTTTTAACTTTGTGTTGTCTTCTTGCCATCAGCCTCCACTGTGTGAGCATAGTTACTGCAAACTACTTATTCCTTATGAGGTAGCACTGTGTATGGCCGTGAGTAGTAGCACTGTATTAACACAGAAACATAGCCCTAGTTGTCGTACTTTTAAAGAAGCAAATAAATACCTCTTTTTGTCTACTGTTTATTGTGAATTACGTCTTTTATCAGCAATGGTATTCACATTTTATTATGCTGACTCCCTAGCCACATGAGGTGCTCATTGTATCTCGGTTTTCCCCTAAAAGCTTTCACTGTGAAAGTGGCTTCGTGCTCTTGCTTCCTTGTGCTCTGGCTTGCTAGAGGCTGTATGCCTACACACTTTCATCTTTTCTCTGTAGTAGAGCATGAAGTCTCTTTATGCACTTTCATATTTTTATTCTCCTTCTTAAGATATTTGGAGAGCTGGAAGAATTAAAATGAGAGGTGTTATTTCTTTGGAAGGTACTAACAGTGTCTTGTTTGTTCTGGAGACAATATTGTTGGTTGTTGAAACTGGTAGCTCTGCCAGCTCTGGATGTCTGAGATAATTTCTCCTCTTACCATACTTCCCCTTGAGGCTTTTATAGTTCTTGTTATTTCTTTTCTTCTTGGGAGAAATTTGGACAAGTGTTCTCTAGCTCTGACCCTGCGTCTAAGTAGAGATGCCATCATGTTAAGTCCAAGGCTTTGCAACCTCATCCAAAAGTTGGGGAGCTGAGAGTGTTGAGGAGAAACAAGGAAACTTCTGAAATGGTATGTGTGTGGCGTTTCTGTTTAAAACATTGCCAGTTATTCTCTTAAAAGGAAAAAAAGGGGGGGAAAAGTAATTGAAATTCATTTTAGAGTACTACACAAATCTGAACTTTGTCATTTTTGGTATCCCATCTACAATAATAACCTCCTGTATTAAAGACAGCTAACTGAGTACTTGAGCAAGAGGATAGGGATAGGGACCAGAATGGAGCCCTCATAGTCCAGGAGGAAGCAGTTAATGACCTGCTATGCCACCTGGACGCTCACAAGTCTATGGGGCCGGATGGGATCCACCCGAGAGTACTGAGGGAGCTGGCAGAGGAGCTTGCCAAGCCACTTTCCATCATCTATCAACAGTCCTGGTTAACAGGGGAGGTCCCTGATGACTGGAGGCTTGCCAATGTGACGCCCATCTATAAGAAGGGCCGGAAGGAGGACCCGGGGAACTACAGGCCTGTCAGCCTGACCTCGGTGCCGGGGAAGATTATGGAGAGGTTCATCTTGAGCGAACTCCACAGGCAAGTACAGGTCAACCAGGGGATCAGGCCCAGCCAGCATGGGTTCACAAAAGGCAGGTCCTGCTTGACCAACCTGATCTCCTTCTATGACCTGGTGACCCGCCTGGTAGATGATGGAAAGGCTGTGGATGTCATCTACCTGGACTTTAGCAAAGCTTTTGACACCGTCTCGCATAATATCCTCCTCGGGAAGCTGGCAGCTCACGGCTTAGACAGGCATACTCTTCGCTGGGTAAAGAACTGGTTGGGTGGCCGAGCCCAGAGAGTAGTGATAAATGGTGTTAAGTCCAGTTGGCGGCCGGTCACGAGCGGTGTTCCCCAGGGCTCTGTTTTAGGGCCAGTCTTGTTCAATATCTTTATCGATGATCTGGATGAGGGGATCGAGTGCACCCTCAGTAAGTTTGCAGACGACACCAAATTGGGTGGGAGTGTCGATCTGCTGGAGGGTAGGATGGCCCTGCAGAGGGACCTGGACAGGCTGGATCGATGGGCCGTGGCCAACTGTATGAGGTTCAACAAGGCCAAGTGCCAGGTCCTGCACTTCGGTCACAACAACCCCATGCAACGCTACAGGCTTGGGGAGGAGTGGCTGGAAAGCTGCCTGGCCGAAAAGGATCTGGGGGTGTTAGTAGATAGCCGGCTGAACTTGAGCCAGCAGTGTGCCCAGGTGGCCAAGAAGGCCAACAGCATCCTGGCTTGTATCAGGAATGCTGTGGCCAGCAGGAGCAGGGAGGTGATTGTCCCCCTGTACTCGGCGCTGGTGAGGCCGCACCTGGAATACTGTGTCCAGTTTTGGGCCCCTCACTACAAGAAAGACATTGAGGTGCTGGAGCGTGTTCAGAGGCGGGCAACGAAGCTGGTGAAGGGTCTGGAGAACAAGTCTTATGAGGAGCGGCTGAGGGAACTGGGGTTGTTTAGCCTGGAGAAGAGGAGGCTGAGGGGAGACCTTATCGCTCTCTACAACTACCTGAAAGGAGGTTGTAGTGAGGTGGGTGTTGGTCTCTTCTCCCAAGTAGCTAGCGATAGGACAAGAGGAAATGGGCTTAAGCTGCGCCAGGGGAGGTTTAGACTGGAGATTAGGAAGAATTTCTTTACGGAAAGGGTGGTCAGGCATTGGAACAGGCTGCCCAGAGAGGTGGTGGAGTCACCATCCCTGGAGGCGTTTAAAAAACGGGTAGATGTGGCACTTCGGGATATGGTTTAGTCTGGTCTACCCTTGATTAGTCTAGAGTGGGCTTGGTAGTGTAGGTTAATGGTTGGACTGGATGATCTTAAAGGTCTTTTCCAACCTAGATGATTCTGTGATTCTGTGATTCTGTGAGATCCGGAAGTTAAATAACTTAAGATCCACAGGAAGTAATATTCTCATTTTGGATGATAATAGGAGTTCCTGACTTTGTGTTCTGCCCCAACAAGTAAAGCTAGCTATCTATAAATCACTCTATTTCAACATACATTTATTACTGAACTATAGTGAGATGGTCTTTATGATCGTTCTAGAAATGCTCCTAACTCCATCCTTGTCCCTTGTATAATATAAAGTGTTGCCTATAAAGTAAATGGAAACATTAGTAGGCAAATAAATAAATATAAAAGTATATATTTATACAAAATAAATACAACAAAAAAAGATGCATGGGATTTGAAGCTGGTCTCTCAAAATGAAGCTGATACATCTGGGCCCCCGCATGACTAGAAATATCCAACGCTTCTCATGCCGGCTTTCTTGCCTCTTTCTGATGCTGTTAGCAAAGTGAAGGAGGTCTTTGGTAACGCATAGGAGCTGGGATGCTGTGTTTTGGGTGTCTTGGGATATGTGTGCTGTTTTGGGTGTCTTGGGATATGTGTGCATGGAGTTACCCTAAAACAAAAACTAAGCATACAGAGCAAAGAGTGTATCAACTCTTCAGCATTTGCTTTAGTTGAAAAGGAAGGAGTTGATAAATTTGATTTTGAAACAGTAAGTGGCTGACATAAGCAAAAAAGGACCAAAGTGAACACAGGGGATTCTGTGAAACTGCCACTTCAAAGATGCTTTCCATAAACGATTCTGTTGTAATTCTGTTTTTCCTTGGAACTGGAGTTAAATATTTTCAGTTACAGGTAGCTGTTCTTGTTTTGTACTTGGGGACTGTTTGTATTTGGGGTTACATGTAGAGGAAAAAAAAAAAACCACCACATTTTTCTCATTATAACACAGACTGAAGAAAGTGAAAATTACGTAATTCCTGTATGCTGTGCCCCACTTTCTATATCTTTCTTTGGCCTCTAAAGTACTCCTGACACTGATCTTACTTGCCTTGTCTTGAAGAGAACGTTGCAACAGGATGGTCTGAGTGTACTAAGACACCAGGTTAATTCAGAGATGGACAGAAATGCTACCCTACTGAAATACCTTCACGAGCATCTTCAGTACTCTGATTTTCTTTAGAAATCTACAGTTACAAATGGAGGGGAAAGGAATGTGGGCAAAAGTCTGTCCTTGAGTTAAGGAAATGTAATGCTTTTTAATGTGAAGGAGGAAATAATCTTGGGACGTTCCTCTCCCCCCAGCCTACAGACACTGCATAGATCATCATCTAGATGGTATTGAGAAAATCAAGGTAGATCCAAAAAATACAGACGCAATTATTAAGATCAAATGAGATTTTTAATTTTAATTGTACTAAAATTGTTATGATGCAAGGGTTTTCTTGATCTCCCTTTGGGGTGTGGGGTTTTTGGTTTGGTAAGGGTTTGATTTTGTTTTTACATCTGGTGCAGCATTTTTCATAATTCTAAGTGCAGTTTAGTTCACGTTTCTTATTTTAGTAGTGGTGTTCACTTAGTTTTGCATTGTGATCGTATTTTGTCATTTTTCTTTTATGATGGGCTGAACAGAATAAAAGCATTTATGAATACTCTAAAATGTGTCACTGCTAATTGTCCAACCAAAACTGACTATCGGCCTTTTTTATCTTTATCCTTTTTTTGAGAATAAAGACCAGTTTCTTCATGATGAAGTTTCATCTTCAGTGTCACAACTTGCAACAAAGGTAAATACCTGTTCTTTGGAAGTGTAATGTTTTATATCATACATATTTCAGTCAATGTAGTTACCTGTTTTTCATGTACAGCCTGATTAAGGAGGATATTTATGTACTTCATTGATGATTCTGTAATTATGTATGATCCTCAGTCGTGGGGTTCTCATTGAAGTAATATTAGCAGTGCAGTATTAGTTAGGAAGCTGCCTTATTTCCTTTCATTAGTGGGGAGGGGAAGGTATCTTAATTTTTCTCCTCCCATGTGATGGATATTAAAACACAAAATGAAAATACGAAGCCACAGGAATAACTGAAGTTTAAGGAAGCATTAAATTCTAGCTGTAACTGTTGAGGAAAACATGAAAAATAGAAGGGATTTGGGTTATTTATTCCATTATATGTAGCTCAGCTGGCTCTCTCCACAAGAGGTTAAGGACTTTATCTCATACCTCTTCCAGAAGGGAAAAGTAGGCATACATGTTAATTTTTTTTACCTTGATATGTGTCCAAGAATCTTTTTTTAATGTTCTTAAAATACATTAGTAGAAGATGAAAGAACTGGAAGTTGTTAGGATATGCTAGAGCTTGTTTTGAAATTCCATAGGTATAGAGAAAAGCATTTAAAAATAGGTTCATTAGTGTAATAGGATACTTTATATTAATATGTATAAACTAAACATCTGTCTCTGTTACTTCTTTTTGTTCTACTTCAGATGCAGCATAATTTTCACTGAAAATAGAAGTCAGATTGTACTATACCATTTTCTACTTTTTAGAAGAAATGTATTCTTTTTTTATGAAAACATAAATGACTGCTTATTTTATGCCAGGTGATGAATGTTTAGGAAAAGAATCTTAAAATTAATCTATTTTATATTCAAACTTTTTTGCCCCTTACTTAGTCATTCAGGAAGGCTTGCGAAGTGTGTGTTTTGACTTTAAAAAAAAAAAAGTCACCAGGCAAACCACTGAGCTGCAGTATTTTTGTGCTTTAAAGTAAAACCTTCTTGTCTTAAAAATGTATTCATGAAAAAGCACCTTATCCTTCTCATCTTTTCTTTTTTTTTTAGTTTGTGAAAGCACTTCTGTATTTTATTTGGTGGTTCTGTTGTCTTGGAAGCTGTCAGTAGAGTGATATTCCAGAAGTTCCAAAATCTTTAATATGTTAATAAAAGGCTGATGAATTGTATGTGTGGCCTTTTCAGTATGCACATGTCATGGAAAAAGCAGTCTTCATGTTGAAGCAGTATGGTGAAGAACAACGAACTTTTTGAAGAAAAGGGCACTGGCTGAAGGGTATGTCTGCCCTTTAGGGAGACAGCCTTCCTGGTCTCTTAAAGTCTGAGTAGTCTGAGTTTTAAGAGAGTCCTGCTGCCCATTTGCAGAGGAAAGCCTTTGACCTGGTTTGGAGGTGCCAAAGTGGGAGCTAGTCCTAATGGCGGGAGATGGAGGTTGGAAAATGGTCTTAGTTTCTGCTCATGCAGGAAGCTGCCCACTTAGCAGTGAGGACAGGCTAACTGCAGTGCTGAATTTTTCTAGTTCCCTCTTCACAGCTCTCCTGAAAGGCAGGTGTAGCTGGTTAAAAAGCCTCATGACATCTCAAAGCGAGGAGCTCCGAGTGCTCTAGTGGCGCTCTGCGAAATGCAGAAATCTGGAACCCGTGTTCACGCTGCTCCTGGCCCTTCAGCCTCTGCAAAGCTAATCTCGGGGGGGGTCTCACCTGCGTGCTGAGCTTCTGAGGTAAAAGTACAGCGGAGACATCATCTACAGTTCATTGCAGAGGGGTTGGGCTAGATGACCTCTAAAGGTCCCTTGCAACCCAAAGCATTCTATGATTCTATGACACAGTTGTTATTAGGCCAGCTTTTGAAAAGAGACAAAGAGTTTTGAGGAGCAAAATAAATCATTTTAATAACGAAATTGGAGATGTTGGGACATTCTGGTAGGGCCAAATCCTGGAGTCGGCTCACATGTGCCAGAGAAAGAGTAACTGTTGGTCTGCATGCCAGCAGTTGGTTGACTTGAGAAATTCCACTCCCCCACCCCCCAGATGCTTTGATATCTGGAAGACAAGTTTGGAGGGGGGTTGTTTTTTCACTTTCTGTTATTTGAGTTCTTGCATGTTATGAATAGGTTTCCTATAATGTGGGAACAACACTTCTTTAATTCAGGCTGATAGGCATTTTTTTATTATAAAACACGTAGTTGTAACTTTATTGAAATGTAAGGTACTTATATGGAAAATTCCATCTCTAGCTTTTTATTTTAGGTTCATTTTTTTCAGGGGGAGGAGGGAGGGAAGCTGTAGAACAAACAATTGCTTCTTCTTAGTCAAGGCTGAGAGGAAAATCCGTTCTTTTTGTTTACGTTTACAAAAAAATTCGGCAAGTGTTTTGTGGAGTGCCTCTACTTTGCTGGAGGGTTTTGATTCACCAGTTGTCAGTCCGCTGTGAAAATACTTGTGGAGGTCTGCTAAAACTTGGCCAAAATATAAATTTCTGGAAATCTCATTTCATACATGCTGAGCAGTGACTTTTTAGAGATTAGGTGCTTAACTACACAGTGGCATTGAACATGCTGATTCTCACTGCAGGTATACAGCAAGAATCCCCTGTAATTGCTCTTTTTGGTTGCTGAGACTCTTGTCATGTGGCTTCTTGTAGCTCGCAGAGAGTGACTTCTGTGCTCCAGAGCCCTGCTGGCCAGGCAGTCAGAAAGTAGAAAAGTGTAAGCGGAGTATGTTGAAAGTACTGGTACCCACTCATAAAGCAGTACCATCTTAGAATCAGAGTAATATTCGACCATACTTGAATCTCTTGCTTTAAATGTTAACTGCTTGTCTTGCACCTTTAACACAGTGTCCCAAATCCTTGCTGTTATTCTTCGACTTGACTGAATAATGGGCTTTTTTTCCTCCCATAATAAGTTGTTCATGTACGTTAATCACATCCATCTGATGGATGGATAGATTTAACTGTTTTCAGTTAAATTTACACAGTCTTCCTCTTTAGTATATGTTCATCTATATCTACATACTTTCTTTTTGCAATGTACTTTTTAAATTTGTTTTTAGGGCTGATTTACTACTTTAGTTTATACCCAGCCGTTAGTATTCCTGGTTTGTTGCCTTGTATTCTAATTTTTCATGAACCTTCTTGCCCTCTAGTAGATCTCTAATGATGAACTATGTACCTTTGTCAGTAAAATGAACTGAAAAGTCTTCTTAGTGATGCTTCACTGTCTCCCAGTAGACTCTGATTGTTCATTTATTACCCATTGCCTGTTTACCTAGTATGGGACGCTGAGAGTCATGTAAATCATCAGAATTTGTTGGTGTGGTGAAAAATGGTATCCCTACAGTAATTTTTTTTGTAATAATACCTCTCAGTTTTGTAGGAGACGTCCAATTTGAGAGGAGCTGTCCCTTTCTGGGCACTTTATAAAGTTAACTGTCAGTAGACATTTGTTCCCTGTTTTATCTAAAGAAAGAAAAATTGTAGTCAACCTGTGCAATTTATATACAGTTGATTCACTTGAGTCAATATAGGTAACAAAGCAGAAAACCCTTACTATAAGGGCTGAGTTTATAGAGTGAAGCTTAGGGGGTGAATTTGGGGAAGCCATGCTGTATGTAAAAAGCTGTATGTGTGGAAGAAAGTGGATAGATGACTGCAACTTTCAGAGGGTGCTTGAGCTGATATAGTAGTTGCTGCTACAAAAAAGGTGCTGTTGCCCCTAACTTCCACATTCTTTGGTGACTGTCTGACATCTTTTAATGAGATGATTCTCATGACTCACCCAAAAGAATGCAAAAAATGAATGAGTTAGATTTCTGCTGGCTTAGTGAGCTGAACTGGTTTTCCACAGCATCACACAGGTACAAAACCATAGTGTAAGGAAAGCAGTATAAATGTGAGCAGGCAATGGACTGGGTTGACCCTTTTCAGCAGCAGTGTCTGATAAGCCAGATCTGCCACCTTATGAGACTTCTCTCTGGGAATCTGTCTGACAGATGGGCACCGATTACTGAAGCATTGGCAAAGCGGAGGGGAGGGGAAGAAACAGCAGACAGTTTGACTAGGGATACAGACTGCATCCTTTACATGATGTTCTAGAAGTGACTACTTGTACTTCCAGTTTCAGAAGATATGCTAATTAAATGCAGCTTTTTCATGGTGGAGAAAGTGTACTTCATAAGCTGGAATTTCCGCTACTGAAGGGGAAGAATCTGTACTCTGGGCTTGAGCTCTTTAGATGCCTGTTGTGACAGGCAATGATGATGGTTTTTCATAGTCTGCCAGTTGATGGATTAATATGTATGTGTAATTTCACTTCTTCTGATCCTTTTAGGTGATTGCACAGGTCATTGTGCTGCACAGACTTTTGCAATCAAAAATGGGAGATAGGGGAGAAACTTTATTAATGGCTGTTCTGATAAGCATACTCTATGCTCCCATAGTCAAACTGGTATGAGACCTGTCTGTAATCCTACTTCACAGAATACTGAAGTGGCATCTTGAGAAGTTTCTGCTTTGTTTCTCATTGGTATTTTTGAAAAAAGTAGACTGCAGCATCTGACCTGGTCCTCTAAAGGTTTTGGTTTTCTAACATCTGATGTTACAATTCTAATCCTTCTTAATGGTGCTCTCTTTTTCTTAGCAGTCCCTTACAGGCATTTCACTTGATTTTTTTTTTTTTTTTCTTCTTTTTTTAACCTGGAGTTTTGACTGTACACCTGGTTCTATTCTAGTGGTATCGATCAGCTTTGATTTTCAAAGATCACCTCCTCCAAGTTCAAGAATAGCCCATCCCACCAGGCAGAGCAAGAAGCAAAAGTGGCAGGAGGTCTGTCTGGATGAACAAGATGTTCCTGAAAAACCTCAAACATAAGAAGGAAGCATACAGGAGGTGGAAGCAGGGTCAAGTGACCAGGGGGGAATATAGAGACATTCTCTGATCATGCAAGGATGGGGTTAGGAAAGACAAATCCCACCTAGAGTTAAGGTGAGGAAAATGAAGAGCAACAAGAAAGGTTTCTGCATGTCCACCAGCAGCAGGGAGGGTGTAAAGAAGATGGAGCTTGACTCTTCTTGGTGGTGCTCAGTGAATGGGCAAGAGGCAATGGGCACAAACTGAAATAGAAGAAATGCCATTTAAACATAAGAAAAAGTGTTTTAACCGTGGGGGTGGTCAAGTTGTGGAACAGGTTGCCCAGAGAGGTTGTGGATTCTCCATCTGTGGAGATATTCAAAACCTGGCTGTACATGATACTTGGCAATCTGCTCAAGCTGACCCTGCTTTGAGCAGTGTTGTTGGACTAGAGATCCAGAGATCCCTTCCAACTGTAACGTCTGTGTGATTCTGTGAACTTTGGATGTTGAATTATTTCTTTTTCCACTGACACATGGAAAAACACTTTAAAGGCTTGAGGATATAAGGTAGTCAGTTATGTTGAGTTTTGTATAGACAGTTACATCATAAAAATGAAATACAGAACTCCTGCAAGTGGCTTGATGCTTTATGATCATATCAGTACTGTATTTTCAAACTTTGCATAACTTTAATCTCTTTACATAAAATAAGTCTCCAGTTGTTGTGAGGAGTCAGCTTACCAAAGTGTCATCTCTACTTATTGACCTTCCTTGGACATCCACTGCAAGGAAGCTAATTGTTCTGGGATCTGGGTCTTTCTCCATGTGCTCTGTAAGAATGTAAGAAATTTCCTGCTGATTCAGAGACTGGCCCATCTAGTCTGTCAGTCTGTCTTTGACTGTGGCAATGGGAGGTGCTGTTCAGGGAGAGCATAGCTTGGCCAGTTTCTAGGGCCTCTTCCCCTAACATCAAGAATCATTGCTTTGAGATATTAGAGGGTGCATCCCTCTAAATGGAGGGTATCCATTTATGGGCCTGCTGTCTGAATTTGTCTAATTCTTGTTTGAGATGGTTCCCAGCATTTTTTTTGACTTTGAAGCTGCTGCATGTCAAACTGATGGTTTCAGAGAATGGTAAGTTTAAGATCTTCCCAAGCTGTACCTACCAGCAGATACAGTTGTAACTGTTCCAGTTGCATTGGTGGTGGTGCTGCATATGTAGGTGGTGTTTGTCTCTAGGTTAAAATTCGTTCAAGAACATTGAAAAGAAATTCAAAAAGGCAGCAGGCTGTTTTGAGGGATTTTTTTAGTATGTGACAGAGTTACATGACAGCCATAGTCAAAAAGAAAGACTCTTGTCTTAACAAAGAGTTTCAGTAGTTAGAAAAAAGCTTCTGGAAGTGGGAAATAAATATTTGACCTCCTCCTTTGCTAAGGTTTATATTCTTAAGTATGGTACCACTGAGAAGACTATCAAGAGTGAGCTGTTTGCTCGTGTTCAGTTGAGTGAAAAGATGCTTCAGAGTATCAGCGCCAGTGCAGGCAGGTGTAGAAGAGGAGGCTTAAGCATGGTAGGCAGAGGTTCAGGTTTTACTCCTGCACTTCTAGGGTTTCTTTCAGCCTGGTCCATTTAATGTCCACTAGACTTTGTGCAATGAGTTTTCTCGCATATTAGCAAAATACGGTCTACCTGGACATTGATGCTGTTATGTAGATTATCTTGGCAGTGTTTCCTCTGGAAACCCCAAATAAATAAGTGGTGGAAGTATGTCTTAAAAGTTTAATGTACATTTCCCCTAGGGGCTAGTTGAGAGAAGAATAAATCAGTTAGAACTTGCTACACGGTTACTACTCTTGTATGTACCTACCAAATGCCATGGATCCATTGTGGGAGTACGTGTTTATGAAAAATATTGAAGGAATGGTACAATATGTATATAGGTACTGATTTATATACAGGTAGAAGGAGTGTAGAGTTTGTAAATTTTTATCTGCACATGCTATCTGCTTGACACTGAATAGAACTTTTCTAATAATTCTTCTTAAAGATATCTGTAAATCAGAATTGGGCTTAATGAAGTTAAATTTAAAAATATGGAAAGCTTGTGGCTAGATATTAATGATATTAACAGGATATTATTATGAAACTTTTTTTTTTTTGGCCAGAGGATTGCTTTGGTATCCAAAACAATACAGCAAAGGTCGGAGTTGTATCGGTGAAGTATGTATGATGTTCTAGATTAAAATAAGATGTATGTGTAGGTATATCCTTTTGTGCATGGATGTGTGTATAAATGCTTATCTCCAAATAGTCTTTTGTCAATGCTGTTCTTTAAAGGCACATATAATTTCAGTTAAGCTAGTTGTCTGTCTGTGTATTAAATTGCTATCTGAAAACCAGTAACCAGGTGGGTTGAGGTTTTTGTTTTTTGGTTTTTTTTGTTTTGTTTTTTTTTTTTTTTAAATCTGCAGATTTATTATGTGGCAATGGCTTGATAAAACATCATTAGTGAAGAAAGACAAGTTTATATATAAATTAGATCCCTGAGGTATATTTGGGTCTTTTTCCAGTTTAAAGGCGTAAAGGATTAAGGCAGTAAGAGTTGTTATGTGCTGGTTTTAATGGTGGGTTTGCCTATGGTAGCAAAGGCTCCTTCCTAAAAAGTCCTGGAATAGTAGACCTTGAGTATGATAACGGAAGATGAAGGATTTTTTTAACGTATGAAAAACTAAGTGCCTTCTAGAGTTTCTCTCTTTTTTTTTTTTTCTTTTTTCTTTTCTTTCTTTCTTTAAACAGGCTACTTCCTTCAGCAGCTAACTTCTTGGAGATTATTTCTTTGTTTGAAAGTTTGTTGTGGATTAACTACTTTGCAGTGAGAGGAAGCCAAATCAGAGTAACAAGTCCTCATGTTAAAGTTGTTACAGAATTTAACTGAACAACAGAAACAGATAACAGGATTAGGCCTTTATAGACTAAAATTGAGGTTTTTAGACCATTATTTACACTACAGAAGCATTAGGTGTTGAGTACTGCTTAGACAGGCTGATTGTTTAAACACAAGGATTTTCTGTAGCAAGGTATGTGATGGTATCATCTGCAGCTTGCCTGGTTTTGTTTTATACTGTCAACAGTACCAGTCTTCTATGAGATGGGTATGGTGAGTCTGCCACAGGGATGAAAAGTTGAAGTTAGCTGTCTATATATTTTTAACATAATTAAAAATAGAAAATGTGTATTTAAATTAAGCATGAGGGTTTGTTTACTATAATCTGTACTCACTTCATTCTTATAATGGAAAAAAAATATATATAGAAGCTGTTGCTTCTCTTGTAAAGCCATGAGGAATGCTGTGGTTTATGGTAAGTTTAGGTGTGGGTTTAGGAAGAGGCGAGCAGAGCAGTTGTGGAGGCCTGGGTTGTGGTGAACCTGGCCCTTGTGTACCTAGTCTGTCCATGTCCCATGAATGAGAGCTGGAAATTGCTCTGGGCCTGCTCAGCCCAGAGAAGAGATCTGGAGAGCTCTTTAGAGTTGTCCAGAGCTTTGGCCCAAAGCTGTATTTGTATCGAACCAAAGTGAAACTGAGTCTAGATTAGACCTTCCTCCTGATCATAGAATCATAGAATCGTTTAGGTTGGAAAAGACCTTTAAGATCATCCAGTCCAACCATTAACCTACACTACCAAGTCCACACTAAACCAATTAAGGGTAGACTAGACTAAACCATGTCCCCAAGTGCCACATCTACCCGTTTTTTGAACACTTCCAGGGATGGTGACTCCACCACCACTCTGGGCAGCCTGTTCCAATACTTGACTACCCTTTCCGTGAAGAAATTTTTCCTAATATCCAATCTAAACCTCCCCTGGTGCAGCTTGAGCCCATTTCCTCTTGTCCTATCACTAACTACATGGGAGAAAAGACAACCCCCACCTCACTACAACCTCCTTTCAGGTAGTTGTAGAGAGCGATAAGGTCTCCCCTCAGCCTCCTCTTCTCCAGGCTAAGCAACCCCAGTTCCCTCAGCCGCTCCCCATAAGGCCTGTGCTCCAGACCCTTCACCAGCTTCGTTGCCCTTCTCTGGACACGCTCCAGCACCTCCATGTCTTTCTTGTAGTGAGGGGCCCAAAACTGGACACAGTATTCCAGGTGCGGCCTCACCAGTGCCGAGTACAGGGGGACAATCACCTCCCTGCTCCTGCTGGCCACACTATTCCTGATACAAGCCAGGATGCTGTTGGCCTTCTTGGCCACCTGGGCACACTGCTGGCTCATGTTCAGCCGGCTGTCAACCAGCACCCCCAGGTCCTTTTCAGCCAGGCAGCTTTCCAGCCACTCTTCCCCAAGCCTGTAGCGCTGCATGGGGTTGTTGTGACCCAAGTGCAGGACCCGGCACTTGGCCCTGTTAAACCTCATACAGTTGGCCTCAGCCCATCGATCCAGCCTGTCCAGGTCCCTCTGCAGGGCCATCCTACCCTCCAGCAGATCGACACTCCCACCCAGTTTGGTGTCGTCTGCAAACTTACTGAGGGTGCACTCAATCCCTTCATCCAGATCATCGATAAAGATATTAAACAAGGCTGGCCCCAAAACTGAGCCCTGGGGAGCACGGCTCCTGACCGGCCGCCAACTGGACTTAACTCCATTTACCACTACTCTCTGGGCTCGGCCACCCAACCAGTTTTTTACCCAGCGAAGAGTACACCTGTCAAAGCCATGAGCTGCCAGCTTCCCAAGGAGAATATTATGGGAGACTGTGTCAAAGGCTTTGCTAAAGCAAAGGATGGAGGCTAAAGCAGAGGAAGGATGGACCTGCTATGTCTCCTGAGTTGGAGTAGCTGAGGCGGTTCAGATGTGAGTAGGGAAGGTGGGTGAGAAGTGAAGGCGTAGGACATAGTGAAACAGGAGAACAAGAGATGGAAATACTCCATGACTAACATGCAATTACAAGGGCGCTGTTTCACTCCGGTAAATGGTAGAGGTTGTGGGTTTCTGAAAGGAGGAGATGGCAGTACCAGTATTTTCCTATGTGGTGTTTGTGCTCAGGTCATAGGTGATGATTCACATGTTTTAAGGCCTATGTGGACATACCAGTTATAAAATGTAATCAATTAAAACCTAAACGTCAAATTGATACTAATTTGTACCGATGAATTCTGCAAAAAGGATGAAGCATAATAATAGGTGATGAATTAGCCTTCGCTCATGTTGACAACAACAATTTTGTTTTGACTGTTTATTATACTTCATAATGTATTGTTGTGTTTTTTAATGTAATCAAGTAACACTGATAGACTGTCACACTGCCATTCTTACTAGACCCTGCAAGAAAGAACAGCAACTTTCATATTCTGTGCTCAGCACGCGTGCGTGCATTTCAGTTAGAGGTCCTAAGCATGCTATCAGAATAAAAATAACCAATACCTATGTTTTTTGCTTTGCGGGAGAGGGAACCAAACCTTTAATAGTGTTGAAAAAATAATTTATGCTACATGTTTAATGGTCATAGTAAATTTAGAGAGCACACTGTAGTGCACCAGTGCCACGTGTTACATTTCACTGGTCAGCCAATGCTCTTGCCCTTTTTGTTTGCAGAGCCACAAGAAGTAGTTTTGGTGAGTTAAAAATAGGAACGATGAGTGCAAAGCAGGTTAAATCTTAAGAGCTTCATAATTCAGCTGGCTGTCCTGTCTCTTGTGGCCCCTTCCAGCAATGACTGTTTGTTCCATTTCTGTCTACTGAAGCCCCTTAGGCTGTTCCCTAAGCTGCCTAGATTCCCTTCTTACTGTGATACACTAAAATGGAGCCAGCAGCTCCTGCCTGCAGAAGAGCATCCAGGAGCCCAGCTGTACTCACTGGCATCACTTGCCAGCCTCTGCAAACCGGCAAGGTTTTGTACTCCTTGCTCAGCAGGAAAGAGCTCTTGCTGCAGTAACCCAACCTGCTCTTTTTCAAAACGCGGCCATCCTCTGCAGGCTGTATAGAGCTGCTGCGCTCCCAGCTGCACAGCACAGGAGAGGAAGGGCTGTTGCTGCCTATCAGCCACCCAGAGCCAGCACTGGCAGCCATACTTGCTTGTAAGCCTCTAAGTCATACGTGCTTGTAATTCAAATTTATGAGGCTGTTTACTTCTCTGTATAGGTTCAAGGTGCAAGTTTCCGGGGTTGGAAGGAAGTGACATCTATGTTCAATAAAGATGATGAACAGCAATTGCTAGCAGGATGCAAGTCTCCAAAATCCAAAGGGTGAGTAAAACCAACTGGTCTGTCTGCTAGTAAAATACACAAACTGGAACAGAAAGTAGTGCAAAGCAGTGAAGGTAGACACTGAGAAGCAGTAGTGTTCAACTCCTGGAAGTTAAGTCACAGAGAAAGGTTTATGTGCATTTCAAAACTATGTATATGTTAAGCTTACAATGAATAAGGCATGCTATATTGGGAAAGGATGGATATTGTTCATAACCTTTGTAGGTCTGTCAGGAAAAGGGAACCGAGCTGCGCAGTAATTTTTTACTGTAGTAAAGAAGTAAAGGTTTCTGAGTAAAAGGGTCATTCCCACCCTCCCCCTTTCCTCTTAAGGATTAATTGTGGTTGAGTTTAGAAATTCCTTTTTTTCACATACTTCTCTTTTGAAGTCTTGTCTACTCCTAAAAATGTTAAGTGGAGTAGCTATATACAAGGATCTGCAAATCTTCCCTGTTGGAGCTGAAGTGTTGACTTGGAACAGTTCTGCGGCAGGTATGGTTAGAGCTGTTCTCTGAACAGAACAGATCTCTTCCCAGGACAGACTGTTTTGCTGTTACAAGTATGTGTAGGCTTTACCTACATGTGCTACCTGACTACCTTGGTTACTAACAGGAAAAAATGTGCCACCTATCAGTATAGCTCTTCAGCCAAACATTAGCTTTGATAGGAGTTGCTGTAGTATATTTTGTTTCCAGTTTACTTTGAAATATATGTATTTCAGTATGCATATATATATGTGCATGTGGGGGGGTGTATATAAACAATTTAGAATATATATATTTCCATTTCTATTTGAGCCTGTTCAATAAAACTTCCCAAAAGTTCCCAGCTACTGTCCCTGTATAATTTTATGGGTGTTATTAAGATGCTAGGTTGCTTCAAGGATCCCTTGCAATTGATGCTGAACATAAGAATCAAGTAACCCTATGAAGAGAGCAGAAGTCTGAAAACCGAGTATCGTTACCACAAATGCGGAAACCTATTTTAGCATTACAATGAAACTGCCTGTATTTTAAGTTTGGGGGTACTTTCCTACAACTGTATACCATGATTTTTACTTTACTTTTAAAGAAAAATACAACTTTTCAAGTGTGCTACTCAAGAAATACGAGAAGAGCATTCGGGGTCTGTGACTGGCTTTAGCAAGATGAAAATTCTGAAAAATCTAATAATAAATTCAAAATTTGGTAAAAGAAAAGTAATTTTAAAGGTATTGGTTCAGTTGCTTCTATTTAAATATGATAGTGTCAAGCTTTCATTAATGGGAGAAAGTTCTTTTAACAGAAATACTGAAAAAATTTCAATGGTGGTTTTATTTGTGGCTAAGGAATTTGTATGCTACTAGCAGAGAATGTTTTCACTTTCCTATTTAGCTCATTGAACCCTGAAGGTTGTGTGTTTTGCCACTGGTATTCAGCCTTTTGGTGTGGTCCATTACTTGATTACATAAATAACTGCGTATAAACTTACGCATAAATGTTTGACATTCTGTATTTTAAATACTTCACACTGCAAATAGAAAATAATTCAGATTGAAGGTTCTTAATGGGATAAGAAATGTAATAATATGAGTAGCCTTTCAAATGTCTTTTTGAGAGAGAAATTACAACAAAGGTTGTTTTTTCTTGGTTTTGGAAGGGGAATTTTGGGAGTTCTTACCAGAAATACCAGCTGTTTTCGAAATACTGTGCAGATCTTTATGGAAAAAATGCTGGTATCTTTAAAAGTCCTGATACTGTGTACATCAACTGTTCTAGGGTATAAGGTTTAACTGGCAAGGTGGTAACAGGTATATCAAACTGAGGAACGCAGTGAGTGATTGTTAAAGCTGGTGGTAGACAAAACATTTTCATATTCCTTCTACTATCCTACCTCTGGGTTTGGTTTTGGGGTTTTTTTGGTTGAAGTCCTAATTTGTTCTAATGCATGCTAAAATACTTTATACATTTCCAAAGGCAGTTCTGTGTAATGCACCGGGGAGGTGGGGAAGTGTAAGTTCTTTTATAATAGGAAATGGCCTATTATAAAAGTAGACTCAGTCCACTTCTGATTTACCACTGCAAGATTCTGCTGTGTTTAGGCTTACGTGTATACCAGGGTGTTTGTCCTGAAGGTGACAGTACTGGATGTGCTGTCATAGGTTGACAACTAATTAGCATTCCTTACTATAAAACATAATAAATTAATTGAATGTTTATTAATAACTGTTACATGCATTGTTAAATGAAGAAATTAATCACCTCATCATTGTGATTTTCTAGAACAAACCTAAAGTTAAAGGAAGAGATGAAGTCTGAGAAGAAGCCAGGTTTTTGGGACAGTTTGGTGATAAAGCAGAATGTCCCATCTAGGAAACCAGATGAGATTGAGGGATGGGAACCACCGCA
Source organism: Pelecanus crispus (assembly GCF_030463565.1). NCBI lineage: Eukaryota > Metazoa > Chordata > Aves > Pelecaniformes > Pelecanidae > Pelecanus > Pelecanus crispus. The sequence continues at coordinate 109,817,746 of NC_134645.1, forward strand.
GATTACCGCTGCTGACTCTACCAGTGATGCAGCAACTACTTTAAGTGACTATACAGCCTGGTCAGGCTGGGAAGATGAAACCAAAGGCTCCACAAAATACACAAACCTGGCCAGCTCAGGAAACAGTTCCAGGTGGAGTATCAAATCAGCTGGAAAGCTGGTTAGTATGAGACGTCAAAGCAAAGGTAACCTTACTGACAACTGGGAAGAACTAGAATGATACTGGTAATGTCAAATACTTTATAGATAAGAAGAGAAAGGTTCCATGATTTACTCGTATGTTTAAACCAAAATCAAATCTGCTCAATATTGCACCTTTATACAGTACTTTGTTTTATTCAGATTGTTACAAATTTTTGCTCACCTGATAGTAAATTTTCTTATTACATTGTTAAATAGCTATGTTTTCCACACTGAAAAAAAGTAGAGAATCTATTTTGTGCCTATATTTCACATTCAGACTCTGCAGTATGTTGGATTGTTGGTTTTACCAAAAAAAATGTAATTCCTTAGTGAATGTATACACTGGTTGTAAATTTGACTGCCTTATGTAGGAACTTCCACTAGCTTGAGGTCCTGGTTTTTTTCTGGTATTTGAGGGCCACTCAAAATTTCAGTTTTGATGCTGTCCCTTTTTAATTAAGAATACTGATCTGTCGCTTGCAGGGAGGATGCTTATACTTAGTTGACTGTTTTCCAAATCTTCAGCCTCAGCATATGCTTCAGCTTGTGCACAAAAGATGCTCAACTGTCACAATGTGCTATACTGTGTATGAAATGGGAAAATACTATTCTAATGTAATTCCTTCCATCGCAGGATCTTCACCAATAGTCAGGTCAAATGGGTCTTCCACAGGTGGTTTCTTGTGGGGTTTTTGTTGGGTTGTTTTTGTTTTTGTTTTTTTTTTTTTAATATTGAACGTTATTTGGCAAAGCTAAGCTTCTCAGTTTTTAAGATGCATGTTATGCCAAAAATAAAAATGATTGAAAATTTGGAAAGCAGCAGTGAGTAGAGTATAAGAAGATGTCAATATTCAGTATCCATAGCCCTGAATCTAGGGATAAGTTGCTTCTCACGGAAGGGCATATGTTTTCATTTTTACAATAGCTGATCCTTGTTCTACAAACAACTCTTTCTGTTTTGTACTGTGTTGTTCCTTCCCCCCTGCCCCATAAGCAGTGATTGAATTATACTCTGGCATTTTCAGGGTAACTGAGTAACTGAGCCATTGCAAGTATGTGCATGCACACTTCTGAAGCATTTTTGTTATAAAGCTCCGTCTTATTAGCTACTGATATTTTAATTTCTTGGTAAAAGAAGGTGAAGTGTTAAACTTGAGATTTGAAATGTATATAAGAATAATAAAAGTGCCTCTTTCTAGCATATTGTCTCTCATTAGCAGTGCAGCTGATGTCAGATCCAAAGTTGGTTTCCATTTTGTTTATATGACCTATATAAATACTACTTTAACATTCATGGAAAAAAATCAAACCAAAAGTTTCATAAAAATGAACAGTAGGCCTTTTCTCTCCTGATTGTTAAACTGGTATAACAGAACTGAAAACTTGTTGACTGCCTAGCAATATGGCCAGTACAGTTGGAAGATTAAGTTAGCATTTCAGAGAAAATCAGAATTTTTACAAGAAAACATACACCTTTATACAATGGATGAGTTGTAAACATATTTTTGCAAGAAGCTTATGCTGATGAAAAGGGATGCATGCAATTTTCTTCTAAGCTTGTACCTTGTTTCTGTTACTGCCTCATTATTCCTTTCTTAGCTCTCTCTTTCTCCTCTCTCTCCCAATTCATGTATAGTTTTCTGGCTTACAGTTCCTGCCTAGGTGTTTTTTGGAGATTCCTGTTGAGATGTGCCTGGAGGAAAACTGTAGCAAAATGGTTTTGGTTTTGGGTTTTTTTTTTTCTGGTATTAATAGGATGTTAGAAGACATTGTTCTTAAGTTATATATAAGAACATCAGTGCTTTGTGCTACAAAACAGGATCTTGCAACCGGCAAATCTGTTTGTAAAATTGGCATTATATATTAAAAAAAAATGTAAAGAGGAGAAAGGGTTAGCATCTATATCACATCATTTAGTCTGTGAGTAAACTCTGTATTTGCCTTTGGCAAGTACATATGCTGAGGTTAATTATAGGGAAGAATTAGTATTCTTGGGTAAAGTATGCTGCATTGTATAGTTTATGGAATACCCTCTAAGGTGTGAGCTAGTATTTAGTTTGGTTGTTGGTGCTGACCTAAAAGAACAGAAAAAGATCTGCTAGCAGCCCTCAATATTTTGCTCTCAAAGATGGGCTGAGAACTTTTAATTTCCCTCCTGAGGAAACTATTTATACTGTGACCAGTAAAGGTTTTGCCTTGCACATTATACTGTCAAGTGCCTGTTTCTCACCTTGATGATGTGTTTGATGCACAGCTTAACTGCAACATTTTTCAATTTGTTTTTAAATGTATGATAAAGAATATGCTCACAGAACTGAAGCCTATTATAAACCAAAATTGGATCCAAGTGGGAAATTGAGATATGTGAACCTAGAGTTTAACTCCTAGTGATGAAAGTTTTGGTGTGCTTTTTAAGTGACATTTCCTCAGAAATAACCATTCCAAGGATGAACATTATTAAATTTAATATAATTTATTGTTATGCTTTAATAATGTATTTGTCTTTCGAGAACTCACTGGTGTGAGTTTTTCTTCTCTTATGTTTATAAACTTGTCTGAATTTTCAGAATGGGGTCCTCTTTTCTTTTACCTTCTTTAGATGCTTAGCTACATTATACATTTATGGGCTTAAGCTATACACGGCTCCATATGTGGAATAAGTGTAGAATATGTCCCTTAATATTTGTTTTGAAATGCATTTCAATCTATGTGAAATGGTTTAGAAGAAGGTAACATTAAGATTGTATGATAAGATTGCACAAAATATAGTTTATATTGCTTTCTCGTAGCCAATCTGCATGACTGTTGGCGTGGTTTTAACGGGAATTAAAAGCTTCATGTGGCTGTAACTAGTCACTTAACTCTAAGCAAAGTTCTTTCTGAGTATTTTTATTTATTAGCATCCTTTGCAAAAAGAAAAGTAGTATTTTCCATATGAATAAAGATTTAGTTTGAACTGAAATGCCTTATTCTTTGTTTTGTTGTTTTGTTTTTTTTTTTTTGTCCCATTTTATTTGTCATGTGAATTTGTTTCCATCTGCGTGGATGTTACTTGCATCATTGTAGAATACGGCCAAGGAAGTAATAGCTATGTTTGTCCAAACTCCGTGAATCATGCCGTCTCAGAAGCCCCAGCATTCTAGATGTAAAGCATCACCCATTGCTCTCACAGTGGGAAGAATTCATTGGTTTTGACAAACTGCAAATACTTTGTTTTACTGGTATTTATTTGTTTAAACTTTTTTTTTTTAATTTATTGGGTGTTACGAAAACTTGGGCAGAGCAGCATTCTTTCCCTAAAGATTTCACCAGCCACATGTAAACTGGAGGACCTGGAATGCTTTTGCATACACTGGCCCCATAACGAGGTGAGACCTGCACGTCCTGGACTGTGACAAAAGTGAGATGCAGCCGCTGTTACCAGGAGATCAGCTGCAGAAAAAAGCACATTGTCAGCTTCTCATTTTTCCACTCTAGTCCACTGGCTTTGTTGTTGCCTAAATAGACTTAGCAGGGAACATTTAGGCAAAAGGTTTATCAGAGTGTGTAACTAGCTGAAACAGAAAATGTTACTCATACAAGTTACATTTTTAGGGGAAAAACCCTGATATCGAGATGCCTCTGACTGTACCCAGGTGGGTCAGGTGCACATCTGGGCAGGTAAAAGGTTGTGGAGGGACCTGCATTTCCAGACCCTGGGTAGACAAGGATCCTGCCAAATTTTGAGCATAGCTATTCCCACAGCCCAGGTGAATTTGGCCTGGCATCCGTCTCAATTTCCAAAAATTGTTGGAATGCTTGTTAATGTATATGAATGTCAGATGACAAAACTGTAGGTCCTATCTCTGTACAGTCTGAAAAGAACATGAATGTGCGTGTTGTTTTGCTGTTTCTTGCATTATCTAAACTGTTCTTACTGATTTGGCTTTTTTTCCCTGAGTGCCTGCTAGGTGGTTTCTGATGTATCTGGGAAATGAAACCAGCACTATGAAGAAGAAAAATAATTTCCTAAAAGGCTTAGTCACTGGTGATAGTTTGCAAAGGTGTGTATCATTAGATATCCAAACATTAGATGTCTGTCTGTCAAGAACTTCTTGTAGCATGACTGCTTTGTACCATACAAGACAGGGAATCAGACAGATAGGCAAAGAATCCAGTTTAGAAATTGAAAGGAGAGAGTTGCATTTATTCTAAGTGCAACCAACATAACAGCAGAAAGAAAATGCTGCTTCTATAGTTACAAAGTAATAAAGAGTATGAAAACAATCAGAAAATAGGGATATGAATAATAGAAAATTACATGAAATACAAAAGATTAAACAAAGCGTAAGGAGAACATGTTTTTTCATATGATATTTACCAAATCTTATCACTGGTACTGAATAAAGAAATACCTGCTTTGTATTTGGGAAGAAAATTTTCCTATTCTGTGTCTAGTATTTACTAAAAGATGGAAGCAAGTGACTATATTCTTTTCAAGTCCATAATGATCTGGTAAAAGCTTGGCTGGCACTTAAATTTTTACTCTTTTGAGACCCAAACAACACTAGTGAAAGCTTAATAACACGTTTTGAACTGTGCGTTTGCTACTGGAAAAGAAAAAGCATTACTCTCTGCAGAGAAAAACACGAGCTGTATTTTGTAAGATTAGTTTGTCCAGTACTAAAAATAATTGTGATATTTTGCTTTATAATTGCTCTAAGCCCCTTGTACTGAGAAGACTAACTGAACAGTTGTTGAAATAATTTTTCAGAGAACTGGCTGGTTTAATTATTTGAGGTTGTATAGTAAACCAGCTCAGATTTGATACAGAACCATTCCTTTAAGTTAGCAAGGTCTTCTGGCCTTTCTTGTACTCTTTCCGTGAAATCCCCAAATGCTGTTGTCTTGAACATCTTGTTTGTCCAGGAGTCTTGCGATTCTCCACAAGATGACACTGCTAAATGCTTCTGCTATTGGAGAGACGGAGAAAATACTGTGGTGCATGTGTTTGTGCTGCAGAAGGGAAGTATCCAGAGTCCAAGTACTGTACTTGTTGGTTGGGGTTTTTTTGCTGCTAAACATTTCTTATGTGCAAGATAATTCTATGATTCTAATTAAGTTGGAAAAAACCTTTAAGATCATCAAGTCCAACTATTAACCTAACACTGCCAAGTCCACCACTAAACCCTGTCCCTAAGCACCACATCTACACATTCTTTTAAATGCTTCCAGGGATGAAGACTCAACTACTTCCCTGGGCAGCCTGTTCCAATGCTTGACCACCCTTGCTGTAAAGAAATTTTTCCTAATTTCCAACCTAAACCTCCCCTGGCACAGCTTGAGCCCATTTCCTCTCGTCCTATCACTAACTACATGGGAGAAGAGCCCAACACCCACCTCACTACAACCTCCTTTCAGGCAGTTGTAGAGAGCGATAAGGTCTCCCCTCAGCCTCCTCTTCTCCAGGCTAAGCAACCCCAGTTCCCTCAGCCGCTCCTCATAAGGCCTGTGCTCCAGACCCTTCACCAGCTTCGTTGTCCTTCCCTGGACACGCTCCAGCACCTCCATGTCTTTCTTGTAGTGAGGGGCCCAAAACTGGACACAGTATTCCAGGTGTGGCCTCACCAGCGCCAAGTACAGGGGGACAATCACCTCCCTGCTCCTGCTGGCCACACTATTCCTGATACAAGCCAGGATGCTGTTGGCCTTCTTGGCCACCTGGGCACACTGCTGGCCCATGTTCAGCCGGCTGTCTACCAACACCCCCAGGTCCTTTTCAGCCAGGCAGCTTTCCAGCCACTCTTCCACAAGCCTGTAGCGTTGCATGGGGTTGTTGTGACCCAAGTGCAGGACCCAGCACTTGGCCTTGTTAAACCTCATACAGTTGGCCTCGGCCCATCGATCCAGCCTGTCCAGGTCCCTCTGCAGGGCCATCCTACCCTCCAGCAGATCGACACTCCCACCCAGTTTGGTGTCATCTGCAAACTGAGGGTGCACTCAATCCCCTCATCCAGATCATTGATAAAGATATTAAACAAGGCTGGCCCCAAAACTGAGCCCTGGGGAACACCGCTCGTGGCTGGCCGCCAACTGGACTTAACTCCATTTACCACTACTCTCTGGGCTCAGCCACCCTACCAGTTTTTTATCCAGCAGAGTACGCCCATCAAAGCCATGAGCTGCCAGCTTCCCAAGGAGAATGCTATGGGAGCATGTTCCTTGTGGCCTGTGGCAGAGAATCATAGAATGCTTTGGGTTGGAAGGGACCTTGAGACATCATCTAGCCCAACCCCCCTGCAGTGAGCAGGGATTGAACCTGTGAACTTGGCATTATTAGCACCACACTCTAACCAACTGAGCTAACCTGATGTCTTGATTGCTTTCCAATCAGTGTTGTTTTTCAGGACTAGAATTCAAGAAAACCCACATTCCTTGAGATTGTGAAGTGAGCACATGGGGGGGCCACAGTTAAAACACGGTTTTCTATCACTGCCACTGCACAATCTGTACGTAACAGATCCAGGTCTTGGTACAAAAACTGTAGAGCAAAAGAAACCTGTAGAGATTTGGTACATTTTCAAGGCACGCTTTCTGCTGTAGGAGAGTGCGCCTGCCTTTCTTTGCACAGGACAGCCAGCACACAGGAGGCCAAACAGCAGAGCTTTTATTTCAAGGCATACCCCTTCCCACGGGTTACAACACTTTAGGTTACATGAGTAAGTGCTGGTGTAAAGGGCAACAAGATTAATTCAGGTTGTTGAGATATGTTCCTTACTACAGGTGAGGTATTAACAAGATTTGTTATCCTGAAAGCAAAAATCTTCTCCCCTTTCCATCTCATGGAGAGATTTTTTTTTTTTAAAAAAAAGCAACATGACACAAACCCTATTTATCAAAATCAGCGCTTTAGCTTTTTGCTTAGGTTACACAAAATCTATCCTCTTATCCATCCAACAACTTCACACCATGTAGTCACTTTTAATCAAGCTCTGTTATTTGCCTAGTCTAAGAAATATAGTCACTGAATAATTAGCTTGTGGAACTACTCCCAAAGCTCAGTTTTGCCAAGTGTTAAAAGCTTACAACACTGCTCATGACAGTGTGATTCTGCACTCAAAGTCTTTAAGATTTAAAAAAAAAAATTTAATAGTCCTGCAACTGAAATGCTTCTCAGGGCATGTATGCACATGTCTCTTTTCCTTTTTTTTTTTTTTTTTTTTTTTAAAAGCTGGAAGAAAGGTTTAAAAAGCCACCTTACTGGCTTTTGGACTTGTAGGCCCTGGTGGACACCAAGTGGAAGGCGAGCCAAGCAGTGCGCCCTTGTCACAAGTGAGGTTACTGGTGCCCGAGGCTGCCTCAGGAGGAGTGCTGCCTGCCCGTGGAGGGAGGTGATCCTTCCCCTCCACTGGTGAGGCCTCACCTGGAGTAGTGTCCGGTTCTGGGCTCCTCAGTGCAAGAGAGATGGGGACTTACTGGAGGGAGTCCAGCACAGGGCCATTCAGCTGATGAAGGGACTGGAGCATCTCTCCTGTGCAGAAAGGCTGGGAGAGCTGGGACTGCTCAGCCTGGAGAAGAGAAGGCTCAGGGGATCTCATCCATGTCTATAAATACCCAAGGGGAGGGTGGAAAGAGGGCAGAGCCCAGGCTCTTTTCAGTGGTGCCCAGTGACAGGACCAGAGGCACTGGGCACAAACTGAAACACAGGCAGTGTCACCTGAACATCAGGAAACACTTCTTGTTACTGTGAGGGTGACTGAGCACCAGCACAGGTTGTCCAGAGAGGTTGTGGAGTCTCCTTGGAGATACTCAAAAGCCACCTGGCCCCATTCCCAGATGACCAGCTCTAGCTAGCCCTGCTTGAGCAGGGACATCCCTGCAGAGATCCCTCCCACCTTCAGCCGTTCTGTGATTGTAGTCCAGGTCTACAAGCTAGAGTCCTGCTTCTTGTCACCTTGGCTACTGCCACCTCAAAGCAGCAGGAAGGCCTTGTTATCCTTAACAGCCTACACAGGAAAATGCCTCAGAACCTATCCTCCAGCCTGTCTAAGGCTTTTTGCTACAGGAGAAAAAGCAAGACAGCAAATGGTGAAAGGGAAAGGAAGATTAAGCCTGAGTCCTGTCACCTTACATTTGTAAGAGAACTGAAAATTAGTTATTACAGATACTGACTTTTCCAAACCTTTTTTTAACTTCTTACAAGCTGTTATAAGTCACCTCTCTCCCTCCTCAATCTAGAGGCTAGGGGATACCTCTCTCAGCTCTCTTAATACCTTTCCCTGATTCTCACATTTTTTTGCATTTTCAGTAATGGGCAGCTTCCTAGGCAATGGTGTGTCCCTGAAGAGCTTGCATGCTGGCTGCAAGTCCCTGACCAGAGACCTTCAGTCAGCATGATGGGTATTAAACAGTATTAAAATAAATGCTGACTTTAGAACATTTCCTTAAAGCTCTCAAAGAAAGGATGTACCATCCATGTAGATATTTACAGGAAGGTCTATGAAGGGCAGCAAAACTGCAACCATATTAAAGGAGTGATTAATGGATGCCAGCCATCACCAACCACTGTCAAGGTTACTTTGGTCACATAGACAGGAAAGCAAGCCTGCAACCGTTACATTAGTTCAGTACATGGGGTGCAAGCTGTTACAGAATTGCTGCTGGTTCCTTAATAAATCCAGTGGCTAGAGCAGTGCTTGGGCTGGGAAAGCGAGGCTTGCAGCAATGTTCTGAATGAACAGGAAGAAGGATGGGTGTCATTGGCTCCACACCTCCTCATTACCATAACCATAGCAGACACCTTAATTGAAAGAAAGAAAAACCCTACAAAACACTGCACTGAAAAATCTGCCTATCAAAATTCAATGGATAAATTTCAGTGATACACCAACCTTAAGTTAAAGCACAATAAGACTGTCTCCTGAGGAAATACATATTCTTCTCTTCTTGTGCAGCCTATTAACAGTCTGGCTATCCTATTAAAAAAGTGCTCATACAATCAATTACTGAAAAGCAATGTCACCTGGACTGCTTTTATACTTCTCATTCCCTTACCAATTTCTACAGAGAACAGGTTGTAGAAAGATCTTACAAAATTAATTCATCTCTATGCACAAGAGACTTCTAGGAATAATAGATAAAAACATGATTTATTACACTGTACAAAACTAGATTCAGAACAAGCAAGTGCAGAATATAGTACATGATTTATTTTTTCTGTACATTACATATTATTTGTTAAGTTTCATTGACAAACCCAAAATTTCCCTAATTTTTCCTTTACCTGCCTAAGCCAAGCAATTAACTTTGTTCTGCAGGACAGAAGAAAATAGCTTCCTGGAGAATTTATTATCTGATTAACTTGGCAGAAGGTGCTTCAGCTCAGGCTGACTTTCAGTGTTTCCCATAGCTTGTAAAGACTTGTCAGGTTAGAACCTCCGTTGGTAGTATAATGTCCTGCCACTGTACCAGTCTAGAAACAAGCAACTCCATTCTCATTAAATTTCAATAATGTCTTCTTCTTAGAAGATGAATTAATGCAGTTGCATTTGTAGACATACCAAACAGTATAAATGAAGGCTGTAGCTACCATCAAAGAAAATCACTTTCCAGTAGCCCCAGATCTGTCTGTTGAGTTATGCAGGATGTGCTGAGATAGGTTATATGTTTAATAAAGTCCTTAAGAAAAATAAATATTTTTGCATAATGTATGTACAAAGATTGGTTGATTTCCTTCATTCATAGGTTCAACAACAGATATAGCCACAGCTATATTTTATCCACTAGCTCACAATGACTAATGCCACCTTGGTAACTGATGTGTTAAGACTCCAAGAGAATATTGGCCTGTTCTTTAAAACAGTGCAAATTATATGGAGATGTTTTGAAAACAGTGGCTTAAAGAAAGAAGGATTAACAAAAAAACACCCCTCCTTTGGTCCCTCTAAGAGTAGTTTAACTCTTCCATGAAATTTTCAAAACTCCCCCGCATAACTTTAACTGACTATTAAGGCGTCAAAATAATGGATTTAAAGTTGAGATAAAAATGGTCTGTCTTGGACTTGAAAAGAAGTCCACTGCAGATTTCCTGACAAAGAAATTTTCTTAACATGTCTCCTTCTCCTCAGCTATTTTCTGCACAAAAACAATACCCCAAATAAACCTGATCATCTCCCCCGTATCTTTTTGTTTTTTTTAAACTACAACAAAACATTACACTTAAATATATTGCACAAAAAGCATAACATATCCTGCCTGACTCGTCACAGAAATGGCCACAAAACACAGGAGAACAGGTACCGAACATCTCAAAATTTGAAGAGATCAATGAAATGCTGAGGAGATACTGGCATGAGACAGGTGTTTGGATCACTGGCTGTGCAGGGGTGTCCTGTATCCTGCAAAATGAAGGAGGAAAAAAAAAAAAATGTAAAGTTCTCTTTCCATACCCACAATCTCCCTCCATCCCCAATTAAAAAAAAAAAAAGGCAAAAATGCATGTATAGGCACATGCAACTACTTCCACTGTAAACACACTGATAGGAACTTGCTCTTTTTAAGAATTCACTGTATTTTTCTTTAACTGTTTTAGATTAAATTGTTAAGAAAATAGGCCTTTCCAGTTTGACTGTGGTAGTGCAGAGTAACTTCAGATTTCAGAAAAAAACCCAACCCTTCTCCTCCTACCAAAACCAGAACCTGAGTCAGAGCTCCTGAGAAAAGTTTCATATTCCTTATCCATTATTTTTTAATAAGTGCAATTAAAAAAAAAAAGCAACTGCTTTGTTGAACTTAAGTTATCTGTTTAATGAAAATCTGAAAATCAACTACTACTTCAGGGAGGAAAGTGAGCTCCTTGCTTTCAAAGTGAAGGGCAGCAGATACTTCCTGCCCCCCGCCCAAAAAAACCCGGAGCAGCATGTTTGAAGTCCCAGTCATAAAAGGTTTTCTACCTTGCTTTTCTTTTTCCCCCCAATGTCTTTTTCTCCTCTTTCACTCTTACCTTTTCCCCACCTGAAAACATTGCCTTAAAACAGAAGTCAGCACCCAGGCAAGTTAGGAATATAGAAGACAGACAGGATGAAAAGGCTTTGTCATTACAAATTCACTAAGCCTGCAGTGCTTTCTTTAATATTACAGAAACTTGAACTCAGCACAATTGTCTCATTATTTGCGATTAAAATTCCTCTTCAAATGAAAAGTTCAAATCCCCTTATTTAGAACCTTATTAGCACCCCCTAAAGGAAGGAAATGCTAGAGGTGTAATGAGAAGGTCCCAGACAGTTCAATGGAGAGGTTAAACACCTTGATCAATCATGTTGTAAGGCTCAAACTGTCCTCCCCAGGTTTTAAGGAGTTTCTCTCCCTTTTCCACCAGCGTTGATGAATTAACCATGTGGGGCAAGAAAACTAGAGTAAATACACAGCAAGTAGATCACAGACCACTGCAGTCTTCATTTCTTTCGTTTCCACAGGAAATGAAGTTACATGCAATTCAGTTAATAGAAGGAAAAAAACCTGTAAGTGAAATTTTTTTCTCACTTGGAAACTTACATAAGGAAAGTGCTGTCAAAGATGCCATATTCCCGTGCAAAGTCTTTGCAACACCAAAGTGCACTTGGTGAAACACATTCTAAATACTACTCAGCTTTTGCAATGAAAATTGTCACTTGACAGATATATTATCTGTATTTTTCCATTAAGTCTATAGACGACTACATGAAAATATCATGTGGTATCACCTCCTCATCCTCCCACTTTTTTTTTAAATAATTGCTTTAACATCACCTGAGAACCAATTGTTACATTCATTACACAGGGGGAAAAACAAACAAAAATAAAGAAAACAAACAGATTAGACCCCAGGTAGAACTGCCTATCTGGGGAAGCTGCAGATGAGAAAGAACAGAAGACTAAGACCAGAAGTGTTCAACTTAACACCTTCCTCTTGAGATGACATCTGCAAGGAAGAGATATGCCACAGCAGAAAACACTCTCAAAGGCAGTTGCTAATGAACTATCATCTTCTCGACCCATTGTCATGTCAATGTCATGCCATTACTTTCCTAGTTTCCAGGAAAAAAAAAAACATCAGAACTAGGATTCTGGGAAAGAAGCTAGGGTTTATCCCCTTTTAGTGCTTATTCATACTCGTAAGTATTTTAGACAGAATTTGTAACATGCTGTCTGCTTTACTCTGCACATCATCATAAAAACACTTTTGAAAGCTCTGCTCAGTCAGGAATTACAGGTCCAATAAAAATCTCAGTAAGATCAGTTCCTGGTGTTTTTAGTTATTAAAACCAACAGAAACAGCAATTTTACAGTGAAAAAAGTTATAAGGACTGAAAACAAGAATCATAACTTTCCTGTAATTATGTGTATTCCTCCTTCCAAGAAAAATATATTTCCCTTGAAATGACATTTAATAAATAGTCTTCAAATCATAATGATTTTCAATATATCTATTCAAAACTAAACCAGAATTCTTTTAAATTAACAAGAATTCACCAGGAGGAGTGTTTAATGGCAAATGTAGTTTTCCTCCTCCAATTTTATCACAACTGGATATTAAGAAGCTTCCATAACAACTCTGGAGCTACAGTCCTTTTCTGTATAATTATTTCCACCATTTCTTCATTCAGAAAGCAACCTTATAATTCCTTCCCCCTACTCTCCCAAGTCATACGCAGCCTGTTTTGGAAATTTCTTTTCAGAGACACTCTTTCATAAAAGTATATATGACTACAGCATTCCAAGTGGAGTAAAATCAATTTTGGTACCTTTGCATTAGAGGAAGCTATCTGAGGTTCATGTTATTCTTTTCAGATTTAAGTACTGAACTAAATACTTCGGGGAGTGAAGAAACAGTTTATAACACCAAGTGCAGAGAAACCTGTTTCTTGGTGAAATCTGGTTGATCTCACTGACACCATGCACCTGTGTTCATTAGAAGTTGAATTATGGTCCCTAGTTTAAATGGCATTAACAGGGAATATGGCAATAAAACAAATCTGATGAAAAATTGAGAGATGGAAAGTCATCACTACGTTATCTAATAGGGAAACAAGAAACGAAAGTATTCCTGCTGCTAAATTGATGTGGGGAAACAAAATCAAAACAAAGAGCATCAAACAATTAGAAATGAACACGTTAATCACTTTGACATTACAGGACAGTCAGCAATGAAAATAGATGAGACACACAGGAAATACCTTGAGTAACAAAGCAAGGTGGTAGTCCTTTGAGATCGTGAAGAAGGAAGCAGGAAGGAGAGCCGTAAAGTAAAAGAACCAGAGTTAAGGTTTATTGAAGCTAAGGTTCATAGGCCTTTTAGAAAAATACTGTTCTAGTCTTGGGGCACATCACAAGCAGCTGGAGAACCAAAACCAGCACAAGCCCCAAGAAGACTAAAACCAAGTGTGAAACATATCACCTATGCAAAAGAGTTTACACTGTTTTACACAAAGCCCTGTGTATCAAAAGAAGAAAAGGTATTTCAACTTCTGTGGCCATCTCTGGCATAACTGAAACATGCTACTGAGTGAGCTAAGAGAATAAAAGAACTGCCCACAATTGCAGTGCTGCCTAATGGAACAGAAAAATAGTATACACAAAAAGCATCACAGAGGCATCTGTCAATAATTAGTTTGCCATTAATTTTACATCACTGAAATTAGGTATTTTTCTCACTTTCATCATGGACAAATCCTTTACCAAGAAGTCACTTCTGAAAGTTAGTCATTCAATATTAAGAGTTTCTTATAATCATCCCCTCCTTTAACACGGAAGAGTACAAGATGTTCTATTGTATCACTGCACTTCCTACAATGAATTTAGGAGTCTCCTTCTTACTGTATTTAACATTACTATGGTCACAGGTTTTAAACAAATACAGGAATACAAATGCCACTTCTTGAGAAGCTCTTACAGACTTGTTAAAAGTAACACCAAGATTATTATAGCATACTGAAAAGCAAAAAGTCATTTCCCTACTTCAGCTGTTTGCTAATTCAATTCAGTCAGTACCCATCAGTCCCTTCTTTTGCAGGCTTTCTTTAAAAGGACACAAAATGCAGGACTGAAAGAATTTTCTCTGTAGCCCTCATGTTGCCAGCAATTACATTATACTACCAATTCCATAAACTGATGAAAATTCTTTGCATCGCTAGGCTAGGCCTGTGCTTTGCGGCTACTTCTGAACCTTTTTGCTTTGGTCCTTAGAAGCTCTTAACTCTCAGCACAAGTCTACCCACAACTAGTTTCTACAACTTATTTGCATGAAGGATGTCCCTTAGCTTAAATTATTTACCTAAGTAGTCTCACATTTATTCATCCCTTTTGTCTCCGAGAAGACTTTATGGAGAGCAATCACACTCCTTATTAGCTTTTACACAGCTAAGTTAAAAGAAATTAACTCTGCTAGTCTTCTTCATGCCCTGATCACTTAAGTACTTTTTCCTCTGCAACTATTCTAATGTTTTGCTTTGTTCTTGAACAAGGGGAGGGGAAAAAAAAAAAGGTGCAATACCAAGAAGTGTTCAGCTCACTGCCTGAAGTTCTTCTGGATGCCCTTGAAAGCAAAAGCTGCCTGATTTTTGAAGTGTAGCATTAAAAGAAGAAACTAAGTTTTTACATATTATAAACTATCTGAAGAGTCCACTGCTTCCATCTGTTTCAAGATTCAAACACTTGCTACTTTTCCTCTGTAAAGTAACTGTGATTTCCCTTTCAAAGTTTGGTTTTGGTTTTTTTTTTTTTTTTGGCTATATACCCAACGGAACTGGGCAGAGTTCTCGGAGAACAAAAATCTGTACCTTATAGATACAATTATATGACAACCACTCACATATTTAATAATCTGTATTTAATAATTTAATAATCAAGTATGATACTGAAGCTTGAATGAATTGTCAAAGCCTGATAACATTTCTTAATCAGAAAGAAGTCTTTTCACCTAGCACAGAATATTTCTAGAACTAATGAAGTACCTCCTGTCCAGCTGCCCTCCACCCTACACTTCGCTTCTCATCTCATCTGTCTAAAGAGAGCTTGGGAAAGGATATAGGTACAAGTGCCTGAAAAAGCAGAACTATTTTTCCCCCATGTAACTCTGAGTGACTAGCACTACTTTACTCACGTTGCCCTGTAAACAGAGGGTCTATTTTTCAGACCAGTGATTAACTTTTTAGTGTCCCTGCCAGCAAGGGTGCCAGTCGTGCAGAAATCAATTTGTTTCACAATCTGTTTCAGCCTCATCAAACATTTATTTTAAGACAGGGACAAGGCTTAGATTCCAAGACCTAGAGAAGGAAAACCACAATGCAGGCTTGCAGAATAATCAGGTTGAGAGGCACCTCAGGAGATCTCTAGTGCAGCCTTCTGCTCAAAGCAGGGTAAGCTATGAGGTCACACTAGGTTGCTCTGAGCTTTATCCAGTCAGGTCTTGAAAATATCCAAGGATGGCAACTGCACAACCTCTATGGTCAAGCCATTCCCTTGCTTGGTTGTCCTCATGGCAGGCTCTTAGGTTTCTCTGAAGCAGTCTTCTCCAGCCTCTCCTCACAGGGCAACTCCTCAAGCCTCCCTGATTATTTGGCCCTCATCTGAACTCCATCCAGTTTATCAGGATCTTTTTTGTACTGGAGACCCCCAGCTGGATGCAGTATGCTAGACACAGTCTAATGAGTGCCAAGTGAAAAGGGATAATGACTTTCCTCAACCTGTGCTCTTGTTAAAACAGCCAATCCCGAACACCTCCTACAGAGTTTTAGCATGGAAGGACGCAATTAATCTATAACCACACCATCACTTTAAGACCTGCCCAAATCTCCAGGATAAGGCAGTCAGCACTGGAATGGTGATCTAGTAGGTACTGCTCATCAATCCAGACAAAAGTACCTTTTGAACTTAGAATCATAGAATGCTTTGGGTTGGAAGGGACCTTGAGAGATCATCGAGCCCAACCCTCCCTGCAGTAAGCAGGGATTGAACCTGTGAACTTGGTGTTATTAGCACCATGTTCTAACCAACTGAGCTGACTTACTGTGTTGTGTTTCACTAAAAATATAAAAACCACAAAATGAGTGCTATTAATCCAGTAGTAGATTGGAGTAGTCAAGGTAACAAGACATCTGCCTGCACAGGTTCACTGCCTCATACTGTCACACACTAACTCCAAAATTAAACATGTAATTCCAAACATATTTCAGTCATTCCTAATATTCAAGTGCTATACTTTCATTTATACCAAGATCAGAATGAGAGAAATTTACTGTAGAAAGCATTAACCCTTTACACAGCAAAGCCAGACAATCCAAACAAATCCGATACCAAAAATGCCCACTTGCATGCATGCCGTGTGCTTACCTTTAAAATTTCCACTTTCAAAGAGAAAACTTTACCCTACATATTGGACAACATGATAAAGACTTATTCCACTGTAATGAAGAGTTCTTAGTCATTCTTGACAGGTTCTTCAGCAAATGCCCAGGCTTTTCACAGCAGAAGCCAATTCTGACTACCTGCTTTCCCACTATTAATTTAGCAAAACATATTAGTACCTGGAAGGGCTCCTGTGATATCAAGAATACTCAACTTTAGATAACATAATTCAGTAACATGCTACTTCTATGAAAGCTAGCTTATCCTGTTAAACAGCCTAGTTTTTTCTATGGAAAATAAAAAAAATGCCTCACACCAACATGCAATTCCTCTTAAAATCACAGAAAGACAATGTAAGAGCAACTAATTTCTGTGAATTAGAATATGAGTATTTTCCAAGACTCCTCAAAGAGCTTTTCTTGCTCTTTGCTGTCCACTTAGCACTACCTATATCTGGTCTTTAAGCTGCAAAATTAAAGAAGTCTCACTAACCAGAAGGCTAGATTATGGTGCAACACAAAATAAAAGCAGGACTATGTTCACACACAAGTTTAACATGAAAACGCCCTACAGAAATGAAAATAATCCTGCAAGACAGAATATGCTTCGTGGTAAACATCAAAATCAACGTAAAATGCATTTTGAATGAAGTTTCAAACATTCTTCCAGGCTTCATAAGACAGAAGCAAGACTATAAAAATACAGAGTTTTACACCAATATGGTAGAAATACTATGGTAATAAGTTCTCGTTAGAGACACATTGATTGCCATGCAATCATCAGAAAAGGGATGCCATAAAATGGCTAACTTCATACAGTTCCTAACAACTTTGCATAAGATTAAATAGATACCAGACGACACAGAGTGCAATTCTTTCGACATGGCACTTTTCCTTGCAATTCTAAGTATTGACGTAATCAGATATCAAGAGATAAGAATGCTAGATAAAGAACAACTTTGGGATTTAATACTGATTTTATATGGAAGTTTTATATACTATTTACAAGTTAGATATTAGTTGTCCAGTCACATTTCACATGAGAAAGCTGACAAGATGATCTTAAGATTTTTCCTTTCAGATGATCACCAGTAGCTGTTTGAACTTATTTCTGATAATCTATTTCAAAGCTCTTACCTTCCAAAACAGAATACTACAGTGTCGACAGAAATGCAAGGTGTCCCCGTACTGTTCCTTTATTGGGTAATATTTCTGAAGTGCAAAGTACATCAGCTTCCAGTCAATGTGACCTTTCTCTGATGGAATCAAATGCCTACAAAACTGGACATAAAATTAATATCTTCCTTTAAAATTGTTAAAGAACTAATCAAATCAGGTAAAGGACTGGGGAAAAAAGGTAGTTAAACAAGTTTTGTAGCTCAAATTCTTTGAAATCAATAATCTGACATCACACATCTCTGCAAAGCAGTGAAAGAGATCTAGCCACAAAAAAAGTGGAAGGTAAAATGCTAAAAATAGGAGGTTGCATATTTGCCAAGAAAAAGTAGGCCATACACAGCTGATCTAACTCTGTCTTGAAATTATTCTAATTATAGTCAATAACCATATAACAAAACCAATATTTAGAACCATAAGTAATTAATTTTATACCTTTTAAAAGACCACTCAGGAATAAGATTAAAAAAAAGATTGTGCATGACAAATAGTGGTTTTCTGTTAAGGCAGTAACTATGGATTTAGATAATGCTTTTTTCTTTCATTTTAAAAGTATATACATGATTATTTTTCACATTTACTTATGATCTTTCTGGAAGGATAGCAATAATCAGTGATTAATGGACTACTTAAGGACATAATCTGCATGTAAACATTAGCTGATGCACAATGGCTGTTTCTCCCCAGCTTAATACACAGCCAAGATTTATTAAGTATGTATTTGTAAAGGGCTTCTGTTCCACTCAGTGTGGATTAATGCTAATACATTAAGGGCTTTCTTCATTCAGAAGACAACTCCTAGATGGGGAGAATAGCACTGCCCTTCTGATTTCAGCTACACTTCACTTCGTTTCATAACAGCTTCCCTGTGTAGAGATCTTGTTTTTTTTCCAAAAGTGCTCTTCAGATATCAAGTATGTTTTTGTGGTTGTTTCAATGGTTCAACAAATATACCGCAGAAGATGGGGAAAAACAACCTAACATGACTCTGTAGCTTATTAAGGTAGTACACTTTTAAACAGGAAAAGCAGAATTTGATACTGGAAAATAAATAAAATCATTAGATTTCTATCATTAATAACCTAATAAGAAATTGAATGTGAACATTTAGGAACACATTGGAAACACTGTGTACAAGTGCCCTTTATAAGGCACAGGGCTAGCTAGTTCTACTGAAATGCTTAAGTGATCTTTTTCCCAGCATTACCTTAGTTGAACAGCTTCCTCTCCAACCAGTTTTGTCACTGTTCAGTAGAGCTTACCTCATCTAGCCTCAAAATCCACTCAACTGCTACATTAAGCTTAAACTTCTTATCCTCATAACTTCACCTTGAATTCTTCTGAGTCACTTCTGAAGCTGGGTTTTTCAGTTTGCCCTTGTCTGTCTATATTCTCCATGAAGTTCATTCTAAAGCCTTTCATCTCACCAAAATTCTTATTTGGGTCAAATTCTTATTTGAGTTAATTAATTTTCCCTTCTGCCTTACCTGTTATAAATAATAGTTAATCTGGTAGTCACTGACCAAATGGTACCACTTCAACCTGTCAGATTCAAGAATGCATATATTCACTTTCTCCAGTCTGGAATGTACTAGGTTTTTAAAGTTCTTCCTCCAACTCTGATGAGGTAACTTCTATTTTCATAGCTTTATTTTCACCTAGTCTGACTTTGTCCCAGCATATATTACTGTCAGAAAATGAAGACAGTTCTGGAGGCATTCCTAGATCACTTTAATACTTTTTATGAGGAACTGACAGAAAAGTAGCATTTCTCTTTGTTCTTAATTTCAAAATCTCAAGCATTTGTTCTGTTCTCTTTCACAAAAATCCAATTTTGGCTTCACCAGACTGTTCATGTAGCCTAAAAGTTTGAGCATTCTGTCTGCCTACCTTGGTTGGTAAAACAAGTTCTACTTAAGGTACTAAAATTAGAAACACCTTAGAGGTATCTTCTACCACACTTGTTGGTGATTGTGTAGTTTAAAAAAAAAATCATCTTACAGTAGACATTTTTTAAAATAATGCAAGGAAATAGCCTGATAGTTATCCCTAAACTCACAGACATGCTGAATACAATTTTTAGTATGAAACAAGCCCCAAAAAGAGAACATTTTCACTATTACTTCACACTGTCACATTTTTATCTCAGAAAGGGTGAGTTCACACTCCATTATTAGTATACCATATTGCAAACATAAGGGGCACATTATGACAGAGTTTATTACCTGCTTCTCTGCAAAATGGTACTGGCAGAGTTTTTTCCACAACTGCCTGTCTTCACTGAGCATGTACAAAGTTGGGGTCACTTGACCCAGAGTAATAATGTCCCAGCCATCAGAGAACCTGTATAAGATGTTGTTCAGCATATGGAGAGGGAGATCGCTAAGCGTAAGACCATTGTTGACTTGCTGGAAATAAGAGTTGAAGACTTTTAACTGCAAAAACTTGATAGTATAAGGTACAAATAAGATTCTTACTTTAGAGGTGTCTCAGGTCTTAGCTTAGTTTGTACAAAACCATTGAGTAATATCTATGGTTAATTCTGTGATACTTTGGTTACTTGGCTACCATTATTCTCTAACTGCTGTTGTTGAAAACTGAAATGACTACAGGTACAGGAGGGGCTACAGACTGTAGCTTTATAACTTATAGCTTTCCTACTGTTAAAATAAACATATCCTAAATTCTATTTTAAATTTAAAATAATTTTAAAACACTTCTCTTATCAGAAAATAATTCAAGCATGTTGTCTTGAAAACTATGATATATTCAATTCCACCTTTTAGAAAAGTGTACTAAAACCCTAACTATAATAAAGGTATGAACCAATTATTTGTAATTTGTAGGATAATTAGTTTCTCAATTTTTATTGAGAAACAGAGCACATGTCAATTTGCCTTAAGACAACTACAGTGCAGAATATAGCACTGAAGAGCAGAAATACAGAATGAAAACATTAGGAAAGTCAGAGGCAGAAGAGTAGGTTCATTGCTGAAGTCTGGGGATAGTTCCCCTCAAATGTAAATGAGGAATTCTGCAGGGAGTGACAGATCAGAGCACTGAGAAAGTTTTCACTGAGAGTATACACCTCTGCTGAACTTTCTCTTTGACGGGGTAACCTACAGCACAACTCGTACACGACAATCTGGAGCCCATACTGCCAGGTGGCACAAAGCCAACAGGGCCGAAGGCAGTGTCCCAGCTGGCAAGGCAGGGAGCATGGGCAGCTGCCGGCCCCCCCTAGCAGAGCTGCCCAGTCGCAAGGCACTGGCAGCGCAGCAGCTGTACGCTAGCAGGCTCTCACTTATGTCAGTTTATTTCACAACCATTCATCTCCCTTATAGACTAGACTTTCCATCGTGTCATCTGTTATAAACATCTCCGGGACTATCATTCTGTTCAGGAATGTGTGAGCACTGCAGATGCAAGATTTCTCATCGGTTATTTCAACCAATGTGAAACAGCTCAGATGGAAGTGGCACGCTGGAAAGAAAGACAGACAGCAACTGCAGTGTCTCAAAACTGTCTATACCGTGGTTGCTTGGCATATGAAAACTCTGAGACTGGGTTCCCCATTTCTCCTTTCTATTCCAAAATTAGCCGTTTTATTCAGATACCCAGCACACACAGCAAGGACAATTTCAAAACTTCCTAGCAAACAGATGAAACAGTTGTATAACTTTAATGTGAGCAACATCTTGCAGCATTTCTTCCTCCAGGAGTAACCCAGACAGGTTAAAAAAAAAAAATTGCTTGCTTATCAGAAGTTTCCACTATAAAAACCTGGAACAGTGCATACCACATGCTTTGTTCAAAGTCGCAAGATCAGAATCCAGATGCTGAAGTCATTATCCTTTTTCTACAAAAAGCAACTGTGCTAATGAATAAAGCTGTAAAATTGTTACTTGAATATTTTATTTCTGTTTTCTTGATCCACCTCAAATTCCTTTTAGATTTTTATTTCTTCAGGAGTAGAACATTTACTTTGGAATTAAAAATTGGTATTTTTTCCATCTCTGACAATCTAGAGACAAGCATTTTTAAACTTATTTGGGTGAGAAAAACAATTACATCTATACATCTCTACCACAAACCAGCAGTACAGGCACTGTAGCAGCCCTCATTAGAAAAAAGCTATTAAAACATTAGAAAATTAAGTTGATTCCATTTCATTAATTTCATACTACTTCTCTAAAAGCAAAGGAAACAAGTAAAAGTGTTTAAGATGTATTTGAAACTTTGTTCATTTACAGATCATAAACCAATGTTCGATAGAATTTCCCTCCCCCAATTACTTTTTTAGTATGATTTAATCGTGTACCTTGTTCATCTGAAGGTTTTTTAGTTGTTGTTGCCACAGAAGGATAGTTTCTAACCGGCAAATCCAAATATTGATGTTCCCTACCAACACAGATTTTCCTACTCCCCTAATCAGTATACAGAGAGTAGAACTCAAATCCTGTAGAAGATCTTTGATTAATCGTGGATTATATTGGTCTTCCATGACTGGAACACAAAACAAACCAAATACAGTTTTGGTTAACTGAGTTAACCAAGCTAGTATAGTTAGCTCAAGCTCATCAACAGTTTTTTAGATGATCTAATTACAACTCAACTGTCTGTGTACAAATAGCTGCCCTAATTCCCACCATGACATTCATTAATGCCGTTTCATAAGTGCAAGATCAATAATTAACAATTTCACAGGAAGATTTGATGTAACATCACATGCTATGCATTTGATAAACTTAATGCTGAACAACTAATTATAAATCAAGTTTCTTCTGTTCAAAGCTGATAGTATTACATCTCCATTTAGTGAAAATTTTTTTTTCAATTATGTAATAGCTTTTTTTAAAAGTAAACAATAAAGACAAGCAGTTATGTACTTTAAATCTCAGTACATCATGCAAACTGAAAAACAAACATGTTACTAACCTAAAAGCTTTCACATTTCAAAGAGTATAACATATTGGTAACCAATAGCTTCTGAATAGAATCTAATTGTCATTTAACATCACCAATCCATTTCGACAGACATGATTCAATAATCAAGAAAAAACAACTTATTGCAACTGTGGGATGGGAAGTATGAAACCTTTCACTAACTGAATATGCTATTGCTTTGTCTTACAATGTAAAAACAGTAATAAAGCCAACAAAAAAAACCCCCACCCACGATAGCTTAGTCACAGCAATTAAATCTGAACAGGCAGATTACAAAACCTCAGGTCTTACCCTTCCGCACAATTTTGTCCAAAATGTTAAAGTAGTTCTTCTGTGCTGCACCACTCAGTGAAGTTAACTGGGATTTTGCAATTAACTGCAAAAGCTAGGACAAAGAATTAAAACTCAAAAGAATGACAGAAGTAAAGGATGGTTTCAAAAACATACTTTCAGTACATACATTCACCTACAACAGCCTAGAGCACTACAACCGTATTTTGTGAAAACATAACTACAGAGTTCAGAAAACAAAGCAAGACAAATGTGGAAAGCTTTAGGCATTCCCACTGTCATCCCACAAACAACTCATGAAGAGGTGCACATTTTCAAAACACTATACAAATACTAGTGTTTATCTCTGTGATAGAACACATGACATACGGTCTTTATAAGTTGTAATGAAACAGTGGAGGGCATCTGTTTTGGAGGCTCACAAATAGAAATGCGGTCCTTGATGTGGCTGGGTCCTGAACCCCCTGACAGATTTGGTGGCCAGGAACATCACTCTGAACTGATACCAGCTACCAGACTTCCAAATTCTGAGTGAAAGCATCATACTGGTCAAACCGAGGTGCGGTGGACTTAGTGCACTACTCTCTGCTCATGGAGAGGAAATGTCATATTTTACTTAAACTAGGAAGAAATACTCTGTATTACTCCCACATTCAGGTCCCTCGTAGAAGAAACCACAGTAATCTAATAATGAGCAGTATACATACTGTATTAATACCTTTCCCTTAACTATATAGTAAGGATTTCCTAACTGTCCACACATTTCTCTCCAGAACCACTGTGAACAGATGAGTGGCAAGAACAGTGGGAATGTTCTAGGGGAAAGTAACCAGAATAGCTTAAGTTCTTGCTGCACATCAATGCCAAGCTACAGCTACTAGAGGCAGCCCTTTGCTCCATTCTGACACCTTTGCTTTTACATTTTAGATTCAGTTTTGTAGCTGACAAGGACCATTGCCTCTTCAACAAAAAATGGTCTCTTAGTATGAAATATAAGAGAGACTTCGATGTTATGACAGTATTGCAATGTTTAGAGGTGTGGCACTGAGCTTTACAATTGTAATTCATAATGCTGAGTTCAGAACAAATGTTCTTAATACATCAGAAAGGAAAAGCTGAGAGCAGAAACCAGCATCCCCTACAGAGCGCCTGAAACACTAACCTGCAGAGCCATGCTTTGTAGAACAGCATCAACTATTGGCACAGAGGGTGAACAAAGACTAAGCCTGCCAAAAAATTATTTTGTATCTTCATTTCTAAAACACTCATTTGACACTACACTCAACATTAATTTTCCTTTGCAGGAACAGAGAATACACCTGTTCTCTCCCCGATTTAATAATGTTCCTTCTGGCTTCTCTGCATGATCCCTGACAAAACATTATGTGCTATGAAAGGAGGAAATCATTCTCCTGATGTATTTAAATAGAAGCAATCTATTTATACAGTTTTTGCGACTAGATATCAGAACCTCTTTCTTGGCGTTTTCAAAGCCTTTTAATTTGATTAATAATTTAGAGCACACCTAGAGGTCTCTGGAAGTCTGCCAATTCAAGCAAGTATATATATTTCTCTTGATTAATTTAAAAAAAAATCAGTTATGTCACTCAGACTCAAGATCAAATCAAAGAAACAAATTCTACCTGGCTGATTTTTAATGAAGATTCCAATTTCAGTGAAGATCAATATGCAAGGATTAAGACAATTTTAGCAGGTGCATGAGTACAAGGATCTGACACACAAGTGTAGTCTTACCAGCACATGCATAGCCATGGCTTACATTGTCTACTAGAGATCATAACTTTGAATGGATCAACTGTTTATTCAAATGGAAACATTTCAAAAAGAGACCATCCATATTAAACTCAATGTATCGGACATTTAACAGATAAGAAAGAAATGATCATTATAGTACAGTACGAATAAGTACAGGAAAACAGCTGATCCTACCTCCTCCCCCCACTGCCCACCCTAAAAAGGTCCCAGGCAGACATCTATATTAACTTTTAATAATGACTGGGAGGTTTTTACTTAGTTGGAGAATCAAAATGGATCATCTTGGTGGTCTGGGATCAAAGAAGAGCTATCCAGTAGGGCTCGATATTTAAGAAAAAAAAAAGTCATCTTGATTTATATCTTACTATCTTAAATGCAACAAGCAGAACAACACACATAAGAGTAATCATCATCGTTGTGTTCATGCATAACTACAAATAATTCTTAGAGAAGAAAAAATAGGAACTGCTGCACTGCATTAAATGAGATCTACACAAAACACTTCCACCATTAGAAACTTCAGGGAAGTAAATGGGAACTTGTATAAAGCAGATAGGTATGGGATGACCTGCTCCTTACATTACGTCTCAGACTGGCTCGTAGACTGGCTTAAAACCCAATACAGCAGATTAAACATCCTTTTTAAAAATCTGTTACAACTTCACATATTACTGACATCCACACAGATGTTTTGTTAGATACACCACCACAAGTGTTTCTCAAGTCAACAAGTTCTACAGCTACAGAATGAGCAGCAGCTGTCATTCATGTTGATCATGTTATTAGCAGCTCAGTAATTTTTAAGGTCTTAGATGTACAGTTTCTGTACCTGTTGATAAAAGTCAGTTTGCCTCCATCACCTCAGAGGAACTGATGCAAAGATATAATTCAATTTTTGTAATTGTAAAACAATTCTAAAATTTAAAAAATGTCAAATAAATTCTAAAATGTTAAAAAGATTTTGGAAGTCTGCCTGCTATTCTGAATCCACCCTAATTTCTTAGGGTCTACCATTACTCTAGTAATGGCTTGGATCACAAAGCCAAATTTCTGAATTTTAACATATTGCTCCTTTCTCAACAATCTTAAGCCTGGCTAATTAAACCAGCCATTTTACATTCTTTGGCAAAAGAAGATAAACTTGTCAATGTGCTTATGTTAGACTTCGCACTTTGTTCCAATCAACTGTTTTGAGCAACCCAGCTTAGGCACTGCAGCATCTAAAAAACATGTAAAATTCTAGCTCTGTATTCATTCTACCTTTTTACCATTCAAGTGAGGCACTCAAGGTTGACACCATTTATAATACAAGTCACCTTTTTTAGGTGCTTTTTTTCCTTCCTATTGTTTGAGGCTGAAAAGTCTTGGGAAAGATCAAGGTTCTTGTTTCTGCTCCCAAAACAGCACTAAAAAGCCACATTCTAAATCACGATGCATACATATACCAAAAAATCTGCAAGGGGAATAAAACAGGCACGTGCCTTAACCACTAGCCTGGAAGCAAATCATTTTTGCTTTGTTTCCTTTGGTTCCACACCTTGTGTTTTTCTGGAAGTATAATACACTGTCTCAGCTTCACAAGGATGGGTAGAATGTGTTTTCTCTCAAAATACTCCACAGCCCAGTGGTAAGGGTGTTCTCCTGGTATGTTTATTTAATTTTGATTTGTGTCTTTTCAAGTTCTGGATGCATTCCAACCACTACACTATTTGTGAACAGTCTCACCACTGAACTGAACTCTAATCCTGATATGTCTCACAATTTGAGCTTCTCTAGGAGTTGGGACAAGCACTTTACTACGTCAAGTCAGATGACAAAAAAAATTGGGGCTAGAGAGAGATCAGTATCTCCCAGAACAGGTATTTCCAAGTGGGCAGCTGGTTAGGCATTAAGGAAATTAAGGCGTAACATTATGTGGCTCTCTAAAGTATAAGTTACATAGCTCTGGAAAACAGGCAGATAGTACCGCTGTCCAGAACTTACAGGTTCCATGCACTTAATTCTCACCTTAAGACTAGACCTGACCCAGAGAAGCTAACATAGTGAGAAAGGGACTTTCCAAGGAATCATGAGATTAGTATATCATAATTGTTTCTATAAACTTCATGTCACTGCGTTATTTGTAAAAGACAACTTGCAATAAAATTCATTTCTGGAAGACAAAAAAAAAAGGAAGACTGGAAAAAAGCTGGAGTCTCAAGTTTTAAGGGATATTAACAATGGTAAAGGCATATGTATCTTGTCCTAGATTAAAAAAAGTGTGTAATGAATCACAGGACTGTTAAAAAGCTACAGAAGAAACAAACTGCAGAATATTTACACATCAGATATTCTTCTGGAAATTGCTATTGTAAGCATATTTATGATGTAGTAAAGACATTTAAGATGTACTACACTCTGCTATTTTTCATTGTGTAGGAATTATTTTGCTTTTAAAGAGAGTTCACTACCCAGACCGATGAACAACTGAAACTACCATCAGTGTTTCCCTGTAAATACATAGCATGCTGGCCCTCACCATCTTCCTCAAGCTGTAGGCTTTCATAGAGCAACATAACAAATTTTCAAAGAAAAATTACTCAGTTTAAAGTTGCTTCATGCAATATAAATTACATATGAACAGGATATTTATACAGTCACAAATCATCAGCTCTTCTGTGCAAAATTATTTCTTTTGCACACATAGGCACATCAGCAAATTCATCTTTAAAACATGAGTACAAAGAACTTACTTTGACCACATAATTGAACCTTCTGATGTCCTGAATTGCACTTGAAAAGTCTAAGCGGTTAAAAGCTTCTCCCAAAGTGCAATAGCCGTGTCTCTGAGAAGAAGAATAAACACACTTTAAATGGAAAGAAACAAAGATACAATTGAGGAAAATATTCCAAAAAGCACTCTGCCACACAACTGATGCTTATGCATAACATGCTCCCTGGAAATATAATGTATCCGCACTGAAGATTTATTTAATTTCTTATAGAACAAATAAAACCAGATACGCTATTTGGAACTAACAGGTACATGGCAATATTACTCAACAGCAAGGCCTTTAAATTCATACTAATCACGCAATCTGTAATCACTGGTATTTGAGTGTCCTGGGAATCTACTCCCTATGGCATGGCCACAATGCTGGCACTCTCTCACGACTATCATACTCCGCATTTGCCTGAGCACAAGGTAGAGCTTGTTCGCACAACAGTCTGCGCTTACAACCATAAGCATTAACTGACTGAGTTTATGTTCACATTTGAGGGTAAGAACACAGCTATTTGCTCCTGGGATTGGAAGAACAAATGGTCTCAACATCTAGAATTTATGACCTGGGTGCTAGAAGTTTAGGCACAATTTTTCTTCGGTAGCAAGAGAAATTGCATTTTCTTTTGGTACTTCTGCAGAGGTGTCTTGAGGTAAAAATGGAGGTTTCAGAGGCTGTTGTGGAACTACTTAAGGTGGCTGCAGCAGCCCAAAATGACATGGGATCACGTTAAGTTCAGTAAATTTAGAGCCACAAAGCCACATGGGAGCCTTGGAGCAAATATAATGAGGCTAGAAAAACCCTACAACTGGTGAAAGAGATACTTGCAGAGCAGTGTGCTAGTACAGCGATAAGCCCAGGGAAGGAGAGGGATAAAAAATTATTTGAAGTTCATTCCTAGACAGACTTCCTCAGTGAATTACATGATGGTAAAAAGGTGGCAGTACAACTTAACATTCCCCTGTGACCCAGTGAAAGATTACCCTGGATGCACCCCAGTGGGACAGGAGACAGTTAACTATTCATTGCAGAGTGGTGGTAATTACTGCCTATTGGTTAATGACCGAATTCAGGACTGTACTGCTTGCTCATCCAGCTAATATACCTGAGATCCAAGCATGCCGCACACTTCACGATATGCACAACTTGGTTGGCTAATAGCAGTGAATTAACACAGACAACAATACTTTTGTTGAAAGTATTTGTGGTTGTTCTCTGAGTAAACAGTTATCAAAAGGCCATGCTTAAATACATTAACATGAGGTACATTTCCTTGAACAGCTGGAAGCAGATTTCTATGAAACTTCAGCTCTACCTTTCCCAAAGTACCATCATGACAAAATTACTCAAAGATCATCTCCTACTTCATTTCAGCTATATATCTGCACTTGGTTTGGTTTTCTTTATTTTCAGTGTTCTCCCATAGCATGTTTCACATGGTTCTTATCAAGACCTTCCTACTCTTGTCATTTTGCCCTAAAATTCAGTATCCAGTTTGGAAAAAAAAGTTTCCTAGATTTCAATATCAAGTAAGATTACAACCTGTAAGGAAAACTAGAGCCTTTGTAAATTATGTTTTAGATTAGCTTATTAAATTGTTGCTCTGAATTTTTTGGTTCAAGTATGCTTATTCCTTGCTACTTTTTCATACTGCTACTTAAATTTTTAACCTAAGCTTTTGAATTTATACAAGGAATTACCCGAAAAAGAGTAACCATCCCTGTTTTTTAAAAAAAAAAAAAAAACAGGAAAGGTGAATGGTCAAGTACTAGAAGACAACAGCAGTGCCAAGAATAAGCTAATTTGTACCCCAGAATATTTTGTCCACTCTCAGAATGGACAAGAAACCCAAGCAAATAATCACACACCACTAGTACACCAACTTATGCACAAGTAGGAGAAAAAAAAAAAATAATCCCAACATACAGGTTATGACGGACAGCAATGAGTGATTTTAGGCAATTTGTGTTTTGGCCTAAACGTAGTTTGAAAACTCAGCTTAACAACCTTATCATTCAAAATTCCATAATGACTGGTGACAGTCTATCATTCCCCCTTCCTTCTTACCCTAAATTTGAGATGGCAAAGGGAAAAAGCATGCTTGACACTTTTGCAGACCAAGATAAGTAACTACATCTGTCACGGATGAAGATAAAACTGGGAAAGAGGGCTACAAATCTGGCGAAAGGCTTTATAATACCCTTCTGATGCAGAAGGGCAGCCTTCAGGTCACTGGCCTGCAAGGTGAGGTCTTCCAGTGTCTCCTCTACGTAAGCTCTCACCACAACACCATGCTCGTCCTGAGCACAGAGCTCTTTATGGTCTCTCTTGGCTCTAAAATGCAAAGCCAACTTCTGCTTGCATGAGTCATCACACACCTCCCTCCCTCTCTCCTGGCTGGCATTACTCTGTGGATGAAAGACATCCTTGCCAGCGTCCAAGTTCCACCCATCCCAGATAACCACAGGAATCAACACAGGAATGAAATTCAAACTTCAGTAACAGTTTAACTCTACATACAATGGATGTATTTTGTATTATACAAAATAAATGTATTTTAACACTTGGCTTTCCAAGAGGTCATTCCAAGATCTTTCATGTTCTCTTTACAGTTGCATGATACAGCTTGTATCCCAAACTGAAAGCATCTGGGCTTTGTGGAATACAGAGGTCCTCTTTGTAAAGTTTGAAACTGAAGTTTTACTTACTTATATTCAAATTTACACCAAGATTCCAAAATATCAGGTAGCTGCCTGCCGACACCTTTTTTGGAGAATTTATTCTGGTTTTGCAAATACTTTCAGTTTTAGTTCAAAGACACACAGTACAGACAGAGACAGGTGGGCTTGAAGAAGCAGTGGAGAACTGTATGTCCATCCTTGCAAGTTCCCGCATCTCTGCCACAATGACCCATGTAAAAGTAACTTTGCTAGCTGCCTTTGCCTCGCTACGTGCAGGTGTACTATGTTGCCAATGAAGAGAGAGTTGAATATAACCCCTAAGACCACATGGCACAAATGCTTTTTTTTTTTTATATATAGTATTTGTTGATTAAGAAGCACAAAGATTGTAGGAATTGACCCACAACATGCAGGACTTACTTCCCTGGTGCTTTCTTTATGAACGTAAATCCACTTTTCACGATAAAAACCTAAAATAAAATCAAAATATAAGCATTTTTAGGCTTCCACTTTAGGTAATACCTTCTAGAAAGAAACTGAAGAAAACAGACCATCCTCATTAAAGTGCTTCATAAGACAGGAGAGATGGTAGAACAGTTTTAATGAAGGAAGTTTATAAAGGCTGAAAAGAATGACTACAATTTTCAGAAGTTATGTACTTCAAAAAAATAAAGGAAAAAGTTAAATATTTTTATAAATCAAACACAAGAGTTGGCACACAATTGGCAGTTACAGCACAGCTTTTGTCAGCTATGTACCCACGACAGTCCATTTCTCCTACAAAATGCCAGATCTTTTTTAGTCCAGCAGGCTCCTTAGCACTTAACACAGGTAAGTACAGCAACAAGCAACCTTTTTGTTCCTGAATCCCTCTAATCTATTTTCTTCTGTAAAAGTGCCTTCTCTGCATCCACTTGGTTCAACTAGTTGCGGAACGCTGAAGAGAAGTCAACTGTACAAGACTAATAAAGGCAACTAGGCAGACCTTTAACTTTCAGCAGTCTGGTATTTCTCAAAGGAAAGCATGCTCTTACATATATCCACTTGAATCTTTTGAAATACTTTATGCCCAGACAAGCCTGAGGGAGCTCACAGCTTTCTGCAAGACCGTCCCTGTTACAATCTTGGGAATATACAAATAATGGAGATCATTTCAAGATCAAAGCATTAGAAACACCAAAAAGTTGCTTATCAACTTTCCTTTTTTTACCTACTCTACCAAATTCTCTACTTCAGTAAGTTTACATGCTGTCATACACATATTTGCAGTCTAAAGTACAGGTGATCTTTAAAATGAGAACTGACAAAAACGGCTTTGATATTTTATTTTAAAAAAGGGACTATTCTCAAGAAATTCAATACCAATAAAATCTTTACCAAGACAAATAAATACATTTTGTCATAATACCTATTGATGAACTGATTCTGGAGCTGTAACACTAATTAAAATTTGAATTAAGCAAAAATAAAACAGTTGCTTTGGTAAGCAGAAGCTTCCATAAGCATCCAGAAGAACTTAATCTAAAACTAGTCCACAAAACAAAACAGTGGTTAGTATGAGAAGGCATTTATTATTTGGTAATTACTATTCTTAATCGAGTAACTTTGGATCTTTGAAAAAATCACACAACAGATGATCCATGCCACAGTTCAATTAAGATGTATCACTTCTGACACCAGAATTTATTGCTCATATAGAAGTGAACACAACTCAGAAGGCTACTCTACAGATGAATATAAATGAATGGCTATTATAAAATGTTGCTGAGCTTACAAGAATCTTCTAAAATAAATGGAAAAAACACCCCCAAACAGCCTTACATTGCGAATCTGTGTTATTCCTAAAATGATCTTTTTTCCTTTTCTTGGCCGCAAACTCACAATCTTCAGTGTTGTATAGTTCTTCATCTTCATCATCACCAGTTAAGATGCTGAAATAAACACATCTAATTAGAACAGCAGTGATTAAATATTTAGATGCATACAGCTTATAATTCTCTATATTAAAGCCTGCCAGCTGGAAAAAATAACCATATTTTTAATGATGTTCCTCTACCTGATGCTCTATAGCAATACATTTCTTAAGAGAGAAGCTGTCTTGCCCTTCCCAGTGGGGTTGAATTTTTTGTCAAAGTGATTAAGTACACAAAAGTATCTTCCTAATGGTTATCTTGTAAGTCATTACTGACATTTAGGAAGGACTACTGATGAGACAGTACTAACTAGACAGCTGGCTGTCTGCAGAGCTCTAGTGTACAAAAATTCATTATTTGAAATGGACCAAGCCTTGAAAAACTGTGCACACGGGTAAAAGTCAGTGCAGAATTACAGCACATCCCCTTATAGGCAGAAAGACAGCACAGAAAGACATCTCTCAACTACTGTCAACTACAGTCTTCCTTTTAATAAACGCCTCAATCACAACACTGTACATAACTTAGGTGTCACAACAATGTTTTACCAATGATTTTACATCATCAAGAACCACATGTTCTACCCTCCTCTCTCCCAGAGAGAATCAACTATACCTGTGTCACTTCTGACGGTTAACTATGTAACCTAGCACTGAGGACTATACACTATGTATAATTATTCAGTATATGTAGATAGGCTGAGTGTATATATATATAAAAAAATCTATAAAGAAACTACTAAAGAAGTTTTGTTGGATAAACTAACCTTTCTAAAATTCATATACATTTTAAAACTGCTTGTGCTACATAAAGTCTACACAGTTTCATAAAGTTTTGCTTTCTGTTTTTGCAGATAATTATAAGGAACAGCAATACAGATAAGAATGGGCGTTGATTGCTCCAGCACAGAGAAGGAAGATACTTCACATGAAGGCCACAGTCTTACAGAGATTAGCAGAATAACTAAGGATATGTGGTAGTGAAGCTTAACTGTAAGACTATTTTATTTCCCCATTATTATTCTTTGACAAGAAAGTTGTATACAAAACCCTTCCCATTCATTACTATTTTTTAATCCAAGTTTGCCAGATGTTAGTTTGAACTTCAAATTGCACCAGCAACAGCTGAACATTTTAAAACTGAAGGATACCAGTTATTTAAAAATAACCCGTACTTGGGCATTAAGTTGCAAAAAATCAAATTTCATTAGTTTATTGCTACTAGTTTATACAGTTAAATTTTTCAGGCTTGAACCATCTGTTAAGGACGATGACTGAACAACACTATAGAAAAGTCTGGGTTTTCTTAAAATCACTCTAATCGGTAAATGCTAGCTCAGCTTAAAGATACACAAGTTGAGAAGACTCAGAAAGTTGTTTTCATCTTAGGTTTAAATCCTAAAAAAAGCTAACATACTTCTGCATTCAGACAGAGCTCAATCCAAGTTGAGGGATGTAGCTCTTGTCTTACAATTTTTAAAGCAGAGGATAAAGACTCGACAACTTCAATATTCTATGCAACATTGCCAGATATCATATCCGGTCAAACAGCAAAAAGAGTTTGAAGAAAAGGAACTGGCAACTCACAAAAGCAGAACATCAACACTGACAAGTTACTTTGATTATGTAACATTCCAATCCATATTTTTCCAAAGCTATCATAAAGGAAATCTCTTCTCACTAAAGTCAGTAATTTAATTATGTTTTAGCATATTGACTGCATCACCACAACACATGAGAAGTTCCTGCAGAATCAGAAAAGTTGCTACAGAATCAGAAATAGAGCCCAAAGCTCCCAGACCTAGCTTTATCACCCTAACGACAGATACAGGACTAGAGGGATATGGCCTGATACCCTACAATATAACTCAGGCAGAACAGAAACATGCCCATTCCCATTGACCCAGTGCAATGGGGAAAGGAGGGGAAGCAGCATTCCTGAAGGCCAGCTTTAGAAGACAATGGTTAATCTGGCACGATTCCTTCTTTTGCTCCTGGAGAGCAGGTGTCCTTAGAAGGCAATTTAGACCAGTAACATACCTGAGGTGATTTAAAGCTCACCCTGTCCCCCCAGTAATATACACTTCATCAAGCATCAGATAAACAAGCAAGGCAGATTAATGACAGTCAATTAATACAAGGAATTGTGAAGATTAAGAAGGCTATTTCAAACAAATTTGTCTGACATTCAAATTCACCCATGACATTCCTGGAATTCTTCATGTCATTTTAGAGAACAGACAAAATTTGACTTATCTCTGAGGATCTTCTCGTATGAGGCTTTAACTCCTCAGGTTCTGTTGCACTTCATGTGGAGTCTTTTCTTACTTATCTGTAATTATCACCATTCTTCTTGACAAACTTTAAGTCTCTTACTGAGAATGAAAGCAAGGGTCCCACGACATCAGAAGAATTGGACAGAAATACAGGCACTTCCCCAGCACCTGGTAGCCTTCCTTCCAGAAATCTGGAAAGCTGGTTAATGAGTAACAAAGAGCCTCCACCATTTCCACAAGCAACTCCTGCCCCGCCCCCCCAACCCCAAGCTAAGATACAAGAAACCAAATCAAGTGCTGCACATGCCATATGGTGTAACAGAAGCGTTAATCTAATGTTTTTACCTTAATACTGCACATGACAGAGCACCTGGAAGGATTTAACATATGTAATACTGCCAATTTACAGCTATTCTTACTTTTTTGTCTTGATTATGCACTTCATAAAAAATTATTCTAAAGCTTCTAAAAGTTAACTACCAGGTGTCCTTAGCACTACAATACCCTACACAAAGCATGCAAGAATTTCAGCTTTTTCGAAAAAGTAATTTCATAACAGTATTTAAATAACCTCTTGGGTATGCCACTTAAAATGCTGGAAAACTTGACACGGCTATCCGAACTCCAACTATTCTTCGTCATCCCCTTGCTTCTTTTCTCATGGAGGAAGGAATGCACTCAAGTCATGCAATTATCTACAGAGACACACTAAGTGTTTTAGAAGAGACTCAAAGCCATTTACAGCTTGATCATGCATGGAAAATCCTGAGGTAAGTGCCTGCACCAAATAATGTTACAATGTATTTGTCAAATGCCCAAATTATCAAAGACTAGATTCAAATCCAAGGGCTTCTATCCAGTACCAAAACCACTTTTGTGAACACCATATCTCACTTACAGAATTAGACAAGAGACACCACAGACTCAAATGACTACCCTGCCAGCCCAAGTAGTTCATATGAACCTAACACACAAAAAAAAGGAGTATCACCATCATGAAAATCTTATTAGTCTGATTCTCTCTTTCTTTTACCTCAAAGGGAAAGCATAAGCCAGCTTTACTCCTAAGTTGCAGGCAACTGAGAGGTATTTGCATGCAATTCTATTAAGGCAGTGCTGTTCTCTCGCCCCCCACCAAGCTTCAATAACACAGTGCTGTGGCACTGGAAATACCTATCTGTACTAGAATTTATAGGTACAAATTGTAGGTAGTCATGGCCAGCGTTCAGCCCACAGATCTTGAATGAGCACTGCCTCAACCACATTTCCCGCTACTGTATACCTTGAATACAAGACACTCTTCACTTATATAATAATATTAATTATCCAAATAAGTAAGAGCTACAGAACTGAGGGTCTCACATTTTCTATCTCAGTTTCCATAAATGGAACTAATTTAACATGCAACTATTTGAACATTATTCCAAATCACTTAAAGTGTTCCTGCACAAGTGATTATGTTTGTTCAAGGATGGTTATCATTAGGTCCACTATTTTTGACTAATTCATCAAGTGGATTCACCAAGGCACTGGATGAGTAACTGAATAAGGTAAAAAGTTCTATTTTAACAAAAACATATTCTTCAATTTATGTAAGTTATTTACATGTCTTGAAGGTTTATTTCTGAATCTGTTTGTGAGTAGATCTTTTCAATTTCTGAAGGGAAAGTACTTGTAATTAATGAAAGACAAAGTTTGGCAAGTAACTCTATCCGTACTTTCTCTCACAGAAGAGAATACAAGTAATAATAAACAGGGTTTCAGCCAACTACATAGCTTGAATTTATTTCTTTTTAAAGGAAAACTGCCATAACTGCTCCCTGGAATACAACATAAGTACTATCTTTAGCATAGATTTCTACAGAATATTTTGATGAAAAATATTATTATTTCATTTAATGAGTGAAAGTAAATAAAATCCTGTTAGGACTGCCAGACTGGCATAAACCATCATCCTTATTCACAGGGCAGTTTAAAAAGAGACAAGTACTTATGTATTGTTTACTGTATGCTTCTTCCACAAGGAAGGAAGCATTTTAGCAAGCCTCATCCTTACTCGGTGCTGTATCTTGTTAACAGATACCCTAATCTGAGCTGTCTGTTCAATATACAGATATAATTGTTTCCAAATAGCTTAAAATGGTACAGAAAACCAGCCAGCAAGACACAGTACACTGCTGTACTTCAATACAAAGCCCTGCACATGGGATAGAAGAACCCCATGCCCGGGTATGCGCTGGGTACAGACCGGACAGGAAGCAGTTTTGCAGAAGAGCCAGGGGTCTTGTGGATAATAAGCTGAACACAGGTCAGCAGTGTACCCTTGTGTTGTAAAAAGCCAACTGCACACTGGTCTGAGTTAACAAAAGTGTATCCTGCAGACTGAAAGAAGTAATCACCCCCCTTTATTTGGCATGAGAAACTGCATCTGGAGTACTGTGTCTAGTTTGGGGCTCCCCAATGCACTGAAAACATTGGCATACTGGAACAAGTCCAGTGGGGAGTTACCGAAGTGATGAAGTACTGGAGCACATGATGCATGAGGGTAAGAGAACTGAGCTTGTTCAGTGTTAAGAGGCGGTGGTGGAAGAAAATCTGATTACGGTCAGTATCTAATACGAGGGTATAAAGAAAATAGAGCTAGACTGTAAGGTTAGAGGAGGTGGGCAGTAATAAGCCAAGTGGTAATGGACACAATCTGTGACAAGAGAAATTCTAATTCGATTGTGGGCAGGGGGGAATGGGACAAAAAAAAAAAAAAAAAGAAATCACCGTGAGGGCAATGGAACTTTGAACAGGAGCCCAGAGCAGAATCTTCATTCTTGGAAATGCACAAAGCTCAACTGGGCAAGACGCTGTACAACCCAACCTCAGTAGGCCCGGCTTTGAGTGTTTTCACCAGATGACCCCCAGAGGTACTTTCCAACCTAAGTTGTTCTATAATATTGTGCAAATAGACATTAATTGCTGTTTAGCAGCAAAGCTGAACTCGTAGATCCAAAGTTCAAGTTGTAGTGAAGTTACTCCCAAGTAATGCTAATTTGCCAAGAAGTACCAACTTGAATTCTGTAGTCTAAGTTTGGACAATATACATTTTTAACTGAAAAGACAGAAGCAGAATTAAAAAAAAAAAGGCTACAGAATATGGCGTGGCTTGGCTTCGCTACATAGGAGATGTGCAAGATGAAGATGGGGAACTGGGAATTGCTACAGACAAGGGCATCTGCTGCAGACTACATAGACCCCAGAGTTTGGGATTCCGACAACTAGCAAGCTAGCCTAACAAACCCAAACCATGAAACACCTCAGCTTTAATAAAAACTTTTTCCCCCATTTCATGGCCAGTCCCTTCAAATTAATGTACCTATTTTAGTCCTGAACTTTAATACTCTTATATCTTTCCAAAACCAGTTGATTTAAATCCGTTTCTAGCAAAACAGCTCCAGAGGAGTTCAATACTAAGCTCTTGCAAGACTAAGGGGGGGTGGGGGGGGGAAGTATCTAGCATTTTTGCTTGAAGAAGCAATAAAAATACCTTCCTCTCTGGAGAAAAGATAAATATATCTCAACATATAATTAGGATCAGAAGAGCAAAAGTATTAATGATATTCACAAAACCAATGATCATTTATGTCATACTTGCCAAACAACATTCATTAAAGCAACCTACAAAATAAAATTATTTAGTAACTGTGCAAACAGCTGTCAAAATTAAATTAGATTTCCTTTCATTTGGTAACTATATTATTAAAGATATATGAAAGAGGGAAGAGAAGATTTTTTGCAAAGGTATTTAAGACAACTTTTATGTTGGAGGCTTACTGAACACTCTTCCAGACAAACATAGTCTTTTGTATCCACAGTGGCCAGACTACGTGGAAAAAGAAGCACAAATAATATCAGTGGCAAATGAACACAAGAAGAAAAAGACATGAAGAAAACAGTAGATCAAGATAAGCTTAGTAATAATTCTTCACTGCTTGGTAAGTCTCTTAAGGTTTATTTCACAAATTTAGAAAACACAGGTGTGCAAGCACAGCAAGTCCTAGCTTGCCAGTAAATTCCCTCTAAATCAGATCAGTTACTGTATCATTTACTGGACTAACAACAAAACACTGAATGTTCCCTTTTCTCATTATGAACACATTATGCCAGAATTTATGACCAAGAATGCTATCCCTGAAAATTACTTCTTGGTGGAGAAACCAAGTAGAAATTTGTTTGGACAAAGCTATTTATATCACACCAGTCTGTGGGCATCTGCCACAAGTATTACTCTATTTAACAAGTATCTTTCTCACCCGTTCCACAGGAGCACGCATAGTCATATATTGTGTTAGAGACATACCACAAAACGACCATTAATTGTGTATTTGGAGCAAAGGCATTATACGACTGCTGTAAACAGTCCTCATCCAACACCCAATCAGCAGAAAGTCTTCATTCACTTCCAAGTAACATTTCAATATGCCTGTTGAACTTGCAATTTGTAAGTATCACTTATCTTTAAAAAGTATTTGACAGGTTTTTTGTTTGGTTGGTTTTTTTTAAGGGTTTTTTTTTATTTTTGAAGACATACAACATAAGATGGGATCTGTCTGCCTAATATAAGCAACTCACAAAGCAGTGACAAAAGACAGACAATCTCTATAGGGGTCTCCTGTCTGCCTAACTAAACAAAACACACGGTTGCATTTGTGTACTTCTAGCATATGTAGATGATATGCAGACGACACCAAGCCGAGTGGTGCGGCTGACACGCCAGGAGGACGAGTTGTCATCCAAAGGACAAGTGGAGAGGCGGGCCTGTGTGAACCTCATGAGGTTCAACAAGGCCAAGTGCAAAGTCCTGCACCTGGGACGGGGCAACCCCCAATATCAGTACAGGTTGGGGGATGAAGGGTTTGAGAGCAGCCCTGCGGAGAAGGACTTGGGGGTACTGGTGGATAAAAAGCTGGTCATGAGCCGGCAATGTGCACTTGCAGCCCAGAAAGCCAACCGAATCCTGGGCTGCATCAAAAGCAGCGTGGCCAGCAGGTTGAGGGAGGTGATTCTGCCCCTCTACTCTGCTCTGGTGAGACCCCACCTGGAGTACTGCGTCCAGCTCTGGGGCCCTCAGCACAAGAAGGACATGGACCTGTTGGAGCGGGTCCAGAAGAGGGCCACAAAAATGATCCAAGGGCTGGAGCACCTCTCCTATGAGGAAAGGGTGAGAGAGTTGGGGTTGTTGAGCCTGGAGAAGGGAAGGCTGCGAGGAGACTTTATTGTGACCTTTCAGTACTTAAAGGGGGCCTATAGGAAAGATGGGGACAGACTTTTTAGCAAGGCCTGTTGTGACAGGACAAGGAGTAATGGATTTAAACTAAAGAAGAATAGATTTAGACTGGATATAAGGAAGAAATTTTTTACAATGAGGGTGTGAAGCACTGGAAGAGGTTGCCCAGAGAGGTAGTGGAGGCCCCATCCCTGGCAACATTCAAGGTCAGGTTGGCTGGGGCTCTGAGCAACCTGATCTGGTTAAAGCTGTCCCTGCTCACTGCAGGGGGGTTGGGCTAGATGGCCTCTAAAGGTCCCTTCCAACCCAAAGCATTCTATGATTATATGATATCATCTACCACAAACACTTGCAGTCTGAATGGAAATTAAACCAATCTTTGCATTCTGACCTGCTATTAACTTACACAGAATCACTATTTTTTTTTGTTTTTTAAACTTACACAGTGTGACCAATATCATTCAGCTGATTATTCCCATCCTCAAGTGCAGGACTGAAGGGTTCACATCGTTTCCATCCATCTTCTGTTTTAACCCATCTCCATCCAGGGGATCTCCAGTCTTGGCCCAAAAATGGCATGGTTTCTCTATAAGCAGCAACAAGATTGTTTGTGTATTATTTAATTAATAAGAAAAGTTGCAAAACTTCTTGTCATTATTCAGTTTTCTCTTTAACCTTATAAAAATATAATGTCTACCTTGAGGAAAGAAAGTTCTCTGTAGAGCATCCTTTCAAGAAACAGATTCAGTGGTTTCTTAAGTACATTTTTGATTCTGTAACCATTTTTGATTCTTGTCTTTCAGCATTTATTAGATCAAGGTAGGCTTCCTAGTTCTTTAGAGAACAAAGAAAAGAATCATGGTAATCCAGGAAAGGGATAATACCAAACCGAGCAAAATTGTGTCCTGTGTAATCTGTTTCACCATGATCAAACAGATTACTGATTTTGAAACTTGACTAATAAATGGTTGTTAAAGAGTTTGACAGGCCACAAAATCAATGTTGTTCCTTTTATTTTCTTCTAAGGCTTTTAAATAGTGAGTTTGTGCTACACCGTATAGTGATGTTTCAGTAAAGGAACGTTCGTTTTCCCAAATATTTTTTCAGTTATTGAGGGTCACCTCCCACACTAGGCTATTAACTGGATACCAGGAGAAATGGAGACTGCAACGTAAAGTAAATTGTGAAATGTCTCCTGAAATTCCTACAAACAGATGCAAGTCATCACAGGTATATCATTTAAACAGTGTTCTGCTACCCTTGAGATTCACTTCTGACACATTAAGCAAGAATTTGAACACAGCAGTTTTCTACACTTTGAAGATTCTGACCTTGCCAGCTTTTGCCCTCTTCCCATTCATCATGCATACATGTCACTCCTTATTTTAACCAGGGATTTCACATGTAAGCTATGCAGGGAAAATAGCATTATCGTATTTGAAACATATGTTAATATATTAACACCAACAGCTTTGTTCCTAACAAGTATGCATTTTCTAATGCCACATCAGTCAAACATCACTATGAATTTATTTATCCATTTGCACTCTTGACCAGCATCTGCCCAATATACTAGTTAGAACAGAAGGCATAGACACATAGAAAGCCTGAAGAAATACAAGTTGAGTGAGACAGTATTTTTTTTTATTAAAAACCGTACACCACACGAAGTGCATTGTCTAGCCCTCAGCATTGACTAAAGTCCCCCTTCCCACTCATACTTGGCCTTCCTCTGTATATAACAGGAATCTTTTCCAAAATTTACCACATCCT
Source organism: Pelecanus crispus (assembly GCF_030463565.1). Classification (NCBI taxonomy): domain Eukaryota; kingdom Metazoa; phylum Chordata; class Aves; order Pelecaniformes; family Pelecanidae; genus Pelecanus; species Pelecanus crispus. The sequence continues at coordinate 109,859,159 of NC_134645.1, forward strand.
TTCCTCCCGCCACCGCAAACTCTATTCATGCTTATCTGCTTTTCCAGTCTTTTTACAGCTTCCTAGGGGTACTATGAACCATAAGATACTTTTTTCCCCAAGTTGTTTAGAATTCCTCTAATTTTGACTGAAATTAAGGCCTCTTGTCTTTATCATACATCTGTTTAAATAGTTGGCGCTCATGAGTGCATTTCAGAACAACATAGGTTAAAGTATTTTTACTCCTGCCAAGATAAGCAGAATTTATCTGAAAATTTGTTAAATCAGTGAAAGACTCAGAAGACAGCAGACGGCAAGTCAAAAACATCATGTTAGACAAACATAAAACAAGTTTTTGAACCATATCTAGAAATACAGAGCTCACAATCTATTCCTGGTCAGCAGCTCTGATATAAAAATAAAACACTATTGTAGGTGCATGTCATTACTCAAAAATTAAAATCTGGAGAGAGTTCAGAACCATAGAGATCATCATAGGCTGACTGGAATAACTTGAAAAAAAAGATTTCAAATATTTCAAAAATACTTCCATTAAGAATTGTTGGGAAAACAAAGTGAAAGCAATGAGACCACATACTTGCAGTAAGGTGGGAACATGTAGTGTTAGAAGTTAACAGGATAAGTTACAAAAAAATGAGGATAAAGGAAAAAAAAACCTTCCTGAAAACAATACAAGAAAACATAGAATATTTTGTTCAAGTGGACAGAAGTAGCTGAAGTCCAAAGCTAATCATAATTCACACAATACGATGCTTACTATGCTTTATAAATTCTTAAACTTTGGACTCCCCCTTCCACCCCCCCGCCCCCCCCCCCCCCCCCCCGTGGTTTCAAGGTATCAGGCCACCAGTGTAAGTGCTGCATATAACCTCCTCCTAGGGAGCTGTACTGGTGTTTAAAATGACATGCTTCAATAGTTATATGCTCTGAACCAAACTACTTTCCAGATATTTACAACCCGGGGAGTGATGGTCTTTCATTGCAAGGTTTCAATACAGAATACGTGTTCTGTTACCCCTCCTCAAAAAATTACATTAAGTGTTTTCAAAATAGTAACAACGGTATCAGGATGTGCACGCACACACACATCAAAGACTACTGATGCCTGCTCAAAAATCCTGGAAAACCATAATTAAGACAAAAACCTCAGAGAGACATGAATGATTTCTGTGTATGTATGATATATTCAGCACATTATGTTTCTAAGAGAAAAAAATAAAAAGCTATTAGAAAAGTCACAGATTATTTTAACTTCTTTAAAATTACTTAAACATTTATGGAAGATTACAAAAACTCAGTAATTCTGTGAGGTTCGTACATGTTGACCTAATTTTTTTTGCAAAGAAACAGATATTCTTAGTCCAAGACATAGTTTCACTATGGCACCAGCTAGGAGTACATCCATCAGTAGCAATTCCACAAAATGACCTGTACTCATGCTCAAAAGTCGTAGCTCATGGAGTCAGAAATGTAAAAGTATTATTTTAGTAACAGCACATATGCAACTAGGGAAAAAAAAAAAACCAAAACGCTTCTAAATTCCTGTAGGATTGAAGTGTAGATTTCATTGTTGTTCAGAAGTAAGTGGCCAAATTTTAAGAAGCTGCAGTGTATCATAAACATATCTCCTTTCACATGAGAAGTGATCATAGAGTATGACTGTCTGCACAGGTAAGAAAATTCATGCTTTTGCTCTACCTCCACTCAGGCTTTGCTTCCTAGTACCGCATTGCATTAAAGCATCCCTGTGGCTTCCAGGCTAGAGCTTGCTTTCAAGAGTTCCAGCATACTCTATGTAGTATACCTTCAGTAACAGCAAGCAGCTGTTTACTTGTTATAACTTTCAGAACAAAAGATGAGCTCCCTAGACTTGGATTTTGGGGAAAATGCAGTAGGACAGGGCTCTTTAAAGAAAAAAAGAACTGGGAAAGGAACATAGTCATTAGCTAGCAACAAGCATTTAAGACAAGGCATTGATCACATCTAACTTTTTCCTAACAACAAATGAGAACATGAGTTCTTCACTTTGCATCATACACCTTTTCCTCAGGAGAGGGGGAAGAAGGGCTGGGGAAACAAGAACCACCAGAAAAAAGCACAGAAGAGGAGGGCTGTGTATGCCAGCTTAGTACAGCTTGAGATTACAGTAACTGCTCCAGTCAGCCTTGCACTTGTAAGGGAGCTCTGCTTTCCATGAGGTAGGTAACTCACCACATGAGCAAAAACCACTGCAAAGCCATTCAGAATTGCAGGAAGTCATCCTATTACTCTGCCACTGTACTGGAGATCTCTTCTGTCCATATATCCCCATACTGAAGAAAATGCCATTATGACCCAAACCACTCTTGTTATTCAGTAGCAAGAGTGTTGCCAACATGATGGGAACAGGCAAGGTTCTCCCGTTTCCTAACAATCCAACAGCACACCCATCTCTTTTCTTCGGCATGCTAACAAAATCTTTTCAGCAGCTCAACTTTCAGTAGAAACTGCTCCTTTACACTCTCACTAAGGACAGATGACTTCCAGACTACTTTCTTCAAGGAGCTAGCCCAGTCAACCTCCGTGACTCAGAGGTCAGAGTCTGCTTAGGGACTTCATCCCACCCCATCTGTTTTCCTATCAAATGACCGTCTCAAGTCTCAAACTTCTACAAGACCACGATTCATCAACTCCTCAGCTTTTCTCTTACCCACTCCCATTCTGACTGTTATTTCCCCATACAACAATTTTAGTGCATCCAGGCCACACAGTCCTCAGTTCCCAAGAGGCACAAATGCTCCTCCTCCCCAGCTGAGCTGCCCACCCTCGGCTTCTCCCCTCCAGCCTGCTGCTGTCCCAGCCCTTGCTTCTCCCAGTTCTCCCATACTCATGCAGCCTGTTGATACCCCAACACCCCACTCCTCCAGGCAGGCTCCAGACACCTCCCCGCCAGCCCCACCCACGCTGCCCCTCACTCCCAGCCCCAGCCGCCCATCCTGACCCCACCACCTTATCCCAAACTGCTCCCGCTCCACACGCCCCCAAGGCCCAGCCTCAAACCCCTCCAGCCATGCCTGCCCACCCTCAGCCCCAAACCCCCGGGCCGCGCACACACACAGTCCCAACACCCCCTCCCCGCCTCACCTGCGCGCCCGGGCCCCCGCAGCTGCCCGCCGCCGCCGCCGCCGCCGCCCCCCTCCCCTCGCCCCCTCCTCACCTCAGGCCAGCGGCAGCGCCGCTCCCCACCGCGCGCGCTCGGCCCGGGCCGCGGGGCTATTGACGGAAGTAACATGGGGCCGCGCTCGCCACGCCCCCCGCCCCGCTGATTGGCCGCCGGCCGCGGCGCTTGTTGCTACCCGGCAGCGCCCTCTCCATTGGCGGAAGGGGGGCGGTGGCGTCACCGGCAGGTGCGGGCCGGGCGCGTCACGTGAAGGGGCGGGGCGGGGAGCGAGGCGCACGTGCCAATGTTTTGGTCGGCTGGGGGCGGGGCGCGAGCCGGCCCGAGCAACGGCCGCCCGAGCAACGGCCGCCCGCGCGGCGGCGGGGCCTGGCGCTGCCGCTGCCGGTGCCGCGGGCCCTGGCGCTGAGCCGGTTCCCTTAACGTGAGCGCAGAACTCTGCCCGCGTCGTCGTGCGGCCGGCGCCCTCGGCAGGGCCCCCGGGAGGAGCGGGGTGTGCCGCCGGCCCGCCCTGCGCTTCGGGTTGGAAAGCCCTTGGGTGGTTCCAGCCGGGTTGGAAGCAAAGCGGTCGTCTCGGCGATACTCAGGTTCCCGTTGGTTGTATGGGAGACCTTATCGTGCTCTACAACTGCCTGAAGGGAGGCTGTAGTGAGGTGGGTGTTGGTCTCTTCTCCCAAGTAGCTAGCGATAGGATGAGAGGAAATGGGCTCAAGCTGCGCCAGGGGAGGTTTAGGTTGGAAATTAGGAAAAATTTCTTCACGGAAAAGGGTAGTCAAGCATTGGAACAGGCTGCCCAGAGAGGTGGTGGAGTCACCATCCCTGGAAGAGTTCAAAAAAATGTGGCACTCTGGGACATGGTTTAGTGGGCATGGTGGTGTTGGGTTGATGGTTGGACTGATGATCTTAGAGGTCCTTTCCAACCTTAATGATTCCTAGTTTTACTTTCATTATAAATAATCCAGCCACCAAGCCAGGAAACATGAAATTGCTACTCTACCCTTAATTGGTTTAGTGGGAGACTTGGTAGTGTTAGGTTAATGGTTGGACTGGATGATCTTAAAGGTCTTTTCCAGCCTAAACGATTCTATGATTCTATGACAGTAGGCAGCTGGAGGAAGAGAGCAGTTCAGGGCTGCCCTGGGGAGAGCAGGAGGAATTCAGGCATCTGGGAGCCACTGATGAGTGTGGGTCTGTCCATACCTTGGCCAGCTGCAGTCCTTGTGTACATCCTCCCTAGACAGGGCACGTTTCCTTTTGGTGGCTTAGAGGTGTTACATGAGGGTTGGAGCTACGCTAGGCTTGCTTTTGTAAAAGAAGAATTTGGGGGAAACGGGAAACAAGTCCATAGGAAACCAAGCTCATGGAGCTCCTTGATTCTTAAAGCTTTTAAGTCATGAACATATGATTGTGTGAACATTTCAGCTTTCACTTAAAAATCACTAATTTTCCCCTGTATGAATGTGGAGAAAGATATAAAAAAAGAAAGTCAAGGAGCTAAAAATAAAATTGTGTTTTAAAACATTTAAATCAGTCTTAAATAGTTTGTGCTGTAGGAAAGGAGGTTGACCTTTAATTATTTGAATGCTTGGGATTGACAATACTGCAATTGTATTGCAACTCTAAAAGCTGGAAGCATTCCCTAATCCTTTTGCAGCTCTTTCCCATATGAAACTGGAGTTCATGGTCTTATAAAATAACCTTAGTGCTGTAAGAGCACAGAATTCAGCATAGGCTCAGATGTCTTAGAAGGGCTTCTTCTCTGTCTTTGGGCTTGAAAAAGTCACATGAGTAGTTCTTTTTGACCTGGGATTGATTGAATATGTTCTCAGTATATCACTTTTAGTAATTAAACTACTGTCTTAGAGGTAGGATTCATCTCTTTTCCTGAAGAGAGAAAAAAAAGCTATACCCTAGTCTTTTTCAGGACCCGGTAGACCTGACACAAATACAGCCATGGCAAAGGTGCTGTCTGTGCACGGTAAAAGGCTGTCACATTGGAGAATACGGTGATTGAAAAGAGTTTCCCAGCCTCACATTGGAAAAGGATGTGAGTCAATATTGATGGTTTATGCTGGTCTGGAACTGTTTGTGGGGCAGCGCATTCTGTCATAAATGGTTTTAGCCTTGCTAGCCCCCCTCTCTCATTTCCTTAACTGGTCTAGATTCTTGCTGACATCACTGGCTGCTGTGGGCAGCCTTCAACCAAACACAACTAGCAAGATAGTTAAGCCTGCCTGCAGTTATCCTCACATGCACTGGCCTGAATAATTCTGTTGTAAATGTATGTCTCAACCACGCTACTCTGCCAGGAAGTTGTAACGTTCCTTACCCAGCCCATGAAAGGGGTTTTTTTGGTCTTTTGGATCTAGATCTAGAAAATTCCTTCATAATGTGACAAAAATCCTTTTGTCTCTAGGTTCCATCTATATTTTCTCTCTGCCTCTTGAGGAATCTTACGGTGTGTGGAGATACAGTTACCTCACAGCTCAGGTGGGGCTGATCTTTTAGGGCAGGTGGGATGTGACTACTAGAGCATCATGAGCTAAACATCTAATCCAAAAGTGATGCAGTTCAGAAAACATGATGTAGTACTCTTGTGTTTCCCTGAGGGCTAGGCAGCACTAAACCACCAAAAGAGAGTGAGCTAGAGCTTATTTCTTGAAGAAGTGCAGCCTTTTGGGAAGGACCCACGCTGGAGCAGTTTGTGAAGAACTGTACCCTGTGAGAGGGACTCCACGCGGGAGCAGGGGAACAGGAGGAGGCAGGAGGAGTGTCGGAGACAAAGCGTTGTGAACTGCCCCAACCCCTGCTCCCCATTCCCCTGCGGCACTCGTGGAGGGGAGGAGGCAGCAGAAGAGTCAGGAATGAAAGAGTGGAGTTGAGTCTGGGAAGAAGAGGGGGTTGGGGAGAAGGTGGTTTTAGTTCTCACTATGCTATTTTAATAATCCACTCTTTTTAATTAACAATAAATAAAATTAATCTTCCCCAAGTTGAGTCTGTTTTACCTGTGATGGTAACTGGTGAGTGATCTCCCTGTCCTTACCTGGACCCATGAGCATTTTTATCTTATCTTCTCCCCCCGTCCTGCTGAGGAGGGGGAGCGAGAGAGCGGCTGGGTGGGCACCTGGCAGCCGGCCAATGTCAACCCACCACACTTCCTTAATTATGAAGCCCATCTGGTGTATGGTACCCTGAGGGAATACCCCACACCTTAGGGAGGATGCAGTATGGAATGGGGAAGCAGAGGAAGTGGTGTGTTTCTTGTACCTTTTTTCTCTTTTACAGTAGAGGTTCTAGAAGGGCAAGGACAAGTGTGCCTTCCCAGCTTGGGCAGTCACACTTTTTGACTTGTGCTGCAAATTTAATAAAGTCATTAATAGCTCAGGTACATAAGTAATTGGATTTTCTGTGACAACTCCCTTTCCTGAATATTAACTGCTACTCATATCCAGCTATTATAGGATTTTACCTGCTGGCTTCAGCATATTTATATTAATTATACAATAGAGGAAGCTGCAACAATGTGATTTTTTTTTTTTTTTTAAAGTACAGAGCCACTTGGTATAAGACTTTGTGTATATGTGGTTTCACTCCAAATGTATGAAAGTCTTGTGCTCATTCAACAACCAGATGTAAAGTGATTATTGCACATAGTTAGTGTTGAGCCATCACTATTAGCCAATTACACTATTGCAAGTGTAATTTTAGTGCTCTGTACTCCCTAACAGAAACCTTTTTACTATTTAGTGTTTATGATTTCTGTCCATCTGCCTTTTTTTTTTTTAACTAAAGCTGATAAATTTTCAAACAAGCAAATTTAGAGATATTTCCCATGGAAAGTTGTTAACTCGAGAGTCCAAGTTCCTACCTATGAAAAATTCATCTAGGGGGATTCAGGTTCTAAGACTGCGAAGTTTATTTTAAAATATTTTTCATGTGTAGTGCATGTCTGTGTTAAAAAAGTACAAAAGAAAAAATGTTGTTCATTTGTGGGGTATTTGAAGCATAAAAATAGCGTAATGGAACGTGGAAGCTTTTAAGGCAATTCTAATCAACATTGACCAACTCACACAATTCTTGAGAATTTTAATAATGCTTGACACTATCCTGCTTCAAACATTCTTCATAAAGTTCTATGTGAATTTTTCTGTTCTGAAACAGTTTAAACCTTCGCAGTGGAAATTGAACAAACTGGTCTGCAGTGTGACTGTTACTGGTTTTGGTTATTTCAGAGGGATGTCAAGTGAAGACTTCATTAAACCCAGATCGTCTCCTGTCTGCAATTGGGATGGTTAACCCTGTTGTTGATAGTAGACCCATGCGAGTAGTACATATGAGACACTCAAGATCATTGCTGCATTAACATGAAATTAGGAGAGCTAAATAAAATGGCAAATTCAATCTTTCCCATTTATTTCCTATAAAATTACTTAAATTATGATTTCTATTTAATAAGCCACAGCAAAGGTGAATTCTCGAAATGAGCTTGTGCTGATGGAAAGCCAAGTTATTTTTTATTTTGCTTTTATTTTGCTTGCAAGAGCTAAGACACATGAGTAAAAGCAAAATAAATGGTGTTATTTAGGGTGGGTTAGGATAACCTCATGGAAAAGGTGAAGCAATTTTTCATCAATATTCCTATTTCCTGAACTACCTGGTTTGGAAATATGCATCACTTTTTAGGAATCCCTTTCAATTTTTCTTAGAAATCATCTGTAAATGAGGGTTGTGTTAGATGCAAATGATCTTCTTTCCCTTGGGAGAGTAACTTTCATTTTGCTGAGTAATCGCTATACACCTTTTAAAGAATAGAATAGTTATGCCAAATAATACCACAGCCTAATTCAGTTACTTTGCAAGATTTAATGCTAACAAAAAGAAACAGGAGAGTGATGCAGCAGCAATAAAATCATTAGACAGCAGAAGGGAGCTCATGACAATAATGAAGACAGAAGTAATAGTATTTTGTAGGTAAAACAAAGCTGGAAAAGAACACATCATCCAAGCAGCTGTCATTTTTCTAAGGAGCCAGTTGCTTATAGTTTCATTTTTCAGAAAAGCTTCCAACCTGTAAAAAAACCCAAAAGCTTGGACAAAAGCCTCATTGACCTAAATATTACTTAATGTGTGATTTCCAGTGCATTACACAGTTCTTCAGAAGTTTCTTTTGTGGTCAGCATAATTGTTTTCTAAATCTTTATCATCAGTACTGCCAAAATGAGGTAATGCTGCTGCTCTTCCTTCATTACATTTCTTACTCTCCCCAAATTATGAGAGGATAATATTTAAGTGTGTTAGGATAACTACAGGTTCATAAGAGCATCCCCCTTCCTGGGGGCTCAGTTTCTGGGGCTCAGGGCCAGCTCTGGGGTGGTGCAGCCCGGGGCAGCCCCCTTCCTGCTGGGGACAGTGGAGGGATGCTCCACCTTGACCTTGGACCTGCCTCACTGCTTGCCTGATGATCTGGACTCTTGATTGAAGCTGGCCACCATCTGCGAGCCTGCCCTCATCCGCTTGCCTCAAGCATCCAAGCCCTGGCTGGCGAGGCCCCTGCCTTGCCAGCCCCAGCATCCCGCTCGGATTCCCAGTCCACAGGGAGGTAGTGTAATCAGACAAATTGCTCTCCAAGGACCGTGGGGAATGGAAAGCCTTTGTGAAAAGAAGCATCTTATGTGAGCTTTGTGAAGAAATGAATTCACAGATATACAGTAGGTTATTAACAATTACATTCAAAAATGTAATTATTTTCAGCAGAGATTCACAAATCAATGCTGAATGTAGAATTTTAATATGAAAGATGTTTTATTATTTCATAATTTGCTGTTAAATGTAAAAACAGGTTTATTTTGGTTGAAAGAAACACTATATAGTGTCAGGCAAAGGTTTTTGGAAACTAGTAATTAGTCTAGGGAAAAAAAATGGTTAAAAGTTTGCTGGGAAATACCATTAAGAGAGAAATAAAAGAAGTCTCAGTGTTGCAGTGAAAAACATTATTTTAGTTAAACTCCAGAGAAACAATCTGAAAAACAGCATGTACTGTATCTTGAGACAAATCTTTAATTGAAAGCTCTGGGACACCAACAGAAATTACACTTTCATCACTGACAGGTTGGATACTGCAGCTAACTCATTCACAGCGGGGGAAATGTGAGGTCAAAACTAAGTTTTGGAAAAGAAATTTTCATTTTTCAAAAAATATGAGCTTTGCCTGTATAAAAGAGAGATAACTATGAAAGGAAATTAACTAGTTTAGGAGTTTGCTGTATGGGGTAGAATTTCGTGGCAGTTCAAGCTATAGAAATTGGTAAGGAATTATTTATAAAAATGAGGTTCATTGCTTTTAAGCTAATGAAGGATGGAAAGAGATTTTCTAACCTTCTACTTGAAACCTTTATTCAGAAAAAAAACCCAATTTTTAGAAGCAGACTTCCCATATTGATAAGTTACCAGCTGTTTTCACCATATTTGTACACATCCATAGAACCAATAAAGTGTTTCAGATCAGTGGTTTCAAGTATGTTCATAAGAGAAAGTGATTGCTGCAGCAAAAGCTAGGGACATGCAGCTCGAGGACAAAATGGATCAAAACTGAAGACAATGTTGTGATAATTAAAATAGATACAAAATTAATCTATAAGTGAGGAGATATCTAACTGTTATAGGAGAGAGATTCTCTCTCCTTTTCCTCTCTCTTCCTCTCAGCTTTTCCCACAGGAAGAATTGGAACAAATCTAATTAATTTTAAAGAGAAGCTTAATCAGTATATGCAGGAGGCTATACGATGTAGTTGAATCTGACTGCAGAGAACTGAATGAAAACTACTAGAGGTACTGGGAAGGCTGAGAAAAGGAACTATTAGCCTACTGTTCTACCAAGTGATACGCATTGGTGTTTACTAAAATGCTCAACTAAAGGAGATGGCTAACAGAACTGCTAGCTGCAAAGGGTAGGTTTCCAGAGGAAGAGAGAGATAGAGAAAAATAGGGGTTTCTGGAGAAAGAGAAAGACAGCTAGAGAATATTTAGAGAAATTAGATGTTCATCAGTTTGGCTGGACCTGATAAATTGGGTTGCTTAGACAGTAAGCAATCTTAAAAATACTAGCAGTTATGAAGAAAACATATGGCGGATTGGAGAAGAATGGCAGAACTGGAAAAGGGCAAATACAGTGTCTGTTAAAAAAAAAAAAAGAAAAAATAGAAAACAGGAAGTTATCATTTGTAAATTTAACTTCTGGTGGAAAAATCTGGAACTAACATGATCTCTTTAGTGAGCTGGAATACGGAACAGAGTGTACACATGTTAAATTGGTAGATGGTAGGAAACTGGCAGGATCTCTAAGAATGCAGAAAAGATATGCTAAGAATTAGAAGTGACCTTGGAGAAGTGATCTGAAAAAAACAGAATGAAATTCCCTACAGACCTTCTTTTATGTATCTGCTCATAATTAAAACATCTGTCCATAGTATCTATCCCATCTAGAGCTATGTCTGTGATATAACCACTGTTTAATGCAATTGCATAAAACCAAACTAAATTACTAGTGCTATCAGTAACGGTCTTCATCTCAACAGCAGAAGCTGTATCTGATACAACAGTAACATTTGGATAAACCTGAGCATTCAGTAACAAAGAAAGCATTCTGAAGAAAAAAAGAACCCTGAACTTTACATAGCTTTTGCTTATACAGGTGAAGCACCCTTAAATAATAGATGTGTTAGTGAACTTATATTGTCTTGCTTATGGTAGTGTGAGAACAGAATCAGGCTCTCTGATCTATCAAAAATCTTAATGGAGGCCACCAAACACATTTTAATCTATGTGTTTCATCTACATGAGATGCAGAATCGTAACTTATAGTAATTAAAGGTAAAAATAAATGTGTTCTTGGTTTACACATACACTCAGTTATTGTGCTTGAGCTCACTGGTGTCAAAGAAATGTGGTTCTGGCTTCCTAAATGTCCTGTTTCAGGTTTGCTTTCTGAAGTGAACTGCAGATGCATAGTAAGGAAAAAGAAAAGGTCTTGTACAATAAAAAATCTGATTGAAGACCCTTGAAGTCAGTCTTTCCACTGACGTAGCAGACTCCAGAGTAATTTGTTAAAACAAGCTAACTGATTTCTTACTTCAGCTGCTTTGATGCTATACCTATGTTATTTTTCAGAACTGGAAAATCTTCCATTCTTACTGGAAATTTTTCTCTGGTAAACTTTTTCATGTTGAATGGAGTGGCTTAATTGTTTGAAGTTTTGGTAGTTTTCAGTTTCCATGTCTTATGTTCTTCCAATTTTGACAATGTAAAGGAGGGGAAGAGGCTAGAATGAGGTAGGAGCACAAGGAAGAAGGGGTGATGATGAAATAAAAGCAATTATTTCTGTAGAGGTAGGTAGCAGAATTAGGGTTCTGGGATAATCACATGATGAACACTGGAGCATTGTAAATTCTGCTGGCAGGTGTGTCCGCTTCTGTGGGATGCAGGCTTTGCCCTGATGCTCATTTCTTATTACTAACGTAGTTAGTACCATGGGTTATGGTTATTACCTCATTCTAAGATTAAAAACAAGAACAAAATGTGTGACTTTTTGACAAGAAGTGATGTTTTAGTGGCTTTGGGGCATTGAGTCATCACAGACATTTGTGTATCAAATTGGTTTTTAATGGCTACTTTTTGAGATGTGTTATGGCTGCCATTAATAGTGACAGATAGATGGATGCTATAATCAGTTTATGCTTTCATCCCTTTCAGGTGTCCTGTAATGACTTTGAAACCTTGTATTTTCACTCTCTGCTTTCTCAGGAGGTTCTGAGTTACGATGGCTTTCTCTTCAAAGCCGTTGTTTGTTCTTGAGCTCAGGCTGTTCATGGCTTTGGCCAGAGGGAGTCACTGTCATATTTAAAATGCACCACCTCCTCACAGCAGCTGGAAATTAGCGTTTCTGTCTAGTCTTTGTGCACGTGTAAGCCTGCCTGTTAGGCTTGTTTTGAGAAATAAATTGTGGTTGCTTATAAATAACATAATGCTTGTTTTTATTAGAGTAATTTGCAGTGCTGCTGAAGGAGATTGGCACCAATGGATTTTCAAGCTGACTCAGAGAAGAAATGGAAAGCAAGCTGACAAAGCCTTTAGTTGGTAAGCTACTAGAGTGATGGGGTTCAGAATAATTTTATTATTTCTTGGAAAGATGCAAAGATAAGTGATTCTAATGAGAGAAACCAAAACCTGAAGGTTGACTATTATAGAGATTGCTCTATAATATATGCTCTCTATATTGTATATTTACAACTAATTTAACTACTCAGAAGTCTATCAGAGATTAGTACATGATCAGTAATTCTATACCTCATCATTAGTAGTCCTCATGATTAGTAATCCTGTGTGATCTGTGGTTGTAAAGAGTTCCCTTTGGAAGCATTAAACAGAGGAAGTCTTAGTAATATATTTTGTAAAATAGGAGTACAATATACTTTTATGATCCTTATTCATAGTCTTGCTCACCATGTAATTACAATCCCTAAATTCACATTTCCTACTGAAGAACCTGAAATGCTAGCTTTTTATTGTTATTCTGAGTTTGTCCAGTGAAGCTTTATGGGTAGAACTTCCTGCATTTTGTTATTTATTTATTTATTTTTGTTATTTATTTATTATCTTTGCTTACTGTATTAATATGAACCCCACTTTGTATGACAGCCTTCCTTAAGTGCCATCCAAGCCCCAAGGGAGTCAAGGAGGATTTTGACCTTTATTTCACAGGAAATGAATCAGGCTTGTTTATACAGGAGAAAAGCAACTGCATATATGCAACTACAGTTCTAAACTTTATAGTTAAATTCAGGGCCAGTCTAGTACTTAAAACAGTCATGAAAGATCTGGGCAAATTTCAAGTTTGTTTTCTTGGTGGTTTTATTTCTTTTCCTTTTTTTGCCTTGTAAGAAGGAGGAAACAAAAGCAGCATTTTATTCAGAGTCACAAATAGATTTCTGCATAGCTCTTGGGACTATTCTGCTACACAGAGCAGGACTCCTTGGCAGTCCGTTTATTCAGTTCTCAGTAAGGTTTAGAACTATTAATTCTGAGTGTACATTTCTTCACATATTTATTGGAAACTTTGATTATGAATTTATAGATATCTTAAATATAAAAACTATGGAAATGGATAGGAATTTTTAGGAAACAGTTAAAAGCCTTGTGCATAGCAAAATTCTTTTTTCTTGTGCATTTTGGTAGAAAAAGGAGGATTATAATTAAACTAAACATAGTCATTTTCAGAAGCACATAGGGCTGGAAGACATGTAGATTTCATTCATTCATTCATTATTTGAACACAAGCAATATGCAAAGGATTAAATTATTTTTAAAACCTATTAAGATAAAACTGACTCATTAACACCCGTATTAGACTAGAGAAACAGCAGGAAGTGAGCAATCTGCCTTTCAAGTTGGAAATTTATGCTAGAAAATACCAATAAACAATGTGAATAGTCTTGCTGATAGCATTGGGAATGCTATTTAGACTGACATTGCATAGCTAGGTGTACAGTTATCCCACCATCTAGAGGCAAGAATCACTTACATATTTTTCTCCTGCAAGCACCCTAGTCAGATAAAAATAACATTTACTGCAGCAATGATCGCTTATCTGTACCCAAAGGATAAATAAATGTCTTTAAAACTCTGAGAATGGAACAGGAACCACATTTCCTTGAGTCTCATTTTTTTTCTTTCCTTTCTTCTGCTTCTTTCTTCCTACCTTGACTTTCAAGGTTGCAGACAGTGTATGTCCCACACCACCCCTAAGTAAAAAACAAAGGACTTGCACACACACACAACAGACAGCTGTAGGCTGGTGGCCTTTCAGTTGGTTTCTGGGTTCTGTGGAGGTTTTTTTTTCTTCCCAGTTCTGACCTGAGAAAAAGGCTGCCCTGGACCAGTATTGTCTCTCGAGACTGTGGTCATTCTCTGCTCTTTTGAAGATACAGTATTTAGCATCAGATCATCCTGTGGGCCCTTTGAGAAAACAAAATGCTAGCCAATGACTGCATCCACACTGTCATATTAAACATCTGGAAAATGAATTTTAGGGCAAACTGGCATTCTTTTACATCTGACATAACATAACAGGCATCTCAGATCCCTCTGTGAGATACTAGTGTATCCACCAAAGGAAGCTTTGGGTGGGTACAGTGCTTAAAACATCCCGCAGAGTGCATCACCTGCTGTGTGGATCTGGCACTCTGCAGGCTCTGGATGTTCCAGCTGCTCTTGCAAAAGGACAACCTGAAGGAGAACTCCTGAGGATCCTGCATAGAAGACAACCAGAATGCAGGCTGCCTGTGAGGGCACTATGTAAATCAGAAAGATGTGCTCTCTCTAATGGTCTGTATGTAATTGTTCCGCCTTCCCAAAGCTGAAGAATTCATGTAATGGGGGAGTCACTCCTAATCAATAGCAGTGGGTCGTTGGGATGAACTGGAATTTGGAGCACTATATAAAGTGCAGTAAGAAGATGTAGCCAGTTTGTTTAAAGATGCAGCTGACTTGGTTAAAGGTGGCCCAGCCAGATCCTTTATATTCTATGATTGTCATAAAGGTCCGGTTCTGTGATGCCATCAGTTGTGAAAACTACTGAAACTGAAATGAATTTTGCCTAGGTAATGGCAGCAGAATTGCACCCTGTACAACTGTTCTGTGGGATCTTCATCACATTTAAATCAATATGCTTAAAACAACGTATTTATGATTGTACTAATAATTAATTGTTGCTGTTAACCTCTACCCTTATATCAATTCTTCAACTCTGGGAGGATGCAGCAGTTACCTATTGATCATCACAGTTAGCGCATCATTCTGATTTACGTGTCTGAAAGATATTACGATTTGTTGTTGCTAAATTAAAAACAGTTAATTGCTTTCCTGTATTCATTTATATTAAGGAGATCATTTCCTGATAAAATTTGCTGACAGTTCTAAAATGTAAATGCATGCCGTGTACTATTTTTGTGTCTCTATTTTATAGCATGGTTATATTTTATTAGTTTAATTAAATAAAAAATATGAATGAAGAAGTCATTTCTAACTTAGATACTTGATCTTTCAGCTCCAGCGTTGGGATCTGTACAAACTGTATTTGGCATAGTAGAAGTAAGAGGGTCAGGAGAAAAGTGTTTTTTCAACACTAGGTTGAGTTTCTATAGTGACAGATAAAGTTTCATCTGGGCATAACTACCATTTTGGGTGCTTATTCCTTTGGTAGTCACTTGCGTGCTTGTATATGATACTACCTGTGTTAGGGAGTGTTAATCCCATGACAGTAACTGCAATAAAGTGGTGCTGCAGAGATTACATCTGTGAGATGAACTGGGGTCAGTAACTTCAGTCAGAATTCGGCAGGGTGAAGACTGGCCCCAAGATGCTGCTGTTGTGTAAGAAGTTAAGTAGGAGCCGCATCATCTCTTGAATATAGGCTGTGTTATTCCATAACGTTATGGTTCTTTTGCACTGGGAAAGCTATTTGCCAAAGTATCTGCACCCAGAATCAGTGGAAGCCCCAGGTTATGGAGCCCAGTGCTTGTGGATGTGGATACAAGATTTGAGCTATGTACTTCTATAAAAGCTCCCATCTGTTTCTCAGCGCAGCCTCAATTACATCCCATGGCTCTTGCAGCAGCTGCACCTCTAGGACATCCAGCTCTTAGTACTTTTCGTGTGATCACAGAAAGTAAACTAGTACTGACAACACCATCTTAAGTCCAGTGCCTTTCCCATGAGGATGTTGAAGGCAGTTTCCACCCATAATTTTGCCCTAACTGATTAATCAACATGGCTAGCAATGTGGCATGATTTTCATGGGACCTGGTTGGCCTTGTAGTTCGTATGTTCTAGTCTTGCAGCCTTCTTCAGTGCTAAGGGAGTTGAACCACCTGCACATTTGCTTGTAACATGAATCCAGAAGTTGGCAGAATCTTCCTGTGGATGGAGAAGGAGGAATGAGACAGGTGACAGAGCGCTCTGTATGGGTTTTGTCCTCCTTACCTAAGACCAGCACATCCTTATCCTCACCTTTTATTGTATCCTACCTGATATAAATGTGGTAGAAAGAGAGGCAGCAGGTTAATTGTAGATACAAAGAGATAAAGACAGGATTTTTCAAATAAGTCTGTGCCAGTCTGGAGAATTTATTTTATTTTCATGTCAGAAAAGTTACTGAATTAAAACCAATCTGAAATTATTTACCTTTACTTGAGGCCATCCATTTAATTTAATGCAGTACCAGCCACTGATCTGTTGGTTTGGGTTTTTTTTTTTTTTAACAATTGTATGTAGTACGTACATGCTTTGAGCATAAAGTCCAGCAAGAGATAGATGTTAGCCCAAACTTCACAGCTTCCAACACTGCAAGAATGTAATGGGCTCCACAACTGGCAGTCCTGGTGGTGGGAGGTATAGCCTGATGGATTCTAGTGGCAGCAGCAGCTCAGTGGCTGTAAAGCACTGAGTTCAGAGGATGAAAATGCATTAAGCAAGTGCTGTATACTTTCACTAATCTATCACAGCACAATCTATCATGCATCTCCTTTTCCTTGGATGAAATCGCCTTCTAGCAACATCAGCACAAATATTTGGAAGAAGATAGGGAAACATATGGCTTGCAGTACTTCACTGACAAATTGCTTCAGCAGAAAGCATGCCTTTTCATTTACCTTCTCAGCCAATACTTAGAGTTAATCACAGCAGCTAAGTGCCACTGCTGTGCCATATGGAAGCAGAGCTAACTGTGTTAACAGAAATTTAAACACATGTGGGGAGAGTCACAGGAATTATGAGACCTGGGAGTGTACATTTAATAGTCAGACAGGAACACTTGACAGAAAAGAGAGGAAAAAGTTGCACATTTCTTGAATCTTACTCTTTCCAAGACACTCTCTCTTTTGGCTTAAGCTTTCACCTCATATGCTCCTTCACATATCACTGTGCTCCGTAAGTTTTAGCTACTTGATAGAATAGGCAGCAGTAACACTGAGAATGCAGTCCTGATCTCACTGAAATCAGTGGCAAGACTAGGGTGAGCCAAAATTTCTCTTTTAATGTAGATTCAATTCTATGAAAAAAGTTGGCTTGAAAAAAAAGAAAACCCAAAACCAAAACCATTTCTGCTGTCTTTCTAAATATTACAGGAAAATGCCACAACTGGATCCCTCTTCTCCGGTTACTTGCCATTATGATGAATTATTGGGTTATGTTGTGCTTTGGGGTTCCAGGTCTAAGGGATTGTCTTGGCAGCTTTGCTGTATCTTCACTTTAATCAATTATGTAATCAAATTGTCCTTCCTCTTCCAGTGTTCTGTAGACCTCTCTTGAAACTGTTAGAAAAGATTTAGAGGATGCTGGATGCGTTCAGTTGAGCACATAACTCAAAAATCTCATTACCACTCAGAGGAATATTCAGAACAGGCCTATTTAAATCATGACAGGCTCAAGTCCAAATTTGGACAGTTAGTAAATTCTTTCCAGACCTCATGAGAATGAGTTAAGGTAGGATTCATCTCATCTGACTTTAGCCATCTCTAGTTTGGCTGTCTCCACCTAAGCTTGCTACCTGATGCTGTCTATATACTCAGAGTGGGGAGAGGGGTGGGAAATAGGCAATTTTAAGGCACATCAGTAATTTGACCTGTTTTACACATCTACTTTAGGATGATATGAATTGTTCCCTGAGCGTGCCTGTGCCTTTCCAATGACTGGTGCGGCAGCCTAAAAGGTAAATATCTACATTGTAATACATCTAGTTAGGTGAGATTCACTCCCTCTGGGATCACCTTTCATTTTCCTGCAGGACATCTATATTCCTCCACAATTTTCATTTTCCACCATAGTTCCCAACTGCTGTACCATGGCTAAGTGGCCCAACAGAATTGAAACCAAAGCACTGATTCCTACTAGCTGACCTTGGAGAAGTTATGTAGTAGACATGGTAGAAGCTGGGTGGCCTTTACCATAAATGGTTGATAAGGTGAAAAGAATGGATACAGAAGAGAATCAAACTAATTTAAGGATTAGTGGAGACATACGAATATGTACTTAAGCTCATAAAAATGGAAAATAGAACTTTAAATACACCACTGTTTTTTGACACTAGATGGCAACAGTATACATTAGAAATAGTGGCTTCTCAACCAGTAAAAATAAACATTACTCAAGGAATTGAATGGAGAATCATAGAGATTATTTTTTAGAATAGATTTTGCATGAAATTAGAAAACAATAAAGTGTATTTAGAGTACCATATGTTTCTGCTATCAAGAGATAGAACCCAGAGAAACTGACGTAAATTTAATAGAAAAGCTTATACCTACTCTGAGTTAGAATCTGCCCTCCCATGAAAGAATATTTATTAGAGGTTCATCAATCTAAACAAAGGCTAAATGTAGCTTTTACTGACTGGATGATTACAGAGGGACTGCAGGTCAAAGGCTCCGCTCCTTTGCTCCTCAACTTCCTAAATAGATCCCTGTATGCATAGAGCTCTGAGAGCAATTTTGGTTTATGATCAAACACATTTGTGGAATTTATGAATCAAATTTTCATTTCCATCTCTGCAACAGAGAGTAGTAGACACTATGCTGTATGACTCATTTAATTTAAAAAAAAAAAAAGACTGAAAGACTGCAGAGGAATGAAATTGTGGCGTTACTTCAGGAGGCGAGATCGCAGCTGCATTTCTCCTTTCACAATGGTCTAAACCTTTTGGTTTGGTTGCTGTCATTAGCCAGTGCAGAGGAACAGAAGGATGTGCATTTTTGATGGTGGCAGTTCCTTTTCCTTTCCTGATGCACTTGAGATACCAAGTTGGGGTAATAGCATGGATATATCTGTGTAGGACTTCCCAGCTGCTCAGGAAAACTTCCCTAATCCTCAGTGCTCATTGGTTTAGGATAATTTTTCTGAATATAGCTTTCTCACTGTGGTGATTTTTAGGATACATATCTCCATCCCAGCCAGACCCAGTACACTCTCATTTGAACTTGCCAGGTTCCCACTGGTGTAGTTTACGGAGCATTCCATAACCGTCAACATCCCATGAGTGCTGGTGAGTCATTAGTTCTGTGATACCGTAATATGATTTGTACAGTAAATGGGAACATTGGACCTTAAAGAATCGAAGAATGGACTATTTAAGGATTCACAAAATGTGGAGTAAAATTCCTGGACTATTCACAAATATATCCTTTTAATATTGCTACCATTTTGAAAGAAAAAAAAATCTCATTTCATTTGTAGAATATTCTTCTGGGCTCTGAAGCTATCCTTTTAATATTGATACTATTTTGAAAAAAAACAAACAAACAAAAATCCTGTTTCTTTTGTAGAATATTCTTCCGGGCTATGGATGAGTTTCCCGTAAAACAAAGTGGGCACTGACTGAATTAGCATGCTGCAGTTTTCCGCAGGACTAAAACCACAGCAGTGCTCATGACTACACAATAAAAGACTATAGCGATCTTTTGGGGGGGCAGGGTGAGAATTACCTGCTTTTTTGGTATGAAATCCTAAAATAGAGTAGGCATTTGGAATGTAGGCACTGAGGCCATCTTCCCAACTGCAAGAGCTGCCTCTATATTGTCTTTTAAGTGGACTCTTCCTTCTACCTTCAAGCAGAAGCTCACTAGGGATCCACATTATCTATATTCAGGTCTGTGCTATGGTCAGATAGCGTGTGTATCCAGGATTCAGGTTCTGAGCTTGCCAGTACGTATTTCTGTGGAGAGGAATTCTGTAGCATCAAGCACAGGCAAACTTTTAACCCAGTCTCAAAGGTTCACAATCCACAGGATAACTTTCAGTTCCCATGTGACTTTGAGGTGAGGTATGTCCTAAGGGAAATATTTTTGGAGGAGAGAAACAATGACCTTTCTTTACTGTTAGGTGAATATGGTAACTTCATATTTCACAGATGTGGAGTATGAGGCAGAAAGATTAAGTGAACTGCTCAAGGCTATAAAGAAAAATTTGTATCAGAGCCCAGATCAGAAGGGAGGAACTGCTGACTCCCAATGCTATGCTAAGATACCTCTCTCTGTTAAAATAGGCCTGTGAATCACCCTAAAAGACAACAGTAATGCTTTATGAGCACTGCAGAGGCTATTAGTACTGTTGAGAAGGGACTTCTTTATGTATGTGCAGCAAAAATAATTCTTAACTCTTATAAGCATTTATTAATATTTAAATCATTCACAATAAATCCAGCAAAACACATGGTGTGTCAACCCTGCCTTCCCAGGACTGTCCTTGGACTTGCTTTTATCTAAAAAAATCCTATTACTATTATTGTTTTTCAAAATGTGGTTTTCAAAGCCTGTAAAAACTACTTTGCAGTCATGTCTGCTTCCTGACACTGCTTTACTTTTCCAGCCTTAGGAGGTATTTATAAGA
This sequence comes from Pelecanus crispus, assembly GCF_030463565.1. NCBI lineage: Eukaryota > Metazoa > Chordata > Aves > Pelecaniformes > Pelecanidae > Pelecanus > Pelecanus crispus. Next base: position 109,879,748 of record NC_134645.1, read on the forward strand.
TATTGTAAGCTGCTTGGTGGCAACAGTGCACAGAGGGAGAAAAAAAATCCTAATGTGAGCCTTTGTATTTCAGGACATACCTCCATTTGATTCTGAATGATAATATCTGCTTATTTTCTGTCCTCTTTCAGATATGAACAATTTTATTGTCCCTGTGGTGAATACTGTGTCTGCATATGAGACAAATTGTGTGCCTTTGCCTTTCCTGACACAGCTAGAAAGAGCAGAAGACTCAGCTCAATGATCCTTTTACTAGGGGAAGGAGGAGAATCTAGGATGTCTGGGAATAGTAGGAAGACTCTCTTGGGCACTACAAAGCTACATTCCAGAAACTGTGTTTCTGCAGAAGGAGATTTGCAGGTTGAACAAGAGCAGACCTGTTAAATACATGTCTACATGAGCTACCCTCTTCTTTGGTGTAGGCAGTACATTAACTCAGGCTAGTATATCTCAAAGGACAATGATTCAACAAAAAACATGCTTGACATAAATGACATGCAAATCCCTCAGAAGTCAGTGGGATTTTAGCATATACTAACTAACGTACCTGTCTTATTTGCAGCCTTTAGCTGCATAGCAGTGTGAGGCATTTTATTGTTGCTCTACAACTTGCAGAGGATATTCCATTTCCCAAACCTTGCAGGTTATAACTGGCTTCCCAAGGCTGTGTGTTGGGACCTAAGGACTTGGACTTGTCCTTAGGTCATGAGGAAGTGAGGAAAATATTTTGGCAGTATCACAGGTATTTTTTTACACATCTGACTAACGCTTACAATATGATGATTGAAAGTAAAATAGAGGTACAACCAAACACCTTGTGCTTGAACTGTTGAAGTACATTAAGGCACAAGAAAATTAAGACACTGTCTTAATGTCAAATTGTCTAATTATATATATTGTGGAACCAAATATACTGCAGTGCATCAAGGAACCAATCCTGGAGGTTAAACTCCAAACTGAGGAGGTAGGAGATAAAGAGCATTTGTGTTGTGGAAGTTTTGCTGGTGTTCCTCAAAGGACTGTTTCTGTGGACAGATTCAACTGGTTCAGAATAGAGGGTTTGCCATTGAGAAGGCAGATCTGTGCAGAGGGGACAAAATGCAGCATCTGCTCTCCAGCTGTACCACTGTTGCCACAACTGTACCACAGCAGGATAAAAAATGCCAAAGAGCATCTGCTTCCAATGTATATTTGAAACTGAACAATTTTCATTTACACTCTGTGCTAGCACTCTAATTGCTTCTGAGGTTCAGCTATAAAGTAATTCTCAGCTGGACTGCCTGTGAAACTCATTTTGCTTCAGTTACTTTATCATCAGTTAAGATCAGCTGGATCACTTTGGTTGATAGTTTGTAAAACATGTGAATTTGAAGTCAAAAGGCACACTTCTCTAGGTCAGCACTGCAGTAAGTCAGGAGTAACTCCACTTAATGGTGCCACAGTGGTGTGTGAGGAGGAAGCAGGCCAGAAATGTCATGGGGGAGGTTCTCTTGGCAATCCAATTCACATGGCTGAGGCAATGATTTTCGCTGAGTTTCAGAAAATAATGTCACATATTCTACTGAATAACTTGGTCTTCTGTCTCCCTCTGAACATGACAAGCTTCTTGGAAATTCTGGATTATAAGGTAAATTTCCGATGTGTATGGGATGTGATGGGAGCCCTTTGCATTCTGGTAATCACTAACTAATCAATAGTCCCCAGAAGTCAAGATCAGATAGCACAGATGGGCTTGGAGAGGTATCAGTGACTGGCATAGCATAGAAAGGGCTCCAAGACTGTGGGGTCATCTGTTATTTTCTCTCAACCATGAAGTGAATTATTGCTAAAAAGGTGCAAGGCCTTGAAGAACCAGGCCTGAAGTTTTATAGGTTATGGAGGACATTTGCATACTTAAGTGTGAAATGAACTAAAGTAACTTGAAGAGAGAAACAATATAATAAGTTGCACACAACCTCATGCACAAGTAAGCATTAAACATGAAAGAGATCTAGTAACATCATCCAGATGCAGTAAGCTCTCACAAATGACACGGTTAATTGTTGTGGTGTCTGATGTCTCAGACAAATGTCCCACCATGTTCTCTCATCTGGAAACAAAAATTAGTTTTCTGTATTGTTAGTAGGTTTTCACTTGACTTGCAGACATGAGCTCATGCAGATACTTAGCAAGAAAATCTGCACAGGCTTGTTTATGTACAAATACCGTAGCTCATTAGCTTGATGTCCTCAGAAAATCACTTTTAATTACTTGTGATTTTTTTTAAATCATAAATGTAGTCCCAGATTTTTCATTAAAATTAAATGCTGCATCCCAGGTCTACTTTCACAACACAGATATGTAATACTGTTTTTCCTTAATCAATTATTTGTATTCAGTCACCTGCATAGCTAGCCTCTTTGAAGCTATCCCTATTCACATTTATCATATATACAATGTCATATTTTCTTCTTCATTTAGCTGTTATCTCACTGATTGTCCTTGGTTAATGTGCTGGTTTTGGCTAGGATAGAGTTAATTTTCTTCCTCGTAGCTAGTATGGGACTATGTTTTGGATTTGTGCTGAAAACAGTGCTGATAATACAGGGATGTTTTCATTATTGCTGAGCAGTGCTTACACAGAGTCAAGGCCTTTTCTGCTTCTCACCCCACCCCACCAGCGAGTAGGCTGGGGGTGCACAAGAAGTTGGGAGGGGACACAGCTGGGACAGCTGACCCCAACTGACCAAAGGGATATTCCACACCATATGACATCATGCTCAGCATATAAAGCTGGGGGAAGAAGAATTAAGGGGCGGTGGGGGGGGGGGGGGGTGATGGTGTTTGTCTTCCTAAGTAACTGTCACGCATGATGGAGCCCTGCTTTCCTGGAGATGGCTGAACACCTGCCTGCCAACGGGAAGTAGTGAATTAATTCCTTGTTTTGCTTTAATTGCGTGCATGGCTTTTGCTCTACCTATTAAACTGTATTTATCTCAACCCACAAGTTTTCCCACTTTTACTCTTCTGATTCTCTCCCCCATCCCATTGGGGGAAGGGTGATCAAGCGGCCATGTGGTGCTCAGTTGCTGGCTGGGGTTACACCACGACAGTTAAGTTACTTAAACTTCTGTGGGCCACCATTACATGGCTTGATCTAGTATAGGTATTCTGCTTTAAAGCTGCTTTTTATCTTTTCTGTGCTTTCTTAGTAATGTCACTTCCCACATGCATTATGAAGTCTGCCCATAAACGTGTTAGCATAAGGGAATGTATGCGTCAAGCATTTTAGACCCTTTAGGAATTGTAATTAAAAGGTTTAAATTCTAAAAACCAAACCAAACCAAACCATTTCTCTAAAGTAGCATTAGCCATCTTTTTCACTAACTTTGTTTTGTTCCTGCTACAAGTCACTTCAGACTGTGTTATTAACAACTCCCAGCAACGAGGTTGTTTACATCCATTCAGCACACTGAGAAGAAACCAGAGTCTTGTAGATAGCGGCGGCGGTGATTGTGCAAGTCTGATCCTGCTGTCATTCAGATGAATCAGACAACAGTGCAGCTCCAGTAGCCATTTGCTCAGGTTTTAAGGGTGAGTACTGTACAACCCAGAAATGAACATGTAGCCCAGGAATTAACAGTTGATGTGACCATCAAAATAAGAGGACAGCTATTGTGCCAGGGAAGAGGAAAGGCTGATAAAAAGTGTGGTCCTAAATAATTTTACTTGTGAAATAATCCATGCCCTTTTCTGAAAGTGCTGAAATACTAGTTCAAGAGACTGCCTTGGAGTCTAATTCAGATAACATTATCCTGAATATGTAAACTGTTGCCTATTTTGAGTAGTATATTATTTCCTGACTCAGACTGCCTTCAGCTGTTACTATTAATCAAATGCCAGAGGCAACTCCAGAAAGCCTTTATATCTGTAGTGAAGAATGATGGATAGTTTGTAAAATGTTTAGGCATCCTTCACAGAGAAAAGTGCTGTTTAGGTGTGTGGTATTTTTATTATGGTAGGTCAGTACAGTTTGTGTATTAAGAACAGCAACAGGGGAATTACAATGCTTAAACAATGTTAAAATCTGCTATCCTGTTATTACCACATCTAAACACCAAACGTTTCAGAAGGAGATTTAATCAAGTACTTAATAAAAATATAGCTTTACTGTATTCAATGAAATCATTGAATAAATCCTTCTAATTATACTGGTATTGAACTATAAATGCAGAATCAATGTAAATCATCCAAGGCACTTCAGATGATATTGTCATAGGAAGGCAGACTTCAAACTATTTTACTTACACAAATTCTTAGACAAATGCTTCTTTTTTTTAATGCCTGAATGAAATAGAAATATTTCAGTGCTTCAATTAAAAGTTATAAAACTCATATGGCAACTTCATGAAGAGAATATGAAACTGCCATTTAAAAAAGACCCCCAAAGAAGAAGTAACTTAGGGCAGGATATTCAGTACTTGCATCTCTGCCTGTTATTACAGAGGTATCATACTTCCATGCTCAGATGCTATTCTCAGTTGTTCATAATGTTAGTACTTACACCCATCAGAGCTGAAACTTGGAGACTGTGTTTGCACCATGAGGCTAAATACAGCCAGGGCACCTGACTGCCTATACTGCTAATTGTTAGCCTGCATCCTGGCAAAAATTTGTCCCGTGCAAACCAGCAGTCTCCCAGCTGATGGCTGGACATAGTTTGGTCAGCACAAACCAGGGAGACAGTCAGGCTGCGGCTGTTCTGTTTTGGGACATAAGAAAATTTAGCAGTATGCCTGCAAGACGTATTACGTTACTTGGCTACTCAGTGCTAGGGAACCATCTCTGGAGTATTTTATTAACTAACACAGTCATAGCATAAGTGGCAGGTGTCAGGCTCCTACTAATTTTTGCTTGTTTGGAAAATTTCAGTGAAAATAAAGAAATTTTTTACTAAGAATAAAGTAGAAGAGAAATACAGTTGTTTTCTCAAGGTAAAACATACTGACAGCCTTTTCTTCTGTTCAGGTATAAAGTTCTCATGCCTTTGAGGCAGGTCTTCCAAATTGGTTGGCTTGGGATGGGACAAAGGGGCATTCAGCACTTTTGTCAAGCCTCCAGCTCTTAAGAAAGACAGGAAACAAGAACATAGTGATCATCTGTAAAATACTTAGCTAAGAGGGAGCCTGGCATCACACAGGAACTCTGTGGAAGAAACAAAGACAGAAAACAATTGCTGGGAGGCTGGAAGCAAAAAGGATGAGCAAAAGCTTCAGTTGCCTTAAGCTTGAGATCGGCTTTTTTGTTCCAGAAGTACCCTGCCTCATTCACTAGAGATCTTCTTATTCCCTCAGGAAATGAGACTGCTACAGATAAGAGCCTCCTTCAGTATTCTGCCTTGATTGATTTGATCCTCAGCACAGCTTGGGAAGAACTGTATGTGGTATGTAATTAAACATTGTACTAAGGCAGACATACAAGGGAGGTCAATAATGTTATCCACATGATGTGGAAACAGATATGTCACTCTGTTGGTAGTTCTTGTTACTCTAGGCAACATCTGCTATGGCTAGCACTCTTTCCTGTGAGAGTCCCAGCACTAAAGCAGCTCCATTATTGCAGGATTTTTAGCATACACTCTGGATGGCTCTGATGCTCAATCTATGGTTTCATCTTGGTGCACCCAAGCTGTTCCATTAAGGAAAATTCCTAAATCTCCCTGAAAAGAAGCTTTACTCACTTCCTTTCTCTTGCAGCCTCAGATATGTCACAAAAACATGTTGGTTTTGTGCTGTTTGCACTGCTGAATTATTGCTTACTGTAACTGTCAGCATGTAGCAGCGTATTTTTGGAGCATTTTTCTAAATCTCCTTGTGATTTGATTCAGGGAAGCCAAAAGAGATTAGACACAGCCACGGTGAGATTTCCTTTGGAGCAGACTGCAAGACCCACCTGTTTGCTAAAGGCTTCCTATCATTACGAATAAAGATGAGGAAAGCAAAAACCAAGCAGTATTTCTTAGAATAAGCTATGGTTCAGGAGCCAAGTCTCTGGTGAGTTTGATTTGTAGAAGTCACAGTGAAAATCTGTCAGCTTGAACCTTAGACAAAAGTGTAGAAAAATATAGGATAACATAAATAACATTGACTATGGAATATATGAATTACCAATCTTAAATTTTACAATGTCTACTGTCATAGTCTTAATTCCATTTCCTTGTATAAACTCTGGGGTTTTCTCTTGACTTTTAAATGAAATTTCAAATTAACAAAGATTTTTGCTGCTGTTAGCATATAGAATCATAGAATCATTTAGGTTGGAAAAGACCTTTAAGATCATCCAGTCCAACCATTAAACTACACTACCAAGTCCACACTAAACCAATCTGTGAGGGGATTGAGACCTGCATTTTTTTTACCTAGTTCTGAGAGATCTGAACACAGGATAATGCAAGTCCTGCATTATTAGTGACAATTTCCATATTTTGCTGGTTTGGTTTGGGTTTTTTATGTGACAGCGGTAGATGAAAATGAGAGGTAAATTCACACCACATGGAAATTTTAGAATCATAGAATCGCTTAGGTTGGAAAAGACCTTTAAGATCACAGAATCATAGAATCATAGAATTGTTTAGCTTGGAAAAGACCTTTAAGATCATCCAGTCCAAACATTAACCTACACTACCAAGTCCACACTAAACCAGTCAAGGGTAGACTAGACTAAACCATGTTCCAAAGTGCCATGTCTACCCATTTTTTGAGCGCTTCCAGGGATGGTGACTCCACCACCACTCTGGGCAGCCTGTTCCAATGCTTGACTATCCTTTCAGTAGAGAAATTTTTCCTAATATCCAATCTAAATTGTCCCTGGCCCAGCTTGAGGCCATTTCCTCTCATCCTATCGCTAACTACTTGGGAGAAGAGACCAACACCCACCCTGCTACAACCTCCTTTCAGGTAGTTGTAGAGAGTGATAAGGTGTCTCCTCAGCCTCCTCTTCTCTAAGCTAAACAACCCCAGTTCCCTCAGCCGCTCCTCATAAGGCCTGTGCTCCAGACCCTTCACCAGCCTTGTTGCCCTTCTCTGGACATGCTCCAGCACCTCAATGTCTTTCTTGTATTGAGGGGCCCAAAACTGGACACAGTATTCCAGGTGCGGCCTCACCAGTGCCAAGTACAGGGGGACAGTCACCTCCCTGCTCCTGCTGGCCATGCTGTTCCTGATACAAGCCAGGATGCTGTTGGCCTTCTTGGCCACCTGGGCACACTGCTGGCTCATGTTCAGCCGGCTGTCAACCAGCACCCCCAGGTCCTTTTCGGCCAGGCAGCTTTCCAGCCACTCTTCCCCAAGCCTGTAGCATTGCAACTATATTTTATATAGTTGTGAAGCAAGTAATCGACCAGACTTTTCACCATGACCCACTGAGCCATTAAACATCACCCATTTAATTTCTGAAATCATAAGTCCAAGAGAAGGATCCCTTCTGAATGTGCCTGTGTAAAAGTTCAGGAACTGCGAAACCCCAGTTCTGGTCAATACCTTCTATTTCTTTTCAAAAGTTAAAAAAAAAAAAAAAAAGAAAAGGAGGGAAAAGCAAGTAATATTAAGTGCAGAACCTTCTACAAATGCTGGCAGTCAGGTTAGGGCACAGGGGAGGGGAAGAGGGCATTTCTGGAATAAAAGGCACGTTCTCACAATATATACAGCTACATGGTATCTTGTCTACTGAAGGCTGAAATAGGGAAATCATTAGTTTCAGCATCTTTTGGATGCTCTGATGGATGTTAAGAACTGCATTCATTAAAGGGTAATTCAGACCTAGCTAAGGATAAAGGCATCTTCACACCATCTTTCATCTTTACCTTCACTTTTCTGTACTTTGTCTTCCCGAAGGGTGTCACTGAGTTCCAGCTGAGGTGTATCCCTTAGCAATGGGGTTATGGGGTTACATTTTTCAGCTTCTTGGTGGCGTTACAGGTCTCCTTTGTGCACTGCAACTTGTTCTATTACAGCCTTTGACAAGTAGAGCTCAGTTACACTTGACTCGCAGCAGCACAGGCACTGTAGGTAGTGAAACGTACCTGTAACTGCCTGCCAGTTTTCAAGTTAACTCAGGCAAATAAATTCCTTGTTGAGTCTGCTCTTCCTGCAAATTCAGTGGTCAGAAAAAGGTAATACTTTCCTCAGAAGCAGAAAAGAACTTCACTGTAACAACTTTTCATTGGTTCATATCAGTCACTTTTTCTTGTCTGAGCTAGTATATGGTATTGAGTATGCAAACGCAGAGGCAGAATGTGGAATGTACACTTTCTATAAGTCTCTGGTTGCTAGGTCATTATCTCGCTTGTTGACAAATATTCTGTTGCTGACAACTGAGCTATTAAACAATAGTTGAAAGGAAGAAAACAAATCCAAATTCCCTTTTAATTCCTTGAAAAATTTTCCACATCACTCAGTACCATAGTAGCCTTCTTCACCAATGTGCATATCCTTATTAGTACTCCTATAATGTAAGGAAATGCTATTATTCCTGTTTTACAAATGAAGTGTAAATAGAAAAGATAAAGTGACTTGCTGAAAGGTACATCAAGATAGTAACAGAAACAAGTTCAAAATTCTTAATTCTTGAGTCTCAATCTAGTTCCTTAACAATAAATATCCCTTCCTGTAACCAATTTTTATTCCTCTAACCTGTACTCTTCTCTCAAAATTTCAGTATTTTAGCCAGTTATTTAAGTTGTAACTGATATTTCCAGTGATTGCACATCGGCTTATAATTTATTTTTCAAACAGAAATTTTTTAAAAAGATAATAATTTTATAACGGAAAACCACAATTAAAATGGAAAATAACATTATAATGGATATGCTGTTACTTTTACCTGACATAATTTTTTCCTCAAAAATATGCGGGGGCAGACAGATGTATATCAGAACATATTTTTCATTCCAGTTATGAATATAATAGTTTAAGAGAAACTTAATCTTCTCATCATTCTAAAAAAAGTATATCCAGGACTGACATTTTCAGACTGAGGAACAGCTACAATATCGTTAAATGATTATCAGACTTCAATAGCTCAGGAAAAAAAAAAAGAAACACATTAGTTGATCAGTGAAAGAAGTCTCTATGAAGGGCATGCAGTGGTTTCTTTCAAAGCCACCTTTCACTCAGTGCTCTGTGAGGAAAACAGCGGTTCCTTTTTCCTGCATAGCAGAATATAGGACTTTCTCCAATGCTCAGCTTTAAATCTAAATCAAAATTCCACGAATTCTGGTTTAGGTTTGGTATTTTGAATGTTTGCATGAATAACTTGAGGGATGGAGTAACATTTGTGGATGACAATTAGCTGCAAGGTCCACAGAAGAATAGGAAGATACCATGTAGCTATATACATCATGATAACTCTATGTTGATTCCAGCATACAAAAAGACTCATCCTCCACCTTTGATGAAGAGTCAACATGACATGGAAATCTCTTGAATTAACTGTTGGGACAGTTTGTGTTGAGACACATAGGCTCGAGCTACATTAAATTAATGCTTCTGGGTGAAACAAACTAAAAATATGTATTTTTAAATTTTTGTCCATGGAGAGTAGCTTGCTCTCCAGAACTGGAAATGGCTTTCTTAGTCACATAATCATGGACATGTTCTTTAGTCAGTAATTAACTCACTTGGAATAAGGGAGTGTGAGTCCTGGGTTTAAGTCCTTCCTGCCAGTGCTGGTTCTCCACTGCATTTAGGAATATCACAGGGTGAACTCTGCTTGCTCTCTTGGGAGTTGTACCCTGAGGAGGTTTTTAGAGCTAAGTACTTAAATCACTAGGCTGTATACCTGGCTAGAAATACTACATTATGTATCGTATGCATTGTATATCTTCTTGCTTATGTTTCTGCCTACTCATGTATATAAATATGTCTTGGATTTTTATTTTGTGATTTCATCAGTGTCCTCTTTGCTGAATAATGGCACAACTTCAACAGGGAATAGTAGGCAGTGCAGCCTCCTTCCTATAGCACTCCAGCAGGAAGGAACTGAATTCAGGTTTCCTGCTTGCTGGACCCTTCCTACTTTGGCCTTGTTTTGAAAGAAGAGAGTGACTCCTGCCTAATATTTGAAAAATAATTATGTTTGTGCTTAGGAGATGGTACTGAGCTGTGGATCCCTGGTACTACATTCCTGTGGTCCCCAGTCGAGGATCCAACTCCAGAAAAAGGGAGACTTTCATAAAGATCTACCCTGATGGAGTCCTACTGATGAGCTATAGGCAGTTGCATTTAATTTTAAATACCCTTTGTAAACATTTAGGTCTCTGCATAGAGCTTATAAATATAAAGTGTGGGTTCCCATTTCCAGAACCTGCTATCAAATGTTTAGGTTCCAGTATCCTTTAACAGGTCTAGCCCATGGGCCTTAGACAAAAGTGTGAAAGTCCATGAACTTCACAGATAATGGGTTCCTTTTCCTGCTCACTAAATCCAGTGAGTCAGTAAAATTAGGAAGCACATTTACATGAAGTATGACTCACTTTTTTAATTAAAAAGTTGGCAAAAATAGTAGAGGACATGTCTTTTTGTAACATTCATTTTGCAAATTGTATTCAACTGCTGCCAAAATTTCTGTCATTACTGTTGGTTATTTAGTCCCATTAACAATATTTCTTTTGGTCTACCAGATCCTAAGGGCTTATTTTTCTAGTCACATGGGAATGATGTGAACTCCTTTTCTTATGAACTGGAATAAAGGGCCTACGCCAGGTGTGGAGTCCTCTAAATTTCATTTGGAGCTGTACTGGTTGTGGCCAGGAGGTCGAGGGAGGTGATTCTCACCCTCTACTCCATTCTTGTGAGACCCCACCCGGAGTCCTGCATCCAGCTCTGGGGTCCCCAGCACAGGAAAGAAATGGACCTGTTAGAGCAGGTCTAGAGGAGGGCCACAAAGATGATCAGAGGGCTGGAACACCTGCCCATGAGGACAGGCTGAGAGAGTTGCAGTTGTTCAGCCTGGAGAAGAGAAGGCTCCAGGGAGACCTTATTGTGGCCTTCCAATACTTAAAGGGGACTGTAGTGACAGGACAAGGGTCAACAGTTTTAAACTGCAAGACGGTAGATTTAGACTGAACATAAGGAAGTGATTTTTTACAATGAGGGTGTTGAGACACTGGAACAGGTTGCGCAGAGGAGTTGTGGATGCCCCATCTCTGGAAGTGTTCAAGGTCAGGTTGGATGGGGCTTTGAGCAACCTGGTCTAGTGAAAGATGTCCCTGCCCATGGCAGGGGAGATGGACTAGATGATCTTTAAGGTCCCTTCCAACCCCAACCATTCTGTGATTCTGTGATTCTATCATTTGGTACCTTCCCAGCAGAACTGCCTGCATGTAGTTCTCACATAGCCAGAAGAGAACAGGCACCTTTAAAACTCAAGTTCCATATGTTTTTAAACGAAAAATTCCAGTTATGGATGTGTCTTTGTAGCTCAAACCTCTCTGTGTCTCCTCAGTATTGGCTTTAGACTAGCCTCTGACAATTGTTTTATGTTGAGTGCTACAATTTGTGTCATCTTTACTGGAATTTGTCCAGGGCTTCACTCTGTGTTTTTCTTTCATAATTCAAATGTTGGAATGCTGGACAAACCTGAGGCTAAGAAAGAACTAATGAAAGAAAACCAATGGAAGTGATTGTTATTCTGCTACTTGCATGCACACACAGATGATACCTACATACTTAATACACCTCATTTAGATGAAAATTCCCAGATGAAGAGAAATACAGCTTGCAAGACATATGAAGTAATCCTTAGTCTTTACACCACATTAGTGAGGTTTCTGCAGAAGCAGAAGCTCCCAGTTTGTGGAAGAAGAAAAGGAGAAATTCAGGAGGAGATCAACAAAAAAGGACCAGAGGTCTGGAAAATGCAACCTGCAAGGAAAGACTGAACAAACAGGGGTTACTTAGATGAAAGAAGAGAGGATTATCAGGGAAAAAAGACAAGGAAAGGAGTGTCAAACTTCAGATAAGTAAAGGACTTCAGCAAAGATCAAGGAAATAATTTGTTCTCTATGTCTATGATATATGTGTGCAATGAGATATAAGGGCTTAAATTATATCAGAAAATTCAGGTTAGACACCATGGAAGTTTTCTAACAGTAAGAATAGTAAAGCGATGGAAAAGCTGTCTGAGGAAGGTCATGGCATCTCTGTCTTTGAAGAAATTTAAGAACAGGTTAGAGAGGTGTCTGCCAGGAATAATCCGGGTACAGGTGATCCTGCTTTGGTGTAGGATGGTGGAATAGAGGAACTTAAGGTCTTTTGTAGTTGCTGTGATTCTGTAGGACTAGTAACAATAACAATTTATTTTTGCAGACTTCACTTGTGCTTTCCAGACAGTCTCTGATGCTAAGAGCACAAAATTCTCAAAGTGATAAGCAGAAATTTTTATGGTACTGGCAAAAAAATTAAATTTGATGAAGTTATTGCTAAGGAACCAGGAGAGAAACTCAGAAGGCTGAGTGACATGGGTATTGAGATAACTGTTTATTTTGTAGGGAAGGAAGTCAAAGAATAGCTCCAACCTCTGGCTACAGGGGAACGTGACTGGATACAGGAAAGGCAGTTATTCCCACGGAGAAGGGCCAGTGTCCCTTTGAAAAGGGACTTAGTGAAATGAGGTTAGAGTGGAGGGTGAGTCATTCACTGGATAATGACCATTTGCTTTGGATTCTGATCTTAGGAAACTGCAAGTGCTCAAATAAATGTGGATATCAGGATTCCAACATGCCAGTACCCCAGAATGATAACATGCTAGCACTGAGAAAAAACAGCAGCCTGAAGGAAACATGAGTGAAAAGTTATTTATACAAAAGATGTTGATTTCAGTTGATGAGAGACTAAACAATTAAAAGCTAACTTTTAATTGCACTGCTGCAGACTTTCTTTTAGTGAATGAATATCATGTTGACGTATGGGAAGCCCAGAAGGAAAAGCAGCAGCATCACCAATGCGCAGTGTTCCCAGTGGAGGGAGGGCTTCTGGTGCAGTTTCAGCTCACTGCTGAGATTCATAGTGGGGCTGGAAGCCCTGGTACACTGGCTTCTTGTCAACACACTCCTGCCTGACATGGAGGCAAGATACTTCAGGCAGCTGATAGAATGGTCTTGCACAGTTATGACAGGCAGGGACTCTATCATAGAATCATAGAATCATAGAACCAGTGTTCTCTCGGGTACCTGAAGAAACTCGTCGGGAGCACTGGGTCCCACTGTGAATGCAGACTTCTCCCCTCCCCTGATCAGTAGTATACGTACCTTCAAGATGAAGGATGGTGGTATGCTGTACAGCTCCATGGGGCAGTAACAACACTAACAGTAATTGGTAGAGTGGAGCTCTAAGTAGCTACGAGGGGACAAACTAGTTTTCCCATTTGCTAAAACATAGAAGACTTGGTTCAGTTTGTGAACTTTGCTAAAAGACAATTATACAAAAGCTGTTGCTAAAATGGCAGCAGAGACTTCAAGCAGTTCTTAGCTCATTACCCATATGCTCACCCATACTAGCAATAACTTTATCTCGTGGTGGGAAGCATGGCTTTATTTTCACAGCAGGAGTTCTGCATAGACACAGAGTAACGAATTTTCATTTTTCAGGATGCCTTGGGAGGATGCTGTCACTGATTTCATAATATCTAGGAAGCATCCCTAATGACAGGAGTTTGGGCCTGTTTCATGGAATGCATGTTTCATAGCATGCACAAATTTGAGATGTCAGTAAAAACTGAAAGTGCTTTACCTGTTGGAAAACCAGATTCGGGTACCAGATGATTATGAAAATCTATATATAGTATGGAGGGCAGAAGGAACTTCCTACCATTAAGAATGATACTGCATGTCCTTTGACATGTGTAGGGGATACAGTAAGAGTCACATTTCCAACCAGTGCCAGAGCTGGTGCTCAGCATTTAATCTATTGGTATTAAGTATAGCTATTGATGGAGTGTTTCCAGTTTCTGGGGAAGCTTATTTAACATCGTTGAAGCTATTCTAAAATAAGTTGAGAAATCTGTGACAGCTGGTCAAATTTATCCTATGTGTACTTCACTGAAATGAATCTGGCCCAGACAGCATTTTCAATTTCTCTTGAAGTGTGACCACAATGCACAAGCTGGAATGGAGAAAAAAAGCCAAGATGTCAATCAGTTTCTAATATTATAGTGAATAGGTCTGACCTGTGAGATACCACTATAAACGTAGAAGGCATGATACAAAGGAATTTAGGAATCTTGTCAAAATCAGATGTAAGAGCTTGATTTATTACTAAGAAGTAGGGAAGTTTGTTTAATCAAATCACACTGTGTTGTTTTTTTTCTGTTGATAAGAAATATATCTCACCTTGTGCTGCATTGTGGAAAATGGTCTTCAGAGTCACCAAGCATTTTTTTTTTTTCTTAACATGATTTGACATTTACAGACTGGGGCCACATAGCTTTAGACAAGACGTACCTTTAAAGCATGAATTTGTCAGGGCTCTGAGAGCACTAGTAGGCTTTAATGGCCTTTACCTAGAGCCTCCAGCCCCACCACTGCCTGAGGGCTCCCTTTCAGCTCAGGTCTGGGCATCCAGTCCTGGCCCCAGCTGTGCTGTGGATGGGCCTGTGCTCAGCCATGTCTCTGGTCCTGCCTCCTGGACAGATCTTGGACATTTGCTACAGCCTTGTCTCCAGTACTGTCTTTGTCCTTCATCTCCTGATGGTCCCAAGCTGGACTATGGACCTGATTCATGTCCTCAGTATGGCTGGGACTGTCCTTGCACCCTGTTACCAGCACTGCTGCACAGATGCTGTGGGGCAGCGCCCTGGTCAGTGAGGGCACTGCTGCATGGGCAGTCACCCTTGGCACCCGGCTCGGCTTCCCTTAGGGAATGGCCCCATCCATCTCCTGCTGCTCCCAGCCCATAAATTTCTCTGCCTGTAAAACCTGACTGTTCTGCAAAGCTTTTTTTCTGTTTTAAGTCCTGTCCTAGTTAATTTTAAGGACTTCTGTTCCTTCAGACATTTTGCATGGTAGCTCAGTTAACATTAGGTTGCAATTATGACTAACTCTTAGAGTTTTCTACCTATCAACGCCTAACACTTTTTTCCTGAGCCACATGCAGAATCTTGCCTCTGAAGTTCTGCTCCGTCTCTGTGCATTGACATTCATGCTCTACCATAGTAGTTGCTTTGCAAGTAAATAGACAAATGACAGATATTTGTGCCTGTTTTCATGGTAAATACTTAGAATCAGAGACTCATGGAAAACCAGTTTGGAAGGGACATTGGCAGGTTATCTAGTTCAGACTCCCGCTCAAAGCAGACCTATCTCTGAAGGTGGTTGGGGTTTGTTCAGGGCTGTGTCTGGCTGAGTTATGAGTATCTCCAAGGATGCAGATGCCACAATTTCTCTGGGCAGCCTGTTCAGGTTACCCTCACTGTGGATTTTTTTCCTCAAATGTGATAGGAATTTCCATTATTGCAGCTTGCATCCTCTCTTGTCCTTTCACTATGCAACTCTGAGAAGAGTCTAGCTCCATCTTCTCTGTAAAGTCCCTTTCAGAAATGGAAGACTGTTACTAGATCCCCCCTGCAGCCTTCTCTTTTCCAGGCTAAACAGTTCCTTCAGCACCTCTTTGTACATCAACTGCTCCAGATCTTTAACCATTGCAGTAACCTGCTGCTGGGCTTGCTCTGATTTGTCCTTGTCACTGTTGTGCTGGGGGCCAAAAGTGAAAACACAGTATTCCAGATGCAGCTGCACAAGTGCTGAGTACAGGAGAATAACAACTTCCCTTGACCTGCTGACTGTACTTTTGCTTATACAGTCCAGTATGTGGCTGTATTTCATTTGTGTGTGCAGCAGAAGGCTGAGCGTGGCCACAGTTAAGCTCGGGGCACTGCAGAGCATCTCAGTATTTCCCCTTTCTGGCTGAGCCTGGGGACTGCACTGAACAGGGGTAAGGGGCCTAATTTGTGTGTGGGCAAGACTGCAACTTGTCATCATATCCATCCATTTGCCAATTCTTTTTTCTTTTCTTAAGAAATAGGGAGTATATAAGCGAGCCTCTCTGCTTATTGCTTTGAAACTTTGCCCTTCACATTCGTCATTCTGTAGAATGAGCAGATGATGGCCATTTCATGTGCTTGCAAGCTCAGTGGAATATCAGCTTGCTGTGAAAGGCCCTACACTTTGCTAGGGCTTTTTATAACAAGTGTTTAGTAACAATTTCCTCTGGCTCCAGTGAGAGCAATTTACATGAGACAGTGCTGAGGGTCTGGCCAATATCAATGGCAACAGTCAGGTCATTGCACTGCCAGTTATGTTAGCATCTTGTGAGCAGAAAAGCTACTTGGCCCAAAGTTTCCCAGAGTTTTAGTCTCCATACTTGGCATACTGCCAAGCCCATCTTTTTGGAAAGGCACACAGGAGCAGAGTGGCTTTGGAGAATTTTAGGGCAGAGTTTGGTTTTGTTTTGAATATGTTTGGCTGGAGATGGTTACCTGTAAAAGAGGTATGGAGAGAAAAGAATTGCTATTGTGAACTTATAGCTGCTAATGTATTAGCAAAACTACTACAGTGCAGGGAGAATCTGTCCTTTTAGTATGTTGATTTAAATACCGAAGAAGAGAGAAAGGGAAAAGGAATATACATGGAACCATATTTCATTGTGTTACAGTCTGCCATTACAGTGGTCACTGATTCCATTGTACACAATATTCGGCCACAAAGCAGAGAAGATGTGTGCATGATGCTGAACTGTATTTACACTTTTCATGCTGTTACTGGACAAAACCCTGAAAAATGCTAAGCATCTATAAACTCCCAAGAGAGAGACAGCAGCTGAGGGAAATAATCTTCCTCTTCACCTGAAGAGAACTTAACACTCCTCTGTATTTACATCTCAAACACACAGTGGATGTGTGTATCCTTTTCAGTACTTAAGTTGGCCTTTATTGAAGTACTTGGCTGTTGCTGAGTGAAATTCATGACATTACTGAAGGTTTGAAGCCACAAATATTTGTGCCTGTATAACAACACAGTATGGTTCTGTCCTTTTTACAGATCGGTACACTGCAGCGTGGGGAGCTGAAATGGCTGGTTCAGGATAGTACAATGGAGAGAGATGCTCAGTGGGCTGACACACGCTTTTCTTTGTAACTGCCTCTCCCTGCAAGCTGTCAAAGGTCTATGCAACAGAAAGTACGAAAGTGGAGTCTCTTATCACTGCCCCTGGGATCAAGAGTGCTTCAGAGCCTTGAACAAAGGAAAAAGCATCAGAAACCTGCTCATTTTGCAAGCAGAATGATAAATCTGTCTCATGTCAGAAATAGGATTCAAAGGAACTGCATTATTTCTTTATTTATTGCTATTTTTAATATAAATACCAATAAAAAAAATTAAGGTGAACAGTGAGTTCAGCTGAGGAGAAAAGCTTGCAACCTAGTTAATATTGAGTTTTCTAACAGAAATCTTTTGAGGATTTGGCGTTTCTGGGCTAATGAAAGGAATTTTGGGGGCTGTTTCATTTTTAGCTCTAGCCTTATCTTGTTAAAGGGAGTACATTTGCTACTCAGTTCAAGTCTGGAGAAGTACTTAAGACAGAGAGCAGTGTTTGTATGTTTATACAATTTATCTCACTCATAAAAAGCAGTGGCCAGAAGAAGATATTACTGGTGCAGTGAGTGTTCTTCACATCCTCTTCAGCTTCCATGCAAACATCTCTGAAATTAATGTCATAAAAATAGTTAAATATCACACTCAAAAAGGCATCCCAGTGGAGCAATTGTAGCGAGTAGCTTTTATACTGTATGCTTTTGATATGCTTTTACTGTATTGCTGGCACCCCAATTAGGTACAGTTGTACAACTGAAGTCTTACCAAAGCAGAGCAGAACAGAAGTATTACTTCCTTATGTCTTTAGATGCACATTTCTGTTTATATATGCCACTATGGCTTTCCTCCACTAGCATGGCACTTCTGATTTTTCATCTTAATATTGGCTTCAGTGCTAAACCTTTTTTCTGAGAGACTATGTACTCAGTTATCCCCATACCCGTATTTTCCAAATGATTATTACTCCTGAAAAGTAATATACTGCACTTGTACCTATGTTTTGAGACCACTTCTCTAATTTGTCAAATTTGTTTTGGATTACAGCTCTGCCCCGCAATAAAATTCTTCAGCTTTATGAAGTCTGCACATCTAGGAAGCATATTCCGTCCCTTGAAGAGAGCTAGAGCCAGGAAAGACTGCTTCAAAGTTTGAATAAATACATCCTCTTATTTTGAAAGTGGACTACTGATTACTACCCCCTTAGTGTTACACAGTGTTTGAAAAAATAGTCTGTAGTATATTATAATCCGGTCTATGGTAGATAATAGGAGTGACCTTTACAATGCTGCAATTGGGCAATACAATTTCATCTCTTAATTTTGTAAATTCTCACCTGTTCTACTCTACTGGGTCAAATGATCCAATTACTCTTTCAGGACCCTCTTTTTTTTTTTTTTCCCTCATGGCTGATATGACACAGTGTATATAAAAGGCTTGGCCTAAAAACTGTGTATTTTTAGTATTAAAATTATTAAGAAACTCAAGACAAAGTTGGATATGCCAAAATCAGAGACAATGTATATTGCTCTTGTATTCAGGATATATAATATTTTAAACAAATGTCAATAATCATGGTAGGAAATTCCTGTATCTTGATTCTTTTCATGCCAGGTATTTTGGCATGATTATAAAAATATTTAAAAAAATACTTTGGACTGAATTTGGCTGTCAGACACATTTCTGCAAATCTGGAGGAATTTCTGCTTAGCTAATAGAGTTACTGGAAATTTAACATTGCTGGCACTGCGAGCTAGCACCTGCATTTACTGAATTATGTAGCAATCTTCCAACGGATTTCATTAGACTTTGATTTGCAGCCTCCAAATCTTAAAGATGTTCTTTTTATATGTTAGTGTATTCAAAATACTTTGTTGTGATAGATGTTGTGTACACCATCTATTTTTTTAATGTCCAAGCAAATACTTATCTTTAAAAAAGACAAATTATGTAATTTTGTTGTTGCTCATACAAAGTCCTGGGTAGAGGAAGTTCCATGTATAGAAAAAGATGATGTTGTCTGGGTTTTTTTTAAATAAAACCTTGAACAGAGTTGTTCTGTAGAAATTGAACATAAGGGACCAAGATCACTGAAGGAAGGCCTGCCTTGTATAGTGTTTGACTGCCTGTAGCTAGTACTGGCATATATGTATGGATAAAAGCAGACTCTCCAGCTACATCTGTATTCATAAATTAAGACATGCCAGAGTATATCCCTGGGTATGGGAACTAGATCCTCTTCACTGTTAAATTCTTAGAATGTTTTTTGGCAAGATTCAAACCACACAAAGTAGCACTTGGCAATTCCTGGGCACAATTTCAGAGTTAGCACAGGTCATTCTAAATGAGAAATTTGTATGCGGATGTTGCGTTTTGCAGGGTAAGAGAGTTTGGTATTATGGGCATAGGCTGGAGGTACTGATGACTATAGAATAGCCTTGGACACATGCTTCAGCGTAAAACACCTTACAACAGCAAAGCCCTGAACACGTACTATGGCTCTGTAGAAACACTGTCAACAGGTAGATTCAATTAAAAATATGGCTTCCTGAAGTTAGATACATAAACTACGCCCATGTTAGTAAACTCTACAAGGACTGGACACAGTCCCATGGTGACACACCTAAACGCTTTCCCAAATACCATTTGGATATAGTTCAGGGAGCATCACAGGCCATCCCATCCCATCCCAGCAGCTAAAACCCTATTTTGGACTGGAAGAGAGTTTCTCCATGTGGGTGTGAGGCTCTCTGTATGGTTTTGTCTCCAGACTTATTTTGTTTACTAGCACAGATGTCTTCTTTTATTTCAGGCATGCTAATTCATGTTCAAGTGTCTAATATAAGCTCTTAGCTACCTTACAACAGAAACTGGCATTGAACTTTAGCTTGAATTAGAATACTGGGCTCATTAAACCTGTTTAATTACTGTAATGCAATATTTGGTGTGCTTCCCCAATATGGTGAGAGGCAGAAGCCTCTCAGTTCAATCACTCTTCAGGGAAGGGACTGCCAAACCTGGGGAATGACTTCATTTTGAGCAGGTTTATCTGTATGTCTGGGATTAATTAAAATTGACTTCTCTGTATGTAGAAATAGAAATTATTCTAGTAAGACAAGCACTGCATTAAAACATCACCCAGAGGTGATGTAACTGCTAAAAGAAATTCATACAGTCACAGTAGGATTTGCAGAAGGACTCGGTTATCATTTCCCTGGTGCTCAGCTTTGGGGACTTGTTCTCTGCTGTCCTTACCTGGAGACAAAGTGCCCTCCACACTATATTTATGAGTATTCATGTTGATAAGGAACTTACACAAGAATGTAAGTGTTTGTGGACTGCATTTTTGTTGTTATGGCACCTTGGGAGTGTTGCGTCCTGCATTCCTTTTGCATGTTGCACTGTAGCTCAAGTATTAGCTACAGCCACAACCAGGTGTCAGAGGGAGGATCAGAGAGATAACCTCTCGTCAGAAATACTGTGAGCACAGATTAACTCCTGGCATTTCATCAAGCATTTCTGTATCTTATTTCTAATTTTAGCTCAGTTTTGTGAGGGTGTAAACTTACTGAGGCAGGAAACTTTAGGAAAGAGAGAGCTAACTGCAACCTATAGAGATAAGAAACCTTCCCTTTATACATCCATGTGCACTAAAGCTTTCTGAGGCACTGGATTAGCTGCAGAAGAACAGCTAGCTAGAAGAATGCTCTAGATGCTGATGTGAGCAGCTGCATGAAATATTTCTTCCCTCATGCTGGCATTGGGGACATTGACAATTCCCTTACTTGTACCATTACCATTGCAATTACTTCAAAAATGCAACAGGATTTGACCTGGCCTAGTCTACAAAATATGTTCCAAATCTAAGGTTTCTGGGCACTTTTTCAAGCCATTGGACCATTCTATAAAGGTAGAGAAATTCCATAAAGGCCACTGTAGGTAACACACTTTCACTGTTAAAAAAAAAAAAGAGAGAAGGAATGACATGGAAGTTCTGAACACCTCTGGTCATCTAAACTTGTTTTGGGGTGATTTTCCTGATTTAACAAAATGGAAGTGGTACATTTTGTCTTCATTCTTTTTCAACTTGCAGAAATAATCACAGGTGGGCTGGTAGGGATTCAATGAAAATCTACAGGTGTTTAATTTCCTACCTTAGGTACTTCCTTTTGCAGACAGGTGTGGTTGGCTATCACTGGTGCATAGTTATATATTTTAGAGAGTGTCATGCAAAGCACATAGGAAGCTGACCTGACATTTGTCATCACTAAGCAATACCTATACGTAGAACAGGGAACTTAAAGGCGAGGATCATCATTTTTGTTCTGTATTTGTACAAAAAGGGCCCTGATTTATGACTGTGATGTTTGTGCTGGCCCTTTAAATGCAAATAGAATAGACTTACCTGTAACGGTTACCAAAGGCTTACAGCTGAAGTTGAAATGATTATTCCATTGGTCACAGTCAGTGATCACACTGATTTCGGCTGTGGGAGATGAAAATGTCCCTTTTACCCTGAAAACTTCTGTAATAATTTCAAGCTGGTGCTCTTTCCACTATAACATTGAGGCTGAGTTATATGGCTAATGTGATACATCCTGATGTGAGGGCAACTGCAAGGAGCAGCTGTAATATTACCAATTTTCTAAGTTACTTGTTTGTAACATTTTATGATGGTAGGAAAGAAAGAATCATTGTGATAACATGGTCACCAATCAGGAAAATGCAGCACAGTGCTACTTTTCTTGCTGAGCAGAAAAGAAAGTGGGGAGTTTGGCAAAGAACAGGGAACATATCTTTTCTGCAAGCTCGCTCTCTTATATTAATAGGAATTTTCCATTGTTTTGTTTAACGTAAACCCAGTTTATTTATTTGCTTTTAATTTCAGAGAGTTTTTGGTGCATTGCAGTCACAGTGCACCCCACTGAGATAACCTAGAAGGGCATTATGTTTTCATGCACAAGGAACAAATCATGCTCTTGCAGGCTATAGCTTCTTTAATTTCAATTAAGGAAAGCGACAAGAAAGAACAGAAAATAAAAACTCCATGAGAGAATATAGGAAGAATGTCTCTTTTATTACATATTACGGAAAGCAAAACTTGGCATAAACTAAAAAACAGCAATTTGGAGGTGGAAACATAGATGTGTTTAGTATTCCTTATTTTTTAACTGTATGTAAGAACTCCAATCAAAAGGAAGGGTTAGGAGTCCACAGGACTCTCACAATGTTTCATGGCACCATCGAACAACACTAATTTTAGGTAGGCATTCATTCAGGGGTAGGATTTGGAACAGGGAGAAGATTTATCACTCAGAATCTTCTAAAAGCTTTCAAAACAAAGAAAAAGACCCCTCCTTACTACTTCTATTTTAATGGCATATCCTTAAATGCACCAACTCAAAACTTGTATCCACATGATTACATGACATTAAAGAAAACTCTTGCAGGGAAAAAGTTTTAACTATATGTACCAAGTCTAAAAAATCAGATAGCAAATATAAAAAGGCAAGAAACAAAGTACTATTTTGAAAATACCATAATTTTAAGGTACTCATCCAAGCACTTTATCATACTTCTTATGATTTTGAGTAGCTGGGGATAAACAGCCTAAATCAGGATTTAATGCCTGTTAAAATTTAAAGGAGATCAATAGGGTTTTTCCTAAAATTCTTACCAATGGGTAAGAAAGGGTGTACCAGTCAGCTAATGTCCCATGGGAAAGGTCATTCCCATCTCTTGTTAGCTCCAAAAGGTCTCTACCTTGTCCAGAATATCCTGAGCTTGTCCTGGCACCCTGCACACTGCAGAGGTGAACCAGTCACCTTGTTTGGGGTTGCTGTGTGAATTCAATCTCTGTGGCTTCTCAGAGATACTGCTTTGAAGAACAGGGAGATCATAAGTAAAAGCAAAATGAACTGATTATTATGCTAAAATGTAAGACTTGACAAACAGTATATTTGTAGCAAGTATACAGAAGAAAAACCCAGGTGTTTCTAGCTACTGATGCTTTGCTTAGTAACTTCAAGGTGTTCTCTAGTCCATTGGCTAAAGAGCTATTGATAGCTCTGCCAGCTAGGACCCAGACATTTTAAAACATCTACCTTCATGATTGCATTTGAAGGTTCAGAATGTTATCTGAGATCATGCCTTTGCTTTTTGGCACTTTTGTCTGGGGACTCCATTCAAAATCAAATGTATTCACCTGGTTGTCTTCTAATAAGCAAATCAACAGTTTTAAACCATATTCCAAAGAGCTCTGGATTTAGAAATGCTGATGTCCTCAGGGCATATCAGACAGAGTTAGCACTTGGCCAGACAGTAAACAAAACATTTGTTAGAGGCAACATCTAATGAGTAGCTTGATACTTGACAGTAAACAGATCATTCACCTCTTGAGAATTAAATGTTCTTTGCAGACTGTTAAGGAGTGGTATGAACCTTAGTGCACAGCCCTTTACATCACGTACATCAGAAATATGTTTTATATAAACAGGGAAAGGAGAATTATGAAAGCACCTTATTACTAGTTATTGACAGAGTCTGGAAGTGATGACAATCAAGCAGGTTTGGACTGATGGTATGTTTGGGATGAGAGCCCTCCCCCAGATTTGGCTTTCAGGGAGTAGAGACACCATGGCAACCTTACATAAGCGTGGTGAGATTCAGACACATCTTTTTTCCCCCCTTGTCAGAGTGAATTAATTAATTAATTAATCATCATGGTCAAGAACAAATTTGTGTTTATAAGGTTTGTTTTAGTAACTTTAAAAAAAATCATTTGAGATCTGAAGATGATGATATACTAGACAGAATGGGAAAAGGGGAACAACAAATTCTAGAAGTGTTCAAATTCACCTGAAAAGCTTCAACTATGTACTTTAAAGTGTTAATTAAAAAACACCATGCCAATTATCTATTTTACTCTGAAGCAGTAGTCTACATACTATCTTTCTTCATCAGTCCTTTTTCATACCTGACTCCTGTTGACATCCAGCTGTCTGGAATTTCTTCAGAGTTCTAAGATTTCTTGAAAAATAACATCAGAAAGATTAAGACTTCTTTAGACAAGTCTTCCAGATTTTTAGGTAGAGGTTATGAATTTTGTAGATTTTAGTGTTTGTCCCTCATAGGTATCCCTAGTAACTAAAAGGGGACAAAGTTCTTCAGTTCCTCATGTGTACACCATCTTGCTTCATCCCAAATTCATCCACTAAGCCTGTCACTGAAATAACACAAGATTTTCTTTTAAAACATTACTTTCAGATCGACTTTGGTCATAATTTTCTGCAGTGAAGCAGTAAGTTATACACTTGTCAGAGTGGTCCCCCAAAGTGCCAAATTCCAATCTCTATATTCTTTTTATTTGTCACAAGGAGGTCTTTGGGGAAGTTATTTGACATTGTGTGAAATCCCTTGGGAAATGGGAAATTGCCATTTATAATTTTAAGAACGCCAGTTACATTTGCTAACTGAGCTTGTGAGATCTCCTGTACATGTCTGTCAGACTTGCACACTTTTGAAAATTTTACTCTATCCTGTATTTGCTTAAAACACAATGTGATATGTCCCTGGTGTTCTTGCTGATATGCTAAATGCTTTACTTAATCATGTCTTTTTAGTAAGTTAGAATATTGACTAATTCTGATGTTGCTTATTTCTAATTAATTAGTAATGACAAAATCTAAAGAAAAAGGCGGATGGAAACTATTACTCAATGCCTCTTTTGAGCTTCTTCCCCAAACATTTTAAATTGCAGTGCAATAAATCTTTTACCTTTGACCTCAGTATTATCCTTAGGTTGGCAGTTGCTTCCAAAATTGAGTGTATCTCTCTGGAACACAGTTTACCTGTTCAGCCACAGGGTTTTTGGAGGACTTAGGGCAAGTGTCCCGTGCACATCTGATGCGTGCTGCCCCGCTCCTCTGTGGTGTGCAGAGGTGGCAGCAGCAGGTGCCGTGGCTGCAGGCTGTGGAGCCGAAGCCTCTTGCCCAGGGAGTTTTCTGCTTCACACCTTGGCTTCTGAGACTGTAATTCAAGGTCTGCTTACAAATCAGTCCCATTTATAGAATGCTGAAGCGCTAAAAGTTTTCTTTGTATCTTGTTTGTTTGGATACTCGGCTTTAAAACTATCGCTCAACATTAAAAAGGAGAAATGTTTACTTATGTGAGACAGCAGTACATAAAGTGCTTGTACATGAAATGAGAGCATGCCTGCATCAGCTGTCAACAGTTATACAACCACGCACCCATTTTTCCACTTATTAGACCTACATCTTACACAAATTTGAGCTGATCCTTTGATACCTTGTAAGCCTACCAGAAAATCTTGTGTACCATGCAAGTCACGTTCCAACACTTTAATTTCCAGAAACCTTGTGGTAATGCAAAGATATATGAGTCAGATAATGCATTAAGCAGCAAAAGTGGCAGCCTTTTATAATACTCAGTTGTTGCTTACTATGTATTTTTTTCTATAGATCAGCAGGATAGTGTTAGACACATGGAATGGTAATAAATGAATCTTGGACTAGTTGCAAAAACCCAGAGGGGACTGGGGATATAGCTTACACACTGCTAAGTAGCACATGTGAAGTGTTTGTGGTTAAGGCTTTGGTTTTCTTTACAGTGGAACAAATCTTAAGTGAATCATGGTTCCTTTGATCAACTTACATAAGGAAAGGAGATGCAAATTCCCAGAAGGGAACGGTCCTGCCATGGGAAGCTTTCCGCCAGATGGTCAGATCTGAGCACATATGCCTGGGCTCTGCTTCCCTAGGCATACATATATGGTAGGCAAGGACTGGCTCTACTGGCGGCACCCTCTGGACTCCACACATAAACAAAAATGGCACCAGGGCTAAAGGCTACCCCTCTTGGCCAACCCACAGCAGCTGCAGCTCCTGCCTAGAGTCAAACCTTTTATTTTGGATTTCACTGACAAGCTGGGACTTGGTCTTTCAATTGGCTTCATCAGGAAAGAACTAAGGCAGAGAATATGTAAGATGCAGTCTAACTTGCCGGCGCTACTCCAGGCGGCATTTGGAAGGGAGGGCCAGAGGAGGTTGCAAATTCACATTTTAGCCTCCTGAAGGTACCTTGATCAGCTGCAGCAAGGACAAGGAATAACAGCACCCATCAGGGGAGGAGCTCAGGTGTTCACCGCTGACCTCCTACAACTTGTACCAGGGAGGATGGGAAATCTGGCCATTTTCTGCTAGCTATTCTTTACCACAAAACATATTGTGGTTTATTTTCTTAGCACGGCTGCCCTACAAAGATAGGGTGAACCCTTTACTTTTGGTCTGGATCTTAATTTCTTTTCTTAGTTTTGCAGCTTGTTTCCTAACAGTAAGAGCAAGAAGCATTCTGCCTTCAAAATATTTCAAAACAGATTACAAAAATAGAGTAATTAAAGCTGAATTTTGCTTTGTCAGTGGCCTCAGTGGTATGAGTTAATGATGAGACTACTTTATCTCAAAGCTTTACACCTAAGTAAACACACTGGGGTTCAGTTCAGAAGTTGAGACACTTACATATAGGTGTCTACTTGTAGGTATGTATATCTAAAGTTTCCACTGTAGTCAATGGAGAGCTAGTTAGTGCAGAGCTGAAGGATGGCTTGTCTAACCCTTAAGACAGCTCGAGGAGAATTTAGTTCCCTAAGTGTAAATATCTAGTGCCACTGTTGAGCGCTGTCTACCTGTAAACTGAGCAGGAGGGAGTATGCGTGTAGGCATGTATGGAGAGGGGTGGCTAAACAGGAGGCTCTCAGAGGGGGTCGTGGAGACACGTATCATATCCTGAGGTGTGGGGGTGTGATGGAAGGATGTGAGAACTGCTGCAGTGGGTGTTTGCCTAGGCAATACTGGGTGTACACTTCCCTTTGGCGAGGCACCATGAAATACCAGGTTCAGAAGGGGAGGTTCCCTTTTCAGGGAGGTATTATGACATTCAAAGTGTTTCATGATTTTTGCTCAAAACTGTAGAAGAAAACCATGTGTTGGGTCCTTTCCCCTCTGTCGTTAGAGCAGGTATTTCTTTTTATTATTTTTACCACATGTTCTCATTCATAAGTGATAGGATATTTATGGTCCCTTTGGCAGGATCAAGCAGGCTTATATGTGGATAGATGTAGATACATTTTGTCCTGGCACATTGACTAATGAAAACCCGCACGGCATGAAAAAAATGTAATTAGATCAGTATTTTTGCAGAGCTAAACCCACTGTAACAGTTTTGGTGTAATGATCTAGTACTCCCAAGTGGTTTTGTACACTTCAGGACAAATACTGTCCTGAAAGATAAAAGGTGTCTCATTAACATTTTGATTTTTTTCTCTGTGCATGAGTAGCTAAATTCTGTTGTTAAATAAACAGAAGCCAAGGGACCTGATTTCTTTATGTAGAGCTTGGCACAATAAATAAAGCAGAAATTCTCCTGGAATATCCCCTTTTACATAATGACTCTCACTAATTGGCTTGCTAGAGAGGTCTGTGGATTTGCACTTTGGTTTGAAGCTCTGTGCTGTAAACAGATCACTGATTATGACCAAGCTTAAAAATATTCCCCCAAAGTCAAGAAACTACATTCTAAACTCCAGGGAAGATCCAGAGCACATTCCCCATGCTGTAGATATATTTGGCCTGTTTATCTGTAGAGATGTGATGCAGCCAAAAGCTTTAGTATCAGCACCCTGATCTACAGGGTCAATATTCTTAAAACAATTCCAGTTTTTCAGTCAGGGAGCCAAGTAATATTATAATATGAATTATGGAAATTATATTTTAATATGAATAATATGAATAATAATAAATAGCCAAAGCACCTTACTAGTGAATGGCCAATAGATTAGAAGTTCTTTTAATTTTTTTATTTTAAAGGCAAATGCTTGTGGACAAGAAACAGTTTTTAAAATTTATATAAGCTTATGAACAGATTGTTGAAAATCAATGATATTAACAAAAATATATGATTAATTATGACTATATGATATGTTATAAATAATTATTATATTATACACAATTATATTGTTACATAATTGTATATATTACATATGATCTATAATATATAATCAGGTAATATAGACCATTTTATATATATATATATATATAAAACTTCCAATAAATAATTTAAGATAACATTAACAGTCGTGGATTTCTTACATGATACAGGATCGGCTGAGTGAAGTTAAATGAAGTGGTGATATGGTAGCTGAGATGTGAAGCAAAAGGACAAGGAATTTATTGGCTTTGATAAGACAGACAGACATGTTTGTTTGATTTTATTATGGGGAATTTGAACAACGGGCAGAAATAATAACTAGAAAGGAACAAAATGTAGGACTGAGGACCAAATATTTGGAATGATTTATATGACGGCTGTTCACAATACACATAGCTAATGACAGCTCTTGAAGCTCTGGGTTTATTTCAGCATGTCACTCATGCTGGAATCTTTTGGATTTTTTTGATGTTTCTGGGCCTTATGTATTGTAGACTCTGCAGTTCAAGACAGGGTCCAAATACACTCTGTGAACCAGAAAAATCACTTTTTTCTCATGGAATACTTCTGTGTAGGAACAGTAGTTTAAACAATGTTCCAGTGAACTGGTTTTGCTTAAGCATATGATAATCCATCAGCAGGATTTTGTACAAATAAGCAGACTTAGAATCATGTGTTTGGTGGTCCACAGATGGCTCAGCGCCTCGCAAGATGGACTTTCATTAAATAGCCTTTCTTTATATTGGAGATAAAAAGACAAAACAATTCTTCCTATCTTATTTGCTTTATCTACAGTATCTGCTACCTGACACTCACCAGGAGATGGGGGAGCATAGAGTATACTGACCTTTTAAAGACATTTTGAAAAACATTCTTGAAAGAGAAGCTTGCCTTGCTGGTGGAAAGGTACAATTGTTGGTGACACAGAAAATTGCTTTATACCTTTTCTGAATCAGTGATCCCTTTAAATCCTCCGTGAACCACTGGGGCCTGATTTTCCTCTCTCATGTTGTTCAGCACTATCGATGTCAATAGTTTCGCCAGGTTAATACTACAATAAATGAGAGAATGTCACTCTAAAAATGAGTTTTCTTTCTCATCAATAAAAGGGCAGTCAGTAAAGAGAAACAGGAGAGTGGTGGTTTAGTCAAAGTGGTAAGAAAATTGTTTTGGGTGAGATTTGACCTCTCCTGTGCAGTGGATAGCACCCGACTCTTAAAGTCACAGGCTTCATAGAAATGGCAGTTATGGGGTAAGCTGACACTCAGGGATGGGGGAAAACAGTACACATTTAGCTATGTGTTAACAGTGCTGCTTTGTGCTGGTTTGGCTAACAGCTGCAAAGTTCACAGAGCAGCAGTCTCCTACTGTTGCAGGAGTCTTGAATGACGCCGCTAGCACTGTGTTTCCGAGTGATTCTGGTGCCAGCCATCACGGGGGCACAATGAAGACTGAAATTACTCGATGTCCTTACAGAATACCAGGACCTGCAGGTGCTTTGCTCTGCACCTCTAGCCTTTCTGCATGTGCTCATCCCAAACCTAGGAAGAGAAGTCATAGAATCATAGAATCGTTTAGGTTGGAAAAGACCTTTAAGATCATCCAGTCCAACCATTAACCTACACTACCAAGTCCACTCTAAACCAATCAAGGGTAGACTAGACTAAACCATGTCCCCAAGTGCCACATCTACCCGTTTTTTGAACACTTAAGTGGAGGTGTAGACCACCAAGCTCTCCCTTGCCCTGGCAGGTGCTCCTCTGACTGTGGTTTGGTGCATGGCTGAACATCCCAGTAGCCTCTGGATGATATCTCTGCTTTCCGCAAGCACTGTCAGCACGTGCACCCAATTCACAGTATCCTGATTTCTGACAAGGGGCAAGTGAACTCAGTGTGTGGGCTTCTCCGTCTTGTGTGTGTATTCACCAAAGGGTGTGCAGGGAATACTAAGCAGAGGTGGATCTAATCTTAGAAAGCAACTGTTTTCCTCTCCATGGAGATAGGGCTCACAGAGCCAAGCAGCCGAAATGCTGTCTTCTGCTATTTCTGCCACATGCTCCTGAACAGGCTGCTGCTGCTCTCTGCCGGTCTGCTCGATGTCACTGAGCTGTCTGTCTTCTAGCAAAGACATTTTTCTGCAGACAAAAGCCACTGTTCGCAGGCAGCAGAGCTGCTAGCTTGGATCAAAGTCAGAAGACTGCAAGAAACAGGCTGACCTAAGAGCAGTCATTATTCAGGAACTGACTCTGCCCACCTACCAGGGCTGCAATTTCTGCATCCCTCTTCTCATTCTCTGCTATGTTTGATTTCAGTTCTCACAATCATACCACAGACTTTCCAGTCATACTGGTCTTTGCAATGCAGGGAAATAATGAAAATGCAATTTTTCCTTTTAAAAATACAAGAAGATAAAAGGGACTTCCCAAACTCATCCTCAAGAAGTCTGCAAGGCCACAGTTGGAGGCTTATGGATAATCATCAGAACAGCATTACCTTGATGCATTTTCCACTAAGTTTCAGCTAAAGGTGGCAGAAATATTGGGAGGTGATGGCAGTACAAGTGGTTTAGAAACTCTGAATGATGTAGCAGTCAAAAATGTCACTCACCATGGGCAAAGGATAGAGAAACAACTAGAAAGGACTATTCTGGAATACAAACGGGGTATATGTTTTTAGTGCTAGAAAATCTGATCAGGAAACACTTTTGCTCTGGGAATTTTACAGTTCATGGCTTAATACTTTTACTCAGTGAATAGTCTTCAGCCAAAAGTAGACCTGAACTCTAAAATGATCAGCATGTAACTAGTGTTTGACAGCCACCAAAAGCTACCTCCCTGGGTTTGCATGAGCAGAGAGGGAGCTGAAATGGATAGCAGGGAAGGTGACTCAGTGGGATCCTCAAAGGGTTCCTGGGTAGAGGAATTGGTCTGTGATCTCTGGACTATTTGAATCGATGGATGTGTCTAACGTCAACATTTCTGTTTGGCCACCATTTATTTTTCACAAACCACCAAGCACTTTTATCATGCAATGTAGAGCTGCATATCAGCTGTAGGCCACCTTCTATGGTCTCACAGGCCTCTCATGGTGTTCAGACCATAACCCATGAACCATAAATACCTGTGTGCAACATAGGGAACAGAACTGCATCCAATTTTTGGTATCCTTATCTTTGAAAAGGGGAAAGTGAATTCAGTACCTGGAGCTGAAAAATTTGTTCCAGAATGGGTGTCCTACTTTTAGCTCTTGAATTGATGGATATTTAAAAAAGTATTAGTAAATACAATAGTTTAGTACTTCATCAAATATTTATATATTATGTAATAATCATGATATTACTAACGATCAGCGTTTAACATTAAATGAATTTGGCAGCTGGCTTCTCAAAAGAACTTACAGGGCAGTACTTGAGTCCAAAACATAAAGGATCACAACCCTACACTACTGCTACACTCGTTACCCCACACATGTTGTTGTACACTGTGGAAAAGGTCCTCATCCCTTACTGATGAGTACCTGACATGATCTGTGGCAGCATGGGAAAAGTATGATCCCAGCCTTCATCTAGACCCCATGCGTTCGATGCCTCGTCTGCCTGTAGTTGGTGTAGAGAGAGGAGCTCCTCTGGGAAGGGCTCTGGGCAGATGGTATGGCCAGCAGAAAACCAGCAGAAGGCACGGGCCCAATGGTGCTTCCACTCTGCTTCTATGGAGAGCCTGGGTGCTGGATGCATGTGGGGCTGCTGCAGGGGCAAGAGCTAGACGGTGAAGGCCTCTTGGGGGTAGTACATGCCTACAGGGTTCAAGCTCCCTCTTGCTGAAAAGTAGCTGCTGAGAGAGGTGGTGGGTTTTGCACTGTACTCAGGGACTGAGGAATGTGCTTCTGAGGCATTTCCGAGCTGTGGTTCCTCTTCCCGAGACAGTGGCCTAACTTCCAGCCTAGGAGTATTCAGAGGAGATGATGCTGGGAGGTGCAGCCAGGTGGGAGAGGAGATCAAGGAAGAGTAGCCTCCATCCATATGATGAAGGTAGTACACAGGCAGGAGCACAATCACATGAGAAAAGATAAAGCAAGAAACTGAAACCTTGTGGTTTGGACACATAGGGAGACCTTGCAGAAGTAGAGCTGCATTTGCTTCCCAGCTTCTGCACGTGCACATGGACCATCGTCTGCCATTGTCGTGGTGTATATAACTCGGGGGAGTTGTGTGCACCTCTCAGCCCCGCTGGTATTAGCAACCAGGCAGTACTAAGAAGCAAACGTTCTGGATTGTGCTCCTGGACACTGGGACATGTGAGCTGAATTTTGCTGCGTTTCATTTCTTTCCAGCTAGTCTTTTTCCTTTTTGTCCCAAAATAGAGCACTATGTGGCTTTCACAGTTCTGATGTGATCTTTCATGGCATTTCCCACCATATTTCTATTATTTCTTTTAGTCCAAAATGTGAGAAACACATTACTCATAAAATATTCCCTGCCTCCCCCTTTCAGTTTTCAGTGAAATAATAAAAGGCCTGCCACAACTCGTGTGCTTTTGTCCTCATTATTTCTGCCCTGTTTTCAACAGCCACTTCTGTCAGGGAGCATAAAACCTCCAGATTCAGCTTGCATGCCAAAGAAAACAACTGCAGTTCACAGAAATGCCTTAATAATTTCAGCAAAATGCTGAAGGAGGAATTTTGTAATTAAAGATTTAATATTTTTTTACTTGATGTTCCATGCTCAGCTGAGAGGATTTTTTATACTGATTCCATGACACCACACTTGGGGGAAAAATGGTTGCACAATTGGCAAGTTTTTTATTGGAATAACTTTGTCATGTTGTTATCTCTTAGATTCATGGAATAAATATTTACGTGTATCCTTTTTCTGGGCAACCTTCAGATCACCATTTCCTTCATTACGTTGTTACAGCACTTAGATTAAGTGCTTTGGCAGAAGAAATTAATTCTATCCCAAGTTTGTGGGTTAGTGTTTGGCAAACCTTAATACATAACAAATCAATGTGATTTTATCAGGATTCTGTGCCATGCATCCTGTGAGCTACTGTGCTGAGTGTGGAGGACGGAAAGAAGCAAAACTTTTGTCATAGCGGAAGCTCATATGAATCTGATACCTTAAGAAGAAAGGTATCTTGCTCCGGCTATGATGTGCATGGTTGTCCTTTTCACTAAACCTCTGGGGCGCAGCCAGGAGGAACTTCTTGATGTCTATTCTCCCATTCCTGCGTTTCAGGGACATAATTGTGTTTTCTCTCACAGGTATTAAAATGGGACTGAAATTTATCCAATACCAAGTTCAGCAAATGATCTTTTGAAATCATGCAGGGTATTAAATTTCTTCCTGGCTGACACGTAGGTATGGCTGGACAACATGCAGCGAGCTTCTAGTGAAGCACACTCAGGTGTCTCCTGTACAATTGTTCCTTGTCTTCTAGGACATAATTCCTTTTCCTCTTCTTGATGAAGAAAATGCATTTAGCAGTCTGAGCTGGAGCACCTGTACACTCCTTCTTTGTGAGTTTTACACAATAAATCTTTCTTGTGCCCTAGACTAACCTGTTTTGCTCACAGAAGTTGGTCTGACATTAGAAGATAACTCAGCCCCTCATTTTCTGAGCCTTTTCTGATAGAAATGCTTACTGCTGAAAGTGCTGAAAGCCCAGTCTTTGGAAAACTGAGAGCTCTACGAGCCTTAAGAAGTCAAACTGAAAAAAAGAGAAAATTCCTACCTCTCTGTTCATTTGTATGCATATGTAAAATGATAGCTAGTAACCACTGTCATTGATAAAATGCACGAATTAATGACAGGAAAGGTTCAATATATTATTGCAGCAGATTAATGAATGCCTGAGCATATGATGAAACAGTAAGTTTAAAGATAACTTCTATGTATTATAATTTTGTCCTCTTGTCTCTCTCTTTTTTTTATTAGAACCTTGGTTTATTAGCCTATTTCTAAAACTCTTATTAAAATGTTGCTGTGAAGTGATATATTCTGTTGCATAATATTGAATTTTAGGACTTGCAGCCTAGCCATGCAGAAATCTCCCCTGAGTCAGCAGAATGGCAAGTGCAGAGTTTCTGCAGAGGAAGGCATCGCCTCCCCTGACTTCCTCTGCCATAGACTTGGAGTATAGGCTCAGCCCCAAGCCAGAGAGAGGGAAAGCTCTGAGGCAGACTTAACAAAGGGGGAGAAAAAGGAGAAAGCATAGAAAGAGGACATTAAAGCTGACTTTAATTTGCTTGATTATTATTTGGGGGAGCGTACAAATTTGATCCAATGTGGACAATTTTTTGGAGAGCAAGCCTGGAATGTTTGTGGTTATAAATACTGTCCTTTTTGAAAAAGAAAAAGATAGCAGAAAACTGTGTTGTAAACTCAACCTGAAAAAACTAGAGTGTTCCAGTAAGAATACATAGATGTACATTGATGCAGTTTGCACCCACATGGATTACAAGAACAAAATTATAGCAGAAAAAGTGCCCAAGATGTAAAGTAGACTTTACTCCATGAGGCCAGATTTCTACATCTATCTCCTTCCATCTTTTAAATTACTTTTTTACTTGCAACTCTGCACTTTCATGACATCAGCTGACACCAGATTATGCTCACTTATTTGGATTGACATAATTTCTAATGAATGTTACATATCTCCATTCATTGCCCATATATAGCTGAATATATCAATATCACAGTCACAAATGTACACACACATGTGTTCATACAGAATATTGTAATCCTAAAAGCAAAAGTACACAGCTTTATTTCTTATTTGTCCAACTGGCAGTTAGTCTATGAGAAATAATATATTATGCTTCCTTGGCTTTTTTTTCCCTCTTGTTATTTTTTCAGTCTAAAATAGAGAAACCCACTCTGTTCAACAGCACAACTTATAGATGCTTCAAAAGGAATGCAGCAAAAATAAGTGTTTAGGTTGAGTGTACTCTAGTCTGTTTAAAATAATTCATGGCTGTCTCACTCTGAGAGTAGTAATTATTGATCAACCTCTTTTTTTCATTCTTTTTTTGAAGTGTTGAAGTACTGTAACCAGCTGCATTTGTAGAGGGCTTTGTGAACTTGGCTTATTCACTACAGCTCAGCCACTGCAAAGCTAATGAGGCTGCTGACCTTGATGACAGGAAGGTTACAGGCCTCACAAAGTGAATATAGGACACTGAAAGATGTTTGTTTTCTGCCATTTTATTAAAATGCATTTTTTAAGTTTAGTTACTGGTACAAATAGCAAAGAGATCAGAGCAAGGAGTCAGAGAAGAAGCCACATTCTGTGGCTATTCACAGATTAATGAGTCTTTCCTGGCAGAGCTGTACTGCCATCTTGGTCATTGAAGATATGTTCTGCTAGTGCTGAGAAATTCCTTCAGTTTTCATGAAATATAACTCTAGTCCTCCTTTGACTATCCGGTCCTTTATCTTGGGATCAGTTGTTGGACAGGTCAGAAATCCTGCCTTGGAAAACAAAGAGAAAATTCCCATCTGTGCCTGCCATAATCTAAATCAAACACTGTATTCAAACCAGACTATGTTTAACATTTAGACATTAGATACCATATTCATATAGAACATCTTTGGTTTTAATAAATAAATCTTTGGCCCTGCATCACAGGGTTTGTTAAAGTGTTTGTCTTGGCAATGTCAATTTGCTGATATTTCTTCTTATCTGTCTCTCTTTTGCAGCCGTAAGGGAACCAGGCAATACTTCCTTTCCTCTTTTTCAGCCCATATGAAACATACTCCAGCATGCTTTTTTTTATTATACTTTGAATGGAAATTACAAAACCCCCCAGTGATGGTCATTTGTCCTAGTATTTAATTCTTCAGGGTTCTTTCAAATCTTGGCCTCCTTGCTGAGATGACCAGTCAGGGTGATAAGGCAATCTGTCTGTTCAGGATAGAAATACATAATCAGTAGGAATTATGCACTGTGTTTCAATTCATAAATAAGACTAAATATTCTCAACATGACAGTGACCACTCATCACCTACATTTTATCTAATGGTGCTAAAATTAAAGACTCTTGCCATCATCATGATTATATTTATTTGAAATAGAAAAGTTATGCAATAAGCACTTTCTGGACACTGTTTTGAAGAACTTATAGGATGGTGCAGGCTTCCTGCTCATTATTGGCATCCTATGAAGCATTTCTCATGCTTCCTCTGAAAAATGTCATTGCTGCTCTTCAGTCCTAATACATGTCTCCCACCCTGCTGTTCCTCTTCAATTCTATAATCCATGTTGGAATGAAGCCTGCAAGTAACTGATGAGAAAAGCCAAAGTCTAGAGCTGTCTTGCACTCTAGCTGTGCAGAAAGCACAGAATGAGAGTGTGTTTGCTAACAATATGTCAGTGGCTTTCTTACAAAATCTACAGGGAACCGTTTTTCCCTTTTAATATTGAGAAAGGGGAAAGTCTCACATAATTATTCTGCTTTTAACTCTGTCTGTCCCTGTGTCTGGTGCCTCACGCTTATCAGGGTGAAGATTCACCAGTAGGAGCAATTCACCAGTAGGAGCAATTCACCCTAGCTGACACGGCTTCCAACTCCTACATGGCTGCTTGAGGTGCCTGTGGGTCGTCTCAACCCCCGCTGCAGTGTATTGCGTGCTGCTGTCCACAGCACATTGTCAGATGCAATGGACACACTTCAACCAGGCTGAGGGGGGCTGTTGTGCTGATATTACTCATAGGAAGTTACAGAAGAAAGGATCATACAAAAATAAAGCTGGAGGTGACCTCAAATATTCATCTCATTCAACTGGCTGCCCCACTATAGCTTTTTTCTCTTTTTCAAAGATTTCTGGGGATGGATGTTCAACAATGTCCTTGGGCAATCCATCCAGTGCTTCACTATGCCTGTCATTAAAAAATTTGCCCTAATGCCTAGCTTGAATCTTTCTCACTGCCATTTAAGTTCATCACAGTGGGGTTAGCCTTGCTCAGTAGAAGTTCCAACAAAAATGATCACTATTTGCCCCTGGGAAAAGTTGCATGTGAAAGTTTAATGTGTTTTGCAAGCCTGCCTGTGCCTTCTGCATTTCTAAAGCACTTTAAAGTATGTCAAGAGAAGCTGCATTTCTGCATTTAGTGTCAAAAGGGCTCCGTATCCTTGAAGTACATGGGTAGCATCCAAATGCAAGATCTTATGTGCCCAGTGCTTATAATCAGGTTGTGCATCGCCATCTCTCAGTTCACTGGAATGGATCAGGCATTCCAGCATGTTCTTGTACCTGTCAGGCTGGGTAGTACTAGGAGTCATTTAACTTTTGCAAAAGGGGAAACAAGGGGGATTATATCACCGTTGTCAGCAAGGGAATTTGGAAAGCTGCCTACACACTACACACCCTCCCTTGAAAGAAAATTGTCCAGGGACCAAGACCAAAACCATGGGATGTTCTTTATAGAGATGGGAAATGCGAATTACCTAGTTTTAGAAGAGTTGGTCAAACTGCCTGTCAAAATTTTGCTATAAATTCTTTGCTAGAAAAGAAACTGGAAAAGTAGACTAATCAACAGGACAATAGTGCAAAGTTAACCTTGATGAAGATATGACAACTGACTGATAACAGATAACTTCTGTCAGCTTCTAGTCGTCTTGTCAGTTAACATAGTTGATCTTCATTTGGATCTGTAAGCGTAGCTATGATTACAAGGATAAAATGATGAAATATGAAACATTTAATCTTTTAAAAGTGGATTTTGTTTTGCTTATTATCTCCTATCTAAGCATGATTCTGAACCCAAGTGAGCATAAACTATTTGAAGAAAAAATGCCACATTCTGTCCTTGGTTATTTATGGCTTCTATTTGTTTCAACAGCAGAAAATGCACATAGCTGACCTAAAAACATGTTTGCGTGGTACACAGAATTTTGCCCCTACTTAACAGAAGAATATTGCTGTGTAGATTGCAAAAACAGAGCAAAACTCTACAGATAAGCACCCTGCTGTGAGCTTTTATTGTCTGACTGTGTCTAATGGTTGAACTGCCAAAACTAGCAGCGGGACTAGAATAAATTATGAACAGATGAAGAATTGTCTCATTCTTGTGTGATAATCCAGAGCTCCCTTATCTATAAATAATGATCCCCAGGTTTGCAAATGAGAAGCACAAATGTTATGTGAACAAATGGTAGGAAGCTTTTACATCCTTGTTAGAATGACCTCTGACAAATCAAAGACCAGATACCTAATCTAAACGTGATGGAAGACCTGTAAGTTAAATGTCCATGGTACATACATAACATGCTTTACATACTGAAATTTTTGTACACTTCTGTCTCTGCTTCTGGGTAACATTAGCATTTTGCATTTATGAAATCTATTTCTTGTATCCAAATTTAACAGAAATACCCTGAGATATACTAGAGATATTTTCTTTAGTGGCATGGAATTTGCCAGTACCTCCATTTTGGTTTATTTCACATACGGGAGCATTGTCCATGATATTGGGTGCCAGGAAATTTTTATTATCATAAGCTACTACTTCTAATGCTTCTGGAAATGCAAATATTTCTTCCAACAACTGAAGTCCAGATAAATGTGGATTTTTTTTTTTCCAAAGCAACTATTTTTACTCACTTTAATCACATAGTTTCTAAGTGAACTGTGCTGGCCTCTGCTAGGAACACAAGAACATGTAGCTGTTGTGCAGGATGCAACTCTATTAATTTAGAATTGGAAGTGATAAGAGTGCAGCAGGAAAACATAATCAGATATTTGTCCTGATGTGTTTTGCAAAGGAGCACTGGTGGATTTTCTTTTAAAAACTGCATTATTTGTAAGGACAGTCCAGTGAGATCTTAAAAATTAGGGCAGCTCATGAATATGATGACTCTCTGACTCACAGTCAGCATTCTCTTTTTAGTTAAGAGCAAGCAGGTCCATTTTGCACAACATATTGCTCTACCTAGCAGCTTATTCATGTAAGCAATACCATTGAAATCAATAGTTTTCTTCACATTAGTTTTATTTCCTTACAGTAATTTTGTCCCCATAAAGACTGGCATGTTTATTTAAAACTGCTTATACCAACATCACTAATGCTAATTCTTCCTTATGTGGATTTATACCGGTATAGTTGTTTCCATAAGGAATTCACACTTCTAAATCAGGCAGCTATCCTCATACAAATTAGGACTAATAAAATGCATATTTGCACATTTTCTGTATTTGATGAGCAGAAATTGAAATAGGACCTATGCTTCAAGCTGAATATGATGGGGAAAGAAAAGGAAAAAGACAAAGAATGTCAATGAAAAGAGGGAAATAACAGACAAGAGGGTAGGAAAGATAGGACCTTTGAGAGGTCCATCTTCTCTTTACGTTTTGAAATGTTCTGTCCACCTGAAATCATTATTTGGAATTAATATCAACTGAGACTTATTTTGACCACCACCTCAGGTACCTGCCCTCCTCTAGTTACTATGGTCTCCTTTTTTGGTTGTTTAATCTTTTCTCTCTTTCTTCCCAACATTGTTTAACCTTTTAAATCTAATCTAGCCCAGTTTTTTATCCCGTTCTACTTACAGGGAGATTCTGCTGCTGTGGAGTCCCAATGTGGTATAGGGTAAACATCATGTCTTTTTAATGGGCAAGAAGTCCCCTACCATGGCTGAATGCTGATGAATTATTTAAAGCAGAATAACTAAGGTATGCTACAATATGAATTATTCTTTATATATTTACATCCATTTGTTGCCTTGGCCCATCAACTGTACCATCTGCAGAGATGTCAGTCCATATGAGCCTTTTAACTTACATATGTATGATTAGGACATATAACCAGAAGCTGAATGTGGACCAGGACCAGATACAGATAACACTGACACTTCTGCATATATCTGATGATAAAGAATAGTAGTCTATAAGTTTTGTATAGGAAAGATTGATAGGATAAAAAAGGAAGATTGATAGATTTCCTAGTACAAAGTTGTTATGCCAGAAGATACCTTTAGCTATGGGTCAGCACATGGATCTTGAATTTTGCAAATTTTTTCTTTTACTTATTGTATTACCATAGCTTGACCATATAAGCTTGTAAACAATTTCCACAATATATTAGGTGTGCTAAGCATGTAACTACTCACATCCTGCATGATGACAAGAATCCAAATTCAGTTAAGGTATGGAGGGCTTTAGAAATGAGGACATGGGATTTAAACCCTGGCTGAATGAAAGATCTATTTGATAGGTACAAAATACCAGGCCTGGAAGCTCATGCTGCTTTGAGACTTGTTTTGTGTATGCTGTGGTCCTGTTAA
Source organism: Pelecanus crispus (assembly GCF_030463565.1). NCBI lineage: Eukaryota > Metazoa > Chordata > Aves > Pelecaniformes > Pelecanidae > Pelecanus > Pelecanus crispus. Next base: position 109,920,153 of record NC_134645.1, read on the forward strand.
CCTAATAGTTAAAGTGTAGCGAAGACATAAGTTGTAAAGAAGCTTGAATCAATTATTGTCTCTGAATCAATTATTGTCTCTAGACAAATGTTACATCTCAGGCAGATTTCAGTTTTTGACTTTGTGAACAGGTTCTTCTGACCATGTGCTGAAGTTTCTTACTTGAGTCAGAAGTCGTTTTGGCTAACAAAGTAAGTTTATTATTCTTAAGTTTGTACATTTGCTGCTAAACTAAACATGGGTAAAATAGTAAGATTAAAGAACACAGCAGAAATAACTGGTTAATTGTAATTAACTTAATTGTAATTAACTATCTAGCTACATGAAGATTTTCCCTAGATGACAGTGTATGAAAATATGTAGTGCTTTCAATGCATATCCGGACAAGTAGACTCTTCAGTTGGAAAAGCTTTGCTTCTATGTGGCCTTATAAGGCTCAATTTTGTTTGGACTGCGAATGGACCTTTGGCATGATTTTAAGCTGTGTTTAAACTGGTTTAAATTACGGTGACCTCAGTAGTCACAGAATATCTATAGCATGAGCTACGGGTCAGACTTACTATCCTAACCCTGACATGCTCTTTGCCATTCTTTGAGATGATGGGACGCTCTTTTGCCAGCTTGTGCTTCTGAACAAGCAGATTAACAACACTGAATATAGGCAAATATAATGTCTCTGATGCTAATAAATGTGTGCAGATACTGAAATGAGAAGACTTTTGGGTTCATAAGCAATTATTGATTCTATTGCAGAGTTTCCTATAACCAGCATTGCAGGAAACTGCACTTTTTCCTCAAGATGGTTCTATATTTTTTCCGAATGTGTAGCACAAACAGGATGAGCATAGAGAAAGGAGGAACCATTACTGGATGCATGTACATTTACTTTTGCATTATTAGAAAATTTAGAAGTGTAGGAAGTCTAGTAACATAAGTAAAAGTGATTGATAACATTGTAGAGGGGGCTTGAAGGAGACAAAAACTATAAAAAAGACCAAAATAGCAAAGGATATGTATGGAGTATTTGCAGTTATTATATACCCCAAACTGAGGTTTAGGAGAGATCTGCAATACAGATTCTGTGTGAGCTCCTAGATTTGCAGTCACTACAGGATCTTAAATTCTGTCAAATCAGCATCTTTGTTTCACAGCATATACTCATGGGGTATTTCAGTTCCAACCTAGCAAAAGAATAAAGACAGCTGCCGTGATCTCTGCTTTGATGTTTGCAAAAAAGTAGAGAGGTCAAGGATTTCTGAAAAGAGATTGGTAAAATCACATATACTCCAGTGAAGTCTTGCCAGGCTACATTTTCTATGCAGGATAAATTTGATTTGAAAAAATGTGGAATATAGATTACTAGATTAATGAATTAAAAGAACAGAGCTTGCTGTCTGTCTTTTGCTCATTTTCTGTCTCACGGGAAGGATAAATTATGTTCTGTCTACTCACTGGAATAATTAAGATTTTGAAGAGCATGCAAGTACAGTTTTGAATAGTTACTCATCAGTTTGCTATTTTGCTGAACTTCCCTTATCACAAAGTCAACATCAGTCTCTGCACCTAGTCATTAAGAAGAAATAAATACCCCACTCAAACTATAATTTTTGCTACCTTTCCCTCTGATTTAGAGAGTAGGTCCAAACTGGGATTTTAAAATTATTTTTATTTTTTTTTCCATTCCTTGCTTCATCACAATTATTTTTTTCACTGACTTTGGGTCCTGAATCAGTTTTGCAGCTGTCAGTGAATATTTAGAATGTTGTCTGTGAAATCTGTAGGAGGAAGGCATCTCACACAAAGGAAGAGTCTGGTGAGAGGTCTTCATCCAGGGCACAGAAAAGCCTGTGAGCTGCTTTCTTATGATTTCTGTGGGCTCATGAGTGGGGACAGAACAGCCACGGCTCATTTCAGGTAACAGGTAACTATACTTCGAGTGAAGATCATAGCAGAATCAGTCAGCCTCCAGAAAAAAGGTACATGCTGAGGCATATTTGATTGTGTGAGAAAGCAGCAGGACAATCAGCAAAAAAAGAGAAAAGACCAAAAAAAAAAAAAAAAAAGTATGTTGCATGATACTAAGAAAAAGAGAGATTTGGGGCTTACAGGCAGGCAAAAGGGGCTTGGTAAGGGGCTTGGTGACAAGGAGAAAGAAACTTTATTGCACTGTTTGATTCAAAATATGGGGCTCCAAAGCAGATGTAGTCTTGATGAAGGGGAAGGAGCAGTTCCTGCTTTCCAGTTGTAGGGAGGTCATGTTTTACTGGATGGTCTACTGGAAAGAGGACTGCAGGTCTACTAGTTTCCCCGCTAAGTCAATGTCATGAAGGGAACATGAGCGCTTGCATTTTTATCATTACTGTTGTGAATAAGTGGGACCACATACAAGAAATACCTGACTTCTTTATCAATATCTCTCTCAGGTGGAAACAACCTATAGGACTGCAAACCCTGGCCGATAGTCCAGGACAGGTAACAATCTTTCTATATATAGATTCAGTGTGTATTCATATAAAATATTTCTCCTCTGAGATGGTCCCTCTGCAAAACTCCTATTTCTGTCAGTTTAGATCAGCCTTCTAAACTTTAGAGCCAGCAGCTAACAAGCTTAACAGCACAGCCTTGTAAATCATCTGTCTTGCAAAGGCACTTATGTGGAGGAGCTGAGCATCTCTGAAAATCAGGCCATTTCATTTTACTGGCTATATATGGATGCAGCAACTTAAATTAGGCATACAGAAATGTTAGCAGTGGAATTTTCTAAAGATTGATTGCTGCTTGGTTATTAGAGCATGTTTCAAATGCTTGTTTTGTGCCAGGAAAGATACGATGGCAATACTTCACTAGCCAAATGGACAGAATGACCTTTTCAAAATGGCTCTGTCACGGGATGGGGCTGACGCAGCACTATCACTGCAGGCCGGCAGATACTCAGAAACTCAGGGGTTCAGCTGATGCAAAGGGTAATTTTCAGCTAAAAAAGTGAACTCTAGATTTTGTAAGCTCATGTGGCCACCCCACAGCCCTGAAGGAGAAATGTGGGGTTCTGGCTTGGGCAGGTCGATGGTGATGAGGGTATATGGCTGAGATCAGGGGTCAGGCAATGCTAGGTGATTTAAGTCATTAAATGATAGATAAATTTAAATGATAGAGCATGTAGCTTTCCAACTCAAGGATAATATGCTCAAGGGAGCTGGGATCCTTTGCCTTTCAAAAGTAGTTCTCTCGAGCTACTGCTTTTGAAATTTGCAGCCCGGTGCCAGTTTGGCTGTGTGGCAGGCAAAATCTGTGTCCTCTGTGCCACAAGCTGCTGGCTCTGCCACCAGGCCACTTTCCCAGGGATGAATATTTAAGCTCTGCCCCTAAAGTTGGCATAGTTGCTGCCCGTGGGCTCAGTCTTGTGTTGAGCAGGCAGTGAGAGAGTCCACAGCGTTCACAGATATTCGGTCAGCTTCCTGCAGAGGTCTGAACATCACTGAAATATCTTCTTTTTCAGTGAATGGGACAAGATCATATGGGCACAGGCTGGCACATGCTCAGGACTGTGCCTGCGTTTGCAGCCAGGAAAATAAAACCTATCGAATCTTTGCTGTGCGGTATATAACCTGCCCGGTGTGCTCTAACCAGGTCCCATGAATAGAGGGCAGCTGCTGTGCACGGGATTCTGCAAATGGGACCCATCTGCTCTGCTCCCTCCAAGCGCGTCTCGGGCTGGTGGTACAAGTTCTCTTCCATCGAGCAGTTGTGCTGTACTAACTGCAGATGCTGCTAACTAGTGTGAGCTCCCTGGGGCATAATGAGGAACAGTGCTGGTCTTTTTGCAGTTCTAAACTAATTGCTGTGACAAGCTACTATGAGAAGTGTGATCCCCCATTTAAGTAATTGCAGTCTGAAATAATTAAACCTTAATTAGTGAGTTGTTCTAACTTGCTCTGGCTTATGGTCTTGGGTGCTTGAGAAATACCAGCCAAGCCGTGGTTTGATTTGGACATTAACAGATTTCTTATTTATCACACAAGGGCTTGTGCCTTGCTTGTGGGGTGGGATTCTGCTTTCAGTGAAATCAGTGAAAGTTTTGTTGTTTTTTTTTCTTTCTCTGAAAGGCTTTAGTTTAAATAGTGATGGTTCAGTGGTAGAATAGTTGCTTTGTGTTAACATTGCTGTAACAGCTACAAGCCCCGGAGAGTCCCACCGTATTGACTCCTTCACTGTCACTACTCTGCGTAAGTGTTTGCAGAAAATAAACATCTAAAGGGGAAGGTACTTTGAAATTACTTCCAGAAATTCATGGTTGCCCCTGTCTGATGAGCAGACTTGGAACCAGACAACTCAGCTCTGCACCTCGGTGGCTGTGTTACAGCTGAGGCCACAGGTGCCTGCTTCTGCTTTTGGAGGTCTTCCCCGCCCCTCCCTGTCATTGACTTATGATCTGGTATTAGTTTAATTTAGTCACAGCACTGGCATGGTACTCTGTGATCTCTGTTTTCCATCTGCTAAAGGGTTTGTTCCATTTAGAGGAAAGAACAGCACCTACAGTCATTGGGCTGGCAGTGAGAAACAGAGACTAAGGCGGTAACAGTAAATAAAACGGGGCTAGGGCACAGGCTCCGGCACTGGCACATGATTGCACAAACTGGTTGTTAGCATAATCCCTGGTATGGGGTTTGGCACGCACCACCTACCTCTCCCCTGAGGAATGCCCAGGCACAGCCTGGATGACAGCGTCTGTCAGGGACTGTTCCTAAAAAATCAGTGCGAGCGAGGGAGGAAGCTGTACGGATGCAACGTGTGCTCTGCCAGTTAGCCTCAGGGCCCATGGTCTCTGGCCCATTTAACTTGCTGATATAGACAAAACTGGAGATGCCAAACATTTGATCCCTTTTTCCTGAGTCTGAGAAGCAAGAGCATCTGTAGGATGCCTTAGCCTTGGTACTCTAATGACAGAGCTGCCCAGGAGCTTTCATAGCCTGAGATTTTAGAGATTTCTTTTGTAATAAATGCTTAGGCTATGTACAGTTTTATGCTGGAATTGGATGATGCCCTTTTTTCCAGAGGCTCTATAGAAAGTCTGCACCCTTTTAAAGAACTACATGCCATGCTTTGTGTACCGCAGGTACAGTATATTCCAGGTAAAACAATAACGGCTGGCAAATGTGTACACCTCCTGAGAGCCATCCTTGCAATCAGAGTCAGTCTGCAGCTTTGCCATAAATTACACAACAACAAAAGCTATAAGGCATTGTTTTATTCTTTGGTAAGAAAAATGCCTCTTAGGCTGGCTGGATTATCTTTAACGCCTTTGAAATTTAGCAGCGCAATTTTCTTCGTGCTTTGGGAATTCACAGTGAGGGACGAGCACAGCTAATGAACCACTTTCAGGGAGTCTAAACTTAGCTAAAGCCTGTTCATGAATGCGATAATCAAGAACATCAGCATAAGAACAAGGCTGAAAAGACAAAAGCCTACAGCTTGACTTTACACTGTGTACAAATTAGGGAACCAACCCTTACATTTAGTCTTTTAAGTAGAAGGGTAAAGTATGGTTACTTTTACACTTCCTTTTGCCTCTCATCACCTCACTTCTGTCAGTACAATTTGAATGGCACTAATCTGTGATGCCACTGCTTTATACATCAGCCCGGCTGGATTTCAGCTACATTTTCACACGTTGCCATTGCTATATCCCGTCTTTGAACTGAAATGTCTGCAATTTGTCCTGCTGCAGGCTTCTCCCCTTAACTGCAAATGTACAACTCGGCAGATATTCTTCCGTTCTTCCTGATTACTGGAGAATGAAATACGTTCTGGCTCTTCTCCTCAGCAGACCGAGCACCTGTATTTGTTTGCAGTTAATGGGAACTTGAAGCCACACTGCTCCATGAGCCCCATCCCGGTTTCATTGAAAACTGAGGATGGGCAGCACTTCACAAAGTTGAGCCTTATAAGCTGGCAATACCTATACTTGCAATGAACAGACTAGAAAAGACCTCTACTTAAAAGGGAAGAAAAAATCCTGAGCAGATTGTCTTTAATGTGTCTTCTTTATAGAAAGAGTTACAACTACTTTGTTGTTGTTGTTACTTTTTTTTTTTTTTGAAGGATTGCTCCATTGCTATTGTACGGATTAAATTTGTCCATTTGCTAAGCAATCTAAATTGCCTTCATTCCCAGCTGCTGCATAATGTAACTGTAATAGTGCAGATTGTTTTAAAGAGATGGCTTGATTTTTGTGGTAGGTTATATGGTAATGAATTGTTTGCCAGAGAAATTTAACTGTAAATGCAACAATATATGCACAGATTGAAGTAATGAAATTTGTCATCATGATAATATTGCTTTCTATTTTATGATGTAGTCAATCTGTCCTTCTCTTGAAGACAAAAAGCCAGATTTGGTGAGTATGAAACAAGCGAACAGGTGTTCCCTGCTCAAAGTTGAGTGTACAGAGCCTGAAACTGTTTTATATGACCTAGTGAGAGCCCTCTGGAAAGGATGTATTTATAAAATATTTTGGATCTGGAAAAGCAGAAGGTAATTACAAGACTGATTATTTTCAGTTTCAGCACTTAAGCACAATCCAATATTTGTCTGTAAACTGTTTAATCACGCCTTGGAAATTTTTCAGTCTCTTGCTAACAGGAAGACTGTCTCCTTGAGCAATTTTAGCAAGAGCAGGATAGCTGCCTTATAATGGCTGCAAGCCAGGATGTGGTACAGATGAGAAATCTACAGGAAACTTTTTCCCCAGAACTTGTTTTCATAGCTAGATATTACAGCAGAAAGGCTATCTGGGAATCAGCACTGAACATCACAGCAAAAAGAACTGTTTGGGCAAATATCAGTAAACTTTCCTATGGTGCTCCCACTAGAGTAAGACTTTATCTCTCTGGTGACTAGAAGAGAAACCTCAGGTGGCTAAGGTAGATGACTGATTAGATAACTAAGACCAGGTGAAATAAGTCCTATTCAAGCATTGGTGGAATTGTGTCGATGTACAGAACATCTTATTTCCCTTCAAGCATATAAGCACTTTTAACCATTTATGCTACATCCTAATGAAAGGGTTCCACGCCACACCACAGTTATAGAAATATTAGCATTATTAAAGCTCTCCTGCATTTGAAACACTTTCAAAGCTTCCCTGCACCTGTTTTTCCAGCTTAATCTCTCAAGAGCAAGCAGTTTCCCCTTGCACTCTTACCTTTTCTCTTGTCTCTGATGGTAACTTTAGACTGTAGTTTAATTGCTGCCTGACCAACATCATATTGATGCCAGGTTTTGGAATGAAATGTTAATATTGTTTTATTTCATTGAGAATGGCTGACTAATAACAAGTTAGTGTTTGTAATGTAGGGTGGATGCACTTAGTTTTTGGTCAAAATGTAATTTTAAAGTTTTTACCCTTTATACATTTTCAAATCAGCCAGGGTTGCAGCTTTTGAAAAAATCCAAAGGAGACAAAACCAAACCAAAATAAAACAAACCTGAAAGTGTCTTCTCCATGAAGGATAAATTAAAGTAGCTTTTTTGCATCTCGGAACTCTATATGATTATTATTAACATAGCTGATGAAAGCAGTCCTCACAGAGATTACTTAAACAGTGTAAAATATATTCTGATAGATGTTAAAAGACCCCTCAAAATGCTTTTGAGATCTGTGAAGAAACCTGAGTTCATTTTTGTCCCTGATTTGCTGATTTCTGGTCCAGAAGACAGGGAGTGCAGAGGAGAGCAGCAGACTCGGGCATAGGGGATGGGGGTGTCTAACCACACAAAGTGGAAGCCATTCCACATGCGGTACTGTCACGTTCCCGTTGGTGGTCTACATATTTAAAAAAATACTCACCTGGGTTGGTGATATGTTGTAGTTATAAACCTGATACATGTGGTTCCAAGCCATATGAATCCTGTGCAGCAGCTTTCATCGGTGTGCTCCAGTACCTGCCTTCTCTCCCACCTAAATGAAGTCCCACTAATGCCTGAATTTGTCAAAATGCAGTGACTTTGGTTAAAAGTGAGGGAGTAGGAAAGAGAAATAAAACCACAAATGTTTCATTTTCTTGTGTCGCCAAAAACACTTAAGGCAATTTTTCATTTAAATACTGAATTTGAAAAAAGGCCACTTTCTGTCAACTTGGAAAATGTATCTAATGCCCACTTCCTTTAGAAAGAGGTATGGGAAAGAGCAGGTATGATTGCATACTTGCCTACATAAAGCTTCTACCTTGAGTAAAATGTTATTGTTGTTTGCCTCCTAGAGCAAACCGTGACCTCTTGTTTGCTTTAGGCATTGCCGAATGTTTTCTTGTGCCTCTCAACTATTTCATCAATGCTGGATCTGAACTCTGGGTTAGGTGGAAGGTTTTGATTTGCTTGCGAAGGCATGGAAAGCCCAATCCTAATTCCGGTAACAGGCACTGAAGTTCAGCCTTCTTCTGTAGTGGGCCCCGAGTTAATTTCTGTAGAGGCTTGTTACAGAAAATCGTTCCACGCTTTTGGCCTCCAGATCTGAAATCACCTTTGTCCCCATAACATGATATACTACAGGCTTTAGATAGCACAAACTGTCTTCCCTTGCAGCTGGAACAACTTGGGTCCAGTGTCAAGTATACAGCTTTTTCCACAGTTACCTAGAGACTGAGTGAAAAGAAATATGTGCCCTTTGCTGAGCTTACCTGAGAAGATAAATGCTTTTCAGCTGTCAATGAAGCTTAGACAGACAAAGTAATAAGAAGCTGCACCTCTAATGGAAGAGAAAAAAGAATCGCCATTTCCATTTGGTCGTATCTGTTTCTTCTTCCGAAGCTGACAAAGAGAGGAATTGGACTCTTGCATTGTTTGGTACTAACTGATGGATGATGCTCATTCTTTCCTTTCATTTATTCCTGAAACAATAAGGTTAACTTTGATTTGTGCAGTTTACAGATTATTGGAATTTTGTATTTTAATTGTTTATCCAACTGATAAGAATATCCAAATTAAATATACCAAATGCATAAAATGAGGAGGAAATCTCATATTTCCTATTAATTTTTTTTATAAATCCATTTGCACACCACCAAAATTAAAAAAAAAAATAGACATAATTAGGTATGTGTCATGTAGTAGGAAAAAATATTTTCTGACAAATTGCTGACAACCTTTTTTTGGGGGGGTGCAGCATGTAACAGTTATTTCTTAAAAACACATCATCTATAACTCCTATCAAAGTGCCTATCTACAAACATCATGCTGTGTATTTGCTGAAAATTCAAGAGAGTTTGACAACCTGTAGTTTACTTTTAACACAAATGCCGCAGATAATTTAACCACTCAGTGAATGGACTCCTTTAAAATATATGTAATGAAGCCTATAGGTATTATGTGTTTTTGTTTTTACGTTTTCTTTCTTGGATTTTACTCTGTTATCTTCCCCAACTCAACCTGTGAGTAATAGACCAATGTATTGGTCTTTAATAGTAGCCTTGATGGTCTAAGGTTATGAGCATGCCAAGGTTCATAAGGAGAGACAATATCTTCTATCTGACTGATTTAATGAGAAAACTAGACTGGCTTTCAGTGGCACAGACTATATCTGAACACTCAGGTACCTGAATATTTGTCCAGTTTTCTTCCAGCAGTTCCCTACCTTGAATTCCCTGTGTCCTGTTGATTCTTGTTCTAGTTGCACAGTCATCACAAAGGTTTGTTTTCAACTTTTGCTTTTGTCTCACACAAATGTTTTTAGTTGTTGCTAAGTACTGCTTATGCTAGTCAAGGACTTTTCAGCTTCCCATGCTCTGCCAGGTGCACAAGAAACTGGGAGGGGGCACAGCCAAAATAGTTGACCCAAACCGACCAAAGGGCTATTCCATACCATATGACGTCATGCTCAGTATAGAAACTGGGGGGGGTTGGCCGGGGAGCAGCAATCGCTGCTCGGGAACTGTCTGGGTATCGGTCGGCGGGTGGTGAGCAATTGCATTGTCCATCACTTGCTTTGTAAATTGTTATTATTATTATCATTATTATATTGTTATTATTATCATTACTATTTTACTTTATTTCAATTATTAAACTGTTCTTATCTCAACCCAGGAGTGTTTCTCACTCTTACTCCTCCGATCCTCTCCCCCATCCCATCGGGGTAGGGGGAGTGAGCGAGCGGCTGTGTGGTGCTGAGTTGCTGGCTGGAAAGTCATGTAACTGTTGTACAAGTAGTATAAAACCTGAGGCTGTGCTCTAGCAAGTTCTACTCTGTACAGATCCCCTTGACCTCCCTCTGATTATAGATGCGTATTAAGATATAAAGGATAAATGTGTCCTGCAGATCTACAGCTTGAATTTGGAGTAATGGTACATAGTGTTCATCTTAATGTGCACTGATTTAGGATGTTTAATGCTGATTTCAGGATTATTAATTAAAATATGAATGAATGAGTTTTTCTGGAAGAGATGAGTATCTGTGATTGTTGATAGGGAATTGTGTTTTCTATGAAACACTCACATTTATGCATCAAGTTGAATTCTTATCCATCCATCCTGCATCTTGACATTTTTAGCTCTAAGGACAGGAAAATAAAGTACCTAAAAGTGGGAAGAAAATGGCAAGAAAACATTCTATCTCCAAACTATAAGGCTGTTATCCTTTATAAGTAATCTTTCATCAATTTTTGAGCAAGTAACACTGTAAAAGGAATCCTGGAAATAAGAAATAACTTGATTTACAGACTGTGCACACTATTTACATTATGGGGAATGACTAGAAGTTCTGGAACTGTATGTATTTATTTCTTGAGCTATATAATATGTTAATCCACAGTGGGGAATTAAAAGTCTCCTTTACAGTACTTAAAGGTAACTCAAATCTTTGCTGTTTCTCTAGACAATAGTCAGGAATTTCTGAAATTGTGGCTGTCTGCAGCAAATTTCCCAATGATTTCAGAGACAGAATTTTCAAACAAAAATCTCAACATAGAGCAAGAATAGACAGACACTCACTTAGACAATCCAGTGGGTCCACAGCTAGTTACTTAGGCAGGTGTGTTAATTCAGCAAAGACTTCAGCACATGCCTTGATCTCATATGATTACTACATAACAAAATGAAGGTGACAGTCTGGATTAAAATTAACCTACACTGAAGTTTATCTTACTAGCAGAAGAGAGGCTACCTGTAAAAATGTGATATGGGCTAGCAAGCAGAATGCAAGTCATCTGTGGACTTTGAACATGGCATATTTTTATCCTTAATTCCTCTGATAGCTGTATTTCTGTCATTTGCTGTTATATAGCTTAAGGGCAGCACAATTATGTCTACCTTTCACTGTGCTATACAGTCTCTCTTTCATGTAGTTGAGGTCAAAACTTAAAGTTATGGACATAATTCTTGGCTGAGCATGTCCTCATTTTCCATGGAAGAGAAACAGAGGCAGCAGAATCCGCTCCATGCTGGCTGTCAGCACACCCTAGCTCCACACACGTATTTCAGAAAAGTGAACTACTTGTAAATTGTATGTCTGTACTCAAACGTCAACATTTCTGCTGATTTTAATGTGGGAAGTCAAATACTCTTTAAACATCTTGTATGAAAGAAAAAGTAAATAAACTCTTCTTAAGCTTGGACTGTGGGCACAGTTTTGTCTTGTGAATTTGTGTTCTAGACAGCTGTTGTGGTTTAGCCCCAGCCAGCAACTCAGCACCACGCAGCCGCTCGCTCACTCCCCCTACCCCGATGGGATGGGGGAGAGAATTGGAGGAGTAGGAGTGAGAAACACTCCTGGGTTCAGATAAGAACAATTTAATAATTGAAATAAAGTAAAATAGTAATGATCATAATAACAATATAATAAAAATAATAATAATAATAATATACAAAGCAAGTGATGCACAATGCAATTGCTCACCACCCGCTGACCGATACCCAGACAGTTCCCAAGCAGCGATCGCTGCTCCCCGGCCAACTCCCCCCCCCAGTTTATATACTGAGCATGATGTCATATGGTATGGAATAGTCACAGTCTATGGTCAGTTTGGGTCAACTATTTTGACTGTGCCCCCTCCCAGCTTCTTGTGTACCTGGCAGAGCATGGGAAGCTGAAAAGTCCTTGACTAGCATAAGCAGTACTCAGCAACAACTAAAAACATCAGCATGTTATCAACATTCTTCTCCTACTAAATCCAAAACACAGCACTATGCCTGCTACTAGGAAGAAAATTAACTCTATCCCAGCCAAAACCAGGACAACAGCACATAGTGAGTTTTTCTTGGCTTAACATTTCAAACACCATGTGCTCCCTGAAAGCAAAGATAAAGTGAGGAGAGCTCACAAAAATTAAAACATAAGCACACACAGAAGCAAAATGAGAGGCAGATTGTTTCTTTAAGCCCTAAAGAAAGAAAGAAGACTTTTATTTGTGGTTTCTTAAAAAAAATGTTTTATCTGCTTATTCCACTTACGTATTGTGGAAACAGATTACAAAACAAAGGAGAAGCCATAAAAGCTGTTTGTGACTGGGATTTATTACCCATTATTAACAGTTTGCTCTTCTGTGTAAAGAGGAGGACCCTTTAAAGAGGATAATAACAATTTCTGACCTTTTACAGTTTTGGGGGTGGGTGGCAGGGTTTGGGGATTTCTTCTTGACTTTTTTGTTCTGTTATGGTTCTTCTGAAGATGCAACTTCTTAAAGAGAGATCTAATTGCCATCTAACACAGGGCCAGCAACGCAGCTATACAAAGGCACTGTGTTTCATACCGCGCCTCAGATCCATGACCAGAGGTTTTTGCAGTGCAGTGTGGCAACCAGTATGCCTTTCTCCTCTCTGATTAATGTGTCTAACTCCAGTGCTGGCTTGTGTAGAGTTGATGTAGCTGTCTCTGGACCTGCGGCAGAAATTGGCTCAAGATATCCCCAAGTACCTGCAAGAAAAGTGTATCAGCCATGGTAGCGATGCACTGTGCAGAGCTCCCACCTGTCAACGCGAAGCTTGGCTGGTGGATTTGGCCACCCATGGAGGGCAGGCAGCTCCCATCCAGAGCTGGCTCTGTGGTAGATGGGGAGCGATGGTGTCCTTCCAAGACAGATGCAGCACTTTGTATGTATGAAAGTATTACTTAATGCCTTACTGAATATTTTGGAGTGTGTTTTTGAGTATGGCTCTCTGGTGTTTAAAAGCCTGGTCCTATGTAGGTTCTTCTTTTGGCACTTTTGTAGATCTGGACCATAACCGTTTACCCATTTTTGACAGTCATACAACTTAAGATGAAGAAAAGTTTTACCTACAAGTATTTGATTAGGAGCCACTGGGGTGATTTACTCTTCATATCTTAAAATCTAAATTTAACCCACTCATAAAGAAACGCAGATGGATCACTTGCAATTTATATCTAAGGATATATTGTATCTGAGGATATATATCTGAGGATATATTTATATCTGAGGACCTGTATCTGCAATGACAGCAAACCGTCACTAAAAAAAATCATCAGATATCCAAAATAGGTTTTAAAAAAGCAAAGAGGAAGATATTACAGTTCTTTTGTGATGGGAAAAAGGGAGAAGTCAGTTGGTATGTTTTGTGAAGTAACAGCTGGATTAAATATGGATGGACACTTTCTGCCGTTTACAACCAGGTGATACAATGTTCATGTGAAACCCTGGAGTAAAATTTGTCCCGCAAAAGCTGATATTCATAAATTACTCATTGAAAGCTTGGACTTGCTTTCACTGCATCAGAGACAGAAAAATCTAAAGCCAGTCCCTGAAGAATTAAATTGTTAAACCAGCCAAGTCTCTCAGATATGCAGCATATCCATGTGCTGGTTTGAAATTTCACTCTTAATAACATAGATGTGAAACCTTCCTCTGAAGTCAGTGGAGTTATTCTCAGTTATAGCAATGGAAAAGAAAGCATAATATAGTTTGCTGTCTGGGGGAGGGAAAAAAAAAAAACCCACATGCTATGACTGAGACACAGAAAGTGTTTTATTATTTTGTCTAAGTAATGTCTTGACATTGCATTGTTATTTGAAAATTGCTCCAAAACTTGCTGTTTCTTGAGTCTGTGATAGCACCTGCAGGGCTGACATATGTGCAGTGAATGAGACATCTGGTCTGGAACAAAGCTGTCTTTTAGGCCAGAATAAATGTCACTTGAAGACAACCACAAACAGCAGACAGAGGTAGGGATGAAAGCCAGGTGAACATTTCACAGTACATATCAAAAGTGATTATAATAACAAGAGCTTACAGGGCATGCAATTTAATCACCTCTCCAGAATCCAAGGTGTTTGTCTGCTTTTTGTTTTTACAGAGACCTCACTGAGGTTAACCAGGTTTGTTTTACTAGCTGACGATGATGTTGCAGCCCACCTCATGAAGCTATGTGGGATGGTAGCTGCATAAAGCCTCTTTTCTCTTTGCCCAGCTGCCCATGTTCAGCAGATGGGACTGGGAGAATGTGGTGCGGTCTCTGAAGGACTCCTGCTCTCCTGCCAGCGGGGTGCTAGCATTACCTGCTGTGTTGAGTATTGGTGATGAAGCCTGGCGAATCTCTCCCCATGGAGGCAGCTCTCTCCTCAAAGTCAGTGACTTTGCCTCTGACCTGGGAGAAGGTGCTGGATGCCAGGGGAGAGACTGTGGGGCCAGGCTGGGAATGTGCCTTCTGGCAGGGATAGCTCGAATGTGGTACCCACCTGTGTCGTGGTTTAGCCCCAGCCAGCAACTCAGCACCACACAGCCGCTCGCTCACTCCCCCTACCCCGATGGGATGGGGGAGAGAATCGGAGGAGTAAGAGTGAGAAACACTCCTGGGTTGAGATAAGAACAGTTTAATAATTGAAATAAAGTAAAATAGTAATGCTAATAGTAACAGTATAATAATGATAATAATAATAATGATACACGAAGCAAGTGATGCACAATGCAATTGCTCACCACCCGCCGACCGATACCCAGACAGTTCCCGAGCAGCGATCGCTGCTCCCTGGCCAACCCCCCCCAGTTTATATACTGAGCATGACATCATATGGTATGGAATAGCCCTTTGGTCAGTTTGGATCAACTATTCTGGCTGTGCCCCCTCCCAGTTTCTTGTGTGCCTGGCAGAGCATGGGAAGCTGAAAAAAGTCCTTGACTAGCACAAGCAGTACTCAGCAACAACTAAAAACATCAGCATGTTATCAACATTCTTCTCCTACTAAATCCAAAACACAGCACTATGCCTGCTGCTAGGAAGAAAATTAACTCTATCCCAGCCGAAACCAGGACAACCTGGCACCAGTGCATCCCTGTGATGCTCCCCTCCTGCTGGCATCCTGGCCAGGATGGCCAACTCTGTCGAGCACATGGGACTGCAGAGCAGGAGAGGTGCCACAGCGTGGTGGGTTGACCTTGGCTGGATGCCAAGTGCCCACCAAAGCTGCTCTATCACTCCCCTTCTCAACTGGACAGGGGAGAGAAAATATAACAAAAAGCTTGTGGGTAGAGTTAAGGACAAGGAGAGGTCACTCAGCAATTACCGTCACGGGCAAAACAGACTTGACTTGGGGAAAATCAGTTTAATTTATTGCCAATCAAAACTGAGTAGGGTAATGAGAAATAAAACCAAATCTTAGAACACCTTCCCCCCATCCCTCCCTTCTTCCCGGGCTCAACTTCACTCCTGATTTTTCTCTACCTCCTCCCCCAGAGCGGCGCAGGGGGACAGGGAATGGGGGTTGTGGTCAGCTCATCACACATTGTCTCTGCTGCTCCTTCCTCCTCAGGGGAGGACTCCTCACACTCTTCCCCTGCTCCAGCGTGGGGTCCCTCCCATGGGAGACAGTCCTCCATGAACTTCTCCAGTATGGGGTCTTCCCACAGGCTGCAGTTCTTCATGAACTGCTCCAGCGTGGGTCCCTTCCACAGGGTGCAGTCCTTCAGGAGCAGACTGCTCCAGCGTGGGTCCCCCATGGGGTCACAAGTCCTGCCAGCAAACCTGCTCCAGCACGGGCTCCTCTCTCCACGGGTCCACAGGTCCTGCCAGGAGTCTGCTCCAGCGTGGGCTTCCCATGGGGTCACAGGCTCCTCAGGGCACATCCACCTGCTGCAGTGTGGGGTCCTCCCCAGGCTGCAGGTGGATATCCGCTCCCCTGTGGGCCTCCCTGGGCTGCAGGGGCACAGCTGCCTCACCATGGTCTGCACCAGGGGCTGCAGGGGAATCTCTGCCTGGTGCCTGGAGCACCTCCTCCCCTCCTTCTCCACTGACCTTGGTGTCTGCAGGGTTGTTCCTCTCATATATTCTCACTCCAGCTGCACTTTTCGTCCTGTTGTTTTTTCACTGTCCCCCTTCCCCCCACCCCCCCCAATATGTTATCCCAGAGGCACTGCCACCATTGCTGATGGGCTCAGCCTTGGTCAGCGGCGGGTCTGTCTTGGAGCTGGCTGGCATTGGCTCTATCAGACACATGGGAAGCTTCTAGCAGCTTCTCACAGAAGCCACCCCTTTAGCCCCCCTGCCACCAAAACCGTGCCACACAAACCCAATACACACAGTGACAGGGGAGCTTTAGCTTTGTCTCTGCAAAATGATGAGGAGGGAATGAACTGCACGAACCTCTCAGTTTATGGGGTTTGACAGGACTGTTGGGAGTTGAGGGCAATAAAATCATACAGGTCTTGATAGTGTAGTCCTTGGCACCCTTTGCAAGGGCACAATATGAATAAACTGAGATGTGGAAAAGTCAGTATTCAGCCCTAGGCCTGCCACACATTTTCATTGCCCCTAAAATCTATAAAAGTGACAGGGCTTGAGTGTAAAAATTTGAAATAGGTCCAGTAGTTGAAACATTTTTGGATGCTTTGCAAATTAGAAACAATTGGCAACCTGCTGGCAAAAGTGTGGTTGCTGACTTTGTGAACTGTGCCATTTCTGATAATACAGGCAAGAAATACTATTTTATATCCCGGAGGACTGTTCTTGAAAAAGAAAACATTCCCCCCTCACTGCCTCCCGCTTTTCTTCTGGCATGGCAACTTGATCACTGTATGGCAGAGCTGGGTGCACAACAGGGAAGAGACACTTACTGCTCCACCAGTTATTTGCTTGCACTGGGAGAAGGGGGGTGATGACTTGTTTGGGACTGAATTTGAGTTCTGTTCAGGGTTTGGGCTTCTGACTTCATACAGCTTCTTAGAAAGGCAGTAAGAATGTAATTCCTTTTTAGATGCTGACTCTTGGGAAGGTCATTTCAGGGCCTGGTGTGATAGATGGATTTTCCTGACAGAAATATTTTTGCAGGCTTCAGGTCAGTATGTACCTAATGAGCCTAATACATCTGGGAAGTATCAAACCTACTGCACATGCATTGATTCTTCATAGTAAGTTAGGCATCCTGAGCATGTCAAACACACAGCTGAAACACAGATCATCTGTGAAGTCCAGGCACTAAAATCAAGCCCCCTCATTCCCAAAGAACCAGACTTTTGAACGTGTACTGAAGTGCAACCTTCCTCCCCATGAACATCTCCATGGTTTATGGATGCCGGGCAAGCCAGAAGTCATGGACAAAAGCAGAAAATCCTCCACAGCCTGCCTTTTTCAGGGATGGCAAATCCAGGTAGAAATCCCATGTTTTGCTTTTAAAAAGCTCAGTAGATATATTGGCCTGCTGCAGGGACAGCATATGCACAACTGAGCAGGAGATAACAGGATTTCTGCTTGAATTTCCACTACAAACCACAGCAGGTTTTCAGCACAAATATTTCACTGATTTGCAAATATACTATAGTTCATTATTAAAGCTGACTTCTCTATTAAATCCTCTAAGTACTTTTTACCAGGCTGCCACCAGCATCACCTAAGACAACCAATAAAGGCAACTGAGACCTGCCTAGAAGAAATGTCTTTATGTAAGACCAAAGGGAAAGGGCTGAAAAGAACAGGAAATCCTTAGAACAGATTAGCAGCACTAGTGTGACGTTCTTCCTCAGAAGGTCAACAATGTTGACTTCATGTTATTTATGTTCAAATTTTACAGGGTTTTAGGAGAGTGTGAAAGGTCCTCCCCAGACAACCATATGCCATTTTTCATCAGTGTTATTTTGAGCCTCGTGATACGGCTTTCATTCCCTGGTGATCTTCTCTTGTCACCTACTATTGGAGCTGGCATGGTTTTAAGAAAACAAAACTTGGTAGGATGCCCATGTAGAATGAATTTAATGACTGCTCTTACCTTTAGAGTTCTTCTAGATATAGGTAGTTCCCAAAGCAACCCTGAGGGGCATTTTTCTCACCAGTTGCAGAAGACAGCTGTCAATACATATCTCAGACTTGTTAAACACAAATAACCTTCTAAGTTACTAACCAGCTGTTTAACACCGAATGAAAGATTTCCACCTCCTTTTCCATGTACCCCAGGTACCAGAAAGCAGGAGCTCCTAAGGCTATAATGTGAGTCACAGAGAAGCCAGTTTGGCTGCAGTAAATTAAGCCTCATAATGGGTGCGTTGAACTGTGATGACAGCTACTGCTGGGTGATGTTAAATGTGTGAAAAGTGCTGCCAGAGAGGGCTGGAGGAAACAAAGGGAAAAGACATTAAAATTTGCAGAGTCAAGTTAGGTAAGGACTGGAGAAAAATGTAAAGCAGAGGAAAAGGTTTGCAATAAATTCTGGTAAGAGGTCGGTCATTTCTGCGGTCATATGTCTCTGTGTGGATAAAAGGTTTGAAACTGAAGGCAGAATCTCAACCAGGGAAACTGGCCAAAGGGCACAGGAAGGGACAGCTGCCGAAATAGCTGTACTCAGCCCAGATGTGTCCCTACTGCCTTTTATTATGGTCACTCTCCCCTCATCCAGTCTGCCTTGTAAAAAGACACAGAGCTAGAAAGACATTCCTGTGTCCACTGAAACAAAAGTATCCATGCAGAGCAAGAATTAATGTTTTTCAAAAGTGGAAATAGTCTTAAATTGCAAAAGGCTTTTGCAGGATAAAAAAGGGATTTTGGCAGAGATTAAAGTGCCCGTAAATGTTTTGAGAACAAAGTCTAGATAAATCCAGAAATTAAACTGATTTTTGTAGTGTAAGAATGAAAAAGAAAACAAAACATTAAACAGTTTGGTGGATATTTGTTTTTCCAAAGTGCAACACTTCACCCCTTTATAAACAGTAGCAATACCAGTGTAAGAAACAGGTGACGCTCTTACTAGTTTGCAATTAAAAGAAAACAGTGTTTAATGTTTTCAGGTACAGGCACCAACGCATTTCAAGAGGTTTCTTTAAAAATGGAAGAAAATACAAATAAAAATAGGGCATGCATTTTTATTATGGAAATTCGTGTCTCATGTTTTGTATTTTTTGAAAAAACACAAACTAGTCTGAATTATTTTTGTTTATTTCATCATTTGTAAGTTTTTGGGTGCTCATTTTCAAGCCTTCCTCCACAGCAGTGAGGCCTGCCAAAGCTAATATCTATTATTTTAATGAGCTGAGATTTCCACATAATCACTTACTTGAGGGATCAGGATTTTAAGCATGGCATTAAATCTTACGATACAGCTTGTGTTATCTGATAGTGCTATTTCCTTCACAAAACTTACCAGAGAGCTATTATATGTTCCAGCAAGTCAAGTGAAGTGGCCTTGCATGAGGGGGTCTTAACAAGCAAAGAGAAAAATTAGCTGAAAAAAGACCTGTTTTCCCATGGTTTCACAGCAGCAAAGTATCAATATCTCAACAGGAAAGTCAAACCCACTGACTAGATGGTCTTATCTCATTTAGAGTACAGCCTTGTGACTTAGAGAAAGAGGTATGGTAACAGCTTTTTCCAAACAGGAAAATCTACCAATTTAATTTGCCTTCTTGTTTGATTTCAGCAAAGACTATTCCCTTGCATGCCAGTGCAGCAGCTCAGTGATTTAGATAAAGAGCTGTTGCTTGTTCACTTCATATCAGTCCAGCCCTGCTATGAGAGAAAACAGAAGCAAACTCCTGTCTGGAAACTCCTAAGGAACCGAGGATTAATTTCATGAGAAGCCTGGCACGGGACTTAATGTCTACCAGATCCTGATGACTACTTGATGGATCCTGCATTTACTTATAGAGGGCTTAATTGGGTTGACACAAGAATATTCCATTTGCAGTGCAAACAAACAAGTTAAAAAAGGCTTAGTTAGGCATTCTTAGTGGAGCCAGATTAAACCTTGATCCTATCAAAATACAGATGTTCTCCTTCTGGTTTGTGTGATGGATAGGCAGCCTGTTTTACTGAAGAGCATGCCTTTTCTTATGCTTAGCAACAAAAAGCTATGCTGTTCTTGCAGCAGAGTTCAGTATTATAGATACAGGGAGAATGATTTTAACTTTGCGCTCCAGTACTGTTAACATCCATCTTGTTCTGCATCCAAAGTGCTTTCCTCAGAGCTACTGGAGGTACCTCAGTCAAATGATCTTACAGCAAAGCTTTAAAAATTAAGGAAAGAAGAAGTCTTTAATAAATATTCAATTTTAAGTCAATGATCAAATAGCTATTGTAATCAGTAATAAGCCACAGAATTTAAGCTAGTTGCCTCTCCTTTTAGATCTTCTGACAGGTTATTCATGGGCATTTCTACTATGGATTAGGTCATGAAAACAGAAACATCTCACCTGAGACAGCTGCCAGTTTTCAGCTTTACAGTTTTAATAATGTAGCTTAATACTGAGACATTTTTCCAATGCACTTACTAACAAATATTACCAGTGTGAACCCCGGCACCCCACTTATTCTATGGATGCGAATCAACTGCAAGAGGGCTGAAGGGCCTATCTTATGTTGTTTGCCCCAAATAACACCCTCCAGAAGGGTATTTACCCTCATCAGATGATACAGTCTTTGTCATACCCCATGCAACTCTACAGGCTTGGGGAGGAGTGGCTGGAAAGCTGCCTGGCCGAAAAGGATCTGGGGGTGTTGGTAGATAGCCAGCTGAACATGAGCCAGCAGTGTGCCCAGGTGGCCAAGAAGGCCAACAGCATCCTGGCTTGTATCAGGAATGCTGTGGCCAGCAGGAGCAGGGAGGTGATTGTGCCCCTGTACTCAGTGCTGGTGAGGCCGCACCTGGAATACTGTGTCCAATTTTGGGCCCCTCAATACAAGAAAGACATGGAGGTGCTGGAGCGTGTCCAGAGACGGGCAACAAGGCTGATGAAGGGTCTGGAGAACAAGTCTTATGAGGAGCGGCTGAGGGAACTGGGGTTGTTTAGCCTGGAGAAGAGGAGGCTGAGGGGAGACCTTATCGCTCTCTACAACTACCTGAAAGGAGGTTGTAGTGAGGTGGGTGTTGGTCTCTTCTCCCAAGTAGCTAGCGATAGGACGAGAGGAAATGGGCTCAAGCTGCGCCAGGGGAGGTTTAGGCTGGAAATTAGGAAAAACTTCTTTATGGAAAGGGTGTTCAAGTATTGGAACAGGCTGCCCAGAGAGGTGGTGGAGTCGCCATCCCTGGAGGTGTTAAAAAAACACCTCAGATGTGGCACTTCGGGATATGGTTTAGTCTAGTCTACCCTTGATTGGTTTAGGTGGGCTTGGTAGTGTAGGTTAATGGTTGGACTGGATGATCTTAAAGGTCTTTTCCAACCTAGACGATTCTATGATTCTATGATTCTATGATTCTATACATGGGTACAGTTCCCCTATCCCCATCCTGATCTTCAGGGCTACCCCTGCCCTATGACAACTGCATCTGAGCAGTCGGGCTGTCAGATTTGCCCCGGAGGAGCTGGATGATACCAGACATAGTCACTGAGAAGCCTTGCAGAGCCCCAGCTTCAGTGTGCTGAGGTCACCATGTCCATATATCTTTGCAGGACCAAACCTTTCAGTGTAAGTCTACCCTTATCATCCTCCCTACCTTTCAGTTCTGCTTCATTTGTGGCTGATTTGTTCCTGCAAGTTCTTTGGGAGGCATATTCCTCTACACCTGCCAGGCTTCTGTTTTTCAAGGTCATTTTACCCATGGAAAGCGATGTTTCTGCTGTTTTTCCCAAGGGACTTTTACTAAAAAAAAAAAAAAAAATCTTTACACTACATTCAGACCACTGTCCAGATTTATGATCATGGAAACTTGTTTTGACACTGTTGTTTCTGAGTGAGGCTGTGTTATCAATCTGTAGAAGGGGGAAGACAGTGTTTGCTATCTTACCTTGCTGTCAGTTCACTACTTCACATATCAACGTTATGACTGCAGTTCAGTTCATATTTGTGAAGCCCTGGTAAAATGTTAAGCACTCTAGAAGTGCTGAAGATGAATATTATTTTGCCCTGCAGAGCACATGGCTACTTCAGTAGGATGGGGCAGTCCAAACAGGTCTTTACAGTGGCTAGATAAGCAAACAACTAACATCAAGTAACCCCTCGTTGAATTTGTTTCTGCCAGCAAAGGACTGAGTGGTGTCTGGCTGAAGGTCATCTTTCTTTCTGCATGTGCTTCTCTAAAATACCTTGGATCACAATATAACTTGCAGGAAGAAAGCTAAAGAAGCTGTCTTTATTCACATTTCTTTACAGCCCTGATACTTCTCCATGTTTATAGTAAGTGCAGAAAAGCTATACTTGCTGTGATTTCTTTTGATCTTGGACTGGCACCTGCTCGTATGGGGACCTGGAGGCAGTGAATGAATGATGGTACAGCAGCAGTCAGCTACAGCGAGGTTAGAGATCATGGCATTGATGGGCAAAGGTAGGTCTGTACTTCCCATTGGACTTTCTTCAATCCCGTCCCTAATCCTCTTAGTGTCTGATTTGAGAAGTAACAGCTGTGAAAGATGAATAGCAGTTCCAGGATCACCTTTCTTCGCTGCCAGAAAGCCTCGTGGAAGTGCACTGCAGTAAGCATTTGAAGAAATGCATGTATTTTTTCTTCAAGGAGTCCTGGACGTGCTTACACCTGGAATGCCCCACCTCAACTCACTGCTAAATGGGGTTGTGCACTGTATGCTTCCTAAACTGCATCTCCCCCGGCAAGCCACAGGCACTTAGCCTGATTAGTGGTCTTTGAAATACAATCTAATGAGTAATACAGTCAGAAAGGAAGAAAGTAATTTGGAAAATAACAGAGAGGAGAACAGTACTTTTTAAACACTTTACTGCTGCATTTGCTTCTGCTTGGACATATCAATCAAGTTTAATAGCCAAAGACAGAAACAATCCAGATTTTTCTCAACAGTTTCAGAGTAAACCACAATGCATGGAGGATTTTTTTCTGTTTGATTGCTTACTTGAAAAAATTACAAAAAATGGCTTACCACTTCCTCACACCCACAACAGCCTTTTTTTCGCACCCACTACAAGACATGTGTAGGC
The DNA here is from genome assembly GCF_030463565.1 of Pelecanus crispus. Classification (NCBI taxonomy): domain Eukaryota; kingdom Metazoa; phylum Chordata; class Aves; order Pelecaniformes; family Pelecanidae; genus Pelecanus; species Pelecanus crispus. The sequence continues at coordinate 109,943,454 of NC_134645.1, forward strand.
AGTGCAACTCATGGTGCACGAGTTCAGTGGAGGGGTGAGAAGTTTGCCCAGACTGCTAGGCCCCAGCTTCATTACATAATTGAGTAATTACTCAATTACTGGAGACAAGTAATTAAGGCATCTGCTATAAGATTAAATTCATTCGCCCTAACTAAAGCATCTAGAATTCAGCCCATGTTTAAGGATTTTTCAAGGCTGTGGTATATACACTGCTAACCTATGGTGGATTTGCCTTCCTAAGCGATCTTCTTCCCTACTTTGCCTATGCAGAAAGCCAATTCTGAGTCATGGTGTTGGTATTTCTTTGAGAAAGATAGTTTAAATTTCCCCTATCAGCTTGACACTTTTAATTGCAGAGCATGGTACAGAATTACTAGACTGAGCATAATACACCAAGTCAATAAGCCATGTGTTACATCTTTAACCTGAGGCTTCAGAAATCCATATAATTTTGTAGGTGTGTTTCCTATATGTGCTTTGAAGCCCAGGACATGTATAGCTTTAGGGAACTCTATAACCTTCTTCGCTTTATACAGGCAGCCTTGTGAATGAATGGAACTTACAACTTTGGTCCACACCTACAATAATTTTCCTGTAGCTGGGAAATGTTCCTTTTTTCAAGTATATGTGAGCATTAAATATCTTGGAGGAACAGAAATAATGACTCTACTTCATGGCTCAACTCCAAAGGGAGACTTCTGACGACAGAGACTCTGCCCTGCATTTACACCTGCAGAAGAGTGCCCACATCTACTCTTTTTTGTTTTAGGAGTCACTGACAATCTGTTACATGAAGTGAATATGAAGCCAAGTAAATGTATTCTCTGCCCAAGAAAAAGAACAATCTGTGTTTTATTCCCTTGACTATTGAATGAAAAAAAACATTACAGTTTTACCAAGATGTTTTCAGCGTGGCAGCTAACGTGCCTTTCCCTGGAGCTCAGATACACGGGATGGAGAGGCTGCTATCTCCAACATCATTGCCAAGACAGACGTCACCATCCTCCTAAACCTTCTGGCTCAGCGCAGACTCCTTGACCTCCATCACTCAAAGGGAGCTGGCTTAGCAAGGCCCAGTCTATAATTAAACCCTTCAGGCCAACCCTAGCTTATTTCAGCTGGGACGAGCAGGAGGTGAGAGGGCAGTAACGTGCACAGGCAGCCCCAGGCAAGGACGTGCTTCAGCAATGACGTGTATGGATGTGTGTGCATGGAGTCTCCCAAGCCAGAGCGCAGCACGGCAGGCAGACTTTGCCTGGGAGGAGGATAGGGTACATCATTTGTTCAGCACTTTGGGGAATTAGCAAATAAAAGCATCTGGGAGATCTCAGTCTAGCAAAGCATTCAAGTACCTGTTAAATTTTAATCAAATCAATAGCTTGTTGACTTTGGTGGGACTAATGATGTGCCTCAATTTAAAGCTGTGTTTAAGTGCTTGGCTGGATTCAGGTTTGAAATATCAATTGCTGCCCAGTTTTGTGTATTCTAACACAGTAAGTGTGGAGAAAACGGAAGGTGATACCACCCCTAGCATGAATGCTACTAAACTTGTTTTGGAAGAAACAGGTAATTGCTGTTCAAGGTGGAAAACTAACCATCTGTTTTGAGTAAGAACATGTTTTACAGTCTCCTCTCCTTGCTCACTTTAGGACACTCTGCCATTACTGTATTTTATTTGCCTTGCCCACCTCCAAATCTCTTCTGCTTGTTCTTCTCCCTTGTTTCATTGTTCTGGGAACTGGAGTTAAAAGGAAAGCAGAGCCCCTTTGAATCTGCAGCAGGCTGGATTAACTGGGACAAGCAGCCCTCCCTCCCCTGCCCTGCTGTTTGCAGCTGAGTGATAACATCAGCATCAACTAGCCCTTGTTCCTTGCTCTGTCCCATGTGTTTTCTCTTCTTTTTTTTTTTACCTGTCACTGGCTTTAATTCCACACGCACCAGTGAACAGCAGCCACTGATGCTTGATCTAACCACTACACAAGAAAGGCTTTTATGAAGGCTGCAACCTGAGCTCCTGCAAACACATTTCAAACCTCCAGCTGGTCAAGGTGCAACTCTGCTCACATTTCCTTTTATCAGAGAGCTGCAGGAGACCGTGCTGAGCAGACTATTTACTCTCCTCTGTATGCAGCCTTGCTGCCCCGTATTATCAGGGGCAACTTTTTGTATTGGACGTTGCCACCCCGTAACTAAACATGAGATAAGTAGTCGTGGGTAAAAAATACTTGTTCTTTGCAGAATATAGTAAGATCATTAGGGGATCACACACTGTTCATTTACCCAAGTGAGCAGGCAGGAGCCAAGTAGCGAAAGATTGTCTGCACTGATACTGTCTCCCTGTTCATTTTTAACCCTTTTTGGCAGCATAGCTGGGAATCCGACATGGGTAAAAAATAAGAATGCCAGGATCCAGGTCCCCAAAAGACCATCACAGCATATGGTGGCAAGGCATAAGAGTTGATGTGGCTTGCTTACTGCCTGGTGTTATTTAAGAGGACTTTGAAAAGGAGTCTGATCTTCAGCAGAGGCTGGCACTGAACATTACTTCTCTATCCAGAGCAGGAAGGTAAGAAAAGCTGAACACCATGAAAAGGCCAAAAGGAGTGGAGCAAAACCACATGCAAATATGCAGGAGGAACACGAAAAGGCTGTCTGGGCTGTTTCCTTCAGGGTTTCTTCACTGCTGTTGTTGGCTGGCAAGGAGAAGCCACTTTTGCAATGAGGTGGCTGGGACTTGGGCTGTGTCTCATGGGCAGGCTGGGGAGATGCTGCTCCTCCTTCCCCAGTGACTGCAGAGGAGGGCAGTGAAGCTCCATCCTAGCCTCCACTGTAAGGCACGAGTCCAAGTCTCTGCCTCTTTTGTTGACACCCTTTATATTTAGCAAAGAAACAAAAATGTCCTTGCAATGTGTGGACATGATAGGCACTTGCTTGCTGTGGGTCTCCCCAGGGAGTTCTCATCTAGTATGCATCCTTCTGCATTGCACCACTTTGGGAAAAATTGTAGAGCTCCCTCTTGCATTGTAACCATGTTATGTAAAGCATCTGAATATGCCACCCTCTGAGAAGATGTACCAGCTCCAAGAACCTCATTCAGATATTTCAGATATGATAATGACCCATTTAAAGTACTAATTAAAATTGGATGAGTTTCATATCTCCCCCAGCTTTAGAAAAGAAAAATCACAGGCCAAATATAAATTTCATAAATGCTTGATAAAACCTCTGCAGGAAGAAATTTGGCAGAGGGCATCGAGACCAGGCACTTCTGAGCAAATGAAAGAACGTAAAGAAAGACTTTGAAGTCTGACCTTCAGAATGTATAAATAATACACTGGATGACAAAAGTAATAAATACCACAGAGTGGGACAAAATGTATCTAATTAAGCAGTTTTAGCCATGCTTTGGCATTTTTTCAAATATGCTTCTTACCAGAAGAATTCTCAAACTTATCATCGCAGCTTTTCAGTGATGTTAGTTCTGAAAATACCGTTTTCTTTTTCTCCGTGCAAAGCAGCACATCATCAGTTATTTTCTAATCACATCCACTTCAGTGGTGTCATTTCCACTACAGCAATGGAAAGGCCTGAGAGAGCTATGAGTAGTGATAGTCATCGCTTCATTGAGAACTATGGGCCAAGCATGTTCTTCTGAGCTTTATGTTAAAATCAATGGATAAGCTAATTGGATAGACACTGCCATGTGAACCAGAAACCCAATTTCTTCTTCTCCGGGTGGACAGACTAAAAAGTCTCTTGCTTGTCTTCCCAGAATCACAGAACAGATGAGTTGGAAGGGACCTCTGGAGGTCTCTAGTATGATACCACCACCCCAACTTCTTTACACCTCTGTTGGTTATTTAAACACAGTGATAAGATCCCCCTGCATTTTTTCTTTTCCAGGCTGAACAGTCCCATCTCTCTCAGCCTCTCCTTGTAGGACATATGCTTCAATCCCTTCATCATCCCCATGACCCTTTGCTGGATTCTCTCCAGTATGTCCATGTATCTCTTGTACTGGGGGGCCCACAACTGGACACGGTACTCAGATGTGGTGTCACCAGTGCTGAGTAGAGGTCAGGGTCACCTCCTTTGACCTGCTGGCAACACGGGTCTTAATGCAGCTCAGGAGGTTCTTGACCTTCTTTGCTACAATTACACATTGCTGGCTCATGGTCAGCTTGTCGTCTACCAGGATCCCCCACCATCCTTCTCTGCAGATCTTTTCAGTTGGCTGGGTCCCAGAGTCTACTGGTTCATGGGGCTTTTCTTCCACAGGTACAGCACTTCGCACTTCCCCTTACTGAACTTCATGAGATTCCTGTCAGCCCATTTCTCCAGCTTGTTCAGGTCAAGTCCCTCTGAATGGCAGCACAACCCCCTAGTGTATCAACCACTCCTCCCAGTTTTGTATCGTCTGCAGTCTTGCTGAGCCTTCACCCTGTCCCAACATCTAGGTCATTAATGACATTATGGGAGGCAGTGTGAAAAGCCCTGATACAGTCAAGATAAATATCCACTGCTCCCCCTTCACCCACTGAGCCATTTGTTTCATTGTAGAAGGCATGAGTTCCGCTCTGCAAATCCTTGCTGACTACTCCCAGCCACTTTCTTGCCCTTCATGTGTTTGGAAAGGTTTTCCAGGTTTATTTGCTACATCACCTTCCCTGTGATCGAGGTGAGGCTGCCTGGGCTGTAGTTGCCTGTACCCTCCTTCTCACCCTTCTTGAAGACAGTGACATTTGCTCTTTGCCAGTCCTCATGAACCTTTCCCAATTTCCATGACTTTTGAAAGATAACAGAAAGTAGCCTTGCAGTGACATTGGCCAGCTCCCTCAGCAGTGGTAGGTGCATCCCATCAGAGCCCATGGACTTGTGTTCGTCCAGTGTGTTCAGTTGTTCCCTAAATGATCCTTCTCCAGCAAGACAGTCTTTTTTGTTCCAGTCTTTCGCACTGGTCTCAGGGCCCTGGGATTGCTAAATCATAGAACAGAATCATAGAATCGTTTAGGTTGGAAAAGACCTTTAAGATCATCCAGTCCAACCATTAACCTAACATTACCAAGTCCACCACTAAACCAATTAAGGGTATAGTAGCAATTTCATGTTTCCTGGAAGGCCAATACCAGAAAGAAACAAAGTGAAGAAAGCATTGAGTACCTCAGCCTATTGACTACCTTGTCCTTTGTCACCACATCCTCTGCCCCATTCAGCAGCAGGCCCACATTTTTCCCAGTCTTCCTTTTGCTGCTGATATACCTGTTGAAGACCTTCTTGTCGCCCTGCATGTCCCCCACCAGATTTAAGTCTAGGTGGGCTTTGCCTTTCCTAACCCAATCCCTGCATGTTCAGGCAGTGTCCCTGTATTTCTCCTGGGTTACCTGCCCCTGCTTCCACCTCCTGTTTGTTTGCTTTTTATGCTTGGGTTTAGTCAGGAGTGGCAGTCCTCCTGCCACCTTTACTTTTTTCCCCGCTCATCAGGACGGACCATTCTTGAGCTCGGAGGAGGTGATCTTTGAAAATAAACAGCTCTCCTGGACCTCTCTTCCCTCCAGGACTGTATCCCACACAGTTCTTCTAAGCAGCTCTCTAAACAGGCCAAAGTCTGCTATCCTGAATTGCAGGGTTGTGATAACTGCTGGTAAACCCCAGGAGTGGGTGATGAAGCAAACCTTACGGGCACTGGTCACAGATAGGGAGGCATAGCAGAGGCAAGGTGAATTCCTGCACATTCCTTATTCCCTGCCTAGGCTCCTGGTTCAAGGCTCCAGCACAGCTGTGCAAAATGATCTTGCATAATTTGTGCTGCCAATGCATGGCATGAAACCTTTTCCCAAAAGGCACCCGCAGCAAGGCTGTTCTGGCAGTGGCCCTGTGCCCCAGGTGCTTGCTTCACAAACTATCTATATAATAGGAACTTGCAAGGCTGGAAAAGGGTGAGACAAAGCACAAACGTCTTCAGGGGCTTTAGGTAAGGGAACAGACAAATCTGATATCCCAAGAAGCTCTACAGTGCTTATGTCAGGGACCAATACTAATACACGGATAGCACATTTGAAATTCTGGAGGCTTTCACCTGTGAGATCAATTCAGTCATTTTGTGTAGCTCTGTGTGTGCTTGGGATGAGCACCTGCTGGAGGAAAAGTGGAGGGCTGCCAAACTGTAAGATGCAAAAGGCCACTTTCCACAAATTCGTGCTGGATGCTGGGATTGGCCGAGGAAGAGGATGCAGACTTGCATCTGGTTCACTGCCCAGTCCAGAGTATGTGCATCATGCTCTGCAATTGAGATAAACTCTCTGAGGACACCAGAGAGGCTTTCCAAACTTGAGTGCTGTAAGAGGTGGACATTGAATGGTCCATTACAAGTTACAACCAACACTATCTGGGTATATATCACAGAAGTTACTTCCCTCATACTCCAAGGCAGAAGATACCATGTTAAAACTTGTTAACACTAGTACTTCTGTCTGGTCTTGAGACTCACTCCTTTCTTTCACCACTTCTTGCAAGCCACTTTTCCCAACTGTAAAACAGTTCTCTTTTCTTCTACCCTCTCTTCATATTTGAAGACAGTGGATTTCCTCATCTAATGCCATAACAGCACACAGCAGAGTGGACATACTTTTCAGTCTTTGCCTAATATTACTTCTTATTGAAAACACCTGCCTACATGGAAATTAATTTCTGATTGCATACAGTTTGCTTAACCTAGGTTCCTGAACTGTACTTAAGCACCCGATACTTGGTGAAGCAGTCCCACTGAAATGAGGACTTCACAGGGGCACTAGTTCTCACTAGTTTTTCACACTTCTCACAGAGGCACTCCGACACAGACCCGCATGCCCTGCTGAACCACTTACCCTCTGGGGCATGTCCTCTGTACCCTGGCTGAATTAATCTTTGACTCTGTGTGCCATCACAACAAGGTGACATGCTTTCTGCAGACCGACATGTCACTGGGGTGGTAAGGGCAGATGGTCTTTCCAGTCCTCAGGCCTTGAGCCGCGTGGAGGAAAAAGCTTTTATTTCTTGCTGAGCTGGGTGACATGTGCTTCCTGCAGCCTCACAGAGATATCTTTGGGGCAGGTGTGGTTTTCCTGCATGGGGGCTGTAACATGCCTTACACATTACCTTATTGCTCTCTACAACTACCTGAAAGGAGGTTGTAGTGAGGTGGGTGTTGGTCTCTTCTCCCATGTAGTTAGCGATAGGATGAGAGGAAATGGGCTTAAGCTGCACCAGGGGAGGTTTAGGTTGGAAATTAGGAAAAATTTCTTCACAGAAAGGGTGGTCAAGAATTGCAACAGACTGCCCAGAGAGGTGGTGGAGTCCCCATCCCTGGAGGTGTTCAAAAAACGGGTAGATGTGGCACTTGGGGACATGGTTTAGTCTAGTCTACCCTTGATTGGCTTAGAGTAGACTTGGTAGTGTTAGGTTAATGGTTGGACTGGATGATCTTAAAGGTCTTTTCCAACCTAAACAATTCTATGATTCTATGATTCTATGCACCTAACCTGGTGGCTCGGCAGCATGGGGTGCCAGTGTGGGGCACCCCAGTGCCATCCGTGGGAGCTAAGCTGAGAGATCAGTACAGTGTTGTCGTGGTTTAGCCCCAGCCAGCAACTAAGCACCACGCAGCCGCTCGCTCACTCCCCCTACCCTGATGGGATGGGGGAGAGAATCGGAGGAGTAAGAGTGAGAAACACTCCTGGGTTGAGATAAGAACAGTTTAATAATTGAAATAAAGTAAAATAGTAATGCTAATAGTAACAGTATAATAATGATAATAATAATAATGATACACGAAGCAAGTGATGCACAATGCAATTGCTCACCACCCGCCGACCGATACCCAGACAGTTCCCGAGCAGCGATCGCTGCTCCCTGGCCACCCCCCGCCAGTTTCTATACTGAGCATGACGTCATATGGTATGGAATAGCCCTTTGGTCAGTTTGGATCAACTCTTCTGGCTGTGCCCCCTCCCAGTTTCTTGTGCACCTGGCAGAGCATGGGAAGCTGAAAAAAGTCCTTGACTAGCACAAGCAGTACTCAGCAACAACTAAAAACATCAGCATGTTATCAACATTCTTCTCCTACTAAATCCAAAACACAGCACTATGCCTGCTGCTAGGAAGAAAATTAACTCTATCCCAGCCGAAACCAGGACAAGTGTATAACCATAGCAATGATTTTTACATGCATCTATCCAACTTTATCTAAGATATGAAAGATGATTAACAGTGCAATTTGTGAATAGTTTTGCACTCCACGTGTTGTTTAAGGCTCTCTATTGTTGCTCCCAGACTTTGCAAAACTCCCCAAAAAATCACTGATCTCCTTGGAATGCCTTATATTTTATTGCTTAATTATTTTACATGCCTCCTATTAATTAACCGTGGCTGGTATGTACATATTTGTGCACTGCACTGACTGCACCGTAACATGCACATACCTGAATATTATATAGCATGATTAATGGTGAGTTCTTTTTAAACACCAGCTCTGCTGGTAGAGAGATTGAGTGCAGTTATCTGGGTGACCTAAATTGCTTCATGAGCTGGGCCTGCTAAGAGAGAGTGAATAAGTGATGGCATTATGAAATCGTGTTTTCTCTTGTGTAGCTAAAAATGGCTTCAGCCAAATAACACAGGCTCTAAGTTTGCTTTGGGGTGTGGTGAACTTGTATATTTGCAGTTTCTCACAGGGAAGGAATAAAAAAATCCCTTCTCTGAAGGGCTACTTCACTGACTTTTAAGAGGATTGGGCAAGAATTCCATCTTCTTGCTGAAGAAAACATTTGCTAGTTATGTTTGCCCTCTGCCAATGGGCATTTTCTTAACTGTTTCATACTGAAGTGTTTACAACAACCATTACAAACCAGGTACATGCAGCCAGACCTCACCTGCTGTGCCACGAGCAATGCCTGGCAGCTCCCAACAGCAGCAGCAGCAGCAGAGCAAAGCAGCTGCATTTGAGACTCACCTGGAAGGTGCTGGATATTCTAAATTTTCACTGGTAACATGAAGGGTCAGCATGTTTCAGGTTTTCATGAGAATTTTCTGCATCCAAGAGATACAAAAAATAGTGACTGCTCCAGTAAGATCAGGATAAATCACCTCTTTCTTAGAAAAGAAAGGAAAACAAAATTGCTGCTAACACAGCAAGCAAGCACTGTATGGCTTTGCACCTAGGTTTGGTACAGCTCTTGTTTTCCTTGTTTATGGTGAATATACATATGAGGCCTTTAATCGGTTAAGCAAAGTACTGATGAGTAAAGGGAATGTTCAAAGCATCATGTTGAGACACTGTGGAGGCGATTCTTGAATATCCCAGAGAAAATCAAACCAAACTCCTCAAAGGCATTTAGATGCATTTCCTGTTGTGACATGGAAATGCTGATTTTTTACTGTGATAAGGGCACATGAAAACCTACATTCCTTTGAAAGAGAAAAAACAAAAAAAATTGAAGACATCTTGCAAGGATCAGGGAAGTTGTCAGCTGAGTAACTGTGGAGTTAAAAGGCCATGTTCCCATTTCACATTTCCTCCCCTAATCAAAGACTAAGGATTGGATAAACTCTTTATACTGTGAATCATGGAGCAAATGGAGGGACAAACTGACAAGGTGCATTTATTAGTAAGTATAAAATTGAAAAAAAAATTTTTTTGAGACAGTACCTATTTGTGTTGCTGTGTGTTCTTAGGGTCATGGTAGCTCAATTGCAGCACAACCAGTTGTCCTCAGAAGAGCACTGTTAGGTAGGTTTATGGCTTATGTGACTCTAGAGAAGAGCATTCAACATTAAGTTTCCAGCATCTCGACTGATGAATGTGTAAAGTTCATTTTGATTCATGGGACACTGAGGGAATCCCTACAATACCAAATCCAATATTCTGCCATCTAGTCCTAGTCATCATTGTCCCCTACAGAGAACAGGTTTTTACATTTGTTTCTATTTCTCTTGAAAAAATCAAATTGCGGTCCTAATTCTCCTTTCACTGAAGTGATAGTGAGGTTAGAAGCCTCAGTGGCTATAGATTGTGCTGCTGCTTTCCAGAAGAAAGCTCTCAAAATTGTCGGCTTAAACCTTTCAAAATCATTGAAATGTTTCAGTGGTTCCAGCATTTTGGTCTTGTACAGATTAAAATAAAACCCATTCATATTCAGGATCGCCTGAATTTCCATGGTAAAAAATTTCATTTCCTAAGATGAAAAGTTTAGTTTTTGATAGTTCTGAGATAAAAGCTTTGATTGTCTTGCCAGTGTGATGTATTCCGTACCAATATTTAGTAATCCCATGATTAGTTAGTATTTAAGGGGAATATGAATACTGTGAAGAGATTACCAATTTTGCCCTTTCTGTTTGGCTTATTGCCTAATTAGGAACATGACTTTGATCCTCTTCCACTTCAGCAGGTTTTGGTGCTTCTGTTATGTAAACACATGGGGAAGTGGCTTTGCATATCACAATGATTATTAAATCATTAATGTCTGCAAACTCCAGAAATGTTTGTGTTGTGATATTAATTTTAATTGCTAACCAGACATTGTTAATTAGGGGAAAGACATGATATTGTAATTGGTCTGTCAGCTTGTCTTTTGCAGTGGTGAAACTCTCTTAGGAAAGACAGAGGAATTCTGAAGAGAAATTGCTTCTAATGGGTGAAGCATACAACTGAATGGAAAGAGATATGATGAAGTCATGATAAAATCATCATTCAGTAATTTAGAACATTAGCCATGTTTTATAATTATTTATGTGTCTGCCTCTCTTTCTGCCTATTCATCTATTATTTCATGGGTCCATATTGCTCTCCAAAAAGTGTCAGGTATTTCTAATTCTAGAGAAGGAAAGAGAGTCTGTATGTAGCTCTGTTTTATGTTTCAGGTTGTTGCTAGTGACAGGTATTTCTAATTCTGGAGAAGAGTCCATACATGTAGCTTTGGTTTATGTTTCAGATTGTTGCTAGTATTTTCAGATTTTATTAACTTTTTATTGGTTGATAGATGAGAAATTGGATGAGGGATGCATGTTTACAAACAGGTCTGCCAAAAAAAACCCCAAAATAAAAGGCAATAAAAGAAGAGAGGAGAAATGTTGACGTATTTCATAATTCTGTTTTGTGCTTATATCTCTTAGAAGAATTAATCTTTATCAAAAAGAGACTGGAAAGATTTGTCGTTGTGAACTGTGCTCTTATTGATTTTTTTTAAAGCTAGGTTCAAATCCATACAATCATTTGGTGGTATAATGTACTTTCCCCTCCAGCACTGCTAATATCAAAACATTGAAAGAATAGTGAAAGCCTACTCTGAAATCTAAATATTGAGTGCATGTTGAGCCTATATTTTCCAATATGGTATGTAAAATCAGGAATCAAACCCAAAAGTCTCAAAATTTTGAATTACCAACTACAGGAGACACATTGTCAAGAAGGGGTGGGTTCCTATCCAGCAATTCTGCAAAACTGGACTGTCAGACATGTCTGAAGTTGGACTTTCTGAATCGTATCTATTAAAAATCCCTGCTTACTTTTGAAAAGCTCGGTCTTACACTTGTGTTCAGGCAACAAAATGTGACCTCTCCTTTGTGGTTTTTTTTTTTTTTCCAGAATTGAAGAACTTTCACAACCGTTAATGCCTTTAATGAGGACTGTGGTTGAGTAATTAAGTTACCCAACCATAGATTAAGGTATCTAGCAATATTTTGAAAATGTTGGCTTTGTTTTAACTTGTGCTTGTTGTCTTTACTGTAGCTGTCTGTCATTTCTTTACATCTCTTAGAAGGTAAATGCTTTTGCTGCAAATATATTTTTGGTTTGTGCTTATGCTTTGTCAAGCAGTGTGGGCACTTAGGGACATGGGGTTTGAAAGCACTCCTGTGCTGGTTGCAGGGAGCACCATCCTACAGCTTTGGGTGGGATCCGAGCTGTGTGGATGCATTTCCCACAGCACAAAGCCTGGTGTAGGCAGCTGGTAGGCAGCTTTCTGGTGGATTCACATAAATACTGAAAGTTGTCCCAGTTATGTGTTTTGCCCTTCACAGCTTTTAATCTTTGTCACTTTAGTAAATTTTTCTTCCTCAGAATGTGTGTGGATTTTCTAAAGCCAATAAAATAAAAATACTGATCCGTTTAGTCCTGTATCTTATCTTCAAAAGTAACCAGTTCAAGAGACTTCAGAGAAAGAATTAAATGTATACCAAAGAGAGAAGAGCCCTTAGGTCTGAAGAGTTGAAGAAAGCAGCTGAAAAGCTATCAGAAAGCCACTGGTTAATTTTTATTAGATGGTAAATAAGAGATATTAGAGTCTTTTTTAATAACCTATTATTATTACAAGCCTTTATTTTAAATAATAAAATAGACCATTATTCCCTCTCTACCAATCTTCCCATGACGTAACATCACATATCTCTGGTCAAAATGGTTTTTTCCATTCCTTTGATCAGCAATTCCCTTTTAAACTATCTCCTCTCAGCTCCTTCTTTGATCACCTTTGACAGACTACTGGAGTATGGAGGACTAGTGTATTTAGAAGAGCAAGGAAAATCTCAGGATACAAAACTTATTTATATGAAATACAACGTAGACATGTCTCCAAAGCAGAAAGTCAAAATAAAAGATATATGTGCTAGTGCAAGGAAATGGCAGAAGCAAGAAAAATGGGCTGGTGTCTCTCTGGTGCTGCAATTCATACTTTGCCTTGGGGTTTCAGCAAACAGCATCTGCATGAACCTTGATGGCTAGAAATCAATAATATAGATTTCATCTGCAAACAGATGCAATCTCTGCCCCTTTATGGGAGGAGCAGCTAATACCTCAGGCAAACACAGTGCATGACTTTCAGGTACGCCTAGCATATGCCATGCGGAGTGTTGTGTAACCTTGCAAGCAGCCTTATTTTCACAATAAACAAAATGACAAATCAAAGGGTCAGATATGAGGGGGGAAGACTGCTGGGGAAGGACAAATTTAGGAGTAAAGTGTAAAATAATGAGTTCATAAAGGGTTTATGAAAATCATGTAAGTAAGACTTTAAGAAATATTAGTAGAAGAGTATAATTTCTTAGGGAGGATAGCTGGGTATATGACACCCTTGAGCTACCAACAGGTCATAGGCTTTATTTTAAAGTATTTTATGGATTTCTATTTCCTAGCCACTTTTATTTCAGCCTGATGTTGCCTGCAATTCGTTCCTTCCTTTTTTTGTTCATTTTTTCCCTGTTTTTCCTTTATAGTTCTCTTTCAGAGATAATAAATTTTCCTTTAAGCATCAGCATGTGTTTTCTCCATTTTGATGGAATTTTCATTTCTTTTTGCTTCAGTTTTCCACCTGGAAATAAAGATAGCATTGCTTAATAATCTTAGAGGATGTTACAAGAAGATGATTTAAGAGTGTTTCACGACAGACTTACCTTTCGTAAAAGTAGGGATAAAGCAATAGCTAGGGAGGGTACTTATACCTTTTAGAAAAAAAGATAACTAAAAGTGAAATTGCCTTTACTTCTCTCTCTGCTGCAAACTGTATTTAAGATGTTTTATCATAGCACATGTAAATCACAAGTTTTTGACTGAGGCACAACTGTGAAACCTGCAGACTCCAACTATTGTTCCAAAGTATCTTTCACTTAGTTATACATTAACAGCTGCAGTAGCTTTACCTTCACATATTAAGGTATCATCCAATGTTAGAGTTAAAATGCAATCTCCCTTTTCAGTGCATTACTACTGAAATAAGCATATACACTTTTTCTGGAGAAAGTATTGAATTTTTATATAGCACTCTAATGGCCTATAACATATTTGGCTGACTGGAATGCTAACAAATATTAAACTTTAATCTTAATAGACTACAGAAAGTATATGTATATATTGAAATTTTTAAGATTAAGGGGGTACAGTGCCTATCACTCAGTAGTGCTAGTACAGAATGTTTTGCATTAATGGTATCATGAGAGCTCTCTAAAACTCTTGTCACAGTGGTTCTGGCACTTACCTATAACAAAAAAAAAAAAGTTGTTACACATTGGATGAACTTCCAAACTATTTCCTCCTCCTTACAGTTCAGCTGAACAAGTAATAATTAATTATATTCAGCTTTTCCATGATTCGCCCCCGCCCCGCCAAAAAAAAAAACACCCTGAAATGAGCCTATTTCTGTGTGTGCCAGATGCTCTGGGCATACTGCTTCCTCTAGTATGTGCTTCCTCTAGTATGTATGTCATGTTTTGCTTTGATCTGTGGTTGTTCCTTCTGGCAAAGATATATTGATTTTCGTAGATTTGTAATTTTGTTGAAATTTTTGGGGGGGGGTGGATTTTATTCAGTACTTTTGTGAAAAACATGAACTCAATGGAACTCAAGTTTCATTACAAAATATTTTTGTTGGAAACTTTTTGACCAGCCTTACCATTTAGATATCTAGATTTTTGTACACTAATGACTCACACGTCCTTTCCCCACTGATTTTCAACACTTTTGCTATTGTTTTCACAAACTGCTCTTTCCTCTTTCATTGTGAAAAAATACAAAGGTGGTTGTAATCAATCCTTGCCTTTCTTTTTCTTGCCTTTCTACCAATTGCTTCATTTTTTGGCTTAAGACCCAGCTCTTTTCTGAGATAGGAGCACACCTCTTGATCTTTCAGATTTGTCTTCTATGTTATGCTCTATCAAAGGGTTATACCAAATGTCACCACGGCTCAGTTAGCACCAGTTTAAACTGTGGGTTGAGAGTTTAAAATAACTTTAAGAAAAGAGACTGAAGGGAGCAGACAATGCAGAACTTGTTCTAGACAGCTGCACTCACGGAAGTTAATTAATATGCCAAATGTTAAGTTTATCTTTAACTAACTTGCGTATTCCTAAAGAAGTAAGCACACATTTTACATTTCCTCTCGACGTTAGGGTACCACCGTGGTGCCACATTTCCCAAGCCCCACCTAGCCCGGGGACATGTGATGTCCTTTGACACATCGGGACTTTCTGCCAATGACCGTGTTGGCTCTGTAGCGTTTCTTCCAGGGAACTGCAGTTCAGGCAAATGTTGGGTTCACCAAACTGAAGCTTCTTCCAGCCACACCTCGATGGGGATTTTCAGAAACACTAGCCACTCTGACCAAAATGTTTTATCCCAATAAAGGACTAAAAAAAATGACAGCCCCTTTCTGAAAACCCCAGTATGCATTATGGCTTCAGACAGACACTGCATTCAAAATGTTACAAGTTACGAACATCAGTTGAGGATGGGAGTGCTCTTGTCCAAGTTTAACTGGCCAAAGGTTAGTAGTCTAGCCTAAACTAGTCATCTAGTCCCCCTCTGTAATCAGTGGTGAAATATAGGTAGCTCCAGAAGTGATTCATGCCTCATACCCAAATGTATCTAAAGATGGGATGAGTCACTGACTGCAGAGGGAGCTGCTAGGGGGTTAAAGTTAGGTGAGATGTATTGTGCTGCTGGACCTCGTTTGTTTAAGCCTGCCCTCATAACAAAGCAACACGCCCTTAGCTGTAAACTCCCCACAGGCTAGGCTGCATCACCTCTTGTTTGGAGCAGGGTAGGAGCACGCAGCTGGACAGTCACTGCAGCTCACAGGACAAGTGCTGGCAGGTTCAGCTGCCACAGCTGAGTCATGTGGCTGAACCCTTAGTACCAGCATCTGTTTGTAAAACTGGCTCTGAGATACTTCTGATAAAGAGAATTATGACTCTGAAAGGTTGTGAGTGCTTTTGAAATGTTACACCATTTCAAATAGCTCAAGCTATTACCAAATATCTTAGCACCCCTCTTCTTGACGGCAGTATCACGTGGCTCTTTCTATCCGCAGGTACTACCAATAATTAATTAATTGCTTCATTAAGCACACTGAGAATCTTTGAGCCTGAAAAGCAAAACATCGTATAAAGTCAGTATCTACTCCCTACAACTTCATTAAACTGATTCTCACATCAGCCATCCTGATTATTTATCATTTATCCAAATAAATGTGACCTTTCACTTCATTCCTGATTAATTTTTCTTGCATCCTCCATGCAACTGAAAACCCCATCATCACAGCTACATCTTATTCTTTCCACAGACTGGCAGCTTTCCAGTTCACCTCATTCCTTGTGTTTTTCATTTTTTGAGAATCCTTCTTGAACTGATTTCATCTTCACCTCCTCGTTCAGCTACTGGTTTTGCTCTTACTTCTGATGGATTTGTTGCTATGCAACACAATTCTCCCTATGGAATACATCCATTTATGTTTGAATATTTTGTGTTTCCATTGCACCATCCCATTTGATTTCACTCAGAACCACCAGTGTTTACTTCCTGCTCTGATGGAATTTGATTTCTTTGCTTTATGTTTCATCCTTGGTCATAGTGGCAAAGGTGTAATCCTGACTGTTCAGACACCATCAGTTTGACTCCAGCTATGTCTCTGAGTTAGTCACAACAAACAGAAATGCTAGGGAAGGTGGTGAAGGCTGCAGGAAATGAACACCATGGGGTTCTTAATAATGGGAATACTTGTACCAGGCAATGTTTATGTTTTGCAGTCATGCCCAGGACCTTATCATGCTACATACTATACACCTACAACAAAACAGAGCACTTACCCATGGCCAGACACACCACATACCAGAAGTTCCTTGCAGCACTCCTGCCTCCTCCACTGAACAGTGAACTTGGATGAAGACCAGGCTTGAAGCAAAAAGTAAAGTGGAAAACTGGTGTCCTTCTGTTTCTTGTCCAGATTCAATATCTGAACAGTCCTAAATGTTTGGATGTTTTTGATCTGGATCATAACTTTGTTTATAGAACCATGAAAATGTTTTATTTGAAAAGAAATATACCTAGATAAGAAATATACCAAGCTATACCTTGAAAAGATATATAACTAGAAGAATGTTGAGTAAAATCAATAGAGAACAAGTACAGAAGTCCTTGGTCAGCATTTGTTTTAATTTAGGAATGAGCTAAATCATTTTAACTCAAGCTGGAAATGTATATTTGCAGTAATATAGGATTGTTTGAAATGGCAGAGCATTCATTTAGATGAAAGGAAGCACTACCCTTTAACTTACTGCTATGTATTCGACTTAGGCAACGGGCATGGGCCTTGAAGCCGATACAGCTACTGTTGAGAGCATGAGCTCTAGTAAGGGGTTTTAGAGTCATCATAGAATCATAGAATCATAGAATGCTTTGGGTTGGAAGGGACCTTTAGAGGCCATCTAGCCCGACCCCCTGCAGTGAGCAGGGACAGCTTTAACCAGATCAGGTTGCTCAGAGCCCCAGCCAACCTGACCTTGAATGTTGCCAGGGATGGGGCCTCCACTACCTCTCTGGGCAACCTGTTCCAGTGCTTGACCACCCTCATTGTAAAAAACTTCTTTCTAATGTCTAGTCTAAATCTATTCTTCTTTAGTTTAAATCCATTATTCCTTGTCCTGTCACAACAGGCCTTGCTGAAAAGATTGTCCCCATCTTTCCTGTAGGCCCCCTTTAAGTATTGGAAGGTCGCAATAAGGTCTCCTCGCAGCCTTCTCTTCTCCAGGCTGAGTCCAGGTCAACCCTGCCCTCTCCCTAGCAGGCCTCCTTTCACAGCAGTCCCCACTCCTTCATCACCTCCTGCTACATGGACAATAATCTGAGAAGGTGCCCAGGGAAGTGCTGAATCACTAAAACAGGACTGGAGGTGGCCAGGGTGTTTTATTTTGCACTTCAGAACACTTCAGATGTTGGATCTGCAGCTGATAGATGGTAACTAGCTCAACTGCATGACCATCGCATTTGATAGCAGGATTTCATTCCATGGCCCCATCTCAGCTAAATGAATATTCCAGAATTTCAAAGCTTTTCAGCTGGCTTTCTGTTCAGCTGAAAACTGCGGCCAGTTGACTTGAACTTTTTAGTTCTCTCTTTTTAGAGAGAGGACTGCTGAAGTACAATTGTGCACATAGAGGTTTGCAACGCTTTTGAGTCAATTTTATTTCACAATTAAAGTAATATAAACAGATTTAAATCCATACTTGTAATTAAAACAACAGTTTCCTGTGACTCCCAACTGCAGGCAGAATCTGAGTTTTATTCTGTGAGGAATCATCCCTTTTGCAGGTTACTGCAATCTCCCCAGATCTTGCAAGCTCTGCTAAACCATTAGATATGCTGTAAATGCATTTCTTAGGGTACTCTGAAGAAAATGGGCTGATAATTTTGGAAGCCCTTTTTCATGTTTGGTTTATTTGAACCTATGGGTAAGTATTCAGAGTGTGGGATTTACATGTTATGCACATGGCAAAAGACAGAAAATACATCAAATTATGTAACTTTGGGAATTAAACATTCCCCCAAATTCTTTTTCCTTCTTTCCTTGAATTTTGCAGGACACAATTTTTTATTGCACCGTATTAATTTTTTTCATAAGAAATCTGCCAGATTATCCTATCTACTGTGGATTAATCATCAGAGTTAGATTATTATGTACTCCAGCATTTGTACAAATGTTTTACATATAAGGACTGTTGTTAAAATTGGCCTCTGTCCTCACGTGAGACAAGATGCTAACATAATACAAAACTGATTTATTTTGTAAATATCTGAACATCAGAAGAATCTATTTGTGATAGTTTGAGCTCAGGCACGGGTAGCTGTAAATGGGGATTTTAGTCAAAGTGGCCATGGAAGAAAACCATCCTGTTGGATAGTGCATGATGAGACTTTCTATCAGCGGGCAGAGAAGAAGTCCTCTTACCATCCCATCACTTTGTTTCCGCAAAGGTTTTAGAGCAATATAAGATGATCTATGAATGTCTCATGCTCTGGAAGAATGAGATGGTCCTTCTTCCAACAACTGTAAGGTAGTAAAGTTATATGATCTAAATAACTGAAAATTCAAGAAAATTAGAGCCTCTAGACTGTTAGTCTGTTTTGGAAGGTTACATTGAAGGCCTATTCTCAGAAATTACACATTTTTCAGCCTCTTTATAGTAACTGACATCAAGGAATTGAATCCTTCTCTATAACAAGGAGAAAGAACGGGGACCTATTCTCGCTGCCACCACAGCAGATGGAGACAGATCTGGGGGAGCTCTTCTTAAACCCAGTAGATGCCTGGAGAGTCACCTCAGCTTGTGTTTGCAGGTGAACCCAACAGACTACATCACTGTTTGATGTTGGTTGACTTTTGTCTGTGATTAACTGCTTCTTAAATTTACTTTCCTGCAGAAAATAAACGTTGAGTGAGCGCGGGTCCTCAAGACATGAAGGGTGAGCTGCATCCTTCCAAGTTCAAGAGATACCTTGCTGTGCTGGGTCCCACACAGAACTGCTTCAGGTGTATTTCTTTTTTCAGTCCTGTTGCTGCAAAGCTTGCCTAATTTGCTTTCACTGGCCTGATGTTCTTTTTATTTGGCCATGCTGAAGTTCCTAGAAGGCTTAAACTATACTTTACCATGAAAAGATTTGTGATTTGGCATTTGATTTTGCAGTAGTTGTGCTCAGAGCTCTTTGCAGACAAATAAACTGTCACACCACAACTCTGAGAAACTTATCATCTAAAAGACCTAAAACCAAGCCTAGGGTGATGTTACAAACAGGTATCAAAGAGGAAAACAAAGAAAAACGATATGCTAAGTTATGCAGGAAGAGCTATGTACATGAAAAAGGACTGGAGAGTTGTCCTCTAATCTAGTAAGCCTCTGCTTAACTATGTAACTTATTCATTATTGACTGTTTGCATGTTTAGTTTTTAGTTTCCTTGGGGTAGGGACAGATAAAGATTGAGCAGAAGGATGTAAAACCTAACTGGAAACATTATTTAGAAAAGAAGACTGTACAAGAACGAGGATAGATAGGATAGTGCCTTGTGTAACATGATTGGCACATGAATGAGCTCACTGGAAATGTAAACACAGAAAGGGACTGTCAGAGAGGGCACAAGATGAGCAATTCAAGCTGATGAATAACTGTGGAAGTGGTTAAGACTTCCTACTCACTAATGAGAAAAAGTGACGTAAGAAGAGGTTGGGTTGACAGGAAGGATTAAGAGCAGCATTCCCCTTAGTGTGCTCAGCTGCGCCTGCCTCTTTGTGCGTGAGTCTAAATCTTGGCTCTGGTTGGTTCAGCACTGTCTTATGTTGATCATCACCTGATGAATAATCACGTGTTTTTGTGGGTAACTGTCGATGATTGCTACCCTCTGGTTCTTGCTACAGCCTATGGAAAAGAACATAAAAATGGTGCTCCCATGGGGCTCTTGATTATTGAGGCGAACTGTGAAACCCAAACAATCAAAGCTCTTAGACCTTTTTAATCATATTGATTGCCACGGCAACCCAACTGCCCTACAAATGTGCAAACTAATTTTACAGGATTTTATGTTCTTTCAGGAGCTAGGCTGATTTCTGGAGATGGATATATGTAACTCACTTTGATCTGGAGGTTGTTTTTCTCTGATACCATTTGTTTTTCTTGGTATATCACCAGTTTTCTTGGCAAGGGTAAACAATCAAAATTCTCAACACCTTTTGTCATGGAGACCTCTCTGGACTAAGCTGCCTGTTACTTCATTGCCTGCAAATGAGCTGAGTGGTCCTTTCTAAGCCCATTTTATCTCCAGGGATGGGGCATCTACCACGTCTCTCTGCAACATTCCCTTAAGTGAATTGATATAGTCCCCTTCAGTCCTGCAGGATAAATCCAGGATAAATACAGCCCAATCACTAAACCTCCCCCAAATTTGGAGGCATCTCTTTGCAGGGTAAAGCTAAGACATAGACCGTTCTTTGCCAAAAGCTCTTGGAGATGCTAAGTACTTTTGCAGTTCTGTGTTCAGAATGCACCAACATCTACAAAACACCTGAAAAGGCCTTTTTTTCAGTTACTAGATCTTTGCGGAGTTTCTTTCCAACACCTATTTACTACCCAAAGATGAATCAAAAGAGAAGTAGTGAATCAGTAAGCTGAGGACTTTAAGAGGTCGCTTGCACCAGACAGTCTAAGAACTTGCAAATCCAAATTTGCAAGGAGCTTGCAAATCCAAATTTCTGGAAGAAATCCACTGGACTTCATAAAATGTGGGACAAAGGTGCTATGTGAAAAATGACTTAAGAACGATGTTCTTAAATGCTAAGCTGGGCTGTAGCCTAAGGATATTCACAGGCTATGATGGCTCCTTCCTCTCTAAGGCAGTAATACTAGCGAAGGCTTGCTACGGGAGATTAACCCCACAGAATGGGGGACGCACAAATTGTCACCCCTTTCCAGACTTGCTTTGTATCTTGCACTGACACAGATCAACCAGGGCTTGTGTGGGGAAGGCTACATGTCAATGATGATAAAATTGCTCTTGGGTTTTCGTGGAAGAGCCTAGTCTGCACAGCGAGCATCAGCTAGCTCTACCTCCAGTTGCATTCAAATGTTGACAGGTGAAATACTTGTGTCTGAGCTGGTTAGACCATACCAAAATGATAATTATGCAACATTGTTCTCTGGTAAAAGCTTACTGTACACAACCATTATTTCTGCTGCTTTCTTCACAAAATAGATGCACAGGGAATTAGCATCATATATTGAATTCTTCCTATGGAATCCAGTCAAGCAACAGCTTGTTAATAAGATTCTGGAGATATGTTTTTTCCAAGAAGAACTTCAAACTCCCCACTGCTTTGGACATTGGCTGTGATGAATGTGGTATTGCCTGCAATACACTGTAGTTTTTGACAGTGAGTAAACCCAAATATAATACTAAAGTCTGGAAGAAAAACCCTACCCCATACATCTTTTTAGCCATATTCTGAAATTAAAAATATTAAAATACTGTGGAACAGCCCTAGCCTCACGTATTTCAAATTTACTGATACCGAGAGCTAACAGTTATTGTGAGTGCCATCTCCTTACAAGATTCCCTGCCTAAGCTCTCAGCCAGGGGTCTGGGTATGGCCCAGGGAAGCATCGTGCTTTCAGATGCTCACAGTCTAATACCAGCCTCACTCACAGAGAAATTAATTCCTTACTAGGATTCTAGCTTTAAAATAATAGTACCCTAACGGAGACAGCAAAACAAAAGTGTACTTTTTCAAAAAAACATTAACTTTCAGAGTGGTATTTTTATTTGTATGCATTCAATAGTACACAGGTTCTTTCACAGGAATATAAACATAGCAACTTAGAAATGTCCATACCAGATCTGACCATTACTCCACTTCAAAGGATTCAAAAGCAGATACAAGAAACTTCACAGAAGGCAATGACAGCACAACCTGCTCCCCGGAGAAAGTTTCCACTTAATCCCCATTGATGTAATGTTTGGCTGATTTCACAAAACATGAGGGCTTATATCCCATAGAAAAGTAATATACATATTATAGAACAGTCTGTATTTCTTACTTAAAGATTTCTGTACAGTAATATTTACAATATATTGCAAGGATTACAGTCTCTATCTCATGCCTTTATTGCAAATACTTGCTTCCAGGCCATAAAAAACAGACTTTGTACTTTTCGCCTGTTAACACTACAGCCACGGACATTGCCCCTTGCCACAGTGTTGGAGCACCTTGAAACACTTGGGTGTAAATAGCAGTTAGCACTGCACGCTTGCACTCTATTTGACTATTTTTGTTTACATAGTTCTAGTCAAGCAAAATCATTCAATTTATGACTTGTCTTTGCCCTCAGCCCCAGTTTTAGGTTTCCCAAAAGACTGGAAACCCAACTCCATTGCTAAAACTTCTGTCCATACCGCAATGGCCTGCCTTACCACAGTTTATCACTAAAGCTGAAAAAATGTCACCCCTTCCAAAGCATGTCTTTTATAATCAAATAGTAAAAAAATATCTTGAGAATTTTTTTGGGAAAAAGATAGGTAGTGACTAACATTAGCAAGTTTTTCTCATATTGAGGGATATGACTGAAAGACCCAGCAGAAGGAAGGAAGGAAGAGTCTTTACATGTAACAGTAACACGAGCTGAGTGAAGCCCAGAGCTCCCACTCGTTTGAAAAAGCACTGAATTACCCGTTCCCAAGATGTATGGAGAAAGAAGGACTGTCACCTACTGTTGTTCTGGCATACTGGGAAAGGTAAGTTATTAGCTTACCCAGAAGGTATCATTAAATAAAGGGCATCTATAGCTTATCAGGGCATCTATAGCTTATCAGGGAAAGACCTTAGATAGGTCCACATCACCTATGAAGTAAATGATACCTGGGAGAGCTTGGGGTTCCTATGAGAGTCTGAACAAAGCCAGGGAAATTTTGCCACATATCAGTATGGAAAGTCACCACAACCCCACTGAACTGTTCATAAAAGCAAAAAGGGCGATTAAGAACATATTCCGAATGGGGCCAGTTCTGATTTCACTTATCTCTGCCACAAACCCTTCACTGATTTTGAGAAAGGCTGATGTTCAGTACTTTCAAGCAAATTAAACATATTCCTTCCTAACACTGAAAACTCATGACCAATGTATCTTTCATCTTAACTTTCGAGAGCTGCTCAACTGAAAAAGCAAAACCAAACATAAGTTTGAAAATGAAACCAAAAATTTCCTTGGAAACAAAACAAAATAATTCTCTTCTCCTGTGGCAGGGCATTGATTTGTAACGCAAAAGATTTTTCCTGCACTCTGAGCTGTCTACAGTCATCCATATTTTCAAAGAAAAGCAGTCCTTAGCTCTGACAAACGCATATAAATATTTATGTGGTACAGCACCTTGCAAAGTGAGCATGAAAAGAACAGATACGTCAGGCTGTGTTCCTGACTAATAAACCTAGACTGCTTCCCTTAAAAACCTGCACCTTAAGTGCATAAATCTTATCATATTAGCAGCATCTTGGGTTGGAGTTTTCTGAGAATCATCCTTTAATAATAATATAACAAATACACATGGAAATTGTATTATTTAACAAAAATATCCCATGTACCACCTTCCCTCTAAGTTTGCAGAAGCTCACTCATGCAAACTATTTAGTTTTCTCCCAGGTGGAAAGTGGGTTTAACAACTACTTTTCGCAAATTTTTATCTATCTTGACAGCTTGAGATATGTAGACCTTAGTACATAACACTAGAAAACAAAGACAAATGCCCTGCATTCCCAAACCGTTGCTGTAATTGACAACTAACCACCCAGGGACTGACAAGCACATTTAAAACATACAGCAACGCAACCCAGATGATCTTGCTGTGAATTTAACTGATGTCAACTAAATTGCTTGACGAGTGCTTCAAGGGCAACTCTTCAGTGCGCAACATTGGAGTAGGTCAAAATAGGCAACCGTTCCTCCTACTGACGATGTTTTATTCAATTGTCGCCACTCCCCTCACCCTTTCCACTCCTCCAGATGTATTTACTGAGAGTAGAAAACTCTTGAGAAACGCAGCTCAAGTGCTCACTTGAGCTCGGCATCCACCTGGCTGCGCTGGCAGCTGTTTTGGGCCAAGAGAGGCAGCGGTGGGAGCTGCCACGGTACAGGCAGGAGGAATGTAGACAATGAAAGCTGGTCTTTCTGGACTCCTCACACTGCAGATCTGGCAGCCAGGTAATCCAGACACCACGTTCATGGTAACACAAAGTAAACTTAACCTCTGCAGAACCCTCAGGTCACATCAGCGTTACGCCAGCGGGGCAGCTCTCACAGATGAGCATTGGTGTGACTGAAAGGGGAACAGGCGCTGGCTTTGATCGGGGGTTTCTTGCATTTTTTTGTGGTTTGCAATGTCCACAAAGAAATGCTTTGGTGCAAGACATTGTCTAGAAAGCAATGACAGATTGGGGTAAGTGTTTGAGGCACAGCCAGCAAATTCCATTGTAGAGCCCCCATTCACTACACTGAGCATGTAAAGTACTTTTTATCAGCTTTTAAAACACGTTTACCTCGGCCAGTCCAAATGAAGCATTTTATTGATGATATTGAGTAAGGTGCTGTCTACACTGGGTGTCTCATCCCATCAGGATATTTACCTGGCCCGGCTGTGCCCTAACATGCCTTCTTGCTTTGTAGTGCAGGGATGCCATCCTGCGCATCCCAAGCACAGTCCTACTCTGGACCCATGTTAGGGAAATGTGGCCTTACATAGCCTGGGATAGTTTACTAACATGATTCTGTAAGCCCAGTGCTCACTCACAGCACACTCACATAAAATTAAAGGTGTCAAACCACACGCTGCCAAACACTGCAATGTTTGCAATGTCAGAGTCAGAGACATACTGCAAACAAAGTGGAGGAGCCTATGTACATGAGTTGTACTGTTCTGCAGCAAGGCAGTAACAATGCAAAACCCTCTCTCACTTTTGGCTACCTGTTTCTTGGAACTGTGCTCCTGAAAAGATTTTGGGCAGGGTTTTAAAGGCTATTCCTCCCCACTGGAGGAGCAAGCTGCATGACAGAGCAAACTAGATGGATGCACGGGACTCCAATTTGGCTTGAATATTCTCAGAGAAAGAGAACCTTGGCAGGAATTTAGCTTACAGCATGTTTGCCCAGTATCCCAGATAAAGCTGCCACAGTTAGTCTTCACCAGCCAAGCAAATAACATCTAATGATGTCAGGATGAGCCCTGGTCAAACAGCCCTGGCAGGACAGAGCCTTTGAAGGTCCAGGTGGAGCCCGTCTGCCTGCAAGGAAATGCCTGACCCAGAGGTCATTGCCACTTCATTCCCACTTTCTCCCCGCATCCCTGCTGACAAATTCATTGCTGGAAAGAGACAGGTGCACAACAGAGACCTTCTGTCACAGCCCGGAATGGCATCCTGGGGCGGTGAGCTGATGCTGAATATTATCATGGATGGCAGCTGCCGCCATGCTTTGCTTTTCCAGGAGCTTTTGTTCCCACTGCCTTGCTGGGGCACAGTTCACAATCTCCGCTTGTCATCGTGCTCTTGGACACCCTTGCGCTTGTGACAAGAGTGAGGCTGTCAGGGGATGGCGGCGAGGGTAGGAGGCGATAATAAAATACTAAACTTGGACAAAGCAGTTGTGAGCCAGATGAGGGAAGAGTTTCTTCCTGTGACTGGTTTTGTTCAACTTCCAAGTCAAGGATTCTGAAGAAAGAGGAAAAAGAAGTGTCATTTATTATTTATCATATCAGACAAGCATAAGGTGATACTCTAAAGCTTTTATTCATCTGCTTACGGCTGTTGCCAACATACTAAATTCCCCTCCCAGAAGATTTCCGCTTGAATAATGAACATCCATTTTAGGATGGTGCTGAAACTCAAGGTTGAATAATCTTGACTCAAAGCAGGAAGGAGGATGCAGAGTGAACCCCCTTCTTAGAGTCAAGCAGGACTGACAGCGAGAGGAGCTGAACTGCAGAGGTGAATCCAGGCAGCATCCCACCATGAGGCAGCAATGCCCATCTCGCTGAGGACCTCGTTTTTCTGAAGCTCACAACCCACACTCAGACACTTGCAATCATCACTCTGATGAAACATGTTAGGGAACCTGATCCTTCAAATAGCTGTTTTATTTAATTGGTGCCCCACCAGGTCCCGGAGAGCTCATGAAAAATTAAACAGAGAACATAAAATATGAATGGGATGATCACAGGCCCATAAAAGCCCTGCAATTCTTGAAAGGTGTTTTACGTGTAATGAATGCTGGATTTTAGAAGACATGTTTCTGCCTCTTTTTCCAAAGAAGGTGCAACAATTTTCAAGCCTCTGCGTAAAACGAGGTGCCTTCAAGGATGCGCCTGGGAGTGCCAGGGAGAGCACATCGCTCCCCCATGCAGATGGTTTCCCTTAGCACGCACGAGTCTGCTGCCCATTTATAACCAGGAAGCAAACTAAACACAGCCAAATACGTGGATATAGTGAAAATACATAGGTATCTAACTTGATGCTGCATTGTCAAAGAAAGTGTAGGACTGAAAGCAAAGATGAACATTTGATCAGAACTACAGGACTCATCTAGTGATCATGTGGTGATAACAACTCTCAGCTTAAATTCTGCCCAGTAAATGTAATATATAACTTATGGTAGCTCTTGTTGACTCTTGTCCTTTATTCTGGGTGCTGTGTACAGATATTTTTAGCTGACCTTTCTGAACCTTCTGGGTCTGTGGCCTCAATGGTAAGCACATTCTCAGTTTTCAGAAATTACCCTGGAAACAATCACAGCCCTACTGCTGTGGTCTATCAGCTGAGAGTCAGCCTTAGTATGTTTAAAATTAGGTTTATAAGATGGACCCTATGGATTAGTGTTTCCTAGACTGCCAGAAATTTTGGTGCCAAAGGAAACTGCTGCCAGCGTAAAGTGCTCCCTTTTTCTAGGAATTAGAATTACTGCAGAATGACCATATACTTGAAGAAACTTGCTGTTTACTTCATGGAGGTCTCTTTACCACCCTGTTAGGCTACGTGCTATGAACTGTCATTTTGTCTCAGATGTTCAAAAAAAAAAGCCGTTGACCAAGCCCATGTGAGGTTACACTGCCTCAGCCCCTGGAAAAGAGCTTCCCCTCCCCTGCCCTTGCCTTTGCCCTGGTGAGCACCTCCTGCCTCTGCTGACCGCGTGCTCCCTGGGGTGGTCACCAGCATCTCCTGTCTCAGCTGCGGCGCTGGACGCTCTCAGCACCGTGCAAATGGATGGGGATCCCTCCTCAGCAGGCTCCGTGGTGACAGCCACAGTTCTGGCTCTGGACCCTACCCCCGGCAAGGGCATTCAGGGGCAAACAGGCCTTTATTTTGTTTTCCTTCAGGGAAATGTGCTTGGTTTTGCTACGTGGCTCCTGCTTGCGGTGAAGTCTGCCTCCCTCCCATCCTCGGCATTTAGCAAGGCCGGCAGCTGCAACAAGCTTCACAAACCGCCACCTGCATCTTTTTGTTTTGCGTATCATCTCCCTTGCCTCTTATCACAGAAGGATGAGCAAGGAGAAATGATCCGCTCAGGAGAGCCCTTTCTTCTCTCTAAGGTAATTTGGGAAAGGATCTGTCACATAACACCACTTCTTTACATTGTCAGCCGGATACCTGACAACCGTTCTTATCTACAACGGCTTGAAATGTTTGTGTGAAAATGGCTCTGGCTCCCTTCCTCTTCCCTCAACTTGCAGGAAGAAAATAGGCTTTTGAGAAAAATCCGAATTTTAAAAGTGATCTACATTTCACGTAATTAAAACCAATGTCGAGTAAGTAAATGGATTTTTTGCATGATATGGATTAAATGAATCGGGAGCGACAGCTCCGCATCTACGCAGGAGAGAAGCTCAAGCACTACATTCCTCCATCTTCATAAGGCCCACACTCTCTATCAACAGCTGTATCTACACTAAATGATGTTCTTCTCACGCACCGATTACGAACTGTCAGAAAATATACACGTAATCCTTCACATCAAGATCTGCTCATGCAATTTTTAAATACCACACTGTAAGCTGCGGTACTTATCCTAAGGGCTTCGTGTATTGGAAGGAGAAAAAAACTGTTATCTGCTAGATCATCAATACCAAAGGCCCCACGAATATGGTTCTTTTTCAGGAGATCAGATGCAAAATAAACACAGCTTTTATTAAAACCAGGATATCAGCTTTTACCAGGGCTAAATTTGTTCTGCTTCTGTCTGTGAAGTAATTGATTTCCAAGCCTAGATGCCACATATTTGTATTAATTATCTTTAGTTGAAAACAGTGAAGTACCCCTCTAACCAAGGCAAACCGCACAACTGATTTCCAGCTACCGGTGCCAAACCGCACGGCAAAACCCACTTCAGAAGAGCCAAATCCACTACAGTCCAACAGGACAGAAAACTTCAAGCCTGTGAAAACCTAGGGGGTCACCTGGAGCAAACTTTTATGGTCCCAGCAGAAAGCTGTGAGGGAAATAAGATTGCTAGCAGGAGCACTCACTCAGCTTTGCTTTCCTGATACTTGGGGGTGCCTCTGTATAGGGTGAAGGGAGACAGAGTGAGGGACAGTAAGGACGGGAAAACTGTAGCAGTATAATATAAATACAGCGCACTCCTCATTAGTAATAGTTTCAGCAGTATAGTATAAATACAGTGTACTCCTAATTAGTAATAGTTTCAGTTCAGTCTGTTACCTAAGCAACTGTAATGAAGGCTTGAATACTTTTCTAAGTTTTTTTCTAGCTTTTAATATAGCAGAAATTAGAGGAAACAAGCTATTTACAAAGCAGGAACCTGCAAAGGACAGACATCCCTCACAGCCACTGACTCTTTAATTTCATGTGGGGGGTCTGATCTTAATCTGGCAAGCTGCACGCATTTATTTGTTTGTATTTTGGGTTTTGTAACGAGACGGGTTTCTGCTTTGCAAAAAGGCCATACCGGAACATGTAGTATACAAACTACATCTTCCTTCTGCCCTTCATGAAAAGACTAAAATAAACTAAGTCAACCGCTTGCTAAAGAGCAAAGGGAAATATATAAATCAACAGGGCGAGGCTTTGCACACACCTTGAGTTCACCAGGCTGCAACGCACGCTGAAAGAAGCCATCATGCGAGTTCCTGGATCACCTTGTTAGTCTCCTTGGCTTTCTTACACGTGTACAGCCATTTGATTATGCGAGCGTTGCGCTCGATCACGGAGGTGCTGCTCGGGACCTGCTCTGTGAGTTCATCCTCCAGCAGCCCCTCGTCCCCGCTGTGCCTAGTGAAGTCACTCTCAGAGGTTGCCACGCTGATGCTGCGGATCTTGAAGGAGACGTTGTCGGACACCACGGAGAAGTTCTCTCTCCCAAGATCCTCGATGACCTCCTGCTCCAGGCCACAGTACTTGAAAAATGTATCAAACTCGGAGAAGGACTTGGAGTAGCGAGAGCTGATGTCCGACTGGGAGCGATGGACACCTCTCCTCTTCACCTCCTTGGCCTCCTCAGGAGGTACACTCGGGTTTGAGGGTCTCTCGTGCTCTTCTGTACATACCCCTGGGGCTTCGGCGCTCGCAGCGACCGTCTGCTCCGCTGCACGGCCGCTCGGCTCCCGGTCGCCATGCTGCGCCGAGAGAGGCTCTTTGCTCTCGGCGGCTGCGGCGCACTCCACGACTCGGGGCATCTCAGGGGAAGCCAACTGCTTCTCCTTTATGGACCCCTGGAAGATCCTCCTCACCAAGCTCCCCCGTGAGCTGTCCTGGCTTTGACCTCTCCCAAACTCGCACTTCTGGCGGTAAATCACCAGGGAATCCGGCCGCATCTGCCTCTTGGGGGTGCTGCGCCGGGCTATGGGGGGGCCGTGCTGCAGGGGGGCACGGCCGGAGTACACCGCCTTGGCCAGCTCCAGGGGCTTCGCGCCCTTCCCTCTGCCAAAGTCCCTGCTGACTTTTTTGCTCTCCACCGAACAGGTCTCGCTGCTGCTCTCCGAGGCTGAGCTAAGCACGATGACGGGCTCCTGCGTGGCGCCGATGACCCGCTGGCTCTTCACGTACTTGGCCTTATCGGCTGCCAGCCTCTCCACGGCACTCTTCCTGCCCGGGCTGCCTGCCTCCATCTGCCTGCGGAGGTACTCGGGCCCCTTGTTGAGGAGTCGCAGGGTGAGGGAGGAGTGGAGGTCGGAGATGGCGTGCATTCCCACGGCCCGGGAGAGTTCTGTTGGCATAGCAGTGTCGGGGGCGCGGATCCCGCTTCCAGTCCCGGGAGGGAAGGGGGGGAAAAAAAAAAAAAAAAAAAAAAAAAAGGAAAGAAGCAAAAAGAAGGAGGGAAGAAAAAAAATAAGGTGTGGGAGAGGAGAGCCCGGGCGCTGGCGGCTGCGCCCCTGCGAGGGCCGCGCTCCCCCCGCGCGTACTCGCCGCGGCCGTCGGGGCTCCGCGCGCGCGGGCTGCCGTCGGGCTGTGCGCGCCCCCGCCGCTGCCCCGCGCGGCTGCGCCCGCCCCCGCCGGCCGGCGACAGCCAATCCGCCGCCGCGCCGCGGGCCCGTCACGGCAGGCAGCGCGCGGCCCGCCGCCCGGCTCAGCTCTGGGGCCGCGGGGGGTGGCGGCTGCCGGCGGGGGCAGGGAGCCGGCCCGGGGGTGGGCAGCGGCCCGGGGGTGGGCAGCGGCCCGGGGGTGGGCAGCGGCCCGGGGGTGGGCAGGGAGCCGGCCCGGGAGTGGGCAGCGGCCCGGCGGGGGCAGGGAGCCGGCCCGGCGGGGGCAGGGAGCCGGCCCGGGGGTGGGCAGCGGCCCGGGGGTGGGCAGCGGTCCCCCCGGCGGGGGCAGGGAGCCGGCCCGGGGGTGGGCAGCGGCCCGGGGGTGGGCAGGGAGCCGGCCCGGGGGTGGGCAGCGGCCCGGGGGTGGGCAGGGAGCCGGCCCGGGGGTGGGCAGCGGCCCGGGGGTGGGCAGGGAGCCGGCCCGGGAGTGGGCAGCGGCCCGGCGGGGGCAGGGAGCCGGCCCGGGGGTGGGCAGCGGCCCGGCGAGCGCTGGAGCCGCCGCCGCGGGGGGCGCAGGGCGGCTGCAGCGGCCCCGGGGCGCGGCGGGCATTGCCTACCCGCTGAAGCCTCTTCTCCCGGGCCGCCCCCCGGGGACAGGGCGCCGGTTTAGGGCCTGATCCGGCAGACCGCAGCGCATCTTTTCCCCGGGGGGAACACCTTCCACCTCTCCCGTAGCGGCCTTTGCCAGGCGTGGTGCCCCGCGGGTTCAGGTGACCTGGACGTTCCGGCCGCGGTGCTGACCGGCATTGCTGCCCCTGGGATTTGTAGGTGCTGTGGTTTAGCCCCAGCCAGCAACTCAGCACCACGCAGCCGCTCGCTCACTGCCGCTGCCCCGGTGGGATGGGGGAGAGAATCGGAGGAGTAAGAGTGAGAAACACTCCTGGGTTCAGATAAGAACAGTTTAATAATTGAAATAAAATAAAGTAAAATAATAATTATAATAGTAATAATAATATACAAAGCAAGTGATGCACAATGCAATTGCTCACCACCCGCCGACCAATACCCAGACAGTCCCTGAGCAGCAATCGCTGCTCCCCGGCCAACCCCCCCCAGTTTATATACTGAGCATGATGCCGTATGGTATGGAATAACCCTTTGGTCAGTTTGGATCAACTATTCTGGCTGTGCCCCCTCCCAGTTTCTTGTGCGCCTGGCAGAGCATGGGAAGCTGAAAAGTCCTTGACTAGCATAAGCAGTACTTAGCAACAACTAAACCATCAGCGTGTTATCAGCATTCTTCTCCTACTAAATCCAAACCACAGCACTATGCCTGCTACTAGGAAGAAAATTAACTCTATCCCAGCCGAAAGCAGGACAGTAGGAAAGGAACCACTGGGGCTTCCCACGCGGAGCAGTGGAGCACGGCGCGGGGTGGCCGAGGCCCACAGCACGCTGGCCGCTGCGGGCACCGCTGGGCCTCCAGCTGCTGCCAGCTGCATCCTGCCCTGCCCGGGGCACGGGCCACACCAGGAAGACATTTGTTCGTGGCCCGCAGCTGTGCTGCGGCGGTGCACGTGTCGAGTGTCGTGGAATGGCATAAATCTGAATTGCGTGTTATAAATCTTTGCCCTTCAGAAACACTGGGCGGATTCCCGAAGGGGCAGAATTGCCGTCTGGGGCTGGCAATTCCGAACAGGCAGGACAGGGCCATTGGTTGTAATTTAAACGCCTGAAAATTAGACACGGGAGTCATAGGTAATTACCTGGGGCAGTCTCAGTATCCAACTTTTACTCATGGTGATCTCATGTGAGATGCACCTCCTCTCTGGTCGCTAATAACTGAACTATAGAGAACTTTTCTCCTTACATCTGCTAAGTTTTTCCTGCATAATTTTTTTTAAAAAATTAATTAATTAATTAATTACTTCTGTGGGATTATATCAGAATACTTTTGTGGTGCTTGACTCATACTTGATCTTTACAATCACTAAATTGTGGCAAACAAGTTTGCAAACGGAGAGATGGGCCTCCCTGTCCTCGTTGCGAAGTTTCAGGGTACACCGCTTTGCCACCAGGAACAGTTTGCTCATAGCTGTGTGGCTGGAGAAAAAACATACCAGGCATCGTTAGTGTCAAGAAAGTGTAGGTGAAATGTTGGGTACGCATCCCCCTCCGCACCCCCTGGGAGCAGGCAGCAGGGGCCTGGGCACCTCTGGTGCTGCTTTGCTTTAGGGTGGGAAAGCAACACCTTTTGTGCTTATACCCCCTGCCAAGAGTGGGGCTACCCAGACAGAGCCCTGCTGTCATGGCTGCACCCAGATGCTGTGTCACCACCAAAGGGTCGAGCCGTGCGGGTGGTACCAACGTTATCCTCATTCAGGCATAAGAGGGTGCAAAGCACCGAAGTATGACCTGAGCAGCTGGGTTTTCAGTGGAGCCATGCTCCTCTGGGCACATGCCAGCCTTTTGTGGGGATATTTCCATGGCTTCTGTGTGCTATCAGAACTATGCTATGGTTCACAGAGTCGTAGAATCGCAGAAAACTTTGGGTTGGAAGGGACTTTTACATGTCATCTAGCCCAAGTCCCCTGCAGTGAGCAGGGACAGCTTTAACTACATCAGGTTGCTCAGAGCCCCGTCCAACCTGACCCTGAATGTTTCCAGGGATGGGGCATCTCCAATCTCTTTGGGCAACCTGTGCCAGTGTTTCACCATCCTCATCATAGAAAAATTCTTCCTTACATCTAGTCTGAATCTACTCTCTTTCAGTTTAAAACCGTTGCATTTTAATAACCTTGGGTTATTGCCCAAGAGACCGTGGAAGACATGGTCCAACTTCCCGAAGACATTGCAGGGTACGGTTTGCTCATTTTTGAGTGTTATGAGCATGGAGTGATTTTGTCTTTGCTCGCAAAACAAAGCAGAGTCTCCAGTCATGCTGAAAGTATCGGCCACATTTTAGCCTACTGTCCTGGACAAGCCCAGCAGACTTGGGTGAGAGGTTCTCACTGTGACAAGGGAAGGGTTAAGAGCAGCCCTGGGGTAAGAGTTTGGGTAGCTCTTCAGTGAAGACCTGCTTAGAAAAACACAGAACAGAAATATTACCTTGCCAGCATCGTTCTGCCGCTGGTTTTCCCCTTAATTTTACACCCTCTTTGTTCCTAGACGTGTAGGTCTGAACTCCAGAAGCCTCTTAACACATAGTTCTGCCTGTTTGCAGAGAGGATCCTAGGTGGGATGCTTGCCTGAATCAGGACTGAAACTTGTGACATACTTGGAGATCTCTTAGAGTGAAATTCTTGTGGATATGTAGAATGGGCATGTTTTTTGAGAAAGAACTTTTTTTCTTCTACAGATATACAAGCAGCTCTGTGCTGATTCACATGACAGCTTACCTAAAAATTAATGTCCTCAAAAACTGAGAGATAGTAATAAAAGTATAAGCACAGTTAATTACCAGGGAGCCCTTCCCTGTTAAAGCAGCTCATACACAGATGTGTAAGAGTGTAGTTAATGTTGTTACATACTTAAATGCTTCATGGAAGACTGGGCTTATAGAGAAGGCTAATTTCTTCTGACAATGAATCTTAGCAATAAGCCAACAGATGTGACGAATTTAGTAATGAAGTTAAGGTTTCATTCCCATCCCCATATTGACAAATTTGTCTTAATTTTTTCCTTCAGTTTTTTCCTTGGAGTTATATGACACTGTATAATGTAGGAACATCTATTCACATTCCTCCATGCACTTTAATTTGTGTTTGTTCCAATTTCTTGTACTTTGTATCTCTGAGTTTTAAGAACTTACAAAAAAAATCTCCGATGTGATTTGTTTGCATTCATTTGAAATAATGAGAAGAACGAATATATATGAGTATCAGTAAGAGTGGTCTTATTAAGCTACTCCATTTCTTTATCAAAGCTGTTTATTCACTCCTTGCCACATGCAAAAGCCACTAGCAAGAGCAGATACATAGTTTTGTCACTGGACAATAGCTTTATGTTTAGAGTTGATATACAAAAACAATTGAAAAATATTGTTTTGGATGCAGAAAAGGTGTTTAAACATTAAAAATTTAAAAATTGAGACATTTTCCTTTCACTTAAAATTTCCTAGGTTTTGAAGGCATGCCCGAAAGACAAAGCTGGCCACCTTTGATGGAACATTTTTCATTTTCAACCAATTTCCTCCCCCTCTCACTGAGAAAGGAAAACGTGAGTTTTGATTTTTCACAAAGTGCATGTCACAAGAAATTTCTCATGAAAAATCGCAACAGCTCTTTTCAGCTGACTTTTTTGCTATGAGATACTTCTCCCTGCAAATCCTGGGTGATGACAATGACATTTAAAGTGGGAGAAGAGTCTTCCCAGGGTCAGAAAACATTGTTAGCAACAAAATTTTTCAACTTTCTTTCCCCTTTGATAAGTTACATTAATATAGCAGCTGCACAGCTATGTGATATTTTAAATATATTTAAGGCACATATTTAAGAACTTAAATACATTTAAGTTTAAAATATGTTTATGTTATTTGAAATTATATTTATATATCTTGGAATGAACTTTTATATTTATGGATACACTCTTTAATGTTCGAAGAAACCATTGCATTTCTTCTTTCTGGAAAGCAGAGTGAAATATGGTGTATTATGAGAGCCCCAAGCAAGCCAGCTTTGCCCCTGGCACAGCACAGGTTTGCAGACAATAAAATAGAAATAAAAATGGGCATAGCAGCACCCATCCCTCAGCCTGTCACCTGTCTCTCTCTGGCATTGATGCATTAGGCAAAGGTAAGAGAAGCAAATCCTGCACACACTAAGCCTTAGCTGACACCATGAATTTTTCACACTGAAAGGGAGTTTTACAAAACATGTCTGAGTCAGCTGGCATTTAAAGTTATTGCTAAATACAAAGCAGCTGAATTTTATGTGGGGTAAGACAAACTACTTCTCATTCTGTATTAATAAGAGATGTGTCCAGGGCACATTTTCTTGCTGCTGGAGACTGGAAAGTCAGTAAATGAGAGCTGCTGCAACATGACTGCAAGTAAAAAGTATAATGTGTGCAAAGCTTAGGTCATTGCTGCCTACTGCTCCCACCTCAGTGACACTCCTTTGATTTATAGTGGTCAAAGGGCTAAAATGAAGCACTGGCAGCGGGAGATAAAAGGCAAGAAGAGAGGAGAAGAAGGGGCAGCTCAAGCCCTGACAGAAATGGAACGCTCCCATTTTGGAGACCCCCAACACAGCTGTGTCCCAGGACAGAGGTCTCTCCCCCATAGCAGCTCTCGGTGCTGGACTCAGGTGTTGCCTAAAAAGCAGGAGCAGCCCGGATCAGAGGACAGTTTGCTCCTGCTGAGACATACTGAGTGGTGCCACTGGGTGTCCTGTTTGCTGCATTCGGGCGACATAAAGCAGCCACAAAGCGGAAATGAACATTTTCAAACCAGCTGTCTCCAGTGGGGAAGTTTCAGGCCCTTTGTGCTGGGTCTGGCTGCAATGGAATTCCCCTTAGCAGCCCTCACAGCGCTGTGCTCTGTATCAGTAGCTAGAAGGGCGTTGATAACACGCCAGTGCTTTGGCTACTGCTGAGCAGCGCTCGCACAGCATCAAGGCTGTCTCTCCAACATTCCCCCCTCACCAGTAGGCTGGGGGTGGGCAAGATGTTGGGAGGAGGCACAGCCAGGACAGCTGACCCAAACTGACCAAAGGGATATTCCATACCATATGACGTTGGCTCAGCAATAAAAGCTAAGAGAAAGGAGGAGGAAGGGGAAGCATTCGTTATTTACATTTGTCTTCCAGAGCAACCGCTATGCATACCGAAGCCCTGCTTCCCAGGAAGTGGCTGGACATCACCTGCTGATGGGGAGCAAAGAATAAAATGTTTTCTTTTATTGCTTCCATGTGCGGCCTTTGCTTTTGCTTCTTTATTAAATTGCCTTTATCTTGACCCATGAGGTTTTGGGGTTTTTTTTTCCATCTCATCTTCTCCCCACCTGTCCTGCTGAGGAGGGGAGTGATAGAGCAGCTTGGTGGCACCTAGTGTCCAGCCAAGGTCAACCCACCACACCCTTCAACATGAAATCAGTGAGGGGCACGATTCACCCTCAGATTGATACAATAGAAGATATATGCATGCCTGCACGTCTTCAGGCAGAATTTTAAGACTCAGGGCTTGAGCACTGTACAGCAAAGATTTCGGTAGAGGCAGACCCACATTACTTCTGTGTCCTCTTTTAGCCTCTCCCACCACTGCCAGATTACTTAGCATCCTTTCCCACCCCCATAATTCCGAGTTGTTTGCTTCATTAAACAACTTAGTATCTTAGTCAGAAAACATCTCCTCCTAAAATTAACCCAGCTTGTTGACAATTGCCATTCATAGCCTTTATTTTTTAGTAGAATTATTTTGGAAACCCGACGTTTACCGCTTTCCAGGTTGAAGAACCATCATGGATCTCAACAGGACTGTGTAATTTCGATCACAGTGATTGATGTCAACATCTGGGGAGCATTATTAGAACAAAGAGCAGAAGAAAAGTGATGGAATAACACAATGAGAGGAAGAGATGAAAGGGAGGACAAATGCAACATGCATTACACCAGGCAGTGCCAGTGGGGAAGGTGCAAGCCATGGCATGCTCCCTTCCCCTTCTATGACCTTTTGTCCCTGCAGTACATCTGACCCTACACAAACTCCTTTTTTCATACACCTCTGACATGCCTAACACATGTAAAAATAAAAAAAATCCAGCCCAAGTTTGGTACATAACATATTTAAGTGTGTGTTAAAATGTTGAGATTGAACATTTTGATTTAAAAAGACTGATCTATTTAACATGTTGTCTGAGGGATCAAATTAATTGAATAATGTATAAAAGGGTGGGGAAGAGCCAGAATTTTCACAGTAAAATACAGCTACGATGCTGCAGAGGAAATAAATGAGTTAAGTCCCAGAACAACTCTGCTTGATCCAGAAGGGAATTTTGAATTGAAATCCTTTATGAATGAATATATGTTACATGTTAAAATAAACCTTGCACTCAGTAAAAGGTTCTTACTGTTGCTTCTGTTGTGTCTAAGTTGGATAAATGTTCCCACAGTCTTCCCCCGTAACCACAGTCATAGCTTGCAGTTGTAAAACTGCATCCCTCGGTGGTTGCAAAACCTTTTACAAACCAACCAAGCTCCTACACAGTCACTTCACCCAACACACAGATGGGTCAGGGCACTTATTTAAGTACTCCGTGCATTTATAGGCAGCATTACTGCAATCCCTCTCAGTCATCAGCATATTTATCCACACAGTTTTCCTCTGGGGAAGTGCTGTTAGCCTAGTCTCATATATAGCTAGCTTTGGTCATGGAAAAGCCCTTTCATCTAATCTAAAGCTAAAACCCATAAAGGGTTTAAAGCTGTACAGATCCCAGTTGTTTTAAGGAACTTCCAGCACCTGTGTGTCACTGGGATCCTCAAAACTCTGCTGTCTCCTTGCCCTGTAGATGCCTAAAGCAATCAGTGCAAAGTTTTTGCTGTTGCGGTGCCAAGGCATTACATATCTACCCATGGGCACAAACACCATCATACATCTATTGTGGACAAGAAGCTGAGAGACTTAGCGCATGCTTACATCCCATGAACTCCTCTGCTTACTCTCACACATGCGCTCTCTCAGAATGCACGTGCCAGATTAGGAAGCATATGAAAGATGCTGGACTTCTGACAGAGGATTGCCTGTTGGCTGTTATATATAATTTATATCCTGCTAGTTGGGGCACTCACCTGGCAAGTGCATGAGGCCATTTTCCCCTCCCAGATTTCGAGCAAGGGTTTGAAATTAGAATTCTAGCTTCCCAACACAGTAGTCGTAATGTGGGTGCTGTAGTTCACTGTCACTCAGATTCTCCTGCTGAAAACGGTTTTATTTTGCTTGCCTAGTTAGAAATCTACTGAAGATAGCAGGGGGACGATATTAATTCTATAACCTAGGGTCCATGCACCTAAGAAGTGGGGGATACCCTGTGAATTTTTAGTTACCCTTGTGAAGTGGAAGGATTTAAACAGGTAAGGTTGAAAAAGTCTCACCTTCAATAGTGTTCAAGGTGTTCTCTGGAGATGTGGGTTCAAATCACAATATGATATCTAAACACTTCAGCTCTTCTACCATGCAGGCTGTTATAATATCTTCCAGTCTCGTTTTCCATGATAGAGATTTAAATTTAGAAATCAAACAACAGGATAATATTTATATAGTGATACATGGGAACTGAACTACCTTCAGTTCAGTCTTCAGACATTTGTACGTCCTACCAGCTTATGCAGGGGTTACCTCACTCAGATACTGACTGCTAGAAATCCTGTTCCCTATTTACCTCATTCATTTTCTATAGAACATATTAAATGTTTTATACCAAGTGGTGATTCACTAAACCCAAAATGTTTATATTAAGGTAAAAGTTTTGACACATTTTCCTTGAGAGGATGGTGATGGGAGTCTTGGCACTGCAGTATTTCCCACCACAGCTGAGCATAGGTCTGCTTCCTTCTCCTTGCTTCTGCTTGCTTCTGCTTCCTTCTCCTCCTTCTGGGAGGAGAGATCCAGAAAGGACCATAAGGATCTCTGAGATGGCATCAGACATGCTCTACATGTCTATCTGTTAAGCTCCAGCAGTGTTTTGAGCTGGGCAGCTTCTCAAAATCTGGCTTGTTGCAAGGAAGATGGCGACACACCCAAAAAATCACTGCTCATCGTAGAGCTCCTTTTAAATGTAACTGAATAAATTTGTCCAATGCTATCTATCATGGATGCAGCTCCTAAAGTTTAAAGAAATGCATCTATCAGTCAAACACCAAAACACTGCAGATATCACCTGCAGAGCACAGTGCCAGAACTTGTAACATATGGACATGTGTAACATACAAAGCCTGTCATCTTCTGTCTAAGGTTTCAATAATAAATTGGATGAGATCATGATTGCTTCCTTCCTAAAGATTTCTTGTGTCTATGAAATACTCCTTCTGAAGATATAGCTAGCAATTGCTCAATCTTCCTTATCAGTGGTTGCAAATTTTAGCCTCTTTCCTTGTGTAATCTATGAAGAATTGACTGAAGACAATGTTTTATCTGTACTTCCTATATATTAACTTGATTCTGGAAGAGGTCTTGCATGGTCTTTCTAGCAGAGTTACTGGCAAGTGAAGTCTGCACATTACCTTTCCACAGAAGGAGCCAGTGTTCCTCGCTGCTGAGATACCTGGTGGTTTTCTATGGTTTTGAGGAGCTTAAAGTCTTTCCCATATCCCTTAGCATGCGGGTCTGCAGTTCAGTTCTTGATGGACATGTGATAGTTAAAGGAGACTGCTGGAGTACAGGCTATCTAAGGGCTCCAACAGGTAGTTAAAGGAGACTGCTGGAGTACAGGCTATCTAAGGGCTCCAACAGGTGATTGCTTTTTATTGTTGTAGGCACAAGAAATACGCAAATCTAGGAAAACTGGTAAATATGCTTATATGTATTACTACAGCTTGTTTGCTTCCCCCTTCTAGGTATGTTCAGTTCTCCTTCAGTTTTCTGATGCAAGAGCTCCTTTTGGAGTTTAGAGGGGAAAATGAACTAATTTATCAAGAGAGTTCCCCTGCCAAGGGCAAACTTTTACATTTGATGGTCATCAGTCACTATATCTCTGAAGGTGTGGTGGTTTGTCCTGTCACTTTCTAAAGGGCTTTTGTTCAGTTCAGACATAAAAAGAAAATATCTTCCAAGCTTAAAAGGGAGCCTGCAGTCTGCTCTATATGTATGTACAGAGGGGATATATAGGCTACATTTGCTTTGCCTAACTTTGGGAGTCAGCACAGTCTATTGGCTATTCCCAACTACCTTATTTGGCTAACAAGAGAGCTAAATAGTGTAGATGTGGTCAAATCACGTCTGGTTTAGTCTAGGGCCAGAGAATAAGTCTGAGCCCATAGACACAACTCTGAGTCCTCAGTATAAATTTAATTCATTGGTTTGACCTTCTTTACATATTTAATGTAACATGCAACAGTTCTATACATACACTAATTCTGAGTTTGACTGAGTCTATTTGATAATTTTCAGCTTTGGTTTAGGGAGATGAATAAGTTTCTCTTACACTACAGAGTTGTGTTTTAACTAAGCTTGGGAACATCTGTGTTGTAAGTGGGTTCTCTGACACAGTTGTTTACATTATGAAATCAGGCCACATCCAACAAAACTCATTAATGCCCTGCCCTTTGCATTTCAGAGTCCTTCTAAATGCACCCCAACATCACCTGAGCTCCACATAACAACAGAATAGTGTTTCCAATACTCTTGGGATGACCTGACTACAAATTCTTGATTTACAGGAATTTATCTTGAAAGTGATAACAGATTTCTTCTAATCTGATTGAAGATTAAATAACATCTTGGATAATGAGAGTAAAACGGCTTAGCTGTTCTGTGTAATTATATCAATTCCAAAGCTGTACAAAACAAATAAACATAAGCCCCAGTATTCAAGCCTCGTTAGGTTTATGTTGCAACAGCTACATTAAACAAAATTACAGATTCAGTCAGATCTTATCATGCTGGTGTTGCGGCAGCTGCTCTGGACAGGATCATAGTTATTCATACTGCAGGGCTTTTCTGGGAATCAATGGTCCAGATTTCTTCAACAAACAGCTCCACCCCTGCCCTGCAAACATTAACTTAGGTGTTAGCAAGATGTTCAACCCCAGCTTAAGCTGGGACATGTTCTCTTCTGGCTGCTGGACTGCAAGGATTCTCATGCCACTCCTGTTTCCGTCCCCAAGAAAGAAGATTCAATGAGCAGAAAAGAGCTGGAAGTGTTGGAGATTTTAATTATTTATCCCATATGTCTATTCAGTGTCCAACCACGAATTTACCTGTCAGAAAATATTCTACCTCTTTCTTGTTATTTTCTGGTTTTGCAAGTAGAGCTGGTATAGGACCATTATTTATGGCATCCTCTCTCTAAACCAACCTATATGTTTAAGACTTTCTAAGATATCTTTTATAGAGAAAAATAAAACGGGAAAAACTTCCTGGTTTTCTAAAGTAGATGCCCAAGGCTTTTGGGGTTTTACTAGAGTCTGGGTTGCATGGTGGTGAGCTAAACCAAGGGATGGGTTGTGACCTGATGGGTATGAGGGGGCCAGGGAAGGCAGGCGAGCACTTGTCCCCTCGTTCCCACACTGTTTCCACTCTGGGGGCCTCCAGTCACCCTTCTCCAGGACAGGCAAGTCCCCTGGGTGCTGCTCAGACCGATTTCACCCCTAGAGCCCCTCTGGAGGGCTGGATCAGCAGGGCTGCCCCAGGTCTGGCTGCTTCTGCCCTCCCTCACCTGCACCCTACGCCCTCGGGCAGGCGACATGAGGTCTCCAGCGCGGGCCATTCATCCTGGTGGACCAAGTATGACCCTCACTTTTTAGATGTTTTGGACAAAATGACCCCTCTCCCACTCACACAGATGGTAATTATGTCTCAGGAGTAACACAGGAGTCCAGAGCAGAGGGGCATGGGGTGGGCGTATGTGTAATGTGGGTACGGGTGGTCTGCTTTCACTTGCCGGTGCCCTGCTCCACCTTGGGCACTGGCGTCAGCCCCAGGATCTGAGGGATTCAACAGTGTAGATGTAGCCCATGAGCATGCTTTGGCTTGGAGAGGGGGATAGTGTTCAAAAAATGGGTAGATGTGGCACTTGGGGACATGGTTTAGTCTAGTCTACCCTTGATTGGTTTAGAGTAGACTTGGTAGTGTAGGTTAATGGTTGGACTGGATGATCTTAAAGGTCTTTTCCAACCTAAACGATTCTATGGTTCTATTCTATGATTCTATGATAAGTGGAGTCAGCACAGATCACAGGATCACAGGGAAATTCAGGCTGGAAGCAACCTCAGGAGGTCTCTAGTCCAACCTCCTGCTCCAAGCAGAGTCAGCTCTGAGACCAGAGCAGGTTATGGCCTAGAAATAAAAATAATGTTGTGAGGAAGGATTACATAAAGACCAATCAGATTTTACGGAACAAGAGGAACAAGGCAAAAAAAATTAATAGCTGACAATTTGATATTCTTGAACACCTATTTCATTTCCATTTTTTACGGTGATCCATTTGTTTAATTTTTCTATATAGATTTTAGGCTTCTGATTCATGTATTAAATTTGTCTGTAAATTACCTAGAACATCTTTAGGCATAAAATAAAGAAATTATAGCAATATTAAAATCAACTGACATACCAAGAAATGTGATATGCTATTTGTTTACAGTCTAAAGTAATTATTTATCCCCACTGAAAGTCAGCCTTCACTGGAGAGAAAAATAACCTCAGTTTATTGTTCTTTGGCTTTGAATAGAAAGTCTCTATTATTTTAGTACCAGCTGAACTTAGAGGGAGACCTGTAATGTAGGCCTAATAGAACTCATTTCTTGTTATTCAAAGTTAAAGAGTAACTGCAGATAGTAATTACAAAATTACTTTAAATTTCTCCTTAGAAAATGGCCTCCATTACCACATTTACTAACCCCCCAAACCACTTTTAAAATATTTTAATGATTAAACTGTATTTTTTTCCTTTCACATCAAGAAAATCTTTAATCATTCCATTGACCTGTTCAGGATCTGTGTCGAACATCTTATGAAAGTGCTGAAGACAAGAATTTTTAATACACAAACTCAAGTTATGCAGTATGTTGTAGAAAAAAGTTTAGCTGAAATCCTTAATCCTTTGGTTTAAGACTGGTACTAAGTAATGAATGAACAGACAGTTTTCATTATTAGTATTCTGGACTACCAGGAAAAAAATATTTCCCAAACCCCATAATTATTAAGTTTTCTAATCTGGGGGTTTGCACACCATGTGTGTAGTTCTCCCAATGACCCCAATTACAAAGCAAATTTGCTCCTCCCAATTTTGTAGCAGTGAGCACCCCACCCAGACTGAACTGAAGCACTTTCCCAGAAGGGTAAGATGGTGTGCAAACAGGCACTGACACACCCAGTCATGCAAAATTTGAGCCTCTTCCCGAGTCTGGTGTCCTCTGGTGTCTCTGTGCACTGTGGGCATTCAGCACCTTGCGTGGTCAGCCCTGATGCTTGGTGGAGGGGAGATGGGGTAGTGCTCGGATTAGCACCATCTCTTTTCCTGAGCTAAACCCCTCTGAGGCTGGAAGAGCAAAGTCCAACTGTTGCAGACATGTTGCTGAATGGGGGCAGCTCTCCGGGCGGGAGGAATGGGGCCCTGAGGAGTGTGCACCCGCCGGGGCCCCTGCAAATCCAGCACCGGCTCTGGCTTCATGTGCTTCCTTGTTGTGGTGCTTTGAACTGCCCTTGATTTGATTTCAGCAGAGCCAACATTTGCTGAACCATTTGTGAATCACTTGATGCTTGCACAGACTTGTTGAGAACACCGAAGTCATCTGCCAGACCACAATGTTCCCGGCTTTTCTTTCTTTCCTTCCTTCTTGAGCATGCTGCTTCAGCCAACTTAAATTATATGAGCATGGCAGGGGTGAAGAGATAGGCTATAGATGGTGAAAATT
This sequence comes from Pelecanus crispus, assembly GCF_030463565.1. Lineage (NCBI taxonomy): Eukaryota > Metazoa > Chordata > Aves > Pelecaniformes > Pelecanidae > Pelecanus > Pelecanus crispus. Next base: position 109,987,816 of record NC_134645.1, read on the forward strand.
AACAGTGTGTCCTCCTCATAGGTTTTCATGCAAAAATGAAGACTTTCTGTGTGATGTATCATTAAATACTGTTAAGTTATAAACAGCTCCAGTCCCCACTGGCTTCAGTCAGAGATAAGGAAATGCAACACCAGGCAAGTTTATTTGCTCAAATACAATCACTTAAGAAATAAAAATAACTTGCATCCTGTGAAGCTAGCCAAAGGCATCAGCACTCATTGAACCTTTACAAAGGCTTTTGGAAGGAGATGAATACTGTAAAGAGCTTAACTTATAACTTAACTAATTATAATTATTATATTTTTAAATAATTTAAATGTCATGAATTATTAAGGTATAATTTAATCTTTATTTAACCTTTTCAGAAGCTGAAAAGTGCTGTAGACAAAGTATGCACACATTGGATTACCATTGCCTTGAGATTTTTTTTTTTAAATATTATCTAGGCATTTCTAACACTGAATATGTAAACAGATACGACGTACCAAAGAGTTAGGTTGCATCTCTGAGCTTTAATGTCAGCACGGTGCCTTTTTGGCTTCTATACTATTCTTTGAAAAGGCTCAGATTATACATCAGTCACTAAGTTGCCCTATTACATTTTAAAGGATTTTAGAGGTTGAAGAGGGGTGATTGGCAAGGATGTCAGCTGGCAAAATCAACTTTCAATTCCATACTGCAGCACAGAGCATAGAAAAAAAAGACACAAAATCTTTCCTTTTCCAGACAAAGAAGACAGATAATAGGCAATGTTTTTAATGAACACTTAAATCATTTTACACGTAATTTGAAATGGTGAGACTTCCAAATCCCTCTGCTAGCAGAGCTGTTACCTGGTGTGGGTCTCGTGTTTCTAGTCAGTGAGTATAAATACAGCATTACTGAAACTCACCCCCTGGGGAGGGCACTGCACGAAGGCTGTGATCCGTATCAGTCCCGCCTCACCTTCCAAACAGGGCTTATGACCCTCCAAGGCCCGCACTGGCCTCTGCAGTGAAGAATGCATTGTCTCCCACATTAATATGAATTTTCCTTCTATTTGAAACTGGACTGCATCTTTACATGAAATATTTCTGTTCTGCCTGGGTCTAATCGACAGCCCTGGTGTATACTACACAGGTCTGAAGCCTGGCCCGTGACCACTGTTGACACAGCACCGAGTTCTTTGTGGCTCAACATGAGAAATGATGGCAATGCCTGTGGAAGTGGGGGCCATGTTTGCTAGCACAACGGTGGCAAGGTTTTGCTTTCTTTGCCAGCAAGACACAGCTATTCATCCCTGGTTTAGCACTGTGTGGCTTGAGGTAAGGAGTATTTGATTACGGGCAAAGCCATTGGACTAAAGCTTTGCGCTGGGGAAGGCTGAAATGCATTTACTGACATACATGGTTGGTATTTTATTTTATCTCAGTCAGAGCACATAAGCCCTGCTGTCCATCTTTTCCCCAGCCTTCTCTGTCCCAGCTCTCCCCCTCTGTTATTTCTTTCTCTCTCTTCGCACTGTCGCTCCCTCGCTGCTGTCTTTGGCCAAGCCTTCAGCAGCCTGCAGGGGAAACGGCCTCCCCCATCACGCTTGTGCTAATTGGGGCCTGATGAGAGGCATTTGCTTTCTCCTCTGTGCTTATGACTCCCCAGCTGGGGCCCTGGCTCACTCTCCCCTTTCCGTGTCTCTCAGCTGTTCCAGGAGGAGAGCAGATGCTCCCCCATGGAGTACAGCTGGCTGCTATCGCTGCCATGTCACGGACTGGCTTGCGCTCCGTGCCACCTGGCTGGGACACTTGGAGTCCTCCACCAGGATCCTGGTCCTCAGGCAGAGTCTCATGCTGCAACAGAAGTCATCGTTTTCTCTCTCAGAACAAAAAAACCCAATTGCGTCCCGGTCGCAGTGTTTAAAACAGGAACCCTCCAAGAACAGAGATAATCTATATTGAAAAATACACACAGATTAGTGCAAAGATCACTGTGAAAATGGCTTTTTCATTTTTACATAGTAACATGGAGTCTGAAAAGAGCCATATCTGATGGCTAAGGGCAAGAAGGGCCCTCACTCACACAGAGCTCAGTTATAGGGGTTATCCATTGGTGTGTCTACATAAATTTTAATTCAGCTCAGGTGTGGGTTTTTCAACCCAATCTCCTGATCATCTCCTTTTACTGCACTTTCATTTGCATTTTAGAATGATCTCAGATTTCCTGGACTGGATCCTATTTGATAAAAGTAGACCAGAGCACCATACATCCCAGCTACTAATGGGCAGTCAATGGGACCTGGTCCAGTTTGGGTGGCAGTCGGTGGATGTGCTCCACTTGTGCTGTGCTATCTGCTGACCTTACCCATGTGTCCCCCAGAGCAGCAGGTTCTTGTCTGACTTTCCCCAAGATGGTAGCAAGAAACTGAGCTCCAGCCTCTAATTTCAGGCTGCCTGACAGAGCTGGTCCCCCTTCTCCAAACACATGGTTGTGACATGTGTGTTTTTGTGTGTGCGCTGTGCTGAAGGGAGAGCGTCTTCACATGCTTTCCAGAGACCACAGCAGCTTTGTTCCTGCTCTGGTCCTGGAAGCAGGATGCTGCCAGGGACTCCCCACTCAGTACAGCTGCAATCCAGTTCATCCTCCAGGTGGTTTCTTCACTCCTTTCAACTAGATCATTCACTCCTGGGAACAAATCTATAGTTTAAAAACATGATATGGGAAATTCTAACTTCACTGTAAGAAGTCAATGAAGTTCTGTTTTGCTTGCAAGCAGAGGAATGCTAAGAAGTTGGTCATCTTTAGCCTTTAGTGCACTGTTTGTAGAGCAGGTTGTGGCCATTTGGTCTGTGGTCATTGAGGACACACACAGGCTCCTTGACAACTCCACCTTGCTTAGGGCCTGATCCCAGCTTTCTCATGAGGCAGCAGAAACAATGCATTTTTGTCAAGTACAAGGAGTTCTCCCAAGCATGTGGGTTGGAAAGGAACAAAGGTTAAAGAGGGAAAACTCTGTTGTCACTTAGATTTTTTTAATCTTAAAAAATTGCAATTGGCTTTAGTCATTTTATCACTTAACTGTATCAAAGTGGCTGAGGTTAGTAGAAGGTGCTGAACACTCCTTTTGAACAATGCTTCCTTTGAGCTATTTATCCATGCAGTGCTCTGCTGGAATGCAACCAGCAAAATAATATCTGATGGGCTTGTGCAAAGCCCACTTAAGGTATATTATGTTGTCAAGGCAAATCTGTAAACTAGCTCTTTCTGAACAGGGGCTGTGTGTTTGATCTTAAATCTTCAAAACTTGGCATGTAAGCTGAGGGGAAAAATCATCACTTAATCTTTGTCCACATCTCCATTGTGCTGCAGTGAGCCTTCAGACCAGGAGAGTCCAAAATCCTGTGATTAATACATTTTAAATAATCTATTATGTATCAGTATACACTGACTCCATGGCTGGATTCATCTCACCTGATGGTACTGGTGGGGTTCGTCATAAGACAAAATGTTAAGGGTCCCCATGCAAGTGCAATGAGTCTAAACTGCATCCACAGTCAATGGAGATCTAGTCAACACAATCACTAGAGAATTGTGTAGGTCACCCTAAAGTCCACCTGAGTTTAGCTGCATAGATATAGGCCTCCGCCATTTGAGATGCTTCAGGGTTAATCCATGAGATCTCCAGCTGCTGGTCCGGAAGGACATTGGTGCACTGTAGAATATGTGCCATATTTGATGGCTCCATGAGGCCACTTTATACATCTTGTTGTGACTCAAATGGCACCAGATGCCTGTGCTTAGGGAACTCAGTCCCAGCGTAACGTCAACACTGTAGACTTCTATGTTTGAACTAGTCCTACTGTGTCATTCCCCTCTGCTCCCATGTTGCTTGCTGGTGACATCTGTTTTATTATGAGATGAACTGTGCCTTGTAATACCTCTTTTACTGCATCAGCAGTGCCCAGGTGATACACTTCTATGCAAATATCTGCAGCTTTTTCTGAGAATATGCCTGCTTTAGGAGAATGCATGGAGAAGGGCAACAAAGCTGGTGAAGGGTCTGGAGAACAAGTCTTATGAGGAGCGGCTGAGGGAACTGGGGTTGTTTAGTCTGGAGAAGAGGAGGCTGAGGGGAGACCTTATTGCTCTCTACAACTACCTGAAAGGAGGTTGTAGTGAGGTGGGTGTTGGTCTCTTCTCCCAAGTAGTTAGTGATAGGACGAGAGGAAATGGGCTCAAGCTGCGCCAGGGGAGGTTTAGGCTGGAAATTAGGAGAAATTTCTTCACGGAAAGGGTAGTCAAGAATTGGAACAGGCTGCCCAGAGAGGTGGTGGAGTCCCCATCCCTGGAAGTGTTAAAAAAACGGGTAGATGTGGCACTTGGGGACATGGTTTAGTCTAGTCTACCCTTGATTGGCTTAGAGTAGACTTGGTAGTGTAGGTTAATGGTTGGACTGGATGATCTTAAAGGTCTTTTCCAACCTAAACGATTCTGTGATTCTATTCTATAAGTCTGTGGAGGATGATGCTGTGGGTAGCCCTGGTGGTGTGCTGGAAAGGCCCTTGAGTCACACCCAGCTCCCACATGACTGCTCCTGTCATGTAACTACACTTCGCCCTTTGGTCCGGACTTTTGGCAGTTTTGTAATTATGTCCTTGGCTGCTACTGCTGCCAAGTTCAAACAGGGTGTGGCACAGGCATGATTAGCACACTCCTGCCCTGAATTTCTTAAAAAAATTGTTCGGGGAAGATAAGAAGTTTCAGCAAATAACTGTAACAACAGTATAATGATTGCTGATGTTATTTTTTTTTTTTTTGTCCTAGATTATCCTGAGTTTAAAGCAGAAGAACTGACAATTTTCAGTTCTTACGCAGTCTTGCAGCCTGTGGACTGTGTCAGTATTAAAATAATAATAACAATAATACTGTTTAGCTGAGGGCTTTCAAAACTACTGCCTACACCCTTCTCTGCCTCATGTTTTCTGCCATGGCTGACCAGCTTGAAAGTCCTCGCGAGTGTTTTTTGCTCCATCTAAGGGTATGCCAGCATGGAAAATGTATTCTATAGAAAACCAAGGTGTAAATTTGCAGTGCAAATAGCAAAATAAGGACAGAAAGCAAAATTTGGACAGTCTTGTTCCCTATCCTGGGCATGTCTGAGCTGATGGGGTCAGTGGCACCTTGTTCTCCCTGTCCATGCTTGGTTTGGGCAGACATGGACTAGCTCTACTCTGGAAGTGGTGTAAGCACATTATTGCAGCACTGAGCATGAGTTAAAGTGCTGGTCTCGGATGACATACCTGGTGAGCTTTGTGCATATTGACTTCATTAATTTCCAAAATTCACTAAGCTAAATGAGACAAAGAACTTTTTGAACAAATTGTCCACCTGAGAATCAGCATAACTTGTCATTCCGGACCACCTCCTCATAAAGAGAGGTCCTAAGAGAAGATCTCCAGGCTTTGTGTTTCTAGAAGATACCCTGTCACTCTGCTTAATTGTCAGCAAGATACAGAACTACTCGCAGAAAAAAAAAACAACTGCATTTGGGAATGTAAAAGGATCACACTCTTTTCCTAGGAACACCAGGAAGACACTTTGTTCAGTAGCTGTGTTAAAAAATGAAGGGGGTTGAGGGCTGCTCCTGCATAACATTTCTTTATAACCAACTGATCCACAGTCAACTGTTTTGTGTATGTGAAAAAGGACTTTAGATATTTCTTCTTTTTCCTCATGAGGGTCTGACAGCGGATCTAACAGACCAGTTTGTGCTCCTGTGCCTTGGCTTGTGGCAGGCTTAGAAGAATCAGAATCCTGGTGTTTATTCTGCTTATACATATTTTTAGATAATGTTGCCCTGGCAGTGAGCATCTCTCTTGTGTCTGTTATGTCTCCACTGTCAAGGCTTAAATTTCTGTCTCTTTGCTGAAAGGGCTTTTCCTGATTTCGGCCGGGATAGAGTTAATTTTCTTCCTAGTAGCAGGCATAGTGCTGTGTTTTGGATTTAGTAGGAGAAGAATGTTGATAACACGCTGATGTTTTTAGTTGTTGCTAAGTAGTGCTGACGCTAGTCACGGAGTTTTCAGCTTCCCATGCTCTGCCAGGTGCACAAGAAACTGGGAGGGGGCACAGCCGGGACAGCTGACCCAAACTGACCAAAGGGCTATTCCATACCATATGATGTCATGCTCAGTATATAAACTGGGGGGAATGGGCGGGGGGACAACGATCACTGCTTGGGGACTGGCTGGGCATCAGTCAGCGGGTCATGAGCAATTGCAGTGTGCATCACTTGTTTTGTATATTCTTTTAGCATTATTATTATTATTATTATTATTATTATTATTATTATTATCACTTGCTCTTCCTCTGTTGTCCTATTAAACTGCCTTTATCTCAAGCCATGGGTTTTACTTTTATTTTCTGATTCTCTCCCCTATCCCACTGAGGGGAGGGAGGGTGAGCAAGTGGCTATGTGGTGCTTAGTTGCTGACTGGGGTTAAACCACAACAGGGCTTTTTTCCACCTGCTTACTTAGTTTCATCATGAGATGGGTTCAAGAGGAGGAACCAGCTGGGATGCAGCAGAGCTGCTCACGCAGTGAGCAATGTTTTGTACTTTTTGGTTTGCTCATGTATCTAATAGGGCTCAGCTCTTTAATACAAGGATAGATTATAGCTGCCTGATTACACTAAGTGCATGTACAGTCAATGATTATTTTACATTTGGCCCTAATCTCAGCCTTTTCTCTCCAGGCTAGTGTGGGCCTGGATTCCTCATACTGCCAAAACTCTTTCAGAAGTCCACATCATATAGACTACAGTATCTCGTATATTATGTAAAATGCATTACATCTTGCTTCCTTGAGCTAATATTTATGTTTCCATCTTCACAATTTCTCTGTCTATATTTTGTTCATCGTAAGAAATTGTATTTTTTAACAAAAAAAAACCCATCCCAAAAAATAGCTGATGCTTTATGTTTGGCTATTGGTTTGGCTGGATTTCATAATGATGTGCTAATGGTCCTAAAGTGCTGTCAGTATAGTGTGGGGTTTTTTCCAGTACCATTCCATTTTCAGCTCTCCATAATTCTTTGAATTTAGATCTGCCAAGCTGAGAAAATCCTGAGGCAAACAGAGGATCTTTAGGTGGTGAAAGGCACAGGTAATTAATGTCTTTAAACACATTCTGAGTGAGTATACACTACAAGAAAGTAAAGAAGAATGCCAGGAGCTGTCAGTTTGCTGATCATGATTTATTTGACCAGGGTTATTAATGACATTCTTTGGATAGTTAATTGCTCACTTTTGTTTAGCTGAAGCCTAACTAGAAGGTATGACCACCAAGACTCCATTTATTCTTTTTTTTTCTATAAAAGGGCAATATGCACCTTTAAATAGGGTGCAGACACATACAAACCATATCATAATGTCAGCTATTTAAAGAGATTTTCTTGTTTCTCCTAGAAGATGCTGAAAAATCGATGTATAATATAGCCCATAATTAAGTAGGGTGAAAACCAGGCTGGTTTCTCAGCCAAATTCATAGGTGACAAATATAATGGTGGTATGTTACAGATAAGTGATCTGCTGTGTGAAAGTAGGAGGCTTAATTTAATGAACACAGGAGAAGGGTGGGTTTTAGGAGAAGAAGCAGATGAAAATGGGCGTATAAAACCATATGGAGGACAATACTTGATCAGACCAAAGATCCAAGTAGCCCGGTATCCTGCTGCTGGTAGGGGCCAGTAATGGATGCTTAGAGAGCACACTCAGGAACCTGGCAGGGATACTGCCATACGTCTGTCTCCCTCTGATATAGGCACGCTCATTTTCACTAAGTTATAGACTGCCTGCATTGTGCTTCTCCTTAACTGGCTCATCCCATGCTGACCATGCAGCTTTCTCTGGACTCCCTGGAGAATTTTTTTAATGAAACTTTCAGAAGTTCTCCTGAGCAACACTCCTGAGCAAAATAAAAATAAAATAACATAAACGAGGGTGAAATCCCACTGTAAGTGCAGATGAGAAACATATGTGATAACTTATCAAAGACAGGTTTTAGGGAAAGTCTCAAAGAATGGACATAAAGATTGCAGAAGACAAGGTCTTCATGCAGTGCAGCACAGGATGGCAGGGGTTTGACATTAACATAGAATTCCACCATAATCTGGCACTTAAGATGTGATCTCTTAGCCTTGGGCTTTAATTAAATATACATTAGTAGAGCATGAAATTCCTACAGCAGAAGTGACGTCTGTGTTTACTGTCTGTTGTCTATTGCTAACACTTCCAAGTCTGTCGTATCCTTAACTAACCCAACACTGTTTTCTGGGACGTGACTGAGTACCTGACAGAGGGCTGTAGAAGTTTAAAAACAATTCATAGGAAAGGAGCAACACAGGAGAAGGACCACGTAGCTGCTGTTTATTTCATATAGCTAGAAATAATGCATGATAGTAAATAGCAGTGTGTTACTTCTACAATGACAGCAGGGTCATAAAAGTTGAATGATTATATAAAACTGGAAATCATTTTGTGGATGGTAAATGGAGCAATAACAGTATCTAGCAGATACACTTGCGATTTTACTCTTGCCATTTAAAAAAAATGCCTACAATACTCAATTTCTACACCATTTAGATGAAAAGCTAGCCTGGATAACTCAAACTATATTTACATGACATACAGTAGATCTGGGAAAAGGTGTATGACAACAAAAAAGTACCCCTGCAGCTTGCTCCAGTGTTTTTCAGACCTTATATAGAATACCGAATTGTGCCAATACACAATGATGTGGAGGTTGAGGAGCCAATCTATTTGCGATACTGTCTTGCACTTGTCACCAGTAGCACTTCTTCACTCTTCTGGGTGTCATACCATTACACAGGGAGAAAAAAGTATTTGTTTTAGAATATTTGGAAGGGCTCGCAGCCCAGGGTTCCTATTATTAGTCAATTTGTATCCACTGAATTGAACTAACCTATTCTAAATTCCATGGGATTTTTTTAGAGGCTGCAGAAAAAATTATAATCTCTGAACTCATCTGAGTATGGAAAATGTCCCCAGGTCCACCTTTCTGGGTGGTGGTGACTCCAAAGTGAGTCAGGGTAGAAAGACCACCGTTGTATTCTGGTTCTTTCCCTAGCGTAGTATAACTTGCTGCCACCCATTTTGGGCTTTGGTGTTATATTGAATAATCAGCCTTAAAGATAAACTGAAAATACTCACTGCAAAAAGTATTTTTTTTTTTTTTGCACAGGGGCACACCAGGTACCTTGCTGTACCGCACAAAAAAATAATAGTTCTCTTGTCTGAGTGTGCATGGTCCAGATGTAGTAGCTATCCCTGAAATAACAGATGAACTTAAATATGCCCAGAGTGTAGTCTCATTGACTTCAGCAGGGCAGTTCATGTGGTTAAAATTAAACAAGTATAGGCACTTTCACAGGTTGCAGTCATCAAGATGTCATTACACACCCCCAGGAACTCTACAGTTCAGTGAGATCAGCTTTCTTTTGTATAAATAAATAAAAGCTTCAGGATTAAAAAAATGGTTTTGAAGAGCTGTGAAGGGAGAGTGACATGGCAGGAAACAGATTTACCCACTTCAGTGACAGATGCTGGAGTATGCAGAGAGAGGCAGTGCTGGCACAGGGGTGTTACTGGGGCACAGGGGTCTGCAGTGCTGGCACGGGGGAGCTACTGGTCCAGTTCTGTTTCAGAGGGTCCTGCAGACCTGTGCAAGTACAGCCAGTGTTCCCGGGTCCAGTGCTCGGTGTGAGGATGCAGCCCGCACAGCTGAGTAACATGCTGGTAACCAGAGAGAGCCGGGGCTGCAGCTGTCCTGTGGTGGCTGCTGCTTCGCTGGCACCTTTCCTTTTGACTAGAGGTTTCAGAAACCTGGGGTTTAGCGGCCTCCTGACTTATGACGTGAAGCATCCTTTCCTTTGATGGCTTCTCTGCTCTGGGTTGTGCATTCCTCAATGCACCAAGTTGTAAGAAATATTAAAGGAATGGTCTTCCTTCCTCTCAATTACCTTTGTATGAATTGATAATGGAGTCATTCATATTTAGGGCCAAAATCATGGTCTGTGTCAGTAATTAATTTGGTTCAGCACAGAGTGATGCTATGAAGCTGTTTTTATAGCCATTGATGCTGGGAGTTGACTAACCTACGAGGCAAAGTAGAACAGCCACAGAATATTTCAGAGGCTGAGGCTAACACATTTTTGGTGTGCAACTTCCAGGGCACTGGGTCTAACTCCTTCCCAGAAGAGAGACACTGGTGTTGCTCCAGAGGGCTGGAAGGATCTGAACTTTCTCGGTGTTATAACATAATCTCATATGTGAAATTACACAGGTATAAACCAGAGAGAAGAGATTTGAACCCACAGGTACCCACATCTATTCAAGTAAACTAGATGTGCTGGAGTTGTCCAGCATTGGGGCTGACCAGCTAAGGCAGCCCATGCTCATGGCATTGAACTTGCACATCCTCCCAGCCACGGGGACCACATGCAGCCTGCTCTGGGGCGGGCCAGCTGCCAAACCATACCCCAAGACAGTTTGGGAGATTGCTAGTAGACCTGGACCTGCATGCCAGGGACTGTTCAAACAGTGCAAACAAATGAGTTGCAAAGCCCGAGACCACCTAATTTGCCGTTATAGAGATAACAACAGTGTGTATTTAGGGAAAGGCTCCAGTGAGGGTAATGGTGAGGTACTTCAGTCCATGTGTGACCATAACAAATTACTCTAACTTGCCAGGTTCTCTGCTAAGTAAAAGATGTAGCTGGTTCTGTTGGGTTTTCTGAAGTTTATCAAGCAAAGGCTATCTTGCCCTTCTGTCTTCTAGGAAACCCACTGATATGCACACACACACACACACACCCCCCCGAACTTGAAAGGAGGCTGTGGCAAGGTGTTGGTCTCTTCTCCCAAGTAGCAAGTGATAGGACAAGAAGAAATAGCCTCATGTTGCACCACGGGAGGTTTGGATTGGATATTAGGAAAAATTTCCTCACCTAAAGTGTTATCAAGCACTGGAACAGGCTGCCCAGGGAAGTGGTTGAGTCCCCATCCCTGGAGGTATTTAAAAGATGTGTAGATGTGGCACTTAGGGACATGGTTTCCTGGGGGACTTGGTAGTGTTAGGTTAACGGCTGGACTCGATGATCTTAAAGGTCTTTTCCAACCTTAATGATTCTATGATTCTATAAAATCAGGGCAAAATGTAGCTACTCTAGCTCACAAAAATGTTAAGTGGTCCGGGTCAGTTTGTTTGTCAATTTGTCCTAGTTGTGATAGCACATAAAAGACAGTGCAAGGCTTTGTGGAGACAAAGGAACAAGGCCAAACTCTTGTTGTTAAACATGGGCCAAGTAGACCTTTTGATCTTTAAGATGAAAAGGAGACAGAGTTCAGTGGAAGCTGCTTGGTCTGCTGAGGATAATAAAGGATGTCCCACACGTCTGTGAGCCTCTTATCCAAATTTATGGATGCCTTTACCATTGCATTTTCTGGGTAGATAAAACATGATCAGGTAATGAGTTAAAATACCTAAATTCTACTTTTTGAAAGAGAAAACAAGATTCAGAATTGGCATTTGAGCAGTGCATAGAATATAAACCTTGCTGTGGTGCGAATAGACATGAGTATTATGGGGTGTACCCCCTTCAATGCATTGTTTTGACAGCTTATCCCTTGGAGTCTGCATGAGTTAAAAGTCTTTTACACAGAGCTTCTTCCTCAAATGCTGCCTTAAGGGAATGAAGGATTGGTTTGTAACAGTGGACAGGAAGCTGAAGGTCGAGAGTAAATTCTGTTTACTAAAACATATTCTGGTGCTTAATCTGATCCTGGGTGAGCTCACTCACATAGCAGAGTTTAGAGAAAGGAAGAGGAAAAACCTTGGCAACTTAATTAAAATGATTGGTCGTGTGTGTAGGGAAAGGAGAGAAGGACAAAGAAAGATCCTGCTAGTACAAGAAGGGTAAGTACTGGCAAAGATGAATCTTATTTTCAAAATAATAACTGTGTCTTGGTCAAGTATCCCCATAAATCTGTAATATAGCCTAGGATTTGAGAACTAAATCCTTTTTCTTCCTGAAATAAATTTTTGAGACAATATTTACACAGCTCCTTTTAAGAATCTAACACAGGAAAAACATGACTAGTAATTCTGATTTTGTTCAGCTAACTAGAATTGTATTTTTCAGCACTCATTTGGCTTATTTATTTGGAAAGATCTTTCTGACACCAGTAAATTGTTATTCAGCACCAGGCCTTGCATTTTGTTCAGAACTGTCCATTGACCTGAAAAAAGTATTGTCTATTAAAGCACCTGTTTGGAAATAATATGATGCATGATCTTTGCCCCTCTTTCCATTGTTTAACATAAGTGGCTTTAAGGTTAATCAGTTGAGTCCTTAAAAATAAGATACTGGTTACTTCATACTTTTCATTACTAAGATGGTGCATTTTTTTTTAATTTTATGAGCATAGTGATCACAAAAAAATTCGAAGTTCAGTCTGGGACACCATCCTGAGAAATGTGCTGTATGGAAGGTACCTATAGAAAATGTCTCTACCTTTCCTCCCCAGCACACAGGCACAGTCCTTGTCCTGGCAAGAGGCACCGTCAGAGCGCCTGTCCGATGCTGATGCCAGCCTGTGCTGGGTTTGGTGCATGGCTGCCCTGCCAAGCCTGTGCGCAGCCTCCCCATCACTGTCCTGAAGTCTGCTAATTGATAGAGACAGAACTATATATCGCTGTGGGGAAGTTTTTAAACTCCTTTTTAGTCAAATTGTAGGTGACATGGATCCTGACATATTTAGCGCGAGGGGAAATGACTGCCAAGTCTCTCAAGAGGCTGCTCTGTAATTGCTCTTGCCGAAGCATTGTTATTATCACTAATAAAAGGGCTGGAGTTGAGAAAACAGCACTCATGTTTGGGAGCTGGATGTGCAAGGGGGAAATGGAGTAAGTAAGCAGATGTCAACGGTTGTCAGCATCCAAATTCTCCAGTGGTGGAGATACAGGAGGCGGAATGTTAATTGCTTTCTTGGAGGATGCCCTCTAATATGGGAATTGCTTATATGAGTCTTCTGTAGTCCTACAAGCTTTATTTGAAATTCAAAACCATGTTTTCTCCTCAGTGCATACCAGCCAGAGTGACTTTTAATTTCACATTTCCCTACAGACTTTCACCAAATGTTAATAAGTGATTGTACACAGCACAGACAGGTGAAGGAGCCACCTCAGAAAAGGTTGCAGAAGTACTTTATGCCAGAGTTTGTATCAAGAGAGCGTCCTGGGATCCAAAATTAATTTGTGTTTGTGCAGTTTGTTTTCTGTGTGCTTTGCATTTGTGTGTCTTTCTACCTATTAAACTTCTTTCATCTATGAATCCTTTGCTGCCTCAGCAGTTCACAAATGCATAATCGTCATGGTGTGGTAGGAGAAGAAATAAAGGCAGTAGAGCTATAGAGTGGCTGCCCAGCCCCACTGGTACCTGCAGGTCAGGGTGGTGGTGGCTGAGATAGGACAGGAGGATACTTGGGGCTGGTTGTCTCAGGCTCTGCGCAGATACCTGATGACAGGCAGTAAGTGCACTGAGGAATTTATAGCTTGAAGGATGAGGTAAACGATGGGAAAAAAGCAGACATTCACTCCAAGTGACACGACAGATCCAGGCAGACCTAGATGAAAGGTCCCAGGACCACGAAGCATTATGCAGCACCCGTCCTCTGTACATCGCACTGCCTTTTCAGCATTGCACACACAAGCGACAGATGATATAAGAGATTGCCCTTCTTCGTTTTTCTGCCAGAGGGTACAGGTAGCAGAGGTCTATGTCTGCTCTGGGGTTCATAGCCCACCACTCACACCTGGGCTGGCAAGGCTGAAATGAGTGCAGTGAATTATGAAAAGGAGCCTGCACAGAGCAAGCGTCCCTTGTCCTCTGCCTCCACTGGGCACCTGCGGGCAGGAGCCCCCAGATAGTCCCCAAGTTCGTCTTGCTCTAATTACTTCGCCAGCTCCCAGCAGAGCCACTGCTGCACTGAAGGCAGAGCAAGGCATCCTCCTCCCCTGCAACAGCCCAGCTCCTGCAACCATCCCGCGCTGCTGCAGCTTCCAAACTCGCATTGCTTTGATGGATTAAAACCCAGTAATAATTTACTTACCCATGAAGCCTGATATTTCATTCGGGAAATGAAAGAGACATTCACAGGATTGTGCATTCTCACCATCTTATATCATCAGTCTTCTTCCCATTGAATTTTTCCCTGTAGGAACTGTATGAGGATTGTGTAGTACTTAGATAAGGGGAACTTGAAACTGAACAAGGCTTTCGAATGCTTAATTTGAAAACATGAATCACACAGAAATGAACATACAATAGCATGCAGTTCTTCCTGATTTGCATATTCCAAAATAATTAACAAGGATGTAAACATGTTCATATTTCACTTCAGCTACTTCAAATGATGCTTGACAACAGAAGTTACAATTATATCTTTGGAGGCTTTTTTTGGATACACTAATATTACAAAGAACTATTTTTTTTTAATCAATTGGGCTAAGGCTTAATTTGCCTAGCCCATATACAGAACTCTAGAGTCTCAGGAGAAAGAAATAAGAACAATGGAAAAAATGCAGCATATGTCAAAATATCTAGAAAGATATAGAAAATCTTAAAAGCTTTTTAAAAAACTGTTTTCATCTAAAAAATCAAGGAACTTGAATTAACCAGCCTCAAAAGCTTTTAAAGTTCTACATACTCCTTTAAAAACAGATTTTTCTTGTGAATCATTTCCAATGTAATGTAGACCTTTATTTTTCAAATGACATTACATCGGAAATACATTTACATCTAAATGTAAGCATACAATAATTACTTTTCCATGAAAGCATTTTTTACCAAGAAATAAAATAACGGTCTCCAGTTTGCTAATTTTGCTTTTCCCAAAACTTGAAGTTCAATGTCCAAGCCCTGCTTGGACTGGAGTCTTTTACATCTGCAAAGAATCCATAATTATGAAAAAGCATCTCTCACGTGTCTGAGCGTTTTTGCAGCGACCAAATATGGCATGTGTGACAAATGTGTGACAAATGCGTGACAAATATGTGATGGTGAGCAGGATATCTGAAGACCGGAGAATGATCCAACAAAAGGATCACTTGCTCCAAGACAGATCACAAAATAAAAGTCACCCACTAATTTATGTAATTATGGTAAGACTATCTTGTTTTTATTTTGTAGCATTTCTCAGGTTTTGTTACATCTTTTTATGTATATTCTATGTCTGTTTTAATATATATTCTATTCATTCTTTTCTGTCTGACAACGTGATCATATTCTTACACTTTCAAAAATAGGTCAAACCAGCTTTTCTGTCTGAAATCTCAAGCAAGTACCTCCAGTCAGTCACTCTGCAAGCTGGTACCTCCCCCATTCATTGCAGTGGGTTGTTAACCCCAGAAGCTAATGGTAGACATCTTAATTTCAAAATTGTGAACAGTTGCCACACAGGTCATTTTACCACATTCCCGCTATAAGCTATTCAAATCAGAACCCACTTCTAGGTTGATTACTAAAGGAGAAGAAACGGGTGAAAATGCCAGTGCTCTCTGACCATGATAGTTGACAGAGGGCGAGAAGTCCCATGATCATTCTGTTCCTGCACGGCTGGCTGGTGCGTGGAGGAGAGCTGGGGCGGGATGCTGGGTGGTACCCACTGCAGGGAGCAGGGCAGGGTTTTGGCCCCTTGGCTGGCCACCACCATCACCACATACTGACCGGCCAACTGGCCGGCACACGGCAAACTTGGACCTGGGCTTGGCATGAGCTGCCTTTTGCCACGCTGGTGTCTGGGGAGCTGAGGACTTTGTTGGCGATGGAGTATGGGTCGTGTGACACTGAGAAGAAGAGACTTGAGGAGGGACTGTCTGGGGATGGGATTATGGTGGAGGGAAGGGAGGTGCAAGACCCTGCTGTTGGGGGCACGTCAGGCAGTAGGAAACAAAGCTCTGGGTAATCACACTGACGCAACTATTTGTGTTAGCATATTTGAACCCTAACCAACTACTGACCTTGCAAACCAGGAACAAGACTTTTGAAGTGGTTATGGGAAAGATATAAGAGGCAATAGAGGTTTCCGAAGGAGGAAGCAAGGGAGTAGACACCCAGAGCCTGTTCTTTTGACAGCTAAATAGCCAGCCCCAGGACATGGTGAATCAAACGCTGACAATAAACACAGAACTAAAGATTCTTCTAATCTCCAGAGCTTTAATTTTACCTGTACCAGGATGTTTCAGAAGATGTCACAGCCTCTGGAAGGAGGGAATAGGAAGCTTTAAACTTGAACAATGAGCTCTTTCTTTTCTGGCAGAGGAAAGAGCAACTTAATTACCCTGTTCTGCTTTGCTTAGCCATCACGGAGTTCCTGCTGAATACAAAGTGCTGAGCAGGGGTGAAGAACCAGCACCGAGCTGATCCACTCTGTTTTGAGAAACAATTTATTATTTATTTGCTGATATCAGTTTTGCCATTAGCTCTAAGGAGAGGAGTAAACACTCTTTCTCTGATGGATCCATCATCTGAAAGTCCTTTCTTAAAACGCACAATTCCTCTGTTCTTAACTGGAGATGTTTTTATTTGCAAGGTTGCAAGTGTTTTTGCTGCCCTGCTGCTTGCTTGCCTATGGCAACTCCCTGATGCTGTTGAAACTTTACTGGACCTGAAAGTTTGTTTTTTTAATGGACAAAGATTTGCTGATTATATCATTAAGCTTTCATGTACTTTCCATCCCATTTTCTTCCCTGTCAAGAAACTGTAGTCCCATGCAATGGTTTTAAAAATACAAAAATAGCAATTTTCAGGTAGCTGTTTTTGTAGCTGATTCGTCAGAATGAGCTTTTTAAAGCTTGGAGGGGTTTTTTTGTGGTTTCATTTTTGCAATTTTTTTAGGTGGAATTTATGCAGCAAATGTAAACCTGATTCTTGTCACTGCACACCCAAAATAAAGTG
Organism: Pelecanus crispus; assembly: GCF_030463565.1. Lineage (NCBI taxonomy): Eukaryota > Metazoa > Chordata > Aves > Pelecaniformes > Pelecanidae > Pelecanus > Pelecanus crispus. Next base: position 110,004,823 of record NC_134645.1, read on the forward strand.
AATGGCTACCACAGATGTTCCACCTTTTAAAGGGAAATTGTACAATTTTTATCAATTAACATGTTGGCTGAAAAACTAAGTTATTTTATTTTTTTTTAGTTTGAAGGATTTCGGTCCGCTATCATTCTTCTGTGCCTATTCATAAATAATCTTCATCTTCAAAAGTTTATCTTATTCTACTATGGACATTTTCTTACCAAAGGGAAAAGAAAACAGAAGTCCTTTAAGCATGCCAAATAGCCATTTACAAAGGACTGTTTTCTTTATCTCACTGAAACTTCAGACAGGGGAGTTGAGTCACTTACAGAAGAAATTCTTATGTCAGTATTATAAAAATATACTTTTTTTCTGCTGGGGAAAGTTCATAAACTTGGAACTCTTTACAGCTTTGCTAACATCAGATGAAAACCTGTGAAGAGCAAAATCCTGGACTGAGATGCTTGTTTATTATTATAGAATCATAGAATCATTCTTCACTTTTGACACTTTATGATCCCACACAGACTAGATGAGTAATTTTATCAGTGCTAATTCTAACCAGATAATCAAGCAAAGTGTGAGTAGAAACATTGCCACTGTGGGACTCCACACCCTCAGAGACCTCATTCACATTTTCCCATCTCTGTCCTCCACATCCTGTCACCACCGTAAACGTATAACGTGACAAGGTTGGTGGATAATCTTTTATGAGAACAACGTCTGTATTTGAAAGAAGTAGATAAGCTTTCAGGCACACAAGTCCTTCTTTGGATATAAAACAGAAGCAGCAATCTTCAGAGCTAAATCCTAGCTACTCCGTATTTAATTAGATATGTAAATCATTTAAGACAACTGAGAGTGGCTGGGCAGTTTGAACCTCAGGAATAGCATGAGGGATGCTAGATAAGAAGGTGATTATCACTTAGTGAAAGAAAAAAAAAAAAAAAAAAGAGCAGTTTAATGTATTGCCTAAGGAGGAGGGAAAGGCTAATGGGGGGACGGAGGAGAGATATCACAGCATGCCATTAAAAGCATCTCTCTGTTGACTCACAGTTTTATGGATTTCAGTTCCTAGCATCATCTTTTGAAAGCGTTTTGTATACTTAGTAAGGAAAGCAACAGAAGAGGAAGCAGTGAAACAGACTAAGAGAGAACTGCTTCTCTGCACCCACATGGCTGGAAAGCCATGGTCCTCTAGCACAGGACTCAAAAAGTGGATGCAGTGCCTAAAAAGTAGAGACAAAACAGCAATGGAAAAGAAAAAGAAAAGTTTGGTTGTGGAATGAGCCATTGTTTGAGATGGAAACAGTTCCACAGCTGGTCAGCTGCAGGATGGGGTACGATACAATGGTTTTCACCGTTACAAAACCATCTTGCAGAGTTCTTGTATGCATGTGCCTAAAGGACAATTGCCTAGAACAGCTAAGTGGGCAAGAGAGGAAAATTTTGTATAAGATAACAGATATAATAAAGATTATGAAGATGTAATTTACCAAAAAGCAATTATTGTAAAGAGGCTCTAAGTGAGATAAACAGTAAGACAGCTTGTTCATTGTAGCACACTGTGCATTGTATATCTTAATAACTGCACCTTACTGATATGCCAATGCTTCCAAAAAGCTTTACCCTGTTGTTTCCCTCTTTTCTTTGCAAGCTCCTGAAGCAGGGACAAGATCATCCTGTGCTGACAGAGATCCAAGCATGTGATCCTTAAATTGATTTTGCTAGTTACAGTGCTGTAGAAAGTCCTGCCACAATAATGTCTATTCTATAGATTATCTTCTGACTGTAAATAAAAGCCATTTAAAAGCCTGATGAGTCAACACTTTGGCACAGCTTTATTTATAACCCACTCCCCTATATGGAGACTATCTGATTATGCTTTATATTTTGATATTTAAAAAAGCAGAGGCTCTTTAGAGCTTAAAGCACAATACCATGAAACAATTTATTATTGTTTGAAGAAGACTTTCAAATGCAGCTCCTTCTCCAGGTGCCTCTGAGGTGACTGTTAACTGTTTGCCTGCTGGTGTGAAAGCTGGAGGATAGCGATGCCCGGTGTCAGGTGAGCTCCCCAGCACGTGGGGATTGCCCTACTTCCATCGATTCACATGAGCCATGGGCTTGGCTTTTTACCACACATCAGCTGAGCTATTTGTAGCTACAAAGAGTGTCATGTTAAATTACCAGTGGCAGAGGCAGTGGATAGTATTTGTAGAAATTTCGTTCATATCTCACTCAAATGCAAAATAACACCCTAAAAGGAACTTAGCTTTAGAGAAAAGGGAAAAGTAAGAGCTGTCCTGTGATACCTCATGTCTGAGGGTATTTCTCCTGCTTGTATTCGAAGACCTCTGGACTTTTCATGCTCTTCATCACCTCAGGGCTATTTCACAATAATAGGAATCTTCTAGCAAGAGTTTGAGCATTGTGATAGATTCAGCAGAGAAGTGGGCTGAATCCTATATCCCGGGCTCTGTAGATTAACTGCAGTTTTCTGCAGTATCATTCCAACCTAGATGATTCTATGATTCTATGATACTATCCAAGAATTTTAACTCTACAGAGAAAACCTACTCTCCTGTACCACTGCCCACAGAGAGTCTAGGAGTGAGTTTCTCCCATAACTCCTGCAGCCAGCATGACTATATCCTCACATCTAAAGCGTTGCACTGTGCCTTAGCATCTCTGCCCATCAGAAGAAGTAAGACTCACTGCTCAGTTAAAACCCTTCATTGCTTCACCCATCCCAGCTTGAGAGCTATTCTCCAGAGGACAGAATACACTGCATTTATAGAGGCCCACTGGGAGCAGTGACCTTCACACAGTTTGCCATCACTGAACAACCGGCTGTGACTCAGTTGATGGACATGGATTTGACAGCCATCATGGGTCGTTCTGGCCAGAGCAGTCTTTCTGTGGGAATTAGACCTGGTCCTGACCAAAGCCCAAACAGGATCCGTGCCTCTGAGCCACTCCTTGTCTGTGAGAATAGTCCCCTGAAACGGTCATCAGAAGAGAAGATTTTTATGGAAAAAGGTAAAACCAGAAAAGCACTGTTACTTGTGTCTCTACAACAGATTTCTCCAACAGTGTCAGTCCTACACAGAGTCTTCCAGTGGTGTTTGGACTGATCCCAGCCAGACTTTTATTCACAGGGTATTTGGCAGGAGCTATAACTCTTGAGCCAGACCCAGCTGGAGTCACTTGGCACTCTGCTCTCAGCTGTGGTAGGTGTATGTGCCACTCCTGGCTGGCATCATTCCCATAAAAACCCTGTGAGTACAAGTGACACTGAAAAGACCCAATATTTGTGTTACACACTTTTTCCCGAGTTGTTTGGCTCTTAAACTGTCTTTGCTAGAGCCCTCCAAAGCTGTCGTGGAGCTTAAAGTTATTTCTCTGTCACAGGAAACTTTCTACTGGTTATAAACCACTTCTGAGTTTTACTAGGGTCATCAATCTCTGGAAGAACACAGTTCAATAAAGTGGACCAGGACTCAAAAATAATTTCTGGCAGAAGACACCAGCATGAAGGGTGATTCACCCACAGGATGGTTAAAGTAAATTACAAAGCAACCTGGAAAGCTGAGAGCAGTGGGGAGCACAGGAAAGTAAATATGATTTTATATAGTAGGAACTTGAGATATGAAGGGAAATTAAGATCAAGGTTACAAAATGATGACTGAGCATAATCAAACAACTACATCCACCTCATTAAAGCAAGTTTATTTTCAGCTCATTACCTTGATACAACTTTCTCATGTATTCATGCTATATCTTCAGTCTTTGATGAAGAAAGCTGAATAAAAATGTCCATCAAAGAAGGTTTATTTTACCCATCCTTTGAGATGCACTGGCCATATGTGCACTCAGGCAGCAGGCGATCTTTCTCACAGTACTGTAAACTGGAGAATTTTGTAGCTGGCAGTAACTGCAGATCCATGCCTGAGGCTGTCTCCTCTGCACCTACCTCCCGTGGCTGCCACAGGGGCAGATCAGGGCATCCTGGCAGCTCCTCCAGATGCAGAATCACAAAATTCATCATGAGCTGAAAGAAAGGGATAGGAGCGCGGGCTGTGACTGTGCACATCAGGACCACATCAAGGAGAGCGGTTGCGGCTAAGAAAGTCTCCCTTCTCTTTCATGTGATTATCTACAGGCACATTCACGCTGTGGGTCACTGTGAATCTTACCTACTTTCCCAGAAAACTGCTATCAAAAAGGCTTTGCTCTTTGAAAGGTAAAGGAAAGAACAGGATGCATGGATTGAAAAGTCTTGGTTATGAAAGGTGTAAGAAGCTTGAGTCTCACTGGGGAGTCAGCTTCCAGAGGGAAACACTGAAAACTCTCTTCAGCTGAGTCACAATACAGTAAGATGAGAGAACACTGAAAACCCCCCATTTTGTGGAGGCAAAGCAGAGACATCTTTCCTTCAGTTGTGGGAAGTAGGTCTACACCTTTTACTAGGTAATGATGGTGCTCTAAAAGAGGATTTTAATCTAGATTTACACGTGCCTGAAAATCTGGTCTATTGGCCAAATATTTTTTAATGTAACTTGTTCTTCAATTTTTGAGAATGCTATTACCAAGGATAAGCAAGCTTGCTTTAGCCTAAGAGCTAGCCCAGGATCAGCCATCACTCTACTATTTTTGTGAGATAAAGGTGAATGGAGGGGAATTGAATGTTCTCCAATGGCTCTTGCAAATGTGAAAATCTCTTTGGTTATTAGTGCATGGGTATAGAAACATCAAACATAGGATTATACCTATACACAAGCACTTGAAAAAAACCAGTCAGGATGTTTCTTTGTTCCTATGTATATTTAATAATAAGACATTCCTTCCTGAGTTGCCTCATTTAAATAGGAGTATCTGCCTGCAGTATAATGTGTTGCTGGATTAAGGCTACAAAACATGCAGGCGTCAACAATATAGTGCTTTCTGGCAGCAAGGGTTTGTTGTATTTTGTTAGTTAAGAGTTACATTTTCAGCCCAGTATATTGTGTGCAGGATGGGCTGGGCCCTCAGTCTTTTGCTTTAAATGAATGGTTTAAATGAGACAGAAGCATTCCAGGGAAGAGAAATTACCTGAATATCACACATCTTCTGGCATACATTTCTGGTCCATAGTTTTGACATCTGAGTTAAATTAAATTGATATTTCTATTCCTATTTCAGAAGGATAATTTTCTAGGCTTCAGCTGGAATGAGGGACCAAAGGAAAGAGAGGTGAAAAAGGAACCAGGGAAGACTTCCATTTGCAGATAAAAAGTTATAAATACCAAAATGAAACTAAGGTTCAGTAATTATGCTAGAATAATCACGAGGACATATAGACAGAAACAGAGCCTAGAAGACTGATCCAAATATTTAACGTGATGCAAAATTCAAAATCTGGAATTACTTTTGCATTAGTTTTGCATTTCAGAAGATATGTGCAGAGAAATTTGAATTGAGAATAACTGATTTCTCAAACCCACAAACTGACTGAAGGTAAGGTGGAAAGTAATTGTTTAATAATCATTACTCCCCAGCTTTGCTTGTTATTCCTTCCTTTAACCAAGGAGAAACAGCCGGTTCACTGCAACTGTAGAAACTTTATCTTTTCTGTGTGCATTATTCCTCAGGAGGACTCATGACACAGTTAGTAAATTTTCCATTGTCAAGCTTTTGCACAGACTATGTCCTTCAACATTAAAATACCATGGCTGAAGATTAATACGCAACAAAAAACATGACAGACAAAGCTTTAATTACATTGTGCATGGGGCTTCCTTATCAGCTCTGATTATGGGTCTGCCAGAGCTTGGCATCTGCTGTTTTAGAAACACACAAATGACAGTGAACACTAAAAGAAAACAATTTCTTTTGTCAAACCAAAGAATCGTTTAATTTTACCAGAATAAAGGAAGCGTAAAAAGAAGAAGGATCTACAGTCATGTTGGCCTTATCCAGAGGCAAACCAAAGATAACCCAAACAGTTTTGGGTTACTGAAATTTTTATGAAAACAAACATAGTGATTTTCAATTTCCATACCACTTGAACATGCAGGAGGCTTGTGTCAGGCCTTTGTTCCGTGCTCACCCTTTGCTTTTATTGCGCGTCTTTTTATAGCACAAATTCTTACATGGTTGGGGCGACCAAATTAAGCTGATAAAACAGATGAACTCTGCATCTGACTTTTAGCCTGGCTAACAGTGGTTGCTGGAGCTACTGATCAACAGTGAAAGGTACTTCTTTTAAATAAAAAGGTACTTACTTTAAATAATGGACTTTGGGGTGAACAGTGTTTGCTACTTGTCACAATTTTCATTCCCACCTAATATCTCTTTGAGAAATTAAAAGTGACACAGCACAAGGTAGTGCCCTCTGTCCAACCCTGCTGGGAGAGGATGATGAGTCTAGAGTACTTACACATGAAATAATTTGTCTCTGCAAAAATAATCAAGCCAAGTTCCAGCTTTATAACATGACACTACAATATAAATACACTTCTTAATCCTACTTTGTTAGGAGCTTGCTAGAGGATGGCCTGGGACAGGTCCACAGCTAATGTGAATGGATGGAAATGGGTGAAGAACTCAGGGGGACTCGGAGCTCCTGTCACAGCAGATGTTCACACATTTTTCACTTTCCACTTGGAAACACCCTTATTTTTCTGTTTCTGAAACATTTGAGTGAGGTCCTTGCCAGTGCAGAGAGGGGAGAGGGGAACGAGGGGTCGGAGGGCAGCGGTGGTCCAGCAGGCAGTGGTGTGCTGGGGAGGGTGGGGGGTGTCAGGATGAATTAATCCATTTAGGAGAGAATTCATAAAGGAAAATACTTTGGGAAAATCCAGCTTTCTACAATCTGTACAACCACATTTTCTCCTTGTGCAATTTGTGAGACTGCTACATATATTTCAGCCTGTTAGGCTGAAATTTTGTGAACATGGAAGGGTTATGTTTGGTCACACAGTAAGAAAGTAATGCAGATAAGTTGATTCTGCCCTTAACTCAGCCTGAAGCACAATCTTGTTTTTTACAGCCAGGTTACAGCAGCTCTTCTTTATCAGCTTGTATGCACAGACATGTTTATTGAATTTACATTTCTGCTTACTGATTGCTAGTCCTGCTTTTTACCAAGGCTGCCAATAGCTGGATTTTCATCTGAAAGTGATTTATACGTGTGTGGGTTTTTTTCTTTTTACTTTTCCCAGTTCTTCAAGAATTTTCTTTTGTGGAGAAAGGTAACATTTTTCTCTCCAACAAGGAATTGTATTACTTTCAAAGATATTTTAGTCCTTATCATGAGAAATAAGCGGAAAAGTCAATCACTTTAAAATGCTACTGCACTATTCAAGGTTCCTTGTTCTGCATATTCTGGATACTCACAAATTAAGACTAAATGAGCGGGCTGCTGAAAAAGGAGGTGTTGCAGTCGCTGGGGGCTCACTTGGGAAAGATGTATGGCACAGGGCAGGAAAGCGGGGCCAGGACCCCAACCCAGAAATCACCTCATTCTAATTAACTCATTCCCATCCATGCTTTCTGAGTTTACTTTTCAGAGATGCTAGCTGCAACTCGAGGTGAGTTTAATCAAAATGGTAGCTGTTCACTACTGCTTGTGAGTCTCCCCGCAATTTCAAGAAGGCTTTTTGCAGGTTACTTCAACACAAGTAAAATGTGTGGGACAAGATATTGGTGTGTCCATTAGCAAATATGAAAAGCACTACAAAGCCCAGATTGGTTTTACACAGTGTAAGCACACATTTCTGTGACTGTTCTTCACATTTTACTGTAGTAATTCTTCACATAAGTTAGAATTTATCTTCTTCTTATTTCATGTGATTAATCTTTTAACAAAAAGAAAAAAAAAAAAAAAGAGTTTTTTGCATATTGAGTGTCATCCAAAATCTTAGCACTATGAAGCAGATGAATTGCCATGAGCTCTATTTGCAGATGCACAGTCTTGGCTACCACAGCGGGATGTGAGATGCTCAAGGTCAAACAGTGAGGCAATACTGAAGGAGAAAACATGCCCTGCACGTCTTGATTTCTGTTCCAGCACCTCTCTGCTGGTCCGTCATCCAAATTAGTGTGGGCACGGCGGGAAACCTTAGGAAAGGTGCCAAAAATCAGTGTACCTCAACAGATGATAGAAAGCAGAGGAGAAAGGGAGTGTACCATGTCTTTGAATCCCTCCCGCTGCCTCAAGGCACGTTTATTTATCTCTGCCTCTGCCACTCCTGTTAGTTATTTGTCCAACCTGTTCTTAAAAAAAATGACCCCGGCGATTCCCGCCCTTCCTTAGGCAATCTATTCTGGGAACTGGACTGCATATCCTGGGTCTCAGATTTTCATTTCCTTGCAACAGTTCTGGGGAAATGCCATTCACATGCCGACTTGTTGTGGCTAGTCGTCATAAAACTCCACAAGATAAGGCATTGCATGGGCTGCTGCCTTTTGGGGTGTTTGTCTTCTTGGGTAAGCGGAGGAGCTGTCAGAGGCTGGAGCAATGAGGGAGGTTTTGCATTAGCTGGTGAAGGGTGGATGTAGGCTGTATGCATGTAGGTGTTTGCAGATGTACATAACATAAATGCTGGCAACCATAGCCCTTTGGTAAAAGTTACAAAGTTCCTGACCCAGCTAGAGAGCAGGGCTAATGTTGCTGTGCATATGCACAAGTCGGCAAAGTGGTAACATAGCGGAAGAGTTCCAGAGGAGGGTCTTTCTGAGAGAGGGAGAGCCACACTAGCTTTGGAAGCAGGAGGATGACAGTATTAGGAGTGAGCAGAGAATAGGAGGGAAATGAAACATTGGCAAGGATGTACGTTTTTAAGATAGTACAATACAAAAGTGGTAGGGCTTTTTGATAAAACCTAAGGAATGGATTTTCAACCTTGCAGCTCTAATGGCAAAGAATAAAATATTAATAAATCACATTTCTTTTCCTTTTTTTCACTGAGCCTTGGTGGGTGCTTTTTTGTATAACTCCTTGTCTACCTAGTACTTATTCTGTCTAAATATCAGTACATGAGTTAATGTCTATGGATCAAGACCAACATGTATCTCCGAGCACATTAGCCCTTCATAGTGACTACGTCCGTTGTAATGAATATTGTGTTTTAATAACTGACATTTCACATGCTATATTTTGCCCTTCTTTGCACTGGGAGCCTAGCCAAATGCATCTGAAGCACTTCTTGTAAGTGGAAGGTAATGATAAGTGAAATGACAATACAATCTTTTTCCTTTTGCAGATGGACAGAATTTATATGCTAAATTCACATAAAATTTCAGCTCAGTCACTGGATCCTTGTCAAAATGCTAAGGAATTGAGGTTTTGAGATACCTTCTCCAAATTCACTGGAAAGGAAGTCATGAAACATTCATGTAAGTAAATTACAACTCCACACCCTATTAGTCATAGAACTTGAAAGTAATTTGAAATCTGGAGTATACATGAATTATTGAACAATGGGTAAAAATGAAAGAAAATGGGGACTATAGCTTGTACTTCCATCGTTTGTGTAAATTGCTGCTGTGATCCTTCTGTTCAGTAATTTCAGGGCAGTGTTAAAAGAGCAGCAGAAACCTGTAATATTTAAAGAAAACAGGATCCTTGTTACATAGCAAAGCCAGAAGGCAGAAATAGATCAAAGATGAGAAAAAACTTGAGGGGAACGTGGAGGGTTACAGTTAGTCCCACCTGAGCTTGTGGCTGGGTTGGGTTCTACACCTTTTCAATTGGTTGCCCACCTTCTATTTGGTTGGTGGAGAAGGCCACCATATTTTGTTAAAGACAGCTAAGACAAGCCAGTAAACCAAAATATGCTCTAGCATCATCCCTGGCAGTGGATGTGAGCTCTGTCCAAGATCTATGGGATGAAAGAGGCAAAGTGAACTACAGAAACATCTCAAACACTTTGAATAAGTGTTGTAAGATGAAAAGGAGTCTAAAATGTGTTTAATCACCCAGCAAAATTTCCTGTCATCCAGGAAAAGAGAATAACAGAATATCCATTACATGTATTAAAGATCACAGTGAATTTTGAAGGTACCTGTAGACTTCATAGAGTACAGGGATGGGCACTGCAGAATAGCTATATAGAGCCACAGATTCAGCTTTTAGAATTGATCTCTGAGTAACCTTGAATTTTGGAAAAGCTCTTTTTTCCTGTTGTTTAGTTTTTTTTACCTACTCCCAACATAATTTTTGCATGGCTATTTACCTAAACAATTTTAGGACCCTTCTTTACATTTTTTTCCTTTTCTTGGTATGAAGCTCTGAGTAGCACTTTTTTTTCTCTCTTTAACATCCAAGCCTCATTCAATTGTCCGAACTCCTCAGCGTGTGACTTCACTCATTAGCTCTTTTTTTATCCTACAGATTCCCCTTCTGAAACTGGAAAATCTTTAATATGGGCTCTTTTTGTTGAGCCTTCCAGTTAATTTAACCCCATGTGAAACAAGACTACCTTCTGTGGTCAGCACTTTTACGATAGCCTCATGTTCTAACAAGACCAGATACAAATCCCTTCTTTGTTCAGGACTTTGTCTCTCAGTTGCAAACTGATGAGGAAATTTCTTGGCTATCAAACTAGATATCTGATTTTCATCTCTAATTGATATCTGGGAACTGAAAACCTTCTTTAATGATATTGTCTTTTATAGTATTTATCTTCCGGTATTGTTAATATCTTTTCTAGTAATCTTAAGGAATCTTTCTCTATACCATCACCAGTACTGAAGAGATTACAGAAGTCTGTTATTTATTTCTCTTTTCTCATTAGCATAAATGCTTCAATACCAGAGATCAAATATTGATTGCTATTCAACTGTGTTTCAGTTTTCCCTACAGTATTTATTTTTACATTCTGCACAGTACTTCCAATTCCCAGATTTTCTTGTCCGGACTCCTTGAACTCCGTGTACATCAATTTCTCTGCTGTTTCTCACCGGTATCTTCTAGTCTCCTACATGGAAACTCATTACCCGAACCTTCTATCTGATGACTTTTACAAGAATCATTCTTTCTCCCAGTTCTGCTTCTGCTGTTTCATTACCCATTACTATGTCCTTACTTCCTTTCTTTTTTCTTCTTTCTGATCAATAACAAGGGTCTCCAAGAGCCTCTACCGATCTTCTCGCTTTAGTTCATAAATTAAAATTCATAGTCACGCACAGACCTCACACACAGACTTCGATAGAGTTCAAGAGTAGTCCTTTCTCTACAAGTGCTTTCTAATGCTTTCTAATGAAAAAACTTTATTCCACTGTCAATCCTTGTGCTAGCTTTTAATATTTATTGTTTTGACATGTCAATTCATTAAGGACAGCCAAGGTACAAATGTCTCTTAGTTAATGAGTTTTCTAACCCTGTCTATACTAGAAATATTGTTTCACTATTGTCTCTGAGAGGATATGATCCTTCAGTTCAAAAAAAATTATGCTGGCAAAAGGCAAAGTTGGAAAAGGCAGACAAGTTGCATACTTGTAGTTTGTTTTAGAGTGAGCTGTAGAAGTTAGCTATAAAACCAGTTTTGGCAAGTACAGGCTGTACTTTCACAATAGCCAGACTGGCACAGCCTACATAGTAATGGAAGGTCCAAGTGGCAAGCTCACTCTGCAGTCATGAAATGAGATATTGGTCATTGTCTGTGAGTATGCACATGAACCTCAGCGTGCTATTTATTAATTGTCACAGGAGACTTGTATGAGAAGTTTCCAATCAGCAGTTTGGAGCCAGGCCATGTGGCTTAGTTTGCCAGGCTAAATCAAGAGTTCACGAACAGGTTAGTTTGTATAAGTTATCTGGCACCTAGGCAAAAGTCAGACTGAGAGGAAACAGGAGTCCTTTGTGAATGTCTCACAAACAAGAAAAGAAACTAATCAAGTACTATAGAAAACAGACAGTATGATCAGTTCTAGTTTTAAGCCAGAGCAGTGTTATTGAACTAGCTATAAGAATATGAAACCAGATTTATATAGTGACAAGTTGCTAGCCAGCTTTTGCAAAATCATTGTGCCATTTAAATAGTTCATTCATTTCCTAGGTATCAGGGCCCCAGGCAGTGATAAGAGAGCTTGTGAAAAGGCGGCTTGGGCAGTTTGGGTGCTTCCTGCTTGGTAAAGTATTTATAGGATACCTACGGTTATTCCAGGCGAGGTAGACTGCATATTGCTGTGATACTATGGTTAACGTAGGCTGGGACAGGCAATTCCTTGAAGAAAGGTAGAGCTCTAGCAATCCAGGGGAAAAGGGGAAATCCTGCTTCTCCTTTTACCTGTGTGAATATAATGCATCTCTCCTTCCTGTTTTGTAGCATGCAATTTCCATTCATCCATTTCCAATGTGAGAAACAAACGTAAAAGGCTTTGAGTAAAAGCATAACCCGAAAAATGAAAATGGGCCAGAGATTTTACCCTCCAACTCACCAAGGGCATTAGGCAATACCCAGAAAGGTTTCTTCATTGCAGTTTATACCCCTGCAGAAGTCGTGGAATAACCTGTATCTGGCTTCCTACTCATTTAGGCTTTTAACCCCATCGTGCAAACCCAGGGAAGAAGCAGCAATGACATAAAGAGGTAAATTAAAGACTAGGAACAGGAACAATTCTGCTCTCTGTCCCCCCTCCTTTTTTTCCCCTCCCAAATTAAGAAAGCTAATAACAGAATTTCTAATGGGGACGAAAGGGTAGCAAGGGGTTAAACCAGCACATGACTTTTCACTGTGACAGAAAAGGGACATATCCTGCTGTTTCTCATTCACTAAACCTTTTAGGACCTGCAAAAGGGCCCGTGGGAATTCAGTTTGTTTGCATGGGGAGTGACCAGCCACGGTGTGAATTTTATGTTGTTACTTTATTTAGCACTGCAAAGGGGTTGCCAATTCTATTTGAGGCTCCATCAATGCTGTTAATGTTGCCACTTTGGGTAGGTTGAGTTTATCTCAACAGATAGTCCTCAGAGCCTGATAAATTTAAGTGCTGATGCTAGTGTTTGAGAAGTAAAGTTACACCAACAGTGCCAAGCCAAAATAAGATCCAGATAAGTGGAGCCGTAAAAACATGGGCTATTACTGCTGGCAATATTCTGTTTCCTCTTTCAGCGTTGCCTTTATTTGAACGACAGCACCGTTTACTGGAAGTAGCAGATGGAGATTTTTTTATTATTTAGTTTTTTGCATTATTCATTCTTTACGATCAGCATTTCACAAACTGTGGAAATGGTAGCAAAGGCCTATTTCATTCCTTAGTTTTAATTTTCTGACACTGGACATGCCAGCACCTGTGTGCAAAGCACCAGCCACATCCCACAGCTAGGGAAGGGAGCACCACACAATCCCGGAGGGCTCTCCAGGCTGCTACGTGCTTTCTCATAGCAAATATGCTACCCATGCACTGGGACATTGTTGGTGGTGAGGACTAAGGGGGAGGCATTCAATCGTGGTACATGACTCACTACTGATCCATCACATCAGCTGGTATTAGTTCTGCTGCCTAACCCACATAAATCCTATATGCCTATTCAGGTATATGAAGGAAGATGGACATAATGAAGATAAAATGAGGAAGAAAAAGAAGCATTATGCAGGCATCAGTGCTACGGGCCCTTGCTGTGACATACACGATGCATTGCTTGGTGCTGTAGTTGCACCCTTATTCTAGCCATGATACGCCAGGAAACTTGCCTAACTTTGTTCTGCAAGCCCTCACTGCATGTTCTTGGCAGCATCTTGCTTTTATTGTGCTTAAATATCTCTTTACACAAAGTGCCCAGGGACACAATGGAGCATTAGTCACTACGAGAAGACAAGTATTAAATACTGTGCACGAAATAATAGTGAACTAGTACTCAAACAGAGTCCACAGGAGAGGGAAGTGTTTCCCTGTTCCTCTGGTGCAGGTGCAGGCACAGCAGTGCCACTTTCTTGCTCCTTCTCCTTCCATGAAGCTCCGCAAAAGCTGCCCAGTTCCGCGCTTTCTGGGAGCAGAAAAGCTCTTTCCTCCCCTCAAAAGAAAGCTGAAGCATGCTGATGGAGGAATATCCAACTCGGTCAGTGGCTGATCATTTGAAAGCAACCCTTTTTGTCCTGGAAGTTAATTTAAAATAATCTGCACTTTTGATTCTGTAAGAAAGTTTGGCTGGTTAGTCCTCAAAGGTTACAAACAACGAGAGAGAAGGGAAGGTTCCTGTTGTGCTATGGTGACTGTGAAAAGCTTGTGTACACATTAGCAAGATCAAGTGCTTGACCAGCCTGGGAAAGAGAAGGTAAACACCACGTTAATCCCTCTGGAGCTGTGAGATGCATGGGCTGCCAGGACATATTGCTTTTGTCAAGAGATGCAAGAAGTCAGTCAAGGATTCGTTTCCCTCCTTGCGGTTTGTTTATTCAAGGTACCTATGCTCTGATGGTTCATGCTTTACAAGGCTGCCCCACTTGTTCCTTGTCATGCAGCCATGCTGACTGAAGTACAAGGGAGCATATATGAAGGGAGAGGGATGCTTCAAAAGGTCAGCTTTGTACTAGAAAAGCACAGAGCAAGCTGATAGCAAGGTCCCAGGGACCTGTAAGTCAGGGGCTGCAAGCTCTGCTCTTCCTTAACCACCAGACCTATCTGGCTCCAGCAATATGTTCCCAGCTAACTAAACTGGGTGCTGAGGATGCATTTATAGCAAACGATAAAATTTAGCCTTTAAGCCTATGCAGAATGTTCATGGCCATCTAGGACCACTGCTTATGGGGCAGGGGTACCATAAGTGACTGGGTGCCTGAATCAGCGTTTCCCCATGGGCACCTTCATCCCTTTGGGATCCAGACTCCAAAGGCTGAGGGTTGGTACGATCCAAGACAAGCTCAAAATGATACCTATTAGGTTGACTCAGAAACACACCAGGGCTATGTTTTACTTTGATATCCTCCTAATAATACCAAAAAAAGATTGTGTGTATCTCTACCAAAACCTGAGACAGTAGTACAGACTGTGCAGAACACAGGCACAATTGATATTAGCCTCAGAAGCATAATTATTATCAGGCCATGTGAACTGAAGAAAAAAACCTGATTCTGGAACAAGATTAAGCATTGAGGTGAACATCACCAGTGGTACCTTTGCTTTGAATCAAGCCAGGCTGGTACTATGGAAGAAGAAAGTCCGGAAGAGCTGAAATGGCAATGAGAGAGCCTGGTGACACTGGGTCAGTTATCTGGACCCATCAGCATCTGAGGAGAAGTGGTTTGGCTAAGGTACCTTGGAATACATTAAGAAAGTCTTGTCTCTGTGTAAATTGTTTAGGTTTTCTTTTAACTGTCTTTCCAAACTTGTTTCCCTAAACCCTTTCTCAAAACTTTATAATAAAAAAATAAAGATTCATTTAGCAGAGTTTACTGGACATTAGGGGCAGGTAGGGTCTGCTAAGCCTTGTGGAGGAAATGCCGCTTCCACAAAGTGAAGATGTTGACATGAAACAGGGTGTGCAGGGGGAGACCTGCCCCTCTCTGCCCATCCTGCTGAGCGGGACCACCGCACAGCCCGGGATGCAAGACAGCCAGCGACAGGGGAGCCATCGCAAGAGCTTAGCGGCCAGGACATCTCGATAAGGTACAGATGAAACCCGGGCTGCATTCCTGCGTCCTGCAATATTTATAAATGTTTCCTGAGACAGCAGAGAAAAAAAAGTAATTTGGGTTTGTTAGGAGGTAACGCAGACACTGCTTCATCCACACAACCCAGGTGAGGATGCAAAATCACACATGCAGAGAGCTGAGGAGAGTTGGGCAACTCTGCATCTTCTGCATTGAAAATGTGTCCTCAGCTGAGGGGCAACCAAAAGAGGATAGTGAGGAATACACTTCCTTGTCTGAAACTAAGGGAGATTAGGGGTGGAAGTGCAGGAATGCATCTCAATCTATGAATTTCCTTAAACTGCATCAAAGACATTGATCAAAGTCCAAAACTGACTTTTCATCCTTTGAGTCCCATGTCCTGTTGCTTGTGTAGAAAAGATTATGGGTTTGCTGTCCTAAGGGGATGAGATCATGAAACATTCAGAGGGCTCACAAGCCTGTGTTAAGGCAGTGTTGATGGCTGCTAATGAACTGCCTGCTCTGTTGTGGTTTAGCCCCAGCCAGCAGCTAAGCACCACGCAGCCGCTCGCTCGCTCCCTCTGCCCCGGTTGGATGGGGGAGAGAATCAGAGGAGTAAGAGTGAGAAACACTCCTGGGTTCAGATAAGAACAGTTTAATAATTGAAATAAAGTAAAAATATAACAATAATAATAACAATATACAAAGCAAGTGATGCACAATGCAGTGGCTCACCACCCACCGATCGATACCCAGACAGTTCCCGAGCAGCGATCGCTGCTCCCCAGCCAGCCCCCCCCAGTTTCTATACTGAGCATGACACCATATGGTATGGAATAGCCCTTTGGTCAGTTTGGGTCAGCTGTCCTGGCTGTGCCCCCTCCCAGCTTCTTGTGCACCTGGCAGAGCATGGGAAGCTGAAAAGTCCTTGACTAGCATAAGCAATACTCAGCAACAACTAAAACATCAGTGTGTTATCAACATTCTTCTCCTACTAAATCCAAACCACAGCACTATGCCTGCTATTAGGAAGAAAATTAACTCTATCCCAGCCGAAACCAGGAGAAGCTCCAAGAGAGGGGAGTGAGTGTTCATGCTGCAGCCAGTAACTGCAATGTCTTGCTCTTCGATGTTACAGCCACCTCACTTGGTAAGAGGATGGTAGATGACTCATAAGGTTTCAAAATAGTTTTGGTTCTGATTTTTCTTAAAAATGTGAAAGTCACAACTACAACTGGCAAATTTTTAACTTCTGAGGGCAAGAGCCATCCTTTTTCTACATTTCCCTACCACATAGCCAGTAAAAGAGACCTTAGGCTACATCACCTCACCATTACTTCTACTACAACTTGAATCCAGTGAAATTGGTGGAGGTTTTCTGGAATAAATGGCCAGAACTCATAATTAGGCTGAACACCTTGAAAAAACAGTGACATGTTCCTGATAAGACAAGTAATCCAGTTTATATTTCACTGTTTGCTTTGTAAGCAGGGAGAGCTTTGCTCTTATCAGATTTTTCGCTACAGTTTTTAACAGCAAGATGAATGTATGGCACTTTGTGAATGCAACAGCTGAGTTCAGTTTCATTGCTCTTTAAATTTTTCCCTGCTTTCTCTCTGTTTAAGGAAAATCAAGGAATGCAATTATTACTTATCAGGGATTTGCTTTTTACGGTACAAATGCAAATGCACGGGATGACAGCTGAGCCTTACTGACACTGGTGCTTCCTTTTAAGGCTTCACAGAGCCATCTTGTAAACGTTAATGGCATTTGAGTCATCTCATCTGCCTCCTCACAGTCATACACAAACTATTGAACGTCGAGGCAATGAGGGAGGTGGAAGAACCCTTTGGTTTATGGTGTTGTCCACAGCGCTACAACCTTCATGAAAGTTCAGTCTAACTTAGAAGATTTATAGTTTGGAGACCTTTTTTATCTGTGTTTCCTACCTATATAAAATAAATAAAAAGCAGACAAGAAAGCTTCCTAATAGGGCAGTATAGATCTGAAGAGCAAATTAAGGTCAATTCCTGCAAAGAATTCAAGCGTGAGCTACTTTTCTCTTTTGAGTTGTTTTACTTATGTTAATAGCCACTGTTCCTCAGTTTATGAATTATTCATGTGCACGAGTCTTCACAAGACTTGAGCCTGCAGGTCACAAACTTGTATTAAGCACTGAGTGGCTTAAGAATATATTGGCAAAGAAGTACAGAACAACTTTTAATTGGTGCTAAAAAGAATAGCAATAGCAACAGTTAATTATTGTGAATAAAGATTGTTAAACAAACACCATCTACATAAGGAGAATGTAGTAAATATCTTCAATACATCTTCAACAAGCTGTACTGCATATTATGCTTTCATTTTATGCAGGAACATTTTAAGGAGCGTATGGCCATATTCATCCAAAGGAAAATACACACACATTAAGCAGTACATATGAGGCAGTTTTTGGCAGAAGAATGACAATTCCCATTTAAAATCTTGTTTACTTTCTCTTTATATCCACCAGTGTGTTCTTGACTCTTCTGAGCAAGTTCAGCAACAATTCGGGGGGGGGGGGGTTGTTTGTTCTGGTGATGTTTTTTACAGTGATGGCAATTCCTGGTGGTTCCCACCACCTCCATGGCTAATGGCAAGCAATGCCAGCCTTCAGGACCCCAGCCCCCACTCCCCGCAACCGATGTCTGTTAGCATCGCTCAGGATACTGTGCAACTCGACAAAACAGCATCTTCAGCATGCACGAGGAGTCTCACCTGCAAACAGGATCCTAGGATGTCCTGTCTGCATTTGATCCAAAGTTCCCATTAAACCGGCAGAGGCAGCTACTGAGACCTGATAGCTTCTGCTGGTTCCCATAGGAGTTGGTCCACAGTCACTCCCCTCCGCTTGTAGGGTTTTCCCACCCATCGTTTTTCCCTCTGCTGAATGCAGCAGGGATCAGGAAAGCAGGTGCCAAGCAGGAGAGCGCAGCATGGAGGCAGAGGTCAGGCAAGGAAGTACGAAAAATAACGACAGTGTGAAGAAGAGCGAGGAGGGTACATGTCAGGGAAGAAGTGGAACCGGAGGCAGCAGTGGAGGTGGGGAGAGAAGGTCCCAGCACTTGTGGGAGGGCTGTGGGGCTCTGGCTGGAAGGAGGCTGAAATGGCGTCTCCTCCACACCAGGGCTAAGACTCCTGCAAGAGCTACAGGTTTCAGTCATGAATTGGTGAGGTCCTGCATCAAGTCATTTTTCTTCCACCTTGGTGCTTGTTTGTTGGGTTTATTTTAAATAACTGGCATGTGGCAGACTCATCACATGTGAAACCTTTTCAGAAAAAGCTGAATGCATGTTTTGGGTTTTTTTTATTGATATACCATATCTGTTATACACTGTGTGCCAAAAAAAATTTAATACTGAGTAGCAGGATGTGTGTTTTGGAATTGGAGTCAGTGGAAGAGGTCAGCTGCACTTAGCAATGGCAGGTTGCAGTGGATTTAATCCAGTCCTTTGCATTCAAGTGTTCATGCTTTTGAAAGGCAGCCACACTCAGAAAAGCACTGTGAAATTTCCGAAAAAGAAAGGAAAACCCTCAGCCCAAAGACAGGTTGCTCCTGTTGGCTTACTGAACTTGGGGGTATGAATGCACATTGAAATGGCATTGCGTGTATAAATGAAACTCCTGGGGTGTGAAGGCTGTGGTGCGGCGGAGGAGAAAGCAAGCTGGAAATTGTTTCTCTGAAATGCGAGGCAGCGACAAGCTGCAGGCAGGTGTCCCAGGGCACAGGGTGAGGAGCCACTTTGCAGTATTCAAGTGGCTGCCAGCAGCTTGGTGGCTTTTCTGCAGCTCACCCCACACATCACCTTTGTGCCTGGCAGAGTGTAAAGCAGCAGCTCTTCCCCCTCGCTCCCAGCGCTGTGACTCTCCTGTGGCCACCAGGCTGCAGTGGGGACCACACTGTGCATCGGGGAATGACATGGGGCATGGGTGCGCCTGGTCCCACCGGTGGGGCAGGAGAGGCAGCCCAAGCACAGGGTACCGTGACACCCAGACACTATGGAAGCAGTAGCAGTAATGGGGGAGGTGGCTCTGTCACCTGCCTAGCTAATGAAAAAACTCCACACTTAAAATGCAGTCCATCCTGCTGTGTAAGTGTGGAAGGAGGTTTAATCCATACCCTCAGCTCAGTAAACTTGTCTTAACCCTGGGTCCTTGCCCTGAGCGAGGGGTTGAGGAATGCTGCACCCACCAACTGCAAACACCCCTGCCCCAGTGGCCCCAACCAAGGGACCTCTGGTCTTTTTCTCCATATTTTCTGCTGAAGCCATTAGTTTTTTTCCTTGTATCTGTCCTCTTTGTCTCAGTAAACCCAGTAACTATCTCCCATTCTGTGCATCTTATGCCACAACTTGAAATTTATCTCCTGCCAGCTGGTGGTGTTTCAGTTGTTCACCTGGCAATGTCTAAAAGCTCCCTCTGCCCCTGTGACCTGTTCCACTGCACGGTTGTCCCTGTGCGCTGGTTTTGGCTGGGCTAGAGTTAATTTTCTACATAGTAGCTAGTATGGGGCTATGTTTTGGACCTGTGCTGAAAGCGGTGTTGATGATACAGAGATGTTTTCGTTATTGCTGAGCAGTGCTTGCACAGAGTCAAGGCCTTTTCTGCTTCTCACACCACCCCACCAGTGAGGTGCACAAGAATTTGGGAAGGGATACAACCGGGACAGCTGACCCCAACTGACCAAAAGGATATTCCATACCATGTGATGTCATGCTCAGCGTATAAAGCTGGGGGAAGAAGAGGGAAGGGGGGGGCATTCAGAGTGATGGTGTTTGTCTTCCCAAGTCACCGTTATGCATGATGGAGCCCTGCTTTCCTGGAGATGGCTGAACACCTGCCTGCCGATGGGAAGTGGTGAATGAATTCCTTGTTTTACTTTGCTTGCATGTGCTGCTTTTGATTTATTTATTAAACTTTATCTCAACCCACAAGTTTTCTCACTTTTGCCCTTTCTGATTCTCTCCCCCATCCCACCTTGTGGGGGGAGTGAGCGAGCGGCTCTGTGGTGCTCAGTTGCTGGCTGGGGTTACACACGACACCCTGGACAGTAAGGACCGGCTTCAATGACATTTGGATGCTTTCCGCTGTGAGTAGTGCATAAATGGGCTTAAGCTGCGCCAGGGGAGGTTTAGGTTGGAAATTAGGAAAAATTTCTTTACGGAAAGGGTGGTCAATAATTGCAACAGGCTGCCCAGAGAGGTGGTGGAGTCACCATCCCTGGAAGTGTTCAAAAAACGGGTAGATGTGGCACTTGGGGACATGGTTTAGTCTAGTCTACCCTTGATTGGCTTAGAGTAGACTTGGTAGTGTAGGTTAATGGTTGGACTGGATGATCTTAAAGGTCTTTTCCAACCTAAATGATTCTATGATTCTATGATTCTATAAGACATTGGCACATCTGACAAAGGATCAGGAAGGGTAGGACCTCTTCCCCAGCACATGCTAAGGGATCTGTATGTGCTGGATCCCATTAGCAACATGAAGTCATGAATTGAGCTGTCCTACCTGTTTACCATCAGGTTTAAAAGGTCAGGCTGGGGATGATGTCTGTGAAGGGGTTCAGAGCACTGAGGGGATTGTCAGCAAATTGTAAGCATTGTTTTCCAGTATACATTGTTTAATTTGCAGAGCAGGTATCAATGTATTCTTCACCCTCACTGGGTGCTTTGCTCTCCTCCTCTCTCTGCATGTTACACAGTTGCACAGGGAGGATGGGCTGTGTGAGTGCATGGGTCATTGGGATGCTATTTGGGAGACTGTCTCCACCATATTTATTTTTCTGATCTCAAATAAATCACATCACTTCATTCCTGCAACCCTTCCCCATTTAAACAGTAGCATATGTCTGCCCAGCAGATTAGAACAGTGCAAGACCCCCCAATTGCCTTTCAGCTCCTATGAGATATAGGGTGTCCAAGTGAAGTACAACATTAGTACAGCTTAGGGCTTCTTGGCTAGTTCTTTGATACCTTTACGTGACACAGCACTGAGCCATATAAATGTAACCCTGTTACCAGTGGTTTTAACCTTTCTCACTTCTGGACCCATGAAACATTTCAGGAAAGGCACAGACAGCTTCACAAATGTCCCAGATGTAGTTTTTGTGTATGTGAATGTCCTTTCCTTAGCCATTCCTTACAGTTCACATACAAGTCAAAACCTCCTGCAGTAAGTACAACAGGGAATGTCTTTTTTTTTTTTTTGCAGTGAGCAAACCGTGTTGTGACTGTAAACGGCTTAGCCCAGGCAGCGAGAGCAAGGGAAACACAGCGGCAGGGGCTCTAGGTAATGTTAGTCATTTGAGGACCCCATGGTGAGCCTGCATAGTTGGCCCAGCCACCTCCTTGCTGTTGTGTGCCCGCACTAAGCAGAGGAAGGCTAGCTCAGGGCCATACACGCATACTGCTGCCACACAAGTACAGACATAGGCATAATGTGCTCGCTTGTGTACTTATCCACACAGCTGGCCCGGAGCTTGCCGAGACACTAAGTTGTATCGTTATGTGGATCTTGGATTATATTATCCATCTTCCTCTTTCCTTTCTGAAAACATGTATTTTCACTCAAACAAAGTTTGAAGACTGATTTTTTTTTTTTTCTTTTTATCTTCTGCATGATCTTTGTGTTGATGGGTCTGTTGCTTCTAACTTCAGTGACATTCAAAGTTGTGCAAGTGCTTTGCAAACATGCAAGAAGATGAGTCTTTGCTTGAATGAGATTGTAATCTTTGAAGGCAGCAGCAAACACGGAGCATGTGCATAACTCCTGAGAGCAGGTCTGAGAAAAGCTGGTCAAAAAAAGACATTGTCATTAGGAGCTAAGTGTTAAAATTCCAAACATTTCAAAACTAATTATGTTCTCTGATTTCTCTTAAATTGTCATTAATTGTGGTTATTATTCTTTGTGCTTTCTTGTGAAGATGTTGTCAGTGTTTCTTAATGTATTTTCCATTGATTTATCAGAGACTGAGATTTTAGCATGTAAACATTTTAGCAGCTATTTTGGTAATGGTATGTCAAAATATTGGATGAAAAACAATCAAGCAGCTCAACAGTTTCACAAAATAAGAAAAATCTTATTACTGTGTTGCAAAGAGTTTTCTTTGATGAAAAAGTAATTCTTGCCAAAACTAATTTATTGAGAAAAAGCCAGCACACTTTTGCAACTCATTCATCTCAGAGAGATGGTGCCCTTCAACCTGTGCAAGGCAGAGCCTCATCCTAGGTCTGAGGGACGGTTTCCATGCTGTGAATGGGTTGCTGCCAGGCAGCTGCTTAGGCACAGCTCAGTGTCGGTGAGGCAGGTCCACCCCAAGCCAAGGCAGAGACCTTTGCTACCGTACCTAAATCCTGGCTGTTTTTCTCTGCTTTGTAGCCCGTGACACAGAACTCAGCTTATTCATGTGCATAATTTTATTTTCATCAGGGCATTTACAGAGCAACGACACATTTCTTCATTGCGATTTAAGGCTCTGCCCATACTGCAGATTAAAACGGGTTTGGAAACTGGTCCTTGGCCTGGAGGTTGTGAGGCAGCTCGAACACTTTCCACAACACTTGACCTGCATCCTCTCAGCACCTCGTCTCGTGCCCCTGTGCCCTCATTATTCTTCTGTGGTAGGACGTTTTTCCAGCTAAAAACGCCTGAAAAATGTGAGGGTTTTGTCAACTACCTTTTTTTTTTTTTCCTGTGGTAGGAGGGTGGCGGTTAGTTTTGCGAAACCTGCAGTGTGGTGTGCTGGCGTGTGGAGGTATTTGTGGGTGCAAAGCCCGGGCACAGGTTGGAGGATGGAGCAGAGGAAGCCAGCCTGATGCAATCACACCCATGCTGTCTGCTGGGAGCAGGCCCTCGCATGTGGCTTCTCCCAAACCTTGCTCAAACAGGATTTGGGAAAGTTTTAGCTGGCATACACCTAAACCCTGCCTGGAAGCATGATAACAGTTAAACAGCCTGGATAATCAGTGGGCCAGTGCTAAAACCTGCCTCCTGGCCCTGTTTGAGCTGGCGGTGTGGATGCTGTGATGCCTGTGCTCAGGAGTAGGATGGGACTGCCTGTGACACCAGGCATTGGCAGGGGTAAGGAAACTGCAAAATGTCTTTCAATAGTTATTTCTCGGGTTCTATTTTAATTGCATTTTGGTTTAATGCTTCATTGTTATCCATTCAATCTGATGTTTGTCTTTGAAAATTACCAATTTTCTTCATTCTGAGCCTCCCTGAACGTTTCCTTTTTCGCAAGCACTGTGAGCCTGCAGGCAGCCTCTCCTCTTTGCTCACCCTCTTATCTTTAAAAAAATTACCAGTTGACCGATGATTTTATTTTTTATTCCCCTCTAGCTGTTCTTTTCTGCTATTCTTCAGACAGTAGGAAACTGCTGCAGGGTAAACCTGCTACCCTAACTTTGTATCACATTGGAAAATAAAAGGAAAATATGAATAGCGAGTTCCTTCCTGACAGAGAGAAAGTGGACTGGGCTCTAACAAGCCTGTGGCAATGGCCTTTTGTTCCTTTTACCTGGCCCACTGCAAGCAGGGTGGTCTTTCTATGGGGCATTTTCCTTGGCTGTGCCAGCCGCATGCAAACAGACCTGCTGGCTCAGTCCAGCGCTGCTGTACATTGCTGTAGCTCTGATGGATTTATATTAGCTGATGCTCTGACCTATTGCCCAAGGCAGACTATAACCAGGCAGCGTTTCTCATGCACCATTTAGATGATTTAAACATTTAGGAGTTTACATTAGCCTTCTCCTTTTGACAAATTCCTCATCTGCATTCAGAAAAAGAGCCTCATTACCTTAAGACAGAGCCATTATTTACCTACCATTTATTTCTCAATATTTTGCTCTCACCCAAGAGCACACTAACGCTTCCTGCAGCATGAACAGCCCCAAGTGCTGACCTGGTGAGCTGACAAACAAATCTCAGTGACCACGCTGCAAGGGGGGATGGGGGCTTTGGAGGGTGAATGGGGGTAATCTTAGGAGGATAATGTGGTATTTGGTGGCAATTGCCATAATGCAACAGAGCAAAGGAGGCTTTTTTAAAAAAAAGATCAAATAAATAAGACATTATTAGAAGACCCTTAACCAACACACTTGTTGTTGTCATTGTTATGAATCCTAAGATCAGTATAATCCTTAAAAGGCTTTTAATTTCTGTTTAGAAGCACCTGCCCCCTCTCACGGCACTGAAAGGTAATTTTCCCTTGAAGACAGATACCACATTTTCCTGGACCAGTGACAGTCTAACGCTGTATCTACATCTAGTGGTTTTCCCACAACATTGCCACCGGCTCCGGCATGGCTGCCAGGGAATGTGCAGCTCTGCCCAGGAAAGCGGGATGTCCCCGGTGTGCCTGCCTGGGAGTACCATGGGCTGCACCAGCCTTTCCCTGGCACATGGGTCATCACCCAGGTCTGATAAATCTGCAGCTATTCACATATACAAACTGTAACTCAAATAGATGCGGACATCTCTGCGCAGAATAATACCGCAGGAGTTCTTATGTGTCTGTGCTGTTACGCTGGTGACTTATATCTGGTTTTCTTACATATATCAGTATCGATACAGTCATTAACTTGGTATCACCTCTGTAGTGCAGTTAATATTCTCAGTGCCTTTATATGTGTACAGCAAATATAGCTGAAAGGGAGAGAAGACAGGAGGTGACAGAGGCAGTGCAGCTCAGCTCAATTCTTCATTTTTATTTTCCAGAGGACATTAACACTGAACACAACTAGAAGATCTAGGTCCCACCCCCTGTCTCTACGCTGCCTCCAGATACATCACTCTGGACATTTCTTGTTCCCCCTTCCCACCTCTTTTTTCCACCCTACCCCGGTGACTACTTATTCCGTGGCTCTTTGGGGCTGGTATCACCTATTTCCGTACACTTGCATTCTCAAACACGGATGCAGTTTGGAAAATGGTTCCTCAAGGCTAATGCATTACACAGCCGTAGGTGCCACGCTGGCTGTATCACATGCCTATGGGAGGTGGCATGAACCCCGTGTCCCAGCCAAGGCTGTCTCCATCACCACGTTGCAGTGACTTTCCTCTCCTGTAGCCCCTTCCTCGCTGCCTGTGCTCTCTGCTTGAGCCTCCTGCTTTCCTCATCAGCCAGATGCACGCAGCTGGCTTCACTCCACCTCTCTCCGTGGCTCGGGAAAGGACCCACACCCTTGTCCCCCCCACCGCTGCTGGGGACGTGTGGTGCTGCAGCCCCGGAGCAGCTCATCTCCCAGTCACGAGCAGCGTGAAACCGGAGCAGGGGATGAGCTGCAGGTCCCGGAGCAGTGTAAGTGCCCTGTCCAAGATGTCCATCAGCGTGGCCTGCCTGCCTGCCTGCCTGCCAGAGTTGCAGTAGATGTCTTTGCTTATTTGGATGCTGGCACAAGCTCTGCAGTGTGTTAAAAATCCCCTCTTTCTCGAGGGCTTCTTCGGCACATATTCAGCGATGGGGGACAGGCTTCACTAAACACGAAGCTGAAGGAATGCCAGATGGGCAGCAAGATGCAAACGCCTGGCTGAGTAATTTTTATATCATTGTCAAATCCCATGTTCAAACAGCAGGAGCCAGACCCTTGAAACCATGAAGCTGGCACATCCCTGGCATTTATTTTTAAAGCCATTTGTGCCTTTCTCTTTAGTTCCTGCCCACGTTCAGAAGAGGTTTTCAAGGTTTTTACTGTAGCCACCGGCCGGGACTTGGCTGTTTAATTCAGTTTGCACTTAAAGTGTACATGCCTAATGAGGCAATTCTCCTCTAAAGACTAAACCCAAATTCCCTATATAGGTGATTGAGAATGAGACTGGGGCTTCTGAAAGCATTGAGTTGGTCCCATAAAAGATATTATCCTGCTCCACAAATCTTGCATTTCTTCAGGCTAGGCACCAAAGAAAGGCACACAAAATCTCCCCATGGAGGCCTAAGTAGCTCCTTCTTTGCACTGACTATATAGAATATCCAGGTGCTGCCTTTAGAGGAAGAGGTTTTTTCCTATATTTATGTGCCACAACTGGGCTAGTAAGGAAATACTTGAAGACTTAACATAAACCTGCAGAGTGAAAGTACCTATTAGATTCAGCAGCTGCAGACAATAACAAGAAAAATAGTATTAAAGATGGACAGAAACTGTAAGTTGCATTCATGTTTTTTCAGAATTTAAGTAAGATGTGTACTGGAACAAAAATTCAGCCATTTGTCAATATTTTGGTAACGTCAGAATTATGTGACATGAATTATAGTGCAAAAGACACCTAAATATGATATAAAATTAAAAAATAAATCTGAAGTATGAAGTAAAAAAAAAAAAAATCCAGTATTTGTAAAGAAAGAAGAAAAGGGTTTGTTAAGTCTTCTTTCCCTGAGAAAAATTTCTCAAAGTTAACTGGGACCCACAAAACTTTCTCTTTGGACACCGGGTCATTTTACAATGTCAAACTGTTTTACTAAAAAGAAGACCAAGTGTAATTGGTACCAATAAATATAAAATCCTACAGCCATTATGAGGCACAAACAGCAGACAGTCATGAAATACAAAATAGTTTCCATAAAAAGGAGCACTGAAGCAACTGCATTTGTCTTCACCAAGGTCTTCCTTTCCCCCTCACAATTTCTGCAGGGTAGGTGTGGACTGGATGCATTCAGACAACAGGGAAAATGAATAAGATGGTCCTTAACCAAATCCAATAGGAACTATCATATAGTTCATTCAGTACAGACAAAATAATGAATTTATCATCAGCAGATTCTAGCCTAAAGAATCACTCAGGTTTTCCAAAAGAGGAGTCCCTTTCCAGTTCATTCCCTAAGAGATCAAAAGAGCCCTGAGAAACCAATGGAACAAGTAAGCAACTATTCAAAATAAATATGAGTCAGTCCCGAATACTGATCATAGGGGGAAAAAAAAGATCAGATGTTGTTTTTCATGAGCTCCTCCCCCTTTCCCTACCAACCCCTGCTCCAAACGCACATGTTCAGCTGTAAATTTATAACTGCACCCCTTTACACATATGTCATGTTTGTCTGGAGATGAAAGAGTTTTGAGGAAGTTCTTTGTCAATCAGTGTTATTAATGACGTGGTTGTAAATCTCACTGTTATGGTATTTACTGAGTAAATAAGTACTGTGTGACCTAGAGGAATATTTTCCCAGTGAGGAAACTGGTTTGAAAAAAATTGATTCATCTTTTTTTTCTGTTATACCTCAAAGTCATGCATGGGGTTGGGCACTCATTCAAAGATGAACTCAGACAGTCTGTATCTTACAGGTTCAGTAACATGCAGATTTTCTAGGTGTATCACTTAGCCTAAAGTCCAACAGGTTGTGCAAAATGGATATATTTGTTGATTGGACTGGAAATAAAAGAAATTTATGTATTTTTCCTATAATTACTCTCTTTTAAAAATAATTATTTTATTATGTTTACCTGTGCTTCCAAGTAACTCTCAGGTTTACCTGGAAACAGGCCAGCTTCAGCCATTAATTTCTGCCTTTTTTTATCATCAGCAACCGGCCTCAATTTCCTCTGCTTTATAGTCACTCTCCACACCATTGCTGGTGTGACAATTCACTCATTGAAAGCCAGCATGCATGACTGGTATCCCTGCCCCAGGCTGCTGTCTAGATGGGCAGGCTGGGCAGAGGCAGCAGGAGGAATTTATATTGGCAGCCAGGTCCTGAGTGCAACAGCTTCACCCCTCGAAACTCAGACCTGGGCTGTGCCTTGACGTGGTCAGGTTGGGAACCAGCGGATGCAAGTTTTTTCCATCAGCCCTTGGTGAGATCATTCACCTCTCCCTGCTGCTGTGGTCCTTCACAGTTATCTTCCTTTTGTCACATCAAAGTTTAGGTTGCTGCTATGTGCTCAGTGTGGTGCCTGCACCTTGTAATGATCTGCAAGTTTGTGCTGTCACAAAAGGCTGTGGCAGCACGTAGAGACCAGCGTGCTGAGACTGGCTGGGCCCTCTGATAAGCTTTCTGGGGGAATTCAGGACATTAGCTTAAAGCCTTGAAGTCCTAAACAGTTCCTGATCCAGTCCTTGACTCAGCTGTTGGGTTGTCTCAGCTGAGATCAGCAGAGCTGTTTAATCTGGAACTTCATCAGTACAAAGCAGAGGAAAGCTGCCTCCGGGGTGATCCCTGCTAAGAGTCCTCATCTTCTCATGTATCACCCCTTCTCTCACTAACAAACCCCGCAAGCTGTAATGCTCCTGGCAAGTTTGCATCTCTGAGTTAATGCTGCTGCTCAAGGGGGTGAGCTAAGTGCACTCGCCTCTGCTGCAGGAGGCACTGTGGTTTTCAGCATGTAATGGAGGTGTCCAGAGCACGGAATGGGTGCCTAGTGATCTTGTTTTGAGATCTGGCTGTCTAAATAAAAGCCGTTTCAAAGGATCTCTCCCAGTGGCATCGTGTATGCTTCTGCTTCATCCAGAGAAGAAAGAGTGCATTGCCTCTCCATGCATCCATGCAGAGGAGCAAGAGGTCACGTGGATGGCAGCAAGTATCTAAACAGCTGTGTAGGAGCTCAGAAGCACAGTTATGGAGGCTGCCCCTTCCCAAATCCATTCATCAGCCTGAGTTTTATCACCTTGGGTTACCCCACAGCTTCATGGGTTTTAACCTGATTTTGTGGGGGTCCTCCAAAAGACAAATGGTTTGTCTTCAGAACAGGATCTCCTGTCATGGTCTCCATGAGCTCTGCTCACTCACACAAAGCTCCTGTCCTCTTCCACGTGTGTAAGTGCCCAAGTAACATTTCATTCCCTGAATTCGAAGTGCTAAGCAACTAAAAGAGGCCCAGCTTTCTCCAATGTAACTGTAAGCATCTGAGATAGGATGCTTTTCATCTTTTCATTCTAGACTTTCTGTACAATCAGGTGAGAAGTGTGTGTGTGGGGGGCACATCCATGTTAAAAGAGTAGTAAGAGCATTAACTTATATTCTTTTGAGAATGTCACCCTCAAACTTTGATTTTTAAGGGTCTATCTTAAAAAAATCAAAGCCAGAAAAATGCAAGGATTAAGTTGAGAGCAGTTTTTCCCTTCTGACTTTTCCTGAGGTAGGTTTCAAGCTACACAACTTTCTAAACCTCTTCCCTTTTGAGGGAATATCTGAAACAGGAACTTCAGACCATCATAGGAGAGGCAGTTTTCATCTGCCCTTTCAAAATGTTGATAAACTGAATAAACACCCATGTTTCTCCTGGTCTATAATTCTCTTGATGAGGCAATGCTGCTTACTCAGGTGTTAAACCAGTCTTACCCTTTTTACAGTATCAGACAATAATTTAAGATTGAAAGGGATCACTTCAGGTCATCTGGTCCAACTCTTGCAGGACCCAAAGTCAGATCCAGCTTTGACATTATATCATGTCACTCAGGGTCACTTGCAGTCAAGTTCTGAGTATTTCCAAGGATGGAAGGAAGGATCCTACTAGAGATTTCAACAGGTTTCCTCAATTTTCTGCCTGCTGACAAATCATCCACAAGTTAATGTGTGCCCTTGGCTCTCACATGAACACCTCTGTGCCCTTCTGGGGTAATTTCTTACTGTGGTGCTTCTTACCTTAGATATGTGAACACGCTTTTCCTTCCTGGAAGCCAGCTGGATCAACCCAAGACACAAGGTTTGCTTGACTCTGTTGCTCAGCTAGGCTTCCCCTTCTTCCCAAAGGGAAGCTACGCTTCACCTAGTTGCCATTACTGAAACTTGGTGGGGCAAATCCCATGACTGGAGTGTGGCTATCGATGGCTACAGGCTGTTCAGAAGGGACAAGCAAAGAAGGAGGGATGGAGGGGTTGTCCTCTACATCAAGAAATCGATAGAGTGTGAAGAGCTGACTCTGAAGAACAGCCACAAACAGGTGCTAATGGGTAGGAATTAGAGACTAAAGCAACAAAGGGAACCTTGTGGTTGGTGTCTGCCACAGGCCACCCGATCAAGGTGAGCCTACTGACAAAGCCTTCTTACTCCAGCTACAGGAGGCATCACACTCACTGGCTCTCATCCTGCTGGGGGACTTCAGCCACCTTGAAATCTGCTGGAAAAGTAGCATGGTGAGCTGTAGGCAATCCAGGAGACTCCTGGATTTCATCAAGGATAATTTCTTAAGCCAGGTAATAGACAAGCCTACCAGAGAGGATGTGATACTGGACCTGTTGGTCACCAGTGCAAGTGAGCTAATCAGTGACGTCAAGGCTGGAGGCAGCCTGGGCTGCAGTGATCATGGCACTGGTGGAGTTTGCAGTCCTGAGGGATATGGGTCAGGTAAAGAGTAAAGTCAGGACCCTGAATTTTAGGAAAGCAAACTTCCAGCTCTTCAAGCAGTTAGTCAATGGGACCCCCGTGGGAAACTGCCCTCAGGGACAAAGGAGCAGAACAGAGCTGGCAGATGTTAAAGGATGCTTTCCATAAAGAGCAAGAGGTCTCGATCCCCAGGTGTAAGAAATCAGGAATGGAAGGCAGGAGATGACCTCTCAAGACCTCCTGGTCAAACTAAAGGGCAAGAAAGAAATGCACAGGCATTGGAAGCAGGGACAGGTATCCTGGGAAGAGTATAGGGATCCTGCCTGGTTGTGTAGGGATGGACTCAGGAAGATCAAGGTGCAGCTGGAATTGAATGTGGCAAGGGATATAAAGAATAATAAGAAGGGCTTCTACAGGTATGTC
Organism: Pelecanus crispus; assembly: GCF_030463565.1. Lineage (NCBI taxonomy): Eukaryota > Metazoa > Chordata > Aves > Pelecaniformes > Pelecanidae > Pelecanus > Pelecanus crispus. Next base: position 110,036,092 of record NC_134645.1, read on the forward strand.
AGCCAGAAAAGGAAGGTCAAAGCAAGTGTAACCCCCCCACACACCCCGATGAGCAAGACTGGCAAACTGGTAACAACAGACAAGGAGAAGGCTGAGGTACTCAACAACTTCTTTGCCTCAGTCTTCACTGGCAACCTTGCTTCCCACACCTCTTGAATGGATGGACCGCAAGACAGGGACTGGGGGAGCAAAGTGCCTCCCACTGTAAGGGAAGATCAGGTTTGTGACCACCTGAGGAACCTGAACATACACAAGTCTATGGGACCTGATGAGATGCATCCCAGTGTCCTGAGGGAACTGGCTGATGTAGTTGCCAAGCCACTCTCCATGATATTTGAAAAGTCGTGACAGTCAGGCAGAGTCCCTGGTGACTTGAAAAAGGGAAACACTGCACCCGTTTTTAAAAAGGGAAGAAAGGAAGACCCTGGGAACTACCAACCTGCCAGCCTTACCTCTGTGCCTGGGAAGATCATGGAACAGATCCTCCTAGAAGCTACGCTCAAGCACATGGAGGACAGGGAGGTGATTCGAGACAGCCAGCACGGCTTCACCAAGGGCAAGTCCTGCCTGACCAACCTAGTGGCCTTCTATGGTGGAGTGATTGCATCAGGGGACAAGGGAAGAGCTACGGATGTCGTCTGTCTGGAGTTCTGTAAGGCCTTTGACATGGTCCCCCACAACATCCTTCTCTCTGAATTGGAGAGAGATGGATTTGATGGGTGGACTCTTTAGTGGATGAGGAATTGGTTGGATGCTTGCATCCAGAGGGTAGTTGTCAATGGCTTGATGTCCAGGTGGGGATTGGTGACAAGTGGTGACCTCAGGGGTCTGTACTGGGACCTGTACTGTTTAATATCTTCATCAATGACATAGACAGTGGGATCAAATGCACCCTCAGCAAGTTGGCAGATGACACCAAGCTGAGTGGTGTGGCTGACACACCTGAGGGATGGGATGCCATCCGGAGGTACCTGGGCAAGCTTGAGAAGTGGGCCCATGTGAGCATCATGAGGTTCAACAAGGCCAAGTGCAAGGTCCTGCACCTGGATCAGGGCAACCCCCAGTATCAATACAGGCTGGGGATAAAGGGGTTGAGAGCAGACCTGTGGAGAAGGACTTGGGTGTACTGGTGGATGAAAAAGCTCGACACGAGCCGGCAATGTGCACTTGCAGCCCAGAAAGCCAAGCATATCCTGGGCTGCATCAAAAGAAGCGTGGCCAGCAGGTCGAGGGAGGTGATTCTGCCCCTCTACTCCGCTCTGGTGAAACCCCACCTGGAGTACTGTGTCCAGCCCTCGGCACAGGAAAGATATGGACCTGTTGGAGTGGGTCCAGAGGAGGGCCACCAAAATGATCAGAGGGATGGAGCACCTCTCCTGTGAGGACAGGCTGATAGAGTTGGGGTTGTTGAGCCTGGAGAAGAGAAGGCTCCAGGGACATCTTATTGCAGCCTTTCAGTACTTAAAGGGGGCTTATAAGAAAGATGGGGACGAAATTTTTAGTAGGGCCTGTTGTGATAGGAAAATGGGTAATGGTTTTAAACTGAAAGAGGGTAGATTTAGACTAAATATAAGGAAGAAATATTTTACAATGAGGGTGGTTAAACACTGGAACAGGTTGCCCAGAGAGGTAGTAGATGCCCCATCCCTGGAAACATTCAAGGTCAGGTTGGACAGGGCTCTGAGCAACCTGATCTCACTGAAGATGTCCCTGCTCATTGAAGGGGGGTGGGTTTTGCACTAGATGACCTTTAAAGGTCCTTTCCAACCCAAACTGTTCTATGATTCCCCCTCCTCCCCTTAGCCCTGCCCTATCTAGTGAACTTCAGCAAGAAGCTGTCCAGCAAGAGAAGTTATGTCTTTATTTTCTGGAAAGTACTTAGTGCATTTGGAGTGCCACCAGAAGCAGATAAATATTAGTCGTACCTCTGAGAAGAATCCATGGCTGCTAAGAGCTCGTTTTACCCATGGATCCTACACAGGCAACACCATGACCCTGCTATTGCCTTAATAATGATAGATATATAACTGAGGGCCAGATTCAATAAAATCTGTCTGAGTTATCCTGAAATCAATTTTTTAGGTCTTTTCTGACCTTGCATGGGACAAAAATGATTTTTTTATTGAACTGAAATATACCATGTTCTCTGAAAAGTAATTAAGGTATTATGCAACATTAGTCATTATTAAAAAACCCAGCACAGGACATTTTATAATGCAACATAATGAAATGACATAATAGACTAAGTGACTTTGCTACTTTTTATTTTATCCTACATACAAATAAATAACAGATACAAGCAAACAAATTAATTTCATTTATTCAACAAAGCCTAACCTGTAGTTCTTTTGTATACCTGTGTTATCTGTGTTATTTATTTATTAATTCTAGGGCTGTATGTTAGAGAAGTCTTCATGCTGATGATAGACTGTATCCTGGCTAAGCTATATATGTGCGTGATGGCCTGTCATCAGAGAGAAACAGAAGTACAAATTTAAAACAGACTGTGGTACCAGTTTTAATGTAGAAAAAACAATACTGGATCCAGCGCTGTTTAACATCTTCATTAATGATCTGGACGATGGGGCAGAGTGTACCCTCAGCAAGTTTGCAGATGTTACAAAACTGGGAGGAGTGGCTGATATGACAGAGGGTCAGGCCACAGTCCAGAAGGACCTTGACAGGCTGGAGAAATGGGCTGACAGGAACCTCATAAAGTTCAACCAGAAGTGCAAAGTCCTGCACCTGGGGAATAACAAACCCAGGCATCAGTACATGCTGGGGGCCACCCAGCTGGAAAGCAGCTTTTCAGAAAAGGACCTGGGGGTCCTGGTGGACACCAAGTTGGACGTGAGCCAGTAATGTGCCCTTGCTGCAAAGAAGGCTGATGGTACCCTGGGCTGCATTAGACAAAATATTGACAGCAGGTCAAGGGAGGTGATCCTTCCCCTCTACTCAGTCTATTGTACCCTGTTCTGGGTTCTCCAGTACAAGGGAGACATGGGTGTACTAGAGATTCCAGTGAAGGGCCACAAGGATGATTAAGAGAGCATCTCTCCTGTGAGGAAAGGCTGACAGAACTGGGACTGTTCAGCCTAGAGAAGAGGTTTAGGGGGGTCTCATCAATTTCTATAAACTGGAAGGGAGGATGCAAAGAAGATGGAGCCAGGCTCTTTTCAGTGGTCCCCAGTGATGGGACCAGAGGCAGTGGAGACAAACTAAAACACAGGAGGTTCTAAACATCAGGAAAGACTTTGTTACTGTGAGGGTGACAGCACTGGAACAGGTTTCCGAGGTGTTTTTGAGTCTCTATCCTTGGAGATATTCAAAAGCCATATGGACACGGTCCTGGGCAACCAGCTGTAGGTGGCAGGAGGTTTGGACCAGATGACCTTCAGAGGTTCCTTCCAACCCCAACCGTTCTGTGATTCTGTAAAACGTTAGGTTATTATTGTGTTCAAAAAACAGGTAGATGTGGCACTTTGGGACATGGTTTAGTCTGGTCTACCCTTGATTGGCTTAGAGTAGACTTAGTAGTGTAGGTTAATGGTTGGACTGGATGATCTTAAAGGTCTTTTCCAACCTAAACGATTCTATGATTCTATGATTATTGAGTTAAACGGCACCTAACTGATCCATCAAGGCATGTGCGGTGCAGCAGATGGTCCATTCACATGAGAGATGTGCACAATGGTATCAGGAATATATCAGACCATGGTCTTAGGTACAGAATAACACTGCAGTGGGCAGGAGACGAGTGCAGACTGGTTCTTCCACCTGGGAGCCGTCAGCTCTGCGCAGGCTGGGCAGCACTTGGCAGCCAAAATCTCTGTTTCTAAATTCCTCCACTGGAACTTCATTCAGTGAGAAAATCTCTTTATCATTTTATTTTGTCCTTCTCTTTAGGCAGTAAGTCAGAAGATTTATTAATAAAATCTGACCCGTTATTCATGTTTTGGTGGCAAGAGGCACAGGTAGTCCTCTTAGCCACTTTGCTTGTGGCTGATCCCTGTCAAAACAAGAAAGCCCCCCCCCAAAAATCACTGTCTGCTGAGGTATAGATACCTCAAGACTTATTTTCCAGTTGCTTGGGACATCTGTAGTTATGATATATTTAACCACAGCTTTCTTCTAGAAAAAAATAAGGGGAAGTTTATTACCTATCAGCAACCTATTTTCCGCTTTCTGTCTCCCCAAGCGCTAGGCTGCCAGAGATTTCCTATCCTGAATTCCTAAAGTCCATTGGGAGCTGGTCTGTGATGCACTGTTTATAAAACAAAATCTAGGTTTGGGGCGTTTTTTTACCATAAAAATTACATATTTTTTTATCAAAGAGAGACATTGCCAGAAGTTATTGTGCTGTCTGGCTACCACCTGATCTTAAAAACCTGTCTTAAGGGCCAAGTTCACAATTCCTCATCTAACAGAAATGCGGTGGAGGTCAAAAAGAGTTTTTGTGGTTTAGGGGTACATGCTGTAGTCCTGGAGAAAAGCAGTAAATGTTTATATTAATTACACTAACAATGTGCAAAATAAAATATTGTTTGTAAAAAAAAACCTCACAAACACTAACAGTTAATCAGGACTATTTTGGAGGTAAAGTTGTACACAGCTAAAGCAGCTTTACAACAAAATAAATAGTACTAACCTCAGGCATTTGTTTTTATTGCACAGCTACCTAACCCAGTAAATCTCCTAAAAACTATAAGGCAGCAAAGCTCTGGAAAGAGTGTATTTGTATTTCAATGAGCAAAACCATCAAAATGACTTTACACTGCCAAATACTATAAAAGTTCAAATTATTCTTTCACTGTTCAGTTCCAAAAATCCCTTAGATTCACTGTTGCATTTAAGACTTTCTATGGACACCGTGACTTGATTTAAACTCTGCTCTGTCAAAGGAAAAGCTAAAAATAGCCAGTGCATATGTTTTGTCTCACAAGGGTAAGCAACAAATAGAAGAACAAAAGTTATTGAGTGAATATAGATTTTGGATGGGGGGAGTGGGTATAAAAATTCCAGCTTTTTGTAAGTGTTTTTATGACAGACTGACACAAACATTAAGACAGTTTGACCTATTGTGTCTCCAAACCCCAACAAAAAGTGACTTATGGGTTATTTAAACTTGTGGTACTGAGGTGGAAGACATTCATCTCATTCTACGGATGCTTAGAATAAATCAAAACTGATTTGTGGATTGGACACTAGACTTGTTTTGTATAAAATTGAAGTTAAAGAAAATATACCTGTGTTTTCTCAGACTACTCTCCCAAGCAAAATATTAGCCAGTAGGAATGGTTATAGAAAGCGACGGTCTTTCTTTTTCTACATAGCAAACATGAACAGCTGCTTGGTTTGAAATGTTTCCTTAAATGTGAATAATTGCTCTGGATCAAGGGGTCAAAGTATGAAATAATCATCAGCATAGCACAGCCAAACTTTCAGAGTTGCATTATCCAAATCCCATTTAAACATTCTCAGAAGATCAGATATTCCTTTTGTAGCAACAGGGAGCAGGGTGAAGCCAAGGGGAAAGAGAGCAGATTTTAACAGGAAAATCATGAAACTGTGGTTACGAAAACACAGCCCAGACTATAATTTACTATAATTTACTTTTCTTAGATGCTGAAGAAGTATCTTGTCATAACTAAGGAAAATAGCTGATGGTATTTCTTGAGTTCCATAAATAACAATATCTAACAATCAGAATAGTAAAAAAAAATTGAATTTTTATATTGAATTTTGTTCTGCTTTTATCAAGGTTTCTAAAGTCAACAGGACTTCATCGATATCAGAACTTCACCCTCAGTAACTTTTATCTTTCTGTATCACTGTCATATGATTTGGGGTTTAAAATAGGACACTGAAGTTACATGTTACTAGAGTTATGTGCAAAAATACACAGACTTTTCTGTCTATGGAAGTTGATGCACTTTCTAAAATCCAACCTTTAGGTCGCCAATTTTATGGAATTCACTAATCTTTGCCATCTCTATTTTTGCAGTGTCCAGCTGACAGTATTCAAGTTTTCAGTTATTTTATTTATTTTAATTCGTTTCATGAGGATTTTAAAATAGCAACCCGATGTTTCTATTTGGACATCCACAAATAGCACACACTTGAAAGCACAGGATTTAATCCTTAATTGGAACAGTTTGAAAAATAAAACTACAAAATTAAATGTCAGCATCAGCTTTAGTTCACCAAACCTGTAGTCTGAAAGTTTTCATTTTGCTGCTTCCTCAGTTTCTTTCATCTTGGTCAGCTAATGGATAATATTCAAGCAAAAGTATTTGTTAGGAAAAAGGAGGGATTTTTCTTTTTATTTTTCTCTCTTTGGGGACATGGAAATTACATTTCACTCCGTTCAGCAAGGAAATCCTAAGGTATCTAATCTCTTTCTTGGTAAATACAATCCGGCTGAATTACAACCTCTCATATAACTTCTGCGTTTGTTTAGCATTCATAGATTTACAGGTATTGTCCTCCACCCAATTTCAATGTTCAGTAGGGCAGAGAAAGGATCTTTTTTTTTAATCCAGCATAAATCCCTAGTTAGTTTTATGAGGCTCTCACAGACAGGACACAGGGGCAGATATAACTACAATGTGTACCAGGACCAGGAGTCAGGGAGAGCAGAGCCTCAGGGTAGGCTCAGAGCTGTTGTGAAGCCTTTGGGATTGCTTTTTCTGGTTTTGAATTTGCAAACTTTCAGTTTTTCTTTGTCTTTTAGGCTCAAACATTTGGTTTGTACCTGGCTTTGAGTTAATAAACATTTGCAATCTGACTCCTGAAGGAAAAAAAAAAACCAACAAAACCTGAACATTTCTTTCCTACCCTATGGGGACAAAAAGGATGAACCCTTATTGGGAAACCAGATCAGGGCTCTTTTGGCTGGATGATGATCAAAAGTCCCTTCCAGATCTTTCTTACCTCTCTTCTCTTAGCCAGGGTTTTGCACTTCCGCAGAGCGGTCAGCAGGCAAAAGGGGGCCCTGCCTTAGTACCAGGATCTCCCGAAATGCAGGAACGACAGAGGGCAGAAGCAATTAAGGGGGAGTAGGGGAGAGGGAAGGGTTGCGAGGAGCACCATGATTTCAGAGGGAAAGCAGAGGTGGCAGGGCTCCGGTTGTCTCTTATGGAAAAGCTAGATGCAGAAGGAGTAGAGGAGACACTTTGGTGTTTGGCAAGCACAGGGTGTCCTTGGTGGCTGGCTGCATTGCTAGCTGTTGTGTTTGGGGATTTTTAAAAACTTTTCCTGAAGCATCACTTGATCCCATTTGGCAGTGGACCGTGGAGGAACAAGTCACTGCCCTGTGGCGGTAGGGAGTACCGAATCCTAACGCAGTCAGAGAGGTACTTGCACTGGTGCACACAATGGAAATACTCTGTGCAGGGTATTCGGAGTGGCTGGCTCCAAAATTGTGATGTTGAGGAAGTGTCCCATCTTCCTGCAGGGACAGGGAAATGCATAAGGTGACATCATATTTTAGCATCTGTTTTCATGCAGTTTAAGGCCAGACTAGACTATTGTTATTATTCAATGTGAGCATTTATTTATTATGACCCATTGAATTGCATGCAAATATATATATATGTATATATGACTACTTAAGCAAGTGTATTTCCATTCTCATAGCCTCTGAGAAATTAAATAAGAAATAAACAAGAAAAAGGAAGGTAGCCCCCATGGATGTTTGCAGCCCCTGCGCTGGCAGGGAGTTGATCATGATGTTCAGACGTTGAGAGGACCAGAGCAGCTTGTGGATCCCTGAACCAAGCTGCAGAGGCAAAAAAAAAAAAGAAAAATCTCTTAGGTCCCTCCAGTCCAATCTGTCAGAAATTCCTGCTGGAGCTCAGACACTGGTAATCAACGAGATGTTGGCATGTGAATCCAAGTTGCTGTTCCTACTCAGGAAGCTCAGGAGGATACTTTGTCTTAATGCAGGCTCCATGTCCTGTGAACATGGCAAGGACAAAGCTGAGTCTGCTTGGCTGTCACTCATCCAAGGGGAGGGAGATGGCTTGTGGTCCTCTGCAAAATCCCCAGAGGCTTGCCATCCCTCCAGCCCAAGAGTTGCAGTGTTTAATTACCTTCTCAGCTAGGAGCACCAGGGGTGAATTCGTTTAATTTCAGCTGCCAAAAAATATTTTTACTATGCCTCTGCTTTTCAGATCAGAAAGACTCTTTCCCCAAAATCAGGTATATTCTTCCTATGCCCTTGCCTGTTAAGTCACATTTCAGCTTTTTTTCCTGATAAAGGTAGTACGTTTTCTTCCACGTCATTTTTTTCAGCCCCTGAATCATTTTGAAAGTTTCATTTGAACTCCCTCTATTATTTTCATATAGAAACAAAACCAGGAAGAAATATTTTAGGAATAGCTTTATTGTGTGTAAGGCAAGATTGCTTCTGTCTTTGATGAGTTATCTGAGATGACATCCAATCATTCTCTGAAACAATACTTTCTAAAATCGTCTTCCAAATGGTAGATATTCTTGATATTACCTTGCATATAACTGAATTGAAATGCATTTTGTGGAACTTGAAATATTTGACTCTACAGTTTTAACTCCTATATAACAGAAATTTATTCTGATTATTTACTACCTTGCCAATTTCTGTGTCATTTGCAAACACACCAGCGATGATTTTATATCATCTCAGTCATATAAACAGCTTTAGATCAAGAACGGATACCCTGTTAGTAACTGTCTGGCTAATGGATACCTCTCCATCAACAATTTATTTTCCAAGACCTGTCACTGAGCATGCTTTTTGTTTATGTGACGTGTGTTCTGTTAATTCCGCATATAATGCAAGCATTTTGGTTAAAATACTATGCTGTGGTAGTAAAATTACATTGTAAAAATTAGTTGTCTTCTCTTTAACAACCCACTGCACCAAAAAAGATAAGATCCTTTCACTGGATTTGCCTTCTGTAAAGCCATGCTGGTTGTCCTGAATTGTATTTTCAGTTTAATTATTTGTTGCTAGAATCCTAAGTAACTGCTTCTGTGGTTTGACCGGTAGTGGCAGTATTCCATTCTTTTGAATACCTCCAGTTTTCCAAATTTTCTTAAATCACACTTCAGTGCTTCAGAGATCCCCTTCAGTACTGGAGATGCTGGCAGGAGAAAAGGGGTCTACTGATTTCCAGAACCTTTCAAAACTCAACTGGACAAGGCCCTGAGCAACCTGATTTAACTTTGAAGGTAGCCCTGCCTTGCGCAGGGGATGGGACCAGATAACCTCCGGAGGTCCATCCCAATCTAAATTTTCCAATAAATCTATTTTCCATTTTATATCCCAAATGGATATAATTCCCCGCCCCGAGGGAGGGGAGAAAAAGAAGTAATCATATATCTAAAGGCCGTGTCATGCTGCGTAAAGTTACTCAGATAATCTTAAATCCGGAATCTATTGAGTGATTAACCTGGCATCTTAAGAATTTCATGTATTTTTTGCACAAGATATTTCTTGACTGTTCTGAGTGACTAATGAGAATTAATGTGCTGGTATGGAAGATTTAAGCGGGAAAGGAAAATCAGATAACTCTGACATTAATAAGAACTTCTCATTGTTTCATTGGTTGCTGGAGCTGAAAACATTTCTAAGAGCCTTTTGGTCAAAATTAGTAAGTAATTGAATGTCATGACACTTGACAGTCAAGGATGCAATGGACTTAACACCTCTCCTTTGCCAGAAAGGAAAAGGGGAATAAACTGAGGGCAGCTTGAATTAGCCTCTGAGTTGGAGGAACACACAGGTAACAGAAACTTCAAACAAATACGGCAGCAAAACACAGCTTATTGCAGAACTTCAGTGCAACAGGAATGCAGTTTTCCCAATGAAGTAGAACGCTGTGGTGATCCTGCCTGAGCTCAGCTCCATTTCCCTTCAAGAATTAATTCAGAATTTCAATTTTATATTAAATGCAATGAATCAGTTTCTTTGCAGTTATATGTGAGAGAAGTACTGCGCCTTTTATTTTTAGATGAATTAAAATCAATTTATTGTGATTAGTGCTTCTCATTTTCTGAACTTCCTGCTTTCTCAGCTACTGACAATTAGTTTGCTAAGAATACCCAAGTGTTAGAGAACAAAGTGCATAAAGCTCTGATGTAGAATCATATTCTGCTTTCATTCATCTCACTCTACAGCCTTTTTTATTCTGATTTCAAGACTCTGACTCCAGTCATGCACCTTTTTGACTCAGGCTGGAGGATCTGACGCAGCATTAGCCTCTGCACCACCGTTTGTTGAAGAAAAAGCATCTGAGTGGGATTTTGTATGATCTGCAGGAACCTTCCACCCACCAGTGTCTCCTGCAGCAGAAATCTCCCTATCCTGCTGAGGCGTTCTCCAAGGAGCTATTTCAGGGGGAGCAATTTAATTTGGTGCATATTGAAATTCCTGGTTTACTTTTCTAAGCTAACCCATGTACGCATATTTAGGACAACTCCATTTAAAGGAACTGTTATTGACAGCTGAATTTAATCTTCCTGGTGCCCGTTTACATGTGCCCCATGAAATGGCCTATCAGAGGGATTTCAAGTCACTGCTGATGGCACTGAACAAACCCTTTAGGCTCCTACAGCTAATGCTGCACTGGTAGACATGTGGATCCCAGCTCAATCAGTGGTCTGTAACCATGCAGTGCGTTGCCAAAATAGGGCTTTTGTGCTTAAAAATGTGTCTGAAGGCTAGTGTCTGAGTTTTTCCTAATCACAGAGCCCCCTTGACCACTTTGTCTTGTTACCCAGGGTATTAGTTGAGTCATGTGGTTTTCAAGGCAAGATCAGCTTGCAAGACTGAACCTTTCCCTGTTTTATGCACCCAGGAAGATGTCTGGATGCATGCTCATTTTAATGTTAGGCATCATCTTACTTTTTTTAATCTAATCAGATTTCTTTTTTCCTTCTTTTACCTGAGTAGGTTTTTAATGGCTCTTAGGAAACACTGCCTGGATTTGCTGTCTGCATTCTCTCCAAACATCTGTGTTAATGGTGGACAGATTGTGCTAGGTAATAACAATGTTACCACTGTTACAAGCCATTTCTGTCTCCTTTTCCCTACGAGAGCAAAGACTTTGCCAAATATTGTTCCTATTTTTCCAACCTCAGCTTGAAAAACGTGTTTCTTCCTATTTATCCTTACTGCCAAAATGAATTATCAGCTTGAATGCTGCAGCCTCTTCCTTATATTTCATGCCTACTCATCTGAGTACCATCAAAGCTTTCATCCTCTGCACCTCTAACACTGTCTCCTTCCTTGAAATGTTGCTCTGGCTTCCAGCCTCCACAGAGCTCATTTCTTGTCATCTCAGGTCTTGCTGTACTGTGTTAAGCTTTCAGACGTGATTGCTATTCACAGCATAGCTTGGGTTGAGAGCCAAACCAGCACTTAGGCAGCTTTCAGATACCTAAAATGCAAGCTGTGAACCACAAATCTCTTTTCTTCTCCCATCCTTCCCCTCTACTTGAAAGCCCCTACTGCTGAAGACACCTAAGATGACCATGCAGCACCCAGAGACTCATTAGTCTTCTCCAGTTCTGCAAGTGCCCTGAACTGTCCCATCTCTGCAGCTCCATGCCTATCTTTGGCCCATCCCCCAGTGAAGATATTCTCCTACATAATTTCTTTGGGAAGCCCCACACTAACAGAACTGGAGGCAAATACTTGGATGAAGGGGAGAGAGGATGTGTCCTCTTCTTAGTATCATTAAGTGGCTCCCAAACTTTCCTGCCACAACCTCACTTCCAGTTGCAGTTTATGACCCAGCTGCTTGCCTCGGAGAGGGGCAGTCTTGCTTCAGACAGGGGCAGTGAATGTTTTCCAACACCTGAGATGGCTCACATCAGCACCCACCACTTCCCAAGATGTGTCCTAACCACAGCCCTAGGTTAGGAAGTCTTCTGCTAGCTCTCTCCTCTGCCCCATGCAATTTGTGCTCTTCACTGGAGAGTGGTGACAGTTTTCACCAAGAAGAGGAGTAAGCATCTTTAACCTCTTTTCTACACTATGACCTGATACTTAGGGAACTCTTGTTGGACGTCAGAGGGTTGGGTTTGACCCTGCCTATTTGACCTCCACTCCTAATGAAAAGGGGATGGAGAGACTGAATCTTTTATTTACTGGTCATGGTTTAAGCCATTGAACCAATACCTAAATACGGGGGCCCGTACCTTTCAGACTGTTGAACAGTCCTGATACTCTATCTGTGATGGAGGCAATCTATATTCCCTTCAGGGGTCAGGTACCACACCACCCAACTTGCTGTTACCTACCTCCTTCCCTGAATCTACACCTTCACCCCAATTTCAGCATTGACAAATTCTACTTTGTTTCAACTGATGTGATTTAGGGAGTGGGAAGGATGAATGGCTTTTATTTCACATTAAACTGGCATTTCGCAAAGGGATATGGCTGGATTCCATTTCCATTATCTAGTTTGGCCATTATCTGATGGAACTGATTTATTGAAATTATATTACTTCAGCACTCAGTGGTTACTCAATGCCTTCAATGGGAAATTGTTCAGATAATCCACTGGGGCATCATTTAAAAGGACTGTCTAGAGTACTCCTGCAAGTAAGGCAGAAGCATTGGATCAGCATGGCTAATAGCACCAAATGGGAGGCAAAGTTTTGTTGAAAAGGGTTGAAAAAGTAACAATTTATTTGAGAGGATTATCAGAAACACACTGCAGTGTTCTTGAAACTAATCCTATTGATTCCCTCTTCTTTTGATCTTTACTATTTTCCCTATATCAGGCAAGTTGGAGGAATAAAAATGTGCTTCAGGTTCAGTTCACTCTTATTACTTCACTTATCTGTATTCTACAGAGTCTCACATAGACAAGTTAATCTTTTATTTATCTGAAGAATATTTTATATGTATTAACCCGTAACAGCCTTTTCTACGACTGCAACAGTGAAAGTTCTATCAGCAGTAGCATCATGAGTATATTAGCCTCATTTTTAAAAATGTAGTTGCAAAAATATGGTATGAGTTCAGACTCAACGCTCAACTTCTCAGTCAGAGGGCAATTGTTTTTTCTTGACAGTATTTTTATGAATATATTTGAGAAGGGGCAAAATTAAACGAGGAGGAATTTCTGAAGTAGTGTTGCAAAAGAGGCTCTTCTACAGTAATGCAGAAGATAACTACCAAGCAGAGATATCTATAAATACCTAAAATGGGAAGCAGCAGAAACAGTTTAAAGCATCTTCATGCCTACTCAGTGCAGTATGCTATAGAACACCTAATTGAGAGCATCTAAATGTAATTTTGCACTTAAGAGATCCTTAAAATCACCTTTTGGTCCTTCTCTATTTTCAAACTCCATAATGAAAGTGAAATCCATACATCCCAAAAGCTTAACTTTGATGGTCACAAGTTGCACGGGGACCATCTAATCTTTGAAAGTCCTGCTAAAACACATACTTTTGCATGAGCTTTTCTCAACCTTTTCAGATTAAGGTTTAGAATGTTTGTGGGGGTTTTCTTGCTTGTCTGTTCATTTTTATGAGAGACCTAAACTTCTTATATCCATTATAGAAATTAAAAAATTCTATCAGTGATGTTAATCACAAGTCTATAAAATCTACATGTAGCCTGGGTGAGATTTCTGTGAAAAATAGTGTGAATCCCACATCCAGATACTGTCTTTGGTTTATTAATAGTATTAGACTGATAACACTATCTGAAATCCTTTCTGCACCCCCTCACTTGTCTTCTGGAGGCCACTGTGTGTCACACCACACCAGGTGAGAAATGTTGCCATAGGCTGACCAAAACTATTAGCTCTGGAAAAACTGGTCAGTGGTATGCAGAAGCATCATAATGGTTCCTTTTTGGCCTTAAAATCTAAGAAAAGTACAGTCAAAGAGCATTCAGGGAAAGATTAACAGGAAACTCTGTATCGGTCTGCAGAGAAGAGGGGAAGACTGAACCTGTAATTTTGCAAAGTTCCAAATAGCTGAACTGTGCCAATTAGTGTTAATAACACTTCATCTGAAAGTGGGTCTTAAAAAATGTTTTCTTGTCCCAGAAGAAAAATCATGGTTTTATAATAAATAATTATGTTGAGGTTTGTGATTATAACCATTAAAACTGCATATTTATGAAGCAGAATAGTTGCCTTATTATATGCTAGTAAAGTAGACTGTACTAAAATAACGGCACATCTTGTAAATGAAAAAGTGGCCGCTGGCTTCATCAGTTTCCCCAGCTTCTCATTGAATCTCCCTTGGGGATACCACCTAGGTGTCTCAAGACATGTGCACTCTAGCCACTGCTATTACAATAGCACTGAACAGTAAATATCCTCCAAGCTAGTGTTTAGCTGCTAGGGGAGGCACTCAAAATAATTGAGACCTCACTAAGGCCCAGCTGTGCTGAAGCAAAGGCTGCCAGTGGTGAGGACCAGTGGTGCTGGCTACGCCTGGAGGGGCTGCTGGTGGCAAAGGGCTGTGGGGCTTTAATCTTCAGCAGGAAGTGGTCTTAACTGTCTTCCATGCAGTTACCTGCTGTGAAGGAGCCTCCCTTCAAGTGGCAAGGAGAAGTTCTCTGGTGGGAGAGACTCTGAGGAGCAAAGAGAGGAGAAACCCTGCCAGGCAGGACATCTAGGGCAGGTGGGGACATGGGTCTGGGAAGGAGAGGTGTGAGCAGGGGCCTGGGAAACCCTGGCTTAAGAGTACTGGGGTGCTGGGTGCTTTTGGGCTAGAATCCTGGGATTTAGGATGAAGTTAGAAGTTTCTAGCACAGTAGGGGAGGGAGCAAGGGATGCTGTGTGATAAAAGGGTTTAAGAAGTCACCATGAGACAAGGTACCCCTAATGAGGAATACAGATCGTAAGCAAAGGTATAAACCACCAAAACAATTCTCTTCATTGCCTCTAGCCCCCATCCTCTTTTTTTGGTGTCTGGCATATGGAAGTCCTGTTTTCCAAAGCTTAAATGCCCTTGGCATGAGGGATGACCTGATCCTTATGATGCCCTTTAACTTTCAAAACCTTTTTATGATATTCTTCTCAATTGACTCTTAGACGTAATAGGTTCTTACTGGCTTAGAGGGATGATCAGGTTTTGGACTGACTAAGGATAAGAATAAATGCTTAGATCACGACCATGAGGAGAAGCCTCTGAATATCAGTGTCAGATTTTGTGCTGTTCACATGTTCAGAATTAGCCTGGAATAAAGCCATTACTAGTGAGGTGAAGGTCTGCAGTGGATACAAAATTATTCAGGGGGTTCAAAATTAAAGCTGAACTCAGAATGCTACTGAAGAAGTTCACAATATTAAATGGCAAAACGACAGATGAAATGGCGAATTCACATGGGAAAAAATACCAATAACAATACATGAATAGTGATGGATTTTAAATGAGCTGCTACTGCTCAGCAAATGAAGTTTTGTAGCTGTCGTGGCTAGTTCTCCTGAGACATCAGTCCAGTCCTTAGCTGTGATTGCAAAGGCACAATGCATATGAGGCACTATTAGAAAAGAATGAAAAGGAGAACATAATCATGGCACTTCTCATCCTGAATCCTTTACACGTTTCTTGTCATGCCATGTCAGGAAGAATATGGCAGAACTAGGCTCATCTACCTGCTAGATGACCTTCACCATTCATTTGTTCTGAACATAACAAATGTCTGAATACTTGGGAGGCTACTGCTTCCCTTGTGCAGAAAGAAATTAGCTCCTCTATCACTGTCTCTGTTGGAGGAGAGGAAGCCATCCTACCTTGCCTCTTAGCTGGAAGGCTAAAGCTTGTTCATGTTAAGGCAAACTCACAGTCTGAAGTTGATAAAGCTTGAGGTGGAAAGTCCACCCAGAGTTTGGGAAGTTATATTAACAGCAAGAATAGATTTCCTCAGAGATTTAGTGTGGTACCAGGACTACCAGTGTTGGTTGGTACCTTTTCTAGTTGGTTAGTACTACATCTAAGCAGTACAGTTTGTACTGGCAGCTGTGCTGGTTAGGGCAACAAGCAGCGACCTTGAAGTCAGTTCATTCTCAATGTGGTTTTGCTCTGGCCAAAGGTGGTATCCGTCATGCTCCCTTTGCCAACTTTGGGGACATCTTAGGCTTAGCAATGAGACAGCTTAACTATCTTGCATTCATGAATGTCTTTTTCTGAAGCTGGCAGATGACTTGAAGCTGGTCACTGGGATGACAGCATCTGAATTCCTTTTAAATGGTTTCAGGACAATGCAACCCTGAGATCTTGGTGGCTGCAGTCCTCTCAGGGAAGAGGGAGCCCATCTCCTCACACCGCCAATGACCTCTCCCCAGACTCATCACATTCCTCCCTCCTCTGAATGCGAGATGGGCATCACTGCTCCATAAATCTCATCAAAGCCAAGCAGCAGCACAATTTCTGTTGGGTCCAGGGGGTGCCCTAAAGGAAATAATTACATAAGAACATCTGTAAAGAAACCAATCCACATGAAGGGCACAGTATATTTTTCTAGTTTTTCTGCTTCTTTAATTTTAGTCTTGGTAGTCATCTATCCAATGTAATACTCGATTCAAGTAAATTCCTGAATTTAATCCAGAAAAGCATCAGTAGAAGTTGCAAAATATTTTTTTAAGAACTTCAAAAAGTAAAAACAGAAAGTAAAAAGTATTTTTAAAATTTGGATTTTCAAGGTCAGCATGAACTGTGCAGGGAGAACAGGACTGTCTAAAATGAATTATACGGACAGCCATGTTCATACCTGGGTAACCCAAACCTAGAATACCGTATTAAAATGTAAGACTGTGTGGTTTGTAGGTGAAATAACATAAGAATATCCCTAAAGGAAAAATTCTGAATTAATCTTTCTTCCAGCCAATCTCAGAAAAACAAGGATAGGCTACAAATTACCTCCATAATAAATATGGTTCTTACAGGTGATTTACCATACTAAATAATTCTTTTGGAGATAAGTTTGAAGGGTAAAGTTATGGTGTCAAGTTGGAATATGGTTTTAGAAAGATTGGGAAGTTGGTCATCCATGGCAAGCTTATCTCCCTGTTGTCCATGTAGTTGAAGTGGTAACAACTCTTATAGTTTTATCTTAGGTTTCCTGATATTTGATAGCTTTCTTAAGCCTCAGCTACAGAAGTCACAAGATTATGAAAAAAACAACATTCATTAAAACCCAGAAATGTTTAAGACATGCCTTAAGAGAAAAGCCAGAAAGTATGACCAAAAATACACTCTAAAAATAACAGAAAGAGAACAAACAGACTGCTACAACCTCTTGTTTGATAAAAGACTCCTAGTTAAATTGATTGTGCTTTTTTTTTGGTGGATGGCTTGACTTTTGAAACTTTGGGGCTGGCAAAAGTCCAAAATGATAATTTTTTACACAAAAATCAAGCTTACCTGACTGACTGAGTAGCAGAAACTTCCACCAGACCAGAACCGACTTGTATAAAACTGATTCCTTACCTTGTACCAGATGCATGAATTGCATGGCAGAAAATGTATTGCACATGTCAGAACAATGTTTAGGGAACATCAGATTTCCTAATGGTAGCTGGGCGAAAAGTAATCTAAGTATCACCATATCATGGCTGAATTAATGGAAATCCCTCCATAATACTAAAATGCATAACCTACTGTTTGCAATGTTTAAAATAAGTTGAATGAACACAATTGACCCTTGGTCAAAATTCTTGGAAGACCATATAATTACAATAGAGGTGATTTGGTTCACTAGGAACACTAAATGACATAAAATGTAATTATTACACCCAGGCTGTATTATATGCATCATATGCCTTCTATTTGATTTGTATAAAAGAAAAGTGGCCTCCAAAGCACCAACTTTAAATGCGAACAAGGCATGGTGATTTCACTGTAGAAAGCTCTTGCACTGGCCAGTGCAGTATGAATAATATTTCAAGAAGTTTTGCAACCAGATATGACTCTAACTCCTCGCTTGGATCTAGGTTTCTACCTCTTCTCTTGTATCTTGTGAACAGATATATTATGGATACTCTGTGTGATAAACAAACTCCCTTTTACAATTTTTGGTGTTGGGATTTCTGAGTATCAAAAAAAGGCATTGCTTGAATAGGATATATTCAGGGTGGGGAAACTAGCCCTTGCCAAATGCTGATTACACTTTTCAAAAACATTTTTATGCCAAACATTAACCACAATTGTTTATCCGATAATAATAAGAAAAAAAGCATGTACTCACATGCCTTGCAAAATGAAGTCATGGGTTGAATTCAGGCCCCAAGGCCACAGGTTTTTCTACCCTTATCACACTTCAAATTTAGTTGGGATTTTGTATCAAGCATATATTTTAGCAGATGGAAATTAGAAGTATAAATGCCACTTTTGATTTAAGTTCAATGGTTACGAACCTTAGATGGGTACTTCCTGTATTTGCTATAGACATAGGCAATAAGATTCTAGTGTGCAAATGTAAATGAAGCTTTGTTTCCATATTTATGTATCTGTCTTATTTGAAACCATAAAAATATGAAAAGGTTAAATGAGAGCTGGTTTGTTCCTAGAAGCCAGTCCTGACCAGAAAGACAGGGTTTAGGTTACTGTATGGCCCCATATTCACTTGCTAGTACTCATTTTAAGAGGACACTTTGGGAAAATATTGCCTGTATTTGCTTTTCTTCTAACCTTGTTTTTTGTCTTATTTTGGTTTTCTTCTTTCTTTTTATTGTCTTCCAGGCAGACCCCGTGTTGTTCAATATGCATGAAATGGTATGGAACAAAGACATCAGAAATTACAGTGAAGAACAAACCATTACATTTGCTTGCAATGCAAAAAAATACATCCCCTAAAAAAAAAAAAAAAGTCAAAGTTTGTAAGTTGGGATTTACTTTGCATGTTACTGATCAAGAATAAGTCAGTGGCACTTGCCTGCCTGGCATATGTGAAAAAAAGTAAAATAAAACAAAATCTCTAGGGCACAAAGTATGTGATATAGCCGCTATAGCTGAAACACACTATGGAATAAAAAGGGATTGCAGGTTGTGAGCCCTTTGTCATTTTTAAATTTGCTGCAATCAGTCTTCCGTTACATGAGTTAAGGGGATTGCATATATCAGTGTAAATGTTCTGCCTATAAGGTCATAAAGACTGAGCCGTTTTCCTCTGGAGGGTTTGATGGGAGCTGAGCAGTTCTTAGGATGCCTCACCCCATGCAACGTGCTAATGGGAAGCTGAAGGGTGTTAGCATCTCCCCAAAGCAAAAAAAGAAAAAGTCAATCATTCTTGGCAATGGTCCAAGATGGTCTCCTTTCAAATTAATCTGTGCCATTCTTCAGTCTCATTACGAATTAGAGACTCGCTGATTCCTGTTGACATTAATATCACAAAGGGAGAAATAGCCTCTCCATAAAAAGCAGAAGAAATTACTGCAACAGAAATATTTAAGGCCAAACTCTGCACTTAGTTACCCTTTGGTAAGGTTATTACAGATTAGTGTTGATAAATGATATGTGGAAAATGGCTCATCTTGGTTAAATAACGCTGGCCTGCTTTTCAGTGCTGTGGAGTGATTTTCAGCTGCGGGCATTTAATACTTCTGCAAAGGAATGTCCCAGTTCTCCGCAGTATCCTTCCATTTGGAGTTGTATTTTTTGTTTGGTTTTTTTTTTTTTTTTTTGTATTATATCATACACTTTTTCTTCCAAATTCTCTTTTCCTTTGAAGTTTGTTATATGGAAAAAATAAAGCTGCTTAATGAAATTTTTATTATGTTGGTGCAGTTTGCATGGTGAATTTGGGACTGAAAGACAAATCTGATTTGTCACTGTAGCAATCGGGTGTAAAGGCAGTATGTTGTTGTGCCTTTGATCCCAGATCGTCAGCAGTCTTAAAGTGGCATGGCTGATCTTGCCTATAGAAAGATAGGTTTTATTTGAGGACTTGGAGTCCAGCATTAAATGCACTTGCTACACATGCAGTGAAATTACAGCACTGACAGTGCCTGTCTGCAGAAAAAGAGGAAAGGTAATAGTTGTAAAGGATAAGGTGTGGGGGTTTGAATCATAGAATCATAGAATACTTTGGGTTGGAAGGGACCTTTAGAGGTCATCTAGCCCAACCCCCCTGCAGTGAGCAGGGACAGCTTTAACCAGATCAGGTTGCTCAGAGCCCCAGCCAACCTGACCTGGAATGTTTCTAGCGATGATGTTTGGTGGGGTTTTGATTTTTTTTTTTTTTTTTTAAATGAGGGAACTATTTAAAACTCTAGTTTTTGCACAGTGTTTTAAAGTGATGATTCAATAAAGCTTTAGTAATATGGATGTCAAATGGAAAACAAAAGCAGCCACTGTAGCTACAAGCACACTGTAGTGGAGATGGATTTTCTATGGATTGAAATAGGGTTTTCTCTTTAAATACAGACATGGTGTCAAGTTGTTATGAGATTTGCAGTGGGAAGTGGAAACAATTTAAATTTACAATTATTTGACATCATTCATTAAATCATAGAACTGTAATTCCTAGGCTTGAAAGGGACTGGAAGAGTTCATTTAGTCTATCCCCCTCTCCTCATGGATATCTCCATCAAGCCACCTCTAACCATGCAGGCTCCACAAACCTCCTCGTAATCAGTGCTTCACTATTGTAATGATCAGAAAAAAAAATTCCTAATGGTAAACTTGAATTTTTCTTGCTGCAACTTCAGCACGTTATTGCTTGCCCAGCTCATTGTGAGCATGGAGAACAGATTCTTCCCTTCTTTGCAACAGTTTTTTGTATCTTCTCTTCTCATCCCAAGCAGTCCATCTTTTTTCATAGGACAGAGGTTTCCAGACTTTTCATCATTCTCACTGTTTTTGTCTGGACCATCTCCAAGGAGGGCATGTCTCCAAGTGCAGCAGTCAAACTTTAAACACAGTATTGCAGATGGGGCCTTAATGTCATTGATTTTTTTTGGAGGCTAACCTCCTGTTCAAACAGGAGCTTGCTTCTCCTGCAATGGCAAGACATCACTGTCTCAGCCTGTGAGCTGCTCAAGCCTCTGCTCTGTTTTTGCAGGACCGCTATATAGCAACACATTGCCTCACCTATATTTGTGGAGCTGGTTATTTCTGCCTCAGTTCAGGACCTAAATTTATCTTCAGGGTTTATACAAACACTTTCCAGGATGTGTTACAGGTGCCTGAGGTCAGATGCTTGGTTCACAGGTAGCAGGATTCCCAAAGCCACAGAGATTTAGAAATTGCTTTTTGAAACATGCTCACCAAAAATGTTGGTGAGGGGCAGAAAGGAAGCAGTGACTTTATTCAGTTGAAATGTGAAGAATCCTCCCTGAAATGTTGGTCAGGTCCAACAGTAGCTCCTTGTCCCTGGTGATTTTTCACACGTACCTCAGCACAAGGTGTAGACATAGCATTTCATCTTACTCTGAGTATGCTTAAGTGGAGTGTTTACTATAAGGTAACACAGGAAACAATATTAGTGCTAAAATAAGGCAATGTGAGCAGTAGTTCAGCTTGTATGGGCAACCATTACAAGCATCTTCTGCCATCACAGCTTTTGTTAAGTTAATGGGAAATGAGATGCCACAGGAATTCTGTAAGTAAGAGGCAGAAATGACCTCAGGCTTTCTGTGAGCAGAAAGTCAGAAAAACAGGTTGATTGCTATATAGCCAACAGATATGATTTTTCCCTTCTTCAGACTGATTTACAATCATCTTATCATATCCACTTACATTATATAGACTAAGATAATTTTATATTACTGTTTAAGATAATGAAAAGGAGATCCAGTGCTGACTTTGCAGCTGTGCTCATGTGATTATTTTTATCTGTAGGTACTACAAAACCATAAAGTTACCTAAGTGAGGCAAGATTTTCTGCCCTAATAGCACCCTATTAAAATAACCCTTAATTTTGTGGGTTTTCCTAGTTTTATGCTTGCTTTAATTAAATATCCATACAACAATTGACTGCACACATTCTTTGTCATTATATTATATGCATTTTATATGCCATGACTATATTGCATTGTTCTTTATTTTTTCATTGTACTGCATATTTAAAATATGAAATACAACTTATTTTATGTACTACCAGGAAAATTTTTGGGACAGATTTCTCGAACCTTTTGCACCCTACATTATGTGTAGGAGATCAACAAAACAAGGTGGAATGAAAGAACAAGGTCTGAACTTGTTTAGTGTTACAAAATAAATACCATTTTTTTAGTAAGTAGAAGACTGAGGAATTCTGGGGAGGACTAGAAAGCGTCCACCCATATTCAAGTGTCTGTGGCTGGCTGTTGTCAGAGAACTGATTGTAAGCGTGCCAGAGCGACAACTGCAGATACCTGGTGATTTTTTCAAACTACTCTCCAGGAGCTGGCAGCATTCACCAGCTGGCAAGTGCATCTCAGGTTTCTCACATAACCTCATTTTTCAAACGTGTACACACACAAATAATTTCCGTTAATCTTTGTAAACATAAATGTATGCTGGAGACTTGAAAATTTCAGTTCTCTGCTCTGGAGCTTTTCTTGCCTACCCAAACTCAAAACTCAGGTCTTTTCAGATCTCCTGGGAATATATAGGTGTCAAAATCAGTACAGCCCATCCCACATGCTCCCCTGCGCATGCCTTTCTCCGTCTTCTTCCTTAGTCATTGGGAACTCATTTTCCCTATCATTCAGGCCCATAACACCAATTTTCTTCCATGACTTTGGATCCATATGTTTATACTGAGCTTGTCCCTGAATTTTTGTGACTCTGCATCTCTAAGATCTTTTCTGTCCATCCAGATTTTCATTCAGGTTCCTACTATATTTCAATTATTGCAACAGCATCATCTCTAATACATTAGTGACATATTGGCTCTTCTATAGCCTTCCTCACTCAGCCAAAAATGACAGTCTCCATCACCTGCTTTTTATATTTTTAAGGCAAACACTAACTTTCTCTCTCTTGTAATGCCTCCATCCCACCCTACCAAGACTCCTAGAAATGCCCTCAAACTTGTCCTGTTGCTCATTAGATGTCTCATGAGTGTTGCCACAGGGACAAGCAGGTGAGCTGTCAGCATGAACAGCAGCAGAGTATCTGCAGCTGCGGTGCTGAGACCTTGAAGATCTCGGAGCTTATTGGGTCAAACTGGCTTTTGGTCCTCCATTTGTAGAACACGTTAGAGCAGCTGAGTCCAGTTCTGTGGCTGGGTTCTTAGGCACTACTACAGTACAAAAAATGACTACTATTAATAATTACAGTGTCCCAAGGGAATGATGGCATAAGAGCTGTAGAGCAGAGTCATGCTTTGTGTATACTCTTGCAGTGCTGATGTTTACAGTAAATCCACACCCATGTGTGTGAGTAGCTTTGATTTCCTACAGTTCACCCCGTGCCTGCTTCTTCCCAGCCATTTGTTGTATTGTTTTATCTCCATTCGATACAGAAATAATACAAGAACTATATTAAATTGCTCTAATTTTGTCTACCTAGAGCCCGAATTGTCAGAGACTAACTAAAAGCTTTGCTCCAACAGTGCCAAATAAGCACAACCAGAGGGAGCTGAATTACCAGTGACGGATAAGGAAGAAAAGTTTAAGGAGAGTGTAACTTGTGCCATCCCAGTATGCTGAACAGAGCACTTGAGTAGTCAAGACAGTATAAGTCCAGGTATGATTTAATGTACTCTACAGCAAGTTGCCAGATGTCCTGACCTTGAGAATAACTCATTAGACTCAGGTGTTTTTCTGGCTGAGGAGGCAGTGCTGTTTGACTGGAGGGAGCCTGCAGCAGCAACAGCAACACCTACCTGGATTTGCTGGTGGAGCACGTTTCTGGTTTACAGCCTGTCTTCTGTAAGCACAAACGCCAGGAGCCTTTTTTGTTGCTTTTCGTTCTTACTTTAAATGCAGTCTCTTCTCACTTTCCATTTTAAATGGAACCTCTTTTCCACTTGGGAGGGTTTTTAATGTTTGCAGGTATTTTTCATTTTTATAAGGAAAAAGCTAGTTGACTAACACGTTTCATGCTAGCGATATCACTCCTTTTTGGGCTGCTTTGGGAGTCCAAGGAAATGCTAGTCGTCAGTAAGTGTAGATGATACCAGCGTATAGCACAGTTTATAGTATTGCAATGTAAAGGCAGATGATCAAAAATATCACCTGTCACATCTACCTTTGAAAATCTTCCCCATAGGCTTACTGTTTGTCAAAAGCAGCCTCTTAACTAAAATTCGTGGTACGAAGGGGAGTTCTCTGCAGAAAATATACAGAAAATATACAGATATAATTCCACAGAGAATGTAATTAAAGCAGGAGAACATAACAAGCTTTTTAAAAAAAGAAGTGTTACCAGGAAAGACCAAGGATTAGCCGCTGGATAAAAGAAGTGTTGAAAACACACTTGAAAAAGAAACTAATAATGAACATGCATGGCTATGCATAGCCCTTACACTTCCAAGCAATGAAAAGCTTTAAAAGTTTAATCAACATTTTAAATAATTCAGACATTCCTCCGTCTATTTTATGTATTCCCAGTTTGGAGAGCACAAGGAGACAGTATTTCCACAACTATAAATGTAGCAACACCAAGTCACAGTCTTATGAACAGCAGTGCAGTTACCCACACTGCTGATTTTTCAGAACAGTCTCCGATATAATTTTGGTCTGGATCAACCAGAAGTCTTCTAATTATTTTCAGGAGTGGTTAGGGTGTTATCACAGGCTGGGGGAGGCTATCAAATGGCAGCTTGCACTCACTCGCAGTGCTTTGGAAAAAGCAGACAGCACGGGCACAGGCTGCTCCGTACCGGTTGGCTTCAGTGCTGGAGCATGGTCCCAGCATCTTTAATTGAGTCATGTTGGGACAGGCAGAAAGCACTGCCATATAACACCACTAACTTAATCTTAAAAAGTAGTATGCTTACTGAGATGTTTCCTGTAATGAGTTATATCTGAATTGTTGTTTCACAAATAAGCAAGGAAGTGAAAAAATGCTAGATTATAATGGTGGTACTCACCAGGCAGCCACGGCACTGAAGAGACTGTGTGGATCTCACCTGAACTGGTTTCACATAGTAAGAACAGGCCATTTCCCATGCTCACCACCCCAGGAAACTAAGATAAAAACTCAGACTATATTTAAAACCAAACACAGCTGCTGGGAAGAGCTGTAGCTGGTGGTCCTGGCCATTGCTCCCCACCGCTTTCAGCCCTGGGGGGCTTTTATGGGACCAGGCACCTCTGAGAAGGAAAAGAAGGGCGAGAGGTGTGGGCAAGCTGAGGTGGAAAAGTAATTTCATACAAGAAAGACAAAGGGAGGGATTTTCAGAAGCACCGAAGGAAGAGGATTTTTCCCTCTCAATTGAGAAGCTGCTGGATCAGGCCCTAAGTCACCTCCGAAGGAGACGCAAACCACCTGGCAGGTCTGACAGAGCTCAGGAGCAAACCCAGCCCTTCCCCGACACTGCTGCTTGAGCCGCTGGTCATACTCTGACTTTCCTAATTTTCGATATGCAATTATTTCACGACTGAAATGGCAGGCCTAAATGCAAAAAGAAAATTTTGAAGCTGTAATTTTCCAGCTGGTAGGAACACATCTCCAGAGTGAAAAGTGCTTGTCTGGTGCAAAACGTCTTGGCTTAAATTTAAGCCAGCCGTGGTATTTAGTGACATCTAGGGACCATCTTCGAGTATTACAGTTTCTGGAAACGACCTGTATCTCCATGGGTCTCCAAACAGCAACCAGGGGTTTGAACACTAAACCATTACTTCCAGCTGCGGTGGTAAATACTGAAGTCTGCGGACAGACGTTTCCATCTCTGCAGTGACTGAGAAGTGCAATAGGTCTGTGGAAATAAATAAGTGCTGAGGCATTACTTTATATTTTAAATGAAACATTCTGAGTTACTTAAATATTGCAGTTTTCGATCGGATTAGAAAATTTTTGCCATAACTCTGTTTACACCCCTTTTTTCCCCATGAAATTACATGCCATTTACCATTTGTGGTCTTTTTTCAAAAAAGTGCCGTAATAGTCTTAGGGCATTCTGACAAAGGCTGCACTGGAAATTTTTTCATTGGGATGAACATAAAGATAAATCACTTCTCATAAAACGCTAAAATTCTGTGGCTGATGAGTTATTTTTTTCTAAAGCTAAAACTGCTACCAAAAGAATTGGAAACTGCACAGGCATGCTTCTGGGCTAAAAATTCTTATCCAAATATTTGCTTATGGTGCATCCCTACAGATAGAATCGTTTAGGTTGGAAAAGACCTTTAAGATCATCCAGTCCAACTGTTAACCTACACAACCAAATCCACACTAAACCAATCAAGGGTAGACTAGACTAAACCATGTCCTGAAGTGCCACATCTACCCATTTTTTGAACAGTTCCAGGGATTGTGACTCCACCACCTCTCTGGGCAGCCTGTTCCAATTCTTGACTACCCTTTCAGTGAAGAAATTTCTCCTAATTTCCAGCCTAAACCTCCCCTGGCACAGCTTGAGACCATTTCTTCTCGTCCTATCGCTAACTACATGGGAGAAGAGACCAACACCCACCTCACTACAACCTCCTTTCAGGCAGTTGTAGAGAGCGATAAGGTCTCCCCTCAGCCTCCTCTTCTCCAGGCTAAACAACCCCAGTTCCCTCAGCCACTCCTCATAAGACCTGTGCTCCAGACCCTTCACCAGCTTCGTTGCCCTTCTCTGGACACGCTCCAGCACCTCAATGTCTTTCTTGTAGTGAGGGGCCCAAAACTGGACACAGTATTCCAGGTGCGGCCTCACCAGCACCGAGTACAGGGGGACAATCACCTCCCTGCTCCTGCAGGCCACACTATTCCTGATACAGGCCAGGATGCTGTTGGCCTTCTTGGCCACCTGGGCACACTGCTGGCTCATGTTCAGCCGGCTGTCTACCAACATCCCCAGGTGACAGGATAGTCACTATTGCCTCACCTTTCAGTTCAAAACTCAAGACTACTAAATGTAATGGTCTTGAGACATTATGTTTACATTTATTCCTATAGCAAATAATAATTGTTATTTATTTTGTTATATGAATTAGATGTTATTAACTTGGAAACAGTTGCTACGTTAGACACTGCTGGTGCAAGATTGTAAGGACTAATCAGTATTTAATCTATACTAAACCTACATAACAGTTATTTAAAAAAATGTGGTATTTTTAAGAGTAGCAGCCTGTTTCTATGGGCAAAATAAAGACCAGTAACCCTTAGATTTAAAGCCAGTGCTACCGGTGCTTTTGCTGCATGAGTGCAAGCGGGAGCAGCATGTGCCTGGGCGGGTGTCGGTGGTGGCATCTGACCCTTGGTGGCTGTGGGTGGCCAGGCAGCCCTTGTGAGCAGTGTCCCAGCCCAGATGCACGCGATGGCCCAGCCTCTGGTGGGTTTGCTCTGAGTTGTGCTCACCCCTCTGCAAAGTGCTGTGAGCGCGGGGGACTTATTTATCCACTACACAGTAAATATAGGGGGGTGCAGGCAGCATGTGCTTGATCACATTTGAGAGTAAGTTATGAAATAACTTAAAGCATTATTGGTTAAGGAACAAGATTCTCGTTGATGCATTTCTCATTTGCGTATATTCAACAACTGTAAGTGAATGAACATCAGTTTCTTCTTAACCAGCACTTTTCCTCTTCCAATCCCACTTTGGAGAGTTGGGGAAGCTGCTTTTAATGCAATTTACCCTTCAAGTCCCCTGCCGTTGGTATTTCTAGGAATCAGCCACTCGGGAAGCAACTGCTGAGCTCGAGGATCAGGTCTGAACGTCATGTAACCTACAGCCTCGTACCACACTGCCAGCTACTCCTGACGGCACGGAAGGAGTTACAATGGGTATTTCAGGGCAAGAGGGAAGGACGAGCACCGTGCTGCTTACCCCGAGTGGTGGGGGGCTCCCAGGAGGTCCCAGCTGTGCTTGGCATGGGAGCGCAGCAGCAGTAGGTCCTGGGCAGCGCAGGTCTCAGGGGCCGTCAGTGCCTTCTTTAAACAGACCACTGCGGGAGCCAGCATGAACAGGGTGCGTTCTTCACAAGGTATGTCCCAAACTAAAATGCCTCTAATAAAAAACTTCTCCTTTCCTCCCACCCAAAGCCGCTTGGGATTACAGCAATGAATGCAAACCCAGAGACCTTTGGTCATACCATTCTACACAAAGAATACTCTGGAGATTTAGCTCTCATGACAGGATTCTTTCAACCTCAGGATTACTTTGCTAAGAAGCCAGCTGTGCTGTAAATACAAACATGTCCATGCTCAGAGGCAGGCCCTATGTGGGGGAGAAATGCCAGGGTGGACTGAACAGCAGGATGAGCTGTGGTGGCAATCATGGGTCCTTGCACTGTCACGGTAATCATATTGCCAGCACCTGTGATGCCTGGTAACCATACCAGAGGCTGTTCCTGCTAGGAAGTCTACTGGTTAAATAGAAAGAAAGACTAGAAGAGCCATGAAAGGACCTTGTAGTCTACAATCCCAGAGTAGGTTCTACATTAGACCACTAGAGCCCATATCTATCCGCTTTTCCAAATTTAGTGAGGGGTGTCAGAGCATTTCAGTGGTTCTCATCTAAGCTGTGGAAGTCTCCTCCAGAACATGATTTCGGTATTTGGTGGGCAGCCTTTCCTCTGGCTATCGAAGTTGCTCAGGCCATAGATGTGTAGCCCTTGTACCACAATCTACAAAAAAATGGCATTAATTTTGACTTACATCTCCAGTGTGGCAATCTCAGTAACTAGCTCTGCTGACAGTTCATTTCTCAGTATGAGGTTATGTACCAGGGAGTGGTGGAGGGTGACATGCTTACTTGTTTATTTGCTTTATTTTTAAACTCAGACATGTTTTTTAAATGTTGCCTGTAACACTATGCTGCTGGGAGGGATCCCAGTGCTTTTCATTCCTTGAGGTTTTTGGGTTACTCTGCTGGTCTCTGGAAAGCATTTAGTGCACATGCTTATGACCTGGGAGCCGTTTGTGCTATTACAAACATATTGCTGATAACACTCTGTTCCAATTTGAATTTCATATTGCACATCTTCACAGGGATACCCCAGCTTTCAGTGAGCACCAGTCAGACCACAAATGATGCTGCCTGCTCCTGCGCTGCTCAGCTCCTGGACTGCTCAGCTCAACAGCACTTACTCCATGGGTCTGGGCACTTGTGCATCCCTTTTGTGGTCCTGCTGCTCCACTGACAGCCCCACCAAGAGAGCGGCTACGTCGTGCTGGCCCCTGCTCCACATGGACGTGGCTCCTCTGCCTTCCTGAGAGAAGCAGCTTGTGCCTGGTTGACCTTGGGTGGAGGCGGAGAGGGCATGAGGCTGCCTGCACCAGACCACGTGCCCTTGCCCTGCTGTTTGGTGGTCACTTGAGGTTCCAATTCTTCTCCCTTCTGCCATCTGCTTCATATAGGCTTTTCTCATGTTAATTACTAACCTACTTATTTGCTTATGAATAGGGTAAATTACGTTTCCCCCTGGAGAAATCAAGTGCTCCCAATCTGAGGTTCCTTCAGAGACAAACCTATGCCCAGGCTCAACAGAAATAATTGCCTTTGCCCCAGCGTAATGACAAAGAGATAAGTAATCTCTGCAGCCTGGCAGTTTGGTGAATCTATCTTCTCTTCCTAACGGCTGGATTAGAGGCTTTGTGCTCCCAGGCTCTGGAATAGTTTCCATCTCTCAGAGAATACAAATAATTGCTAAGAACAAACCATGCTATCACAGTTGTCATATATTTCTTGGTTGAGTTATCAGCAATAACTTATCTATTATCCAAGGTTTATTGTTCTGGCACCTTTGAGAACCATACATGAAGCACAATGAATATAAATCACATTGCATTTTGACAGTATCTTAAGATTTATGGAGAAACCAAAGAGAAAACAGAACCATTTTGTATGTGGAAAGGATGGGAAAATTATTGATTCAAAAAACACTTAGAATGGTCTCGGTCTGGTAAGACAATGTGAGCATAAGTTTAACTTCAGATCCATGGAATAATGCCAGTAACCTGAAAACAGTAAGGGATTGTTAAGCAGCTTCACTGAAGTCAATGGGGAGCAGGGAGGGAAACATTTTTGACTTTCAAAGTTACAGGTAGTCTTACAGAGAATGGTTTTGAAAATCCTGCCTGCAATTCATACTGTTTATAATATGCTAACAGTCACGAGGAAGTCTTTTCTATTTGGTTTTCAACAAAAAATGTTTGCCACCAGAACAGGGGGAACAGCTAAAATACAGGGAAGCCTGATTACACCCATGAATCTGTGTTTGACCCAGCAACCCTGAAGCTATAACGCCACTACCATTTTCCCTGAAAAATATTTGATATTTAGTCTCTCTTGTACAGACTCTTTATTTCCTTCTAGGTCCTGTAATACGCCTCTAATCATTAAGGTGATTCCCAGAGCATGGAAGTGACACAGTTCCTTATAAACTTTGTTCGGCCCACCTGAGTCCTAGGCAAAAAATTCAGCTTCGAATCAGATGGAATATACCTTGTGGCAGAAGTAGCTGCTTCTGTTGCGCCAATGCAATGAGGACAATTTGGTTGTCAGTCCTGCCCCTGGCTGTCAGTCCTGCCCCTGGCTGCCTGCTCAGCTAAAAGCGTTGGTCTCATGACACTGTCATGGTTCAACCCAGCAGGCAGCTAAACACCACACAGCTGTTCACTCACTCCTCCCCCACAGTGGCATGGGGGAGAGAATTGGGGGAAAAAAAGTAAGATTCATGGGTTGAGATAAAGGCAGTTTAATAGGACAGAATAGGAAGGGAAAATAATAATAATAATAATAATGATAAAAGAATATACAAAATAAGTGATGCACAATGCAATTGCTTACCACCCAGCGACTGATGCTCAGCCAGTTCCCGAGCAGCAGCCCCTCAGCCAGCTTTCCCCCAGTTTATATACTATGCATGGCATCATATGGCATGGAATACCCCTTTGGCCACTTTGGGTCAGCTGTCCTGGCTCTGCTCCCTCCCAGCTTCAGTGCACCCCCAGCCCACTCAGTTGGTACAGCACAAGAAGCTGAAAAGTCCTTGACTTTGTGTAAGCATTACTTAGCAACAACTAAAAGATCAGTGTGTTATCAACATTATTCTCATACTAAATCCAAAACACAGCACTATACCAGCTACTAGGAAGAAAGGCAACTCTATCTCAGCCGAAATCAGGACAACATCCATCTCTGATGGCAGCACAAATCTGCACCCTCAGGAAGACACATCTTATCTTTACCTTGCTACTCCAGTAAGGTGACATCTGGAATAGCAGGTTGGTGCATTTTGATGAATTAAAATTTGATTCCAACTGAAAAATGCCACTGTGATAAAACCTGGATAGTTTGAAACAAATTAAATTGCTTTGGGTTGGATTAATGCCTAGTTTGAGCAAAAGTGTTTTTTTAAAAAATATGCCAATATTTCCACCTCCAAATTAGTTATTATATTAGGCTGGCCATAAACTTTCATCAACCCATATTTTAGAGGTCAGCCACTAAACCAAGTTATTATTTATGCACATAGACGTAATTCTTAGTTTCTAAAATAGTGGCAAAGTAGTTAGAATTCAAAAAAAAGAAGCAAAATGAAGATAGCTTGATTAGGAAACTCCTAGAAAAACTAAATCAGAAGAAACAAATGTCTTAACCAGGTGATTACCACAGAAAAACATAATGAAAAGTGACAGGTACAGAACATCAAGTCCCAGGATAACGACTTGTCCAAAGGCTTTTGTGCTGACTCAAACGAGCAGTTTAGAAACACAAAACTAATGGTCTTTTGAAAAGAGATGATGATTGAGGGTTCATTTAATGCACTACACGACCAGATCTTTGATCATCAGTGACAGGAGGTAAAAAGTTTTCATTGCCTATAAAGGACAGTCTTAAACATCAAACATCGCTTTGTCTACTCAATGGCAATTCCATTTACAAGATTTTCCCCACTATTTCCACTATTTTACAATCCTTAGGTATTATAGAAACTAGCATCTAGGCTTATTTAGGCTCCCTTTCTCATGAAAGATTGGACCAGATGATCTTTCAAGGTCCCTTCCAACCTGGGCTGTTCTGTGATTCTACGATTCTATGAAAACATTGTTTTTCATTTTTTTTTTCTTATACTTTAAGAGGTCTGTTTTATATGTACTATTAAAATAATGAAATTCCTCAAAAAAATGCAAAGATTCTGGTTGTGTGGCAGTCTGCAAACCTCTGCACAGGTGAAAAAACCAAGCAGTGCTTGGGATAAATAACCCATCTTTGGGTCTGAGGTAGAAGTAGCAAATTTGAAGTTAAGAAAGGTCAAGAACAGATTGAGAAAGGCTGTGAAGAGAACAACTGCTCTGAGTTTAATTTGATTATTTTAATGAATTAGACAATTTGAAAAAAAGGAGTGGAGTGGTAAAGGATTTTAGAAGAGGACAGATGATAAGGTCATTAGTCCCAGTGGAATAAAAGAAGAGAAAGGCATTAGCGGAAGAGAAAGCTTAATAGGAAGAAGTTTTTCTATTGTCTATAAAACAAGTGGAATTATGAATTTTAATTTTCAAGTTCAGCTTTTGAAGGGGAAAAGGGTTGAGAGCTCAAAGTCAAAGTGTCCGTTTTATGGAAAATACTGTCCCAATGCTAACCTGATGTTTATGTACATTAGTGAGCGTGTGTTCACCTTGGTGTATACAGCTTGGTTAGTTTTGTCCTCGTAGCACTGTTCTCCATTTGACACCAGGATGAAGCACATCACATTCAGAAAAGGACCAGTGAACTGTCTATACATTTCTTTAGCTCTGTGGCCAAGGAACACTTACTGTGATGGCTACAGAGTGGTGTTGACTGGTTTTAGCACTTAACAGGCATCCATTTAGCATATCAAAAGACAGCACCTCTTCCTACAGATTTTGCCTTTTCTCTGTTTTCAGACTGCTAGGGCTGTAACAATACAAAAAAAAACCCAACCAAAATGAGAGTAAGATATTTAGTATTCTGTCTTAAAGAAAGCAAACCCAAATTTTCAGATACAGCCACCAACTTTTGCTCCTTCTGCCTCACAGAGGCAAAATGAAATGCAGTTTCACCTATGTATTAGATTTCTTTAGCTTTTGGCATAGTCACACCAAACTGTGGGAGCTTTCTGGCTTGCTTTACAGCTTGAAATGCAGTTACAGGTCTTTCTCCTCATGCACAATTTGCACTGTTAGCAGCAGAAGCAGCACAACTGGGAAACTTGCTCTAAGAGGCTGCCACACTTTGCTGGTGGTGACTAAAGCTCAGAAAGATGCTTTAGCGGTGGTACAGTGGGGGAAAGCTGCTTATTGCCCTGTGCTGACCTTTGGAAAAATGTCTTTGCTGTTTAGATCAGACTGATAGTCTTGTCTACTGGAATCGTTTCTGTACCAAATCCACTGAAGTCAAAGGTAGGCATTAATGTTTGAACAGTGCCTGTGTTTTTTAGGTGCCTATCATAGTGGGTCCTTACATCTTAAACTGAGGTCATTAGATACTTCAACCCACACAGATGCTTGCATCTAGCTCCAGCTGTATCTGCTCGCTGCACCTCAGCTCCTTACCATATAAAAAGCTCAGGTATGCGTAGCAAAGTTGCATTGGCTGACACCCACTGATGTTCCACTACACCGTCTTTCTGTCCCCCCTCTGCTAGAGGGTTTGTTGCAGGTGCCATGTAGTGTCAGCTCCAGCCATTCACTCCCTTCTTTTCTTCACCCAATCCACCACAGCCATTGAGACCCTGGAGAAAAGAAAATGGGTGGCATTAGACATGCCTTTGCCAGGTGTTGTCAGCACTGTCAGCATCTCACTGTGTCATCAGGCATTGCAAAGAGGATACAGGAGGAGCCAGGATCTGACCTCACACATTTGGTTTGTTCTTAGAGAATAAAAATACTTAAAGTAATCAAAAAGCAAACCTTAATCTAAGACAACCCCATACATTTTCTCATTGGTTTAGGGGGAAAACATATTTGTAACCCTTTTCATCAACAATTTTAACTGTAACGACTGCACAGCTATCCACTGAACTCTACGCAATCTATGCATCCCATAGAGACTCTTCACCTGTTTAAATAACCAAATCTTTCTCTTTTTCCATTAAACAGCACTAGGGATCTATGCTCAATTTGAGATAAATGAACAGGATACATGAGACAATTACAGACTTTCCCTATATTTTAAGAAGAGTTTGTCAGAGGGGAAACACCCAACCAAACATAAGTAGCATTGTTTCAGGGTAGGCTGTGTGCTTCTGACACAAACACTGTCCATTTGCTAGTTATTCTTATCAGAAAACCCTCCCTGTGATGCAAACACCATAATTTTTAAGTAGTTGAAGCCTTTTACTTACCTATGCCTGTGCTAAGCAGTGTTTTCAGTCTTTTTCGCACCTTTACTTCCATTAAACTATGGTCTCAATTAATTCTCCTTAATTTTAGGCTATCAACTGAATTGAGAGCCTAATAGCTTGAGATGCTGTGAGGCCACTAATACTACCCTCTAGACACGTCCATTTCCCTGTGCGGCCATGGAGGGGACTCGTATGCCTCAGTCACAAGTCCCAGCAAAGCTGCATGACTCTGGTTTAGTACTGAAGTTATGGGGTAGGAAGGGAGAGGGGTCAGGAGGTTTTCCCTCTTCTATAACAAAATTTCTCCTTTGAGACTCTTGATTAGCTCTGTAGTTGATAGCAGTGTTTTCCTTCCTTAGACAATTAAAGTAATAGATTTCATGTAGCCACAGAGGAGCAAATGATACCTAACTATTTGTTTTCCTTCATTACTTTTCTAAAATATGGACTCCTGATCCCTGCTAGAAAGGAACAGGGAATGGGGAGGAAGGGGGAAAATTTAAGTGGAAAGGGGATTCTCAAGACTTTTTATATTCATTGTAACTTGACTCTCTTCGGATTAAATAAAAGAGTCGACAAGGCTACAATCTAGTGTTGAATGTGTTTGCATACCAGCCTGTAAACTTGCAACCCTCATTCAGGCTATGAATCAGATTGCAAAAGCTGATGTTCACATAACTAAATATTCTCCAAGCCAAATGCCATCCATGGCTGCCGCCTGCCTCGGCTTGCTGTGCTGGAGGGGTTATTCATAGCACTGAACCCAGGAGGGGCTTGGGGGAAAGAGACTCCCCAGAAGCTGAGGAATA
This sequence comes from Pelecanus crispus, assembly GCF_030463565.1. Classification (NCBI taxonomy): domain Eukaryota; kingdom Metazoa; phylum Chordata; class Aves; order Pelecaniformes; family Pelecanidae; genus Pelecanus; species Pelecanus crispus. The sequence goes on from NC_134645.1 coordinate 110,071,250, forward strand.
GCAATGAAAGAACTTCTGGCATGAAATGCAAATATTGGTGCCTTAGCCCTTTGAAAGGGGGGAACGATGGGGAATTTCTGTGGTGCTGGGTCCGTTACCTTCTTTCTCTGTAGCCTACATTTCTCTCCACTTATAAAAACGATCTAAGAATGGAATAGCAGCAGAGCATTAGCATGGCTTGCCTTTCGGGATGGGAAGATTTGGGTCTCCTTGCCCAGAATCTCACGTTCTGGGTGTAGTGTAAGCAGTGCCCTCTGTGCTCAGGAGCTGTTGGCAAAGCATCACCAGAAATATGTGGCATTCGAGCATGCAATACAAGTTCTCAAACGTGATCCTGATGCTTTGGTGCTCCTCTGTGTCTGTTCCTGCATACTCCCAAATGCTGAGATGCTCTTTCTTCACATTCCTTGTTCCTGTTGAAGGAGCAGGATGCAGGAGCTCAGGGTGAACTGAACCTGAACTATGCTTTAAACAGGTCATTTGAGTTAGACCTAGGTAAACAGACTAGCTGAGGCTGCTAATACGTCCTTTAAATGTTTGTTTATTTACTGCATTCCAGTGGTGTGGCTTACACACTATCAAATCTACTTTTGTCAAACTCAGGAAGAAAACCATTCTCCTCTGCACCAAGAGTCTGCAAGCCAAGTTTCTTTCTGGAGCAATCTTGAGGGGCCGATTTTTAGATGTCCAGAAATACAGGTTTATAAAGGAAAAGCAGTGTTTCTCAATGCCCTACATACAAGTGGGGATTGCTACATTGCTTTAAAAAGCAGAAACACAACACAAAATGAAATCCTCTAGAAGATGTTAATAGTAAGTTTTTCATCTGTTATCTTTGAAGTCTTTCTTTTCCTTAAATGAAAAGGAGTGAGGGAGATCCCACTATCTTACTGGGTATCAAGCCTACTTGTCTGAAAATTATTTTCATAAAACCTCTGTTAGGGTTCACATATCCTTACAAGTGTAACTATTTTTCTCCCAAAAGCACAGTCTTTGGGTAGCAATTTCATACAATTTCCTGAGATGGTGTACGTGAACATAAATTCAGAATTTAATTTTTCCATATTGAGAAACTTCTACTCCTAAAATGAAATAGCTCATCAGTTTTCAATGGGAAGACTGTGTAGAAAAAGAAGAGAGCTGACTTACGGATATGAGCATTACCATATACAAGATGGTAGACAGTCTTAAATAGTTCACCACAGTTCAGCCGGAGGGATCAGATGATCCCAGAACACTGAGAGAACTGGCACACAGAGCTGGAAGTCTGGTAGAAACCATTATAAATACACCCATCACATTGACCATGGTAGCTTTTGACTAGAGAATAATAAACTTACTAGCTATATTTAATGAAAGAAAAGCACAAATCAGGCATCTGCCGGTCTATTTGCCAGTATTCGTGATTTCAGAACAATTTTGAAGAAAAACGTAAATAAAGATGTGGAAGAAATGCAACAATACTTACCAAATATGGATTATTCAAGGCTTATCTGGCAGCTTTTGTGATAAGCTATTCCTGGGTGAGGGTGATGAACCAAAGCCAAACTATCCAGACTTGTCTAAAACACTTGCTATAGCCTTTGATCATTTCCTATGTGAGAACCGAACTGCGATGGAGAAGATGAGGAAAATGGAAAGTGATCATCAGGAAGGAAATACCAAATAGGGAGAAAGTGAGATGTTGCTTCACGCGGGTATCTATGGAGCTGAAAAGGGTTTTTTTTTACAGAGACTGGTCATGAGATGGGGCTGATTTAATATTTTAATTGATGGTCTTCCCATACAAAATGGGTAATTACAAACTTTGCTGGAAAGGCAGAACACTGAGAAGCATTACAAGCACAGCGGGGGCACAAGATCTGGATGGTCTTGAGACCTGAATTTATAGAAGTAGGGTGAGTTAACAGCACAGAGTGGAAGTTAGAGCACCAGGGGACTACAAATTAGCTTCAGAAGTAATGTCTTTTAAAGATTAAGCAGTGGAACGTCCCCAGAGTTCTGATGATGAAGTAAAAACTGACTTTAAAAAGTCCAAAGGAGCACTTTCTTTCTTGCTGAACTGTTCTCAAAAATGTGGTTTTCCTGAATGAGCTTGGGTTTCATGATATATTTACCTGCTATTCTGTTTTCCTTCTTCAGTGGCGTATTTTTCTTTCTCAGCTTCTGAGTGTTTTGAAGCTATTCTCATGACAATCACTGAGAAGGAAAATGAAAACCATAAAGAAGTAAGAGGAAGATCTTTTGTGTTTCAAGATAGCAGCAAAAATGAGTAACCTGCCTGCTGAATTTTCCTTCGCCTTTTGGCAGGATTATGCAAAAGGCAGAAGAAAAGGACTTTTTTCAGGGGTAAGGCAAATGTTTGCTAGAAAAGGTAGCTCCTACACAGGGTTTCAGACAGCTCGACAGGGCTATGCATTTTCAGTGATGCACTAAAAGAAAACCTCAGCACGTATCAGTAATGGAGTTACTGAAGGATAAGGGTGCCCACGAGCACTGCTGCATACATTCAGCTTGCAGGTGGGCTTAAGCAGCAGCTTGCGCAGGGTGAGACTGAGGCGAGGAATGATCTTGCCACATCATCCAGGTCTCTTGTAACACAGTTCCTGGACCTCACTTGTGGGAAAACTTGTTTTTGGGGGTACCCACAGGCAGTCAGGAGGATTACACTAATCAGTGCAGGTGCAGGGGACAAGGTCCGAGTAGCTTATTGAACACGCTCGGGAAGAATCAAGGGGGTGTGTTTTCTTCTGGTGGGGATTTTTTAAGGGCAACCTGCCAAGCATTTCAGCAGCTAATTACATTGGGAGTTTATTTTTTGAAGTGTTTATAAGTGATCCAAAAGGAGGAGGTTTGATTCTTCCACTTGACATGTGCCAAATATAATTGGAACGATCACACACTGGTCAATCTGTGAACAAATTGGATTTGCAATTTTGGCAATCACCCGGCTTTTGAAAGGCCCTCTGGAAATCAGGATGGCTTGTTTCATGCAACGCTGACAGTTTGTGCATAAAAAAAGAATAGAAAAATAAGCACTTTCTTGCTAGACAAATAAGATCTAGGACAAAATCTTACTCTTTTGAAGTTCATGGCAAGATTCCCATTGGCCATGATTTCACCCCAAATCTTTCAGCAGTGAACCTAGTAGTTCCTAGTAGATCTGCAGAAAAATGCTGTGAAATGTAATCTCTTAAAGTTTTCTTTTCTCCTTGCAAGCATTCCCAACAGTAAATACTGTGTAAGATCAAGCTGACATTGTCCTACCTGTAAAAAAAAAAAATAATTTAAAGAAATTAAGAAGCAAGGGAAGCCAGTCCTTTCTTCAGGTCAATGCCACAATGGCAGGGGAAATGTCTAAAAGGACTTAAAACAAAGGATGAGGACTTTTTCAGGCCTGTCTTTGATGGTCTTTTCTTGTCCAATGAGTCCCTTAACTTTATCAGTGCCTCATTCTGAAAGACTGGCTCAAGATCAGTTGTTTCTGGTAATTTCTGTGCTTGTACTCCTTATGCACTCTTCTGATTTTTTTTCATCCTTCCTGTTTTCAAAGTCTGTGGGGCTTACTTTTTAAAAACCTAAAAGGAGAAATGGGAAATAAATAACAATTTCTTGTTGTGAATTTTGCCATTTCATCTGTTCCCCCTATTTCTCTTTTCTTATATTTTTTTTATTTTAGTATTTTCCCCATATTTGAATTAGAGATGAAAAAAATACAAGACTAGAATCTCTATTTTTTTTTCTTTATAAAACTACTTCATTTAGGCCCTAGTTCAGCAAAGAAACTTAATTTCCTGTTAAATTTAAGCATTTATTAAAGTCCAGTGTGACTTAAGCACATTAAATTTATTTCTCAAGAGAAATGGAATATATCTATGTATCTTTCACCTATACAACATGAGACTGTGCATTTCAGATTGCCACTGCTACTATCCCGTAACCTTCACTCTAGGTTCTCCTACTATCAGCTCGGCTCTTTTGACTCCAGTGGGAGCAAGATACACTTCTTCAGTTATTTCTCTCCATGTCAGATGTTAGCTGTTAGAACTCAGGACAAAATCCAAAGCTCAAGAGCAGTCATTGACTTGTAAACCCTTCTCATTGATACATATTTGCCTTTGCCACAAGGAGCAAAAACTCAACAATTACTTAGTCTTCCTAAAAAATGTCTTTTATACCTAAAAAATGTCATTTGTGCATGGTATGTTCAAAACCAAAGAAAAATTACAAGTTTTTGTTCAAAGAAAATAAAAGGAATCCAAACCTAAATACACTGTTGTAAATGCAATGTGTGAATACAGACACGAGGATGCACGATTCCTTTCTAATTCAGACTTTGAATTTTAATGATTGCAAGTTCTTGTCAATGTAACAGTGGATAAATAAAATGCTTTCAAAACTGTTTATTAATCCAACTGCCTAGCAAGAAGCTCTATGTATCAAAAGCCAAGTTAGCTATTGCTCTGCTGGCTGCCACTGATGACAAAGTTTAGACTGTCTGAGAGCAAGACTCCCACTGAAATGAACTGAGCCATCGGAATTCTGCATTTTTGAATGGCAGCCAAACTATACTGAAAATTTGCTTCTTTCATGAAGACTTCATCCCTTGGTAAATTTTATTCCATAATGTGAAGTACAGATGCTCAGTTAATGACCAGGTAAACATAAAAATTTAAAAGCATAATCAAATCTGTGCAGCTCATACACATGTTAACATTTTGACATCGCATAAATTTGTGGAAAGGACTATTGGGTTATGTAAATAAATGAATTGTGTCAATTTTCTGTATTTACAGAATCCCCTGAGATGTCAAAATATTCTTTGTGCTTCTCTTTCCAAAAAAAAAAAAAAAATCTGGGTAGCTAGGTGTGGCCCTGTAATCATAGTAGTGATGTGCCACAGAGGTATCTAAGAAGAAAAGTAACAAAAACTGTCTCTTTCCCTCTCTTGCCTGTGTGCTAAATTCTGCGTTGAGCTTAAAAGAGTATTTTTCTTTGATTCTGCAAGGAACTGACTTGATATACCAAAAGTGAGGGAGAAAAAATATTCCAGGACAATGAATGTGAAGAAATCAGTTTTTTACTTAGTTCTGATGGGTTTTGGAAATCACACGCATAAGGGGTAGATGCACAAAGGCCAAAAGGATTCATTGAGATTTGCATTGCCCATTGCTTACATGTTTGCTCACAGCTGAACGCTTTCTATTTACTGGTCATGCCATTATCACAGCAGGCTCGCCCTGACCAGCATTTGGGTTGGCTATTAATAGTCCACAGGAGGGAAAGTTTTGCTATCAAAAATTACAAACAGCCTTGCTTGAGACATCAGTTTTCCTGAGAGGGCTTCCACGTTTTAACTGTATTTCTGGATTCACAGAAAACTTCACAGATTTCTTAGTAATCCTTGTGGAGGGGCCTTGCTAATCTCTGTCTTGTGCCAGTTTTATGTTTTTGGCTTTATGGGAAGAGGATAAGGAGAAATAAAAGGAAGTTTACTATCACGGGGAACTCAATAGAACAACAGACATCTCTTCTATTTATCCTTAGTTTATGGGAGCAAATGGACTGTTCAGTTCTTCTGCTATCTTTCTTCTAGGTCTTAAAGATGACTCCCAAAATAAAATGAGGCTGACACACCAACTGTAAAACATTGTGATGAATTAATCGGTGGTGCAAGTTTTCTGATACAATCTTTTTTCACTCTCTCTATTCTACAGCTTTTTTCTAAGTTCATGCCTTCCCTTCCTATATTGCCCAACTCCTTTTCCCACAAATTCCAATGTTGTCTGACAGTGCCACTGCAGCTCCTCTTTACTGAAGCAGACTCACAAGACCATGTTAGCTGGTTAGATACTTATTTATCCTCTCTATTTATGTGGAATCACAGGATCTTCTTCCAGTAGTGACATATCCCTTACTCCTCTCCCTTTGTCCCACACGACTTGGGCTTTGACTCTTCCAGCTCCATGTGCATGAGGAAACTGGTATCTGGGCAGTAGCACTTGTATGTCTCACAAACACTTATCAAGAAGCCTTGATCAGCTTCTCATATTGTCCCAATGATATTAAGTTAATTTAGAACATTTAAAGTGTTAGGAAAAAAACCCCAAAAGATAAGAGGATGGTAAACATGGGTACTCTTGAGCTAATTTAAAGCCCACTGCTCTTCTTGCTGACATTGATGGTATCTTTTCATCTGTGATTTGCCGGGGGCTGTGACCGCTGTAACTCTATGGATGTTGACACATTAGCCAACAGCTCTGTAAATCAAATGCCCTTTGCTTTCCCCCAAACTCTTCAAATATGTTCAGTGAGGCAGCTCATTTCTTAAAAGAAGAATGTCCTTAGGCTTTCAATATAAAACTCTCTAAAGTTAATTCCTAATGATTCCAAGAGCAGTTGGATCAAACCTTTTTAACATATAAGCTATTTTAATCTAGTTTCCTATGTTTTTTGGGGGGGTTTGTTTTGTTTTGTTTTTATTTCAGCAGCTATTAAAGGACTTCTAGGAGCACAATGGAAAAGCAGCAAAAATCAGCCTTTTCTTTCTTGCATTCTTCTTTTTTTTCTTTTGTGATGAGAACCTCCTATTCTGTATTCATCATTCATGTGATACTTCTACCTTCCACAGATGTTTCAAGTTAGACAGGATATGTAGCATCTGTATAGTCCCACCAGCAAACAGCCAACACCCAAACTTGCCAAACTAGAAGGTGCATTTTCTTGGCCTGGTCTCCTGTTGGCTTTGCACCTAGTAAGCACAAACTATGGCCATTTTTAGTGTCTCTAAGACAGACCTATTTGCTGCCTGTTTGCTTTAGGGTAAGCCAGGCAGATGCTCAGGCAATGGTGCATTTCTAAAAAAAATGGGCATGTACATGACAGAACCTTTCACAGACTTCCACTCTGCTGTGGAGGAGAGCTGCTGCCTTCACTGCTCTTCCCCCACTGTGTTCCCACAGTACAGATGCTTATTTTAAATTTTTCCTTTCCCACATTCTTGCTTCTTTTTGATAACATACATATAATTGTGAAAATATAAAGGGGCCAAAGGTTTGCTTTTGGAGTGATGGAGGCCTAGGAGAGCTGGGGTTTACCCAAGATGGTAAGTCTTCTCTAGGATACAGCTTCAATTATCTTGTGGGCACGTAGCAATATTACAACTAATTTGCTTTCACCTTCTTTAACACCATGGAGACCATGGGGACCTCAGCATATTACTGTGCTGTCCCCTAAAATAAGTGACTAGTTCAAAATGACTGCACACAAGCAGTAATTTGAGCAGTGCTGCCAATGTACCAACACAGAGAATCTAACAGGAGTGGTTTGGAAATACACTTCCATCTTCCAAACATGCCTGTGTTCAGTTAGTCCTTGAAGTGTTTTAAACACGAGACGTTCCTCACATTGCACATGGGGAAGAGTAAGTAGCGAGGCTGGCTCAACCAAGAGATTGTATCTGGCAAGTGGCAGATTGGTGAGCTGGATGGACACAAATACCCAGCTTTTTTCTCTCTGCCTGCTGCTTTGCCTTTTTCCCCGTCTGGCATTCTGGTCCTTGGTCACTTCTTTTTGTGAAAAAGGTGTGACCAAAACTTCATCTTCTGGTTTAAGAAGATTACGCTTTATCTCCTGCTACTATCTCTGCTGTGAAAGCTTTATATAACACCTGATTTCAGGAGTATAAAAGACAAGGTTGTCCAACTTGAGAACAACACCTACATTTGCCCAGAGAAGATACGGTTTTAACAGGGGTTACTGACATTTCTGTGCTGACCTTAGAAAATCACTTTATTCTTCCTTAAATGGAGAATTTTTCTGTGCCACTTCACTCTTGCTGAGTACATTAACCTGGAAGTTTATTTAATCTATAGGGACGTAATAGACTTCTTATAATAGAGAGCCACATTATTTGGTTTGGATTCATGGGGTGGCATTGGTAAAGAAATTACACCCAGGCTCTCAAATTAAAATCAGGCCTACATCATATCTTCACCCTGAGTTATATCTGGCAACGTACAAGTATTCTGAAAGTCATGGTGAGTGAACAGACCTCGAAAAAATATGGATACTCCAAATGTTGATATCATTGCTGTAAACTTTTTCATTGCTCTGGTATTTGGAGTACTCTGCACTGTTTAATTTGGGCTATTAACATTCCAAATGAAAGTAGCAAGAACTCCACCATAAGTTTATCTTTCTTAGACTAATCTTAACATGCACCCAAGTCTCTGTCTAAGCTTTCCAAGAACCACATGGTACGGTTATATTTCAGAAGCACATTATCTGTGCTGTCTGCTTTAGCCGTTTTACTGACACTGCCTAAGTTGTCCCCCTGGAAGCACCTACCTCTCTCCAGTGACTATGTAGGGAGTTTGCTCTTCTAATTTTTGTCTTCTGAATCAGAGCAAAATTAGATCTTACAGTAGACTAAACCAAATGATGCCAATATGTCTACCAATGTCAAGTTAGAGTTTTGATCCTTTAAATCTTATTCATGCAAGTAAATCAGCGGTGCTGCTTGTGGAGTGGAAGAGAAGCGAAGCTATGTTATTAAAGGTCACGGGACCAGGGCTACAGAATATCTATGGCTTTTGCTCCACTCAGCCTTAAAATTCCCATGCTCAGCCCCCTCCCTCCATTGCTGTATTTTAGCCAATTTCTAAGTAATATTCCCAGCACAATATAATCCTGAATTTCAAAGCAGGCTCCTATTTTTTTACAGTTGTAATAAAAGCACAGTTATGAAAATAAACATCAGCTAGTAATATAATAATGGTGGAAAGGGCAAGACACAATATAATCCAATCAAAGAGGTTCAGTCCAGCATTACTGCTTCACCAAATACTACATACAGATACATACACACGCAGAGGCACTCATAGAAACTGCTACACAGAGTCTACCCTTAGCTCATCCAGTCCCTTCACTTTATTACCTACTGATGCAGTAAAGCCTTTTGGCATTAATTTAATAAATGCAATGAATACTTATAAAAAAGATACTGAAGAACAGGATTTGAAAGAATCTTCTTTCTCTGCAGCTACAGTTTCAGCTGGCTTCAGTGTATTTTCCTTTAACATCCAAATGTGACACGTCAGTGCATAGCAGAAAGTTTGCATTTTCTTTACTATGGACAATTACTAGACTGTTGTACTGTTAGTGCAAGAAAAATCATGCCAGGTGAAGAAAAAAGGAAGGAAAGGACTATAATTATAAAGTGCACATTTACAGCTTTCTGTATCTCTGACGCACACATTCTACTGCAGGGATTTAAATCCCTTTTTACTTCAGTAGTTAAGTTTCTTTGCTCTGAAAGGCCATGAAATGCATAAACACAAATCTAAGAGCAATATGCATGAAAATTACTGAAAGACTGTAGGATGGCAAAACTACTGGGAACAGTAGAAGAAAAGTCTCAAGGGGCTGGAACACCTGAAACACACTCGAAGAAAATTTTATTTTCCCCATCCCATTTTTACTGAAATTATCCTTCAACCTTTTTTGACATTTTTTGGGGGAAAAAAAAGTAAATCTAAACACTTTCTATTTTAAATAGTTTAAAAGCCAGACAATTCTTGTGAAAGGGAGGATTTTGTGGAAAATTCCATTCTGCTGAAAAAATTACTTTTGTCAAAACCAAAAACCACAGCTGTGATTTAAAGAATCAGAGAAGACCACATACCAAGAAAAGCACATTCCCCTTTCAGGGCCCAGAAACTGGGACACTGGCCTCTGTACACTTTTCAATACTTATGCAAGGATAGTCCCTTGCTGTTGTCATTTCAGTTATGTAGGCCAGCACATGGTATGCAGATAGCTGTATGTCTTTGGTGGAGCTCTGGTAAAATGCAATGCAGGGAAAAAAATCTGTGGATGGGTAGCATAAGTGCTTATAGCATGCTGAATTTATAATTGTACAGCCTTTATTTTGAGGGAACTGAAATTCACAAGCTGGAAAAAATAGATTTGAATAAACATTAACTAACCCATACATCTTTCCCACATAAATAGTGGAAATTCATACTAACATATGATGATTTGTTTCGCAAAGCATAGATACCATTGACATCCTTGTGTGTGCAATACTTCACTTAAGGTTATCTTGTTCCAGTACTAAGTCCTGCAACAGATTCTTCACAATCTTTTTATGTAAGTTTGGCCATCATTTGAGTGGTACTTGGGCAGGTTTCATCTTGCTTCAGTAAAGGTGAGTTGTGTTGTACCTCATGAAGCATGTATGGGACAAAGACACAGTTTCCTTGCCCTCAAAGTATCTGCTGACCTCATCTGCTGAACTAAAGATCTGTTTAAAATATATTGTCATTTGGATTAAAGTTAATTTTGACACAAAGAACCCATGCGATATACCCGTACTATTTTAGGCATATCTAATTCATTGATCTCATTAGGAGTTGACCATCGAATTCCTTTAGCAGTAGAAAGTAGTGGGATACCCACAGTATTATTTTATGCAGTTATGCAAATTGAAAGGTTTTGTAGTGAGAAAAAGATAAAGATAACTATAGACAACTTGAGAGAGTTAAGTACAAGTGCTAGATTTAAAAGGGAAGATGCTATTTCAGGATGCCAGCCATGTTATACAGCTGTTTTTCTAAGACAGGAACACAAGGGTCAAAGGGACCATACAAAATCCCTTTGGGAAAGAAAGGTGAATACTTGATGGCTGCCTGAGAGGAAATGGGGAGCACACAGAAAGAGGGGGGAAAGAAAAAAGAAAAAGTGTAGCCAGGCAATCTGACAAGCACAAAGGCAACACTACACAGACTTTGCAGGACATACAAGCAAAGAATAAAGATTTAGGGGAGAGAGAGGAATAAAGATTTCTTGACTTTTTAACCCTTTCCTGCATGTATCTCTGAATGAGTAAGAGACTGTTTGAAGAAAGCCAATTCCGCATCACTGGTTATAGGTTCTTAGATTAAAAGATATTTTTTGTGGTGTCAAATACAGCTGAGTTTATCTTGTCATACCATTTGGAAGCAAAGAAATGCAACCATGGGATTCTGTTTAAGATTAAAAGAACTGGTGGTGGTCATCACCAGCTGGTGTGGTGATGATATTCCTGGCTACAAAAGGATGAGAGTGTAGTCTCATCTGGAGCCCTGACAATTTTCAAAAGCTTTCCACCATTTTCATTTATCACATTAAAATGTACATTGTTTTGCTAGACTTTCAGGTTTCAGGTCACACTCCAGAGCAAGAGTTCCGTTTTCCTTCGGGGTTGGGCTCGATGATCTCTCAAGATCCCTTCCAACCCAAAGCATTCTATGATTCTATAATTCTATGATTCCAAAACTTACTAAGGGTTGTAATATATATTCAGGAGCCAAGGCACCAGGAAGAATTAACCACATTGTTAATGCTTTCAGTTGAGTCTACTTACCTTTCACTGCACCATGCAAGTAAGTATAAATACATGCTGCAAAGGATGACTCTGTCATGGAAGGTGGAATCCATATTCAGTTCCTCAGGCACAAAGAAGATACATGCATAGGAAGAAACATCTTTATGGTTCAGTAAAGTGTAAGTAAAGTTCTCTAGTTTTTGAGCAGTGCACAGGACAATTACAGAAAGGAGGTATAGACCCCGGTGACCCATTTCCAGGAGGAAATGTGACAAAGGTGTTGAAGAGACCCTGAAAAATTTATTTTCTTCCAGAAAATCAATTGGAAAAGTCTTCAACAATTTTTGAAATAAACTTTGATATGCTCCACTGCCCAAAATTGTGTTTCCACTGAAGCCAATGGCAATGATCTTGCAGATTTCAGTGGCTATAAAATCAAGATGTGACTGTTGATACAGAAGATAGTGCTACATAATTTATTTTGTGCTTAGAGACATCAGACCAGATTTGTTAAGATGTTTTAGTTGCTCAGCTGCCATTGAACTAAGTAGAGGCAGGCAGTGTAATAATACTCTCCTGTTATAACTGAATCAGATTAGAGGACTTAAATCTTAAAGCCATTGTATAAATCCCTATGATCAACTAATACTTCAGATCACTTAAACAGATCATGCTCATATTTTCAATTCAAGCAGTAGCCTCAAACATACAATGATTTTTTCATTCAAGGTTATATGTTCATTATCTATTGGTATCTGTTTTCTTGGTTTAGCTTTTGTTACCTGCAGAAAACTTGGAAAAACAAACTATGGAAATTATGCATTTATTTAGACATGACAGAATTTTAAGGCTTATTACGCTGCTAATTCCATTAACTTTTACTTATCTCCTAGTCTACATTGTTCAGACACCTATTCTGGTTTTCACAGCAGCTTATAAAATACTTTCATTAAAATCCAGAAGGGAACTCTCCATCTATCATGGAGGTGCACGACTTTCTTTAAAAACAACAGCCTAGGCTTTGCTAGGGAAGAATGACTTTTTATCTTTGTGACAGAAATCCCAGCTGACAGCCCTGTTTACGTTACAGAAAATAATGACTGCTGACAGTCTCAAGGACCACCCAGTGGGTTATTTACATTTGAAACATTTGAAATCAACTCTGTTTAGATAATGTTTCAGTTTTGCATCTGGCTTGCCTGCACATGTTGCTTGTACGCTGTATTAAAGTTAGTACATCTCATTGGAACTCTAATCAATAACATCCAAGTTTCATACTGCCAGCCAGCATCTATTAATGTGAAACTGCTGAGTTTCATGCTAAACATTTTGTTCATTTGTATTTTGGAGCCCAGTTGTTACCAGAAAACTCTTCATGCTTAAGAAAACTGGCATTTTTAAAATGTAAGTGAAAAACATTTAGGCTTTTTATTCTGATATCTCCCTTAGGAGAAGAATATAAATATAATTTTTTAATATTATAACATGTAAAAGAAAGATATTCCAGGCTACCTGAGTTCCCTTAGGCTTGGTATGTTAGATAGCATCAACAATTAATAGATTGTTCTTAATACATTAAGATAATCCATTTAGCAATGTATGATTTCAACAATTTTAAGAAATAACTTTTCATGAGATCTTTATTTTCTTCACTTCAGGAAGTTCTCTTTTCAGCTCACTATTTTCCATCTCTTTTTTTTGCCAAGAATATTTCTAAACTGATCAAGAGAAGAATAACTCGAAGGGTGTTCTACTAATCTAAAACAATTCTTGGAATATCAAGTTAGATAGATATATATTTTTATCCAGCATTGGTCTTAGTACCAAAAAAGGCAATGATGAAATAAGCAGATAGCTTGAGTGTGTCAAAACTAGCAACCAAGATTAATATCCCGTATTAATTCCTATTACCAAAGTAGATATGCACTTACATTGCTGTTAATTATATCTTTCCCTTTCTTAGATTTTCCATTCTTCATTCACAGTGGCAGTGATCCATAGTTTCAGTTCATGTTCCAGTTTGGAAACTTTTCTTAATAGGATTCGAAATTGTGTCTCCTTGCTTAATTTAGTAGGTCATGGAGGAAAAATCATACTTATTTCTGAAATGCAAGAATAAAGTATTTATATACAGAGGTCATCCTGAAGGATTGCCAACAAAATGACATTAGGATGACCGTTTCAAGGAACAAGTTAATCTTCTCTACTACAGACTCCAGAAACCACTCTAGAAGGCGTTTTATGCAACCTACCTCTCTCGACTGACTGCTTTGGAAAAACAGACATCTAACTTGGGAGGACTCCTAAACCTACCTGAACAGGTACCTGAAAGTAGATGGCACAAATCTAGGTGTATTTTCAAAAATAAAAATGCTCTTTCGATGATGTGGTGGTTGGTGCTGAATAACCTTCCCCTCCACTTCTGTTTTTCTTTTTGTTTTTTAACATTTATCAGCAATGCAGCAGTAAGTGCTACTCTACAGAAGGGGACCTCTGTGTATCAGAAGAAAAAGTCTTGCTACAAGAGGAAAATTCTTGACATCATGATATATTCTAACTTAAGCTAAGGTAATGTTCCAAACCTTGAGAAGGCAAGACAAGAAAATAGCTATAGGATTTTACTTTTTATGTAGCAAATTCTTTTTAAGCTATCCAAAGAGCAATTGTGATCAGGAATCTTCAAAAAGAAAGTCTCTTTCCTTGGGCTGCCATGTTCATGACCATACTCCAAAGGATCTATAGGAAAATATGCCAGCAACCTGCACAGGATTCTGCAGAGAAGGTCAGGGCTGCTTCAGAGCTTCGGTGGTAACTAGCTTCAAACATGTGAGATGTATGGGATGGCTTTTTAAATGACAGAATTAACTGACCAGAAGAACACATGGACAGTAATACAGGAAAAAAAACTTAGCATGGACTGATGCAAAGTCACTATCCTTTCTTTCATGTCCAGAGAAGGGCAACAAAGCTGGTGAAGGGTCTGGAGCACAGGTCTTATGAGGAGCAGCTGAGGGAACTGGGGTTGTTCAGTCTGGAGAAGAGGAGGCTGAGGGGAGACCTTATCGCTCTCTACAACTACCTGAAAGGAGGTTGTAGTGAGGTGGGGGTTGGTCTCTTCTCCCAAGTAGCTAGCGATAGGACAAGAGGAAATGGCCTCAAGCTGTGTCAGGGGAGATTTAGATTGGATATTAGGAAAAATTTCTTCACGGAAAGGGTAGTCAAGCATTGGAACAGGCTGCCCAGAGAGGTGGTGGAGTCACCATCCCTGGAAGAGTTCAAAAAACAGGTAGACGTGGCACTCTGGGACATGGTTTAGTGGGCATGGTGGTGTTGGGTTGATGGCTGGACTGATGATCTTAGAGGTCCTTTCCAATCTTAATGATTCCTAGTTTTTACTTTCATGATAAATAATCCAGCCACCAAGCCAGGAAACATGAAATTATTACTCTACCCTTAATTGGTTTAGTGGTGGACTTGGTAGTGTTAGGTTAATGGTTGGACTGGGTGGTCTTAAGGGTCTTTTCCAACCTAAATGATTCTATGATTCTGTGAATGTGAGCTACTGGAAAGCTACATTAAGAGTATGCATTGCTTGAGAGTGTGATGGCCATGGAGAAAATACTGTTTGGGTTCTCAGAGGCATATAAATATATCAATAATCTCTGTCTTACACTGTAATTTGAGCAGCAGCCTGGCTCCTAGTAAAGTCAGCAGAGTAACATAGATTTTAAATAAATATAGCACCATTTAATGTTTAAAGTCTACCTCAAAGCTACCAAAAGAATCCCACTGATGTAAAATCAGCTGGAACAAGCCCAAGTATTTTCAGCATTGCCAGAAGGAAACAAGGGGCTAGTCTGAAAAGCATGAAATCAGATATGCAAAAAAAGTGATCCAAAACACATCAAACACAATCTTAGGCTGTGAAATCTTAGAGCAGCTTGTCCCGGTTCACATTTGTAAAAATCTGATGGCTGACAAGAAACCTATTAGAATGAGAGACTGATGTTTTGAATTTCTGGCTTAACTGTGGCCTTAATTTTGACATCAAATATGACAGAAAGAAATTGGAAACATCAAAATACAAGACACACTAAAGGGAATACCAGGCTGAGAGCAAGTAATAGCCTGAGACAGGTTTTAAAAGGTAATGGGCAGATCCAGTTTCCACAAAAAATGACCACCACAGAATATATAACTCAAATTAAAACAGTATTTTAACAGACATCTCCTCTGCTTAAAAACAGTTCATTTTGGCCCAGATTTCTGCAGGTGCTAAAATCTTACAGAATGGCACTTATTTAAGTGACTTGATACTTTAGTAATCAAAAATGTCTCCCAAGCAGCTGGAACTGTCAATCTGTGACAATAATTTTGCATCCAGGTGCTTTATTTATTTCCCTCAACAGCATTATCTAAATTTATTGTGAGGCATAACTCACATTTAATTGTGTAAAAATTAGAGTCTAAAATGATTTGAAACCCTTAAGAAAAGGATTTGACTAGCATTGGCATTTGGAAAATAAACTAAAAATGTCTGAAAGCATAAAAGACACTGCTAATATTGTGAAAGCAGAACGTTCAGAAACTCAGAATTCTAATGTTTGTTGTTAGACCATATATCTGATTTGACAGAACAACAACTTCCATTTACAGAATGATGTGAGAATGTAGGCTGCCAAAGCCAATTAACTGGTCTCTTCTTTTTTTTTTTCCCCTACTTAACTAACTATTTGGTACAGTGGTTAGCATTACTCAAGTGTTTAGAAGGAGGCCACAGGAAGGTTAGATTTAATTGCCCTGGACACTGTCAAACATAGTCCTTGAGCACTCAGCAAGTCAGATACTAAAGGCCATGCATAGCACAGGAGTACTACAAGACTGGAGAAGGAAACACAAGTGGAAAAGAAGAAGAGAGGAAGGGAAACTCTTTGCCTCAAAGTTTCTTAAATCATAAAATTAACTACTATTATTGTTTTTGTTAATGGAATTAATTGTATTCAGTAGTTTATGGAAATACTTCACACACTTAAAACGACCTTCATGCTCATATTACCACTACAGACAACGTCCTCAGGTTCAACAAGCAAGCAGCTCCTGGTTCTTCAGCTAGGCTGAAGAATCTTCCATGTGGTAGACAGCTATGTTTAGCTCCTCTAGGCACTGCCCGGCTTGCTTTTCTGCCTCTCATGTAGACCTTTGTATAAAACAAATTCTACTTTTAGGCTAGACATATGCATAAGTGTGCTAGGAGCATTTGCCTTTGCCATAACGTTAAATGGAAGGTAAACTTTGCCAGGTAAAAAGGTTCAAGAACTGCTTTTATGAAGGCAGATGCAAAGACGCATCTTAGCGATGCAGATGGCAGAATTCCTCTAAAGTCTACAGTTACAGGAATTTTTACTTCTAGTGTTAAAAAAAAAAAAAAAGACGGAGGTAAAGAACTACAGGATGGATCACAGGTACAAAAGAACATGTGGATATCAATCTACCATTAGGGTTAGTTCATCCACTTCTGACATTTAGGAACTATTTACACTTAATTTTGGATGAAATGAATTAAAACCCTTTCCAAAGACTGAAGTTTGCTATTTTTTTAATGTATTTTTCTTACACTAATTATGGCATGGGAAAAGCCCAAAAGGTTTTATTTGCAGTATTTCTAATTCAATTAAGAGCAAAAACCAATTAAAAACTCCAAATGTTTTCCCATGAACTTTTAGTGTTGGATGAATTTATATTCTCAATACAACCTAATATGATTTAAAAATGTGCTGGCCAAGTTTTTTAGAAATAGATGCCTATAGGTAGGATGTTGTGTCTATATTTAGGTAACACAGAAGAAAGGTCTACATTTCAAAAGTTCTCTGCATCTAAGTACCCACAAAAAATCAACATAAGCAGCTGCAGTTCAGCTCCCTTTAGCTAGGACAATTCTTTTAAAGATCTACTGCAAAGGGTACATAAATTACTATTTTCGTCTTCCTTATGATCATATAGGTATAAGCTGTGTATAGCATTGGTAGAAATGCATGCGATATGGATTTAAGACCATAAAGTTTGACACAATTTATAAAAATCTGGTTTAAAAATTTGTGCAAGTATGATTAGAGCTACTGTAGAAACTTATTGAGCTTTTAAAGGAGACACTCAGTCATTTTTCAAGGAGATGCCAGTACTCAGTCCTGAGGAATTTCCGCCTGCCATCCTACTCCCAATTTATTAAGGCAAACAGAACATCACTGAGGAAGGCATTCAGTCCGACTGAGCTGGTCCTTATCCAAACATGGAGCCTAAATAACCACCCAGTGCGTGTGTGTGTATGTATGCACATATACAGAAAGAGTGAAACAGAACAGTTAATCAGGAAAGACTGGCCTGAGATGTTTTTGTGGAAGGTTCAATAAATGGGAATGTTTGGCCTGATATGAGAAGGGAGAGTGGGATTACATGTTTACTTGTTGCTGAAGAACTGGAGATACTAGCCATGACAGAAATTTACACCTACACCTAACAGAAGTATTTTTTTGGTCAGCAATGGCCTGCAAGGAAAAAAAGAATGGAGGAAAATGTCAGATCAGAAATTGCAGTTATGACCAAAGTTAATTTTTAAAATTATGAGCTAAAGTTAAATTACTAGTAAATTAACAGATTTTTGCAAAACAGATATTGCAAAGAATAGAATTTGAACACGCTGTAATTATGGTTTTGGTCATGTGCTTAGAAGTATCGCAAACAAACATAAATGGACAAAATTATGTTGGCTGTCAGAGATGTGTTAGGAATAAACTGAATAAGGTTTAGAAACTTTTTAAAATTGCTGAAAGCATAGATACCACTTCAAATAGTTAATTAAAGTGGATGCATTAATTAAAACAGATGTGGAAGAAAGATCTCTTGATAACAGTTGCATGCTGTTTCTCTTTAACAACTAGCTGATGAAATGCCTGTAAGAAAGAAAAAAACCTTCTTTTTCATTTTTCCCCGTGCATCTTGTATCTTTGGCTGGTATCAGGATAAAATGAGTACTTCGGGTTTTAAGCTAATCTTTATAGTTTAAAGATAAACTGTCCCATTATCATAAGCTGACTACTTTTCTTATTTACATCATTTGTTGACAGACAGTTGCCTAAATACTCTGAATACTGAAAATTCTGGAAGCGTGGAACTGTCAGATATTGTTTCACCATTACAAACATTATGTAAAGCTTGGTGTATTTAGTAATTACAGTGTTTTTCTGAGTTTTTCAATGGATTCTCCTTGCAAAACTAACAGACACAGTAGTCAGCTAATGTAAATTTTGCTAAATGCTGATATAAACCAGATATCAAGTCTTTTGAAGTTTTATTGTAGGGAAAGGGTGGATTTGAAGAAACTAAGCTGTCATACGTCTTGAAACCACATAAAACAGAGACAAAACAGTCTTGATAAAAAAGCTGATGAGGAGATTGTACACACTAGGATCTTCCTGTGAGTTGAACTCTTGCTGGATAGACTTGGTAGATAGTCTTGTTACCATCAGTGTATATTCTCCGGTATGCTTTTATTCTGGAAAAAACAGTTAGCTTGATGACCGTAGATTGGACAGTGAACAGCGTCAGGAGGAAAAACTTGCACGCACTGAACAAACTCAGACCAGTGGAGAAGCTACATTATCTTAACACATGTCTAAGGCTCCAGAAGCACCTTCATATAGGTAATAGAGGGAGCTTAGGAACAAATTAAAACTCAGGTTTGAAAATATGGGTAGGGGGAAAATACAGTTTAGGGAGACTATGGAAACTGTTAAAAGAGGAACAAAACCACTTCCCTTCATCTTCCTTCACTGGAAGCAATGAAAGCTATCACAAATGGATATAGATGGTAAGGCTTTAATCATCTTGGACTTGCCTCAAAACCCCCTGTTTAGCCCTCTAAACTATTATAAGGAATATCTCTGAGTCCATTGGAAACCAAGCAAAACCCAAATGCATACTGTGGGTGAGAATAAACAAGGTTTTCATTCTTTTTGTCCTTCAATTGTGACATTTACACAAGCTTTTCAGTCCCTGAAAGGATAAACCTTAGGCCACAGACAGCAGGGAAGATGCATTCAAATGCTCCTAGCAGGCAAATCATTTGATATTTTATAAAAGGCCAGAGTGGGTAAAAACTTTCTTGCAAACCTGCCATCAATATGTGTACATGTTAGTGAAAACACACCAGCTAGACATGCTAGAAGGAAGATTCTTTGTAGCGCACCTTGCAAAACTGATCTGCCAGTCTAGTGACTCATCACAACCAGAGAAAAATGCCTAGAGGTGTAATGGAAAAAAATATTTCTGGACACCATGGAATTAAAAATTTGAAGCCTGTAGTATGGTAATCCATAAGATTTCCTCCAAGAAAGAATTCTACCTTGACTATTTAGGATGGTGAAACATTTAATATTAAAATCAATTACGATTAAGTTACCTGATGATGTTGAACACAGAGCATACAGTCCTAACTATTACATTTTGGGATTACCTTGCTCAAAACAAAGCCTACGAAGGCTGCCATATCTAAAATATAGTCACAAAATAAATATGGAAAGCAACTGTATTATGTATAGAGAAATTACTATTGTCTGATTAACTGTGCTTGAGCAATAAAAATAGTTGTTCTATATGCTGAAGGTAACTGCTTATATGAGCAAGATGATGAATTGAACCTGTTCAACATCACAGCAGAATCACTTTGCCTGTAATCTCTGTACCTTTTATTAAGCATCCCGTTGAGGGAACCCCATGGTTCCATAACCCATTTTTTCTGTTCTAGTACAGATGCCTATTGATTTGGTCCTACAGACATTTATCCTACCAACGCCCCACTAAAAACCAGATGCCAGGCACCTCATAACTGGTCTACAAATGCATTTAATACTTTGTGCTAGAGGCATCATCTTCTTCAATATCTTCTCTTTCTTCTGGATCTGGGTCAGGCACCCTGTAGCAAAGGAACACATGGACCTTCTTTCATGAAAAACCTCTCTTACCAGAACATAAGCATCTCTTGGGTGCCTCTGTAGGTTTTTGTTCCTAGACTTACTGCAGGAAACCTGCTGCATAACTACCTGTTCCTTACAGATCTCTTAGTTTACAGAATTGTGCAGACTGCCTTTTACTGTAAAGCCCATAACTAAACCTACTTGGAATTAGCCTAAGCCCATTGACATGGTTTGATCCAGCCCGTGTCAAGGGCACGTAGAATCAGGCAGTAGAGTACTATAGCGCTTCAAGAAGTTTGACAACCAATGGCTTTTCTTTCATTAGACTAAGCCACTGAATCTTCTCTTTCCTATGTTATATTTAGAGGAAGAAGGGAATTTTCCAGATATGAGATACACTTCCCATTTAATATTTCCCTGTCAAAACATGGCTTGGATTTAGTAATTAATCAGTGCTATCCTGCAGCCTACAGACTATCGTGAACACTTGTATTAGACAACCCTCATTTTTCCCCAACTAACCTAAGTCAATCCAAGAAACTGAATTTACATAAACAGTAAAAAGATTGTACTGTGCAAGTTCATAAATCTGACAGTTTCATGGAAGCAGACACTTGAGATGAGTTAATAAGCTTTAGCAACCCTACACAAAGGCAAGTATACTGGCTGAAAAAGCATCCAGCATTCTGGAAATGACTAATGAATGACTACAGCACAATTCTGCTAGTGGATGCTTCAGCTTGTACTGTGTAACTAACGTGCAGCAACAGGGTATAATAAATACAGGAGTGATTCTTTGTGAATATGTGGCATATCCAGCTTCTGGGTCTGATATTATTATTAATCCTGTTCACTGAGTCTCAATATTAGATGATTTGGTGCTTCCTTGCTTAATAAGCAATACATGCAGTCTGTGAAAAACAGGCAAACACAGAATTTGCTTTCTCACCTCAAAATTGGCAGATGCTACAAGTCCTTCTAAAAGCATATATTAACACTCCATTGCAGCCACATCAGGTTATGTAAATCTTTCCAACTGGTTGGAAAATACTTTCTAAAAAAATGGATCTGTTTGGTGGTGGTATCTGCCTGAAGACAGATCACGTACATCTGTCTTGTCTATGAGGCAAAGAATATGAAGGATTTTCACTGAAAGGTAGTAAACACATTTGACTACAGTTTCAGTCTCTTCTGTCTCATTTTGAGTTTGTTTATCAAAAATGTGTGGCTCAGTCTGAAAGAAATCCAGAAACTTTTGACAATGAGTGGAGTGGAATGATTTTTGCCAATGAGTGGAGTCGATTTCTGGAATGATCCAGAAACTTTTGCCAATGAATGGAGCGGAATGATTTTCTAATGATGATAAGACTTCCTCTATACTAGGCTTAACCTTGCACTTCAAATGGGATAACTTAGAGCTAAACAGCACCTGATAGATTAATAGGTCATAACAGCAGATCAACTGCAACTTGGTTGCTGGGAAGACCACACATACTAATTTTCTATCTGATACTCATGGCACTGTTAGAAGAAACAAGGACTTAACAAAATATATTTTTAAGTGGGGAAAAGCCAAGGCTGAAGAAGCATAATTACCATCTTGGCCTTAACTCCATGTAAGAGGCAAATTCAGCATATCCAGCAATGAGAAGGAAACTAAACTAGTTCTCAAAAACTCCAAGTCTCATTCTCATCTCTGCTCTGATTTGTCACATCAACTTTCAAGTCAATATCTGCATCTGTAAAATGAAGTTGATTTACAAAAATACTCAAAAATTAAGTTAAAATTTGAGAAAGATAATGCTATACATTACTACCACATATATACTACAGAAATATCTTCCCTATCTTACATTTAATAATTTACTCTATTTACTCTGTAATTTACTCTATTGTGCTCTTTCCTTAAAGATTAAATATCAAAAAAATCTTAAATGGGAAGAAGCAGGAAGAATTGTGCAAGCTCACTTGTGAACCAGGCACAGATTTCTCTATCTTGCTTTCCATCTGTGGAACAAGTTCCTACAGGACTCAAGGGACATCATAAGACTATATATTTTCTGTGAGGGACTATTCATGCATTTTATTAAACAAACTTTCAGAAGTGATTAAATTCTTCAAAGATAAGGACAGTATATCAGAGAAGCTGAACTGCTTTACTGTTACACAGTTGTTTAAAAAAAGGTCTTTGTATGCCTAGCAAGGGCAAATATTGGGGTCCAGACCTGAAGTAGTTACTAAGAAAAATTGCAATGCCTAAAATGACTTTTAAAACCAAGTATAAAAGTAATTTCTTCTGCCATACCTGCAAAAAAAATCTGTGTTTAGTAAAAGTAAAGAACTCCAACTCAGAGATGGTTTGAAGCAAATTTGAGAGCATTTATTATAGAAAGAGACCATAAATTATACTATAATAGAAATCAGTATTTTTTCAGCATGTCTAGTTTTGTTTGTCACTTTTCCCCCATGTAAACAATAAATCCATAGAGCAAGACAGAATTGAAACTAGACAGAAATAGGAGTACTTTTTTATACAGCAACTTGCTCAAAAATAAAACCTCACCATAAATTGACTATCACCTACTGTTTATTTAAGAAATAAGTTTAAGGGAAAGTTAAGGTCATTTAATGCATTTCAATTTTGTGTTACAATAGTCTTGACCAAGAATCTCATTTTAATAAAATCTGATAAAGTTAAAATATATTTTTCAGTGTATATACATTGCTGCTTCAACATTTTCTTCTATACCAATTTAGTTGTTAGTTATGGCAACATAATTGGCTGGGAAGATGCCAGTTTGTCCTCCTATTCTTCCTTCCCACCAATCAAACTGGGAATCTGTTTTGGTTGTGACTGTGATTTTGTCTCCAGCTTTGAAAGTCAAGTCACCCGGCTGTTGTCCTTCAAACGAATAAAGTGCTGTCACTTCTACTGGATTGCTCCACGAGTTACCTGAAGTGAAAGAAATTAAATAAAAAGGAAATTACTAGACTGCACATTCAGTAAGTCCTTAAACATAACATTCTTAAATGACAGTAGAAAACAGTGATAGACACCAAAATAACTTACCTGAGCATATAAACCGCTGATAAAAAACCCCCTTCGTTTGCACTACATTCTTAGGTAAGTGTGGATTCTAGCCTACCAGCACAGGCTATTTAATAAATATAGTAGTACTCTACACAAAATAAAGATCAGCACTTTTTTCTATATGCCTCATAAGGTCAAACAGAAACAGTGGGAACAAAAGCGGTGCGTTGAAGAAAGTGTGAGTACTTCCTGAAAGACTCCTGAACAGAACAACTTTCAGGTTTTAATTGTGGTATGTATTCCCTGTGACAGTTTCTTCATAGAAATTACAAAACTTAAAGCAAGGATTTTATTTTTTTAACAATATTCATAATATAGGATAACAAAATAACCACAGCACTTCCTTTCTCTTTCCATAGGGTTTGCAGTGTCTAGGATTTTGGTGTATCTAGGACATTGAACGAAACACACGAAACATGCTAGCGGTAAGAATGGATTATGGTTTGACACACTGGAAACAACTTGGCTCGCATAGCAGCATTTTAGACCACGTATACAAATGGCTTTTATTCTCTCCTACATAATACATAACTATTTCAGTCCTTAACTGGAGTTGGAATCGTGCCATGAGTCTTCTGATCTAGAGTTAAAATCACCCAAAATCTTGGATACCATTATCCATCCCCCACTCCTGTAGACGCTTTTTTAGTCCGTATCTCAATGTTTATTACTATTGAACTTTCAATCTAAGTGCATATCTTCCATTTGCTAATAATTATGTTTGCTCTCAATTCCTTTAACTGTCTGAACTATACAAGGTAGATGCATTTGTTTAATATTGATTTAGAAAACAGTTAAATCTCTCGCACGAATGCATCTAAAAGTGAAAAATGGAAGGTGCAATGGAAGACTAGTTAAGAGGAAATAATGAAGATGTTTACACAGTCAGGTGGAGAGATTTCAGGATGTATTGCTCATATGGACATGATGGCTGCACAAATGCTCAAGCATGCAAGATTAAAGGCTTTTAGCATTAGCTGCACCTGCTTGCTGCCAGAACTGTGCTGCAAAAGGGGAAACCCAAGCTCCTCTTAGTCTACACATTGCAAGTACAGAGCTAGAAAGGATGGTGAGAGAAGCACTGATGGAACTTTTCTTTTGGCAGTCTGTCGTCAACAACCAATACCCACATAACTTTTCTTCTAGTTGCTTTTATCACTTTAAAAGAAACAGAAAAAACTCCTTTTGCCCCCAAGCCTCCTAAATACAAACTGTAGCCAAAACAGGACAGACAGAGAATAATAGTGGACTATAAATGTATGCATAAAAAGCATAATTTTTTTTTCCCAGCATCTGTCAATATATATGTTCATCCATAGGCCAGTTCTTTCCCTTCATGATCTGCATTTATAGCAATCATCAAAGCTTAATACAAAATTCTTTGGCCATGTGCTGGGAGAGTGTTGGTTGCAGGGAAGTCAAATGCTGTCTTCCTTGATTACACAGTCACTCTCTCCTGATATCTATATTCATGATCTGAAGTCACACACCATTATTTCTTATGATGTGAAAACAAAACCAGATGAAAATACCCATGTTTATCAGGTCCTTATCTCCATCAGTTACTCCTACCAGAAAAAAGCAGCAAGATATCTTTTCACTTTCACACTTGAAACCCTGACAGACTGAATATTCAGCAATTACATGATCTTCCTCCAAGAATTCAAGCACTTGATGTAGTCAGGATGATATGATGTGTTCCCATGCAAAGTGTGGTTTGAAGCTAGATATTTTGGTTGAGGAAATCATAGCAAAACCCACAAAAGACGCTTTGACTTTTTACTCCTAGTTTTAATTGAAGAACAATAAGAAAATACTGTGGCTCAGGACTCTTAAGGTGCTAAGGCATGAAAACAGTTATGACTCAGTTGCATATAAAAAGGAAGATGGGGTGTGTTTTACCCCTGTGCCACAGTCAGACAGCACACATGGGTAAAAGTGCATTTTATGTTACAATGAAGGCTACAAATTCTTATACTTTGAGTTCTTAACCATATGTGTTTCCATCACCTAAATGTTCAAATGGATAATCACTCAAGAAGAATTAGAGTTACTATATAACTGCCCAAACTATGTTAATATACTTGGAAAAATTAGATAATTGGCATCACAAAAGAAGAGACTGAAAGTGCTAAAAGTGACTGAGAGTGCTTCTTTTCATTACATTCAATAGAAGAACTGTCACCCCACTTTAATATGCTGGACTTGTAGCAATGGCAGCAAGTAGTAGTTATCTCCTCCATGGCTGAACTTGCATTAAAGAGTAAGACTGTAATTCCTCTTACACCAACTACTGAGTATACTAAAATTGGTTCAGTAAAAGAAGGAAGAAATGAAGGGAAACTAGGCACAAATTAAAGCATGAAAAGGTGGAACAAAAGAAGTTCATAGAGATATTAAAGTGTAGGAGTGCATCTGATGTACCACAATCATGCCTCCAATCAGTTTGCTCTGCCATATGAACAAGACTGTTTTATGCGTTTCCCTTCCCACTTTTTGCCCCTGTGTACATGTATCTTTCCAAACATACAGAAACCTCAGAGCACTACAGCTGATTATGAACATTGATTTCTGAGTCCTTGCCCCATTTACTACCTGCTATCATTTAAAAGCATTTTCCAGCTTTATTCCTGTCAGCTATCTCATAAAAATTCCTACTTAAATTTCCCTAGCACCTCTTTCCCATACCACGGTTTAATTTTATTTCTCACAAAGATTTTAATCTCTGTGCTTTACTTCTGTACTTTTGTAGCTGAAAACAGATAAAATGCATATTTATTGCCTCCAGATTGCAGCATCCCATGCCTCATATTTATATGGATCATCATAACAAATAGGTATCTTAAATGAATGCGCTGTTATGAAATCTACCACATATACTATAAGAGGGAGCTATTTCATGTTCTTGTTTCCTGATTTCAGTTTTACATAAAAGGGTTTTAAATGAAATCGTTATAGCCAACATGAAGATTGCTGAATGCATATATTCAAACCACATTTGCAGCTCACACAAGATGGTGCTACAGTGCTACATACAGCATATGATACTGGAATCACTGAGATTTATGAGTATGCACACTGGAATAAAAACAAATTACACTGTGGATAATCCTTAATTAATGGTATCTGAATACACACAGCACAGTTCTACACACACAGTGGTCAAAATAGAAATATAGAAATTTTGGCTGAAGATCAATTAGTGCAGCAGCCAGCATACATATTCAATGCTCTAGTGTACACGGGTATGGCGTATGTTGGATAACAAACTGCTCTGACCACAATATTCTTTCATTTTTTTGCATCTTTACATACCATAATGATTTGAACTTTTTGCTAAGGACTACTGCTATGGATAAAGGACTTGATGAGGTATAAACTAGAATGAATTTACAGCCTCTTGGGCGTGCTGCAGTACCAGCCCCAGAGTGAATGAAAGAGCAATAAAACTATCTTTAATTACAGCACATTTACCACAGACTGAAAGCATTCTCTAGAAAGTTGCTATAAAACAGATACACTGGCTACATTTCTATTAATCAGTTGAAGAGTGCCAGAGCCTTTCTTTGACTTTGAGGCCAACTGGCATAGAGTGGCCACATACATACTAGTAAATGCTCACAATCCACAGAGGAGAGCCACAGCCAAACTACCTACTGGTTTCTATAATGGATTAACTCCTAAATGCCATCTATAAATTATCTGGGAAAGTGTTAGGTGAGAATAATGCCGAGGAACTTTCTAACAACACAACCACATAGGGAACTGAGTTATAGTGCTAGGGCCAATGCCTTCATGCTGTTTAACTGACTAGCAGGTGTAGCCACTAGTTTCACATTCTAATGTGAACCTACAAAGTATCTGTAAACACACAGCCTGATTCTAAGACTGGTTTTTAGATTAGAACAGGCATTTTATGTCATTTTGGGTTCAGCTTATTAAGCTTTCAAAAACTAAATCCAGGTTGGAAGACAGAATAGTACAGTCCAGCTGTGGGTCCCAAATTTAATTTTACTGGCATAGATGTATAACCCATAGCCACTGAATGTCTGATGCTGAAGAATTATATAAAAACTGTAAAGTGCTGCTTTTGGCCATTGACACAGCAATAAAACTGAAATAAGTTTTACGTGCTTGAGGTTAGCAGTGAGATTGCTAAACATCCACTTTGTAAAATTCACTAATTGTCATCAAGTAGAGAGCTAGCAGGATCTTTGTGGGTCGTGTGTGCACCTAGATGATAGAAACTATAAGTAAACTAACACAAACTGTTACTGCTGGTTTGGGGTTCATCCAAACCATACTAAGAAGCTTGAAAAAAAAAAGAGCCCTGTGACACAACTGTTACTACAAGTGAGCTATCTGATGAAGGGTACTGATAACTGACAGGGTAATCCTGTTGTTTATTGACCAGATATTATACACTCTCTGCTAAATCTCTACTTGGTAAATGGGCTGTGGATCTGGTTCTTTTGAAGCTGAAAGGTTATAACTTTGCTTCTATTGGGACACAACATACCACATGAAAATGTGATTGTCTAGGTAGATATATTTTTCCTTGAAACTGAACAGTCTCTCTAACTTAAATATTTTGTGCAACCTTCAGAATGCATGGCTACAGTTTTTGTTATTTAAAAATCAATGTGAATGAACAACACATTCAACATACTAACTTCTACTTTCTCTGTTTTTTTGTAAAGAAGTAGAGAGAAGTGACTGGAACTGCCACAGAAAATGCTAAAGTCAGATGAGTCTCAGCATCAGAGATGACAGAAGTTGTATAGTGCTGGCATAAAAGCTCCACCAAAGAATGTCAGCTTACGGAAAACCTGCAATAGAATTCTCATTGGTTAAATCGAGACCCAGAAAACTAAGCAACCACATGAACCCTGTTTGTGCAGCAGAAATAAGAGATAACCAACAAACAGACCAAATGATGGAAAACAACTAATCAATCTAGGCAGACGAAAACATCTATGCTTTTAAAAACAAATATATCAAGTATCAAAAAGGTTTATTTTCATTAGTACAGTGAGTGTTCAGAGGCATTGGAAGCCTTGGTTATTACTCATAGGTTTAGGATGAGAGCTGTAGCTAACTGAAGAGACAGAAATCTTAGTTCTTTACCTGTTATGGGACACTGGGCTTTTGTCTGCAAAAGGTTAGTATTGAGTTTATGAGTTCAGGAAAGAATCCAAAGCAGGCTGAAGAACTAGGTAAATTACCGGGTCTTGCAAACCTCCAAGTAAAAAATGATAGTTGGTGCCAGCAACAATGAAAAGTTTATAGGAGATTTTAATGGTCACCGTTAGAAAAAGGCCTGGACAACATGACCTGCTAAGATACGACTATGAATGTGAATAGTGTGTGCGTATACATATACTCATTGTCTGAAGGATGTTTGCTCCAGATTGTCATATTAAAAAGGAAGACTATTATCAGGCCCCAAATGGACATGTTAAAGAGGAAGACAACCATTAGTTTGCTTCAACAGCTTTACATGAGCCAGCAACGGGCCGTTGCAGCAAAGAAGGTGAATGGTGTCTTGGACTGCATTAGGTAAAGTATTGCCAGCATGTCAAGGGGGGTGCTCCTTTCCCTCTGCTCAGCACTGGTGAGGACATCCCTGGAGTGCTGGATCCAGTTCTGAGTTCCTCAGTACAAGAGAGACATGGACATGCTGGAGAGAGCCCAGCAAAGGGCCATGGGGATGATGAAGGGACTGGAGCATCTCTCCTATGAGGATAGGCTGAGAGAGCTGATGCTGTCCAACCAAGAGAAGTGAAGGCTCGGGGGGGGATCTCATCAACTTCTATAAATACCTGAGAGGAGGGTGGAAAGAGGGTGGAGCCAGGCTCTTTTCAGTGGCTCCCAGTGACAGGACCAGAGGCAATGGGCACAAACCGAAACACAGGAGGTTCTAAACACCAGGAAACACTTTCTTCTGTGAGGGTGACTGAGCACTGGAACATGTTGCCCAGAGAGGTGGTAGAGTTTCCATCCTTGGAGGTATTCAAAAGCCGTCTGGACACAGTCCTGGGCAACTGGTGCTCAGTGGCCCTTCTTGAGCAAGGGGGTTGGACCAGATGACCTCTAGAGGTCCTTTCCAACCTCAACCATTCTGTGATTTGGTGAGAAACTTCAAAGAGACTTTTGAAACAAAGTTACCTTTTTAGTATAAAAGCAGTGTGAAAGTTTGTAATGGGGGTGAGGAGAGAGTCTGGACTGGAAAGAGCAGTAATCAAAACCCAAGTTGATAGAAATAGAAGTCACCTTGCCAGCATCACCTCTGTCTAAGCCAGACAGAGCAGCCTCCCTGCCAGACACCATGACTAGCTGTGCTCAAGTAGGGGAGTGCCAGCATGCAGTGCACCTAAGTAGGGACTCACATCTCTTTGTGCATATGTGACCTTGTGGTGGGGCTTTCCAAAATGGAAGGGGAAGGAGAGTAGAGAACACGGGAAGAATTGGAAGCCACAGAAAGCTGAGGTACATGAACAAGAGATGTATTAGTGATGTAGTGGAGCCGTTCTTATAGCTGAACCAAGGCTGCAGAATAAATGATAAAGCTAGACAACACAGAGCTAAGGGGTCAAATGCATTTAGAAGAATGATAATGAAGTTACAAAAACTAACAATGAAGATTGAGAGAAACCAAAATAAAGGTGATGTACATAATTTAAAGAAACTTCAATATAGAGAGCTATAAATTTCAAATATGAGATGTGTTCCAAATCCCAGAAGTCTAAACCCAGTGCCATATTAGAAATTCAACATAATACAATATTGAACACTGATGTTACTCGTTAGTTTGATGATCATTAATCCAACACAAAGTCATCAATTCTATAAAATGTTTCAGTATTAGTAGGTTTTGAAAGAAGAGAAGTCTCTGTATACAATAAAAGAACTGGTTCCAAGGTTACCGAAGATAAAAAAAGAAACTAGCAAACAGAAGACTAGAGGGATGCAAAGTTAGGAGGGAAAAGAAAGACATCTTTGTGATTAGTGCCTTTCTCTGTTCCCTGACCATAAGAAGAGATACCAGCACATTAAATACCACCAGTATTAAATGGTGCAGCTATGTCAAAGAGACTAAGGAAATGGGCCTAAAACTGACCTGTTGATATTAACTTAGAAAACAGTTAAGATCAGCATTAATCAGATTGAAGTCAAAGCACTAATTGTGTGCTGGACCAGCAATATGGAGAGAGAAACTGGACAGCATGTTGTCTGATATAATGCTGAAACTGATATGAAGCTGAAACTAATAATAGTCTCAGTGATACAGCACCTTTTTCAAGACCATGAGGCAAATCCAATGACTTGATTATGATATACTGGGGAATATCTACCTTTTACTACATCTAAACTTACCCTCTTCGTTTCCATTCCATCTACTTCTGAATTATTATGTTAAACAGCAGCTATGAAAATAACTTATGAGCATAAAGTTATGCCCTACAGAGATTTGATTTTGTAGGTGAATTGTGTCAGGGACAGTCACAGAAGCATTGGAAGGGAACCAAGAGGAAGTGTTTGGAAGAAAGATATAAGGCTTAGTGCTGGATTTCTGAGGAAACCACTAATTATTCCTACATGCCAATTTCCTGCAAACTGTTCAGTCCTCTAATTTTAAGTATCTCATGCCTTATGTCACTACTACGTTTCATAGTTGCTTTTAAGTAAGAGTTTTAAAATAAAAATGGATACTGGTTTTAAATTCAAGATATGTGAATTAACAGTGGTTTTGATCATAATTCTAATGAGTTTGAACAAAGAAACAATTGAAGACTTACTTTGATGATATTCTAAAAGACAGTATTAGAAATAGTTCAGTTGTTTCAAAGCATGCATGTACACCTCTAAACTTATCT
This sequence comes from Pelecanus crispus, assembly GCF_030463565.1. Classification (NCBI taxonomy): domain Eukaryota; kingdom Metazoa; phylum Chordata; class Aves; order Pelecaniformes; family Pelecanidae; genus Pelecanus; species Pelecanus crispus. The sequence goes on from NC_134645.1 coordinate 110,102,555, forward strand.
CCTTAGAAACAAAACAATGGAAATTATTTTATTTATGTTATGATAACAGTCAAAAATGTACAGAATACTTCTGCTAACACAGAAAAAGATACTCTAGGGCGTAGGGAAATAAAAGCTACAAAAGTATATAATTGTATGCTTATTACTAACTAGAGGCACATACAACAAAAAAATCCTTTGTTACAACTGATTTTTCCACTCAGAGTTTAGAAAGCAATCAAAATGATGCAAACTCCAACAGAAAACAGTATTCTGTGACTGAAATAGAAAAGATATTGCTTGCAATTGATGCGACTACCAGTTTGAATATTTCCTCAAATTTAAAAACCTCTTGCATATATTATGTAATTCCTTTATTAAAAAGGACTGGCTCATTTACTTGCTAGAATGTAAACAAAGAAAAAAAAATATTTCCACAGTGATGTTATAAAATATTGAAACAACACTGCCTCAAAATATCCACTTTATGACCACATGCAATAATAAAAACATGACAAATATAATATCTTATTCCACGTGACTTTTGGAAAATTGGCATCTTGGAGATTAAGACCTTATTAGGTATAGTTCACTGGATACTTATACTTCATAATGTTTTATGGATGTAGAAGTTTAATGCAATTAACAGTCCATGCTTTGATGACAATTGAAGTCCGAGGCTTTACTATTCTTAAGTAGTTTCTAACAACTATCTTATAGGTAATGTGAACTTTGGGCCAAAGCTGGGGCTCAGACCCACAAAAGGTGATGTTGAGTTCATGTTCACAGCTAGGTTGCACAGAAGTTAAGTCAGATTACTGAATTACCTAGGTTACAATGTCACAATAAGCAGAAACAAAATACCTTATAATGTTAAAATTTGCTTACTGGGCACTTATTGGGCAACGTCTATTCTCAGGCTTTATCATTCACTATGCCTGGTGATAGGCCTAAACCAGCAGCATCTGTAGAAAGTGACGACTGGTCTGTGTTTAAAGACTTAGGATGGCAGTGAAGGAAGGAAAGTCAGAGAAGGGATGAAAGGAAGTGCCATATGAGTTATTGCACAGAGAAAAAGAGGGCAGTAAATTGAAAGATGTCATGGCTGCCTTCTCTCAAGACAAGATGAAACACCAGCCAGTGGGGGATGGGGAAAAGGCAGTAAAGCAGAAGCATATTGTTGTATGTTACACGCTAGGACTCTGAAGAAATTAACTTTTTGGGTCCTGTATGGCAAAAAAATATTACATGTGCTAATGCCTGCTTAGAAAAAACATCTCCATACAACTCTCATTCAGAAAGAAAAATAGCAGCCCAACTGTATCCTAAATAATAGAAGTCATGAAAATAATTTCAGTTCTTGAATCACACCAGTATACAGATCAGTTCTTTTTTCAACCTAATATGCTTCATTTTCCATACTCTTAGATCACACCTCTCAGCCTTTAACCTAAGAAGAAAGGGTTTTATCTCAGCTTCTAGAGCAGAACAGACACATACCTACTTACAAATTTCACTGTAGTTGTTTCTGGACAAATTACAAACCTAGTGTTTGTTCAACCTTACAAGTGAAATCTCAAATGTCCTACCCACATTAAACTACTAATTTCCTTAATGGCCTTTTTTATTTTGTTTTTTAAATGTAGACTCACCTCAAAAAACCCTCAGCATACAGAAAACAACAACCTCGGATCTCACTGAAGAGATGTTTGGGAAGGCCTAAATATACACGGTAGATTTGACATTTTGTATCTACAGGTACTAATCTGCTATAATCAGATATAAGCATAAATCTTTCTGTACAGATACTTGAAGTATGTCATATGCCACCATTGATCCAATTAATCTCCAGTAATGCTCATCTGATCAAAGGTCAGGAGACACGATATTCATCAAATCATGCTCCGAACAAATAATCTGTTGCCTTAGCTGTTGTTTTGCCACTAACTATGGCTTGTTTTGGGTAAGTAAACAAAACCACTTCTCTTTCTCTACTTTCTGGGAAAAAAGCTTCTTAAGATTCTTGAAGTATTTAAAGTCAACATTGAAATCTGAAAACAATTCATTCTTCATAACTAAGAAAATAAGGATGGACTTTTTGGGGTAACTGAGTTTCACTGACACTGCAGTAAAGCAGTACCCTTTAAATGCCCACACAAATGCTTGTTTGTGTTATCAGTTACACCAACCTGCTCTGAAAAGTGAGGGCAGGGACCAGTTGCTTTGCTCTTTTCTACAATCACTTACAGGCAAAAAAGTGTCCTATATGCTGAAGACCCAATGTCTGTTTTGTTACAGCAGCTGTAAATTTAAGGCAATTTCAAAACGTTTGGGGTACCTTGGATAATATCGAGGAAGGCCTGTATCATTCCAGGAACTACGCTCTTTAATACCTCTTGGTACTAAATGTACATGCCGTTCCTGGAAAGGAGTACAAAACCAAATGTTAAGCCCTCTTCCACGTCCACGGGAACTGTCTTGGCAAACCCTATTTTCTGAATTAGTTGCAGAGCTAGATGTTATGTATTACTTCAAGTAGGTACAATGTCCATGTTTCCAGTGTCACTGTCAATTCCAGTTGATTTCTGGAATAGCTTAATAACTACGTTCTCTATTAACAAAGAAATGGTGGCTAGAAAAAACTATTCCATGTTTAATACTTGTTAAAGGCAACACATAGCAAAGTTAGCCACAGATGTTCCGTACAAGGTATGCTCCCCTCAATTTTGCTCCAGACCCTCAACAGATAAGAAATTCATCATCAGTGACAAACCTGTATGCATGGAACAGAGGTATTATACACACTTTTATAATCATAGAATCATAGAATGATAGAATCGTTTAGGTTGGAAAAGACCTTTAAGATCATCCAGTCCAACCATTAACCTACACTACCAAGTCCACACTAAACCAATCAAGGGTAGACTAGACTAAACCATGTCCCCAAGTGCCACATCTACCCGTTTTTTGAACACTTCCAGGGATGGTGACTCCACCACCTCTCTGGGCAGCCTGTTCCAATTCTTGACCACCCTTTCCGTAAAGAACAAACTCACAAAACCCAGAAAAAGGTTCAAATATTTTTGACCTCTTCCACATAAGCTGGAAATGGACCACTTCAAAGCAGCGTCCATGTCATCAACTTGTGTCACTATTCAACAGTGTCACATCCAGCAAACAAAACTGATGGTTTAATGGGTGGCTGAAACAGACCTGACTATATTTAAAGTTTAAGTTACTGAGCAAATTAAGCTCATTCAGTATGAAACATATTTCACTGTTTTTGAGTTTCTGGCCTACTAGGGAACATGCTGGCTCATCATCTTCATCTGCTGATGGAATGCTTTCTATCTTTGTTTCAGCACAGTCAGCTTTTGCATTAAAGAAGTGCCTTTTTTGTCAAGCATCTGTGGATGTATTTGATATTTAGGATATAAAAAACCCACCTCCTGCTTGCAAGAGTCAATTCTGTAACAGTACTTTTGCTGATTACTTTTTTTATTTTTCTGCCTTTTCAAAAAACATTTAAATTTTCATTCAAACTGAAATGGTCACATAAACTATATCAATGTCAAGGATTTTTTTATGTTCAAGACTACATTAATGCAAATAATGCCTGTGCTGAAATCATACTGCAAAAGCTGAGATGCAATGCTAAGCATAACCGTCATGTTCTGAAAAGTACAGTACAGTAATGAGAACTGAACGCTGTTTTATTCAGGTCAATCTGACAATTTAGGAATAATGTGCAGATCTTTCATTATGTCGACAAGCTTCTCTCTGTTTCCTCTACACATACTGAGTTAACATCTCAACCTGAATATACTGTCTCTGCATTTTGCTTCTCAAATCTCTGTACTGTCAGATTCAAAAGTTCTGCTAATGTTATTGGTACATGAGCTGGTTCACTTGACAGAAGTCTTAGCTTTTACCCCAGTCTGGGAAACAACCTACAGCCTCAAAAACAACCCCCAAAAACTCCACCCAAACCAAAACCCAAAAAACCCACAAACAAACAAACAAACAAGTAAGCCCAACTTAATTCTATACAGTTTCTGTCAGCTTTTAGGGCAATGCTTTGTTAAATACTGATTGAAATTTTTTTTCAGCCTTGCATGGAGAAAAACTTCTCTGTACTGGTTAGAAAAAATGGTTACAAATCATAGAATCATAGAATCATTTAGGTTGGAAAAGACCTTTAAGATCATCCAGTCCAACCATTAACCTACACTACCAAGTCCACCTAAACCAATCAAGGGTAGACTAGACTAAACCATGTCCTGAAGTGCCACATCTACCCATTTTTTGAACAGTTCCAGGGATTGTGACTGCACCACCTCTCTGGGCAGCCTGTTCCAATGCTTGACCACTCTTTTCGTAAAGAAATTTTTCCTAATATCCACTTTAAATCTCCCCTGACACAGCTTGAGGCCATTTCCTCTCGTCCTATCACTAACTACTTGGGAGAAGAGACCAACACCCACCTCACTACAACCTCCTTTCAGGCAGTTGTAGAGAGCAATAAGGTCTCCCCTCAGCCTCCTCTTCTCCAGGATAAACAACCCCAGTTCCCGCAGCCGCTCCTCATAAGGCCTGTGCTCCAGACCCTTCACCAGCCTTGTTGCCCTTCTCTGAACACGCTCCAGCACCTCAATGTCTTTCTTGTATTGAGGGGCCCAAAACTAGACACAGTATAATAATAAAATTACATGAGAATCATACGGAAGCATGCAAAATAATATTGTACAAGGCCTCATTTGAAGTGCTGTTGACAATCCTCATCACTAGTGTTTGAAACTGGACAAGGAACAGGATGACCAGTAACAGAAAGCCTGTTTTCAAGGGGAAATGAAAATGAGCTTCACGGAATAAAACTCAGATGAAAGAAGCTACTACTACCGGACAAAGGAGCAAGGCAGAAAAGCATTTTAGCCAAAGAACAGGGAAGCATGAGATGAAACTGATTTAATCTTGCTAGGAATAAATTTAGATGAAAAGCAGAAAGAAGTTTCAAGTCATTGAAAAAGCAGGGTTCAGAAACTGCTTTCTGTAAAAAAAGCTGGTATCTCCTAACTATTTTAATACGAAGTCTACCACTTTCATGATAACATTTATATTACGTGAACACCTGCAATATATAGAAAACTCTTGTTAACTTTAGTTGGGTTAAGGGGCTCAGGGGCTATTGAAATTTATGCTAGGATTTATTCTTGCCACAATTACTTATTCTCATTGCTGTTATGTTACTCTACCACCAGTCCAGCCATTATTAACTCTACCTATACCATGGGCTACATCAGCTTATAACTTCCAAAGGTATTCGACAGATGTTCCCTTGCCAAATGGTGACCCAAGCAATTGTATTTCCACTTACAGTATCCCATGGCACAATCTCGTATCATTTGATTATAATGTAAACTGGTAGGAGAAAGGTAGATACCCCTACTTCATCACAGAACAATTTCAGTAAGAGCTGGAAACAGCACAGACCCATGAACTAGACCCTGAACTAATCAGTGCAAACTCTGCAACTTGCAACATCCACCCTCATGAGAATGAAGCAGCTTGGACTGCCAGCAGCATCTAACCTGTGTTCACATTACGCTTCCCAGGATAGCACAGCCAACCTTCACTGAATACTCATTATTACATCAGCCTGGCCAAAAAGTACACAGTTATGATAAAATAAGTTCAAGAAATAAAACAGTAAACAGTTCTGCAATTTTCAGTTAAAATTTAAGAACGGTATTGACAGTATTCTTCATACTTTTGGAAACATGATGCAATTCTATGTATGCTTTTAGGTCAAGTGAAATATTGGATGGGTAGATGCTCCTTCAAAAGAAAAAGCTTATAGTTAACTATGTTTGTGAAAAAAAAATCCCTTAGTTTAAGTATGAGGAAATTCCAGCTTGCAGATGGGATTCAGCCACTAACTCCAATTTGTCCAATGTGCAATAAAAATGAAGGCAGATTTTTCCTCCAACAGTACCTCCAAACTTTCTCTGCTGCCCTCAGCTGTACCACTAATCTCAAATTCTTCCTCATCCTTCTGTAGTAGTTGACAAATGGCAGAACTGGCGGAAGGAGTAGTGAAGAGACAGTCTGAATGTTATGGCAGGGACCACTACATGAAATTGTGTACCAGAGCAAGTTTCTCCTTTCTATTTTTCCTTACAGAAAAGTTTTCTATTTTCTTATTTTTTAATCTTATTTTGACCCCTTCCTTGCTAAATAGCAAAGGATCTGCTAAGAACACGAGCATGCACCACTGAGAGGAAAGGGGGAGGAAGGGTGCAAGTCTCATGGTGTATAAACCAATTAATAATACCTCACTTCCCTTCCACAAGAGTAGAGGTTGTTTCCAGCTGAGCTTTTTAAAGAAACAAACTGGAAAAAGAGTATGTGAAGGTTGCCTAATATGGCAATAAAATTATTAATGAGAAAGAGAAACCCAATGGGATATAACCAGAGAAGCCTCAATGAAATCCTTGCCAGACCTCCCCATGAACAGGTAAGAAGTTTCTTGAAACCATATCTTTATGTAAAAGTGAGAAACATTATTATACCATTTCTAGAACAGTTATTTGTCATACTAATTTAGTTTATATTAGTGTTTGCCTTATTGATTTATTTTTGCGAGGCCTCCTGGTTCTTACTCAGGAACTGACAGTTTTTCCACAAAATGTGAATGACCTTCTTGGTTCAATCAGCAATATTCAGCTGACTGATCTGCATGATGTAATGCTGAACTAGCACAGCCAAGGTAGATGCAGGACCCCAGGTCCCTCCATGACAGAGAACACATCACTTTTGGGGGAACCATGGCACTTAATTTTACTGCTCATGGAAAAATATATTTAAAGTGCTTGTTCCATCAGGGTAAAAACTAATTCCCAAAGAAAGGAAAATATTATCAAACTCTTCCCCTAGCACTTAGTATAATGTTCAGTATCCTTCCAGGAACAGATATGCAGCATTTCCTCCCATCCCCTTCCTGCCTCTCACCAGAGATAAGAGAAGCGGTGGGGACTGTGTGGAAGACAGGAAGTTCTCAAACACACAGTTTTCAGATGCAGTGAAGTTTCTTGTCCCTGCTATCAAGATGGATCTGTAAAGCTTCACCCTACCATTACTGCAAAACAATCTCCATTTCTTAGATCAGTGTTAGCTTTCATCTCAAGTCAATCAAGCACAGAGCATTTTGCTGCTGTCTGGATAGAAATCCTGTATATCTATCACTTCCTTGAGGTACTTAAAAGTCCTGTTTGGCTTCTATTAGTATTAATGAAGCAGAAGCTCCCATGCTTCCAAAGGCTTTTCTAGATAACTAGATAGGAAAGCAATTTAAACTTGCCTTTGTCCTACTACTTGAACAATACAGAAAGAAAATACTATCTAATGCAGTACACAGATTTGAAACAACTTTTTAAGCATATATTTCACAAATATGCTAAAACATTAAGCTGCATGCTTTACAAGGGCCTCAGACAAAAGACTGTAACCTATACCATTTAACATTTGTATGTTCACATGAACAATTTCACATTTTAACTGCTGTGAATCAGGATTATCACCTTAATGGTGCCTTACACTTAAAAAATAAGTGCAGATTGCACTCAGATTTTCCTATGATTTAGCTCTAATTTCCTAATTTTTATTCCAAGCCATTAAAAAAATGCCAAAAAATATTGTTCTCCATGCCAGTATATCTGGTTCATATTTAGCATAACAGCTCTCTGCCAATGCATGCACACATCAGAAAGACCCCAATTTCATCCTAGCACGTCTGACCTCAATCTCTCTGTGCCTTGTTGTATTTTGAGTTAGCTGATTATACACAGTAAGTTATTTGTTTCTGTGTGACTGGGGAAGTCCTGCATGCTACGTATTTTCCTCTCAGCTTGCCACAACATAAGCCATAAGCAGCTTGATTATCTGACTTATTACATTCACAATAGTAATAGTACGATCCTAGCAAAAGTGAATCAGGGATAAAAATAGTCTCAAAAATAATTTCCTGGGATTTCCTGGGTTTGGTTAGTATTAAGAAAGAGCTCATAATAGCAAGAAAGTTAATACTGTGGGGGACAACCAGATGGATGTTTTATTTTTCTGGTAACTAAATATAAACATGTCACAAGCCTTGCCACTAAAAACACAAAAATAGACCAGGCTTAGCTAAAATTCTTAAAAAACAAACAAACAAAAAAGGTACTTTAGTTACTTTCCAGGGGGTTAACTTCTTCATGTTTACTAAATTAGTAGACAATGTCATGAAGGATTATGACAGATACATCATGTATCTCACTTTGTAAAAATTTTCTAAACCAAATATCTATTAGTGACACTGAGCTGCCTTACTGATTTTACAGTTTATAATCTGCTAGAGTTCCTCCTCAAATTATAGTATAGAAGGAACAGATTACTGCACAGCTTGATGATGCTTCTACAATGTGAAATAGTTCTACTTGATCCTACAGCAAATCTCTGCCTTTCTTGGAAAAGGAGTTATTCATGAGCTAAGGAATGAAAGGTGGCTTTTTTTTCAGTTCCAAATACACAGCACACATCCACAACACCTAAAGAAATATGCATGTATCTGATATCAACTGAGTTTGTTATTTTAATTGTTTTATCTAGTTTTCAGTTAATTACTGAAATCAGTATCTTTTATTCACCATAAAAAAATATCTTCTCCACTTCCCCATGAAGACACACAATGGGAGAACAATTTCATTAACCAGTTAACTTCCTTATCTACAAGGAGTAACAGCACAGGAATATCACAGGAAAATATGGGAAATTCAATTGAAAGAATGGCTTCCTTTATCAGCACTCTATCAGGTGGAGCAGATTATTCTATTTATCTCCAAGTTCTTATACCCCCATTAATGAATAGACTTTCAAAAGTGTACAGTCTAATGCCTATGAAAATGACTCAGGGCCAACATTTCTGAAATATCAGCCAGTCTCAGTGACAGAAATAAATCATGTTTCCATGGATGATTTCATTTCCAGCTCAAAAGCAAAATACATTTTTCCCCCCACTGTGAACCATGGAGTCTTCCTCCATCCTTAAAAACAACAGGTTTTGGATTCCTTCTCCCTTCCAGGTCTATGCAGATAGCATAGTACAAAAGCCATTTTATAACCTTACTTAACTAAAAGTTAAAACCTTTTGATGCATTTTTTTCTACAATTCAAGTTGGTAAATGATTCTGCAGAATGACGACACCATTGTAAATCATCTTGATCCAGAACAGACAGAAAGAAGCAAAAATTGCAATATTGACAATATTCTAGAAAGAGAGACTTTAAGCATATGCTTTCTGACAACACAGGGAAAGCAAAAACTCAGATATTACACTGGGGAAAAAGTTAGCCTGAGACCACAGAGACACCTGAATTTTACTGGCTCCAAAACTGATGAAATACTTCTACTTTACTATTGTGGTGTTTAGTCTTAATTACAATAAAAATGCTCAAGTCAAAAGTCGCTCATCAAGAGGAGATCTGGGCACAGTTACACTTCTCTTAGGGTGCAGTTGTCAGAATTTTTTTGTCAGTGGGTATTTCTGAATGTGGAACTGTATAGCTGATATAAATAGCTGTATGTTAGATTTCTAGTTAAATTTGAGTTGTACCAAAATAGTACTAGTTTTGTTAAAACTAAGTTAAGAGAGCATATCAGAAAAATAAAGTGATTGCTTCAATACACATTTAGCAAGCCTATTTTAAAGTTGCAAGTGCATAAAGTGATGGTCTCTTTCAGCAGGTCTAACTAAAAATTCCACTGTTTCACAACACTGTGTTTAAACAAGCTCAGCAGCACACGTAATTAGAGGAGCTAATTAATGCAGAGACAGGTAGAATGGTGTCCACATTCCAGGTTATATTTTGTTTTTTCTGTGAATTTGATCAATATTATCCTACAGGGTAGTAGCTCTAAAAATAACAACATCATAAGTCAGATGGAAACTGAATTGCCGAACAGGCATGCAAGTAAAATAAGTGAAACGAGGTAAAGTCACAAGTAAAAATTATGCTATTGTCCTCAGAGAGCTGCAAAACATTTTTTTTAAAGCATGTCCTGGTTTCGGCTGGGATAGAGTTAATTTTCTTCCTAGTAGCAGGCATAGTGCTGTGGTTTGGATTTAGTAGGAGAAGAATGTTGATAACATGCTGATGTTTTAGTTGTTGCTAAGCACTGCTCATGCTAGTCAAGGACTTTTCAGCTTCCCATGCTCTGCCAGGTGCACAAGAAACTGGGGGGGGGCACAGCCAAAATAGTTGATCCAAACTGACCAAAGGGCTATTCCATACCACATGACGTCATGCTCAGTATAGAAACTGGGGGGCCGTTGGCCGGGGAGCAGCGATCGCTGCTCGGGAACTGTCTGGGTATCGGTCGGCGGGTGGTGAGCAATTGCATTGTGCATCACTTGCTTTGTATATTATTATTATTATTATTATATTGCTATTATGATCATTACTATTTTACTTTATTTCAATTATTAAACTGTTCTTATCTCAACCCAGGAGTGTTTCTCACTCTTACTCGTCCAATTCTCTCCCCCATCCCATCGGGGTAGGGGGAGTGAGCGACGGCTGCGTGGTGCTTAGTTGCTGGCTGGGGCTAAACCACGACACCTCAGAAGCAGTCTATGAATTCTTAGTCCATATAATTGTGTTGGCTTAGTTAACACTTACATTTTTAACTGGCCACAAAAAACCCCAAAATGTACTAACAAAAAGAAATTCATAAACAGACCCTCAAGTTTCCCTGACAAAATACACTTCAGGAGGCATGAAAATCTGTCTCGGAATTCTCAGAGCAAATAGATTTTCATAGATCTACTGAACCATCTGGCATTCATAGGTTACTGAAAGAAACATTGAGATCATCTCTGAAATTATAGAGAATTGGGCCACACCTGATTCCTGGAGAACCATAACCATGAAAAGCAGCATCTGCGAGAGGGATTTAGTTAACATAAGCCGAGTTTACGACAACTTCATGGTACCACCTGATCAGAAAGGGTTGATATTGTCTCATCTGTTTTAACATAGAGTAACAATATGTAAGAAGGTTAAAATAAATAAATGAATGAATAAATAAATAAATAATAAAAAGGTAAGGACTGGAGTTTAGTCCAAATTCAGTATGGCTTTTAGGACCCCAAATCTTATTGATCTCAGTGAGCTCACATCTCGGAATTTGCTATTTGTAGCACTATTTAAAATCTGAGCGGAAAGAGAAAATGACTTACGACAAAGAGCTCATCAATCTGTTTAGCAATCAAAAGAAAGATCAAGGAAGATCAAAAGGTGATTTGATTACAGCAGAAGTGTCTCAAAGGGAACGAGGGGAACAAAAATAACTCTCTGGGTAGGAAAGGGCTCTTTAATATATTGAAGAAAGGCACAAACATCATTGTCTAAAAGCTGCAGACAAATTCATATGGGAAGGCATGAATTTTTGATAATGAGTTTGACAAATCACTCAAACCATCACTGAAGGAAGGAGGTTTTTTGTACCTTCTTAAAAACAGTGACAAATTTCTCATCTGCCTCTGCGTCTTCATCAGTAGGCTTCATATAGCACTTCTTTCAGTATGTAAGAATACAAATACATGCCTAATGAGGCAGTTACAATCTGTTAATATTTTCATATTATTTTCAAAGTGAAAAGTTTCTGCTGAAAAAACTAGTCACAATTCATATTTTGATTTTTTCAAAGTCCTCCTAAAGTTTTTTCAAGTTTGTGTGTTGATTTTATGCACAATAGCCTTAAGGGTTCAATGTCTGCAGACAGATAATTTATTCAGTTCAAAAATCTAAAGAAGAGGGCACACGTTTTCCCTAAGGTAAAATTAAGAAGTGGAAGGTAAGAAAGCCAGTGTTTCTGAGAGAAATCTAAAAACCTTGAACACTTAGGCTTTACAGGCACAAGTTTTTATGAGTTTGTTAAGCAAATCATATGACTGCTTAAAAGATCCAAAGAGCATCATTATTTTCTCCTAATTATGACGAAATACTTCGACTGTGATAAAGAGGAGTGCTTTTGTGTTTACAATGAGCATTCTGTCTTGTACTACAGTATTGTAGCCATAGACCCACCCTCTTGTTCATAAACATTCCTGAAAGGGAACATTTTACTGAGCAGAGGCAGAATGAAACACTAAGCAAGTACACATTTTCAAGGCCAGAAAACTCAAGCCCGTGATAATTTTTGATAACTGTGAACGAACAGTGAAAGAATAGTGTTTGGAAGGAAAAAGTTTTTTGCATTTTCATTCCCATTCCTGCCTCAAGTCCATTTCCTGATTGTTTCAGCATCTTGGCAATTTTAAGTGATTCTTTTCCAAACATGTGAAGCAGTCCTTTTCTGATTAGCTGAGCTAAGGAAAAAGAAAAAGGGGAAAAAAGACCCCCAAAAAACCCTGACTTCTGATTCTGAACTAATTGCCTGTTAATGATTCTGTTCTCACCAACATTCACTTTATCCCAGCTCCTGCTTTTACTAGCAGATAGCTACCCCTGCTGCTACCAGTTCAGTTGGGAAACCACATCACTGCAACGTTTGCAGAACTGTACAGTATTCGGCAGCCTGTTAGGAGGATAGACAGGTAAGTCAAGTAACCATTTATCTGCAGTTTTGGTTACTTGCTACTCCATGGAAGAACCCCAAGTAGAAATAACTAGAAAACACAACACCAATGAAAAACTAGTATCTAGGATTAGATATTCTAGTATGACAAACTATCAATCTAATGTACCTAAAAAAATTGTCCTAATAAAATAAACTTCTCCTGAGCCTACGATGCCCAAGTGGTCCACTAAAGAACCACAGGTCATTTATATTACAGACGTCGTACAGAACTCTGCAGAAACCTATCCAGATAAACTAAAGCTAGATCATGGCAATAAAGCTTGGAAGGACCAGGCTACCCTTTTATTAGATTGTACAACATAGAGGTGACAAGTAGAAAAATGAAACTGCAAATCTGTAATTCTAGTAAGGCATGAACTTTCATGCTCATAAGCAAATCTAACTTCTTTATCTGAACAGTCTCCAGAAAATTCTCTACTCCTGTAGAAACTTCATACTTCTTTGAATCACAATACGTATATCAGCTATGTTTGGGTTTTTTTCCAGAATTGTAAAAGGTCTCTGGAAATTATTTTTTTAAAATAACATTTGTGGTATTTCCAAGTTTCTGGAAACATTTTAAAGCATTACTGAATCTCATTTCACAACTAAATGCATTACCTTAAGTATTATTCACTTACATGAAAAAAAATCTACGTGCATCTGAGTTCAAGTATCACATTATCAGTCTAGAAAAACATGTTTTTCATTTAACATTTTTCTTGCATTTGAAACAGGTTATAGTACATTACCTATCAAGATAATTCAGGTCCACATAAAATAATTTAAAATGTTTCATCCACAAGTGTAGCTCTTCTTCCATCTAATGAGAAGAATTAATGTTTCAACCTTTCTACTACTTTTGTAACTGTTGCAAAACCAAAAACATAACACAAGCCAACCTCTCCCCTCCCCCACCAAAAGCAAGCCCTTACTACCAGCAACTGACAAGCTTGTTGCTTAGTATCAAAGCCTACCCCTGCACCAGCCATTATAACTAAAACGTAGCTTTCTAAAGATTCATTTCATTCACTCGTCTATGAGTTATCTAATAACTTTTTTTTTAAAACTAGAAAGATGCAAAAAATGTTGAACATTTTTTTCAGATCACTGTAGAACATCTGTTGCAGCGACTAATTCTGCCATAAAGATTGGCTAGTATGAGCTATAGGCAGCCTATATGTATCTTACCTGTAAGATATGAAGGAGAATGCAAAGACAATGACACATACATGATAGGCAGCTTTGTTGAAATCATCTGGACTATGAACAGGCAGGAAGAGATTATTGACAGGAGGTAATGGCCTTAAGGGTCCTTCTATTTCATCACTCAGCATTAATACACCCTTTATTGCTGATGTGAAAGGGACTGCAACTCTTTTCCAGCCTCCCATCAGCATGCATGTATGCTACGGTATTGAGACACTCAGGGGAACTGACTTCAGCCTTGACTTTTCCCTGTGGTAAGAACAATTCTTTAGCCTTTAGGAATATAGAGTACTTATGTGGATTCAGATAGCATTTGAACTGTTACCCGTGGAACACAACCTGCAATAGAAGGCAAAATATACCATGCCAAGCTTGTAAGGTAAACAAAAATTTACCATGAGACAACACTTCTTGCAGGAAGTGTCATTTACACAAGATCCTACTGCCTCTTGCACTTTTCAAAGATAAGCTTGTGTATTTCTAGAAATCATTAGGAATACTCAGTAGTAGACTGACTGAGTCTACATTTTGATTTCAAAGAATCTTGAAAGCCATCAACAGATGGCTCTGGAAGATTTCTACCTTGTCACTTGCAACTGAATGGAAGAACACTCCCTTTAATATAGCAAACGTGTGTGCAAGTTTTTCCTACTGCTTTAGAAACATGTTCTCAGTTGGTCAGGGTGGTTTTTTGTTTGGTTGGTTTTTTTTTTTAAGACTGGGAAAGTTTAGTTTTAAAGGTCAGAAGACCCATTTTCCTTTCTTTTTGGATGACAGCTGCTGAGCACAGATCATGAGTCATCATTATTTTCCTGGTACAAGTCCTACAGCACAATAGCAAATTTTGATTCTCAGGAAGTCTCTGATCTGCAGAAGTAACATCAACAGCTCAGCGTAAGATCCTCCTATGTTGGTTCCCTCAACACACACACCCCCACAACAGCACGTGTGGGGAGAAGATATGAAGGAGAATGCAAAGACAATGACACATACAACTTGTCTTAATTTTTCGTGAAAATCTCTAATTACATGAACTAAGAAATTAAAAACACAATCACCGTTTTGGTCTTCAGACAACAGAGTTTAAATACTGTGTTAAATCAAGGTACTCTGCCTGAAATAGACTTTTCACTATGATCTATTATCAAGCTTGATTTTACCTCCTTTTTCAACAGTAGGGAGAGATCTCGTTTCATTTTATTTTCAAGTGGTGCACGCAATATGTGAAAATGTGTGTGCATATTCACATATATATATACACGTAATGGTTTTGATCCCAGCAGAGACCATTAAAACATTTATCAAATGGACAATACATTTCATGGGAGAAATAATTTATTTCACTGACGTTGAAACAGCTAACAGTCTTTTACCTTTGAAAGATGAGACTCCTGGTGGGACAGGCTACTATAGCAGCCAAATGAACATAACCACTTCGATAATAAATTTTTTTCTAACATATCGCAAGTTTCCAGATGACGGGCCCCACAGTTCAAGCGTTACATTGCAAATACTACAGAGTAAGATTCTCCCATTAGAGCTGAAACTGCTTTAAGCTTAAGAGAATCATAACAGACAAATGAACAAGTAGTATCTTTTTAGTATAATGCAGAGTTATCTAAACTCAATACAAAAACCTCAAGGAGTATAACTGCAATGGAAATCTGTGTTTATGGCAGCATAATCAGATATGACCCGTGGAAGCACTTTTTAATTAAAACAGGAGTTATCGTACCTTGCATAAGGACTCGGACACAAGCTTGTTATATCAGCTCTCTGTTTCACTTCAATTAGGTGGTAACATAAAAGAGTTTTACTACTTGCAGTGCATTTTTCAAGCTCACTGAATAAAGCAAAAGAACTTTCGCTGTTCAGAAAAAGAACATGGTTGTTGGAATGTAAAACCAGGGAACAAGAATCACATTTATGAAATATTTTCAGGAGAGCATACAAGACCTGAATCTCATTTTAACAATGGACAATAAAGAAAAATATGTATGGCCAGATATTGTTAGATGTCTTCCAAAGTACTTTTAGGACTTCTCAGATTCCACACTGCATTAATAAAATATGTGTAAGTTTAGTACTTACCCACAGAGGCATAATCATTTGGAAGTTCAGGATAAAGTTTGTTTGTATTCTTTTTAGCTGAAAGAGAAAATTAAGTAGCAAGTTATATGATATACTAACGTATATTGTTATATTTCATATATTGCTTTTCTAATACATGTTCAGTAGTTATAAAATGATTGCAGTTATTCAAGGAGCAGTACAGAAGAAAAAATAAGGACTTTGCCTTATATCCTTGTCCAGAGAAATAAATCAATTTAACAACAGGAGCTGCACAGTAAAGCCTCGCTTTCAATGAGAGCACGTTAGTAGACAAACTGTTACGGAGCTAAAACTCTGCCTCCTCTGCTGTACTTAAGACCTCTACTTATTAAAAGATAACGACAACCTAAAAGAGAAATTTTCGTTTTCTAGAAACCAGAAGTTTCTAGAAGCAGGACTAGCAGTTTCTAGTAGGACTGTTCTTTTTACTAAGAAATTTCATTGTACCATGGGGC
Organism: Pelecanus crispus; assembly: GCF_030463565.1. Classification (NCBI taxonomy): domain Eukaryota; kingdom Metazoa; phylum Chordata; class Aves; order Pelecaniformes; family Pelecanidae; genus Pelecanus; species Pelecanus crispus. The sequence continues at coordinate 110,118,965 of NC_134645.1, forward strand.
TTCTACGTATCCAATAAACATGAATGCTTCCTTTGAACTATTACATGATTCTGTAACTATACAAACACTACTTCTATAGCAAATCTGTCAGAGAGAAAAGGTTTGTTAATATAAAACAAACAAACAAAACCTTTACCCTTTATCACTGATGGCACTATCCCAACATGCTTTCAGTGTTTGGCCAAGGAAGAGTATGACAAAATATTTTTATAGAAACAGCTACTACTATAATAATTGCATAACATTCATTAGCTTTAATGCTCTAATTTTATATAGATAATAAATTAATCATTACTAAAATGTTTTCTAACCTGGTGGTGTTGGCCGAACAGTGGGTTTAGGTGGCTCTGGTCTTGATGATGGTCTAGCAGGTGGGTCATTTACCTAAAATGCACAATTTTTTAAAAAAAATTACATCACACCTGGAAATGGATTGTAACTTCAGAGCCTAGAGGTATGTCAAGTTACACTGAAAAAAGTATCACTCATTCTCCACTGAATGTATGAACTCAAGAAGCACACTAAAGTGCTAGTAATATACACATGACTGTAAAGTAATTCAACATGGATTTAACAAAGACGAAAGTAAATGATTGTCTATCAATAACATCAACAAGAAAACATCTACAGTTCTTAGTATTATATTGTAAATGTGATTGTTTGAAATGGAAGACAGAAAAAGTAGAAAAATGAAGAGTACCCATATCAAACCTGGTATACTCATTATTTACAGATTAACTTGATTAGGAATAGTTGAACAAAGTTTCCTAATCATCACCTCAGATTTGATTATGCACTATTATAAGAACAAGGATATATTTTGTTATTCTGGAAGATGCAAAGCAAACCCAGCAACGTTCTTGTCCAGAAGAACCTACCAGGCCAATACCTGAATGAATGTGTTACTCACATGCAGTATCTGCAATGTGTTATGCCCTTAAGCATCCAATAGAGAACTTAAGTATGAACATCAACATTACCACTAACTAGAAACAGTTCAGGAACAGAAAAAGCCTATGTGAAAAAGAGGTGCACAAACCCTTCTTTGTTCCCTTACAGATTTTCCTGGATTATTTTTTTGCTCTTCATTTTCATATACTTCAGTGAACGATGCTAGAATTTCATAAAGATCTTCTGCTTGAGCAGGAAAAGGCACATCACCAAGCAAGATGGAACTAGCCCGAATATCCTGCCCATAAAACCTGATACAAAACAAAAGATGCCAGGTATGTGATCACCATTACATTTTGATGTCTAGAAGAATCCATCTTGTGCAAATGTTCCTCCCTCCTCCCTGGCCCTGCATTTCTCCTCCTGATCATCTATGGAGAAATGACAGAACTAATTCAATGCCGTGAATTTTGAATGATAAGTAACTGCAGCAAACTTGAATGCCTACCTACCATTTTATTTCAAAATGTTCTTCACCAGTAATATTTTATTCCTGGTCATGCAGAATGCATCAGCTAGACCATTTGAAACCTAATCACACAACAAACTGAAGAAAGACACACCACTTTTGCAAGACGTTGTAATAGATTCCTTAATGATGTAGTAAAATTCCTTAATGGGAGCACTGGAACCTCAATTTTATGAATGGAGATAGCTGAAAGTTACCAACATACTTCATTAAAATCAGTATTAGTCTTTGCTGATATTAGCAGAATCGAAGTTTTCATAAACACAGAACATACAAGGGCAAGACACTCAGCAGTTCCTTGGATTTTAAGCTTAACAGGCTGCACAAAGGAAGGAGCATTTCATAAGCTGGGTATTTTCGCAAATTCAGTGATGCTCTAAACCAGATTTTTTTGGTTTCAAGTGGCCTATAAGAGTATTTCTCATTATGCAGTACATAATTCAATAGCTATCTTCTACAATGTTGTGCTCGGTTTACATGGCAAAGTTTTGGTAGGGGGTGGCACTGCAGGGGCAGCTTCTGTGAGAAGATGCCAGAAGCTGCCCCGTGTTGGACAGAGCCAGTTCCAGGTGGCTCCAAGACGGACCCACCGCTGGCCAAAGCTGAGCCCATATTTAAGAAAGGATAAAAAAAACTGTGCAACAGCAACTGGGAGAGGGGAGTGAGAATATGTGAAACAACTTTGCAGACATGAAGGTCGATGAAGGAGGAGGGGGACGTGGTGCTTCAGGTGCCAAAGGAGAGATTCCCCTGCAGTCTGTGGTGAAGACCATGGTGATACAGGTTGTCCCCCTGCAGCCGACATGAGTTAACGGTGGAGAAGATATCCACCTGCAGCCTGTGGAGGACCCCATGCCAGAGCAGGTGGATGTGCCCTGAAGGAGGCTGTGACCCCATGGAAAGCCCACGCTGGAGCAGGCTCCTAGCAGGACCTGTGGACCCGTTGGAGAGAGGAGCCCACACTGAAGCAGGTTTGCTGGCAGGACTTGTGACCCCATGGGGGACCCACGCTGGAGCAGTCTGCTCCTGAAGGACTGCACCCCGTGGAAAGGACCCATGCTGGAGCAGTTCTTAAAGAACTGCAGCCTGTGGGAAGGACCCACGTTGAAGAATTTCATGTAGGACTGTCTCCCATGAGAGGGACACCATGCTGGAGCAGGAGAACAGTGTGAGGAGGAAGGAGTGGCAGAGACAAAGCTTTATGAACTGACCACAATCCCCATTGCCCATCCCCCTGCGCCACACAGGTGGAGGAGGTACAGAAGTTGGGAGTGAAGCTGAGCAGCACGGAAAGATGGGAGGGGTGGCAGAAAGGTGTCTTTTAGATTTGTTCTTATTTCTCATTATCCTACTCTCTTATTAACTGGCAATAAATTCAAATAATTTCCCCAAGCCAAGTCTGTTTTGCCCCTGACAGTAATTGGTAAGTGATCTCCCTGTCCTTATCTCAACCCATAAGCTTTTCATCATATTTATTTCTCCCCCTGTTCTGTTGAGGCGGGGGAGTGATAGAGCAGCTTGGTGGGCATCTGGCGGCTAGCCAAGGTCAATCCACCACAGATATACAATCTCTAAACATTAAGCATCTTCTCAATACCCATTGCATGATGTCTATATTGAATACATGTTGCCCCTCAAGAATCCCTAAACTCAGCTCAGTATGTTCTTACAACAAGCTCTTTTTCCAAATTGAATGTGTTCTAGTTCATTTTGCCACTATGCCTTCACTGAATCATCTAGATTTGAAGAGAACTTACTTGCGATTTGTTTCTTTCCTTTCAATTAAGCAGGTTCCTTCCAGAGATACACCTGCAAACAGTCCTCGAGATTTGCAGTATGTATAGACAGCAGCAGAGCTTCTCAGGGCAACATCCCCTTCTAAGTTTCTAGAAGGAAAAAAGTTTTGGTTGATATTCTTCAATACGGCTTTGCAATGTGAACAGCAATTGTCTTTTTATTTTAATCCTACCAAAAGCCAGCAAGAGCTTCACTTCTCTCTGTTCTTACAAACTCTATTGAATATATTCAGCTGGGTCAGACTTGAAATCCATTTTCAGTTCTTATTTCAGACAGGACCCAGTACAAAGTAATTAATTTGTTTGATAAGGTTTCCTCTGAAGCACAGAACAATGTTCCCTCATCTGAACGCTCCATGTTAGACTTCCCCTTGCATTGATCAATCCGAAAATAATTAACCCATGTTTTAATCATGTTTTAAAACAATTTGATTATGTTTGTGGTGCCTTGGAACTCTATCCAATATATCCAAATCTTCCTTGATTTTATGGGGCCCAAAACAGCACAAAATATTTCAAGTAAGGACTTATCAGACCTCAATAGAACAGGAAGATTACAATGTTTGTCCTACACAGGATCACAGAATATTTTAGGTTTGAAGATACCTCAGGTAGTCATCCAGTCCAACCTCATGTTCAAAGCGGGTACAACATCAAATTGAGATGAGGTTACTCTGGGCTTTGTCCAGCCAGTTTTTGAAAACTTCCAAGGAGACAGATTCCACAGACAGTCTGAGTAACCTGTGTCAATGCTCAGTTATACTAATGTTGAATTTTTTTTTCTCATATCCAGTCAGAATCTTCCTTGTTTCAATTTATGACTATCACCTCTCACTATCTTGCCAGGCACCTCAGTAAAGAGTTGGGGTCTGTCTTGGTAATCCCCTGCTGGGAATGCAGCCTGTTAGAAGGCCTTGAGGTCTTCTCTCCCCCAAGGTTAAATATGCCGAGCTCCCCCAGCCTTCATGTGCTCCATGTCCCTGGACATCTTGGTAGTCCTTTGCTGGATGCACTCAAGTTCATAAACATCTTTCTTGTACTGCAGGGCCAAAACTGGACACAATATTCTAGGCACAGTCTATGAAGCGCCAAGTAAAGGAGAACAATCACTTCCCTTATCTACTGGTTACAGTTCTGTTGATGCAGCCCCCTACACTGTTCACTGCCCTTGCTGTCAGGATGCACTGCTGATTCAGCCTACTGTCTACCAGGATCCCGGCATGTTCTCATTAGGACAGCTGCTCAGCCTGGTAGGCCCTGCCTACATAACTGCAGAGGGTTCATCTAAACAAGGGTGCAGGACTTAGCATTTGTCCTTGTTTAATTTCATGAAATTTCCTGCTGGATCTTTCCTCTACACTCTCTAGGTCCATCACTCTGAATGGCAGCAATGCGCTGAAGTGTATTGGCTTCACCACCTGATTTGGTGTCATCCACAAATTTGAAAAACATATTTTACATATGCTCCTCCAGGTCACTGATAAAAATATCTAGCAGGAGAGGTCCCTGGAGAGTCTCCTGAGGAATTCCACAAGAACCTGGTGTCTGAGTACAACATGAATCATTTACTGCTATTCTTCAAGCCTGATGATCCATTTCTTCACCTATTTGCTAGTCTGCCCCACCCCAACACCTAGGCCATGATGTCCCAGCTTGGACACAGGGATGCTGCAGGACAGCATACTGAACGCCTTGCAAGACAGATGACATCCACTGCTCTCCCGTGATCCACAGATCTATCTCGTCTGTGGAACAGGCATCATCTTTTTATTTTTTCAGAAAAGATGAGAAAGCGTCAGTAAAACCATCCTAAAAACAAAGGCATAAGGAGGCGTACGTCCCATGAGAAGAGTCTGAGGCAACTGGGCTTGGTTAGCCTGGAGAAGAGAAGGCTTAGGGTGGACCTAACAGCAGCCTTCAAGTATCTATGAAGAGACAATCAAGAATATGAAGCCAGGCTCTTTATAGCAGTGCACAGTGGAAGGACAAGAAGCTATGGACATAAACTGAAACAAGAATCTTTTGATTGGATGCAAGGCAAAACTTTTCATGATGAGAACAGCTGAGCAGCAGAGCAGATTGCCCAGAGAGCCTGAGCTATCTTCATCTTTGGAGGTTTTCAAGACTCAGTTGGAATAAAGGCCTGAGCAACCTGATCTGAAGTCATGCTTTGAGCAGAAGATTGGACTAGAGATCTCCTAAGGTCCCTTCCAAATTAAATTATTCTGTGATTATATCATCTCATCCTTTGAAGCAAGCTGGCTTAACCACTTAGGGTTTAAAAGTAATTATTTGGTGTATTTTTTATTTATTGTCAGGCAGATCTGTGGTGACAGAAAGCACAGGCCCATAGATCAATGAAAATACTAGTTCAGTCAGGCACAGTAGCACCTGTGCTCTTTATTGAGCCTAGCCAAACAGCCTCCTGCAAAAAGAGAATAAGCCTCAGAACCCTTTCCTTCTACCAATAAATGCCTTTATCAGGAAAGAAAAAAAGGAAAAAAAGCAACAAATGACTGAAAAGGTATAACACTACAAGAACAATATGGTCCGGTCAATATATAGGTTGCACAGGTTGTTTTGTAATATATCAAAAAAAGTCATGTGAATGTTTATATATAGCTTTAAAAGCTATCGTCCATATTTAATTCTACCCCATATTTAAATCTACCCCATATTAGGAAGTATTTTACTCACCTCCCCAGAGGTCCAATTGCCACAGTGAGATTTCCTCCAAGTGTAAGATTCCCTCCTTTGGCAAAAGCTTCTACTGCTCTTTCATGATTCAGTATTATCACTAAGTCTGAAACCTATACAGTATCAAATAAAAGTACTGTACTTTTTAAGAAGAAAGTCAGAACGGCATGGGAGAATAATCTTAGTTGAAAACAGGTGGAAGCGTCAAAGATATTTCCTTCCCCAAACGAAAACTAGCTCCAGATTTATCAAGGTTTTAATTCAAGCAAGAATTTCTCATTCTCTCAGAGAATTACTTCCTTTCTTCCAAAGGATTCTTTTGAAACAGTATTCATAGCAAAGTTGATACTTTTTCTGCAAGATATTTAGAAACTAAAAGTCCTTTCACTCACATTTTTAAACAAATCTGATTTTTTTTGAGTGCAGATATGGTCAGTATGTGATAGACAACAACTGTAACAGAAATACTATTTTAATTCAAATGCCTATTACCATCAGTACTGTAAAACTATAACTCTCTTCAATTTAACAAATTTCAATAGAAGTCTCCTACAACTCTTTTACCAAACTATGAAGCATTTTAAAGAAGGAAAAAGTCCTTCAAACACAAGCATGATCCTGTAAAGATCACTCTATCTTACCTGAAAGCTCAGTAAACACACTACATGTATTAAAAAAAAAAATGCAGCAGTACCAGCCTATCCAACAGAGTAGATTATACTTTTGTAGCTTATTGTGATGGATTATTTTTTAAACAGATGTGCCCAAGGACTACTGTGCCTGATCTTTCATCTGATGGACTTGACTGAAAGCCAGGTTCAGAAAAACCTTTCAACTTACCCCAAATTCCAAACAGTGACAGCAGGAAATACAAAAGGAAATACCAGATTATTTGCAAAACAAGGCTGGCCCAGAAGTATTACACACAGTGTAAGAGAGGCCTTTGTTATTAGCCCCCTGGTAACCTCCACCCCATCCCAAACAAAAGATGGCTGACATGACTTCAGTTTCTGAATCATCCAGGGATGGAGAAGGAATGTCATTCAGGATACTGATACCTCCTCTTACCCATTAAGAGGATGAATCCACAGCTAAAGCTAAATGAATCCACAGTGAGAAAACCTTCAAGGAAAGCATTTAGATGAATATTAAAATTGGTCTTTAATTTGAGGTACCAAGTTGTTTCACCTTGAAAAACATGCACATACTATGACTTCTGAAGTCTGTGATTTCCTTCTTGTTTAAAACCACCCATAAGTACCACTACAACTATGTCAACTATAATCTCTCCTACAGGAATAAAATTCAACAAATTTCTACAAGGTTTACGTTTATATATTACTAAAAGAATGCTGAAATTGGACTCTGGGCTCCTAAGCCACTTCGGTATTTCTGAATAGCATCTCTTCTCTCGAAGAAGTAAATAAGATTGTATTATAATAATGCCAGTAAGGAAACAGTATTTTGTAAGCTGACCAAAATTTCAAATGAAGGGGACAACATTGCTCAGAAAAAAATACCCTCTCAGAAATAGCTTCTGTACTGAAGTTATTTGAGTAGTATCAATAGTAAACGGTTAATTATCTAAAATATCAGATGGAGATGATTAAAGGAAAAGTTTCATAGACTAATCAAAGCATCTGAAGAGTCTGTTTGATTGTCATAAAAGAAAAGAAAAAAACAAAACAAACCAACCCCAAACCCTGGGGCTCAAACTCAATGTTTTGTAATGCATTCAGATCCTGTAGCCATGAAAACCAAAGAAAAACCCTTACGAAAATTAGTAATTTTGTATTCACAGCATGCTTTAAAAAGTGCACAGTAATAATGCCTGAGATCACACAATGAGGATACGATAAATACTGATCCATTGTTCATTATGTGAGTGCTGGGCTGCCAGGACAGGGATAGCTGGCTAGTTGTAGGAGATACACTGGGGGCTGACTGCTGCATACCACCCAGATCAGCTATGCATGTATTCTTCTAAAGAGCAGAATGCCCACAGCAAGAGATCTTGGTAGCAGCATGCTGTTACTTTGATTTCCTTCAGGAATTGGTAGAACAGAAGCTAAACAGAAAGAGAAGGACAAGACTGGAGGCTAGGGTGGGAAAGAGGAGGAAAGATGTAAACAAACAAGGGTGAAGGAACTGTGAGGAAGAAGAGACGGGAGGCAGAGGCAGAGACCTGTCAAGGCTCAGATCAATAGGATTTCTCTAGACATGTTGAGAGTGTCTTACTAACTGTTTCTTCTGGCTGGAAACTCGCTCATTTTCTGTAGCATTCCTTCAGAGGAGGCACTGTCGGTTTTGGTGCTCCCAAACTGAAGGGTGAAGTCAGTAATCACAAGTTTGAGTGGGAATTTGTGAAGTACAGTAGGATTAGCTAGGCTCCGTTTTACTCCACTTTTAGTTCTTTTCCCTGTTTGTTGCCAGATAAGAGTCCTTGTGCTCCTTAACAAAGTATTTAATACAGTATTAAGTATAGGATACTTCTAATTAACTCCAATTGGCTTATATATGAACACTGACTGTAAGTTTTCCATAAGGGAAAAATTCAGTCTGCTAGAAGTGAGAAACTGAGGAATTAGCTGTTATGCCACTACTTTTCCTTTAAATCTCTCCAAGCAATTAGACTGATCAAAACCCCACATTTTGTTTGTCTTGTATAAATTAATTTATAATAGCTTTTTTACACAGAAAAATAGATCCTACTATCTCACCAACATTTAGATCTTTGTTAATGCATTTTAATTTCTTGCAAAAAAAGTTACCAACAAGTTATTTCAAATGCAAAATTATACCTCAATTCCAATTTCAAATCCACCACCAAGGCCAGCAATTCCTATTGCAGAAGGAGCAGACCAGGCTGTCAGGCAAAACAAGACAAATTTACAGAACTTTTAACAAAATACTGATTTTATTATTAGAGTTCAAAAATGTTAACAAGTTCCCTATTTAAAACTATGTTCACAACCACCAGAATGAAATCAGATAACTATAGTGGTCTATCCCACTGATAGGAATGTAAGAAATACAAACCCTCATTTAATGAAATCTTTGTTACAAATTACTTATCATACAGTTGTCCATGACTGGACATAATTCATTATTCTAATGAACGTTAAGCTATAGGCTTTTATATTTCAGACTTTTCTACAAAGACACTGAAAGCATGATTTAAAACTGGTCAATGTAGGCACAAAATTTTGAAGACAGCTTTCAAACCAAACATTGTCACCTGCTGGTTTGACTCCTCACATATCTCATGTTTTATGCTATGAAAAGAAATAATGAATAATCTTCTTTTTTTCCTTTTAATTCTCCCATGAAGTACCAAAGGAAAATATCCACTTACTTCCGTTAGGAAGACGAGCTAATACAATTCCACTTCCGCCTCGAGCGGTCACCAAAAATCCAGCTTTGATAACAGACAAAACTGCAAGGCCTTTGGCTTTAGCTATTACATGGGCTGAAACAGCAAGATCATTTATTCAAGATCTTGTAAGACTAGTTCAAAGAGAAGAAGAAAACAAAACTCTGCATTTAACAATTTTGAACATGTAACAGTCAAATAATCGAAGCAAAAGCTTAAAGAAAACAGCAATAAAGCTGAACTGATAATGACACCACTCCATAGTCAACCACAAAGCTAGTCACAGGTTACATTAGCCTGTGCTGATCTCTACACTGCCACAACTGCTTCACCTATCCCAGTTAGCTCATACAGAATTAGTTTGCTTATTGCCATGAGCACTGTGTGTGAGTATCCTTAGCAAGATAAAGAGGCAGTAAATAGTTGACATCCATCCAGGAGGTCTGGCTTTATATCACAGCAACACACAGCAGCGTAATCAGCTTATATCATTAGATGGTGTTTGTGGCAAATAAAGTGTCATCATCCTGCAAGTCTTATTACAGGCCTTCTAGAACATAATAGTTATAAATTCAAAGCCACAACCAGCAACACCAGATGAAGGAAGACACTAGGAGAAACACAGAACAACAATTGCAAAAATAAAGAGGACAGTAGCAAATAAGAGTGTTTAATCAGTATCAAAGGAGAAATGTACCCTGATCTCATTCCTTCAACTTATTTTCACCTAGCTAATTCTGATAAACACAGATATTCAAGAACTAGAGCTACTACTCCAGGTTCTCCCTTAAGAACAGACACTCACAGGGTGAGCATGAGACAGCCCACCTACCCCAGAGAGCAGCCTTCCTGTGCAGGTACCCTGTGGTTGTAAATATGTAAAAGATCTCTCCCAGTAAGTAATGTCTGCCTAGAATATAGCAAACTGAACCCCTTTACTTCCAAAATATTTTCACAAAAGTTATGGCACCCTAGATCATTCCTCCCTACGTTATGGTCAGTGAAAACAGAGGAAATTGGTAAAGAGAGCAGAATTTTAAACCAGGGGAGCACCAAAGGTTTCAGCTGAATCAAAACATTTTCTTTACTCACGAGGTATAATCTTATCGGGTCCATTTCTGGAAGTTATTTCTGTGAATTCTCGTAATATTTTAGCTGCCTTTTTAGCTTCTGACTTCAAGTTGGAAGGTATAGGGTTATTCACTGTAAAACATGAAAGAAATAAGAAATTATGTCTATGGTCAGTTCAGGACAGCTCATATAAAAACAAATCAGTGTAATTTGTATGGGAAAAGTGATTCTTTACAAATGAAGAGTAAACCAAACAAACCAGGAAACAGCAGATATAAGAAATGATCTTCTGCATCAGACCCACATTTTGTCTCTGATGGTAGTAACAGAAGACGCCACTTAAGAAGAGCACACAAGCCCGGTTCTTTTCTGCAATCACTTCTCCTTGTAATTCCTCAGAATCCACACTGATAAGAGCAAGGATGTTGGAAACACATCCTCAGTTGTTCCTATCAGTATTTATTTATGGGCTTGTTGCATATGAATTTCTCTAATACCTTTTCAAACCTGCTAATACTCTGCGGCAGCAGTTCACTACCTGCTACTTAAAGAAATACTTGATCTATTTTAAATTAATCTACTAGTTACAGAGAATGCCTGCTAGTTCAAGTCTCATGAATTCTGGTGAACAACCACTGCATCCAACTTACCCACTACCTTCATGCTTTTATAAATAGCCACAGCCCCCCAGCCTTCTCCACTTCTTCAGGAGTCCCAGCCTTCTTAGTCTCCCCTCAAGGTAGTTGCTCCATCGCTCTGATCACCCTGATTGCTCTTCTCTGTACCACCATCAACTCTGCTGTCCTTCAAACCTACAACTGTTGACCAATGGACATACAGTACTAAAAGGTTAACACCTCTGCTTTCTCTGTACATTAATGTATTTCTTTTCTCTTACAGAACTAAACTTCATCATGTTCTGAAAGTGAACAAGATTCTTTATTAGATCTCAAGAAATTTCCTTTAGAAACCTACTTCCTGTTGAAGTGCTTATCAATATTTTCTCTCCAGTGTGATCCAACATAAGCACCTCTGTACATTTCAACTGTGGAAAAAGTAGGGATTAGGAACAGATTATGTTTGCTTCACAAAGCCATAGACTACAGTAGCAAACACAAGAAATCTTGCCATTTACCCCCCAAATCCACGAGATCATAAATTCTGCAGAATAGTGTTGATTCTGTTTAGATCTACCAGATCTGCTGTCATTAATCAACAACTGAACAGAATCAAGTATTATAAGACATTAATATTCTGCAACAGTATAAATAACATTTTATGTATGAACAGTATCGTTTCATCTGTAGATTTGCAAAAAGAGGACTTAGGGCATACAAAAAGATATGAGTTAGTCTTGATTCTTACATCTACTAAACCCCCTCAAAGCCATCACTTAAATTATTCTTGTTTCCCTGTCTTGACATACCAACACCCACCATTTCCAAGTTTATCAGCAACAAATTGTCCCAGTAATACATGCATATATTGTCAGACCAAAGATGCATCTAGCCTCACGTCTTGTCTCTGAAAAGGAGTAGCAACAGTATTTCCATAAAATTCCACTGTTCTTAAATTCACAAACGCATAAAAAAGACCATGCATAGAGAAAAAACTTTCAGTCAAAAGTGGCCTAGATTTTTAACTGGTATTCCCTGAACATTCATTCACCTCTTCAGTCTGGGCAACATTCCCACCCAAAGCCAGGAAGGTGAAGACTAAATACATTCTGAGATTAAGTCAATGAAGCTTGGAGAGCAATTCAGCTCAGACTAAGTGAAACACCTAGCAGCAAGTCAGCCAAGTTTCTGTCCAGGCTCCATTGACTAGAATAAGAATTACACCTCTACTTCTCAGAGTGAAGTATATTCCTCTAGTATGTTCTCCAAGCAAGAAGGAAGACTCCTAGAAGAAGAGAGATTTTGACAGCTGAGACTTTGAACTAGCTTCCCCTGTGAAAGCTTGTAGCAACACTTGGCTTTGGTGAAAATGCAGCACATATAACATCGGAGAGTTTGAAGTGACAGCAGCCATCACGAGGTTGTGCAGAAGTATCAGCCTCTGGGAACAGAACGCAATAGATGCATAGAATGCAACAGACTAAACTGCGTTGCAGTAACAGAGAGAAGACATACTAATTCTGTCTCTTAATCATCCCTTCTGTTTTCAGAAAGTTAAGATGATGGCCAAGTCCTCATGTGTGAAGGGATAGGGGAAGGTGAAGCTCTAAACTCTAAGAACTCAAGACTTTCAGAAAAAGCTATTGGCACATGCAATTTTCTCTGACTGTTACGGCAATAAAATTGTAAGCTAGCTTGCAGGAGTTTTGAACATACATTTCTTCTTTGGTTCACCAGGCTGGCTACATGGACACAGCAAGAAGAGAGGCCAGTGTAGCCCAAACAAAACATGAACAGACAATTGCTTCTGGTAGATTAACAAACTGGGCTGGAGCAAATGTCTCCCTTACTTCCGTTGTTTGTACCTGACATTGCATTTTCAAATCAGAGGGGAAACACTGCCAGTGTGTTATAAGAGAAAAATAGGAAGATTTTTGCTTTTCTACAGAGATACATTGAAGCAGTCATAAAAAGCATACTGCAACACCATTCTTCTCAAGAAGGCATGACTAATACTTCTAGCATATTATAATTTATAATTCACAATTAATTTTGTAACACACAGTGCATGACCATTTGCATAATCAGGTGAACACTTTCATATGTAAGTTTTCACTTAACTTATAAGTCTAGAGGTCTCGATTTTGGGGAGGGTAACCTACCCAGTCTTCCCAAGATACACATTTCATGGTACTTAGTTCTTCTTACTGTTCAATAAGATTAAAGTAGAAGATATGCTTTATTTTGACTGTGGTAAAATGGACAGTTACATGCCTGATCATGCAGGACTCCTAGCAAAGTGATCAAGACAATGAAAATAAGATGTGTGCACACTGGAGATAAAAACACATTATGGAAGTAAAGTAAGCATTACCCAGCTTCTAGATTACAGAGAAACAAAATACACTTCTATGCTCCTCTCACTGTCCTCTTCCTTGTCTTTGCATGCATTCCATCCTCCCCTTTGCTTCTCTTGGGCCAACCTCAGATTTTGAGGTGTCTCTCCAATTCATTTCTTCCTACTCCTAAAAACGTGGGGGGAAAAAAAAGCAGCTCTTACTTCAAACAGATTAGGAGACAAATCCCTTAGCTAAGTCCACGGAGAAAACATGAAATGTTTTGAGATCTAAAAGTCTGCAAACAGGAAGAGATGAGTTAAAAAACAAACAAACAAAAAAAATCAATTTACAGTTTTCATATGCATTTTCAGATTCAGAATTGCTTTATTAGCCCGCAAAAGTAATACGGTTATTACCTCACTGTCTCTTCAACTCTCAATACATAACTCAATACATAATTGGTTTCAAAATCAAGTTTCGGCTGCACCTTGGGGCAGGAGGGAGGATGTCAAAGTAACTCTTTTCATTATTTACTTTGAAAGTTTCACAAGATACCTAGGCTGACTCCATGATTTTCCTACCTGGCTTATTTTTATCCTGGTTTTGCTACTTATCTGCACTATGACTCTAAATATTATATTCCCAATTGCAAACTTTGCACAGAAAAATAGCATTGCTTGAGCAAACTGAAAATTATGTATTTCCACTCCAATCCCTCTAAAAGGGTATTCTTTGTACTGCATGTTGTGTGGTCCCTTTACTATCAGGGAATAGGGGACACAGAGAGAGATTCCTCATCTAGCAGTATACAGCAACAGTAAGCATGAGAATAACTTAACTACCTATCCTCAAAATAACAACAGAAACTTCACTCTCTCCCTGTGTTATTTGTTGCTTACATCAATATTGCTTCTCTATCCCCTGGATACCTACAGGAATTCACACTTCCATTGTCTTTTGTTTTTTCCCTTCCTGCCACAGACTGAAGCAGTTCAGGATTATTCTTCTGGACTAAGACACAGCAGGATGATTTGACAACAACATTCTGCCAGTTACTTTGCATGGAGCCAGATCTGTGCATTTTCAGAAGCGGGCTAAGAAACGGATGACATTTCTAAAGCACAGCAGAGGTACAGAGGTGGGGAGAGGGAAGGAAGAGGTTGAATGCACTGTCGACTGAAGAGCTCAGAGCTACACCTTGTAGAGAAGGTTGCAAGTAAGACGATTTACAACCAGATTTTAATTTAGACAGTAGCAGGTATAAAAATTAAAGTGACTTTAATTGGCAAGCAAGTATGGCACAGAAAGGTTTTAGTAACAATGGACAGGACCAACAAGCCAACTGATTAAACACTTCCATTGCTGAAAACCAACACAGTAACTCAAAGTGGCTACCATATGATTCTTTCCACAGTGGCTCGTTTTGAGTTCCTTTATTTACTTCCATAATGTCACACAGATACTAAGAAACTAGCAGGATGCCTACAAGGGTCTTGAGGAACTCATGACTTGTTATTAAAAAAAACCAGACAAACAACCCCCATAAAAAAACCCCCAAAACAAAACCCAAACAAGCCTACACCCTGACCTTAATTACAGCTAATATGATGCTTGATAAAGCCTGGGTGGACTCCCATTTTGCTAAGATTGCTAAAGCTACAGCAAATCTAATATTTTTATCACTGAGGAAAGGGGAAGGTTTGGCTCTCCCTCTTAGGTTATGCCACATTCAAGATTTTGTTGACAGCATTCAAGATTAAATAAGGACACAGACAACAATCAACATGAAAAAGGCAAAGTTTAATGGTTAGCTATATAGCATGGGAGAGGCCTCTTGCTACCAAGTTTTAGATCAATCACTTTCGTAAAACTTTGTCCAAAGGCAAAGGACATTATGCATTTGCATTAAAAAAACAAATAAGTGGAAAATTGCACAAATATGTCAAAGACAATTCGAAATTTTTTTTTCAAAGAAGTACATGGAGGTTTGCACTATAAAATGGTGGTGTTTGCCCCAAAATACAATAGAAACAAAATTACTAAAGATTATAGTGAAGGTTAGGGACAAAATCTTGTTTCTACTTATTTTAATCACCGTATAAACAGACAAAACCACAAATGGGATTTCTGTGACATCGAAAATGGTTTAAACATCTCTTCACTTAGCAAATTGTCCTCTTTCCCCTCAAGCTTACCTTAGGATTTGAACTGTAAAATTCTTAAAACCTGATTTAATATTGAAATTTCATTGAACAGGCATTATAGAAATATCTGCTTTTTAATAAAAATATTGTACTAAATCTTTAGAAACAAGCAGAATTTCCATGTTCAGTTTACCCCTTCAGTAACATAAGGAATAATTCTGTACACTGTCTTCACTATTAGCTTTTAAGTATGCATATATAATTGTCTGTTTTGTATTCAACCAATGCTCAGGAAAGAGGTAACCAGGAGCAATAAGACAATAATATCTATCAGGAGGATATACTGACTGATGGATTTGGAATACCGTGACCAGTGAATGCTCAGCTGGGAGCAAGCTTCATTTGCACTGCTGCTTGTTGTTGAACGGAGACGATATTGAGCATATGTGAGTCAGCAACACAAACCCCATGGGGAAATATCACACCAAAATTGATTAACTGCTTAATTTCTGAGCTGATGAGGCAAGTGCGTCAGCCTCTAATTTACATTCTGACTAACAGTAATAATGTGTTGGCTGAACATTTGGTGAAATTATCTGAGCAAGGTGTAATGAAGAATAAAGCCTTTTTACTTAAAAGCTATAAGTAATTCTGATATAATCAAAATTCTGCTGAATATGAACAGATGAAATAAAGCATGGCAGCGTTACAAGAAGCTGAATATCAAAAGTACAGTTTCAAAGAAGATCAATGATAAAGTGGAGACAAAGCCTCACATGCAGGTTTCATGCATATGTTGCCCATGTATGTATGAGCTTTGAAGTATTTTGGTGGAAGGTGGTTCGGGGTTTTTTTTGGTTACAAAACAAAGAAAAAACAATGGCAAATATCTCCTACGAGCCTCAGACAGTAATTCAGTCTTCACTTTCACTTCACTAAAAAGTTCAGAAACAGCATAAGAATACACTAAAACATAGCTGATTTGCAAATAACCACAGTTAAAGCAGCAACATCAACACTAAAAAGCTAGTATGAACAGAGAACATTCAAAATTATAAATTAAGAACATTCATAAACATAAGAACTAGCATAGTCAAGAAAGGTTCAATAACAACATCTAATGGGAAAGAGAAACCTGAAAAGCAAGACAGTACAGTGTTGGAGAAGAGCCTAAACAAGAGATTTCAATTCAGCATTCTAATTAAAGAGATGAATGTAATTTTGGTTTCACAAACGTGTAACACTGTGGTACTGTGGTAGCCAGCTCCAGCCCTGGGATTCATCAGGTAGTTGGAATTCCTACAACAACGTGCAAGACGTGCATTGTAAGCATTTTAACTAGCACAAGAAAAAGTGATTTAGAGCAGTGAATGACAAGAAGCAGACTATGTTAAACATGCACTTTGGTCAAACAACCCCATGCAACGCTACAGGCTTGGGGAAGAGTGGCTGGGAAGCTGCCTGTCTGAAAAGGACCTGGGGGTGCTGGTTGACAGCCGGCTGAACATGAGCCAGCAGTGTGCCCAGGTGGCCAAGAAGGCCAACAGCATCCTGGCTTGTATCAGGAATGCTGTGGCCAGCAGGAGCAGGGAGGTGATTGTTCCCCCGTACTCGGCGCTGGTGAGGCCGCACCTGGAATACTGTGTCCAGTTTTGGGCCCCTCACTACAAGAAAGACATTGACATGCTGGAGCGTGTTCAGAGAAGGGCAACAAGGCTGGCGAAGGGTCTGGAGCACAGACCTTATGAGGAGCGGCTGAGGGAACTGGGGATTGTTTAGCCTAGAGAAGAGGAGGCTGAGGGGAGACCTTATCGCTCTCTACAACTACCTGAAAGGAGGTTGTAGTGAGGTGGGTGTTGGTCTCTTCTCCCAAGTAGCTAGCGATAGGACAAGAGGAAATGGCCTCAGGCTGTGTCAGGGGAGATTTAGATTGGATATTAGGAAAAATTTCTTCACGGAAAGGGTAGTCAAGCATTGGAACAGGCTGCCCAGAGAGGTGGTGGAGTCCCCATCCCTGGAAGTGTTCAAAAAACAGGTAGATGTGGCACTTTGGGACATGGTTTAGTAGGCATGGTGGTGTTAGGTTGATGGCTGGACTGATGATCTTAGAGGTCCTTTCCAATCTTAATGATTCCTAGTTTTTACTTTCATGATAAATAATCCAGCCACCAAGCCAGGAAACATGAATTTGCTACTCTACCCTTAATTGGTTTAGTGCTGGACTTGGTAATGTTAGGTTAATGGTTGGACTGGATGATCTTAAAGGTCTTTTCCAGCCTAAACGATTCTATGATTCTATGTTTCCATCAGTCTCCCTCCATTTACTACTTCCAACACTTTAAGCCAAAGGTAGACAGCAAAGCAGCCCAGGTCAATGAAAAGTCAAGAAAATGTCTCTGGAGTCCAAGGAAATAGTGGTAGAAGTTGAAAAGGAACCTGAAGGAAAAGGATAGAATAAAATAATGGCAATAGCCACCCCCTTTAGTTGAGACCCAGCAGGCTCCTGCTGTCAGAGCCTGAGCTCCATGTTCCTGGTTTTGGAGCCAACATCAACAAGCAGATACTGTTTCCTTGAGACTCCAAGAAGCATGACAGAGGTAAGTCTCAGAACATGCATTTTGATCATCCTGCTGTAAAGGACTAATGGTACGGCAAAAAGGAGTCTCGGAAAGCAGCAGCAGGGAATGAGAAAGTAGCAATTATTGACAGAGAGGTTCATGCCAGTTGTGCATGTTGTACAATTCTGCCATAGGCTGAAGAACAGCAAGGGAGACAGAAGACAACAGAAAATACATCAGTGTAAGGCAATGGAAGCAAAGTTGAAAAGGAGAAAACAGGGTTTCTCTGTACAGTGGAGCCTTACACTAATCGCATGCATTTCTACCATGCTTCTCATCACTTGGATTCCTGAAGTTTTACCAATTTGCGCACAGTACTGTTCCTCAACAAGCTTGGTGTCAGTAGTTGGTGCTGTACCAGAGATAGTAAGAGTTGTGGCAGGGTACTTCAGCAGGAAGCACGTGGCCTTGCAAAGTCACAGCTGAGCCGCACTAACACTGAAAGACTCTAATGTGTGTCTTCACAACCCTGAAGGTTTTTGTACTGTGAATTAACGTAACTACTCTTTCCTCCTTCCTCACCCTGGCTAACAAGATGTTTACTGGATGGTATTGCATTAAGAAGCTGGCGCTGGTGGCAGTGGGGGAGGGAGAACAGAGAAGAAAGGTCTGCAGAACCTGCACCCTTCAGCATACAGAAAACAAGGAGTTGGACATATTTTAAGGTTTACCTAAGACAGATGGAAATATAAGAACAATCTGATTTTTCTTCTCAAATGCTGCATTGGGAGGAAGTAAAATGGTGCTTAAAAATAAAGCTGAAAATTAAAACCCACCACTCTTATCCATGTTAAAAACAGACTGATTTTCCTTGTTTAATCTGCAATAACCTGCTGAAGTTAAATGTTGACAACAGCCTGTGCACAGGAAAAACCTCATGAGCATACTAAAGTTACAATTAAATTCAGCCTTCAAGAACGCAAATATGAAAAAAGAATGTCACATAACAGAAGACAGCACCTTCTCTAAAAGGAAAATAGCTCAACTACTGTATTTCTCAAAGAAGAAAATTTCATGGACATTTCTATCACTACATAAAGCTAAGACATTTACAGTGTTTTGAAGTTTTTTTTATTGAATTGAGGATAGGGCTATAATAAGAATTCATTCTTGAATTTATGAAGCTTACATTTCCAAAATTACATATACATATTTATATATTTAAATCACAGTAATTTGAGGGGGAAAAAATTACAAATGCCATTTCAAAGATTAGTATGTCTGAAAACCTGTTTGGAATCTTGCATTGCATCTGTATGCTTATTTCAAGACAGCTAAGAAGTCAGACAACGACGACGAGAAATCCAGTCTTCCACACTTGGATTTTGGTATGCAAATACACAGTATGAAGTCAACCCAAAACCTACAGAATCGTAAGTCTTTATTCAAAAAAGAACCACCTCAAACGCAGAAGCCTCTCCATTGGTAGAAATTAATGGAGATAGAAAGTGGTTTTTTTCCTTTGTTCTCATCTCTGTAAGCCTGTGGGGTTTTTTTTGGTGTGGTTTTTTTGGTGGTTTTTTTTTTGTTTGATGGGGTTTTTTTTTGTTTTAATATATTTCTGTAAGTTATGGAAAACAGAATACCTCTGAAGATAACTCAAAGGAAGCCAGTATTATTGGAAGCATGTAACTGTGGTAACTCTGAACCTGGAGAGGGAAACTGCCCCCCCTGCCCCAGCCTGCACCTGTATGACTCTTACCGTTAGCTGGTGTTCCAAAGCAAATTGCTCTTTGCAGCCTTTATAAGCACCTAACTTTGGTTTAGTGCCTTCTGCTATGACTTTTTTTAAAGGAGAAAACTTCTCCTTCCTGGTCAAGTTTTTAGGCTGTTGTCCTCTAAGCACAGGGATTTTGTAAACTCAAGCTTACAAAGATACAAACTGAGCTGCTAGCCAATGACCTTTCAAAATTTATTTGAAATGCAGTAATTACATAAAATAACACATCCAAAAACAAGCTTAGCCTCTGCACAGGCTATCTGAATAAATTAAATTCTATGAAATGTGATAAAAGTATTTATGCCTGTTAGCTATGTCAGTGTGTCAATATTGTCATGTATGGTGTCCAAAAGCATACAAGGCTTTTGGTCAGCTGCTAGTGTTGGCAAGCTGCCTTTTCAGATTTTGCTACCAATTATGTATGCACTTCTAGACCATGGGAGCTCAATACTTTTCATATGGAATATCCATTTTGTTAAAGGTAAAAAAACCCCACAACACAAAACCCCCGATGCCCGCAGTTTCATTGTGTGCATATTTTTTTATTACTGTTCTCAACAAAGAGGAAAAAACTAATCCAAACACAAAATGTACCACTTGTTAACTTAATGGGATATCAGTCCTCAACCTCACTTTGAACTATTAACTACCTCCTTGAGAAAAGTCAAGGAATTTGAAAAAACCCTGTAACATCCACATTTTCAAAAGCATTTCACGAGTTGGGCTCCCAGCAGTTTTTGTATTGAAGTCAGCTTGGAGGAAATTCTAAACAGACATGCTGAATTTCCTCTCATCTCCTAGAAGGATGAACTTTCTGATGACAGTTGGAATATATGAGGATAAAATGATACTGGCATAGCCGAACAAGGCACTTTAAAGAAAAATGTGTTCCCTTTGTACATGCAGGATGTTTCAACTAGGTCAGGTCTCCTTATTTCTAAGGAACTGTGGCTTGTGAAGACAGTCCCTACCTGCATGAGGTACAGCTGAATCAGAGGATTTCTTCCAAAAACTACCGTTCAACTGCACGGGAGGCAGAGCAGTGGAACACCTGTAGCTAAGCAACTTCAAAAATCCTTGTAACTTTTAGCAATGACAAGGACACTAAAATCCTGAGTCCACAGTTCTACAACGGAGTTGCAGCCTTTGCAATAGGAGAAGGGATAAACACAGAGGGCACGGGGAAGAAATTGTTCTGTTTGTACAAAGATAGTCAGAAAACAGCATTTTCAAGAATACAGAGACAGTGGTATGCTCTACAACAAGAGCCAAAGGCAGAGTTACCTTGGGGGTTGTTTGAGACTAACAAGTGAGCTCTTCCAAGAATTTGTACTACAAGAATTGCAAGCTTTTGCTCAAAACACGCCACCACACCTATCTACTCTGCCACCCAAGCCCGCAGAAGCTGTCTACCTGAAACCCTTTTAGCAAGTCTTTCATATACACCTACTGTAATATGTTTGATGTGTAAACAGTTGGTACCAAAGCGGTTGGGTGCTGCCCACCAAGCCAGATAAGTAGCACGACCGAAGCTAAGTGAAAGCTAGGAATTCAGTTCTGCCTGTCTCTCCTTATGGCAATACAAGAGTTAGTATGATATGTGAAATTTAGACATGGGGGTAAGGGGAGAATCCCAAAGGGAATCCCAACTTTGGCTTGCTAACTCTATTTTAATTGCAAAGAATACGCTTCAAGGCAATCCAAGGAGGTAAACAAAGTACATTGATCTTTACACAAGAAGGCTTTAACTAAAACAAAGCTGTGCTTTTAAGAACAAAATCCTAAAACCCATCTTGTTTATCTTCTCACCAGGGACAGAAGCATAATGAGAACAAAAAATGTGACAGACTACAACCCCAGTGTACACTACACAATAACTCTGTATGCTACAGAAATAAACCAAATGAAAAACTGTTTGGGCACCTTAGCAAAATACAGACTTCAGCTATTTCCTGCAGAAAATATTTAACACTTCTATCAGTAAAACTGACATTATCATTCTGTCCCTCTCACTTCGCCATTTCATTTCAGGTCCCAATTGCCTATGTGCACCGGTCAAATCTGAGAAGTTACTAATTCCCACAATGAATAATTTCTACAATTAATCACACAAGAAACACTTCTTCAAACTAAAAGGAATAAAGAACATTTAAAAAAACCAAAACAAACCTCAAGAAGTATAAGTGCTTAATATTTATTAATCAAGAGCTTGAAGAGTTCTACCTAAGCTCTTACATTGTCTTGTTCACAATAGTGCTTCTCTCCCACAGTCATACAGCCTATTCTTCATAGCAGCCTTGTATTACAGGCTCTTTTACAATGATGTAATGGATGTTTAAAAAAACCCTAAAATATAGAGCGCTTATCACATCAGAAATAGTAATTCTTGGTGGTGAGAAACCACAGTGCCCAGGTTATACAACATGGCAGTGCTATGCACGAGAATTACACAACAGACTCATCTCGCCCTTCTCCCCTTTGCCGAGGCCACATCTGGTAACTGAGCAGTGCCACGGCCCCCTTCCAGAGCCACCACCTTGCTCTCCTGACACCTGCGAGCAGACCCGTGCGACAGCAGAGTGCTGCAGTGCACAAGGAGGGGAATGCTCTGTAGAGAACAAATGTTTCTGACTGCCAATCATTTCCACTGCAAAGTAAAAGAAATAAGTATTAAAAAATGCAGTTGTACAACTGCATTTATGAAAAAAGTGATGCATGCAGGCCAGCATATGAAGCTGCATAAAAGGAAACGTGCTATTTGTTCTATTCCACAGAAAATATGCTATATATAAGCTTTTCAGGTTATAATGGTCATCACTTTCATTTGAAAGTCGAAGATTTAGCACAAAATTTAGAATCCAGCATTTGTATTTAACCTCCAAAGTGCTGCATTTTGACTGAAAAACAAGGCAAACAAGTCTTAAAAGCAGCAGAGGAATCCAGTCCCGGCCACACCCTGCCATCGCAGGGCCTGCGGCCAGCGTTACAAAACCCAGCCAGGTACATGGGGTATCCCAACAGATGAGGGCAGGTACAAAAAAAAGTACTCAAGCTCTTCTGGAAAACGAAGAGCATGTGCGCTCAACTTCACCTGGTGAAGGTTGGCCTGGTGAGGCCAACACCGTATTTGACACTTCTTAAATTTGTACTTGAAGGATGCACCGCACGCCGCAACGTCGGGCGAAAAGGCAAATTAATGGAAAAACTAAACGTTGCTCCTCGTGTAAGAGCACGTTTGCTTAGTCTGCGGTGGGAGCCTGGCCGGCACCCACGGCGGCCGGCACCCACGGCGGCCGGCACCCACGGCGGCCGGCACCCACGGCGGCCGGCACCCACGGCGGCCGGCACCCACGGCGGCCGGCACCCACGGCGGCCGGCACCCACGGCGGCCCGCCAAGGGCGGCCTGGCCTCGCAGCGCCCCGAGCCCTTCTATGTGGCTGCTGCAGCCACAGGGGATGTGGGCGGCTTCCTGCCCCCCGCCGTGCCCGCCCCAGCGGCTCGCCGGACAGACGGCTGCCAGCCCGGGAGAAGAAGGAGGAGGCGGAGGCGGCGGCCACGACGGAGCGTACCACCACCGCCGCCGCCGCCGCCTCAGCGGGAGAAGCCCCGACGGCGGCTGAGGAGGGCCGAGAGCCCCCCGCCGCGGTTCCCCCGCTGAGGCACCCGCCTGCCCCCCGCGGGGATACTCACTCCTGCCCGGGCCGGGCCGCCCCCGCTGCGCTGCGCCTCGCCTCACTTCTCCTCGCCGCCGCCGCACTGGGCCGCGCCGGGGCGGCCCCGCCGAGCCGCGCACCTGCCGCAGGTGAGGCGGGCGGGGCCGGGGCGCCCGCCAACCGCCTGCCCGCCCGCCGCCCCCGCGCACGCGTGCGGCGCCGTCCCCTGTCCCGTCCCGTCCCGTCCCGCCCCCCGGCGCATACACTTGTGCTTGGCAGAGTTTCACGGTTCGCCTTTTTTTCCTCAAATCAGGCGAAAAATGTAGCCGTCTGTAACGGCCGGTGCCGTAAAGCGAGACGCAGGCGGCGCGACAGCCGGGAAGGTCCCCTCCCCGGGTGGCTGGTCGGCCCCGAGCGAAGATGGCGGCGGGGGAGGTGAAGTCGGTGCTCTTCGTGTGCCTGGGTGAGCGGGGCGAAGGGAGAGGCGGGTCTTCTCCCGGCCTCCTCCCGCCGCGCTCCGGTCGGGGGCACCGGGCGGGGGTGTCGGGAGCGCGGTGAGGCGGGGGGGGCTGCCGGGGGAGCGGTCCCGCCCGCGGGGTGGCGGCTGGGCCTGCCCCGGTGGCCGCAGGCGTCCCGCCCGAGGGTGGCTCTGTGGGTGTCTGCCTTCCCGGGGAGGGCCGGAGTAGTAGCTGAGAGGGGAGGCAGAAAGCAGTACTCATCTCCTCCCCGTTTGCGGTAGGTCGAAGTAATCGGTAGGAAATAACCGTGAAATCCAGTATTGGTAAACGCGAAGGTTGTGTGTGGGGAAGAGCGGCTCCTAAATACGCGTAAACCAGCGTGAGCTCTGAATTAACTGCTGCTGCTCAGGAGCAGCGCTGAGTGGTGGTTGTGCACAGCTTTCTGGAACGCGCTGCTCAGCGCTTAGCTTCTCCAACGTTAAGGAGGGAATGGAGAACACACCAGCAAGTGTCCTGGCGATACCTGTCTGCAGTGGTACCTTGCAGACGTGGTTTGCAGTTCTGGGCACCTGACATTAAAAAGGGAGAGAAAACGGTGAAAAGAATGACTTAACTCTTTGTGAGAAGAGGGGAAATACGTTAGGACTTGAAGGAAGAAAAAGAACTTGGTGGAGGTGATTTTGATCCATCAAATTATGGCCATCATGAAAAGGAGTGAAAAGAATGATACTTTTTTGAAGGGCTACCTAAATGAAGAACTAGGAAACTTTAAAAAAAAAAAAAAATCTTCTATGTGTTTAAGTTGTGAATCTCATGTCATGAGAAGCCATGGAAAACAGAAGTGTAAATGGGATGAGAAAGGGTTTGGATGCTTTCCTGAAGCTTAAGACAGTTGATTACTGATAAACAAGATGATGATCTGCATCCTCACAACCAACAAATTGCTAAACTGACTACATGGATTACAGAGCTGTGTCCCATTTTGTATTTTCTCTAAACATCTGCTTCTGCTGGTTTTTGGGAGTAACAAGCTAGATGGCTCTTTGCTCTGATCTGGGAGGGCTTTTAACATTTTCTGTTTCCTTACAATCTTACCTATGTGCTGAGGGTTGATCCCTGTGAATCCCTGGCATTTTGCCAGTTCTGTTACAAAACCATTGCTTAATTTTTTTTTTTTTTGCTATCTGCTTTTCTGTTGTAATAGGAGAAATGCAGATTAATTGAATAGCAAAACAAGAGGTTAGATTTGTGAAATACGTTCTGATGTTTACCTTAGAGTAAAATCAGCCCCTAATAATAATATAGGAAAAACATTCTTTAGTAAGGGATTATCAGTTGCTGTATGTTTGGGAGCCAGTGGCCTAGACAAACATTTTTGTATAAAAACATCTAATTAATATGCATCCTTCTTTCCAAACACTGTGTTCTAAGGGCAACAGTAGTCTTCATGAAACAGTTCATATGTATCTATGGGTCTGTAAGCCTACAGTGGTGATTTGCGCTGTAACAAGTTCCTAATCCAGTTGAGTCTCTGAGGAACTGTTGTTAGTGGAAAATAATATAATAATTTAGGTGTGGAGTGAAATTATTAATATTAAACTTGAGGAAAGGGTGAACAAGTCAGGACCTATGTTAATGCAATGGATTTTTTTTTAAACAAATGTTGTAAATACCTTTTACATTTCCTGTTCTATGTTACTGTGTTATAAAAAAAATAACCATAATGGTATGTGGCATGTGACACAAAATCTAGTTGACATGACAAGCACTTCTTTTTTCCAGTCAAATATATACTCTTTTCAGTTACGTTTTGAAGGCAACTGGTTTCTTCTTCCTGCTTTAAGTTTGCTTAATTTTTTTGTTTTTAGTCTTGAAGAGTGATACTTACGCCTTAATAGATTTTTTTTCCCCCCTAAATTTTATTAGAAATAATAACCTATGGTTATTGCAGAAACAAGTACCAAACAGATTTCTAGAACTGCATTTGTCTGTAGTATTCCGTGCTGGTTAACGAAGCACATTAATTCTGAAGTTTGCTCCATTTGGTGAGAGCTGATCCCCGAAAGGACAAGCCTTCATGAAAAATTACATTTTCTTTCTACATTATTTTGAAAGAAACCTATTACTGAAATATGTATTGGCTGCGTTGTTTGTAATGAGATAAGCAGATATTAATTACGCAACCAAACACAATCTAGTTAATGTGCATAACTATGTGAGTGATAAGGGTTCCTCGTCACTGAGAAATAAATGAAGCACCCAGCAATATATGTAATTGCAATATATAAAAAGGTACCGGGAAAGAATTTGTTTTCATTTAAGGCAAAGAAATAATTAAAACTGGAGGTGAACCATATTGCAGTTTGCTCTTTTTACACTTACGTAGCTCATCTAATTAATGGTCGAGCTCCAGAAATGAGCTTAATATGATGCTGTGTTACATAAGTCAGCCTCTTTCTCTCTGATGACTTGTCCATTATAACATAACAAGCTGCATGGGCATCTTAGACTAGGCACTGGTTTACTGATCTCCTCCATGTGTGGAGGAACAGTTGTAAGTCAGGTGGACAGTAAGCAAAGTGGTTTTGGCTGGGTACTCAGAAAATTGGTCCTTGTTATGAACCACTGAGTATGAGTATTGCTATCAGAGATCTAGACTGCATAAAATAATTTCTAAAATGACAATTAATTTAGGGTATGAGGAAATTAGTTTACAGTTACAGAGAGTTTTGAGTTTCCTAGTTCAGTTGTCACAATCCATTATATGCATTTACATATAGTCAAATACAAGGTTTTGTGGGACCAAATGCCATTTGTAGCTGCAGAATGGGAAAGCAATAGGTTGGATAAGACATTGAAGAAGTCATGGAAAACAGCTGCTGTAATGAGGGTTCTTAGCAAGCTGACAAAAAGAAATAATGCAATTTTTTGGATAAAGAAGAGAATGTTAGATAAATGTTAGGAAAATACCTTTCTTGTGTGCAGCACTGGTAAGATAGCTGTAAGAATGCAATGCCTTATTTAATCTGTGCTTCAGAATGATGCAGAAGTACTACAGAGTTTAAAGCATGGTTGTGAAAGTGATCTTGGAATTGGAAAATAAGGTGAAGACGTATGCTTAAAAAACATAGAATCATAGAATGCTTTGGGTTGGAAGGGACCTTGAGAGATCATCGAGCCCAACCCCCCTGCAGTGAGCGGGGATTGAACCTGTGAACTTGGCGTTATTAGCATGGAGAGTCTAATTGTTGTGAGTAGGTGCTTCTGTGTTGAAAACTTTTATTTTTGCTAGGGAACCTTTAGGTTGCTGAGAACAGCATGTTCCAGTAGTTTATAACTCAGTATAATTAATCTTGCTGCAGGGAAAGATTTTTAAAATGTGAGCATTCAGCTAATTAGCTGATGTTTTGACTGCCATGAATCCTGGAAAGTCATATTGCTATTGACATCAATTATATCAACTAAACCTTGACTGGCTAGGGACTTCGAAACCTAGTGCTCCTGTAGACATCCCCATTTAGATGTCGAGCCAAAACTGAGTTCTGCTTAGACATATATACATACACACATGTACTAATTGTCGACTTCTGAGAGAAATACCACTGTGTGTTGGTAGCGGGGGGATGTATGGAAGTTAGATGATGTCATTTAGGTAACTATATACTTAGGTGTTTCAGATAAAGAGTGTAAGTATTCAATGAAATTGACTGTGAATGGAAAGGCCAGGGAATTGGGACTAAAATCACAGCTTTGAATGGTTCCTTACAAAGCTAATGGGATGCTGAATGTGACAAGATAGGCTTAACTGGAAAAAACTAGGAATTGTGATGAAGTTCAGATGGGAATTTGAGTACAGAATGGAATAGAGTGAGTAGGAAGTTTTAAGCCCTTGCTTATGAAGGGGTCCTGATGGATGATGCAGATGATACTGGAAAGCAGTATTACAGTCACTCAGATGAACTGACCATGCATGGAAAGATAAGTAGAGTTAAAAGCAGGTTTTTAAATGTGAGAGGATGAAAGCTAATAAAACTTCAGTCACAAACAACAGACAGAAAAACGAAGAAGAGAAAAGCATCTCTTTGCATTTGGGGAAGGTCTTAAAGAGTTAGAGAGCTGAACAAGGAACAAAAAAGATACAAAAACGATTGAGAGAATAGATGATTAGATCAACAGCACCTAGAGATGAGCTATGGACCTGAGCATGAGATGGATTCCAGTTGCCTTTCGTATCAGTAGAAGCAACACTTCCATTTCTGTATGGGAATGGGTCAAAGATTAATGCAGAGACTGGAGTAAGAACTCGCAAAGTAAGCTTTGGCTTAGAGAACCATCAGTGGAGACTTCGTCCCTAGAAAATGAGCACGACTCTGTAAGTGATCAACAAATGGTTCCAGTACTGATTCTGTGATTGAAATTTAAGTCTCTTATCCTTGAATCATTGTATTTGGAGATGTTTGTAGTATTTATTTCAATGGGCAGACTCTGGGTACCTTGGGTACTAGTTTTCTATGATTGAAAATGTCACTACAACTTGAAGAGCTTGGAATCTAAAAGATGAAGGGAGAAGATGGAGATTCAGAGAACTTTAATGCTGTTCCCTTCTACATAAAAAGAGCATGATCAGATCAGTCAGAAGCACAACAAAGGAGAAAGGAACACCAGAGGAGGATAGGTAGCAAAGATAAGGTGTCGGCAACATTTAAGGAAAATACGGTTCAAGTGCAAAGAGAAAGGTGATCTCCCTATGAATCTTTTTGGGAGATTTCCCCCTTCATTCCCCAATTATGGCTGTCAATCCATAACTTAGGAAATACTGTGCATCTGTGAGGAACCTCAGCAAAGCCTGGGAAGACAGATGGGAGATGTAAAACTGGATATGAAATTGACAGAAATTATAGTGGGAAAGGGACAATGACTGGAAAACAAGGATTGAAGTTTGCATATGTGAATGAGATAAGATAGGGCATTAACGATGAGATGAACGATAGCAGTCACAAGGGGTAGCATGGGTAAACAGTTGGTTAGGATGAAAATAATATTGTAGAGTATGCGGAGAAAAGAGCTTCTGTTCAGTCAGTTCTGGGATTCTGTCCACAGTCCTCAAGAATAGATTTGAATGGTGATTGCAGTTCTGTAATAGTGTTAATACCTCCAGTAATATCTGGAATGTGTCATCATGGAAGACATTAATTTTTAAGTCACAAACTAGGCTATGTGTTTGTTTCAAGAAGAATATAACTGCAGTTTCTAGTTATCGCTAGAGTGGTAGTTAATATCTTTAATCAGTCAGTGATCATGGTGCCATTCATGACAATATGTGATATGATACTATCAAAGATGGTATTTATGGCATTTATTTTAAGTAGCGAGCAGGTTATAGAAAAGTGAAAATTTGGAACAAGTCATTCAATCCAGGTAAAGCACAAGGTTAATCAAATAGAAAAAGATATGAAGGATTTATTTCAAAAGTACCATTTAGAAATTCTAGGAGCTATTTAATGAATTAGTAGGACCAATAGTATTAATCATTGCTTATTACTGAAATTTTGAGTGTAGTGATGAAACTTACTGTTCACGCACATGCATGGGATCACTCATACAGAGGAAAAATACTGTACAGGAAGAAGTGGATGGCCTCAACAACTGGTGTGATGGAAACAGAATGTAATAGTTAAATAGTTAAAGGTCACCCATTTGAAACAACAGAGAAAGAGAGGGAATGAACAAATTAGAAGTAGGGGATTATGATTGCAAAGTTGATACTCATGAAGGAGTCAGATGTGATTGTAGAAGTCATCGCAGGTTATTTTCAAAAAAGCTATGTAAATATTTAAGGCTTTTTTTTTCTTTTATAAAACAAATTGGTAAAAACTTTTCCTGCAGTGTAGTCTGTGGTTTTATTTGTCAGTATTCAAGAAAAATAAATTCAAATTTGAACAAGTGTAGAGTTGGCTTAACTGGAGTGTTTAGATAAGGGTCAGTTATTTTCATGAGGAGACTGAGAGCTTGGTTTGTTTAGTTTAGCACAGCTATATTTGACAAGGGTTCTGCATCTGTTGAAGGAAAGAAAGGTTTTTAAGATAGACAGTGATGTTAACCAAGATCAGATGAGCATAGACTTCCAAGAATAAGTATTAAGTGGGAATTGGAAGGTTTCTGGCTACCACAGGAAATGAGTATCTGGAATAGCCTTTTAAGATAGACGATGCTTTTTAAAAGAGAGCTTGATGTGTTTGTAAGAGAAGTGATGCTGTATATGCCTGCAATCTCAAAGGATTGGGCTCATTGATTATGAAGGTTCTTTTCTGTCTCATGTATGTTATCATGTTCCCTCTGTTTCCTATTAAAATTATATTGTTTAATGCTTTACTTGCTTGTTCAATTAAAGAAGTGAGATTTGTTTTTTATTATCATATTCTTCAACATTGTTATAATTAATAAGTACTAACGTGTTTTCTCACTGACTTCATAAATAAAACCAACTTTTTGCTGCTTTGTTTTTCTTCCAAGACTGACTTGGTTTCTCTGCTTGGAATAAACTAGTTCAAACAAAGGAAATAGTATGCTTTCCCCTGGGAAAAGATCTACTGCCATCAAAATTCACTTAATGTTTCAGCAAGATCAGTTTCTCAGTGGTTAGCCAGTTCCTTTTGCCCATTTAGTGATTTGATGTTCTCTAAATCTTTGACAACAAATTTGTGTTACTTCAGTGGTTCTCTTCCCACTTTGGGTTGGTTTTTTTTATAGTTGGCATGATTGGCAGCAAGTTATTAAATGCCCAGATCTTTCTCTTTAGCGGTGAAGTATCTACCTTGATATTTTGTTTGAAAATATAGGCATGAAAATGAGGCCAAGTGCCTGATCTGAAAATTTCTTTTTGCTGCCGGAAATTTAGCTTTGTTCATGGGCATTTCATATTTTTTAGTTTGAGATTTGGAAAGAATTTAACCAGTAGTAGAAGAGTGATTTATTTAAAGGTATAGAAATGAGTGTTGCCGTTTGTGATATTTTATACTTATCTGCTCAAAAGCCAGTGATGAGCAAAGCCATACATTCTCTTTGATGGAAAGTGAAGAATTGTTTGTATGATTTATTTTGCATCTGGGTGACGTATCAAATATTATGAATATCCATCTAGTTACTGAGAATTTCTGAAGGATGAAAAGGTAGAGTTCAAGTAATAGTTGAACAGACTTTTAGTTGTTGTTGAGGTTTTTCATTTTTTTCAAAGAATGTGTATTTTTGCATGCATGTTTGAGAGGTCTGCCTTAGATGGTTAACTTAATTGCAGTTTCAGCAGTGGAGCAAAAATGCTGTAGATCCATTATTTTTTGTTTTTAACGGGGCACTATCTCATCATTGAGATAGGTTCTTACTGAAAATAAGGTCAGATCAAGTGGCTAGTGCAGTTGGAGGCCACTGGAAGGGAAGAGTGAAAACGTATTTATATACTTAAGTACCTTAATTGCTTGTTGGCTGATTGAGAGCACTTCAGCTTTGCCACCAGTTATGTTTTGCTTCCTTATCCTCTACACTTTGGACCAAAAGAAAAATTGGAAAATTTCTTTTCCTGAGGTGTTTTGAGAGCTTGTGTAAGCGATTTCTTTTTGGGTGTTTTGGAAGTGGTATCTGGAAGGTGCTCTTGACGAGGGTTCAGTTTGACCTGCAGTGACTCCACTGCATTGGTCATTTCTACTACAGGTTGTTCAGCCGTTTCACTACGTTGGTTCCACAGTGGTGGTGGTTGTGTTTTGGAATTGTCCAAAAGTTTTTGTTAACAGGTATGTAGTAATGTAAATATTTCAGGCAAATATTCATGATTCTCTAGTAAAGACTTAGTTGAAATTTGCCAGTGTGTAGGAAGATTTGAAGATAAAGATGATTTGCTGCCATTTAAATTCTGTAATTTTGCCTGGTCTTCTGTCATCACGGCTTCTTTGTGGAGGAAAAGAGCAGTGTGCTTACACAATACTCCTTCTGTTTATTTTAATAAGTTATGCCGTCATATAATAACACGCATTTCAAGAGACTGATGGATAATGTAGAATCATAGGATGGTTTGGGTGGGAAGGGACCTTCAAAGATCAGCTAGTCCAGCCCCCCTGCCATGGGCAGGACATCTTTCACTAGATCAGGTTGCTCAAAGCTCCATCCGACCTGACCTTGAATACTTCCAATGATGGGGCATCCCTAGCTTCTCTGGGCAACCTGTTCCAGCGTCTCACCACCCTCATCGTAAAAAAATTTCTTTCTTGTGTCCAATACAAATCTACCCTCTTTCAGTTTAAAACCGTTGCCCTTTGTCCTGTCACTACAACCCCCTTTATATATTGAAA
Organism: Pelecanus crispus; assembly: GCF_030463565.1. Classification (NCBI taxonomy): domain Eukaryota; kingdom Metazoa; phylum Chordata; class Aves; order Pelecaniformes; family Pelecanidae; genus Pelecanus; species Pelecanus crispus. The sequence goes on from NC_134645.1 coordinate 110,151,211, forward strand.
GGCTGCAATAAGATCTCAGTAAGATCTCCCCAGTCCTCTTTTCCAGGTTGTAGAACCCCAGTTCTCATTCGGAGGTGTGAGAATTCCAGCCCTCTGATCATTTTTGTGGCCCTCTGAACCCGCTCCAGCAGGTCCGTGTCTTTCCTGTGCTGAGGGCTCCAGAGCTGGATGCAGCGCTCCAGGTGGGGTCTCACCAGAGCAGAGTAGAGCAGCAGAATCGCCTCCCAGCGAGACCTGCTGGCCACGCTTCTTTTGATGCAGCCCAGGGTACGATTGGCTTTCTGGGCTATTAGCACACGTTGCTGGCTCATATCCAATTTTTCACCCACTGGTATCCCCAAGTCCTTCTCCTCAGGGTTGCTTTTAATCCCTTCCTCCCCCAGTCTGTATTGATACTGGAGATTGCCTCAGCCCAGATGCAGGACTCGGGGTCTCCACCCTTGCAGAATCTCTTGGGTTATATAATAACAGAAGCAAACCACATTCTACCTAAGTAAATAAAAATCTTTAATTTGATCTGTGCTGACAAATCCATACAGTTATTGATTTTTTTGTTTTTAATTGTCTGAAATTTCACTTTAATCTCCTGTTTCTATAGGAAACATTTGTCGCTCTCCAATAGCTGAAGCAGTTTTTAGAAAACTTGTAACTGATGAAAAACTTGAAAATAAGGTAAGCTATTTATTTCTCTTCCTGCCTAAGAAATAACTGCCTTGTAGCCAGTTAGTAGAAATATAAGCAGTGAGAAAGGAAACATAAAAATATAAATTTGTTTTTCTGTAGTGGAGGATAGACAGTGCAGCGACATCTACCTATGAAATAGGAAGCCCTCCTGACTATCGAGGACAGACTTGCATGAAGAAGCATGGCATTACCATGAATCATATTGCCAGGCAGGTACTGTACTTTCATTTTCTTTAAATATGTGTATGTATTTGTTTTGTTGTTGCAGTGGATGACAGACAGTGCTGCTGTTTCAGACTGGAACGTGGGGCGCTCCCCAGATGCAAGGGCTTTAAGCTGTCTAAGAAATCATGGCATTGAGACAGCACATAGAGCACGGCAGGTAGAAGAGAGTATATTTTCGTTCTTCTTCATACCCATGCTTTGTTTAGCCCTAACCATTACAATCACAGAGTTCATTTGACCAATGCATGGTTAAGCATCAAGTAATAAATACTATGTGCAACTCTTCTAGTTGAGGTTAGTGCATTTCTGGTTGTTAAGCTTCATTGGAAATATAAATAGGAAGCATTGGAGCAGTTTCTGCATTACAGAAAAATCCTGCCTTCAAATGTGTAGTATTTTGGGCATTTTTCTAAAGCTTTTTTTAATACTTATTTTTAAAAATGGACTTACTGTAGTAATCTGTGATGTTTCTTTCAGCAAGGAATTGTATTTTTATTTAGCAGCTCCAAAAACAAGTAGAATACCTGTTCACCCATCACAGAAAGCTTTTGCTCTTGCATGAAGGTCTTTTAAAAAAATTTAGAATGCTAAAACCCAAGACTGGGTAGCACGGTTGCTGGTAACTTCAGAGGAAAACGTGCCCTTGAAGTATTCTTAAGTCAAAGACAGGTTTGTCACTTAGTGAAATCCTCCAAGTTTTACCAAAACTCATCTCAAGTTTTCATTAACAAAAGAATGTGTATTTCCATGCTGCATTCCAGAGAGATCATAAATAAATGTGTCTGCATCTATTTAAATCATTCAGACGCTCAAATAAATGCACATAACTTACTTCAGTTAACTGTGCTCTGGGTATAAGAGACTCCTTTAGGGCTTGACCTTTACTGAGCTTGAGTTTATGCCACTAGTTCTTGTACTGACAAAAAGATGAAGTAGTCTTGTCATTATCTTCCATTTCCGTTCCCTTCAGAATTTTACTAGACCTTACTAAGGTCATACTTACTTTCTTCAAAGACTATATGTTTAGTTTTTTAACTTTTTAAAATAAATTCCCTCAATTAGTCAGTTGTCCCCTGCTGACCTTTCCTAATGCTAATCTCTGTTATATAATAAGACAAACAGGATTGAACACAACATTGTTTCAGATTTTCAGTGTTTTACCATCAGAATAATTGACAGAAAAAATCCGTTGCAATCTTTTCCTGTTACATGTTCTGGATTTATTATTTATCAGTGCTTACAAACAGCATTATTTATCATTATGCAAGCTAAGTGGTACTCAAACAGTCAGTGTTCAGTCACAGCAGTGTAACGTGTTTGTATTCTTAAAAGATAAGCCTTGGAAACTTGAGAATTGTTCTTTGGTTCTGCTGACTAGAGTGGTTTATGAGCAGTTAAACTAAAGCAAAGCATCCAAAACCAGTTGATTCTCTGCCTTGAAACAAATCTATACATCCTCCTTTGGCAGAGAGGGAATGAAAACACTTTAATGAAGAAATTTGCTTATACATTCGTGCAAATGAAGAGATTTTTAAAGTAGAAGAGCCTAAAATGTTACGTATACAGGGAGAGGAAATTAACAAGAATGAGACAACAAAATGAAAGACTAACAGGATGAAAATTTGTCTAACACATCCTGGTAGAGGCAGTTTCTTTTTTAAAGAAAATTTTCAAATCCCAGAACTACAGGTAACTGTTCATTTTGCACTGATGTTAAGGACTCAACAGTGTAGAATAGGACTTTTCAGAGTGGTCGGGTTAGTACAAGTGCAAGTGTATTTGTTTCACTACTAGAGACAAACTCAAGGATAGAATTTTGTGTATGACTTGTTTCAGAACAGATTAAGAAAGATTTAATACAGGAGCTGCAGAAATAGGAGGGATTTGTCTTCTGTTGCCTTTGAAATACTGTCATAAGATGACTACCTCATGCAATTATCCTCTTCACTCCTGTGGAAAACTGTTACCCACCCAGTGAAAGGCAGTTTCTCTCATGTAATTATGATAATCGTGGATTGTATCTTTTTTTATTCAAAACTGACATAAATGCTACAAGAATGATTTATGTAAGAGAAAATGTTAAATTGGTTACATCCTACCATTGTATACAGTGATCATTTAAGTGAATTTTAAGTGAAAAGTGAAGTATAAAAATAAATATATATATTTATATATAAAATAAAGTTTGTTAATGTTTTAGCTGATGGTAGGTTGCTGTATGTTTATGCATACAGCATTGAAATTCTTTATGCTGTTAGTCTTCATGCACAAAACAGATAGGTATTAATCAGTTTCACTTTTATTCATGCTGAGGCCAGTAAATTGATTTCTGTATGAGTCATACTGTGCATTTGCCTTAAATATGAAATTGAGATTAGAGGAAGGTTGTATTAAACACTGTTTCACAACTGGATAAATTTAAGGACTACTGCATCTCTGGGTTTTGGACAGAGAAAAGGAGATTTCCCTTCTGTAAACAAAGGGAAACGTATAACGAATAAGTTGGAATGATGATGTGTTTCTCTATTGATGGTCTTTCATAATGGTTATATGCATTTTTTTAATGTAAAGTTATTGTCTGTGTAGTTCCATCCAGTGTTGACTATTTGAGCTCTCCACTACTCTTCTCAAAATGTACATAAATTTTCATGTGCTCAATTTCTTCCCCCAAAGTACTAGTTTTCATTATTTTGAGGAATATAGTCAGTTCACTGGAGTTTGCTCAATTAAGCTTTTGGAGTTTGCTCAATTAAGCTCTTTGTATCTGATATCCCTTTAGGGCTTAAGAGCACAAGCCAACGAGTAATCTTGTTTTTAGGGCTGCATTTGTGTCTGTGTTAGTGCTGATTTGTAGGATAATAACTGTCAAGTTGTCAAGTACACTGAGAGAGTGGGAAGTGTGGAAGGTGTGTTTTTCCTTTTCACTGTTTTTTATTTTATTCTTACATATGTCCGTACTACAAAGAAATCTATGCCCACATATTTTCACAGGGGCTGTGTTTAGCTGTGTAGAGCAACCAGAAGCAGCTTGTAGAAGTAGTGCTTACAGTTGCCAGGAAAACAGAGCTATTTCCACTGCAAAAATATTTTTGTAGGTCAAAGGCACTGCATGAATACAGCAAATATTTTTACAGTGAAAATAAACAAGTCTGCATTAGTTTTCACCATTAACCCTTTCTTTTTGAATGCTCCCACACACACACCTCACCCTCCCCTCCAATTCTCCTTGTGTGGAATGTTTGATTTATGGCTTTAATCTGGTGATAATTTCTATAGATCTTTTCTTACTTGCTGTTATGGGAGCTTAATCAGTGTCTATCTACTGTTTACACAAAAAATAAGTGGTTTTTTGCTATGTACATTTTTTTTTTAAATATGTAAAATAATTTGTACAGGTTAAAACTCTGACTTCTAGAATAATATGTTTTGCCTTTTTGTCTGTTTACTTGCTTACTCACTTCTCTAGCCCATCCTTCCCAGAGATGCCTACCAAGAAAACTTGTACTGAACAAACTTTCCAAGTTTCTTGGTTACGATACTACACATAGGACTATGTGTGAAATGCAGTCTTAATGTGAACTCACTATAGATTTTATTCCATTTATTCATCCTCATTATTGACACTTGGTTCAGGTATCTTACAGTAGCATACTGTGCATTGTGGAGTCTGGGAAGATTTTACCCTAAGCTAAGGCTTAAATGTAAACTAACATTAAATGTAAACTAACATAATTATACTGGTAAAACTCTACAGCCATCCTTATTCCAATACAGATAACATGAGTACTTAAGTTAGTGGTTTATCTGCAATGTTTGCCTACCCAAGTCGGAACTTGGATCTCTGAATTTAGTTAGTATTGATGTTTAGGAGTCAGTAAGCTACAGGAAAGAAAAAGAAAGGATGGTATGATGGTAGGAAGACATACAATAGATCCCAGTTTTTTCTCACATCATATCATGATTTTTTTGAACTTATATGTCCTAAATTACTATGCATGCATTTATTTTTAAGAGATTGTAACTCATACCATCATACTTCAGCTTAGAATTTCACTTGGTATCTTTTTCTGTGTAGTGACAAATTTCTGGATTGGAAGTATTGCAACTGATTCCAGGTCACCTACATTTTTGTTTTCCTATGAGGAAAGTAATTTGTCTACATTTTTATTGCATGGTTTCTATGACTGGAAACCTGCTTTAGTTTTAGTAATTGGAAAGCATTAGAAATGTCACTTGTAATGATGTTTCTAAGTTGATGCATGAGATGTTTTAAAAAAAAAGAGTATTGGTAAAATAGCTAACTTGGGTTTTTTTGTGGAAAACTTGCAGAAATGGATAAATAATCATGGCAGAGTATATTTAAAATGCCTTAAACTATTATAAAAGTTGATAAAGCTACACAGTTTTATTCTTCCCACCTGTGTCTCTTTTAATAAATCAGAACTACAAAATTTGAAAATACTTTTTTCCCCTTTTTATAAATCAAAACCAGTTTGTAGGCTAAAGCACATATTTTTAATTGCAGGTTACTAAAGATGATTTCCAGACCTTTGATTATATACTATGTATGGATGAGAGCAATCTAAGGTAATGTATGAAGAAACAGAACAAATTCATATGGATTACTTGTAGTGATGTCTCATAAATCACTTTGAAGACAGATGTGACATTTTACTGCTTAGCTTGTCTTGGGTTTTTTGGGGGGTTTGGGGTTTTTTTGTATGTGTGTGTGAATGATATCCTAATAGATAGATTCTTTACTTCTGATATGCTTAATGAGCTACAATTCAATGGTTTGTTTGTGTGATACATGCCACTCAAGGATTAAGGACGTGGAAATTTAGTATACTTTGTGCTATAGATATGCAGCTGATGTCTGTATAGTTAAGAATGAGGATGTACTGTCTTTCGATCAAAGTGATCTGTTTTTCTGATTGCATGGGATCTAAAATACACTGTGGAAACTTGGAAGGGGTTAAATATGGTGTGGGTTTTTTCATTTTTAATAGGAATAGGATGAGCTCTGAGATAAGTAAGGTGGTTAGCGGGGGGAAATCTTGTTTGTTACTGTTAGCTCTGTTCTAATTAAGTGCATCTTTGAGGCAATTTATGCTTAAGAAAGATTTGGTGAAGTAGCTGCCTAGTGTGAAAATTTGGGCATCATTAGCAAAATTTCTACTTAATTACATGTTGTTGATTGGGGTTAAAGGGCTGAGCTGTAGTAAACTACCAAGTGTCAAAGTGTAAGGACTGTTACTTTTAAAGTTAGTTAAAAAAACCCAAAACCACCACAACCAACAACAAAACAAAACCCAAATAAAATCCTATTAGTAGCACGTAAAGACTTTTAGAAGCAGCACCACTTAACTGAAAGAAGTACCATTTTCTTGAATTTTCTAGAATGTTTTGAATGACCTGTCTTAACACATCCTGCATGAATGAAGGGTGTATAACACTTGGCCTGATTGCAGTGTGTCAGGCAAAGACATGACTAGGCTTACTTCTATTTTCACTTGAATTCTTAAATGAAGACTTAGTTCTGTATTAACAATTTATATGATATGAGCTGTAAAATAGTATGTTTTATCAATGGGAGGCAATGTAGAAGAAAGAGGACATGACAACTGATGAAATGTTATAGCATGTCAAAGGGAAGACAGGACTTGCTCACTGATTTACCATTTTCTGTTAACTGAATGTAGTAGGACTTCACATGAGTTAGAGGCAGTATTGAGAGATCTTGCAGCATACCAATTTAAAACTGTGGTTTTGAAAAGATGGGAGAAGTTTACTCATACTTCTGGAAAAATATCTAGATAATTTTCATTATTTTGGTTCAATACAAACTAAAGGTGGATATTGAAAGTGCTACTGATTGATTTGAGGAAGAAGTTGATGAACTTACTGTTACAAAGTTAAGCCTTAGGTCGAGTGCCTGACTGCTTTTTTATGCTCTGAATTAAGTTTATGTATATGTCGTCCATACTCAATTAAAAAAACCCCACACAACAAGAAAAAAAACGAACACAGGCAGCAGTATAGAGTCTACAGAATTGACTGAGTCCGGATGCATATTATTTTCCTGCATTCTCTAGAAACAGTCATGAGCATCTCGAGCTGATGCCAAAAAAGTTCTGAAGAAAAATTAATGGGAAAATTTTATTTTCTCTTTTACAGAGATCTGAAAAGGAAAAGCAACCAAGTTAAAGACTGCAAGGCCAAAATTGAACTACTTGGAACTTACGATCCACAGAAACAACTTATCATTGAAGATCCATACTATGTATGTGTAAGAAATTCTCTGGGTGGCTTGATTAAAAATTGTGTCAGTATAGTATATAACCTTTCCAGATCCCACAGTTGGCATGTGACATATAATCTGATGTTATATAAAGCCAAGTGTAAACATATTTTTTTAAAATGACTTAACAAAACAATATAAATTCATGGGATAGGAAAGGAAAACACGTCTTTATGCTTGTAGCGATTATTTAAATTTAAATAATGTAATGCACCTATATTTTCAGTCTTGGGTGAAGCCCTGGTTGCTCAGCCTCCTTGGCTGAGCAAAAGCCAAAGACTTTTGTCCATGTCCAAAGACATGGACAGGGATGGTCAAAGAAGTTGAGTAATATCAGCCAAGAGCAATCAATTAGATTAAGATTCTTCGGTTTAGGAAAGAGAAGTGGACGAAGATGCAGTAGGGTTCTATAAAATCATGGTATCATGGGAGAAGGTGAGTGAATAAGGAATTGCTGTTCATTACCCAAGAAGTAGAGAATATCAAGTGGCATTAGTGGGAAGTGGGTTCAAAACAAAAATAGGTGTGTTTAGGTTTTTTCCCACACAGTGCTTCATTTAACTGTGAAACTCAACATGCCAGGTTACCAGGAATGTAAAGAAAAAAAGACAAGGCTTGTAAGGGCTCAAAAAGTGAATGGAAGAAATACGTGAAGGACAGTTCATCCAGGACTGTTGAGTACAAAGTCACAGTGTTTGGCTGTGGAAATTCCTTAGCTGCAGGTAGTTCAAATTAGGGAGAAATACGCAAAAACTGCCATGAAGTATTTGTACTGTTCTTATTTTTCCCCAGTGTCAGTTATTTGCCATTCCTGACAGCGGGAAACTGCAAAAATTTTATGTTTGAGTCAGTATTGCTGTTCTTACATTCTTCTTCCTCTGTTCTTTTCTAGGGGAATGAAAAGGACTTTGAAACTGTTTACGAGCAGTGTGTTAGATGCTGTAAAGCATTTTTGGAGAAGTGTCACTAATGCTTCATCATTTTATTTCTAAAAGAAAATAATTAGCTTCTCCTGAAATACGTAAGGTTTACTTGATTGATGTATGTAAATTGTAAAATTATGCCTCAGTAGGTTCAAAACTTTTTCAGTTTAATTTTATATTTTAGCTTTTCTGTCATCTAATTAAAAAACACAGAAACGTTTAAATTGGGTTAGGTAATCAACCATTTTGTCACACATCAATGTAATAATAAAGTATATCATTCAGAATAAATTGATCTGTAAACTCTTCCAGTGCTTTCTCAAAGCACTGCAAAAGTAATGTCTTCTTTCTTTATGTGCTGTACTAACTAAACTGAGGTCTTCTCAATGTGCCCTTAGTGAGTTAATTTAAAGCAACTTTCAGTGGGAGTCTGCGAGGCAGTAGTTCATGTATGGTAACTTAGGCATGTCATCCTAGTACTATTAGACAGCCTTTGGACTGAAACTGTTTCGTATTGAGCCTGCTAGACTAAAAGAACTGCCTGCCCCCAGACAGACATTGCTCTTCGCGCTATTTCAAAGCTTAAGCGAGCAAAACCTCTGTGTGTGTCATCAGGATCCTGTGAAAATGGGTTTTTATATCAGTTTAAATGTTCAGTTATTCAAAGAAGAAATAATTTTTGTTCTAGTAGACTTTTATACTAATTAAGATGAACTCAGTTCAGAAATAGTGATTGATGTTAACTGGACTTCTCTGGCTAGTCTTCCTTCGGTCTTTTGGTCAATTCCTAGCACACTGATACAAGTACGTGTAACATAGCATTTACTTTGAGGACAAAACAAGTCAGCTTAAAAGCCTAAATGTGAAATGTACATTTGGTATCTCATAGTAGTAAAATACTCAAATCCATGCAATATAATCAATGAGAAATGTGCTGTAATCCCAGTTCCTGTGCGGGTGACAGTATTTTCAGATTTACTCAGAAGAATGGATAGCCTGTTAAAAGTGTGCTCTGAGAGTATAGTTCAACCTGAAGACAGGCCATCTGTAATATAATACAAAGGTAACAGAAGGCCAGGAAGTAGTAAGTTCTGCTCTTGGACAAAAATGGAATGCTTTGTAAAAATCCATGCCTGTTTGTCTGAACATCACCTTTCATTTCTGCCCTAGAAACGTAAATGTACTGAGATCAGTAATTGTAACTGATACCATGATAATTTCCCTATTTTGAATAATACCAACATTGGTATGAACTAGCTTTACCACATTAGCTGTAAAACTGGATTTGTAAAACTTTTTCTTATTTATTTAGCCTTGTTTTTGCCTCTTTCTGCCTTCCAAACTAGTAGAGTAGCCTCTGTATTTGTCACCCACTCTCCCTTCTGGGAGAGGGATGCATTTCGATAGAGGACCCTGTTATTCCTGGGGTGGGGAGGAATCCTGGTATCACTCTGCATATTCTGCAGCCTGGACAACGGGGATTAAGTTTCCGGGGACTCGTACTGTAGGACAGCTGTGCCTGTGTTAATGAGGTTCCTGTTTTGTGCTAAAATTTCAGACAGAAAACTTAAGAACCTGCTTACAAAAAGGCAAGTGGTAGATGGAACACTTAAATACAGAAATCAAGATCTTTGTGCATTATTGCATTACCAATAGTTTTGACTTTTAAAGAACAAGCTACAAATTCGCAAGTTAATAGCTGTTTTACTTCAGGGACAAAAAGTAATATATATAACATTGCAGGTCAGATCAAGCACTGACTCTGGAAAAAATCATTTTCCATTTCTTTTATGAATGCTTTGACAAAATAAATGAGGGAAAATGATGTGCAGTTAAGGACAAACCACCTCAAATGTGGTTTTATGCACTAACCTCAGAAGTGGAAGTATTTAGGTGTAATCTAGTGTTACTATCTGCCAGAATGACCATTTAAAATATTCTGGTGAAAGTAAAATAACTCAGAAGATTGAGAATGCGATGGCTTGTGCTTTCCCATTCATGGATGAGTAGGAATTGAACCTATAGTTCAATTTTACCTATTAAAGTTAAGATTTAAAAGTCTTAAATCTTTATCTTTGAGCTGCTGGGGTAACAGAGAGGAGATAAAAACGGTATGGTTGTTTACCTTCACTAGGCTTAGGAATCTAGTAGTAAGCTTATACCTAAGACTAAATAAAAAAAATCTGCTATCATATAGTTGTATCTTCTGTCAAAGCATGCTCACTTCTGCTAAATCTAGAGAAAACTTCCATGGGATTAATTTACTTACATTAATTTATTAAGTCATTAAATAAACTATTATTTTCCTTTTACAAGGAAATTTTCTAGAAAGTTTTTATTTAACCAGATTTCAGGTGTCCTACTACAAAAAGAAAGATTTATACTCATTTAAACTCCCATGTTAAGTAATATGCTGTGATCTGATTTCAGTCAGTGGAACCACAGAGAAGCACAGAGTTCCACCCACATGTTTACTGCAGATGAGCAGCTAAGTGAATCCCGTAGCAGTAGATTCCTTTAACTACCAAGTTTTCGGTATACGTGTATTCCTTCCATTGAGAAATGAAACTTTAGCATTTAGTGACCATGGAAAGCAAATACAAAATAGGTACTTCTCCCTTACTAAATACAGCCATGTTCTAGGATGGGATTTTTGTACTTCGTCCATTCTTTTTCTTTTTTCTTCTGAAGAGCTATATGCTGAAGGCTGTTAAGCGTGAATTTCAAGAATCCCAGCTCCTAGCTATTTCTCAGGGTGGGGGAAGGGTGTTTGGTTTTGTTTTTACATTTTGTGGTTTCAGTTGAGGATAAAGTGGAAGCTAAATGCCAATATTAAGATGAAAGTACCTGAGGTTCATCTACAGATCACACATAAACATTTTCTTCCTGTTTGAGCTATTTTCTTGTGACAACTGGATTTAATATCTGATTTAAGGAAGAAAGGGAAGTGGGTATCGAGGCTTCTTGAGTAAGCGTTCACTGACTCAAAAGTTTTATGATACTAAAATGGTTTATTGGACATTTAATGATTACATTGCTTGCAGTATCATGAATAGACTGCAGATTTTTTTGGAAAAAAAACCCAAACAACTGTTTGTCATAAAAAAAGATTCAAATTTATAATGCTACAGAGACTTGGAGCAGCCTTGTGGTCTGGGCATTTTGTGGGACTGGAACACAGATCTGTCCATCCTCACAAATCCACAGAGTGCCCAAATTACTGGACTTCTCTGAGGTGGGTGTACCTTTCTTTCTTACTCTACCAAACTCTTACTGGAAAGAGGTTTAAGTGTGGATAAATGATAGTAGCCGGAAGATAGCTCATTTATCAAATTCTGAATTCAGTGAACAGAAAGCAAACTGAGGACAACTTAATACCAAACACTTTATTACTTACGCTTGTTATTTACAGTATTTACATATTGCACGTTCGCTGGAATGTTTTATACATTTATTATATAAAGTAAATTAATGGCAGCTTGTGTTTGTGTACAAAATCCATGCTCCACTGTTCCAAAAAATAAGTCTACTTGGAATTACGTTCCTGTTTGTCATGCAGTTTGTACTCCTAGGGTACAATGTGACCCCAATGCAAGTCTGTTTTAACCAAACTTTTAAAAAATTGCATAAGCATGAAGGATATCAAGTGACCACAACTACTGTGGAGCAGATCTTTAGTAGTTCTAGATATACAAACAAACATTCCTTAAAATTGTAGAATTAAGCAATAGAACATCAATTTTCTTGGTGAAATATTTGTGTTTACATAATTTTTGGCAGCATTACACATCGGTTGTAAAGTGTGTTTTTAAGTATGGAGCATCAAGTACTACTGGCAGTTATGCTACTGTAAAGAATGTCAATCTGCAAACCATTGACGACATACAAAATGCATGTTAAAAGAATTATGGGAAGTAGTCTGTCAATCTGCAAAAATAAATCTCTTGTTCACAATGGAATATGTTATAAAGGTAATAAGTTCTATTTCCCTGTTGGTTTCCAAGGCACTTCTCTTGGTTCTTGGTGTTTCTTTTCATGGTAATAACATCTGGTGGATTAAAAGAAAGAAGAAAATTGCGTTTCATCATTTTTATACTTGCGTACATGTGTTTAAGAATGTATTTATCATATTGGAAATAGTAAATAAAACTGGAGAATTCAGTAATAACTTCAGAAAAATCCAGTAGTGCATTTCTGATTTAGCTCAGTTTAGTTTGTATCAGCCTGACTGCTACATTACTCTTTTGCGTGTTAATCGAGGCTGAAATTTTGGGAATTGTCCCATTTTGTTTGTGGTGGTTCATTTTTAGGTAGACAGATGTGGAAAATACAGTTCTACCTATTCAAAATGTGCTTATAGGTATGTTTAGCCTGTTCCTACGAGTGCAGCTGTGAAGTCAAAAAGTGCATAAGCCTCAAGGTCAGTATTAGCATAAACTTCTGTCTTAATGTCTTGGTGTCAGGAAGCTGTTGATACGAAGTCCAGGAACATAAATCTGTCGAGGTAAGGTTTGAGGGATCTAGGAAGGATTTGATGTTTCATTGGGCCCATCAGTGAAGAAACTTGGACTGATATAAACAAGAAACAAGTAGAAGTAACTTTCTGAGATTTGGTCATATAAATACAGCCCCTGGGACCTGCAAACACTGAAGCAACACAAACTGAGTAGGAGCTGCAGTGGTTCAATTTGCTGCCTGTTCTATTAACTCTTCCCAGAATAGTTTTTTGGAATGAAATCAAAACCATTTCTGTGACAAAAACACTGATACAAAATTACAGGTTTCCACATTGCTTATGTACATATCTAGAAATCTATCCTCTCTCCAGTAACTTCTGAGTAACAACCACATTTTCTAGACAGGTGACCACTGAATGCTGCGAGTCTGTCTACCCAGTTTCATGTGTTTCTAAGACAACCTGTTAATGCCCTTATTTTGAAGGAAAAAAAATGCACTATGTCTTAGACAGCAGGAACCATACGTGTGAAAGACTGCTCTTGCATGCGAACAGATTCAGCTGAAGCTTGTGTGTGTCATGGACACGAAAGGTCCATGTGGGAGACAAAAAGCAGTGGGTTCTCTGACACTAGAGTTCTGCTGATGTCATTTTTCACAGTTAAAACTTTCATATTGTCTGTCTGAACATGTGTATCTGTCTTTCCCATGATCAGAGTGAATTCTCTGATACTCTGAGTTTCTCTACATTTTCTGCTGCTTAAGTATAATTTGTAATAGAGTCATTTGAATGCAAAGTCAGTCAGACTTGACATAATCCATTGGAAATCAAGCTATTGGTGCATACAGAAATACTTGTTAGTAGTGTTTAAACATTTAGGTTTGCAATTTTTTTTTAAAGCTATTAGGAAATGTAATGTTACAGAAAAGCTTAATGTAATTTAGGCTTCTGACTTTACAGATAGGGCAAATACTACTTTTTTTTTTTATTAAATGTCCTTCTTTTTTATACATTAATTTATACATTTATACATAAATTTTCCTTTTCTTGCATTTTTCTTGCTTATTTTCTGTATGCATGCCCCTACTGTACCCTATTTAAGCTGTGATGCTTAAAAGTGATGTTTAAAATGCTTTTGGTCTGATCAGTGTGTGGTACAACTGATGAGTTAAACACTGAGAATTTAATAAAGAGTTTTTTCATTACTAATACTAATGGGAATATACAGCTCACTGAGGGTGAAAAAATGGAAGTGGATAGGCTGCTCATGTGTCATCTCATCTGTACCTGCTTTTGTATGGGTATCTGATCAAAAGCTGTGGGTCTTAGATTCACAGTGCAAAAGGCCCCCAATTTTTAGCATTGATCAATCTGTTGTACTTTTTATTGCACATAGTCTATGTTATAAGCATTAGTCTAGGAAAATTAGACTGGAATTTAGCTGAAGGACAGCAGGTAGCATTCTCAGTGGAGATCCTGCATCCTATTTGACTGCAGTCTCTGTTGAGAACATAGGCAGCCATACAATCCCCTTCTCTTTTGTTCAATTCTTAGTTTTCCTTTGCTAATGCAAAGGGAAAAAAAAAAAGAAAAAAAACCAAACACAAACCCAACCAGTAATATTTGCTGAAACCAACCAAACCATACAATTGTTCCAATTTTAAAAAGCACAAGTGAAAGATACTGTAGAGGCATATTACAGCTTTCCAGATTTGGTTCTAGTCATTATCTGTGCATGATGGCAGAGATAAACTCTGTAAGAAAAAGCTAATCTATGTAAGAGAAGAATTTAGTGGTCTAAATATCAACATAAACTTTAAAATACTGTGCCAGTAGGATTTTGTAGCAGGACATCCATGTGCTAACATCAAAAATTCCTTCCCCAAGTGCGAATGCCCAGGTGCCAGTCTAATGTGAGCATCAGATCAGAGATCTGTGCATTGAAGCTGGTAAAGCTCTTAATGTTACACCTTGGGCTAGCCACAGAGATCCCCTAGTAAGGAGAACTCAGAATTGCATCTTAATGAAGTTGGACCATGCCACACTAGTAACCGTGTACACTGGCTGGCTATTTAATTCAAAGCAATAGTTCTGATAAAGTCTTAAATTAGTTACCTTGGAAACTACCTCCTGTCACCAAGCAGAGGTGATTGAACATGTCATGGGAAGTTGTATATGATGGATCAAGCTATCCTTCCTATCCTTCCTTCACTGAATAATATGCAGAACCCACATCTTAATTCCACCTTCACTTCTTTAATGAAATGAAAGTGTCTGACATTTCTTGAGTGCACTTGATGTTAGTCTCAATAAGAAACTGTGTGAGAAAGAACACAATTATGGGCTGTTGTTTCCATTGTTAGAAAACACTTGAAACAAAAGTTAAAGCCCAAATATTTTGGTTTAAGAATAGTTAGAAAAAATGGATATATAATACAGTATACATGAATGGGATACTTACTGTGGGATTTCAGTTTTCTCTTTATGTATTTAACGTTTTCAAGTTTATTTTGTATTTTCAGCTTTTTTAACATATTAGTATGGTCAATACATCTTGAGGAGTTTACACAGATTTATCAGTGTGCTTTAGTTAGGAATTTTATAAAGAATCTTTGACCTTCGTATGTATATATATTTATTCTTGCCCTATCATCTACTTTAAGCAAGAAATACTGTTTCTATTGCTTTTCCTTTAATTATTGTTAATTATATCTGCTTCTCTAGGAAATAAGCAACTGGTAGATTTTTTTCATATGCTTTTTATAGTATATAAAGCTTGATTTCTCTGCTCAGCCCCAGATTCCTACTACTTGCACTAGTCTTGTATTCATTAGCATAAGATAGTTTGTGTCACTAGTTTTATTTTGTTCATTTGAAATAACTGTAGAAACTTAAAGAAGTTAGAAATACATAAATACTTGTCAGTACTGTAATTAGAAGAAATCTTCAAAACGGAAGTATGTAATCATACATGATATTGCAGTGCTTAGCCCTTAAACTGCTCCTTATGGTACGAGGAGATTTTAAGGATACATTATGAGATCAGTGTTGATCTCTAGCAAATGCGTAAAGAACAGGTGATGGAAAAGGGAGGGCACCAACAGTAGCACCTGCAGTTTTCAAACAAAAGCAGTAAAATCTGTATGACTGTAGCCAAACTGATTGTGACAAATGCTGTCAAAGAGGCCAGCTTTTCCTTTTCAGACTCACCACCATCTGCCAGAGGAAATCCACAAGATCTGAATTGGGAACTGCACATGAAGACTTCAGGAATGTCATTCCTGACATTTCCTACTTCGTGCAGATATGGACAACATAATGGTTGCTGGATATATCTGCATGGGGTAGAGCAAAGCAAGCACGGAGTATGGAAACTGTGAGGAAACTGGGAGAAAAATGAGGCTGAAGGACAGACAAAAAAGAGTCTCAAGGGCAGGACTCTAGCATAGCTGTGTTGAACACAAGAAGGAGAAGGTTTATTTACAGAATAAAACTCATCAGAGTCGGTGCTGGTGGCAACCAGGGAATGCGACCTGGGTTGCTGATGGGAAAAAAAAGGACTAGAGTGATGTGGTAAAATAAATATGCTGCTCTGGCTTCACTCATGCAATCTCAACAAGTGAAAGGGTTGTTACTGCGCCCCTGCACTGCTTCTGTCTGTGGGACAGGCAAAATGTGGACATAGGTTCTTAAAAAAAAAAAAGAGATGGAGCCCAGGTACAGATGTGTAGGATAAATGAGAAAAAGTGAAGGCTCCATAATACACATTGTATCACACCCCCCCCCCCCCCCTTAGGTACGTAGTGTGATAGTAATAGATGCCTAATTCCTGTTTTCAAATCTTATTTTCTTGTTTGATCTTAGCACTGAGTTTCAGCGTCTTGTGTGCTTTAAAGCTATGATAGTCCAAAATGCATTTTAAGTAAAAATAAAAACCTAAATTATCTTTTTTTTTCTTCCCCCCCAACTGATCTCTAAAAATGGACAGATGTCCATGGATCTGAAAATGCACCAAAACTGCTAGTTTTCCAAAGTATCAAAAAGCAATAATTCATCTATAGCCCAGCCCACTCCTAAGCCTCCAATGAAGCGAAAATCAGCTACTGAGCAAAACAGGAAATCTAATTTGTTGGGGGAAAAAAAAGTAGGTGTGGATAATTATTTTACTAGTTTATAATGTAGGAGTTTAAAAAGATTTTTTAAAATGTATTTGTCATTACAATTAATATAAATAGTCAAATTCTACTTGTGAATTTAGACCTTTGTGGAGTAGTATGTAAGAAAATTTTGTTATCTAAAATTCAGGAGTTAGTCTGAGGTTTAGAACTGATACTGACTTGTAGCCTTATGGCAGACACCAGAAGTGTTTATCTATTTCCAGACTGTGAATAAACTCTTTGTACACTAGACAGCCATCTTAAGTCTTGTTTTGCTATAAGTGGTACTATGTTCAAAACTTTGCAACATCTTGAAAACACCTTGGACTAATGATAACGATATGCTTTGTGGAGAAAAAGGATGGTTTGATAAGCAGAAAAATACAAAAAGAACCCATTTTTCTACAGCTCAGTCCATGAAATGATGAAAACTAATAAAGCCCGCATTATACTTTTCTGCAAGAGGGGATGTCTTCCCCACACAAACTGAACTGATGCAGTGGAAAAGCTTTGAGGAGGAAGGATGCTTAACTTGATGGAGACACCTGTGGATCTCAAGGCATAGCTGGTGGAGAACAGCCTTCCCTTCTACTAACAGGTTGCTTAAGAGTACTGATCCTGTTAATGATTTGTGTCTGTGTGGAGAATAACAGAAGTGGAGGCTTGTGACTTGGGTTGAAATATGCCTGCTAAGTTGAGCAAAGGAGTTGTTTGGCAAGATGAGATGGACTTTTTTTTGAATAGACTCCCAGCTTGAGATGTGAACTACTTTAGTTACTGTTCTTTCCTATTATGAGTTTGTGTTTACATGAGAGGATGTAAAGGTACAAGTAAAACTTTCTAAGGAAAGGGAAAAAAAATTCCCTACTCTGATGTGTCTACTTATTAGTACTGGTAATAACATCATTTACCTATCTTTTGCAGGTGAATATCATTATACAATAGCTAATTTGTTCCTTGCTTCCTGGATTTTACAATTGAAAGGTTGAATCCCTGGCATTTCTCCTAGTTAGATCAAAGGATTTACCTCTTTGCTAACTTTTATTTGTCCTAATACTATATGCAATTGTTTCCACAATTCCATTCCTGAACACGCAATGCATGAATAAGAGATTCCTCTCCATAGCTGTGTGTTTGAAATTAAGACAAGTAGTGTAACAGTTACTCGACAATGAAACATTCCGCACTGAAGCTGGGCTAGTTTAGCTTTATTTTAGGAAGTCAGGAAGAAAATACTTAAATGTTGAGGAGTTTAGCTTAAAGTCAGCATGTTGAATTGCATCTAATGATTTAATATATTACCTCTGCCCTTGCCACTAGAAAAGTCTTTTCTAACGTCTAGCTGGAATCCTCTCTTGTTGCAAAGTTAAACAAATTATGTCTTATTTATCCATTCTGGATAGAGAGAATGGCTTGTAGCCACTTTTTATGAAATTGAATAGCTCCATCATGTTTTCCTGCAGTCATCTTTTCTTTAGATTAAATAATCCCAATTCTTTTCAGCTGTTCCTGTAAATTGAGTTTTTTAGGTCTTTGGTCATCCATGTTGTTCTTTGGACTCTTGTAAGAAGCACCCATATGTCTTTGTGGTGTCCTTAATTAAATATAGTATTCCAGCAACACTGATTATTTCAGGTGTTTATTTATAAACAATGATTGTATTTATAAATTCCAGTATGTTGTCTTTTTTCAAGTGTGACATGGTTGACATGCTTAGTCTGTGATCCACTACAACCCCTATGTTTTCTATGTCTGTGTAGCTATTCACAACTTGCCATGTATTTCTGCAGTAGATTACTCTTGCATGACTTTGTAATTCTGCTCTTTCTGTTAAATTTTACCCTGTTCAGCTAATTTTCCAAAATTATTTTCCATTTCAAGATTGTACTCTATCACGGTTGCTTCTCCTATGCTACTGTCATGTGTAAATATACTGTCTTCTGTCACCCAAGTTATTAATGAAGATACTGAACAATACCTTACCCATAATGAAGCTGTGCGACTCTGCTCAATACATTTTTCCAGTTTGACAGTGCGCTAATAACTTATTTGTATATTTTTTCCAGCCATTTTTACATTTATCTTGATGGCACTTCCCTAGGTTGCTTGTGAGAATGCCACACAAAACAGCATCAATGCTTTAAAAAAATAAACTAAGATCCTTAATATTATTGTTTTTTCTCACTGACTCTCTCCACAAGATGTGTATTTTGTCACAGAGTTAAAATATCTTGGTTTGACAGCATTTGTTACTGACAAATCCATATGGGTTATTATTTATGCCTTTGTCAGAAGTCACATTTTTGTCTCAGGTAAAGGTTGAGGACAGAATGTAAATTAGTCCTTTTGTATTCTTACGTGTCAGTTTTCTAGAAATACAGATCGTTTGGAAGTACTTTTTTGTTTGGTTGCTTGCTTTTTGTTTTTATTTTGGTGCATGGTGAAATTCCCAAAGTATTTGTAGGAATTGGAGGTACATAAAGTGAGGGAATAAACCCATAGACATGAGAGGTGAACACAATGAAAATCCCAAGAAATCAGAGTAGCTTAAAGTTAGTTTATCAATACTACTAATAATACATTTTAATTGAATTGCTATAAAAGCACGTGCAACCTATCTGCATTTATAAAGCTTTCATGTGTATAGCTATGTATATATTAACTCATACCAAAATGTACACCATAGATCTACAGCTGCACACATAAAAGGGCTGCTGCTGCCAATACAAGCAATTGTGTACTGAGTCAACTCTTGAAAAATAAGCTACAGCTGTTGTGTTTTGTTCTAGAACAACAAATTCACTATCTGCTAACTGTATGCTGCTATGAATAATTCACAGCTGATGCACACGGACTTTTATATAATGACTTCCAGTAGGGGGTACCCTTTATTTATTGCCAATAATTGCCACATTAAGCCAGTTACTTCAAGTACTCTGAAAGGGGAATACCTTAGGCAAAGGACAATCATTATTACACTCCCATGAATTTTCATGTATGAAACACAAAATCCACCACTTTGCTATGCCGTAGAATGTCATTACTGCTATGAAAAAGCTTACCTTTACCCTTCCATGCACATTGGGCTTACTGCCAACCGAGTAAGAAGCCTGGCACATCTTTTATAGTCTGGCATGAAAAAAGAGCATAAATAGATTACTGAAGTAACCAATTTTGCTTTTAAAAATAAAAATTGATAATGATGTGCAAATTATTGTCATAATAAAGTTCAGTGAACACCTTAGTTTGCAACAGTATAGAAATCCGCTCCTTAGACTTAGAAATGGAGCGTGTAAAAATTGTGGAACTGAAAGCCATGTCTAATGGGACATGCAACCATGCAACTGCCTTCTGCATACATACTATCTATAAAGAAATAGCATGAATGTGCTTGGAGGCTCTCCAAGTGTATGCATGTATGAAAATTCATCTGTGTCTGTGCTTAAATGTGGCATCTAAACATGTGGCTGTAGTATTTCCATACTAGAGGAAGAATATGTAGTGCTCATCTATCTTTGAGATCCAGCCCTCAGTGAGCAAGTCTATCAACCTAATACTAAGTAATGAAACTCTCCAATATATTTTCTTCCTGGAAAAACTGTTGAATTAGACAAATAACATCTCCTAGTTGTAGGAATGTTAAGTCCAGCCTGAGTAGGTGACCACATCATACAAATGCATTCATAACTGTATTGAGTTTCATCTTAAAGACAGTAAAATTGTTTTTTCCACAGTAGTCCTATTGTTAGTAGTTCTTATTTTAGGTACCTTCTGCTTTTTGATATATTCATGACAAGGGACAGAGCCAATGCAAAACTAAAAAATTAATCAAGAGGGTTTTTTTTTAACATGGCAAACTGAAAGCAAATTTTGTGAAAGTTGCTTATGGACAGACAGCAGAGTAAATTATTTTTTAGGTGCCAATGCTGCTATGCTGTACAAAGTACTAGAAGGTATGCCAACAAAATGCTTTTGTACTGGCTACCACTGTGTTGGAGCATCATAGATGCTTTTAATTTCTTTGTTGTTTGGCCTTTGAATTTCTACATAGAATTAACAGTATTACCTGAAATCAGGATATTATCAAAAAAGTAAGACCATACTGTACATGAAGAATTAAAGCAGGTTGTTTACCTCATTTTCCTAGAAGAAAGTTACTTTAAGGAGACGCTAGTCAGTCCAGTCCGGTGACTGATGTTGATGTTCGTTAGGCATTATGTCATTAATGAGTAACTACATCTAATGTTTCCTAGAGATGCAGTGTTAACAATCCCTAACTCACAGCATAGATATGCTACAATTGCCATACATACAAATTATCCAGACATTATATTGGTGGGTATGTCACCTGTCAGGAGGAAAAGGCTAATTCAGACTTTAAGACCAACTAGTTTTTAGCTTCACCGCCTGGAGTACTCATTAGTGCTGAGTCAAATGGCGTTTGTGTTGTGATCCTTATGAAGAAGGTAATACGGCCATTTGCTTGTTCAAAACAGACCAGTTATGAACAACTTCTATCTCCATCCATGTAAACAGAACATGCTGTGGCTAGCCATTATCTATAAATCCTTATCTTTCCACGGTATTCATAATCTGAAGCCTTACAAACAGGAAGAAAGTCTGCAATCCTTACCAAATATGCCTTTAAAATATATTGGGCTGAAATATTTATTAATACGTGAAACTTGGAATCTGTAACACTTGTTTCTATTCCCAGCTCTGCTACTGACCCAACTGGTTGACCTCAGACAAGTAAAATAAAGTGTGTGTCCATTCTGAAAAGAAAGTACTAAAATAGCATCTGCTTACTCAACAGGTCCACCTCAGTATGAATCTAGAGTCACATCTACTTACTGATAAATGTCAATGTTTGATTTTTGTTTTTTAATTCTCTGTGCTGCCAACACTGATGAGATACCATAAGCTGAATTTGCTTATTTGTGTCCATCAGCACTTTTTTTTTAAACTAAGCCAAAAGTTATAGTTTTGTAATTCACTGAAGACAAGGGTTGCAAAGATTCACCGTCAACATCACTGGTAGATGGGTAGCTAAACAGTCAAAATATAAAATGGCTATAAAATATGTTCTACATAAATAATCAGTGAAAAGGAAATAGCCCCACCTTGATTTCTGATCCTGTCTTGAATTTGCACCACTAGAAATTAAATATGAGAGGTTTGCAAGAGGAGTCGTGTTCCTATGAAAAGCAAACATCTTTGGTTTGGAACCACAGAGGCATATACATCAGTACCTAAGGAAGCAGTGTTTACAGCCATTCTACGCTGTGTATTTGCAGTGAAAAAGTTGTTTCCATTTTCCTCGCTGTCATGCTGATGCTGTTCTAGCAATGCTGTAAAGCGTACTTAGTACGTTTAAGAGCACTCCCAACTTCTTCATTGCAAGGAATCTATTCTAACATTGTATCGCTACCGGTACCTCACAGAGCCCTTCAATTTTAGAGTTTTCTGTTGTTTTATCAAAGTCTCTGGTTTTGGCACTTACATGCTGGGATGGTGCAGTCCCTTGTATTGTGATAAAGCCGATGAAAGTGTTTACTACATTTTGGGCTGAAGTAGAGCGGACCTGAAATAGGAAGAAAAAAATAAGTAAGTTATGAATCAGCACAGCTCACAGGAAGAAGAGTGCAGCTTATGGTATGTATGTGAAATGATGGATACCAATGCAAAATTAAAATGTACCTGTTAAATGCTTTAAGAACTTGTCTTTCATCCTCAGATCTCTGGGAACTATTTCTGTTGGACAGAAAAAAAGAATAGTCACCCTGCTGCACTGGAGCTATGCTTGCCAAGCATAGTATGGGGAAAGGGAATAAACTCCTTCCAGCAGACATCACCACTACGTCTTGACAGATGCACAGAGCTCAAAAGTACTTTGCATACAGTAGGCCAAATTGGAAACATTTGTTTTACACAAGAAGCCACTGTAAAATGCATTGTGAAACACACTGTGATGATGAAACGAGTAATGTCTGTTAGGTGTGCAGTCATTAACGATGATGACAGTTAACTAAGAGTCAGATTTTAGCTCTCTATGAATTACATTATCAAGTTTACCTAGATTTAAATTCTTGCAGAACTTTTAGTTCATGGTTGCTCAGAAATGGCATGTTCCGCTAGTGGTAAAGACCCAAAGATACATTCAAGTTTGGTTTAGTGTCTTCTAATTCTCTTATGCAAATGTATCCACTCTTTTGTCACAGGTATGTTTGTACAAGCACTGTCCTGCTGTAATCATGAAACTGGATTGATCTACTTACAGGAAGCTTTTTTTTTTTACCTCCTCTGGCAGTAAATAAAATCCACAGGAAATGATCCCAAGCAAATTGCTCTCTTCTGGCTCCCTACGTTTGTGGTTTACTGCCTTGCGTTTTGTGTTCAGCAGATGGCAAAATGAAACTGGTTTACTGAAATCCATTTTAGCCCGAATCCTTACTTGTGTCTTCCTGATTTACAGCTATCTCTGATTGCTTTCCGTTACGAACTCTACGCTGATAGCTTAGTGCTGATTGTGTATGATACACTACATGGTGCTTTATTTATTTGACCATAACTGCCTGAGCAGCTTTTTTCATTCCCCTGGCACCTTTTATCAGATATAAAGCAGAGAGCATTTCCATCCATATCTGATTCACTTGTGAGGTTAGACACTTCTCGAAAGTCATTCTTCATTTACTTCTAACTTTAGTCAGTGTAAGTAAAATTGACCTTATCGTATTTGACCTAATTATGTCATGAAGAGCATTAAAAACACACATGCTTCACTCAGAAATTTCCCGTGGGACAGGCTCACTGGGAAAGCGATGCCAAAACTGAAATGAAAGACTCTAAGCAGTAGTTCCTTTTCAGAGTTGCTGGGAATAACTCCATTATAATAACAGAATGAAAAATCCTGCTTAGGAGTCAATGACACCACTACCAACTAATCTGCTCTGAAGTAGGTTTATTGCTTACATAGATAACTGTTCAGCACAAACCAGGTGTTTCGCACCAATATGCTGGTATAGCGTGGCCAAAAACTATGCCAAGTATTCCACGCTGAGATTTAGAGCTGTTGAGATCAGGGTTCCCTGCTTAGTCTGGCCTCTTAACTTTTCAGCATTTGTAAAAAAAAAAAAATGTTCTCACTATGCTGATCTTAAGTGGAACAAAATTGTCTTCCTTTGTGTATTCATTAGTCATCCAGATGGAGAAGTAACATCTTCATGACAACCACCAACAAATGCAAATCATGAGGATATTTGAATATGAATGAGAATGAAGAAAAGATACAGTGAAGCTTTATGAGATCGATAAAGGCAAAATAAATAGCGTACTAGCAAAATGAAAGCCAGTTTGGAAAAAGGTGAGCCAGACATCTGCTGGAAAATACTCAGAAAGTCACTTCCAGTAGGAGGGGTAAGATGAGCAGCAGTAATGCTGTAGGGGTTTGGGAGTGACAGCAAACAGTAAATTAGACATGGCAGCAGGAGAAGCCAAATCAACTTTCAAGTGGATGCACAAGAAGTACATCACGAAACTGAGCGGTAACTATCCGTCGCTATGTGGCTTGGTGCGACTGCTTCCGGACCGCTCTACAGAACCCTGAACGTCTTCGACACAAACCTGGGCTTTCACTGGAGGTTAGAGAAGAGCCATTCACATGAGTAGAAGGATGACTGCAGGGGTGTCCCGAAGTAGTCATAGCTTGTACAGAGGAGTACTCTGTTTCAGTTCCCTAGTATTGCAAAGGTGCTACCTCCGGAGCATGAAAGGGACTAACAAGCAGGGCAAAAAGTTTAGTGAAGCTGAGCTGCAGGAAAGACTTCTAGATGTGAGATCTATAAGGACATACTATAGTCCTGCAGGGGAATTCTTGCTAGGGTCATTTCGAAGAAACACTGAAACCAAGCACATTTTAGAGAGTGGTAAACTTCCAGGAAAAAGAGCATTTTTCTCTCTTATTTCTTTGATCTCAGCCCATTTCAGTCTTTTATTAATAGGTTTTGTTTAAAGCCAACACACAGGAAGTCGGACTTTCAGTCGAGTACATTATCCAGAGAGTGACTCTGAGATGTGAACGGAGTTTTCCTATTCCAAATTTGCCGTCTGTGTCAGATTCTGATACCAAAGGGAACGTGCAGGTATTTTGAGCCGTGAATTCTTGATATAAAATGAGTAACCTGATGTCATGTCTGATTCACCCTATAGAAAAAAAAAAGATCTCCTAAGTCATGGACTGTGACTTACCAACTCTCTGCTCATCCTGGTATCCTCCGTAGTCGGCCACTTCCCTTCGATCTAAGTTATAGTCGTGCTTGGAGAAGTACTGCACCCCACTGTCCTTCTCCAGGTGGTACCTTTTCAGTTCCTGAATGATCTCCATGATCAGATTTAGGAGACTTTGCCTGTCCTTCAAATCTGCCGAGTCAGTTTTCTCTTTGCAATATCCTGCTGAGAGCATTAAGAGCACCAGCCCCAGCAGCCCGGGAGACCTCAGTCCGCTCATCGCAGTCTGACCCGCAGGGCGCACGAGCAGGTGGAAAGGAAGGGTCCGCTGCCGTGGGAGGCCTCCTGTTCCACGGGAAGAGAAACACGGGGAGACGGAGTCGGAGGTGGGGAGACTCACGGGGGTGGGGGGGGGGGCGAAATCGCAAACGTGACAGGAGGGAAGCTCGGGGGCGGCTCGGCAGGTTACAGAGGGCGAGAGGCGACCCCGCTCCGGCGGCGGGCTGCGGGGGGCAGCGGGGGGGAGCGGGGCTGCGGGGGGCAGCGGGGCTGCGGGGGGCAGCGGGGCTGCGGGGGGGAGCGGGGCCGCAGCGGGGCCGGGCGGCTCAGCCGCGCCCCACGCCCGCCCCGCCCCGGGCAGCGCCCCACGCCCGCCCGGCAGCCCGCGCCCACGGGGCCCCGCGGCGGGGCGGGCGGCGCAGCCGCGCAGCGGGACGAGGCGGGGGTGCCGAGGCGGGGCCCCCCGCCCCGCCGGAGCCGGTGCCGGCCGCGGAGCGGTGCGGGGGAGCGCGGGCGAGGGGCGCCAACTTTCCCCGAAGTTTTTTTTGCCGGGGAGCCGCCGCGGCTGCGCACCGACCGAGCCCCCCCCACCCCCCCCACCCCGCGCTGCGGGGCTCGGCGCCGGCGCTGCGGGCAGGAGCGGCGGGATGGGCGGTGCGCGGGTCGCGGGGCAGCCGTCCGGGGGCAGGGAAGGGCAGCGCCAGCCTTGCCCTTCTCCGCCCTCTTCCCCTCCCGGCCCGGGGAAGGGGCGCGGGCGGCCGCGGCCACAGCCACGGGCACCTCCACGGGGAGCGGCAGCCCGCCGTGGCGGGGGACGCCGCCTCGCCCCCGGCGCCGCTCGCCTTCGGACGGCTGGCCACCCGCTCCGCGCTCCCTGCGGCGGCTCTGCCCTGACAACTTCGGCCGGCGGGGCTGTCAGCGCCGTGGTTCTACCGCCGGCCCCGCCGCACGCAGCGCCCCGGCGGAGCGGGGAGGGGGGGGGGGGGGCGTGGGAGGGAGCCGGCGGGGAAGGAGGGTCGCCGGCCCTTCGCGGCCGCTTTACCTGTCTCTCCGTCCCAGAAGCCGAGGTGTCGTCCCCCCGGGCGCCGCTCCCCGGCTCTCCCCGGACGGCAGCAGCCCCCGGAGCGGCGGGGAGTCCGAGTTTTCCGCGGCTGGCCCGCCCGCCCCCCTCCCGTCCCTGCGCTCCCGCCGTATCCACAAACTACTCCATCGCCGCCAACCCAGCGCAGCCGCTTATATAGGCTATAGGATGGACATGAGACGGCAGATAGTATCGACTTGGAAGTGGGTGGAAAACAATAAAAGTCCACTTGGCAACCTCGGGAGCGTCGCTGCTTGCACAAGCCCCCCCTTCCCGCCCTCCCTTCCCTCCCGCCCCGGTCCCCCCCCGTCCCTCCCCCTCGCTCGGCTCTCCCGGGCAGGGCTCAGTCACTCCTTCGCCGCTCTCCGACGTAAGGAGACGGTCCCCAGTGTCTCTGTGTGCCGAGAGGGAGGGGGCGGCGGCGGGAAGATGGGGACTGGGGGGACCTGGGGGCGGGGGGGGGGGGGGGCCGCGCCTCGCCCCAGCCTTTAATTAGAAACGCGCCGAGGAGCCCGTGAAATATTGATGGCCTTGGCGCAGCTCCCCGTCAGGCGGGTCCCCGGCCCCGCGGCCGCGGGGGGCCGCGCAGCGGGGGCGGGCGGGGAAGCCGCCTGTTTACCGGGAACTCCGGGCCTGGCTGCGGCGGGGAAGGGGAGGTGTTGGGGCGGGGGCGAGCTGCCGGGGAAGAGGAAGGCTATTTTCTGCTCCCGCCGACCGGGAAGGCCGCGGAGAGGTGGCTGGAGCGGGGTCCGGGTGGAAGCGGCGGGCGTGTCGCCTTTCTCGCCGATTCTTGGCAAGGGCAGTCCCGGGTGGCGAGGCGGCTTCCTGGGCTCTCGGCGCGGCGCTGCCTGGAAGCGCTCCCAGCGCGGCCGGGTGGGGGGGGAGGAGGAGGAGGAGGAGGAGGGCGAAGGCAGTGCCACCGGCTGCCTCAGCCGACCGCTCCCTCAGCCGCCGGCTCCCTCGGAAGAGGGTGACAGCCCGAGCCAAGGGGAGGTGGCGGCGCGGGGCAGCCGGCGGTGGAGGGCGAGGGGGGCGACAGCCTCCTGGAAGCGCTGCGCTTCCCCGTAAAGAGCAGGCGAGACCCCTCCTGCGAGAGCCGCCTCCCCACAGGACGGGGGCTCGCCCCGGCTCCGCCGCCGCTCTCCCCGCGGAGCCCCTCGGAACGTGCGGCGCGGCGCGGCTGAAACCCGATCCGCCTGAACTTTCCTGTTTACTTTGATTGTGTGGATAAACCTCTCCCTTGGCAGCGGAGCCGGGCAAATACGGGTCTGCCTCGCGTGGCGGGCCTACTTCCCAAGCCCCGAAAGACGACGGGGCGGGAGCGGGGGCGGGGGGGAGGCGCTCGGGGCCCGCCGGCCGAGGGGGGGCGGTGGGGGCGGCGGCGGCGGCGGCGGCGGACCCGCGCGGCGCGGCCGGTAACGGCGGGCAGGGCCGCGCGCCCCGCGCTGCCCGCCCCGGCCGCCGCGGACAGGTAGCGCGCGCCGCCGGCCGCTCCTCGGGCGGCGGCAACAGCGACCCCCAGCGGCCGCTGCCGAGCCTGAGCCCGCCGCCGCTGCCCGCCGCCAGGCGGCGCTGAGGGGCGCGGCCGTTAACGGTCGGACCCGCTGCCCCTCGGAGGAGCCGGCGCTTCCCGCCCGGCAGGCTGCGGAAAAAACGGTGATTTCCCGCTCACAGCGCTCCCCGCACATCTCTCATTTTATGCGGTTGTGTCCCCCAACTACCACTTTATTATTTATCTTTCCTTTAAAAGCAACTTACAAATGGCATGCGTGTCTACTGCTGCAAAGATCTTAGCCCACGCTGTCGCGACAAAGTTACTAAAAAAAAGGGAAAAGTGATGAAGACAGACACCCAGAGGCAAGACTGAGCGAGAACGCTTTGTCAGGAGTCCAGAATCTGGCCTCCTCTTTGGCTTCATGCTGTGTTTCCAGTCACCTTAAGACTCAGGGAAAAAAATAAATGGAATGAGCGGTTCAACAGTGTGATAGAACAGCCCTTTGTGTGGCATAACTTGGTATGGCTATATTTACAACTTGTCTTACCACATATTGACACATTAGGGTCACCTAATGGAGGTAGGGAAGATGGAAAATGAGCCAGGTAGTATACAGCCTGGTATTCTGTCTCTAGGATTACATTTCAAGTAGTCCTTCACCTAAAGGAAAGGAGGTTGTAGTGAGGTGGGTGTTGGTCTCTTCTCCCAAGTAGCTAGCGATAGGACGAGAGGAAATGGGCTCAAGCTGCGCCAGGGGAGGTTTAGGTTGGAAATTAGGAAAAATTTCTTTACGGAAAGGGTGGTCAAGCATTGGAACAGGCTGCCCAGAGAGGTGGTGGAGTCACAATCCCTGGAACTGTTCAAAAAACAGGTAGATGTGGCACTTCGGGATATGGTTTAGTCTAGTCTACCCTTGATTGGTTTAGGTGGGCTTGGTAGTGTAGGTTAATGGTTGGACTGGATGATCTTAAAGGTCTTTTCCAACCTAAACGATTCTATGATTCTATGATTCTATGATTCTAAAGTAATCTCTTTGGAAAAAGGTAGATACAGCTGTAGAAGTGAAAGAGGTATTCAGGAAGTCAACTAAACGCCTGGAGGGATTCTCCCCCTACGTTACATTGATCTTCTCATTCGTGTATAGTTACTTCACAAGGTCCTTATTATAGAATCTTAGTCTCCTAGAATCATTCAGGTTGGAAAAGACCTTTAAGATCATCCAGTCCGACCATTAACCTAACACTACCAAGTCCACCAAAAAAACAATTAAGGGTAGAGTATGAAATGACAATTTCCGTGTCATTTTTGATCACCACCCGTTAAGGAAGAAGCAGCCTGTGTTTCAAGTACACACCAGTTCAGCTCAGGAACGTCAGGCTGCGTCTTTCCTAGTAAGTTGGATGTACCCAGACATGTCTGTCATGTTTAGCATGGAGACCAGCTGGCATGGAATGACCTACAAATTGTTGAATAATATGGCTTATGTAGCTTTCTTCCTTTTGAAGAGACAGTAGACATTATCAGAAACTGCATTAATCCCTCGTATGAGGTAACTCCGCCGTGAGTCTGGGAATGGGATAGCTGGCATGGGCAAAAGACACAACAAGGGCAAATTAACATCATAGACAATTTCATTCCAATGCTGAGGAATATTCCCTTTAAATTTACTAATATAGACATGGACTCAAAGTACAATGGAGACATTAACTGAGCTATGAGGTAGGTAAATAAACAGCCTCTTTCCTTTTTATGCATGCAGAAACTGAGGCGAGGGTCTATTCTGATCTGTTTACACTGGATTATATGAAGATATGTAATAGCTCCCATGACTTCAATGGATTTAACTGAAATTCACACTGAGAGATTTAGGATGATAATTTAATGTTCCAACAGGCTGCATTTTCTTAAGTACATTTTCTTAGGGCTCTGTCTAAGCTAACCATCTAGATGCTACCCACCTAAATGCTACCAAGTTCCTACTCTGTATATATATTGCCAAAACTGCGATCTCCAAGACTTTCACCCACCCTCAGTCTGACTCCTGAGGGTTCCGAAGTGAGTAGGTGCACTCTTTGCCATGACCACTTACAGGTTCTTGGACTCCTTCCCTGGATACCAGGAAGCATCTGACTCTTGTCAATGCTAGGCAGCCAGGATGGTGAAGGAAGCATTCTTCCAGGATTTACAAGATGCAAATTTTAATCCCTTCAGGCAGAGATGAAAGATGAACACAGCTTCCCAGCCAGGACAAAAACCTGCTTGCTTTCCTTGAAAGAAGGTGGAGAAGGAGATATGAAACCCAGTCTCAAAAAGCAACATGAACCTGGGAGAGCAGATCATTAGAGGTAATCCTATACAATGAGTATTTTGGCTTGTCCTGGAGGGGTAGATTTCATTTAAAAACACCTGGTGAGATTTTTTGTCTTATTTTTACAGGACATCAAGTTAGTGAACATTTCTGCAGTGCTATTAAAAATGCCCTGTCTTTAAAGTAAATGTCATGATCCACAGAATAAGGCTTGGGGAAGAGTGGCTGGAAAGCTGCCTGGCAGAAAAGGACCTGGGGGTGTTGGTCAACAGCTGGCTGAATATGAGCCAGCAGTGTGCCCAGGTGGCCAAGAAGGCCAACAGCATCCTGGCTTGTATCAGGAATAGTGTGGCCAGCAGGAGCAGGGAAGTGATTGTCCCCCTGTACTTGGCACTGGTGAGGCCACACCTGGAATACTGTGTCCAATTTTGGGCCCCTCAATACAAGAAAGACATTGAGGTGCTGGAGTGTGTTCAGAGAAGGGCAAGGAAGCTGGTGAAGGGTCTGGAGCACAGGTCTTATGAGGAGCGGCTGAGGGAACTGGGGTTGCTTAGCCTGGAGAAGAGGAGGCTGAGGGGAGACCTTCTTGCTCTCTACAACTCCCTGAAAGGAGGTTGTAGTGAGGTGGGTGTTGGTCTCTTCTCCCAAGTAGTTAGTGATAGGACGAGAGGAAATGGGCTTAAGTTGCATGAGGGGAGGTTTAGATTGGATATTAGGAGAAATTTCTTCACAGAAAGAGTGGACAAGCATTGGAACAGGCTGCCCAGAGAGGTGGTGGAGTCCCCATCCCTGGAAGTGTTCAAAAAACGGGTAGATGTGGCACTTTGGGACATGGTTTAGTGGGCATGGTGGTGTTGGGCTGATGGTTGGACGGATGATCTTAGAGATCCTTTCCAATCTTAATGATTCCTAGTTTTTACTTTCATTAAAAAATAATCCAGCCACCAAGCCAGGAAACATGAAATTATTACTCCACCCTTAATTGTTTTTTTGGTGGACTTTTTTGATTCTAGGAGTCTAGGATTCTATAATAAGGACCTTGTGAAGTAACCATACACGAATGAGAAGATCAAATGCAGTATTTGGTGGATAGTTTTAACTGGTGTACTATTCCATGTTCCTTTGGTGATTACGAAACAGAGGCACTACGTTTGGGATTCAGAACAAATGCCAGGCAGAATTTCTAGCTTTGTTAAATAACACACATTAGTCATTGTTTTCACCAATTCCACTCTATTATGCCATGCTAAGACAGTAAAGGAAAGATATCTTGACTTTTTTTACTTAGATGGTGTACGTGAAAACAAGAAAATGTGTTGTCTTTGGTTCTGTCTTCTAAGACTGGTGAAATTTTCATGCTAAGAGCCCTGCAGTTTCAAGCATGCTCTTGTTTCAGCTGATTATAACAGACATAAGGGTTCCTATCTATATTTAATAAAAGCAAGTGCAACATTTTCTGAAGTGATTGCAGAGCAGAGCTGATTGTCTAAATCAGGCTCATAACCAATACATGAACTGAGTGTAAGCTTAGGAAAAAATTCCAATGGACATTCATATGACTAGACTATAAAAATGCTTCTTGCGTTGCTCTTTATTGACCTCAGAACCTCAAAACAATATTTTGAAATACATTTTTTCCTTAAACATCACAGCAACATATAAAAATCTTAAAAAGTCAAGTTCCACTCTTGGTTTAAAAACCAGACTTTTCACTCCTCACAAAAGAAAAGCAGTATTTAATCTTCAGGTTACATGTCAATCCCGCTGGAGATAAATATGATGGAATGAGATGGGGCTGGTAATTCTGTTGGGTTAATTGAGTGGGTATTCAGTTGGTTGACATGGCAACTGGACTTCCAAAATATTGACCACACACATGGAATCTACATGTGTGATAGTTACTTTTAAAATCCATATAGAAAAAATATATACATTGCATCCAACAGATGATACTTTCCATAATCTCTGCTCTGAGTTACGAAAATGCAGAATATGTTTTCAATATAATGTATTGTACAAAAGTATAAAATAATATTTATGCACCTGGCTCAGTCATCTCTCTGAGTCTCCAACTCTCAGAGGCAATGCCCAATGACAGCTGCTGGGGAGAGTAAAGATGAGGCATTAAGAATTCCTGTAGCACTAAAATCAGCCAGAGAATATATATAACTAGAACGAAAACTTCAACAGATGTTAGGGGTATTAAAGCCAATTGAGCATTTTAAGGACTTTCCCCACTTCCTACCTGATGCAAATGCCAACAGGATTAAAATCCCATCAGTCATTGCTGCAACCAAAACTGAAGAACTTTGATACAGTTCCCAAATGTTTTATCAGTATTACAACCAGGGCCAGCTTGATGTTTGGTCAAGAGTTAAAAAAAGAAAACAAAACCCCACAACAAAAAAACCCAAACCAGGTTTCTGGCTAGAACTTTCTCTGCATGTAAATTCAAGGCTAAAGACAGCTCCAAGTTGGCCAATGCATCAGTTACTGAGCCCGTTTCAAACTTATCTTCAATCAGCTTTGCAGTGCTGCACCAATGCAACAGTGCTGCACCAATGCAAAGCTACTGTGCAAATCCTGCTGAACCAACAGGAGGAAATTTGAGTCTTATGAGCATAATCTCACTTTTTTTAGTTGCCTTTCATGATCTTCAGTGTATCCCCTGAAATCTCCAGAGACCAATCCTCTGAATTATTCCATATTTAGGTTTTCAGAGATACTTTATTTTGCACAGTAAAGATAAATGCCCCAGAGAAGCAAATCAAACCTCTCTTGACTGTAGACTATTGCCTACAGGAGGACACTAACACAGACCAGACCCCTAACTTTTAAGCAGCTAAAGGAGGGTGGGAGTTAATCACAATCTAAGAAACTATCTTTCAGGCCATAAGGAGTTCTGTAGCTACTGCTGTAGTGCAGCAGTGAGCCTACTATATGTGTGTTCACTGTTGACTCCTATCTGTTCACTTAGAGTTATATAGCTGCAGCTGCAGAAACTGCCTTTCCACATCACATTAAGACTACGAGTAAAAGCCTTAGCTGGTGTCTCATTAGCTGATAGAGTACATTACATTTTCTGGCCTGCTCTGATCTCTCTGTGCCAAAGGAAGGAGGATGGCTTCAGTGTACGTAAGAACTCAGTAGTTTTAGAGGCAAGTAGCTTCCTCTTTCATTCCCGACCATGGTTCTTAGCTTGAGGAGACAAGTGCATCACATATGTTTTTCAGAGCCATTGCTGATAAACGATAACATGTTTTGACAGTATAGCCTAAATTTGAGAATGTTATCTCACAGTGTGTTTGCACCACTTCTTAAAAAATCATGCTATAAAACAAATGCCATCTTAGGCAACATAAGGATATCCCATATGACTCACTATCAGCATCTGAATGCTAAGCACATGCATCGAGAACTTTAAAAAGCAGAGGTACTTTTTTCCTTCTGCGGATCACCAGCAGGCAGGCATGCTGCCTATTTAGTGAGCAGGCCCCCGTGACTGTCTGGCGGACAGCTGGATGACTTTTAACAGATCAGATGTAGAGCAGGCCTATCGGCAAGATCATGGTCTAGAGACTGCTTGTAGGCAAGCATGCTATTTGGAGATCATGTGCCTACAAAAGCAGCTAAGGGAGGGTGGAGGGTTAATCCCATTCTAAGGAACTATCTTTCAGGCCATAAGCAGTTCTGTAGCTGCTGTGCAGCAGTGAGCCTACTGTGTGTGTGTTAGCTGTTGACCAGTGCTTCTCTCCTTCCAGAAACGAGCACTGCAGTCCCAGCTGTACCCGGGCAGCCTCCTCATGACCAGCTTCATAGTGAAATAAGCTGCTTTCTGTGGTAAAGGCAGAAAGCTTGTTCAACAGCAGCAGAAGACTATAAAGAGCAGTCTATAGATTTAGGATTTCATCTCCTAGCCTTTCTTGATTCTGTACTTGAAGTAACATAAAGAAATCATCCACTAGCCCAGGGTTCTGAATGTTGTCTCTTCTTGTATGGAAGTCTGCTGTCCTTTAGAGGAGAGAAAACATCCTGAGTCAGCCAAACTGCGGGAAGTTGAGGACCTGGCATACACAGACTACATCTGCAGGAGTAAATATAATGTGCTCAGGACCATTGATAAAGTCTGTGGCACTTAAGCCAGCTGGCACAGGGTAGGCCACATCCATTCTGTGCGTCCTTCTTACTGCCTGTCAGAGGACAGCCTTACGCAAACTACTCATTAGGAACACTTCCTGGGCTGCCTAGCTTCCCAACAGTACCCAGGAATCGATCGGGAGAGCTGTCACAGGCTAACCATGTGCCAGGGACTGCTCTAACAATTTAACAGTATCGATGGCTGGGTTCCAGTGCCAGGAACCCTCCCTGGCAGCATTCAGTTTTGTCTTCTGGTACAGGCACAACCTGTGGGTCCTACCCACGTTGCAAGGGATAGAGGCAGCTGCAAACCGGCCATCCCTTTGGGGTCTCTTTACCGGTTGGTAGAACTGACAGGAGCTTTTTTGCATCATGGCCTAAATTAGAATAAAATAAGCATTGGTTTCTGGGAACTGCAGCAGCCTCAAAAAGCAGGTTCAAAAAGCAGCTTCAAAACTGAAATCAGCTTAAAAAAATAGTTCCATGTCTTTATGGTCAGGCAGCTGTATACAGCCTCCACTGGAGGCAGCAAAGAATCAATGTAAATTGGGCAGAATCACAATGAAATCAACTTAGTTACAGAACAGAATAAAAATATTTTTTTTCTTCTTTTTTCTCTTCATGTGCATTGTCTGTATAAATGCTAGATTTTTTAGATCTTGTGTGGCAGTGGACCAGAATTGTCAATATCTTTGGTTTTAGCCCAAAGGAAAAGAAAAGGTTAAAAAATAATTTTATATGACCTTTACAAGCTGGTCTTTCTCCTAAGACAGAAAACGACTTTGCCTCACATTACGTTATTTTTAACAAGCTATAACACACTTACTGAATATTTTGCTACTGTGATTGCTCTCTTCAGCCTCTTTCCTGACCTGATTCCCCCCCCCAAATTACTAGTCTATTTTTAAAGGAGAAATTTTCACACATAACAGAATAATACCATTTTGAGACAGGTGAAAACGTTCTATTCATTTGAGGCAGTTTTTATGACTATGATTATTATTATCGACATTTTTGTCTTATTCTAAGCTAAAATGTCAGGTTTGTACAAGTTTGTCTCACAGAACATTAATGCCAGATGGTTCTGAAACTGAAAACTGGCTTGGATTTGACTTTTTTTATTGTTGGTGTTGAAGTGTCACATTAAAAAAAGAATCACATTGTGAAAGTCTTTTCTACAATTTTCACTCTAACTTGTTTCTGTTTAGGAAACACAGCTAAATGAAAAAGACCCAACAGGTATAGCTATGAGAAGACCTTATGTTGCTGAATTATTACCTATTTATTATCATAAAAGATAAAAACCTAATTGATGATTCATTATTTATTTTATTCATTTAGATTTTACATTGACCTCAGCCTGGATAACAGAAGCAGTGCAATTGTTTTCACCTTTTCCAGTTGGCATAGTCATCTGGGGAAGTCTTCATGCATTTTTATAATGATTTAGTGACAAATACCACAAGGGAAAGGTTTCTGTCTTAAAATGTTAATTTCCGATTAAAATATTCAACTGAGAGGTTACTTCTCTTGTATGCAAATTTTGTAAAATGTTGTTCTGGTATACTGAAGAATTTTGTCTCTGTCATTAAAGGAATGCAGATGGACTTCTATCACTGCCATCAGGTACTGCACACAGATATGGCTATTTACACCCACCTTCTTACTTATTTTGCAGTGCTAGTTTATCACTGGAAATATCACTTTGGTAGTTTCACTTAAGTCACAAATTGCAGTCAGATGTTTCTGTTAGAGGCTGTCATAGAGTGAGAATGTTGCCTGGTTGGTGTTGCCCAACGCAGCTGTGACCTCTGCAATTATTCTATTTGAAAACACAGGATTCAGAGTAAAAAAACCTCCTTGTTTCAGTTGGAGCTATTTGCCTCCTTTTCTTTGTCCATTCCTCAATGGTTAGAGGAGCAAGAGGACGATACTCAAAAGGGTTTTGACTATAGTAACAGTGATTAGGAGCTAGATGAAATCTAGAACTTCCATTCTCTGAAGAAGTCCAACATTTCAAAACATCTCTTTTGGTTTGAGACAATCTCACAAACAAATAAAAACCCTTCAAAAATATTGATGGTGGAAAACAAATATTAAAAGAATTTCAGGAAATCAGAATGTCCTGTGATTTTTCCAAAATTAAATGGTGCACCCAGCTAATTCAGAAGTGGGAGCACTCTTGGGAGTTCCCCAGAATTAGGACCAGCACAGGGAACATGTGGAACAGGATGTCTAACAAACCAAGTCTTGAAGGGCCTTCCAGGGTCTTTAAAGCTTGGATCTAACTAGATTTCCCAAGGCTGCTATGTTCTTGGCTCTGTGATGTCCTGCAACTCCTGACTGTGCCAAGAAACTTGATCTTGAGATTGGCTGTTCAGTCTGTTAAGTCCCCAGTTGCCTGACTCTGAAGCAATCTGTTTGGTGCAGCCTACTAGGGAGCTGCGTTTGTGATTTGACAGAGGTTGATAGAAAGTAAAATATTTCCACAGAACTTTGTTTTTAACACGGGAGTGCTCCTCTGATGAAATATTGCCATGTTTGAAAACATCTTACTAGCTCTTTTCATGTAGGAGGAAGTTCTCAGTCTAAGAAACTATGTGAAGGAATAGAAATTAAAGGAGCATGATCCATTTAGGGTATTTCTTAGTAGCAAAATGCTAAATATTGCTGCTTTTTTTTTTTTTCCTACAGACAAGGTAAAACTCGGTGTGTTCAACAAGCAAGTCCTTGTGTAGGCAAGCAGTTACCTACCAAACAGTGAGGCATGAACAAACATCAGAAAAAGTTCTGCTTTTTATGTTCATGGCAAAAATAAGTATTTTCATCTTATTAATTTTAATCTATATTCAAGGTGAGATGGCCCTGACAGCACAACAGTTATCTGTCA
Organism: Pelecanus crispus; assembly: GCF_030463565.1. Lineage (NCBI taxonomy): Eukaryota > Metazoa > Chordata > Aves > Pelecaniformes > Pelecanidae > Pelecanus > Pelecanus crispus. The sequence goes on from NC_134645.1 coordinate 110,188,373, forward strand.
GCAGTGTATCCCAGGAGAATGGCAAATGGATCTCGCAGTTTTCTGTAGCATACTTTGGAAAAGAAACGTTATTCCAATATTGATCAGCTATGTGTCCAGGGTAAATGGATGCTCTGAGTAGTTGCTCCAGATAATGTGGAAAACAGGTACATTTTTGTTGCCATGAAAGGGAAATTGCATGGTTCTTTCTTATCTTACCCAAAGGAATACATACGGAAGATCAAACTCAGGTGATATTTAACTCAGTAGAACCACGTTAACCTTGGTCTTAGTTCTCTCAGTTGATGAAATACCCATATACTTTATGCCTCTAGAAAAGGTCTTAATGAAGCCAGCCCCAATTAACTGTTCCAACATCAGTGGATTAATCATAGGCTAATGGAAGATAAAAGAGATAAGTTATTTGGTTTACTTGCCCATTTTAACAGATTTTCATGTTAATCAAGGCAAGAACAACTGTCTCTTGTTCCAGTTTATATTGGAATGTTTCTTTTGACACTTTCAACAGTCCTTAAATTATTTTTATGTTATTTTTGTGTTTCTTGCACATTTTTTCCCTACATCCTTTTGTAAAAGGAAACATCGAAAGAGCTTATAGCATGCCGGTAACAGTCTCACCACTGCTGTATCTGGATTTACAGTTGTATGTCTCTTGTTAGTAAACTCAAGTGCCAGTTCATTCTGTCATTTGCTACAGGTTGGCATTGGGTTATTATATTAGTAGCACATATTTAACTCCTTAGCAATATGATATCTGTGCAGTTACTTTTGTCAACAAAAATCTATTGTCTAAAAAAAAATCCATCCCATTGTGTTTGACAAAACCTATTTTTTTTCTAAAATCTGTGTTGACTGTGATTAACTAGAATCCCATCTCTTAAGCCTTTATTTATTGATTTTAAAATAATTTTCTATTAATTTACCTCTAACTGGAATCAGACTAATCAATTATCACCCATATCACTCCATTTCCTCATCCTGAATGGTGACAAAAAAAAATAATCAGTTTTCAGTCTTCTACAGTTTCACTGTCACTGTAATAAATAAATAAAAATAAAATCAGGAGGCCAGATATTTCGTCAGCGAACAATTAAGTGTTACTGGAAACATCTTATGCGCCTGTAAGATGCTTATCTGTTTTTGATGTTGTCTAACATCTTTCTGAGTTACTGGTGAATTAAGAATATTTCCTTTATTCCTATGTGATCCATGTATCTTATCTGGCTTCCTTCTAAAGACAGAACAGGAGTATTAATTGAATAGATGTTCCTTTTCTGCACTATTAATAATTTAACAATTCATGTCTTGTTAAAAGGCTCGTTTCATTGCTATGATTCATGTCTTTTTCAGTGCATTAGAATTCCTCACTCTTAGCCGTGCTGCAAATGGGTTTTTTTCTCACCATTGCTAGCTTTCCTATAGTTCAGGTGGTTTTAGCTACCTATCATTGTGTTTCAATATTATTAACACGAATTTTGTAAAGGAAAGTCATGCCTTACAAATCTATTGTGCTTTTTTGGAGGAATCAGCATGCATTACGGAAATCTGGCGGGTACTGTCAACAAACTCTGTCAAAAGGCTCCTACATAAATAAAGCACCCACTGAATAAGAACCAAAGTCCTTACATAGGTAAATAATTGCCTAGAATACAGAAAATGGAGATTGGAGTAAGGAGTAAATTTTCACAGTGCATCCCCCTTCAGGGATCTGTGCTAAGATTGATGATTTCCAGCATATTCATAAATGAGGCATTCCTTGGAAAATGTGATAGTGTTTACAGATATTAAGTTATTCATGAAAGCCTGACCATGAAAAGTCAGAAAAGAGCCTTGTAAGACTGAATGGTGACTGTTAATGGCAGATGAAACTCAGTACAGATATATCCAATGTTAAGCAAAATATATGAGGAAAATAATCTAAAGTTTACAGAGAAAGTAGATTGATCTCTGAGTTGATTACTATTCTTCTGGAATGATGTCTTGGAATTAGAATAGATAGTTCTGTTAAAAATGTCATCCTGGTGCTCAAAATGAAGTCAATATTAAGAACTATTTAAAAAAGAACAGAGAACACAGTGGAAACCACTCCTCCCTCTCCACGGAGCGGGGTGATCTGTCTGCAGCTGTGTTCCCTCCTCCCTCCCCACTGCAGAAATATATCCTAGTACTGGAGGAGGTTCTGAAAAGTTTAACAAAGGTGATCAGGTACGTGAAATAGCTTCTATACAGGGAACAGCTAAGTGGATTAGGACTTTCAACATGGAAATTATATGAGTGGAGGGGTATGTGGTAGAGGTCTATGGAATCAAGAGTACTGTGGGTAGAGTAGTAAATAGGGAATGATTGTGCCTTCCAGTACAAGGTTTGGGGGCCTTAGATTCAAAACAGGTGATAGGAAGTGGTTCTTAATACAATGTGTGGTTTATTTGCAAAACACTCTGACACAGGATGCTCCAAATGGTGAGAGTTTAAATGTATTCAGAGGTGACTGGAAAAATTTATGGAAGAAAAAAAATAAAATAAAAGGCTACTAAATTTAAAAAACTGACACCTCTGTCCTCTGAAGTTTGTGAATGAACTCCTGGGGATTCCAAGAGCAATATTTTCTGATAAATGTATCATTCAATGCATGCATTTCTGTGCTATTTCCTATGCACCCTCTTGTCAGAGTCTGGATGCTGGTCTATGTGGAATCTTGGTTTCAACAGGTATGGCCACTCTTAAGGAATGTTATGGGCAAGAGCAAATAATTTAGCGTAGGACATTAAGATGTTTAAAACACATTGCAGTCCAGAGCTGTCAGAATAAAAATTAGCAGTTGTGACAGTAGTTTGGAGCTACATTGTAAGCCTATCCAGAGCCTGTTTGCCTTCAATTACCTCAAAATCAACTATAAATTTTGTCACTATCTCTGAGGACACTGTAAAACATAGCAATTAATTAGCCTCTTCAGTCCCCACTTTTATAACTATAATCGTATTTCAAACCTAACCATAGTTTTTAACCAGTTTGGTTTATATCAACTGCAGAATTTAGTCAATTCACCCTTCCTAGTGTCCAACATCCTTGCTCTGCAAATCTCATAGAATCTAATAGTAAATCTGATTTCTGTCATCATTTATAGGACAACCTTAATCATAATATCATGCCCAGTGTTAGATTTAATTAAAAGTCAGTGAACCAGCTTTTCCCTATAGTTTTTGTAGAGCAGTTGCCCATGTTGGATACAATCCTCATTTTAGCCCTGCAGGTTTTGAGAGGTCCTGGCATAACCTGAAATCCCTGTGCAACCAAGCCATAACACAACAGCATGGGAACCTGCAGTGATAAACATTTTGGTCCTACCAGCACCAGCCCACTTCCTGGCTCTTGGGCTTTAGCTTCTTGCTAGTGCTGCCCTAACCTGTCATCATAATCCCACGTCTCACCTAAATCTTAGGTACACGCCTACAGAACAATAGATCTGCCAAAGTGATAGACCTGTATAGAGGACAGCTGAGCAGTCTGCAATGGAAGCTAGGTAGTTTGTCTTCCAACATGTGAGTCTTAATGGATATATTTGCTGCAGAAGTCTAGGTGGTACTATGTAGCCTCCATTAACAAGATCTGTTGGTGATCTATGGGACAGATGTTTTGGGAAACCCTCGGTATCTGAAGAACAGATACTTAAGAGGTCGGTACATATTCAGTTCCTTTAAGTTCGAAGTGTTCACCAGTTCAAAGCATTCACATATTTTTTGTTCTTTTCACCTTTGTTAAGATTTTTCCATTTCTTTGATGGAGGCTGGTACTGTCTCCACTGTCAGTGGTTGCTGTTTCTTCACTGACTGTAATACTTTTATTTACCTTTCCAGGGAAAATTCCTTAGACTTTCCATGTTTTATTCTGATGTTGTTGTGCGTCAGGAGTATTAAACTACATAATGGCTGCTACTCTACTCATTTATGGGGGGAGGGGGAGAAATGCATTCACAGGTTATTTATGCTAACTGTTGCTCATGACAGCAACAAGTTACTCTATATTTAGAAGTCAGCTCATCAAATGTTAACCATAAACCATACCTGTTAACTCCAGCCTTCACCCTACTCAACCAAAGATTTGATTTATACAGCACTTGCCCCAGTTCTTCGCAGTCCTGAACCCTAGCCCATTTGCAGACCAAACTATTTGCTTACTAGTAGCCCAGGATCCCATCACATGCACTATAACCTACTTTGAATTGCTGAAAACCAACTATATGTCTTATATGATATGATGATCATACTTGCTTCAGAAACAGACATCAGTTTGATGGCTCCAGACCTCCAGCTGTTCCTGAAGATCTTGTAAAACTGATATTTAAAAAAAAAAACAAACAAAAAAACCCAAAAAATTTTCAGCAGTTTCTGTTGAGAAACCTTAATTGGAAGCAGAGTTAACTCTACTGTAGGCCCAAGACCCATGACAGTTATTATCTCTGACCCTTATTATAATCCTGTAGATGACTATGCTTTGCTCTTCAGCTCTGTTACTGATATAAACCACCTATCAATACTTGCTAGAAAATAAAATAAAAGCCATTATATGCCTGCTCATTTCTGGTTTTATCCTAGCCGTGCAAGCTTTTCAGGGTTCAAGTTTAAGGATAATTAATCTATTCTTCCTGTTCTGAATACTTTCACTTTACCAGCAATGCACTGATGACTCACAAGAACTAATTTTGTTAGCTCCTTCAGAGTTCATGTGTCTTTTTTTGAATCTAGCAAATTGACTGTTTGTGTTCTGTAATAAAGCAATACACACATGCTTGCAATAAGCCCAGGAGGTTAATTCCTACCTCAGTGAGTTAAGGTCCAGGCTACAAGGAGTAGGAGAGCTTTCATACCAGTTTTTCAAGTATTTGTGGATTTTAAAAGAGTGGGGCTGCCATTGTGTGTGTCCTGATTCTTCTGTAATAATGGAAAAAACTTTTTCTTTCTTGAGGAAGAGGGGCTTTGTTGTTTTAGTTCCATGGGTAGAATTGCTACATTTGCTTTTGTTGAAAGTGTGATCAAGAGTTGTGCAGTGGAGTCATACCAGCAGACCTCCTGCGATGACCATAGGCAAAGCCAGTCCACCTGGAATGGAGAATGTGTGCAGCAAGGCTCCTGCCAGTAGGAAACACAGATTCAGAGTTCCTTAGAGAGAAACAAGGAGCTAGCAGCACGCCACCAGCAACAGTTGCAGCAAGTGTACCTATAGCCACAGTTACAAAGGCAGCAGCAGCAGTCCCAATAGAAGCTTCAAGAAGAACCTGCAAGCAATTGCAAGAACCTATGGCACAATAAAAGCTGCAGGTACAGGAGCAACACTGAAAATGAGAGGCTCCAGAACTAAGGAAAAGGGTTGAAAGCTGTTGCTCTGACCAGTAGACCACGATAAAAAGAAAACCAACACATAGGGCAAGTACAATGATGTTGAAACTCACAGGGAATGATTGACTCCCAATATAATCAGCCTGAGGGTAACCTAGAGCTTTGCTAGAGCTTTCAGGTGGCTTACTGAGATCCAGACACCCTTGGGTTGTCAAACCATCCAATTCGTGGAAGGCAGCTTGGGAAATTCCAGACCTGCTGCAGGAATGTTTGGAGGAATGGAAGATCACAAGTCAAAATGTGATCTATCATTCACTAAAACTGAAGGCTAGATCTTGCTAAGTAGCAAGATCTAGCTAACTAGCTAGATCTAGCTAACTAGCATATTATGTTCATATGAAAAGCATTCTCAGGAACTGTTAGAGTATCCATGAACCAACACTGTATTTTACTTCATTAAGAGCGAGCAAGTTGTTGATCTTCATGGGATTCTGTAGCATGTTGTGAAGGATGACTATAATCTACAGGGCCTGAATCTATTACATTTAGCAAGTCCTTGATGCTTTCAACTGGCTCCTGATTTTCAGGACTGAGGCACAGTAACAGACGTGGAGATTCTGTCCTCAGGATAATAGCGGAAGATAAGCAGCTGCCTGGAAAGTTTTCAGAGATGTATGTTTTGATATTAAGGATATGCATTTATTTGGACGCTTCTATACAAGTGTTGTACAACTTCTGAATATAGAAAGCCTGCAGCATACAGTAAAAGAATAGCAGAAGATGGGTGTTAACAATATTGAAGACTTAGTAGGGAATAGGATAGCTCAACCATATTAGTTACAAAGTGTGACAGAGATCTGACTCTGTATTGACTACAGTTATACATCTAATGATACATCTAATGCCACAATTATCTTTTGTGGATGTTGGAATATTTTGATATCTTTATCTCAACTGAAATATCAGTGGGCTTACCGAGAGTTCATCTCTTGCATGGGCTGCTACAATATTAACAGGGAATAATACTGCAAGCACAACTGAGAAATAAGCTGAGAGGTTGATCTGCTTTCTTAGGTGCCTCTTCCTTGTTACCATACATTCATTCAGCTCTCATGGTAGATGTTCCCCACCCACCTTTGCTGTCAGGGCCCTGAGTGCACCAACAGTCTTTTCCCCTCTCCGAGGTTTTTTGACCACCTGTGGTTAAGGCCAGCTCTGATACAATGCAGCCATGTAACCTGGGATCAGACTGCCATGAAAGGAGTCATGAAAGAGCTGTGAGAAGTGTGCTGGAGGCCTCAGCTGGCTCAGGAGCTGAATTTCAGTTCAGGCCCTTGTCCCTGGTCCTTATCGAACCCTTACATTCACCCCAAAGCCATCTTTACCATACCAAAGGGTACCTGTAGTAGCTAGAGAAACAGCTGTAAAACATTTACCTGTATCACATCCAGCAGCTGTCTCATTCTGAATTTATGTCTGTTATGATCCTAAGTGGAACCTTTACTAAAACTGTAAACTTATAATTTTCAATAAATCAATGATCCTGAGAATTCAATAGATGGAAATTATAGACTGGAAATAACTACATTGAACCGATCCATGTCTGTCAGTTCAAGTTTTGCTTTTGCTGGCCTTTGAGAACTCAGGAAAAGTTAAGTTTTTATTGTGTCTTATATAAGAACCTCACATCTTTTTCAAAAGCCTAGACACTTAACTGTGGCCAGGAGATTTCATCCCTCCCTAAATCCCTAGGTAAGATATTAGTGCCCACCAGTTTCATAACATTATAAAGTGTTATAAAGTGAGACCAAATAGCTGATAATACAGTATTAGAATAAAGGCTCATGGTATCGGAATAAAAGCTGGTGCCAGCAGGAGTGGGGGAGTTATGGTTTGTTCTGTGGCAGTTATGATTAATAGATGCAAATTGAGAGGAAAGATTAGGAACAGTGATGCAGTTAAAGCTGGCAGAATAGACACTGAAGAACTTGATCTTGCCAGCATCTTGCAAGCCATGCAGAGCTAAGATGAGTGTTGAAACCACCAGGGCAAACACTTTGGTTTTGTTTCTGGCTAAAGGTGGGTGTACGCTTTGATATCAGGTTCAGGTTAAGGGGAAAAAAAGATACAGGCATTCCAGACCCAGCCTTCATCCAATTTCTGCACGTTTAGCAAGATCCAGCTAATTTCCTTAAGAAATCAATCACTACTATTCTTAAACTTAATCTCAAAATTGGGGGGTGGATGACACACACACAAAGGGTGAGAGGAGGGGAGGTAAAAGCACCATGCATAATATGGCTAAATCCCCAAATTTCTATAATCCCCTCTCCCCAATAGTGCTACCAACACCAAACTCAAATCTTATTTTCAGGCTTAATATCAGCCTACAATAACCTAGGAATTAACTGTAAGATACTAGACCTTGCCAGGTCCAGCCCAAGTCCCAGTTTGCCAAGTAGCATGCCTTGACAGTATAATGCAATAAGCTTTTCATTTTGCCATAACACCAACCTTTTCCTTTGGCTTAACTGCACACTAGCAGGCTGGAATAGCCACAGAGCTATCTCCTAGATGATACTCATTAGAAACTCCTTCCTATGGATCAGACTACTGTTAACAAGTTTAAAAATAAGAAGCAGGATTATGATAACAGGGACTACAGAGTTGGGATAATGCCTTTATCTTTCCTGCGAGGTCTGTAGGTCGAGAATTATAGCTGATTTTGGTCTGAATGAGAAGTTAAGGTTAGTTCTGCAAGGGAAGGGATCGTAGTTCTATGGAAAAGGTAAAGCCTGGGGCTAATCTTGTGGTATGGAGTAGTATTAAGAACAGCAAGGACTGAAGTCTTTTAAGATGTATTTTATGGAGGCAGAATGAGGATGAATGTTGTTAGAAAAAAATACTTCTTTTGAGCCTTTAGGTATGATGGTTGCATTGGAGGATTTAATGTTTTAAAGAGGTTTAGAAATAGAAATAAGTGTAAGGTGAGAGAATCAGATGAAGAAATTAAGTTTATTGCTGGACTCAGCAGAGCATACAGGGCCAAGAAATTCTGTTGTTAAGGAGTTCATGCGCCCATAAAGCATAGCTGAGGGAAAGGCTAGAATGGAGGCTAGGGGAGGGTTAAATGTGGGTTCTGTACAAGAGATGCTGAAAAGTTTTGAGAATTTTGTGTTTTCTAATGCCTGCAGAATTAGGATGATCCCACAGCTGGCCTGGGTAAATTGTTTTATTTCTGGTTTGAATATGCTTCACATAAATCTAGGATTATGCTGTAATGATTGTAAGGGAGTATAACAGTTCATCAGTGACTGAAAAAAGTTAACTGTTGCAGCCTGTGTAGACTAAAACAAAGACTGGTGTTTAAAGGAAAACTGTGCTTAAGACTAGAGTAAGGGCTGATGTCTCGGTTAGGGACTGGTACAGAAGATACCCAAAATCTACGTTTATACTGGAACTGGAACTACAAGTCTCACAGAGCTGGGGTAAGAGTTTAGCGACAGAGATGAGTGGGTTTTCCATAGATTTGAGGCAGATTTAAGTTGTATATCTTATTTAAAGCTATATTTATGTTTGTTTTAAAGATTAGGTGCTATGAAGCAAGGCCTCTAGAGCTAAGCTAGTTACAATATAGTTCAGGATCTTCTGAGACAAGATGAGGGATGGTCTTGGAAAGTCTAATGTTTAATATTGATGTGGGCATCGATTTTTGGTAAAAGGAGGTTATTTATTACAGTTAGGGGTTTTTTTAAAGACAGGAGATCAGCTAGAAGAGATTTGTTTCTGCAATTTGCAGATCTTGTTTTCTGCCTTTTTTGCAGCTTCCAAAAATAGGCTTAGCCATTTAACGCTTTCTGTCCCTGACTCTGTGATTCTTACGGCTTACATGTAGATCACATCTTCAGTACTTCTTAATCTTAATCTTCAAACTGAAATGAAATACATAGGAAACTTTAACAACAGACTTGCTGGCCAGGTCCATCTCATTCTGACCTATTTGACCCTGCTAATCGCACCGTCTTAGGCCTGCAAATCACACATAATGAACTGAAAAACTAAGTTCCTGCTTTGCAAAGTTAAACTGCCATCCAAAATAGAAATTTTATTTGTACTCTACAGTTGTAGACTGTGCCATGTCATGTATATAACCCACTTCAAGTCTCTGATACTGTGCATTCTAGAGTGCAGGGCTACAGGAACCTGAAAAGAAATCTTGTTCATCACTTCATATTCTTAAAGTGAAATCAAAGCTTTCTTCAGGTATACTCTAATCCATACTTGTAGGTAGCATTGCTGGTAAACCTTTCAGATACTGGAGAATTCTGTTTATATTCTCAGGACGGAACTTTATCCCTACTGATAACTATACCCAGAATTCTGTAACATCTAGAGAACTAACCAGAACCAATTTGCTCCTCCAGCGCCAGGTCTTTCACAGCCCTTTGTGCTTTTCAAGTGCTATCACTATGCTCCTTCATCCCTCCAGGTCCTGATTGTGCACCTTTTCTTAAATGAGCAGTTCACATCTGCATTCAAACTAAGCAGAAGCCATTGTTCCTGCCACTTATATGCCCATGTATTAGCTCTCTAGGCACTGAAGGATCCAGAAATTAACCTAGACCTTCAGTCTTCTTGTCTCAGACACTAAATCTATTTCTAATCCAGCCATAGCCAATAGGCTGAATTCCCTTCCCTAACTCATTTAATGCCATTTTCTCATGTTCTCATGTATCTAAGTGTGTTCAGAATCCAAAAATAAAACTAGCTCTTCAGTCTAACTATAATTGTAACCCTAAATTTAGGCAAATATCTCAAAAAGACAGGGAACTAGCTAGAATTATTGTAGAATCATAGAATCATTTAGGTTGGAAAAGACCTTTAAGATCATCAAGTCCAACCATTAACCTAACACTACCAAGTCCACCACTAAACTCTTCCCCACCTACAGACCCAGGGGTGGGCTCCCGCTCTGCCACCCATGAACCAGTCCCACACGGCTCTGCGCTCTCTGCTTCCTGGAGGGCTTGTTGGCTTCCGCTGTTGTACCAACTCTACAGGCCTTGCAAATGCAAATAAATTAACTTTTCAGATTCATCTCCCTAGGACTTCAAAATGTGTGATAGTAAAGCTTTTTCATGTCTAATGAGAAATTTGTTTTAAATGTGCTTTAGGTTATCATTATTGGTGCTAGCATAAATCTCTGCTGGTGCCAAACATGGCAGCAGTGTCAGGAGTTTGCCGGTACTACTACAGGGAGTGCAGCACTGAGCTAAGCCTTGTTTCTGTTCTCAGCCACAGGACTTGCTTGATTTGTTACCTGTGGTAAGTTTACTTCTGAAGTGCAGCAGGAGGTTCCCTCCCACTTAGTGTCTATTTAAGAAAAAGCTGTATGAAGCAGGGGTTATGTTATATATACAACTTTATTATATATGTATATATATCTTCATTACAAATACGTGAATCTCTTTTTCCTAATAATATGATTAAGTTTTAAAATATTCCATGGTCTAAAAGAAACTTTGTCAAAACTTCTCACATGCATTAAACAATAGACTTTGCATGCCCAGTTCACCATATAAACAAGGCTGCTGCCCACCTTCAGAATAAAAATTCAGTACTCAGTTGCCAAACTTAATTAAAATCATGTTCTGTTTTCTGTATCAGAGTTAAGTTTTTATCTTTTCACAGATGCTTCCTTGTGTTTTCTATTCATGAGTGAGTTCTTAAATGACATAACATCCCCAGGACACTTGGTAATCTAGAATTTATGCTTACTAAAAATAATTACATTCTTTTGCTTGCAAAAAATGTTACACATATCTCAGAATTCATGGACAAAATCAAAGTACGTTTGTTTTTTTTTTTTTTCCTACAGAAACTCCATCAAAATTGTTACTGGATAAAATGTCAACATAAAGTGCTGCCTTTCATTTCACTATGGTAAAGTATATACAAATATATATTATGTGCTATGATAAAATACCAAGTTTTAAAATACTTCCTTTATTTCCCTACATTGTGTAATTAATCCAATTTTGGATTTATTATCTGACTGTTCAAAAAAACCATTGATTTTTGAATAACTGAGAGCTAGAGCTTTAGATTCTGAGATGTTAATTTACGTTACCAACATATGTCATATTTAAAATGATGACTTACTGATGGGTTGAACTAACTACAAGGTTACTTGTAGGCCTTATGAAAAATTACAATGCTTTATTAGCATTTGGGTTTTCCCCCCTTTTTTGGTTTACAATTGCTTCAGTTACAGCATTTCTCTACCTCCCTTTCCTAAAAATAATCCCAAACAACAGAACATAGTTGTAAGAATGATCTATTTAATATATAAACTCAGTCCTAGAAATGGATGAAGAATATTGACAGGTGCTGAAAAGAAAGTCATCCTAAGACTGATATGCTACCCACAATTTCAGTGCCAATAAACAAGTAAAACAAAGTTACTACAAATATCCATTGATTCTGTACTTAATAATAATTGGATGTATCATTGCATGCTTTGCTCACAACTGAATAAATTTAGGAAAAACACAAATGATAATTTAATAAACATAAAGAAGTTAAACTGAGATAACACAGGAAACCTTAATGTAGATATTTCCAAATTTTTAATTATATGACTTTGAAACCAAAATAAAGTTATTTTTCTGTAGTTCTTTTTAGGTACCTGAAAGTAAATTGTTCATTTGTATTAGATCTTCCTGAATCTTTAAGTAGAACCAGGTTTTTATACCACAGGAGGATTCATCATGGGGAGATCAGAGTGCAGTTTTTACATTTACCTTAGACCCCCTAAGACACAGCGGGTGCTTCTTTATGTCTTTTTGCCTCTCAGCATGATGAAGTTCAACTACAGTTGGGGTCTCTTTAACTGTCAATTACCTACAAACAGTCTCTGGTCTTGAGAGCATTTAATAAAAAATATAGCCCTCTTAAGCTTAATAAAAATAACCTTTTCCTATCAAAGCCTATTAAAAATGTCTTCCAACCTTCAAAAACTCCTTAGACTTGTGAGCTCTTTAAAAATAAAAGGATAGAAATGCATCTTTTTAATATTTACCCCACACTTATTTCAAGAAATACTTGTGTGTTTTCAGTTGTATTCAAATGAGATGAAATTATTAACACTATTACAGTCTAAATGTTCAAAGCCTTCTACTAAAACCAGTAACAACTATCATAGTTAGTCCTCACTTGTAAAATAACTGTGTTAGCTCTACCAACTGCCCTACCTCTACATAGCCAATTTCACTCCCCACACTGCCCCTATCAACTTTTTTGTATCTAAATTCCCAGTTGCCCCCAGTTTTGCAGTCAGTAGCATGGTGCCAGAACTGCTTTTTCCTATAAGCTTTTTCCATGTTACTGCATTTCTTCATTTAGGAAAGACAGAATTTAACGGCCTAAACGCTAAATTAACACGCAGCCTCCCTTTTCCTACACTTTGCCCATTTTGAATGTGCTTAAAGCATTTAGATGAAGCGTGGAGAACTCTGACCACAAATCTTTGTTCCACCAGGTGGCTGGGGTTGGTGCTGAGCTGGCATAAGGTGCCCTGTACAAACAGAAGCCTTTGCAAACATGAGCACAATTTTGTGCCAAGCTCAATCAAGCTCAGTCCAATCCTTCTTCCCCTCTGTATAGCAGCACATAGTTACAGCCTTCATCAAGAAAGCAGAGAACCTGAATTGTATGCCATATGCAGCCCAAGGGGGATCATGCAGTCCAGGAGAATACATCTCTGTAAGAATATTATTTTAAGGCTGCTTTGGGTGGTGTTGACCAGGCATTTTGCATCTCTTCAGAAGTTGGGCTGCCATTCTAGAAAGAGTTCAAGATTAAGAAAGTAAGAGAGAGACAGAAAGAGAGCTCAGAGGATGGACTGTGACTTCATAGCCTAGTGACCAGGCATCTCTGCTGAGAAGGCAGATTCATTTTAATCCAGCTCCTTGTTAATTTTCTACATTTTATATTAAACAGTTACTAATTTGATAAACAACCCTCCTCTTTTCCAGAAGATTATCCTAGCCACTTGGTAACAATGTTATTATGTCTTTACTTCTTTCATGAAATCTTCATTCTTTCATAAATTTGAAATCATGGATGATTCTTACATCCTTCAATGTAGAAGAAGTCTACAGGAGACATGAATAGTGTCCTTTCTTCTTGCCAAGCAACAACTTTTAGAGAACTACCTGAGTCACTCTAAGGTGCGTGTGTCTGTGCATGTAGGGCCCCTTCAGACTGAAGAACAAAATGAAGTCTTCCCACACTTCACAAGGGGCATTTGAGTGTGCACGCACATGTGTGCATGCACATGTATGCACTAATCAGGAAAAGACACAAAGATTGCATTTGTAGTATTTCTCTGGAATAAGACATGAAATCCCTCTTAGCTCTTTGACGGCACAGAAATAAGCATGTCAGGGACAATTTAGGCAATAGAGATGTTCAAAGACACATTTTCCTCCTCAGTTTTTCTAATAGCTGCATTGAGCTGGCTTCTTCTGTGTTACTTGTTTTTGGGGCCTATTCTGGGGTGCCCAGCATCCACAAATACTATTGAGAGACTAGATCTGAGTTTAAGTTTCAGGGGTCTAAAAGTTAGCTGCAACATGTAACTTTATTGGACCTAACCTGTGCTTGACTGTTAAAAAATGTGCTTTTGTTTGTCTAAATGTAAATAATTGACCAAAAATTATGCTTTCAGATTCATGTATTTTTTCAAGTTACTTTGTCAGTACCACAAAGGGAACCTTACTAACTGATATATTTACTTCCCTCAATATTTTATGTGTTCTGAAAGAATTTTTTTTTTCAGATTTGTTTCCCTCATTCCTGTGTAAATTGTCACTGAAGTTCCATCATAAAAAAAGAGAGAGATAATCCTGGCAAAGTATCTACATCCCTTATATGTCCATGTTTAAAGAAGTCTGACTAGGCAGGACTTAAACCCTACAGGCATTCTCTTCCTAATAGAAGACATCTGTTGAATGTGTTACAGGAGCAGGACTTCATAAGGCTAACAGGATTTTTTCTTTATTTAGTATGAAAAAGAATGGCAGAAGCCCCTTGGAAATTCAAAATGCAAGAATTTTGCACAGACTGTTTCTCCAAATCCCTCACAGCATATGAACTGATTTTCTTTGGGAAGTAATGGGTTTTAGCTACCTTTTATTTAAATAAACTGTTTTATTTGGCTTTACATTTTCTAATGGGAGAAAAGAGACAAAATGCAGATGTGAGAACCGTATTTTAACACCTCAAGATTTCTCTATCTGCAATTTGGTTATCTATGCTCCCAAAACATTCCCATCACCTCTGCTATTCTGGGTTACATTGTAGAAATAGTAGGGTAACCCTGTACTGCCAGATGACTAGTCTCTTGCAAAACTCCTTTCCCCCTCTCACATAATTGGCTTTATTTTGGGTCATGAAGGGTGAAAAATCATCTCTGCAGTTTTATTTAACTATATGCAGAATGAAACAAGGATTCATTAAGCCAGAGCCATCAAAGAAGGTAACAGGAAAATGTAACTCATAACTCCAGGACCAAGGGGAAGTGATGAGAACTCTAATACATACCACCTTTCCTTCTCTCTCTGTTGCACTCTAGTTGCACACCACAGGGGATGTGTGTCTACTGCATTCTTAGTGAGCTGGTGAAGCTACAAAGTTCTGGAAAATCACTCTTTTGAAAGCAATTTTCATCATAAAAAGGTCATCAGTCTGTTATTAAGGGCTCAGAGATATAGCAAAACTATACTGACTTTGTAAATAACCTATTCTGTCACATCTAATAAGAACTATTTTGACCAAGCTTAGCCCTCATGGAAGAAGTTTCTCAAATTATTTTACTAACAATATGTACTTACCTGACTTAGAAAAATTTGTTTAACAAGGCAACTTGAACATGTTCTGAAGTACTCAGACTTGAGTCAATCTCTCATAAAAAGGGATTTTGATATTGGGTTTAGAGACATTACTGTTTCAGAGAACTCAGCATGGGTGGAGAAGGGAGAGAGCTGTATTACAGTCATATACAGGGGGTATTTGATGTAGTTTCATTAGGACTGTTACAATTACTGTCACTGTCTTGCAATTAATGAAAAGTGACTGGTATGAACTATGTGGTGACTAGGTAGACTTACTCTGCTTTGGAATATGGCAAGCTGCAAATATCGATGAAAACAACGTTTGACCTCTTACCTTGTTGGAAGAGGTTTCACCGTACTGGTTTGAAACTCCCTACTCATAAAAATATATGGGGTTTTTTTTTGCAATTTTACATCATTATATAATACTTTGAGCCTTTATTAAATATTACGTTAATTTTAGCTTATTTTATATGGCACATGAAGATATGTGACTATTATTGCCATATGTCCTTCTAGAATATCCTAGTATTTGCTCAAATTTTTCAGTGTTTTATTGTTAAATGAGATATTGAGAGTAATCAACAAAAAACCTCAGTTGTCAAAGGTAACAATAACTTCAGTTATGAAATAGGTAGGAGTATTTATAGAGAACTTGAAAGGCAGCATTTAAAAAGGCAAAGGACAGCTTTTAAAATTTCTGCCTTGTTTTAACTTTCCATATTTTTCGTTCAGGCTATGTTTTGGAAACTGGATATAAGAATGAGGTATTGGGATTCATACCTTTGTGTGCAATATTGGATGAAAGTGTGGAAGCCAAGGCTGTAAGTGTGCAAAAACATAGAATGGAAGTCTAGGAGCTATCTGATTGTGGTGGGTTGACCTTGGCTGGATGCCAGGTGACCACCAAGCTGCTCTATCACTCCCCTCCTCAGCAGGATGAGGCAGGGAGAAAATAAGATGGAAAAAACTCATGAGTCAAGATAAAGGCAGTTTAATAAAAGCAAAAGTCATGCATGGAAGCAAAGGAAAACAAAAGATTTATTCTCTACTTTCCATCAGCAGGCGATGTCCAGCCACTTCCTGGGAAGCAGGGCTTCAGTATGTGTAGGGGTTACTCTGGAAAACAGACATCGTAATAATGAATGGCCCCCTCTCCTCCTCCTTTCTCTTAGCTTTTATTGCTGAGCCGATGTCGTATGGTATGGAATATCCCTTTGGTCAGTTTGGGTCAGCTGTCCTGGCTACGTACCCTCCCAAGATTTTGCCCACCTCCAGCCTACTCATGGTGGGGGGGAAATGTTGGAGAGACAGCCTTGGTGCTGGGCGAGCACTGCTCAGCAGTAGCCAAAACACTGGCTTGTTATCAACACCCTTCTAGCTATTGATACAAAGCACAGCGCTATGAAGGCTGCTAAGGGGAAGATGAACTCCATTGCAGCCAGACCTATTGCACAGGTAAAGAATAAACCTCATTATAAAAGTTCTGCCTCAAACCCTAAACCTAATCTGTGAAAACCCTGGGTTTTTTTAATAGATGTGATCTGTCTTTAAAACTGAACTTTGGGTATCTTTAGACATATTTGACAGTGTAAATGGGATTATGTTGTTTTACTTAAGGATTCTAGTTTAAATCTGAAGAAAGGTTCTTGTGACTTAAACTTTTTTCAATTATATCAGTTATAGTCCTCCTAATTTTGAAAGGATGCTGTCTCTAAGGACATCTGTTCTTTTCCACTGTCTCTTTTTTCTACCCAACTTAACAACACTCATACATCTCATCCTTAGCAGTAGCCAGAGAAGTAATTCAGAAAATCAGAGAACAAAAGAAGCTAGATCACAGTGTAAGAAGTTGCAACTGTTCAGTTTAGCACCACTTCATCAGTGATGTATCTTCAAAGGAACAGCATCATGGATGAGACAAAGTTATAAAGTACATCTGAATCATCAGAACAAGTGTTTTCTTTTAATGGGTGATGTAGAGGCCAAGATGTAATGGTCTTGAAAAGAAGATGTGCTGAACTTGTGTAAGTAGAGGCAAATAATGAGATTTAATCAGAATTAAGGTTCATTAGTTAGTTTGCCTTTCTCAAGACTGCTGCTTGAATGCTGTCTTCTGAGTAAAAGATTTCAATACTTTCTCTGGGTTAACACTTTGTTAAGATCACACACATTTACCATTTACAAATTTGTTACAGTTTCCTTGATATCCTAGGCAAGATTCATCAAGCCTTAATTGACATGGTTTGCCCATAGCAAATTTGAATCATACCAGTCTACTTTTTATTAGTGTGATACAGAAAACCTTGGAACAAGTGGAGGTAGAAGCATAAATCCTTGCAGCAAATCAGAGGAAACTACCTTGTTCTGCACGTGTCCTTTACTAATAATGTGTTGAAAGCTCTCACATATAGCTTCTGTCATAAGTTAGGGACATGCTAGGGTTATAGAATTGATAAAATTTATGAAACCTGAAGCTTTCCTATGATGCATGATTTGTGGAAGACTGTAATTCAGTGTTAGGTATTTTCAGAGCTCAGATAAATGGGCCAACAGTCAGGACGTCTGATATATAAAGGACTTATGATGCAGTTAAAATTAGAAGGCACGTGCTAATGGAATAGCACAACAGAGCTGTAAATTTAATGGTAAAATTTGTTAACCATAGTCACAGAAGTAGGTATAAGAAAGAAAAGAACTAGAGAAGCCTGAGAAAGGTCATCAAGCTGAATTTGCATGGGAATATCACCAGTTAGGGATGTATAGGGTGACAGCGAGAAAGAGGTTTTTGATTGTTTTTAGAAAAGGCAACTTGTAGCAGTAATGTTCCATGGAAATGAAGGCCCAGTATGTCCATGTCTCTCTTGCACTGGGGAGCCCAGAACTGAACACAGCACTCCAGATGTTGTCTCACTAGTGCTGGGTAGATGGAAAGGATCATCTCCCTCAACCTGCTGGCAACACTTTCTAATGCAGCCCCAGGATGCTGTTGGCCTTCTTTGCTGCAAGTGTACATTGCTGGCTTGTGGACAACTTGGTGCAGCGAGAACCCCCAGGATGTTCTTTGCAAAGCTACTTGCCAGCTGGTTGGCCCTCAGTCTGTACTGGTGCCTGGGGTTATTCCTCCACAGGTGCAGGATTCGTCATTTCCCTTTATAGAACTTCATGAGAACTTAATGACATTCTGGTAGGCCTATTTCTCCAGCCTGTTGAGGACCCTCTGAAGGGCAGCAAAACCACCTGGTGAACCAACCACTCTTCCCAGTTTTGAATTGTCTGCAGACTTGCAGAGGGTGCAGTCTGCTACATCATTTAGGTCTTTAATGAAGCTGTGTTTAACAGCTGGCCCCAGTATCAACCCATGGGGTAAATCGCTAGTGACTTGCCTCCACATGGACTTTGTACTTCTCATCACAAGCCCTTGAGCTCAGCAGCGCAGACAGTTTTCAGTCCACCTCACCGTCCATTTATCTAGCCTATGTCTCATCAGTTTGTCTATGAGGATGTGATGGAGACTGCCAATAGCCTTACTAAAGTCAAGATAAGCAACAGTCACTGCCTTCCCCTTATCTACTGAGCCAGTCATCTCATTGTGGAAAGCTATGAGGTTGCTTATGCCTGATTTCCCTTTGCAAATCTATGCTGACTACTCCCAATCACGTTTCTGTCCTTCATATCATCGAATCATAGAATCATGGAATCATAGAATCATTTAGGTTGGAAAAGACCTTAAAGATCATCCAGTCCAACCATTAACCTAACATTACCAAGTCCGCCACTAAACCAGTTAGGGGTGTAGTAGCAATTTCACGTTTCCTGGCTTGGTGGCTGGAATATTTATAATGAAAGTAAAAACTAGGAATCATTAAGATTGGAAAGGACCTCTAAGATCATCATTCCAATCATCAACCCAACACCACCATGCCCACTAAACCATGTCCCAGAATGCCATGTCTACCCATTTTTTGAACACTTCCAGGGATGGTGACTCCACCACCTCTCTGGGCAGCCTGTTCCAATGCTTGACCACCCTTTCTGTGAAGAAATTTCTCCTAATTCTCCTCACTCTAAATCTCCCCTGGCACAGCTTGAGGCCATTTCCTCTTGTCCTATCGCTAACTACATGGGAGAAGAGACCAACCCCCACCTCACTACAACCTCCTTTCAGGTAGTTGTAGAGAGCAATAAGGTCTCCCCTCAGCCTCCTCTTCTCCAGGATAAACAACCCCAGTTCCCTCAGCCGCTCCTCATAAGGCCTGTGCTCCAGACCCTTCACCAGCCTTGTTGCCCTTCTCTGGACACGCTCCAGCACCTCAATGTCTTTCTTGTATTGAGGGGCCCAAAACTGGACACACTATTCCAGGTGCGGCCTCACCAGTGCCAAGTACAGGGGGACAATCACCTCCCTGCTCCTGCTGGCCACACTATTCCTGATACATGGTATGTATCATGATATGTTTCGAAATGGTTTCCAGGAAGGTTTTCTCCATCACCTTTTGAGGTATTGAAGTGAGACTGACTGTCCTGTAATTCTGTGGATTCCTGTAATTCTGTGGATTCCCCCATCTTGCCCTCCTTGAAGAAAGGAGTGACATTTGCTCTCCTTCAGTGCTCAGGAGCCTACCCCCGGTCACCATGACCTTTTAAAGATAATTGAAAGGTGTCCCACAATAATATTGGCCAGATTTAACTCCAGATGGGCTTCAGCTTTCCTACCACCATCACTGCACACTCCAGCAGCATCTCTGTATTCCTACCGGGTGATCTGCCCCTGCTTCCAACTCCTGTTGGAGGAGGACCTTTTTATGTTGGCGTATAGTGAGGACCTCTTTGTGCATCCATGGAGGACTTCTGCTGCATTTGCTTCTTTTCCCACTTGCTGCGATTGATCATTCTTGGGCTTGGAGGAGATGACCCTTAGTCAACCAGATATCCTGGACCCTTCATCTCTCAGGGATTATATCCCATGGAATTCTCCTGGACAGGTCCCTGAGCAGGCCAAAGTCTTCCCTCCTGAAGTTCTGGGCTGTGATCCTGCTTTTTGCCTTGTCCTCTCACCTCAATCTCCACCATCTCATGGTCATTGCAGCCGAGGCTGCCCCCGGCCTTCACAGCCCCCACTAATTATTCTTTCTTTGTATGAATCAGGTCCAGCAGAGCACCTCTCCTCATAGACTCCTTCATCACCTCTGGCAGGAAGTTGTTATCAATGCACTCCAGAAATCTCCTGGATTGCTTCTGCCCTGCTGTGTTGCCATTCCTGCAGACATTGGGGTGATTAAAGTCCCCCATGAGGACCAGGGCCTTCCATTTGTCTGAAGACCACCACATATACTTCTTCCTGATAAAGTGAGCTGTAGCAGACACCCACCACAATGTTGCCCAGATTGCTCTTTCCTCTTAATCCCAATCAGTTAGGTCTTGACTGGGTTATCATCTGTTCCCACACAGAGCTCCATGCATTCCTGATGCTCCCTAACATAAGGGCAACTCTCCACTTCCTGCCTTCTTGGCCTATCCTTCCTAAAGTATCTGTATTCATCCATGGCAATGTGAGCTATTCCACTACGTCTCCTTGATGCCAATGAAACTGCACACAGGCCTCTAATTCCTCCTGTTTGTTCCCCATGCTACATGCATTAGTGAACAGCCCATAGTTGTGCTGATTTCCCAGAAGTATGAGAGCTTCTCCCATAGTGCTGCCCTCTCATCACTCCCTTATTTATGTCATACACTTCAGTTCCTCTTCAGTGCTGTTTTGATGATTACCACATCTCCTGTCTACATCACCCTGCATCCTTTGCTTGCCACCCCTGTCTACCACTTCCTCATCTGATTGTTGACCATCATCTCCCTCCTCCATCTTTCCTAGTTGAAAGCTCTTCTCAGCAGGTTGGCCAGCTGGTTGGCAAAGATGATTTTGCCCCACTTGCTCAGGTGGTCCTGTATCTTCCTAGCATTCCTCAAATCCTCAAAAATAGTCATAAAAGCTTAATCCCTCTTGTTGAAACCAGCTGTGCAACCAGTTGGTTACCCACCGGATCTATCCACTCTTTCTTGAGCTCTTTTCTCTCACCAGCAGGATTACAGAGAAAAAATCCTGGGCCACCATGCCCTTGATCATTGCCCCAAGAGCCACGTAGCCACTCTAGGTCTTCCCTGGCAATGTCATTACTGACCACTATGGCCATATCATTGGAGTAATCAGGGGTAAGAGTCTGAGGGCTGGACAAGCCATGACAGTCTCTTGACAACATCCTGGACCCTAGGCCCCATCAAACAGCAAGCAGTGCAGTTAAAAAAAAATTATCCTAGGTTTTATCACACAGCCCCACTTCTCTGGGCACCGGTGAGTTGTAGGCACACTGTACCCACAGTGAAAGAAAATCGTTAAGCTGTCTAAAAGAAATGTAACCCTCAAAGGTATTCTTAAAAGAAGCTCTACTAGCCAAGGAAGTGGCTTTTGCCGATCTGAAGAGGGTGTCTGTCTTACCAGCTGCTGCTTGTAGACAGAGTTGTCCAGAGATATTATATGGGGTGCAGGTGCTCAGGTTTTGTTAGTGAGGGGCTGCAGGGTGGCCGCTGTGAGGGGAGGCCGGGGCTGCCCCGTGCCGGACACAGCCGGTTCCAGCCGGTTCCAGCCGGCTCCAACCGACCCAGCGCAGGGCACGGCTGAGCCCGCAGCCACCGTGGCGGTGCCTCGGGGAAGGCGTATTTAGGAAAGGGCAAAACGCTGCCAGGCACAGTGTGAGGAGTGGGGTAAAAAAGTGTAAGAGACAACCCTGCGGACACCACAGTAAGAGAAGAAGGAGGGGGAGGTGGTGCTCCAGGCGCTGGAGCAGAGATTCCCCTGCAGCCCCTGCAGGGGACCATGGTGGCACAGGTTGTTGCCCTGCGGCCCATGGAGAGGGCCATGCTGCCCGTGGAGGACACCACACCAGAGCGGGTGGATGTGCCCTGAAGGAAGCTGCAGCCCATGGAGACACCATGCTGGAGCAGGCTCCTGGCAGGAACTGCAGCCTGTGGAGGACCCATGCTAGAGCAGGTTTACCCTGAAAGCCTAGGACAGAGGAAAAGTGTGAGAGGGAAGGAGCAACAGAGAGGGTCTGTTATGGACTCACCACAACCCCTGTTCCCCATCCATGTGCACCACTTGAGGTTGGGGGAAGGACTTAGAGGAGTCAGGAATGAAGGACTGAAAATCAGCCTGGGAAAAGGAGGTGGTGCAGGGAGCGTGCTTCAGTTTTTGTCTTTGTTTCTCACCATCCTACTATATTTTTAATTCGTAATAAATTAAATAAGTATTTCCCAAGCTGAGTCTGTTTTGCCCATGATGGTAATTGGTAAGTGATGTCCCTGTCTCTATTTTGACCCACGAGCTTTCCATCTTATTTTCTCCCCCGATCCTGTTAAGGAGGGGGAGTGAGAGAGCAGCTGGGTGGGGGTCTGTCTCCTGGACCACTACAGTCCTTTGTCTTATTGCAGGATGCAGATGGAAACAAAGTTGCCCACATAGCAGTAACATCAGGGAGAAGCTTGTAAGCCAAATTACTTGTTCCTTATACTTGACTTCATATAAAATTCCCAAATAACTATATGTGCCACAAGAGCAGAACGGCATATTTATGTTACAGTTGCATTGATTGGACATGCGTTGCTACTATATACAATTTTTAAGAGGAAGGTCCTTCCTTAGGAAGAATTCCTATCTTGAATTGTGACAGGGTTTCATGTCAGGTTTTGCTATCTATTATCGGTAGATGAATAGAAAGTTTTTGGCATAGAGAAGAGACAGTCCTATGATATGACTCATTGCTCAAAGTAGAGTTTTGGTTACTCATCTTCCAAATTCATGACTAAAGAAAGTATATACTAACTTGCCTGTCATCCATGGACAGATGACCAACAGGTTGCAGCATGTGGGTGTTAAAGTGGATTTGATGTCCAGTATATCATTTTGCTCTTGCTGTTCTGAGTGAAATATGTAAACAAATGACCACTGGAAACTCTGATTAGGTGTGTAAAGAGAGCATTTGAAACAGATGTTTGACTGGGTATCAGTAATGTAAAAGACAATTTATTTTGAGACTTATGGGGAAATTTTCAAGGTCACTAGAAGAGCAAAAGTAAATTATATGGTTCTAAAACTGATTTAATTTGGAATGATGGCAAAAGCCTTGATGCTAAGTCACAAAATGAGGACAAATTAATACACAAAGAGATAAAAGATTGAATGAAGTGCCTGAGATCATTATCAAGCTGTTATGTTTGTAATTATGGTCATAAGTACATTAAGGTAGGCAATAAATTATTCCAGGGAAAAATATTTTATGTTTTTTAATTAAATGTCTTTGAAAGATGGGTATTTCAGTGCTGATACTAACCAGGGACTTGTGAAAATATTTTACTTATAAGCTTGCAATGTGAGAAGTGGCCTAAAAGATGCAACTGATTTTGTTATGCAAAATATTAGAAGGCACAGGGGGAAAAAAGTAGAAATATGACTATTTTATAAACAGGAAATGCACATACAATTGCACAACCAAATGCAGCAGATACAGTGCGATTCTGGCTGCATTGAAGTAAGTGATAGTTTTCCCTTTAGTAGGAATTCCATTCCTTGATAATTGTCAAGGAATCAAGGGACTAGTTGTAACTAAAACAGTGCTCTTAAATTCCTCATGTAGCTTTATTGATTTTTGATAGGGTATGTCAGACTCCAGGTGTTTAAATTTCCAGATTAATTTTCATGTGTGGAATCTATCATATTCCAACTAAACGTGAAGTATGAAATTTAATCAGTTAATAAATTTTATAGCAAAAAAGAAGGATAGAATTAATCCAGTCTGGTATTAAGTGTAATAATATCAGAGTTTCATCCAGTCATTCTTGTGTTAAATTAAGATTTCTTGATCATATCTTGATCAAAAATGCAATGTATGATTTCACTTTCTCAAAATTTAGACAAAGATTGTTCCAATTGCTTATTGTTTGTGTAATATACTGTAAAATATACAATGTATTGGAAAAAATTCTGTTTGAGAGTGTACAGATAAACATGAAAGATTTTGGTATCAACAGTACTTCATGTTATAATAGTCTGAAGGTTTTTGTATTTTCTCAAGTGTCCTTTCTTTTTATGCTAGGAAATGATCTGAGGGTTCACAAAGTTAAGAGGTGTCATGACATTCTTCTATTTTTACACAGAAAGTTTCAATAAGAGAACAGTGAGAAACTTCTTCCATCCAGGCTTTCCTGCTGGGAGGAGGGACATGGCGATTTGTAATTTTTCCAAGATATAAACAATATATATATATTCCAAGACATATGACCTTGGCAAATTACAGCATAATGGACAAAACCTTACCAAATCTAGACATATGGGACTATTTACCTTAAACCTAATGTTAATTCTGGTTAAGTTTTATTACTTCTAGTAGGCTGGTTTTTGCTATCTTTTCATAGTATTTTTTTCTTTTGCAGATGAGTAACATGAACTATGTATGTCTGTGAGACACCTCCACCTAATGCACAACTGATCTGTTTATGCCTTTATACGTCTTTGTTTTCCTTATTTTCTGTCTCCTACATGACAATCACAACCTTTAAAAAATGCTCTGTTTGGCATGGTAGCAGACAGGTTTGGGTTCGCACTGAAAACCAAGGCATCTAGCTTATCTAAGCTGCTATCTACGACAGAAGCCAAGAGTGGGTGCTTAGGAAATAGTATTCCTAAGTATGTCCTCCCATGAATGTTTTTCATAGAAACTTCACGAGGCTTAGTTGTATCCACACCATTATTTTTAATACTGCTAGATGAACATGTCTTCCAAAAATATGCCTATTTACTTTTGAACCTGTTTTTATATCTTTATTATCAAGAATTTTCTGTGGCAATGAGTTACCATTGTGAGAAAATAGGTATTTTTTAGACTTTAAAGTGATCAGCTGTGATCACGTTAGCTACTTTTGAGTATTCATTGGTGGTTTTCCACTTAAGGAATGGCATTGAAATGCTTAAAAGCCTATAGGTATGGTCCTGACAGACAGAAAAGAAGTTTCAGCAAATGTGTATCAACCTCAGTCATTATCTCCCTTCTAATTCCTCTTATGGATTTATCCTTAAGCGGAATTATTAGGGAGACAATACAAACTCACCCATCTAAATCCCTCTGGATTTTTAAAGAATATAATGAGCATTTTCATTTCCCATCTTGAGACACTGTGTGGTATCTCTTTACATTCCTCCATCATGGCCCTTCATCCTTGTCAGAAATGGATGGATGAAACAATATCCTCTGTCTCTCTAGCTCCTAAGGGCATTGTTCTACTCATCTTATTAACATTTGTACAGTGGCTGATCAGGGCTACTACAGAAGCTTGAAGTACAAATCCAAAGCTCACTGAAGTTAATGAAAAGATTTTCATCGACTACACTGGGTGGCATGTGGCTCTCAGGCTCCAGAACAGCCTTCTTAAGAACATTTCCTTTTATATGTTTATCATAGGCTAGAGGCTTTTGTTACAAGGCTAGAATGTCTGACA
Organism: Pelecanus crispus; assembly: GCF_030463565.1. Taxonomy (NCBI): domain Eukaryota; kingdom Metazoa; phylum Chordata; class Aves; order Pelecaniformes; family Pelecanidae; genus Pelecanus; species Pelecanus crispus. The sequence goes on from NC_134645.1 coordinate 110,214,147, forward strand.
TCTGCTCTTGGATGCTACACTTGAAGATATTGCATGAGTGTAAATAATGACATACTGTAAAGTCTGCTTAGCTAACAATAATACTGAAAATATAAAACTGTGCTGAGACATGAGTGCAAAGCATAGTGTGTCGCTTATCTGATGTATCATTTTATTGCAGAAGCCAGACTGTTAAGGGCACAATATCTTTCCAATCTGTTCAATTGTATTATGTCAGCTAGAATGTTATAAACACAGAATCAGTTATCACAGTCACAATACAGCTGATATTGTAGTATACACATATAAAAGATATAGCTGATGACAGGGCTGTAAATTTACCTTGATGTTTATCTGGAAGGAGAAGAAACAGCTCACCCTGAAATTCATAATGCCTCTAAATGAGGAAGTAGTAAGGAGGTAAAAGGTATAAGGAAGAACAGTTTCACAGCAATTTTCTTACATGTCCTATCTTGACTCAACTGAATCATCTGCTAGAGTTGGCTGTCTTTAGCTCCACAATAGGAAAAATCCACATTTAGCATGTAACCCCAGCCCAGAGTCCAACACAGGACTCACAATGCAAGTGTTTGTCCTTCAGGAAGATGCTAGGCGAGGAGGGGAAAAGATCCATCCATGTGTCACATAGGAGCCTGGCACAAGAGTGCCCAAGCTAAGGGTTACAACTGGGTTTAGAGGTATGTGCGCACCTTTAGAATATGAATAACTGATTCTCTGTTCTTCCCAGCATTTTGAACATCCTACTTCAATTTCCTGGTAGAATATCCTCTTTGCCAGGTCATAAGTAAGACTGAGAAGATGTGAAAATTGAACCATAACCATTCTTCCTGAAGAAGTTAGGAAGTTTTAGACTGGACATAAGGAAGACATTTTTTACAATGAGGGTGGTCAAGCACTGGAACAGGTTGCCCAGAGAGGTAGTGGAGGCCCCATCCCTAGAAACATTCAGGGTCAGGTTGGATGGGGCTCTGAGCAACCTGATCTAGTTAAAGATGTCCCTGCTTACTGCAGGGGGGTTGGGCTAGATGATCTCTAAAGGTCCCTTCCGACCCAAAGCATTCTATGATTCTAAATTGTGCCACTGGTTGGACAAAATAACAAGAACCTATAGTGTGAGAGGCAGTAAGGATATGTGAGCACATTTCTACTGCCCAGTGATAAGGTCCCTCTGCTTGGAGGAGGGAATCTTGATAACTTCCTTTTTTGCCTACTAGGACACTGCCTTGAAACCTTAAACAAAAAATTGCTTTTGACCTTTGTTGATAAATGGATCAAAAGAAGAATTCAAAGCTATTTAAAACTGCAGATGGAGAGAAACCTCCCCAGGGAAAAAGTGTTCTGCCAGCATCTGCTGGCAAGTAAATGTAGCTGCTGGGGCAGGCTAATCCTCATTTGCAATCACTTATGTAAGGATTTGAGGCATTGCTATCATTCCAAGAAGTTTTGATGCTAGAGTTTTTATTCAGAACTGAAAACCTGTGGCAGGAGATCTTGGTTCACTGTACCTGGGTAAACATTGCTTAACCATGCTGCAGCCTGTGACAGGATCAAGTTTAAAAAGAGTAAAATTAAGAGAATGGGAAGGAGACACCAGTTTGTTTTCCTTGTCCTATTAAGAATTTAGTCAGGACCCCTGGGTTCCTCTTGAAAGAGATGAAACCCTGCTGGGTTTGCTGGAAAAGGTGGGCAGAGAAGGGTGGTCAGTGCAGCAGTAAAGACAAGTGGTGATGATGGTAACATCATGACTGGGGCAAGAGACCAACCTTTTCCAACAGCTGGACTCCTCTATTATAGACTACAAAATAGAATTAGGGAATAGTCTAACAGAGATACATAGTGATTAGTTATTTTGCCCATTCAAGCACAATAAAGCCTTATTTTTTTTTTTTCCCCAAGTGGTGAAATATTGTTAATTACTGAGTAACCAGACCATGTTGTTTACTTTCTCAAGTTTCTTCAGGGTGCTTAAGACATATTATTAAGACCTTTTCGGGGAAGAAATCGCTAGAAATTCTACCCCCCAATAGTCAAAGGACAATATGCATAGTTGCAATAATGCAAAGGACAGATGTCTGGGGTTTCAGTGGCAGGTGGCATCTAGTATGTGGATATTGATATCTATTGCTGACAAAAGTGTGCTAAGCAATACATAAAAGGCGGGGAATAAGACCAGGAATAAGACCAAGTTATTTGAACTGTTCTTGGAGAAAGAGAAGACATCAACTTGGTTTGAGAGAAGGAAAGGTAAAGCCTATTTCAGGAAGAAGAAAAGATGCCACTAATTTCACTGTCTTCAATAGCAGGAATGTGATTCGTGCTTGATCCTGAGTGATTTTTATCTACTTAGCAGGTAGTACTAAGGGAAAAATGAGAAATGAGCACCGAGAAAAGGGAATTTTGGTTATACAGTGCGTTTTCCTGCATGTCTTCCTTTCAATTTTGAAATCATGCTGCTCTTAGATTATAAACAACTAATTCACTATTGAACTGATAGACTTGCAATGGTGAAATGATTTTTTTGTTTTTGTTTATTTTATAATGTTATTCATCATTTTTGAAACCTTAGTACGAACCTTCAAGGTCAAGGAATGATGGCAAGTTTTATTCCTATAACCCAAGCACGAAAAAAATCCGAAAAGCATTAAAAAATATTTGAGCATTGGAAAACTAAAATAATTCTTTTCACTGAAGCATTAAGTGGAAAATTAGCTCTTTCTGTAAGCATGTTTGGTCTCATAACAGTGCAACAACCATTATCAATTGTAATTGTGGAGGTATTTGTAATGTGAAATCTATGACACTTTTTGATGGATTATGACATTCAGAAATATATTTCATTTTATCAGTGCTACTACGTATGGAAATGTGAGTAGCAGAAGCCTTCTGCGGCCAGACAATGATAGCCTAGGGATCAAAATGGCAGAGAAAAAAGATACCTGATGGGAAGCAAAGCCTGTGGATCTCAGTTTGTAATGTGGAAATACTGAACAAGACTATTTTAACCAATAATAGTTCAATCCAATTCCATCAATGACATTTTGCAAAGTAAAATGTATTTTCTGAACTTTTTTTTGGAAGAGATTTTCTTAAGTAGTTAAATATCTTGTTTGTACCAGTTTCAGTTTCAATATTCAGTTTCAATTTTTTTTTTCCCAAACTACAGAGCATTTTTCATCTGATTGCTGGATTCCTTTATGCTGTAAAAAATTAGACAATTAAAAATGGTGCCACAAAGACCAGATCATCAAAGGTCTTCAGCCAACAGAGTATTTCAGTGAAAATAAGCACCTAATATACTTTCAAAGAACTCAAACCTAGTTACTTATCAAAATCTTGACCTTTATTATTTGCAAAAGTTAGCCATTAATTTATGTTTTTCAGTGTGATGAAATTAAAATGCTCATTAATTGTCCAAGCCGAATTTTCCAATGACAAATATTAACAATTGTAATTAAATTGAAAAATTATGTATGATGCAGAAAATGACAAAATCTGAACTAAGCATTCCAAGGTTTCTCTCCAGAAAAAGAGATGTTAAACAAATAATGCACGGTCAACCATTATGTTACCATTCTGTAATAAACGGACAGTGAGGTGGACTGAAAACTGTCTGCGCTGCTGGGCTCAAAGGGCTTGTGGTCAGCAACACAAAGTTGGGCTGGAGGCCAGTCACTAGTGGTGCACCCCATGGGTTGATATTGGGTCCACTACTGTTTAACAGCTTCATTAATAACGTAAATAGTGTAGCAGACTGCATCCTCTACAAGTTTGCAGACAATACAAAGCTGAGAAGAGTGGCTGGTTCACCAGGTGGTTGTGCTGCCCTTCAGATGGACCTCAGCAGGCTGGAGAAATAGGCCTATCAGAATGTCATGACTGGGGGTCCTGGTGGACAAGAAGCTGATCATGAACCAGCAATGAACATTTGTGGCAAAGGCCAACAGCATCATGGGCAACATTGGGAAGAACACTGCTGGCAGGTTGAGAGTGTCAATCATTCCCCCTGTACTCAGTACTGGTGAGGCCACTCCTGGAGTACTGTGTCCAGTTCTGGGATCCCTAGTACAAGAGAGGTATGGACTTACTGGAGCAAGTCCACTGAAGGGCCACAAAGATGATTAAGGGCTTGGAGCATCTGTCAGATGGAGAGGAGAGTCTGAGAGAGCTCGGACTCCTCAGCTGGGAGAAAATAAGGCTCAGGGGGATCTTATGAACATGCATAAATACCTGGGGGGGAATGAAGAAGAGGGTGGTAGACTATTCTCATTGGTGCCCACTGACAGGACAAGAGGCAATGGGTGTAAATTGAAACACAGAAAAAGCTGTTTAAACATAAGAAAAAAACTTTATAGTGAGAGTGGTCGAACACTGGAACAGGTTGCCCAGAGAGGTGATGGAGGCTTCATCCTTGGAGATATTCAAAGCCAAACTGGACATAGCCCTGGGTTATCTGCACTAGTTGACCCTACTTTGAGCTGGGTGTCAGACTAGACAGTCTCCACAGGTCCCTTCAGTGTCGTCCATTCTGTAATTCAGTGATTCTAATTCTACCCTGAGTATTTTTGTCCTCTTTGGCATATGATTAAAAAACAAAATTACAGTGTTAGAAGTAAATGGTATGCCCTGCTGATTGACAGAACCATTATTCATGAGACGATGATTCTCTGGAAACAATGATTATCTATCCCCTCCTCAGTCTATCAAACTGATGATATGCATAAGGATTTTATAGGTTTATGAGGTTTGGAGAAAAGGTTATATAAAATGCAGAATGTTATTGTACATGTTAACACATAAGAAAGTCAGCTAGTGTTCATAGGTCTTTGTAGATTACTACTGAAATTTTGAGAAGTAACTACAGAATTAATTATGTAATACTGCCCACGTGTTTCTATTTTCATATGGAGAAACTGGTGCAGATGTGCTGTAGGTGTATACAGTCTCTTTTGGCAGTGCACCTGTTTTTATCGGTGATGTTTAGTTTGATTAAACAATAGATATCATTTCATTCATTTCTCTCAGATGACTTGTGGGCAAAATTTTGAACATACCTCTTTTAAGCAGAACTTCTATAATAAAACCATTTCTTATGATTTCTTAGTTCTGTTCATAATTAGGCAGCCCCTAATTTAAGATAATTAGATGCTTATTTCATGGTCTTCTGAAATCCTCTTCATTAGTAACAAATGAACATCTCCCTGGATAGGCGGTCACATATTCTGGCTATGTTCTGGGCATTTCTGCACAGTCTAGAGGAGTGCAGTGTTATAATTTAAGACAGATCTTTCCCTGCCTCTCTAATTTGGCACTAGATCCAGAAAATGTTTCTGATGCATGCAGCCAGCAAGATATATCAACAGCAAGACCTTTGTTGACTCCTTATTAAAGGGTAATATTTCTTTTGAGAAGGAAAGACAGTCTTGAAGTCCATATAAAGGAAAGGGATACATAGCCTGGGGGACAGACTGTTAGGTGTGCTCCCTGATAAGGCAGCTCATTATCAGCAATGAGAAGGTAGCTAATGTTGGACTCAGAGTACCTAATGTCAGGATGTCTGGACCCAGGAATGTTGACCCATATGTAGAGTTGGTCTTTGTAGCTGTTATGCCAGTAGGCAGTCTGGGGATGCACAGATAGGACCACTTAGGATATTCACAGTGGTGCTCAGATACGTTTTGAAAGATGTATGGGACAAGCTGGGAATATGAGCCTTTTTGGTGAGTCCAAGACATCTGGAAAAGTTCTGGGATGTTGGGATGGTCACACCCCATCCTGTTCAGTCAGCTCTCAAATCTGTGTGTAAAGACATTGTGCACTGACTAAAACATAATAGCATGGTTTAGCTACTTTTCTGCAGCCTCTCCTGACCTGGACCTGCCTCCCTCAGCCTCACCCACCCAGTCCCTGTTCCAGGTCTCGCTCTCTTTCTGTATCTGTGCCACTCCTCTGACCACCCATACAGTTATTGCTGTGCTCTCACCTCTATCTGATATTCTGTGTGCTAATGCTGTATCTCATGATTTCCTCTAACTTCTACCTGTCCAATAGCATGATATCTGAATCTGGAGTTCCCCCAAAAACCCTGGTCATGCTTGTTCTTTCCCCCTTTCTCTCCTACAGTCTTAGCTCATCCTCTCACAAGTCTTATGGCCAGGTCAAGTGAGTTCTAGAAGCTGAAATATTTAAATTTCATTATTAATATCATGGGGTTGCTGAAATAAATGGCAGACAAAAGTTCAGCACAGCCCATGTGGAAGTTATTTCTTGGAAAATTTAAAACATGGCTTTCTTCCTTTCTGATTTGGGGGTTTTCTGAGATGCGAAACCTGAATATTTTACAGAAGTTTAGAGAAACTGTTACAATTACTATCTGCTTTCTACAACAAGGACTGGAAATAAAGGTTTTAGGGATTTGAGTGGGAAGGAAACATTGAAGAACCTAAGTGGATAAGCAAGGCCAAAATATTGTAGTAGCATGATCATTTGTAGCAGGATAAAGATACCTTGAATCTTTTCTCCCAAAGCTCCCTTATTCAGTCTAAGCCTTTGTGGTATTACAGAAGAGAAAGTTCCTAAGAGACTAATCAATCTAACTAGCAATACTGGATTCCTGTGGCATTCAAATGAAAGTGAAATTAATGTAAACTGATCACTTTAGAACTCCTTCTTTTTCTGTAGCTATCTTTAAGAAAATTTATGTAAGTGGCAGCTTCTTTGCAAGCACTTTTGAGTATCTTAGAGCACAAGTGCGTAGCACACTGAATGCAGGGAGAAAAGGTCTCCATGCTGCTGTAAATATGTGTGGTCTTCCATGCTAGATTTCAAGACGGATTGTGTTAAAAGATTTTTAAACAACCTGTCAGACAGGAATGTCACTTTCTCTCCATCCTGTATGATACCCATGCAAAGTGGCAGTGCAGGCACTATTTTAAGGTTTAAATGGTAAGTGTCATATGTCGGTGTCACAACCCGAACTGGACTGTCCAGAGAGGATCATGGAGGTCCTGTGATTCCCTGAGGCTAAATTATGCTGAAACAAGACCAAATGATCCATTAACACTCTACTGACAGCAAACACCAACCTGACCTTGGAAAGCACCACGATATGCAGGGGGTAAGGGGGACCCTCCCGTTGGGTCACGAGGTTCCGAACAGACCCCCTTGCTTTCTAAACTCCTTTCCAGAGAGGAGTGGGGGTGCGGCCGGCTCTCATCTTGGTCTCAGACTTGGTCAACAGTTTATGTGAATGAGGAGGCAACCCGGACCGGGAAGCACTGCAATAAGCAGCGTGGGTTCTAATCCGGATGGGATGGGAAGGGAAGGGAAGGGAAGGGAAGGGAAGGGAAGGGAAGGGAAGGGAAGGGAAGGGAAGGGAAGGGAAGGGAAGGGAAGGGAAGGGAAGGGAAGGGAAGGGAAGGGAAGGGAAGGGAAGGGAAGGGAAGGGAAGGGAAGGGAAGGGAAGGGAAGGGAAGGGAAGGGAAGGGGGAGAGAGATCGAGATCGCCTCCTCGGCTCCCGCGATGCCGACGCCCAACGCGGCCCTCTCCAGCGCTGGGCCCGGCTGCGCCGGCAGCGGGGCAGGGGTGGCAGCGCGGGGGCCACCGGAGGTAGGGGTGCAAGTGTGGCCCCTCGGAGCTGGCTCTGTGATAGGCCGGGCCCCGCCTCTCGTCCCGCCCGCCTTGAGGCTTGTTCCAGAATGTTCTCCAGCTTCTGCGCAGGCGCCGCTGGGCAGGTGGCCGCGAGCCCCTTCCTGCCACGAGATCTGCGCGGGCCTAGTTGTACATATTTAATATGATATTTTTTAAATGAGAATATAAATTCCATGCCCACACCGAGCACGGCTAAGTCTAGTCTCATTATACTGCCATAAATACATTAACTTATACAGATACGTATCTCCTTAACTTATGAATGAATTTTATTTACTGTTTGAAGTCACCCGACATGATCTTTTATGTGCATCACACACAAAGAAAGAACAAGCCTCTCAGTCATGCATGTCTCATGCATGATCAGAAGTTCACCTGGGATTTCCTAGTATATTCTTGATCTGTTCTCTAAACATTAATTTTAGTTTGCCAGCCTGCTTAAACAGGAAGGTGCCTATGGAGATTAAACTTTGGTCTTAAAGGAATGATTCAATAAGATCGTCGTGGTTTGGCCCCAGCCAGCAACTAAGCACCACACAACCGCTCGCTCACTCCCCCCGGTGGGATGGGGGAGAGAATTAGAAGAGCAAAAGCGGGAACACTTGTGGGTCGTGGTAAGAACAATCTGTCCCCGAGCAGCTGCACCCTGGCCAAGTCCCCTCGGTTTATATGCTGAGCATGATGTCATATGGTCATTCCATATGTCATATGGAATAGCCCTTTGGCCAGTTTGGGTCAGCTATCCTGGTTGTGCACCCTCCCAGCTTGTTGTGCACCTCCAGCCTTCTCGTTGGTAGGGCAGTATGAGAATCATAGAATAGAATCATAGAATCGTTTAGGTTGGAAAAGACCTTTAAGATCATCCAGTCCAACCATTAACCTACACTACCAAGTCCACACTAAACCAGTCAAGGGTAGACTAGACTAAACCATGTCCCCAAAGTGCCACATCTACCTGTTTTTTGAACACTTCCAGGGATGGTGACTCCACCACCTCTCTGGGCAGCCTGTTCCAATTCTTGACTACCCTTTCAGTGAAGAAATTTCTCCTAATTTCCAGCCTAAACCTCCCCTGGCACAGCTTGAGACCATTTCCTCTCGTCCTATCGCTAACTACTTGGGAGAAGAGACCAACCCCCACCTCACTACAACCTCCTTTCAGGTAGTTGTAGAGAGCAATAAGGTCTCCCCTCAGTCTCCTCATCTCCAGACTAAACAACCCCAGTTCCCTCAGCCGCTCCTCATAAGGCCTGTGCTCCAGACCCTTCACCAGCCTTGTTGCCCTTCTCTGAACACGCTGCAGCACCTCAATGTCTTTCTTGTAGTGAGGGGCCCAAAACTGGACACAGTATTCCAGGTGCGGCCTCGCCAGCGCCAAGTACAGGGGGACAATCACCTCCCTGCTCCTGCTGGCCACACTATTCCTGATACAGGCCAGGATGCTGTTGGCCTTCTTGGCCACCTGGGCACACTGCTGGCTCATGTTCAGCCGGCTGTCTACCAACACCCCCAATCAAAGAAGCTGAAAAGTCCTTGACTCCTTAGCAACAACTAAAACATCAGTATGTGATCAACATTATTCTTACCCTAAATCCAAAACACAGCACTATACCAGCTACTATGAAGAAAATTAACTCTATTCCAGCTGAAGCCAGGACAAAGATAAATATATAAAGCTATATGCATTTCTGAAACTTCATCATAATTCCTGTGGGGTGTAGTGGTTTGACCCTGGCTGGATGCCAGGTGCCCACCAAAGCTGCTCTATCACTCCCCTTCTCAGCTGAACAGGGGAGAGGAAATACAATGGAAAAGCTCCTGGGTCGAGATAAGGACAGGGAGATCACTCAGCAATTACCATCATAGGCAAAACAGACTCGACTTGGGGAAAATCAGTTTAATTTATTACCAATCAAAACTGAGTAGGAGAGAGGAGTGAGGACACATGTAGGGTAATGAGAAATAAAACCAAATCTTAGAACACCTTCCCCCCATCCCTCCCTTCTTCCCGGGCTCAACTTCACTCCCCATTTTCTCTACCTCCTCCCCCTGAGTGGCGCAGGGGGACGGGGAATGGGGGTTGTGGTCAGTTCATCACGCGTTGTCTCTGCTGCTCCTTCATCCTCAGGGGAGGACTCCTCACACTCTTCCCCTGCTCCAGAGTGGGGTCCCTCCCACGGGAGACAGTCCTCCATGAACTTCTCCAATGTGGGTCTTTCCAACAGGCTGCAGTTCTTCACGAACTGCTCCAGTGTGGGTCCCTTCCATGGGGTGCAGTCCTTCAGGAGCAGACTGCTCCAGTGCAGGTCCCCCATGGGGTCACAAGTCCTGCCAGCAAACTTGCTCCAGCGTGGGCTACTCTCTCCATGGGGCCACAGGTCCTGCCAGGAGCCTGCTCCAGTGCAGGCTTCCCATGGGGTCACAACCTCCTTCGGGCATCCACCTGCTCCGGTGTGGGGTCCTCCATGGGCTGCAAGTGGATATCTGCTCCCCTGTGGACCTCCCTGGGCTGCAGGGGCACAGCTGCCTCACCATGGTCTGCACCAGGGGCTGCAGGGGAATCTCTGCCTGGAGCCTGGAGCACTTCCTGCCCCTCCTTCTTCACTGACCTTGGTGTCTGCAGGGTTGTTCCTCTCACATATTCTCACTCCTCACTCCAGCCGCAGTTTGTGTCCCGGTGTTTTTTTTTGTTTCCCGTTCTTAAATATGTTATCACGGAGGCGCTACCACTGTTGCTGATGGGCTCAGCCTTGGCCAGCAGTGGGTCCATGTTGGATCTGGCTGGCATTGGCTCTATTGGACATAGGGGAAGCTTCTAGCAGCTTCTCACAGAAGCCACCCCTGTACCCCCCTGCTACCAAAACCTTGCCATGCAAACCCAATACAGGGGTGATAAAAACATCAGGCTCTTGTTGCTTGTTGAATGGTTTTGAGCTGTATTTACTGTGATACCAAAACAGAACTCTCACACACTGTTCATGAGGGACTCAGAGTAACATAGATCTGTTGGTATCTTATTTTAACAATATCTGCATCTATTAAAATGGCAGCTACTCTGTGTTTTTAATTTGCTCTGTGTGACACTGCTCCGTCAGTGTCTCTAACAAGGCACCTACCAAAAACATTCAACAATGAGCAAAAATGCCATGTTTCAGACAAAAGAAACATGATCAAGTTTCAGGATAACACAACGATTTTAACTCACATAAGTGCTTAATATAAGTAGCCTTCTCCTTTGCATATGGCTTTTGTTTTGTTTTGGGTTCCATTGGTCCGTAAGTGTGCATGCATAAAATATATTCCCATTAACAATATTAAATAAGAACATATAATTTAACAGCCTACATCTGTATGGGTATCTAAGTTAGATTTTAGTAGTCCTAAGCCCATTAAAATGATATTGCTTGAAGCATTTTGCCAGGTGAACCGGTGCTCTCAATGGATCATATTATATTGCACCCCCTGAACTATATACCAATTAAGAAGAAAGACAAAGACAGGAAATGGAGATTGTGAATATCAGCATGAAGGTGCTATACATCGTAGGTATATATTTGAACACTAACCTTCTTAAGGATATTGTGGACTCTCAGCAATCACTTTCAGACAGTAAAGAGACAACCCTATACCACTTGAAAACAAAATTTGTTGACTTCAGGTCTTTATGTCAGATTTTAAGAAAAGGATCAAGAGTTCATATTTTTCCCAACTCAGCATGTCTAGGTGCATATTTCAACAAAACAGTTTGGAGGGACTTTGATTTGTGTAATTTGCTATTTTAATTTAGAAAAACAATGCAAAATAAAATAGGAGCTTATCTGGGTGTTGCATGACATAAGGCCAACTCTCAAAAAAGTCAGGGCCAACTTACTGCAATTTGGAGAATAAAGCGGTGGGAGTTACTATGTAATAAATCCAACTGAGTGTGAGAGACCAAAACTTATTTTTAGTTTTTGTTTCAGAGTTCTGAAAATTAATCCTCATCCTCATTTAGGAGACACTCATGTAATAACATAAAGCCTCTTAGTCCTTGGGGAAGTGCCATGGACAGTGCTTCCCATTACGTCGGAGACTGAGCTGTCTGTACAGTGTAATCAGTACAGCCAAGAGGATGATTTGGTATATCCCCCTTCTCAGCTGTTATTCATCATTACAAGCCATTTTGCTTTCAAAGATTTTTTCTCCCATAGTCTTACTGTCCTGAGCAACCAAAAACACACACTGTAGGAGAACAGCACTTTATCAAATTATTTCTCCATTGAGAAACCAAGACCTGTTTACCTATTTCTTTTTGAAAATGGTCTACAGAAACTTCAGAAAAATTTAAGATGATTAGGATATGTACCCATTTATTCTTTTTTCAACCACTGCTAACAATGTAAGCACAGAATTCACAATGTAGCAGAAAAATTTGCAGAAAAAATAGCCAAAGGATGAATATGAGAGGGAGACAGACATAAAAGCTTGCAATAAAACCAGTGAGGTTGACCTCACCTGATTTCAGCCATTCAAGAATTAGGCTTCTGATCTAATCTATTTGTCTAGGCTCTTTCTGTAGTCAGAAGGGACAAATAATCACCTCATGGGGGTGGTTCAACCATTGATAATTAGTCATAGTGTTCAACAATTCAGCTCCAGATTATACTGCAGATATCTATTTTATGGTGACCTGAATCACTCTTTTATTTCTATTGATTCTGTTGAATAATAGTGCATTGATGATAATGAAAATTTAAGGAACAGCATACCTGCAGACATCTATGTGTAAACACCTGCATTTGTGTCCCTTAATTCTGAATTGAATTCCTTCAAGGTTGGGTAGCAGGTAGAGAGTATCACCGCAGAGACTTCCATGGTCAACTGATCTGTTGTGCGCTGCCATCTATATGCTCTTAATTAATCATAAATGTGAGACAAATGTATTATCTTAAGTTTCAGGGGAAGAAGTTTAACCTAATACACTTTAAACACATTTGAGACAGGCTAGTAATACACACAGGGTTGGGTACGTCAGTGCAATGGATTTACTCTGATCCATCAAGCCATGGTAACTCAATCTGACTTTGAGCAATAATGCTGAGTTAGTGCTAGTTTTTATTCATCAGTCCCCTGATTTAAGTGCCTAAACCAGAACAGGTCCTCAGTGGGAGGAGATAGAAATGTGTCCATTTAAGCTCATCCTTGTTCCCAGTAGGAAATGCAAAGCTCTTCTACTTTGCATTATGTAATTACTATTTATTGAGCAGAAAGGAAGGAGGAAAAGGAAAAACTGGTTCATTATCCCAGTAATTAGACGATTTATCTGAACTATGAGAGAATTTATTTTAGTTCTTGCTTCACTGTTCTGGAGATTTAATCCAAGAAAGGTTGATTAAAAGAAATCTAGGTGCCTCAAGAGTTTAATCAGCTGGATAAGGCAGAGCTTCTGAGGTTCTAATGTTTGAATATATGTGCCTAAAGTTGAACTGATATGTAGTGCAGAGTCCTAGAGACTGGTAAATCTGCAGAGCACAGCACAGTGGAGTATCACTGCTTAGATAAAGGACAACTGTGTTTGTGTAGCACTAAGCTTGAGGAAACACGCCCTCACCCTTATCCACTTCATAAAGCTGCTTTAACTTGCACTCCTTTGCATTTCCAGTCTCAGTGGCTGGTTTAGCATACCAGCCTGCATCTGAATACACCCAGTATGCTTGTGGCCTTCATGGGTCTGGTCAAATCACTCTCCCAAAAACTCAGGAGTCATGCTTCTCTGAAGCACCTTTGAGATGTCCCATTTTTTTGACTTAAGGTAAAGCCATAGAAAGCAAAAAAATTCTTGGGTGATAACAGTGTGATGACATAAAAGATTAAAAACTCGAGCAGATGTTTGATTTAGGAAGTATATGAATGCCACTGTGATTGAATGCTTTATTAGGTGATTCATTATAGCTGTGTTAAATTTGGTTTGTGCTTGTTTACTTTTGGACAAACTTTTTTTTCTGTTTTACTACCATCTCAGTAGTGATGCAAAGAATCATTCCATCATCATTTTCAACATTTCTAGGCTAAGCTGTTGTTCTGATACACTAGGAATGTGATAAACTTTGTGGATTTACACATTTCAGGACTTGAAAGGGCCTAAACTGTAACAGAAAACCAAGCTGAAAGGTAATTTTTTTATGAAATCTATCTTTCACTATGGGCAAAGAAGAAACACAGAAGAAAAAGAAAGTGCACAAAGTAACAAAAGCAATGGTAGCATAATCAAAGAATAATAATATAGTTCCACAAATAGGTATTCACAAGAGCTAACTTTCAAGATATAGTTTCCCTTAACTCTAATACTATAATGCCCATTATCAATGAAGTCTATGGAGATTCAGAAGATAAACTTAATTTAGTTTATCTAGAAGGTGATTTGGAGGATCCATCTGTAGGCAAGCTAACATCCTCTTTCTTACCTTGGCCTTTTAAAAATACATCAGTAAGACAGAGCCTATTGAATGGGTTTTTTTTGTTTATTTTGATAGGGTTTTGAATTTCAAAGCAGGAGAGGAGAGCATATCAAGCTCACTGGAAAATAAGTTTTAAGAAAAGACTGAAATTTCAAAATATAGCATGGAGGAAAATAACGTAGTACTTTGTTCTAGGAGCATCAGAATGGTCATCTTGAAATGTATCCTACACATATCAAAACTACAATTATTGAATACATTATATATATTTTTATATATATATATGCATGCAAATGGATGGGAGTGTTGGTCTGCTCAAGGGTAGGAAGGCTCTGCAGAGGACAGGCTGGATTGATGGGCTGAGGTCAGCTGTATGAGGTTTAACAAGGCCAAGTGCTGGGTCCTCCACTTGGGTCACAACAACCCCATGCAGCGCTACAGGCTTGTGGAAGAGTGGCTGGAAAAGTGCCTGGTGGAAAAGGACCTGGGGGTGCTGGTTGACAGCCGGCTGAACATGAGCCAGCAGTGTGCCCAGGTGGCCAAGAAGGCCAACAGCATCCTGGCTTGTATCAGGAACAGCATGGCCAGCAGGAGCAGGGAGGTGATTGTCCCCCTGTATTTGGCGCTGGTGAGGCTGCACCAGGAATACTGTGTCCAGTTTTGGGCCCCTCACTACAAGAAAGACATGGAGGTGCTGGAGCATGTCCAGAGAAGGGCAACAAAGCTGGTGAAGGGTCTGGAGCACAGGCCTTATGAGGAGCGGCTGAGGGAACTGGGGTTGTTTAGCCTGGAGAAGAGGAGGCTGAGGGGAGACCTTATTGCTCTCTACAACTACCTGAAAGGAGGTTGTAGTGAGGTGAGTGTTGTGCCATGTTAGGTTCAATGGCCACATCTGTTTCATGTAGTTTTGCATAGTTTTCCCATTATCAGCTCAGGGGAAAATTTGTATGAAGTGTAATTTTTCATAGTCATAAATTCTTCTTTTAGGAGGCATTTTCAGATTATGCTATTGCTTTAGTATTTGTGTTATGGTGATTTTTGGATGCATATCTTACTGTTTACATTGAGAGAAACCAAGCTGCAAAATTGATGTGGAAGACAGTGAGGTTGTGACTTTGGGTGAAAGACATTCCCAAAGGGAACATAGGCATCAAAGTCTAGCAAGATGATTTGTAAAGTAATAAAGCTCGCACCTAATGCTTACACAATTAAGGACCTGTTAGGGCCTAAATTTTTACAATTTATTGGCTTAGCTAGCTCAAGTTCTGCTATTATCACTATCCCAGGATTCCACCTTTTGGGTTGACTGGAAACCTGGGCACCTGTCTTCTTTCAAGGGCTGCATAAGTGGAATGTCTAAATGCCCACATATTTTTTAGGAAGACTAAGACAGCAGATCCGTTCAATGTTTATTTAACTCACTGAGAGGACTGAATCTGGAAGAATGAATAACTGCTGTGATGCCTCTTGGGACCTGCAGTTCTGAGTTATTCAAAACCACTGTATAAGCCCTGCTCTTCAGCTGGATCATCTCTCCTTCAGTATCTGTATCCCCTTCATGGAGATCTTTATGATGCTCAGGAACCTGGGTAGAACAAGGTGCATATTTAAAAAAACCCAAGCTGTCAAATAAATCAATTTGAACTTTTACCAATGAATAGTTTTCAAAATTCAGTCCCTTTGTGCAGAAAACTTCACTGACTCTCTAACAGGCATGTGAAAGTTTTATTCATATGTTACAACTTTAGGGAAGTTATACAGCTAAGTTATTTTTCTATAAAGAACTTCATCATTAGAGAGAAGTATGACTAAACCACGTGTTCATTCATGTAACTGCATTTGTTAGTAGAAGGAAAATCTTTGACAGTTGTGATGTTTCAGTGCACACTAGCAAATAGTGTGATGATCATCTGAATGATGCATCATTCAGAATTTTGGTTTGTGAAATATTTAAAATAACTGGGTGAAAGCCTATGCTGATTACAGTGCCTAATCATGTAATCCTGGAAATTTTACCTCACCTGAATGTAGGGCTGAAATTCAGTTGCCTAAGCATTTGCAGTTATATTAGGTACTTGGAGTATTCTGTTTGGTTTCCAGCTGCTGCTGCAGATGGATGTGGGTCTCAACTCCTGTGTCATCTCCATTGGCTCCATAAGGATACCTTGGATAATCTTCAGCATCTCTGTATAGGCACCTGAATCATTCCTGAAATATCTAAAAGCTGTCCTTCTAAATCTAGGATAATTATCATTTTTATAGTCAGGGGAGAGAAAAATATACTTACAGAGTGTGACTCAGGTAACTACCTCATCTTGGACACCTACTTTATGATGCTATGAATCATTTGGTGAAGGTGTCTCTTATATTCCATTGCATATGAAGGGAAAGACGGAGTTAGACCTAGACACCTAACTTTTTAGACATGGTTGTTAGGTGAAATTAATCTTTTCAGTACTCACAACTAACACTATAACTTAGCATCATAATGTAAATATATGTTGGCTTTTATTTTTGGTCTAAAACCCACTAAAGATGAGCTTAATTCTTCAATTGATTTTAATAAATGTTGAATCAATCCTAGACTGAAAACTCTGGGAAAAAAGAATAAAATTCTGAGAAAAGAAAATTATTTTGTAAATGGAAAAAGGAAACTCTGAAAGTAAAATCCTTTGTACAGAAGTTGTTTGGTTTTGCAGTCCTAAATTTCATAATTCTAGAACAGAAAGTAAAGTGTTTGTTTCTTCTAAAATCTTACAGTGCCTCCATGTTTGATATTGTACTATCAATAAGACATTCTGAAAGAATCATGGACATTGCATGTCTACACTCTAGCAACAGAAGTCTGTACAGGAAAATCAGGTCATGATTCCACAGCAGAGTGTGAAAGAATAAACTCGAACTAACTAATATAAAACGTGCTCAGCTCTTTCTGACCTATGCTGTTTAATAAGTAAAGAAAAATTACTTACCTAAAGAAAAGGGAAAAGAGAGACTTGACTTTCATCTAAGTACCTACATAAGGAACACAAATCTGATAATAGAAAGCTCTCATACTAGCTACAAGGAAGAAAATTAACTCTATCCCAGCCAAAACCAGCACAGCATACTAGACCTAACTGTTGGTAATATTTTTTGGATATATGTTTTTTAGGTAAAGATATTTTTGGACATTACAGATAAAGAATGCACAGTCAGAGGATTTTACTAATACAGCCACCATAAAGGACAAGTGAGAAGTGACCACAAAGCCCACAAACGTCTTATTTGCCCAGCAGATTTATTGAGAGAAAGCACTAAGCAGGAAATTGTTAGCATGTATGAATGGACATAGGCAAACTTCTGAATAAAAAGTACTTTTATGGTATTATATGGACAACCATTTGTTTTTATCAACTGAATTTGAACACAGATTATTTTCCAATCTTCTGTCACTTTAAGTACAAAAAAAAAAGATAAGATGAATCACAAAATCACCCCTTTAATCTTAGGGGTGAGACTACATTTTAGAAACTATGCAAAACTAAAGTAATAACAAGTCTTCATTAACACTAGGCAATAGCAGATTACTTGTCTTTATGCAGGCTAGCACATGAGATGAGTGAAGCATGTGCTTTGGTAGCACAAGTTTCAGTGATATTTTCTGAAAGCAAAGAATTAGTAAGGGTCAAAAATCTAGTTCCATTCAAGATTAGCATATGTTAACCTGTTTATTAATCTGTTATGTTTTACAGGTAAGTGCAAGTGCATAGGTACACAAAAATTCTCAGTATTTGCAGTGCAAGTAGAATATTGCTGTTAAAATCGCATTGTCCAGATATTTCTGAAAAAAGAACTGAAAACAGGTACTATTCTCAAGGTTTCTTATTAAAGAGATTTTATTGATCACTGTCTATATCATTAATAAAGACCTTGAACAGTACTGGTCCCAATATGGAGGGACACCACTTGATACTGTTTTCCATTTGAATCATTGACTGCAACGCTTCGTATGCAGCCATCCAGCCAATTCCTGATCCATCAAATCATCCATCCATCAAATCCATCTCTCCTATTAGAGACAAGGATGTTGCGTGGGCCCATGCCAAAGGCCTTACGGAAGTCCAAGTAGATGACATCAGTTGCTCTTCCATAGCCACCAATGCAGTCACTCCGTCATAGAAGGCCACCAGCTTAGTCAGTCCTGGGCATCCTGCTCTAGGTGACCCTCCTCTGAGCAGGAAGTTGGACTAGGCTAACTCCAGAGGTGCCATCCAAACTTAGCACTTTGGTGATTTTGTGACTCTATTTTGGAAAGAGATAAATTAAAGGAGAGTATTTTTTCAGTGGCGTCTCTTTTTTTAATCCAGCAGTAAAATTGTAAAAATGCCTAAACAAACATGTCATTCACAAAGTTCTTTGAGAACTGTAAGTATTTTTATTGATTACTATTTGTTGTAGGCTGCAGAATATATTAGTGAAAAATATTTTCTTGATTCAACTTTGAATGATTTGATGCAACCTGATTAAAGAACTGAAAATATGTCACTTGCTCACATGTGGAGATACCCAAAGTTATTTAGTGAGGCTCTTTGTTGACAATGGTGCTGTGAATTGGGAAAACCAAAATGTATTCTCACCACTTGCCCAATTGATTATCATCACCCATAAGCTGTTATGATTATAGAAAAATGGGTGTTGTAAATCAGGACAGACCAGATTAGTGTGAAAAATCTTACATTAGACTTGCTCCAAGACAGCATATTTTCCTTCTTAAATATGTAGACAACCCTTTGGATCAAGTTTTGAGATTATAAAGAGAAACCTGGACAACTGAATTTGAGTTATGAATTTTTCCAACCAGCTACCTTATTTCACTAGTGTTCAACTTTCAAAAAGCAGTCCACTACAATTTGATGTGAACATGTTAGACATAACTGTCAAAGAATTCTCTTTGGTCTCTATTAACAAGAGCTGTTATGATTATTTACTGATTATCTCAGCTAGTAAAATGGGGTAGTTGTATTCAGCACTTTGTCCAACAAAATGAAAATCCTATCCTAAATGTTACTTTTTCACAGTATTGGATTTCAGTGTAAAACATGTGGGTAGTATCCAGTATAAAACATAAACTTAGCAAATGTGGAAAGTGAATAAAATTTTAAACTATAATTTTATTGACCATGAAGAGAAGTATTAAGAGAAGCAATATAAATAAGTACAAACAGAATAGCAAAACTATGGTACTCCTTCAGCAATGTAACACATCTTCCCAGCAGGATTTTAAAGCAGATACTTAGCACTTTTTAAGGTGTAGTGCTACTGGGACACATAGGCCCAGTTTTCTCTCTCCTAATTTTTGCTGCTTAACTGAGGAGCTTTGCTGTTCAATGAAGAGAGGAAATGACAGGTATTTCCAGAAGGCAATTCACTCAGATCTATGTTCTGAGATGGACTGATTTACTGAAGACATGTTTCTTTTCATCATTGAGAGTGAAAGTCCTGGGTGATTAGATTACTTAGCCATCTTAGTTAAGTAAATAAATATAAGGAACCTAACGTGCTCCCAAATTTGGCTTAGATGTGGACCTGAGTTTTCACTGGAACTAAATTTTTTCCTCAAATTCTACCAGTGAAGAGTCAGAAACAAATGCCATCGGTGTGGATTTTTGCCTGCATCCATCTTTGGGATGCCGATCTAAGTTTCAGTGGGTCTAGAAAAGAGGAACAGTCACAGCCCCCAACTGTTCCTCCTGCCAAACTGATTTAAGAAAAGAGCAGAGGAAGCCTTACAAAGGGCAGATCAGTTTACATTCCTTCTAGTGTTCAGAAGTATGGTGCTTTCTCCATGGCTCCCAAGGACTGATGTAGCTCTACTCTGTCTCTATTTTCTGCACTGACAAAATGCCTCAATTTTTTCTGTTGCTGGAGACAGGCAGGAAGTATTTTTTCCATGCTGGGAAAAGAAAAATTAAAAAAATACTGCTGTCGCAAATTACAACTAACTCTTCAAACTTTCATTTAATATTTATCCAAGGAAAATCAGTATCCTGTCAGCTTGAATGTCTTTTTTTCTCTAATCTTTACATGTGTCATTTTGTTTTGTGCTTTAAAAGGACCATTACTCTAATTTGATAACATTTAAGATCTGGAAAGGATATCAAACAGAGAAGGCACATCTTTATCTGTGGCAATTTCAAAGCTATAGAGAAGAAAAATTCCAAAGAAGAGAATAGTTATAATTGTCTTCCTTGTGAGCATTTTTTGCTTTGACCATACACCATTTATCACAAAAAAAAGTATTTTCTTAAAAAATTCTTTGCTAGCTTTACCTGGTCCTCCCTCCATTTTGGTTTCCTGTCCTTACAAAATTCCATCCTTAAGGTAAGTTTATCTCTGCAGGGATTGGATTGGACCTGCTAATCATGCCATTCTGTAATTTTTACTATTGGTTCTTTCAACACAAAGAGAGGCCTGTTGTTGTTCTGCCTATATCCTGATATTGCCACTACTGTCAGTATGGTAAATTTTAACTGCACAGCAATTCAGAAGAAGAATAAAGAACAGAAAAGATTAGCTCAATTGCATTTCAGAATTTGCTACTGCATCATTTGAATGATTCAGTTCTTGTGTTGTTTTTAAGCTTATTTTCCAACAGGCTGCATAATTTTTTTTTTTTTTAAATAGCCTTCTGTCATGCATAAAGGCAATGTCAAGACAGCAGAAAGACATGAGGCCCAATTAGATTAAACAGTCCTCTCCTATCCAAAATTATTTAAATTACTATGGAGTTGTGCTCTTCAATAGAATGGTTTTATTCAAGGTGGTTTTTGGGGAGGGGAGGTTACTGACATTCATTTTTTCTAGAGGCTTGTTAATTCTGATACAGTGACTACAAATACTTAATTATGACAATTTTCCATTTGAGATTTAGGTTAAGCTGCATTTACATGGGAACTGGAATTCAATAAAATATATACAAAACCAGTGTTTTAAAATTTTTAGAATAAATGATCTATGTTCTGCTTCCTGAAGTACTTAGTAAATTTATTTTACAAATTTAATGCTTTTAAATACAATCAATTTTATAAACAAAGAGAAAATTAGCTATCACAGTTCAAGAAGTGATGGGTCACTTCAGGTTTGTTTAGCTGAGATTTTTCAAAGATACTTAAAGAAGAAGATAAGCTCTGGGAAATGGCCAAGCAGGTTTGTTAAGTTTGACTTGCCACCCCTTACTCAGACATAAAAACTAAACCAGTTGTCTAGGGTCTCAGTGTAATTAGTAGAGACAAAATGGTGCCTCAAAGGTCTGATTACTGAGACTGATGCCTAATATGGGATGGATGGACAACCTTCTGTAGTTGCCTGTCTCTCTTCACCAAGTATATGGATTACCTTGAGGACTTCACAGCATCACAGAACCACAGAATGGTTGAGGTTGGAAGGGACCTCTGGAGGTCATCTTGTCCAACCCATATTCTCAAGCAGGACCACAGAAGGCTGCCCAGGACTGTGGCCTTTGAATGTCTTTAACGATGAAGACTCCACAACCTCTCTGGGCAACCTCACGGTAAAAAGTGTTTCCTGATGTTCAGGTGACACCTCCCATGTATCTGTTTGTGCCCATTGCCTCTTGCCCCGTCACTAGGCATCACTGAAAAGAGCCTGGCTCCATCTTCTTTATACCTTCCCTTCAGGTATTTATAGACATTGATAAGGCCCCCCTGAGCCTTCTCTTCTCTAAAGTAAACAGTCCCAGCTCTCTCAGCCTTTCCTCATATGGGTGATGCTCCAGTCCCTCCTGACTTGGTTAGACTAGGCTCCTAGCTTTCTGATGGCTAAAGTTGGAGGGCATGAAATCCATTCTTACTATCCTATTATATCAGCTAACCACAGAAAATGTTATTAGCCATAAACATTAAACTTAATTTAAATGTTTAAAAGTGGATTAAAGTTGGGTTTTTTTTTTTATTATTTCATTTTATGCAGAACCATCATCTACCAGGAGCTGAAAAACCAGTGTGCTCCAGCCTAAGAAGACTTGAAGATACTCACAGACTTACATGTCACTTACATGTGACAAGAACAATTGCTTCTGTCAATTCTTTCAGCTTTCTAATGTTTTATACAGATTATTCCTTGTTAGATAGGTTTCATAAATTTCCAGTCTCACCCACATTCTGAATCACTTACTCAGATGTTCTGGATAGATCTGGTATAAGAGATACAATGCTAAATGTAGCATTTTTTTTGTAGCCCATGTCTCCCTGTTACTCTTCCTGCCAGACCTTTATACTTATTTAGTAAAGAGGGAAATAGATTAAAATCCTACTAAATGTGGCACATCAATATCCTGCAGAAAAAAGAGCAACAACATACCAGGCAGGCTTTTTGGGATTATCAGCAATGAGGGAATAGTTTACTGTCTAATAGAAACCTCCCTTTTATTAATTCAAAACAGAATATTCAACTTTGGATCATCTCATGAACAAAATCCTTATGCAAAATCTTGTCTCGGATGGCATTGACACGCTTCTCTCTCTTGTCCTTCTGCATTGGCAATTTTCAGCCAGAATGGATGCAGAACTGTGTTGCTAATAAATCGAAGTCAGGCATAACTACTTAAGACATATGATTTGTCTGTTATGCCCTTTGCTGAGTACTGACAGATGCAGGCATGCTGGACTGAACCTGTTTTATTCTAGTGTTGGACAGCTTTCAAGCAAAATGTCTTTTCTTTTACAAACAGCTCCTTTGACTTTTTGAAACTTAATGAAACTATGAACACCTTTAGCATTTCCTGACTTTTCTGATTTTAAATCAATATTTCATCAACATATTTTAACCAAAAATCATGCATAATGTTTCATTTATGTTAGTCTTGTTTTTCATGCTACTACTTTCAGGAAGAGACACGTTATTTTTCAGGAGTGGAATCTTTCTCAAGATTTGAAAGTAATTTCTTTGTTTCTCATTTCTATATACAAGTTCATGAGGTATTGTGGGGAAAATATGCATTGAAGTTGAGTGTTACAAAATGGAAAAAAGTATAAATTGTGAACTTTTAAGGAAAACATTCCTTAAAATTTCCTTAATTTCTTTTGCCTCACCCTATTTAACTTTATTCACAAAGTGAAAAAGAATTGTCACACTAGAAACAATGAGCCACTGAATAAAGGCAAGTAATGGGTGAAGAATTAAACTGTCCAGCAGGTAGAATCATAGAATCATAGAATCATCTAGGTTGGAAAAGACCTTTAAGATCATCCAGTCCAACCATTAACCTACACTACCAAGCCCACTCTAGACTAATCAAGGGTAGACCAGACTAAACCATATCCCGAAGTGCCACATCTACCCGTTTTTTAAACGCCTCCAGGGATGGGGACTCCACCACCTCTCTGGGCAGCCTGTTCCAATGCCTGACCACCCTTTCCGTAAAGAAATTTTTCCTAATTTCCAGTCTAAACCTCCCCTGGCGCAGCTTAAGCCCATTTCCTCTTGTCCTATCGCTAGCTACTTGGGAGAAGAGACCAACACCCACCTCACTACAACCTCCTTTCAGGTAGTTGTAGAGAGCGATAAGGTCTCCCCTCAGCCTCCTCTTCTCCAGGCTAAACAACCCCAGTTCCCTCAGCCGCTCCTCATAAGACTTGTTCTCCAGACCCTTCACCAGCTTCGTTGCCCGCCTCTGAACACGCTCCAGCACCTCAATGTCTTTCTTGTAGTGAGGGGCCCAAAACTGGACACAGTATTCCAGGTGCGGCCTCACCAGCGCCGAGTACAGGGGGACAATCACCTCCCTGCTCCTGCTGGCCACACTATTCCTGATACAAGCCAGGATGCTGTTGGCCTTCTTGGCCACCTGGGCACACTGCTGGCTCATGTTCAGCCGGCTATCTACTAACACCCCCAGGTCCTTTTCGGCCAGGCAGCTTTCCAGCCACTCCTCCCCAAGCCTGTAGCGTTGCATGGGGTTGTTGTGACCGAAGTGCAGGACCCGGCACTTGGCCTTGTTGAACCTCATACAGTTGGCCACGGCCCATCGATCCAGTCTGTCCAGGTCCCTCTGCAGGGCCATCCTACCCTCGAGCAGATCGACACTCCCACCCAATTTGGTGTCGTCTGCAAACTTACTGAGGGTGCACTCGATCCCCTCATCCAGATCATTGATAAAGATATTGAACAAGACTGGCCCTAAAACAGAGCCCTGGGGAACACCGCTCGTGACCGGCCGCCAACTGGACTTAACACCATTTATCACTACTCTCTGGGCTCGGCCACCCAACCAGTTTTTTACCCAGCAAAGAGTATGCCTGTCTAAGCCATGAGCTGCCAGCTTCCCGAGGAGGATATTATGCGAGACGGTGTCAAAAGCTTTGCTAAAGTCGAGGTAGATGACATCCACAGCCTTTCCATCATCTACCAGGCGGGTCACCAGGTCATAGAAGGAGATCAGGTTGGTCAAGCAGGACCTGCCTTTTGTGAACCCATGCTGGCTGGGCCTGATCCCCTGGTTGACCTGTACTTGCCTGTGGAGTTCGCTCAAGATGAACCTCTCCATAATCTTCCCCGGCACTGAGGTCAGGCTGACAGGCCTGTAGTTCCCCGGGTCCTCCTTCCGGCCCTTCTTGTAGATGGGCGTCACATTGGCAAGCCTCCAGTCATCAGGGACCTCCCCTGTTAACCAGGACTGTTGATAGATGATGGAAAGTGGCTTGGCAAGCTCCTCTGCCAGCTCCCTCAGTACTCTCGGGTGGATCCCATCCGGCCCCATAGACTTGTGAGCGTCCAGGTGGCATAGCAGGTCATTAACTGCTTCCTCCTGGACTATGAGGGCTCCATTCTGGTCCCTATCCCTATCCTCTTGCTCAAGGGCCTGAGTACCCTGGGGATGACCGGTCTGGCTGTTGAACACAGAGGCAAAGAAGGCGTTAAGTACTTCAGCCTTTTCCTTGTCCTCGGTGACAATGTTCCCCCCCACATCGAGCAAAGAATGGAGATCCTCCTTGGCTCTCCTTTTATTGCTGATGTACTTATAAAAGCATTTTTTATTGTCTTTTACCGCACTGGCCAGATTGAGTTCTAGCTGGGCTTTTGCCTTTCTAATTTCCTCCCTGCAGGACCTAACAAGATCCCTGTACTCCTCCTGAGCTGCCCGCCCCTTCTGCCAAAGGCGGTAGACTCTCCTTTTTTCCCTGAGTCCCCGCAAAAGCTCCCTATTCAGCCAGGCCGGTCGATTTCCCCTCCGGTTGGTCTTACGACACACGGGGACAGCCCGCTCCTGCGCCCTTAAGACTTCCTTCTTGAAGAGGGCCCAGCCTTCCTGGACCCCTTTGCCCTTCAGGACCGCCTCCCAAGGGACTTTCCCAACCAGGGTCCTGAAGAGGGCAAAGTCTGCCCTCCGGAAGTCCATGGTAATAGTTTTGGTGCCCCTCCGCTTAGCATCACCCAAAATTGAGAACTTTATCATGTCGTGGTCGCTAAGCCCGAGACGGCCTCCGACCTCGACATTTCCCACAAGCCCTTCTCTGTTGGTAAACAGCAGGTCGAGCGGGGCACCTCCCCTGGTAGGCTCGCTTACCAGCTGCATTAGAAAGTTATCCCCCACATGCTCTAGGAACTTCCAAGACTGCTGCCTCTCTGCTGTGTTGTATTTCCAGCAGATGTCTGGCAAGTTGAAGTCCCCCACGAGAACAAGGGCTAGCGATTGCGACACTTCTGCCAGCCGCTTATAGAATGCCTCATCTACCTCCACCTCCTGGTTGGGTGGTCTATAGCAGACTCCCAACAGGACATCCGCCTTTCCAGCCTTCCCCCTCATCCTTACCCATAAGCATTCCACCTTGTCATCACCACTGTCAAGCTCTATGCAATCGAAACACTCCCTAACATACAGAGCCACCCCACCACCTTTCCTACCCTGCCTATCCCTCCTGAAGAGCTTATAGCCCTCCAGTGCAGCACTCCAGTCATGAGAGTCGTCCCACCACGTTTCCGTGATGGCGACTATGTCATAGCCATCCTGCTGCACAAGGGCCTCCAGCTCCTCCTGTTTGTTGCCCATGCTACGTGCATTGCTGTACATGCACTTAAGCTGGGCTGTCGATTTTGCCCCCAATGTTGCCATGCCGCCCCTGGGCTCCTTACTAGCGGGCCTGTTTATATCCCCTTCCCCCTTCAAACCTAGTTTAAAGCCCTCTCAATGAGTCCCGCCAACTCTTGGGCGAGAATCCTTTTCCCCCTTGGAGACAGCCGATCTCCATCAGCCGCCAGCAGGCCCGGTGCCGTGTAGACCTCCCTGTGATCGAAGAACCCAAAATTCCAGCGATGGCACCAGCCTCTGAGCCACCTGTTAATCAGGTGAGTTTTCCCATTCCTTTCAGTGTTCCTTGCTGCCACTGACGGGATAGAGGAAAACACAACCTGCGCTCCCGATCCTGCGAGCAATCGCCCCAGTGCCCTGAAGTCCCTCTTCATTGGCCTAGGACTTCTCTCTGCAATCTCGTCACTGCCCACCTGTATAACCAGCAGTGGGTAATAATCGGAGGGCCTCACGAGGTCAGGCAGTTTCCTCGTAATGTCCCTAACCCGGGCCCCAGGGAGGCAGCAGACTTCCCTGTGGGATGGGTCCGGGCGGCAGATCGGGCCCTCAGTTCCCCGCAGGAGGGAATCCCCCACCACAATCACCCTCCTTTTTTTCTTAACAAGGTAGAATCATAGAATCATTTAGGTTGGAAAAGACCTTTAAGATCATCAAGTCCAACCATTAACCTAACACTACCAAGTCCACCACTAAACAAATTTGCTAATTAGTCAGTCCAAGAACCTTGCCTTTACCTCCTGAAGAACATATGGACAAAAATCTCAATTCTTTCTCAAACTTTAACTGTTGGTGGTAGAGTTGTTTTTCTTTCTGCATCATCTGTTTCAAATCATGTGTAAACTTAGGTCACCTAGGAGGCCAAAAAGAAACAGAAGAATTTTACTCTTAAGATTTAAACATCTACGGTTCGGTCTTTTACCACTGAAACTAACTGGAGGGTTTTTTTTACTTGGACAAACTACCTTCTTTGATGGAAAGCTGTCGTGTACATTTCTAGTATCAGAGGTTATACAAGTTATGGCTCAATGGAAACTTGAACTAATGATCTTTCAGTTTCTTATTCTTTTGCTACACCTATCAGATGATAGCATCACATTTGTTTAATTTAGAAATTATGGTCCAGATCCTCAACTAGGATATGAACCAACAAACACAAACACAAAATTTTAGAATTGATTCTGCATTTCCAGTTTAAAATGGAAAAAAGGCTGAAAGTCTGGTCCTGTTTCAGCTTTCAGTGGACATTCTCCCACATTAAACAAAGAAACTAAGTTCACTGTCCTCTAGCTTCTAGACACAGCTGAAAGAAATGAGAAAAAACAAATGTGTGGTGTTGCTCCATTCATTTTCATGGGTCAAAAATTAACGAATACTCTGCAATTTACAACTGAACCAGGAGGAGAAATCACATGGAAGACATAACTTGCAATGAACAGCCTCCTTATTGTCAGTCCAAATATTTTGTTAACATAGAGGTTAAAATTCAAGTAAGCTTCAGATATAAGAATACTGTCTTACTATATGTGTTGTATGGCTGAGACAGAAGAGAACTCTCTCTAGTACGCATCAAATGCCACAGGCACAAAATGTGCCGCTACATAGTAACACTCAGACACATTGAAGATTTATAAGGAAACACTGAGGTAGGTGTGGCTCCAGCTGCCCCAGCCTTTACAAGACTATCTTTGTCTGACCCGTCTTGGTAGAAGCATATACATTAAGGCATAGGATCAGTTTAGGGAACCTGTGTTCCATTTAACCATATCCATAATGCAGTCCAGAGGTCAAATGTGTAGTCCAAGATCTTCCTGAAGGGTGATAGGCGCTTTGTGCTGAAGCTGTAGGTTACATCAAGAGCTGAATTAGATCTTGTGATAGCCCTCTTTTCTCAAACAACCACAGAGCTAATATCAGCATAGCTTTGGAGAATGCTACAGATGAACCTGGCATTAAAAAAATGGCAGCACTTCTTCGCTGCAGACTGTTACAGATTGTTATCTACAGCAGCTGACCTGGGGAAAAATACAAAGGCTTTTCTGCACAGCATTTACAAATCTGAAGGTAGATGTTCATCGCTCACTAGGCTATTGCAAAGATGCTTGAAGGTGCCTTCAAAAGGTCATTTCATGGATGTACTCAACTTATGGGGTGGGTTTAGAAAGATTTATGATCCTCTGTCTATTGTCTGAGCAAGCCATGTACAAGATGGCTCTGACCTGATAATAATTTAGGTACTTCAGTACTAAACCTCTGCTAATGAGAGAATAGCCCTAGTCTGTGTATGCATGTCCAAAGAAGCCACGGAGTATTTCTGTAGACAGGCTAGAAATAGACCCATCCAAGTGGATTCCCGAGTCTGAACCTTCACTAAGAGAAAATAAATGCAGGTAACTAGAGGTTAAAACCAAAAGATGCATGTGAAAGGGAGATTTATCCAATGGGTACTTGCATCAGCACATAAAGAAGCAAAGGAGAATATTTATTGTCTAAATTAATTTTTGGCTATGTGTTTTATACATTATTTACATTTTGCTAATTCCTTGTTGCTTGTGCTCTCTATCACCTTAATATAAATTGGTTGGGTTTGGGGTTTGGGTTTTTTTTTTTTTTAATTTTTATTATATGCACAGAATTATGCACTCCTTGCAAATAGGAAAGTATTGACTACCTTTGGCCTTCAGAGGAAGGGTTTCATTTTCCCAGGTGCTTGAATGAATACTCATCTGGTTTTGTTTTGTAATTTTACAAAGAACTCATAGATTTTGAACCTGACCCTTGCTGCTGCTGACAAAACTTGGCAGAAGTGTTCCAGTGATATAATACAGAAATGCAACACTGAGTTGTGCCTCTCCCTGTGATGTAATGCACCTACAGTGACCTTACAAAGAGTGACTCATAATATAGATTTGTCATAGACGTAAAGAAAAACAGTACTGCTTTTATCTGAAGGAAAGTAGAAGCAAGTAATTGTACTGCAAGTGCAGCCATCTTCCTGCATCTAAGAGGGACAATAAAAATTAGACTGTTAGCTTTGCTTTACCAAGAGAGGAAGCTTCAGTCATTTTATTTCATTTGTAGCAAAGTGTGTGTTTTAAGCAGGTTATCTGGGGTTTCAACAGAAGTTGCTCTGTTGTATGTACAACGAACTGGAGAATGGGGTTAGTATCAGAGGCAGAGGAAGATAATGCAACATTAGGAGGTAAGGAGAAGGATATGGAAATAAATACCCCATATTCAGGAGAATAACAGATAATAACTCTCCCCCTAAAACCATCCATGGGAATTGGGCAATAGGAAAATGAAGAAAACATTAATAATTATATCATTAAAATTTTGAGTGCCTAATATTGATTAGAGTATTGATTACTGAATGATGAAAAAAAGTAGAAGTCATTCAACTGAAGGCACAATTCAGAACCAGAATTTCAGAGGGAAAGCTCTGAGTACAATTTCCTTTTTGCTATATTTCTTTTTGTATATTTTTTTGTGGTGGTTTAAATTACCCATATAGAAAAAAAAGAGGTAAATTTAATTAAAACCACAGACCAATAAGGATATGTGTGGAAAACTACACCATAGGATAAATGAAAATAAAGGCAGATTAGATGATATAGAATGTTGATTCTGAAACAAAAAATAATTGCATACTTATGTAAGTGCTGTATTCCATTAAAATCTCTGTTACAAGATCACAGTAACTGAAAGTATCTCTGATAAGGCTGACTCAACATGCCTTCTCCACTTCCTTAGGCTATTGCATTATACTTAATCTTTAATTACATCAGGGCATACTATTTTTTTTTTTTAAATATTGTGTATCACACACCATGCCTGTGGTTATAGTCACACATGACTAAGAAGCATACAAAAATGATTCCCAGGATATTTCTTAAAACGTCCATGAAAGTAATTTGTAAACAAGATAAGACCAGCAGTCCTCCACAGGTGCACTGCTGCCAATTTCTACTCTTAGTTTTTATCAAGGTCTTTGGATTTCCTTTATCCTGGTGATGATACCAACTTCCTCTGTTTCCATTTCCCCTGTCTAGTTTTCCTACATTACTCAAATTTCTTTATCTTTCCCTGTCTGGAACCACAACATGACCTACTCCCTATTCTCCTCTTCACTATATATATATATATATATATGTGCCTTTGAATTGTCTGTTTTAAAGGAGCTGAATTGCCTGCAGCTGAAAAGACAGAAATTTGAAATATATGTAATAGGGAAATTTAGTTTCACTGAATACCGAGTATCTCAATTTTTGGTGGGTGGATCTGTGGAGTTCTGAAGTGGTGGATTATGCAGAGGCAAGATTTATTGCTGGGAATGTCCCTGAAAAAGACTTCCCTAGCTGTATATGTGAATATAATTTCTTCAGCCAGGTTAGCTTTTCTTTGGACATTTTGATGGACTGACGTGTGGTCAGAATTCTGGAAATCCAAAATGTCAAATTGTGAGTAGAGTGAGTGAAAGACAGAAGATAATGCTAGAAGTAATTGTTTCCTGAATTAGTCATCTTTAAAGGTTTATTTTTCATCAGTGCCAGTTTTTTAACTGATATATCATGAAACCTCACAAACAGCTGTGTGATCTGGTAGTGAGATAGTACAGCAGTAGGAAGAAACAGCTGGTAAGAGGGGACGGAGAGAATGAACTAGCCCTACTGCTGAAGGAAATTGCATTTAACCATACCTTGGGACTTCTTAGAGTGGGCAGCTTCCCTAACAACAGACATGCTGATTTACTCATTGCTGCATTTCCTGAGTTTATTCTGCCCCCATCTTTTTCCACTTAATAATGTTTTCAAGATTCAGCTTAGGAATAAGGAAGCATTGCTTGACAAAAATAGCCATGGAAGGTAACTTGTTGCCCAGATTCCTGGTGAGGCAATCCAAGATTTTTCCATTTGCTAAAGAATCATTATTTATAATAAAGTAATTATTTTTGTTTATTTTATTATGTTTGCTTTTTTATGATTAAGTCTATTAAATGATTCAATGCAGTCTTGAAGCACTAGTGAAGAACCAGATGATGCAATATACAAGACCACTAATCTGGTATGATATAATTCTTTCATTCCAAGTGACTTTTAAAAAGTAGAAAATTGAACATACCTCACCAGTTTTCCATTTATGTTTATAGTTCTAACATATTATATTACACCTTTGTGCAAATTTTTACTCTAATTAAATATAAAAGTGAGTGTTTGGTTTTACTGGAAACAGAAGCCACTTCCTTACATTATCATAGAGCAATTCCCAGCTCCAAGCTCTGAGTTTATACCTTTTTAACATAGAAACTCTATGTTTAGGAAACTAAAGATGAAAGTACTTGATAAAATTTGCTGACAACACCAGTCTTGGAGGGATCACAAGCACCTTGGAGGACTTGTAACGATTTTGATAAATTGGAGAAAT
Organism: Pelecanus crispus; assembly: GCF_030463565.1. Taxonomy (NCBI): domain Eukaryota; kingdom Metazoa; phylum Chordata; class Aves; order Pelecaniformes; family Pelecanidae; genus Pelecanus; species Pelecanus crispus. The sequence goes on from NC_134645.1 coordinate 110,245,741, forward strand.
GGTCTGTAACAGTAAGAGGAAACAGATTATCTCAGTACAAACAGATTACTGAGAATAAAAAAGTCCAATACAAAATATAGACTAATGAATATGAACTATAGCATAACAACTCCTGCTTTTTTAAGAACGTGGACATTATAAAGGAAAGGGAAGGAAAGAAGGCAGGCTTTATAACTGGACTTACAAATGAAGTCAAGGATAAGCTGTACTAATAACAAAATACCTGTGCTAGAAATGTTTTTAGGCACCATAACCTCAACCCTGTTATTTCTGAACCTAAAGCCTTGCAGAACGCTCTAATCTAAAATGAATTGGATAGCAGAAAGGGGTCCACGCTGGACATAAAAGATCTACCTTTTCTTTGCCACAAGGAAAAGTATTTAACAGAGAAATCTTTGTGGGAATATCTTTTATTAGATGATTGCTCATCTGTCAGCTAACTCTTAAGATGAATAAGACTCACATATAATGGTGAGCTAGCCCTGGCTAGCAGCCAAGCTCCCACCCAGCTGCTCACTCACTTCCCATCCTCAGTGGGACGCGGGAAGAAAATGGGAGGAGAGAGCTCGCGGGTTGAGGGAAATTCAGGGAGATCACTTACCCGTGAGCACTACAGGCAAACCAGACTTGACTTGGGGAAAAATAATTGCATTTCTTGCCCGTTAAAATAGATTCAGAGAAACATACATTAAAACAAAACTTTTCCTCTCCCCTCTCCTGACTCCTCCCCGCCCCCCCCCCCCGCAGAGGCCGAGGGCAGATGGGGAGCAGGGGGCTATGGTCGGCCCACAGCGGTTCCCCTCTGCTGCTTCCTCCTCCTCACACATTTCCCCTGCACCAGCGTGGCTCCTTTTCACGGGCTGCAGTCGCTCAGGGTAAGCCTGCTCTGGCGTGGGGTCTCCACAGGCTGCAGCGTGGATATCTGCTCCGCCATGGCCTCCCCACAGGCTGCAGGGGACTCCCTGCGCTGGTGCGTGGGGCACCTCCTCCCCTCCTGCTCTCACCTTGGCCTTCACACAGTTGTTTCTCACTCTTTTTTTTTTTTTGCCTTCTCCTCTGCCTGTCTGGTGTTTTTGCCCTTTCCTAAATACGCCTTCCCCGAGGCGCCACTGCGGTGGCTGTGGGCTCAGCCGTGCCCTGCGCTGGGTCGGTTGGAGCCGGCTGGAGCCGGCTGGAACCGGCTGGAACCGGCTCTGTCCGGCATGGGGCAGCCCCGGCCTCCCCTCACAGCGGCCGCCCCGCAGCCCCTCAATAACAAAACCGGGGCACCCGCACCCCGTACAAGTACGTATGTAGACACTCAACAAGCCAACTGCAACTTCTGTGACAACCACTAGAATGAGCTCAAATCAGATCGCCTTGCTACTTTTTTATTCTTCGCTTTATCTTTTATCCTCCATACTTTTTTCTCTATAAAAACTATAAATAGTTCATGAAAAGGTAAGTTCATCTTTAGGTCTGTTATTTGGTCTACTCAGGAATTGTACAAAGAATAAGAGATTCAAGGCAAGGAAACAGTTGAATGGTTTCAACATATAAAAAGGTTCCCTCCATGGAACCACCAAGTATCTTGATGTTCACTTGCTTTTTTTGAGCAGAAAGCCTCACTGTGGTGGTTGAAAACCCAGGCAAAACATGTCCCTTATTATTTCATGTAATAGGTGCATAATCCTTTTAAACACTTACAACTTCAATATCACAGATGTATGGACACGATATATTAGAAGCAGAGAGTAGTTTAACACAGCATCCTTTTAAAATCTTTGTATTTACCATCTCCACTGTACATCATCTTTTTTAATAATAGTAGTAAAATAGGATTTGAATAAATTAATGCCTTTTTCCTGACTCAAGTTCCTTACACACGTTTCTTTGAATAAAATCTGAGGGACCCAAATGGCTGCTGAGATATGGACCTTAGTCACTAGCGTTTATGTTTGTTTCTAGGGGTAACTGATTTAATTTCTACTTGTTCCAACTTCCTTCATTCTTAACCAGATCTGACTGTGCTTTTTCTAGAGAATGTATCTAATCAAGGCAGAGACACACATCCTGGGCACTTCTGCGCAATTCACGGTACCAAGTTTGCTGTACAATAACCAGAAGTGAGGCAAGGATATAAGGCCGTGACCCTTCAAAGTGCTTCATGCTATATTAGCAGGGACTAGCCATTAAACAGGACATTACAAAGATTGCTCTATTTCCCATTAATTTCATAAGCCTCACACTGAGTTATCTGTGAATGCATGTGTATCACTTACAGTCACTTTTCTTAATAAATGATTCATATTTAATGGGAATAATAAGTGTTGCTGCAAGTTTGTAATATGATTTTTTTCACTGCAATTTCCTTCTCACTGTTCTTTCAAAACACTTAATCTTCCATGCTAATAATTAGCAAATTCTTGTTAGCTGAAGGGGAAATCATATCTTACGGTATTTGCACCAGATAAACCAGATCCATTATAACCCATCTCAGTACTATATTTTGCAGGACATGGGAAATGAATTCCCAAAGCATAAAACTGTGCATTATTTTTTTATCATGAGCCTAAAACAATTGCCTCTCCTGATCTTCTACTGTCAATATTTTCATTTGCCTTTAGTAGTAGCACTCTGGCTTATATGGTGAAGGAGAAATGAAATACAAAAAGCTGTTGAACTCCATCATAAATAATGTACAGTACCTGGGGCGGTTTATGCCCTCAGCTATGCATGTGCTCCTTTTCAACATATGTATTTTGCATATAAATTGGAGGATTTGGTTTAGTCGGTAATGCTTTAATTTAATTGATTCTGAGAACAGTGACAGTCTCCTAAAATTAATCTGCTTGTGATGGACTTTATACAAGCCAACAAAAGATGTGAGTCAACCAACAAAGAAGGATGGAAACACAGAATCGCAAAAGTGATGAGGTTAGAAAGGGCCTCTGGAGACCATTAAGTCTGACCCCCTGCTCAGAGCAGAGTCACCTAGAACTGGGCGCCCAGTACCATGCCCAGTCTGGCTCTGACCATTTCCAAGGATGGAGACTCCACAATGTCTCTGGGCAACCTGTGCCGTTCTTTGACCACCCTTACTGTGAAAAGGGGTTTTTTTATGTTCATACAGAATGCCCTATGTTTCAGTTTGTGTCCATTGCATTTGTCCTGTCAGTGGGTGTAACTGAGAAGAGCCTGGCTCTCTTTTCTTCATACCCTCCCATCATGTATTTATACACATTGATAAGATCTCCACTCCTGAGCCTTCTGTTCTTCAGGCTGCAGAGAGCACCAATTTCTCTGCTGTTCTCTCCTTGTCCACCAAGCCAGTCATCTCTTTGTGGAAGGCTATCAGGCTGGTTAACATCCTAGAGCTGAACGTACAAGATTTAAGAATGTTAAGAGTTTAATTGTAAGAGTGTTCCAGATCTGGATCTTAACCTGAATAAAAGACCACTTTAAAAAGGACGGATCCAAACCCTTAGATCCAAGTACAAGTGGACTACATACTATTAGAAATACATATTCAGATCCAGACCTGGCAATCCAGACAATAATACAAATCCAGTTTCAGAATCAATGAAACTGTAATCCAGAAGATCATGTGGTAGCATGTCCAGAAAGTACATTATTGGATATATACAGCAAATATGCTTCACTTGCATTACAGAACCACACAATCCATTGCTCCTAGACAGTACATACTTTGTTTACTATTCTGCTTCCTGCTTGATCCTGGGATAACTGGGCAGTGGGTGGTTGAACTTGCCCCGCCCCCCAAGGAGAAAAGCTTCCCTTTATTATTATTATTATTAATCAGAGAATATTTAAAAAGTGCAATTCTGTATTTGTGTATATGTTTTTCTGGTGAAATACCTTCTTTTATTCTGAAAAGTAATATCTCTTCTCTGATACCAGAAAGTGGCCATTACACCTTCTTTATTCCAAAATGAGATATAAGTCAAGTGGGAACTGGTCTTCAACTTACGACTTTTAAAATTCTACAGCAAAATACCTTTTAATGTGAATGCAATGGATATATTTTTACTAATCTATCTATCAAATGCAGTGATTCTTCTGAAAAAATAAAACCAATCTGTGTTAAAGTTATGAAAACAGTTATAAATCTTTAATATATCAATATTTATTACAAATATATTATCAAAGAATCATAGAATGGTTTGGTTTGGAAGGGACCTTTAAAGGTCATCTAGTCCAGCCCTGCAATTACCAGGGACATCGTCAACTAGGTCAGGTTGCTCAGACCCCCATCCAACCTGACCTTCAATGTTTCTAGGGATGGGGCATTTACCACTTCACTGAGCAACCTCTTACAGTGTTTTACCACCGTCATCATAAAAAATTTCTTCCTTATATTTAGTCTGAATCTGCCTTCTTTTAGTTTAAAACCATTACGCTTTGTCCTGTAGCTACAGGCCCTATTAAAACCTCTGTCCCCATCTTTCTTATAAGCCCCTTTTAAGAAATGGAAGGCCACAGTAAGGTCTCCCCGGAGCCTTCTCTTCTCCAGGCTCAATAACCCCAGTTTTCTCAGCTTTTCCTCATAAGAGAGGTGTTTCATCCCTCTGGTCATTTTTGTGGCCCTCCTCTGGATCTGCTCCAACAGGTCCATGAGCATATTACAAACCTATAACAAATATGTGCCATCAACAGAAGAAAAAATTTTCACTTTCTGTATGGTCAAGCCATACCCATATGCAAGACAAGGGGTCTGGTCTCCATATCTCCACTCTAACTCTGATTATTAGTTAAAATGATATTAACTATTTGTTAGGCCATTATAATCAATTAATAACCGAACTGCAAATCATGATCAAGAACTTTTGGAAGTCCCATGAGGCAGTAGATCTACTAAATTTAAATGGGATCCCTTATAAGGCTCCAGTCTCTTCACTGCATACCTCCCTTGTGCAAAGGAATGCCACACTATAAGCAGTTCTGCATATGCCTAATTTTCTGTAAGTGGGTAATGCCATTGTTAATGGTTATGATATCAGTTGTGTTATGACATCAGTTGTGGACACATTTGTAGAACAGTGAAAGTAAATTGTTAAATGATAAAAATATAACTTTTATACATTAATATACTTTTTTATATCTTAGTATATTTCAGGGAAAGGAAATGTTATTTTAGTAATAGTATTTTCACACCATCATATGAATTTTCTCTGTACGTTAGGCATCATGCACTCTACAGTTATGCCTCAGTAACAGTATTGTACACAGATCCATCAAGGCACTATATCACTTCTGGGAAATGATTTTATTTAATTTGTCTTTAATCCAAGATACCATACAGATTTAATTGTATCAGCATTTTAGCTTGAACTATATGCCATGGCAACACTTTATTTTAGAAGGCACAGGGAACATTCTAATTAATATTATAAAGACAAAATAAATGGCAGTGAAAGTGGAAGTAGCTGGGTAGATCTATCTATTACATGAATAGATATAATAAGATAATACATAGTATTTTAAAAACCCAATACTTAACAGTGTAAAAATGCAGGGAATGTCTTATTTACCAATATTCACTATTGAGTTTTAAACCTTAAATTAGTGGGGAGTAAAATTAAAAACAGAAGGGAAACTAACATATTTTCTGAATCAGAATTTAAGATCTGTGGGACTTCAACATAATGGTACTTTTTGATTAATCTTTTTTTATTTTCTGGCAATGTAAGGTAACATTCATACTTACATGATGATTTTGCAAGTGTGTTGCTGAAGTCACTTAACCATCATGCACAAATATATATTTTAGATTCAATTTGTCCCACAAATTTAGTGATGCTTACTGTAGTTTTTTGACTACTGACAAACATGGGAAAGAAAGTTTTAGAATACATGTCATAGAAAGAAAGCCTAGCTGGTCTTGCTGGAATACATAGTAAGCATATCTATGTTGTAAAAATCAAGCAGAAATATCAGTACATCTTTTCACAGATAAACATGCTTCTATTTTGTTATCATTCAGGATTATGTAAAAGGCATGCAGCCATTCTCTATTTGAATTAATTTTAAGGGTATAATTAAAATATGGAAAGATCTCACCTCCTGCCTGGTAGTGGTATAAAATTCACAGCCCTGCATTTTTTTGTAACTTGTTTCATGTCTTCTGAAATATCAGTAGTTTACTACATTCCCCCTTTTCTGACAGATTAGCAAAACCCCTTCCTTCCTTCTCAAATTTCATATCTATTCTTTCAGAATTGATTTAAAATATGTTAGATTTAAAATTTGTTTCCACTTCATCTGTGCTGATTCCTGTTTACACAACTCCCTTCCGGTTAACAGCCCAGCCTTTGTTGTCGTGAACAATGTGCTTGTCTTGAATATAGAAGCAAAGTATTCACTTCATTTTGGGATTCTGCCTAGATTATCCTTGGTGCCTATGTTATTAAGCTCATTTTCATTCCTCCCTCTCTCTCTTCCTCCCCCCCCCTTCTTTTTTTCCTTTTTTTTCCTTCTTTGTTTCCTTCTTTCTTTTGTGTAGATGCAGAAACTACTGCTGTTTTAAAAAAAAAAACCTACAAAAACTTGGTTAACATAAAAGTTAGTACCTCTGAGTCTATCTGTTCATATTGTGACTGTTAAAACATTTCATTTACTTTGTCAGTTTGGCCATCATACCATCTCTTTGTGGTGTTGGTTTATTCCTAAAATATATTTTCAAATAAATTTTCATCCCTCTAGATCTGGCGTGCTACACCAATCTTCCACGTGCTCAAGGAAGTTGCAGATAGTTTTTCCATATCTGACTCATGATTCAGCAGCAATAGGAATGACATAGGGTTGTAAATGATGTACAGTAGGAAATTAAAAAAAAATTAAAAACCTCAAGAGTAATTTGGAAAAGTCTGCTCATTCTGCATCTACAGCATCACATCTCGACTTTTTTTAATCTCCCAGGAGAGTAGATAATGAAGAGGAAACTTGGAAAATTACAATAGACACCAAAATTTAGCTGAAAACTATTTCCGTAGAAAACACAAGTATTTCTTTTTAAATTTAACCTTAATTTTACTCATAGAGTAAACAGAGTAAAGCTAATATTTCAGAATATTTTTCCCTACTGTATTTTATATCTACTAACAAATATCTCAGCACTATCACTTTTTATTTTCTGCTACCACTGACTGTAAAACATCTTTACTGTTTAGATTTACTGTAAGCTTTCAGACAATATTAGTGCCTGAAATCTTTGCTCTGGTAAACAAAACCATAGAGAAAGGGATGTGTTAGGAAGTGGCATAGTAAATTAAACTATAGCTAAGATTCTAATTATAATTATATGAAGAAATTATCAGAAGAAGTTGAAATGATTCTCCTAATACATTAGTGTTCAGGAATCCAAACCTATAAATTGGCTACTACTTAAGATTATAGACTTCTTATTCCCCACACAAGCAAGTAATTAACTTTACGTTCCCTTCTTATGACTCTCAGGCTCTTGTCCTTTTAATTATAAGATCCAGAGGGTAGCTTTTATGTTACTATTATCTCTATTAAACTTTGAATAAAAGCTGCATTGAAACTTGATATATTAGTCATATGTAATAGCCCGCTAGCTTCTTAAAAGATGTAAAGTGCTATTCTGATAAAGTAGCTAGACATTAGGAAGAATGTACTTTAGTTTCCCTTCTGCATACATACAAACATTCACTCTTTTAAATGCCAGATTGGCCATTTTAAGTAAACAATTATTATTTGGATTATCTATGCGCTCAAGCTGCGCCAGGGGAGGTTTAGGTTGGAAATTAGGAAAAATTTCTTCATGGAAAGGGTGGTCAAGCATTGGAACAGGCTGCCCAGAGAGGTGGTGGAGTCCCCATCCCTGGAAGTGTTCAAAAAACAGGTAGATGTGGCACTTTGGGACATGGTTTAGTCTAGTCTACCCTTGACTGGCTTAGAGTAGACTTGGTAGTGTAGGTTAATGGTTGGACTGGATGATCTTAAAGGTCTTTTCCAACCTAAATGATTCTATGATCCTATGATTCCATATTAGCATATTATAGAAGGGCAATCTAAACTTACTGATTTCTCATATGTTTCTTTATTGTTTCTGATCATGCTACCAGCGGCTCAATTTCTACACTGAAATATACAAGCATTCAATATGACATTACAGATTTGTGGAAAAGGAAAATGAAAAATTAAACATTTTCATAGGTCTGAAAAAACAGTATCTTTTATTCCTTTGTTCTGAAAGGAATAATGTATATATTGCAGAGCTGCACCCCGTCAGCTTGTTTTTAAAAAAATATATATTGATTACTATTTGGTGAAGGTTATTCCTTGCTGTTTCTGTTAAAGGAAAGCAAAAGATTCAACAAAAATATCTAAACCATTTTGTAAACTAAAAAAAAAAAAGAACTCTATGAAATTCAAGCAGCTTTGAAGTGTTGAAAATTTTCTATCTTTGTTTTTCCCTGACCAATTCCTTTGATTCCCACAGGTGCAGAGCAAACACAGCATTCCTCAACAGTCTTGGGAGCTGTCGTTGTTTGCACTTCCATTAGAAGGGCCTGGCAGGTGGCAAGTTCTTATTAGATAAATAATCAAAGAAGAGCAGAGGCCAGGACAGCTTTCATCTTTTAACTTTCAGATGATAAAAACGTTGCTCCCATTTCCTCAAAACAAAAGTCCAAATGACAGCAAACATGAACAAGCAGGATATTATAGCTTAGTGGCTGGAAAACTCTACCAGAACATCTAGGTTTTGGGTCGTAGTTCCAGGACTGCTTTTGCATTTCAGGTAAAAAAACCCCATCATCTGAAAGATTTTTGTAGCAGGGAGCAGTATGCGTGCTCCCTACCCTTTAGCCAGCTGCGTTATTCATTAGACCATTGTGTCATGCTCTCCTTCCTTTGATCTTCTGTCTCTGTCATTCTTGCAATTTTCTTGTCAGGGTGGCCCAGTTTCAGTAGGAGAGGAACAAAGGTGGATAGACCTGCCCTCTGTGACCCTCAAAGTGCTCAAATGCCAGAAGTAAGTGGGAGGTGAGCTGCCCCCCTCCTTCAGGGGCTTGAGGATACCCTCCTCAGGGGACCCAGCTCTCTGCAGACTCTACACAGAGAGTGCCAAACCACAGGCTTTTACTCATCTCTGGCAAATGAATGGCTAACGTGTATGAATTAACTGCACCAACTTCTGGTGATCCTGTGTTGGACGAGACACTATGGTATAATGTCTGTAGATATTTCAGCTAGATAAACCAATTCTCCGTAAAACACTCACAGCACCATGTTACAAAGATGATAGAAATATAAGTATTAATCCTATCTGTACCAAAGAAGTATATAATAAGCTCCAGAAAGGGGGAAAAGGTTACCTAAGGCCTTTTATTTATTGCTAAAACTCATATAAAGAGTACTTAAGTTGGCAGCGCTTGTCAAAACCATCCACAAAGCCACTAAGTTACAATAAAGACATGTCTACAGTGCCAACCACTCTTAGGTGAAGGGGAGCAGGAGTATGAAGATCACAGTATGAAAATGGACAGTTGTGCACCAGCCAAAAGTTCTCCTGTACTGAAACCGTTCACTTGTGGTTTGACAGCTTTAGGGGCTGGAATACTGTCTCAGCTTTAGGGCTGGATTGCAGCCTCTGCTGAGCATTGATTCTTACCATTTATGATCCTTCCAGCAACTGCATTGTTTAGTATGGGCGATGAAAATATGGGAGACAAAGGAGAAAATCTGGGTAACCTCGGGATTGTATTTTACCTGATGAGGGAAACCCTTCAATAAATAATTAAAGAGTGTTAGCAGAGGAGGAAGATTGCCAGGATAAAAGTTGTTTTAATAAGATCCATGCTGCTTTTAATACTGCTTGATGGCAAAACATTTTAAATAAAAAGATATAATTTAGATGAGTGTTTGAACAGTGGACCTATTACTTGGCTGTATTATATTTTCAGGTGGGTGAATTAAATAATTGAAAAAATTCCTGGCTGCATTGGACCTTTTAACATCTCTCAGTTTAAAGGGCAAGATTACTAAATTATTTAGCTCACTTCATAGATTTTGGCATCGGAGTAATAAGGAGCAGAACAAAATCGCCACATAGTTCTGCTAACATACATCATGAAAGGAGAAATTAAAGAAATGTTGGAGTGTATCTCTGTGAGGAAAACTCTGACCAAGAATACAGTTTTAACTTCCCCCTGAATGTCTTTTCAGTCCCAAATATGTATTTCTTTGCCTATTATTTTCACTATATTTTGAAGAAAGAATAAAAGAACACAAATGCCTTCATACTACTTTAGGCATGTTTTAAATACTAACTTTTAACAAAGCAATAAAATGCACCCTCCATGCCTATCTCCCCTAGTACCTTTTGGTGTCTACATTTCTGCCCACCACCACTTTGTCTGACAAGGGACACCAGGGCTGTTTAGGAGTCACAAAAGAGGTATCACCAGGGCTCTCTCTGAAGGGGCCTTTTCTGGTGCATGTGCTCAGAGTCTCCTAGAAGACACCCGTAACACCGACTTCAGAACGATGGGCGTGCCAGCACCATGGTTGTGACCAGTTTATCCAGCATCCTGGGGAGGAGGGAGGGTGCTCTTTTATATTGGGAATTTGGAGATCTGGATTCTAGGCTAACTTTGGCTCAAACCTCCAAGGCTGAAACCCATGTGGGAGCATGATGTCTTGGTTTTATCAGGCCAGACTACAGTGCTTGAGCACTCTTCCTATCCTCTGTGCTGAAGCTGACATGGATCTCTGCAGAAATCAATGCAGCCGGAGAGTCCTCTGACAAAAAAATTGTTAGGAACTAGGTCTGACTGCCACGACATTTTGCGCAAGTATTCCTTAATGCAAAAGACAAGTGTTCCTAGCATCTTCTGCAGAGGAAGATGCTAGGAACAGCTTCATGTACATCCTGTTGCAGAGTTAGGAATCACTCTCTCCCTGAGGACCCTAGGTTTGCTAATGTGTAGTTGTCCAACTTCAGCAGGTATTCTTCCAGTGTGGCTGATCACCTGGTATCTGCTGATCCGAGCTGCCTGCTGGGAGAGGAGTACAGCTGACTCACAGATGGGGAAAGGCCCCAAGCTCTGGTGTCCCATTTCTCGATGAATCAATTAGCCAGTGGAACTGAAAAACACACATTGGTCTCCCAATTAAACTTGGGTCTATTATGCTTCCACTAGGCAGCATAGCTTCTAAAGGAGCAACAGAGAAGGAGCAAACAGCCACACATATATGTGCTGGTTTTGGCTGGGATAGAGTTAATTTTCTTCCTCATAGCTAGTATGGGACTATGTTTTGGATTTGTGCTGGAAACAGTGTTGATAACACAGGGATGTTTCAGTTATTACTGAGCAGTGCTTGCACAGTCAAGCCCTTTTCTGCTTCTCACCCCACCCCACCAGCGAGTAGGCTGGGGGTGCACAAGAAGTTGGGAGGTGACATAGCTGGGACAGCTGACCCCAGCTGACCAAAGGGATATTCCACACCATATGATGTCATGCTCAGCAATAAAACTAGGGGGGAGGTTGGCGGGGGGACCACTGCTCGGGGACTGGCTGGGCATCAGTCTGTTGGTGGTGAGCAATTGATTTCATTTGCATCACTTGTCTTTCTTGGTTTCTTTTTCTCACTTTTTTTTTTTTTCCTTTTCATTACATCATCATTATTATTATTGTTGTAATTATTATTATTAATATATATTTATTATTTTATTTTATTTCAATTATTAAACTGTTTTTATCTCAACCCACAAGTTTTTTCACTCTTACCCTTCCAATTTTCTTCCCCTCCTCCCTGTGGTGGGAGTGAGTGAGCTGCTGTGCGATGCTTAGTCGCCGGCTGAGGTTAAACCACAACCATATGAAATGTTCAGATAATTTCTTTGCATGCTGTTCATATATCTTTTCTTTAGATTTTCAGTCCTATGAGTAAAAGCATATTCTTCAATACACTGTCTGATTGTTTACAGGTGTTCCTTATAGCATCAAGGAGCCTTGAAAGGGATACTGAAGAACACGAGAGGCCTTATGATCAAAGGTTGTGATTACATGCAAGTTAAAAGAGATAGGTCTCTGAATTTTCTCATCAGGGTGTGGGGTTGACTGTTCTGTCATATATGGAGTTGTTCTTGATGGTTGGCTTTCAGCAGGGTAATGCTTTAGAAATTATTTTGTTTGGTCACTTTTGTAGGAAGCTTCTTACATTGTTTTTGAGTAGGACCCCAGTGTTATGCCATTATGTTTATTTTAGTCAAACTCATGTGCCAAAGGATGTACAGACATCACAGCACAGTTTTAGATAAGCCAACAGATGAATGGATTTTCTAAAATAAAAGCTTATCAGATTAAGCTAAAAGTCTAAAGATGGACCAGGCTACCCAAATCTACACCATGTTATCTTATCAAAACATTTCTGTTGGAACATTTTACATTCTCTTTTGTCTGAAAAGTGTCCAATTCATATCGGCCATTTTTCTATAAATCAAACCGCTATAATCCAAATTTGCAAGTCTGAAACAATGGGAAAAGTTCATGTGGCCCTCAGTCACCAGGTGCTGAGTTTTGCACCAACTAAGGTAAGCCCCTGAGCCGACATCCAGAGTCATTTAGATGACTCATTTCTTAGTCTCCTGAATTTCAACTGATATAGAAGTGATGCACCTAAATTGTAGTGATGATCCCATATACCTTTCTGGATTATTACTTTTTTCCAACTAGAGTCATTAAAAAAAATAATTAGCAGTCTGTTGTTGGCAGCTGCACACTATTACCTCAGCAGTAAGGTTATGGAATCTGATTTGTTTGTACTGTTTGCACAGTATAGGAAGCCTTTCTAAAATCAAGATCCATGTTGTGTACTGCTTCATTTATGCTGCATTATTCCAGTGCCATCAGGAACGTTCATCAAGTATGACCTTCATTTAATTAGTCCATCCAGTTTCCTCTTGGTATTATTTCCTGCTATATATGTATGGGATCTACGTTAGTCAGCCTGCAGCCTCTGGTACTTGCTGTAGCCTGATATTTTACATTTTTTCTTTTGCTGCTTTCACAAAATTCATGGATTCTCTCTCTATGGTTCTGGTTCCTCATAAACTTTTTATGTTCTTAAAGATTTATGTCCAAAAAGGCTTTAAGATGATGTCAGAAGTCTTGCTCAGAAGAAAAAAAAAACAGACATTTTCAAGCCATGTTGATATTCTCATTCTTCTGCAAATAGTTAAGCAAATACAGTAATGTATTTCACACATAGTTTTTCTTAGTGGACAAGAATAACAACAGGTGCAAAACAGCACAAACTCCAGCTCCAACTTCTACTTTCTCATGTAAACAGTGGCTTTTACTTTATGACAAACATGTGCAAGTCATTTGCAACCAGCTTAGGAGAGAAAAAATGAAGATTGTCATTTGGACCAGATGACCTTGAGAGTATCTTTTCAATGTCCCACAGAGTGGCTAAGCTTTCTAATTAATCATTTGGATACCTAAAAAGAAGGACCAGAGGAATATTTTGTGAGAATTGCTCACAAATGAGGAAATATCAAATGGTGACAGAAAATGACAACATGAGTTAGAAAACAAATCAAGCTTATAGGAAAATTTCCATTACAACAAATGACACTATATTTACATTTAAAATGAAAATATAAGCCTATACTAATATCAGAAGTCTTATAAGCCTCAGAATCATAGTACAGCAATAACAACTGTATTATGATACCATGTCATGAAAAAGAGAAGAAGCGTATTACAATAGATGTTTTTGAAGTATAAGTCATGCTAAAAGAATACAGATTTAGTTCCTATGTAGACAACTCTGGAAGTATAAAATTAACCATTTTAAAGATTTTGACCGCATTAAACATAAACACAACCTTTCTGGATGACCAGCTTTCTTCACAAGCCCTGGGAACAGCTCTCTAATGTCACTTCCAGTCCAAACTAAAAAGACATGAATCTTATGTTTACTTCTCTGTCATCACAATTTCTTGACCACCTAAGGCCTCTTTTTTCAGCAGCGGTTATAGCAATTTGATTTGCTGGAACACACTGAGAAAGGCTACGAGCCAGACTCCCTACTCCCTCAGTTGGGCAGAATTAACTGTAAAAAAAAGTGTGAAAAAATCAAAACAGCTGAGAAAACACAACACAGTCTCCCTGGTAAAATCATATTTGGTCTTTGGAAGCAAAGAGTTGTGACTCGGGAGCTGCTGGCTATATACAGTATGTGGCAGAAAAATACTTTTCCTTACAGAGGCCCCAACTCTGCCACCTTTAACTCTCAGTAGTGGAGCAAACACACACACTCACATTTAAAAAAACCCTGTGTTTTACTAAGATGGTTTTATTTCAGCAAAACTTTATATAATTACTTTTAAAGTGACAAAAGGCATGAACAAGTTTGTAGAGAGCAGTGCCCCAAAGTCCCCTTTCTTGAGTGAGCAGCCATGTACCACTGCGTTAGGAAGCCATGTACACTTGCAGAGTTTTCTTCTTGCCAGTGCCCCCATGTTGAAAATTTTGCATCCTTCTGTGCAGAAGTTTCAACAAGAGAGATGTGGCTCTTTTTTTTTTTCATGACTTCTGTAGACTCCCAGCAATCTGCAGACCCCAATGAGGAAAATCTGAACCCTGAACCCTCTGAACCCTGGTACCACAAGTTGGCATTATCATCTCTTCCAAACAGGTTTGCAAATAAAATGGCCTGTGTGTGTATTTGATAGTCGTCATCCATTTATGCTTACCAGATTGGTTTTTAAGGTCGCAGTTCAATATCTGCAGAGAAGTTTAACCTTTTAAAATTTTCTGGGGAAAACACAGGCCCTGCGGACTTTCAGGTGTCTAAGAGCTTATTAGGAATTTATGGGTCTCGTCTCTGACCTTGCGTTCCTTGAATTGGGCTTGTATTCTGCTTTAAATGCCATGGGGTTTTATGTTTAGTGTAATTAATATGCAGTTAGTTCCTCTTATTTTAACTGCAGCCAAAACACTGAGCTGCTACTCAGTTTGAACAAGGACAGAAATACAGTGATGCATATTTTCTTCCCTATTTAGCTGAAAGTGATTTGTAAGAGATTTAGAATTACATAATGCCAAAGTGACAGAAAGCGCATTCATATAAGCACCTTTCTAATCCTACCCTGGATTGCAATGTTATTTGCACCAATTAAGATAAAATGTAATTCTACTGAAATCAGATGAGTTATTCTCAGGTATGTGAGTTGCCATAAAGCACAAATAATGGTGTTGCGGCCTCCAGACAACCACAGTTTTAGTATTTAGTATTTGACAGGATACAAAAGTAAGAGTAAGAGTAAGAGTAGTTACCCTTACCATTTCCATAGTCAGGTTTAGCTGATTGAATTCTGCACTTATCATAGCAGAACTGAATGAGAAAGAGATCAGACAGAACAATGTTTTCCTCTCCACAAAAGTATTTTCAAATATGTTTTCTGAGATTTAAAGAGAAATCACAGCAAAATTGTAATCCAAGCAGAAGAAATACAGGCAACAAACAATTTAAAACAAAATTACTCTCCTGTTTTTCAAACTTGTCCATGAGACATGAGTCCTGGACTTGTATTAGCATCTCACTGTGTCAGTGCAGACCTTTGAAGGCTATTCAGGGGAGAAAAGAAATTACCAAGTAGTTTTACAGGGAAAGATGTTTCTGGTTTCCTTTTCATGGCAATTTCACAGAGAATGTTTGATAAAAGGATGCTATAAATGTAGGCCCAGGAGTGGAATGAAGCAATACAAATCCTTTTTTCCAGACTTTTTATGTCCTAGAACTGCGGTTGCCAAGAAAATGAGAGCCTTGTTAGCATGTAGCACAAGCTAACAATTACAGCCTGACCTGTGCTGACTCTGGGAGAAGATGAGAAGATGGTAGTAGACCTGGAGCCAGAATAAGGCAGAGGGAAGAGGAAGAGCTGAACCCAGTGACATGCAGAGCAATAACTTTCAGTACTCTCAGGTATGAAGAGGTTACAAAAAATTTGTGTTCTGTTGATGCTGGGGCTCAGCCACATTTCTTTTAATGCTTTGTCTGAATATTTAAGTGAACAAAAACTTCAGGGCCTAATGCTCTGTGAGTCTTCCAGACTAGCAAGTTTACTGATGCATGGGGAAGCTAATGAAATCTCAAAAATAAATTACCTGGGTACTGCAGCAGAGATAGTTATGAAAACGAAAGCATTTGCTTTTAGCAGTGATTTTCTCTAGGAGAATCTTTAATTGCTATGTTGAGCAATTCTGTGATATGGTAATGTCTAACATATGTTGGCTTGCACAATTAAGACCTTTTGCTTGTGTTTCTAGTACCCAGGAAAGTTGGCTGAGTCTAAGCAACTGTTTTCTAATTTGATTATATATGACAATATTAATGGTCCAGATGTTTATTCGATATATTTAAATTTGTTTATACTTACTTGGGACAGATCCAGGATGCAGTGGAAACATAGCAAGTTTAATTAATTTCAAATTTCCAGCTTATTTCCTTTGTTGACGCTCGGCCTGATGTTAGGAGTAATGTCCTGTGTTGTTCTTGGAACCTAGTAATAGCTAATGTATCTGATACTTGTGTACTTCTACTTTATTTTCCCTCAGTATTCTCAGATATAAACAGGCTGTCTTCCAGAGGCATGAGTTCAAACCCAGCCATGCAGTTACACCACTTGCAGTATGTCAAGATTTGCCCAATATTCTCCTCTGAAATACTTTGTTTGGATGTTTGGAGTCAAACTGATCTCTGTTTCATGTTAGCTTCATTAATAGACATGTAATTGTAATATAATTAAGCAATAAAGCTTCTATCTCAGAGCAAGTTCTACACATGCATTCCACTTCTATAGCTTGTAATTATCCAATAAGAAATCTTGCAGTCATTGTCATCACTTTATTGCAGTATTTTGTGTTCTTTTTACATGGGGTGAATAATAATGACAACTGATTAATTTTGTCAATTAATTATCAAGTAATGTTTTCACAAAAATGTTTTCTCCTACTCAGCCAACTCTATAGATGGTCAGGCCATATTAATAAAATTAATTATTTGCAATTTTGCCCATTATTTCATGAATAATTTATCTGGAAATAATTGGTACAGATTCTCAGATGCTTGTAATCAGAAGAGCTCTGTTGGAACCTGGAGAATTTTACTGATTAAAACCAGCTGAAAATTTGACCCATCTGCTGCTATGGTGGCCTTAGTGTTGGAACATAGGCTTTAACAGAGTATTAATTTGTCTAAGCTAAGATTGTTTTACTTTTAAAGTTTTGTTAACTTTCTTAACATAAGTACTCTCACAACCTTAATGATAGCATTCATTTGAGTTTAGTTGGCTAAATCTTGAAAATCTTTTCAAAAAGGCATCAGTTGCTCAAGAAAACATACGCTTCTGAGAAAACCACAGACAAACCATGATGTTTTAAGAGCTACATAAGGACAATCCCTTTTATATACTGATCATGACACTCAATGTCAGTCATAAGTGCTATGCTCTCAGTTCCTGCTCTCATTTCTGTAGGTACTATTGCAATTGCAAGATTCACAATCAAAATAACTTTGTACTGGCCTTCCCATGGCACCACAGTGAGGAACATTAGAGTTGTTAAAGAAATGTCTTTGTCCCAAATGTCTTTATTCTACCAGTAACAAATACAGTCACCGAGCAGCAGCTCCTGGGGATAGTAGGTGGATCAACATCTCAGCATGTGCATTATCTAATGAAGCTGGGTGACAATTTTAACATGTCATTCGGAAAAGATCACAAAATTCAGATTGTGAGTTTTCTGTGTAATGCTCTAACTTGTAAGCAGACTAGCAAAAGGACATCTGAATTGTGTAGATTTCTGTTATATTGCAAAAGCCTTTCAAACAAAAATGGAAAAGTAAATAGTTTAAGAGGAGTTAAAGGTTATTTTTGACCAAAACTTTTAGAAGAAAAGGTTATGTTCTCCCTCATTAAATTGCAAGAAATGTTCTCTCCTGTCCCTTCTATCAGAAACAACAATGGTGAAACTGAATTAAACTGCAGCATGAAGAACATTTAACAGCATTTGTAAGGCCCCATTTTCACTTCAGCAGAAAGGACAATATTCCTGCAAGGAAATGCTGAGACTGAAAGTGGCAGAGTGTATTTATAAATGCACTTCCTCAGTTTTATTCAGGAAGTTGGGAACTAGTTTGTGGGACTCCATGTGAGTGAGCAGGGGGACGAGGAAAGAATGGGGTTCCACAGAACTGGGCACAAGAAAACCATTTTTTTCAGAGGCAATATGTACCCAAGGTACCAAAGGTACCCATTTTCCACATTCTTTCCTATAACAGAAGTTTAGCACAAAATGCTGGTACCATCCAATTCTTTTTGTTTGCAAGTGACCTGGTGAATATTGAATTATTTTTGATATTGTTGACCAAAAGAAAACAAAATGCCCAGAGGAAAAAGTAAATCGAAATGCCCCAAAAGATGCTCACACATTATTGGAAAAAATGTTTCTCTTCTTCTAATTATTCATATTGTTATGGTAATTCACTGAATTTTGTGCCCTGACATCTAATTTAGTGTTAAAACTATGAATCTTGGTAATATTGGCTAATGCCAATGTGGTTTTGTTGTTATTGTTCTTTACTTTGAAATTGGTTAGGCATTTTTTTTGGCAGATATTATTTACCACACCATCTAGAAAGATCTGTTTCAGTGGAGTGGGTAGCAGGTTTTTATGTACAGACATTGTGGAGTTTCATAATAGACTGTAAAGAATATTTTTGGTGTTTAGTTGTTTTTGCTAATCCTTATTTATTACTTTGCCGTGGGAAAAAGACCATATTAGTCTAGGTCTAATTGTGCACAGACCTTAATTTTTGGGCTGAAGGTATTTGACACGCTACAAAACTAAAAGTAAGAATAAGAGTAAGTGAATTTAAATGTGTTTGAAGAATCACTTCAACTTCTTTTGACAAATTATAATTTAGCTAGTTTGAACTATTATTTCTTTGAAGTTCATATTTTGTATGTGTCCTACAACACATAATTTATAATATTCCATATGTAAGTAATAAAAACTGCTCACATATAAAATGATCTGATTTAGCATTTATGCCTCGTATTCTGAGTGTGTTTTCAGTCATATAGACTTTTTCATAGATTCAGCTCTACACCACTTCTGAATTTTAATTGCTCTTTTAGTAGGTAGGTGGATTTCTTTCTTTATAATGAGACAGAATAGCTAAGGGATGTGCTGATTACCAATGGGACAGTTTACTATTAATTTCAAGTACAGCTCCGTTTAGTAATTTGTAAAGTAATTACTGAAACATTTTTTCTCTTCAAGGAAGGGGATGTTTCCTTTCTTCCCTATGTTAGCATCTTTAAGGACAACCTCGTTTTAGCAACAGACTGGTCCATCCCAATACTCAGGAAAATGATTATACTTGTTAGGATATCAGGTTGGGTAAACAGGAAGCTAACAACATGGAAGTGAGGACAGGCTACAAAGAAGGACTAGAAAAACACTGTCTGGTTGTGCAGGGATGGTGCTAGGAAAGCCAAAGGTTGTCTGCATTTGAAACTGGCAAGTGTTGTTGAGGGCAACAAGAACTTCTACCACTGTATTATAGCAAAAGGTGAACAAGAAAAATGTGGGGCCATTGCTGAGTAAGGTGGATCATTTAGTGACGGCAGGTGAAGATAAGGTGATGCTTTCTGAGCCTTGGTGTTCAGGGGATATACCTATAAACTAGCAAAAGGGGAATGTTGCATCCATCTTCAGAAAGGGCAAGAAAATGGGGAACTACTCAGTACTCAGCCTCACTTCTCTCCTGGAAAAATCCCAAAGCATATCCCCCACAAAACCATTTACAAGCACACAAAGGAGAAGATGATTAGCTGATTGGGTGATTAGCCAGCATGGACTGATGAAGAGTAAAACTGATTGCCTTCTATGATGAAATAATCTGTGGATCTGTTGATCTGTGGGTGAAGGGGGAGGGGTGGATGTTGTCTGTTCTGATTTTAGCAAGGCTTTTGACATGGTGACCCACAGTATCCTTGTATCCAATTTGGTATGTTACAGTCTAGATTAGGGGTGTATTAGATGGGTGAGATGTCCAGTTCATATGGTATTGGGTAATGGTTCATACTCTGCCTGGATGCTGGTCACAAGTGGAGTACCATGGGGTTCTGTCCTGGGGCCTGTTGAATTTAACATGTTTATCTACAACCTGGAGGAGGCAGTGGAGTGCACTCTTTATTCAGCACTTTTTAAATAGAATCATAGAATGATAGAATCGTTTAGGTTGGAAAAGACCTTTAAGATCATCCAGTCCAACCATTAACCTACACTACCAAGTCTACTCTAAGCCAATCAAGGGTAGACTAGACTAAACCGTGTCCCCAACTGCCACATCTACCTGTTTTTTGAACACTTCCAGGGATGGGGACTCCACCACTTCTCTGGGCAGCCTGTTCCAATGCTTGACCACCCTTTCTGTGAAGAAATTTCTCCTAATTTCCAACCTATACCTCCCCTGGCGCAGCTTGAGCCCATTTCCTCTCATCCTATCGCTAACTACATGGGAGAAGAGACCAACACCCACCTCACTACAACCTCCTTTCAGGTAGTTGTAGAGAGCGATAAGGTCTCCCCTCAGCCTCCTCTTCTCCAGGCTAAACAATCCCAGTTCCCTCAGCCGCTCCTCATAAGGCCTGTGCTCCAGACCCTTCACCAGCCTTGTTGCCCTTCTCTGAACACGCTCCAGCACCTCAATGTCTTTAGGTCCAGTCCATATACACATTAGACTGCATCTGGAAAACTCCACACTGTTTTAGGCCCCCCCCCACCCCCCATTATAAGAAAGACTGGCGTGAGTTCAGCAGAGGCCACCTGTGAAGAGAGGCTGGCCTCATGCATCCCAAGAAGAGACCACTTCAGGGAGACTGAGAAGAGGAGAGTGTGCCTGGAGGCTGTATATCCAAGAGGAAATTTCTGAGAAAAGAGCCAGGGTGTCTATACTGAAGTCTGTGGTAGGAAAAGTAGAGACAGTGGTCTTAAATTAAAACAGAGTAAGTTCAGACTGGATGAAAGAAAAATAATTTTCACAGTGAGGCCAACCAAGCAGTGGAGCAGGTTGACACAGGCTGTGCAGCCTTCATCCTGGGATGTTTTAAAGGCTCAAATGGATGAAGCCCTGAGCAACCTGGTGTGATCTCATAACTGACCCTGCCTTGAGCAGAGGGGTTGGACTAAAGACCTCCTGAGGTCCCTTCCACCCTGAATGGTTCTGTGAGATTCTGATTCCCAAGCACTTCTTGTGGGTTTAGGTTGACAACTCCCATTGGCTTTGAATGGCAAATTTACACATTGTTAGTCACTTACAAAAATCTAACTGATTGTGCATGCTCCCACGCCAAGCATATATGCTAGCATGTGAACTGCACCCTGCCCTTTGTGCTAGACATCACGCAGAACAACACCTTCACTAGAATTATTTTTGGTGGTTTGAAAACAATTTGGGCATTATAAGAAACTTGGGCTTTGTGCTGTTGAATAGCTAATTTTGCAGCGTAAAGAGGTGCAAAAATCAAACATCACAACATGTTCCCATTTCACGTCCATTACCTTATATTTTTGTTGCATCTATAAATGAGCTACATAAATCAGGAAAGGCTTCACTGGCAGTAGCATTACACACAGAAGCAAGAACATATCATTACATTTTTCAAATGGTTTCATTGTCTCTGTATCATTCTTCTTTCTTATTCTGTCAATGTTATTCCTGTATTTTGAGGTCCAATGTTTTAAATTAATCACTTCAAGCTTTTCTGGTGCATTCTAATGCAGTCTGCTCTTTCAGTTTTCTGTTTTTAATGGAATTACCTTGAGTCACTTAATTTAGAAATTCTTTTCATCTAAAACCTAATTTTCCTGTAAGAACTAAAAAAAGTACAATCTTGCAGCTGTAGATAGTTTTAGATACCCTTCAGCTATAGACATAGTTTAGAAAGATTTTCTCTTTCAATTACAAAATTAGTATTTGTTTGACTTTCCATTAAGACGTCAAGATTTTTTTTTATGACTACACCTTCAATATCTCTTACTCCTTTGTTATATTTTTTTATGCCTTAAGTTGCTTCAGGCATATATATATATATTTACTGTTTTAATAAAATACACTTCCTCATCAGATAATTTCACATGTTTGTCACTTATCAATTTTTATGAGCATCATCACTGGGAGTTTAACAGGAATGTACCTTATGTTTTAGGGGAGTTACATATTTCAGAGCTAGTAATGGTAAGAACTGCCTTGGCAGGCAAAGAATCTCATTAGTGAGAGTTCACCAGGTGTTCATAAGGATATTTTCCTTATGGGACAAATGGAAAATTACAAAATTAGGGTTTTTTCAAATGACAAAGATTGCTGTTTCTTTAATATGAATTGGGAGTGCAGCAGAACCCAGGTCCACATTTTTTCCTGTGAATAACAGGAGACAATTTTCTGGCAAGGAAGAAACACCATTGTGGGAAAATGGTCCTGGTTATTAACTTTAAACAGGAGTCACAGTCAAAACTCCCCAAAAAGGCCTTCATTTTTCTGGGTCATTTACTTTTTCAAAATGTTTTGAAATTCAAAACAAACAAACAAACAAACAAACAAATGAACAAACAAAATGGCAATCAACTGACATGTACTTTCAGGGAGTTTTTTCCATCTAGCAGCAACTACTTTTGCAAAGATATTGCCCAGCTTTGAACGTCTTTTAAAAAATGGAAATCAGAAACATTTCAGTCATCCAGATAGGTAGCAATTCACATGGAGGACTAAAATTAATTGTGGCAAGTACGTACTGTGGTACCGGCAACGTGTATTACTCTGCTGAAAATTGTATTCATGATCTTCAGTTTATCAGTATGTTCTCAGGACCTGGTTTTGTGGCATTGTTTTGAAGCTGTATTGCATTCTTTCTTTCTTTGATGCATGACTTTAAAGAATTAACTGGATTTGCCAGATCATTTAATATCTTTTCTCTGAAAAGCTCTTTCTTGGAAACTTCCTAAGAAATTCTAAAAAGCACTGGACTTTTAAAATAATAAAGCCATATAAAAACTATTAATTTGTAGTTTTGAGGAGCATTGAAAAACAAGCCCTTCTATTGTGTTCTTAAGATTTACTTTCTTAAAAATATAGGAAAGCATTAGAAAAAGTGAAACAGCATGTCCGATAAGGCAGTTTCTGTACAACATAAAAATTATGATGTCAGCTTCTATGGCCAGGCAGTCAACAACAGTGAGGCAATATTATGGATGTGTGCTGCTATGGTTTCAGCTAATATGTACAAGTGCCAAAGGGGATCACACAGAAGAGGTATTTGTACACGCAAGTGGTGACCAGTTATTAAGGATGAGCTGTCTTTAAATGACTTCCACACTTACACTTCACCTTGTTCCAAACGATGAGTTTCCCTACCAGCTACAGAAACCAGTACATTTTTACCAGGTGGTCACTAATCTTAGAGAGACCTTTGACTTTGACTGTATAACCTTAACACAAATACACATGTATTCCATGCTGGAATCTGGACCAGCAGATATGGTAATAATTCCTTGAGCATTTTTGTATACTTTGCTCAGAATATTTAACCTATACTTAAAAGACCATGCTGAACATGTATATTTTGAACCCAAGTATTATATTTGTGCATAACTTCAGAGCAGAAAATATGACTTTTAGAAATACATGAAATGTTTCTGTATCTGTCTAGTCAGGTAAGCTATTGATATTAAACTGAATGACATTTAATGACAGGAGGACCTGGGAAACTACAGGCCTGTCAGCCTGACCTCAGTGCCAGGGAAGATTATGGAGAGGTTCATACTGAGTGAAATCAACAGGCAAGTGCAGATCAACCAGGGGATCAGGCCCAGCCAGCATGCGTTCATGAAAGGCAGGTCCTGCTTGACCAACCTGATCTCCTTTTATGACCTGGTGACCCGCCTGGTAGATGATGGAAAAGCTGTGGATGTCATTTACCTGGACTTTAGCAAAGCTTTTGACACAGTCTCCCACAATATTCTTGGGAAGCTGGCAGCTCATGGCTTGGAGAGGTGTAGTCTTCGCTGGGTAAAAAACTGGTTGGGTGGCCGAGCCCAGAGAGTAGTGGTAAATGGAGTTAAGTCCAGTTGGCAGCTGGTCACGAGTGGTGTTCCCCAGGGCTCTATTTTGGGGCCAGCCTTGTTTAATATCTTTATCGATGATCTGGATGAGGGGATTGAGTGTGCCCTCAGTAAGTTTGCAGATGACACCAAACTGGGTGGGAGTGTCGATCTGCTGGAGGGTAGGATGGCCCTGCAGAGGGACCTGGACAGGCTGGACTGATGGGCCGAGGCCAACTGTACGAGGTTTAACAAGGCCAAGTGCCGGGTCCTGCACTTCAGTCACAACAACCCCATGCAACGCTACAGGCTTGTGGAAGAGTGGCTGGAAAGCTGCCTGGCCGAAAAGGACCTGGGGGTGTTAGTAGATAGCCGGCTGAACATGAGCCAGCAGTGTGCCCAGGTGGCCAAGAAGGCCAACAGCATCCTGGCTTGTATCAGGAATAGTGTGGCCAGCAGGAGCAGGGAGGTGATTGTGCCCCTGTACTCAGCACTGGTGAGGCCGCACCTGGAGTATTGTGTCCAGTTTTGGGCCCCTCACTACAAGAAAGACATTGAGGTGCTGGAGCATGTCCAGAGAAGGGCAACAAGGCTGGTGAAGGGTCTGGAGCACAGGCCTTATGAGGAGCGGCTGCGGGAACTGGGGTTGTTTATCCTGGAGAAGAGGAGGCTGAGGGGAGACCTTATTGCTCTCTACAACTCCCTGAAAGGAGGTTGTAGTGAGGTGGGTGTTGGTCTCTTCTCCCATGTAGTTAGTGATAGAACGAGAGGAAATGGGCTTAAGCTGCACTAGGGGAGGATTAGGTTGGAAATTAGGAAAAATTTCTTTACGGAAAGGGTAGTCAAGCATTGGAACAGGCTGCCCAGAGAGGTGGTGGAGTCACCATCCCTGGAAGTGTTCAAAAAACGGGTAGATGTAGCACTTTGGGGACATGGTTTAGTCTAGTCTACCCTTGACTGGTTTAGTGTGGACTTGGTAGTGTAGGTTAATGGTTGGACTGGATGATCTTAAAGGTCTTTTCCAACCTAAATGATTCTATGATTCTATGATTCTATGACAGGAGGAATGAACTCATTTTCAAGTAATAGAGGTAAAACTTTCGGTCCTTTGAAGTCCCATGGAATTTTTTATTTTATTTCAGTGGGACCAGACTTTTTCTCAGAGTCTGTCTCTTGTTCGATGTGTAATCTGTATTGAAACAACAAAGCTTGGTACCTTACTTTGTTTACATTTAAAATTGCTTACTGCATTCTTACCTCTTTCACACAGGTGATACATGCCCAGTTAAGTTTGGACTTCCTTTAGAGAAAGCTGCTACCTTTAAATAGCTCTCTCTAGACTGGTAGGTTCTGTGTCTCGTTAACCATCAGATTGACAGATTTCTGTGTCTAGTCATTTCTTGTGACACAGCCTCACCTGAAGCACGTCATCTCCTTGGGCACATGACTGAATGCCTTCATTAATCATGACATTCGCATTAGTCAGACACTGAGGTCACCCTTGCTAACAGCTAAATGTCAGCAGAGAAAATTCCACAGGCCTAATGGAATTTGCATTTAGAACAGTAACGTCTAAAAAAATCTTCTGATTCCTGATGTTATGGATTTTCTGTGTCAGTAAAAAAACCCATCCTTTAATACTTAAACACAGTAATATTTAATCTCCTTTTAGCTAAACTGAAATGTGCTGTGTTTTGTGAATATGTATTATCTGCTGTTGACAAATATTAAAAATTATCTGTGTTTTAAAGTTAAGCCTAATGTTGTAAAAGTGTAGAAAAGAGAATCATTGAGAAATAGTTCTTGTGGGTCAGAGAAAATATACATGGATATCTCCAAGCCTTGGGCATACCCATAAAAATATTGTCTGTTTTGGAACACAGTGTCTCATCTCCTATATCAATTATGCCAGTCAAAATTGGACTTGCTGTACATTCAACATGTATTTCTGTAATATATCAGTTTAGAAAAAACACAGTAACTGGTCATTTATGACACTAACAAAAACCCTTTTACTTGTGCCAGGAATAACTGCACATTTTCAGCAAGAAAAAAAAGGAATGTTTTTACTATGTAAATAATAGATAAAGAACAACAAAAACCCCATAATCCAGCTATCTTCTCTCCAGGGAAAAATAAACCCTATAAGCCCAATTTGTGTAGAAAGATCCATTAGGCAGGAAGTTAGTAAACCAGAGTCTGGCCTATGACTCTGAAGGGAATAAGTTAATGTTGGGAGTTTGGTGCCTTAAATAAGAAATTGTGGAAGGAAGGAAGGAATTTCAGCATTTCATTATTTCTCATTAACAATTTGCTCTAAAAACACTTTGTCTGGACAAACATTTTACAATACTAGTGTATAAGCTGGAAGAACACTGAGTGTTATAATAAAGCTATTACTGTCAAGAGCCTACCTTGCGACTCCCAGCACTTCCGTCCTGTTTGTGTTCTGCATCCCTGGGATGCTTGCAGAGGTGTGTCATTTTAATACACACCAGGAAAAAAGAATAAGGTCTGGAGTATCATCTGTCTGAAGGTTAGATTGTGAATTGGGTTACGTACGATGAGATTTCTAAGTCTCAGAAGACTGTAACCTTATATGTTCTGGATACAGGTATGACATTTCACCGCTTTTATTCCATTAAGCACGGTGATCCATGCTGCCACTTTTTTAGTGGGATGCTGTGGATATCCTGACACACTGTGTATGCAAATTCAGTGTTCCCAATCTTAAGAAAGCGTATACGGGTAAGGTTTGGTTATCATATAATAAGCTTATGTGATTATTTTTTGTTTCTGTGCCTGACTTTGAAGTCTATGTGGCAATATATATATGCATTTACAAGCACACACTGTTCCTAATCTATTTTCCACTGAACACAATGCCAACCTTTGCCCTGACGGTAATGCTGGCTGACTGGGACCATATACATGTGCATTGATCCTGATGTTTACAAGATAGTTTTAACCGGTGTTTGTATGATACTTACGAAATGGCTAGTGTCTGTATTTTCTAATTCTTTCTCCCCTTTCAACAAGGAAGTGGAAAGATCATTTCATGCAGAAAGGTAAAGTGGGAACAGGATCAAGGATCATGAGGGAGGAAAAAATCAGAACTGGAAGAGCAGGATACAACAAAACCCCCTTTTTTTGTAATGTTGGACAGGTTTCTCTAACCTATTAGAAGTCAGAATCCCTTAGGTATTTTGAAAAATCCCACTTTGCCTCTAACAAGGCTGTTCTCACAGATGGGTCTGATGTGCTACTAATCGCTTATGAAGACCTTAGGACCCCACAAGGAACATGCCTGATACAAAGCTTTTGTGAAAATTACCCAGCTTGGATTTCCCGGAAATGCAGTCACAATGGTACATAAAAGACCAAAGGACTAAGGGTGTGATACAACTGTCATGAAAGCTACATGGGGATGGATCACTTCTTAAAAACACAATGGCAATATGTTTGTGGGTGATTCAGCAATGCTTGTATCGGTCCTGCAAGGATGACTGCGCATCTTAAACTTCTGCGACATAAAGATCAAAAATCACAAAATGGTCTTTGACGTCTGTGGTGGATTGTGCAACTGTTTAATGGGTTTATGCACAGTTACTGTACATTATGTTCCTTCAAAAAGAGTAGGCCAGGCTGTAGAGAGGAAGGCTGGTTGTTTATTTTGTTCTGCCTGCTGCACACTGGGTTGCACCAGGAACTGCCTGCAAGGAGAGAGACAACTTCTCCCCTGAGAGTAACAGGTGCTTCGTGGGAAGGCTGCTGCAGACTGTGAGGTGGGTGAGAGAGAGTGAAAAGGAAGGAGTAGAAGTCATCTCAGCACATTAACTGTCCTCAGCAAGGGCAGGAGTTGTCTCGGCAAGGGATATTGCAGGGGAGAGCAGGAAGCAGACATACAGCCTGACCTGAAGAATAACAGGTATCAAAACTAATACTCAGAACCCAGAAAAGAGTCTGGAAAGTGTTTTGTAACCTAGAAAACCTCTTGAAGTGGTTAAGTTGAAACATGGTGGGGAAAAAATGCACTGGTGCTGGACACAGAGATTGGAGCTATTCTGCTTTGTCTTGTGCTTAGTGCCGTCTAAAACCTATGCACTGTGCCTTCCATGTTCTGTCAAATATAGATTATGTCTGTATTTGTATCAGATTATATCCTAGTAATGAAGTCTCCATGGTGGTGGGGAAGAAGTTTTCTCTCAAATATTGATGTGACTATCAGCACTGAACCATCAGGACATCCAAGCTCTTGCTGTAAGTGCTAGCTACAGGGGAGCCCCACACTTGATATTTTAAATATTTGGGAACTCATAGGACTTCATTCTGTTGGACATTATGCACTAGTACATTGCCATTATTTTCCCTGGCATAAAAGTAGTAAGGAGTGAGGATTAAGGACTAGCAGGCAGGGTGGAAAGTTTTCCTAAGTTTTCTGTCTGCTGTACTCAATTTTTTTTTCTGCAGGCCTGCCAACCCTCAAAGATGTTTGGTGTGATTTTCTATATTTCATGCAAGATGAGTCTGACAAAAACTGTACGTGTTGACCTTGCATAGCATGCAAAGTACAGTAACTCAGAGCATGCTCAACTGTGCTATAAATTGCAACCAGAGACAGTCATTTTATCACTTTTGAATTGTCACTTGCTGACATTTCCATGGCTATCCATGGCAGTACAACCATAGAGCTGTACTGTATTCATCTAACCCACTTTAGCGTTATTCTCAGTCAGCCAGCACACAGTGGCTGCACAGCATTGAACAGTCAAACATTGTGTAGCATTGTCTCATCTTGATTCAGTCTCTACTGGCAACCACACCCCCTTGTTTATTCTGCACAGTCACAGTTCTGCAGCCCTCAGACCACTCTGTACTGTACCGTACTGCATACACAGTCTTGTGCCTCAACAATATAAGTCTTCTACCTATGTGCTTCTCTATCAACCCTACCCCTTGCTCAGAAGGTGCCAGAAGACACTTTCTATTTCAGTACTGGTTAACAGCATGTGATGATCCATATGTCTCAAACTGCTCCCTATAGCATGTGCCAAATTAGTACTTGGTGGTTCACAATGACAGTTTGCTGACTTAAATAATGTGTTCCGACAAAAATACAGGAGATGTAGAAATACGGGAGAGCAAGTTAATTCTCTTATTATTTGGTCAATCTGAGTGTTTGAAGTTATGGTTTCTCTTTCACTCCTTTTTCATTCCAGAAGCTTGTAATTGCCTTTTTGTTATATTTTTTTGCCCCCATCATTTGGCTTGATCCAATTTAATTTGGATCATTTTACTGATACCATTACCTTTCAACCAGCACAATGCCACAAAAAGTATGCTGTATGCCTAAGCACAACTGAAGGGTGGCAAATTATTTGTCTTGTGGGAATTACCACACAGGGACAGATAAAAAAATGAACCTTTTAAACAGTTTGAGCTCTGGAGAAAATGTATGCTAAACAGCACCCTGAGGCTTCCATAGTAGGGGTGGACGGCCGCTATGAGGTTGGAAGAACCCCTGGGTTACTGTAGGAGTTGAAGGATCATGAGAGGTGAGCTTCTGTTCTTCACAGACTATCTATCACAAGTATATTTGACAGAAGCTTTGCAGTTTCTATTAGAATACCTTTAACTTCTTGATCAATATGTGTTTTTGCCACAGGACCTTTTCCATTTACAATGTATAGAAAAAAGTAATATGAAGATGTTTGCCTTTAGAAAAGTCAATGTCCTCATAAAAAGCTTATAATGCTTAGTGATTGTTTTTTGGGGGAAAAGCCCACAACTTTTGGGTTTCTTCCTAGAAAATAACCTTTCCTTTCCTTACACAAAACTTCTAAACATAAAGTAACATCTTCATTTACCAAGGCAATTATTTATACAGATGCTAATATTTTGACATTTACTTAGCATCTGTTGTTTAAAAAAAATTATATATATACACCAAGAATTTAAGCTACTCTGTAGCCCCATACTATAGGCAAAAGATGGAATGGAATCATTTCAGCTGTTCCTAGACCTCAGCAACAGCAGAAATGTTGTTGTGGTCTGGCTGTGGCAGACCACAGGCATTACTTCACAGCTTGTCTGTCACAAGACATAACCACTAATATCCAACAATGAGAAACTAAGGAGAAAAACATGTTGCTAACTAAAGAAATAGTTACATTTCTTTGGTGGTGGAGCTAATTTAAGAGTTTGCCCTCCCACCACACTAAAATCTGTGGCTCCCTCAGTTGGGATGTGGCAAAGTACCAAACCAAAACTCCAAAATAAAAACCACATCTTGACCTCCTTTTTGGTAAAGTAAGCAGATGTAGCTCCTTTTATTTCTTACTGTTCTTGCAACTTTTTATACAAATACTGTACACAAAACAGTATGTAGGTGGGGCCATCACCTCACCTACAAGCTCCAGATCACAAGTCCCCTCTTTATACATCATTTTCTTATACGTCATTCTGTTATACAAATAATAGCTAGCAAATTTGCTCGAGACTACAAAAACAGCTCAAAGTACATACTCGGAGAGGGAACCTGAGTCTTCTTAATTCCCTCCTGTACCCTTTCCACTGGATTGCTCTACCACACCATGATGTGCCGTCCCAGTTAAGCAACTTCTGTTCCCATTCGATAGAGTGAATCAATGTTCTGAGATATGTTCCAGTAATATAGGTGTCTTTTTTAATTTAACTAACATAATAGCTCAGATCTGACCTCGTACCATGACTAAATATCTTTCCACTCCAGCACCTGGAGTCAGAAAGCCCCACCCGTCTTCTTACTGTAATTACCCTGCCACTTTAAAGTTAACTCTGAAATCTCAAAATTCCTAGTTTGTTTCAAATTGAACAATCCAGAGTATACTCTCATACTCATCCATGTGAGGTTTTTACTGTTCTGTCATCAGGAAAACACAAAAAGTTTAGAAAAAATAAGGACAAAATTTGAAAATATCTGCTCAAAAAAAAAAAAAAAAGAAAAGAAAAAAGAAACCAAATATAATGCAACAGCATTTGCAGGTAGTTGGTTAAGGAACACATCTACTAAGAAATTCAGTTATTTACAAGGTAGAGGCCACCATGCATAGCTGTTCCCCAAGGAAGCTATCTGCCAGTCCTACAGTTAAGTGCCACAGTCCCCATCCTTGGCACTCATGGAAAAACTTTATTTCAGGATGACTGTCCAAAAAACTTTAAATACAGGTGGCTACCTCAAATCTATGTGGTTCAATGAGGTCCACAAGAACTGTAATGTATAGTGTTTCTAGTCTGCTAGCTAATAGGATGAGAAATTTAGCAGCCATGCATCTTCTTTTTCCCAGCTGGTGTTAAAAAGGACATAAGCCCTGGGGCCTAGGTACTCAGTGTCACTTAGGGAAAGGGGCTTTTGTCCTGACTTTGCAGTGGTCCAGCTCTGCTTCTGGTTTGGGAGGAACCTATATTCCTTTGTGAGGGACTAGCACATTCCTTTCGGCCTTGCATTTAGACCTAGAGTCTTTTTTCCACCATGTACATGTCCCTAAATTGACCTCTATTGTGGATACTTTTTTACAGCTTCCACTTGCTTACATTGTTGGGTTTTTTGACCCCATGGTAAACTAATAACTGATGGTAATAACACCTGGCTTGTTCCCTGCCTCATTTTTACAGGTAGTTATTGTCAAAAAAGATCAAAATACAAGAATGTTCTGTATACCACATGCATATCTTTTATAGCATATTGCTGACCTCAAACTTAGGAAATGCATTTCCACCTTTTGATTCTTTCTGCTGTATTTCTGAAGGGGAACAGAGGAAGCAAACAAACAAAAAAAGATTTCATTGTATCTCCGCCCCCTTTCCCTGAGTAATTTCTCTGAGTTCAGCCTCAAAATTATGTCTAGAAAGTGGCAGGAACCAGCTCAGCACCACTGCCAAAAAAATACAAGGGGGATAAATTGTGCTTAGTACACAGGATCCAGAAGAGGGTTTTCCTCAGGCAAAAAAGCAAAGCAAAGACACATGCAGTAAGGACGACTGGGTGGAGGAAAGAAACAGTGAAAAAAAATAGCGGGGACTAGAATCAAATCATTGGGACAGAGAGATCAGAGTTAAAAGTAGATTAAAACTAAGAACAGAGAAGGAAAAGGTGGGTATATCATTAGGAGAACTGGAATAATTTTACTGAATGACAGTCAATTTGTAGTCATGCTTTGGAGGATGACAGAAATGCAAATCGCAGTTGCAGTACATAAACAGGAATAATGACAGGAGGCAGGAATATTTGAGAAAGTCAAAACCTCAGTGACATCCAAGACTGTACCAGGCGTTTTCTCATCTTGCATATATTATGTCTGGAATGAATAACATGTAAAGCAATCTCTGAGGATTTCAGGTACCTGCGATATTTTTTTCCTTTGGGTCTATCAGGGGACCTTTCATTTCCCTGTCTCCCTGCCAGCCTGTAAAGTCTCTGGAGAAAAGGCCAATGTGGGATGGGGAGATAGATGTGCAGGCACTTCACAATCAGTATCAACCATATTCCCAGTAGCCCTGATCAAACTGTTTGCAGATGCATGGACATCAAACACCATTGCTTTGTATAGAGAATACGTCAAGATTTCTCCCCAAAACTTCTAGCAGTGGTGGTACAGTTTTTAAAGGTATCTCATATTTGTGACTTGACAGCAATTATATCCCACACTGAGGGTAAGGACATAACACAGGGTACAGCTGATTCTTAGCAGCTGTTTTGTTTGCCCACACTTGGACCTATTGCACCTGTATAGAGCTACATATGACTCAGGCTGTGTGTTCAGTTCAGAAAGTTGGAAACTCTTCATAAGTGAAAGATCAGCTCCCTTCTAGAGGAAGTTTGTTAGCAAACATTAATTTTCCTTTGTTATGAAGACATGATACGGAGACAATTTTGTTAGATAACAAACACACCATAACTCATGTACTGAAAGGATATCCTTATAATATTTCTGTCTTGGTAAATGCAAGAATACTCTTCATATTGCACTGTGGGAGGTATTTTGATTGAAATTCTGGTGCTGGTAAAACAAATATGATTTCGCCAGAGTGAAATTGCATTGTGTATTTGTTACATGATGAAATGCCCATATACTGATGCAACTGTCCCTTTATCAGAAATAGTATAAATTGAGATTATTTCTGTTTGGCACACATAAACTGAGGTTAACACTTACATAGATAATTGTTCCTAAAACCCCCACAAATGTATCTCCTACTGACAAAAGTTTCAGGGAAAAAGATGTCAGCACGTCAAAGTGGACCAATACCAGAAGGCTTTTGCGAAGATCTTATTGCTGTTAATTCTTAGTAAGATCATCAATACACTGACTTCTTCTTTTAATAGTACATATTAGGTAGGTTGTACATAGGTAAAACATAGCATTAAGACTGAGAGCAGTTCCTTTAAGAAGAGAAGGACGGCACTGAGTCAAGTATTGCAGTGTGAGTGACAGCTAGCAGGGGGGCTGCCTTGCAGCTATGGACCATGGCAGTCACAATCCATGAAAAGCTTGTTTAAAAAAAAGAAAAAAAGAAAGGAGGGTGTGTAGATTCCCACTATAAATGAACTCTTCTTTAAATAGCTAAGTTTGTGATTAAGAGTTTAACAAATCTGGATGCTCCACTGAGACTATTTGTTCCAGGCCATTTAGAGGAATGCAGCTGAATAAGACACAAAATGGTGGAGACTAAGAATTTGTTGCCTGAGATGAGAGCAGGCTGTCCTAGCACTGACCGTATCCTTGCCCATCACAACGTGTGATCAAACAACTGTAAGTTATAGCAATTTAATTTACTATTACCTTCAGCAGGAGCAGTCTGAGCCTGTTTCTACAAAGGTTAAAAAAAGGATGCACAGGTTTCTCTATCTGGATCATCAAACCCAGAATTAGTTCTCACAAACCACACACCTTATAAAGAGCTAAATAGAAAGGCAGTGTGAGTCTTGCTAATGAGAATAATTTTGTTATTTTTCAGACTACAAGAGGTAGGAAGATCACAAGCGACAGAAAAACACTGCAGAGCAAAGATTATGGAAACTGAATTGGTGAAACCTTCTGAAAATGGAAGCCCTAGACAAACAGCCTCAGAAAGTTTAAAACTTGGCAAGTGTCTATTTAGAAGATCACAGGTGGCTTGGCAATTCTACACAAGAAGGCAAGGTAACTTTTATTAGGCTGGGATATCTAAATGAAAATAGAGCCAAGTGGGGTTACTGAAAGCCAGAAATATAGATGTGATTCAGGAAACCAGTCCAAGGTTGGAACACCTAAATTGGGTAGACATGATCTCTCATTGCTTAAACTTAGAAAAATCCTAAGCTTGTACTATTCTGAACATAAAGTCATCAATCTCCATTTGAAAAAAAAAAAGCTCAGGAAACAAAAAAAACTGCACCAGATTTTCTAGTATAGCCAACGGATCCCCTGAAAAGGTTAGGTTTCTATCACAGAATACAGAATCCATATTTAGGTCCAAAATACCAGGCTCAGCTGTTTCTGTTATACTTTTCCACTTTTATTCTTTTCTCATATGCACCATGAGAATATTAGAGCTGATCTAAAACCATTCTAAAAAGATTTGAGTGTATATGAAGAGCCTTTTTTGGAAAAATTGAACTTTGCCTGTGGCATAGAAATGGAGCAATAGTAAAAAAATAAAATAAGTAAAACCAGGAAAAATGAAAATGCCTAAGGCCACTTTGAGTAAACATCATGCAATATGTTTTTTATAAACAAGAAGAAACAAGATATTGCCACCATGAAGTAAAATAAATTACCAAAGCAAAATAAATTAAATCCTTGGATGGACAAAAAAATGAAGCAACTTGATAACTAGAAATTGAAATGGTCTGGTCTTGAAGAAATAATAAGTTCAGGGAATACTTATAATAATTTCTCAAACATTGTGAACTATAAACGAGAATTGTAAAGGAGTTTCCAGATTTTCTTCAAAAACTGCCAGTGGGAAATTCACCTGAAAAATGTGATCTCTGCTACATGCCTGGTAATAATCCACAATGGTTAAAAGAACACTAGATGCAAGGGCAGTCATTACTAATGAGATGAGAGAGTTGTAATCAAGTAGACAAAGAGTCATCAGGTAAAGCAAGAGTGTCAAAACAGATCTGGTAAACAGGCAGATGTGTTAAATGAGGCAACATTCACGGTGTCATTAGCAAATGCTCAGTTGGAAGGATCTTCAGGTATAGTGCTGAATATAAAGCAAAGCTACGTATAAAGAAAATTTTTCAGAAGGTAAGTAATTCATACCAAGCAAGGCTTCACAGTTAACAGTAACACTGACAGTACTCTGTGTGCCAGTATTTGACTGAAGGGTGGATTGAAGGAGAAGTTGCCTTGGCAAGTGAAAGAAAAAAACACAAGAAAAAATACTTTGTGCATTCATTTCAGTGATAGAGTGGAACATTAAAGGACATAGATGTCTTCTTACTTGTTGGTGAGTGGTAAAAATGTGTATCTCAGCGTAGGATACCAGCCTTATTGAAAAATGTTAGCTGTTAAAGTAACACTGGATGCAGTAGTAAATTGGTCTGAAATCCTTTGGAAAAGGTTGGGCTGAAATAGGAACCCATTTATCACCATGTACTTTGAGACAACTACTAAGATATGCATTCACAGGCTGGTGAACTGTGGGGAGATGGATTAACTTCTGTGGGCTTCAGTGTCACAGATAATACTATTATGGTGAGTCAGTAAATTGTTAACATCCCCAGTCCACAATAAGAACATCTCTTCAGATCAGCACTTCAAATGAAATGAATCCCCTTGCAGTGACCCCAGCTGGGGCCTGCCTGCCCGGGGGGCCGCTCTGCTGAAGAGGTCCTGGGGGTCCTGGTGGGCAGCGAGCTGAACCTGAGCCAGCAGTGAGCCCGGCAGCAGTGACAGCCAAGAGCATCCTGTGCTGTACTGGTGGGAGCACAGCCAGCTGATTGAGGGAAGGGACTGTCCCTCTCTACTTAACACTTGCTGCCTCCATCCTCGGAGTTTTTCAAGACTTGACTGGATAAAGCCTTGAACAACCTGGCCTGATCTCATAGCTGACCCTGCTTTTAGCAAGAGGTTGAACCAGAAACCTCCTGAGGTCCCTTTCACCTTTAGTTTTCCTATGATCCTACTATCCTAATCAAGGGAAAACATATCATTAGTTTAATACAATGACGGACAAAAGGAGAGGGAGTCTGTGGATGCAAAAGGGTCATCATCATGCTTTTTCCATGTTATTTGTTTTAGAGGAGAAGGATGATACATGACCAATATGCACAGACAACAGAAAAATAACCCCAAAGACCTCTGGCTTTAGAGAGATTTTAAAGGGTTCTAAATAACTTAGACAAAAGCTTAGCATTCATATTTTCTGATTAAAATGAAACTGATCAGAAGTTTGTGATCATCACTTAGGCTGTGGCCTAAGACTCACAAGGAAAAAGTCATGTGTGTATTGAACTCTTCCATGCCCTGCGTCATTTCATCACTGTTAGAAAAATTGCCCAGAGGACCTCAGTAGAGAAGTATCACTGCTATGGTATTCCACTTGACTATACCTATGATTTCAGATATCATACTGAAAATGATAGGAAAGTTATAGAAAAGTGGGAATCTACAGAAAAGCTGTATGTCTTACTGTGGAAGAAGACTGTCAGCTGAGGACTGTGCAATAAACCAAAAGACATAGCTGTTCTTCAGACTTTAAAACAAAATGCCTCTTTCTGATGAGGGAACATAAATAGATTAAAAAATAAATAAATGCCTGAGTCCTATGAGGACTATAATCCTATAATGGATTTCCAAGAAGGCAAAGTGACTGCTTGGTTTTTCAGTCCCAGATACTGTGCCTTCTGTAGTGATCCTAACCAAAGACTGTTGTATGATGAGGAGTTATTGGTCCACACAGCAACTGTCCTGAGTAGGTGCACATGTGTACTTTACTGCATATATTATTTGGCCTTTAGGACTGTGCTGTACTGTACAAATCCCTTGACATAGGATCACCAGTGATGACGCCACCAGCATGTCCTTGTCTTTATCTTGAAGTGAAGCAGCATGTTTTCATATAAACATCTGTTTGCTCAACAGCAGAAATTATGAATAGAGTTGTTTACTTGTAGGAAAGCCTCATAAAGACTGTAATGCTGGTGAACCTCACCATGGACAAGATACGTGCTGTGTGCCATGCCCTGACCAGAGGTCCATCAGTGCTGCATTCTCACAGCATTCCCAGAATTAGACTGGGTGTAATATTCTGTAACTTAATATATTTTTTCTGGGATGTTAATAAAATAGTTGTCTTTCTTGAAATTCTGTGTGGCTTTCTTGTTGGGATCCAAAAATAACCAGCACCTCCTGGTACAAAACACCTTACAAAATAAAATGTTGTTATAAGGCAGCTACTTCTCAGCTAATTGTGAGAAAGAGAAGATGAAAGAGCTCTAAAGCAGTTGATTTAGAGTTTCTTTAGTCCCCTAACTATGGCATGCCCAGACTCCAGATACCTTATGCACCTATTGTTGAGTAATCAACCTGAGGTCAGCCCAGTACCAGTACCGAGAAAGCTTTTTTTGTCACTGTCTACAGATCAAGACCTTTAATATTTGTGGAGAAAAGGGAAACAAGAGGGTCCAATTTGGACATAATCTAATCAGGAAGGATTCAGATTGTTTCTTCTTTGCCATTTGCAGTTTGTAATGACACTAACCTAACCCATTCAATATCAGCAGCCCAGCTAGGTGTTCTAGATGAGTCTGGGGGTACTCAGATTTCAACTTCAGTGCAATGCACAGTCCTGGCCAGCTGGGATGGTAATCTTCAGGTGGCACAAGGCTGCGTAACAGGCAGAATGCATGTGGAAAGCTGTCCTGAGCTCTCCACAAACTCTCAAATCCCCAGAACAACCCAGGGAGCTAAAATGCATTAAAGTTAGAGATTACATGACTGACAGATTTATGGTGCCAAATAAAAGCAATGACATATTGAACTAGAAGAAAAAAAAAATGGGGAAAAAAAGGGAATCCTGTGAAGTCAGATAATTTCTATAAGGGTGACCAATTTTGTACAGCTCTGATGGTGTTCTGAGATGCAGGATGTAGGATCTCCAGGGCCCACTTGAGCTGCTAAAATAATGTAGGAAACTAAAGAGTTACAAAAAGAAATGTTTCATTTGGGAACAGAGCAAGCAATAAACCTAGCCAGACACAGTGTTTTTGGCTTATGATGTGAGAGAACATACAACATTATATCACAAGAGCTTATGAATGTGTGAAGCAGGAAGCCCAGATATACTTAGCAGACATAAGCATTATTTCTCCAACACGAACTTTCTTTCGAGCCCCATTGTTTCCTGGTTTGATTATGCCCTGAAGCATAATAGCCGTTCCCCTTATAAGTGATTTTATCTGTTGTGACTCCATATAAACATGCTTTTAATGCTGTTATGCTGTTACATATCATGTGGCGATTCCTTACATAGGTTATTTACACAGTTTGTGAACAAATACTTTCTTGCGTTCCTTTCCATGCAATTACACCTTCTAGTATGCTGAGGTAAGTAAAACCAGAATACCTTATTAACCATTATTTTATACATCTCTTCTTGTCTTTCATTCTCCCCTCTAATAGAGGGGTTTCCATGACCCATTATTTTCATCATGTACATCCCCTTACAACTCCACTGTAATATTATTCATTAATTTGTTTGAAGTGACAAGGTCAGACTTCTTTGGTAAGGTATGACATTGTTTAAGACATTGTTGTCACAGTCTTTCACATGGATCAGTATTCCTTGTCAGTGTTCTGATGGTTTTTTTTACCCCAAGTAGTTAAGTAGTCTCCAAGAGGTTGCACAAAGAGTAGAATCTATTTTTAGCAATGTCAACTTCCTCAGAAACAAAGTTTCTTTGACAATTTGCAGCCTACTGGCCTAGTTTTGTAATGTTGTGGATTAATCTTAAATTTTTTTGTTATATTTCTTCACCCTTCTTTCTTGTATGATGAAAAGGGACTTTGTGGGTGTATATAAAAAGCCTATTTAAGGTACCTAAGTGTATGGATCATGTTCTAGTGTATCTTCTTTCTAGAAGTTAATCAGTTTCTCGCCTTGGAGGTTCATTATCTCTTACCCTGTGTCTATTTAGTTCCATAATTGCCTGTTTAGTGGGTTGTTTGAAATGCTTTCTGAAGTCCAAATAAATTAGTTAGATATCCTTTACTGACTGTTTAGCTGAAATATTACAAGCATTATTGCCCATTACAAACCCATATGATTTTAACAAGGTGATTTATATTCTCACTCCAATTATATTTTCAGGCTTCCTGTTCAGATCCACTGTGTTCATTTCTGGTGGTACATTAAAGGTTGTCATTAATCCTTCATATTTGTCACTGATTTTTATAATTAAGCAGCTCAACTATTTAGCTGTTAAATTCTTTCAAAGCTATCAGATGAAAGTTGGCATGTTATGCCATGGATCCTCCATGTTGTAATATTAATTAATCATTTGGAATCATAGAATCATAGAATGGTTTGGGTTGGAAAGACTTTTAAAGGTCATCTAGTCCAAACCCCCTGAAATAACCAAGGACATCTTCAACTAGGCCAGGTTGCTCAGAGACCCGTCCAACCTGACTTTCAGTGTTTCCAGGGATGGGGCATCTATCACCTCTCTGGGCAACCTGTTCCAGTGTTTTACCACCCTCATCATAAAAATTTTTTTCCTTATGTCCAATCTAAATCTATCCTTTTTTATTTTAAAACCGTTACCCCTTGTCCTATCACAACAGGCACTCCTAAAAGTCTGTCCCCATCTTTCTTATAAGCCTCCTTTAAGTATTGAAAGGCTGCAATAAGGTCTCCCTAGAGCCTTCTCTTCTCCAGGCTTGTCCTGGTTTCGGCTGGGATAGAGTTAATATTCTTCC
Source organism: Pelecanus crispus (assembly GCF_030463565.1). Taxonomy (NCBI): domain Eukaryota; kingdom Metazoa; phylum Chordata; class Aves; order Pelecaniformes; family Pelecanidae; genus Pelecanus; species Pelecanus crispus. Next base: position 110,285,834 of record NC_134645.1, read on the forward strand.
TAGTAGCTGGCATAGTGCTGTGTTTTGGATTTAGTATGAGAAGAATGCAGATAACACACTGATGTTTTAGTTGTTGCTAAGTACTGCTTATGCTAGTCAAGGACTTTTCAGCTTCCCATGCTCTGCCAGGTACACAAAAAGCTGGGAGGAGGCACAGCCAGGACAGCTGATCCAAACTGACCAAAGGGCTATTCCATACCATAAGACGTCATGCTCAGTATATATACTGGGGGGGGTTGGCTGGGGAGCAGCGATCGCTGCTCGGGAACTGTCTGGGTATCGGTCAGTGGGTGGTGAGCAATTGCATTGTGCAACACTTGCTTTGTATATTATTATTATTATTATCATTATTGTATTGTTATTATTATCATTACTATTTTACTTTATTTCAATTATTAAACTGTTCTTATCTCAACCCAGGAGTGTTTCTCACTCTTACTCCTCTGATTCTCTCCTCCATCCCATCAGGGTAGGGGGAGTGAGCGAGCGGCTGCGTGGTGCTGAGTTGCTGGCTGGGGCTGAACCACGACAAGGCTGAACAACCCCAACTCTCTCAGCCTTTCTTCATAGGAGAGGTGTTCCAGCCCTCGGACCATTTTTGTGGCCCTCCTCTGGACCCGCTCCAACAGGTCCATGTCTTTCTTGTACTGAAGACTCCAGAGCTGGGCACAGTACTCCAGGTGAGGTCTCACCAGAGCAGAGCAGAGGGGCAGAATCTCCTCCCTCGACCTGCTGGCCACGCTTCTTTTGATGCAGCCCAGGATACGGTTGGCTTTCTGGGCTGCAAGCACACATTGCCGGCTCATGTCCAGCTTTTCATCCACCAGTACCCCCAAGTCTTTCTCTGCAGGGCTGCTCTGAATCCCTTCAACCCCCAGCCTGTATTGATACCAGGGGTTGTGTGGTGGGTTGACCCTGACTGGATGCCAAGTGCCCACCAAAGCCACTCTATCACTCCCCTTCTCAACTGGACAGGGGAGAGAAAATATAACAAAAAGCTCATGGGTTGAGATAAGGTCAGGGAGATCACTCAGCAATTACCATCATGGGCAAAACAGACTTGACTTGGGGAAAATCAGTTTAATTTATTGCCAATCAAAACTGAGTAGAGTAATGAAAAATAAGACCAAATCTTAAAACACCTTCCCCCCACCCCTCCCTTCTTCCCAGGCTCAACTTCACTCCTGATTTTTCTCTACCTCCTCCCCTCGAACAGTGCAGGGGGATGGGCAATGGGGATTGTGGTCAGTTCATCACACATTGTCTCTGCTGCTCCTTCCTCCTCAAGGGAGGACTCCTCACACTCTTCCCCTGCTCCAGAGTGGGGTCCCTCCCACAGGAGACAGTCCTCCATGAACTTCTCCAGTATGGGGTCTTCCCACAGGCTGCAGTTCTTCACGAACTGCTCCAGCGTGGGTCCCTTCCATGGGGTGCAGTCCTTCAGTAGCAGATGCTCCAGCGTGGGTCCCCCACGAGGCCACAAGTCCTGCCAGCAAACCTACTCCAGTGTAGACTCCTCTCTCCATGGGGTCACAGGTCCTGCCAGGAGCCTGCTCCAGCGTGGGCTTCCCACAGGGTCACGGCCTCCTTCGGGCACATCCACCTGCTCCGGCGTGGGGTCCTCCCTGGGCTGCAGGTGGATATCTGCTCCACCATGGACCTCCATGGGCTGCAGGGGCACAGCCTGTCTCAGCATGGTCTGCACCAGGGGCTGCAGGGGAATCTCTGCCTGGTGCCTGGAGCACCTCCTCCCCCTCCTTCTTCACTGACCTTGGTGTCTGCAGAGTTGTTCCTCTCACCTATTCTCACTCCTCACTGCAGCTGCACTTTGTGTCCCATTAGTTATTCCCCCCCCCCTTCTTAAATATGTTATCACAGAGGCACTACCAGTGTCGCTGATGGGCTCGGCCTTGGTCAGCGGTGGGTCCATGTTGGAGCCGTCTGGCATTGGCTCTGTTGGACATAGGGGAAGTTTCTAGCAGCTTCTCACAGAAACCACCGCTGCAGCCCCCTTGCTACCAAAACATTACCATGCAAATGCAATACAGCTTGCCCTGACCCAGGTGCAGGACCTTGCACTTGGCCTTGTTGAACCTCATGAGGTTCACATTGGCCCACTTCTTGAGCTTGTCCAAGTCCCTCTGAATGGCATTCTGTCCCTCAGGTGTCAGCCGCACCACTCAGCTTCGTGTCATCTGCAAACTTGCTGAGGGTGCACTCAATCCCACTCTATGTCATTCATGAAGATATTAAACAGTACTGGTCCCAGTATAGACCACTGAGGGACACCACTCATCACTGATCTGTATCCGGACATTAAGCCATTGACCACTAGTCTCTGGATGCGACCATCCAGTTTAGTTCCTTAACTACTTCTGTGTTCAGGGGGGGCCTTAACTTTATGTGAAAAGATTAGCCTCCATCCTGGGTATCACTTTCAACAAAGAGAATCATGACATAAAATCGTTAGTTCCTTTCAAGTAATTTTCTTCTTTTTTTCCATTTTGTTTGGATTCAAATATCTTCCCTGAGGTTTTTGTGTGATTCACAAATTCACTATGCATTTCCAATTCTAATACTTCTCCCAAAGGATTATGGATGGCCCTTACCTGATGTTGACAATGCTGCTGTCCCTGGGCTAGAAAGAATCATCTCCTGAGCAGACTGCAAATGAAACTTCTTCCTGAAATTACTAGTACTTAATTTAACTTTAAAAAAGCCATTAACCTGTTCAGAAGGAAAAGAGCTCTTCTGACTGGAAGGAGGATGCCCGAGCCTGGGCATCTAATCTTCTATATGTTAAAAACTGTGATGCATGTAAACATACAGAATGCTCATCAGACCTCATACAAGCACACAAGAATGATGGTGCATATTTTCCTGAGTCTTCATCAAGATGACACATAAAAGTAATTGGACAACTTTGGGTTACTAATAGGTGTAGAGTGAACAAATACCTTGGGATACCAAAACAAGGATATTTATGATGGATTTCTAAGTGAAATGTTTAACTTGCTCCTTATGGCCAAGCGAAGCTAGACTTACTTTAGAGCTTTCACTTCTGCTATTCTATCAGTACTTGCTTGTTTGACATTTCGTACTGCCTTTCAACTTTACTGTAGTGTTGTATCTTGTATTTTGCCGTCATAATTTACACTGCTTTCTTTTAAATTTGAGTACAGTCTTTCTGCTGCTCTTTGTAGAAAAGAGCTTCAGCTTTCATAAACTGCTACACCTACAGAGTGGAGCTGTGAGAGCTTTATAAATGAATAATTAAACTCTTTAACCCTTCCAAAGCTTACAGGTTTTTGCCATAAAACACCAATTTCTCCATGTTTTTAAGGGCCTGAAAGTGTTCTTACATTGTATAAAGAGAGCTATCTTTAAACTGCAACAATGTATGTCTTCCAAAATACTCACAGAGGCCTCAGCAGGTCAGATGTCTGTGCTGAACACCGTTGTGCCCCACTCATCTCCCGCTAGAAACACGCTGACGTGGTGTTAGAAACAGCTGTTTGATGTGGGGTAAAGCAGAGACTGAAACCTCAAGCAAGGCAGAAGCAGCAGCAGGTGTAATCACTGACTGCGTACTTTATCACTTCCTGCCATCAGAAACCAAACAGGATGGCTAATTTTTACAGAAATTGAAAACTTGAATGTTATCAGCTGGACAGAAATTTCCATTTTTAATTAAAATGGAAATGACTTGAGATCAATAAAGAAGAGGAAAATTGTTGAGATACTGGAAAGCAACAAAATAGATTCTAATTTATTCAGATTACAGAGCTTTCGAAGTACAGAAATATTCCTTAATTCAAAGGAAACAGATGAACTGCTAGCTAAAAACGGCAAAAAAAACCTGCCTTGACTTTCATGTTGGAAGGACAGTTATTTTCTACAGTTTTTGCAACGAGCTAAAATGAGCAATTTATTTTGTATTTATTTGTCTTCAGACATGTTTCTATTTATGGCCACAGCGTATGCTCAATGGAGTCTTAAAATAGCGAGGCCGGGTTCGCTGGATGGCCGCATGTAGAAGAGCGTGAATGCAGCCGCTCGGCGACTGAAATGGGGGCAGGATGGCAGCGAGCAAGCCTCGCTGCTCCCTGATGGGTGTCTGCTGTCCTCCCTGGAAGCAGCTGGTCCTGTCCCAGCACGACATTTCTGAAATAGCCACAGTTAACATTTGACATCCCTGTTGGTCTTAGCAGTTGAAAAGCTAAAGGCTAAATAAATGCTGGTGAAAAATATTGAAATCCAACCTAAACGATTCTATGACTCTGTGAAATGCTTCTATTACAGCTACCAGCAGTACATGCGCCCTGTGGAATAATTACAATTTTCTCTGTTCAATAATACTGTACGGGGTGCAGGTGCTCAGGTTTTGTTAGTGAGGGGCTGCGGGGCGGCCGCTGTGAGGGGAGGCCGGGGCTGCCCCATGCCGGACACAGCCGGTTCCAGCCGGCTCCAGCCGGCTCCAACCGACCCAGCGCAGGGCACGGCTGAGCCCACAGCCACCGCAGTGGCGCCTCAGGGAAGGCATATTTAGGAAAGGGCAAAAACACCAGACAGGCAGAGGAGAAGGCAAAAAAAAAAAAAAAGAGTGAGAAACAACTGTGTGAAGGCCAAGGTGAGAGCAGGAGGGGAGGAGGTGCCCCACGCACCAGCACAGGGAGTCCCCTGCAGCCTGTGGGGAGGCCATGGCGGAGCAGATATCCACGCTGCAGCCTGTGGAGACCCCACGCCAGAGCAGGCTTACCCTGAGCGACTGCAGCCCGTGAAAAGGAGCCACGCTGGTGCAGGGGAAATGTGTGAGGAGGAGGAAGCAGCAGAGGGGAACCGCTGTGGGCCGACCATAGCCCCCTGCTCCCCATCTGCCCTCGGCCTCTGCGGGGGGGGGGGGGGGGGGGGGGGGGGGGGCGGGGAGGAGTCAGGAGAGGGGAGAGGAAAAGTTTTGTTTTAATGTATGTTTCTCTGAATCTGTTTTAACGGGCAAGAAATGCAATTATTTTTCCCCAAGTCAAGTCTGGTTTGCCTGTAGTGCTCACGGGTAAGTGATCTCCCTGAATTTCCCTCAACCCGCGAGCTCTCTCCTCCCATTTTCTTCCCGCGTCCCACTGAGGATGGGAAGTGAGTGAGCAGCTGGGCGGGAGCTTGGCTGCTAGCCAGGGCTAGCTCACCATTATATGTGAGTCTTATTCATCTTAAGAGTTAGCTGACAGATGAGCAATCATCTAATAAAAGATATTCCCACAAAGATTTCTCTGTTAAATACTTTTCCTTGTGGCAAAGAAAAGGTAGATCTTTTATGTCCAGCGTGGACCCCTTTCTGCTATCCAATTCATTTTAGATTAGAGCGTTCTGCAAGGCTTTAGGTTCAGAAATAACAGGGTTGAGGTTATGGTGCCTAAAAACATTTCTAGCACAGGTATTTTGTTATTAGTACAGCTTATCCTTGACTTCATTTGTAAGTCCAGTTATAAAGCCTGCCTTCTTTCCTTCCCTTTCCTTTATAATGTCCACGTTCTTAAAAAAGCAGGAGTTGTTATGCTATAGTTCATATTCATTAGTCTATATTTTGTATTGGACTTTTTTATTCTCAGTAATCTGTTTGTACTGGTTTTCCTCTTACTGTTACAGACCATTTCTCCAATTTATCAAAATCGTTACGAGTCCTCCAAGGTGCTTGTGATCCCTCCAAGACTGGTGTTGTCAGCAAATTTTATCAAGTACTTTCATCTTTAGTTTCCTAAACATAGAGTTTCTATGTTAAAAAGGTATAAACTCAGAGCCTGGAGCTGGGAATTGCTCTATGATAATGTAAGGAAGTGGCTTCTGTTTCCAGTAAAACCAAACACTCACTTTTATATTTAATTAGAGTCAAAATTTGCACAAAGGTGTAACGTAATATGTTAGAACTATAAACATAAATGGAAAAGTGGTGAGGTATGTGCCAGCGGCCTGGCAGGCAGCCAGGTTCAACCCACCACAGACAGCTCTCATGAACACTGAATTAACTAATTTCTATGTTAAATAAATAAATAACTTTTTTTTTAAATTGAAGCGTTTCTTAGTTCTGAAAATAAAAGGCAACATTCTTACCTGCTTTAGTGTGCTGGTTTTGGCTGGGATAGAGTTAATCTTCTTCTAGTATGGGACTAAGTTTTGGGTTTGTGCTGAAAACAGCATTGATAATACAGGGATGTTTTTGTTATTGCTGAGCAGTGCTTGCACAGTCAAGGCCTTTTCTGCTTCTCACCCCACTCCACCAGTGAGTAGGCTGGGGATGCACAAGAAGTTGGGAGGGGACACAGCCAGGACAGCTGACCCCAACTGACCAAAGGGATATTCCACACCATATGATGTCATGCTCAGCGTATAAAGCCAGGGGAAGAAGAAGGAGGGTGGGGGGAACGTTTGGAGTGATGGCCTTTGTCCTCCCCAGTAACTGTTATCCATACCGGAGCCCTGCTTTCCTGGAGATGGCTGAATGCCTGCCTGCCGATGGGAAGTAGTGAATGAATTCCTTGTTTTGTTTTGCTTGTGTGCACGGGTTTTGCTTTACCTATTAAACTGTCTTTATCTCAACCCACAAGTTTCAGTTTTACTCTTCTCATTCCCTCCCCCTTCCCCACTGGGGTGGGGGTGGATTGAGCAAGTGGCTGTGTGGTGCTTAGTTGCCAGCTGGCATTAAACCACGACAGTTAGAAAACTTGCATCCTAGGAGTGAGTAAGTGCTTGCTAATGGAGAGCAAAAGTTATCCCCAGAATACCGTTAGAGGGTTTTTCTAGTCTAGAAACTTTGCATGTCATGTAAGTGCAATTGCAGGCTGGTATGTGCCATCCTTTTTCAGGAACTATGTTGAAGAAACTGTCTGGCCCTTTTGAGGCCAACTATTTTCTGATGAACGGGGTATCTCAGTTCTAACATCGACAAGACTTTAATTAGAATTTACATAACTCTGCCTTCTCCTCTCATAAGTAGGTCTGTCAGGACTTCGTAGTTATTTTATAAAATCCAACAACCTTTTTATGCTTCTAAGCATATATTATAAATGCACTTTAATTAGAAGGTGGGTTGTTTTAGACACTAGTTTCTCATGAAGATGCTTTCTGGTAAATGTGGAGAGTGAAAAATCTCTGAGTATCTTCCTGTTCCATCTATTTCTCCACCCATTCTCAGAGCCAGATCTAGCTGGCCTGGCCAGGTGGCTTCATTTTAGAGAATGTTAGTGGCAAACTTGTGAAAGTAGCTTCAGGTGAATACTGATGTATGTTTCATCTGCGCATCAATACTCCAAAGTCTGTACAGTGAAGGTATGCATAAGTCTATACAAATAAATGAAATTGAGTACGTTCAATCAAATACCAGCTTCTAAATCGGCCTTTCTTAAAAAGAATCTAATTTTTATTCTTATGTTTCTATGAAATTCTTCATCAAAACCTAGACAAGTCTGAGATTACTGATGAGCTAATATTGTATCTGCTGCCAAAAGTCTATGAGATCCCATAGAAAATGGAAGAAATTGCTGCAGTTTTATTAAAAACAAGCAAACAAATGAACCCTAGCATTGCAATGGGAAGATACTGTAGCTCTCACAGCATTGTTTTTCTGCGCTCTGCTGTCCCCAAGGAAAGTACGTATCAAAATGGACGTCATTGGTACAGATGCTCAGCAGCTACTTCTGGATATAGATAAGAATAGACTCTTCTGCAATATATTTTTTAATGAATTACTAGATGCATTTTTGATATAAGACAATGTTTTCTTATAATGCTATTTTCCTTTGGAAAACTGTCCAAATTGCTTTTTCTTTGCCCTTTTTTATTGTTTTTATAACTTCTGTATTTTTTACATTCTTTTGCAATTAATGCTGTGGATTTGTATTAACTCATTAAGTTGCTTATTCTTCTGCTTCAAAAAGAGTTTATCCACTGACAGCAATAGCTTTATCTGAATATAAATATTTACTCTGAAAATATATGGTGAATATTTCCATCATACCATGTGTTACAGTTAATTTGTTCAGTTGGTCATGTTTTTTTCTCATCACTGCACAAGCTTTTTCTATTCCAAATTTTCATCTTTGTTAGTATTGTTATTTTCCTCTCTCTCTCATTTTTTTAATTTATTGGGAAAGTTTGTTTTAATTTACTAACTTTAATACTAATATTAAATTAGTGATTAATACAAACTTTGTTATATACTTAAAAATAATTTAAAAATAATCCAATACTCAGCCAGACAAATACATGAAGAATTCTTTACACAGTAACACGCTTTTGCTGGAAGCATAATAAGAAATAAATAGCTCCCATACTCCCAGTTAAATGGTGGGGGATTAAGAGTAGGCCGTATTATTGACAGACAGGGAAATACTGATTGTGTCTATACTGTTGTGGCCAGCTGAATTCTGTGCTATTTTAAGGAAAATATTGATGTGAAAAATTTAATTATAGAATCGATATTTGGTGATCAGTTTACTAGTAGATCATTCTTTGAAGATCTATAATTTTCTGACCCTCCTCCTTCTATATCTTATGGTTGCAATAAGTTAATTAATAAATATGAGCTTCAGGGGAGGAATATCTGCTTCCCTTCAGGTCAACAAGAAACTTTGTCCAATATTATATTCCAAAATCTGTCTGGCTGAATGCACAGTAGGCATTAGCCAAATTCCTGTTGTAAATTTGAAGTTGGCTATCTCATTATTCACAAATATGAAACAAAAGAAAAAAGCATGAACCATCTGAACTGCATTATTTCAGTATCATCTCACTGACATTGTATATCAATATTTCAAGTACAATCTGTGAAAGAAAAATGAAGTTTATGCTGAATCTGTCTTCTGTTAGGTGGAGAGTAAAAGTGACTTCTTAGAAACTGAGAATGGGAATATTGTTCACCAGTCAATTCGTGATGTTACATTTGCCATAATCCAGTCAACGTTTGAAGAAGATGTAATGCTGTAATTTTTAAAAGGATCAACAAGTAAAATAAATAGAGGGCTCATTAAAATGCAGAAGAATGGTAAAATAGACAACCAGAATTGTTACTGGGATTTAATACTTCTCAACGATTATGTGCCTTTTGGATGCAGCAACAAGTGTCGATATAGATAAATATGAGATTAGGTGTGCCTTGAACAGAAGATATAGTCAAGCATTATTAGATTATTTCACATGAAGTCTGGAATTAACTAGAAAATGGGTAATACAAAGATACCAGATAAGGTGCTGAAGTAAATCTATTAGTGAGCAGACTGCATGTGCTTCTGTGTGTGGGTTTTGTAAATTGTTCAGATCCTTGCTTACACTAAGGAATTTAATGAGAAACTTAATCAGATTATCATCGTAACATAGCTACAACCACTAAAATTTACATAGAGCTACTTCAGTTCTGGTTTTCCTGTGATTTGTGTTGTAGTGCCAAATTCTGTTACAGCACTTCTTGTCTGGACTTATTCACAGTTACCTCTTCCAGGTTATGATTGGTCATATATTTCATGCACCTTTTTTAGCCATATATGACACTGGTGTTTTGTCTTTTGTTTTAGGGAAAGTATGATAACACTTTTTTTTCTAAACAACTATATTGATATTTTAGTAAGCTTGTTTAGTTCTGTCTCTGTGTCTTTATAGCTTATCCTTAGTCACATCTATATGAAGGTGATCTATACTATATTTAGCATATTCATCTGTATGCAGACAGATATTTTCTTGAATAAACTGACCAGACATTCTGAATGTGACATCAGATTAAAAATATTATGAACAGTGTTTTCACTAACTGAGGACTTGTTGAAGTTATGTTGTTAGAAATTACTGGTACGTAAAAGAAATATGCAGTCATTTCCCACTGGATTTGTTTCCATAGTGATGAGAAAGTTTTGATGTTAGCAACTCTGTGGATATTTCATATTTGGGTTTTGATCCAATTCCTAAAAACACCTTTTGGAACTAAGTTCTTGTATTCTGCTGGGATTATCCTAACTATGTATAGCAACACAATCTATGACCATTTTTCTTCAAACACTGTGATATGGGGGTGAGATTTATCTTAATTAGTTTAGACATTTAAAATTAATTGTCTAAGTCTAAACTAGTAACTTTAAACTTCTTTTGTGTTCAATAGAAAAAATCTGCCACTTCCAGGAGAAGCTCTTCTTATCATACAATAAATATGTAACATTGCATAGGATGAATTTTACCCAACATCTAAGGCTTATTTTCAGTGCTATGTTACTCTGGGGTGTTGTTTGTGTTGCCTTTTATCTGACATCTGGACACACACGGGAATCTGTTGCTTGAAATGATACATTACACTTGAGACACATGTGTGATTTTGTGTGGCTTGAACATTGTTTCAATGTGTGAATGCTCTCATTTAACCTAAGATATCTCAAGAGACATTAACCTGTGCATAGGTAACTTTAGTCAAACATTGTGGAGAAAAAAATCCTAGGAATGTAACTGATGCACATCATTAATTCTCTTCCATTGGAAGACTGAACTTGACAGCACCTCAGATCTGCTCATGCTCTGCACAAGGCAATCAAAATATTTCTGAAGACTAACTGTAGGCTTCAGTGCAAAACAGTGACTAATGACTTGGGAGTCATGAGAAGATGCTAAGCTACCATCTGATGATCTAAGCATGTCAATGATACTGGTCTGAGCCCCGCTGGGCATATAGCACCGTGCCACAGTCTGAGCTATTCCCAAATTCAGTCCAGTGCCTTATTCGATATATCGCACTCCCTATTCATGAATTGGACTTGTTCAAAACCCCATGTGTATGAACAAATCGTAATGAGATGAGAGTTTGAGACTGGGAAGATTGTGGGCTTTGAGTGTAACGGCTTGCTGGGAAGTATGGTTAGATGAAAGGCAACAGGTGTTACTACTTTGAATGAATTTATTTAGTGTCACTAATGCTGAGGTTTTTATTTGGTTTTTCTGTTTAGAAGCACAGGCAAGAGTGCCCTGAGCATTCATTGGGTGCTTTTCCAGAGTTTCTTTCAGTCCAAATCATAAGTAAGATGGCTTGTATTCCCCGTGCTGGAATTCCCTCCGGGTTTTCTGGGTACTCTGTACAAATGCTAACCTTTCACATCCAAGGATAACATTTCTGCAGTATTTTCCCACAGAATTCAATCAGTAAATAAGTTCCATCTTTCTGATTTGTTATGCTAAAACCCTTTAAGTTGTAAGCCATTAAAAGCTTTCTTAGCAACTCAGTCATGGCAGGCATAAACTTATTTTCTTTAACGACTCCCACAGTCTAATACTTGTACTGCATTGGACTCTTTCCACACATTTCTTCTTTTTTGTTTTTTAGAGATGTGTGAGCTCCTCAAGCTTTTTCAAAATATAGTTGATGCAAAATCAGATGAGATTCATTCTCCAAGGTGGAGAAAGTCAAACCTTCCTATATTAGCACTATCAAGTGCAGTGTGAAAGCTCTGGTCACAGCCCCACATCTAAACTGGAGTTGTTTCTGTAACTGTTTCTGGTTATCTCCATATGTGGGCAGTGTTTTTTGTGCGACGTGCATACCAGTGCATAGAGTTAACCAGGCTGTCAATCAGAAAAATCTCCATATATAGACAATTATCTAAATACATCATCTTGATGTTTCAGACTAATGGCTATCTTAACTTTATCATGCTATAACTTCTTGGATCTTTCCCACATAAGCATGTTTGGCTTAGTTGCTTTTTGTACACAGTTTCCAATAAGCTTCTGAGGAATCTAGCCATGTTCTTTCCTTCCATAGTGACTCTGGCATTTAGAATAATTGACTTCATTTCCCACACAGTTTTGCAGAGGTGTACTGCAAAAGCATGTATCCCATTATCCAAACAATCCACTTGTGTCTGAATAAAGGTAATCTTTCTCTAATACATGGGCTTCAGAACATACTGAACCTGTTTGGATAAGAGTTTAGAAATTGGAGGCTTCCAAAGAAAACTATGAGAATGACCGATGAATTGAAAAATGTGTCTCCTACCTAGCAAAAGAATGTAAAAATTTGGCTTGATTAGCTTACTAAAGGCAATGATACAGGATATCTTGCCCTCAGACATTTCTAAATGACTATACAAGGAGCAGAAATGTGATGGTGGAGGCCATTCCAGTATAACATGAAGAAATGGTACAAGGACCATAGGTCACTCCCAAAGTTACATGAATTCAGATTACAAGTAAAGATGCTGACTTTTCAGCAGTGTGAGTAACTACCCATTAAAGCACCTTACCCCATATGCTGGAAATGCTTTCTATTGAGAGCGGATCTTTTTCTAAAAAATAAGTGCAAACAGTAAAGGAATGATAAAGGGCCAATGCTCACATTAAGACCTGTGATTATTTTCCCAGCTTCTCCAGACTGACCATAAAATTTCTTTTGGTGAAAGAAGGCCAAAGTCCAAGAACAAGATGGAAGAAAACTACCCCTCTGTGTGGGTTTAGGAGGTGTTCTCCTCTGGGGAGAAAAGCAAAAGAGAAAAATTAGGTTTGAGCTCTGAACTGTTTCTCAAGGCCCTGAAAAAATGGTAGTTATTGGCAGCTATGATAGGTATGTGGGCAACTTGTTTATGTTTCTTTTCTCTCTAATATTTGTCCTTACTGCTAAATAGACAGTTTTTTTTGCTAAGGAATCTATTTGGCAACTGTATGCCAGGTCACAACCTCCTGAAAGGCACACAACATGCATCTGAACTCTGTTGGACAAGCAGGGTAGCAAAAGTTTAACCTACAAGGCACTGTAAGTCCTTTTCTGGTCTAGCAAAGGAATTCCAAGCAGTCACCACAATAAGGTTTGATGTGAACATCAAGCTTAACGATTATTTGGGTAACTGTGACAATGATTAGACAACCCTCTGGTTAATCAGTCATGGCACAAGTCTATCTTTTTTTCTTTAAGGAAATGGCTCAGCACAAGCTTTTATTTTGCCTTGCTGTCTGTGTGTTTTCAGAGTACACTCTCTTCCATTCCTTGGTCCAGAACCTCAGGCATGACAACATATAGTGGAAATAACCAATCAAACTTACAGTTTGGATAAGAATTATCCCAGTTTCTGTTCTCCAGTAATATTCAAACTTTATTTCTCTTGATATGTAGACTGAGCAAACTTTCCAGATTTTATTCTTCTCTGAAGAATTAATTTGTCAAATGGAAAGAATAACTCTATGTTGTTTAAACCTCTTTCTTTTTTGTTTATTTCTTTGTTTGTGGGGGTGGAGTTTTTCTTCTTTTTTAAAATTTTTGGCCTCACCCATCATAACACAGCAAGTTTTCAACACCTTTACCAGAATACATCAAATGACTCTCATTCCCTACCAAGCCCTGGTTCCTATTGTGACTGTTGAAATTTGATTGATTGAGAGTCTAGAATTAATTTGTTTTAAACAAACAAAACACTTAGTTTTGGAGCCAAGATGATTTTTTTTCTCCTGTGTCCAGCTAAAGTCTACACAGAAGGCAACATATGCCATGCATTTATATATGCTTTGTTTGTTTGGAAGATTTTGTATTTCACAGCTGTTACTAGCCAGTTTGTCATAGTACTGTACTTTGCCTGAACCTCAGTAGTGGAATGGATAGACAGAAAAATGAATGATGGGCTCATATGCACCCTGATGTTAAGACTGAGATGTTAAGATTAAGAGTTTTAAACTAGATTTGAAGGGAGAAAGGGATAAAACCAGGCTCGTTAGAGATAAGCCTGAGGGCAGCATGCCAGTGTTGAGGGATGGTGTGCTAGAGAGGTCCTTCAGTCTGCCATCTCAGTGGAGGTAGGGGCTGGAGATCTATGTGGCAGCAAAGACACAAACAAGGGTTATGGATGTATGAGAAACCATGTAAGCACCTCAGAATGGTCACGTAGGAAGTAGGTCTTCTCCCCCCAAAAAGGTGGTGGGATCAGTAGCCCAAATGAAGTGCATCTACACCAATGCATGCAGCATGGGCAACAAACAGGAGGAGCTGGAAGCCATTGTGCAGCAGGAAAACTGTGATATAGTTGCCATCACGGAAACATGGTGGGATAAATCACACAACTGGAGTGCTGCAGTGGATGGCTATAAACTCTTCAGAAGGGATAGGCAAGGAAGGAGAGGCGGTGGGGTAGCCCCGTATGTTAGGGAGTGCTTTGATTGTCTGGAGCTTAATGATGGTGATGATAGGGTTGAGTGTTTATGGGTAAGAATGAGGGGAAAGGCCAACAAGGCAGATATCATGGTGGGAGTCTGCTATGGACCACCGAACCAGGATGAAGAAGCAGATGAAACATTCTATAAACAGCTGGGAGAAGTCTCACAATTCCTAGCCCTTGTTCTCATGGGGGACTTCAATTTACCAGGTGTCTGCTGGAAGTACAATCCAGCAGAGAGGAAGCAGTCTAGGAGGTTTCTGGAGTGTGTGGAAGATAACTTCCTGGCACAGCTGGTGAGTGGCAGCTCACTGGACCTGTTGCTTGTGAACAGAGAAGGACTTGTGGGTGATGGGATTGTTGGAGGCCATCTTGGGCATAGCAATCAATAAATGGTAGTTTTTGGTTCTTGGAGAAGTAAGGTGGGCGGTCAACATAACTGCTACCTTGAACTTCTGGAGGGCAGACTTTCGCCTGTTTAGGAGTCTGGTTGACAGAGTCCCTTGGGAGGCAGTCCTGAAGGGCAAAGGAGTCCAGGAAGGCTGGACACTCTTCAAGAAGCAAATCTTAAAGGTGCAGGAGCAGCTGGATGGCCGGCACCAAAGAGTTGTGGTGAATGGAGTTAAATCCAGTTGGTAGCCTTTAACAAGTGATGTTCCCCAGGGCTCAGTTTTGGGACCAATTCTGTTTAATACCTTTATCAATGATCTGGATGAAGGGATCGAATGCCCCCTCCAGTAAATTTGCAGATAACACCAAGCTAGGCAGGAGTGTTGATCTGCTTGAGGGTAGGAAGGCTTTACAGAGGGATCTGAACAGGCTACATTTATGGGCCAGGGCCAGTCGTATGAGATTCAACAAGGCCAAATGCCAGGTCCTGAATTTGGGTCACAACAACCCCATGCAACGCTACAGGCTTGGGGAAGAGTGGCTGGAAAGCTGCCCAGCGAAAAAGGACCTGGAGTCTTCATCAACAGCTGGCTGAATATTAGCCAGCAGTGTGCCCAGGTGGCCAAGAAGGCCAACAGCATCCTGGCTTGTATCAGGAATAGTGTGGCCAGCAGGAGCAGGGAGGTGATTGTCCCCCTGTACTTGGTGCTGGTGAGGCCGCACCTGGAATACTGTGTCCAGGTTTGGGCCCCTCACTAAAAAAAAGACATTGAGGTGCTGGAGCGTGTCAAAAGAAGGGCCACGAAGCTGGTGAAGGGTCTGGAGCACAGGTCTTATGAGGAGTGACTGAGGAAACTGGGGGTGTTTAGCCTGGAGAAAAGGAGGCTGAGGGGAGACCTTATCGCTCTCTACATCTACCTGAAAGGAGGTTGTAGTGAGGTGGGTGTTGGTCTCTTCTCCCATGTAGTTAGTGATAGAACGAGAGGAAATGGGCTTAAGCTGCACCAGGGGAGGATTAGGTTGGAAATTAGGAGAAATCTCTTCACTGAAAGGGTTGTCAAGCATTGGAACAGGCTGCCCAGGGAAGTGGTTGAGTCCCTATCCCTGAAGGTATTTAAAAGACATGAAGATGTGGCACTTAGGGACATGGTTTAGTGGTGCACTTGGCAGTGCTAGGTTAATGGTTGGACCTGATGATCTTAAATGTCTTTTCCAACCTAAATGATTCCGTGATTCTATGATTGATAGGTTGTAGTTCCCAATCTGCCTTCTCCATCTGTTGATAAGGGAGGCAGCAAAGATTCCAGCTGAGTACCAATTCATTTCATTGCATTTTGGTGTTTGAGTTTCACTCCAAAATTCAGGGTTTTTTTTTCATTTTGGAAGCTAAGCTGAGCAGGAAATGAAATAAATGACTGCCAGGACATCCAATTGTTCATACCATGGACTGAATCAGCAAGAATGACATAAGGGACTTCCAGCAACTCATGTGTTTAATTGCACAGCTGGGACCCATTTGGCAACCAGTCTTAATCACTGCCCTTTCTCTCCCAGTCACACCAAGGAACTGCTCTGTTCATAGTCTAATTCCTATAACACACATTCAGCAGGACATCCTGCATTAGGGTTTTCTTCCACCTGGCTGTATATCCTATCATATTTCTAAAAAGTCCCATGGTGTAAAAGTGCTACCCAACATAGCTCCCACCAGATGAACAGTTGTGTTCCTTCTGATAAGTAGAGATAATAAAAAGTCTGCTAATGTCTTGTGCAAATGATTCCCAGGTTTGTGTTCCATTTCCCAAAACACAGGGTTTTATTCTTTCTAATCCATTGAGGAATGGACAGGAAAAAAGGGGTGTACTTTCTACACTGCTGAAATGTCACAGACAGCTACCTTATTTCTCCTCCCCAAACCAAAAAAACCCCAACATCAACCAAAAAACCTGCAAACAAACCAACCAACCAACCAACCAAAACCCCAAGAAGTTTTAGTAGAGCAGGATTGCATCCAAGCAGAAGGGAGAGGAAGGCCAGTGAAAAGGT
This sequence comes from Pelecanus crispus, assembly GCF_030463565.1. Classification (NCBI taxonomy): domain Eukaryota; kingdom Metazoa; phylum Chordata; class Aves; order Pelecaniformes; family Pelecanidae; genus Pelecanus; species Pelecanus crispus. The sequence goes on from NC_134645.1 coordinate 110,302,423, forward strand.
ACAGAGGGAATCTGAACGTGGAGGGAGGTTCGGGCCTCTCTGTTGTGCCAAAACAAAATGAAAGTTTAAAAAAAAAAAGGAGTTAAGTTACTGGGAAATGGGAAAGAAGGTAAGGAAGGGAAGTTTCCACAGACAAATTACTGTAAGCAAAAAATTAATCAAAGTATCAAGCCCTGTAAAGAATAGTAGAAGACAAGGGGAAAAGGACCAATAAGTAGCAAGGGAAAAAAGAAAAGGTTAAGGAGAAATGTAGAGGAAAATGAGGCAGCATATTTCAGTACTCCATGTTATATGTATTCCTGTCACTCTGAGTAACTGAGAGACAAATGTAAATTTGAATGACTGAATAGATTCAGTAAAACTAATAGATTCAGTAAAACTAGACCCAACATACAAGTGTGCTTCAAACATGGATCACCCCTGATAAATGCAGGAAGTACTACAAATGTGTCAATGGTTCTTTTCTAGATTGTTTGTCTGCAGACCAAAGAAGTTTAGACAAGCAAATAAGGCATAGATAATTATCGTCACTTTGAGGCAGTTACGTGAAATGAAGTCTACCTCCAAGCTACGCCTGATCAAATGGCTGAATCTTAATAGTATTTGTTCAAAGGTTAGCTTTCCTGTGGCAGATGAACCTCTGATGAGCCAGTCAGGTGCTCTTTATTTCCAAGTACATTTTGAATCTTTTCAACAAAGACTTCTCAGCTTCCAACAAAATAACTTTGAAAATTGACACATATGAAGATGGTATTTGTAGGTATTTGACCTAACCCACCTAATTTAGGCACTTTATTTGTACCTATTTTTAAGTGCTGAGGGAGCTAGTCCTGTGATCCCCCTGCACTCACAGGTGGAGGGCTTTGGGGATCTCCAGAGGGCAGTCCTGTTCAATCACTATGTGTCAATCAATAAAGATTTAAAGTACTGTCTACATGGGATTTTTATGAGGCCTTTGCAGGTTTAGGTGCCTAAATCCCATTCATTTGGCTTTGTTATTCAAATAAAAACACATACATCAAAAATTAAACAGATTAGATATTCAGCAGCTTCTACTCTGTTCTTTTTGAGGTTTACTCATTGTAGATGACACGGTTTCTCATTACTAAGATTTTAAGCTAATTTTAAATCCAAGCTACTCTTTTCTTAAATGGATTTTTTTGGGGGGGGAATACACTTAAAAATAAACTGTATGTGCTTTTACATTGGCAATTCTTACAAAACAATGGGTTTACTAACTTAAAGCAAAGGTCTTTTAAAGCTTGTTGGGGCAAAAATAAGTAAAAGCTGCATAGGTACAATTATTTTGGGGGAGTACAAATGGATATTATAATTGAGAATTCTTGATTGTTTTAACTCTGTCTATAAATCATCTCTGGGGAGCATATCTCCTTCTTTATGTTAAAATACCTGCAAAAATAAGAAGTGGAAGAAGTGAAAGCTGGAAAAAATGAAAAAAAGGCATATAAAACACAGGCAAGTTTTGCATATCTTCTGTTACACAAAGAAAGAAAAGGATACAAAAATCCAAGAACAAACTTAAAACCCCCTAATAATCTTACACAGATACATGTTTCAGTTTTAGGTCTTCTGTATTGCTCTTCAGCAAGTTGAGTAGATATAAAATAAACAGATAGAAAAAGAAATGTACATGCATTTGGAATCCTGATTGAGATCAGCATGGTTACACATGAGCAATTGAACTCTCCTCTCATCAGCCAGAAGGCTTCTGAATTTCATGCAATGGCCATCAGCCAGTGTGACAGGACTGTTTAGGCCTGCCAAAGCTATAAACTGATGGTGCTGTCTCTCACAGTATAAAAATGCTGTGCAAAAAGTTGGAGAAGAAAGATTACATTTTTTATAGCAATATGATTACAAGTTAAATTTCTCTGACTTACACTTATGACATACTTGTGTATAGCATTGGGATTGAAGGCAGGCTTACATCTTAGAAATAGAGCAGTAGAATTATCTTTTTCATTTCCTAGATAATAAGATAGAAAGCTGGTGTAGGGGAAAAAGTGTGTTGTAAAATTAATTCTACAGGAACAAGTAATTCCCTGAAAAGTCTGTATATAACGGCTCTCCATTTTAACATAGTTAAATTGTTTCAGCCTAACATGAAGATAACCTTTTTTACACTTGTCATCAGCATTATAAAAATATGTGGGATGAGGTATGTCTTTTGCAAAATATTTTGATTGCTGCATTGATTATGTAGTCACTTTAGAATTGCTGGGCCAACTAAAAAAATATATATAAATCAGAAACTGTGTTTGCATAGGCCAGATTCCATTGTCACATGCACAGGGTAAAAAATAGGTAACCACTGAGCCATTAGGTTTGATGTGTATATCTTAATACTACCTGATTAGATTAGGTAGCCACGCTACTGATGGCTGCTAGCTTTTGGAGAGCATGTTGCCTGTTTTAGAAATATTACTGATGTAGTGAAAGCACAGTGAGCATGATTAGTATGGGTAATCGCTAAGCTTTTGTGGTGGGTTGATCCCGGTTACCCACCAAACACCCACCCAGCCTCTTGCTCACTCCCCTCTCCTGTGGGATGGGATGAAAATAAAAGGAAGGCGAGAAGGCTCATTGATCAAGATAGTGATGTTTTAATAGGGAAAGCAAAAGGTGTGTGTGCAAGCAAAAAAGCAAAAAGAGGAATTCATTCACTGCTTCCCTTAGGCAGGTGTCCAGCCCCATCCTGTAAAGCAGGCCCTCAGCACCCGTAACATTTACTTGTGAATACAAATGTCATAACCACGAGCAACACACTTTTTCCTCCTTTCCTTGAGCTTTTTATTGCTGAATGTGACATCACATGTTGTAAAATATCCTTTTGGTCAGTTGGAGTCAGTTGTCCCAGCTGTGTTTCCCTACAAACTCTTGCCCACCCAATCTGTGGCCTTAATGGGCACACAGTGGAAGGCTGGCAAATAGCCCAAGGTTTTTTTTTGCACGAAGGTATCACTATCAGGAGTCTTCTAGTTTTCACAGTCTGTTATGAGCCATGACTTGAATAGCTGCAGACTCCATTTGGACACGTATGCTACATTTACAGAGTCTTCTGTGAGGTGCTGCTGAAGAAAATATTCCAGTGGGACCCTGAAAATAGCAGGCTCTCTTTAGAAGCACAGGGCAAAAAGGACTGCTTGGACTGAAACCGGCCGTAAGAATTTTGAGTGATGCTTTACTCCTCCACATTATGATATGCTGCTTTCATTTTCATTAGGCTGAATGTGTCTTTTGCCCTAAGGAGAAGTCCAGATTTTGTACTTTTGAGAACAGATTGTCAATTACTTGAGTATCTAGTATAATTTTAGAATATTGTGCAGTTTTGTCACATGCACCGAGCACACAGAAACCTTCCCAAATGACAGCATATGGACCCCATCCTAGAGTGTTTTTGGTCATGTTTTCAAGGCCAGTAGCACAGAAGGCTGAGCACTCAGGATTAAGCAAAACATGGGATGTAACACAAGTTTCAAACCTCAGCGATACAGTCTGGGATGGCAGCAGTGGACAGAGCTCTGGGAAACATTTGAGCACTCATACCTGTTAGCCACTGCTAGCAATTCAAAGCCTGACATGCAAGTTATCTCTTCACTCCTCAGCCTGGATTTCTTACTTAAAATATCACATATTTCTTTAACAAAGTGGATCTATTCACACCTTGGCTGCCAGAATATGAATGAATGAATGAATGAATGAATGAATGAATAAATATTGAAGGTAGCAAATATATCTTTGTCCTTCATACTCTTGCACACTCTCTACTCTCTGCAACTACTCAGTTTTCCCGTTTTTTCTTCCTTTGTATTTATTAAATCATCTCTCCTTGTTTTTTCTCATCAGTGTAAAAGAGTATTTAGAACCCAAACCATTAATAATAATATTACAGGGCTTCTAAGTGAGGTTACTTTGCAGGGGAGGAGATCAGCATGTTATCCTGATGAAATTCTATGAAGTTCTAACATTTCTCAACCAGTTGAGAGTAGACACACACTTGAAAGGAGCCTTGTGAGAGGAGATAGAAGACAGCTACTGGAAAAAGCAAAACCAATAGAGGCAGCTGCACAGTCTATGCAAGGGCTTCTATAAACCATTGCTGCTGTTTGGAAAGAGCTTTGATATGAAATTGAATTAAGGAATCTGCCTCTCATCTTACCTGTCCACCGATGTCCTCATCTCACCCATCCAATCATTTTTAGTAAGTTACAAATGTGCAAGAAGCCCTTTAAAGCATTTAGCTACTCACTAACACCAAAAGATGTCACCCTCACTCACTTTTTTTAATTATTGTTGTACAAGAACAGAGAAAAAAATGTATTCGTAAAATGAAATTGACTGCTTTCAAGGCTTGACTCCAGCCTGCATACCAGTGTTTTGTAGGGTTTTCTGAACTCAATAGCTCTGGAAACAGAAAAGGTATAGCCATATTGCTATCCCCAGTGAGATGCTGTGAGAAGAAGTGACACATTAACCTGCCTCTGCGGCTTCCAGGAGCTGAGCCTTTAATTCCACACACAGCTTTGCTTTAGGTTGCTCAGCATTAATTTAGCTATTTCTATCACTGTGCCATATTGTGCTGCATAGATATACTTAACAGCGGTCCAGAAAAGGGAAATGTCTTACAAGAAGAACTATTTTTACCTAGAAGGACGTTCTCAAACATAAATATATTTCAGGGACATGGTGCTGGTATGCTGGGCAGTCTGCTCCATCAATAAAGCAGTCCTGCTGAAACCTAGAGTAAAGTATTGCTCACTTCATTGACATATTACACATTTTAATTTCCTAAATGCAAGCTACCACAAAATGGTTTTATAATTGGCAGAAAGACTTGCAGTGTAATGATATGTCCTTTCTCTCTTGTCCTTTTTTTATTTTCCCCTCCTGTTACGTATGATCTGCAGGTGGAAAAGCCAACCACAGGATGGCAATTCTATTTTACAGCAGCTTTCAGAATTTCACAACTTGCTTGTGGTCCAGTGCTCCATGAGAAGAACATCTGGTGGAGACATCATGTGAACAACGTGATATGAAAGTGTTTTTTTCAGGCTGAGAAAAAGGTTTCTGCATCTGACTTATGCATTTTTCCTGCTTTTCCTGAGTGAAAACAGGCAAGATTTTCATCTGAGATTTCTCTGACACACAACAGGGATCTGAGTTTTTTCTTCCCTACCCCTCTGCAATAGCTCTGATGGTCATCCATTTCATTTGGTCTTTTAATCATTTTGGGCTACTATTAAATATTTTAGCCATACTTTATATAAAAAACTGTATTTCAAGATCATATGATAGCACCCAGCATATTATGGTTTTGAAAGGAATATGTGTGCATACAGAAACATAGAATCAGAATGGTTTAGTTTGGAGAAGACCTTTAAGATCACTAAGTCCAACTGTTAACCTAGCACTGGCAAGTGCACCACTAAACCATGTCCCTAAGTGCCACATCTTCATGTCTTTTAAATACCTTCAGGGATGGGGACTCAACCACTTCCCTGGGCAGCCTGTTCCAATGCTTGACAACCCTTTCGGTGAAGAAATTTCAGCGAATCTCTATTCCTGAGATCTCTGGTATTTCTAATTGATATCCATATTGGTGTGTTTTGTTGTGATATTGCATATTTTATCAAATGGATCTTTGAACTTATGCAGTATATTATGTCTTGAGAGATGGATACATGGCTCATTCCAACAAGTCATCACGATTTTAATGTGACAATGGATGTTAACATTATGACATGCTTAACTGTAGTACCAGAGAACCTTATCTGTGAACTAGACTGTTGGGTTTTTTTTTCAGGGTGGAGCACTCATAAAATACAAAAGGTGTTTGCAGCCTCTGTGTAAGACAGAGATAGGTGGATACAGGCAAAGACAAGAGTGAAAGGAAAGCTGCTCACCACAAAACCTGCTATTTTTAACATCAGGAACTTAGCTGGATTTTTTGTTGTCTTGCAGATGTGAAAAACCAGTGAACATCAAAGATGGAGGTTCTTCAAACAAGGTGACATTAGAAGGAACATTTTTTCCTCCTTATGTCAACCAGCAAGTCTAGAACAAAGATAATTTTCTCAGTCTGTTTGTTTGCATGCCTCCTGTCCACTGAAGCAAACATAAGATTTTGTCTTTGTGGTCATAGTGTTTTGCAGTCCTGTCCTCTCTTAACTGATCTGTCTGCCACTAACCCACAAGATACTGTCTCCTTTCTTTCCCCCACTTCAACCCCATAATGCCAACCTCTCTCTTTAGCTTGTTAAATTGTCAAACACGTACCATTGTGCTTTCTCTTATAATCCTTCCATACTCAGGATTAAATCCTTACAAATAAATACAAAACTAATTCATTTGTCAAGCCCAGAAAGAAGCTTTTGAGAATTGAGGCATGAGAGCATGAGAGCTTGAGCAAGAGCATTAAGTGTTTAACAGAGAAAAGAAAGTCTGTATCCTAGAGGCTTGATGCAGAAGAAATAGGTCCCAGCCTGGATGTAGGATCTGGAAGAAAGCTATCAAAGCTGACCCTGAAATTATAGGCTTTTCAAAGGGAAAGGATGAGTCCTTCTAACTGAGAAAGAGCAAGTATTATGGTTGAGGGTAACTGGAACATTGGAACTTTGTTTGAAATGCTAGACAGAATGAAAACCTTCCTTGCATGCTCATTCTAACAATACACACTTTCTTTCCCCCAGTATTTTGGTAAGCTATTTCTTTTGCTCTCTCTGGAGCTTCACAGTAAAAAAGTTAATTGACTTCTTTGGCAGCTGATTCAGTAAAATCACTCTCACAGTCTCTGCATTAAACAACCTAGGGTTTTTTTGTTTGTTTTTTTTTTTTTCTACAATATATGCTACCTTTTTAGTATAGAGTAATAGTAACATTTTTGACAGATGATTAAGAAGACTACTGGAAATTACATTCTTTATCTTGTAGAAGGAAGACAGCATATAAACATATCAGGCACAATTTGTTTTCTGGTATGCTGGCCAGTCTTAAAAACAATTACAGAGCTGGACGTTGTCTTGAATGCTTTTTATGACACAAAGTCTAGCAAGGCTGGGATGTTGCATCCACCGCTAAGATGTCTGTTAATGTATTTTATTACTAGGTTTCATAAGTCTCATCTGTTAGATAGTAACTGTCTTGCAGTCCTAAATTAACAGAAAAAAAAAAAAAAAAGAAGATATTTTTAAATAAGCTGTGGATGAATTGAGCTTAACTAAAAAACAGTTGCTGAACAATAATTTCTTTGGTTTATCCAATGCCAATCCCATGCACAAATTGTTTGTTTCTTTCCCAGTTTTCTTATGCATTTAATTTAAATGTCATTTTCTTGCTTTTGTCATTCAGTCTTTGGCTCCATATCTGAGGTGCACTTCAATCCATCATATTTTATGAAGACACCCATGACAACTTACACCATGGATAAGCCCTCAAAACTGAAAAAAAAGGTGAGGCAAGAGGAGCCAATGTCTCTTCCTGTGTAATGTCTTATATAGCAATGATCTTTACATACTACACGGTCACTGCTATATTGATCTCTTATTATCTACTATTGGTGAAACATAGCTTCTGGAGAAGCTCATATCCTTGGTTTGAAGGTATCAGGAGAAAATATATACATTCCCTTTTTTGACAGTTTATTTTGCTCCAGATATTCCCTTTCAACCAGTTGGCTTTTCCTGATATCTAACTTAGTTTTCTTCATCATTAAGTAAAGAACTGTAAAAACTTTTATTTTTTATGTAGATGGTACATAACACATCCAGAATCATGTTGGTTACTAGCATTAGAGACTAGCCAGAATGGTAAGCTTGCAGAATCAATGCATGAGACCATTTGATTTTCAAAAGTTATTATTGGTTTTCTTTAATATGTACACATAAACCATTTGAAAATGACCTCATCTTCTGAAGATGTGCTAAATATTTTCTAAGATTTCACCTTTTAATTTGGGTTTCCATAAATGCTAATGCCTTTTGGAAACTCTGTGACTCATGATAATGACTTGGCTTCTGAGGTTATCCAAATTTTTTTCTACAGACTTTACTGTTTATAAAGTTCCATCAGGCATGAATGAAAACAGTAGAATATAGCCAAGTTTATCATCTAAAGCAAAAATCATACTGATTTCTGCAAAGCTACTTCTAATTTATAGCACTACAAATTGGAGCCCAACTCAAACAGATGGTAATAATTATTTATGGTAAATACATTTAATGAAAATAAAATAGAAGAATCTTGTGTGGTAACAAATCACCTGAGGAAATCAGGGAGAGTAAATTTATTTCATTGTCCAAGTCTCTCTCTATGTTGAGGTACCTGTTTCCAGATGTATTATACATGTTTGTGGATTTTGTGTGCTTTGTTATTAATAGTAAAAAAGAATTGAAAGCTAGAGCTGGACAAAAAATTATTTTCCCATCCCCAAAGAATTTTTTTTTTTTATATTTCAAACAGTTTTCCCAGACCAAACCAGGATGAAAAATTGGGCTGTCAAAAGTCTTTAAGAAATGAAATTAAAAGATAAAGAACAGATTTTGTATAAGAAACAATAAATAGGGTTTTCAAGGGTTTTTCAGCCTAGGAAACATATGTATGGCTGATTATGATGGGAGCTGCTGAGAAGGTAGATAGGCAATTGTTCATTGTTTCAAATGAAAAAAGAGTTGGGAGCATGAAATGAAGCTTGCAAGTTGCATAAAATGCATAGCTGTACTTGAAATGCTTCATTATTAGATTATAAGATGCTGTAGAAGGTAAAAGTTTGCATATGTTCAAAACCAGAGAATACGTCCTGGAAGAAAAGTCATCCATGCTTATTAAATGTTTGCTACTCACTGAACAATAAATCCCTGCATTTCAGAATGTAGTCTGAATAAGTAGAACTATTTGCTTGTTCTTATACTCTCTCCTAAGGATTTGCTATTTGACACCTTTAATCTGACTTAACAAAGACTTTTACTTCTGTATTTTAATGTTAATCGTATGTAAAATGCACACACAGAGATGAACATTAAAATGACACCAAATTGAATTGTTTCCTGTCACTAATTTTGAAAAAAAAAATATTTTGGGGGGGTCTGAAATATTTGTCTTAGCTGCTATAAGTCTGGTTCTCTTAACAAGAAAAACATATGCTCTTTTGTTGAGAAAATATTGTAACAGAGCATTTCAGAATTTCAAAAAACAACTCAAATACAGTAATGGAAATCTGTCAGAAGTTTCCCTTTCTGATAAACTGAATCAGTCTGGGTGAATTGGTGTTTCTAAGGAAAGAAATACTAACAAGGTTATTCTAAACTATTTCTTGGTTTAGATTCTGGAGGAATTGTTGATCTTTTAGCAATTGAATTGAATTAAAAAAATACCCTTTCACTATAACGAAAGCATACTGAAACTAATAATAGACATTAGCAGAGCATCTTCTCTTCAGGGCCTTTTGTGTATTAACATGCAGCTGTATCATGCACTAATGCTGTTAGAGTACTCACATAAGAAATCATAAGACCTATGAACATGTTAGATATTTCCTTATTTGGAGAATGGAACCTACAGGATCCATAAAATGATTAATAAAGCATATCACTACTATCCATATAAAATGAATTACAGAGACTCCATAAACAGTGTGAGGAAATCAGTATCTTCTGTACCAGACTTGACTAATGAGAGGTTCTCTGCCCTTAGCTGAAGTTTGAGAGCAAACTTGTACCAAGAGATTTTAAATTCAATGCACATACTCACATATATGTAACATCTGTGTACTTGTCTACCCATGCATGTGTATGGATTGTATGTTCAAACACGTGAAAGAACATAATTCCTTTTTACAGTGACAAGTAGTTATGTCCTGCACTGTTTCCCTGAAGTCAGTAGACTTGTCCTGAGGAGTACTGATTACATTTTACACTCATTCCAATTCCTTTTACAGCCAAAACCCATAAATCCTTTCATGATTTATAAAATCATAAAACTACCCTGATGCTATTTGTGGAAAAGAGACAGCATGGCTCATTTAATAGTTCTGTTTCTCTCTGTCTCTCTCTTTTTTTTTTTAAATTATCTTGCTAGATTTGCTGATAATAGCAGTACTGTTGCAGCACTATCTTTAAATTCAACTATCTGAATGTGTAACTGGTGGTTTTACTATTAACAAACTAGGAATAACATACATGTAACATATTGTAAAGCTTTACGTTTTGAGATCTATCAGAGAGATTCCAGTTTAACACTAGGTGTGGAATCCCTGTTCAGTTTTCTAACGGGAATATGTTCCCAAACCTAGCTGGTGACCTTTTTCATCAGTGACTTGCAACAAAACTTAAAATTATCAGAGGGATTGTACAAGTAACACAAAAGCCTGGGGAGCAGTTACAGTGAAATAAAAGTCATTGGGATGGTACTACTTGACTCACTTAGTCCTCTGAGACAAGCAAAAAATATGTCAGATATATTAAAGCCTGCAAACCGTATTAAATATACTATACATTTTATCTATATGTGCAGTAAGAATGCATATATTACAGTGAGAGTATAGTAAGTATACATGGATGGGGAATTGAATTCTGACTTTGGTTTATGGAGGCTGAACAGCAGAATGTGAAGTCTTCTGGGAACACTCTGGACAAATAGGCAAACACAACTGCGGAGTACATAAGTTGAGGAAATTGAGTAGGATAAAGAACTTTGCATATGTAGTTTTTACTAATGGTACTACTCCTAGAGTACTGGAATTCATTGAAATGATGTGGTTATCTACAAATAGGCACTTCTAGGGTATTATTCATCTCATCTCAAATGTACAAAGTACCCAGTGAATCACACATGAGAAGAGGCTCTTTCTCCCCACTGACTACAAAGAGAGCTTAGTGTGACTACCTTGCAGGGAGCCGTCTGGGTTGTAATTTGAGAGGGATCCAACTCCTTCTGTCCTGTTTTGGAGTGTGTAGTCTGTACAGGCTGTTTATCACTGAAGGGTGTTCATAGAAGAATGATTAGAAAACAAACAAGCTGATGTTACTGTGCGGCACTCGAAGCGCTCAGTCTGTCTCACTTATCAAAGAGCAACACAAAGTGGGGGCAAATAACATTTCGAATGTAGCAAGAAAAAGCATAATGAAACTGTAATGGCTGAAAATCACAATTAGTTAAGAAACAAAGTGCATTTTTTTGGCTACAAGGATGACCTATTATAGGAAAAATGCATCAACATTCTCAACATCTGGGCTTTTTTCACTGACATTGCATGATTTGGGATGTTTCGAGGTCTTCCTCACTTCAGGCAAAAGTGAGGAAAATCTTAACAGAAAGATCTTCTGTTTTCACGAGTCATTAGATATCGTCTGTACATGCTACTGTAAGTTTCTTCAGTAGTTTCACTATTTCCTAGACACAGAAAGATCAATGTAGAGTCAGCTGCAAGGACCATCACCAAGAACTGTGCAACTGAGAGATGGTATGGACAGATTCTGAGATGTGACTGTAATATTAAGGTACCTTTTTTTCATACATCTGGTCTCATAACATATAGGAATGCCATCAGAGAATAGGCAGCTGTTGGGAAATAGAATTTGACTTTATAGAGACTAACTTCAAGTCATGGGTTTTGCATACTGAAAATACTCTCATTATGCGGTGAAGTTGAACATGTTTCCTTAGTAAGCTTTTAATGCTGCAAAACAACAACGTTAATCAAAAAATTTGAGCAAAATACCCAGTAAATCATAATCCTGTCTTGGAGTTTATACTACAATTTACCAAAATTAGCTGAGATACCCAAAGTATTCCCCATTTCTCTTCAGGACATTGTGGGTTTCCAAGCCCTGGAGTACATTCTCCCTGATTAGGTAGCTTTCCAAAGGTCACATGTAATTTGTAAGGATTTGAATAATCAGTCTTTTTTTAAAGCTGGCTGCTGGTTGCAGGGACATAATGCAGTGTTTGGAGAAAGCAGAGGAATCTCATCTTCTTCAAGGTGCAGGGGATTACATCAGGGTGGGGGGTTACCAAGGGACTACAGCTAAGAGGGCTACAACCTCTCCATTAGCAAGCGTGGAATAACACAAACGCGGCACTGCATGAGGAAGAAACAGTCCAATGGCACAACCCCTTCCCGCTCCCTCATCTTCCCTGTGTCAGTGATACAAACAAAATCACGTCTTAGGCAGAAAATGAGCCATGGGCTTGGATAGCATTGATTATTTAGTGTATTAGCAGAGGGCAGAGTTTACATGCAGTATCAATTAGAAAATATTTGGCAATGAAAACAAGGCCAAAGGGCTTTCTGTTTTATGGCCAAATCCTGCTCGCTTTCCTCACATGAGCAGCTCTAATGAAGTCAGCTGGAGCTCAATGATTTCACTCCAATCCTTAAATCTCTTTTAAGCTATAGCTGAAATCTGAAAGTGTTTTAAAAGGAAACTTTCATCCTCTGTCCCTAGTTACAAATTTGGCTGCTTCCTTTATCATCCTCTTCTCAGATCACCTCTATCCAAATGCTCTAAAAAAGCCCTCCAGATATTTTCCTTTCGTTCTTTTTCTTTAAATACCATAATTCGTATTTATTTCCCTTAATCCTGTTATAGGTTTCTTAGAAATTCAACGTCATAGTGATCAGAGCTGCTCTTTGAACCTTCCCACAATGTAGGATGATTCAGAATTACCAAAGGTGGCCTCAGATTCCATGTTAAAAGATCCATTTCAGTCCCCTTTCTGTAGGTTAAGCTGTGCCAGCAAAGGCCGTGGTTTGTCAGAGAACATTCCTAGGGAAAGAGCGGCCACGACTGGGGCGGGACAGATTTGCTCTTGGCACATGGGGTTAGTGGGAGGGTGCAAGTGTTTCTTGACCCGCAAATACCTTAATGCAAGGTATCTATGGCTCAGGGCTCCTTCGTTCTTTGTCTGCCTTGTGATTAACCAGCCCCTGAGCACCCTGGGTGTGAATCCCCCCAGCAGGGCAGTGCCTGCCCCTGCCCCTGCCCCTGCCCCTGCCCCTGCCCCTGGTTGAGGGCAGTTTGCCTGCTGCTACCCCGCTGCTGCCTCCTCTCTGTGCAGTCAGAGGAGCGTCCCTTAACTCTTGTAACATGGACATCCACCTTTACCAAAGAAACAAGAGACCAGAGAAGATAACAATGCTGTTTCTTCCCCTTACTCAAAGAGTCAGCAAAAGCTTCTCATTGGCAACGATTGCTAATATTAATCATAAAGAGCAATACAAATTTAACTTTTCAGTTTGCAACCGATTCAGATGACTTTGAATGTATTAGTTATTAGGAATTCCTAATCAATATGTTTGGTGATCCTGTATGGTGCCCTGTATTTGAGTAAGAGAAGATTAATATCTATGTAGAAACCTAGATTTTTTTTTTTTTTTAAGCACAAGGCGGTCATGGTAAACTCTTTAGTTGGCAAAAACATTACACTATTTTCCTGTAAAGAAATGAATTACTTGGAAACTGTTCAGGCCTAACACCTTCCTAATACTTGGCTTGTCATGTAACGGTTCCCTGTGATTTCTTAAATTCCTCACACAAGCCTTTGGATTCACAGAAAAGTGAGCAGTGGGACAAATTATTTTGTTTAGGGAATGTAGTAGAAAAAAATCTGATTAAGTCTCTTGTACCATGATTTTGTGTTCTGTGTTTTCTGTTATATACAGAGATTGTGCAAACCTTAGCTGGGCTTTGGATATTAAATTCTGTGTGGTAAAAAAAGTAATATTTCACTAGAAAACTAAAGATAGCACAAGAATGTTCAAATGCCCCTTTTATTTACATTGAAAGAATTCTTTCATTAAACCTGAAATATTTTTCAGAAATAATTAAGCTAAAATACTGGTTTTGGTTGGGCATGTTTCTTCCTCAAGAAAAGTTAGAAAGAAATAAAGAGTTAACCCATAACAGATTTTCAAGCTTTCTTACAGTCAGGTTACTTGCTTGAGCTATGGGAGCAAGACTCCAAACTACGGAGAACAAGGACCTAAACATGACTGGGTGCCCTGAAATCATGTTTTCAGGGAACTAGACCTCTTCAGTTAATTTTGTTGAAATCCCATTTTCCTTCTGTATCAGAAATGAAACACTATCAAATCCTTGCAATTTGGTGGGATCAGGGCTGTTTCCCAGATCCTCTAGCAGCCTGATCTCCCATCGAAGTCAGTAACTGAGCTCACATTAATCTCAGAGGTACAAGCCTGGCTCTTGTAGACTGTAAAATGTCTCCACTAAAACCCCCTAATGGCCTCTCAGCCCCTAAAAAAATTTAATCTTGTTGCTGCTGTTTCTGAGGCCCTATCTACCAGCTGGATAATGACCCAAAAGAGAAATCTTGAACAGGATCCTCTACCCAGAGGCAGGGAACATAGCAGTTCATGCTCCATGATGATTTGTCTGCTTCTATAGCATCCCATGTAGTGACAGGAGTTGTTGCCTATTTTATTTTACATGCCTGCAAAGCACCAGAGAGTTACAGTTTGGCTTGCAATGCTGTTTTGCTGTCTGAAGTCTTCGCACCTCTAGAACAAAGAAATAAGCATCGTCCATTTTGTCTTATCAGCTCCTTTTCTTTCAAAGCATCACCATCTGATAAAAATATTTTGTCAAATGTTGTACATGTAGGCAGCATGGACTGTACGTGTTCAATTATTCCTTTCTTTTCTCAAAGCTGATAGGTAGGCTTAAATGTATTTCTTAAATATATTATTTTTACAGCTTTTGAAATTTAACTGCTGTGAAATCTGTCTGTCATTCTGGCAGTCTGTAAACTTTTACAAGGTATCAGTTGTTACAAGGTGGCTTAAAACAACCCTGAGGCTTTTTATAGAGGTAATAAAAGCAGTTCCAATCTGACAACAAAGTAATTCTTTTGACAAAGCTCCATTTTGTTGCACGTATCTGTTATGCCTCCCAAAAATTCATTCAGGCATTCAGTCCTCCTCATTTTTTTAAAATGCCTTCTCTTCAGTCAGAACAAGGAGAAAGTTACACAGCAAAATAATTTAAGTCTGAACAGTCTTTGTTTATGTTACCTCCACTCTTGAGCCCAATCTCTAGCCAAGCCAAGACTGGACAGCTTCATGTTGCCAAATTTAGTGCATCCTGATTGTTCCAATCTGAGTAATTAGCTGCAGTAATCATCAGTCCTTAAAGATCCATTAAAGTGGTATAAATCTGGAGTAAATCTCTATCAATTTAAAAAGACTGGGCTTGAATTTGTATGTTTGAGATCAAAATCAGGTTCATGATTTTATGCATTTCTCATGTTTACTTTGTTTCCTATCTCATTAATGATGAACTGTGTTAATGTTGACTTAAACAATCCAATTTGTCCTGATAAATATTTCCAATTGATACAGGTTTACACTCTGTATGTGCATGTGTGGGTGTGCACGTGTGATGTGTGCATGCAGCTAAAAAGAGTGTGACTGAAAAATATTAGTCTCAAATTTTTTGTTTCTTTGTGTTGTTTTTTCCTTTTTTTTTTCCGGTAGAAAAGCAGTTATTTCCTGGTTTTTTGAGGGTGTGTGTTAGATTTAGTATGAATTTCTTTTTCTTCTGCTGTATGTGTTGTTATGGATACTTTCTATGTTTTAAAATTACAAAACCTTACAAGAGAAAATGAAGCAAATTCTAATAAAAACAAAAATATTCAGGAAAATAGATGAGAGAAAGGTACTTTAAGCCATGCTGCAATTTTATTTTTGGTTTTGAATTATTTGATTTCAGGACAGTCTTGGTAGAAAAGACTAAATACTCTAAATCTGCCCCTTATGTCTCTTCATTCTCCCTAATTGTGAATGACTGAGCCCCAGGGACACTGGAAATAACAATTCCTGGTTTTTATTTTAGAGAGGGAACAGAAAAAGGAAATATCATTCTGCAGGTGTTGAAAAAATCTGAGCCTGAGGCTAGCTCATTTACATTCTCAAACAAAAAGGGCATCCCACAGCAAAATACTTCCCAGATTCTCACAGGAATAAAGAATATAGAACTAAACCCAGTGAATATTTGGGGGAGAATCTCATTTTCAAAATAAATTGTTAGTTTGAACCAGCCATAGTGGCTGGATTGAATAATGGTTTGAATCCATTCATTTTATTTTGACCAGCATGTGGGTTCTGTTGCAGAAACGTCATTGTCCCTTTATACATTTGTGGACTAAACCACAAGTTTATTTCTGCCCCTGCAGGTACATGTCAAACCGTTTGCATGTGCTCTGTGGGCATGAGTTGCTGTCTGTGTGCACTGTGGTTGGCAGTCAGTCTGTCTCCATGCTGTACGTCAGCGTCACTGAGTGTCATTACGCTGACTGCAGTATTGTTACATTACCTCCAAAGGCTTCCGCATGGAGGGAAGAGGTTGCCACCCCATATATACTTCCAGAGCATGCAGCAGCTGGCTGTGACACTGAGGAGTAAAGGCAGGCTTGTGGGAACATGGAGGATGCACCATCACATGCTTCCACAGTGGCAGCTGTAGCCAGGAGCCTGGTTATGTGTTATCTGTGCCATCTAGCATGAGTGCACAGCCTAAAAAGCAGTGAACGTGTGCAAGCTCTGCTTTCATTTCTGCTCTCTGTTCTCTTACTCTTGGGGGAGAGCAGAAAGGAATTAGATGAGGAGAGGGAGCAAAAAAGCATGTCACAGATCTGCAGCTTTCCCTGTTCAGCCGTAGGCAGCTAATGAGCCCTGGAGTGCCCCAGGTGATGCTCTAGAATTACATTTTTCTGAGTAACCCCCATAGGCAATGCTAGAGGCTTGGGGAAGAGTGGCTGGAAAGCTTCCTGGTGGAAAAGGACCTGGGGGTGCTGGTTGACAGCCGGCTGAACATGAGCCAGCAGTGTGCCCAGGTGGCCAAGAAGGCCAACAGCATCCTGGCTTGTATCAGGAATGCTGTGGCCAGCAGGAGCAGGGAGGTGATTGTCCCCCTGTACTTGGCACTGGTGAGGCCACACCTGGAATACTGTGTCCAGTTTTGGGCCCCTCACACAAGAAAGTCACTGAGGTGCTGGAATGTGTCCAGAGAAGGGCAACAAACCTGGTGAAGGGTCTGGAGAACAAGTCTTATGAGGAGCGGCTGAGGGAACTGGGGTTGTTTATCCTGGAGAAGAGGAGGCTGAGGGGAGACCTTATCGCTCTCTACAGCTACCTGAAAGGAGGTTGTAGTGAGGTGGGTGTTGGCCTCTTCTCCCATGTAACAAGCAGTAGGATGAGAGGAAATGGTCTCAAGTTGAGGTTTGGTTGCACTTTCATGTTTACTTCTCTCACCACTTCTTCCAGTGCTATGGAAACTAAGGTGGCAACAGACACTCTTTGGCTCAGACCTGAGCATCAACTGAACACTGTTAAAATAAGTGAAGAACACAGGTGTTTCAAGTCAAGCTGGGCATCATAATTAATGTTACTACTTCCCTGCCTAGATTTTAGTTTAATGAGTGGACTACCTCTTTTTTTTTTTTTTTTTCCTCCTGTTTTTTGTGGGTTTAGATTCAGAGCTCCTGTATCTGCTTTGTTCTATGTGTTTCAAGTTTGAAACAAAAATCAATCACTTCACCACAGCTACTGTCTGATTCTGTTAGCTCTCAGTGAGATCATCTCTATCTCTCTTGAATCAAACTAAACTGTAAGCAGCTTTTTATTCAGTGAGTCAGTTTTGCTGTATTCTTTTCTATTGTTCCAATTGTAACATTTTGCTTTGGGTATGCCATAAAATGTATATGTAAAACGTGGAAACAATATCTCCTTTTAAAACATTACAGTGTACTGCAGTTAATTAAATCAATGTCAACTTTCCAACTGCATGATCTGAGCTGACCTGTATCAAATGAATTAGAACAGCACCCATTGTGATGGACTTTGGCATGTTGTCATTGATTTATTTCCCTGTAGTCTTTCTAAACTTTTAGGGAGGTTTAGGGGAGGTATTTCAGAATAATCAGTGAACCCCTCAATATAAGACAGAGTAAGCATAGTAAAGTTAATGTTTAGGTTAGGAATACCAGCTGATTTATTTAATAAATCAAAGAAACAAGCTAACTCACTCAGTTGCCTCAAGCATTTACCCTTCAGATGCCATATATCCTTCTCTTGTCTAATTTAATTTTTCTCCTTGTTTCTGTTTGACAGAACAATGAAATTTATAACTGAATACCTAGGTGGGGAAAGCTGAAATTCAAATGTCGAGCACACAACATGATCCTCTCTATGGAAAACCAGATAAGGATTTGGGAGTATCTAATGTTTGGGTCATGGTATTCTTGGCAGCTGGCGGGTTTCACAGGATTAGAGGGGTGTCTACCAACCATCCCATCCCTAATGCATTGTCTCAGTATCAAATTCCGATAGTCTTACTCCACTCTGCTGGCACATTGCTCCTTCAGTACACAGGAGCTGCAGACAAGAGAGGTAATCTTGCAAATCATGGCAGTAATTTCTGATATTTAGGCATCCAGCAGACAAAAGCATCTAGCAAACCTTACCCTCAGGGATGCACAGTCCATGAAGTCATGGGAGAGAGATTCTCTGCCTTCAGGATTTCTCAGACTTCTGCATCTCCTCGTGTTCTCCCTCTGGAGTTTTCTCATGTCTGTACTCAGTCACACTCAGAAGAAACCATTTTCAGCCTCTGTAATTCCATCACAGAAACTTTTTTATGTTCTTAGATGTTTGTGTAAGAAACCTCTGAGCACGTTACCAAGGCTGAGAAATGACTAAAGCAAAATGGGTGCCAGAGAACAAGAGGTCTCTGGAAAGCATTGGGGGTTTAAAAATGACATGATCTTAATTACTCTGAAGTCTGCATGTTTTCATTTCTTTAATTGGAAGGAGATCCATGTTACTGAGACCAACTGCACATTTTCAGATTGTTTGGCTATAAGCTAAGAGAGATGGTGGTGTGTTATTGTTATGGCTAATTCTGCCCATGTATTGAAATATTAGACAGAAATACACAGAAATGGTATTGGCAAGTTTCAAATAAATGATCGGGGCACTTTCTTCCCTTAACAAGCTTACTCGCATAGCCCATTTGAACTATTCCTTTCAACTGAGCTGTAGTGCCAAGTAACCATGACCTTTTCTGAAAGTTATAGGAATTAAAGGAAATCACTCAGCTATTTGGTCTTTGGAAATTCATAGTGCATTCCCTGCACTGTGGCAGTGTTATAATGTAATTTAATGTTATATAATACCTTATAGAGAAAACAAAAAGGCTTAATTCAAAATTAACTATTCTGTCCCCCAAGCAGGATATAGCTGCATTAATATTACCCACCATTAGATTGTTCCTGGGAGACATCTTCTCTCCAGCCATGAAGATCCTGGTTTTCCAAGCACATTGAGTTTTTTATCTGGGTAGGACAGAAGTGTAGTGAATCTTTGGCTTAACATCAACAATATCGAGGAAGTTTGAGCTAGCTTGCTGGACATTACATACTAAGATTGCCAAAAAATATTTGACAATTCCAGAGCCAAAGTCCACCTTGTTTTTTTATAAAATCAACAAATAACATTTACAATTATATTAGCTGGATGATGTTCTAACCTCAAAATCATTATGAAGAAAGTTTCCTTTGTTTCATAATGAAGGAAAATGATTCATAAATGCTTGTTCAAGATGCTATGGATGTTTTGGTGACATTTAAAACCAGCAAACATCCTATCATTTGGAGCATTTTATTCCAAGAATACAATGAATTACGTCAGAGTAACATTTATGGTTGGCATGACAGTAATGGTTAGCTGTTTCATAAAGTTCAGAGTTCCATCATGCAGTACAACTAGCAAGTGAGAGCTGTAGTGTGTGGTGTTATCAAACCATGGAGATACCATTATAACTTTACAGGCAGATCTGATCAAGATTTAGCCATTTCCTCAGCCCTCTTACTGTGGCTGAAAGCCACGTCTAATGTTTTCTGCCTCTCTGCAGGACTGGGGATCTTAGACCGAGCACAGCGCCAGCTACAGCAGTGTGGGCACTATTTGGCTTGGAGCATTGGCAGGGTGAACTTGCTCCACAGATGCATGCTAGAAAAAGTAGTCTAAACTACCAAGTTGCCTATGTCCCATAGCAGATCTGTAGCAGATCTACCAATATAGGGGGCACTATGGGACTGACAAAATTGTTTAAGATGTTTTGCCAAACCTTTGGTTTAACTGCTGTCTTCTAGCAGGACAAGATTAAACTCTAACACTGATATGCTCTTGTCTCATACATTAAGGAAGCACAGAAAGAACATTACTCTCTGAAATACTACAGCTGTGTTTATTTGGATTTATTTATATTAACTTTATTTAGAACTGCATTTCTTTAGATTGATTTATATGAACTTACTTAATAAGGTTTTTGCCTTCACTTAGACATCTCACAGAAAGACTGTTCATGGAATAGCATACACTGAACAACATTTTATTTCTCAAAACACTTTCAGCTGTTAGCAGGTGAGCTCTGCACACTGACAACAAGACAGAAAAAATGGATTGCCATTTTCAAGGTTTAAGGTCAAAATAGCAGTCTCCATAGTTGCATGTACACTGTTCAGAAGATAATGGTTTTTAAATCACTGTGGCTTGCCTGCAACAGGACTTATTGCAAATGCTGCATTCACTTCCTTCCCAGCACATACTTCACAGTCTGTTACCACCCACTGCTCTGGGACAGTTCTGGATTCTTTGTAGTAAGAAGCTACTGCAAACAGTCATTGAATACCTCTGAGTGTTTGCTTACCTAAGCAAACCCTTTTCCTGTGACTGGCCCTAGTAATCTGTGCACTGAGGAAAACAACTAGCTCATTCTACCACCTCCTACCATTTCATGATTTCCTCAGATTTCCTCCCGAGCACTACCGTTTTCTCATACTGTACACTCAACACAGATTTACCCTCTTCACCAGTCTTCAAATATCTTCTATCTCACACATGGTCATGAGCAATCCCTCTGGAGGGAAATTCCTGTTAAATATCCTTCTGAGTAAGTAGCTGAGTGTGATAATGTTCCACATGAAACCATGTGCAAAATATGAGGTCTGGGACCTGGATTCCTGATCTGAGTAGATGTTCTATAGTTATTCAGGTGATTGAAGGTGATTTATTTTCTCTTTTGCTTTCCTGAATATCTTCAGGAGACCAGAATACAAATCCCACTATTAGTAAGGGTCCCAGGTGCACCATATAGTCTTTCATCAGGAAAGGATAGCTGGTGTATGACTTTCGTGTATTGGGCTGGAGGCATTGCAGTGCTTCTAGTAGTTCCTGCTGCTTGGATAACTGTGCTGAGAGATGCTGCTCTGGTGCGGATATATAACAACATACTTAATCCAGGCATTAATTTAGGCATTAGAACCATGTAAAAAAAATACTGATAACTCTTGACAGAAGATCACTCTATATATGGGCACTGTGTCTTTTTGATCAGGGCTATCTGCGAAGATCGAAAGATGAGCTCTTACACTTTAACTGCTGTTGTTTCCACTGCCAGTAAAGCCAAATCCAAGGAGGAAAGTAAGTTAAAATAATTTGAAAGAGAGTAATTTGAATATTTAGCAAAAAGATTCTATGAGAACAGGGAGAGAACTCCACTTTTTATCTTAAATCCTTCAGAACATTATAACATTGTGTGCAAAAAAAAAAAAAGTTGTGATGAGTCATAGGAATGATTCATTCAGTCCCAGTTCTGGCTACAAGAAAATGTGGATAGCGTGTATTTTAGTGTCAGCAGTAGTTAGGATAACAGGACACTTGATTTAAAAAATAGTGATATAGAAACAAGGGGAAAAGGCAGCTGCAATGACAATGTGTTATGACATTTTTAGTTGAGTTTTCTAAGAATATATGTGATCATGTTTCCTGTGCCTCTTGGTCTTCATCCCATCCCTCTTGTTCAGTAAATAGTGGTAAATAAAACCTTGTTCATTATGTCTTTTTATTGGAAATATTTTAATGTTTTTCATCTGGCAAAGAAAAATGCTTATATTTAATTAAAAAAATAAGAGACAAAATGAGAAGAATAACCACAGAAACACAGAACAAGAGGATGGGGCAAGATATCTGTTTTGCAATTGCATGCAAGCACATTAAATTGCACCAAAAAAAACCCCACCCCAACAGCTCCCAAGCAGAGAAATCCCTATAGCTCTGTGTCATTCCATTTTGATTTTAAAAGGGCAGAGCAGAACCCTCTGAAACTTTTGAGCTGAGCTTTTTGAAACAGAGTACAAAATACCTCTTAATTATTCCTCATAATTCTGCCTCAAGCATGGAAAAGTAGAAATCAGTTGAATTAAATTAAGGAGCTGGATTTGTACAGTTTTTAGGAGGTGGGTATAAACTAGACATATCCATTTATGGGTGACGCAGAAAGATCATTGCTCTCTGTTACAGACCTCAGTTCATATTTCATATTAAAAATAGTGGAAATTTCTCACTAGCTTGTGTTAGAGCTTCCAGCAGATGATGAGGCCTCTGCCAAGGTCTTCAGCTGATGTAAAGGTAAGTAAAGAGGATGTGAACTGGCCATGAAATGAGACATTGCTGGCCATGAGAGGTAACACTGTGGGAAGCTGACCAAAGTTACAGAGTGTCATGACTGTTGCTGGATTTCACAGGTGTTTAAAGGGTTTATGTGAAAAATGGCCATACTTCACAGGCGATTGAAGAGGAGTGTTGGGGACCTTCACAGCGACAGACTCTTGCAAGGCCAGCAATACCTGGGACATGATATTGCTTATGCTATATAAAGCATTTTGTACCAGGATTGTGGCAAAACTGGGACCATAGGTGGAAAGCAGGGAAATGTTTATTTGGAAGGAGGCTGGGATGGAGGAAGGGACATACAAGGGTGGGATGGCAAAAAGGAGGGTCAAGAAACAGGAGAAGTGATATGTAAATCATGTGATCATTGCCATTCAGAGTTACCTGTCAGGCAGTGTTGTGATTGATCACCGCAGCCTAAATAAGGGCATTAAGCCAGCCCTGCTTTCTGACCATACCACCCGAGCTGATCCTGATGCTGTGGTCAGGTGAAAACTCAGGGGTGCTTTTCCCATCTGGGAGGGAATAGCTGATTGACTGTTGGACTCCATCAGACAGGAGCAATTTTTATTACACCTGATGCAACTTTGTGCATTATTTGCATTTCTCTGGTGTTTTCCTCCTGGAGGCTTAAGTGTGAATTACACAGTACAGCTATGTCAAGTACTGGTTTTATGATTTTGTAGCTGCTGGGCTGAAAGAGAAGATTCCTTCTTGTATTTGCCATAGTAGTGCAACCTTCAAACTGTTTTTGACACTGTCTCCTATAGCATCATCATAGACAAACTGATAAAGGTCAGAAGGTAAAGGGACAGTGAGATGGACTAGAAGTTGGTTGAACTGTCAGGCTCAAAGTGTTGTGATCAGCACCGTGAAATCCAGCTGGAGACCAGTGGGTTACCCCAGGGGTGAATAATGGAGCTAGTCCTGTTTAACATCTTCATTAATGACCTGGATGATGGGACAGAGCCCATCTCAGCAAGTTTGCAGATCATTCAGAACTGAGGGGAGTGTCTGGTACCCCAGAGGGCTGTGCTGCCATTCCACAGGACCTGGACAGGCTGGAAAAATGGGTCAATAGGAACTTCATGAAGTTCAGAAAAGGGAAGTGCAAAATCCTGCTCTTGTGTAGAAACAACCCCAGGCACCGATACAGGCTGGGCACCAACCAGCTGGAAAGCAGCTTTGCGGGAAAGAGCCTGGGCATCCTGATGGACACCACACTGAATGTGAGCCAGCAATGTGCCCTCAAGGCAAAGAGTGCCAACAGCCTCCTGGCTGCACTGGGGAGACCATTGCTAGCAGGTTGAGAGATATGATCCTTCTCCTCTTCTCAGCACTGGTGAAGGCCACACCCAGACTACTGTGTCCAGTTCTGGGCTCCCCAGTACAAGGGGAGACATGGACATACTGGAGAGAGTCCAGCAAAGGGCCACTAAGATGATGAAGCGACTGGAGCATCTCTCATATGAGGAAAGGCTGAGGGAGCTGGGATTGTTCCTAAAGAACCTAGAATTGTTCTTAGATTGAGCCTAGGGAAGAGAAGGCTCAGGGGGATCTTACACAAACTTTTTCATCATGATATAAGAAAGAAATTTTTTACAGTGAGAACAATCAGTCACTGGAACAATCTCCCCAGGGACATCATAAAGTCCCCATCACTGAAGGTTTTCAAGAGGCAATAGGACACGGTGATAAATAATCTCATCTAAGCTCCCTTTTCCATGAAAGATTGGACCAGATGATCTTTCAAGGTCCCTTCCCATCTGGGCTATTCTATGATTCTATGAAACGCAGGAAATACACTTTAAACATAAGAAAAAATCTTTTTCCTGTAGGGGAGGTCAAACACTGGAACAGGTTGCCCCAAGAGGTTGTGGAGTCTCCGTTCTTGGAGATACTCAAAACCCAGCTGGTCCTGGGCAACCTGCTCTGGCTGACCCTCCTCTTAGGCTGCTGGACTAGACGATCTCCAGAGGTGCTGTCCAACCTCAGCAGTTCTGTGATTCTGTGAAAGGATTCTGAGATGATTTCATGCTTTTGTGTATCTGACCAGTTGACCTGCATGTTTAATCTTTATAAATGTTAGATCACTTGCCTCACACTAGGATGATGTATCATTTTATTGTAGTCTGAACACACATGAGGATATGGTTTCACTCATTAAATGCTTCACAAATACAGACAGATACTTATTTTCAAATGGATGAAGCAATCTTTGGCCAAGGGGGCTGGAATGCTTATTATGGCCCAAATATTCTTAGGTCGAATATAGGTTTGCCACCCTTCTGACATTTTTTTCTTTCCATGTGACATATCAGGTGCAAGTATTTTTGTGACATTTTTTATGTAAGCCCTTGGGAGGCCTCCAAAAAACTCTCCAGTCATTGTAAAAGCAAGGAATCTGATGCACAAGTAGTATTCAGCTGAAAAACAGTATCCAGTAAATTTATTCTCTTACTTCATAAATTATTTTATGCTTTCAGAGTTTTTGTCTTCAGCAGAGGTATTTTCTTCATGTGATGTCTGAACAAAGTAAGACTACATCATCTTTTCACCTTTTTCTAATTTCTGGCTCACTTTGGAATAGTATTCACTATGTGCTTACTATAACCTGTGAGTAAGGTTATAGGTGGGCTAGGAAAAGTTTGGAGACTACACTGACACATATCAGAGTGATGTAGATGAAACTGGGATCACGCAGAATTATATCTGTGGTGGCACTACGTTCTTTTTAATATACAACTTGCTCGACTGAATGATGCCTAGGACAAGTGCTTTTTCTTGTCCTGTTTTCTTTTTGTTGATGTTTGGTTGGAAGCTGATGGCCTCAGGAAATAGAATTTGGGTTTGTGAGAGACTCCCAGTGAATCTGGGAATGTGAGAGATACTAGGTCCTAAATCTTGAACAGTGCCTGGATTTGAATTCTTTCTAGCCCAAAGTTGGCCTTATCGTTTATTTAGAGAAAGCTATGTTGGTCATTGAAAAGCAATGAAGAACTAAAGTTCAGTGATGAACTTTACATGTTTGAGGGATATCAGAATAGCTTGTTTTAGCTAGGGCACGTTGTAGTGCTGGTTTTGTCTTAACATATTCATTTGTTAAACTTTAGGGATGGCAGTGGCAAATAAATTAGTTGTAGCACAGCCTCTGCCATTGTAGACAATTAATCTTTCTTGCAATATTTAGAGGGACAATAATCTGTCTGGATAGCTAATTCCCTATCTTCCCACACAAAATCAGTTCTGCATTAAACAGAGATACTTAAAATGTTTTTAATTTTTAGTGAGAACTTTGGGAAAGTATGCTAAAGATAAGGCCATTGTGTTATTCTCCTGTTCTCTTCAGAGTAGGATAGAACCAGTATTCTGAATCTCTGTGAGTTAGTGTCCTTGGAGCCAGCTGGGTGTTTGCTGTGAGAAGCATGTTGAATTAGGATGGTTACATTTTGCAAAAAGAGGAATGCATATGGAATGAAGAGATACTACATGGACACCATGGGAAGTTATATCAAGTCTGTGACCATTTAATGGTAGCAGCTTTTATTAGCAGACTCACTATGGTTTCATCATCTTCAGCTAAACTACAAAGGATTGAGAACTAGGAGGAAGCTATAACTGCAGGCTGGAATTGGCTGGTCTCAGATCAGTCATCTCTTTCATATTAGTGAATCTTTTAATATCAGCTCTCTCTCAAGCCTTTCTTCTCCCTTCAATCCACTCTAATTTTATAATTTGGCACTTAACCTTTTTTTTGACATTTTTATTAACATTGGAAAAATTATACCTATTTTTAAGCTGAAGAGGAAAGCAACTGATCTAACAATTTCCCTCAATTTCCTTATGTAGCTCTTGCAAGATGCTGTTCAAGGTAAGAGTTGAATCTGCTGACGCTCATATGTGTACAGCACTGTCTATTACTCTAGGCACCAATGGCACAAGTCACCACTGTGGTCTAATCTGATAAAAATGCTCTGTTACAGACAGCTACAGTTTAACAGACAATCAAATCTGTCACTGGAGAACAATCAGTGAACCCCATTAGGGGCTTGGCACGTGCATCAGACATTTACAGTTTTTACACTGAATTCCCTCTTCTCTCCAACAACTCCTGCAAATGTATATTGCAGATGTCACTGCAGGCTGAGTTGAGGTTTACCCTTCTAAAGGAGGCTGAAGATGAACTTGAAAGTGTAGAACTTGGAGACTGAAACCAAAGGCTTCATGCAGATCATGGTATCTGCATTCTTTGGACTAAGAAGCAGCTCATAGTAAATTTCTGCAGCAAAAGAGCAGTGCATGACTGCTCACGCAGGCATCTGATTCATTACTGCATAGAACTTGATGGCATTTGAGGTATATGAAAAACCTATGAAACTTTATACTAGTTTTACCTGGACTAGCCACTGCAACACATATATCCTCAAGGTTTCTGACTAAGCTCTTGTTCTGCCTATCACAGTGTGTTGCTCAGTTGTTTGGTGTAAGAGGCGTTATACCCAAATGAAGGACACCATAATTGCTCTCACCAAAAAAATGAGTAGCGCATTAAACTTAAATTCTTCAACTCCCAGTAACATTAAAACATTCCCTTGTGAAACGTACACAGGAAACATTCTGGGACTTCCAGAATATTATGAACAAAACCAAATTGCTACTCCATGATGCCACGAAGAACACCAGCTTTTTGCCTCAGATATTTTTAATGGTACAACCGGTGGAATGAAAAACAAAATGAGGAGTTTACTTGTGATTCCAGAGGAGTACTGCCAGGATTTACCTTATGTCAGTGATACTGGATTACACTAAACCGCATCCAAGCAAACAGCAGTCTATGCAGTTAACTTCCACATAAATGAAAAAGCAACAGCCTGCTTTACCACAGCTATTTGAAATTTCAATATGTTACAACAACAGCAAAAAAGTACACTGTGCAGGAGGCATCGAAGGCATTAATGAGGCCTCTCTGTACTCTACTGAATTGTTCAGTAACTGCTATGTAGATATATACATTTCTTTTGGTGTCATAAAGAGAGATTAATGTTGATATAGCATCCCTGGTTTCTCAGTATATTGGCTTTGTTGTCAGACCCATAGTATGTTAGTAGAGTTTGGAAAAGCAGAAAATTTACCTGATGTGTACTGAATAGCACAAACATGAGGATACATATACCCTGATGAAAGATGAAAAGAAAACAGACGTAAATTAAATTAGTTCAGATAAACAAGTGTGAATGTGGGATTCACTGTTATCCTATGCCTTTGTAGATTTCTAATACTCTTGTTGAGACTATTGCATAAAAAATGAATTCAGTTCTGCTTATTTTCATACTATTATTATTAATTTTACTATTATTATTTAATAATATTATTAATACTAGATATAACTAGTCTTGAAAATGGTAAGTTAAAATATTTATCTTCTTAACTATTCACCCCTCACTTTCTGTTTATACCTTGTTTTCTCCGTCCCTATATTCCCAAAGCCTGCACATAAAAGGAAAAGGCTATAGAGATAGTTGTTTCCACAGCCTGCTCACCCCCCAGCTTTCCTCCCAGATGTAGCAACAGGGTAGGTAATACTCTGGGATCTCAACACTAGATACATACTAAAATGAGCAGAGGCATCTGATGATGTGTGTTTGTCCTGGTTTCAGCTGGGATAGAGTTAATTTTCTTCCTAGTAGCTGGCATAGTGCTGTGGTTTGGATTTAGTAGGAGAATAATGCTGATAACACACTGATGTCTTAGTTGTTGCTAAGTACTGCTTACACTAAGTCAAGGACTTTTTCAGCTTCCCATGCTCTGCCAGGTGCACAAGAGGCTGGAGGAGGCACAGCCAGGACAGCTGACCCAAACTGGCCAAAGGGATGTTCCATATCATATGACGTCATGCTCAGTATAGAAACTGGGAGGAGCGGGCCAGGGGGCACCAATCACTGCTTGCAGAAGAGTTGGGCATTGGTCGGTGGGTGGTGAGCGGTTGCATCACTTGTTTTTTCCTGCGTTTTGTTTCTCTCTCTCTCATTTTCCTTTCATTACTATTATTATTATTGTTATTGTTAATGTTGTTACTATTGTTATTATATTTTATTTCAATTATTAAATTGTTCTTAAGTTTTCTTACTTTTGCTCTTCTGATTCTCTCCCCCATACTGCCAGTGGGGGAGGGTGAGCCAGCAGCTGTGTGGTGCTTGGTTGCTGACTGGGGCTAAAACATGATGTTGTTCAAGGACCTCTCTCAAGTCCAGGCCAGAAATTATGTAAAATTTACTGTTGTAATACATAAATCTTTGTCGTATCCAAGATTTGCTATAATATTTTAATTTTTTATGAGTTTCTGAAGAAACACCTGCTTGCAAGTCTTTGAATGGTTGGCAAATAATCCATTTTCAATTGTTGTAGGTGACAAAATGAAGTTCCACTGCAGCAATAAGGCTAACAAATGTTTGAGCAAACTGACATTTTGACATCTGAATTCTCTGCAGGCTTAGATAGTCCAGTGTCAAAGATGGATCTGGTAATGACACCTCAGAATTAAAATTAAGTTGTATTAAATAAGTCTGTGTTCTTGATTTAGGGAACTGATTCAAAGAAACTGTTGCTCTATTGTTTGTCATCCACCACTATGTCAAGAATATGCCTGTGACACAGACCAAAAAATCAGAGAAGGGGATGCTTAACTGAGACAGCTCTGGCAGAAAGCTGCATCCAAAAAGACAAGGTCCACCATCAGTGACTTAAGCAAAAAGAGTGGAAAAGGGGAATGAACTTCTTTATTAAGTCTGAGCACCTAAGATCATTTTTAAAGTGTATAATCATCCTCACGTGGCACAAACTGGATGGATTCTTCAAACACAGTGACAGATCTGTTTGTCCAGATTGGTTGGAAGGCAGTTATCTTGCTGTCTTTTTTGGCCAATGCTGCAGCTTTTCTTAAGGACAAATAACAGGGTATTTATTGAAAAGATACCAGCTTTGCAAACAGGAGAAGGTGAAGATGGTGTTTGTGATTTATTAGCTGAAACCAACATAACAAAGAATGTAGTACGTAATTATCATATGACAAGCATTATATTAATTTGCCATCACCAGACAATCACCTGTGTAGCTGACACCACTGTCTCAGTAACTAAGATTTCCAAGTTTTAATAGAGTTCATACATAGTATGTGTCAGATAAAAAGCCTGGCAAAGTGAGAATTGTGTGTTATCCCTGGCTGGAACTTTGTCCTGTGTGTAAGGCACAGGGCTGGGACTGAGGCACTGCGTTAACTTTCATTCTTTCTTATGTTCACCAAAATAGTTAATATCTACTCTCTTTGGGCTTGTTTGCTCATTTATGACATAAGAAAAATTATACTAATACTATCAGGAGTGACAAGAGGTTAAACTAATATTGCTAAAGAAGATTGAATCGCAGTATGTAAACACAAAGTATTACTATCATTCCACAAACAGAAAATCTTCTGGGTTGGGAAATATTTTTGTGTGCTCCTCTCTCACATCCTGCCAAACGGTACTTCATGACGT
Organism: Pelecanus crispus; assembly: GCF_030463565.1. Taxonomy (NCBI): domain Eukaryota; kingdom Metazoa; phylum Chordata; class Aves; order Pelecaniformes; family Pelecanidae; genus Pelecanus; species Pelecanus crispus. The sequence continues at coordinate 110,332,498 of NC_134645.1, forward strand.
TGTGAGATTTCTGATGTCAAGGTATACTCCCTTACTCCCCAATGAGGAGGAGCTGAATCAACATGGGCTGGAAGTCGTTTTATGATCTTGTAAGACCATTTATGGAAAAAGCCATTCCTAGAACTCCAAAGAATTATAGGAAAAAAAAAAATCCTGGTAGCCTAGAAATAGTCTCCTGATAGAAAGTAAATTAAAAGTCAGATTTTTAAAAATTTTTACTTTTATTTTTTGACATAGTGATCCAGATGCAACCCCCTGCTCAGAAAGTCTCTAGAGCTGGGAGATATGTCAGGGAAGAATTGTTCTAGACTTGCTCTGTTTCTTTATAATGCTCATTCCTTGAGCATTTCCCATGTTCATCTGTATTGAAAAGTGGGTTTGTTGAAGCTAAAAGATCTCCCAGAGTCTGGGGAGGGGAAGCACTGAAATCATATAACAAATGAATTTGGGAGATAATCCATAAAAAAATTAATTAGCAAATCATAGGTCTAAAATGAGGGATCTGGAACAGTCACTGGAGGTGTTCAGGCAGTTGGTGTATGCTCCCAGCATGTAAGTACAGGAAACTCGACTGCATAATTCGTGTTGCTAGCCCATACCAGAAACAGGGTATGAGAGCAGCTGGATCTTTGATCTGACCCAATGCAGCAATTAGTATATTCTTATGGAGCTGAAGGTAGACTTGATTTTGTTGTTGATGTTCATCTGTCCCAAACAGGCACTTTATGTTTACAGAAGAAAGAGAATTCTTGTCTTTATATCTTCAGGAACATGTTACACTCTAAGATACCATCTGCTGTTAGAGTTTTCTTTCTCAGTTCAGGAAGAAACTGAACAAATTTGACCTATGGTTAATTGTTGGCTTGTGGGAGCTATCTGTGGTGATGCAAGTCACACAAAGTAAAGCCCCAGTGACAAATGAGAATAAACACAGAGCAGAATGAGTAAGAACTTATCCCAAATGTAGCTGGAGGCACTAGATAAACCTGCTACCACTTACATTGTCTTTGGGAAGTTTAGTAGCCACAGTACTGCTATTTCCCTCCTCAAGTCTCTTTCCTATGGTCTTGAAAGAGTTTGTGCAGATCTCAGCTCTTCCCTGGGCAAGTCTGTCCTGGGCAGCCATCCTTTGCAGAGCACAACTGCAGTATCTATCTTACACCCAAGACAGTCTGCAGCTGCTACAAGGGTGTTTCATCACCTATTATGAATCTATTAGATATTTGACCACCAGGTGGCATAAAAACTATGTAAAATATCATGCAGGGGTTGCAGATATTATGATACAATTACCTCTTTTTTAAGAATATGGGTATTCAAATACTTAGTGGTCCTAGCTATCAACTTTGAATGTTATTGTATATTTTTAAAAAGTAGCTAATAGCTTTTTAAATTCTTTAGTTTGCAATGTTATCCCATGAGGAAACACCCATATATGACACAAATTAATTAGCTTTGTTAATCACACTGTATCATATTCTTAATCATGTTTTGTTCAATGACAAAACCAAATAACTTCAGAGATGGAAAGGAAGAGATTATGTTATATTGATTTGCATAGAAACACAACAACCACTTTAAGAAGAAATCCAAGCCAAAAATCAACTATTTTCCATTGTTGAAAACACATTTTAAGAATTTTTTTGTAAGCTGTAGTGTAACTTCCAATGCAATGATAGAAATTTTTTCAATGTTATGAAATCAGTTCCTAAGTTCTTACCATAGGAAAGCACAGAGAAAATGGCTTTTAGGCTCAATAGAAAGGAAAGGTAAGTGTTGACAACTGTTATTGATAAGAAAACAGAGGGCTTGTGTTGGCAGACACAAATTCTTAAATTAATACAGAGACTTTCCTACAATGAGATTCTTGACATAATTCCTTGTAGGTTTGTGGGGTTTTCCCCACCTTGCTTTCATGGACTGGATGCAAGTGTCACATACAAATTCCCACAATGATACATATATAGTAGGCACTACTCCATGTTACTCTTTTTGCAAATTTCTTTAACCTTGTTTCTCTTTCTTGCTGCTTCCCTTTTTTTACTTCTTCATCCTCTCCACTGCATTGCTGGATGTCCCCTAAGGTGCTATTTTATCATTTTGACTGTAGTTTTAAATTATGCCACAGAGAAGTCAGAACTTTTGTTTTTAATCTTCTTTTCAATCTTCTTTTCTTCCTTTGGCTACATTCCTTACTTTCTCTTCCCTGCTTATATTTTTTGAGCTTCCATTCTTTTCATGATCTTGTCCTGACTGTCTGGCTATTCCTTTAGGATCTTATTCGGTGCCCTCTATTTTTTCATATCTCTTTAACATTGTTTTCCTTGAGTTTCTGTTCTGAGTTCCTTTCTCTTTTATTTTCAAATATTATTATTTATTTTAGACTGTTTTGTCATTTCTGATGCAAATTGTTTAATCTATCCATCTTCTGCCTCAGCCTCATATTTCTGTATAAGCAACAAATGAACTTCGCACCTTCCCCCACAACACCATCCTCACCCTCTCTTCTCTGTCACCATTAAGAACTTGTGACAGATTAGTTTAATCCATCCACAACTCATGTCTGATACAGAGTTGGATTAATGTAAAAAATGTATTATGAAAATTGCTTGCAGCTTTGTAAGTGGAATGAGCTGGTTTGAGGTTGACACCTTCAGTCTAGACCAATACTAGAGAAAAATATGATATATGGTTAACTGTTTAACATAGACAGCTCTTCCTAAGGTGAAGTTAATCCAAATGCAGATATAAAGAGCTTATGAGTAATACATATTGTCTATATTCACCTTCAGGAAAATCCATTTGCAGACTTTTCTGTGTACAAAAATGTCCTGGTTTCAGCTGGGATAGAGTTAATTTTCTTCCTAGCAGCAGGCATAGTGCTGTGGTTTGGATTTAGAAGGAGAAGAATGTTGATAACACACTGATGTTTTAGTTGTTGCTGAGTACTGCTTACGCTAGTCAAGGACTTTTCAGCTTCCCATGCTCTGCCAGGTGCACAAGAAGCTGGGAGGGGGCACAGCCAGGACAGCTGATCCAAACTGACCAAAGGGCTATTCCATATCATACGACGTCATGCTCAGTATAGAAACTGGGGGGGGTTGGCCAGGGAGCAGCGATCGCTGCTTGGGAACTGTCTGGGTATTGGTCAGCAGGTGGTGGGCAATTACATTGTGCAACACTTGCTTTGTATATTATTATTATTATTATCATTATTATATTGTTGTTATTATCATTATTATTTTACTTTATTTCAATTGTTAAACTGTTCTTATCTCAACCCAGGAGTGTTTCTCACTCTTACTCCTCTAATTCTCTCCCCCATCCCATCGGGGTAAGGGGAGTGAGCGAGCGGCTGCGTGGTGCTTAGTTGCTGGCTGGGGCTGAACCACGACAAAGAACCAAAATCATTGTTCTAAACCAGGAAGGCATCGAGGTCTCAGAAAGCATGAAATTTCTGTAGGACTCAAAAGGGTTTAATGGGGCACCTCAGAAGCCAGTGGAGTGGCAAACATGCCTTACAGGAGCGGACCGTAGCTCTGCTTTACTTGCTTCCAACAGAGCAGAAGACAGAATGGGACATGCAAGGGAGACGTGGTGCTTTCTGTGCTCTACTCTAATGAAGTCCAGGTGGAATATTCTAACTCAGCTATGGAGAAACACAAGACTAGGCATGTTAAGTAAACCTTCTCTTCTGATGTATTTCTCCTAGTAAGAATTATTTTACTCAGCTGCTGGAGTTCTATACTGATAGAAAAATTTTAGGTAGACAGAAAGCTGAAATGAGCTTTGGCCTATAAGAAGAGATGGTAAAAGAAGGGAGCCGGAGCTTGCCCGGGCTAAACATGCTGGTCAAAAGAGAGGATCCTAACAACAAATCCCAGTATAGGTGTAGGCCTACAGTGGACTCAGAGTAACTGGCTAGTTTTCATTGACAAGAACAGCATTTCAAAACCTCATATGATAAAACACCACTATTTTCTATGTCTTTCTTGCAAAAAAGGAGGATACCAATGACTTTTTTTTGTTCAACAGTTATGTCAGAAACATAATCAATGGATTATTCCTAGTATCAACTGAGTGAATGAATTAATTCAATATCTAGATTCAGAGAACCCTTAAAGTTCTAACCCATGTTTTGTAAGAAACATCAAAGGTTAATAAACTGGTATGTGACAAAATCCTTATGCATGAAAGGCCTTCACCTTTTCTGCGCTAAAACATCTTCCCACTGAAATATTCCAAAGCTCGGTTCCCTGCATTTAATCAAACAACCCAAATAAATTTACAATCTTGTATGATCATCTATCATGACTAAGTGATAAAAGTTGTTTTTTCACTTTAAAATTGCTTTGTTACATGTCTTTGCATCCTATGCAATTTCAAATGCTTGTTGTAATGCTTTGAAATAATTTGAAAAAATATTCAAGCAGGAGCTATATTTTTTCTTCCATAAGCTAATGAGACTGTGGCCAGTTGTTACACACAGAGTGTCTCCTCTTTCCATGGCTTATCTGATGCCAATAGAGTTCAATGTCAGGCTTCTCACTTTCAGCTGGATTCTATGTACAAAGTCAGATCATTTGCTATTCACATTGTAAAGCACTGCGTAGTCCTAGGACACTGTACAAATAGTAATGTTGATTCATCAAGTGTCTGGAAACACACTCAGAAAGTGATTCTTCTTTTTATTTGTTTGGTGATATGCTGCTGCTAGATCTTTGGGATCAATAAAAGCAAATGCTTAGTCAGAGTTAAGCATGCAAAAAAATGACAATCATTTGTTTCATATTCTAGTTGATGGAAAACTTCAGTGAGGAAACTGGACACAGTAAAGGGACTATCATCAGTTAAAACAGATCTCGCAAGCCCTCAATACAATATGCAGTCACATTTACATTACTCATGGATACATTTTACTCATGGCTCTATATGTCACAGCATAAACTGTATAAAAGTATTAAATCAGCAAATGAGTCCTTCAGATTTCATGGATGCATGTTCCCAGCATTAAAAATATAAAAGAAATAGGAATTGCAGGGAGTTTCCCATATCATATTACCCCAATGTTCAGGACAGCTCTCCTCAGGTGATGGAGACAGTAGCATCACAAATGAGTTCATGTGGGGAGACTTAAGTCTGGTGGTGTATCAAGCAGATATCCTCCTCTTAGCTCTAAATAAGCCAGCACTGACACTAGAAGTTAGGGAAGTTGGGGGTTGGGCTAGATGCTCTCTGAAGGTCCCTTCCAACCCAAAGCATTCTATGATTCTATGACAAGTGTGTCAGGACAATGTTCACTCCAAATGCATTAGCTCAAAGGCAGGTCTAAATAGCCTCAAAGCAGACCTGCACTCCTACACCTGCATCACTTAGAGACTCTGGACTCCTACAGAGTGACTAGGTAGAAAGGTAGCATTGCTTGCTGCTGGCTCAGGTACCTCCAATTCCTGGGGCATTCGAAGACTCTAAACAGCTGCCCCTCATATTTGCTTTTGCCATCTTATATGCTACGCCCAAATCTTTTACCTCACTGTAACCCCAAACTTTTTATTAGACTACCTGCACTTTTACTATTCCTGTTTAACAGGTATTAAACATCTACCATTTGCATAAATGAGCAGTTAAAAGCAGTTTAAAAGTAGTTTGGTCAGTTACATTTTCTCCTTGGAGCCAGGCCCCCTTTTCAGTTTTCTGTGTCGGCTTTTTTTATCTGCCTGTGTGGTATATCTGGCAAAAGAAAGCCAAAATTTATAGACATTTTTTCTCTCTTGGATCTTAACAGTGAAGAAAATGAGCTATTTAGAGAGTTTTGAAGAGAATTGCTTCCTAGTATTGATCTTTCTTTATGTACAAGCCAGTGTTTGACACAAAAATTTTTAACCATATTTTACATTTTCTGTGCATCTTTAACAAGCCCATTCAACTGAGTGGTGAGATAGATGATGTAATACATCTTTGATGTATTACAACTTTTTTTTAACAAGTTAACACATGTCAGCTGAGCAGTTACAGATTTCTGTTTCCACTTCCAGGTTCTTCTATGGGCAGCTCACACCTTCTGACAGCTTAGGCTGCTGCCTGCACCTCACAGCTAGAGGGAGCGGGGTGAGAATCCCTGCCTGGGGCTCAGTTCCAGGCACAGGAACTCAGGAGTTACGGTGTCTCAGTGGTCTTGAGCAGGTGCTAACACCCATGAAGCCATTGCATTCATAGCAGAGGAATGGTGGCCGTGCACGTGTAGTGAGGCTAAGGTGGTATCTGTCATGGGAAGGATGTTTTGCAACGATGTTCCTTTTGTGGAAAAAGATCTTCAAAAGTGAAAATAGTGACAACTTTGAGAACAGTGCCTGTTGTTAATGATGGATGAAAGAGAGATCAAAGGAGGGCTAAACAGAGATGGATCTTCATTAACCTCCCTTCTGCCCACTAAAATGGCCAACATAAACTTCCCAAAATTGTTATCCCTGCTTACCATGGATTTTCCTTTCTAGAAGGAAATGAGACAAATAAGACCTGTATTTTGTCCCCTGCATCTTTATTTCAGCTACTGATGGTCTATTTTACTCTTACAGCTACTTTTTCCCTTCGCTTAAAATCAGTTTGAAATAGGTCCTACACTTCAATTGCATGCTGTTTCTTTCCATATTGTTAATAGTGCCCATCTAATTTCCAAGGAAGGTTTTCTTTCCATAGTTTCTAAAGGCAGATATTTCTATAGTATGAGGAGCTTTGCTTTCACTGACCTTTAGAAATGATTCCTTCTAATTATCTTATATAGCAAGATTTGAAACACCCAAGCTGCATCAGTTACTTTGCTTCACATAAGTGTGTTAGTATCTACAATGCAATTAGAAATGCTAAACCTCAGTTCCAGAGAAAACCCCCTACTTTTCTACTGTCACCTGTTTTTGAAAAGTTCATAAAGCTTTTGATAAAGTCATTTAAGTACTATGTTCTAAACATTTTTATTAAGAATATAACAATGACTGGAATTCAAGTAGATATAGAAATATTTACCCCAGTATAATATGGAAAACATTTTGGACATATTATAAGCAGTCATATAGTTACACATGACTGTAATGCCACAAGAGACATGCCACTACTTTTCACAATATGTGCATGAAATTCAGAATTCGTTTGACTTACTACCCTTTTAGACAGAGTATTTAATGTGCAATTGCTTTTTTCTTTAACATGACACCCCACTAATTAAATACACAGCAGTGAAAACTCATCCAGTCAATGAACAGTGGTTTTATTCTAACAGCTGCTGTTGAACATCCTGCCTAACTGCTGATGGCGAAAAAACCCTACTATTTTATCAGTCAGTCATGAATAAATCACTACTAATTCTTTTTTTTTTCTTTTTGTTTTCTCTTGCACTTATTTTCTTTCAGAAATGGATATTTTAACTGAAGAAACTTCCCCGTGTGATTGTCACCTTGTGTCATCATTGTGCTAAGCGAGCTTTGTGCCTCAGACTCATAAAAGCGAGGCACCATCCTGCCCCTGTCCAAAGCAGCTCCATCAGCAATATAGCTCCTTGCCTCCTTGAGGTCACGTAGGTGCCCCCAGAGCTGCATCAAGGAAAGCACTTCTATTCCTTGTGAGCAGCCTTCCATGGCCAGTTGACGGAGGCCAGGCTGGTTATACTGCTGATTGCCATCCCCTGTTAGACACCCCATGTGGTACAGGGAAGTGGCGGCGTGTTCAGAGTCATGTGCAACCAAGGAAGCTCACATATGGAAAGAAAATTTGGACATGGAAAAAGATGATATCCATCATGTCTCTGACATCAGTTTTATGCATCAGATAACCAATATGAGAGAATACCCACTGAGTGGCAGCGTGACATCGGATGGAATGAATTGCCCCCTGGAGATGTTTTTTGCCTTTCTGTTAAGTGTCAATGATTAACTTGAACTACACATCTTACTTTCAGATGCTAAAATTACAGAAAACGAATGCCATCTAAATGTGTGATCTTTCCAGTAGATAAGGTGAACAAAAACCATTGGGATACATTATAAGAAAATACCTCTTACTGGCTGGCATAGGCAGATTATTTAACTGCAAGAGATTTTTATTTTTATTTTAATTTTTTGCTCTAACTTTCTCAAGAGATGTATTCCCCAGGCAGACACACTACATTTCAATTATCTGAAGTGTATCTCAAATTTTGTAATTTTTCACTCAGTGTAATCAGCATTTGAAAAGAATTCCTTGCCTTTGATTTTGAAATGCGTTTTCAAAATTGGAAGCAAAAAATCAGAGCATGAAAAGATGTTATGAAATAATATGCAATGAACCTCTGTAAAACAGTATTACCCTCTGGAAAGCAAATAGTCAACAGAATTTCCCCTTAGAGGCATGTATGCTCCACAAAATACTGGCCTACCTGACCAGAAAATATCTTTGTAACTTCCAAGTTACAAAATCTTGCAATATCACTTTTAAATAACAAACTCTGAAATTAAACCATTTACAGTTCTTCTAAAGTTTCTCAGCTGTATTTTGTAATTGTAGCTGAAACTCTCCCAACAAATTATGTAGTTTGCTATTAACAGGTTTATCAGAATGTAATCATTTAATGGCCAGCTTTTTCTTAAGTCTGAAGTTAAGCACAATAGGAGTGGACTTTTAATTGTTAATACAAAGAAGTTTACAGTATTTTTTTGAGCAGTCTGGTTATCACATAAATAAAAAAAAGAAGATATATTTGGCTGGTACAATCAGGATGAATGTAAAGCTCCCACGCCTGCCTTCAGTAATTGATGAAGTGGGTCAGTGACATTTTACAGGGCTGTGATTGAATTGGACCCTTGAGGAGAAATAGCACATAAACCTTTTCCACCAGCTCTTTGGTAAGTTAATATTGGCAATTCCAATTTAACGCTTATGAATGAAAGTATTGCAGGCTAAGTGAAATAAAAGAACAGCCACAGCTATTGTCTTCAGTTGGTGTTCTTTGCTGCAAGCACTATTTAATCCAATGAAAAACAGAGACCTCATCTGTCAAAGAAATATATGTGACTGGGCTGGTTCTGGGCAGAGGGGAGTGTTCAGGAAGAATTTAGAATTTGTTGTATAGCTAAAAATGAAGATTTTTAGCAAAAGTGCCTGTTGTTAGCCCATTTGGGAAATATTCTTGTTGATTTCTTGGTGAGGTGGTACATTGAATGGTTGTAAGGTTTCAGACGCATGTTAGTGTTAACAAATTCCATTAATAATTTACAGTAAAGGGAAATATTTTATTAATGCCATCTGAAATCAATGCACAAAATGAAAATGAAGCATTCCCAATTGTTTAACTAAGCTATGGGATGTGGTTGGATAAAACAGGTATTTAATTTTTAGAATACATTGTTCATTTATTTTTAAACATTTCATTTAGGCATAAATGAAATTCTTTCATGGTGTCATTATGAATATTTAATTTCTTCAATGTCACATATAACTTTTATATAAACACACACATAATTAGCTTTTCGTTTCAACTGAATGAATCCGGAGCTTACTAACAAATCTGCATGGGTGTGTACAAGTAAACTGATATTAGCAGTTCCTCCGTCATTTCACAGGCAGTGTTTTCCACCATTTGGGCCTTCCTGGGCTTTTTTGGTGCTAGTGAACTAAACAGGGACAGGGCTTAAGCTCAGTCTCTGGTCCTGTGGGTACCTACAGCATTTAATGCTAGTGCACTACCGATTCAACGCTGGCTCCATTTGCAATGACGGCTATGCCCCTGTGGCATGCCACGAACCTAAGGGGAGCTCCGTGGATCTCTGCTGGTGGATGCCATGGTGCCGCTGATGGCCCTAAACTTGGGTCAAACACTGTAAGCTTTAATGAAAAGCTTTGGGGACAGAAGGCCAATTTCTACAGAAATAATTCAGGCAAAACTCCTATTGAATTCAAGAGAAATTTTGCCACGATAAATTTGGGGATTACCTCTGTGGCCATTGGAAAAGTAAAGCTTGAAGGTCAGGGAATGGAGTGTCCTCACAAATGACTGAACATCCACTTGGCTTTTCCTGCAGCAAACCACTGTGCTTGGCGTGAATACTGGGGAGCCGTGTGGACCACTGCTCTGGAACTATAAGGACTTGAATGTAATGATGGATTTTCCAGGGCAGGGAAGGGAGAACAGTCACAGCATATACCTTGTAAGCAGGGTGTATGCTCAGTGTCACACACAGATCCGCTGTCACCACTGTGGCTGCATCCAGCCTGGGGAGCTTGTGCCTTTCCTGCACATATGGTCAGAGCTCAGTCCCAGGAGCTCATAACTGTGGGATGTATGCCGTATAAAAGGGATGAATAGTATTGCTGGGAAGCAGTTTAATCAGCCTGATGGAAACTTTCTTGGCTGGAAAGCTTAAAACTAGATAATGAAACTGAAACTGTAAGACCGCTTGCGAAAAATGTTTTGTTTCTGTGCCTGTTTGCAAATCTAATATTTGGGAAAGAATCTTATTAGATTTTAAATTCACTGTGTGGGAGCAGACCTAGCTACCTAAGCCTCCTATCTGTAAGCATCTGGTATCCCCCTTTATGTGATAAGCATATTAATTTGAGCTAGTCGGGACTTTAGAAAAATTATTGTGGGATTTTTAAATTGGAAAATGCTCATTCCATGCTCATCCATGTTTTGCAAGTACAAATCCATTTCTATAAAGCTTACATCCTAGAGATTTTTCAAAGTCAGCACAAGAGAAGGAATAGGTAAAGAAAGCCCCTCTAAAGAAAGCCCATTATCCCAGTGCCTAGTGGTGGTATTTGAAGTATAGGAGGATACATTACCACATGAGCCTGTAGCTCCCTCTTTTTTCCCTTTTGAAGAACATTCATTCTGGCATATGATGAAAAATAGTGTCAGAACCTTTGGGGTTTGTGTGTGCTGTTTTGTGTGACAAAATTCTTGGTTTTTCAGCCAACAAAGATGAATCTTTGTAATCCAGCTTTAGGAATGAGACTCCTACCTGCTTCAGCCAACAAAGACGAATCTTCGTAATCCAGCTTTAGGAATGAGACTCCTACCTGCTACCACTACTCCAGGCCTATCATCTGTTTTGGGTGCTTTGCAGGGGCAGGAAAGAATAGCTGAAGGCAACTGCTCCCTTCAGTAGTTCACTTACATAAAAGAGCAAATATTCTACAAAGAAACCTCTCAGATTTTCATCTTTCCACTTAAACCATTGAATGCTATGGAATTCTGCACTGTACTCTTTCTACACAATAGTCCTCGCCAGGACTATATTGATATTTATTTAATGTTAAAGGGCATTTGGATTTCAATGGTGTCACTACGTAAGCCTGCCAAAGAGTATGGCACCATGGGCATGTATTTAAAAACAATACGCACAAGAAGTTATAAAACCTATATTTTCCTAAGCATAGCTAATCACTATTAGGCAAAATAAATACCTTTGGGAGTCTTTAAAACATCCCTGTTGTAAGTGCTGACAGAGGTGCCTTTGACAGCCCTCTCAGATGCTTTTCCCAGTATGGCTGATGGCAATATCCTCACCAAGCTCAACAGTGCAATTTGAGTGGAGTCAAAACCTTGAATGCTGCTAGCTGTGTTAGCTAGCATTAAATCCTGTAACCTATAAGGAAAGGCTTTCATACCTATGAAGTAACCCATACAGAATTCCAGGTAAGCTTTGGGATTGTAGTCTGGCCAACAATATCCACAGTATGGTGAGAAAATGGATGTCAAATATTCTTTTATTTCCAGTAACCTTGAAGTGACAATTCCCCTGCTTGAAAATCTTACACTATTAGGTATTTTAAAAGTAACATATAACTTCTTGAACAGTTTAAAATAGGAATTCCCATCATGAAATATATTTATTAATTTTTAAAATGACAAGTATAACTGTCTGAAAACTAATTACCCATTTCTGGTGGTGTCTGTAAACTTTCAGGACCCTGAAAAGAGAATGAGTTTAGTTATGTCTCTACTTACGTTAAATTACTGGACTGAAATGTTCCCCTAGACCCCATTTTGCAATGGCAAAATTCCCACTGAAATCAGCTGGACTTCTGTAACAGTTAATTTTTCAATCATCTCTATGGAGTTTATTAATTTCAATAAAATTTTAGGTGAATTGGGTCCATAACATATACACAGGGCTCTAACTTTCTGTTTCATCTTCTAATTTTGATACTTTTGTCTAGAATAGGAATTTAGGAGGAAAACAGCCACAGGAGAGATATCCACATTGCTAAGAGATATTTTTTATTTAAAAAAAAGAGTATTAATTGACAATTTTCAGCAGCTCAACAAGTATAACTGTAGGGAATTTATTATAATTATTATTATTATTAAAATTGTTATTCATTATAATTACTTCTGCTTTCACTGCAAGAAAAATAAAATATTATCATAAAAAATAGATGAGTAAAGTATTATATTAAAATCAGTGGGCTTTTTTGTATGGCAATGAAAGATTATATATACCACATGGTTTTTTTGTTAAGTAGTAAGATGGATAAGATGTCTTGTTTAATAGCCATTAAACAGTAACAAAAATAGATTCCACAAAGTAAAAAAATTTATTTGTGAATCACTGAAAAAAAAAAAGGAAGACAGAAGAGAGCTAACCTGTGGAAGATTTTTTTTTTTTCCCTCAATAGTTTCATGTCCTTTTAAACTCTTGTAATGTAGATAAATTCACATTTATAAAGCATTGTCATCCAACAGGAAGTCTGAGATAAATTAAAAATTACAGGAAAAATTTTTCCACAAGTACCTGATGTACAGATATTACTTTCCTGGTGAAAAATAACATGCTGCAGAAGGATTTGAAAGGTATAGTTTTGAGTGGACTGTACACTGTACATATTTGGCATATGGTGGAGTATGGTGGTCTTTAGAAAAAGGTCCAGCAACTTTTTTTTTTTGCCTATTACTAATTTGGTTATAGCAAATTCATTAATTTATTTCAGAGGTTAGCAGAAAATTGGAGTACTTACATATTTTTCATTATCTTTTTTCCATTTACATGTGTGTTTAATGCAAAGCTTTTGGGGGCATAAAGGTAAATTCTACAAAACTAATTCAGGCAAAACACCTGTTGAATTCAACAGAATTTTTTCCATAGTTAGGCTTGGGATTAGCTTTGTTGCCACTGAAATAATTTGTTATATTGAGGGCAGTCAGACACTGGCACAGGTTACCCAGAGAGGTTGTGGTGCCTTCGTCCTTAGAGATATTCGAAACCCACTGCACACAGCCCTGGGCAACCTGCTGCAGACAGCTCTGCTTTGAGCAGGGGGAGTGAATGAAGTTAACTCCAGAGGCTCCTTCCAGCTCCAACTGCTTTTTGGTTTTGTGATTCTAACATTTTTGAAGACAGACAATTTTTCAGATTTTGTAATTTGGCTTTTGGAAAACTGAGTTGGTACAAAGAAGGAAGATTAAAGTTCAGGTAACTCCTTCCCTGAAGACAGGGAAAAACTGTTATAAAACCTCTTACAGTTTGTCAGTAGGTTGATGGAAGATATGGTCAACACATTTAGAAGATCATTGCATCCACTTATTTAGCTCTATCCAGTTGCTCAAGACACAGAGAATCAAAACTCTCTAAAAAAAGGTGCCATAGGAGCAGCTAGCAAAAGAGAATGGTTTAGGGGGCTGATTAAAAGACAATATCCACTGTGATAATATTCCTGATGCAAGGGGGGAACCAACCTATAAACAGGGGTCAGTCAACCTAAAGATCAAGGGCAGGTATTCAAAAGATTCAAAGCCTTAACCAAGGGTCCTCCATCCCTATTTTGTAGCTAAATAATGTCCTGACTTTCAGGCATGTTGATCACAGGAATGCATAAATAGCTGCATTGGGTAAGACCAAAACATCGTGCCCTGTCATGACAGTGGATGGTCAAGGACATTTAAGGAAGAAGGCTAATAACACAGCAAATAGGAAGTGTTATTTCCTTCACTGCACCCTCTGAGCACCCTACAGTCTCAACCTGTGAACTTTTTGAGCCAAGGTGCCACATTACAGAATTTAAGAACCAAGAAGTGTGCTGTGGCCGTGAGAGATATAAACCCAACATCAAAGCTGTAAGCCAAAGAATTTCCAGACACATTACAGCGAATCTTCAATTAGTGAGGTTGTCCCAAGTCAAAACTGCTGACTTGCATTGTATTTCTAATTCATTTTCTGTCTTCAAGATGATCTCAGGGCAAGAAAAGTAGCTTACCACATCCAGATCTTGTCTGATCTGTCAGCAATGTAAAAATAGATCTTCTCGAAATACAGGACCTACTTCTACTTCCAAGAAGAAGCAATAATGATTTGACAAACAACTATCTTTTGCCTTTTAAAAGGAATGAATTATTGATAAAAGTCTTAATGAGATAACCTGTACATGTGTTCCTATAAGGTTATCATACTTTTTACTGTAGATGATCAAATACTTAAGGAACTGGGGCCTTTACAGTTATTAGGAATGATTTACAGGACACATCCCCTTTAGATTATTGGTTGGAATACAGATCAGGTCAGTGATTAAAGAAAATTGTTACTCTTTCATGGCCTCTGTTGTATTTCAGCAGATGGATGCTCATATCTGAAATCCAACAGAATTTCACAGCTCTCCTCCATATCTGTGCTGCTAAATCCATGACCTCTGCAGGACAGTAGCCCTGGAAGCTAAAAACTTCCTTGCTTTTCAAGATCTTTTCTCTGAAACATCAGTGATTTACAGTGCTATGCCATGATTACATTTATTGGTCTGCTGTGAAGCTGAGAAATTTCAGACATAAGGGAAATCTTTCTAGATGAAAAGGCAATCAAGTACTTGAAAAAATTGGCAGGATTGAATTTTTAGAACAGTTTGGGCAAATATCTATCAGGAATGGTTTAATGTCATAGGCTTGCAACACATAATTGAGGTTCTCTGGGGTTATGAATTGCTTGTGAATCTTCTGAAAAAGAAGAAAAAAAAAAAAAAAGCAAGCCCATATTTCCTATATGGAGAGCCAGAGCTCCACGGGAAAATTTTTTGGGGTGCACAAATGGAACAAGTTCAGGCAGAGCTGATGTTGCCTGACAGCAGGAATGTGGAATAGATGATTTCTTAGGGTCATTTCCAGCCTTGGTTTTCTATGAATCTGTGATAACATTAGGTTATTCATTTGACTCTTTCTGTCAATTCCACCACCAGAATTAGATGGAGGTACATTATCAAGACAAGTAAATATAAGAATTGTAGGACTGAATGTCTGTAAAAACATTGGAGCAAGTCCCCAAGGAATGCAGCAAAGTGAACATTTGAAAGATAATTTTAACTGACAGCAAGATGACAGCAAAGCATGCTTTAATAAATACATAACAACAAATTAATATGCTGTAATTTCTAAGTCCTAACAAGAAGTTGGGTTGCCAGTTGGGAGCCTGTATTCTTGTGAAATTTAACAGTAATTGTTTCCTACCATATCTGCAATGCACACTGTGCTACATTACCTATTGTATGTCCTTTAAATGATGAATGTGTTTGTCCCTCACAATCTCATGAGCATAATGATTTGCCTACTTTTGTTCACTTTCACTCTTAATCCATATTAGAAAGTTTAACCTAGTAAACAAAATCCAATCAAACAAAGAGGTAATAACTGTCTAGAAGCCTCAAGCTAGGCTGGCTAACAAGACTGCTTATCGGAACAAATTCCCAGTGGTGTAACTATTTGTTAAAATGTTAGTATAATATGCAAAAAATATATGCATTTCCTTCAGCCAGACATTTAACCCATCTATTTATTTTCCTTCCACATAATAACAGATTGTATTTCAATAACACCATTGCCATAAACTGTTAAGGTGGTGTTATGGAATTTAGCATAAAAAAAACTTGAAGTTGTTCTGATTTATCAGAGGCTTAATCAGATTTCAAAACTGTTTTGAAATCTATACCGCAGTGATTTAACCTTGAAAGGAAATGCTTTTGGTTTTCAAGCATTTGTAGTACATCTTCAGAAAGCCTGATGTACTGAACTTCATGCAAGGTAAGAAGAGGAGATGCAACTAGATGCAACTAGTTCCAAACTGAGTGGAAAGAAAGTTTGATTTATTAGCACTTGATCCTGTGAATCATGTACCCACCCACAGCTTCATAGATTAGGTGTTTGCAGCTCTAGGTTTGAGCTGAGAATTTAATGAAACAGGATTTGATGAATTTTATAAAGTTTTTTTTCTCTCTCTGGAAATTAGGTTGCTATACATATTTATGAAAAAAAAAAAAAGGATTTACTTTCCAGTGACCTCTCTTGATATTTTTCTTTGTAATGTTTAGATGCTAAAAAGTAAAGATTGAAACAGAGACCCAAAAAGTTACAATAACACTAATTTGTCAAAAAGCAAAGGACATAAGAATATTTCTGTGCCTATGCTTGTCTTCAATGTCTTCAACCAAGTTGAACAGAAACCTGTGTATCTGTTTTCTTTCCTTCACCATGATGGAACTACTGTTAAATATACCATAAAGAAAAGTTTAATATAAATGTACATGTATTTATATATTACTGTTTTATTACATTATCCTAGTTTTCATATTGAAACATATTCAAAAGTGATATAACGAATCTTGCCTTATTATTTTTGTATTTAATATTTCTGTGTTACTAATATAATAACACTTTATTGATCTTCTAAGCAGTCATTTGATTGGTAGTTCAGAAACTACCATTTTTCTCATTATTAAAATAAAGAAAGAGAAGCTGTTATTTAGGTATATAGAGAGGATCAAGAAGTTTGTTGCAATATTAGTTCAGAATATTTTTCAGGGAAGATGCAAGTGTTGCGATATTCTGTTAAGGACATAAATAAAAGCTTGACAATTTTTTAATTAGAGCACTTTTAAACACGTGATAATAATTTCTCAGAGCTAGAAAAAGTAAATTTAAAGCTACACCAAACTTAAGAAGAAACTGCAGAACTGGGATTGAAAAGTATTGACAGAAAGAAGAAATGAGAATCAGACAGGGTCTAAGAGTACAATATGTGAATTACTTCATGGTAAATTAATAATTGCTCCATTTGATTTGTTTACAGGAGGGAGCGAGAAGGGCGAGAAATCAGATCAGATATGCTAGCCTGCTGACTAAGTAAGACTGTAGGCTTCAGTAGACTGTGAGTGGAGACAATGGATTATATGTGTTTTTCATGATCCATTTTTCTGAAAACCAGTTTATTCTATACGCACTGTGACACCACTACTGATACACATAACCTCAGGGAATAACCTCAGCTATAATTTGGGATGTGCTGGCTATGAGAAGGAATTCAATTCAATTGCATATACAGGATAAATGTTCAAACCTGAGTTAGTATTAAAAGCCAGATTTGTTTACCCCTTGTGGTAACAGGGTTGTTCTTACGTCAATCTTTACAGAAAGAGCTCAATACATGCAGTGTAAATCTACATTTTCCCTGGTTTTAGTCTAATGAAAGTATACATCAAGTAAATATGGCTCAACAGTATATAAATGCACAGAAAAGAAAAGTGTTATTAAATATGTATACTACTGACTTAATTATAGGAGTTAAGGGAAAACTTGAGAAAACTAGGATTTTTTTGTATGTTTTTCTTCTCCTTAATCTAATCAGACAACACTAAAAGCCCAAGAGGTATATAAACTTCAGTAACTAGTTATATCAAACCTGTGTTTACTTAGATGATTTGTATGAGATAAATAAGTAATTACCCAAAGGACATTAAAAAATGGAATATATGAGACTGCATGTGAGCAAACTAACACAAGGCAGAGAGCTTGACTGGTGCATATTTAATAAGAATTCTCTGTGCTTTTATATCCTCTTCCATTCTATAGAAGTCCTTATATCACCTTTATCACCATAGTAACTCAGCACTTTGCAGTCTTATCCTTCTATTCATTATATTATTTTATCAGTTTAGTAAAGGATAAAGTATTTCCCTGATCATCCACCATTTGGTACCCTGCCTTGTGGGCATCCTGCCGAGAAGCATTGTGAATAATGTAATTATTCAGCAATCTTCTACAGAATGAGAAGTGATCCCTGATTTATACTACTGTACGATCAATTTCTCATTCTATTTCATCATAATATTTAAAAATGAATTAATCATGAGAGCTTAACATCTTTTAAACACTTGATAAACATTTCTGTAGCCTTCTGAGTTTGGAGTATCAATTATTATGGTCATAAACCTTCCACAGGTTGAAGACTGGCTTTAAACTGTCTCTGTCAAAAAGATGCATTCAGAAAAGACAGTCATTATTTAGGTTTACTAGAGGGTATGTTTTTATCTTCCTCTATTATAGCACCCCCAAAAGGAGGGAAAGTGCCAAGAAAGCATGTTTTGTAGCCCCACTTTGCTATATTATTAAAATATGAACAGCTGTAACAGACTAGAAAGAAAGAGAAAGTATTTTCATTTAGAACCATATCTAGTCATTTCCCTTTGAGCTATAGCATATGAAATTAGATAAATGTGTAGTTACTAATTAAATGTTACATGCTTTCAGAGTACATGCATCAGTTAAAATTTGCAGTTAACTAGTTCCATACAAACAGGAATGGCAAAGATTGTATCAGTGAGTAAAACCAGTTTAATAGATTGGGCTAAAAAATTTAGGATATTTCTCTTTCATTTAAATATTTTTTTCCAAGATACCACCTCCATAGCTTCTAAATATGCATTTGGCTTACTTTTATTTATTCATACTGAAGCAGTGTGCCTAGAGGCTTTGTCAAAAAGCTTGAGTTTATCTGCATGAATACATACATTACTTCTTTGAAACCAAGCTGACATTTCTGGGGTTTGATCATTTAGCTGCAGACTGTACATACATGTGTCCTAGCTTTTATCTAACATTGCAAAGCATTATTTTCCTGTGTTATAATACTTCAGTTTTGTGCTCACTGATTAACCATAAGATATGATAGCTATGCTGGATGACCCAGAGAAGCATTTTAGCTTTTATTTTGAATGCAAGTTTCCAAAGTCTACCTTTTGATTTGTTTTCATTCTTAATAGAACTTACTTATTTATACACAATTTTCCTTAAGGTTACTGGCAAAGCCTCAGAAGGAGAAAACTGTTATTTTCAACCATAAAGTACTATTGGTGCGTCAACAGATATCTGATCCCACTAAACCCTGCCATAAGAAATTTAATTTAAATTAGCATACTGGTTTCAATCAATTAAAATTACTGTCATGACTTGTGCAGTTTCACTCTATTCATTTCAGTCATGATCTGTTCTTTCTCAAAGGAGGAAGGCAAGGTACAAATAAAAGAGTACAAAAGTCATCCCACAGTGCTTCAGCCAAGAACTGCAAAAACCATACAGCTCATGAGAGTGACTATGTGTGACTGTGTGTGCTAATTAGTAGGGTAGGTGGGACCGGATCCTTTGGTTAATGCAGCCTGACAGAGCTTCAGGATCTGACTCGCAGATTTTAAAAAATGAGATGAGGAGTGACTGGAGCAAGCTAAGTTGTTCAAACTACACTTAAATACCTGCTGTGATATTTCCTGCAAAGAAAGAGTTTAAGACTCCTGGTCTAGATAGATGAACCTAACATTTACAGAGGCTTATTTATCCAGCACTGTAGACTCAGTGATTCTTTTTTCTGCCTTGCCTCAGATGGCATTAATATGCTTTCTCCACTGTAGGGAGTTCTCCTAGCAGGGTTTTCTGCCAAGGTTACCGATTTCCTTTTTCATACTCCTCTGATTACTCTTTCCTTACTCACCTGACAGCTCAGGATGATTAACACCAACAAAGAAAAGGAAACATTCCACTACCATGTTCTTGTGAAGTATTAATATTTATTTTTAATCTACATTATTTAGCCAAAAGAACAAAAAGACAGAAATCAAAACAAGTTATATACGTGTAAACTTCCCTTTAATGTATCCAGTGCTCTTTATTTATTAGTTAGCCCTGTGTTGACGCTGTTTTGAGCTTAGCTACACAAGCCTGCTCTTGCCGCAGAAGCTGTAATTCTATTTTAGCACAATGGCAATGTTCGGTGTGGACTCAAGAGTAACAGGACCAGCAGTGATGAAACAACACTGGTCCCAGTTCTCATGAACTGCACAGGCTCACAGTCCTTAACAAACTTCTCTAGAGCTTCTGCCTCAGTGCAGGTACCAAACGTGAATGCAACATAGCTCTTCTGTTCCTAGCAGCAAATGAAAAAATGACACTTTCAGACTGTGATTGGACAATACAGAAGCTAGAAAGTTACAGATATTGTCTTAAAAGAAAACCTTCCCAAGTAGTGCCAGAAGAGCTTCCTTTTTTAGGAATGTTAATGTGAATTGCAATTATTTATAATTTCATACAGAATGCAGTTTTTACAAACCCCGAGTCTTAGCTGCTTGTTTCAGGAAATGAGTCACTTTTGCTCTGGTTTGACTGTTTGGCAAGCGCATATCCCCTTGCTATTACGTACATTTTAGTCTGCATGTCCATCACCGGAACGTGAATATGATTATGTTTGGCCCAGTAGGTTTATGTCTTTTAGAACTATAACATTACTTCACTTGAACAGTTATTAGGGCTGCAGAGATGTAACTACAATTGCTAAATGGGATAATGCAAAATGAATGAAGTGAAAGAACCCCTGGAGGCTTCTTGATGTTTACTCTTTCAAGTAATGCACTCTTCTAAGTCTGTCAGCTCATCACAACAGAGAATTATTTAGGGAACTGTGTGAACAGTATTGCTTCGCAAGTCTTACAGCCACCCAGAATATGAAGTGTACATTACACATTTCATAAACAGACATTTCCCTGTTTTCTGCAATCCACTGTCACTACAATGTCTTGTCTCATTAAAGCAGTCCAAATGGGAAAGAAAACACATAAAGTAGCACCATACTGTTGTGGTTTATATACTATTTGCAAAGTCCATTTACTGTCATAAATAAAGCTAACCTACTGTCGTGGTTTAACCCCAGCCAGCAACTAAGCACCACACAGCCGCTCGCTCACTCCCCCCCAGTGGGACAGGGTAGAGAACTGTAAGAGTAAAAGTGAGAAAACTCCTGGGTTGAGATAAGAACAGTTTAATAATTGAAATAAAATAAAGTAAAATAGTAGTAGTAGTAGTAATACTAATAATAATATACAAAGTAAATGATGCACAATGCAATTCCTCACCACCCGCTGACCGATGCCCAGCCCGTCCCAAAGCAGCAGTCACTGCCCCCCGGCCAACTCCCCCCAGTTTATATACTGAGCATGACGTCATATGGTATGGAATAGCCCTTTGGTCAGTTTGGGTCAGCTCTCCTGGCTGTGCCCCCTCCAGCTTCTTGTGCACCTGGCAGAGCATGGGAAGCTGAAAAGTCCTTGACTAGCGTAAGCATTACTTAGCAACAACTAAAACATCAGTGTGTTATCAGCATTATTCTCATGCTAAATCCAAACCACTAGCAAGAAAATTAACTCTATCCCAGCCAAAACTAGGACAGTATCCACCCCTTATTCTATACCATCTATGTCATGCCTAGGTCCTACACTTTCCAATACATTCCAATTAATCACCTCCACTTTTCCTGTCTTTTGCTATATACACACAGATATAATTTCCTTTGTCTATGGGCCATACCTCTAAAATGTCCATTGAGCTCATTTAGCCCATGACTTTGGGCTCCATCTGTCATCGCAGTCTTTCAGAGCAGGAGAGGTGGTGTGCGGTGTTGGATTGTTGCATGCTGAAGCCAGTTCTGGTTCCATCACTGCTGCATTGTGCTAGGTTTCATTGAAGTTCATTCTTCATTAATTTGGGTGATTCTTACTGTGATACATAGAGCATATAGCAACCACAGAATTGAAGACATACAATATTATATAGCTATTAACATCATACAATTCAGTTCATTGGCTATTTTCACCCAAAATCAAATCCCCTTGAGGTACACATTGGAATTCCCCATCCTTTTGCATTACCTACCAAGTGCACCCGGGTCCTTGAGCAAAAGCAGTCCCACAGATGGGTTTGCCTTTGCCAGAGGGGGAAGTAACCCAGACTGTCTTCCCCAGCATATTTCTTATGTGCACTACAGGAACTTTATCTCCTTCTACAGTACGTAGAAGTTTTGATTGGGCAGGGCCAGCTCGATTGGCAGATCCCCTGGTGTTGACTAACCAGGTGGCCTTTGCTAAATGTGTATCCCTATGTTTAAATGTCTCAGCACCCATTGCTCTCAGGGTAGTCTTTAACAGTCCATTGTATTGTATGGTTTTCCCAGAGGCTGGTGCATGGTAAGGGATGTGATATACCTACTCAATGCTGTGCTTTTTTGGCCCAGGGGTCTATGAGGTTGTTTTCAGAAATGAGTCCCGTTGTCTGACTCAATTCTTTCTGGGGTGCCATGTCACCACAGGACTTGCTTTCCAAGGCCCACAATATTGTTCTGTGTAGTGGCATGGGGCACGGAGTATGTTTCCAGCCATCCAGTGGTTGCTTCCACCATTGTAAGCACATGGTGCTTGCCTTGGCGGGTTTGTGGGAGTGTGATATAATCAATCTGCCAGGCCTCCCCATATTTATATTTCAGCCTTCGTCATCCATACCAGAGAGGCTTCAACCACTTGGCCTGTTTGATGGCAGTGCATGTTTCACACTCATGGATAACCTGTGCAATACTGTCCATAGTTAAGTCCACCCCTCGATCACGAGCCCATCTATATGTTGCATCCCTTCCTTGATGGCCTGAGGCATCATGGGCCCACCGAGCTGTAACTAACTCACCCTTATGTTGCCAGTCCAGATCCACCTGAGCCACTTCAATCTTAGCAGCCTGATCCACCTGCTGGTTGTTTTGATGTTCTTCAGTGGCCCGACTCTTGGGTACGTGAGCATCTGCATGCCATACCTTTACAACCAGCTTCTCTATCCAGGCAGCAATATCTTGCCACAATGCAGCAGCCCAGATGGGTTTGCCTCTGCGCTGCCAGTTGCTCTGCTTCCATTGCTGCAGCCACCCCCACAGGGCATTTGCCACCATCCATGAGTCAGTATAGAGATAAAGGACTGGCCACTTTTCTCTTTCAGCAATATCTAAAGCCAGCTGGATGGCTTTCACCTCTGCAAACTGACTCGACTCCCCTTCTCCTTCAGCAGTTTCTGCGACTTGTCGTATAGGACTCCATACAGCAGCTTTCCATCTCCGATGCTTTCCCACAAGACAACAGGACCCATCAGTGAACAGGGCATATTGCTTTTCATTTTCTGGCAGTTTGTTATACAGTGGGACCTCGTCAGCACGTGTCACCTCCTCCTCTGGCAATTCTGAAACCTTTGCCTTCTGGCCAGTCCATGATCACTTCCAAGATTCCTGGGTGACTGGGGTTTCCTATTCGAGCCTGTTGTGTGATCAATGCAACCCACTTACTCCATGTAGCATCAGTTGCATGATGTGTAGAGGGGACCCTCCCTTTGAACATACAGCCCAGCACTGGCAGTCGGGGTGCCAGCAGGAGCTGTGCTTCAGTACCAATCACTTCCAAAGCAGCTCAAACCCCTTCATATGCTGCCAGTATCTCTTTCTCAGTTGGAGTATAGCAGGTTTCAGATCCTCTGTATCCCCGACTCCAAAACTCTAGGGATCAACCTGGTGCTTTCTGCCAGAGGCTCCAGGTAGGGCCATTCTCCCCAGCTGAGGTGTAGTAGAGCACATTTTTTACATCCTGCCCTGCCTGGACTGGCCCAAGGGCTACTGCATGAACTATCTCACGTTTAATTTGTTCAAAGGCCTGTCTTTGCTCAGGGCCCCACTTGAAATTGTTATTCTTCTGGGTCACTTGATAGAGAGGGCTTATGATCAGACTGTAATTTGGAATATGCATTCTCCAAAAACCCACAATGCCCAAGAACCTTGTGTTTCCTTTTTGCTAGTTGGTGGAGACATGCCTGTTATTTTGTTGATCACATCCATTGGGATCTGATGACATCCATCTTGCCATTTTATTCCTAAGAACTAGATCTCCTGTGCAGGTCCCTTGACCTTACTTTGTTTTATGGCAAAAACAGCTTTCAGAAGGATTTGGACTATCTTCTTCCCTTTCTCAAAAACTTCTTCTTATGTGTTGCCCCCTATGATGATGTCATCAATGTATTGCAGGTGTTCTGGAGCTTCACCCTGTTCCAGTGCTATCTGGATCAGTCCATGGCAAATGGTGGGGCTGTGTTTCCACCCCTGGGGCAGTCAATTCCAGGTGTACTGGGCACCCCTCCAAGTGAAAGCAAACTGGGACCTGCACTCTGCTGCCAAAGGGATTGAGAAAAAAGCATTATTAATATCAATTTTGGCATACCACTTGGCTGCCTTTGACTCCAGTTCGTACTGAAGTTCTAGCATGTCCAGCATGGCAGCACTTGGCAGTGGCAAGACTTCATTCACGCCACAACAATCTACTGTTAGTCTCCACTCCCCATTAGACTTTCACACTCTCCATATGGGACTGTTAAAGGGTGAGTGACTCTTGCTGATCACTCCTTGGCTCTCTAGTCAATGAATCAGCTTATGGATGGGAATCAGGGAGTCTTGGTTGTGCAATATTGCCACTGGTGCACTGTTGTGGTAGCGATCAGAACCTGTTGTTCTTTGACCCTCAGCAACCCCACAACAGAAGTGTCCTCTGACACACCAGGCAATGTGGGCAACTGTTTAATTTCCTCCGTCTCCAAGGCAGCTATACCAAAAGCCCACCGGTACCCTTTTGGGTCCTTGAAATACCCTCTCCTGAGGTAGTCTATGCCAAGGATGTACAGGCCCTCTGGGCCAGTCACAATGGGGTGCTTTTGCCACTCCTTCCTAGTTGGGCTCACTTCAGCCTCCAATACAGTTAGCTGTTGGGATCCCCCCATCACTCCAGAAATACAGATGGATTCTTCCCTTGTATAGCTTGATGGTGTTACGGTACACTGTGCACTGGTGTCCACTACAGCCTTATACTCCTGTGGGTCTGATGTGCCAGGCCATCGAATCCACACAGTCCAGTAAACCCAGCTGTCCCTTTCCTCCACCTGGCTGGAGGCAGGGCCCCCTTAATCCTCGTCAGAGTCTTCGTTAATTGATTTTTGTACCTGCAAAACAGAAGTCCCTTTATCAGGGTCAAAAGTATGATCAGCCCTTCTACTCTGTCTGGGGAACTGCCCACTGGAGACTGGAGCTGCAATTTTCCTGGAAGAACCCCCTTTTGTGATTGTTTTTCCTCGCAACTCACATACTTGTGCCTCTAGGGTCGAGGTAGATTTTCCATCCTACTTCCTCATGTCTCTCCATGGTCACACAGGTAAAACCACAGGGTGGCCCATGGTGTGTATCCACTATATCCTCTGTCTTGAGCAGGGGAACGCTTACTCCTAATGGCTGAGACACTGGTCCATACAGGTGGGGAGCAGGACATATCCTCTTTGAGTTGCTGGAAATCCCGGGACAGTTTTTTGGACAGTTTCTCCACAGCCAAGATGCAGGCCCATAGGGAGGAAGAGAGACTTTCTTTGTATTGCCAGAATTGGCCAACCAATTTATCCACTGTTGGTTCCTCTCTATCTTTCCAGGTCATTACTGCCAATGAGTTTACATGTGATGCTGGTGTGCATACAAACTCCACCACATGGGTGGTGTGCACCTGACTTCATCCGGATCTTTGGATAACTGCTTGTTGTCCAAGTCATTGTAAATCACCTCCAGCATGGCTAATTCCCTCAAGTACTGGATACCTCTCTCCATGGTGGTCCACTTGCCTGGGTGACATATAACATCTTCCTTGAAGGATACCTTTCCTTCACGCCTGACAGGAGTCGTCTCCAGAGGCTGAGGGCTTGTGCCACTTTTCCAATTGCTTTGTCAATGCGCCTTTCCCTAGAAAGGGATCCCAACTGCTTGGCTTCCCTACCCTCTAATTCCAGGCTACTGGCCCCATTATCCCAGCACTGGAGCAGCCAGTGATGATGTGCTTGCCTGGACAACAGCTGAAATCTTTTCGCATGTCTCACAGCTACTCAGGGTTAGGGATCGGGTGGTTACCATCTCATTTATGGGTTCTGCCTCTTTCTCCTCTTGTTCTCATGATGGCCCTGGTTCATCTTCATCCCTTACTAAACAAGCTGATTTTCTTGTGTATTTCTTCTTGCGTATAGGGGTGACTGAAACCAGAACGGCTTGGTTTTCTGGTTCATCTGCAGTGCCTGTTGCAGAGGTTGGAGTATTCACAGTGCCAGCAACCACCAGGTTTGGAGTAGCCACAGTGCCTGTTGCCAGGGTTGGAGTAGCTGCAGTGCCTGTCATTTTGTCATCAGATCCAGAGACCTTCTCTTCCCCTTGAGGGTACTGAATAGTGTTGAACAGGGCTCGATAGGCATGGGCCAGTCCCCAGCATATTGCAGTGATTTGTGTCTCTCTGGAGTTGCCAGGGTGACAACATACTTTACTAGTTTTTCAGGATTCTGCACTTGTTCAGGGGTGAAGTTCCAAAACACTGGAGGTGCCCACTGTCCTAGGTACTTGCCCATACTATCCCATATACCCTGCCACTCATAACTATCCAGCCTTGGGGCAGATCTCCAGATGATATTCTTAAATTGCTATTAACCTTAGACAAAACCAAAAAAATATTCCAAAGAAACACCAATAGATATATCTTAACTACCCAAGGGTGTTGAAGATACTGAAGAGTTATTGTAATGAAGGAGGAAACATCACAGAAGAAGATAGCAAAGGTGCCATTCTGTATTTCCTCCATAAAAAACCTCTCAGAGGAAGAGGTATAATTGCTAATTGGCTCCATGAGGTAGTACCCAAAGTACAGTAAGGGCTTTGGTACAAAGCCCAAATATCAGATAAATCTCAAAGCCAGTGTTTAATAACAAATCTCCCAGGCAAAACATCACAAATCACTGCAGAGCACAGCAAACTGCAAAAACCAACACCAATCTTTAACACGTACAGCAAAAAAAGGAATATGGTGCAGATTAGATGAACTAATACCAAGAACAGATGAATCAATATTGTGACCAGCAACTGTTAACAGATTCCTTAATATGCTCTGGTTAATCTGTTATTATCTCAACCCTTTAAGCCCCATGTTGGGTGCCAAAAAGGACTGTTGTGGTTTAACACCAGCCAGCAACTAAGCACCACACAGCTTCTCACTCACTCCCCCTGCCCCGATGGGATAGGGGAGAGAATCGGAAGGGTAAAGGTGAGAAAACTCGTGGGTTGAGATAAGAACAGTTTAATAACTGAAATAAAATAATATTAATAATATACAAAGCAAATGATGCACAATGCAATTGCTCACCACCTGCTGACCAATGCCCAGCCAGTCTCTGAGCAGCAGTCACTGTCCCCCCGTCCCCCCCAGTTTATATACTGAGCATGATGTCATATGGTATGGAAAAGCCCTTTGGCCAGTTTGGGTCCTGCCTGTGCCCCCTCCCAGCTTCTTGTGCACTTGGCAGAGCATGGGAAGCTGAAAAGTCCTTGACTAGTGTAAACATTACCTAGCAACAACTAAGACATCAGTGTGTTATCTACATACTAAATCCAAACCACAGCACTATGCCAGCTACTAGGAACAAAATTAACTCTATCCCTGCCAGAATCAGGATACCTACTAGGCTGGTTATCACTTATATTCTTCTGAGGATAAGCTAAGACTGTGACATTTCATTCTTACCCAGCATCTTTTAATAGGTCAGCCACAGTAATGCCATTGCTAATGCTGCTAGATGTTTTAACATGGAATATAATTTTATGCAAATACAATTAGCTTTTCAGCATTATAGGTGTGACATGAGACAGATGTTACAACTTAAGGATGTGCTATCCTCATGACACCATTGGGATCACATGTAGGAAGGATTGGTCAGGCACCATTCTTTTGTGGAGTTTTTACACATATGCTTATGTGTAAGACACCCATTACTATGTATCACTAACAGAATAGAAATAAATATTTGCAGTGAAATATAATATATAATAGCAATAGAGCTAATCTTCCTTGTATTGTAAAGGCTAATAGTCCCTCCAAAGTCAAGGAAGATCCAGGCACTAGAACTGCTCTAACCGCTCCAAGGCTGGGTGGAACAAGAAGTAGACATCATCTGCACCCTTGAACAGGGAACAACTTCTTGATGTGCAGTAATAGGAGAAGGCAATAGGGAGTGACCTTGTAGGGTGTAATGACATGACAGAACAGCTATGCATGTGCCATGGCATAGTAAACCAAGCCCATAACATTTACCAGGATACACAGTGGCAGCTGTGCCCCTAATCTCTTGACTGGCAGAAAGCAGAACTTCTTTTGATGGTTACAGTCAAACACTCCTAAAGATTGTCTGCTTCCAGCCACAGCTATCAACACTGAGCATTAACATGTAGAATTCGTGCAACAAGTATGTCTCTATCAACAACCTTCACACAATCTCAAGTTGTTATATGTTGAAAACTGTGCACTGTGAATAGGCAGTGGGAAGAAAAGATGACTTTTAGAGCTGTGGTTTAACTAGATGAAGGTTATAAAATCCTCTTTTGTTGACCTTGCTCTAAGGAGCTCAGCCTGAGTTCCTCTCCAACCTAAATGTTTCAGTGATTCCATGATCTTTGGGGTCACACAGGCTGCCTGTAACACTAACCTTTACACCTGGCACCAATGATAGATGAAAATAATCCAGCCTTGTCCATGTCTCTTCCACTGGGTCAGACAAAGGAGCAATGGGAGGCTGAGGAGATAACTTTTTGCTGGAGGATCAAAGTACAGGCAGAGCTTTGTCTGCTGAAGTCCTGCAATGAAAGTTTTACCTTTGAATCTAAATTAACTGATTCCAGAATTATTTCAGGTTCAAAGCAATGAATCTGACGTAGAGTCTTAGAGCCCTGTTTCATGCATACAATTCCTTCCATTTTCTCCTAAACTGTGGCATGGAAGGGACAAAGTATACCATAACTAGCTTCTCTCTCTTCTCTGAAGACTCCAACATACTTATTTGGAAACAATTGGATTCAGAGACTTTGATGTCACAGGCACAGTGGCAAAACATACAGATTACTATTTCCTTACTCTTGTTTGACTGCTGTTGCTGTAATTCTTTCACTTCATTTAGATCTTATTCCACTAATGTGTCTTAGAACAAACTGTTAGTGTACTTACATGCTCCAGGTGACAAAGCTCCATTGTGAAATGGTCAGTTTGCTAGTCTATGTTTAGCACTGCTGTGGTTATTTATTATTTATTCCCATCTCATCACCCTATTACAGGCAATGAATGTACAGAATTGCAGAGGCTAATGTGTTCCTTGACTGTCCCCAAAGAAAACCCAGTCAAATAGATATCCAGCTAAATGATGAAAAATTAAAATAAATATGCAACAATCATCCATAGTAAATGTTACCTCAATCTTCATTCCTGTATTCAGAGAGAGGAGGCGTTCCTTGATGAAAAAGCTTCTCAGTATCTAGCTTTGTCACTGTTGACAAGTTTTCGGGAAATGAGGATGTTTCAATTCAGATGCGCAGAGGAAACCATAATCTAAACACTTCACTTTTCCTACGTCAAAAGGAAAACCAGAAACCTCAAATTACAAACCTGCTTTCCTATGGACAGAAAGTGAATTTCTGTGAAAGTGTTTCCTTCATCTACCGAATTATTCCCCACTCCCCTTTTTTTTCCTCCTTTGAAGAGGGAACTGGGATTATTTAGCCTAGAGAAGAGGAGGCTGAGGGGAGACCTTATCGCTCTCTACAACTACCTGAAAGGAGGTTGTAGTGAGGTGGGTGTTGGTCTCTGCTCCCATGTAGTTAGCGATAGGACGAGAGGAAATGGGCTTAAGCTGCGCCAGGGGAGGTTTAGGTTGGAAAGTAGGAAAAATTTCTTTACGGAAAGGGTGATCAAACATTGGAACAGGCTTCCCAGAGAGGTGGTGGAGTCACCATCCCTGGAAGTGTTCAAAAAATGGGTAGACGTGGCACTTTGGGACATGGTTTAGTCTAGTCTACCCTTGATTGGTTTAGAGTGGACTTGGTAGTGTAGGTTAATGGTTGGACTGGATGATCTTAAAGGTCTTTTCCAACCTAAACGATTCTATGATTCTATGATTCTAAGAAAAGGACTCCTGTCTTCTTTTCTTCTCTCTCGTTCTTTGCATACTTCACTTTCCCAGGTCTGTTATACATTTCCTAACTTGGTTCTTGTTTATCTAGGTGACTTACATGAACTATCTTTAATAAGGTTAATTTTTTTCATGTCTTAATAGTTAATATATTAGCCTCACAACGACTCTGTGGAGTGAGACATTACTGTAATTCCTTGTTATTAATAGGAAACTTCGGCATAGATCCCACAAAATAACAAAGGTACCTGAAGTGGGAGTTGGATATATAAGTCAATGAGAGGATATCAACATCCTTCCTTCCAGAGAAGACCTTAATCATAAAGTAACAGTTTATTCCACAGGGATCTGAGTGAAAAAGGAGGTACAGTCTACACCTCCTCTGGAAGCTGTGCAACTGTTTAGAAAATAATGTCACTGGATCATGAAAAGCACAACTGAATCCTCTATACTTAAGTATGTAATGCTTAAAGCTTGCTGTGTATGGAGCTTAGGCACCTAACTTCAATGTAGATTCCTCTTATGAGATGGGACAGCTCCATTAGGTGTGGCATTTTTAATACATGGGAGCCTGTTTTCCCTCCCTTTGCAGAATCCTGTGGCTCCCTCCTCCCATCTCCTTTCAGCTTTCTCTGGCTCCTGCTGCCCATCAATAATGTGGTGGCACTAGCTTGTTCTTTGTCCATCTTCTAGGCCAATGTCTGGAGCCCCAAGCAATTCTGTTAGAATACAAATAAATAGTAACAGAATCTACTAGCTGTATCTGTGCTTGATCTCAAGGCATTGTCCCCAGACCCTTCATTCTCTTACTATGTGAATTCAAAGAAAAGCATATTTTCCCTCTGACAGAAAAAAAAAAAAATCTTGGAACAAGTGAAATTATATCCATAATGAAGTCTCTATTTAACTTTGACACAAACCCAAAAATTTGATGGCCTAGACTGTTAGAAGATTATGTAAAACATTGCATGCTGTTGCTTAAAGATTTAGAAGGTTCTTTCTGTAAATACACTATACCAATCACAGTGCAGAGGACATGAATGACAATCCACTGCTTTCCAGATTGGATAACAGTTGTTTTTATCTTCTGATAGAAAAACACAGAGAATCCAAGGAGAGATTTGTAACCATAATGACATCAAGCCAAACTTTGCACATATGTAAAGCCACAGTTAAATCTAAGCATGCAAAACCATCAAAACATCTCTGGCACCACCTACAGAAGTAATTCAGTATTAGCTTGAAAGGTTTTCTCTTAAAAAAAAAAAAAAAAAAAAAGAATAAAGACAGAAAAATGAAGAATAAAAAATATATACATAAACAAACAAACAAACAAGCAAAAAACCAACTTTAGGAACTAGAATTATATGGACAGTCAGCCCCCTACCATTGAAGTGCTGTTTATTAGTAGCCGCTGTGGTTTCCATGCAACATATTAAAACTCCAAAGTGTGCTTACTTGCTTGTGAATGGTCTACAGGAAATGATTAAGTGACAAGATACAATCCGTAATGTGTGGAAATCAATCTGTACTATGGAGAACTTACTTTCTAGTACTGGAAGACTATGTATATAGATTAATCACATTTTCACAGCTGGATTTTTGAATAGAGCCTCATTAAACCGGTATAAATATACACCATATTGTTGTGTGGGGTTTTTTTTCCTCATCAGCATCAAGATCACTTTGGTACGGAAGAACGCTGTTTCATTATATCCACTCCAGCTGTGCTCTTCTTCCAAAGTCCTAGCATTTGCCAAATGTGAAACTTAGAACTTGCTCACAACAGTAAGTTGGTAAAGTTGATTGAACGGACCATAATATGGAGAACAGACGAGGCAAGGGATAAAAAGAACCTTAAAATGGAGAGAAAATTTTGGCTGCAAATATTCTTTGTTTCTTCACTAATTACTAAGGGTGCTGTGGTTATTACCATAAACAAAATAGACACTACTGAGCCCCATATCAATGAAAGTAAAAAAAATAGATGTTTTGACCCAAATGACAAATAGCAGTAGAAAATCCCATATAACATCATTATGGTTGTATAAAAAGGTACAGAAACAGCATGCTATATAGTTGATGTTGTGCTCAGACCTCTTATAAAGAAAGTATTTCACAGTAATGGTGATCTGAAAAGCTCAGTAAGGGCTTGTGCTTAAGTATGGGGTTAAATCTCAGTGGAAAAAAAAAAAATCATGAGCTCAGTGATGTTAAAGGAAAAATATCTCTTTAATTTCATCTGGGTCAGATTTCATTTGTGGTTTCCTTAGAAGCAAAGCAGGTATTTCTATGTCTTCATACAGGCCTGTGGCACAGCTGTGAAAGCAGGAGGCAGTGGGCTGAGGACCCATAGGGCTCTGCAGTCCCAAAGGACCCAGTGGCTGGGCTGGATGCCCAGAGGGCACCCAGGGCAGTGCTGGCAGAGGGCTGGCTGGTGGGTCTGGTTTACCCTTCGAAATGTTTATGCATTGCCACACCAAGTACACAGCATCTGTGTCAGGTTGTGCTCCTCACTGGGCACTTAAAGAAAAGAAGCAAGGTGTGAATATGTTTATGGAGTAGCTTAGCCAAAATCTTGGTTTTTCATGATGTTTTATAATTTGCCAGCTAGCATTTTTGTCATAGAATCATAGAATGCTTTGGGTTGGAAGGGACCTTGAGAGATCATCTAGCCCAAGCCCCTGCAGTGAGCAGGGACTGAACCCGTGACCTTGGCGTTATTAGCACCACACTCCCGGAATTTGCTGTGGAGTCTCCAGGTAAGTATAAGGTTCAACAAAATTGCTGCATATATTCATATTTGCCTTCTTCACAATATTTTATGGATGTATAAAATGTCTATAAACATTCTTTATTGATACTCTTTATTGAAAGTAGCTCCCTGATGAAATAATTTCAGCTGATTGCACTGATGTAGCTCAGAGGGAAATTAGACTTGAGATTGATTTTACATCATTGCATTTCCTGAAAGATTTTTCTTTTTTTACTTAAAACAAATTATATATAACCATTACATTTTGAAGTGAATGAGTAATTATTAAACTGGAGATTGTTATGATCCCATTAAAATAAGTCTATTCCTGTACTAAGAGCAATGATTCACTGTTCACAAGTGAGCTTAGACCACTGATGTTAAATGCTAATCCTTCAGCCAAACCAGAGCTAGAATGATTTTCTTCTTGGGCTGCAATATAAAATTCCAGTAAACAAACCATTTAACCAGTGTAGGAGTCCCACAAATATCATTTATTAGTGAGCCCAAGTCCTATACTGTCACAGAGGGCATCGGAGAGTATATAATCCCACCTGGAGTGTGGGGAAGTAGGAGGAGCTTTAGCTGATGGACTGCAGAATGCTATCCAGGTAGCAACCAGTTTCCATCTGATGGAAACAGAGGTGGAAAAAGAAGGGTATGACAACCTTGTTCATGCAGCGGGTTTTTCCAGGTGCAGCATGTAATATATTTACCAGAAGTAACATGCTTTTTTTTGTGGGTGAACAGTTGAGTACCCATGACATTATGTGCTGCTGTTCCAAAAAAAAAATCTGTGACATTACAGTAACTGAAAAAAGATTATGGGAGAAACAATCTCTCATCTATTTTCAGTTCATTCGCTTTGTACATTTGATAGCACTTTTGATATTGTCATTTTCACTTCTCTAAATTAGTAAGTTTTCTCTTTTCTTGGGGAAAAGAAGTTTATGTCTATCAGGCTTTGGTTACTTCTATTTAATTTGTTTTAACTGATCATATTTCACACTCATGGCATCTCCACTAACACATTACAGTTGAGAACAGGGAGGAAGAGCTGTATCTATTGTCTTTGATATAGGGAGTACAAGATATGTATCCTATTTTATTTACCTAATCTACTTTATTTTATTGTTTCTATGGCACCTATTGCAACTTATTCTGGATTTATCCAGTGTATGTAAGGTCAAAATCAGAAATTACTAGTGTAACAGCAAGTTTCTGTAGAGAATAAGTCAGTTTTGCATGTCTGGGTGGGTTTCATCCAATTAATTTGAGATGCCAATTAATACGGGCCACATGGGTTTTGTTATTGGAACAGTTTATTAATGATTTCCATTGAGTGAGAACATGATTTTAAATTAATCACTTAGCAGATAAGAGGTCTGTCAGTTACAACTCTACTTCCAGTCTTCCATGGACTGGGTGTTTTTTGGGATGCTAAGGAAAATGATTTTCATATAACTGTTTTCTTCTGAATTCATGGAATTGCTGTAAATGTCACTGGTGAGAGGGAATTGTTCTTATACTGTTGACTGAGTAGTTTTTTGGCAGACTTCTTAGCAACCCTGCATACTCTCAGTGACAGAGTGTTGATTTTTAGTCTTCCTATGAGATTGGGTAGGGATGGAGAGAATTGTTTTCTTTTTCCTTTTTCTATTGTTTGGAAGCATGTGTTTCCAACACCGTTGATGTCATATTGTCAGTGAAGATTATGTTTTTGCTTTAGGAGGCTGATGCACTTCAGAAACATTTTTGTAATTTATATAGTGAGGTTATATTATGTTTTCTTCTATTTTTTTTTGCTTTGGAGTCCTTATAGTGTAGTATGGCCCTCTAACAAAGAATCACAATCATATCACAAATGTAACTGATGGGCTTGAAGAATAAGCAATGAGAAATTTGTAAGATGCCACAGTCTGTGACTACGATGACTCATGCCCCAACAAAGAAGCTGAATGATTTTTGTAATAATATCCAAGTGGTGCATTCCACTAACCTCATGCCACTGACTCACTGCTTGATTAGATACAGCACGCAGCAGCTCCAGTGAACAGAGAGAGGCAGCCTTCAAGGATAGATTGCAAGGCTCCTCTTATCACAGACTTTCAGAAGTCTCTAGAAGGTAGCCGATCTTTTCTTGCAGTTCCCACTGTCATTTACACCTCATTTTTCACTGCATCAATATTTGCTAGATGTTCCAAGATATGTGTACAATAGGTAGATGTGTTAATATCACTCTTAGGTAAACAAGTTTAAGCTAGTCCTTGTAGTTAGCATTAGAAAGAGTCACGGTTTTCAGAAGTTACTTGTGGGTTAGGCACTTCTCTGAACCTTAAATCCACACATATGCATATATGTATTCAAATATAAATACATTACAATATATTTCTGATTTAGAAAAGATTGGAAGTATGATAAATCCAAATCTTGAAGTTGAAAATTAATGAAATTTCAAACTCAGAGTGTTAAAGGAATATTTTCATCCTTTTTTATTCTGAAGTTTGAAAAATGATATTGCTTTGTGTAGAGTAGACAGGATATGTTTAATTACAGTCTCACATAGCACATTTGTAATAAAAATAGAGTAACCAGAGTTCTCGCAGCCTCTTTAGGAGTGAAATGGCATATCGACCCAAACCAACAGACTCTGGGAAAAAATGGATTTCATTTCAGAAATTAAAATACTGAAATGTCTTCTGTAATGATGAAAAGATTTAACAGGTTCTAATATGCCATCTGGTAGAACTTGTCATAATAACATCACTTTCTAGGAAGGTAAGACGTTAGGCAATTTTTTTGCTAAGCCTAATCTAAACTATATTGTGATTTAAGCCTGTTCTAACTCCAAAGGGGAAAACAGCTCATTGATTTCTTCTCTTCAGCAGCCTTTCATAGATCTGAAGGGTGTTTTCATGTCTTGCCTCAGACTTCTCTTTCTTCCACTCAGTAACTCCTCCATATCTTTCATGAGGAGCAGAACTCCAAACTTGCACAACACTCCAACTAAGGAAACAGTTTTGAAGAGGGAAGAAAGATTATTTATATGTCATGCAGGCTATGACTCTCTTTATATGCTACAGGCTGATCACCTGTAGCTCTAGAGGATGATATTGCTGGGTTTACATTCATTGTATTGGCTATTATAATTTCTAAATATTTCCTTTATAAAAATGCTAGCTTGCCAGTTCTCCACTCTGTATTCCTGAAATAGATTGTCCAAGTGAATTTTCCTTTTTTTTTTTTTTTTTTTTTTTTGTGTGTGTGTTAACTATCACAGTGGCTTAAGAGTATTTTTCCAGTTTGTCAAGATTATTTTGAATTCTAGTACTGTCGTTCAAGATTGGATCACTCCCTCACTTATTGAACATCATTATCTGCGGTTTTCTCATAATTTGCCACTGTTCCAATTTTTTTATTTACTAATTTTCTTTCTTACAATTGCAAAATGAATATGACAATGAAAAATGAAAATGATCCTGCTTCTGCTGATCCGTCAGCAGTTCAGTAAGTCTGAACTACAAAGTTGAGTATTCACAAAAAAACACTCATAAAATACTTACATATCATTGATAGGATTAATCAACCCAGAATAATGTCCTGGACACTGAACACAACACAATTGTTCTGTGGGTAATATAAGTAGTATCAAAATAGTCTAGATGATTACATGAATAACTTATTTTTAATATTGGTTAATTTTAATATATATTTTTTTCTTATAGGAGGAAATAAACAAACCTCTTTTTTTGCAGTCAAATAAAATGCCTGCTAGAAATGATTCAGAACATTTAATTTGAGGGTTTTTTTTGTTTATTATTCTTGGAGTTTGTTTGGTTTTCCTATCATTCAAAAATGAACAGTAAGAAAACATATAATTGAAATATTTGTTTTAATTAATACTTTTTTTTTTTCAGTTTTATTTTTCATTACTTTCTGAAACTGTTGAAGACCTACTGCAGGACTTCAAAAAAGAAATCTTATAATGAAAGGGTTAAACACTGAAATAAGTTCCCTAAAGATATTGTGAAATATCCAACCTTAGAGATTTTCAAAACTCAACTAGACAGGCCCAGTGCAGATGTATCTAATTTTATCTAAGCCTGCTTTGAGTAGGAGGTTGAACTATATGACATCCAGAGCTCCCTTCCAATCTTTATTTTCCTATAATTCTATGTAAATGAAATAAGGACATATATGTTAAAGCTGAAAAATAGCAATAATTTGCCTACTTGGTAAACATCAATATCCATTGTTTCTTCTAAAATTACTAAGCTAGTATTTTTGCGCTTAGTGTGCTTTTTAGCAAAGAAATGGATGCTTATTAGCTGACGGCAGGATGATTGAGGCAGATTACTTGAACATCTTGAAAGCTGAGGAGATGATTCTGATTCTTGCTGGGAAGTTTCAGCATTGCATCTCTCAACATCAGTGACTCTCTCATTGGTTCTTGAGCTCCATCAATACTTTTCTCTGGAGCATTCAAGTTCCAATTCAAGGACTGAGCTGGATTTGCCAGCTGTGTTCTGTTTGCCTCATGGCCTCATTTTATGAACACAATTGTGGGTGTGAGGGTGGGAGATAGATTTCACTCTGACTTTTAGCGAATTTATACAGATACTTTTCATTCCTTGTCGTACTAAACATGGTCTGTCCAGGTTTTTTGTTTCTGTCTCTAGACTACCAATGGAGGTTTATGACTGTATTATTTAGTTATCAGCTAATTAAATCAGGTCCTTAATTCAGGCTTTTAGATCCAGCTGTTGCGGTCCAGTCCTCATAAAGAGCAAGATCAGAGGATGCTGTTAAAAGTGGCATCCAACAGTGGGGTATTTGAACTGATTTGGAAGAGGACAAAACTGTTACGTAAGAATGAGTTACCAGCAAAAGTGTTGCAGAGAGGTTTCACTAAGGACATGGGGAAAGCAATGTTTATAGCAACAGGTACTTCTTCCAGCGCTTAAGTTATACAGCTGGACAAAGCAGAGAAGTGCAGTGGGGCGGCACCAGGGCAGCCCCAGGCCCAGGCATCCGGCACCTCCCTGGGGACGGATGAAGGCCAGGGTGGGCCATGGGCCATGGGTGGGCCTGGCTCGTTAGGACCCACGGCCAGGCAGGGCCGGGCTGTGGGGAGCTGGGGACCGGCCCTGCTGTGGTGTTGCTGGGGCAGGGCTGATGGCCCCAGGGGCTCAAATGGGGTCCTGGGCAGGTTTGGGGGAGGCCATGGGGGGGCCAGGCACGGACTGTCAGGGCTGGTGGTGCCCTTTGTCCAGACACAGCACACCTTACCATGACACACCCATGGAGCATAAAAATGACACCCAGCAGTACAGAGCACGAAGCCTCAGCACTGTGATGTGAAAACACCATGCTGATGGGCTGTGACGGAGCCTTGCTGACTTTTCAAGTACACTCAATGAAACACACCCCCAGAAGAATAACAAGTGTATCTCGGCGGTGCTCCGCGGAACCCAGGGGGATGCGAGCCAGAACCTGCGCGCTGCGGCTGCCAGCAACGCCAGCAGATGAAGACGCCAGCTCTGAGCCGTGCGCGCCCATCTCAGCCTCTGCCACCAGGTCTGGGGCCAAGGTCCTCCTCCTGGCCCAGTCTGTGCACGCAGGGAGGATGCACTTTATGTTAAACCTGGAACTGGAGACAGTAACAGCCTAATGAATCTCTATACATAGCGTGGTTACTAGAAAGGAAGACAGAGTGACATTCAGGTGGATTACCTGAGGTAGGGTGCTACAGGTGCCACTTTGGCGGGCTGTCAGAGGTGATCTGCTTGCAACCATGCTCTCATGATCGCAATAAGGGTTGGCAGTCTTGTCATAGCATTTCTTCCCCTGGAGTGTCCTGGCATACAGTTATTTTTTAATGCTTTCAGACATTGCTATAGTCAGCTCTCATAGTTTGATAGATGCTGCCACTAAGGTTTTGTTCTTCACTAAGGCTTTATTCTTCAGCTGCTCATCCTAATAAGTCTCTGTATGCTATGGTGTGAGAGTCTGCACCAATGAAGGATACAGCTCTGTTGAACTCACCTGGGCCTTTTTTTTTAAAAATTATTCAAAGGTCTTTCCATTTTTAATGACTTTGCTGTTCACTCACTTGGCTGTGCCCAGCAGGCGACTAACACCAAGTTATTGGAACAATGTATTGAATCGTACATGGATTGTCTCACCCAGATCAGTATACCTGGGTTTCACTAGAATCAGTTGAAAATTTTCTGATAAAAATTTTCTAGTAGAAAATGGGTTCAATTTCCTTCCTTCCGCCTCCCTTCTGCAACCAACCATCCTGTTTGAGAGATGAACATCAACGTGAACATCAACCTATGGGAAAAATCTCAGTAAATTGCTTTTAACAAATACTCTGTCCAGGAGTGTCTGTGGAACAACCTGCATTCAACTTCCACGGTCCCTTTGAAATGTACTTCGTGGTGTATCTGAGTTTAAATTCACTGGCTAGAATAGCTTTTCTTTGCTCACGGACAGTGCCACAGTTAACACATGATCAGCCAGCTTTTCTGAAGTAAAAAAATGTTAGAGTTAAAATCTATGAAGAAAAAACAGAAGGCAACACACAAATTATGAGCTATATTTTACAGCTATATAGATGCTCAATAGTTCCAGTCCAACAGCTTTTCACATCTTTTCTCCAAAATAAGTGTGTCAGTGTCTCCTGATCAGGGCTGTCTCTCAGTGTACGTTGTAGCCTCTCTTTTCCAGGCTTGTTAACCAGAAGTGACTATGGCGTATTGTCCCCTGGACCTCAGTAGAGGTAACTTCCACAGATTTACCACCTGCAAGAGTGATTTGATTACCCCCTAGGGACACTAGTTGCTAGAGGAAATTATTTTGTTAGGCACAGATACTTAAAACTTTTAGAGCCTTGCAACAGTATTATGTTTCCTTCATTTACTGTACTGGTCATGTCTGAATACAGTTTTCTTTAAAATGCTCATGCCTCCAAAATACCACCTCTCTCAGGGTAGTCCAAGGTGACAAACAAAATGTGTTCATAACTTGCACACGTTCTTACATGCTCTAATTCTCTACATGAAGAGAGACTGCCTGTATAAGATCCTGTTTGCTATGTGGCACTCCTGTTAATGCTGTGAGTTGAATTAGCTTAAATTAGCCTAGTATGCCTGTACAATTCCTATTCTTCCCACTTGGCATGTTTTGCTTTCATTTAGACAATTTGCATCATTAAAAACCTTCAGCTGATCCCCACTATATTGTGACAATTGTTGAAACCTTGTAGCACATTTTGGAGCTCTGGTAAATGCAGTAAGTAGAAGTCTAGATGCACTGAGGCCAGTGGATATACTGCCTCAAAGTTGAGCTCAGTAAGACCAGATTACACTCAATGAAACTGTTCCTCCCATTCTTTTATGCATCCTCAGATCATTATCTCTGCAACAGTTGCTTTAGGAAGATGAGCGGGTTGCTCAACAGCAAGAACAGAATTCTGAAACAGCTCACTAGATGCTTCAGGTTGCTATGATTTATTCTAGGGCTTGGTGCCTGATCATGTGCTCCGCATACATGCAAGGTTGCATCCAAGCTCCCATCTGGACCTCGCCTTTGAAAGAAAACCTGGATACCGTTAGGAGGATAGTTTGTTCCAGCGTCCATTTGCTAAAGCCAACATGACTATCAGTAAGTCTGAACTGATTAGCTCATGGAAAAGGCTCAGTTCCTACCATGGTATGGCAAAGATGCTACAGAAGCAGTCATTGCGTACTCTCTGGCCAAGAAGGGGACTGGCCATTTTTCAGGCAAGGATGTTTGAATGAAATCTTGTGATTATCATCTCAGCCATTTGTGTAATTTCACTACTATTATCCAAAAAACATTCCCAAAGTTTTTGGGGTCTGCTT
Organism: Pelecanus crispus; assembly: GCF_030463565.1. Classification (NCBI taxonomy): domain Eukaryota; kingdom Metazoa; phylum Chordata; class Aves; order Pelecaniformes; family Pelecanidae; genus Pelecanus; species Pelecanus crispus. The sequence continues at coordinate 110,373,281 of NC_134645.1, forward strand.
CAATACAATACATAATTGTGGCTGAAGAAAATTGTGAATGCAATTAAATTGAGAAATGTTGCTCAAATTAGCAAGATATGACACGACATTTCACCCTCAAAAAAATTAGAATAGAACGGATCATGAAGTGACAGGTGCATTAAGTAAAAAAAACAGAACCAATGGAGGCAAACCCACAAGACTTCTGTCCCCATTCTCTTTAGCGATGTTAGCAGGGTATTTTTGCTTTCTTACAGGATCATTACCAGATTCAGCTTCTAGAGTCTTTGTATTCCTCCCAATAAGACCACTATGTAGAAGAAGTAATAATGTGCTCAGTGCAATAGTAGTAGAGTAATAGCTTCTTTAAAAGGTCAGGAGTATAAGATTTCTAGAAGACCAGGCAAAATTTGACAGGGAGATAGCAAGAAAATCATAACTTTTTATTTCGTCTATCAGGAGCTAACTGGTCAAATGACACAGATATGAAACATTACAAAAGAAATAGGCTTCTGTAACTGCAAACAAAGAACACATTATAATTAGAATGAGGCATTACCAACAAGTTGTAAAAATGAGACTTCACTAGAAGAAAATAGAAGGTGAGGGAAAATTTCATTTTGGTTTTCCAACATTCGTATTTTAAATGTTTACTTCATTTTTCACCTCTGATGGTAATAAAACAGCTGTTGTCCACATATCTCTTTTGCATGATCCTGCAGGCTAGTCAGGCCAGATCAGTGACTCAAAGTAGGATTACAGGAGTGCAGCAGATTCATTAAGTCATTGGGAGAAGAATTTGAGTGCTGAAAAAGAGATATATTAAGTAGGATATTGTTCTTTCCTTTTCATTTTTGTTCTTTTGAACTGGTTGTTAGGATCCATTCCTAGACTTAAGTCAGAAGAGATGCGAGATTTCAAATATATTAAATGAATATAAAATTTTCTTTAAAACAAAAAACAGGGAACTTATGTATAAGTGTAGAATCTCTAGTGTCTAGTGGATTGAATACACATATCTTAAGTATGTGTGTTCAGTAAAAAGAAATCCAGACACTGGATCAGTACTAATAAACTCAAATTAGAATCTACAATAAACTCATTTTATCCTATTAGAAATATTGATTTACGAACAATTCACAAACATGTAATTTTAGTATTCACCCAGCACTACATTCCAGAAGGGCTCATTTGCCATTTTTGAGCAATTGCCCAGATTCTTATTTCCTCTTTAGCTTCAGGAATTTTAGAAATATGTAACTGCAAATTCAGGAAATCCAATACACATCTGATCAGTCAGAATTTTACCCACTTACCCAAGCTGCCACCTTTTAGGTAGGATGCACTTCTACTAAAAAAAGAAATGAAACATTATACTGGTAGTATTACAATACTGTCATGAATAATTAAAACAAAATATCTTAAAAGGCAAAGGTTTCCTAAAATTGGCACGGACTTATTTGAATAATGCCCTGGAATTAAAAGGTTAAATGTACGTCAGTGATATGTAATTAATATCATACAATACTGTTCATGCTACTTTTCCTGCATCTGTCTCTAAAAGATTATGACATGTTGAAGTTATCAAAATGGACGTGTTTATATAAAACCGACAGTGATATGTAGTAGAGATGACAGCTCTTTGAAGATCATACAAAAATAGAACAAGAAGATATACTTCAGAGAGACCCAGAAGGAACATGCCTTTTTTTTTTTAAAAAAAAAAAAAGAAGAGGAGAGAATAGAAAATACAAAACTTGTGACATTTTTTTTCTAGTTTTGCATAATACTTGCTTTCATATAGTTGCACCAGCTGAGGTATGTTGTTAATTGTTAGATTATTAATTTTAGAATTACCCAGAAAATCTTGAGACCTTACGGCCAAAAGCTTGCATGACAGGGAAACGATATTTTGTAAAGGCTTTAAAGGTCTTAGCTGGAAAACGGTGTTTAGACTGCCTGACAATGGCAACCATGGGGTAAGTGTAATGTACAAGGAGTCCAGTTTTATTTTACAATTAAAGCTGATTTTGGTAAAGGCAAAATTGGAAACACTGAATATAAATGAGGTATTTATGACACCATTGTAATCAGGATTTCTCCTTGCAATGAAATTAAGTATGGCAAAGTGGTTCTCCAATAGCTGTGCAAATAAAATTAAATTAAATGAAAAACCATTAAACATTGTTATCCTTATCAATTCTTAAAGAATAAACAGAAGTCAAGTTCTAAATCACATATTTAATTGCTTATTAAACTTTAACAGTTACATACTAAATATGAAAATGTCAAATGTGAGATATATATATTTAATTAATCATGCACATTTAAACTTACTGTTGTAAGCAACCTACCACAAATTATTAACAGAAAAATAATTCAGATGAGGTTTTTTTTGCAGTCACTGTTAACATCTTTGTAACATATTTTTTCAGTGACTTAGAACTCATTTAATTATATAGTGTGGTGTGTTTCTTTGCTCTAAGATAGGCTGAATGCTAACTTACACTCTCAGGAAAAGGATAAGTGACCCCTTGCTTCCTGTGCTAATGGTCATCTGGAGATGGGGAGCAATGTCTTTCTGGTAACTGAGCAAAGCAGCTTCCTCACCTTTCTCTCCCTCTCTCTCCCTCAACAGAACTTGTACATCCTTAATCTTGGTATGTATTGTCTTTGTGTATAAAAGGTAATAATATTTACCAACCTTTGTGAGGTGTTTCTAAGGTTAGCAGAAGAAAAGTCACGTACAAGAGTAAAGCATTAGGATTTAATAAAGTTTTTGTCAAATAAAGCACAGTCAACTGTACAGCAATATTATTCAGGCAGCTCGCCAGTCATTTTCACAGCTTTCTTAAGCAAGGGTGAATGGTATATTGGCAGTAGTGAGATATTTTATCACCCCTTTTCTACTCAGATTCTTCCAGCACTTGCTGCCCACCAGGCATCCACACACTGTGGGTGTGCAACTCCTCCTCCTGGCTAGCAGCAAGGGCAAGAGCAGTATCTGATAGGACCTGGAGTCATCTCCGTCTCTGCTGCACCCACTTAGAGGGTGTCCTGGAGCAAGTGTCTTTTCTACCCTGCCTTCGGTGGTGCTGTATTTCATAGTGGTGCTATGACTTCCTCTGTCATCTCATTTCAAGATACTCAACTCCCTGAATTTTCTCTCTTTAAAGCCAAAACATTAATTTGTATTTCTAACATGACTTAATGTGAAACTTCAGTTAAATACTTTGTCATCATTTTCTTATCTGATTCCTTTCAATTCAAAGAACAAAATTGGTTATTGCTAGAGGTTGTTGTTACGATGAAGAGAAAAGTTACCTGAATTTTATTATCAGAATTTGGGGTAGGGGGAGATGGATGGGGTGGGACAAGGGAAATTCATACATAGTAAGAGAACAGATGGGGGAAATCTTATGCTTCATTGAGGCTGGTGCTCACTTCACTACCTAAGGAATGTCCCTTGTGAGAATCACAGCTGAAGTCTGTGTCAGGTTTTGCCCTCAAACTGTAAGAGAATTTTAGGCATAGCTTTGACCCAAAAGTTGTGAGTTGAGCTGCCATATTTTTTTATAATTAAAGGAAATGAGAACTTTTAAGGTAATGCAAGCAAAGGCCCTCACATAAAAAAAAAAAAAAAAAAGTATTCTCATATTGATTTTACAATTTAAAAAGAATTTTTGATATATAATAGACAACTTTGTCCTTTTATGCTTTTGGAAATAACATCAAAGTTTGTGCAATTCTAAGAGGCAAAATATCACACAAATTCCCAAACCAGTTTTCTTTTCTTTCCAGAAAAATAATATGGCTAATTTCAGACCTATTTTTGGTTGAGAAAAGCAGCTCAGAATTTGTCAAAACTGTTATATACTTACAGAGACCAAAATTCCAAACCTTAAAAATTTATCCTTTTTTCATAACACCTTTAGTGTCAATGTCTTTGCCTGAGTTTCAGGCAAAATTGGACACTGTGGGACTGACACAAGTGAAATAATAACACAGCAATACATACAACATTGATGGACATTCAGAAACACCTGTGCATTAAGACTTAATTTATTTATGTTCTCATAGTAAAAATTTCAGATGTCAAGAATATTGAAACTGACCAGCAGTGGAGCATTTAATAGTACAAAGTAAATAACATATTGGGACATGATAATATAGTCTCATATTCTGTATATTTTAAGGCTGCAGTTTTCTCATATGTTAAAGTAATCAATCCCACTTGCACTATAAATGTCAAGTACTATATATGAAGGTTAATGTAAATTTTCCCTTTTGCAACAAGAAAACAATATGCTGTAAACCTGGAGAAAAGCCACCACATAATACTAAAATGTTTTCAACAGTTAAGCAGGAAAAAGCTGTCAACAACAGCAAGAATAATGATCATTTAAGCTGTTACAAAAAGATTAGCAACAGTCCTTCCTTGACATATGCATGTGGTTAAAAGTTAATTTTACTGTACATATTGACAGTCATCATCTTACGAATTCCCATGCATGTCAATAACTATAGTCAGGAAAGAAAGAAGATTATTTAAGAAAATTATGCATGTACATAAGCTTTTGTAGCACTATATTTTTTTCTTGGAAGTTGTACGGCAATCTTAAAAAAATAACAGAGCTCGAACATTGAATTGTTCATACTGTATCTCTTGACTCCTTCTTTCAAATTGCCTAAGTACTATGAACATTGAAACTAATGCTACTAATTTTTAAGCATATGTTGCAATGATTTCTCTTTCCATTTTAGTGATCCAATTAAAAAACTGTCTATTTCCCGTATCATACCTAAAGAATAACTTTAGAAGATTTATACAAGTATTCCTAAAAGCATTTCCAAAAAATATATCCTTTATTTAAATTCACAGTCAAGACAAAAAAAACCCCAAAAAACCAACCAAAAAACCAGGGACCCTCATTCCAGAGTATTTGGATGGCTAGACAGTTCACCGAGGTTGGAGAGAACCAACAGGCATGAGTCCAAGTGCACCTTGTCACACCAGGTTAGACTTTGAACGAGGTTTACTCATTGTCTAATAATTGAGCTCTCTCTTGGGCTAAAGTGGCCCTTGACAGGAGATAGTACAAACAGGCTGTCCAAGAAGATCTAAGAGGCTGCTTGTAAGTGCACTACACTGGAGTGAGTCTCAAGCTCCTGTATAATCCAGGTCAGGAGTGTGAATCTAGTTATATCTCTTTTTAAATAAGGGTCCCATTCATTGATCTATTAGTTATGATGAGGTTCCCTCCATCTGTTTCTGTCTGATCATCCTGATCAGCATTTCCAGCTTAGACTTGAGAAACCCCTACCAACAAAAATATTACTGAAAAGAGCTCATTCCTAAAAAAAACCAAACCAAACCAAACCAAAACCCAAAACAAGCCACAACAAAACCCCCATAACATCAGTTTCAATCAATTACTGATGTACACTTTGGCAAAAAGTCCCCCCCATCACCACTTAGGAGGACAAGAAAGTAGATACCTTATTTGTTCACGTTGAATTTGTCAAGTTATAAGGTAACAAGTCAGATTGGTATCCACCTCATTTTAAACAGGGACCAGATAGTCCAGTTACGTGGAACATGGTATCAGATATCACATACAGTGTACAAACTCACATGTATTCATGTACTTTGCTTTCAGAGTTGACTAGAGGTCATTAAAAGCTTGGAAAATGCTGAAGAACTTCAAGCAAATTAGCATTATTGTTACTAAAAGTTTTAATGAGTTAAAAAAAGAGGACAAAATCTTGGGGGAAAAAAGTGCATCAAAGGCTACTTAATGCAAATGTTCTTACCAGGTTGTCCCATAACAAAAATCACCAGGTGTCGGGGTGGGGAGGTGCTGCTGGGGCCGTATGATTTTTTTGTTCTTACACACTTCACTAAGTAACAGCTATCGGGCGCTGTCAGAGACACAACAACGAAATGGATTTGGTCTGATCCAGCAGTGCCCTTATTTTATTCATTTTTCCTATTATCTCTCAGTATGGGAATATCATATTCTGTCTTTATAAATCAATAATTTTTACCCTTTTGAAAAATTAGGAAACATAATGTATACAACAAAAAGGCAAGCAGTATTCTAACTTTGAAATCTAAACAGTATTGTACAGCCCAAGTGGTGTCCACTCCACTGTGTGTAACAGCTTTCTAATTTATTTATAAATGAAGGAGATAGCCATAAACTCTAAGAAGGGGAAACACTAATCACTCCTGAAAACTAGGATGCCAGGGCATAAAATTGTGAGACAATCTCAAAATCAACAGTGGAGGGCAATGCATGAGTTTACTAGATTACCTCCTTTGCTTCAATGAGAAGGTCCTCTTCTGCATCTTTAGTTTGCAGAATCAAGTCTGGATGATTCTCCTGCCTTGAGGGAAGGTCAGAAAGGGAAGTCTTGCTGGAATCCCTGATAGGGTTTCCTGTTCTTCCTTACACTGGGATAAATTATAATGAACTTTTCAAACTGCAGTCATAATAGGAATCCAAAATAAGATAGCTTTTTATAAGCACTTGTCCTGGAGACTAAAGTGTGAAGGAAATGTCTGCTAGAAGAAAGAAAATGGCACTGAGTATGTTTGGATATCCTAAATGCAGAATTTGGTAAACTCCATGGAGCAGACTTCATTTCCCAGCTTTTGGCAGATAAAACAGAACTTCTTTACAGTAAAACTGTCAGTATCCTTAAGGATTTGAGTCGGTTGTTTATTTGAAAAAAGAAAAATTCTTTAATACATCGAGGGCTGAAAGTACAGACAGGTCTGAAGTATTTTGATCTGGAGGGACTTGTCATCTGTTTATGTCTTCTAGTATCAAATTAAAAAATTTAAGTGGAGAAAGTAGCCACTGAGAAGTTCAAGCTAGTGGACATTGAATAAATGCTTCTACTATAATTTGTTCTGTGACAGCCCTGAGCTGAGTGCTTGCCAGCCACTCTCTGTTAATTTGACATGTTCGTGTGACTCCCCTGCTATCAGCAAACGGATAGCTGCTTTACACCAAGCTGAGAATGTCTACATGAGTTGTGATTGCTGCATTGGATCACGTAGATGTACTTGAAAAATAGGACCTCTGCAGCTGTTTCATTCAAGAACATTAAGCTAAGAATTTATGCTACACAAAATAAAGTAGGAAGATTTAAAATGTGAAAAAGAGTTTATAATTTCTCTCTTCCAATTTCTGCTTCTCTAGAAGAGTTATGCTACCCTTCTGCTTCTTGTGTCATAAAAGCAAACACTGTGTTTGTCTTATTTGTATTTGTCTATTAGCCTTTTTAATAGAAAATAGAAAGTTACATCCATAAATGTACTTTGTGATATCACTTAGCATCATTTCAGTATTTTGTGCTTTTAATAAATTTTAATAAATGGTTTACAGTACATCTTAGTGAAGGTGAATGGATTTCAGGCATTCCACAAGCTATATAAAAGACAGATATAACTGCAAAGGAGGTACATTTGAGACTGCAGTCTTAGAAATGAACACTGAATACTTCATCTTTGTATTTAAGTGTTGAGGCAGATGCTATTTAAATAGTCATATTCTTTGAGAATGAGGATTATAGCCTTTTCCATGTATTGACTTAAGGAACTGCAAGGTTTGCAAAGTAAAGCAGGTCAGATATAATTACCAATTTGTCTTTTTTTATTTGGAGCATTTGCCACACAGATTTTTCTCTTATCTTCCTTTCATTTTACCATTTGTACTTCCATCCCTACTACTAACAGTTAGCATACTATCAGATTGCAGCTAGGCTACAACTGCTCTCACACCCTGTTTAGGAACCTTTTATCTTTTGTTCCTACACTACAGTTTGGGAAATCGTAACTAAAGTTCATATGTTGCATAATGTGTAATTTTTAAAAAGACATGAGCTGTATTGACATCTTGCTGTAGTAGAGAGTTTGTCAATATTTTCAATCTGTAAATTTGAGAGGAAAATATTAAGTTTTCAGAAAACTCAGAGAAAAAAAAAGGAGTATCCCCATTAGCTCCCCACTGGTCTCTACTGTCTTCTGCTTCTCCTCAGTGCCCATCTTGTTTCTTGTCGATATCTTTGTACCAATGCTTTGGCAGTACCAAGTTATTTCTGGATATGGTTAGTTTTTCACATTAGAATTGTAATATTATTCTAATAACTTACTGCTAGTTCTGTGCAAACACTTTCCAGGGTTAACTGAAGTGCTACTTGAGGAAGGGAATTGCTGGCATCACCTAAAGGTAGGAGAGCAATCATAAAAACTTGCAGTCTGAAATACATCTGATCCACTACCTCCCTGCCTAACCAAGAAAGAACTAAAAAAATTCATTTGGGAAATCACATCAAGATAGATACAAAGTAAAGTTTCAAAGAGTTCAGAAAAATACTGGTCTATACCATCAGCTTAGGGCCCAAGTCAATACTCTTGATTATCCAAACTGCTTACGTGTTGGCTCTCACTCCACCTAACAGAGGAATGAGCCTAGGCCCAGCAAGAGATCAGCTTAAATTCAAACCCTTCTAGTTAAGAAATTTGAGCCATGTGGTGTAAAGAACTGAGACAAATCTAATGGGCTAAACCATGCTAGAAATACCTGCTATAAAGTAAAAAGGGAAAAAATCCATTCACTGTGATTAAGTTGGTCCATGAAGAAACATCCTTGCAGTAGTATGGCTGTTTGCATTTGTTAGGGCATCATCATAACATACCATCTGCTCTTTTATATCCTTCTTTATAGCTCTGACTTTCAGAGAGTTGGTAGTGATTACCTCACATCTTTATTATATAAAAAGAGCTGTTTGCTAGTTCAGTGTTCAGAAAAAAAAAAAAGTTTTTGTCAGTTACTCATCAATTTGCTCATCTGTTTGTCCTATGCAACATGATGATTTCAAGTCTGCTGACACTGTTACCCAAGGGAGTATGATTCATGCAATAATTTTCTTTCCTTCCTGCCTATTTCTTTTAAATTTGCTAGAACTTTAATATATCCCATACATATTTTTCACCTTAAACTATTCTGCCCTTACTAGCACTACAGTCATTCATTTCACTTGTAAAATTTTATTTTCTTATTTTAGATAGGAGGCTTACTAGCATTAGAAAAATTGGTTAAATTAAGATGGCATAAAATTTTGGATTCTTACTCTTAACATCCCATTCTTGCCAGGATACCTATTTTCTTTTTCTCTTCTCTTGGAAAATGAATTCCTTCTTCAAGAATAAAGACTAATATTAGTAACAATACCTTTGTGTTTATAGAGTCCATTTTCACCAAGGCTATGAAAGAATCTTAGCAATGTGGGTAGTTTCCCCTTTTCCAGTAGGGAGTCATTTAGCATGCTCCAGGATACGTAGTCAACCAGTGACCTTCTGAACAAGACTCCTGACACTGAATCCTGTAGCAACTAGTGCATGGTTTGATGTAAGGAAACCCATCCAGGACTTCTGGGTGGAGCAACACAGCACTTCCCACTTCCACTGCAAGAGAAAGGCAGTCAAGGAAGAGGTCACGCTAGCCGGGGTTTCACTTTGGAGAGCTCAGATCAGGCGAGTCTAAAAATGCAGAGCGAAGTATTGACCCTGGCAAAGACACTTCTTTGTGGTTGCCTGATTGTGAGCTGAAACGGTCACGGCTAATTTCTTCATGCTCCAGATGAACTGAGCTGAGGGAAACGTTTTGACTTATAAAGCACACCCTAATCCACAGAGTAAAGGAACAGGGAGTAATATTTTGTGGTCAGTCACCCTCTTCAGCAGAGCGGAGGAGGCAGTGCATGAGGTTAAATGGCTTTTAACTCTCGACACTGACCTATTTATTGTGTTTGCTATTTCTGAAAGAAAGCTTTCATTCTCGTGTTTTAATGGGTTTAGAAGAGTTTCCAGCTTACATAAGCAACATAATTTTGGCCCCTCTCACAGGAGCTCTTGTGGAGGATCTTTATCCACAGGAATGTGCCAGTTTCTTCCCAGAGAAAACTGGCAGGTTGTAAGGAATGTTTCTTTTTACTTCCTTGTCCATTTCTCTTTTCCCTCAGATAACTGTCTTCTCCTTTCCTTGTCCCAATCATTCTATTTCCTCCATTTGTCCCAAAACATCCGCCTCATCTTCTGTTTTTTCATGCAGTTTTTCCTCTGCTTATCCTTTGCCTTGATTTTCTTACCTTTTCCTTCAAAATACTAGCTTTTTTAAAAAAATACTTTAAACAAACAAAAGTATATCTGACTTCAACATCTCATTTCACCCAAATTTGTTTCTATGCACGCCTCACTTCCAGCTCCGTTCCAGCCCCCTTCCCATTTCTTGCGTACAGGGGACCCTAAGGGAACCATCTGTGAAGTTGCAACTGTCCCTCAAGGTCTCTTCCATCTCAGTTAGTGTGGTAGCCCTCACTTTGCCCTTTAAAATAGCATCTTCTTCTAGAGATAGAGAGTCAGTATGTGGATGCGAGTTCACTGTTACTACATCCATCCTCTTTCTTCTGCACTCCAATGCTGTACTTTACAGACAGACACTCTGGTCAGTGAAACATTCAGAAAAAACATGAGAAATTATTAAGTCATGTTTTAATCATTTTGGCTCTGGACCAGTCCTCATGCTTTTGAAATTTGGGAACTGAGAATCCTGTTACATTTATGATACTAATTCTGGTAAATCTATACATAACAGCTTTGTAGACATTCTACTTCATCTCACAATCCTAAATCTACGTCATCAGACCTTTTAAGCAGCTTAGAAGGTTCTGCACACAGTTAAGACCATGTAAACAGAGTTAATATAAGGTCTAAATTAAATTACAGTAGATGTCAGAATACATTAGTATGTCAGGTTAGCCTATTTCCCAGTACTACACGGCAATGGAGCCCTCTAAGGGTTACAAAGCAAACTGATTGCTTTCTAGCTAAGATATAATACTGCCCATTACGTATTTAATTGGAACAATTATGTATCTTCTCTACTTTATCTTTTTTTGATGAGTTAATACAGCTATAGTGTACCACACTTAACTGGGTTAAATTTAAATGAGATGAACACTCTATAAGGGTACCTTCTATGATAACTAAGTTAATGATATTGAATGATAATGGCTGTTGCCAATTAGAATTGAATTAATATGTGTATACCTAATGGACATACAAACAACAAAGCCAGAAGGCTTTGGTGGTGTTTAACTGAGTAACATATCCAGACTGGTAGTATTTTAACCTGTAATTTGCAAGGTAAAATAAAGAAAGAAATGCAGTGAATATTAACTTTAATGTCTACTTCTAGCATTTTCATTCAACATTTTGTATGAAGCCTCAGCCACACTTTTAAAAGAGGGCAGTTTTTATTTGAGAGGACAAGGTCTCTATCTTTCAATTGAAAGGATTTTTGGTGACATTTTTGGGCTCTTGCAGTCTGGAAGTTGTCAATATTGGTATGTATTAACATGCACAAGAATTAAATAACTAGTCAGTTGAAAAAATGTTTTAATAATATATATAAAATATATAATAATATCAATTTTTTCTGTAATTTCAGCTTATTTAGCATTTATTTTCTATTTCTTGATCAGGATACAACCATGACAAGCTGTCTTCAAGTGTATTAATTTTACTGTTCACTTTACATTGATATGACTTGCAGTTCATACTACAAAAAAATCTGAAAGACTCCAATGTATTTCACCCCACTTAAAGTTTCAAAATCGTGATTTCAGAGTCTTTTTGGATGACTTCTCTTAACATAGAAGTCTTGAAAATCATAAATTCCATGAGTTTCTTCACAGCTTGGAGAAAAGCTTGCTTTCTCTTTTCTGACATAGATGTATAAATCAATCTCTCCAGTATATTTAATTCAAATATAAAACTTGCCAAACTTTTTATAAACTTTATACAGGTTAATGGTTTAGGGAACCATAGCTTACCTATAAGCTACGTGTTCTGTACATTTTCAAATTCTTTTTTTATTATCAAACAGTCACTGACAAATCAGTTTCTGAAGAAGCTCTATTTAATAACATTTTGGAATATTTTTATTTCTATTTCAAAGAGAATTATGTGGAAATCATATACCATTACAATTGTCATTGTTTGCTCACATATAAATCCACTCAGCTAATTTTGCATGTTAAATTTGTTCTTCTTACAACATGGGGGAAGCAGAAAACTTGAATAACACACACAGTTTACTAATTAATTTGGATCTTTGATGGTAAAATTCAATAAACCAATTTGCTAGAAAGAGATCAGTCTCATGAGCTTTTTTTATAAATTAGCTCTTCTTAATCAGACAGATGTTGTGTCCTGCTTTTTGATAATTACTGTAGAATGATTAGTCTAATTTAGGATTTAGGGCCATTGAAACAAGAAAATAGATGAAATTGGACTGGTTTTTTTTGTGTTGACTCTGTGATTTCAAAGAAAAAACAGACTGTGATTACTTACGAAAGGTCTCACTATCAATTAACCTACAAAACCAACACCTTTAAGTCATTAAATCTATTCTGAATCCCATTTTACAACACTGCTGTGGATCAAATATATTTAAACAACCAAAAAGCTTACAGTTCCCTGAATTCTCTAGAAAATACTTTGCCATGAAGAGCTGAAGACTTCCATATTATTTGTTTGGTACATCAGCTTCCTGACTTTTGTGATGCTTTTGCTTGAGTACAAGCCTTACAAATCACATTCTCTCCAGGGTGGCTATAGGAAGCTGGTTACTCTCACTATTCCCAAAATCAAGGTGAAGAGTATGGTATCAGAGGCATGACTCTTACAGTTATAGACCTAAAATGATTCATGCCTTGTAGATCCTACTATGTATTACTTCAAGATATATTACTAATGAGCTGTTGGATAGATCATTACTGCGGACTGCAAAGGAATAGCATACTTCTACCTTTGTTCATGTATTTGTCCCAATTCCACAGCACTATTACTTAAATGACTTGAAGAATTTCTAAAAGCTTGTTTCCACCATATGAAAACTCTTCCAAGCTTAGAGTTCCTTAAGATCAAGGTGTATCAGTCCTAAGTATATGAAAAACTTCATATCCTGCCCCACTAGCTGAAACTACTACCCAGTGTATTTATTACACAATCCTAAGACTGAGAGATAAGCATGATTTCAGTGAAGGGCCCTAGCCTAGATACCTCTTTGTCCAGCTGAACTTCATTCTGCCTCCCCTCAGGTCACTGTGCAAACCCTTTTTGTCAGGTTTTTGCTGGATCAGAAGGGAGGAAAGGTATACAAGATTGTACTACTTTGATTCAGGGCTGGATTAACAAGTGTGTTATAAATGACACTTGGAACTTGTCCATTTTAAGAAATGTGCCTTGTTTCAATCAGTTCTGCTGAATGCCTTGCTAATTATTGTAACATTTTCCAATGAAAGAGGCAACACATTTAATCCTGACATTGAATTCAACTGGTTCTAACTCCGGACACTGCCAAAGAAAACAGGACCACGATTTCAGTGGGACCACTTAAAGTCAGTGGTTGTAGCAGTGTAACGTATTACCAGTTACAGCTCTTTTCCTGGCCTCATTATGCCTGTGAAACTATATGAGAAAGGCTCCTACAGTTCATATTTATATGAAACAATAAACACAAATACAGGAAATGTAGAGGCCTTCCTTTTGAGTCCTCTGAGATATTTCCTATTCAGTACAACACTGTTCCAGTTTTGCAGCAAAACAGTGGTGGCCACAACCACGGCCACAATTTGGAGGAACTGGTCAGAAGAAGATGGACTAGTAGTCCATCTTCTTGTAGCCTGACTTTTTTGTCGGACTACAAAACAGAGGTCCATAAAGCACATTGGCTTTGAGATATGAGGCTGCCATTTCACAAGCATGCTGGGTTATAATTGCCTAATCTTTTTAGAGTTGTTATGTGTATGTGCATGCACGTAAATCACAGAAAGGGGACTGAAGTCCATTTAAGCGGGAAGTCTGTATTCTCAAAGAGGTGGTGGGTGGAAACAGAGCTCAAATGAATTCCAAGCATAAATAAAAAAAAAACAGGCTCTAAACCTGGTACACAAAGGAGAGAAGCAGAGAACTCTGCACCTACAACCTCTCAAATGAAGTCATAAGAGTCTCTGAACATTGTCAAATACCATTTGCCAGATTGCAGAGAAAGTCTGAAGTGACTTCTGATACTCTTGAGAAGTGACAAGTGACTCTTAGTAAGTGACTGCTATAGCTATGTGACATACTAGGGACAGACTTGGTAACGATGCATTATGCAAGGGTAAATCACAAAGAAATGGAAGACATGCATAATCTCTGTCAGTGCACAAACCAGACTGCTTCAGTAAGCTTTCCTGCATGTTGTTCACACAATAATGTAATTGTTTTATTTATTGTTGCTATACTTCTTTTTGTTTGGTTGAAGACAGGATCCTCCATGTGAAATGTAAGTATTAGCGAAATGGGTATTTACTTCCTTGCCCCATTAGGAAGCTTTAAAATGCAAAATAACGCCACAGCCCTGACTCTGGAAGCATATATGCACATCACCATTGCCATAAGAAGTACTTTTTAATGTAAGAAGCAAGAGTGTCAATAAACATTTGAAAGTGACTGGGGATGTACCTTGGAGCTCAGAGAACAATTTATGCTTTCACAGGCTACAGTCCAAGACTTCCTGGCCATTCCAAAATGCTGCAGAAGCATGAAGCTATGGTGAAAACCTCTACAGAACCAGCTCAAAAGGAAAGCTTTGAGTCAGCTTTTGCATGTGAGATAGTGACATCCAGTGGCAAGTTTGGTCAACTGTAATGATCTCTTCCCCTGATGCACAGAAAAACACCAATACTTATATTTTGTTGAAACACATTAAAATATTTAAAACATATTTAGAAATATTAAAAACATTTAAATAGACAAATATACACAATAGGTGAGTTTCCTAAACGGAGAAACATATTTTGATATATTAATTGTAAAAATGGTGTGTTCATCTACAGTGAAAAATTACATTTTGCTTCTAATTTTTAATCAAGCTTACAATGAAAGCAAAAATGTTTAGCTGCATTTAAAGAAATAGAACATTCCCTACATTACAGCTGTATTCCTTTCTATCTTGTGCACACAAAGAATCTCTACTCCTTTTCCTGACATTCCCAGTTCTGATAAAAAGAGTTCAAGATTTGAGCTTACTATTCTCGAAATCCACAAAGCAAGTCTCCATAGACTCTTCCTCCATTTAGCATTCACAGCCACAGCAGACCACCATCTAACATAGCTTTTCTAGAGTAGATCCCTTCCTTTAAGACCCAGCTGATGCAAAGTAGTAAGACTGTCCTTCAAAGTCATTTATTTAGAATACACACAAGGATGCAGACCTCAATTTACTGTCCTTCCGTGCCTTTGGGAGATAGGTGTTTTTTATGGGAGATGAGGATATCCAAACATGTATCTAAGCTATCAAATACTCCTGAGGAACAGACACTCCCTTATTTGATCTGTTCCATTTTGTCTAGAATAATGAGATTCATTGGACCATAAAGAGGTGCAAAGACACTCCAAGCTAAGGATATGGCATTCCAGTGGTTGTGGAAAAAGAGAGAATTCTAGGTTCTCATTCTTGGAAACTCATCTCAGTTATTACTTTTCCATAGGGAACAAGGCCAACTTCAAACTCCAGGAAGTTTGCCAACTAAATTCTGCTAAACTATCTTTTCACAAATTTATATGCAACAAAACTACTTTCTACTATGTTAAAGTTGCCAGGTTAATATTACTTTCTCCCTTTTAATGTTTTTCCACACTGTCTGACACCATGTGCTGTTGTATTAAGGAAGGCTGAAGATTTGAGTCACTGCCTGTGAGATACACAGAACCAGTAACAAATCACCTCTGTCTTGTCTTACTCTCCAAAGGATCCAACTGAGCAGCGACCAGCTTTTCTGTATGCATGTTCCAAACTGAAATAAACAGGCTCTTTTGCAAGCAACCTAAATTCAGATCTCCCAATTAAAAGCAAAGGTATTCCACCAGCCTTAAACATTTGGCTCTCATTCACTTACACATACAGAATTCCAAATAGGCAAAACAGTCCTTAAATTCATGATGTAATTATTTTGGTTTGTCAGCAAATAGGCCCTTACATTATGTTATTGCACTATCACTTCATAAATCCAGTCACATAATGAAGAAAAGCCATGCTTTACTCAATTCTGAAAGTTTCTCTTATGGTTAAGACACCTACTTTTTATATTTTTTAAAACTTGGCTCTTAAACTTCGTGTTTCTTAGGCAGATTTAGCTAGAGGATAACTCAGAAGTTTGAATCTTTCTGAAATGTAGGAAAATGGGAATATTTTTCTGACAAACATATATGGAAACCACATTTTTGTGTTTGTGACAATTTATCTTCTATAACTGTTACATTTACTTATTATAGTTTCAGTAGTCAGGGAAGGTTTAAAAACACCAAGCTTACAATTTTGAAGTGTACATTCAGAGATGTTCATCCTTCAAAAAAGTACTGATATAATTTTGGAATTTGGAGCTGTTTATACTTCCACTCAGCAACACTTTTAGAAGACAAAAAAAACCCGCATCATGTTGATACTTTCTAAACAAAGTATTATCCACCCACTAGCTATCGCATTATGTCAGTGGTATCAGAAATCAAGAGATAATATACAGCTCAAATGGATTTTTACTTGCTAATTAAAAATAAAGTGCCTGCCACTAACCTCTATGGTTCTTTGTTCTTCAACTTTGTTAGACGGCTGTAATGCCCTGGGATCTTGTATGAAAGGCCAAAATTATTCTGGTAATGCCACACAAAATGAAATAGTGTCTGAAAGTTCAACTACACTGAGAGGAAGAGGAAAGAGAATTTAAGCAAGCACAAGATTTTTTTTATTTCAGTTGGGATCCCCAAAGGTAGAGAGAATGTCTCTAATAAATCTTGTGCCAAGCAAAAGTAACACAAAATTGGGCAACAGAGAAAAAGTTGTATCTGTTATCTTGTCTATGTTATGCTAGAAAGGACAGTTCTAACTGCTGTATCTCACCAGTTCCACATACTTACAGAAGAGGGAATTTTCATTTTTTTCCAACCTCACACACAAGAAAGAAGACAAAATACTGAACTATTTGGGGAAATTTTGCCTTGGATGTGCTAAATAAGGCACAGTTTTCCACTGCAAGAGACTTGCTGCTTAGCTGCTCTGAACCACCTCATTTACTGTGAATCAAACTCATACATGCTGTGAAGCCAAAGGCTACTGATAACAGGCAGTATCTCAGTATGATGAGGCACTACAGCTTTAAGTGTGTGATACTGAAACAATTATGCATTGATATTGTTGCAGAACAGTTCACAAGAGGAAAGTCAGGAGCACAACATTTGTGTGGTCACGCTTAGGGCCATGTACGAACAATTGCGTACCTTTCCTCATCAAATCATAAGAGCAAAGTGGAACTTTTCTAAACCAGCCTAGGAGGACTCCATCTATCTATACAAAATTAAACAGGCCTGTTCCTTGGTCCTGAAGACAAGTGCCACAGCCTATCTTGCAGCCATCTGCATAGATTATATTTACTCCTTCAGAACAGGGACTGTTCCCAAAAAGGCACATGCTATCTACCAGACTAGAGGTGTTTTCATGGAGAAGTGAGTTGACACTACCCCACATTGCATCAAGACTTGAAACAGAATGGACTATTACAGGACAACATATCAAGCCTGCATCTATTTAGTTTGCTAATATAAAATAACCTAGCTGTCTGTAATTCTTGATAGAGCAATGAGTGAGGAGAGCCATGCTCAGTTAATCCATGGAAAAGGTAAAGAAGTGGATCCCAGACTAACACTGCACTGCCCTTCCACAATGCTGTGAAGCCCACTGGAAACAGTTTCGCTCTCTCCCGAACAGGAGACTCACAAACTGTGTATGCATATTCATCTGCTTATCTGCTTATTCAGGTCTGTATTTCCACTGTTGTGAAAACTATTCAAGTATTTAAAATTAATTTCACAACTACATGCAAACTTAAAAATGTACTAGTGTTCTGCGTTTTTGTACCCAACTGTTCTTCACATTAGTCCAAGTTCAATTTTGTAGATCATCTTTCCTATGTCTTAAATGGTATCTATTTTGGACAGAAGCTTAGGTCTCCACACAAAGGTTTAACTGCTTCCAGATACAACTTTTACTAAATATGTACGGACAGTCTTCCATTGTGTTCATTTCTCCCCACAAATCTCCTTAATTCAATAAAACCAGGTTACTCTGAGCAAAACTGAAGTCTTCTTCATTTTTACGAGTCAATTTTTCATTTTCAGTTATTTATTAAAAAAAGCAAAGCATAAAAAGAAGTAATCTAAAAAAAATAGGAACAAAATTGCATAGAACATTCTAAAGTTTCTCCCCTTCCTTTCTGTTCTATAAATAAGCAAAAATTGCTGCCAAAATTACATCCAGTTTTAAGAAAAGGTATTTATCTAGTGGCATTACAATCATGAAATGTAAATTGAAAAAAAATGCAGAGATCATTTTTAATTACACAAATGACATACAAGGTTTTACCAAACTTGTAATTTTTATGAGAAAAGAAAAAAAATCTCATTAAAAATTAATTCCAATTAACTCAATTTAAGATACAGTGGATAATTTTATTTATAAAATGCTACTGGCACACAATACACTTAGGAAGTATGAAACTTGATTTATAAAGAAGTTTAACGCTTCACAGAAGCATGGATTCCTGAGGTATTCTGAATACAATCCCTCATTTACTGAAATTCACAACACAGCTCCAATTGGCTTAAGCAGCAGAAGACTGGCTACTTAATAAACACACAGGTAAGACATACTTGAAAAATACCTAGGCAAACGGACACTGACTGCAAGATTGTGTCTCAACAATACCAATAGCCTTGGTCAGGGTGAAAACTATCTTACATGAAGGGCAGAAAGACCCATTAAGACTGGGTTTCTCAATTTCACGGCCAATTCAAATTTATTTAGATACCTGCTTTCACCTAATTGTCCGTGGCCACATGTCGCAAAGTCCTCTTGACATCAGACACAAAAACATTGCTGTTTTTGGATAAACATACAGAAGGACTGATTACCTGGACAAGTATTATTACAATTAAAAAAAAAAAAAGTGTTGGGTGTTTTCACTTCTTTTTCTCTTTTTCTGCTTTCATTCTGTGTAGTGTCTTCAGTTCTGTCATTATATTCAAAGTTTTGTAAACCCAGGTGACCTAAAAAATAAGTAAATTATTAAAACTAATCCACATACATTTACTTACCAATTTAATGAAAGCATCCATATAAATGAACACATACATACCACAATTATAACAGTATTCACCAGCAGCGGTGCTGAAAATACTAGTGAAATGAACATTCCTCTTGAATCAAAGTATTGGTATTTAGAAAACAGCCTGAAAGAAATAAAATAAAGAAAAATAAAAGAGGAAGCTTTATTCAGTGTAGTTCACTAACATCATACTTTCGCAGTAACTATTCAACACGGACATTGTACATATTATCCTACTTCTTGTGATCCCCAAGCATACACCAGCATTCTACTGTATTAAGTCAGAACAAAGAGACAGTCAGTATCTCGGCAGTTACGAATATTTACTACAACACCAGTCTTTCTTTTCTTTAAGGTCTTACTGTGCAAAACCTAAATAAAACAACCACAGATTAAGTAACTTACTAATGTGACCACATTAGTACACATATTTGTGCATCAGAAATCATACTTATCCTGAAGTGTCTGAAATGACTCTCTTAGGTATTTTAGTTACTCATATTAGAAAAGATAACAGAAATAGTAAGAGTAGCAAATCTGTAATTTAGGTCATGTATGCCTCAATTGGTACGTGAAGACTTACAATTAGATGCCTGCATAAAGTGGTGTTAAACACATAATTTCCAGTTACATCAGGGAAAGGTTAGTTCAGTGCTTATAAAAATAAGCCATTAGTTTAATTCTGGTATACAGGCTTAGTAAAACAGGCAATTTTTAATGTTTTTATGCATATAAGTAAGTATAAAATAGTAGTGATATTTTTGAGAAGTGGTGCTTAACTTCAGCTTATTAAACATGAATAGCTACCAAAGAAAATGCAACAAAAACAAAAGAAACAAACAAAAAAATCTAAGCTCATATCCTCTTCCCATTAACCATCCTACTCTGCTTTTCTCTTAGTTCTCCGACTAGTCAGTTTACAACCATCCATATAAACAGATTTTTAAGCCTAAATAAATACATACATAATAAATACATGCTAGTTATTAAAAACTACCTTTTATTATAAGCTAAGTGATAACTATGTTGTACTGTATGGTTTTGTTCAAAAGTTTTATATCAATCAATGCAAAAGGCCCTCTCCCATCATATTTTACTGACGCGGCATGAGTGACACTTTAAATTAATGCTTTCTGGGAATGATATGAGAAGAATAACATTTTTAGAACATTCATTTAAATGTGAAAATGAAAGTGAAACCATTTACCTCCAATTCATGGCTGCTAATTCATTTATATATTCAGCGCAGTACACTAAGCCCACTGTACAACAAAAGAAAAACATTAGGTTCAGTATTTCTTTAAAAATAAACTGCCATCAGTTCTGCCATGTATACTAAAGATGTATACATACCAGACATTAACAATCCTTGATCCCCAGAAGATCAAATTACACATTTAATATTTAATTGCACAAAGTCAATTCCAATTTAAATGTCCCATACAGTTACTAAGAAATATAAAGTGATCACAAAACACACCTACAAACAAACATAAAATCCATCTGAGCTTATAGGAGCTCAGGATACAAACAAATAAAAACAAAAAAAAAAACCCCAAAAGACCCCAATCAGTATTTTTTCCAACAATCTGTTTGGCGACTGTTTCAAAGTTAAGTCTGTAAAAAGAACTCCCCAGAACTGGTATGGAATTAAGTTATCCTTTTAGATGTTACATTGTCACACTGCTACAGCTAACATTACTATCTGAAGTTAGGGTACTAATTATATACAAGCATTTTGGTAAAATACAGACTTTGTTTGAATAGGTGTATAGTGGAGTAGTCAGGTGAAAACTAGCATATTCTTACTCAATAATTGAAGCCACCAAGACAGTAAGAAAATTCAGTGCAATCACACGTTTAACAGAAAAGCAATACAACTACTAAATGTTAAGCTTGTCCTTGTACCATTTTTCACAAGAAACAAAGCAAAAAAACCCAGATTCAGTGGCTAAAGATGACCTGCACAAGGCAACTAAACAACTAGTTTGATGATATGAACGAGTGCTATCTTGTTTTGCAATCATCTGGATTATCTCTGCTTGGTACTGCACAGTATAAACATACCTATAGCTGCTCAGCTGCCAAGGTAAACCAATGTGATAATTCTCCAATTTCCTCAGTTATTTCAGACTAGCTACAATACAAAATTATTTATATTGCAGACATCACAAAAGTGGTTCAGTTTTTCAGGTACAAACAAGGCTGGACTTAATATGGATATTTTTAAGCACTCTTCTTGTTAACAGGAAGTTTACATCATATCTGGGTTAAAAAGCCAGCAACGACCAGTTCCACTGCATTTTCCAATGCACTTAGACCTTGGGCATTCAAACTAGCGTTAGTAACACTGGGAATACTTTAGATAAGGACTCTAAAGTAAACAGCATGTCATTGGAAATTCTGAATGTCTAATATTAAAGAAAGAAAAACCTGTATTCTTACAGGGAACTTTCAGGCCTAATGTGTCATAAACAGGGCATTGTTATTTTCCCCTCTGTAGACCATTTTAAACTCTGCAGTTACAAGTGGGTGTATAGAAATTACTAAGGTTTTTAGATTCCTTTTTGGGGGTACTTAATATTATTGAAACCTTAGCTTTAGCTAAGTTATTTGCAGTTCTGAGGAAGCTATGCTTCCTCTCCACACTTGACTAGTTCACTAAATGGTATTTTAAAAAGTCAACATAGTCTTCAAGTGGCTTTTTCCCTGCAAATCCCTTTCAATTACTCATTCTTCCTGCAATCACAACAGGACTGAGGTACTGTGTAAAAAAACCCAACCCACCAGAAAATCCAACCCATGGCTAGAACCAAGGTACTGTTCACAATTCATGGATCTAACCCAAATCCATGCCATCTTAATTAAACCAAATACACTCTGCAAAGCTACTAGATCTTCATCCAGTCAGCTATAAATACACATCTTTGGCTAAGCAAGGCCACTGTGGATTCTCTGGCTGAAGCCTGATAAACCCTGAGGTAACACTAGCTGGTATTGCAACGTACCGAACCAGTCTTGCTCTTCCTCATGCCGTTATCACAGATGTCAGCAGGGCATATGGTGAAACCTGCTCCAGAAATGAATCCAGCTGAAAGCTGACCATATTCACTGAACTGCAGCATTAGAATAAGGCAGAGCAGAAAGCAACTGCTGGCTCTCAGCCAGTTTCTTTTCTGCTTCTCCAGCACAGCAACAATTTCTTGGGAAGCTGTGATACACACAGCATTTACCATGCAGAAATCTTACTGATCCCAGATCCTCACTAAGGCCAGAGTTTTAAGTCACTACTTCACACAGTCTTGGAAACTAAATAAATACATAGTTATAGGTCACAGCAGCTTCTATAACAGTTTAGCACGTACAGACACATGTGTTACTATAAGAGAAATAGTAATTTGCACGCACTCATCTGCTGCAAAGCATAAAACCGTGCACTGTGCAAGTACGTGAAGAAAACGGTTATGATTAAGAGACCAAAAGAAGCTATTAGACAGTATTAGCAGCTTAAACAATGCGCATGGCCTTTATCACCCGAATGCCAGTTCACGGAGGCATGAATACACGGACTCACCCATGCAGAGGAAGTGCCCAATTTGCACCCGGTAGTGCTGGAAAGAGATGCATGTTAGGAGGAAGCAGAGGACGTGGAAAACCGCCAGTCCCACCAGCCAGGGCTCGGACCAGTCCGTTTTCTACGGACAAAATGAAAGGAGATTAGGCTATGGCAGGAGATGGAGCGTCCCCAGGCAGCTAGAGCGAGCAGCTTGCCTTCACCCGCCCCGAAACGACAACCGGTTTCAGTCACGGACCGCGCTCACCAGCCCGCCCCGTGTCAGGCTGGGGAAGGTGCGAGCAGCCCTGCGCGGCCTTCCCCCCTCCCCGCCACCGGAGGGGCGCAGGCACACACGGAGGCTGATGCCTCCTCCTCCTTCCCTCTCCGCGGGCGGGCAACCGGCCCGGCTCCGGCCCCCTCCTCACCGCCAGGACGGTGGACACCCCCGGTGGGCTGCTCAGCGGCTTCTCCATGGCGGCGGCAACGCCGCTAATGGCGGCCGCCGAAGTCTCGCGAGAAGTCGCCCAACGGCCGCCGCGGCGGCCGTTGGGCGACTTCTCGCGAGACTTCGGCGGCCACCGGTTCCCTGCCTCTCCTGAGGGGAGCACCGAGTCAGAGCCATCTCTCCCGCTTCTGTGACTGTAGCCGTGTTCCTCAAAAAACCCCCCCTTTCCTTTTCAGAAGAGGGGCAAGAAGCCCTCGTTACGTTTTCAGCGTTTGTTACCGACGTTAGGAAGCTACGCGAGAGTGTTTTTTGTCACCGTCTGCTCACTGGAGTCAGGCCGGTGTCGAGGGCGTTCAGGGTGCGTTGGATCTGCGGCCCAGCATTGGTGTTGGCTTTTTGGGCTGCTCTTGGCAACACTCGGTGTCCGGCTTCGGCTGCTTCAGGGGTGGAAGTGCAGAAAAAAGCGAGTTTTAAGCCCAGCTGGAAATTTCTGACAAAAAACCCCAGTTGAGCACTCCAGACAGGAATTTAAGTCAAGTGAAAAATACTTTTTTTTTTTTCCCAGATGAAAAAAACCCCGTATTAATTAGTTACTGTACAATGGAAAGTGAACAAGACATTTAAAAGGTTAAACCTCTCATTTATAATTCCTTTTGCTAAATGCATGTAGGTCTGGAAGAACCAACCACTCTTAAAGACCTGTCATTTAAACAGAGACTTCAAACTCCGATTCCTATCAACTAAGCCGGGAGACTTCATAAATCCTAATAGGATTAGCTTTGCCAAACAAACCATCCTGTCATACATATCTCCGCATTCTGCTTTCATGGAATTATTTTTTCTGACACTTTGGCTTATCAGATGGGGAGCTTGGCTTTTTTTCAAAATGTTTGGAAGTGCATGTGTAAGTAAATATAACAAATACTATCTTCATTTAGTCTACCATATAGCCAAATACAGGTCATCACTGTGAACTAGTCTCTTTTCACTGTCACACTTCTGCGATTTAGTGTGAGATACCTGAAACTGAGGATGTATTTCTCTGTTTTGCTTTAGATTTTTGGTGGGTTTTTTTCTGAAAAACAATAATATCTGGAGGCCAATCGAGGCTTTTTCTTAAAGCATTGTAAAATAAAGTAGAGTGATGCAAAGGTGGTCATTTCTACTACCATTCTGCTCTTAATTTTAAGACTGGGGGAAAAAAAGATGTTTTGATTCCACATTGTAGTTTGGGAAATAAGAGCAGAAGAAATTGACTTGTCATTTGGAAAGTCTTATGGCTAATGTAACAAATCAAATAGGTTTGGATTTTTGTAAATGAGGAATCAGTTTTTGTAATTGCTCGGTGGTTGACTACAGTAACCATCTGCACTAGCTGAAGGGCTTCAGTGGATGAAGGATATAGTAGCTGCTTTATGAGTGGATTATGCTGGTCAGTGGTGAATCTGTGATGCAGACATGCTGGGTGGATAGGAAGTTAGTGGGCTATTATAGCTACAACATGCTGTATTAAAAAAAAAAAAAATTCATGTAGCTTTTACTGTCAGCCACTGTAGCAGCAACGGAAACTTTTTATAGGGAAATCGGAGTTGCTTCTTTAAGGTTGACTAGGATAAAGTCAATAATGCTGTTTGTCAGCAGGTGGTAGCAGATACATAAGTATTACCAGATCTTTTGTGTGGTATAGGTTACCTTTCACTATTTTTAGTGGAGAATGAAAAGAGAAACAGAAGATACTGAAAAGGTAACAAATGGATACATTGCTCTTGCGTAGGGAAAAACCTGTTTATTTGTCCTTTTACAGCTTCTTCACAGAGCCAGTATGCTACATTTAGATCCAAATTTTAAAAATAACTCTAGTGACCAGAAATATACAGTACTAGTGAAAATACATAAATATTTCTGTTCTTGTTACTATAAGTAACTTTAGTTTCTAAAACTCAGTCTCGGTTTTCTGTTGTAAAATTCAGATTCCTATGTGATTTCTTTCCGCACTACAGTATTATCCAAGTAGATTGGATAAAAGATAAAAAAAAAGTAGATTGGTAAAAGGAATTTTTTTCCAGTTTAACAACTGAAAAACTTAATTTGCTTTACATAGGAAAGGATCTAAAATTGCACGTTTAGCCTCAGTTCAGGTTGCTGAAAGAACAAGCTGGGTGGTGAAAAAGCCTACTTACAATAGGGAATCCCAAACTTAAATGCTGAATGATGTTTCTAGTGGTAGCCCTAGATAGAATCATAGAATCGTTTAGGTTGGAAAAGACCTTTAAGTTCATCCAGTCCAGCCATTAACCTACACTACCAAGAATGTTTGCTAGCAGGTCTTATGGTGCTGTACTAGAGACCACTTGGCCTTTTATACTTGCTGCTGAGGAGAATGCAGCTCTGATTCTCTACAAGAATGGAAAGGAACTTTTGGTTTTGAAGTTCCCTACAAGTATGGGAAATGTTTCATTTATTTTATTTTATGAGTCTTTGAATTAGTAGATAGTTAGATAATTTTTAATGGTCTTGTTTCATTAGGATCCTGAGATATAGGTTTGCTTTTGTGATAATGCATTTTTAGTTTCTGCCTTAAGAGGCTAAAGTGCTTTGCAATATAAGATCCATATTTAAAATACCTTTGAAAAATTAAATATCTGCTGTCCTTGTGCTGAGCAAACCATGTCCTACACCATTTTATTCTTTGCATTTGATATATTAAATGTTCTGTCTTTGCAGGGTGTGCTGCTGCTGCATTGTAAACTGGATTTTGTTTACAAGGGATGGGGTTGTCTTGAGCTAGCTAAGATTTTCAAGCCTTTGTAGGTGAAACAGTTTACAACAGTCTCAAATTAAACAGGCAGTTTCTTGGGGAAATGTTATGAGGAACTTTCTTGTCTTTAAACGTCAATTAAAATATACAAAATGCAAAATATAAATAGCTTATAAATGTCTTCACCTGATGAGGTAGGTCAATGTGACAACAGATGCATCCTCTGATCCCCTGATCAGAGGTTACATGTCAGGATTGTTGGATCACAGCCTGCAGTTATTTTGCTGTCCTTGTCCATAACATGTGTGTTTATCTACAGCCACCCAGTCTTTGAGGGTCTTCTTGGATCTGGTGAGGCTCAGGTTTGTCTTTGGGTGTCCCTGAGCTTGATCTCCAGGCAGAGATCTCTGAATGCAGAACCAGGAATTCTTACTATATTCTTACAGCAACTGTAACCTTGACAAACAAGCAAAGTACCTGGGCATCCCTGTTCCATTACAGTTGTTAACAGTTAACTCAAGCGACAGTAATATAGCAACGTCTATATAACTTTTATTCACTACTTCATGTGGGATTCATCTCATCAGCTGAATCTGGGCAGATGTAGTGAAGATCGTTGCATGAGTGGGTGGGTTTATACAGGTTACACTCAGTGACAGGGTTGGGAGGCTTTCACTGTTTTTTGCGATCCTTCTGTTTGACACTGAAGTCAGGTGGGTGGCTGCCTTTGCCAGGCAGGGTGGGTGAACTGCTGCTTCCTGCTGCTTCTCCTGCCAGCCAGGGGACGCTTGGTGAAGGGTTGGTTCTGAGGGCATGATCTGAGTCTTCAGCAGCATAAGATGTGCAGACCCCCAATGAGGATGATCTGGTTTTCTCACTGAGAGGGAACTAAGGTTCTGGAGGGATGTTACCGGAGCTGCTCTTTCATTTTCCCCTCCCTTTTTCCAAGCTATTCTCTCCCCTTTCCACATTCCCCACTGCCCATCTCTTCCTTTCTCTGCTAATGTAATCATGAACACATGTCGGGCAGTGCACTGGACCCTGCTGTCTGCCACCCAAGGATGTGGGCAGAGCTGAGATTCTCCCAGGTGGCACATGGCAGGTAGCTTGGGGGACAAAAGGAAGGATTAACGGGTATCTTCTGTGTCTCCATTAGAGAGAGAAAAAGCTGTAAAAAGACAAGCAAGCTAGTGAATGGGGCAGCCCCTCACCAGAGCCTCAGTCAAGGCAGAGGTAGGAGGTGGGTACATGTTGGGGCTAGTGACACGTATACCAAATTTCTGTGCTTTGCAGAGATCCCACTGCCCAGTTCTGCTGTGGGGACAGGGGCTGCTCAGCTCTGCACCTCCTGCCTGTCTCCCAGCCTGCTCCTGTTGGAGTAGTCTGCTGCTGCACTGCATGTCTTGGATAGTCTTTTCAGAGCTTTGAGACGCCTGAGTGATTTCAGTATGAAAACAGACTGAGCCTGGGAGAGGAGTCTGGATGATCATTGTTGCTGTGGTCACTTCCAGGCCATCGTTTTTATCTGCCCTGAAGATTTTCCTTGTTGTCATGGTTGTGCTGAAAAGCTGTCTTAAATTTGCATTTGCTTCCCAATGCAACTGAAGTGAGTCTGGGTCTGGTATTCATTCTAATACACATTTCACTAAAATCCTTCACCTTCCCTGTCCTTGCCATTATTGAATAATTATTTTTGAGTGCTTCCATTATTTTTGCAGCTGCTGTCATCTCTTTACCTTTTTATAGTACCAGCTTTTATTGGTTATGATGTACTTGGAAAATAGTAATAATAATAGTGTTTTAAAGATTTCTTTAGAAATAGAATTTAAAACTTGCTGTGGTTGTTTTGTGTATGGCATTTGTGGGTGTCAGGTTTAGATGACGGATGCCACTTCATCTAACCTTGAGGTTAGGCCTGCTTTTGAGAAAGAGAGTTGGACTGGATGACCTACATTGTTCTGTAATTTTGATTTCCCAGTGATACAGACTGGGACTGACTGGCTGGGGAACAGCACTGCTGAGCATGACCTGGGGGGCCTGGGGTTAAAAAGCTGAACATAAACCAGCAATGTGCCCTGGCAGCAAACAGTGCCAACAGTCTCCTGGGCTGTACTAACAACATATCCAGGAGATTAAGGGATTCAGCATTCATTAAGCCACATCTGCATCTAGCTTTGGGTACCTCAATGCAAGGACGATCATGATAAACTGGTAAAAGTTCAGCAGAGAGACAAAATGTTCAGGGAGTTGAAGCATTTTTCCTGGGGGCAGGCGGTGGGGTGCTGAAGGGAACTGGACTTGTTTGGCCTGGAGAAGAGGGAGCTCCAGGGGGAAACCTAATAGCAACCTGCCAGTGCTCATGAGGAGCTTATAAAAAAGATGGAGCCAGGCTTTTCTGGTGGTATGGTGGGAGGACAAGATGCAATGGGCAAAAATTGAACCTAGAAGTTTGAGCTGGATATAAGGAAAAGCCTTTTCCCCATGAGGACAATCAAACAGTGGAACAGGTTATCCAGAGGGGTTGTGGGGTGTCCATTCTTGAAGGTTTTCAGGACCCAGTTGGATAAAGCCCTGAGCAACCTGGTCTGGCCTCATAGCAGACCTTCCTTTGAGCAGGAGGTTGGAATGACCTCTCCTCTCCTAACGTCCCTTCCAACCTGAATTATTCTGATTCCGTGATTCCTCAATTTAAATGAGAAAAATCAACTGTTTATTTGTGTTCACTAAACAATATTGCATTAGCCTGGAAAAGAAATTAATGTTTTTGTATGTTTTTTTCAGAATCTTATTCCCTTAACTTGATCTCTTTCATCCACTTCCTGTCAGGGCTTTTTCCTCAGTGTAGATTAGCTTCAGGCTTCTTCAGGCTTACTTTTCTTTCTCCACTATCCTCAAACCATACAGGCAGTCTGAAATACAAATGTCTTTTTGTTCTCCACGTACCAACATGACTGCCTATTAAATTATTCCACTAATGCCACCAAATTCTCCTCAGAATTCTTTCAAAGCCCTGCTGTGTTCTGGCAAAACAACTGGATTTTACTTCTGTTGGCATCTTTGTCCAGTGTAGAAAAGGCCAAACATAGCTGCAAGCAAAAAGCAGTCCTGACAGTCTTAGATCCTGCTCTTAATTATACACTTTACATTCTCTTTGACTCCCTCTGAAGTTTCCTTCTCTCAGAATTGCTGCGTTGATTGATTTTCAGCTCGGAAGTACCACCTTGTGTTATTCCACAGGATGGTATGGAAATTAAATACCTTTACATTTCTTTGATGTGCAATTGCATTGCACCTGGCACATAATACAGTGCATTTAAGTTGCAACACAGCTATTGTAATAAAAGGGCAAGGAGGAATAGAGGTATTTAGGATGTGCAGGGCAACTTCCATGATTGTGTCTGATCTGATTGCAGAACTTGATGTCAGCGTTGTATTTTCTGCTTCAGGGCATGCCCTTAGGCACATCCCCACCACTCCCACCCCTCATTCTTAACATGCAGGGGAAGTAGATGCTGCATGGAGCAGGGAGTGGCAGGAGCAGGATCAACAACTGGAAGAGACACTTTTTTGAACATATCGTTGTTCTGAGAGATCTCAGCCTTTTCATCTGTGAGGCTGAATACTCGATACAAATCTTGTACTTTGGAGCTCCTGCTGCTTCTTCCTTATTGTCTTCCTCTAATGAATCAAGATTGAAGGGTGGAAAACAGGTAGTAATTCAGCAACAAAGACAGCCAAGAGCCGGAAAGCCAGTATATCCACCTGTTGATCCTGGAACTCTGCATGGTTATCACTTTCTGGTATTTGTCTGTTGCGTATCCTTAACAGTCCATAGCTCTGACCAAATGTCTCAGACCATCTGAGCATGTTAGCAAAGGTCTGATCTCTGGATATAGAAATCAGGACGCACACATTATAAACACTTATATAAGATACGTTGGATAAGATATAGTTGGACATTAGGAGAAGGTTCTTCACTGACAGGGTGGTCAGTCACTGGAACAGGCTCCCCAGGGAAGTGGTCATGGCACCAAGCCTGTCAGAGTTCAAGGAGCATCTGGACGACGCTTTTAGTCATATGGTTTAGTTCTAGGTAGTCCTGCGAGGAGAAGGGAGTTGGACTCGATGATCTGTATGGATCCCTTCCAACTTGAGATACTCTATGATTCGATTCTATGATTCTATACTTTCAAATATGGCAATAATTGCAAAGCTATAAACATTTGTACATTTAACACATGACAATACTGAGTAGTACCTATCAGCCTGTTCTTAGTATCTGTGTGCTAAAAGCATACGACCTGAGAGTATTCACATGTTGCAATTTTCTGGCACAGGTGTGGGAGCTCCACTACAACATCTTGCATCAGGAGGGCTGAGAAGCAGGCAGTTAATCCTCCTCCAGCTTTTTTGCAGTTCGAGGCTTTATAGATTCATAGGTTGTTCCACAGGGTTGTTCCCTCATGATTGGTGGGATATGTCTCTAGGCTTTGCTGGTCTATTCCTGATTGGCTGGGGGTGTTGCTGTGGTGATGATGTTTTGACTTGTTCACACACCACTCTTCACAGGCAATGTGATATTATATGTATTTTAATTCAAGGTTGTCTCCCATAATAGTACACCAGTGCTGACAAGTCCACTGTTGGAAGATTGTGACAGAGGTTTTAGATAGTGTTCTGTATATCGATTTTATATGACACTTCTGTGTTGGAAATTTCAGTGAAATCATCAGAGAGTTGGAGTTATGAGGATTTCCCAACTGTGCTGAGATACACATCTTTATCAGGTGTCCTGCATGAGAGATCCTACTGCAGAGAAAAGGAAGCGTGCACATTAAACTTTGTAGGTGCCTGTGGTAGGGACAGATTCGAAGTTCCTCTCAAACCTGAATCGTCATCCTTGTACAAGGAATAGATTTGTGGATGGAAGCTTTGAAGCACTGGAAAGGGAATTGTGGGAGAGTCAAATCAGAAAAAAAGGTTAGGAAGCTAACACACAGCATGCCTAGAAAACCTGTGGGAAAAGTCAAGTTGCACAGACAACTCCAAGTCAGTGATGAACGCAAGAAGCAGACTGCACAGAGCATTTTGGGCAAAGACTAAATTTTAGAGCTGCAGACCAAATTGTTGCAGACCTAATTGCAGAATTCTTAGTTGCAGACCTAATGTTTGCAGTTGCAAGATTGTGTGATATTTGGAAAGTGAAACACATAAAAATGGATCTGTTTTTAAAATTGCTGTTGGCAAAGGAACATTTTCACGAGAGTGGCTGTACATAGGGCACGTTGAAGTGCTGTACTTTGCAAAAGGTAGCCAATTTCAAATTGAGAGTCGTGAGTTTTAGATGGAAAAAGCTCATGTTCTGTTGAAATAGAGGAATTCAGCAAGAAATATGTATCTGCCCAGTAACTATGTCCCACCCTTCCTTCCTGGAAAAGTATTCTACAACTGGGGATCCCTTTCCTCCAGCTCCTTCCTCCCATTTTTACTTTCTGTGTCCAGTCCGTCCGTTCCCTGCTTGTACCATAACCAGTACTGCCAGAAAGTAAGGTAATAGCCATTTGTTTAAAAAAAAATCATCCCCTGCAATGCCTTTTGATGGCATACCAGAAAATACAAAATAAGAAAGAAAAAACACAGCAGAGGAAGGACAATGACAAAATATGGTAACACCTGCAGCACCACTGAAAATCTATTCCAGAGCCTGCATTATCAATTAAAGGATAATGCTTATCTGTGTGCTTGGCCCCACACAGAGCAATACATGGAACGGCACCTTCAACATTCACCCTTTTGCAGTCTTTGTCGCAGCATCCTTTCCTTGTTACTGCTGTTCTGTCTGAGTGGAATTAAATTTTACCCTGCTTAACAGCACTGTCTGTCTATGGTTTCAGAACAGACTCTCCTAATGCACTGCCAGATGCTGCATTTACATGAGTATGGGTAACACACAGTCACATAAGGGCAGGGAGAGAAACCAATTCACTGTTGTCCTAATGAAAACAAATTAAATGTATGATCGTATGAAAATAGCTGCTCTGCCTTCCTTTCTCCCTATCCCTTAAGTCAAACTACTGCAGCTATGTGGAAACATGGCTTCATTGTGTCATTAGCTGTTGCTAGGGGAAAGATACAGGCATAGATCTTTTCCTTATGGGTTAGGACTGGGCTTTCACCACTAGCAATAGATAGGCAATCTGCCAGAAGTCATGAACCACAGGAATTAACCATCTCCCACCAGTAGTATACTGAGTCAAAGTCAGAGCTCTAACATTACCAAATCCCTTCCGTTTCAGAACTTCCCATGCTGAGACTCCAGGATATTAGGATGTTCTCACTGGGGAGGGTGGTTAATCTCCTTTTTCCAGAGTCTTTGAATATCTTTCAAGAGGGTCCTCTGGTCTCTTCCAGGCCCCAGAGACTGCAGGCTGGGTAGTGCTGTACCCTGTTTTTCCTTCTCCCAGACAAAATTCTTCAGCTCCCTGTAACAGGATGGATTTGCCTGGGTTTAGCAGAGACTTAGTTTCTGTCCCCATTTTTCAAATATTGCCTTCATTTTTTCTTTTAACTTGATGTGACATTGATTGTCTAGGAGGGCACTCGGCACAGATCAGCTTCCTTGTGACCTCGGCAGACTGCCATCAGGGTGTTTAACCTCCCACTGAAATTTTTGGTCCTTTCCCTGACCACGTTCACCATCTCTTGACAGAATCGAAGTGGTGACCCTCAGGTAGCTGCCCGTGGTTTGATTATCCTGAAACGAAAATGTAATGATGGTAAAAGATCGCTTACATTGATGAGGTAAATACTGTGTTAAAGTTGTCCTCTTTGGAAGTAGAAAGGCCAGGTGTAAGTTTGTGTCTGTCAGCTAGCAGTTTGCAGTGATGATGCCACCAAGATGCTGCTCTGGCTTTTATTTTCTTTGGAAAGCCCAGAAGCTTGTGACCAATCTCCAATTACCTTCCTGGTCATTTTGGATTTCCTTCAACTGCAGAGGAAGGACGAAGCATGTAAATATTTCCAGAACTGTTGCTTGTATATAGCAGGAGGACTTCAGAGTTGCTGAATTCGTGCATTAAAGGCTGTACTTTGTGTCCCCACTAACACTGGGCACTCTGGATTGCATCCCAGGATGAAGCTTTCTGCTTAGTTCAGGAGAGGAACCATAGTGTGTGCACAGGCTGTGTATCCCTGTAACTCTGAGCGCGGATACTTAGCACATTCATACCTAGGAGAAACGATGCTGCTCACTAAACCGCTAATGTAGATCCACCTTAACTGTTCAAGTTCAGTATGTTATCCCCAGAATATTTCATATTTGAAGAAATCTGTGAGAGTTTTCTTCCATGGAAACATTCAGATTGATACTTATTTCAGTTTGTTTCTGTTTAAATTGAGGGAATTAAATACTTGTCTGTGTATTTGATAGTTTATCCATTTAACATATAAAGGAATAATCAAAATACTGGATTTAGTATCTGTTAACTACTAATTATTGCTATTTTCTTGCAGATATGGGGGGTATTTTTGAGGGCTTACCTCTGATTTTTGTTTTAGTGCTGTTACCAGGCTAAGGTTGTTATAGGAAAGCATTCTTTTTATTGACTATTACTGAACTGGTAGGTCATTAAGATGTGCTTGTCAGTGTCCAGTAGCAGATTCCTAGGGAAGAATATAAGAACAGGACATTCAGATAGTGATACTTACCCAGTAGATTCTCTGCGTATCTTGCAGCAGTTTGGTTTTGCATGAGAGCTGGAAGGAATTTTTTGTGACTGAGATTTGAACTGAAGTTTCTAAAGGCTCACTGCAAAACCTTAACCAATTCCTGGTGAATGCCAGAAACAGGTTTAAAGAGTGTTGTCATCAAAATACATGTGCAATAAAACCGGTATCAATTCGGCTAGTTGTTAGGCTAAGCATACTTCAGAACGTAGTAGGTGGCGAGGGAAAAAAACTGGCATTCAACAGTCTTCTGTTAAGAACAGTAGGTGGCACTCTTACTTTGTTTTTCCTGGGTACATTACTTTTTCAGGAAGATTGTATCATTTGAAGCGGTGTTCACAAAACAGGTTTTGAGATACACTCAGATGAAGGAAGTTTTGTGCTATAGATCCTCATCCTAATAAAAAGCCCAGCATACCTTTTAAGTTTATGGAACAGTACCTATGCTTCCTGCAGGTGTTAATAATTGCCCTTTTAGTCCCTACTGCTAAATACATTCTGTGGGAACAAAGACCCTGTCGACTTTTGTAGGACCCTACTTGTTGCTAGAGAAAAGATGCAGGCAGAGATCATTTTCCTTAAAGGTTAGGAAAGCAAGAAAATTTCACCAGTAAGAAAAGAATTGTGTTGGGTATCTCTGTGGAAATACTGAAAACTGTTAATTTTTTTCTGTGTGTCTGCTGTAAGCCAACACTACTTCAGGTATGTCTGCCCCATGCACATTATACTGTGCGGTGCATGAGAAACAGCATGTGCTTTGCTTCAGTTATGCTGTGTCCTACAGCTGTTGCTGCTACCAGTAAGAAAGAGAAGTCTGCATTTGGACCAGGAGAGAACTGGTGAACAAGAGGGCAGCAGCCAAAGCAATTCTGAGCTTTCCAGCCATGCCATACATACAAAGCCTGAGCACTCACTGTGTTTAGCTAGTAGTGCCCTGTGACATGCTTTTACTAAGCAGAATTTCTTTCTGGTGTACTTGGTCACTGCTGCCTTCAAAGCACATTTATTACTCTTTATTTAAGGCTACTTTGAGATTTATGGGGACAAGGGAATTATCTCAGGGTACTGGTGGCTTCGAGACTCTGCTGTGTTCCCTAGTGCAACTTGAAATGTGGACCCCGGTGGCTGTTCTTGGTGTCTTTATTGAGGCTGCCTCTGGAGCGTCAGCTGGCTGCGTAGAAGTGGAGAACCTCCATGTGATGATGTGATGGACAGTAGAATCTTGACATAAAATTTAGTTTCTAAAAGAAGGGAAGATCTGACTTTCTGAGAGGACTGGTTGCATTACTAGGTAAGCAGTTCATCCTCCCTTAGTTTCTTCATTTTGAATATACAGCACTCAAGTGTTTAGCTAAAGCAGGTTTTGGCCATCTCTTAGGTGAAAGCAGATTATTGTGGGCAGATTCTGTTGGGCCTGCATTCACAAGAACCCAAGTTCCTTGTAGTCTCTAGACACTCATGATGGTGATGTGGGGAGAAGTGTGACAGGTATACTCTGCTTCCCCTCGCTCATGAAAATTGGGGCTTTTAACGTGGCGATCACCAGCTTTTCAGGCCTCATTTTCATGCCTTTTGTGCTCTACTGTGCCTGCCTGCATCTACACCCCTGGGTCAGCGCCGACCACCCCGCACCCAGCGGGAGCCGTGCCCCCGGGCACGCACACCCCTCAGGCAAGTACAGTGCAAGAGGCGGGGCCCCTCGGTCAACAGGCAAGGCCCACAGCCAATGAGGTGCCTTGGCTCAGAGAAGCTTCTGGATGATGACCAATTATGACCAAAGCTCAGATCCGACCCAGGGTATAAGTGGGGCACAGACCAAGACCCCCTTTGAGTGGTCTGCTCAGAGCAGTGGATCTGCGTTGGAAACCTCTCCTTTTGGGTTGGGACACCGCCTGAGGAAACTTCTTGGGATTGAGTGCCCTCACCTCCTTTTGGTGAGTGATTTCTTCTGGATATATCCTTGAGGGAACCCTCGCCCCTTC
Organism: Pelecanus crispus; assembly: GCF_030463565.1. Lineage (NCBI taxonomy): Eukaryota > Metazoa > Chordata > Aves > Pelecaniformes > Pelecanidae > Pelecanus > Pelecanus crispus. Next base: position 110,409,004 of record NC_134645.1, read on the forward strand.
CCCCCGCGTGAGCAATTGCATCTTCTGGGTACCAGAGACAGAGAGAGAGAGAGAGAGAGAGAGAGTTTCCCCTTGTGAGTGTGTGCACACTTTGGATCATCCTTCTTGTGCATGTGGATGTGTAGTAACAATATCCTGACTGACACCTCAAACCTGTTAGGTGTTAAATGTTATCGGAGTGTTGATTGATTTTTGGTTTCCCCCTGTTTCTCATTGGTTTCTTTGTGTGGTTTTGGTTGTTTCGTGGAATAAAGTTGTTTGAGTTTGTCCTTCGTTTGGGTTAGTCTTAGTGTATCTCCGTGACAAGAAAGTGCCCTAAAAAAGAAAGGAGTATTTTCCACCTTTTGGAGAATGAAGGTTTTGGTAGAGAATGGGTTGGCATGCTGTGCACAGTGGAATAGGAATTAGGGTTCAGTGTGGGGAGGGACATGTGCCCCTCCAGCTTATTGAGTTGGCTTTGAAGATTATGGAAAACCAGTATGAAACCAGTTGTCTTGTATTCATGTATATATTGTCAGTAGGATTAGCACTGAAGTGCAACCTGACCTTTCTGTATGCCCATTTCCCTATTTGGGAAATGTATTGGTGTGCAGCAAAGTTCAGTTTGAGTATGTGCCCAAATGTGGGCAATATGCATTCAGGGAAAGAAAAATCCTAAAACTTGAGTGCAAAGTTATGTGATGGATGGGTTCCAGTGAGTACCAATGTGAGAGATGGAGGGAAAAAAATAGGGGAAGAAAAAAGCACTTGAAACTTGCATAATACAAACCTTTTCTTTTTTTCTGCATAGCTAAATGTTTGTTTTGTAAACTGCAGAACAGAGTGTTTGATTTCCCAATATCAGTCTCCTGGAAAACACTGCTGTTAATGACTCCCTGTTTGAAGAGTCCTCTGTCATGAACAGTGAAGATCTGTGTTAGTTACAAGCACCAAAAAGATAAAGCAAGTGCCTGGTTATAGATATTAAAAAATGGGCATCTTGAGGAGTTCTAATTAACACTTCTTTGGAAAAAAAAAAGATAAATAGAAAAAATTCAATGGAACATATCAATGTTATTCATTCAGTAAGGAGGTAATGAAAGAACAATGGGGTTTTCAGCTTCTCACATTTGCTTGGGAAACTATGAAGAATCTGGCAGTGATGTGTACAAAAAACCCCGTAGTAAACTGAGAAAAATAGTAAGATAAACTGCAGTTCCATTAAATTGACATCAGCTGTAAGCAATCTTAGTGGTGACTTGTGTATTGTAATTAGTGGATTCACATTGTAATGATTAATGGGAGATGCAAAGCTGAGACAATATTATTTCTTAAATATATCATGCTTTATCTGTATTTGTAGTAATTAAAATGTTTAAAGACAGGTGGAATTAAGATATTTGCTGCATGTATGACATGAAAATGAAATAATATTTGGTAGCTAAAATGAAAGGAAAACCCAGTATTAAAGGAAAATGTTAGAAATGGCAACTTGAATTGCAGCATCAGAAAATAAGAACTATTGACTTACTATACTGGTTCTTTTAAAAATGTGTATATGCATGATAGTCTGTGCATTTGGCATGCTCGGCTAACAAAAAAGTTTGAGAGAAAAGTGTTAATTACAGAAAACTGTTTTCCTGCAAAGGTTCGTTTCAAATAAGAATTACTAATTTGGGCTGTACTAACATGAGGTTGGACTATAGCTGCTAAAGGGGGCAGGAGTACTGAAAGCCTTGAAGAAAATTTAGTTTTATGGGAAATGTGCACAAGAGCTAGTCAGCTCTCCGATTTTGCCTTTTCTCCCTCACTGCGCTCTTCAAGAAGATAAAGTTTGGTGAAAAACCTGAGGAAGTGTCCTATATAGGGCATTGTCTAAGTAATGCTTAATTCACCTTTTCTAGCTAGATCAGTAAGTAGCATATCCAACCATCATCCCTAGCCAGTAAGGCTGCTGGGGATCCTGAGGATCCACAGCAACCAACATTAACATTCGCATCTCAGATCCATGATGGACAAAGAAGGAGAGTTTTACGGTTAAAGTTTTTGTGATTCATGAACAAAAACATTTATTCTGTGAGTTTATCATGAGTGTAAGCCCTGCCAGAGTTGTTATTATTTGTGCTTGTTATTGACAGCATGGTTTGGAGTCATGGTGGTTCATGGCACATAGAATTAATGACAAAAGTGACTCTTGCACTGGGATAAAAAGGCCAAGAATTGGTACAAATTCTATGTGATTGGGATTAACAGTTTAGCAAGACAAAGGCAGGAATTCCTCAGAGTGCTCTGCAGAGAAATGTGCTGCTTAAACAGCGGAAAGTGTAGGAAGTAGATGACTTGGAAGATTCCCAAATTCTTGGATGGTTTTCATTGACTAAAATATTATAAAGAGATAAGTTGGCCATATTAAAATGCTCCTATTACATAGTGGTTGCTACATATTTGATCAATATCAAACATATTTTAGTCATTAGGAACAATATCTCAGACTTTTATGGTCTTCTACATACAGAACTGTATTCAGCAGTCAGATGAAGGCTGCAATAGGAGACACGTGTTCTGCATCTGGAGGGTTCCTCGGGGACCAAGGAGTTGTAGCTGACTGAGATACTTCTGGCTGCTCCTCCAGCATGAATTTTCATTGGATATCATCTTGGACTTGGCAATTTGTTTGAAGCACCATGTTTCATGGGTTTAGCAGCATGAATTTTCATTGGATATCATCTTGGACTTGGCAATTTGTTTGAAGCACCATGTTTCATGGGTTTAGCAACATAAACAAAGGCATGGGTAGTGCTATGTGTAAACTGACACAAACTGCTGTGTGCACGAGAATTACCCATCCTACCTGTAGAATTACCTATAGAAGAAACAGGTAAATATAGATGTCAAAATAGAAATCAGTAAAAGTATTTTAAACTTTCAAGGTCTTTTCAAGCTTAAAACACCTCTACCTCTACTTGAACTGAGAGAAATGATTTTTAGATATGCCACACCTGGAAAATACGGAAAAAAAATTGTATTTTGGGTTGCTTATCTTACTACTTAACTAGCTAGGAAAGATTAGTTAAGTTCAGACTAGTTAAGGCAGTTTAGGATATTCCTGCATTTTCGAACAAGTGTTACATATGAAGAAATACAGTAACATCTTCAGATAAGAAAACACTATAATTTTTCATACAAATTCTGGAATTCAAGGTTCATAAATTTCTTTTTTGCTTCTGAAATACTGGAGTGTATATGAGAGAATGCATTACTGTGGTTTCTCTTTTGAGTCTTTAATTGCATGCTAAAACTAATATAAATTAAATTTTTTTAAAAAATCCAAAGATAATCTCATTGATAGACAAAAAATTACTGAGGACCAAAACTAACTCTTTTTGATAGAAGATGTTATTTCCAACAGGGACACCTATTGATATGTTTTTATTTGGGACTGTTCAAATAACAGAAAGATAGTTTCTGCATGAAAGTGATCAGAGGGCTGGGACACCTCTCCTGTGAGGAAAGGCTGAGAGAGCTGGGATTATTCAGCCTGGAGAAGAGAAGGCTCTGGTAGAGACCTTATTGTGGCCATTCAATATATAAAGGGGACTTACAAGAAAAACAGAGGGAGACTTTTTATGAGGTCCTGTAGTGACAAGACAAGGAGTAATGGTTTAAAACTGAAAGAGGCTAGATTTAGATTGGCTACAAGGAAAACAATTTTTACGTTGAGGGTGGTGAGGCACTGGAACAGGTTGCCCAGAGAAGTTGTGGATGCCCTGTCATTGGAAGTGTCCAAAGTCAGGTTAGATGGGACTTTGAGCAGCCTGATCTAGTGAAAAATGTCCCTGTCCATGGCAGGAGGGTTGGACTAGATGATCTTCAGAGGCCCCTTCTGACCCAAACCTTTCTAGGATTCTATGAGCAAGGAATGCGGTATTGCTAATAGATCCGAGAGGTGCATTTTCTGATATCTGAGCCTTCTTACCAGATCTCTCAGCTAAGCCTTTCCAAGTGTTTTGACACCTTGAACACTGAAGGAAAATACTGATAGTCAGAAAATTCCACAGAAGGTGACAAAAAAGCAGCCAAAAGCTGCTTTTGACTTTCATTTTTTTTCAGTGATGGAAACCTTTACAAACCTTTAAATATTTCAGAATTTTGATCAAACTTCTATAATAACTTGCTAATGATATGAATAGAGAGTGGAGCAGGCTTTTATAATAGAGGACGCATTAACTGGGAAATGACTCTCTGACAAGGCTTAAGCCACACCTTTACTGAAATGCATGCATCATTTGAACAGGATCTCCAGAGGAGTCATGAACAGTGCCTCCAGAGGCAAGGAGGAAAACACACCTGCAAAGGTCACTGTCTGTAAGGATGTGGTAGAACATATCTGAATAACAAAAGCTTTTTAAGATTACACTTAAGAATTACATTTTAAAAGGCTATTATGAGAACTGAAAAATCATTTATATAAAAAAATTGCAATATTAAAGAAGAAGCAATAGCTCAGAAAGTGAACCTATAAAAGTTGTTTGGATAATTTTCTGCCATCAATATGAAGATAGTATCACTGTCAGTTCAGGAAAAGTTACAAATTATTGTGTATTTTGTAGTGGTACCCAGTGTTACACAAAGGCTAACAGTACAATCCAAACATGCAGGGAGACAATGACAGATTGTAATTACTAATGTTTCAGCCTGAACAAACCCACACATTCTCTTCTTTCCTTGAAATAAGAAGAGAGGGTAGTTGTGAATTTTCTTGGTGGGGAGAAAGCATTGACCAAGCTGTCTACTTCTGCTAGTTTGCCTGTAAAGCAAGCTCAGTGCTGTAAAACTAAAAATGGAAAGCTATGAAAAAAAATACAGAAGAGATTAGCACAATGTAAGGAGACAGCATTGTTTACTGTTTCTGTTTTTCATTATCACCCCAATTTTAGTGGTTGCATCATTGCGGGTGAGATGAAGTCACAAAGCATTAGAATGTGATTGGATTTTTTTTCCTATGATAATTTTAATGGGGTACTGATGTGCTGTTGCAATTTAAGGTAACAGCTTATCAAATGAAATGCAGTGCAGTGAGCAGTTCAGTCTTGCAGAAGGGACATGAATTAATGTTAGCCATTAGAGAAAGTTTTTACACATTCAGGCACTAGACAGCAATGTACCACTGCTAAAGGATTTCAAGAAAAAAAGGAGGCACTAACACATTTGGGGCAAGATGAAGGAGGAGGTGGCAAAAGCCGGAGTGTGGCATGGAACAGGTGAAGAGAAGGAAGCAAAGAGAAAGCATTCTTGGACTAGGACAGACGGCCCGGGGTGGGGGGAGGTGGGGGAAGCCTGAAACATCAATGGATTACTATCCCACAGGTGATTTTCACATATATGCAGTCCTCCAGAGCTGCTGAGTACCAAAGAGAAGAACGGCTGGAAGCAGAAACAAGCTGGGTAGTGAGGCCTATGGACTCAACTAGGATGACCCACATACTGTCTTGTTACAAGATTTTTCCTTTGTCAATGTGAAAATATCTGCGATTTTGCAAACTCTCCTTTTGCATCACCATTTACTTTTCCATGGTCAATCATTTTGGTGGGTTGACTGTGGCTGGCTGCCAGACACCCACCCAGCCATTCTCATTCCCCCTCCTCAACAGGACAGGGGGAGAACGTGAGATAGAAACCTCATGGGTCAGGATACAGAGAGGAAGATCACTTACCAATTACCATCGTGGGCAAAATTGACTCAAATTCAGGAAAACTAATTTAATTTATTGTCAATTAAAAATAGAGTTGGATGGTGAGAAACAAAGACAAGAACTAAAACACCTGTCCCCTGCTCCCTTATTCCTAGGCTCTACTTCATTCCGTCATTCCTGACTCCTCTATGTCCTCCTTCCCACACACCAAGCTGACACAGGGGAATGGGGAATAGGGGTTGCAGTCAGTTCGTAACACTTCATCTCTGTCTCTCCTTCTTCTCCCCAGCGTGGGTCCTTCCATGGGCTGCAGTCCTTCAGGATAAACCTGCTCCTGCATGGCCTCTCCACAGTGTGCAGTTCATTCAGGGCACACCCATCTGCTCTGGCATGGTGTCCACCATGGGCTGCAGGTGGATGTCTGCTCCAGCGTGGTCCTCCATATGCTGCAGGGTGACACCCTGTTTCCCCATGGTCTTCTCCATGGGCTGCACAGGAATCTCTGCTCCAGCATGTGGAGCACCTCCTCCCCCAATTTCTTCTCTCACTTTGGTGTCTGCGGGGCTGTTTCTCCCACTTTTTTTCCTTACTCTGCTGCACAGTGTTTTTTGCCCTTTCTTAAATATGTTCTCCCAGAGGTGCAACCACTGTGGCTGCTGGGCTCAGCTGTGCCCTACTGTGGGTCCATTGGAGCCTTCTAGAACCGGCTGTGTCCAGCACAGGATAGCCCCAGCCTCTCCTCACAGACACTGCCCTTGCAGCCCCTGCCCTTGCAACCCCCGCTGTCCAACACCTTGCTACGTAAACCCAATACAAGCATCATGACATCTCTAACCACTTTCTTCATTAAGTGTAGGAGACAGAGAGGGTGTTTATACTGTCATAACATGCTGGGTCACACCTGTTTAAAAACAGGCTTCCCTATGGCCTAGATCTGCAGTATTTTATTGTTATTTTTTCCAAACGGGGACAAAAGTAATTGCTGGAGTCATAGTGCTTATCTCCATGTGGTTGATGGGGCAAATCCCCTTTCTCACTGGGTAGTGCAACCTTATCCAGACAGTAAAGGATCGCATTGCCAATTCAGCCATGCACTCTTCTTACGCCACAATGTGATGGAGCATTCCTTTGGTAGACTTCCTGCAGGCAGAGATGCCTGTGGGATTCCTAAGTGCCAATGTTTCAAACGCTTCATGAATAATTGGAGGCTTCTGTGCCCTTCATTAGCAATGTGAAGATGCAAGAGAGATTTTACTGTGGCTGGACTACAGTTTCTGCAACAGCTGTACTCCCAGCCTGCAGCAACTGCTTGCAGCACACATAATGCATGGGAGGAGCTCAGAATCTGAAGTGCTATTTGCAGACTTATTAGTGCTAGTGGTGACAACTGCCTGTGATTAAAAAAAAAAAATCTATTAAATGATTGTTGGTGAAATGTCATTTTAGGAAAAAAATTACTTGTCTTGTAAATCTATGCTGGTTTTCAAAGACACTACTGTTTATTTTGCAGTTCAGTTGCTTTCTGTGTTCTCTTCTGGCGTTTGAAGAGTCAGAATCCATGTAAGTACTGCTGTTGTGCCTTCATAGGAGAGTGAGAGGAAAGGATTTCTAGCTCTGGTCTTTTACACATAATAGTGTGTGTGTGAATTTGCATGGCACCTTCTTGATGATATGGCCTAGGTAACAACAGCTAATACAACAGGAATATGAGTGAGTGAACAGGATACCCCAAATTATTCTGAAGTGTGTTTGCCCAAAGCCTGATAGTCCTAGGAAGAAAATAACAATGATCGAGTTTGCTTTAGATGACCTTCATCCCAATTAAATAATAACCCAAGAGATTACCAAGATACTTTTGAGAAAAGAAGTCAGCTTGAAAAGTTAAAAAAACTTGAAAATTTGCGATTGTGGGGAGAGATCTTAGAGTGAGTGTGACAGAACAGCAGCTTGGTCAGATGCCATGAGCATCCAGCTACTGAAGCGACAGTACAGGGGGCAACACAGAGACCCACACCTCAGGTGTGTGCATGTGAACTCATAGCATGCTTTTTCATCAGTGTGAGGCTTGGCAGATTTTAAGGACATATATAAAACTAGAGAACCCATATCTCCATCAGCAGCTGTGGGTAAGTATGGGGAACTTGTCCAAAAATGAGGGTACATGGTGTGGATGCAGGATGAAATGCACGCGTCATTTGAACAGGATCTCCAGAGGAGTCATGAACAGTGCCTCCAGAGGCAAGGAGGAAAACACACCTGCAAAGGTCACTGTCTGTAAGGATGTGGTGGGTAGCAGGGAGAGACAGATCTTTTAAAAGCAGAAGTGACATCAATCCACAAAATGTTCGCATTTCAAGTGTAAGAAGAGGAGAAGGAAGAGGAATGATGAGTGGAGGATAGATCAGCAAAGAGGACAGCAGCGTGGTACACAGCCATCAACAGAAGAAATGGGGAGGGTCGAGAAACTGGGCAAACATAACACAGTGGTTAACACAAAGTACAGTGCTGGAACACATTGGTCCAGAGAGGGAGGAAAAGCCATGCAGCACTTTAGACAATTGCCAGCCAATAAACAACTGCATAATTGGAAAATGAAACACAGTTAAGGGGAACTTTTGTGAAAACCCATATTGGCAAAAAAACCCCCAGAACATTGCTGTGAAGGTGACTGGAACCTGTCCTTGCAAATATAAGAAATCTTAAGGAAGAGGAGCTGTGTGCTGCTGAAGGAAGCTGCTTCCAATTCAGATGAGCAGTATTGTAAAAATTGTAAGGGAAGAGAGCAGGGGAGGTGAGGGGATTTCTCGGAGTGGTGGCTGTCTGTTTTCGGGGTGGCTCAGCAAGCTTGGACAGTGAGGGGTGAGGTGAAGGCCTACCAGCGCTCTGCATTTAGGAAGTTAGAAGCTGTTTGCAGGAGCAGAGCTTACATGCAGCTACTGAGATACAGTGTTCATGTCTGCCTCTGCCTTCCTCACTTTTTTCTTCCAGCAGTCCAGATTTTAGCAGCAGCGAAAAAGAGAAGTTGTGTTAATGAAACAAGAACAAATCATAATTCTTACTGGAACTAATCACAGCTGCTTGAATGACTGAATGTCTACTAAAGGAGATTTTCTCAGCCCCTTTATTTCAGGAAAGATGGGCAGCAGTATGTGTGTGACAGCACTCTTGAGTATTCTCACCTGTACTTGGCTCTTCATATCAGTGATGTGTGCATTTATTTCTTCTTAGAAGAGAAAGGTCCACTGACCTGAATATTCTGGTCCCTTTGTTTGCCAAACATAAATTGTAAGTGCTGGAAATGCCTCCCTGCAACAACAATTCACTATGTAAAAACCTCTCTTTGTCTTAGCTCCCTGTTTCCCTAGCAGGGAGGGTGATGGAGGACAGCTGCCTCCTTGAGAACAGGATCCTCCCAGTACAGTGCTCAAGTTCTAAAAAAGATAAACTCTTAACATTAGCGTGTGAATGGCTGAGGTAAACTACAGCCTACTAAAGATTAAATACGAGATTCTTTTTTAGTAGAGCTGCTCCAGCTACCTTTATTATCTCATTTGGACATACTCGTAAAAAGAGCCATGGAATTAAAGATGTTGCTATTAAGTTTGATGTTGACTGCCAGTGTCACAGGAGTTAGGGCGGGGTGGCTGCTGGAAGAGAACTACACCATTCAGTGACATATATTTATTTACTTGGTAGGACAGGTATAGCAGGTGGATAGCAATTCCTGCTCTATAAGCACACCTACCCCCCCTCCCTCCAACATACACATGTACACACAAACCAGAGCTTCAGCCCCACCAGTCCAGTTTAGACCAGTTAAGTACCAATGGGGAAGCAAGGTGCTTGCTCTGACTGGTTATGTGCCGCATCCATGGCGGACAGCTCAGCTCTTACACATGGCGGTTCCTCTCCTTGCACTTCCGCTTCTATATCTGTGTATGGTGACTCCCTTTCAAGTGGCTATTGCCCTAATTATTTATTGCTTTCTAATGGCTTTGCTAATCTTGTAGCCCCAGACTAACCCTTGAACTTCCTCCATTGCTGAGGCCAATTAGTGATTGCTACCTGTTGTAGTTTATGTCACCCTCCAGGCTCTACCCTGGTGTATTTCAGAAAAATGGGTACATTTGTTACCCAGGTCCCACCAGATTAATCTGATCACCTTGTGGTGGGCAGATGTTGTCAAGTCTCCTTTTTCTGGCCTGTGTTTCAAGCGCTTCTAGTCAACAGCCAGCCAGTTTGTGGGTAACCATCAACAGTCCATTGCACAGGTTATTTCTTTGTTTCCACTGGGTAGTATGACAGCTGAAAAAGGGTTAAGCCAATTGTCTGCAAAGTCTTCAGGGAGTTCCACTGGAACCTCTTGCCTGCTCAGTCTGTGGCTTATTTAACATTGCTGGTGATCAGATGAAAATGCCTGTTCAATAACAATTTAGAGTTGAGCAGTGTAATTGATGTAAAAGCCTACAAATCAGTGTCTTGGAAGTTCAGCTATATAACACCAAGTCTGCTAAGCTGTCTCCATGCAAAGCTTAGGAAACTGCCTGAATTTCAATAATCTTCCTCACCTTTATAAGTTTTCTTGACATGAGAGGGAGGGGCATCATCTGTAGATGTTTCCAATATTATATTTCTATGCAGTCATTGCTAGGACAATGCAAGACTGGTGCCTTACCCCCTGAACTGCGGTATCTTGTGCCCTCACTACAGAAGGGACATTGTGCATGGGCTCCAATGTGCAGCTTCCTGCTTGGTTCCACCAGGAAGAGCAACTTTTCTTATGTGTACCAATATTGCCTGTTACTGCAATGCACATAGCTCCAGCTGTGAACATATGTAGAAGTCACACCTAAAAAGAGTCTACATTGCTCACTAAACAGCTCATGTAGACATCCTTTGAGTGCTTCAGATGGCACTTAACACCTTGTTTCAACTGCAGAATCATGCATCATTAAATTTCTTCTAGTCCCCAAGAGCTTCATGGCTAGAGTTTTAGGAAAGCATTGCCTTCTTTCTGTAATACTGTTGGAGATATCTTTGTGGGAAGAAACAAATCTCTTTTCTTTAAAAGACTTCCCACTGTTATTGTGTCCTTACACATTGTCTTGGCAGGCAGAAAGGATGTCTTTGTGTTTTTAGCATTACCACCCACAGGAACTCTTTCTTGTTTCTGACAAGGGTAGAGGGAGGAGATGAGGTGACGAAGGATCAGGGGGATGCCCAGAATTTCCAAACCTGCAGCTGGTGGCTATGAAAAGAGCTCATAGAACACTACGCTTGACTATTCAGGCAGATAAAATCTTTCAAATCTAGGCTTGAGGTTTTTATCTTAAGTTGCAGCTTGAAAAAGGTGCCCAACTATTTTTGTGCTGCCCACTTCAACTGACCAGAAGATAAAGGAAGGCTGAGAATACTATTGGAAAAGGGAAAACTAGCTGTCAAAAGCACATGTGTAATTCTGAAGGATGCTGAAATGTACTTTGGTTACATGATTTGTCCATGGGGATGCTACTGTATAATGACATTAAATGCAACAGGACTACATGGATGAATAGATAAGAGGTGATATGAGAAGTTGTTTCTGAAGCATCACAGACTGTTCTGTGTTTCCTCTAGCCCTTTTTAATCCCTGCAGAAAGAGAACACAGCTTTTTCTTGTTGCTGCAGTTTTATAAAAACATACATAAATGTTTTTCTGTTTCTTTAATGAGCATCTTGTGCATAATCTGCCCCAGCAGAAAAAGCTTGATATGCACTATTCCTGTGCTGCTCTGTTAATGTGGCTCATGTAGTAGTTCAAAGTAGAAATGTGATACTATATCCGTCCTTTACAGGAGTAAGAACCTGTGACTAAGCAATATATAGTACAGCTGCTGAACTGCAGAGTAGGTTGATGCTAACTTGAAAGTACAGACACTCTGAGAAATTTGGTTTACAAAGTCCCTTACATAGTGCATCAGCTCCTGTGCATAATTTGGAAAACTGAATAGGATGCGACAATTGCTTCTGGTGAGATTGTCAGCTGAGATGGGCTGTCCTCAATGGTCCCCAGGTGCAGCATGCCATGAAGAAAAGCTATTGTTCTTTTTGTTTTCCAGTGTTTGGGGAAAAAAAGGCAGATTCCTTTGACCATAAATACAGAGTTTTGAAAGACCCTTTCCTCAAAGAACTGCAGCATATATGTATTAAATAGAAAATTTTAAAATTTTAAAAACATTTTGCTTTCAGTTACTCAAGCTGATAATGTTGGCATTGAGATGCTGGTGCTATGATGTCAATATTGCTGAAGAATTTAAATGTTTTATAAATGAGTATTTTGTTTTCTGGAAGATGTACTTGTGACCATCTCTTTTACATATGTAATGAACTGTTGAATTTGTACGTCTTGTCAGGAGCTAGGTTTTCTGTATATTTGTGGTCTGAGCAGTAACGGAGTCTGACAACATGTTATAAAACAAAGCTTTATTGAGGCAGTAGGAAAGATGAGCCACAACACACCCATATGATGACTTACCAGTCCCTGATAGCAAACACAGGATCATAAGCAAAGCCATGGCTTTGGTGGACTGCCAGGGGCACTTGGTATTGGGGTCACCTGGCCACAACAGCCAATCGTGCAAATGCCTTTTGAATGTGGGTAGGAGTCACGCCACCCCTTGGCTCCACCAGTGGAAGTGTGATCTGAGAGAATCATACTGTTCCTGAATAATGTGGGTGGCATCCTGCCTATGCTGCCGATGTTGGTCATGGTGCACAGTGTTAGCTGTCTCTCTATGCTGCCAATACTGGTCAAGGGCAGGGTGTTGGCAGTCTGTCTATGGTGCCAGTATTGGTCAAGGGACAGGGTGTCAGGAGCTTGGCTCTCTAGACATTAAAAGAGAAGGAGTACAAGCTCTCAATTCCTTGACAATACTTAAGCTACATACATGACTCATAGAATCACAGAGTAGTTCAGGTTGGAAAAGACCCTTAAGATCATCGAGTCCAACCGTAAACCTAACACTGTCAAGTCCACCACTAAACCATGTCCCTAAGCACCACATCTGCACATCTTTTAAATACCTCCAGGGATGGGGACTCAGCCACTTCCCTGGGCAGTCTGTTCCAATGATTGACAACCCCTTTCATGAAGAAATATTTCCTAATACCCAATCTAAACCTCCCCTGGCGCTGCTTGAGCCCATTTCCTCTCGTCCTATCGCTAACTACGTGGGAGAAGAGACCGACACCCACCTCACTATGACCTCCTTTCAGGTAGTTGTAGAGAGCGATAAGGTCTCCCCTCAGCCTCCTTTTCTCCAGGCTAAACACCCCCAGTTCCTTCAGCCGCTCTTCATAAGACTTGTGCTGCAGACCCTTCACCAGAAGTTAGTATAGAGGTACAACCAGGTAAATTGTTCATTAGTAACAGATTTTTTGGGTTGCTTTTCCATACTTGTAAACCTTTTTCTCATTTTCTCTCTAACTTGCAAGTACAGCACTGCCTTCATTCCTGCTGATACTCAGGCCAGTCCTTGCTGAAACCTAGCATGCGAAGCTGACTTCCAGGGACTGAAATTGTAACTTAGATCATTCTCTTCAGTTTTCCATCTGGAAGAATGTGTTGATGTGTTTTTTTCAGACCAGCTGAAGGCATGAGTTTTCTTAGGCACTGTTACAACAATGGGCCAAATGAAGGATTCCTTCCTTAAAAACCCCTGACTTTTGGCTGGCAACAGATGCATTTGGAATGAAAATAGAAGGTATATAAGGAGATCCTCAACCTTAAGTAGCATTGTGTGGACTGAGGTTGCAGCTCAAGGTGGAAGTGTGTAACACAGTTAGAAATACCTACGTTTTCGTATGTATCTATCAGAGACCTGCTGCACTTCCATTCAGCCGGCGTTAAGAGAAAACTCAGACCTTCCTGGTGGGTCAGCGCTTTTCTGTCACGGCTCTCCCGAGACAGCACCTAGGCAGCAAGCTTGTTGCCAGACCTTGGGAAATCAACCTGTCTAGAGCTATTTTGATCTGCAGTATTCCTCAACCCTTTCCTTACCAAATCTCCTAACTTCATCCTCCTTGCAGTATCTGTTATGACAGATATGTAGTATCTGACTGCAGCTGGAGAACAACCTTTAGAGATAGCAGATCAGACGGAGGAGGCAGTACCTTGACAACCAGTCTTTTTCAAAGGCTGGAGGGAAGAGAAGGAGCCATATAAATACCCAGATAAAGCAATAGAACAAGGGAAATTTTTATGGAGAAGGTAAAGAAAGCAAATCATAAAACTGCTGAAATACCTTTTCTCTGAGACATTAATTGTAACTCTTGCATCTTCCAGTTAAAATGTTGCAACCATTCTAGTTCTATACCAGTCACTGGTTGATAGTTAACTGTGTTGCTCCAATTTGATATGCATCTATTTCTCAACATACTTAGTAATTTATGTGGGAAAAAATCCAAACCATTTTCTAGCATAGTTTCAGTGCAGAAATGGAGTTTTAAAGGTGCTTTCAGTGATCCAAGGAACTTGTTACACCACACTTGTCATAAGTAGTCATGTTTACTGACTGTACTTAGGAAAAATATATGCTGTGTAGAGCAAACACTTTAAAAATCAATACTTCTCTTTTTCTAGTCTTTTGTAAACCCACCAACATGCATTAAATTTTATAGATCATTTAATGTTAGTGTAAGGTCATGCAGTACGCAATTGGAAAATGTGCCTGAAACTAATGACATAAAGGACTGTTAAATAACTGGATTGTTTAAAAAAGTGTTTTGACCAACTTGGTTTTGATTGCAATCCTGATGGTTTTTGAGGTGCAAATGTGTTCTGATATTAAATTAATAACTTTTCAAAGAAGCAGTAGAAGAGCATACAGTATTTTTAGAATTTTTTTTTTTTTTAAATCAAGAAGGAATTTCAGAGAATCTAATACAGCCCAGGCAACTGGAATGACTAATCTTATTTCTTGTGCTCTTAATGGGAACAAAACAACTGTTTTTCTCAGCCTCCTGGGGATTTATCTTCACACGCATATTTCAGATTGATAAACTAGACAACAGATATACACTATAGTAGCTACACTGTTGTGGACTGCATTAATTTCTTTGAACTCTGGAAGTTTAGAAGTTTGTTGCCTGAACCTAGTGACTAACCTTAGTCACTTCATGTGTTCAAGAGCAAAAAATAGGCATCTCCAAAAGGCGCTTCATCTCACATGCTTTTATAGACCTACCTTAGGATGAAATGGAGAGGAATTTTATAAAAACAGTTTGAATACCTAAAAAGCCTTTACTGATGATCTGTGGCAGGTGTTTTGCACAAAAGCACTTTCAGAGTTCATTGTGGGAGGCCTGCATCCGGCTAGTTTGGAGTAGCTAATGTACTACCCCTGAATCCACTGAATAGTAGCTTCCGTATCTCCAAGTTAAGAAGTTAATTCACTGCCAAATTCTGGTTAAACTGACATTTAAGATTAAGTTATTTAAGACATTTAAGATTAAGTTAAGCATTTAAAGTAAGCAACTTGCCATTACCCCTGCAGAATACTTGCAAAATAAAGACATGCAATTTTAGGAGGTACCAAAACCTAGAAAAATAGCTATCTCACAGTGGTTATTTATAAAACCACATTTATTTGTTCTAAAATTGAAAGTAAAAAAAAAAAACAAAACCTTTTTGTATTCAT
Source organism: Pelecanus crispus (assembly GCF_030463565.1). Taxonomy (NCBI): domain Eukaryota; kingdom Metazoa; phylum Chordata; class Aves; order Pelecaniformes; family Pelecanidae; genus Pelecanus; species Pelecanus crispus. The sequence goes on from NC_134645.1 coordinate 110,424,353, forward strand.
TCCACCCTCATCAGATTGAAAAAAATCAGGTGTTAATTTGGGTGTGAGAAATGTTTCCAGTTCTGTTTCAGAAAGTATTATTAAAACTTGATGGGAGCTAATGGCAAGCACAGGCAGCAAGTATTAATAACCCTGGAGACCTAGCATAATCAAGTCATAATAGCTGCTTCCAAAGGGATGTTTTTTCTTGTCTGCAGGGTTCAATTTTCTATCATAGACAGGAGGAGAGAGGAGGCATCATGAGCAATAGAAGGAGAGATCAGCCTCCCAGGCATGACAGTTGTGTCTGCTCCTACCTTCAAGTGTTGCTCCTTCCCCTGTTTCTGGTGACATGTGTCAGATGAATTGATGACAAGTACCAGGTCCGCAGTAACAAGGAAACACAATTTTTTTAATATCTCCATTTTCTCTAATGCAGATATGTGTGCTCAGTGTGACTCTGGCATGTAGCTGAGTGAAGATAATCATGCAAGGGATGAATTCACATTGCAGATAGCAATGTTAATAGATGTAGTAATCTTGGCCAGTAGCCTGAAAACACTAACTGGTAAAAAAAGCTTTTCAACTGCAAGATCTTTTTTCCTTTACAAGTACAAAAGGAGTCAGACATTTGTAACTTCTAAGTTGCCCTGAGGGTTTGGACCACCTATTGAGAAATCTGTCACAATGCAAGTGTATAAGAGTAGGAACAAGAAATTGCTCTGTCAGGCTGGATCCAAGAGACTTCATATCACTTAATAAGGCAGAATATTTTTGATGCTTCCTGAGACTTATGTTCATATTTACATGAGGAATTGCTATCTTCGGTAAAGAAAAGAGTCCCTAGTTTTGAAATCTGGATCAGATGTGAATTATGGGGCACCTCCTGAAATCACATATGGGAAAATTGTTATAGAACACAGATGAAAAAACATCCTGGATTTTACTTAGTTGGAACGTTTTTACATACTTTCATATTGTAAACCTACATGACTCAGAATACTGGAGAAGACTCGACCTTAGCAGTACCTGTAAGAATATACATTATCCCTCATCCTCTGTGTGTGGATTACCTGTATTCCTCAGTTTCTTCTATTTTCAGAGCCCCTAGAAATTGCTTTAGTTCTGAGGGAGAAGAGTAGGAAAATAGAGAATGGCATGACAACACATGAGGAACTCCAGTTGTTGGCACAAACTTTTCATTGAGTGCTTTGAGTGGTTTGGTCGTTGAACTGTGGCTTATAGAGAATACAGGCAAGGCTAATCTCATGATATAAAGAATCCCAAACACAATCCAAAGGGAAGTTCTGGGTTGTGAAACAGGCCTTAATAAGATGGTGTTGGAGAGAATGTTGTCCAGGGCCATGCCTGCAGGAACAGTGTGTGAGGAAGTGCTCTGTGTGTTATGTAAAGAGTTTGTCCATGCAGCTGAAAACAGTTACCCATAGTTTTGCACAAGTCCCTTAAAAGGGACAGGAAGAGAGGATATTAATGTGGCAGAGTAGAACCTTACATAGATTAATCCTGAGTTAACAGTGTTCAGAATTCACCTGTTGGCTATTGCAATCTGCTGCAATACCCAACAGGTTGGGAGCTGGACTCGTGCTTCCTAAACCTGTTCTCAGTTGAGACAAGGAGATAATCCATGCCAAATATCAGTCTGATAATATTATTGTTGCTTTCTGTCATGTGTGTGGCACCTTCAGGTGTATCAAAGAAGCCTGGGTAAACTCAGGGTGTAAAGAAAAGCTGTAAAACTGGCATGACGTTCTCCTTTCATCAGGGCTGAAAAACTCATAAGAATAGAAGCTCCTTGCTGGGGGCAAGGAGGTATTACACAAGGGGTAGCAGGGGGGTTAATGTGAATGTAGGGCACAGGCAGTCAGAGAGATGGTTAGACAGATAAGCATAAATGAAGGAGATATACAGAAAAAGAAGAAAAACGTGATCTAAGACTTCAGTCCCTGGCCAAGTTTCTGTATTGTCCTTTACCTATGCATCTGAGGCAGTACCTTGGAGTAGATCTACCAAGTGGAATTTCTTTATTCCCAGCTTCTATTTTTCACTTTGTGGCTTGAAACACACCTGAGGATATTGCCTTACTCCTCAGATCTAATTTTGAGTTGAGAAGGTTTATTTTGAACAGACTTTAGAGGTTCAGTGGTGCATGTTGGAAGACTTTTTTTAATGTAACAAAACTGACTTTTGTATCTTAATCCAGATGCAAAGCACTTAAAAAAAGCATGCATTTCAACCCATTATGGAGTGCTGAACAGTCTCATATCTGAACCATAAATCGTTTGCTCTAGAAAAGGTAAAATATATTGGTGTCAGTGATCAAAGTCAAAAAAGAGGGGGTCACATTCTGTGGCAGTGTGTTTTTCTGAAGCTGTTTAGGGTGCTAATGAGCATGATGGTGAGGTGGGAAAGCAATGTGGCTTGGACTAAGATTTCGCCTAGTCAAGAAGTTATACCACTTCGCCCAGCTGTCTCCCACTACCTGCTTTTCTTTTTTCTTTTTTTTTCCCCCTCTAACAAACTACAGATATGAAGTAACTCTCATCGGTATTAATTGTTGATGCTTTTGTAACTTTCTAGCTGGCAAATGCTTCATTATCAGCTCAGTAGCACTGTGAATCAGCAGGATGCCAGTTATTACTGCATAGTGTAAAGAGGGAGCTGCTGTTAGACTGAAATCTCATAGAATCCTATTAACATGGAGGCTGCTCTGCTATGTAAAAGTGAAAGTCTCTGATCAGTGGTATCCAGTGCTTTTATTAGAAATGTATGTTTTCCTTTCAGTGCCATCGGAGACATTTAGGAACATGCTGATAGATTGTGCTAAACATCGTAACAGCATTTACTTACCATGGGCAGAAGTTGTTGAATTCTATATGTTTTTGGGATTGCAATGAATATGTTTTTACAAGTCCTAACCTCTCTATGCTGTCTTTTCCCTTCTTTCATATTGGTCTCATTTATTATTGATTTTATTTAACTTGCTATTTAAATCAAATATTCTTAAAGTTCTTTCATAGAGAATTTATACTTATTTGCATAATTTGGTTGTAGATATCTGTGAGCTGCTGCTTCAGTAGGTATCATTCTTATGCATATCTAACATATGCATTGCATAGTACATGATGTGGCCACTCTTTCCCACCAGACACTTGAAAGCTATAGGGAAGCACAACAAGTCTCACTTGCCCATCAGACAGAGAATTCCTTTCAGGTGTTTGTCAAGGAAGGAGTATATCAAGCCCTCATTTCCACTGGGACATGTAATGACTTGTAACTGGTTCTGGTGGTGCCCCTTGGTGGAGTATCTGAAAAGCATTTCTTAAGCAGAAAATACCAAGAACCCCATGTGTGACTTGGGCCTGCATACTCACAGCAACATCTGCCATTGGCAACAAATAGTGCCTTTTACTTGCAGTTTTGATCTCAGTGGCCTCAGCCTACTCTTTACCAAAACATCCTTGCCCTTTGTAATTTCTGCTGCAGTGCACAAAATAAGGGAATAATAATGCTGAGATACTGAACTTTCACCCTTGTCCTGGTTTCGGCTGGGATAGAGTTAATTTTCTTCCTAGCAGCAGGCATAGTGCTGTGTTTTGGATTTAGTAGGAGAAGAATGTTGATAACATGCTGATGTTTTTTAGTTGTTGCTGAGTACTGCTTATGCTAGTCAAGGACTTTTTCAGCTTCCCATGCTCTGCCAGGCGCACAAGAAACTGGGAGGGGGCACAGCCAGAAGAGTTGATCCAAACTGACCAAAGGGCTACTCCATACCATATGACGTCATGCTCAGTATATAAACTGGGGGGGGGTTGGCCGGGGAGCAGCGACCGCTGCTCGGGAACTGTCTGGGTATCGGTCGTCGGGTGGTGAGCAGTTGCATTGTGCATCACTTGCTTTGTATATTATTATTACTATTATTATTATATTGTTATTATTATTATTTTACTTTATTTTATTTCAATTATTAAACTGTTCTTATCTCAACCCAGGAGTGTTTCTCACTCTTACTCCTCCGATTCTCTCCCCCATCCCATCAGGGTAGGGGGAGTGAGCGAGCGGCTGCGTGGTACTGAGTTGCTGGCTGGGACTAAACCACGACAGTCCTTTTTGGCGCCCAACGTGGGGCACGAAGGGTTTGAGATAAGAACAGATTAACTAGAGTGTATTAAGGAATCTGTTAACAGTTGCCGGTCATGATATTAGTTCATCTGATCTGTACCATGTTCTTTTCTTGGCTGTGCATGTTAAAGCTTGGTGTTGGTCTGTGCATTGCGCTATGCTCTGTAGTGATTAAGGATGTTTTGATTGGGAAGTTCCTTATCAAAATCCTGACCTTGAGCATGGTTTTGTATCTGGGTTTTATACACAAGTCATTACTGTACTTTGGGTACCACCTCATGGAGAGAGTTAGCAATTATACTTTTCCCTCGGAGAGGTTTGTTGTGGAGGAACTACAGAATGGCACCTTCATTACCTTATTCTATAATGCTTCCTCCCTCATTACAGAAAGTTTTCAGTATTTTGAACATCCCTGGGCAGTTAAGATACTTCTATTGATACTTCTTGGGAATATTGTTTTGGTTTTGACAAAGGTTAGTAAGCAATTTAAGAATATTATCCAGAGATCTGCCCCAAGGCTGGAGAGTTATGAGTGGCAGGGTGTGTGGGATCGTATGCGCAAGTACCTAGGGCAGTGGGGACCTCCAGTGTTTTGGAACTTCACCCCTGAACAAGTGCAGAATCCTGAAGAACTAGTAAAGTATTTGGAAGAAGTATGTTCTCACCCTGGCAACTCCAAAGAGACACAACTCATTGCAACATGCTGGGGACTGGCCCATGCTTATAGAGCCCTGTTCAACACTATTCAGTACCCTCAAGGGAAAGAGAGGGTCTCTGGATCTGATGACAAAACAACAGGCACTGTGGCTACTCCAACCACAGCCATGAGCACTGTGGCTACTCCAACCACAGCCACAAGCACTGCAGCTACTCCAACACCCACCACAGGCACTGCGGCTACTCCAACACCCACCACAGGTACTGCAGCCACTCCAACCCCAGTGGCAGGCACTGCGGCTAAACCAGAGAACCAACCTGCGCCGGTATCAGTTGCCCCTATACAGAAGAAAAAATACACGAGGAAATCAGTTCATTTAGTAAGGGATGAAGATGAACCAGGGCCATCACGAGAACCAGAGGAGGAAGAACCCATAAATGAGATGGTGACCACCCGATCCCTATCCCTGAGTGAGCTGCGAGATATGCGAAAAGATTTTGGTCGTCATCCAGGCGAGCACATCATCACCTGGCTGCTCCGATGCTGGGATAACGGGGCCAGTAGCCTGGATTTAGAGGGTAGGGAAGCCAAGCAGCTGGGATCCCTTTCCAGGGAAGGGGGCATTGACAAAGCAATTGGAAAAGGGGCAAAACCGCTCAGCCTCTGGAGGCGACTTCTGTCAAGCGTGAAGGAAAGGTATCCCTTCAAGGAGGATGTTTTATACCGCCCAAGCAAATGGACCACCGTAGAGAAAGGTATCCAGTACCTGAGGGAATTAGGCGTGCTGGAGGTGATTTACAGTGACCTGAATGATGAGCGGTTAACCAAAGACCCAGATGAAGTCAGGTGCACACAATCCATGTGGCGGAAGGTGGTACGGAGCGCACCAGCATCGTATTCCAACTCGTTGGCAATACTAGCCTGGAAAGACGACAAGGCACCAACGGTGGATGAAGTGGCTAGACAACTCCGGGACTACGAAGAAAAGCTCTCTTCCTCCCTACGGGCCTGTGTCTCGGCTGTGGAAAAACTGTCTGAAAAAATATGCCAAGAGTTCCAACAACTCAGAGAGGATCTGTCCTACTCCCCACCTGCACGGACCAGTGTCTCAGCCATTAGGAGTCAACGTCCCTATGCTCAAGAGAGAGGATATAGAGGATACACACCACGGGGCACCCTGTGGTTTTACCTGCGTGATTATGGAGAGGACATGAGAAAGTGGGATGGAAAACCCACCTCAACCTTAGAGGCACGGGTGCGTGAGTTGCAAGGAAAAACTATTAGAAAAGGTGGTTCTCCCAGGAAAATTGCAGCTCCAGTTTCCAGTGAGCAGTTCCCGAGACAGAGTAAGAGGGCTAATTTTACTTCCGACCTTGATCAGGGGACTTTTGATTCACATTTACAGGAAGTGAACAGCGAATACTGTGACCAGTGTTAGAGGGGCCCTGCCTCCAGCCAGGTGGAGGAAAGGGACAACCAGGTTTACTGGACTGTGTGGATTCGATGGCCTGGAACGTCAGACCCACAGGAGTATAAGGCTCTAGTGGACACTGGTGCACAGTGCACGCTAATGCCATCAAACTATAGAGGGGCAGAACCCATTTGTATTTCTGGAGTGACAGGGGGATCCCAACAGCTAACTGTACTGGAAGCTGAAGTGAGCCTAACTGGGAATGAGTGGCAAAAGCACCCCATTGTGACTGGCCCAGACGCTCCGTGCATCCTTGGCATAGACTACCTCAGGAGAGGGTATTTCAAGGACCCAAAAGGGTACCGGTGGGCTTTTGGTATAGCTGCTTTGGAGACAGAGGAAATTAAACAGTTGTCCACCTTGCCCGGTCTCTCAGAGGACCCTTCGATTGTAGGGTTGCTGAAGGTTGAGGAACAACAGGTGCCAATTGCTACCACAACTGTGCACAGGCGGCAATATCGCACCAACCGAGACTCCCTGATTCCCATCCATAACCTGATTCGTCGACTGGAGAGCCAGGGAGTGATCAGCAAGACTCGCTCACCCTTTAACAGTCCCATATGGCCAGTGCGAAAGTCTAATGGGGAGTGGAGACTAACAGTGGACTATCGTGGCCTGAACGAAGTTACACCGCCGCTGAGTGCTGCCGTGCCAGACATGCTAGAACTCCAATATGAACTGGAGTCAAAGGCAGCTAAGTGGTATGCCACAATTGATATTGCTAATGCATTTTTCTCCATCCCTTTGGCAGCAGAGTGCAGATCCCAGTTTGCTTTTACCTGGGGGGGTGTTCAGTACACCTGGAACCGACTGCCCCAGGGGTGGAAGCACAGCCCCACCATTTGCCATGGACTGATCCAGACAGCACTGGAACAGGGTGAAGCTCCAGAACATCTGCAGTACATTGATGACATCATTGTGTGGGGCAACACAGCAGAAGAAGTTTTTGAGAAGGGAAAGAAAATAGTCCAAATCCTTCTGAAGGCTGGTTTTACCATAAAACAGAGTAAGGTCAAGGGGCCTGCACAGGAGATCCAGTTTTTAGGAATAAAATGGCAAGATGGACGTCGTCAGATCCCAATGGATGTGATCAACAAAATAACAGCTATGTCCCCACCAACTAGCAAAAAGGAAACACAAGCTTTCTTAGGCGTTGTGGGTTTTTGGAGAATGCATATTCCAAATTACAGCCAGATCGTAAGCCCTCTCTATCAAGTGACCCGGAAGAAGAACGAATTCAAATGGGGCCCTGAGCAACAACAAGCCTTGGAACAAATTAAACGTGAGATAGTTCATGCAGTAGCCCTTGGGCCAGTCCGGGCAGGGCAGGATATTAAAAATGTGCTCTACACTGCAGCCGGGGAGAATGGCCCTACCTGGAGCCTCTGGCAGAAAGCACCAGGGGAGACTCGAGGTCGACCCCTAGGGTTTTGGAGTCGGGGATACAGAGGATCCGAAGCCCGCTATACTCCAACTGAGAAAGAGATACTGGCAGCATATGAAGGGGTTCGAGCTGCTTCAGAAGTGGTTGGTACTGAAGCAGAGCTCCTGCTGGCACCCCGACTGCTGGTGTTGGGCTGGATGTTCAAAGGGAGGGTCCCCTCTACACATGATGCAACTGATGCGACATGGAGTAAGTGGGTTGCATTGATCACACAACGGGCTCGAATAGGAAACCCCAGTCGCCCAGGAATCTTGGAAGTGATCATGGACTGGCCAGAAGGAAAAAACCTTAGAATATCACCAGAGGAGGAGGTGACACGTGCTGAAGAGGCCCCACTGTATAATAAATTGCCAGAAAATGAAAAGCAATATGCCCTGTTCACTGATGGGTCCTGTCGTCTTGTGGGAAAGCATCGGAGGTGGAAAGCTGCTGTATGGAGTCCTATACGACAAGTCGCAGAAACTGCTGAAGGAGAAGGGGAGTCGAGTCAGTTTGCAGAGGTGGGAGCCATCCAGCTGGCTTTAGATATTGCTGAAAGAGAAAAGTGGCCAGTCCTTTATCTCTATACTGACTCATGGATGGTGGCAAATGCCCTGTGGGGGTGGCTGCAGCAATGGAAGCAGAGCAACTGGCAGCACAGAGGCAAACCAATCTGGGCTGCTGCATTGTGGCAAGATATTGCTGCCCGGGTAGAGAAGCTGGTTGTAAAAGTTCATCATGTAGATGCTCATTTACCTAAGAGTTTGGCCACTGAAGAACATCAAAACAACCAGCAGGTGGATCAGGCTGCTAAGATTGAAGTGGCTCAGGTGGATCTGGACTGGCAACATAAGGGTGAGTTAGTTACAGCTCGGTGGGCCCATGATGCCTCAGGCCATCAAGGAAGGGATGCAACATATAGATGGGCTCGTGATCGAGGGGTGGACTTAACTATGGACAGTATTGCACAGGTTATTCATGAGTGTGAAACATGCGCTGCAATCAAGCAAGCCAAGCAGTTCAAGCCCCTCGGGTATAGTGAACGATGGCTGAAATATAAATATGGGGAGGCCTGGCAGATTGATTACATCACGCTCCCACAGACCCGCCAAGGCAAGCGCTATGTGCTCACCATGGTGGAAGCAACCACTGGATGGTTGGAAACATATCCCGTGCCCCATGCCACCGCCCGGAACACCATCCTGGGCCTTGAAAAGCAAGTCCTGTGGCGACATGGCACCCCAGAAAGAATTGAGTCAGACAACGGGACTCATTTCCGAAACAACCTCATAGACACCTGGGCCAAAGAGCACGGCATTGAGTGGGTGTATCACATCCCCTACCATGCACCAGCCTCCGGGAAAATTGAGTGATACAATGGATTGTTAAAGACTACCCTGAGAGCAATGGGTGCTGGGACATTTAAACATTGGGATACGCATTTAGCAAAAGCCACCTGGTTAGTCAACACCAGGGGATCTGCCAATCGAGCTGGCCCTGCCCAATCAAAACTTTTACGTACTGTAGAAGGAGATAAAGTTCCTGTAGTGCACATAAGAAATATGCTGGGGAAGACAGTCTGGGTTACTTCCCCCTCTGGCAAAGGCAAACCCATTTGTGGGATTGCTTTTGCTCAAGGACCTGGGTGCACTTGGTGGGTGATGTGAAAGGATGGGGAAGCCCAATGTGTACCTCAAGGGAATTTGATTTTGGGTGAAAATAGCTAATGAACTGAATTGTATGATATTAATTGCTTTATAATACTGTATGTTATCTCTTAACTGTATGTTATCTCTTAACTGCATGTTAATATAATAATATAGTAGGTTAATATTAAGTATATAATACTATATATTATGATTGCTATATGCCGCATCAATGGTATTGCAGTAAGAATTGCCCAGCTTAATGAAAATGCACTTTGATGAAACCATGTTGGAATGAGAACTGACTTCAGCATGCAACAGTCCAACACTGCACACCACCTCTCCTGCTCTGAAAGACTGTGATGACAGATGGAACCCAAAGTCATGGGCTAAATGAACTCAATGGACATTTTAGAGGGATGGGCCATAGACGAAGGGAATGATATCTGTGTGTATATCAAGATAGGGAAAGCGGTGGTGATTAATTGGAACACATTGGAAAGGGGAGGGCCTGTGCATGACGTAGATGGTATAGAATAAGGGGTGGATACTGTCCTAGTTTTGGCTGGGATAGAGTTAATTTTCTTCCTAGCAGCAGGCATAGTGCTGTGTTTTGGATTTAGTAGGAGAAGAATGTTGATAACATGCTGATGTTTTTAGTTGTTGCTGAGTACTGCTTATGCTAGTCAAGGACTTTTTCAGCTTCCCATGCTCTGCCAGGCGCACAAGAAACTGGGAGGGGGCACAGCCAGAAGAGTTGATCCAAACTGACCAAAGGGCTATTCCATACCATATGACGTCATGCTCAGTATATAAACTGGGGGGGGGTTGGCCGGGGAGCAGCGACCGCTGCTCGGGAACTGTCTGGGTATCGGTCGTCGGGTGGTGAGCAATTGCATTGTGCATCACTTGCTTTGTATGTTATTATTACTATTATTATTATATTGTTATTATTATTATTTTACTTTATTTTATTTCAATTATTAAACTGTTCTTATCTCAACCCAGGAGTGTTTCTCACTCTTACTCCTCCGATTCTCTCCCCCATCCCATCAGGGTAGGGGGAGTGAGCGAGCGGCTGCGTGGTACTGAGTTGCTGGCTGGGACTAAACCACGACAACCCTCTTGGTCAGATATCTGGAGTTGTCTCTCTGAACTTATTACAGAAAATGACAGAATCACTTTGAAGCACCTATTTCCTCCTTCCTTTTACAATGCCTCCAGAAGAGGCATTAGTTGTTCTAGGTGCGTAGTTCATCTTTATGAGGCTGCTATGCCAGTGCATCCCTCTCTAACATCTGGGACTCTTGAGAGTAATGTGAGGCTTGAAAGGAGTGGCTGAATGGTGCTGTGCACAAGCTGTAAAAGCAGGTCTTACAAGTGCAGCCTGTCCAGCAGTTGCCTTTTGTTCCCATGCTGTCCCTCCCCTTTGGGAAGGCTGACTAACGGAGTACAGGAGCTGGCTATGATTCCTTTGCTTCCAATTTTCGATTGGTAGTGAAAGCCTCTTGCCCATGGAGTGACCATCTGCAACTCTTTGGAGTGGCTGAGTGTTGGTAGATGTTTACCTCCCTATCTTGTCTGTGAAGGCATGGCTGGCTCAGAGTAGGCTTCCTATATGCTTGCAGCAGGGTGGGTGGGCTGTCTGTGTTGCTCCATGGCCAAGTGTAGAGTCCGTGGTGAGTGTGTGCAGGCATGTGAAGGGAGGGAGGAAGGTGGTGCTTGTGCTGGCCATTGTGTGCCCTGCAAATGCATGTGTCAATATAGCACTAATGCTCCTGCCCCTGGATACATCTGGGAAGCAAGTAAACTTCTCCAGGAGCATTCTCCAAGGTGATAATAAGGTCAAAGGCAGCACTGCCAGGCATCTTCCCCTGAGGTAGCAAGCCACCTCTGGCTGCAATTATAAATTCTGGGTTGCCAGGGTGCTTGCAGATAAATGAGTCAGTAAGTTGACTCCTGGTTGAGTAGTTGAAGGTGTTCTTGTTATTCTTGGGGGCAGATAAAGAGTTTTCTGGTAGTGTTCTTTCTCCTTATGCCCTGCTACTGTCCTGTATCTCTGCAGTGTGGGGAGAGAGAGCGGGGACTATGGATGTGTGTTGTGACAGGTCTTCCAAAGTGCTCACTGCCTGCACTGCTCACTGATTGCCACTGATACATTCCCTGCCACTCCTCCTTGTTGTGTGTGCTGCATGTGCAGTTCTGTACAGTGGAAAGCTGTTCCCTCTTCACTAAAATGTAGTTTGGCCTTTGTGGACAGAGGGCTGGAGCAAGCAACTTACAATACAGAGCATAGTTGTATACTCTAAGTTGGCCAGATACACAACAGACTCAGGCCTTACCAAACTGCCTTATACATCCTTTTTTCCTTTCCACCTACAGTGACCACTGTTATTTCATCACTGATTCTGCATTTCAATGACATGTTCTCTCGCCAGAACTGAGCAGCAATACAGTTTCAACTGCTTGGGTGACAGAGGTCTGTTGGCATCTTGATAATGGAGTTGAGATGCCTCTACTTGCCCAGCAGCATACTGGAGTATGACCTTTAAAAGTTGATTTTTTTTTTTTTTTTTTGGTAGGGTTTATTTAGTGAACATCACCTAGAAGCGGTCTGTGGAATTTCTACCTAGAGGCTTGAAGACAGGAGAAGTTGAGAAGTGTTGAGAAGACTGCAGAAGAAATAGAGACCTCGGGGTAATGTAGGAAGCTAAATAGAGATAGCTGTATAGTTGAGCAGCCCATTAACTACAGTGGTGCCATTGCTGGTAACAGAATATAGGCTTTGTATTGACTCTGGAAGGCTTCTAGACTATGACTTAGCAAGTTTATTTTGTGTGGACTCTTCTGCCTTATCTAGACTTTTGTTTTAGCTTGTTTAGCTGAAACAACAATACTTTAACAACCAGATAACTATTATGTACCTTCTTTAGCGTTAGCTAGCATTATGCACTTGTGTAGTGGTATAATAATTTTGATGTTCTTCTGCAAATAATAGGTGGCAATACCAAGCAGTTCATTTGTGTACAGTAAACTGCCTATGAGCCTAGAATAATAATGTTGTGAATTGGAGTACAAGTGAAGGATGATAGCAGAGGCCTTGAAAATACAAGAACAGGAAGATAGCAGAGGCTATAAACAAATCACCAGTGGTCAGTTATTAGTCATGAAAGTAACGCAACCTTGGGAGCTCAGTAAAACCATTTTTAAGGATAACAGAACAAAACCCAAATATCCAGCATATGTAAAACAGTATATATAGTACATTTAGAAAAAAATCTTGAACTATGGACCATGAAGAAAAGAGTAAGGTGTAGTGCATGTTAACATAAAAAAGTAACAGTCAAACAGACTCTGAAGTGAGGAGAAAAGAAACACCACCATCAATATCCTCCTCTGCTGATACTCCTCCTCTTGTTCATGAGGAGGACTGGTGCAGTAAATGGTTAGTATAACAGCAGAAGTAGTAGGAGTGTGTGTGTGTCAATTTTAACTGTATAATTTTGAGACTTTTTCAGTGGAGTTTTCTTTTGTGTTCCTCCTTTTTCTGTAATGGTTATATCTGAACTAATAATAATTATTTGATTAGAATGTTAAAATTATAATTAGACTAATAATAAATTATTGGTTTTGCATAAAAAATCTGTTTCTGTAGCCCGCATAAACTGCACATGGTGCAGAGTAATAGGGGACAGGCTAGAATCACTTCTAACTGTCCAGAAAAGTGGTCCTTTGTATCATTGCTCCTGACTATTATTGAGGTTAGAGATGGTGAGACAGAATGATTTGGACAGTTGGAGTTACAAGGACAGGCTGGGTAAGGGGGACAGGAAGATGTCACAGGGCTCTGCTCTGGAGTTACAAGTAAGAAGAATAACTGTTTTAAAATACATAGTCAAGCAGGGTAAACATTATAGCAAGAAATGAAGCTCCATCTAGCGTTATATATTCCATGCTATTTCATGATCTCTTCTATTATAATACTATCTATACCTATTATCTATCTCCAATTTGTGTTATCTGTTACTAGTCAGAGGTGGACAAATTGCCAGTTTTATTGGTCAGAAGGCAGAAATGCTCAATGGTATTTGTAATCTATGGTTAGAAAAAGACTGGCATGATTTATTTATCATAACCTCTGCTAAAAGTAAACATTTTAAAAATCATCTGTCCAAGGTAATTTGCATACAGGAGTTTTAAAAGAGCAGATTGAATGGTTCTTCCAATAAATCTGGAAATTGTTATGAAATTCAAGAGATATAGAAGAAAACTAGAATGCCAATATTTGAAAAAGGTTGAACAAGAGTACCTAGGATTTTGTCCGCTGGTACTGATTGGGGCAAAATGAGGTCCTAACTGATGCAAGATGTTAAAGTACTTAATGAAGTTAATGCTAATCAACAGGTGTCAAGTTGACGAAAGACTCTCTCAAACTACCAGTTTGAAACAATATGTTTAGATGTGATAGAAATCACAGTATTAATACATTTTTGTAAAAGATTTAATTTTACACAAGCTTAATTAATGGAGTAGTAGAAGCCTGGTCCCAGTAGGCTGCTTTAGCGCTCCTGAAGTAAATGTATGCAGTCTCAGACATCAGTAACACAAATCAAGTAATGCAGGAGCTCCAGGGGCCTTCTGACAGAAAAGTAGGCCAGCCAGGAGGTGAGCAAGTGATATGAAAGAGATGTATAACCTTAGATGAAGGAATTCTGTCTCTGTATCAGTAAACTAAGCAGTACCAGCCATGGGCACTCAGCTGTAATCATCCATGTTATTAAATTGACACTAGGGAGTTCTTAGAGACTACAGTATAGCTGCACACATTCCCCAGCAGTGGAAATGCATCATATTGATGGTTATTTCTAAGAACAATCATAATGAACACACCTTTTGGCACCTGTAACATTAAAAGATTTATTTCATGTAGAATTTTATGTTGCCAGGATCTCAAAAGAGGCTTCATTGTTAAATAGCTACTCAGATTCATACCACTGAGCAGTCTCGGGGCTGGAGGTCATCATTTAGCTCTGCTGTTCCTACCTCTTTCCCAGCCACTGCTACCATGACACAAAGAGGACAGCATGCCACCATAAGGTTATTAAGCAGTCTTCCATGTATACAGTACCTTACAATAGCAAAACAGCTGGGGAGTTGCCCCTTGTCCTGCCAGCAGTTGTCTTTTACCATGCTGAAGTCAAGCATAATTTTTTTTTAACCTTCTTTCTGAACTGCTTGCTGCTCCTCATTAAGCTAAGTAATCATGGTGAGTCAGCATGGCATAATAGATGCACTAGTATGAGCCCTTGTGTTGAAACCATGTTCCATGTCACACTCCTGTTACGAATTCAGAAATGCTTCTCTAGCGCTTCTTTGACCAAGTTGCATTTCATGGGGGGCTTTTCTCATATGGATTGCTATTTCTGCTTTAAACGAGATTGCAGGATGCTGTGCGGCTGGCCACATGCTTATCATGCACAGTTGATAAGAAATAATAAGACAAGTTGGGGAAAAAAAGACATTTTAGTAGTTAACAGCCAGCACTAACTTCCAGAGCAATATATGACATTTGGGTCTTGTTTTTTTCTCTGACTTAGCATGCAGTAGAAAGTTTGATGAGTGAATGCAAGGGGTGCACAATAGCCCTTTGAAGAGAATCAACCTTACCATACAGTAGCATGTTTAATAGAAATTGATGATTTCATTCTGGAGCAAGACCTGGATGTCTTAATACATGTAGGAAGTTTCTGAAGTACATAATGGCCCAAGCCTGCGTTATTGTCTGATGGGTATAAAACGGTATGTTTAAGGCAATTCCTTCTTTTGCAACTGCATTAACTATTGAAGATAAGCTTTGCTATTGTGTGTGGGTGAAGAGATCAGAATCATTATTTACTGTGTCTTCTGGTAAATTGTGTGCTCGAATCCAATTCTGTCATTGTCAGCTCTAGTTGTCAGGCTGAACATTGAAGAAACAATGTCCTCTAATACATTATTGCAAGCATCTTGTTCAGCATCAGTCAAAGTACGGTTTGAGATATAGCTGACAAGGAGTTCAGGAGTGCCTTTCTATTATATCTGGAGCCTCCTTTGATTGGCTTCGCTTCCTGCAAATCACAGTCTGATATCCAGACTGATACCTGATATAGATGGGAAGATGCTTGATATTTGTTACTCCAGCAGAGAAAGTTAACATCTGCCATGAATAAATCAAGAACATTTGTTTTGTTGCTGCTGCTTCTTTTGTCTCCTGTTGGCATTATCAGTGTCATGGTTTAACCTCAGCCAGCAACTAAACACCACACAGCTGCTCGCTCACTCCTCCTGCCCCAGTGGGATGGGGGAGAGAATCAGAAGGGTAAAGGTGAGAAACTTGTGGGTTGAGATAAGAACAGTTTAATAATTGAAATAAAAGGAAGTAAAATAGTAGTAGTAGTAGTAGTAACAATAATATACAAAGCAAGTGATGCACAATGTGATTGCTCACTACCCACTGACTGATGCCCAGCCTATCCCTGAGCAGTGATCAGTGTCCCCTGGCCAACTCCTTTCAATTTATATACTGAGCATGATGTCATATGGTATGGAATATCCCTTTGGCCAGTTTGGGTCAGCTGTCCTGGCTGTGCCCCCTCCCAGCTTCTCGCTGGCAGAGCATGGGAAGTTGAAAAGTCCTTGACTTAGTGTAAGCACTACTTAGCAACAACTAAACCATCAGTGTGTTATCAACGTTGTTCTCATCCTAAATCCAAACCACAGCACTATGCCAGCTACTAGGAAGAAAATTAACTCTATCCCAGCCAAAGCCAGGACACAGAGATAACCAATTATAGTGTCAACAGTTTCAGTGTTACTTCTGTCATCTACTGACTGTTGCATGGGCAGCAGCTTGTTGCTGAAAAGAAAGTTGCAGTCTCCTTCATGATCAGTGGCATGACAGCGGGCAGGATGTCACCTTTCCTTGTCTTCCTGTGTTCTTCACTTACCATGCTAACAGATCAGTGGCATCATGCAATGATATGAGCTACATCTTATACCAGAAGCTGCTATGTGGTGCATTAATTTGCTCTCAGGGAAAATTGTTCAAGGCATATATTCCCTGTGGCATTTTCATGGTCACTGTATTCCATTGCAGGGACACCCTCCACTAGATCAGGTTGCTCAAAGCCTCATCCAACCTGGCCTTGAACACTTCTAGGGAGGGGCCATCCACAACTTCTCTGGGCAACCTGTTCCAATGTCTCACCACCCTCACAGTAAAGAATTTCTTCCTTATACCTAATCTAAATCTACCCTCTTTCAGTTTAAAACTGTTACCCTTTGTCCTATCACTACACTCCCTGATAAAGAGTCCCTCCCCATCTTTCCTGTAGGCCCCCTTTAAGTACTGGAATGCCACTATAAGGTATCCCGGGAGCCTTCTCTTCTCCAGGCTGAACAAATCCAACTCTCTCAGCCTTTCCTCATGGGAGAGGTGTTCCATCCCTCGGATCATTTTTGTGGCCCTCCTCTAGACCCATTCCAACAGGTCCATGTCCTTCTTGTACTGACAACTCCAGAGCTGGATGTGGTGCGCCAGGTGAGGTCTCACCAGAGCAGAGGGGCAGAATCACCTCCCTTGACCTGCTGGCCAAGCTTCTTTTGATGCAGCCCAGGGTGCTGATTGGCCTTCTGGGCTGTGAGCAGACATTGCCAGCTCATATACAGTTTTTCATCCACCAGTATCCCCTAGACCTGCTCCGCAATGCTGCTCTCAATTCACTCATCCCCCAGCCTGTATCCGTGTTTGGGATTTCACCAACCCAGGTGCAGGATCTTGCACTTGGCCTTGTTGAACTTCGTGAGTTCACACAGGCCCACCTCTCTAGCCTGTCAGGGTCCCTGTGGATGGCATCCCTTCCTTCTAGAGCATCAACCACACCACTCAGCTTGGTGTCATCTGCAAACTTGCTGAGGGTGCGCTCAATCCCACTGTCTGTGTCCCCGACAAAGATGTTAAATAATTACTGGTCCCAGTACAGACCCCCTGAGGGACACCACTCATCACTGGTCTCCATCCAGACATCAAGCCGTTGACCGCAACTCTTTAAGTGTGACCACCTAGCCAACTGCTTATGCACTGAGTGGTCCACCTGTCAAATCCATGTTCTCCATTTTAGAGACAAGGATATTGTGCGGGACAGCATATTGTCTGGGAGTAGGTCAGTTGCATGACAGAAGATTATGTTTTGTATGTCTTAAACCCTAAATACTGCTCAGTGGAAGGTAGGCTTTGGGTCTGAGCAGGTATTTCTAATAGGATAAAGGAGCCTTCAAGATTCTGGAAGGAAACTGGTCCCACTTGTTGAACTAAGGGCAGAGACAGAACCTGTTAATTTTAACTTACCTTCATAGAAAGTTAGAGTTAAGTTTTTTTCAGATGGAAGTGTCTGTGTTCTTGAAAAGAGTTTCAAGCACTGTGTTGGCTAATTTGAAGAAAAAGTGAAATTGTTTTCTTCTGTTGATTCTAATTATGCAAGGTTACTGTATTACTTTGATTTGATAGAAGATTCAGTTGCCAAGCTGTAGCACTGGGGCTTTTTCTGAGCTGGCTGCCAGGGGGTATGACTAGCTGACACACATAACTTTTGAGGATATCAAAAATCAGAAACTTATCTTGTTATTTAAGGAAACATGTTTAAGTATTTACTTGGTAAAGAACCTTATTGCACCTGAAGATATTTCAAAACAAAAAATGTTACCAAAACTAGGATACAAAGACTAAACTAAATGCCTTATAGTTAAGTAAGTCAGGTTTGATATTAGACTGGAGTTACATTACTAAGTTTATGGAAGAAAAATCAGCTAAATTCAATAAAGTTTTCAAAAGGTAAGAGATGCATTTCAGTTACAAAGCCTAATGAATGGGATTTTTAAAGTTGATCAAATGCCAAATGTGAATGTTTAAGTGTCATAATAATAAATCTCAATTCTTATCTTCTGCATTGCCATCTTTACTTCCAGTGAAGTGTCCCTAATTCTTTAGAGGAAGGAGGATGTGTTTTGTGAGACTTCAGTGAGGAGATCTTCTCTTGAAAGATATTACTAAACCTGGTCACCATGAAGGGCTTTTGAGGATAGCCTTGTAGGACATTGGGCAACTCATGCCGTCACTGGGGAGATCTTGTGGTACATGTAAGAACTGTATGTGGGGGCAGACGAATGGTGACTCAGGATATTGGTAGAGAGCCAAAGCCATTTAGATGTTTGAATGGAACTGGCTTTTTGATATGTAGTGCCTATTCAGAGATCCTATTCTCTACTTTGAAGTAACACAGACGGATCACAAGTACGGAGGAAGACTCCTGAGAACAGCAGTGAGATTTTGCACTAAATGGAGGCTACCTGTTACCAGGCTTCCACGAAGAACTGATGCAGAGTTGGGTGAGTGGTGGAGAGGTCTTGATGTATGCCTTAACTGATTCATGAAGGCACTGTCTTCTGCAGAAAGCAGTTCAATCTCAATAAAATAGGAGAGAATCTAATCTTGATCATGCGTAGCTATCTTCTTTCAGATGTTTTTCAAAGTTCCTATGGTCTTTTGGTTATGGTGTTATCCCCATCAAGAGTACGGCAAATCCTCAGCACAGTATCACTTGCACCTCATAGCCTGACTCATCTCCTGACACAGAAGTGAGTGACATACAAAAGCACAACCTTTGTTAGGACTGTGGGCAAAGGAACTTGAACATATCCTCCAACCTCTAAGGGGGCATACGTCATATGAGCCCAAAAGCTGGAGATCTGGAGGAGGGGAGAAACAAGAACCCTGTTGGCTACAGTATTCATTACAGTGGATGGTAAGGTCTAGAAGGGCTGATGCCCCCTGTAGCTTTACTCAGTCTTCTGTCCCAAACATTGGTGATGGTGGTAGGCAGCCAAGAACAAAGACCAGACACTGTGGCAGGTGTGGTAGCAGTGGTAGCCTCTCCGTCTCTTTTCTCTTTGGCAAACAGACACATGGAAGCATCCCTAATGAACACTACAGCTATATTCCCTGCTATCAGGACCTGACTTTTGAACTGAGGCAAAGAAGTGCTTAGAGGCAGCAGAGATTTAATCCAACCAACATTCATATATATTAGCAGCTGTTAGATGGCAATCTCTGTTCTTCACTTCGTTTTCAACAGAAAACTCATTTCATATAATTGTAAAAGTTGTCTCATAACATTACCCATTATGTTAATTTTCTGTGCATGACTTTGAGTGCTGATTGCCAGTCACAATATTCAACTTTTAAAAATAAATAAAAAGCCTTAGAATTTAAATAGACATACTTGAAGTCCTTCCCTTCAACTTTCCTGGACAATTCAAGTGTACAGCTTATATTTAAACCATGCAAGTAGATCTTGGAAAGGCTGTGGATGTCATTTACCTGGACTTTAGCAAAGCTTTTGACACCGTCTCCCATAATATTCTCCTTGGGAAGCTGGCAGCTCACAGCTTGGACGGGCGTAGTCTTCGCTGGGTAAAAAACTGGTTGGGTGGCTGAGCCCAGAGAGTTGTGGTAAATGGAGTTAAGTCCAGTTGGCAGCTGGTCACGAGCGGTGTTCCCCAGGGCTCTGTTTTGGGGCCAGCCTTGTTTAATATCTTTATCGATGATCTGGATGAAGGGATTGAGTGTGCCCTCAGTAAGTTTGCAGATGACACCAAACTGGGTGGGAGTGTGGGTCTGCTGGAGGGTAGGATGGCCCTGCAGAGGGACCTGGACAGGCTGGATCGATGGGCCGTGGCCAACTGTATGAGGTTCAACAAGGCCAAGTGCCGGGTCCTGCATTTCCGTCACAACAACCCCATGCAACGCTACAGGCTTGGGGAAGAGTGGCTGGAAAGCTGCCTGGCTGAAAAGGACTTGGGGGTGTTGGTTGACAGCCGGCTGAACATGAGCCAGCAGTGTGCCCAGGTGGCCAAGAAGGCCAACAGCATCCTGGCTTGTATCAGGAATGCTGTGGCCAGCAGGAGCAGGGAGGTGATTGTCCCCCTGTACTTGGTGCTGGTGAGGCCGCACCTGGAACACTGTGTCCAGTTTTGGGCCCCTCAATGCAAGAAAGACATTGAGGTGCTGGAGCGTGTTCAGAGAAGGGCAAGGAAGCTGGTGAAGGGTCTGGAGCACAGGCCTTATGAGGAGCGGCTGAGGGAACTGGGGTTGTTTAGTCTGGAGAAGAGGAGGCTGAGGGGAGACCTTATGGCTCTCTACAACTACCTGAAAGGAGGTTGTAGTGAGGTGGGTGTTGGTCTCTTCTCCCATGTAGTTAGCGATAGGATCAGAGGAAATGGGCTCAAGCTGCACCAGGGGAGGTTTAGGTTGGATATTAGGAAAAATTTCTTCACAGAAAGGGTGATCAAACATTGGAACAGGCTTCCCAGAGAGGTGGTGGAGTCCCCATCCCTGGAAGTGTTCAAAAAACAGGTAGACGTGGCACTTTGGGACATGGTATAGTCTAGTCTACCCTTAATTGGTTTAGTGTGGACTTGGTAGTGTAGGTTAATGGTTGGACTGGATGATCTTAAAGGTCTTTTCCAACCTAAATGATTCTATGATTCTATGATCTTACCTTGGAATAATTTTTTGTCAGCTAGCCTCAGTTTGGAAAAGTTCTGATTACATTACCAGTGGAGGAAAAAAGCCCAACACTTACATCTCTAACACTACTGAAACTCCCAAAAGAATTAACGTTAAGTATGTGCGATCACTTGTTCAAAACCTGCTATGCTTTTGGCAAGGCAAATATATTAATGTGTGTAAGTAGCTTTACTGTAAAAATTGACAACTAGAGAAGCAAATGAAAAAGAATATTCATTATTCAGCAAAAATAAAATTAAGTTCAAGGTTGTAATCAGTTTCATCAAGTTTCTTCTAATCTAAACATAGAAAGATGCTTGTTAATGCTTTTTTTCTGATAGTAACATTTCTTCTATTTTGGCGCTGGTATGTAGATCAAACAGCTGAACTGGAGGAACATCTTTTAGGACAGAAAAAGCTATTTTAAAATTGCCTCTGTACGAAATTGTTTTATTGTTGATAAGCTGTACATTTTGTAAATGTATGTATACTGTGCAAAGTGTTTTCCTAGTGTGGCTTAGTTCCTTATATAAAGCAAACTTGTAATCATGTAAAAAGACAGATTTGAAAAGTCATCTTTTCCGTGAAAATGTGGGGGTTTTAATCTTGACTACAATAAAGATCAACCCTTCTTGATCTGAGGATTGACAGTACAATAAAACAAATTTCTCCATTATTATTAATGTTGCTGCTTGATTGTGCCTGATTTTTGTCCATTCCTCTGGTGATCATTTGCTGTGCTTTTTGCTCTTTCCCCTCCTTTTCTTCTATTTTAACTTAATTGTCTTTTGTTAATATGGTGTATGCTATATCAGTCTTCTGAAATGCTTGTGAATATGTTTGGTTTCTGTTTTCTATAGACTTTTCTCTTTGTGCTGTGCTTGTTTTTCTTCTTCTAGGTTGGAACCTGTTGACCCTTACAATGGCATATTTTTTTTTCCCTTTTTTATCTAATCCTTTCCAGAATGACTTTTAACAATATCTGGCAGAAATGTAACACCCAAGAAATTATTCTGTATTTACATTTCATTTGTATGGGAGATGTATGTTGATTTTTCTCTAAGCATCAGGTTACCATCCAGTGTTCTGTATGTCTATACATAGTAATCGGGGAAGCAATAGCAAATAAACTCACTATATGGTATGCATGTAAGCTATTAGATTTCTTTGTATTTACCCAGTCTGATGATTCTTTTGCCATATAGCAAAGTAAAATTCCGTCTACCACTGCACACTGCAGATACCTTCTTTACTTCCTTGGGACCAATTTTATTTTCTGTACATCTGTGGTTATGTTAAAAACGTGTTGCAAACACAAAGTCTTCTACGTTCAGCTAATGTGTTTAGACTAAGTCACCATGACTTTTATGGCCCTCATATTCAGGGTCAATTCCTATGAATGTCACATATGCAAAGCTATTCTTTTCTTTTTTTACTATCGGTCTCAATGCCAAACACTCCAGTTACATCTGGAGAGGTTACAAGCACTCCAACCTCCCGTGTTCTGCAAACAGATAGTGTACTTCTTGGCATCTGTCTTCTACTGTGCTGGCTCATTCAGCTGAGAGCATAAAGTGCTATTGTGATATGGAAAGCCCCTTCACATAATTTTATCAGAAGCAGATTCAAGTATCAAAACATACAACAGGTTGAAAAATGCAAGGTGTAGGGCAAAAAAACCTATAAAGACCAAAAAAAAGCTTTTTACCCCATTTTTATTTTTTCATGC
This sequence comes from Pelecanus crispus, assembly GCF_030463565.1. Lineage (NCBI taxonomy): Eukaryota > Metazoa > Chordata > Aves > Pelecaniformes > Pelecanidae > Pelecanus > Pelecanus crispus. Next base: position 110,447,001 of record NC_134645.1, read on the forward strand.
CAAGCTTCTTCAAGTCTAAAATTCTAATAAGTGAATAGCATATTTTACCCATATTATTCCCTTTGATCACTTGTTACCAGAAGAATGCTGCTACATACTTCGCCTTTTTTTTCCTGTGTACTAGATTAGTCTTTGCTATCTGAAAACTATATTAAATACATACATTCTGTGTGAAACGAAAATGAGTGTTTTTGAAATAATGTTCACTTAAGCATCTGTTTTTATGTAATTAGTGTCATTAAGCATTCCAAATTAGTATACTACTCTAGCGAAACTCTACTAAAAAATACATATTATGAGTAATCCCCTTGTTTAAGTTTTCAGTGTGAAAAAACCAGACTTCTTAAAGAAAGTGAAGCCATATCTGGGGGAAGAAACAAGTGGAGTCCAATTTATTTTCTGATTTATTTTATAGTTTGAAAATTAATTGTATTGCGTTATCAAGTTATTTTAGCTTTGAATCTGTTTTACACAAAAAATAAAGGAGGCAGGAGGACAGATAAAGATTTAGCAACAAACAATTGTCAAAAACTGTCCACTTGTGTTGAAAATCACTACTTTGTTTTGAAGTTTGTGATCGATATTGTGCTATATATCTTGTTGTGGGTCCCACAACAAGCATCTCTTCCACTGACATTATCTCTTAATTATATCAGAACAAGAAGGAAGGTGGACTAACAGGCACATTTGAAGTGATTGAGTTCTTTTTCTTGAAAGTTTTATTCTAGATAAATGAAAGCTATTAGTTTGTTTCAGGATTAATTATGTGTCAGAGACAGAAGAATTTGTAGCAGTCTGTCACTAATCCTTTGTCTCTGAATCAATAAAAATATGTCACTAGAACCTGTGTAATGAACTGCTATAGGAAGGGGCACAGTCATAGAGAGAGAGAATTGAATCTGAGATTTCTGACACTACATCTTGAACTAGCCGTATTTGTGTGGTCATGTGATTAAGCTCGTGATTTCCATGTTTCACCATGGCATGCCAGGAAATACTCCAGATCTGTGTCTGTGCACATGGTAGTAATTTCAGTTATACTTACATCTCAGTTTTAATGTCTTGACATGTCCAGAATAACTGGGAGGTATGCCAATCACTACTGTCGCCACCGCAAAGCCTTAGCAAGGCTAGTGCAGTTGTTCACTACCTCAGATGCATTTTTCAGCGTGAGGATCAGTTTGCTTTTACATGGAGTCTTTCATACTGATGTTTAGTGATCAGATACATGTATTTTTTTCCCCTTCACTATATCCAGGAGAATCCCCAAATGTGAGGAGTTCTTGTTGGGCTGATATTTTGCTATGCATGGGACAGCTTCCAGAAGTGTCCTGTGCACATTGGCCAGCACCTGGAGTTTAGCTGAATGCTAATTTAGTGATTATGAAAGTTGAGCTACTGTTAGCCATTTGCCACCTTCTCTTGAAGGCCTGTAGAGGAGGCTTTTGAGATGGGCAGAAACCTAGACTGATGAACTAATAGTGTCATTTATGCACTGGCATATGCTTTAGTAATGGATTTACCATTCTCACCTGAGAAAAAAAGTTGCAGTCCTTTAGACAGCAGCAAACTGAGCTGGCAGTTAATAAGGCAACTCTGGCGTGTTTGCTGTAGGAGTCTCCAAAACTGTGACTGATTTGGTGCACCTTGTCTGGATAAAGGATGTTCCTATTACAATAGCTGAATTACAGATATTACATTATCCAGTTGAGCCAGAGCAGTTGATAGCATCCATTTGCCAAGTAATCGTCTATTGAGGAGTTTTTCAGAATATGCAAACAGGAGATGACTTTTTTTCCCCTGAGCTCCACCTGGCTGTTTCCCTGTCTGCAAGCTGAATCTCTGCTGTTCTCTTCTTTGCTCTCCTTTGCATGAACATTCTCACTGAATGTCTTGATACACCACTGGGCAATTGGCTGTGGTCTTGAAAAGGGGAAAAATTAAAAAAAAAGGCAAATCAGAAGCATCTGCAGTGAACATTTCACCACTGGGTTGCAGCAAGCCACCTCATACACACAGTGCAGCTGCTCTCCCTGGTTGCTGTGCCAGGGACAGTGCACGCCACTGATCCAAATTCTTCCCAGATAGAATGGGCAATATTAACAGTTTACAGTGCTCAGACAGGCAGATACAAAAATAAACCATTCATGGTAGGAAAAGACATCCATCCCTCTTTGCTGGTAGCAGTTTCTCCCAGTAGACCCAAGTGTTCAAATAAGTACCAAAAGTAAGTTTTCTTTGGTGCCTTCTGAGCTTTGCTGGAGTGGGAGGAAATTAAAAGAAATCTGGAGTTTTTTGAAAGAGGAGAACCTGATGTGAATAACATCTTTCAGATAATTCAGTAGCCAAAGACAGCAGCAAAGGGAATGACTTCAGCAGTCAAGCTACAGTCGGTATGAACCACTGAAGGTAAAAGGTACAATGTTGTGTATTAAAAAAAACACTTTTCACTGTGGAAAACACTGGGCTGGGTTTAAATTCATTCTTGAGAACTTAGTGCATCTGTGGGAGGAAACTTGAATGACTCTGGAAGGACTGTTACCAAAAAATCAATGAGAGTCATTGCTAATTGCAGGATATTTCACATCGTGTAGCCATTATGTCTCTCACATTTCCATCTGTTGTTTGTTTAATGTGGCCTGTTGTGTTTGTGCTAAGAGATTAGCAGGTTAACTAAAATGTTAATGTGAGCTCTAGCAGAGCCCAGAGAAAAAATTGGAAGCAGAGTGTCTGAATGTTAGAAGCCTATTATCTAAAATTTACAAATGCTGAAGGAAGCATCCATTGCCTGTAGCTTGCAAAGTGCTCTGAGTAGGCAAGGAATACACAGGCATCCATCATCCACAGAAGGGGTGCTGGGCAGCTAGCCATTTCATCTGCCATTGCCATCTACCTGCCAATCTCCTCTTCCCTGCCTATTCAGAGAAAACATATTGTGCAGAAACATTCTGCTGACATATAGTAGTAATAGCCCTACACATCCTTCCGTGATTTTGTTTTGTCCTTTTGTAACTGATTTTTTTGTATCTGAGGGCAAAGAGAAGCCCTAAAATGAACCAACCCCAAAACATCATTTGTAGTTGGCAACTGTAGTGAGCTCTGGGAGAAGAGGAGAACGGGCCTGGACTACTGATGGAACCACAGAAAAGAATAGTGTGCTACACCCTCAGCAAGCATGATTCATGCATAAGCTGCCTTCTTTGTAGTAGCTCCTGCAAGGTAAGTTTTTTCCTGATTTCTAACCCCCCCCAAATTGCCTTTTTTACATCTATGTGGTTCATTCAAGGAGCAGTGACCACTGACATCTCAGCTGTGATTTATCAAAGCATGGAAATACTTTGATGCTGTAAACAGAATGTCAGCTAATTGATGTAAAATTTCAGAAGGAAATAAAAGTTAGGGACTGCAGGGAATGCATTTCATGAGAAGGTAGAATCACAGTGCTGCTTTGATTTAGGTCCCTGGCTTCGCCAAAATTGCCTTTGATTTTTGGGAGTGTGGTCATATAAAATTCTAGTTTACCTTTCTTTAGCTGATGATCTACTTTTCTTGCTGCAAATTTTCAAAGAGAAGAATGTAATGCCCCCTTGCTCAGTGTACTTTTAATCAAAACAGCAGATGCTTCTTTTTCCTTTCTATTTCCATTCTTTCTTTGTAAAATGTCTGGAAAGAAGTAACAGACAATATTGACTGATACCTCATTTTGAAAACATTTTCCCAGGAAATGGATGCCGTATTGGGAACTTTCTGGAGTACAAGTTGTACATTAAATTTCTAGTTGCAAGTATCATTTCTTTAGAACCAAATGGAAACACTGGAGGTAGCTCCTTTTGTTTGCTGTCTATGAACTTGACAATTATCTCCCCTATCTCCTCCTCTGTATTTATCTACCCAGATTAAGTACTCCTTTTGTCACAGCTCGTGTTTTCTAGTTCCCTGAACTTCATTTGCCATAGCAGAGTAATTCAGCTGAGGCCTTGCAAAGGCTGGGGAGGGTGGAGAGAATATGCCACGTCCTGCAGGCTGTGGTTGGTTGCTTGACCTTGACTGGGGTTTGCTTTTTCCAGACCAGCTGCTATTCGATTATGTTCAGCATGTCCTACACTCTAATCCAGAAGAGCCATCTCTCTTTCAGATTATGTCAATAATCTGGATCATGCAAAATAACATTTTTTATGTTTATGATATTTGTGATAGAGACTCCTTTACATCCCATGTTCGTTTGGGAAGGGGATGGACTAGCACTTGTAGACTGAAGCTTCTATATTAATTGGTGCCCAAAGAGATTCCTTACTCTCAGAGCAGGATGAGAAAATGTCTTAGCACACTCTCTGTTTGTTGCCATTCATCTAATAAATACCGCTCTTATTCTTCAGTTCCTCACCAGATACATGCTTTCCTACAAGTCTAAAATGTTACTGAAATATTAGAAATACTTTACTTTAGACTACTGTATCTGTATTGTTACATTTATTTTAACATAAAGAAATACAGATGGTGGAAGAGTGAAAGTCAGACAAACCGGGTAATGACAGTGGTTAGCAGATTAGGGTATTAAATGATCTGTGGAGGAACTCTTAAGTGAGAGACAGAGAGGAGATGGATAACAAGATATTACTATTACTATTATTATTAGTCTTGTTAAAACCTCCTGACACCACATCCTCTTTCTGCTGATGCCTGGTGGTTTAATCAGTTCTGAAATGGTGTCAGGAGTGTCAGCTTCTCTTTGCTGTACTGAAACCATGCTCAGCTTTATACTTTTTAAAAAAAATTAGAAAGGACAAGTGGATTCTGTTCCTGTGTAAACATCTTTTTTCCTCTTCTAATCAGTGTAACATGTTGGCTAGCAAAGTAAAGAGAGATGAAAGCTTAGATCTGCAACGTTACATGATGGTGATAGGCGTAAAATAGGAATGATTTGGAGAAAACATTACAGACAGCTAGAGAGGGGAGGGATGAATAAGGCTGAGCAGATGTAGGGATTTTCCTGTTTTCTTCCTGCAGGCTGTGTGAGAGGTGATCTGGATCCAAAGCAGGGATCTGGCCTGATCTGTGTATTGCAACAGGTTGAGCGCTACAGTCTAATCAACGGCCTCTGCCTTGCTGCAGTGCCCATGCTAAAAATCAGATTCAGCCACTAGAGATTTTATGTGTGGACCCAAGACACATTGAAGCACTTTCATGAGTCCAGTGTCACACTAAATGATGTCCAGAATTAGCTTTGGGATCATTTTACGTTTGCTAGCATGATTTTACACCTTTGTTCTTTCTTCATTGGTCTGCAGCTCCATGTTACATCTGAATTTACTACATATGCCTGTTTTACACATTAGATACTATGTCTGTTTTCTCTTTGTTACCCCTAAATCCATTTTTATCCAGGTCCAGGTTTGCATTAACTGACCATGGGTGAGTTGTTCACAGCTGTGGACCCTCCAGTGCCAAGCCTGTGCCCCTCCTCTTACCACCCCATACCCATACTCCCCTGTACCACATCCTGTGTCTCCACTTCAGAAAGCCTGTGCAGTCATACCAGGCTTGTATTTCTTGCATTATGTCAGATGTCGTATCCTGAGCTGCATAAAAAGAAGCGTGGCCAGCAGGTCGAGGGGGGTGACTCTCTATCTCTCCTCTGCTTTCATGAGATCCCACCTGGAGTATTGTATCCAGCGCTGGGGCCTATAGTACAAGAAAGACATGGACCTGTTTGAGCAGGTCCAGTGAAAGGCCACAAAAATTATGAGAGGGCTCGAACATCTCTCCTGTGAAGAAAGGCTGAGAGAGTTGGGGTTGTTCAGCCTGGAGAAGAGAAGGCTCTGGACAGACCTTATTGTGGTCTTTCAATAAATAAAGGGGGCTCATAAGAAAGACAGAGAAAGACTTTTTACCAGGGCCTGTAGTGACAGGACAAGAGGCAACAGTTTTAAACTGAAAGAGGGTAGATTTAGACTGGACAAAAGGAGAAAATTGTTTATGATGAGGGTGGTGAGCCACTGGAACAGGTTGCGCAGAGGAGCTGTGGGTGACCCATCTCTGGAAGTATTCAAGGTCAGGTTGGATGGGTCTTTGAGCAGCCTGGTCTAGTGAAAGATGTGCCTGCCCATGGCAGGGGGGTTGGACTAGATGATCTTTGAAAGTCCATTCCAACCCAAATCTTTCTATGATTTTATGGTTCTATTGTATTAGTCATAAATATCTCATTCTACATCAAATAAATCTTTGTTACTGCTATGCATTTAGAACTATGGTTGTACTATACACAGATAAACAAAAGTAAAACACATTATATACAGACAACTGGCCAGCTAAAGAAATTGCTGTCACAACCAAACCAAGTAAAACAAAGTTCACACAAAGCAGGCTGGATAAGCCTCAGTTCTGAGGCTTTGCAAACTCAATACAAAGCTTATAACCTGTTACTAGCAATGGCAATACCACTGCCAGAGTTACAGCTCTGCAAGGCAAGAAGGAGCTGTTTGACAGTTTGTCATAGAAGTCATAAGGGAAAAATAAGTTTGTGGAAAGTGACTCCTGAAATGTGCTGACAAGTTCCCACAAAGTCTGTGGCTGCTTGGGAGAACTGGCTCTTCTGTGGCTCTTTACTCTGGGGTGGCTTCTGAATATTTTCACAGGCATCAGTGGTGCAAGGAATAAGAGGTTTGACGTTGTAAGTGGTTAGTGAATTAAGATCACAGCTGAGATGCTCTCAGGCAGTTTCACCACCTCACTTCCCAACCTAAGGGGTCCCCCATCAACTATGATTCAGGTTCAAAACCAGCCATATATGCAAGGTCAACAGCTCTGTTTAAATTCTTCCACAGTAGCAAAACCTGTGCTTTTTACAGCAGGAGCATTTTCTCCACTTAATAATAGCAGCAATCAATTTAGATCTAAAAGGCTATTTGCGTTTCTAGCTCTATTTCTGTTTTTACTTACTTTTTTCTTTCTCACAGGAATATCCTTTAGCTTCTATATGAAAGTAAAAAACCCACACAATATTTGCATTCCTTAAATACTCTATATAGATTTATAATATACTGTTTTCCTCTCTCTCTTCCCTATGCCCTTGTAATTGTCTCAGGAGCTGGTCAAGAAGACAGAGCTGGTATGCCAGGCTTTCCAGCAACTTTTCTGTCCTGTTCAGACAGCTGGCAAAGTAGCTCTCTTGTTCCTTTTATGCCACTGGAAATCCCACACCCACTGAGCCATCGATTTGCTGCCTTTTCAGTATGTTAAGATCTTTATATTAAAGGGTTTGCTTGTTGGAAATTACTGCAGTCTCAGAAATTTTTGAATAATTCTGTGCTGTCTTTATAAAAAACATGCTGACCCAAATGATACATTTCTCAGCAATTCTTCCCCTCTTACACATGAAAAAAATAGAAGTGGAATGTGAAGCTGTTACTAAATAGTTTACCTGGAAGAGAATGGGGAAGCTGATGGTATTTGGGATGGAGAGTCTGGGTGTTTCAGAACAGCTTGCTGCTGAGAGCTGGGAAGGTGGGAACCAGAGAAACAACAACATGATTATAGAACAACTTCAGTCAAGTGAGGTTTTTATTTTGCCATTGTTGTGTTCAAGTATATTGAAAACTTGAGCACATTTACTTCCAAAATTCAAAACAGCAGACAAAGGTCAATCTAAACCCATATTTTATTTGAATGACTTGGAGTTTAAATAACAGTAAACATAAAATTCAACAATAAAACTACCAGGTTTCCAAGACAACAAGTAATGATCTTTTAGTTTTTAAACATCAAACCCAGCAGTTAAGTCCTACTCAATATTATTGAAATGTTGTCAAAATTAAACACAGTTAATGATGTGAATCTAAATATCTAAACCATGCATACTGAAGAAGAATTAACCTACAGTGGTATTGGTGTACCCACACTTGCACCACCTTTTTTCCTTGTATCTCTCAAGCTGCTAGGTATTTTGTGTGATAGCCTAGATTCCCTAACTGTAGGAAATATGCATCAGGATATTGTTGTCCTGTTCTTGTTCTCTTCAGAATGTCTTTCCCCTTGTTTCACAGACAGTATGCAGAACAAAGCAAGCAGTCATTCAGAGGGCATTATGGACATTTCAGTTGATTCTGTGTCTTAAGGGTTTGTATTTAAATTATCTGTGCAGTTCTTGGCTATTAGGTGCTACTTAATAAGTCAAAGAAACAAGTTTTAACTCACATCATATATTCCCCAAAATTCTATTGCTTCAGAGTGACAGTACAATGTCATGGTTAGTCTGAAGGGTGAGATAGACATATTTTGATTTAATATAGTGAAGTGCCTTACCAATCAATTGAAGAGAAAATAGACACTAAGACTATGACCAAAACTGGCCATGATTTAGACAGTTCAACCTTACTGTAGCAACCTTTGGCCAGAAAACTGATGGGACTCTTTGCAATTGCACATGGGCGTAACTAACATAACATGGTTTGTATATGACTAGACAATAGATTGGTTCATAAAGTAGAGCTTGCATTCTAAAAGTAAGCAGTGAATCCTCCATCAAAGTCTGTGTTATCCTGGATTTCTTACACTGTGTCGCTGTCAGAAATCATTTCAAGAAGTAATAGGTTTAAACAGCTCAAGTCAACATAAGACTGTCAGAATTCTCAGACACTCCTTCTTGCTCAAAAAGGAGAGGAAAGAGGAAATTAGGAATTGAGACTGAAAAGTCTGTTACATGGAGATGCAGTATGATCACTGTGTTCCTGAAACTTTTAAAAGTAATTTTTGACTAGCACCTATGAGACAGTTTCCCAAGGTAGTGAACTAGGTAGCTTCTAATTTACCTTTGTCATCGGGCATTGATTTTTATCACTGAGTGCTGGTTTGAGAGAAAAAGAAAGACATAAGATTGTATTTTGAATATGATCTTCTGATTTCAGGTGTGGAATAAGAACCCACTTTCTGTTTATGCATAGATAAAGTTCTTCACGTGTTAATGACACGCTCTGCACAAATTTAGCCATGCAGTACTGTAAGCAACCAATTCTAAAGCCCTGACAGTGTCTTCATACATCACTCTTAATAGTGGGTTTGTTCTGAGAGATAATTCTTTAGACAAGCACGTCTGTCCATATAAACCTATTCTACATACTATGGGATAGATATTCCTCTGCTAATATGACAATGCTGTCATGCAATGTATCGTCAGCACTTTTCAACTCCATTTGGGCCTATCAATGTTATGCTAAGGTAGTTCAATAGTCTTCTTTTGGCATGTGTCATAAGACCTTCTTCAGCTAATTTCTTTATGTGGTGGGTATAATGTTGGCTGCGTATCATGTTTTTCTGGACTTAGGAGGAGAAATGAAAAATTGCATACTTTTTTCTTTCCAGCTGTTTGAATTGACAGGGACCAAGACATTTTGTCTTGTACAAGCTGCAGAACTTTGATCAGAGGTACTTGGAAACAAAGAGTTTTGGTGCTGTTAAGATGAAGGGTCTGTTCATTTCCTTAGTCAGAGTTTTTGGCATTAAAGATGAATTCTTATTTTGACCCCATTCTCTACTTGGTCCATGTTACAGAGTATATATTGCATGAATATCCATATGCAGAAAAATATTTCTTAACTCAATTTTGTGTGCATACTGAAAGCTTATCCAAACACGTGTTTAGAAATGTCAGTGGAAATGGAATAAGATAAGGCATTCTCCAGTAGTTTATAATTCTTCTTTGTCTCACTTTCAAATCATTATATGAACATCTGAGAAAGATTTTGGCACTTCTGCTTTGAAGCTCTAATGTTCTAACCTGATATAGGCAAATCCACACAGTGGAAGCTGATGGGATCCAGCTATTTGGCACTTTGTGACCTGTAGACACCAGCCAGCTTTAAAGCTGCCCAAAACCTTAGCATTTTGTAGGTCCAAATATCTAGTAGGTTGTGGCAGTCACATCTGTCCTTTGCCAAAGCTTCTCTTAATGCAGGTAGGGAGAAATTCTCAAAATTCATTGAATTTCAGTGAATCTTCATAGGGTTTCATCATGGGTGCAGTGTACATTAGCTACCTGCCTTCAGCATGACAGGCATGGAGGTGGGCACCTTAGACATTTGGTAATGTCACCACTTCCCTTCAGAGAATCCATAGTGAAATCTGTCCAATGTGGAGTGATCAAGGAAGTCTGTAGGGATGCTGTGTTTTAGCCTTTAAGCGAGATGGGCTGGCAGAATATGAATGGATTTATTGCAACACTTGGAAAGGCACAGAGGTGCCAGTTCTTGGTCACATGCAGCCAATATAGGCCAGAAGGGTAAGAAAGCGAACTGGCAAACAGAGAGACCAAAGAGTGAAAGGTGCAAGTCAAACCAAACTGCAAAGCAGGCTGAGCAACTGTGCTCAAGCAGAGCCTGCCAGGAAAGTACAGGCAGCATCTGGGTGCTCCAAATGGGATGATATCCAATTGGATCATTCCTAAGTTCTTCATATAGACAAGAGAGAAGCTTTTTTGGATGTTTTTGAAGAAGTCTGCATCCATATATAACACCTGAGACCTGCTACACTGTATGGTCTGTATGATACGCTCAGGAGTAGTCTTGATCCACACATGCTCTTCCAGGTTTCAGGGTTGTTCGGGAAGTAGTTCTGTGGCTGTTCTGGCTTCTTGACCATTTCACTGGCATCCTATAGCAGCCAGTTTAGCACTATCACAGACATCGAATATTGTCTACTGTCCCAAGGCTTTTGGCATTGCTGATTGTCCAATGTATAAGTAAAATTCACCCTGCACCCCAGCCTCAGGAACCCATGTTTACGTCAGTGAATACATACCACCTCTTAAACGTAATGTCTGAGTGCAGTGCAAACATGACTTTTTAGGTCCTGCCATTCTTGGTTTATGATTCATCATACTTCCCCTTCAGCAGGCTGGGCTGCTTTTTTGCTTGTCTAAAACTCTGCATGCATTGTGTAGGACCTGAAATACATTCCTTAGTTAGATTAAGCTGTCCTCTGTCTTTTCTGCCTCCTCCTTTCCCATCATTGGTAAGTACCTAAAGTACAGATGCTGCATTTAGCATCCCTGGAACAGGTTAAAGTTGATTTGATTTTGTATGTTGTGTGTCCTGTCAAGATAGCACATGAATATGTAAGAACATTTTCTCCCTCCTGACTTGATGGTCCAGGTCTAACCAGCACCTATTTGTTGGCCCAGATTTATGCTGTGTAACTTGTCTTGAAAAAGGAGCAAGGAAGATAATGGAAAAAATCTGAATCATGCTCTGGAAGTGCCAGTCTTTCTCTACTGACTGTAGAGGGAGCTAAGGACCAGTGGTCTCTAATTTAGGTGTTTTAGTTAAGTACCATTATTAGGCGGGAAGGATTCAAGCTTTGGAATCCACTGAAACAAAACTGTGTGAATGTATGTGGCCATGAGGGAAGGAAAGAAGGAGACTGTGTATGTGTGTGCTTGAATGTCAGGTGTTATCTGACATTGCATAAATTTCACATAGCCTTAGACAGAAAAAAATGGGGGAAGTTGCTGAAGTTACACACTAAGGAAGGGTCTCTTATTGTGTCATTTTGCAGCCTTTCTGTCCATTTTTGAGTCTGCAACATCCACAAATCCTGCACGCTTTAAGCTTCTCAAATGTTACAGAACTAAGGAAAAAAATCTCTTCCATTATCAAAGAATATATGTAACAGGGGATTTATGAAAATAAACAGTAAAAATGAAACAAGTTAATCGAAACTATCAATTAATCACTCAAATGATGATCCAGTGAAAAGACACTTTTACACCACCATCATCCAGTATTCTCCTAACTGGATCAAAGGTAAATTCATGATGGAGTGAAAGTAGGTAAAGGTAGCTGAAATCTTTCATTTCTACTTACACAACACTTACAGCTGCTGTTAAAATAAGATTTTTACTGTGCCAAGGAGAGAGACTTTCAGCAAAGCAAAACTCATTTTGTGTATGACCTTTAAAAGTCATCAGTTTCAGATGACCTCCTCACATACAATGTAATACCCCTTTTCAGGTAGTAATGAACTGTCTGCTCTAATACTTTCAGGTAAAGCGGTAGTTAAAGTTATAAATGTGGGGAAAATAAGCTCCCAGGCTTATCTTATTGGCTTCATCTTTTAAATGCCATCAGACCTGCACAACAAACTAACTTAATACAGCCCCAGAATAAAGTTATCAAGGCACCAGAAGCAGAACGCCTTGCATTCTTCATTTAAGTAAAATGTGTGGCAAAACTTAACTTGTAAATATGTCAAAGAGTGATAAATTCTTTTTATACTTGCCACTGACTAGAGAAGAGATTTTAAATTTTAAAAGTGCTGTGCTACAGCTGGTTACTTCCTGTCAATGTTAATATTAGAAAACAGTAAACTAATCCAGTATTTGCATGACCGGAGAGGCATACTTGGTGTAAAATAAAGTATAGCATCATTTCAATTAAAGAAAACATAGTTTTTAAACTCTTCTTGAAAATGCAGAAGAAGGTATTTTGATATGTATCACTTTGAAGAAAATGTTGCTAATGTTGCATGACTTGCTTTCAAGATAAAATCTGCTCACTAGCATAGAGAAACCATTTCTGCAAATGCAGAATATTAAAATGAAAAGAGTCAGTCAATAAAAATACTGTGAGGGGAAAAACTGATTTTTTAAAAATGAGAAGGTTTGGAACAGGGGCTTAAATTATTTACTGTGTTCCTGAGGATTTAGAGAGATATATGTTTACATTTTTCCAGGCTGTATGTGTTTGAAGATAAAGTGAAGTTGAATTGTTTCAGTTCATCATAATTGTTTTGGGGAACACTGAGAAGAGCCTATAGAACAGCACACAAGATTGCAAACATTCGTTATAAACTGCTGTTAGTCTGATTCCCATAAAAATAAGAATCTCAGGGCAGCTCTGGTTAAAGTTTTATTAAAAATAAGTTTTAAAATCCTTACTACATCATTTCTATAACAATTATTTTATTTGCGTCATGCTATTTTACGAAGAGATTAATTTTAATCTCATGCATTTTTTTGTTTAAAGAAGCAATTCAAAATATTACTTGCACGTTAAACTGATAATGTGGTTAACTTTGTACGTTAACATTTTCTGTTTAGGTAATTTGGGATTTCTTATAATTGTAAAACCAAAATGATAGCTCAGTTAATGAAACTGTTTAACATCTGTGTGTGGCCCAACACTTACCCTTCAAGTCTAAAAGAGTTTTGCTAATTATTTCACAAACAACAGTGAAGAAACATGGCAAAAGTGGAAGTTTTGATAAGAAATCAACTGTTTATATTAAATAATTGGAGAGGAAGAATGGATGGGTGATAGCTGATAATTGTTTAATAAATCAAATCTGCTGATCCTTGGAAACCAACTTACTAATATTTGATGTTGTCAGTCTCCAGTGTCTATGTTTAATGAAGTTGCAGTGCTTAGAATAACCGCTTCATTTCCTGTATAACCACAGTTCTTTAAATGATCAATGGCTAGCCTGTACCTGAGTCAGGAGCCCCCTGTGAAAAAAAGCACAATGGTATGTGGATACAGAAAGTACTGGAGAGTTGGTTTGGACAGTTATTCTTAACTATCATATTTCCTGAATATTTGTCTTTCCAACAAGAAGAATATGATCTTATTTTTTTCTTTCTTTCTTTTCCTCTCACTTCCTCAAAATTTCATATTCTAGGATTTTTAAAAAGCAAAACAGAGTGTGTAACAGAATCACAGGATGGTTGATGTTTGAAGGGATCTCTGGAGGTCATCTGGTCCAATCCCTCTGCTCAAGCAGGGTCACCCGGAGCTGGTTGTCCAGTACCATGTGCAGACAGCTTTTGAATGTCTCCAATGAATGATTCTGCAAACTCTCTGGGCAATGTGTGCCAATCCTCAGTCATCCTCCCAGTAACCAAATGTTTCTTGATGTTCAGACAGCACCAGCTGTGTTTCAGTCTGTGCCCTTTGCCTTTTGAACCACTTATGGCTTCTTATTTCATGGTTCCTATAACAGCAATTTTTGCCTCTTAATGGAACCTTTTACTCATCAAAAATACTCATAACCCCTAATAAATGTTTACAGAAGAGGCCCAAATATGGATTGGTGGAACTTGGATAGGAGGTGGTGTGTACGGGACTACTTTGTGCCTTGTTAGACAAGGCTCTCATAGCAGCTAAACTGTGAACTGCACAGGCAGCCCCTTGATTCTTTCATTCCTGAAACAGGGAATATATTGTTTGCTCTGTTCTTAGAGTAAAATGGCCAAGTCTAAGTCTGTGAAGTTTTATGTGAATTCAGCTGTTATGGTTCGGTGAAAACACTGTAGACTTAAAATTCCTGTCATTAAATTCAGTGAGCTTTCATTGGCATTGCGTGGATGATAGATAAAACACACCTTAATTTATCTCCTGCCCAGAGACTGAGTTCCATGCAATGGTTTCCTATAGAATTGGACAGCTGTGTGGCCTTGGGAGAACAAGATATGTAATTGGAAAGTTTTGAGATTTTAGGAGTTCTCTGAGAAGTTCTAGTGTAAAAGGTATTTCTCTTATTCCAGAATTAGACTCTGGTTATGTTTCAAGTTTCTATTCAAGTCCCATGCCATTATTAGAACTACTGTAAATCCATCTTGGAAAAAAAAGAAAACCCTTCAGTGATGGCAGTAGTCCGTATTCTTTTCTAGAGTTAGTGTTAAAAACTTTTTTCCTTCCACTTAGAAAAAAGTAAATGGATAATATTTTAAAGAGAATTATTACATTATCTTGAACAATTAGTTTGATTTAAAGCAATTGGAAGCAGAATTGTATTTAGAACGGAGTATGGCCACCATATATGGATAAAGAGTATTAAAAAAACCCAGTACAGCTACAGTATATGGTTCTGCTTGAAGAGATTGCTGTAATGTCAGAGTGTTTGTAGAAAACACAGCCAGCAGAAATCCTCTAGATTGTAAATCCAGTCCCCTGCTACAGTTAGGAACTGCAGATTGTAATCCTTTTCATAAATGCACCTTTTTGAGTCTGAAGTTCATTTGCACTCAGACTTGACTGCCTCCAGTAGAGCCCTGTCCTGTCTCCCACCTCTAATGCTGTTTAATTTCTTCTCTTATTTCAATGCTAAAATTATAAACTGTTAATTCATACCCATTTATTCTGGTGCCTTGTTCTTTATTTTAAATAGCTATTCTCCTTTCCTGATATATATTCCTGGATGTATTTATAGAGAGCAATCAGGTCTTCTGGAATTAGTACTTTTAAAATAGGTATCACACTAATTACCTTCTTATTTCATGCAAATCTTACAGGCTGGAGGCCCCTCTCTAGCCTGGACTACTAAGTGAGATTTTCTATCTTCATTTGCAGGGCACTCTCTGTTCTTCTGATGCTATACCCTGTAGAAGCAGATGCTCAAGGGGATATAGGCAGAGGAGATGAAGGTAGGAGTATTCTGAGCTGCTAGTGCTGGCAAGGGTTAGGCAGTTATCTACCTATTACACCCATAATGCTATGGTTTTATGTTCAGTCCTTTGGGAACGAGTATACTTTTCTTTGCCTTTATTTTTCATTGGTATTTGAGGAAATACTTTGTTTATGCCAGTGCTGAGCTAATCTAACACTGGACACCTGCATTAAAACTGATTCATTTCTTAAAAGGGAAGCAAGAATATCAACTTTGTCTGCTACAATTACAGTTTCCAGAATACATTGGATAAACAGAATCAGACAAAGATCAAACTGAATTCCTATCTATTTATTAGAATTCCAGTGTTGATTAAATTTCATTGACTTATAAAGCACCATTTCTTAGTTCTTTTCAAAGGCCATGATATGCTTTTCCCTGCTCCAAAAAAGGAGGAGGCAGTTCTATTAGCAGGTGTAAGTATTAGATGGTCCCACCGTTGATACTTCACATCAGTGTTACAATTGGATAACTGCAATCCAGGGACGCTCCCTTGCTAGCAAAGAGCAAAACTACACGTCAGAGTTATGGGGAAGAGAAGGGGAGAACGAGCTCTGAGCCAGGGTGCCTCTACCACCTTGCTAACCATTTTGCAAATGTGATTAAAGGTCCCTCACAGCAGCTGAGGAGTTTAGAAGGGGCTCGGATGGTGAATGCCCCCTCTCCCTGTGTCTCCCCTGTGAAGCAAATAGGTCATAAGTGTAACTGCCTTCTGTTGGCTGGATCCCTTGGCTGTGTAAGAGAAGCTCATCTGTCTCAATTTGGGAATGAAGCTCAAAATAGTGTGAGGGCATGGCTGCTGATAAGCAGGAAAGCTCAAAAGGGTGTTGGAAATCACCTTTGCCTGGAGCTCCAGGTTCAGTTTATCCTCCTAGTTCATCAGGAGTGTGAATAATTTCAACCCTCCAAAAAGGAAGGAAGCAAACTACAGAAACACCTACTTGCAAAGGTCCTCACCCAACAGCATATAGGAACAATTCAAGTAACGATACCTGGTGTCAAAAGGAAGGAGCTTAAATTAACAGGACTGCTGTCATCATACAGCTCACAGAATTACATTACGTTAAATAACTGTAACTGAACTGGCCACAGTTATTTCTTCTCTTTGTGAAAGCATTGTTGCCTGCACCTGAGAGGATTTCTGTCCATATCCTTTGTCAAACCTCTGCTCATTGTCTCTTGTTGTGGGTTTCTTTTAAACCAAAGGGCAGCTGGGCATCTTCATATTTAATGTTTCAAAGGATCAGAAGTGTGAAGAAAATTCTGAACTATCTAGTGAAGGGAAAGGCGGGTCTATGACAGTTCAACAAAGACTTTGTTGAAGTCAGTAAAGACTTGAAAGTACAGCTTGCATTAATGCTTAGCATCACTGAACTACTGACTCCTGCGCACCAAAGGATTAATCAGCTTTTATTGTCACAGGAGAAACACCGATTAAGGTTTGGGGTTTTTTTTTTTTCATAAGAGGCATTTGTGGTTTACTGCCAACGCTAGCAAAATTGTGCAAATAGACAAATTGCACTACGACGATATCAGTAGCCTGTGAGGGGAGATGCTGCTTGCAACATGCATTTTTATAACATGCTATAAAAGAGATGTGATTTGCACTTGCTGACACTGAACTCCTTTATCACAGCCAGCCAGGTACTGCAAAGCAAGTAGCAGCATGTGCTTTTGTGTGTTACACAGAATTTATATATACTTCCTCAGGTTTTATCTAATCTGGGAATTTAAATTGATAAAATGTGTGATTGGAACCACCCATACACACAGATTGCAAACATTCAGTTCTTTCTTTTCCTCTTTCTTGGTTCATTAGATGGGTTTTCTATGTGAGATTTAGAAATGTTGGCTTTTGTGAAAAATGTGGTAGTAAATATTATTGTCACAACTTTTCTCTTCCAGGTGTACTCGGGGTTTTCAGTGAAGAAGCTCTCACTTTAGGGAGAGATAGTATGAAAGGAGTCTTTTTCTACATTGTATGCATTTTTTCATGTTTTTCTGTTTGCTTCCTGAACTGATTCTGTAATGGAGACAGTTAGATATTACATTTATTTTATGTTTCTCTTGGCAGTTCCTTATCATTTGTGGTTTTGATTTATTGTGGTGTTCTTATGTAATTCAGTAAGCAGTAGCTGCTGTAAAGAGTTTCAGGTGGCTGATTGACTATGAGCAAGGGCATTTCATGTTCAAAATGTTTCTCTTTGTGATGATTTGAATAGCCATTTAAGCTTTACTAATTATGACCTGTGATTTGAATCACATGGACTGGTGAATAATATAGTACTGAGTATATAGATTTCCTATGAGGTACCTCTGTTCTACTACTGTAATTGAAATAATTTCTGTTTGGATAATGACATCTTCTGTTGCTTAGCAGTCATTACTGTACTTTCTGCTAATGCTGATGGATTTTTTTTCATGGATATCCAAGTATGCATTAGTTTACAGATTGGGTCAAACCAACAAAGGCATATGCCTCCCTACATGGAATGGTCAGATATGTTTTCCTCCCTAGAAATCACCTGTCTGTGAAAATAATTTAGTAAGTGCAGTATTTTTCTATTAATGAAAACAAAATAACTGGTGTGTGTGAGGAAGAATCATCTGATAGTGAATAACAGAGCTGGGACCTAGAGCTGCTGAGCCAGAAAAATGCGGAATGAAAGGTCACTAGGTCAATTCTAGGCTTACGCAAAGAAAAAAGAAGGGAAGAAAAGAAAGTATTTTTTTAAAAAATCTGCAGTATGTCATGGAAGCAACGTAAAGAGGGTTACACTGATCTACTCTTTGTGGATTTCTTCCCGTTGAGGTCTTCATTCCCATGGCCAGTTTGAGTAGTTTGAGCTTTCTGGTATCTCATTGCTCCACAGTAATAAATTAAAACCTTTTGCTGTCCAAAGGGAGATGGAGTTGCTTACAATTCTGTGCTTTCTGTCACCTGGTGTGTTCCATATGATAATAGCCTGCACAGCTGAGCACTTCCTTTGACAGTATTCCCATTTCCAGTTAGAGTGGGGGATCTCTGTGGATGAAAAGTTAGGCATAAGCCAACAATGGGCGCTCGCCGCCCAGGAAGCCGACCATAGCCTGGGCTGCATAAAAAGAAGTGTGGCCTGCAGTCCAACTGAGGTGAGTCTGCTGCTCTACTCTGCTCTGGTGAGACCCCACCAGGAGTACTGCGTCCAGCTCTGGAGTCCTCAGTACAAGAAGGACATGGACCTGTTGGAGCGGGTCCAGAAGAGGGCTACAAAAATGATCCGAGGGCTGGAGCACCTCTCCTATGAAGAAAGGCTGAGAGAGTTGGGGTTGTTCAGCTTGGAGAAGAGGAGGCTCCAGCAAGACCTTATTGTGACCCTTCAGTACTTAAAGGGGGCCTATAGGAAAGATGGGGACAGACTTTTTAATAGGCCCTGTAGCAATAGGACAAGGGGTAACAGTTTTCAACAAAAAGAGGATGGATTTAGAGTGGACATAAGGAAGAAATTCTTTACAAAGAGGGTGGTTAAACACAGGAACAGGTTGCCCACAGAGGTGGTAGATGCCCCATCCTTGGGCAACATTCAGTGTAAGGTTGGATGGGGCTCTGAGCAACCTGATCTAGTTGAAGATGTCCCTGCTTATTGCAGGGCAGTTGGACTAGATGATGGTTAAAGGTCCCTTCCAAGCCAAACTATTCTATGATTCTAAGTGTCGTGGTTTAGCCCCAGCCAGCAACTAAGCACCACGCAGCCGCTCGCTCACTCCCCCTACCCCGATGGGATGGGGGAAAGAATCGGAGGAGTAAGAGTGAGAAACACTCCTGGGCTGAGATAAGAACAGTTTAATAATTGAAATAAAGTAAAATAGTAATGCTAATAGTAACAGTATAATAATGATAATAATAATAATGATACACGAAGCAAGTGATGCACAATGCAATTGCTCACCACCCTACGACCGATACCCAGACAGTTCCCGAGCAGCGATCGCTGCTCCCCGGCCAACTCCCCCCAGTTTATATACTGAGCATGACGTCATATGGTATGGAGTAGCCCTTTGGTCAGTTTGGATCAACTCTTCTGGCTGTGCCCCCTCCCAGTTTCTTGTGCGCCTGGCAGAGCATGGGAAGCTGAAAAAGTCCTTGACTAGCATAAGCGGTACTCAGCAACAACTAAAAACATCAGCATGTTATCAACATTCTTCTCCTACTAAATCCAAAACACAGCACTATGCCTGCTGCTAGGAAGAAAATTAACTCTATCCCAGCTGAAACCAGGACACTAAGATTCTATGATCTTCTGCCTGTTACTGGAATAGTAGCAGTCCTACTCAGTGCAGGTGTCGTCTGTTCAATGCTCCAGTTCTTTTGGTTTAATGCCTCTATTTCAGCACATCAGAATCTCTTCTGAGAAACCCTTTTCTCATTAGTGGACTGAACTGGGAGACACCTGAGGCTGTATGGTCATTCTGATCTGTTACTCAGTTTTCCTTATGTGGTGGTTGTCTTCCTCATAGGGTCTGTCAGATGCTACCTACTAGACCAAATAAGTGAGGGGTGAATGCTGACAGAGGGTGAAATGCATTTAAACACTGCATTGGCTGGTTACAGTCTTAGGGATGGAGAGTGGTGACTGCTGTAAACAGGGAAATTCAAAGATACCAGAATCTATGTTTCATGACTGATCCTAAAGTGTTTTGAGGACTTTGCTCCATGGGAAGAGTGAGATTCACTGGTGAGAGACAAAGCTGCCTGGCTTCACTAGAGAGCATGTATGGCTGAAGACTTCAAAATGGAATTGGTTTGCTGTTCCCAGCAAACTAAATTGCAAGGTTGGTTGTTGGTTTTGTTTGTTTGTTTGGGTTTTTTTAAAATAATTTTTAGAGACTTTGTCATGCATCAGACATATGAAGATCAGAAAGATGTTTTTCAGCCTTTTCTTCTGATAGTAGGTGGGAAGTAGGCTAGGTGGATAGGCAGAGAGAGGAGAGGGGCAAATGTGTGTGCTCTGTGATTGCTACATTTTAAAAGCAGTGGTATGTACCATAAAGTTACATTTCCCCATATCCTTTTTCACTTATGTGCTCACCGTTTACTTTTGTTCATCTTCAACCATACCTAGTCGGGAGAGAGTCATGGTTTACTGACATCAAGACTTCATAGATTTTGCCCTGTGATCAAATCAAGTCTCTCAGGAGATTTTCTTCCCTGTCTCCTCCCCTCCCCTTTCCCCCAGAGTTTGATTGCCAGCTGCCTTCCCAGGCACACTTTTCAGGGTGTAGCAGCATATCAGAATCCGTAAATTTACATGAAAATGTTGATCTTTTCTGCACTGTACTTCATCCCTCTTGATACAACTGTACACTTCAGTAGTAAACCCAAAGTAATCTCTGACAATGCACAATTTACCATGAGGGATGGTAAGGAATTTCGATCTCTCGTATTTTGTTTGCATCTGGATTTTGATAGGATAATTGTCTGATAAAGGTGGAATGTTTTCCTTTGAACCAGTGCTGGATTACAGTGCCTTAGACTGGGTTTACACTGATGGTGTGGACCCTATTTGTACTGAATGATGGTGACAGGAATCAGTGCCCAAATGTTTATACAAGGATGGCCTCACTGCCGTCCTGGAACTACTGTCATAGCCCATTTGAAGGCAGATGATTCCACTTGTGTCAGTTGGAAATGAGGATCTCGGGGAGGGAACAGGACAAAACTGGTATGAGTCCTTCTGTGCTGGGACTTAAGGTTATCTGTCATGCAGGTGGGTATCTAATCAGTCACGTCATAGGTAAAGGAGTGCAGAGCTGTGTGCCTCCTCCTGCCTGGAAGAAGACTTTATTCTTAGTTGATACCCATGCTGATGTGGGCTTCTGGAAAGGTTTGAAAGAGAATAAAAGAGCCAGAGGGTAGGCACAACTGTTCTTACAAGGAAATCCTGGCTCTTGGTTAGGCTGCAATTAAGCTGCTCTATTTGAGAGGAGAATTTAATTCCACAGGAAATAGTGAAAAGGACAGAGTTACTTACCAGGAGGAATAATGCACTGCCCTGCAGGTAGGTTCCCTAACTCTTTAAAGAGCCTTTTTTTTAAAACCGTAGTTTTGCCCCTCAAATACTGGCACCAGGTTGGTAGGCACAATTTATCTGGCGCTGTACAAGACAGTAAATTTTCATTCAAGCATGCACTGCTCTAGTACAAGCTCAACGGTAGTCCTTTGCATATAAAGTGCAGAGAACTTTATTTTTTTTAATTAGGACTCCAGCAAGCTCTTTGGAAGCTGCTGTCAGGCACTGTTTATTGGTGTTTGAGGAGGAGCAGAAACTCCAAGCCGCAAGGAGGTCTAGGTGTCTTCTAGTCTGAAAATAAAGGATGATATAGAAGACAGCCTTGTCTTCTCACAGCTCATTCATTCCAGCAGTTTACCAGGGACATCCTCTATGTCAAAGAGTAGTCCAATAGAAAAATTTCAAGCTGTAAGATGGGGGCATAGGTTGAATATCCCAGCCAACTTGCTGTGGGAGGGCTTTGAAGTTCATGACTTGCATTAGATGGTGTCTGATCTTTCAAGGATGGTGAATAAAGTCTTGAATGAGACAGTGACTTGCATTTACTGTGATTACTGATTGGTAAAATTGATGTGGAGAGAAGCATCACAACTGCATGGAGAGATAGCTGGATAGCCCCAGTTAAGTGTTGCTGGGATCAAAGTTCTGGGAAGGAAATGATAGGTGTACCTAAGAACATGTCCACTCTGTGAGGTCTGTGCCTAGAAAGATGAAAAAAGAGAGGAGGAAGGGATTCAACAGATTTGGTAATGAAAGACATCAGGACACATTTCTAAGCAGCTCTCTAGTAATTACAACGGCACCTTGGATGTTGGCAATGAATGGTATGAATCACATTTCAGGAATGATTCACTATCCCAGTTTGGGGCTATGAAGCTTGATTAGTGTTACTATGTCATTAGTCTCTTATTCCCGCTAGTGAATATTTCCACTGAAGTCCATGAGACGACTTTTGTAAGACCAGACTGGATACCAGCTTTGGTTTCCACAGACTTATCTGGACATGTATTTCCATCTTTAAACCCCAGTAAAATTCTTGGGCTGTCAGACCTATTGTGGGGATTTTTTTTGTTTGTTCCTTAAAAAAACCCAAAACACTTCACCATAAAGTAATCCATCAAAACCCTGATTTAATTTCATTTTTGGTATTTTGATATTTCTTTTTATTTGCCCTTTTAACATAGTGCTATCAAAACTGTTGTTGATCACTTGCAGGGCATACCCATGGAGACCAAGGTAATTTTAACAATAAGTTCAGTGGGTCCAGGATCAACTCTTTAGTGAATAAATAATTTTACTTTCAAACAAAGTCTTTCAACACTTCGAAAATATTCTAATGTCAAAGACTTGTATTCCTGTCTTCCATTAATATTCATTAAGAACTGAAAGAAATATGTATTAAGTTCCACTGGGGTTTGGCTTTTACTTTTGTGTTCTCACTGAAGTTTCTTTTAATGTATTCTGAGAAGTCTTTGGTAACCTTTATGCTCTTTAGTTGTGTGCAAGCTTTTACACTTCTTCCTCCACAGAAATCACTGTCTGGTTCTGAATGTATTTTTGTTGTTTTCTGTCATATTGCAGACCTCCTTTGTAGATTGTTGAGACTGAGTGAATCTTCTGTTTATCTTGAATGAAAGCTGGTACAGAAAACTGGACACATTCACCAGGGTAATTGCACCCATTTGCAGTTCAACTTCCAGTGGTTTTGTTGCAGTGAGAGAATTGAGATGTGACAGTCTTAGGCTTTTTGACGCAAAGCTGCCTGAGACTCAAGTATGATGCATTCAATTAATTTCTCTTTCTATGGCAAAGAAAAGACCTGCAGTAAAGATATTTGTTTTCTCAGCTACTATCATCTAGACTCACTGTATTTTTCTTCTACTTCTGTATTAAAATTTTGCCTGCAATTATGGTGTACTTAGATTTGCTTTGAATAGCTTTGTAAATGATTCCCCTGTATTGGAATCTTATTATATGCTGAGAAATATATTGAAATGCCATCTAAACAACTATCAAGAATATACTTGGTAAACGTGGTGCTCAAGATAATTTATAGATTGTTGTCAAGTGATTTAATTACAGGGTAAATTTCTGATTCTCTAGAATTATTCTTTTTATTGAATTGGTCTTTGAGAGTGTTAGTTCCAATGCCTCTTGACTGATCTTAGTTTCTCAAATGATTTATTGACAAACAGATGAATGCATAAATCATGAAGAAAACCCATTTTCATACTCTATACTGATGGAGCACAAAAAGGTGCTATTTAACATCTTCATCAATGACATAGACAGTGGGATTGAGTGCACCCTCAGCAAGCTGGCAGATGACACTAAGCTGAGTGGTGCTGTTGACACACCAGGAGGACGAGATGTCACCCAGAGGGACCTGGACAAGCTGGAGAAGTGGGCCTGTGTGAACCTCATGAGGTTCAACAAGGCCAAGTGCAAGGTCCTGCACCTGGGATGGGGCAACCCCCAATATCAGTACAGGCTGGGGGATGAAGGGATTGAGAGCAGCCCTGCAGAGAAGGACTTGGGGGTACTGGTGGATAAAAAGCTGGACATGAGCCGGCAATGTGCACTTGCAGCCCAGAAAGCCAACCGTATCCTGGGCTGCATCAAAAGAAGCGTGGCCAGCAGGTCGAGGGAGGTGATTCTGCCCCTCTACTCTGCTCTGGTGAGACCCCACCTGGAGTACTGCGTCCAGCTCTGGGGCCCTCAGCACAAGAAGGACATGGACCTGTGGGAGCGGGTCCAGAAGAGGGCCACCAAAATGATCCGAAGGCTGGAGCACCTCTCGTATGAAGCCAGGCTGAGACAGTTGGGGTTGTTCAGCCTGGAGAAGAGAAGGCTGTGAGGAGACCTTATTGTGACCTTCCAGTACTTAAAGGGGGCCTATAGGAAAGATGGGGAGAATCTTTTTAGCAAGGCCTGCTGTGGCAGAGCAAGGAATAATGGATTTAAACTAAAGAAGAATAGATTTAGACTAGACATAAGAAAGAAATTTTTTAGAGTGAGGGTGGTGAAGCACTGGAAGAGGTTGCCCAGAGAGGTAGTGGAGGCCCCATCCCTGGCAACATTCAAGGTCAGGTTGGCTGGGGCTCTGAGCAACCTGATCCTAGTTAAAGCTGTCCCTGCTCACGGCAGCGGGGTTGGGCTAGATGACCTCTAAAGGTCGCTTCCAACCCAAACTCATTCTATGAGTCTATGAAAAAGGGACACAGCTGTATTTCTGTGAAGATTTGAAGGAAAAAGTTATTTATGGTATAGGTTTACACCATCAGAAACATACACTTTTCAAGTTACTCTGATAGTGGCAGATTATGTTTTGTAGGTGGAAAATTATCAACATTATATATTGTTATATATATTATTATATATATTATTATTGAAAAACTCAAATCTTCAAATATGAAGCAGTCATGAAATCTTAAGTAGAGATCACATTTTTCAGCAATATTTGCTGAAGTCAATGACAGATATTACACAAGTTTTCAACTAGATGGATAGCCTGAAATTTCATCAGCAAGTAAAAATATACCATTTTTGACATAGAGCTCCAGCCTAGGCTTCGAGTGGTGTCTTTTAAATTATTTTTTTTTGGAAGTCATGTGAAGGACTTAATGAAGATCTCGGTAGCAGTGGTACTCTAAAGTTCTAAAACATCAGCAGTAGAATAATATCTACCCACTCACAGCAAGGTATTTATTTGGCAATTTAGAGAAATTTACATTAAGCAGTTTGAAAGTCAATCAGGATATTGAAATTAATACAGTATAGGCTTTTTAGTATTGATAAAGCAGAGAGTTCAGTGACAAATGGCTCTTGAATCCACAAGCTGTTCAGAACTAGTGGTAATAGCATAAAACCCAATTGCAAGCCCTCACTACCAAACCTCACTCTTAGTCTCCTGGCCCTATTTGTCTTGCACTGTGAGCTATGTGGTGACACAAATTTGCCGGAGGATAATGAGAGCTCTCAGCTTGTTGACTGCAGTACTTCCCTGGGAGATGAGAGATGCAGTCTTATTCCTCCTCAAGCTGCAGAGAAGGCTCCTCTGTGTTTTAAAAGTAAAAGCATGAAGCAGCTGTATTACCCAAAAGAAAGATCTAGAGCCAACCAAGCGCAGGAATGGGTCCAGGCTGTGAATCCTTAACATGGAAATAAGACCAGTCTAAGGGAGAGGGGGATTTCAGACATCCCTCTGTCTTTGTAAGTGTCTAGGTATTAGGACGGTGTCGTGGTTTAGCCCCAGGCAGCAACTAAGCACCGCACAGCCGCTCACTCACTCCCCCTGACCCGGTGGGATGGGGGAGAGAATCGGAGGAGTAAGAGTGAGAAACACTCCTGGGTTGAGATAAGAACAGTTTAATAATTGAAATAAAGTAAAATAGTAATGATAATAAAAGTATATACAAAGCAAGTGATGCACAATGCAATTGCTCACCACCCACCAACAAATACCCAGACAGTTCCTGAGCAGCGATCGCTGTTCCTCAGCCAACCCCCCCCCCCCCCAGTTTATATACTGAGCATGACGTCATATGGTATGGAATAGCCCTTTGGTCAGTTTGGGTCAGCTGTCCTGGCTGTGCCCCCTCCCAGTTTCTTGTGCACCTGGCAGAGCATGGGAAGCTGAAAAGTCCTTGACTAGCATAAGCATTACTTAGCAACAACTAAAACATCAGTGTGTTATCAACATTCTTCTCCTACTAAATCCAAACCACAGCACTATGCCTGCTGCTAGGAAGAAAATTAACTCTATTCCAGCTGAAACCAGGACAGATGGTTGCTGAGACTTGCCTGATTTTTCACTCACCAAATAAAGAGCCAAAATGCCTAAGAATGGGGTATAAGGATTTAATTCCCAGATGCTTAAAAGTTAGCTATGGCAACACAGAAATTCCTTGTAAATTGACACCTGAGACCTTTCTCACACAGTTTACAAAATTCCTAAGAGCTGCATATTCCTAGAGGTTTCTGTAAAAAATGAGAATATTCAGTGCGTGCTGAATTTTGTGACTTCAGAACACCAAATGTTGCAGAAGAAAATACATATGTTAATATATTTGATGCCTTTATAAATTTTACATCCTAAAAATCTTTGTCTACCTGGAATAATTCTGGGATAATTCTATAGACAGTTAAGCCCCACCATATTACTTTGTTGAGGGAAAAAAAACCCCAAAATAAAACTCTTACCATTTCAGAATACAAAATATGCCATGAACAGTAAAGAAGAAATGTTTTTGCAGTGATTAGGATAGGCCTGATGGTGAAGGTCTAAAAGGGATATGAATCTCTCCTTCCCTCACAAAGGAGGGGTTTGGAGCCCAGTACAAGCTCTGTTGTTGGCATATGGTGGAGAGAACAAGAGGTAAATGAACAAGAGGTTCCAGTGGGCAATCATGAAACATTTTTATTTTATAGATGTTAGGGATCTTTTGAGATTTGAGCAGGGGGGCAGGGGTTGGTAGACCTTTCTGTTCAAAAGGGGGAAAAAAGGAAGTGTGCTAAGTAAGTGGTGAAAAGTTGACAATTATACAATTTACCATCACAAATGAAAGACTGGGCACGCTAGTTATCTTTGAATGTTCTTTAAGTTAGCAGCCACCCTTGTCTTAGCAGCTTGCAACCCTGGCATGCTAAAACCGTAGCCCTAAGAAAGGAAGAAAGTATTGTCAGGGCTCTGAGGGCACCTATAGGCCTTCCTGGCCCTGCCCAGCCTCCCCTGGGGCCTCCCCCACCCCTGCCCAAGGGTCCAGGAGACCCATTTTGGCTCAGCCCAGGGCCGCCAGTCCTGGCTGTTACTGGTCACTCCAGTGCCCAGCCCTATTTCCTCACCTCATGGCTGGATTTCCTGGATTGACCTTGGACCTGACTCATTACTTTGCACGCTTCTGATGTGGCAGTCTGAAGTCTGGGATGCAAACATGAATCACGTGGAAGAATCAGAGAAACAGGAGTGTGTTTAAGGATCTGCAGGATGCAGGAGGACTGCACATTGTCCTTAACCCATGTCCCAGCTGAAAAGCTGAAAGCACAGAAGTGGTGCTGTAGCTCCGGCCATGAGTACAAGGACAAATGGAGAAGCTGGTGACGCCAGGAGCGGCTGGGAGGGGTGGCTGTCAGAGCTGAAAGGGTGGGGGGAGGAGGTGGCAATTTCAGAGAGACTTTTCCACCCATCTGAAAAGGTGTCAGTACCCCACAGCTTATGAGTCCCAGCTTGGGGACATGGTGTTACTGCAGAACAACCTGTGGGCCTTGCAATAGCCTTGCTGGAAAGCTAGAGAAGAGGATTGCAAAGCTATTATAGGCAGACATCAGAAGCAGACATTGTCTATTAATGTGCTGATGTTTCTTTCTTTTCTTTAGTATGATAAAATGTGTTATGCCAAATGATTCATGTCTGTGAGTGGGGAATAGCAGCTCATCAAACAATCGGAAGCGTAGGTCAATATTCTTAGGCTTCTGAATATGAGTTTGAGACCCTTTTTCACTGACTTGTATACTTGAATAAAGCTGGTTTTGCTATCTGTAAATGAAGAATAGTATACCTCATGGTATGACGGTTACTACTCTGAAGTGTTTTATTGTTATTAATTCCAAAATGGAGAGTTCTGAGAATTTCTCCACGCTCTTATGTGAATGGCACTTGAAGATAATAGTCTAGAAGCCATGGGTTATCACAAGATGAAGGAATTCAGATCTGTTACTCATTTGGAGCAAAGGGTCCAGAAATATGTCAGTATTTTGACACTGTCAACACTGATAATTATTTTTGTGTTAGCAGCAAGTCCTTTCCCTACATAATATTTCTCTTATTGACTAATGGTGATTGGTTTCCTCACCATGCTAAGTAGATGATTTTCACAAATCTTAAAAGGACCATGCTTTAGTTGTGCTACAATGTGAACTGAAACATTGCCAAGAAAAAGAGTAAGAATACATAGATCTAACCTATAAACTTCCTTGTGTTTGTATCCTCAGTGCTGGAGATAAAATCACTTTCTCAATTTCCATCATGCTATCATGCTTAGCCATTATAAGGTTTTTGTACTCTGAGGGATAAATCAAATCCCAATAAATACCCACAACATACTGTCATTGCCCTCTTTGTGCTCTCCTTCTTTCTCCTTGCTAAGAAGTTTGTTAGTGGATATAAAACAGATCCAGCCTTCCTGCAGCAGCAGACATCAACTTAGATAACTTCACAGAATGAAGCTGTTTCCCTTTCACTCAAAAATACCAGTGACAGCAAATCTCACAGGGCTCTCTGTAGAATGACACCTGTGTATGAGGCAATAGTACTATTTGATTTTTATAAGATTTCAGCAGAAAATAGGCAGTTATTTATTTATTAAGCAAACATTTTAAAAAATTATTAAACTAGCTGGTATAGACAGAAAAATTTAAAGCCTTATGGCTACAACAAAACACCAGTTATGTGGCTTGTGCACTTAATATTTTTCACAATGTATAAAATTTTGTTCATTTGTCTTCAGATTGCTGCATCAAGGAAAGAATACAGTAATTAAAGTAGGCAGAAGAAATCTTAATCAAAGAGTGCTAAGGAAGAGGAGTGAGTGAAATGAAGTATTTTCCTGCTCTATTATGTGGTGCCATTATCACAGGAAACTAGGAAGGAGGTGAAGAATACTTAATCAGGACGGAAACAACACCAAGTTATTCTATCTATGCAGGGGAGTGTACGTGGATCTCAGTTTTTTCTCCTGGGGAAGACAGCAGTCATCTTAAGTAATGAAATTTGTAGGTTAAAGTAGTGCCAGTGTAGGTCAAAAAAAGTAAGACATGGAGTTATTGAAGCTATTCAGCTGTCATTACGGGGATCTTGACAATGTGATTTACAGGAAATTTCAACATAAACTGACAAGGAACTTCCCTCTGTAGAAGACATCTGTATTACAGTATGAGAACATACAGAATAATTCTGTGTGTGTGTAAACGTAGCATGAATAGAGCGCAGAGCTTGGCATGCTGTCCATATGGGTGTGGTGCTGTGTTGAAGAGAGCTATGGGAACCCTAACAAATATTCAGGTCCTCCATACATTACTTTAGGAGATCCAGATTTAAAAGAATGTGCTTCCATGGAAGATATATGGATTATTTTGAGATTGGTATTGAAGAGGCTTTTTAGAGACTGCTTACAGCTAGGAAACCTCTTCTGTGTGTGCTGTTACCTGGCAGTGGGGAGCTCACATGAACCTCAGTGGTGCTTGTGGTACAGTGGGGATCAACACCACTCCTTCCTGTTTTGTTTTGGTTTGTTTGGTTTGGTTTGTTTTTTTTGTTTGTTTTTTTGTAGGGTTTTTTAAAAAAACAAAACCTGTCCTCTCTATTGTCTTTTGTCAGATTTTTAAAATCACTTTTGCAGGCTCTATCCTATCCTGTGGTACCGGGGCCTCTCTTTCCCAGTTTATCTTGGGATTTTCCTGGTGCTGCAGGATGCCTAGCAGAGCTAAATGCAGAGAGGTTTTTTTTGTTGTGCTTCCCATCAGAGCCATCTGGGGACTTGCTGAAAAAGGGACCATCCTTTCAGAGGTTGTGTTGGCCATATTCATGTTCTTGTGTGTGTATGTGCATCTCCAAGTATCAGAACACCGTTTCATGTCCACTGGAGATGTTATCTGCTTTGATTACTAAGAAAGCACCAATTTATCTTGCATAGCAGCAATTTTTCCTCAAAGATGCGTGCGACACTTCTTCAAAGAGAAAAGAAAATCTTTCAAGTAAAAAAATAAATACTTACAAAGAGGTGTTTTTCAAGATGTGCAGAATGCAGTTTCTATTAATTCTGACTGTTGTCCCAACTAGACAACATACAGCTGTTGCAAATTAACTTCCTTGTTAAGAAAAAACGTTGTGTGAAGCATCAAAGTAAATTGCAAATGGATCAGATTAGTATCCTTTGCTGTCAGGAGAAATAAAATATAATATCAGAAATTGCATGAAGGCCTGCTTTTCAGTTGCTGTTTTGAGAAAGAGACAAAAAAGTTAGATTATAGGATTGTCTGAGTTCTGAAGTGCATTTTACATATTTAACTTCAGTTTTCTTCGCTTTCCACCAGCTACTGATAAATGTGATGAGTTTTTCCTGTGAACAAGCAAATGTTGCCGAGGACATGGTCTCTAACTAAGAGCTAGAATGGCTAGCACCAAAAAGGAGAAATAGCATCTCATAAATAGTTTTCATTCTGAGTTTTTCCTTTGCATAGTGCAGAGCTTATTTGCCTTTGTTTACAGTTGCACATTTCTCTTAAGAAGTATTCCTTGACTGTTCTCTGGTCCAACTGATGTGTTTCAAAACTACTGTTAATAATGTAAACTGCTCTGGGAAATTCCACCTTTCTTATTAACAGCATCATAATGCAGCAGTTTATAAACCTACTTTTTTGCTATGAGGGCATAGGTGGTCTGGAGAGGTTGTGGAGTCTCCCTCCTTGGAGATACTCAAAAGCTGTCTGGCTGGTCCTGAGCAACTGGCTCTTGGTGGCCCTGCTTGAGCAGGAGGTTGGGACCAGATGACCTCCCGAGGTCCCTTCCAACCTCAACCATTCTGTGATTCTGTGATTGCACACTGGCATCCCACAGTTGCTCTGGGCTTGATTTAGACAAGCAAATGAGCTATGCAGCATGCCCCAAAGCCAGCACAATTATTACATGTTAACTGTTGGGGAGCAGGTAATACAATCCAATGGCCTTGAAGGAAAATTTTGGAGTATATTTCCTTAAATGATTGGACTTGCATTGACAGCTATCCCCTTTCATGAGGGGGATAGCAGACACCATGTAACAATATGCCACTAGGCAGCAGCTCATCTCTTGAAGCTCCTTGATTTCAAGGTTCTCAGAGGTTAAATCCAGTTCCTAAATTTTTCTTGGTATAGACAAGGAAGCCAATGAAGATGTGTAGTGTACCTGGAGAAAGGACTCTATGCTTAAAGGCATTGTTTCTTTATTTTCTGACTCTGTCAGTTGGTCTAATAAAAGATACTACATCTCTCTCCAAATCTTGCTTCCTGTGTAGTTTTGGAGGTTTTCAGGATTTCGACCTAGTTCCATAGAATTTGTTGTCAGTGAGGTTATTTTCAGCTTTGTGTGGATGGCCTAAATTCCACTTGACCTACAACTAAAATGTGCAGTAACCGAACTTGTCTGGGGCTACTGTGCTGCAAAGGGCCTCAAATCGGTATTTATTATATACTTACAAAAACCAAAGTTCTTTAAAAAGCAATATATTCAGTAATGTTTTGCATTATCAGCATCCATCTTTATCATAACATTGGTATTGCCAGCTTACAGTGTAACTGAATGTGCTATAGTTTTATTATTTCAGCTAACTAAATCAAACTGAGTAACAATAGAAGAAGCAGCACTGCATTTTTTTTTTTGTCTTGTTTTACAACTGTGTGTTGTTGAACAATAAAATAATTCAGCAATAAAGAACAATTGCTCTTTTTTCAACACCTTTTTTCTAGCTCTTTTCCCTATACTAGAGATCTTGTAAAAAGACTGCATGTAGTGAGTAATTGCCTTATCTGTTTCACATTTGTTATGAGTTAGGATGAAAACTAATCACAGATAGAGGCTCGGTGCCTGGACATTTCAAGATTACCTCACAACTATTTTTATTGCTGATGTTCAGGCCACATGTATCTCAGAAATTATTATAATACTTCATTTCTTTGTCTTGTAATTCCCTTCAGAGGAGAAAATACAAGATCTTTGAAATGAAGCGTGGCATCATCTTCATAAAATGGGCAATGAACAGGTTCTTCAGATATTTAGCTAAAATAATAAAAAACCACATTGAGAAGACAAGTATAGGAAAAAAAATCTGAAATGTGTTCTTTGACTTACCAGGTTTTTCTTTTTCTTGCTCAGGAAAGAAAGCTTTCCCAAAGTCTACGTTGCCACATCTTTTGCAAAAAATTGCCTGTGTTGATGTATGTTCAGGTTAAATGGCAATAAACTTACAAGATGTGTACATCTTCTTTAATCTTTGTTGCCCTTTCATTGGATCATACCAAGGTGGAAGGTCTCTAGTGCAGCCTCCTGCTTAAGGCAGGGTGAGCTATGAGATCCGACCAGGCTGCTCAGGGCTTCATCCAGTTGGATCTGGTAAATTTCCAAGGCTGGAGGCTGCACAGCCTCTCTGGGCAACTTGCTGCACTGCATGGCTGTCCTTATGATGAAAAAGATTTTCTTTATGTTCAGTCTGAATCTCTCTTGTTTCAATTTGTGTCTCTTGTCACTTGTCCTACGACCATACACGACAGAAGAGTCTGGCTCCATCTTCTTGATAAACTCCTCATAGGTATTAGAAGGCTGGTTTTAGGTTTCTCCTTCAACCTTTTCTTCTCCAGAAATGTAGAACTTACTATATTTTTTTAAAAATAAAGACTTCATTATTACTTTATTGCTTATATTCTGTTATTACTACTTGCACTTCCATAAGTGTGTGCTGGTAATATCATTTTACTGTCTTTTTAGAAGGAAACTAAGAGGAATATAAAATTAAATTTAAATAATTGTTCCATTTTCCCTATATTATATCATTTAATACTTTTCGTTCTGTCTGTTATGTAAGGCACAAAAGCAAAAATTGTCTCCAGCTCATTTCTGTTTAAAAACTAACTCAGCTACATAAGGGCACTGCTCCTTTGAATAGGTAGCAAAATGTATCCTCTCATTAGAAAACCAGATCTCTGTTAACTTGCTAACCACACTGCAGCATTGCTATCTCAAATGACTAATGAGCAGCTGGTGGCTTCTTCAGTAAATACAGTGTCCTGATTGAATTACTCCTTGCCTAAAGCCAGTCCAAACAAATCTATCTATCAGGAATTATGTGGTGGCTTACCTGCAACAAGTGAAGTTGACTGCAGCAGGTATGTTTGAGGGGCAGAGAATTGAGGTCTGTGGCTGGAGTTAGAATCTGTGGGATAAAGCAGAAGCTGTGGGGGAGAGCCATGCAATTGATGGTTAAACAAAAAGTTCCTTCAACCAGCCTTGCTGCCATGAATGAGCTGGAGGGCTGTCTGTAAGCCACAGGGATACTGAACTGACACTGTCCTTGTTTCTATACAGGCATACACATACCCCGTCTTCAAATTAATTACCACTAAAAGAGGAAGAGATCTTCCAGAACTCATATTACCATTATATCAAGGAATTAGGAGGGAAAAAGTATGTGATTTCAAAACATGAAGTGAACTCCTACATCTTTTTAAAACTAAACTATATTCTTTTAATAACAGTCTGA
Organism: Pelecanus crispus; assembly: GCF_030463565.1. Lineage (NCBI taxonomy): Eukaryota > Metazoa > Chordata > Aves > Pelecaniformes > Pelecanidae > Pelecanus > Pelecanus crispus. The sequence goes on from NC_134645.1 coordinate 110,480,773, forward strand.
AGACATGACATTTACTGTTTCTCAGTGCCTCTCATTTCTGTTCAAATTATCGTAGTCACATGATACATGTAATAATTAGGAATGTATAGTCATTGCAGAAAACTATATCTTTATCCAAAAATGTGACAGGTTATGTTTCTGTGTTGCCATGCGGATTGCATACCATGATCATTGTTACTATTTTGCATTCAGAACTATTTTATAGTGAAAGCTGACACAGGTCATATCTATCCTTTTTGTCAGTTTTCCTTTCAGAAATGATGTGACACAAAGGAAGATTCTGTAGGCAAAAAAGGTCATGCTTGATCTTTACTGAAACCTATTATACTCTGGGAAATCAGGCATTGGAAATATAACAATTACATCTAATAAACATTTTTTTACAGTTGTGAATACAAAGACTGACATAAAACTTATGTCTAATGCTACAGCGTTACCAAAGTTATTTTTGTAGTTGTAGATGAAACTGCATGGATAATGGAAATTGCAAGTAGGAATAAAGATTTTTAAATTAGGCAGTAAAGCTATGGTGGAAACTGCTTTAGCCTTTTTTTCCTCCCCTCATTGAGTGGAACTCAGAATATGAGTGTAAGAAAAACTGAGCACATATGACTGTGAAACAGAAACAAATTCCACTGACAGGCTATGACATGTAACAGAAGAATATTGGTGATCAGCTAGAACAAGTAAAAATATGACTCCATCAATGTTAATGTCATATTAACCTTACAGAAAAGACTGCCTGGAGGAAAGTGAAGGATTTTGATTGGTGAGTGGTTTTCTTGATCTTCCATTTTCCTCTGTGACACACTGACTGCGCACACTATTCTGATTCAGATGTTAATTTATGGAAATGGATAATACAATGTATCTGATTGCTTAATTATGCATCCTGGGGATTCATTCAGAATCCTTATAATACATCTTGATGACCTTTCAAAGGCAGAACTCGCAATTTGCAACTTTTATTGGGATTTAATCAACTGGACAATACTTCTCACATCTTTTTCTGATGAGGGTACTGACCCCTGTATCTGGCATCTTTGCCATGTACTGTAATCGCTAATCTCTAATGCAAAAAGCAGTCATTCCTGTGTGGCATAAGTGAATCCAAGAGTGAATAGAGTTAGCCCACAGCTCTGTCTCCTCACACTTTAATATTGAAAAAGATGCTACTAAGGTTTGGTGTTGAGGGGTTTGCAATGTGCTAGGAAAAAAGGTATAAAGGCCAAATGAAGCTAGCGGTGAATACAGGAAGCTGTACAATATATGGTATAATAAATGGCATGGAGAAAATGGAAGTGTAATTCCCATTTGGGCTGTTTCATTATACAAACCCAAGGTGTTTCTACTGGAATTGAAAATCAACTTATTGAAAATTGAAGAAAGGGCTCTGTACTGCATAGACTACAATTAACATGCATAATTGATTGCCAAGAGGTGTGACTGAAGAAAAAATATGACAGACTAAAAAAAACCAACCAACCTTTCATACATATGAGTGTCTTGAGTTATAATGGTAAATATATAGCTGTTAGAAAGGATATAAATCCTTATGTCATCTTTTCCAGGGCATAACACCAAGTCTCTATATCTGAATGTAGGAGCAACCTAGACTTGGGTTTGCTAACCACTTGGGTTTAGTTAACTACTGACTACAGAGTTTTTTCATTTCTTTCAAAAAACCTGATCCTCTCTACTGCTTTCAGCCTGTAAGTCTGGATGGATGCTCATCACCAGGGTATTCCTAACTAATTATGACTGACTGGTTGATTAATTGTAGTAAGAAAGGTGAGACTCTTGGCTGCCACTCCAAAGCGGCAAAATAAATAACCCATGCAGAAATTACATGTCTTACTTGTGTTCTGTATTTTGAAACACTGAGGCAAATAGATGATCTTGAAATCAAAACATTTTAATATTTTATTAGCCTCCTGCAAAAGTCTTAATACACATGCCTTGAGTAAAGAATATGATATATAACAGCCCTAAGACAAAAATAAGAAGGGAAATAGCTTCTTTTGGCCAATACAGATACTTAAAATACTACTAGTCTGGTAGTATTACAGAGTTTATATAACTCACTGCCAAGTATTAAAACTTTCACAAACTTGCCCTTTCCTTTCTCTCTCTTTTCTTCTTTTTTTCCCCTGTAAAAGCGTCTATTATTTGTGATTATTACATGCATGGAGCAGTTTCTGAATGTGTTGAATTTTTTCTTTAAGTAGAGATGTTAAGGAAAAAAATTGACCATTTTAGAGGTAAAAATCCAGGAGAGGTAATATTCCACCTATCCGTCCTATAACAGGACATATAGGAAGGGAACAAAAGCATTTGATGTCATGGTGTTGTTAGGCCAGTACGTGGCAGTTTGTGTCTGCACAGAGTTGGCATGAAATGTGTTTGAACACACAAAGAAAAAATGTGTGGCTACTGACAGCACTTAAATGCTTGCCACCTGCTACATATGCTGTGCAATGTACATGCTGCTCTGTCATGTACTGAATGCATCTGAGACTTACTCGGTAGTTGGACTGGGAAAAATATAATCTTTGCAATAGTGTTTAGACAGGAGAGAGGGACAGAGTTTTCTGTCTAAATGGTTGCAGTTGACATCTTTGATTTTCTATGTGTGTAGCTCTGGGTTTATATCTTAAAGCCATTATTGGCACACAGATTTTATGAAACTTAAGGCAGTTTTGTAGTAGTAAATTGCATGATGAAAAGGAAGTAAATGAGCAAATACGCATTTTTCTCTCTTTGGTTCTAATTTCCTTTTATCTAGCTGTCTTCTCAGATGGAACTGATGATAGATAATACTATGAAGGAAGATCCACACATTCTAGATTTCATTAAAAAAAGACCAGCTCATGAATGACTAAAGTTTAAAATTAAAATGTATGTTCACTTAATTAGTGATCTAATTTAAATGAATAAAGACACCATCATAGCATGCAAATGCACTTAAGAGTTAGTGTATGCATGCAAATACAGTCACAGGCCGTACTGGGCTGGCAGATTGAGAATAGACATTGTTCCCTGTAGCAGAAGAGAGGAGAACAGTTCCTACTGTTGGATACCCAAACCTCTGCTTAGGGCAACTTTGTGTTATGTAGTCTGAAGCTGATCTGCTGCATCCAGCAGCTGAGCAGTCAAGGTGAGATTTGGACTTAATTTATTTGTCAGTTACCACCAAAACTGTTTATTTTCATGTTCAGAGAGATTCTTGCAGCACACCAGCTGTCTGAATAACAGTGAACCATCAAGTCTTTTGTTTACAAACACATTTGTTTGAAACATTTTGTATGGCAGGTTACAGACTGTGACAATTACACTGGGTCAGAGAAAAGAACGTCATGTAGTGCCAGTGCTTATAATGAAGCATGCTCTGATCTGATGGATGCATCTTGATTGAACATGTCATGTTGCATTTCATATGAAAACTTCAGAAAAAAACGGTCTATGAAATGTTCTCTCTTACCACAATTTTGAGCCACAAACACACGCTAGTTGTTTCTCAATACTGTTTCTTACTTTATAAAACATTTGGCAGACATGAAGGTTGTTACCTGAATGGTGGCAGGTAATTACTCACTGTGGTAAGCCCGCCCAGTGCCAGCACCAGTACACGAATATCTCCTGTTCCTCTGGGTTGTTTGCTACTACTCCTGCCTTCTCTCTAGAGCAGAGATTTACTGTTGTGCTGGGCCATCTCTGCTACTGGCCTTTCTTAAAGTTTCTCTTGTCTTCGTTTCCCTTCATATCAGCTGGTTTCCATTTAACGGGTTTACTGGGGAGGCTCTCTTGCATCAAGCATCCAGTATATATGCCTCAAATAATTCCAGTCCCACTTTCTGATGCAGAAAAGCTTCTGGCTGGTAATTTCTCATTTCTCTTTGTTGAAAGGCAAAGCCTTTCTATCCAGCACCCAGATTTTCTCATAGCAATTTGTAGTTAATTTCAGATGTTGATTTAATCTCTAATGTTAGTTCTCCAGCTCTCATAACTGCATGTTAACAATGAGATTATGTTTGAGATTTTAAGTTTATGTTAAAAAAAAATCCAGATGTTTTGTATATCTTTGCTTTCAGCTTCTCCTGTATATAACGTCTCTTCCTATTGAGCTCTTCCTTTCATCTAATACATTGCTGTTGAGATGGATAAGTTCCTGTAGCTACATTTTTTTTTTCTTTCTCCTTGTCATGTGGTTTTCCTGGTGTAGCTGATTTTTCAAACCAGATTTTGTGTTGTGATAGTGGTGCTATCCCACTTATGGCACCACCAAACAACAACTAAGAATCTGTTTTACTAACCTGATGTGTAGCTGTTAAACTTTGCAGAGTATTTCACATATCTGCAAATGGCCTTGAGCAAATGGACCTCTTTAGGTGGAATTTCAATGAGTACTGTTTAGTCTTTTTGGTGTGCTGTTATTTTTGCCACTCTAATATTTCAGTGGTCTTCCAATTCCAGATTATCCTTTTGGGGAATTTTCCTTCACAAGGTGCCATATTTCTTTGCTTATCCTTTTGGTATTCATCTGTGTGGATATCCAGCCATAACTGCTGCACCTGAAGTTAAATCATTGCTGACTGCTGTACACTGTTCTTCACACCAGCCTTCACTGCTTTTGACAGTGTCTTAAGTCTAGTCTTTAGTTTGTTCTAGATTTTGCTTGAAGGGTCGCACAGTAATGTTATCATTGTGGCTGCTGTTGATATGTATGGCCTAGTATGTCCTTACATTTTAGGTAGGTGATCTGAATCTTGTAATAGTACAGAGATCCTTGGTCTGTTTTGTTGTTCTGCCATCTGGCGAGTCTCTGGGTTTTTTGGTATATGTCACTTTGAGGGAAAACAATTGCCAAAGCAAGACTGGAAAGTCAGCACAATTAGTGCTTAGTTTCTGTGATTGTGGCTTCCCAATGTTCTTTCCATCATCCAACTGTCAATTCTAATTTGGCATTAAAGCCACCCATCAGAAGAAGTAAGCCATGCTCTGGTATTGCCAGTTACATCTTAGAGGCATTGCAGAACCCATCATTGCTCTCAGTGAGTGCTATGTTGTTCCATCTGAGCATAATGCTGTATGACTGACAACTCTAGGGAACTAGTCCTGAGTTAGTTTCATAGGTTTTCCATTGATTAGCCATCTTCTGTGTGTTCTGTTAAGATGGGTGCTCTAGCTTGATTAAGACATATTTCTTCTTTAGCTTGAAACACTTGGCCATTTATTGTCTCTAACGTTAAGGTGTGAAGTTCATGTTTTTCATACACTGCATTGCTGATGACACTTTTAATGTCCAAAATATTTCTGGTTAATAGTAACAGGAAGGCCAACACCCAGCCCATCAAAATCAATAGATGTATTCTCTGCAGCATCAGTGGGCTTTGGATTGTGCCAAAATTCCTTTATGGAATGTCCATGCACCAGTAGGGAAACTATAGAGACATGGAGAACAACTCTGAACGAACTAGCATGGATGTTGAAAGCCTGCCTGCATGCTTGCATGAGTGTGGTTTGCTTTACAGACTGATTTGTGTAACTGATTAGGAAACTTTAGAAAATTAAACTGGGTAGCTGTGAATCCAGGTTCATAGATTCCCATACGTAAACCAGTTCCTTTAAAGTTATCTTGTACCTCTGTATGATTCTACATGGTACTGTGTAAGTTTATACAACAGAGCTCCTAAAATGTTTCTTTTTCTTTGTACAGAGTCACATTTTAATAAATACTTAAAAGGTAAAATAGGTAAACTCTGTGCATAGTGTAATTCTATTAATTTTGAATTAGAAGAAATTATATGAGAGAAGCGTATCCGAAGTAAAGTAATTCTTCTCACTCTCTCACCATTTTCTAATGTATTTTTCCTTGTGCTTCAAGCCTTTATGGGTGTTTTCCAGGATGGTTTTGAAAGATGTTGGCTCTGTGATTGAATTGTATGATTAAATGTTTGAATAATATCAGTCTTTTCAAATGAAATAAGCACATTCAGCTTGCCAGACTGTTTAGCCTTGAGTTGTTAACTCCCTAGTGTCAGTCATGAAATGTCTTTAAAAATGGGTGATACCACAGCTGGACTTAAGAAACAGGGAAAAAGTAGCTATGGCTCAGCACTGCAGTCAGAGGTGATCTCATTGTTGCACACCTGTCTTGCTGGTGGGATCCAGCCTGTGAGTAGATACTGGGGTTGTGCAGGCTTCTAAGGGCTCCTGCGAGCCCTCGTTCAACTGGGTGAGAATGGCTAGGTGGTTTGCTGATGACTGTCCTTTAGTAGGAGGCTTTCATAGCTTCAGGGCATCTCACTATGTAACAAATGGTGATTTGCTAATGGTAATGGTGATTAACTTCAGTCCAAAATCTCTTCATTGTCTGATACTGACAAGCCATTTATTTTTCAAAGAAATGCTCAGCATGAAGTATGCAAGGACCCACACTTTGCATGCCATGCTGCTATACCAACTTATTTAAATTAATATATCTGCTGTAGGTACAGGTTATCTCATACTTTATTAGCTGTGGGCCAAATAATTGTTTGCCACTTCGTAGATTGTTTAGGATATTATGTCAAGCCCAAAGGCACAACAGAAATGAACTGTTTCTTCGCACGTGCCATTCCCTAAGGAAGAGGCTGCTAAATTGCAATACAGGTCAAAATTTAGCTTAAAATTACTTTTTCTATAAGAAAAAAATGAAAGATGGTTTTGACCGAGTAGCTTCTCCTAACTCTGTGCACTGAGAGGTCAGATCCGCTACAGGATTTGCTTAGATCAGTAGTGATTCATAAGCAAGAAGTACCTGAAATAGGAAAGTGGTGAAAGCTGGAATGTGCTGGCAATTCCTTCAAACTCCATGTTGGAAATTATATTACTAGTTACCAAAAAAATAATCTTGGTCCCACTCTGATGCCTTTTTTTGGGAGATTAAACAGATAAATGAGTATAAACAAGTAGAAGTCAATGACACAGGAGATAGATGAAAGAAAATATACAAACCCATTATGTCCTTGGCTTCGTTATGATATAGGACAATCTAAGTCATCCATCTTATTTTTCTATCAGACGTGACTGGCTGTTCTACTGCCAGAAAGCCAAGGAAATTTTTACTATTGTCTTCAATAGGAGTACAATTAAGGACTACCATATATAACCCAACTACATACTATACGTGCTTCTTCATTCTTTTTTCTGTTACTAACTGAGTTATAGCTCTTCTTAAGCGTAGCAGTGGCTGAACTTTCTCACAAAGAAGATTTCTGCTTTTCTTCAGGCAATGTTTCATTCTCCTTTCTCATGTTCACTTGAAAGCCTTGTCATCTGAAATTCTGTGCTTCAGGTTCTAGGAATCAGATGAAAGTGAAGAATGCTTTCATCCCCCATAGAGTTTAATCCCATACTACTCTGACTCAGTTATTTTAAATGAAGTCTTATAATTTTGCTGTTACACAAGTTGAACAGAAATTATGTAAAGCAGAACAAAAGAAGTTTTTTCTTTATTTTTTTATTTTATTTTCGTGGACAAGGTAAGTGGTTGCCTTTGCAGAATGAATATTTCCAGGAAATGCAATTGCTCTCCATTGAATTTAAAAACAACCCTGAGTGTATGTATTTTTTTTCTGTAAGAACAGTCATCTGCACAGACAGCCCACCATGTAGCATCATTAAATTGACAGCCTGTATTAAACAGCGGCCGGCTGAATGGCATTGAAAGAGACTGTATTAATCAGAACATGTTTTCACAGTTATCTAGAAGAAGATGCGGAGAAAGGAGCCCACACAGTCACCATGCCACATGGCTGGACTGTCTCTGCTTGCTCAGTGTAACAAATGGAGCTAATTGCACTGTACAGCAGTGGACAACCAAAGTTCTGGATTTCATCACTCCTTGTAGTACTAGCAGGAAAATCAGAAACATAGGACAGTGAAATTTGCCAATGCCTGCTGTAGATCTCCTTACTATTTCCTTTCCTTGTGTCTCAGAACTTCAGATTTTTTTTTATTCTTTTTTTTTTTTCTTAGTTCTGGATTAACTTGGATTTTTTGCTCAGATATCATACTCTGATGAAAAATTTTAGGTGATGTGGAATTATTTCTCTACAGAATTTGAATAACGATATGAAGGTCAGCTCACTAAGGTACTTATAAAGAAGCAAATGCCAAGTAGTAAACATATCAATGAGTAAAAATGCCAGAATAAAAAATTATTATTGTGTTTATGAATTCCCCTGTCAAGTAAGAAAGACCCTATACCACAATATGGTAGTGTGGAACTTAACTTCCTGCTTGATGTTGAGGTGAAATAAAAACTTGTGATACAGCCTAAAAAACTTGTAATATTTCACTGCATAGCTATGACATTTTTTTAAGGTTGATGGTTGGTACTCTCATAAAAGCAGGCATCTTGGATTTCTGCTTGGGCAAGAGTACATCAGAGAATATTGGTGAAACAGTAGAGAATGATGGAATATTTACTAGTTATTAAGCAACATTGAAGAGATTCAGAGGAACTGGAATTAATATTGTATCTTGCTGTTTAAAAAGAAAAAAAGCCACAATAAAAACAAACCTTTGTAAGTAAAACAGTGAAAAAGTAAGTATTTAATAAAACTCCTGAAATTTTCTATCTTGATTATTATCAGACATCTTTTAGGGACTACCTAAAAGCATTTTGCCAGCTTTTGTGCAAAATGACCTTTCAGAAGGTTACACAGCTTAAAACACTGGTGAGAGTGATAAAGAATTAAATTCCTTCTAGAGAGAGAGACTGAACAGTTTGTCTTTCAGAGTACAAAACAGTAAATTTGAAATGGATTGTATAAGGGGAACTAGAGAAATTGTGTCAGCTTCTGCGATAGAGCTGCCTCTGATATTGAACTAGGTTTAATGAGAAACAAGAGTTGCATTAGAAACAAAGCCAGTAATATATTGATAGGTAAGTGATAAAAGAATTTCCTGACTAGAATGCATTAAATGAAGGAACTAAAACTGAAATATTATAGTGCTGCAAGACACAAAGTGAATAGATGAATGTTAAGGATAGACTAAACAGAAGATGAACATGTCATCTAAAGGATTAATTTATGAATTTCTTTGCCCATATAAAGTGCTGTATCTTGAGAAGTAACAGATTATCTGAAATATTAAAATGGGATGTGGTTGGATCTTGTATCTTTCTGTTATCTTACTATGATTATTTCATAGAAATTTCATTTCAATCACAAATGTGCTATTTAGCAAGAATTTCTCACTGTGGAACTTGACAATGTTTAATGATTGCCATCATGCTATATCTTTAGTATATAGATATTCCTATTATTAGAGCCTCTGATCAACAAACTTTTGTCTAGTCTAGAATTTTTAAATTAATCTTATTTTTATAAAGCAACTTTCAGTATTTTATTTAAGTTTGAAATTCTACCAGTTCAAATTTTTTATTGTAACAGATATATATAACTAGGGAATCATGCTCTGTTTTATTATATAAAGGAACTTCTATTACATCTTTTGCAAGCTGATTTAAAATTGTATTGTGTGATGCACGGACACAGCTTATTGCTTTGTTCTTGATCTCAATATCTATAAAGAGTGCTATTATCAATAAAGTGGATATTTTATAGTATCATCTGCACATCCTACTAAACCATTTCCCTAGCAGCATATGACCTTTTTGCTACATGAATTTGAGACAGGCAAGTATATGGATGATGTGGGGCACACAATCCAATATGCTTCATAGAAATATCTAATTACCGAGTCTGATGATGGCATCACTCCCCTTCATGCAGACATTTTTTGGGGCCTTTCAATTTATTGGGAAATTTTCAGTGAGGAGAATTTGCTGTCTCTACTACATGCAACATAAACTGGCTGTATGCACAGATACTTATTCTGCATGATGTTTCCCTTAGATGAACAATAGTCAATAATAGTTAAAAAACACTCACAAAGAGGGGAGAAGAAAGGGAGGAAAAGAATAAAGATCAAACTTCTGAAATTTTGGGGTTCATTAATGAATATGAAAAACAACAGGGCTTGTATGAATACAAATTATTATGGTCAGCTTCTTATTTTGATTTTCCATTTTTCATCATGACTGTCATTTTTTCGCAAAGCACCGTTGCAGATGACTAGTCTGCACTGCTGGGATTGTGAGATACAACTAAGAACATAGGGTGTAAAAGGATCACTCAGACATTTTATTTCAAGGACGACTGATTGCATTTTGGGGAGTTCTTTGTAATGCAGTGAAATTAAACTGGAGCACATTTTCTGCAACTTGTAGGGCTCTTGCTCTTGCTTTTCTGTCTGTGGAAAAGGCTCTGTGTGTGTGTTCTACAAAGAGCTGATCCCATTATTTATAGTTCTTGATCATTGCTAAAGTGGAAACGAGTTTCCCTCCTATTTTTTTCATTTTCATACGAGAAAAACTGTGTTAAGTATTTCTAGAATGAAGGTATTAATGTTGTCCTGGCAGAGTATTAATAACCCTATACCCTGACTGATTTTAAGTACATCACTTTAATGTGTTCAGATCCACTGTGCTAGACAGCTTGTGCTGCCTGTTCTGGTGGGCACAGGGCAGAGCAATTCAAGTTTTTACATTGGCTTACTCTTGGTTTTGGGAAAGTTATTAACTCTCCCACTTTGTAGAATCCCCACTTGTAAATGGAGATGACTTTTTACCTAGCTCACAGGATGTTTATGTGGAGCTTTGAAGCTCTAATATGATAGGCAAATTTTACAGAGTCTATACTTATGTTTCACGTTCTTACTCTTTTGAAATAATTGCATTGTTGATGTAGTTGTTGAATAATACAACCAGCCCTATTGACAAGCTGTGTGATTAAGGGTGAGATGCCCTACTTATCTGTACAGTAGATCTATGAAGCCTGTATTGATTTTTTTCCTTCCTTTTAGTTTTACAGTATGAATGGCAGTTGTGTCTTGGAAAAGTTCCTGTCACTTTCATTAGGACAGATGATCTGGTATTCTGCTGAGGACAGCTTTAGAATTTAACTTGTGTGCCTAGAAAAAAAGAAGTTGTTTTTTTTTTTTCCCAAGAGTTTACCTGCAATGTGCAGTAATAAAACAGCACATAGTATATGGGAAATTTTCAGCAAGTAGCTCTTTAGATTGAAGATTAGACCTGAAACCAAGATGGTGCTATTAACTGTCTGCTACCTCTTTTCATCGAGCCCTTTAAATCTGCTTTATGCAGACAGAATTTAAATTTTAGCTGTGATTTGTCAATATGCTTCAGTAAGCCATAGCCACTAGCTCTGCAGTAATCCAATCTGCTGTACCCTGGACATATGACCCCTATGCATACATGAAAAAACTTTTCATTGCATGATCATTAATCTCCCTCAATTTACTAGCCTTGGAAGTGGAGCTGTTCTTCAAGTCTGTCATAGCTTTAACATTTTGCATATGCTTCTGGACATGTTAAGGTCCGTATAGCTAAAGAAAGAGGTGTGGTGCCAGCAGCTAAATCTGATTCTGAAGCTGAATGTATTCAGCTCTCAGTAAAAGGACTGGATTGTGACCCATGCTACTTGTGCTATTTTTATTCAGTGATTTTCTAATGTGACTCTTTGGTGCAGGAGATAATAGACTTGAATCCCTTTAGGATGAAGATAGCCTAGAACCCAGTCTCTTGTGTCCTGGGTAAATACTATGACTTCAAGTCTGTCATGAAAAAAGATTATTCATAAAGACTACTTAGACTCACCAACTTATGGATATTCTTAGTTACTAACTGAGCTTGCACTGGAGAGTACATCTCATCATGGTCCAGCTAATACCCTTACTACTGTCTGTTCTGGATTGATACCCTGCTCATATTTGCTTCTGAGTCTACTGACTATTTCTCCCATCTAGTATGGGAGAATCTCATTGGGCTGTCTCTGTAGTTAATGCAGAAAGAGAGTCTTCTCTATATGTGTAGAGTAGCTGCCTTAGGTTTCTGCGCTAAATTACCCTTCAGGTACAGCTGATTTCTCACTACTGTCTGTATAGCGAGCCTGGAAAAATTTGACCTCAATAGGGTCAAATGAGTCTTAAAACTCCACCACTCACTTTCCTTAGGTGTTAAAAAGAGTGTTCTTGTCTTTTAAGTACGTATTGGTAGAAGGAGGCTCTGGGTCTCAGCTGAAAGAGGTATCTAATGTGCAGCCATGACTCAGGTTTCTCTGTTCCTGGGGCTGAGAGAATTCAGCCACATTCTTGTTCTTGGGCTTTCACTTAACATGAAGGGTTTTTTTTGTGGGTCATCCTTAGACCCACCCAGTTCTCCCATTGCCTGGCTTCTTAGACACTCAAAGCCTCACTTTTTTAGCCTCCCTGTTAGAGATGAATGCACAGTTTTTCATGTTATGGGCCTTAAGCTGATGGTGTGGAGGGTATATTCCCAACTCCTGCCTTAGGGAAAGCAGATTTAGAAATTATTGACTCTCTTACCAACATGGAAAAGATTCCACAGAGAGCAGGAAAACTAGGTTCTCAGTTCCATATTAAAATCCTATTCTCTGATTCTTTCATTATGTTCTTAGATGTCTCTCAATTTACCTATTTTAATTGATCTTGTCTGTGCCAGATGAATTTCTCAATAATTTAGATCTTACATTATCTTACAAACTCTGGGACTGTAAATTGCAGCATAATTATATCTGAGGTTCTTGGGATCTTCTGTTCTTGTTGAGGGGGAAAAAAAAAGTAGATAACATAGGAATGAGAGGTAAAGTTTGTGAACTCATAACAAACAATTTTACTCTAAAGGTTAAAGATCATTTAATTTATTTGATACTGTTGTGGTTTAGCCCCAGTCGGCAACCAAGCACCACACAGCTGCTCGCTTACCCTCCCCCACCAGTGGGAAGGGGGAGAGAATTGGAAGAGCAAAAGTAAGAAAACTCATGGGTTGAGATAAGAACAGTTTAATAATTGAAATATAATAATAACAATAATAATAAAAAATAAAAAAAATTGTAATGAAAAGGAGAAGAACGAGAGAGAGAGAAACAAAACCCAGGAAAAACGGGTGATACAACCACTCACTACCCACCGACCAATGCCCAGCCCATCCCTGAGCAGCAATTGCTGCCCCCTGGCCCACTTCCCCCAGTTTATATACTGAGCATGATGTCATACATTATGGAATAACCCTTTGGCTGGTTTGGATCAGCTGTCCTGGCTGTGCCCCCTCCCAATTTCTTGTGCACCTGGCAGAGCATGGGAAGCTGAAAAGTCCTTGACTAGTGTGAGCAGTACTTAGCAACAACTAAACCATCAGTGTGTTATCACCATTATTCTCATCCTAAATCCAAACCACAGCACTTTACCAGCTACTAGGAAGAAAATTAACTCTATCCCAGCTGAAACCAGGACAGATTCTTACATGGACTTAGCAGAGCAGTATGTGAACTGATTACAGCATTGCTTAAGATGTGAGATAACAAGGTGAAGTGTACCATGTTGAATTGAGTTGTTTTCAGGCCAAAGCAATGCTGTTTACTAAATCATTGGCAACATTTTATCACACTAAACCAGAAATAGGCTTCTTACATTTGGTTTTGAGAGGTATCTAAAATTCAATATGTGTACAAAGCCTTTAAATGGTATTGAAACAGCTGGTCTACAGAAAAGCTAAATAGCATTGAACATTAATGTCTTCCACACACCTTCACTTTCTGAAACAGACTGGTTGTAACTGGGAGAAAAAGCAGGTTTTCTGTAATTTCTATGGCTGTGTCATGCAATGGGATTGATTTTGTAGAGTCCCTGAAACCCTTGACATTCCCCTGAATTGCCAAGTTATTTTTAACTTTTTCATAACCCGCTACTACTTCAGTATAATTTTGGAAACAAACAGTAGTATCAATGATGGGTTTAGATACACAGTAAATTAAGCAATGCTAGGCCCATGTTCTGTTTGTGAAACCAGCTAGTGCAGTCCTGGCCACAACTGTAAAACTAAACTCTATTATATCCCAAAAAGGGGCTGCTTTAAGAAAAGGATTTCCAGGAGGTCAAAGGAGGTGATCCTTCCTCTCTACTCAGCACTGGTGAGGCCATACCTGGTGTGCTGGATCTGGTCCTTGGCTGCTCAGTATGAGAGAGACATGAACGTACTGGAGCAAGTCCAGCAAAGGGCCACTAAGATGATGGCGGGACAGCCGCACTGTTCATACAGGAGAGCTGAAGCTGTTCATCCTGGAGAAGAGGAGGCTTGGGGCATCTGGGGAAGTAAAGGTGAAAGAGCCAGACTTCTCAGTGGTGTGCCCAGTGACAGGACAAGGGGGCACAGGACAAATTGAAACGCAGGAAATTGTGTTTAAACTTAAGAAAGAAACTTTTTACTGTGAGGTTGGTCAAATACTGGAACAGGTTACCCAGAGAGATTGTGGGATCTCCTTCCCTGGAGATACTCAAAACCTGACTGGATATAGCCCTGAGCAACCTGTTCCATCTGACCCTGCTCTGAGCCAGGTGGTTGGACTAGATGATCTCCAGAGGTCCCTTCCTACTTAAGCAGTTCTATGAAAACAGGGTGGCCACGTCCAAATTGCCTACTGCAAATTGTCTCAGGTCTGAGCTAATACCTGAATCACACCCAGGAATATTTTGGAAGAGTGTAGATGGCCTGAGCCAAACCATAGCTGGGATCATTCTAATCTGGAGAGATGTTGATAGAAAATACAGAAAATCTGCAAGTGTCCTTGTGATATTAAAAACTTCCAGGTACTTGACTGATGTATCAGGTTCTTTAGCTCAAAATTAAGCTAAACTAATTGCCACTTTAATTGCCCCATGTCAGATTGGTATGTTACATTTTTATTATTGCCTTCCTTTTTTAATATAAGTAGTAAACTATTTCCAGTACACAGCAGCAGAGATTTTATTTAGCAAATTTCTTGCTGTTGTGCGGCCGTGGCAACATCCTCAAGCCCTTTTGCTCTCTCTATATGCCACCTTGTAACCCTAGTTTGTGCCTTTTAGTACAGATCTAGACACACTGCGGTGTTCTGTCGTGTTTTGTAAGTATTCTTGGTGCCGCATGAAATAAACATCATTGACGATCTAGGTGCTCCCTTCCATTCCTGTAATCAAAATGAGGTGTTCAGATGCTATGACAACGAAGATATAAACCTCATAAACCAGGCAGATCCATGCCCTTATTATTAAAGGAATAATGTGCTGTATATCTTTATCAGCGATTATCAGCTTTTTGTGAGGCTGATAGCAGTGTCACTGTTTCATACAGCTGTGTTTCTGTATAATGCTAATCCATATTAGGTGACTTCAGTGAAACAGACATACATTAAATAATCACCATCTGGAGAGGAGGAACAAAAAGCACACCCCAGGTGCTAACTTTAGGCCTATATGCGCATGCAGAAAGAAAGAGCAAAACAGCTATGTGATCTGTTCCCTCAGAACAAAAAAAAAAACAACCAAACCACAACCTACTGAGAACTGAAGTCCTAATCATCAGTGGAGCATGGCCACAAATGCCTCTTAAGAGATAGATGCCTCAGGGTACTAGGACTGAACAATCTCTCCTTGATATTCTTTTATTTATTTAGTTTTTTCTTGTGATTTCACTATTTTTACATCTTTTTCCTCTTGACTGACAAAAGCATGGCGCAAGAATGAGCACAGTACAAATAGAATCATTTTTGAGGGTTTTATTTCATTGTTTTTCCCTTTCTTTGTAGTAGCATGAACAAGGTAAAGCCTATGCCAGTGTATCTCTGCCTCTGCTAGGTGAGTTTCTTTTCACCAGAGGAAGCCACCTACTTTCGTGTCAAGGAGAGAGGCTTGCGTAGCCTGAAGCAGCCATTCTCCATGCAGAAAGGAAATGTGCTATATCTTGATCCCCTTTCATGTGTGCAGATTTGAGAATTGGCAGGTCTTCCCAGGACCCACAGAAATATCCTGCCAACCTCTGTTCTCTGTAGGGAATATGTCTCCAGCAAATGCCTCTGAAGCAATTCACCTCTCTTCTCCCTGCCATAGCACTCTGATAATAGAGCCATAATCCAGCTCGCCAATTGCATTATTTTTGTATAAAATCCATGAAATTGCCTCAGAGAAGTCAAATGTGTGATGCAAACTGATTGTGTACAGATAAAGAGATTCAGAGAGGGCACTGCCCACAGGATGTGTAAAGTATCTGACATTTTTACAGTAACTGAAAAACCCAACAGCTATTCATTGGGATAAAGGTATTAATCCGGTATTAAATAGATAATCTAATCTTTCACTCACAGTGTCTTCCCTGATCGATAGGATTTTCAAGTGTAATTGTTTGGTATCTACCTGTCTGTTCACTTTTGTAACTGAGAAGCAAGATGAGCAATTTATCTTTACTAGTGCTATTTTTTCCAGCCTAAACCTACAATGAATACTTTGCTGTTCAAAAGAGGATCAGAAAAGTGGTATCTTGGTTTAAGATTTCAATCCAGTCTTCACTGTGCGAATACCTGAATATACACGTACATCGTGCCTGTATGTGATATGATCTAGCTTCTTTATCATAAAATAAAATTCTGCGATGCCTGTTGTTGTGCCTGTGGCTAATAAAAATAATCTGAAGGTAACATTACTTGAAATCTATAAAACACAGAAAATGGCCAATCTTGTATAAACAAGATGGTCATTATCTATTGTTTGTTTGTTTGTTTAATAAACCATGGACAAATTAATAAAACTGAGAAAAGAAAAAAAGCATAGCAGATTTTTTTTTCCTATGATACATTAGGAATATATACTTAAAACATCAGACATTTCTGTTTGCATAACTAACACTGTATTTCTCTCTAAGTGGGATACTCCTGTATACAGAGCGCTAAGCACTTAGTATTTTAACCACATTCTCTCATTGCTTCAGATAATGGGGAGCTAATTGCTGGTTCAAATCACACTAACTTGTGAATATTTTATGCCTTTGTTAGGTAATAATGATATTAATCTTGTGTCTTGAACAAAATTAATTCTTAGACATCTCTGGTCTTCTGTGATCTTCATTGTTTGCATGTGTATGCTTTTCTTTTGGTAACTCCTTGGAAAGATTTGAACAATTAGGACAGAGAATGAAAGTGCAATTAATATTCTGAAGTTACAGGAAATAGGTGTTAAGGTGTATAATAGTGGATAAAATATTTCAGTTTATACAGAGTTCAAAAGGTGGTAACAGGAACTCCATTCGAACCCATATTGGCTCTATTCTCTGTTTCTATCAGTTTTCAGGGTGTACCAAGAACTTTATCCTTCTGTTTTTTCCCAGATGATTAATTTAGGGCAAGAACCTGCCTGTCTGAAATAGGACTCAATGGGATTCAGGTTTATACTGGAAAAGTCCTGTCAAGCTGCTGCACAACTCTGGTGCGCTCTCAAGCAATGCAAGGTCCCTCAGCAATCCAGAGGCACGCTTCTGAGCAGTACTAGGGCTGCCACCACTCGGTGTGGCCAAGCAGCCAGAGCACTCTCAGTGGAGATAGCAGTGCCTATGTTGCAGGGAAAGAGTGCTCCACGGAAAATGCAGGAAATTCAGCTATCACTTTTAAATTCATTAAATGGAGGAGAAAGCCATTTCTGCATTATTTTGTGAAAACTCTTGGGACAGGTAGCCTGGGATTGTATTGTTCTAGGCATTATATGAGCACAGAACAAAGATTTTCCTTGTCCCTACAAGATTAGTATAATGTATTCAGCATTCTTGTTTGGAAAGAATAGAGTTCATTCTCTGAATCTGTAAATATAGTATCTACTATTTAGGAAATATTTATATAGACAAAGATAAACTGATATTGGTTAGAAAAAAGGTGGCCATCTTTGGAAACAAGGGATGTCAATTTGAACAAATTCATGTTCTCATACATTTCTTCAGAAGTCAGTATCCTTTTAAAGACCAATTTATTAACAGTTGGTTTTGAAGTATAAAAAATAGTAACACATCATTTAAATTATGGTTATTAGAACAAAGTACCTAGTGCCTTGATAAGCTTGGATGAGCTAAATTGCTGGGATTTAATCCAGTAGAGAAAAAGATAATTAGAGCGGAGGAAGCAGCCAGAAGACTTGGCAGAACTTATCTTGGTGCGAGCTGTTAAGGAAATGAATGGTTTTTTGCAAAACAAGTAGGAAACTTGGGGAAGCTGCTACATGTGGATGACCTGAGAACAGATGTGGCCCCACAGCTTTCATCCTCACAACTTCAAATGGAGGAGTGGCCCCTGCCTTTTTCATTGCAGACTCTGCCACCTGCATTTCTGTCACCTCAAGGTGTGTTATGATGGGCTTTGTATGGTGCCAGGTCTGAGAGGAAGCAGAGGCAGAAGTCGTGGAGACTGCTCGATCTGCTCTCCATGTTGAACTGCAGGCTGGGGTACTTCAACCAATTGACCCTGTGCTAATTTTCAGAGACAAATTAGGCTGTTGTTGATTAGGCGTTTTACGATTTGGGGCTCACTTCCCTGTCTTTCTGAGTGGTTTAAAGCATGGATCTGTTGTGTTTCTGACCAAACTTTAATCTCATTTCTTGCAAGCTGGTAAGAAGAGTGGGCTGAGTGGTTTGTGGTTATGCTAAACAGCTTGATTTTTGTAGCATTTGGCATATCCATAACCTAGGGGATATGAAAGCTCAGAGACAGCCATACATTTCAAATACTAAGAAATAACTGAAAAAGTAGACTTGCGTGTAAATTAATGACATATGAACAACAAAATAGTTTGAGATGAGAATTAATTCAACAGATACGTCGTCAAAATTACTCTAGTAATTTGATGCGTTTCCCCTCATGGGAGGAATGGGGGAATGAGATCGATGACCCATGAGAGATGGCTGCAATGCAGATCTACCCACCTAATGGCTGAGATATGTAGAAACCTTGGCATTTTACTTTAGATTACCTCTCAAATTGGTAGTACCCACACAGCTTCACCTGAGCTGTTACAGATCTACTGGAATTCTCTCAAGTCAAACATCCCATGTTTGACTTTTTTTTCCCTATCTGTTACATGTGATACAGAGTTTTGAGCATGTGGCTTTCTTGTCCATGCACTGCAAACCACATTACAAAGTAGGAGAGTATCAGTATCTTCAACCTAAAATTTACTTTAATTAGGGTTTTTTGAGGCAATTTCTTTAAGAGGTTCTGTGTCTGGTGTCATGGTCTGCTGCAATGTCATATATCGCTTGAAGAGAGTTTCTTACATGTCTGTCTTCTTTCCAGTAAGAGTTGCACACTGCAAAGCCATTTGATAGCTCTTCTTCAGACTTTTTGGAGATACTCTCCTGAGCCTTCATGGTATGCATAGTCATGTTCATGCCAGACCAATTTTCCTTGCCGAATTTGTAAGAGTGCTGAATAGAGCTTTATAATGGGAGCTGACTGCAACATTAACTACGAGGCAGCTAATATTTCCATGTAATGATGGAGAAGTGTATTTTGTTTGTATGATTCAAATAACAATGTTGAAATTGAGGAGAGACAGGAAATGTTTCCATATCATTAAACAAAATTGAAAGAAGATAAAAGAAGACAAAAAGAGAAGGGGAAAATGACAGCTATTGCTATTTTTGTTTACTCCCTCTGGTCTCTTCTACTTATACTTTCTCCCTTTTTTCTCCTTTCTCATTTCTTCTGCCACCAACTTGCCCTATTTTTAATTAGTAGGTAGTGGCATGGGTTTCAGAGATAACTTTAAAAGGAGGTTATCAGACTGGATTTTATGCTACATCAACTGAGAAACTGCAGGTGCTGTGGTTGCCAAAAATGGTCCCAGGTGAAAGTTACTGCTGCAAAGGACAAGTTTGTCTCAAGATTGCCTTATTCAGAACCAGAATTTCTTTGGTATCCAAGACACACAAAAGCATTTCCCATCTCTTAAGCCAGTAAGCATAAGAGTCGGGAAACAATGTAACAGCATTTGTGCTGATCCTTATGTTTTTCTTTTAAGGCAGATTTCTTTCTCACCCCGATAGAACTCACATATTGCCCCCAAAGCTGGCAGTAGTGGTGATGCAGCTGAGAATTAGATGACAGAAGAAATGGCTCCTGGGATTTTTTTGGATTACAGGTCCAGGCTACACTTGATTTCAAAGCCTCACCGGTTTTTCAACCTTCCAGGTTGAAAGTGCTCTGAAAACTCTTTTCCAGTAAGTCATAGATGTATGAGTAACCAAAACATACTCTGGTTTGCTCAATCATGAAATTCCAAACAGAATTTCCAAATAATCATAGGCCGAAGAGGGCTTCTGTGTTAATTTAGTCTAAAAAATATATGTAGCTGGTCTCTGATTTTTTGTGCCTAGTAAGAACTGGTTATAGTATAAAGGGCAGGCCTGTCTTTATGCACGTTGATAGTACTCCATCTGGTAAGTGCCAGCCTAGACTGGATCAAGCGTTTTCTCTCTTAGTCTCCTAATGGAACAGATAGACCCTGGCCTACTGTCATGTGTGGAAAGGCTTTCAGTCTCCTTTCTTAACAGCAACCTCTTTTCTACAGAGCTTGCTCAGGAGAACATTTTTAAGCTTTACAACAGAAAAAGTGTGCTTGATCTTTAAACACATGTCTATCCTCTGACTTTTATTCTGCAGGGACAACCTTTCCATCCCCTGTCCCTTTCTGGTGTAATGCTAGCCATCCCGTATTCCTGTCCCAAGATGTCCTCTGTTCATTCTGGGCAGGTTGATTGGAGTTGAAGGCACAACTAAATTACCTTCCTTAAAGGGTGTAGGAAGGAAGATTAGAGAGGGAGATGAGGATGGCTGAGGATGTGTGGCCTTATTTTTTGAAGGGTATGCGAACAAAGAGTGCTTCATCTTGTACACCAATAGATAAGCATATATTCATGTTTCCTTCCCTGGCCTGTACCCTCCAAACACCCTGAGTCTAGAGCAAAAGCTCTCGCTACATGTCAATGGGACAGGGACTGCCCGTGTGGTTAGTACTTGTAGGAGGGCTGTCACTAGTTATTTCAGTAGCCTTGGGCGAACAAAATGTTAAGGTTCCTATCCTTGCCTTACATTGTTTCTCAGTGCTACCTTCTGCTCTTTGCTTTATTTTCCCAGTAGCACCCTCTTTTTATTGCATTTATTGAAAACTCCACATAGAAACCCCAAGCAGCAAGTCAGCAGTCAAGCTGAAAGTCAAACTGACACATTTACTCAACTGTTTTGTGCAGAATTTGTCTATCATCACCTCATTACACATATCCCCTTCATGATAGCTCCTTCTGTTACGAAGTTTCTTCACTTTTTGGCTGACAGTTACTCTTAGGTAACTTAAATCTTAACCTTACCAGTACTCATTGATGGTTTCAAAAATGATTGCAAAAAGACATGGTCCAATAGATTTGTTACTTGTTCTCCTTCTGTGTCTGCACAAGCTGCATAACCATGGGCTTTTGAACCAAACCTGCAGTCCATTAACACTGCCATTAATTAAAGAAAAGGGAATATTACTTGATGGTTGTACACTGTGAATTCTTAACAGGTACTTGTAAAGGACAATTGATATACACAGCATTTCTGCTCTTTGCCTCTAGTTCTCTGAATACAGGTAGTTCAAGATAGAGATGTTTTTGGAGGTCATTTTGAGCTATCTAACTTTAGGCTGCTGTAAAATGGGGTACTCCAACTCTACCCCAATGCTGTTGGTCACATCTGCCTAGCATTTTCTAATGCCCTGGCTCAATCAGGTTAAAGAGTTCATTCCTTGACAGCAGCCAGCCAAACTAAAAAGAGGTTAGCATCACACTTTGCTGACACCAGTTTGAAAAAAAAAAAAAAAGTTTAGGCTAGCAGGTTTCTCAAAATATCTGTTGCTATATAATACATACTTTTGGGCATAGCAACTTCTACAAATATATGCTAAGTATCTTTGTCAGAAAGTTTCAAAGGCTTTGCCCAGAGTCTTTTCTCTCTAAGCCAAAGGTCTTGTACTCGAGTCTGGAATTCTTATAAGAAGAGAAGATTGAAAGTCATAAAAATACCTTTTGCAAGAGAGAGCATAATGACCACCAATCATGGGATCACTGTTATTCAGGATAACTTTGCTGTGTAATAGACTATCCTGCCTTCCCTGCAGTTCAGGCAGTTATTGCTGTCTGCTCTTCATTTCAGAACAGGGTTACTCTTACTTATGTCTTAGATTTTTGTATCTTAACAAATCAGAAGTTATTTTTATAAAAATAATTTAAAATAAAAATAGTTAGGATTTAGACTTGTGTTGAGCTCATATGTTCTATTTTTCTCACAGCAGTTAGGTATACTTCTGTCCTAAATGCAGATAATTATACTTATCCAGCTGGGTACAGAATTTTGAAATCCTTAGTTCAAAGGTATTCATCAAATATGCTTTTATTTAATAAAAACAGATAAGTAGCAAAGAGCATAAAGAAAATTTATCTTGCAGCTGTGCTTTACTGAGGACTTCCTTACCTTGCAAGAATATGCTGGAAGTCTTATTCCTGGCACATTTTGCCACCAGAATTTACTAACTCCAGACTTCATATTAAGTCAGAAAAGACATCTTGCAGCTAGCAGGCCTAGAAAAGAGGGAGTATGGCAAGCATAATTTGGGTAAAAAAGAACTTAGACTGAGGTTCATGTCTTACAAAATATTAATTATCAAAAAGGCAGACAAGGAGATGGGGATATGGTTCTGTCTAAGATAAGAGAGAAATGCTGTGAGATCCTGAATGTGAATGTGGTGGAATAGTGGTTTTAATACCAATACCTTTCAGATTATTGTCTGACTTTGACACCCCACAGGCTCTGCAGGCAGTGACAGACTGCCTAGTTGTCAGGACATCTCAGTCATATGCTTTTATCTGACTGCAGCATTCTCATGTTCTGGGACAACTTTGAGACCTGAGGCTTATCACTGTGTAGGTTTTCTAGATGGTGTTTTAGAACTTGTTAAATTCTTCTGTGTCTTGTTTCTGTGCTATGGGCTTAAACATACGTCCAACCAATGCTCAGGTCAAAACTTAATGACTGTCCATCTTGTGTATATGAAACTACATTCCTGCATGTCTTTAGCATGATCTTCAAAGCATGTCAGGACAAACAAGGTGCCCAGATAGGCCCATTGTTTTACTATAACTCTGGGCACATGCAGTATAGATGGACTGAGCATGCTCATGTTGACAGCTTTCATGTTGAACCTCTCACAGCCCACATACCACCTTGCAATACCTACAAACCATGACACTAACAAGTCATGAGCAGAAAGTTGTTCCCCTAGCCCTGAACTGTAAAGTGCCGTCTCACTTGAAATATGAGAACTGTGCCTGCTGAGATGGCTGTTGACTAGTGTGAAGCACAGTATGCATCTGTCCCCATCTTTTGTTGCAGAGCACCCTTAGGATATCCTAGAGTATGTGGGGGATAACTTTCTAATGCAGCTGGTAAGCGAGCCTACCAGGGGAGGTGCCCTGCTTGACCTGCTGTTTACCAACAGAGAAGGGCTTGTGGGAAATGTCGAGGTCGGAGGCCGTCTCGGGCTTAGCAACCACGACATGATAAAGTTCTCAATTTTGGGTGATGCTAAGCGGAGGGGCAGCAAAACTATTACCATGGACTTCCGGAGGGCAGACTTTGACCTCTTCAGGACCCTGGTGGGGAAAGTCCCTTGGGAGGCAGTCCTGAAGGGCAAAGGGGTCCAGGAAGGCTGGGCCCTCTTCAAGAAGGAAGTCTTGAGGGCGCAGGAGCGGGCTGTCCCCGTGTGTCGTAAGACCAACCGGCGGGGAAATCGACCGGCCTGGCTGAATAGGGAGCTTTTGCGGGGACTCAGGGAAAAAAGGAGAGTCTACCACCTTTGGAAGAAGGGGCGGGCAACTCAGGAGGAGTACAGGGATCTTGTTAGGTCATGCAGGGAGGAAATTAGAAAGGCAAAAGCCCAGCTAGAACTCAATCTGGCCAGTGCTGTAAAAGACAATAAAAAATGCTTTTATAACTACATCAGCAATAAAAGGAGAGCCAAGGAGGATCTCCATTCTTTGCTAGATGTGGGGGGGAACATTGTCACCGAGGACAAGGAAAAGGCTGAGGTACTTAACGCCTTCTTTGCCTCTGTGTTCAACAGCCAGACCAGTCATCCCCAGGGTACTCAGGCCCCTGAGCTAGAGGATAGGGATGGGGACCAGAATGGAGCCCACATAGTCCAGGAGGAAGCAGTTAATGACCTGCTACGCCACCTGGACGCTCACAAGTCTATGGGGCCGGATGGGATCCACCTGAGAGTACTGAGGGAGCTGGCGGAGGAGCTCGCCAAGCCACTCTCCATCATCTATCAGCAGTCCTGGTTAACAGGGGAGGTGCCTGATAACTGGAGGCTTGCCAATGTGACGCCCATCTACAAGAAGGGCCGGAAGGAGGACCCGGGGAACTACAGGCCTGTCAGCCTGACCTCGGTGCCGGGGAAGATTATGGAGTGGTTCATCTTGAGCGAACTCCACAGGCAAGTACAGGTCAACCAGGGGATCAGACCCAGCCAGCATGGGTTCACGAAAGGCAGGTCCTGCTTGACCAACCTTATCTCCTTCTATGACCTGGTGACCCGCCTGGTAGATGACGGAAAGGCTGTGGATGTCATCTACCTGGACTTTAGCAAAGCTTTTGACACCGTCTCGCATAATATCCTCCTCGGGAAGCTGGCAGCTCACGGCTTAGACAGGCATACTCTTCGCTGGGTAAAGAACTGGTTGGGTGGCCGAGCCCAGAGAGTTGTGGTAAATGGTGTTAAGTCCAGTTGGCAGCTGGTCACGAGCGGTGTTCCCCAGGGCTCTGTTTTGGGGCCAGTCTTGTTCAATATCTTTATCAATGATCTGGATGAGGGGATCGAGTGTGCCTTCAGTAAGTTTGCAGATGACACCAAACTGGGTGGGAGTGTGGGTCTGCTGGAGGGTAGGATGGCCCTGCAGAGGGACCTGGACAGGCTGGATCGATGGGCCGTGGCCAACTGTATGAGGTTCAACAAGGCCAAGTGCCGGGTCCTGCACTTCGGTCACAACAACCCCATGCAACGCTACAGGCTTGGGGAAGAGTGGCTGGAAAGCTGCCTGGCCGAAAAGGACCTGGGGTGTTGGTAGACAGCCGGCTGAACATGAGCCAGCAGTGTGCCCAGGTGGCCAAGAAGGCCAACAGCATCCTGGCTTGTATCAGGAATGCTGTGGCCAGCAGGAGCAGGGAGGTGATTGTCCCCCTGTACTCGGCGCTGGTGAGGCCGCACCTGGAATACTGTGTCCAGTTTTGGGCCCCTCAATACAAGAAAGACATTGAGGTGCTGGAGTATGTTCAGAGATGGGCAACAAGGCTGGTGAAGGGTCTGGAGCACAGGCCTTATGAGGAGCGGCTGAGGGAACTGGGGTTGTTTATCCTGGAGAAGAGGAGGCTGAGGGGAGACCTTCTTGCTCTCTACAACTACCTGAAAGGAGGTAGTAGTGAGGTGGGTGTTGGTCTCTTCTCCCAAGTAGCTAGCGATAGGATGAGAGGAAATGGGCTTAAGCTGCGCCAGGGGAGGTTTAGGCTGGAAATTAGGAAAAATTTCTTTACGGAAAGGGTGGTCAAGCATTGGAACAGGCTTCCCAGAGAGGTGGTGGACTCACCATCCCTGGAAGTGTTCAAAAAACGGGTAGATGTGGCACTTGGGGACATGGTTTAGTCTAGTCTACCCTTGACTGGTTTAGTGTGGACTTGGTAGTGTAGGTTAACGGTTGGACTGGATGATCTTAAAGGTCTTTTCCAACCTAGACGATTCTATGATTCTATGATTCTATGATATCAAGACTTGCAAAATGTTTTTTGCCCAGTCATCCATCAGCTCACTTTTTAATTTTGCTGTATCTGTCTTTTTCCATTTCTGCATCTACGTGTTGGATATTATGTTAATAGAGAGTGGTGCTTTGACTTATATTAAATTTTCAATAGCCTATTCTATCCTCTTGTTCTGTTCCTGCCCTTCTTGTAATTTATTATATGTGGGTAGCTTGCTGTCTGCTAGTAGAGGTTGAGATTTCCAGTTCTCCATGACTTGAAATGTTTTGTCTGACTCTTTTTCCCCTTTTTTTGATGTGCTCTGCTAACATTGATGACTAAAGCAGCTTTCCACAAGAGAACTGGCCCCATTATCTGCAACATCCTACATTTTTCACTCTTGCTATTTTTAAAACAACTACTTGTGTCATAGATTTTTTAATGTCTTCTTTTGTTACCCTTGACTCTTTTTAAAACCCTTGTGGATTGCTTTTCTTCATTTCCCTCTGTGCTCATAATTCATCCATCTCTGGGGGGATTGTTAAAGAGCGGGAAGGAGATTTCAGAAGTCTCTGCCATTAATGGCTGCAACCTTGTGAGGGGGGCAATTTGCCATTAACTGAATCATCAGTTGGAATTACCAGTATCAGCTAGGTTGTCAGTGGTTACTAGACTCAGTAATCAGTGTCATCCTCTTTGTTGTTGCTGTTGCCCTTGTTGGGAGTTATTGATGTGGTGGTGTAAGGTGTTGAACATTGTGATGCCAGCAAAGTTGCAGTCAAGAGATCTGAGCACTCTGACTTGACTTGAGGAATGGCCATAGATTTGCTACAGTGGCTAAGATTTATTGGAGACAAGCACAGTTCCAACACACTTAGCCTAACGATTATCAGGAGAGAAGATAAGGGATATGTACTGGTGAAAAGATGGTTGGCAAAACACAGTGATGTCACTTACCCTGTATTGGTCATTGGCAAGGTTTTATCCTCTTTTGTGATATGGTAAAACAGCACAATGTGCCTATCACATTGCAGCTGTATCTTTGTTTTCTAACTGTCCTGCCCTATATGTTCCCTTTCTAGCCCTATCTCACTCTGCACTTAGTACAATATTGCTTTTCAACCATCCCAGTAAGTCAATGCCTTAGCATGTTGGTGAGCATTGGGCACCCACTAGAACATATTTCACTGTCAGGAGCAGGTCAGACAAGTAGTTCCACCAATGCTGGAACAAATAAAACCTCATTTCTTATTGGTTTGTGTCTTACGTTCACCTCATGAGCTTTCTGTTGCCCAATAAAGTGTGAAATCACACTGTAACCTCTCCCTCAAATGGGATTATTATAGGCTGTCTTTCGCTCATTTGCACAAAATCTGTAAGGAATTCTAACTTTCTGCCAGTCACACAGTAACATAAGGGCTGGAATGAGTGGGAGGTAACAATCTGGCCACTGTTGTAAGAGATAATAAAAAATGTTTTTACAAATACAGTAACAACAAAAAGAGAGCCAAGGAGAATCTCCATCATTTATTGGATGTGGGGGGGAACATTGCCACCAAGAATGAGGAAAAGGCTGAGGTACTTAGTGCCTTCTTTGCCTCAGTCTTTAATAGCCAGACCAGTTATCCCCAGGGCGTTCAGCCCCCTGAGCTAGAAGACAGGGATGGGGAGCAGAATGAAGCCCCCATAATCCAGGAGGAAGCTGTTAATGACCTGCTATGCCACCTGGATGCTCACAAGTCTATGGGGCCGGATGAGATCCACCTGAGAGTACTGAGGGAGCTGGCGGAGGAGCTTACCAAACCCCTGTCCATCATCTATCAGCAGTCCTGGTTAACAGGGGAGGTCCCTGATGACTGGAAGCTTGCCAGTGTGACATCCATCTACAAGAAGGGCTGGAAGGAAGATCCGGGGAACTACAGGCCTGTCAGCCTGACCTCGGTGCCGGGGAAGATTATGGAGTGGTTCATCTTGAGTACACTCAACAGGCATGTGCAGCTCAACCAGGGAATCAGATCCAGCCAGCATGGGTTCATAAAAGGCAGGTCCTGCTTGACCAACCTGATCTCCTTCTATGACCTGGTGACCCGCCTGGTAGATGATGGAAAGGCTGTGGATGTCATCTACCTGGACTTCAGTAAAGCCTTTGAGACTGTCTCCCACAGCATTCTCCTAGAGAAGCTGGTGGCTCATGGCTTAGGCAGGTGTACTCTTTGCTGGGTAAAAAACTTGCTGGATGGCCGTGCCCAAAGAGTTGTGGTGAACGGAGTTAAATCCAATTGGTGACCGGTCACAAGCAGTGTTCCCCAGGGCTCAGTTTTGGGGCCAGTCTTGTTTAATATCTTTATCAACGATCTGGATGAAGGGATTGAGTATGCCCTCAATAAGTTTGCAGACAACACCAAACTGGGTGGGAGTGTGGGTCTGCTGGAGGGTAGGATGGCCCTGCAGAGGGATCAGGACAAGCTGGATCAGTGGGCCAAGGCCAACTGTATGAGGTTTAACAAGGCCAAGTGCCGGGTCCTGCACCTGGGTCACAAGAACCCCATGCAACACTACAGGCTTGGGGAAGAGTGGCTGGAAAGCTGCCTGGCTGAAAAGGACCTGGGGGTGTTGGCTGATAGCCAGCTGAACGTGAGCCAGCAGTGTGCCCAGGTGGCCAAGAAGGCCAACAGTATCCTGGCTTGTATCAGGAATAGTGTGGCCAGCAGGAGCAGGGAGGTGGTTGTCCCCCTGTACTTGGCACTGGTGAAGTTGCACCTGGAATACTGTGTCCAGTTTTGGACCCCTCAGTACAAGAAAGACATTGAGGTGCTGGAGCATGTCCAGAGAAGGGCAAGGAAGCTGGTGAAGGGTCTGGAGCACAGGTCTTATGAGGAGCGGCTGAGGGAACTGGGATTGTTTGGCCTGGAGAAGAGGAGGCTGAGGGGAGACCTTCTTGCTCTCTACAACTACCTGAAAGGAGGTTGTAGTGAGGTGGGTGTTGGTCCCTTCTCCCAAGTAACTAGCAATAGGATGAGAGGAAATGGCCTCAAGTTGTGTCAGGGGAGGTTTAGGCTGGATATTAGGAGAAATTTCTCTACTGGAAGCGTGGTCAAGCATTGGAACAGGCTGCCCAGAGAGGTGGTGGAGTCCCCATCCCTAGAGGTGTTCAAAAACACATAGATGTGGGACCTTGGGACATGGTTTAGTAGGCATGGTTGTGTTGGGTTGATTGTTGGACTAGATGATCTTAGAGGTCTTTTCGAACATTAATGATTCTGTTCTATTCTATTCTGTTCTATTTATTTGTGTCTATATGTGAGTGTGGGAAGGGTAAAGGAGGTTCTGCATCCATAAAAGACTGTTTTGCAACTAATTTGCATAGGGCAAAAGGACATCTAGGGGCCTTATGGACACCCAGAAATTCTTCCTGAAAAATTCTTCAGTCAGTATCAATAGCTGGAAGACAGAGGTTTTGGTCATGGCTGATCTGGGATGTTTCAGGACT
This sequence comes from Pelecanus crispus, assembly GCF_030463565.1. Taxonomy (NCBI): domain Eukaryota; kingdom Metazoa; phylum Chordata; class Aves; order Pelecaniformes; family Pelecanidae; genus Pelecanus; species Pelecanus crispus. Next base: position 110,510,029 of record NC_134645.1, read on the forward strand.
TGTGCAATATCACATGGATATTGGTAAGTCTGCACTCCAAGTGTAGGTGTACCCAAGGGAAATCAGGACAGCAATTTCTGTCTAAAATAGGACATCTGTCATTACATTGCTTGCAAACCAAAGAGTGTCCTGAAATGCCTACATGTCTTTGAAAATTATTTGCAGGGAATTCAGAAATCTGCACAGAAAAAGAGAAACCAACTAAAAATACAAGAGGGAAGAAACTAATCTGAGATGAAAGCATCCATCTCCTTATTGAAACTTTTGTCAGAGAAAAGGTGACTGATAGTTCGCAGAAAAGGCATGAAACTCCTTACAGTGCTGTTCGTAACATGTTCTAGGTGATTAGTGTTGTCTATCATGACAGTTTATTTCTTACATCTCTTGAAACAAGAATAATCCTGCAAAAAAATCCACATCAGAAGTTGTATTCAGTTCTACCCCAAACTATACTTTGCCAGATATTTCAGTTCTTGATGTGGAAGAAAAACAGGAATCCTCTCCTTAAATACTTCTTTTAAGGGTGAAATTTAAAAAAAAAGCAAAACTTCCCAAATTGTGAAGAGTGAAAATTGGAAGGAGAAAGTGTCCTAAAAAGTCCTCTTACTGTCCACATTCCTATAATTACTGTAATGATTTTTCCTTTTGTTTTGGCTTTGTCGTGGTTTAACCCCAGTTGGCAACTAAGCACCACACAGCTGCTTGCTCACTCTCCCTGCCCCCGTTGGAATGGGGAGAGAATTGGGGGGGGGGGGGGGGGGAAGTAAAACCTGTGGGTTGAGATAAAGGCAGTTTAATAGGACAGCAGAGGAAGAGGAAATAATAATAATAATGATAAAAGAATATACAAAACAAGTGATACACAATGCAATTGCTCACCACCTGCTGACCGATGCCCAGCCCATCCCTGAGCAGCGATTGCTGCCTCCCAGCCAACTTCCCCCAGTTTGTATACTGAGCATGACGTCATATGGTATGGCATACCCCTTTGGCCAGTTTGGGTCAGCTGTCCTGGCTGTGCCCCCTCCCAATTTCTTGTGCACCTGGCAGAGCATGGGAAGCTGAAAAGTCCTTGACTAGCATAAGCAGTACTTAGCAACAACTAAAACATCAGTGTGTTATCACCATTATTCTCATCCTAAATCCAAACCACAGCACTATGCCAGGTACTAGGAAGAAAATTAACTCTAGCCCAGCCAAAGCCAGGACAGGTTTTCAAGCTCTACCACAAGGAATGCTATCTGTGTGAACTCTCTCTTATTATTATTAGCACAATGATGAAGAGGTTGACAGGTTATCATCTTCTGCCTGAAGCTGCTAGCTAGTCAGTCTGGCTGATGCTCCCTCTATAATTTTTTCTTGCTTTATACTCTTGTTTCCTGTGTTTTTTACTTCTCTACTACATGACATTCACACAGATAAAAAGCAGCCGAAGGGGAAGAGTATTGAGTCAAAAATCCAATTCACTCAGTTGCCATAAATAATACACCTTCAAGAAGAAAATCATGAAATCGGCTGAGAAGTCCTGCACATATGAGACTGCTAAAAGTTTTAGGAGTATCTTATCAAAATCAATAGTCAAGACAGTTTTGTAAGACTGTCATGCAATCATAAAGACAGAAAAATACAAATGAAAATGGGGATTTACTCAAAATGAGGTTTTTTTCTATTACAGTTCACAGTATGATGACTTTGGCTCTCAAGACACCCAAGTTCCCCACTTTGCTCAGGAAGAAATGGCAAGTATTATTACTATATCTGACAAATATAAAAATGACAAGTCATTAGTAATTGCTATGTGTAGTGAGTTATAAATGCAAGAAATAAATAGATAAGGGAATCTAAACATAGCAGGAACAACTTCCTGTAAGTTACTGTTGTGAAGGCAATAGTAATGTGAAAGTATAAACTTTAATAAAGTTAAAATATATCTGGAATGAAAGAAATTCCAGTACCACTCTAGGTTACCCAAAGATTTAGACAAGCAAGTGGTGATGAAAAACAATAGTATTTAATGACTTAATTTCCATATTTTAAAAAAGGGGTCGATATACTCATGTATCAAAATGACAAAGTGCTCTCCAGTCCCTTGATTAAAAAGCTCATAAAAGAGTAATAATAGAAGAAATATTTAAGATCAGATATGCTAGATAGCTTTAGCCAGAAGTCTTACAAGTTTTGGTAGATGCTCTTTTTAGACCTAAGAGTCTTGGTGGACAGCAACTTTATCATGAAACAACAGTGTATCTTTGAATCTAAGAAGACCAACAGCGTCTTTGACTTCATTAGCAAGAATGAAGGTCCAAGGCAACCATCCTTCTGCTCTATTCAGCACTTGTGAAACCTGGAGTACTGTGTCTTGTTTTGGGTTTACTGATACATGAAAGACATAGGCATACTAAAGTGAGTCTGGTGAAGGGCTGCCAAGATGTTTTTGGGGCTGGAGATGATTATGTGCAAGGAGAGGCAGAAAGAAATGGGTTTGTTTAGCCTGAAAAAGCTATTTATTGGGAGGTTGTGGAGAAGGTGCAGCCAGACTTCTCAGAGGTGCACTGAGAAGGACGGGAGGTTCAGTAAAGGGAATTCCAATGCAGTGTAAGGAAAAATTATTACTGTGAGGTTGGTCAAACATTGGAAAAGGCTGTCCAGACAGCCTGTTTGATGTCCATCCTTGGAGATACACAAAACTGAACAAGGGCCTAAACAACGTGTTCTAACTAGGACTGCATCCAGCAAATGAGCTTTGGAGGTCCCTTCCAACCTGTGTGATTCCATGATTCTATGGTTAAAGGATACTAATTTTAAATAAATATGAGATTATCAGAGGTATTCTAGAATTATAGAAGAATCGTCCAGTTAGGAATTAAACTGGGCTCCATACTGTTTACCCAGTTAGCCAGACAGGAATCCTAGGCAAGAAGGAATATCCTTTTTCTTTTATTGTACCTTTTTTTTTAACAGAAACATGAAACTTCTGAAATCTGTAGCACCCTGCCAAATATGTTTGAAATTGCCAGTCAGCTCATGGTTTCTTAGGTGAGACTGATCAACAAGCAAGCAAACACCTAGACAGTGTCTCATTTCCACAGGAAACCAGGCTGAAAATGAAAGGATGAAAATATAATTAAGACCAGGCAATTTACTTAATATTATTGAAAAGAAGCTTTGTGAAAGAAGCACTATTTCATTCTTTCATATCATTAGAAGTGGGATTCATAAAACTAAAAGCAAAGAACAAATGTGTTTAGGTGCTTTATTAGTCACTTATAACACCTTGACTACAAAAAATGTGTATTATGAGGCATCAATAAAGAGCATTTTTAAAGGGATTAAGAACTGTCTTGTTGAATAGAGCTGGAAAATGAGATGTCAGTGGGGAATCATAGCTGCATAAAAGCTCAAGTAGTAGGGTTCCTTAGTATTAAATCGTTTCAGTCAATGACTGAAGGCGAATATAAAATCACTGATAACAAAATAAGGTAACTGAAATGAAAACAGGGCATGCATTTTCACCATTAGGAACTATAATGCCCTGTGGAACAAACTGCTAAGGGAAGCAGCAGTGGTTTAATCCCATGATGTCTTCAAATCAAAGGTAAAACCACTCTGCCGGGGTGCTTTTGTGTTAAGGTTGTTGACTTAGTTCACTTAGCGTGACTGAGTGGTATTCTATATTCTTTTGTGTCCAAGAGCTGAAATCAGATGATTTAATGGTCCTGTCTATGCTTAAAACCCTAGTCTTTCAGAACAGTGACAAAAAGTCATTGATGAGCCCAGAAAAATACAAAAATGAAAGAGAAAAACGATTAGGGAAATAGAGATGACCAGTGATTAAAACCAAGAAGATTATTGTCTCATTTTACATTAATAAAACAAATATTCTTAAAATGCATCTCCAGATAGGACTTAACTTCTCCAAACCTGGGAAACAAGGGAAAGGCTAATTGGAAAGAAATTATTGATGCTTTGTGGTATGATTATAAAAGTAACCCACAAAGCAAACAGATCCGCAGATTTTCCTGAAGGACAGACTTGCTTATACAGTTTTCTTTGTTTTAAACTTTTCTGTTTGAACTAAAACAGAGCTCTGGGGTATCTTGCCTGACCTCTAGCTGCCACTCCAGAAGGGAAGTGTTTTTCTGTAGGCCTTATGCCTGTAGCTATATCCCTGAGGATGTCTTTCATATTATAAGGTAATTTAGCTTCTCTGAGATGCCTCTAGGCAACTGAGGCATGGGCTTGATGCCTACATTGGACCCCTATAGGCAGGAGGTATCTAAGTTTACAAACACTGGAGGAGCTTACAGATTGGTTTCGCTCTCCTAACATAGACACTCTGGCTAAGAGCTGCTTCAGTCCATAGGGCACATTGAATAGGACCTCAGTCCAGTTCCTTATATGTAGGCAGCAAATGCCAATTGAGAAGCTTTAGGATATACACTGCCCAACCTCCAAGCGCTGAGCCAAAAGGTATCCCCACAGACCCTGATCTCATCACATCCAGCAGCCCTATGAAGGTATCCTGAGTAACTTTAGTGTGCTAGATGGCATGAAGTATCAACTACATCAAGCTTTAGGTCTTCACTGACTGAGGTGTCTTAGTCTCAGACTGAGTCCCAACCCACACTTCTAGTAATGATTTAAAAGAACTTATCAGTAGTCATTGGTGAACAAGACAGCAATGAACAGGAAGCTTGGCAAAATACAGTGCATTTTCATGCAATCTTACTGTTAGTTTCAGCTTTTAAAGACAAAACATCCAGGCAGCCAGGAAATCCCATCACAGCATCATTTCTTTTATATATATATATATATATATATATATATATTATATTCTTTCCTGACAAATATTTCAAGGGCTTCCAGTAGCAAAAAAAGTTTTTAAGGTATCATTCAAAACAGAATGACTGTAAAAGTGACAGTCATTGATAATTACTATCTTACCATTCACATGGCACGTTCCCTTTCCCCCACCCCACCTCTTCCTTACAAGAAATCCTGAGAAACTCAAGCAGTGAGGAACAGAAATGTGTTCTTTCATTTGTGTAATAGGGGTTCAAAACACATGTGCTGAAACCTCTGCGTACAGATTACAGGTTTATTGCTCCTCTGTGCACTCTTACAGCCATTAGCAGCTTCACACTGTTGTACCTGCATTATTTTCGGAAATAATTGTGTTGACACTTTGAAGAACTTTCTCACTAAATCAGTCTCGTTTTGTTCATTGTAATAATAATTCTAAGTCTGGTTAAGCTATTCCCAACTGTTTCACTTCCTATCTGTTGGTAGGAGTCCAGTTTTCTGCTTTGAAAAAACACTACAAAATCCTAAACCTATATTTAACCTTGTGTGATGCCTTTTTACTTATTAAAAGCTTTGTTTCAACATAGACTGTTAATTCTTTACCCAATGTTCAGTACCTATCCTCACACATACCCTTGGTCTTTTCATAAACATACTCCATCTTATGTCCAAATGCCCCAGAGCACCAGGAGCCTTTGAGGAGTATTCCTGCCAGCCTGACCATCAAACTGGGGCCACATTACTGAAGGGTCTGAAAGTACACACTCTGTATGGGGACAGTGGCAGAGCTTCTCATACCCTTATGGAAATCAGTGTCTCCTGTTGCTTTTTAGTTTTCTGGCTCTGCCTCTGCTTTAGCTGTTTCTTTTTACCTTCTCTCACCATCAAATCCGGTATGCTAGCAGCATATGTACTTATGTTTTCTCTCTCTCCTGAGTCTTGCACTGACTTGTCAAATTATGCTGTAGACCAGATGTCAGCTACATAATTTTTTGCAAGAATGATCCCCATCTGAAGCATGTACTTCTGTAAAACTCATCAGAAATCTTGGCTTTTTACTGCACACTTCTTTAAACTCTTCTGCTTTTCTTTAGGGGTCTAGAATGGGCTCTCTGTAAGAAGCTTTGTATATTTACTAGTGAAAATGGCTGTAAGCAAAAAATGCTGAAAACAAAAACTATTGCCAAGACCACTTTTTTAATTATTAGTTATTTGTATGTAGCCAGGTATGTGTGGAGCTTTTTGATGTTGCGGTCCTTTTTAACTGCATGAAGGTGGTAAGTCCTGTGTTCTTTGCTCTTAACATCTGCCATCATTCATGCAATGAAGCCCTCTACTTCCACCTCTCCCATTACACATCCTTTTCTATTATCAAGTTTTCACTGTAATCTTATATTGTTATGGAACATTTATTTCTGTAGGATAGTCTCCAACTCCATAGTTCAGCTGTAAGTTTATTCACCATTACTTTTATCAAGCATTTTTGTCCATCATTTTGATGACTTCCAGGTGCCCAGCAGAAGGTTATTTCTGGGCAAAACCAGAATCTTCTCTATTAAAAAAAATTGTAGATTCTGTACACACTTGTGTCTCTTCATTAAATGACTTGGTGTCCACATTCCCAAGTAATTTTTCTCACCTTTAATTCAGAGGAATCAAAACATCTTTCTTGGACCTTGCTACTTAGTTAAATACAAAGTATCTACCTTGCAGATTGCACTAGCTAATAGACTTCTGCTATATAATTTCTTAAGAATCTCCATCTTCTAGTGCCACTAGTGGGCACATTATGAAATATTTCCTTCCTATTACGCTTATAAGCATAGCAGTGTTCTCAGACTTCTGCCATTTCCTTTACTTACAGTATACTGTAAGACTCTTAAGCACATTATGCTAAACTGTATTTCATCTTTCCAAGTGAAATGATGCTATGTTTGTTCAAATACTGCATATGAATTCACTCATGGTGTGAACACCTCTGCTGTAATACATGTGAGTAGACCTAAGCCCAGCTGCATTGTCCTTCCCTTGCCAGCATTCAAATAATAACTGTAATGATGAGTCAACAATGCAGGAAAAGTGTTTTAGAAATGTAATCCCTCTAGTTCTGCTGTCTTCAGCAACTTCAAAACAGGTCCTTGGTATCATAAAAACTTGTAGAAGAATCTCACATTACTGACTATATAATAAGAGAGCATGTAAATTTCAAAGTTACTAAGTTTAACACATGGGATAAAACTACCCATCCAGTACGTGACAAATGAGAATGGCAACATTTTCTTTCAACACTTAGGAAAGAAACCTTGGAGTCATGATGAAAAGTTCAGTGAAAAGATCAGCTTGATGTTCAGTGCTGGTCAAACAAGAAAAGAGAATGATAGGAGTTATTAGGAAAAGAAGAGGCAACAAGTCAAATATATTATGCCACTATTTAGTTGATGGCATGCCTGTTATGTGCAGTTCTACGCGCAAAATGATTACAATAGAACTTGAAAAGACTTAGAGAAGGGTGAAGAGAAATATGCAAGGGAGTTGTGAGGAAAAGTAAATAAAACTTGGAAAAGGGACAACTGAATGGCAAATAATAGAAGTTCATTGTCATGAGCGGTATAAAGAAGCTAAGGAGGGAACAATTTTTGGTTCTTTCCTTAGAAATAAGCAGAAGGAAAATAAACATTGAAAGGCACTAATTTAAATACACTACAAGCAGTACTTTTCCATATAATATAGTTAATGGTGGAACTCACTGACTCAAGATACGGAAAGAAAGTATTCTTACAGTCTTTCTTTAAGCATCCACTGTGGTCAGTGCTGGAAACATGATACTGGGCTGAAAAATAAATTCTTTTATCATTTACTCTGTCAGTGACATCTCAAAACACAGATGCAGTTTGTAGGAGTAAAGAGACCATGACTTCTCAGCTGTTAAGAAGAATACAATGGGGAGGGCTTGTGCCTCCCCCTCTGCTTCTTGGAGTAACTGGACCCCAAATAAGCTCACAGTAGCTGCCTGTCTTGTTGAAATAAAAGAAGTTGCTGACAGGATCAGAACATTCATGCAGGTACAAATGATTAGAAAAGGCATTTCTTTCCCATGTTGCTTTCAACGACTTGTCAAAACCCAAAAAGTAATAATCACGGGGGCAGTTCTGATGATTGTCTCGCTCATTTTTTACTTCACTGGTTATAGCTGACCAAGAACCGAAAGGGAGTGGACCTGCAATATGACAACCCCCTAAGGGGAAAAAGAACTTGGAGTGAACCTAAATGAGGCAGAATGCATGTGCAATGGGCGCCTGGCAGCACCAGAGTCAGGGAACAAAAGCACATCAGTGAGGGAATCAATGCTGTCTTTAGAAATCTGCAGGGAAACATCATGCCTTCCTCCAGGGTCATAGCTGCACTGTATTATTGGTGATGCTAACAACCGCTTTCCTCATGTATTGCTACTTTTGACAATATTAGAGTACTGTTGCAGTACACTACACTTATACATTCCTTCTCCACCATTGGATGCACTGTTTTATTTTTTACTGCCAAAAGTTCACAGTTTTTATTTTAATTCTTATTCTGAGCACAACAGCTGACTTGCTAATGTGTGGAAAAGCATTACCCAGAATTAATATGATTGCATTCATGCCATCCCCTACCGTCTTCTTGTCAGCCCTTATAAACTGAACTTATACTTATTTTGGACTGACCTTTTCTCTAATTGGACAGGAGAGCACAGAAGAATATCTAGGTGCTAGAATAATGCCTTACTATAGTAAGGAAAAAAAAATGATCAATCTTCTATAAGAAGTATCATTTCTTGGAGGAGACATATAATCAAGACCCTCGCCCTCTTGCAGGAACACAGTTTCTGCTTTTGTGTCCATCCTGAACTCTTTTTTAAAATGTATGTATTTCTCTATCAAAACATTGATTGAGGGGGTATTTCTTTTCTTTGCGTTCTGAAATACTGCCTACTGTCATTCTGAGTTGATTTTAAAACTGTCAGCTTAAACTGTACTGATGGTTGCATTCCTTTATGAAGATGGGAATTGCTGGACTAGATCAGGGCTAGTAAGGTGCTTTTACTCCACTGATGATCTGTAGCAAACACTGCGGAAGAACATGCCAGAAACCCTAGCCTGCAGGTGTAAAGTGGTCTTCATTCTAATCCTTATTACCTAGAGATTGGGTTAGAGCTTGAAATGTAGGATTTTATATCCTCTCCTCCTTTTTTTTTTAAATATAAGAAATTGATTTTTGCCTATGAAGCCTCAGCTCTGCCTTGTGGTCTATTCAAATGCACAGCTGTGTCTGTCCTAAGCTTCATGCACATCAATAGGGTTCAGCAGAAGGGCACACTGCCCATTTGTACAACTCTCAGTACAGGATGGCAGCCATCACTTCAAATCAATGATTTCGGTGGGAGCTTGCAGTTCATGCTGGATGTGCCTCTGCTGGAAGTGTTTTGATGCTTGCTTAGGAGTTATTCGTCCCTGCCAGGCACCACTGCTGCTGAAGTGTGGCTTTCTCCCCCATATGCTTTAAAAAGTTGAGGGAGCTTACTGTGTCGCTGTACTTTGGTGTGGGGTGAGCAAATAGGTCATGGCCGTGCTGAGGAAAAGACAATGTTTATCCCTATCTGACCCTGAAGAGAACTCAAGGTGACTGACAGCACCAAGTAACAACCAAACATGACGAGAAGGTAGTTTGCTTCTGCCCCACAGCTTGCAGTTATCTGTGTGGGAGAGGAGCATAAGGTTACTGCTGCAGCAGCCTGGGACAGCTTTTTGTTACTATAAATATTTAGGGATAGAGCCTAAATAGATAGAGTGGAAGTTGCCTTCACCTTGAATCTTCACATTAATGAAAAAAAAATGTGTTTCAGTGCCTTATGGATCTGTGTAAAATTTTGGTAGCAGTTGTAAGAGCAGAGCTATGGGATGTGTTTCAGCATTGTGGCCCATTAGTCAGGGGGAGTTGCAAGCAGGCAAATCACATAACCTTTACATTCCTGCTTCATATCCAACATCCAAGAAAAGGCATGTAGTATTACAATCACAACTAGTTGCTGGAGTCAGTGTTCAGTTTAAGTAATGCCACTTTCCTTGTCAATACTTCTGACAAAGCAAAAAAAGCCAACTCAAGCTTAAAGCAAAATATGGGGTCTCAGCAACGTTCTGAAAGGATCTTCCACCAAAACATGGATAAAAAGCAAGTTATGGGAGATCTACAGCGCATAGGCACAACACAGGTTCAAAGAGATCAGTATGACACCTTGAGCTACTCAGCTCTTGTCATAGTTGCCTGCCTACTTTCTGCATGTGTTTACAGAGCACATTTTGCTCTTGTGTAGACTGAGAATGAAATTCTAAATTTTAATGCAGCATGTATTTTTGATTGTCAGCATTGGTTGCCAAAGGAACAACGTGTGTGTTGCTTAATCTGCTATTACTGTGAGCAACTAAGATCAGGCAGGAGATGATTAGAATCATAGATCAAAACTTGGTATGCAGAAAGAATTGAACTTGATGTTTTCACTCAATGTACAGGGATTTCTGTCACAGAGACTTTTTTCAAAATAACTCATACCTCATCCCTCATGAGATATGGCAAATGTCAAGACAATCTAAGTGCTTGAATTTTAGAAGTTATACTATAGCTATACAGTATAGCAGAAATATTGCTGTAGCACTCTAAATCTGACTGCATATTTACAGGCATCTCTCCTTGACATGGTTAAATGAGAGGTTTAAACTTTTCAAAAATTGGTGTCCTCACAATCTTTGTCTGCCCTGTTTAAAGCAGGTGTGCTAAAATAAAGTAGGAAAGAGAGAGTCAGGAAAGAGCAGAATATTACACAACATTTGCTAAAGACAAGAAATAGACAGGTGCTATACCTATTTTTTTTTTTCCTGTGGAACTATATATATTGCATTGTTACAAGTATAAGTGTTCTTCTGGAAACTTATGCTGGTACTTGTCTTCACCAGAGATAGTTCTCACTTGTTTCAAATAATAGCATACATTATAACCTCCTTTTTTCTTTATACTGGCATAAACTGTAGCATTCTTCCAAGACACTGAAATGTAGAAGGATCTGGGACACTTGTGTTTTTTTCTTGTCCATTGAACTGGCTGCATTTGTTCAAGTCTGACATAATAAAAAAATTAATAAAAAGAAAGTTCTTGCCTGGAATGACTTTTGTTCAAGTACACAATAAGAGGCTGTTTGATAACCTTGCTTCTATTTGGAACAAAAGCAAAATAAAATCAGATCTTTATGATCAGGTACTCTAAGATTTTTTTATTTGTGCTGATTGAAAACTTCACTAGGTAGTTCTTCTACTGTTTTAAACAAATGTTATAGACATCTAAATAGGTAATATTGCTCAGAATTTTGGATTTATGCTCAGTGCACTCTCCATTAGGCTACCTAAGGTGAAAGTCAAGGCAGAATATAGGCCTGTCTAGCCAAATTTAAACATTCTCTGTGTTCCTGAGATTGGATAGATAGGTAAAGCTGAAGGTGAAACAAAGAAATATTGATTGCATTCACAAGGATTAACTTTTCTCCACATGCAGGGAAGGAGGATTGCCTTCTAAGCAGAAGGATAAGGAGCTCGACCAGTTCTAGTATCCTACCTAGAAAAGCTCTCAGCAGATTACTATGTTGTCATGATAAGAAAGAATATAGCATAGTACCATCCAAAGTCATTGCTACTGGTTCACTTACAATCCTAACAGCAGAAAATTTCTAACTATAGCTGAGCTACAAGTTAAATCTTTCATTGCCATCACATTTAGAAAGATCATGAGGAACATTGAATTAGAAATTAGAACAAGAGCTTTTATTCTTGTTCCTCTACCTTTTCAATTATAGGAACAATTTATGACTCATTTAATGTTGCTGTTATTTGATTAGACTGCAGTCTCTCTTGACCTAACAGCATTTAAGGCATCCAGTTAGAATGTTGAATATTAGTGGCTGTGCTGGGTGTGATTTGAGACTTCTCTAAATATTTGACATAAGTTTCTTTTCCATTTAGGGGCAAGATGAAATAGCCATGACATGAAAAATACTTTTCATACTGTTCAAAATGTGATTGCTTTAGCTACAAAGTCACCCATTGATTTAAACATGTAGAGAAAAAAGAACCCTATTTGCCTCTGTGAATGTTTAAGGGAAAAAGAGCAGAATTTTAAATAAGATATTTTTATAAAAATGAAACTAATTGACTATAAAGTAAAATATTTGCAAAACTTTGTGTTGAGACTAGACTACTGCTTAAAATTTCCACATGGGTTATATTTTCAGAGATGTTTACCTGTCCAGTATTCACTATTGCCTTCCATTACCAGCATCTCATCTTAGAACTACCATAGTTCAGGGTCACTTTTTATCCAGACTTCTGAAATACAAAATCTGTGTACTTTTCCAACTCCATCATCGGCTAAAATCATCTTTCCCTACAAACTTTATCATGGTGGTTTGTTTTTCTTCAGTTTTCCGGTGCTTTAAATGAAGAAAGCAAGGTAAACACATTGCTTTAACCTGACTTCAACTGGGAAGAATCCTTGAACTAATGACAAGAAGAATGAACTCAGTCAGTCATGGCTTTCCATGCGCACAGCTAACAGGCAAGATAATGAAAAAAGACCAGTGAGAAAGATTATGATGAGAGAGATTATAATCCAGGCTACTGAGAAAGACAAGCCTCTCATAGGCTTCCAAGTACATAAGCCATTTTAAAAGCTGCACTCCTGCCTGCCACCTTCAAATACGTGTTCCCAAGTGTTTAAAGTCTTTGGGGTACTTGCTTATTTCACCTGACAACTTTTTAGCTTCACTGGCTCACTCTTTTTCCTTTCTTATTTTCAAAATAAACCCAGTGAAATACAAATCATTGTAATAAAGTTATGTATGAAGCACAAAGAGTCAACATTTCAATGCTTTGGACATCATGTGCCATTTATTTCAACACTTTCAGTGTCAAAACAGTTTGGGGAAAAGGGGATGCACAATACAGCCTTGTTTGTAATAAGTGTATCCATAACCAATAGATGGCATTGTATTTATCCCAGCTGCCTTTTATATTATGGATTATTGTACCTCTAAAAAAATGATGAACTATTGAATAAAACATGACATGCAACAGTTCAAAACAGTGTTGCTAATTATTAACTGAAAACTTAGCGCTAAAATAAACTTATGTTGCCTCCTTCCCTGTTCTCTTTCTTCAGATATATTTGAAACAAAATAAAATTGCTTGTAGATTTTTTTCAGGAGGACTTTCCTCATGAATTGTAGGTTTAGAAGAAGGGCAATGAATGGCAAATTCTCCCAACACCAGACACTCAAGGGAGCACCCTGACAGAAGTAAATAGTCCCTCTCAATTCCACTGACATTAACAGGAGTATGGTAATTTCACACACACACACACACATGCACGCACGCACGCACACCCCCCCGCCACACACACCCCCCCATCCATAACAATCCGCCCTTTCTTTTCCATATTACTTATGGGAAAGACTTTTGATACTTACATGTCCCTTCCTTCACAATTAGTAACTCATTTTTCTGCATTCATCTATTCAAATGTCTAATCTCAAATGGAGATCCTCCCTCCTGTTTTAAATCAGCTAGAAAAATAGTATTTGATGGTGATTGGAATCGTTATTTCCTATAGTGAGTATGTTTTTGAATCTTTCAGTATGTAACTTTAATAAGAGAATATGTATTTTTTTAATAACTGTGAAAATACACTGGCAGAGGATGCAGTATGAAAGTGCTTCGTAATATATAAATAACTGGTAAAAGCCTAATGAAGGCTCTGTTGTACTGACACACAGCACAGCCAGGAGCCACCGCTTATAAATTCACTTTTCATTAGGAAAAAACCTTAAGGCAGATTCGATTTTATCAGACAAAGCAGTTCTTTTTTTTTTTCCCCTTTTTTTAGTGTGGATTATCTTCTTTACATTATCTTAAGTAAGGTTAAAGCAATGTGTTTACCTTGCATTCTTCATTTAAAGCACCAGAAAACTGAAGAAAAACAAACCACCATGATAAAGTTTGTAGGGAAAGATGATTTTAGCCGATGATGGAGTTGGAAAAGTACACATTATCTTTTCATGTTAGTATTAAATATAAAGACAGGTTTTGTGTTTAATTGCAAATGAGCTGTGAAATGTAAGCTAAAAGGGCAACTTAAGAGCATCGAAGATTCCAGGTAGATGAGGTCTTACCTCTTTTCCGAGATATTTTGTAGCTTCATTATAATTCTTAGGGTCCTTCAGTTTATGACACAGAATCTGCACCTGTCAGATGCAAAATAATTTCGTGCTGCAATGTTTTGTTTTGTTTGGGTTTTTTTCTCTGCAGTGGATGTCTCTGTGTTTATTTGATGTACTGTTAGGAGAGTATGAAGGGATGCAGCTCCTATTTGTATTCTGAAGTTTTTTTAGGTATAGTTTGTAACGATAGTGATTGATACCTCTGAAGGAGTAGGAAATCATGAAAGTTCATCCTGGCTACCTTGTAACTTCTATTTTGCATATATTTTCAAAAGCACTGTTAAAATAACATAGATTACCTGAGGCAAAGGTAAACAATACAATACAATAATGTAGGAATGATCTGTCATACAAATGAAATAGTGGTTGAAACTGAAGATCACGTTATGATTCTGTGTTAATAGCAACTGAAAATGTGTGACATACCTCATAGCATGGAAAAGACCTTAAATCTGATGGACAAGGAAACTAATTTCAGGGGCTTCAATGATGGCATAAAGAATGGTTTATTTGGAATTGCTGGAGAACATGAAAACTCTGATGCGTTTACTTCACACCGTACCTGAGCTGGGCACATACTGGAAGTATCTAGCTCCTGCTGTCCATGTTGTCATTGCACATGATCTGAACTCCAAATAAATCTGGGTTGCCTGAGAATTCCTCCTGGCCAGTGACTTAAGCCTCTTCTAAGTATTCTGGATCACTTTGTCCTTCTAATGCTGGATATATGTATGATGTCACTGCAAAGGAGATGTGATGAATGGAGGTGACACAATATTGGCTCTGTCTTCACAGGTGGGAAGTGGGCTCTGCAGTATGCTTCAAAGTACAGGCAACCCCTGGGCCTGTCTCATGAGCTGGGTGGCTCCAGAAATAATTGCATGAATCAGAGATAGAACATTCATGAATAAAAGTGCACTTCCAGGTAATGTAGACACTTATACTTGTGAAATGCAGATACGAAGATTCTTATCAGAATGATACTTTTCTAATTCCTTTCTCTTCTGTGTATGAAAATAACATTCATACACTTCATTATCCAGATGGTTTGCTGGGGTCTATTTTATTGTCCTATAGCCTGTGCAGAGTATGCTTGTGAGAATATATATAGGATTTTTATTTCTATTCGAACCTTATTCTATATGGACATCATTGAAAACCTCAATGTCTATTGATTGCTAAATTATTTTACACTTGAATAAGAGGACATTTGTAGTCTGGCATTGTAAAAACATACATTGAGGCAAATGCCTCCATTTTATTCTCTTTGATTGCACATTTTCTCCATTGGATTGTGCATTGTATCTACAGTGAAGTTCAGGTTTCCCAGTGTCTCTCTTCAGGACTTTGTCTCTCTTTTCTCAAACCTGAGAGCAGAAGAACAATCTAAGCTAACTTTGTTGTTTGACATAACAATGACTGCAGTACTGGATATGAAATATGAAATCTGTGGTTTTTTACAAAACAGGATTATTTTTGTTTATTTTGTCCCCACAAGCAGTATCTTATTTGAGCATCTGTTTGAGCTTAGATTTTATTGTTTCTTAATGATGGGAATGTTGAACACTACCCAAGGCAGAGATTTGTGCAGCCCAGAGTATGCAGCAGAGAAAAGCAGAAACTGAACTGTGGTTTCGTGCTGCAGGTGCAGACACTCTTCAAGTCATGTTCCCTTCTCTGTAGCATGAAACAATGTCATGGCACTCTGGATGGTAATATGCTTCCAAGTGAAATGGAAATTATCAATACCAAATAATGAAGAATCCAAGCAAGAATTATTGAAAAATCAGAAAAAAAAATAGAAAAATTACACTTTACTCAATTTCATATTTTCTTAAACATATCTTAAGCTCTCAGAAAGCTCTTTATATAACCCACATTCTGAGTGTTCATATAACCCACATTAAGGAAGTGATAGAAAGTTAAGCAGATTTTATAAACTCTTTTTTGTCTAGTATGCTTTATATGCAAATTCCTTGCCATACATATGAGCAAATTCCTGACAAAAATCTTTCATGCTACTGAGTTTTTGAGTTTTTTTTCATTTTACTGACTTTTTGAAGAACTTTCATGTGAAGAAAATTTTCTCTGGGATCTCTGGAATGTTTTATATTGATTAGCCTTCGGTCATCCATTCAGTGAATCAAAAAAAAAAGGCTGCGACTGTGGAAACTTGCCCATGTTTGAAAAATACAAAGGAGAGGGTATTTACTGTCCTTCCAGTCATGTAATTGTGATGGCCTAAAAGGGATCAATACTACCTCCACAGTACTGGCTTATTTTGATAAGCTGCAATTTTTTTGGATGGTGTCTTCAGGCAGAAAAGGTGAATCAACTGACCCAATACTGCACTTAGTATCTGCTCTGCTGTAGAAGTTAGATGGGGAGGTTTGGCAGGCTGAAAGTTGGCTCCAGAAATAAGGAGAGGGCATTTATTCATTTGACTGTCTTAACACAGTGTAATATCATATCAGACCTCCTTTTCTCCCCCCACTTATCTGAAACCTATTAAATGATGATTGTTACGGGATCAGAAGTTAATCACCCACACCTTGGGATGAAAATCTGCTGCATTTTATTTTTATTATTACAAATGCCATTGAGAAGCTCTGAAATCCTTCAGTAAAGGCTGGAAGCACTGCTTTTGAAAAAAAAAAAGCACACAAATAAGTAAACATCAGGGACTAGAACAAATAGTCCTGTGGTAACAGGAGAAATGATATAATGGGTTTCAGGGAGTAGAAAAATATTTCTAAGGCATATTTAGAATTCAGTAATGTAGATATATTAACTGGACCTACGGATATATAAAGTATATATTTATATACTTCTGCAGAACAGAAATATATTCACTTCTATGTCATAGTTTTAATGGTTTTATTTAAAAAAAAATAATAATGAGGTGAAGTCAGTGCAAGTAAAAAAGATAATTTTAAAAAATAGGCTCTGCAGAATCATCTAACTTCAGTTGGCACTGCAGCAGTTTAGAAATTTTGCTTACTGGCCTTTTTTACTATAAAGGAAATATCTGATTTATTCTGTCCGTGTCCTAATATTTCAATCCAACAAGAATCTCTAATGAACAGTGAAATATTCTCCGTGTATATGTAAATGGATGAGTCTGGCAACCCTCCCTCTTCAGATGATGGTCATATTAACTGTTGAGAAAGACAAACTCCGTTTTCAGATTTTGCTTTCAGCAGTTTATAATTTCACAAAATGTAGCCAGCATGCACAGAAAAGTTGTGTTGCAGGTATTTACTTTTACTCTGCTTGAGTTGATGTTGGAAAGTTTTGACTAAAACTGTTGTGTTTCCATGAATGCCTCTATGAAAAAATAATTTTAGCTGTTAGAAATATTCTTTAAACCCTTCCTTTATTGCCTTTACTCCTAAAATATCCCAAAATGGGATTTTTTCAGCCCATTCTTCATACCTATACTCCTCAAAATCATCGTTCCTCTTCCTCCCTGCTCCTTATGGCAATGCCACCTACCCACGTCTATATCTATTGCCTTCCTGGTGATATTGCCACTTTTTTTTGTGTGTTCCTCTCCTCCTATCCTGTGATGCTGTTCCAAAGTTGAGAGAGATCAGGGACCTAAACTGAGGCTCTGCAACTTGCTGGTGCCCCAACAGACCCAGTTTACATATGGGACTGTCTGGGAACTTGTTTAGCTGATAACCAGATGAGTAATTTTTTTTAGGATTTGCTTAGCTTTATACGACTGTGTGGTGTAATGCCTATTGCTATAGATTTTTTTTTTTTTTTGGTCACAAATAGGTAGAAATAGCAAGCAGCCGCACTGTGTAGAGGAGACCCTAGAACTGCCCCAGCACTGTAAACAATTCATCAATGACAATTACTTGCCATCAAAGGAGTGCAAGCTTGGGAGCTGCGTAAATCCAATTTTAGTGATAGCAAAGAACAGAGAACATGGCCCATGACATCAAGTACCATACAGAAGTCTACATAAAGCAGTGGGATCACAGAAATCAACTCATGCAGGTGCATTATTGTGCAAACCAGATCCTCACTGATACATTCAGTACTTATATGAAATTTGTTAAAAACATAATAAAATTACCAACTTAACAACCAGAGTTAAAATTGTCCACCTTTGTGTTCTTTAATTTCTCTTTTTCAGCTATTGTGATATTAAAGGATACACTATAAATCTTTAAAACAAATTTCAGAACTTAACCTGCAAATGATAAAGGAAGGTTACAAAAATAAGAATATTTTCTGCTTTAAAAAATAGAAATATCTGACTTAACCAGAAAGTCTAAAAGATATGGTTGAAATTGCACATTTTGTTAAATTACATTTCTACCGAACAATGGAACAGTTCTAGAGATTTCACATTGGCCATTTTTCTTTAAAATCAATGAAAATCATCAGGGTTGCAAGCACTTAATAATATTACACAATTTACTTAGAAATAAAAATTGATTTATGTATGGTTTAGTGTTTGGTAAATTTTGTATAACAATTCTAATTTTCAAAATATGATAGGGATGATGGTTTTGCATGCTTTTGATAAGTTTGTCAATTATTCTTTTCATTTTAACAATCTGCTTTTTAATAATTTGAGGCTGCAGTGATTTACAGTAGTTGAGGATTTGTTTCTCTGTGTGTTGATTATAAAACAAATATTTAAAAATAGAATAGATAAATGAGAATGATTGACAATCCCATCAAACGTATGCAAATACTGTGGCTAATTTATTACAACTGTCAAAAAAACTTAGACAAAATCTGCCACAAGAAGCTATTAAGGGAACTAAGTCATCGGGTTGAGGGACAAAATGTTGGCATGGATTTGAGACTACCTAAAAGTCAAAAATGGAGCTGGGCTTGCTTGCTCAGTATGACAAAATGTTAAGAATGAAATGAAAATGCAGAGGAACAGAAAATAGCAAAATGTGCATAAGACAGGAATTAAGTAAGTCAATGCTTTAAAAGACATTAAAATCTTCAAAATGACTACAGGAATTTAGCTTAACAAAAGAACATATTACCTTAAATGTTTCTAGGGATGGGGCCTCCACTACCTCTCTGGGCAACCTCTTCCAGTGCTTCAACCACCCTCACTCTAAAAAATTTCTTCCTTATGTCTAGTCTAAATCTATCCTTCTTTAGTTGAAATCCATCATTCCTTGTCCTGTCAAAACAGGCCTTGCTAAAAAGATTGTCCCCATCCTTCCTATAGGCTCCCTTTAAGTACTGAAAGGCCGCAATAAGGTCTCCTCGCAGCCTTCTCTTCTCCAGGCTGAATAACCCCAACTCTCTCAGCCTGTCCTCATAGGATAGGTGCTCCAGACCTTGGATCATTCTTGTGGCCCTCCTCTCGACCTTCGGTTGGCTTTCTTGGCTGCGAGCACGCCTTGTTGGCTCATGTCCACTTTTCATCCACCAGTACCCCCAAGTCCTTCTCTGCAGGGCTGCTCTCAATCCCTTCATCCCCCAGCCTGGACTGATATCGGGGGTTTCCCTGACTCAGGTGCAGCACCTTGCACTTGGCCTTGTTGAACCTCATGAGGTTCACACAGGCCCACCTCTCCAGCTTGTCCAGGTCCCTTTGGATGTCATCTTGTCCTTCTGGTGTGTCAATTGCACCAATCGGCTTGGTGTCATCTGCAAACTTGCTGAGGGTGCATATGATCACACTGTCTATGTCACTGATGAAGATATTAAACAGCACTTGTCCCATTATGGACCCCTGAGGGACTCTACTTGTCACTGGTCTCCATTTGGACCTTGAGCTGTTGACCACTACCCTCTGGATGCGACTATCCAGCCAATTCTTTATCCACCTAACAGTCCACCCATCAAATCCATATCTCCCCGATTTAGAGAGAAGGATGTTGTGGGGGACTGTTGAAGGCTTTACAGAAGTCCAAGTAGATGACATCCATTGCTTTTCCCTTGTCCACTGATACAGTCACTCCTTCATAGAAAGCCACTAGGTTGGTCAGGCAGGACTTGGTGAAGCCGTGCTGGCTGTCTCAAATCACCTCCCTGTCTTCCATGTGCTTGAGCAAGCTTCTAGGAGGATCTGCTTCATGATCTTCCCAGGCACAGAGGTGAGGCTGACAGGGTGGTAGTTCCCAGGGTCTTCCTTTCTTCCCTTTTTAAAAATGGGCACAATATTCCCCTTCTTCCAGTCACCAGGGACTTCACCTGACTGCCATGACTTTTCAAATATCATGGAGAGTGGCTTGGCAACTACATCAGCCAATTCCCTCAGGACTCTGGGATGCATCTCATCAGGTCCCATAGATTTATGTATGTTCAGGTTCCTCAGGTGGTCTTGAACTTGATCTTCCCTTACAATGGGAGGGGCTTTGCGCCCCCAGTCCCTATCTTGTGGTCCATCGACTCGGGAGGAGTGAGAAGAGAAGTTGCTGGTGAAGACTGAGGCAAAGAAGTTGTTGAGTACCTCAGCCTTCTCCTCATCTGTTGATACTAGGTTGGCATTCTTGTTCATCAGTGGGCGTACGCTTTCTTTAACCTTCCTTTTCTGCTTGACATGCCTGTAGAAGCCCTTCTTGTTATTCCTTACATCCCTTGCCAAATTCAGCTCCAGCCTTGCCTGCCCTTCCTGACCCCCTCCCCCTTATTACATTAAATTTTAGTAAATGCCAGAGAATTACAGCAGTATAAATGGCTTTTGATTAAATGGATTATTTAGCTTATTAAAAAACCTCTTAAATTTTCCACAAAATGTGGATACATGTATTTTCATATTGATATATTCACACATTTCCATTAAAGATGTTGTCGGTAAAATTTTGACCAGTCCTTAACAGTGCATGTTGGAATAACAGAAGTTAGATACTAGCATTATTAGATTCTAGATTGCAAGCTATCCATATAAAAAGAATAAGAAAATTTCTCAATGTCCATAGGAAATCTGAATAGTGAACAACGTGCAAACAAAATATGCAAGATAATGATAATTTCATTATTTTAGTCAGTGGTACCTTGTTAAGTGAACAGCTGCATGTGATTTAGTTTACTGTATTGAGAAAGCCCTGACATGAGTGAATAATGGCCGTAGGCCAAGGCTTGACCTAACCAATTTTATTAACAGAGACTACAAGATTGTAAAAGAGTATTTTGTTGTTACTAATATTTTACCTATTAAATGGTACTTTCTCAGAACAGAAATAGTAAATTTCTCTTTAGGAAAAAAAAAATTAGATTGGTTAGGTAAAGAAAAGTATTTGTGTCAGTATTAATTAAGAAATAAAATCTCATGTTAAAAGCACTTTTTTCTTTTGCTATATTGCTTTTAATTGTTCTTTAACCTCACAAAATTTAGAGGGCTTGTAAGAGATTTAGTTTTCTTTGCAAGGTATAGTTTAATCATCTCTGATATATCCTCTTTTAACTTCTCAAATAGAAGATAAAGGCTTTGTGTCTTGGTTTTTATTTCTAATCTGAAAGTATGAGTCTGCTGATTACAGAAGAATAAATAGTAATGCAGATAAAATAAATTTCATAGAAAAGATTCCAGTTAAATGGAGTGTGTCTTCAAGGAAACAATGGCACATTGTTCATCGAAATAATTTGCCAATCTTGTCCCATTCAATTGCTATAATATTCTTTTGATGTTTAAGCTCTTAATTAACACAATACATTATGTTTTATAGGTCACAGTCTTTCAGTTACCATATTTTAATCACAAAGGAGAAGCTCACTTTATTATCCGCATAGATGTAAACATTTTATTTGTTTGAGATTCTAGCTGTAACTTTTCTCCTCTGTAGTTAATGAACATTTTCTGGTTTTACTTGAAATAAAATGTGTTGGAATTTCATAGGAAATTAGTAGGAAGCTTATGGACTTCCCAAGCAAAATTACAAAAAGCTTTAGTTTCTGATTTTTTTCCTGTGGTCCAAGCATTTGCTTCTGACCATTCAGGATATTATATTCACATAAATTGTTGAAAAGGGTAATCAGAATCAACCAGCCTCTGAATACTAAGGTTACCAAAAAATTTGTTACAAATTCCAAGCAAATTATTAAAACTTTTTATTTCAGGAGCTTAGTTTTCAGCATTCTCACTAAGTTATAATGTGTTTCATTCCCTATCTGACTGTCTTGTTCCTCACCATCTAGTTCTTACATTCTTAGACAAATTCCCACACATTATGCCTGTGTCTGTGAAGAAAAAAAGGAGGGTAATAGTCATAGGCAATTCTCTCCTGTGGGGAACAGAGGGCCCAATATGCTGTCCAGACCCATCCCACAGGGAAGTCTGCTGCCTCTCTGGGACCCGGGTTAGAGACATTACTAAGAAACTCCCTGATGTGGTACAGCCCTCTGATTATTACCCGCTGTTGGTTATGCAGGTTGGCAGTGATGAGGTTGCAGAGAGAAGTCCTAAAGCGATCAAAAGGGACTTCAGGGCACTGGGGCGATTGGTTGAAGGATCGGGAGCACAGGTAGTGTTTTCCTCAATCCCGTCAGTGGCAGGGAAGAAAACTGAAAGGAACAGGAAAGCTCAGCTGATTAACATGTAGCTCAGAGGCTGGTGCCATCGGTGGAATTTTGGTTTTTTCAATCATGGGGAGGTTTAGACGGCACCAGGCCTACTGGTGACAGATGGAGTTCAGCTATCTCCAAGGCAGAAAAGGATTCTCGCTCATGAGTTGGTGGGGCTCATCGAGAGGGCTTTAAACTAGTTTTGAAGGGGGAAGGGGGTATAACCAGGCTCGCTAGAGAGGAGCCCAAGGGTGGCATGGCAACATTGGGGGTGAAATCAGTAGCCCAGCTTCAGTGCATCTACACCAATGCATGCAGCATGGGCAACAAATAGGAGGAGCTGGAAGCCATTGTGCAGCAGGAAGACTGTGATATTGTTGCCACCACAGAAACATGGATGGCTCACACAACTGTAGTGCAGCAATGGATGGCTATAAACTCCTCAGAAGGGATAGGCAAGGAAGGAGAGGTGGTGGGGTAGTCCTGTATGTTAGGGAATGCTTTGATCATCTATAGCTTAATGATGGTGATGTAGGGTTGAGGGTTGATGAGTAAGAATCAGGGGGAAGGCCAACAAGGCAGACATCCTGCTGAGAGTCTTATAGACCACCCAACCAGGATGAAGAGGTAGATAAAGCATTCTATAAGCAGCTGGCAGAAGTCTCACAATCGCTAGCCCTTGTTCTCGTGGGGGACTTCAACTTGCCGGACATCTGCTGGAAATACAACACAGCAGAGAGGGAACCTCAAGTTGCACCAGGGGAGGTTTAGATTGGATATTAGGAGAAATTTCTCTGCTGGAAGAGAGGTCAAGCATTGGAACAGGCTGCCCAGGGAGGTCCCCATCCCTGGAGGTGTTCAAAAAACATGTAGACCTAGCAGTTTGGAACATGGTTTAGTAGGCATAGTTGTGTTGGGTTGATGGTTGGATGGATGATCTTAGAGGTCCTTTCCAACCTTAATGATTCCTAGTTTTACTTTCATTAAAAAATAATCCAGCCACCAAGCCAGGAAACATGACATTATTACTCTACCCTTAATTGGTTTAGTGGTGGACTTGGTAGTGTTAGGTTAATGGTTGGACTGGATGATCTTTTCCAATCTAAACGATTCTATGATTCTATGATACCATGAAATGCTACTGTCTAGATCAACCAGGGGCTAAATTGAGCTTTGACCTGACACGGTGCATCCATCCTTATGGTTAAACTATTACACATTTTTTATTAAGAAACTGTTTTTACTTGTTAATACTTAAGTCTTGAGAAGTACTCCCCAAAGCTTTATGACTAAGGAACTGCATTTGGGTGCTGGTTTATACAACTAGATAATATATCAAAAGCTTTTGGGTTTGCAGAAATCTAACCATTTCCATAAAATTCCTTGCTGGTGTTCAAATCTTTCACACTAGGGAAAGGAGAAATGATGACGGACTAAGAAATGTCCTCCAAAGGTCAGTTTTGTAAATCTGAATTGAGGCTAGTACACATGACCTGACTGTCTCTTCCAGTTTAGATAGTGCAAGACAAGAAGTTGAACTGCACAGAATTGTTTATGTGTTTCTTAAGCACATATTTTAAAATATAGAATAAAAAGTCCTTCTCAAAATGTTTTACAGATCACCTATAGATCTAGGTTTGTGCATAAGAAGTGAGGTAACAGGAGATCCTGGTTCTGTTAATTTTAATTAGCCAGTGGAAACTACCACACTACATCAAACCTGCAGTCCAGTTATTTTGGTATTATGTTTAATGTTGGCTAAACATTATCAGGTACTTCTTCAAAAAGTTTAAGTAATTTACAGTAGATAAATGAGAAATTATCTTGCCTTTAAATTTGATCTTCTGATCTCCAGATTTCTAGAAACCCCTTAGGTAACAGATTCAGAGAGTACACTACAGAAAGCTGTCTGAGTAGAAGACCATTTCTAGCTAAAATTACATTTGCAATTGTTGTAACAGTGCACAAAATAAATCTACATTCTGGGTAGTCCTGCAAGGGCTTGCTAGAGGTAAAGGCCAAATATGTTCTTTCCTGAGCCCTTGTGTGCTGTCCGTGAATGGCCAGAGCATTCCTGCTGCAGGGGCAGACAGACTGTCAGTGATTTTGTCCATAGGACAATGTATGTGTGTGTGCGCATGTACACGTGCATAGCACAGGTGGGCTGGATCTTTTCCTCTTATATAGCTGCGTGCAGTAGCTTGGCAGCACCTCCAAAACAGTGGATTTTGTGTCACAAGTTCTCCGATGTGATACTCTTCATAGAAAGAAGAGGAGAAGGGAAGACATGATACTGCTAGAAAGGCATTTTGTATTATTTTATTTTGTTCATATCAAACTGGTATAAAATGAGGAAAATTCATCTTTAAGTGCTGTTGTTTTATTTTAGTCTTTTGGTTATAGAAGTTATTCCTCTTTCCTCAAAAGTTCACAATACAAAGTAATTCTCAAGAGGAGAAGGACTAAGGAGTAGATCTCCACTTCTGCCCTTCTTTTTCAAGCCGTCCAAAATTTAAAACTTCATAGCTGTTTGCAATGAGTAGATTGTCTTTTCGGCTCTTTTATTCCAGAATAGATTATTTTGGTTTCCATGGAGGAGATGGAAAAGAAAAGATGTTGCTAGTTAGCGTGCAAATTTGAAGGGCTTGTTTGCTGTATTACAAAATACCAAGCAGAGTCAGTTCAAGACTTCCCAGGAGCGAGGCTGCATGGAAATTTTCTGCTCAGAGAAGAAAAAAACAAAATCAAATCATTCAGAGGCATTCAATTATGCAATTGTAGCATAGCAGATGTGGAGTCAGAGAGGAGGAGTCAGGGAGGTCGGGGGTAGGTCAGTGGGAAAGGTCCTGGGATGGATCACTGTAAAATCAAGGGGGTTTGCATGGGAGAGAGACATTGAGGGTCAGTAAAATTTTGAGGCAGCTGAGATTGGACAGTGGAGTCTTCCCTTGCGTGGATTGTCAAAAAAGAGGGAGAGTCAGGTTGCTCTGGACAAGGAGGAAGGGAGAAGGTAAAGCTAGTACAGACATATACTACTCGCTGCTGTCAGCATGTGGGACAGGCAACAGTGAGTCCTGTTATGGGCCATCCTCTAAAGCACTGCTTTAGAAAATGTCTGCATTGCTTACACCCAAAGCTTTGTCTGCTTTCCAGCTCTGAGTGCAGAAGAAAACCTGATATAGTCCCTAGTAATTGCTTAGGTATTATTGATTTGAAAGTTTGGGGTTTTTTTTAATTATTATAAATTAAGAAATCCAGTTTGTCCAGATTCAAGAGAGTGGTAATATGCTCATTGTGCTTATAGTATCCCCAATCTTGTACTTGTTTATCTTCTGTCCTTATTTATAAGTTAGTTACGTGTTTTAGTACAAATACAAATCCCAAAGATAGAATCCCTGGAGTTGTCTCAGTTGGAGTTGATACAAATTAATTCTAACTATCAATTTTGCAGCAGAAATCATAGAATGTTAATTTTATGTTACTTATCCACTCAGTTGCTATGAAAAATTAGATAAAGACCCCTTTTAAAACTGCAGAGATCCACACATGTGCCCTTTGGTACCCGTCTGCTTGCAAGAGCTTTTTTAAGTAGCATTCTAATGGACTCACTGAGCATAATCATATACTGTCTATGTTCCCCTTGATTTCATTATGCTTTATATCAATGAGATGGAAAGTTAGCATATTGCTACACCATTCATACTCATATTCATATTCATAGTATATCATTTATCAAATTAAGAAAAAAATAATTAATTGAAGTAAAAGAGTTTGGTTATGTGATATTAAAATAGGTATAGTGTCTATGTGTATATATATATATGAATAATTTCCCCAAACTTGTTATTTTAAAAGATTAAGTTTCCAAAGAAATTAATCTGATAGCTAGATTCCATGTTTTGAAAGGTAAAACAAGATAATAGAAAGCAGTATTTCTAAAACATAAGAAAAAAATGGACATTGTCCCCAGTGAAACAAAAGGGGATTACATCTCTTTGCTTCCATATCCTAATTTGGTAAATCTCTATTGATTTCAATTCCTCCGTCTCTTCACTTATTTTGGGAAAGTATATACAACCAAGTGACTGTTTATACTGCTACCACAAGAAACAAAGAGAGCAAGGTAATGCTATGCAAGACCCTGTGGTATCCAGTATATTCAATGTGTTCCTCTCTGAGTGAACTACTCAGCAATTGAACAGTCCCTTTAATCAGTGTAAATGAGGTTTGTTTTTTAATAGACTTTCAGTATGAAATATGTTGTTCTTCTTTTCCATACAAACCATCTGGAATACAACAGCAGTTTTTGCAGCTGCCTCCCTGGTTTCTTTGAGAAAGGGAAGATGTTCTGCCACAAACACATAACTTACTGTAATTAAAATCAAGCCAGCTGAGACTGGTGACACCTCTTTCAAAGCTGGTAAACAGTTATGACATGTAAAGATATTTGTTTACAGTAGGGGTTACTTGTTAGAGCTTCTACTGAATCAGAAAACAGAATTCAAGCTTTATTCTCACTCTGGCTACTGTGCTCAGAGAAAAAAAAAATCTAAACGATAAAAAATATTTCTGCATAAAGTAGAAACTTTAATCCTAAAATCTGGGTTCATAGCCTTTGTTTCATTAGCAATATTCCTTGCTAAAAATAAACAATAAAATACGTTTTATTTTCTTGGTTAGCTTATAAAAAGCCTCTTTGACAAAATTTAGTGTGTTCAGATTCTCCTCTTGCTCTTTTTCACTAGTTAAGCTCAGGAATAGTTTGGGTTTCAAGTCCAAATTTCTTTCCAGTTCTCCCTTAACAAAAAAATCTACGGAGCTATGTCAGCACAGAACTGGAGTGAGACAGCAGTAAATTAGACCCCATGGAAATGGATGTGTAGACATCTGAGCTGAAGATCACAGGAAAGGAACATTCAGCAGCCATTGAATTCACCAAAGAAGGAACAAAATAAAAACTCCTAAGTCAGATCACACGACTGTGGGGCTTCACTAATTGCTCATAACAAGTGTACAAAGAAAGCACTTGACAGGAACTTCTTTGTATCAAATATTCTCACAGAGGCTTGTAAAGAAAATGGAGCAGAGGATCACTGCCACTATGTCATGAATATTGTCTTTCAAGATCATAAGTTTTATCAGTTCCTTTTTTCTCCCTGCACTTCCCTGAAAATGTTTTTCTCTTGCATTAAGTGCTTTTCTCTTGGATAAAACTTTCTTACACAGACTTGATACTTAAGAGAAAAGGGAAATTGCAGTTTGTGGGAAGCTGAGAGCATGCATGTGTGTTAGTTTTAAGACATATTCCCAAAAAACTGAACTAAGGTAACATTTCTGGCAAGATGGTTTCACACAAGATAAAAAAAATCAAATAACAGCAATTTTCTTTTTAGAAGTAAAATTGGTTTGGTGTGTAATCTGTTGGGTGTTTTCTTTCTTTGCTTGTTTTTCCTTAATTTTTGCTCCTGTGTCTCTTGTTCTTTGCTTTCTCAGCATACCTTGGGAGCAACTGGTGTAGCTGTCACAGAGCGGTATGGAATGTGTGAAATGAAAAATTAATGCTAATCTCTAGCAATCTCTGCCACTCTTAAGGATGCTATACCTTATAAGGATGCTTTTAAGTCACCAATATAAAAAAAAAAAAAAAAGTGGTATGTTCTTTCTCTCCTGCACTTCCCTGTGTGTTCCTCTCCCTGGCTGGTTAGCTGGATAACTCTCCAAGCTCTCCAACATAGTTAATATATGTTGACTAGATTTTCATTGACTGTAATGGGACATTTAACAACCAGGGCATATTTTGGTACCTACATTAGCCAAGTGAATTTAGTTTCACACTGAATTGCAGAGAAAATGTTTACAGAGTTCTTGATAACGATAAGAAAACTGAAAGGGGCACAGCATTTCTTGGTCCATGAACTTGGTTTGTAACACGTTGACAGAGCACATCTTAGCAAAACACTTGCTGGTGTCTACAGCATGGTAGGTAAAGGTATAAGTGGGGCTTCAGGCCAGGTGCCAGACCTTAACACCAAGTATTTATGATCAAAAGACATTGCACTGTGAAGGAGGGGATCTGTATCCCTCGCTACAGAAACTCAGTTGTAATCTAGCACCACTTTTGGGGCAGTACAGTTTTGTGACTTTGCCTGAATCTTACTGAGAAAAATGTTAAGGTATGAGAAAGCATTTGAGCAGAAGTTGTACAAGAAAAGAAAAAGAGAAAGTGATACAAGTGTAACTGTTGAGGCAGTAATAATTAGCAGCTCAAGGCTGTGATAAAAAATGTTCTGACACAAAAAAGTTTAAAACTCTATGTTAAAAAAAAAGCAACAAAAAAGCAGAGAATCTGCAGAGACTGCAGTTCTGCAGTGTCAAGGCACAGCCTTTTCTGAAAAGCAGCAGAGGGTGATCCTTCCCCATCTGACTGACAGCTCTCTGGCCAGCAAATCCTCATCTAGCAGTAGTGAGTATATTAATGCTTATCCTAGTAGCTCATTAGCCATAACTATCTGTTGCATGTGTTGGCCAATACATAATTGCTTTGTTGTGTATATACTCTTGCACAGTTTATCTGCTCATGATAAAAGAGGCCCAAGCATACGTAATCAGAAGGGGAAGGTTATAGCTGGATTTACAATGCAGGTGCTTAAATGCCAGTTGATATGCAAAACAGTTCTTTTATAGCTTCACCAGGCACCTCTATTAGTACCAGTCCAATGACGATGTCATAGTTTTACTTAACAAATCTGATTAAATTAATTCCACAAAGTGATAAATTAATGAATATATAGTGGGGACTTAGTGAAAGGTCCCACATCTATGCCAATTAGAAAAACTTCAGCGACACTGCTGCCAATGTTATGAGCTGAAAATTGGCAGTAGACAGCTTTCAGTTTTCTGAGAAACTGGCAAAGTGCTAGACAACCATCTATGATCACAGTGATGGCATCTTGTTGATAGTGTCCTAGTAAAGCATTTTCCTGTTTGTGATGTCAGGTTTTCTCAGACCACATCTGGTGCAGACTGCTGGTCAGATCATCAGTTAGCAAGCAATGCAATATCCCTAACTGTCTGATGCTTGCAGAAACGACAGCAAATTCTCATTAAAACACTAAATGTTGTGTCATTCAGCATGGAAGTCACGAAAAAGAAAATGATTGAAAAGTAAGCTTGTTATTGCATCTATTCAAATACAAAATCATAGAAAATGAAAGGTCTCAAAGATGCACTATAGAACGCCCTAGCAAAGTACCTCTTTTTGTCAGAGATGGCTCTTGGCATGGGTTTGATGGGAATGGCAAATCCAATGGTTTGCTATTATATATATGTACTTCATAAGGTGGGGTAAAAGATTTTTACAAACCTTCTCAACACACAGTTCAAAGAAGCACAAGAAAAGTTTCCTGTCCTGGAAGATGAGTGATGCACGGGGAAGAGGTTCAAGAAAGTGGTGTTCAAATAAAAATGTCAGATAGTTCCCTGAATGCTTGAAATTAGTGTATGTCCCTAAAACCGCACTGGCGTTGTGCCATTCTATAGTGAAGATGGTCACATACAATTAGAGAGTGAGAGGAATTCCCAGCAGTTCGACAGTTTGTGTAATTCTCCACCTTCTGTCTCTGATGGAATGACAACTGAAATCCAGTGGGCAGCAAACTGCAGTACTGTCTACTGTGCTGGAGACTTTTGAAACAGTGAAACAGATGTCACAGTGCAAGGCTAAGTACTTCTGACATTTCTGCTAGAATAAACATATCTGGAGGTTAGGATCTAATCACGAATGATTGCAGCTCTTCACTGTTATGTGTTAAACAAGAGTCCACAGTAGATGCAGATGTCACCCCCCTTCTCAAAGTGAAATCTGTCCCATCGTGGTATGATAATGACTGGGATATATAATTTCTGCCAGTTGTTGGGGAAACCTTTGCTGCAGTAGATCTCTACAAGCTTGAGGCTGAAAGCAATCTTCAGAAAGTCAGTGTTAGGGGATGGTTCATGTGACTTTTAAAGCCATGAACATTCAAGGGTCATGAGTGGAACAAAAGCAACATCTGTGAGTGATCGTTGTCAGTCAGTGAAAACCTTTGGCCCTATGACTATACTGTGACTACCTGTCAGGATTTCTTGGAGAAAGCCTCACTTCATTCAGCTATCCAGATTAACTTGCAGAGTGTTCACTTATTTTACAATGGCATGGCAGCCACAATGTTGAAGTAAGCAGCAGTGCCAGGGTCTTTTGCCATCTCACACAGTCCTCAGTAAGGCTCCATTTTTGCACTAGTACAAGATGCCAGGAGCAAAATTCCTTCTTACATTCAGGAACCATGCTATGCAGCCCCACATCCTTTAGCATGGATGGTGGTATGTTTGACCTACAGAGACTCTGAGCTGATCGAAAGACCACAGAGCAAGTGGGCCCTGCCAGCACAGGGCTGCGTGGGGTACAGGCTGCAGACCCCATTACTGGCTACTTTGTCGGCACCATTGAGCATCTCAGCCTGCACCTCAGCATGAGGGGAACAGTGATGCTGTCCCTGCCTCTCCCAGCAATGTACTCCCATGTGTACTGGCAATACAGTACGGAAATCTGTAGACAAACTCTGCCAGTCTGGCAGCATCCTCTCTCACTACCTCTCATGATGATGAAGTCACATGGAGGATAGAAAAATCTGGTGTAGCTTTTGAGAGATTAAATCAGCATGCCTTGAATTAAAAGGGCATCTGACTTCAAACAAATGTTAATGTGCACTGTGTGGTTGTCACCATTCTTCTTCTCTGTGGTTGTAATACTTGGACAAATTAACACTTTTCACATCAAGCCTTCCAGCCAGTTCCATGTGAGTTATCTTTCTGCCCTTAATGGTGTTAAAATGTGTAGCACAATACAATCCCAAGCAGTACCGAGGCAGTGTTCCTCCAGGGCTGAGCTACACTGGTCCAAGCATCTGATGCTTATCTCAGAAAAATGATTGCTCAGAGCTATTTTCTTATTTTAACATGTGTGAACAGCTGAGAGGTGTGCCAATGAATTGTTAACCAGACATGCTAAGAGCAAATCTCAGCTGTGTGACATTAGGTCTACAACATGGGACGCTGCAGCTAAAAAATAATCTGCTGTGCCAGTGATTATGAACTGATGCTGTCAAAGCCAATAAGCAAAACTGACTGACATTGTGCAGCATAGAACACAGCAAGGGGAAAGCAGGAGGCTACTTTTCCTGCAGGTAGCTCTTTTGATGAAAGTATCAGGCATATACCTCACCAAATTATCCATAAAAGCAGAATCCTCATATGATTAACTAGTGGAAGAGTGGCAACAGCATTTTCTGTATTTACCATGTAGATATTTCAATTTTGAAGGTTATGAAATTGAGCATCTTTATTTTCCTGTGAACAGAACACACAATAGAAAGGCTGATATCAAATAATGCAATGAGGTGTGTTTCTTTTAATTCTGTGAAAAGTGCAGTTGAAGATATTGGCTGGGGAGGTTGAAGCCCCTTGGTCAAAAAACTTGAAATATTTCAGTTTCCCATGAGGATTTTTTCAGGGAAGATGAAATCTGTTCTGATCTGGTTGTTAGAGAGTAGAGGAGTATATGGCGGTTGCTGCAATATTTTTTAATCACATTTCTCAGTTGTTAACTACTTTAATGTTGCAGTTCAATATTCTGCCAAAACCTCATCTATGGAAAATTGACGTAAATTTACATTTGCAGAAAAATATTTCCATAGAAGAGAAAAATATTTTTGGGTCATTTCAACACAATCTTTTCAGTAATCTTGGGATTTCCAGTCATTAGTCTTTCGCAGATCATTTATGTCCTATGAAGGAATCAGTGTAAGTGCTTTGATAAGACAAAGAAAATTCAGTTTCTTATCTGGTGATGCCCATTATTTCCTGGCCCACGAACAGCAATATTGATTAATAACCTTCATACTACGTTATATTTTGCTGTTTCTTTCTTGGCCTTAATTTTAACTTTTTAATCTCCTGAGGGAAGAGAATGAGTCTCTTGGGCAGCACATTGCTCACACGGCTTGCCAAGATGATAATCCTGAACAATAAATTTCTAGGATTTGCTTAGTAGCTTAAATTAAACCTGCATTTTCTGGCTCAGTAGTTTGAACACTGGTTGAGGTATCAAGAGTTCCTGACTGCCAATCTTGGCATAGCTTTATCCAGCTCTCCTAACCCCCTTTCTTCGATGTGGAAGAACAACATTAGAATAAATAAAAGTGCCTGCTTAGGAGGAATACTAGATTTTTTTTTTTTTTGGCACACATTTATAAAGCATTTTGAAAATAAAAATACCATTGTTAAGGGTAAATATTAATGATGTTACAGCAGTCATTCCATTTATAGCACAGGTAGCTCAAATATGTTTCAGAAGAGACTCAAAGGTACCCCAGAGTAGATATTATGGGCTTAGTCTCAGTGGTAGGAAGTTCCTGAGCTTCCATCTAAAATCATATAAATTTGATCTTTTGTGAGTTTGTGTTGCTTGTAACTGGGAATAACTGACAACGCAAAGATCCTTGGTTCTCTCAGACTTTGGTTTTGTTTAAATAAATTCATAGTGGTGAAGTGAGGGGAAACACCATGTACAACAAATCCAAACCTTACCAAAGCAGATGCCTTTCAGAGGATTTTATAGCTCTGAATTCCCAGCTCAGTGACACAATAAAACTAGTTATGTGAATTGTCATTTGGAGATGATAATACTTATAAATTTTAATAATCTCAATAAAAAGGAAAGAGAGAAGGCCTCCTGAGCAAGCTTGTGCCCAAATAGTCTTGTTCTGGCATAGGAGGAGAGGATTGCTAGCACATACTAGATTTGTGGCCCAGGTTAAAAACAAAAAAACAAAAATTTCTAGGGAGAATTACGACACATAATCTGATGAAAGTTTTAATGTGTATCTGCTTCAAGAATGGGAATTTAAGATAAGATAGGGTGATCAATTCAATATTAAGTATTGTTTACACAAATAACATTATAAATATAGCAAATTCTGACATGCTTGAAGTTTTTTGTTTGGGTTGGGTTTTTTGTTTTGTTTTTTGGTTTTGGTTTTGTAAAAAGACAATTAGGATTTCTTAATATTCTCATACCATTACATCAGTTTTCCAGGGGAAGATAATTGAGAAACAAAAATGCTGTAAGTATTAAACCAGAAATTTATAACATTTTTACATACATTTTACTCAAAAGAAAAAAAATGGATGATATTTACAGGAAAGTGAAGATAAAATCACATATGCATTAAAATCATAATGTCATACAGACAGTGTTTGCCAGGAATTATTCTGGAAGTTTGCAATAATACGAGGAGTTATAGATGAGATGTAATGTCTTCACAGGCATTATAGGAGATGTAATGCCTCCACTGCCAATCACAGCCCTTATTTATAACTTGGTGGAAGTCTAAGTTGGTATTTTTCTCTGACAAAGGGTCATGTTCTCATTGCACATTGTTTATATAGATGTAACCTGGTATAGACTGTAAATCAGAAAATAAAACCTCATGGGAATTAATTCTGGAGTAGCTTCCAAGTACCAGGAGAGGAGGAACCAACCTGCATATATTAAAGTAGATGTTGGTAAATTTATGCTTGGCATTAGGTGATGAGCTAGGCTGGAAACTATGTTTTATGACCTAGGAAAACTCCTCTCTTCTCCTGTTCCAGACTATGTTGCTGTTAGATCTTTATTCTATGCCTAATAAATTGTCTGCTGGTAGCCAGACTCAAATACTTCAAGAAAACAAATACACTTAGAAAAAAATGCATAACTTCATGCTACCTGGCTTTACATGTCTAGGAGTCAGAGAGGAATAGCTAGTTCCCATTTTACAAAGACATCACAAAGCTTGTTTCTAGTGTCTATGATGGCTGCTTACAGAAGGAGCCCAGAATTAGGTGACTAACATATAGTTTCCTGGTTTTGGTCCACCAAACATGACACTGCTTGAAAAATATATCCAGATCACACTAATTAGCTACAAAAATGCATTATTTAGGGTCTATTTGAACAGTTTTTATACTTAATAAAATTGACTTTGCAGTCATACTGATGTTGAAATATTTTGTCCCATTCACCTTATCAGTTTGCAATTAAATGTAGTCAGCTGCCCTATAATGTTGGAAGAAGGGAAAATAAATATCAGAAATCTGTGGATTCAAAACTGGTGGATTCTGCTGATATTTTCTTTGTCTTTTCTGCAGCCCCTGCTTCAAAAGTATAAACTGCCTCGTTGTGCCAGGCTTTCAAAGTCGAAGACTTTTTAAGGACCTGGACTTTTGCATTCAGCAAGATGATCAGATTTTCAGTTATCTAAAAATCCAGGGATCAGGTGGTCACAGCCTAAGTTGCTGAAAGTCATCTACTACCTAGTCATGCTTCAGAGAACCTGTTTCCTTTCTAGGGCTTTCATGACCTTTGTGATAAGTGCTGGGTGCACTTGTATGTACAGTAGGGTAATAAAAAGTGCATTTAATGCTGTTGTCACTGTAGCAAATGTTCATTTTCCTGGTAAATGAATAAAACCAGTTTCTGTTCACAGTTTTGTTATTACAGAAAATTATTTTGCCTTGACCAAAATCTTTCCCTTTTCCCCACTGACTGCTTGCCCTGTTCTTTATATTTTTTCATATCTGTATGCTTATGTTCTCTTCTCTTGTTGCCTCTATAAGAAAACTGGGACTGGTCTTGAGACAGGTAAAAGCTTCTTTAAACTGTAAAAGGGATTTGATTATGAGATATCCATTAGCTATATGTCCAAACCTATACATTGTTTGAAATTGTTAATATTCATGAATTCAGCTTGTTTATTTGCTAAATAAAAGTTGTCTCCATCATCTTATAACAGTTCCCCAGCTCTCCAGTAAAATGTGAAAATTTAGAAATCATAGCAGCCTCTCTAATTTTAGGGCAGAATGTATTCATTGTTAGAAATGAATCTAAAAACCTACAGATGCTTGATTACAGCTTCCAGGGGCAATCATCCTGTTAAATTGTAAGTGGCTTAGCATTTGCCGAACTTTACTACCTCTTATAATAGCTAACATTTCCAAAATTGATTTTTGCATGTAAGAATGCACAGGTTTCTGTAAAATGTAGGTAGCATTTTCAGAAATTATTGACAGCTATACAATCCCCCCAGAAACTTCCCCTAATTTTATTTTTTTCATGTGCTTGTAATACATTTCTAATAAATTTCAACTTCAAGTGTCAAATATGAAGCCCTAAAATAATTTAAAAAAACATTATATCTGACCAATTTGCTTGGTTTAGATTAACATAAAAATTACAGTAATTTATAAAAGTCTAAAAATTATGATGGGCCAGTACATTTTCTGTTCATATTCAGGCAACAGTGTAATCCACATCAATAAAAGTTCAAACTGTCATTTTTTAAAAAAACCATTAAATATTCCTTTGAAGCTCAAAACATTTTAAATGTAAAAATTAAACTAGGCTCTGCTTTTATGAGCCACTTACCCAGCCCTGATTTATGTAATCTAGTTGCACGTCAGTATAACTTTGTTGTCCTTAGACTAGCTCAAATCTGTATCTGTGGAGAAATGATGTAAAGTTTATTGGTATTAGAGAACCCTACATGACTGTTGTGTACCATAGCAACACTTCTTTTTGCATGCCCTGTGTACTGAAGGTTAATATTAGATATGTCATTACCTGACTGATATTATTTGGAATAGGTATGCATACTTGTGAAATAGAATGACTAAAATACCATTCACTTGCATAGTAACTGATTTTCACAGTCTGTTCTTCAAAATTAATTCAAAATTACTGGCACATTATTTATGCATGAACATTGTAGACAAACCACATTATGCAGGTGACTGCTTAGTTGGTATACACTAAGTCAAAGATGCATTTGACAATACATGTAAGATTATATTCGGAAACTGATTATAAATTAACAAATCATAAATATGGATATGCTGCATGCTACTGTGAAGAATGTCTTTGTTTATACTGGGGCTAGGAAGATCCCCAGTCTTTACTGATTTCTTCAGATTTCTGACCATGTACTGACTTCAGTGATAGGTTTGGATCTTCCAAATTAACTTCTTCAATTAAAAGACCCACATTCTCTGAAAGTACCTCTTCCACTTTCATTGAATGATATTATTGTGCTATCTCCAAGTTCCATTTGGATCTTTCATAAGTGTATGGGAAGAACTTCTGCTTCTACGCTGTATATCTCCCAGTCCTTTATAGCAGCACATTCCTACCAGGTTATCCATTTCCAAGTGTGCAAAGCTCCATAACTGAGAGAGCAGTTACATTTTATCAAACATCTGCACATGACAAATGCCATAATTTATTATGGAGGCTACAGCCAGTAGTGCATTTTCATCTGGACAGGGTGGATTTTGTCTTCACTGGTCCATCTTTGCTGGCCACAAGTCTGATGGAGACAACATTGGACACAAAGGCTGAAAAAAGCTCCTTTTCCAGTGGCTGTTCAGAGCTAAATGTGATCACACCTACCTGAAGGACCAGGAAAACAAGGAGCCTAAAAGGAAGCAAAAGCTTGGCATATATTCAATCTTTAGATCAAGAGGAAGGATTTTTATTATTAATCTGAAATAAA
Organism: Pelecanus crispus; assembly: GCF_030463565.1. Taxonomy (NCBI): domain Eukaryota; kingdom Metazoa; phylum Chordata; class Aves; order Pelecaniformes; family Pelecanidae; genus Pelecanus; species Pelecanus crispus. Next base: position 110,547,244 of record NC_134645.1, read on the forward strand.
ATAGATGCTATTAGACTGATCTTAAAAGTAATAAGGGAAGATGGAAACTCAGAAAATATCGTGATTCAAGTATCATTTATCTAACTGAAGGGGGAAAAAAGTCTTTGAAGAACACTTTGAGCAGTTTAGAAGAGGCAATTGAATTAAATGCTACATGATGTCTAAAAATCTTATCATCACTTGGAGAATACAGAGGTTGAAAAATGGATCAAAAAGATGCATCTTTGATTCTTGGGAACAAACATTTCTGCACTGTAAGGAATTCTGTTCAAAATGGAGCCCTGAATCGCATCTTCCAAAAGAACAAGATTCATTAAATTGGGCCAAAATATTCAAAAGCTATAACCTTTCTAACGACATCAAGGGCCAAACAGTGGTCAAAAAGTATTTTCACTAGCAGTAAAAGCTACAGGAAAAAACTTCTAAATGATGATCTATAAGAGTGTTGTTCAAGGCAATGACAGAGCTGGAGAGCTCTGGACTGACATAGATTATGATATTACATTTTTGATCACAGAAATAGAGAGCCAGCCCAGTTGTATACACTGATGTTAGTCCTGATGCCTTCAATGTTAAACCACTTTCAAGTAATAAAAAAGGCAAGCTGATTATCAAGGTTTTAAATAAAATTCTAGAATTATAGAAACAGTACATTAGAGAAGAAATAAAATGTTTTAAAAAAATTGAAGTTACTCTTCAACATATCTAGCTCCTCCAGTATACCTCACCTGTAATCGCTGTGACAAGTACTGGCCAGAGGAGCAAGTAACCTGCAATGCATGAGGTAAACATGCTGCTGGGAAATACTCTCGGGGATAAATCTTTTCATCTGTTTCTTCTCTGAGACATGTTCACCCAGGGTTCTGTCCCAAATACAGTACAAATGGAGTATCCATGGGTCCCACTTCACACCTTGATGGTATTTCAGATTTGTTCCTTTCATCTGAATCAGGCAGAAAATACTTTATTATAACTGCAAAAAGATTTTAAGTTCCTATATGTTATAAATCACAAGAAGATACATAAAGATGTCTATGTATCACATCTAAAAGTTATTAGGCAGTTTGTTAAGCCCCTGGTGGTGAATTCTTGGTAAAACTCATGCATGTTGTCAGCCTAAACATTAGATATAAGAGGAAGGCTTTTATTCAGATATGGCTTAAATGGCAACCTGCTTAAACAACTTGCTACTTATATGGAGCCTCTCCCCCAGGCAAGCCCTGACCTAATTAATTTTGTGTTAATTTTTCTGATGTAACTTTTCTCACCTTATTAAAATAGCTTATTTGAATGTGTTTGATTGTCTTATATGGCTCTGAAGACCTAAGCTGAGAGAAGAAACTATTGGATTTTTTTTTTTTTTTTTTTTTTTTACTTTTGTATTTATAAAAGACCTAGAGATAGAAGCAGCCTAGACAGACTCCATAGTCCCAGAAATTGTTAGCTTTGTATGGAGTTCAGATGTTATTCATCTGATGTGTCTTAATTCTATACCTATTCTTTTTTAACACAGCCAGATAAGAAAGAATTCAGATTCATTAAATGTGACTTTAATATGTTTTTCAGGCAGTTAAGGCTTTAGAGTGTGATACAGTTAAACAAAGAGACTTGTGTAATATGCTCCTGTATGATTACAAGAAAAAGTCAATAAGTTGAAGAGACTGTTCAAATGGTGTATAAAACATACAGACTTTAATTGGTATGTGGAAAATGTGTGAAATGCTTTAATCTACTTAGATTGGAGATATTCTTAATTATAAAATTGAATTTATGGAAAATCAATTAAGTGGAATCTGATTTGAGTTAACAAAGGGGCTGACAATTCCTGATATTCAAGCTGAGTTTCAGACAATTTTAGAAACTTTTTTAATACTAATTTTGACATACATCCCTTTTATTCATGTAGTAAAATAACTTTCTTAAATAATTTCATACCACAATCTCTCTTGTAGCTGCTTTAGTCACGATGCAGAGTGAATAACTGAGTGCCTTATCAAAAGTACTTATTTATTAGAACTTACTCTCTTCCTAGTAACTGGGATCAAATATTAATTCTTTTGGAGACTGAAAATCCACACAGTGCATTTAAAAGCATAGGAAGCTTTAGATTTTTAGACAGCTGGAGATCAAACAGAGTTTAAAGGTAACACAACTAAATATTTTAAAATTTTGAATTTGAATTCAAAATCATCAAATGTTTTCCTGAAACATGCTTTTGGTTTTTTTCTTCCCCAATAGATGCTGATAGGTTTTATTTAATATAAATGCTACCCTGCTTTTCCTGCTTTCATTGCTTCAGCTCTGGAAGTTTTTATGCAACACAAAACAAGGCTCAACATATTTCTTTAATTGCAGAGATATTAATTGGATCACACTTGTATCTGGCAAGAATGATTCAGCTGAAGTGTATTTCTTGGTAACTGGGTGGTATCGGTACATGCAACCTTAGGTTCATGGTATTCATTTTGTCTGTCTCAAACTGTAACAGTCAAGGTGAACAGTCGAGAATTTAAGGCCCCTATGTCAGCGAACAGAGATTGCAAGTGGCATGTCCTGATTGTGTTTTATCTTAGCCTAGTATAAATATTTAAGATAGGTGGGTAAATTGTTTTCTAAGGCTATTTATCTCTTTACATGAGCAGTAGGAGGAGTCCAACAAACTGAGGATGGGCACCTCAGTGGTATGCTCTGTGTAGAATATTCCCCACCATTTTAGGATAAATATACATTTTCATTATTCCCTAAGTATTTTCTTAATTGTTGCATTTTTCATCTGGACAGAATTTCTGAAGGAACAAATAGCATTTTCCTACCACTTTTTTACTTCAAATGATTTCAGATTCTTTTTTAACTCTGCTTTTTCTCAGTTTCTTAAGAAAATAGGAAGATCACATCTCCATGATCAATTTCTTCCTTAAGTTTTCTGCATTTTAATAGCGAGTGAGAAAACTCTCTCAATATGGAACATTCAGGGGAAAAATTAAATCCCTTAAAACAAAAGGATGTGAGAAAGAAATTACTCTTCAGGGACACTCTTCAGGGACACTCTTCATCAGCCATGTATAAAGAAGCAATGCTACTCTGGTAAGACAGTCTTGGTGTCACCATCCACAAAAGAAAACGTTGATGAAAGGACTAAGAATGACTTTTATGGTGCTGACAATTAATTATGTATGATATGAATGTGAGAGGAGGATCACATGAAAGGGTATCAGTATTGTCACATGGAGGCCATCACTTACTCCACAGAACTCCAGAAAAATTATACTGAAGTACTTGCAGAGCCACATCTTTGAACCTAATAATCTATGACTAAAGTAAAAGTAGTGGCACTTCCATGACACATCAATTAGACCGTAATCTATTTGCTGTTGTATTTGTGCTATCAGAAACAGTAAAGAAAAGGCCACTAAAGATTTTACAGCACAGTTTTAGCCGATATAAGATGGTGAGGAAAAGAATAACTTTGATCCTAATAAGCATGGAAATTAATTCTATTAGGAGAGAAGGAAGGATTCATAGCAACAATATGAAATCATTATATTTTCATTCTGAGTATAATTTCTTATAAGTACTACTAGGAATTTATCTGGCTTGAATGAATTCTAAATCAACTTTAACAAATAACCTGTAAACTCTAGATATAGTATTTTCTTCTATTCCTCGTTAATAGTTGTGCATGAAAAGGTACAGATACTTCAGGTTAAAATATATGCCTTATAAATCATTGCCTCATTATATCACTATAGGTAAGTCCCAGTAAAGGTTTCATGCATCCAAACAGGTAGAACCTGGGGCTAGGAATCATTTGGTCCTTATGCAGTGGATGACTTAGACATCCTAGTGGGAAGCAGAGCAGTCACATCGATGAACAGCAAGCAGAAAAGCAGGTACAGCTAGCCCAAAGGGTAAGGTACACAGCATGGCATATCCTACCTTTAATATTCACATTCCGCACTTTGGGCTGCAAAAAGACATTTCTGCTGCCTTGGTACCCAGAACAGGCTTTTTGAAGAAGGCTGGCTTCAGGATTAGGAACTACAGGATTGAGATTACAGAACTACAGGAGCTTCAGGATTAGGATTAGAGTTTAGTCATGAATTTTTAATGATCTAGATTCTACCAGACAGCATGGTCTTTGAGGCTATGACAAATTTGTCTTTAAGAGTGCTGAGTGTCATTTATGACTGGGCTTATTAGCAGCTAATCAAGTAATGGTAGGAAAAGAGATGGAGAGATCTGCAAAACAGAACTAGAGAAGGCGTCAAGGGAGAACTTACTTTGGTAGTGACCCAGGGGCAAGGATTAAAAGATTTTCCAGCTGGGGAAGATGATTTAGAGTTCAGACCAGTCTACAGATCTGAGCTGAGACTGGAAAGGCTGACGGGTTGCGATAGTTCTGATATTTTATGGTGTACCAGACCAGTGTTAGGACTGAGATCAGGATAGGATTTGACCAAACAGGAACCAACAGGAACCATCACAGTACCATAAGGGTTGAGTCTTCCAGAAAAACAAAACAAAAAATCAGGCAACCAAGTTTGTCTTAAAACTGAGTAGAAACAAACACACAAACCAATTAGAATTAGGTCGAGGTCTAACCCATCAGGGACTGATGGAGAGGTATTTGGAATGAGTCTAATAAGAATTGCTAAACTGTTGTTAGAGTAAGTGTTGGTGTGGATGTTGGCACTGGGATTGGCTCATAAGCCAGCAGGGGCTGATAAATCTAAGTTATGTTTGTTCTGATAGCTACACATAAGTTTGGGACTGGGTAGGCAGAGGCCACTGGCATGGAGGTTGGGGATCTCTCATTAGTGCTTGGACTTGCTTCCGCTGTCACTCCAGCGTTATTGAAAGATTTGATGGAGGATGCTGAGCTAGTGCTAGGACTTGAGCCCTTAAGGGACTGTTGGGCAAGGTTTACTGCTGTACCATCCAGAATAAAACCTCTAAAATCAATTACTCATTCATTGGTGTAGGTGCACTGCAGACTTTGAGTGTGTTCATGGTTTTATTGGGTTTTCTTTGAATGGTAATCAAATAATATTCCCCTCAGATTGTATATAAAAATTGGTAATTAAATTGAATAAAATAGTTATGTGCAATTCAGTGAAAACCCACTACTGAGTTGCACCAATATTCAGCCCATATTTATAAGATATTAGTTTAGAAAATATAATAGAATATATAGAAAATAGAATATAGCACATAGAAGTTGAAATAATTTTCCTAAACAAATAGAAACATCTGTTTGTGCCTTGTCTTTACTGGTTTTGTAAATTGGTGATCCTCTCACTAGTTTTCTTAGGAGGGTTATAACTGCTATGCCCTTATTATGATGATAAACAGAAAGAGGAACAAAATGAAATAATACATCTTCGGTGCATCCTTTGATAATACCTACTATTGTAAAACCTCAAAAATTCATTATTTTAAGGTACTGCTCATTTCAATTACATTTACCTTCTGTATCCACAGGTTTATCAACTCCTTTACCCACACTTACTACAAAATGAACCGCATATTTTCCATGGATTTTTCCTTTATAGAATAAACTAAATCTTTTCCTCATTTTCTAATGTCAATTGGGAGGGAGAAAATTGCAGAGAGTACTAAAATTCAAAATCGTTCAGTACCATAGGGAACAATCCGTCAGCCTTTCCTGTCACAGTCTGCACTCCAAACAGCAAGCACTGAAATAATCCTCACCAGTAACTATTAAACTGGTTCCTGAGTATGCTAGAAGCAGAGGGAAAAAGTGGGGGGAAAGAAGTAGAGGGAAAATCTGAAAAGGAACACCTTTTTGTGGTAGTAATCCATGAATCAAACTTCTAAGCCATCTCTTCCAATTAATATTGTGAGGTTTCAAAGGCTATGGGCTACTTCTAGTCATGATCTAATTATATTAATATCTTCACTGGCAGACAAAAATATGGATTGATAAAAATAGATGACAACTTCTTTAATTTTGCTCCAGAGAGATATTGGACTGAAGTAAACATTGACCTAAATGTTAATTGACTCAGTTGACTGAATTTCTAAGAAAGCAGAATTTGGAGCTCAGAAAAGAGAGCTAATGAGAATGTAATTCAAGGTATATGGTCCTTTTATTTCTTTTCAGCCCTGTATAACTTCAGCTGGGACTCAGCTTTTCATTTAGCATGTCATGGTATTGTCAGATGGCACACTCAGACTCTGTCATTGTAGTGTTGATGATAAGGAGATGAGGATGAAATAAGTATAGAAATCAATGCCTTAGAACGCATGATCTACTCAGAGATCTTTGTAGTCTTGCTGATATCACCCTGTCAACTACAGTTTTGTTGTCTGAAAAAAGTAGAGATGTTCTTGTGGTTATCTGAGGGAGGCAGAGAGAAGTCCAGTATGTGACATATTATATACATTGTATGGCTGAGGCAGGAATGTTATCTAAAGATTTGACTGAAATGTCATTTAGTGCTGCCTACAGTAATAATGTCCACAAAAATCACTCAACAAGTATGCCATGATACTGCTAATGTAAAGTTTTGTGATATTACTGTAAAATTTAAAATGAGTTTGAGATCAAAAGGAGATGTTCCTTTCAGCTAAAGTTTAAAATGTCATGAGAAGTGTAAATAGCTCTGCATTGTAGGTGATCAGCTTCGTATCATTCAAAACTGACAATAATTTTGTAATTGCTGATGTAGCACATATATTTGACATCATTAATGATTGTCTGGAGTGTCACTGCTATTGAGTTGAATAGTGAGCTCAAAGGAAGTAATTCAACAGGAGAGGCCCTGTTTTTCTTTAAAGATTAGGCCAGATACTTTGCGTAGGATTCCTGTTTTTCGATGTCCCCATTAGCGATGAATATTTCAGAGGTAATTGTGTGAATGTCTTTTACAGTGAGGGCAGAGAAATAGGCACTTCTAGATTAGAATTAATCTGATTTTTAGAATGAAATTAATTGTGCACTACAGGCACATTTCCAAACTGATTGCGGAGGGGATCTAGACAACTAGCCCAGATGGTCAGGTAAAACCTGCCTCAGGGTTCAGGGCAGCTTATAAAAGCACCAGAGATCTGTACCCCTCCAGATCAACAATGGAAAAAGATGTCTCCAGATGTTCAGATTTATAGAAACATTAATGTAAGACATGACTTCAGTTATTTTCTATTAAGTGTAAGGGCAAATAGGAATAAACAGGATACTAAAGGGTGTGAGAGCAAAACTCTGAAGGTGCAGGATACAGTGGAGGATAATGAAGCTTGTTCCGCAGCTCTGCAAATACACAAATATACTAGAATCTGGCTTTATATAATATAGGCTGAAAAATATGATCTCACCAGCTTTTGCTTTAGTGAAAGTAGAAATTTAATGAACTGAGTTGGAGGGAAAAGTCCAAATTTTGCTTCAGCCAAACTACAAGAAATTCATATTACCAAAGGCAGATTTCTAGTACATAGCAGAGGTTTATGTCTAAGCTAATTGTCTATATGTCCTTCATTGTCAGCACGTATGAAGTGGAACTGTGGTAATATTAATCTCATCCTCAGGTAGACATCTAAAATAAGCCATTTGCTACCATGGGAGACTACTGTCATCTGATTTTGTCAGATGTATATTTACAGATAAAGTGAATAGCAGTCAGAGGAATGCAAGAAAAATATATCAGTATAAAAAGTCCTTTTAATTTATCTGTTAATTTCTTTCAAAATCTCTATTCTTATAGGTACAATATAATTAAATACATATATAAGCAAACATTTCTGTGTTCTGTGGGAACATTATTGGCAAGACTGTGGCAAAGGACTCCCTTCACTAATTCTGTGAAATTCCTTACAATCTTGAAGTCTCTCTTTAAAAAATGAGTCTGAAACATGTTTTCACAAATGAGAAATTCATGGAATCACACATATGTGAAAGAACTTTTTTCCCATTGTTTCTTATTGTTATAGCTGACAGTTTGTTCATAGAACACGATGTTAAATTTCGCATAAACAGTGTATAGCAAAGGCAAAAATCCAATGAACTTCCTTACAGTAGGAGATAAGGGAAATCCAGGCATTACCACAAGCTTCTGCTGACTCAATACAGGTCTGAATCTCATTTTCTCTACCACAGCTAACCAGCAGCGGAGCACTCTAGCATGGTGCATGGTGAGGTTTCCTGAACCGGGGAAACCTCTGGGGAGCTGAGAGAGCCTGCAGGAGCCCGCAGCTCGCACGGCAACAGCTGACGAGACCTGGGCACGGCCAGGAGCAATGGCGGCCGAGCCCCCCCCCATACAAAAGACGCCTTTCGGGAGCGCGAGCGACCAGGAGCGCTGCCAACAGGGCGGCCAAGCAGGGCCTGGTGCATCTGCAAGGTCGTGGCGCAGCAGTTCACGCAGAAGGGCAGGCAGGAAGGGTGCTGTAGCTCTGCCAGCTCAACCAGGGAGCAATGGCATCCAGCCGGCAGAAAGCCATGGCCTCTCTGAGCTGCGCACCCACCGCGACTGGCGCAGCTTCCCACACAGCTCCAGCGGGAACACGCTGCTACCCAGGTGCCAGGCTGCAGGTTGTACCCTGCTCTTACGGCAGCAGTGAGCACACGCCTGCGGGAGGTGCGCCCCGGGAGAGGAGCAACTCCGCTTAGTGACAGAGCATGGGAGGAGGTGAGTAGGTTGAGGAGTATCAGGGGGTGTGAGAGAGAGAGACTACCGGAATCACACCTTACATTCCCTGAGACAGGCTCAACAGCAGAGAGGACACGTGATATGGATGATTCCCTATCCTCGCTCCACCTGGCTGAACGTGATGACTTAAGGGATAGGGGGTAGTGGCGACAAGTTCCTGCCCAGCACAGCAGGCACATCTCCTCTGTGAATACCCCACCTTCCCAGGTGCCCTTGCATAATAAATATGGAGCTCTGCAAGTGGAACCGAACAATAAGGGTTCATCTAGCTTGGAGGTGTCACTGATGTTAAGTCAGCCTATGCCCTGTGTGGAGCAGGAGGGCAGACTTTGGCCTGTTGGGGATCCTGGATGACAGAGTCCCTTGGGAGGCGGTTCTGAAGGGCAAAGGAGTCCAGGAAGGCTGGACTTAAAAGTGCAGGAGCAGGCTGTCCCCACGTGCCGAAAGGCAAGTCAGCAGGGAAGACTGGCCTGACTGAACACAGAGCTTTGGCTCTATACAAAGAGAATCTATGACCTTTGGAAGAAGGGGCAGGAAACTCAGGATAACTACAAGCATGTCATGAGGTTATGCAGGGAGAAAATTAGAAGGCCCAAAGCCCAACTAGAACTTAATATGGCTACTGACAATAAAAAATGTTTCTTTAAATACATTAGCAACAAAAGGAGGGCTAAGGAGAATCTCCATCCTTTATTGGAGGTGCGTGGAAACATAGTGACAAAGGATGAAGAAAAGGCTGAGGTACTTAATGCCTCTTTGCCTCTGTCTTTAATAGTCAGACCAGTTGTTCTTGGGGTACCCAGCCCCCTGACCTGGAGTACAGGGATGGGGAGCAGAATGAAGCCCCCATAATCCAAGGGGAAATCATTAGTGAACTGCTACACCACTTAGAAACACACAAGTCTATGGGGCTAGATGAGATCCACCCAAGGGTACTGAGGGAGCTGGTGGAAGTGCTCACCAAGCCACTTTCAATCCTTTATCAGCAGTCCTGGCTAAACAGGGAGGTCCCAGTTGACTGGAGGCTTGCCAATGTGACACCCATCTACTAGAAAGGCCGGAAGGAAGATCTGGGGAACTACAGGCCTGTCAGCCTGACCTCTGTGTTGGGGAAGGCTGTGATCTTGAGGGCCATCATGTGACATGTACAGAACAACCAGGTGATCAAGCACAGTCAGAATGGTTTCATGAAAGTCAGGTCCTGCTTGAGTAACACGATGTCCTTCTGTGACCTGCTGACCCGCTTAGTGGACAAGGGAAAGGCTGTGGATGTTGTCTACCTGGACTCTCATAAAGCCTTTGACACCATTTCCCACAGCTTTCTCCTGGAGAAACTGGCTGCTCATGGCTTGGATGGGCATACTCTTCGCTGAGTAAAACCTGGCTGGATGGTAGGGTGCAAAGAGTTGTGGTGAATGGAGTTAAATCCAGTTGGCAACCGGTCACAAGCGGTGTTCCCCAGGTCTCAGTTTTTGGGGCCAATCTTGTTTAATATCTTTATCAATGATCTGGATGAGGGGATTGAGTGTGCCCTCAGTAAGTTTGCAGTCAACACCAAGTTGGGCAGGAGTGTTGATCTGTTTGAGGGTAGGAAGGCCTTGCAGAGGGACCTGGACAGGCTGGACCGGTGGACTGAGGCCAACTGTATGAGGTTCAACAAGGCCAAGAGCCGGGTCCTGCACTTCGGGCACAACAACCCCATGCAACGCTACAGGCTTGGGGAAGAGTGGCTGGAAAGCTGCCTGGCGGAAAAAGGACCTGGGGGTGTTGGTTGACAGCCGGCTGAACATGAGCCAGCAGTGTGCCCAGGTGGCCAAGAAGGCCAACAGCATCCTGGCTTGTATCAGGAATAGTGTGGCCAGCAGGAGCACAGAAGTGACCATGCCCCTGTACTTGGCACTGGTAAGGTCGCACCTTGAATACTGTGTTCAGTTTTGGACCCCTCAATACAAGAAAGACATTGAGGTGCTGGAGCATGTCCAGAGAAGGGCAACAAAGCTGGTGAATGGTCTGAAGCACAGGTCTTATGAGGAGCAGCTGAGGGAACTGGGGGTTTTTAGTCTGGAGAAGAGGAGGCTGAGGGGAGACCTTATTGCTCTCTACAACTACCTGAAAGGAGGTTGTGGCGAGGTGGGTGTTGGTGTCTTCTCTGAAGTAACAAGTCATAGGGTGAGAGGAAATGGCCTCGAGTTGCATGAGGGGAGGTTTAGATTGGATATTAGGAAATATTTCTTCACTGAAAGGGTTGTCAAGCATTGGAACAGGCTGTCCAGGGAAGTGGTTGAGTCCCCATCCCTGGGGGTATTTAAAAGATGTATAGATGTGGTGCTTAGGGACATGATTTAGTGGTAGACTTTGCAGTGCTGGGTTAACGGTTGGACTGGATGATCTTAAATGTCTTTTCCAACCTAAATGATTCTGTGATTCTATGATTATTTACTACTGGTTCATGTCTGTTTAGTACTTGTTATTCAAGAACAGGCATTTACTTCTTGAGAATTTTGTGGTGAAGGGTAAGTAGACAAACAAGCAAAGGTTAGAGAATAGGGAACAGATGTACTGAGATCTAATATTAAACTGATACTATTAGTGCTTTGAATAATGTTAATGCCTTTGTAGGCAGCACACTGCCTTATAATAAATAAGATGTTATTTATTATGCCACAATATCTTAACTCTAATTTTTGAACAAGAGCTTGAAATACTCATCCATTCCTCTGACATGTAAACTCTCCATACAGCTTACATATTTTACTCATTTTCTATTTATCTACAGTATGATTTGAGCTCAGAATTAAAATGTACATATACAATATAAAATATATATACATATGTACATATATACATGTGTATGTAAATATACATAATCATAGTATGTAAGAATTCAGTTAAAATATATTCTTCTTTTCCTAATATACAGTTTCCCTTGCAACGTTTACCACTGCAAAACTGTATTGCATTTGATTTCTGCAAAAAAAGAGTAGAGCTCAGGTAAGTATAAAACTCTGCTCAGCTGAGCAAACAGCAAAAGTAAGAGGAGGAGAAATGATGAACAGCAGTCCAATTTTTAAAGGCCTTATGGAATCAGAGCAGTTATTTTTATGATTAATGGAGTTATGCATCAGTTTATTTGCCTGCCTGATATAAGCACAAATGAGGTTTGGAACATAGTCATATTCCTTTGACTTTTTTTTTTTATTTGTGTACTATATTATTTTGTATCTAAAGCATAAGCAATGGTTTAATATACATGCTATGCAAAAGAATAAAGCAAAATAAGGGACTTAATAACATTCATGTATACAGCAGTAAATTAGGAGTACATCTGCTGAAAATGATGATTAATACAAGTGAATTCAGAACAAAGACCAGTGTCACTGTATAAGATATGTAAAAATTTCCAGAAATACACAGCTGTAAGAGAAATGGCAGTGAATCAGTAAATTCAGCGTGGCTGAATGACCAAGTCTGATAATAGTTATACCAGTTTTTATATAAAAGATGCTGTGAATGGTAGGTAAGCCTAGTCTTACTCCTAATTATAAAAAGTAAACAATTCGTATTTTTGACAAGTACTTTCAAGTGGAAAAAATAGTGGAGAAGAACAAGCTTATGATCACTGTTGATGTGTTTAGTCTAACAGTATGTCGTGGTTTAGTCCCAGCCAGCAACTCAGTACCACGCAGCCGCTCGCTCACTCCCCCTACCCCGATGGGATGGGGGAGAGAATCGGAGGAGTAAGAGTGAGAAACACTCCTGGGTTGAGATAAGAATAGTTTAATAATTAAAATAAAATAAAGTAAAATAATAATAACAACAATATAATAATAATAACAGTAATAATAATATACAAAGCAAGTGATGCACAATGCAATTGCTCACCACCCGACAACCGATACCCAGACAGTTCCCGAGCAGCGGTCGCTGCTCCCCGGCCAACCCCCCCCAGTTTATATACTGAGCATGACGTCATATGGTATGGAATAGCCCTTTGGTCAGTTTGGATCAACTATTCTGGCTGTGCCCCCTCCCAGTTTCTTGTGCGCCTGGCAGAGCATGGGAAGCTGAAAAAGTCCTTGACTAGCATAAGCAGTACTCAGCAACAACTAAAAACATCAGCATGTTATCAACATTCTTCTCCTACTAAATCCAAAACACAGCACTATGCCTGCTGCTAGGAAGAAAATTAACTCTATCCCAGCCGAAACCAGGACAGTATCCACCCCTTATTCTATACCATCTAAGTCATGCACAGGCCCTCCCCTTTCCAATGTGTTCCAATTAATCACCACCACTTTCCCTATCTTGATATACACACAGATATCATTCCCTTCGTCTATGGCCCATCCCTCTAAAATGTCCATTGAGTTCATTTAGTCCATGACTTTGGGTTCCATCTGTCATCACAGTCTTTCAGAGCAGGAGAGGTGGTGTGCAGTGTTGGACTGTTGCATGCTGAAGTCAGTTCTCATTCCAAAATGGTTTCATCAAAGTTCATTTTCATTAAGCTGGGCAATTCTTACTGCAATACCATTGATGTGACATATAGCAATCATAATATACAGTATTATATACTTAATATTAACCTACTATATTATTATATTAACATGCAGTTAAGAGATAACATATAGTTAAGAGATAACATACAGTATTATAAAGCAATTAATATTATACAATTCAGTTCATTAGCTATTTTCACCCAAAATCAAATTCCCTTGAGGTACACATTGGGCTTCCCCATCCTTTCGCATCACCCACCAAGTGCACCCAGGTCCTTGAGCAAAAGCAATCCCACGAATGGGTTTGCCTTTGCCAGAGGGGGACGTAATCCAGACTGTCTTCCCCAGCATATTTTTCATGTGCACTACAGGAACTTTATCTCCTTCTACAGTACGTAAAAGTTTTGATTGGGCAGGGCCAGCTCGATTGGCAGATCCCCTGGTGTTGACTAACCAGGTGGCTTTTGCTAAATGCGTATCCCAATGTTTAAACGTCCCACCACCCATTGCTCTCAGGGTAGTCTTTAACAATCCATTGTATCGCTCAATTTTCCCGGAGGCTGGTGCATGGTAAGGGATGTGATACACCCACTCAATGCCGTGCTCTTTGGCCCAGGTGTCTATGAGGTTGTTTCGGAAATGAGTCCCGTTGTCTGACTCAATTCTTTCTGGGGTGCCATGTCGCCACAGGACTTGCTTTTCAAGGCCCAGGATGGTGTTCCGGGCGGTGGCATGGGGCACGGGATATGTTTCCAACCACCCAGTGGTTGCTTCCACCATGGTGAGCACATAGCGCTTGCCCTGGCGGGTCTGTGGGAGCGTGATGTAATCAATCTGCCAGGCCTCCCCATATTTATATTTCAGCCATCGTTCACTATACCCAAGGGGCTTGAACTGCTTGGCTTGCTTGATTGCAGCGCATGTTTCACACTCATGAATAACCTGTGCAATACTGTCCATAGTTAAGTCCACCCCTCGATCACGAGCCCATTTATACATTGCATCCCTTCCTTGATGGCCTGAGGCGTCATGGGCCCACCGAGCTATAAATAATTCACCCTTATGTTGCCAGTCCAAATCCACCTGAGCCACTTCAATCTTAGCAGCCTGATCTACTTGCTGGTTGTTTTGATGTTCTTCAGTGGCCCGACTCTTAGGTACATGAGCATCTACATGACGAACTTTTACAACCAGGTTCTCTACCCGGGCAGCAATATCTTGCCACAATGCGGCAGCCCAGATTGGTTTGCCTCTGCGCTGCCAGTTGCTCTGCTTCCATTGCTGCAGCCACCCCCACAGGGCATTTGCCACCATCCATGAGTCAGTATAGAGATAAAGGACTGGCCACTTTTCTCTTTCAGCAATATCTAAAGCCAGCTGAATGGCTTTCACCTCTGCAAACTGACTCGACTCCCCTTCTCCTTCAGCAGTTTCTGCGACTTGTCGTATAGGACTCCATACAGCAGCTTTCCACCTCCGATGCTTTCCCACAAGACGACAGGACCCATCAGTGAACAGGGCATATTGCTTTTCATTTTCTGGCAATTTATTATACAGTGGGGCCTCTTCAGCACGTGTCACCTCCTCCTCTGGTGATATTCTAAGGTTTTTTCCTTCTGGCCAGTCCATGATCACTTCCAAGATTCCTGGGCGACTGGGGTTTCCTATTCGAGCCCGTTGTGTGATCAATGCAACCCACTTACTCCATGTAGCATCAGTTGCATGATGTGTAGAGGGGACCCTCCCTTTGAACATCCAGCCCAACACCGGCAGTCGGGGTGCCAGCAGGAGCTGTGCTTCAGTACCAACCACTTCTGAAGCAGCTCGAACCCCTTCATATGCTGCCAGTATCTCTTTCTCAGTTGGAGTATAGCGGGCTTCGGATCCTCTGTATCCCCGACTCCAAAACCCTAGGGGTCGACCTCGAGTCTCCCCTGGTGCTTTCTGCCAGAGGCTCCAGGTAGGGCCATTCTCCCCGGCTGCGGTGTAGAGCACATTTTTAATATCCTGCCCTGCCCGGACTGGCCCAAGGGCTACTGCATGAACTATCTCACGTTTAATTTGTTCAAAGGCTTGTTGTTGCTCAGGGCCCCATTTGAATTCGTTCTTCTTCCGGGTCACTTGATAGAGAGGGCTTACGATCTGGCTGTAATTTGGAATATGCATTCTCCAAAAACCCACAACGCCTAAGAAAGCTTGTGTTTCCTTTTTGCTAGTTGGTGAGGACATAGCTGTTATTTTGTTGATCACATCCATTGGGATCTGACGACGTCCATCTTGCCATTTTATTCCTAAAAACTGGATCTCTTGTGCAGGCCCCTTGACCTTACTCTGTTTTATGGCAAAACCAGCCTTCAGAAGGATTTGGACTATTTTCTTTCCCTTCTCAAAAACGTCTTCTGCTGTGTTGCCCCACACAATGATGTCATCAATGTACTGCAGATGTTCTGGAGCTTCACCCTGTTCCAGTGCTGTCTGGATCAGTCCATGGCAAATGGTGGGGCTGTGCTTCCACCCCTGGGGCAGTCGGTTCCAGGTGTACTGAACACCCCTCCAGGTAAAAGCAAACTGGGGCCTGCACTCTGCTGCCAAAGGGATGGAGAAAAATGCATTAGCAATATCAATTGTGGCATACCACTTAGCTGCCTTTGACTCCAGTTCATATTGAAGTTCTAGCATGTCTGGCACGGCAGCACTCAGCGGCGGTGTAACTTCATTCAGGCCACGATAGTCCACTGTTAGTCTCCACTCCCCATTAGACTTTCGCACTGGCCATATGGGACTGTTAAAGGGTGAGCGAGTCTTGCTGATCACTCCCTGGCTCTCCAGTCGACGAATCAGGTTATGGATGGGAAGCAGGGAGTCTCGGTTGGTGCGATATTGCCGCCTGTGCACAGTTGTGGTAGCAATTGGCACCTGTTGTTCCTCAACCTTCAGCAACCCTACAATCGAAGGGTCCTCTGAGAGACCGGGCAAGGTGGACAACTGTTTAATTTCCTCTGTCTCCAAAGCAGCTATACCAAAAGCCCACCGGTACCCTTTTGGGTCCTTGAAATACCCTCTCCTGAGGTAGTCTATGCCAAGGATGCACGGAGCATCTGGGCCAGTCACAATGGGGTGCTTTTGCCACTCATTCCCAGTTAGGCTTACTTCAGCTTCCAGTACAGTGAGCTGTTGGGATCCCCCTGTCACTCCAGAAATACAAATGGGTTCTGCCCCTCTATAGTTTGATGGCATTAGCGTGCACTGTGCACCAGTGTCCACTAGAGCCTTATACTCCTGTGGGTCTGACGTTCCAGGCCATCGAATCCACACAGTCCAGTAAACCCGGTTGTCCCTTTCCTCCACCTGGCTGGAGGCAGGGCCCCTCTAACACTGGTCACAGTATTCGCTGTTCACTTCCTGTAAATGTGAATCAAAAGTCCCCTGATCAAGGTCGGAAGTAAAATTAGCCCTCTTACTCTGTCTCGGGAACTGCTCACTGGAAACTGGAGCTGCAATCTTCCTGGGAGAACCGCCTTTTCTAATAGTTTTTCCTTGCAACTCACGCACCCGTGCCTCTAAGGTTGAGGTGGGTTTTCCATCCCACTTTCTCATGTCCTCTCCATAATCACGCAGGTAAAACCACAGGGTGCCCCGTGGTGTGTATCCTCTATATCCTCTCTCTTGAGCATAGGGACGTTGACTCCTAATGGCTGAGACACTGGTCCGTGCAGGTGGGGAGTAGGACAGATCCTCTCTGAGTTGTTGGAACTCTTGGCATATTTTTTCAGACAGTTTTTCCACAGCCGAGACACAGGCCCGTAGGGAGGAAGAGAGCTTTTCTTCGTAGTCCCGGAGTTGTCTAGCCACTTCATCCACCGTTGGTGCCTCGTCGTCTTTCCAGGCTAGTATTGCCAACGAGTTGGAATACGATGCTGGTGCGCTCCGTACCACCTTCCGCCACATGGATTGTGTGCACCTGACTTCATCTGGGTCTTTGGTTAACTGCTCATCATTCAGGTCACTGTAAATCACCTCCAGCACGCCTAATTCCCTCAGGTACTGGATACCCTTCTCTACGGTGGTCCATTTGCTTGGGCGGTATAAAACATCCTCCTTGAAGGGATACCTTTCCTTCACGCTTGACAGAAGTCGCCTCCAGAGGCTGAGCGGTTTTGCCCCTTTTCCAATTGCTTTGTCAATGCCCCCTTCCCTGGAAAGGGATCCCAGCTGCTTGGCTTCCCTACCCTCTAAATCCAGGCTACTGGCCCCGTTATCCCAGCATCGGAGCAGCCAGGTGATGATGTGCTCGCCTGGATGACGACCAAAATCTTTTCGCATATCTCGCAGCTCACTCAGGGATAGGGATCGGGTGGTCACCATCTCATTTATGGGTTCTTCCTCCTCTGGTTCTCGTGATGGCCCTGGTTCATCTTCATCCCTTACTAAACGAACTGATTTCCTTGTGTATTTTTTCTTCTGTATAGGGGCAACTGATACCGGCGCAGGTTGGTTCTCTGTTTTAGCCGCAGTGCCTGCCACTGGGGTTGGAGTGGCTGCAGTACCTGTGGTGGGTGTTGGAGTAGCCGCAGTGCCTGTGGTGGGTGTTGGAGTAGCTGCAGTGCTTGTGGCTGTGGTTGGAGTAGCCACAGTGCTCATGGCTGTGGTTGGAGTAGCCACAGTGCCTGTTGTTTTGTCATCAGATCCAGAGACCCTCTCTTTCCCTTGAGGGTACTGAATAGTGTTGAACAGGGCTCTATAAGCATGAGCCAGTCCCCAGCATGTTGCAATGAGTTGTGTCTCTTTGGAGTTGCCAGGGTGAGAACATACTTCTTCCAAATACTTTACTAGTTCTTCAGGATTCTGCACTTGTTCAGGGGTGAAGTTCCAAAACACTGGAGGTCCCCACTGCCCTAGGTACTTGCGCATACGATCCCACACACCCTGCCACTCATAACTCTCCAGCCTTGGGGCAGATCTCTGGATGATATTCTTAAATTGCTTACTAACCTTTGTCAAAACCAAAACAATATTCCCAAGAAGTATCAATAGAAGTATCTTAACTGCCCAGGGATGTTCAAAATACTGAAAACTTTCTGTAATGAGGGAGGAAGCATTATAGAATAAGGTAATGAAGGTGCCATTCTGTAGTTCCTCCACAACAGACGTCTCCGAGGGAAAGGTATAATTGCTAACTCTCTCCATGAGGTGGTACCCGAAGTACAGTAATGACTTGTGTATAAAACCCAGATACAAAACCATGCTCAAGGTCAGGATTTTGATAAGGAACCTCCCAATCAAAACATCCTTAATCACTACAGAGCATAGCGCAATGCACAGACCAACACCAAGCTTTAACATGCACAGCCAAGAAAAGAACATGGTACAGATCAGATGAACTAATATCATGACCGGCAACTGTTAACAGACTCCTTAATACACTCTAGTTAATCTGTTCTTATCTCAAACCCTTCGTGCCCCACGTTGGGCGCCAAAAAGGACTGTCGTGGTTTAGTCCCAGCCAGCAACTCAGTACCACGCAGCCGCTCGCTCACTCCCCCTACCCCGATGGGATGGGGGAGAGAATCGGAGGAGTAAGAGTGAGAAACACTCCTGGGTTGAGATAAGAATAGTTTAATAATTAAAATAAAATAAAGTAAAATAATAATAACAACAATATAATAATAATAACAGTAATAATAATATACAAAGCAAGTGATGCACAATGCAATTGCTCACCACCCGACAACCGATACCCAGACAGTTCCCGAGCAGCGGTCGCTGCTCCCCGGCCAACCCCCCCCAGTTTATATACTGAGCATGACGTCATATGGTATGGAATAGCCCTTTGGTCAGTTTGGATCAACTATTCTGGCTGTGCCCCCTCCCAGTTTCTTGTGCGCCTGGCAGAGCATGGGAAGCTGAAAAAGTCCTTGACTAGCATAAGCAGTACTCAGCAACAACTAAAAACATCAGCATGTTATCAACATTCTTCTCCTACTAAATCCAAAACACAGCACTATGCCTGCTGCTAGGAAGAAAATTAACTCTATCCCAGCCGAAACCAGGACACAGTAAGAGAGAAGGACAAGTGAAATAAAATTATGCAGAAGAAAGGAGGGTACATAGCATAATCATAATAAACTTAGCATAGCCTTGTGTACAATATGTAGGAGTAATACCATGATTGGTAGTAAAAAAAAAAAAAAAAACCCCGAATAAAACAACTCACCATCTGCTGAAACACTATAGTATTGCAGTGCTCTGCAGCCGTCCCTGCAGAGCAAGATACGAACTTAGGACAGCAAAATCTGGTAGGTATTAATGTGCTGGTAGACAAACATGAGTGAGTTCTGTTTGAAATACGTTTTGACTATACATGGGAGTTTGTCAGTTTCAAAGTCACAAGCAAGGGATTCTTCTCCAATAAATCATGGCATGTGTTGGCTTAAGATAGTCCTTGTAGACAATCTTAGAAACTGCATTCTAAAACATGATAGTCCATCTTAAAAAGAAAAGCATTGAAATTTTTGCCTTTTGTTTTAACAGTGCCCCTAGAGAAATTAAAACAACCAAACCAAGTATTTCTTTTATCTTTTTCATTTTAGATTGTGCCTTAAGAGAAAAATCCCTTTCTAGCTACTCATTTGCAGAGTTTCCTTCAGTGTAGTGCCCTGTAATTAATGGGTTCAAAACTAATCAGAGACATAAAAGACTTTAATGACAAGTTAAATAGAAAGTAGAATGAAAGAAAGGTACAATAATCATCCTTAAATAGGTTTATATTCATTTCAAGAGAGAGCTTTAATAGATGGATTAGCTTAATTGTTAAAGGTGTGATCATTTTTGCACTTTTGGGGTCAAATTTAAGGACATGAGTCTTGGAAACATACCTGTTAATCAACTCTGTTAGGCATTTATGAGTGATCTTACTTGTCTGTCTCTAAGGACTGCATTTAGTAGTAAAAGTGAGTTTCTGATCTTCACTTAAACCATTGTAGCAGCATGTTATCTGAAGCGCTCTAATGGCTCATGCTTGAGGATTTGTGACACTAAATGACAAATGTGAACCATGCAATGCAATGAAGCAAAGATGAGAGTAGCTGCCAAATTTGTGACAACATGTCATTATGCATACGCCGCTCTTGCTTATAGAGCCTGAAATAATTTCAGTAACATCTGGCAGTGAAGTGGACTAGATTTATCAATTTATTCTGTTGGAGAAATTTGCTAAATTCAGTGGCATACATAGCTATTACGATTTATTTTCAGCATTTTTAAAAATCAATTTTCTCTTAATAATTCTGGCTATGGTTCACTGATTTATATTGTTTTCTTAGTTCTTTGCTGCGATGCTGACACTTAAAGGGGGCAGAGTTGCCTACTCATTCAAGTTGAATACCATGTATTCATCTGAGTATCTCAATAATTTGCATTTGAGTTTATTGCTAGTAAATCTTTGTTATTTAGTACGTGGAATTAGTTATTTTAGGCCAGATTTGCACCTACGTTGTGTATTATCTACTGTGATAACTTGCAAGAGTAAGTGCAAGTCTGTCTGGCCCTAAATAAATGGTTCCAATGTTCTACTAATGAATAGATTTACCGGCAACCATCTTAAATGCAAATTATTTTCCATTCTTTATACAAGTAGGATTTTCAAAGTGCTATAGGGAACAGGAGCTTGGCAGAAGATTATGTTTGCTAAAATTACGTTAACATAATAATTACTGGAACAAAAGAATGTGATATTCATTTTAGTAAAGTGGACAAAGTAATACTTTTGGGTACCTTGTATTTTACATATTCTCAGGAAAAAAGTAAGGGAGAGATTGTTCAGATTTTTCATTCCTGAAAAAAAAAATAATCAGCTACTTTGTTTTAATATCTGAAGTGACAGTCAAAAGACAAAATACTATAAATAAGAAGTCCAACCAGTTCTGGCTCAAGGAATCTGTCTTCCATACCTCATACTTGATATTACTTTAGGGACATTCTCCAGCCTGCCCACGCTGCAATCCATCTCTACTCCATTCTGTCATTTCAGTAATTATCACTGCATACAAATGTAATAATGCGGGAGAAGAGGCCTTTTCTCCAAGGAATTTTAATAAGGACACCATAGGTAGCATATGGAAATTATAAATTTTTTTAGAAACTAAGTAGGACGTAGGGGTGGATGCTACCTCAGCGTAACGTGCTTAGCTGTGTCTTTCTGCTGAATCACATGGTGAAGGAATATATGTTGTAGTAAACTCTTTCTCTTTTCTTCCTCTAGTTAATTCCTGTCTGCATGGGAAAATGAGATGGTATTCATCCAGTGAACGGCAATTTTCAATACAAATTCCCCTGACATGGACATGTACAGAAATGTTAAGGACTGAACACCTTGTTTTCTCCCTTTAGTTTTCTGAAAATATGTTACAGTGGTGTTATGGGCAGGGTTGTAACTAGAGCTCATACAATCATGTTTTTATCTGTTAGATGGTATTTGGGAGAACTCAGCCCCTTCCTGTGAAAAGGCCTATCACAGCATCCATGCATCCTTACAGTAGCATATGCACTGTCAGTGACCTGAGCTACAGAGAAAAAATAGTTCAAATGAAGCTCCTTTACACTAGTACTTACCCCCTTCTCCCTTCATTTTCATAGCAAAGTGACTCATCTCTCTAATATGAGTGACTTAGTGCTCTCTCACCATCTGCTCTTTTGATGCCTGCCTTTGTGCCTCAGTGTTTTACGGTTTTCTAAGGCATTTCTAAGAGGGCAGGAAGGCTGCAGCACAGGGTGAATGTAGTGGAGCAGTTGCATGGCAAGAAGCAGGCTGCATAGGTCTATGTTGTCCTCCCTTGCATTCACACAGCCCATGGCACAAGACAGCATTGCTATACAGAAACAGCAGCTATTAGTAAATGTAACAGGCCAGGCACATTTTTCTGCTTCTCAAGCAAGCTGTGCCATGGCTCTGCTTGTGTCCACACAGCTGCCTAATAGGATGGTTGAACTCTGCCAAAGGCAACCTGGCTGGTGTGGTCCCTCATTTGACCATGCCCTCCACCGTGTCAAGAGACGGCTGTTGGCTTGGGCCAAAGCAGAGCTTCAGATCCTGCTGAGTGTGCAATAGCCATGAAGACTCAGTAGTAGTCCTTGGGCCTGTGTCTTGGTCCTGTTTAGTTTGCTTGTAGGGACATGGTGAATTTGTCCTGTTACTAGTAAACATGCCTGAATAATCACTTACAGCAACATTAATCATCTGAATAAGTGAGCAGCTCCCAGTATTGCATTTCTGGGTTCTTTTCATCTGTTTCAACAGGACTATAAATGCTATGCTTATACAATTCCATTAAAATATCTAAGGCATAGGAGTTCTGTATACACATCCCTTAGAATAAATTCAGGAAAAACATCCAAACAGGATTCTTACTTTTTCTAAAGAATAATACAATTGGTGCAAGGCATCAAATTCTTACTCTAAAATTCTATACCTGAAATATAGCTATACCTAGGCTGAGTTATAGGTAATACCTCCTTACAAGATACTTGTACTTACAAAAATAAGAAAGCAACTTTTCTGTAAAAATTCACATTCTATTCCAGATGGTGACAGGTTTGCAGTACAGTGGAATTTCATAATCATCTCCTTATGCTGCCTGGCTAATATAGCTATTACCCTGATTTGACATGTGTCAAAATATCCCTATAGTCTCTGTCATGCTGGTTTATACACCTCAGATGACAAGCTGCCGTAGGTCTTCAACAGTATGAATGAAGAATATTAAGTAAGCATCATGTCAACTCCTACTTCTATAAAGGTTAAGATATGACATTTTTTTATAAACTTATAATACATTATCACAGTTAAAATCTAGTGTTGTTTAAACTTGTTTAATAATAATGATAACAACAATAACCTGTATGTACATAAGGTTTTAAAAGCTAAAACCTTTTGAAATATTTTACAGTCAATATTTTTAGGATCCACTTTCCCCAAGATCAATATTTGGCTATCCACTAGGATTTTGCCTCTCACATGCAACATTAGCACCAAACTCATTATTTTAGTAAGAGAAAAGATGGATATTAACTGTGAATAAATTATATTATTTGTGCATATTAAAAGGGGTCAAATCCAAGAATTTTCCAGATCTGTAAAGTTTGTGGTCAAGGTCAAAAACATATAAAATCAGTCATCATTGCGGGTTTTGACTCCACACCATAAAGTAAGTTACAATGTGGCTGACTGGCCTCAGCAAACCCTGAAAGATTTGCCTCCTGTAGTAAAAGAGAAAACATTTCCCTGCAAATAAAATGCAGAAGAGTATCAAATTCCATGAGTGCAACAAAAATCCCAGTGTTTTCATAAGTTTAAACATAGGATTTTTGTGAAACTAGTTTTGGGGATTGCTGAAAACAAGAATAAATGACCCTTTTACCAGTAAAAGCATCTTTTCCTATATGTGCAAAGTTATCTTTAGATATCTTCTTGTTGTAGGCTTCAGGAGTGATTCAACTTTCCAGAACTCATTGAATATGATAGATTGGGACAATGATATTGTGGCCTAACAGCTGGACTCTCTGCATGAAACAATTACTGCCAGTGAGAAAAGATGTGAGCAATTGGGTACAAGCCTAATGGAGACAGAAGGGAACGTTTTCAACCCCGAGGTAATAATGGAGGGATATGATTTAATTATTTCTAAACTGAGTAAATCCAATAAATCTTCCAAATCTAAACTAGACCTGATTAAAAGTGAACTACGGAGAAAAAAAATATTTAAATTTTGAGGGTTTCATTCAAAGTTTTTCCAGAGACAAGACACTTTTTATTAAAATGAATTCTAGTTGTATTTAGAATTCTTTTTCATTATCCTTCAAATCCATGTCATTTTTACCTGTTAAGAAGTGAAGTTTTGTATTCTCTTCTGGTGCAAAGAGAAAAATCTATTTTGAAATTCTATCTTCCCATTTACCCCAGTGAGAAATATGGCCAAAAGAACAAAAGAATCAGAGAATCTCAATATGATATTTAATAATGTAGTCAGAATTTTTGCACACACATCCTCATGACCAATATCTCACACTTGTGTGGGGGAATTTGGACAGCTAATCCTTTTAAAAAGTCACACTTTCTTGACACCAAAGGAAAAAAAAATCCCAGGAATTTAAACAATAAGGTGCAGAGCTTTATTCCTGATTTGAGCTGCTTCTTTCAGAAGATACTTCGCATGAGTTATGCAAGATAATATTCCAAGACAATAATGATAATAATTCTATCCTTCACATCTTTAATTTTCAAAACTTCATGAAGTGAAGTGATAGCATTAAAAATGTTTTTGTATTGACAGCAGACTGGAAAAAGTTGAGAAAAAAAGAAAGTTATTTGAAAGAATTTTCCGACACGGTTTCTTTGATGTTGTATAAAACTGAGTTGCTGAAAATTTTTTGATGCAAGAATCAATTCATCTTGTGAGATGGAAGTTAGAGAAGCTCTTGTATGTTATTGCTGTTTTGTGATTAAAAGGGAGAAGTTAAAAACCCAGCAAAATTGGAAAGATAGTTTTATAATAATCAACACTATAATGCAGCTATAGCTAGTAAAATGAAAGTGACCTTTGGATTTGCAATTGACAAGCAAAATGATTTTGCCTCTTGGATGAGCAGTGAAAAACATTTTGTGGCTCTTCAAACATCAGACATTAAACAGCACCAAGCACACTGTACTTCCTGGATTCAGTTAACACTGATCTATTCAGTAAGGCTAGATGGATTTGTCTGGGAAAAATTGTGGAGTTCTATTATAAGGCAACTGAAACTATCAATTAATCCAAGTAAATTTTACCAAAAAAAAGATTTAAACAAAAACTTTTAAAATTATTACACATTTCTGGCCAGATGTAATAAAATCCACCCTAAGCAGGCCTGTGGATCTCACAAAATTGGAGGGAGCAGTCACTGTGCTGTAGGGCAGGGCTGCCCTTTGGAGGGATGTCTGAGCAAGCTGCAGGAGCAGGCCAGCAGGAACATCATGACACTCATCAAAGGCAAACGCAAAAGTCCTGCAACTGGGAAGAAATAACCTTAAGTTACCAACACAGCCTGGGGCCTGTCTGCCCAGGGAGATGATCTGCTGAAGAGGCCCTGGGGGTCCTGGTGAGCAGCAAGCTGAACTGGAGTGAAGGGTGAGCCCTGGCAGCAGGCATGGCCAACAGCATCCTGGGCTGCGCTATGAGACTGCAAAGCCAAAGCAAGTGATGACACCACACCAGTTTTGGGCCCCCAGTAGAAAGTCTTACAAACTGGCAAGATACCAGTAGAGGATGGCTAGGGGGCTATCACATAGGCTGGTGGAGCTGAGTTTATCCTTCAGAAGAAGAAAAGGCTAAGGGTGGATCTGCCTCCTGTGTTTCACGACCTAAGGGTGGGTTATGCAGCAGATGGAGCCAGACTCTTCATAGAGGTGCAGGGTGAAAGGACGAGGTGCTGGTCACAAGTTGCAGCAAGGGAAATTGCAACTGGGTGCAAGGAAGCAGTTCTTCACCGTCAGAGTGGTGAAGCCCTGAAGCAGGTTGCCCAGAAAGTCTGTGGTATATCTATCCCTGAATTCTTCCAAAATTTCAAAACTAGCTTAGTAGCACCTCCTCTTACATCTTTCTGATCCAAAGACATGAGGACTTCTGAGACAGAAAAAAAAATCAGTTTGTGAAAGGAAAGGAAGAACTTTGTACCTGTCACTTTTTTTTCTGTTACGTATACCTCTGTGGCGTCATCCATTATTGGTCTTATTTAGTTCAATACAATCAATGGACATCCGAGGAGACGGTAAAATTTTTCATCTCCCTGACACAAAACAGAATCAGAATTAGTGTTATTAATACATTTTACTTACTTTTACATTTTACCTGCGTACAGGTAAGAGAAAGAATGGCAGATGAGGCAGTAAAAAAGGAAATTTCAAGTATTTTTGGTTGAGATTGAGAGCTCAGTAATATATCTAACAACTAGATTAAGACTGTATCAGGAACTGTCCTTATGCTAAGAAAATATAAAGGGTTGTCCTCAGCACAAAACAGAAAGAAAAAAGGATGCTATGATAATTTTTGAGATTAAACCTCTGAGCATAATCAGAAATTTACCAACAGAGTGTAAACATCTGGCCAGTTATTGGGATCACACAGAAATTGCCATAAAGGACTAGATGACACCAACATCCATCCTTCATCACCATCATTACAAAATCCAGTATGGTAAGACTAAAGACTCACAAAATTTGAACCTAACTTATTATTTTCCATACTCAAGTGTATAAATAAAAATAACTGCAGAACATTTTTTTCTGGAGCCTTGAAGAACTGAAAATCAAGACAATTACTGTGAAGAACTTTTACTTTATATTAATTTCTGAGAGATGCCATTGTCTAAACTTGGTACAAAATAATTTCATTGACATAACATAAGCAAATAAAACTGTGTAATTTAGCTGAGAATTCGTTTACTGATTCATACAATGGAAATGAAGTTTGGTTTTTTTTTTTAATTTCTCTTACCCAAATGGAAAGATTCCTGAAATTCTTATAAAATACATTACATATGATTAGATTTCAGAAGAATAAAACTCATAATTGAGTTCTAGTGAAGTTAAAAAATACTATCTTTTCAATAATATTTTTGTTTCCATAAAAATTGCCAAAACAATTAAGGGAAACCACGCATTCCATTTGAAAAAAACCCTGAAGAAAGCTTATGCTTTTCATAACAACTGCCTCCCCAACATACAGTTTAAAAAAAAAAAAAAAAAAAAATTTGGAAAAAACCCAATTTGTTATGTTCTAATTGTAACAAAGTACGGCGATCTACTGAAAAAATCATTAAAAAGATACTAAAACTAGTATTACTTTCACTTACATCTTTTATTTTGCAGTGTTACATTTTAGTGCTCTCTTCTCTGAGCTTTACCTAGACCATCTAGGCTCAGTAACACGGACTTATCAGCCAATATTGACACATTTTTCAGTTCTGTCCAGTATGTGTTTTCTTGACCAGTACTGAAATATAATGATAGATAGGATCACACAGAACCTTTCTGTTCTTTTGTGACAGAAACAATAGGTATTACACTGCATCTAGTTTCCACGATAATTTATCATTGTGTAAAAAAAATCCAAACATCTTAACAAACTGTAATTTTAGTAAAATTAATCAGTGAATCTATAATAAGCTTATATTTATCTAACTCTAAGAAATTAGGTACTTATTTACCTATTCAAAAGAAACATGAAGAAGTAAAAAACAACAGAAAATAGCTAACAAGAAGTATTAAGTTGATATAGTATACCAATGTATGTCCATTTATGTGATATATGATTATTTGATGCAGATTGTTCAGGTTTGCTGCTTCAAGAAAAATTTTCAAAACAGGTAAAAATGAAGTCGTCATATTTTATTTAGATGGAAGGAATACCTCTATTGGTTGTTTTCTGGTTTTTTTTTTTTTTTAATATATGAGAAAACTATGATACAACCAACACATTTGGTACCATATCAAGTTAACAGTTCTAGTTAGTTCTTTCTGTTCATTAATAACATACATTATTTGATCTATGTTAAGATATTTATGTAGGCAATCACTGCTCAAAAGGTATTTTGGGGGGCTGTGCTATGCCACATTGTTCTGTAAAGAGTAGGACTGGTAGGGAATATTTCATTTGGCTTTTTTCCTGGCAGAAAGCTGTGTTTGTGAAACTGATGTACTTTGTACTAATTTTGTAAGGCCTCAGAAATAAGACTTGTCAGACTTATAATGTCTAGGCTTTTCTTGGCCTGCCTGGAGTGTTATTTTACTTTTTTTATTGGTAGGATCAGTTTTATAATGAAAATTTGTTATTACCTAATTTGTTTTACTTTTGCATAGTTTTTTATGACTGAGGTATATAACCATATAATAATTTTAAAATTAATACTAGTAGGAAGTACCTTTTTGTGTAGAATGAAATATTTGTGTCATGTCGTGATGCAGAGTAGAGGATAGGGTTGGCATGAGAGCAAGGTGTTGGAAACAGGAGCACAGGCACAGGATGCAGTGTGGGGTGGACACAGTGTGGGATGGTAAGAGTTGGGCACAGGAGGATCCTGCATCCCCAACCCTATGAACAGCTCACCAGTTCAGCTGTAGAAATGCCAATTTAGGGAGCTGAACAAAACCAGCTATAAGGGTAAGAGAGAACAAAGAGCATGTATCCAGAATAACTCACACTCCGTATATAGTAAATTGAGATTTAATGTGGCATTTTAGATCAGTGCAGAATGAACAAAGTATAAAAAGAGTCAGGAAGTATACAAAAGTATGCAAGTGGACCCTTGAGTATGGAGAAGGAAACTATCAGTATCAAAGTCATACTCTTCCTGTTGAAAGACTGGGGATACTGGAACACCCCCAGCCACCCCAGTGTGAGACCAACAATAGGATGTGAGGTGGCATAGCACTAGAGCAAGGTGCAGATTCTAGGAAACCTGAGTATAATAATTTTAATTGCATTGTTATTATTGAGACTTTTCCTACAGGGGAATTCTATTTCTTATTTCTTTTTTCTTTCCCTTTCTGTTAAATTAGATCTGGACTAATAATAAATCTTTTGTTTGGCTGTGAAGTTTTCATCTATGCTTATCAATAAATGTCAGACTTTGCATATAATATGTGTTTCCTTTTTCCTATAGCAGGACGTTGAATACAACAAAGGAACAAATGAACTCCCTCCAGAGAGCCCTCCAAGACTGAAAAGATCCAGTCACAAACAAGGCGAGCACCAGGAAAAACCCTTAGCTGTTCCACAGGTCAGATTTGAAAAGGAGGAGTTTTCTAGCAAAACAAGAGTTTCATGCTATCGTTTGAGAAATAACCTGAAACTGAAGTTTTACAGCAAATTTAAAACTTAACTAGTCAAAATATTTTCCTTCAATAAAATGCTATGTCCATATTGCCCCCAAAACCTCCACCAAACCCACCTGAGACAAGCCAAGACTGCCTGGTCAGAGCTCATTAATTCTATAAGTTTTGGGAGAAATGACAGCAGCAATACATGTCTATATTTATCCTTATTTAACTGAAGTAGTAAATAATGTTCTTACATTTGAAATAACTCACAATGACAAAGAAGTAGGCCAAGATTCTCCTCACATACTTGCACGTGTCAATCACAAGTAGGCCTGCTTAAATAAATGAAGTTGCACCCATGCAAACTCACTGTAATTGCAAGGAGAGAACATTTCCAGGGTTATGATGGTAGAAAGATGTTGTGTGAAAATGACACAATTAATTTTCTCCTCTTCTCCCTGGCATAGCTTAGGGACAGGTGGTGACAGCTCAGAGGTGGGAAAAGATGTGACAGGGGAGAAGGGGAGGGAGGAGGAATGGCTGCACGACCGTCAGTCGGCCACTCTGCTGTCAGCCAGCAATGGTTTGCGCTATAAACCCTATCAAATTCAGGTGAGCAGAATTTGAAGGCCACGAAGGGAAGAAAGAGGTAAAGCACATTGTTTGAGTAACCTAATTAAGAGGGGAGAAGTTGTTTCAGGATTTTTGTGACAGAGGCCTGGCAGGTAGGGAGCCTCTTGGCCAAAAGGGACAGCTGGCTGAATCCAAACACTTGTCTGAATAGACAGCAGAGGTACCCAGACAAATACCATTATCCCTAGCGGTACACAAGCTACTCTAAAGTATTTTAAAAATACTGTCTGAAAATAATACAGCTCATTTTCCTGGAGAGATGGAGTCATGGCTCCTAGCTTGCCCCGGTGTGGCCTAGCGGCTGCGGCAACAGTGGCCAGGCCAGCAGTGGTGTCAGGCCTGGGGCCTGAGGAAAGGCTCCACTTCTGCATATAATTTTGTTTTTTAAACCCAGAACTTTGTTTTTTTGGGGGAAACACAGGGCCAGATCCATATCCTGGGTAAAGCTACTGTGTTTTGGTGAGGTGAGATGATGGTCTGTGATATCCAGAGGAACCACTTTGCAATGAGGCAGCTAAAGGTGAATAAAGCCCTCCAATTTTTATTTAAGTTCTTATTTCAGCTTGCTTAGTTCGCTTAAAATACAAAACATTACAGGGAGCCATGCAGCATTCATTTGGGTAAAATGCTACACGACTTACACATGTGTATTAATGACACCACAAATATTTATTGTGGTAGAATTCCTACAGAAGTGAGGTGCACAGAAGTTGTAAACCAGCATACTTTATATGCTCCCAGGCAAGTGAAAAAGAAAGCGAGCTCCTACTTACTGCAACAGAAATAGAAGCAGGTATATTGTAAGCATACATATTTTTTCCCTTTTACTACTGAAATTGCTGTACATAGTGCCCCTGACTAACTATAACAGAATCTGTAAGGGTTTCAAGGAAACTGGGAAGAAAAAAAAAATTGAAATAAAATTCTGTTTTTCTTATAAAATCTTTTTACTAAAAAACTTATTGCCTAACTTGAATAAATAGCATATTCTTTCAAATACAACTACTTATGGACTGAACTGAAATAGTTTACACATTGTAAGCTAAGATTCCATATACAGTTATTACACAGCTATGACACTCAATATATTTCCAGGAAAGTGTGTGTGCTATGTTTTTACAAGTGAAACTTCAGGGATAGATCTAAATTTAAGCATTTATGCAAATTCAGATTTTGAGATCCAAAGCTGTCATTAAGATCTAGAAACCAGTGTCTGGGGCCTGCTCTGGTAAGCACACGTTCTGTGTACCCACGTTTCGTTGGCAGGACTGGATCCCTCCTACAGTACCAGGGTGACAGAGGTAATTGTCACTAATGAAATAGCCAAGACGCTGTAGCCCTTGCTGAGGAATAAGGATCTGGTTTATCTCTTTCTTCTATCCTCCTGACAAGGATGCATTGACTCAAGATTCAGTACCACAGTCCACTATTCAGGAGAGCCATTCTTTGGCAATAAAGAAAAAATATCCTTCTCTTTTAAAACATTGTCTGGTGCTGGCACAGGAATGCAAGAAGCCATGAAGAAAATCCCAGGAAATCTATGTGTATTCTATTTCCAAATTATTCTTGTGTTTTATGTTTGTAGCTTCCTACTTCAAAATAAGGAAGATTTAGACTTTACATGTGTATATATATTCATTATGCATAAAGGGAAATGCACATTTCTATATATGAATTGATTTGATCCAACAGTTCAGTAATAGATACTGAATGATTTGGATAAAGACTGATGGGTTGTTATTCTCTGCACAACAACAACTGGTGGAGAGGAAAATTTCTCAGAAATCAAAAATTCTCAGCTTGTGCAACATAAGAGAAATTTTTAACTGGATAGGAGGAGATTATTTTCAACAATCATAAGGTTAGGGCTGAGGTAAGTGCTCTGCCTTCGTAAATGAAACCATACTTGGCACCCCACTTCCCTGCAGAAATGAGACTAGTCAAGAGCGTGCTAAGCTTTAAGCTTTCTGGGCTGCTTTCTCCCTTCTCAGTCAGGAGTTTCATTGCTTTTAAGCGTAGATGTAGTCCTGACCTACCTGACTTGCTGTTCTCTGAGTGGTAGCATGAGAAACAATTTTCTTGCACCTCCAGGCTGTCCTTCACTGTCAGCAATTCTCATGCCTGAAATGCACTTGGATTTAACCCAGATAGACAGAAGATAGTAGGTAAAGAATAAGGGATCAGGACAAGTTATTCGAAAGTTGATGTATTTAAATCCTGTGTCTACATCAAGTCAATGTTAATGAGCTCCTGGCTGGACTGCCATGGTCAGTTCTGGTGGACGCTGTAAAATGGCTGCTGAAAAGTAAAAGTGTTACAGTGTGAGTCAAAATCTGAGAAAATTTTATTTCCTGTGATTTTTTCCTAGATAAAAATACCAGTAAGATGTATAAAAAGCCTCTTATGCCTTAATTATTTCAATAATGTGGTAAAAAAATTGGATGTTACTGAACTGTATCTAACATCAGAGCCTTAAAAATCATCTCATAGGAAAAGAATTAGTAGGAAAGGACAATCAGTTTGACTTGTACTGTATAAGCTGCAAAGAAGGATCACTGGTTTTATTACAAAAGACTCCTCATTTCAATTATTGAATCTAACTAATATACAGACTACTTAACAGCAAAAACTCTAATTGGCTTTACAAGTGCTCTTCTGAGATGAAATAAAAAGACATAAACCCTCTGCAAAACTTGTCTTCATACCAAGTATTTTATTTCTTCTGGGGAACTTAATAAAACAATGCTACCACATTGTCAGATACACTGTATGTAGTGTTTAGTTATATCAGCAAAAATAGGACAAAATTGAGTATAAACTCAAAGAGGTATAATTAAGAATTATCAAATTTCAGTAATCCACATGGTCTCTGAGGAATAATAAAATCAGCTTCTATTCCATCAAGCCAAAAAAGAATAACAAAGAAATAAATAAAAATATTAAATTGCATTTTGTTTCATTCATCCATCACTGAAAGTAGTGGAAACTGATTGATAAACTCAAATATGCTTATATAGGGTTATGTAACATATATTAAGGAACTTGTGAAGTATGCATATAGGGCACTTTTGCTTAAGAGAAAAGTTTACTGTAAAAGATCTCCACTGTAAGTTAATGTAATAGAGATCAGGAAGGCAATAGGTCCTGGTTAACCTTTAGCAGGAATCAGAGAGGAAGCTGCTTGTCTAGCTTGCTGTGTAATCATAAGTGGTTAGAGGGTCCAGCTGCTTGTAATTAGTGCTCTAAATCTGCTTCCGAGGACCTGATTAGTGAACACGTTCATTTGCCCAAGACCTTAACCAAAGCCTATGGAAATTCTTGCCATAAGGAGACAGTTAATCAATTAGAAAGGGCAGAGAATGATCAGAGCAAGAAAAGAAAGTCAATTAGGGGGCAACTGTCAAGCTTAATTTCAAAATAGCTATGCCAATGCATAGCCATTGTAAAATAAATTGTATCAGAACAATGCTCCTGGTAGAGACAGGGAATAGCTAACCTTATTGAACATTCAGGGGAACATTGTTCATTTTATTAAAGGTGTTATAAATTGCAGCTGCCTTTAATATATGGGATTTATATCTGATAAACTAAAAGATTCCCCTGATCCTGCTTCCTATTTATTTACAGCCTTAAATTTTACCATTTTGAAGTATTTTAAAGGATCACCTGGAAAGCAAGGAATTCCCATGTCCATAGTACCAAAATCTGCTTCAGTAACAACTGGCATCAAATAAATTTAATCCAACATTTTTTTAAAATGTAAGGTCCAAGAATTAAACTTTCAAAATTAAATATGGATGTAAATGTGTTGATAAAACACTTTTTAAGATCTTTGGTATTTTTTCATGGCAGGGTGCTTAATGTTGAACATTCAATGCTGGTGTTGCATGCCAAAGCAGCTCATTGCTAACAGAAGGGAAATAAGGGCTTGAGTCCATGTGCCATGCATAAACCAGAGCCGTCTTCCCATTCCACTCATCAAGTTTTCTTTCCATTAGGTATGGTTTTATTTAGCAAATAAATTGTATATATTTTGCATTATTTTGACACTATAGAGTAACTATAACTTGTCTATATATAAGAAATACAACATATTTGAATTCTTTAAAACCAAGCTTTTTGATTTTTTAGCATTCTCATTGTTTTAGCATATTTTATGCATTTAGGAAATAGGAATAAGGAGAATTTAGTCGTACGTTCTCAAGTGTTTGTACTTTTCTTGGCTCAAGAGATAGAAAACATCAGTTTCCTTCATTCAGTTTCCTTGGTGTCAATGTGGGAGCATGGAGTGAATAAGGGAATAGATAATACTTACCTTTATAGTCAGAGTTTTAAAACAGTGACTAGTGGTTTTGATGACACTACTCATTTGTGAAGGTAAAACTTCACAAGAAGGCCTGGCTTCAAACAAAAGTGTTCAGAGCTTTCTGGAGATTTCCATAAGGTATCTCATACTATAAACTTACAGGTAAAGAAAAATGAATCATCAGCCAATTCTCAAAGTCTTTGTGTAAATAAGTACATTTTTCAAAACTGCCAAAATTACTTTGGAGCCTAACTCATGATATCAAAAATATGTAAGTCAGTTTGAACTCTCTCAAACTTTCCCATCTACCTGTAATACTGTATTTCTCTATCACTGCTAGGGCAGCCCAGGATAGAAATCTTTGTCTCTACATATACAGAATTCTTTCATTTGCCGCATCTGCTCACATTAATAAAAGTTTATCATCTTGAGTATGGGTTTTTCTTTTTCCTAATGTTTTGCCCACTAATAAGTATTGTTTTATTATGCAGATTTTAGATACTATGTATCACAATGACTTGTGATATTTTAGTTGGAATAAATGAAACTTTCACTTGATAATTATTTATGAGTTTTGACTAGGAGCAGCATGTTGGGCTTTTTACTTTTACAAAATGTGGAACCACAACAATGAAATATGAATTCTAAGATTTCTGAGGAAAAAAACAAAGTTGGGAAACTGCATTTTTTATGTAGGTCCCATGACAAGCTGGAGGAGCCAGAGCCTATTTCAAAGGCTCACCTTACGGTCCTACAATCTATAACATGCTGGAAGGAGCTCAGTGACACTGAGTGAAAAAGAAGGTTAATCTGAAAAGAATGTGAATTTGAACTTGTTGGTTTTGCCTTTGAAGTTAGACAGGTGCATTTTCCACTTCAAACAGTGCGATTTTTATATATATAGGGATCCATTGTATAGTAGGGCCCCATCTTGAACAGGACAGCCCTGTTGTGGATATTGTTCTAAGAAGAAAGGGCTAGAGTAAGTTGTAAGTGCAGAAGCAGCTTGAGGATTCGTTATAAGAAAGAGGGAGCAACCACAACTTGGCTTTTCTTATAATCATCATTATTAGAAGTGTTGACTCAGTGCTATTGGAAATATTTGCCAGCTTATAAAAATACAGATTGGTTATTGTTGACTTTAGTCACCATAAGCTGAAAGCAAAGGGCATGGAGATGCCCCATTGCCAGAGGTCTTTTGCCAAGCTACATCAAAGTATTATTCGAAGATGTGTACTCTGTGTTGCAGAAGTAAAGGTTCATCAGCTCTACCATGACACTGGCAAAATCAACACATTTTTACAGGTATATGCTGATTAGTCCAACTAACTACGCAGTGACTGAAGGGAATGACTCTCAGTGCAAAGACATTTCTAATTATGTTAAGCACATGCAGAGTTAGGTTTATTCACAATGCAGGGTTTGGATCTGGATAGACCAAGTTCTGTCCTCTGTGATTGTACACAGACCAATGCTTCATGCTAACTTGAGTTAATCAGGGGTTTAGGAGCTCTTCTACACTACTGTATGTTTAGTGCATTGTGATTATTGATGACCAAAAGAGTGAAAGGCAATAAATTCATAAGCATGGAAAAAATTATTTGGCTTTGATTAATATCAGCCAATAATAGCTCTAATACTAATAACTGTTTATACTTTTAATATTTTAATATATGCTAATTAAATCAATTTATATTATTCAGCATTAGTGATTTAATATTTCCATCTGAACTACATATATGTTGGGAGAGAAGCTTGGAAAACAAGTTTTAATAGTTTCAGTAGTTAGTGCAAAAGATAAAATAATCATTTGCTGAAATAAAACAAACCAAAGTATTACCTGGGTTGTTAATGGTGCCATAAATATACCTTACTTTGTAACTGGGAAATGATGCAGGAAAGGCTTGATAGCATTCTTTTTAGATAATCACAAAGGTTCTATTTATGCTTAAAATAAGTCACCTTTACTACATGAATGCTGAAATTGGGGCTATGTATTCTTCTGGGGAGATTATGCTTCTGAGGGACTATATCTTTCAAAATTTTTTTAGCTGCCCTGAACACCTAACTTTCAGCTTTGCAAAATAATGTTGCACCTGTAAGGAAAAAAGAAATACAGACATATTATTTTGCCTCCAGTATTATTACACTCCATTTGTTTTTGTCATGCAGCAAGACTTGCATTTGTGTTAATTATCTACCATACTAAGGAATACTCAAGGCATTGTAAGACCTTTGAGGTCTTGTCTGAATTATCAGCTTTTGTCTTAACAATGACATCTTTCCCACAATTTTAATTATTTGTTAAACAGCTTACGTGCCCTGCTTTGTGGTTTCCTTGATGGTAGTGAGCGACAGTGGCATATACCAGCTCATCATTACCACCCCTTCTGGGTGGGAATTTTGTTGGTTTTTGCCTTCCAGGAGGTGGACTGTTTGCTGCAAATGATTGGGAATGTTGCCCAGAAAGCTAAGCAGCTTCAGATATTTTATATAACATTTGCTTTTCAGATTAAAAAAAAAAAACAACATCTTCCTACTTTGAAATCACCACAGAAACCTGTTCCCATTGCAGTGGCTGATACTGTCTCACATGAAGTCTGGGACAGTCTTCTATCAGGATTGAACTGAAAACTAGAATCATAGAATCATAGAATCGTTTAGGTTGGAAAAGACCTTTAAGATCATCCAGTCCAACCATTAACCTACACTACCAAGTCTACTCTAAGCCAATCAAGGGTAGACTAGACTAAACCATGTCCCCAAGTGCCACGTCTACCCATTTTTTGAACACAAAATTGTTAAAATCAACAGCCCAATACCAAAGAAACACTAAGGCTGCTATCCTGACCCTTAGAACAAACAACTGCAGCAAACTCTGTGTGGAGCAGTGGGCACCTACACTCGCTGTGTAGCGTGACACAGCTGGCAATTGGAGGGAGGCAGGCTGTGTCTGGGAACAGCTCGCCATGCGACAGCACCCAGGATGCTCCTCGCCAGTGAATATAGACACACCCCGGCACTCTGAGTATCCCACAGCTTGTGCAGCAATGCTAGTCAGAGGGGCAGACGGGACTTGTGTGATGTCTGGCTGATGAGAGCACCAGCTTCTGCGTAAGTACTGCAGGCAGAAGAAATACAGGAAAAATTCTGCAGAGTCAGCAAACTATCACTGGATATCCCTGGGCACATAGGTATGAAAGAACAGAGTTCTGCTACTTCTGTCACCATGTTCAAAGCATGTATTGAGATCACATTTGATCCAGAGGACAATTCAGGGTATTTTTTTGGAAGACGATGTAGATTTCTCCCACAGATTCCCACAAAAGTCACTCTTGGTCACAAAAGGCTGAGCAAAAGGACCTAAGTGAGGAATACTAGGCCATAATGGTTTTAACACAAACACAGCGAAAGGCAAAAGCAGCTAACTTCCTTTAAAGACATGGAAATTGTAAGTACTGAAAAAACCCAGTGATGAAAAAATTATTTCTATCTTGGTTAGTAACTGTTACCAGTTTCATACTATTCTACTCAATAAAAACCAAACTTGTTAGTTAATCACTGAGTTATTATCAGACTACACCTGCCTTCACCATTACAAGCAGATATAATATCTGACAGACTGCTCTTGAACACCTACATTTAATTCAATATCATTGTTCATTGAATTTTAATTTTATTTTAGACTCATGAAGTGTAGGCCAGTCATATAATTCACTCATATTTATCTGGTTGTTAGTTCTGATGAGGACCTAAAATGAAATCAATATAGGCAATTTGTATGTATAATCAAATATTAATATTGAAATAGTTACATCCGGGGACAGAAGGAAAGAAGAGAAGATGCAAAATTCTGTCTACATAAAATCTTAGTTGTTAGGAGTGTATGAATAAGGGAGACCTGCTGGGTCATGAAATCCAGGCCCCTTCTATTGCCAGCAACTCAGTAATGTGATGTTTTTAATAAATGGCTCTTCTGCACTTCAGCACAGGAAAAGTGAGATCTTGCACCCATTTTCCTACTATAAATTTGTTTGCATCTGGTATTGTTCACTGCCTATTTTTAAATCATTTCAAGAATGGAAGACATTCAATAAACTTCCAAAATACAAATGACTAGATATGTTGGTTCACATAGGACTTACAGAGCTTCAACTTGACCCATGAGTCAGTTTGTCCACAGTTTTCTATAGTACTTAGTGTTGTGTATTATAAACCACTTCAGTGTCTTGAAAATTCATCTGTGTATGTAACGCAGAGTCATATTTATGCCATATATTCATACAACATTCACTGCCTCAGATCTTCTCCCTGTGTTTACCTCATTATTAGCATTTGGGTAAATGAGATTACAGATGGGATATATTTCCACCTAACTGCAGTTTCCTAAAGGTTAGTCATGTAGCCTAAGGTAGTTGTCTTCTGCTTCCCTGTAGGTAATGATTATAGATAGGTATCCTACTGAAATTCATCCCACTTGCACTGGGATGAGATAACTTGCTTCCCTAACGCACCACTTTACCATAGCAGCGCAGTCAATTAGGCCACAGTTGGGGTCTAAAGCTAAGTGAGACGACCCCCTCTCTAGTGCTTTGACTGGGGTCACAAAGAGAAAAAGGGCACCCCTCGAAATTATACAGAGACCTCAGAGAAGTCACCTGTTTCTTAAAGTCTAAGAGACTATTCCCAGAGAAGACGGTTTATACTGCTGAGCTACTGTAACTGACATCACAGAAAATGGGTTTGGCCCAGACCGACTGGTTGTCTCCTGCATAGTCCTTAGCATCAACTCAGAATATATCAAAAACTAGGACCTAATCTGGAGTCATTTTGGATATGACCACCTTGGTCTAAACAACAAGTTTAATGTAAGAGTGTGTGTGCAGGAACATGCTAGTTGGTCTTCAGGATTTGCCAGCATCCCAGAACCATTTAATTGACTAAAAAAAACCTTCTACAGTTTTGCCAAAGGTTTCTGTTTATTTGTTTGCTTCTGTTTTAAGTCTAGAACTCAGTCTTTAAGATTTTAAAGTACTTGTTATACATTTGGAATTAGGACAGATGATATCACCTCACATTTTTACTGGATTTTTTTTTCAGGTAAAACTATTTTTATAAGACAATGCAGTTGATAAATGCATAAGCTAATAAAACAAGCTTTAAGTTACTGTTCCATTCAGTCAAATACTTGTGATTACCTTTCTGTGTCTTGGGAACAAATTTGCTAATTTAAGTCATGTCAGTAATGTTATTGTCTACATACTGTAGAAAAAACATCAGATATACCTCTTTCTTCTTCCCCTAAATTTTGTTGTTAAATTATGCTTCCTTAGTTGGTATGTTCCCCTGTGCAATTACCTGATTAATCTTAATTGTGACTGATCAAGTATTATTTTTAATAAAATTGATTCTGTTTTACGCAAAGACTGTGCATTTATTTGATCTTTTTTGAGCACCATGACTTCTAATTGACTCTTACTTGCGAAGTGCTCTGCTAACACTTATTATCTGAATGAATAACTGATGGGCTTTGCTTGGTATTAATCTTTATGGTGATTTATTGCATACTCATGGTGTGATGCACTTGGCTACTCAGTTTTTGCCTTCTCAAGGTAAAGTGCACTTTTAATGTTGAAGACAGGGTACTTTCATTAATAAATTAATTAATTAAATGTTGTGACATGAAATATTTTGCTTTATCCACTTATATAAGTTTTTTGTTGTTTTTTATGGGTTTATGTGTTGCTTTTTTTCCTCATTTAACATGCTTGCTTTAAATGATATTTTTCTGCCCCAAAATTTCATGCAATTTTGGAGACTAGAGACATATCCTGAGAACTCTTGAAAGAAAACAAATCCAAATCTCATATAGGCTGGATGATATAGTACCAAATATGTGCTGAGTATGTGAAAGTTCGAGGACATGCTGGTGGATGTGTTCTATATGTTTTGTAAGGTGTTCCTGCTTTACTAACATTCAGCAAGTTGTGAAAAAGATGGATGGAAATTCTCAGGGGTCTCCAGACTAGTTAGTGACAAAACTGGCAAGCTGTAAAAGTAAAAGGAGTTGTAGTAAGCACCATTGTCTTAGTAGTAATAAACAGGAAACCAGATCGGTCAGAGTCATAACAGAACAGCTGTGCAGAATTTATTACAACATAATTGTTAAACACTCTTAAATTTTCTCCAGACACTCACCTTAATACCAATTTATAAGCAGTGCATTGAGTAAGACAAAGTGTATTACTTAAATCATGTTTATTCTTTTTTGGTCAACGTGATATGACAGTGGTCTAATGAAAAATGCATAAAAACAGTCTCTGGAAACTTCTTTTTCATTCATCAATGGCATGAATTTCAGGCTAAACTTCCTTAAATACCAGCAGAATTCTTGTGATACTTCGCAATTATTTTTACAGTATCAGTGATTTATGAAATCCCTGGTAACTGAAAATAATTTTGTCTTGTTCATTCTAGGCAGATGATGAAGATGACTAAGGGGGGAAAAAGTCAATGACTTTCCTCAGATTCTGGAATGGATTATGACTGGTGATGTTACTAGACTTAGACAGTTAAAATAACTTTTCAATATACTGAGCATGACAAAAGAAGGGACTGTGTTAATATCAAAGCTGACTACTGCTAGCAGAAGTTCAAATGTATTAGCATTCATCTGTGTCCTGTCATCTTGGCTTTTCTTCATCTGCAGTTTTGTGAGTGATGCTCCGAGTGGAGATTGAATTGTAATAAATATTTATATCCAAATCCAGTGCAGGTGGTAATGTGAATATGTGCACCTTCCAGAGTTGTAAACCGAACATATGTTATAGTTTAGAAAGGAACTTTGTGATAAAAGTGCCTAAGTGATTTAGCTACTTTCAAAAACAGAACTGGATTTTCAAGTTCTTAATCAATGGGAATGAGAGCTACAGAGCTTCTATATTTAGGTTTTTTATGGAATTTTCTAAGTCATCCAGAAGCCAAAATCCTAGTGCTAGGGGATTTTAACATTCTCAGGCATGCATTTCTTTGAAAAGAGTGAGACTTGTGTACACCTGAAAATGTTCTTTTTATGCTTAGCTATACATAGTCAACAACAGAGAATGGGAGTGGGATCTGGGCCACGAGAGTCTTGGTTTATTTTGGTACCAACCTTGGTACTTCTACCAAGTGTCCCTGAACCCTGCACCAAACATTGCTGAGCCCTGTTCTTCAGCCTCTTGTTTAGCTGTACTGTGATCTCATGCAAAAAATTTTTGTCCGCTATTTTTACATGAAACTTCACAAACAAAAAATGCCCATGAAAGATTTCTTTCTTATGAGATGGAGTAAAATGTGGAGATGTTGTGGACCACAAAACACAAAGAAAATATTTCCTTTTAACACAGAAAAATCAATCAAACTCTCAGGCGAGCTGAGTCAGTCAAAGTTATTTTTCTCAGTCTATACTTTCCTATACTTTAGCATTCTCAGTCTTACGAATCACTCATCTTACCAACATGAGAGCTTATAAAGCCCTTGTACAGCTACAGGTCCATCTACTTTTTACATAGATCCATGTAAAAAAACCCCAAACAACCAAGAAATCCTTTGCTTAGGATCACAGCACTCACAATAGCAAAGGATGAGGTTGGAGAAGAAAGTGCCCAGCAATCAGTGTGGGGCAGGGTGTGTGTAACAGCAGGATTCAGGGACACTGCCCATGGACACACAGAAGTTCCCCTCCCTTTCTCAGTCCTCCTGTCTTGCACTCCCCACCCTTACTTTCCAGTGCCCTTACACTTTGGCCTCCGAATACTTCTGCACTACATGGTCAAGCCCCCTTTGCTTGGCCCCAGGTTACTCCATGACCCTCTCTCACCTTCCAAGGAGTCCAGTTTCCCTAGAGGATTCCCAAGAACAAACCCCTTTCTTTTGCCTGCCTGAAACCCCTTCCCTCTTAAGCTCCACATCATAGAATCATAGAATCATTTATGTTGGAAAAGACCTTTAGGATCAAGTCCAACCATTAGCTTAACGCTACCAAGTCCACCACTAAACCAATTAAGGGTAGAGTAACAACATCCTTCTGCGTTAGATTTCCCTTCCCATATGCCACT
Source organism: Pelecanus crispus (assembly GCF_030463565.1). Classification (NCBI taxonomy): domain Eukaryota; kingdom Metazoa; phylum Chordata; class Aves; order Pelecaniformes; family Pelecanidae; genus Pelecanus; species Pelecanus crispus. Next base: position 110,589,297 of record NC_134645.1, read on the forward strand.
GCCAACTTTCCCCTTTATGGTGCTCCAATGTTTGTAGGACTTAAGAGCATATTTTCCACGAAAGCCTAGGAACAGCACTAAGCTCAACTGTTGACACCAAATAACAAGGATAACTGTCCACATTCACCTTTAGACCGGAAAACAGAAGCTGATTTCTAATTACTGGAGGAACAAGGTTCCAGGAAAGTGTTTCAGCAGAAGGGAACTGGAATACAAAGGCAGAGCCTGTCTAGGCTGTGACAGATTTGCCTGCTGGAGCTGAGGACCCCACCGAATGATTCAGGAAATCCCTTCTACACTGCATTGCATCCTGTTCTTCATCCTTTTGAGTTTCTTTCTCCTTTGAGTTCCTACATTGTCAGACAAATTCTGTGTCTTACTGTCTCTAAAACCCCAAGTGCAATTTAGTGCTATGTAAATAAAAGTGATATTCGCCTATGGTCCACATTAAACACACTGTAAACTTCTCAACAGGATAGTTATATCAACTCTTGCCTTTCTTAATACTAATATAGCTACATGCTAAACACAAGAAGCAAGAGATGTTGCTGGAGGCAGAATAGAGAGACTTTTCTTCACATAGTTTTGAAAAACTGATGGGAACTACTTTGAAATTAACCACAATAAGCAATGCAAGTTTCATCTGGTGTTCCAAGTGTGCTGTCAGATAATGGATGTTCTCCTGGGTATATGTGAAAGAATAAGACAGCATAAAATGTTAACTAGAATTTGGCATAGATAAAGCTAAAAATAATAACAAAAAAACACTCACTATTGAAAACAAAACAGACAAATGGTAAAAATGACAAAAATCAAAATACTCCATAGGAAACTAGTTGCAAAAACCTATTAAATAATGGATATCTATAGAAGTTTTGATTTTGACAAGAAACTTGATGAGTTTTTTAGAGACTGGTGGAATATACAAATAATAATAATATCCCCACTAAATTCAAGGAACAGGAGAGACTACAACTGTGCTGTTCAGCTCTTCCTATTGTAAAGGCATCTATTGTTTTACCACCTTATTAAAAAGCACATCTCTTCACTGACTGATGTGCTCTCCAGATGTAAGATCTGAAAGAAGGCTTACATTGTCTTTTCTTCTGTAATGGCTGATGAGCAGACCTACTCTGATCCTCTGTGATTATCAGATCTTCACAGCAAAGAGTTTATCCAGCTGTCCTATCAGCCTCTGCCTTAAGGAAAGGGAACATTTCACACTATACACTATATTGAGACAAGGATATTTTTCTTTCTTTTTTTAAGAACTCAGAGATGAGCTTGTATATTCATCATTCTCCTCTTTCTTAATTATCTCTTTCATTTATCTCTTCAAAAAACTCAACGTCAATGCTGACATGAGATTAATGCGGTAGTCAGTGCATTTTTTCCATACGACTGCAAATACACCTTTTTAAAACAGTTATCGTGGCCCACCATGTACTTCTCCAGTGGGGCTAAAATAAGCACTTTAAACCATGAGATTTACTTTCTTCTGGTCAGCTATGTGTTTGTGGAAAAGCAAGTTAACAATGATGTTAGTAATGCATTAACTTACATGCTAGTGCCCAACCAGATAATATTCTTATTCTGTATGAAGACAATACGTAATAAGGAATTAATCAACAATGTTTATTTTGCTATCTGCTCTCCTCCTGTTGCTTACCAGTTCCTGAAAAATTATGTAATCCACTTCCTCCACCTTAGTTTGGTTTACGCTGAATACCACAACAAACGCAACTTTTTGCTCAAGGGGTTTTCTTTGTTATATTTTTTATATTCTCTCATGTCTACTTACTAACACTGTTCAGCTTCAGTGATATTAAGAAAACTCTGCTATATGTCAAATTATAACTCTTCTCTCAAGGGTTAGTTTGCATCTCCTGGTAGTATCACTTGGGGTTTATTGTTATTTCACCTCAGTTTCACTTGTTATCAAAGACTTGGCTACGTTTCCAAAATAGAAGCAGCCTGAGATGAAACTTTTCCATAGTTATAATTTCTCTTTTTTCCCTTCTGCCTGAAAACACATTTCATTTAGTATCCATGTAATCATTGCTGATGTGTTTCACATCACTGTATTACATCAACAATGGTCTATGTCATATCTGGATTGTGCGGTTCTTTACTGACAATACTGCTTATTTAGATTATCAGGGTTTTTTTAATCTCTTTCTGTGAAAGCCTTATCTCTATGGTATTGATTGCTAGAAGTCTTCTGGTTTCAGTTATTGTCTGGGGGGGGGGTGTTAAAAAAGTAGGCATGAAGAAAGGTTATACTGATTAATTTCTTGAGACAGTGATCTGTTTGGGGATTGAATGTGGTGATGTTGGAAATTAAAGTTACAGAATTTATCCAGGAATAGAACTGAATAACAATTTTCACAAAAGGAAGACCTGCTTTGCAGGACAAAACTCAAGGAGTAGGAGAAAGCATGCAAAAACTATGGGGCTGAGCATGACAGAGTGAAATAGCTAGAAAGCAACTAAAGATATTCGAGTCTTAATATTTCCCCTGCCAAAAGAATAACCTGTGAAACACAGATGTTTAGTATCTTATTTTTTTTACTGGCTCATTCATCCGAAGGTTGATAATTATTTATGTCAATCAATTCAGGAGCTCAGGAGACAAAAGTCTGTGTCATAAATCAAGATCTTTCAAACTGGCTGATGAACTCTGTGAATACTAATTTCATATGATGAACTGTGTAATTTGTTTCTGGAGAGCTCAGGATTTACATTCAAAACTACATTTTTACAGAATTTTGTGAGTAACATTAATGTAATATAGGAAATATGAACTTGGAACAATCAGGCTAAAAGAAAAATCAAAGAATATTTCAATCTTCCTTATATGTTTGGGAAATAAATTTAAATGTGTGTCAGAGATCCAGAGACCTTTAGGACTTCATGTGATGGTGTCCTGAGGTGACATGTACCCTATGCATACTGAGCCCTTGAACTGGATTTTTTATAACTTTTCCTGCACAATCTCTAGTTGATCAGCATCCTCTTTGAATTGTTTAAGAAGGCTCTGTTGTTAACAGTCTATTACACTGATCTTATCAACACTGTGTACAGAAGGAGGACTATCTCCCTAATTCTTTCCATCCTGTTTATATGTGCAGGGTCATATTAATTACAGGTTTGCACTGGAAGCTCCATGATCTCTAAATCATTCTCTTTCCAGAAAATCAGCCTTCTATTTTTTCTTGATCTCTATGATCAAGATTTTCTCTCACTGAACCTCAATTTTCTAAAATTTACTTTTCTTGCCTAAGTCATCTGGGTTCCTTCCACTGTGAATGGACAGAGGTGGTTACCTACAGAAGTTGATTAATCCAGTGCTAAGATTACATGAATTGACTGTCTGAAGGCTCCTCTGGCTGCAAACTATAACATAGCCCACAAACCTGCATTTGAGGCAGTTAATGATAGCTAAGATTACTTACCTTCCAGGGGAAAACTAGAACTAAGCTGTTTTGCATTTGCCTCTATTGAAACAAATTTGTTTGAATGAGCACAACTTTCCAGGCAACCTCACAGACCAGTACAGGCAGAGCAGTAACTTTTCCATCACTCACAAAAACACCAACAGCACTCACACAGACATGAGCAGCACAGACTGCCTGGTCCTTTCCAGATGATTAGATGGAAGTCACTAGTGGAAGACCTTCACTCTCTTGAGTCCATCAATCAAAGACCTAAGTGTTCTCATTTTTGTTATTGTCTTCATTATCTCTCATTAGGGTTCGTGTCCCTTGGTGTTTAATTTATTAGTTTTCCAGTCTCTTGTCTTTGTTTCTTGTGTTGAATAGCTATAGGTGTTGAATAGGAAGGTAACTAGGGAAAATAATGGGAGTAGAAGAAAGTATAAGTATATAGCAGTTAGTTATTAGTACAAAGTTCAAGTGCAAAACACTGTAGGAAAATTACTGTGTGATAGTGGATGTAAATGATTTCCAAGCTGAAAAAATCAACTTGAAAATACTTTTGAGCAAACAGCTTCATATGTCAAGTCTGAAACATTTGCTCAGAGCTAGATTCAGTACCCACTGAAGTAAAGTAATGATTTCTCCTTGGTGAACACCAGATAGAGTGGGAGAGAAGGAGTTGCATGAATTGTTTAGGATAACGTCAAAGCTCACCTGAAACTGCACAGAAGTAGAGCACAACTCAAATCTGCTTTGCAGTTCAGTGAGTATCAATAATGTTCTTGTATGTTTTGTATACCTCCATATATCCCTGAGATACCTGAAAAAAGTAAAAATACAATGGAAAAAATATTATTTCTGAAACAGCCAAAGAGCCTGAAAAACACGGAAAGCAAAATTTGTGGGTTTGCCAGTGAATTTGGTTCTCATCTACCTCTACAAGAAATTTAGTGGTGCTTTCAGATTTATTGATCCCTGTCCACCAGTCACATGTTTTTCTACTTTTACTAGAGAGATTATGATGTTGTCTCTTTAGCAGAGATAGCATCAGAAGCCTTAAACCTCAGTTCCAGAATGCATTGTAATCTCTTTGACATGTGGGCAGATCTTTGGCCTGACTAGTGAGAGTATTTCCTTCAATGTGGTTAGCTATCGCAAAGCATAGGTGTAAGTTCAGCAATTATTTGAACATGAAATAGTGAACAAACTATAGTAATATTTGTGGACTACTAAAATGTGCAATGTAGAAATTAGTGAGAGCAAGAGATAATACAGATACTTTTAAACAAACCCCAAAGAACACTAAGCAGAAAGGTTTGTTTCCAAGTGTGAAGCATCAAAATTTTTTTATCTAAAAATTGCCAAAGAGTGGCAGGTTAATGAAGCTCCCCAAATAGTTTTAATAATTTAATAGTTTTCTTCCTTAATATCAAATCAGGGATGGGATTTCCTGCTAGTTTATGCGGTCATCAGATTTCATGATCACAACAGTAACTATGACCATTTTATTACTAATATAAGAAAGGACAATTTTAAATAAGTAAAAATTCAAGCAGCTCAATAAAAATGAATTACCTGAATGGCCGATGAAAAAGAAGATATTCAAAAGCCATCTGGACATGATCCTGGGTAACTGGCTCTAGGTGGATCTGCTGGAGCAGGGGGCGTTGGACCAGATGACATCCAGAGGACCCTTCCAACCTCAACCATTCTGTGATTCTGTGAAGCACAATTGACCAGTATTACCTTGATGGATAAGTCAGAAATAAATGAATGGAGGTAAACAAGCATGACTCCAATTTCCCCTGATAGGTTCTGAAGGTGTTTTAAAAGTGACTTATAGGCATTAATATCAGAAGGAGAAGACAGATGTAGAAATGCATCCAGTCAATTATCTGCTCCCTTTCCTGTCTGTTCCTATTATATTCTCATATTTTGAGAGATTAGTTTGAGCCATGCAAGCTTTGTGCTCCCTTGACAATTTAAATAGACAGCTAAAGACAACATAACTGTTAAAATTTCTTTCTGGTCATCTTCTTCGATAGGCAGTCCTTTAAAATCCCTCCTGGATGTGCTACTAGACACTTCAGTGAAATCACATCTAAAAATTGATCTCTGTTGTTTTACTTAAAAATCTGTTTCATAAAACACACACCTGCCCGTATACACACAACAGCATCCATTGAAAAGTATAAATAAAGAAATCATAAAAAATTATTAATGCAATAATGCTTATTGCATATATTTATTATATATATTACTATTATTGAATAATGCTTATTCTTTCACTTTTTTGTTTGCTTGTTTCCACTACTCAGTGAATTACGTCTAGCAGTAAGCTCCTGTCTTTTATCTGTAAAATGGCAAGCATAAACTAGAGAAAAATGATAAAGGGTTTGTAGCTCTAGAAAATATTTTCTCCCTCAAAGCTTGAGTATGTTATCTAAAATAGATTTCATATAATTCAGCTTCACATTCTGTTGAAATGCAAATTCATAAGTACGTGTATATAGAGCACTGAGATGCTTGAATGATAATTCACAGTAAGAATTTGTTCTCAGTAAGTCCGATGCATATAATGCACATACTTGCTAAGCTAAAACCATCCCTCATTTCCCAAACGAGTATCTAAGATATCTTTAGAAGCTCAGTGAAAGAGTTTCTAATCAACGCAAGTCAATACACCATCTGATTTCCTCCTTTTCTCTTTGCCTATGTCCTAAGCACAGCTCTCTGCTGCTTAAGACTCTTTGAAGAGTGTATTCAATGACTTGAATACCCTTCTTTCATCTGTAGGTTCAGTAAAATATTTTAATATCTGTGTATGCAGGGCCTTTGATTTAGTCTTGTCTGTCACCATGTAACACTATCTAGACTACTAAGTGGGGCAGGTGACATTTCAGAGTACTGGGAAAATTTTGACCAGAACATAGAGACTGTAAACAATTATAAACAGTTGAAGAGTCTGTCCAAGGAGGAAGACAAGTAAGCATCTGTCTGAGCAAGAGAGCAGTAAGGGGTCCCTTTCTCTCTGCCTAAGAGAAAGGTCATGCTAGGCTAGTTGGACTATCCCCACCACAGCTCACAAGCAAAGGAGGAGCTTATGGTTTTATGCAGTTCTTAAACATCTTAACTAGCTAAACAGAGTGAATTTCAATAGGGAATTTATAACAGGGGAATTACAGAATTTACAAAACTAAACAAAATTACATAGAAGAGAAAGGGGAATCATAGAATCATAGAATGCTTTGGGTTGGAAGATAGAGCTGGAATGTGAAGCAACAGATTGGGAAGAACACAAAAAGAAAGGAGTACGTGTAAACATTATGATAGGGAAGGAAAAGTGGAAAAGAAGGCTGCAAGAAGGCAGCTGCTCTTTGTTTCTTTTCCTATTTACTGTGTTTAACATTCTTCCTCCTCCCCTCCTAGTACGCTTATTACCAAAACACAAACTGGAAAGAAGCCTTCTGGTCACGCTTGGGTCTGGTCATTTTCTTTAAAAAAGGCTTAACTTTCACAGCAGTTAATATGTAAATCATGGAGTAATGGGGAAAATAGTTTGATAGGAGAAAAATCTCATTTATGAAGTCCCACTTTTGCATTAACAGTTGACAGTTTTTACAGGATTTCAGACTGCATCTTTTCAATTTAAAACATTCATGTTCTTTGCTCTTTCCCTAGGAGAAACAAAGGTCTAGAAGACTTTAATCAATCAAAACCATTTACATAAATAAGGGTTTTTATTATTTATTTGGAAATTGTAAGTAGTTTAATATACATGAGAGAAAATAAACATTGTCATTCTAAACCCACAGTAATTAGGTACACACCAACATATCATTGTTATCATATCAATATCTGTTTATGCCGAATCCTGCACTTGAAAAAGAGAAGATTATTTTTCAGATATTACTATGCATTATCTATGATAATATTGCAAATGATTTTGTCTTAGCTATGCTTGTAATAGCTATTCTATATTCTTTAATTTCAGCTCTTTGCCTCTGACATTTACTTTGATTTTTTTAAAAGTATTTAATTAATCTTTAATTCAGAAGAGAATTGTGCAGCACACTGGCAGACCTTTAATTTCCAGAATAGTGCCTGTTTTCTTCTGTGCTGCTTCATAAAACAAATTGCTCCCTGTAATCTGTGAAACAATAAACAGAATTATTATACCTTAGCCCATTCATCCTCTACTGCCCTCCTGAATACCATTTTCTAAATCAAGCAGTGGAGGAAATTACCAAGGTAATGACAAGGAAATAGAAGACAGTTATTTTGAAGAGATTAAAAAAAAGGAGAATATAAATTAAGGTTAAATGAAATGAGAATTGTGTGTATGATATGAATTAATTTCAAACTAACTCACTTTAACCTTAATTTTAAAAAATATACGTAAAAAATAAATACTGGTTTTACATTATATCCATTGTTTAGAAAGGCATTATTTGTACAAGTAAGCTAACTGTGCTGGTAATGTTTTCTGATATCATCAGTATTTTGTGAGGTCTGAGAAAGGACTAAAAGAGGCTAGACATGCCAGAAAACCAAAATGAAGCAAACCATTTTCCTGTGAAATATTTCTTAATGCCTAAATTTGTGATTACCCTATTTTGGCTTTTTAAAGAGTTTCATGGAATTACCTCTCATTTTCTTCATGCATTCAATACTGTCTACACTGACAGGAACACTGCCCTCTGACAGGAAAAGGCCTGGAGGCAGTCCCTTACCCTGGGGTTTTAATATCAGCTCATCTGCAGGCGCACTTGCCACACATCTCACACGCACACCCTTGCACATGTTATTCTTGGGGTCTTACTAGACTATTTATGAATGTACAAAATTGTCATCTTTTAAATGACAACATGATCTTCAGCTGTCTGTATGAAAAATGTATGCATGTGAGCTGACATGTGAGCTCCAGCGTGTCAGAGGAAAATTCAATTCATTCCATACAGGCTGAGTTGCTGCGGGGGGAAGCTGATGAGAAACCTTCCAGATGAGAATACTTTGATGATTTTTAAGAACATCAGCATTGTGTTCTTTCAGCATTGTAGTAAGGCTACTGCTCTTTGAAGGCGCAGGACTGATGAAGCAGAGCTGATGTCTAGGAGAAGACATGAGTCACCCATAGCCTTTGCTGAGCCCCGTTGCTCTGAAGCACTTATATCTGGAGTCTTCAGCCACCTTCACCTCTGCTCAGTCCAGTTTTGGAGGAAGGTGCAAGTGCATAGATTGCTCTAGCTTAGTTGGTTAGTGACCGTGAATGTAAAGCAAATATACATGCTGATTCTTTTAGACATTATTTTTATTATTTCTAAACACAAAATGATACAGATTGTTTTTGCAGTATTCACCTAACGTTCTCGCTAAATTGCACTAGAGCTTATGTTTTCTGCCTGTCTAAATTTCCACTGAAGTTTCAAGGGGACATAGTGTTTATAATTTTCCATCTTGAACATATTGCTTTCTGTGTTTTTGTTGTAAGTGTTGCTGATTTTCACCCTAGAGTTGTCAAGATTTCAGTGATAGGAAAGTGATTCCTGCAAATATAATTTTTAATTAGTTTGTAGAATTTACTGATATCTTTGCCTGGAATATGCTATATAACTGTTGGTTGTTATTATTACCCTGTCTGAGCTCAGACACAAACATGATTAGCATAGATATTTTAAAGATGCCTTTGGAAGCCCAGAATAGAAATCATAATACTTTTCTTATAATCGGAAATAATAATCTCATACTTTCTATTCAGCAGTTTGATTTCTTATTTGGTTTTAAAGCAAGTGGTATATTCTAGCCAGAGAGAAACCTGACCAGTTTTTACCAGTAAAATTTCACTACTGCATCTCACCGTTCCCTTAACAGGTTCAACATATGTAACAAGAAAGCCTTTTTCAGCCTCAATCCCATTTCAGTATTAAAAATTGTTTAAAAAATGAAATTATTTACAAAACAAAAAGAAAATCATAGACATAATATTTGCTCGTCAACTAAGACTGACTCTAAGTTCATATTTTCCTTCCATGTCCATCCCCATTATTATGGAGCACTAGCTGAGCTATCAATAGGTTACAGACTAAGTTCACAGTCTAGCACAGTGTTTAAGGATCAGCTGACGGGGACATTTTTATGCTCAGGTTAGGGGGCCACATGAGAAATATACCGAAGTGCATGAATGCCTTCAAATTGTAAATTCTAGTTCTTACATTCTCTGTATCTGAAAAAAAAAAAAAAAAGAAAGGGAAAAAAACCCCTTAACTACAGCGAATTTCAAAAAAGTCCTTGTAAGGAAATGTGTCTAACTTGAAAAGCAGTCAAGACACACTATCAGAAGAGACAAGAGTATGGAGAAACTCTTACTCTAGAAGAGATGACTTTGCTTTGGTAAAGCAATACCAAAACTTGCACTCATCTAGAAAGTCAGGAATATATTTCTTCATTAGTTAATAACAGCATTTTAAAAAATTGGTTTCAGAAAATTTTTGGAACAATTCTGAGGACTGAATAGATGCAGATATGTGAGTCGTAACAAGTATGTAAGACGTAGTTTCTGACAGCTAATGGTATTCCTTTGTGTTTCCGAAATAGCATGGAAAAGTTTGCTTTAATAGTTCATATGCTTTATAGAAGATAAAGGTCATTCTTTTATTAGCTGTAAACCTGTATATAAAATAAATAGTCTCTTGATTACTTTAATAAGCACTGTTTTAACAGTCTTACATACTTTTTGGTGAGGTATGAAAAGAAGTGGAATTTCCTTCCTTGGTTCTTATGGGAAAGATGGACTTTAAATACATTTTAAACAGCATGATCTATATGAAAATCCAAACCCGTAATTTTAGGTATATAAATGCCATGTAATTAAGGCCATATTGAATTACTTGGAGCTTCTATTCAGAAAGCTCCCTTAACTGTCTAAAAAATGATGATGAGAGTCCAGAGCACAGCCGGGACTCTGAAGAAATGTGTGATGCCTGTGTGGGCGTGAGGAGAATGACAGCTCTAGGTGTGCCTAGTGACAGCTGTCTATATGCTCACCACTCCTCTCTTTCCCCACATCGCCTCATAGAACTTTCTGAAGGTCTGTGATAAAACCATGGACCCATGGAAGTAAAACTTCCATGTTCTCTATTTCAAACAAGATTGAACTCAGTGAAGTCTTGTTCCTTGTGCTATGCAGGAGGTCAGAGAAGATGATCACAATGGCCCCTGCAGGCCATGTAATGAATGCAGTAGTATTAAAATGTACAACATGTCTTCATTTTATGTTGTGCTGAGGCTGCAAAGTTCGTAACAGAGGCAGTTCTAAGATAACAACCCTTATTCTTTTTAACAAGCGTAGTGTATTTGAACTAAACTCATTATTTTGCCTTAGGTTCTGCTGCTTATATTTTAGTTTCACAAAAGGCTATTACATGTGTTGGTTTATCGATATTTCTTCCTAAACCTACTTTTCTTACTTGCTCATTCAAACCTGTACTGCTCAGGTATTGACCAGCATTAAAATAAGTTGGTATGAACCATGCTGTATGGGGTTCAATTACGCAAAACATTGATCATCATCTTCTTTTAATCTTTCAAATGATTCTGAAAAGTCCATCTTTCTTTTTGGTATCCAGAAATGCTCCAGAACCTTCCTGAGGGCCTTGTTATAAATATTATAACAGGTAAAGTCTAGTTCAGAGATTTTAGTTATATTGTTGACAGACATACCAGATAGTAGCTATTTTAAACTGCCAGGAAATAACTAATTTTGGAAGGGCTATATTTATTTATTTATAGAAGGTCACATCATTGCTCTGTTGAAATCAGTGCAATTATTCGGTTTTGTTGTTGTAGGCTTAATAGATATAAATGGATAGAAAACATTTCTTGATTTTTTTAGAGTATTTTTAGAAATTAAAAAGGAAAGCATTGTGATAACATATTAGGAAAGCCTAGTCTGAAGCATTCCTAAAAGCTATAAATGCATTTGTTAAAGATCTGCTACAAATGTAACAGTCTGACTTGTGGTTTTGATTGCATTTGAAGTGGAAATACATTTTGAAATGTAGAGAGTTGTTGTAAGAAAAATATTCTGAAGAGACTACTCAATTAATATTACCACTGTATTGCTAAAGTCTGTCAAAACAGAGATTTTGGGAAAACTTTAGAAAGTTTAGTCCTTCCTATATCTTCCCCTGACTTTTGAGATGGATTTGCCCTGGGGATTGCTGTGAAAAGCAATACACACAGGAAATTTCATCAACACACAGGAAATTTGCCATAGAAGAGACTTAGCTGAAAACTATTCATACCAACATTGGCTCTGAAACGCTATACAGAAGACAATAAATATCCCTAAAGAAATACGCTCTAGAACTCTAATAAGTTGCTTCACACCTTGGCAAGGAATGGGCACTAGCTGTTTTTTAAATTCCAGGGCTTTTCTACTTGCCCCTGAACAGTGACTGCTCATATGCTTTCTCTGGCAGTGAAACAGAAATAGTGTCCTCCATTTCTGTGTTGGTCTATGCTGGTCTGGTAATGACTCTTCTCTACCTTCATGGAATAATATAGTTTCCTCATCAGCAGTCAATATTAATCATCAAACATTGGCCATTTCCCTACAAGTAATAAATGCGATCAAAACCAGAAAGTGTAGCTGCTTTGAGAACACAGCCAGTTGTCTCCTTAATTATTACTTCCTCTTACTTGTGTCATCACAGCCTCTTGCACTCCACGATGGCAGCGTAAATAACCACAATCTCTGCCTTGCTGTTTGCAGTGATACCTAGTACTATCCATTTTAGCTGGTCTATGGGTACTGTCCTCCTCTTTGAATTTTATAATTTCTCATTTTATTAGTCACTGCTGCTTGCTTGCTTGCTTGTGATTTTTGGGGTGGAAAGAAAGAGGACTCTGTTTCCTGCAAAGTCTTTTTTTTTTTTTTTCTCCTTTGTAAAGAAACTTCTTGCTTATGCCATTACTTTGATGATACTTCAGCTTAGCACTCTAGCAAACATTTTCTTTCTAAGTGATGTGTTGCTGGGTTTCTTGTGAGTAATTCCTTCATAGTCTGCCTTTTCTTGTTAATATTGAAACATATTTTGCCCCAGTCTTTCCATTCATTTCTCCATTTGCTCTTTTCCTTCCTTCCTTCCTTCCTTCCTTCCTTCCTTCCTTCCTTCCTTCCTTCCTTCCTTCCTTCCTTCCCTTTCCTCATCCCTGCCTGCCTCCTTCTCTCCTTTTTTAATTGTGTTGCCTCACAGTGACTCATGACAAGAAAGCTAAACAATAACAACACAACATGATGCTTGAAACTGGTCATTATACAGTTTGCAGCTAACCTCCAGCTTCAGCATATGATCATAAATATGAAATCTCAACAAATCTCAAGGAAGTGTTGTCGCTTGCTAAACTGTTATTTCATGTGCCATTAGGTTGAATTCTGTCCATTTTTATGTGCACCACAACTAGTCAAAACAATCCATTTTGCTCATGCCTAAATGAGTATATTTTGCTCATAAATGCTGTTTCAGCAGCAAGCAAAAGGGGACTTTGAAACTTGTAGAAAGGACATTTTCTCAGATATTCAACCTGAATATGCAAACTGTAATGCCACTTGAGAGCATTTTCTCAGCCAATTCCATGGAAAGCAAGACAGCTATCTGCAGGAGAGCCATCAACAAGTAACTAAGGCCCACAAATATTCACACATCAATAAACATGCAAATGTCTTTCTATAATGCTGCTGCTGAAAGTGATAAGACTGATGATCAACAAGTTACTTAGATTAACTCTTGCTAGATTCTGTTCGCAATAACCACCATGTCACAGGAACAGTTTCCTTTGTTTAGGTGAAATAAATTTATAAATAAATGTGTAAATAACTATTAAATAAATGTTTAGGTGAAATAAATGGTAAGTGTAAAAGAGTCCATATTTTGAAAATGTAATTTAAGTTTTTAGGAAAATAGTTTACAAATTTAGTAATTGAATCTTTTGTCTTTTCTTATTTGAATACAATAAAATACCTGCTAGCTAAACTGCTGTATGAGATCACACGTATCTTCATAGTATATGCTGAGTAGTCCAAATAGAAGGGAAAGACATTCGCATGAAACTTCTTTAAAATAAAACAAATTGCACACACCTGTTTCTTACCGTGTGCCACTCTGGTGCCAGCTGGAACTTTCTGTGAGGCAATTAACTCATCTGGCAGAAATGTCTTAATTTTTTTACTGGATTACTTGTTGCGGGATCAGTGAGTTGAACTGGCACAGAAAGGTACCTAGTGAGTACCAGATATACTGCTTTGGGAAAAGTAAAACCACACAGACATGACTATATAAGAGAAGAACACAATAAGGGAAGAGGGATGTGAGGCCTCTTTTTCTTTACAGTGATTAATTGCTGAATTGACTCGGACATCTTTCTGAATTTCAACACCAGGCTTAATTGGGTACCCTTTACCTTACAATGTCACCATGTAGAAAAAAGGGAAGGGCGATTACTGAATGGAGAAGACAAACTGGTGGTTTATAAAATAGAGAACATAATGTGAATTTTGTCTTATGATGTAGAGCAAACACCTAACTTAGGTTCTCTAATTTGACCTATTTTCTGAATTGGGGAAAATAGATCTAACATTTTCCTGTTGAGGAAGAAAAAAACATGATATTATTGGTGTCCACTGTAAAGCAATCTCAAATATGTAAATGAAAACACATCCATCTTCTTTGAAGAAAGCCCAAACTTCCAGGATATTTTTTTTTAAATCTCCATCAATAAGGTTATAGTTCACACACAGATGATAAGCCCAGCTAGCTGGCACTTTTTATCACAATTGACATTATATTTGAAAAAAAATATCAGATTTAATTGTTTTATCATCTGTCCTAAAAAAAAAGACTTTTAAAACACATATATTTATAATACGTTGAAGGAATGGGGTTTTTTTGCGAAAGCAAGACAAGGCATCAATCTGTCAGGTTTCACAAACATGAGTTGTTATTTGAGAAGCTAATGAATAAACTGTGCATGTTTCTATGTTTTTATGCATGCTTCTGCTTCAAAGGGAAATACACACTACTGTGAATAAAGAATAAATCAATGTGAAGCGATTTTAAATTTTCTGATCTCTATTCCCATTTCAGCTTTCTTATGCAGGAAAACAGATATACCCTACTGAACTGGAGGCCTCTTAAGCCCTTTTTCTGGCAGTCTGTAGTCCTTTCTTATACTCAGTTTTACATTTTCACAATAATATTACCATTTACTTATCTACTTCTGTGATACCTCCTAAAATTTGAATAAAACCCAAGAAGATGTTAGTTCAAGAATCTAGTTTGGGAGCTTTTAAATGCTAATGTGACATGATTACAACAATCACTTTCAGAAAAATAAAACAATGTAGATTGATTAGAACATTTTAAAAAACAAGTATGTTGTTCAAAGAACTGTCAAGAATTAAAACCTTGGAATCAAAAATATTGTTCATAATAGCACAAGGACAATAGCTGTAGAGGTAATGTGTCCACTGCCACAAATCAGTCCTTGACGTTAGCTTAGAAACTATTGTTGAAACTGAGAAGATGGTTCATTTTTCATGGTGCTTCTAACTCTGAGGTTTCCCAATACAGTCACTCTTTTAAGGATGGCTCTTGTTACACAGACAGCTGCTGTTTTGAATAGGGATTTTTAATTTTTTTTTTTATCTGAAGGAACACCAAACCTCTAGGCATGGACCACCTTATTGCCACTGTTTAATAATTTGCAATTGCTCTGCTAATGTGCAGTAACAGAATGAATGACATCTGCCATCAAGGACTGGCTCCTGATGATGTCTGTAGGCATGTTGGTTTTTGTAATCATTTTATAGAGTATTTCCAGATGCTTTACAAAGCACATGCAGTCCACTGACCACAGGCTGAATAACTCTTTGTCTACCAAGCCCACTTGTAATTTTCCTTTAATTATTTTCAACCCTTCTTCAATCTTAATAACCTTACCTGAGGCCCATGGCTTATTAACTACTGATTAAGAGCTATAAATGACAGATGGTAAAGGGATGTTACTGGGAGTGCAGTGCTTGCATTCTAGACTCTCAATAAATCTCTTTTGTAATGCCATAATCTGTATGTACTTAGAGTAGAGGATCACTCTCACTTGACTATCTAACAATTAAATCTTAGTTCTAAGGAATTTTTTAAATTTTCTCTATAATCATTTGAGGGAAGCTGGATTCCCAGAAGTAGTTTTATCCCTTTCTAAAATAAGTAAGTGAAATTAATTGCTGTTGGGGGGTAATTGTGATGGGTGTACATATCTTTCTCCACTGGCTCCATTAGCGTAGAAAAAGCCTAAAACTAGACTTGGTACTTTGGTGGACTGAATATGACACATAAGGCAGCTGATTTTAGGATTGTTTCTCTCAGCAAAACATCATAAAGGATGTTTGCCAGAGCCAAGGCATAGGTTGAATATCTGGAGACAGATTTGCCTATCATTATAACAACATTCCAGCATGTTATATAAGCCTACAGAATATTTCTGTCAAATTAAAAAGGACCCTCCTACATGAACTTTCCACATTTATGACTATTTCCCCTTACGTCTCATATCCTTGCTCTGTAACTCAGCCCAGTTAGATCCTACACATAAAAAAAAATGTATTTCTCAGGAACACTGAGAAGACTCAGATGGTAAGAAAGAAGTATGATTTTTTTTTGTTTGGTTGGGTTATTTTGCAAGCCAGTAACGCAAAATATTTATTTCCCACTGTAGAGAAAATAATATAAATATCAAACTAAATTTAATTTTTAGTATTGCATTAAAAACAGTTTTCAAATTTTGTTTCATTCCAAAACCACTTAATAAAAACATTATTTCTAAGTGCAACTCAAAGTAATTCTGTGTAAATAACAGAGCACAATTTAGGAAAGCATTTGGGAGGAGAGGTACTTCAGGCTTCAAACTCTTTACAGGAACTTATAATCAATGAGAAATTATGTCTAAAAAGAATTAAGTTCCTAAGTAAAGTACTGATCATGGCTCAAAGCATTTTTCATTACAATAAAAAACTTAACCTTCATGATAGTGGCGTCTATGGAATGTTTTAAATAAGTATAGTATTTCTGGGTATTGTCCTTCTGTTAGGAATGTACAGAGAGAGAAAACAATTTTATTTCCATCAAATTATACCATAGCCATTGCCCAAATTATTGAATGTAAATAAGACAAAGGGTGTTTAATGAATAATGACTATATATATCAATAGGTGCCAATGGGTGTTAGCAGAGTGATGTCAGATACATTAAGGGTACTCATTTCTACAGTTTTCTGTGCATAGTTCTGCCACTTAAGGAACTGTGGCTATAACAGACATGGACAAACATTCTGAATCTCAAAATGACAAATCAGCCTTGTTAAAAGCACCAAGATATATAAAATTAGTTCAGACTGAGGGAGAGGGGGAGCTGGTAAACTGGTTTCTAAGGGTTTCGTGACAAACATTCCTGAAAAGCCCCTGCAGTCTGTTGCGAGGCTGGATGTTTTCTGGCGCAGCTGCTGTCTCATGTCTCCTTCCAACTGGGAATTCAGATCCCACTGCTGGCCATTACTCACTGTGTACGGGAGGGTTAAAAGATGGAATTTTGGTCCGTTCATGGACCACGATTTTGCTTGCTGCAAGAATCCTGTTATTGGCTTGAGCATAGTCAATACATGACTGCTGGATTATGGTAAAGTGCCGTGTGAACAAAGCCCATGAACCAATAGACAGGATACCTATGGCGCGTGCAGCGCACCTGGCCAGCAGGCACATGCGCCATAGGCTCCCTATGTTGTAACCAAGGTGTGTTTTCGGCACTCACTGGCCACGTGTGTGGAAACTCATTTCCTTTGCCATATAAAGACCGGGATTTCCTGGAGAGGGGTGGGCTGGTGTACGGCGAGGTCACCATTGCCGTCGTGGGGACACCCACATAAAGCTGGCACCTACCGACCGCTGGGCTGAGCTCGCAGCACAAGACAGCACAAGATTGTATGGATGGACCATCTTCCTCACAGTCCTCAGGTCGGTAAGCCTATTGCTTTGCTGAACACTTGTAGTGTAGTTAATAAAGTCTTTCGTGCTGCTAGATAGTCTGTGTGTGTGTGCCATTCTTTCCCTGGGAATCCTCGAAACCATTCTAAAACACACATAAGGGTCTGTCCGCTCCCATCTTGCTAGTGTAAACCATAGAATCATAGAATCATAGAATGCTCTGGGTTGGAAGGCACCTTTAGAGATCATCTAGCCCAACCCCCCTGCAGTGAGCAGGGACAGCTTTAACTAGATCAGGTTGCTCGGACCACCATCCAGTCTGATCTTGAAGGTTTCCAGGGATGGGGCCTCCTCTACCTCTCTGGGCAACCTGTTCCAGTGCTTCACCATCCTCACTGTAAAAAATTTCTTTCTTATGTCTAGTCTAAATCTATTCTTCTTTAGTTTAAATCCATCATTCCTTGTCCTGTCACAACAGGCCTTGCTAAAAAGATTCTCCCCATCTTTCCTATAGGCCCCCTTTAAGTACTGGAAGGCCGCAATAAGGTCTCCTCACAGCCTTCTCTTTTCCAGGTTGAACAACCCCAACTCTCTCAGCCTGCCCTTGGATAATTTTGGTGGCCCTCCTCTGGACCCACTACAACAGCTCCATGTCCTTCTTGTGCTGAGAGCTCCAGAGCTGGATGTGGTGCTCCAGGTGAGGTCTCACCAGAGTAGAGTAGAGGGGCAGAATCACCTCCCTCGACCTGCTGGCCACTCTTCTTTTGATGCAGCCCAGGATACGGTTGGCTTTCTGGGCTGCGAGCATGCATTGTTGGCTCATGTCCAGCTTTTCACCTACCAGTACCCCCAAGTCCTTCTCTGCAGGGCTGCTCTCAATCCCTTCATCCCCCAGCCTGGACTGATATCGGGGGTTGCCCTGTCTGAGGTGCAGGACCTTGCACTTGGCCTTGTTGAACCTCATGAGGTTCACACAGGCCCACCTCTCCAGCTTGTCCAGGTCCCTCTGGATGACATCTCATCCTTCTGGTGTGTCAACTGCACCACTCAGGTTGGTGTCATCTGCCAACTTGCTGAGGGTGCACTCGATCCCACTGTCTATGTCACTGATGAAGATATTAAACAGCACTTGTCCCATTAGGGACCTCTGAGGGACTCCACTTGTCACTGGTCTCCATGTGGACATCGAGCCATTGACCACGACCCTCTGGATGCAACCATCCAACCAATTCCTCATCCACCTAACAATCCACCCATCAAATCCACATCTCCCCAATTTAGAGAGAAAGATGTTGTGGGGGACTGTGTCTAACGCTTTACAGAAGTCCAAATAGATGACATCCATTGCTTTTTCCTTGTCCACTGATGCAGTCACTCCTTCATAGAAAGCCACTAGGTTGGTCAGGCAGGACTTGCCCTTGGTGAATCTGTGCTGCCTGTCTCAAATCACCTCCCAGTCCTCCATGTGCTTGAGCATAGTTTCTAGGAGGATCTGCTCCATGATCTTCCTAGGCACAGAGGTGAGGCTGACAGGGTGGTAGTTCCCAGGGTCTTCCTTTCTTCCCTTTTTAAAAATGGGCACAATATTCCCCTTCTTCCAGTCACCAGGGACTTCACCTGACTGCCATGACTTTTCAAATATCATGGAGAGTGGCTTGGCAACTACATCAGCCAATTCCCTCAGGACTCTGGGATGCATCTCATCAGGTCCCATAGACTTGCGTATGTTCAGGTTCCTCAGGTGGTCTTGAACTTGATCTTCCCTTACAATGGGAGGGGCTTTGCACCCCCAGTCCCCATCTTGTGGTCCATCGATTCGGGAGGGGTGAGGAGAGAGGTTGCCAGTGAAGACTGAGGCAAAGAAGTTGTTGAGTACCTCTGCTTTCTCGTCTGTTGATACTAGGTTGGCATTCTTGTTCATCAGTGGGCGTACGCTTTCTTTAACCTTCCTTTTCCAGTTGACATGCCTGTAGAAGCCTTTTTGTTATTCTTTATATCCCTTGCCAAATTCAGCTCCAGCCGTGCCTTGGCCTTCCTGACCCCATCCCTACACAACCAGTCAGCTTCCCCGTACTCTTCCCAGGACACCTGTCCCTGCTTCCACTGCCTGTGCAGTTTCCTCTTGCTCTTTGGTTTGACCAGCAGGTCTTGACTCAGCCATGCTGGTCTCTTCCCTTCCTTGCCTGATTTTTTACACTTGGGGACTGATAGCTCTTGCACCCTATGGAAGGTGTCCTTAAAGATCTGCCAGCTCTGTTCCATTCCCCTGTCCCTGAGGACCGTTTCCCAGTGGGTCTTTCTGACTAACTCCTTGAAGAGCTGGAAGTTTGCTCTCCAAAAATTTAGGGTCCTGACTGTACTCCTCGTTTTTCCCATATCCCTCAGGAGTATGAACTCCACCAACGCATGATCACTGCAGCCCAGAATGCCTCCAGTCTTGATGTCACCGATGAGCTCGCTTGCACTGGTCACCATCAGGTCCAGTATTGCATCCCCTCGGGTAGGGGTGCCTATTACCTGGCTTAGGAAGTTGTCATCTATGCATTCTAGGAATCTCGTGGATTGCCTACAGCTCACTCTGTTGCTTTTCCAGCAAATGTGGGGGTGGTTGAAGTACCCCAGCAGGATGACAGTCTGCAAGCGCAAAGCCTCCTGGAGCTGGAGGAAGAAGGCTTCATCAGTAGGGTCCCATTTATTAGGTGGCCTGTAGTAGACCCCAACCACAAGGTTCCCTTTGTTGCCTCTGTCTCTGACTCTTACCCATAAGCTTTTGACCTGCTTGTGGCTATTCTTCAGGGACAGCTCTTCACACTGTATTGACTTCTTTATGTAGAGGGCAATGCCTCCGTCCCTCCTTTCTGGCCTGTCCCTTCTGAACAGCCTGTAGCCATTGATAGCCACATTCCAATCATGGGATTCGTCCCACCAAGTTTCAGTTATGGCAATCAGGTCATAGCTTTCTAGCGGCAAGGGCAAGCCTGATATGTTCCCCCTCCACCTTCACATCTATTTTAAAGCTCTGTCAATGAGCCCTGCAAGCTCCTGAGAAAAGACCCTCTTTCCCCTTTGAGAAAGGTGGCTTCCATTTGACACCAGCAAGCCTGATGCTGTGTAGGCCATCCCATTGTCAAAAAAACCAAAGTTGTGATGGTGGCACCAGCCATGGAGTATTAAGAGGTTGGGTCTGCCTGTTCCTTCTGATGTCACTGCCCACAACTGGACAGAGGGAGGGAAAAATAACCTGTGCCCCAGATTCCCTCACTAACCGTCCCAAAGCCCTGAAGTCACTTTTAATCACCCTTGGGCTATGTACTGCAAGTTCGTCACCACCCACGTGGAAGAGCAGTAATGGGTAGTAGTCCACGGGCTGTAGCAGGCTGGGAAGTCTCCTAGTGATATCTCTGACCCGGGCCCCAGGGAGGCAGCAGACTTCCCTATGAGGCGGGCCCACCCGGCATGTTGGACCCTCTGTTCCCCTCAGAAGGGAGTCTCCTACAACTATGACCTGTCTTTTCTTCCTTGCTGAGGTGGTAGTAATATAGGGGGTAAGTCTTTCTGGTCTTGGCAACTCCTCTGGTGTAGATGGAGTGACACCCACATCATTCGCCTCCACATCTAGATCCTCATACCTATTGTGCAGAGGCACCTGGGGAGTCATTGTGGGCAAGGAAAGAGTTCGCTTGCTGCCCTGATTGTGGACTTGTTTCCACTCGCTGCTTCCCTTTAAGACCCTGCCTACATCCTGGTGGGGCGAGGATACTGGAACCCTTTGATCATGGGCTTTCTCTGGTGTCTGTCCCTGGTCAGGTTTCCAGGAAGTCAGAACGTGGTTCCACCAGTCTATCTCTTGCTCAGACTCCCTGATGCTCCATAGCCTATCTACTTCCTCTCTTAGCTCTGCCACCAGGTTGAGTAGATAGTCCACCTGATCACACCATACACAGCTGTTCCCTCTACTGCCATCTGTTTCCAGTGCAAGCTGGTGGCACTCCCTGCAGCTGGAGACCTGGATGGCTGTGTGTTTTCCTGGGAGCTCACTCTTGGTAGATACATCCTTTCTGGCTAGTGTAGAGGATACAGCCTTCCTCCGGGTGGATACCATGGCCATGACTAGGCTCCCTCTCACCAGCTGAACTTACTGAACCTACCTCTTGAGCTGGAGCTCAAGAAGAAAACTTCTCCTGGTGATGATATTGGTGCCTTTTTGTTAAAGCACAAGAAAAGCATCATCAGGAGTTGAAAACCAGTGATAATTCTATAACAGGCTACCCCGACATTCATGCTATTATCTTGGCTCTCTATTCAGCAGTAAATGAATGAAAGGCAGCAGGTGATCTAGGTGATCTCTGATCTAGGTGTATGCTGCAGCAGGTAGTGCTACTGGATTAGATGTATCTTGTTTCAGGGTTTTATTTTGGACTTGCAGAATGTGATCATGAAGCATACCGAATAAAATCAAAGAATCATCGGCATCTAATTCTGGCATGCATTACTGTGGGTTTCTCTTTCTCCTTTCCTCCACCATTGGAAAAAAGCATCAATCAGATGGTCTCCTTTAAAAAAACATGTCAAAATGATGGCATTCTACAGTCCTTTCTCATTGTGTGTATTTTACCTCATTCCCAGCACTTGAAATGTGAAATCCCTCAGGTTATGGTACTTTTCAAGACACAACAATTTTTGGAATAGATCCCAGGGCATGCTAGTCTATGAGGAACTTTATGAGGCTGTTCTGGCATATGTAGAATTTGCCTAGTGTCTCTAAGCATCTGGGTTTAGTATCTTGTAAAAGTATTCACTCCAGATTTATATTACTGCTGTTTAAAGATTTAGCAGGCTGGACAAGGAATTAGGAAATTGCAGTATCAAATTATTAAAATGAAGTTATCCAAAGTGATATTACTATTTTGAAAACTATTCTAGACTTCTTTTTTTACCTGCACCAGCCACTGTACACTTCTGTGTAGGCTCTGGTGATGGTTTGGAAGCAGAAGCTTCTCAATACTGGGTTACTTTCTGTAAACATGGAGCATGTCACAGAGTATCAGTTCTTTGACTTCCCCCCCCCCACCCCCCACCCCCCCGTTTCTAACCAACTAATATTACATTGTTGATGTCAAAAGGAATTTACCAGGTACCTCAGTGGCACCAAGACAAACTCACAGAGGAGACAACTTTCTAAGAATTCTTACACTGCATTACTGAAATCAGACTTGTAGTTCCAGTTCCCCTATTGTATTGAACTGAGTTTTCACACAGAAGATCGATCAATGCCTGAAAATACTAAAACAAATTTTCCTAAAATATTAGTCTTTAATTTATTAATCTTTCATTCCTTCTAAGTCATCCTTCTTGCATCTGACAGGAAGTGAAATTAAATGAAAACAGAAAAACTGTGCTCAGTTCATAACTGACAAGGAAAACCTTCAGTTTCTCTGACTTACTCCATCACTTCTCATGGGATGTTGCTTCGTGGAGTGATAAGAGCTTTCAAAGGCTCTTTAATGATTTTTAGTGTTAAACTTGAAAGAATTTATAAAAGCATTCAATAGCATTATTCCCATTTTGCAGATGGTCAAAACAAGAATAGAATAACGTATTTCAATTGGAAGGGACCTACAATGATCATCTAGTCCAACTGCATGACCACTTCAGGGCTGACCACAAGTTAAAGCATGTTATTAACAGCATAGTCCAAATGCCTCTGAAACACTGACATTAAACAAAGGCATGGGACATGGACCACCTCTCTAGGAAGGTTGTTCCAGTGTTTAACCACCCTCTCAGTAAAGAAATGCTTCCTAATATCAAGTCTGAATCTCCCTGACGTGTCTTTGAACCATTCCCACATGTCTTGTTACTGGAAACCAGGGAGAAGAGGTCAGCACCTCCCTCTCCACTTCCCCTCCTCAGGAAGTTGTAGAGATCAATGAGGTCACCCCTCAGACTCCTTCTCTCCAAACCAGACAAGCCCAGGCTCCTTAGCTGCTCCTCACAGGACACACCTTCCTATGAAGAAGGCAGCTACTGATTGCTGAACAAAGGTACTGCCACTACACTACTCTATCACTCCTGGCTGACATATTCCCTTCCTCAACATCTTATTTATAAAAAGCTACAATTAAAAAATAGGCCAGTGTCCTGGTTTCAGCTAGGATAGAGTTAATTTTCTTCCAACTAGCTGGTATAGTGCTGTGGTTTGGACTTAATATAAGAATAATGCTGATAACACAGTGATGTTTCAGTTGTTACTAAGTAGTGTTTATGCTAGTCAAGGACTTTTCAGCTTCCCATGCTCTGCCAGGTGCACAAGAAGCTGGGAGGGGGCACAACCAGGACAAACTGACCAAAGGGGTATTCCATACCATGTGACATTGTGCTCAGTATATAAACAGGGGGGAGTTGGCAGGGGGGCAGTGACTGCTGCTTGGGGATGGGCTGGGCATCAGTCAGCCGGTGTTGAGGAATTGCATTGTGCATCACTTGTTTTGTATATTCTTCTATTATTATTATTATTATTATTATTATTAATTATTATTTTCTCTTCCTCTGCTGTCCTATTAAACTGTCTTTTTCTCAACCCATGGGTTTTACCTCCCACCCCCACCCCCCCAATTCTCTCCCCCATCCCACGGGGGGTGAGGGTGAGGGTGAGCAAGCAGCTGTGTGGTGCTTAGTTGCCAACTGGGGTTAAACAATGACAGGCAGCCTCCAGCTAGAGTAAAATATATCTCTTTTGTCTTAAAAATTGTTTAAGATCTTTTCTATAGAATATTTGATCTGTGAGATACAGTGACAGAAGAGCAGAATTCACCACTGCAGACAGTTCTGTTCTCTTTGCTCGAAGGACAACATATACCCCTAATTTACTGTTGCCATTGTGAGTTTTCCAAGACCTGCCAAGACGAAAGGATTCTTTTTTTTCTTTATTTTGTCATAATCTAGTGCTATATTTGTAATTAAAAATTCAGGATTATCCAATAGTAACTTTAGGTTTCAAAATGAACAAACAGCAAGCAAAGAAACTGAAATGGAACAATTGTAAACATCAGGAATGAAGAATTAAAATTTATTTTCAAATCGTTTTAGAGCTGTACAAATCAGAGAAAGTCTAGATTCAAAGGACTGTATGATTTCCTTCATAAGAGCATTTATAAAATTTTGAACGTTTGTCTTACTGAAGTCTCCCCCAATTCTTACTGGGCTTATGCCTCCTTACTCCTCACAGGAGCTCTTCCCTTCCCACTCAAGCTTGGTCACCATCATGTTCAGCTCAATTTCTCACAGGTGTTTTCAAAGAAACTCAGGAGATATTTAATGGGCCAGTCCACATATTACATTCATATACTATGATCAGTGTTTTACCATTAACTAGCCAGGGATAAGCACCAAGTATGACCTATGAATATAGACACTGAAAATGCAATTTGAAATTTAATTTTGGAAAATTCAAATGTTTGACCTTAAAATGGGGTCCTTCTGAGTACCACTGCATATGAAAATAAAAGGCTTACAGAAATCCATTAGGAAAGTCTCAAGATTTTACTGTCTATTTGAACATCCATGTATGGGTAATCTATGTATTCTTGGAGCAACTATAATCTCAGATAAGTGAGATGTATGGACGGCAGAGACTGTGCACTGTGGATTGCAACTGTTTGCATGAGGTGTGGTTCAGGCTATTTGAAGCAGCAGATCATGAAAATGTTAACAAAACCAACATCAATTATGGTGATAACATTTTAAACCTGTTTGCATTTCCTCCATCTTCTTTTTAGGTCCTGTTTTAGTTATAGATTGGTTTTATACTTTTCTATGGGCTTCTGTGTGCAATTGCAATATAGATTTTAAAGAATGTTTTTATAAACCAATTGTAATATTTTTGCATGTTTCTATTTTTCCCAATACTCTTCATACCTTGGAAGTGTTGCTAAGTAAAGCGCTGTAGCTTGTTTAGTATCTTTTGTACCTTTTATGCTGAAACAAGTTCTATCCATTTTACAAGCTAAATAGCTCTTTGCAAAGAGAACTGTATTTTTTGATTTGTTTCTTTGTGTGAGTCCCAGCCATGCCAGTTAGTAACTGGATGTGTACCAATTTGTTCACACTCATCTAACAAACCCAGACAAATAACACAATCAAAACTCATGAGTTGTCCACCATTCACATGGAGCACCTAATTTGTTAGAAGCGTCCTGCCAGATTCTCCTGGGACTGCCTGGGACAGAATTATCACACATGCCAACACAGATTCAGAAGAAGTCTTTGTTAGTACTTCTACAATGTGTTCCTCCCACATGCATCAGTGAAATTTTCAAAGCTGTTATGTACTGTTCTAGTATCAATTTACATAAATGTCACTCTCAGTTGGTCTAAAAATTTTTGGTTCCTATTATTTTGCTCTTAGTGGAAAAAAAAGAAAAAAACCTTAACTGACATTAATGTCTGAAAATGATACAGTTTAAAACTAAATATTATTCAACGTATACATATTCCTTTAGCTCATCATGAAAAGAGTGCCCACAGCCAAATACATGCCCTCTCCCACTCAGCAGTAATCCAGACTATGTGGAATTAATGAACCAAATACATAGAATCATAGAATCTCTTGTACCCCTGTTTGTACATATAATCAGGATTACCCTGACCCTGGTGGAGAATCTGACACTTGCTCTTGTTAAATTTCATACGGTTGGTGATTGTCCAGATATCTAGTCTATCCAGATCTCCCTGTAAGGACTCTCTACCCTCAAGGGAGTCCACAGTTCCTCCTAATTTAGTATCATCAGCAAACTTAATGTACATTTGACTCCTGCATCCAGATAATTTATAAAAACATTAAAGAGCACCGGCCCTAAAATTGAGTCCTGAGGAACCCCCCTGGTGACTGGCTGCCAGCCCCATTTACTATAATTCTCTGAGCCTGACCCATCAGCTAATTGCTCACCCAACGTATAATGGACTTGTCTAGCTGTATGCTGGACATTTTGTCCAGGATACCATGAAAGACAGTATCAAAAGCTTTGCTAAAATCAAAAACCCCCACAACTACTGGCTTCTCTTGGTCAACTAGATTGTTGACCTTGTCATAAAAGAAAATTAAGCTGGTTAAGCAGGACTTTGCCCTCATGAACCCATGCTGGCTATGACCAAGGACTGCATTGTCTCTCAAGTGTTTTTTAGTAACTCCCAGAATAACTTTCTTCATAATTTTACCAGGCACTGAAGTGAGACTGACAGGCCTGTAATTACCAGGGTCTTCCTTCTTACCCTTCTTGAAAATTAGGACACCATTTGCCAGCTTCCAGTCAACTGGGACCTCTCCAGACTCCCAAGACCATTGAAAAATAATGGAGAGAGGGCCCACGATAACATCAGCCAGCTCTTTCAGTACTCTGGGATGAATCCCACCAGGCCCCATAGACTTATGTGCATCCAGCTGGAGCAGCGAGTCTTGAATAAGTTCAGGGTCGGGTGGGAGTCTATCATTCTCCCAGTCATGGTCTTCCAATACAGGGCTCCGGGGGTTCCCAGGGGCCATCATTGGTATCAAAGACAGAACATGAAATGTTATAATGGGGAAAAACACTTCATGAGTACTACACAGTTATGGAACTTAGTCTTGTACTGTTGGAATTACTGAGCATTTTAGCTTACACATGTAGGTATGTAAGCACATATGTGTATGCATATGGATACATCAGTCACATATATATATAACTTAAATAGAGAGACCTGCTGATATAGAATCATAGAATCATAAAATCATAGAATCATAGAATCACAGAATCATAGAATTGTAGAATTGTAGAATTATAGAATCATAGAATAGTTTGGGTTAGAAGGCACCTTAAAGATCATCTAGTTCCACACACCCCCTCCCCCCCCTCCGCCGCCCCCTGTATATGCATATACATGTTTAAGTATATGTACATACATGACAGAAACCCAAGGATTTTTCTTTGGCCCTAAAACTCAGCCTTGCACTTTGCTGAGATCTAGCCCAAGAAAATTGTCCGTACCCTTAGGGTTAGAGTTGGGGGCTGCAAAGTGGCTGCCAAAGGAAGGGAAAGGCTACAAAAAAATTATCCCATGACAAATTTTTCATCTGGGATAGACCTGCCAGGGTCTGTGTTTTTTTGTTTTCAGCCAATACCAAGATTTAAGTTTAGGATTAGGCTTACAGTAGGAATTCAGAATAGGAGATAGTCAAAACATAACATACCATTTGGAGTGGAGTTGCAAAGAGTCTGCCAAAGAAGGGTAGGCTGCACAAAGTACTTTCTCTGATAACTGTTTAACCTGGGCCAGGGATGGGGGTCCTTGGTTGAGGTTCAGAATATGTCTAGAGTTAGGGTTAGGTTTAGGGTTAGGGTTAGGTTGAGGATAGGAAAGACACAAATATCTGAGGTGCATCTGGAGTTGGCCTGTAGAGGGTCTGTCAAAGGAAGGTTTAGCTTGCAAAAATAATTCCACTTGAGAACATTTTCAATTGAATCCTTGGCAAAGTCTTAGCCCAGGTTAAAGATTTAAAATCTGTGATATGCATAAGGGTCCTTGGCAATGGCTAGGACCATGCCTGGAGTGTTTATATTTAGTGTCTGGGGAGAAGAAAAGCCCAGACTTCCATTTGGCTGCAGAGGGGCCATTAAAGGAAGTCTTAGGCTGCTGAAAGAGCTCTTTACTGAGAGCTCCTTTGCCTTGAATGTGGATCAGATCTTTGGCAAAGAATCAGCCCACTCTAGGGGAGGATTTCAGAACAACTGAGTCACCTTCAAAAGTATCATTCTTTTAAGGCTTGGTCTTACTTTTTTATTCCAATATGTCTATGAGTTGATGCAAAGTGTTCACCATTTGAAAAATTTAATAAAGTGTTCGGTTTATCTGTTTACGTAAAACATAATTGTGGGGTTTGTGTTTTTTTTTTTTCCAAACAGTGTTTTTTAAATTCACGAGAACATATATTACTTCTATGGTCTGGGCAACTGGGAGGACTGCTTTTTCTTTTTCTGTGTCTCTTGTTCTTAGTCTGAGGGTGGCATGTTGGAATTAAGGGGTAGAATATCTGTAAACTGTTTTGTGCCAATATTACTTCTAGCTTAACTGAGGAACATAAATAATTCACCTCCAACAAATCAATTAATTATATCCAGGGTTTAGAATGATTTGTTTCCTTAGTGGTCTGTTTGTGCAAAATGTCTTTTAATGTCCACAAAAACAGCAACTTTATGCCTTTCCTGGTGTAGACCTGAGCACTCAAAAATCCTGCTGATGGACCAAGATCCTGGAATTATATTGCCCTTTACTCAGAAAAGGAGATTCCAGAGGTGGGTTGAAAATTACATGAGTCTTGAAGAAGGAATAGACAGGAATGAGTATATTAATCAACCAAATCCCAAACAACTCCGATTTATTTGTGTTTTTGAGAGAGGAAAAACAGAAATTTAAGATTATCTTACACTACAGTTTATTCTGAGCACATTTCAGTGCAGCAGGGAACATTGCTGCAAACCAACAAGCAAGTCTGACTTTTCTAAATGTAGAGTGACTGGCATTCTGAAAGCTGTATATGCAGATTATTCAGCTGTTGCAGTAAGTCAAGCTATTCCTTTTATGATCCATAACAACCTAATAGTATTTCTGGTGAAAAATATAGATTTTTTATTTGCTACAGTTAAAAATATACACAATAGCAATTGCTACATTTGAGGTTCAGGACCATGAAAATATTAACCGTCTGCTACATAGCAAGAAGGAGCAAAGGCAAAACTGAATTTCTGCAAGATTCACTCTCATTATTATTCTCCTCTCCATGTTGTGTCATAACTTTAACTAATTCTTCTTTCTTCCCTGAAAGGTTAAAAAGGAGAAATATTTGTACTTTGGCATTTCTTTTCTAGTACTATTTAGGAGTCTGACTTTGTTTTCTATGTTTCTTTATGGACTGGGTTTCTGAACTGGCCTTCCAAACTGGATTGCATCTCACAGGATGCCAAATGTTATTGACTAAATGTGTGCGACAGAAATAGTTTTTACCACAGAGTGACACCGCGCTGCATCACACAAGATACCATGAAAGTTAGTACAGATGGGATTCTGACTCTTGGCCATTTAAATTATTTGGGGTATTTGAGTAATTTGGTATCTGGGTAAGAAGATTAAAATGCTATCATCTTTCTTGTGTAATGAGAAGAAAAATGACCTTAATATGTCCTGGGTGAGGAACTATAACAGCAGACCTCTTTGCAGCTACCCATCCCTACTTCAACTAAATGGGCCTTCCTCGTGATCTATTCTGTCTTAAGCACTGTGGGAACAGCAATGTTACAGCTGCTAGAATGGAGACAGTTTAGACCAAAGACAAGTGTCATGTTCACCTTAACCATCTGCAACATAGGCTGACGTAGGGAGTAGGCCTGTTAAACAAGAATGTTTGAGCAAATGAACAATGAAGAGAAGGATGGAAAGGACTGGCTAAATGCTAGATTGTTTACTTATCCCTTCAAGAAGACTGATGTCATAACTATAAATGTCCAAGGCACTGGGGCTTCTAAGATGATATAGAGTTGAATTATTAATTATTTTCTTCTTGGAATTAATTTTGAATTTCTTCCTAACTCTTCCTAAACAGTAACATTCTCTTTATTTCCAAGCCTGGAACAATAACCTTGTAAAAGATATGATTCTTAGGAGAACTCAGATAAAGTCACTTATTTTTCCATGTTAATGAGTAGGCTTCTGTGTTGTTTATGATTTCAGAAAATCCCTTCTGTAATCAAAACCAGCCCCTTATGCCATCAACAACTCATGGCAGCAAGTTACTTTATTGTTCTGCATTTACGGAAAAAGAAACAGGCTCCTAGAGATTGAGTCAATTTTCACAGAGATGCCAAAACAGATTACACCAACTGATTAAAACTTTGGAGGCAGTTTTGTCATCCAGCATTCACACATAAACTAAATCTTGCTTAGAAACTCTGCTGAATTAGTGTATATCAATGCTACAACTAGAGAATATTTAAACAGAGCACAGAATTCAATGTAATCAGGAAGAAATTCAGACAGTTTTTACCCAGGAGATCCTGCACATCTCAAGAAGGGCAGGAAGCTCAGCTGGCCACCCCCTGAAGCCAGTGAACAATTTCCCTTTGACTCCATTGGCTGTTGTAGATTGCTGAAGGGTGAGCACCACAGCTTCAGCTTGTGATGAGTTAATGAACAAATCAGTCATCAAGAAATATGCTTGTAATAGCTCCTGTGATTCTGTTCCTAGTAGCTACTGGTATGTATTTTCTGAGCGTAAGTAATAATTAACGATTTAACAGTTTAATATACTTTAACTAAAAAGGTCCATATTTCACAAGCAGATTTTTTTAACTAACTCTTTGATATTTGTAGCTATAATACCAACAAACATTAAATGCATTCTCTATTTAAAGTAACTGTCATGCAGTCGTAGATGGTTCATGGTATTTGAAATGTGTGTTTACAGAAAGTGACAGATCATTAATCCAAGCCTCTCTCTAGGCATGACCTCAGTTTCATGCACAATGACAGTAATTTCTCAAGACTTCTTACTTCTCATCAGGATGTCCCTTTTGCTTGTACACTTGATTGCATCTAATAAACTACATGATAATAACTTGCCCTTGCTAACTTTATCCTCCAGTATGATGTAACACAAGCTGAAAATGACAATTTCTTTTGAAGCAAACTCTACAAATATGTTCATAAAAAGGAACATTTTTGTGAATTTCATTGTTTAAGAGTAATAGTGTCTACAGATGCTCTTTGCATACTTTGAATGTTCCGTTACTCAGCAACTTGCACTGGAGCTGATGAGAATTTCCAATATTCAAAAGAAAGCCAGGACTTAGATACCATGACTTAGAATTCACAAAGAATACACAACATCCACCAGTTTCACAACAACTAGGTTCCAAATCGCTTGATAAATTCACTGAAAAAAAACCCAGGTGTCTTAAATAAAATATTTAGACTTTAAAGATATCACTGAGTTTTGTATGGACTTAGGCATGTGGACCACTCAGAATTCAGTGCATCTTCAACATCTGCAGATGAAGATTTCAAAGATTTCCAGGGGACTTAGCATTATAAATTCCAGTTAACAATCTTGAATACCATAGATACTAATCAAAATTTTATCCTAGGATTCGTTTGATGAAATGTATATATCTGAACTTCCCATCTTTGTGCCCTCTAGGAAGAAAATTGTTTGAACATGCAAGACATCTCATTGCATTTTCAATTCTAAAATAGGACTTCAGAACTCTGCCCTAGGAATGTCTATCCATTGACTAATGAGCATGTGGTTTGACTTGTCCAGATGTAAATATCTATGTTGCTAATAGCTAAATATGGGAGCAAATCCCACCTTAAGAGTCTATACAATTATATGGCAAAGGCAGTTGGAAAACTATTGTGCCAATATAAACAAGGTGAATTTAGGAAATAAAATTTAAAAAAAAAAAGATGAAAGTAAACTTAACCTACAGTCTACCAACCTTTCCTGAGAGACCTAGAATAGCACAAGAATAAAATGTCTTAACCCAGATTCTACCACATGATAAACAAATTGTATAGTTGGACTCAATGATCTTAAGCATCTTTTCTAAATGAAATGATTCTATGTTTCTATGAAATTAAAAGAAAAAAAAATAAAGTCACTGAATGAAATTTAAATATGAATGGGTGTATCTATAACAAGTGTAGAGATGGAGTTTGGAAACCCATTGGGCAGGAAAACTTGCCAGTATCTTTGAGTAGCCTACTTAATACATTATGCAGGATAGTTCTGGTAACTAAAATACAGTTTTTCATATTCCAGGACACAAATAAAAATAGACCTGTGTCACTGAAACCATTACATGCTTCATGTAGTACCTTGTTCTACAAGATACCTCACTGAAATCAAAATACATTGCTTACGTTCAATGAAAAAAATATTATCCTAACATACTAGAAAGATAGTTTTTCCTGTCATATACCTAACTCAAATCAAAGGAATTCTGTGGAGATGGAGACATACTTGGATTGTTTGTGTTACCACAATATACAACGTGTGGAATGGTCAGATCCAGCTGTTATACTTCCTATAGATACCCAGCTGCTCTCTTTCTCTGCTGTACACATGGAAACCCCACTAGAGTTTGGCAGTAATGGGCAGTTTATAAAGATATTCAAAGGACACTGTCAGAGCAACTCAGATGCCACCACCCCTGTGGTTTTGGCAATAAACATAAGCAAATATCTTGTTTTATAGAGATGGACATGATAATAAACATAATGTCTTCCAGATGTTTCTGTAATTTTACTTGCTAAACCTGAAAAACATACAGACTCTGAATTACAAATCCTGTAGTTCTTTCTCTGTCTCTGTTAGCATAATCTGGAAGCTTAGAATCATAGAATTGTTGAGGTTGGAAAAGACCACCACTAAACCCATTAAGGGTAGAGTAATAATTAATGTCATGTTTCCTGGCTTGGTGCCTGGATTATTTTTTAATGAAAGTAAAACTAGAATAGAATTATTAAGGTTGGAAAGGACCTCTAAGATCATCTAGTCCAACATCTAGTCAACCCAACACCATCACACTTACTAAACCATGTCCCAGAAGTGCCATATCTACCCATTTTTTGAACACTTCCAGGGATGGTGACTCCACCACTTCTCTGGGCAGCCTGTTCCAATCCTTGACTACCCTTTCCGTGAAGAAATTTTTCCTAATATCCAACCTAAACCTCCCCTGGCACAGCTTCAGCCCATTTCCACTCGTCCTATTGCTAACTACATGGGAGAAGAGACCAACACCCACCTCACTACAACCTCCTTTCAGGTAGTTGTAGAGAGGGATAAGGTCAATCCTCAGCCTCCTCTTCTCTAGGCTAAACAACCCCAGTTCCCTCAGATGCTCCTCATAAGGCCTGTGCTCCAGACCCTTCACCAGCTTCACTGCCCTTCTCTGAACATGCTCCAGCACCTCAAGGTCTTTCTTGTAGTGAGGGGCCCAAAACTGGACACAGTATTCCAGGTGCGGCCTCACCAGCACCGAGTACAGGGGCACAATCACCTCCCTGCTCCTGCTGGCCACACTATTCCTGATACAAGCCAGGATGCTGTTGGCCTTCTTGGCCACCTGGGCACACTGCTGGCTCATGTTCAGCCGGCTGTCGACCAACACCCCCAGGTCCTTTTCAGCCAGGCAGCTTTCCAGCCACTCTTCCCCAAGCCTGTAGTGTTGCATGGGGTTGTTGTGCCCGAAGTGCAGGACCCAGCACTTGGCCTTGTTAAACCTCATACAGTTGGCCTCAGCCCATTGATCCAGCATGTCCAGGTCCCTCTGCAGGGCCATCCTACCCTCCAGCAGATCGACACTCCCACCCAGTTTGGTGTCATCTGCAAACTTACTGAGGGTGCACTCAATCCCCTCAACCAGATCATTGATCAATATATTAAACAAGACTGGCCCCAAAACTGAACCCTGGAGAACACCACTTGTGACTGGTCACCAATTGGATTTAAATCCATTCACCACAAGTCCTTGGACTTGGCCATCCAGCCACTTTTTTACCCAGCAAAGAGTACACCTGCCTAAGCCAAGAGCCGCCAGCTTCCTAAGGAGAATGTTGCGGGAGACGCTGTCAAAGGCTTTACTGAAATCCAGGTAGATGACGTCCACAGCCTTTCCTTCATCCACAAGGCATGTCATAGAAGGAGATCAGGTTGGTCAAGCAGGACTTGGCCTTTATGAACCCATGCTGGCTGGGCCTGATCCCCTGGTTGACCTGCACATGCCTGTTGAGTGTACTGATGATGAACCGCTCCATAATCTTTCCTGGTACTGAGGTCAGGCTGACAGGCCTGTAGTTCCCCAGATCTTCCTTCCAGTCCTTTTGTAGATAAGCATCACATAGGAAAGCCTCCAGTCATCTGGGTCCTCCCCTGTTAACCAGGACTGCTGATAAATGATGGAGAGTGGCTGGGCAAGCTCCTCCGCCAGCTCCCTCAGTACTCTTGGGGTGATCCCATCCAGCCCCACAGACTTGTGAGTGTCCAGGTGGCATAGCAGGTCATTAACAGCTTCCTCCTGGATTATGGGGGCTTCATTCTGCTCCCCGTCCCTGTCTTGCAGCTCAGGGGCCTGAGTACCCTGGGGATGACTGGTCTGGCTATTAAAGACTGAGGCAAAGAAGGCATTAAGTACCTCAGCCTTTTCCTCATCCTTGGTGGCAATGTTCCCCCCACATCCAATAAAGGATGGAGATTCTCCTTGGCTCTCTTTTTGTTGTTAATGAATTTGTAGAAACATTTTTTATTATCTCTTACAACAGTAGCCATACTTACATATTTACTTACATACTTACATATTTGCCTATTTTTATATGTGTCAATTTTTTATCATTCCAGCCATGGAATGGTCAGATGATTAGGAAAACATTACATGACATATGGAAAGCTTTCAGAACACAGAAACAGTATTGTTTAAGGGCATTCAAATGATGTATCTGGTTTTTTCTGAGTCCTGATAATACACTTTTTTTAGTAAGTGGGAGCCAATGCCTTTGATTTGAAATATAAGCTAAGGAATTCACTGCCTGATGAGATGGGATGCTATGTTCAGTAATCAAGACCAACAACATTTTATACTTTCAGAAGGAACATACTAGCAAATTCCCAACAGCTCCTTTGGATTTTCCTTTGTGTGCAATTTTGAACACCATGTGTGTATGCTGTTCCTGCTGCTGGTGTCTTCCTTTGTGCAGCTACTTTGCAATACAAAGGAAGCACTGACCTTCAGAAAAAAACACACAGTACAATCTTTAATTACTTAATACTGTCTGTGTCTGACAAATACTTGGCATCCTCACACTTTCTATGAAAAGTGCTTGTGTGCTATTAAATCAGTGAATCCTTATGAACAAGCCAATAACACTTTCTACTGGAGGGAGGAGCAAGAGAGGAAAAGTTTATGAGTCATTTTGATCTTTATTTGTATGAAACCACATTGTCCACAGAAGGGAAGAATAAGTGAGAAACAACTTTTCTTTAACTTCTCACATGGGTTCCTCCCCAAGAGGTCATTCCTTTTTCCACATAAATTGATTCAGCAGTGGAAATGCTGTTTTGACTGAACAACTGCATGGGGCTCCCTATAGATTTTGGTTAAAAATCATATGCATGAAGTTCTATTTGGAATCAGCTGCAAATCAAGTATTTGTGAGTCTCTGGCCTCAAGATTAAACTCATTACTGGACTAAAGTTAAGCCCATTACTCTGCAGTTTCAGCGGAGGTTAGGTTTTGGCATGTGGATGGAGGAGGTAAGTCCCCATTGTGGCTCTGTATAACTTTCTATTATAAACAGGCTATAATTTGCAGAATGAGACATTTTGCTGCACTTCTGTGCAGCCAGAGACCCTTTTGGTTTTAGTGTCTCTAAAAGTTGTCTGCTTTTTTTTTTTTCTCATTTCAGCTAATTACCATTTTCATTACACGGTTCTTCATTACCTCACAGTTCAATCCCTGCTGTATCTGCATCTATTACTGTATCACGATGGGGCCTCTCTGAAAAGCCCTTGAACTTGCACTGTTTTCAGTAGTCTGTGAATCCAGAGCTAGGCTGGGAGGCAGCATTACCTTTGGGTTTGACTTGAAAACTAAATTAGGCAATTCATATCTTGCCACAGATAAACTATCTTCCTTCTGCTTACATCTAAGGTGACACACAGCCAGTATGGAAATCTCATTGACTTACATACATTATCTAAAAGAGTGTGAAATAATTCATCAATCCTATTCAACACTGGCTTAAGAATCATAAAAATAAATTTGTTTTTAAAAATGACTCGTGGTTAAACATTAAACTTTTTTCTGATTGCTAAATTAAGATTTCTGTGAGTTGGATTATTGCTCCCTTCTCTCATCTGAATCCCTGAGTCTAGTCCTACCTATTGCGCCAGCTTTTAGTTAGAATGCGTCAGTGGAAGAGACACATGTCAAAGCCGTTACAGTGTTATATTATTGTAGCATACATATAGAATTATAGATCATATTTTTGTTTTAGTCTGAGAAATGGATTTATTTTATGGATTTGCTGATTGCTCAGTTGCAAAATGGGTGCAGTTCCATTTGTAATATGTTTTTTTCCCTCCAATTTATATATCATAAAATTTGTACTTCCTCTTTTGTTGAAAATAAAATTGTTTCCTAAGGAAGGGAAATGTTTCTCTTGCTCTTTTAAAGAAATGTGTTGAAACATCATGATAAATGCGTATATTCTTGCTACCTTGCTGTGTTGAGAAGAAAAGATTAAGATACTTGAGATCTAATACTGTAAGATTTTACTGAATAATGAAAGGTATATACTGCAGGTGAGCTCAAGTAGTTCATTTTAAGTAAATCATGCATTGCAATGTTTTTGTTCTGCAATATGAAAACCAGAAAGGAAGCAAAGTAATTTGATAGAATAAAACAACATTAGCAGCTTGTATGTTCACAAACACTTTAACATCCATTGGGGGCATTTTTAATACTTATAATACTATCAAATGAGTTTTCTGCAAAGAGAAGAAACTTGATTCTTTTCTGAATTATCCGATTCTCTTTAAAAATAGTGTTTTAATAAACCTTATTGCTGCAATTTTGAGTCTCAGTGACTCATTAAATGATTAAAACCCAAAAGTTTTGTTTCAGTCTCATATTTCACTGGCCTTCATTTTGATATCCATAACTATCATGCTAGTTCAAAGCCTCTGCAAGCAAGAAAGATATTTCATACTTGCATATCTGATCTTATATAAGACAGAAGTAAAAAAGTCTTCAAGTTTGATGACCTCCTACTTGAGAATTGAGCATCTGACTCTTGCCATTTCAATAGAGCTAGGTTTAATAAATCAGTCATCTAATGGATGGAAACAGGAACAAAAATATTATTCCTAAGTGAGCCAGCTGAAGGAGGGAACAGAAACATTATCTGAGATACTTTGATGCACACAACAAGCAGAAGTAGGACTGAAAAGTCTATCCGCTCTACATAGGGCTTGCAGGACATGATTACAGACTTGATGAAGAGTCTTTGTAGTGAGTTTGTTGGTTTTCCCCTACATCTTCTATATGTTACTAAACCTAGAGTACTTATAACAGTGCTTTGCAGAATGTGAATAATTCTCTGGGTGCCATGAAACTGTTAAATATTTCATGCAGTGATAGTGAGGTGGCTTTCCAAGAGGCTTGGGAGGATCAGTGAGAATTGGTACTTAGCAGGTTGGCAGACAACTCTCAGCATGGCTTACAGAAAGGCTCCTGGGTCACCTGGGAGTACTACAGAGCCCACAGACTGAATGCAGCTTGGGCTAATTAGAATCCACTCCACAGAAAATACTGAAACAGGAAAATGAATGTTTCTGCTTTGGAGTGAAACCTTTGCATTTTGTGTCTAGTGTGTGTTCTGAAATATTATTTTGAAAGAAAAAAAATTAAAATTACATTTTTATCAACACAAAAATTGCGGAGGTTTCTGGGCTGATCTATCTACTCTCAGGCCTAAGGGGAGTCAACTTAATGGGCACAAAAATCAAGGATTGATGACAGAAAATGTAAAAGGGTGTAATTAAGTTGCCACATTTCTGCAGGATATTTAAACTTGTCTGTATTGATATTTTTCAACAACAAAGAATACCACACCCACATTTAAGCTATTCTTTTTATTCACTGAATCTTTCAATTGCATTCTGCTTTTCTGCTTACTTTCAATTTCATCCAGGGAATGACCAGCTTTGTGCTGTGAAAAAATATTTGAACCAGGCAAAACACATTTCTTTTCCTTGACAGATGCAAGAATTTAATTATGGAAATATTATAGAATAGTTGCTAAATTCAATTACTTACAGATTCATCTGTATCTGTCCAATATTCTTTATGGTTTTTCACTTGAAGTGACATTTTTTTGACAGCTGTCTATTCTACTGCTTGTAAGTAAAATAACTTAATTAAAGTTGCTGCCATAGGTCTATTAATAACATCATACCAGATACTAGGAATTTTGCCCAAACAAGTACTGCAAGTCAGATTCTTAAGCTATTTTGGCATTTTTTTAAAAAAAACCCCATAAACCTATCAAAAAGGTTGTTTTAAAAGCTTTAGGTGTATGAGTAAGTTTGAATGCCTAGTATCTTAAAGATTGTGTGATTGCATCTTGAATTCATATTATTAAATAGCAGTGCCATTGCATTTATGATAATGTCAAATAAATTGTTCCAAGTTTTATTGATTTCCATTGTTTTTAGAGTATGTTAAACAGGAAAAAAAAAGTGTAGTAATTGAGCAGATTAAGTATGTTGACATTCCTCACTTTATGAGACTGACATCTACCAATGAAACATTGCACAGTGCTTCAGCTCATTAAATTGAGTTTATCAGCTATTTCATGAATTTCTGTTATTGTCAAATTTGGCTCAAAAACCTACATCAGGGAGGAAACTTAGATGGAAAAAAATGTTTATCTAGACATTTCTCAATGAAATTAAGAAATTAATAAATAGTTTTCATTATATTAAATAATGAATCTCAAACTTCAAATAGTTTATTAAAGAGAAATTAATATTTTAAATTATTGTCTCATCTAGGTCATATTGAGTTTTATTTGAAATAGAGGCCAGGCTAAATGTCTTATGATCAATGCTTTGGTGATCCACATTCAGTTTCTAGATGAGCTAGAAATATTCCAATTGATTGTCAAGAAACCATTCTAACTTTAAGTTAGACTTTATGTGAAAAAGGAAGTTGGTAATTAAAGAAAAATATGTTGCTTTTTTCCAGCATAAAATTGGTTCATATTGGAACAAATTATTACTTATTTTTAGCAAAAGGTCCCAGTAGAACTCCTGCCTGCTTGCTTACTTTTTTTAAAGAATTCATGATACAAGATTGCAGCTTATTTTCCCTAGAAAAGCTTGTCCAGGAATTTCGTGTCTTAAAGATACAAACTTATAGCAAGTGCAAAGACAATGTATTTCAATGGCAGGAGTATAGAGAGAAAAATTGATATTAAAAAGTATTATCATTCTTAAGAATTCTTAAGGTATAACAAAAAGTTCACATAGTGGTGAATAGAAAGGGATATAGCATCCCACAAGATTCAGTCAACACATGTATATTCCAGTACCTTCATTTGGGCTTAGAAGACTGCTAGTTTTTACAAAAACTTAATTTTCATCAGAAAATGCTCTAGAATGTAATTGTGCCAAATTTAAAAGATGAAATTTCTTCATATGCGTTTAGAATTGAAATAGGATTTTCATACATTTTCAGAGTCCCTACACTCTCAGACAAATATTTATGACAGGAAATAATTTGAAACACTTTTAAAAAATACATTATTTAGAAGCTTTATGGTTTTAGCATATCCCCCCCCCCCCCCGAATGGTTCAGAAATTAAAGGATAATGTAATTAAAGGATAAATGTCATGATATTTTTAGAAATGTTATAGATGTTTTGCAAAACTATTTTGAAACTCGGCTTGAGCTTCTTCAACCACAACAAAATTCCCACTACTTTCAAACAGCTGTCCTGTTATTAGCCACTACTTGGTGACATACGAAATAGCAAAATATCTTCAAAATTATATAAGAATTTTCACTAAAACCTGCTGCATTTTTTAATTAATCATATTTTTAAAACCATGGGAAAATAATTTATTACTCTGGGACATACTAACAAAAAACTGTAGGGCTTTTGATAATCCAGCAAATAGCCTTAAGAGAAATACCAATCAAATTTGTCTTAGGATTTATTTCCAAATTGTATCCTACATCACAGTCCACTTCTACATTTCCTGTCTTCTCTGTATTTCAGGGCACTGTACCCAATACAACTGAGTGCTGAAAGTGTACAATAATATGATAGGGTAGAATTCCAGTGTTTCACTTCTTGTCTGGAATAAAATGACAAGCTATAGATCTTGAGAATGAAAATACCAGTAAATTTCACAGGAATTCATTCTGCTGTCAATTTAAATGCAGAGCTGTTTACTCTCTCTATATATAATACCACTTACCTTGTTACTCTGTTTAATGAATTCTCTTTTTATGGAAATAAGTTTTCCTTTTAACAAAAATTTAAACAAAACCAAAACATTATCTTCTAATCATGTCATATATAAAATATATATATAAAGATCTGCTTATATACATTGCATTCTGAGATACCTTCACCTGAATTTACCACATGAATTCTAGAAATACTGCGAAGCTTCTATTCACTTAGAAGAAAGTATAACAATTATTTTGAATATTTAATAAACACAAATACAGCCTCTCTCTAAATCAGACATCTGCTTGCCAGATTCAACACTGTCCTCTAAACCAGGCATACCTTTGTTATTTTTATTTCAATTATTAAGCCTCATTTAAGTAAACCTATCTTGAAATGATGCAAGTCAAAACTCTAATCTGACCTGATTTGTCTGGATATATTTCTAGTTGATAAAATAATACCAGCACATACCTCAGGACATTGTAATTCACACAGACACACACACATGCAGATATACACACATACCCATGGAGCTTTCCGAATTTCTCCATTGTCTGCAAAGAGATTCTAGATTACCATGTTTGATTAGGTGCCAGCACTCTATAGTAGTCAAAATAGGCCTGATGATTTCCTCTCCTTCCTGTATACCGGTTCTTAAATGAAGTTAGCTATTCTGTTGGGTCAGGTTTTAAATGAGAGACACTTCAACAAACAGGTTCTCTGGAGTACTTTCAATGGTCTGACTTCATTTAGCTATGCAACCTTCAGACCCAGTTCAATATATTTTTTTGCCTACAGTGCTGAAGCACCTTGAACATTTCATTAATTAGTGAGTAAAGATTAAAGACTAGAGAGTAAACTGAAGTAAATCACTGATTATTAATATTTAAATGACTGAATGTTCAGGGGCCAGTGAGAAAAAGCACCAGGCTGGTAGAATGTTTCTGAAATATTTAGACATTTGAAGTAAAATACATCCCTTTTATTTTAGATTTTTTTACAGCTCCTTTGAACAATTTGTGAAATATGAATTCTTTGTGACTTGTCAGTGAAGATAAATTTAATTTACCATTTTTACTAAATATTTCTTTTTCTAGTAAACTATTTCTTCCTTTCCATAATCTTCTCTGAAGATCATCAATTCCTGAATAGTCCTATCTGGAATTAATTTCTTCTGGCAAAACAATTGTAAGAATAGGATAAGTCATCAGCTAATGAGTTCTGCAATAAAAGAAAAGCTGATGGGCCTAATGGAAGCTGAGCAGATGTGGAAAGCTATTGAAGTCAAACACTGCTGGCTGATTCCTTCCAAGCTATGGTTGTTTACAAGATGCATCAGATACCAGTGAGGTGTAACAAGTGATGTGATTGTATTCTTCTTCTATGACACAGGAATGTTAGGCAAATATGCTGTCATGGCCCAAATCCATTCTGTAATGGGATTCTGTAATTCTATGATTCTTCCACCTCAGCTCTCACTGGGTTAATGTTTTCAACTTCCAATGTAATATATACTTCATCATTTTAGGCATACTTAAGTGTTACCTGATGTGATGTTTTTTTCATCTGCCATATTAAAAATAAAGAATATCACAAATACTATTTACATTAAAAATATCTTTATGATCTTTATTTATCCAGCATTTGCAATGATAGTTTTATGAGTTTGTTAACAATTTATTTCAAAATAGAATATGATTGCTTACTAATGACTGAAATAATTTATGATTCACAGAGAAACAGTTAATAATTCAGACGTGATATGTGTTTGCTTTTAAATATATTCCCCTTATACATGATAATAATGGTTTGATCACACACAGAGGCATGGTTGAGAAATTTTTCATCTGAGATGTATCTATTACAAAATATGAAAGTCTTTTCTATAATCTTTTAATCTTGAATCCAGTTTACTCCTCTATTATCCCAATTTCACCCCAGCCTAGTCTGACTGATTTCAAGGTATAAAATTCTTCTTTGAAAGAAGAATCAAGACTACTACTTTTCTGCTGCAAGCTCAGTGAGCAGGCAAGCTATGTCCAGTTTTCTCTACATTGACAATATATGCACCCCAATAGGTATATATCTGAGAGTGATACAGCTGATCCCAAGAGCCTGATATTGACACTGTGCATTTCAGAAGGTTTTACTCCCATTGGCCTTGAAAGGTCCTATGGTCCTATGGACAATTCCCTATTGTCACAGCAGAACATTTTAAATTATACTTTAAACATTCATAACCAGATTTGGCCCGCATCAGTGCTTACCTCAGTAGAGTTTCAAGCCTGTTGACGGCTGTTTTCATGACTTTGATGCAAAGAAATAATAGCCAACTTTTAGATACCTGCATCATACCAAGCTGAAAATGCAGTCCTATATCCTACCTCAATTTATGAACTTAGTTGTTAATCCTGACTAGTTTAGTGACTTAAACAGTTTTAAAGCATTCTTAAACCAGACAAAAATACTTTGCCTCTCCTTTTATTAACTATGCTTGTCAATACACTTACCATTGTATGTGTGTCCACATAAGAAATTCCATGATTTACAGTCCTTTTGTTTTTGTGCCTGTTGTTTTGTACTGCTTCAGTTTTGAAGCAAACCAGCTTGTTACCTCTGAGACAAGCCAAGGTCTGATTCTGGAGAAAGTTTGTTCCAGGAGCAGTTCCCAACAGAAAATATGGGTACCACTTTGCTGTGCCTGGCTCGCTCTGCCATCCCAACAGGGCACTTCCACATGTCCTCAAGCCATTTGCAGAACAGAGAACAGTCTGGGGTTTTTTCATTCAGAAATTCTACTCTTACAACTTTGCTAAAATTAACACCTTGTCTGAAAAGCTTTGAACCAACCCTCTTCCTATTACATACTTAATTATAATTCCATTGGTGTACTGTATATGGCTCAAAGGAGACCCAAGCCAAGAGCTATATGTTATGTATGTTCTCAAGGCACTTTCGAGGGTATTAAGCTTTATGTAGAGTAGACTCAAGGCACTCTGCTCTCTGACCTCCCTGGGTTGTTGTGCTCTTTGGCAGTACAATACAGCCCTGACTAGAATCCCTACTCTGCTAGAGTGACTTATATCACCTTCAGTAAGTTGCTTAGTTTTCATGTGTGGTAGACTAATAACAATTTCTGACCTCACAATGGCTTGAGGAGGATAAATACCTCAAAGTGAAGGTGGATGTGGCCTTCTGTCCATCTAATAGGTAGTGGCCATTAGTTTTCCATCACCCAAGACACAGATTCATGAGAGGATCCATCTTCTAGGAACAGGTGTCTGCAGCAGAGCTACTCAGGGAAACGGCTGACACAGAGGCCTCATCAGGGTTACTGATACTGTCCTGACCTGCCACTGCCATAGTGAGGGACACGTCTCCTTCACTAGCTGCTATCTCTCGCTCCCCCAGCCACTGTGCTGTTACCAGCTGGTGGGGAACAGTAGTGCCAGTGCTATGACAGAGGAGAGGAGAAAGCAGATTAATGCCACTCTCCTGGTGACTGCAGACTTGTGTCAGACTGCTCAGTGGCTAGATATTATGGTGGTGAGGGCAACTATAAATGGACTGATCTTCATCATTGCGTTTAACAACATCAGCACACCTATATTTATAACATTTGGACAAGTGTTCAGAAAGAAACCATTAATTAAGCCAATAAATGAGAATTTGAATGATTAATTAGTTCACCTAATCCCTCACTGATATTAATAGTGCGTTCTTAAATACTCTGCTGGTTGAAAGCTAGTGTCTCGGTAATGAGTAACATCAACCTGAGAACATTATTAGGCTCAGATGAAGTAATGACTAACATGACAGAGAATACATCTTACCCTATGTAAGAATGAATTCACTTCAGTGGTTATTTCCTTTTTGTCTTGTTGGGGGTTCACAAATATTGGCTGTTGAGATGCATGCTCTCACCCAAAACAGG
Source organism: Pelecanus crispus (assembly GCF_030463565.1). NCBI lineage: Eukaryota > Metazoa > Chordata > Aves > Pelecaniformes > Pelecanidae > Pelecanus > Pelecanus crispus. The sequence continues at coordinate 110,633,755 of NC_134645.1, forward strand.
AGAATGCAGTGTCTACATGTTCTGCAGGAAAAGGAGGAGGAGAAGGTGGGGGCAAAAAGGATGTTACTGACAGATCAATGCCATAGCCCATTTAACTGTGAGGTTCTTCTAAAACACCATGAGTCATTTACCTGAACAAGTCAGTCAAGCAACCTAAAAAGTAGAAGGTGCTTTGCCTCAGGCAAGTAGCTTGTTCTTAATCTTCCTTTTTTCCCTGGTTGCTATGGGGAAAATAGACAATTATCTCTAATGCAGAGCCAAAAAAGAAAGGCCAAAAAAAAGTATAAATCCCTGCAGCCTATAGCTATTTGTCACACTGAGGGAACTGCCTTTTACAGCTACCACTGTTCACAGGGTGGCTTTGAAACTGTAGAGATCTTAAGAGAAAATGCTGTCTAGAAAACCTCTAATAGCTTTTCTTTTTTTTTTTTCTTTTTTTTCCTTTGCCCCTCCCCCCCCATTTGGCTTTTCCAACTTCATACAGTGTTTGTGCAGAGTAATTTGCATTCATCAGGAGAATGGTCTGCAGGGTGTTAATTGTAAAGTGGGCACTTCGGTATATATTGGAATTGAAGAACATAATTCTATATGTTAAAACCAGAAAGTAAAGCTGAAGAATGGAGATGTTCATCCTTACATTATCTTCTTTCTCTCACCCTTCCTTTTCTTCCCTTGCCTTGCCCTTCCAGACATACTAGTGTCATGGTTTAACATTATTCTCATACTAAATCCAAAACACAGCACTATGCCAGCTACTAGGAAGAAAATTAACCCTATCCCAGCCAAAAGCAGGACAACTAACTTTTGCAATCACTGAAGGGCTTTTTTTTTTTCTTTCAGATTTATGATAAATCCTCAACAAATAGGCTTCAGTGACACATGTGCGTGCATTATATAATCCTACATTTTAAAGGATGGTAGGGATCGTCAGTAGCTTTCTCCCACACACAGTACCAAACACAGAATGTGAGTATTATATAGAGAAAGTCACTTTATTCACAGCCATTCCCACCTCTACAGATGTGGTACTATTACACCCTTTTGACTGTCTACATCTTTTCTATTTATTTATTTCAGAAATTGAATTGTCAAGTGGCAGTATTACATGGATGTTGTCCCTCTTCTGCCAGTTAATTTAAGATTCTCAAAGAAAACATTAATGGCTAAAATACATGCTTTTAATAAAAGATCTGGAAAAGGTAGGTGACAATGGGTTGTTGAGATTTCCGGATGATGTGAACTTGTACCCAACTGGGAATTTGGGTAGTAGAAGAGCTAATTGAATACCACTTTAAATGAAACATACTGCAATGAACAGAAGAAAGAATAACCTACACTTTCCCTAGAAACTTCGATCTTAGAAGACTTCAGAAAATTTAAGTGATTATAATTCTAAAAGGCATTTTAACCTCATGGCAAAATATAGGTGAAAACCTACTTAGAAGAAATTACAGTTTTTTCTGCAGTTTATCTCAGCCACCCGCCTGTTGTTTTGTGGTGTCACATGTGAGGATGACTTGTAAACTTTCTTGGTCAGAATTCACATGCCATTAAGATGTACTGTGAGGCATTTAGTATTAGAGGTTGATAGTACTTCCTTTTCAAAAATAAAAAGGCCTTTCAAAGAATTCATGGTTGTTACAGCAAAATATAACTTCTGGTGAAATTTTCTGGCACTCAGTCACCTATAACCAAAAAGATTCTGATCTTAGTTCTAATCGTGTCTCTCTTATTTTATATTTTCCAGCAATGGGGAGACAGAAGAACTATTTTTTATTTGTTATGATTGAGTCTTCAGCAAAATGTGAATACTATTTTTAAGAAATTGAAGGACTTAAATTTCATTTAAAAAATCTTACAAAATGCAAATTTTCATTTAGCTCTAGCACTTTTTTCATCATCACACATTCAAAATTACTAATAAGGAAGCATCCAGAAACAAAACAACAATCATCCCTGAAATCTTGAATATTAAAAAGGAACTAGCTAGCAAAAGCCAAACAGTTTTAAATCAGATTAAATACCTAACAAATATTTTGGAAATGTACCAAAGTCACCATGTTCAGATTATTTTTAGACCTAGAGTCCCTGGCAGTTAATGAAAACACATATATAGTTTTTATTTAAATCTCTGTTCATTTAAGTAAGAAGAGTCCTAAGATTAGCTGCTCCAGGGGAAAAAAAAAAAAATATTAGAAGAAGTTATAGCAATGTTATCTTTATTTATACATTTCTTAATGCAAGTTATTTGAACCTCTGATTTCAGCACCTGGAGCCCCATTTTGAGACTGGTATTACCAGCTGAATGAAGACAATATGCAATAGCACCCAGCTTTAATCTCTGTAGTTTAATAGGGACACTCCAGAAAAATCTCTTACCCTTATATACAGAACATATAGACAAGAATCTTGACTGCTTGGAACTGCCCTACTCCAGGTGTTCCCTCCTGCTGAAAAGCATAACAGACTGGGAAATAGAAAATAAGGGAACTTTTATGGGAATTATTTAAAACTTTAAGAATATAAGAAATTAATGCAACATTTCTAAACATGTTACTTAATGCTTACTGGCCCAGATTATATCTGACTAAGTATGTAAGTATGTATTAGTTCCCTATCTGTCCCAATACAGATAGGACATGGTCTGTCACACCCAGCTAAAACAAGTGTAAGCATCAGAGCCTCAGAGGATGATTCACAAACCTAATCTGATTGTTTAAGTGTCCTTTTTAAGTACTCTCTCAAGAAATGTTGTCAACAATTAAGACTATGCCTATTTAAGCAATTAGTATTGATCATAAATTGCTCTATAGGTGTTGAGAAAGGTTTTGTTTTGGATGTGGTCTTTAATTATCTGTCTGTCATACCTAGACAGACATATCCAGTTCAATCTTTGCTGCACTGACTAAAATAGTGTCTGATATGACTGAAAACCACAGCAGAGAAGAAGAAGTGCAGGCACCAGTTTTGGGGAACCGTAAGGTAAGCAGTGTGTACTGTGGCATTACATTCTTTGAAAACTGTGAAATTAACATTTGTTCCTCTGGATTGTGGCTAACTCTCACCACTTAGACCAGAGTAAAACTCCAGTTGAGGTCCAGTGCTATTTGTACTGGAAAAGGAAATTTTGACACTAATAAACACCAAGAAAAATATATTGGACCAAAATCACTTATGCATGTAACTCAGATATATGTCCATAGAGATAGTATTTGAGCAGTCACAACAAATATACATTCTTGACTGAATAAATACAAGTGGAACTTCTTGTTTTCATCAACCTACTTCACACAGTATTATTCAGCTTTATGGGCTTCAGCCAATTAAGTTACCTATTTTTTTCTGAAACATTTTCTCATGCACATTCATAACTCATATACCATACTTTATAGTTAGAAAGGAGTGGGAGGCATTCATGGTTTCTTTGCTTTGGTTTTTGCACAGTTTATGACGCACAGGGAATTGGAAGGCTGGTTAATCTTTAAATCAACTACTAAAAAAGAATATTATTAAGATATTTTAACTGATTTACCCTTTAATAGCTATAAGATTTTCTCTCTGTTGCTTTTTTTTTTTTTTTTCTGAGTCCATCCTGTGGGGATTTTTTCTTTTAGTCTGATGTTAATTGCTTCTTGAAAATGGCAAAACCTATATATTTTATAACTTCCCCAGTAAGGATGGAAAATGTCTACAAACTTTGAGGAGCACAGCTGCATTTTGCAAGTCAGTAGACAAAATGTCTTTACTGGATGTCTTTACCGTTGTGTTCAAAAAACGGGTAGATGTGGCACTTTGGGACATGGTTTAGTCTAATCTACCCTTGATTGGCTTAGAGTAGACTTGGTAGTGTAGGTTAATGGTTGGACTGGATGATCTTAAAGGTCTTTTCCAACCTAAACGATTTTATGATTCTATGGATATTATGTTATTCCCATCTTTTTTCTCTGATAACCTTAAATCAGGTTCTGTAACAGTTCTTTCCAATTAGTTTATTTATGGTGGTGGAGTATATATATTTTTTTTTCTGTATGGAAATATGAATTATAACACACATGAGAGGTGTTTTTCCTGTGTTGTTAAAAATTTCTTTCCCTGCCACACCAGATAATATGTACTCATCCTTGCCTTTGGTAATGTAACAGGCAATTAACTTTGAACCCATGCTGCATATAGAAATGAAGACAATTTATATAATTCAAACAGTGTGGAAGCCACATATGTGTTTGCAGACAGAACTGGCTCCATAGTGATATCTCCTGATGCTGTGCTAGTAATTAGTATGATTCACATTTTTGTTTGCTGTGTGCTAAAAAGTTTGGAAGTACTGAAATTTTATTATGAAAGGTTTTGCTGTTGGGGCAATTTGTTGACTTTGTGTGATACATACACTGCCATTTTCACATTCCTTTGTATGTATTGTGTCCTAGCAGTAATTTTGTTTGTTTAAGCATAAGAAACCTAAGTACAAGTCGAGTTTCAGTATACCATAATGGAATTATCCTGATACCATTTAGATGGCTGAGTCTGTATTCAGTAAGGCAGAAAGATATGGAGCAAGTGTGTTAGAAAGATGAATACTGATAAAGGGAATAATAAAAAGGAAAGTTACAGCAATTGGTATTGCAATATGTAGGGTTATGGCTGCAGATCATAAAGTTGCACACAAAAAAAGAAAACAAGTTACCTTTGTGCCTTTTCCACTTCCTGAGTCTCGAGGAGTATTTGGGAATAACAGTCATGTTCTTGCTTCTGCAGGCAAGGATCTCTTTGCAAGGAAGTATATTTAGGATGTGTGGAAATGGTACCTAGACAAACTCTGAAGGATATAATATAGCAACACCTTCTGCCATTGCTCCAACTCTGCCACATAAAGGTTCTACAGCTCAGGGAAAACATCTGGTGAAAAACATTTGCATTTCTAGCACCTTGATGTAACCACAGGAGCCTATTTGGACCACTATGGAAAGAAAAAAAAAGCACGGGGAGGGGGGAGGGTTATTTTCTGTAGAGAGTTTGAAATACATTGAAAACAGTCTTAATCTATTTCATGTCCTTTTTTTCCCTCTCTTTTTGAATAACAAGCAATCTAGGTGATTTATTAGAGCGTCAGGAAGATGAGCGCAGGACTGCTTTTTTCCAGTGAAGAAGAAAAGAATTTAGGACTCTGACAAAAGCTCCTTGCTGCCAGCATGAGTTTTTCCATGGAGTATACAGGGCTTTGAGTCAAGGAACAGCCCTCCCTTAGCTTGAACTCCAGAAATGAAAGACAATGAAAAGACAAAGCAAAACAATACAAGGATTACTAAGAATCCCTCGATTTGATTTATTATGGTATTAATATGTACATTTTATATTAATATTTTTCATCTTAACTACATTTGAAGGTTTTTGAGAAAGAAATTACCTTGGACTGCTGCAGGATAATCTACTAAATAGACATAATGCAGAGATATCTCTATACTCTGTACTTACCTACCACTCAGGTAAGTAGCATTCAGAACAATCCCAGTGTTAACATTAATCTAATCACAGATCACATCTGTGCATACAGATGAAGGAATAAACTGAAATGCATTTGCAACCTGTGTGGGGACATTGCTAGCTACCAGAGACGTCCATCCAGTCCTCTTCTTATTTTTGGATGCAATATTTTTTTTGTCTAGAGTAGGCAAAAGATTAATTTCTTACATATGCTACTCAATTATTTATACTCAAAGACGGCAGTTACTGTTGTCACTGTGGGCTGTTTACTGGTGTTCCTGTGTTAACAAAAATTCAGTGATGATAACTACTTTACTAATAAAAATCAAAACATTAAAACACAGTTATAATAGGTGAAGTAGTTATAGAGACAAACAAAACAACCAATTTAGATAAATTTAGTACCCGTTTCTTGTAAACAGTGAAATGTATACTACTAAGAGTTAAATTTGTTTTTCAGGGAAGATTGTCTTCATCTAAAACTTCAACATTTTATTAACTCTGTTATTATTTTAAGATCTGAGTGAAACACGGGAGCTGTTGAAGTAAAAGCAATATCCACATTAGCTTGGTCACAGGCTGTTAAAAGAAATCCATGGTTAGTTGTAATACATTTCAGTAACATTTAACAGACATACTACTTCTTTCTTATATGTGATTTAATGCCAGAACTTTTAAATATTTGTATCACAGCTAACAGACTAATAGAAAACATTAACTCTTACAAAAAGAAAAGAGGTCAAGGCATTTTTCTTTTGGTACTGCTGATGGTAGTGTTTAAAATAGTTCTCTTTCTGTGTGTAAACCCAAATTAGATTACTGCTCTTTAAGTTTCAAATAACACAAAATGGGATAGTTTGTCCTGAAAGAAGAATGTTGATTAAAAGCAATGGTAAACAAAATAATCTAACATTAGGGGAATAATCAAATAAACGTGTTGCTGCCTTTCTTTCTTGATGCAAGGAGATATTTTTCTGCCACACTGGTGAATGACAGTCTTTTTCTCAGTCAGGGTATCCTGACATAACTTTAGCATACATCTATCATTAGAAATAGTAAAAGAAGTTATCTTTATGTGGGAACTGTAAAATTATTTTTGGATAATAGTGTCATGCATAATATTGTTTTAAATAGAATGTATGTTAATATTAAATAAAACTTTCTTATTCATAATATAAAAAATAATTTATTCTAATCATTGACAGAGGTAGATAGTACCATCCCATACTTGATTGTTTTGAAAAGAAAGAATGGTTTTGAAACCCATTCTGATTTAAAAATTTGCATTCTATTATACAAATAAAAAAAAATTCTTAAGTGGATTACGAGATTGCTCACTGGCAGATCTTAAAAGATAATGGTCTGTTAGGAGTCATTATCAAACCAACATTTAGGTTTAGGTTTAGATTTAGGTTCTTCAGAAAAAAAAAAAACCCAAAGCAACCAACTTAGACAAAGGAAAGACAGGCACTGAGGAAGAAAGAGTAAAGGTAAACTTACAGACTGTGGTGCATTTTAGAAAACTGTATACAGTTTGCGGGACTATTTAAAAAATTGCATTAAAAAACCCCAATTAAATCATTGAATAAAACATCTACTATTTCCAATATCTAATATTGTTATTAATTAAAGATTAACAAGAAACTGAAAAATCATTCTGCTTAGTTTAACAAAAAAGTTTTATAAGGACTTGTTACAGCATGGAAATAGCTTCATGTGGAGTAAACGTATTGTACTAAAGTGCAATATACAAAGACTGAAAGTGTTGATGAAATGTTATAGCCTGAGATATATCCAATAGTATAGTTGACAATGAGAAATTACCACTAATATTAAAAATTTTATAGGGTCCAGAAATACATGAAAGACATGAGCAGAAGGGCCCCAAACTGTGTGTAATAGTTCCAGAGAAAAGATATCATTGAATACTGATTCATGACATACTGGATTTTTGCCTTAGCAAACAAGAATTTAATTACATACATTTACACAAACTGTATAACATCTCCAAAAGGAAAACATCAGAAGACAGTCTCCCAGTTAAGGCAAAACCTCTAACACAATTTGAAAACCTTGTTTCAACTCCTTGTTGCTGAACAAGTTGCTCTATGACTTCCTTAACAAACAGGTTATGGGCTATGTTAATCTAATTGTCTCCCTTATTCTTCTGGTGGTTTTGGAGTGAGGATGTGAAACTGTTATTCCTTGTTTCACTATAGATTTTCATGTTCACCTCACTGAACTGAGCTGAAAAGTGATTTGATTCCTGACATGTCACTGTTACTTGCTGTTACATGTTTTCCTTCTTGTCTTCTCTGTGTATTCCTGTGCTTTTCTTCCTCACTCTTTGGCTTTTCCAAGAATTTCCTGCAGCTAACGATCTCACTATGACTAACACACTTCTGTGAAATTTTGAGTAAGAGATAAGCAACTCATGTGCCTATAAATATTTTATAACATGCTGGTTTCTGACTAATAGACTGTCAGCAGTAGGCTCTAAGGTAGATTTGTAATGATAGACAATTTCAAATACGTTGTAATAAACTGAAGAGTTGTCCTGGTTTCAGCTGGGATAGAATTAATTTTCTTCCTAGCAGCAGGCATAGTGCTGTGTTTTGGATGATTTAGTAGGAGAAGAATGTTGATAACACACTGATGGTTTAGTTGTTGCTAAGTACTGCTTATGCTAGTCAAGGACTTTTCAGCTTCCCGTGCTCTGCCAGGCGCACAAGAAACTGGGAGGGGGCACAGCCAGAAGAGTTGATCCAAACTGACCAAAGGGCTACTCCATACCATATGACATCATGCTCAGTATATAAACTGGGGGGAGTTGGCTGGGGAGCAGCGATCGCTGCTCGGGAACTGTCTGGGTATCAGTCGGCGGGTGGTGAGCAATTGCATTGTGCATCACTTGCTTCGTGTATTATTATTATTATTATCATCATCATTATATTGTTATTATTATCATTACTATTTTACTTTATTTCAATTCTTAAACTGTTCTTATCTCAACCCAGGAGTGTTTTTCACTCTTACTCCTCTGATTCTCCCCCCCATCCCATCGGGGTAAGGGGAGTGAGCGAGCGGCTGCGTGGTGCTGAGTTGCTGGCTGGGGCTGAACCACGACAAGAGTGAATGAAAATTACACAAAGGCTGGGTTTGCCCAGATACCCACATGCAAGTTTTTCCCAAAATAAATAAATAGACAGATAGATAGATAGGTAAATAAATAAATATGGTGCTTTTTGTCCAGGAAATTTAGTCACATTTCATTGCTGTGTGTCAACGGTGCTAAACAGACTTAGTTTGCCTGTGTGCATGCAAGCATTTTCCTTGTTCCTCCTGAATTTCATAATGAAACTCATATTAAAATGAACACAACAGATACAAGTCAAAACCACAGAATTATTAAGCCAATTGATTGAGAAATTATAACTCACTCACCAGATTTCTTGAGGTTTGCTTCCACCCTGGATTAATCTTACAGGTAGGATAATTCAAGACAATTGCAAACTACACAATCAAAACTATTCTTCTGCAGTATAAGTCAAAAAGTGCTTTCTTACTAAATGTCTGTAACATAAATATATTGCAGAATCTTATCAGAAATCATGGTCAGGAGCTATGAAAAACAGACAAGTATCACAAGAAATATAAATACCTTCTAAATAAAGAAATTACAATTTATAATGAACTTTGGATTCTTAGTTTCATTCTGGTTTTCAAGGCCAGATCATAGCCTGAGGTTTAATTTTTATTATTATTTTTTATTATTAATAATTAAGTTGACTTTCAAGAGTTAGCCAGAAGCTTTTGGGAGCTGGAGGCTTACAAACACAGTCATCACATAGCTCTCATTAATTCCTTACTGCAGCACTACTGCAGTGATTAGTGTCACCTGCGTAAGATCCCAAGCTCATCATTGCTTAGTAAGTCACAGAAATCTTACTCAGATCTACTTAATGGATGGAGGTTCTGGAGATGAGATGTGGCTGACTTTTCAATCCCTGCCAAAAAAAACCAAAGCAAAATGTTCAATTTCTAGGCTGTCTTTTCTAGCCTTAATATTTGCTTTACTGCAGGTAGAACTGTATTGTTAAAAAGTTGCCTAAACACCAGGTTTATATGTAAAACTATCTTCCACTTTTCAAATAGATCTGGTAGTATGAGTGTTTAGCTTAGCACTGGGGAAAGGTAAAGATTTGGTAGTGTCTTGCACAATGGATGCAATTTTAGTCTTGACTTGGAAGCATCTTGGATATCAATTACTGGGGCTTGGGCAATACTCAGAAATAAGCTTATTATACTTTTTCACTGAGAATCAGATCTTGGATGGCATAATTCCTGCAGGTGTCTACATAAAGCAACTTCACTTTCATTAAAGGTCTATGCAGAGATTTCAAACAGTGAACAGTGAACAAATGTATGAATTTTTAACTGAACAGCAGTTTTAGCTTCTCTCTACTGTTTACTGATCTAAGCTTTCACAAGCTTTTAATCCTCAAAGAGCTAAGAAGTTCAATCAAAGCCTAAATTAGAGGTCTTGGCAAAAAGGCCATATCGACTCCACTCCAGAAAACAAGTCGTCATTTCCAGCAATGACATAAGAGAAGTTTTGTTAAAATAGAAAATAAAAACAAAAAAATTTGTGATTACTAATATCTTTCTGAGAAAATATAGAAAAGGAGGAAACTGTGAGGTTATCACAAAAAGTTATTCATTACACGTCATTCCTCATTTGTCACCCATGAAAAGATAAGGACTTGGCTGGATTCAAGGTGCAAGACTCAAAATAAAATGTAGTTTAGATACAACTGCCTAAGATAATAATGCTGTCTTAGACACCTTAGGGCATCCTGCCTGGCTTCTGGCTGCCTCTCCAGAAGCGTGAGGGTCCCTTGGAAGTCTTGTGTGAAATCTACAAGTCACTGGGGGTGTCTCAGGTAACCCTGAGCATATCAAAGAGCACTGGACACCTATTAACCCAGCTGAACTGAGGCTTAATGTTAAATGCTGCAGAGTGTCCAGACTGGTCTCCCACTACAGCTTCCAGAAGTCTTCAGGTCTCACTGACACCTGTGTCACGTCTTTGAACCCAACTGAGTTGTTTTAAGTTTCTCTTGGCTGATTTAATGCAACTATATCCCACCTAAGACACCACTGATGAGTGAGCTGAATGTCTCAGTTTTTACACTGACTAATGAGTTTGATCTCTAGTCACCTTTAGACACACAAATTTAAATGTCTTGAGACAGAATTGAATCCTTCTATAATAACCTCCATGTTTCAAAATGAAGCAATATCATAGGCCGATAAAAGTTGACATTGTTAAAGCTAATCTAATAGCACTTAAAGGAGCTATCCAAACTGGTAAACCACTTTACCTGGTGAGTACCTGCAATGGGTCTGGCCGGGATGGAGTTAATTTTCTCCGTAGCAGCCGCTATGTTGCTGTGGTTTTGATTTGTGACTAAACCAGCGTTGATAACACACCAGCATTTCAGCTATTGCTGAGCAGTACTTACAGAGTGTCAAGGTTTTATCTTTTTCCCACTTTGCCCCTGGAGTAGGCTGGGGGGTACACAAGAACTCGGGAGGGGTCACATGCAGGACAGCGAACCTGAGCTGACCAAAGGGCTAGTCCATGCCATATAACATCATGCTAAGCAATAAAAAGTGAGAGGAGGAGTTTTTTTGGGGAAGGTAGCAATTTCTGGGAGACTGGGTTGGCATCAATCTGCTTGGGGGAGGTGGTACATAATTGCCATTGCATCACTTGGGTGGTTTTTTTTCTTTCTTCTTCTTCCACTTGTTAAACTATCTTTATCTTGACCCACGAGGGATTTTTTTGCTTTTGTTTTTCCTATTGTCTCCCCTAACCCACTGGGATGAGGACAGTCCCTCAGTGAGCAGCTGTGTGGTGCTTAGCTGCTGGCTGCGGTTAGCCTACCACACCACCATACTAAATATACATGGTCTGTAGTCTTCAGCAGGATAAAGAACAAAGTTTTGTGGAAAACCGTCATCTTACCTTGCTGACAAGACAATGATGTTAAAAACCCACTCTTTTCATGCCAATATCCTGTCTGCATTGCCAAAGTTTGCAACAACTAATGTTTTCTAGGAACAGCAACAGCAAATGACCCAGAAGTGCTGGATATAGGAGTTGAATGCTCCTTTAGTGAGTTTGCTGATGATAACAAACTGGCAGGTGCTGTTGACTCTCCTGAGAGATAAGATGCCTTGCAGAGGGATCTAGATAGATTGGAGCATTTGGCAATCATCAATGGCATGAAATTTAAAAAGTCCAAGTGCCAGATTCTGCACCTGGGATGCAGTAATGTTGGGCACAAGTATAAACTGGGAGAGGAGTGGCTGGAGAGCAGCCCTTCAGAAAGTGATGTGGGGGTGCTGTTTGACAGCAGGCTCAATATGAGTCAGCAGTGTGTCCTGGCAGCCAAGAATCATAGAATGCTTTGGGTTGGAAGGGACCTTGAAAGATCATCAAGCCCAACCCCCCCTGCAGTGAGCAGGGATTGAACCTGTGAACTTGGCATTATTAGCACCATGTTCTAACCAACTGAGCTAACCCGGCTGGTCAAAGGCAAACTGCATCCTGGGGTGTGTCAAACACACTATAACCAGCCAGTCAAAAGAGGTGATTATCTCGCTGTGTTGGTGCAGTCTCACCTTGAGTACTGTGGGCAATTCTGGGCCCTATAATGTAAGAAGGGTATTAAGGTCCTTGAATGCATCCAGAGGAAGACAACAAATCTGGTGAAAGGGCTGGAAGGCATGTCCTGTGAGGAGTGGCTAAAGACGCTGGGCTTGTCTAGTTTAGAGAAAAAGAGGCTCAGGGGTGACCTTATTGCTCTCTACAGCTTCCTGAGGAGGGGAAGGGGAGAGGGAGGTGCTGACCTCTTCTCCCTGGTATCTAATGACACAATGCATGGGAATGGTTCAAAGCTGCATCAGGGAACGTTCAGACTTGACATTAGGAAGCACTTCTTTACCGAGAGGGTGTTCAAACACTGGAACAGGGTTCCTAGAGAGGTGGTTGTTGCCCCAAGCCTGTCAATGTTTAAGAGGCATTTGGACAATACCCTTAGTAACATGTTGTAACTTTTGGTCAGCCCTGAAGAGGTTAGGCAGTTGGACTAAATGATCATTGTAAATCCCTTGCAACTGAACTATTCTATTTGTATTGTATTGTATTGTATTGTATTGTATTGTATTGTATTGTATTGTATTGTATTCTATTCTATTCTATTCTATTCTATTCTGTTCTTTTCTAAATGTCTTGTACACTAGGGTTCCTCAGATAATGCAAGGAGTTTATGATCAGGTAACTGCATTAAGCACCCAGGGGAAGAATCATCTCAAGATTAGACAGTTGTGTGTAGGTGTCCATATGTGTGCTAGTAGAAGACATTTATCTCCCATTATTGTCAATGGGCATCTAACGAGGCCCACAGTGGTCTGAACACAGGGATCCAGTGTCATTTCAGATGTGGTGTCTGGCTCCCAGGAGTTGCTCTAGTGTCATGCAGGGAACCCATAAACCCTGTGCCATGTCTGATAGCCCCATGTAGATACTTTGAAAGCCCTATGGTGTCTCATATGAAATTAGACACCTATATTTGGACAACTCAATGTGATGTTCATCAATAAAGCCAATAGAACCTAGAAAGAAATTTATCTCACTGTAAAACAGTCATTTTGTTCAGGAATCAGTTGTTTAAACACTGGTGTTTTGTGTTATTTCAGGATATTCAGGATGTGCATGGGGCTGTAAATATGACATGCCATTTACAGGAGATCCATGCCATTCTATGACAGCAACTGGAGGCCCGGCGAAAATACTCCACTAATAAAATGAATGCGATAATACACCAGATACTGTTTATGTTACTGAGTCCTGGATGAGTCCCGGTATATGTGATCTCTCTGTAGACATGTATACATAGAAATCTAAATAAAGGCACCTTAGTTACTGAATCTTATTCCTGCTACCCTCTTCCATCACACTAGGCATATATTTTCTGCTCACGCTAGAAACTCTCACAGTTAGAGATCATCTTTTTAATCTATACTTTAACTGGACCAAAGAAGCTGGTCAGTATTTAGATTCTTGGGGGCTGCAATATATAAATGTTTTATGTACCACATGCTTGAGGGTAAAATGATCTAGCCTCTTTTTTTTTTTTTTAAACCTCTCAACAATGTAGCATATCAGAGCATAAAGGCTGTTGTGCAGAGGCTATGCTGACTACTAGATAATGCTGCAGGCTACATGCTCAGTAATACAGACCTTGATCGCATTGGCAAATTCCTCCTTGCAATGGCTTCCTACCAAATTTTAAATCAAATTTTAACCTGCTGTTTCTGTGGTGCTCTAGTATTGTAATTATAACATTGATATAATATTCCATGAGTTCTACCCACTGCCTTGGAGAGCAGCCTCATAAACTGCTCACAGTTTGTCCCTTAGTCTATAATGAGCGGAGAGACTGAGAAAATTCATCCCTCCATTGATTTTCGCAGAGTAACATCAAGCAGAGATTAAGATCAGTATCATATTTTAACTCATCTGTGGCTGCAATGTATTTTGCAGTCCAAGAAATCTTTCAGTGGGAGTTCTGAGGGCAGGTAATTAAACTGAAACAAAACCAAACCCGAAAGTATTTTGGGACAGAGATTGGAAGAATTATGAGATATTATCCAATGCGTTGCTTAAAATAACAGGAGACTGGACTAATTGACCAAGGCAGCCCTTTGCATTGTAGAGTTTCTAATATGTTGGTGTTATTAGATACGGAATTCTTTTGCCACTCTATTTAAAAACAACACCTATATATCCTCCCACAACCTTCTTTTTACCTTAAAATTCTCTACCACTCCATAGCATAAGGAAGCCTTGTAAAAATGAACACAATTTTGTCGGAACTCCAGACAGTCTTTTGTTTGCTTGTTTGTTTTCATAACTCTGTAGATACTGTGGTATCTGGCTGTGCAGATTTTCACTCTCAGAATGGAAGCACCAGTTATTTCTAGACACTTGTTCACACAGCAAGAGGAAATACACCAGTACCAATAGTCATACAAATAATGAACATAGAAATCTTGGTTGTTCTACTGAAAGAGAAATAGAAATATTTTTAACAAATTAACATAAGTTCTTGGCTTGTTAAAACTGAATTGCAGTGCCTCAGGTGGAAAAAGAATGCATAAAATCATAGGACAAATTCAGCTGGGAGGGATTCTGCAGGTCATTTCAAAGCAAGGTTTGCTTCAAAACTAGATAAGTTTGCTATGGGGCTCATCTAGTTGAGTTTTGGAAACATCCAGGGATGGATATCCCAAAGTTTCTCTGAGCAACCTGCTCCGGGCTTTACCACTCTTATGGTGAAAAGTTGCTTCCTCATGTCCAGCTGCAATTTCCCTTGCTGCAAGTTGTGACCCTTTGTTGCAACTTGTGACCAGCACACCATGTTCTTTCACCCTGCACCTCTAGGAAAAGTCTGGTTCTATCTGCTGTATAATCTCCATTCATATAGTGGAAAATGGTAGAGATAGATTTGTTTGCAGCAGGAGGTGCTGGTCTATGACTGTCCTGGTTTTGGCTGGGATAGAGTTAATTTTCTTCCTAGCAGCAGGCATAGTGCTGTGTTTTGGATTTAGTAGGAGAAGAATGTTGATAACATGCTGATGTCTTAGTTGTTGCTGAGTACTGCTTATGCTAGTCAAGGACTTTTTCAGCTTCCCATGCTCTGCCAGGCGCACAAGAAACTGGGAGGGGGCACAGCCAGAAGAGTTGATCCAAACTGGCCAAAGGGCTATTCCATACCATATGACGTCATGCTCAGTATATAAACTGGGGGGAGTTGGCCGGGGAGCAGCGATCGCTGCTCGGGAACTGTCTGGGTATCGATCGGTGGGTGGTGAGCAATTGCATTGTGCATCACTTGCTTCGTGTATCATTATTATTATTATCATTATTATACTGTTACTATTAGCATTACTATTTTACTTTATTTCAATTGTTAAACTGTTCTTATCTCAACCCAGGAGTGTTTCTCACTCTTACTCCTCCGATTCTCTCCCCCGTCGCATCGGGGTAGGGGGAGTGAGCGAGTGGCTGCGTGGTGCTTAGTTGCTGGCTGGGGCTAAACCACGACAATGACCAACCCAGTAAAAAAGGCACTCAGACTCTGTGAAGCATCATTTAAGCACTTATTTATTAGAGTTAAAGAGAGAATAGTATAGATAATCTGACTTTCCTTCAGATACCGGGAACTTTGAGTTCATCTCATTTTACAATTGCTCCATGTACCAACCCATTGGTAATACACAGTTTGAGTCTTCCAGAAAAGTTGTGCATGAAAAAAAAGAAAGATTAAATTTGAGGGCTTCACATTTATTTTGTATGAGAGTTTGGCACTGCTTTTTTTACTTCAGTGAGTCAGGTTTTTTTACAAACAAGAAATATTTTTATTTTGTTCAGGCAGGAAAACTTCATAATCTGAAGGGAATAAATGTAAACTGACATATTTTATACATGTCATAGCATTAATATTAGACAAAATCCAGTGGTTTTGTCATTAAAACATATGCTCTACTAAGAAGGGAATATGAACTGTTGCAGGGACTTCCTGATTTGTCATTATATCTGCTTAATATCTACTGTCTGTATCTTTAAAGTACAAAATAATAAAAACAGTATTAAAACATTGTTAATAAAGACTGTTAAATATCCCATACAGCAATGTTAACTTGAAAATAAGATAAATTTATTATGAAACATTAAATGGATCCATAGCATTTATTACAACACAATGTCCTAGCTGTTCACCAGCTGGAAAAGAAATTGAAATATTCACATAAGGTTAAGTGAAGAAAAGAACCTGGTTATAAAATAAAAATAATAATAAAAAAAAATTATGAGCAACAATTCAGCAAAGTATTTGACAAATTATACTTGACTCATTTGGGGTGTATTTAGGATTGGATTTGCCACTGTGTTACTCCAGGGCTACCGGAGCATTCCATCCAACTCGTTTTCTTTAGTTATCTAAGGTTGAAATAAACTCAGATTTTAGCTCAATCAGTGAAAATTCCTACACTTTTGCTACATTTAGGAAATCAACATTAGGAATGCAGAAGCTCCATTAATAAGAAGGTAACATTTTCCAAATGAGGAAAAATGAAAACCCATTCAAAATTATATAAAGATGTATTGTTCTCAGAAATGTAATAATTGATTGTTGAAGTGCCTAATATAGTTGAAAAAATAGACATTCTCTGGTCATACAAAATTTTCCTTCAACCTCTAATGAAATTCACAATGATCTTAAATAATCTTCTTCAGAGCTTAGTTATTCTTGTCTTTTGAAAATATTTTCATGCTTAGCTTGAGTCTTTCTTTCTCTAGTTGAAGATTATTCTTTTGGTTTTTTTTTCCAATCTGGATATGGACAAAAGCTATTTCCAACAGCTTTTAAAATATTTATACATTATTATATGCTGACTCAACATCCTTCCCTTAAAGGATTCTCCTTATTTCAGTCTTTTCTTACAGATTATGTTTCAAGAACCTGATTATTGGCATTGCTCATTTCTGGACTCTGATTGTGCCGTATCTTCTTGCAGCTCATGCCTGAGACCAGCACTGCAAGTGAGCTCGAGCTCTGACTGGTGTTGAATGGAGTTGAAAGGTTATGGCACATATTTTGGCATGTTGACTCTCCAACTACATACCACTATATGTGGTACGGTCACACTGTTAAACCAAGATCTGGTTTTGCAGACCTCTTACAACAGTTTTTCCCCTATCCTTTACCTGTAGAATTGGTTGCTCCTAACTAAATGACCTAAATAACATTTGTCACAGTTTTATCTTTCTATTCTTTTTCAAGCCTTCTTTTTCTTCAAGTTATTATGATAACTTTGTTCTCTAGTGTTCTTTGATTTCCTCCTCCCTCTACCTGCAAGTTTATTGAACAGTCTGTATTTTATCATCCAGAAAATGAAAATAAAAAAATGAACTGAACTTAAGCTTCCAGAACTTTCCTTGTGAAATCCCAGATGTTGAAAGATTCTCAAAAGCCAAGGTGGAATTTCATTTGTTTGAAAAGATTTGATGTTTCACATCTAGGTAAACTGTTATTGATTTCCTTGTTGCTTTCCAGGTGCTAACAATTAGTTTGACTAATGATTTCCAGGAACTGAGGCTAAGCTGAATGATTCCTCCATTCTCCCCCTTGCTGGTGGTTCTGTGATTGTCCTATGTACCACAAAATAATTTGAAAACATGTGATTAACCTAAGTACCCTCTAATCTGTTTATTAATATTCTACATTGAGTCTCTATTATGTAGGTATCATTTGTGCTAACCACTTGTTCATATCTAACTTTATAGAAAGATGAGGAGGGGAGAGAAAAGGAGGGGTGGGGAGGGAAAGGAAGGGAAGGGAAGAAGGATAGAAGAAGAGGGGACGATCATTAAACAACTTAATATCTCTCATCTATTACCTCTCATGATCTCATGATGTACCTTGGCCATGCTTATTTGTTCTATATTACCGATTACTTATGTTTGAGAGAGGCTTGTAGCTCTGTGTATATACACACATACATAAGAACATGACAAAATATGTACTTGTATGCAAGTACGTATGTATGTATACATGTATATATGCACATACATATTGAAAAACACACACTCATACACACTTTGTAACGTAACTAGGCATACTCAATAGTATAATAATAAACATGGGAGTGATTAGATGCTGTGCTAATGAAAAACAGTCTGAAAATTTTTGCTACTTAGCAATACAGATTTGCCAAAGCATGTCAATACCAAAAGGCATATAAACTTCATCATCCAGGTAACATACTTTTCTATTCACAATTACCTTTAACTAAATTTATATTCATAATCAAATATGCAATAGCAAATGTACTAACTTCAAGATCACACAGTATCATATGAAAATCTCTGCTGTTTAAAAAACAAACTTCAAGGAATTCTTTGGAAACCTAATCCATTTTGTGTTGTCATTGATCTTTTTTTTTCTTTTTTGCCATTCAGTATTAATGAACAAAGTGCAAAATAAGGTTGTCAGTTATCCACAGGAGATTCGTGGTCCTTTGGGATTTAAGTTGCTTGATAATCCGTAAATGTGGTAACCTTTTGACTCTACCTCAAAACTATTTTGCTGCAATCTTTTTCATGAAAAGTGGATGCTGTATAAATCAAATTAGGAGTGAAAGTCTTCTCTTGCTCTGCTTTTCAGTATAGTTTATTGCAAGACTGGCTCTTTCACAGCCAGTAACTGAGCAGCTCCACTGCTCAGTTTTCCCAGATACATTATGATTTAAATTATCTATCATCCACATTTCCACATCAATGCCCAAGAAAAACTAGGATTAAGAAGATAGATAACCAGTGTAGAAATGAAGACAGATTATGGAACAAATTTTCAGTGGACATAAATGGGTGCTACTCTACAGAAGTCAATGAAAATGACTCAGTAAACATAATTGAAAACTATGGTACAATTCATCTTGCAAAAATAAACAGCTAGATACTTTTTGTACTGCACTATATATGCCTTAGTTGAGCAGATGATTTGTTCCAGAAAACAAAGAAATAAAGTCTTTTATTAAGGTGGCCCTATTCATGTTTTCAAGATGAAGTTTCTCTTTACATGTTTGATATATGGCAGGGTTGGGGGTGGGGGGGGCGAGAGGAAAAGAAAGCAGGTTGCAAAGATCTGAAGAACAGTTAAAGAGCAAGTAAAGTTAAAAAGTTGGGAAGTTGGGCAAGGAAAGTAAAGTAAAGAGAATGGGGTGGCAATGTACTGAGTCAGGGTAGAGCATGTAAGCTACTGTTGTTAAAAGGTTGTAGCCCTATAGCCTAATGAATATAAATAATACTGATTCTGAATCTAGACACAAGAAGTTGGGAGGTGGAATATAAGTGAAAATGGATGGAGAACCTGCCTGTTTTGTCTCTTAACGCCTTTGATTTCATTTCTTTTCCTAGTATAATGCATTGTATTCCCTAGAGACATAAAGTTTTTAAACACACATATCTATGAACTGCCAAATTGGTCAGTATTATGCATTGTTTTACCACCTAATTTTCTGACCCCTTTACTCATTTTATATATCATTGGGAATTTGGCCACCAGAGAGCAAAAGATGAGTTTGCAGCCAGGAGGCCTATGAGGTTCATCTCAGCGCTATATTTCCTTAACATCCTATCAATTCCCTTTAGAGGAAAATATTTTTCAAGGGTTGTTAAAGATTACAGAGAGGAACCTAATGAGATTTTCAAAGTGCCTAGACACCTAAATCCAATTAACCTTTATCTCAAGTGCCTTTAGGCCTTTCTGAAAATTCTAACCTAAGAAAATACTCACACTGGAAATATTACAGCAACATATGCAAACTTTGACAGAGAAAAATAAAAATAAAGTTGAAATCTTTTTTTTATCATGCAAAATATAATAGGCTTGAGGTTAACATTTTTGCTTTCGATTTTTGGATAGAAAAATATCTGTCAGTTTTGCATCTACTGCTGTCCCTGCCTTTCATCCTTCTTCTTCTGTGCTGCAGTTATCGATCAAACAGATTCTTTGCCAGTGTTGAAATCCTAAATTGTCTTTACATGTTGATAATAAGAGTTTAAACCCCTCTGTGTCTTCTGATATGGACTTCCTATTGCTGTGAATCATAGAGCAGCCACCACTGATTTCAGTCTGTAACCTAATGTTGCTGCAAATACTTTATAAACACGATTCTCACTGACATGACTCCTGCCTGTGTTTGAAAAAAAATGCAGGAGACTAAAATCAGGCTTGGCTTGAATTCATTAACCTCTTTGTCAGGCAGAACAGTCCCAGCTCTCTCAGCTTTTCCTCATAGGCGAAATGCTCCATTCCCTTAATCATCTTCATGGACATTCACTGGACTCTCTCCAGTACATCCTTGTCTCTCTTGCTCTGGGGAACCCAGAATTTGACACAGTATTTGAGGTGTGGCCTCACCAGCACTGAAGAGAGGGGCAGGATCACCTCCTTTGACCTGCTGGCAACTTTGTTCAGTCAGTGACAATTTTTCACAGAATGAAATGCAAAAAAGAGTTGGGTATTTTGATAAGAGACACATGAGCTTATCAGTCAGTGGAGGAGGGTTTTTTCATGTTACTTTTTCAAGTGATACACTTTTGTACTGAGCTACTTATGTTGACCATATTGTTTCTCTATACCTGTTATATGTATGCAGTTCTGTGACAACTAAAGAAATGGCATTTCCTCCATTTTTAGAAGACTCCCATTTTTCACGTGGTCCAGTCCAAGTTAAGATTTATGAACCAGCAATTACATATATTATTAGAGTAAGACAAACCTTTGATTCAACTTTTGGAAATGGATTTTTAGTAGAAAACAAAGTCCAAATATTATTGGTTTGACTACCGAGGTTTCTGGAGAGTCATGAAGATGAAGACCTAGAAGGTCTTTTTTGGGTGGCAGATCAGGTCCCTCAGCATTTGTTTATTTTAAGAGGAAAATCCAGGATGCAGCATTTAGTTTTCAGTAGGTTTCCTTATACCTGCTTTTGCTAGAGCAATTTAGTATAGATTTTTGTTTTTTGCTGTTATGATGTTTTGAAGTAGTTATGTATTTTTATTTGATTTGCTTCCTAAAATGATGTGTGTGGCCAGCTTAGGCCATACCATACAAAAGCACCCTTCCGTATGCTGCCCACAAGCAATGAAGAACTCAAGTACTGAGGATGGGAATGGAGCTGAATCAGTGATGAAATAGAATAAAACTCAGTAAGGCTGTGGACATTATTAAAAAGACCATGAACTAGTTTACAAAGTTCTCCCTATATAAAGTCAGAGTAGCTCTAATGCTGTCTGATACTTCTAAATCAACCACAAGTGGACACAGAAATCTGGTATAAGCTGCATTTATCTCTGTATGAGTTGTCTACGTACACACACGTATGCATATGTACACTTTTTTTCCTTCCTGTGCCTAAACCAGTCATAGATAGTGATGCTAAAATGATCTCTGAATGAATTCTGTTAACCAAAAGATTCATATTTCCAAAGTACTTATACAAATATAATAACATTGTAGTCGTCCTTTTTTATTATACGAGTCTCTACCATCTGCACATCAGCAGCAATTTT
Source organism: Pelecanus crispus (assembly GCF_030463565.1). Taxonomy (NCBI): domain Eukaryota; kingdom Metazoa; phylum Chordata; class Aves; order Pelecaniformes; family Pelecanidae; genus Pelecanus; species Pelecanus crispus. The sequence continues at coordinate 110,655,446 of NC_134645.1, forward strand.
TATATTAGCTTCCATGTCACTGATGACAATATTGGGTAAAATCAAGACTAAAACAGTCCTCTTGAAAATCTCCCTTTTGAGATTGATGTGACTGTGTCATTCACAGTAATATTGGAGATCATATAACCCATTCTTAAATATATCATATAGTGCCAATTCTGTATCATAATGCCATGTTTTACTAAGTCAGTGTTTTTCAAATGTCTGACTATTTTAATTTTCTTTTTCAGACAAACCAATAATTGCCAACCACATAGTTTTATTTGTCAAGGTTTCTTTTCCATAAAATCTCTTCCCTTCCATCCTTTAGTTATTTATTAATCTCCTGTTCCATCTAGGACTGATACTACAGTGCAAGTCTTTGTGTAATCCGAGTGTGTTGTCCTCACTTGCTGAATATTGACAGTAGTACGGTACAGTGCCAATCTCCTTACATCTCTGGTGCTGAAAATTGACATCAGCAGAAAAGAAATCATGCCAGTCAACTCTTTTACTATACTAAAATGTTTATCCTTTCCTGCTTACAAATTACCTCCTACATACTTATGTGGCATTCATGTGGTGGCTTCCACATAGCTCTGTTTCTGAAAAGTAATGTAGAATATGAATGAGATGCCTCTGCCTATAATATTTCTATTGTCCCAAGCTGATGAAGCAATGATCACAATATCAGCTTTCAAATGCTAAAATCAAATGATACTTTCAGAATCAAAGTCATACGATGTACCTATGCAATACTATTCTGTGGCAGTCTGTAAAACATGTATGGAAATGACTAATTTGGTAGTGTTCTGAACTCATATTTCAAACAGCTTATACAGAAGGGATGACTTTTGCAGGAGCTTACAGATATTCACAGGAATTCATTCTGTAGAGTAAGAAATTTCCTACAGGATTGTTGGTATTATGGAGTATTCAACATAATAGATAATTTACAGAGCAGACAAATTTAACCTTTATGAGAAGGTGACTTTTTTGACCTCTTTCTTCATACCCTCTCAGCTAATGAAGAGAAGTTCTGCTGTCTGGTAACCTTATGAATAAGTTGAGTCGCTGGAGTTCCATGCCCTTTTATTCAATTCAGTCTTTCTCAGAACCAAAGATGCAGTGGGTAACACCTGGAATTTTTGTCCTTTTGTGCTGACATAATGCAGCTCCTCAGTCTTCAAGCATCTTCATTCTTCTGCCTGAAGAATGATCTAGCCACACTTGAGAAAAGATTGTTAACTACCAATGTATTAATACACTACCATTTTAAATAAATGTAATTACTAAATAAAAACCTAAAGCTCATAGAGAACATATACAGGTGGCTTTATATAATATATAAACCCATCTCATACTTTTCAGCTGTTGCTACAGAAAAAAATCATATGTCTCTAATAGCAGTAAAAATGGCTAGGAAAGATTAATATTTTGTCAGTTACAAATGATTTTTTAATTTATAGAAAAAGAATCTGGTAGTGTTCAAAGCATGTTTATTTTTGGTCTGTCTTTCAGTATCATTAGATAAGAATTTTAGTATCAGAATTTCTCTCATTCATGATCTGTATTTGAATGTCTGCTGTAATAAGAGATACTTTAACATCAGTGCTTTGTATGTGCATAGCATTATTTATGGATATATTTTTAATGCTCCTCATTACTTTTGGTCTGTTAGTGACTGATTTTACCACATTTTTTCAGTGTAGGTCATGAAGTTAGTTAAATAACTAAACAAAACAGTCTTTCAGCCACTGGACATGAAGGGTGGGGAAGAGTATATAAATTAATAGTTTATAATATAATTTAATTTAGGGACATATTACAAAAATGCTTATATTCTAAAGAGCTCTTCAAAGAAAATGAGGCTTGTTACTTCATTGATAAATAAGGTTCTTCCATGATGAAGATTCCTAGGGCTTCATATTAAACTGTCTTTTTGTAAAGGTCATGTTAATTGCTGGAGCAATTTTGATGATCTCAACAGTGCCTGCAATCAGACGCAGCTGATAGGACAAATCACGTCCTGATCCCCATAATACAGACAGGGGACACTGACACTAGCATAATGCGCCTGAGTTTTGTGTAACTTTGGTCTTTTGTTGGTCTGTTGCATCCTGTCGGTTGACTTTTACCTTCTTGCAATTCATGCAGCATCACTGGATGCCCTCTGTGGCCTTGCCTGGTTATTAGTGACAAAAAACCAGAGGAGCATCTTCATTTCGAGCTTTCTCTGACTTCCCTTCTCTGATTAGAATATGAGGAGTGAAGCATAAAGAGATCCAGGACCCCTCCACATCCCCACTGAGGGCATATTAGCATTGAATAGGGCTTCCCATAGAGGAATGGTTATGGGACCATGCAATCACAAACTATCTTGTTCTGGTCTCGTGTTAACAGTCATTTCAGGTGCTGATGTTCAGTTAACAGAAACTTAGTGAAATACAGGGTGTACCAGACTACTTATATCTAGCAAATAATCATTTCTGCTATCATGCAAAGCACACTGTGAAAGCAAGTGGGCATAGAGATACTTGTGTCAATATTAGTTTGAAATAAATAACCCTGTAACTATAATGCTTTTTCAAACCTAAGTATAATATATTTAATATTTTTTCCAATTAACACATCAGAAACTGGGCCTGGGTAAATACAGAACATTTTACTGTGGGGTAATGAAGTCTAGTATGAGCTATTTTGTCTTCCTCAGTGTCCTGCTTTCGGCTGGGATAGAGTTAATTTTCTTCCTAGTAGCAGGCATAGTGCTGTATTTTGGATTTAGTAGGAGAAGAATGTTGATAACACGCTGATGTCTTAGTTGTTGCTAAGTACTGCTTATGCTAGTCAAGGACTTTTCAGCTTCCCATGCTCTGCCAGGTGCACAAGAAACTGGGAGGGGGCACAGTTGATCCATACTGGAACTATTGATCCAAACTGGCCAAAGGGCTATTCCATACCATATGACGTCATGCTCAGTATATAAACTGGGGGGCGTTGGTCAGGGGGAAGTGATCACTGCTCGGGGACTGGCTGGGTGTTAGTCAGCAGGTGGTGAGCGGTTGCATCACTTGGGTTTTTTTCCTGGGTTTTGTTTCTTTCTCTCTCTCATTGTTCTCCTTTTTGTAACTATTATTACTACTACTATTATTATTATTTTATTTCAATTATTAAACTGTTCTTATCTCAACCATGAGTTTTCTTACTCTTACCCTTCTGATTCTCTCCCCATCCAACCAGAGGGGGAGGGTAAGCAAGCAGCTGTGTGGTGCTTAGTTGCTGGCTAGGCTTAAACCATGACATAAGGTAATGTTGGCTGAATTTACGTAGAGGATTTTCATAACTGCAAAAGGATTTTGACTTCCTACCTTAGGGAGCAGAGAAGAGGGGCATTGATACGTAGGGAAACACTCCCAGGAGGAAGTCATACATCTATGTATATATATAGGTATATATTCCAAGATATAGTCGCCCAGATAAATAGCTGAATTCATGTGTCAACTAGCTGAGGTATCAATACCAATTGAATTTGACCTGCTGGAGCAGAAGAACAAAGGTAGATTTAGATACCTCCCTGATGGAAATGAGCAGAGCCTTAACATTTTGCAGGCGTGTGGCACTGAATGTGGCTGCATCAGGTAGTGATGATGAGAGGTAAGTCTCATCTAATACCTCTCTTGTTCCTCTGATGTTTGACTATTGCAAATGAATATTTGCTGAGTAAGTGTTGAAACAAGAAGCCTGCTGAAAAATAAATGGATTAAAATATTAGTTTTATATTATATAATGAAGTCTAATAGTTCTGGTCATGGTCTTCACTGTTAACTACTCTTCATTCTCTGTCCATCAGATAATACAACTGAAAAAAGTGACTCCTGATAGATGAAGTAAAGCTCTTTAACTTTGCTGGCACCACTGGCTTTGAAATTTAAGTTGCAAGGTGCATGGCTGATGACATGGCATGACAGTTGACACAGCATGACAGTTAACACTAGTTTTACATTGGCTTCACTGCAGATGCTCCTCATTTATGCAGGCAGATGTGAATTCAGAAGCAGGCCCTAAGGAACTATTTTCTCATTAAATAACTTCCTTGTTGCAAAACCTGACAAGTTGCCCATCAGACAGGGGTAAGAAAAAATATGTGAAGATAAAATCTGGTAGGAAAAAGCTATTTAAAAAGTAAAGTTATCAAAACATATATATTTATGTATATATATATGAAAAAAAATATAGATAATCTTTCAATATACTTCTGAAGAAGATGCCTTTACCCTTGCAGCCAATGATGGGGCCAAAGTAAAGTAGCCTTAAAATCTTCAACCAATGCTGCAATCACTAAACATTGTTTAAACTACCTTTCTTATCTGTATTTCAGCTACAGACAGAAAATAAGAGTGAAAGAAATGGCTCGCAAATACAGATTATTTGCTGTGAAATTGGAAATCTAGGCAGATTCAAAAATCCTTATTTAAACTTTTTTCACTTCTGCTGGCTTTTCAGAAGAACAAAATAATGAGGAAGGCTAAAAAAATCAATTCAGCTGTAGACTGCTCATAGAAGTGTGACAAAATAGACAGACATGTACCTGTTAGATACCTATTATGTGACTAGTAGCTACCTATGGCATAAAAGTGGCATTCCTGCTGCTAGCTTGATTTCTTTGTCACAGCATGACCCTTCACAAATTATAGCTTTATATCTTCCTAAAAATAACTTTAAAGTGCTTAAATGATACAATTACATAGTCATTAGTGGCACACTTTTTCTGTTTGGTGCTATGAAAACATCATACCCGTCCCAGATACTATAACTGGTCCTCTCTCTTCCTCATTTCACGTACTGTAACTCGCATAAGGTAGACACCACTGGCATTACATTTTTATTACTTTCTCCCTGAATTTACTGATAATGCTGTGGTTCTATTTTACCCAAGAATGTTTTCATTGTTTATTTTGGGGGTATGTATCCTGCCACTCCCAAGCAGAGTGGGGCTATGTTTTCCAGAATCTGTAAGAGTTCCATTGCAAATTTTTAATACAAAATTTTAGTTTTCCTCTGAACTTTGATTCCTGCCTTTGTGATTTTCTCTTTTCTATTTTTCTATTCTTGTCTTTCAACCTACTTAGCCACACGTCGCCTCTTTCTCAGCCCAAACTTAACCAAGGCCTCCCAGTTCAGACCTCACTGAAGCTCTGTGACTCTTTGTGTCTGTCCCCTTTTCCTTTCCTTGATGTATCCTGTCCTGCACGGAGACCTCACCTCTGCAAGGAAGCACACTGTCATTGAGAGAAATGCAGGAGCTCCTGCCTCCCTGCATCTCACCCTGCAGCTGGTAACAGCACCCCACTTGTCTCTCCTGAACTACCACTTAGACATGTTGTTTTTCACCTTGGCACTTCTTGTCTCTAACCAACTTAAAATGTGCAGTGCTAACAACTACTTTCTCTCCTACAGCTGTCTTCCACCCATCTTCCTGGCTTATGACATGCCATCTCAAACACTTTGTGCTCACCCTTGAGGCTTATATTGATGTTGCCCCTGCCTACATCTCTACTTTAAGTCTGTGCATATGCTCTGCACTCTGATTGTCATCATCTCAGTGTTACTTTCATCATTTTCTGTTTATTTTTACCACAGATGTCTTATACACTTGGTGATCTCCTCAAACAAGTCCTTTAATCCAGCCTGGACAAATAGTGTCTCCACGGGTGCTCACCAGGCTACCTCCTGTCCAATTACATTTCTCCCAGTCCTTTAGTCTCACAGCCCCTTTGACTCTGCTTTCTTGTTTCTTTGGTATCATCTAACAACACTGAAAAGTAAAGCCCTCTTGGTGGGATTCTTCTTTATGGAGAACATACCAGCCATATGCATGCTATTATACACAAACAACAATAAATACAAATGAATTTAGTGTTTCAGTATAATGAGAGACTGAATGAAAATGCTACACTTCCCTCTATGTGTATGGGATGTGGGGGATGATGGGTCCTAAGTAGGATAGCTTAAAAGATTTTTAATATTCTCCAGAACACCTTGTGATATCCCCAGAGTTTTAAGGAGTCCAAAGTGTTTAAGACATTGAGGTGCTGGAGCGTGTCCAAAGAAGGGCAAGGAAGCTGGTGAAGGGTCTGGAGCACAGGTCTTATGAGGAGCGGCTGAGGGAACCGGGGTTGTTTAGCCTGGAGAAAAGGAGGCTGAGGGGAGACCTTCTTGCTCTCTACAGCTACCTGAAAGGAGGTTGTAGTGAGGTGGGTGTTGGTCTCTGCTCCCAAGTAACAAGCAATAGGACAAGAGGAAATGGCCTTAAGTTGCATCAGGGGAGGTTTGGATTGGATATTAGGAGAAATTTCTTTGCTGAAAGGGTTATCAAGCATTGGAACAAGCTGCCCAGGGAAGTGGTTGAGTCCCCACCCTTGGAGGTATTTAAAATATGTGTAGATGTGGTGCTTAGGCACATGGTTTAGAAGTGGACTTGGCAGTGCTAGATTAATGGTTGATGATGATCTTAAAGGTCTTTTTCAACCTACATGATTCTATAATTCTATGATTTTCAGTTTTCTTAGCTAACCTATGATGTTTACAGTCAATATTGAAAAATGCCAGCAAATGAGATTTGGTTTTCATTTATACAGATTCTCCATGAGTGTCAGGGGGCACTTGTAGAGGAAGACTGTGCATGCACCAAACAAAGAGTGACAATATGCATCAAGAGATTGCTGGTAAAATCTGAATCTACTCATGGTGATGCATGGTGATGGTATTTTCCTAGAGCGATGAAGTGGCATGGGAATGTATTATGAGGATTATATAAACTTGCAGGATTCCTTTATTTCTGGTATAAATGGGGTGGATGATTGCTAGAGACAAGATAATTACATGACAACATCAAAGAACTTGGGGATTATTGCAGTGGGATTGAAATATTTGTCAGGCAAGAGCACTATAAGGTTGTTAATTATATTGTTACTAGATCCTTTGTTTAATAAATCAAGAATATCTTTATCAAATTCAAATTCAATTTAAGTCTTTCAATCTACAAAAATAACAAGGCAAAATAAGATTTGACCAAACATTAACACAGATAATCAATGTTATTTTTCTTCTATTAATCTGCTGATATCCTCTGCTAATCTATTACATTGGAAGTGAATCTTGTAATAGTTGTATTTCATTTTTTATAACTAAATGATATACCTAATTTTGGAAAAGAAAATCTACAGTACATTAGCAAAGCATACAGACCTAAGGCAGCAAATGGATTAAATTATTCAAGAAAAATCCATATTTATATGGCAAATTTTTTCTAAAGTAGTATGTTATCTTCAAGACGAACTGCATTAAGAATCAAGAAAAGTAAAATTTTTAATTAATGCCTGTGATGTGAAGTAAATATAGAATGTAAGTTTTTTCCTTCAAGCTCATAAATGCTGGTTTGTTTAAGTATGTCTGTACTATTAAATTATACACAGCCAGGGAACTTTGTTTCTGGAATTTCTGCATCTAAACTGACTAATTGTTAAATAGTGCCTGGTACAGTCTGGCCCAGGACAGGTAACAATCTCTCAGGCTTTCCTGGAGAATGGTAGGGGAACTAGCAGAGGCTGAGCAATGATTTAGGGATATCAGAAGTGCCCTGCTGGCCCAGGTTGACTCATGTCACCCAATATTCCCTTTCAGAAAAAGTCAGAATGAGATGGAACAAGCAGACAAACCTGGATACTATATTTAGACAATTCATTTCATAATTTCTCTAACATCCACAATCATTATGTTAGGAATATTGGAAGGTATATCTTTTGGTATCTGCTTAGAGACCTATTAGTCATTAAATTTCTGATTCTTTTTTGAATCTGCAGATACTATCTGCCTTCATAACCTCCTGTGCCAACAAATTCTGGAAGTTCAAAAGATAATGTTGTAAAAGTTAATAAAAAATGTTTTTATAAGTACATCAGCAATAAAAAGAGAGCCAAGGAGGATCTCCATCCTTTGCTGGATTGGGGGGGCAACATTGTCACAGAGAACAAGGAAAAGGCTGAGGTACTTAACGCCTTCTTTGCCTCTGTGTTTAACAGCCAGACCAGTCATCCCCAGGGTACTCAGGCCCCTGAGCTAGAAGATAGGGACGGGGACCAGAATGGAGCCCTCATAATCCAGGAGGAAGCAGTTAATGACCTGCTATGTAACCTGGACGCTCACAAGTCTATGGGGCCAGATGGGATCCACCCAAGAGTACTGAGGGAGCTGGCAGAGGAGCTCACCAAGCCACTTTCCATCATCTATCAGCAGTCCTGCTTAACAGGGAGGTCCCTGATGACTGGAGGCTTGCCAATGTGACGCCCATCTACAAGAAGGGCCGGAAGGAGGACCCAGGGAACTACAGGCCTGTCAGCCTGACCTCGGTGCCGGGAAAGATTATGGAGTGGTTCATCTTGAGTGCGCTCAACAGGCAAGAGCAGGCCAACCAGGGGATCAGGCCCAGCCAGCATGGGTTCATGAAAGGCAGGTCCTGCTTGACCAACCTGATTTCCTTCTATGACCTAGTGACCTGCCTGGTGGATGAAGGAAAGGCTGTGGACATCATCTACCTGGACTTCAGAAAAGCCTTTGACACCGTCTCCCATAGCATTCTCCTTGGGAAGCTGGCAGCTCATGGCTTGGACAGGCATACTCTTTGCTGGGTAAAAAACTGGCTGGGTGGTCAACCCCAGAGAGTAGTGGTGAATGGAGTTAAGTCCAGTTGGGAGCCGGTCACGAACGGTGTTCCCCAGGGCTCTGTTTTGGGGCCAGTCATGTTTAATATCTTTATCAATGATCTGGATGAGGGGATTGAGTGCACCCTCAGTAAGTTTGCAGATGACACCAAGTTGGGTGGGAGTGTTGATCTGCTGGAGGGTAGGATGGTCCTGCAGAGGGACCTGGACAGGCTGGATCAATGGGCTGAGGCCAACTGTATGAGGTTTAACAAGGCCAAGTGCTGGGTCCTGCACTTCAGGCACAACAACCCCATGCAATGCTACAGGCTTGGGGAAGGGTGGCTGGAAAGCTGCCTGGCCGAAAAGGACCTGGGGGTGTTGGTCGACAGTAAGCTGAACATGAGCCAGCAGTGTGCCCAGGTGGCCAAGAAGGCCAACAGCATCCTGGCTTGTATCAGGAATAGTGTGGCCAGCAGGAGCAGGGAGGTGATTGTGCCCCTGTACTTGGCACTGGTGAGGCTGCACCTGGAATACTGTGTCCAGTTTTGGGCCCCTCAATACAAGAAAGACATTGAGGTGCTGGAGCATGTTCAGAGAAGGGCAGTGAAGTTGGTGAAGGGTCTGGAGCACAGGCCTTATGAGGAGCAGGTGAGGGAACTGGGGTTTTTTAGTCTGGAGATGAGGAGACTGAGGGGAGACCTTATCCCTCTCTACAACTACCTGAAAGGAGGTTGTAGTGAGGTGGGTGTTGGTCTTTTCTCCCAAGTAGTTAGTGATAGGATGAGAAGAAATGGGCTCAAGCTGCGCCAGGGGAGTTTTAGATTGGATATTAGGAAAAACTTCTTCATGGAAAGGGTAGTCAAGGATTGGAACAGGCTGCCCAGAGAGGTGGTGGAGTCCCCATCCCTGGAAGCGTTCAAAAAACGGGTAGATGTGGTGCTTCGGGACATGGTTTAGTCTAGTCTACCCTTGATTGGTTTAGTGTGGACTTGGTAATGTTAGGTTAATGGTTGGACTGGATGATCTTAAAGGTCTTTTCCAACCTAAACGATTCTATGATTCTATGATTCTATTCAATACCCAATGAGTGAAAAAGTAACTTTTAAATCTGATTTAACCTAGGATGTCAGCAGCTTCAATGAGTGCCCCCTAGTTATATTATTCAGGGGTTGTGAACATGTTATATATTCATACTCACTCCTCAGGATTTTTAAAATCTCAATTACACACCTCGCAGACTTCTCTGGTCTCTCCTTGTAAGACGAACTCCATCCCCTCTACTCTTTTAGTTGCCCTTTTGTGTTCCTTTTCTTGTTGTTCTTGTTGGTCCTTACCCATCAATAGTTGGGACTTAGTCACACTAATCTAAAGGGTAAGAGAATTTAACAGGCTATTTCATTCAGGAATAGTCCTGAGTACAAAGAATGGATTCCAAATACTGTATCAAAAAAAAAAAAAAAAAAAAAAAAAAAAAAAAGGGGAATATAACATTGAGCATATGGGCCAGGAGGCAGCTGCAGCACATGGTGACAGATCTCCCAGTCGGACTGGGACTTGAGACTGAAAAGTACACTGCAGAAGGTACAAGGCTCACAACCCTGACCTGGTCATCAGCTCTCAGAGCACACAGTGTGAAAGATATCACTTTGGTTCTGTCATAAGCACAAAATATTTTCAGAAGCTGAGAGCACCAGCTACATAGACAGAGTGGACATCCCACCAAAAGCCAAAATGTGGGGGGTGAGGATTTGGGCCACCATGAGAAAATCATTCCCCTAGAGATCACAGATTGAGTGATTTTCATGGTCTCATCAATTAATGGGAAAGTAAGATGGGAAACTGATCCCAGCAATGGTGCTCCTGTATGCATTTTTCCTGGAAACAATTCTGGTTTTGGCTGGATTCCACTCAGCATGCATGCACAAAGAATTTCCAGAGAGCTCTTTCCACATATATAGCTAGAATTGCCTTCTGCTCTTTTGTATGTATAGCGTTTTTCTGCTAACCAGATGATATTGCTTACTCTGGATTAATAAGCAGTGTCTGATTTATTACTGGAGACTCCTACAGAAGACATCTAATTGAATTCCATTTCTTTTCCTCACCAGTGCTGGAACAAGACATGCTGTCTTTTTCAGTTTCATGGGATTTCACTTTTCAGCACTCTACTGGGATGTAATATACCCTGAAAGAATCATTTGTTTTTAAAACACTAACTGCTATTAATAGTAACCTAATATTTATGTTGCTGCTTAAATACAGTCCTCTGCACAGAGTTGAAAAAAAGTATCAATGCCAGCATAAATTTGAGAAATTTTCTAAACCATTGTTTTAGCATTATCCTGCACTAAATTTCTTCCAGAAAATTGCATGTCTCCTGAGATATCATCTAATTAATTTTTAAGAAAAATATTGTTTCAAAATATATGATATACACTATTACCTGTATTAGCATACCTACTACTGTCTCTGTCTAGATTTTACTTTTGCTGTAAACACACCTTCTTTCTCTTCCCTTTTTTTTTTTTTTCAAAATGAGACTTTGACTGGCACAATTCAAGTGTGCAGCAAAGAAGGGGTTCTTGAGGGCAATGAGATGTAATTAAAATGCCTTTGCTGGAGCTTTGGAGGGTAGACAACTGAATCCAAGTTAGAACAGCTTTTATTATTATGCTAAGAACTGCCCAGTTCTTGACTGGCATAAAGAGCAGGTCATTTGTTAACTTCATTTAAAGTTACATTTTTCTGCTGGTTTTTTTCATGTTGGGTTTTTTGTTTTCTTTTTTTTCTTTGCACTCTAGGCTTGAGCCTTAGATGATGCCTTAGGAATTACCTAAAGAAAACAGAACACTTATAATAGAAGAGAGTAAGGGTCTCTAATGTCAGTAAAAGCCTTAGATCATCTTTCTGTGAATTTGTTTTTAATTTTGTTTCTCTTTTCTTTTGAGCCTTATATTCTGACTTACTTGAGTGGCCTCCATAGGGCAAGGTCAACAAGGATTCTTTGTGCTCATCTCTATTAAGTGTTCCTCTTCTGTGTAGCTTTGGCCTTTGCACTTGACCTCATTATTCCAGGAGTTGAACCACTCGGTGTGGGAGATAGTGTATATTAGCCATTTCACATATTTTACTACAAGCATCTTTTTATGTTTGATGAAATTAAAAAATAATTTCATTTAATAATTTTTTAATGTTCCAACAATTATTGCAATAATTTAATTTCATAATGAGAAGCAATTTCATTGTGGGCATTCTTCGTCATTTGTAAGAATGTGGATATACAAGCTTTGAATGTTGGGAAGGTACTACACTGCCAACATTGCCAGGACATGCAGCACATCATAATAGTCACCTTTATTTGCAATACTTCCTTACATGTCTTAGTAATTGAGGTTTTTAACAGACAAATGCACTGATTATCAGCTCTCAGGACACTACTAACTGCAGCAAAAAAATGCCTGGTTTGTCTCCCATTTAATTAAATTACAGAAATTTCAGTGGGCATTGAAGCAGGCCTTGGTGACAATGTTTCTTTACCAAAACTACTAAGCTGTAAAGGCTGTAAGGACTTTGATCACTGCACCTCATATAAATTATGAGGACAAAGAAACACATCTCAGAAGTAGGGCACAAAGTTATTAGTAGTTTAATCAAAATTAAACAAAAGAGTTGTAATTCCAGTTAAAAGGATACTAAGACTCATAGCACAAAATTGCCCATTTACTAACAAAAAAATGTCATTAACAGTGCAGTTAAGTTTTTAAGATTTATTTCTGTGGTTTTTTGATCATTATTCTTATATCTCTTTGCACCCTAAGGTCGGTGGTGTTCGTCTTCCTCAAGGAAAACTGAGCACATGGGAGTTTGCAATAAAGTCATCATCTGCCTAGGTTCTTCATCAGAAGGAGTGTGATCTTGATATTGCGGGATCTGGAGTCCTCCTAAGGTTATTCTTCTGTGTTCTTACACGGTCTTTCGGTCATTGTTTCTTACTGGCCCACAGTTCAGTTATGCAATAACCACTGAGTTTTTGGTACCTATAGCACATAACATTAAACCATGCCACTGCAGCCTCAGCATTAAGCTATAGCAAAGTGAAACATTAAGAAACATTATTATAGAAAATAGCCCTCCTGACCCCTCCCTGTCCCTTACAGTTTTTGCACTGACTGCTAAAAAAACCTGTTGACCACACCACAAAATTTCAGGTAAGTCCTGAGACCTGAATATTATGTTACTATGAAGCTAGTGACCTGCTTCTTGCAATAGCAAAACTGTATTTACTAGTCAACACCCTTGTTACTTCATAAAAGACCCACTAAAAATTTTCAATCACTACAATGACTTTCTGACTAAATTAATTTCTTTACCTTCAGTTCATCCTGCATTTTCAAAAGTACTACCTCAGTATGATAGTAATAATATTGTGCAATTAATGCTATAGCAACTAGGGTAGAATATGTTCCTGACAAAGGATTTTAGACAAATTTTCAAAGCGGGGAACATTTGTCTGTGGATTGCAGGGGTGTGTGGTGTGTGTTTCTTGCAACATGCTTTTATTTTCCAGTAAAATCAGTGATAAATTATAAGAATGTTCTAATCAAATTGATGCATGTGTTTTTCAGCAAATATTTAGAAAATATAGCTAATCTTAGACTCTGAAGAGAAAATTCAGAAACTATTTAAGAAATGGTTTATGATCAGATTCCAAGTTTTTTAAAAGAATGTCACATATGAAATGTAATGTTGAGTATATTCCAAAAGGATGGTTTTCTTGAAAGAGGTATGTATTTTTAAACCAAATGCCAAAGTCTATTTAACTTCTGTCCTCTCTTTAATAAACTTTTTTTTGCAAAGTTTTTTTCCAAATTATAAATAGTTTTCATTCAGCAAATCTGTACTCTGTGTATGCAAGTTTATATATCTATGTCAGTATTTTATAGATTTCTAATGTTTTTCTCTTCAGAAATATTTTCACTGAGACCAACTTGAGCTTATTGTGTATGGTGTTTGGCAACAGCTATTCTCATTTGGATAGTCATTCTGTTGTAGGTATCACACTGAAAAAGAGAATATTAACAGAATGTGTTGTAAATGAATGCATTACACTTTTAAAATTATAATTGCATGGATTCGAAATGGAGTTCAGAGGATGGTATTACACAATATAGCAATTAAGGGAAACATATTAAAGAGGGACAATGAGTTTGTGTTTTCCTGTTATGTATAACAAAGGATCAAGAGATTATTTTTATAAATTTCCTTTATCTGCTTCCACACTTAGGCCACAAGTGGGGTCCAGAGCTGCAATTCACTGGCTCGAGCATGCAGCTACAGCAAGGATAATGGCTCTGCAGTGTCTGTCATGATGGACCACTCTTCCTCCAGCTCTCTGCTCTAAGAGTCTCGTACCACTGCAGCAGGATCCAGCAGCTTCTGGGAAGGCACTCGGTTGTTGCCAGCATTTGGAAAAGCTTTGCAAGAGATGGTGCTGAAGACATCTGGAGCCCTTGAAGTTTCTGGGTCCCCAGACACTGAAGGCTTTGTAGAAATCATAGTGAATTTTTGCACCTACATAGCACTTTAGAAACATTCATTTTTCAATTGTCAGAAACTTTCTGTGAGTGTTACCCTCACAGGATGGGCACACAGAATAAAACACAGAAATGAAGCCAATATTTCTGTGACTGCCTGTGCCCACCTACACCTGTGAATACTGATCTGCTGCTCAGAGCTGCTCGTCTTGTACAGCTCTCCCAGTCTCTGTGGTTTGATACTGATGTCAGGTGTTCGGGACTCCCACTGCGACCTGTCAGTCCTGACAAATGAAACCTGTGTCAGGATTGGCATAATTTTCTTGTCCTTGGTTCTTTGTTCAGTGTGCTGGAACTGCTGCCTCATGCTGTGAAACTTCATCACCTTTTGCCTGGAGTACCCCAGGCACAAGGCGAAGAGGCTGAGCCCGCTGCAGGTTCCTGGCTGCTGCACACCAAGCCAGGACACCTCTCAGGGAAGGGCTAGCATTGTCCTCTGCAGCTGCCAGCTCCCTGGTGGCTTTCTAAAAGTATCAAAGGCGTCACAGGTAAGATTTTTCCCCTGGTTTACAAGTTCATGATTATTAATAAACTCTAGCCTTAAGGCTTTGATTCTTTTTTTCTTTAACACACTGGTTGAAATAGCAAATTTGGTATGCATTGACTTACATTTTTCAAGAATTATTCCTGCAAGAAAGTGATTAGTTAGACCATTTTAGTTTCATATTTTTGTTTTCTTATGGGTGCATTGACCTGCAGAAATCTGAAGGTTTTCATTAAAAAGCTCATGTTATAATAGCAGTTTTAATATTTCTGAAATCTAGGTTTCAAAGCAGGGGGAGCAGATATCAAGCAAAATTCAGAAAGCTCAGGCAAAGGACTTTAAGGCATAGAACATACCAAAGAAGGACCACTTGTAAATTGACCTTATTTCAGGTAAACTGGTACAAAACTCTGAAAATGATGCTAAGGGATTATATTAGTACTTCTGAGCTACTGGTGGTGATGTCTAAGAAATTAGCTCATATCAACACTAAGAGACTGAAATGATATTGTTCAGGCTTACTCTACCCACAAAAATAATATTCTAACCCCAATTCTTTATGCTTACGGATCACACAAAACCTGAAGTTCATCAGAACAGGAGTTGCAAGCACTTACCCCAAGGCTCCCAAAAGAGTTTTTTCACTGCCATGTCCATTCTCAAACATGATCTGATGAACTGCATGCAATATTTACTTACATGTGACTTTAGAAAGTGTGATTGTCAAGGTATTTTTATATGAATTGTATGTTCACATAAACAAAAGTTTGTTTACCAAAAGCTGAGCCTGGTCAGGAAGAAGTATTTAGCTCAGAAGTCAATGAGTTTCTTAAATATTGGGAGCGATGTTAGCACTTTCTATTTATCGTCTAGACAGAGAAATCAGCACTTCTCAGGTTGGGGAGGGGAAGTCAATAATCCTATAAGCACGATGTTACAAACTGACATTCTGATTAAGTGATGAACTACCAGAGAGTTGTGGAGCAGCAAGGACAAATGTCTGAGCCTGAGTGTAACTTGCAAAAAGAGAAGGGAGTATAGAGACAGATGCATCCTGCCATCCAGATTCCCCTCAAGAAAAGCAATATCCAACCTGTCAATCTTGCCATACAAATGGATTTCAGCCAGTAAATCATATCAGCATGGTTACAGTTTGTTAGCTAAGTGGAACAACAACCTAAAGGGTACTTGTTGATATATATATATATATATATATATATGCATGCCTCTAAACACTGCAGTGTTTTATCTTGGTTAATTCTTGGATTTCTAAAGATTAATTACCTACTTCTACTTTAATGTTGTCTGATTCAGAGGTGATTTTAAAGGACCAGAAAACCATGCCTAGGGTTGGAGTGATTCATAAACCACTTTCACACTGCCAAATGTTCCACCAAAAATTATACAAGGTACCAAATTATAGTGTGTCCTGGTTTTGGCTGGGATAGAGTTAATTTTCTTCCTAGCAGCAGGCATAGTGCTGTGTTTTGGATTTAGTAGGAGAAGAATGTTGATAACATGCTGATGTTTTTAGTTGTTGCTGAGTACTGCTTATGCTAGTCAAGGACTTTTTCAGCTTCCCATGCTCTGCCAGGCGCACAAGAAACTGGGAGGGGGCACAGCCAGAAGAGTTGATCCAAACTGACCAAAGGGCTATTCCATACCATATGACGTCATGCTCAGTATATAAACTGGCAGGGGGTGGCCAGGGAGCAGCGACTGCTGCTCGGGAACTGTCTGGGTATCGATCGGCGGGTGGTGAGCAATTGCATTGTGCATCACTTGCTTCGTGTATCATTATTATTATTATCATTATTATACTGTTACTATTAGCATTACTATTTTACTTTATTTCAATTATTAAACTGTTCTTATCTCAACCCAGGAGTGTTTCTCACTCTTACTCCTCCGATTCTCTCCCCCATCGCATCGGGGTAGGGGGAGTGAGCGAGCGGCTGCGTGGTGCTTAGTTGCTGGCTGGGGCTAAACCACGACAGTCCTTTTTGGCGCCCAACGTGGGGCACAAAGGGTTTGAGATAACAACAGATTAACCAGAGTGTATTAAGGAGTCTGTTAACAGTTGCTGGTCACGATATTAGTTCTTCTGATCTGCACCATGTTCTTTTTTTTTCCGGAACGCGTTAAAGCTTGCTGTCAGTTTGTGTAGTGTGCTATGCTCTGCAGTGATTCATGATCTTTTGCTTGGGAGGCTCCTTATCAAAACCCTGACCTTGAGCATTCTTTGGTATTTGGGTTTCATACAGAAGTCACTACTGTACTTCGGGTACTACCTCATAGAGAGAGTTAGCAATTATACTTCTTATTCTGAGAGGCTTGTTGTGGAGGAAATACAGAATGGCACCTTTGCTGCTTTCTTCTATGATGTTTCCTCCTTCATTACAACAACTTTCCAGTATCTTGAACACCCCTGGGCAGTTAAGATACTTCTATTGATAATTCTTGGGAATGTTGTTTCCGTTTTGATAAAGGTCAGTAAGCAGTTTAAAAATACCATGCAGAGATCTACCCCAAGGCTGGATAGTTATGAGTGGCAGGGTGTGTGGGATCGTATGCGCAAGTACCTAGGGCAGTGGGGACCTCCAGTGTTTTGGAACTTCACCCCTGAACAAGTGCAGAATCCTGAAGAATTAGTAAAGTATTTGGAAGAAGTATGTTGTCACCCTGGTAGCTCCAGAGAGACACAAATCATTGCAACATGCTGGGGACTGGCCCATGCCTATCGAGCCGTGGTCAACGCTAATCAGTACCCTCAAAAGAAAGAGAAGGTCTCTGGATCTGATGACAAAACAACAAGCACTGTGGCTACTCAAACCCCCACTACAGGCCCTGCGGCTACTCCAACCCCCACTACAGGCCTTGCAGCTACTCAAACCCCTGCCCCAGGCACTGTGGCTACTCCAGCCACAGCCATGAGCACTGCGGCTACTCAAACCCCAGTGACAGACACTGTGGCTAAACCAGAGAACCAACCTGCGCCGGTATCAGTTGCCCCTATACAGAAGAAAAAATACACAAGGAAATCAGTTCGTTTAGTAAGGGATGAAGATGAACCTGGGCCATCACGAGAACCAGAGGAGGAAGAACCCATAAATGAGATGGTGACCACCCGATCCCTATCCCTGAGTGAGCTGCGAGATATGCGAAAAGATTTCGGTCGTCATCCAGGCGAGCACATCATCACCTGGCTACTCCGATGCTGGGATAACGGAGCCAGTAGCCTGGATTTAGAGGGTAGGGAAGCCAAGCAGCTGGGATCCCTTTCCAGGGAAGGGGGCATTGACAAAGCAATTGGAAAAGGGGCAAAACCGCTCAGCCTCTGGAGGCGACTTCTGTCAAGCGTGAAGGAAAGGTATCCCTTCAAGGAGGATGTTTTATACCGCCCAAGCAAATGGACCACCGTAGAGAAAGGTATCCAGTACCTAAGGGAATTAGGCGTGCTGGAGGTGATTTACAGTGACCTGAATGATGAGCGGTTAACCAAAGACCCAGATGAAGTCAGGTGCACACAATCCATGTGGCGGAAGGTGGTACGGAGCGCACCAGCATCGTATTCCAACTCGTTGGCAATACTAGCCTGGAAAGACGACGAGGCACCAACGGTGGATGAAGTGGCTAGACAACTCCGGGACTACGAAGAAAAGCTCTCTTCCTCCCTACGGGCCTGTGTCTCGGCTGTGGAAAAACTGTCTGAAAAACTGTGCCAAGAGTTCCAACAACTCAGAGAGGATCTGTCCTACTCCCCACCTGCACGGACCAGTGTCTCAGCCATTAGGAGTCAACGTCCCTATGCTCAAGAGAGAGGATATAGAGGATACACACCACGGGGCACCCTGTGGTTTTACCTGCGTGATTATGGAGAGGACATGAGAAAGTGGGATGGAAAACCCACCTCAACCTTAGAGGCACGGGTGCGTGAGTTGCAAGGAAAAACTATTAGAAAAGGTGGTTCTCCCAGGAAAATTGCAGCTCCAGTTTCCAGTGAGCAGTTCCCAAGACAGAGTAAGAGGGCTAATTTTACTTCCGACCTTGATCAGGGGACTTTTGATTCACATTTACAGGAAGTGAACAGCGAATACTGTGACCAGTGTTAGAGGGGCCCTGCCTCCAGCCAGGTGGAGGAAAGGGACAACCGGGTTTACTGGACTGTGTGGATTCGATGGCCTGGAACGTCAGACCCACAGGAGTATAAGGCTCTAGTGGACACTGGTGCACAGTGCACGCTAATGCCATCAAACTATAGAGGGGCAGAACCCATTTGTATTTCTGGAGTGACAGGGGGATCCCAACAGCTAACTGTACTGGAAGCTGAAGTGAGCCTAACTGGGAATGAGTGGCAAAAGCACCCCATTGTGACTGGCCCAGACGCTCCGTGCATCCTTGGCATAGACTACCTCAGGAGAGGGTATTTCAAGGACCCAAAAGGGTACCGGTGGGCTTTTGGTATAGCTGCTTTGGAGACAGAGGAAATTAAACAGTTGTCCACCTTGCCCGGTCTCTCAGAGGACCCTTCGATTGTAGGGTTGTTGAAGGTTGAGGAACAACAGGTGCCGATTGCTACCACAACTGTGCACAGGCGGCAATATCGCACCAACCGAGACTCCCTGCTTCCCATCCATAACCTGATTCGTCGACTGGAGAGCCAGGGAGTGATCAGCAAGACTCGCTCACCCTTTAACAGTCCCATATGGCCAGTGCAAAAGTCTAATGGGGAGTGGAGACTAACAGTGGACTATCGTGGCCTGAACGAAGTTACACCACCGCTGAGTGCTGCCGTGCCAGACATGCTAGAACTTCAATATGAACTGGAGTCAAAGGCAGCTAAGTGGTATGCCACAATTGATATTGCTAATGCATTTTTCTCCATCCCTTTGGCAGCAGAGTGCAGACCCCAGTTTGCTTTTACCTGGAGGGGTGTTCAGTACACCTGGAACCGACTGCCCCAGGGGTGGAAGCACAGCCCCACCATTTGCCATGGACTGATCCAGACAGCACTGGAACAGGGTGAAGCTCCAGAACATCTGCAGTACATTGATGACATCATTGTGTGGGGCAACACAGCAGAAGAAGTTTTTGAGAAGGGAAAGAAAATAGTCCAAATCCTTCTGAAGGCTGGTTTTGCCATAAAACAGAGTAAGGTCAAGGGACCTGCACAGGAGATCCAGTTTTTAGGAATAAAATGGCAAGATGGACGTCGTCAGATCCCAATGGATGTGATCAACAAAATAACAGCTATGTCCCCACCAACTAGCAAAAAGGAAACACAAGCTTTCTTAGGCGTTGTGGGGTTTTGGAGAATGCATATTCCAAATTACAGCCAGATCGTAAGCCCTCTCTATCAAGTGACCCGGAAGAAGAACGAATTCAAATGGGGTCCTGAGCAACAACAAGCCTTTGAACAAATTAAACATGAGATAGTTCATGCAGTAGCCCTTGGGCCAGTCCGGGCAGGGCAGGATATTAAAAATGTGCTCTACACTGCAGCCGGGGAGAATGGCCCTACCTGGAGCCTCTGGCAGAAAGCACCAGGGGAGACTCGAGGTCGACCCCTAGGGTTTTGGAGTCGGGGATACAGAGGATCCGAAGCCCGCTATACTCCAACTGAGAAAGAGATACTGGCAGCATATGAAGGGGTTCGAGCTGCTTCAGAAGTGGTTGGTACTGAAGCACAGCTCCTGCTGGCACCCCGACTGCCGGTGTTGGGCTGGATGTTCAAAGGGAGGGTCCCCTCTACACATCATGCAACTGATGCTACATGGAGTAAGTGGGTTGCATTGATCACACAACGGGCTCGAATAGGAAACCCCAGTCGCCCAGGAATCTTGGAAGTGATCATGGACTGGCCAGAAGGAAAAAACATTAGAATATCACCAGAGGAGGAGGTGACACGTGCTGAAGAGGCCCCACTGCATAATAAATTGCCAGAAAATGAAAAGCAATATGCCCTGTTCACTGATGGGTCCTGTCGTCTTGTGGGAAAGCATCGGAGGTGGAAAGCTGCTGTATGGAGTCCTATACAACAAGTCGCAGAAACTGCTGAAGGAGAAGGGGAGTCGAGTCAGTTTGCAGAGGTGAAAGCCATCCAGCTGGCTTTAGATATTGCTGAAAGAGAAAAGTGGCCAGTCCTTTATCTCTATACTGACTCATGGATGGTGGCAAATGCCCTGTGGGGGTGGCTGCAGCAATGGAAGCAGAGCAACTGGCAGCACAGAGGCAAACCAATCTGGGCTGCCGCATTGTGGCAAGATATTGCTGCCCAGGTAGAGAACCTGGTTGTAAAAGTTCATCATGTAGATGCTCATTTACCTAAGAGTTGGGCCACTGAAGAACATCAAAACAACCAGCAAGTAGATCAGGCTGCTAAGATTGAAGTGGCTCAGGTGGATTTGGACTGGCAACATAAGGGTGAATTATTTATAGCTCGGTGGGCCCATGATGCCTCAGGCCATCAAGGAAGGGATGCAACGTATAAATGGGCTCGTGATCGAGGGGTGGACTTAACTATGGACAGTATTGCACAGGTTATTCATGAGTGTGAAACATGCGCTGCAATCAAGCAAGCCAAGCAGTTCAAGCCCCTCAGGTATAGTGAACGATGGCTGAAATATAAATATGGGGAGGCCTGGCAGATTGATTACATCACGCTCCCACAGACCCGCCAAGGCAAGCGCTATGTGCTCACCATGGTGGAAGCAACCACTGGATGGTTGGAAACATATCCCGTGCCCCATGCCACCGCCCGGAACACCATCCTGGGCCTTGAAAAGCAAGTCCTGTGGCGACATGGCACCCCAGAAAGAATTGAGTCAGACAACGGGACTCATTTCCGAAACAACCTCATAGACACCTGGGCCAAAGAGCACGGCATTGAGTGGGTGTATCACATCCCTTACCAAGCACCAGCCTCCGGGAAAATTGAGTGATACAATGGATTGTTAAAGACTACCCTGAGAGCAATGGGTGGTGGGACGTTTAAACATTGGGATACGCATTTAGCAAAAGCCACCTGGTTAGTCAACACCAGGGGATCTGCCAATCGAGCTGGCCCTGCCCAATCAAAACTTTTACGTACTGTAGAAGGAGATAAAGTCCCTGTAGTGCACATGAAAAATAATGCACATGAAAAATATGCTGGGGAAGACAGTCTGGGTTACTTCCCCCTCTAGCAAAGGCAAACCCATTTGTGGGATTGCTTTTGCTCAAGGACCTGGGTGCACTTGGTGGGTGATGCGAAAGGATGGGGAAGCCCAATGTGTACCTCAAGGGAATTTGATTTTGGGTGAAAATAGCCAATGAACTGAATTGTATAATATTAATTGCTTTATAATACTGTATGCTATCTCTTAACTATATGTTATCTCTTAACTGCATGTTAATACAATAATATAGTAGGTTAATATTAAGTATATAATACTATATATTATGATTGCTATATGCCGCATCAATGGTATTGCAGTAAGAATTGCCCAGCTTAATGAAAATGAACTTTGATGAAACCATTTTGGAATGAGAACTGACTTCAGCATGCACCAGTCCAACACTGCACACCACCTCTCCTGCTCTGAAAGACTGTGATGACAGATGGAACCCAAAGTCATGGGCTAAATGAACTCAATGGACATTTTAGAGGGATGGGCCATAGACGAAGGGAATGATATCTGTGTGTATATCAAGATAGGGAAAGCGGTGGTGATTAATTGGAACACATTGGAAAGGGGAGGGCCTGTGCATGACGTAGATGGTATAGAATAAGGGGTGGATACTGTCCTGGTTTTGGCTGGGATAGAGTTAATTTTCTTCCTAGCAGCAGGCATAGTGCTGTGTTTTGGATTTAGTAGGAGAAGAATGTTGATAACATGCTGATGTTTTTAGTTGTTGCTGAGTACTGCTTATGCTAGTCAAGGACTTTTTCAGCTTCCCATGCTCTGCCAGGCGCACAAGAAACTGGGAGGGGGCACAGCCAGAAGAGTTGATCCAAACTGACCAAAGGGCTATTCCATACCATATGACGTCATGCTCAGTATATAAACTGGCAGGGGGTGGCCAGGGAGCAGCGACTGCTGCTCGGGAACTGTCTGGGTATCGATCGGCGGGTGGTGAGCAATTGCATTGTGCATCACTTGCTTCGTGTATCATTATTATTATTATCATTATTATACTGTTACTATTAGCATTACTATTTTACTTTATTTCAATTATTAAACTGTTCTTATCTCAACCCAGGAGTGTTTCTCACTCTTACTCCTCCGATTCTCTCCCCCATCGCATCGGGGTAGGGGGAGTGAGCGAGCGGCTGCGTGGTGCTTAGTTGCTGGCTGGGGCTAAACCACGACAGTCCTTTTTGGCGCCCAACGTGGGGCACAAAGGGTTTGAGATAACAACAGATTAACCAGAGTGTATTAAGGAGTCTGTTAACAGTTGCTGGTCACGATATTAGTTCTTCTGATCTGCACCATGTTCTTTTTTTTTCCGGAACGCGTTAAAGCTTGCTGTCAGTTTGTGTAGTGTGCTATGCTCTGCAGTGATTCATGATCTTTTGCTTGGGAGGCTCCTTATCAAAACCCTGACCTTGAGCATTCTTTGGTATTTGGGTTTCATACAGAAGTCACTACTGTACTTCGGGTACTACCTCATAGAGAGAGTTAGCAATTATACTTCTTATTCTGAGAGGCTTGTTGTGGAGGAAATACAGAATGGCACCTTTGCTGCTTTCTTCTATGATGTTTCCTCCTTCATTACAACAACTTTCCAGTATCTTGAACACCCCTGGGCAGTTAAGATACTTCTATTGATAATTCTTGGGAATGTTGTTTCCGTTTTGATAAAGGTCAGTAAGCAGTTTAAAAATACCATGCAGAGATCTACCCCAAGGCTGGATAGTTATGAGTGGCAGGGTGTGTGGGATCGTATGCGCAAGTACCTAGGGCAGTGGGGACCTCCAGTGTTTTGGAACTTCACCCCTGAACAAGTGCAGAATCCTGAAGAATTAGTAAAGTATTTGGAAGAAGTATGTTGTCACCCTGGTAGCTCCAGAGAGACACAAATCATTGCAACATGCTGGGGACTGGCCCATGCCTATCGAGCCGTGGTCAACGCTAATCAGTACCCTCAAAAGAAAGAGAAGGTCTCTGGATCTGATGACAAAACAACAAGCACTGTGGCTACTCAAACCCCCACTACAGGCCCTGCGGCTACTCCAACCCCCACTACAGGCCTTGCAGCTACTCAAACCCCTGCCCCAGGCACTGTGGCTACTCCAGCCACAGCCATGAGCACTGCGGCTACTCAAACCCCAGTGACAGACACTGTGGCTAAACCAGAGAACCAACCTGCGCCGGTATCAGTTGCCCCTATACAGAAGAAAAAATACACAAGGAAATCAGTTCGTTTAGTAAGGGATGAAGATGAACCTGGGCCATCACGAGAACCAGAGGAGGAAGAACCCATAAATGAGATGGTGACCACCCGATCCCTATCCCTGAGTGAGCTGCGAGATATGCGAAAAGATTTCGGTCGTCATCCAGGCGAGCACATCATCACCTGGCTACTCCGATGCTGGGATAACGGAGCCAGTAGCCTGGATTTAGAGGGTAGGGAAGCCAAGCAGCTGGGATCCCTTTCCAGGGAAGGGGGCATTGACAAAGCAATTGGAAAAGGGGCAAAACCGCTCAGCCTCTGGAGGCGACTTCTGTCAAGCGTGAAGGAAAGGTATCCCTTCAAGGAGGATGTTTTATACCGCCCAAGCAAATGGACCACCGTAGAGAAAGGTATCCAGTACCTAAGGGAATTAGGCGTGCTGGAGGTGATTTACAGTGACCTGAATGATGAGCGGTTAACCAAAGACCCAGATGAAGTCAGGTGCACACAATCCATGTGGCGGAAGGTGGTACGGAGCGCACCAGCATCGTATTCCAACTCGTTGGCAATACTAGCCTGGAAAGACGACGAGGCACCAACGGTGGATGAAGTGGCTAGACAACTCCGGGACTACGAAGAAAAGCTCTCTTCCTCCCTACGGGCCTGTGTCTCGGCTGTGGAAAAACTGTCTGAAAAACTGTGCCAAGAGTTCCAACAACTCAGAGAGGATCTGTCCTACTCCCCACCTGCACGGACCAGTGTCTCAGCCATTAGGAGTCAACGTCCCTATGCTCAAGAGAGAGGATATAGAGGATACACACCACGGGGCACCCTGTGGTTTTACCTGCGTGATTATGGAGAGGACATGAGAAAGTGGGATGGAAAACCCACCTCAACCTTAGAGGCACGGGTGCGTGAGTTGCAAGGAAAAACTATTAGAAAAGGTGGTTCTCCCAGGAAAATTGCAGCTCCAGTTTCCAGTGAGCAGTTCCCAAGACAGAGTAAGAGGGCTAATTTTACTTCCGACCTTGATCAGGGGACTTTTGATTCACATTTACAGGAAGTGAACAGCGAATACTGTGACCAGTGTTAGAGGGGCCCTGCCTCCAGCCAGGTGGAGGAAAGGGACAACCGGGTTTACTGGACTGTGTGGATTCGATGGCCTGGAACGTCAGACCCACAGGAGTATAAGGCTCTAGTGGACACTGGTGCACAGTGCACGCTAATGCCATCAAACTATAGAGGGGCAGAACCCATTTGTATTTCTGGAGTGACAGGGGGATCCCAACAGCTAACTGTACTGGAAGCTGAAGTGAGCCTAACTGGGAATGAGTGGCAAAAGCACCCCATTGTGACTGGCCCAGACGCTCCGTGCATCCTTGGCATAGACTACCTCAGGAGAGGGTATTTCAAGGACCCAAAAGGGTACCGGTGGGCTTTTGGTATAGCTGCTTTGGAGACAGAGGAAATTAAACAGTTGTCCACCTTGCCCGGTCTCTCAGAGGACCCTTCGATTGTAGGGTTGTTGAAGGTTGAGGAACAACAGGTGCCGATTGCTACCACAACTGTGCACAGGCGGCAATATCGCACCAACCGAGACTCCCTGCTTCCCATCCATAACCTGATTCGTCGACTGGAGAGCCAGGGAGTGATCAGCAAGACTCGCTCACCCTTTAACAGTCCCATATGGCCAGTGCAAAAGTCTAATGGGGAGTGGAGACTAACAGTGGACTATCGTGGCCTGAACGAAGTTACACCACCGCTGAGTGCTGCCGTGCCAGACATGCTAGAACTTCAATATGAACTGGAGTCAAAGGCAGCTAAGTGGTATGCCACAATTGATATTGCTAATGCATTTTTCTCCATCCCTTTGGCAGCAGAGTGCAGACCCCAGTTTGCTTTTACCTGGAGGGGTGTTCAGTACACCTGGAACCGACTGCCCCAGGGGTGGAAGCACAGCCCCACCATTTGCCATGGACTGATCCAGACAGCACTGGAACAGGGTGAAGCTCCAGAACATCTGCAGTACATTGATGACATCATTGTGTGGGGCAACACAGCAGAAGAAGTTTTTGAGAAGGGAAAGAAAATAGTCCAAATCCTTCTGAAGGCTGGTTTTGCCATAAAACAGAGTAAGGTCAAGGGACCTGCACAGGAGATCCAGTTTTTAGGAATAAAATGGCAAGATGGACGTCGTCAGATCCCAATGGATGTGATCAACAAAATAACAGCTATGTCCCCACCAACTAGCAAAAAGGAAACACAAGCTTTCTTAGGCGTTGTGGGGTTTTGGAGAATGCATATTCCAAATTACAGCCAGATCGTAAGCCCTCTCTATCAAGTGACCCGGAAGAAGAACGAATTCAAATGGGGTCCTGAGCAACAACAAGCCTTTGAACAAATTAAACATGAGATAGTTCATGCAGTAGCCCTTGGGCCAGTCCGGGCAGGGCAGGATATTAAAAATGTGCTCTACACTGCAGCCGGGGAGAATGGCCCTACCTGGAGCCTCTGGCAGAAAGCACCAGGGGAGACTCGAGGTCGACCCCTAGGGTTTTGGAGTCGGGGATACAGAGGATCCGAAGCCCGCTATACTCCAACTGAGAAAGAGATACTGGCAGCATATGAAGGGGTTCGAGCTGCTTCAGAAGTGGTTGGTACTGAAGCACAGCTCCTGCTGGCACCCCGACTGCCGGTGTTGGGCTGGATGTTCAAAGGGAGGGTCCCCTCTACACATCATGCAACTGATGCTACATGGAGTAAGTGGGTTGCATTGATCACACAACGGGCTCGAATAGGAAACCCCAGTCGCCCAGGAATCTTGGAAGTGATCATGGACTGGCCAGAAGGAAAAAACATTAGAATATCACCAGAGGAGGAGGTGACACGTGCTGAAGAGGCCCCACTGCATAATAAATTGCCAGAAAATGAAAAGCAATATGCCCTGTTCACTGATGGGTCCTGTCGTCTTGTGGGAAAGCATCGGAGGTGGAAAGCTGCTGTATGGAGTCCTATACAACAAGTCGCAGAAACTGCTGAAGGAGAAGGGGAGTCGAGTCAGTTTGCAGAGGTGAAAGCCATCCAGCTGGCTTTAGATATTGCTGAAAGAGAAAAGTGGCCAGTCCTTTATCTCTATACTGACTCATGGATGGTGGCAAATGCCCTGTGGGGGTGGCTGCAGCAATGGAAGCAGAGCAACTGGCAGCACAGAGGCAAACCAATCTGGGCTGCCGCATTGTGGCAAGATATTGCTGCCCAGGTAGAGAACCTGGTTGTAAAAGTTCATCATGTAGATGCTCATTTACCTAAGAGTTGGGCCACTGAAGAACATCAAAACAACCAGCAAGTAGATCAGGCTGCTAAGATTGAAGTGGCTCAGGTGGATTTGGACTGGCAACATAAGGGTGAATTATTTATAGCTCGGTGGGCCCATGATGCCTCAGGCCATCAAGGAAGGGATGCAACGTATAAATGGGCTCGTGATCGAGGGGTGGACTTAACTATGGACAGTATTGCACAGGTTATTCATGAGTGTGAAACATGCGCTGCAATCAAGCAAGCCAAGCAGTTCAAGCCCCTCGGGTATAGTGAACGATGGCTGAAATATAAATATGGGGAGGCCTGGCAGATTGATTACATCACGCTCCCACAGACCCGCCAAGGCAAGCGCTATGTGCTCACCATGGTGGAAGCAACCACTGGATGGTTGGAAACATATCCCGTGCCCCATGCCACCGCCCGGAACACCATCCTGGGCCTTGAAAAGCAAGTCCTGTGGCGACATGGCACCCCAGAAAGAATTGAGTCAGACAACGGGACTCATTTCCGAAACAACCTCATAGACACCTGGGCCAAAGAGCACGGCATTGAGTGGGTGTATCACATCCCTTACCAAGCACCAGCCTCCGGGAAAATTGAGTGATACAATGGATTGTTAAAGACTACCCTGAGAGCAATGGGTGGTGGGACGTTTAAACATTGGGATACGCATTTAGCAAAAGCCACCTGGTTAGTCAACACCAGGGGATCTGCCAATCGAGCTGGCCCTGCCCAATCAAAACTTTTACGTACTGTAGAAGGAGATAAAGTCCCTGTAGTGCACATGAAAAATAATGCACATGAAAAATATGCTGGGGAAGACAGTCTGGGTTACTTCCCCCTCTAGCAAAGGCAAACCCATTTGTGGGATTGCTTTTGCTCAAGGACCTGGGTGCACTTGGTGGGTGATGCGAAAGGATGGGGAAGCCCAATGTGTACCTCAAGGGAATTTGATTTTGGGTGAAAATAGCCAATGAACTGAATTGTATAATATTAATTGCTTTATAATACTGTATGCTATCTCTTAACTATATGTTATCTCTTAACTGCATGTTAATACAATAATATAGTAGGTTAATATTAAGTATATAATACTATATATTATGATTGCTATATGCCGCATCAATGGTATTGCAGTAAGAATTGCCCAGCTTAATGAAAATGAACTTTGATGAAACCATTTTGGAATGAGAACTGACTTCAGCATGCACCAGTCCAACACTGCACACCACCTCTCCTGCTCTGAAAGACTGTGATGACAGATGGAACCCAAAGTCATGGGCTAAATGAACTCAATGGACATTTTAGAGGGATGGGCCATAGACGAAGGGAATGATATCTGTGTGTATATCAAGATAGGGAAAGCGGTGGTGATTAATTGGAACACATTGGAAAGGGGAGGGCCTGTGCATGACGTAGATGGTATAGAATAAGGGGTGGATACTGTCCTGGTTTTGGCTGGGATAGAGTTAATTTTCTTCCTAGCAGCAGGCATAGTGCTGTGTTTTGGATTTAGTAGGAGAAGAATGTTGATAACATGCTGATGTTTTTAGTTGTTGCTGAGTACTGCTTATGCTAGTCAAGGACTTTTTCAGCTTCCCATGCTCTGCCAGGCGCACAAGAAACTGGGAGGGGGCACAGCCAGAATAGTGGATCCAAACTGACCAAAGGGCTATTCCATACCATATGATGTCATGCTCAGTATATAAACTGGCAGGGGGTGGCCAGGGAGCAGCGACTGCTGCTCGGGAACTGTCTGGGTATCGATCGGCGGGTGGTGAGCAATTGCATTGTGCATCACTTGCTTCGTGTATCATTATTATTATTATCATTATTATACTGTTACTATTAGCATTACTATTTTACTTTATTTCAATTATTAAACTGTTCTTATCTCAACCCAGGAGTGTTTCTCACTCTTACTCCTCCAATTCTCTCCCCCATCGCATCGGGGTAGGGGGAGTGAGCGAGCGGCTGCGTGGTGCTGAGTTGCTGGCTGGGGCTAAACCACGAATATTTTTCAGCTAATACTCTTTATATGGCATGGTAACATCGCTATTGGAATGGCAGAAATTTTCTTCCACTGGGAAATCCTATCCAAAAGGTACCAGGTATGGAACAAAACTGGAAAATGGCTTAAATTTCAAGGGTCAGTGCTGGTCAGCTATTATGGGTGTCACTCATGTGAAACTGCAGTAGGATGGGAGTTTTAACTGCCATTAATGGTGAAGTGGATTTGTCTCACAAGTTTCATCCTCATCCACTGAAAATAACAGAAGTATGATCAAATCAGTGGAACATCAGTCTGATAAAGCACTGACAAAATGGCACAGTTCAATAAAATATTGAAAGATTTGCTTATCATTAACCCTTTTCATTGAATTACAAAACTCTCTGACTTTAGTGGGCTTCTGAACTCATCTAAAAATATCTAATGGACTTAAGCTTCACCTATTCCTGAGTTGTCTTCATGGCTGGGGTACCTGCTTGGTTAATAACATTGTCCCTCCAACTGACTGTATTTTCTAGCACTAATTCTAAGGGAAAAGAATTGGATTTTTTTAGTTTTCATCCATGGCATTAAGAACTGTAAAAAATAGCTATTATTAAAACCATACATTTTTATGGCTGGAGGATTTTTAAGGGATTTTACACTGCCTTTAGTAAAGCATTTAATGGTAGATCAGTTAGTATAGTTTTAACGAAATGTTTCTGTAGTTCAAGTTGTTTACTTACTAAAAGCATTTGTTAGTGAAGGTTCCTGATCACTTCTCTACTTTTAAAAAGCAAAAAGGTTTTTTTTGTTAATTAGCATTTCTAGTATATCTTGCACTGTACTTTTTTCAGACAAAAAGCAAGTCCTCACATGGAAAAGCTTCACATCTGTGCATTTGTCCTTTCTAAATACTGAACACTATGTGCAAGGTGTTGAACATGGAGTTGTTAAAAAAAATTCTGACAAATTAAGTATGTTGAAAAATGTTGGTTCATTGAGCTAAACATGCTTAATCTGAAGCACCTTCAGTTCCAGAAACTCTTACCAAAATAAGAAGAGGTTAAGAGGAAACCCTTTGACAGATGCCTGGGAAGCCTGGCTGGAATGAAATGAGTTGGAAGGTCCCAGAACTGGTCCCAGAAGTGCTCGCTGGTGGACCTTTCCTAGAAAGGATGAGGGATTCTTCTGCAGTTAGCTGCGTAGGAAAAAGACTCAGTTTCATTCCCAGTACTTCCATTTTTCAAAATGCTGCCAGCAACAAGCCTGACAAGATCATCAATTAAACAAAGCAATTGACTGGGTTCCAGTTTAGAAATGCTAGAAAAATGTGGCTTCAGTTTAACCACCTGTTAGCCTTCAGACTTGTGAAGTCCAAATTCTTCAGTGCTGATCTGAACACCCATTAGCCTCTGAACCGATAGTCTTTCTTGTCTTCCCGTGCACAAGTTTTCCTTTTATTTCCTATTATAAACATTTTGAACATATTGATGACCAAAGGGGAAGCCTATCACTGGTCAAATATAATCCGTAATTTGTCCATAGTAATTACAGGGAAAACCTATCTCTTCTAGTTGCCACAAATGTTGTTTTATAAATACAATGTCTGTGATTCAGCTAATTATGGGTCAAATCCTTCAGTAACACTCAGGCAAGAGTTGCAAATGGAACTCAGCTTCACGGTGCTAAAAGGGGTGACAGGGATTTCACTAGAGGAAGAATCACTCCAGGATCTTCTGGAGAAATGCATAAACCAGTCTTGTCAAAATCAGAGCACCTTTTGGGGTAAGGATTCAAGTCAGACGGATCTGGGAAACAGCACAGAAGATGGTTAACATACATGACAAAGGTGGTCAGAATAGGTTGTGTAGTCCAAAACAGAGCACCAATTTACTGCATTTGTAGTAATAAAAGCATGTGTGAAGCTTCTTCCACTCCTTGCTGGATTTTGTAAGTCTTTCTGAGTCTTCACAGATTCTTTTTTTTTTTTTTTTTCTTTTCTTTTTGGTACCTCTTGTTAACACTTGATTTACTTATTCTCAAATTTTGGGAATTTCTAAAATCTAAATGCCATCTTTGCCTAAAATGGGGCCATTAAACAGTTCCTGGCCTGGGAAATATGTGACATTGTGGCAGGTTATCCTTGGCTGGCAGTAAGACCCCCACCCAGCTGCTCTCTCACTCCCCTCCTCAACAGGACAAGGGAAGAAATTAAGATGAAAAAGCTCATGTGTCAAGATAAGGACAGGGAGATTGCTTGCTAATTACCATCATGGGCAAAACAGATTCAACTTGGGGAAGATTAATTTAATTTACTGCCAATCAAAAAAATATAGAGTGGGATGGTGAGAAACAAAGACAAAACTAAAACCACCTTCCCACCATGCCTCCTTTCTTCCCTGGCTCAACTTCACTCCCAACTCTTCTATCTCGTTCCCTCCCTGTCCTGGTTTTGGCTGGGATAGGGTGCTTAGTTGCTGGCTGGGGCTAAACCACGACACTCCCCAAGCAGTGCAAGAGGGATGGGGATAGGGGGTTGCTGCCAGTCCGTAACACTTTGTCTCTGCCTCTCCCTCCTCACACCGTTCCCCTGATTCAGCATGGGGTCCCTCCCACAGAATACAGTCCGTCATGAACTGCTCCAGCACGAGTTCTGCCCACAAGGCTGCAGTTCGTCAAGAAGTGCTCCAGCATTGGTCTGTTCCATGGGTACAGTCCTTCATGAACAGACTGCTCAATCTGGGTCCCCCATGGGCTTGAGCCCTGTCCAGGACACTGCTCTGGCATGAGTTCTCCACAGACTGCAGCTTCCTTCAGGGCACATCCACCTGCTCCCATGCAGGGTCCTCCACGGGCTGCAGGGGTACAACCTGCATCACCATGGTCTTCTCCACGGGCTGCAGGGGAGTCTCTGTTCCAGCACCTGGAACACCTCCTCCCCTTCCTTCTTTACTCACCTCAGTGTCTACATAGTTGTTTCTCTCACATTTTCTCACAGCTGCTGTGGAGTGTTTTTTACCATTTCTTAAAAACGCTTTCACAGAGGGGCTACAAACTTGGCTGATGGGCTCAGCTTTGGTCAGTGGTGGGTCCATTTTGGAGCTGTCTGGAAGTGGCTGTGTCTGGCATGGTCTCTTCTTACAGAGGCCACCTCTGCAGCCCCCACACTGGCAACACCTTGTCACATAAAACAAATACAAACTTGTATTGAAATAACAGGATATGGGTGCATACAGCTGATTCACCCGTACCAGGATGTTTAAGTTACATAAAATTTTTAAACTAGACCTTATGAATTCAAGTTTATGTCCCTCTCCATTCCTGTTTCATTCTTATATCATTCAACATATTTTTATCTGTTGGTGGTTTCTAGTGCACCAGCTGTTGAAATGTGGTTGTGGAAGTTTCTGCTTTCATCTGTGAAGGCTCACATAAAGCAAAATATTAGTTACAAAGACAGAATGGAAAATATCTGGAAAAATAATGGCTGTTTGGGATTAGGCGTAAACAATTTTTTACATTAGATTATTCAGAGTAAATACTCATTGTTCTTTTAAGCCAAGCTTACGGGTAGAACACCACCCAACTTTGACAAACTTCTGCTACCACACATCAATTACGTACAAAACAAATGGAATAAAGGTAGTAATCTTTGTCTACTCTCTTAGAAATTGTATTGTTCTCTTGTTTCCTGCAGGATTAATTATCTCCTGATCTAATACCTTCTACGAAATCAAAAGTATGCTGTCACAGAATCATAGAATCCTTTACGCTGGAAAAGACCTTTAAGGTCATCCAGTCCAACCATTAACCTACCATCACCAAGTCCACCACTAAACCAATTCAGGGTAGAGCAGCAAATTCATGTTTCCTTGGTGGCTGGATTAATTTTAATGAAAGTAAAAACTGGAATCATTAAGATTGGAAAGGATCTCTAAGATCATCTAGTCCAACATCTAGTCAACCCAACACCACCATGCCTACTAGACCGTGTCCCAGAATGCCACATCTAACCTTTTTTTGAACACTTCCAGGGATGGGGACTCCACCACCTCTCTGGGCAGCCTCTTCCAATGCTTGACTACCCTTTCCATGAAGATATTCTTCCTAATATCCAATCTAAAACTCCCCTGGCGCAGCTTGAACCCATTTCTTCTCATCCTATCGCTAGCTACTTGGGAGAAGAGACCAACACCCACCTCACTACAACCTCCTTTCAGGTAGTTGTAGAGAGCAATGAGGTCTCCCCTCAGCCTCCTCTTCTCCAGACTAAACAACCCCAGCTCCCTCAGCCGCTCCTCATAAGGCCTGTGCTCCAGACCCTTCACCAGCTTCCTTGCCCTTCTCTGAACACACTCCAGCACCTCAATGTCTTTCTTGTAGTGAGGGGCCCAAAACTGGACACAGTATTCCTGGTGCAGCCTCACCAGCGCCAAATACAGGGGGACAATCACCTCCCTGCTCCTGCTGGCCACACTATTCTTGATACAGGCCAGGATGCTGTTGGCTTTCTTGGCCACCTGGGCACACTGCTGGCTCATGTTCAGCTGGCTGTTGACCAGCACCCCCAGGTCCTTGTCAGCCAGGCAGCTTTCCAGCCACTCTTGCCCAAGCCTGTAGCGCTGCATGGGGTTGTTATGACCCAAGTGCAAGACCCAGCACTTGGCCTTGTTAAACCTCATCCAGTTGGCCTCAGCCCATCGATCCAGCCTGTCCAGATCCCTCTGCAGGGCCATCCTACCCTCCAGCAGATCAACACTCCCACCCAACTTGGTGTCATCTGCAAACTTACTGAGGGCACACTCAATCTCCTCATCCAGATCATTGATAAAGATATTAAACAAGGCTGGCCCCAAAACTGAGCCCTGGGGAACACCGCTCATGACCGGCTGCCAACTGGACTTAACTCCATTCACCACTGCTCTCTGGGGTTGACCACCCAGCCAGTTTTTTACCCAGTGAAGAGTACGCCCGTCCAAGCCATGAGCTGCCAGCTTCCCAAGGAGAATGCTATGGGAGACGGTGTCAAAGGCTTTGCTAAAGTCCAGGTAAATGACATCCACAGCCTTTCCTTCATCCACCAGGCAGGTCACTAGGTCATAGAAGGAGATTAGGTTGGTCAAGCAGGACCTGCCTTTCATGAACCCATGCTGGCTGGGCCCAATCCCCTGGTTGATCTGCACATGCCTGTTGAGCGCACTCAGTATGAACCGCTCCATAATCTTTTTATTGGCACTGAGGTCAGGCTGACAGGCCTGTAGCTCCCTGGATCCTCCTTCCGGCCCTTCTTGTAGATGGGCATCACATTGGCAAACCTCCCAGTCATCAGTCATGATAACATGCTTTTAGTTTATCACTGCCATGACGCTTTTCTGATCTCCATAACTATTCAGGCACAGTAGTTGACTGAAGATAATTTGGATTTTTGTTGTAGACAAATGCATGTGCATCTCCAGGATAGCTTTCATGCTGTCCTAAAATGGTAGAAATATCCTGTATCTGTATAAAAATCTCTCTGTCCAATTTAGTAAATAGAATTGTGGAAATATTGAAAGCTGCTAGTATGTATATTTTGTTAAGAATACAGGGTAATCAATTTTCAATAGGTGAGTAGAACAGAGAGCTAAAAGTTTGCCTTCCATGGAAAACTCTGCCACCCAGACTACCTCCACTGAGTTAAATCAGATTTAAAAATGAGACAATATTTGATACTAAGTCTTTAAAACACGCTAAAACAAAAGTACTCACTTTTGAAGGGGTGGCTTTTATGAAAACTCCTCAGCCCCAAGCTATGTTCACTATAACTTTGAAGGAAGGCTGAGCTGAAGTGACTAGAACACTAAGCGCTGGAAGAGTGTTAGATCCAGTAGGGTCAAAGCCTTTTTTCGTACCTTTGTTTTCAAATTACTAAAGAGCTACCTATGGGTTTATCGTTTTGCACAGTGACTTTTCCCACTGAGGTAAATAGTACTGTTTATCAGAAATGAGACTAAAACACAAAGTAAATGAGCAAATGAACAGATACATATACATACCTAGAATATAACATACATATCTAGCAAATGAGGGAAGGCCAGCATCTGAGCAAATACTCCTTCAATCCAAAGGTATCATAACCTACAAGAACATCTTCCTCTTCTGAAGAAAACAAAAACAAAGCTCACGGGCCTTTTAAGCCTGGAACCCTCACCTCTTTTTGTCACTCTTATGAGTGACATCAACAGATGTGAAAGATATGGAAGTGTAAAAGCAAGCTTCTCAGGAGCTGCTACTGAAGGATTTGAAGGTGCTAGTAAGCTTCTCCCACCAAACAAAATGAAGCTTTGGAGGAGGGTCAACAGTGTGAAACTGAAGGAAAGGTGTTTTTTAGGAGCCTAAGTATCTTAAATTGGTCAAGTCTTTTTATTATAACTATTAAAGGTGTATTAGATTTTTGAAAGGCATAGAGATTTTGCTAGTTAATAGAAGACTATAGTATCTGTTAGCTAGTAGAACTACAGTAATAAACTTTATGATGGGTCAAGCCATTAAGATTAACTAAAAAGTTGTTGTCTTGACACTTAGCAGCCACCAAAATACATTGGGGTAGAGCCATTGGACTCTGCATGCCAGGCATATACCTCAAAAGATAAGGAAAGATTGGGTGATGTAATAATATAACTGCAGTCACATTGAATTAGTCACCTATGGTTGTGGAGTTTTATACCAAAACTAGTTAGCTAATGAATGCATGGGAGATAAAAGGGGTATCAAAGGCTGGTATTTTGTAATCCTTCCCACACTGAGACATTGTGATGCCTGCCACTTATATTTTTGG
The DNA here is from genome assembly GCF_030463565.1 of Pelecanus crispus. Taxonomy (NCBI): domain Eukaryota; kingdom Metazoa; phylum Chordata; class Aves; order Pelecaniformes; family Pelecanidae; genus Pelecanus; species Pelecanus crispus. Next base: position 110,691,708 of record NC_134645.1, read on the forward strand.
CAAGCTGAGATTTGAGTGAAACTGCATGTCTATTTTGCTACTATTACTGACTTTGATTTTCATCTTGCTTAGTTTTTGGCTGTGAAAATGTAAAGCTCAACAAGAAGCTTTTTATTTTTGAAGTAATAAATATAACAAATGAATTTGGAATTGAATTTGCTTCATCTTTACCTCAGCAGTCTTATGACAATGGCAACGGTTATTTTAAGGTCGAGCATCAGATCTGAATCTGGATTTAAAACACAAATGGAAAAAAGTAGAGAGGAATAGTTCTGTAATAGAAGAATTTGGAAGAGAGTGAGCAAAACTGTTCTGTCTTTCAGCTGAACTGGGTTTTGTATCTGTTATTAATTTTTCCTTTTTATTTATTTATGCATTTATTTTATTTCTTTTTCTGGCATGTTGCTCTAGCATCTATTTCCGTATAAAATAACTTTTGCTTGTTAATATGCTGTAATCTAAATGATGGAGGCAATATGTATTGGAAAATTGTCTGATGAGTCAGCTCTACTTTATGTGTGTGTGAGTATGTGCATGTATGTTTGTATGTTTACACATTATTTGTGTTTGTATGCATAAAAACAAATAAACTTATTATATAAATATCTGTATCACAAACACAGCCCTTGACCCAAGTATTTTCTTTATGGTCATAAAGATTTTGTTGATTTTTAAGTACATATATAAAAATAATAGTAACAGGAAAAGTATATTCTGTATTAAAACTTTAAAACATTATAGAACATGGCAATTAATGAAAATCAGTGTCTCAGGAACATTTCACATGTTTGGAAACTTGTGCTGTATTTATCTCATTTCTTTCAACAGAAAAAAAGTATCACTTGAAGTACACCTGCATAGTTATCTGCTTTTTTATAAAGATTTTATATACAGATACCATTACTCCAGCTTTGAAATAATGGAAAAGTTTACAACATGTTTAATCAATTAAGTTCAACAACTACATTTTTTTTCCCACAGTACTGAGTAATAATGAAAGTGTTAAAATATCACTAACTGTTTAGCTTCATGTATTATAGGTATCAAAAGCAGTTAAAAATGGCTTAGGAGATTCTGGAGCAACAAAAATCTGAATTAACAACTTCGTTGGTGATATGCAGTTACATCAATTACAGTATGCCAACATATCCAAATTTTTCCAAAACTAAAGCCTTATGAAAAGCATATTTTTTAAAGGATAATCACCTCACCGTGAAAAGGGTAAAAGGAGAAGTCATTTCTGTCAAGAAGTCAACTTTCTTATATCTTTTCCTGGTTGGAAGCAGAGAGGAATTGGGGCTTATTCACAGGAACAAATGGTGTTAAATGTTTAGTCACATTACCAAAATTTAACCAAGTTTTAATGTTTGCTGATGGCAAAGTTCTGAACTGTACTTATCAGTTGAAATTACTGGTGATTTTTTTTAGTGCAATATAAGCAGTTTATGAGAAATTTGCTGGTTTATTCATTGGCTCTTATGAAATTGTTATTATGCCTTATATTGTATTGTTTGAGTTTTCAAGCCTTTGAACTTAATTCTTGCTTTTGTAATTATTCATGCCAGTAAGGCTCAATTACTTGAAAGAATACTGAAAGCAAACATGAAACAGCAATGTTATGGTTCTACTGAAATTTACTTTTGAATTCAAATGGTTAGTCAAGGGAATTTAAGAAGATGAGGTTTGCCCATTCTAGCCCCCTTTACACTTCCAAGCAGTGTCAAAGGGTTTTAGATCAAGTTAGACTCCAGCTCTCAATTTTTTTAAGCTCACAAATGTCAAACTACACCATTATGAACACTTTCCTTTACACATAAATGACTGCCTCTGAGTATATGACTTTCATAAACTTAAAGGCAAAACTTCACACATGCTTGACCGTATAATTACCCAACTTCTACTTTTATAAAAGAGAGAATATTCTCCAACTATTTTTCAAGCATTTTTTAATCACATTGCATAGTCCTAGAGTGCAACTCAGTTAATCCCATTCTATCTAAAGAATAACCCAAATTTCTTTCAGTTTTCTATCTAGTCTTTTTTGCTTGCTGACAAGCTTATTGAACCTTTCTTTGAGGGTCTGACATAAACCCCCAAAAGTCAATGGGAAAAGTCCAACTAATATAAATTGTCTCTGGGCTAGATTCTTTTCAGAATCCTAATTACAGTTCCACTTCAGTTCTGTCCGAACTGATGATTACAGCTGACTGAAAAAAGACTCGAAACCTCAAATTTGAAAGGTTTGAAATTTGATTAGAAACAAACACAAAAATATTTTTTTCAGAGGTTACAATTATTCAATATCTCTGGAAATCCTACACTGCAGATGGAGCTAGCTGTTTTTTCTGTTCCCTGCTAAGCATGCCTAGAATTTGCAATATTTATTTCTGAATAGCTACAGGAAGATTTACCAGCTCATCACAAGACTGAATTCACTACAGCTTTCATGCTTTTTACACCTGCAGTAAATCAGCAGAAACTTCCAGAATTTTTCTCCAGATACACTTATCAGAGACCTGTCTTAATGTGTCAAAAGCTCAGAAACCCTGAAAATGCTAAATAAATAAACAAATAACCTTTCTCTTTTTTTACTGGAACACCATTTTCATCTGAAAAACAAGTTCCTTTCCTGCAGTCCAACTAAACTCCGCCTAAGTTCACAAAATAAGCATCACATGTACCTGAGTGTTATGGCTCATTTTGATCATCTCTCAGAGCACGGTTTATAAAATTGCCTCTAAGAACTTGGAGAGCTGAAGTCAAGTCCTACTTCTGCTTGAGAGAATTTCAGCTTAAGCTGCTTCCTAGGAGTCTGCCAGAACTATGCCCCTAACATAAATCAATTCCTGATTTTCTGTGGAGAACCAGTCCATTTAACACCATTAAATATTTAAATCCTTAAATAATCAAAGAAAAGGAGAGCTTGCTTCTTAGCTGGGTGGTTATGACACGTCCTTAGCAGAAGGAACTGTTGGATTTGTCATTATTCAAGTAAATTCTTAAGATAAATGGAAAAATATGGAGTGACTTATTCACTGACACATTTCAAGGCTACATATCTTAAGTGGCACCCGATATAAGGTGCTTGTGATGTAGAAATATACAAAGATCAAGATGTCCCTATTTTGGTTTGCTTTGTTTTGATTTCTGTATGCTTGGTCAACAGTTTAAGTCAGCAAATTCTTGTAGGCCCCAATCATAAGCTTTCTTCATGTGTTGTGTAGGGAGTCAGCAGTACTCGGCATCATTACTTCTATAAATCAACACCTCAGATGACCATATACTAGAATGTGATACCAGCTATTTCTAAGGTCACATATCTTGGCATGAAAGTTCACTTTTTTCCACCCTCAGGTATATTTGATTATTGCATACTGAAAAGTTAACTCTTGTCTCATACACCTACATAAATAGTTAAAATACCTGGCTGCTTTTCTACTAGCAAGAGGCAACATTAGGGTTGCACATCAGGGGCAAGCCACAATGGGGCATATTATTGTCATCGTTTAACCCCAGCTGGCAACCAAGCACCACGCAGCCTCTCACTCACCCTCCCCCCGCCAGGGGGATGGGAATGAGAATCGGAAGGGTAAAAGTTAGAAAATTTGCATGTTGAGATAAGAACAGTTTAATAATTGAAATAAAATAAACTAAAATATTATAATAATAATAATAATAATAATAATAATAATAATAATAATAATAATAATAAAGAAAAGGAAAACAACAAGAAAGAGGAACAAAACGCAGGAAAAACAAGTGATACAACCTCTCACCACCTGCCGACTGACAACCAGCTAGTCCCCGAGCAGTGATCACTGCCCCCCGGCCAACCCCCCACAGTTTATATACTGAGCATGACGTCATATGGTATGGAATAGCCCTTTGGTCAGTTTGGGTCAGCTGTCCTGGCTGTGCCCCCTCCCAGTTTCTTGTGCGCCTGGCAGAGCATGGGAAGCTGAAAAGTCCTTGACTAGCATAAGCAGTACTCAGCAACAACTAAACCATCAGTGTGTTATCACCATTATTCTCATACTAAATCCAAAACACAGCACTATGCCTGCTACTAGGAAGAAAATTAACTCTATCCCAGCTGAAACCAGGACAGTTATAAATATAGATCCCCTAATCTCTCTGATGCTCTTTTTGGTAACTGTATCAATAGAAACTAACCCAACAATTTATAAAAAAGCTAGTGGTGAGAAGTCATTTGGGCTCTAATCTGCCTGTATTTCTGACTCAAAGTACTCAGAGACATAAAGGACCTGGTTACCAAAATCTGCATCCTTTCCAAAAGCTGCACTTCTCTCAGGTACACACGGTATATCAAACAGTTGTAGACAAAAAAAAAAAACAACCCACAAAACCCAAACTTTAAAGAATAAAGAGCATGGAGACATTATTTTGTTCATATGTTTATCACAGCACAGTTTTCATCAGAGATATTACATATATGCATTTTAACTCACAGACAGAGAAAAAAAAAATCTACAGAATTCTTAGCAGTTACAAGATTGTTCTTTCCTTTTGTTAAGATTCAAAATTAGAAAAGCTCAAGTAATGGGAGTACCCCGCTCCAAGAGAGTGCGACACCAAAAGAATATTTCATTAAAATTACAAGCCACAGTACAGCTTAAGAGTTTGCTTAATGGATACTGACTTGGGAATCACAAACAGTCTCAGTTAGTATTCAGTCACAATGACAGCATGCAGAAGTCCCCTACTTATTTCTGTCTATAAATACACTGAATTTCCTATTTATGCAATATGACCATTAGTTTCCTGGATACTCACTGTATGTGAATGACCTATACTGTTCTTTTTTTACTGTATTGAGTACATGTAATTGGTGCTGCCCCTGTGAACCTGCTTGATTCTTTGAGAAAATTAGATGGCTTGTGAGGACAAGATAGGTCAGTGTTACTGGTAATATCAGCATGACAAGGCCAGACCCTGAGCTGGAATATCACTGTAACCAAGGCAAGTGATTAGGAGAGACCAAAGACATGAACATAGCAGAAATTCTGAATTAAACAGAGATAGACAGGTGAACTCTTTTGGCAGAGGAAGTTTTTTCATGAAGTTGTGGGTAACGTGAGTTTGCAGGCACCTCTGTTTAAAGAGAAAATCATTTCTGCTATTTTGTGTCCTAGAGTAAATAGCCTACCAAGATGCCTTGGGCAAACTTCCTCTTCATTTGAATCATTAAGGTATATATTGGATATATTTATGGAGCAAAAATATAAGTACGTGGTTGATGCCAGGAAAGAAAATATCAGAACTGGACTGAGTTCCTGAATTACTATTAGAATCTGATTAATGTACATTAGAGTGCAACCTGACCTATGCAGTTTATAACTACAGCATTAATAATTTCAGTAAATGCACTCTCTGATGCTGTTGGTTTCTGTGATTTGTATAACCCTGGGCTAAAAGGAGGTTGGTTGTTCCTATTTGTATCCTGTCACTTGAGTGTAGAAATCATCAAAGACACTAGATCAAAATTCAGACTGAATTCTTCTCCCTTCCCCATCAACCTCTATTTATACACACACACGTCTTATATAATGCTCCAAAATACCCATTTAGTGTCTTTGACAGTCTAGAATCAAATGAAGATTAAAGATAAGCTATAACGTACAGGAACAAATTCACTAGGAAAAATGGGATATTAGGGGATTTTGGCACTTACCCCATCATTGAGACTGACCAATAGAAGAACATGCTCCAATGTTATATGAGGCTTTTTGTGACTGTGTGGCCTGCCCATTTAATCCTGGTTGTATCTATTTCTTTTTTATTACACAAATTGTACAGGTAAATATCCCCCCTGAAATTCAGTTTTCCTTGTTGAAAGGTAGCTGTATAAATACGGCCTGATTACTTCCACACTATTTCCCCTGCAAATCTTCAACCTTTAATGGACACTTTTCTGGTATTGGTCATGTCAGGTGGAAAATAAGAGTGGAAAAGATAGGTCCAATTGTTCCTTATGTACTCCACGGCTTAACTGCTTATGGAGCTTCCAGGAAGAATCTGATTGCAGATTCTTTCAGACTGTGATGAACCTGGGCATTCCTATCAAACCTCTTTGCTCGCAAAAACTCTATTCAGTAATTAGCCAAAAATGATAAATCAAAAACAGTGTTGTTAAGAGATTCTTTCCAAATTTCATCTCTTCTCCTTCTCCAACAAAAACCAATTACTTAATGGTCTTATCACTTTTTAAAACTTCAGGCGTTGGCTACAGTTTAGAGGAATTAATGGATGATCTGGATTTAGCTCCTGAATTTCAGTCTTTTGTTTTCACTCCTGTATTATGCTTTCAGCAACCAGGTTTTCTGTACTGTTTTCTGTATGTACAAGTTTATGCCTGACCATATTCCCAATAAAGTTATGCCCATGGCTCCTCAGCTGTTTCACTGAAGAAAAATTCATCAGGTTTCAAAGATCTGCATGGAAACAGCATGGTAACAGCTTTACCACTGTTAGTGGTACTGGTCTTCTGCTGAGTGGTGTATGCTTAACACTTCTCACAACCAGGTGCTCAGGGAAAAACTCCTTCAGGAAACATAAAGGGCCAGAGATGCCTTAAGTTCAGCAGTGTGAAAGAAGATAAATATGCTGCTTTAGACAGCAGAAAGTCTAGCTGATTTGAACTCAGACTCCCTCTTGCTCCAGTTCCCATTGAACCATAAACGCCTGCCCAGGGCAGAGGAATAAGGGAATACAAGGAGGCTGTATTTCAAAGTCATTCTACCTTTATAAAGAAAGAATAGCCACTGATTCAGACACTGATTATACCTGGCAGTTTTGTACTCTAAAAAAAAAAAAAAAAAGAAAATCCCTACAGATTAGATATAGCTACATGTATTTTTCATTTTCAACAGCCAGGAAAAAAGATTGTCCTAGATCATCTGTCTTCCACTTTCCTCCATTTGCACCCAGAGCCTGGAAAAAGAAGCAAACAAACAAACAAATAGTCATGGGAATGTCAGCCTTGTCATAATTAATGAAATATCACTTTAAATGTCAGCTAGACAAACGTATCATGAACATTTCTAATCTATCTAAATTCTGCCTTATAAATTGTAGCCCTAGGTATGATATTGCCTTGCATTTAGGACAGCTAATATGCCATTGTCTATTGCAGCAGGCTCATCAGCACAAGAAAGGCATTCTGAAGTCTGTTTTATTTTAGTGTGTGCTAGAAATAACCCTAAAGGCAAGTGTCCATTTCAAGGATTTCTTTTCAGAAAGGTAATAGTTTTGTAAACTTCTCTTTCCAGCTTAAAACAATGAACACATTGGTTATAGTCACTTGTTCTTTGCACTGTTTCGTTGAGTGAATAACAGCTTTTCACCTACAAATAACAGATATATTGGAAACAAAATGGTGTCATCAAGCTGTAAGTAGTTCTTCATGTTAGTAGCTAGAAAAGTTTTAAGTCCAGTCGTCCCAACTTTATGCACATACTTATCTTTAGTCATATGTGTGGTTCAATTGAAACCTCTGCTTTCTGCACCACTCTCTGTAATTGGAACTGCTCAGGCAGGATGTCATATTTTTTCCAGGTGATTTCCTGCCCAAAGAAACAAGGGGTTGTAAGAGGTAGCCGTATTCCTGGTCTGCCTACCTTCTAGTCAGTTTTCCAAGTTGTCTCATGGAAAGTAGAAGGCAGACAAATAAAAGAGTATAGGACATGAATTTGGCCAGGAAATTAGATTTTGCATTCTTTGCCTTCCTGTGTTGGCTTTGCTAAATTGTGTCCCATGTTCTAAATACCAACAGGGACCAGTAGGTAAACCAGAGCTTTAATTTTCATGGCTAGTAACAGTACATATTTTGCATTTGATGTTAAAAAAAAAAGGCTAAATTCTGTTTCCATTGAAATATGAAATGAACTTTATTTGGTTTGGTGCCATATCCATGAAAATTTTTCATTTATCCAGTTCCTGAAGGTCTGTTTAAAGAGGATGAAAATTTGTAGGACATCAGATAGTCCTCTGCACCTCCTAACTAATTAAATCCTGCTTGGAGTAGAATAATTATTCAGCAATGACCTTCTGTTTCTGTGGCAGTCTACACATAAAGTTTGTATAAAACTAGGGATTGGGGATCTCAATATCATATTATTCAGCTGAAGTCTGATTGAAATATGATTGCTTATAGGGGGAATCTTTCCTCTGACTGAGTCAGGCTAGGTTAACAACACAAGGCAAGCCACTGCAGTAGACATAAGCATAAAATTTTTAGTAGATTTTGTGGTTTTTTTCTTGAGGGAACCTCCTTTTTAGAAAAAAGAGCATACTTATATGAAAGTTTTATGCTAAAAATAATGTTTAGTTTCCTTTGGCCATTCCTCCCTGAACAGAAAGTATTCTACTGTGTTAAAAAGTTGCTGTTGTTCTTTTGTTACACTATACTCAAGGAATCTGTACTTAAAATATCTGAGAAACTAAACTTTGTAAGATAATTTAAAAAAGGAAGACTATTAATGGAAAAGAGCAATCACCTGTTGCATTACTTCTCTTCAAAGGAAACAAAGCATTCAACCTACTTATATCCCTTAGGCAGGAAATTTAATAATGTTAGAAGTTACATAAAGACTGTCAAACTATACAAATTTTAGCAAATTGAAATCATATACAGATTAGGTCAAATTCATCCCAGATGGAACTCTATTGACTTGATTGGGCTTACAACATCTATTACAATTGTGTGCTATACAACAATTCAGATGGAATTGTTTGAGCATCAATTGTTTCTAAGAGCATCTGTACTTGAAACCTCAAGAATGCTGAGAATCACAATTTCATTATTCCCAGCTCCATTGCTTTCTGTTCTGTTTGATGAGAAAGTAACTTGGGTTACATTTCAATGCTGTTATGCATTAATTTCATCGTTAAAGTATATCTCCACCAGAGACAGCAACAAAACCTATGATGAGAGAGTCCAGCTGCATTTTCTTAAAAACACAGAAGTATTTTTTATAGTGGTTAGTGATGAGCCAGGCTGAAATAGATACATTAAATCACTGACAGAGGTATGTGATTTTTTTTTCCCCCAAGAAAAGGAACACTGTTCTTATTTCCTGTCAGCTGGAACTAGATTTTAGCCTAAAGTCCAGATACATAAAGCTATTTAGGTTTAATTGTTCTCATGGGAGTTAGGATCTTAGATAGCTTTAAAAATTTTCACATAAGAACCAAGGAATCAGTGTGAAGCTGAGAGATTTCAGTTCCCTTTGAAGTTAGTAGAAATCAAGCAGTCCTTAGAAAACAGTCTGTACTTTGGAGGTTTGCACTGTAAGACAGCATCTCTATTTTTAAAATTGCCTACTTTAAATAAACTGAATAATAGGAATTATTGGGGGAAAAAAAAATCAATTTAGGCATGAGTCTATGTAAAGGGTTCTTTAATCTTCCATCATGCCAGAATAGGGAAACATAATGTATTTAGAGCAAGATATTTTATTTCTCTCTAACTACTGTTTCCCACATCGTCTTCATTTTCATGGTGTCTCCATTGCTCTTTGTAACAGGGGTGAAACGAAGTGTAGTCATAAATTAAGAGAATTTCTACGACTGTACCAGTGTCACACTGCTAAATGTTTCAGTAGCAAACATTTTCACTCTTGTCACCGAATGAAAACTTCTGCCTTAAATTTGGTGGTCAGGTTCCTAAAAAAAGCAGGGAAAAAGTAAACAAAAAGCTCTGTATCAAAGAAAAAGATTCACAGAATCTAACAGACTGAAAAATTATGTACCTAAACTAGACAATAGAAAATGCTGAGGAGATTCTAGACCAGAACACAGTTCAGCCACATATTTTGTCCCCTGTTTTTGCAGACTTAAGGCAGGCCAGTGCTGTCTTTCACAAAGCCCATGATTTACCATACACACAGACTAGTGGGTGTATCACTAGTATGTTCAACAGGCTGAGGAAAAAGTGAGCATCATTACAGGTTGTTGGCTGGAGGGTTCATTTGGGAAACCTGATATCCTGTCTCAGGACATACATTGTATATATCTGCATTTTCCAGACCCCTCTCATTTCTCTGTTCCAGACAGATTTTGTTTCCCCATCTTACCCAGCCCTGTTGTAGTCTTCAGTCTGGAAGGCTAGAGAGAACATGTGTTCTTCCCACCCAAAACATGTCCTGCTAACTGAAATTGGTATTTTTGGCTTAAGGAATGGATGTCCCCTCCTGCTACGTAGGGGCAAAACCACCACTTTAAAAAACATTGCCAAAGGTATTATAGTCAACTGAAAGCTTAGTTTTTAAAGTTTCTGGGACTTCAGGCTAAATAATGCATGAATGTCAAGGCTGTGTTTTTGTTCAGTACCAAAAAAATGCTCACACCTATTGAAGGTAATATAAATACACATAAGTGGAACTTAGATTATCTGGGTACCTAAAACCTTTGTAGCCCTTCAGAGATCAGATATCGGCAGTTTAAGAAGAGGGACTTTAAGGATCTCAGTGATGCCTAAATCTTGGTTTAGGAATCTGCACTGGAACATATGCATTTAAATGACTTTATGAATTTCACCCAGAATCATGAAGGAAGTCTAAAGTTAATAGGACACTGAACACAGCTCAGTGTTCTCAGTATCAAAGAAACTGATCAGTTTAGAAACAATTATTCATTATTTTGGGGGTAACCCCAGTTACATATATCAGTTATATCAGTTGAGCAATCTATATCTGTAAGCAATCTATATTCATATCTCACTCCCCCTCTATATATCTTCCATTTGAGTTTATTATAAGATTGCCAGTTAACCTAACAACTAAGCCATTTTATAAAATGAAAAAAAGTTTCAGCATCTTCTGGCCAGAAATACTGAACAAGCTCCCACACAAACACTGCAGAAACCGTAGCTGACACTTTAGATCGAAATGTCAACACACAGTGTGTGGACATATAGCAGCTTTATATGATTTAACTGATTCATGTGTTGACTTAAACAGGGCTACTGTTTCATCCTGAAAACATTAGGTTTGAGAAGTAGGAGGTTGTATCTGTTATCATCAGCTCACTTTTGGGTATAGAAATCAAAATTATTCTAAGCAACTCAGTAGATGCCCCAGCCCTGCAAGGAGCTCTTGATGTTCAGAACTGAACATGCATGTAAAGAAAGAACAAGAAAAACATGATTAGTTTTACTTAAATAATTAACAGCAATAAACATGAATACATATTTGAAAATCATGGGCCTGCTTACTGTTCTTTAAAATTAATTAGAGACAGTCGTAAGGGGAAATGCAAATGGAGGCTGTGTATTATCAGTATATTGCAAATAACATTAATAGATTCTGTTGCTGGAAATTTTTTCAGTGAAGGTGGGATGAATAATACAACGTTAGCTCCTCTGTCTTATCTTGTGAAACTGGTTATAATTAATTTCCTCATTGAATCTTAATTACAACAATTAAGGGGTACGGGAATATTTTGCACCTCAAGATATTTCTGGGCCACTCTTTTGTGATTACTCTTTGCTTCCATCAACAATAAAAATTCCTTGGCTCTACTCTAATAATACATGCAAGACAGTTGAATTGGATTGAACTCCCAGTTAGAGACACACATTAAAAGTCCTGTCTATAATTTTTGAAGACAGTACAACAGAATATAAACACTTAATTACTTCTTCCCACCTCCCCAGTATGCTGTCAGTCAAACTCATAGCATTTAGTAACAAAATCGAAGGGTGTGTTTTCAGCCTAAAATTTCAATATGCTTTTATTAATTAGCAGTTCAGGCTTATAATCAAAGAGTGACAATACACCAGAACAGAATAAGATTTTACTTCATCCTATTTAAGTTGATTGTGTAAAGGATCTATTGAACAGGACCACATATTTTCAGTCCAGCAAGGTGTTCTTTTCTCTTGCACTCAGGACTGAAGAGGTTATGCTTGGGATACAGCATCATTAGCATGCTTTTCTGTCTTTCAAGGCCATGAACTTCCTGGTTAAAGTTAAGATTTTTGCTACAGATATTTAACCACTGGCTGGATTCAAGAAAGGGAAGACTTATTATCATTGCCTCTAAATAGCTAAAATCATAACTACTCACAGGCAAGATGATAGGGAAAAAGAAGACAATAGTCTGTATTCTATTCCTATGTTTGCCAGAAGACCAAAATTTATCCTTGACTCTCAAGTTTATTGAAATCAACACCCTCATTTCCAAGCTCAGCCTTCCAGCTCTTTCAGTCAACCTTTCTGCTGACATTACTTATCTTGATTGCTCATACTTTTTCTTCTTTCAACTCAGTTTATTGAGTTTATAAACTATATACTTGGAATATGTAATTATATATGCACAAACCTCGAAGTACTGGAGGGTAGGAAGCACTCTGCTCCTATTTGTGGAAATGGGAGGAAGAACAGCCATGGACCTTTTTTGTCTGTCAGGTATAGTCAGAAGTCTAAGCAGCTGCAGAAATTAAAAAGGAGTTTGGTCCCATTTGTTACCAAAGAGAGAAAAGCAGAGATACAATGAAAGCCGGTGTATTAGTTTTCTTCAAGGACATTTCTGAAGGTATTGGAACATGAGACCAGTGTGTGCAGAATAGAACTGAAAGGACAAGCTTCCACATGATGGTAAGGACCCTTTTCTGCATGTTAGTCACTAGGCTGCCCTGCTACCAGGAGGACTTTGTCATGCAAAGTCATGCAAAACAGCTTTTTCTTATTATTCAATATAGATCCTCGGTGAAGCTGCAGAGAACACATGCAGACCAAGGGACTGAGTACTTGCTTGTTTAAATGTCTTTGGGGATTCTGATATTGTCCTGTTCACAAGCCCTGAATTGTAAGTGGAGTTTATTGTATTGGTAAGGGAAAAGATATGGATAATGAATATTTCACATCAGAACATGAGAATTTTGGTAATGAAATATTATTACCAGAAATCTGTTAATGTAAATTATTTGTCATTCAGGTATTTAGATATATTGCTCCTTTTTTTTCCCCATCTCAGTGCTATTATATTTTGCTTTACCTTATTAGTATTCCTTATGATATACTCTGTATGGGTTTATGAATAGTGAATTACTACTCTTTAATAGCCCCAGGAAAGGAATTTTGGATGAGGGCTAGAACTAATGATAATTGGCTAGGTGGTTATGACTGCATAAGGATCCATGTCTTTAGCTTAACTTTTGAATAGATGGCTACATAGAGAAATCACATAATGATCAGCACCAGCTAACAAAGAAAGGAACTCTCCACTGCCCTTCTCACAACATCTTTTCCCATTTGTTGCATTCCATCAAAGCTACTGCAAGATAATCATGTTAATAATCTCTTTCATATTTAAACTTTCAGAATCCATGCCACCTTCAAAATCCTAACAACAAACACTTTCTAAAACATCATCAGGTGAAAAGTTTGTGACATGCAGACAGAAAGCAGAAATACGATGCAGTGTAATCTCAGCCAGTATATTCAATCCTTTCTCCTACACATACTGTTTTTCTCTTGGAGTCTCCTCTCCCACAGTTCACAGGTAAGATGGAACCCTTTCTCCACACTGAACCTTTACCTTCACTAAGTACAGTGAGTGGAAGTAGAAAGGAAATTAATCTGAAGAAATGTATACATTTGTAACAGATCTTTGCATCTAATCTAATTATCTGCATCCCTCTTACAGTAAATAGAAAGGAACAGATGTTTCCAGGGGCAGTTCCCCTTATCCCAAAACAGAATTCAAATATACATCAAATTAATAATCCTTAGTAGGTTTCTATTCCTTATTGCTTGTAATGGGACTCGACTTTGACACCATTTCCCACAGCATTCTCCTGGAGAAACTGGCTGCTCATGGCTTGGACAGGTGTATTCTTTGCTGCGTAAAAAAAAGGGCTGGCTGGCCAGGCCCAAAGAGTCGTTCTGAATGGATTTAAATCCACTTGGCAGCCAGTCACAAATGGTGTTCCCCAGGGCTTAGTATTGGGGCCAGTCTTGTTTAATATCTTTATCAATGATCTGGATGAGGGGATTGAGTACGCCCTCAGTGAGTTTGCAGATGACACCAAACTGGGTGGGAGTGTCGATCTGCTGGAGGGTAGGAAGGCTCTACAGAGGGATCTGGACAGGCTGAATTGATGGGCTGAGGCCAATTGTATGAGATTTAACAAAGCCAAGTGCCGGGTCCTGCACTTGGGTGACAACAACCCCATGCAACACTACAGGCTGGGGAAGAGTGGCTGGAAAGCTGCCTGGCTGAAAAGGACTTGGGGGTGTTGGTCGATAGCTGGCTGAACATGAGCCAGCAGTGTGCCCAGGTGGCCAAGAAGGCCAACAGCATCCTGGCTTGTATCAGGAATGCTGTGGCCAGCAGGAGCAGGGAAGTGATTGTCCCCCTGTTCAAATACTGTGTGCAGTTTTGGGCCCCTCACTACAAGAAAGACATTGAGTTGCTGGAGTGTGTTCAGAGAAGGGCAATGAAGATGGTGAAGGGTCTAGAGAGCAAGTCTTATGACAAGTGTCTGAGGGAACTGGGGTTGTTTAGCCTGGAGAAAAGGAGGCTGAGGGGAGGAGACCTTATGGTTCTCTACAACTACCTGAAAGGAGGTTGTAGCAAGGTGGGTGTTGGTCTCTTCTCCCACGTAGTTAGCGATAGGATGAGAGGAAAGGGCCTCAAGATGCGCCAGGGGAGTTTTAGATTGGATATTAGGAAAAATTTCTCCACTGAAAAGGCTGTCAAGCATTGAAGCAGGCTACCCAAGGAAGTGGTTGAGTCCGCATCCCTGGAGGTATTTGAAAGATGTGTAGATGTGGCTCTTAGGGACATGGTTTAGTGGTGGAGTTAGTAGTGTTAGGTTTACGGTTGGACTCAATGATCGTAAAGTTCTTTTCCAACCTAAATGATTCTATGATAACAGGACTCATTATAGATGTTTATATAGTAGATGTTGGAGACTGGGTACTTGAATCCTTTTTTGCATATTTATAATTGCTTCTGTTGAAGTCAGTGGTAAAACACACACTGATGTCAGAAAAGGAAAAGGTCATTTTGATGAGGGTTTTTAAATAATCTGTTGGTCTTAGATATTTCACTGATAAAATGTCAATTTATTACAGTATAGCAGTTGAGAATGAGTCCCTCTACTGAGAGACTTCCTCCCTTTTTTCAGCCCTTCATGCAATGGGCAGTCTGCTTTGCAAAGCTGCTCATCAGGAACAAAGTGACTATTACCTTGAGCTTTCTGCAAAATGAAGGCTTAGGGAACCGTAAAGGATTCTGTAAGAAAGAGATCTGGCTATTTTGGTTCTGTAAATTTTGAAAGGGAGGTAGAGAGGAGCTCTGGACAGGCAAGCTTGCTTTGTAATGTAGATTTACTACCTAGGTATTAACAAAACATATTTCATTTTAGAAGATATGTGACAAAATCATCTATTGTCCATAGAATTACATATGCTATTTGGGATATATTTATTGTGGAAATTTTCTTCACATCCTTCATCAAAATGTCTTCAAAGAAAACCTGATCCTTCACTTTAATAGCACTTTTACCATTGACTTCAGAGGTAGCATGATCAATTCTATGGTTAAGGAAAATTGAGAACTACTGATTGCATGTGTATATCTCTCAAAAAGTTCCCAAAAGAAACACAAACAAAAAGAAAAGCACTCTAAAGCAAAACGTTCCATTGCTTACTGGAAGCCTAGAAATCAATTAATGTCCAAAGCTAGCTCAAATCTGTCACGCTGTATCTACAACCTTGGGTCTCAGATTAACAACCTGAAAAAAGTTTTCTTTGGTACTGAGCAGCCACTCTTTCCATGAAGGTCATCTGAAGCCACTCTCAGCCTAGCTTAATGTCATTGTATGAAGAATCTTCATGGAATATGCTGAATGCTGCTATTTGATGTTGCCTAGTATTGAAAAGACCCATGCACGGCTGAATTTGTCATTTTGTTCCAAGTTTTAACTTCCCTGAGAGAACAGCTCTCTCATTCCAATGCAATCCATGGGTTTTATTTCAGACTAGATATAATGTGGCCTCCTGGGAGGAATGTCCCCACTGCACATGTGGGTTGAGACTATTTTGCGTGCAGCAGCTGGTGCGTGAATCAAACCAACAAACAGGGAATGGAGGTTTTTGTGCTTTCCCTTTAAAAACAGACTAATGCTTAGAAACAAAATGCTAGAGTAAATGCAGAGTATTGAGGACTCCTTTCTTTTATGAAAGAACACTCCTTATGTCATGGAATAATATTATTTTTGCAATAAGCAATGCTACTCTACTACATTCAGAGAAAAATATTTACTTGTGCTCATATTTCAATAATTGTGTTAAAGGAATATTACAGTTGCAAAGTAAAAAGTGAAAAGGAAAGTGAAAAGTGGGGTTTGCTATTTTGAGTCTTCCCATATTAATAATGTTTTTTTTTCTCGTTTCCATGCTACAAAATGAGCTAGAACCATTCCTTTATGGTCTTATAAAGCATTGACAGATAACATTAATATAATATTATCTGTTACTTTCACAGGAAATATATTTGAAGACATGAAAACAGAGACAATCTGAATAGTGTTGGACAGAGAGAAAATGGATTTTGTTCCAGGATTCAGTGACAGGCACACAGCCATCTGATAGACACCTCCATTTCGGTTAGTGATCTATGTCCCTTCATAGCAAGCATAGGAAAACAAGCATTTTTATAGTGAAATTCCTTTTTTTTATAATCTAGATGTCAAAACCAAACACCCCAAACCAAAAAAAAACCAGATGACTCACACCCTAGCAGTCCTGCAAGCCCTTCTCAGATCACTACTTCAGCTGTAGATGTCTTCAAGATAGACAGCTAACATTTATGCTTTTTGTGCTTTATGCTTTTGTCAGTCTGTATATAAAGTTGATATGATACACATTTTTAAAATTAAAGAGGTTCTTTTACTCAGACATCTTTACTCTGTCAGAGCATTTTCTGGCATAGTGTCTTCTACATCATCTCTATGTAAATCAGTACTGGAAGGCAGAACTGAACATTAACAGTGTTGACATATTTAGCTATTAAAAATTAATGTCTCTGATGTTAAGGGGGGAGGAGGAGTGAGTTTCTTGATTAAGGTCTTCTGGCCAGCTCAGAAATTTCAATTATTTTTTAAATAATCTTTTTCCTCCTCTCCCAGAGGTGAAGGAATGTGAATACAAAATCACAGTAAAAAAATTTCTACTTAGAGTTATTTGTACATTAAGAAAAATAAAACCTGACATTTTAATCCCAAAGATAAGGATAATCATATTCATAAACCGTTTTTTACACTGCTCAAACAAATTTGTACATTGACCTCCTTAGTTTTCCTCCTGGTAGTACTCTGCTTCAGCCCTTAGCACAACCAAAATTTGTGGGGAAAGACATTCCTACCTATTGTTCTTCATTTTAGAAATGGAGGCAGTTTTGAAGCTTGCTTTACTTATTTAAAGAAAAAAAAGAAGTAATGATGAATATTGAGACAAAAAAGGAGAGGAGGTCTAAGTAGGCATTTACTTCTCCATCCAGCAGCCAGGAATTCTTGAGTAACCTGAAAGGAAGCTGGACCCTCACCTGCTAGATGCCTCTTCATATTCTCAAGAAGGGGAGTCTTGATCTGAGAGCTCATGACAAAACCAAAACCAACGAAAATTATAATAAGCATCAGATATAAATGAATTCTTAATTGTTTCTGAGGCACATTTGGAAGTACAACAGAAAGAGCCAGACATTGATACTCAAGTACACTAATACATTAGTACCAGCCTGCACAGCCTAAAGTGATCATCCATACAGCACAAACTCAGCCCTCACAATGTCCTCTTCCATGTCCGTGATGGCCCAGCCTCAGCCAAAGCTCCGTATCTCCTTCAAGCAGCCAAGAGGAGGCAACAGAGCCTGGACTGTTAGCTGACTTCAAGGCACACCTCCACCCCTATATTCAACATTAGAGAATGAGCACTAGCATGCAATCATCTATCTTTCTAAATTTTTAGACATGCCTGGCTTAGTTTTACATGGTAGCAAACAGTTCCCCGGTGGCATTTAGGAGTTAGACCCAGGAAACTTCCAAACAGTCAGTTTGGACATGGTCATTTCACCTTGGAAGCTAAGAGCAGATACAGACCATTCTGTCCCAGGCTTAAGTCCAGAGGACAGACTTTGGTACATTTACTCTCCTGGTAGAGGTGCAGCCAATAAATCCAAACCCTCAGAATCCAATCAGATATGTGCTTGTGTGATGGAAAAATCCACAAGGTGTTCTCTTTAGTATCTTCAGCATTTAAAGTAGTCAATGTAGGCATAGTGGATCAGAGAGCAAAGGTGCTTGCCAAGCAGGAGAAAGGACCAACATAAGGATTCCCATTTATATATTTTGTTCAACTATCTTTTTTTTTTTTTTTTAAATTAATTACTTCAGTGGCCACTACTTCTGCTTATAGAAAAACAACTCATTGTAACATAGACTTGAAGGATGCTAAAGACTAGTATCTGCATTTTCTTTATTTCTGTGGACACATTATGATGCTCTAAGGATACTTTGCTTAACTTTAAGATCCAAAGAACATGACCTGTGTTTAGCTTCCTTGCCTTCTTCTGAGTAGTTCTGCCTCAGGGTGTAATCCAAAAAGCACTTTATGTGCAATCAGTCTTAATGGACTTATGACTATATCTACAGAGTCTATGCTTTTGAACTCCAGAAAGTGTCCTAAATGTTTTCCATCCACAAAAAAAACAGTCTCTCGTTCACTTAGACCTTAGATTAGTGCTTGAATTCTGGCCCTCTGGGATTATTTCATCAACATATAACTCTGCATGGATGTTAAAATTATCTACCATTTTGGACCTGAGCAAGAATATTTTCAGGTTGTGTTGCGCTCACATGAGCCATTTTATAGACAGTGCGTTAAAATCCTTGCAAATTGCAATCTACTGCATATCTTTCACCTTTTCTGCCCTTTCATACTTCTTAGCTCCCCTGGTGCTAAGTGCTTGCAAATAATTTCAGTCCCCCTTCTCATAGCCAAAGCCTAGAGCTCTGCAGGCAAAGAGAGAAAGCATTAACAAATAACAGTGCCACCAGAGGAACTTAACATGTTTCCTAGGTGGAACTCACTAAATGACTTATTTCCAAACACATACTTGTTCCTGCAGAACTCACTCTGGCTTTGGGAAAGCGCTGTGGAGATGACCTTTTGCCCCCTGAAATTATCCTCCCACCTGTGCAGACATACACACGCACACACAGTTAATCATTGCAGATCTCCAGTTCAGTGCCCTGCAGTGATCACCATTGTGTCTGTACATGTGTACGGATAATTTCAAGGTGACTCCAGACATCCTACTGTCAGGTATACTCAGGCCCTTCAAATCATAGCAGGCGTAACCTCAATAGGCAACACTTTAGCAGTTCATCTGTACCCCCCTTGAATCAGTGAGCTGCTCTGCCTTGTGACTCTGACCATCCCAGCGGGCAGTTTCTTGAGATGAATCTGAACATTGCATGTTAGCTTCTACCCCTCTTCCCCTCAGGCCCTCGCGGGATACTCCATGGTCCCTGTGTGGAGTAGACAAGTAGGGCAGGGGGTGAGGGACAGAAGAGCACTTCATAAGAAATCATGAAAAGCCACAGGCTCTGTACAACTGGGCTCCATGCTTGAGCTAGGAGGTCTGGTGTGCAGCATGCACAGGGCTACAAGTGTGGGGGGAGGATGATCCCCAGGCCAACCTTGACAGTGGGCAAGCACAGCAATGGAGACACATATCATTTTACTGCCATGGGAAAGATCCAGGCAACATGATGCCACACGGGTGAAGGTGAATGTGACTGCTGCTATGAAGGACACGATGTAGACCTTGCCGCAGGTTGTTGGCTCCCTTACCTGACCCAGTGGTTGTTCACCAGTGCTGGGAAGAGCCATGTGCCTTCCCTGCTCCAGTGTGTGGGCATCTCTGCTCACTCAGACTTTACATTTAATTTATCAACAGCACAAAACGATCACTGCCAACAAAAACCTGAAATCAGAAGTTCTTTGTCCTCAGTAAGTCAGGCTCTCTTTTCTGTGAGTTTAACATCACAAATATTTAATTTTAATTTTAATGAAGTTGCTTTATTTGGTAAAGGTCAGTGCTGTCAACACAGAAAAATGCTGAAGTTCAAAGTAGCTTGTTTGCTCAAAAGATTGAACTTTTGAATTGATGATATATATTAATAGCACTTAGTGTTCACAGTAAATAAACACTAAGATGTAATTTACTAATCTCCCCTATTTATTAGGGTTCTGAAACAAACCATGGAGGCTTTCAGAAATATGTCCGTGATGGTTAGGGGATTGAGAGTATGTATCACCAATGGTTTATTTCATCACAAATATTACAGCTTAAGTTTCTGTATTATTCTAAATTGCTAGGAGATAGGAATTCATTTTATAATTTATATATTTGTAATTTTTTGAGTAAGAGTTTTTATAAAGTAGTTGCTATGGAACATTATACCTAGAAGTCATAAAGCAATGTTTCCTGGCTTAGAATTTATAGAAATAGAGGCAGCAGACCCCTCATCCCTATCCTGTGATTTCTGGATCCTTCATCCACTTGGTCAGATGACTGGCTGTATCTCTGTCTTCATCTCACAGGACTTTTGCTCTCACTGTCTTAACAAGGATGTTCCTCATGAAAGATGGGACTCTCAAAATCTCTCTGTACCCACATCCATGCTAGTAGGAGTTCTCAGTGAGGATTGCAAACGCAGTGCACAGAGTAAAATTTAGAAGGTTAAAACAACACAGAATCCTCACGGGAGATTTCAGCAAACTGCTTCCACTATAACTAACTTACACACCGAGTAAAGTACACTCGAGCCACAGAAAGAAACTACAGTGAGGGGCTGAGTGAAAGGTAAATTGGATTAATTTTCTGTGTAGAAAGTGGGTGGCTATTACTCTAGTTACTTACAGAGGTCATGACAGAAAGAGATCATTAGATGTTACACGTGCATCAGAAACTATTAAACTTCATCTGTTTCACCTTTAATGAAGCCAGTAACTTGTCTTTGGTCAAACCATTACTTTCTGTGAAATAAATGAGCATATGCTTAGCACAGACTCAAGGTGCTGAGAACAAAACTAGTTGAGAGGCACCAAGGGGCACAAAATTAAAAAAAAAAAAAAAAAATTAGATGCTTATTCACTAGAAACCATGATTCTGAATAAAAGATAAGATGCATTGGAATTTCTCACTTATGAGCATAGATATGACCTATTGGATAGTGTTAGAACTTGGAGACATTATCTGTGTGACTTGATGTTAAAAATCAATAGGTAAGAACTCGTCAAAAAGAACCGATTGAGAGAGTCATCCTGTGTCAAATATGGCATTATCTGTTTCCGAATCACTGATAGCTCGGAAGGAATCATCTTGAATATTCGTGTATTCTAACATACGAAATATATGACAGTAGATATTAGGTGCTGTCTGTAACAAACGAACAAATCACACTACAGAGCAGGATGTCTGTTTCTCAAACCTTTATCTATGATGTATAGGGGGAAAAGAACTGCTTATATTTTGGAACTTCAACCTGAATGGCATAAGCTTCAATTCAGATGCTGCAGGTACTCAAACAGCCTTACAATATCTAAGTATCATAGCAGTCAGTTTTCGAGTGCAGAAATAGTTACAATCAACAGGCAAAGAGTTTGTATCAAACCCTCTCTTACAGACAAGGAAAATTTGATCAGAGCACTAAAATTAGTGATAGCTTAGGAACAACAAAGGATGATCTCTTTATGTTTGCTCTGATAGTAGGAAAGAAAATAGTGCATGTTTTTGGTGTACTAAATGTGACACTTTCCCATAGTTGGAATCAATCATGGGTAAAATCACTGAAAGGGTTTTGAATTGAAAATTGTAAATTATTATTGTGAAATCTTTTAAGAGCATTTTGGCAGCTGTTGTAAAAAATCTGAGAATGAGAGAGGCTACAGTAGACAAAGAACCCAATCTATACAACTTAAAATGGAATAAAACCTCATTTTAAAATAACTTTGAAACATTAACTATATTTAAAACAGAATAGGAGAAATTTGATTCTTCAGACAAGCTTCACAGCTATTTTTTCCTTCAATAACTCTCACGAACATTCCCTCCAAGTAGCAATCCTAACCTGCAGCCATTCAGAATAGAGCTTATTCTGAGTCATTTTGCAGATTTTGAACATAAACACACTCATAATACTCAAATGAGCATTCCTCTGGTAAGTAGCAGGACAGGGAGAAAAACCTCCAGCCAAAGACAAACTTGTCAGCGTAGTACCTTTTAAGTCAGTTCCTCAGAATGATGCCTTTCCATCCTACACCTCTCCCAGTCTCATTCAGAATGGTGATCCTTTGGTGAAAGGCTGTGTTGCCTAAACTTTCCTCCATGTAGAAGACTTGTCACATAATCTTTTACCACCCTTGTTAATATCTTATCTGGAAGATCAGATAGGAATCAGAACAGTTAGTAGAGGCTGATAAAATGACATCTATTGTCTCTTATGCCAGTCAAAGGGGAGAATTGTAGCCACCTAAGGTCCTTTTTTCCCCAGATTAAAAAAACCACTTTGAAGTGTTTTCTCTTTTCCTCTAGGATTTTTATAGCCTGGTACTTAAATAGTATTCTCTACCCTTACAAAAAGTATGCCTTTGGTTTTTTTGATGGGTTTTTTTTTTGATTCCTACAAACAAGTAGGAATCTTTCTAAATAAACATCTTTTGCATTGTTTGGGTGATAAGATTTACCTACTAAAATCAGGCATCTAGTGCTATGTAAGAATCATAGAATCATAGAATGGTTTGGGTTGGAAGGGACCTTTAGAGGTCATCTAGCCCAACCCCCCTGCACTGAGCAGGGACAGCTTTAACTGGATCACGTTGCTCAGAGCCCCAGCCAACCTGACCTTGAATGTTGCCAGGGATGGGGCCTCCACTACCTCTCTGGACAACCTCTTCCAGTGCTTCACCACCCTCATTGTAAAAAACTTCTTTCTTATGTCTAGTCTAAATCTATTCTTCTTTAGTTTAAATCCATTATTCCTTGTTCTGTCACAACAGGCCTTGCTAAAAAGATTCTCCCCATCTTTCTTATAAGCCCCCTTTAAGTACTGGAAGGCTGCAATAAGGTCTTCTCGCAGCCTTCTCTTCTCCAGGCTGAACAACCCCAACTCTCTCAGCCTGCCCTCGCAGGAGAGGTGCTCCAGCCTTTGGATCATTTTGGTGGCCCTCCTCTGGACCCGCTCCAACAGTTCCACATCATTCTTGTGCTGAGGGCCCCAGAGCTGGACGCAGTACTCCAGGTGAGGTCTCACCAGAGTAGAGCAGAGGGGCAGAATCACCTCCTTTGACCTGCTGGCTCCGCTTCTTTTGATACAACCCAGGATTCGGTTGGCTTTTTGGGCTGCAAGTGCACATTGTTGGCTCATGTCCAGCTTTTCGTCCACCAGTACCCCCAAGTCCTTCTCTGCAGGGCTGCTCTCAATCCCTTCATCCCCCAGCCTGGACTGATATCGGGGGTTGCCCTGTCCCAGGTGCAGGACCTTGCACTTGGCCTTGTTGAACCTCAGGAGTTTCACGCAGGCCCACCTCTCCAGCTTGTCCAAGTCCCTTTGGAGGACATCTCGTCCTTCTGGTGTGTCAACTGCACCACTCAGCTTGGTGTCGTCTGCCAACTTGCTGAGGGTGCACTCGATCCCACTGTCTATGTCATTGATAAAGATATTAAACAGCACCGGTCCCAGTACAGACCCCTGAGGGACTCCACTTGTCACCAGTCTCCGTGTGGACATCGAGCCATTGACCACGACCCTCTGGATGCAACCATCCAGCTAATTCCTTATCCACCAAACAGTCCACCCATCAAACCCATAGTGAGGTGGTGTCTGGTGTTCAATGCAAGAGAAAAAATCTGATAATGAATAGGAACATCAAATGTACTGGCAAAGCAAAGTGAGTTTTCCAGTTCACAATCTAAATATGTTGGTTTGGGGTTTTTTTTTTGTTTGGGTTTTTTTGGTTTTTTTTTTTTTTTGCATGACCTATACAGGAATTCCTTCTAGAACAGTACCTGGTAAGCAGCAGCCATGAGAAATATTTTTTACCCCCCTGAGACTTACAGGTAGGAGATGAGACATTATTCCCCTAACTGTAACATGCCTCATTATAATGCTACTCCAGGCTATACTGTAATCTTTTAAGAAAAAAAGGAGGAAATGCTGAGTCAACCGCTTTTTTCTTATCATAAGTAGCTCTTCCACTCTTCCACAACAGAGAATGGATGACAAATTTGCCTGTGTGAACAAGAAAAAATAAAAAAGTAAATAAAACTATTCTAGTGCTTTTATTATAAATCTCCTTTGATGTTACCTGCATAGTGCTGCACTATTGATCCTGTTTAAAGTTGCATTGAAGAATTTAATCTCTGCATTGAGTACATTTGCTGAGTTTCTTTTTACATGACAGTTTAGTTACCATTTTAATAAAATAAACAAGTAAAAGAATCTAGGAACACTGAGTTTGTCATTCTGGATCAGTGCACTCACCTACCAAATTCAGCATCCTACCCCACAGGATATGTAATGAAAATAGTGAAGTTTCCTTGTAGAAGTTACCATTATATGTGTTCTACAGAGTGAACAACAGCGCCTAGTATGCTAGAAATCTTACTGCAATTTGTTCTTTTGAAAGTGACTTTTAAAGTAAATTGTTATGACTTTTAAATGTGTGTGCCCTGAACCTCAAAATAATAATAAAAAAAATTATTAACAGATATTTGTACCTTAATCATTTTTATAGCTTCACAGACAGCAAGGGTAGTTGTGATCTATCTAGACTGATTTCTTCTGTAAAACACATTACAGTTAATTTCTTGGATTATTTCCCACTTCAAGTACAACATATCCTTCAGAAAACTTTCCAAACACAGGTTAAAAATTGTCACTGAAGGTGATCCCACTAACACTCATGATAGCTTTTTCAATGGTTAATTATCCTAATTGCTATGAAAAGCTGTTCTTATTCTTCCTTATTGCTCATCTTAATTTATCTAATTTCTTTTTCCAGTAACTGGGTCTCATTATAACTTTCCTTCTTCCATTTCTCACCAACATATATTGTATATACAACTCCCTGATAAATTTAATTAACAGAGCTCCTAGAATATTTCACCGTAGAGCCTGCTTTTCTATATTTTCATCAAGTACATAGCTCTTTTCCAAAATCTTGCCAGGTAGTCAAAAGATTTCTTCATTCATGAATCCTCCCAAAAGATGCAAAGTTCCAGAATCAACATTCACATAGAATCATCATTATCATCGTTTGCACTTTTTTTTTTTTTACTTAGTTGTGCTCATAATTGTTTTCAAGTTTGTGAAACTGCCTCTCTTACATCGTAATGAAATACATGCACTTCATATGTTGCATAGATAGCTAGACAGGTGTGTGTATGCACATATATGCACGTTTGTTTGTGAGTACATACCCTGCGTTACTCTATTGGTTTATAACAAGGCATAGAGAATTTTACTCAAATTAGGTTTCGCTTCCATAATCAAGGTGATCTTCAGTGAAGACCTCCCAGTCAGGAGGTCAACATGAAGTTCTCTGTGATAATTCAGGGTTTTTTCACCTTTAGTCATTATTATATAGATACTTAATGAAACTGGCATTACATTATCTAATATAATTTGGAAATTTCAAGTAACAAATTTTATAACAATAGCATGTTCTAAACCAGCCTCACAATTAACTTTGTGGTGGGAAGAAGAAGCAGCAAGATCAACTTGGCAGCTGTAGAAAAGTAAAGCTCTCTGTTGAAAGGTTTCTGTAGCATAATCATCAGCATAAAACCCAAAGAAACCCCATGGATTCAAATCCTCGATATTTGTAAAACTGTTAACACATGTATTTTTTCCATTAATCACTTCAATGGTAGCATCGCCATTGTTCTTCCTGATGTCTCAGCCTTCAGACACGAGGGAACAATAAAGCTGTCCTCAAAGGACTGATAACAATTTTCCTGGCCAGAAAGCTTCATATCACCTACTTTTGTCTTTTTACATTGAGTTTGGCAGCAGGGGAAATTTATGACAATCTCTGGGTCCTTTAATTCATTTTCACCATCACCACTCAAAGTTAAAAATCTTATGTTTTCAACACCCAACATAGGGAATTATTTAGCCACTGATTACCCTCAGAGTTATACCTATGGAAAATTTTTCTCTCATGAGAAGATATAATTTCACTGGGACTATGTTTTTCCACAACAGCATGAAATCTGGACTGTGAGGACTGACAAAATATAATGCCATGGGAGAGAAAGACCTCCCAACTTCTAATCAACAATATTTCCTCTGTCTTTCATTCAAAATGTCTCTATTTCTTTACCTTTTTCATACTGAAGAAAGGCACAGCAAGAAATCCCCAGAAATGCATATAAACCATTAGGATACACGGCAATTCTGCTTGTTCGTATAGCAAGTTAATGGTTAATGGAGCATTTTAATTTATTTTTTTTTAAATATCCTGCTGTCACAACCTGTTTCCTTTGTAATTTAGGGAGACTTAGCAGTAATAAAGACAGTCATTCCCTATTAATATCCTCTGGTTTACCTTAATATTCACTGTTATTCTTGAATAAAAAGAAAACTATAGAAAATAAATTCTTAAGGTCATTTTTACTTCAACTTATTTAGTACCTGTCCTACAGGTACTAAAAGACCATTTCTAGGACTAGAGTGTTTATGAGTTAGGGTAAGACACATGATCTGATGTTGTCTTTATGATGTCTCCAAGTAAGTGCAATATTTGTACCATCCCATAAAACTGGAAATATGCAAGTATAAAGCACAAGTTTATTTTGTAAACAATTTAAACACATATCATAGCAGTGAATTTAATAATCACTGTTCCACACAAAACTTAATAATATTTAATCAATCATTCAGTGAAGTTTTGATCTCTGCTCCCAATATACATGTAAGCAGTTTTGATAAAATAAGTTATTTGCAATTGACAGCTGCCTGTTTAAGCTTAAAATTAAGATAATACAGGTATTATTTTCATTGTTTTCATTTGGAGCTTTGTGTGTCATAAGACGCTTCACTGAATCCTTTATAGATGGAACAGCTATGTCTATTTTTTTTTTTTTTTTGGCTGTTTTCAGTAAATCTACCAGAATTAATGCATTTGAACATAGCTAAAGGAAAAAAAGAATTTTCAATCTTAGTACGAATCTGCAGGAGCTTTGAAATGTTGAAATAAATTGAATTCTTAGAGAATATGGCAGGTACATGGGTTTATATTTTATGTTGCTTTATGAAGAAAGTTCATTCAAAAATCACTATACATAAAAACAATGAGAAAATGTGTTGATTTGTTTTTCTGTTTTTCTAAATCACATTTCAGAAGAAAAGCCTAAAGCTACATATCCGGTTTTACTACAGAAAATAGGAGAAAGAACAACTTTGTAGACAAAGCACATTTCAGCTATGAATATTTTCTTATCTTGAAGATGTAATTTAACATGATTTTATTTTTTTAATATATATAATTAATTTACCTCTGTCAACAGTTTTCAGTTAAAAAGCAACATTTATGGATCCCTCAAATTCTCAAGCTGTTTATTATAGAACAATAATGGAGACATTTGATGCTTGATTAGCACAGGACAAAAAGTTGCAACCAAATATTTATTAGTACAATTGAGACTGCAAGACTTCAGCATCTTCATCAAGCATTGCTCAACTTTTTTAGTCTGTCCAGGCCATGAATGCCCACTGAGCTGGCACAGCTGTTTAATTTAGCTAAATTAGCATGTCTCAGGTAATTTCTTCTGAGGGAGGTAAGACTTTGATGGCAAGCTCAAAATAATGAATCCCAGCATCTTCATGGGTGTTACTCTTTTTATATTTCCTTTCCTAAAACTGAGGTGACCCAACTTTTTTTGCTTTACTTGCAAGATTTTCAAACTAAATAGTACATTGGCAGAGCACGTTGTATCTTGATTTACTGAGTATCTAGAGTTGCTGCCATATTGTCATGATTTAAAGGTGAGTAGGCAAGGTGAGCATTTCCCACCTCCCCTTCAAGTCCAAAGCTGGATCATTAGAAAAAAGATAGACAAAGCAATTATTCTTTTTTTTTTTTTTTTCTTTTTAGTTCAGACATACAGAAGACTGTGACTGTGCAACAGGAACAAATGAATTTTAAGCTTTAACACTTCATATTGCTAAAATCACATAAGAATTCTACCACTGCAGAACCTCTGACTTCTTAATCCTACTGCTAATTCCTTTGGTTTGTCAGGGAAATATATTTGATTTAGGGACAACAACCATTTTTAAAAATTTATTTTTCTGAAACCAGAGAGTTTCATATTTTTTGTGGCTTAGCTATATAGTTATGTAACATGCCTAGTATGCTGGAATACCTTACTCAGCTAGTTAGGCATTACATTTCTATTGTTTCAGCATTAACAGATACACAGTAGTAATCAACTACATAGTTTTCAGAGCCTAATCTGACAAGTGTCTTAAAATGTTTTTTGTTAACTTCATAAACATCCTCTTAATGATGAGATTCATCTCACGTAACATTCAGTTATTGATTACATCTCAATCAGTAGTCTAATTTTCTTCTGTTGTCAGCAGGAAGATGTCATTTTGAGAAGCTTACACCACATTCTCAGTGTGTTAAGAATGTCACTATTGCTTCCAGCAGCTGTCTCCACTGACACTAAAGGACCCTATGCCGCATCTATTTCTATTATATAAATAACAGAACCCCTAATTAATTATGTCTTTCAAGAGCTTGTTTACTTCCTGATTTAATGAAAACTGTAATATAGGTAAAAACATCTAAAATAAAGTGTTTTCCCCTGTTAGATTCTACAAATTCTCCTGCAATGCAGAGCAAGACACACAGTCATCAGCCCTTTCCTGTTTGTTGCCAGTGGTCCAAGATACCCATTTTATCCATTCTTTCTTCAGGTTTTTCTTCAGGTTTGGACTGTACAAGTTAACCTAGAAAAGCAACAATTTTAACTGGCTCATTGCAGGTCCTTCCAACAGTACTACTTCCCACATATCAGATTTCTTCACTGCTCCTGTCTCAGAGTCTTCCTCTCCCAGCTTCTTCTGACTGTTACTCCTAACCAGACCCAGCTTATCTTGCATATTTACCAGGACTTTCCCAGCTTGTTTCTGCCTTTCATTTCTCTTTCCTTCAAGATAAAACCGAAGATCATTCTTTCCCAAGCCCATTAGATCCTCATCTTTTTCTCAGACTTCCACAGAGCAAAATCCCTACAGGGCTTGCTTTCTTAGCAACCCTTTGTCACTGGGAAGCAGAAAAATCTAATTGAGACCTATTTGCCTACTAACAGTCTGTTTATCCTGGGTTCCTAAATGCAGTTTCCATAATACCTTGAGTCAAACCTGTGACAAACTGTCTGACCTGGAGCAGTCTTCCACTGGAGAAGACTATTAATTTCTAGATATCTTGAAAGGAAGATTGTTTGGTAGAAATGCTATCCTTTTGTTGTTTTTGGCAATTTTGATATTACCTGAGAAAGAAAGCTACTGCTGCCTTTCAGTGAAAATGTTTCAGCAAAACCTGCAGAAGAAAAAATCATAAAGAGTAAACATTGACTTGAGAAGTTGCAAGGACTGTAATATTTAGAACTGCAGTGAGGCAAGTAACTTGGATTTGTAGGTAAGGTTTAATGTGAAACTACTGATTTGAAAATGTTGAACTATCCTCTATTTCCAGTCATTCTTATCTTATTATTACATTATTTTTTCCATCCCTCTGTTCATATTCCTGATCTTCCTGTTCTATGATTTTTCTGTTTTTACTGTCCTCCCACTTCAGCATTATCTGGTTGCTTCTCTAGAGAGAATCATTAGCTCAGCTACAAGGTGCCAAATTGTGCAGAAAATTATTGGTTATATTCTGTAGTCTGAGTTGGACAAGAGGTTGCCACCAGAAAAATGCAATAACAAGTTTCTAAATTTGTGTTAATGGTCATAGAACCACAGCCTGCAATGAAGCTCTGCGATGCGTCTCTGGATGAGAATCTGGCCCTGTGAATCCACAAATTATATTTTTTAACCATATCATTTACCCTGTTTTATAAAAGCGAGTAGAGATATTAAATGAAATCACATCTAACATAACACTTCCCACACACCAAATACTACCTCTCAGTCTGGCACAGAATAGTTTTTTTTAATATTCTTTCATTAATTAATGCAGTAAGTGTCCCTCTCCTTCTGAATGAATTTAAGTTAATTTTGTGAGATACAGCATCAAATGCTGTATGAAAATCTACATAAATACTACAAATGCTATATCCTCCACATCTACCATATTTTTGTTATATATACATAGACTCATACCTGATTTTTTTCTTTTTAGTAACTGATAGCAGTCTGGGTTATTTCACTTGCTGCAGTTAATTTTTTAACATAGTCAATGTCCAAATACTATGGTTAGGTGCAAGACTTACGGAATGAATGTGCTGAGTTTTCATTACACTGTTTACAATTAATTTTTTCAGGTATACCTTGTAGGTATGCAGTCAGTCATAGAGTGACTTTTTATCTTCACAAAAATTCCTAGTGAAACACCAGACAACAGAGATATAAAAAAATAATCTTCCTGTGTCCTGTAGCCAATCCAAAACTGTAGAAATGTGGAAAGCAGACAGACAGAGAAGGAAAAAGGTCAAGATTAATGAGATACCACATCATAACTTTAAAGATGTCCCTTGTGCCATACAATTTTAATTTCCTATTTCAATCTCATGGATGCCTATTTTGTGATAGTGTAACCCCAATGACATGCTCATTCAAATTAGTGTAAATAACATTGAAAGTGCATTTCTTGTCAAAATTATGTTCTTGTATTAACCTATAGTTCTGTTTAGTACTTTTTCATTATCAGTGTTTTTTGCTAGCTTGAATATGCCCATTGATTCTTTTTTTTTAAATACATCTGAGTTTTGTCAGGTCACAATGTATCTGTGCTCATTATTGCTTTTCAAGGGCAGTAAACACCTGTATGTCAGGATATGTTCTTTAACAGATGCCTAAGAAACAGCTGAATGGTGTCTTTGGAGTCCATGCTTTTGCTTGACATAGGCCATAAAAATTTTCTGTAATTAGAAACAAAAAATGATATAGCAGAATATTAATTAAGGTACTGGAAATTATTTCTATCAAAAGAATCTCACAGAATGCATTAAAAATTAATTTTAACCTTAATTATCCTAGTGCCTCTGCAAAGATGGCTATTTATCTGAAGGCGGTCCACAATAAATGACATCATTGATGTTTTCAAATGTGGTTTCTCACTCTGTATCACAAGCAAGTTTATGCTTTCTGTACTATGAGTGTTTTCTGTACAGATTATATAGTTAAAAGGAAAAGCACTAAACAGGAGGAAATAGCTGATGTACATAATTTTAATGTTTACTGTCACAGATACAAGTTAGAAACTAAACAGAAGGAAAAACATAAGCCAAGATATAGGAACATGTCACTCTGCCTGTAAGCCCATACCAATAGTTTAAAACACCTCTTTGTAGCACAAAATCTAGTTTAACGTTCTGTTTTCTGTGGAAAATCTTAGATTCTGTAGGATTGATATGATCACCTTCTCAAATGTTAAAAAAACCCCACCACCCCGCCACCATTTTTTTCAGCCAAAGAACCTTAGGATGGTTTGCTGGTTCTTTTGCCCCAAACAGGAGGGTGACAACAGGGGAAACAGCATGAGGAAAATAAAAGGAATTACTCAAGCTTTCCAGGAAGATCCATCACAAATAGTGATACCTCTTTTGAACAAATTAAAGAGAGAAAAAATGGTCTCCAGCACTGTGCCTTAATTCTTAGATACATAAGCAGATATGGCCCCTTATTTTCAAAATGTGAATAAATGCTCTGACAAATTCCAGTACATGTAGGGGCTTCAAGCATTTGTCACTACTTTACCACATTTGAAAACCAGAGAGCTTTTTCAGCTGTTGCTAGTCATTCTCGGCAATCTGATGACCACAGGTCACTACGTAACATTGCTTTGTCTTTGTGGATTCAAGTGATAGCAGGAATACAAGCTGAATCTCAGAAAGTGTGTCCTAGAAACCCTTTTTTTAACAGAAGGATAAGCAGATTCCATATTTTGAGTGTACACTTCTGTTGATACTTCAAATATACCTGACACAAAGTCTTTCACATAGTGATGAGTTGTAAGAATTCTTATAAATTTACTTAGCAGGATTAGAATTTGAAGTAAAAGCTGTTTTGATCCAGCTGAATCTCAGAATCGGTTATCAGCTCTGTACTTAAATGTACTTAATTCACAGCAAGAGATTTTTTGCTGACATATATTGTGAAGTAATGATTTTTCTTTTTATACCTGTTGTTCTTGAGGTAATAAAGCACTTATGAAGGTATGCGATTTACTGATAGGGAAGCTAGTCCATTATACAGTTGATTTTAATAAAAAATACATTCCTTTCTGATTGATAGTGTTGTTGGAGAGAAGGCCCTGTTTCAAACCATTGATTTGATCAATGTGAATTACCCAGTTGTGTTGCCTGCCTGTCTCTCTTCACTGACTGCAGAGGGGGACTACCTAACGACGTTCCTCTAACTGAGGTGTCTCAGATAGGTGGCTTAATTAGAGGAGTAAATCCATGTGAAAATGTTCTCCACAGCAGCGCTCTGAAGATGATTAATGTTTGTTTTGAGGAGCGCTTCTAGTTCGACACAAAGATTCGATCTTCATTTTGTTAAATGACCACACCACAGGATTACTGTATTTCAAGTCTTACAGTGAGGAACACAAAAAGGTTAAGAAACATAAATTGGAGGTTAATTCACATAAAGGGAGTCAATGGAATTCAAGTAAAGTATCCAAAGTTGCAGTACTACTGCTTCCATTCAGCTGTCATTATCTCTGGAGACTCGTATAAGCTCTAAGTCTCCCCACTTTTTCAAAATAGATATGTT
Organism: Pelecanus crispus; assembly: GCF_030463565.1. Taxonomy (NCBI): domain Eukaryota; kingdom Metazoa; phylum Chordata; class Aves; order Pelecaniformes; family Pelecanidae; genus Pelecanus; species Pelecanus crispus. The sequence goes on from NC_134645.1 coordinate 110,724,757, forward strand.
ACCATTTTGCTCCTAGACATGCACAGAAGCACTTCAGGCTTGTCATGGTTAGGCAATGCAGTGCTTATCTTTGCCCATTTCATTTGAGGACTTCAGCCCAGTAGCTGAACAAAGGTCTGCTATGAAACTCGGCTTACAAGGCAACAGCAATCATTACACGATTTCTTTTACAATTAAGTACTATAAAAACCTAAAGTGGTGGATGGTCCCAGATGTAAACTACATACTCTCTCCACAAATGGCACATGGAAGAAGCAAGTAAAGTGAAGTTTGTTATACAGTAAATACGTGAATTAAATGTTTTTATCATAGTATTCACTGCAAAATAGCTGAAAGAGGCAGGATAATGTCCAGTCAGGTTAAAAAATGTGGGTATTTGGGCTTTTCTTTCTTTCTAAATAACAAGATAACAAGCAAAAAACCCCCTTCTGTTTTACTTGTCTCTTCTTTGTATTGTGTCTAATGCAATATTCATTATGGAAAATGCACTCTTGGGAAAAGTTTTGTTAAGTTTATTTTAACATTTATGTGATACAGCTTGCATACTGCAACACTCCCTTTGGGAATTCTCTTGTGGTTTTACAGAAAACTCCTATCACATCCTGTGTCTATTTTAACCACCAATGACAAAAAGAAGAGAAGAATAGGCAGCTACTCCTTTAATTTTTATAGATCTAGACAAAGATTACACTAAACTGGCTGGTGTGAATCCCTTTTCCTGACCATTTTACAGCCTTACAACAGATGGCCATCAGAACTTTTGAAGCAATGGCTGTCCCTTTCCTGTTGTGCTGGACTTTAAAAACAGTACATTCACTACTAGAGAATGAGTTGCAGTCAGCTAATAAAAGAACTAAGTGAGGTTTTGTAGTTAAAAGAAAGAAGGTGTAAGTATTGGCTGAGGTTTATCACATAGTACCATAGAATGGTTTGGGTTGGAAGGGACCTTCAAAGATCTTCTAGTCCAAACCCCTGCCATGGGCAGGCACATCTTTTGCTAGATCAGGTTGCTCAAAGCCCCATCCAACTTGGCCTTGAACACTTCCAGGGATGGGGCATCTCATCTTCTCTGGGCAACATGTTCCAGTGGCTCACCACCCTCATTGTAAAGAATTGCTTCCTTATATCCAGTCTAAATCTACCCTCTTTCAGTTAAAAACTATTACCTCTTGTTCTGTAACTAAAGGCCTTGGTAAAAAGTCTCTTCCGCCTTTCTTATAAGGCCTTTAAGTATTGAAAGGCCATGATAAGGTCTCCCTGAAGCTTTCTCCCCTCCAGACTGAACCACTCCAACTCCCTCAGCCTTTCTACACAGGAGAAGTGTTCCAGCCTGACCCTCCTCTGGACCTACTCTAACAGGTCCATGTCTTTCCTGTACAGAGGACCCCAGGGGTGGATGCAGTACTCCAGGTGGGGGTCTCGTGGGAGCGGAGTAGAAGAGGAGCCAAGCAGAATCACCTCCCTCAACCTGCTGGCCACACTTCCTTTTCTGCAGCCCAGGATACGACTGACTTTCTGGGCTGCAAGTGCACATTGCTGGCTCATATCCAATTTTTCACCGACCGGCATCCTGAAGTCCTTCTTTGCAGGGCTACTCTCAATCCATTCATCACCCAGTGACAAATTACTAGGGTGGGGGCTGTGTGGAAAAGGTCTGGTTCAAAATCCATCAGAATAAACACAAACCTTTTTTATTAATTTAAACTTAGCTTTTGAATAGACCTCATCTCTGGTCTGTCTATGCCTCAATCTCTTGACTGGTAAATTTGCTGTCATAATAAGGGTTTAATAATTTTTATATGAATGCTGTTTAGAGGCATCAAATTAAACCTGTATACAGAAACTTCCTATAAAGCCTCTACAGTTGAATATCATAGTGAAAGGCTTGAAACCTAAATTAGAATAAAGGATTATTTTGGTCTGATATCTTGATTAAAAATACTTCATAAACAAAACATTTTGATTTGACAGATTAACATAAAACTACAGCAAATCCCAATTCAGAGAATTTACAGAATAATCAAAGGCTACAAGAACATCTGAAATTAAAAAGGAGTTTCCTCAACATGCTCTCAATGAGCATGGATGTCAATTACAAAGGTAATGCTGTGATGTTTAAGGTTGAAAGGGTTTTTCTAATACATACCGCTCAAAGCATTATTCTCTAGAAAACAAATTCCTATGTACCCACTGTGTATAACTCAATCAAGCACTTCCTGACAAAGTGCAAAGAGACAGTGTTTTGATGTTTCCTCCCCTGAAATACATTTTTAAAAGATTTTTTTTCTCTATTTGTTCTCTCTGGCTTTCTTAGGTTTGATGCTTTACCCTTTGTGAAATGTTCCTGCCTTTCTGATTTCTTTTAAATCCTATAGTTATTCCATAGGTTTGTGATATTTTCTTTTAATCTTTCTTTTATTGTCAATCACACCATGTGGCTTTGATGTGGAAAATACTCATAACTCACTTAAAACATGGTCCAATTAGTATCTTCACTGACCATGTTTTTGTTTATATATGAGCCATTTTTGGTTCTGTTAGATGTGTTCAGCTTTTCTTTCCAAATTCTTACCTTTCCTAACAATGTTACAAATTCCCCTAACAGTGCTGTGTTTTTTTCATTGCTGTGAAGTCTTTGTGACTGAAATGTAATTTGTGAAATACATTCGTCTGCCAAAATAACAGCAGACACCCAAATGTATCAAGGCATATACAATAGGATACATGGAACTTTCAACTTTATGACACTGCTTCAATCACCCTAGGTCAGCACGGAACAATTTTTAGTCATTTTTTCATGTCCTACATTGACGGTCTCAGCTCATTTCTTAGACCATATGTGACACAGCACTGTCGTACACTTAGTGGTAGGTTCAGCTGAAAAGAATTTTGTCACCAGTGATAGAAATAAGAACATCTTGTTCACCAGTATTGTACAAAGCCACAATGGCTTTACATCTAGAGTACCATGTCTGGTTTTGGACTTTGCACCTCAATACAAGTATCTACTTCTTGTGCAAAATTTTGATGTGGTAAAAAGTTCTCTTGCAACTGAGTGAAAACATTATGTGTACAGACAAACTCTAAAAAAGTAGCCACTAAAGGTTATTAAAAAATCGTGAGTATGAGTTTAAATACATATATTAGCCTACACTTAAAAATAGTTAATACAGATAATTTTTATTTTGTGGAAGTAAGAGGAGGATTTTTCCCAGGAGAATTCATGGGTCATTTGAGTCCCAGTGTAAAGTACCCTAGAACATTAGAGAAGCCAAAGCCATAACAATCTAAATATGAAAACACATACAGTATCATTTTAATAAGTTAACAAATAAGAAAATTATTACCTTGTGCACTGGAGACATATACTATAAGAAAATTCTATTGTCCTAATATGCTACCATGAGATTCCTGGTACTTTAGGTATTGCTCTCTTTTTTTTTTTTTTTTTTTTCAAAAAATGAAGGGTTTTACTTATCTGACTGTACACTATTTTGCTGTATGACAGCCTTTTCCTACTGAATGTATAATAGATAGAAATAACCTTAGCTATCCTTAGGTATTCAGAAGTGAAACATCTGAATCTCAGCTAGGCACCCTTGGATCCCTCTGTGCTCTGAAGCAAAATTCATGCGGCATGATCCAGACATGTCAGGATGAGATGACTAACCCTATGAAGATGCTCATTTTTCTCTACTGACTATAAAGTCCTCATTGTCTAACTTTTAGATGTCTAAATTAGAAAAGGTTAATCCACTCTAACTTATTAGTGTATGTTGTTTGTTGCCACGTTGATAGCTCATTAGCAAACTTTGCATCATGTTGCTTATTCTGCGGTCAAATAAAACAAAACAAATGGTACACTGGATCTTGTAAGGTGTCTGGTATTGCCATTTTCTGCATCTCTACAAGCTGCATCATTTTCTGTCCTCAGGTTACTTTGTTTTTAGAGGGAAAAAACCCAAACATTATTTGATGGCAATATTTAGGTATGGCAACCATTTAGCAGGCCATGAGAACAGTACTGTTAAGAAAGGAATATAATGTAGAGCAACTACCAGGCATTCCTCCTTTTTCTTTCCCCCACTCTCCCCTCAGGTGTTTCATTCAAAGTGCCCCTTCATAAATATTTCTCAAATATTTCCTTACTCAAAGGAAAAATAATACATTTTTAAGTCTCTAAAACCAACATACAACTGTTTTTTTCCTTACTGTCCCTTCTGTCCTATGTTTGTTACCATTACAATGATCTCTAAAATGCTTGTCTAAAGAATAAACATTAAGGTTGAAGTGAAAACTGTCTCTTTGACTATGTTTCAGTCCAAGATGTAATGGGATAAAGTTGCATCATTGTCATCTTTATCTTGGAATATTTAAAATGAGCTTTCAGAGAGTGGGATTTACATTGTGAGAGACACAGGAGGCATGATGCTTTTGAAATAAGCAGCTATATTTGTCCTTTTATATGATGTTATTTTTTTACACTTTGACCTTTTATTTCTTGCAGAAAAAGCAATTGACTGCCTGAATTAGTACATGCAGGGCAGACCCAGTAAAGTTCTTACTGAACTCCATGTCTTTGCTTGCAGAGACAGTGTACCCTACTCTCAACATTGAAATGCATCAGCATGTCTTTTGCATAAAAGAATCTTCAGTTAACTCAAAATTTGAGTTGTGGAGCTCTGACACTCCAAAAATATTGAAGCTGCAAGGTTTCATGCTCTGAGTAGGAATTCCTACAAATCCTGCTGTGATAGACCATCCTGGAAGCTAAATGCACATAAACAGTCTCTTCCTCCAAACTCTGCCCTACCTGCCTCAGGAAACATTAAAGGAGGTGGCCAGTCTCTCAACTTTGCTTCCAGAGGTCTGCAGATTTTCTTTAAATTTCTTTCTCTACTTATTTAACATCTACGTTCTTCTCTGCCCATTCTATATCTTTGGGTAAAAACTTCCCCAATCCTCAAACAAGCCACTGAGATTTTAAAACAAGCAGAAGGTTGTTGTTTAGTTCATTATTACCAGAATAAGTCCTGTGCAGAGAAAACATAAACATGAATCATATCTTCCTGAATTTCCTAGCAAGCTTGAAGAAAAAAGCAGTATGCTTTCCCATATCAGCTCATTACCAGTGTTCGTGTTTGCACACAAAGATATCTATGTAACACTTACTGCTTAGTAAGATACATCTTACAACATGATCATAAAATATTTTAAGAATGCAGACCACTATCCAGCTGAACCCTTAACATTATCCTTCTCATAAAAAAGCCTCACCAAAACGTTATTTTTTTAGCATATGTCTTCCAGTTGGGGAAGTATAATTGACCTATTAAGCAAGTATTAAAGACATACTTTTACTACCAACTTCAATGGGATGCTAAGTCTGTACTGCAATTGTTTACTTTGTTGTTTATGTCTTAGCATTTATTGTCCTTCTTAGGTAGTAAGCGTACAGGGTAAGGTTGTACTGATGTTACTGTACAGAGTGTTGAAATGCTACCATTTCTAAAATGCTTCTTTTGTGAACTGCAAATGACACATTTTCATTAGTTTTAAAAAATGTTTATGTATAAACCTTTACTGAGATTTATATGATTACCTGACAACTTCACATATTCCCTCTCTATCCGTCTCTAATTTATACTTTCCTGCCATTTCCTGTGTGTATTGGGTGGCAGGTTATTTGTAAACATCATATTTATATTCCTACCCTCTTTCAGCACTGATGATTTTCACCCAGAAATATTCTCTGTTATAGAACTCCCAATGTAGATATGTTTACATGTCAACTAATTCTAAAAACCTGAGTAAGCTTTCAATTATTGTATTATGAAGACACATATTTTATCCATTCCAAAGACACTGAAAATAATAATAATGACACAATAAACAAAAGAGAAAATCCTGCATGAATCCAAGTTGTCACTATTTATATATTGTAGTATCCAGTGGCTTAAGAACCAATTATGATAAATGTAATATATTTATAAAAAAATCCCAAACAACCTAAAGTTCTTAAAATCTGAACAGCTGCATCTAGCAGTTCCTTCAGAAATAACTATTATTTTACTTGCACATAAACATAATCTAGTCACCAGCTTTAAAATATTTTTATAACTGACTCTTTTCTTTTAGGCATCTGCTGTAACCTAGGCATCTGCTGTAACCTAGGTATAACTGAACCATTTCAGAAGAATTTTAACTCTTAAAAAAATTCCAAATATAATTTTTTTTTTGTTAAGCAAAAATTGCTTTAAATAATTTTGAATAATCTAATTCTTGGTTTTATCCTTGTCCATTAAGCACCTCCATGGTACTTTGGAAAAGATGCATTCTTTTTCGAGGCAATGGTTAGAACAGCTTAATAATACAGTTGCTAACATCTACCACTCTGATCTCTCTCTTTCACAAAACAGCAACAACAAGCAAACATAACAATTTTTAAAGACTTCACAGACACCCAAAGACTTTGCATATTTCAAAATGATGAATCTTTCTGTCAGGAAATTAGTGACAATTCCCAGAAAATTTGCTTCATAGCTTGAGTCTGCATACTGTACAGTGTAAATCCTTGTGTGCTCTTTTGAAACTGAGTTGTATTATTCAAGTTTTCAATGTTTCTTTTGATTTAAATGAGGGTGGTAGTAATTATAGCTTACCAGATTTTCATGTAGCTATACCCAGTATTTCTTTGCTGGAAGATAAAAAAATCTCGGTGGGAACTTCTATATTTACTTTCTATGTAAATTATAATAATTTTATACAACGAAGTGTAGGCATACAGATACTTCCAGTCTTGGGTGCCTATTCCCAATGTAGAAAGTTCAGAAAGGGGATAGTCAACCTTAGGGTAATATTGTTTACATCACTGATTCTTTTTATGGCTTTCTGAAGAAAAGAAATTCAGTGTTACCAGTACTGGACTGCTCATAAAAGCGTTGAAAATAACTGTATAGTAAATAAATAATAAAGGTGTTACATTTCTTCATATTCCATTTTGTTTCTTCTTGCTATTCTATGTCATGTGTTATGCAGAAGATGCAAATCATCACTGGGAAAACAATAACAGCAATTTCACTTGCTATTATACATAGTATATTTACAGTAATATGTTTTGAATGTGACTATAATAGAATTTCAGATATAGTTAATTTCATACCAAAAGAATAGCACGTGTTAAGGATTCTTTTTTTCTTGCTCAAGTTAAAATCCTAATTACATTTACACTGTGAAGTTTGGGAGCTAACAGTGCTGTAAAAGGAAAACAATGAATCTGTACTCTATCGTGAGTTACACTTCATGTGTCCTTGATAGTGAAATCAATGGAATATGGGTAGTGTTATTTTCCAGCAACAGATGAGTGTTCTGAAAACAGAGAAATAAGACTAATAAATGGAAGCTATAAAATTCAGTAAGATCTTTAATTTGCATTTCCCCAAAAATGTCGATCTATTTCATATACATGCATTTTATTTGCTTTCAGAGTGTTAACAGTCTGCCTCTGTCAGACATTGTGATAAATCATCTAGATTTGAGCTTCTACAAAGGATGATCACTTCCAGGACTCCTGGGAGGTCAGGGTCTCCCATTTGAGCCCATTGCGTTATCAGTGTCACCCACTTACACCATGTAGCATCAGTTGCATGATGCACAGAGGGGACCCTCCCTTTGAACAGCCAGCCCAGCACAGCCAATCAAGGTGCCAAAAAGAAGCTGTGCTTCAGTACCAGCTACTTCTGAAGTGGCTCGAATTCCTTCATATGCTGCTAATGTTTCTTTTTTCAGTTGGAGTGTAACAGGTTTCAGTTCCTCTATATCCCTGGCTCCAAAACTCTAGACGACCTCGAGTCTCTCCAGGCACTTTCTGCCAGGGCCTCCAGGTGGGGCCGTTATCCCTGGCTGAGGTGTGAAGCACGTTTTTCATGTCTTGTCCTGCCCGGACTGGCCCAAGTGCTACTGCACGAACTATCTATCTCCCATTTAATTTGTTCAAAGGCTTGTTGCTGCTCAGAGCCCCATTCAAAGTCATTTTTCTTACGGGTCACTCAACAGAGAGGGTTTACGGTCAGACTATAACCTGGAATATGCATTCTCCAAAACCCCACACCACCTGTTTCTTTTCTGTTAGTTGGTGGAGACATAGCTGTTATTTTATTGATCACAACCATTGGGATCTGATGATGTTCATCATGCCATGTTATTCCTAAAAACTGGATTTCCTTTAATCTTACTTTGTCTTATAGCAAAACCAGTTTTCAAAAGAATCTGGATTATTCTTCTCCCCTTCTAAAACACTTCCTCCACTGTGTTGCCCCACACATGATGTCATCAATATACTGCAAGTGTTCAGGAGCTTCATCTTGTTCCGGTGCAGTCTGTATCAATCCATGACAAATGGCAGAACTGTTTTTCCACCCCTGGGGCTGTCGATTCTAGGTGTACTGGATACCTCTCCATGTGAAAACAAACTGTGGCCTGCTGCCAGAGGGATCAAGAAAATTGTGTTGGTGATATCAGTTGTGGCATACTGGCCTTTGACTCCAGTTCATATTGGAGTTCTAACATGTCTGGTATGCCAGCACTCAGCGGTGGTGTGACTTCATTCAGGCCTCAATAGTCCACTGTTAACCTCCACTCTCCATTAGATTTTTGCACTGGCCATATGGGACTATTAAAGGGTGAATCAGTCTTATTGATCACTCTTTGACTCTCCAGTCACCAGATCAACTTATGGATAGGAACCAGGGAGTCTCAACTGGTGCAATGTTGTCACCGGTGCGCTGTGATGGTAGCAATTGGTAACTGCTGTTCTTTAAACTGCAGCAACTCCACCACAGACGGATCCTCTGAGAGATCAGGCAAGCTAGACAGCTGTTTAATCTTCTCCATACTCAAGGCAGCTATAGATACCTTTTTGGGTTTTTGAAGTACTCTCTCCTGAGGTAGTCTCTGCCAAGGATACATGGAGCCTCCACACCAGTCACAATGAGGTGCTTTTGCCACTCATTCCCAGTTCGATGCACTTCAGCCTCCAATACAGTGAGCTGTTGGGATCCCTCCTTCATTCCAGAAATACAGATGGGTTCTGCCCCTGTATAGCCTGATGGCATTAGGATACACTTTGCACCAGTGTCCACTAGAGCCTTATACTCCTGTGGGGCTGATGTGCCAGGCCATTGAATCCACACAGTCTAGTAAACCCGGTTGTCCCTTTCCTCCACCTGGCTGGAGGCAGGGCCCCTCTAGTCCTGGTCATAATATTAATTGTTCACTTCTTGTAAATGTGAATCAAGAGTCCCTTGATTAAGATCAGAAGTAAAATTAGCCCTCTTACTCTGTCTCGGGAACTGCTCACTAAAACTGGAACTGCAATTTTCCTGGGAGAACTGCCTTCTGTAATAATTTTTCCTTGCAATTCACGCACCTGTGCCTCTAGGGTTGAGGTGGATTTTCCATCCCACTTTCTCATGTCCTCTCCGTTGTCACGCAGGTAAAACCACAGGGTGCCCCGTGGTGTGTATCCTCTATATCCTCTCTCTTGAGCATAAGGACGTTGACTCCTAATGGCTGGGATACTGGTTCGTACAGGTAGGGAGTAGGACCTATGCTCTTTGAGTTGCTGAACCTCCTGGGACAGTTTTTCCACAGCCAAGACACAGGCCCATAGGGAGGAAGAGATACTTTTTTCATATACCCAGAGTTAGCTAGCCAATTCATCCACTTTCAGTGCTTCTTCATCTGTCCAGGCCAGTATTGCCAACGATTTGGCATACGATGCTGGTGCGCTCTGTATCACCTTGCACCACATGGGTCATGTGCACCTGACTTCATCTGGATCTTTGGGTAACTGCTCATTGTTCAGGTCACTATAAATCACCTACAGCACACCTAATTCCCTTAGGTACTGGATACCTCTGTCTGTGGTGGTCCATTTGCCAGGGCAATACATAACATCTTCCTTGAAGGGATGCCTTTCCTTCATGCTTCACAGAAGTCGCCTTCAGAGGCTGAGAGTTTTTGCCCCTTGTCCAATTGCTTTGTCAATGCCCCCTTCCCTGGAAAGGGATCCCAGCTGCTTGGCTTCCTTACCCTCTAAATCCAGGCTACTGGCCCCGTTATCCCAGTATCGGAGCAGCCAGGTGATGATGTGCTTGCCTGGATGACAACTGAAATCTTTTCGCATATCTTGCAGCTCACCCAGGGATAGGGATTGGGTGGTTACCATCTCATTTATGGGTTCTTCCTCCTCTGGTTCTCATGAAGGCCCTGTTTCATCTTCATCTCTTAATAAACAAGCTAATTTTCTTGTGTATTTTTTCTTTTGTATAGGAGCAACTGATACCGGTGCGGGTTGGTTCTCTGTTTTAGCCACGGTGTCTGTCACCGAGGTTGGAGTGGCTGCAGTACCTGTGGTGGGGGTGTATGACTTTGGTGTATTTCATACAAACTTTTGCCATGTGGACCGCATACACCGGATTTCATCTGGGTCTCGGGATGCCTAGTTGTCAGCTACGTTGTTATAGACCACTTCCAACATGGTGAATTCCCTCAGATACTGGATATCTCCCTCAGTGTTGGTCCATTTGCTTTGTGAATTTACAAGTTCTTCCTTGAAGGGATACCTGTCCTTCACACTTGACAGGAGTCGCCACCAAAGACTGAGGACTCCTGCCTTTTTTCCAATCCCTTTGTCAATGGCTTTATCCTCAGCAAGGGATCCTAGCTGCCAGGCTTCCTTATCCTCTAATTCTGGGCTACTGGCCCCAGTATCCCAGCATCGGAGTAACCAGCTAAGAATTAGCTCACCTGGTTGACAGCTAAAATCTTTTCATATATCTCACAGCTAACTTAGGGATAGGGATTGGGTGGTTTCTGTCTCATTTATGATTTCAGTCTCTTCCTCTTCCTGTTCTTGTGACTGCTCTGCTGCAGAACAGGCTGCCTCTTCATATTGTTTCTCCTGCTTGCTCTTAGGAGAAGCTTCTTCATCCCTTACTAAACGAGCTGACTTCTGCTTCCATTGTTTCTTTTTAGTTATAGGGGTGGCTGATGCAGTGTCCAGTTTAGCCATAGTGTCTGTTGGTTCGTTTTCCCTCTCTTGTCCCCGAGGGTGCTGCATAATACCAAGTAGGTTGTTGTAGATGCTGGCCAGGGCCCAGCACAGTGCACTAAGTTGTGCCTCTTTGGAATAGCCATGGCATTTTTTTTTTCAAACATTCTGTCACTTCATTAGGATCCTGTAGTTGTTCGGGAGTGAAGTTCCAGACCATTGGAGGTAAGAAGTTCTCTAGATACCTGCCCATATTCTCCTACATGCTGTGCCACCCATGACCATACTTTCACAGAGCCCGGGTCATATTCTTTCCTAACAAGCAACAAATTGCTTGTTAACCTTGGACAAAACCAAAGCAACATTCCTAAGAAATACCAAGTATTTTATCTACCCAAGGATGTTTAAAATACTGAGAAGTTATTGTAACAAGGGAGAAAACATTACAGAAGAAGGTAGCAAAATTGCCATTCTGTATTTCCTCCACAAAAAAACCTACAAAAAAAAGTATAATTGTTAACTCTCTCCATGATCTGGTACCCAAAGTACAGTAATGGCTTCAGAACAAAACCCAAATACCAGATAAGCTCAAGGTCAGTGTTTTAATAACAAATCTCCTATGCAAAACAGCACTAACCACTGCAGAGCACAGCAAACTGAAAAAGCCACCACCACCCTTTAACATGTACAGCAAAACAAAGAGCATGGTGCAGATAAGATAACCTAATATCAAGAACAGATGAATCAATATTGTGACCAGCAACTGTTAACACATATAAATCCATTCTAATACGCTCTGGTCATTCTGTTATCTCAAACTCTTTGAGCCCCACGTTAGGCACCAAAAAAGACTGTTGTGGTTTAACCCCAGCTGGCAACTAAACACCACACAGCTGCTTGCTTACTCCGCCCCTCAGCAGGATGGGGGAAGAGAACTGGAAGGGTAAAAGTGAGAAAACTCGTGGATTGAGATAAGAACAGTTTAATAATGGAAATAAAACAACAATAACAACAACAACAATAATAATAATAATAATTTAATGAACAGGAAAATAACAATGAGAAAGAAATAAAACCCAAGCAAGACAAATGATGCAAATGAAAACAATTGCTCACCACCAACTGACCAATGCCCAGACAGTCTCTGAGCAGTGGCCCCCAGCCAACCTTCCCCCTAGTTTTATTGCTGAGCATGACGTCATATGGTACAGAATATCCCTTTGGCCAGCTGGGGTCAGCTTTCCTGGCTGTGTCCCCTCACAACTTGTTGTGCACCCCCAGCCTACTCTCTGGTAGAGTGGTATGAGGAGTGGAAAAGGCCTTGACTCTGTGTAAGCACTGCTTAGCAGTAACGAAAACATCCCTGTATCACCAACACTGTTTCCAGCACAAATCCAAAACATAGCCCCATACTAGCTACTATGAAGAAAATTAACTCTACCCCAGCCTAAACCAGCACAGCTCCCTTCCACCTCCCTGAGTAGTTTACAAAAAAGCCAGGCACAGGAAATCAGCATTTTGGACAGCTAATTAAAGGAATGTGACTTCTGAACCTCTCCCTTCTCTGCTCTTCCTTGTGGAATCGAGGGAATCTTCAACATGTGTAATTCACCACTAGCATCTGCCGTTCCACCTGCCTTTCAGGATACTAAAATGGCTAATGAAGCTCTTTAGTAGGAATAATTCTTCCTGTGCCTTTTACTGGGCAGATGTTTTGGGCACAGAATTAGGGCCAATGGAGTTTTTTGTGCAATCTCTGAGCAATTCAGTCCTCACAATTCCACACTGCTTGTCTCAGAGATTTTGAGACTACCTCCAGTTTGGCTTTTTTAAAGTTCTTGAATTTTACTGATGAAAAGTATCATACAAATTATAATAAATGTAGTTTTTCCAACAGATCAACGTGGCAAAAGGAAAATTTGCTCTAGTGAAACCAAAGAGAAAGGTATGTAATGGTGTTATGAAGGTCATTCTCAACACTGAGAGTCTGGTGATAGCAGCTGAAATGTTCAGCTCCTCTCTGCCAGGTGCAGAGCTTGAAATCTCTCAAGGGCTTTCAGTTTCTTCAGCAGCCCATCATGGAGGAGTTCACCAGGTTCTGGAAATCTACATTCTCCACCTCACTGTGGGGCTGAGAAACTAAGTTGGTCAGAGAAAGGGAATTTACCTAATACGTAATTAAAATAGTAATTTGGGCTAATCTTCTGGATATGTTGCAATTTTCTCATTAGCAAATGTATGGAGATATTTTTAAATGCCATTTTGATAGTGTTATGCAAGCAACTGAAAAGCTGAATCTTCTTTGACTGAGTAGACACCTTGTGCCTGTACACCCAGGATGTAACTGTTATGCTGGAAGGTACAATCCTTCCAGAAAGTGTTTTAATGGATGTTTCCAAATCTCACATACAGAAGTGTTTTTCCTCTGCTTTTATAGTAAATTAAGAAGCAATTACATGAATTTTTATTTAATCATAGCTGGCACAATAGGTTCCTCTTCCCAAGATACAGACCACTGTGGCAAAGTCTGAATGGAAGCTCAGCCATGTAGTTTGAAAGGTTTCCTCTGAGACTTTTTACAATTCTGATGTCTTTGGCGTTGTTTTGATTACAGTTGACTCTCTGAGTATATGTGGGATGAACCAGAAAGCAAGCTGACAGTCACATAAGCAGGATGAGTTTGGTCTTGGGAGAAATAAAGTTCCGCTAAGCACAAGACTGTTTGGAAAGACAGTTTTAATTTCTAAACAAGGAAACTTTTGGGTTTTCTTTTTCATGAAAAGGTGTGTGTTATAAGCTCCCTAAGAGCTTCCCTATTCTTCTACGCTAGAAAGCTCTGCCAGAAAGCTTTTTTGCTTATACTTGCTAGCACAAGACACTCCTTCCCCCTCAGCCTCTCTGTCAATGGCTCTCTAAGCACCTTATTTGGTTAACTGGAAAGGCATAGAGTTTCTCATTGGATACCTTGAAAATAATCCATGTGGATCCTAGCCACTGAAAAAGTGCTCCAAAAGCCTACTTAGAACAAGTTTATCACTGATATGAAATGAAAGGTCCATTGGATATGTTTACCCATAGGTACTTTGTGATCAACTTTTTAGAAATTGGCTTAAAATGAAAACAAATTAAAGTATTTATTCACAAAAAATGTAACCTAACAGGGCTTTCAAGGACACAAGTGACAATGTAGAGAGTAACCATGCTTAATGTACTTTACTAAAGGTCAGTTCCAAAAGGCCTTCCCTCACCATTTTCTGACAACTGGTAACAATATCCCAAGCATTGAACAGCTCAGGTCCTAGTTCATATTCTACATGCACACTGCAGAGAACCTTCAGCTAAGGAAGGATGCTACGTTTTGGTGGTCACTCTTCTTTTTTCTTGGGGTTCTGTCGTGGTTTAGCCCCAGCCAGCAACTAAGCACCACGTGGCTGCTCGCTCACTCCCCCTACCCCAATGGGATGGGGGAGAGAATTGGAGGAATAAGAGTGTCAAACACTCCTGGGTTGAGATAAGAACAGTTTAAGAATTGAAATAAAATAAAGTAAAATAATAATAATAACAATATAATAATAATAATATACAAAGCAAGTGATGCACAATGCAATTGCTCACCGCCCGCCAACTGATACTCAGACAGTTCCCGAGCAGCGATCGCTGCTCCCCAGCCAACCCCCCCCAGTTTATATACTGAGCATGACGTCATATGGTATGGAATAGCCCTTTGGTCAGTTTAGATCAACTCTTCTGGCTGTGCCCCCTCCCAGTTTCTTGTGCACCTGGCAGAGCACGGGAAGCTGAAAAGTCCTTGACTAGCATAAGCAGTACTCAGCAACAACTAAACCATCAGCGTGATATCAACATTCTTTTCCTACTAAATCCAAACCACAGCACTATGCCTGCTACTAGGAAGAAAATTAACTCTATCCCAGCTGAAACCAGGACAGGTTCATTAAAATTCAACTTTTCTTTTTCCCTGTTAGGACTTCACTTACACAGGAGGCTGTTTGGATCCTCTCTTTGTGAAATTCTCAGAAGTTCTAATGACACATTGGGAGGCAGGTTAGCATATTTTGCATGCCTATTTGAACTATTAGCAAATCACTAGCCATAAAGAGAAAAATCATGGAAGAGTAGAATGCCTTTTCCTAGTCAGTAAGATAATGTGTAAATAACAGTGTAAAGTCTTCAACATGAAATTGTAAATTGAGAACCATGATTTCTCCAAGTACAAAATGGGATGACTTCCTGTGATCTTTACCCTCACTTTGGAGTGAGAATAGACTTACACTGACTGATGGATTCTCCAATCATACTTTAAGATCTGTCATAACTATGAGGAAAACAAATCTTCAAATAAATTCTATTTAAGTAGCTGTTGTTGCACCAGATAAATACCTTGCTCATGCTATTAGATTCTCTTGCTATTAAAAATGATGTGGCAAGACCCTGAGCATTGTCCAAGTCCTCAGAGTTAAAGAACAGAGTGCCCTGGGTCTGCATTTGTGAAGTCATCCCCTGTACTTAAAGAATAAAGAAGAAATAACATTAGTAAAGCAGTTTAAAAGGAAGTTAGTAAAGCTGGTTGGGAAAACATTTTCAAGATCAGATTAAGTGTGAGTTGGATGAGCTGGCAATTGAAACATTCACTATGTACTTTTTCTTTCACTTAGGCACTGTCTCCATGCCTTTCCACCCTACAACTGCCTTTCAGCCAATTTACACTACCAAGTCAAAACCAAATAATGTTTTTATTTAAATACCAGATTACTTAAAGATTAATTTTCTCCTGAAGTTAAGAAAGTGCTTTTAGATTTATAAGATACTTGTGTTTTACTTCAGAATTCTATAGTGGTTGATCTACTTGCATAAGTGACATGATTCTTTAGATTTTCAGTAAAAGACAACAAAAGGCTCAGACATATTTCTGCTGTCTCATAAGCAAACAGTTGTTTGCTTTCGGACAGGAATCTTGTTGCAATCAGTTGCACCCAGATGGAAGACATGAAACAAAGAACTGTGAATACTCTGAGTATGCAGTGCTCAGCATAAGAACTTTCTCTGAGGCTCTTGCTGCACGCTGATTGCTTGTCCTTTATGCCGCACAAACACAAGACCAGAAACATCTGCTACTGTTTCAGACCTTTTGCTCATGTACATACCAGTGATGTGGTTCGTATTTATAACGTTTGCACAGAAAGAGGCACTACTCAGGTTCATAAATTTAAACAGGGAAGACAGAATTTCAAGTTAGCTGTGATACTTGATAAGAAGCATCAGCTTTGTGAAATGAAAACTGTTTAGAATAAATTAGCTAACATTTTCTGTGTTTAGACTTACTCATTGATTCATTCACTTTCATCTGTTTGGTCTGTTTGTGTGTTTTCACTGTGAGGTCTTGAGACAAACATATTCATTGCTTTCCAGATAGGACACATCTTCACTAATTTTAGATTTGTAAAACTTAAATGGTTAGTTGAAGATAATTGTTTAGGCCTCTGTTGTAAGTAGAGGAGACAGATAACTCTAGAGGGTGATTTAGTCCACTCCAAGTGTAAATTTATCTTAGGATAGGGTGAACTTTCCTCAGAACATGTCTCTGTCTCTCCTTTGATTAGAAAAGTAGTACAATTCATCAACTTGGTTGCCTAACACGGAGACAGTACGTCTGGATAAGATAAATACCATCCTCTGTCTCTGTATGATCAATCACTACAGAACACTTTTCCTGCTTATGTCCTGGTAGATCAGTTCTGATTAGTAATTAGGGTGCAAGATCATGCTTCCCATTTTTTTTCCTACTTGTTTCTTCTGACTCTTTTTTCTTTCATCCAACATGTGATCAAAGCAGATGAAGGTTTCTTCCAGGAATGGAACTTGACATGTCTAGCTAAGAAGGCAATGCTTGTGTTTTGCTTCAGGATCTGCTATGAGCTCACAAATTGCTTCTCCTTCCTCACAGAATTTCATGTCTGTAGTTACAGGTTTATTTTAAATGCCTTGTGAAACATGCATTAGAAACAATTACTGTACAAATACATAACTAAAAACCCACATAAGGAATTTAAAAGACTTTAGATAAAATAATTTGCACAATTTTGCAGGTTAATCTGCTTTCTATTGCCCTAAGCATTACATGTCTTTTGGATATTTGATCTGAGGAGAATAAGATATGAGCTATTCTCAGTTTCTACTAAATCGGTATTTGAAAGCAATTGCTATTCAAAAGAGTAGTTAAGTTATAAGTTCATCAAAATACCATTTTGATTTGCCATTTATCAGTGTTGATTTGCCATTTATGGGTATTCTGTGAAGAAAAATGAAAATGCAATTTTTTAGCTAAGAATTAGATCTGTAATAAGATAATAAATATGTTTAAATATCTATAAACTCAAATGTCTGTGCAGAAAAAAATTTTAATTTTGTTTTTAAAGACTATTGTTTCTGTGTGAATGAGCCAGACACAAGTGGCATACTCCTCCAATGTGTATGAAACTAAGTTTTCTGGAAACTCATGAGGAAGGCAACTAAAAACACAGAATCAGTTGTGGGAAAATATTCACATTTTGTTGCTTACTAGTGTGTGCTTTCAGAATTCTTAGCATAAATGTACTGTTCTCTTGACTTATATTACCTAGCCCAATATAGCAGCACACCAGCTTCACGGGGAATAATCAGAATCAGAAAGGTGGCACTCTGGTATTCAGTGTGGTGCATAGTATTTTGGCTTACTTTTCTTATGTCCTACTTGTGGGGCATCTGTGTTGCTTTCCAGTCATTGCCACAGATTAGTCCTTGTTTTGTCTGGCAGCATTACTGGTGCTTTTCTGCAATGAAAGGATTGCAAAGGAATCTTCCTTCCTTGTGCAACCATAGACAGGGCTTTAAAAAAAAAAAAAAAAAAAAAAAAAGACACCTCACAGGGAGAAAGTAGAAGAGATCCTCCTGAAATAAATAAAATTACAAAATAGCACTTTTTTTATGAACCTATCTAGAACAGACTTTAAACACACATTTGAAGACAAAGTACTGGTAGCCTTTCTACTCTGCCCTTAGATGACTGTTGAAGTGTAGTCACAAATATTAAATTGAACACAGAATGTTAATGAAAGCTGAGTATTGTTTAGGCCTGAAGTAGACCATTTCACAATTCATTTCTAATTTCTTGTGATTTCAAACAGTAAAAGAAATCTTATGAAGACATAGCATTTGATTAAAATGTAGTTTTCTAAGTCTAATCTACCCATTTTATGCTCTCCCTTTAAAGCTGATAAAGAAAAATAGAACATGCACCACTGAATGGATTCACAGATAATACAGAGAAGGAGCTGATTCTATTTCCTGAGGATACTAAGCTTTTCAGAGTAGTAAAGTTGAGGGCTGACTGGGAAGAACTGTGAAAAGAACCTTTGAATACTGAGTAACTGATAGAATAATTTAGTGTAGATTAAATGCAAAACGATGTGAATGGGGAAAAAAGCATCAACTTCATCCACATAGTGATGGTCCTGAGACCTCAGGAATGAAACCTTGGCATTACAATTGGAAATTCTATTAAAATGCTAGTTCGGTGCTCAGTAGTGGCCAGAAAAGCATACTAAATGCTGGGGATTATTAGGAGAAGAATAGTGAAAAAGAAAAACCCAAATCAAAAACAAAAAAACAGTATTTTCACCCAACAAGTACTGAAATAAGAAAGATCAATTATGTTCAGTGTAATGACTGCAGTTTTTTTAGATTATAACTGGAGGAACCAACAGAACTGGCACTATTCCTCTGAAAAGGAAAAACTCTCTTTTGCAATAAACCTAGAACAAAGTTACAAGCTAGAATGTGGAGGTAAGCATACATTTTCCCTTAACCCACAGCCCTAACAAAATCTGATGAACTTCAGGAGAGGAGAGAATGAGGAATGGAAAAGTTATCCAAAATAGATCAGAGCAAAGCCTAAAGGGCATTGCTCCAGGTACCTCAGAGGTAACCATATGAGTATAAATATGCTGGCTGACCCTACCACTACTTCTGCTGCCCACCTAGACAGGCCCAGGAAAATTGGAAGAAATGCACCTGAAAAGTACCTCTTGTATAGATATGACTCCTGTGCTGTGTAAGAGCAAGATTCCTGTTGGGACTGGGTGACATGACTTCATATCTAATGTATAAGACCACAGACCAAGAACTAACCTTAAGTTCCTCACGTGGGATACAAAGGTAGGTTCATCAGAAGAACCAAATGACAATAAACACTAGAACAGGATTCAGCCAATGCTGTAGCAATATCTGGGTGTGTATATGTATATGAGAGAAAATTGAAAGATTTCATACATACTGCTGTCATTCAAAAGCTTTATTTAAGTTCATAGTATCACAGTTTTTGCCACATTTCCACTCACTATCAAAAAATGTGTATTCATTTTCTCTTTCTTGTTCCACAGGATAGAATATACTTATATTATTCCATGATGTGATTTGTACCAATACTGTTTATATGGAATGGTCCTCTCCACTCAGAATGTTCTGTTCCTTTTATATGTGAACTGTCTGTCCTTGAAAGCTCAATGTTGAGGGTTATCTATGATCTTAACTAAGATTTGCAAATTTATAATGTAAATAAAATCACAATGTGTAGTTATACAATAGGTGCTTGAATTACACATTAAAAACAATTTATCTTGGACATTTTATGTCTCCATGTATTACCTATAAAATGGAGGGGGGTTTACCTTATTATATGAGATGTTATAGTGTTTGTTCTCTGACTAAATGTGTTATGCATAAAATAGAAAAGTTCTTATGATACTAAAGTAACATCCCCAAATTCCAAATGTCAGAATATAAAGCAAATATAGACAAATTCTGGCAAAATGTATAGTCACCCACAAGAATGTCATTCAGATGAAGCTTCTGCATAGAAATAAAAACAACTGTAAATCATGTGTTATTGTTTTGCACTAATCCTTTCAGCTCTAATCACCCACAGTAATGACAAGTGGCACATGAAGATGTAGTGGAGTGGAACTAAGTAGATATAGTGCTTTCATTGATCCTGCTTGATACAGTATGTCTGTCCAGGATTTCTCAACGCCAAACAGCCCATTTACAGTAGTAATAGTTTTGAATGTGTTGCATGGCTCCCAGAAATCCTAAGCAAATATCCATTACATGTACAAGCTGATCTGCAGATCTTCAGTACATTTGGTCTGTTCTTTTTCCACTTCTGAATTCCCTGCAAATGTACAGTAGACAACCTGTGCACACTATCTACCTGGTAGTACTTGTCAGTGAACAGGACATATGCCTGTATTTCTATTCAGGTTTACCCAGACATACAGACATCTTAAAAATGTTCTTCCATGCCATGTGCTCCAATCTATAGCCAAGGATCAAGGTACTCCTGTTCTGGGTGGCTGGCACACATACGAAATACGAAGAGGCAAGAGAATTTGTTTTGTTCAGCCCTAAGAAGTTAGCTAGTTTATTGTTGTCTTCAGCTACTTAAGGGAAGAGCACAGAAAATGGAGCTGGACTTTTCTCAAAGGCACACGGTAACAGTAGAAAAGGTAAAAACCACAACTTGGAACAAGGAAAATTCCTGTTAGATATAAGGACAGACTTCACCATGCAAATGGTCAAATATTCAAACGGTCAAACATCAGAACAGGCTGCCAAGAAGGGTTGTGGATTTTCCATCACTGGAGATGCTCAAAACGCAGCTGGACAATGCCCTGAGCAACCTGACCCGTTGAGCCTGCTTCAAGCAGGAGGTTGGACTGGGTGATGTTCAGAGATCTTTTTCAACTGACATGATTCTGTGATTCTATAATCTGTCTGAAAGAGACTGAAATTGGCTTCTGTTGCTAAAGGTCTGAAAGTCATACCCTATCACCTTGTCATCTAGATAGTGCCTTTGCTATTGCTTAGCATAAAGTAAATGCAATACAAAAAAGATTTTGTTTATCCCTGTCACAATCCAAACTGGGCTGCCCAGGGAGGATCGTGGCAGTTCTGTGATTCCCTTGGGCTCAATTAAGGTGAAAAGACACCAAACAACCGATTAAAAGCTTTATTGATAGTAGAAACAACCTGAACTTGGCAAGTGTGACAGTAGGCAACCTGAACTTGGGAACCGTAGTGGTAGGCAACGTGGGTTCTAATTGAAATACCTATAAGAAGAAAGGAAAAAGAGGAAAAGGAGAGATGGGGGGTGGGGGAGAGGGGAGGGCAGAGAGAGAGACAGACAGTGTTATCATCACCCTTGGATCCTGTGATGATGACGATAGATAAGGTGATTCTCTGGGGGTGGGCACATGCCTGGCTTTCTCAGAGCTGTGTCTTTTATAAGCCAGTCTCTGCCTCTCGGTTGTGTCAAGTCCATCCCCTTGACGACTTACATGGTTCTTGTTTCAGAAAGTTCTCAATCTCCTGCGTAGGCGTCATTGTGGGGAGTAGTCACAAGGCGTCCTTCGGGTGGTCGTGAGCCCCTTCCTCAGATGAACTCTGTACAACCTCTGGCCTTATATGGTGACTTGTGAGGCACATCAGAAATACAGAACTGCGCATCCTCTGACACACCTCCCCACGCTCCATGCCAACTGACTTCTCACTTGTGGTTTGGTGTTGCCGTGGAGATCTTAACTTGTTTCACCACAATGTGTGTGGCATCAACCAACAGTCACAATGTTTGAAACATCAACCAACCACCGCATTTGAGATGTCAACATACATTAACACTTTCAGTCTCTTACAATCCTTTTCCCTTCCAACAAGACAATAATTTATTTCAGAGACTCACTTCATCCTGATAATCAACCTAGTGCTATATTTCTCTTCTTTCCTTGGTTATTTCCAGGCTCAGAAACCTGTGTCAGATTCGAGGTTGCTTATTCAAATAAAATCTATTGCGTTAGAATTACTGTGATTTGCAGTCCTTGTAATTTTACAGTTGATTTGGATTTAATTGATTATATTTGTATAAGTTATCATTGAAAGAATGATTTGAATTAGTTTTAGAAAAGCAATCCTTTTTTATTGATCTGTAATTGCCTGCTGGATTTTTTCCCCAATATCCTGATTCATTCAAGTGATTATTAAAAATACATTTATTCATTTTAAATAGTAGGAATGCACATATATTGAGTGTTCTAATAAATGTACAGGTAAGTACTAGCAGAACTTAACTCATTGGTTTGCCTTCAATGATACAGCTCTTGCACCCTCTGTAAATAGTATAGAATAATCTTGGCCCCTCAAAGTGTAATTGAGCAGTTGGATATAGATTATAAGGACATTTTTAGGCACACAGCTCCCAGTGAATTTCAATAGAAAATTATAGCTCTGTGTTTCTGGTTAAATGAACATCAACATTTAGAATCAGGATTTGGATGAAAATACAGGGATCAGTTCACTTAGAATGCATTCTCTCCAATTATTCGCCAGTAGCCTTTTTCTTTTCCTTAACACAAATGCCAAATGATTTATTCAGTAAAGTGTTAGTGATAACTAAACATAGAAAAATACATATCTTTGTACTCATGGTTCTATTTTTCCTTCTGTATGACACTTTTGTGAACAATGGTTGTTGATACTAGCTTACACTCCTTTCCCAAGATATACAGAATAGATTCAGAAGTTTTGTTTCAGCTCATGACATTTCGGAAATTAGTCTTAGGTCAACATTGCTAGATTAGCAAATATGTATGACATTTTTAATTATCTGTCTTCTCAGAAAATACACCACAGCAAAGAAGATGAAAATGCCCAGAGATTCCTCTCTGTTCTCAGGGAATATTCTGCTGCTTTAGGGTAGATACCAACATGGGTAGAAGTCTACACCTGCATGGATAACAGCAGAGGACATTACCCATGCTGTGTCTGTGGTACTCCTGGAGTAAGTTGCTACACAACAATCACATCACATCTTATCACACGCTTTTTTCTCTGAATCTTTGTCACGTGTTCCTCACTGACCTATTTAACAAGATAACT
Organism: Pelecanus crispus; assembly: GCF_030463565.1. Classification (NCBI taxonomy): domain Eukaryota; kingdom Metazoa; phylum Chordata; class Aves; order Pelecaniformes; family Pelecanidae; genus Pelecanus; species Pelecanus crispus. The sequence goes on from NC_134645.1 coordinate 110,747,795, forward strand.
TTAAAATTACAAGTGACCAATAGGGAAGTCAGTCTAACAAATACAATTGTTTCTAAGTGTATCTGTAATAAGATCTGATTTGGATCCTGATAGGGGTTCTTTTTACAAAGCTGGGTCAAGATAAATTTTGTTAACCCTTGAATTACCAAGCAAGCTCGACTTAGCCACAATATTAAGGCAGCAGGCTAGCATTTGCTAGGGATGTATACAACTTTTGTCAATGTTGTGCTGCTATCTCACAGTTACAGTTGTGGTAGTCAAAAGTACATACAAGCAATGACTCTAAGTGCCGCAGGGAACCTAATTGGAAGAACTCAGTAGCTATGCTTTTGTTTTTGTTTTAGTCTAGAGCTGGTGCTAAAATCTGTTTGGGCTTTTTTGTGCTGTATGCATATTTAGCAGCTGTACCCTGTCAGTAGAAAGAGCTCCTCAGGAGTTGTCTGCACATTTTGTAGGTTTGGATCTGAAGTACCAGCAAATGTTCCAGCTGTAAATAATCGAGCTGGCATCCTGTCTGGCAGAGACAGACCATAAACCCATTCTGTCAAATACCTCATACTGGGACTAGAACCTGTTCTCAGCCCAGTGTGAAGTTTAACAACTGCTGGGCCTATGCTAATATGCCTGGGCACGTTGAGACATTTCGCCATAGGCTGTCACCCTGCCCACATGACAGGAAGAGCACATTATGTTTTTGTGTATTGTCTGGAAAGTTGTCCCAAATGGGCAGTTGAGATTTGGCACTGAAAAGCTCAGGCTATCTTGTTTCAACCATGGTCATGTAATTTAGCAGCACTTTTCTGCAAGGGTTTTATTTCTAGTTGAAGACAGTCAATGCCTACTGGAATCAGAGAAGCAGTGCAGAAGCACAAATGCTCACTTAAATAGCCATTAAAATGCTGTTTGGATAGCAAATCTTTTTAGCTTATTCTTAATAATCAGCATGATGTGATTTATTCTGAATTTGTACGGCTAGAACCCCTATGAACCAGAGCAATGGAGCTGAATTCTGTTGTGTTAGTTCATATACAAAAATCAGGCAAAAAACCAGAACCAAAAAACCCCGCATGGTTTCTGCTCCATCCACTTACAATCTAAGGGCAAGGACAGTTGCAATCTAAGGATAAAACAGAGAATAGAGAAACTGGAAAAGAAGGTAACAAAGAGAAAATGGAAAAGTTTATAGGAGGTGATAAGAGGGGGAAAAAAACCCACTGTCCATTTCTTAGATCCTCTCAGGAGCACATACAACCAGATGCATATCATGAACTATGTAAGCAACATACCCTGCCTCTTAGCCAAGTTTATTAGGTTAAACATCCTGTAATTACTGGCTAAACATCCTTAAGGCTGCCTCATATACAGTCAGCTTTGAGTCAGGACAGAACTTGAACCTCTATACTGTCCATAAACATTACCTATATTTAACATGAAAGGCCATAATCTCAGAAGCATAGTTAGCAAAAAGTAGATCAGAGGATTTAAGCAAGATAATGAAGTAACTTTGCAGATATCTAGAAGGTTTTGCAGAGGTCAAAGAGGCTTGTTTGAAAGTATAACAAGAGTTTGGAAGAGGCTAGCATCAAATATTCACCAAGGGTAGGAAATGACCATTTATGGTAATGACTGGAAAGTTAATTTGCCCAGGAGTAAATCGTGAAGGACCAGGAAAGCAAAGACAAATAGTTAATCTCTGGAAGACAAGCGAACTGGTGGAGGCATGAATGGAGAGGGGAGGGAGAGGATTTGCAATACAGGGCAAAAGTGCAGAAGACCAGTGAAAAAGTTGTTATATTAACTGAGAGAGAATATCCTAGGAGCTTGTCTGAAAGATATGAAGATGGGCATCTCAATAGGATGGATAATTTTTATTAGGCTGGCAGTAAATTCTTAGCTAGCTTCAACTGTATAAATTCCTGAATCTTACTGAGCTGTTGCCAAGACTGAACATTTAGTCACCTCAGGGGTTTGCAAAGTTGGACATAGCAGCTATCACAGTATTTTCAGATTGTACTCTAAAACATGTAGCCAGATTGATCATTTGACTGCCAATGCTTGAGCCTCCATGTGCTATCTACTGGCTGCACATGCAAGAATTCTCTCCTGGATCTGTTAGCATGGCCTTTGCCCCTAGGGCAGAGTCATTTTGGGACGAACTTGCTCAGCAAAACAATGGCTGAAGCACAGATTCACATAGACACAACCAGGACAGTAACACCAATAGCCTTGTTGGGTGAGGCTATCAGCAGCATGCAAAGCAGAGCACAGAAGGATTCAGTAGAGTTCCTAGTAGCATCACTATCACTCTCTGCTAAGCAAAAAAGGAAAACATTGAGGAAAGAACAAGAATGAAAAAAAAAGAAGGAAAAAGAAAAAAAAAAAATCAGCTAAACAGAAGATCCCCTGCAAAACCCCAAAGCATTTACAGGAGTCCTTGAATGGTAAATGGAGAAAAAGTGTATTTCTTGACACCCTATTTACTTTTCCAGGGCTGTGTCCATATGAATGAGTGACTAACTCTGTAACCAGCATAATTTAATGAGAGTTTTCTTTAAACAGATTTTAATATAATGATTTGGGAAACTCATTTTTTGGAAGTTACTTGAAATGGCTTTTTCTCATCTATAACTTCCTTGAAGTTCACCTGCAAGCACTTCTTTTCTTGGTTAAATCAGGCAGTAGAGATGGGAGTTTACACTCTCTACTGCCATTTTCTAGTCCAAAATAAAATGGACTCATAGTTTAACCCCCATAATTTAAATATGTGGGTTTTTAAAAAAAAATTATTATTTGTTTCCATAGTATACTGTGTAACAAGGTTTGGTGTGAAATCCACAAGTCTTACTGTAATTTAAGTAAATATTAATAATAATAGCAAGCTGAAATAATAGTGGTAGTAGTAGTAGTAGTTATGATAATGATAATAATAATAATATAATGGCAGACAACACTGGCATTAAACTACTGGAAGTGATGAATTGAGTCCATGTTATAATATGTATAAAATGTATTGATAGCATGACATATATCCTAAAAAAATTCACCAAGCAGTTCTGTAGCTCAGAGACTCAAGTTTTCAGCAGAAATTTCTACTCCATTCCCTTGATGCCTTTTCCTATCTGATAGCTCCCTGTACCCAGCAGGTTCATGCAGTTTAATTCTCTTTGTAAATTCACTCTGTATTTCAACTTAACTGCTTAGCTGCTAAGTAAAGACAATACATAAACTTTGCTTCCTCTATCTTTTTTTTTCCCCATAACTTCCTTTCAGGGAGAGGATTACTGTGAGGGGATCCTTCATTATTTAACCAACAGAGAAGTGGTAAAAGAGACAGAAGGGAAAAGAAAAATAATAGAATAGCTGTAGAAATTTTAATGATTTTGAATAAAGCATCTCTTATTTGTGGTCCTCTAATTTGAAAAATCCTGCAGGTATTTACAAAATGCCCAGCATTTTTCAGAGAATCATTTGGACGATGAGTGCAATTCTCCCTCTACATCAGAACAGTATGGTCTATGGTCTATGCACCATTTAGGTCCCACTCCAACTAAGAAAACAGAGCATTAACATTATTACTTAGGTTTTGCAGTGGGGGTCCCCAGCCTGTTGCCTTTGATTTCTTTGAGTTGTATGTATAACCCCTTGTTTAGATTGATACCTCTGTCTTGACCATTGGATATACTCCTGTATGTCACTGAGTATACCATGGGCAAAATAACAGAAAAACGGAAGGCTTAGCCTTTCTGATGCCAATCCAAGATCTGTTTGTCCACTTATACTGCAGTTATTTTTTCAGCTGTTTCATGAATCATATTAGTCTGGCAACACAAAAGAAGAATACAGAATAATTCAGACAGAGAAACACTTTGAAGCATTCAACTGCTATGACTGTTCTTTTTTATTCTTCTGCATTGTCTTCTGTGTGATTTTGTTACTAGCACATGAAAATGAGAGTGTATCTAGTTTTAGTTGCTGCCTCTCATCTGCATTTCATTGTCTTGATTCTGTGCAAATCCAAGTTAAAGCAAGTTTCAGCATGAATTTGCAACTCATTCAGATTCTGTTTCTGAGAATCAAGTTCATAATGGGAGTTTCATTCTTTCAGTGGCAATAATAATCTGTTTTCCTGTAAAAGAAAAAAATGGGAAAATTGAAGTGTTATATTTTACTCTGTTTCCTTTTTCTTTCTCCAGACCAGGAAATAAAGTAAAACATAACACTTTAACTGCCCCATTTTTCTTTCCACAGGGAATCTCCTTCTCTGTAGATATTCAAAACCTGCCTGGATGCAATCCTGTGCAGCCTGCTCTAGGTTGAACATGCTTTAGCAGGGGGGTTGGACTAGAAGATCTCCAGAGGTCCCTTCCAACCCCAGCCATTCTGTGATGCTGTAATATGAATGCTCTTTGATATCAGTCTATGACTTCCAGAAGCCAGAATGGTACCAACAAACTCATTTTCATGTGATGCCCTCAAACAGGAATCCATCTCTTCCTAAACTAATGATAGATATCTCTGATTAAGAACAGGGGGCTGTAAGTAGTAAAAAAAATATTGCAATTATCCACTGTAAATGAAACATGAAGGAAGGTAAATTTTACTCCCTGATATTGGGGACTGGATTCTTTACGACTGCTGCACCCCTAGGAGTATAGCTTGGTCTTTTATATTACTTCCCCCTTCGGGCCATGAAAGATAGTAATTAAAACCCCTTTACCCTAATCTTCTCAAGGTTAAATAAACCTAGTTTCCTCAGTCTCTCTTCATATGTAATATGCTCCTGCTTCCTAATGATCTTAGTAGCCATTTGCTAGACTTGTTCCACTTTGTCATTACTAGACCAAAACTGGACACAGAATCCCAACTGCAGCTTAAGAGGTGTTGAATAAAGGGGAATGATCCCTTGTCTTAACCTGTTGGTTATGCTTATGGCAATGAAGTTTGGCCTTCATCACTGCAAGGGCACAGCACAGACTCGCATACAACTCCCTGTCCACCAGAACCCCCGGGTCCTTTTCCCAGTTGGTAAGTTCCCAGTCTGCAGTGATGTAGAGGGCTACTCCATCCCAAGTGCAAGACTTCATATTTAAACTTCCCAAGTTTCCTCTTGGTACATTCCTCCAATTGTTTAGGCCATCTGACAAGTAGTCCTCATCTCCAGTGTACCAGTACCAACTACTCCCCCCCAGTCTCGTGCTATCCACAAACTAGCAACTGGCAAATGCCTGGCACTGTTGGACAACATACTACTGAAATGTTTCTGAGCATGCTCAGGCGCATATAGGTGTTTAGGGATTTTCAGGATGAGCAGGCACCTGATTCCATATGAATCATTCTCTTCTGCATAGGCACTTAATCCTGCCTCATTCATAACCTGGCAGTTTGTGTCTTGTGCTTAATCTTCCTGTGCCTCTGTTCCTTCCTGGTAAAAAAGAGATGATAGAACTAAAGGAATGTTGTAAAGATAATTATCTCCGTTCTACCAAATGGTATTTCCAAAACATCAAAATTACTATCAGATGAGTAATAACAGTATCTGCCTCTGACAAGCTATCATCTGAATGAGCAATTGAACTAAACTGGGTACCTGATTTGTTCTAAAAGCATCACAAAAAATGAAGAGACATTCAGTGTGGTAAAAAGTAATGGACTAATTTGTGAAGGCCTTTTATTGCATGAAAGACAATGCAAGGTATCTGTCAAAACTCTCTGCAACAGACTTGACTTTTTCCTAGAAAGTATTTATAGTTATATTACCCGTTTGCTTTGTCCAGCAACATACATGAATGAATGGCAGTCCAGCAGAATGAATGATGGTCCAACAGAAGAAGAGAAGCACTGACACCTCTTATTACTGGAGTCCTACAGGTGTCGCTCCAGTATCTCTGTGCCATGTTTGTTGTTATTCCTCCTTCATCTCTTACATAAATTTATACAAAATACTATCCCCTACCACCAAAAAAAACCCCCCAAACCCAACAAAAAACAACCCAACAAAAAACAACCCAACTTTAGCTTCCTCATTTCTCTCTGAAAGGTAATACCCCATGTGAAATGTAGTTTTTGCTCATGGGTTGTGAATATACACAAAATAGAAAGCAGCTCACATGCTAGCATAAGCATAGAGCGCAGTTGTTTTCTCTTTTCTATGTTGGCTGAAAATTCTCTCTTCTGATGTTGTAACTTTAATTTTCCTGCAACATTTCACTACAATAAATCTTTTAAAAATTGAAGATCTGCTTCACTGATATGAATTAACACAGAAGCTAATCACCTCTTGATAATACTAGAATATTACAAATGGTTGCGATTTCATTTATTAGACCATATAATCTGTAGGGCCAGGTGAATAATTCATAGAAAAAAAAAAAATCATTCAGTTGACTTCCCCATTTTTGCTGTATTTGTATTGTCTGTCCATATAGTAAAGCCTTCTCTACATTTTACTTAATCACGGTTACTTTTTAGAACCCATTTAGTAATTAATTCTTGGTCTCTGGATTATTCATGAGTGATTCAAAAAGAACATTGTGCATTCATATTTTGAAATGTTGACTGTTGATTAGTTTTGAATGAAACTGACAGCTCTAACAGTAAACTTTATCATCACGAACCTTATGAAAACTTTAAGATGCTCTGATAAAACAAATTTATATAAAAATTAAATCTTCTGATAGTTTATATGTGTCTTCCTAAGAATATTCAGTACATGTGTGTCATCCATTCAAATTTTTTTCCCTCTTTGGAAACTGGCTTCACAACAATATTGAACAACTAAAATCATAAATTCTTACACACTTTCTACAAAATTGCTTCAGTGAAAGAAAATAAAAACATTCAGAGATATGTTTGCATTTACAGGCTATGTGTTTTTCCTGCATGACAAAAGCAAATTTCAAAACAGTTTTGTTATTCACAACCAAGCTTCAAGCTACACCTAAATTGGTGAAATAACAGGGGATTTCAGGAAAGGGGGAATTTAATATATGTATGTGGTGTTCTTGTAAGAAAGTTTAATAAGAAAAGACACTTTTTTATTTCATGTCAACCAGTCTAATGTTTCATCCAGCACAAAGAAGTGAACCTGCTGTTTTAAGAAATCTTTTCAGATTCCCTCTGCTGGACTTTTAATATTTGTTAAATTGATGAAGGCCACTCAAGGAGCTCGTAATCAGTCTTGCAAATTTCTAGCAGAGTGTAACTCTAATAAGCTCAGACTTGCATCCTAAATAATTTTTTTCCTATACAGTTGCAAAATCTCCAAGGAAAGTTTCTAGCACAATCAGTTCTAAATAAATTATGAGACACCTGGCTGTCTAACAAGGAAATTAAAGCACAAGACAGAAAATCTGTAATTTTGCAACTATTAAAATGGTAACCTCAGTGTCATGGGTGGCAGGAAGTAAAAACGTGCAGTCTAGAGTGACACTCTAACCAGACATATTTTTAAGTTATTTTAGGCTTATTAAATTAAGAGGGCATTAATCAGCATCATTTTACCATACCTATTAGCAAATATCAGTTGCTGATTAAATGTGTCACTTTGCTTGGTTTCTTTGTTGAATTCCAGGGAAATCTTGAGTCACCATTTTTAAAAAATTTCTATTAATACCTATTTTTAGGGCTATCTTGACCCGTGAGCTTTTTTGTCTTATTTTCTCCCCCCGTCCTGATGAGGAGGGGGAGTGAGAGAGTGGCTGGGTGGGCACCTGGCAGCCAGCCAAGGTTAACCTACTGCACTCTTGAATAGAATTTGGTTTGTAAGTATTAAATATAACATCTTTATAAAAGCCTTATAGGTTGAATATTGGGTTTTGGTTTATTTACTGTAAAGAGGCTATGATCCTTCCAGAAACAAAGTGTTGACTAGAACAGGGAGCTCTGTAGAAGAGAAAAGGTTGCTCCTGTAATTATCATGTTAGCCTTAGACTCAGAAACCTAGAAACAAACATCTTCTTTGATGATATTGGCAAAGTACCATGGATTATGGAGGGAGTGATGGATCTGATTGTGAAAAATCAGGAAACAATCTCTGTACCTTTGAAAGAAAGCATGCTAGATAGTGTGAAATTACTGGATATTACTATATATTCACTAAAGCATTGACTGAAGAATAGATAAGAAACCAGCTGTGATTTTTGTCTTTTTTTATTCTTCTTCTTTCTTTGGTTCTTCTCACTTAAAAAAATAATAATTGTTGGAGTAGCACAAAAATGTCAGTTTTTATTTAAAAAGCAAAGTTTCTAGTGTCAAGAATGAAAATCCAATACTGGAATTTTCTCCTAAACTTAATTTTCTTATAATACATTATAAAGAAAGTAATAGCCTTTGCTACAGATGCCTTAGGACAGTTCTCTGCTCTGCAATGGTATTTGGAGCATTTGGAATTTGCATTTGCATTGCAAATACCATTTGCAATGGTATTTGGATTTTTTAACTTTCTTCCAGTTTATCCAAATAGCTATTCCACAGTCTCTAACATGATTTGTTTTCTGAAGTACAGAGGTCATTTCCTTATTTTCACAATCCAATCCATCATTCCCTCCAAATTCCTAGAAATAGAAGCTTCATCTTCTGACTTTCCAGCAAGACCTCTAACTTCCTCCAGGTGGGTATAACTTCCATTATTGCCCACTGTGTTAGTTGGAAATATGTAAGAAGAAGGAATATCTCCTTACCCCCCAGGGCAGGAAACTAAAAGATGGGCAGAGAAAAACATGAGGCTTTTTCTTCCTGTAAACCTAGTTCAGATCAGTGAGAGTGCTGGTTATTTGCATAAATAGATAAATAAAGAAATATTTAGACTGTCCAGAATCAACCCAAATTTTCTAGTATACTCAGCCAGGTACTAGAATCAGTTTTATATTGACCTGAGTCTCAAGCCATATACTTTGCATATTAGGGTGGAATTTTTTAATGTCCTTATATGTACTATCAATGGTGCTTGAGAAATTCGACTTAATTGAGTATTGGCTACTTTTGGATGACTTTCATTGTATTTTGAAATGGTAGCCTATGTTCAAATATATAAAGGACAAAGTGAACAGGGGGTTGAATGTGATGATTTCCTCTTCCAGCCTGAATTAATCTCTGATTCTGAGATTTTGCAAGTGATGGATGGAACAAAAAGAACTCATGGATCATGTCTGTAAAGCCTATAAGTGATGCAGGTTGTCAAGATCACAAATTTTGAATGTGAAAGCCATCTGAGGTTTATGATAACTTCAGTTCTTTATGGTTTGATGGTGAGGGGATTCTGAAACTAGTCATTGGAAAAGGTTGAGAGAACAGATCTAGAGTAACATCCTGAATGATGACCTAATCTCTTTGTTCCTTGCTATTGATGGCACTTTAACAATTCTTACTGTGGGCAAGACAATGCCATCAATTTTTAAGCAGAAGTCCTCATTAATATAAATGGGTTTTTCTGCTTAGCAAGAGATAAGACCCTGAGTTTTCATTCTCCTTTCACTATCCTTTTTTCTTGATTTTTTCCCCTCCTAAACAGATCTGAATAATTTTCCCTAATATTTTACTTCCATTTATCTTTTGCTTCAACCAATTATTTAATTCATCTCAAATCCATCACCTTGGTAGTTATAACTGTCCTCCCTGAAGCACTATATTGAAATATGTACTTCTCATGGACTCTTCCTCCTCCTTTTTTTCTTTCCTTCCAAGATTTAATTCTCAGCTCCACCAGTTGTGTTCTCTGCTTCAATGGAATACGTAGTAGAAATACTTGATTTCCCCCATTCATGGAATTAAACTCTTGTCCAAGTTACCAAATCTTCATCATATATAAAATAAAGTCTTCCACATTAGTAAATTTTAAACATATTTACTTAAATTATTATTTCCATCTTTCCACTTTATTTATACTCAGTTTGTAGCAAGATACCCAAATTAGATGGAAAATATCTGAAGTGGGATCTTATCAGTACCATGGAAATTATTTTGAAATACTAGTTATAACTTTGCTGCAGAAGTCATTTACCACAGCAGTAGAAAACTAAAACAAAAGTTTTAGCAGAAATGAGAAAGTACACCACTTTAGGGAATCTCTTCGCATGCAACTGTAAGCTTAAAGATTACATTACAAACATGTTTTGACTTCTGAATGAAGTTTTACAAGAGTACCCAAGGCATTTGAATAAATGCTTAAGATTAATATTTATTAGAACATTCAAAAATCTACTCCTTATTGTCACACCAGCCTGTTGTGTGATTCTGCTCTCATCTCTTCCATCAGTTCACCTCCTTACCATATCCTTTCTCTCTCCCCTGCTAATCATCCGCTTTTGGTACCTTATGCTATAATGTTACTTCCTTGTTCCAGCATTTTCTTATAATTGCGCCTACACATTACTGGAAAAATCATCAGAGAATTTGACTTCCAGCTGACATTCAACTGATAACTACTATGCTTATGTAAACGAAGGTTGTTCAGAGGCTTACAGCTGGAGTACATATTAATTACATTTAGACTGGTGCAGATATCTCTGACATCCAGGCAAACACCTGTCGAAATGTCAAGTCCCATTTCCAAAGCAAAGGAAGTGCTAAGTCTTCTCATTCAAAAGGTTGCAGGAAGGATTTTGTATTCCACTTACTTTAAAAATTTGCAGGACCTTGCTGCATATTTGGGGTTTGGAGAGCTGACAAATATTGCTCACGAAGTTTTAAGGATGACCTTCGTGTATCTTTCATCAGTCCCACGTGCCTGCCATAGTATAAGAATGATAGGTGATCTTATACGTCAATCTGTAGCTTCAAGGAGCAAGTCACTCTGTGGAGTAGCATCGCAGCAAGAGTTGTGCTTTAGCAATTCTAGAAGTGGTGAGATCATGCTGTCTTATTCTAAGTAGAAATCTGCATTGACATAAATGGGTATTTCTGACTACTAATCAATAAAAATATCTGACCTTTAGTCTTCCCTCTGCTTTCATAGTGTTTATTTTTTCTTTCTCCTGGCAGATACAGACTAGTTTTCTAAGTTGCCATTGGCCCTCTGTTTTGAGGCCACATCACCAATTTCCCTCTATGTCTAATCTTCTCCTCACTTTTCTTTTTTATCCTACATTAGTTGATTGCAAACTTGTGTTAGATTTCCCAGAACTGATTAAATATCTTATTTAAATAGATTGCAATTAAATATAGTCAGTTTAACAAGTTAAACTCCCACACATTTCAGATGTCTCTTTTTCATTGTAAAATATTATTTACTATTGTCAAAACAGCCATACTGGTTTTCCAACTTTTTTGTTTCATTTATTTATAGAAATTTATATATAAACTGGACACCAGTGTTTTCTCAACAATATTTTAATGAAGGATTCTTTATCTTAGTGCAAAAGTACTAATGAAGGGATCAAAATAAAAAAAAAAAGAAAAAAATCAGTGATGGCCTGATACAATCTTTTAATGGTGAACTAAAAAATAGACTTATTAGTGAGTTGTCATCAGTCCTCTTGTTAATATAACATGGTTTTCTTGAAAAGGGGATTCAACATAATGGATTTTACTCGGTGCCTGGTGCTCAAATCAGATCTGAAAATTGATTTTTTGCACTGGGCAGTAGCATGTCTGGAGTTTCCAGACAACAGGTGGAGTCCCAAGTCAAAATGAGGCAGTGAACAATGTTTGTAACTGCTGGTTATTCATGTCTTCTAGCATGGCTGAAATTTGAGATTTGATCCTGGGAGCCATCAAAGAACTTAATTAGGCACCAAATCAGCTTCTAAAACTTTGTTTCTTGACTACTACAAAATAGCTAACACCATCAGCACTTGGAGATGGGGAGTTCCCAGCATTAAAATCTGGTAAGCACTACTCGCAGTTCATATGGTTGAAGACAGCTTATCTTAAATCCTTTTAATAGGTAACTCGGAATATATACACACATTTTTTTCTCACATTATTTAACAGATGTCATACATTATTACACTAAATCTAGAATTTTAAAACTGTTGTCTAAAGTCCACAACTGAAGCTGGTGATAAATAAAAAATTATATACAAAGGAAAGATACTCTTTTAAATAGTCTTGTTTCTTTTAGTTATCAGGGGAGAGAAGACTATTTTAAGAGTGTGTTCAGTTAGCCTATGTGGTGCATTTAATAAATCAAAGAAACTGAAACTCAATTAAAGTATTATTATTCCAAGCAATGAGTATAATTAATCTCACTTAACTTTTATTATCTAAAATGTATTTAATTCTTGTGACCTGCATAACTTATCTATTCTACTAGGATACAAAATTACTTCTGAGTGCCCATTTCTCTATGCTGACTGTAAACAAAGACGAGAGTGATTCTCTTAAATGCCAAAATTTACTGTAGCAGTTTCCTTTTTTGTAACAAATTGGTATTATAAAGAATATATTTCTCATATTTCTTACTTTTAATTTTGTTATTGCATGATCCCTTTTATTAACATCAGCTCTTTAAGACCTTTTAGGAGACAGTGACACAAATTATATAGTTCTAGAAACTCCAGTATGGATACCTACATAAGTTGAATAAAAGCTGAGATGACCATTTCAATTTCTGTGTTGCTTATGATACACTAGCAAACCTGCCCTCCAGATTGCACATCAGTTAGAAACTAAGGGTTAGCAAGATAATTTCTTCCTTCCTTTCTGTACACTACATTATCTAGCCAACTTAAAAATAAAACAGTTCTCCAACATGCTTCCTTCTTTACATTGATTTCTATTTTACAGAACTTCATGATGCCCTTTAACTGTCAGCAAAGAAGAATGCATGCCCTTATAAAACATAATCATCATAACATGAAAAAATGTTTAAATTCTTCTCATTATTTGATTGTTTTCCATGCTTCTCCCCAATTTAATACTTCTGCTGGAGAAAAAAAAAATGAACTTATTTACACACTAGCAATATAGACTGATTCTATTTGCAACTGTATACTTCTTGCAATGCATGCCACTCTCCATTTACAAATCCCTATCTATGGTACTTCCAAATACCATTAACAAGAGACTGCTCATTACATCAACCACTGTAATATTGCTATGATGGAAGTTAAAAACTAATTTGATGGGGTGTCATGATCAAACTCATTTTTACATACAAGTTAAAATTAAAACCCGATCTCTGTAGGCAAGGGCTTTTTTGTTGAAAGCTCCTGAAAATAAAGAAAAAAATAAAGGAATATATTTATCAGATGGTTTCATCCTATTAGTGTGCCTTCATGCTAAAGAAACTATAGAAAATAGATGCTAGGACAAGATTTTTATATGTTTCTGACCAGTAAGCATCAAAAATACTTTTATTTTTAAAGAGGAAACTCATTAAAGAATTGAAAAATGTTAGAACAAGACTCAGTACACAGCACTGAGAATGTACATTATAAATGGTCTAAAATCCAAAGGTGATATCATACTCAGACTCCCATGTAGTTAATGAAAAGACTACTAGTATAAAAGCTAGAGAACAATCTACAGTTGGACATACACTTAAGGGAATACAAAAAGGAGTTATCTTAAAATAGTATTTCAGGGCAAGAGGGATTGTCAAACTGTACACTATTAGTGCTAACAAAAGCAGATGATTAATCTGATGTATCTGATGTCCAAATTGCTTTGTAAAGCATTGATTGACCTAAGCTGGCTGAGGTAGACTAAATGGTAAAAGAAAACCCCAGAAGGAGGTTATGTGTAAAACTGACATACTTCTAATTTGGTCTCTGAATTCATCCCATCTGAACTGGGAACCTGATTGCCTAATACTCCCTGTATTCCCTCTATCCCTTCTTTGGAGCTATGGAGAACGGAAGCAAGTAACTTACATCCTAAATTAGATGCTTCAATACCTTTAAAAAACTTGCCAGTCATAATTATATTCCATTTCTATTCTGTCTACAGTGATATCACAAAATTACTCTAACTCTGAATAGAACTGAACAGACAGTTTCCACCTGTCTTTGAATGGCCACAGGAGTTGGATAATGTACGTGATTTTCATACTGATAAATCACAAAAGAATTTTTCATGTATGTGTATTTTTCCTTTGCGTGGATGATGATTTCAGTAGAACTAATGTGAATAGTAAAAGGATGATAGAAGTATATTGCAGTCAGTGTTAAAAACGTACAGATTTTTCAACTGCCGTAGTCCAACCTGGCTTCCAAAACCAGTTTTCAATCAATTAATGATTATTTCTAGTATTATTTCTCAGCTTGCAGCCAAAAATATTTTATATAATTAAAAAAATATGCATTCATTTGCAGCTATGAAGGTTGTTTCCAGTCAGTGTTAGACCTCACTATAATCTGTGATACATATTATATATTGTCACTGGCACCAGTGGGTTTTTTTAAGAGAAATTAAATAACACCGGTTCAAAGACTTCACTCTACCACAGCCTATCCTTTCACACCTTCTCCTTTCCACTACTGCACCCACTTTATATTTTTAGAAGATTTAGATTTATAGTCCTGAACAGACATAATTCTGTAAATATGCTGAGTGTATGTATGCATTCTTGCAAACTAGACTTATAACTACAATTTAAGTCCAACAAACAAGATTAATTTTAAGATGGCTTTCCTTTGCCAGGACAGAGAAAAAAGCAACTGTGACATTCCTAGGAGTCTGATCTTTTATACAGAAAGATTTAAATATGTTCAACTTCCAAGTTTATGATTTCCTAAGTGAAAAATGCATAGGACTATATAGATAAGGTAGCAGATGCAAGACAGCAGATGTTTGTGATGGCCTTAGTATGACTGTTAAGGAGAAAACTAAGGTGAATTATTGCTTCCTATGCAAGATAAACTGATTATTTTAACTTATTAACTAATTTTAACTACTAACTACTTTTTACACTTACGTCAAGAGCAATGAAGACACTATAAGCATAGCAGGCTATAATCCAAGACTAGAAAATCTGAGGAATAGTAAAGCAGTCAAATGTGCTCAGTTTGAAATCATGCGCCACTGATAAAGAAACCATTTGCTTCTTATGAACCTTTATTTCCAAGTAGTAAATCTTTCAAGTGTCTGTGGTCCTTCTTTTTCATGTTAAAAATTCTGAGCAGCAGACAGGAGGAGTGTATTTAACTACTCATTGTCAGATATGTAAGATTTAAATAACAGGAAAGGATAATTTCAGTGCTTTGAAGACTTACTCCCTAACTTCCACTGTTAATTTTAAAAAAGAATTTCCTAAGTATCTATTGTTCTTGAGGCTGTACAAATGTTCTAGTGGAGGGGACAGTTCCTGCTCTGAAACCACAAATATTATGCACAAGAATGAGGGACTGACATGAAAAAGTCAGAACAAAACCCACAATTAGTTGTATAATCACAACATCCAGAGTCTACAATGGCAATGTCATTGTCTTATCGTGTTGTTGGTGATGCATCTGTTGGTTCAGGAAAACTCTTCTTTGCTTCCCTATCACGCTTTGCTCTTGTGTTTATAGTTGTTCTAACCATGAACTGTATTAGGGCCAAATATTTCAATGAAAAGTCATGACCTGACATAAAGAACACTTTTTGTAAGAACATGAAATAAGGCAGGAAATCATATATCTTACCAGCCACTGAGGAAATATCCAAGTAGTACTAAGCACAAAATTTTTGTCACAACTATCTTGTGACAGAACTTTTAATTTTTATATAACTTACAAAGATACCTATATTTTGGAAAATATTTAACTTTATTTTTTTTAAAAAATAAATCTTGCAGCTGAAAAGCAAAATCCTGCAGGCTAATTCTCCTTTAAAGCAGGACAATAGTCTAAGAATAAAGCCTTCCTTCACTGGCAAGTCTTCCATGACTTCTAGTGTAATAATAAAAAGGAAGGTAACATGAGAGTTGTCTCTGGCCATAAGACTAACCCCAAGAGAGAAAAGGATCCATGAGGCATCAGAGTACAACTCTCAGAAATGCTTTGGCAGCAATTCAGAATTATTTCCTTTGTGCCACAAGTGGTTTTGCTTGTTACTTAATGTAATAATTTATTTTATCTGTAGCTAAACTTGAAAAATGCAGGGGTTTCTACCACCCCTTCCTCTGATTTTCATTCTTTCTTCTGCTTCATTTCTATCAATATATGAACTTGATCAAAGTCGTATGGAAAGATAAGGAAATATACACCATTAAAGGTGACAACAAACTCTTACAGTGTTCTTAATAGGCCTTCATTGTCTTTCACATGCTTCAGGGGAAAATCAGTAGGACTCAATAACTTCCCTGAGTTACTCTAAGACACTATATTTGTAAATTCTGCTTTGAAAATCTTTTAAATAAATTGTACTTTGCATCTGGGTAGCATTCACAAAGCAAATCAGGTAAGAGCTACATTATTGGATAGTTTTGCATAGCTTTCTTATTCAATATATGTATCAGCTTATAAAAACGCAATAGTAGCTCTGCCAAAAAGTAATATGAAGTACATGATAAGAACTGAGAAAAAGAAGGAAGAATCTAAAAACTACAATGGCCTCAATATTTTATTTAATAGTTCTACCCCAGAGATAAAAATCACAAGTATACATAGAGACTGGAAATCTTTGAATTACACTAATACACAGGTACTCTTGTCACGGACAGTATTTTTTGTCCTTTTTTGTAGATTACTGTATGTTATCTGCCTTCAAAGGGGTGTGGCTGAGCAACAGAATGAAGACTGTTTCCTGTGTTTTGGCTGGTGCACCCTGGGCAGGTGGAACTCATACAAGGAGGTTGACAGTTCCTTGAGATGAAATGTGAGAAATTCCTGGAGGGCTACAGTGTGATACCTCCTTAGGAGGCAACTTGTTGAGCAAGTGCTGACTGACTGTGAAGCACTGCAGAAGGGCAGGGAGCTGACATGAAGTCAGTCTTTACTATGAAAAATAAGCACTGTTCTTAGAGACTTATGGGCTCTTTAGATTCTGTTGCAAACCAAATAAAAACCCTACTGAAAGTTTCTGAACTGAAATGAAGCTCAGAAAAAGGGATTCTGGAAGGTGTTGTAGAATCTGTGGAAGCTTCTCCATAAATTAATCTAAAATAGGCTGAAAGATATGAGGGGGTTAGAGGACTTTAATTTATCTGAACTGGTTCTTCATTCATTATTGTTAACATGGAATGCCTAACGACCTAGGTAAAGAACAGGGATTCTGATCTGCCCGATTGTTTACTGCACTACATTTCTTCTTTTTTTAACATTTTAAGGCTTTACACCTCTAGATTTTATGCCCGTGATTCTTTCATGGGTTCTGTAGTCAGTTATGCAAGAGAAATGCAGAATGGAAAAATTGGAAATCCAAATAATAAACAGTGTTGCAAGGGGATTAAATATAAAACATGACAAGCCACTTAAATATCTAGAAAGCCAAAAGCTCTGTCAGGAATTACTTGAGCCATTAAAGGATGAGTGGGAAGTTAGTGACAGACACTTTAGCTGACAGCCTGAAAGAATTCTTTGCTTCACTATTCACACAAATAAATGGAGGGTCAAATCCCAAAGAGTAAGGAACAGTAATTTTTTCTGTGGAGAGAATTAAAGACTGTGGAACAGGGAAAGTTCAGAGGCTTTATGTCTGTACCAGAGCAGATAGTTCAAGGTAGTCTATTAAATGTAGTAAAGGTATTGAGCCTATATACCTTATAGCTGTGAATGATGATGGAAATAACAGGGGATCTAGGAAAGGCACCATACAGGCTTCTGAAAGTGTGTAAACAGCTAGGGAAAGTAGTATCACAGAATTTCTGATTCTGTGTCAGATTGTCCTTGACAAGAGAACAGCAGTACAATGGAGAGAGATGGGAATGGGGGGAAGCATTTCTCTTCCTACTGGCCACTCTGTTCAGAGCCTAAAATAGGTCCCATCATTTGCACTTACTAGAGGACAGAAACTGGCTTGTTGAGGAACAAACAAAGAGGTTTGAAGGATGTTAAAGCCAAAATAGTCTGAAAAGGGATAGGGAAGCTCCCTCCACCATCCAGAGCAGCCCTACAACTGTGGTCCCCAAAGGCCTGCCTCTATACTTCCTCCCTCCCTTTTTAATTCAATCACTACTGAAAGCATACAGTTGCTGTAAAATTCTGTGCTGACAGTAAGGAAATTCCCTAGAGTTCTGTTGTGGCTGGCATTCTTTCCCTTTCAGCTCAATAGAAGAATAAAAAAGTACATGAAATGAAGCAAAAAATGCGTAAGAGCGACTGGCTCCCTGATGTGAACTGAGAGAGTCTGGGAGGGGTTGTGGGGGGTGTCCTCAACTTGCACTCCTTAGTCCCATAGCAGGCTACGTTTGGAGTTTGCATTAGGAACCGGAGGACTCTGAGAGCTGTACCGTCCTCACCATCCCGCTGCTGCTTCTCATGACAGCCTTTATTGGTTAATGTGTATCTCATGATACTGCTTTTGCCTACCCATTTCTTCCAGCTATCCCAGCTCAAAGGGGTAGATCAAAAGGATGCTCAGTAGCATGCAGTTCTGTCACTGATTCCAGGTGGGACACAAGACATGGTTATGAAGTATGTAGAAATGACAGGTTTTTGTCCTGTTTATTTTTTCCTACTTCATGCTGTTTTCTTTGGCAAAATCTCATTGAAATCACAGGGAATTTGTATTTGAATACAAGTTTCCAAACAGTTTTTCAATGCTTGCTGTAACTGATAATGCAAATAAGCTCTCTCTTTCATGTTACAGTCTTAGTGTACTGGCACAAGCTCAGGATGCTCCTGGGACGGCATTATAATATTATTGCCTAAAGGTCACACATTTAATATGCAACTTTACCTTAATTGGAAATATTTATATCCTTTCTTTGGGTTTTGCTCCAAGATTTTGTTCTTATATTTTCCTCTTACATATTGTGTTCTATATTTAACTATGTTTGTCATCCATTGGCATGTATCTTTAGATACTGCAAGCATTTATCTAAATGTGTCACACGCAATTATTAACTTATAGCTAGACTTACAGCCATACTTAAAGTTACCTGGCTACATAGACAATATTTATTTTAGCATTACTAAAGTAGCATGCTTAACTTGAAAAGTGAAAAACACAGGTCCCAGCTTTGCCAGCAATTGCACCTGAGCTTCTTTTTCAGCATATAGGTAGTCCAAACTCCTTTGTAGGATTACTTATCTGCTCAAAATCACACATTTGTTTAACTGATTGCAGAACTAATGCTTCATTTTCTAATACTGTTGGTATTTCTTTTAATTTGTTTTTTTATTATGGCTTTTGATAATGTACATTCAGTTTTCTATAAAACTGTCTTTTAATTCCATATCACTGTAAAAATGATTAATTTTTTAACCATATGGGACATTTCCTACAGCTTTTAAAATATTTTAATGTTATTACTGTAATTCATAATGTGTTTAATAATGTAATTCTGAATAAAACAATCTCTCTTGTTAAAAATAATTGAAAACACAGTGGGGACCTTTTAAAGGAATTGTCTTAATTAAGAAATCAGACATGACAGTGCATTTCTGTTCATTTTTTTTACACTTCCTGGATTATAAAAGTCTCTTGGTTTTCAGTCTGGTAATATAAAATTGAGTTTAAACCAAATGGACAGAGTGTATGGCCTGTATTGATTGCCTTACTAAAGAAAAAAGTTTTATCCCCTGAGAATATGCCCAGCCTCATGGTCTTATCCCGGTCCCATCCCTATTCCCATTGCTTCACAGTTATAGATCAGTGCACTGCCTTCTAGTAAGTTACATTTTATATATTTTGCCTTCCCCTCCCAAATGAATAAAAACAAAGTAATTTGGGGAATATATTTTAAACAAGACCTTCAGCTAGTGTAAATAACTGATATCAGTGGAACTATGCTGATTTATATGCAACAGTGATCGGATCCGCTCTGCTTACTGTTCAGGCAGGACTCAGCCTGGGAGAGGCAAACAAACCCAAAGCTCCTTCTGACAAAACTGTGGACCAACTTGCCTTTCTGCTAACAACATGTCCCATTTCTGTTCCATCTGTCTAAAAACTAAAGCAAAGCAATGTTATATACATAAAATGGAAAAGTTGTTCATAAGGGTACAGCATGAAATAACTGTCTGGTTAGGAATTTCATAGGATCATAGAATCATAGAATCCTTTAGGTTGGAAAAGACCTTTAAGATCATCCAGTCCAACCATTAACCTAACATCACCAAGTCCATCACTAAACCAATTAAGGGTAGAGTAATAATTTCATGTTTCCTGGTTTGGTGCCTGGATTAATTTTAATGAAAGTAAAACTAGAACAGAATCACTGAGGTTGGAAAGGACCTCTAAGATCATCAGTCCAACCATCAACCCAACACCACCATGCCTACTAAACCATGTCCCAAACTGCCACATCTACCCGTTTTTTGAACTCTTCCAGGGATGGTGACTCCACCACCTCTCTGGGCAGCCTCTTACAATGCTTGACTACCCTTTCCGTGAAGAAATTTTTCCTAATTTCCAGCCTAAACCTCCCCTGGCGCAGCTTGAGCCCATTTCCTCTCGTCCTATGGTTAACTACTTGGAAGAAGAGACCAACACCCACCTCACTACAACCTCCTTTCAGGTAGTTGTAGAGAGCCATAAGGTCTCCCCTCAGCCTCCTCTTCTCCAGACTAAACAACCCCAGTTCCCTCAGCCGCTCCTCATAAGGCCTGTGCTCCAGACCCTTCACCAGCTTCCTTGCCCTTCTCTGGACATGCTCCAGCAACTCAACGTCCTTCTTGTATTGAGGGGCCCAAAACTGGGCACAGTATTCCAGGTGCGGCCTCACCAGTACCAAGTACAGGGCAACAATCACCTCCCTGCTCCTGCTGGCCACACTATTCCTGATACAAGCCAGGATGCTGTTGGCCTTCTTGGCCACCTGGGCACACTGCTGGCTCATGTTCAACCGGCTGTCAACCAGCACCCCCAGGTCCTTTTTGGCCAGGCAGCTTTCCAGCCACTCCTCCCCAAGCCTGTAGCATTGCATGGGGTTGTTGTGACTGAAGTGCAGGACCCCGCATTTGGCCTTGTTAAACCTCATACAGTTGGCCTCAGCCCATTGATCCAGCCTGTCCAGGTCCCTCTGCAGGGCCATCCTACCCTCCAGCAGATCGACACTCCCACCCAGTTTGGTGTCATCTGCAAACTTACTGAGGGTGCACTCAATCCCCTCATCCAGATCATCGATAAAGATATTAAACAAGGCTGGCCCCAAAACTGAGCCCTAGGGAACACCGCTTGTGACTGGTCACCAACTGGACTTAACTCCATTCACCACTACTCTCTGGGCTCAGCTACCCAACCAGTTTTTTACCCAGCGAAGAGTACGCCTGTCCAAGCCATGAGCTGCCAGCTTCCCAAGGAGAATATTATGGGAGACAGTGTCAAAGGCTTTGCTGAAGTCCAGGTAGATGACACCACAGCCTTTCCATCATCCACTAGGTGGATCGCCTGGTCATAAAAGGAGATCAGGTTGGTCAAGCAGGACCTGCCTTTCATGAACCCATGCTGGCTGGGCCTGATCCCCTGGTTGATCTGCACATGCCTGTTGAGCATATTCAAGATGAACCTCTCCATAATCTTCCCCAGCATGGAGGTCAGGCTGACAGGCCTGTAGTTCCCTGGGTCCTCCTTCCAGCCCTTCTTGTAGATGGGTGTCACATTTGCAAGCCTCCAGTCATCTGGCACTTCCCCTGTTAACCAGGACTGCTGATAGATGATGGAGACTGGTTTGGCAAGCTCCTCTGCCAGCTCCCTCAGTACCCTCGGGTAATTTGTTTTGCTGGGAAGAATTTTTTTTTTTCTTTTAGGAGAAATCAATATATTTGGGAGAAAAAAGGTATGAATTCTTCTTTAACAGG
Organism: Pelecanus crispus; assembly: GCF_030463565.1. NCBI lineage: Eukaryota > Metazoa > Chordata > Aves > Pelecaniformes > Pelecanidae > Pelecanus > Pelecanus crispus. Next base: position 110,769,619 of record NC_134645.1, read on the forward strand.
AATGTAGGAGCTTCTGTCTGCATAAATGGAAGAACTTTTTTACTGTGAGGCTGACCGAGTGCTGGCTCAGGTTGCCCAGAGAAGTTGTGGACTTGAAGATACTCAAAGTTTCTGCACACGGTCCTGGACAACCCACTTTAGCTGGGGGTTGGACAAGACGACCTCCAGAGGTCCCTTCCAACCTTAGCTGTTCTGTGTTTCTGTGAAATATTTATGGTCTGAAACTCTAATAGACTTTTATGTTTTGATTTATAATAGGTAATTTTTAAATTACATTGTTTTTTAATTCTATGTGGGCAACTTGCTTTTTCTATCCAATCTAAATTTGTACAAGAGGAACAAAGCGAATTAAAATATCTTTCATATTAATATTCTTAGAAGTGAAGCAAGTCAATAATTAAGTCCCTCTGGCTGCTCTAAACTGAATTTATTTTTTTTCTCAGCTACTAAATTCTGTGTAAGATGGCAAGCATCAAATCACTGTCTGTTCAGCGTAGCCTGCATTAGCAAATATGCTATTCAAAACCTATAATCAGTAGATGGAAGTTCTCTCTGTATACCAAAAAAAATGGTGTGAAATATAAACAAAGTATGAGCTCTGAAATATATTAAATGGGATGAAAGTGACAAATCAATCTATAGCAGTTCTAATTGCTTTGTCTGAGACAGTCGAAAATATTTCTTATATATCTGGTTTATAGTCAAGGGAATCTTTTAGCTTTTTGTCAGACAGTAAGAAGTGAGCAACTGAAGAACCATGAAGTTGAATTTTTCATCACTCCCTGATGCTGGGACAAAATGTGTAACTTGCAGTGAAGTTCTGTGCACTCAGTGGACTGAGAATGCCAGCTCCTCAACTTTGGCTAAGTGGTGCAAATGAGGTAAGTGCCATCTTGTTCATTATCAGAAGAAAATGCCTTAGGTCTAAGTTAAAATACAATTTATCTAAGTTGAAAAGACATTAAATATGGCCCTGTGTCACCTGAGGGGAAAATCCCTCTGCACTCTTAAATGTTTGCTCTTAGTAATGATATGATTAAGAAAATGCATTTAAGAAAAAGTTCCTTTTCTTATGGCAATTCTCCAAGATGACTCTTAGAATCAGTAGGAACATCTGAGACTGAATGTCATGTTTTAGTTTTGTTACAAATATTCAAGATAAATCAAAGCTGGGGTGGGGAGGAATAAATGACAATGAAATGATGAAAATAGGGAGAACTTACCATGCTGATTACTCTAATTCATTCCACCACAACAGCAGCAGAGATTATTCATAGATGCCAGTTGGAATCCATTTATGAGGGCTTTTGAGTACTCATCTAAATCATAAACAACTTAATATGCTTCATATGGTTTATTGCTTAAAATGTGAATACTCTAACAAATCCTTGACTCTTTCTTGTAAATCTCCTTAAGTCTTATTATCATGATACACACATATTGAATGCCATTCTGAAGTTTTACATCAAAGTCCGTATCATGGCATTTTAGTGCTTCCCAGCAATGATTGTTACTCATGTTGTCACGATACCAATCTTTTTTAGTCATTCTCAGTAACATATATGAACATTATAGAATGTCTAAGGGTAATTGCTGATGTTAGTCAAAAACATTAGAAAAGCTTTGTAAGGATCATATTTTCCAGAATTTTCAGGAACAGTATGTTCATATTTGGTTCTTTTAAAAAGTTAACTAAAAAAGGTCTATCATGTATCTCTCCTTAAAAAGGATGCTGCTTTATTTCAGAGATTATTCCAGCCTTGTCAGAAGAAAGAAGGTGCCCAGTACAAGTTCTTTTATCATAAAACACAGTTACATCCCCCATCTCCCTCTTAAAAATAGCAAATTGAGATAAGGCAATAAAGTCGTTCTGATAAAATACCAAGCTGTGATCAACTTGCTGCTGATACTGTATTTCATGGCATACAGTTATCAATACCCAGGCCCTCTGCAGCAATATGACATTCAGAATAATGCAACAAGGTTGTGCTCTGTCTCAGTGAATAGCTGTAAACTGTGCTGAGATTCAGTGTTATGTTTTGATGTTTATAAATCAGACTGTCCTCAGAGATATCACCAGAATACATCACGGACAGGGATCTAGAAAATAAATTATGAAACCCTAACTGACTGAAAGCAGCCATTTCTTCATCACAGTGATACTAAAACACAGCTGTTCTTGTATTTAGCAGATTTGAAATTTAAGTTCTAAACCAGTAGTTAATCTGTATTCCATCTAGTTAAAACATGGGGTCACTTGCACAAAACATATAAGATGTCTAAAAATGTCAGCCATAAGCAGGCAAATAGTAATATAGTTCGGTATAAACAGGATAGTGACCAAAGAAGACTGAACTGTGCTGTTATGTGGAGTGCTGGTTTTAATTTAGTAAGTTTTAATATTGAAGCTGTCATTTAATAGGAAAACTGTCCACTGCATTTGACACAGAAAAAAAAAATTCTAATTTATTAATATAAATTACATACTGAGATTCCTCTTACCATACCTGATATACCATGTATTTATAGGTTATGAAACAACTTTACCCTTAACAGGAAAGGTTAAAGAAGAAAATGTCACAGACACGTTACCACAAGTGCAGTAGCATATCCAATAAATATTTCATCTGTCATCAGTGCTGATGAACTTTTAGTGGTTGAACACCTTACTGGCTCTACAGATATGACAATTAAGTCACAACTGTTACAGCTACTTGCCCTTAATAACGGAACACTTGAAAGTACTGCACGCTGTATTGGTATAGCAAGAACACTGAGATGAACCAAATTCAACTACAGAAAACAAACATTCTCAAAAATACAGTGATTAGCAAACCTGGAAATGTGTAGGCAAATAAAAGTAGACCAAAAGTAATAGGTAATATAGGCAGATCTACCCAATGCAATCAACACCTTCTAAAATGTGTATAAATGGATTTCAGTCATTAAAAACATTGTCAAGACTTAATCAGGTGTCAAAATGTCTGTTTACAGTTTACTTCTTCATGAGTCTGTGGAGTTAGTGCAATTAAGTTTTATCAACAAGTGTGCAGTGCTAATTTCATTTGCAAAATCCACAAAGCCATATTACGCTACCAGAATGTCAATGTGGGCGTCATTTATATCTTATAAATACTCTGATATGTGTATGGATTTATGTGTACATTTTCTATTAAAACACAGAAAACATCCTTTATGGTAGCAACTGGAATTGTATATGCAAGTGCATGCTTATGTAAATATACAATGTTTGCAAATATTTCAAAAGTTTACAATTACCGTAAGTTTACATAGTAGTTTATGTGTTGCTAATCCAGTTTATATGGGAATTATTTGAATAAAACTTTTAAAATTATAGATCTTGCCTCAGCAAGTTATTTTTTAAGGAATAAATCCTCAACTTTGATGATATAATTGTATAATCATGATACCATTTTGTGTCATTCTAAAAGTGTTATGAGGGTTAAATCTATTAAGGCATGTGACTCTATGAGATGTAAAGTTTCATAATTTTAACTTCAAACCTGCATAATGCTGACATAAATCTTCTCCGTTGCTTTGTGGATGTCGATACATTTTGTTGAAATGTATTCGCAAGACAACATTGAAATTTAAACTGAAATTTCTTTACAACCCTACTGAGTAGGAAGAATACTCCAAAAGGAATCTTCAAGATCCAGAAAACGTTTTTCTTTGAGTTCTACAGTCTAAAGTTTTGGGTGGCTTCTGTAAAACACTTTTTAACTTTGGGTTTTTGCGTTTGGGTGTGGTTTGGTTTGGGGATATTTTTTGGAAATTTTTGTGAGGAATCCAGTATTGCCAACTTTAAGACTTCAAAAATGAGTTCAAAGGAGTTCAAAAACCAATCATGCCTGAGAAAAATCACAAACTTTGCACTGAGAAAACTGGGAGGTTCCATTCTCAGGTTTGCGTCCCTGGCATTTACCAAGCAGCGTTCTGTTCTTATCTAATAGCCCATCTAATAGCTTGATCCTAGTCCCTGGAAGTTTAACAGAAACAAGCAGTTCTATGAGATAGAGACCGCATTCACAGGGAAAAAGCAATGCTGTTTTCAAAACTAACACAGATATTTTGGAAATATTTAAACTTCTGCTGTAAGTACTGAGGCTCCAATACCAAAAACTATAATTGTAAAATGTAAGCTTAAAACTCATATAAAGTCTATAAAACCTTCAGGTTTATAGAATTCTTGAAATTCTTTAATTTTATATAAATCAATGTACCTTGAAACTATTACAACCCTCTTGCTGCCACTACCCATCTCTCTGTTTCTCCGCACCCTTTAACAAAGAACTGTGAAAGACCAGCACTGTTAAGAAGGGCTATTTAATGTATTTCGGTATTTTCGTTTTGTGTAGGATGGGAGCTGAATGTTTCACACAAAGATATTTACATGATAAATTACATGAAAAAATGTTCTCGCATTTTCTTCCTAGAGGACTGATAAATATCTAGGCAGTGCACATAAAAATACCTGTACATGGAATCATAGAATCATAGAATCGATTAGGTTGGAAAAGACCTTTAAGATCATCCAGTCCAAACCATTAACCTACACTACCAAGTCCACACTAATCCAGTCAAGGGTAGACTAGACTAAATTATGTCCCCAAGTGCCACATCTACCTGTTTTTTAACACTTCCAGGGATGGTGACTCCATCACCTCTCTGGGCAGCCTGTTCCAATGCTTGACTACCCTTTCCATGAAGAAGTTTTTCCTAATTTCCAGCCTAAACCTCCCCTGGCGCAGCTTGAGCCCATTTCCTCTCATCCTATCGCTAACTACATGGGAGAAGAGACCAACACCCACCTCACTACAACCTCCTTTCAGGTAGTTGTAGAGAGCGATAAGATCACCCCTCAGCCTCCTTGCCTCCAAGCTAAACAACCCAGTTCCCTCAGCCGCTCCTCATAAGGCCTGTGCTCCAGACCCTTCATCAGCCTTGCTGCCCTTCTCTGAACATGTGGAACACTGTGTGGTAAGCAAAGAATGTACACACTATGGATATACGGGGAGTGAAGGATATTTAGTATTTACAGTTTCACAATTTAAAAGAGAAAAAGAAAGAGCTTTCAAATTGCATCTTTGCTTTAGAAATTTCACAGTCCATCTAGATGCAAACAGGAGGAGTAGGTGATTAGGATAAGCTAAGGAGAACAGAGGGATAGAAAATATTATTTAATACAATGAAGTGAGAAGAATGGAACTTGGGAACTGGGGACATACAGTTGGTCTTCCATTCACAGTAAGTGTAGAAGAGCATGTCCAGTCGCTAATGAGCTGTGTTACTGCCCCTTTAATAAGAAAGAAAAGAAATTATGGTGCTGACAATTGCAGAGGCACTGCAAATTATGTTTCACAGACAGATAGGAAGATACTATCAAGTCCTTACTTGGAAGGACTCTGTCACTGTTCTAGACACACAGTACAAAAACACTTTTAGAAGAATCTGGCAGGAAAACAGCAAATATATTTCTAGGGAACCTGAAATAAAATGTGACTCCCCACTCACAGGTCATTGGCATGAATTACATACAATTAAAACTATAGCGTAACTGCCATAAGGAGCAGCAGGCATCCCAGATGAAGAAATATGACTGGATCACAGTTGCATCTTGGCTACAGCAATGAACGGTCAGTTGCAGAAGGCGATAAATTCGAACCATGTTTGGGGCCAAAAGTGGTATAGTAAGAATCAGTCTGGTCCCTTTTGTGGAATCCAAAGAAGGTCAATGGATCATACAGACAATTCTTCCCTTCCAGATATACATTCAGACTTGGAATCAAAGCGTAGTCCATATCAACTTACCATTTGTTTTGCTGATTCAGTGACAAATTTTATCATAAATGTGCAAAAGCTTGACACAGTTTGGTCTCTGTCCTTATAGCGCCTTACAGAATGCTGAATGTGTAAACAATGTTTAATCAAACTATTTGCGTTATCTCAGGACTTAGCCAGAAACTACTTCTTTTTATGAGATTTGTTATGCCCATTATCCAAGCACAGATATTTTTGAAGATATTTAAAATTGGGTTGTGAGGCATGCATAGTTCTATTTAAAAAATACTTTAAAAATGTTTTTCAGTGCTGAGTATTATTTTATGACAATATCTTTTTTTTCCAGAAATGTAGAACACTTGAGAAAAGCAATGATTCATAGCTTTCAAGAGGAAGACTTCGCATTCCCTCATAGAGAACTTTAAGAAAGATACCAGAGTTCTACACTGCATGGGGAAAAATTCCAAAATATTCAGTCAGTGGGAGTAAGACATGAAAAAAATGAATGTTTTGAAACATCCATGCTGCCATTGTAAACCCAGGCAGCAATACTAAGCCACTGACCCCTAAAAAGAACACCATAGATTTAGACTGTGGCTGAACTATTAAGCATCAGAACCAGTGCAGATAAGGAGGACATCCATTCAGCTTCAAACAGACGTCTTGCAATGTATAGGCACCTAGAGCAGTTCTTAATAACATTTACATGTGAAAACGACAATGAACAAGATACTTGTTTTTACCAAACCTCTCCCCTTTTGCAATCCACCACCTGAGACAAATAAACTAAATAAACAAACAATTAGATAAAATAGAAAAAACCCAGACTTTTCCAGTCTAGGCCTTGGGGATTAGATTACTTCGCCTACCTACAGCCCCACCCCCAGCATTTTAATAGAAAAATGGTCTTACAATAATTAGATGAGATCAAAGTTTTCCTTTGGATAGTCAGACCCTCAAGAATATTGCCGTCTTCCTGTCTAGTATGATCTAAATCTGAATGGAAAAAGTGAGACTCAGGTTAATAAAATAAAGAGGGGCAGATGTGGGTTCTGAAGGATCGGGTTATGCACCTGTAAAATCAGTGGGATTTTTTTTCCCTAAAACTCATTTTAATTGTCCCTTCCTTCCTTCCTCCCTCCCTCCCTCCCTCCCTTCCTTCCTTCCTTCCTTCCTTCCTTCCTTCCTTCCTTCCTTCCTTCCTTCCTTTCTTTCCTTCTTTCTTTCCTTCTTTCTTTCCTTCTTTCTTTCCTTCTTTCTTTCCTTCTTTCCTTCCTTCTTTCCTTCTTTCCTTCTCTCTTTCTCTCTTTCTCTCTTTCTTTCTTTCTCTCTTTCTTTCCTTCTCTCTTTCTCTCTTTTCTCTCTTTCTTTCTCTCTTTCTTTCTCTCTTCCTTTCCTTTCCTTCCTTTCCTTTCCTTTCCTTTCCTTTCCTTTCCTTTCCTTTCCTTTCCTTTCCTTTCCTTTCCTTTCCTTTCTTTCCTTTCCTTTCCTTTCCTTTCCTTTCCTTTCCTTTCCTAGCTGCCTTGAAACCCTTTTTCCCCTCTTTCTTTCTCTTAGCCTCTTCAGTGCTGCCTTCTCTCTCTAGGAGACAATATATTCATGAAGGTAATACTGAATTACTGCAGCACTCACACTGATACTTCTGTAACTGCACGTGGGTGGAAATCTACTTCTGCCTAGAGCACCACTGACTTCATGGGACAACAAAGCTGTAATATGCTAAGCAAAACAGAAGCATTGCCAACGTGCAACATTTCCTCAGGCTTTCTGAAAATGAGAACAAAACCTGGTGTCTGAGCTTAGTTTGTAATAAACGAGGCCCATAAGCTTTCTTTACTGTATCTGTTTTAATAGAGGATAAGATGCATAGAGTCACCCCTGCATTTGTTTATTGCATGGCATTTCTAGCCCCAGGCTGCCATAATTTTATACAGGGTTGTATGAAATAGTTGCTTTCAGTACTTTGAAGTTCTGAGAACCAAATAAAGCAAACTGTATGATGTCTCAGAAACACCCAGATTCTTCAAAAGGTGTCATTTCATGGCATAGAATAACATATTTTTACTGTGCTAATTTTTTATCAAGTATGACAAGCTCTTTTACACTGTTTTGAAGATTTTAAAGCAGACCCAGCCCCTTGCAAAAATGTACTCTTGCAGTAACAGCAAATGATTTCAAAATTAATTTGTGAATCACCTGCTGGTAGATTATATTTATGTTCTAGATGCTCTTACACTGCTGTAATTACCAGTTGTCTTAAAAGGGGACTATAACATGAATTCTTCACATCATTTTTTTCCTATAATTGAATTTGATATTAAATCTCATCTAAAGAAACACTAGATCTTAAGTAATTTTCTTAAAATCTGGGTGGGGATATATGTAGTTCTTTTAAAATGAATGCACAGAAATCATAATAGGGCATATCAGCAAGAAAATTACTAGTTTTGCAAAAAAACAACCAAAAAAAATTGATAGAATCACATTTTAGACCACTTTCTGTGTTCCTGTGGTGTAGCAAAAACTTTTCTATACAAAGGAAACCTGTTATAAAGATCTTTAAATACCAGGAAAGGAAAGCTCCGATTCAAATAGAAAAATGGCTTAATAGCTTTCGTGGTTGTAATTAAAAGGAGTTTTGTTCAACTCACTGTCCACAGTACATGTAATTATCACCTGAAATAACATTTCAATAGAGTTGAACTACATAATAAAGCTTCTTTACCTTGATAATTAACAAGGTTAAATGCCATTTCTGTAGCACAGAAAAATTATTGTTTAAATACATCCCTAGTAAGATTGAATCAAACCAAGAGAAATAATCAACAATAGAAGCATTTATTTTATGTTTTAATTTCCATGTCAAACAAAAAGCTTCTACATATTCCATAGGGATTTTCATAGTCACATATACTCAAAATAACAAAAAAAATAGTGTTATTATAAGAAAAATGAAAATAAACAATGTTTTTCAATAACAAGATATTTTCTGTGCTGTATTTAAGACTATATACAAATTAATTTCACACAAAAATGAAAAATGGTGATACAATGTATAGGAGATAAACTGAATAAAGTTTGCTTTTCATCTTACAGTTTGAAGGCACAGTATTACAGTATCAAATGAGTTCATGTTATTCTTTCATTTCAGATCTTAACATTCTTTGATGATTCCTATTAGAGTCCTTTTAGACATCCTCTGGTTGCACGAGGAACTTCCACTTTGAGGGGGAATTATTTTCCCAAAAATTAAAATTCTGGCCCAGTACCACTGCTGTTTTCTCATTCCCACATCCATTTATTAATCATTCGTCTTTTTTTAGAATCTGGATCAAAAAAATAACCCTGGTCTTCTGTGATATTTCATGAAAGCTATCTTTAATTAGTTTTATATGGAATTTTTTTTTAAATTATGTAACATTTTGTCAAATAAAAACAAGGCATGATTTTACTAGGATACTATGACTTAGTACGCAGCCTTCAAAATACAGGCAAATGAATTGTCCTAAATGTTTGACTAACATTGTTTGTATATGGGTAAACATACCCACAGGATCTTCCCTGGATCAAGGTCAGTTTCTCAAATCTTTACAGAATTAAATGCAAATTTCTAAATTGGGGGTTTTAATCTGTAATACCTAAAACTTTACATGAACTGCAGGACATTGGGTATGTTTTCATGCATTGCAGGGTGGTTATATATATGCATGAATCACGGACAGGATTTTTTAAAAAAAACCCTTTGGATTAAACTGCATTATTTCCTCAATATCTTCTATTTCAACTGAGCCTCATAGTCAAACCTATGTATCAGCTCTCTATAATAGCAGCAACTGGCCACCTTAAAAACAACTAGAACAAAACTACATTTTGGACTATATTGTTACTGGAGATTAGCTTTCCCTTCCTCATACCATCTGCAAACAAATTTTACATGGTATTCTTTCAAGTGTAATCTACTGAATTGCACATCAGTACTGAGACACCTAAATTATCTGAACTACTTCTGAACAGAACAGAGCTTTTATCTTACCAAAATTTTTTCTGAAGTCTTACTGTCACATTCTGTTTAATACTGTTGACTCTTTTAGTCCACTCAAAATCATATTCTTTGTCTTATATCCCAGTAGCTGGCAGGTAGCAAGTGAATGTAGCTACGCCTAAAGTTCAAAGATGCTGATGCCTGATTATTGTTGCACAGAGATGGTGAATGAAGTTATGTCTGCCACATGGTCCTGGTTAGTTCAAATAGCACTCTGATTTTAACTAGTAAAGTGGAATCAGATTCCATGACTAAGAAAAAAAAGTGCTTTCACCTTTTTGGAGAAACACAATACATTTACTTTCATATTTTTAAAAGGCTTTTAAATTATTTTACCCTTTACTATGGCAGCAAAAGCATATTCCACCTTCTCTAGCTCAGGGTTATAAAACTAAGATCTGTGTATGTGCAACTGAACTGTAATTGGGGTCAAGGATGTTATAAAATGATCTGGAAAGCAAGACCGGTGGGGGAACAGGAGAAGAACTGATATATTCAGCATGGAAGAAGAAAGACAGAAGAGGGGAAGTAACTACCTACAAAGATGGAAAACGGTGATACAGGGATTCTACAACAAGGTTTAGATACTTGTGTTACTGAACTGCCAATAACAGAAACAGCAATACAAAGCTATAGCCAGCTGCATTTAGGCTACACAGTTTCGAGGGCGGGGGGGATAGAGGTGGTGGTTGGTGGAAATCTCTGTATTAGTGCATCAGGCAGCCAAACAAGCGAACAAAATATCATTCAGAAACTTTCACTAGATACACAAGTGCAATCTAGTCAAGACATCTGACAGATGTATTCTAAAATTAATCAAGTCCATTCTGTCACAATGCAGGAGGATGGACAAGGTACCTCTTATCTCAAACTGTGTTCTCTTATTTTCCGTGTGGAACCTGACCTAACTTTCATTTATGTGCAATAATAAAAAAAGATGAAAAGTTCTCTCACTTACTTTGCAAATTCTGAAGTGGACATTGTAGGTATTACAAATGATGCACACTACAAAATAGATGTAGATAGAAGATACTGGGTGAGAACAGAATCACAATGCATCTACCATTCCAGACTCTCTTATTGTCATTGTCTCCCAGATCTCAGCTTCCTGTGCTGTGCTGGCTAGATCCTTGTAGCACGGATGTCCAGTTTCTGGTGGTTTTGGGAAGTGTTACAGAAGGAAAGCATGAAAGAACTCAACAGTAGTATATAGTAGTATATTTCTGATAAGAAACCAAAGACTTTTTTCCAAAGCCTGGGTTGGAAAAAAAAGTCCTGAGTGAGGAACACTAAGGCGAAACTTAATAGGCCAACTTGAATAAGAAAGCTAACCTAAGTAATTGTGTAATTGAAGTTTGAGAAGGGACAATTTCTGTAAGTCAAATGCCTGAAAAATGAGGATACTTCTATCCAATCTACACACGCACTTACTAAGGTGAGTGATAATAAAAATTCCCTTTTAGATTTGAAAAACACTATACTGCATAGCTGATCTTTCCAAAAGTGGAAAAAGTCCTCTAGCTTAAAACTGATAAAAAGGCCAGTCTTTCCCTTACTCTGGAAGAGCAACGACTCTAACCTTGGTTTGCAGATACCTGTGAAATTCTGAGTTTGCTCAAGCCACAGAATATTAAAAACATAAAACTGACACCAGTGTCACTGAGCAGGTGTAAAGTCTGATCAAAACATGATGTCGTCTAAGGACTGTTACCCCCGCAGCGTTATTGCTCGTGGCCAGAGGTTTACTGACCTGGAGAAATGAAGGCTGTACCCTTACAAAGCAATCCTGGAAACTGCTAGCAGTCCAATCAGACACTCTGCTACTTCAGCCATGAAATGAGTGAAATGTTCATTGTCAATGACAGTGTACGCCCATCTTCCTACCAGTAACAGCAGACACTTGGTGACTGCTAAAGATATGGAAGAAATTCAGATTCTCACTGGAAATTTTAAGTGAAAATTGAAACTTAGTATGTGTGGAGGGAAGGGCTTCCTGAAAAGTGGCAGGCATTTTTTAGTAATTTCCATTGTGTAATAGGTGTCAGTGGAATACATAAAAATACACAGGTATTTTTAGCCATAATGTATCTATACTTAGGGTCAAAAGGAGAAAAAAAAAAAAAAAAAAGAATAGTACTGAATAATCAGAGTTCAGCACCTTTTGTAAAGAGTCTCTTTTAACCAACAGCAAAATAGTCATTAGCAAAACCAAAAGAGTTTTCCCATGAAACACAGAATGGGAAACTTAATAGCATAGCATTATTTCTTCAAGTAAATCAAAAAAAGACTGCTCTCCTCTTTTTAACTATGGAAGCAGCTGATACTTTAGGGACTAGGCCTGCAAGGTGCTGTGTACCATGAGCTTGGTGATAGGCCTGTTCAATACAGTGGCAGAAGCAGGGGAGGAGTCTTGTGCTCAGACTGTTTATTACAGTGTGCTTGTCAGATTTAATGAAAACAAATAGCAGTATAGGAATGAGTTGAGAAGTCAGAGCTTCTGCCTTCTGATAATTAGAGTAAGACTCGTAACAAAAGCATTTCTGTGTTCCAACCACATTCTTACAATCCTTTTAAATGTAGTTTGCAGTACTAGACAGATAGTTCTTCATGTAAATATTATGAGCAATTGAAATGAAAATGGTAAATAATGCAAAAGTAAATGTGGTAAGCTTGGGGAAAATTCTATTTACGCCAGACTGCAATAACAGAGTGTGAAGTATTGTTTTAGCAACGTTCTTACAAAAATGAAAAAGATTATGCCTTTAGCATGTGTACTTTCAATAAGGATTGCAGCAGCTGGGAATGAGCCAGTCTATAGTACCATGTTTAAAAAAAAAAAAAAAAATTAATTTAACTCTATTGTCTACCAGATGTATCCTATACTAGAATGTGTTGTGTATTAGGTTGTTTAGTATTAGGTCAGTTATTTAAGGGTTTTAATTTTGACATTACTTATCAAGCTGATGCAGAGCTAAACACTTAATTAAGATTTATGCAATATCTCTGTCACACAGTGACCCAGGCACTGGCTAGCATCTGTGATGCCATGAAGTGGTCTGAAGAATTAGATAAGAATGCCAGTATTAAGAGAGGAAAACTACTCTTTACACTATTTGTGTACTTTTTAAAATAGACAGTTTGCCTAGGGAAACCTGTGTCCTTTTTCATTCTCCAGGGATATCTGTCATATCTTTTTCTACCCTTCTTGCTAGATTTTTTATGAGAACAGAATCAAAAATAAAATATCTCATCTGTTTGGTTTTTGGTGTTTTTTTCAACACTGCTAGATGGAGCTGAGCTAGCTCTGACTAGAAACAAGAGTTTAAGCTATTTGTTGTTTATCACACACATTATTTATAAGGCACTTGTCTATAGCTCAGATACAGAAGGCAGGCATGTCTCACATCTTGTCAAAATGCTACACTTACTGTCAATTACATGAGCACTCATACCTTTTGTGAAGGAATGGATCACATACCTGAAACTGGGACATCCTGATCCTGACAGTTCAGCTGGGGAACATTGATATTCACTGATTGCTGCTATTACAGTATCTGCTTTGAAGACATGAACACACACACACAGAAGAACCTGTAAGGCTAACCTACAGGCATGACCTGAACCATATGATGACTTATGCCTGCTTCTCCAGCTAATGGCCTGAACTGAAATATCAAATCAAAGAATATTTGTTGCAGGGATTAAGAGCTCATAAAATCTTCTAAAAATGTTCTATATTTTTATCCTGTATGATTGATCAGACGTTTAGAGTACTGGCAACACTGAGCATTTGAAAATCGGGAGTCATTCCTTGAAATAGCAGATGTTAAGCTCATTTTAAGCTAAATGCTCCTTTTTGTCATATAACACATCAGGACATCTTAAGCTCTTCAAGATTCTTCTTGCAGCAACAAGGGAATGGGAAATCTGCTTTATCTTAATATTTTTAAGAGAGAGATGAGATTATGACATCATTGTATGATTCCAGGAGTGAAGGATTTAAATAAGATTCCAAATACTGTAAGAAAATAAAATTGGACAGTTATCAAAATAGACAGTGAAAGGTCGAATGAAGAAAATGATATCTCTTTTTGTTATTAGTCAGTCAAGGAAATAAAAAGGGGATGAATATTTCTACTCTCTGATCGGAGTAGGAAGCAGAAGGTGTGAATTCAAACTAAGAAGGCAGTGCCAAGGAAAAGCTGCCCAAAATAAAATTACAACAGATAAATCAAGTTGTCATCCCTACCATAGAATCATAGAATCATAGGATTGTTTAGGTTGGAAAAGACCGTTAAGATCATCAAGTCCAACCATTAACCTAGTACTGCCAAATCCACCATGTAGGCACTGCAAAATCCTGCAAAAGTCCTAATATATAGTGCTTAGGGGCACATTTACCAGGATGAAGACGGTAGCAGTAATCTCTCTCCCTGCAGTAATATCACTGTGCTGAGCTGCCCTGTATGTCATGGGGTAGCAAAGGCACTAGCAGAGCCCAGCCCTTCAAGCCTTATGCTGCTACCATCACACCATCACCTGGAACACCCCAAGCCGTGTGAGCTGGGAAAGAAAGGTCATTCTGTTCCAACCAGTCATAGTCTCTTGGGACATCTGTTTAAAAAAACCTGTCTGCTCAGCTATAACTAATCTTTTGTGAATCTCCATGTCCTTCAGAGAGTGGCAAGTAGAGAGAGAGGCCAAAGAGTGCTCTCCAAGAGCTGTACAGGCACCCACCTGAGTGCATAAAGTTACTGGCCTTTGAAATGCATTCAGCCAACCTTGGAAAAATAGGAGATGCCTGTAATCCTATAATAGTGTCCCCACTTTGAGACCTTGTGAGAGACATGCTCTAAATTCACACATGGCAATAAGTTCCAGGTCAGCTGCAGGGACGAGGTGCATTTGGAGGCAGCTGGGGAGGTGTCGTGGCAGTTTGACACAGGGCTAGGATGTGTTAGATTCATAGAATCATAGAATCATTTAGGTTGGAAAAGACCTTTAAGATCATCCAGTCCAACCATTAACCTACACTACCAAGTCCACACTAAACCTGTCAAGGGTAGACTAGACTAAATTATGTCCCCAAGTGCCACGTCTACCCGTTTTTTGAACACTTCCAGGGATGGTGACTCCATCACCTCTCTGGGCAGCCTGTTCCAATGCTTGACTACCCTTTCCATGAAGAAGTTTTTCCTAATTTCCAGCCTAAACCTCCCCTGGCGCAGCTTGAACCCATTTCCTCTCATCCTATCGCTAACTACATGGGAGAAGAGACCAACACCCACCTCACTACAACCTCCTTTCAGGTAGTTGTAGAGAGCGATAAGATCACCCCTCAGCCTCCTCTTCTCCAGGCTAAAAAACCCCAGTTCCCTCAGCCGCTCCTCATAAGGCCTGTGCTCCAGACCCTTCACCAGCTTCCTTGCCCTTCTCTGGACATGCTCCAGCAACTCAACGTCCTTCTTGTATTGAGGGGCCCAAAACTGGGCACAGTATTCCAGGTGCGGCCTCACCAGTACCAAGTACAGGGCAACAATCACCTCCCTGCTCCTGCTGGCCACACTATTCCTGATACAAGCCAAGATGCTGTTGGCCTTCTTGGCCACCTGGGCACACTGCTGGCTCATGTTCAACCGGCTGTCTACCAACACCCCCAGGTCCTTGTCGGCCAGGCAGCTTTCCAGCCACTCTTCCCCAAGCCTGTAGCATTGCATGGGGTTCTTGGAACTGAAGTGCAGGACCCGACACTTGGCCTTGTTAAACCTCATACAGTTGGCTTCAGCCCATCAGTCCAGCCTGTCCAGGTCCCCCTGCAGGGCCATCCTACCCTCCAGCAGATCGACACTCCCACCCAGTTTGGTGTCGTCTGCAAACTTACTGAGGGTGCACTCGATCCCCTCATCCAGATCATTGATAAAGATATTAAACATGGCTGGCCCCAAAACTGAGCCCTGGGGAACACTGCTCGTGACCGGCTGCCAACTGGACTTAACTCCATTCACCACTACTCTCTGGGCTCGGCCACCCAACCAGTTTTTTACCCAGCGAAGACTACGCCCATCCAAGCCATGAGCTGCCAGCTTCCCAAGGAGAATATTATGGGAGACGGTGTCAAAGGCTTTGCTAAAGTCCAGGTAAATGACATCCACAGCCTTTCCATCATCTACCAGGCGGGTCACCAGGTCATAGAAGGAGATCAGGTTGGTCAAGCAGGACCTGCCTTTCATGAACTCATGCTGGCTGGGCCTGATCCCCTGGTTGATCTGCACTTGCCTGTTGAGTTCACTCAAGATGAACCGCTCCATAATCTTTTTATCGGCACTGAGGTCAGGCTGACAGGCCTGTAGTTCCCCGGGTCCTCCTTTCAGCCCTTCTTGTAGATGGGCATCACATTGGCAAGCCTCCAGTCATCAGGGACCTCCCTGTTAAGCAGGACTGCTGATAGATGATGGAAAGTGGCTTGGTGAGCTCCTCTGCCAGCTCCCTCAGTACTCTCGGGTGGATCTCATCTGGCCCCATAGAACTGTGAACGTCCAGGTGGCATAGCAGGTCATTAACTGCTTCCTCCTGGACTATGAGGGCTCCATTCTGGTCCCCATCCTTATTCTCTAGCTCAAGGACCTGAGTACCCTGGGGATGACCGGTCTGGCTGTTAAACACAGAGGCAAAGAAGGTGTTAAGTACCTCAGCCTTTTCCTTGTCCTCGGTGATAATGTTCCCCCCCATATCCAACAAAGGATGGAGATCCTCCTTGTCTCTCGTTTTATTTCTGTGTTGCAAGTTTCCCTCCAATGGCTCCTCCATAACTAAGCAAAGAACCTTCTGGAGGGGTAGTCTGGGAGCACCACATGGCAACAGCTAATCGCCAGGTGCCACAGGAATTTCAGCCAATCAGAACCCGGGTGTTGGGTATTCTTTGCCAAATCCCATAAGTGATAAGGTCTTGGGTTGCTGGGATGACCCAGCAGAGAGCCCACAGGAAGTGGCCTTAGTGTCCAAGGGTTCATGGCAGAGGAGACCAGGAGGCCACAGCCCTGCCTGTGGACCAAGACCCCTGTGCTGACTCTACCGGCACCCTCCTGGGCTGCATCCCCTGCCACATGACAGGGAGGTTGTGTGGGAACCCCTGTGCTGGCTTCTTTCCTGGAATAGGCGTCTCCCCCACTGCAGGACCTGGATGTCGAGTCTCTTGTCAACATTAAACATATCCATGACTAAGCGTGCTTTGGTACCTGAGCCCATCTAGTCCCCATGCTGTCAGTTCAGTCTCAAACCACAACAGATGCCAACATCACAAGGCGTGGAACAGGCACTGCTACACTGATGCCAGGGTGTTTGTTCTTGCCATGCCAGCAGTTCCCTTGCTGGGCAGGGAAGCGTCCCATCCCCTCATGTTATCATGCCATTTCCCATTTCTTCATCCTCCTTTCCAGCATACTTGTACCTCCATTTTCCCACATGAGGTCTCTCCCAAATAAACAATCTTCCCTCAAAGTACTTTCTCCCCATTGGTCCCATTTTTGCTACATCTGTACCAAAAATTGGTGTTTTTTATATAATCACACAAATAATCTTGGGTTTGTGTATATATATAAAGTACTACTGTTTTGAGTATCTGGGTTGTATTAGCCTCACAAGCATCTATTACACTGCAGATCACCAGTACTCCCCTTCAACGACTTGGGAAGTATAACTGCTTCTCATATAACTCGCCCATAACCACCTTTGAAATTCAGGTATCCCTCATGGCACTATCTGTAACTTCTGTCAGTTTCTTGCATGGTTATCTGTCATGACTGGCTGTTTCTCATGTCATTGCTCATTGTATCTCATGTCCTGTTCAGTTAGCTTAACTTTAGACCAGAGACTAGTCAGTGGCTTAGTCACCTGCCTGCAGCCCTAACAGTACACGTCTCCTAGTTTTTGCATCAGAAAAACAAATGGGAAATTGAACTACACCAGAGGTTCAGGAAAACTCTTGACAGAAAAATATACTGGAATGATTTCTATCAAGAAATTATATCTATCAAGGTATGGAATTATGTATAGTTGAGTCACCAATCTTGAAAAGTAAAACCAAACAAATAAATATTTTATCCACTGCTCTTGAGTGAGTGCATGAAACTGACATTTAAATCACAAATAGATACCTGAGTGCAGTTCTGGAAATTCATCTGTTTAGTTAAGATGCATTCTCTTATTGATCCTGAATCATACAGTACAGGCAGAACTTTTTCCATCTCTACCATAGCACTGCCTTTCTTTAATATTTCTAAAGCCATTTTAAAATATTCACTCTCATAATCAAGCATAATTGTTGGCCTGCTGGCTTTCATCAAAGCACTTACCATGTATTGCACCTTCACTTTTATTTTTTTTTTCAGCGTGGGCCGACTGACACAGGTGAGCTGTTTTCCAGCAAAGGTTTTATACTGATGCCAAATAGTCTTTCATTTTGACATTACATTTCCTATATTTTTCCCTTATCAATGGCTTTTTTCAGTTTGTCTGCCCTTTATTACTTTAACCCCTGATCAGTCATCTCTTTCACTATATTATTTTTTTATATATGATTGGACATATTTTATTCAAATGGATAAAGTAATGGATGTTTTTGAAAGTTGCTGGTTGTTTTTTTCCAAGGTGCTGAGTTAAAATTCTTCACACTCATTCTAAAACTAGTGTTTCCCTACTAAAAAGAAAGAGAATAAAAGCAAATTGTGCTGTGTTTTTAAAACACTTCCATTCATTAAACTGAGTAGGAAAGGATTTACTGACATGGAAGAAGATTGTAATTAGAGTAGAAGCATGTTCTGACAAAAAAGTGCCCAGCTTTGCCAGAGGAATATGAGATTTTTTTAAAATGTACTGTGAGGTTCAAATTGCCCCACAGGCAGAGGTCTATTTAAGCATTAACACAGACAAATTGCTGAGTTATAGGGCCTTGGCAAGTTACCACACTTATAAAATGAGTTACAGTGACTCTAAAGTCATCTGAGAGCCAACAATTGTGTTCAAACTGTTATCTTGGCCGATACATATTATTGCCCTTCACCACAAAACTTGACTAGCTGACACATAAAGTTGATGACAATAGGACTTTCTTGTAGCATGTTATTTTTCATACTTAAAGCTCTACCAAGACTAGTATTTCTTTATGTAAAATGCATTTTTAGATTTTTTTTATTTTTTTTTAACTTTTCTTTCTCATACATTGTTACTAACTGTTTACTGAGCAGAATTAGACAGCAATGGAGAAAGCAGAAAGACCTTTCTCAGCTAGTCTTACAAAGTCCTGCAGAGGCTGGTCTGGCTATGGTCTTGCATGATCTTAAAACACTTCATCTTCAGTTTTGTTCCACTTTTTATAAAAGTAAAATACAAAGTTTCTTGTTTATCTCAGAGTAGCATATGGGTCACACTCTATCCAGAGGTGGGTAACAACTGGAATTCCTCAGGGGTCCATCCTGGGACCTGTCTTATTTGATGTCATCATTGACCTAGCAATGGAGTGGGCAGTGGGCACTGGAGCGCACTCTGATCAGGCTGGCAGAAGACAAAAGTCTGGGGCACACAGGTGATACTCTCAAGGGTCGGGCTGCCACCCAGACACCCTGGAGAGGCTGGAGAAATGGGGCAATGGGAACCATAAGAAATTCAGCAATGACAAATGCCAAGTCATGCACCTGGGAAGGAAGATCTGCTGACAACAATACAGACTGGGGCCTGCCTGCCCGGGGGGCAGCTCTGCTGAAGGCGCCTTGGGGTCCTGCTGGGAAGACAGCTGAGCACAAGCCAGCAGCAGGCCCTGGCATCAGGGATAGCCAACAGCATTCTAGGCTGTGTTAACAGAAGCACGCCCAGTAGTTCGACACTGTGTCTATAATACCACAGCTAGTTTGGGCCCCATAGTACAAGAAGAACATTGATGAACAAGAGAGAGTTCAGTACAGGGGCACCAGGATAGACAGATCCTGAAGTACATGCCCTGTGAAAAGAGGCTGAGGAACTTGGGCGTGTTCAGCCTGGAGAAGTGATAGCTCTGGGTGGGACCAAACAGCAGCCCCCCAGTACCTATAAGGAGGTTATCAGGAAGAGGGAACCAGAACCTTCACAGTGGTGCATGGCAGCAAGAATAAATTGTCATAGGAGAATTTCTGACAGGACATAAGGAGAAACTTCTTCTCCATGTTGACAATCCAGCAGTGGAGCAGGTTGCTCAGAGCAGTTGTGCAGTCTCCACGCTTGGACATTTTAAAAATGAGACTGGACAAAGTCCTGAGCAACCCAGTCTGGTCTCACAGCTAACCCTGCTTTGAGCAGGAAGCTGGAATAGAGACCTCCTGAGGTCGCTTTTACCCTGAATTATCCTATGATTCTGTGATAGTCTTGTGAATAAAACAGAATCCCTTAAATTTGCTAAAAGAAAAAATGCAAATGGTACAGGCATAGTCAGAGTGCAATTCTCTGTTAATCACATGCAACCCTTGGAGGATATTTTATTTTATTTATCCAGGTAATATTCTTGACTACCACCCTTTGTGGCTAAATTAGAAATACCCTAAAATCCCTAACTGGGTCAACTTACCATTCAAAGGCGAGATAAAATATATGTAATCATCTTAGTACTGGTGTATTCCCCGGCTGCTTTCTAGTGCTGAATTCAGTGCTTATCACAATTTTGTTTTGTGTAGCTCAGATACCACCCACATAACCAAAGAGTGCAATGAGCCTCATTGTGCCAGTCTTGATGGTTGAAGCGGCCATGAATGGCATCAGCCTGAACTTCTGGAACAAGAAATATTAAGCTGAGACCAGTTTATCCTTCTGGTTACTTTGCTCATTTCAATGAGCTGAATAAGGCTTTACTAGTCTCAGCATTAGACAGAAAAAAGATTTGTAAGCAGAGATTACATCTACTTACAGAGGTAGCCAAACCACCTGTTACATAGAGGTCAAGACAGCCAGCATGGCTTCACCAAGGGCAAGTCCTGCCTGACCAACCTAGTGGCTTTCTATGAAGGAGTGACTGCATCCATGGACAAGGGAAAAGCAATGGATGTCATCTATTTGGACTTCTGTAAAGCATTCGACACGGTCCCCCAAAACATCCTTCTCTCTAAATTGGAGAGATATAGGTTTGATGGGTGGACTGTTTGGTGGATAAGGAATTGGCTGGATGGTCACATCCAGAGGGTCATGGTCAATGGCTCGATGTCCACATGGAGAATGGTGACAAGTGGAGTCCCTCAGGGGTCCGTACTGGGACCGGTGCTGTTTAACATCTTCATCAGTGACATAGACAGTGGGATCGAGTGCACCCTCAGCAAGTTGGAAGACGACACCAACCTGAGTGGTGCCGTTGACACGCCAGAAGGATGAGATGTCCTCCAAAGGGACATGGACAAGCTGGAGAGGTGGGCCTGCATGAACCTCATGAGGTTCAACAAGGCCAACTACAAGGTCCTGCACCTCAGACGGGGCAACCCCCAATATCAATACAGGCTGGGGGATGAAGGGATTGAGAGCAGCCCTGCAGAGAAGGACTTGGGGGTACTGGTGGATAAACAGCTGGACATGAGCCAACAAGGTATGCTTGCAGCCCAGAAAGCCAACCGTATCCTGGGCTGCATCAAAAGATGCATGGCCAGCAGGTCAAAGGAGGTGATTCTGCCCCTCTGCTCTGCTCTGGTGAGACCTCACCTGGAGTACTGTGTCCAGCTCTGGGGTCCTCAGCACAGGAAGGACATGGACCTGTTGGAGCGGGTCCAGAGGAGGGCCACCAAAATGATCCGAGGGCTGGAGCACCTCTCCTATGAGGGCAGGCTGAGAGAGTTGGGGTTGTTCAGCCTGGAGAAGAGAAGGCTGCGAGAAGACCTTATTGCAGCCTTCCAGTACTTAAAGGGGCCTATAGGAAGGATGGGGAGAATCTTTTTAGCAAGGCCTGTTGTGACAGGACAAGGAATAATGGATTTAAACTAAAGAAGAATAGATTTAGACTAGACATTAGAAAGAAATTTTTTAGAGTGAGGATGGTGAAGCACTGGAAGAGGTTGCCCAGAGAGGTAGTGGAGGCCCCATCCCTGGAAACCTTCAAGGTCAGGTTGGCTGGGGCTCTGAGCAACCTGATCTAGTTAAAGCTGTCCCTGCTCACTGCAGGGGGGTTGGGCTAGATGACCTCTAAAGGTCCCTTCCAACCCAAAGCATATGATTCTATGATACAGAAAAAGAAGAAAAGCTTTTGAGCATACATCTTCTTAATAATAATAAAAAAAAATCTCATCTTTCCCTACAAACTGTGTTTTGCAATATCCAGAGCCCCTTGTATTCACAGAAAGGTACTACTACTTAAATATTATTCCATTTTGGAAGTAATAATAATAAAAAAATCTACTAATCAGAAACACATTTTGGAATAACATGCCATTTCTCTAAGATTTATAAAACAAATCCTGAAAAGATTTATTCCACATGTGAATTATTGGGAAGAACAAATCTTTTGTTCCCTGAATTTTCTCAGGGATTTATAAACTTAGCACTGAGACGTTAAGACAGCACTGAATTTTTAACAGAAGTTTTACGTAAATTCTCCATAAATGCAGTGTGAAGCTCCACACAGGCACAGTCTTTGTGGGACTGAGATCTAAAGACACAGTAACAGCATCAAACTGCAGGGTGGAGAACTGAAGGGTTGGGTAGAAAGGTAAGGAAATGTAAAGGTGGGTATTTGTGGTTTGCCAATGCATGCCAACCAGCCAGTGGTAGTTTGTATTTTACCTGGGTATGCGGCAATCATACTATGTCCTTGTTCAAAGCCAACACCCTTTCCAGGGTAATGACTGAAAAATCCTTTGTGACACAAAACCACTTCTATTATAGTCCTAAGTATAAGAAAGATATGGCAAAACACATGCATTTGTGCATTTTATAGTGTGTAGATAAGGGGACTGATTAACACCTTTGTTTTTCAATTCTTGCCTGAAATTTTGATAGCACTAATCTGCATACTTTTTGCAAGCTATGAGGTCTTAAATGCTGCCTGTTTCTTTTTCATTTATTAAAAAAAAATAAAATTAAAACTAAAATTAAAACATAAATTATTGTTTTGCAGTTAGGCCTTTTGTCTATCAACAGACAGTAAAAGCATCTCAAGAAAATTAAAGATATAATTTTGCCTGGAGTTATTGTTAATGTCAGAGGGAGAGAGTTTAACCAATAGAAATTAATAGTCTATTTTTTCAAGCAATACAAACATAACGCCTTTCCCCCCTCCCCCTCAGCTAAATATTTGTAAACATGCATGTATAAAATATGTCCATTTTCAATAGAATAAATATACACTCACATGGCAGCACCTTTTACTACTTTATTTTCACCTTCCTTTTTTTTTTGACTACTTAGAATATAACATAACCTTCTCAAAAAATTAATTGCAGAATTTTTTTTAAGCAACAAGCTCTTCATATTTTACCAGGAAATAAGATAAGATTTTTTTCAAGGCTATTAAGAAGACAAAAATATTTTTGAAATACTGAATCTTAGAGGTACACAAAAGCAAAAATCTGTAGATATGAAATGCAGTGGTTATGCAGCTAGAGGCTGAACTGAGCAGTGAAGATTCCCTCAGGAAGTATAAACAGACTTTTAAAATTTCTGTATGTAAATGGATTTCCTATCACATTTTTCAACATTAAAAAAAAAAAAAAAGCTATTTTGCACAAATTAGGTAGGCCTATTTTCTGTCCACAGAGGAGTACAGCAAGAAAACAGAATTGTAGAAACCCCTTTGTCATAACCTGCTCTATGCTTGATTTCAAAAGGTCATCTGCATGAGTGAGAAAAATCAGACTTTTCCAGTGCTTGTTGAATCATTTTTCTGAAAATGAAAATCTGTCTCATAATGTAAATGACAGCAAGTGACTTTTTTCTTTTTAAAAAAAGTATCTTGGCCAGTCAGAAATGGATTTATGTTGCAAATTAGATTATATCCAGCCACCAAGCCAGGAAACATGAAATTAATTATTATTCTACCCTTAATTGGTTTAGTGGTGGACTTGGTAGTGTTAGGTTAATGGTTGGACTGGATGATCTTAAAGGTCTTTTCCAACCTAAATGATACTATGATTCTATATATAAATCACACTGTTATGATCAGAGAGTAACAGGTGTTAATGCATATCGACCAGAAGGGGTTTTGATCTCTTGCACTAAGACTGAAATGTTCTGTAAATCCTTGCCCTTGCCCAGACTCTCTTTATTCCTTTCCAATTTTCCAGTGACATTGTCAAAATGAAAAGCTGCATATTAATAAAGTTCATCTTTTTCTTTCTTTGTACATTTATGTAAATATACATTTTTTAGATCAATGGTAAAGTAGAGGTGGAAAAATGTGTGTTCATATTTTGAGGCAACTCAATTCAAGTGTTCATTTAATGCAAGATGTATTTGGAAAAAAAATTAGATTTGGCTGGTAAACTCCTCCAGTTTCAGAGTTTTTCCAGACATACTGCGACTGAGATGTTTCTAGCTGAAACTACAGAAATAGGATAAAGTTACTAGTAGCAGTTATTTCAAAGCTCATATAAGCCAGCAAAGGAAGGAAAGGTCAAGAAAGTCAGTATTGGAGACAAAATGTTTAGTTGACACTGCCTCATTTACTTAGAAATTTCTCACCTTAATGACATGTTGGCATGTTAGCACTCTTTTGCTTTACTAAGTTCATTTAGGTTTTCATCTGTCTTCAGTGACCACTAGTACAGTTACAAGCAGGAAAAGTCATCTCTTTCTCATTATAGAATCTATGCTCATAAATTGTAAAGCATAAGACTTAAGATGTGCCCTGTTGAGTTCTTGGGTCCAAATCTATTCTGTCCAAATGACCTCTGGAAATGCTGCATAACCTAAACGTCTGTATTAACAACTAAGGTTTCTGGCACACTGCAGGCAGCACCTTTCAGAACAGATTTTTACAACAAAATACTACCTACAGAATCAGCAGATGATAAACAGAAAGGTTCATAGGTGAGATCTGTCCAGAAGGAAATTTTTTTTGTCTCAAGAAGAAAAAATGTGCAGTTTTGCAGCCTTTTACCACTGACACTGAGAGATAAGTTGCCTTTGGTGTGATGGTTCTTCTGAATCCTCTCCTGAATGGTGACTAGTTCTCTAAAGCTGCAGAAATCACACCAAGCTACACGCGAGTCTTCTGGAATCCATGGTAGAACTCACATTATCTTCCACAGATCCTGACAGCCATATTCCTACTCATTTACATGGCGTAGTCATTAGTTCTCCCACTGCTCTAACTGGAGTCTGATTTTGGCCCTTGGACTTTAAACTGTATGAGGATGTGTGAGACAAATATTTACTTTATTTCTAATGAACTCAGAAATAAGAAAAAAACAATAATCTTGGTCTAGCATTTCTAACTGCACTGCAGAAAGGCCAGAGCTCTGTGCCCCTGGGAGCCTTCTTCAGGAAATGTTATAGCACAATGTCAAAAGTGCTTGATTCACCAAGCAAAATTCACCAAGTGAAGAAGATGCATCAAGGATGTGCTCTCCCTAGGAAGCTGTCGTAGTTTAGCCCCAGCCACCAACTAAGCACCACGCAGCCGCTCACTCACTCCCCTTACCCCGATGGGATGGGGGAGAGAATCAGAGGAGTAAGAATAAGAAACACTCCTGGGTTGAGATAAGAACAGTTTAATAATTGAAATAAAGTAAAATAGTAATGATAATAACAATAATATAATAATGATAATAACAATAATAATATCCAAAGTGAGTGATGCACAATGCAATTGCTCACCACCCGCCGACTGATACCCAGACAGTTCCTGAGCAGAGATCGCTGCTCCCCGGCCAACCCCCCACAGTTTATATACTGAGCATGACGTCATATGGTATGGAATAGCCCTTTGGTCAGTTTGGATCAACTCTTCTGGCTGTGCCCCCTCCCAGTTTCTTGTGCACCTGGCAGAGCATGGGAAGCTGAAAAGTCCTTGACTAGCATAAGCAGTACTCAGCAACAACTAAAAACATCAGTGTATTATCAACATTCTTCTCCTACTAAATCCAAACCACAGCACTATGCCTGCTGTTAGGAAGAAAATTAACTCTATCCCAGCTGAAACCAGGACAGAAGCCTAGCCATCTTTTCTACAATCACCTTTGCCAAGCTAAATTCCACCACCCTGTTGGTACAGTAGTAATAGGAGATTCTGAGCAAAAGGCAGAATGTCCAAAAGCAAGAGTATGTTAGATGATCAAGGATTATTTGGCCTTAGAGGCAATCACGTTAGCAACTGCCAGGATAGATATACTATTCTGAGTTAAATGAGCTGGGATACTGGATTGCTGTGCTTTAATTTGAGAAATGCACACAAGAGTCACCAGCCAGTTTGTCCACTGGCATGTCTGTCTCCTCTCTTAAGTCATTCAGTTGTGACAAATTAGAGAAAACCATTGGCTTGGACAGCTATAGAGTCATCCAGCTTTTTAATATGAGTCTGACTTCATCTGGGTTCAAGTGGTTTAACCTTAAATCATTTTTTGACTAAACAGGTATAAAACACACATTTCAACACTTTCATTCCATATCAAGAGTAATGTATTCTGATTCATTTAAAAATTTTCTTAAATGTTCTAAGATAAATTGAAGAAGCCTTTTTATTTAAATAAAGTGAAAATATGTACTTGTTCCAGGCACAGACTTACTGCGGGACTGAAAGATTATGAGGAGGGTGTATTAGAGTGACTTAGTCTCTATTTTAACATTGCTGGTAACTGATAGTCACACAACGATACTGCTTGTGATACTGTGCAATTTGGGCATTAACATCAAGGCTACTTTCATTTCTGCACACAAGAATTTCTGTTAAATGTGTTTGCAGCCTGTGTTCCTAATGGGGAGATGTGAGAAGATATGCTATTCCTGCCTCCTTCCCCGCTCTCCCCTCCACAATTTTAAAAGATGGACATTCACCCCTTAACTTTTTAAGAACTGAATACTCAGAATCCCTCCCTGCAGGAACATGGCAGCTTCAGTCTCTTTCCTCTTTAAAACGAATGACTCCCACACAGCAATTCCCAGTTCGTTCTGAATTCAACAGGAGCCATAAGAGCTCAGGGAGGCAGTAATACAGTTCAAAACTCAGCAGGAGTCTTGGGCTCTCGCAGAGTCAAATAGACTCTTCAAAATGCAGCCCTTCCTGGTTTCCAGCTCCTGCTGAGTGCTGTGAAAGCCCACCTCTTGCTGAGCTGGAAGCCATTACCCTATCTTTTTGTTATCTCAAGCTTGGCTTAGTGGTATTTCAATACTTACCTTCACTTCAGCCACAGATCACTTCAGCCACAGCACATTTCTTGTGGGTAGCTTTCTCCAGATAGGAACAGGAGCAAGGCTTGCAAAATATTGCATACATTGGTCTTTGCACTCATATTTAACAATAACTTTCTAAATTATACAGCTCAAAGCCAGTAACATCCCAAAGTATGAAGCATAATATAATTACACTTAGAACTGAGAGAAAAAGAAATATGTATTAAAAAACACCAAAGCAGAATTTTACTTAATGTGCATCTGTCATTCTCCAATTCATAACAGAATTTTTTTTTTTGGTGTTTACACATTCCAATCATAGTTTGAAAGAAACAGTGTTACGTGTTTTGGTGGTGGATCTAATATAACATTCTAATCTCAACTAGAAATCAATTTAAGAGAAAAGAGCAAATCTGGTTTTTGAGAGAGGGAAAGGGGATTTCAAAAGTAATTTTATTCTTATGTTACCACTGTTGGGAGAAATTGTATAGCACCACAGCACCAATTACTTCCAGCTCTTTGTTAGCATGTGTGTAGCCTCAAAAGGACATGTTATGCTACTGGGTTGAAGGAAAAGGATGTCTTTTAATGTCATTCTAAAGTAATGAATAATAGGATGGAATCCCTTGCTCTAAAAAGCTCAGAGCTACTTTAAAATAGGTGCAATAGAATCCCAATCTTCTCACGAACTGCATGCAAATTCACAAGCAAATTCACTCACATGAATAATCCATCTCCTGCTGATGCCATTTTGACAGAATCAGTAAATAGTAGTTTCACCAAAATGTATCATATGTAATGTTCAATGAGATCAGAGACGTTGAAATGCTGTGTGATTTGTAAATCAAATCCAGATGGTATGATGGCATGATACATTGTTTTTTCTACTCTGAAATTCTATCATATCTTCTATAATCCATCTGGCATAAAGACAAGTGTTTGATAATCAAACTTGATGCCATACATTTAAGATCAGACCAGGCTCCAAGTTTTTCACATGGGTCCCTTTCATTGTTTCCAGAACTCTGTGGAATTCCACTTCAACAGGCAGCTGATGGTGAACCACTGGAAAAGATTGTCTATTCCATTCTTAAGGACCTCCGGAATCTCCAGAAATATATCTGTCAGAAATAGCATCATTGATACTGTGCTGAAACAGAATTAGGATCCAAACTGAGCATTAGGTAACCCTCTGAGAGCCCTTCAGCTCTCCAATTCTCTTCTTATATCTAAGTCAACTTATACCTACAGCAACTGATGTAACAGTCAGAACCTCCATATGTGATTTATAACAGCTGTGCAAAGTATTTTCTGCCAAGTAAAAGCAAGTCTTATTTATTGTGTGTATGAAACAGGGACATACGACCATGCTTTACATTGACAGAACTTTAAACTCAAGTTCATCACTGAAGTTTTTTTCTACCCCTTCAAAACCTCTTTCCCAAGATTTTTCCCTTTCCAAAAGCTTCTCTACTTTCCTTTCTTCATTCAACAGAAGCACCTGGAAGTTAGAAAACCCCTTGATTCTACTGGTCAGCAGTTGTTTTCTTGCAAGTCCTTCAGCTTCAACACCAAATCCATTCAAGTACTTGCTCAGCGGTATTCTAGAGTACATAGCAAATTCTACATTAGGAAGTTGTAAACTGGGACATTTTTCATGCAAGATCATATTAGCATCAGAAAAATTGAAAACTTCATTCTCAGTAACTACCTAAAAAGGTTTCCAGATTGTATCTGTACTCGGCGCTGGTGAGGCCGCACCTGGAATACTGTGTCCAGTTTTGGGCCCCTCACTACAAGAAAGACATTGAGGTGCTGGAGCGTGTTCAGAGGCGGGCAACGAAGCTGGTGAAGGGTCTGGAGAACAAGTCTTATGAGGAGCGGCTGAGGGAACTGGGGTTGTTTAGCCTGGAAAAGAGGAGGCTGAGGGGAGACCTTATCGCTCTCTACAACTACCTGAAAGGAGGTTGTAGTGAGGTGGGTGTTGGTCTCTTCTCCCAAGTAGCTAGCGATAGGACAAGAGGAAATGGGCTTAAGCTGCGCCAGGGGAGGTTTAGACTGGAAATTAGGAAAAATTTCTTTACGGAAAGGGTGGTCAGGCATTGGAACAGGCTGTCCAGAGAGGTGGTGGAGTCACCATCCCTGGAGGCGTTTAAAAAACGGGTAGATGTGGCACTTCGGGATATGGTTTAGTCTGGTCTACCCTTGATTAGTCTAGAGTGGGCTTGGTAGTGTAGGTTAATGGTTGGACTGGATGATCTTAAAGGTCTTTTCCAACCTAGATGATTCTATGATTCTATGATTCTATCAGTAAGAATATCCCCTTCCAAGAACAGAAGGTAGCTTTGGTTTATGCCCTTATTGCATGCATTCTGCAACAAACATCTAGGAAGGTATTAAAAATTTCCACAAAAAGTCTTAATCAAAACAGAGCAAAATAGGTCTAGCTAAAAAGTAACCCTAAACAGGTGTGTACGGAAAAGATAAAAGATGGAATTTTGGTCCATGGATGGACACTGGGTGAGAAGTAGATAGCCGAGGAAGGCAGTTTGCACAGGAGACAGATAATTTATTTTTTGAAATGCTGACCACAGAGATAAGAAAGCTGAGAAATGTTAGGGAGGATGTGCAGCTGTGAAGACACAAGGTACAGCTCACGATTTTGCTTGCTTTGCCAGCATCCTGTTATTGGCTTGAGCATAGTCAATACGTGACTGCTGGATTATGGTAATATGCCGTGTGAACAAAGCCGATGAACCAATAGACAGGATACCTATGGCACATGCAGCGCGCCTGACCAGTGGGCATATATGCCATAGGCTCCCTATGTTGTAACCTATGCGTGTTTTCAGCACTCGCTGGCCACGTGTGTCGAAACCCATTTCCTCTGCCATATAAATACCAGGATTTCCTGAAGAGGGGTGGGCTGGTGTATGGTGAGGTCACCATTGCCTCCGTGGGGATGCCCACGTAAAGCTGGCACCTACCGACAGCTGGGCTGAGCTCTCAGCGCAAGATGGCACAAGATTGTATGGATGGACCATTTTCCTCGCAGTCTTCAGGTCAGTAAGACTATTGCTTTGCTGAACGCTTGTAGTGTAGTTAATAAAGTCTTTTGTGCTGCTAGATAGTCCATGTGTGCATGCCATTCTTTCCCCGGGAATCCTCGAAACCGTTCTAAAATAACTGGGCTGACTGATTTCACCATTACATGACTTAATTGTACTCAAAGTTTTTCTTTCAGAACATAATACAGTTAACAACAGTTCTGGGAAATTCAAACCATACTGTCAATAAGACACAACTGTTTTGTTAGAATCTCCTTTTTATTATGAGATATTAAGGAGAACAGCCATTGCCCTGTAATAAAAAAGTCTCTTCTTTCATTAATATACAGAGGATTAACATATATGATTCAAGTGAAAGAGATTTGGATAGATCCCTGTGCATCTATAGGAAATCATTTCTTATAGCCTTGACCCTGCAAATAGCTCAGCATAATTTTATTTCAGGTATGTGAAAAGTTTCACAGACCATGGTGCAAGATCAAGAACTAAATGACTAACAGGCAAAGACAAACTCATGTTTGGTTGTAACAACTAAAATGAATTCTTAAAATAATTTTTAATTAAAATATTTTTTGTCAAGCAAAATGAGGAGGAAGGCCTAAATTTAACTCATTTTTTGTTTATTTAATATGAAATATAAAACATCGAAGTTCAGGGTTAAAATATACATAGAAATATTTTCAGCTTATAAAGTGTTCATAAAATAGCACCCTAGCAATTAGATTACTTCATATTGAAGTGTTTTAAGAAACTATTTAAATGAAAGATCATTCTCACCCCCAAGCTGTATTCTTGTGGTATTGTAATCCCCAGTTTCATACCTTAAAAAGCCAGTGAGAAAACTGTATTTTTTAAATGTTGGTTTACATTAATGCTTATGGTGAGTCTTTAATTAAATATGTTTCATTAATGTTATTTGAAAATTTTTACTACTATCTGGCCATGTTTCTGAAGAACAGATAAAAGCATCAGCATATAAAAAAGAAAATCGATTTGTATCTCTCTGTGACTGCAACTTCACTACTGCCTGAAAAGCAATAAAATGTTTCTGATTTTTGTAAAAGAACTACAGACTAGCACAAAGCTACTTACAAGATCGAATTCAACGTACAGCTTACTGAATTGACTTAGTTCTATAAATCTTACTTGCACTTTTTTTAATACCTAAAGTATCAGTTCATAAAATTAGCTCTTCCTAACACCATAATCTCTTTCCCAAACATTTATATCTACGTCGCCAATGTAAAATCCACTTATCTACCAAAATATACAAGAACTGATGAATGTTGATTAAGTACAGTTTCTGGGCTACAGAGGCAATAGAAATAATAGAATTAAGGAAGGTGTTCCAAAGAGAGTAAAAACCTACAGATGCCCACAACCCTGTTTAGCTAGACATTACAAGTATAGATTCAAAAAGTCCAGATTATTCCCATTTACATATGTTATCAAGGTAGAAGAAAAATTGTGTTATAACACCAGAGCTTCACAACAATCTTGTGCAAATTCAAAATCATTGAAACTAGTATGCATACATCCTTGTGCAACTGAGAAGAATAAGACCCTGCAATGAAAAATAAGCAGTTTACCACAATCTGATCAAAGACAGTGCAGCCACAAAAAATAATTTCACTATGAGTCATGAATTTCTGTCAAAATCTGACTCTAACATGCCCTACTTGTTTCTGTTGTAATTCCATCATCACAAGTGGCTTCAAAAGGCTACTCCTTATCCTGCTGTTCCTGCCTGGACAGTCCCTGCCAGGTGTTAGCACTCAGCAGCAGCATCACGCTAATGCTTCCTGCTCTCTCTGGACCCAAGTGCTGTTCAGAGGAGTATCATAACTTCTAAAGAGCATATTTGCCAGAAAAAAAGTGAGAGAATGTTGCCAATCATTTTTGTTTTCCTTGGTGTGGAGCTGGTTTTTTTTAGGAAAAAGCTGCAAAGTGAAGAAACTGAAAAATTGTGTGCCATCATCTAGGCAACTGAAGATGAGGGAGAGGTGTAGCTTCAGCTGACTTTACCTGGAATCACAGGTTATGGTTGAACCCTTTATCTACCATCAGCTACACTCCCTACACTGGTTGATATAAAATCTTCTCTGATTTCACTTCCACCAGGACTTAAAAGCTATGTGAAATGAGACATTCATGTTTTGGGTCTTTTTCTCCCACAATGAACTAGCCATTTCTTCCACTTGCAAAGACAAAAAAAAAAAAAAAAACCCCAATAGAAGAAAAATCCGTTATTCTATCCCACTGAACAGGAACAGTCAAAAGTAACTATCTCCTCTGAGTGAAGGGTTAATAGTCCCACTGAGGGGATGTAGTAGTTTTGTAGGCATAGTAGTTTGTAGGAACCAAATGTTTGGGTAGGAACTCTGGTCCAGAAACTAGCTTAGAAACAAATTATTGCCAGCATTAAATGTAAATCAATGAAATAGCAAAGAAAGAGTTGTGTTTCAGTGTTGTATGTCTGAGTCAAAATGCTTCCCAGGCCAGTCTTGCCTCTGTATAGCAGATGCACAATCCCTTCCTCACAGCTGTAGTTAAAAAGCATCCTAGTCAATAATGTTTTATGACTTGTCCTAGTCCACATTCAAGGATCTGTTCAACACTTATCACCACCTGCACACAGGTGGCATTTTTCATTAAATTAAAGTGGAAAATTGAACTCATTAAAAAAATGAGCAAAGGCCAGTAAGATGTATATAATGTTCCTTGAAAAGGTGTTGTTATGAAGATCATGTTGTCAGTATTCCTTAAGCTGCATTTTTCCCTTATTGTTTGAAAGTCCAGATGGTGGCCTATTTGAAACATCTGACACCTAGAAATATGGAGCGGTAGGCATCGCTTTTGGTATGCCCTTCTAGGCACTAATGCTATGTCTTAATCAGACTGTGATAAACTGCTTATTGTTCATTGCAGGGTCTTACTCTTCTCAGTTGCATAGGGGGATATATGTGCTAGTTTCATAGATGTTGAATTTACAGAGGTGCAGGTAAGCCATGTAGATCTTAGCCTTTGAAAGTTTTTCCTTCTCTGAAATCTGTAAGCAAATTAGAAGCAGACATTCTGCTGTTTTCTGGAGATAATATCACACCCCTCATTTCTGCAGTCCAAGTCAAATGCAAGCTTAAATAAATGCAATAAAATTTGGACAAGTGCTACATAGTTTCTAATTAGTGAATGCGGTTTGCACTAAAATACCTTAAGAGTGCTGGGGGTATAATTTGATTATCGTCTGTTCAGTATAATTTTCTGCTCCTACATGATTTGAAGGCTTTTCGCTCTTTAATATAAAGTATGATATTTTAGGCAATGAATTTTGAAATCCAAAATTACTACCTGTTTTTTTCAAATAGGTATAATAAACCAGCAATAAGGACAAACTTTTATTTCTTGCAAAAAAACAAGTATTCTCATTCCCCATAGCTAAAAGATAGGTAACAGAGATTATAAAACTTCAGCATCTTTTCTGTCTGATTCTGGAAGTAACAGAGCATCTGTTACAGCTGAAACTATCTGCTGGCATGCCCTGTGATATACAGCACCGTGAAACAGTAGAACACTCTAATGGCTTTATTGACAACTATACATTCCAAAACTATTGGAAAGGAAAACATTGCCTGGGCTTTAATTACATCAATACACCCTATTCAATGTCGAAAATAAACCTTAAAGAATTGTCTTTTTAAGGACATGATTGTACTGACACATACAAATGGAAATACTTAGACATTTTAAGAATCATCTATTTCATGGGATTAGCACAATGGCCTCTAGATTCTGGAAAAGTTAATACCAATCACAGGTGAAAATAGGTTTGGTTCCATACATTTCCTTCTTACTTCAACAAGCCACTGTTGGACTGTATTCCCAGAGCACTATCCCTATTAATATCATTGGCAATACTGATTAGGGTGTGCCTATACCTTTTATCTGCAGATGACTGCTGATGAGGCAGTCTCTCGAGCACACATTCACCCACTGCAGCTGGGGGTGGCAGGGCAGGGGTGTATACAAGCAGTAGGCAAGAGCACAGCTCCCACAGTACAGCAACCAGAGGTACAGCTGGGATGAGATGGGACAGCTCACTTGACTGCGGTGCTCGTATGGATAGATACAAGCTCTTCAGAAAGGACAGGTTGGGAAGACAAGGGTGGGGCAGTGGTTGCCCTCTATGTGAAGGAACAGTTCAGACTCATGGGCCTCTTGTATGGGACTAGCTCAGTAATAGCTTGTGGGTCAGAGGAGAGGCCAGTGTGGGTGATGTCTTGGAGAGAGTGCATTACAGACCACCTGATCAGTGAGGGAAGTGCATGAAGTTTTCTTTAAGCAACTCATCCCGGAGAAGAGAAGCCTTTGGACAGTCCTTATAGCAGCCCCCCAGTACCTACAAGGCAGTCATCAGGAAGATACAGTCAGATTCTTCACAGAGCCTGTTGCGTGTGCTGAAAGGATATGTGACAAAGGGCACAAGTTGAAAAGATAGTTTCAAACTGAATATAAGGAGAAATTTTTTTCCCGTGAGGACAGTCCTCCAGTTGAGCAGGGTGCTTGGAGAGGTTTTGCAGTCCCCATCTTAGAGGTCTGCAAGAACAGACTAGATGAGGCCTTACTGTGACCAACCTGCTCTGATCTCATAGCTGACCTTGCTTTGAGTAGGAGGTTGGACGAGAAACATCCTGAGGTCTCTTTCACCCTGAGTTACTCGACGACCCTGTGAAAATTGTCTGTTTCTACACCTCCATCTACTTCACAAGTGTGGAAGCCTTTGCAGTAATGCTTAACAGGGATATGACCCATACAATACTTATTATACTCCTTCTGTATCATACTTGTCAACACAGGAGACTAGATAATAGAAAACAGTAGCTCCAAAGGCACAAATACTACAGATGTTCATAGAATCATAGAATAATAGAATCGCTGAGGTTAGAAAAGACCTTTAAGATCATCAGGTCCAACCTTTAGCCTAACGCTACCAAGTCCATCACTAAACCAATTACGGGTAGAATAATAGTGAATGTCATGTTTCCCGGCTTGGTGGCTGCGTTATTTTTTAATGAAAGTAAAACTAGAAAAGAATCATTAAGGTTGGAAAGGACCTCTAAGATCATCAGTCCAATCATCAACCCAACACCACCATGCCCACTAAACCATGTCCCAGACTGCCACATCTACCCGTTTTTTTAACACTTCCAGGGATGGTGACTCCACCATCTCTCTGGGAAGCCTGTTCCAATGCTTGACTGCCCTTTCCGTAAAGAAATTTTTCCTAATTTCCAATCTAAACCTCCCCTGGTGCAGCTTGAGCCCATTTCTTCTTGTCCTATCGCTAACTACATGGGAGAAGAGCCCAACACCCACCTCACTACTACCTCCTTTCAGGTAGTTGTAGAGAGGGATAAGGTCTCCCCTCAGCCTCCTCTTCTCTAGGCTAAAAAACCCCAGTTCCCTCAGCCGCTCCTCATAAGGCCTGTGCTCCAGACCCTTCACCAGCCTTGTTGCCCTTCTCTGGACATGCTCCAGCAACTCAACGTCCTTCTTGTATTGAGGGGCCCAAAACTGGACACAGTATTCCAGGTGCAGCCTCACCAGGGCTGAGTACAGGGGGACAATCACCTCCCTGCTCCTGCTGGCCACACTATTCCTGATACAAGCCAAGATGCTGTTGGCCTTCTTGGCCACCTGGGCACACTGCTGGCTCATGTTCAGCCGGCTGTCAACCAGCACCCCCAGGTCCTTTTCAGCCAGGCAGCTTTCCAGCCACTCCTCCCCAAGCCTGTAGCGTTGCATGGGGTTGTTGTGACCGAAGTGCAGGACCCGGCACTTGGCCTTGTTGAACCTCATACAGTTGGCCTCAGCCTATTGATCCAGCCTGTCCAGGTCCCTCTGCAGGGCCATCCTACCCTCCAGCAGATCGACACTCCCACCCAGTTTGGTGTCATCTGCAAACTTACTGAGGGTGCACTCAATCCCCTCATCCAGATCATTGATAAAGATATTAACCAGAAATGGCCCCAAAACAGAGCCCTGGGGAACACCGCTTGTGACTGGTCACCAACTGGACTTAACTCCATTCACCACAACTGTCTGGGCTCGGCCACCCAACCAGTTTTTTACCCAGCGAAGAGTATGCCTGCCTAAGCGATGAGCAGCCAGTTTCACCAGGAGAATGCTGTGGGAAATGGTGTCAAAGGCTTTGCTGAAGTCCAGGTAGATGACATCCACAGCCTTTCCATCATCCACTAGGTGGATCGCCTGGTCATAAAAGGAGATCAGGTTGGTCAAGCAGAACCTGCCTTTCATGAACCCATGCTGGCTGGGCCTGATCCCCTGGTTGACCTGCACATGCCTGTTGAGTTCACTCAAGATGAACCACTCCATAATCTTTCCCAGCACCGGGGTCAGGCTGACAGGCCTGTAGCTCCCCAGATCTTCCTTCTGCCCCTTCTTGTAGATGGGTGTCACACTGGCAAGCCTCCAGTCATCTGGGACCTCCCCTGTTAACCAGGACTGCTGCTAGATGATGGAGAGTAGCTTGGCAAGCTCCCCTGCCAGCTCCCTCAGTACTCTCCGGGGAATCCCATCCGGCCCCATAGACTTGTGAGCGTCCAGGTGTCGTAGCAGGTCATTAACTTCTTCCTCCTGGGTTATGTGGGTTTCATTCTGCTCTCCATCCCTGTCTTCCAGCTCAGGGGGCTGAATACCCTGGGGATAACTGGTCTGGCTATTAAAGACAGAGGCAAAGAAGGCATTAAGTACCTCAGCCTTTTCCTCATTCTTGGTGGCAATGTTCCCCCCCGCACCCAATAAAGGATGGAGATTCTCTTTGGTTCTCTTTTTGTTGTTAATGTATTTCTAGAAACATTTTTATTATCTCTTACAACAGTGGCCAGATTGAGCACTGTCTGGGCTTTTGCCTTTCTGATTTCCTCTCTGCATGACCTAACGAGATCCCTGTACTCTTCTTGAGTTGCCTGCCCTTTCTTCCAAAGGTGGTAATCTCTCCTTTTCTTCCTGAGTCCCAGCAAAAGCTCCTTGTTCAGCCAGGCCTGTCGTCTTCCCCGCTGGTTGGTCTTACGGCACATGGGGACAGCCTTCTCCTGCACCTTTAAGACTTCCTTCTTGAAGAAGGCCCAGCCTTCCTGGACCCCTTTGCCCATCAGGACTGTCTCCCAAGGGACTTTCCTAACCAGTGTCCTGAACAGGCCAAATTCTGCCCTCTGGATGGTAATGGATTTGCTGGCCCTCCTCCTTACTTCACCAAGAACTGAGAACTCTATCATATCATGGTGGCTAAGCCCAAGATGGCCTCTGGCCACAACATCTCCCACAAAGTCCTTCTCTGTTTGTAAACAGCAGGTCAAGCGAGGCACCACCCCTGGTAGGATCACTTACCAGCTGTGTCAGAAGGTTGTCTTCCACACACTCCAGGAACCTCCTAGAGTGTTCCCTCTCTGCTGTTTGGTATTTCCAGCAGATGTCCAGCAAGTTGAAGTCCCCCACGAGAAAAAGGGCTAGTGATTGTGAGACGTCTGCCAGCTGCTTATAGAATGTTTCATCCACCTCTTCATCCTGTTTGGGTGGTCTATAACAGACTCTCAGCAGGATGTCTGCCTTGTTGGCCTTCCCCCTCATCCTTACCCATAAGCACTCAACCTTGTCATCACAATTGTTGAGCTCTATACAGTTGAAACACTCCCTAACCTACAGAGCCATCCCACCACCCCTCCTTCCTTGCCTATGCCTTCTGAAGAGCTTATAGCCACCCATTGCAGCACTCCAGTCATGAGAGTCATCCCACCATGTTTCTGTGATGGTGACTGTCATAGCTATCCTGCTGTACAATGGCTTCTAGCTCCTCCTGTTTGTTGCCCATGCTGCGTGCATTAGTGTAGATGCACTTCGGCTGGGCTATTGTTTTCACCCCCAACATTGCCATGCCACTTTTGGGCTCCTCTCTAATGGGTCTGGTTATATCTCCTGGTTTATTACCAGGGAGACCAGAAGAGTCTTTTCAGAAGACAGAGAAGACATATGAATCATATACAGTGGTCCAGAGCTCCAAGGTTTGCAGTGTTTACCCCAAATGAACTGCTGACAATGAGTGTGGAGTTCATCCAGAACCCAGAGGTATACAGATTTTATAGGCTAATACACTACAGTGAAGAAAGCCTTTGACCATTCATGCCAGCAACACATGTAGCTTTTCAAGTCTAATTCAAAGGTCACTGGTCTTAACTGAAGTCTTTGATATTCATGGCTGATGTTAATTGGAGTCTTTGATTTTCATGGACACAGATTAAATTCCAGCACTTTTACTGGTCTAAAGGGAGGCATAGAAGTTGAGGTAACACAAGTCATTTAGTTAAACTATCTAAAATGCAAAGTGTTTATAAATAGTGTCAGTTTTCCACTTAAGTAAAAAGATGGCAGAAGCACTTAAATATAGAAATAGAAAAAAAAACCCCAAACATAATGGAATCCAGATCTGTTTGCAAGATGTCAGAAAACCACTGCAACACAGAGGAAAGCCAAATTCCTGTTTATGCATTTCAACTTGTAATACCTTAAAACCAACAAAAACAACAACAACAAAAAAGAAATCATTGTTAGCCACTTTGGACTATAATTTAAAATCACATTTAAATAAAATAACAAAGTAGAAGCCATTCATTGACCACAAACCATAAAACTAGGCAAGAAAGTTAAAGAAGAAAAAGTATTCAAAGTGCTAGGAACATACAAGGCCAGAATTATCTCTGGGAATAGTAACAAACCTGATGAGCTGTAGTTTTATCAGGAACACTTTCTTTGTTATTTTTACTGAGATAGCAAGTACCACTAATCCTAACTCCACAAGTATTGCATGCTTTCCCTTACATTAAAAGACTCTTGCTGTCCCAAAGAGCTTACAGTCTGAGACAGTGTGCGATCATGGATGGAACAGGTATAGGTGGAGGAGTGGGAAATGGCAACATAATAACAAGCTAACGCTGATTGTTATGCATTATCCCTAACACACTTAATCATTGACGTGATTTCTAAGAAACAGACTGTGTGGTCTTTGTTTACATCTAATTGCAAGTTTGGCCCTAAATGGATTATTTTTTAAAGCCTGTACTCTAAATGATAGAAAGTATAAGTAAACCTATAGGAAACATTGTAATTGCTATACCTATGGTATTTTTGCAAAGCACTCTGGAGCACTTAGAAATAAGAGCTAGTCTGAATGTTGTGTAGTGTTATGCCTTCCCGTAAGGTACCAATGTGTTTACTGAAAGGCACTGAACCCTATTATTGGAAGAGAAAGATCAAAACCTTTTGGGGGGATGTAGAAACTGCAAAAAAAAATCAAAGTCATTGCTTTTTCTTTTTTCCAGTTTCTCCACATTTGCCATTTATCTGCCTGCAAAGAAAATGCAACTCAGAAATACAAAAAGAATTCTTCTGTTCCCATAGAGGGTTTCAAAAGAAAACTTGCTTTTAAAATGTAAATCAACCACTGTGTTAATATGAAGAGAAAAACAGATGGAGGGAGGCAAACACCAAAAAAAAAAAAAAAAAAGAGGTGAGATAAAATAAAATAAAATATCTCTTATTATTAGCTAAGGTAGAATGCAAAGGGATCAGTAGATACGCAAATATGCAGTATACAAATTCTCCAGCAGGCTCTGATCCTCTGGTGAATAGAAAGATATGCCTGCTATTTCTGAAAACAAAAAGTATAAATAAATCAGATGTCTCAAGTTATGCAAAAGTAATTTGTGAATCTGGGAACCTGTCGATTGATACACAAATAATGTATGCAGTAAAACAATTCATCTATTATTTATGGCTGTAATTGGGGACAGAAACAGGGAAGAAATGTTTATTCAGACCACAGCACAAAGCAGTTCTGGGTAATGAACCTTAAAAGTACATATGGTTGTGATTTTCAGAAATGACTGTAATAGAGGCATAACTACCATTAATTTTAATGAGTACTGAATGTCTTAATGATCCTAGACAGCTTTTAAAGTCTTATATATATTTTTTCCTGTCATCTCTAACAGTTCAAAACAAGGCCACAGAGGTAACTTTAAGAGTTTGCAGGTAAGAAAGTATCCTCAATGGAATTGTGTTCCTTTCTTTCCCCAGTTTTTTAAAGACATGTCCTGGTTTCAGCTGGGATAGAGTTAATTTTCTTTGTAGTAGCTGACATAGTGCTGTGGTTTGGATTTAGTAGGAGAAGAATGTTGATAACACACCAGCAACAACTAGTTGTTGCTAAGTACTGCTTACTCTAGTCAAGGACTTTTCAGCTTCCCATGCTCTGCCAGGTGCACAAGAAACTGGGAGGGGGCACAGCCAGGACAGCTGACCCAAACTGGCCAAAGGGATATTCCATACCATACGGAATCATGCTCAGTATATAAACTGGGGGGAGTTGGCTGGGGGTCAGTGATCGCTGCTCGGGGACTGGCTGGGCATCGGTCAGTGGGTGGTGAGCAACTGCATTGTGCATCATTTATTTTGTTTATTATTATTATTATTATTATTATTATCCCTCCCTTTTCTGTCTTATTAAACTGTCTTTATCTCAACCCACAAATTTTACATTTTTTTTTCCAACTGTCTCCCCCATCCCCCTGGGGGGAGGAGGGGAAGCGAGTGAATGGCTGTGTGTTTAGCTGCCTACTCCGTTAAACCACAACAAGACATTAGTGAGATGAAGTGTTTCAAGCTTTGAGGATTTAGGGGAAACTCTCCTATTAACAGCACGAACAGGAACGTGGCAGAGGCAGTAAGAATCCCTAAAAAGAACAAGTGAAGACATGCTGCCTGTGGCAGCAACAAAAATGTTGACAAATGGCTGATATCAACTAATCAGCACATTAGATGTAGGTGCCTTCAAGTCCACAACCCGATCAAGCCTTGTTCTAACATTGCAAATGATTAAGAAAAAGATATCTGAACATTCGGAGCACCCACAGAAAAGCTAAAAGCACTCCCAGTGCTCCACGGGCTAGAGACACAGTTCACATGAAATAGCACAACTCCATTGAACCCAACAGAGCTACCCCAGTTTACCCAGCAAAACAGCATCAGAATGAAAATGGGAGTCAATAACTAGGAAGGCCATGGTACGCACAAGACCCACAAATAACCTGTGCTTGTGGCAGAGGACACATTGATATAGAAAGCAGTCCACATGTTCTCTTAAGGAGCATTCACACTGCCTGTCTTTTGCCTTCTAACCTTTGTGCCTAAGGCGAGTCTCCCTCCGTGGTCAGCAGAGAGCAATCAGCTCCTCCAGAAGGCAATTCAGGTAACATAAGAGGTCTTCTGCCCTAACCTGAACTCTGGAGGTGCACCCTTCTCCTCTGTGTGGCTACACACAGGTGTCACTGCAACCATCCTCCTGCCCTGGACTCCCAAAGTTACATTCTTTGACTCCCTGCCTTTCCCTATGGAAGAGCACAGATGTTGTCATAAGAAACAGTTGCCCAGACAATTTCCTTAAACTCACCAGCTATTCACCCTAATCCTTCTGAGCACTACTGCAGAGCATTCAGCTGAGAAAATTCCACAGAGTCAGCAATCTCCTTTTGTCCTTCCTCCCACAGATTTTAAGCCATATTAATAGGTCTTTCCTATTTTTTTTATATCATACAAAAACCCAAAGCAGACTAAATTCACAGAAGGTTTCTTGGAGAAGGATATAAGTTTTACATTTGAAATAAAATAAAAAAGTTGGAGAGGAGTAAATGGAAAGTATGTGTGGGAGGGATAAAGAAAAAGGAAGAGTATGAAAAGGTTTGCAGAAATCTGAATGAATATGTGAATCTACTGATGCTAATTCAAACAGAACTTCTTGAAGTTTTACCCAGTGCAGCTGGCATGGGATGCTGAAGTTTTCAGCAAATTCATGACCAGAATGTCACAGGCTTCTTCGGATGACAAAGAAGAGAGAAAGGGGACAATAAGGAGATAATCCAAAATGTAGTTTGGGATAAGCCATGTTGGCTGCAGCTGAAAAGAAAATAAATGATCTGGTCAATTGAAAACTATAAAGTAAAAGGACTTTTGCTTATTCCTATTAAAAACTTATTCAGGTGAAAAATCTACTTATTTTTCTCAAATATAAAAGATGGTAATGTTTCAGAAGAATCACTATCAGCAGTGGTGCATATTGTAAATACTTACCTGTTTATTTATTATTTCCAGGAGTACCAAGAGGAATGTGCTAGCCTATTTAAAATGACAAGATTTTGGAGAATCAGTGTTAGGGATACAAGGCAAACAAAATATTTTTCTTTTTTTTTTTTTTTTTTTTTTTTTTAATTAGTGGCACTATAGCAGTTCCCACTAAAATTACCGTACTTTTAAAAATGGTCCTCTCTCCCTAATCATGCAAGAAAGAGGCAATTATTGGTTACAAAAATATTCCTGAACACTCATACTTTATATAATCAATTGATTTGCTAATGAGATATTTTGCCAACACCCACACTTTTTTTTCAAATCCTTACTCAAAATTATTTCTGTTTTTGTTTATTTCTCTCTGGTTTTGTTTCTGCTTCATATAAAGCAAACCCCCCTTTTGTTTCCCCCCCAAACAGCCAAAGACATGAACCTGGAAATTTCCAGCATTAACTCTCTCAAGCAAGTTTTAATTCCTTCTCCCATCCTGCAAATATAAAATACCTCAGAACAGAGCTGGATAAACAGCTGATCCCTGTGTCACTGTGGATGTATTTATGTTAGTTTTCAGTTTGAATCATGAGAACTATGTGTTTACCTTTAATTTGAGCATTAGTTAAAAGAAATTGTTCATAGTAAACCACCGAAGAAACACCTTTCTGTTGTCCTTGATGAGTCTCAAGGTCAGTATTACCAAGTAGGTTCTCTGTTCACCCATGCAATTAATTTCACATGAACAATTCTCATTGCTCCTGTACAAAAACAACTTTCATGCATCACTAAAGATCTTTCTCTGCTTTCATGTATTATATCAAACCTTCATACTCAGATTCAGTAAGAGATCGTTCCAAATTACTGCAAAGCATGATTTTGCATACTTGTGTAAAACTATATGCCAGACTTCACTTCAGATCTTGTAAGGGATGTTCAAAGGCAGTCTCTAAGGTTTAGAAAAATTAATTTACTAATAATTTCTACCATCCACTCTTGTATGATGCTCTGAGTTTGTCAAACTCAATCACAGTTT
Organism: Pelecanus crispus; assembly: GCF_030463565.1. Lineage (NCBI taxonomy): Eukaryota > Metazoa > Chordata > Aves > Pelecaniformes > Pelecanidae > Pelecanus > Pelecanus crispus. The sequence continues at coordinate 110,813,078 of NC_134645.1, forward strand.
TCAGGCAGATCTTCCTGTACTTTTTTCTTATAGTAAGAACACTTGCAACAGCAAAATAAGCCCTTAATACTGAAGGTAGGTATGATTAGAGCAGTAACAAGAGCAAGTTTTTTGTAACAGAAAAAACCCTCAGAGTCAGATACAACAGAAAAAAACCCAACATGTAGGTATTTTGTTTCTTTGTAGGTGAAATATTTTCTGGGACCTCTACATTCAAAATTTCAATATTCTGGTAGCCCTTCATCATCAATATTTCAGAATACACTGGTCAGCTACCTCTGCTAAATGAAGTCTCAAGTAACAGTTAGCAGATGTTGGATTTCTCTTCACTTCCACTATTTCTTAGAATCTGTCAGAAGATGTTCTGTCTGGGTAGAGCTGAGTAAACAGGCAAGTAAACATTCCTTAGACAAATAATTCTGAACATATATTTTCCTTTTAAAAGCATCCTTTAAAACCTGCGAGCCTTTCTATTTTTAGTGCTTTTGAGACAAGGAGAGATTTTTATATCAGAAACTTTCTGTGTCAGTGTCCACCAAGCAAAGATATGAAGTATCTCTCTAATTGTGAATATTAATATTCACATGATGAGTAAAGAAAATTTGTAGATTCTCTAGCGCATTCCCTAAGAGTGTGAGCTTCAGCTTCACAACCCTAAACTGAATATTTGGCATCATGCCACCCCTGATCATCCTGCTGATGTCTCATATGAATTTCATCCAGTTTTAATTGGCTTTGTGTCTTTATAACCTGCAGTTTTTGAAGTCTTATCGATGTACTTCTGTGAGTGCAGTGGCCTGAACTTGAAATACCCATCCAGAAAAGACAATATGGATTGCCACAATAGGTCAGTGTTATCCTCCTAGACTGAAGCTTTGAAACTCATGTTTCTTGGGTGGCAGTATGATAATAATGGAGAAAAAGTACTAAGTACCTTCCTCCCTCTCCTACAGTTTTTGATCATTCGTAAGCAACAAGAGACCACCTTTGTGTGTTATTTCTTTTTACTTTGCCGTTGACTGCCTCTGTGCATCTTCTGATGTTCTTGAAGAGAACAGTTCCTTTACAAGTTCTCAGAGATCTCATAAAACCATTGAGCTTGCAAAGGAGCAATGTCACTTTCCCTAACTTTCTGGAAACAGATGGTTTTGTAAATAAAAGCAAAGTCCTGATAGCTTTCCTGTCTCACTGTTATCTTAATTTCCTTGGAGTACTTGAAAGAACTCAGCTCACCTAAAATAGACTTCAGCTATTTAAAAGTTACACTTATAGTCTAAACTAAAACAGGGGTGGGTGGGTGGGTGGGAGGGGGGTGTCTCTCAGCAACCAAGACACATATCTTTTTGGTGAAATTAATTGCCCACTGGAGGAACCTATTTCTAGAGTGAGCATAGGAAGTATGATTCAGTATAACTAAGTTAGACAAAATGCTTAACCTTAGATGCTGATGTTAAACTTATCAGCATCCCAGTAACGTGTTCAGATAGTGTGTACTGAATATTAAATATTGTCTTTGGAGCATTATGTTCTATAGCACCTTTGAAAAAGAGAGTTGACGAACACAGATGTGTCTCAGAATTTCTAGAATCTGGACTCTGAGATAGCCCTATCATGCCAAATCCTTTTAGTGCTTTGGAAAGCAGCACACGAAGCCACCAAACTGAGTTGGACCAGAAACTCCGAAGTAATATGGTAAGTCTTGAAGAGGAACTAAGTGTACCATATCTACTAAGCCAAAACTGAAGCCTACTGCCTTCTGATGAGGCCAGGAAAAGCATGGCGGGAGGGCAGTACTATGACTGCCTTAATGAAACTCACAGAGGATTAACTAGAGCGAGAACTAAATAATGAATGCTACACTTGTCCTCCACCCAAAGTGGATCTTTCTGGTGGCATAGCTAATGCATCATGTTTGGGGAACTCCACTGCTGTTTTCCTGGTGAAATGAGACCAATTGCTTTTCATTTTAAATTACCAAGCTCACACTGAACTGTGATGAGAATTTCACAAATGTCTAACTGTTTTGAAAACATTTCTCATCGTCATTTTAGGAGAATTCTGCTTAAAATAGGATGCATGTTTATATACAAGTTTATAAATAAAATATTTAAATACAAATAGTTTCCAGGCTGAATAGCCTGTGCAGTAGACACACAAGTGCTTTGTGATTGATAGTGCTTAGTAATGACAATAGATGGCAAATGAGGATTTAGACATGCAGCTCCTGTTATTGTCACTGAGAAATGTATATCAAATTCTAACACACTGTGTTGAAGGATAATCTCCAAGAATCCGACGTTCTGTCTCCAGATTAGTTTACAATAGAACAGACTTTCATACCTAGCTCAAACAAAAAAGACTGCTTGGCAATGAGAAAAATTGCATAAAAATGATTAGCAGTGTCACTCAGGCTAATTTGATTACATTTGTTACCCAGCTTTTTCTAGAGGTCATTTTTATTTTTCATTTCTGTTTCTCCACTACACCCCCATGTCTTCTGTTGTATGATGTTCTTACCATCCTTTTAAGTACAACAGATAACACCCAAAAAATAATTATTCTCTTCTGGCATCTGTCTGTCTGAAAAGTATACATTAGGAAAAGTTCAGAGAAGGGCAGGAAATGCTTTTAGGAAGTTTAAGTAACAGATCTGATAAGGAATAATGGAAAAGAGGCAATGCACACAAAAAACCAGGAGTATTTTACAAATATTTGAAGATATAAATAACCAGATAATAGAAAAAGCATTTAAGGTATTTGACAATGATGAGCCACATCAGGTTTTGATAGGCAATAAATTAGATTATTTCACAAGTTTTTTTATTTATATGTTGTAAGTTACAAAATAGACAACAGAACCAATAAACTCAAAAAGTCTAGATGTCATTAGTGTAAATGGGTAATCTTCTCTACTTTGAACTTCTGCCATGTTTGAGACCCACAATAGACTTACAACATTACCTGTAAAATCTAAAATCTTGATAAATACTTTCATAGCGTTATCAGAAATTTTAAGCCTGTTGGCAGTGGGCTAAATTTCTCATTTTCTGACCCTATTTTTGTCCTTGACATCATGTACCTCTTTTTTTCAAATCCTACAACTTTTCTGTTTTTCTTAGGCATCACAGTAGACTTTCCTGATTTTGACATCTACCCATCTATGAAATGTAGAAAAACATAATAATCATAGAAATATAATTTATTAATACTAAATTTTAAATATATACATAAGTAGATTAGTAGTAAATGTAAGAGTAATATTTTTGCTCAAAGAGTGACTCTTCAGTTGGATATCATTATGCTAAAAGTTATTTTAAGGAAACACTAGCTGTGAAGCAAATTAAAGAAAATATTGCACATTGTAAATCTTAAGAAAAAATACTTCATGACTTTTTAAATGTAGAAGAGATTGTTTACGCAAATATAACAAGGAAACCAGCAAGGGCTCCTTTTGACCTAGCCCTTTTAGCAAAGACCTGTTTTCAAAGGCTGACACACAATTCTGTTCTCATCCCAGAGCTTCCTTAAGCTGTGGAATGGTAGATTGATATTAGAGGATTCTCTCTTGTAAACACTGAAAGCTAAAAATGTTTGTGTAGTAAAACGTGTAAGGATTCTCTTCAGTATAAGTATTAACCTGAATTCAGTATATATATTGTATGTGCAAACTCCACCAAAAAAAGAAGAAAAAAAAAGAAGTGGACAAATCTGAAAGCAGGGTAGGAAGATAAATTAATTCCATTAAGGTTATTAAAGCCAATTAAATTTAATTCAAGGTAATTTTAGTCAAAAAAGTTTAGCATGCTGTAAAACTGATTCATTAGTTACAAGAAATATAAAATTGAGTTTAGACAAAAGATTAGTGTAGTAAATTAATAAAGTGAATGCAATGTAACCATGAAATACATGTCAGGGCCCTGAGGGCACCCCGAGCTCTGACTGTCCCTGACCCCCCTCCATGGGGGTCCTCCCACCCTGCCCATGGCCCAGGACCCCATTTCAGCGGCCGGGGCCATCAGCCCTGCCCCAGCAACACCGCAGCAGGGCCGGTCTCCAGCTCCCCACAGCCCGGCCCTGCCTGGCCATGGGCCCCACGGTGCTGGGCCCACCCATGGGCCCACGTCCTCTCCCAGCCTGGCCTGTCCCTGTCCCCAGGGAGGTGCCCAATGCCCGGGGTGGGGGCTGCCCCAGTGCCCCCCGGCTGCCCTGCTCCTGGCTGGGGTGGTGGGATGGGCCCTGGCCCCCAGGCCCTGCCCTGCTGCCCCGGGGAACCTCCACCGCCCCCCGCACACTGACCCTGGGGAGCTGCCAACCTGCACTGCTCCTTGAAAATACGCATGGGGAGAAAACTCTGGTGTAAAACTTTAGAACCAAACAAATAGTGTGGGAGCTAGGAGTTCATCCTCCTGCACTACAGCCTTATATGATCTTGCACGTGTTCCTTCATATCATTCACCCAGAGAAATACGAGAGCATGCGGCAGAAATAAATACCGGCCCTTCCACCACAGTCACATGCTGTTGCCAAAGTACATGCAGGCTCTCTCGTCATCCATAAATTCTTGTAATTTTAATATACAGCTGTCAGCGCAGTAGTAAGCAGTTCCTCAATTCATTTTACTAAGAATTCTGGGAATAAAAGAGATTACTGACTTCTTAAATACTTGCATCTTTCAATAAGCTTTTGCATTTCTTCTGCTGTTAGAGGGTATGAATGCAGGAAAAGGCCTGAAATTCTGTGTTTGAGAGGATACAGTACAATTTTACAACAAAATACAAAAAATTTTATTGTTTCATACAATAAGAATACAGCAGTTTCAGAAAACAATGATCAACTTGAGCCGTAGAGATATTTATCATAAAATTTTCATGAGTCAACACCAAGGATTCATTAGTTGTTGGTATTCAAAGATGGCCATACTATGACAATGTAACTTTTTTCATTACAACAGCATTTGTATCAACAAATTGATGATGTTTATAGTCAGAAGCACTATCATGTGTCGAATCAGTATTTTCATACCCTTTAATAAACAAAACAGCTTCTGCAGGTTACTTGTCAAGGCTGGACCAACTTCACTGAAAATCTGCTCACACTGGAAATAATGCTAAATAGCCATCTACTACAATCACTTACTCCTGTGGGTGGACGTTTGGGTGCTTTTCATCTAACCTGTCTTTAGACGCCTACTGCAGAGATACCTGCCTGTGACCTTCCCCCTCTATGATCCCTTCATAATTAGTAGAAAGAAATAGACAATGTAGGGCATGATTCATATGACCTACTTTGAGCATCTACTTCGGGAGGAGATGAATTGCACCCTAGAGGTGTCAATCTCTCCTTTGATTATAAAGAGAGTTTTAGATCACTAGCCACATGTACAAACAGATGTCTAGATTTGGCCAGATGAATCTCACCCACATGACTGAATAGGGTCTGAGCCAGGCAAGCTTTCTCTGAACACAGCATAGAATTGGCAGTAGCAGAACTCTAAACCATCAGTGACCTTGAGACATCCTGTTATTCTAGTCCAGTGTAAAAAAAAAGGATGTTGGTATCTTTACAGCATTGACTTCATTTTAAACCTTTTCTGTCAGATTAAAAAATGTATATGAGATTTATTGCAGAGTATAATCCACCTTTTCTCTTTGATCATATTTTCAAAAGAGCTGCACTCATAAATCATATAGAAGTTGTATTATGTACTGGTTTAATATAGTAACTATTTTTATTCTTGTCAACTTATTTGAGTTTTTTCTTTATAATGAGTGTTGCAAAGTTTTTTGATGTTTATGGTGTCTGTGGCTCTACATGTCGTTTCACAGATTACAAACTTTTCACTGTCTAATACTTTGTTGAATGCAAAATACATTTTATTCTGTACAATTGCAGTTTCCACTGAGTACATATTACAGCCAATTATTCCTCATTACAGTGTAGCTGTCTGCTTATGTCAGACCTCATTACTGTGTCTTAGAGTGAGAATATTGGTACCCAGGAGTTCAAAATATTGTAATACAAAGTAAGCAGCCCACAGATCAGCAAACTTTTGTTTATTTTTAGTATGCCATTTTCATTACATTGACATTTTAAAATAATTTGACTCCAGGACCTTGACTTCCTTGCTCTTGGATAGTTGGATGTTAGTCATGTAATAAAGTATCATGTTTACTGAAACTTTATGCAATTAGCCTGGTGTGTCAGCAAAATCATTCATCAGATTAAGTTGAACGACACTTTTTTAGGTTAGAGAATAAGAACAAAAATAATCCTGATCATGGTAAAAAAATACTATTTTGTGTCTTACACTTTATGACTACATAAAATACTGCAGTAAAAAGTATCCAGGGAATTTACACTGGATTATTCTTGAACAGTAGGGTTCCAAATATCATGTAGGTACTCATGTAACTAACAGGTTAGGGAACCAAGTTCAAAATTTGCTTTTAACCTAACCTCCTCTCAGAGATTCTTGAGATCTCTGAATGCCCCCATTATCAACACTGTTGGTTTCAAAGTACCTCAGAGTCTGCTTCTGGTCATGCCCAAGAGTACCCCAGTCAGAGTACTGTTGTGCAATTAGTCAGCTAGGGGAGGACCCAGGCAAAGTGTAAGGCAGTAATCCCAATAAAACCGGGATTTCACCAGAAAACTAAATTCCACTAATATCTATAGCCTCCTAAGAAGTCTGGGATTCACAAAGAAGACATCCTTTCACCCAAATTCCCTGAAAGAGCTCTTCCAGAAGCTGTTCTCAGGGTATTCATAAAAAGATGCTGACATCTTTCTGATCTGTACAATACACGCTGACTCAAAAACAAGACTGGAAGAGATAATACTGCCTTTGAGCTTTTGCTATAGAACTAGTTAAAGCATTTATCCAAGAAGGAAAAGTTATCTTTGAATGCATGCCCCATATTCCAGGAGAGCATCAGGTTGTACAGGTCAGGTCAAGCAGAAGGCACAGCACCTCTCCTGTTGAAACTGGGCAAAACCACAAAATTCAGAATATGGGATGGAAATCAGGCAAAAAAAGCATCTGGATTTATGGTCAAATAGGTATAGTCTATTGTGACAGAAGGGACTAGGGCTGGGTTCATTAACTATTCATTAGCTCAGCACCACACAACACAAAGACACTTAGTTTATAACTTCTTGTATTTCAACCACAGCAGAGGTTACTTTAGTTTTAGGCACCACCCTGTGTTGGTTAGCTTAACATTTCTTTAAAAGCCTCCATTTTAATTTCAGCTATCAAGTACATGTGACAGAAAGATCACTTAACACTCCTTTCTCTGCTGATAGTTAAACTGTAATTTCAAAGCCTCCTTGCTGAATACACGACATCCACAAATGGAATTGCAGCTTGTAACTCCTAAGTATGATAAAATATAGAAGTGGTAAATATGGGAAAGAATAATGGCTTTGCTGTTCCTGAAATGCTGTGCTGCCATGGAAAGTCAGCAAGTATTGTAAGACCCACACCATCCTCTGTTCTGGGAAAGGAATGGTGGTGGTGATGACTTTTTTCAATATAATAAAATTGAGTGATTTTATAACCTCATTTAAATAATTAACCTTCATTAATACTTTTGTCCTAATTCGAGTTTATAATTTGAGAAAATAAAGGAGAGAAAGAGGAACTGAAATATTAAAGTAACTATGGAATATAAGCAGAAAATTTTATAGCAGGCAGCTTTAGCGTCACTTCTATCTAGAGACAACTTTCCACAGGGTTTTCTCTTTGCTTCTACTGTACACTTCAAAGGTCCAGTTGAAAATTCAGCTCTTTTAACAAATCAAAGCATGCTGGCAATCCCACCATGAGTCAAAGGATTCTTAACTTGGTCAAATCTTCTTTAAGTTATCATACAAAACCGGTGCTGACAGACCTGTTTTATTTACAGAGGTTAAGTGTATCTGCTGATGAATTTCCTAAAAGAAATGAAGGCAATTATAAGTATTTAATAACTCACTCCTTAACTAATCACCATGGTACAAAAGTGCCTTGAATAGTCTAGAGAATTAATCTGTTCCACTATTAATTGTAATGAAAATTATCTTCTCTTTCACTTTTTTTCTAATGTAGAATTACTTTAAACTGCTCTTTCATTTTTGTTTCTTACTTCTTTGTTTTGCTTTTGAGTTTTTTTGTTGTTACTTTTTATAATGAAGAAAGGCAAGAGTTTTTAATTTAAATATAAATGCTTAATAGATTAATCACTGTATTGATATGAATATTTAATTTGGGTTTACTGCTTTCATCTGAATGCATAGAGTAACTTAGTAAAATAATTGCCATATATCAATAATCCAAAATGAATAAACGGTGTATTTTAATGTAACACATTTATTAACACATACAGTTATTCTAACACTCATTCCCCATATGTCACTGAAAATAAGTTTGCATTAGTATACTGATCATTTTCAGGGCAACTCAGTGCAAAGATGCATATTTATACTTTAGACTACTTACTTTCTAGCTATCTAGCTACATACTACTATCAAGCTTACTGCAAACCAGATTTCATTTTGGCTTTCTGGATATTTTCTGCTTTGCTTGAATTTGTAGATGTAGAAAAAGAAATAGCTTCTTTGAACTACTGTTGGGTTAACATATGGGAAAAAAACCCAGAGGTGTATAAATACCAGCATATACATTGAGCTAAAGCTACAGAAATTATATTTTAAAAAAAAGTTTCAAAGGTTGAATTTAGTAACCACCTATGTTTATGACTATGTGTGTATGTGTGGATGCATATACACATGTATGTACGTGTGATATAGGTATTATAGAGAGACATACAAGGTAAGGAAGAAAATCATGTCTGTGGATATCTAAAGCAAAGAATCTCAGTGCAGTTGCTGTGTATTGATTAGCTTATTATCGATTACTGCACTTTGCCAGGGTGATCCTGGCAATGCTCCTTCTGGAAGAAAAACATTCCTCTGCATTATTCACTGGTGGAAACAAATAGATGTTTACTTCATTATCTACCCTGTGAATAAAAGCCATGGATATAAAATATTAGCTCCTCAAAAGTTGTTGCAACAAATTATTTATCTCTACAGCTCCCAGTTTTAACACTCGAGATCAGCAGCTTGTGGTGATATAAGCTAACAAAGTCAGACTAAAATGTCAAAAAATCACAAGATGCACCAAGCACAGGAGCCTGATGCTGCCATCACTAAAATTACAGAGATCACATGTAGCAGCTGGAAAATGCTGGAACAAGGACTTATAACTTTCTGACCTCTGTTTTTGTGATAGCTGAAGGGATTTGTGGGAAGATGCCCCCTTCTTCCCTCCTGCTCAGGACAGGAGCTCTATAGGTGTTTGTGGTGTGAAGTCTATCCCATCCTGAGGTACCTCAGCAAAATAGCAGCTAAAGGAAACATTAGTTGTTTGCCTCAAAATACTAAAAATAGTGCTTTTAAGTGTCAAAAGAAAAAGAAGCTGCAGAAGATAAGAGAAGAAACAAGCACTCAATATATCGGTCACAGTGTACAGTCAAGAGTACATGCTCGTTCAGTGAAACGCTTTGCATGGAAAGCAAGGATGTAACTGCATATTGCAATACTGTCAACTCAGCTGGATATTGTACACCTATGAGTAGCAACACATACCTGACTTCTTGATGTTTCTGGTGCCTTCCTTTCTCCTTTTATTTTCCTTTTAAGTTTGCTCTTGCACAGCTGATTTAATTTTTCTACTCTGTCTTACATTTCTCATTGTATGTTCATTTGCAAGTTTTTCTTGGTCTTTCCTAGTTAATCTCTCAGATGTTCTGCATTCAGCTATATTCAGAAAGGATGGAGACGCTGCATCTCCCAGGAGCCAGTAAACAGAACATTAATAGGTGTCTCAGGCAATGCTGCATGTTCCATATTTTCACCCAGAATAACAATTTTACACTCACTGCTCCACTTAAAGCTATATCACTGAGACAGATCTGACATCTCTCCAGCAAAAAACCCCAAACTTACAACAACAAGAAGATGCATAGCACCATTGTTCTTAATATTAATAAGTTTAGCATCCTGAGAGTGCACAGAGCACCTGTCTCTGGGCATATGGGTAGAAGGTACTGGTACCCTGGAGTGCCAAGATGAGCAGATGGGGAGAAAAACCAGAGAAAGCTCTGGGCAGAAGAGTTAGATTAAAGTAAAAATAAAAAGAGGGGGGAAAATGGGAAAATTCTCATTCTGGTAAGCTTCCTGGTTCAGTTTCAGTGGGGCATGGGGGTGGGGTGGCAGAACCAAACAAAACCTCCAGTGGTGGTGTTTTATCATGCACGCCTTGTGGTGCCATTGCCCAAATTCCTTGTTTCCTTTGGAGTCAGTTCTGTCTCCTTTTCTCAAAATGAGAAAAGGTTTTTAGGTGATCCATTCTTCTGGGGCTACAAAAGAAAAAAAAAACTCAGAAAAACAAGGTGTCTGTAAATTATTGTTGATATATTGTTAGCTTCATTACAAGCATTTTAGCATAGTTTTAAACTATTTTGTCTGATGATTTCATATTTCACAAAAAAAAAGGATCCCATGTTTTCACTTAGCTGTGTGAACATTAATTCTGTCATTTCCTACTTTGTTTTATTTTGGCAAGTTCTTAGTGCTTTCACTGTTTGCCTGGAGGCCCAGTATAACAACAAAAAAAAAAAAAAAAACAACGCATTTTTTAACTGATTATGTTTGTGGTCATTAATAAGTGGGGCAAAATCTATTTTTTTTTTTTTAATAAAAGAACTGCTTGCTTTATGTCCAAGATTATAAAACTCTTAGTGCTGTGAAACAACTCTCAAGATAGAGGAAATACAGACTATTGCTCTTTTATATCTTTCTGAGGTTGGATTTTGCTACTGAAACATAGAAGTGTTTGTATTTATATAGGTAAAAAAAGTATTTGAAAAAAAATCACATTTGTTTTACTCTAAGCTACAATAGGATCAAATAGAGTGAGTGTATAGTTGTCAAAAAGCATCCCCTAGGTGTCAGAAAGGTTTTTCAGCCACAGTATAAGTTAACTTGACTGAGCTTTTTTATGTTGCTGTGGCCAAGGCAAGACCACTATACTTCATGTGCACTAGCTACTTCTCAGAAGTAAAATATTTTTCTTGAAAAAGAGTGGGAGACACTTCCCCTTCTCATCATGCCTTTACAGAACAATCTATCAAGTGAGCTTCAGAGCACTTTCTGCATTTCTCTCTTCTATAAATTTGGGGTCTTCATTTCCCTCTCCATTTAGCTCATATGACAATGAAGTTCCAAAATATTTCTACAGTATAATCATATCTATGCTCTTGTGCAGTCATGATTACAGATATCAGTATATTTTGCAGATTCTATGATTCTATGATTCCTGACCCTGAGCACAGTATGACAGTGTAAAAATTTATGTTCAGGCTTTTATTTTGGGTTACTTAGTGACCAGTCTTCCTACTCTCAAACTCTTTTCCTCTCCCACCTATTTAATTTTCATTCCTCTTCTTTTCTGTTCCTCACAAGAGGGGAATGGAAAGGAGAAAAAGATCTCCCATGATGGTCTTTCTGCTAAAGGAGACAAGCTCCATTGATGAAGTGAATGGCTTCCGAAGAAAATCCAGACTCTCAGATTGACAGCCACCAGTTTAAATCCTTCTGAAGACAACATGTTCAGTATGTTGTGTTACTCTTACATATTCTAACTTTACCCTGCATTTTTAAGTGTTAGTACACATTTTCATCTTTTAATCCAACAACTGTTTTTTTTCCCTTCCCCTGTCTTCCCTTCCCTTGCATTCCTATGCCTTGCCTTGCCTTCCTTTGCCTTCTAAGAATATTGTGCTTAAACCCAACAAAAAGTGTTGACAAAATCCTCCTGGAAAATCTGCTTTATTTTATATGCTTCTGTGTGTATGCATAAACGTGTTATGTTATGTCATTCTTGCATCAAGCTTTCCGAACAAATGCTAGTATCACATTTTTTCCCCAACGTGTATGAATTCAAAGGATATGTTAAAAATAGCTTGAAAATATGCATGTGAAAATCTTCACATAAATATCTCATTAGGAGGAAATAGGTATCCAACCAGATACAGAATTTGTACAGATAAAGTATTCATTAGTATTAACAGCATCGTCTATAGGTAGATCAGTTAGCAAGGGGTAAATCTTTATGGGCCAAATACTAAAACCATATTATCTATTATCTGAAAATCTTCTAGTAGCATGTTTTTTACTTATGCAAGTATTTTAGCAAGTATTTCACTTATGCTAATGTCTTCTTATTCTCATTTTGCCTATTGTAACACACTTGGCGTTCTCATCTACATTGAATTTGGGTTCTGCTGAGACTAATTTACTGTTCACTTCTACTGAATAAGACATATCGTCCTCATGAGAAGATACTGTCTTTGATACACTTACTGTTATTGAATAATTTTCATACAAACTGTGTGCATTAACACCTGTGGTGGCTTACTTATTGATCATAGAATCATCACAGAATCATGGTTTGGGTTGGAAGGGACCTTTAAAGGTCATCTAGTCCACCCCGTCCACCCCCCACAATGAGCAGGGACATCTTCAACTAGATCAGGTTGCTCAGAGCCCCATCCAACCTGACCTTGAAAGTTTCCCAGGGACTGGGCATCTACAACCTCTCTGATCAGTTATGAAGACCATGAACTTGATAGTAACAACATAGAATATTGTATGATAAATAGACTGAACTTCAGTCTCAAAGAATTTAAAATATGAGATGAAAATTCCATCTTTTAATCACTGAGTTTACTAATAAATTTGATAATTTTGACAGAATAGAGGCAATAAGTTACTTTGTTCTCTTAAAATACTTGCAATGCAAATAGAATGATTAGACCAACTTGCAAAATGGTCTTGAAGATCTATAATTGAGAAAAATAGACCAACAGGTATACCTTTGCAAGAACACCCTAAAAAGCCAGAGAGAGTTTACTTTCTAGGCCAGATCTTGCAAAGGCCTTCAGTTTACATGGAAAGTGTTATCCACACAATAAATAAATTCTGTGGGCTCTTAACACAAGACAGGAGGTTAATATATGAACTGTACATTAGCAAGTCCCTTATCGGCAGGTTCCTTTGTTTAGGACTTTTCCCATGGAAATAGCTTTAGCTGAATTGAAAAATTGTATACAGTTCCTTGAAAGCAGTTTGGGAAACAAAAAGAATGTGACAAGTTTTACAGAATTACAACTTTCAATGTTGCAACTACCACAAAAACTCTTTTTCTTCCACATGTTTTAAAGAGATAATGTTGACAACATTTATTATGGAAACTGAAATGTCTGATGTTACTAAGAGCCATTTATAGTGCAATCACATGTCTAGTTTAAAGAAAAGTCATCTTCATTGTCCCCTGCAAGAGAAGCATATTAATCATGTCATAGAGTAGCCTAACACGATGAGAGAAAAATAAATACATGAAATGCTGGTTTGAGCTCCTCACTTAAATCATGGCCATCAAAAATTATGCTAGATCTATCAGAAAAAATAGAAATAGTATACTGAATTTATAATTCAAAATGCTGGTTTTGTAGAGCTTATCTTGTTATCTTGTTAACACGAGGCACTTGTTATAACAGGCAACTAGAACAAAACCAAGTTACAACAGCTTTTTCATAGCACGTTCACTGAGTCTAATGAACCTACCTTTGCAACAGATGTGATAAATATAAACTCAATATAGCTCAGTGACCCCGCTTTTACTATTTCCATAAAACGTGATTAAAACTCCATGATATATCAGAAAAATAGTCTTTCTTCAGTGTTAGAACAAAAAGTGGAATAATCCTACAGTATGAGAAGTAAAATCTTACAGACTAGATTACCTAAAATAAATCTCTTAAGGGAACTGATATTTCAGAGAAGATGGAACTGTTCCAGTATTTTATTTTAAAGATCACATATACGCTTCTTAAATGAGTTTTACAGATAAGAGTGAAGGAAAATGCGCATAGATAATATACATGACATTTCAAGGAAGCCATTGGTATAGATAAGATACAGATAAATATTCTGTAAAACTGTTTTATGCAATGTTCCATAAATAGTTTTTATTCAAAATAGCCCATCTACTTAGCAAAGAATTATAGGTGGACTACTACTACTATTACCAGTAATAAAATACAGTAGGAAGAAGAAACCTGAGTTGACAATAGTAGGGAAAATTGCTAAATGATTTAAAGACAGTATAATTAACCAAAATATGAAAAACCATGAAGGAACATTTTGGAAGATTTATGTGAGAACAGTTTGGAGAAGTCAAGAGCATGAGTAGGCAAGGCATGAAATACTCAAGGCTCAGGCTGAATTTCAGTAATGGGAAGAAAGACTACATTCTAGTGGCCTAACACTTATAAGTTGAGGCACACCTTGGATGACTAATCAAAGGAAGTGGATAAACACAAAGCTAAGTCAATTTAAGAATTTTTAATTTAAGGTCATGCCCTTATTGTTCATTCTAACAGTATATTTAGAAAAGATTTTAAAGGAAAGAACAAGAATTTAGTAATAAGCAGTATGAATTTCACTATGAACTTCATTAGAGTAAGCCAAATTTATACACAAAATAGAAAATTATTTCTCATTGTGTACCTTGTTGTACATTCTTATTTTAATTTTTAACAGTTATTTTCTATTTATAGCTTTCATGTTAATAATCTGGTTTGATCAAGTTCAGATTTTTTGGGACCTATTAAATCTGAATAGTCTCCTCTTCCACATCACATGCAATATCATTTTGTTATAATTAAATCCTAATTTAAATATAATTAAATCTTCAATTCCACATTTACAAAATGCAGAAGACATTATGCTGTAAATTTTAGATATTAAAATGAATAAACAACTAAAGATTTTTTAATATTTCCTAGTGCAGTCTCTTAGGGTCCATTTCATTTACATGAATATGGAGAGTTGTACAACCAGCCCACAGAGATGCTCTAAATTTTCAGCTGAAACCTTAAAAAGGGTTTGTCTTCACAGTTCACTTTATTTAGATTTGCTTTCTTCACATGGAAGAGAATCTTAGGTTTGTCAGATTAATTTTAAAAGCTAGTTAAGCTTAAAATGAAAATATGTTTTGATTGAGAAGGAAGACGTTAAGTTTCTGAACATTTTATAAGATTATAAATTTTGGAAGATTAAAAAAAAAGGAAAAATAAACCAAAAAAAGTGATGGTGGGTTTTGGGGTTTTTTTTGTTATCCTTAGCCTTTGGATTTCTCTCTAGTTGTTCCAAGTTTCCCCAAACATAAACTAACGTGGGGTGCTGTCTGTTCAACAGCACTCTGACCCCATAGCACTTGAACTTCCTTGACTCTAGGGCACCTAAAGTTTGAGGAGCGTTTCCTCATCTTGCACCTTCTCTTCACTTTCTCCAAGGTAGAATTCTTGCTGTCTTCAAGACTGTCTTCCTAGTCCCTTTATCACAGATTAATGCAGGTTTAGTAACACAGAGCACTCTTAGCATCCCTCATTCTTTATTCTTTGCTGGTGCGTTACAAACTGCTGGTTTAGCAAGTAGAACTTTTGTGCTTCCTGTGGGTTTCTCAAGGTGTACCCTCCCGTTGTGTCTAATAATTACTACTTTCCTTTTAACTTTAATGAGCATAAGATTTGGTCACTGTGTGTATCTCTTTCCAAAAATCACAGTTTCTGGCTTACTTTGAGACTTTTACAAAGACCATAAATGATGTGTTAATAAGAAAGTCATACATTGAAATTTTTTTTCCAGTTCTACTTCATACCTTTTGACAATTCTAGGAATTCCTAATACCAGGCTTATCTACACAAAATGTATCAGTGGCTACCTTAAATCTCAGCTTTATCAGTTCTTGTCAGGCTAAGTGATATTTAATGGATAGAAATGCAAAAATGCAGTTGGTTTTTTAAAAAAAAAAAAAATTGTTACACTGCAAACTATTTAGGATCTCCTGAATTCATAATAATAAGTTTTAAAAGTGGCTGAATGTTTTTATAAATTTTGTGCATTTCAGTATTTGACCTAAAAAAATATTTCCCTAAATTTCAAATTAAAATGTTATGAAACTCAAAAAACTGAAGCAGGAACCAGAATAACTATGGAAAAAAACTAAAAAGTGGGTAAACATTATTTATTTCTGGCTTCTCTGTTGCCTGTTGCTTCAGACGGCATAGAAAATCACATACTGCTACAATAAAACATTAGGTGACCCTAAAGAATGCATTGTATCTCTTTTTTAATGAAGTTCTCATTAAAATTAATAGGACAAAAGAAATATCCTTTGAACCCAAGCTATTACATCTGTCCAAGCAGGTGCAGAACAAACAGCTCACCTTGATACAGAAGTGTCAGCAGAGCAACATGCACTCTGCTGGAGCTCTGAGGCAAAGAAGCTGTAAAAGCAGGCTTGTTTCCAGAGGGCACAGCATCACTAATTTTAAAAATTCCCTTGAAAGAAAAAGTTATCCTTTATATGCTAATTGATTCAGTTCAAAGAGCAACTCAGTTGTTAAATGTATGAATAAAAAAAGAAAATCGGGGCGGTGGGGATCATAAGTGGCTTTGTGGAAAGGAAGAGTATAATAATTGTCAAGGAAAATGCTACCCAATTCTCATTAGAAAACTCTTCTCTCGGCTACTCTGGCTTGAGGGAGGGTATCCAATGGAAGAAAAGTAGATTAGTTTTTGTCACCTCACTGATCATGTCTGACAGACTAGTTTGTCAACACAAAATGTGAAATAGTAAACATTTTAAGGCTTATAAACAACTTATAAATGGCTGCTGCAAACAATCTTTCACTCTGAGGGAGCTGGGAGTTTAATTTCTTGCTGTGCCCATGTTTCTATTTTCATTCAATATCAGAATTTAAGTTTACTTCCACCATATCTGTTGTTAAGGCAAATAAATCAGTCTAGCTGGGCTTGGGCAGCCTTTCAAGTGTTAGTAAGTATACTGAAATACACTTTTATGGACTTTGTAACATATCATATCCCATGGATCTGGGCAGTTTTCCCATCCCAGGGAGTACTGAAAGAAGTCACACCATGGCAGTGGTGCTTTTGTTACTCCTCTGGGATGTGGGAGACCCCAGATCAAATCCTCTCTCTCACTCTCTAGCATCATGATGGGATGCACTCATCCTCAGGGACAGGCTGGTATCACCATCAGTCTCTCACACTGCAGTTTCTCTGTTCTCCACTAAAAATTAAAAGGAGGAGGGATGTAGTCCTAGATACCATCACTTTTATCAGAGGCAGAGTGAGCTTCTGTGGGCAACTGAATATCTATTATGTTTATACAATAGAACATTTCCAAAAAAGGGAGAGAAGAAGGGAGGGAGGGAGAGAGAGCGCCTCTTGTACAAAGAATATGCTGCGTAAATATTATTGACTTGATCTTATTTGCATCTTGAACATGCCTCTCCCTTTTGCTGGATGGGGAGCTAACCATCAAACTAGTAATTATCGGAGTGCTAGCCTTTGCTGTTTGGACCAGAAAAACCTATCCTGAACCTGAGAAATCTTTCCTTACTTGATTGCTGGTGAAACTGTCACATTTGGGAAAAAAAAAAGTTTTCATTTTGTCAGCCTGGAATTTTATCACAGAAATTGGTTATTCAAAAAATTCTTGACAAGTTTAAATGGAATCCAACATAGTGCAAAAGTTCAACATTTTCTGACTAGCACTGCTGTAAGAATGAATGTTTAAAAGCTCCCTAAAACATCTTAATAGTCTTCATATTTGGAGATGGTAAGAGGAAAATTCTACAAGAGCTATTGTAGAAGAGGAGTATTAAATACTGCGCTTATTCAGTGTACCTATCTTGCTCCTGATCTTTGGACTGCTCTTGTGTGAGATGAGAGAGGTGGAAGGGTAGTACAGGGCAGATTTAAGGGCTGGATCTTTTAAGCATTTGATCACTAATGGCATCTGTGGGAGGGGAGGCACCCAGCATTGTTCAGGATGAAGACTTTTGAAACATGAGATGTTCAAAAGAAAGATAGGGTACAGGTTACACAAACTGGCATCATTCCATTGTCATCAGTAGAGCCATGATACCTGACAGAAACAAATTTGACCCAGACACCTAGCACGAGCTTTCTATTCTTGAACTTGAGACCAGATCTATGCATGACAACAGAGTGGCCTGATGCAGCAGGTAGGCTGGGGAGAGCATCCCAGGCATCTCACTGTAGCATCGACCCTCCTTTCGTCTAAAAGCCCCAGGACCCTGCCTCTGCACTCCTCCCAGTAGCATCCCTCTCTCCCACAGTTGCTTCTGCTCCCAGGCACCTGGTGTCCTCACTTGTCACTGATTACCCCTGCTTATCACCCTTCCCCAGGTTCATCACTGCTGGGTGATGCTGAACACAGAAAAGCAGCAGAAAAACTACATGAGAGTCCTTCCATAGTCAGTTCAAGTCTTGTACATCAAGAAAGGCTTTATCACTGGTTTGCTGGAGTTTGCTAGATAGTCCTGAACAGGGGCAGCTATCTGTCAGAAATTTGGTTGGGCAGCTACAGGTGAAAATGTTTGCGATTACTGCAATGACATTCAAACACTGCAATCAGCTATCCTGGAAATGACGGAAAAGAGGATGGGTGTCCACTCCTGGAGCACTTGGAACAGACAGCTGATGTGTAAACACCAGTCTAATTTTCTGATGTGGGAAAGCGATCTCTAGCTTATGGACTACCAGCTTTTAGTTACAAAGTGGGAGTTTCTTAGACTTGTTGGGCAGAATGAAACTGTGCTATTCCCCAAATCCAGACAAAAGAAGTTTTGTTTCATTATCACCAACATGCATGAAGAAACTGCAACATGAACAATATTTATAGCCTCAGATCCCTGAAATCAGAGATCAGATGAAAAATGCAATTTAAGAAAGGTGAATTATTATCTATATCACTCCAGAGAAATGGCTGAAACTTCCTTTCCTTTAAGTCTTTAACAGAGGTTCACTAAAAGCATTGGAAGTGAATTATATATTAAAATCTCAATATCTGTAAGCAAGACATATATAAAAAATGTAATTCATGTTTTTTTACTGGAACCAGTGTTACTGACTTTTATGCTTTAAAGACTCTCCAAAAAATACTCCTGTCATAGCAAATTATCATTTGCTTTTAACAAAAAGATTTTGTTTATTACCAAGACATTTTCTACAAGGGGAGAGCTGTAAAAATATCTCAGACCATTAACTCCTGCTTAATTATAATTAATTGTTGTATTACAGTAGAGTAGATATGCAAAAGCACCTCAGTGCTCCATTGTATTGGGCATTCAATTCACACACATGCATAGAGCAAGAAACAGCCCTTGTCAGGCAGAGATTATGATCTGAACAACACAGAGAAACAGTGGGTCAGAGAGATGAGGAGCTTGTACAAAGTCTCATAGCAGATAGGCACTGGGCCAGCAACCTGAATCCCGGAACAGTTCCTCTTCCGTGCCGCCTTATCAGATGTGTGAAATAATTTTTAAGGACTCTTTTCTGGACATGAAGTCTTTCCATTATAAATAGATCAGTAAATATTGGTCCCTTAATATAGACAGATCAATGGAAAAAATGTAAAACCATTAATGTCTTTTTTTACCTACATCCTCTGGTGCACGCGATTTACCAGTTTAGAGGACGGGAAAAGAGGCTGTAGTGAGCAAAGTAATCATTACATTTTTATATAATGTCTTGTTAAAAAGATGTATCATATCAATGACTTTCAATGAGGTTTATACAGGCAGCTTTGAAGAACAACTCTGTTGTAAAATCAGACCCATGACAGGGCAGTAAGAAAGAAAGTTGTGTTCTGTTAAGAGAAACTGAAAAGCTGACTTGATGTAGTTTTCAAGGGAAAAAATATTTTATATATACAGAGTTTCAAAGTTCTTGTGTGAAGGAATTTATTCAAGGGAATCATCTAATTGTGCTATGAAAAATGCAGCACCTTTCTTATAAAGAAAACCAGAAACATTTATCGTTTGCCTTAACATTGCATTGATGTAAATTCCAGGAGGACCATCAATCTCTAGAGGAAAGGAGCCTGATTTATCAGGTGGGAATTAATAAATGTCAACACAAAAATAACAAGGCAATTAAATTTAACAGTCTGCTGACACTGATTGGCAGAAATAGTGGCAAAGTTTCTTATTTCATAATGACCTAAGGGTTCATTTTAGAAAGCATCATTTCAAAAACTCAGTTTTTTTGTCTCATCAATTTATAGCAGTAGGAATAATGAAGTTCTTGTTCCTTGTAATAGAAATACATTGAATCCATGTTCAATGACGCGTGGCAACTGTATCTTTCCCCTTGGAGAAAGGCAATTGCAGCAGTGACGTGAAAACTTCTATTTGTTGCTTTCTCACTACAAAGAACATTTTCTGTGTGTATTTACAGCAGGGCTTGTGAGTCCAAAATGGTTGTTAATAACTCCTCTTTCTGCTTAGTGATTCTTAATCGTAATGGTAAGAGACAAATTATTTGCTATGGTAAGAGGGGCAATAGTGAAAAATATCAAAACCAATACTATATAGTTTGGAAAGAAAAATTTGATGAAGAAAGAATATTACAGAAGTATTAAATGAAGAATTATATAGAAAAATGAGCTGGGACAAGACTATAAGAGGAACTGCCCAGAACTGAAACTGTGTGTACCACTTGCAGATTCTGACATATTTGTTATGCTCAAAAACCACAGACTGAATGATTTTATCTTTTTTTTTTTTGGGGGGGGGGGGGGGGGTTTGTTTTGGTTTTTTTTTTACATTTAAGGATGCTAGGCTATGTGTCTTGGTTCTGTTAGAAACACAGCACTGTAAATACAATTACTACATTTCAAAAAGCAGATGTATTTTCACTTCCCTTATAAATATCTAAATATCTCACAGCAGGGCCAGCTACAGGATGGAGACCAGGTGCCCACATCTGTAAAGAAATTGCTATATTCTATATGGTTCAAAGGAAGCTAAAAAGAATAAAATATGCAGCCCTCACATGACCCTCTCGGAGAACATCTACATTATTTTCCAGAGCTTAATGTCTGGTTTGGCAGACTACATCTTTTGTCGATAGTTTAATAGATTATTCATTATGTACTTTGCATTCATGTTGTAGTTTCTATTGACTGCAAAACATTGTGTCTGTTCTTTCTTCCCTGGGGATGATTTTGAGAGAGTTTTCACCTTTTTTCAACAAAAGGATAAGATATAAACTTTTACATAATAATTTTATAATCATTTTATTCATGATATGTATGCATATATATTTTGCTAGATTTCTAATGACATTTTTTTCCTTTGAATGCATTACATATTTTTCCCAAAAAGAGTATAATGAAAATTATTCCTGAAACAAGTTTCAGTGGAACTTTTCAAGGTTCCTAATTTGAACATGATATTTTTAAAATTGAAAACTCTAAGTATATGGTGGGTTTTTTTTAGAAAATGAGGTGTGAGCTATCTGTTAGACTGGAACTAGCTTATGTACAAAGCAGAAGAATGGTAAAAGATCAGAAATCTCCTCCTCATTATTTCCCTTTAAAAAGAAATGTCAGCAAGAAATTCTGCAACATTTCTCAACTGAGACCCCAAAATTGATGGGTTTGAAAACCCCTGAGGTCCGTCTATCTATCAGCAAACCCAATATCAAAATACCAGCTTCAGAGCTGTTGTGAAGTTCAAAGCCTTTTGAGGCCTTTTATTGAGAGATATAAAGCATTATTATTCACTGAACAATTTGCAAACATACGTTATTGCTTTCAACTATTTTTATTTTAAATGACCGGAGCAGGTAAGCATGTCTACTAAAATGAATGTTTCTGTTTCTCATATGGCCCTCCTTCTTTGTCAGACAGCTCTGCACTATAGC
The DNA here is from genome assembly GCF_030463565.1 of Pelecanus crispus. Lineage (NCBI taxonomy): Eukaryota > Metazoa > Chordata > Aves > Pelecaniformes > Pelecanidae > Pelecanus > Pelecanus crispus. Next base: position 110,834,951 of record NC_134645.1, read on the forward strand.
ACAAAGAAAAACCTGTCAAGATACAATACCACTATATCTGACAAATGGGAATACACCATATTTTGCAAAGTTCACTGTTCTTTTACATTCTAAACTTGATCTGGAAACTACTTATTTTATTTAAAATATGAAATTAAAATACTCTAAAAAAGGTCAGATTGGCTTAAGTTGTCACTAGTCTAGAGTAGGGTCATGTTGGTATTTACTTGAAAAGAAGCCTTTCCTATCTATATATCTATGTGTATAGAGGTATTTTCTCATTGTCTTGGATTATTTCATTACTTTACCCTTCTATTACCTGAAGAGTAAGAAAATATTTCTACTTTGCATAGATGGTATAGAGACCCTAACTAAACCAGGTCATTTGCCCTAAACTACTGAAAAAAAGGGTAAAATCAAAATTGCTTCCGTGATCAGGGAACTATTGTGCTCAGAGCACAAAACAAGCTACAAGAACCTGCCCTGTGGAATTTAGAGAACTTATTCTAGAGGTAAGCTAGACAGAGAAGATGAGTATCCAGAGACTTGGAGCACATGTGAGCAGGCAGCAGGCTAGTGGCAGCGAGGGGTTTCTTGTATTCCTGCTCTATTTCAATGGACTCCTTGTTTTCCTACTGTATTTCACTGGACTGTCATTTTGTAGACCTCTTGCACTGATTCTTCCTGCTCTTGCACAGGTTCCTCAGCTGCTGCCATCTCCTCTGCACCTCTCAACACCTACCCAACCAAACCAATGCATTGCCCAACGGAGTTTATTCAGCTTGGCTCACCTCAATGGTACACCTCATTATTCAAGTTGATTTGCTTCATCAGAAGAGAATTACTGAACACTTTTCCAGCCTTACTTATGTGTATACATGCTATTTGTCAATTTTTATTGACTCCAGGGGAAACCAGGAAAAGTGCTTGTAGTGTGCTATTTTACTGATGCTAACCTAACAGTTGTTTTTACTAACTCCTCCTGGAAGATGCAGATATACCACCTGTCTAACTTGGAAATATTCTTAGTGTAGGAAACTGTTCTGGATTTTAATAAAAAAGCTATTTTCTTTCTTTTAATATCAGGGGAAAAAAGGTAGACTTGTTATTTTTAAAACACCATATATAACTATACGGGACATTAGACTTTGAAAGAAGAATAACTTTTATTGAAAAGAACAAAGGTTATATCAAACTACAAATGTTTTAAACTGTTTACTTCTACTATTTTGTACAAGTGGTTTTATTTTATGAGGTAGAATTTAGTAGCTCTGATTACTTTTTTTTCCACACCTCAGGCTACTAGATATTATAAGTAAAGTTAACCAGCATTTTTTAAGAAAGCATATTTCTTTTGAGAGTCTATGTTACAATTTGTATTATTTCAGAAATAAATTACATAGTAGTGGAAAATGTTTCACAGTTCTTCCTGTGTCCCTCCTTCTTCTCCTCCTTCCTTTGATACATGATGCCAGAATGTTTTTTTCTGAAAGTCCTTGATCTTAGAGAGTGTAAAACCAGACAATGCTTCCTGCAAATCAGTTTACCAGGTTTGTCTTCTTACCTCACCTTTGAGAATAGATTCTTTCTTTTCCAACATTTTCATGCTCAGGAGAAATATAACAAATACATGCAATTCATAATTTTTCATCATATTTTGAATAATATAAATTTTAGTCTTTAATTGGTTGAAAAGAGAAACTTCCTTGGTTAGGTACATTGTATTGAAGAAATAGTTGATAATCACTTTATCTGCAGAGAAGTTAAGCTCCTGGATTCACAGAATAATATGTGAAAACTTGTTAACTCATGATGGCTTTGAGTTTCCTTCAGAATTACTTGGAGTTGCTGGTTTCAATAATTATTGTAATCACTACTTTTAATCTAGGGAAGATCTTTCTGGAGCAAGTTTTCTAGACCTAGCTAAGTGACCAGGACTTGGTGATTCCCTTTTGACATGAATTTAGAGATATCACACACAGAGTGTATCTGAATGACACAGAAGTGAGCAATAGGTGTAAATAATTGTTTTCTGCTTCAGCTGATCCTGCAGAGGCTCCAAATATCCATGGGAAGAGTCTGAGCAGGAAGGAGAACCATGTGAGCACATTGTTCTTTCAGATGATTTAACGGTTAAACAGCATTATGAAAGTCTACTATTTTTTTTATCTCTTCCTTCCTATGGGAAGCTACACAGATTCCCGCTGATAGGTCGTGTATTCAAAGCTTGTATGGCAGGAACAGGCATCCCTAGATTTTCCAAGCTACGTCTTCCTTCTAAGATTTTAAACTAACAGAATTCACGTCTTCAAGGCCAGGTCAGTATTGTAAGACAGAGGACTACTCTAGATAACTTAATTGAAGTTTTTAATGTCTAACCTTGGAGCCAGATTTACAGTGCCCTCTAAAGTTCATAGTATTACTTCAGAACAGTCCCACACAAAAAAAACCTTTTTTTAAAAAACGTTTTGCATACAGCAAATATTTTCTAAATCCGTTCTTCTACAAGTGTTTATGACTTAAGGCTGTTATCAGAGAGGTATTCAACAAACATAAAGCTTACTCAGGTATGGTGTTTTAACTTTGCTTTCTATAATAGCTGACTCTTCAATTTGCTCTGCTATAGCTCAGGGTTCATTAACATTTTCATTATAAACCTTGATTACTCCATCTAAGGATATCAGCTGTTACTAGCCACATATCTGAGAATAAAGCAGATTTTCAGCCTTGAAAGTATTTTAATACATTATTAGGAAATTTTGAATGGCTGATTGTTGAGGAAAAGTGCTCTATCCAAGAACAAGATGCACTGATTCAGGTTCAGTGAAATGTCTAAACTTTTGTTCATAGTATAAAAACATTCTTTTTAATAATTTCTAACTAAACAAACTTGGACTGTGTAAATAAGTATGACTGAACACTATAAGGAAAACATTCACTGGCCCTTAAAATTTATAAGAACACAAGAGAGGCCAGACTAAATGTTCATGTGATGCAGGATCCTGCCTCTGACAAGGGACAAGAGAAGATGCTATGTATACTCCCCATTTCATCACTGATGGAAGCCATTGCAAACATTCATATCAGAGATACTTAAGTAATTTCCTCGTGAAAGGACATGTTTTTTAAATCCTCATAAATCTTAAGTCATCGCTTTGTTGAGCATGGTAAAAGCATAGATTTATGAAGGAAAAATCATGCTTGACCAATCTAACGGCCTTCTGTGATGAGGTGAATAGATTGGTGGATGAGGGGAAAGCAGTGCATGTTGTTTACCTTGAGTTTGGTAAAGCCTTTGACACTGCCTCCAGACATTTCGCACTGTTTCCCTGAAACATCATCATAGACAAACTGAGAAAGTATGGGCTACATAAGTGGACAGTGAGGTGGATTGAAAACTGGCTGCAAAACCAGGCCCAGAGGGTTATGATCAGTGGTACGAAGTACAGTTGGAGGCAAGTCACTAGTGGTGTACCCAGGCAGTTGATACTGGACCCAGTACTGTTTAATATCTTCATTAATGACCTGTGCTATGGTACAGAATACACCCTCAGCAAGTTTGCAGATGATACAAAACTGGGAAGGGCACCAGCTGGTTGTGCTGCCTTTCAAAGGGACCTGGACAGGCTGGGGAACTGGGAAGAGAGGAATCTAATGAAGTTCAGCAAGGGCAAATGAGAAGTCCTGCACCTGGGGAGTAATAAGCCCAAGCACCTATACATGCTGGCTGCTGACCATCTGGAAAGCAGCTCTGCAGAAGACCCCGGTGGACAACTGACCAGGGTGCAGCAATGCACCCTTATAGCAAAAAAGGCCAACAGCCTTCTGGGCTGCATTCAGCAGATTGTTGCCAGCAGGTCAAGGGAGGTGATCCTTCCCCTGTACTCAGCACTGGTGAGGTTGTACCTGGAGTGCTGTGTCCGCAGCACAAGAAGTATATGTACTTACTAGAGCAAGTCCAGCATAAGGCCACAAAGCTAATGAAGGGACTGGAGCATCTCTCATACGAAGAAAGGCTGAGGGAGCTGGGACCGTTCAGCTTCGTGACAAGAAGGGTCAGGGGGATTTTATCAATGTGTATAAATACCTGATGGGAGGGAATGAAGAAGAGGAAACAAGACTCTTCTCAGTGGTGCTCACTGGCAGGACAAGAAGCAATGGGCACAAATGAAAACACGTTTGAGAAAACACGTGTTGTTCCATTTGAACACAAGAAATATTTTTTTACTCTTAGGGTGGTCAAACAGTGGAACAGGAACTAAGAGTCTTGGGCTCTCTATTTGGTTCAATGCATCTGTAATTGCTGATATGTTTGGGGAGTGGCTGAAAAGGAAGTATTGATTAAGATGCACCAAAAGCCAATATCATCACGGCCAGGAGACTAATTTGTCAGAATATGGGAGCTCTAAGTCGGGTTTATATAACAAAGATTTGACCCTCAGCTTCTCCAAGGTTACATGAAATTAACAAATTAATTAAATTTGATTATCAAATGCACATTTTCGTGTGTGGTAAGCTTGCCTACAGGGTCTGCCCAGAGAGAGTGGAAACACCTATTTTGAGGATCTCTCTTTATGATCTGAGAGCTAGATCTCCAGGAAGGTTTTATTGGTGCCAAGAAAGTTTGTGTGCTTATGGGATTGGATAATGAAAAGCAGCTGCCTAGGGAAGTTAGGTGCCTAAGTCCTTAAAAAGGAACCACTTCATAGGGATTATAATATGCATGACACCTAAGCATCTAGGTACTTAACAAGCCAGATACAAACTGAAAAACTGGTTCATTGGTGGATTATGACCTACAAAGGTTTAGAGGTCATAAATTTTGTAAGTGTCTGAATTGGCCAAAATTAGTTTTATTATTTTATTATTTTAATATAAAGCAATTCCAGCTATTTACAAAGGTCTGGACCAGCAATTTTAATCAGGCAGCTGGCCTTTGGAGTGATTGTGGGTATTAGTCCTTAGAGTGCATTAAAGCTGCAATTTAGATGGAGATTTTCTAAATTTTTTTTTTAAGTTTTGTGTCTCAGCATGCCACCTCTTTAATATTGTAATGCTTAAGATTTAAAACTCCCAATACAATTCTTTGCCAGTGTTTCCAAGTCAGCAAATTAGCAGCACAACACGTTATATAGGGAATAGCTCAGCAACACAATCAAAGCCCCTCAGCATCCTCCTTTTTTAGATTTATTCTGGCTTACTCTTCTGGGTGTGAACCAAATGACACATCATACACCTCAGAGACTCTTTTGCAACTTCTGCTCAGACTGGAGAATTCCATCTGTTCTATTAAGGATCATTAACAAGCAGGAAAGTATTCCAAACAGTTTCTGTAAAACCTAAAAGCCAAAATTATAACATTATTATAATTAGTTGTTTTTTTCTTATTCAACCAGAATAGCTTTAATCAGCAACTGGCTGAGGAAAACTCCATGGGACCCAGAGGCAGAGGGGCTCATTAAATTATATAAGGAGGATTCTGCACATTCAACTGATGGTGAAAGGTATATGCTGCTATAGCAGTGAATTGTCTTTGGCATCACAGTATAAATTGTTACATACTGCATTTTCAAGAAAGAAGTTTATCATATGAGGAGAAAAGTAAAAAGCAGAAGCAGACTGTATAAATTATGCTTGAAGACCTAGCACACATATCCACAGGGCATTCAAAATCACACATTATAATAATGATTTACAACTGTAGGACCTGAATGTAAAAAGCTTGTATTTACCTGTTCTGAATAATATCTTCACATCATCTCCTATCCCAAGGTAAATTCTCTAATGAGCTCCACACCACCTTCAAATTGCACATACTCAACTTTTCACATGGAAGTTGCATACACTTTTTCAAACACATTTGAAGTTAATATATTTCAGGTGGTGTAATACTATTACCTGAATACAGTGTTGTCAACATTTATCATCTCAAAGCTGGAAGACTTAATCTTTAAAATTCTAACACAGTATTTATGCATCATTTTAGTGAAAACCTACAGACTCACTCCTATAGAATATATTAAACAAGGCAATATCACTGAAAATTAATTGCATGGCCAAGATCCTCCTTTACAATACCAGAAGCCATTTGTTAAGTCTCTGAAAATGCAAGACTGAGTTAGGAGGAAACAAGGATAAGGGATATTATGCTGTTTATGCACACCACATAGTTTATGTTAGGCAAGTTAACAGTTTATAATTTTATTTCTTTTTGTCTCCATGCTATCTTGTGAATAGCATATATTTCAATATTTAAAAAATACTTGAATCATGTACTTCAGAGTAAAAGGGGCAGAATAATTAGTGTTATCAGTTCAGCTACAGTCAACTTACTGGTAAAACATCATTTCAGCATGACTTTTTTCTTATTTATTAACTTCAAAAAAGGCTGCAATTCAGTCAATCTCAGCAGTCTTTATCACTCAAGTAATTCTATCCAAGTCTGTGCAATAATACATCTGACTGAAGTTACATATCTTACCTTCCTCATCCTCAAAAACTATCAGGAACAGATTTGTAGGTGTGACTGTTGTGAAGGGATCATAAATAAATAGTGAGGATTACATTTCTCTTTTGGTTGTACTGATAGATGTCAATTACTTTTTCAGTCATGACAGGTTCATAAGAAAGATTTCCACAAGAGAAAAAATTCAGGCTTTTAGGAAGAGTGTAATAACAACCTGTGGTGAATGCACTCTCTTGCTTTCAATAACATGAATATTGAATAATCTATAATTGCCCTAGAGCTATTCTTGTTGTTTATACTTACCTTACTTGTCTCTCAAAAAAACCACAAACAAACCACCAACTTAGAATACTATTATATTGTCCTAGTGTTCTCTATCAGTACCATATACAATCATTTGTTTACATCTTTATATCTAAACACTTAGCAGCTTTTCCATATATGTTTAGGGATGTAGCCACCTCAGACAAAAAAAAAAAAAACAAAACAAAAACAAAACCACCTAGCTTAGTAATAAGGTGTAGGCTATCTGTTATTACCAAACATAAACAATGAAATAACACGTGTTCTTCTAGAAAAGCTAAAATTTCCTGAAAGTTTTACTATCTGAATTTCAGAATTCTAAATTTCAAAATTCACTAATTTCAGAAGAATACAATAGATAAAATTGCCAGATAATTCATTTACATTTAGGTTTCCCAATTTCCTATGCAAATGCCACAGAAATTTGGAAAATATGCAAATGGAGACTACTTTCAGATTTAGTCCTGTTTATAATGAAATTAAAGCCAGGTTTACATGATAAGCTATGACTATAAACAGTGGGAAGATAGGGAGAGTCTAAAGTACAAAGTATTTAAACCTATGGGCCAGAGAGCTAAAAATTGCCTAGGAGCATTATGAGGGAAGCTCTTCATATCAGCTTTAGAGTCAAGGTTTTCAAGGGGAGCTGTAACAGAAACGAAATGGCTGAACTTCACTGAATGAACTAGGACATTGTTTATGCTGACTGTAAACTTGCATTTTCAGCATTTTCACTACTCAGTGGACTGAGTCCATTCCCTCAAAGAAACTCACCCTGCTTAAGCAGACAGGGGATGCTTCTAAAAAGCAATCAAGAGAGCCAAGGGACTAGGAGATGAGCTTGACAGTTTTCCATCTCTTGGTCCTGGAGACAATTCAAGTGACAGATTAATCTAAAGACTTCCATGAAGTTCCTACATAAAATACAGCAAGTTTCTCAGTCAGTGTTTATAAGTAGTAACCCTCCGCTAAGTCTCATCCTTCTGCTGTGACCTAAAAGACTATTAGCAATCTGCTGGGAATGTCCTTTACATTGTTTCTACCCAGGTGCTGTGGCTCCAGAATACCCTCTCTCTGCAGTCAGTTTGAGAGCAATGGGCCCCGAGCTCCCATCGCAGAGAGCCCCGGCTCCACAGATCATGCCTCAGCAGGAAACACTGTGAGCAGGGGTTTGCCTGGGCTTCTTGGTAGCTACATCTCTGTTATTAACCTGCATAAGGCCAGGGCAGGGATTCAGGTTATGGTAAACTGTTGTCCCTGATGAGTCTGCACTGCTTTGGGGCAAAAAAGCATTTAGCTGTGTTCTATAAACCCTCATGAGCAGGGAATCATGCAAGGCCCATTTTATTTATTATTCTAGGCTCATGTTGTTTACAAATACAGCACAGCTGGTGTCCATGCTGTAGGTCCAGCACCTGGTCCAACCTAACTAATGCCTTTCTGGAGCCCTGGCATCACAGCAGGCAGATTGGGAGCTGGGGCACAGCTGTACTGTTGGAGCCCCCAGTTTTGCAGTCATACTGTCAAACCTATCCTGGAGCCATAAATCTGATGTGCCATCACCAGATGCACTGTTTCCACTGCAGGGCCAAGGTGGTTTTGGGGTGCCTCCTCTTCATGTGTTCAGCCAGGGAGTCAGGGTAATTCTGTCAGAAGCCCATCTGCCTCTCAGCTGAAGCATGTCAGACCCCAAAGGCTCATAGACATCTGACATATCCAGGACAAAACATCTTTTCCTGGAAGTTTTCCAGTCAGCTTTGCTCAGGACAATTCTGCTGCAGAGATGATTTTCTAATTCTCTCCTAGACCACTGATCACTGCAGCCCATGGGTCCTTATGGGGTATCAAGAAGAGAGAATGCCTGAAGGTATCATTTGGGTGGGATGCTGTCTGCTGTCCCACTGCTACCTTCTGTCCCTTGGTGACACAACCTGTTCCTGCACATGCAGAGCAATGGCCCTGTCCATTCACAAAGGATAGCAGGTTGCAAATAAGATAAAACCAGAACAAGGTAAGGTAACTCAAAACTGTTCCCGTTTCACTCTCCATTACAAATAGAGTGTCTTTAACAGTGGTTTAAAAACAAATTATTTTGTGGTATAATGGATTAAAAATAAAGGAGTTTTTTTGTTTTCAAAGAAACAAAACATATTCAAAGATCCACTGGTCCATATAATTAGTTCTATGGCCCTTGTTTTATGATATAGAAAACAGTATACTGTAGTACTGAGATTGATAATACTGAGATTGATTATTTGTGATGCTGGGCAGCCACAGCCTACATTCACTTGATATATAATTGATAATGCTCACTGCTTCAGAAAGCCAGATATGAAGTGAATAAGCCTGTGGGGCCATGTCAGCTTTTGATTTTCAGTCATGTTGAGGAGTGTATGCAGATAAGCTCTTCATTAATTTACTGAAATATTTACTGTGGAAAAGCTTAATTATACTTTTAAAAATTATTTTGTCACTCTGAATTACAAAACAACAGCAGACACTGAATAGTACAAAGCATAAAACAATTCTAAGAAATGATAGTTGATTAAAATTATTAAAACTTCACATATTGATCCCATTGAATGCCTGTCAGTCATTCATAATACTAAGTAAGAAAAGAGGCTACAATAAAATAGTTCAATACACATGCAAAACTTTATGAACCTATTTGAATCTATAAAACCACAATTGTCATTCGAATAAGAATTTTTCCCAAGTGGGAATAGGAACTCATCTAGTTTAAATGAACAAACTAGTTTGAATCAAATGGTTATCATTTGACCACATCCAGTCAGGTTTTGAGTATCTCCAAGGATGGAGGCTCCAGAACCTCTCTGCACAACCTGTGCCAGTGTTTGACCCCCTCACAAAACAAAACAAAATAAGTTTTCTTCTATTCAGATGGAATTCATGTGTTTTCATTTGCACTCATTGCCTCTTGTCCTTTCAGTGGGCACCACTGAGAAGAGTCTGGTTTCATTTTCTTTGTCCCTCCCATCAGGTACTTACACACATTGATGAGACTCTTCTTTCCTCCAGGCTGAACAAGTCCCGGCTCTCTCAGCCTCTTCTCACATGATAGATGCTCCAGTTCCTCCTTCATCATTGTGGCTCTATGCTGGACACACTTCATTAAGTTCATATTTTTCTTGTACTGTAGAGCCTAGAACCAGACACAGCACTCCAGATGTGAAGGTGGTGGCTGTCTGTGAATGTACAATTTCAGGTTTTTAACTTATCATTGGCAACTGGGTCACCATCACAGTGGTGTATCACTATGTTTTGTCCATGTTACATGTGCATCAGTTTGTATAATTAGGACTGACATTACTTTTCACTACAAAACACATGCTTCAATTAATTTATGTCAATCTGTTGATAATATCAATGTGCTATAATATGGGCTATATAGAGTGAGCCCACTTAAAATAATACAAGCCACTGTTATACAAAAGTGTTTTGTGCCCATAATATATTACATACCCACTGATTTCATTGACACCTTCATCAGTTCCACTAATTAGCTTGTTTATATATATATATGGACTCTTTTCATTGACCTTAGCAAAATGCTACAAACTCATTTAGTGTCTTAATAGACCATATATTCAATAGCTCAGTAATTTATTCAACCTGTAAGGCATTGCTCCTTGACATTATTGCCCAGTTTATATACTCCACATAACAAATTCTCTTTACTTATAACAAACACTAATCAAATGGCAAAGGCATCCTGGAAGTCTGCTCTGAATACTAAAGATTTATGTCAACAAGATTAACTTTTATAATCCTTGCTTGCATGGTATTTAGACATTATGTAGATTAATGGATCTCATTCCTACAGCTGTAGATCTCTGAAGTTCCTTCACAGTGAACTTTATTTCCCCTTGGCTTTAACTAATTGAAGATAACTTTTCTACATAAATGCTCATGGCATTAGCTGTGAAAACTCCCAGAGTCAGACAAGGGAACAGCCCTTATTTGTCAGGAACTTGTGTGATTTAGTTCAGTGATGTAATTGGTAGATATGAACTAAACCCACAATTTTATGAAAACACATACAAAGTGAAATGTACTGTCAGAACAAAACACAAAACAAAGCAGTTCTTTCCCAGATTTACTGCAACACTTAACAGCTAAAACATCTATCACTGAGGACATCTCATTGGTAAAGATACATGACATGAAGACAAAGACCGTTGTAGAGCTGAATGAAAATAGCTTTAAAGACAAAGTACTTTGTTTAAAAAAAAAAAAAAAAGTTCCTTTCTTCAAAACTAGGATTAAACAAAGTGGGAGAAAGCACATTTTTTTTCCAGTGCAAGCATGTTCTATTATCCTATCCTAATCTAATATTAGTTCCTTATGTGCTCCATCAAAGTTATCCACGTCTAATCAAAGAAAAAATTACTATAGTTCTACTTATTAACACAGCAAAGCAGAAATAGGAAAGATCAACTTCCTTTCATTTGCCACAGCCTAAAATAATACACATGAATTTTTGTCATAGTTATCTTAAAGAATGGTCTTTTTTTTTAGACCATTGCAACCTTAATCCTGGGTTACAGTTTCATAGATTCATTAATGACTTGCAATTGCTATAAAATGAATCTCTATGTAATCTCCCATCTAGGTCAAGATGTGTTTATCATCATCAATATTAGAAAATATCCCTTTTTTTTTTTTAGTACTGCCTTGTTTTATCATTCTACCATTATCCCTTGTGGAAGGCCTTTTTTCAGATTAAAGAACATGTAAACACAAGGAATGTCATTCTGCCTTACAACAGCTGTCCTTCTAGCTCTATAGTCTGTCCCTGGCAGAGGCAACAGAGGATATGGCTTAGGGAAAACCTTGCCAGTATCTGTGGTCTATTCCTGTCTTATTCCTCTAACATCCATTTTTAGATTCCTGCCCAAACGTTTTGATCCCTGACTATTCTATTTATTGACCTGATTATTTATTATTAAAAGGGCCTTTTTGTATGGAAATATTTTGTCCATAAAAAAGCTACATATTAGATTTTGAACTGAGCATCTTAATGCTGCCTCTCCCCTCCCCAAATTTTATTCCATATCCCTTCTTCTACCTGTTTTGAACCCTTTCTAATTTTTCCAAAATCTCTCCAACTTTAGACTTCAGAACTGGATGAAATAACAGTTGCACTGACTTAAGGGTAGACATGGCACTTTGGGACATGGTTTAGTCTAGTCTACCCTTAATTGGTTTAGTGTGGACTTGGTAGTGTAGGTTAATGGTTGGACTGGATGATCTTAAAGGTCTTTTCCAACCTAAACGATTCTATGATTCTATAATTGAAAAAGGCAACATTGCCTATTTCTTCTTGGTGTTCTCCTGTTTACTTAGCTAACACTCCTGTGCACTCTAGAATCATACAGGGATTTCACGTTCAGCTGGTAAGCTATTACTTCCTCCCAGCTACCCCTTTCCAATGGAATGGCATGTCAGCCTTCATTCACTGGTGGCCAAGTCTATTCTGCTTCTGGAGCATTCATCTATGGACTGCTATAGCACAGTGGAATGCAGACTAAATTGAATTTGCTATATGAAGTGTACATGTTTATAGCATATTTATGCTTCTTCTCTCTAAAGGGTTTATTTACTTACATTGGGTAATTTTCTTTGTCTTTGAAATAAGATTGGTTAAGGGGTAATTGTCCTTTCCAAGATAAATTGTCATTTTATTGTTTCAGAACCTAACTGTTAATCGCATCTGATTTCTGTACTGCAGCACACTAACATAAGACAGCACAAAGATACCTTGTCTTCAAGGCACAGACACCTTTGCATTTGTCCCATTGATTTTTCAGTTTTCTGTAAAAGACAGATATTTCCTAGAACCCTGGCCAATTCAACGAACAGATCTATCACGTTTATAACTATTGGACTTAACTGTTAATCAGTAGCTTTATTAATGAAGGAACAAAAAAGGTTGAGGACATGTGTACTGTTGTCTTAAATAAGTTGTTTTAAAAGTAGACAGACAAATGTGCTGAGACAGCGATGAAAGTAATGCAGACATTCTAGATAAGTTATGTATTATTGTATTCCTAAGCCTAATGAGATTCCTCTCTGTGCTGATATTGACCATTACTGAAATACCTTGACATTGCCAGCTCATAATCCAATGAACTCATCTACCTGTGTTATTTAGGTGTGACCTTCTCCCTGATTTCCTCTTACCTGCTGTATTGCTTTCAGATGTCCTATCTACAAAACTAGTTTCTGCTCAATATTTCAGTGCCTCCATCCATTTTCCACCACTTCCCAACTGCCCTTATTCACTTTGCCAAAGAACCTTTCTGCATCCCACACTTAGCGCTAGTGACTTTTCCTTGTCAATCTTTCTCTATACTGTTCCCCTTTTCCTGCCATTCCCAACACAAGGAAGGCAATAGAGAAGGAATATGATCAGAGGTGTTCAGAGTTCCCACAAAAACCAGATCCAGCATATTTTGCAACGGTTTATGGTAGAATTAAGTAACGAAAGAGCCTTAGTTGGTATCTCCAGCTTCAGAAATTCTTCCTCCAGCAACTTACCTCTTGTTGCCTGGAATTGTTCTGAGATGGACTTGATGCCTGAAACAAACAGGACTGGTACTCTCCAGTTTCTTCATTATTTCCTTTGTTGTTGTAGGGGGCAGAAATTTTGGAAAGGAAGCAGATGATGAAAAGGGGGTTGTCAATCTCTAGCTGCCAAAAGGCACCCTGCTTCCTTGCACTTCTTCAGTGTCTCCCCTAGCTGCATAGTGGATAGAAGAGATGATGGCATAGGCAATGGCAGCAGAGATTGCACTCAGGGTGAGGGGGGTGTGTGGGGGGGGTGTCACTGCACCTTCCCCTCTGGGACCAGATGGGCTTCCTCTGCTATGGCTTTAATTTTAGCTTTGACACCAGCCATTCTTCCTTTCTGCTTTTAAATTGTGTTATCACACATTTTATCACTAGTACTGTATAGCTCACTGCATGCTTAATGTTCTAGTTTGTCCTAATGGAGGAGGGGGTAGGACAGAATCTCTGGAAAGATCAATCATGGTAAATTTGCCCTTAGTGTCCCGTAAGAGTAACACCAATAGCAACTGCAGGCTGCTAACTCTGACAAAGTCTTAATCCACCTGCCTTCATGGTTTCCAGAGAAGTTTATATTCCTAAAACAAAATATTTCCTTGCTTATGACACCTATCACATATTCCCCACTCTCCTGAGGATAGTAAGGTCTGACATAGCACCTCTGCAAGTAGGAGCAATATAAGTCAAAGTATAGTAGTCTTAAAGCACTATTAGTAGTTGTATATACTGCCTATCTCCACTGATACTTCTTTTCATCCATCAACTGCTCTTCCTTTCTGCCCCTTATATGTTATTTACTGCATGCTTGTATGATGTAGAGAAAGTTTTCCCTCTCAGATGGAGATAATTCTATTGAGATATGAAACATTTAATACTGTGCAGCAAGAGAGGCTCATGTATCAAGGATGTCATTTCTGTCTAACCTGATCCTTAATTCTACTTAGATTCTATAGATAGTTGAACCAGACAAAAATGTTAAGTGACATGCTGAATTTAAGCAGCATATACTTACAGTCAGTTTCTTTTTGTCACCAACTTCACATTTTCACAAACCATTACAAGCTCACCTGTTGCACAGCACTAGCTGAATTGGTAATTAGGGTGCCAGAAATACTGAAGAGTGAGCAGTACAATTTTAATTGTGCAAACTGCTCTGGCTGTACCAGTGGAACGCCTGTATAAGACAGTGTTTATTGCACCATATCACATTAAAAAAAGTTACTTGAAGCTCTTAAGATATGAATAGTCTTGTCAACAAGCTTTTTGGAAAGAAAAATTTTAAAATTTTTAACATCTCTGTTTGACAAAGGCTGAAAGTGCCAAGCATGTGTGGTGGTTTGACCCTGGCTGGATGCTAGATGCCCACCAAAGCCCCTCTATCACCCCCACTTCTCAACTGGACAGGGGGGAGAAAATATAACAAAAAAGTTCATGGGTTGAGATAAGGACAGGGAGATCACTCAGCAATTACCATCACGGGCAAAACAGACTCGACTTGGGGAAAATCAGTTTAATTTATTACCAATCAAATCAGAGTAGGGTAATGAGAAATACAACCAAACCAAACCAACACCTTCCCCCCACCTCTCACTTCTTCCTTGGCTCAACTTCACTCCCCATTTTCTCTACCTCCTCCCCCTGAGCGGCGCAGGGGGATGGGGAATGGGGGTTGTGGTCAGCTCATCACATGCTGTCTCTGCTGCTCCTTCCTCCTCAGGGGCAGGACTCCTCACACTCTTCCCCTGCTCCAGAGTGGGGTCCCTCCCACGGGAGACAGTCCTCCATGAACTTCTCCAACGTGGGTCCTTCCCACAGGCTGCAGTTCTTCACAAACTGCTCCAGTGTGGGTCCCTTCCATGGGGTGCAGCCCTTCAGGAGCAGACTGCTCCAGTGCAGGTCCCCCATGGGGTCACAGCCTCTTTCAGGCACACCTGCCTGCTCTGGTGTGGGGTCCTCCCCAGGTTGCAGGTGGATATCTGCTCCACCATTAACCTCCATGGGCTGCAGGGGCACAGCTGCCTCACCATGGTCTGCACCACGCGCTGCAGGGGAATCTCTGCTCCGGCACCTGGAGCACCTCCTCCCCCTCCTTCTTCACTGACCTTGGTGTCTGCAGAGTCGTTCCTCTCACATATTCTCACTCTTCGCTCCAGCTGCAGTTTGAGTCCTGGTGGTTTTGATTTGGTTTTGGTTTTTTTTTTCCTTAAATATGTTATCACAGAGGTGCTACCACTGTCGCTGATTGGCTTGGCCTCAGCCAGCAGCGGGTCCGCCTTGGAGCTGGCTGGCATTGGCTCTATTGGACATAGGGGAAGCTTCTAGCAGCTTCTCACAGAAGCCACCCCTTTAAGCCCCCTGCTACCGAAACCTTGCCACGCAAACCCAATACAGCACGGAAAATCATCATAGGCCTTATTATCTTGTGTAATATCTGTCTATTGTATCTATATTAATCTTTGGTCTTGTACTTTAACCTCAAGTTTTTATGGGCGGTCCTTCTTGGTACATATTCACTCTTTAGTAGAGGATATAGACATTACTCGTCACATTTTGTTGAAATATTTTGAAAAGGATCCACAACTTCATACATCTCTGAGCAAACCATAGAAGGTAGGTATTGCTTCTTTGAAGGGATGGACTTGTAACTCCTCTTATTTTAGAGTGGACATCTGTGGATGATGTTCAGTGGGTCCACACTTTTCTCCAATGTGCCTTTGACAGAAGCTTTGTCTTTGTAAGTAGCCAGAAGTGAATTGCAGTAGAATAGATAAGAGTTTCCCAGAGAAACACTTATTGCTTCCTTAATCAGTTTGTCCAAGCCAAACACAGGGAAAATGCCTCCCAGGAAGGGTAGGCAGCCATATGTTGCTGTAGCCCTTGTTGTCTATATTCACCATTTGCGTTTCCACTTTTGTTTAATTTTTTTTTCCCCCTATTTTTCACTTGATTCCTGATCTCACTCACTATTGAAGATAGTTGGGCAGGAGAGAGTCCTTCTCAGCAACATTTGGCTGGAGGAGAGCTCTGAGACCTTGGAAAGCAAGTGCCTGGGGGCAAAGAGGTACGCGTGGATTAGAAAAGGGAACAGAGGTGAAATTACTTCCACAGGCCCCAAAATGCTACCCCTCACACAGAGCAGGTATTTCAGATGTTGAAATATTGCACAGTCTACCTGGTAGAAGATCCACATTTAGTCTCATATTCACTGCAGGCAGTAATTGCAATAATCATGGAAGTGATAAGAAAGACGTTATAACTGTTTAGTTTGTCTTTGGTTGTTGTCTGTGTAGGATGAGACTTTGAAAATTTCTGCTCATTAGCAGTATTGAAATTGAAGAAAGTGTTCATCTTTCAACATAGCCCAAAAACCAATTAAAATAAAATAACAGCTAAGATTTGGTAATTACAGAGAGTTTTTAATCCTATCTTCAGAAAAAAAGCCTTTTAAATTCTCACAGTAACAATGAATTTAATTTTGATGTCTGCATTGCCTTTTTCAATAGCAGCTGATTCTTTTTTATTTAAAAAAGTGGTGAAAAGAAACGTCATGCACACCATCATAATAAGTGCACAGACATATCTTCGTGCATGTACCTCTTCATTAACTTTTACTTTCATTATCCCATTGAAGATAAAATACTACTGGATTTGAAATGAAGGTGGACACTGGACATTCTTAAAATTCATATGATGAAATTTACATTCTCACTGAATAGAGAACATTTATACATTTTTATCCATTTTCCTTACATTTGCACTATCACTGTCTGTGCAAGCTGACTTTATATTAGTAGGTATTATCTATTTATTATGAAAACAGTACAAAATTCTTTGAACTGAAGTAGAAATGTAGCATTTCACTGTTTCTGCATGATGAGAATATATTTTTGAGAGGGTAACACACTATTTGTTTCTGAAAGTTAAAAATAAAAGTCTTTCTATCTTTCTCTGAAAGTATTAATGTTGTACTGTCAGGAAAGATTACTGTCCAGAACTGAGCAGCTGTGTGATTTATTCTCTGCAGATATACCATAACATTTGGTTATTAAAGAAACACAGAGTTTCTGGAGATGGAGCATTAGCTTTGCTTTAAACATGTTTTGTCATTCTTTTCTTCTTCCTTGAATAGGAAATAGAAACAGAACTGAACCTTCTTAGACTTTGCTCACACAGAATAAATACTATTATAAAAACAAAAGATTATTAGCAATTAAATCAAGGTCTGATAGAAAATAAATAAATTGGTTTAATCATTTTAGACAAAAATATATTCCAGTTTATATAGTATGTCATGTATGAAAAAGTATGTCACGAAAGTTATTTTAGTGCATTATGAGGCAAGGATAGTTCATCTCTCATATCAAATTAAATTAGTACCTTTTTTGGCAATGAAGTTCAGAATTAAAATATTTTAATGTATTCACTATATGTCCTGAAATCATTCGTAGAATCTAAATCACTTTAAAAGCTCATAAATATGAATAAATGTGGTTTTTTTATTAGGTTTGTTTGACTTCTGTTTTTAAAGATGATAACAAAAAATGAATCATCCAGCAATGTATCCATCATGTGAGATGACAGCCATATTACTAGAAAATATCATTAATAAGAAATTGTAATACTTATAATTAAAAATAATTGCCAATGACAAAGGGTAGATAGCATACTTAATACTTTTTCAAAACAATCTAGACTACTTATTTAGATGGAATTCTTCTCTTGAAAACTGTGGGAAGAGGTTTGAGATTAAATCCTAGAGAATTAATTTTAATGCAATTTTCTAAATTTCCACTCTTAGTAAAATGTTCTGATTGGAGAAAAAAATCTGCAATTTTTTTCAAAATACTTGAAAAGTTTGGAGCAGTAAAAATTAATTCCATACAAGGTGTCTGTCAGGTGTCGCGTATATGTTTCAGTCAAACTTTGAAATTATGCATTTCATTAAATTACTAAAATATCACTTATTTCATTAGTAGATGAAAGTTATACATAGACCTTATTAGTTGGAGCCATTGTAATTATTAATGCAAAAGAATACATAAAATTATTTTTGCTAGCAAGTCTCTAAATTTGCTCCTTAACGACAGATTAATACACATCACTTTATGGAACTCTCACTTAGTTTTCCAGTTGAGACTGTTCCATGAAGCTGACAAAAGCAGTAGTCACTTCCCAGATTGACCAGTTTTCCTAAGAGAACATTTTTTATACATGCTACAGGGTGGCTAAGGCAGAGGTATTCCAAGTCTTTTTGACTTATATTGCTGAAACTCAGATCCACAGAACCAGTCTCTCTTGGTACCTCTCATTTCTCCAAGGTTTCAAAGAATACCTCTGAAGATGAGAAGAAAACTGTTCTTCCCAATGTCAGTGTCACCGTGGAACTATTCCTGGAGTTGACCCTAGCACCCTCTTCCATCATCCCTGATTCAGGTAAAAAGGAGGTAAAAGATCTTCTGAGTACCATGAGACCATGCTGTAATTTTTACCTTAAGGCATCCCATCAGAGATTTGAAGATGAATCCTTTGATTTCCCCCACTCCTCCAAAACATCTTAGTAAATAGACCTGATGTAGGTTAAAAGTAGCTCAAAGGTCTAAAGGCATTCAAAAGGGGGACAGTTTAACCAAACAGCAAAAGAAATTTCTTCTTTTCTTTACTTTCTAACCATCTGGGACAAATGACCAAGCAAAATAGAGAGGAAAGCATACTTGGAGTATATTTGTGTATAATAAAGTTCCCAGAAGGGAAAAGAGCCAAAGGAAGCTCTACCTCAAGCTTACAGAGTTGTTGGGTACAGAGGAGCATGGACTAAGGGCTTGTCTTGCAACTTTTGAAATTACTATTAATCTCATCAGTAAAATGTTTCTTCATGTATTATTCCTGCCTGTAAGCCTGACCTCGGTGCCGGGAAAGATTATGGAGCAGTTCATATTGAGTGAACTCAACAGGCAAGTGCAGATGGACCAGGGGATCAGGCCCAGCCAGCATGGGTTCATGACCAACCTGATCTCCTTTTATGACCTGGTGACCCACCCGGTGGATGAAGGAAAGGCTGAGGACGTCATTTACCTGGACTTTAGCAAAGCCTTTCACACCGTCTCCCATAATATTCTCCTTGGGAAGCTGGCAGCTCATGGCTTGGACAGGCATACTCTTCTCTGGGTAAAAAACTGGTTGGATGGCTGAGCCCAGAGAGTAGTGGTGAATGGAGTTAAGTCCAGTTGGCAGCTGGTCACGAGTTGTGTTCCCCAGGGCTCTGTTTTGGGGCCAGCCTTGTTTAATATCTTTATCGATGATCTGGATGACGGGATTGAGTGCACCCTCAGTAAGTTTGCAGACAACACCAAGTTGGGTGGGAGTGTTGATCTGCTGGAGGGTAGGATGGCCCTGCAGAGGGACCTGGACAGGCTGGACCGATGATCCGAGGCCAACTGTATGAGGTTTAACAAGGCCAAGTGCCGGGTCCTGCACTTCGGTCACAACAACCCCATGCAATGCTAGAGGCTTGGGGAAGAGTGGCTGGAAAGCTGCCTGGCTGAAAAGGACCTGGGGGTGTTGGTAGACAGCCGGCTGAACATGAGCCAGCAGTGTGCTCAGGTGGCCAAGAAGGCCAACAGCATCTTGGCTTGTATCAGGAATAGTGTGGCCAGCAGGAGCAGGGAGGTGATTGTGCCCCTGTACTTGGCACTGGTGAGGTCACACCTGGAATACTGTGTCCAGTTTTGGGCCCCTCACTACAAGAAAGACATTGAGGTGCTGGAGTGTGTTCAGAGAAGGGCAAGGAAGCTGGTGAAGGGTCTGGAGCACAGGCCTTATGAGGAGCGGCTGAGGGAACTGGGGTTGCTTTGTCTGGAGAAGAGGAGGCTGAGGGGAGACCTTATTGCTCTTTAAAACTCCCTGAAAGGAGGTTGTAGTTGAGGTGGGTGTTGGGCTCTTCTCCCATGTAGTTAACGATAGGACAAGAGGAAATGGGCTCAAGCTGCGCCAGGGGAGGTTTAGGTAGGAAATTAGGAAAGATTTCTTCACAGAAAGGGTAGTCAAGCATTGGAACAGGCTGCCCAGAGAGGTGGTGGAGTCACCATCCCTGGAAGTGTTCAAAAAATGGGTAGACGTGGCACTCTGGAACATGGTTTAGTCTAGTCTACCCTTGATTGGTTTAGTGTGGGCTTGGTAGTGTAGGTTAATGGTTGGACTGGTTGATCTTAAAGGTCTTTTCCAACTTAAACGATTCTATGATTCTATTCTATGATTCTCTAACCACCATTTTTTCCAGTAGTGAAGCAATAAAATGTTCAAAATGCCAGGTTTCACAATACATCTGTAATGTACATTAAATAGATGTAGGTCTGCTGGCATAGAATTACATAGCTTACACAGTATCACAGAGTGATTGAGGTTGGAAGAAACCTTCCATCAAGTCCAAACCCCTGCTCAAAGCAGGGTCAGCTAGAGCAGGTTCCTCAGGGCCTTGTTCATTTGGGCTGATGTATCTCCAAGAATGAAGGCTCCACATGCTAAGATTACCATTTCATCTTAAAACCTCACACATGCAGAAACACTGACCAAACTAGATGTATTCAGATGGCTCCGTCATTAATATTTATACAGGTTAGATGTAGCGCAGTATCTGTGAAGGACTAAAAAGTTTCCTCTTTCCAGAAATTTCATTCTGGGACAGAGGCCTGTCATGATGCAAAATCACACAAATGTTGGCCATTAACAGGCAAGTGCTGATGGGAGGAACACACTTTCCTCAGATCTACACAGCGATGCAGGCTTTCTCTGGCTCCTCACAGCTGGTGCACAGGCTTTAGGAGCTAGAGGGAATATGAAATAGTGGACACTGAACACTGAACAACCATAGAAGGAATTAGTGGATTTGTGGGAAATGTGGTGTGAAAATCCTCACTATCCCAGTTAAATCTAACTCCACTGAAAAAGTTGGCAGCAGAATAGAAAATGAATAAATTAGGTGTTTACTCAAAGCGGCACAGTAACTCAGCAGACAAGCCACTAGAACTCCATAACCCTCCAGAGCTTAATCTATAACAAAATTTGATCCTTTCTCTTAAAGATACCTTCCTCCTTTGCACTAAAACCACCTTGAATAAAAGACTAGGAGAGTCATCTTTCATTTACTCTCTTTCTCAGATAAATAAAGCATGTAATTTGGAAAGTCAATATTTACCAGAACTTTTCACTATGCAGTCACATCTCAAATGACAAAGCTCTTTACTTTTAATTTCCTACCTATCACAAAACATAGCTCTCATCAGAAGATTCAAGTTGTTTGCAAAGGAAATATCTTTATACCTTGCTCATCCATAGGCCTGTTACAAATACTACAAGCTGGTGACTGCTGGTAAGCTTTAGTGGTATCCAGAGTATTCTGAGTTCATTTTATTACTCTGTACAAGTTAGTATTCCAGTGTAAGTCTGACTATTTTTTTAAACCTCTGATTCATCGTTGCCATCCCATAAGTCTAAGTTCTCAAGAAAATGAAACAAAACAAAACATGGTTACTTCTATTTTATTATGACTCTTCTGCAAACATGAAATGAGAAGTCATGGAACATTGTTTTACCATCTGTTCAGCAAGGTCTTTGACTTTAAGAATTTAGATAAGCTGGACAACTATCCAGAATTTTAAGTGCTTATTATACCTGATCTTCAGGGACCTTCATCATTATTCAGTTTTTCTGCCTTTTTTTCTCTTTGAAACTTGTATGACTGTTCATGTTTCATTGTATATTATATATTCATAAAGTCTTTGAACATGAAACAAATTATTCTTTCTCGTAAAATTCTGTAACATTTGTCTCAGCTATTCTACAGCAACACAGCTGGTCTCTGTGGTATGCAACTGTAAGATAACTTCAAGTCTTTCGTCTGACTTCAGCTACAGATAAAGCTGGAATGACTCCATCAAGTTACTCTGATTTTACTGGTGTAAAAACTATTGGGAACAGAACTACATTCACCAAATGACAACAGTCTTTTCTGTGTTTATTTACATAAGCTTAGCATAATTTGACTCCCAATGCATTAGCTCCATGTGTTTGCAACTGCGGTTTTACAAGGTAAAAAAAAACAGCGTAGGACCTTCCTCCCTATCACCTTTTCTATCCCAATATAATAGAATTTCCCAATATACTGCAAAATCAAATCCTACCACGGGTCCCATTTTCACTTGCACTAGTTGAACATCAAGAGCCAAAAGTAGCATATGCAATCAAGAACAAGATCTGAAGAAAGGGCAAGAGGATGGGCAAGTTAGATGGCATATAAGGAGGAATATAATTTTCACTCTTCTGAAAGTACATCTCAAAGGTAGGGCCAGCTATAGGGACCTGTGGCATGATCATACCTGTATATTGTATGTTATACTGACTAATGAGAGGCCTACAATCTCCTTGGCAGTTTCCCTGGGAAAGCTTATATGGGGAAATAAATGTCCACGTAGGGAAAACAGGATCAGTGTCCATAAGCCAGCAACACACCTTTGTGGCAAAAAAGGCAACAGCCTCCTGGCTGCATTAGGAAGACAGTTGCCAGCAGGTCAAGGGATGTGATCCTTACTCTCTACTCAGCACTGGGGTAGTTGCATCTGGAGTGTTGTGTCCAGTTCTGAGCTCCCCAGCATGAGAAAAATACAGACATACTAGAACAATTCCAGTGAAAGTCCATGAAGATGACGAAGGGATTGGAGCATCGTTCATGTGAGGAAAGGCCGACAGATCTGCGACTGTTCAGCTGGAAGGCCAGAGGGAAATACATGATGGGAGGGAATGAAGAAGACAGAGCCTTCATAGTGCTCACTGAGACAAGAGGCATTGAGACAATGAGCACAAAACCACATGGAATTCCATCTGCAGATTCTGAGGGTGGTCAAACACTGAAACAGGTTGCGCAGAGAGGTTGTGGAGTCTCCAGCCTTGGATATATTCAAAACCCGACTGGACATTGTGCTGTGCAACCTGTTCTACCTGATCATGCTTGGTTGGGCAGGTGGACTAAATGGCATCAACAGGTCCCTTCTAAACTCAATCATTCTGTGAGTCTGTGAAAGGCATAGCTCAACAGTAGGTGATGCTCTGTGTGAAGCCACAAAATGAAGTAGAGGGGAAATGTAGATATTTCCATCATGAACTAATCTATTGTGGAGATGGTGTGATATATAGGCTTCTGAAACTATTTTTCCCCTCCTCCTTGTAAAATTTGGCTTTACAGCCTAGATCTAATGATTCTGTATCCTGAAGCTAAAATCATCAAGCCATAAACTATCCTGAACTAGTGTAATGTCTTTTTTTTAGAGTAACCTTTGAGATTATGCTCAACAGAAATTAATTTGTTCTGTTTTTGCAGGTGAAAGATTAATTTTCTGTATTTAATCTAGCTAGAGTCTCTAAGGTGTCAGTAGTTTACTCTTGGTAGGTTTTGATTTCCAAGAGCTTAGAAACTAAAAGGTAAAACAACAACTATTCAATCCCAGTGAATGGGAAAAAAAGGCAATATTCTAAAGCAGGACTTCTCATCTTTGTGAAGTATGCAATATTAACTGATAGTTTGGCAAAATTGCTTTCTTAATCTTGTTCTAAAAGATGCGTCCAGAACAGAACCTTATAAAAACTCACTTTAAATGTCAGTATTCATGTCCACACTCAAGGCTCTTTAACTCCAGACCAATGTAAGTGCATCTGTTTTACTGTGTCACTTGCCCTTCAAAATCCTGTTGCTGTCCAACAAGCCCTAATAGCGCTCCAACTAATCCATATGCACTTCCTTGCTTACACTGTGATCCCTTGCTTCACTTTACTTGGAACTGCCATCCAGCATGACCCTATAGCATCCCCACAGATATCGCTACACCAACATGACCACCAGAAAGCAATAAATCCCAACTTGGTGGCAAAGCCATTATATTGGATTTGCATGGCAAGGTTTTGGGAGCAGGGGTGCTACAGGGGTGGCTCCTGTGAGAAGCTGCTAGAAGCTTCCCCTACGTCCAACAGAGTCAATGCCAGCCAGCTCCAACACGGACCCACCGCTGGCCAAGGCTGAGCCTATCAGCGATGGTAGCAGTGCCACTGTGATAACATATATAAGAAGGGGGGAAAAAAACATGAGCAACGGCAGCTGAAGAGAGGAGTGAGAATATGTGAGAGGAATGACTATGCAGACACCAGCGCCAGTGAAGGAGGGAGGAGGTGCTCCTGGTGCCGGAGCAGAGACTCCCCTGCAGCCCGTGGTGAAGACCATGGTGAGGCAGGCTGTGCCCCTGCAGCCCATGGAGGCCCACGGCAGAGCAGATATCCATCTGTAGCTCATGGAGGACCCCATGCCTCAGCACATGGATGCCCAAAGAAGGCTGTGACCCCTGCCTGCACTGGAGCAGGCTCCTGGCAGGACCTGTGGACCCGTAGAGAGAGAAGCCCATGCTGGAGCAGGTTTGCTGGCAGGACTTGTGACCCCATGGGAGACCCACGCTGGAGCAGTCTGCTCCTGAAGGACTGCTCCCCATGGAAGGGACCCACACTGGAGCAGTTTGTGAAGAACTGCAGCCTGTGGGAAGGACTCATGTTGGAGAGGTTCACGGAGGACTGTCTCACACAGGACGGACCCCACAGTGGAGCAGGGGAAGAGTGTGAGGAGTCCTCCCCTTGAGGAGGAAGGAGCAGCAGAGACAATGTGTGATGCACTGACCGCAATCCCCATTCCCCGTCCCCCATTCCTCGTCCCCCTGCAGCACCTGGGGGGAAGAGGTAGAGAAAATGGGGAGTGAAGTTGAGCCCAGGAAGAAGGGAAGGGTGGGGTGAAGGTGTTTTAAGATTTAGTTTTTATTTCTCATTACCCTACTCTGATTTGATTGGTAATAAACTAAACTGATTTCCCCAAGTCGAGTCTGTTTTGCCCATGACCGTAACTGCTGAGTGATCTCTCCCTGTCCTTATCTTGACCCATGAGCTTTTCATTATATTTTTCTCTCCCCTGTCCAGCTGAGGAGGGGAGTGATAGAGTGGCTTTGGTGGGCACCTGGCATCCAGCCAGCATCAACCTGCCACAGCCATGATTCCAAGTGCCCTATTCCTCTCAGAGGCCATGAAGTCATGACAGGGATCAGATACAGACTTTAACCAGGCATCATCATCCACAGAATTTAGTCCTGAAACATCCAATATGTCACTGAACAAACTAATGGAATTAAAAAACCTAGAGAGTTTAGCATCTTGCTTTAGGAATCCCTGAACCCCATGTCAATGGATGTTATAAAAACATTCTGGGGTGTTGTGGGTTAACCCCGTAGGCAGCTCAGCCCCACACAACTGCTTGCTCTCTCTCCCCCTTCTCGCTTTCACCCTTTTTTGGAAAGGTAAAAGTGAGAAAAAGCATGAGTTGAGATAAGGACAGTTTAATACGTAAAGCAAAAGCTGTGCACACAAGCAAAGCAAAACAAGGAATTCACTCACTACTTCCCATTGGCAGGCAGGCATTCAGCCATCTCCAGGAAAGCAGGGCTCCATCACATGTAACAGTGACTTGGGAAGACAAACACTATCACTCCGAACATCCCCCTCTTCCTCCTTCTTCCCCCCCAGCTTTTATTGCTGAGCATGACATCATATGGTATGGAATATCCCTTTGGTCAGCTGCAGTCAGCTGTCCCAGCTGTGTCCTTTCCCAACTTCTTGTGCACCCTCAGTCTACTCACTGGCACCGCAGCGTGAGAAACAGAGAAGGCCTTGACTCTGTAAGCATTGCTCAGAAATAGCTGAAACATTAGTGTGCTGTCAACACTGTTTTGGTCACAAATCAAAAACACAGCACCATACTGACTGCTATGAAGCAAATTAACTCTATCCCAGCAAAAAAACAGTGCACGGGGAAATGTTACTATATGCTTTTATACCCCTCCCAGATATTTGCAACTCACTATTGTGAAAGTTTATATAGATGGACTCCTGTATGACTTAGTAGTACCATTTTTATACAACGATGTCTTCTGATGGTTTTAAACTTTCACTTCCAATACTTTTTATAGAACCAGAGAGTCCTGTAAATTGTATATACAACAGAGGGTATCTGGTTTTCATATGAGCAATGTCACAAACCTACACCAGAATCTGCCAACATACCTGGAGTGTAGCACACTCTTTTCAAGCCCCTTTTATTATCCAGATGCAGATTTGCAGAATCTTGCAGGTTGTAAGATTCAGAATCCTATAGTTTGCAGACACCATCATGTACTTTCCAGACAAAGTTCTTTGCTTTACTTCACATCTTAATTTGTATTACAAAATTGAAAGTCTGGTTAAATTCTTCAGGATGTTAAAGCAGCCCTACCTAAAGATATGTGTCTTGTCAGATTTTATCCTGGCATGTGAATGTAGATGATGACACAGTACTTTGGGAATAACCATGTCTCTGAAACTATATACAGAGGGATTGTATTTCTTTTTACAGAAATGTTTTGTAGGAATGTTAATACTTGCTATAGGATTCAGATTACTTTTCACACCTTGAGTGAGGATTGTTTAGAAAAAGCAAAAGAAAAAGTTTAAGACTGACTTTAATACAGAAGTTGCTATAACAGATGCACTAATGATAGAAAAAAGTATCTTAAACCTACGTTAGCAAAGCACTGGGACATATGGTTGACATTACTAAAGACACATTTAAGAACCCTACAGGTTCAGATATACTAAAAAAATATGTGAGAAGATCAACTCAGTCAAATATTTTTTCAACCTGTCTATATCTATTTGATACTTCTCATTGTCTTGTTACATAAGATGTTCTGTACTATTATATCAGTGGTGTCATTCTAGAACATAAACAAATCAAAGGCTGTCTTATCAGTAAGCATAATACAAGTAGATATATGTCTGATTATACTATGCAAGTTGCTCTGTTTTGGGTCTAAATAAATTACCTTTTTCTAAACTTCTCTCTGAGAATGAGTACATCTTTTGCTTGTGTGCAATTTTTCTTCCACAAGCTTAGATTGAATTTTAGGACACTATTCCCCAACAAAGAGTATGTTTTTCATGTTTCATTTTAGCAGAGAAGAAATTAAAAAAAATAACCCGGGAAAACACAGTGAAAAAAAGATATTTAAAGAATTATACAGTGATTTTTTTCTGTATCTGAATTTATTCACTCCTTTTAAGGAGGCTAATCTCCATTTTTGCAATCTATCTGATTAGTAGGAAGATATTATTGCCTGTTCAATTTTACATGTTATTCTATAAGTTTATAGCAAAACCACATTTTTACTATCAGAAGAATAAGTTAAGAATGGCATTGCACAGAAAATGAGAAGCAGTTCAAATTTAACAAATAATTTTTTCAAAGGCTCCAGGATTACACCGCATTACACTGAACTGTATGCATATACACTTTTACTCTGATCCTGGCAAATAAAATTTATATGTGAACTTTTTCAAATACCAAAGTGGAATTTTGCTAATACCATTCTTATTTTTGCAAAATTTCATTAGGATGTCTTATGTGTATAATACTTGTAGTTTACTTATAACATTTTTAATTTAACAGTTCTTTCAGGTGTAAATATTCATCAAATTTAAATTAGTGAAGGCTTTCAAGGACAGTGACAAGCAAAAGACAAAATATATGTACAAATATAACACATATAAAAGAAAACAAATAAACCACCAATTGCAAAGTCATCTATCTTATATCTGACATTATTTCTATTATTATGCACACTGTATCTAATACCTCTGTTCTTAGCTATATCAAGAAATACAATTCCTGTCTTTGTTTGCACTCCATCATCATTTTCCTCTGAAAAGACGTAAGTAAAGCACCAGTTCAGCAAATCTGCTGTTCTTTTATCCTTCCTACCCATTTTCAGCTATAATTTCAGTGGAGCAATTTTCTATCTTCAATCTCCCGTAAACATATTTGAAGAACAATTTACTATTAGCTGAAAAGCACTCTGCAATTCAATGATTAGTGTATTTTTGCGTCCCTGATTCTCCTTTTAGTAGTTTTCTGATCATTTTTGTGTCTCCTTAGCAGACAGCTTGTATTTTGAAAACCTTACATTAATACTTTACTCTGAGGTCAAAAAGCTCTGCCTAACCTGGATTCAAGGCTTGAAGACCACCCTTTCAATCTATAACTCTCAGAAGGTAGTGCAGTAGCATTACTGTTAAAGAGAAAAAAATAATCACATAAAAAAAATTGTTCTTTGTCATGCACATTAAAATATGACCTATTTATCTGTGTAAGCATTCATACAGCTGTCATCATCTCAGCATTTATCTGCTTCCTAACTATTTAAACAGAGTAACATATCTAATTGCATTTCTCTTCTTATGTCCCTTCTGAAGGAGACACAGTTGGATTACTGTGACAGGAAGTTACAAAGGGAAAATACGTACAAGAAATAAAAGGTGTTTTTATTATAGGACATGTTAAAATTTAAGTGATTCTTACCTGCTGCATCAGCGGCCATCAATTCCTGTCCACAGGGAGATCTTGGTCCTCAGAAGCTCATGAGCCTCCCAGGACTTGCTGACCTCTCCAGCTGTGCCAGCAACTACTTCTGAATGGAAAGAAGTAATTTCTGAAGTTTGAGGGACTGGTCCATGGAGAACTCAATCTTTGAACTGCATTGTACAAATGTACACTTTTCCTTCTTTGTTACTTTTATTCCATCTTTGGAAATGGTGCTAATTTTTGACCCAGTAATTCAAAAATATCTGTAGGTATCATCCTATGTAGTCCAGTGATTCACACTTAAAAGAAAAAAAAAAAAAAAAACAAACAAGAAAAACCCCTGAAATATAACAAACAGAAAAAATGCCAAAGCTACTTCTGTGTCAACTTTTTAATGGGGATTTTAAGATGGTCAGATGTGCTGGTTAAAGATATCTTGGAAAAGACTTCTTGTGCTACAAACTTTGAATGTGAAGTTTTGAAAAGTTAAAAATCACAGTAGAAATATCTGCGGTACAAAAAGTAGTCTTTTTTATCATGCTAAACTTTCCTCAGATGTCATAGTCACAACAATTTTAATAGCTTTTGCCTAAGGGTTTGGGATATTTAAGCACCATTCTCTGTGTGTAGATTGGATTGGTCAAATGGGGAAAGAACTAATTTAGGAATATTATACTGAAGAAACATTCTACTGTTATATGCTAGGTCATATTACTTGTCATTTATGACTAGTTATTTATTCATGAAAATGTTCATAAATCCTTAAAGCATTACAAAATTAAACATAAATAAGGGTGTATCAAAAATTGGCTCTAGCTGTGTTTTGTTTTCCTTCACTACTTGCCATTTATTATTCTCTAGTTTTTAAAAGTTTCAGTCATCCAATTAAAGAAAATAAAAATATAATTTGATTTATGAGACATATAACACTCACTGAGTAGACAATGTAAACAGTTTGCAAAGAACACATAGCTGGAAAATATTTGAAAAATCATTCATTTTATCTGTGTGAATAATGAATACATCAGCCAGAAAGAGGGGGTAGTTTTGCATAATCTTTATAAACAGGAACAAAAAAGAAGACTTCAGTTCAGCCGAGAACTGGTTTCCAGAGAATAATTTAACCAGCAGCACTAATGACACTTGAAGAATTGTAGCATATGGTAATTCAGTGAAGTGTGTTCCCCTCAGTATTACATTTGTCTGTTCAAACACTATCAAAACTCATATACATGTATATATGCACATATATGCATGTATATATACATTCAGAATATATTAATGAAATATATATATCTCTTCAGCTCTAACGTAGTTATTTTCATTTCATTTTTCACTTTCCTTGTTGCCTACTCCCATCTGCAGAGAGTTCCTATGTAAAAGCCTACAAAATATTACAAAATATTGTTCTTAAAGAAGCCCAATAACAAAGTTCTTGAATATATGTGAGCATATTTTTACACATATATATTATCGACAGCATAAGTCAGCAGTACGGGCAGACAGAATACCATAAATTATTGATGATGATGAGCAGGAGGTGAGGTGTTTGTGAGCTGAATTACCTTCAGATTTTCCAGTTGTTTTCTGATGGGCATTAGAATGAAAAACGTTAACTATCTACATACAGCAGAGCATGGCTCGGATTACTTCATCCTTACGCCTCCCACACAGACGGTTTCGAGAGCTGTCACATACAATAAGGTATATGTTCCTCTATCTGACCCCGCCATTCAATTTTCTTCCACCATTCTTGGTTTTTTCCCTTATTTCTATGACTGTTTCTAAAATTGTCTCTTCGTATGAAAACTGTTTAAGAAACTTTGCACAAAACCAAACTATTGTAAACTACAGAAAAAGCCAAACTTGCCTTTTCAAAGGCGATCTAAATTTCTGATGTCTTTAAAAGTCTTTCTTCCATTACTTTGAATTATTACCACTGTTCTAATTTTTCTAGGAGTATAAAGATTCCTAGAATGACTACTAAAATAAATAAATAATTTAAAGGTCCTTTAGTAGGCCTTTTTTCTACTATTCAATTCTATTTAGCTTTGCCTATTATTTCAACCTAAATGGCAATATACCAGCAGCTCATCGCTCTACTGCACTGAATATGCCATTTCTTGTTTTATTTTCCCTATCCCTTCAGTAAATCCTAAAACGTGGTATTTTAAACCCCCAATGAATTTCCAATTCAGTGTCCTTGTCATTCTAATATTAATCTCATACAGTGCTTATCTTTGAAAACATGAAAAAAAGATGAAAGGGAAAAAGACATTAGAATTCTTTTTAATATATTATGCTATGCCATACCAGCAAAGGCTTATAGTTTTACTGCTGTCCTTAGTGATGAAACAGAACCATGTCTTCAACTCTCCTGGTTTCATGAAAGTTTCCACAGTTACCTGCCTCAGGGACTTTGTTCAATTTTATTTTAAAAATCTTGAGCTTTCATTAATGAGTTTTCAATTTCTAAGTTGTCTCTGTCAGCTGCAGCAGCAATATCAACTCTTAGAGAGTTCCTAGTTAAGATCTGCAAAGCTTGGGTTCTTGTTGGTTTGCTGTTATGTGACCGCAATTCAGCAAAACGTTGAAATGTAGTTATTAACTTCCCGTTACATGAAAACATACTGACTGACTGAGACTAATTTCATGTCTGAAATTAGAGACCTATACAAATCCCAGCAAGAATTTAGTTTTGTATTTGCAAAATTCTTCTAGAAACAGTGCTGCATTTCAAAAGAGCATGGAAATTTCAGCAATGCCACTCTACTTTCCTTTATTTTTTATGAAGAACATTTTGAGGGAAGATTTTTTTTTCCTTTAAGAAAGTTTTCACAGCAAAGGCACTAACTTTGTACATTGTTGTGTGAATCTTTGTGGTAGGATTAGAGTTTGCAACTGCTTATGTTTTTATAGATAATCTGTTCTTGACACACACACATGAGGCTGGTTCATTTTTTCCTTCAGGATAGTGGTGAAATTCAAGTTTTTTACTTGAATTGCTATAGAAAATCATGCACCTGGTTTGTCTATTCCTGCATCTACAGAATGCAGACTTGCAAACTTTTGAGCAATTCACAAAGTGTTATCTCTTTGGGCAGTTTATGGCAAGTAAAACCAATAGCTGGTATCCAGAAATTGTTTTCCATTCATATTTTGGTGTTGCTTAAAGAATACGTGATAAGGCTTCATGGATTGTTATTATTATTCATATTGTGGTAGTACTATGTAATTCTTACAAGAATGAAGGCCCCGCTATATGAAGGGTGTTAGAATACATGCTGCACTTACTTCCCTTGAAGACTTGCAGTTGAAAAGAGAGAATACAGATGTCCACTTCCTTGAGTTAGTACACTGGGAAGCACTGACCTTTGCAGGTGCTTTGCACCTCCAAAAGAGGAGCAATCGCTTCTGGCATTATCACTAAGTTTGCAAGTGAGAGAAGATTCCTGATGCTGTATGTTTAAGCTTACTTAAGTCACACAGATTCTCTACTGGGCCACTTGAAACAAATGATAAATGAATAATTCAAAAAGACATTAGTCTTCAGGCTGGAATTAGGGTTGCTGCCACCAATGGAAAGCTCATGTCACTCAACATGTGAGTTTTATCATCTCTTCCACATTTTACATACAAAATGTATTTCTGTGATGAATTATATTGCAACTCTGTGGAATTAGCATAGGATCAAGGAAGATCTTGAATAAAAATACTATTTGAATTTATTAATCAAGGGAATTTGTCTCAGTGTGGATACACAACTCTTAGAAACACAAAATCACAGAATCACAGAATCACAGGATGGTTGAGGTTGGAAGGGACCTCTGGAGGTCATCTTGTCTAACCTTCCTGCTCAAGCAGGGCCACCTGCAGCCAGTTGCCCAGGATCATGTCCAGATGGCTTTTGAATGTCTCCAAGGATGGAGACTCCACAACCTCTCTGGGCAACCTGTGCCAGTGCTCAGTTGCTCTCACATTAACAAAGTGTTTCCTGGTGTTCAGATGACACCTCCTGTGTTTCAGTTTGTGCCTATTGTCTGATCCTGTCACTGAGCACCAGTGAAAACAGCTTGCTTTCCTCCCTTCAGGTATTTATAGACATTGATGAGTTCCCCCTGAGACTTCTCTTCTCTAGGCTGAACAGTCCTAGCTCTCTCAGCCTTCCCTCAAAGGAGAGATGGTCCAGTCCCTTCATCATGCTCAGGGCACTTCACTGGACTCTCTCTAGTATGTGCATGTCTCTCTTTGTCCTGGTTCCAGCTGGGATAGAGGTAATTTTCTTCCTAGTAGCAGGCATAGTGCTGTGGTTTGCATTTGGTATGAGAATAACGCTGATAACACACTGATGTTTTAGTTGTTGCTAAGTACTGCTCATGCTAGTCAAGGATGTTTTCAGCTTCCCATGCTCTGCCAGGTGCACAGGAAGCTGGGAGGGGGCACAGCCAAGACAGCTGACCCAAACTGGCCAAAGGGATGTTCCATACCGTATGACATCATGCTCAGTATATAAACTGGGGGGAGTTGGCTAGTGGGGCAGCTATCACTGCTCGGGGATGGGCTGGGTGTCTGTCAGCGAGTGGTGAGCGGTTGCATCACTTGTTTTTCCTGACTTTTTTTCCTCTTTTTGTTGTTTTCCTTTTCACTACAATATTATAATCATTATTATTATTATCATAATTATTATTATTATATTGCATTCTATTTCAATTATTAAACTGTTCTTATCTCAACCCATGAGTTCTCTCATTTTTACTGTTCTGATTCTCTCCCTTCTTTCCCCCATCCCACTGGGGGGGGAAGCGTGAGCAAGCAACTGTGTGGTGCTTAGTTGCTGGCTGGAGTTAAACCATGACACTCTTATACTGGGGAGCCCATAACTAGACACAGTACACCAGGTGTGACCTCACCAGCACTGAAAAAAGGGGGAGGATCACCTCTCTTGACCTGCTGGCAATACTTAGCCTAATGTAGCCCAGGATACCGTTAGCCTTTGCAGCAAGGACACATTGTTGGCTCATGTTCAACTTGCAGTCCACCAGGACCCAGGACACCAGGACTTAGCCAGATACACTTTTTTTTTTCCAGACTGTAAAACAGATCTTTGTTTTTAAAATATTTTTTAAGCTGTTGTAATATATTTCAGTATAGCAGCTTGTCATGGTTTAGCCCCAGCCAGCAACTAAGCACCATGCAGCTGCTAGCTCACTCCCCCTGCCCCGGTGGGATGGGGCACAGAATTGGAGGAGTAAGAATGAGAAAAACTCCTGGGCTGAGATAAGAACAGTTTAATAACTGAAATAAAGTAAAATAATAATGATAATAACATTATTATTATTGTTGTTGTTGTTGTTATTATTATTATAAGCAAAGCAAGTGATGCACAATGCAACTGCTCACCACCCACCGACCGATACCCAGACAGTTCCCAAGCAGCGATTGCTGCTCCCTGGCCAACCCCCCCCAGTTTATATACTGAGCATGACGTCATACAGTATGGAATAGCCCTTTGGCCAGTTTAGATCAACTATTCTGGCTGTGCCCCCTCCCAGTTTCTTGTGCACCTGGCAGAGCATGGGAAGCTGAAAACATCCTTGACTAGCATGAGCAGTACTTAGCAACAACTAAAACATCAGTGTGTTATCAACATTCTTCTCCTACTAAATCCAAACCACAGCACTATGTCAGCTACTACAAAGAAAATTAACTCTATCCCAGCTGAAACCAGGACACAGCTTTAAATTACATTGGACTTCTTAAGCAGTTAAAAATTATATGCTACAATTTCTGAATAATCAAATGCTAAACAGAGAAAGGGAGGAAAGAACTACTTTAAAGAAAGTCAGAAACAGCTGTAACATCGTGTGACCTAATCTGTGACATGGACTAATCTTATAAATTGACTGAATAAAAAGAAATTTAGCATATAGCGCTCTCACTGCATTCAGCCCCCAGGCTAAGTCTGCTAGTATAGGGTTTGTCATTAGATTAGGGACCTTTACTCACTCAGAAGCAGCACTAGAGCAAACTCATTTTCATTAATAGTTTTTGTGGCAAAGCTAAGCAGAATTTCCTACACCAGATCTCACTTTCTTCTTGGTTTCTCACTTTACAGGAAGCCGAAGTCCACTATTAAAAAAAAAAAATCTTTTTCTTTCCATGTAATGCAGTGAATACTGACCAGTTATTTTCATAATGGCTACATATGATTCTCCTTTTAGAACAGAAAAAAAAAATGTTCTCCTTCATCTGTAAATGTGGGTTTATTCTTTGACCTTTAGCATAATACTCTCTCTTGACAGTTTATTACCTTTACCCATACTGCCAAATTTTAGGGTTTATCTGTAGAATATAGCATAACAATTACAACCATGCCTTCAACGCAGGGTGTCAGATTAAACAAAAGCAATGGACAGCTAAGCCTAACAGAACCAATAGAACATATATTTCCCTCTGATGATAATAACAATACTTACATGTATAGCAACACCAGATATGAGAATGACCAGTTTTGCTAGCCAGTTCTGAATTAAGGCACCTGCACAATTAGTGGCTTTCATTATTGTCAATCTAAAGATGGCTCTACCTATGCTGCCAGTCATGGGAAGCAATTAGTTGCTACACAGTTCTATACATGTTCAAGTTATACCCTAAAATTGGTCCTACCCAGCCCTCAAAGGTTTGATTTTGCTTTTTTTGAAGTGATCAGTAATTGATCAGATGCAATTTACACTTATACCTTTAGGGCCTCTGGTGTTATCCTGTACTTGTACTTTCATGGTCACCACTATCATCCCATCCTTGTACTTTTGGGGGTCCTTCCCTACTTTTCCTTATACAGCCTTTAAGAGGTGACTTGCTGATGACATAACTACTGTTTGATTAGCCCTTTCTAATCACACATCCATCCTTGTTTGAGGGTCATTGAACAGCTCACCTCACAAACATAGCAGACTATTAGATGACATAAACGCACAAAATACTTTGGTAAGCATTATGAGCTACAAGGTCTAGGGCACAAGTCTTATGAGGAGAGGCTGAGGGAAGTGGGGCTGTTTAGTCTGGAGAAGAGGACGCTGA
The DNA here is from genome assembly GCF_030463565.1 of Pelecanus crispus. NCBI lineage: Eukaryota > Metazoa > Chordata > Aves > Pelecaniformes > Pelecanidae > Pelecanus > Pelecanus crispus. Next base: position 110,870,839 of record NC_134645.1, read on the forward strand.
GGGGAGACCTTATTGCTCTCTACAACTACCTGAAAGGAGGTTGTAGTGAGGTGGGTGTCTGTTGCGAACACGATTTCTTTACACGGCTTTGGTTTAGCAGCAATTTAAGATTTATTAATATTTTTGAGATAGATCACAGAATTAGGTTGTATAATTCTTAACAACACTTAAACATCAGCCAATTTAAAACAATTCGATGGAATTTGTTACAATCAAAATAGCAACTTAGCTAAAGATTCGAGAATGTCAGGGGTCGCCTGAAACTTACAGCAGGGTTGCACACACAGGTGGGGTTTAAATCAAATCGCACACAGACAGACTGACAAACAGCTCTAAATCAAATTGTGCACACAGACAGACAGACAGACAAAACACTTCTGAATCAAATTCCACACACACCCGCCAAGGTTAACCTGTGATTAAAATTTCCCTTTTCCTGAGTTTCATGAATTACTCACTTTTATGTGCCAGCATTCCTCAATGGACAGTCAGTGAACGTTACAAAATCAGGCCTTTGAGTCCTTGCAAAATCATCTATGGACAATCCTTCAATCCTCACAAAATCTACCCTGAGAGGCGTCCCAGCTCAGGGGGAGATACTGGGTCACACAGCCCGCTGTGGTCCTGGAGAGTGCCAAAAGGTGTCCCTTTTGGATTGCTATTTGTAGGATCTCGAAGTGATTGGCTTTGGTCAGTATTTTACATTCTGGCCACAATCTGTGCGGAGTCATTCTGGTATACAAAATGGGCCGGGTGTGGGCAGGGAATGTCTGACACTGAAGCCGCTGCACTTATAGAATCATAGAATGGTTTGGGTTGGAAGGGACCTTTAGAGGTCATCTAGCCCAACCCCCCTGCAGTGAGCAGGGACAGCTTTAACTGGATCACGTTGCTCAGAGCCCCAGCCAACCTGACCTTGAATGTTGCCAGGGATGGGGCCTCCACCACCTCTCTGGGCAACCTCTTCCAGTGCTTCACCACCCTCATCGTAAAAAAATTCTGCCTTATATCCAGTCTAAATCTATCCTTCTTTAGTTTAAAACCATTACTCCTTGTCCTGTCACAACAGGCCTTGCTAAAAAGATTCTCCCCATCTTTTCTATTGGCCCCCTCTAGGTATTGAAAGGCAGCAATAATGTCTCCTCGCAGCCCTCTCTTCTCCAGGCTGAACAACCCCAACTCTCTCAGCCTGCCCTTGCAGGAGAGGTACTCCAGCCCTCGGATCATTTTGGTGGCCCTCCTCTGGACCCGCACCAACAGGTCCACGTCCTTCTTGTGCTGAGGGCCCCAGAGCTGGACGCAGTACTCCAGGTGAGGTCTCACCAGAGCAGAGTAGAGGGGCAGAATCACCTCCCTCGACCTGCTGGCCACGCTTCTTTTGATGCAGCCCAGGATTCAGTTGGCTTTCTGGGCTGCAAGCGCACATTGTTGGCTCATGTCCAGCTTTGAGCCAAGATATGACCAAGATAACAGCACAACAGGGCTTGTCCTGGGGTCTCAGAGTGGCCTGGGGGGCTGCACCACCACAGTGTCGGTCTCTTTTCCCAAGTAACAAGTGACAGAATGAGAGGAAACAGCCTCAAGTTGCACCAGGGGAGGTTTAGATTGGATATTAGGAAATCTTTCTCCACTGAAAGGCTTATCAAGCACTGGACAGGCTGCCCAGGGAAGTAGTTGAGTCCCCATCCCTGGAGGTATCTAAAAGACGTGTAGATGTGGTGTTTAAGGAGATGGTTTAGTGGTGGACCTGGCAGTGCTAGATTTATGGTTGGACTCGATGATCTTAAGGGTCTTTTCCAACCTAAATGATTCTGTGATTCCATGACCGGTATGTTACTAAAATTGCTTTCCAATGCAAGCGAGCTGCCCTGCTTTGAAGTCAAGATTCAGCTCAAAATGAGAAGGTGCTTGTCAGTGGCTAAGCATAACTAACCCACCCTGAGAAACAGGTTGTATTAGGATTCATTACTAACACATCTCCATGCTTGGCAGTTCAGAGGTGGCTCCTGGCTTTGAATACAGACAAAGCTAGCTGCACATCTACTATCAAAACAATGTCACCATACCGTACAATTTTCCTCTTAAGCAATCTGGTGTTAGAAACAGTTTTTTGAATATCTTCCACACATTGCAGGATGTTTGGATGTACTAGGAATCGATACCGGTGCACTTGCATTGTTCAGTATTTCTACATAAATTGTTCTTCATGAATGCACCATATAAGCTGTATTTTGGATGTAAAATTTTTAGTAGAATTTCTTTTACATATATGAAAATGTAACTTTCACCATGTATAAACAGAGTCCACAACAACCACAAAAAAAGAACCCACCAATTACACCTGATGGAGTAAAAACATCTTAAAGTACTTCCTTAAAGAATCTTTATACCACAGAACCATATGACAGAATCAAGAAAAGGAATAGGATCATTATTTAATGACAGGGCATTTACACTGGGCAAAATTCTCCAGCCCTGTTTTTCTGGTTCGTTTTTAATTCTTCAGAATCCATGAGTTGGGGTGATAAATGATACATTCAGACGTATCAGAATATGAGTCAAATATCTTTTGTGGCTTAGCAGAGTTCTTCTCTGCTGACAGTGGGCCACAATATGACACCCAAATCTAGGTGTTTGCACATGGATGTTTATGTGTGCAGCATGAGTCTAAGCTCCTATTCTACCTACTGGATATCATGGGCTGAGTTTCATCTTCCAAAATGTAGGCATCTGGCGTCATTTGAGATGCTCCAGTGTACTGGAAATAACTGGGTGGCATTGGCAGATCTGACACATAACTTACAAGAGCTGTTTGGCCTTTTAAAGCTCCAGCTGAAAGCCATATGGGCAACTTTTTGGCATCACAAGTGGGACCAGATGGGCATGTTTAAGAAACTGGATTAGGCCTCCATGCTTAAGCATCTGAGTTAAGCCTGTACAGAGCAAAGAGTTTACATTGCATATAATCTGACCAGTCACAAAGTGTCTTCTTTAGACAGTAAGCTGAATTACTCACAAGGCTCCATTGACTGGATTGACTAGAACCCTCCTCACTAAAATAGGTTCTTAGTTCTTAGGCACAAGGATTGATTTGGGTATGCAGACAGAAGTGACAAGTGCCAACTGATCTAACACTAGAATATCTGACTCATCTACATGTGGCTGGTAACACGACATAGGGACTAGGGTAGATGTGAGCCTTTCTGAGCTGCACACCAGCTTAAAACTCCAGGCCAGCTCAAGTGGCACTAGAAGTTTTGATGAGGGTGAGTAAAGCACCCAACGTACCTGTTGCCACATACATGTAGACACAGGTATGTCATGCTCAAACAGAATTTTTCCCATTCTACATGACATTCCAAGATTGCAGCCAACATGGAAATTAGATGATATAGCACTAGTTTTGTTTTTACATCTGTTACTTGTGTTCTTCTTTACACAACTTTTGTAGATTTGGAGGCAATTTGCAATAACACAGATTTTTTGACAGTTTTGAAGAATAGGTGATGCAAATAAGAACCAAGCTGTGAAGGTGCTAGTAGACACTCTCATAAGCAAGCACAGAAGATCTGCCATTACACTTGAGTTCTGGACTTGGTCACATCATGGGTGAGGCAAGATACCTGAGACTATATATAACTGAAACAGCAGATTCACAGTGAAAACTTTTTCAGAAGAGTAAGCATTCAATAGAGGGAAAGCAAATGCCTTGAAAAGACAAAGAACAAAGTGCTCTCTAGGTAGAACTTGTACAAATAGACAAATGAGAAATGCAACTAAGAAAATGGGTGTCAGGGTCCATTTGTCATTGTGCAATTTTGACTGCAGAGGCTTAGGATCAGTCACAGGGCTAAACAAATGCAATTTTGTGGTTTCTGGTTTGTAGCTGGTTCAGACTGTGAGACCAGCTCCTCATCTACCTTTAAAGGACTGTGCCATCACACACTATAATTCACTTCTTAAGCAGTTCTCAAACAGTTCTCTGAATGTCTTTCAAAAATGCATTGTATATTTGTATTGCTATTTATGCATTCAAAGTGAAGATGACAAAATACTGAACATCACTGTGAGACTTGCAGCTTAGAATTTGAATATTCAGAAATAGAAAATGCTGAATAACAACAGCTATGATCATTGAACCAAATAATCTCTCTGGAGATCTAGATGTGGTAACAAAGACTGACTTCACAGCAAGACTGTTGAATCTATAAAGTCATTAATCAAAAAGCAGATCCATCTAAATCAACTCAAACTTGGGAGGAACACTAGAATACTATTAGCTGTAATTACAAAGGGGCATTTACTTTTTATCTGAACAACCTGATGATGGACAGTATTGACAAAAAATAACATTGCAGAAAAACAGTTGAAAGAAACCAAATCACAACTTTCCAAACACTTTTGAGATGACATTAAAGTACAAAATGTGAAATGAGCTGTGGCTTCTTCAACCCTAAAAAATCAATCAGCTTTTGCTATCTATGCCTGTTTCAGTCATCTGTTTTCTTCACAATGTTAACAGTAAAATATAGAATACGGTGCATTTTCTCACCATTTCTTGGGAAGTCATTAATTAAGTCATTAAGACTTGGAGTTTACTGGAATATTCAATACACTGAAATATTCTGGATCTTATTTAGTATTTGATACAGCCCTCTGCCTCCAAAAATTAGGTTCAGCTATACGACAAGGTGTTCGGCCCCACCAAAATGTTCACTTCCATATGTACACTTTGATAGCACAAGACAATCTTGACATACATACGGACAAAGCCCATTGAACTTCATAATGGAGGTAGTTATTCAGCCTTCAACCATGTGCTCCACAGCCCAAAAAGTCCTCAATTAATCTTTTGGTGAGTAAGCAGGGCATAATCAATATCATTGTCCATGCCAGACCACAGTTCCAGGGTTGTCCTCTGGTGTCATAGATAATAGAAAGCTTTCTACACCACTCCAGTGCTAGAACAAAAAGGAAACCTTCCTTGCTTTCAGTCAAAACACTCCAGAACTGGGGTGGTTCAGCTTTCTGGTCTGCTACAGTACATAGGAGAGTCAAGACCAGATCCCATTTATGGAAAACATCTGGTCAAAATAAAAGTCCACATAGGTGATTGCAGTGATCCTGACCAGAAGACCATTATATATGGAGGATGTAGTGATCCACATAGAAGTTAATGTGAGCAGGTCTGTGCTGCACCTTCATGTTGTGTTGTGCTGCACAAATCCCTTGGCTGCACGATAACCTGACATGGTGCCTTATAACAGAGGAGCCTGTGGGCAGCTCCCACTTGGTATCTGCAATTATGCCACCTCCATAGTCTTGCCTTTGTCTAAAAAAAAAGGAAGTTCTCATGTGAACATCTTTTATGAATAGAGTTGTCTTCTAAGAAAATTACATAATAGCTCAAATGACCAAAAAGGAGGAACCTCCCTCCAGGGACAGGATCTGCAAGTGTGCCGTGGGAAAATCCATCTGGGGTCTGTCTGATGCTGCATGAAAACAGGGAGCCCAGCATCTGAAGGGACATTAAGATTTACTTGCTATCTATATTCCTTTTCTTATTCTGTCTCAGTAAAGCAGTTATCTTATTAAGCCATTTGTTGCTGGACCTTTTTTATTGAGATCCAGCAAGAACCCTGCACCATCTCTCTCCTCACCCCCATCCTGGTTCAGAACAGTGATATGATGTCTAATCAGTGCAGATCAGGCAGGCACTAAAATTAGTAGGCATAATTTGTTTGTTTCATCAAGTTCCTTGTATTTAGGCAGCACAAGTACTACATTGAAGTACCACAATGTTTTTCAAATACTCAGAATGAGTGAATTTTGAGTAACTTTCCATCTTGTCTCTGCTCCTGGAAAACATTTCCAAGATGCATGTTTCTTAGTGTTATGTATAGCATCTGGGAGCATTACGCAAGGATCTGTCTAAAGGTTAATGGAAGAATATACTTACAACCCAGCAGTCAGGCTCTACAAAGTTCAATACAAGGTACTTCTTAAATTAACGTCAAAAGATTTTTCCATGGGATAATTAGACTGCTGATGTTACTCACTTCGAAGTGGCACTTAAATAATTGTGATGACATCTGCTAAGTGCATTTTGAGACAGTCCTTTATAATTAATTACTCATTTTCATGAATCATGCATCCATCTGAAGTATACCTGTTACCAGTAAGATGGTGGTAATGGAAATTTAATAGCATTTTTTATTTTTTTAGTGCACTGTGGGGTTGAGATTCTTGTCCATCTTTGGTGGACATTATATCTGAGTATTTTTAGTTAGACACCCTGACAGCCTTGATTCCCTGGGCTATATCTATACCTGCTAAATCACTGAATGCTCAGACATTGGCAACAGACTCAAGTTGACAGAGATGCATAGGCTACAAAGCAACTTCTCTTTTGGGGAAGGGATGTTTTGTGTGTAAAATCACTCCTGAATATGTGTGAAAAAGGACAAAACTTATAGTACAGTCTGCCTGTGTGCCTGTGTGAACACAGTTCAAATATATTATTTTTATAGTCCAATGTGCATATATGTTTTTGTATGTATATGTTTGTTTAGTTTCTTATTTTTAGTAAGAATTCCTCTTAGTCCATGGATATATATATAACTTGTCTTAAAATGAGTATAATGTTTGTTTTATCATGCTATAAGTATGCTTTTTTCAGACAGCAGAATGTTTTGCTGACAGGATTATCACTAGTACACTATGACTACTGAGTAATAGTATTTTATATAGAAGATTATCATATCTAAACAAAGTCCTTAGCTATATATTTCTTCAAAAAGCATTATTAGAACTTTCCACCTAAGGGGTTGTCATGGTTTAACCCCAGCCAGCAACTAAAGCACCACGCAGCCGCTCGCTCACTCCCCCTGCCCCGGTGGGATGGGGCACAGAATTGGAGGAGTAAGAATGAGAAAAACTCTTGGGCAGAGATAAGAACAGTTTACTAACTGTAAACTAAAATAGCTGTAAAAGTAAACTAATAATTATAAAATAATAATAATAATAATAATAATAATAATAATAATAATAATATACAAAGCAAGTGATGCACAATGCAATTGCTCACCACCCACTGACCGATACCCAGACAGTTCCCGAGAAGCGATCGCTGCTCCCCGGCCAACCCCCCACACTGAGCATGATGTCATACGGTATGGAATAGCCCTTTGGTCAGTTTGGGTCAGCTCTCCTGGCTGTGCCCCCTCCCAGCTTCTTGTGCACCTGGCAGAGCATGGGAAGCTGAAAAGTCCTTGACTAGCATGAGCAGTACTTAGCAACAACTAAAACATCAGTGAGTTACCAACATTCTTCTCCTACTAAATCCAAAACACAGCACTATGCCAGCTACTACAAAGAAAATTAACTCTATCCCAGCTGAAACCAAGACATAGGAGAAATTTCTGTCTGTGGCTGACTGACTAATAGCTATGTTTGGTGAGGTGACACTGCTCTTTTTCATTTTTAAGTGGTATCTAGGTCTCCCATATTTCTCCCTTATCCTCCAGTCTATTTTTTTCTAGGTGTAGCCTTCCAGAGCAGCCTACTTTCTGCTTTTTGTCTTGTTGGATGCAAGTGGACTAAAGACAAAAGGTACTGTTCTGGGGTCCCTACCACAGAATCTTTGGCTGTTGACAAGGAATCTGAAAGATTATTTTGCCTTCAACATTTACAGGCAGGGTGATGTCTGAACAGCAAATGCCATAGTATCTGGTGTTGAGACCCATGTATTCTGACAAAGACCAAGGAACTACTTTACAAATATAAACAAAAATCTAAGGAAGTTGCAGTTATTGCAATACAACAATGAATAAATATCTATGCAATCAGTGGTATCTTACTATGGTCTTCATCTATCTGATGGGAGGATAGAGAGGCAGGTACTTCTTGGAAGTTTGTAGCAATGTGACAGGAGGAAATGGACAGAAGTTGCAACTAGATTCCCCGCCCCCCACCCTGAGTAGTCAGGCATTGTCATAGACTGCCCAGAAGTCTTGTGGGATCTCCAACTTTGGAGATAACCAAAGCTCAACAGGACAAGGCCCTGAGCAACCTGCTCTAGCTGACCCTGCTTCAGGCAGGAGGCTGTGCTAGATGATCTCCAGAGGTTCCTTACAAGCTAAATTATTCTGTGATTCTGTGAAACATTCTCTGTCCTCTTCCTTCACCATGAATAAGTTTGGTCTGTGATTCAGTCAGTTTTCCTAAAAGCTGCACAGTCTGACAATTCAATTTTAGCTAGAATGACTACTCTGGAAAATATGTGACTGTTACGCCATGTTTTAAAACATGTTATAGCTTTGCAAGGGCCTCACCCTGGCACTTCTGTTGTGGTAAAACTGTCAGTGGTTTAAAAGTACAGTAGAGGTTATTTGTATTATTTCAATTAACATATCCTAAAGACCTCACTATAAATACCCTGTTACTCTAGAATGAATAATGATATTAATATAGATGGTAGCACGGATTTTACACTCTTGAAATTCTATTTTAAATTAAATCTAATGATCTGGAGATGTCACTCATTTTGGTGGCATGTTGCAGAATGCAGAAGATTTAACGCCATGCCTAAGCAAGTTGTAATTGAGCTGTCCAGAAATCTAATTTGGTTGCATGAAAAGGGATAGCAGCCAGATTTTGTATTCCCCCTTCCTATAATACAATTCATGTTCATTCTTTTACTGTGTTGCAATTATCATCAGTAGCTAATATGAGCTTATCAACAAATCATCAGTAACTTAATTCATACACATTTTTAAGATGTACAAGAATGAAAACTTCATGGTGAATAAAATTTTAGTTAACAGGAGAGGTTGCAATGCTAACTGCTATGCAAATTAAAGTCACTGAATCATTGTTCAAGGCTCTTGTGCAGGTCTATTCAGTGCTGCCAATATTTAGATTTTCTTCTTTTTTAGTAAATTAATTAGTGCTTTTTAAATTATTTGTTATGGATTTCCGATGTGCACCAGAATCATAAATCCTGGCACAGCTGATAAGCATAGAAAGATATCCTCTGGGACATAGTACCACTTTGGATTTAATGCAAAATAACTCATGTCTCGAAAGTGATAATATTACCTTGCCCAATTACAGTGACTTAAATAACTGTACAAATGTTATGAATTCTCAGGAACCACATGGGCAATGATATTTGTTTGAAATCAAACTGGATAAAATCTAGCATATAAAACAAAACAGTTTAAAAAGATGATCATTATTAGAGAGTTAACTATTAACTATTTCTGTTGGTGAGCAAAGTTAATCTCAGGTACAAAGTTTGTCTTCTGTAGTATGGGGTAAAATCTGTGAAAGTAAGTGGAAGTGTTATTTTTGGTATTGGCCGGTAATGACAGCTGGATTCCAACTTTCTCTTAGCCAAATGACTATATGAAGATGTAATTACTAAGTGGCAGCTCACCTACATCCAACTGAATGGGCCTGAAAAGAATACATTTTTCATTCAGAAACTTCAATCCCTCTGCCTTTGCTTCTGCTCTGAGACAGGGAGCCCATCATCATTTCCTTTGACTCACATATTTCCACCATCCTTCATTTCTCGGTTCTCCTGCTACAACTGTTGTATGACACCTTCCTTGCAACATCCTTAGTTGTAGCAGGAGCTACATGAACGTCAACAATTAGGAATTAGGGCTGTATCTAATGCAGGCAATATTAAACAAATGAAAATTATTTAAATTCTAAAATCTGAAACTACTGCTGTGAAGATAGTGTCGGCAAGGGTAGTCAGCACTACAGAGCAGCCTCTATATGTGGAAAGACCATCGCTGAAGCAGAACTCTGCACCTTGGAAAAAAAAAAAAAGAAACATTTTGGGATACAATGAAAATATAAAGAAGGTAAAAGATAAAGAGAACACTCCTTTTTTTGTAACACAAGAAGTAGGTGGCACTTAAATAAAAGGTCATATAGTAGGTTTAAAACCTGCAATTGACATTGTCTTTGCTTGTTTGTTTGGTTTTTTTAAGTAGTGCATGATTAAATTGCAGAACTCATTGCCACAGTGTATCACCCAGAAGTATATATGCATTTAAAAGGGACAGGATGTTCATAGAAGATGGGACTTGGTCATGTCTCTGAAGTCTGATGGTCCAGAGCAACCTCCGGATTATGAATTCATTAAAGCACAACTTGTTCAAAGACAGGAAGGTCTATCGAGCTCTGGATTTCACATAGTTCTTATACTCTTTCTTTTAATATCTGCTGCCGGCTAGTATCTGAGGTAGGATATTGAGTTATTCTATATGGATATTTGTTCTACATGTATAGATCAAAGGCTGTAGCTAGAGAATATAGCTAGAGAAAGCCTGAACCACAGAGATTTTACTTTAGTGCCACAGATCCATCTTTAAATTTGTAGCCCCAGGATTCAACACAAGCAATTATTTTTCCCCCATTTTTCTTAAAATAGAAACATATAGTTCTGTAAACATTGGAACCAGCGGTGTTTGATTTCCTTTAGACTTGTGCCTGCTGGTTAACTTCAAACTTAGGAAAAATATTTGCTATGGTTGTGGCATTATAACACATCAGATCATTGAAGTCTAACTGTCCTTCAGTTACGGCAGTAGTGTTGTTTCTTTCCACTATTCCATGCCAAATCTGTTCATTTTTTAATTTTTAATTACAAATGAGTGTCATATTAAAAAATTGAGGAAGAAATGTAGGGAAACACTTATATTTGTGCACCATGATTGTATAAAGCTTGCTCTTTCAGGACATGAGGCTGTGGCAGTCCCTTTAATGTCCTCTGCCCTTGCTTTCCACAGTTATCTACAGCGCCTGCTCAGTGATGCATTTCTAGCCATTTCTTCTTCCCTTTGACTGTGCACAACCACTACCAGTTCTGGCCATGATGACCTAAGAAATTCCAAATATTCTGAAACTATTCTACCCAAATAAAATAGAAAATGTGATCTTATCAAGCTTAAGACAAAAGAACTCAATATTAAATGACAGTCATTTAAAACAGATTTGTATGTTCCATTTCATAAACTTGTAATATGCTTTTAAATGATTCTCGACATTTAGTAGTTATGCAGTTTTGATTAAATCGAACTACATACATAAACAATACTGGCAGTGACTCTGTCACCATTTGTTTTCAGCGTTAGCACACCACTGAGATGAATACAGGAGTACCCTAACTTTCAGCTATGTGTTTATTCTTATCAAAGTCTCAGAATTGTTCAATTCTATTTTACGAAAATCTGAACAACATATGGGGAAAAAGAAAGAAAGAAAAAGAAGTCTTATTTTCAATGAGCTCCCAGGCAGGTTTGGCTCACAGATTTCTACCCTGCAGGGCTGTGATTTCTAACTTTTTTTCCTGCCAAAACCATGATGATTCTAGCAATTTATGAGAAATTATACTTCATAAATGTAACTTGTTTTACTCTTTGTGCTGGTTTTGGCTGGGATAGAGTTAATTTTCTTCATAGTAGCTAGTATGAGGCTATGTTTTGGATTTGTGTTGAAAACAGTGTTGATAATACAGGGATGTTTTCGTTACTGCTGAGCAGTGCTTGCACAGAGTCAAGGCCTTTTCTGCTTCTCACCCCACCCCACCAGCGAGTAGGCTGGGGGTGCACAAGAGGTTGGGAGAGTATACAGCCAGGACAGCTGACCCCAATTGACCAAAGGGATATTCCATACCATATGTTGTCATGCTCAGCTTATAAATCTGGGGGAAGAAGAAAGAAGGGGGGGACACTCCAAGTGATGGCATTTGTCTTCCCAAGTCACCGTTACACGTGGTGGAGCCCTGCCTTCCTGGAGATAGCTGAGCACCTGCCTGCCGATGGGAAGGAGTGAATGGATTCTTTATCTTGCTTTGCTTGCACGCGTGGCTTTTACTTTATTTATTAAACTGTCTTTATCTCAACCCCACAAGCTTTCTCTCTCTTGCCCTTCTGATTCTCTCCCCATCCCACACTGGGGAAATGAGCACGCGGCTGTGTGGTGCTTAGTTGCTGGCTGGGGTTAAAGCATGACACTGTTATACCCAAACCAAGATAGATAAGAATGAAAGACAGCAACAGTCTTACTGAAGTTACTGGTTTTCATAGAAAAATCTTCCGTTTTTTCTTGCAGACAGTTCTACTTGTGAATAAATGCTCAGCTAGTTTTATACATTCTTGACATGGACATATACATTTGCACACGTACAGAAACATGGTCAGCAGGCACTAGATATATAAAGGACAAGAAAATATTATGAACAAAATCCTCTTTAAAAGGTGATCTCCTTCAGTGTGAAACATATAACCTTTAATAGCCAATTGTCCTCAGCTGTATTATGGTTTTGCTTATTCTAATTGACCCTTCATGCTCTGTTGCTGGTCCAAATAAGAGCTTCCTGGATATTTGACTCATTACAACACAGTGTTTTAGGTACTTTCCATGGTGCCAAGTAAGTGGAGTCACAAAAGCAACACTAGAAAATTATTTTCTTTTAGCCTGGGTCCATCTAGCTCTATGTGAGGAAGAACTTTCTTAGATCTCAGACTAAGAACAAGAATTTTGCTCAGAAGGACTGTTTATTCCATATGGGTTTTAGCACCCTCTGAGTGGTTGCATTGCAGTTGTTATACTACTCATCATTCAAGACCCACGTCTAGACCCCATGAATCCAGCTAATGAATTAATTTGTGGTAAACCCACAGTGAGGCTCAGCTGGCATTGGTATGCCTTCTACCCCAGCTCTTTCCAGCATGGCTTTACTGCTGCCACCCTGATGGCGGCTGAGTACATCATGGCAGGGGTTTCACTGAGCACCTCACAAAAGTTGAAAGGAGTAGACAAGGTCAAGCCTTAATTTCCCCAGACCTTTTGGTTCCTTTGCTACTACTGGGCCTTAGCAACCCCCCATCATCTTCTCATCACAGTACTCAAGAAGACACCTCAAGATCAAAATAAATCTATTAAAAATGTATATAAACTGGAAAAAAAAATTATTATACTGAATGATCACTGGAAAAATGGCACCAATATATGCAATATGGTGCCATAGATGCTTACATTAAAGCAATTGTCTCTGTAGACACAATGCAACTTTGACTATTTTTTCCACTCTCACTCTATATTTTCAGAGAGGTAACTGTTTCAGAGAGGTAACCTAACATCTGAGATTCTTAATAAGAGGTGGTGGAAATAAAAGAAAATGTTTTGTAAAAAACCTTGAATATGTATTTTGCCATTTTTTAATTGAAATTCTAGAATTTTAAACAATTTGCATTAAATTGGCTGTTGGGTAACTATGGTGGTCACAGCCCACCACAGAAGAGAAATGTCATAATGTCATGAGAACCAAGTCCTTCAAGTGTGAAACTAAATGGGTCCAAGTTCAGACTTGTTTTGTGGATTAATTAATTCCAGAGTATGCAACTATATTTAACTATTATTGCAGCCCACTGGCATATTTGGGAC